>NC_092082.1:5000000-10000000 GCF_043229965.1 Drosophila suzukii | reverse complement strand
TTGAGCGCTAATATAAAATGTAAATAAAGTACTTTTTGAGAACCCAGAGTACCCGAAACTTCTACAAACTTCTCTAAAACGCCAAAGAACCACCCCTATTTAAATGCCATTACTCGATTTCAGGGAAAGCGGAAGATTGCATCAGCAAAGGGCGAAGAAAATTCGAGAGAATGCTGGGGGTTTCTAGACTATATGAAAAGAGTATAAATAGCAACTGGTAGAGCAGAGCGCTCTCAGTTCTAAAAAATCAAATCAACAGACAACAACTCGCGAAAAATAAAATAAACTACAATTTCACCAGCTTGATAGAAAATAACAAAGCTAAAAAAGATACAACATACGATATTTTAAAAATTATAAAATATAAAATAAATATCTGAAGATCTCAAGATTTAAAAAGACAGATAACGAAATAATAAATTTGAAATATTTTATTTCAAAACATAACCGACTATTTCAAAGCATATTAGTTCCGGAATTTCATCAGACAAAAAACCACTTTAGTTAAAGACATATCATAATGCGTTCCCTACCGATGTTTTGGCGCATGGCGGAGGAGATGACCCGGATGCCACGCCTATCCTCGCCCTTCCACGCCTTCTTCCATGAACCGCCCGTTTGGAGTGTGGCTCTTCCGAGGAACTGGCAACAGATTGCCCGCTGGCAGGAGCAGGAGTTCGCCCCACCGGCCACCATTAACAAGGAGGGCTACAAACTGACCCTGGACGTCAAGGACTACAGCGAGCTGAAGGTCAAGGTGCTGGACGAGAGCGTTGTCCTGGTGGAGGGCAAATCGGAGCAACAGGAGGGCGACCAGGGAGGCTATAGCTCCAGGCACTTCCTCCGGCGATTCGTCCTGCCGGACGGATACGAGGCCGACAAGGTGACCTCCAGTCTGAGCAGCGACGGCGTCCTGACCATCAGTGTGCCCAATCCTCCGGCGGTCCAGGAGACCCTTAAGGAGCGTGAGGTGCCCATCGAACAGACCGGGGAGCCGGCCAAGAAATCCGCTGAGGAGCCAAAGATCGAGAACAAACAGTAGTGATATAATGAGCTCTTATTGAAATTAAACACATGCTAGAGAAGCCCTTATTTATAGTTAGTTAGATTTTTCCATCCCTACCAAATAAAATTTAAAGACTTGTAAAATGAATAAGTTAATTCGTAAACCTTTTAGATTTGTAGAAGGAAATATATGCTCAAAAGATTATTAAGTGAATTATTGTCTTTATTTTTGGGCTGGGAACTTGATATGGTATATGATATTATACTATATGACAAGATATTATAATACAGTGTCCAGATGTATATTTATTATCCACGGAAATATATATTATATGATAAGTACAATATACTGTTTACATGGTATATCAGTTCTTATTTTAAACCACGCAATTTATTGGAACTTTCGCTTGGAAGTCTTAAGATACCTTGCCTTAGATGGAAATACTTTGCAGACCCCCAGAAATACTTTCCATTTTTATCTGTATTCATCTATCACCTTGGCCCCATGCCTCCTACCTTTTCCGCTTCCTTCGATGATTCCGGTGACGTAGCCCCACTTGACGCGGGTCCAACTGGCCGTAATATTGTCGTGTGCACCTCGTTGGCCTCGCCGCTGCACTTGGCCGATCCGATTCGTTGCGAGAACCCATCCGATGCGCCTCGTCCGGATGACTCATCCACCGTCTCCGCCATCAGCCATCCGCCATCCGCAATCCGCAAACGGCGAGGCCAGTCGACCATCTATAAAAGAACTTACGGCGGCGGCGACAAGTTTTATAAGAATTTCGGACCCGAACGTGGGCGTCACAGGGTTTTGCGGTTTGTGGGCGTTAAAGTGGGCGTGGCAAATTTTTTTTTGGGTCAATCGATAGGTATTGATGAGAACATTACATTTCAGTTAAAATTTTCTATCTAGCATCAAAACTGTAGGAGCCACAGTTTTGGGCGGTTTGTGGGCGTTAGAGTGGGCGTGGCACTCTACTGAAACAAACTTGCGCTGCGCAGGAATCTCAGGAATCTGCGTGCCTAATCCCAGTATTGTAACTCTCATAGTTTCCGAGATCTCAGCGTTCATACGGACAGACGGACAGACGGACAGACGGACAGACGGACAGACGGACAGACGGACAGACGGACAGACGGACATGGCTAGATCGACTCGGCTAGTGATCCTGATCAAGAATATATATACTTTATGGGGTCGGAAACGCTTCCTTCTGCCTGTTACATACTTTCCGACGAATCTAGTATACCCTTTTACTCTACGAGTAACGGGTATAACTACGCAAAACAGCTTTCATTCAATAAGAAATGGTTCAAACTTATCCCCATCAATATATGTAGAATAACTTTTGTAGAACTTAAAATATTGGAATTCAATTATGTATGTACATTTATTTTCGCTATTGTTTTTATGACAAGAAAAATATTATGTATACCATAAAGTTTACCTTTCTTTAACTACGCCCATGGAAAAGCTTATCAACACTTATACACCCGCACTTAGAAAGAGAGCCATTCTCTCCAACTCTCTCTTTCCCTCGCCATAAAAAACTGACCTGCCTCAAGGCGCCAAAAAGAGAGAAATTCGTTGAGCGCTAATATAAAATGTAAATAAAGTACTTTTTGAGAACCCAGAGTACCCGAAACTTCTACAAACTTCTCTAAAACGCCAAAGAACCACCCCTATTTAAATGCCATTACTCGATTTCAGGGAAAGCGGAAGATTGCATCAGCAAAGGGCGAAGAAAATTCGAGAGAATGCTGGGGGTTTCTAGACTATATGAAAAGAGTATAAATAGCAACTGGTAGAGCAGAGCGCTCTCAGTTCTAAAAAATCAAATCAACAGACAACAACTCGCGAAAAATAAAATAAACTACAATTTCACCAGCTTGATAGAAAATAACAAAGCTAAAAAAGATACAACATACGATATTTTAAAAATTATAAAATATAAAATAAATATCTGAAGATCTCAAGATTTAAAAAGACAGATAACGAAATAATAAATTTGAAATATTTTATTTCAAAACATAACCGACTATTTCAAAGCATATTAGTTCCGGAATTTCATCAGACAAAAAACCACTTTAGTTAAAGACATATCATAATGCGTTCCCTACCGATGTTTTGGCGCATGGCGGAGGAGATGACCCGGATGCCACGCCTATCCTCGCCCTTCCACGCCTTCTTCCATGAACCGCCCGTTTGGAGTGTGGCTCTTCCGAGGAACTGGCAACAGATTGCCCGCTGGCAGGAGCAGGAGTTCGCCCCACCGGCCACCATTAACAAGGAGGGCTACAAACTGACCCTGGACGTCAAGGACTACAGCGAGCTGAAGGTCAAGGTGCTGGACGAGAGCGTTGTCCTGGTGGAGGGCAAATCGGAGCAACAGGAGGGCGACCAGGGAGGCTATAGCTCCAGGCACTTCCTCCGGCGATTCGTCCTGCCGGACGGATACGAGGCCGACAAGGTGACCTCCAGTCTGAGCAGCGACGGCGTCCTGACCATCAGTGTGCCCAATCCTCCGGCGGTCCAGGAGACCCTTAAGGAGCGTGAGGTGCCCATCGAACAGACCGGGGAGCCGGCCAAGAAATCCGCTGAGGAGCCAAAGATCGAGAACAAACAGTAGTGATATAATGAGCTCTTATTGAAATTAAACACATGCTAGAGAAGCCCTTATTTATAGTTAGTTAGATTTTTCCATCCCTACCAAATAAAATTTAAAGACTTGTAAAATGAATAAGTTAATTCGTAAACCTTTTAGATTTGTAGAAGGAAATATATGCTCAAAAGATTATTAAGTGAATTATTGTCTTTATTTTTGGGCTGGGAACTTGATATGGTATATGATATTATACTATATGACAAGATATTATAATACAGTGTCCAGATGTATATTTATTATCCACGGAAATATATATTATATGATAAGTACAATATACTGTTTACATGGTATATCAGTTCTTATTTTAAACCACGCAATTTATTGGAACTTTCGCTTGGAAGTCTTAAGATACCTTGCCTTAGATGGAAATACTTTGCAGACCCCCAGAAATACTTTCCATTTTTATCTGTATTCATCTATCACCTTGGCCCCATGCCTCCTACCTTTTCCGCTTCCTTCGATGATTCCGGTGACGTAGCCCCACTTGACGCGGGTCCAACTGGCCGTAATATTGTCGTGTGCACCTCGTTGGCCTCGCCGCTGCACTTGGCCGATCCGATTCGTTGCGAGAACCCATCCGATGCGCCTCGTCCGGATGACTCATCCACCGTCTCCGCCATCAGCCATCCGCCATCCGCAATCCGCAAACGGCGAGGCCAGTCGACCATCTATAAAAGAACTTACGGCGGCGGCGACAAGTTTTATAAGAATTTCGGACCCGAACGCTAGCGGATCGTTGCCCTAATCCCGTCGAGAAATGTCTCTGGTGCCCACCACATATCGCGATTTGTCGCGCGAATTCGATCGTCCTCGTCCGCTCTACCAGCCACCTTATGATTTCCAACTATATCCGTATTTGTGGGACGATCCGCGTGTCTGGTGGCCATCGACGCACACCAGCAGGAGTGACCTGCTCCGACCTCTGGATGAACTGGTGTCGCGGCGCGTGCGGAATCAGTTGATCCAATCGACGCCCTACGAATGGTCCCATCCCATGCGGTGGGATAACTACTATTCCGGCGAGCGAGTCCATGTGGATGAGAAGGGTTTCCGAGTGGACATAGATGTGCGGCAGTTTCATCCGCACGAAATCGTGGTTAAGACCAATGACGACTATGTGATTGTCCAGGGCAACCACAATCGTCGGAACGAGGGCTCCAATGGCCTGGTGGAGAGGCACTTTGTGCGGAAGTACCTCCTGCCCCGCGGCTACAATGCCAATGAGGTAATCTCGGACATATCCAGCGATGGCATCCTTACCATCAAGGCTCCACCACCACCGCCAGCTAAATACTACTCTCCCGGAGAGCGTTTGGTCCGCGTCCATGAGACTGGCAAGCTGGCCCTGCCCTGGAAATAAACCACGATCCCGGAATGGATGTGTTTACCAAACCCAAACATCTACCCATCAAAAGCGCCTAACTCAAGGTGAACTATTTTCGGACAGCAAGCAAGTGCAGCCGATCATTTGAATTGGATTCAAACATAAATAAAATACAAATTGTACTCGTAGGTAATATATAAAATGCGCAATAAATATTTGCTAGAAACACTGGGGTTTACGGAGGGGTCTTGGCCCGGTCGCGCCCAAATGCAGGCGTCAATGTTTTTGGTGGTAAAATACTTCCTTATTTTTGTACGGAACTTTCCTTTAAACACTAATTAAAAATTGTTGATCTTCAAAAAATTAACTCTTTAGATGATAGATCATGCTTTATAATTGACTATCTCTGATATTTTAACAGCTTCTAATTAATGGAAAATCCATAAATTAACAGATATCGCAAGTACTAGTCTAACAGTATCACATAAATTATTGCAAAACAGAAAGCAACATTTGTTTTAATGTTAGTTATTAACAAACAACGTGGGGTTTATAAAGACTCTTTACAAGGAGCATAAAATATAGATTACAGGTTACCTTCCAATCCAACTTCCCGAAAGATAAAAACAACAAAAAGAAGTTTAACTTTTCACACCAGGTGATTTAATAACTTATATTTTAAGTCTTTAGCTCGTTACAAATGCAATGAAATAAATAAGGAACACACATATTTGTGAGGGAATGGTGGGTGCTTTGGGAATACAATATGGATTTGATCCTCTTGATTTTTAGGAATACAACAGGAATTCGATGATCTCCAGTTCGGCTCTACTTGGCGCCGGTGCTGGCCTTAGGGGTGCCGTTGGTGGCACCGTTCTCCTTGCCCTTGAGATCGCTGGTTTGATTCGGCTTGACGTTGAGGTGGGCGGGACCCACCTGCTGGATCTGGATGACGCGCTCCTTGGACTTGTCCTCGATGGCTTGCGGCTTGGGAATGCTGACGGTAAGCACGCCGTCGGAGGATAGCTGCGAGACAACCTGGTCCGGCTTGTAGCCCTCGGGAACCTTGTAGCGACGCACAAAGTGCCGCATGATGTAGCCATGGTCATCCTGGCGCTCCTCGTGCTTGCCCTCCACCAAGATAGAGTCGTCCACCACCTTGACATTGAGCTCACTGGGCTTGAACTGGGCCACGTCCATGCACACCTGGAAGCCATCCTTGCCCACCTGTGCGGTGGCTGGCCAGTGGATGTCGTTCTGGTTGGTCATCTGGCGACGAAGGGCCAGCACCTGGCCGGCGGGCGACGAGGGGCAGATGGGCGAGGCGCAGGGGCAACCGTTGATCGAGCGGCGACGCTGGCTGCCATGGGGCTGCAGGTAGTGAGGATTCACTCCCAGGCCAAACTCGTATAGGGGGCTGCGGGGCTCCTGGAGTTCGTCCACCAACGAAAGAAGAGTAGATAGCGCCATTTTGGTTTTGACTTTTTAGGTTAGACTTTCGCAGAGGTTAAAATATTTCTTCTTTTTTCTTTTTGGTTAGGTTGAATGAACTTTTGTGACTTGCAAAGGTATTTTATTCCTTTTCCTTTTATAATTTTCTTTCTTTTAAAGTTCAAGTTGTTTGCTTGGACTTGTTGACTTGTTTGCTGTTCGATTTTTGAATTCGATCTGTGCTCTCTTCGTCAGGCAGCACTGCTTTTATAGCCCGCTGAGCTTTTCTCGAAGAGTCTGGAATGAGCGAGAAAAGGAGAAGAGCGGAGAGAGAGAACGCACACAGAGAGAAAATAACAAAATTTGAGGGTTACTTTAATGGGTACCGTTTCAAAACAAACAAAAACGATATTTTGGTACTATTAGCCAGAAAATTCGACAATTGGAAGACTTAAAAATTAGACCAAATCTGAAACAACTAATATAATGAGAGAAAATCGAATTTAAAAACACCAAGCAATCAAACTTTTTTCCTGTGTAAAAAGAGAGCGGAGAGCGCCTGTGTGGGTAAAAGTAAGAGAGAGAGGGAGAATTAAATTTGGCGAGTGCGAAATTTCTAGAAGAGTCCAGCAAACACCAGAGTAAAGAGAGTTCTCGCAATTTCCTAGGATGCGTGCAGAAGAGAAAGCCGGCTAACGGCAAACCAAACCAAACTGCATTTTTCTTTATTCTGTTTTTCCTCTTTATTGTTAAGTACATTATTTCGTGTTTCTGTCTTTAAGTTTTACTGGAATACTTGTAGTTGTTGTCACATATGTTTTTTAGGAAATCATACATTTATCGCCCGCTATCTCCCACGCTTAGTAATTGAGTGCTTTTTCCCGTCAGCTTTCTCGGCTCTTTTTGTGAAATGCAAAAGAAAACGCAAGAAACATTTATGGAATAAAACGCACGCCTACTCGTGCTGGTTATTATTTGTTCTTAATTATCTGGTTTGTTTTTCTTAATTTTTGTGTTATTCAGTCTTCACTTGGCCAGCTCCTCAGCTCCTTTGGCTGCAGTGGCTCCGTTTTCGCCCTGGTTCTTGGCCAGGAGTATGGCCGCATCCACGGCGGCCAGCTCCTCGCCGCCTTTCTCCACCTCCGCTTTCTCCAACTTCTCCACCTCCACCTTCGCCTTCTCCTCTTTGCTCTCGTCTGCTTCTGTGGGAACTTCGGGTTTCTTGGCCAGCGGCATTTCCACATCCTCGGGTGCTTCGGTGGTGGCTCCATTACCGTTATTCGAGGCGATGGCCACTTCGTTGGCATTGGCATCCTCTGCTTTCTGCTCCTCTTCGCTGGCCATAACGGGTTTCGGTGTGGGTGTGGGTGTGGGTTTGGGTTCCTCCTCCTTGGCAGCCTCTTCGTTTTTGGCAACCACTTCCAGGGGCTCTGGTTCTGCAACGCCATTGTTGGCACTGGAAGGGGCTTCTACTGCAGCGGCGGCAGCGGTCGTAGCAGCCTCGCTGGAAAGAGAGGGCGAAAGAGCCGCTACTTCCGATGACGATGACGTCTCCATCTCTGCCTCCTCCTGACCATTGCCATTGCTCTCGGAGAGAGTGAGCGAGAGCGAGGGAGTCGGAGTGGAAGTGGGTGCAGTCGGAGTGGAAATGGTAATGGAAGTGGGCACGGGAACACTAACTGCCGCCGACTGCTGCTCTGGCTGCTGCTGCTGCTCAGCCAGCTTTGGCGGCTGCGCATCCTTCTGCTGCTGCGAAATCTGCTGGATGTCAACGATGCGCTCCTGCCGTTCCAGGCTTCCCTTGGTCACTGGAAGCGGTGGCGGCGCCTTGACCGTCAGAATCCCATCCGATGAGAGAGTGGAGTGCACCTCGTTGGGATCATAGCCCTTGGGCAGAATGTACTTGCGGATGAAGTGGCGCGAGATCACCCCATGGCCATCTTCCTTCTCATCATGCTGACCCTCGACCACGATGCAATTATCGATGGTCTTGACGGTCAGTTCGCTGGCGGCGAATTGCTTCACATTCATGCTCACCTGGAAGCCATTCCGATTGACCACCGAATAGGCGGATTTGCTGGCCGTCGGCTGGCTGGCACTGCCACTTCCGCCGGAAGTGCCCTTGTCGCTGCCCAGCTCCTTTTCCAATTCCAACAGCGACTTATTGCAGCAAACGGTTTTCGCACCGGCCACCCGATTATACGGATGATGACGATGCTGCTGCACCGGCGACTGAGCCTTGATGGGCACCCACATCATCGCATTTCCACGCCCCAGCCCGCGACTCATCTGTGGGGCATGCAACTGTGAGGTGGCATCCAGGGGATACAGCCCAAATCCGGCCGAATCATCTATATCCATGGCCAGACTGCGGTTGAAATCATGCAACTCCTCAGCCAAATCGAGTATAAACGGTATCAGCGACATTTTCACTTTTTTCCCTTAGCTTTGGGGGTTTTTCAGAGTCTTTTTTTTTTAGTTTTTAGTAGTTTTGGGGGATTAGTTTGTTCTGGGAACCGGCGGCGATCCGTTCTGGTCTCCAACTGGACTGCGTTTGAGCCCTTATGGCTGAATGCCGGCGCTTTTAAGCGACCGTGCAGCGCTGAATGGAAAACCTGGTCACTTCCAGTCGCCTTCCAGGCCAGCTCCCAGGCGAAACTACTACGAAACTCCTCCAGAGAACTCGCCAAGGGGATGGGATAGCAATAAAAACAGCCTGCCAAGCCATGTACTATGCCATTTTCTGGTATATAAACCGAAATAAGAGATACTTTTCCTATATCCCAGATATCCAAAGAACAAAGAAAGTACTCGTATTCCAGTGCGAAACCAGACAAACTGCAGCGTTGCAGAAAAAAGAGGCAAACCGGCTTGGAACCGAGGGATATATGCACGAAAAACCCCCTCCAGAGATGCCATCTCCCTTCAACTGGAGATATATATTTATATATATAAAAATGTACCCATATAGACGGGGTATATGTAAAGTGGTCGTGTTGCAGCTGAATTCCCATTGCCGGCATTGAGCGAACAGCTGAGAGTCTTGTGCCGGTTGCCGAGTCGCCGGCGATAAACAACTACAACAACAGCTGGGCCGCCGCCTGGAAGCTACAAATCGGCTGGAGCTGGGGAGCTCGAGGATTGGCAATCGCAAACCGGCGTCGCGTAAACATGCGCACTGTCAGCGTCTGGAGCAACCCATACATATGGTCTGGCCATATATTTGTATCTACATGTGTACCCCACCGCACAGATGATGATATGCTGGATTTGTATATTGTTACATATGTAGCCAAGTGCAAGCGACGATGGTAACCGGTTGAAAAGCTCCAAAAAGCAACAACATCCAGACGATTGCCAGACAGTGGAGACTTTGCTAAAATTTAGTGGGGCCCCGAACTCAACTCCGGGATACTAAAAGATATATATGTATCTGTATCTGTATCCCAACTGCAGTGGGGAAAAAGAGCAAGAGCTGCGTTTGAGATGGCCCCTTATATGCTATTCCGCACTCAAACTCGCAATGTACTTGCTTCTATTTACCCAAACCGGGGGGAGATATCTGCCGGAGCATTTCGTACATTATGTGACCACCTTTTCGAATAGACAACTTCCATTGCGTTGGCGTTGGATTGTGTAAACCCCGGGCACATACCGCATGTACTCCGGGGAAGGGAAAAGCAACAAAAAATGAGGCCATAAATAACAACTTGAATGATATAAGAACGAAGGATCGAGTTCTATAACAACACATATTCTGTAACTTGGGAGGGCCACTACTTATATACAATGTACATACATACCCGTAGGAATATTTATATAGTAATTTTAAACAATGTGTACTTTCATTTATTGAAGTTTATAATAAACCGCTTTAAGAAATCGTTTTCATATGTATGTTCTTCTTAAACATATTCAAAATGCGTTACGTTATATATTGAAATCTATTGTTCGGTGAAAAAAAAACTATATCAACGCTTCACTAAAAATTCATACTAATAGTACTAATTCACACTAATTGGTTAATTGGTCAAAAAAATCACATCAGCACTTTTTTTTTTTATATATTAAGTTACTTCCTTCCGTGATTTTTATTTTTTTTACATCGTTTTCAGAAAGTGAATAAAATACATACATATGTAACTGTCATAAAAAACATCAGTCAATTTTTATCTATGTTTAAAAAATGTACATATACTTTTAGATTTATTACCGAAACAAATTTATTTTTTAAGAAGTCATAGATTTATGTCTTTAAATTACTTTTCTCTACTTAAGAACATTATTATTTCAGATTAATTACAGTTGATAGCTTGACTGGCGTGCCAAAAAACATAATTGCTATACAATCTCGAAGTTTCGCGAAAAAACTTCGTCCTCCGAGGTCGCTGTCCCTTTCTATCTCGTATATACACATAATATTTGACGGTGCTGATGCAGCGACTTATCACTCCAACAGGCCTTTTTATCTTCAATCCCATCCCCCTCCGGATGGCTCATTTTCCATAGCGATACTCTCACTTTCAATGGCAGATAATGCGTAATTCCTGCAAATTCGAGAACTTTTTGCGATATTTTCAGGCTCGAGAATTTTCGTGGCCCTCCTAGATGTTTGTGCCGTGCCCCATTGCGCACAGATACGGCACACACACACAGCGGCGCCACTCGCACAGATACAACAGCGCACGCATACAACGAAAGCGGGCGGTTGTATAAATAGCCGGCGTTTTCGTTCAACCGGCATCAGTTGAATTCAAACAAGCAAAGCGATAACAGCTAAAGCGAAAGGAAAAGCGAAAGCAAAAGTTACCTATCATCAAAAGTACTTTGAAAAAGTATCTTATTAAAGAATCTTATCTCATAAAAGATACAAGTTAAAGAATCATATTAAAAGTTACCTAGCTAAAGCGAAAGTTACTTATAAAAAAAAGAAGTACTTTGAAAAAGAGTCTTTTTAAAGAATCTTAAAATACAAAAAGAAACTTTAAATAACCCTATTGAAAATGGCAAACCTACCGCTATTGTTGAGCCTTGCCGACGATCTGGGCCGCATGTCGATGGTGCCCTTCTATGAGCCCTACTACAGTCACCGGTCCAGGAATCCCTACCTGGCATTTGCAGTGCCTATGGAACAGCAGTTGCGTCAGTTGGAGAAACAAGTGGGCTCTTCGTCGGGAGCCTCGGGAGCAGTTTCGAAGATCGGAAAGGATGGCTTCCAGGTCTGCATGGATGTGTCGCATTTCAAGCCCAGCGAACTGGTCGTCAAGGTCCAGGACAACTCTGTGCTGGTAGAGGGAACCCATGAGGAGCGGGAAGATGACCATGGCTTCATCACCCGTCACTTCATCAGACGCTACGCCCTGCCCGAGGGCTATGAGGCCGACAAGGTGGCTTCCACTCTGTCCTCTGATGGCGTCCTAACCATAAAGGTCCCCAAGCCACCGGCCATCGAGGACAAGGCCAACGAGCGCATAGTCCAGATCCAGCAGGTGGGTCCTGCCCACCTTAACGTCAAGGAGAATCCCAAGGAGAAGCCGGAGCAGGAGAACGGCAAGGACAAGTAGGGGATCCATTCCCAAGGTCTCGCTGTATTTAACCATTATAAAAGTCATGTATCTGTTTTATAAGCTGTCGTTAACCGGAGACACCCAACCATACTATATATAAGCCATTAAGGGTGTCCTGCTTTAATCTTATTTTGTAATTTAATATTTAAATTACTGAAATTGGATGAATTAATATTACCAATAAAATTAAAATTAAATATTACAAATTTAAATTTCTATAGTACTTTTCTCTGGGTGGTTGAGTTTTATGGCTGTCAAGATTTAAAGAAACTTAACACTTGTATCTCTGGGGCTCTGTTATATTTATTCAAGAAACCAACCCGTCCTACATATTAAATCTAAAGGTTTTACTTTTAGAAAGGAAAAGTTGATCGAGGTTAATAACGATTTAAGAAAAAGTATCTCAAAGTATTGGAATTTGATTGGTTGATTTGGATTTAACTGGCGTTATTAAACAGATTCTCTTTTAATTTATTACATTTTTCAATAAACAATTTTAATAAATCGTTTTCAGTTGCATTTAATTTTATTTAAAATATAAAAAGCTTTTAGTTATACAATAATAATTTGATTTAAAATCTATTACTTGGTTACCACACGGTTCCCAAAAAATCCTCAAGAGTAGAGCAGCATATGTAATAAAAAAACAATAGGTCAACTATTAAGCTTTTATCTATTTTTTAAAAAACCTTCACTTTTAACTACACTTTGACCTTTTTTTTAAGAGGTATTTGAGATTTTTAATTTAAAAGGCCTACTGAGAATTTTCTTAAACGGCAAAAAATAAGGTTCTTTATAATCTTGTCCACAAAGTATCAAACGATCAGCAAATTTGGAAGAAAATACCAATCTACTATATAAACGCTTGACTACAAATTCATAACTTTCCGCCTAATTTGGTTAAAATTTAACCGAAGATCTAAGAAGGCATTTTCAAATAAAAAACACAACAACCCTTTTTGTTATTTTGTACATCGTTTTTAGAAAGAGAATAAAATACATTAATGTCCAAAAAAAACATTGGTCAGTCCCCATCTACACTAAACGCTCTTAATTTATTTATATAAATCTTTATTTTTATTAACGAAATAATTTTCTCCATTAAGAAATGATAGATTCGAGCCTTTAAATTAATTTTCTCTACTTGAGAACATTATTCTTTCAGATTAATTAGAGCGCCTAGTTATCTGATACAGATAATTCGAAATTCCTGCAAATTCGAGAACTTTTTGCGATATTTTCAGGCTCGAGAAGTTTCGTGGCCCTCCTAGATGTTTGTACCGTGCCCCATTGCGCACAGATACGGCACACACACACAGCGGCGCCACTCGCACAGATACAACAGCTCACGCATACAACGAAAGCGGGCGGTTGTATAAATAGCCGGCGATTTCGTTCAACCCGCATCAGTTGAATTCAAACAACCAAAGCGATAACAGCTAAAGCGAAAGCAAAAGCGAAAGCAAACGTTACCTATCAACAAAAGTACTTTGAAAAAGTATCTTATTAAGGCATCTAATCTCATAAAAGATACAAATTAAAGAATCTAAAAGTTAACTAGCTAAAGCGAAAGTTACTTATCAAAAGAAGAAGTACTTTAAAAAAGAGTATTTTTAAAGAATCTTAAAATTCAAAAAGAATCTTTAAAGAACCCTATTGAAAATGGCAAGCCTACCGCTATTGTTGAGCCTTGCTGACGATCTGGGCCGCATGTCGATAGTGCCCTTTTATGAGCCCTACTACAGCCACCGGTCCAGGAATCCCTACCTGGCATTCGCAGTGCCTTTGGAACAGCAGTTGCGCCAGCTGGAGAAAAACGTGGGCTCTTCGTCTGGAGCCTCGGGAGCAGTTTCGAAGATCGGAAAGGATGGCTTCCAGGTCTGCATGGATGTGTCGCACTTCAAGCCCAGCGAACTGGTGGTCAAGGTCCAGGACAACTCTGTCCTGGTGGAGGGAACCCATGAGGAGCGCGAGGATGACCATGGCTTCATCACCCGTCACTTCATCAGGCGCTACGCTCTGCCCGAGGGCTATGAGGCCGATAAGGTGGCCTCCACTCTGTCCTCCGATGGCGTCCTAACCATAAAGGTCCCCAAGCCACCGGCCATCGAGGACAAGGCCAACGAGCGCATAGTCCAGATCCAGCAGGTGGGTCCTGCCCACCTTAATGTCAAGGAGAATCCCAAAGAGAATCCCAAGGAGCAGACGGAGCAGGGCAAAGGCAAGGACAAGTAGGGGATCCATTCCAAAGAACTCGCTGTATTTAACCATTATCAAAGTCATGTATCTGTTTTATAAGCTGTAGTTTACCGGGGACACCCAACCATACTATATATAAGCCATTAAGGGTGTCCTGCTTTAATCTTAATTTGGAGTTTAAAATTTATATTACTGAGTTTCGCTGAATTAATATTACCAATAAAAATAAAATATCTACTATTACAAATTTAAATTTCTTTGAAACTTTTTTCTGGGTGGTTGAGTGTTAAGGCTGTCAAGATTTAAAGAAACTAAACATTTGTATCTCTGGGGCTCCGTTATATTTATGCAAGGAACCGCCCTGCATATTAAATCTAAAGATTTTACTTTTAGAAAAGAGAAGTTGACCGAGGCTTATTACGATTTAAAAAAAGTATCTCAAAGCATTGGATTTTGATTGGTTGAATAAACCTGTAGTTAGTTTTGTATCTTTACTGTTCCATGTAAATGAATTTTTGAGGAACCACTCCATATTGATATTGTAATTTTGTTCGTATGTAATATGTACTACATACATAAGATACAAATGTAAAATAATAATAGTCATGTGTACATGAATTTTCCAGAAAGCGACAATAAATAATTTGCAAAATCTTTAATTGCCCCGGTTCCCGACTTCGCGAAGCAGTGGCGAAAGCAGGCTGCGAAATGTTTGCAGCAAACAAAAGAACGGCAAACATGGGAAGCAGCACGAAGCGAAACGGGAGTTCAATGCACCTGGTCCACTGAAAATACAGAATATCAGCTTCGTTGCACTCTGAACAGAAAGCGTTTAAAAAGTCCGATAAGAAAAGGAAATGCTTTAAATAAATATTGCACTTATGTACGAATGTATGTATGTACTGTCGCTTAACTGTTATTTATGCTTTGTTTTTTGCACAGAGAAACTCCCAGAAAAGAAATGTCAAGAACTTTCTAGCTTCCTCTCGCTCTCTCTATAAAATGCCGGCTGTGCCAGAAAGAGCGAGAAAATGCGAGAGAGAACCTTGATGAATGCAAGGGCGTGGGGTTAGGACAACCCAAAAGGGGCTGCAATGTCAAACTTAAATTCAACAAAATGGACCGAAAAAATAATGTTTTTGGAAATATCTTTGACTAACTATGTCTAATTGTATGTAAGTTAAGAACACATTTTTCTTTGTTCATTTCCTTACCCTTCATAAATATTCACATGCCTAAATATTAATTTTATTAATAATTCTAATTACATTTGTTTTTTAGGTTTTTTCAATAATTAATTATTTAATAACTGTATAAGAAAAATTTAAAAGCGTTTCCCTGATAACAAATCTTTACTTCACCCCCTTTAAATTACTTAACAGCCGCCCCTGTTTGCATTGCACTAGTGTGCGTGAGCCCGGCGTCGGTATAAAAGGCCGGCGTCGACGTCGATGGAGCACAGTCGAAATTCAAAAATTGAAGAGAAAAGTCTATCAAAGCTTCTGAATAAAGCGAAAAAAAAGTATTTCCTTTGTCTAGACAGGATTGTGATTAAAATAAAAAAAAAAATAAAGATGTCCATTGTACCACTGCTTCACTTGGCCCGGGAGTTGGATCACGACTACCGCAGCGACTGGGAGCATTTACTGGAGGATGACTTCGGATTTGGAGTCCATGCCCACGATCTGTTCCATCCCCGTCGTTTGATGTTGGCCCCCAGTTCCCTGGGTCGTCGTCGCTTCTCGCCCTACGAGAGGAGTCATGGCCATCATCATCACCAGTTGGTGCCACGTCGTTCTTCGGCCGGTGGTCCGAATTCCCTGCTGCCCGCCGTGGGCAAAGATGGCTTCCAGGTGTGCATGGATGTGTCGCAATTCAAGCCCAACGAGCTGACGGTCAAGGTGGTTGACAAGACGGTGGTGGTGGAGGGCAAGCACGAGGAGCGCGAGGATGGGCACGGCATGATCCAGCGGCACTTTGTGCGCAAGTACACGCTACCCAAGGACTTCGACCCCAATGATGTGGTGTCCACCGTCTCCTCCGACGGGGTATTGACCCTCAAGGCCCCACCGCCGCCCAGCAAGGAGCAGGCCAAGTCGGAACGCATTGTCCAGATCCAGCAGACGGGACCCGCCCACCTGAGCGTCAAGGCGCCCGAAACTTCAGAGGGAAAAGCCGAAAATGGCGGCGGCGAGAAAATGGAGACTGGCAAGTAAGCTTTGCGAAGAAGAAGCAACCAAGATTCGCTGGCGAAGAATAAGGAGAAGAATTTAACGGAGAAAAAGGAAGAGAGTGTTGCAGCTCTGCTCGGAGAGTGCAAGACTAAAAAGGGATACCACCCAAAACACACCCATTGTATTACTCTCTCTTATAAAAACCCACACACACACACATCATCATTACATCTTAGACCTAAGCGATTTTAAAACCCATTTATCATAAAGAAAAAAAAACATTTTAGTCTGTATGATTAGGCTAAAAACTGGAGAATTCAATGCTCCCTTTGAGTTTATACTTTTTGTAATAAGAACAGGCGCAACACTCGGGAGTACTTTGCATTTCTTTTGTGAAAAAACCAATAAATATGCTAAAAAAAAATCAGCTGGCGTGTTTTTAATTGTTTCTCCCCTTTTTCTTTCCTTAATTTGCATTTTAGGTAAACCTGTTTTTTTACTGGATGTTCACTTCGAAGGGTCTTTGTTTTCATTTTCCGTCCTTGTCCTTGATTTTGGTTACCTTTCTGAGTGTCATGGGGTTCCCATTTTTAGAATTTTTTTTTTAGCTTAGGGTCCACCTTTTCTATTTTCTAGTATAACTATATTTGAAATAAATTTTAAAATATGTAAAGTTTACATATTTTGGCTTATTTCATTTGAAGTCTTGATATATATATTTACATTAACACATTTTCTAATTGAAGTAAACACGAATCCCCTGACATTCTATAATTTTAATTTATTTCGAGTTGCAGATGTATAAAACTAAGACCCGATTAAAAATACCCCTCTCAACTAGTTTAATCAATTGTTTGCACATATTTATTTAAATATTTAATACATAATAAAAAATTTAGTTGCCCGTTCTGGTTTCTTATTGGTTTTTATGCTCGTAACTTGTAGCGATCATAAGTATTTACTGTTTAGGCTATGTCTATATCTAAATCGGCTTTTATTCATAATTCTCAGCGGGGTTTTGAGATACGGATGTATCTCAATTTCGCTTTCGCTGTTAACCGCGAAAAAGCTTTTAGTGGTTGTCATGTTGCTGTTGTTGGTTGTATCTTAGTTGATGTTAAGTAAAAATGTTTTTTTTTCGGCATTTTCTACTGCTGCGGCTGCTGTCAATATGTTTTTGCTTGCATTTATGCACGTTATGTATGTATGTATATTCAATGACGCTTAATCACAGATCAATTTTTTAAAATTTCATTTGACTTAGAAGTTAAGAAACAAAACACACAATCCTACACTTGGACTAAATAATTACTGTCTCTGGTTGGGTTTTTGGGCTTTTTGGCATGGACAACTTAGTAGACATATGTAGATATATGGGATCGGAGAGGCTGGATGATAGCAGTACACGAATACAGGATAAATTATACATCGATTTAGCGACTAAATCTAGATACGTAATCTGCCGGTTTCTAAATATTCTTTTCTCTTAAGATTTCCTTTGTTTTTGTGTTTTGTTTTAATCATTGCAGTCTCAAATTGTTTATGGGCTTTGCTATATAAAGAGGAGAACATAGGGTTTCTTGGGCCGCTGGCCACGATCTGGCTTTTGAAGCCCCTTGGTGTGCGGTATAAAAAATAGTATTTCCTTTTTACTTCCTATGTGGATATCGGGGTCTCCGTCGACCAGCGGTGAATACTTGAGAGCAGAGGGCTTTTATGGGGAGTGTGAGAGAGCGCACGTAGATCATTGTGGATCATATCAGACCAGTTTTTCAGGATTCATCCCTCACTTCTGGATGAGACTTTCGCAGCTGCTGCTAAGATTTGGCAACGACTTGAAACTGAGTCGCGATCGATCCACCTGGGCATCCGAATGACCATGGCCCCTGCTGCTCTTGCTGCTACTGACGCCGTCCACGCCCCTGTCAAAGGATGAGGAGATCACAAGCGGATGTGGATGTTTATGCGACTGCCGCTGCTGTTTCTGCTGGCAGGCATAAGCGGCAGGCGGCGATAGTGGCGATGTGGGCAGATCAATATCCAGCACGGTATCCGTCTCGCCGGGCTTCAGCTTGGGATCCGAGTAGCGGCGCAGTTCCTCCTTCGCCTGCTGACCACCTCCCAGACAATCGGTAGTGCAACAGCCAATGGGCAAATCCACGCTTATCATGCCCGAGTGGCGGTAGTCGATCTTTGGCGGCGTGCTGTAATCGTAGGGATGCACGGCAGTGTCTGGACCCACACTGGTCTGGTCACTCAGCACATCGCGGTTCTCCAGAAAGATGGACGAGTTGGAGTAGCGCTTTGTCTGGTGCGGCTTATAGACGAATCCACCGAGACCATTGGCCACCGCATGTGAAACACCAGAGCTGATAGATGGTGCCTTGTGTTCGCCACTGCCTGTAAGGATATAATGTGGGTTAGTTTAGCTCAGCCTTCCTAATCTCCCGGCCACTCACCACTGAAGCTGCTCAATTGCAGGGCATGTTCGCGACCCGTGTCCGTGGATATGCCGCTGGCACTGAGATCCTGCCGTGATCCGGCACAGAGATCCGTGGCCGAGCCGCGACTAGAGCCCTCCGAGTGCTCCAGCACGTTGTGTATGGAATCGTGGAAGGGCGTCATGCTACCCGATCCCTGAGGACAGGGACGGAATGAGGAGATCTGAGAGACAACGTCATCGAGAGCCCAGTCGCGGTCGTAGTTGTGCTGCGACTGGGAGCACTCAATGTTGGCAGCCACCGCCACTTGGCCCAGTTGCTGGCCGCCCGGCTGCATCTGCTGGTGCCGCTGGAGGCCATGTCCGTCCTCCGTCTGCGTGCAGGCGCTGCTGCTGGTGTGTGGCACCTCCAGTTCCGCGGCCATTTGCAGCATATGATGCGGCGAGGCGTTCAAGAGGCGTTGCATTTGCTGATGCAGGCCCAAGCCCGCACCGCCACCACCGTTCTCCATTGACGCACAGCTCGCCTCGTGGGCACAGTGTGCTCCGGCCGCACCGCTGGCATTGATCTCCACCGGTCCGCTGGCCGAGCCAGCATGGGCCAGCGGCTCACTGAAGTGCTGATGATGGGCGGCCACCGGGGATGGAGGTGCCAGGGGATGAATCTTTTCCGGCGCATTCTGAATCAGCAGAATTCTGTAAGAGAAATGTTAGATAATCAGTAAAGTTTCATGACTCTTATACAAAACATGAGTTTTGGATGAATAGTGGATTACTTAAAGATTCCTAATAATGAACAGGTTGTATTATGTTTATATTAAAAAAAAAAAAAAATTATTAGCTATTCAAAGTGAAGTCATCTAATTGCCTTATGTGAAATCAAAATGGTTATAGCAAATAAACAAATCATCATCTCGTTTATTACCTCAGCTCTGATAGATCGTTTCTATAAATGATTTCATTACATTTTTTGCAAGTGACTCTTTGTATAAATTTCCAATAATTGAAAATGAAAACAGGAAACAAAGACGTTTGAATCGGAAATATATAGATGTTTAAAAATACAAACAGTTTGCGATGATTACTCGAAATTTTCAAAGATTTCCTTATTAAAACCAATCGTATTCAATCTTTCGCACACATTTGTCTATAATAAACCGTAGCAATGGCATTAATAAGTATTCTCATCTTATTTGTTTACACAAAACTTGCTCTAGACAAAGTTGATTTACAATTAGGCGAAAAGTGATAAATTGCAAGTGCGGAAGGCTAGGCTAAAACCGCATTAATTTGAATAAAAGTACTTATAATTGATAATGTGATTAGTGTTTTATATGGTATGAACAATGCAAGCAATATAAAAGTTCAAAACCAAATCTGGCATATAGAAGCTTTAGCTACATTAATCAGAAACGCATACGAGTACGTTTCCAATTAAATATCAGACTACTACTAACAAGACTTTTAACAATGGGCTCATCCAACAGAGAATTCAGATTTTTAAATACGGATTTATGATTGTCTCCGCTGACATGAAATTCTATTTTTCTTTGTCTATAGCACACAAAGAGATAAGAAACTTCATCGGTTTGTATGGGATAACAAATACATAAATTATAAATTATTTCAGGCAACAAGATTGCAAATTGCTTACGATTTCTCTGACTAACAGTGAAACCTACACCAATTATAATCATCAAGAAATACTTCTCACAACTTTAAAATTCCTTAAATATCTTTAAGAACATATTATTTCAATTACATTTTTCCAACGAAGTATATTCGAATACTGTTACATGAAACGCTTTATCTAAACGTATACAGAAACCTAAACACATTGATTCAACACTTAAATGTTTGTGTTACATATCAGCAATTACTCTTTGCAATTTTGTTTAAAAATCCTAGAGAGCCATAATCTTAACATTTATAAAATCCCTAAGCAGTGATCCGTGATAATGACCTGTTGCGTGCCTTCCAGCGGTGACAGAGATGCAGATATGCCTTGCACTGGATGTACAAGAAGACTATGCCGCCGGTGAGGCCGACGGTGACAACGGCCAGCTTTGTCCAGAAGGGCCAGTCTGAAATGGCAAGTGAAAACCGGTAATCAGAATCCGTAGAGCAAGCAGTCACAGGTATAATAAGAGCCCGGGTTCAGGCAGGTCAGGCAATTAAACAATTACGGATTTCGCTCTGCGGTTGTTTGACATGTCCGAACCCGAGAGCCCGGAGTATACTAACACCCCGCACCTATTAGGCCACGTTGGACATCGTCGGCGGCCCGCTCGATAAGCACACACAGCGACCAGATGACGCACAGGGCGGCGGCACAGTGGAACAGCACGGAGCAGCACAGCCGCCGCCTTTCAATGCCGGAGATGTCAAGGCTGCGCCACTGCAATTGCCAATCCAATCGAATCGAATCCAATCCAACCGCAATACAATCGATTCCGAAGCCAAACAATGCAAAGACAAAATGAAATAAATTAGCTGGACATTCAGTAATCATATCAAAAAGAAGAACCGAACCCACCTCGTTGAAGGGCTTGATCTTTGTGTGCATGATGAAGGGGAATTTGCAGAGCTCGCAGGAGTTCGTCTCGGAGGCGGTGAGCCATTGCTGGAGGCAGGCCTGGTGGACGTACTTCAGACTTCCGGAGCAGTAGCACGGCGTGAGCAGCGGGTTCTGCGGATCACTCTCGCAGTGGCAGATGCGGCAGATGTCGCCGCTGTTCTGCGAGGCCTGGCTGCTGCCCGATCCGAATCTGGAAGGGATTAGATGAGCATTAGAGTCTTGTCACTACATCAAATATAAGACATTAGTTATAATATAATATAAATAATATATTATCCTTAGATTTCCCTGACTTTCCTTAGTTTAGAACTCCCAAGAACCTATTCACAGAGTATAAACTGTATTATATTTACATAAAATACACTTTTAATATCTTTAATATGTAGTTATTACTGTCAAATTAAATGGGATTACAGGAGGATTAGATTCTCGTCACTATATCATTTATAAGATATTAGTATTTAATAATAATATACTCATGGATTTATAAACAGCTGAGACAAATTTTGGAATACCCCAAAACGTAGTCATAAAGTATAAACTTTTTTTATAGTTATTGTAAAGTTCACCTTTAAGGTCTTAAGACAATAAATTAAAAATGTAGAAATGTGTAGTTATAACTGTCAAATGAAATGTGAATATTTAGGTCATCGTACTTATGACGTCTTCTCCTAAACCACTTAAACTTAAATGTTAGGCTATTTTGTGCGCATTTAGATATAATTGCAGCTTAGAAATATCGTTTTTTGGTCAACTTTAAAAGCATCACGAAACCACTAAATCAATTGGTTTACTAGAAATCAAATACGCTTATTCATCCGAATTGGTATTATTTATTATAAAACATCGTATATTCTGTAAGCCATTAAACAATTGTGATCGAGGTATATAATGATGGTATAACTGAATTTTTACATCATTATTTATGGGAAAATTGATTGAATTAGATAAATTTACAAAACAATTCAATCGTATGTAACAACCCAACTAACAAACGTAGTCAATGAATATTTATTAGTTCTCCTATGACCAATGCAATCATTTTAACTATTCCCCGCTGTAATCAAAACTTCAATTAAAAATATAATCGAATTAAGCATGTCATTAAGTATGTGTTAATCGTATAAATGTGTGAGAATTACTCTTATCTTAACGACTTTTTTATTTATTTTTTTTTTGCTTTCAGAGCTGGAAAACTTTGCGTCTGTATTTATGAAATCTTATTGCATGTGAAGCCATATCACATTTTGCATTCATTATAAAGCATGAATTTAAATAAATGATGAGGCAGATGCAGTTTGATGCCAGTGAAATTGAAAAGAAGTCATTGACACTTGCTGCTTGAATGGGCGAAATGAGTGTGTACAATGAATCACAACAGCGGTAGTTTTCAGAATTTTATAAAACACCCAATCTCACGTTCTTCAAATGGGAGAGCCAATATAAGATTCATATGAAAAACACTGTTTTGTAGGATAGAATTGATTCATAAATATATTTTCAGGTTTGTTTCCCAGAAATGGTATTACTAATATAGGATTCTCCAAAAAATGTAGAAATTAGCAAACAAATTCTTTTTATTTGGTTACTCGACTTATGTATGTATTCATTTGATATAGGTACTTCCAAGAAAAAATTCATTCACGATGTTTTTTCCGCTCAACATTATAATAAATGGTATTTAACAAAAAAATCCATTTTGAAAATATGATAGTTTATACAATTTTCCATACTTCTAGCAAATGCAAAAATATTACAAATTTATAGAGGAATTAGTGAGTGCTGTGGGAACCTTTTACTTTCCTTGTGAAAAGCAAACATTCTCATTCGCACCCCTTCCCCAGAAAGAACACATATCAATTAAGTTCTGATGCGGTTCCCTTTGGACTGCGGCAATCTGGTGCTGCTTTATGGCCAAGGCAATTAGCTCCGTTGGCCGCCCTATCATTATGGCTGGCACACGCCCACTCAGCACCTGCGAGGGGTATTTGAAGGGTCTGGAGGGTCTGAGCGGAGTATCTAATCTAACTAACTAACGGAAAGTGGATGGTGAAAAACTTTTACTTTCTACCTCATGAATGCACACAGGGCGAAAAAAGGATATTTGGGGATATGATTCACAATAAGCTTAATCATCTTGTCAACAAAAAAAATTTTACAAAAAACACGTGTTCCGTATTTCAAAAAACACGTATTTCTAAAAACAACAATGTTATTTTAAAAAACTCAATATATAACGCCATTCTACTCAAATAGCTTAGGATTACAAAATAATTGGGTCCTTAAATTATACCAAAACAAGCTTTTCGAATATTTTAAGTATTGTCATGGCGTTTCTTTTTGGAGAAGTACTTCCAGCTTTCGAAACTGCTGTTCTACCTATCATACATGTTTTACGTTATCAGTTCTTTAGGTTTTAATGATATCAAAAATAATATATCTTTATATAATACACGTATATTTGAAGTTAATTATAATATTTAAATTTATAAAATTATAAATATGTGTTAAATAAAAGTTGTATTATAAAAAAATTACAAATTCCCTTAATTTATTGTTACTAATTTCCATTTATTTGTCCGCAGTGTACTATAGCGTTTGCCCCTGCCAATCTGCACTATCTGGAGTACCGCTGTACGTGTGTCTGCCTGTCTGTCTGTCTGTCCCTGTATCCTTTTTAGAGTTCAGGCAGCCAGTGCGTGATTGAGGCGAAGGACAGACCAGTCAAAGGCTCTGCCAGCCCATTTGTTGTGGCTGTCGACATGGTCATGGACATGGAACTGGACACGTCCTCTACACTCCTGCCCTGTGTTTTTATTTGGGGCCAATCGACGACTGGCCTTGGATCGATGGAGCGCGTTTGTGGCCTACACCGCAGAAAGCAGAAAGTGGTTCATAAAGTACACAGCCGCAAGTACACATGTTTGTCTATCCACGGGATGGAACGTTATCCTTTCTTGGTTCTTGGCCCCTTCTTGCAGGTTAAGGACATGCGTAAGCCGCAATTTTTACGACTTCATTAGACGGCAGACAGTCGCCGGCTGGCCATTCCGAATCCACACCTCTTTTGGAGCCACTCGACTGAAACTGAAACAGCCTCATGACTTGGCATTTATGGGCCTTTTCGGGAGGGCAAATTGCCTGTTCGACATTGAACACAACAAATTTCAACTCAATTAGAACGGAAATGTCGATTCAAATCCATAAATACATTCTGTACATATGTAAATTCTTGTCGATCACAAAACACAAAAGAAAATAACAAAATGAGTACCCTCGGAAAGATTTCTCACATTATTGATCGGTGTTTGTGTTCTGTTTTGTTTGTTTTTTTTTTGCCCTCCACAATTTGATTAAGCGATATCAAAGGGTATATAGGTATGTACTATATAAACACACATATGAAACGCTATCACATTACCGGGTAAAAGAGAGAAAACGCGAGGCAGGTGCTTTATTTCAGCGAAACTAAAAATAAAAAACCTTTTCGCTCTCGGGTTTAGGGTTTCAAGTGCAAGTTGCAGTTAAGCATTCACTGCTCATCGTAGTTTTTTTTTGAAGGCATTTTGTGCTGCCCCTGACAAAGTTCTTCCGATGGAAAATTCTCCGAAACGCCTGCTTTTTGGTAACCAAATATGGATATTCTTTAATCTAATGTGAAATTATATGTTCCTTATCATCATTTTAATTTTGTTTTTTCACCAAACCCTTGTTCTATATTTAAAATAATGACGTTATCATTAGGCACATTAAAATATGAAAGTGTTCTTTCTTATCAACAAAATATTTAACATATAAAATGGAGGAACTAGTACTATTCAAATGTAATCAGGATTGTATAATTACCCACTAAAACTTGGGAACTGCTGATCATACAAAGGAACTAAACCCATAATCGTAACCAATCATCATAAGGTTCATAAGGCTCAAAAAGAGATCTTTTATAGCATAATTAGCCAAGGTTCGTTCGGTAATTCCCTCGTAAACCTTTTCATTTCAGGGCTCTCCATGTTTTTTGCGTAAGACTTTAGTCTTTTGAGCACTTGAGGCCCCAACCGTGCCCACTTTTAATTACAACTAAATTAGCGCTTTTTATTAAATTCCACGCCAGAACAACGGAACAGGGCACGCCCTCTCCTTTTCCTCATACCAGATGGAACAAGTAATCTTCACAAGAACCGGGTGATTTCGAGGGGTACAAATGGAAGGGAGAAATCGGAGTCAGGCGGGGTCCACCAATTCAACTGTTTTGCGCTTTGTTTTCGCTGCTCCGCTTTGTTCCATCGCTTTTTGATATTTTGCGCATTATTTTTTTGGTGTGCTGTGTAAAACTTATTTTTAAGTCCCAACTGGTTTAAGAGTTCGAGGCAATTAATGCAAAAGTTATACCCAATGCGGGGCTCCAAATATATTTCGCCTTTGTTTGGTAAACCTATGCGAGTTGCGGGCTGCGCGACTGCAAATACTTGGGGAAAGCCGCATCTTATCAGTGGTATATATTTTCCGCTTCGCTCCATTTTACATTTTCATTATACTCGACAAATATTTGATCGTAATTGCCCAAGCCGCCACACACATAAACAGCAACAATTGCCAATGTTTATTTAGCAACGACACCTGAAACAACAAAAAAACCAGCTAAGAAGAGAGACACATTTACACACTCCAACGACAGATTAGATTTGCGATGGCCGGGTGATAAGTCCCATCAGTCCCACAGCGAGGGTGTTGACTGGTCTGTTTTTCTTAAACATACATACATAAATATAGGAATTAAAGCTTCGCAAGAGCCACAGATATTTATGAACTTTTAAAAACACATTTCGCAAGGGGCACACACGAGCGAGTATAAACTGGTTATCTACTAATAATATTTGAATATTTTTTAAGTAAATAACACATTGTCTTGCAAATCGATAATATATAAATAAATAACGTGTTATGTATAAATACATCTATTTATAAGCTTTCTCTATTGGTATTGGTAAATAGAAGGATATGATTAGATCATTTGCAATGTCTTGCTTAAAGATCAAGCTCTTTGTTAGTACGACTGATGTTTATACAATCATTTTTTGCTCTATAAAAATATTTTAAAATATGGCCATATCTTGTTTAAAGATATCATATCATAAATTTGTTGTTCCATTCAAATATATTCAAATGTGGTCACTCTCACTTCTGATTATACTATAAATAAACCGCAAGGGATCTATAAATTTATAATTGTTTAAACAGATAACAACAGGCGCCTAGTGTCAAGCACTTGTCACCTTCCCAGTAATGTAAAGCCCATATTTGCATTTCAATCGTAATGCCGATCGGCTCAGAACAAGTATGGTAAGTACAAGTCAATGTTATTAACTGATGCTTAATGATTGTCATTAGCAGGTGTTGAGTACGGATTAGATAGATTAAGATCTTAAAGTTGATGGAGAGCATAATATAAAAAATAAAAACGAAATGGAGCATTTGAAAGTGACAAAATCTGGGTATGAATCATTTTCTGCTAATAAGTGGGGTAATTTTGTTTTCATTCAAAACCGTATCTTATCTGGATTTGGCTCAAAGTATGGACAGCTGGGTTTCTCAACCTTTTAGCAATTACAACCTGCGTTGAGAACTTAATTACCTCGTTTCCCCAAGTGACAGACAATCAAACATTTAAATCATGTCCGTTTCCTGGCTATAAATAAACAATGGACAATGCCAAGAAGAATGTCAACCATCCCACGATTTTTCAGTTGCGTGCTTGCACTTATTTTTCTTTTTTTTGTTGTGGTGAACTTGAATATTTTATAGGGTTCTCTTTTATTTTTTTTTTTTTGGCCATGTCAAGGGCGTTTAAGAGCCCAAAAATAAAAAAAAATATTGACTCACCTGACATTTGCATAGTGCTGACCGGAATTCCAATCCACATGCTCGATATCCGAAGAGGTTTTGGCGTTGTCGCAAGGCATTTTGTTCGTAACTTTCTCTGTAAACTAGACGGCAGGGTATCTCATAGTCGTTGCGATCCTGGTCCGCTATAATAAACCGAGGGGTTTTCAACCCCAAAAACGGGGGCTCCTTTGTCTTTTATGCTGGCTAGTCTTGCGCTTTTGTTATGATTCTCCGCTGGTTATTTGTTTATTTCCAACGATAAACACACAGCTTGTCGCCGTCTTTATTTTTAGCGACCCTGTTGGCAGGGGCTACTTCGATTTTTTGCACAATATGTAAACCGAATCTATTGCACTTTTATTTTTCTTTTTCTTTTCCTTTCTTTTCTTTACCTTTTATTTTTCCTCTCGCCAACGAACTTCTGGCCGTGCGTTTGTTTGTGTTGGTAGGTCTATTATTATATCGTTTTGCTTATGCGCGAAGAAAGTCGTTGCGAATGATTGGAAATTTGTATTTTTTAAGCCAGCACCGAGCTGTTTAACTGCCTTTACCCATTTAGGAATTACACATATTGTTTATGTATTTGAATAAATTCAAAACAGACACATACACGAGCGGCAAGCGGTGTTGCTTTTCCATTTTCATAGAGTGAAAAGCTATTCTTTGTGTTCCGTTCGCAAATTGGTCGTCCGCTCGCCAGGAAATTTTGTGTTTTTTATTAGACCGTCTTTAGAGATGGATAACCATCGATGGAAACATCGATTCATCGATGTAAAGCTTGTATCGATTAGCGCTATCGGGATTTTTAAGTATTTATATACCGATTTTATTCCAAATTATTATTATATCGATACCGTTCACCTTGTGGTCACCCTAAAAATGGTAACGTACTCAATAAATATAAATTAAATTCCAAATAAGGAAGTTTTGCAATTGATAACCATAAAAGGACCACATTATCAAACTACAAAATTGGTCTTATAAAAAATTCAAATTTATAAATTCTGTCTAACCTAATTCCTTACTAAATAGCCCCTTGTTTTAACCTAATCAAATTAAATAAAACATCACATGGAAATGGTATATTAAATCAAAGACCATTATCCGGTTTTAGTGTAGGTTTTTATTATTATACTTTTCCGTTAAATCCATTATTGACAATGACTACAAAAAGCGGATCGATTTAATGTTTGCCGATTTTTGATAACAAATGTGGGTTCATTTCGGTTTCGTTACGCGGGTCTTGGACAAGAGTTACGATCAATCGCTGATGCTGTTTATAACCATACATAAAGGCAACACAAACTAACTAAACTCTGAGGGATCTGATCAGATCGCATCTACAAAGTGTAGATCGATTTGACATTGGAGCCCTGCTTGACCATCGTGTCCTTGTGCAACTGGTACTGCAGCGAGTTGTTGCGTCCCAGACGCAGGGCGTCGCGCAGCTTGTGGCCAATCTCCAGGGCGGCTTCCTCGTTGTTTCCGTTGGCAGTCCAGATGGCTGAAAAGCAGGTGGCGTTAAACAAAGGAATTCGAAAGAAGTTGGGGGTGTGACTACTCACATATCTTGTTGCTCTTCGCGCGAATGTTTACGACAGCCCCACAAATCTGGTCCGAGTGATCGAAGGCCTCGCCAATCAGACAAAGCAGCTGTAAGGGGAAAAAGAAATGGTGTAAGTCATATAGAAAATATAATGATGATCCAATATGAGATGGATGAAATATTCTGAAAATCCACAGTTAGGCCTATTATATCATTATGTTATTATTAAAATAAGAGGAAACTAAAAATAGAACGTACAAATATTACATAAATGAACAGAAAACATGAAATATGTAATCTCAGATAGATCATCGTATATAAATTTCAAGTTATTTCTTCTGTATATTTACCACATCGAGCCACAGGTTATCCAGATCGCTCTTTGAGCTTTTGTTCAGTGTGATGACCCAGCGACCGCCCTGCTTGTTAGCAGCATCCTCCCACATGGGACTGCATTTAAGAAATCAGTTAATAAGGTTTATATTGTTAGAGACTAACAAAAAACCCACCGAATGTTCTTCTTGAAGAGAGAGTAGTCACTGCCCACTTTGATCTCTGATGGCGGCTTGATGTGGTTGTACAGGCTCCAGAAGTCCTCGACGGTATCGAAGCTAGTGATCTCGTTCTGCATGTCCTCCCAAGACTTGGACCGATCGTTTTCGAGGTACCACAGGGTCCAGACGTTCATGAGCGGGTGTTTGAACAGGTGCTCGGTGCGCACGGCATCGTCGCCGGTGGCGGCTGCCGCATTGGTGGGTGCAGTGTTTCCTGCGGGCTCACCAGCCTCCTGGGCATCCTCCTTGGGCTTGACCTCCTTGACCTCGGCCTTGGCGGGAACGGCAGCCGGAGTGGGTGGTTCCGGACGACCCTGCTCGCTGCTGGGGGCGCTGGTCTGCGTTTTAAAAAGATAATAAAAAAAAAAAGAGATCGGGGATGGGATTCAAGAGATTAGATTAGCTTGGCTTAGCGACAGGCGCACTGAGAGTATTACTTTGAACATGGACTTGGGATTGGCAAAGTTCTTCATTCTGTGAAAGTCGCTCTGCATGTTGGCGGCCGTGTTTTTTGGATGCGTTTGATGGTAGGATCAGTTCTTTTTTGGTTCCCGGTTTCCGGAGAGGATTCGGATCAGATTCGCCGTGATTCACTTGCCGCTCTCTCTTTCTCTCTGTCTCTGCTCTGTCGTGGTGTTTGTGATAGTTGTTGTTGTGGTGGTGCGTGTGTGTGTGCGAGAGAGCGAAGCTTTTGATTTCTGTTCGAGTGTGTGTGGATTTTGGATTGTTTCTTGATATCTTCCCTGCAGTTCGCTTTTCACTTGTGTTTTAATAACCAAATAACTAAGTGATGATAATACAAAAAACTCGTTAAACTTGTTGGTATTGACTGGTTGTTTGAGGGGGGTGTAAGTGTATGTGGAGTATATCCTGATTCCCTGTGGGGGGGTGGGGCTACTAGAAAAAAAGGCGAACAAATGTTCCTAGCAAACTCCGAATCGAAAGTGGCGATGGAATTACAGCACACACACACACGCGCACGTATTTGACATAAAAACACAGATTGCCTGTTGAGATTGAAAGAATTGGAATTGATGTTTTAATTTGAGTTAAAGAGTTTAAAATTTATTTTTAATAATTTTCTTTGTTGCGGCTAAAATTCGAGACTGCGTGTGCGAGTTCAAAGCAGCGGCGCGTTTAACTGAAAAAACGTCAAAGAAAGGAGGTGGAAAGTGGAGAAGGAAAGGAAAACCAACGGTTTATTGGCGATGCTCGCGGCTGCGACTGCAATGGCCGACAAAAAATATGATTTAACTGTTGTTTCGCGACTGCCTAATTGCAGTAATTCACTCTTTTTTTTGTCTCTCTGCTTCGCCTATTTATGTAGCAAAAAGAAACAGAAACCCACACACACACGCGCCCGATATGTCTTGACAAATTCCAGCCAAAACGAGAGAAACAAGAGAGTGAGAGAGAGAGAGAGCAGTGGAAACGTGTGGTATGCAAATGCGAGAGGAGGAAAGAGAGCGAGTGACCGCGAAAGCGAGATAGCTGGATAGAGACAGACAGAGAGAGCGATAGTTATGACGTAGACAACAGCGTGCAAGTAGCGATTAATAATTAGCAATAATTGTGCGCGAAATGATTTCGAGGGGGAACTAAAAAGGAATCGATGAACACAATGATGATGATGCCACGCCAACTGCACACTTTTCCGCTCGACTGTCGCCTCCCCTCTTGTGCAACAACCCTGTTTTTGTTGTTCCTGCCACGGCTCAGCCGAAATCGAAATCGGAACCATGCGGCTTGCCTTCTATCGCCTTACCTTCTCCGTCTCCAACACTACCATGATTTCGATGGCAAAATATCGAAAGTAATCGCGGTTCGGTTACGCACTCGCTTTGCGTAGATTCCTGAGCCTAATTATTATTAGAATTATTAAATTCTTTAATTAAGTTTGGGTTTTTGGTGGCCAGACAGTGTGACCAGAGCCAGAGGGGGTGATCTAGTGATGGGAGCACAGGGGCAGCTGTCGATTAATCGGTGAGGCAACCCTGGTCATGGCTGTCACTGGCTAGTTGCTGTGACACTTTAATAACCGTTAAAAATAGAAAGTTGCTCGAAGTTTTTGAATTTGTATTAAAATATTAATCATTTTATTTTCCAGGAGTATTATTATAGTAAATCTATTTAAAAATTCGTAAATACTCTTTTATTCACTTTAAGGAGGCTTTTATTTAATAATTTATGTTATTTTGAAGAACTAATCCTCATCTAACTACACATTTAAAATTAAGATTTAGCTCTAATATATCTTATAGTAGTTAAGCTGTTTTTATTACGCATTTTTAACAATGGTACCTTGTTCTTCATTATAATTATTCAGACTTTACCATCATAAATAAAATAAATTGCTTACATGGAAACTCTTTTAAATAATTTACCCATAAACCATAAGGAAGTTAGTTAGACATCCATAGTCAATCTTTAAGCTTCAATCGAAAATATAAATGCAAATTTAATTGACATTTCATCTGTTTCCCACAGCACGATCGCCATCAACAACGACGTCAGCGTCATTTATCATACGCAATTATTTGATATTTTAAAGACAGCAAAAAAATAACAATGTATTATAAATAATTAACAACCAAAATTTAAGACAGGCCCAGAAAACCTGATTTTTGGTTGAAATTAGGTCTTCGTTTTTATTTAGACACTGGCATCATCAATTGGAATTCAATAACAAAATGACATTCTTAAGAGTGAATCAATGAGTTTTCCATATAATAAGATTGTAGTTTGTTTATTTGTTATTAAAGCGGATTCCAGAATTCACCAGAATAACAAAATATCTGAATGAAATAACAAAATAGCGAAATTGCTTTGACGTCAGGGGGTTATGTTTTTGCCACATAAGTTAGACAGGCTAACCTGTTAGTGAATCATAAATAACCCAGAACTTTAGTTGTTTCTAAAGCTGTTTAGTATTTGGAACCAACAAAATTCTATCTCGAGATTGGCTCGCCTTTGTCTGCTTTAAAAATAGCCAAAAGATCCCAAAAACACAGCGGGAAACACTCGGCAACAGATGAGATGATACTACTTCTGCGGCGATGATACTACCGATGAGATGATGATGTGGCGCTTTGGATTGGGATACGCTTGACTTTCAAAATAGACTGCTGCAGTAGTCGCAATCCGAAGATTGAAGATGTTTACGGACCCAGCCTGGAACGTGAAGCGTGTTTATTATTTAAATAGTTAAGTCATTTTGTAAACGAACAACTGCGCAGTTGCCCTTGTAATCGCCTAATAAGCGGCTTTCAAGAGCTTGGCTTTGGCACGATCGAAACCGAAAACCCTTCCCCAAAGTCCAAGATCTGTGGGCTCTAATTACACTTGAGCCGGTCTTATTGAACTGACATTTGATCGGATCCTCTATTATACTCACATCGCATCTAATTATGCAGTACGGATGGATCTCAAGTGCTTGGCGCATGTCTAAACAAAAAAACTTCCGCCGATCTACAGGAAACCCGGAGCCAAAGTTAAACCTATAGCAGTAAACTTAGAATTAATTAAAAGTAAAAAGTGATTGAGTCGCTCAAAGATGCTTAATTGTAAATAAATCAAAGCCAAGTGGTTAGAGTACAAAGCGGGAGATCTAAAGGTTCGACTAGGGGGTACCTAATCTACATAAATAAATAAAACAAAATAGAATCATACATTAATATTACCAGATTTTTTGTATTATAGAAAATAAAAAAGAGCATATTCCATTTCCTTACAAATTAAAAAACCTTCTAGAAAGAAGTCATACTTTATTGAAATTCTTGACCCATTATATGTAGATTTTTAGCAAATTTTATTAAAATAAAAGCCAAACCATCAAGATAAGATAATCCAAACCAGATTTAAGAAATCCAACCGCCGAATATACCTGACCGAGCAATAAATTCCAAGAGGCAAAAAAGTATCTTTAAGATACTTGACTGTGACAGCCAACGAGCTCTGAAATTGCCACTTGAACCGAGTCGAAAAGGGTTCTGAAAAAGCCAGCATAAAGATGGGTAGACCACAAAGCTATTAGATAACTAATTGACCAAGCGGCAAACATACAATTAATGATGTTTTTATAAAGTCGCCTCCGCATCTCCCTGAAAATATATCCGTAGCCTGAGTGTGAGAAGTGCGAATTTGAGCGACGTTGATAATGAACTTCAAATTGCCGCCACTGGCTGTGGGATACGAGATTGAGATTCTAAAGCTGAGTAAGAAACCGGACAGGCGAAGCTCAGTCTGCTGGTCAGTGAAACACACAGCCCAGCACATCTTCATTCAGATTTATGCAAAACGCAAAAAACAACAATACCCAGCCGAGTTGAAAGTTAGTATATAAGCAGTGGCTTTTAAGATTCAGTTATTAGTAACCCGCCAACTGCAGAACAGTGAAAACGTAGTGATACCTGGATATATACCTACCTAACTTATAACTCATATTTCAAACGAAATCCACAATGAAGTGCTTCATCTTGGCTGCCCTGTTGCTGGTAAATGCAGACAATTTGCAAAATTAAGCTGATATTTACGACCATCTCTGAATAGATCCGAACCATTCAATTAAAATCCGGGTTGTGATTCTCTATAAATGTCAACTGAGTGCTGGGTGATCGCAAAGTGCAAATATAAAAGTTATACAATGTGCAAAAGTTAAGCAAACCAAGGGGTTACATGTGAGATGCGACTTTAATCAATGTTATGACATCATCTTTTGTATTTTGTGATCTCTCCAAAAGTGTGTAGCGTGTTAAATTGGCCAGAACATTTAAGCCATCGTTTTATGCTTGTCCTAATTTTTTGATATTCTTTTCATTTTAGGCCACCGCTGCCAGTGGCGAGAACATCTTTAAAATCAACATATCCCCCGAGGAGGCTCAGCAGTTCCTGAACAGCGCCCAACTGCGGGGCATTGGAGATATAGAGTATGCCCCGAAAACCGGCGAGAATCCTCTGCCCGAGGCTCGCAACGAGCAGGGACAATTCGTGTACATGGGTCGTGTGATCGAACATCCCGAGGACTTTGTGGAGGAGCACTACGATGCCCATCAGTACCATGGTCAGGATGGTCTGGGTCAGTTTGCCTATGGCTACAGGGACTGGAACCAGGGCAAGAACGAGAAGCGCGATCAGGCGGGCACGGTAACCGGATCGTACAAGTATGTCCAACCGCATGGCCGTGACTTTGTGGCCAACTACTATGCCGATAAGACCGGTTTCCATGTGGAGGACAACCGTCCGGCGCATCTCAAGCAGCCGGCCACCAAGACGCCGGCTGTTCTGAAGGCCGAGGAGGAGCACTTCAAGCTGTGGGGTGAACTGGCCGCTGCCGCCGGACACAATCCCGATCCTTATGCCGCCGAGTACCAGCAGGAGGGTCGCTATCAGCCCACCGAGGAGGAGATCAAGCCCTACGTCCACGAGGAGCAGCCATATGTTCCCGGTCCCGAGGAGACCGGTGAGCCCAAGGGATTCTTCTATGCCTTCGACTACAATGTCCCATTGTTGCGCAACAAGGAAGAGCGTGCCGAACTCGAACGTCTGCGGGCCGTCAACAACAAGGATGAGTAAGATCCAGAGATCCTTCCGGATTTTGGCTGATCCATCGCATCCATGGATCGCCTTGTTTGTATAGGTCGTTCTGTAGAAAGTAGCAAAAACATTATTCCACATATTTATTGAAATCCTTCGCAAAATAAATCGCAGCTTCAACTACACTTTTGTCAAATACGATCTTTTATTATTACATACATATACATATAAAAATGTGTGTTTTTTTTATTTGTGGGCTTTTTAACCGCAAGTGTGTGTGATTGTTTGTTGTAGATGTTTTATGGGGGTGTTCCGGAAAACTCAGGATATCTTAGAGGTTAGGGTGAGCCAAAAAAAAGTACCTTATCTCTGATTGGTAAACTTAGAAAACAAAGATTACTGTATAAATTTATGAAATACTTAAAGACATCTTTAAGTTCAAATTTACTAAAGTTTTCCCGGTACACCCCTATTGCTGTCAACTTGCCCCACACGCATTTTCATTATAATTTTCTTGCCCGGTCTCTCTTTTCAAGTAAAATTATTGCTTTTTGCTCTTCGCTTAGAAGACTTGAATCTTAAACTAATTTAATTTGTATTTATAGTGTTATGTTTGTTGTTGTTTCTGTTGTTGGGTTCGTGCTTTAATTAAATACTAATTATACACGAGCATTTCTCTCATTTACAACCAGTTAAAAACTAGCATTATACTTTAGGGTTTTTTGCGTTCCAACTCACAATTAAGGAAACTCTGGGTTTAAGGATAATACCAATTGGATGCAATCAATTTTGATTAATTCTCATACACTCTACCTGTATGGCACCTTAAAAAATAAGAACTAAACACAAAAATAAGAGTTGGTATTTCCGTTTACGTGAGGTTTTTTTCCTAGCAAACAAAATTATATTTTATTCGGTATACTTTGTGTATGTGTTTTAAAGTTCTTCAATAAAATTCTTCGATGTGGAAACAAAATTAGATTTTCGATTGAATCACAATTGAAATTTCGTTCATTTATGGAAATATGTAGCTAACTTTATATACAAAGTCATTACACATATATATATTTTCATATGGCAGCATTGTTCAGTCCGATATTGCAGTTGAAACTTTTTGTTTTCCCTTTTTTGTTTTGTTTTAGTGGAGTTTCCCGAATATTTATTCGAATTCTAGTGGTTTACTCTCTATAATATATGATTCGTGTGAGTGGTTTCGTTTGAAGTTGAGGGATCGGGTTAGCACAATAAACAATAAACACAGCAAAAAGGTTAAACATTCCAACAGTATCATTTACAACACAACAAGCACGCATAGAAAATAAATAGAAGGAGACGTGGGTTCCCCTTTCGTTACCCAATAGGAGGAACTAAAAGTTAAACTTTAAAAAAAAAAACATAATAGCGACTTTGCGGATCTGTATACTGTAAGGTACATAAGTTAGTTGTGGCACTATAGAGCCGGCTTTTAAAAACTCCCCGCCCGTCGTACAGCCCCTCAACTTCAAAGCGTGGAGATCAATCGATCCAGGGTTAGGGTGCTTGGATCTGCGAAGTTCCCTAATACTTTTTCACGGATATGGACTGGGAAATGTCTAGTGGTTGGTGGGTGGTTCCCGATGATGATGACGATGTTGATGAGACAATTTGGGAATGGAGCTAGTAGTTAGTCTAAGATGTGGTGGTGTGCTGGGATGTTCATTTGGCGCATGAGTTTCATTCGACGATTACATGTTAAATACATTAATTCTCGTGATTTTTTTTATCAACTGGTTCTTGCTAGGCTCTTGTCGCTCTTTTGGGCTTGTTGTATATAAGGCAAACTGTATGCGAATCATACATATATTGAACTATGTAAATACGTTTATCATTTTGTCAGTTAAATGCCGGGGAAGATCCTGGGAGAAGCGCTGTCGTCTACAAAATGTCTATGAGCTGGAGCATGGCACAACTGTTAGTTCATCTAGTCCTGGTTCTGATTCTGGTTCTGCTTCTGAGTGGCTATCCAAAAAATTGACCAACGTTGTAAACGGGTGTGTGAGTGTATATATCTTCTGTATATATATATATATATAAATCTTGTATATGCTACACGCGACTCTATCCACGACTCTAAGCCCTAAGTGCTGATGCAGTGACCCATTTCACTGGCGATTGCCGCCTCCTAACTCCCACTTACCTACGAGATTTTTTTGTGTGTTTTTGTGTAAATTCAGGATTATCTCTACTTTGCCGCCGCTGCCGCTGCTGTGGCATTGGCCGACGAAACTTTCAGCTTGATGAACATGCTGCTGTCGCCATTGCTGCCGCTGTTCAGATCCAGCTTCTGCACCTCGCACTCCAGATTGTTGATGCAGTTCTTCTCGTACTGCGTGGTTCCATTGTCGGAGGCGGCGGTGGCCTTCTCTGTCGGCTGCTCACTGGGCGCCACCTTCTTATCTTTACTCTTTTTCAGCGCATTCAGCAGGGTCTTCTCTTTGCTCTTGCCCTCCTTGTGACTGCCATCCTTGTCCTTGTGCTTGTTGTTCTTGAAGCGCGGGAAGATGCAGCCATTGGGCAAAAAGCCGCCCAGTTTCTCCTTCTTGGCGGGGGCAGCGGGCGGAGGAGTTGGCGTGGCAACGGGAGGAGCAGCAGCAGCAGCAGGAGCTGGATTTGGACTGGGTGGAGTTGAGGTGGCTGATGCTGCTGGGGGCGTTGAGTTGCTGGATGTGGGAGTACTGGCACCATTGGTGGCTGCCGGTTGAGCAACCTTTGCCTCTGGTTCGGTTACCTCCACCACCTCTAGATTGTCCAGCACAGTTGCTGATCCATTCGCTGAGCTTCCCGCATCTGTTTGATCCACGCAAGCTTCCTCCAGCAATGCCGATTGCTCGTGCCGTTCCGCCTGCTCGCTAGCCACTTTGTTGTCCAGTTGCTGGGCAAAGACAGCCAGGGTGATGCCATTGCCATTGCCATTCCCGTTGCCGTTTCCGTGCTCTGCCAGCAGCGGCTCAGACAGGTGAGCCGGTGGCGAGCTGGCCTCGTTCATTGCAGCACCAGCACTAGCTGCCCTCGCCGCATCCGGCGACTTGGGAAACATCTGCTGCGTGGTGATGTTCTGGTAGTGCTGCTGCTGGCGCTGCTGCATCATCTGCTCCTCCCGCTCGCGATCGCGCTGCGCCTGCACGGCGTTCCACACGTCCTTCAGCTCGCCCGAGATGTCCCTATCCTTGAGTATTACGGCGTTTCTAGAGAAATGAAAAATACATGTTAATTTTTGTATTTAGGGACTGCACAAATGGCTTATCGCTTGATAAATGTAACCATTAATAAATTAGATTAGAATAATACCTGACTAGTTTCACGCCTGGATTCATAGCCTCCACAAAGTCGCACATCAGCTCCACCATGGCCCGTCGCTCTTCAGGATCTTTGCTGTGACGACCTGAATCCTTGAGCACTTCCGGATTAGCCATCACGGCAAAGACGATGGGGGGACTACGAGGACTGCCAGGAGGCACCTTGCAAAAATAATAAAAACATATGTTATTTAATACAAAATATTTGTGTATAATTTATGTTATCTAAGAGTAAACAAAATTGTATGATATTTAGGCAAAGTTTTTGCTAAACTCTCTCTCTAAATCTCTCAACAAAAGCAATTCAAGTCAGGGTTTTTTTTATTTTGACCTACCCAACCTAAAGCTACGGTCAGACGATCCAAGATTTTCATACAATTTTTGACAGATAACATTTGAATAAAACGTATGAACATGAAATTTTTTCATTTAAAATGACTTGCAAATTTGTGTTATCGTCTGACCTTAGCTTTACCAAAATATGTTCAAGCCTTAATAGATGGATAATTAGAAGTTTCAAGGATCGTTTTTTCTCTGATCAAAATGGGAACTTACCCGCATGCCGCCGTAGAGGGGAATGGGATCGCTTGGCTCCTGCGGTATCACAATGCGCGTCCAGCTGAGGACGTTGATGAAGAGCTCCTCGCCGGACTCCGTGGTGGTGCGGATGCACATGTGGGGCTGCGGCGGGTTCTTGAAGTGGCGATAGGCCCGCGAGTGTCGGTAGCTGTGCGGCGGCGGCGAGGAGTTCATCAGGCTGAGACCGAGTCCCGAGATGCCGTTGTTGCTGTTGCCCTCGATTTCCTGTTGCTGCGGATCCGGATGCATCTGCAGCTGGGTTTCCGTATCCAAATTGTTGTTGTAGTTATTTGTTGTGGTCTGTTGATTTTCATTGATGGCAGTGTTTGTATGTGTTTCCTCGCCCTGCGGCTGCTGTGGCTGTTGTTGTTGGGGTTTTTGCTCCTGGGCGGCAGCCTCCGCCTCAAGTTCCGCCGCAGACATGGTTATGGATTTTTTATATAGCTTAGCAGTCTTTAGTTAAATCAGTTGCAATAAGATATCCTTTTGTTTTTCTTTCAATTTCTGGTATAAGCTTCAATTCGCCTTGCGGCGAATTCGTTTGGCCGTGTTTTTCGTCCTCTTTGTTCTACCACGCACTCACACCAAAACACCAGCTCTCTCTCTCGCTCTCAGGCTCGCCGCCTTCTTACAACATTATTATTATTATTGTTCCTTGGGTCCTGGCTTCGTGCCTAACCTTTGACCTTTGGCGTAATTAATGGACCTGCCTGCATATTAGGGGCTATTGCGTATTTATACACCCGTCGGTTGACACTAATATCCTCCTCAAAGTCTTTTATCTGGCACGCACACGAATGCAAAACACCCTTCTGCCTTACACACGTACAAGTGGGAGTTGCTTGTCTGCAACGAGGAGGCGGGGGTGGAAGAGAAGAGAAGACGAGGTGAAAACATGAAAATGGAAAAGTTCAAAGCGTTTGCGGTGCCACACTTACACATTTCACCGATTTTCATTTATAATAATCACTTTTCCATTGCACCATGCACACAAGAACACACACTCGCACGCACACGAACAAACGGGCGCAGTTACATACTTATTTATATATGTACACACAAGATGCGTTTTCCTGACTCGCACTCACATAATTTCCCATTAAAATGGGAAAACAATGCAGCCAGCCGAACGTGTGCGCTGCGCTGATTTTTATATTTAGCTTTTTAGCAGCTTTTCATGGCAGACGAACACACGGGAAAACAGCCGATTTTTCCGACAACCCAACATAAACAAAAAACTAATGGGCCAGGGTGGCCAGATGGGGCAGCAGCAAAAGTGCAGCGCTGCCAGATGGCAGTGGAAACCAGGCATGTCGCTGCTAAAGATATAAAATGTTATATTTTAATTGATGTAATAATTAAAATTTAAAGAATTGAAAGTAAATAAAATATAAATGTAATTTAATTCTTTTATATCTCTACTAATCACAAAATCGCAAATCGATAAATTCCATTGAGTAGTTCCACGAACTAGTTCGCTCATAATCAATACATTTGCATCCCTGGTCCAGCCGGTTAATTTTTTGCACAAGCGCTGGACGAAAAACTGGAATAAAACGGCTTAAAGTGATCTACAACCGATAGCCAACATTGTAAATAAACAGTGGAGCATTGGACTATTGTTGGTTACTTGGTTTCCACCGCGCAACCAACTGATCTTTGGATAAAAACTCCGCGAGTATACCCCGCAATTTTCCCAACGGGGGTGTGTGTATAACAAAATGGCGTCCTCGCAAGTCTCAAACAAATCGGGCTCCGGTTGGCCCCGCCGCGGCAGCCAAGGCCAAGCGGATGCGGTCAGCAGCAACAACAACGGCACCCAGAAGTACACCAACCAGGCGCTGACCATCAATCGCACTATCAACCTGTGGGTATCACTCAGTACCTGTAGGAGATCTACAGATCATAAATGGATCGTATGTTTTAGGTATCCCCTGACCAACTACACATTCGGCACCAAGGAGCCGCTCTTCGAAAAGGATCCATCGGTTCCGTCCCGATTCCAGCGGATGCGAGAGGAGTTCGACAGGATCGGAATGCGGCGGTCAGTTGAGGGCGTGCTTCTCGTCCACGAGCACGGACTGCCTCATGTCCTGCTCCTGCAGCTGGGCACCACATTCTTCAAACTTCCTGGAGGCGAGCTTAACGCCGGCGAGGATGAAGTCGAGGGTCTGAAGCGATTGCTCTCCGAGGTGAGCTGAATATACAGCCCTAAGTGGGTCACTCGGGTCGTCATACTTTTGTTAAAATGTATAAATTAGTTATTTAGTCATTCGGGTAATCAGGTCATACATACTTATGTTCAGAAAGAATGGTTTTAACCTTGAGAATTTACTACGAGTATATAAGGCTTTATTAAATGTTATTTATACTTCTGGTCAGAATGAAAGATTTCGATATTTAGGATCTAATATTCTATTTTTTACTTACTTTTTTAAAACTTCAAGAGTCAGGTTTTTAATGGGTACAAATTATGAGTGTAATCTCTTTTTATATACAACTATCTAACTAACTAATTATTCTAGACGCTGGGTCGTCAGGACGGCGTGAAGCAGGAGTGGATTGTCGAGGACACTATTGGAAACTGGTGGCGGCCGAACTTCGAGCCACCGCAATATCCGTACATTCCGCCGCACATCACCAAGCCCAAGGAGCACAAGCGGCTCTTCCTCGTTCAGCTGCATGAAAAGGGTAAATATCCGTTAGGGGCTTCCGGGCCTTAAGGCGTAGGTACACAATATATCGAGCACACCGTGTGACCAGAATATCCATCTCTCCATGTAACTTATATTATAACCTACAGATTGTTTTTGTTTTGCCAAAAACCGAATACGCTAACAAACCTCATGTCATATCTTTTCAATGCTGTTTAGATACGGACGGGAACGCCAGTTACGATGTACCCTGAGCTGTTCCATTAGCGCCGTGTGTGTGTCGTATCTACCCAACTCTACTCTCAAGAGTGCAATGCCATAGAACAACAATCGAGCAAACAGAACAAGTCAAACAGAAAAGAAACAAACAGATCGCAATGCCGGGGACGCAGGCGACGTCTTTTAGTTAGTTTTGATTCTAGTCGAATTGTACAACGCGTCTCAAATTTAAAAACAAATTGTATTCTTGCTCAGAACTGCGTGTTGGCATATTTTGTTCTTTCCGACTCTCTTGTTGTCATTCGAAATTCAAAGATTGTTCTTGTACTTAATTTTGTAAATATGTCGACTTACGTGTGAGACTGAGCGCAGCCATGTTATTCTTCTATTTACCGATATTTATTTATCTTCTAACTTCTACCCATACTTTTTGTCAAGTGTCATGTGTTGTTCATCTTAAGGTTGTTGTGTATTTATCCAAAATTAAACCAAGATCCACCGGGCAGGCAGCAGAGAGCATTGTAACGTTGCTGGCTGTCGCAGCAATGCGCCCAAATCTCGCGTGTTTTGCAGATTTGCGTGCATGCAGTGCAGCCAGGTCGCCAGTCGCTCCTTAAATTAAGCACTCGTTTATGTAAACACAAGCAAAATACTCTGTTTATACTTTCTTTGGCCTGCTGTGCGCTGAAATGTATTGAAAGCCAAGCTGCTGAAGCATTTCAGAGCACAAAACGAACCGCACATATCATGTATAATGTTGCTCTTAATTGAAATTATGTTCATATCTGAAATTAGGAAACTTCGCTGGTCCAGCAAAGTAGCCAGACGCTTTGCGAGTCACGGCGAATCCTAGTAATTAGTCTAACGAATCCAACTATGAATGTAAAACGACTCTCTTTATATCATACGGCAGCGAATCGATTTTTAATATGTAAATTGTACAACCGATTGTAATACCCCTAGATAATATATATACTGTGAATTTGAATGCCTTTTGATATCTCTACATACATGAATTCTGTCTCTATCGTTTTCCGTAATCTAGCACTATTTGCTGTACCCAAAAATTATAAGCTTGTTGCCGCGCCATTGTTCGAGCTATACGACAACTCGCAAGGCTATGGACCGATTATATCATCCCTGCCGCAGGCCCTCTGCAGGTAAGTGCCCCCACTTGGATCTCAGTTTCCAGATCTTCCACTAATTTATGCCCTTCTCAACAGATTTAACTTCATCTACATGTAAAGGCAGACGGAATGGACCGATGTCCGGCAATATTTAAGCAGCAGCAGCACCAACGATAGCTCTACTTTACAGATTTCAGCACCGCAGATCAGCCCGTAGATTTCCATTTCATGTGTGTGTGTGTAAACGTACATAATTGTATTGCAGATAAAATGGAAAGCCAGGCCCATTTACTTGGCCAATAGAGTCGACAAAATTGTGTGCTTTATTTGTATATCATCATCTTTACTCAATTTGCATTTGTTGGGGGTTGTGTTCTATCAACTAAATGTTAGACAATGTTTTGAGAATTGTTGAGTATAGTTATGAAGATGGGTTTTGGCCAACTGGCGCTGTCCCTATAGCATGTACTCGCCATAGATTTGTTCGAAATATTCGCGTTTTCTGTAATTGGAAGATACACACGTGTTGGATTACATTAAGGGTTTTTTTGGGATTCCACGGTACAAAGCAAGATTATTAGTAAATCAAGTAAAACATATTGTGAAAATTATCTCTAGCAATTACTCTACGTACATTTCAATTTGCTATTGTTAACATTAAATCGTGAGTCTCTATTTTACGTATGCTCTTCGGAGTGCGTGGCTTGTAACAAATGAACGGATCAACAAAAGTCTGAGAAGAAGCTCACAACAAAATCATTGAACTGAAGTACAGGAACCGTTTGGTGTGTGATATTTTGATTAGATAATACATTCTTAGTCTCTAGATTAATTTTGTTAATTATGCTTATGCCACACGTACAAAAGATGCTGGTGTTTTTTTGCGGCTTGTGGCCTTTACCACAACTTATTGTGATAGAACTTGAGATCGTAATAGCCCTGATCGGTGAGGCCGCCGCCACCGCCGCCGGAGGACGCGGTGGACATGGCATCCGAGTTGTCCTGGCCCGGCGAGGTGACATCATGGCCGGGTGGACGGTTGATCTTGACCACGCCGAAATCCTCGCGCTCCATCTGGTCGAACTCCATCTTGCTGCTGGGCATTACGGCCATGCCGACGCCAAACGAGCGATTCTTCATGCCCGTGTGCTGCTTGCTCAGCTGGAAAGCCGGAGGTCTCCGGTTGTCGCCCACAATGCTCTCGACCACCTCGGGCGATCGCACGGATGGAGGAGTTGGAGTGTGGCTCTTGGGCGGCGGCGATGGGGGAGTAATCACCTCCGGTTCAGGTTCGGGTTCGACCTCCGGCTCAACTTCCAGCTCTGGTTCATAGCTGTTGGCCTCCAAGTCGGCCAAACTCTGCCGCTGCAGTTGCTCTGCAATCTCTGCAAGATCGTGGTTACCATTGCCGCTGTTGGAAAAGTTTTCAAAGGGGTTAAAACTATTCTTTACTTTAACAAAAAAAAAACAACACTCATAAACATTGAATTAATTAATCATCATTGATTTTATTGCTCGAGAAAAAAAAACGAAAATAAGTTACGACCAACAATAATGTAGTTAAAATGTTAAATGATAAGTTATACATGTTGTAATCACAATTTGTCAGGTATTTTTGTATGTATGTCTTGTGTAAAACTTCCGATTTAGTAGGTTTCCCTTTTTTTTTGCTGTGGTTTTCTTGTGTTCTGGGTGGTGGTTTTGATTTTGGTGGTGGGTGGTGGCATGCGGCAAGTGCAGCTCCTTCTGCTCGTACTCGTACATTAAGTAAATTCATCGATTCTTTAAATTAACTAGGCGAAAATATAAATAAATATTGGCTAAAATCAAAGCTTTGTACAATGGTTATTATGTTGATATTTCAGTTTATCTAGTTTTGATTTCTATTTTCTTTTTTTGTTTTGTATGTGAAGCAGCCGTGTGCATTTTTTGTGGGTTGGCTTTTTATCTATTTGATTCTGAAAGACAAACGAAAAGAACAAAATGAAACCCAAATGAAGACCATACATGAAATGATAAATGCTAGGGAAAATTGATATTACTAAGGGTGTTAATTGAGGGTATTTACCTGTTCGATTCTGCACTGCCATTGCCTTTTCCGCCCTTCGAGTTGCCAGCATGAATTATCTGAAAATAGAGAGGTTTATTAGTCCGAATTCGGGGTGAAAATAATTAGAGATAAGATCGGCCTATTAGCTTATATTAATAGCCATTTCGTGGGCCATACAATTCAATGAATTTCTCTATTAATTGCTAGGCCTAATATAAATCCTTGGTACAAAACGCAAACTAGTTTGTGTTGCCCCCAAAAAAAAAACACCAACTTGGCACGCAGCCAAATTTACCACCCCTAGTTTCGGTGTTATTCCACCCCAATTGACCCACTCTAACAAACGAAAGTGAAAGCCCGAGTATAACGTTTGAATTTCTTCACTTGGAAGCGTTTAATTTACAGATTTGTCCTAAAGGTTGTAGTGTTGCATTCCTTTCATTACAGTCCGCGAGTTAAAACAAAACATAAGGGTCAAAACGAAACAAGAAATCGTAGTGTTTGGCACTCGAAATTTGGTGCATTTCACTCGGTCTTGATTTTATATTTTACTGAACAGGAAGGCCGGCATCTCCGTGACCCATTTCCGGTGTTCGGACCAGGTAAATGGTGGTCTGGCAGTTGGGACAAGTGGTGCACATCTCAGCATCCGGTGGGGCTGCAGCCGCACCACCACCACTTTCTCGGGGAGCATTATTGCCGGCAGCTCCTCCGGCTCCTGGAGCAGTTGCTAATCCTCCTGCTCCGCCGGCTGTTGGTGGAGCACCTGCTGCTGCTGCTGGAGCACCGGCTGCCGGTGGCTGGGTGGGCTGTGGGTCAGGTGGTTATTTAATCGCCTCGCAGAGTGCCTATAAACCTGGTCATATTTATATTTACATATCCATGCTGGGGCATCTGATGTTGCGGCTGCAACTGATGTTGCTGCTGCTGGTTTGCATACTTATTTTGCATTTGGGCATCTGGTTGAATCACTTGCTGCTGCTCGTATCCAGTCTGGGGTGGAATTACTTGCTGGTTTTGCATCTGCTGATGATGCAGCATTTGCTGCTGATGGACATGAGCACGTCCCGAGGGCGGTGGATCCATTCGAGTGGGCTGCCCGGCAGCAGGTTGTTGCATGTATTGCTGTTGCAATTGTTGCTGCGAAGGCACCGCCGCCGGAGGCATCTGCTGCTGCTGCTGTTGAGGAACGGCATCCACTGGAGGCATCTGCTGATACTGCTGTTGCATCTGCTGCTGCTGCAGATTGGGATCCTGTCCGCCAGGAACTCGAATGGGAGCCACTGCCGCCGCACCCTGCTGTCCTGCTTGGGCTCCTCCTGCGGCCGGCTGCGCCATATTATCCCTTTCCAGGCCGGAATGACGAACCCTAGACGGGCGAGCAAAGGCATTCGAAGCCAGGAAGGTCTCATCCACATCTTGCAATCCAGAACGACGCTGGAAGGGATTCTGATTGCGTACCGGACCGCTACGGCTTAGGGCATCCAATGGGCTCTTGCGAGGCTGTGATTAGGATTATCATTTGGTCTTATATCCACCAAATTAGCAAGGCGTCTTACATTTTCCGGGTTCCTGGCCTGACTCGGGGTCAGACTGACCTGACTCGCCTGCTTGTGGCCCACAGCTGCTCCTCCAGCACCACCCCCGGCATGGCGTGACTATATAAACCAAGTTATTCAGTCATCATCTGGAGGAGAGTTTTATTTGACCAACTTACAGCAACGCTCGTCTTGGAGGCATGATAGCCACCACCGCCGCCGCCTCCTTGGCGTGCCCCGGAGGCATTACCACGTTTGGCATCCATAAATTAAATCACTGGAAATTAGTAAGCCGCACGAAAAACTTGGCACAAATCGCGACGAAACAAGTTGATGATTTTTTTGAGTTATAAAAGAAAAGTATAAAATACAAATATATTTTTGTATACAGGAAGTCGAAAGAGCTATGCGACTGCTTGCGAGTATAAATTTGAACTGAACTAAAGCAGGGTCTGAGTGGGGGTCTAGCAATTGACAGATTGAAAGGCCGGACACCAGGCCAACTAGATGATGAATTTTTGTAACCCATTTAGCACAAAGGGTTTCGATTTTTGTGTGGGTAAAGGGTTGAGTTTTTTAACCAAATACAAAGTATCCCTAATCCCTAAGTCTAAGTGTCTAATATATTAAAGTTAGCTAACATCTCAAGAATTCACCGTGATGTTAAGGTTAAATTCATTCAAAATTCAAATTGTAATTTACACAAATCACCAATATTAAAGTATAACCTATAGGCCTGCAATCAATCCGGTCAATTTAAATGTCTCAGTACCTCGGCCATGCTGCAGGTGGGGCGTGGGGCCCCATATCGTCCGGACGGAGAGATCTGTGTTATCTGCTGGAGCAGCGCATTCGGTGTTGACTGCTGCTGGGAACCACGCCGCCGGTTAGAATCCTCGCCCAGGTAAGTAGCACCAAAGAGCTGTGTGTTAGGACTGTTGACGATGATGAGGTGTTATCGTTGGTTATCATTGGTTAACAGTTAGCGTAGCATGTGGAGAAAGAGTTAAGCAGCATTAGTGATAAAGCCTATGGAATGGTATACGTATTTTGATCTCTGTTTTATGCACTTAAGAAATCGATTCATATTTAGGTGACTTTAGAATGGATCTCTTTTTGTTATTTCCTTGAGAAAGCGTTTAATATTTTTTATGAATTTTTGGAATAGGTTTTATAAGCTTTTCTGTACATATTTTTCTTGAATAATAAAACAAGATGTATACAGAGGATTAAAGAAGCAAAGCAAGCAACAGGCCACCATTAAAGCAATGTTATTAATCAACTCGGACCGAGTTTTATCGATCAGCGGGCTTCCTTTGGCAAAACAAACAAACAAAGAAACAAATCTAAAGTCCGATTTGCATACGATATGCAAATGGGGCCAAAAGAAATGGCCAACTGAGGCCGAAAGTGAAATGTTTCCTGCAGCAGCGAAAGCAACGCCTTAATTGCCACGGGACTGCGCCAGGTGGGGATATCAACGCCTCCTCCGTGGAACCAATCCACTCACCTGTTTGTAATGTGCAGGCCATTTTGGGTGCGCTGCGGTGACTGGGCGTGTCCATGGGCATTACCGTGTCCATTCGCAGGGGCTACATCGTTGAAGAATCCCTCGTAGAGTACAAAGTTGTTCGCCTGCGGAATGATGCGCTGTAAGCCGTAATGTTTGCTAAGGAAACCCAGTAGCTTTTCGGATGGACGATCAACGGAGCATTTGAGTGGTGTCCACTGCTCCTCGTTCAGCATCGTCTGGAAGAGACGCTTTCCCAAGCCGGCGCGTTGACGCGACTCGTGGATATAAAAGTCCAGAATGGATGGAGCCTGCTCCACCTTGCGCGTCTGCCCGGACTCGTCAAATAAGTAGAGATCCTTGGTGCCCACCTTCAGCAGACCAGTGACAGCGCCGCTGGAAAGGTTTAGTAAATATATTAGTTTGGCTTTTTTTAATAATAAAAAACAAAAATATATGGAACCATTAAGAATCTCTAAACTCTCTCGATGTAATCTCCAATTTTCAAGGGACTACTTTGAAAAACAAACTTAAAATAACTTTTATCTTGATTTTAAGAACGTTTTTTTCTCGAATATCTAACAAGACAGTATCTAAAATATTTCTGGGTGGAAGTTAGTTATATAATTAATCATTAGTTGTACTAAAGAAATTATTTTATGAGAATTCGAGGGCCTTTACTTCATTAAGGGCATTAAACTATCTATCTATTAAGATTATTATGGACTAATCATTATAAAAACTATTTCTATTGTTTATTGAAAAGTTAGTTAAAATCGAATTTCAATAAAACATGGTGTATCTATGTTCTAGGCATGCATTTAAACTTAATGATCTCTCTTCTTGATTACTTACTTGTGACCCGCCTCACTATCCGCCAGCAGATAGATGGTCTGGTTGTCGGACATCCTCAGGCGCTGGGCCGTGGTCACCGGCTTGCTGAGACCCTGCGAGGTGGCCGACAGCTGGCCCAGCCGGTCGATGATCTCCGACATCTTGGTGGTGGCATCTCTGCGTGCGTGGGTGGAGTGTGGAAAGCGTATCGGTTAGTCGGATCGAGCCTTCTGGGATCACCACTCCGCGTACAATTTCAATACTCACAAACACTGACGCCGATCGCCACGAAAGGTGTGCGGCAGGAGATTCGATGTCACCTTGATAATTGGCTGCGGAAACAGCGGCTTGATATCGAAGCGGAACTCCACCATTATGCTGCCTCTCGATTGTTCTTTTAGTCTCTATTTGATGTACTTAGTATGGTGTGTGTACAGCCCCTGCAATTGAGAAATGAGAATTGCGAATTTAATGGAGCGTTGCGAAAGCGGTGCGCAAACAATTTGATTATCTGATGCCGCTCGATTCGGCCCGACTTTGGCTTTCGGCTTTGTCTATTTGGCTGTGGGAATTGCTGCACATGCAATCAAGCCAATCATTGTTGCTCGGGGCCCGCCTTTGTCAATGATTCAGCAGATGCAGGCCCACACGTGGGTACTTCAAGAAATTAGGATCAAAAAGAGAAGCTTGTAAAAAAAAATTTTTTTAATTAAAAAAATGAGGATATATTTATTTAATCTTTAAACCTTCCTTAAGAATCCATTGAATTGAACAAATCTATAGTGTTGGAAAGTTACTAAAAGAATCACAGCTTAACTTTAACAGTTTTTAAAGATAGAACCCTAAGTTATTTAGAGGTTAGGAAATGTTAAAGAATAACCCTTGCTTTCAACCTTTTCAGAAGTAGAGTTTTATTAGGCTCCTTCATAACTAACTATAAAATTTAAAATTTAATTTTATTTTATACAACTCTTCATTTTTATTTTTCAACCTTTTAATTTATAATACAATTTCGTAACATAAAATTGTTTTTGCAAGTGTACTTTTGGGGGCAAAGCCTCGGCATCAGCATTTGTTTTGCTTCTGCTGCGGACCCCGCCCGTTTGACCTAAATCATCGCATTAGACTCGGATTACAATCGAAACTGTTGCGTTTTGGGTGGGGAATCCTCTGCGACAGGAATAGGGATATAGCTTCCGCTTTTGGGGGCGTATCCGTCAGGACGAAACGTTAGTCGCTTGCATGCCTGCACTACCGCTTTTGTTAATTTGCAAGTGCAACGAACTCTGAGAACTCGGAGAACAACGATAACGCAGAGCAGAGCTTTCAATTGTAATTACCTTTGATGGGGCGGGCAGCAAAACTTTTTCCCTTTGTTACGGTTTTGTCAGGGGAAAAGTTAAACAACTCTCTGCCTGCGTCGCAGTTAGCAGCGCTGCTCGAGTTTCCAATGCGATAGCAACAAAAAAGCCATTGTCGGCAAATGACGTGTTTTCATTTCGTTTTTACATATCAACAACACCTACAGTTGGGTTCAAATTAAAAGGTCCTAAAATGAAAGTGAACTACATTTAGAAAAAAATCACTGGTCCAATTTTAAAATCTCGAACCTAGTACAATAAATAAAGACTTCAAAATATACATGTCTTTGTATCAAATTTGTTTTTATTATATCGAAATTTTATGGATTCCAGATTTAAATTTAGTTCTAAAGGTTATCTAAAATAGCGGAATTAGATGGTTTAAATATTTTTGACCTTCATACAGATGTGTCAGAGTAAAAACGAAAAAAAAAACGTAGTTTGGAGATACATATGGTTTTGATACCTCTCCAATTAAGGTATCTTGTGGCAAAATCAGTTCTTAGAAGGAATATGGTCCAAAACTGGAATGTCCTTCATGTTAAAATATTTCAGCAAAAAGTTGTTAGGTCCTGAGGAAAATTAAAATAATAATCAATGAGCAAAATGATTTTTTCTCTACCAAAGAACATCTCAAGTCATCAGTGCAGTTTTTATGACCTCGACTGTAGGGTGCACATGTTGATGGCCCCCAGCAAAGGGGACTACCTTGTTGTTGTTGTTGCAATGGCTGTTTATTTTCCAGTGCATAACCGTTGACGTTGCCATACACAATCAGCCCACTTTGTAACTGTTTATGAACCAACAGCAAGCGATGCAAAACAAAAATTCAAGACGACAAAAAATAAGGAGAACAACAAAGAAAACCACGCACCGCACATTCACATGTAAGGAGCAAGAGCGAGAGGAGAACTCTCTCCAGTTCTTGTGCTCCCCTTTTTGCTCCACTTGTAAATGTGTCAAGTGAGCTTGTCTCTCTTGCTCCCACATACACATATGTACATACATATATGTACATTATAAAAGGTGTGCTCTGAATATGTGAGAGCGTGAGAGAGTTAATCAGCGGAATTAAAATCGCGTGCAGCCGTAAACAACTCAAGTGTTAGAAAGGAAAGGGGGATCGTCACATGTAATTTAACGGTTAATCAGTAGACAGGCAGGCAAAAACAACAATTCGGCATGGAAACAACGCTTGAAAAACAAATCAATCGAGAGGCGCAGACAATTGGCAAGCAAAATATAAATAGTCATTTCCCGATTAATTCGCCTGGTGATGAAAATTAATACAGCAATTTCACACTGCCTTCTGTCTAGAACTATAGCTATTAAGGCGAGCCTATCAGCTGTCGGCTGGAAAAACAATCCCACAAAGTGTCGTGTCATTATGCAAGCCTCCGGCATTTCCATGAAAGTGGGCGGCAATAGGTGGGGGTGTGGCCCAGGGGGCTCAATTACCAGAAAGCTAGCTACCAATTGCCTTATTGAATTCCATAATGCTATAAATGGAACTACAGTAAAAGTTCTAAGTCTTACTTTTTCGTTGAGGTTTTCAAATATCATATTTTACAGTATCCTCTTAGTTCGAATCCTTATATTCCTTAGGGGAATCCCTAGTCATCTCCCTATTTAATACATAATTCGCTTTTAGCCTTATGTTTAAATAATGAGAGTTACAATTATTTTGAATATTCTGTAAACACTAGTTTTAAGAAACTTCTCGAAAAGAGTTCCTGAGCCATCCATTCTACAATGGTTAGTTCTAACTAAAGTGGACTGGACTGCTCAATAATTTTTTTTGGGAAAACAAGAGGCCATTATCGCGTCAGGCACTCAATGGGCATAATAAATTAGCCAGCTCGGGAACCATGCGGTTCGGATCAGGTGACGAGCCTACCTCTATACTTTGTATGTCCATGGAAAGTACACCAAATGAAAATGGACTTGGTTTGAAATTTATGCAGCAACAAGGTCAATCGATAAATGCAGACCCGAAACGAACACTCAAAATCCCAAGACGAGTTGCCAAGGCAAGGGAAAACTCAAACTGAAAAACAACAAAAAATAACGGTAAACGACAGGTGACGCAGCCGCTGACAGGCTCAGGTAAAGGTAAAGGTACGGTTCCGCCTGGATTTCCCTTCTTCCTTACGTTCTATGGTCGCTCAAGGCAACGGCAATTAAAAGTAGTCAACTGTTTACGGCTTTGTTTAGTGGAAGTCGTTGGCCCAGGTAAGCTTTAAATATGCATGAGAGCATGTTCAAACATGCACATGCACGCACAGCACGCAATGAATTGTTTATCGTTATCGATAACGTGTCATCGCTGGCAATGAAATACTTTTTTGCGGTCTCGCCGAAGCTTATATTGTTGTTTTTGCACTGTTTACCACAAACGAACGATCGCGATCGGTCAAAACAACTTGTTATTCTACAATTGCGAAAAAATTGCCATAGCAACGATAACAACAACCAGAAAACCGCAGAGGGAACTGCATTTTCAGCTGTCACTGTTGTTTTTGTCGCTTGCATTGCACGCGCCTCGCTTTGTTGTTGTATCTAATTGCTGGAGACTAAAAAAAAAACAAATTATAAGCTATCAAGAGAGAAAAATCGAGAGAAGATTCTCTTCTACCATAAGTTATAACGAATGTATGCAACAGTAGCTTAATATTGCATCAGAATCAAACAGTTTAAATATAAGTCCAGCCGTTTTAAAAATACCTAGACCATACACGAGCAGTAATCAGCTGAGATTTCGGTTATTTTCCACATCAGTGATTAAGCATTAATGCAAAAAGGAAAGTATTGAAAAACAGGGGGATCAACCAGACACAAAAAGTACACTGCGGTTAAGAACTGATAAGCACCATTTGAATAATACTTCGTACTACTAATTTGATCTTATATTATTAAGGATAAGCTTGATATTAAAAAATTATTTTAAAAAACGTATTAAAACAAAGAGTTGTAAACCAAAATATTTTTAAAATAGGGTATTGAAATTGACATTCGACTTACTTCTAAACGACTTAAGAAAGTCCATGTTATAGAAGTTGGACTGTTTTCAGATTTTACCAGACCAATTCCTCGAACTGGGGCCGTAAATGCCACACTTGTTATTTGTTTGTCGATAATTTTTGAGGTAGTCTTCCGATGTCTGGACCCGAACCCGCCTCCTGGCAATCGCCCAGTGTTAAATGGTGCCAAAAGAGATAAGGCTCGATGGTCTGCTGCTGGCAAATCCAGTTCCAGGCGGTTCTTCTAAGCACTCCAGTGTCGCGGGTTTATTGACAGCTAAACCATAATTGTTCCTATTGTTTATATTTTTTGTGATAAGCAGACATTGTGGCACTCATGCAGCACATGTTTGGTTCAAAGTTTCATGTCCAGCCAAGGCGATTCTCTTCAATTGAAACTGATTAAGTATGAATTGAGCGAAATTCTCGGATATAAAAGGAAGGGTGATGTCAAGTCGTGGTGGTCTCAACGAAAAAAAATAGTTGTATATGGGAAACACACAGAAATTTCTCTCTCTTTTACACTGGTAATGCCTATCATTTGATCGCTGCACAGAAAAAAAAAAACAGAGCAATATCAAAATAAAAGTCATATAAATATTTCATATTTAAAGTGTGAGTTTATTAAGAAAATATGAAAAAGTAGACTATTTAAAAATCCCAATAATTATTAAAGTTGTTTAATAATAAACAAGCATTATATTGATATTTCAATAAATTGTGTAACAATTTTTCTTTCTGTGTGGTCAGTGAGAAAAGAGAGAACATGAAAGAGAGCAACCGCTTTTGTGTGCGTTGAGCGGGTTTTCTTAAAAGGGCGATCGACTGTTTTTGAGTCACTTGTGAAAAATCAGTCATCGCGAGCAGTTCGACCAAAGAAAACGCGCTGGAACCCAGAAACCAAATCATTTACCAAACAAAAACAAATAACAGCTGGGCAGCAACGCGAAGCGCGTGTGCAAAAAGAGACGAGAAAACATACATAAAAAAAGCACACAAGATATAAGAGATACAGCGGAAAATTTTGGGGACCAAACAAAGCCAAAGCTTTTACGTCAAGCGGTATAACAAGTATACAAAAAATCACTCAAAAAATCACAACGTGTTCGCCGGTCAAGATGAGCGGTTCCGTTTTGAGTTTGTCGCGCCCTGCAGCAGCCACAAATGGCCATAATCTGCTGGCCAAGCAGATGAATTGCAACGGTAATGGCACCTCGGGTGGGGCGGCCAAAACCACTGTGGCCTCGGCCATAACACCACCCAAACAGCCCCAATTGGCGGCCAAGGTCATCCAGCAGTCGCAAATCGTTTGCTTCGATGTGGACTCCACGGTGATTTGTGAGGAGGGCATCGACGAGCTGGCCGAATACTGTGGCAAGGGAAGCGAGGTGGCACGCGTCACCAAGGAGGCGATGGGCGGGGCCATGACCTTCCAGGATGCCCTCAAAATCCGCCTAAACATCATACGGCCCACACAGCAGCAAGTGAGGGATTTCATCCACGAACGACCCAGTACACTGAGCAAAAATGTCAAGCGTTTCGTGACGCACCTGAAGACGGAGGGCAAACAGGTGTATTTGATCTCTGGAGGATTCGATTGCCTCATCGCACCGGTGGCCAATGAATTGGGTATTCCGCTACAGAATGTCTATGCCAACAAGATGCTGTTCGATTATATGGGTGAATACGATAGCTTTGATATCACTCAGCCCACTTCGCGTTCCGGTGGAAAGGCAGAGGCCATCGCACTGATAAAGAAGAAGGAGAATAATGAGGATTCCCTCATCACGATGATCGGCGATGGAGCCACCGACCTGGAGGCCGTACCGCCAGCAAACTATTTTATTGGTTTCGGCGGCAATGTCGTACGACCGGAGGTCTATCGCCGGGCCCAGTATTACGTAACGGACTTTGAGCAGCTGATGGGGCAATAATACACTATACATACATATATATATATAACAAAGGCGGGGGAGTGGCGAATTTAGTATTTGAAATCAACGTGTTATAGCCCTTAGTGATACACATGTCAAAAGTCCAAGTATGTGTGTAATGTATGTACTATAGTTCGTAATTAACTAACAATAAAAAGCGATAGTAAAATAATGGAAAACAAGCAAGTGAAATCGCACGAGTTGACTTTTGTTACTCTGTTAATCTAGCAGAAAATGTTAACCGCAGCAGAAGTTGTTAAAATACTGGGTGCCCCGTTGCTTAAAATATTAACATTACTACCATATAAGTCTAAAGCAATAGGCAACCCAAGAAAATACATATATTTAGAGTGAAATAATAATACCAATCAAATAAAATGTGCATGAAATTCTGTTTTGTGGTTTATGGTGCGTGAAATCAAAGCAATTTTGGAGTACTTTATTATCATTCTTTCAAAGGTTTATCTGAAATGCACGTATTAGAAAATGCAATTCACACTTTGAAAATTTTAAACAAATCGAATTGGCAAATGAAAGTTACTTATGTTTACGAGACAGAAATATATATCTTTTAAAGGCCATTTAAAAAACAAAATAAATGCTTATTTTATAGTACTGTTTTGTGGAATTTATTTTCTCGTAAAAATGTATTGGTATAGTTAACTTTTTATATCTTGCAACTAGGTTGGCCAATTAAGTAAACCAATTAAATCCTAAAAGTTTGAAACTCTAAGCCTTGTGGAGCAATTACCGTCCATTAAGTTACAAAAAAAACTAAATCTTGTGACCCTATGCTTTTGGAAAGGTGTGTTTTCATGTCTAATAAGTTCAAGCTTAATACGGCTTTCCTTGCACACCTGACGTCTATAGAAATCAGTAAGCCTATTACAACCCGAAATCTATAATTATACGCCCTTTAAACGCAATTTGAAAATGTAGAACAAAGTTACAGTAGAATGGTAGACAAACCACCACAAATTCGAGGGAAAGTATAACCAGCACCTGTTTCTAAAGATTTATTCAGATAATCATAAGCCTCAACATTTTTTATTGGCCCTGTGGTATAATTTCTTTAAGTTCATAAGATTTTAAATACCTGAAGCTGTTTTTAATGATCGATCTATCTATGATTAAGAAAAAAAAATCGTTTTTATAAAAACAGCAAGCCTAGCTATCGTTCATCTTTGTGGCCAAACATAAACAGCTTTTTCTTCACTTGTGATTGAAGATCAACCGCTTTATTGCCCAAGCTTGATTTCCTTTCGATTTTTGCACGAAGGTGCCAGCAATTGGCGGCTCCAAAGGCCGTAAAAGCCAGAAAACAACGCCTCTGCAGCAATTATCAATTGCTGTAATCGAGACTCCGGCGGAGTTAAAACAGTTGGCAAGCAAAAAAAAAAACTCAAAAAAGCAGAGGCAAGGCCGAAGCGTGGGTGTCAAGCGTCGGGCGGCAAACCATGAATGGAACGGGTGGTTTGGCGGCCAACGTCATCGTGTTTAATTGCCGGCGGAAAACGCTTTGAGCCAGCTTAAATGTGGACCATATTAGGCGTGATTGGACTGCCGTTTGAACGGCATAGGGGCGTGAATTAAGGCCAGGCTGCAGTCGGACGCAGAACGGGAAGAAAGCAGCCGCCGATGAGATCAGCTTCCTAATGAACCGGGCTTAAATGGTATCCGTTATGCCCTGCAGCCCTAATGAATCACTTACTTTTTGGGGATTACAGTAGAAATTCTGTCACGTAGACTTCCCATAAAACTTTATTCAATTTTAGTTGTAAACGGTTTTTGGAAGCTTTAGTAGAAATTCTATAACGTTGACTTCCCATTAAACCTAATAAAATTCTTATTTTTATTTAAAAAATTTCTAAAAACGACATTCCTGTATACAAATAATTATTCAAATGTTGATATTATTAGGTCCAAAATTAATTATTTTTCTCCGATTTTAAACCCTCTGATGGCTGACAAATAATAATCAATATTCTTGTGAAAATTTCGGTTATGCTTTTTTTGTGTAAGTGGAAGTGCAAGTGCGTGCGATTTTTATATTTTGGTTCATGTTACATTGACCACTGCTGTCTTTTTGAAAGGACTTGACGAGAATAACCCGAAATTCGAATGGGAACTTTATAGACGGGACTTCATGAGCTGGTAAAAGAAATACGCACTTTCTGGTCATATTTGAATGGTCACTGCTGTCATTTGAAACAGATAGAGACCAGAAATTCGTTTGGTAACTTAATTGGGGACTACGTAATGGATTACAGAACATCCACTGTGAATGCCAGGCAAATGACGCATCTTTTGGACACAACTAAGTGGCCATTGCTGTCTTTTGGTCATGACTTCAGAGCCCCGTCGCATGACGTAAAGATGTTTTATTTATGTGCCCACTGAGCCACACGGCAGCGGCACGAACGCGAAAGCGGTGGGCAGCGGAATGGAAATGGAAATGGATATGAAAATATGGCATAAAACATAAACAGAAAGCTTGACGAAGGCTGACTTACCGCAACGTTGGAACAGCAACCTCGGAGGGATTTGGGCTTGGAAAGTATCTCGGAATATCTCACGGTTCGTTCCAGTTTCCAGTGGCACTACGGGATGCACTACTCCGGCTTTTCTGCTGCTGCTGCTGCAATTTGCGCCTGATGCTGCGCGTTGAGATGCGTTCGTATCTATCTATCTCACTCACACACTCGCGGGGGAGGTGGGGGTTTTTTAATATTGATTTTGAATTTGGTTTCAGTCCGGCCAAATAATGTCTTCGAGATCTCTTCTGTGTATTGCGTATTTCCGTATTCCGCGTTTGTTTTGCTCTAACACATAATTCCACACACCTGGTAAGTTCGCCGCTGTTTGTTGCTTTTGTTTGTCTGTGTATGTATACGCGCCGCTTCGCTGTGGAAAACGGAAAATCGGAGTGAGGAACCGGATGGCCGTAAGCGTGACGCGTGGGTATTGCACGAAAGTCGGTTAAAAACTGAACGGCGTTTGCGGCTAGCACAGATTTTTGGGGGTGAAGTGGTTGAGTTTGGAGCCAGATGCGAAGCTTTGGCTTGCAACGCCCAGTGGTGGCAAGCTGTTGATCGGGCTATCGATAGATTGGTGATGGGAGTTTTTTGAGGCATGGGCTTGCAATCCGAAATCTTTACCATGATTGTGATTAATTTTAAAATATTCTTCTTATGTATTACTTTTAATTTAAATTTCTTTAAACATATCGATTTTTCTCAAAATAAGCTAAAAAAAATTTGCAATTCACTTTTCAAGATGATTATTCACCATAAAAGTACGTTATTATTTACCTAATTAAATTTTATTATGAACCACTTTCTCTTATTTGGTTCACATTGCTTATATATGCATTCGGATCAATTTATTTTAGACTTGCAATAAATAATCCCCTTTTTCCGCCACCAAAGTACTTGAACTCCACCCCTGACTTACTATCGATAGGCGATACATGGCAGTGCGGGCACACTTTCGCCAATACGGTCCCACCTTGAGTAATACCCGAGTTAAATTACTAATAACAAAGGCTGGTTCAGCGGAAAAAGGACCAGTGAGGACGCCCCAACGCTGCCACACGCCCACAGCCACCGCACAAATGCCGAAGAATGGCGACGCCGGCAACCGGAGCGGTTCCGGGACCACCAGCGACGGCTGCATCTATCCGGACGACGTCATAATGGGCGTGGGTGTTGCATTCAACGTCCGGTACACGGGCTGCGTGGAGGTGAAGACCTCAATGAAATCCCTGGATTTTGAGACCCGCACGCAGCTGGCGCGGTAAGTGGGAACTGCCGATGAATCACACATGCGTTATTAATTGTTTCTTATGATTCAACAGGGAGTGCATTAACCGGGTGTGCGAGGCGGCGGGCCTAAAGTCTGCTGGCAAGCGGAGATTAACCAGCTTCATATCGGATCGCCCTAGCATGCAGCACGCCGGCACCAACATCATCATCAACGTTTCCAGCCGAGCTCTGTCCCTGAGCAACGTGGAAACGGGCGAGGTCATTGCCAATCATAATATGCCGCGCATATCATTCGCCTCCGGCGGTGACAATGACACCCTCGATTTCCTGGCCTACATAGCCAAGAATGAGGATGAATGGCGGGCCTGCTATGTCCTCGAATGCGCTGGCGGTCAAAGCGAGGATCTAATCGTGACCATTGGCAAGGCCTTTGCCCTGCGTTTCAACGCGCTCAGTCGCCTCAATGATCCCTCCGGGGATTGCAATATCAATCAAAGCTGCAAGGAGAACGTGAAGGAGTACTACAACGATTTGCCCAACAAGCTGCCACCGGAGTTGCCGGAACAACAACAACAGCAGCAGGTGCAGCAGCCACTGCATCCGCATGCGCCGCGTGTGGCACAGCTGAATCTGAAGAAGCCACGCGATCGACTGAGCAGCAACCTCATCGACCTCAACTCCCCGCCTCCCGATCAAACAACCAATAAGCTGGGTCACTTTGATCCCCTTCAAGCGACCACGGCGCCAAACACCGTTTTGGCCACTGTGCGCGATGTGTTCGATGGACCGCAGTGTCCACTCACGGCGGAGGTGTGGTTCCATGCGGGCATCTCGAGACCAATTTCAGAGCGCTTGCTGCAGCAGGATGGCGACTTCCTGGTGCGCGAGTCACAGGGAAAGCGGGGCCAGTACGTGCTAACCGGATTGGAGGGCAAGACGCCGAAGCATCTGCTACTTATCGATCCCGAGGGCGTGGTCCGTACCAAAGATCGCATCTTTGACAGCATAAGCCACCTGATCAACTACCATTGGGCACATGCACTGCCCATCATATCGGAGGACTCCGAGCTGGTCTTGCGTACTCCGGTGCGAAGACCACAACAGGATCAGGCTGCGGCTTCCATTGCAACAGCATCTTCCTGAACCGGAGGGCACAATCATACGTATACTTACCACCCTTCATATACATAAATATATACAAATATTAGCATCTGCGTACACCCTTAGATTTAAATATTGTGCACTCGTAGAGAATATCTTTTATATATCGTCTGTATAAAAACGAAACCATATATTTATGGATTGAATATATACATATTTACAAATATGTGCATGTCTACAGTATTTTCCATTCGAATGCGAATAAATATGATAAACTGGAACACAGATTTGGGGTTATTAAGTTGAAACTGAGAAGCGATTAATTCGCAAGCCTATTAAAAAGGGCAATTATTCGCTTCCTACTAAATGGGAATGGCTTTACAAGTTGTTTGATGGCAACGAAGTCTTTTTATCTCCACTTATATAGTCCCCGCTTTATTGTAGTGTATTGAAACTTTGCTTAGTTACGGATGCTTTATAATATCCATTTCCATTAATATTTTCAACTCGAATGCTAAGAAATACACTTTAAATGCACTTCACACAAGTTTGTTTATTGTGATCCCATGCAAATCAGAACATCATCATCTACGCGCTATAGAAATCTTAGTTGCGACGACCAAAGTTGTTGGTGTTGGGCTGGGTGAGCTGCAGGCCACGGATGTTGTGGAAGTCCAGCAGTTTCAACATCTCCTTGGTGTCGGCGTCGACCTCGATGATGTCCTGCTCCAGAGCGGAGACGGCCGGGACGTAGTTGTCGCGACGCTCACGCTCCTCCTCCTGCAGCTTGATGGAAATACCACGGACCTGGGAGTGGCGCAGACGGCCCATCAAATGGGTGACATAGCTGAAAGAGTTGATTAAAGGGTTATAAACCGAATGACATACAAATTAATCTTTGCAAAACTCACCCGGCAATCTTGTTGCGCAGGGGCTTGGTGGGGATGATGGCCACCTCCTCGCAGATGCGCTTGTTGGTGTGGAAGTCCAACGTCAGGCGAGTGTAGTACTTCTCGATGATGACCTTAGCGGCCTTCTTCACCGTCTTGGTTCGTACGCGACCCTGTGGACGATGGTAAGTTAAGGTTAATAAACGATTTCACGATACTTTACTGCTTTTCATATCCCGCTTTGATAGGAATTCTCTTTTTATGCTTTACATTTGAGCGTTTTTCACAAGATTTTAAAACAGTAGCGGCATCTGCCGGTGCATTTTGAATAGGCAAGCACTGAATATTGTTTACAAAGAACTATTCGTTTACGTAGCATTCCGTTCGGTCTTATGAAGCCACATCTAAGACTCGGCACATAAATAATTGTTTTTTGGGGTAGCAATATTTGACTATGCACGTGGGTAGCTCCGGGTTTAGCTGACATTTTTGGGTTATTTGCACGTTTTCGGGTTTGATTTCAGCCGGTTTTTAGCTCCTACGTACCATTTTGTTGCTCGATGGATATTTTAATCACCGCTAAAATGAGAAATTTACAATTATTTTAGGAGAAAACGTGGAGAAAAGAAATTTGTGCACATACCTCGCCGGAAACGAAAGAAAAAGAAGGATGCCGTGTGACCAGGGTGGTGGTGTTAAAAATATACTAAAATATACTAAAATATACCGCAAATATACCATACAAATTTAAGTGTGGAGGTGGATGAATTGGTTGAATAAGCGTTGACTTGAACCATGACAGCTCTGTGACTTTTTTGTGTTATTAGGTCGCGTTACTTATTTAAAAGAATTGACCTTTTGTTTGAAATGTTTGTAGTTCTTCTTACCTTATTAATTAACTTTAGGACATAGTAATTATAATTAAAAATTAAATAAGTTTGTTTTTAGTTCCGACAAATTGTAGGGTCGTTCCAGCTCTATTGCTTAAATTGTTTAGTCATCTTCAGGGAAGAGCAAAACAAATAAATTAAAGCACGTATAAAAGTAAGTAATAACATTAGGAAAGGGATATGGTAGAAATGCTTTTTATCAAGCTGCAGTCTGGACTAGAGCTGCAAAAAAATCGATGGAACCATCGATAGTATCGATAGTTGGCCGCCGGTGACCGACTTCGATATTTTTCAGACTATCACGATAGTTTTACAAAAAATTCGAACAACAACTCCAAAATACATTGTGTTGAAATAAAAGTTAGGTCAACTAAATTTTTCATATTTAAATTTGAATATTAAGAATCTTTATATTAAATTAGAAACTCCTTTATTTCCCCTTCACAGCTTTGCCAAGTCCCCTATCTCAGTCAATGTGAACTGAAACGTATTTTAATTGCATTTTAATAATAAAACGTTTTTAAATTGCAATTAATAACGAAACGTAATTGCATTTTAATAATAAAACGTATTTAAATTGAATTCTAATAAGAAGGTACGCACATATTTAATAACGAAACGTAATTAAAATGCATAACGAAATCAAAACAAATCGTAATTAAAATGCATTTGAATTACGAAACGTAATTAAAAGTTAATAATGAAACGTAATTAAATTGCATTTTAAATTGAATAACGAAACGTAATCAATAACAAAACGTAATTAAAATGCAATTGAATAATGAAACGTACATAAATTGCATTTGAATAACGAAACGTAATTAAAATGCATTTGAATAACAAGTCCTAATTAAATTGCATTTGAATAACAAAACGTAATTAAAATGAATTTGAATAACAAAACGTGATTAAATAACAAGACGTAATTAAATTGCATTTGTATAACAAAACGTAATTAAAATGAATTTGAATAACAAAACGTAATTAAATTGCATTTCAATACTAAAACGTAATTAAACTCCACTTTAATAATGAAACGTAATTAAATGCATTTAAATAACGAAACGCATGCATGAAACGTAATTAAAATGCATTTAAATAACGAAACATAATTAAAATGCATTTGAATAACGAAACGAATTTAAACTGCACTTTAATAATGAAACGTAATTAAAATGCATTTGAATTACGAAACGTAATTAAACGTTAATAATGAAACGTAATTAAATTGCATTAATAATTAAAATGAATTTGAATAACGAAACGAATTTAAACTGCACTTTAATACTGAAACGTAATTAAAATGCATTTAAATAAGGAAACATAATTAAAACGCATTTGAAAAAGGAAACGTAATTAAAACGCATTTGAATAACGAAACGTAATTAAAATGCATTTAAGTAACGAAACGTAATTAAAATGCATTTGAAAAACGAAACGTAATTAAACTGCTCTTTAATAATGAAACGTAATTAAAATGCATTTAAATAACGAAACGTAATTAAAATGCATTTAAATAACGAAACGTAATTAAAATTCATTTTAATAACGAAACATAATTAAACTGCACTTTAATTATGAAACGTAATTAAAATGCATTTAAATAATGAAACGTAATTAAATGCATTTAAATAACGAAACATAATTAAAATGCATTTGAATAACGAAACGTAATTAAAATTCATTTGAATAACGAAACGTAATTAAACTGCACTTTAATAATGAAAAGTAATTAAAATGCATTTAAATAACGAAACATAATTAAAACGCATTTGAATAACGAAACGTAATTAAAATGCATTTAAATAAAGAAACGTAATTAAAATGCATTTGAATAACGAAACGTAATTAAACTGCACTTTAATAATGAAACGTAATTAAAATGCATTTAAATAACGAAACGTTATTAAAACGCATTTGAATAACGAAACGTAATTAAAATGCATTTAAATAACGAAACGTAATTAAAATGCGTTTGAATAACGAAACGTAATTAAACTGCACTTTAATAATGAAACGTAATAATAATAATTGAAAATAATATTTTTTTTTAAAAAATACCCCTATTATATTGGTTTTACATGAATACCCATAATGCTTATATATGAGCGATACTATCGCGATAGAATCGAGGTTTAGTCCGCAAACTATCAAGACTATCGATGGGGCTACCATCGATGTTTTTGCAGCTCTAGTCTGGACAGCGTTAAAGCTCGCGTCCAATTTACCTATCGAGTTACCTATCGAAAAGTCGTAAATATACCAAAAATTCGACATAGTGGAGTCACCCGAACTGTGTTAGGTTTCTCCATTTTGGTGCCAGTCTCCGCTAAACGGTTATCGACGTTGTCGATAGTTTAGTATATTTGTCACGGCGGTGGTATATTTGGAAAATCCCGCCTTGGGTCACACTGATTCTTATCGTTGTTGTTTGTGCTTTTCGATCGCGGATGTGTGCTTTTCGATCTCGCGATCTCTAATTTCTTTATTAATATATGTGTATATATATTGCACAGTGACAACAGAACGAGAAAGAGAACAACAACTGCATATATGCGATTTATCAGGCGTGTTCTGCTGTGTGCGTGGGCGTGCGAATAAATAATAATAACACGAAATGAACGACCAAGAAAGACAACAACTGCAGCAGCAGCAGCAATACTATCAAAGCGACTGGAAGACGGTTAATAGTCATGGAAATTCGTTATCAGACAGCCGGGATTATGATACCAACTCGTCGCGCAATTCGCTCTCCGGCTCCCCGCCCGCCGCATCGAATTCCTCCTGCTCTGGTTCCCTGGATTTCGATCGACCACTAGCCCAATTGCTCACCCCCAAGCTGGAGTCCGATGGCCTGGGCATCATACACGGCGATAGCTATAGCATCTACGGCAGCCAGGCAGCGGAATCAACCAGCGGCGAGCAACAGGTGCTTAATCTGGGGCCCTCGCTGGATGCCGAGGACGTTCAGGCTTCGTACAGTGCCCTGTTTCTTCAGGAACAACTCACTCACCCACAAACTCACGCACATCCACAACAAATAGTTCCTGCGGAAGCGGATCAAGTTTTCCCGCTACCGGATCAACTAACACCCATGCCCATGCCCATCACGGTCATACCCATCACATACCATCACACCACCGAGAATCTCAGCTCCAGCCATGCGGAGGTTCCACTGATAGCCAGTCTGAGCGAAAGCAGCGCCCAGGTGTTCAATCTGGATGACATCTGCTTCACGCTGGAGTATCAGTTCGAGAACCAGAAGCTCGTCCAGGTGCAGCCGCCCACTGTGGTCTCCCTCAGCATGGTGTCCACCACCGGCGAGGGTGCAACAAACTGTGATAATGCTCAGGGAACTGGAAACCTCAACTCCAGGGGCTCCCAGACAAGTTCTCCGGCTTATTTCACTATTGAGACGAGGTACCACTCCATTTGCATGTTTACCCTCCTCCGCTGCATGTGACTTTTGTAGTTTGTTTGCTTAGGCATGGTATTTTATAGATTTCAATTTCAATACCTTCTCTGGTTAATTCAAATTTGTTTTCAAAAATGCTTTAAATTCATAATTTGTCTAAAAATAATTTTATAGTCTTTAATTTCTGGAATTCTTAAAACTATACGTATTATTATTCACACATATATCTAAAGATTCACTTTGCTATACATTTTTTTAAAGCCAAATTCTAGAAATTTCAATAAAATAAATAAAAATAAATCATAATTCTTTTTGAAATATTGAATTCGATTCAAACTTTGAATGCATAATTAATTAAATAAATTTATAATACGGAGCATTGCTTTAATTATGATACTAATCAACAAATAATTGAGAAAATGCTTTTTTCAAATAATTTTTGTCAATACTTTAATTCATGACAGACCTTGAAAGCGTTCGATTGCCTCAGAAAAGCATTCTTTATTTTGATTTTCAATCGCAAAACATTTGTTGAAAGCCAGATCGGTTGTGAATAATAATTGCATATATTTTTAGTGTCATTTATGAGTAGATTAGTGCTTAGCCGTGCCGAGTTTTTGTCGTATTTGGCCAATTATAGTGGGCCGTCAGGTGTGCCCTCCGCATTCTGACCCCCGCCCAGGGACACAACCGCCCCTCTTTTCTGCTAATTTTCCACTGCCCACACACAAAAAGTCACAGAGAGAAAAAAAGGAAAACATTTGCCTAGCGTCGGCCGTGACGTGTCCGGCATTTTTTTGCTTTTATTTCACTTTTTGTTTGGCTCCCCCAAAAAAAGCCAAATTGAATTTTCATATTTTCTTCCTTGTCAAGAATTTGTTGGCAAATTTCAACCATTCCAATGTCCACTTATTACAACGCAGTGTCCGAATCGCTTGCAAGTTGTTTGCTAATTGCCTGATTTGTGTTCTCAGCCTGCTGCAATCTTTCCCTTGCCATCGTTTCGACTGGGTCATACCCTCAGTCTTTGAGCACTTTTAATGCCGTATGGCAATGGGCATCATAATGGGTGCATGCTTTGGTTTGGGCCTCCTCCACTTCGGCTGATGATTGTATCGAAATCATTTGTTTGGGCTAAAAATAGTTGCGCCGATGAACGCATTTAGATTTCTACCCCCACCCCAATCGTCGACCAGAATGTATAGATGGATATATGCATACATAGATGTATATTTCTACATACATTGTGTGCTAGACGGTCGAAATTTTCCCCAAAACTCATTCACATTTGGTGTAAAAGAAGCCGGTTTTCGAACGATATCAAATTGTAGCGCTGCCCTTGTGAAATTCTCCCCCGGGACCAGAACATTCCCATAAAAAAGTGCGATTTGGCACTATAAAAAGTTTTCTCTATTTATTCTATTATTTCCCAAAGGGTAAAGATCGTTAATGTGTCACCGGGCTTTGTTCTCTAGTATATGCCTTCCTGATAGGGCTTACTTTTAAAGTTTTTTGATGTAGAATAAATCTGTTTAGTTGATACTAGGCAAATATTGTTGCGATAAGTCACGAAACCAGAAGGGTTTACACCATGTTTACTCAAATTTCAATAGATATGATACAAAAATCGACTGATAACAAGTGAAGGGTAATTGAAAGATTAAAGTTTAGTTAATATGGCTAGTTTTAGGAAAATAAAAATATATATAAATAGTCGTATTCAAATGGTCATAAAATGGAGATTTCGGTTTTAAAGTCCAAATGATCTTTTGTGATGGGGTGAGAGTTCAGTTCGTCTAGCTAGTTTTAGGAAAATAAAAATATATAGACACACATAATTAATTGGTTATGGTCCTTCAAAACCCATTCAAATAGTCATAAACTAAAATTGTCTGTTCTTAAGTCCAAATGATCTGTTGTGATGGGGTTAGTCCGGTCTCTTCAGCATTGTTGTTGTTCCTGGTTTGTTCATTATTCTGCGGTACAATAATTCTTCAATTTTTCATCCGTGCCTTGAGTGTTGTTTTCTACCGTCCCTTCCCTTCCATCCTACCGATTCGGCGAAGACGCCTTTTTTTTGCTATTTTTACCGCCATGAGTAGTGTTCCCTCAATCATATTTCTCATTTTTCAGCACTCCCGCGATTAGAAGGGGGCATCGCGATGGATGAGCCCCTATAGAGAAGGGTCTGGGGGACGGGCACGCCACCCGTCATTCGGTCAGCCTGCCAGCCGTCTCAGCACCCACGCACTTGTTGTACTATTTCCCTCGACTTTTCTTTATAGTTTTGGTTGCCGTCTGCTGTTTTCTGTTTGGCATTTGTTGTGTGTTTTGACCATGACAACATTAAATATTAATTAATCTGATAAATAAGGACCGAAATGTCTCCAGAGGACGGCTAAATTATTTCGCCTTCATGACTTTGTTTGTTGTTTATGTTTTTTGCTGACGCTCTAACCCCACTAATCGCAATATGTGCACTGTATATATATATGCATATACTTGTTGCGTTTATAATTATATACAAAGATCTTAACGGCCCACTGACATACAAATCGGGTGGAATATACATATGCCCCGCCCGATGCGATTTTCTGTTTGTTTCCAACTGCAAATTCGATAAATTCCCCCGTTGGTCTTTCCAACCCACCCCCCACCAAATCGTTCCGATCTTCCAGCTTTGTGGATGAATACGATCCAAATGAACCGGATGAGGACGAGCAGCTGGCCCACTGCATCCAACCGGGCGTTCTCCACCAAGATGCGGGGGAGGAGGAGATGGAGGAAAGGCAGGACGAGAATGATCAGCTTATGGCAATGGCCTACGAGGTATCCCCACACCCAATCATCAACCGCTAGTCAAGTATCTAACGTGCCTTGCGTTGCCTAACGCTTTTTGTAGCGACTCGCCATCCTAATCCTAGTGTTAGTGGAGATTCCGATTCCGATTCCTGCGATTCAGCCGTAGGCCTGTGTAACCAAGTTTTGTTAACCATCTCGCGGTGCGTAGTAATGCAAACTAGTATTGGCTGTCCCCTAACGTATCACTCGAAAAATCCCGCATGGTTCCATCAGATCGTAATTGTCTCATTCCAAAGTACATACATCTGCTAATCTCCTAGCTACATCATTGATATTTTTAGATCGATATCTAATTGCAATATTTTCCCTGTGGTTTAGAGTTCGGATGAGGCTCTCAGTCGCTATAGATGCAACTATGAGAACTGTTATCGCAGCTACAGTACAATTGGAAACCTGCGAACGCATTTAAAGACGCACACGGGTAGGTATCCTTATATTTGTAGGGGTTTAATCTATAAAGTTACTTGTGTCCAGTCCGCTTGATTTCGTCATTGACAAAATTAAGTACTTTTAGTTGTATATCTCTGCGAGTACTTTCGTTCACGCTACTCAAAACACTTTCGAGATACTTGTAGAAGGGGTCCTGGGGTTCCGACGACCTTGCTTTCAAAGCATTTTCGATGAGATTCATTACGTCCAGAAACTTGGTTTGAGCCTGATTTAGGTCCAGGCCAGTGGAGCTGGGAAAACTTGAAGAGGTCGGTTCATTGGGCATTTCATTGCCAGTTTGGCAGACTGGTTCTTCCGCAATGAACTCCACGCTGGAGTTATCAAACTCACTGAAATATTCCCCGTCGTTCTTATACTCAATAATGAACTCTTCATGTGGATATTCGTTAACGTGCAAACGTTTTTCAATGGGTTCTTCGTATGCTTGACTTTCTTCGGTTTCTCCGGGTCCCGGTGTGCTATTGGTTGTCCTTTGCCTTTAAAAATAAAAAATATAATATCATAATATATAGTCTAAAGAGTTCAATACCTCCTTAGCCTTATGTGGTCCCTCAAAAACTCGAGGTCTTCAACCCTGTGTATATTGCTTGGCGTAGGACTGGGCTTCTGAATTTCCCGCACATAGCGGTCTCGTAGGGTCTTCCATCTTACTTGACAATATTCGACTGTAATTACCATATTGGAATACTGAAGAGATGCCCTTTTTTGTATAAATAAATTTTATTTACCTGGTCTCTGGCAAGCCTCGGCCACTAAAATCCAAGCCTTTTCCCTAGCGGCTTTCGTGTGAATAGCTAATTGACCCTTTTCGAACAAGCAAACATTTTGTTTGACGCTTTTGATTAACACCTCGTCAATCGAATCCATAATGTTTTGGTAATTCAAAATCGCAAGTTTTCGCACAAAACTTACGCGTTCGTGCGCTGCGTAAAATAGGAAAACGCTGGTAAACAGCTGGCGAGCTTTAAGTGCTTTGCAACACTGGCGCTGCAGGGGCGCACCGTATCGAAATGGAATAGGGGATGAAAACCCTTAAAGCTCATAACAATATTAAATTTAACCATGAATGAGTTTTTTAAAAACTTGTTTTTATTCCCGTTCTGAGGAAAAGGCATAGATTTTAATAATCAACTTGCGAATTGACCAAAATAGAAGAGTTTTGGGCTTTCTTAAAAAATTTTTAAAGATTTAAATTTAAGGTAAGTCACAATTCCAATATTTTCTATATGGCTCAAGGACCTGGATGCATAAAGTAAAGAATAGATTATTTTTGTTTTCCTTGCATGTTTCAAACCTCAAATTCAGGTTTAAAATATGGTCAAAAGGTTAGGAATATATAATACATGCATTCCTGCAAAGTTGTGTGTTATTCCTCCTTATAATTAAATGTAAATTCAGTGTTTATATTCAATTTAATGAAATAATTTATTTACAAAATTTGAGTAAATAGGGAATCATCTTGAACAAATGGTACTTCCCCCACAACCTATTGTGACGACGCCTAACGGCATTGTCATACATTTCTACATACAAATATGCACAATGTGCATTGCACATACATATGTATATTATATTGACCACGTAATGCATTGTTTTTCCGCTTTCCAGGCGACTACAGCTTTAAATGCCCGGAAGACGGATGTCAGAAGGCCTTCCTCACCTCCTACAGCCTGAAGATCCATGTCCGCGTCCACACGAAGGTAAAGCCCTACGAATGCGAGGTGACCGGCTGCGATAAGGCCTTCAACACACGCTACAGGTGAGCACTCATCCACATCCACTCCGGCGGACTGATAGGTCGATAGCCACCGGAATAGACCAATGGCTGCAGGGTTTATTAATCACCAATCTACGTCGCCCGATCCACCAACAGATTGCACGCCCACCTGCGCCTGCACAATGGCGAGACATTCAATTGCGAGCTGTGCCAGAAGTGCTTCACCACGCTGAGCGACCTGAAGAAGCACATGCGCACCCACACCCAGGAGCGGCCCTACAAGTGTCCCGAGGGCGACTGCGGCAAGGCCTTCACCGCCTCGCATCACCTGAAGACGCACCGGCGAACGCACACTGGCGAAAAGCCATATCCCTGCCAGGAGGACAGCTGCCAGAAGTCATTCAGCACATCGCACAGCTTGAAGTCCCATAAGAAGACGCACCAGCGGCAGTTGGTCAACAAGGGACGCAAGAAGAGGCCATTGAAATCGCAGCAAAGGGATCAGGAGCAAAAGGATCCCCAGCAGGAGCAGGAGCAGGATGAAGAGGAGTTCATCAAAGAGGATCCGACGCCTGAGATAATGGTGCTAAATCCAGGCAGTCACTGCTCCGAAACCACTAGCACGGACAGCGGAGTGGTGCTGCAGACGCTGACGCAGCAGGATCAGCTGTCCAATGTGTTTATCCTACAGGGTGACGAGCCTCTGATCCTACCGGAAACATCACAGGCCTATCAGCTCTCCTACGCCGCCGAGGAGGAGATACCCAGTCCGTGGATAGACGCCGGCGTGCTTGTCTCCAAGCCCATCATTCCCATGGCTCCGCTAACGGATGCCTGCGTGGCCCTGCCCACCGAGATGCCCAGTTTCGTGGACCTAAAGCCCACATTCGGCAATGCAGTGAGCGGAAACATGGGAGATCCGCAGGCGGAGACCATGGATGTGGACGCCACTCTGGAGCCCTCGCTGCCCACACCCACCTTGGAGTTAAATCAGCAGAATATCGAAGAGCTGCTAAAGCAGGACAGCTTCGACAACGAAGAGGACATGGAGACGGAGTCATTGCTTAACGACATCCTCATGACCATCGACAACAACAGCGCCCTGTTGCAGGCCACACTGCAGCAGGCCTCCCAAGTGCCCAGCGATGCCTCCGGCCTGGTGGAACTGGACATCCGGGACAACAAGCCAACCCTCAAGCAGATTACAGCGGATGCGGGCATCTGCAATTGCACCAACTGCAAGTGCGATCAATCAAAGAGCTGCCACAGCGGCGACTGTGGTGCTGCAGCTGCTCAAAAGGCCACCAGGACGACCACGACGACAACGATGAATTCCAGCGGTGGCAAACGCATCTGCGGCAGCGTGGCGCCCACCAAAAAAGTGAGTAAACGCGAGGCGGAAATGAACCAGAACATCGAGGATGTTGCTTTGCTGTTGCAAAACCTTGCTTCCATGGGTACCGGTGGCACCTCTGGCGGCGGCGGCGGCGGAGGTTGCTGTGGCGGTGGTGGTGCTGCAGCCGCCAAGCCGGCACCTTCTGCTGGAGGCTGCTGTGCCGGTGAGCCAAAGGCTCCAGAGCCCGTGAAGACCGGATGCGGCTGTGCCCAGCCGAGTAAACCGTCCTTCGGTGGCTGTTGCGGCACTGGAGGTGCTCCTGCTCCTCCTCCACCCGCTCCCTCGGGAGGCTGCTGCTCGGGCAACCAGAAGCCAGCAGTCGCCGTTCCTCCAGCCTCGGGCTGTTGCTCTGGCCAGGGAAAAGCGCAGGAGCCACCCGTCATCAGCAATGCTCCTTCAGCTCCCGCTGCCGCCGTCAAGGGCAACGCCTGCACCTGCAAGAGTCCGGCGGAGGGCGTGGCCAACGGCTGCTGCGTGGTGATCTGCATTAAAACGCTGCAAGCGCTCCGCAAAGTTCTGACGCGCCGGAATCTGAACCTAATGCTTTGTCCACAGCAGAACTAAACTAAGAACTACTTATGTACACTAATCCCAAAGCCCTAAAGATACCCAAGAGCCCACAGAATCCAATCATGTAATCAATCAAGTATTGTGCCTGTAAAAAGTATTTCCCCATAAAGAACCAGAAAAAGAGACCTAAAAACCATTGAAATTGTCAAAGTGCATTTAAGCGAAACGATTCAACTATATGTGATCCCAGCGGAGGCTGGCCGCGCTACAAACAAACATTACAAAAGTTACCCTAAACGTACAATAACCATTACGAGCCCAAAATTATCTAGAAACCCAAAGCAACTTCTATTGAGCGGATAGAGAGCTTATTGCAAACTGACGGCGATAAACGAGACATTGCCATAAATCCATTGTACGAAGATATGCCGACCTTATCGGGGAATAAAACATGGCAAACTATGTAGTATATGGTCAATTGATTCATATGTATAACGAGATAGTTGATAACATGCCGCCAGTTCCCTTTTAATCTAAAGCTCTTTCTTGTTTTTGTACATTTTGTTTAATATTTAACACGTTAAATATCTTTGAGTTTATCTAAAACTAACAATTATAATTTATTACTACCCCAGATCCTAAGCGATCCATGTCTTTAGGGACGTAATATTTATGGGGGGTTTCATTTGTTAAACTGTATCAAATATAACAGAATACTTTTGTGTTTTTTATCGAGTTTATGACGCTTTAAATCATGCCAAATATGAACAGAAACATATTTTCTACTGTTTTCTTATATACCCAAAGTTAAATCATCTGTATAAAGTCGAATAAAACATAAAACTAAACCTTGTTGTAACGATTCTTATTGCTCCAATATTGCTGTTGCCGCTGTTGCTCCTGTGGATGTTGCTTGTTGCTCCTGCTGTTGCTCATTTTGCTGATGATGCTTAACGCTCCGGAATGTGGAGGGCAGTTCGGAAACCGAAAAAACGCAGATTACTAGATGCTAATCTCTATACAGAATGTGCTTTTATTGACCCCCCTAAAGAACTCATAGTACTACGCGCTCTGATCCACTGATCCACACTTGTTGTTTTCTAATCCTCGCCAGCTGGTATGACCTCCTCTAGACGCCGCACGAACTTAACGCGCAGTTCCGTCACATTGTCGCCCTTCAGTTGATCCTGCAAAGGACACCCAGCCACACACGCACACACAAATACGCACACATGACCAAACAAGACAATTAGCCAACAATGAAATGAGTAAGAGAGAGTATTCCACAAGACTTGCCTGCACAAACCAACACTGCACCTCCAGCTGCACCATCTCCAGGGCGCCGCGGATGCAGCCGCTGAGTATGGCACTGTAGCGCAAATTGGTCAGGTCCGGCGGCAGCTCGACGAACTCCGTCAGCGGATTGCTGTCGAACAGCAGCGAGAACTCATCGGATGCCGCCGACCAGTTCGAGATGGTGGGCTGGATGTTCAGGTAGATGCGGAACGCCTGCTGGACACGATCGGCCGTTTCGCGCATCTCCAGACAGCGGGGCGCCGAGGTCCTGGCCAGAAAGTCCTCGATCAGTCGCATGCCCATGTTGTAGCCGATCCGCTCCAGCTGCTTGTTCACGTCCTCGGCGTTCTCAAAGTCGCGAAGCATCTGGGTGACGAGTGCCCCGTAGGTGAGTGTCAGGAACTCCGAGTTCTGTGTTTTGTTTTTTGTACAAACGAGGAAGAAAGGAGAGCAGTCAGCAAATAAAAATTAATCCAGAACCAGAATAATACGTTTTATGGGCCGGTACCATATACGAAACTATAGCCATTACAAACTTCTATAGAAAACATTAGTTTATAAACAATTATTTGTATTTATTATGAAATCTTATGTCCTTATTGGTTTCTGATGATTTTTCTTTTATATTATTGTACTCAGCTTTCTATGACTATTTAAACCTTGTTCCCATTTCCATTTCAAAATGATTAGTTAAATTGATAATAATAATTGCACAATTTGTTAGTTGTTAATTTGGAATACATACTTTAAGTATATAACATAATTTTTCTATCAAAATAATTACATATCTTATTGCAAGTAATAAAAAGCCTATTAAATAATAAAAATATAAATCTTTTTGCTTTTGAAATCTTAAAATTTGTAATATAAAATAAATGATGTAAATTGGAAAAAAGATAATCGACATTTGGCAATAAAACTAAATTAATTCGAAATGTAAAATGGCAACAAGGCTGGTTATTCGAAATGAACAAGTACAAATTGGAACCGAAAGAGTTGATCCGACTTATGAGGTGTAATTGAGGACAAATGGGAAACACAGAGTGACTGGCCTAGGACTATAAGCTATGATCTAGTCTAGTTTGTATCTACAGCTAGGCAGCGACTATTCCGATTTGATCGCCGTTATGGTAATGCTTGGCGTTTGATGAGGTGCAATCAGTTTAGGTGGCGCCCTCGCCGTTCCTCGGCTAAGAGTTACGCCGCCACTGGGCGCCATGGGCATGCTGCCACTATCCGGACCGGATGAATCCTGATCGCCCTTCTCCTGCGCCGAATGGAAGCGGCCACCTTCGCCCCGCGCCCTATTCATGGCGTGCCGATGGCGTGATTCATGCAGATACTTGCAGCGCTCCTTGGGGATGCGCGACTCCAGCTTGGCCCTGGCCTGCCGCCGGATAAGTATGCGTTTGTACTGCTTGGCATTCACATAGAGCGGCTCCTCATCCGCCTCGCCCTTGGAGCTCTCGTCCTCGCTGTTCGTATTGGTCCCAGTGGTACTTGTGCTGACATCAGCGCTTATATTATTGGCTGCAGCGCTGGCCGCAGCCGCCGCTGCTGCCGCAGCCACCGCCTGTTGTTGTTGTTGCTGCTGGTTTTGGTTCTGGGCCTGAACCTGCTGTTGTTGTTGTTGCTGCTGTTGCTGTTGTTGTTGGGTGACTACAGAGGCCACACCTGCGCCCACTCCAGCATTGGCGGCCGCTGCATTCACCGCTGCCATGGCCGTCTGCGGCACCATGATGATCTGCTGACCAGCGGTGGGCGTTGCCTGATTAGCGCTGGCCGCTGGAGTGATCTGCACCAGCTGCCCGTTGATGTTGAGGTAGTGGGGCGCAGGTTGAGCGGCCATTGCTGCTGCTGCGTTGGCCGCTGCATTCGGATCCAGGGCTGCAATGGTGGGCGTCTGATAGAAGATGGTCTGGCCATCGGGCAGCTGCATCACCTGCATCTGGGGCTGCTGCTGGGCCGCCGCCTGCAGCATGATCTGGTTGGCCTGCAGGGGTATCAATTGAGGCTGCAGACCCGTCGCCGTCGTCTGGCCCTGTGCCTGCTGGCCAATTATGATTTGGGCCGCTCCGGTGGGCAGCATTGGCATTGGAATCACTTGTATAGGTTGGGCAGCAGCAGCAGTGGCGCCGGCATTCGTGGCTCCTCCGGCTGTTGTGTTTACATTCACATTGTTGCCGGTTGTTGCGCTGTTGTTGCTGCTATTGGTGGCGGCGGCGGCGGCGGAGGCGTTGGAGCTCATTCTGGGCGTGGCTGAGGGTCGGCTGGTGGCGCTGAATTGGTTTTCCATAGCCCGATTGCTGGGCGATTTGTGCCTGTCTGTTGTCGTGTCTCAACCTCAAGCCCTCAACACACACCACACTTACTGGAAAAGCGAATGAAGCCGATTTTGAGGGTGGGTGGCACGTCAAAAGATTCGTTCTTAGTGTTTTAGGCAAAAACTAACCTTACAACTAGGGCTAACTATCTAGAGCTAACGATACCGATCCCCCACTTACTGCCCCCGTCCCTCGATCAACTCACCACTTTCTTGGCGTCCAAACGAGAGGCTTGTCGCGACATTTTCCGGCTGTTTACGTTGCGAATTGTCCAATTGAAAATAGAATTCTCTGTTTTTCCGACTTTTACAGAACAGGGTTGTCAGGCTACAGTGAGGAATCACCCCCAGGGCTGCTGGCACCGTACATAAGTCACTGTTTAAGAGAGAACATATTTTTCACTTATCTCGTGATTTAATTTGGCACTTCTAATTAATGTAACTTTAACATAAATTACATACAAGACTCTAACCATAATTGATTCTGTAATTTCAAAAATCATGGCAATATAATATTAGCAGAATAAGTGCAGAATTGGCGCTTTCAAAAGCCTTTCAAAAAACAACCTTAATATACTTTAAAAATACCGAAACACCGAACGGTCATACTGAAGAACGGAAACTATTGAATGGCCTCTTGATATCGAGTATAACTATCGGTATCGACATATGCACAGTCGAATGCAATGACTGCAGTTGATTTATCGGTATTTTTGGTATTTTATCGTACTAACTCACTCTAAAAATACTAAAAATAACGATAGTAACATACGGTACGGTATTTCGGTCACGCTAAAAATACGGTTAGTTTTCCAGGTGACAAAAAGTAAATAAAGGAGCATTTCAACCGCATCGCAAAGAGTCGGCGAACAGCATCTAGAATCTGCTCCACGATGGCTTCATTCTTCAACGTTGGCGCTTTGGGAAATGTTTTCTCCACTGCAGTTGGCCAGCGCATAGGTGAGCTAGCATACATACACCCTCACCCTCCCCCTCCTAAAAAAAACACCGCCCACCGGATGCGGGGTGTGTAAAATCGTAACATTTTCCTAAAATACAACGCATATGCGTGGATTTTTGCGCATTAAGATTGCCAGTTGTCTGATTAGGAGACCTTTCATGCCAGTCCCAGTCAGACTGGGCCATTGGAAAATTGAATTTTCACAACTTTCTTCGTCTGCTTTTTTTGTTTTCTTGATTTGTTGCTTTCTTTGCGGGCTGTACACACACACACACACACATACTGATTTGTTGTTGCCACACTATTACTATGGCAAAGTGGTTATCAACCCGCAAAAAAGTCTGATTTGATTTCAAAGGCGGTGGCAACGGGGGCCTCTGATAAGATTAACCCCTATGTGGGTGTACAGTTCCAATTCGCAGGTGTGACTGAGTAGATAAATATGTTTGTCTGTTTTTTTTATGGAACTGCTTGCTCACCTTTAACACGCACAAACAAACACACACACACACGTCATTCGGTATTGTTATTGATGCGCTCTTGTTTTGTTTGATTGCTTTTTGCTCCCACCCCCTCCCCCTTTTTTCCACCCGTAGTAATGGCAATTAGTCATCGCTGCCTTTGGCCGCTAGGTTACATAAAAAAATATGTGTTAATTTATTTCGTTATCCCCTTTGCCTCGCATTTTCGCCATAATTTCCATTTGCCGCTACACACGGGAAACTCACACATTCATACATATGTACCTGCACCTTTGCACTTGTATTGGTGTCTTACTAATTTGTTGCTACATTTTATTTGCTCATATTTTGTTGTTGCCCTGCGGTTTGTTTTTCCGTTTCGCCTACCCGATTTCTCATACATATCTCCAGATATCTAATTTCCTATCCGATATCCGAGAAATGCATTTTAACCGCTTGCATTTCTTGGGATTTCAACGAATTGCATTTCTGCCTTTTGTTTGTGCGTTTCAATTTGAGCAAGTCATTGCACTTGGAAGAGCTTAATCTATATACAGAAAGGTAATACTCACCCACCTGTTAAAAAACTCAACACCCAGCTGGCCACATATAAACAAACAAAGGAAGCCAAGTAATTAGCTCATTTTTCACACTGTTACTGAGATGATCGATCAAAATAATTGGATCTTATAGATCAACAACCGCAAAGTAATCTTTACATTATTTTAAAATCAATCTTGTTTCTTTACTTGTGTTCTCTTTTGTAGAATGTAAAATAATAGATTGTCCTGAAAATTTGAAAATGTTACTTTATTTTTTATCTTTCTTATAAATATAGTATGATAAATAAAGAAATATATATTTTTTGGGAAAGTATAAAATCTGATATTGAATATTAACAACATCTCACCTTTTTTGATTCAAAATGATCTATAAGTGTGAACCAAAAGGTGTAACTCCTAATTCATAACATTAATCTTTATAGGAATAATTTCTTTTTGATTTTAAGATACTTCCGAATAAGTAGTTAACTTCTAGAGATAGGAATATATGTGAAGGCAATCCTTGAATTAAGGTTCCCTTTTTTTATCATTATGATATAATAACAACACATTATTTATTATTATTATTATCATTATCAGAGGCCGCCACCGATGCCAACTTGGCCTCGGAGAACTGGGCCGCCAACATGGAGATCTGCGACATGATCAACGAATCCTCGGACACGGCCCGCGATGCCATGCGCGCCATTCGCAAGCGCCTCTCCCAGAATGCCGGCAAGAATAACCAGGTGGTTATGTACACACTGACCGTCCTGGAGACGTGCGTGAAGAACTGCGGCAAAGCCTTTCATGTCTTGGTGGCCCAGAAGGACTTTATCAACGAGTTGGTCAAACTGATCGGCCCCAAAAATGATCCGCCAGCTGCCATGCAAGAGAAGGTTCTCAGCCTTATACAGATTTGGGCAGATGCCTTTAAGAACCAGCCGGATCTCAATGGAGTCACCCAGATGTACATGGAACTGAAAAACAAGGGCATCGAGTTCCCAGCCAATGATTTAGATGCCATGGCTCCCATTTACACGCCACAGAGGGTGAGTGCTTAGCGAAAAGCCATTACTTTAACCATTATAACTCCCATTGTTCCGCCTTTCAGAGCGTTCCCGAGCTGCCTCCTCAGCTGGTGGCCGCCCAGCAGCACACAATCTCGCCTCAACACATGGCTGCCGCTGCCGCCGCCGCCGCTGCAGCCGCTGCTCCACCCAGCACAGGTCCCTTGCACCTGACTCCCGACCAAGCGGCCAAGCTGCGCTCCGAACTGGAGATCGTCAGCAACAATATGTCCATCCTGAGCGAGATGTTAAGTGTTCTGAAGCCCGGCCAGGAGTCGCCCGATGATTATGCCCTGCTCAACGAGCTCACCTCCACCTGCAAGGAGATGCAGTCTCGCATCGTGGATCTAATTGGACGTGTCCAGGATGACGAGCTCACCGCGGAGTTCCTGCGCATCAATGACGAGCTGAATAATGTATTTTTGCGCCATCAGCGGTATGAGAAGACACGCTCACAGGGCCAGGGAGCTGCTGTCACCTCGCCCTCAGCAGTGCTGGGCGCTGCAATGGGTCTGCCCGGCGTGGGAGCAGCTGGAGCCGCCACAGTGGCCACCCTGCCACCTCCGCCCACAACAACTGCTGTGAGCAATACGCCGCAAAGTGACCAGCTGCTGATTGACCTGATCGAAAGCAGCGAGGAGGCCGCCCAACTGCCACAGAGTTTGGGCCAGCTCAGCCTGGGTGGAGGAGCACCAGCCGGCGTCCAAAGGGGGGCACCACGACCTGCCGATGAATTCGATATGCTGGCTCAGTCGCGCACCGATGGCAACCAGTGAGTATAAGCTTAATTTCTATTGTAGACAGCCTTTCAAAAAACAACCCATTCTTTAGTAAATCGGACTTGCTAAGGGACATTCCCTCCGTGGACGCTGCTGCAGGAAGTGTGGCGGCCACCGTCGCCTCGCCTTACAAACAGACTCAACCGCAGCAGGCCCAACGATCAGCCGGCGATCCGCCGGTGGTAAGTAAAGTGAGTAACTGGCCGAAAGGCAGCCCGTCTAACTAATGGCGTTCGATTTGTTCCCCTTACTTTTTGACCTCGTTTTGGCTATTGATTTACACTTTTTTGTACTTAAATTTGAAAAATGTTTTGGTTCTTTTTTGTTCTATGCAAATTGCGTTTGATTATCGTTTCGTTTCGGTTGGCGCCCACACAGTCGACGAAAGAGAATGAGATCGACGAGATGGAGGCGTGGTTGGGCAGCTCAGTAAGTAGCCATACGAATCGCATTTTGTCTTTCTTATAAGCTCATGTTACCATGCACACTCGGCTTTAGTTTCTCGATTTACATAATCTTCCTTTGCTTCTTTGCTTCTGGCACTTGATACTGACCATAATAACAAGATGATTAATGAGTGCTTTTTTGGTTTCCACTATAGCACATCGAGGGCATTGAGGAACTGACCAGCTCGGAGTTTGACAAATTCCTAGAGGAGCGAGCCGCTGCCGCCGAAAATCTTCCAACGATCAATGCATCGAACTCTGCCGCCAGTAGTGCCACGACAGGATCGGTGGGAGCCGATAGCTTACGAAAGACACCAAAGAAACCGGGCGCCGAGGAGGATCTGCTCGCCCTCTGAGTGATCTCCGTCAGCACCATCATCGGCTCTAATTGTTTACTCTTTCAAATGTTATACACACCCTAACATACTTATGCATAACGTCTATATGATAGCAGATACATATTAACACTTTATGTAAAATGCTTTTAATTTTTACAAAACTGCAACGATAACTATTGATTATATTCCAAAAAAAAAAAACAAAAAAGAAAAGCGATCTTCTGTTGGTCTAATTGTAAGCCACTTCTACACATATTGATGGTAATTTTATGTATTACGTTACAAGTCTATTTGTTGTTTATTTATACATATATACATACATTATAAAGCTAATTTATTTTACAAAATCAAACTGATCGAAAAGAAAAACTAAAAACCAAAACGGAAATACATTTCAAGCACATACCGAAGATGGGATGTTTTAATTATAATATTAGATTAATCCGAATCGTTGTCTATATTCATGGCTTGAGTGGGTGCTCCAAAGGCTTCGTCCTCTTCCTCATCAGTGGAAGTCCTTTTATTCTTTTTTCCCTTTGAGGACTTTTTCGAATGCTCTTCTAGCTGGCTTTCCAAATCCCTAATATGCGCCTTTTTGCTGTTTATAAGGAGCAAAAACTTCTTGAGAAGTTCCTCCTCTTTCAACTTGGATTCCTTCACATACTTTTCATATTCAGCCAAGGATGTGGTTTTCTGGTCATCGGATTCGGCGGCTGGAGATGCTTGAGGCTTCTGCTGACCAGCTTCGATGGCTGCATCCAGTAGCTGGTAACAATTGGACACTTTCCTCAGTGGAACCTCCAAGTACAGAGTCTCGTATCCCTCGCATTTGTACATTTTGAAGAACTGTTGCTCCCCATCCTCCAGTTCGTAATCGAATCCCTGGACTCCCATGTGCGTGGTCATGGCATTTTTGCACTCGGCAAAGAAGGCATCGTAGGACAGCTCCAAATCACTGGCGGCAGTCCTTAACTCCTCGTATTTTAGACTTCCCCGGTAGTTCTGATTGTCGGTGGTGGACAGGAAGTCAAATTCCGCCTCGTCGTCCATCCAGTTGCTCCGAACATAGATAAAAGGTTTTACGTCCTTTTGGCTGTGCGAAAGTTGGGAGCGCTGCAGTAACTTAACCACAGAGGTTGACATTTTCAGAAATATTCGAGTTTCACAATTATTTGTAAACAACCAGCTGTTCCTTGTTTTGATTTTGATATGGAAGATAAACAAATGCTGAATCGTTGTATTTTCGTCGCCCGTTAATTAGCTGTTTCATACAAATGTTATTGTCGAAATATTGAAAATTTCTTAAACAGCAAATCTGTATATTACGCATAACAATATCACAAGATAAATTTCAGGAAGTTCCCTTTACTCCAAATTTTTGTGCTTAGGGAATACCCTATCCTTTTTTAAACAATTCCTCGATATCGATAGAAACTCGTGTCAGAGTGCCAGCACTATAAGTACAACAAGCTGACAACCCTGCTGCTAGTACCTTTCCGCGAGCACTGTCCAACACTGGAGACACCGTTTAAGTTAGTACAAAAGCAGTGGGTGGAATTAAAAATTAGACGCCCTGCGCCCCTATTGTTTACCCTATTTTTGCTGTTTTAAACAACTCAATTCAACCGCAATGCTCGACAACCTCGTGGAATTCGCCAGCTACTGGTGGTTCCGATACCTCATGGTGCGTAATGGCCATAAAATTACGCATAAATATTCCACTTGAGAAGCTGGGTATAACAGCGATGCAATTCTGAATGAAATTAATGCTTATTAACTTGCAGGTCACCGAGCTGTACATGGTGGAGAAGTGGGAGCGCATAACGATACGTAAGTGTTGTTTTACTGGTCAAATACCAAGCCCTTGAAAACCTCTGGGAATATCCGGGATTCGTCATGTTTCCAGAGAAATTTCACGCTTATCAGGGTAATTATTGTTCTCGTCTTTTTTTTCCAGACGTTATTTTCATGGTGCTTTTCTGCGTGTTCTGGTACTTCAACTACTCCGTACTGCTCTCGCTGGCCGGATTAATAGGACCCAGTGCCTCAATGGCCGATATTATACCCGGGGTTCAAGGGCAGGGCATCAAGGTCACGTAAAAGACCCCCCACCACCCACCTGTGCGTACTGCTATCCGTTCCAATATCCAAAATATCCGCGTATCTGTACCTCGCCGCGAAGCTTTATCTAATCCGCACGCGTTTTATACACCGCAATCAATGAATGGAACGAAAATTGAGGCGACACATGTCCCAAGGGGCGATCTAATCGCCTGCCGATCCGAATCTGAAGTGGGCAACACACGGCAGCTGTCCCATCAATAGCTGCCTCACCGTTTAATGTAGTTATCTAGATGTAGTTACACGTTTAAAGTCAGTAAATAAATCTAACGCTTACACAATCGCACTGTGAAATAGTTCAAAAAAATGATACAAACGAGTGTTGCATTGTTTTCTTGGTTTATTATTGTTTAATTTTGAAGAGGTATTCCCTTGTTTATTCCGACTTAACTGATGTGCTTCCATTTGTGAATTATTTGTTAGCGCCAACAGACGTTGAACTTGCTAAATCCGTACTTCAATGCTCTAAGTGTTACAATTCATTACAAAAATATATAGATAGCCTATTGGTGTATGCGTACTGAATATGGTAGAACTAGTTTTGTGTATTTTTCTTATTAGTTTTCTTTTTTTTTGTTGTAGAAAAGAACGTGCGCTTTTTGTTATTCGAGCGAAGATCGCACACGGTTGGGATCAGATCGAATTTGGGGCTTATAGGAGGAGGGCAGTTTGGCTGATTTTTTCGGGGTTCGCGGTTCGGTTTTTTAGGGAGACGGAGGGGGCTCGCTTAGCCTACGCTACAAGCTAAACTCTTAGAACTGCTTTATATCCGGTTTTTCCATCCATGCAGGAAATAAATCAATGGCTACCATCTAACTTCCTTTTGCACTGCAAGCCTATTTTGTTAGAAAAAGTTCTTACGCTAATTACTTAGGGGGGCGGGGAGCAGGCGGATGTGTTCACCAGGTGATTATCGCGTCCTGTCGCTCCGCTCGTTAGGTTACAGATACAGATAAAAACTGGCTACAACTAACTGTACAATCTGGTCACTCGACGGAGCCACCTCTCAGGCCAATACCAGTGATACATTTATGCGCACTACTAGTTAGGATGTGGGGGACGTGCCATCCAGCAGCACCGACGCCATCTCCTCGTTCTGCTCCACGTACACCAGGCGCGGATCCTCGCCAAACTCCAGACGTCCGTATCTAGCCACCAGCGGTGTCTTATTGTTATTGTTGTGGTTGTTGTTGTTGTTGTGGTTCACATTCACCTGCGGCGCCCTGGGCCACTTCCGCTTGGGCTTCGTGTGCGTCAGCATGTGCGACTTGAGGTTCGTTGACTGGGCGAAGCATTTGGAACAGCCGTCGATGGGACAGTGGTAGGGTCGATCGCCAGTGTGTATCCGGACGTGGGTGCGCAGGTTAAAGTCCAGCGAGAAGCGCTTGCCGCAGCCCTCGAAGGTGCACTCGAAGGGCTTCTCGCCGGTGTGCACCAGCTGGTGACGCTTCAGCTTCGAGCTCTCCACAAAGCTCTTGCCGCAGACGTTGCACACATGCCCGCGTGGTCCGTGCGTGTGCATGTGCTTGCGCATGGCCGAGTGGTTGCGAAACTCCTTGTTGCAGCCGCGATGGGTGCAGCGAAACTTGGGCTCCTCATCCTCCTCGGCGGCGGCGCCAGCTGCTCCCGTTTGATTGCCAGTCGACTGATTCGCCGGCATTGCTGCCGGTGATTTGCTAACTATTGTGGGCCGCGGTCGGGCTGAATTGCTGGAAGCCACCAGGGGCGGTGGAGGCGTCGGTGTCGCCACCTGAGCTGCTGCCGTGAGTTGCCTCTTGGTCACCTTCGTTTGATTGCCCGCACTTTTCAGTCGCACATTGGTGCTGCTGTTCTGTAGCACTAATTTTGGGAGAGCCGCCTGCGGAGTCGTCACACATCCATTGGCCTTTGTTAGCGTCACCGGCACAGGAGTAGGACCTGGTCCCAGTGACTGCATCAACTCCACATTGTTCGGCATATTCTCGATTAGTTCGATGTTGCCGTACGCCTCTTCCAGCTGGTTGTCCGCATAGATGAACTGTTCGCTCAGCGGCTGGCTGTCCTCCTCGCCCTTGACATCACCCATAAATGCGTTCACCACCTCTTCCACGTCCGTGACCGCAGAGGCACTGAATGGATCGGGCAGGATGACGTACTCGTTGCCAATGCCATCGCTTAGCACATCGTGGATACGCTCGTCTATAATAAGCTTTGGCATGCTGGTGGAGCCCTCATTCTGGGCGGCGGAGGCGGATGTCACGGATGTGGCGGCTGCAGAGCCCGGTGGTTCCTCCAACTCCTCCTCCTCCTCCTCATCCTCCGAGTTCAGCGAGGACCAAAGGGTGACATTGAACTCGTCCTGGGTAATGCGTATGGGTACCTTTGTTTGCTTCCAGCGCTTGGCGGCCGAATTCCCAATGGGCCTCTCCACGCGACTGCTACCAAATAGCTTAAAGTCTTGCAACTGACCATTGGAGCTATTTGAATCCTCGGTTGCTTTCATGTAGAAGTCACTCTCCAGCTGCTCCTCCTTGATGTTGGTGGCCTCGATGGTGGTCAGCATCTCGGAGGCGATCTCAAAGGCATTTGTCATGGCCGGCGTGGAAGCCCCATCTTCCTGTTCGGCCTCCTCTTCGCCATCACCCTCGCCATCGCATGAGGAGGTCATGTGCTGTCCATCACCATCCTCCTCGATATACTCCTCGTCGTCGCTGGGCTGCTGCATGATGATAGGCGGCGGCAGTGCATCCGCTGCCGCCACTGAGACCGATGTGAGCCTGTCCAGCCGATCCACCGGATAGTATTCATAGTGCTCGAAGAACTCGCCGGTGTCCACAACGATATTAGCCTCATCGTCATAGTCGTCGATGATCTCCTCGATCAGGAAGCTCTCGTTCTCCTCGCCCATCGGATCGCCCGCCAAAACTGTGTACGGATCTTGCTCGACAATTGTGCCCGCCGCCGATGGGATGTAGTACGCCGACGAGGGGGCGGAGGTCAGGGGTAGCGGTACCGCCGCCGCAGCCAGCGATAGATTCTTGACGATGGGCGCCCGGAGCTGATGCAGTTGCGGCTGGAAGTTCCCACCAACGCCAACGCCGACGTGATGATGATGACTTGTCATCGCGGCTGCTCCGTCGTCTGTGCCTCTGTCTGTGTGTCTGTATCCGCGCGCGCGTATGTGTGTATGTGTGTGTTTGTACCTCCGAGTGTGTGCGAGAGCGTGCTGCGAGACTACAAAAAAAAAGTGAGCAATTAGTACCTGGCCAAAAATCCGTATCCAAGATTCCCCCTTGCCAAGTAGGGGGAAAAACGTACGTACTTGTTTTTGTCGGTATTGTTGTACTGGGCCCCCTCTTCCTCTTCCTTTCCTCCACCCCTTTTCGTGGCCTTTTTTGCCTATCGTTTATTGTGCGACGGCGACGGCGGCGGCAGACGGCGAATGATGCGTACCGCTCGCTCCGCCCGCCACGCTCCTGCTGCCCAACGGCGGTTTAATCCTCGATTCGGTTGACCACTTGATCCCGCTCACCTCGGGCAGTGTAAATATTTTGAATTTTGCCGGTAAATATGGCGGAATTGTATTTTCCAGAAACGGCTCGTTACTTTCTCTCGCACTGAGTGTGTGTGTGTGTGCGACTGAGGAGGCAACGACAGGCGCCACAATGCAACCCTGCGCGCGCTTTGTGTATATCTCAGGCGGTATATACAGTTTAAATCACTAATCCTCCTCACTTCCACTCTTAAATTAACACAATTTTACTAACAATTACCCCGAAGTAATTGCATTTTAATAACCTCTAGTTTGTGAAGCATTTATTAGCTGTAAATACGGCGGCGTTCTGTCTATCGATAGGCGATAGGTTTGTTGTTCTGCAAGCAGAGTTGCCACCTGACGCAAGACAAATGCGCAATAACAAAAAATAAATAAATTAATTACCATGGTTTCACTTTACTTATTGTCTATTTACAATTCTGTGTACCTAATTAACTAGTTAAATTTTTTTAGCAACAGGACTTCGGGTAGATAAATACGCTTTAGTTTTGACTCCACAAAGCGCTCGTGTTGGGGTTTCAATAGATCGGCATTGTGGTTAAAATCAGTCTTATTAAAATGCACCGCCTTCCTGTCAGCACTTAGGGATATTCCATAGTGCCGACATTGATCCTGGAGTCCTGCCGGCCCATCGATTAGCAGTAAACGCAACAAGTAAGGAACCGGCACCGTGAGCTGTTTGTTGTTGTAGGCATGCGTGAAAATCTGAAGCAAACTCCTGCAAAAAAAACAAGGAGTCAATGGGTTTTTGGATGAGTATGTATGGCTTATAGTACCTCCTTATAGCCTGTAACTTGGTGGCAGCTAGGGCACACAGAATGTGGGGCAATTGTGGCAAAGCCATAAGCACTCTGTACATGTTTCCCTGCTGAAAGGCCAAACAGAGCCCAAAACACAGTTTAAAGGTCGCATCCTGACGCACATAGTCCGGTAAGCTGAGGGCCCGCGTAAAGGACTCGGGAGAACCCAAATTGAACACCTGATACAGGCACTCTATGAAGCAACGTCGCTCCAGCTCACGGATAGTGGGTTCTGCAGAGGATTCCAGTCCATCCAGTTCCTCGTAACAGCATAGCACTCCCGTGAGGCACTCCTGCAAATGCTGGTTGCATATCTTGGGATCGAACTTTTCGATGGACTCCTCGCACAACCGATAGCGACTGTAGGCCAGAAACATTACAATGGGCTCCAGCAGCCGGATCTTCTGACGGGCATCGTACATCTGTATCACAATCTCACGGCGCACAGCCCTCAAACGATCGAAGATGAAGTCGTAGGCCTGATGATAGGGCTTCCGAGTGTCCAGGATTATGCTATAAAGTTCCTTGATTAACAGTGATCACTTGGTTGTACTAACACCCAAAATACTTGCTCTTTGAGTAGGTATTCCACAGTTTTGGTTAGTGCCGCCTCCGTGCGCATTTCCTTGGGCAGGGGCATCTTGACATCGGCGGCGGAGCGCGTAAACTCCTTGACCAGGACTCCAGGAGTGTTCTTCTGACCATTCTTCAGCTCGAAGTAGTGCAACAGCTTCTCGCGAATTCGCCTTATTTTATTTAAACGAGCCATTATGTTCTACATCTATGGATTATAAGTTTAGATACCCACATTTTCGCCTCCCCAGCTGGACAGAAGCTGTCGCAGGAACCTTGAACTTGGGCCATTTGTTTATAAATATTTTGTACAACAGTTTTCACCCGCACAAACAAACCAGGGCTGAAGAAATCGTTGATCAGGGGTGTGGATAAACTATTCTTAATGGGGCTAAAGAAATTACAATTTATCTTACATTCTCCAAAGTTTAGACAATTGACAAAAAGGTTGATACTTTAGGTAGGGCTTTCATAAAAATTATTTAACCTTAAAAGTGGTTAAATAACCCTCAAAATGTTATAATTACATATGTGATTATATGAGAACTTATTAATATTATTGGTTACATATCTCGAAAAGAGCAGCAAATTAATGTACATCCGTAAATTATAAAAATGTAAATTTATTTTTTAAACCCCCTTGCCACGCCGCTGAAGTCAGCAATCAGCTGTTTAGGGGGCTGGGTTGTCAGGTTGTCTCGGCTTAAAATTGTAGTAAATTTCTGTTGTTTTTAACCGCCTAGCTCAAAACAGAATGTTTTTACGACATTTTGGAGACCTCCTGCGGAAGAAACACCATGTCTTTAAGACTTTCAGTGCCCACTTCCAGAGATTCCTTGCCGCCGGCTTCAGCAACAGGTATTCCCTAAGGGTGACAACTCTGCTACCACTGGTAATCCTCCGATCCGCGGAGTGCAGGCAAAATGATGGTCAGGAAGTAAAGCGACCGGGCCGGAAGCGAACCATGAGCAAGGTCAAGTACGAGACGTGTCTGGAGGGCAGGGCGCAGCTCTACCTCAACGCCATGAAGGTGCGCTGGGAGCAGCTGCACAAAGTTCACGGGCTTTTTTCATATCAATTGCAGAAGTCTCCTCAGAGCCGGAAAATACCAGGATACTGGGGCTTCTACACGGAGGTGAGAACTTTATCTCTGCCCTATAGATTTCTGTATTAACCCTTCTTTTCCTTTAGCTCAATGCAGAACGTTCCCTTAAGCGCCGCCGTCCGCAAACCATCGAGAACCTCAACCCAACCTTTAAGCCCTTGATGTTCAACTTCAACAAAGTGGATGCTCGGGAAGTAATAATGACAATTGATGATGCCTACGGCAGTCCCGAAGTCCAGATGATCATCAACAAGAGTCCCATCACCAAGTATCATACTCTGATCTGCCCGGAGGTGAAAAAGAACCATGTCCAACGAATAACCCGCGAAGCACTGGAGTTCTGCATCACCTTCATGCGGAGTATCGATGACAAGGACATGCGCATGGGCTATAATAGTCCTGGTGCCCTGGCCTCCGTGAATCACCTCCACGTTCATCTATTGCAAATGCCCCAGGATCTGTATATAGACCAAGCCCCTCTGGATGAGCTGGCCGGCGGTTATGTCTATCGTTTGAGCCGTAGGGCGCCCACGGAAGGCATCTGTATAGTATTCAAAGACAATGATAACGATGAGCAGGTGGCGGAGAAGGTGGACCAGCTTTACAAGCTGGCCATGTGGATGTGCCAGAACAACATGCCGCACAATCTGTTCATCACACAGGATCGGCGACCCGGCCAAAGCGGCAACGTTCAGGTATTCGTATTTGCCCGCTCCGAATACTGCGTTAATAAGGATTTGGCCGACTTTAATGTGGGATTCTGCGAGTTGGCTGGTTACATTCCGCTGCCAGGTAAGAAAGTCATGTCTAAGAACTGTGAGTTTGGTCTTAAATTGCTATTCTCAAAAGATCCCGAAAAAATGGAGAACCTGACAGAACTGCAGGTACTCTTCAGGATACGCACTGTCACTGGCGATGCTCCAAAAGCTCTGTATGAAGAAATAACACATATTGTCGAAGGACGTGAGCAATCGCTTTGGGACCAACCGTTGACGATATAGAGCATTTAAAATAAACAACCAGAGGCTTCTTTCTAGACTAACTTTACTGTTTGGTTGGTATGTCAGGTTACACTGCTGCCGCTGCAAATCCCTTGCCCATGGTGGCCTTGCTGATAACTTTGGTGTTAGCGGAAATGGAATAATCCACCTGGGACTTGCCATTCTGATTCCTCACAAGCTCTATCAATTGCGGCAGCGAGTCGTTGGCCACACTCTGACGAATTGCCTCAAAAAAGGCCATGTAGTGATGCAGGTTGTGACTGAAAGAAGTAAATAAATCAATGGAGTCTTGGATATTTAAAGATAAACCACTTACACCATTAGTAATATGGGACCTAGGAGCTCGTTAGTCTTGTACAGGTGATGCAGATAGGCACGTGTGTGTTTCTGGCAGGTCAGGCAGGAGCAGTTGCTTAGTAGTGGCTTAAATTCCTCCTTTATAGCTTCATCCGTTATGTCTAGGAAGGGAACATGCTCCACTGCATCCTGCACAAAGCCAAATGTCAATGCCTTGAAGTTCAGGGAAGCACAATAGGCGTAGGAGGTGTCGAACACATCAATTCCTTGGCTGATGAGTTCCACAACTGTTAGGGGCGTATAAGCGCCCGTCATTATCCTAGGCTTGTCCTCTTCCAGCTGCTTAATGCAGTGCTCTACAATGCTCAGTAGTTTGGAAGACTCCAAAGTGGTCGCGGTCAAACCATTTGTGTGGAATCCCTCCAAAATGTAACCCCCATAGCTGCCCGCTGGCTGTTCCCGGACATGCTTGATGGACTGCGTCCGGGCAAAGGTGCAGTAACCGCCCACAATGGGAGCTAGCAGTGTGGACTCCACCTTGTCGCGGTGCTCGTAGATGTAGTGCATAAACTTCTCCGTCCTATCTGCTGATTTCTGAACCCTTTTCTTCGCACTCTCCGCATTTGTGTCTGCATCGCAAAGTCCCTGGTAGACGTCTGGCTTAAAGCTGGCCACCATTTCCATGTAGCGCTCGGGAGTAAGCGATTCCTTGCCCCTTCTCGTGAAGAGTGGCTGTATATCGCGATCGTTGCCACCCGAAGGCGTTGTTTCACAGGGATCTCGTAGCAGCAGGATATTCAGGTGTCCGGGGAATCCCACGTAGTCGCTAAGTCCGCGATCACCACTGCTGTGCCATTGCGTCAGTGCCTCGGTCATTTGGTCCATGGTGGACAGCGTAAACTGGAGCACCTGTGGCTTCTGGCTGACATGACTCTCGAACACATCTGCACTGAGCCACGGAATGCTACCTCCTTTAGTTGTCTGCAGGAGAAGCGGAGTCCTGAGCTCGGGTCCTCCATCTTTGATCCGCAGTTGACCCAGGCGGCCAGAATTTTTGCTGATGCTCTCGATCGCAAATTTCATGCCGGCGCGAGGTTTTATTTATCTTTGGAGTGGAATGATTAATACCAACCGCACGTTCCAAGCGGTCACCGATATCGATAGTCAACAGTGCTGACAATTTGGTTAGAATTGTCTACCAGTGCTGACATTTCATATTTTTTGTAGCTAGATTTCGCACAGCCCTTACAAAACATCTATGCCAAATATTTAATTCAATGTATGTAAATATTCACACAGTTCCTTTTTTTAAACCACTAAATAAATATTAATAAACATAAAAATTACTCACAGATTCTAAAAATTCCTGCCAAATATAAAACGTAACAATTTATTTCAGTCCTGCCAAGCATAAATCATAAGACCTTTTGTTTCTGGAACTTTGAAATCACCTCGAAATAAAAGCGAAACGGAAAACGAGTACAGCTCGAAATTTGGAAACCAAACTTTTGATGTGCAAGCAGTCTGGCAACCCCGGCCGGTTGGCGCCCCTATTCTCCTCGTTCGTGTTGTTGTTTCCCCAATGCTCAGTTGATTTCGACTTTTCGGCGTGTTCGCTTTTCAACTTTTCAACGGGCGCTTCACTTCGGTTTTGGGGGCTTGTTCGCTTTTTGGGGCTCCGCTAGCGCTGAGTGGATGATTTTATGTTGTATGCGCAGCGCACTTGACGGCAATTGTTGTCATTGTTTTAGTTGTGTGTGGAATCGGATGTTCGCTATCTCCCTCACACAGCGGGAAAATGTGTGTGTTCCGTTCCGTTCGCGTCGTTCATTGATTTCCTAATTAAGTTTATAATTAAAATTAATTGAAAAATTACTCGCATATGTATGTGCGCTGGCATGTACAGACATGTAAATTGGCTGACCGCGTGTGAAAGCCTATTAAATAAAATATGTTATGTATGTACTTACAAGTTCCCTATGTATGTACATTTGAATAATAAATTGCTTTGAATTCGAAAGCGAAATTGTGCCAAAAACATCAACATCAGCAGCTAAAGAGGTAATTAGAATAACAATAACGCAGAGACAGCTTTTTTTAAATTGACGACTTCCTTGCGGCCGCCGTTGTGTTTATAATTAACGAAGTCTGCCGCGGCAATTATAATATTTATTCGTACAAAACGGCTATAAAAATTGTTTGAATAAAAAAATTCCATTGGAAGTTCTGAAACCTCCTGGCTGCCAGGGTTGCCAAACGCCCGCACAGCCATGGCCTTGGCGAGATCGCTACCTGTTCGTGTGTTTTACGATTTTACGACCCAAAAGAGTCGTAAATGTGGAAGAACTGTAAAAACGGCAATAAAACTTAACATTTATGCGCATTCCAGGTGGTCCTGCAAAACGCCCAACGATGTGGCAACCCTAGGCAAATGAACTGTTTTACCTGCCCAAAACGCACAACAACAATAACTAAAAAAATACAACTACAGGAACTTAGGAGAGAGCGGGCAGCAAAACGGATAATTTAGTGGAATTTTCAAAAATAGCAAAGCCAGCAACAACGGCGGCAGCCATAATCCCCCAGCGAGAGCACAATAATCAAAGATTAAATCAGGTTTATATAGAAAGGGTTAGCATGGCGCAGGAAGAAATACACGTTTCCTAGCGCAGCAACAACTACAAACACCTACAACTGATTACACTCACACACGAAGCGGAAGACGAGAGAGAGCGCGAGAGGAATATTGTTTATGCGGGAAAGTTTATGTACTCCGAAATACCTGTTTACGCACTTTGAAATTTTTTGAATGAAAAATAAAAACAAATGGAAAAGAAAAATAAGGGAATACTAATTTTCAAAGTCTTGAATGAACACACATATTATTAAACTAAAATAAATCTTAAATTAAAAGAACCTCTACTTATGCGGTGTAAAATTCATGAAAATAAAAATACTTGTTCATGAACGGAGAGCACGAAAAGGACTTGCCATAAACACATTAACTGAGAGAGAGTGAGAGAGCAAGAGCATAAAGAGAGCAGCGACGCCGACAGAGGCAGCGGGAGAACATAAGTCGCTGTCGCAGCGCTCGCTTGCATGTTTTTCGCTCATTTTGCTTTCGGAAATTTAGCGGCAATGTCGTGTCTTCTCGCGGCGGTGAAAACACTCTGCAACAACTGTAACAACAACAGCAACAACGATAAGATTTTCCGTTTTTCCGTATGGAAGCAGAAGCACTAGCGGCATTTGTTTTGAAAGTAAAGCAGAGGCTAGCGAGAAAAACGAAAATATAAAACAGAGGAAGACGGAAAAAGCAACGCCGCTGCCGACCGCGCCTCGCCCTCTGTGTGTGTGTTCGTGTGTCCGTGTCTGTGTCTGTGAGCCTACCGCCTGTCTGTGTGTAAGTGGGCGCGAACGTAAGGCCGAAAAGGAAGTGAAAATAGTGCAAAAAGGCCAAGTAATAATAATAATAATAAAATAGGCAAAAAGACAGGCCCCAAAAGAGACCAGACCAGTTTCAAAAAGCGCCTATTTCCAGGCTCTTTGCTGCACATGTATTGGTACGTGTGTGAGCGGCGGCAACAACAACAACAACAAATAGAAGCGACCACACACGGTGGAAAAGGCCTTTTTTCAAGGAGCGAAAGGCAGTGCGCGAGCGAGCAATAAGAATAATAAATTACACTTTGCTATAATAAGAAACATTTATACATACATACATACACGTACGCGGGAGAGGCCCACACACAAACACACATGTGTTTTCCCTCGCCGAGAGTGTGTGTGGAAAATTGTAATAAAATATGAACCGCAGAAGCAGCGGCAAAACGAGAAAAACGAGAGAAAATTTCGAAATATCGCATGTGCCATTTTAAGCTTTAAATAAATTATAACGTACAGTATTACCCAAAAAAAAAAAAAATAAAGGAGAACAAAAACGAAATATACAAAAAAACAATTGAACAAAATGTCCTGCATATCGAGCAACTTTAGCTCCTTCTTCCTCAACTCGCTCAACGATCCTTCAGAGTTTTCCAAGTACTTGAGCAATGGCGAGCTCAAATGCACTAATTTCGAGGAATTTCAAGTGTTTGGCTGCGGCGCAGGCGCGCCGACGCAACAGCAGCAGCAGCTACAGCAGCAGCAACAACAACATCAGCAACAGTATTCCCACACACATTTACCCAATGGCAATCCAGCAGCAGTCGCAGCCTCAGCAGCGGAGTTTCCCAATTACGAGGCAACGCAGGCGACGTCGCAGCGGGAAAACTCCTCCTCCGTTAACTCAGGTAGCTCCGTTAATCCCGCACACTATGCTTCCGCCGCCGCTGCTGCGGCTGCTGCTGCTGCCTCTGCCAGCGTCGAGGCCGGCGCAGCAGCGGCTCCGACATCAAATCCTGTCGTAGGAGCAGCAGGATCAACCCCCCTCACCGCCACCCCCCCGAGCAATCGCTGGCCCACAGCGGTGGCCACGCCCAATGGCCACCAGAGCACCACCGCCTCCCCGGGCGGTTCGGTGCCCCAGCACTTTGATGGATCCTTTGAGTTTATCAAATATCTGCGCCACTCCACGGATTTCACACCCACGTCAGCGGGCAGCGCCAGCGAAGCCAGCCCCTGCCCGGAAAAGCCAGGAAAACCGGGCATACCCGCAGGCACCACCCCACCACCGCCTGCCCAATCGCCTGTGGCCAGCGGTCTGCTCGATCTGGATACCAGCACCTCGCAGAAATCCCGCTCTGCCTCCCGCAAAGTGGCCGCTTTGTTGTCTTCCGTTTCGCGGGCTTCCAACAGTCTGGTGGACACCAGCACCTCCGCCCTGGATGTCTTCGATCACGATTCAAAGCAAACGATCTTTGACCTTCAGCACATGGCTTCCAATGGATCCTCCAATTCGAATGAATCCTCACTGGAGATGCTAGCATTTCCCAATTCGCACCTCAATGCCTCCAATTCGAACACCTCATCCGAAGGAGCGGCCTGCGGAAGTGCGGGCGAATTTGGAGGTTTGTTAACCGGCGCCAGTTGCTCCTCCTCGACGGCTTCCTCATCCTCGCATGCCCCGAAACTTCTCGGCAGCTTTGTGATCAAGGAGAACTTCGAGGTGCATCCGTCGCACAAGGTGGAGGAGGGCATCTTCCAGCATATGAACAAGCTGCCCTCGAAGAAGAAGGATACGCTGAAGCAGCTGGGAGTCCGTTTCACCGGCCAAATGACGCTGACGGACAAATCGATTGTGGTGGAGAACTTCATCAAGTTCTGTGAGGTGAGTTACGCTTCCCAAAATTACAAAAAGGGGTTGGGTCTCACAGGTTTTCGGGGTGTTAGCGATTCAAATTTCTCTGGCCCGAGTGTGTGTGAATATTTAAACGCTCTCCCACTTCCATATGCAATTTAAATATTAGCACATATGTACGAATTACGTATTTATTTGTGATGATGGTCGGGAGCAGGACGTTGTGGGGTCTAATTAGGGGTGGCCATGGGAACTACACTTCCGTTTTCCAACACATTTGCATCAGATGTTGTTAGAGACCTTCTAGGAAACTAAGTAATATAGTCTGCACCAAAAAGGGGAGAGGATTTTACTGATAAAAATAAACATTTTGTATATCCTTCAGTGGGGTAAAATGTATTATTCCTTTTTTTAGGTTTTTAACGATCGTAAGTTTCGATTCGAAACACATTAAAGTCGCGTAAAAAAGTTAATAAATGTATATAAACTGGGGGTCAATAGATAGTTACTTGATAACAAGCAAACTACTGATAAGTAACTCAATTAAAGGCCTGTATTAAAGGTCAATTTATCATTGGTCTTATCTAACTGATATTATGTCACATTACTTTGATGATGTGGCGCACAAAAATAGGTATGTAGGGATTATTAAGTAATAATGTTGTGTATTTTATAGATCTTATGAAATATGTATTACTATCCCTACATTAAAATGTAAAACTTTTCCTTGCAACAACTTCTATATATATATATATAGTACATACAAATTGGGATATTCATAATATAAACATGCACCCTATCTATATCCTATATCACACACACTGGCGAACTTCCGCCCACATTCATACCCATACACGCATTTAGGATTCCGTTTGCCCCCCACTCACACAAATGTCATTATAAATTGTAATAACAGGAGCAGTGATGCCGGCGCCGCAGTCGGCGTCGACTGCAGCCAACCACAAATTCAGCATACAACTGTAATCATGTGTGCTCAATGTATGTATGTATTTATGTACGTGTGTGTGGATTCTAAACACCTATACATGCGGGGGGAGTTAAATCCCCATTGCCACCCCACACACCACCACCCGCACAAACACACACACGCAGACACGTTTGGCGCCCTTTTCAACACTATGGCAGTCAACCCCAAACACTCACCACGCTCATTACGCTCCGCTTTATCACACACACACACAGAGACAGAGTCACATCTAGATTTGTTGGCCACCCATCGCACCACCCTCTCACCTCCCCCTCTCCCCTAAACTCGCACACACACACAAACGTTCACCAAACTATGTACAAAATGGCATTGATGGCATAATACAACAAAAGCAACAACTACTGTTGGGGGGGAAATTACGAAGGAGGCGAAACAGAGAGGAAGCTGAAACCCCCCACGTTATTACAACATTTTAGTTCTAAGACGCTCTCTTTTACCTACTTGGCTCCCTAACTCAAAATTGTTGAGTTCTCTCTCTCTGTTCTGCGGTAGCTGCTCTCTCCTGGCTCCCACTTTCTCTCTGCCCGACCCCCGCTCTCCTCCCTCTCCTTCCCCACATTCAAAACTTACTTGAAGGCTGAACTACCAAAGTGTGTGTAGTTGTGTATGTGTGAGGTGGGGTTGTGGGTGTGGGCAACCCCCAAAAGCTTGCTATTGAGTAATTGTATGTTGCCCCCCTGCCCCCACCTCCTTCATCTGCTCGTCCTTCGGCGTCTTCTTCTTCTCCCTTAGATTCTTTGGCCTCCACTCCTTACTTTCATACATACAATCATCAAGTTACTTGGAGGGGGGTGGGGGAAGTAGGGAGACTTTGGACTGTCCGCTAGCTGCTTGGGCATGTCCTTTTCCTTTTCCGACTCTCTCGATTTCGGTGTGTTTGTGTGTATGTGTGCGTCTGTATTTTATCAACACATTTTATACATGTCTCTATCGGAGCAACCATTAGTACAGTAACACTTGCTAAAAAGGAACCAAAGACTTATATTAGAAAAGATTTACTTTTTTATAAGACTTTGTTGTTTAAATGATATTAGAAAGAGTGAGGTCCAATATCTATTTTCCATATCTATGTCTGAATAGGTGCATTGTTCCCCGGTTACTTCCTTTTATTTTTACAAAGGACGGGACAAACATATGTTTCGAGCATCTTACCATCGTTCCTAACACATTGCTCTGCAATAAGGTTTCAAATTCAGAAATGCTCGGGTTTCGATTCCATTAGCACTTTCCCAATTTTCATATGTAATTAACTATTAACTATAAAGGGATTTATAACAAATGAATTGTACTTAAAAAAGATTAAAGTATATAGTTTAAGATAACATTAAAGTTTTTTAAACTTCTCTGTGAGAATTGGAGACTTATTAGAAATTTCTGATAGGAATTCAACAAAATAATAAAAACACGGAAACATCCGAGATCAAAAACTCTTGTTAAAATTCAAGAAGCAGAAAAACTTTGTTTTTGAAGCATGAGATATAAAGTTAGACAAGCTCTTATGAACGAAAGAAGACTTATAAGAACAGATGAATAATACCTTCAAAGGTTTTGGAGTTATGGAGGTTGGACTGTAAGTGAGGCTGTGGTTGTGTGAGTCGCCCAGCGGCAGCGTTGAAGGCTACTAAGTGCGCATGCAGTCAGCTCACCCACACAAGTGCACTCGGGTTTGCCCAACTTTGCGGCCGTATATGTGTGAGTGTGTGTGTGTGTAAAGGACAGCTTAGTGGATGGGAGGATGAGAAATGGGGTGGGGTAGTGGGTGGAGAATGGGCGAAAAGGGGGTGGGGCTTGGGCAGGTACAATGTCTCGGCTTCGCACAATTTACGCGCACACACACTCACACTCAAACATACGTAGAAAAGCAGGCGCACATATGGGGCATTGATTATAATTTTAAATTATACATATGTATGCGGGCACATACCGATATAACTGTACTTGCCGCATATGATGACTATATACTGGATTTTAGATGTGTATATATGTGCATACATATGTACATATATGCAGGCGCACATATGTGTGTTTGTATAATTCTAACGCACACATCAAATATTTAGCTTTTGTGCAACGTTTTGTCGCCTTTTGGGGCCACACACACGCGCCGCATTAAATTAGTGTGGGGTCTTTTTTTCCGGAATTTAGAGCGCATTTAGAACGGGTTTACCTTAATTAAAAAACCCCAAATTGGTTGCCTAATGAAAAGGTGGAAATGGGGGGGGGGGGGTGCGTTGAGAGCTGTGTAACCCCTTAACCCTTTTGCAAACCTGTTAAGCGAGGAGCACACGCACCAAAGAGTGAAAGTGTGAAAATTTCCCCCACTTACACACATTAACGCACAGGCAACCCTCGCAAAAGGAATCAAAAAATCATGGCAGCAACAGTCAAACATTCAGCTTTTGTTGTTTCTCGCCACGCACAAGCAACACCCACAACAACAAGAGAAACATCAACAGCAGCAACAGCAACAACAACAAGAGCAGAAAGGAAAACAATTCACACTTGTCTCAATACAAACAACAACAAACCGCATCACACCACAGACAACAACCGCAATCCCGCCACACACACACACACAAACAAACGCCCGAAACACTCGCAGACACCCGCACATTCACACTCACGTACACTACGTCACGCACAAACACAAACCATGTCTGCCAATAAGTTTGCAAAAAAAAAAGGAAACAAACAAAAAAACAGAAAACAAAAAGCGAACACAAGGAGACGCAATGAAAACAGAAACGGAAAACAGCAGCGAAAGCAAGAACAAAATACCGCAACACATTGCCACTGCTTTCATTCTTCTTTTCCTGGTTCTGTTTGTTTTTTCTCTTTTTTTTACATATTTGTACCCGTTAGTGGTAGTAACTAGGGTATATTGTAATTAGGAAAGATGTAACCCTATAATATGTGGATCAGTCGGATGGAAATCTTTAATCTATAATAGATCTTCAAGAACGATAGAAACGCTCTAAAGGACCATTTTCATAGGTTATTAACATTATTACCAACCACGGTTTTATTTATTTAAACTATCATGATTATCATGATAGATAGATTTTTAGATAGTTATTTTACTAGGTTTTTATGTGTTTAATTAAACAAAATCACAATCAAAATAGGCAAATATTATAGGCTCAGAATCAAAAAAGTTTCATGTCCTTGGAGTTTACCCCAAAAAGTAGGCAATAAAATATGAAAAATGGGGTTAGATTCTACATTTTTCAACTCGAAGTCCTAATCAATTATAAAACTAACTAACTTATTATATTTAGCTTAATAATGTTTTGTATTGTTGGAATAATGATATAATACGAATGAACTTTCCTTTCCAACATTTTTTCTCTCCTTCAAATTTATATTGATAAAATATGGGTTGTATAAACTTTTATTATATATAAATATAAAGTACAGGGTATCTTACAGTTGGTAGTTCGCAAAGTACTGTTTGTTTTTTTTGTGCTTTTTGACTGTGAAACAGTTGAGTGGCCATGGGCGTGGGCAGGGGGATCGCAGTCGTACCACTTGGTCCGTCGGCTTGACAGCAGCAACAGTGCGGCACTAGCCCCCCAAAAAAAACCACCATGTACGCCACACCCCCTTGGACCCCACTTGGACCCCAATGCCCCCGCATAGTTGCTTGTTAATGAGACACCTGGAGAAGTGGCCAGGTGTCGGCTGCCTGTCAGCGCTGAAAAATGGGGGGAGAACAAAAAATGAAGTGTTTGTGGAGTGGCTGGATGGATGTCAGGAGTTTAAAGTTCTCGCTTACTATTCCCCAAAAGGCAAGATGGCACGTCACTCCTTTTTGCTCTATTGATTTTTAACATAATCAAAACCCAAAATGTATGCAGACTCACATACACATACATACAGAAGGACATACAGGAGCTCAGTCAGCAATTCGCATGTGTGAGAGACCCTTTTTGGGGGTGGGTGGTTGGCAACCCTGGGTGGGTTGGATGGGAAACCCTGATTATGAGGATGTTGATAAGTTCCGACGACGAACGGAACTGAACTCTCTGCTCTGCCGAAGACTCGCACTCACACAGACGTCCATTAAACCGCTGCCTGCGCCTACCATCCGCACACACACACACACACACACTCGGCAAACACAGACACTCAGAAACACACATACACTAACATGCACACAGGGGCTTTCATGGTAACCCTTTGAAAAAGGGGGGCCTTTGCAAATAACCCCCCCTTTTTGGGGAAAATGGCTTCATTGAAAACGTTGTTTGCTTTTCTATTTGGGTTTGCTTTGCTGCCTTTTCTGCTTCCTTTTTGCGCTTCGCCCTATTCTATATTTTTACACTATAAAATATACATTGTAAGGGTGTGAGTGTGTGTGTGGGTTAGTGTCTGTATGTACGTGTGTGTGTGTGTGGAGCTTTTGCTTTGGCATGTTATTCAGACCCATTTGCCTCACCAGCCTCCCCCTTTTCCACCACCCACCCATCGTCCTTTTGCAAGTTTTTGGCTTTTGTGTAAAATTTTCGTTTTAAACTTTTGCGTTGTACACGAATTATAAGTTTTGATTAGTAGTGGGCAAAGTTTTCGCTCGCATGTGTATGGGTTTTTGGGGGTGGGTGGGTTGGGTTTGTACGTTTTTGGTTTTTCCTGAAAATATATATATATGTATGTATATATGGGGTACATTATGTAAAGCAAATACATATGTGCAGTCATAGAATTTGACGTCAATGAATACACACATATACGTACATTTACGTGGAAAAACAGCCTAAAAGTCGAGGAAATTATGCTAAAACGTGGTGGAATGGTGTGGGGTGGCTTCTAACATGAAAGGTGTAAGCTGGTTTAAAACTAATGGAAGGGTGGTTTGGGGGAGGGGCTGTTACCAACCAGTAAAACCGGTATGTCTGGAAAATTACTTTCAAACAGGAGTAGAATTTCTAATTTAATTTTTTTTGTAAATTAAATTGCATTTCTTTTCGGTTGTCTGGTTTCTGTGAATTCTATGTCTATGCTTAAGTTGGTAATGGACTTAGCACAACCATTAGATACTTTACCTCCACCTAGTTTGTTAAACTTCTTTTAACCATCTTTATATAAAGGGTTTTAGGATTTTCTGCTCGATTTATAAGCGATTTTTTCAAATTAGATGGATGAGTTCCATGCCATGTACTAATTTTCCTCTTTTTTGGACTTTCCCTCAATAGGAATACGATATCAAGGACCACAGACCATGGCTGTCGCTGAATCAGTGCGGTCTGAATAAGCCCGAGCAGATCAAATTCGCTCGATATTTGGGCCAGGGACTGCCGACGTTCACGCTCTTCTGCATTTATAGCAATTTTAAGAATCTATTCTGCACCAAACGCACGGAAATGTGAGTATCATCCTTACCCCCATTCACTCCCCTGATAATTGAATATCCTGCCGAACTTGGAGTAGCCTAAAAGCATGCTATTATAATTGATGAATGTCCTTTTTCTTTGTAGCTACACGAAGGACGGCTACAATCTGCCTTATATACTCGACAAAACCAAGCGCTTCCTGGCCAACACAACAGCTGGTAAGTGGAATCTATATCTAAATATAGATGTAGATATATCCCCCCAAGACCCCCCAACCATCCCTGATTCCCGTGTAGTGCAAATGCAGCAGCAGGCATCATCAACCAAAAATGTATTCATGCAGAGGAAAATTAATAAAAAAATAAAAAACGAGACTGAAAGTCGAGAGGCGAATGTGCTAAATTTTAAAAATACACTCGAAACTAGAAGTGCCTACATTCATTTTTATGATTTTTCTACTTTGCACTTCTCATTTCTATTTCTATTTCGTGCACTTTCCGTTTTTTTTTTCTATAAAAAAAATTACGAGAGAAACTACCTACAATTTGGCCTGCCTATTTTTGCAAAATTTTGTAAAATAATCAATTTTAGTCTGCGCGCGCTCAAAAAACAAAACAAGGAAAACAATTTTTAATTTTTGACTTCAATTTGTTTGTGTTTCCTCTTTCTTCTTCTTTTTCCAAACGCATACGCTTTCAATCACTAGGCGACAATACCAACAACAACAACAACATCACCAACAACACCAGTAACAAGACCAACAACAACACCAGTACAACAACAACATCCACACCGGTCAAACAGACACCACAACAGCAACAGCAATCCGAAGCGGAACTGCTGCTGGCACCCAACTCACCTCCAACACCGAAACTCGCAACAGCGGCAGCAGCAACGGCGGCGTCAACAGCAACACCAGCAGCAACATCGGTAGTGGGAGGAGCAGGAGCCACGCCCACACAGACACCGCTACCACGCACAAGGCCTGCCACGCCCACAATGCCGGCAGGAGCAGCAGCTGGAACGCCCACCACCCCACAGCAGCAACAGCAACAGCAGCAGCAGCAACAACAACAGCACCTGCAACATCAACAACAACAGCAGCAGCAGCAACATCAACAGCATTTGTTGCAACATTCGCATCCTACGCACCCACATCCGCATGCCCAGCACTCGCATCCGCACACGCTAGCCCACGCACATCCGCACCACTTGCAGCCCGGTACGCCAACGCGCAGCTCGCATCCCCAGCTACCCCATCCGCACCACTATCCACCATCGCCGCATCAACATCCGCACCATCAGGCAGGCCATCATGGCCATCCGCATGCCCATCACTTTGCCTACGGCCATGGTCATCCACATCCGCAGCAGCATCATCCGCACTACTATCCGCATCCGCACTCGCATGTCCAGCATATGGCGGCCATGGGATATCCGGGGCCACCGCAGGGCGCACAGCAGGCAGCTGGCGGAGGAGGAGGTGCAGCTGGAGCTGGAGCAACAGGAGGCGCAGGATCCGCAGGAGGAGGCGGCGGAGGGTTGCCGCCCACGGCCATGTGAGATTGGGGTCGGCGTGGCGCCAAGGACAGCGGTGGTGGCGCCACCTGTTGACACGCATAGGCAGGCTGTTGCAGAAGGACATGGCAAAGGATTCAGGATTCAGGATTTCAGCTCATCCCCCCATCATCATCATCCTACCACCCTGTCCTAGTTTATAGTTTTCCGTTGATGTGCATCGTCATACAAGATATTTTTTAATGTGCTCCTCGTTTTTAGTTTATGTTTCGTTTATTTTAGACTAATTTTACACAAGCTTTTTGCCAAATTTTTATAAAACTATGCAAATTTTGTATTACGTTTGACGACGATATAATGAAATTGTTGGACAACGATCGATCATTACCCCAAAACTATGCAATGTTATTCCTTGAAAAGAGATTATTACATTTACACACAACCACACACACACACACACACATCACACTTTTACACACTCACCAACACAAACACACGCGATTATAGAAAATCATGCTAATGCTATTTAATATGGTAATATATAAATATATATTTTAGTAAGCCAAGAACAAAATGATATGTATGTTAATGTAAAACCAATCCTAACTAAACACAACATACAATATATACATATACATATATATATATGGAAATTGTTTGCGAACCCAGAAAATATATATAACACACCTAGCAAGAAGCGATTGGAAGAAAATCGATTTTGATTGTTGTTTTTACTTGAGATTTATTGCCTGCGTCGCGCCTCTGCATTTGCGCTAAGTCAATTAATGAAAGAGGAAAACTTTCCTTCTCTGCGGGGGTTTCCAATTAAAAAGCGATTGCAATGATGCAGTGAATAGTCATTGTAAATTTTGTTCACCTTGGGGCTATTTAAACATCGATCATCCCGAGCCAAGAACATCAAGAGATGCAAAAAAAAAAGACATGGAATATGTATTTGAAACAATTGACATTCTAAAACTTGTGATTTTTTCTAGCTTAATGTTAAGTTAGTATTTTATTGGTTTATATTTTTCAAAATTGGTTCTAAGCTCGCGGCTGGTCTTCAAACATGCTTGGAATATGGCTTCCTGAGTGTGTTGGCATTACGAATTTCTACTTTTAGACCTCAAGAACATGGCGGCGGCCAACGATGGCTCCCTGGAGTTCGCTAGCGGCAGCGGCGGCAGCAGCAGCAACAGCAACACAAGCAGCAGCAACACGAACATCGGCAGCAACAGCAACAGTAGCAGCAGCGGCAGCAGCAATCCAGTGGCAGGAACAGGGATTAATCCCAATACCATGCCAGCGGGTTATGTGACATCCTCGACGGCACAGCAGCAACAACAGCAGCAGCAGCACCAGATGGCCATGGATCCGCGTTATGGATGTGGAGCTCCGCCGGCTCTTTTGCCACCGCCGCCCATTCCAGCCTTGGGACCACCGCCCAGATCCCTGGAGCAGCTCATCATCTACGAGAACTTCGACGTGCACGAAACGCACCGGATCGAGGATGGGGTTTGCACTCATATTAGCCGCCTGCCGCCCAAGAAGCAGGAGCTATTGAAACAGTTCGGTATACAGAGTAGTAGCCAGCATTGTCTGAGCAATTATGAAAAGTACATACTCATCGAAAACTTCATCAAGTTTTGCAATGTGAGCAAAAGTGTATCGAAAGCAGTTATCAGGAGGCACCACTGTAGTCTAGCGGAGATTTGTTCTTTGGCCCAACAACCTCAATTGGCGTTCGAAACATTGGCACACCATCTATGTACATAGATATCTAAATTGCATCCTCATCAATATTAAAAGAGCAATGAACAAAACTCTAGCTCGTTCTGAGAAAGTAAAATGATCTTAACGTGTTTTATCATTTCTTTTCTCCTCGTATTTCTGTTTGTATACTTGTATTTCAATAGGAATATCAGATATCCGATCATCGACCCTTTTTGGACTTCCACGAGAGCGCTTTATCCAAATGTGAACAACTTAAATTTGTACGATATCTGGGCCAGGGGCTATCCAATCTGACGTTAAACAAGATCTATGTGGCCTTCAAGGAGTTGCTGGGCAATGGAAGGCCCGAAAAGTGAGTCCTTAAATGGGGTTTTGAAGGGGAAATGTGCTTAATTTAAAGATTTTTCTTATAGAGCTAGCATGGAGGGTTATAACTTAGACACTCTTTTGAAGAAGAAACGGAAGAACCTTTATAATCGCATGCATGCTGCTGGTAAGAATGTTATCTAGACTAAAATAATACGTTATATAATATAATATATTATATAATAATGATATATATGATCAAATTATATTATATATATAATATATGATAACATGATATTTTATGGACAAAAGATATAATACTCTCCTTTCATTACAGCCCCCAGCATTGATCTTACTGCCTATAAATCGGCCCAGCATAATCCCCAAGCACACCTGCCCACGCCACGCCCCCATCACGCCTTCGCCGCCCTAAATGCGGCCACGCAGCGCAGCGAAGTATGCAACGAATTGACGCACACGGGTTTGCAGTACAGTTACGCCGGACCCCGGTAAAAACTGCCCTATAACCATGGCCCACAAAACCCCATCCAAAAACTGCAATCCTCATCGTCAGATGAGAACCGATCCCCTATACATATACATATACTTCTTCCTGGAACTGGACCAGTAACTGTTGTGTCTTCGAAACATAAAAAGAAAGTAATTTAATCGCCGCGAGCGAATCCATTGAAAACTAAGTGCTAAATTAAAAGGGGGATCAATCAGAGGTGCCCCCCAACCCCGAGATGAAAAAAAAACGAGACACTAGTAAAATTAGCCTAAATGTTAACAAAATTAAACTTAAATCGAATGAAATTCAATTAAGCCAACCAGAAATCAACACGCAACAGGCAGGAGAAAGATTAGTTTAAGCCAAACAAAAAACCCAGATATTTATACGCAAGGTAAACCGTATACAACATATACATATTACGAGTATATACACACATAAATATATATTTCTGTAGTTGCCATAGCGCTTAGGGTGCAGCACACTTCCACATGGCCAAATCCTGGCCAGAACTATATACAAACATATTAGCTTCGGTTTCCTTCCAGCCATATCCCCAAAAAAAGAAACCCAAAAGCCCCCATTGAGCCGCATTAGTAGTAGCCTCTAAATGATAAGTGAAAAACACCAAAATTAAACATGAAAAACTAAATCAAAGACCTCCCAATGAAAGTTCCCTAAATACGCATACTAAGTAACTTGTAGAGCCTAGTTCTTAAGATGAAAGACAAATTTTTAGCATAGAACCGGCGAGCGGCGCACAGACGATTAACAAACTAAATATTCCTATATACAATATACATATTATATACAACAAGCAGCATCAAATTCAAAGTGAATATACATATACGCAAAAATCAAATGCAGAGGCAGAAATACAACCATACAAAAAACATAGCAATTGTAAATGATATATACCAAATATATTCTATACGAGCAAAGGCAAAACCAAAAAACCACTCCAGTCGTTTTCATTACGTACCGAAACTGTTTATTTAAATTTGCGTTCTATTTAAATTTCTCACTATAGGTATTTAGGTATATTTAGCTTAACACGCAGATGTGCGTACGATTAACTGGCAGAGAGCAGGATATATTGATTGTAAAAACTAAAGTACAGTACAAAGGCAGTTTCACCTAACTACTAAAGAGCAATATTAAATGGCTCTACTCCTCCATCTCCTCGACGCAATCTCTGATCATTTATTTTCGGTTTTATTTCTGAAATCGCTGCAATTTGTAATTGCCCATTGGGAGATAAATAGATGTATATACTTTAAATGCCTAGTTGGTCTCCTTCTTGCGCTGCGCCTGCTCGCGATCCAGCGCCCTCTGCTTGGCCTTCTCGTAGATGGGCATCAACTGGCCGGTCTCGCCCAGCATCTTCAGCAGCTCCACGATGAAGGGCAAGTAGTTGTGCTTGCGCCGCACATTCTCCACCTTGTAGCGCTTCTTCTTCTGGATCTCATACTGGATGTAGGTGCGCAAACTGCTGATCTCCGTCTGACGATCCTCCTCGGTGTCCATAGCATTGGGGGCCGGATTCAGCAGCTTGTCGATCTGCTGCTCGTAGATGCGCTGTCTGTCCGAGATCAGGGCCATCAGGTTGAAGTGGATCTCGCCGTCGCTGTAGCGCTGCATGCGCTTCTCAATAATCGGACGCACCACATCGATCCAGTTCTGCTCCGGCTTGATCTCACCCAGATCAATGGGTCCCTCGCGCAGGCCATCCAGCTCGTACAGTCGGCCGCCAATGGGCATGTAGCCCACAAAGTGGTAGACATCCTCGTCCTTGTTCTGGTTCTTCATGTCCAGCTCAAAGAGCGTTTGGCGGGCAAAGGAGTTGTGCACCGTGCGGATCTGGCTGGCGTTGCTCAGGGTCAATCCCTTGTTGTAGGGATCGAAGCACTGGCAGAACTCCTTGAAGTTGGTCAGGGTCTCGCCCAGCTTAATGTCCTCATGCTCCAGGTTCATCAGCAGGCTCAGGATCGCCTGGGTGGCACAGGCATTGTTGATCACCTGCTTGGCAAAGAAAATGTTCTCCCGATCCAGGACCACTTTGCCAGCGGGCTCATCCTCCTGCACCCACTTGAACAGGAAGATCAGGCCATGGATGGGCTCTAGATTCTTGAAGGACTCGCTGTCCAGGCTCCAGATCTCCTCCACCTGGGCGCCATCGCAGCCTGGTTGAAAAGAATGATTAGCTTTTTGCCACAATCCATTTGCCGGCGTCGCGGGCAAAGCGCGCCAATAACTCACCGAATTCGCGAATCAGCTCCGTGAACACGCCGGGATCGGATTCGATGAGACACCAATTACCAGCACCGTCACCCATTTTCCTTGCAATCACTTAATTATCTTCCGTCTGTAGATTTAACCAAAAAAAAAAAATGCTTTTACTGCACAGTACGAAATTTTATGTCAACTCACACAGAGGCAGAAGGCTTGCCAGATCTAAACGAATCGCCCCGATCTGGCCACCTGTTTCCCCAGCCCTGGCTTTAAAGTCTGGCAACACCCCCGTCCGCCATGACACAAAGCAAAAGCGGTGTAAGAAGAAGCAGAAGACGAAAAAAATATGTGCAAGCAAATCTCGCGAATAAAAATGAAATTTGCAGCACCTTGCCGTGTGTGAAATGTGAACGCAGAGTGCACTACACAATAACGAGACAATAATCAGCATTTTAGTGTTTATTTCAAGGGCTAAGATCACCGCTAAATCGCCGTAAAGATGAAGCGAAAATACGAAAATTGCCTGCTGCAGCAGAGGCAGCAACAAAAACGCTATTTGTTGTAGATATATACATATGTATATTTATATATATATATGTGTACAATATATATATGCAAATCTATACATAAGTGCGGCGGTGAATTGGATAAGCGATAATAAATAAAAACCATAATAATAATTAATTGAAAGTACGAAGGCGCGCGACCGAGAGAAAAAGAGGCGCGAAAAGTTGGCAACAAAATGGTTGTCTCCAAAGACAACAACAAGCGTCGCCGCAAGGAGACGGAGACGCCTCCACCGCCACCGCCCGTCCCGCCCACCGCCTCCACCTTGGCTCCTCCGTCGGCGGTGGCGGCCATCGAGTCCTCGCCCGAAATGCCCAAGAGGTGAGTCTAAGTAACCCATAGATGGTGCTTATATAGGGCTCATCCAGTAATACATACGTGTGTGGCACTGCGGAGATGACGTCGCAGCGTTGGGTGATTGGCTTGGCAAAGGGAGATGGGGTGGGCGTGGGGAGTGAGGGTGCCAGGGGGAGTAACTGCTGAGCGGTAGGGGTCTGGGGGCAGTACTCAGTTGTTGTATAAGCCAGCGTCAACAGCGTGTCGTGGCGTTGTTGTTTTCCTCCACGAAGGGGTGTTTCGCATCCGCCGTTTTGGGGGCGAGGAGCTGGGGCTGATCTCCCCCTCCACCAGGTGCACATATATATGTACAGTGGTTAGTCACTAAGCTGAATATTCGACAGAGATAATTAGGCAATATTTACCTTTGTAAATTTGTAAACTACGTCGTGGATATTTTTTTATCAAATTTTCAGTGTATTTGCAACGACTGACAAATGATCATTTAGCGTAACTCTTGTTTTATATATATTTTTTACTTTTATCAACTGCGTGTTAAAGAAAATTAATGTAAATGTATATAAAGGTTAGTCATTCTTATGTAAAACTTTAAAAAAATTTAATTTGTATTTTTAATATAACAAAATTTACGAAAGTCATTTTTTTTTATTTATCTCTAATGCTAATGAGCAATATGAAAATGTTCAGTTTTGATTACTTTTATCATATCCGCGTTAAAGTATTAAGTTATAATTTAGAACTAGGCTCATAAATAAATTTGTTCTTGAACTAAACCATTAATCAATTTGCTTTGAAGCATTTAATCAAGTTCTAGCTAAAGCGAACTTCTTATCGACTAACCCCTGTTTATGCTCGCTTGTAATTCGAAGCCCCGATGCCTTTATTATGATCTTAAATTAATATTGACTTTTCCAATTTGCACACTGTTGCCTTGTTTTCAATTATAAATCTCTCACACCGCTTTTTTGTCACCTTCCATTTGCAGAACGAAGGTCCAGGCTCAGCGAAAGTTCGCCCAGGGACAGAGTGCGCCCAGCAGCTCCTCGAGCCTCGCCTACAGCACAGCAGCAGCGGCGGCAGCTGGATCCGGATCCGGGCCCAGCACCTCCGGAGCGGATAGCTCCCAGCCGCCCATCGAGATCCTGCCCAACAAGTGCCCCAAGGCGCAGGATTTCCTCACCTTTCTCTGCTTCCGCGGCACTCCGGCACTGCCCGCTCATCTGGATTTCCTCAACCAGGGCAAGTCCAAGGATTCGGAGGCCAACGTGGCGGGAGCCAACAATAATAACAATGCCAAAAAGGCCAACAACAGTCGAGCGGTCCTGGCAGGCAACAAAAAGAAGCGGGGTCGTCCAGCCAAGGGAGCCGCCAAGAAGGTGGATGCGGTCATCGCTGTACCCGAACCCACTGAGCAGAAACCCTCGACAGCAGAAAAAGCAGCCAGTGATAAAACCAATCTCATTGCAGCCGGAGCGCCTGAGACTCCGTCACCAACTCCTACTCCTGTGCTGCCGGGAGCGGTGCGCAAACGAGCGGAGGTCGTCACCGATGGCAATCGACGAGGGGCCAGAGGCAGGGTAGCAGCCGGAGCTGGTGCTACTCCTGAAAAGGCTGTAGTAGCAGCACCAGCAGCATCATCATCATCCAATGATAACAAGCGCCGCTCTAATCGAGCAAGCGCTAAGGAAAGTAAACCCATTATAGATGATGATAATTCGGAGGATTTCGATGATGAAGAACTCTTGGATGATTACCTCTCGCGCAATGGGGAGGAAGTCGAGGCAGAAAGTCCTGTTAAGCCAGAACCCACCAAGCGAGGACGACCGTCGGCGGGAAAGAAAGCAGAGCAGAGCAAAACGGAGCCCACATTGGAAGCCCAGGCAGCTTCGAAGGACAAGGCGCCCGTGAAGCGTGTTAGGCAACGGGAGTCGCCCATTTTTATACCCTCACCCGAGTCCTCTGGCCGCATGACAAGACAGCGGGCTTTTTTCGAGCCCGTTAAGGTCCCGCCGCACCAGGATCAACCTGCAACACCGGAGCCGCCTAAAGAAGAGCCCAAAAAAGAACCCGAACCGCCACCTAGCAAACCAGAAAAGGAACCAGAGCCTGCTAAGCATCTAAAGGAGGCCAAGGAGAAGATAAATTCCAGTATTTATGCCAAAGACGCCAAGCAGCAGCTGGAGAATGGAGACAGTCAACATGGTGCGGGAGCCAAGGGCAAAAAAAGTCTGAATGTCTTCGATTTCAGTTCAGACGACGAGCAGCCGCTGGCCAAGTCCATCAAACTGAAAAAGGGCGCCAAAGGAGCGAGTCCCAAGAAAGGTGCGGCAGCTGCAGCTGCTCCGCCAGCCAGGAATCGCAAGGCGGCAGCTAAAAAGCTCGAGAAGGAAAAGGAAATTGAAAAGCAACTAGAAATGGAAAAGCAGAAGGAAAAGGAAAAGGAGATTGAGAAAGAAAAAGAAAAGATCAAGGAAAAAAGGGACAAAGAGAAGGAGAAAGAAAAGGAGCCTGTCCCAGAGAGCAAGATGGAGGAGCCACCCAGTGGCGGGAAAAGAGGGAAAGCTGGTAAAAAGAAAGCAGAGGACGCTCCAGCTGATGAGCAGGAGTTAGCGCCACCCTCCTCAAAGAAAGTCGCCACCAATGCTCGCGGATCTCGGAAGTCAGCGAAAAGCAAGGCTTCCGAAGACTCCGTTGAGCTAGAACCTCAGCGATCGCAGCGTCCCTCACGCAAAACCAAGGAAGCAGCGGCCATCTACATGGGCATCATTGGCCACAAACTGCAGCTGGCCGATGATGAGGAGGACGACCTGTCAATGAGCAGCTTTCCTGACATACCCAACGTCAAGGAGATGGAGAAGATGGAGAACGAAATCAAACGAAATGCGGCGGGAAAGTTAAACGTGCCGGAGGCCTCGACGGTGCCTTCGGCAGGCAAATCATCCCGTAAGCCGTCGCCCCGACCCAAGGATTCTCCAGTTACTGCTCCGGTAGAAGCCACCCGAGATGAGACCCCCTCCCCTCCAGAAGTCGAAGAGAAGCCACCACCCCCAGCCCGACGTGGTCGTCCGCCCAAGCTGGGAAAGGCCTCTATTACCGCTCAACCCCCGAAACCGCCCATCGAAGGCATGCTGGTGAAGAAGGGCTCCCTGACCAAGATGACCGAGCAGCAGGCCAAGCCCAAAGCCAAGTCCGAACATTCAAAAGTTGACTCCGATGAGGAGGAAGACTTTCTCATCAACGAGGAACTAAACGAAACAAAGCGCAAGCTAGAGAAGAGTTTTAGCGATTCGGACGATGAACCGCTAGCCATCAAAGTGCCGGTGGTGGCGACCAAGGAGAAGGAAGTATCGCCCCCAAAGATGCCCAGTCCACCGCCCAAAATGATGCCGGTTCCATCGCCTATCTCTGTGCCCACGCCTTTAGTTTCGGTGGCTCCATCGCTGGCTATGTCCAGTACACAACCGGCCACCACTAGCACCACCCAATTGACCATGCTCCCATTGACGGCCAAGGCTACGCCAACGCTGGGCAGTATGCCGATGTTTCCATGCATGCATGCCAGCTATTCTCCGCTCAAGACCATGGAAAAGAAGCCGCCGGTGCCCACGTCCAAGATTCTGAACGTACCCGCCACCTATGCGTTGCCGGGAAGTGCCAGTGGAGCTGTGACTTTCCAGAAGACCTCCTCGTATCTGCCGCAGGCATCGCCCCACTACCATTCCGGCTATGTGCGTCCACCACCGACGCCCACTCATCAGTTTGGCGGCGGAGCACCTTCTGGGAGTAAGACTCCCTCCCAGGGCTCATCGCCGCTGAAATATCAGACGCCACCGACCACTTATCCGCCGCCAATAGAGGCGTACCAATGTCCCAAGATCAATCCCAACTTTCTGACGCCCAAGTACGAGCGAAGTCCACTGCCAAGATCGTCGACCAGCAGCTTTCCAAGTCCATCGCCGGTAAAGTTTATGCCCACATCGGGAACCACGGCCACCACAGTGGGCACACCCTCGTCTGCCACAAAGAGCCCTTTGGCACCACCGCCACCATCTCCTCCGGTCAGCCAGGTTGTGATCCAGACGTCCAGCTTGAATCTTAGCATGAGTATTGCAGCTACAGTGAATGCTGCACCAATGGCTGTGGCTTCCACGTCGTCAGCAGCGGCCCATCACTCAACAGTTGGAGCCACAGTCACAGCCACTTCAACGCCACCCCCTGCGCACAGCAATAGTGTGGCAACTGGAGGAGCAGCAGGGGCAAATTCCGATCCCCTGAAGGACGAGATTGGGAGTATTCTGGCGCAGGCAACACTGATGCCCAGCAAAGAAGAGTCGGGCAAGATCTTTGGCATCGCCAGCGTGAGCTTGGCCCAGAGTTCTGGACCTGACAACACCAAGTGCACCCTGGGCAAGTGTGGCTCTATCCATAAGCCTGTGCTGGGGCCTGTGGTGCCCACGGAGGGTTACTTTGGCGACCAGTTGTCAAGCAAAGAGCGGCGCAAGGCAAAGGTCAACATGACGCACGAACAGATTCAGAAGTGGCTCATTGAGTGCTCATCCAACCCAGATGAAATCCAAGACGATTTGGATGACGATTTCGATGACAGCTTAAGGCCCCAGCAATCTACTACTCCGCCGCCCACGAGAGATGATAAGGAGCTAAGTGCAAGCTTCAGTTCATCATCGAAAAACACTCGCGGTGATCTCGGGAAAAGTGAGAGCGCCTGGTCGGCAAAGGGGCCATCGCTGAAGGCCACGCCCGTGCTGGTCACTCCGCCCAGTCGCAAGGAGCAGCAGGAGCTGGCGGATGGCAAGGACTGTGATGGCTTGGACTACGACAAGTCATCAACACCTGTAAATCTCACACAGAAGATGACATGCAATGAGTCGACGACAGTTGACAAGAAAGTCAACGATCGGAAAGGCAAAGAGTTGGTTAAAACCGCTGCATCTAAGGCTGCTGCTCAGCCAAGAAGTGCTGCTGCGACTCCTCCAACTCCTATCTCTTCTACACCCACTCCCGTATCTCTCACGCCAACTAAGAGCAGTCCCACTCCACCGCCAGTCATCAAGCAGAAACCAGAGAAGGGCAAGCGAAATGCCGCTGGTGGTGGAGGTGCAACTTCAATAGTTTCTCCGCCCGCTGCACCTACTCCACCAAATCCCAAGCGAACGCCTGTTTACAACCAAAAGAACGCAAAGGCACAGCAGCAACAGGCGGAGACCAAGCCAGCGGCTAATACCCCAAGCGCTTCAGGAGCCAAACGGGAATCGGTTTATGCCTTCGGCAAGGAGGAAGACACATCCACCAAGACGGGCAATCGTCGACGGGCGGAGCCCAGTCAAGTTCCTGCCCCAGCTCCCGTGTCCAATGCTTTGAGTGAACGATCTCCAACCAAGAAGCGAGCAGCAGCCGCAGCGGCAGCCACGGCGGTCCAACTAACGCTGAGTCCCACGGAGAACTGCAAGATCGAAGGCAAACCGAAGGCGGCAACTGGAAGAGGAGCCAAAAAGCAACAGCAGCAGGCTCCCGCTCCACCTGCACCTGCACCACCCGTAGAAGCCAGTGGAGGTGGAGACTCGGATGCAGAAGGTGCCACCTTCTACATACCTCTTCAAGGAGCTGGTGTGGGAGGCAGCGGCGATGGTGGAATCCAAGGAGTGGCCGTAAAGTTGGGACGCGAGGGACCCGATGGCCCCAATCAGAAGGTGGTGATGCAGGCCACTTTGGTGACCAAGGCACAGATGGACACCAACTCAAAGCCGCTGCCAGAGTCGCTCAATACCAACGAGCTGGTCAAAACGTTGTTACATGCAGCGAGCAATGATGCGGCCTCAACGACCACAAGCCTGAAGAGCTTGCCCAAGGCGAGTACATCGGCAGCAGCGGGAGCAGGTGCTGCACCTGGTGCATCCAGCTTGGTGCGCGTGAACTCCAACTCGTCGCTATTCTCAGGTTCGGCGAAATCTCGTACAGCTGCGCAGACGAGCTCAACAGCAGCGGCCGTGGCCAAGAAGTACAAGGATGACACGCCCATTAAGATGGCTAACAACACGGCCTTCCCGCGACACGATGATCCCACCCAAATGGTGGAGGCGCCCATCTTCCGGCCAACCGAGAAGGAATTCGCCGATCCCATTGAGTTCATCGAGCGTATCACACCGATAGCGGCCAGGTTTGGCATCTGCAAGATCATTCCGCCGGCCAGCTTCAAGCCGGAATGTCGAATCTCGGACGAGATGCGCTTCACGGCCTACAATCAGTATGTGCACAAGATGCTCCATCGCTGGGGTCCAAGTGCCAAGGAGCTGAGTGCAATCAAGAAATACCTGGCCACCCAGAGCATCGTGATGAATCACCCTCCCTGGATCGGTGGAATGGAAGTGGATCTGCCACGTTTGTATCACACGGTCCAAGAACTGGGCGGCCTTAAGGAAGTAATCGAAAAGAAGAAGTGGGCCCGCGTGGCGGAGGAAATGTGCATACCCAAGCTGGCCCAGGATCGGGTGACCAAGCTGGACGACATATACTGCAAGTACCTGTTGCCCTATGATACCTTGTCGCCGGCGGAGCGCCAGAAGCTTTTCGACGAGGTCGAGGCGGACTGGGCCAAGCGGGAGGCACGGGCGCGTCGGAATGCCGATCGATTCGTGAACACGGAGAGCGTGTCCAACGAAGAGGACGATCTGAGCAGTGATGAGGACGAAGAGTCCGAGGAGGAGATTGACGGCGTGTCCATGGAGTGCATCGTAAAGGGAAGGAGTATGCCCCTCAGCCAGTTCTACAGAATTGCCCGGAATACGATGGCGCTATGGTTCAAGAGCACCGATCCAACGGTAAACGAGGTGGAAGCGGAGTTCTGGCGCCACGTGGCCGTGCGTGATAGCCATGTGTGCGTCCACTCGGGCTCCATAGATAGCTCGGGATGGGGTTATGGCTTCCCCAGTCCGGGTCCCAAGGGCAAAGGTTCCAACTATGCCAGGCATCCGTGGAACCTTAAGGTACTGACCAACAATTCTGGTTCCGTTCTGCGCTCATTGGGTCCCGTCATGGGTGTCACCGTTCCAACGCTCCACGTGGGCATGCTCTTCTCCGCCTGCTGCTGGTACAGAGATCCACATGGACTGTCCTGGATTGAGTACCTGCACACCGGTGCCTCCAAGCTTTGGTACGGAATACCAGACGATCAGAGTGCGAATTTCCGATCGGCCTTGACGTCGCTGATCCCGACGCACTGCCAGAACAAGACAATCTGGTTGCCCTGTGATACGGTGATGGTGCCACCGCACATGCTCACGGATCGAGGGGTATCGCTGTGTCGCATCGAGCAGAAGCCGGGCGAGTTTATTGTGGTATTCCCGCGGGCCTACACCTCGAGTCTGGCCACTGGCTATGTGGTTTCCGAGAGCGTTTACTTTGCCACCATGTCCTGGCTGGATTTGGCCAAAGATGATTTCAGGGTGAGTGTGGTTAACTGCTATACACCTGGATTGAACTAATTTATGAATTTCTGATTTAGGACATCCATGAGAGCTGTGAGCCAGCCATGTTCTCGCTGGAGCAACTGCTCTTTGCCTTGGGCTATGATCAGCGGGTCAACTCCGATGCCCTGCATCAAATGTTGCCAATGCTTAATGATGTTTGCGAGAAGGAATCCGCCGCCAGAGAGCAACTAAGGGTGAGTAAAGATTTCCGGCTATGCTACTCAATAAGAGTTTTGACTTATTTAATAATTCCTTCATTTTTTTTAGGCTGCTGGCGTAACGTCCACCGAAAAAGTGCAGGCGGAAAAGGGCCAGAAGGCCAAGAAGCAGCAGCAGCCGCCTTACAAGTCCATCGAGAGCGAATGCGACCTGTGCCGCGCCAACCTGTATATATCGATGGTGCGCACCGAGGACGGCAACATCTATTGCCTTCAGCATGCGCTAAAGAACCTCAACAACGGCAACATCCAGGCCAAGCAATGCAAGCTAATCTACGCGTACAACGTGGATGATATACAGCAGCTTATACGCCAGCTGCAGGAGAAGATTAACCACAAGGCGGCGGTGAAGAAAAAGTAGCATCGTCGGCGTCGTTACTAATCGGCGGCGCAAGAAAGATACAGACGACACACAGATAGAGATCCCGATAAGACTATGGATTTGGAACACCACGCTGATGTACATATAAGGAAATGTGTATACGTATGTGATTCGCCATCGCTAGTGAGCAGCTAAAATGATAATTGGGTGAAATATAGTGATGACTACGAGTTGATCCATGGATCGTTGGGACAGCGACCCCCAGACACACACATATATTTATGCAACGTTTATCTCCCAGTTGACTAACTGACACTATTACTAACTGTATAATAAGAGCATAGGATCGATCGGATATAGGGATGTAACTGTTTACATTTCAACATGGCAATGCTTTCAATTTTGACTAGTTTATACTTTTAATCGATAAGAAGTTTGCAATGATTTTTGTTTTCCATTTGGTTTTTTTGTTATGCAATATGTACCCCTCCCCGAAAATGTTATTAACCCCATTTGTGTTACTGTATATAGAGAGCCTAGTATATGTACGTAGTTAGCTTTCGAATTAAGTCAGAGACCCTCAAAGAAACCATGCTAACGTGTTGCAATTTCTACTACCTTTTTTAATGTTAAGCTAACGAGTAATTACCATAGCATCATATAACACCGGAGCGCAGATATCCACCCACATAGAGCGGTAGATTCTACACTAACAATAGCAAGAGACCGTCCTGGGATGGATCTCCGTCAACTAACGAACTAAACGAAAGCCAGAGTTACTATCGATGACTGCAGTTGTGCGTGTGGGGAGAAAACCCAAGCCACACTGTTCATTCAACCAAAAACGATACAGACGATATCCATCGAGGACAGACGATTGCGATTGCGTAAATGAGAAGTTTTCACTAGATGTTCAATGTATTTATATAGTAGTAATACAATATTTAAGTAACAAGTGCAACAATAAATCTTAACGCGATATATCGAAGCTGCACTTTTTAGTTAATGCTACGTACTCCAACTAATAGCTACAATTGTCTGGAGGGTGGTTGTACTTAAAAGCTATTGAGTTATCCTTATCCTTGGCTAGACCTTGGGTTTTTTCAGGGCCGGTGGTAAGCAGTCCGCACTGGACACCGCCTGCCGTTTCACAGCGCAACTAGGCATGTTGGCCACCACATCTTCCATTTGGCGTTTCAGTTCAGAGACCTGGGTAGTTAGTTCGGTGATGCTGGAGAGGGCTTCTTGCAGCCGGCGATCCTGCACTTTGCGCGACAATTCCAGGCTGCGAATCTTTTGCGTGAGCGACCTTTGGAGCTGGTACTGCCTGAGCAGGTGTTTGGAGACGCGATCCTTTTGCGAGGATTCCGACTGCGATGGTTTGCTGGCGGAGAGAGGGGCCAATTGAACGATGGCCTGCTGCACAAGGCCGTGATCTACGGGTCGACTGATTCCGGTTCTCCTAACACCACTGAAGCTTATGTCACCCAAGGCACTGCAGACCACGAGGCGAGTTCCGGCCGCCGTGGATTCCGCCAATTGTTTCCGGTGTTCCATTTTAAAGTTCACAGCAATCTTCTCGTCAAAATGCTCAATGGCCATGGAGGATATGTCGCGCAGCTCCTGCAGGACCTCGTGTGGTCGCAGCTGCTTGGTGGAGGTACTCAGAATGCGCAGGATGCTGTTGATCTCGTCCAGAACGCGACCCGGTATAAAGCAGCAGATGTTGAGGTCAATGAATTTCGAATACGTCATCGTCAGCATCGAAATGCGAGTCTCTATGGAGGTGAGAATGTCCGAGTGGCGGGATAGAATGTGGTTCCTGGAGGGGGAGGGAAAGATAACCCAGTCATCAGAACCATCTCGATGTATCCCGAGCGATAAGGAACTCACCTTCGTTCCGATTCCCGTCGTGGCAGCATGGATTTGATGCGCTTGAAGTTCTTGGCATGGGCTAATATGATCTTGTTGAATCCCTTGTTCAAGATTTGCTGGCCGAGGTAATTAAAAACAGTGCACACCTGGATGGAAACGTCTAGTTTTAGTCACGGATCACAGAGACATCTGGGATCGACAAGGTCAACCAGCTCACCTCTCGTTTTTTGGCCACCTCGTCGTAGGGCATCATCTCCAGAATGTCCAGGATTACCGTTTGTGGCAAATCTAGCAGATTCATTTTTCTACTTAATTCTATTTTCGAGACACAAATTTTATTCGAGAATATTGCTATTGTTTTTAATAAGGCAGTGATTGGAAATGGCAGAAAATCCCGAAACGCCTCTGATCTCTGTGAAATACCACAGTCGGCCAAAATATACTAACAACAATCTAGTATATACCGTACCGTTATTTTATTTGAATTCTTGAGTTTTGAAGATTCAACTTATTTTGATGGCTTAATTTTGGGTTTCTACGTATTTTCTAACTTCCTTTATCCGCCCCCAAAAACTATTTAAGTTTTAAACTGAGCTTAACAAAAAAAAATATAAAGTATTTCCAATATTTAATTTTTTACTATTCTAAAAAAATGTACTTTAGAAGTGAGGATCAGTTATTGTATAATTTGAAAAATGGAAGATGTTTTCTCGATTTATTTACAAAATGTGAAAAAATAATAACAAAATGAGAATCATTATAAAGTTAAGCTTCTATTAGAAACTTGCTAGCATCATGAATATCATTAGCATAAGGTTCCAGCTCAGGTTTCTTCTTGGGAAAGTAAGGATTGTGCTCGGGATCGGCATTCAAGCTGGGGAAAAGTAAAAATGCTTATAAAAAAGATTTTAAGCAAGTGAAGTTCTAACTTACTGGTAGAAATTGGTGGCCTCCTCGCACTTGACATTGTACCACCAGTCGCAAGCGAATTCCTTCTGATTGAAGATGGTTCCATTGGTGCAGAGGAACTTGGCGCCCTGTTCACCCTCGCGTCCATCGTGGCACACGTGATAGGCTTGGCAGCCCGTCTCCACATTGGCGTACATTCCCGGAGTGGCCGGAACACTGTGGCAGCTGAAGTGGGTGTGCGGTACCTCATGGTAGACCGGATAATCCACGCCCGGAACTCCGGGTATCTTGTTCAGATCTTGCTTCTCCTCGTGATGCTGCGAGTGTTCCGGTTGCGGTGGATTGAATAGATAGCCGAATTTCTGTAAACATATCAAATGTTTTCCATTGCATAAGACAATCAGCAGAGCTCGTGCCCCAATCCGGTTTTATACCCCCAATCCCCGCGTGGCACTGCCTCATTATAACCATACTCGTATGTACATGCCTACATATACCACATGTTACAATTTTTGGGTCAAAAGTGAACGTGGCTAAGACACCCAGAGCTTTGTCAATTGGGGTGGCGCACGCTCCTCTTAATTGATTCCTCAGCATAATTATACACTCGAGATTGCCCCGATCCTCAATCCTCACCTGAACTTCGATGGCCACAGCGGCTCCGATCATCACGACCATTAGCCAAAAAGAGAAAAGGCCCAGTTTTGCCATCATGATTTCGAATATCTAAAACTTTTCCGCCTACGTTGGGTAGCTTGGAGATTTTGAAGTTGTGGAGAGTCGACCGCTCGAGTTGGGTTTGAAAATCACACTGAGCTGCAGTTTTCCAGCGGCAACCACTTGAGCCGGGAGCTTTCAAGGGTACCGATCCGATTTTCGTAACGGTTTCGATTTTCGCATTGGAAGCTGTTGGCCCAAGCTTTTTCATTCCAAATTGGCAAATTACTTAGCTCTGCTTCAATTATTGCCAAAGTAAACGAACCTTACTTTTGTAGCTTAATGCTCCCTCGTCCCCACACAATTATAATTATGATATATGACTGGATGTGGGAAAGTACAATGCAACTCGGGCTGGGGTTTATTTTGCAAGATACAAATTGTTTACGCTTAACTAGCTAAAAACGATGAATTCCCATTTCGCTCGGCCTGGCTTAGACGCTATAATACGTGGATGGGTTGGCAAGCGATGGATGGATGCAACTTGATACACAGAACTAAACTTACACATCTTTTTATGATCTTTCTTCCGATTATGAATGAAAATCTCGATGGAATTTTTAAACAAGTTTGGAGAACTGTAGAATCAGTTTTTAGTTTTAATTAGTCATTATAGATCATATTTTTTGAATGCAACGGTTAAAAAAAACTATTAAACAATTATAAAATCAACAGACTTAATAGTTTTATTTTTTAAACCTTTTTTTAATATGTCTAAAAATACCTAACTCTTTACAAAATATTAATTCAAAATCATAAATGCTTCAAAACCACTGGGTCTATGAAAAATATACATCAACTAATTATAATAGGAGTGCATACTTTTTGATTGACATGTTTTTAGTGAGTTTTTGTTGTTCTGAAAAGATGAGTTTAATAACGAAATTTCTCTCTGTGTATGGACTGGGCATGAATGGTTTGCAAACATGGGAATGGGAATGGAAGTGCACTAATCGGTGAGCGGGCGTATGGCAAAAGTTTTGAAATGATATGCACAGGGTTAGATAATGCTTACGAACCACTCGTAAACGTAACTCTTGGCTAGAGATGAGTACAATGGATATATCTATAAATTCTACTAAATTTTGGGCATTTGCAGCACTAAAACTAATAATTCTTTCGGCCCGTTTGCTGCAAGTCCAGTTTGTTCAGCAGATCGTCAAACTCGCTGAAAAGCTATGAAGAGAAACAGAGTTATTACATCAAAGCCCGCGGGAGATGGATGACTGGACTCACATGGGTTGTGCCATAGCTGTCCACATAGGTCTTGCTGCCCCTGGAGGTTTTCTTGAAAGCGGGCAGCACCGGACTGTGACCATGCAGGAGATTCACATTTTGATAAGACTGCGCCTTTGCCGATCCGGCCAATGGATTCGACTGACTCTTGCCCACCGTGGGCGCAAGTTCCAGAAAATTGGGCACTGAAAAGGCGGAAGTTAAGGTTGCTTAGCTGCTCGTGCTCGTGCTCTGTCCAATTTAAATCTCTACTCACTCTTCTTGGGCTGCAACTTGACCTGATTGAGGAGGGGATTGTGCAACTGGAGCTGCCTGTAGACGGGTAGGGCGTGCTTCGGAGGCACCACCACGTGCTGGCGACCCACCGCCTGGGGGTACAGGTAAGTCGTCTCCACCGTGGGCACCTGGCGGTAATGGTACCGACCCTCCCGCGGCGTATATCTTCCATCCGAACTCAGGGCGATGTGAAAGACGGTGCGCATGGGCTTGTTGTAGTACTGATATACCTAATGGGAAGATATCCAATTTATTGTATTTAATCTTTGCATGTATTTTAATTTAATCAAAAAGTTAAGGAAAGCTATCTTTTTTTTTAATTATGAATTAAAATAGCTTATTTTGATATCACTTTCTTAAAAAATTAATTAAATTAAATTAACTAAAATGAAAAAAATCAAAACTATTATAATTTCTTCTCTATTTTTTTTATCAGTGCGCTTCTTTTTTTATAAGAAAATGATTACACTTTAACTGTAAATAACACGTTTACTTTTATAGCATTTCAGCATAGTATGTAAGAACTATAACTATAAAGCGATACATTGCTTGTTTATTTTACAATTTGAAATACTTTGCACTTTATTTGAGTTGAGTACAGCTATAAAATAAAAGCTATTAATTTCGCTATAAGATATTTTACAATCATGCGTTGACTTTAAGCTAAAGCTAATAAAAATAAATCAACCATTTTTACAATACATTTTTATTACTGTGCTACATTTGCAAATGTTGCCAAAACTGTAGGTTTGAACTTCAAAAAGATCGCACGAAACGGTTTAAATTGATAAAAAGATCATTACTAAATGATTAATTGATCTGTCCTTAATTAACTTACTTTGAACAAAAAAATGAACGATTATGTTTTTTTATGCATCACAAAGGAATGAAGACTAAGACTACAACATAAACTACACGGAGAAAAGTAATATGTATAGTGATTTCTACATTTAATGATTTGATAATTTTTAATATTAAACCATTTTTACGATGACTACAAAGCTTTTAGTCCCCTATACAGCTTTTAACCTTTCAAAACAATACATTTCAAGGATATTTTTCTGTATAATCTAGTTCTTAGAGCTGGAGATGTAAGGATCATTATTCTAAGCCTTTTCCGAAAAGGATCTAGGTCAGGACTCCCGCTGATATTTACCTGAGGATTCCGCTGCTCGGGCACTATACCATCTGGCACTGCGATGCCTTCCTTTTGCAGGCGATTCAAAAACAAGCGATCCGTCTCAAAGGCGGTGTCTGGGATTTTACCGCCCGCATGTGGCAATACTTGTTCCCGATAGATTTGGCGTTTCTTGAAATTGGTTTTTTGACAGAATAATTTATGATCATATTATACTGTTTTATATTTCGGGCCTACACACCTTGTGGTTGCGTTCCGCAAACTCAGAGTCTTGGGCAATTATGGACGAACTGAGGCAAAGATATAGCAGGGCGATCAGCAAGATCACATATGGGGAAGACATTTTCATGCAGGAATTCGAACAATTTCCTGATCTGAGCTGAGCTGAAAGGTCAAGTTGATCGACAGGCACTCGCGTATCTGTAGACTACGACTTCTGCAGACAAACGTTAAGAGCTCGGTACACAAATCCAGATGTGAGACATTCTTCGGCATTCGACAGGTAATTGCACAAGACGAGACGACAGATGAATGACGAGCAGTAAGAACGATCGCGACACGATCACGTGACGACGGTTGCCAAAGCTACCTGGTAAGTGGTTACTATACTATATACGATCTCTGATTTCGATTTCGTTTTCGGAACCTATACCTATTCCAATCCGATCTTGGAGCTACGTTGTGGTCGCGTCGACGGTGCCAAACATAATGAATGCAAATGCATAAAACCGATCTCCACTAGCGGGTGCCCTCTGCTTCTACCGACGATTTCTGCCAACGCGCTCAGCTCATCATCATTATCATCGTGAAAAGCAGCAGAGCTGTTTTATTTTTAGCCTCTGAGCCCTGCCGAATGATTTACCATTGCTTTTACTTGGTTTTTGAAAAATACAAACTGCACTTAATATTTACCAACTATTCGCTATAGTTCGGGCTATTTGCGGTTTTTAACTGGAAGTGGCAGAAAGATCATTTTAGCCAAATTGCCTCAATTAATCCCTTACCAAAATCCAAATCCACAGTGGGATGATGGGTCGGCTACTTGACTTGAAAGTCTGCTGAGATCCCTGGGTTACCCGTTCGTACATCTTTGTTATACATAATTACGCGATGGTTTCTTGGACATGCCAATTTTTTATGGTCGCACTACAACCTTTTTCTTGCCTCGAAAGTGAATGGCTGAATTGGACTGGTTCGGTTTGCCAAACCTTTTGTTTTTGCCCATTTTCAGTTGTTGTTGATTGCGCCCTCAAGTCAACACTTTTCATAAACGTTTCATATTTATTGATTGTTTTCGTTATTATTTTAAATATTTGTGTAATTTTTTTCCTCCCCGCCACTTACCTTTGAATTGCTTATTTGTCTCGAGAGGTTTTTTTTAATGTTTTCTTTTCAGAAAAGTGGGTTTTTGTAAATAATGCGGTTTATTGGCGATGGGGCCTTGAAGGTTTTGTGAAAGTGGATTGGCACTGAGTGAATGCTTGAAAGGCCTTTCTTGAAGGATAATTGGGTATATAATCCGTTGCTTACTTATTTCCAAGGCACGTGCCTTGAAAAGGATTCGAGACGGTAAGTAAAAGACTGTACGAGCACTATTAAACTTTACCACTAATCAAATTTAACACGCCATATTGATAAACAGAATAAAAATATCACAAAATTTTCCAAAACTCATCAATCAACTTTTTAACTTATAAACTCAATACAAGGTGATGTCAAGAAATTAATAATGCTTTATGTTTCATCCATCAGGGGTGTTAAATCATCGCAAGTTATGTTAAATCAAGTTTAAAATTAATTTGAAAAAGTTAATAGTTTTATTCATGAGCAAGTAATAAAATACCATATTCCCACGCTTCCGCCTTTTATATAAATTAAATATTCAATTGGCATATGCCATTGAATTCATATGATACAAGCGTGTAAAAACTAGAGCTCACATAAATGATGAATGCAAAACCTGGAGAAAGTATTTCCGAAGCAAAGATATAGGATGGCGATAAGAACGCCTACGAATAGATGAATTGAAATGCCGAACACAAAAAAGCCCATAGTAATTGCGATTGCACAATCGCTACCAAAAAAGGTTTTACATTACAAATTACAATAGACAGAGCAGTCGAAACCAACCACAAAAAAAGAAATAAAAGCGAGTCAGCTTCTGCAGTTTAGTAGATTGTAAAAACCAGACCTTGGCTCAATCAAGATGCAACAACATACTTAGGTCCATAGCATCCAGTCGTTGAGGAGAGACCCTACCAGAGATTAATTATTTTAAATCATAACCATAGCCTTGGACCTCGGGCTTTTTTGAAAATTTTGGTCGAACCGTTCGGGGCTGTTTTTCAAACCAAACCGAATTGCGGTCGCTAATTGGCCAAGTTTCGAGCTTCCTGGAGGGGCTCGCTCGTCGAACCCATCACAAATGGTCCAAACTCGATGTCAAGGATAAGCTGTTGGCTCTTCTGCCCCAGTCATTCCCAGGCCTTTCCAATTTGCATCTTGTCACAAAAGATGACAGGCCAATACCACGACCACGATCTGACATCTCGTCTCGATCTCTGTGGTCCACATCTTTGGCTTGGAGGTTACCTAATTGGCCAAAAGTTGAGTTCAATTGCCCGTAATGTTTGAACTTGCCCCCTTGCCTATCAAATATTATGGGCTTTTGTGTGGGATCGAACAAGCAATTCAGTGAGTTTAACATCAACACAAATCGAATTTGCTTCGCGTCTGTCCATTGTGCACTTGTTACCAATTAACAAATGACTATTCACTCCATTGGTAATTGAAGTTGCTCGGGACGGGTTTTTGGCCATTGAGGGGATGGTTATTCCAAAATAATCAAAGCAGCAAGTGCCACGCGTTGAACCCTCAGGCCAAAAATGACAGAGAAGTTCAGGGTCACATAAATTATAAAGTAAGATAGCATTTAAAAAGATAAAAACACTTTCCTTTGGCTTACACTCTCATATTTTACTTTTTGTGTATATTTATATCTTTGTTTGGTTTACATTTTAAACTTTTTTCAAAAAAGTAAACATTCATATCAATCTTTGTTCTTCTGAATATGTAATATGGACAACTCTAAATACTTTTCTGGGCAGATATACTTAGAACTCGTTGCGTTCATATCAATATACATATGTACAATAGACTTCATTTTTTTTACAAATAAATCTGCTTCGTTGTCTGCACGGGATCTTAAATGCAAAAATAAAATGTTTTAACATGTGTGTTTATCTTGTTTTATTTACTTTATAGTTTCGCTAAGTATTTTCTTTATATAGCTATAATTAAAATACAAAAATATGTATGCAACAAAAAAATATGTTTACATATAATGAATATCGGGGCAATTCAATGTAACTTATTACTCAGCTAGATTTCGTATAAAAATGGTATTCTTTGAGTAATTTAGCTCATCATATTTGGAACTGATTGATTGCAAAAACTTCTTTACAATCGTTTTTTGTTTTACGCTTACCAACTAAACATGTTAAAAAGTTAAATAATGTAGGCAAATCATTGGCTACGGAACAAAATAAAAAGAGGGGGAAAAAAGGTATGGGAAGATGGCTTTAGTTTTGGTTTTTGCTTTTAGTAATACTATTTTAGAACAGATAGAACAGGGTGGGTTGCGAGGATGGGGTGGGAGTGCAGCTAGTTTTGGCCGGGTGCTACATAAGTCTTTTATAGCTCTGTACTAAATCGTACTAAAATCAATAGGAAACGATGAAGTGCACTTAGTACAGTTCCAATTCGAATGCCGCTTGAATCTGATAGGTCTGTTCTAAAAGTGTTCTGAACGGCTATCAACTAGCTTACTCTCTACTACTTTATATAATTGCAAGTGTACTAAAACGTGCTAAAACGGCATAGTGGTGCTCCAGAGTGTGCTTAATATAGTAGGCACTCGCTTAGTGAAATCCCTAGTAAATCCCTTTCGGTTCTCAAACAGACACACTAAGCAACAGACAAAATGTACAAAATGTGGGCGCAGTTTTACATCTAACAATAGTTAGATAATTTCTAGGAAGCGGAGCCTCTCCTCCTAAATTTTGGGCTTCTATTCTCCAACGTTCTCATTACTAGAGTAGGCTTTCAGAATATCCTTGATGGCTGCCTGGGTGCCAAAGGTCAGGGCTGCAAAGCCGCACAAGGTGATGACGGCGTTCTTCCACAGTATCCAGTTGTACTGACCGAAACCTGTCTCCCAATGGACAATGAGCTCAATAACCACCTGAAAATCAAAGGGATATATAGTTAGTAAGTGGAAAATTGAACAATTGATATATTGAACTTACAGGGAAGATCAATCCCAGGATGGAGAAGCAGAAGGCACCGATGAGACCCATGAATGGGCCAATTTTAGGAACAGCCACGGCCAAAACAACGGCAGCAGTCACCATCACTGTCCGCAGCACATAGTTGACCAAAGTCGGACGCTTCTTGCACTTCTCCTTGATGCCATCCCACACGATCTCCAGGCACACAAAGAACTGCAGTCCAAATGTGCAATACACGGCCAGGGAAATGAGCACCTTAACAGCCTGGGCGGGCCACTCCGCGATTGGCAGATTCAGGGTGATACTCTCCTCGGTTCCAGCACCATAGCGCAGATAGCCAAGGAATCCCAGCAGCATGTAGATAAGGGTCACACCGGACATACCCTGGGTGAGCACTCCGCAAATTCCGAGGAAGCTCTGCGGCGTCTTCATGTTGTTCTCCAGCGGCATAACCACACCGATGGCCTCCATCGCGAAGATGGTGATGGAGAAGAATTGCGGCAGAGTGTGCCAGGACACGTACTCGCGATTCTCCACCGGTGGCAGATCCTGCACCAGGTAGTAGAACGTAATGCCCAGTCCCAGGGCCATGAAAACATTGGCCACCATCGAGACGGGCGCCAGGTACTTGAGATTGGGCACCCAGGCGATGAGGATCAAGGGTATCAGCATTGCGCAAATGAGCATGCGCAGCGACACCGCCGTTCCCGTCCAGTGGGCAATCAACTGCTCAAAATTGGAGGCCACGATCACAGTGTAGACCGAGCAGGTACCGAAGTAAGTCAGAAACAGACCAAACAGGATGGAGAACTTGGCCACCGGGGCAAAGCCACGGCACCATTTGGGTCCTTTCTGGAAGGCAGCCTCGGCAATCTCGGCAAAGGTCATCTTGGTGCGACGTGTCCTGTAGTACAGCTTGTGACCACATTTAACCTGGAAAAAAATAAATCGTTTATTAGTTAAATTGCTTGAAATTGATTAATTGATATTAACTTATTAAAATTAAAATTGTATTGCAAACACTTACCAGAACGTAACTGCAGTGTGTGCAAATGAAGGCGGTGAAAATGGTGGAGAAGATTCCCATGATGATACCAGAGCACATGAAAGCGAACGGCATGCCCAGGATGCCAGTTCCCAGGGAAGCCTTAAGCAAATGCGTGAGAGTTTCATTATCACTACAGAAGAAAGGGGTAAATAAATATTATTTTACATTTTAAACATAGTATGATAACAACTTACGTTGTGGGATGTTCGTTGTCTCGCAGGGCGAAGGGATCAAAGTCATTTCCTGCCAAGGCCTGCTCGGTATCCGACTTGCGGGGTTGGATTTTGTACCTAAAAGTTTAAAAGAAAGTAAACCCATTAGTTAAGGAATTTCTCTGAGGTTAAACTCCATTTATATGGCCACCTCAACTCCACATTGGTGGGTTCTAAGTCGTCCATTGTCATGCTGTTCGGGCCGATCGTCTGTGTAAAACTAAAACTCGCCACGGAACAGCAGCGGTTTCATATATGCTGACAGTGAAATTCCCTTGCACGGAATTGCTGCATCTGCAATTACACTTGTCGTGCAACCGTCGGCTCAAAATACTACACTTGTAACTTAATGTCGAGAGAAAAGGAAAGAAAAAAACTGCCGCTGAAGTCGAAGGCATTTGCCGGCCGAATTTGGTCATGCCGTTTCTGATTGGCCTGGCCTGGCCAATTGACGGAATCTATGGATTCCGATCCATTCCAGAGTGACTGACTCGACTTGCCGATTTAGTTGCATCAGCCATAAAAGAAAACTGCACACGAAAGCTGAAGAACTCAGCCTGGCTTTATGCTCAAAATATTTCGCACACCCAGGTTTCAAAAGCTCCCCAACGTATGCTATGGATTTTACAGAACCAGAGGTTAACGTAAGAAACAAGCAGAATATATTTATATATTTCTTAACATTTCTTATAATAATTAATTATATATTATTATTTTACTATTCCAAATTCTGACATAAAGTACATTCTAAAACGATAGCCTCGACAAATGTAATATGGTATAGTCATAAGAACTTTCTAAACTGTCCATTAAGTTTCAGTCCTTATATGAAGATTAATTATTCATTGCAAAATTGACTAAAAAATAAAGTAACATCCATTATCTAGAATACGTGCCTATAGCTTAAGTTAGTTGAAACCTTTAATATCACCGCAATATATTTACCATGTTTAAAAACGCTAATTTCTATAAGTGCCCCGGATGTAAATCATTTGAATGACAGCGCTTTTTTAGCACACGGATACTAAACTATACAGCTACTGGTAATTGCTGATATATAAAACCCCTTTTTAAATAAGAGTTCCGGGAACATACAATTGTACTGTATTAAAATCATGAGATTATTTTTCATTACGAAAATTCCTATCAGTTCAAGAACAAAACTCAGGTTATCAGCTATAGTTCATTGAATCAATCTATAAGTAATGCAGCGTCATCAAAATACGTTTTTGAATGACAAGAGCAAGGCAGAAAAAATTTTAATATTTATTTATAATATAGTATAATATTGTATAACTTTTACGAATTGAATTTCCCTGGTCAAAGTGCAGAAAAGTTTTGAATGTCATCTTTTGAAAATTTAAAGTGTACAACACGTGTGCCTGCTGATATTGTCATACAAATTGCAAATTTATTTCACGCCTTTTCCGTTCGTTGGAGCTGTTTTGCACATTTCATTTTCTTGTTTATCTCCTCAACCATAATATTTGCATCTGAAGGTAGATCAGCAAAGATCGATATTGGCTAAACGTCAGCAGATGGGATGCATAAATATTTTTGAAAACCTGCCAGCAGCAGCACCTTGAACTTGGGAGATAACTCACAGTATTGATTAGCAAAAGCGCTTAGATGTATGTAAGTGGATTTGATTTGAGTTTGATTTATTTCTATTGCGTTCTACGGTCGGAATTCATATTAGGTACACAACCCCTTAACAGAGGCTTACGTGATTTGTGCCTATTAGAAGGCAAGAGACTGATTGATTATACAGTTTTTTATCTGGAGAACTTAGCCCGGCTATCATGACTACTCTCGAATGGCTAGACATCTAATATTTTTAATAGCTGGGCGGCTACAGATCCCAATCCCCTCATCAAGACCATAATTGATAATTGTAATCAATCTGAGCTGCCCGTGTCAGAGTTGCCGGGCTTTAAGGTCTTACAAAGCATTTCTAGTCTCAATTTAGAAGTCGACGCCACATCAAAGGCCAATTAGCGACAGCAAGACACTAATCTACTCGTAAACTTAATTGGCAAACATGCCACACCAGCAATTTAGGCGAAATATTTTTAGCACATTGACCAGTCGACGACGACACTCACATGACTTTTCCTTCGCCGGGCAGGAATTGCTCCATTTCCTGGGGCGCATGCTTGGAGCCGCTGTCCTAAAAAGACCAAAGAAATGCCAACAATTAATAAAGGTAATTGCTCAATTGAGTTTCTAAGAAATGCTCACCACAATGTTAACCATTTTGAAAGCCGCTGTTTCCGTTCCTTAGTAAGAAATAAACTGCAAAGAGATTAAATAAACAAATACATTTAGTTTTAAGAAATCTATTGGGTATCCATCATATATCATAGCCAGTAAAACATCAAAAGATCCAATTGATCACCATCCATTTAAGATCATATTTCGTTCTGTGTAGAACAAGTATGCCTTTATTGATTTAATATTGAATTTTAATTGAGATTGTGGCGCTCAGACACTTTCATTTCCAAACCGGCTATTTCCAGACCCAAACTAATAGAATCCCCCTTTATTAGGTAAACGAACGGACAGCATCGCTCTTGATTTGATTTAATTGTCTGCGATTTCAGACTGAGATATTCCAATATGCAAAAGTTCAATTGCCCGTTAATTGTTTTGTGCGACTCACTTTCAAATTGAGGATGTTCGGGCTGACTTTAATTTATGGAAATAAATTGTGAATTCATTTTTCGGCAATTTGTATGCAAATTGAACATAATTTCGTTCATTGAAAACCTGCTCTAATGAGTTTTATTTTTAGTCCCTTTGGATGATGTCGCTAGTATTGTGTTCTCGATGACAAATTTCGGTTAATTGGTTTTTCCTTTTTGCGTTTCGGTTTTTGTGTCCCAGTTCTATTATTAATCCGTTAAATCCCAGTCACATGTGCCATATTTCACATAGTAAATGTGTCGAGTATGTGCTGAGTGGGTGAGTTTTTGTACTTTAGACTGGCCCCCAATGAGTTTCAGGTATACCAATATTTCTCTACGGTGTTGTACATTTTTGAGAACTTAAATAAGGGGGGCCTGCGTTTTGCTTTTCTTTTTCGAGCAAATGACAAATGATATATTTATGTGCATACATTTATTTTGCATATCAATTTCCAGCTCTCAGACGCTGCGTAGACAGTTTCGGATGTCTAAAGATATCTTTTGGCCGTTTGTTTTGGCCATGTTTCACCGCATATTTGACAGATTTCGCAACAAGGTTGAATGACCTCCCCACTTGACTTGGCCTGACCTCTGCGCTCAAGGGTCTAGATAGACAGATAAGCCCTGCGAAGAGCACGAGCTCCCACTTGGGGGCCACAAAACGAAGCTGGCTGACTTTTACGGCCATTTACAACCAATGCAAGGTGGCCAAAGGCAATTGGTATTGGTATTCATATATCACACGTTATCTAACCAAAGCGTCACAACAGCAAAATCACAAACATGGCACTCAATACCATCGATAAGATATAGGATCACAACATCGAGCTGAATTATCGCTCAATGAATGAATCAAATTTTTTAGAGAACTCAATATCTGCGTGCTGCATACGCAATATTTTGGCAACACAGTCGAGTAAAGAACCTTCACCCAGTGTAGACCAAAAAAAAAAAACGAAAAATGTTGGCACACATTTGGTAGTATTTTGTTTTATTTTTTTTTCACTATTTCTATATTTTTAGTTGTAGGTGCTTGACGTTTGTCATGCCAAATGTTTGCTCTTATCGCATACATAGTTTTCACTATTTTTTGCCCCAAAACCACTGCGAACTGGTTCGCCGATTTATCAGAAGATATATATACATACGTGTTATATATGTGCTCGTCTCGGTATTATCATTTATTTCGGTTGCGTGAGCAAAAAGCATGACACGGCTAAAATCAAACCGAAACATATACAAACCGATCCGACATTGGGAACAATTACAGGGCACGGGAATTGCCAAAAAATAGATCGATTGCATCATTTCAATTGAAATATCTTAGGTGTGTATGTGCGTTTACTTTTTCTTTTACTTTTGCACGATCAATAGTTTGTTGCACTGTTTACTTATCATCTTTGAGTAGACAAGTCTTCAAAAGGTAAAAAAAAACACCAAAATATCACATGTTACAAATCTGTATTGATAATTTTATTAGATATTTAATAACACTTTTAAAGTCATCATTATATTATATATTACTTTCAGATAGCTTGTGCTAATTAATTTAACAAACGCTACAATGTATTTGTCTTGAAAATACAAATTGTCAATTTGTTAAAATGCACATCGTTCATCGTTCGTTATATTTAATCTTAGCCAATTATCATCTGCCTGCCAAACGTGACAGATCTCTAAAAACCAAATTAAAACCTTGAATATCAAAAATCTTGCTAATGCAAAATATTCAGAAATTCTCAGGAAAGTAATGCCGCATTATTTGTATGTCATGCTAGATGAAAACAAAGAATCTTGTTAATGGCATGTGAGCGTGAGAATAGCCAGCAAAATGCTGTTGCTGCAACTATGCAGCTGGCATAAATTCAAACTCTTTATATTTCGTACACCCAACTGGTTTTCTCTTAAACTCTCCGGTTTCCTATTCAGCAGCATCCCCACATGTTGAGAGCAACTATATAATCAAAACCCACCCGGTCGAGCCCCTCAGCCACAAATGAAAACCACGTGTTTGTACTGCGTTGCCGAGGATTTATATTTATAGCTACTCTTAAAAGACATAATGCCATTTCAAAAGAACCTTCTAAAGAGTTTGGGACATTTTTGATAAATTCATATATTTATCATTGGGCCTGACTCATAATAATAGGAAATAGCAGCGGAAGTAGTTTAAGGAGTGTGTAATCATCATGGGGAGCCCAACCCTTAAAACATTATCCGATAATGCCGTCACTTCTCCCCCCACAATATCCGAGTGCGTTCTGCGTAAGCATAACGCGATACTCTCATTCTTGGCTAAATCTGTTTATATTTAGACTCAAGTTCATCACAGCGTCGTGCTGCAAAGCTTTTCTAAGATTTCATCAGCCAAAAAGTATTTGGGGGTTTTTTTTTGTACTCGTGGAATGCATTTGCCGCATGAGTTTTTGGAATGGGAAAGTTGACTCTCCTTATCTAGTGGTCAACAAAAAGGTTTCTGATTTCCCCCCTTTTGAGCGTTACGTATGCATGTTTATTTTGGGGCCTCATACAGAAATGAATTGCGAATTCAGCCAATCGCCGTACATTTAGTAATTATTTTTGTGGTAGGGTTTTCTGCGGAACTTGAGAGATAGTAGAACATGATTCGTGGAAGCAAACAAGGTTATGACACTCAACACGTCTGCAAAGAGGGCTGATAGAAGTTCTGAAAATATAGGGGAGTGGTATGGGTAGTACATCTTTATGTCTAGATCGTTGTAGAGTCTAATTGATTTTTGAATATTTTAGTTTTTTCACCTTTCTACGTTTTTAAATCTCAAAAAATATTTAAGCAGCTGTCTTCTGACGTTTTAATGAGCTCAGAGATCACTAGATCACGTCATCAGAACGATGTTTAGACTCCATATGCACATGAATAACAAGCCCGTGGCATTTCAATGAGAAACTGCTGATCAAATAGAGCTCCCAATGGGCTTCTACAAATTCACCTTATCAACGCGGAGACACGAGTTATAAAATAAAACCCTAATATCTGTCCGTCGTAAGCCGTTTTGTCTGTTTCGTGTTATCTACAGAAGCTCTGGAAAGCAAATGCAATTTGGCTGTTTGAGGTGCTTAAAATAATGAACAGCACCTGGAGAGTTTGCATGCGGTCGTTGCATAATGCCAAACCTGATAAAAACCCACGCACACCGCCATAAAGGTCACATTATCGTTTTAGAAGCTCTATGATTATCGATTTTTTTCGGTAATTGTTTTCTGCCTTCAGAGCGGTACTTTTTATTGGAAACTTTTTATCGAACGTCGATTTGTGACTGCCGTTCAATGGTCCAATCGATTTGGTGGGGAAACTTGGCTACCTGATAAAGAAACGACCTTCTCAGGTGTTACGGAAATTAGTTGTATCTAAAAATAAATCAGTTTCTGTCCGGTCAGTGGAGGCAAGAATGGCAGGCGGTCAAGTGTAATGTCTGTTGGAAAATTGCGCAAATGGGAAATGTGGACAAAAGAACGGAGGCGATTGACAGCAAAATAACAGTAAACAATCCTGCATTGACATTGAATAGGACAGAGACCTCAAGCTTAATGCCCTTATATATATACCGGAACAATATTACGTTTAGCAGAACTTTAACTAATTATTACAAAATAGTATTGACATATTAAAAAGTGTTTTTGTTATTCAGTCTTTTATGTGTTTATTATAAGTTGGCTAAGTTAACCTTAAGTTAAAGTTAACCTAAGTTAAACTATACTCGACTTTAACTTTATTTGTATAACAATTAGGAAACCATAAAATACCCAAAGTTCCACTGTAAAATCTTTTGTTATAACCCAAAGCTAAATTTAAAATTCCTAATCCCAAAATCGCATGTGTGTAAAATAGATTTATTCTTGGAATATGTCAAATGTCTCGAAGGCCGCCCACGCAATCAACAGTTGCACCCACTCTCTTTCTTTCTTTTCCGTAGCTCTCTCTTCCTCTGGTTGGTATTGCTTTTCACCCACTTGCTTTCCTTGGACTCCAGTCTCTGACGTCACAGTTTTACTGCGTCTTTGACTTTTGCTTGTAAATGGCTGTTATGTTAATTACCAACAACGACAATAGCACCAAAATCAATAACACAACTACAGAATGAGCGCGTAAAAAAGGGAAATGGGTACATCGTAAAGATATGGCCAAAACAGACACACCTCAGCACAGAAAGAAAGTCATTTAAGTGCTGAAAAACTATCATAAGTCTTCAAGAATTAAGTCCTAATATATTATGGAAACTTGTTTGTTTTACTCTTCAATAATCTTGATTATATTCCTACTCTTTCTTAATAATTCCAACTTACTTTATAAGATATAATAAACTGTAAAATATAATAAAAATAATAATCATCCCTACTAAATTACCATAAGCTAGCTTAGGGCCTTTTTGCTGCTATAGCTCTAAAACAAACCCACTGTTAGCCTTTAGTTTTAACTATAAGTTAGCATTAGATAATAATAATAATCCTAAAATCCCCATTATAACAAGGATCCGAGAGATAAAGGGATTTTTTAAAGTATTTTGGATTAACTTTGTGTTCTTTGTTACCGTTTTTCAAATTGTACGGGTAGTACACTTTTAAAGTTAGAACCAATAGTTCTCAAGTGATAGAAATTTCAAGGCTTTAAAATATCTAGAAATATAGTATTATCTATATTGATACCATATGATTGATTTATATTTCTTTCTGTGCACCCATCCCATTTTGGCCTGATTTCCCTTTGGCCATGTCCTTGATGAGTCAGTTTGGATCGTTCTGAAAGTGGGTGGGTGCACTAGTTCGTGTGGGTGAGGTAATTGCATTGACGTGTGCAGATAGCTTTGATAGTAAACCCCCTTCTTTTTTTTCGTTGATGTGCTTTTCTAACACTTTTTTTGGTCCGCTGGCATTGGAGGGAACTTTCCCTTGGCTAAGTGCTCAATTACAGTGCTACAATTACGTATTGCAGTTTAGCGAGAAACGTGGAACATCAGCAAGTCAAATGGGGAAACCTATTCGCAGCCATTGAACTATCGCATACACAAACAACAAACACCAAACTGCAAAGGAAAGCGCGGGCACTCGGGAAAATGAAAATGCTAATATTCCATTCATGTGTTAGAAAAAAGAAAAAAAAGAATTCTTCAAAAAGAACCGAAAAATTAATTGGTACAAAATTGAAATTGAAGAAAGAGGGAACCGCAAATAACGGGACAGGTGCAACGTGGTCTTTTTAATGTCGACGACGCAAATGCACGCGTGTCTCTTTTTTTTGACTGTCGAAATTGTTGGGCTTTATGAAAAGGTTTCCGTTTTAATTGTGGTTATAATTGTCACTGTGGTTATTTCTGGTCCGCTTTTTTTTCCCGATTTCGGGGTTCTCACCTACACTACTCTGTTTTTTTTGACAATGTCAATTAATTATACACTTTTTCGTGGCTTCCATTAGAATGTTTTTCGAATACATAACACATGTGTGCTAGACAGTTGCACTCTGCCTCTGCTATTTTCAGACAAACCCAATTTTTTTCTGTTTCTGCCATGTGCTTCACGTCGCCCTCTTCCTCTTCCTCTTCCTCTTTCCGTTTCCCTTCCCTTCACGCCAACTGTACACATGTAGCTTAGCATTTCTGGTTTTTCGTAAACGCTTACGTATTTCTTCCTTTTCTGGAGTGCTGGCGGTACACGAAATGCCGCGTAAATCAAAGAGTTTGTCTCCCGGTCGATCGCCCTCGGTGTTTTTGGTCAAAAAATCGCTTGAATAATGCCAACAGTTCAACGTAGCGCTGCTGGCTACCAAAAATCGGACTACCTCCCACGAGAACCGGTGGACTGCGCGAATTCCAAAGAGTAACTGTGAAGAGCGCTCGGCGGCGGGCTGTTTAAATACTCGGTGAGAGCCGTTGCGAGAGCGCGCCAACACAAAAACGCAGCCGGCTTCGTATAGGTCTGTCAATCTATCTTTTTTTTTTTTGAACGTTTTAATTTCTGAATTCATATCTTAATTTACCAGCTAAAAGACTAAAAACTAAAAATGCAAAAATTAATTAACTTACAATTAAATTATAAGGTTTTAATAACATTTTTAAAAAGGTCTTAGGTTTGAGCAACTTTACGTTTTGAAATTAAATAGTTTTGAAAACGTCCAAAAGTTGATTTGACTTTTTCCCGCTAAAAAACACTAATGCTTCGTTAAAGAGAAGAGAGGGGAGCAAAAGAGAGCCAGAAGGCTCAAAGCCGGCAAAAGAGAAGGAGAGTAGCCGAAAGTCAGGAGGCACAAAACAAAGGACGACAAAAAGGATGCGCTGAATTAAAAGAGAGCAAGCGAAACGAGAGATGAATAAAAAGACATTTAGAGAGAGATCCCTCTCCGCTCCAGAGAGCAACTCCTAAAGGGCAAGGGCCTTCTCCATGTTTTTGGATGACGAAATCTAAGTCAAGCTTTGCATAAGCGTGGCAAATTCTATAGTTCCATACTCGCCGGAAACGCGAAACTTTAAAATTGGAGTGAGGGTAGAGCGGTGAGGTCCTTTGCAAAGAAATTGTTAAACAGAATTTCATCAGCAATTAGGAGGGACCAATTTCTATTCTGGGAACCGAACAAATTGATATTCGTAAACATTTATCCAAGCTTTTGCTCGCTCACGGTGTATAGTAATAATTTTCTCCCGCTCATGAGTACGTCATCGTTCTACTACTTTCTATTGATGAAATTCACTTTATTATGGAACCGGTTTGTTTTCGCAAGTCATTTATCAATTAATTGCGATATGCGAATGAACTGATTACGTAGGAATACCAAAAATACAGAGAGATATGTACATATAAACAATATATGAAAGTAGAAACACCTTGACAGTTAACAAAATATCAAGACGGTTTGCAAGGATATCCACATTTTTAAGATGAGTTTTGATTTTAGCAAGGAAAAAGTAGATCTCAACATTTATAAACGTAAACGTCACGATTGAAAGTATATTTAGAAAATCTGCTTTAAAAGTTAAACGTTTTATAAGATCATTTAACTATTAAAAGATAATTTCATCTTCGAATGATTAGATACGATGTCGTTAAATTTTGTTTTAAAATTTTTTTTGTTAAATATTTATTTTATACATAAACACATTATAGGTCATTCTCGAAACTCGATTTAAATCCGGGGCCAAAATTTGTGCATTTTCTCTCAAAGTAGTAAATATTTTCACATAAGTATGTATATGTTTTAAAAAACCCAGTTTTTAGTTACACACTTCTTCGAATTATAAGCGTGAATTTCGTTATAACAAAATCATATATTTTAGGAAGGTTAATTTCTGGAAAATTTCTTCTGTATTCATGGACTAGACCTAGGGGAGTAATAAAAACAGATGGCCGTGCAGTTGATATTTATATTTAATAAAAAAGCGGTGATAGTGCTCGCGTGCTCAATGGGGGGGCTATAAATACTAGATAACGTGACAAAACCAATAGATAAGCGTGAATTTGAAATAATCTTAATTAAAATAAGTTTTATTTACCATTTCCTGCGAAATAAGACTAAGTTTAGTTGTTTGATTTATATTGCAAATATTTCAATAAATTCTGACAAGACATCTATTATGTACCATAATACAATAATAATGCACGCTTGTCATTTGAGTTCTTGGTCGTTTGCGAGTAAAAATAAAACCCTGAATAGGAAACTCTTCCTACAAGAACAAACCCCCAATGACTAAAACACATTTGTTAAAATGTAAAATTTTATTCCAAAAATCTTTTATTTGTTACAGTACAATAATTTTTATTTCGCATAAATCATATGAAACCGCTAAAAGTTCGTTTAGATTTTCTGCAAATCCCACCAACGGTGGTAAACATAATTTGCGTATTCCGATAAAACCTATGAGATTTGAAATCTACAAATGTAAAGTGGTCAGGCTAACATGAATATAATTTGAGCTTGAACTTCAAATAAAATGGAGATTGCACTGGGTATTCTTACAATTGATTAAAGTATTTTATTTGTGACTGATTCGATTCGATCTGATAGATGTGGATATTACAAGGGGGTCTGGTCTGACTGTGTCTGTAGTTTCTATGCGTTGGCCAGTTTTGAACCGCCATTCAGTTACTATTGAGTTGAGTTTGAGCTATGGTTAGGTTAGCTGTAGATTCATCTGAGTTCGATTAAGTTGAGTGATTGAGTGTAGTTTGGTGTCTTTTAAGTGGCCTCTTCAGTTGCGGAGTGCATGCGGTTTTCTTCCTGTTAAAATCTCCTGTCAATGGACGTAGTGTCTTAGAGTCTATCAAAATAAATGGCAGTAAATTACACATAATGGTATATCAAAGTAGCAGTCGTATAACTCGTTCAGGTGGTCTACACGTATCCCAATTTTAAGTCTGCCTCCACACACGCGCTATGCATCCGAATTTTGTTTAGCGATACCATCTATTTGAAGCCCAGCGCCCTATGGCTTCAAATAAATGAACCGTCAGTGTTCCTCTGGCGGTGTACGGAATTCGGAGATCCAGTCGGTGACACGCAGCCGAAAGATCTCCGTTTTGGTCAGGATCCAATCACGATACTGGTGTGGTATATACTCCACCAGCTTGTCTGCGATGTCGGGATTCTTGAACATGATCATATAGATGATCAGCAAATTGATGACAAAGAGGACGAGAAAGGTCACCAGTGAGGATAGTGCGGCCCTTGAGAGTAGATTCAACCATGAGCCACCATTCGAGTTCTTTTTCTTTTGATTGTTCTTTAGACTTGACTTGGATCCCGATCCAGTTGCTCCACTTCCTGATGGTCCACCGGCATTCACTGGTTTGATTGTCAGCTCGCTGTCTCCTCCCCCAGCGAGTTTTTTGGCTTTCGCTTTCTTATTATTGGGCTTAGTGGACTTTTTTCCGCCAGTTGCTCCGCCATTTGCTTGGGCAGAGTTGGAGTCCCCGGCTCCGGCCATTTTCAGGGTCTCCTGGGCGGCCAAACGTTCACGTTCAATGAATTCCGGCTTGTAGTTGGCGCAAATGCTGACCTGGATAATGAAGAAAATGGGGAAAAAAGTTAGATGTGGGCAAAACGGGCGCAAAGCTGTGCCACTCGAGGGCCACTCGAGTCGACAAGCACTTACAGTATTCTTGGCCGCCTGCTGGCAGTCCTTTTGCGTGGAGCAGCAGCCCACAATCTTCTGCCAGGCGGGCGTCAGGGGGTTCCCCTTCAGATCCAAGTAGCGCAAACGACGCAGCTGACCGAAGCTGATGGGCAGGTGCTCCAGGCAGTTGTTGTACAGGTCCAAGTGGCGCAGCTGCTCCAGCTGGCCAAAGTCCTCGGGCAGGAATGTTATTTGATTCTTGCTCAGATCCAGTCGCACCAGACGTGTGAGAATCGAAAAGTTTTTCTAAACCAAAAAAAGGGGGTGCCCAAAAAGTGACATTTAGGAAGTGTGCTAGATGATACTTGGAGGAGCTACTTACTCCCAGGTTGACCAGGCGATTGCTGGAGAGATCCAAAACAGTGACGCGCTTAAACGAAGCCTGCAAAGCACAAGGACAAACTGAATTGAGAACCAGTGGCAAAACATGACCGAAAAAAGAAACCCCCGAACAATGTAACTTAAAAATCCCTTTCTCTTGCACTGCACCCTTTTTTGTTAGGGAATAAGGGTATGTTGGGTATCTTTAAATTTATTTCATCTTTACTTCTAGCTAAATTGTCATTATTAAATTTCAATTTAAAGCCAAAATAATAGTACTAAATAATAAAAAACAAAAATATTCATATGTTAACTTTAACTTTAAAATGTATTTAATTAAATTATCCATTTTGTACAGCTTTGATTGGGTCATTATAATTTTTGTTAAATGTTTGTAAAGAAGTGAAGGATACAAATGTTTCCTTGTAATTTAATATATCATGTATTTGCTACGAAAGGAACAATGCTAAATTTTAATTTTTTAATATAGTTATCTATTTTTCGCTGCTTAATTTATAATTCCTTTTATTTATACTAGTTTAGTCACACTTAAATTCATAAAAACTGCAAGTGTATTATTTGTAAGATCAAAAATGAAGTACCAGGTATTTTATAGTCGAGTTCCACACTCGCTCTTCTTTTTTTTTTGGCAACCTTCTTGGTTTTTGAGGGGTGGCAAAGACCAAAAATCAACCCCCTCGAGCGAATTCAACTGCAATTCCAACCACACAAGGGTTAAGGGGTGGACGCAAGAGAAGAGGGAGAGGGTCAACGTCAGCGTTAATTGCAAGCCAGCCGGCAGAACAACAACAACAACACCAAGAGTGATATGGAGAGGAGAGAGAGAGAGGAAGTGGGTCTCTCCTTCTCCAGCTCAGCACCCCCTGCCCCCTGCTATTCGAGCAAGCGAGATAGACAGTGACTAGACATTCGCCAGACAACAACGTGGCCCCCAAGAGGAAGTGAGATGGGGACAATGCAGATAGAGACACCAAGAACCGGCGCTAATTACTTGTACTTGTTCTTGTACTTACAATCTCCCGCACCGGTATTTCGCTCAATTCGGAGAGGCTCAGATCGCAGGACTCGTCCACCACCCGCTCCTTCACGTTCACCTTCACCTTCGCCTTGTCACCGGGTTTCGGCATTTTGGCGACACTTATTTATCCACAATTTTCGGTTTAGTTCCAGCTGTTGTTTCTCCTCTGTTTTTTTTTTGTTTTCCTCGGAAACTTACGAACTTACGTTCACTTACGTTTACCTTACGTGATTTTCAAAAGTTACGTTGGTGGGAAAGCGCCTGTTAGCTCGAAAAATACCAAACACAATCACGATAACGGCTGTTTTTTATAAGCCAACGAATACGGGCATACTACTGACTTTTCAAACTGGCTTACTTTGATAAAGAAAAAATATTATAACAAAACTTTCAATAAATATTGTGTTAATGTTCTTCCTCAGACCAATTTCCTCTGTCTGACAGCGCGTCGAAATCTTTAGGTTTTTAATGGTATTTTTCCATAAACACAAAAGGGTTAAAAAATTTAACCTAAGATTTTTTTTTATTTTGTTCAATAAGCTACTTAGTAGTTTTTTTCCTAAAATTGGAAAATATTTACCTAAAACTGAAGCTTAGGTAGGGGTTTGATTTGTTTAAAGTATTTCAAATTTTGAAATCAAACTAAACATATATTTTTTAATATTTTCTAATGTCCTCTTGTCAATAGATTGTCTTAAATACTTGTAATTAATGTCGATTTTCTAGTTCAAAATGGAGATTCGTTCGCTTATTGTTATATAAATCAGGTGAGTATTAACTTTTAACATAAAAGTCTCAATTTTGATTCTTTGGACAGTTTAACTAACTTAAATTACTTTGTCTAATTTTAGCTAGTTCTTCGCGTTTTACTTCGATTTCCATTTCAAGTAATTGGTTTTTCAATCGAGCCGTTTGCAGCTCAACAATTTGTTTCTCCATTTCGTATTTGTGTTGTTCAGCGGCTCTGGAATTCTGGTCTCTATAATACTGCTGTTGTAGTTTAAACAATTCAACCTGCTCCTTTTCAGTGCGGGGTGTTCTATTGATTTGTGGCAAAGTTGGAGAACCGCATTCCCTTAATCTTTTCGCCTTCCATCTTTGAGAAGCCTCTAGGATGGATACCTCGGGGTCGTCGATATCATCAATGTTCTTGAAAAAATATAAAGGAGATTATGGAACTTGGTTAATTAACTACTTTTAACTTACCTGCAGTAGTTGAGAGCTATCTGAGCTGATGGATGGATTTTCTTCTTTGGCTACATTTATTAACTGGAAGTTTCCTGCAAACAGTTTTGGGTTTGTATATTTTGTTATATTGGCTATAAATTACCATCCTTTTACATATTTATAACACTTACCATCGCTGTCAAACTGGTTTTCCAGCGGGGTGGTGATGTTTCCTATATGTCCGTCATTGTTATCCGTCATTGAGGTCCTGGAACACCATGAACTTCCTGCCACAGAGAGTTCCCTTTCGTGGTCCCAGTTTTTAACTCCTCTGTACTTATTTCGGGAATTTTTCTTCATATTATCGTATTTTTCACGCAGGGCCGCACACGTTCGGTCGGTTCCTGTTTGTGCCCTAAACTCCGCGGCCAATTGCTCCCACGTTTCAGCCTTCCTTCGCCAAGTTGCCGCATCTTTCTTCTTGTCCTGCAGAATATCCTTTTTCAACAGCACGAGATCAATTAGAACATGTTCTTCCTGCTCGGAAAAGTTTTTTCCTCGAATTCTTTTAGCAGACATTTTAACAACAAATAAAACATAAACACGGAACAGCTGTGTGCCCTCTTTATCGATACCTTAGAATTTCATCCCTGGTCGGATAAGTAACTTGATTTTAGGCGCCCATTTTTGTTTCAAAATTGAAAATTGTTTTATATTTAACTGATCATTAAGCTCATGTTTAAATCGCTTAGTCAAATGTTGGTAATTCCGAAAAACTTTAGCAATGTGTGGGTATTATGATAGTTTCACAGCCCCCAAATATATTCATGCGTTGGCATTTTAGCATTAGTTAGTTCTAGATCATTGTTATGATTTCTATCCCCAGTATTCCAAGTACCCTCTACTCCAAATAAATAGTATATACCCAGGAATAATATAAAATTTCAGATAATTTTACATTTGTACCCAGAAATAACATAGAATTTCAGGTAATTTTACATTTATTGTGTAAAACAAACAGATTTTTATCAAAAGTCTGCGCCTTGCTATGGCTGCAGCAGGCTACCACTGCTTAGTCCTCCTCCTCTTCAGCAGCTCCGCCGCCACCGCCCTGGTTCTTCTTCAGGTTCTTCCTCTTGACGCGACCGGGACGGCCGCCGCCGAAGGGCGACTTCAGGGAGAAGTCGATGTGCTTCTGGGAGTCCAGGCGCACCACGAACGACGGGATGTTGACCACCTGCTTGCGCACACTGTGGAAATGGACACAAAACGAGATTTGGATTAGTTAAACCTGGATGCAAAGAAAACCATCAAGTGGTGGCTGCTGGATTAGGCCTAAGAAAAACGTTCAGTGCAACTTACGCTAGGCGGGCATTTTGCAATTTTGATTGGAGTGAACGTAGTCACATGCGCAATCTACAGACGTTGAGAGCCGGTGCAAGCATTGGAGCTTGTTCGACTCCCAAGTGGTCTTACTGAACAGAACAGAGTTATATCTGAGATAGAGCCTGGCGACGCTGTGGTCGCCTATCCAAGCGATATTTACCGAATGTGACGCTGGCGGATCAGCACGCGGGCGTGATGGATGGACTTGGCCAATCCCAGCTTGAACACCTGCGTCTGCAGACGACGCTCCAAGAAGTCCTCGATCTTCAGACCCAGAACGTAATCGAGCTTCATGCGGGACTCGTCCAGGACACCGATACGGACCAGACGACGCAGCAGGGCGTTACCTGTGATTAAAGAGGGTATACAATTAGGAGGGGGTTCCAAAGAGCTATCAAATGTTTGGTCACGGAACTGTTTTCAGTGTGTATTTGTTAACGTCAAAGATTTTTTCAGACAAGAAGTGTCAGAATATTTTTTTAATACAGTTCATCATGTCAGTGTACTACTGCTTATACAGTCGAACTTCCCTAAGTATGGTATGGTTTAAGGGTTCCATTTGAAAAAGTTCGACTGTACCTTGTATGTAGCCCTTACTTACCCTGGAAAAGACGCTTCTCATCCTTCTCGTCGAGGGTCAGCAGCTCACGGGCGGCCTTACGGATCTTGGCCAGGGCGTACTTGACGCGCCACACCTCGCGCTTGTTGCGCAGACCATACTCGCCGATGATCTTCAACTCCTGGTCCAGACGCGCCTTTTCATAGGGGCGACGGGGAGTCACATAGGTCTTTGAGAAGACCGAGGGTATGCGGCCGTTCACCATGGTTCCGACAATTCAACCGAGCACTGCAATGGAAAAGTGAGGTTAAGGTCGGTGAGCATGCGGTTTTTCCAGCCAGCTATTATGTCTCGCTAAAACTTAGGATTGACTTCATTTGATGGCAGTTTATTAAGCGCTAAGCTTAGAAGTTTGTGTCTATCTATCAGGCAATATGTATTTTAACATTTACAATTATTTTTTCCAAGTTTTTGCGGAGCACTCAATTTTGTACTTACGGTTTTGCTCACGTTTCGAAAGGAAAGAGAGAAGAGATGGGGATGTGAAAGATATATCGAAACCTAAATACATCGATATTTTTTGAATAAAAATAAATACTTACACAGTGATATATTTTTACCTGATATATCGACTATCGCGAAAAAGACCCTGGTATTTTTGTTTTCTACATCTCGCAGCGGTTGGCGGATGGTCACACCAGCTGATTTCAAATTGTTTCTTTCATTCTAACAACAGAAATATTTATTATTTTTCTTATTTAAATAAACCAACAATAAAGTCTTTGAAATGACTTTAAAATAAACCAAAGGAGTTAAAATTGATCTTTACATAGTTGTTTGTTTTATTTCCCGCTAAAATGTTTGTAAGAAAAATGTAAAATGATGTGGCTGAAATTGGAACATTTTGTGTCGAATGTCAATTTAGTTGCTTACATTTACGATGTAGTTACAAAGTAAAATATAAGTTTCATTTTTGTATTGCACTGTTTTAACGACCCTCATAATAAACTTATAATAATTATATATGAAAAGACATAAATTACTGAAATGTCACAGGGGATTATTTTATTGCTTTAACACGTTTAAATAAAAAGTTATTCAGAATACTTATCGACTCGAGTGACGTAGACCTTCACGTCCGTTCTCCATTTCTTCATCATGGATGCTCGCATTTGGAACATATAAACACCATTCGGAATTGGAATTTCTTTAATTGTGTTTTCATCGATGGGAAAACCATTAAATATTATGTTTTGCTGCAGGTTTTACTTTAAGTAAAGGAAAATTCATCTAACAACCACGCTATTCTCACCTGCAGCGGACAGGTGGCGTTCACATTGGACATTCTCATCAGGGGTGTCATCAGAAATCCGAAAACTCCACTGGCTAAAAACTTCCTACTAAAAAGGCAGTAGTCCAAAGTTTCATTTAGAAACTGAAAGCGGCGATTTTTGACAATTTTAAATATTCCCAGGTTTAGCTAAAAAGCTGATATTATATTTCTTTAAAAAGAGTTAATTTTTCAACTTACAATGATATCATCAATGGGATCTTTGTAGAGAAACACCTCATTTACAAAAAGGGCAGCTCGACCATTTTCCCCGCGCACAACTTTACATGTTTTAAAATATGTAAACGAAGGATCCAAGGTTCGGCAATCCATTTTGCTGACCGTGAAAACTTTTCCCTCGCTCCAATCCATTATGATAAGTATGGGGAGTACTAAATTCAATAGGTGATCTTTCATGTTGCCTCATCGACAGAAATAATTGAACTATTTGAATGCCTGGATCCGTTTTTAGACTATTTAACGGCTGGTTTGTTTTGATTGATTAAAATTGATTTTTACTGGTTTTGAACTGGTTTGTTAATTATTAATATTCACTAAATTAATCACTCCGTCCGTAAATGTTAAACTGCAATCGCCATACTCCAAAAGCACCAACGAATACCACCAGTTTGTATTCACCTTCAGGTAGAAAGGAAAGCAGGTCTCTTACTGTCCGATCATTAAATGTCATTTGCCTCACATAAATATCTTTCTCCTGTTGTTGAAGAAAATATTATTAATATTTTATTATTATTTTAGTATACATACGGTATATGGACACGTGTGATTGGCATTGGTGGCATCCATCAAGGACTCGTGAAACATAAAGAAAATCGGATATTTCTCTGGTCTACGCATATAATAGCAAAAGTCAATGGTGTGATTCACCAGAAACTGCCTGTACACATTCGACTTTCGAAAGATGATCAGGTTGATCTGAACTTTATTAATGGGTTGGTCGTATTTAATAGCCAGATGTAAATTCATGCCCACAACATTTCGACGCACCATCTTCAGGAAACACTTCTTAACCTCCACAAACTGCGTATCCATACTGCTGCATTGAAAGTTGGTGAACCGGAAATGGGCTCCTTGTAAGCCGGGATATAATACAACAGTCAAAACCAGGTTGATAATGGCCAAATACTTCATGTTGAATGTTGCGGTTTTGGTGACAAGTTGATTTCATAACGAGTGGGTTGCTCACTGCTATTATAACTAAATTAAGCTGGCTGAATAATTTCTCGTAAATAAAGATATTTATCTCTTTTTCTACACTGAGCAGTAAAAGTATTGCTACAAATCATTAACATTTATTTGTTCACGTAACTATGTTTTACTTATGTAGTAAAAATTTAAAATTCCTGAAGTTCCACTTTGTTTCATTTGCTTAAAACTCGTAAATTATGATTTTCGTAGTAATTTATATTGTATACTTAGTCTTCACAACAAAGATCTAAAATACCAAATTATTAAACAATTTTCAAAGCTAGTCAACCCAAAAATAACATGTTCAATATTATATGCGTTTACTTGATTGCTTTATTTTGCGATACAATTTGTTGCCTTTTTATCCTTAAAACATAATGGAAGTAGGATATATTTAATTTTACAATTATATTTGTGTTCTACCATAAGGTATTTAAAGCCATTTCATTCACATTTTTTTGGTGTAAATTTTTATGCACGCATTATAATTTTTGTCGGTGGCAATTTTCACTTGTATCATGTAATCCCCATTGGATATGGGAAGATCCATCAAGTCATTCTTATTGAAGATAAATCCGTCGATGATCATATCCTGCTGTTAATAAAAAATAAGAGATTACTTTAGTTAATCTTATACAATTTTACATGTTATTTAGTTATTCAATTCAGCGTATTTCGTTACTCACGTCATAAGGACAGGAATGATTAATGTTTGATGCTGGCCAAAATGTCTTGTGCATCGTGTAAATTAAAGGATGAGCCTTGGGATTGCGCATATAGTAACAATAATCCAGGGTCTGATTAAAAAGAAATGGAAGATATCCGTTTGATCTTTTGTGGAACGACAAATTGACGTCGATATTGTTGATTGGCTTTTTATACCACTTCCAGATCATATAGAAAGCGGACACACCACGTTGAACAATCTTCATTTCGCATCGACTGAATTCCGAAATCGAAAGGTCTAAGGACTCGCAAACCACGTTCTGCAACTGAAAGGCTCCATTTACGAGTACTAAGCAGAGTAAACTAAAAATAATTCCAATGATCAGACTTTTCTCCATGCTGGTCTATTTCCATTAGACGTTTCGATTGAATCTGATTCTGTAAACTATATTTTCAATTGGCTTTAACCACCAATACCAATTAAAAAAACAATTTTAAAACGATTTATGAAATTGAGCGAGACTTGCAATTATATTTTTTAAAATAATTTTTGGTTATTATGCCGCAACTTTTATTAATTTACATTTTACATAAAATAATTTGGATAGTAAATATGTTACCCACATTTTGTATAACTTAAATACTAATTAATCGTATCTTTTTGCGTAAATCTTAAAGGAAGCACGATACACTTTGTCGGTTGCCACTTTCAGTTTTATCATATAATCCCCATTGGGTATGGGTAGATCTCGTAAATCGTTCTTCTTGTAGACCAAATCATTTATTATCAAATCGTGCTGTTAAAAAATATATGAATATTTATACTATGGTAAATAAATATAAATATATTTATAGTATAAAAAACATTTTTCTTTTTTTATATTTTCTGATATGTTGTTTAATTATACTTACATTATAGGGACATGAGTGATTCATATTGGATACTGGTAAAATTACCCTGTGCAACATATAAATTAATGGATGCGCTTGGGGATTTCGCATGTAGTAACAAAAATCGAAGGTCTGATTAAATAGATAAGGGAGATATCCGTTTGATTTCTTGAACAGCGACACATTAACATCCACATTGTTGATAGGCACTTTAAGTTTCAAAACCATATAAAAGGCCGACACTCCACGTCGAACAACCTTCATCTCGCAGCGTGTAAATTCCGACATCGAGAGGTCGAAGGACTCGCAAACCACATTTTGCAACTGAAAATCTCCATTTACCAATGTTGAACCCAGTAAAGTCCAACAAAATCCAATGATGAGACCTCTCTCCATGCCCTTTTGTTTTCAATTGATGCATTAGCATATCTATTAACCTTATTAGCCCTAAATCATAAATATTTTTAAAGTTATTCACTTGGAAAAGTGGCTGAATAATTAAAAAGTAATCTTGTCATTATTCAATCATTCATAAACAATTTTATATTTAATGGTAGTACCATTAGGCTACTGAAATTTATAATAACTTAAACAACTTGCCTATATTTGCTAATGAGTATAAAGATATTTTCCATCAGAAGTAGAAAGAAGTGGTTATAATAAAATACACTCTCTTACTTGAACGAACTAATAAGCTTTTGTTTTGAGAAAAGTTTCAACTGAGTTACATTTCTCTGTGTTAAAATAATTTATAAATATTTACCGACTTCTGAGGACCTTTGGTTTTCCCCCGCATACTTTGTATTTTCTTGGTTGCAACTATATCCTCGGTCTACCCACTGCACATGACAACTCCGCAGGACATGACCGGATAAACTTTTGCAATAAAATGCACGTGGAATGCCACAACAAAACGAGAAAGCTGCATAACAATGTGCATTAGGTTGATATGTGCCACACGAGTCACTTGGCCGCAGGTTTTGTGTCGACTTTGGGGACCACAGCCAAAGTTGCTAAACTGTGACTATTTCCCCTACCCCCCGGAAACTTGGTGTTTTGAATTTCCTCCCCTAAACTGACCACAGATTTCCTTGTCTTCGCCGGCAAAAACGCTTTGTTGCACTCACCAACTGACCTTGTTAGCCGCCAGGTTAATCAGGTAAACTTTTAATTAGACAAATTATAACTTTGCCCCGGGCATCGGTAAACTTTGAACGGCGGCAAGTTTATTATTCATAACGGAAGCGGAAGTGGCAGCAAGGGTCGCCTCGCGATTACCTTCGCCTTAACTGCCTTAACCTTAGTTATTTATTTTAATAAAGCCACAAGCGGCAGTACAAACTTCGGCCATTTTCCGGCGGCGGTGGCGGTGGCTGCGGAGCAACTGCAGCTGCCTCATTATTAATCATTATTGCCTCTGGCCCGGCAATTTGTCGTAATGATTACGGCAATCCACAGGACCAGCCCATCCCGGTTCTCCGGAAGAAAAGTTGCCTCTTAACTGCCCTTTTTGGCCTTTGGCCGGCCAAGTGATGCATTCACTTCGAATGGATAACGATTTGGGAAATGATTCTGAGTCACAGAGAAAAAATATAATGGTATCAATGTATTCTTTTTAAAAGGTTATAGTTTAGGGAAAAATTGGGGTGGGTTTAAAAAGTACATAAATTTTATTTTTGAAACTGTGTTATGGCATGAATTTATTTAATATTTGGCTTACAAACTTAAAAAATTAAATAGGAATATTACCCAAAATATTCTGACTACAGACAAAAAAAGTTTACAAATATGCTAGAAACCATATGATGTTTAAAGGGATCATCTTTCTTTAAAAATGCCTACTTAAACCTAAATATTATAAGAACACACTCCACTTAATAGTTTAAGTGGAGTGTGTTCTTATAATACTTTATTAAAGAAGATTTATAATTAAATATTTATATATTTAAGTTGATTACTTGTTTATATAAATATTTCATTGGTTTATTGTTAATACCTTTTTTAAATAAAAGCACTTAAGAAGTATTCTAAAAATAAAAGAAAGTGTGAAAAACAATATGGGGTTATGGCTCATGGATTAGAGATTTTTTCTCTGTGCATCAATCCTGCGGCAGAGATTTGTAACTTTGACAATTTGCCTACTGATTGCTTGGGCAATTGTTCTACAAGTTCGATGCTCGATTCCTGCAAATTGACTTGTGTAGGCTTAAGGGATTACAACTGGGTCGGAACATGTATCGAGTGAAAAATTGGAAACAGTTTCTCTGTGGGGCCATCCTTTTCACATACAGATACATATGGGCAATGCGGCGTATGCGCGATGTGCCATAAATTATGTGGCAACTATTTTTGTTCGACTGGCCAGGGCAAAATGTGCCAATAAATAACTCGATATGCCTGTCAAAAATTGGGCACAAAGCAGGATGGTTGGATGTTCGGGACAGCAGCCAACTTCAACCGGAAACGGATATACAATTTCAGTAATTTTCGTGAGTGACCAAGTTGAACTCTCAACCGGATGGCGTAGCCCGAAAGAGGAAATTGCAAAGTAAGAAAAAGTGGGAAAGAGAAAAACCAGGGCAACCTCTGCCATTCAAAAGCCTAGGCAGTTGATCAGCATGGCCAAGTTTTCCTAACGCTTTTTTTGTATTTGTTTTTATTGGCGTGAAAAATGTAATAATGCCCCCAGTTTGCGAGTGTGAGTGTTGGGTTTTGGGCATGCCAACAGAATTTTGTGCTCTACTTTATGGGTATCATGTGTGGCGTATGCTTTTCTTGCTTTTCCTACCACCATTTCTTTTGAGGCCCTAGGATGTTTTCCACCAGAACCACTGAGTTTGGGCCAGACTTGATGAAGTTATGTGCGGCTCACACGAGACTTCGCTCACTATTTTATGGTTCTTTTACCATCGTGTTTTCTGAAGAGACACGGCAGCTTATCAAAGAGAATGTTTTGTCAGAAAGTGCAGCATACTTTTGGGGAGGCGACTTATACTTCGCACTTTAAGAATCAGATGCAGAATCAGAGATGATAGAGTTTTAAAGAAACATTAAGTTGCTTTACATTACTACAATTAAGAATAATAATATTACATCAAAAACAATGTTCTAGTTTCTTTTCAGCCCATATACATTGCTGGATTTAGATACACTTTTCTTAAAGTCTTAAATTCATTTTTAAAAGGTATTCTAATGGTAAAAGGTATTCATATGATAAACCTATTAAACTCAACAAGTTAAGAAATCGTTTTTCATTAGAAAAACTTTTAGTTTACAAAATGCAATTCACATAAATAATCATAAACAAAAATATGAACTTAAAAATGGGTGATCTTATGTCAAAATACAACATTGTCTTGTATGGGTAATACAGTTTAAGGATTTTGGCAGGGCATAAAACTGTTGGGTAAGTCTTTTTCACCAGTAGTTATACCCGTTACTCGTAGAGTAAAAGGGTATACTAGATTCGTCGGAAAGTATGTAACAGGCAGAAGGAAGCGTTTCCGACCCCATAAAGTATATATATTCTTGATCAGCATCACTAGCCGAGTCGATCTAGCCATGTCCGTCTGTCCGTCTGTCCGTCTGTCCGTCTGTCCGTCTGTCCGTCTGTCCGTCTGTCCGTCTGTCTGTCCGTCCGGATGAACGCTGAGATCTCGGAAACTATGGGAGTTAGGCTATTGAGATTTGGCGTGCAGATTCCTGAGCTTCTTACGCAGCGCAAGTTTGTTTCAGCACAGTGCCACGCCCACTCTAACGCCCACAAACCGCCCAAAACTGTGGCTCCTACAGTTTTGATACTAGAATAAAAATTTTAGCTGAAATGTATTGTTCTCATCAATACCTATCGATTGATCCAAAAAAAAGTTTGCCACGCCCACTTTAACGCCCACAAAGCGCGAAAACCTGTGACGCCCACAATTTTCATGCTAGATAAAAAATTTTAACTGAAATGTATTGGTCTCGTCAATACCTATCGATTGATCCAAAAAGAATATTGCCACGCCCACTCTAACTCCCACAAACCGCGAAAACCTGTGACGCCCAAAATTGTTATGCTAGATAAAAAATTTTAACTGAAATGTATTGGTCTCGACAATACCTAGCGATTGGTCCAAAAAAAAATTTGCCACGCCCACTCTAACGCCCATAACGCTTAAATCTGTATACCGCCGGTAGGTGGCGCATTTTAATCTCGCTTTGCTGCTTGCATATCTCCATTTAGCTGAGTAACGGGTATCTGATAGTCGAGGTACTCGACTATAGCGTTCTTCCTTGTTTTTTTTTGGCAGGACCACTGTTCCGTGTATCCCTCTTTTTTTCGATTTGCTTGAGTGTGTGTTTTGCTGGCCGTGTCAAAATACGCCTAAGGTCATGGTCAAGTGTCCGAACAGGAGTTGGAGGGGCAAGTTCGTTTATTTGAAAGCACTCGCCAGTCGCCCTTTGCCCACAACACTGTCCATTTAGTTTCGCCTTAGTTGCGGCTGCTGCCATCAATCTCATCGGAATGGTATAGTGCCATATTGCTGTTGGCACAACATTTGCCTTGAAAAAGTTTTTATTCTTTTTCCCCAATGCTGGGAGATTTTGGCAATGGTTTCGTTTCGATTTGGTTTTGATATTATTTTTTTTTCCGTTTTTCAATTATTTTCCATCTCTTGAAAAAAGTCACTAGACAATTTTGTTGTTGATGTCTGCAGTGTCTCCAGTTTATTATTTTTATTTTTACCAAAAAAGTTTCGTAACCATTTGCATTTTCAACTGGTGTAAGGGGGGGGGGCTCAATACATCGAGTGGGTTCTAAAATCGAATTTATTGTAGTTGAGTGGAGCTGTGTTGTATGGCTGAGTGCAATTTTTGATTTGGCAAATATGTTTTTTGGTTGCTTTTCCGTCTATCTGTTGAGGGACTTCCGCTGATTGAATTGCCATGTTCTAGTCCTGACGCTGCAGGAGATGAATATTGATAAAAGTGTGTCTAAACGAAGTCCATGTCCTCTAACCGTGATCCCTGTGATGCGTGGGGAATTTGTATTTATATTTTTGTTTACCCCCTCTTAGGTTTGTTAATTTGTTTGGCAGGCTCTCACTCGTTTTGGCCTCTATTGTTGTTCTCTGGGCCACTTAAACGTGTTCCTGGCCCACACAGTTCGTTGTCCTGGCAGCCTAACATGTGGTTCTTTATTGTTTTTTCTGCTTTTTTCTTTTACTGCCTGAACAATTATTTTTTTGGTTATTTTATATACATATTTTCCGTGAAGAGTCCTTGCGTATATATGCTCGTCTGAGCATGTTAATTGAGGCATTTTTGATGGTGATTAGAGGGGGCCATAAAAAAATCAACCAGATTCCCATTTAGATACGGCTAATAAAATGCAATAAACATTAATTTACCGTGGAGAGGAATTGAACTTGATAATATTTCTGTTGATTTTGAAGTAGGTTTCGAGGGGAACTGGCAAATATGAAAGCGGTACTCGAACATCTTTCATTGACAACAAGTGTCTTGACATGTATTTCTGAAGAGGCGATACATATATCCAGATGAATAGGGAGAAGAGGTTGGAAGGCAGCTGAGGCAAGTGTTGCCAATATATATACTATAGATATATATTTGACAAGCATATGAAACACTTGACAACGGGGCAAACAAACATGACAGACATTCTGTGGGAATGGAAAGGAGCCATACTATATATGAGGACGAGGATGCGGATTAAATGGGTGGACGAACGACCATGGTAACATTAGAAATTGACTCTCAATTTATTGAATTGAATTGTTCATCATTGCTTGGAGTATGTGACTGAGAAATTGGCTTACTCAGGCTAAACAATTGAGCTGGCTCCAAATCCTGAATGCACAAATATCAGTTTGTTTTATAACTTAATCCGGATTTAAGCCCATTTAATTCAGCTTGTGCTTTAACAAAATATGAATTTAAAACCTAAGACATAGAAAATTCATTTTAAGATGCAAAGAGGCTAAATTATTAAGGCTTAAGGTGCTTTTTGATTAAATTATATACAAATAGGCCTACTACGTTTGTCGTCTTTAGGTTTTAAAAATGAAAATTAAATCCTAATAAAAAATTAAACAAAAAATTTATCCGGGCTCAACCGGGATTTGAACCCGGGACCTCTCGCACCCAAAGCGAGAATCATACCCCTAGACCATTGAGCCGCCATAAAACGACTAAAATATCTCATAGATTTAAGTTTAAAGCGAGGCATCTTCAGGTTTGGTAAAAAGATACGTAGACGATATGCATAATTAGGCAGCTCTTTAATGACCTTCCAAGCATTCAAAACTGGTTAGGTTGGGTATTGTTCGTTGAAGTGTGCATTTGCACAAAATAGTAGCATTAACTTTTATTGAGTAACTAGAAAATATTAAAAAAAAAGAAAGAAAATAGATCTTTAAATACGTACTATTAATTTTAGTAATTCTTAATAGAATGCAGTGTCTAAAAAGCATTACGAAGATAGATGATATATGTATCCCAATTAAAGGGATAGGTAAAAAACCCTTTGAAGTGTTTTCCCTTTGCTTTCTCAAGCGTTTCCTTTCCAATTAGTTTGAAGAACTTTGACCACAACCTTAGCCACAATTTACTTATCCCACCATCTTAAGCACCTATCCCTCCACTAATAGACCCTGTGACCAGTGACAAATGAGAGTGCAAAGTACTTGTCGTTAAAACTAATTAAAACCGTTTAATTGCCTTTAAGGACGAACGTGCAGGATGTGAGCAATTTTAATTGCCGCAAGGACACGTACTGCGTTGCCTCCAATTAGGCAACTAGAATAATAAAAAATGAGAGCCCAGCGCAATCTTGAGTTGGCTTCTTGTGAGTGGAGCATCTGGCCACGTGACAAGCGTGGACAAAACAGGAAAAACAGAAAAAACCAGGAGTACCAGCACAAAAAAAATGTTCCCCCAAAAAGGAGTCTCACTGAGAGTCAATAAAAAGCCAAATGGCCATAAGAAATGGCCGGCAAAGGAACTCGAAGGGAAATGCCAAGAAACAGAGGACACATTCGGGCTTAATGTGCGTTAAAAGGCAACCTTCGAGCAGAATGACTTTAAAGGAAATGTTTAAACCAAAAGTTTTGGTCAACTTGCGGGAAATCAGGGGGCAAAACGCCCCGAGGATGGGGCTTAAAAGCTATTGTTGTGAAATTAAATTCCAACTATGTGGGAGAAGCTGCAGGACGAAGGACGATAGACCAGGTAGAATCGCTTTTGGGGGGCCGGCAGAAAGCAGCTTTTGTTATTTTTACACTTCATTGCCGTGGAATTTACTTTGTTGGCCCTTTGTTTCCGACTTGGGACATCGCACCGCAAAAACGCAGGCAAGCGTAAAGATAAAACTTGTGTCGACTTATTCTCTGTCTCTGTTTTTCCACATCTGACCCGGATCCCATTTGTTTTTCCTATGTATGTGCAGCAACAATTTCAGAATTTTATGCCCCACAAAGGGCAAATTTTTTAATAATTCCCGCCGTACGCAAATGGTTAAAAACAGACGGGGCGTGACAAGGACTCGATAAGGTTATCCTCCCCCCAAAAAAGTCTTGGGACCAACAACTTTTTATCTTTATTGAATTTGCACCTTGGCAGGCATTTCAATGCTGATGCTGATGATGATGATGATGGGCTTGTTGTTAAATATTTTGACATTTCCCTCTTCCTGCTTGTGTTTTTTCCCCGACCAAGTTTTCCCTTCAAAATGCTGACAACGTTTTCTCGCTTTATTATATTTATTTTGACAGCCACCGTATAAGGCCGTTATCCTCAGCAAAAGCCGTCGAGCTGCCGTTTTTTTGTGCACTTTATGAAGTTCGAGTGCTGTTTAAACTTTTCACTTTATGGCAGTTGCTTTTTGGCTAACCCCAGAAGGCTGTTGATTAGTTAAAAGAGATTTATGCATGAACATCCTGCCTTCATATTTACACACGAACACACTGATAAGAAATCCTGCCATCATCAAGATTTTATAAGAAAACGTTTATAAATTTGGGAGAAATTCTTCTTCGAAAACATAATGAACATTCATTTAAATATAGTATTTCTTAGGAGGACACTTATTTTCCTTATTTTCATAGGAACAAAAAGAAAATCAACATCTTAACAATCATAATTTCAGAAGAAAACTTTTTATAAACTTTGGATAAGGAAGGTGTGATTTTTCTTAGAAACAATATTACGAACTTTGACAAAAAATTTTGATTTCTTAGAAAAACTTCCACAACAAAGATTTATAAATTTAAAACGGAAAACTGAATTATAGTTTCCTTTGAACACATGAATATACTGATGAGCAAACCTAAGACAATTAAGATATCAGAATAATTGAATTATACATTTTGAAGATAAAGGTCTGGCTTTTCTTGATAAGCATACAATGAACTTCGGACTAAAATATATTATTACTTAGTATAGCATATATTTTCCATAACATGTGTAACATAAACAAGGAAACCTGTCAAAAGAAGATTTATACACTCTGATTCTTTTTAAAAATATAATAAGCTTTCCGAAAATACAAGTTTTCTTAGAATTTCATATATTGTCTTATTATGAAAGAGCTTCTAAGAAACATTTCCTAGACATTTGTGAGGTCTCCGTTCTTAAAACCTGAGTCTTGCTTTTTTTCCAGTGAACAAATGAATGTTTGAAGTTTATTTTCACAACGCAACATGTGCAGCACGTGGCGTATGCGTAACTTTTCGTTGCGTGCGGCTTTAAGCGTAAGCTTTAAGCTGAAATCCAATCGACAAGTTGTCGTGTAGTTCTTGTTGCCTCCGTTGCCTACGTGACGTATACGTGATGGGGACAAATGCTGCCGACGCTGATTTTTAACACATGTCCTGCCAGCATCCTTGTGGCAGTCCTTGTGTCTCCCATGCGTGTATCGCATTGCAGGCAGCAATTTAATTTGAAATTTAATGCCAAGTTTGTGAGGCGTCGCGTGCCAGGAATACGCATGATGATGATGATGATGACCCAGCAAACTACATTACATTATTCTCCCTTTGTCGTCTCAAGTTTTCGCAGAAGTTTGCATGCTAATTAGACGAAAGATGTTTAAAAAGGCTCATTTCGAGCGTGAAATTTGTCGGCTTTAAATGCATTTACTTGGGAAACAAAGCCGCAGGCGTCAGGCTGTCACAAATAGTTGCGGCAAATGCCAAAAATGTTTCGAGGCAGCACAATTGTTTAGAGCGACGTGCCCGGAAAATCAAGTGACTTGAAATGAGGGCAAAAAAAAAAGAAGGAAAATCGAGAAGAGCATATGTGATGCCCGACAAACAGCGGAAAATGGCAAATTAAAAAAAAAGGAAATAAAAGGAAAAACCCTAGAGAGAATGAAAACATGCTGGCCATGATTAGACGGGGCAGCTGTTGATGAATAGCTGAAGGATGTGCGACTTGCATGGCTGATGATGGCCGGATGGACACTGCACAGCGAACACAATCAATCAAAAAGGAGGAGGAGGAGGGGGCGTGGCCGTGTGTCATCAATCTTGCAGCCAAGTGCGTATGCGTAATGTGCGTCCAATGAGATGCGCGGGCCTGGCAATTAATCAGATGCTCGAAAGCCCCACCCCAGTGTTCCTTACGCTTCACTTACCTTTCACGCAGGTGGCGAAGGTTCAATGACACTAATCGTCCCTAAATGACTAAACGCATCCGGCTGATTAAATTAACACCCGATTCAGCCGAGCTTTCTATGGAAATTAAGGATAAGAGAGCAGGATACGTACAGTGAACAAAAAATATAAGAACCATCTTCATTGTTAACAGTTTGATAGCAGACATTTAAAAAAAAGAGATTTTAATGGAATTAAGGTTTCCGATTGATAAATATTTTAAGAAAACGGTTTTGAGTATGATATATAGTATCTCTATATTTATAATGGAATACAGGAAAAAAGAATATCAGCGCATATTTTTCTTTTAAACGAGGGTCAAAATTTTATCCCATTCTCATGTTCGATTTTTCCGTATTTCCAAAGACTTTTAGAATGGGAACCCAAAAATGGACTTCTAACTTTCATATCTTGGGTAAATGGATCCCGATTTAAATGTGGGATACCTTTATGAATTTGTAGTGGAATTCTTTAATAATCTACATTCAAATATTTTTGTTCTACGAGGGTCAAAATTTTAACCCATTTTCATGTTCGATTTTTTCGTATTTCCAGAGGCTTTCAGAATGGAAACACAAAAATGGATTTCTAACTTTCATAACTTAAGTAAATGGATCCCGATTTAAAGGTGGGATACCTCTTTAAATTTGTGGTGAAATTCTCTAAAAAACTACATTCAAATATTTTTGCTATACGAGGGTCAAAATTTTAACCCATTTTCATGTTCCATTTTTCCGTATTTCCAAAGTCTTTCAGAATGGGAACCCAAAAATGGACTTCTAACTTTCATAACTTGGGTAAATGGATCCCGATCTTAAAGTGGGATACCTCTTTAAATTTGTGGTGAAATTCTCTAAAAAACTACATTCAAATATTTTTGCTATACGAGGATCAAAATTTTAACCCATTTTCATGTTCCATTTTTCCGTATTTCCAAAGTCTTTCAGAATGGGAACCCAAAAATTGACTTCTAACTTTCATAACTTGGGTAAATGGCTCCCGATCTTAAAGTGGGATACCTCTTTAAATTTGTGGTGAAATTCTCTAAAAAACTACATTCAAATATTTTTGCTATACGAAGGTCAAAATTTTAACCCATTTTCATGTTTCATTTTTCCGTATTTCCAAAGTCTTTCAGAGTGGGACCCCAAAAATCGACCTCTAACTTTCATAACTTGGGTAAATGGCTTCCGATCTTAAAGTGGGATACCTCTTTAAATTTGTGGTGAAATTCTCTAAAAAACTACATTCAAATATTTTTGCTATACGAGGATCAAAATTTTAACCCATTTTCATGTTCCATTTTTCCGTATTTCCAAAGTCTTTCAGAATGGGAACCCAAAAATTGACTTCTAACTTTCATAACTTGGGTAAATGGCTTCCGATCTTAAAGTGGGATACCTCTTTAAATTTGTGGTGAAATTCTCTAAAAAACTACATTCAAATATTTTTGCTATACGAGGGTCAAAATTTTAACCCATTTTCATGTTCCATTTTTCCGTATTTCCAAAGTCTTTCAGAATGGGAACCCAAAAATGGACTTCTAACTTTCATAACTTGGGTAAATGGATCCCGATCTTAAAGTGGGATACCTCTTTAAATTTGTGGTGAAATTCTCTAAGAAACTACGTTCAAATATTTTTGCTATACGAGGGTCAAAATTTTAACCCATTTTCATGTTCCATTTTTCCGTATTTCCAAAGTCTTTCAGAATGGAACCCCAAAAATGGACTTCAAGATTCCATAACTTAAGTTATTGGATTCCGATTTAGACGTGGGATACCTTTATGAATTTGTGGTTGAATTCTCTAACATTCTACATTAAAAGTTTTCTTTTTAACGAGGGTTCAATTTTTTACCCTCTTTCATGTTCGATTTTTCCAAAATTACAATGGCTTTCAGAATAGAACCCCAAAAATGGACTTCAAGATTCCATAACTTAAGTTATAGGATCCCGATTTAGACGCGGGATACCTTTTTAAATTTGTTGTTGAATTCTCTAATATTGTACATTAAAAGTTTTCTTTTTAATGAGGGTCAAAATTTTAACCCATTTTCATGTTCGATTTTTCCAAAATTACAATGGCTTTCAGAATGGAACCCCAAAAATGGACTTCAGGATTCCATAACTTGAGTTATAGGATCCTGAATTACACTTGGGATACCTCAATGAATTTGTGGTTGAATTCTCTAATATTCTACATTAAAATATTTCTTTTTAGCGAGGGACCAAATTTTAACCCATTTTCATGTTTCATTTGTCCGAAATAACAATGGAGCCCCCAAACTGCTCTTCTAGATTTCATAGCTTGGGACCGCGGACAAAGTTGCTGAGAAATATTATTGTACATATATTTATTTTATAAAAAAATAAATTATAAAAAGCAATCGGATTAAATTTCATTTTTTTCGGTGTTCAGGAAGACAAAAATCTGTGACTGGGCCAGCATGCAAATGAAAATTGCGTTCATAATTAAATGTGCATGGGAAAATGTGTAAAATGTGCAGGAAAATGCGGTTACGAGGAGCCTCGAGGATGCGGAAACAGAGAGTGAAGCCGGAAAACAGGCGTCGTCATGTGAGCAGCACAAAAGTCATCCCACAATGGCACCGGAAGTGTTGCAGTTGGTAATGGAAAAACACATGACAGGCGGAGGCAGAGGAGGCGCCAGGAAATAAGGGGGGTGGAAACAAAGGGGGCCGGAACAAAGGGGTAAATAAAGGGGCGTTGCGAAGAAGGCCACTGAAAGCTGGGTAATTTCTGCAGTTGCACGATGACCCGCCAGGCAAAACAAAGGACCTCTGTGGATCTGATGCCCCTAACTATAACTACATATATGTGTCTGTGTGTGGCAAGGACAACAATGTTTCAGTCCCTCGAAGAAAGTAAAGGAAAATGGGGTAATGGAAGGGAAAGTGTCTCGATGAATGTCTCTAAAAATATGCACAACTTTTGCCATTTCCTGTTACAACCCATACCATTATGTTCGTACTCTATTATGGATAAAATTTAATTTACTACCCAAGGACACAGGACATGCACGATTTAATAGTTTCCTTGGCCAACTTTCATGTGCAGTTTGAAAAAGAGATTCCTCACAAGCAAATGGCAGAAGTAAATTGATTTAAGTGCATGTCGCAGCATATTGCAGATGCTTTTGGATCCTGGCAGGAGGACCTCTGGTCTGTGGACCCATGGACTGGCCCTAAATCATTTAACAAGCTTCCATTCTCGTTTGTTGCTTATAAAATTTTGCTCGTAAAATTGTTTATGTGTCTGCAATGAGCGGCGTCGCCACTGCATCCTTCGTCCTTCGTCCTGTGCTCCTGTGTTTTTCCGCCAGAGGAGCACAGCTGCTGTTTCCGCCCCGGCATTGCACTCTAATCACATTTTGTGTGCACCCCCTTCGAACTTGTAATTGGTTTACTCCGCTGCAGTGTCGGGCTTTTAATGAAGTTGTTCCCGGGCAACGGAGGAAAAGCTGCTGGAAAAGCGGTTGAAAAACCGTGTGGGGTTAGGTGCGTATATGCGGGGTGTAGAAAAAAAATACAAAACTTTGCTACATAGCGGGGGCAAACGATCAACAAATTGGTCGAGTTGCAGCTAATGGCTTAGAAATGTGAGGCAACACAAAGCGAAATGGAAAAAAATTGGTAGGTAGTGGCCATATGTTGCTTGCGACATTTGAAGTGTTTCCGTTTTGGGTCAAGTTTGCCAATGATGCGTATCGCAGTTCAAGAAGGGCCTCGAAAAATGTGTAATTCTAATGGAATCAATTGTTTTATTAAATAGTGTGTAATGTGTAATTCTAATGGAAACAATTGTCTTTATTGTCCACTTAACTTTTTGGAAAATTTACTACTCCATTTAACAGTAAAAATTATATTTGGCACAATTATATTTTAAATTACCTATATTGATTACTTATAAGCAACCATATTCATAAATCTACAACATTTAAGTTGTTACCAAAACTATAACAATTGTTTTATAAAAATCTATAACTATGTGTAAATATCAATTGCTGTAATACTTGAAAATAACCATACATATAAATGTAATAAATGAAAACTTTTAAGTGATGACCATAAACAAAAAACATAACGCCTAGAAATAGTTGTGGCTATATTAATAATGCAAATAATAAACAAATCCTTATTTTAGTAGCCAAATGAAGGCAATAAATTTGAACTTTTCTAAGCCAATGGCTTACCAGATAACCACAAGCAAATACAATTCACTAAAGATGCTCTCCAAATGGCCAAATGCAACACTGCCCAAGGACAGCTGGCAAAGTTTATTTTTGTTATCAATTTGGGTTACTGGCTAAGTACAAACAGCAATAAACATTTCCCCAAGCGTTGACTATTAGGGCAAAGATTTAGTAGTCCAATGATGACCCCCGCTTTTCTGAATGTTGCTTGTATTTCCCCCATAATTCTGTCTACTGGTCTGGGTATAGACATACTATATACATATAACATGTATATGAGGGCCCCCACACAACCTTGACACGCCTTCCGAAACGTTATGGATAATGCCTACACTAGCAGTTACAACACACACGCCTTTTTGTTCATTCAAGTTTCTATACTCACCCATAAACCCATTTCCCATACCCATTTCCATTCCCATTCCCGATTGCGTTCTAGTTTTTGTTCTTTGGGCTGCTCTCTTTTCGGGTAAAACTTTTGCGACATTGGCACTGGCGAATGATTTAAAACTTTTCTTGTTATTTTCGTCTTTAACAAGTTTTCCGGGAGCCTAGAAAACTGGAGACTGTAGTCTGAACCATAGCTATGGTCCTACTGAGTTGAAGCAAGACCCATGGGCACTATTTGCCGCTGGCAAAGTTGTAGGCAACAAATTAATTTAATGTCAGACACAAGACGCAAACTTGCATCGGTCGCAATATTAGACTGGAGAGTGACTGGAGCTTATTCTACTTTACCCTTGTTTTCTTTTTGTTTTGGGCCTTTAAATGAAGTGCCGGTGACATAAATTCATTTAGGACAGGCGCTAAAACGGAAGGCAACTTTTATGGATGCTAACATTTAAGTATTCGGTGGTAACTAGTGGGTGATGTTGGTACCTGGTTTACGGAGAGTGACAGGTGACAAGGTGGGATAGTGGAACTAAAACCCCTTGTGGGATTATCTTACTTGCTTCCGGTAATAAACAAAAAACTAATATAAACGCATTTATAGAAAGACTACTGAGCTATACTTAAGGTTTTTATTAGTCATGAAATAAGAGTTACGTAGGATCCTTATTAAAAACTAGAAATATCTCAAGTATTTAAATATAATAAATATGTTAAGGAATGCAAAGATATTATAGAAGCACCCAAAAGGGTTTTTTATAACCTTATAAAATTTCTTTTAAGTAAAGAACCTTCAACTTTTTTACTGTTTTTTCATCACACATATGTATAAAAATATTTAAAATACCTAAACAAAATCAATTAGTTTTAAAAATATTTTTTTTTGTTACAGAAACAACTAAGATTTATGTTTAAACGTTTACTGGTCTTAACAAAAACCTTTATTTTAGTCCAAACTCATTTTTTCTTCTACTCTATCACTTATATTGCATAGCCTATATACGATGCACTTTCTTAATAATGACTTTTTAATTTCCACCCAAGTAAGTGGGTTAAGTACAATAAACCCAGCGAAAGCCACACACAGAACACAACATCCGGCGGCGAAAGCTTTAATCTTAAAGTCCTGCCAGTTGCCAGAATGTCGCGAGGGTCTTAACTGGAATCAGGACCTCTTGCCACCTACAAGTAAACCTTCCCCCAACGAAACCCACCAAACCACTGACCATTTGGCAAGCAGAAACACTCTGATTCCGGAGTGGAATACACCGCACTTACACTGCCATTTGCTGGCATTACATTCATTACGAGGGCAGCTCTACGTCCTGGATAATTGCACTTGTCAGCATTTGTTTTACACTGACCCCCGAAGTTACGTACCTACAATATAGTACTACACTCTATACGCCCCAGTTGAGAATGGCATAACATAAATTGCCATTGTGTGCAATAAAAGGGCAAATAAAATAAAGTAAAACTGCAAAAGTTTACATTTTATGTATAAATATTGTATGTGAGGGTAAATCGTTCCTGTACTTCACCCCCCATTTCGTGATGTTGCGAATTTATTGCACGCCATTTGAACGTTTTGCTGAATTATTGTAAACGTAAATTGAAAACGGCAAAGTGGGCAAAAAGAAGGCAAATAAATATCAAAGAATGTTGCCCTGTTTCCTTATATTTTTTTGCCCTTTTTTTTATATGGCCTGGTCAGTGCAGCGTAAAACAAAGGCCAAGCAATTGCATTATATGGTCCAGAAGGAAAGCGGTTCGGTTGACTTCCCAAAGCTGCTTTGGCTTTAATAGCCTTTAAAAAATACCCTTTGGCATAAATATTTGCTCAGAACCAACGATTCTGTCTAGACTTTTGCATTTTTATTCAAATCTTAAACAAATTCGCCAAGCACAAAAGCCAAAAATCAATTTTCTTTTGGGGGGGTTTGAAATTGATACAAATTGGGGTAGAATGGTAAAATATTCACCCCTCAAAGGACCAAAAAAAAAATCATTAAAGGCTTAATGTAAAATTTAAATATAGCCAGAGAGAGAGACACTCAAAAGCCTGCAATAAAATGTAAATATTTTATAGATAAGTTCCGAATGAGAGTGAAACCTTTTTTTCTGTGGGTTGCCTGCGGTTAAGGCCTTTGTTTGGACCTTTTTTAACCTGATTTTGACAGGACTAATGGGCTTACACCATGTTGTTGTCTGGTAAAAGGGCACTGTGAAATTCTGGGAGGCTTAGCAGTTCATCAAAACCCTGCTCAGTGGCTCAGGCCACATTTAATTCAATCGAAAAGTGCAGGGAATTACGAACGTGATATGCGAGATACGCAAAACAATGGGAAAACACACACAAAATGTCAAAGTGCTGCTGGCTCAATTTTCGTGTCAACGACGTAGTTCAGGTAATTTCCGCAGAAACTTTGGCAGCCATTTTGTCGCTGACATTTTATTTATGTGCGCCCATAACTCAACTGTAAATGCTCACATACCAACGTGGCCACATCCTGGCACACACACAGACACATACACAGGGTCTCACACATACGGACACATTAGCTAGGACGAACCAAGTGCTCCTAGTTTCCGTTTCCGGCGCAAAGTTGCCTGGCAGCCTTGCAAAATTAACAACAATGGCGGTGCTAAAGACGTCGCCTCATCTTCGCAGTCTGTGTGTGTGTGTGTGTGTGCGTGTGGCTTTTGTGGCTTTAAGTAGCGAAATGTGCCAGGTCACCCACTGAGAATGATGCTAAAGGATCCCCATCCTCATCGCTATACCCCCTCCCAAATCCCCTCCATATATAGTTGCTGATTTTCTTACACTTTTTAGCCCTGCTAGTTCACCGTCATTTTACGGCGAGGTTTTTGTACGTGGAATGCATTACGACTCCGGCGACTGAATGTGAGTGCGAATGTGAGTGCGAATATGAATGCGCATTGTAGTTTCGGGGGGGTTAAGCGTTTAAGGTGAGGCAGCCACGATATCTGACTGGGTCTAAGCACCGGGGATTTATGTAGTCTTCTCGCCCCCAGCAGAGGCCAATTGAAATGTCACGTCTGCAGATGAATGTGAGCGTAATGAAGCGCTTAATGTGCTGGGAAATTGGGAAAGGGTGCCAATCTAATCAGAAGCCAAGAACAACTTTAAAGTCAGAAAACTAACTTAATTTTGAAAGAATTATGAATGAAAAATCTATGATATTTCGTTTTTTCTTATAAAACCTTTAAGTGTTTCATGTAACCTTATAGAAGATAGTATCTTCAAGATAAGAAAAATATTTAAAATTAAAATTTTCAATTTTATTATAATTTTTAGACTCCGTATAGAGTTCGGAAAAAAATATCACAGCGAAAAAAGAATCTAAGTAGTGGTAACATAATAAATTGATTATTAAAAAATAAATATTTTATTTAAATAAATATGTTAAATGTAATTAATTGTTTGATTGAATCAATTGCTTGATTGAAATCTTTTTGAATAAGTAATAAAGTCGCCACAGCAACTTAGATTTACTTTTCCTCTTCAAAAATGTATAGCCTGTAGGATATATAACGCATAAAAGCCTAAGCTAAATTGAAGCTATAAAATTTTAATGAGATAACTTTCACAGTAGTTGGATTCAAAAATAAGCCAAACGAGTGAAAAAGGTACAAAAGAACTAATAGGATCAAGCGATTATGTTTACCAACAAAATAAATGTTTTAAAAACAATGAACAAATAAATTTCACCTGGCATTATTCAATATGCAATCATTCGGCACATGGGCTCGTAAATTTAGTGCCTCTCCGCATTTCCGCATTTCCGCAAATGAATTGAAAATATCATTCGGCTAATTAACATTTGATAATCCCAACAGGAAGCGTCTAACCATAGGTTTAAATAAATTTTATTCAGCGGTCACTCAATGCCATTTCAAATGGCAAAGATACATTTTCCATTGTCATATTTTCGACCATTTTCATTTTCCATTTCCAATTCCATATCCCCCACAATCCGTTTCTATGGCAGCCCGTGTGCATGGAAAGCATTTTAAAATGTCAATCCAATGAATGTTTTATTTGTGACGATGCAGCAGCCGAGCAGCCATCAATTTATGTGGGTTCGATATGGGATAATGGCAGTTGGCATTTTATTTAATTCGCACGACTGCATGCGATTTATGCATTTGAAATGTTCTGTGGTGTGGGACCAGCATCTATCTATGTACATTTTTTTTTCTTCAAAGTTTTACTTTTATCCCAGAGAATAGAACCGAAACTTGTCTAGCAAGTTCAAGAACGCTGATAGCGACAGCAATTTGCGTCTTCACTTTCAATGCTCCACGGCATCGTCTTCCATATATATAAATATATATCTCCGCACTCTTGATATCTTGGGTTTCCCTCTTCTTTGGCGACGATGGCAATGAACTTCTGTGGGATGCAGTCGAGAACCTCAACTTACTTTATCTGTATCTATCAGTTGCCCAGTTGCCCGAGAGCTGTCAAACTTGTTTTGCCCGCCAACGAAACCGAAATGAAGCTCGTTTCGGTTCTGTTCTTGATGCCTCCTGTGGTACATACATGTTGTATGCCACATGTGCAATCCAATCTTAGCCAACGACATTTGCTGACCTTACGGATGTGAAACGATAATGTTACGCTCTTAAGCAAATATCTACCGATATTGTGTCCTCCGGACCGAATGCATATAAATGAGCAGAAGAGCTTCAAGGATGTCTGACACGAGCTGGTTTCCGTTGTCAAAGTGAACTGGAAAAAAATCATAGGAAACAGCACTTTAGGTAGTTACAAAAATTGGACCTTGCTCTATCATTAAAAAGTAATTCCTAAGGTTTTTACTAAAAACATTAAAATATTCATGATATTACAGAAAAATCTCACAAGGTGCCCCGAAAATCTTTCAATTTCGATTTCGGGTAGATTATATATGGATGTACAAGTATAAACTATAAAATAATTACCTTAATCATGTTACAATTACTTATTGAAATGTAGATCATCACATAAAACTCTCAAAAAACTATACTTTAAAAGTAAAGCAATAGATTTTCAAATTTATATGATTTTTGATATGTACCTAGATACTTTTCCCAGTGCATTTGGCTGATAACAAGGAGCTACATGGAAAACAATCAAATGGCTGGCGAAAAGAGCACAGCCGCCTGAGGAAAAGCGGAAATGCAGGCAGACAAAAGATGGCCTAAGGTTTCCCATCCCTACCCCTAAACCCATCCCCTTATATTCATTCAGTCATTCATTCTCGCATTCATTCGGTTGCCTGGAAATGTCGCTTTGCATGTGTGAGTCTCTATATCTCCGCTTTGGGCCACAGGGCGTATACGTAATGCTGCCGCCATGGCGGCTTTTGTTCAACATGACAAAGACATGACAGCGACAGCAGCACGCAAGAACTACAACCATCACGAAATGGTGCTCTTTGTAATGCTTTTAATGCTTTCAAAATTCTCCATAGATTGATTTATGTAGCCAGGACCAGGACTTAAGACCAGGCTTTGACAAATCAATGGCCAGCTTTAGAGGTCACAAAGATGAGCTGGCCTAAGGGGGGATTATCGAACAAAAACTTATGAGATGAGATATATATATTTTTTTATGGGTCCTTAAATTTATTGAAGTTGCTTGATAAATGTCGCTAGACCATCCATTTATTAGACCTAGCCCCCAGTGACAACTGAAGCACTCCATTGTCATCAGAACATTCATCAATTTCACTTACTTTTGCATTTTGATGGAAAACTGCCAGCCAAAGGAAAATCAACTGAAGGTGGGGGGGGAAAAAAACTGAATGGCCTTGAGTGGGTAAACATTGTCTATTCCTTCGCTTTGTTTTGCTTCCATTGAAAGTTCTGTGCTGTAGCTGATTTGCATATAGAAAACTTGTTAATAATGCCAAACTAGGTGGGATGGATGGGGCAAATCCGAATCCGACCAGCAGAAGCAACAACTTTTACCCCAACCCGGCTTAGATGAAAGTTTTCTGATTGAGTTTTTGACAGTTTCTCTGAGGGATGAGGGAGGTATTCTTTCCCTCCCAAAATAAAGGTGTCTGCACTAAGCTTGTTTTGATTTCCCGTTTATTGTTTTTGCTCAGCTGCCTGGGAAAAGTTTTTCCAGCCTGCTAATTGCTTGAGCTCATAATTAGAACCAATGCAAATGAATGTAACGAATTTTCCCGAATCCCTTTCGACCGCAAAACCTTTTTCCACCCGAATTTTCTTTTGTAAATTTATGCAAATGACAGTGGGCGCTAAAATTCACGACTAATTAGCTCGAAAGTTAAATGGAATCACAAAGTATTCGGCATTAATTTATGTTGGCATATAATTTTTGTGACGCCTGACCATTTTTTTTGTTGCCTTGATGCTTTGATGCTGCCATCACGATTTGCATAAACAAATGCAAACGAATGCTAAATCAACGGGCATCAGGCATCAGGAAGGCGGCTGCCACGCCCACCTGCTGTACAGAAAAACTTTAGCTATTCAACTTTGGCCAGGCAGAAAGCATTCAGCATTTATTCAGATGTAGCTCTTGGATGCAACAATGTGGGGAAAAGTTTTGGGACAACATTTGGCATGGTGAAAGCAAAATATGTTGAATGGTATAGAATAATGCAAAAAGCTACTTGAAAAGCAAACTTTAAAAAAATATGAGAATATTTCGTTGTACAATTTTTACCTTAAAATTAAATTGCATCTCTGTTAAATAGAACAATTTAATTCATTTTAAATCCTCCACAGGTCGAGTTCAATTAAAGTGTCATGTGGCCTGTTCCACATCGATTTGGTTAACACTTTAATGCGATTCACTGGACATTGCCTGTTGAAAACAGGAGCAATTTAACGCATGGGCCAATTTGTGGCTTGAATAATTACAATTAACAATTGTTTTTTCCTCCTTGCATAATAAATTGAAATGTAATGTTTCGGTTAAGTGGATAAAGTTCAAGCTTTTTTATTACACAGAAAGGCTTATTTTATTAAATACATGTTTCAATTTCATTTTTGAATTTTAAATGTAGTTTTTTTTTTATCTAATTGGTGTATTAAATGGTATTAACAAAAAAACTAATTTAGTTTATGGTTCTTGATGGGTTTATCATGGGCTAAGTTGATTAAGGATATTTGAACATCAAGTTATAAATAATTTAAATAATGGAAAATCAAAACACAATTTTTTTTTCCTTTTCAAAGCACAAATAGAAAGTTAAAAAACTTTAGTTTTTTAGTTAAAGCTGTGATTAAACAACATTAGCCTAGATAATCACAGATTATTTAAACAATTGTAGCTAGTTAAGGTCTTATGATACTTGCTTAAATCTTATGGATATAAAATTGGATGGATATACATAGTTTATTCATATAATATTGTTAAATTGTATACACCTTTTCATCAATGTTGAACTTGTTAACTTTTTTAAATAAATTCATACCGTTTGTCAAAAATCCAGCAAGTGTCATAAGGCATTTGCATAGTATACTTTAAAATTCAGCATTTAAATTCTTCAATGGGTTTCGTAAATGGCTGTCGGATTCGTATTTCGCTTGTTGAGATTTTTGACAGTGCCCACTTTGAAATGAAATGCCCGAAATGCTGGTCCCTCGATTTCCCCAGAGCTCAAAAAGAGAACCATGCGTATGGCAACCAAATCTGTTCGAAATTCGACTGTTGTCGCTGTTGACGTTGTTGCAATTAGCCCCGAAATGCGGTTCAATTAGGGGAGTGCCCGCCCCTGGGCGGTGGAGGCGGTGGGCGTGGTCGGTGGGCCCACTAGCCGCTAATTTGCATATTGCATTACATGAAATTTCCATCTAGTCAGTTCGTTGAATGGTTTACGTTGGCATGGAATCAGTTTACGAAAGTACAATGTTGTCCGGCTTAATTAAAAATTTTACGCCGCTTGCAGTGCATCAGTAATTTGATTGTACGCTGCTGAAAGTGGTAACTTTATTTTTGCAAAAATTAACAGAACGTTGTACTTAAAGCCTTGCCTTTATTGATTTTACCATAAAGACATGCCGTTACTTCGCCAATAAGCGGAAAATCCAGCTTGTCTTCTTGGGATGGCTGGGCGTATTCCCTTAAAGATAAACCGGCGTAAACGTCAATTATGGGGGCGCACTTCCCGTAACCCAAGACCCGGATCCGGATGGTTGAATGACGGAGACCCGTTGTCGAAAACAAAAACTAAGCAAACGCTTAAACCTCGTCAACGCCAATAGCAGCGACGGGGAGTGACATTTTTTGAAAGTAATCCCGACGAAATGTTTGATTTATGTCAACGTGAGGAAAGGGCCGTCGACCATTAGTGGGTCGGGGAATATGCGGGCCATGGGTGTGGGTTTTCAGGGGGACAAGTGGGTTGGACAAACCCCTCGAAAAGTTCTAGTTCGGATGTGAAGTTTAACTAAGGAAATGTGCAAGGATCTGTGAGACATATAAAGCAACATAAATGGGAATTTTTCATCTTAAATGAATAATATTAAGCTTTATTTTTAGAATTATTTAACCATAATATATTTATTTGAATTTAATTTATAATTTTGTATGCTGTGTTTAATATTTTCATCAGGCAATTTACTAAACAGCAGCATAAATTAGGAGTTAAGCTCTTTTGACTGTATAAAACAAACTAATTAGTTCAGAATCATTCAAATCCAATTAGGTGCTTAATTTCAGGTCATGGACTTATAATTAATCAAACGCTTGGATTAAATCAACTAAAATTTTTAATGAGTAAAGCAGTAAATAGAGGCGGGGTTATGAGCTCTTAATTTGGTTTTCCCAATGCAGTAATTAAGCAAAACTTCACAAAGGAATATGAAGAATGCCAGCAATAGAAAGCAGGCCAATAAAATCCATATCCAGAGCAGATCGCCCACCTTAAACTCTCGAAAAGCCACATACGGAAAGGGATCCTTTTGGGATATCATGCCCAGAGTTATCATCTCACGAAGTGTTTGCTGTTTCCAATACTCCACTATTCCGGCACTCTGAACCCGATGGATCAGATCATTGATGTGGTGTTCATAAATGGAGTTCGATCGCATGACCAGCGATAGAAGAACACTTGTCCTGATGACCCGTAGTTCAGGCTGAACGGTGAAAACCGGTTGCTTGAAGAGCTCCTGTCTCTTGGCCACAATCATCCATTCCGAGGATAGAACAGAAAAAGCATGCGTTCTATTTAGGCCACTCCTTAGAGCACTATATTCACCGGTCTTTTTGAAAGTCAACTTATTCTTTATGGCTTGTATTGGTCGTTGCCACATAAAATCGTTTAGGTAAAACCTCTCGGCCTCTTCGAAAAACACGGTGACGTGGGAATCCCGAAGTTCCTGAAAGTTGGAAATCTGTCGGGAAGTGGGTCTTTTGGTAAGTAGCGTCTTTAGATGCGCTGCATATAGGGTACTCAAAACCAAGCCAAGTAAAAACAAACTGGCATTGGTGACCTTTGAGCTGATTGTATTTCTAGCACTCATATTGAAGGACTGTCCCATTATACCCGATATCATACGTTCATTCAGTATCAGATTCGACCAATCCACACGTTTCTGCAGCAACAGGGGTCCAAAACAGGTGTCCAGAATGGTAAAAATGCAGTAGAAGATCAGCAGCACTATGAGGAAATTACCGCCAACCATTACCACATACACTTCGGCGGTGGGTATTTCCTGGGCACGCGGTACCATTATGTACCAGTTCTCCAGGTCGTATATATCCGAGAAAGTCCCCAACTCACTGGACATCTCAAAGCCACAGAGGCTAATGGGCATGTTAATGGTTCCATTGAGGGTCATATTCCGAAGCAGTATTAAATTTAAACGCTCACCTTGCTTTATGGGTCTTTGCCAACGAAAAGTAAAGTTATACATCCTGGTGAATTCCAAAAGGAATTTGTAAACATAGCCCGTCATTTCCAGATCCCCCGTTTTGCCATTACGATAGACAATGGAACGTGGTGGAAATTGATCGGGTAGAGTTAGTATATATCTGCCAGAGTAGTCCTTAACTTTGACAAAGATAGGAGATATTTTTGGATTCACTTCCAACCATCTTTGAGAGGCATATGGTTGCAGTCGATACATCCGATTTTTCTGACCAATTACAGCCACGTGAAGGAAACGCAGGTGCTCTGCTGTTTTAGCAATGTCAACAGATGGTCTCTTTTCCCATTTCCTCAGGAGTAACACTCTAACCTTCCGCATATTCAAGAGACTCCTGTCAAGAGCCTGCCACAAATCAGAGTCCCAATCCGAATTTCCGGTCTGCCAGATTAGGACCAGCATTTCGTTGTTGAAACTGCCCCGCACATAGAAGTCCATCTGTTCATTGAAGCTAAGAACCGGCCAGGGAAACCTCTCCAAGCCAGATTCATTGCTCTGCAGGCTGTGTCTGAGCAGAAGAACCGTCTCATGGTGCTGGTCCCTGTAGATGCTGTCCAGGATGGGATTTAGCCAGGATGTGTCGTTGAAGAGCAGCAAAACTGGAACCACCAGCGGCCACATAGCGATCAAGAATGGTGGGAAAACCAGGCAGTACCCGCATTATCTTTCTAATAAACCCTAATTAGCGGAAGTTACAAATGATTTGAGGGCTTGCTAATGGTCTACGGATTGCAGGGCATTGAAAAATGTCCGTCATTAGCATTAAGTTTTACGGCTTTAATTTGTGCGTACTTACAGGCTCAATTATAAGTTGAGGAATATAGGGGGGCTAGCTATAGGGTTGAGTTTCCATCTCCTGGTGAATATTTCCAAATGATTTGTGTATTGCCTTGAATATTTAAACGTTTCTAATTGCCTGGGCAAATTGCTTTCAATGTTTTTCCTCAAATTTGCATATACACATCTAACCACCACCTACACATCCTTTTGACTCCATTAAGCCCGTTTTGCAATTGGTTTCGGTTTTGGGTTTATTTCAAATCAACATGTATTGCATTTGTTGATTGATACCTCTTGGGTTTTGCCAAGACCAAGAATACTAATTGCTTTGGCCTGAATTATGTATTGTTTTAACTTCAGGCAAAAGCCACAGACCATAACTTTAAACTGCTCTTGAAGTTTTCAACAAGTTTTTACCACTTCCGCTTCCTAGCCTCTCCATTTTCCGGCTGCTTTTCCTTCAATTAAGCAAGTTAAATGGGGAAAAAAGGAAGCGGAGGGGGGGGGGGAAATGCTGAAGTGCTTGAAGAGCGTGTCGCCTTAATTTTCACGCGAGTGCATATTTGATTTTCCATTTTATTTTCCCTTTTTATTCATATTCCCGACGTCTGCTCTCATTTCGTGTTTTTGCATAAAGTCGAGACGGAGGGCTTTTCACTTCCCGCTCGTCGTTGACATGCATAAAATTGCAAAGAATTGTTGCTTGGCATAAATTATGCCTGACGTACTCTATCTTGCGGAGAAAAGGACTTCGTGCCACACGGCGTATGCTTAATGTAACATTAATTGTATTTATTTGCTTTGCTGATTGATTTTCCCCAGCTGAGATGGATTTTACGGCCTACAACTTTTGCCCTGCATACAAGACAAGACAATTTGGTTTATCAAAGTCATTTGGCTCCTGGCCCAGAGGCAGGCCACGCCCACATAAATTAACGCAGACTTAACGAAGCGTTAACACAAAGGACGAGAAATGGCCGGGAAAGCGGCTGGGAATCCCCCTGCCAACTTTGCGACAATAAATTTATTGGTTTTATCCTGAAGCTTATCAAGTTTGCCTCGTCTGTTCATCTCAACGCACAGCATGTGCAGTAAATTTTTATGTTGAATGGGTTTCGCCTCCATGGTAATATAATTTATGCAAAAAATAATGAGCCTGCTTTTAGGGGGGAAAACATGTGTGTATGTTACTTGGAAAAAAGTTATTAATTGATATGGCTTTAAAGCTTTTCAGTCATTGGTTTTAGATCCCTGAAAGGTTCCTTGAAAGGTGGGCGGGAAAATGGAAAAGTTTTTCTTCCCAACACTTGAAACCCGAAGCCGAATCCCTGTTGATGGGTTTGCCTAAGTAGGGTTGCTTGAGATTTTTCGACAATGTGTTAAGTGAAAATTGACACAGGCCAAGGGGGAAAAGTTTAAATGATTGAACGTAGTAGCCAAAAAAGGAATGCCTTTAAGGAAAATGTATCTCGGGAGCATTTAAATTCTGTCGTCAGTTGGCAAAAGTTAGTCATGTTAAGCTGTGAAATTGTTCGCCATTTTACGGGCGCCATTTTCAGTTGTGCGCTTTTTTAATTAAAAAAGTGGCCACTACTGAAAAAAAAGGGGGCGACAGCCCGTTTGAACTTGTTCCTTGCCGCTTTTAATTTCCAATCTCTATTCCTGTGCACCACTGTTGCAGAAACTCTGGACAAAAAAGTAATTAAAATACTGCAAATATTTGCCCGGAGTTCGAATGCATTTCCCTATCCAACCCCCCTCGATCTCAGCCAATTCTGCAAGTCGCGCTGGAATCCTTGACCGCATTCCGTATACCCGTATACCCAGCACATCCCAACATCTAATGCGGCTAACTGAAAGCAGGGGTATGAGTATCTGTGTACTCCCTGCATTTGTCTGCGTTCCGTGTCGTTTGCCTGACAACCAGGCCGCATCCTTTTCGAGTTTGCGCTTGTTTGTCATCCTTTTTGCGGTCCCCAGCTTTTGCCCTTCATATGATTGCGGCCTCATGCTTTTGCATATCTACCATGAATACCATTTTTTCCCACCCACACATCCACATCGCACTGAAGAAGGGGACGAATTATGCGTGAATATTCGCAGATATGCGAACTGAGTTGTCAACAAGCTCAGGTTGTGGCTGTCTCGAAAACCGCCCATATATGGGTTTACTTTCGGTATGCCGGGAATTTAGTTGTCAACCTGGATTCGCGGCAATTCGAAGGGGTTTTTCTGGAGCCAAGATGATAAACGTCTATGTTGGGAATGCCAATTTCAAGGAAAGAGTTAGAGAGTGGAAAATTTTAGGCATAACATATTTCTGTATTGAATTTATTTGTTCTAAGTTATATTATTTTGATAAAAAAATTTCCAAAAATGTTTGTTTATATATTTTTAGAGACCGGCTTATTAAAATTAAAGTAAACTATGAATTTATTATTTTCACTTTTTAAGGTCTATCGAATTTTTAAAAGAATAAAATATTATTTATTTATTTTATTATCTTGTGAAATTTTTCTACCTAATATTTATTTTAAATATTTATTCTATCATCTTTTGAAAATGTTACTAACTACACAGAGAAAACTTTGACGTCCTTATCTGAGTTAAAAATATTTATACAAATAAAACGATATTTATGAAAATATTTTTGTTTTGCTCAAATCATGTTGAATTGGCAGTATTTACATTGTATATATATCTCAACAAAAAAACGATTAGTCCAGTCAGTAGTGTATGCTTATCAAAAAGTTGTTAAGTAAACTTAGTTTAATCTTACTCTTCTCACCATTTCGTTCTATTATTGAGAACATTGATAGCAAAATGTACTTACGCGGTTTTATAAGAACGAACGTTCTCAATTCAAGAATAATGTACTTGAATATTTCTCTCTGTGTAACATTTATTTTAAATATTAAATATCATCTTTAGAAATGTTACTCCCTAACATATATTCTTATATCAAGTTTTTTCATATTTTTATGTTTACTTAAAATATTATATTTATATGCTCTATATTTTAAAACTATGTACTTAAAGGCCTGTTAAATGGTTAGAGCATTTAAAAATTGTGTAGTTAAAGCTTTAAAACTATTGACAATTGTGAACAAAGTGTAATTCAATTTTTGTAAAATTCTTCAGCTTAAATTCCAAACACTTCTCAAATGTTTGCCAAAGTTTAATAAAAGCCCTTCTATGCCGTTCCATGTTTGCCAATGTTTGACCATGTTTACCCTGTGGCAGTGGGGCGAATCTTGGGGCGACTTGAAGAGAGAGCCCCAGCCTCTCGCCGCTCGGTCAAAAAACCAAAACAGAGAAACTTGTCTAAAACGCTGGGCAATGCTCCCCTTTCACCCCCCCCACACCCTCCTTTCACCACCCCAAGGAAAACAAGCGTCGAGCACGTGTATTTGCTGCCTTTTGATTGGCCAGAGGCTTTCGCTTTTCGCTGCCGCAGAGAGCGAGCGTTTCCGAGGGCCACGAAGAAAACTAAGAGAGCGGGCTAAGAGAGCGCCGGAAACTGGTTTTCCGAGGCAAGCGGGAAAGGCACCCTGTATCTCATGTAGCAGAGTGCTTTTCTGGCAGACGAAACAGACGAATGGCCGCAGTTGTTGTTCGGCGTTCTTTGTGGTCAGACACTCGCGTATACGTATACGCAACGTCATCGTTTGTCTGGCGTCGCTTCGAAAAGCGAAAAAATTCTGAATACCGGTTGCATTTCAAAAGCCAAAAAAAATAAAAATATTAACGGTTGCATATCGGTTTCGTCGTTACACACACGCACGTAATTCGAGTCAATTTCCGTTAAAATTTAAATTCAACAACATAAAATAAAACCCCCACCCACAAAAATCAGCATAAAAGGTACTACACATTGGTATTCTTATATTATCGTGTGCTGCATTCTCGAAAACGGGTTCTACGGCATTCTCAACTCAATTCTGCACTGTAATTTTTTCAATGCTCGTGACGAAAGTGAAGTTCTAACCATTTCCGGCTGGAAAGTAAGGAAAGAATCTAAACGGTGATTTGCAAATAAAACGGCAAGAAAGCAGAACTGGCAAAAAAAAAGTTATTTAATATTCATAGCCGTGGTAGAAATAAAAATCTTCCACAGCCAAACAAAGCAACAAGTCGGCGCCAACTCTAATACTAAAAAAAAAAAAGAATAGAAAAAACCGAACAAAAAGCCACAAGCAAATCCAAACTCAAACAACGCTGTGTTTATTAACATTCAGCTGAGAGCTTTGGATAGGTAGAAAAGCCTCGTCTTCCGAGAATTGGCAGTTAGTTTTTGAAATCACCTCCGACCAAGCGAACCCCTAAAAAGAGATTAAGAAAAAAAAGAAAAGAACCGAAGACGAACTCAGACCTGTTAAATACCCGTAGGTGTTGCGAGTGCCAGTGTGTGTGTGAAAGTGATAACTGTGAAACTATATATCCCAAAGATACAAAAAATAGTCCCTGTGAGTCCCCACTTTCGGATGACATTCGAGAACTACTCGAACCACCCACGCCGCCAAAGAAATGGAAAGTTTTTCGCTTAGACTCTGAAAAGAAAACTAGTGAAGAAAAGAATTTTGCAGATCGCAGCTAAAAAACTGATTACGCGACGCGTTCTAGATACATTTTTGGGGCTGCAGTGCAGATCTGGCGAGATATATTAGTTGAATGTGTGCCAAAATGAGACGAGAAATACGGCCACAGTCGTGTTTATTATTTTTATAATTTATTGCCCAACAATAACAAAAATATATAGTATATAACTGAACCTATATATATGAAATTTCGGAGCGAGCACTGTTTGATTGCCGTTTACATCGCAGCATTCTGGTGAAATGCATCTGCAAGATACACACGACTGCAGACTGACACGGAAACCGGCGAGGCGGACGCATAATAAACGATAAATTTCAGGGCAATGACAAAATTGCTGATAACTGACCCACCAACATTTCGATTCTTGCTTCTACCATCCTCTTTTGTTTGATCATTAATATCTTTTAGTTGAAAACTGGGTGGAAAAGTTCACATTCAAGGTTAGTCTGGGACTTAAACTCTAGAACTATCTTTTTTTTTGTATCTAGGGGCTTAAAACCGCTTAGCTAATGATCCCCTGGTGAATGAATGTTTGAGCAGTTTTCCCGAAAAAAGTAAAAATCAATGTTGGGCCCTCCTCCCAGTTGATTTGGCAATCGCTGTTTTGCCCAGCAGATTTATGTTTGTGTGTTTTTTTTCGGTGTTTCGGTTTAGACCAAAATTTTAGTGAGGTGCGTTGGGATAAAGGGGGGTTCGAGGGGTTGAGGTTGGGCTGGTTGAGCAGACACAGGCTGAGTGGCCGCCCGCTGCTATTTATAGGTGCTCAACAAACATACACACACACATCCATTCGCTCTTTGAACAAAATGTATCTTATAGATACACAGGCAAAAAGTTTTGCATTGCCCAGCCGTGTTTCCCCCACCATTCGCTATATGTCTGGATTGTCTGCCTCATAAATATATGTGGCCATACGACAATGGCGAGACACACACAGAACCCAGACCCAGTCGGCAGATCGGGATCTTCTGGCCATCTCCCCGGCTTCTAAGGCAAAGCAAGTTGCCTTTTCATGCCAGGCAGTTAGTTTCTGTGAAATCGAAAACAAGATTGATGCCTAACAACCGGACTTTCTTGGCCAAAAAGGAGACAACGCAGCTGCTCCGTCTGCCTTTTGTTAGCCACATTTTGTATCTGTTTAATTGCCGTTGTTCGTAGATACATATGTGTGTTTATTTCGGGGGGGAATGGGGAAAGAAAATACTTAAATACAGTGAAGCCGCCCGGGAACTTGGCAATTTTTCCTTTCAACTTTTCCCGCGTAAGGCGCAGAGTTATTTTTTTCGGAAAAAATACTCAAAATACCAATCAGTTGGCGACCAGTTTCGTTTTTTCTTGCATAATCTGCACGGCAACAGCTTGCGGCAAGTGCAACTGCAACCGCGGAGGCTGCTGCGGCTGCGCAGTAAATATCTTTTAGTCTTTTTTTTCTTTTTTTTTTCTTTCGTTTCGGGCATGACAAAAGCTGCCAAGCGATTCGCTTCATTCGCTGCCATACGTAATTGCAAGTTCGAGCGCAAAACTTGAAAAACGGCCAACAGATACGAGCCACAAATTGCAGCTGACTGCAGTTGGGGGCTTTGTTTTCTGGCCATCCCGCTTGCACTCGCTGTTAGCCATTATATATCGGTGTATATATATCTTTGAGTATGCAAGAACCGGAAAGGAAGTGAGCGTGTAAGTTACCAAGACTTTGACTCCCAGTACAAAAACCGGTTTCATCTCGAATGCTTCTTTTCCAAGAAGCACGCCTTTCAGGGCTCGCCAAGTCATTCACTTGCAGCCGATTCGATATTCGAGTTTGTGGCTCTGGTTTCTGTTTTTTCTTCATTTTCTGCTGGCTGCGCAGCCGCAGTGGCAGTTTAGGTTGCAGTTGCAGTTGCATTTGCTGCCACCAAGCGCGGGCGCAAGAACAAAACGAAGTAGTGATACACTTGCCAAAATTAGCTATTATTAAACATGTTATTGCATCAGTCGAAATTTTGATAGGTCTTCTTTAGTTAAGACTTATGGTAATTTGAAAGACTGTTTACGTAGGCACATGTTTCATTTGAATAGTCAATTTTGAAAGCAGTTAAAGCGCACTTTGCATAATTTTATTTCCTTGGTCTTATACTCCTTTTTATAAAACCAACTTAAAGGTCATATCCATTAGAATGGTCTTGAAATTTTTATATAATCTTCTTAGGAAATTTAATAAACCAGATTAATTCGAAAGAAGTTTATGGCTTAAGTGTGTTTATTTAAAAGAGATCAGGATACCTAAATTTTACATTTAATGAATACTTAAAATTGAAGAATAAATTTTCTAAGATCATGTGATTAAAAAAAAAGTTTGATTAAGGTAAATTAATTCAATGAGCTCAGTCAAGTCAGAATTATTTTTAACTTATGGTTTTATAGAAATGGCTTTTAAGTGGTTCTAACTTAAGCGCATTTTTAACTTTAAAAAAATAAAATTAAAAAAAATTTTTTTTGTTAATTTCAAAATTATATGTAATTTTTCCAAGTGCAGTTGAAAGAAGCACGAGTCACCGAACAATGCGAAACTTATAGTTCCTCGTAGACCAGAAGATAGAAGAATCCAAGAGGCGACGTGCGTAGCATGGAGGTACGGGTTTAGTAGTTGCACCACCGGTGGGCGGAAGGGGAGTGGCAGCCGGAGGTGGGTGTTAAGTGCTGGGCAACTGAAGTGCCGTCTCTTTCCTCTCGCTGGCTGGCTTTTCGTCTAGTACGACGCATGTGCAGCCCGCTTTCCTGAGGTACTTGAACCTTATTGTCCATATAGGTAGGAGTGTGTGTACTGGTGGCCACAAAATGGCGACGGAGCTAAGGTAGCTTTAGCTCCTAACACGATGATATATGGTTGTGGGCGAACGAACATTGAACTCTGGTCGGGAAGCAAGGAGAAAATATATAGAGCAAGGCAAAGGGCTAGGAAGAACATTTGCATGGAGGTGAAAAACTTCAAAAGAACTTTGTGAGGTATCTGAAGAATTTTCTCAGAATACTTGGGCATCTACTGATTGTAAGAAAAGGAAACATTCTTAATAGAGTGTTATAAAAAATGTGTTTGGTCACCTTTATTTAACATACCAAATATATTTTCTGTTCTGTTCTAATTAGTTGCAAGATATTCCATCTTTAATCTATGTATATTTTGTTAAATGATAATACGTATGTTGATTGAGACTGCACATAATTTCCAAGTTACACTTAAGGTCAAATAGCTTTCATCTTTATTCTATGATGTATTCACCTCACAAAGTATTCCCCAGCTGATAGCTATCCAAGTCAACGATTTCCATAATTTAATAACAAGTATTTTAACAGAGACTGCTTATAATTTGCTAGTCACACTTAAGATCAAATAAATTCCTTCTTTATTCTATGATGCATTCACCTCACAAAGTATTCCCCAGCTAAGACCAATCCAAGTCCAAGCTATTTCCCCACAGAGGCACCCATTAGGCTAAACTCTTCGGGTCAAGATACAAGCACCTCCCTAATCCCCGTTTGAGTGCAGGCTGACCTCAAAACAAAGCTGATTTATGTCGCTCCCCGAAAAGTGTCAACTGGCGGCCAACCTCAACCCAATGCCCTCCATTCGAGACCCAATATCCAATCCGAGTTTCAGCGGTATCAGCTGCTGGCAATTTGAACTCAATCGACACCCAAATTGATAACTTAATGCGAGACAAAGAGGCAATGTGCAAAGTGAAAGAGATGGGGAGATCGGGGGTTTCAGCGGGGCCTTTAAAAAGTTTGCTCAGCATATTTATTCACTGGGGAGACAGTGCCAATTCGAGCCTCCCGAAAGGAAAAATAAAAAAAGGCAGCAGATAAACAAACAAGGCAACAACTAAAGTCATCTCTGGTACCCTGTGTTTGTTGCTATTTTTCTTTGTAATTTTTTTGTTGTAATTTCTGTAGTTGTTTCTGCTGTTTTTGTTGTTGTTATTGGAGCTGCGCTTTGGCTGCCTTGTCATTTACACGCGTAAACGTCCGTGACCCTCTGGCCCGGCTTTCAAATGACTCCGCCAACTCGGAGGCTCCAAAAGACAAAGACAGCACAAAGAGCGAAAGACAACGGCGGAAAGAGATAGCTAGCAACAGCGAGAAAGAGAAAGGGATGCTAACCAGCTGTTGACGTTAAGTTCAAACTTTTGTTTTGGGCCCCATCAACTTGTTAAGCAGCTCAACCTCAGAGCATGAGAAAATCCACAATATTGAATATTGAAAAGGAAAAGTTAAGCTTTATTAAATTCCAATAAAATAAAATAACAGCTTTATTTATTAATTAACACTCACTTTGTAGGTAACATATTGTTCTACCATGTTTATTTATTATCCTTAAATATAAATATTTCTGGAACTATTTATAAATTTATTTTCCATATAAAATTTCAGCTTTAAATCAACACATTTTGAATCTGTGCAAAATTTATGGGGTCATTGCAAAGCAAATTTATGGAACAAATTATAAAATCATTTCGAAGAGCATAAGAAGAGAAACAGAAAAGAGCAAAAGAGTTAAATGCTTAGCAGCTATTGCTAAAATTTATGTTTAAATTTGTTGTTGGGAAGTTAGGAAGTAGTTTGTCTATTAATTTTTCAAATCAAAAATGTTTAAATAGAGTGAAAATTTATTAAAACCATAATCAAATAAAAGGCCAGATAATCCTGAATAATAAATAAAGAATTTGTTTACTTTCCTAACCAACTTTTGTGTAAATACTGACGTAAAACTTTAATAAAGAGAGTGGCAAACTGGCAAAAATTATGCAGAAGTCATCTTTTATTTATGAATCTATCTTAAGTCAATCTCAATGAATTTGCAGACTCTTTGTGAATTATTAAATCAAAGTAGAGAGACGAAAAAAGAGATATGAATGGCAAAATAGTAAATGAGCTTAAAGTTTGTCTGCGTCTTTGGACAGTGAGTACTCAATATGTGGATTTTATTAAGTGGATTTTTAAAGTCACAACGATTTATACCTATAAAATGATATGAAATATTGTCATCATAATACTCTTTCTAGATTTTAAGTAAATATTTTTAATTTTTTAAAAAATATTCTGAATAAAAGAGCGTTTCCTACTTTGAGCGCGCACTGTGGCTGCCTTTATGTTTTGTCTTCATAAGACAAGCTTTAACAGCTCCCCATATTCATGTGAAAATAAATGATATTGTATTTCATCTATCCAGCTCAATTAAAGTGCAGACGCTTCCTAAACAACGAATCGCATTACGAATTCAAAACTCGAACGAGACACGTGTGTTTTGGTGGGCGGTGGGCGTTGGGGTTCAAGTTCCAATGCGAATCGAAAACCAATTCAAAATTCGATTGGCAACGGTGTCATCGCACTATGAGCTTGTCTAGTCTGTGAGTCAATTAAAGCTCGTGATTAGCATTTGGCTTTCCAGCGAATCCAAAGCTGACTCAAACCCATAGACTTAATGACTCACTTTAATAGACAGATCGATGGATTACAGAATATAACCCGCAGATACGAGAGCTGAAGTAATGACTTTCTACTCTTTCCACTCTTTCAGCATTAACTACAATTTTTTTTCTCCATGGCTGATTCGTTTTCTTTCCACTTGCAGAGATACACCGCAGAAAGAGCGCAAATTGGCAGTGAATGGGCCGATTTCATAATAAAACGTAAGAGCAGTACGGCCAAAGAATCCAACTGACGCAATTCAATTTGCCAGCGACCGCAAGCTCATAAATTGAGATTAAGCAAGAGCTCAACGTGGCCAAAAGGGGCCAAAAGAGAGGGGTGTGGGGTTTTGGCCAACAGCAACGGCAATTGCAAATCAATCACACAGAGCGCTAGTCGCCCCACCACAATTTGCATGAGCCAACTCGGAAGCAGCCAGCGCCAGGAATTGACTTCGAATTTGAATCAGCCAACACAGATTCAGATACAGGGCCAACATCTCAACCAAAATCAAAGCCAAAACCAAAATCAAAAGCGTCGACCAAGTGGCGTTTTATGGCAATTGCGCCATCAGCTGCACAAGCGTAGCACCAGGAAGATGAAAACCATTTCATGATACTACAAGTGGTCCGAATCGGTGCTATTGAACTATCTGAGAATGCCGTCGACGCCGTACGATCTGGTCCAGGATGACCAGGATCTGCGGGTCCCGCTCCACGCCGAGCAGGCCTTCTTCCACGGCATCACGTTTCAGGCCAAGGTGAGTCTTTAGCCAAAATCCCTGTTCTATTTACTTTCTGGGGAGTGTCTGGGTCTTTTATCTCTCTGGGCATCTTGCAAACATTCCATTCCCTAAGAGATCCATCTCAGTTAATTGTGTTTTTGTGTTCCAATAAATTAGCAATAAAATATTTCAATGGTTTAATCTTATGGGAACCACTGGCAGGCTTGGTAAACACGCCAATTTTCATTTAAATATTGATTCCGCCATTATCCTCAGCTGTTCTACGGCAATTTAAAGAAGGTCAATAACCTTTGAAATGTTTTACAAAGGGAAAATCCATTTTTTACTTTGCTTGGGGTTTTATAAAGAATATTTAACTTACCATTTAACTTACTCCGTTGAAAATAAATAAGGAACAGAAGAGTTTTACTTTATATACATCTATATAAAATTTAAAACAGGTTATAGATCGTGTTTAAAGGTATTATGTTACCATTTAACTTACTCCGTTGAAATATTTAACATATGGTTTGGGTTTTTCTTTTTAATATACCTTTATAAAATGTATAATTAATTTTATATAAAAGGTCCCATATTGTTTTTTGTCGAACCAAATCTTGTATGTTTGTATGTCGAATCAAATTTAAAATTATTGGTGAAAGTTACTGTATTGATAGACATTCATCTCTAATTGAGCCATTTAATTGTAATTAACAAAAATAGTTCGTTGGCAATCATTTTCATTTATTTTTATTTGGTGGCTTTCCAATTAACTCCAAGTTTAATTGGTCGCTCTTAAATTAAATGAAGTATCATTGAAAATAAAAAAGTGATCACTTTAAAACAGTAGTTAAATTCTACATTTTTATTATTTGCTTTTTCATAGGTATATTTGTATGTTATTCCAGTATTTCACTTTCTTTATAAGTAATGTCTGTTTGTGTGGAATATTCTTCGACCGAATTGTTTACATTCCGATGTGAAATACTTGATGTGTAAACTGGAATCTCCGCTGCCTTAGTCATCCGAAATTGTGAAGATAGATAATATCCATTAGATATTTAAGCCCTGAAATTGTGTTTGTCATTGTTTTTGCTCAAACAACACTTCAATTTCGCATTTTCAACATTATATTTGGTGTACTTGAGCGAATAAACTGCTCTAAACAATTTGTAAATGCAATTAAATGTGTTTGGCCAATTTTGCAGCTGCTCTGGGGTCATGGGTTTAATTTATTTTCATTGCTGCTGCGGTTGACGGAAGTGGCAAATAAAGAGTTTTCCATGCTAACAGAAAGAGTTAGTCAACTGTCACAATTACCCGGGGTCTGGTTGTTTTTGTTTTATATGCTTGATATACATATATGTATTTTCCCTTTAGGGGGAGTAAAAATTGTAAACAAAATTTCCATTTCTGTACGATTGCCCGGCTATCGAGCTCCATTATTCAGCAACGCATTTTGAGCATTTGTTTAGTTTTATATGCGTTTTTTTTTTCTCTGCCGCTGTATTTGCCTCCAATGTTTTGCTTTCTGCTTTTGTTTATTATTTTTGTTCAATGTGTGGAAATTGTTTGTCTGCCCTGCTGTTTGCTACTGTTTTTGTTGCTGTTATTGTTCTTTTGATTTTGATTTTGATTCGATCAGTTACATGCGGTTGACCAAAATTTCAATTAATTTTCCCTGCAAGATTGATGAGCCTGGTCCAAAGGGAAAAGGCCTGTGTAGTGTGGTATATGGCCCATGGAAAATTCCAATCATGTGGGCTGTTGTGGCAAGTTCATGACTGCCTTTTCCTGGCCATTGACTTTGTCCCTCGGTCTGCCCAACTTTGTATGCAAATCATTCGAACATTAGCCGCATCATTCTCACGTATCCCAGGCAGCATTGTTTCCACTCAGCGTCTCTCTAGCATTTTGCATAATTTTGTTTTTTGTGGCAAGGCATTGCACTTGGAGTTGCAGTTGCATCGGCCTGTGGCAGTTGCAATGCCAATTAAATGCAGTCAATTTTCTATGTCGAATTGCGGAGTGAGCGAAAAAAAACCACGAACATTTCTGCTTTGACAATCTTTGAAGTTTTACACGGAAGAAAACTAGATTTTTGATTAATTGCCTAGCTTGATTTTTAATACCTCCTCCTTACAGCACTAGAAAATAATGAAATTTATAAGTGAGCTGCATTTTTTATGGCCAGAAAACCAATGCTTTGGAATCCATACTTGTTTCCTTTAAAAATAATTTGTAAAAACAAATTATAAAATTTTCAAAAAATAAACAGTTAACAAAGAGTTAAATTATTTTAGTGATCAGAAAACCAATCTTCAGGATTCCTTACTTGTTTCCCTTAAAAATGAGTATGTGAAAAATAAAATGTACAAAATATGAGCTGCTGTTAATTTATAATAATGGTGAAAAGGGCTTTGTTAACTAAAAAAATATTTTTTAAAACTAAGTAACCAAACGAAAATAAAAACAAAACATTTGTTTTTTTTTTAATTTTTTTTTTATAAGAGCGGTCTTAGAATTGTCATGAAAGTATCCAAATTATTTAGATTATTCTTTAAAATTTAAACTTTGGCTTGGCTTGTTTAAATTAGTTATTATACATTTTCTATTTTCTAATATATGTTTTTATTATTAATTTTTATTTTATAAACGCGGTCTTAAAATTGTCATGAAAGTATGCAAATTGTTTAGATTAATATCGCGAATTTTTATTTTGGTTAGGCTTGTTTATATTAGTTATTATACATACTTTCTACTCTCTAATTAAGATTTAAATTAATACGAACTGCACAAAAATTGGCACAAAATTCAACTAGAGTGACAACAATTGAATATTTTTCCTGTGTGGAGTAGTTTTTCCTTGGCGTTTTCATGCACGTGCTCTTAGTTACCCCCTCCACCCAACTTCCACCCCCCCGCCAGCAAGTTTACTATTATTTGCATTTTCCATAAGCAAAACAAAACAACTGAAAAAAAAAGTTTTGCACTTTGTTATGCTTTTGCAGTTTTCGCTTTGTTTGTGCTTTTGCTTCAGCTGCAGCTTCAGTCGTTTTTTTTGTTTGTTTGTTTGTTTGTTTATTTGTTTGTTTTGGCTTTTGGCGAGTCGCAGGCTTTTGGCCAAAGAGACCAGAACGGTGAATAGCCGTACCGTTAGCGCACCGATGTGCCATATATATATTCGATGGCTAACCCAAATAAGATGAACAACCATGACCAACCCACTGCGTTTTCCCAATAAAAATATCCTCACTTTTTCTGCTGTGTCAGCAGCGAATAAACTTCATCTGATTCATCTGTCAGATTGTCCAGAGTGGGAATTATGCGAGTTATGAATCACCAGAGTGTCCTGAAGCCCATTTAATTTCAGATACTGGCAGGGCTTTACTGCTTAGATTAATTGAATTTCACGCTTTGATTTGGCGAATTGACTGGGCCCCCAAAGCCATGCCCCATAAATCTTTCAAAAGGTGTATAAATTACTTGCTCACGCACAACGCCTGGCGCTAAAAAATATTTTTCTTCGCACTTCCTACCTGTGCCTACCTTTAGATTTGTTTTTTGTTTGCCTGGAAACAAGGCGTATGCTTAACATTGGTTTTTCGCCCTGAGATTTTGCCAATTCTACCATTCAGGATACACGCTGCTCTATCAAATATTTATGCCATTCATTGCATCCCGATACAAGTGGATTTATTTGGGCTTAACAACTTCCGACTTGCGTATGGGGAATTTATTACCCTTTGGTTCATCAATTATTTGAGTCAAGTGGATTGCCGCTGATGGTTTGGATCAAATCCAGGCGATTTTTTTTGTAAATTTTTGGGGCAAAAGTTTATTTATTTAGTGGGTGCTGCCTGCCCAACAGACATTTCCGCCTAAAATAACCAGAAAGGAGTATATTTTCATTCCAGAAAATAAAAACCATTTCCGGTCTATATAGAAATCATGTTAATTACCCATTCGTTCGCTGTTCTCTCAGATCAAAAATTGATATAAAATCATTTTTATCTTGCTTGCAAAATTTGTATTTATTTTTGGAATGAAAATTTCTACGCTCGAGGTAAAATTAATTATTATTTACAAAATAATATTAATTAAGGCGAAGGTGAGGCGCATATGTTCCAATTTTCCACACAACCGAAAGAATATTGAGGAGAAAAATAAATCGAAAGAAATGAAAAATACGGGGGCACATAAAAATATTAAAAAACAAATAAAATGGAGACGGCCACACACACACATGCCTGTGGTCCACGTGCTGCGAAAGTGTGGGTGTGCCTTGGATTTTCCTCAGTTTTCCTCGGTTTTCCACTCTGCTTTTCTGCTTCTCTGTTGTGTTTACCCATTTTCCGTGTGTACGCAAAATTATGAATGCTGTTCAGGCGTATACGCAATATAGCCGACCTGCCCACATCTATGTAGTACACTCAAAGAAAAAGATGAAGAAAGAAAGTTTTAAGAAAAGTGAGGAAATTAAACTAGAGATTCCAAACATGGTCTATACTTTACTATATTAAAGATTCTTGCACTTGGATTCTGTATAATTGTATATATTAAATGAATACTCATCTTAACGATACGATTCGATACTCAATATAGTAGAAATAATCCAACAATTGTTACTTTTCTATGACTATTTTTTTTCGGTGCATGTACATCCCGCTGTTCCAGTTGCTTTGTTTATCTGCAAAGGCAGACCTCGTTTTGTTTTTAGAAGTACCAAAAAGAGGACAACTTCGGGTCTGGCCTCATCATATATCAATTTCAATTATCAGGCATTTCCGTTCTGAGGCTGGAAGCATTTCAAAAGCATTTTCCGAAACATTTATATATATATATAAATTATTGGCAACGACAAAAGGGTCGTCCTGAAAAGGATTATGCGGCCTGCAACTCAACTTGGGTCCTTGGTTCTTGGTCCTGGCTTTTATCAGCCGCAAGTGACAGCAGCAGACCCTCCAGAAAAAGGCGTGAAAAATGAGTCATAAAATGCAAATAAAACTCGAGAGTCCTTTTATGTGCTTTCCTTAAAAGTTCTTTTCTTCAGATTTTCTTTTACTTCTATTCTATTTCCGTTTCATTTTCGTGTTTGCCTGAACCTTTTGTGTAAAGTTCAATTTGCTCGTTAATATCTTGATAAACATTTGTTTTAGCTGGATTTTCCATTGCCAGCGCAAAGATCCTCGCGTGTGTGTGTTATTTGGGTTTACATGGGATAATTAACACGCCTCACCGCTGCCCGAATTTTATGGCCAACACTTTTGCTCAATTCGCAGCTCATCTGTGGGACATGCTATGGCTATATCGTTGGGACCTGGATCCCCTCATTCAATTTTTAAATTTTTGATTATTCTTGTGGTTGGGAAAAATGCATTTGCCGGCTATAACATCGGGCATAATGCAAACAAACAAGCCGTCGCCGTTGATATTGGACTTTATGCATACGGTATAAAGTTCAATAAATATTTAATGGCATCTCATCTTTTGCACATCATAGCTTTTGCGGCTGAAATCCAATAATAAAAATTCAATATTTTGCAGTTACTTAAAAGTGTTATGAAAATAATGTATAAAGACCAATGGGGAAAATGTAATTTTCTTTTGGCAGTGCGCGAAACCCCACCAAATGGCTTTTGGAGGTTATCATATTCAGGGCAAATTATCGGCTAAATGCTTTTATGGCTTGATTCCGGTCCCCTCTAAAAGGATATTCATCGAGATATGAGTGTGTGTGAGAGAACGGAAATGGTTTCCATTTGGTGGCTACGATTGACTGGGGGATTCATTTGAATTCACTGGAGTGCGGAGTACCTCACATTTTTTTTTCTTCACCCAATTCCTCTTTCAATTCGGTTCGATTATTACAGATTCATTCCGCTCATTTCTGGCTGATTGCTTGGCTGGGCTAATCGATTTTTCTTGTTTTTATCCCTCCACAACCATTCTTGGTTAGGTTATTCCACTTTGGCTTAGCTCAGCAGTAGATAGGGACATTAGTGGCCACCTACTTGAGCTTCTTTGGGCCATAATTCTCGGCTGTATTCGCGTTTAATGTGTGTCAAGTGCCACATTAATGCTGGTCGTCAAGGATTAAGTGGCCATTACTTGGACTTTGGTTGGGTTTATCTAATATAGGGTGTTAGCTTGCCAGCTCATTGAATGATGATTCATTCAATCGCTGATCATTGGGCCATGAATGCGGCACATGCTCCACTCCACACCAGCTCATTTATTATCTATTACACAATTTTCTGTTGCAAATTGGCTCACATTTCGCAATTACACCTGGCACAGTGCACCTGGAGCAAACGAGTTCCAATGACTGCCAATGAATGAGTCAGGGAGGCAGCCGCGCAGGCTCTCGAAAATGCAGGAGAAAATATTGCTTTCTCACCCACTTCCAGCGAAACAAACTAGACAGCCATCCCTGTTTTTGTCCAAAATTGGTAGCACACGCAAATGTGCAAACTTTTGGCCTGGTCAGCATGCTGTCTGTTGTTATTGTGGGTGCCTAGCGAAGCGCTCAATTGCGGAAGTTGCAACGCCAGCTGCTGTGGCACGCTCTTTGCTAGTGTTTTCTAGACCAGGCCCATAACCACCAGTGACCACCGATCAACGACTACCGACCCTTTCCCAGGCCGATGACAGCTGTTTGCTGGCCAACTGGGCTTGGCCCTGGCCCAAACAAAGCAAATGAAGCAGCACAATCGAATGCAGCTTGGGTTCAATATTTTGATATCCGGTACCCTTACAAAAGAAGGGTATATTGGTTAGACTGGGTAATCAATTTCCTATGCTTAAAAATAAATACTTTGACCAAGTTGACAACCGTTTAAATAATCAGTTGTCCGTTAATTTGTCCGTTCAAGAGAGAACATGTAAAGTTAAAAGGTCTATAGCATGAATATATATTTCAAAAATTTGGTTTTGTCTATGTCATGAGCCATTAAATCAACTTACAGATCAAATTAAATTAGATAATGTTATATTTATGAACGTAGAGCCTATTTGTCCGTTTAATTTGTCCGTTCAAGAGAACACATATAAAATCTAATGTTTAACCATTTGGCTATGTCCATTAGACTTTGTCTATCCATTTAAATATTGAAAAATGTCTAGGAATTAATATATGGTTACTTATAACAACGTACTTTATTTTCTGAAACCAGGGTATTTCATAGTCGAGAAACTCCTCGTTATCTTCCCGTATTTTTTCTTCCCTCCCGTATTTTGTTATTTTTGGTAATGACAAGCGATCGCTGATCATTTTCTGCCAATTTTCCCATTCGAGCAAAAGCAAATCGAAAAAGGGTTCCACCAGAGTCTCGTTAACTGCCGCCGCTCACGTTTCATTCATTCTTGGTTAAAAAAAAGATGGAAAATTATCTGTGCCGCTGCATCAAAAGCGCCGGGAGCTGGAGAGCTCTTCTCCCCAGTCTAATCAGTGACAACCAACGAGAGCTGCAGCCATCGGAAAAACTGCAATTGAATTCATTTCGCTATGCGATCTTTCACAGTTTTCCCTGGGCTTTGACTTTTCCTTATCTCGGTGACTGTCGACTGCTACTGGGTGCAGATACTGCTACTGCTGCTGCAAATACTGCAACTGCTACTGCTGTCGTTTTGCTGTCAAGTGCAATTATGTGCCACCATTCACAGCGACCTTTGACATTGCCGCCAAAGACACACAAAGAGACTGGCGACATGGGGCAGAGATGCAGCGCAGCGATTGAGGATTGCAAACTCAAAGAAAACGGCAGAAGGGCACAGCTGAATGGCTTTTTTGTGGCAAGCCAGTCAACTGCTTAAATCAACTTTATGGCCAATAATTAGCTTTGGGGAAGTACTACTGGGCTTTGGTTAAAAAAATGGGTTTTAAATCAATTTTTGGGGCCAAAGAACAAGTTACGTCAAACATGATTTCTGTTAACTGGTAGTAGTAGTGTTCAAACAAAAGTGATTCCCAACCTATCCTAAGAATTATAGAGTTTATTATGTGAGAAAAGGTAGAACAAAAACTAAAAATGAGCCAATACATAGTATTTTTAGACTTTTTATAGCATACCCACATTTTTTCCCACAACACAATTATTTCATTCACATCTGTAAATATTTACTTAAGCATTTTTGTAACATTAATTTCTCACCAAGAAACACGCTTTTAAAATACTTTTTTTAGGTAATTGTTTCAAGGAACTGCTTTTGTGTTTATTTATAAAATATTTTATAAATATAACAAAAATATCTTTTGAAATACAAAAAGATGTTCTAACAGATATGTTTACAGCACTGTTGAGAGATTAATTGTGTGCCCTAGAAAATGATCAAAAAGACAGCTGAGAAAATGTTTGACTAACTGCGTGGGGGTGAACTTAACCTTCAGAGTGGACATTTTAGACAAAAAAGAGGGAAATTAGACAAGCTGAAGGAGGGGTTTTTCAACATTAATGAAAATACCGGCTGCTGTCAATTATTTAGGCATTAATTAAACACTTTGACTGGCCCGTGGTCGATCGATTCGATTGACATTCTTGGAGGATGTTGGCCTGGTGTTTTTACCTGGACGCCTGGCTTTTCAATTAAATTTATTTGACCCCATTGTGCGCGCTCGCTCGACTCTACGTGAGTCTTGGCCAAATGGCAACTAATTTGCATTTCCCAGCCAAGAGGGGCCGCATGTGAAGTTAAAAGTTATTGGGCCATAAATAACGCTCTGCCAAATTCTAAACAAACATTTCTTCGACACTGTGTCGACGTTGGATGCCTGTGAAAGTTTTCCACTTGATGCTGGGGGATTCAGTTCCACCCATTTTTCAGCCTCCCCGCTTCGGTGGGTGGAAATTAGCATAAAAGTTTTTGGCGGAATGGTGGGGGGGTTCAGCACTTTGGTATTTTTGGCTCTTGCCGCCTGCCAATCGTAAAATGTAAGGAATTGCACACACACGGTACCATAAATGGACCAATTTTCATAGCGCCTTCCGCCTTTTGTTCCGCCAACTTTTCTCAAACCATAAAACATCAGGGTTTGTTCGTCATCCCCCCTCCAAACCCAGAAATCAACTTGTGGAACAATCAACGTTTTTAGTGCGGGGATGTGGCGCCAAATTGCTTAATTGAAAGCCAAGCTAAATTAATAATTACCCGCGATTGGCGCCTAATTGTTGCAAATAGGAAAAGGCGTGCGACCCACACCGCGTATACGCAATGTTTGTGTTTTCATCGCCTTTGCGCTCTTTTGACCTTTTCAGCGGACGGGGCGCGCGTGCTGAAAGCTTTTTCAATTAGCCACCAATTCATTTGCATTCTCATCGAAAATTATTTCCCGCAAAATACTTTAAAAGATTTCATCTGCTTGCCTTTTTTCTTAAAGACTTTTAAATAGTTTTGCCAGTTAAAAGTAGGAAATATTGGGAACTTTGTGGGGTTATCGATATCAAAGAAACTTATTTATGAGAAGTATTGATTTTTTTGGAACTACTTGGAAACTTGTTTTACTATAAAGAAAATATTTAGGGAAGTGAATTTGGTTGCTCTTGATTATTTAGAATTTTTATCTGAAAATAAGCTCTGTAAAAAGCTTAATCTACAAATCTCTTAGAGATTCCAAGAATGAAACCAATAATTTACCTGTTATTTAAAGTAAGTAAAATAAAATAAACCTTAAATCACTTTAAAGTATGCATATACGCAGGAATCTTTTTTGATCTTAAAGAATTTCTTGAGCTTCTGGTTACATTCCTTAATGGGTATGAGATCCAAAGGGGAATCTGCTTATTTGCGAGTTTATAAGGCGTGAAGAAAATGTATCCTGCCTTGTCCTGGGCTCGCTCAATTAAATTTGCGTTTGGCCAAAACTTGGCCCTGGGTTTTTTCTTTGAATTTTAATTAAAATACATTTTGTCAGCTGTCGCTTAAAGTTGGTGAACTTTTTTGAGGCCGTAAGCCGCCTCATAATTGGCTGGTAATGTGGGTGAGCTCGACAAGGAGTTGCTGAGCTGCTTTTTTGGGATGGATGGATGAGGGTACTTGAGCGAAGGATTATGCAAACAGAGAGCCAGGACAACAACTACAACTCACTTCTGACCATGACAAACAGTCATGGGGGGGATTCCCGCCATTCTTGTCTAGGGTAAATTAAAATTGTGACTTTGGCACTTGTTGGCATACGGAAAACAGTGGCTCTCATTTTTAATGAGCTAACCGAAAAGCCCTGGGGATATGGAGTACTTTTCCCGGCCCCTAGGTCTTCCGCTGGGTATCTTTGGGTATCTGGCAGCTGGGATCTTGGCCAGGCCAGCTCTTTTTACCCTTGGCCAGTCGAGTGCGTTTGTCAGCCGGCTTTCCTTTTGTTATTAGTTTGTCAAGCTGTCGCTTTGGTCTATTCTATTGTATTTTCTGCGTGGGTGGTGCACTTTGCCAGCCCGATTATCTCTGTTTTATTTGTCTATGCCACTGGCTTTCTCCTTTCTTCTTCCCCCTTTCTAAATACTCTGAGTGGGCCACAGCTTGTCCTGGCATTTACCAAAAATAAAAGGACAGCTGTTCCGCATCTATTTCAGCCTCCTTAACTCACCTACTTGCGTGTGTTTTTCTTTGTGGGCCTTTTAATTATTCAAATTTATTTGTCGGCACAATGTGTGCGTTTTTGCCCAGGCCTTGACATATTAATAGAAGACAATGAGGAGGCAATGAGGGCGTGAGGGGGCGTGGCAGCTGCTGCCTTTAATGAAACCACAGCGAAAGTTTTTAATGAGTTTCCATTCATTGCACGTCACACAGGACACAGGAATCTAACACACACCCAAGAATTTATTGCACTGTGATTAAGTATTTTATAAAATTTTTAATTTAAAAGCAGTGTTTTTTTAGATAAATCAGATAAAAATATTTTTGGAAGTGAGTGTAAAAATAAAAATGCTTAGAAAATGTTACACCATAAAATATGTTGTATTATTGTTTGTAATTATATGAAAATAAATTCTAATATAACCACCCCTTTTTCTCCCAGTGCCTGCCTTCAATCAGCTGCCTTTCAGCTGCGTCTTTCCTTATTAATTAAGTTTGCTTAACCCAACATCCCCATACCATTCAGCAATCCCCAGGATTGGCAATCCAGGTCCCCGGGCCACTTTCGCAAAGGCCAGGACTTTTCCCTCTGATCTTTGCCAGGACAAATACGGAATGGGGGAAAAAAACGGAGCAGCAATCCTTCTTGAAGTCGCCCACCTTGGAGCCTAGAAGAAGTTTTCCGGCGAACCTTTGGCAAACTTTGCACGTGGCTTTAATTGCTTTCGCTCCGTCTGCCCGCCGCTATCTGTGCCTTGGGTTTTCCTTTGATTAAAATTACTTTTGATTAGTTAAATGAGTGTGCGGTTCAGGCGATGGAAAAGTCAATAGAGGCTAGGCAACATCTCCAAAGGAGATGGCAGAAAGTGAAATAGGAAATGTGTCGATAATTCAACTGCAGCCTATAAAAATGCCAGTCACACTCGGCAATCTCTCAGGATTTTCCGCAACGATTTTTCCATTTCTACTTGGAAAGTGTCCAAAGTCCTTAGGAATTGCTCCTTGGAAACGTGTCAAGTGCAATGCAGTGTAGAGCCAAAGGGTCCAAAGACTATTGGTCGAGTGGAACAACATTTGTCTGCCACATGCTCGACATCCAGCGGAAGTAGTTGCCCCATATTGCCCGGCCCGCCCAGCTCATAAATTCTTAAATACGCTTTAATGTGCCGCAAAATGAAATATTTAAGAGAAATATGAACAGCCGAGACGAATAACATGATAAACAAATGACACCTACATATCGAATGGGCGGGGATGGCGTGTCAGCAGTCGAGGCACATAAATAAATAAAGAGCTAAATCATATTTTCTGGCAATGCCACAAAAATCTTTCAATATTCGCTGTTAAAAATAAAGCTTTGGCCACTAAACCCATGGACAATGGTGCCATTAAAAGTGTTGGGAAAGATATTACGTAGTTCATCAAAGTGAAAGCAAAATTCTGTGTAACAAATGGTTTATTAAATTGATAAAAAGGCAAATGAAAAGTATTCAAATTTCGCACTTAAGCGGAAAACACTCCATATATATATTTTTTAATATAAAAGCTACCCTTTCCTGTTGACATCCCTTTGCTTTTCTTTTGTCTCCAGCAAATTGAATTTACAAACTGTCCTGACAACCATTATCTAATTAAGAGCTCCATCTCTCGGATCTGTGTCCCTTTTCATTGGTTTTGGTCTTCGTTTCGGGCTTTTTCTATTTTCCAAACGACATTTTCCCAGCAATTAAGATAAATGTCAGTTTGGTGCAAAATGTTAAGCAACATTTTAATCAATTTTGTCAATTAAAAAAGAAATGGACAGACATTTCGAAATGGTTGCTGGCAAAGGACTGAAAATGCTCTTTTTCTGTAGGTTGGGTGCAAAAATTAATTAAAAAATTGGACAAAGTGCTGGCGCATTCGAGACGAGCTCTCAAACAATTTAGCTCATGTTACAGAACAATCGAATTAGCAAAGGAACTTTGGTGCAGCATGAAAAGTTTTCAGCTATTCGGTTTGTGAATCATGGCATTCCGTCGAGGTATGTCTTATAAATTATTAATGAGTTGTAGTAAACAATCAACAGCCAGGCAATCGAATGCACAATGCCAGCATTCGGAAACTAAATCGAAAATAAATAGCTCGTCGACAGGTATTAATAGAAAATCGTTCCGTACACCTTGACATTGGCTTTTCTCACGAACAACTGGCTAAAAACAATTGTTGCAATGTCCTTATGGGGGAATTCAAGTTGCGTGAGGTGGCTAAAAACTGGCCCCCCATTCCCATTCCCAAATCCAAATTGCTTTTAAACTTTTTGCCTTTCAGTCGCGAAAGTCGGGCGAAGTTTACTTGGTTTTTTGTATTTTTTGTTGTATTTTTTCCAGAGCTCACAAATTGCTATATAATGTGCGTGTCCTCGTTTCGAGTTCGTTACGTTTCTTTGCCATTTTCTTGCGATTTTCACCGGGAAAGTATCATTAACAGATCGCTACAGGGAGGCAGATATCGCGGCTACATTTTCTTTTTGGCTTTTCACCTAGCTTTGCCCAAAGGTTTCCAGTTCTTTTGCGACCACACCCTTTTTTCCTGCCCTATAGCTCATAACTCCCATGTTGCGTGTCATTAGGCATTGTCCCCAAAAAAAAAAAAATAAAATATTACCCATTTTAATATTTCTTTTACGACATGAAACATTTCCGCCGTCGGCCACGTGTTAGGCATATTGATTTTTGTCTACATTTTTGTTTTAGTTAAATTAAAGTCTTGGCTATTGAAGTGGAAAATTTTCAGTTGGATATAACAAATTTTTTCCGAAACTTTCCAGCTGAAAAACGCTTTTCTTCGAACCATTTCACACCCAAAGTTTGATGGAAAATTGAACAGTGCCCCATAGACTTGCCTTCACATGTCGGCAGCTGTCAAATTTGAGAAAAAGCTGCACATTCGTCTTGCAACTTCTGTCTTTGGGAGTGGATATATGTTTGGGCCATTTGTCATAGATTTTTCGGTTCGCTAAGCCGACTTTCTTTTGTTGCAGCAGCAGCAGCAGCAGGGGTATAAAGCCGAAATTAATTGCTAGGTTTGAGCCATGGGTATGGGATATGGGATATGGCAAATTGCATGCCATTGTGAGCTGTTGGTATGCATATATCGCTCATACGCACTGTCATCCCGGCGGCCACTTAACATATTCAAACGGGCAAATCTGGGGTGTTCATATTACGCTAACAAGCACGTGTCCTGGGCCCCTTGGGAATGTGCTGCTGTGTGTGTGTGTTTGTGTGTGTGTTAGCCATGTTAGCCGACGTGTTTGTGTGCAATCTGTACCTGGCACAAAAGTGGATGCCATGAGGATCTCTAAGCTGCATTGTCTGGCCTGCATAAATTGACTTTAACATGCATTTATGCGCTCCATACAGCCTGCCAAGAGCTCAAGTTGGCCCCAGCTTGGCTTTTCCGGGTTTTTCCTAGCATTTCCATGCATTTTTGTTGCCCCAGTTAGCCCAGTTAGTAATTATATTTGCTCTGCTAATGGGAAAGGCGACTGCACGAGAGAGCTTCTGTGCCTGATGCACCACAGATGCTATTGTTCTAGTTAGGCAATTGACGCTTCTGACTCGGAACAATAATGAAACTGGATCGGAATCGGAGCTGTGTGTTTGCTATCATTTCGGCATCGTTTGCTGAAATTAGTTTTACACATAAAACCAGAGTTGCACTGGGGAAAAATCGTTAAAAAATATGGCTAAATATTCCCAAAAATAAATTGAAGAATTAACAATTATTAAATTGTTGAATTTAAATAACGCACAAAGAAAATAATCATTACTTATGTCGGAAAACATTTTTAAAATAAATTAAAACCTTATCAATTTCAAATAACATTATGTTTTTATGTTGAGGGCAGAAAAAGAACTTTACTTAATATAGGAAAATATTTCTAAATAAATTAAAAACCTTTTATTTTAAATAATATGTTATTAAAATATTTGTATATATTTAACTTCATATTTAAATAATTTAATTTAGTATAGTAAATTTTAAATGAACCTCAGGCATTTTCTTGTTTAAGTCATGGTTGGTTCCCCCTTTTTTTGTGCTGTGTAATCCCCTCTAGAATTGATTATAATTGCGGTCCAGTTCGCTTTAGCTATCTGAAGTGGCATGAAATTACTTCATAGCAGATTCTTCACTCACACGGCGGATGCAGTCATTTAGGCTGATCCACCGATTTCCAGACACGGAGACGTTAGCCACGTTTCTGGATTTCCCTCGTTCGCAGGCGACACAAAGTGAAATGCTCGATGGAAATGGAAATGGAAATGGTAGTGAGAAATGGAGATGGAGGAGAAACAGAAAGCGAACACGGGACACACGGTCATCAAATCAAAGCTCAGCTGCAGCGTCGATTTGGACATGGATTGAATGGCCTCGCAGTGGGGCGGAGTGGGCAAAAGTCAGTCAGCGGCGTTGCAGGTAGAAAAAGCCAAGATGCACGCACATTGGACATGGCCATGTCGCTGGCTTAGGCCAACATTTGGCGCTGGCTTTGATGCTTTTTACACAGCCTCCAACTGCGACTTCGTCTAGCTATTTCTGGCTGTCTGTCTTGCCTATTTGCGAACACAAAGAAAAAGTCTAGGAAGGAACATTTAGATTAACAGAAAAATTATTCAATGGTTCCATAAGACTGGTCCCTTAAAAATATTTTCTTTTCATATATAAATTGAATTGAAAAAGTCTTAGCAATTGCATATTAAACATTTTTTAAATATGAAAAAGTATATAGATTTATAATATTTCTAAGACTTTGTTTACGTAATGTTTGTTTTCTAAGTGAAGAATTTTTTATTTTCTATATAAATTGCTTGCTGAAAAATTATTCGTTTTATAAATTACCTTTTTTCCTAGTTCGAAATTAGTTCAAAATCAAAACCTTTACTAAATTAGTCAAATTTGGAAAGAATTGGGTAGCTGTGGCGTTACAAGTTTGAGCTCTGTGTTGATTCTCAAAATTAAAAAGAGAACTTTATATATATATAGCTATATATGAAGTTTTAAGATTTCTAGCTTCTTTAAAAACTTTTTGGTTTTAGACAATATTCATTATTAAGACGAAGAATATTTTATTTTCCCAAAAAAGTATTCGCTTTATAAATTATTTGTTTTTATAATTGGAAATTAGTTCTACTAAAGTTAGCATATCGAGAAAAAATTTGGTAGCCTGAGCTTTACGAGAGTGAGCTCTGCATTGATTCTCAAAATTATAAAGAGAGCTTTATATAATTAGCTTTATATGGAATTTTATGTATTCCAGTCTCTTTTAAACGTTTTTTGGCGCAGTGTAGCTCTCCATCTAGCTATATGTTTGTCTGTTCTCGAACATCAATGGCAATTGACCAGGCCTGCCTTGCCTTTGCCAGTTTTTGCTGGCTGCCCTGGCTGCTTTTTCATTAAGCAGTCGCGTCAAACACTCTCGGCGCCTTTCCTCCGGCTTTCCTCTGGCTTTCCTCCGGCTGCTGCTGACCATTTTCCGTGGTCATTTCAAATTTATTGCGATGCAATTTTTGCCTTATACGTGCGACGTGTATTGGCCAAGCTGACGCTTTAAAATTGCCAACAGGACCAAGGGGATTTCACTGAGCAGCGTAAAACCAATAATGTACTGACTAATTTGCATTTTGTAAGTAGTATTTTTGGTCGAGCGCAACCGCTAACCGTTAACCTAATTAAGGGGAAGTTCATTAACCCCGAGCCCTGGCAACCCAGCAGGTGGCAAAACAGAAACCACTGGCTTAGTAAGAGCTCCAACGCTCCCCAAATGGCTAAAAAGCCACCCCCAGAAAGCCACACGATTCATTTCAAAGGCTGCCGCAAGTCACCAACCCACTTCCACCCACTTCCACCCACTAATAAGGTCGTTCAATAAAATGTGTGACCAGCCAGGAAAATTGAGATGGGAATAATTGATGGCGCCAAGCATTTAAGTCTGTTTAGCACTTGTTTGTGAAATTTACACCGGCCAAATAAGAGGCGGAAAATAATAATAACATGGTTAAATTGCTGTATAAAAATTAGCGGTCAGCACTCACGCACCAAAGGGGGGATTAAAAGAGGTGGGGGGAGGGGGAACACATAACGCTGATTGAATTATTAAAGCTGCTAATTAAACGCTTCCGCTCGTTTAGTTGCTGTGACGCATTACTCATACGCCCCGTGCTCTTCGCCCATTTCGCGTTTGCGTGTGAGTGTGGGGCACGCAATTTATTTATTTTAAATTCTGTTTGCGCTTTGGCTTTATTTTACCCTCGTAGAGCTCATGGTCCACCACTTTGGTAATCTCTTTAAAATTAAACACTTTTTGTTTGCAGAAATGTAAGCTATTATAACTGGTTTAATATTTAGCTTGGGTTTACCTTTAATTTGGTGAAAGTATTTAGTAATCATATAATACTTGTTAAAACTAAACACTGCTTTTGGTGGCAGAAATGTAAACTGTTTTAACTGGTTTATTATTAATTTTAGTTTAGTTCCTTATTTGGTGAAAAAATTTGTAAATAATTTAAAACAATACATTCACTTAAGAGATTGTTTAGAAATTACTCGCTTTTTAAAAACGGAAATATGTAATACCCTAAGTTAAAGAAGTTATTTAACTTTATTTAAACTTTCCTTTGCTGAAACATATTTTAATTAGGTTTGTTTTTTAAACATAATATTAATTTATTAAGCTCATGGCTTGCTTCCCTTAAATATTAGTAAATTTTGTGTAAAATATTTTGAAGAATAATAATAAACAACATATCTGTTGGAGACTTTAACAAACAAAAATGATTTTTTTAATCTATCATAAAAGGTTTTTTTAAAAATGTCTAATTACACCTAAGTGTTGTTATTAATATTTATGTTTTACACAATGGTAATTACCGTTGTTGTTCAAGCTACACCCAAGGCTGATCTCAAAGTAATCTTCTTGTGCTAAATCGGGGCACTTATTACTCAATGAAAGCAAGAGGGCTGGAGAAGAGGCCTTTATTGTTTTCCTCTTTTTTTTTGGCCGTTAGCCTGTTCTTTCATTACTTTGGTCCATTGTTTGCTTAAGTACTTCCAATTGATTTTCTGCTTTGTTATTATTGTTCCACTTGTATACGCTTTGTCGCCCCCCAGAACTCGCACTCACAATTGTTTATGGCCAGTTTCGAGGGTTGTTGGTAACTCGGGGAGGTTCGTACAGAACCCACTGGCCAAACGGTAACTTGTTTATTGATTTTACCTTTGACTCGGAAACTTTGCCGCCACTGAGGTACCCGTACTTCCTTTTTGGAAAACTTTGGGAAGAGTTATGGGGGCCAAACTTTGCAGGAGATGTTATTCCAGCTGAACTAAGCCAAAGCTACATATAAATCACAAGATGGAGATGTTTCGTATCTCCACACGATACGCTTGTCTAATCTCGGCTCATTTGATTTGCAATTACATGTGGAGAACAAGGCATGTCCATTGTGTGTATTCTCTTGTATTCCCCTATGCTCGAACAAAACATTTCACTTACCCACAACACCCAGACACACATATTTCAGATAGATAGATGCCCGACATGGTTGCCTCATCATAATATAAATACTCGCATCATGATGCATTTCTTGCCCGCTGTGGTGTGGCAGCCGCATTTGCATAATGCATTTCGTTTCGACTCGCTTTGTTTAAAGAGAACCGAAATATCTGTGGGATACAAACCATATATGTATATACATATATGGGTCAACGCTGGACAGCAGCCAGCAGAAAGTTGTACTTTCCCGTAGGTCCCCCATATGAACCAAACTGAACTGGACTGAACTATGGGTCCAATAAAACTTGACACTCCACAATTGAGCGAGGGGAGTTAATGAAGTGAGGCGAAAGTCGTACACAAAGAACAAATAAAGAATGCAACTGTCCCCCTCTTTTTTTTTGTATTATTATCTCTCCACAGATAATAGTTTATCGCTTTTCCCGTGTTTCTTTGGTTAAACATTTTCCGTTCGCATCGTTTATTATTAGCTTAGAGTTTTATGTCTTTCGGAGTGTGAAGTGCATAAAGCACAAGGCATAATTTCTATGCGTGTTTTTCACCGGAAACCGACTATTACCTGGGTTAGGCATTGATGGATTAGGTGAGTAATGCCAGCATATCCAATCACAGACTTTGGCAGGGGCCAATCAAAGAGGCGATTCCCGGCTTATGCAAATGCAGAAGAAAGCAAGTCTTTGGTTTTTATTTAACCATCTGGGGGCTAGACACACACACACTAGCTTGCAGGTTTACGGCCACAAGGAGGGAATAGACTGTATAAACAGTAAGCACTGGAAAAAATAAAATTAAAATACTTCTATGATAATAAACTAGTTTCAACCCCAAGTCTGCAATATCCAGTCTTTTTTAGGAAAGATATTAACTTTCTTATTTACATCTAATTAGAAAAACTGTGTAAAACTATAAATTTTAAGATCTCTTTCTTTACCCTGTTTTCTATCCTATAAAGAGTATACACTGGAAAAAATTGTATGATAATAATCTGGTTTGTACCCAATAGAAGATCTTTAGTGCAAATAAACCATGATTAAGCTTTTATCAGAGAAGATATATTATTTTTAATTTCCATCTATTTATAAAAACTATGTTAATCTCACAATTTGTAATTCTTTCTCTTTATCTTGTTTTCTGTCCTATAAAGAGTATTCACTGAAAAAAATTACCCAAAAAAAGATCTGTATTCTGTCCTATCAAATAAATGATAGTTTTTTTCCTCATTTTATTTAACTTCTGTTCATTTTTAAGTGCCAGAACTGACTTTAATAGTGGTTTTTAAGATCTTTTGAAATAAAAACACATTTTAGTATAGCTAGTTTTTCGCAGTGCACTCTTTTGCTCATTTCATTTGCACCTTCTGAGCTGCTTCTTCTTTTTGCTGTTTTCCAGCACGGTTGAAATTCAGATGTTGATTTAACTTGCACTTAACTTGTTGCCGCGAGTGTTGGCTAAAAGAAAGCATTTCACTTCACGCCACTTAGGCAGCCTGACTTTGCACTTTACTTTAGAGTAGCTATGCTCGATAAGGAGGGACTTTTGGGGGTAGAGGGGCAAAAGGGGCACTTCTAACCCCAAATCCCACGACATGATTTATTCGACCAGACAAACTCATTTGTTTGCAGTTTGCATTCGAGCTGCGCATTTCGCCCCGCTTAACGGCCAGCAAATTATCATAGTTGAGATATATAATAGGGATGGGCGTGCTATTGGCCAAACGATTTGCATTTTGGCCAACTGCAATTTGGAGATGATCATGATGATGATGGTGGAAAACTCTGCAAGTCGCCTAGCTTATTTTGCAGGTTGGGTCAACCTTTGATTCGGTTTGAGCCAAGTTGGCCTGCGGCCTTGGCCACTTACAGCTCGTCAAATAATTGTTTTAAATTAAGCACAAGCCAAATGCCCAAAGTTATGCATAACACAGAGACCAGAAAGACAGCTGAAAGTTTTGGACCGCCATCTCATTAAGTTGGCTCCTGGCTGGATGAGGCTAATGAAATGGCCTGAGAAGGGGGCCAATGGGTGGTTGTTTTGGAGTGGGTATAAACCCAAAGGAAGTCGAGTTGCGCAACAGCCAGAAAGGAAGGAAGGAACACAGGATGGCCAAGACAGCACAAAACTAAAACCCGAGATGAAAGCAAAACAAAAGCAAAAGGAAGTGCAGAACAGGCCAGAGAGATGCTGATTATCTGCGGTGGTTTCGTGGGAGTTGGCTGAAGTGGCTGGTGGGTGGTGGGTGGAGAAGGTGGAGAAAGTGGAAGGGGTGGCAATGGAATTAACATTATTAGCGAAAATTCTTAGGGCCGCCTGCCACCCCTCGTTTCTGCAGTTTTACGTTTAACTTTGGCCTGTTGAGTGTCTTCTTTAAATGTTTTCAGCAAGCTTTTCTTTAAGACTGTATTACGTTTCTCAGGCACTAAAAGCGGCTTAGCTGAACATTTGTTTGAGCCAATTACAGTACAAGCAAGATCTCAAAAGTTGGTTAAAATTAGCTTAGTTTATTTAATCTAATAACTAAAATATTAATCACAAGAACTCTTAGTTCAAAAGTCACATCTTTATATTTTCCTGTTTTTGTTTAGAAGATACTATTGCATTTTATGTTTTTCAACTTGAACTCAAAATGACTAATATTCATCAGAAAAATTCCTTTGCACACACTCATTTATTCTAGCCATTCCGCATCGATAAACAAATGAAGACATCAAATTTTCAATCAACAATTTTAAAACGAATTTCCATTGAAGAGTTTTCAAAGTGGCCAATTAAATGTTTCAATAAACAGCGTCAATTTACTGCTTATAAATGCTATACGACTTGATCTATTTTCATTTCGTTTTAAATTTTTCTTTCCATTTTCCCAATTAATTTTTTAAATTTCTTACACATGTTGAATTAGTGGCCAACAAGATGGGAGGGGGTGGAAAAGCTTTTCCATACTTTTCCTTTTTTTCATTTCCCCGTTCTTTTATGTGCCCTGAAAACTATGCAATGTTTATTTATTTTATTTTTAAACATGTGTAATGCAAATGTGCAAATGTTGCAAATGAGTAAATAGTGAAGTTTCCATTATTCATGAAATTAAAAATTCTCACTATGGCGAGGTGTTACTTGTGGGTGTTTCAAAAGCTTTTAATGGCTTTGGCAGCCTGAAAGTAGGCTTTATAAATAGGGTTAATGTAGTGTAAAGTGTAAGGTAAATATACTTTTGGTATTTTATTGTAATGGGAAAATAATACGAAATAATAATCTAACTATTATCCAAAGATCTCTGAAAATCTATGTGTTATATCCATTTTGAAAGTTACCTTTTGAATAAATTTTAGGTAAAATGCTTAGCTTACTAAGTTTCAGTACTCAAACCCTTTGGTGGACCATCACGAAAAACAAGGATAAATACAAATTGCAATACCCGGCAGCATTGCGACAAAAACTTGCGGCATTTATGCGCCGGCAGGGTCAGGGGTCATGTGTACACACAAGTGTATTTTTATTTTTTTTTGTATATAAACCGAGAAAAATTATGTTTTCAACGCCGTTGCTTGGGTAAAAAAAAAACGCTGTGCAAACGAATGTTTCGCATTGTTGAAAGGCAAATCCAAAAGAGCAAAAGGGGCAATGAGGGGCTGAACATGAATGTCGGCCTGGCCCGAAGCGCCATTAGCCGTGGCCGAAACGCTGGCGAAAGGCTGAAAGGCGAGCCAAAAACCAAATCCTTTTTCACATTTTTTATACTCCGCCAAGGGGGCTTTCTTTTATTCATTTTTCGCATATTTTTTTGCCGGTCAACTAAGCTGTTCTAATCTGTTTGTCGTTGGCCGTGGGCTAAACGTGGCTCACAACCCATTTGAAATCCATCTCATTTTTTCCTGGTTGCACCCCTCCCCCTTTGAATCTTTTAATTCAACATTCTCTTCCTTGATGATCTTAGTCGGGATTTAAAGGATGACTTTAAACGAAGCTTAATTGCTTTTCTGCCGGGACAAATGGCAGGTTATATATTACCAGGAACACCTTGGGCTTCCACTGACGTCACTCGGTGAAGTCGAACAAACGTGGCCAGCTTTTGACTTTTCACTTGTCTTTCGCCCGTCCGATCAAGTATAAATAAACAAATGCATGAAAATAGAACTCGAAGTGGGGAAAATCGATTTCAATGCTCGCAATTAATCGAAGGGAAAAACGCCCCAGAAAGTGGGAGAAAAAACGTGAGTTGCTTTATAAAACTCATAATCAAAACAGAATCTCCAACATTGACCAATAAACGTAATGCGGGTCATAAACCTTTGAAGCCCTAAAATGTTTACACAGAGAAATAAAATGTCTTGAACAATTGGCTGTTTATAAAGAAAACAACACCGTATAAATACAAAATATACAAAATATTGGAAAAACATAAATTACAATAGGGTGGGAAGGTAATAACTACTTTAAAATACAAAATTAAAAAAATATATTTAAAATATTACTAGTTTTTTAAAATCAATAATTTTTTTAAAAAATAATTATGACGAAAATAAACAGTTAAAAGTTTCTGATTTTTTATAAAGTCGTGCCTCCCAATTTTTCACAAAAAAGTGACAGTATTTTGTTCGTAACATTGCAACCAGATTTCCAAAATTGGAATGTGATATATCGTTGAACTCGTAATAAAATTTCCCATCGATTAGCGTTTAAAACTGAAAGATCTAATTTTTGACCCATTTTCACAAAAAATTGTGATGTTACCCCTTATCAAAAAACCAAAAATTGGACGAAATTTTTTTTTTTTTTAAATCCATCCAAAAAAGATGTTGCTTGTTAGCTTAGGTTGTTAGCTTAAAAAAACAGTCATTTTTTTGGTTGTGGCTCTTTATTTAACAAAATGACGACAAAAAAACACAGAAAAAATTGAATATTTTGCCATTAATCCTACATCCTAGTTTTATTCAAAATAAAATCAGTATTTTGTCCAGAACATTGCAAAAAAATGTCCTAATATGGAACGTCATACATCGTTGAACTCGTAATGAAAATCTGTATCGATTAGCGTTCAAACCTGAAAAATTTATGTTTTGACCCATTTTTTCAAAAAATTGTGATGTTACCCCTTGTAAAAAATTCAAAAATTTGACGAAATTGTATTTTTTTTAAATCCATCCAAAAAAGATGTTGCTCATTAGCTTAGGTTGTTAGCTGAACAAAACAGTAATTTTTATGGATGCGGCACTCTATTTAAAAGAATTACGGCAAAAAAACACACATAAAAATGTCCATTTTTGCCATAAGTCCTGCATCCTAATTTTACACAAAATACAAGGAAGAACGCTATAGTCGAGTACCTCGACTATCAGATACCCGTTACTCAGCTAAATGGAGATATGCAAGCAGCAAAGCGAGATTAAAATGCGCCACCTACCGGCGGTATACAGATTTAAGCGTTATGGGCGTTAGAGAGGGCGTGGCAAATTTTTTTGGACCAATCGATAAGTATTGTCGAGAGCAATACATTTCAGTTAAAATTTTTTATCTAGCATAAAAATTTTGGGCGTCACAGGTTTTTGCGGTTTGTGGGCGTTAGAGTGGGCGTGGCAAATTTCTTTTTGCATCAATCGATAGGTATTGACGAGACCAATACATTTCAGTTAAAATTTTTTATCTAGCATGAAAATTGTGGGCGTCACAGGTTTTCGCCGTTTGTGGGCGTTAAAGTGGGCGTGGCAAACTTTTTTTTGGGTCAATCGATAGGTATTGATGAGAACATTACATTTCAGTTAAAATTTTTATTCTAGCATCAAAACTGTAGGAGCCACAGTTTTGGGCGGTTTGTGGGCGTTAGAGTGGGCGTGGCAGTCTACTGAAATAAACTTGCGCTGCGTAAGAAGCTCAGGAATCTGCACGCCAAATCTCAATAGCCTAGCTCCCATAGTTTCCGAGATCTCAGCGTTCATCCGGACGGACAGACAGACGGACAGACGGACAGACGGACAGACGGACAGACGGACAGACGGACATGGCTAGATCGACTCGGCTAGTGATCCTGATCAAGAATATATATACTTTATGGGGTCGGAAACGCTTCCTTCTGCCTGTTACATACTTTCCGACGAATCTAGTATACCCTTTTACTCTACGAGTAACGGGTATAAAAAGCAGTATTTTGTCCAGAACATTGCATAAAATTCTCCTAATATGGAATGTCATACATGGTTGAACTCGTAATGAAAATCTGTATCGATTAGCGTTCAAACCTGAAAAATTTATTTTTTGACCCATTTTTGCAAAAAATTGTGATGTTATCAAAAATTAAAAAATTGGACCAAATTTAAAATTTTTTTTTATCAATCCAAAAATGATGTGGCTCGTTTCCTTAGGTTTTTAGTTGAACAAAACAGTCTTTTTTTTGTATGTGGCATTCTGCTTGACAGAATTATAACAAAAAACACAGATAAAATCACAGATTTTTGCCATAAAATAATACAATTTTTGCAAACAAAAATGTGGTTACCCCTTATAAAATATCGACAAATTTTACGATGTTTAATTTTTCTAAGTCAATACAAGAAAGATAAAAGAAAGAAAATTGTGTCAATATTAGGGCATGTTTTCCATTTTAAAAACTTAAATGTTTAATAAAGGAATTTTAGCAGTGCAAACAATTGAAACGAATCCACATATTTTGTTGTGTACACAGGTAAAGTTATGGCTTAAAATAAAGTATTAAGCCGAGTTAATACTTTATTGCGTAAAGGCGTCTAGCCCCCTGGAAAGAAATGTAAAAGTTTACTACTCCACTGGGTGGGAGGGTGAGGGTCCACTCTTGGCCAGGGTTTTAATCAAAGTAAATGAATTTAAACGAAGCGACGAACAAAGTCCAGCGGCTATTTGCATAGAGCCGTCGCACTGAAATGGTTTTTAAGTGAAAAAAAGGATGCGAATGGCATTGGGCGGGGAAATCGGAAAGGGAAATGGGAAATAGGGAAATGGGAAAAGCGAGGAAAAAGAGTGAGCGAAACGTTTTGCCAGCTCAGAGGGAGTCTGAAGTTGGTTTTCTTTATTTTATTTGCGCGGGGATTTGTCTAGCTGGAGAGGATAAGCGCCCTGTGTATCCTTTATCCTTTGTGTTTGCATGAATTTAATGCAATCCAAATATTTGTGGGCGAGAGTGAGAGTTTCGCTTCAGCCTTTTTCCCTTTTTCCATTTTTCCCTTTCTCCAACTCACTACCCACTTTCTTTTTTCCTTATTTTCTGCTACATCTTCGCCTGCTTTCCGCTTTGTAAATGGCTTTTTATGGGCTTACTGCCGGATGGCTTTTGTGGGAAATTTAAAGCCCCGTTTCATAACCTTTTCAATGGTAATGGCATGCAAATATCTATTTATATGTCCTGACAACGTTGGTTTTATATATACTTCAGAAATATTTTTTAACATCTGCATAATCCTATATGATTATAAGTATATTCTGGAGAAGTAAACATTTGCCACTCTGACTAATGAACTGCTTTCCAGAGATTTAGGGCACATGGCCTTCCTCAGGCTGTAGGTGGAAATCAATTAACGCTGGCCTTACCTACGTTTTTCTTTTTTTCTTAATAATTTTCTGAATTAATATGCGAAAATCTATTTTCTGCTGAAATTCAACATTTGACTTGAGCTATTTTTGGCTTGATCTGAGAAAAATATGGATTCGGCACACGCCATATCCCTTATATCCACAAGGCAGAACATTAATCATTCCATATATTAGCATTCGCAGAAATTCAACGCAATGTGGCGCAAAAACTTTCGATTTGTTTACCATAACTTGACATAGATCATAGAGAATAGACATATGGATGTTATAAATAGATACCCCCTTTCTGGAGAAATATTTTAAAATTCTCTTCCTCCAAAAGGATATGCGGCGAGGGGAAAAATGAACCCTCTTCACAGTATATTTACTTTTATTGTTCGGAAAAGTGTAAAGTGTGTATACACACGTATACTTTTATATATAAATGGTGAAATTTGGGGGGCGTTGGGGGCGTGGCAGCTATCTCATGCATATTTTGTCACTGTCAGTCGACGATGGCATCATCACGTCTCTTTCACTCTAGCCATATTGTGGTTGTTGTCATGTCATTTTGCATTTAAATTGTTGTTGTCACTGTAATAAAATTCGCAAATCTAGGTCCATATCTACGCATTTGTTATCCTTGAGCTGCATTCGCCGTAAAACAAATACAAAAAGAAAAAAAAAATCAACAAAAATGCAAACAAGACAAATATTGTGCATTAAAAATGCAATTTTTATTTTCAAACAATTGCTGTCGCCGCAGTTTGCATTCATTTTTGGCCATAAATTTTGCACAAATCCACCAAGTTTATATTTTGTTGACTGACGGCGAGATGAAAAATAGGTTTTAGTTTGGTAATTGATGGATACTGCTGTGTACCCCTTGAAGAACTTGGCAAAGGGCAGATTGTCGCTTAAATTTAGAAAATGTAAACCAACTAAATATAGGAATGCAGCTTACTGTGTCGAGGCTGTTGGCAACAGAAACGCTTGTGGTTACTAAATATATTTAAATGTATTTTATTGCAGCACATTTTTGGCATATATTTTGGGGAATTCGCAGAGGCTGCAACTAATTTGTTAAATTTTTAATTTGAGCTATCAACAAAAAGCAATAATTTACAATTTTTCCATTGCAGTTTGTTGGCTGGGAGGAGGTGCCACGACCCAACACTCGAGCCGAGATCGTCCAGGCCATGCGGCGCATAAGGGTGAGTATTAAGCATACGCCGCGTGGTACGCAAATGAATTTCGAATCCCGGCGAGTTGAAAAGTTAACAGATTTCCTCGTAGGATACTCGCATCTCCGGCTGCCAATTAAAGAAACTTTTATCCGGGCCAAAGGCGGTTTTAAATTTCCAAATCTTCCACCCCCAAAAAAAGAAGGCAACACTCTCTGTTTGCCAGCGTCACATACTTTGATTACAGTTCCCTTAAATTCCCTTATATGGCCAAAAGGCAAAAGGGAAGCTGGCTAAAAAGAAAAACCATTCTAGTAGCATAAAAAGTAACGAGGCTTGTTTATTCATTCCCTTTTCCTTCTTTCCTTTCCGAGAAGTCGTGCGTGCCCTGGCTTAAACCGTGTTAGCCCTGTCGACTTGGGCGTGTGTGCGTGTGTGAGTTCTCGTGGGTGGTTATTGTGTATTAGCCATGTCTGTCAGGCGAGACGTGGTAAATTTGGCGCTTGTTATTGTCATGTCTTTGCCATTAGGCCAGCCGTCACTGGCAGTCAGAGGTTAATTGAAAATTCTGGAATTACGTGGCCCCACTTTGGCTTCCTTTCATATAGCTTCCAAAAAAACCAGAAAACTTATGTAGATATTTTTTCCACCCCGCAGTACGAGTGCAAAGTGCAGAATCTGAAGAAGCGAAAGGTCACCATCCACATATCGGTAAATGGCGTACGCGTTGTGCTCAAAAAGCGTCGTCGAAAAGTAAGTCAATGCCGGTCTATACCCTATGATATCTATGTATCTCAAAACTAATTTACCTACTTACTGTTTAGAAAAAGAACTGGACCAATGACCCCGAGGAAATCGAGTTGCTCAATCATCCCATCTATAGAATATTCTACGTGTCCCACGACAGCAGCGATCTCAAGATATTCAGCTATATAGCGCGCGATGCCAGCACGGATACGTTCAAGTGTTCCGTCTTCAAAAGTCACAAAAAGGTGAGATTCCAAATTCGAAAGTTTTGCCTTTTACTTCGACCAATGAAATGTTTATGACCGCAATTCGCATAATGCAGGCTACATGTGACTTACTTGACATTACCCATTCCATATCTAAAAATATAAACTCTGGTCTTGTGCAAAATGTCTACTCGTATGCATAATTTTGGCGAGTATCCAGCATTGGAAAACCGAAACGAAAACAACTAGCAAATAAACAAAAAAATATGCACGTCATAAAGAGCGAAGTGCAGTTTATTGGATGGGCTAATATTGCGATCTATTTGATCTGGTATCCAATATTATAGAACTAGCTGTAAAAGGGGTAATTTATTTAGAATGGGGACTAAAATGCAGTTTAAATTAAATAGTATAAACGAGAAAAGTGGTTTTTCTAGGTACAGCGACTTATCGACAAAATGGAAATCCTATTTTAAGAACTTTTATTTTTAATCCTTAGCTGAGTCACTTTCTTTATAATGCTTCCCATTTGGTTTCTGTTTATTGAAACAATGATTCCATGGTTATTTTTCATTGTCAATTCTGTTGAGTCTAGACCAATTTTTCATTGGCCATTACAGCGCCTGGGGATGGATCTAAACAAACCCGGCGAAAAGTAAGGCGCAACTGTCCATCAGTCGTTCGGCCAGCCGGCACATCCATTTCCGTGTTATATGGACCAGATTCTACCGTTCTCATAGGCGACATCGCCCCCCATTAATATTTGCCAAATAAATAAATCAGATTTTACTTTGTCGTTTGGTCGCCCGCGGGGAAATGCATTCGCCTTTGATTTTGTACCCAATGCGGTTTTAGATTAATTCCAAGTCACAAATGTTTCAAATTTATTTATTTTTTAAAAATACCATTTCTTGGTATAATTGTCTGGCCTTCAACTTCAGTCGGTAGACAATGTCAAGTTGGCATTTCTATTTTCTCCCATCTAATTAACAAGTGGATTTCGGGTGAAAAAATTCCAATACATCAGAAGGCAGAAGTCAATGTTTGTCGGCTGTCGAAATGTCTGACAGTTGACATAAGGAATTAAGGTTAAGGGGTGTGGAACTTATAGGGGGCTTTATCTGCCACACGGCACCTGCACGTGTTGAAAATCGCGTATACGCCGTGTGCGTCAGCGGAAAGTTGCGTTGCACCTGAGGCATGGGATATACAAGTATCATTCGGGCATTAGTTATACAAGTTATACAAGAAGCAACCGAATGCAATGCAATTTGGAAGCGAAATGAACACAAACATGGCTAGACAAAGCGATGAAAGATATATGATTAATGGCTAAGCAGGAGAGCCAAGTGAAGCCAAAAGAACCCAAACGGAAAATGGCCGAAATAAGCAAAGAGCCCACTTTGTTTACTTCCGCGAAACACAAAGCAATGACGTCACAACAGTAGCTGCAATCACGCAAACGCCAAGTTGAACCGGCTTCAGGGGGTTTCTATCTATATTATAAGTATATATCTTCGTTGGAAAAGGCAAGCCGAACCAAAACAAATGCAGCATGTAGCCAAAGATCGTGCCAACAGCTGAGCGGAAAAGCGGAAAAGCTCTGGGAAAAGCTTTTCCATTTAGCCGGCTGGCAGATCGATTGGCCATCTCCTCTCTCATTTCGATCTTTGTCCAGTGCGTTCTAGACGGCGCGCCTTTGCGGACGTGTGGCGATTAAAAGATACAAAGATACAGAACCAATAACCAAGAATTATGCAACTAGTGCGTGAGTGTCCGTGAAGTGAAGTGTTTTCAAACCAATCATAATAAAATAGATACCAAACAGAATAATTTAATAAAATATAGTTTAATATTTCTGCCACCTGCAAAGCAACGCCTACGATAAATAAAACTCAAGTTCATCTGCTATCAGCAAAATAAATAAATTCAGAAAATATGCCAACGCATCCATAGATCATCATTCCCAGCGAGGCGAGAAATTAAATTAAATGTTTCAACATGTGAAAGAAAAAAATGGAAACACAAAAGTGTTTTGTCATTGGGTTTTTCTAGTCATTTGGACTGCTGACGCCATTAAATGCTTATGGCCAGTAAAAAAAGAACAACCATAATACTTTTAAACAATGCTAAGGATTGAATAATGAGCCACGAGAGCAGAAAATTGACTGGAAACTTAATTAGCAGAGAAAAGCCGTAACAGAAACCACTTGAAAAAACTTTGCAAAGTGCGGACAGTAATACGACTTTAGTAAACCAGAAATTAGAGTGTTTTCACTTCCCCATTTTTTTGTGAAAGAACAATTTTGTGTGTGCTGCCTTGGGGCACAGTAAATTCATTCATTTTTTGGCCAAACTTAGTTCGGTGACGTACACTTGCCTCACAAGATCTACTGTTTATGTATATTAATTGTTAATGAGATACTCGCGGCCCAGGGAGTCCACGGAAATGAGAAAGAGGCTGGCATAAATAAATAGAATTATGGTCAATAACTCGAACGCACACGTGATATTATGGTTGAAATATTTACGACTCGTTTCTGCTTAGATTATTTATTTATATCTATATATCAATATATATGCGATAAACACAAGCTAAAGCTAATTTGGCAGCTGAAAAATGCCAAATAAACATAAGATATTGGTACAAATATTTTCATGGACATAACTTTGTTCTCAAGTTTTTCGAATAGTTCATAGGAAATGGGAAAATATTTTTCATTTACCTGGCAAAGCCAAGGCCTCGGGAAAATCCGCAAAACCCCCTACTCTTAGCAATTTTTATATTGCCAAAAATGGCTGCCTGCCCTCTTCGACATTCGTTTCGTTTCGTTTCGCTTTGTTTTGTATTTTATTTAATTTTATTTTCTGCACTTCAAGCCAAAATAGATCCATTATTTTTATAGCCTACTTTAAAGTATTTCTAAAATCAAACAATGCAGAGAAAAAAGCGGCAGGTAGTGCAGACAGGTGTTTCGTTTTATTCGAGAGGGGAATTTAGATACCTTAGTTTATATTCTTTGGTTGCGGGTGTGTGTGTTTTAAAGCAAAAATGTAAATTAAATTCTCAAGTGCCGCAGCCTGCATGACTAATGAGATGTTCATTAGCAGGGGCGGCGTTATAACACCCCTTCTGACCACGTGACAATGTGCAGAATTTACGATCTGCAGTTTGCCCAGTGGCCAACTGCGGTCACCAGTGGTAAACTGCAGCTGCGGAAGTGGCTTCTGCGGTAAGCTGCGAATGCTGCGAATGTGGCATCCTGACCACCGACGACTTATGGCCACTGTAAACACCGGCCAGCTGCCAGGGGCAATGCCAGTGCCAGTGCCATTAAAAACGGTGCTAAAAAAGCCAGTACCCACCAGACACAAAAGATTTTCCTGTACAAATTTTCCCTTATGACAGGCAGCGCGGGGAAAAAAACAACAACAAACAAACAACCAGATTTGATTGCTGGGCTTTCAGAGTAGAATGGAAATTAAAATTCAAATAAATACATAAAACAAAGCTAACAAAGTCATTCTTAACGCCATCAATTTTCAAGTAGTTTTCCACGAAATGCCACGCAATTTTCTTTTCCCTCTCATACTTATTTATTTAAGTTTTCATTTCGGCTTTGCTGTAACGAATGTAAATTGCCACACACTTTATCCGTTTACTTTTTATAGTTTTCAATTTGATTTATGTGGAATTGCATAAGCCACACGAGGGAGATATAAATATTTGTGGAGACTCAGTTGAGATAGACAATCAGTTGGCACCTTTGTTCAGATGGATTTTCTGGGCGCACGTGGCGTATACGCAACGCTGGAACGTTGAACTGGCTGAGACGATTCGACGCCACTTGTAAAAGCATCTTAAAAAAGTTTAAAGTGCTTGAGTTAGTTGCCTATCCCAAAATACCCAAATAGTGAAAATGTTGTAAGCATGCTTTAAGCATGCTTTCCCTCACTCTCCCATTTTGTTTGCCAACTTGCGCAACAAGTGCTGTCATTGCTTGTCAAAATAATTCAAATTGATGTGTTGTTAATGTCGTGAGGGCGAGTGCTCAACCTGCCGCCACTGAAGTAGCCCTTCAAACTGCTTGAGTGTTGGCCAAGTTCTGCCCGAGAATCGCCTGAAAGAGGAAACCACAAAGTTATTCGCCAGCTAAACCCTAATTAGTAATGGGAAAGTGTTCAGCAATTTTGGGGATAGTTTTTCTTAAACAATGCATTATTTAAATATTGTATGCTAAGAATATATAGGATTGGTTGTCAGTCAAAAATTTGCCTTTGTGACTAAATAGTTTTTATTTTATTTAATCCATTAGCTTTTAAATGCTCGGAAAATGGAGAATTAAAGGGTATAATGAAAATTATTAACAAGTTTAAGTTGTGTCTTTTTTAGAGATTTTTGTGGTAGCTCATTTTAGTTTAAAACAAGAACCTTCTGGACTTAAAAACTTCCAAAAATATATTTTAATATGATTGAGGCGCCATTAATTTGGTAGAAAATATTCATTTAGTTTATAAACATACTGAATTGATTTACCTTTATCTAGGTCACATATTAGTTTAGAACTCGATGACCTAACAAAAATACACAAAAATCAGAAAAAAATCAAAGCTAAGCATAATAATAATATTTTGATATTTGTGTATCGGAAAATAACAGAAAACATTTTGTAACCAAATTATTACTAAATTGTGTAAACATACATATCCATAAATTGACAGAGTTAAATGGCATGTAAACGCTAAAGAAAAAATAGGTCGATAAAATAAATCCAGAGTTCAATATTCCTTTAAAAATATTTACAACGCGAGGCCTTCGAAATTTCGATGCTTTTGAAAATGCAACTATCGCGCTGATTCACTGACAGCAAACCTATGCAAATCATTCGCTTGCTGATTGACATAAATTTTGCCTGATGGCGAAAACCATAACAATACCCACATCAGATTGACAGTTTTCATTTCTTTTTTTGCTGAGGGGTGAAAACGAGAAAAATCAGGCATGCAGGCGGCAGAAATATTCGGAAAATAACCGAAAAATATATATATTTTTCCCGATATGTAGGCAACATGAAGAGTTGCAAATAATTCGATACAAAAATAATACAAACGCGCAAAAGAAACAGCAGCAGCAGCAAAAACAACAGCCCAGGGGCGAAAGAGAAACATAAACAATATATATAGCACCTGGCAGGTGTGAAAAATGGCGCATCGGCGGCTGTGTGTGAACAACCTGGATCAAGGGAGCCAACCAGAGAACCCTAAGCAATTATGAAATTAATAGCCAACTAATTGGCCGATTGAAAACGGCGAAATACAGCATTGAACAGCATTGAACTTTGAAGTGAGCAGTGACAAATTGGCAAGCTAACGACCTTGCGGATAGCCGATTGCCGATTGCGGATACTTTTCGCAGATCAGCGAACTCTGGCCAGGCTGCTGGTGGCCATGAAGCACGAGAAGACCCTCGTCATGGCTGCTCCGCACAAGCAGCGCCATCCGCATCTCGCGGATAGCTCCGCCCACGTTCCCAGAAGTCCCATCACCAAGGCCTTTGACTTTCTCCCCTGGTCGCGGAGTCGTAGCAAGGTCAACATGGCCAAGGTCCAGAATCAGAATCAAAGTCCCAATCAGCCGATGGAACAGCAGGCCTCTGTATCTTCGGTGGAAAAGCCCTCGGAGGTGCACTATCACAAGAACATTTTCCGCAGCGGTGGTGGCCTCATCCGGGATATCCTGGTGGGGGATAAAAATCTCGAGCTAAAGAACAAACCACCACCATCCCCAATTCCCTCGCACAAAAAGAAACAGAAGCATTTGTCCAGGAACAAGAGCTTGGATATTAGGGAACTTATAGGTTGTGTGGAAAGGGAAATGGTTCCTTTGACGGGAGGAACTTCAACAGGTCAGCCACCTCGCTTTATAGACGACACCTATATAGACCACAAGCCCAAGCACATACTGTTCAATGACGATGAGAATACTGTGTATATCATAAAGAAAGAGCAACCTGTGGCCAAGTCCAGTCATAAGGCTAGCAATTCCTCATCCTCTGCAGGCCAAACCAATGGAGATGTCCTAAAGGCCCGACTGAAGCTGAAACGTCTGCCCAGCGATCATTATGAGGCTTCGCCAGAGGCCCTGCGAAGAGCTCATCTGCTGCACCAGCGATCCGAGCAGCGTCATCAGCTGCAAAGACGCAAAAGTCTCAGCGATCAGCAGAGCAGCTCTAGTCTGAGCAGTGGCGGCGGTGGAGGGGGCAGTGCCAACGGGAGCATTATGCTGGAACGACCCAAAACCGATAAACCACGCAAGAAGCTATCCTTCAGGGAGCCCATCATAGCCGGAGACCAAATACTACCACTCATCCTCAACGAACAGCGACAGGCGAGGCAGAGGCGTCGCAGCTCCCCCCTGGAGCGCGCCAAAGGGGGCTTAATAACGGGAGAGGACTGTGATAATTTATGCAATAATCGCACAAAGGATGCAATTTCCTGCGGCTGTGCGACGAGCGATCCGGAGGTGGGTTCATGTGCGGCAAACGGGGCGTATGCGTAATATGCAATGTGCACTTTTCAGTGGCGGCTTAATTGCTGTCAATGGGATGGGGGGGGGAGGGCTATGTCTTAAGGGTGTTGGGGTTTGAGCTGCTGTATGATGCCACCATAATGCAATTAACTTAATCCCCTTTCTCCTTCTCTACGCCTCTTGCAGTCCCAGGCCATGCGCATCGTTCGCACCGTGGGCCAAGCCTTTGAAGTGTGCCACAAATTTAATCTTCATAAGAATTCCCTGGAACCCAATGACGAACGCTCCGACATATCCTCCTCGGAGCTCCTGGATGTGGAGCAAATCAGCGAGCAGCAGCTGAGTGAAGATGGAGAACGCGGTGGCGGCGACAACGAGACGCCCAAGAAAGGTGAGTGTCGTCTTGAAGGTAGGGGGAAAATAATTCACACTGCTCGGGAAATGGGAAAAAATGGGAAGAAAATCCACGTTGGTTCGTTGCCTGGCCAATAAATAAATGAAAATCTCTGGCTGTCGTCGCCGTCAGCTGTTTCCTGGTTGATTCCCCCGAGAATCTGGATTCTCTGGATCCTCTGGCCACTGGTCGCATTAGTTTTCTATTCATTTCTGCATTCCCATGCAAATGGCTGCTCTTTAATTTCGCATTCAGTTCGATGCGGCGAGCGCGGCATTTGAATTTGCATTTAAATTGCATTTTATTCTCCCGGGGTTGGTTTGTCCAGCAAAGGGAGTGATTTTAATGGCTAGGTCTTTAACATTGGCAGCATAAAAAGTTTAATTTTCATTGGAAATCGAAAGATGTTTATTGGTTTTATAGTTTATTATTTGGAAAAGGATAGTGTATTCTCGCAACTTGTTTATTTGGTTTAACATTTTACACTGTTTTCTTCTCCTTATTTCTGTAAATATACAAAAATGCAACTGCAGACGTGCTGTACATATATTTCTGTATACACACCCTGCTAGAGAAAAAATACAATACAAAAGATGACTGCGCACATGAGAAGGAAAATATTAAAAAATAAAATAAAAATAAAAATAAAAGTACCGAGAACAGAGGCAGAAGCTTTCGACATACACTTCGTCGCTGTTAAGCAATTTCCACATATTGCTTCAATTTTCAATAATCTTCGTGCGGTTTTCCATCTTGCCAAAGCCCCCCCCCCCAGTCACTTTTACACAGGCAAGGCGTAGTTTGACGTCATCAACGCGTTGCTGCTGCCAAAAATAAGATGGAAAAAATGAAAATATTGAAGAAAACTCACAAGAAAAGCAATTCTTTTTGCAATCTTTTGTCTAAAGCCAACCAGCGACATCATTCGTCTGAAATTCTGAGAATATAAATATAAATAACGAGCAAGTGGAAAGGTGGTGGTGCGCTAGGTAGCTACTTATCGAAGATGGATTATTTGCTGATAAATTTCATCATAACCATGGCATCATTCGTGGAAAACCGAAACCGCATTTGTTACCAGGCGACACTCGAATCCATGAAAAAAACACGTGGTGGATTGGCAAAAAATGTGTGGGCGAGTGCCCTGAAGTGTGCCAAAAATAATTTATTTATCCGAATATCTCATCCACAGAGTCTGTGGTCTTGTAATTTTCGCTATATAGTAATTTCCCGCCTGCGCTGGCTGACTTTTAAGTAGCCAAACCAACGGTTCGGCACTGAAATAATGAATTATGAGCACGGGTGTTTGTCTATGTCTGGGCGAAATGCCTCTGAAATTGGGAAAATCAGTTTAGGGAGGTTCAAAGTTGAATATCCTAGCCTAGACGCCAAAAAGTATGCTATTATTAACAATGAGTTGGGAAAATCCCTTAGGAAAACTTAGTTTTTCCCTTCTCTAGTTGAACTTCAGAAAAGTAAATCCTTTTGTACATACTAAGCTGAATTTTGTTAAATTGTCTAACTTTGTAAAACTTATTAAGGAAACTATTTTAACGTATAGGTTTAGTTATGTAGTCTACCCCTATATTCGTAGCATTATTTGGTTGAATAATTAAACATTGCAAAGTTTTGTTTATTTTACTAAATAGTACTAAACAAATTAGAATTAGACCCCAAAACTGTATATACAAAAAAAACAAAATAGTTTATTATTTTCGACCAGTCTTATATGTAATAAGCACGCCATTACGTTAATCAACACCTCGTTTATTGTCTTTGGCTAGCCGAATTGCAAAAATATATCCAAAAGCCAATATAATATAGATTGGCTATAGGCAAAAACTGAACATTTGGATTACTAATTGTTGTTCTATGTCACAGAATAGCTTTGCAGCTGTTTTGCCAAGCTCTCTAATTGAGTATGATGTGTTCCGCGAAATGGGTCATTTGGGTTGTAAAAATTATACAAAAGATGGTGGTCTAAATTTAGCCAAAAAAACATGTGTTTCAGATGGGGGGAGGAATCCTTCTTCAATATTTTTTGCAAAAAATAGGCAGGCGAATTCCAACAATTATTTGCCAAAACCATATGAAACGGCAAATTAATTTACATGCTGTGAAGGATTTTTACAGCACTCGAAGCACTTCATTGGCAATTAACACGTGCCTCAGGTGCGAAACGAAACTGACTGGCTATATGGAAAATAAATACACATTTAAGGCGCACGATCCCTGGTTTCCGAGAAAAAATTTCTTAAATATTTGCCAACAAATCAAATTGAAATTTCATCCGAACTTTGCCCGCCCCAATCTTCATTATCCTATATGAATATCTATATAGAGATCGTGCGAGGTTCTAGATAATTGTAGCAGTATTAATTGGACAGGCGAGCATAATCAAAACAAATATTGAACTCTAGACGTTGTAATTAATGGGAAATTAAGCGCGAAAGTGGCCGCCAGGTGGGCCGCGTGGGTGTCCCGCGACCTTGACAAATTGGGGGGCGGTCGGCCCAGGCGGCCTTACACGGCCCACTTGATTACCAACCAACCAGCTAGTCAGGTAGCTAATTCACTAATACGATTCTCCTCTACTTATTTATAGAGCACTTGGCCATAACACCCGATCTGAACCTGAACCACACGCAGCCGCAGCGCCCCAACCACTTGGAGCTAATGCCATCGCATTCGAGTCTACGCAAATCGAACAGCCTGCTGGTGAGTACCTAGTACCTATGAGTAACTTATGTCCATCATAATCATAATCATTCTGCCCAATGGCCCGGCAATAATAACCGAAATCACAGCCATATCCTCGCTGGGCAATTAAAATGCCGGTGCTGGTGAATTTTAATTAGCCGAAATCTCTGAAAATGAAATCAAATACAATGTGGCCCCATCGCTGGCGTTTCTGTTTAGGTCATAATGTATAAAATAATATTTCCCATTTGTTTACCTAACAACGCGGTCAGAAGAGGGTAAACATTTTGGGAAGACAATAATATTCGGATTCAATAACATTTCCAGTTGCCCCTGAGAACTGTCAAGGCTAGACGGTGAATAAAAGAAAGACATTTCGGTTGTAAAGGGGCAAAATGGCCCAGTTTTGATTGTTAAATATGTCATTTTGATAGCCATTTTACAATAAAAAATTCTTATGACATTCCGTATGTCGGAGACTAGTTAAAATTTGTTATAGCTTCAAGAAGGCGACAGTGAAATGCGGCTATTAATCGAAAGTTTAGGCTCATAAATACATTTAGCAAAAACTGTCTAGAATTGCCAGACGTTTTCTTAAAATGTATAAAATTGTTTATTATATTTTCAAAAACACATTTTCTTTGAACCGTCTTTGTTCTTCTAGACAACATGCACCATTTAATTGAGTGTATGGCCTTATTTTAAGCCAGTTGAAATCTAAATAGTGCTGTGTGCTGTCTAAAATAAGAAGTCATTAAAAAATGTTCCATAATCCATAGTTTTTCTTAGTTCTTAAAGTTTAGATGTCTTTCTGTATAAATATACATTAATACTTACAAAATATTTAACCAGAATATTAGTAACTTTGGTTTTTGGAGATTCGCTATATCAATCAGAAACATTATCCGCTCCTTAATGTATTTAAATCATATAAAGTAAATTAAGTAAATGAAATTTAGTTGTAAAATGTAAAATGATAATCACTTTATTAAGAAAATATATTTAAAATTATTAATATATTATTTTTTATCATCTCTGCCTCCTTGCAGTGCGATGTGGACGACAAGTCACCTGGCTCACCCTCCTCTCCGCGTTCTGAGATCACCCAGCTGAAGGATCAGCTGGAGGCACAGGCTCTGCAAACGCGCCAGGCTTTGGGTCAACTTATGCTGGTGCGGGAGCAGCTCATCTCGGAGACCAATGCGCGCATCGAGGCGCAGGTAAGAACCTCATGCCCCTAGGATATCATGATATCATGCTAACTTTTGGATAATATCCTTTTGCAGGCGCGCACCCAACAACTGCTGCAGCAGAACAGGGAGCTTCTGGAGCACCTGGCCTCTCTGGGGGCCTACAACGAACAGCAGAGTGCGGGTCTCACGTCGGCCAATATTGGAATGGCGCCACAGGTGAGGATTGTACCCTATATACTACCTACTATATGCTCTATAAGCTTTTGAGTTATGCGATCATAAATTTGAGCCTATTCTAGCTGTGCGTTCTTGTTGCATGTTCTTTGTTTTCTTGTTTTTCTTGGCTGCCATTTGTTTTTGCACGAGTGTTTATAGTATAGTGTGTTCTCGTTGTTGTTCTTCGCAAATTGAGAGAACTCTGGAACTTAATGCCCTGTGACCTTTCACCCCCCTTCGATTAGCAATCGCAGCTGCAAATGCTGCTGCAGGCCACCAGCAACAACAACAATCTGGCCACGATCAATCAGCAGATCAGCAATTTGGGCAGCATCAATCAGCAGTTGACCTCGCTGAGTCATCAGCTAAGTGGTCTCAATCAGCAGAGCCAGCACCTCCAGAATTTGCAACAGCAGCAGCAGCAACAACAATCGCAGTCGGCGGTGCCCAATCCGGCCACGCCCCCTCCCATGGCTGGGGGCAGTAGTCCATATCCCTCGATGAGTGCCCTCCAGAGTATCAGCAATCAATTGCAACAGCAACAGCAGCAGCAGCAACAAGATGCCCTGTCCAAGGATCTGTTCCAGGTGAATCAAGAGCTGCTGAATCGTCTGCAATCGCTGAATCTGAATGCCAATCCTGGCCAGAGTCAGCAGACGCCCACGGCCTCCGGGCACAACTCCTTCTTCTATGTGAATCCCTTGTCCTGCACACCGGCCACGCCGAATAACAATGCCGGCGCAGGAGCTGGAGGATTCAATTTCCTAACCTCACCGGCGGCCACGGGAACGCTGACGCCCTCACCGCTGGGCTCCATGAATAGGAATTCCTTTGCAGGGAGTTCTTCTCTAAACGAGGATATCCGTCTGAGCATCGAGCAGAATCTGAATAACCTGGAGGAGCAACTCAAGGCGGCTGTGTCGAATGGCAATCTGGCTGGCCTGGCTTGTGGGGGATCCACTAGCACTAGGGATACCAGTCGCAGTTCCTCCACCCTGGACTCGCCCTCCTCACCGCGGCTGAGGAGCAGCAATAACAACATAAGTGCCGGGAGCAGCAATGGCAACCAGCATCCCAATCAGAATCAGAACAATAATGGCAACAGTAATGGTAGCAGTAGTCGGGAGACAAGATTCAATACGGTTTTGCTGAGGGTCACCGATGAGGCGGGTCACCAGAGGAAGCTATCGGCCACGCCCAGTTTCATTACCAGGAGCACCAGCGAGAAGGTGCCCAATCGCAGCCAAATGATGAGCCAAGTGCAGAGGACCACCTGGGCCAGGCATACCACCAAATAGGACCAGGTCATAGGTTAAACCATCCAGAGAGAGAGAGAAAGGGAAAGAGAGAGTGTCTGGATCGAGTGAATGAGTGGGTGGAACAGTATTAATTTAGGAGAAAAACCCCTACTTTAGTTATGCATTTTAGGTGTCCTAGCATTGCTGGCCTATAATGTGCCAATTATTTGCCCAGCTCAACTTCTAAATAAGTGTAAAATATATATTATATATCTACATTAGCATTAGCCTCTAGCTCAAAAGTGTGCCAAAGTCAAAGTTCACAACTCGTTCGAGTTTTGGTTTACTTAGGTAAAAGTATTTGTGAAACATAATCTTAGCATATCAGCAACGAAGTAACTTACTCAAGTTCGCCATAAATCGTTTGAAAGTATTTTCTCTCCCCTAAATGAAATCTATATCTATACATACACCTAGTGCTTAAGCTAATGAGTCTAGTCTAAACTAAACTGTTTAAGTTCGATACTGTTATTTTTGTAAATTGTTGTATTTTAATTGAATTTATGCGTGACCCGCATAGGCTTTTCCCCTGCAAAAATTGCATTAATTAGTTTGCCAGGCCAAGAGTTATATGTAAATGTAAATTGCAATTTCAAATACAGGCAGACAACAAAGAAATAAAAATAATAAAAATCGAATAATTATGTACAAACAAGTGGCGTCCCCTTTCGAACCTCTTTTTATATATATACTTATATATATTGTCGTTAATAATTGAAAGTTAACGCCAGGCTGGGCAATTTCCCTAATGACTTTTCCGACAAAAACATGCAGCATACTTTTAAGCGCATTAAGTATCCGCCCCGTGGGACCATGGTCAGTGTATGAATTTCGCCCCCCTGGATAAATGAAAAACGCTGCCGTCGGCTGAAGGAAAGGAAGCAGCAAAAACAAGTGTCGCCATTTTTCACTTCACTCGGTAGTTGGTTTTCTGTATATTTTTTTTTCTTTCGCTGGTGGGCAGCAATTTGCGCACATAACTCATTTGCATAAATTTACACACTGACTTTACTTATTCGCCCCCGGCTTCCACCGATTTTCCATTTCCCGCAGCTCTCGTCGACGGCGAAAGTGGCCCGATGGTTCCAACAGCTTCCCTGGCACACCGCCTCCTTGTCCCGCCCGGAAAGCGGCTTTGTATCCGGCGACTCACGCTCGGAGAAGTACCAGGAGGATCATTTCTATGGCGGAGGCGTCATCCAGACCAAGGAGACGGATGATTTATGCGATGAATTTCTGCTGGTGGAGGGCAGCAGCACCATTTGGACAAAGCTGAGCGCCAAAAAGCGTCGTAAATTGCTCGGCATGCGGCTGGGCAAAGTGACAACGTTCTGAGGTTGCCCATCGCACATTTGTGCGTAATGTGTGCGTTTATTAGCTGTTAAGTGAGTTTTTAGCATAGCCCTAAGTGTAGGCTTGATAAATTCCACCCTAGGCCTAGGACGACCAATAGACTAAAGGACCAAATTAACTCAAACGAAGCGGAACGAACGACATGCTCATCATTGAGTTGCCATGTAACAGGCATAGGATATAAGTCAATTAGCGGGCAACAGAAGTAAGCTCAATGTGTATTTAAGTATTAACTGAATGGTAGTATTTTGGGCCAGGTATCGTGAGATAGTTCTACATTGGCCAATTGATTAGGCTTACAAGCCACGCACATTAATCATACGCCACGTAGCCCAGCCAGCCAAAAACACACACACCTACTGCCAGAAGCCAGAAGGAAAAAGAGCATTTACTGCTTAACTTGACCAACTTTTCGTGAACGAGAAAAACTGGTTATTAAGCTAAGCAAACAAGGGCAAAAAGCAGGAAAAGCGGGAAATGCGGGAAAAGCACGAAAAGCAGGAAACGCAGGAGTTGGCTTTTCCAGGACCAAAAAGATCAAAATGTTTGATATTCATAAATTTTTGCCAGCTTCACCGTTTTTATGCATAAATCGATTCTACTTTTACGCTTGGCGGTCCCTTTTTCTTCCTTTTGCCCCCGTTTTATTCGGGTAACTCTATAAATTTAAGTCAGCTTCCGTGGGGAAGTGCAAACCGAACTTGCGGCATACGTGGCGTATAAGCGATTTACTCGAAATTTATGGGGATTTGCTGGCTATAAAAAACGGGGTTGCTCGACACTAGTTAGCCAGCAACGAAGGTGTTGTACAGCAGATTGTACTTTCACTTTGATGGGTTAAGTTAGGGTTAGTAAAGCCAGATATCTTAAGGTTAGTTGAATATGCAGAAACACATGCAAAAAAACACTGTGACAATCATCATTTCAATCGTTTCGAGGGGTGAAAGCGAAATTTTGCAATTCAAATTTGAGTGGAGTTAAAGCCGCCCAAATGGTTTTCAATCATCATCAAAAACTCTGTCGTGTTTTTATTGCATTATTTGGTAGCTTTTCCGTTTATTGCCCCGGGCATCACAATGAAAAGACGATTTTCCGAAAACGATTTTATGGCATATTTGCCATTTAGGTACGAAATTTATAGATGCAAGGAGAAAAAACACAAATTAATTTACGTAAAATGGTTTTAGTTAATTTATGCAAACGATTTTTGAGACTGAAACTGAAATTTGTACTAAGCATAAAAACCAGGCCACACAAACACACATGCACACGTCACATCACACACATTCCATGAACATTTGCGACAAATAGGAAAACTTTTTTATAAGCTACTTTACCCAAGTTGAATTAATATTAGTTGCTCGCCGGTTCAACGCAATAGAATAAAGTGAAAATAATAAAAATTAAATGCAACATGCTGGTGCAGCTAGATGTCCTTATCCTGGCTCCTGCCGCTGACACTTTACAGTTCAATTAATTTAACGCGCTTTGCATGTAATAGAAAGGCATTGCATATCAGCAGGGGCAGGACATGCAGGACATGGGCACGGATGTGCGAGGATATGCGAGGATGTGCGAGGACATGCCGCAGGAACAGCCCACACAGCCCAGCAGGTGGGCTTGGCAGCCAACAAGCGCATTCTGCACAAGTGGGATCGTCGTGGCGGAGATACCATCTGTGTGTGCAGCCGAATGGGTTCGACTTGGTAATACCCCCCACTGGGAGGGAGGCCAGCCATATTTTCAGCTTTTGGAAGTATTTATGGGAAGTTCTCCATGGAAAATTCACTGGTGGGGTGAATATATTTATGGCTAGCAATTGACTAAGGAGTTACAGCTTAAATATAGCCATTTTATTACACAACCAATAACTGGCCGTATATAAAAAATATATAATATTGGAAGTACTTGTAGGTTAAAATGAATTTTTATTAAGCCCAAAGAGATAATGATTGTTTATAAAACGCATCTCTTATTGGTTGATTTCAAGGAGTATTGTTTTGGAGTATGGTTTTTGGTTTTGAATGTTTTTATAATGAGTTACTTAACAAATTACTTAATTTTTGCAAAAATGGGTAAGTAATACAATTATTTATATGCAATAGCTGTTTGTTTGTAGGTTATAAAACAAGTTGAACAAGGAAAGACATTTTATATTTCAACTATTACTTTCCAGGTTTTTCTAAATAGTATCAAAAAATTTCAAAAGGTTTTTCAAAATTATTTCTGATATTTCTTAAGATTTTAAAAAAAATTTTGAGATACAATACTCTAACAAATATAGACCCACCCCATAAAATATCTTAAGAGCTTGTCAGAACTTTTGTTAGTTTATACTTGCCTCATTAAATGCATTCTATATAGAATGCAAATTCCTTCCCCCAAACCCATATACCCCATTAATGCGAGGTATCACAATTAGAAAGCAACGTGAGGCCACCTTTTGTGCGCTCATAATTAAGGACACCAGCCAACGCATCGCACTAATGGAAGGCGCAAAATATAAAAATGAAAAGTGAAAGTGAAAATGAAAAATGGCATTGTTTTTTTTCACATGGCAAACGCGACATGCGATATTTTGTCCTGTTTTCGGGGCCGAGCTGTTGACACTTTTTGGGGCCGCGGCAGACATAATTACACAGAGGTAGGCCGCGCTGACCCTGAAAGCAGGAAGTTCACTTTGTGTCATGTGAGACCCGGTGAGTCGGTGACAGCCAGGAGAAGCAGTTGAAAGTGCCGCGTGTCCTGTGTCCCGAGTCCTATGTGCCGTGTCCTGTGTCCTGTGTCCTGTCCAACGTCATCATCCTCCTGGCCAACTGGCAGGCAGGACACACACTCGCATGGCACAGCCATTGACACTTATCGCGTGGGTGGCGCGTTTAATTCACATTTTATTTCCAGTGCCCGTGGCTGCGCGCGTAATTGTTGCTTCAAAGTCCTGGCCAAAGGACACGGATGTAGTCAGTTCGCGTTGGCGCTGCACGGCGGACGTGTGCGCGGTGAATAATCGCGTTTCGTTCACGGTACTCCTGGTACTCCTGGTACTCACTCTACATGCAGAACGACGAGGAGCCATCTGGATATGGAGCTGGAGCTGGAGCTCCCCCGGCAGCAGCTCCCCGGCGACCCAAGCCGGGAATCCTGCGCCTGGACATCGGCAAACCGCGACGCTCATCAGGTGGTTCCGTCGATTTCCGCTGCGTGGGCAGCAGCAGCAGCGGCGGGAACAGCAATGTGGCCACCGGCGCCAACAGTGAGGTAAGTGAGCTTGATTTACGGCCCACCCGGGAGTGCTTACGATTTGGCCTGGCCAACGACATGGCCTCCGGAATGGCTGTGTTCTCTGTTGCCAAGGAATGGGAGAGGATACTGACACTGCCAATAGCCATAAACACCAATCGCACTTAACTGCCGGTCGCTTTTGGCCTGGTCAAGCAATGCAGCCAGACCAGGTTGGCTGTTAAAATCATTTTTCACAGCCGTCAGTGGACAGGTAGAGGATTTCTTTTGGTCAAGGTGAACGCAGAATGCGCTTGTAGGGATTCCTGAAGAAGGAAATGATCCTAAAACCTTGTATAACTAAAGGTTTTTCAAAACATGTATTTCTAAAAATTTTAGATACCCGATTTCTCAATGTCAAGTTAAAGTTCTAGTTTGTAATCTGTCAAATTTAACACGAAGTTAAATTATTTGTAAATGTTTTGCTAAAAAAATGTATCAAAAATCAAAAAAATTTCCATTCTTCTGTTTTAAATTATGCCATTTTTGACCAACCATTTTTCTTACCAAAAACATGTTTCAAAAACCATTTTATGTTAATATAGAATTCTGTTTAGCTGTAACCCAGTTTAACCAAGCCAAGATACTAATCTATCGTGACTAGTAAATGTTCCTAATTAACTAATCTTAGATCAAGAGTGGTTTTAGTTACCCTAGTTAAACTTTAACCTAATTAAGTTAATTTTACAAACTTACTACACACGTTAAACTCGTAATAAGACTGCAAAATCTCAGATGACTGGTTTATGGGAGTTAATAAACAAGTTAAATCACTGGGCTATTTAAGCAGCAGGTAGCTGCAAATCACACAGCAAACTTCTGCAGGGCACAAGGGTATCCCTGTGTTCATTAGGCCAGACATGCGACAGTGGCCAAAACCGAGTGGAGGTGGATGGTCTTGGGTTTGGGGATGTGGATGCGGTAGACACACCCAGGACACTCTCTTCATTTGGCCAGTGGCTTTGGGGATTGGACAGTAGGTCGAGTGTGTGGGCCAAACATTTATTTAGTCATAAAGCTGATGCGTAATCTCAACAAGCCAGGCCAATTCGAGTGGGTCAGGAGGAGCTTGTCATTTGGCACGTTCAAGTTTTGGTTTGGTTGCTTCGACTACACACTAAATTCCCTACCCCTGTCCAAAAAAAATAATAGAAGAGTCCCAAAAAGAGTCCCGAAATAATGTCGCAGCTGTACGCGGAGGCCCAGCAGAGGCACTTCGTCACGCGGAGCAGCTACGAGGGCGCGTGGGACAGGCTGGTGAATGTGATGGACGGATTTGGTAGCTATCGCTATCCGGATGGCAGCGAGTACCGCGGCAGGTTCCACCAGGGGCAGTTCCATGGCTTTGGACACCTGCGACTGGCCCAGCCATACCGTTTTACGGTCAAAGGTGAGTTCGAGCATGGCCGCTTGGTCACGGTGGAGGACATGTGGTTCTCCGATGGCCTCCATGTCGAGGGAAGATTCCGCGACATGAAGTTGGAGTGCGACAATTGGGACTATTTAACGCCCGCAGATCGACGCTACCATGCCGAGCGGCGTTATGGCCAACAGCCGGTGGGACCCACTGCCTTCATCACGGCCAAAATGCTGCCCAGGGAGGTCCCGCAGCACTGCTACGATGTGGAGGAGGGTCTGTTCAACAGTAAGACCTGCTGGATGACGGACCGACCGGCTCCGCTCCACAGCCGGATGTACGTGGGCTGTCAGCAGGATAAGGATTTCATCAAGCGACACTGCAGGAAGGCTAGAACCTCCCGGGTGATTGAACCACCTTCGGATTTCTGCCGCCGCATCATAGCCAATAATTTGGCCACGGAGAGAAGCCAAATACGTAAGACTGCCATATATGCTCCCAACGGAGAAGTCCATCGGGAGCGGTACTACCACAAACTGACCAAGAAGCGGGGTCACACGAAGGAGAAACCTCTGCAAATGGCTCGAAGGCGCTCCATGCCAGCCAATGATCCCGCCTGGGAGACGGAGATGTGTGTACGTGCCTATGGCAGGATGCTGGACAAGCGGCAGCAGGATCATGAGGAGTACCGCAAACTGCATCCTTGCGCCAAGATGGAGAAGGTGGACAGGCCTCGCCAATGGACGAGCACCTCGGATGTGCGCAATCCGGAGTCGGGAGGCGCCTCCAGCTGCCAGTCGGATAGCTTCGGGGAGCACTCACTGCCCCTGGACGTCATGGAGACCTACCGATCAGTCAACGCCATGATGCAGAAGCGGGTGGCGGACAACATCAACGTGGTCCAGTCCAATCTTATACGCCACAATAGTTACCTCGACATGACGCGTTCCATTTTTGAGTTGTAGGTCTTGTAGATCGAATCTGTTTATATGTTCTTTTCAGTTTAAAATTTTAGTTAACTCCGCGCTGTGGGGAGGAATAAATTAATTCACGTTGTATGTTATGAACAATTCGTTTTTTTAGTGCCTCAAGTGCAATAAAACAGACGAGTTTGGATAAATTCGATCCACAGAATCAACAGAACACATCGCAAAATTGCTGTGCAGGTATAGGGCATCTTTATTTTGTCTTGCTATTACTTAGACCCCTTTAGTAGGCAATGCCAGTCCTCTGACGGATCCAATCCAATGCGCTCGTGACCCTGGCGAAGCCAGCAGGCAATCCCAAAGTGCAACCATTGGAGGCCACGAAGGCGGAAATGCCCACCAAGGTGGATCCCTGCTTGGTGACCAGCGGACTGCCGGCATCGCCGAAGCAGGTGGATCTTCCGTTGGGAGTACGGGTGCAGAGGATCTGATCGGAGACCGTGGTGGATCCGTAAAAGGAGACGCACTCAGAGTTGGGCATTATCTGGAGGTCGACGCACTGCAGCGCATCGGTTAGGCCATTGTTGAAGGTAGTTACTCCCCATCCATAGACATTGCCCCACCAGTTTTCGTAACGCTGGGATCTGGCGCTCAGCGATGGAAGGGACACCTTGTTGACCCGGCTGGTGAAGCCAATCCTGGGAATCCTTACCAAAGCGAGATGCTGACTTCCAGTAACATATTCACTAGTGCCCACTGTCAATGCGTATTGAGCCTGACTTAGTCGCGTAGCTCCAAAGTAGATGGTCACCCCGGAACTGCCTGATAAACACTGGGCGGATGTGAGGACCCAGGTGTCGCCTATGATGGTGCCACTGCACCACAGGTTGCTCTGGCCAAAGGCCATGCCCACCACATAGGGCGCCTGTCCCTCGTAGGCGGGACTTCCATTGGTGATAATGTGATCAGGATCTTCGAGTTTCTTCTTATCTTTTTTAGCTTCTGCAACGGCAATAGCCAAAACCAAGAATAGAAGAGCTAACAGCTTCATGACTCCAGAAAAACTTTGTTACTCTCTAGATTTTCTAGGTTATTTATATAGTAAAACCCTCGCCTGGGTAATTAGGCAAATTTTAGTGGGGCATTAGCGTGACTTTTTAGCTTATCTTGTAAGTTGAGGAAGGTACTTGTGTAAATTAACAGAGTTAAAAAACATTTGATAACATTTTCCGAACTATATTTCGTTGAATAATCACTCAACTTTCCCAAGCCTTGAAGGTCAAACCCTATTTGTGTATGTACATTACTTTTCGGTAAACAAAATATCCAAGTTGTTAAAGTGAAAATGGAGTCGTATCAGAGGACAACGAAAGCCTCGACCATCACGCAAGTGGACATACTAATGACTGGATCCCAATATATTGGAACCAGCGATGACTTGGGCATGCAGAACTTCGGTGTCTACATTTTTCCGGATGGCAGCAGGTACACAGGAGAGTTCCTAAACAATCGGTTCCATGGAAGGGGTTCCATTCAGGTGCCAGATCCCTCGGGCGTTACCTACCAAGTGACCCATAGACATGGCAAACTTATAGCGATAGATCAAATGAAATTTAATGACTCGCTGCCCGTGGACTTTGAGATGAAGGAGAGTGGATCGATGAGTTTCGAGTCCTGGTCGTATTGCACTGCGGAGGATCGTCGCTTCTACCAGGAGACCAAGGGACCCATGGAACCTGTAGGGCCAAATAAGTTCAAGACCAAAGATGGACCCGATCCTCCGGTCTTGTCACGTAATGTTTTCGACCTTGGTTTTGGTCTGCTGGGCAATCGTGGTTTTATGTTGGATACAAAGACTTATAGCCATCAGAGTTTATATGTGGGTTGTCGGGAGGCACGTCGTTGGATTCGGGAGAACTGTGCCCATGGACCTCTGTGGAACCGTCATCATAAACAGAAGATGAAGGCCCGTTTTGCCCGGGAGATCATTCGGAATAACCAGGAGAATGCAGGTTGCAGCAGGAAGCACTACATGCCCAAGTTGCATATCTGCCAACGCTCTAGCAGCTTGGATAGCTTCCGTTCCGAGCGTCTCCACCTGGCCAGCACCACGGATTCCACCTCCTCGGAGGTCCAGGCCATGAGGTTGCGTCATCGGGAGTTCCGCAGCAAATGGAGGCGATCCAGGAGTGAGAGCAGCGTGTGCCGCATCAACTGAGGATCCTTCAGTTTTGGTTATATTTTCAGTTCTACTTCCTATTTGGCTTCAAATTAAAATATATTGTGTACAAGTTGACCCACATTTGGGTTTGGCCAAGTTAGGGCCCAAGATTTATGGCGAAATCGGGAAAACTGCAGTCGAACATGGAAACTCACTTAGGCCTAAACAAAGGCGTGGGTTTTTAGTGGCTCCTTTACTAGGTCATCATAAAGCGGCATTGAACTTTGGCTTCAAGTTTGCAAAACCTGAACCTGGAAAACTCAAATTTCTCATTTGGATTTAGGCCTAGGCCACTGGCACAGCGGGTAATGAACCCATAATAGCCGAAAAATATCGTTACACGTGCGCTGTGGGCGTCGAGATAAATTTGTTGTTAATTAAAGCCGGCCGAGAACTTCATTTAATTAAAAAAAGAAATAGGAACGAAAGTGAAATCAGAGAAAGCGAAACCGAAAACAGAGGAAAGCGTAAAAATGTATATATTTCAATAGTGGGCACTCCCCTGACAACAGAAAAAAGGCAAAGAGGATAACCGGGTAAAACCCAGGAATTTCGCGATTTTCTTTTATCAACCCTTGCATGTTTGATTTTCATTTACATGGCCGGGCCAAGAATACAAGGTGACTCAATATCAAGGGATACATGTATGTATATACACACAGTCGCCCACGATGCCATCTAAATGGACATTCGAAGTCCTGGCTGGTTACGCCCGGATACGGCGTTGTTATCACATGCCGCTGGCGATTTTTACACTCATTCGTCTTCGTTTCAACTGGGCGAGGAAGTCAGGTCCTGTCCCAATCCCCCCTCCGAAGGTCCTGGCCCCCATGTCCATGTAAATTCCTTGGCGCCACATTGAGTGTGTGTGTGGGTTTTGGGCACGTTTTGGCTTTGATAAGTTGGCTGCTCCTCCGTTCTCTGTGTCCGTTCTCCATTCATATTCATTCATTATTAGAGAAATTTAACGTTCCACCTGTCTGTGTGAGGTCCTTGGGCGTGTTGGTGTTCGTCGCTGTCCTTTTGGAGGATGGTCTTTTGCGCCTTGCTGGCCTGGCCAATGCGTTAAGCCGTTCAGTCTGCGCACAAGGCTGCTCCAAAGCGCTTCAGCGGCTAACTAGCCAAATCAGGACTTAACCACTAAAAAAGGATTTTCTTTGTGAAACCAAGAGTTACCCTTAAACAGATGTCTACTCACCAGTGAAATTAATAAATAAGCAATTAGGAGTGAAGGTTACACGCTTGAGGTGCCCGTGTGATTTGAGTAATTAGCTGTCCCGGAACAGCACTTGAAAATATATGTGGTAGTAAAGCCTTCACCATCAATTCGTAGAACAACTCGGGAGTCACTTCGCCCCATCAACTATCTGTGACCTGGGCACCGCCATGCGACTTGAATAGAGGTGGCTGGCAAATGCAGAGCAGCGCCGATGCCAAGAGGGAATTCTACAAAGGACAAAGGGGCAGGAGGTGAGTGCCACGGCCTAGAGGATAATTAAAGACCATGGAACATGATTTCTCTTTAAACCTCTTTTAAAGAACTGCATCACAGGAGGAGCACAGATCCTACGAACTGAACGGTATGTCTGAACACTCTTAAAATCTCTTTATTAGAGTCACTTTTAAACACATATAGTTCATCCTCAGATTTATAAAATTATTCAAATATTAAAAAAATTATTTCTAAAAATTAGTTTTTAAAATGTTTTTTGACAGAAATCAGATATAATAGCTTTACTTCTTTTGAAATATTGTCATATATAATACACTTTAAAGTAATGTTTCCCGACACATCTTTGTAAATGGTTTTCTAAACAAGATAAATGTTATTCCTACGTAACTCTTAAATTTTTTAAAACTATTAAAAAAAATCGAAATAAAGAATAATTAGAAAATGTTACAATTATCACATCATTTAATTTCGGTAACTTTAATCTATGCCTCAAAACAGAAATGCTAGAAGTAGGTATTTTATTGAAATATTTTCCAATTTAATAAATGAGTATATGAGGTTAATATTACATTTTGAAACATGTTTTTTCTAATATCAAAGTTGTTATTTGTGAAATAAAATCAAAAGATGTTTTAACTAAAAATAATATTTATTCATTTAAAATTATATGTTATATAATTAATTATATTATATATTATATATATAAATTCCATGATTTTTAATAGCCAGAATACAATTTTCTTTGCTTATAACAGATTTCTTTGATTGCTGTATATAAAAAAGAACCCTCTACCCTCCTACAGACTTCCCATTGCAAAATCAAAGCAGCGACGCCGAGAGCTGCCACCAGGAGCCCCACTTTGGCCAGCATCCGCCGGGAGTAGGAGTCGGACCCGGAGTCGGAGTCGGATTCGAGGATGGCGGCGGCGGAGGCGACATCGACGATGAGGAGAGCTACACAATTTCCGTATCGGCAATAATGCAGAGACGTGCCAGTGTGCGGGGCTATAGGGGCAAACGTGGCAGTCGGAGTTCGCGACGGGCATCCAGTCCCATGGATCACGTGCTGGATAGTGTGGAGCGGCGGCGCTCCAGTGTCTATACGACAAGTTCAGGCAAGTAACTGTGTGTGTGGCGGAGGTGGCTCCATAAGTGTCCAGAACAGATTTCGCTTAGTTAACGAGCAGACGAGATGGGGGCGGGTCCTGGTTTTCGGTCCTCCAGAGGCAGCTAATCAACGTCTGGGGGCCTGTTTTTCGTAATTTTTCATGCTACGTGCGGACCGTTTTGATGGCGTGGCGGCATACTGGTCGTATGTGTAATCTGTGTGCCTTTTTCCAGAGGAGGGCACCAATCAGGAGTCCACGCAAGAGCAAATCTTTGAGAACATCCGTCTGCACAAGGAGGTCATACAGTCGGTGAAGCTACAGCCATGGCCCATCCGCAAGAAGCTCAAGTTGGTTCGGCAGGTGGGTTGAGTTGGGTGGGGATGGCTCTATAAAGCCATCTCTTTAAGAGGGGCGTGGAAACGGCGGGGAGGAGTTGGGCCCAAAACTGGGCGCGTTCATTTTCACGCCGCTTGTCAGGTCGTTGAGAATGTTACGACCTACTCCCCCCGACCAGCCATCCGAAAACTTTTCGATTTCATTCACACCACTACTCCTTATCTCCCATCTATCGCTACACCCTGGCATTTTTAATGATGTTTGGACTTTGGCGGATCTTGCGGCCCTTTTGGATGTGTTGACAGGCCAAAACATATGTGGCACGCCACGAGGGCGCGCTTCAGGAGCGATTCGCCATGTCACGCAGCACCAGGGACTTGTGGGCGAGGTTTAAAATTTTAATGGCGGCAGTAAGTGATTTGCAACCCCTTTCCAATCCCCCCTCCCAGCCGGAAACGCCTGCAGAATGCGAAAAGTGGAGTGCAACAAGCCCAAGGCAAAGCCATGCAAAAGAAATATTTATGTTTGCACAATTTATGGCCCACTTTCCGGCCGGGACGGACATTCAATAAATCCGCACTCGCATAATTCACAGAGTTATGTGAGTTCGCTTGGGTGCTGGATTGTCCGGGGAAAACCAATTAAAATACGTACTTGCAGGCGGCAATTCCTCGGAGACATAAATCCTTTTTTTTCTCTTCCCAGCGATGGCGACACTGGAAACGGGAGACCACCAGCTTCCTCACCGTCCTCATCCCCTGGGAGCTGCGCATCAAGGAAATCGAATCCCACTTTGGATCCGGCGTGGCCTCCTACTTTACATTCCTGCGCTGGCTTATGTGGGTCAACATCATGATTGCCATTCCACTGGTCGCCTTTGTCATCGGACCCGAGGTGAGTGTCCTTATGAGTAGCCAATTCGTTTTACACGCATTTATGTTTCCGCTTACTTGAATCGAATCGAATCGGCTTTACCATCCAGTACTTTGCCACGAAACACGGTGAAACGGATCCCAGGAAGAGGATGTCCGACCCGGAGGCCCGAGTGGCCGGCAATCTCTTCACCTTCTGGGAGTTCGAGGGGTACCTGAAGTACTCGCCAATGTTTTATGGGTAAGCTGAGCTCTATAGATATTATATTTAAATTTATATATCAATTTTTAAATTAAATAGATAGAAAACAGTATGTTATATATACAAATTTTATATTTAAATGGCATAATTTAATAATAAAATATTTGAACCATCGTATAATATTAGATAAATATTTACTTTAAGAATTTAATGCACTTAAGGCCGTTTTCCTGTCCCCTAGATAAAATTTATCTTCGTTTATGGCATTTATATAACATATGGTATGTTTACTAGGTTTAAATCCTAATTTTATTCATCATGCGGACGAGAACATGTGCTTTAATATGCCAATAAGAAAATACTTGAATTTAACTAACAATGTTAGGATTGAAACACTTATTTAAATTGAAATGTTCATCCATTTCAATGATAAAGAAAAATATTCAAATAGAATATTAAATCGTTGGACTTCATAATTTCTTTTATAAGTGTAGAACTATTTGAATGTATTTCATGGTATGGGAAAAGAGGACTCTATTAATTGCTGGCAATATGCTCATATCATCCTTCCTCTTGTTTTCTTTCCCCAGCTACTATTCAAGCACATCCGGCATCAGCACGTCCGGTTATAAGCTGCCCTTAGCCTATTTCCTCACCGCCGTTCTGGTCTATATCTACAGCTTTGTGGCCACGCTGAGAAAGTGAGTATAAGTAAATAAGGGTCAAGGGGTCATGGGTCTCAGTCTTGGTCAGGCACTTCATTAAATCCCTGGCCCATCGAAGCCGCAAAAAGCAAACTAACTGTCAGAATGCTCGTTAATTAATTAAACAACACTGAAGCGCTGATTAAATAATACAAATCTTGGCACGAGGCGTGTCTGGGGGCCCGAAAAACTTTCAGACCCCCTTTTGAAGGCGGAAGAAATTGTGAGCGAAAAAGCATTGGCCATTATGATTTACGCACGCACACGACCAGACAAACGTGGAAAAGGGGCGGGGGCTGGGGGGCGTTTGACAGGAAACGGAAATGGCAAAACGCCATTTTGACCGCTGGGCGGCTGGGTCTGGCTTTAATGGCTTTGTCGGCATTATGTTGATTTCGTAATTGAACAAAGTAGCACTGTCAACAGTGAGCAGCCGGCACTGACCTTTCCGCTTTTGCCCACTTTTACGTGGCACGTGCTCCGAGTGCGTGAATCATTTCATTCCAATTGCAAATGCTATCCGGGATTCAAAATGGGGATTGCCGGAATCTGAGCAGGCACAAATTATGGCTGGTTGGGATTTGGTCTTACGCAGAGGATAGATAAAACTTTTCTCGATCTACCAACAGAATGGCGGAAAACTCGCGCAACTCGAAACTTTCCTCGAAGGACGACGAGTGCGTCTTCTCGTGGAAGCTCTTCACCGGCTGGGATTTTATGATTGGTAAGTGGCCAAGCCAGTTCCGTCATGCGATGCCGTCAGAACTTTTGCATCTCTTCCATCTTTTCCCACAGGACACGCTGAAACGGCACACAATCGCATCGCATCCGTGGTGGTGGGCTTTAAGGAAGCCCTCCTCGAGGAGGCCGAGAAGAAGAAGGATAATCGCAAGTAAGTCGCGGCCAACTGTAGCTATTTACTTACCATAATCGATGCTCCGTGTCCTTTCAGCTGGCGTGTGATACTCCAGAGGATACTGGTCAATATCCTGGTGATGGGACTGCTGATTCTGTCGGGGGCCACGGTGGTGCTGCTGGTCAATCAGTAAGTGGATTGGGAAAATGGGAAATAATGCGGGGAAAACATCCGGATTTAAGGATCCAGTGAATATTTGAATTTAAAATATTGATGATACAATTCATTCATATTTTTTTTGCATTTTTCTCCGTGTAATTCCCTGTATCCACAGCTCTGAGGATTTGGCCAAACACGACAACTGGCTGAGTCGCAATGCGGTGAACGTGACCATGACCCTGCTCTCCTTCTTCCTGCCCATGATATTCGAGGCCCTGGGACTGTTCGAGAACTGGCATCCCAGGCAGCAGCTGCGCCTTCAATTGGCTCGGTGAGATAAGCAGGGTTAATGGCAAATGGCTAAACATAACTGAAAACCTCTTACCTTGCAGCATTATGATCCTGAACATGTTGAATTTGTACTCGCTGATGTTCTCCTTCATCTACAAGATCAACAGTAAGGAAAAGCCACTGCAATTATTAAAATTGGAAAACGAAACCAATACAATGGAGCTGAAGAATCTTCTCAGTTCGATTGAGGCTCTAAGGGCCATGACTCCCACGACTTCACTTTACAGTGAAAGTACTTCGGATGGCTTCTTTGATGACTCCACCTCGAGTGCAGCTTGGGGCGAGGACAATGGCAGCTCCACCAGTGGCCTCTTCTCGACCACAGCTGCAGCCGCCACTTTAATCTCCACCTCCGTGCAGCGTTTTAAATGCTATAATATGACTATGAAGTGCCCAAAAATAAGAGGAAACTTTCTTAGTGCCAAGAACTTGGCCAAAACTTTAATGGTTCTTAATTTGACAACGCCAGCCATGATTCCGACCACTTTGCCCACCACAATACCCACGACTTCAAGTGTTTGGGCAACCACAGAGGCAACCACCACGACAACAACCTCACCTTGGACAACTTTACCGCCAACGATAAGAACCACCGAGGAAACCACTACAACAACTGAGAGATCCACTACAACCACGGAAATGCTAACAACAACCACTTTGGCCACCACTGCCAATACTACAATACCCTTAACTACCGAACCAACAACTAGTACTACAATTCCCAACTCAACAACTAATACTCCAACTATGAGCACAGTAGCAACCACTATAAACACCACTGTTTTTCCATCCAGCAGTACCACCAAACTAACGACAACCACAACCACTGAAAAACCCCAGATAGAAGATAACTTTTCCTACACCTCAGGTGATGAAGAGGGTTCCTACGACTATGGCAGCGAAGAACCATCTTCAGATGCAACATCAGAGCCTCCAGAAGGTAATAACTACTCCGATATAACAGACTACTCTTCGGGACCATCAGATGGAGAAGATTATGATGAACAGAATAGTACGGATCAAGCGAACGATCCACTGGCCAAAGTTTTGGAACAAGTAGATGAAGAAGAATCGAAAGTTCGCAGTAAACGGGCATTGGCGGATTCACCTTTCTTCACCAGTAAGTACAGCAGAAGACATCGCAATGATTCTGCGGTGACTGGTGGTCAACCAGGAGAAACCACTGAGGCGGTAAATGCCATACCCAGTCGGTGGCCCAATAATTGGCCAACCTTTAGGCAAACCACACCGCCGACAAGAAGACCCCTGAATGGAATTCTCAGCAAAGAGGAGTGGGAGAATCTCAGGCGTCTGAGGAGCAGGCAATCCTCTTCAACAAGTACTACAACCACTAGTACAACCACCAGAAGACCGCGTAGAAGATACCGTACCTCAACTACAGAGCTTACCAGCACCACCGATGAGGAGGAAACCTCTACAACGGAGAGTTCCACGGATTCTTCCACCTCAGAGAGCACCACCAATGCTTATGACTCCAGCAGTAGCACCACTGAAGAAGATGATGAATACACCACTACAGATTCACACCCAAAGACCCCTTATTACATGGGCATAGTGGATATGTCGGAGATAGGTAGCACTACCTATATAGACAGTGAGTTCCTGGAGGACTGTGTGGTGACCATATGTCCCAATGGAAACAACATCTTCGGCAGCACCACCGAAAGTCCGGATGGCACCACCCAAAGTAGCGACTCCAAGCAGCTAACCACTGTGAAACTTACTCCGCTGGAGCGGAAGCAGAAGCGTCTAAAGGAAGTGCAGCTGGCGATTAAGCAGATACAAACCAATCTGACCACCATGTGCTGGGAAACATCCTTGGGCCAGGAGCTCTCCAAAGTCATCGTCTTCGATGGGGTGAGTTTGTTTGGGGGGGAGTTCTGGTTTTTCAGCTCCTATAAGCTCTGCCAAAGTTGCCGCAGTTTAAAAGCAAATTTATCACCATGAGCTGCTATCAATTTCCCTGGTCTTCCAGCTCAGGAAGCAACTGCCTCTGTATCAAAATCTATTTAGCCTTAAATATGATTGAACTCAAAAGGAAGTAGCTGTGAGCTTTCTGGGCGTGAGAGCCCGTTTAGCTAAATTATCCGGAAAATTTAACGCAAAATTTGTCTCCTGCTTTGGCTCTTTGTCTTCCTTTTTTTTTTCTTTTTCTTTTCTGAGAGGTTTTGGGGATTTTGAAAATCAAATTTTTGCGCTCGTCTAGCAAAACCAAAATCCACTTGACTTAAAAGGCCAAACGATTCCCAAAAAGAAAGAGGAGAAATGGTAGCATTTTATCATAATAATCGCTCTCGGGAGTCCTTTTGCCCATTGAAAGTGAAACGCAGCTGGTAGCCGGAAAAAGGAAGCAGGAACTTGGGGCGCACTTTTCGATTTCCAGTCAAAAATTTACATAAGCCATAAGCATGATTGTGAACTTTGGCCCTCCGAATGCCAACTTTTATTTGGCCATTTGCCACGTCGAGTATGGATTGGCCTCCCATTGGGAGGATAGCTGTGAACTTTCCGTCTAATCGTAAACAAATTCAAGGAATTGCCTAAGTTTTCAAGGTCAGTCTGGCACTTTTCGATATTCCTGAGATAGGATATCCGGTCGAGTCAATAACCCTATTGGTCGTAGACAACCGCTGAGGCATCTCAATCCAGGGATTACTTGCCCTTTTATTTCGTACTTAACATTTGTCCGACATTCGTGTAAACTGTGTGTAGGCCGTAGGGTCTGGCAAAAAAAAATCCCGAAAAAAATGGAGACATGGGTCTTGTGCCCGATTTGATTATGCCCCCCTGACATGGCGTACATAATCTCTATTAAACGATTTAAGCACATAAATTAGGCAAGTTACGGGCCCGGGCTTAAACGCATTTATGCTTTACGCATAACAAAGTGCTTGGGAAATGGGGAATTGAGTTTGGTCATGTGCGGTTGGAGTCAGCAAGGGGTATTCCCATCCCAGCCACATCTATACCTTGTTTGGTTTTCGATTCAAACTGGGGGCACGTGTTCGTGCATGAATTGGGACCACAGAATCAGCCGTAAGCTAGGATTCAAGATGCAACGAGCTTGGTTTACGTGTGGCAACTTTTAAGCGGCAGCTTCAGTTTTCCTAGGTTCCAAGTTCATTACAAAGCGCTTATTAAGCCCCTGTCTCCAACCTTAACCCATGCCACCCCCTTCCTCAAAAAAGCTGATGTCCATTGTGGCCCCTCTCTGCATTGACTTTCTGCGCGCCCTGTTTGTGCGGTATGTCAATCAAAACTGGTGCTGGGACATGGAGAAGACCTTTCCCCAGGTGAGTCGAGGACTCCTTCCGGTTTCGGGTGACTAATGCGAGGCTTTGTTTTCAGTATGGCGACTTCAAGATAGCCGAGAACATCCTGACGTTGATTAATAACCAGGGCCAAGTGTGGATGGGCATATTCTTCTCACCCGGCCTGGTGCTCATCAACCTGGTCAAATTGATGATCATGATGTACTTCCGCTCCTGGATAGTGCTCACCTGCAATGTGCCGCATGAGGTGGTGTTCAAGTGAGTGGTCTCATCTGGTTTATGATGGTACACAGGGGCCCAATGTAATCCTTTATCTCTAATCCTTGCAGGGCCTCCAAATCGAACAACTTCTATCTGTCCCTCCTGTTGACCATGTTGTTCCTTTGTGTTCTGCCCGTGGGTTATGCCATTGTGTGGCTGCGTCCTTCCTGGCATTGTGGACCCTTCTCGGAGTACAACAGGATAGCCGAGTTTATAACAAACACCACCAGGAATGCTCTGCCAAAGTGAGTTTTTAGATTAAACTAAGGAATTTTAACTAGGTTTTTACACTTTCAATAGATATAGTTGACCAAAGATTCAGTATCATACCGTTGAAATCGAAAATATATCATTTTAAACTCTTTAGGCAACTCCACGAACCCCTGGACTATCTGACCTCCTCGAGCACTGTGATTCCCCTGCTCCTGCTGCTCATCCTCATCATATACTACCTGATCTCCCTGACCGGAGCTCTACGAGAGGCCAACCAGGATTTGCGCACCCAGCTGCAAAAGGAACGCGAGGAGGAGCGCAAGAAGATCTTCAAGGTGCCGGAGGTCAAGCAGGCGGAACCAACGGCCACCACGCTGACGAATCGTTGGAGGAAGGTGCTGGAGGCCAGCTCTCCAGTTACGCCCACCCAACCGCCGGATTTCGACACAGAGGAGTACAAGAATCAAGCCCGTAAAGGTAAGTCAAGTGCGGCGGAGATATTTTAAGTTCACAAGTCATTTGTTTCGTTTTTCAGAGCTAATCTCACGCATCATGAAGAAGGCGTTGCGCAAGGGATCCGCCACCTCGGATGAGGATTCATTTGTGCGGCGTGATGACGATGACACGGACACCGAGCACCAGGATTCCCTGCCCCATGACGAGGAGGCCAAGGATAAGCGATTTGGCCTTACGCGATTGCAGCAGATCCGCCGGACACGCAAACCATCCCTCGTGGACATCGTCCAGATTGCCAAGCAGGAAAGGGCTCGAGCTGGCTCCATTGTGGCCGGGACCAGCTCTGGTGGAGCTGGCAACTTCCCTTCCAAGGAGGCCCATCCCAAAAGCCGCTTCAAAGTGGAGAAACACGAGCGCAAGGATAGGGGCAGCATGAAGGAGAAAAAGGAAACCAAACACAGACAGTCGACGCAGCCACAGCCGCCGCCCTATGAATCGCCCAAGGACAATGAACATGATCCGGATACGAATTCCAGGATAGTCAGTGAGCGGCGCGCCAGCTTGCTGAGGCGGCACAAGGAGCAGGGGGAGAATCAGGAGGAGGAATCACCCACCACACCAGAGGCGCCGACAACACCCACAGTGCCAGTGGAATCAGTGGAACAAAATGCCGAGGAATCCACAACCGTCACCCCCAAATTCCACATAGTTGACGAGAAAAAACCGCCGCAGGAGGCGGAAGATAAACCCTTGCCGACATCTAAAGAAAGTGGCGGAGGAGGAGGAGGCGGCGGAAGCCTGGGCAAGTTCAAGTTCCGCAAACACAAAAACAAATCAAATAATGTGGTGGCGAAACCAGAGCCCGAGGTGTTCAAATTCGATGAGCGAAGTGTGGAGAAGAGCACAGATCTGCCGGTCACTCCTGGTGCAACGGAGCACCTGACCAGCGAGGAGGACCAGCAGGAGAGGAGTCTGCCCTCACCCACGCCCAGCCAGGGTCAAAGTCAGGGTCACCATCAGCGGCAATTGTCTGTTCTGTCACGGCAGGGTCGCAAGAAGATAGGCAATCTCTTAGCCCTGGTTCGCGAGGCAGTAAATCTCAAGAAGGACGATACGGAGCAACAGGTCTCGGATGAGTCCCCCGGTCCCACAACGCCCACTTACTTGGCCTACACCCCACCACCGCCTCCATCAGTATTGTCCAGTGTGTCCAGCTCTACGGCCTTGGAAATGCCACCCACTCCAGAGCCGGAATCTCCCACGCCCAGTGCACCACTGCATTTTGGAAATAGCAGCACCTCCTCCCGTCCGCCGACGAAGCCACCGAAGCCACCCAAGCCACAAGTGGTTCCGTCAAGCGCCACTGCTCCCACGGCCACCATGGATGATGATCTAGAGGAACTGGACATGGCCGGTCCCATTACCTTCCCCAAACGCAGCGATTCCCATCGACGTCGGACGATGAGACAGGATTCGCAGAGTTCCGTTTGGTCGGATAATATACCCACCATTACGATCAGCACCACCGGCAGCGATGAGTGCATTGTGGATGCAGCTGCTGCTAATCCCCAAAATGGACTGCCCGAATCAAGAAGTAATTCCCCGGGACCCACGGTCAAAATTATAATGATTGACATTGAGAAGGAGGAGGAGAAATGATGTGCCTACCGAAGCAGTGCCTCAAACGCCAGATTGTCTTCTTTATTAAATAGATTAGCATTTTTCCTATAAACTTGGCTTGAATCTTGTTCTTCGGCATTTTGCAAAAACCTCTGTCGGTCTATGAAACATAAGTTATTTTATCCATTAGTTTATTTCCCTTCCAAGTTATAATAAACCACTCTATATTGCACTAAATGAAAATTGTTTATTATTCTGGGGATTTGTTGGTGACTTGAATAATTGAAAAAGTTGCTGATTTGTGCCTTCCTTCAGGTGTTTTACTTATAAATTTACCTTAAATGTGATGCCAACAGACAAATTGAATTTAAATATCCCGCCAATACATTGGTGTTGGTTAACGAAAGCAAGCAGTTAAAGCAGTACAATACAAGTTCCAAATGCGGCCTTCTTATGGCGCCACTTGTTTTGAATTTTAATTTTAAAGAATAAAGAAAACATAAAATGTCTATAGAGCTTATATTATAAACTAGTAAATAATAATATAAACAAACAAACAAATATTATATATCACTAAATGTTGTGAAATAAAATTGGTGACGAAAATTTATTCTGATTCCAAAAAGTACCCATTAGGTCTTGTTTAGGTAATCTTTGTACAAATGGAAAATTATAGGGAGCTTAAGTTTAATCCACTTTAATGAATACAAAAGGTTTTTTTCCTTGCCTTTTTGCATGTGGTAAGTATCAGGCTTGACGGAAAAAATTTTAATTTTGTAAAGATTCTTAAATTCCACTTTTGTGATAAGCCTTTGGAGCGGCTTATCGGATTTTAACAAATGAAATGTCGAAGATCTTGTTATTTAACAGAAACAATAACTCGATTTGATTAGACCATGGAATATAATATTAATAATAGCATATTTACGTTTTATTGCATACTATTTAAGCATAGAAACCCCAACTATAGTAATCCAAAGGTTAAAAAACGACAACATTTTACATTTCCAATGCTTCTTGAATGAAACAGAAAGTGCGACGTCGCTAGCCTTCTTATCAGCACGGAAGGCGATAACCTGCTAACTACAAACTAGCCGGAAAGTAGAGCAGAGAACATTTCGTGCCAGCATCCAAGACAAATATTCTGGCAATTACTGTGAGACAAAACCTATATGATGAACACAGTTTAAATATTTGCCCGCCTAAATGAACAATTAATGGAATTCGTGTGCTGTTTGGCGAAGAGAGAGGCAATTAAACAGAAGTACGTCCATGAGGAAGATCATCGCAACTGGAGAACTTAGGTTCAGACCAACTCCCGGGCCACAAGTACTACTCCAACCAGATCCGTCTGCTCTCTCACAGTTGCAGATACAATATATGTATAATAATACAGCCGCAGATACAGATACTGAGCGGCGAGCAGAGAGTTTCACTCAACGAGCGGAGATCGAGCGATCGGATCCGTTGGGTCTGGCATTCCTCGAGAGTCAGTTGAGCATTGGACGTCCTCGATAGCGGTTGCCAGCGTCTTCTGAGCGACGAAGTAAGTGTTGTTAGTGGTGCATCTAGTGGAACGGAGCCCACTCGGAGTCTCAAGTTTTCTCGGGTCACCTTTTAGTTTGTTTTTTCGTTGACTTCGCTGTCGGCCAGGCTAGGCAGAAAAGCACTGCCCCTCTAGATAAAAAGTATCTCGCATGTGTACGCTGTGTTTACCCGTGAGGTTCTTGCCTTCGAGGTGCCGATACAATTACACGAAAAACGAGGCAACACAATCCCAACTCAAAAAGCCAGTCAGCAGAAATGCAACAGGGCAGAAAAGTGTGCACACAATTGTGGATAATAACTGCAGTTCATCGAAAGGTGCCAAGGTGCCAGTCCTATGAATAATAGTTGGAATATGTTTTATGGATATCACCGAAAAGTGCCATGTGTTGCAGCGGAAAATGTATCTACCATATAAATATAGCCGATAAATAAACGAAAATAACGCAGTTGCTGCGCCCTCTGTGCATCCGTGAGATACGAAACGGAGTTCGTAAAAGTATCTGAGTGTGTTTTTTGAGTGCTTTCCTTCGATTTCCCTCTACCTGCTGTTTTTGTGAGTGTGCGTGCGGCTGAACCAGTGGATAAAAACAAACCGAGCAATAAAGATACAGACCAAAAGGTGCAAACAAAAAAACGCATTTAAGCCTAACGGAAAACAGAAACGTACTCGCCATAGAGCTATAGTTTTTATATAGAGTGTGATATCATCTAGTTCGTAGCCCCAAATTCTTATCGCCAAAGGAACTCGTGTTCGGTTTCATAGGAGCGTATCTCGTCGCAGCTCAAAACCCAGTCAATACATATGTGTACATTATACTCCTCTATATATGCAATACGGGAATCTCAAATCTGAATGGAGCGGATGTAGATGTTCGTTCCGACCATATATATAGTATGTGTGTGCGGAGTGTGTAGTTCCAGTATCAGTGTTATGTGGGCTGTGTCTTGGCCTCGCCTGAACTCTGCGCAAAGGGTTCATCTGAAAGTCGGGCGGCCTGACAACAGATTTCGTATAGTTACGATCCGTAAAGAACTCAGCGCCTGATAAGCCAAGACAATGAAGTAAAACGGGATCTCGGTGGAGGAAATAAATGGGTGCCATTGATAAAAATATATAGTGATTATATTTAGAATTTATGTGCAAACAGTTTTTAGACAAATAAAACTCGGTTGTGGACTGTGTGTGTATATACAAATATAATAAAACCCCAATCCGGACCTCGAGCTGAAAATATTTTTGGAATAGAACGAGCCGGCGCTTCTAGGAATTCAAATTTGGAACGAGACCCCGTGATATTGGTTTCACTGAATGAAATTCCAGAGGAGTATTTCTTTATAAGCCCTTTCAGCTGTATACGATACACCCTGGAATTCCGCATCTCACCCACGTAAACTGGTATTTTCCTGTATCCAAGGGAATCTTTTGAGCTTTTCTCTCATATTGCATTCTGTTTCCGAGGATGTGATATCATCTACCCGCAAATACTAAGTAAATATTTGCTAATTAGTGCCTCTGCTCTACTGAATTCATAAAAAATAAACACATTAATCTTGGATCTGCAAAATCTAAATTGATCCAACCTTGCAGCCAGTGCAGTCTATATACTAAGACTTTAAAATCCTCATTACTGAAAGGCATCATCCGCAATTGTTGCGGTTGCAGCTCGAAATTGAGAATGGGTATGAGTAGATGTAGAGGAGTAGATGAAATCATCGCATAGAATTACTTCAAGTTCCCGAATAGCCAAATACACATGGCGGTGGGCAGTACAACTGGAACTCATGCTCGAGAGTTTATTTATGTCTCTGTAGCTCACACGGCTGCTTGTTGTTTGAAATTTTCATTTGCAGTTTTTGCCTTTCGAGTTTTCGTTTTGTTTACCCAAAAGCAAATGAACTCATTGCCGGTCCGCGGACAGTAAAGTTTATTTTTCGAGCGATTTGCTCGGCGAACTAATTAAAAATCGGCCCCAGTCTCCGCAGCAATATGTACCACACATGTTTTCAAAATTTTTGGTGGTATCTAAACTGATTCATAATCATATAATCTCATGCATTTTCCAGCATATGAAGTCGCTCAGGCACCATCAGTAGGAAATATTCCGTAATGAATTGAAGAGAGACACGAGAAGAAGGAACCTCGAAGCTACGAAGAAAACCAAATAGTCTTAGGATCTGGTCCATATCCCAGCGAAATACACCCACCTGTAGCTAAAGAGCCACCCAAAAACCAAACCCACCATGAAACGCAGCCGGTGGAGCCACAGTGGCTCCTCCACGGCGCGTCCTTTGCTCATTGGAGTCCTGATCGCCTGCTGTTCCACCATCATCCTGGCCGCCCAGCGCCCACCCATCAACTCCGTTGGAGGCCATGAGCTGCGGGGGGTGGAATACTTGCCCGCCCTGGAGTGCTACGATCCATATGGCAGACCGCAGGTAAGGGGGCGGAATTTACCCGCTTTGTTTGTCCACAAACCAATTGAAGAGAATTGGAAATTAGCGGTTGGGCATTCTGCTTTTGGGTTGGGTCAATTCGAGCGAGAGATGCATATTAATTGAGCCATATAAAGCGACAGTTTCGGGGAATAAAACAAATTAGAGGAAGTTCTGGGAATGTGAAATTAAAAATAATGGACTCTTACAATATTTAATTTAAAATGAACACTCAAGTTAATTTACTTCTTGATATTAACAAACTTTTAGGAACGAGTACTATAGGATATAAGTTAAAGTTTAGGTCTCTAATTTTATGGGTCAAATTTACTTATATGGTAGTTAAATGGACTTATGGAATTGCCAATTTTATCAATTATATAATTTCTGTCTCAACAACAAAATACTTAGTGGTCTTATAGTAGTTTTACTATTAAATAGCAGTTACATAACTATTTTATTAGAAAATGTGTAAATTCTATTTATCAATTGTTATTATTTGTAGTCGATGTAGGAACTGGATATTTAGGATATATATGAAAAATTCAGGACTGAAACATTCCTAATCTTATTTTAATTTAGAAATGTCTGCCTGAGTTCATCAATGCTGCCTTTCAACTGCCCATCGAGTCCACAAATACCTGTGGTGAGCCAAAGGACACCCACTTTTGCGTACAAACGATGAATCAAAATCATAAAAGCTGCGAGTTTTGCAGGTGAGTGTAGGAATCCAATATATATAAATCAATAAATGAAAACCTTTCTTATTCTAGACTCAATGATCACAATACTACCTTCCTGACGGATAAGCATAAAGCGGAAAACTCCACCTGGTGGCAGTCGGAGACCATGTACGAAGGCATTCAGCATCCCAGCTACGTGAATCTTACTTTGAACCTAGGTAGGTGTAATACATAGATGATCTAATAAGAATCATCTTTATAATCATTTTTTTTAACTCCAGGCAAATCCTACGATATCACGTATGTGAGCATTCTGTTCCGCTCGCCTCGTCCCGAGTCCTTTACCATTTACAAGAGGACCTCGCAGACCGGACCCTGGATTCCCTACCAGTTCTACAGTGCCACCTGTCGAGACACATACTCCCTGCCCGATTCGAGGGCCATTCGCAAGGGGGAGGGCGAGGCGCATGCCTTCTGCACCAGCGAGTACAGTGATATCTCGCCATTGAGGGACGGAGGTATTGTCTTCTCCACGCTGGAGGGTCGTCCCAGTGGCATCAACTTCGAGCGCAGTGCGGAGCTGCAAGAATGGGTCACGGCCACGGATATCCGGATCACCTTGGACCGCCTGAACACCTTCGGTGACGAGGTCTTTGGGGATCCCCAGGTGCTGCAGTCCTACTTCTATGCCATCAGCGATATTTCTGTGGGTGCCCGTTGCAAGTGCAATGGACATGCCAGCAAGTGCGTCCACAGCACGGGAATGCATGGCGAGAGGACCGTGGTCTGCGAGTGCCGTCACAACACCGACGGTCCCGACTGCGATCGCTGCCTGCCGCTCTACAACGACCTCAAATGGAAGAGGTCCACCTCCACGAAAGTCAACGAGTGCAAAGGTAGGGGCTGTATAATAAAAATATTTGAGGAACCCCTACCTATCTACAAAACCTTGAGTCTGAGTACATTTTTTAAAAAATTTAACAATTATACAGAAGACTGTCAAAAGCGATACAAATACAAGCACGTATTTAAAGATTAATATAAAAATAATAATAACAATAATATCATAAACCATTGTTGTTAAAAACAGTTTAAAAATCTTTTCAAAACGTGAATGAATTTCGATTAAGATAAGAGAAGAATAGGTTGGAACCAAAGGTTTTCCAAAAAGACTTACTGAAATACTGTTTGTTATGAATAAATAGGTTAAAACTAAAAGTTTTTTAGGAGGATGTTATAAATGTTAGAAAAAAATGTTATTTAGTTTATATGATGATGATATCCCACAGCTCAAAAATTGTCTAAACTTGTTTTTTCAAACTGCAATTTTCCTAGGGTGAAGAGATGAGCTTTCAGGTTTTTCAATCAGCTGGACACAGTGTCCAGTCTAAAGTCTCTATATAAGGACAGACAACTTTGCCGTTAGAGGCACTCTAAGTTAAGAGCATTGAAGACAGCCCATCAGTCATGTTTGTGCCTTGCTTGCCTGCAGTCTTCTTATTACCACTGGCTTTTGTCCAAGGCTGGTTAAGTAATTACAGTCTAGAGACGAATCTTATAGGGCCAGGAGTGCCGAATTGGTATCTGATTAACTGTATAGCTAATGTAGGGGAAGACAAGGAAAATCCACTGAAATATACTATATCTCCGTAGCCTGCAACTGCAATGGACTGGCGGACAAGTGCTTCTTCGACGCACAGCTCTTCAACCTGACGGGTCATGGAGGTCACTGTCTGGACTGCCGGGAGAATCGCGATGGTCCCAACTGCGAACGCTGCAAGGAGAACTTCTACATGCGCGAGGATGGCTACTGCATCAACTGCGCCTGCGATCCCGTGGGCTCCAGATCGCTGCAGTGCAACAGCCACGGCAAGTGCCAGTGCAAGCCGGGAGTGACGGGCGACAAGTGCGATCGGTGCGAGAACAACTACTACCAGTTCGGACCCCATGGATGCCAGCAGTGCGGCTGCGACAGTCGGGGATCCCATGAGAACACCCCCGCCTGCGATGCGGAGACCGGAATCTGTTTCTGCAAGGGCAACGTGGAGGGCAGGCGCTGCAACGAGTGAGTAGTTGCAATCTATAAGATAACTATGCTTTATCTTTGATCCGCTTTTGCTCAATAAACCCTAAGTCTCTCTTAACCCTAAGTCTTCTCAAACTCATGTTAACTTTAGTCTTTAAGTTAAACTAATTTTTTGGAAATAATATGTTGCCCTAAATCATGCTAGTCTTTATTTAACCAAGCTGAAGACCAAAAGTTTGTCGACTCTTTTCTTCATTTTTACTCTTACTGACAGATTACAAACTAAAACTTTAACATGACATTAAAAAATCCGTCGTTAGAAGCTTAAGAAATCTCGTTCGTAAAACTAACATCTCATTAAGAAAATAACCATGTCATCCCGAACCTCCAACCACTCTCTGTCAGATAACTAACGAGAACTTTAACATGACTCATAGAAATCAAGAAACCTACCTATATCCCTATATCCACAGATGCAAACCCGGCTTTTTCAACCTGGACAAGACCAACCGATTTGGCTGCACCCCCTGCTTCTGCTACGGACATACCTCGGAGTGCATGACGGCACCGGGTTACTCCATTGTCTCGGTGACCTCCAACTTTAACAAGTTCAAGGAGCGCTGGACGGCCGCCGATTTGAACCAACGCGAGGTGGACATCAAGTACAACCAGTACAGCCGGAGCATTGGAACCACTGCCCAGGGCAATGAGCACGTGTATTTCCAGGCACCGGATCGTTTCCTCGGTGATCAACGTGCCTCCTACAACAGGGATCTGAAGTTCAAGCTGCAGCTAGTTGGTCAGGTGGTCAATACCGGAGTGAGTGATGTAATCCTGGAGGGAGCTGGCAGCCGCATCTCGCTGCCCATTTTCGCCCAGGGCAATGGAATACCCGATCAGGGTGTGAAGGAGTACACCTTCCGTCTGCACGAGCATCATGATTACCAATGGCAACCTAGCCAGTCTGCCCGTGGATTCCTCTCCATTCTGTCCAACCTGACGGCCATCAAGATCAGGGCCACGTACTCCGTGCAGGGTGAGGCCATCCTGGACGATGTGGAGTTGCAGACGGCTCATCGCGGTGCAGCTGGTCATCCGGCCACTTGGATCGAGCAGTGTACCTGCCCGGAGGGTTACCTGGGCCAGTTCTGTGAGTCCTGCGCCCCTGGCTACCGGCACAGTCCCGCCCGCGGAGGACCCTTCATGCCCTGCATCCCCTGCGATTGTCATGGTCATGCGGACATCTGTGACTCGGAGACGGGCAGGTGCATCTGCCAGCACAATACCCATGGGGATAACTGTGATCAGTGTGCCAAGGGATTCTATGGCAATGCGTTGGGAGGAACTCCCAACGACTGTAAGCGGTGTCCCTGTCCCAACGATGGTGCCTGCCTGCAGATCAACGAGGATACGGTTATATGTACGGAGTGTCCCAAGGGCTACTTCGGTTCCCGTTGCGAGCAGTGCAGCGATGGCTTCTATGGAGATCCCACAGGACTCCTGGGCGAAGTGCAGACCTGCAAGAGTTGCGACTGCAATGGCAATGTGGATCCCAATGCCGTGGGCAATTGCAATAGGACGACGGGTGAGTGCCTGAAGTGCATCCACAATACGGCCGGAGAGCACTGCGATCAGTGTTTGTCGGGACACTTTGGTGATCCTCTGGCCCTGCCCCATGGACGTTGCGATCGCTGCAGTTGCTACGAAGCCGGAACCGAGCAGGATGAGCAGAGCATCACGCGATGCGACCAGGTCACAGGTCAGTGTCATTGCAAGCCCAATGTGATTGGCCGGGATTGTGGAGAGTGTCAACCGGGTTACTTCAATATCCGATCGGGTAATGGATGCGAGAACTGTCTGTGCGATCCGGTGGGCAGCTTCAACTCCACCTGCGATCGGTACACTGGGCAGTGCCACTGCCGACCTGGAGTCACTGGTCAGCGATGTGATCAGTGCGAGAACTACTTCTATGGCTTCTCCAGCGAGGGCTGCAAGCCATGTGAATGCGACGAGAGCGGCTCCAAGGGATTCCAGTGCGACCAGAATGGCCAGTGTCCTTGCAATGACAATGTCGAGGGACGTCGCTGCGATCGCTGCAAGGAGAACAAGTACGACAGACATCGGGGTTGCATCGATTGTCCCGATTGCTATAACCTTGTCCAAGATGCCGCCGATTTGCATCGCGCCAAGTTGTTCAATCTCAGCCAAACGCTGGACGAGATTGCCCGCACCCCGGTGACCAATGACGATGAGTTTGAGGCCAAGCTAAAGGCGGTCCAGGAGAAGGTGGCCGTCTTAGACCAGGATGCTCGCGAGAATTCCGGTGAGGGTGGTAAGACCTATGTTGAGGTCATCGATGATCTGCACAAGCATTTGGACACCGTGAGGGAGCACCTGGAGAGTGCGGATAAGTTCCAGTCGGATGCCAATGCCGAGATTGATAAGGCCCGGCAGAACTACACAATTCTGGACCAGATCACCGACAATGCCAAGAAGGAACTTCAGCAGGCTCTCGATCTTCTGAGTGACGAGGGTGCCCAGGCCTTGGAGAAAGCCAAGGAGAAATCCGTTCAGTTTGGCCAGCAATCCGAGCAGATCTCGGACATCTCGCGCGAGGCACGTGCCCTGTCCATCAAACTGGATTCGGAGGCTCAGTTTGATCTAAAGAACGCAAAGGATGCCAAGGATGCAGTAGAGAAGGCCCATCAGCTGGCCAAGAGTGCCATCGAGCTGCAGGAGAAGATCGGCACGGAACTGCAGACCGAAGTAGGTTTGGAGCTGAGTCATGTGAAACAGTCGCTGGGCACCGTCATCCAGACCTCCAAGGAGGCTCTGCGCAAGGCCAACGAGGTGTACGATACCGCCTTGACCCTCCTGAACGATGTCAACCGTCAGACCCAACCGGAAATCGATATCAGTCAGCTGAAGAAGGATGCAGTGGCGGCCAACGAGCGGGCGGATGAGCTGCTCCAGCAGATCAACGATTTGTCCAACAGCAACGGCGAACTCTTTGCCGATTTCGAAACGGAGCAGGAACTGACGGAAACGCTTTTGAAGAGGTGGGTTCTTTGGGTTGTCTTTCTCTATTAGATCTTTTGTAACTTATCCTAATCTTAACTTCCAGAGCCGAACAGCAGCAGCAGGAAGACACCGATCTGCTGGCGCGGGCCAAGGCTGCCCACGACAAGGCCACCAAGGCAGTGGAGCAGGGTGACAATACCCTCAAGGAGGCCAATAATACCTACGAGAAGCTGGCCGGCTTCCAGTCGGATGTCCAGCGAACTTCGGAGAGTGCGGAGCAAGCCCTGCAGACTGTGCCCAACATCGAGAAGGATATCCAGAATGCCAAGAGCCTGATCAGCCAGGCGGAGGAGGCCCTGGACGGAGCCAACAAGAATGCCAACGAGGCCAAGAAGAACGCCCAGGAGGCGCAATTGAAGTACGCCGAACAGGCTTCCAAGGTAGGTTGATCAATTTGCGGTTGATTTGGTTCAAAATTAATTTTGAATTTTCTATAATTTTTCTCCAGGATGCCGAGCTGATTCGCCGCAAGGCCAATGAGACCAAGGTGGCCGCCCGCAATCTGCGAGATGAGGCCGACCAGCTCAATCACCGGGTGAAGCTCACCGAAATGGACATCTTTAAGCTGGAAGAGAGCTCAACCAAAGACGACAATCTGGTGGACGATGCCAAGCGAAAGGTGGGTCAGGCCAAGGCCGATACCCAGGAGGCCCAGAAGCAGATCGAAAAGGCCAATGCCGAGCTGACGGCCATCAAGGATGAGCTGGAGAACCTGAAGGACATCAACACGGGCGATTTGGATAAATTGGGTAGGTTAAAGAATCCTCTTTAAATCGAAAATTTTATAAAACTAATCCAACCAACTCCGCAGAGAATCGTTTGGCCACTGTGGAGGGTGAGATCAATCGTGTCAACCTGACGGGACGCATTGAAAAGTACCGGGAACAGCGCACAAAACAGAAGAATCTGATCGATAAGTACGACGCCGAGTTAAGGGAGCTCAAAGATGAGGTCCAGAATATTGGCCTTATTTCCCAGGCTCTCCCCGAAGGCTGCTTCAGTCGCAACCGCCTGGAACCCTAGAGCTCCACCCCTCCCCACTCCCAATAACAACTACTTCAATTAAAACTAAGTACGAGAAAACGGGGATCAGATCAGAACGAGACGAACAAATCAGATTTATGATAGAACGTAGTCGTTGAATGAAATTATGTAATTTTAGTGCCTTAGCCGAAATATTCTGTTTAGTGACCAGACAAGGTTCCACCAAGGAGATCAACTGAGCAACGTTAAGCTTTAACGCATCATCGTTCGCATATTGTATGCCATATACCCTAATGATACAAGAGGATGCCCCCGTCGATAATCAACTGCCAACTGTGCTTCACCAGTTTCAAGCCAGCAACGAACTGTATTATATGTTAAAGAATAACTAATCGAAAATGAAAAACACAAGACCTTGTACTCCAATCCGATAATCCAATCGCATATCTCTATCTCTGCCGTAGCTCCACCTGAAACCTATACTAAACACTTATATATTAACATATTTGTCATCTACGTTTAATGTGTCAATACAATTACCATGTATCTTTGTGTATAAGTCGCTTAAAGAGTTTCCTTTCAAAATATAACTTTTCCAACGTTGTAATTTTGTAAAGGCTGAAATTGATTTATTTGTTGTTCATGTTTCGTAGGAGCAGAAAGAAGTTTGCACTCAGCCGAAACACCTGAAATGGGTTTTAGACTATTTTATAGTCAACACTAGCAATTTGAAATACAATACCTGCACCAGGAATTTGTGGGAGAGACTGGTAAATCCACCCACACTCAAAACTAAAGTTCGACGTGAGAACAGCAGCATCATTTTGATTATGAACTTGAATTCCTTTGTCTCATTATACCAGCTACAGTTGTACCAATCATAGAATAGTAGTTCACTCTGAAATATGATATTTCATTCAGAAAGTAAATATTAATACTATCATATAACTCACCTGGGTCTCAACTTTCTGTGCACTCACGTTATAGAGGGTGATCTCCAAAGCTATGGTCACAAAGTAGACCATAATCATGCCCATCCACACCCATCCAACTTCCTAGTTATCGATTTTAAAATTAAAAGGATTCATAAAGCCCATAGGTAATAAAACAACCTACCAATACTGTGCTGATCTTATAAAGTAACATGCAGATCAAAATACTGCTTACAGAGCACTGAACCAGGATAATATACTTGAAGAGGTTTTCAATTTGATCATGATGGCTAAAATAAATTTGGTTAAAATGGGCTTATAAAAGAAGAAGCTTGTTTACTTTGATATGCGAGAAAAGAGCCTCACGCAACACTGGAGATATTTTACTCTCAGATGCTTAGGAACTAGGACATCCGAGGTAGAATTTTGAACCAGAAACCGCAAGACTTTTATAAGACCAGACTCATATCTAGTGAGGACCACAAATAGACTGTTGAAACCAAACACAGCTACCCGAAAAAAATCTCAAATAAGATTCAAAATAAAGACATTAATAAATACTTACCAAAAAAGCACCAAAACGGACCAGATTGCAGAAGAAAGAAGCGAATCACATAAGAAGGAAATTCAAACTTTCCCAGTTGTACATATGGAACAATGGCTGGGTAAGCTGAAATGTTAAAAATAAGGTAAGACGGAAGAAAATGTCTTTCCAAAATTTCACATACTCAGGGTCATTTCACAGGTTTCCTTAACAATATAGCAATCGTACATATATTGAAAATAGGGTCGCATTGTGTAGTATATCACAGGCATGCAGACGATCTTGAAGAAAAACATAACCTGTTTATCAATAATAAGCCAATTGTCCATCAAGATCAAGCTGAGTGCTCTTAGAAGCTCCTGTTTTTTGGGCAAGTCTGTGAAAATTTGTTCGAAAAAGTTAATACACCTAAATGATTTTACTGTCTTACCCAATTCAAAGAGCCCCAGAGACTTTAGGACCTGGCCTGTCTCTGTAGAAAACACCAGTTTGGTACAAGAATCAACGTTATTCTGAAAGTGAAACATCTTTACCACGCCAACGCTCAGTTGAAAGGTGAGTAAAACCGCCTGGTAGGACACACACAAATTAAGGAATAAACTAGATAGTAAATAATCTAAGCAAACCTCAACATAGGTCTCAAAAGATATCATGTAATTTTCCATTATGAAAGCGATGAGGCTGTATATGATACTCAGGTTAACAATCAAGACCGCAATGCGAGTTCTAGGTTAGAATGATATTATTAGCACATCAATCTTGATAAGGACAGAACAGTACTGCTTACAGTCGGCAGTATTTTGAGCTACGCTTCCTTGGTGCAATATTAACACCCAGCGCGTAGGCACTGTACTCCACCCACAGAAGCCCCAATTTGGGCATACTGTCGATGCGCTCGAGCTCCTGATCCAGTTGGTCCTGCATTCCTTGTAGTTAATTCTAAGACTGTTTAAAGACAACCTGTACCCTATCTTTTTAAGGCATTTGCAAAGGCTTTTTGAACTCAATTAGTAGCCCAAATTATATGGTTCCCATGGAATAATTGGCTATGAGTTGTGGTTATTGTGCAACTCGGCAGAGAACACAAATAATTAACTGAACTAGATGGGCGTGTCTCAAAAGCATTAAAAATTTAGACCTCATTGAGGGTGTATGGCTACCAAAGTCACAAGAAAGCCTTGCAATGAAATTAAAGCCAGACTTCGTAGAAAGGAAATTTTACGATAACGAAAAAAAAGGAAACAAGCATCACTTTAAACCAATGTTTATAGTACTTAAAGCTTAAAGTTTCCTTAAAGTTTGAATATAGAATTTAAGAAAGTTATTAGGATTGATAGTCTATTATTTTAAATTGAAGTGTGCCAACAAGTTGCTCAACCTTTACAACGAAATAAATATATAATTCTTTAATAGTGAAATACTCGGAAATCATATTCAATATTTTATAGAAGAGATACTAGCGATCCAGGAAGCCATTAAAATCTGCATGTCATACGTACGGACTCGCTTTCCTTAATCTCGTCTATCACCAATCACAACAACCACCCCTTCTACGCCACATCTGTAAGAAACTTTATCACCAAACACTTCCCCATAATTTCCCTCATCGTCGTCCCTAGTCATATAGGGATAACATGAAACGAAAAAGCAGACGACCAAGCAGACACCAATTTACTAAAAGTTATATACATGGATTCTACATGTATATAACATGTTGTTGTGTAGATAGATCTACAATGTAAATAAAACTGGTTGGTTATGGGGGTGTACTTGCTAAACGCAGCTACACAATGCATAAAGAATCTTTTTTTTTTCAATTTAAACAAAAGAAGTTATTTTAAAACTTCAAAATGCTGAATAATTTGCCATAGAAATTGTACTTTCAAAGAAAGGGTTCTGATAATCAGTCGCAATATTTGTATTAAGGGTCAGTGTGCAGAGGCTATAAGCCGTGAGCAGCTGCAGGTGTTTTGGGATTTCCCTACCACAGCCACATTATTAAAATAAGGTAAACAAATTTATTCGCAACTTAGTAATCGGGTGATAATTTTGACCAGCCTGGTCTAGTTGGCGGGCAGGGATAAGTCACATAACTCAGAGCCCGCCCTTCAGGGCGAACATGGACGAACGCAAGCTGCTCCGGGCAGTGAAAGCTACCAATCCGCTGGTTTACCTGGACATTTCCATTGGCAAGGAGGATGGTGAGTGGATTCTGACCGAGATTGAGGCCATTGCCATGCCAACCAGTTGAATCTTCTGTATTAATCTCGCAGCGGGTCGCATGATAATTGAACTGCGCAAGGATGTTGTGCCGAAGACAGCGGAAAATTTCCGTGCTCTTTGCACGGGCGAATGTGGCATCGGTACCATGGGCAAACCACTCCATTACAAGGGCACCAGATTCCACAAGGTCAAGCGCGTCTTTGCCGTCCAGAGTGGGGATGTCGTTAATAACGATGGAACCAGCGGGGAGAGCATCTACGGTCCAGTATTTGAGGATGAGAACTTTGAACTCACGGTTGGTCGAATTTTAAGCAGGGGCCACCTAGGTCCCTAGAGATTCTTAATCATTTAAAGGTTCCATGGATAAGGACCCCAATTTGATGATCCTTTTCTCTTCCAGAGCCTTTTCAAGTGATTAGAAATCTTAAAAGACCTTAAGGGTGTCTTATACCTTCTTAAAAAAGATTCTCTTGTACCCATGCTATAATTAACAAATCATCCCCAGCACAACGAAGAAGGCGTAGTCAGCATGGCCAACTACGGCAAGCCCAACTCCACCAACTCACAGTTTTTCATCTCGGCCGTCGGCTGTGAGAATCTGAATGGAACCAACGTAGTCGTAGGACGTGTTCTACGCGGTCTGGGTATTGTAGCTGAAATGGAACAAAACTGCAATGACGAGGGCGATCCCACGGCGGAGATCGTGATACGAGACTGCGGGGAGATAGCTTCTGGCGAGGATTGGGGTCTCGAGTGCAGCGACGAGACGGCGGACAAGCTGCCCCCCTATCCGCAGGACTGGCCCCGCAAGTTCGGCAAGTTCACAGTAAGTGAAGATAAGATTTTCCATTTCAAAGCTGCACTACTGACCCAATTCCAATACCCCCACTTCAGGCAGACGCGGCGGTGGAGCTGCTCACAGTCATACGCCAATCGGGCAATCACTTCTACAGTCTCGGCCGCTATCACGAGGCCCGTGCAAAATATCGCAAGGCCAATCGTTACTATCATTACCTTAGCAAACAGTTCGGCTGGCAGCAACTAAACCCCTTTAAAAAACACCTCGTCGATACGGATCTGCAGAAGATAGACGGCTTCTCCGTGGTGAACAATATTAACTCAGCCGCCGTTGACCTAAAACTGGGGAACTATATTAGTGCTAAGAATGATTGCACGGAGGCCATTCGTCTGGATCCCAAATGCAGCAAGGCTTTCTACCGACGTGGCCAGGCACAGCGTGGTTTGCGCAACTACGAGGAGGCCATCAATGATCTGAAGAAGGCGCACAATCTTCTGCCCGAGAACAAACAGATCCTAAACGAACTGAATAGCACCAAGCAGCTCCTGGCCCAGTACAACCGACAGCAACGAAATGCGCTTAAAAATCTATTTGCCTAGCTGGCAGCGAGTCACCATTTTCTTGGATCGTTTTGAATTTGTTTTTAGTTTAATACGGACCTGAATGGCTTCATTGAATGTAAATAATTATTAATAAATATTGTTGTTTTACCAACAGTCAGTGGTTTACCACAAGAAAGGTAATTACCAAGATGATTCATTTTAGAAGGAGAGAATAGACTTATTGTGCTGTAATTGATAAATATATTGGATCGTACCTAACTCACATTTGTTTTCGCATTCAATAATAATGATCGCTTACGTACACCAAAGTGTCTAGTATGCAGCTTACATACTAAAAGATTACATATAAAAGGGAGCTTAGATCTGCGAATAACTTAGTCTACAGATTAATTTAAAGATTTGTCACAATGTCCTGTTCGCTGCGATGCAAGTTGCCTGATGCGCTGCCCGCCGAGTAGCTCTTCATGCTGATCTCCATGTTAGTAAGAGCGCTGGATACGTGATATAAGTTCTCCGAGAGAATGGCATAAACCTCAAACAGTTCCGAGTCGGATTTGGATACTATGAAGGCTTCTGCTGGAAAGGTAGGAACATTTTTACATTACAAATCTCTAAAATTATAAACACTTATAATTACCTGTGCGATCCTTCATAATACCATGCGCATATGCATTCAGTATCACGGACATATCATCGCATTTCTGGCGATTGTCCAGGCTGCTATAGCTAAATATGGTCAGGTTTTGATCACCGCTGGCGTTGAGCGTCGAAATTCGTCGATACTGACGCACATGAGCTATAGCGCTGGGCCATCTCTGCAGATCGATGTGCTCGTTAAGGGCAGCCTCAAACTCCTCATGGGTCATCGGCAAGCCGGGAGAAGGCGTCGGGGTGTGCTCGCCCTCCGTTGAGGTGGAGGATTCCAAGCAATCCAGTTCGGCCTCGCTGGTGTAGCGCACCAAGGCATCGCGAACCAGGGCATAGAGATCGGATATGTCATGCATCTGCAAAGCAATATATTAGAGTAACTAACTCAAACTGAAATTTCATCTTTTCACTCACGTCTTCGTTGATACGGAAATGATTCACCACATTCGAGGATATCTTGTGATTAGATTCGATAAGCAGCAGCAGTTGGAACATCAGCTTGTAAAGGGAACGGCCCAAGTCGAGGACCACCTCAGTTGAGGCTGGATCGAAGGGCATGTAGGCTACGCTGGAGGAGCTGGGCAACTCAAGGCCAGAAGCAGCTACATCTGCCTCGTTGAAGAGAGACAGTTTACAACTGGTCTTCACGGCATCCAGGCACTAAAAATAAAACAATTTAATTTACAAAATTTACACATTTTTCATTGATGCTTTACTATACCTCCAAAACCTGATCTTTGCGATCAAAGAAGGTCTCTAGATGCTCTTGCACTTCCAGAACATTGAAACGCAGCGTTTCAAAGAGCTTGGGAGTGGTGGCCTGCAGCTCGCTGCACCAAACCTGGGGAGGATCCGCCCGAGAACTTAGGAGATCCGTGAAAAGGGAGATCCTATTGCCCAGCTGTGAGCCAATGCCGGTGAAGAATTTCTTGGCTTCCTTGGAAATGTTAATAGTCTTGAAGGTAAGCTCCTTGATCAGCCTGTATAACTGCTGCAGCAGTTCCGAGGTGTGGGCCGAGGGTTGATTGACCAACATAGCCTGCAACTGGAGACGCCAGTTTTCCTCCGCCTCATCGCGTATAGCTGCAAAACGAATTATGCCGGGTAGATGCGGCGAGGCATTGCAGGGTGTGAGGTCACCCAAATCTCCAGCACTTGATCCACTTGTATCGCTCCTCGACACCGAATTTCGGCGCCTTCGCTCCCTGAGACTCAGCGAAGTGGGAGGCACTGCACTATAGCCAGACTTCAAGAACGACTGACGATGATCCTCATCCAATGGTGATTCGGATTCGGCCTCCTCATCCGAAGAATCATCTGCAATCTGTCGCTTTCTCTTGCTTAAGATGGGAGTCTTATCACTGAAGCTGTCCTCCAGGGCTGATGAGTGACCTCCCTTGATGGAGCCACCAATGCCACTGCCGCAATTCAAACGGTCCTCATCGCCCTCGAAGAGCTGGTGGCGACGAACACCCCAATTGAAGTTGTCCGTCGACTCGCCGGCAATACTGTCCTCGTACTCCAGGAAATCAAAGTCCTTGAAGACGGTGAAATCGGGTTGACCATCGTCGCGCCTCGAGCCACTGCTCAGATCGCCCTGAGGACCCGAGGTCTCTTCTGTGGAAGAAGCGGCCGAGGACTGGCGCTCCATCAGATCCGAAGATTGGCTGAAGATCACCTATACGTACAGTTTACAAAGATTAGTTAAATTTCACAAAAACTTATGATAAACATTCAGATGATTATATAGAAGAGTATTAGAGATAAAGCTTACGCTTTGTCTGGTCGCAATCGATCCGGTTAGTAGTGACGTGCTCAACGACTAAATGTGTTTGCATAAAGAGTATAAACGAAAAGTACAGTTTGTAACAAAACATGCGACATGCAAACGGAACAACGGAAAAGGGAAAGCAAATGGCGGTATTTTTGTGTGACTGGAATGTGTGGAATGAAACATAGGCCAACCAAAAATGATGATTATAATAATTTTCATATCAAATTGAACTTGACATTAACATTATCTTACTAAATTTTCAAAACGAAAGATATACAAATTGAAGATCTGTAAATATCAAGTTCAAAATGATCAAATTTTATTTCAGAAAAGCTACTACATGCGAGAACCTAAATCACATAAAGCAAAACTAGACGCGGCACATAGAAACGTGTCCTTTACCTTTGAGCAAATTGAGTTTATGAAATCGTCCTAGATATGTTTCGATTTTGGTATCGGATTGATTGGTTAATGATGATAATGCGTGTTAGTTTTTGGTTTGGTTTGATATTGGATTTGGTATTGGTATTTGGTATTGTATACATGAAAGAAAAAGAGTTAGAGGTAAATAATTGCAAAAATGCATGAGAAGAGGGGAGAGCTCTAGGGGAGCCTAATGCATGCACTTGGCTATGTACAAGCGGCCGGCTGGGAGGATCTTGGGCATCACTTACCGAGGGCGATTTGGGCAGCCCGACACGCTGCCCGCAGGTGGTCAGCAGATTGACCAGGCACTCACGCACACGACACTGCGACATCCAGGGACGTTTCCATCCACTCAGCGGCACCGTATCCGCCGGCGACAGGCTGGCACTGCGTCGTGGAGAGTTGGGTGTTCCGACCACGCTGCTCCCGGCTCCGATGGCATGTTGCTGCTGTTGATGCTGGGCCGCTGCTGCGGCTGCCATGGCCGCCACATTGGTGTGCGATCGCTGCTGCTGCATCTGGGCATTGGCCTGCTGTTGGACAGCACTTGGCGCCACCGTCACTGTGGTGGCATTCGTCAAAGTGGAATTCAACGAAGAGCTGCCCGTGGTGGAGGCGGCTCCGGTGGCCACTGGCTCCTCCGTCTTCAACAGGATGCGACGACCGATCAGAGGCGTTTGTGAGACATCGAAGGTGAACTCCATGGTGCGACCGGCCAGTTCCTTTTTACAGAACATATCCGAGTCCGGATATGCGCCATAGAAAGAGAACGATAAGCCGGCGCTGCTGCCGTCACTGGGTGGTACCACCTGCAGGGACGAGCTCCGGGTCACGATCAGCTTCAGAATCTTCAGCGAATCCTTCCAGTTAACCGTCTAGAAACAGAGAGACAAATTGAAAAAAACACATTTGCTAAACTTAAATTTGCAACTTACATCCAGATACTTTCCAATGGCCCTCAACAAATCCGCATTGATGGTTTGAGCCTGCGGAGCCGACAAATCCACGTAGTGCAGCATGCAGTGAATCACATTCAAAACGGGCACCTGCACCTGTTGCGGTCCCTTCTCCAGGACTTCGATGAGGAACGCCACCATATGAAGGCCCATGTGGGCATAGGTGTCATGCAGATACTTGACCACACACTTAGTCCATTGGAAGGACTCCTTGCAGAAGGTCTTCCGGCTGTAGAGCGTCATCACAGTGCCCAAGTTCTCCAGCTTTGCTCCGAGCTCTGTGGATACTTGAGCTATATTCTCCGCACTGCGAATGCAGATCTCATTGGCGTCCTCGTAGTGCAGTAACATGTAGGGCAGCAGGGCAATCACATTCATGGGGAAGGCGCAGCTCTGGGTGGGATCACAGACGGGCAGGGTCAGCAAAGGGGCAAACTGAGAGAGCAGGGTGATGGTGGGTTCGTAGGTGGCACTGTGGGTGCAGCCCTAAAAGGGGAAAAGCGAAAAACATCAGTAAATCTCAAAACGTTAATGGGAATTTAGAAACCTACCTTTAGGAGCAATGCGTGCACACCCGGATAGGCCGTCCACTTGAGCTGCTGCTGCAGCTTCTCCACTTTGTCCCGCGCATCTGGGCGATCTAGTGGCAAGCGGTGCAGCACCCTGGTCAGCAGGCGTAGCGCCAACATAAACTCATGCTCGTAATCCGATTCCAGCAGGGAAACGGAGAGCCAGAAAAGCTGCGCCAATATGGTCATCTTGTCGTCCTGCGTGGCCGTATCCCCCAACATCTTCAGGCTCTGGGCGCTCCGGGAACGAGAAAGTGCTGATCCAGCTCCTACGCCCCCACCTCCCACGCCAAACTTGCAGACCACACTACGTTCCAGATCGATTCCCGAGGATCGGTTTCTCAGCTCCACCTGCTTGTCGCAAGGTGAATTATTGGCCTTTCTGCCGCAATAAGATACGGAGTAGCTGGTGCTTCTTCCATGACTGGGTATTGAGTAGTTCGAAGATTGTGGGGTCATGCCCGATGGGGATTTCTTGCCAGGCAAAATTGAGTTGGGTCCGCCATCCTTGTTATTCAGATTTGGCGTACTCTTAAATATATCCTTCATCACGTCCAGTGGTCGGAAGTCCGAGTCCAGGCTATCCACAGCAGCCTCTAAGGTAAGCAGCAGTTCAGTAACATATCCCTGCATGTCCTCACCCTGCTCGGCCACAGTTTCTACCAATCTGGAGAGTATATCAGACAGCATCCTTGAGTTGATCGGCACATTCAAAGCCCTGAAGATCTGCAGGCATCGTCCTGCATAATGGCGAGATGAGCAGGATAGTCCCAGCTGGAGGGCAGTCTGCGCCCAGCGCTCAGCGATGCGAGCTTGGGGATAGCTATCCGCGAAGACCTTGACCATGTGCTTGAGGAAGCAGCTCAGTTGCTCTGCAGACTTCACGGCCCACACCTTGGCCGTAATATCCTCGTAGTTCCACAGTGGCTGACACGTGTCCTGGGCGAGGAACTTCAGCAGGCTCTTGATCACATGGGCAATGGGCATACTGGGACCTGGTTGTGGAGGAGCATGCTCATCGGGATGGATTAGCGGCACCTCTGAGTTCTCCGAGTTATTCGGATTTATTTGCAGGGCAGCTGGGGTGGCTGTCAAGCCAGGAGGCGTGGTATTCTGTCCGCTCTGGGAACCTGCTTGCTGCTGATTCTGCGGCGTTTGTGAAAGATTCTGCTGGTGCGCCGCTATGATCGTCGAGCTGGAGAGATTATGCTGCAAGGCATAGGCCGCCGCCTGGGGACTAACGTGCATCAGATAGCTGTCGAACTGCTGGTGCAACTCCGTGAAATTATTATCAATCACGGGAAGAGCTGGAACCGTGAGTCCCAGGTCCAGTTTACTGGTCTCGCTGTTCAGCAGGATACGGGCCACCGTCAGGTGATCATTGTGCTCCGCCAGCACGATCAGCAGATTCACGCACAGTTGCTTGCAATGCTCCCGAACTATGATACGCGTGTGGTCCAGTCCAAGGAACAAGATGTGCAGCATCAGCGGAAGGTGCAGGGTCCAGTCGATCCCAGGAATTCCGTCCACCACAATGTCTGTGAGCAGCATAACGGCCACGTTGCATCTGCAAGGAAATCGAGCATGAAAATGGGTTAAAAATGTGACCCTCGATTAAACGAAAACTTTTAATATAGAGTATTAGAGATTTCAATCACAAATTCATAGAGGTATCACACGTCAAAATCGGACTCTAATAACTAAAGTTATGGAATCTGGAAGTGCAGTTTTGGGTCTCCATTCGGAAAGCCATTGGAAATACGGAAAATTGAACATGAAAATGGGTTAATATTTTGACCCTCGCCCAAAAGAAAACTTTTAATGTAGAACATTAGAGAATTCAACCACAAACTCATATCACACGTCAAAATCGGGATGAAATTACTCAAGTTATAGAATTTAGAAGTGCAGTTTTGGGTTGCTTTTTGAAAGCCATTGGAATTACGATAAAATAGAACATGAAAATGGGCTAAAATTTTGACCCTCGCCCAAAAGAAAACTTTTAATGTAGAACATTAGAGAATTCAACCACAAACTCATAGAGGTATCACACGTCAAAATCGGGATGAAATTACTCAAGTTATAAAATTTAGAAGTGTAGTTTTGGGTTGCTATTCTGAAAGCCATTGGAATTACGATAAAATCGAACATGAAAATGGGTTAAAATTTTGACCCTCGCCCAAAAGAAAACTTTTAATGTAGAACATTAGAGAATTAAACCACAAACTCATAGAAGTATCACACTTCAAAATCGGACTCCAATAACTAAAGTTATAGAATCTGGAAGTGCAGTTTTGGGTCCCCATTCGGAAAGCCATTGGAATTACGAAAAAATCGAACATGAAAATGGGTTAAAATCTTGACCCTCGCCAAAAAGAAAACCTTAAATGTAGAACATTAGAGAATTTAACCACAAACTCATAGAGGTATCACACGTCAAAATCGGACTCCAATAACTAGAGTTATGGAATCTGGAAGTGCAGTTTTGGGAAAGCCATTGGAATTACGGAAAAATCAAACATGAAAATGGGTTAAAATTTTGACCCTCGCCCAAAAGAAAACTTTTAATGTAGAACATTAGAGAATTCAAACACAAACTCATAGAGGTATCACACGTCAAAATCGGGATGAAATTACTCAAGTTATAGAATTTAGAAGTGCAGTTTTGGGTTGCTATTCTGAAAGCCATTGGAATTACGATAAAATCGAACATGAAAATGGGTCAAAGTTTTGACCCTCGCCCAAAAGAAAACTTTTAATGTAGAACATTAGAGAATTCAACCACAAACTCATAAAGGTATCACACGTCAAAATCGGACTCCAATAACTAAAGTTATAGAATCTGGAAGTGCAGTTTTGGGTCCCCATTCGGAAAGCCATTGGAATTACGGAAAAATCGAACATGAAAATGTGTTAAAATTTTGACCCTCGCCCAAAAGAAAACTTTTAATGTAGAACATTAGAGAATTCAACCACAAACTCATAGAGGTATCCCACGTCCAAATCGGAATGAAATTACTCAAGTTATAGAATCTAGAATGCAGTTTTGGGTTGCTATTCTGAAAGCCATTGGAAAGACGGTGAAATTTGACTATCTCAGCTAATTACGGGACTCATTAGGTGTCTAAAGTTCTGATAGCTCTCTGAAGTTGGGAAACTAATTACCACCAGCAGCAAATCTCCTATAAAACGGAAAAATCTTAACGATTTCAATTTATTCCCCAACATGGTCATTAAGGTTCTATTGTTAGTACTGTTAGTGGCCACCGCATGTGCCCACAGGAATCGCAATCGCACTGCTCATCACGATGATCTCAAAGATATCATTGTTAATGGGTATCCGGCGTACGAGGGCAAGGCACCTTATACCGTGGGTCTCCGACTTAGCAATGGAGCGGTTGGCGGAGGATCCATTATAGCCAACACCTGGGTCCTGACCGCCGCCCACTGCCTGACCACCGACTCCGTGACCATCCACTACGGCTCAAATCTGGCCTGGAACGGTAAGATCCAGCATACGGTGAACAAGGATAAGTTTATCCTTCACCCTGGATTTGGAAACAGCGCTGGCCATGACATCGGGCTGATTAAGACGCCCTACGTGGGCTTCACCAACCTGATCAACAAGGTCGCGCTGCCCAAGTTCAGCCAGCAAAGGGAGCGGTTCGAGAACTGGTGGTGCGTGGCCTGCGGCTGGGGAGGATTGGGAAATGGAAAGTTGGCCGACTGGCTGCAGTGTATGGACGTGCAGATCATCAGCAATGGCGAATGTGAGAGGTCCTATGGATCGGTGGCCTCCACCGATATGTGCACCCGGGCTGCCGATGGAAAGTCTGTGTGTGGAGGCGACTCTGGCGGAGCACTGGTCACACACGACAACGCCATCCAGGTGGGCGTCATCGTGTTCGCTTCCAGCGGCTGTAAATCTGGGCCATCGGGATACACCCGTGTCTCCGATCACTTGGACTGGATCCGGGAGAAGTCGGGAATTGCCTATTACTAACTTCGAAAATTGACAATGGAAATAAATTGAAATAAAATCTTTATCTAATCTATCTACTATACACATTCTGATCTGTTACAATAGAAAAGTACTTATGTAAATATATATCCACTGAATGCTGCAACAAATTATTGTTCAACTCTTTTCGTTACTTTTTACTTCAGGGTCTTTTTAAGAATTATGGTGACGTTACCTACAATCCTCAAAAACCTAAAACCTTAAAAAAAAAGAAAATGTTGTATACCCTTGATTTTTTTAGAAAATGTTATTAATTATATTATGGAAAGATTTTCCTAATGGCAGGTGTCCCATTCGTGAGACATTCAAAGTTAATAGTGCTAATAGTTTTGACAATGAACTAATAGAGAACCTGGAAACAGGTGTTCAATATAGACGAACAAAGGTATTTCAAAAAACCTTTATTAATTTGCATATTGTTATATTGTCATCCCTGACAGTATTTATATGATTTAAGGCAAACAAATCAATATATTGCAATAGATTCATAAATCCAGTTTAAGCGTGTGCACAGTATGTACAATGTACATAGTTGTTCTATCTAAAATTACATTATCATCAAGCAAAACACCTAGCAAAACCCCCAATAATATCTTAGCTAATGACACCATACATTAAATATCGGGATCCCTGATAACTCTCCAGATTTTAAGAAACTAATTACACCTATTTGCTACCGTTATGCAACATTTTCTACCATAAAAAGAGGAAACCATTGCAAGGTACATTCAATTAGCAACATGACCATGAAGCTATTGGTATTGATTTTGTTTGTGACCACAGCCTGTGGCCACAGGAATCGAACGGCAAGACTTCTTCCGTCATCCCGGATATCCCGATGTTGGAGGCCATGACATCAGACTCATACGCAATCCTTACGTGGGTTTCTCCTTCTTTATCAACAAGGTTTCACTACCCAATCTCAGCCAAAAGGGTGAACGCTTCGAGAACTCGGGGGCTGTGGCCTGCGGCTGGGGAGGAACTGGCAGTGGAAAACTAGCCGACTGGCTGCAGTGCGTCGACGTACAGGTCATTAGCAACAGCGAGTGCATCAAGACCTATGGATCCGTGGCCGATTCCAGTATGTGCACCAGTCCAATTGACGGAAAATCCGTGTGCGGTGGCGATTACGGAGGAGCACTAGTCACCCATGACAACAAAATCCAAGTGGGCGTTATTGCTTTCTCCGCCGCCAGCTGCCAGGGCGGACCATCTGGTTACACCCGTGTCACTGACCACCTGGACTGGATCCAAGAAAAGTCGGGAGTTGCCTATTACTAAGTTGGAAATGTTTGTAAAATATATTCCTAATGAGCTGCAAAATAATGGGTATTGAACTATTCTTGTGTATCTCCAAGGGCCAATTAAGGTAAACAAAGGTAAAGCAGTTAAGTTCCATTTATGTAGCAATCTTGTTGCTTGAATCAAATGGAAAAGTATATAAATATTCTTATCTCTGAGTGATTTCCACGGATACTACGCTTCTGGCTCTCATTCATGAGAGATTACAAATTTAAATTAAAAATTTGATTAGGAAATAAATTAATGGTCCTCGACAAGAAAAGTCCTCGAGTGATAGCAAACTTGTGAATAAATTCTGATTATAAATCAGAATGAAAGTGGACTTTTATAGGTGATAGCGATATGATGTACTTGCACACATTTAACATATCGCCTATCGATGGCTTCCGTCGAATCGTATAAAACCAAGAGTGTGTAGAAGAAAGATTCAGTTGTTTCCTAACCATGAAACTGTTCCTACTAACTCTTTCCGTGGCCTTGGCCCTGGTGGCTGGCTCCCCGGCGCGCCTTAACCGCACCAGCCTGCTGCGCCAGGTGACCTTCTCCGAGGGTCCCGAGGGTCGCATCGTCAACGGCTACCCGGCGCCCGAGGGCAAGGCTCCCTACATCGTGGGTCTGTTCCTCTTGAACGATGGCAGCAACAGCGGTGCTGTTGGTGCTGGTACCATCATTGCCAACGACTGGATCCTGACCGCCGCCCATTGCCTGACCACCGACTACGTCGAGATCCACTACGGTTCCAACTGGGGCTGGAACGGCGCCTACAGGCAGACCGTGCGCCGCGACAACTTCATCAGCCACCCCGACTGGCCCAGCCGTAGCGGCACCGACATCGGTCTGATCCGCACTCCCCGCGTGGAGTTCACCGGCCTGATCAACAAGGTTGCCCTGCCAAGCATGAACGAGCAGAACGAACGCTACCAGGACACCTGGGTCGTTGAGTGCGGATGGGGCGGCATGGACAACGGCAACCTGGCCGACTGGCTGCAGTGCATGGACGTCCAGATCATCAGCAACAGCGAGTGCGAGCAGTCGTACGGATCGGTAGCCAGCACCGACCTGTGCACCCGCCACTCCGACGGCAAAGGAACCTGCGGCGGCGACTCCGGCGGCCCCATGGTTACCCACGACAACGCCCGTCTTGTGGGTGTGATCACCTTCGGCTCTGCTGACTGCCACAGCGGCCCCTCCGGCGGCACCCGCGTTTCCGACTACCTGGGATGGATCCGCGACCACACCGGCATCTCCTACTAAATTGCTTGAGGATTCCTTACTGTTTCATAATAAAGTCTATTGAAAACTGCAAACTGAATTGTAAACTTCTTTAACTATACCATATACCAGCTAATCGACCAAGGGCAACTGGGATATCAACATGTTACTTTACAAAACTTTAAAGATACAGAATTCAGAAGTTCATTTTTATCGGATATGCCCAATAATAAGAGCAGTTTAAAATAACTCAAAATATTTGGCACAGCCGCAAGAAAGTTTCAATAAGGAATTTCACTGCATGGAATTTGTAAACTTTTTACTAGGGTGCAAGGCCAAGCTTACAAACTGTTATAAATGACTTAGGTTGGTTCACTTGTTTTCTAAATTTTAAGTTTGAAACATGGCCAACCGTGAAATGGAGAAAACAATCTTTTATTATGTTTTTACTTTAGTAAAATTAATAGATTGTAATACCATAATAATTATCAGTGAGTAAGACACAGTATCTGCATCCTCATAGCTCTACTATATAGTTAACTTTTCGCTAAGGGTTTTATTAGCAGTTTTAAAAATGTTTGTACGCTATGCCTGTCGTCATGTTTGATCCTATATCTATACGATTTCTTCACGCATTCAAAAGTTTCAATTTATTTTGAAGCACTAGGCAATTAAATAAATTGATAAATGTATGAGTACTTCTTAGAGTGGCCTATAGATAATGAAATACACTAGTATGTGATAAGCAAGAAAACTAACATGAGTAGTAGTTAAAGTGAGAGTTAAATCAAAACAAACGAAAAGATACGACTTGATTTTTTAAGTGGTTGCTGCCATCTTGGCTAGCGAAAGTTTACCATATCATTTTAGCGAACCGACTCTATCATAGACTACTTTATTGATCAGTGGCTGGGTTCTTATCAATACATGGTACTCAAGAGGTACGATTGATTTATAGGGCCCTATGAGACCCAGTATATTTTGCATTTCCGACCTGAACCGATAACCGTGATGTGGAGTGGCTTAATCCCCCCTGAGGTGCCAAATTCAAAACAACCGATTAGAAAGGGGGTTCGAGAGAATGGGTGCGATAAGATGGCGCTATCAAGCCATAAACTCACCTGTGAAATCCGCTGATGGGCAAGCTGACATCCGGTAGGAACTCGGTGAGCGGAGCAAAGTAGCCACCGTACTCCGGCATGGGCAGTGGGTGCGGATGGGCATTTGGCGGGGCATCTGATGCTCCTCGCAGCTCAACATTCTCCTCCTGCCGCAGCTCCGGGTCGTTGATGAGTATATCCTCCGGCCTGGGCAATATGGAAGGTCCTGAGGCGGCGCGAATCTTATCGGCTCCTCGGGGTGGACGATTGCCACTCGAACCTGGAGTAACTGCAGCGGCGGCAGCAGCAGCGGCTGCTTGGGTATATGCCCTTATACCACTGTCCGATTTGCAGGTTCTGTGGAGGTAAAATAAACATTAATATGGGCTCTTTAAAGAAAACCTTTTTTTACAGACTTACCCGATTTTAATGGGATCTTCGCCGCTGTGCCGCTTGGTATGAATGGTGCCCTTCTCGACGGCCAAGTCCTGAATCCTGGAGTCATTAATCCCGCCAACAGCTTGGCCTGTCACAAAGTAATTAATCAAATATAATTTAAATTGGTTTACTGAGCTAGCCTCCTAAAGAAATCTTCACAAACTCAATTGTAAACATTTTAATGGCTAATTTTTGGCACCTACCATCGGCACTGTGACTGGAGGCCTTTCGCATGCTGGTCAATCGATAAAATGGTGGCGTCTCCGTGCGTTCAATCAGACAGTTGAGCGTCTCCACAGTCTGCAACTCAGCCATTAGCTCATCCAGTAATCGATCCGGACAGCTGCGCACCAGATAAAGAGCCACCCGCTTGGCCTGACATAAAGTGGATTGCAGAAACCATTAGTAGTACTAGTAGCTTAACCATTGTAATCCAGCACTTACATAGGGCAGCAGTTCGGTAGGTGCCATGCCACTCATGATTACCAAGTAGCGCAGGATAACCTTGAGATTATTGGGCCAAAATTGGCAGAGTGTGCCCCACAACTCCTCGATGTCGCGTGGATGAGCGTCGGAGAACTGCAGTGGAAATATAAATTAAATATTTAAGTACATCCGCTTTACAATCCCCTATATATCCCTTTACCTTGGCCGTGATGTAGAAAAGGTTGTTGAGAATCATTTCCGTTGCCTCTGTTGATCCGGTTCCCTCGCGTCGTCCCCGCGTCCCTGAATCCGGAAAATACTGCGGAAGGAATGGGCAAAGCCAAAAGGTTTAAAACGGAAGGCTATTACATGCATCGCTGCTTACCATAATGTAGGAAAGGGGCGTGGCGGGCGGCACACTGGTGGCCACCAGCTCCATGTTCTGCAGCCAAGGCAGGAGGCACTGCAGCAGCAGGGCGCGCACATCCTCCCTGGCGCTCTGGAAACGATGGGTAATTTCTGCGAAATGGAAACAATTTCAATAAAACATATATTACTTGGCCCTTTCTTATTGCAATATACTACAAACAGCTGATTAAGTTGAAAGCCCTTTTTAAGATATCTTTAACAAAGTGCTTTCTTATTTCACACATCATGCACACCAAAAGCAAAATGAAACATATATATAATTGTATTCTGAACTTTCAACAGATGTTCTTAAAGGCACATTATTTATACTTTAATTAAATGTAATTGGAATATTTTCGTTAAATTAATTTAAATAAATTTAAAGAAAGTGTGTCATTATAGGTAAAGTACGCTTGTAGTTCTAAAAGTCTAAGTAACTCACCTGAAAAGATGGACATGGTAAGTTCCGGTCGTAGCTGGGCCAGTTGCTTGGACAGGAAGCGCTGGGATCGACAGTAAGCACTGCTCAACAGGACATCCAGGGTGCCCACCTTGTCATCCTCTAAAAAGAAAAGAAACCAAAGGGCAATTTAATAAAATGACTCGTAAGAATATACGCAATTTTTAAGTCCAACCGGGATGCGCTGCCCGAATCTGGGTTCCCATTTTGAAGCTCCGTTCTGGAGCAAGTCCCAATGAGGACTGTGAATAAAGTATAACCTTCGCTCATGGCGTTGGCCTTTCCAATGCCAAATGAAAGAAGCTTTTCCGGCATCTGGAAAAGCGCGTTGGTTTGTTATTGTTTTCATTATGGCCCCCCCCCCAATGACACTGTGACCGCTAAAATTCCGTGGGAGACTGGCTGTTTAGCGGCCCATTGTCTACGACCCAGTGGCGTTGTTCTCCTCCTGCGAATCCTGCTGGGCTAATCCCTCGACGGTCCAAAGGAACACTTGTTGCCATTCCTGTCAACCCTGACCTTGTCACCTGTTGATTTTATGAATGAACCTGCGCCGGCGCAATGGCAATGGAAAAGCTTTCACTTGCCGCCTTCCAAGAGGCAATTGAAAGTGGTTTAAAAGGCTGCCACGTCCATTGTCTCGGCTTAGTTGCGCGCTCATTGTCCTGTTGGTTGGACGAACTGGCCAAAAAAAAAGAAAAGGAACAGCCTCACAATCTGCTGCCAAGTTCACCAGGGCATTCGAAAACCGGCGGGATATTAAAAAAATATTTGTTTCCTAATCAATTGAACTAGCGCCTCTCCAAAGTAAACAACCAAATTCTATTACGGGAATTACTAATTAATCGAACAAATTATTGCTTCCATTCAGAACGCAATCACACAAGTTTTGGGCTTTCGAAAAAAAAAATTCCAAAATAAATCTAGACCGCAAATAAAGTGTGCTTTGTGAAAACAAGAACCCTCAGAAGTTTTTCGGGAAAAAACTTTTTTATGTGTGGCAAAAGTTTTTTGAATTTACCTGGCCTTTATTCTTTGCTTACATCATTACGAATTGTGGGCAAAAAATGTTTGGCCGATAATGAACTTAAAACACCTAGGTGAGCAGCCAACGGGAGTTCCAATAAGTTGGCCGAAAGAAAACTTCGGTAGGAAGTTTGGAAAATAAAAAACCTAAATTAACTTTAAGTTAAGCGGAAACAGGCATTCGTGTGAAAAACTAAATAACCAATCGAAACTTTGGCTGGTTGACATGGGACGCGTGAAATAGTTTGGTGGACTAACAAAAAAATATATTGAAAAATTTGTACCTTTCCTGTGAAATGTCTAAACAATTGTCAAAGCAGTGCATTCAATATATGCCATTGAATAATTGAAATAGTGGAAAAAAACGTGTACAATTTGAGTATAAAGTGTGTTGGAAATAATACAGAATATAAAAAATGACTTTAACAACTGCAAATATGGATATGGACTTTATGGGCAATATATCAGCGACTACTGAAGCGGATTTTACCCCAACTGCTGGAGAAGGCAATATTATGGATTATAATGCGAGTGGTGATGCAACGCATATGGATACGAATGACACGGTGGGCGAGGATGAGGAGATGCTGAGGATTGCTTTCTATATAGGGCACTTCTTGCACCATTACTATATCCCCGTACTCTGCTGCACGGGCAGCATTGGAAACATCCTCTCCGTGTTTGTCTTCTTCAGGACAAAGTTAAGGAAGTTATCCTCGAGTTTTTACCTGGCCGCTCTGGCCGTGAGTGATACATGCTTTTTGGTCGGACTCTTTGTCCAGTGGCTGAACTTTCTCGACTTGGATGTCTACAATAGGAACTACTTCTGCCAGTTCTTCACCTTCTTCAGCTATTTGGCCAGCTTCTGCTCCGTCTGGTTTGTGGTGGCCTTCACCGTGGAACGCTTTATAGCGGTCATCTATCCACTGAAACGCCAGACCATGTGCACCGTTCGCCGGGCCAAGATTGTGCTGTTCTGTCTGACCATCGTGGGTTGTCTGCACTGTCTGCCCTATATAGTGATTGCCAAGCCGGTGTTTATGCAAAAACTAAACACAACCATCTGCGATCTCAACGCGGAATACAAGGTGAGTGTGTATAATAGACGATTGCCCACAAAAACTGAAATTTATTTGAAAGTTGCGGTATTCTAAACAAATATTTTTCGTTATTAATAGAGATCTCCTAAAGGTCTGAGAAAATATTTTGTTAAATGCCTTTAGAAAATATGAATGGGGTTTGTACTAACAGTAGTATCAGCTCCTGTAGGTCTGAGAATATAAGTATTATCTCAAATGCGGTTAGCAAAAAAGGGTTTTGTTTTAACAATTGTTTGGCTTATACATCGTTAGTATTTAAATCTTTAAAAGGGATGAAAGTATATTTATATTTCCTCCAAAAATCAGTGAAAACTACCTTGAATTCTCCAAATTTGTAATATTTTGTAGTTGTATCATTCTCATCCCTGTCACACATCAAAATCCAACTTCATCAAACGCATTCTGCCAATGCCTCGAATTTTTCATTTCGGTTGCCTCTGGCGACGACACAACGGAAATTTTGTTTACCATTTCCCGCACCTACGAGTATGTTCGGTTTCTTGAAAGGTAACCCATATGTGCAAGTGCTGGTATTTCTGAATTTCCGTCAGCCATTCACATTGTTATTGGAATTTGAATGGCATTGTACATTTGTATTGGCAAATGGCCAGCAACATTGTTGTCAAATATCTCATAAATATGCTTAGAGCACATGATATTGGTTGAGTAAAAGTTTTGGTTGAGTTAAGAGAAGCTTAGAGGATGAGAGATTATCTGAAGAATCAGTCACTGGCATTTTCTGTTGTTTCCCATGTAACCTTTGACTTGGCAGCTCTTGAGTTCGCGAATCCTTCGTCACTTTCACTCGACTTGGTATTGACACACTGTCAATTAAGCCCAATAAATACCGCCAAGTTATGCCGAGACGAAGTAGCCACTAATTTGGCCAAAACTAGAACAATTAGGGAATTAATTGGTTCCCAAAAGACGGATTGCCAACCGCTGTGTGGGTTAACCGAGCAAATTAGGCATTTATTGGCCACGACAAAAAAAAGGCCCCCTCAAATTGGCTAACGAATGGGTCAAGGAACTGCCCAAAAAATAACAGTAGGAAGCTAAAAATGGCAACAAGGTTAACCATTAAAAAATGACAGAATGTTGGATGTACAAAAGTCGCAGAACTAAATGCTCTTATATGAGAAATACAATAACAAATTATTTACAAACACAAAGTTTATATAAAAATTAAAATTTTTCGAAAGTTTTGTAGTAGTTTAGAACCTGGCTTAAATTTTGATTACTAATTTAATAATTAATTAATTTATATAAGTCAATCCACCTAGAGAAAAAAACTACAGATTAAAAACATTTCATAAATGTATATTAAGGTTTTCATAACTTTTGTAACTCAATACAGTCAGTTAATCGAATTTAAAGCCAGTGTATATATGTATCATATGGTTATAAGGTTGAAAATTCTTTCTTTTTTACTAGTAAATTAAATTTATTTAATTGAATTATTGGTAAAATCTATAGCATTTTATGCGTTGCAAAATAAAGGACGAGCCTGTAGTACTCTTTCTACGCTTTGGGCCAACAAAGATGACTAAAAAACAAAAGGACACTGCCGACTCGTAAACCAAGGCAAATATTTTTTCTGGGCCCGCAGCACAAACAGGACAAAAGGACAAGCTATTAAAAAAAAACATCGAATCCACCGCAAGCCACGTGGACCTACTGGGTGTGTCCTGTTCGTCTCAAGAATGACAATGCCAATTCTCAGGCCCCAATAAATCTCATATTTCACTTGCTTTTCAACTGTTTACCTTTCGCTTAGTGGTAGACGCTTTTTGGGCCTGAAATTCAATGCTAATTTTACACTATGCAATGCAAACAGAATGTCAGGTGACTTAGACAGCTAGTTAAACCTGGCTCTTTTAGCCAGCCAGTCATCCAGCTAGCCAGCCTATTAGCCAAATTGGCCCCAATGAAGCATAAAGTGTCGCGCCTACGTGTATTTCTCCATTCGATTGGTAGAATGATCGATGGAACTCAAACGGCAAAAGCCAGCTTTCAATCAGCAAAGCTTACACTGAGAAACAAATATTTGAACTACATTTAAAAAAATTTACACTTTTTGACTTTAATAGGTGTTTCATAAGGAAAGGACATATAGACAGGAAATATTTAAAGGGAACCTTGTCCGATTGTGAAATTTTAAGTAGGTTTCAAACCTATTTAACGTATGGAAACTTTAAAATAACGCCAACTTTTAGTTTATGATCCGCTTGTTAATTTTTTTACATTTAGTTTAACATGCTGTTTGTATTTTCTTCCATTGAAACCCCGATTTATCGTACGCATGTTAAACTAAAGGTAGGTTTTAAATCTAGTAAGGGTACAACAATTTTATGTTTAAAACCTAATATTAGCTAAAATGCTTATACATACTTTAAGTGGAATATGGAATATTTCTATTTTAAGAAGGTATTTATCGTATGCACATTTAACTTAAGCTACATTTTAAACCTAGAAAGGGTATGCAAATTTTCAGTTTAAGACCTACTTTAAGTTTAACTTGCTTACTAGAAATCAGCCCTTGCAATGAAAATACTGTAAATATACCCCGCAGAGATCATCAGAGGATTTGAAATATCGCAATATCAATACTTCCGATATTTTTCAATATATTAAAACTTTTTTCCAAGTGTACCTTTGAATTGTCAGCAATTCCGTTTGAGCGATGGGAGCCACGAAGTTGATGCCAATGCCAGTCAACAGATGGTACAGATGGCGACCGGCTAGAAATTATGCACGAATACCGCAGGCAACCATGCGCCTGAAAGCCGAATGATTTAGAGGGGAGCGGAATATATAGATGCTGCAACGTGCGGTGAACAATATTGCAAAACGGCAGAAAAAAACACAGTTTCGAGGGGGAAGACGACATAAATTTTGAAACAGACAACAGTTCTAAGCTGTAAATAGACGTTATGTACTTGGCGGTTGGCATATTGAAAGAAACAAATCATTGTGTAATAGCCTTTTGGATGCGGGGGAAGAGCACCCAGTTCTCTAGAAAGGTGGCCAGATGTTCCTAGGGAACTTCCTCCGCAAGTCAGCGGACTTCTAATGAATAGACAAATTGCGGCAAAAGTAATACCTAAATTGTCGCATTCGTTGAAAATAGGACCCCCAATTGAACAGTTGGGATATCTTAAATTCTCTATTCTGAGCGCATTCTGTTAAAAGCTCTTCTTGATAATTAATTAAGTTCTATATTATGGCCGGCAGTCATCAATAAAGAAAGCGCCCTTTGACGTAACTTGGCAGCAGATGTGAAGTCAAATGGAATCGACTAAGCTCATGAAAATCTCCATGCGGCAGGAAGTGTCCAAGAAATAGTAAAGTGCAAATACCATATGCATGGAAATGGATTTTGCCAAAGGATGCCGCCGGGCATAACATTTACAAAAGCTCCGGATTAAACTAGATTTTACTTTAAAATGTTACATATTCTTGGGTTCGAATTTAAATTCGATTTATGCAACTTTTCCAGGGTTTCTTTTTCTTTTATTTGTTAGATTTTATGGAAATTCTTTTTGTTCTAGTGAAAAATTTAACATGTTCCAATAGTAACACAAAAAACATTTGATAAGATACTCGTAAGAATCTTTAGTAAGCTTTAAAGGATAAAAACCACCGGCAATTACATTTCCTCAAGAATTAATTATACTTTCATGACAATTTCGTGTATTAGAAGCATCAAAGGGCAGACATCATCATCGGGAGTTGATTGAAAATTTACGAGCTATTACACTTTGATCCACTTGACATACACAGGCGCCAAAACCCACGAAAAAAATTGAGAGGGGAATAGAAAGTAAATAGGAAGAGCAAATAAATTGATTGGTTGGTCTGGTAGGACAGCTTTTACGGTTATGACGAACATTTGGGGGATTTTCCAGGGCGCTTCCCTGAGGTGTTTACGGACCAAAACCACCTGACCCAAGTGGCCAGTCGACAAATAGAATGTCCCATCAATAGATTAGGGTTTCGCCTTGCTTCTTAGGAGGAAAAAAATATAACTTAAGAGTATTAAGTATATATCAAATAAGTTGGGAAACAATACATCATCCACTTCGGATCATCCCTTTCCTTTTTTTTAAACCGATAAGGGGAAAACCCGAAAATGTAATCAAGTGCCTAACTTTAGTGTGGGCGTAAAATGTGCGCCGATGGCGTAAAATTTAAATTTATTTTCGGAAACATTTTTGGGCACTGATGATTCCGTTCTGCAAATGAAAACTCTGGCCATTGAATTACTTGATGAACAATTTTGATTTTGTCAGTTGGTGATTTACATAATTTCAATGGTTGTGCAATACATGTTGATGAATAGCAACACTTCAAATTATGTAAATTGTAAGCAGCCGCTAGAAATTACAAGTAAACCCACTGATGATGATTGCATATCTAAAGATATGTAAAGTGGGAATTACACTTGTGCTTAAAAGTACTTTGAACTTGAATTCCTGCCTGGCCAGCAGCTGGCTTGATTAGAGTAATATACGGGTGAACAGTTGGATGGGCCTTAATGGATGATAATGCGCTTATGGACTTCCATTTTTGGTTAATTGTGATTGAAACAAATGAGATTGCTTGGCCCAAAATTGGACAGGCCAAATGGCTGCCCACATCTGTTCGAAAAGATTATTTCGGGAGTCCTGGCAGATTTCAGATGGAACATTTCGGACATGAAAATATGCAGGCAGTCAGGAATTTGCCTGCTGAAAAGCTCTTAACCCAAGGGAAAGTGAAAAATAAATGCCCAGGACGAAGTGAAAATAGTTTACCCCTTCGAAAAGAGTCCCGGGGGAAAAGTGTTCGGCCGAGCAGAAAATTCCGGGAAGTATGCCGAGATTAAAGAAACTGGCCAGAAGGTCAAACTTTTGTTGTTCAGAGCATAAACTTATCGGTTCAGCTTGAAATAATTCCATTAAATTTCCTGGCTAAGCAAATTATGCAAATTAAAACGGGATTCTCTGTACTAAACCATGGATTTTATTATCATGAGAAAATGAGGTTTTAGGTTGCACTGGCGGTTAAAAAGAAAGTTTATTTTATTTTCAGAAATAGTCGACTCAACAACTAATTTCCCACTGCGCTTTGCGTGACATGCAAATGGATTAAGTCTGATTTTTTCCACATTTCGTTTCAAATTTAATTACTTTCTACTTTTAGCTTAGAGTTTTGGAGTTGCTTGGACAAAAAAAAAAACCCAACCAAATTGAATTGAAACGAAACAAGATTAAAGCTAGTTGGGATTGGCGAAAGCCAAATTACGTATACGTGGCGTATACTCAATTTGGTACACTGTTTGCGTATACGCCCCGTTGGCGTAACCGCACAAAAAACCAATCGAATTGCAAGCACCGCAATGATAATAAAAAAAAACATTTCGCTTTTATTTGCAGGAACAACTGGCCCTCTTCAACTATTGGGACTCGATTGTCGTCTATGCGGTGCCCTTTACCACCATCGCCGTTTTGAACACCTGTACAGGTTGCACGGTCTGGAAATTCGCCACTGTTCGCCGAACGCTGACCATGCACAAGATGTGAGTACTGTACTGTAATGGATAATTGTTGTTCAACTTATTGACCTTTGGGGTGAAAAGCCGTTAGAGCGATCTGCATGACACGCCCTTGAGAAACATTTTCATTATTGGTCTAAGTTGCTGTGGGATTAGATTACAATCGCCACACGTGTCAATAAGATTGAAACATATGAAAAGACTTGTTAACTTTTATTTTAGTGAATTTAGTTTGTGTAATGAAGTAGGGAAAGGGCTATGTTTTATTTATCCCATTTAATTTATAGTATACATCTAATAGAAAGAACAATTAGCTACTTAAAGAACTACTAATCCACTGTTATGAAATATTTCACATATAGTATGAAAAGTTTAGAGTAGAACGTATTTTAGTTAAGTAGCTTAGAAACCCATTTTTATATTTGATAAGGAAATTAGAAACATCAGAATAAAAGAAAAAACATTTTTTTAGCCAGTTACATACATTTTTTAAGCACGGACAATTTTCAGAACCTTTTTCCAAGATTCTTTGCGCACCTAATAAACATAAAAAATTTCTCGATTTCATTTACAAAATATATAATCAAAAATTGAAAGGAGTTAGAGATTTTTTTAAAAGTTACGTTCTCTTTTTATTCGTTGTTTATAAACCCATAAATGTAATGTAACCTGATGTTTGTTCAACCCATGCCCTAAATGCATAATATGGTTTGATGTTTTTCTCTAACCAGGAAGCCCCAAGCGAACAGCATGCCCTCGAACTCGTCGAACTCATCCGGAGGAGCGTCTGCAGTGGCCTCGTACCGCCTTTCGGCATCTCTGAAGCGCCAGAAGTCGACGGGAACGCATCCAAGCGGACAGCACAATGTGGCCAACAGACAGCCGGATGAGCAGGAACAACAGCAGCCGCAGCAGCAACAACATCAGATAAACAATTGCCAACACCATGGCGAGATTACACAGAAACCAGGTGAGAATCCTCCCAAGAAACCGGTTGGTTGGTTTTTCATTTGGAAAACGTCAGTTCTAAGGAACTTGCCTCGTTCTGGTGACATTTGCTGGAAACTTGGCACAAGCAAAAGGGCTACAACTTTTTCTAAAGCCATTTAAGTTCGCTTGTGATTTTGTGAATTTGTTTGCCGCGTCTGACATTAAAAATGACAAAACAAAAGATGATGATGAACGAAGGCGGAAAAATGTATGAAGAACTTTCCGACAGCTGCAGTCTTTTCCCAACTTTGTGACACTGACAAATTGTCAAACAATTTGCCAACTATTACATATATATAATAAGCAACTAATTATGAAGTCTTCAGGAGTGTGAAGAAAATCTTGAGTTAACTCCTCCGCCTGTAATTTGTTTTATATTTTTTACTTTTAGCTCGTCGCAAGGTACAGAACTCATCGCAGATCAAGGTAACCAAAATGCTGCTAATTGTCTCAACGGTTTTCGTGTGCCTCAATTTGCCCAGCTGCTTGCTGCGCATCGAAGCCTATTGGGAGGTAAGTGAAGCACACATAATGGCCGCTCTTCTCGGCCAATCAGTCAAGTTTAGGCCCCGACTCTACTATATGGAGGCCCAAACAAAGACAGTATATTGTGTGGCCAGGACAAAGATGGGGCTCTCCTTTGGTTTGACCCTAATAATTGGATCAGCAGCCGTGGGCAAGCTTCTAAAATTAGTGCGGTTAGACAAGTAGACAGGGTATACACAGAAAAAATCTAGATCTTAACTGCATGGGTTTTCTAAATATTATGAATTTTAGTATAAGTTGTGGTAAACAAAAAAAATATTGATTGATATGATTTATTGCATTGATTCTTTGAATTTTATAGAGAGATTTATATATATAAATTAAACTAGTCAAATAAATAGTATCATATTATTTCTAGATTCTATTCTACTTTTTAAAAGGAGAATTCTTGTATTCAATGCATTCTACTCCTTTATTTTAGACAAACTTTTTTTATACGCCATATGAAAAAGTTTTTTTTGCTTTGCGAATTACCCCAATATTTTTTCCCAGTGCAAGCTTCCCTAATGCCTGCCCAAAACAATGCGGAATAAGTAGTCTTATAGCTTGGCCGTCAGCTGTCCGTTACTAATTATCTGACCACAAATGCGAGAAACGGCTGTGAATCTCGGCTCTATTCCTGACCCCTCTCATATCTAAACTAAGCAGAACAACAGTCGTAAAGTTCCCATGACAACATAAACTATTTTGGCTGCTTCGGCCCAAGGGGGCAACTTTCTGCTTCCAATTCAAATCCTTCGACTTTCCGCTCGCTTACATACATATATCATCATACATCACACCATATAAACGCACTTCAAAGGGCAAAACATTTTAATATCCTCGCCAAGTGAACACCGACTGGTTGGCATGGCGAAAGACACATAGGTGTTAATTAGGCTTTAATTAGTTTGTGCACTTCGGAGGCAAATCGTAAAAATAAAATCAGTTTCTTGTTACAATAAATCCCCTAGGGTGCCAACTGCAATAGTAATCACAAAATAATCATTGCAAAGTATCAGAAGTTTTGTAATTTCATCATACCAATAAAGGGAAACTATAAAAATGAATTTACATTTGAAATTAAATTAAATGCCGTTTAATTAAGCTGACTACTGAAAATGGCATGCATTTTCCAAATGAAAAACATGAGCTCTTTTAAATTAATTAAATTTGCTTGTATCCACAATCAGGGTGCTTTTTAATAATGATAGTGACAGCAGTCCTTTACCCTTTGGTTTTTTTTTTATGTCATCCTGTTGCTATATTAGAGCTTTCCGCGAAATGGAGGCGTTCTAAATTACTGAGAATTTAATACATGCCATCTGTTGTCAAAGCAGATTGGCTGATTTTTTTGTATACTAGACGATTCGTCAGAGTTGGTATATAAATAAAAAGAAAAAATAAAAGCACCAGCTCTAAAAATACCCATAGGGCCCTATCAAGAAGAGCACTTTGGCTTATCATTTTAACAATATGTTGAGCTTAATCTTCTTTTTGATTCAAATCACTCAACGTAACCCAAGAAAACCTTAAATGTTAAATCCTAATTGATTTATGCATATGCGGTTAGGGCATAGAAATTGATTTTTACACCACAGTTCACTTGTCAATTTGAAAAACCAACTTTGATTGCGACACAAAATTAATTGAGTGGAAAAGTAAGGACAGCAGACGGACATCCAAGAGCTGAATTATTATTCGGCCTTTTCTCTTTGGGATCAACAGGTCAACAAGGGCGGCACGTGCCCATAACATTTGAGTTTCTTGGGGGAGAAAGAGTAATGATTTATTCCAGCAATGATTTAGCCATTAGTGTGTTATGTAAAATGTTGTCTCAATTGTATCGAAATTCATATTAAGAGCTCAAAGGCAAAGGACAAGCTGTTAATGCCAAGGGTTACCTCGGCAACGTACAACTTCTTAATTGGCTAACAAAATTCCCAATAATGCTATTTTGTTTCTTGGAATTTACACATCCACAGACGGAATCGGCCAGAAACGAGAACTCGACAATTGCCCTTCAATATATATTTCACGCTTTCTTCATCACAAATTTCGGCATAAATTTTGTGCTTTACTGCGTCAGCGGACAGAATTTTCGGTAAGTAATCGCTCTCAAAATTACCCCAATAACTCATGTCTATATGACTGTCTTTTAACAACATTTAAATACAATTTTTCCATTATTCTCGTTTTTTTCCACGAATTTACAGCAAAGCCGTTTTGAGCATTTTTAGGAGGGTTTCATCCACCCAACGGGAGGCGGGAAACACCCAAGTTACAGGTGAGTGGGCGATTTTTTCTTCAATAATAAAGACACATAATGCATTCAAGGCAGCATGTGGAAATTTCATATGACAAATGCGATTTTGTGTGCTCAAAAAGCTTTCAAATTTATTTTCTTGTCTTTGAAAAGATGTCTTAGTACATTTAATAACCATAAACGGTGTGCATGGATTGCTATTCAAAATAATTTAATCCTCAGCAGTCCATTTAATATTTTTAGGCCACTTAGACAAATTGCTTTTTAGGAATTTACTATGCCAAAAACTTAAAGCTCCAAAAAGACATTTTTAATGAATAGATAGAAAAGTGTTATGTGTGTCCAAATATTTCAGACTAAACTGGTATTAAAATATTATATAAATATAATTTCTTTACTAAAAACCTCACTTGATACATAAACCAAAATATTTATTTTCCTTTTAACTCTGCTTATAAGCTTTAAATTTCGCCCGAAAATATATAAGATATTTATTGTGAAGACGGGATTTCCCCTCCGGTTGAGACTTAAACTTTGCAACTTCACTGGCTCCTTCCTGCCAGCAGTAGCAAAAAATCCAAAACTTTAGTGTTCTTAACGAAACTTTATTGTATAGTTAAAGCTGGTTAAATCCCGCTGAAAATGCCAACAGGGCTGCGGTTTATATAGCTGCACTTGACATATGCACTTGGAAAAAAAATACGCAGGGAGGTGCCATTAATATATTGAACTTACTTACAGTTGCTAGATCTTCGGGCAGATATAAGGTTACCAATTTAAATTAATTTATAATCAGGACTGTTAACCTCTTAAGCCGAAGTGGTTCAGATATTTTTATAAAACGAACCGAACCATTATCGGGATAGTCGATTTATTTTATAATTCTTTTTTAAATTCTGCGCCATTTATAGAAAATGTAACCCTTTTTTGTGTTATTCTTTTAATGGACAAACATTCATTTTTTGGTACTCTACTAGGATATTTATATATAAATAAAAAACAACAAAATTAAGCCTGTTTTAAGCCTGAATGCTGTTTTAGTATTTCGACGCACCGGTTAGCAAACTGGAACTTTATATATCGTTTAGGTTCGATCCCTAAACCGAACCAAAGCCATAGTTATATGGGTACACAGCCCTGTTTATAATGCAATATTTTTAATGTTAAGTTAGTTTTGGCATGTTTTCCAATTAAATCCGACGCCTTGCAGAAAAGAGAAGCTATGCAGATGCAGAATAAACATTTTTAACGCTCGACTTCCAAGGCTGACTCTTTCGGGCCGAGCAAAAATCCAGATAAACTCAGCTCAAACCGGCACAAACAGATGTCTGCAGCAGAAATTGGTAGGGCTTAAAGTGACCACTCAACTTTCTTCTCTGGAATTAAATCCCAGCCGGCATTGCATTTTCCTTCTGCCAAAAGCCGGAACACTAATTGTTGTTTCGTTGCTGCATTTAACCCAGAGCCGGGGGGAAAACTTTTCCTATAAACGCTCGGACAGTGGAGGCAAACAAATCAGCATCTGACGCCGAGATTTCTGTTAATGAAAAGCGGTCAGCAATGTCACCGGGAAAAACCCACAGGAGGGGGGAAAATCGGAGGGACAAAAGAAGCCGGATGTAAGCGATAAACGGGAATGAAAAAGGTTTATTGGTGCACGGGGAAAAAATGTATCATAATTATAATAATTATATAATCATATTTAATATTTAGCTTAAATAACTTACAAGCCAACTCAAAAGACGAACAACATTTTCCCAGGACTAGAAGACCATTAAGTGATGAATGCAAATCGTAATTTAATTGCTCAGTTCTGTTTTGAATCCCAAGGCAAAGCAATTGAAGTATGCAATTTTGCAGAGAAGAACAAGAGAATAAACTGGGGCAAATGCTAATCGAGTGCTAAATGATTTTCCATTACGCTTCAGGGCTTTCTTCGAATTTCTTCATGCATTCAAGGAAATCTTCAACAAATGCCCTCAGGTCAGCAAACTAAGAGCCTTACTTTAAAAAGTTTATATACATCAATTTGACTATAATTCACCCAATGGCATTAAATTAATCGTATTATATTTGTTTGGAAATTATTCATGAATATTATTGTACAATGGGTATTAATTTTGTATAATGCGAAGTCGGCCAACAATGTTGTATAGTTTGGTGCCTTTATATGGATTCCATATAAATTCAAATTCATTTTTTTTATGGCTTGAGCTGGGTTTCCCACAAGAGGATTCCCCCCCCCCTCCGAAAATTTCACTCAACTCTCATTCATCTGCCGTAAAATTTAGTTTTACGATTTTCCGGCTTACCTTTGGGGGCATCAATTTTTAATTTCTTACTAAAGCCAAGAGCATTTCTGAACAGCTATCTTTCCTTGCCTCTGGTGGCATATTGAAAGCCATAAAAATGTCAAGGTGCATATTTCTTTTACGGTATGGTTTTCCACTTGTTAATTAAAAGTGTTTGCCAATTCGTTAAAAGCGGGGAATAGGGCAGCTGGAAAATTAAAGTCAGCTTCAGAAAGTGTGCCACACCAAATCCTGTCAACGCGGCGAAGAAAAAGAGCCAGGGCTAAAGTACAATTCAAATGGAAATGTAAACTAAAAAGGGAAAACTGGGGGAAAGTGAAAGGGAAAGCGAAGGATCTTCTGTCAGAAGCTGCGAGGCAAAAAGGATCAAACGGGATGAAGGAGTGTGCTCCATGCAAATATTGACACCATGCAAATACACGAGGTGTCCTTGTTTTGTTTGCACGCCTGGAGGGTAAAAACAGGAAGGGAAAGATTTTCGCATTTGCAACAATTGAAATTACATTTAACACTGTCGCAACGAAAGAGATGTTTAAAAAGATTAGTATTTGTTTTTTATTTCTCTACTTTTTTTCCACGTGGATATTAGCCTGCAAGTGGCACTTTAATTAAAGTCTTTCAAACAGAATATAAAGGCGTACCAAAGATATTCTCAATGCTTCGAAAAAAAAACAGTTTGCTTTTCTTGCTTTTCATTCACCAAATGTTTTATTTTTAGCTTTGAAAGAAAAAATCCTAACACTTTGGCTGAAGTTTAAAATAAGAAGAATCTTTCAAACAAATCAAAAACTTTTGTATAACACCTCATAGAATTTTTTTTTTTTCAAACATAGTAAATTCTTCAAGTAAACTTAGTAAGTTCTATTCATTTACAACGTATTTATTCAATTTAAATTACATAAAGTCGAAATTAATTGATCGACCCAGTTTCCCTGTTTAACATTCTTTCGCTGAAATCAAAAACCAGCACGGATGATCCGAAAATCAAACACCGGCAGTTAATGAGGAAATCGTTCCGTTCGCACATTGGACTCGCAGCCAATCCGCGTATAATCACGGCCTGCGGAAAGTGCGAAAGCTTTAGTTTCGCAAATACCTTTTCCTTTTTCGCGCGGCATTACTCATACGCAATGTGGTACGTGTGCTGAATGCAATGGCAATTGGCGCGCCTCTCGGGATCCGCCCGTTGCGCCCTCATTACGGTGTTGCTTATTGGCCATAAATTACCAACTCATCCAGTCACGCTTTCTCAGAATGGTGGGGGCCTATCCCTATACCCTCCGGTTATTTCCTTGGCGAGTCAATCAGCGCTTTTCTCTGGAGAAAACAGTGCCATTTGCTATCTTTCTCCATTCAACCATAAGAAAATAACTAAAAATGTACCTTACTGGCTTTAAAGTGATTTAGATGAGAAGCTAGCTCATAAAGGTGTGTAAATATTAAAATTAATGGCTAATTGCCAAAAGAAAAGGAATCTTTTGTATGTCTATAAGGCTAACATAATAATAAATTAAAAATTCAAACTTTCTCTTCTGGTCTTCTTTTATAAAGATTAAATTTTACATTGATTTAAGGGTAGCTTTTTGCGTGGTATATGTAGGTTTATTTGGAATTTATCTGGAATCAGTATATACTGAATTAAGCTCTGTTCAGAACTATTTAAGGGGAATCAGTTTTTCCTTACATCTTCAACTAAGAAAACTAACGACTATCATCTTCACTTGACCTTTTACTGAAGTGTGTGTTAACTGGACTCATTTATAACGATTAATCTTAGATGAGGCTTGAGTTTGGCCAGGAAATGATTGTGCTGGGTCAGAATATCAAGTGGATTCCCCAAAAAAGGACTCAAATCTAACAAATTTCGCCAGCCCGTCTATTCATTGAGAAAACAACTGAACACAACAATTCACTTATGATTTCGATGGCTTCCGTATTCGTTGGAAAATGGCAGTGAAAAGATTCGGGATGACGTGGAGATTCTGTTCCTTTGTGGTTGACTGTATAATTTATTTAATAACTTACTGGAAAAGGAATACAAAAAAAAGCGTGACACAAAAGCCGTGGAATCATCAGACAGGCTTCGAGGACATTCGAAGAACGTCATCATTAATCTTGCCGGGCTACAAATATCCACACACATGGCAATCAAGAAAAAATTTGGAGGCAAAAGCCAAAGAGGATGGAATCCTTCTCAAGAGGCGAAGTGGCAACATGCTATTTATACGTATATCTTCCTTGTTGACTGGCCCCAGAGACATTTAAGATAATTAAAAGGAAACAAAGTGTGCCAGGCGTATAAATTAAAGTGTAATTCTGAGGTGAATTTGAATGGGTCCGGGAAATACAATTGCCTTTGAAGGATAACCATAATTACCCAGCGCACAGATCATAAAGGAACAAATGTAAACAAGACAGAAAGGCAAACAATCGTGTTCATTGGAAAATGCCACTGGACTGAATTTATTGGCACTTTTTCCCGGCTTTGTTTGCTATCGAACACGGATGATTGATTAGCAGAGATTGCTATGAAACACAATATTTCGGATTTTCACGAAATGAATATGCTATGTGCTGTTCTCTCTGTTAAATTAGCTAACAAAAACCCAATGAATATTTTCGACTCGCTTGGCTTACAGGGGATTTAAAATTCCGATTTGTTTAGTATTCGATTCCTGACATTTCATTCTATCGTCTGGCCAATAAATTGGACCCCAAATAAGCCAAAAATCCAGTTGAGCAGCCATTGAAAACCCCAAAGTACCGAATTTATAGTCTACTTTTGTGCGCCCTGCTGGGATTTTGATACGGCTGACAACATAAATTTCAACTCTTTTTATGCCAGGTACAAAAGGGTGGAGGCAGGTACACTTGAATTACAAAAAAACATTTTTAAATAAGCTATTAATGCTCTATGATTTCCGTTGTTTAAAAAAAGGTATAATTCCTATGAATAACGGACCATTTTTTTATATTATGAATTGTTTTTCATTTTTTTAAAACATAATCTCAACAATCACTTAGCATTTAATGCCGAAATGCAAAGCTCTTTAAATATGGAGTATAGAAAAATAAACACTTTAAAATAACCTGCAGTTATTTGTGTTGTATAAAACAATGAGCAAACCTAACTATTGCTTTGAAATTCATAATTAAGTTTCATTATTTAACTTTTGCTTTGCACGCCAACATTACGCACCAAAAGTCAATTTGTGAAATCAACAATTGCTATGGCAATTCGAAAGCCAAGAAGTGAAACCAAATTAACATAAACACACATGCTTTTTCAAACAATTCGCAGCAAATTAATTTAGTAAATTTTCACATATTAACTCCACGCTTTTCTTTTCAGTTTCTGAATATTGTCGTAATACCGGCACATCCACTCGTCGGCGAATGATGACGCAGCATTGTTGGAACGAAATGCACGAGTTGCATCCACTCAAGTGAATTGCAGAGCTTACAATATAATATAATAATAAACACAGAGGCTACAAAGGCCAATGAAAAATGGGAAATTGCGAAATACGCCGCGGGATAAGCAGGAATTTCGTTTTTAATTAGATTTCAGCAAACATAATATAAGAGGAAGAAGAGAAGGTAAAAGTTAGTTTACACAGTCAAGAATTAAAAACGAAAATATTTGTTTGTGATGTGAAGGCCAAGCAAAAAGAAATGAAAATCAAACTTAAGAATGTATACACCGAATTACGTATATTTAAGTGTTTAACTAACCATTTAGTAATAATATAACTATCTTTTGTTTTGCTTCCGTAACTGTACGCATATTTAGAAAGCTGTTAAATAAGAAAAACCAATCCAATTTAAATCCGCACGCTAAACTAATTGAAACCTAACCACAGAAACACAATTTGAAAACGTCAAACGTAAAACCCAATAGATTAGATTAATAAAAACGTATTCCTGTCTAACCAACCAACACGAAAATGTGTACAAGTAATAAATGTTAATTTCGTTAAATGAAAAGCCGACCAGAGTTTTGATTGGATTCCCCAATTCGCCACAGAAGAACCATTTAAATAATTTTCCAATTGACTTATCCTAATAAGGTAATTTGGTTTAGTTTATTTTATTACAAAATTTGGCAGCTTAAAGCAATTGAATGTTCACATTGATGGCTAAATCCCGAACTGCTCAGCGTTTTTCTCTGCTGACCCAATGTCGGGGATTTAATATTATCTTTTAAACCCAAAAGAACTAAGCTTATATTGCAGCATCCTGGACAAAAGGCAACTTCATCAGCTTATACTGCCAAGCCAAAAAAAAAAGGTCAAAGAAGGCTAGATTTTTATGTGGGTGGGTAATATTTTTGGGTAAACAGCTTCAGCTTCGCAAAAAAGCAGCAAAATAAGTTGAAGTGCAAGCATTGAAATTGGTATAATTACGAAAATAGTAAAGTATCCGCCGCACACAGCTCCTCCAAGAAAATTTTGTGGAAAACAACATTTTTCAGGTTCAATTTTATATAAAAATTCCTTCGGAGATTAGCCATAAGCTCTGGGGTATTAAAATAGATACCCAGAGTTGCAACAAAAGGCCCTCGTTCCAACGTTAAATATAAACAAACTTAACATAATCGGAAAACATCGAATATGCGAGCGATTTGCTCAAACAAAGCCGCTTTAAGCTTCTTATGTAATGCAATAAAAATTTCACGCCCACACTCTGGGTAAAATAATAACAGGATGGGTACGCATATGAAATTAAAATGCAAAATTCAAGCATCAACGAACAAGGAGAATAAACAACACTTTCCGCAATGGGAAATTTAAATCCTTGAGGGATTCATAACGAAAGGTGAAAAAAACACTTTTACCCGATGAATGGAAGTGCGAGTGACATGAGAGCTACTTTTCGTCCTTTCATAAGTATCTCAACCTCTGACAGATTGCCAGAACAATGGGGATTAGAAAGTTCACAGAGTAGGTGTGCATATGATATCGGGATATTTTCCCTCAAAAGAGTTTCATTACTTAATGGTTATGCATTGTGGGTGGACCATAATCCATAAATTGGGTAGATCAAATTTTGAAGACTCTTTGAGGTCTACGATTTCATCTTTAACTCAAGATTTAAAATATGAGTGACCCAAGGGTTGCATTGTGGGTAACCTATATAATCTATAGACAGACTTATGATTACATTTGCAAATCAAGATTTGAATGTCGAGTACTTAATGTGCATATGCAACATTAAATTTTAATATATAAGATACCATATTATATAGAGTTCTCAATAAAAAATATTACAAATTTACTTGGGACTGTAGTTTTTTGCATTATAGTTCTAGCAAACGATTCAGGACAATAAAACTGCTCTCCAGATTATTGCAAAATATGAGAATCACCATCTGGAGATGGCCCATTCCACTGAAAACTTCTCCTTGTCACTTAAGTTCCACTTTATTGCCATCACCCCGCGTTAGTTGTCGTTTCAGAATGAAAAACTCATACCTTTCTCGGTGTCGCTGTGCAAAGTGCCCACCACGCTGCCAAAGAATCGCTTGTCCAGGATCTGCAGCAGTTGCAACGCCGTGGCATGGACCTCCACCCGAGGACAGCCCGTCATCAGGAGGGTCACGGTTATCACCGATGTGTAATGGTCGCACGGATATTCCCTGTAATTAAAAGAAAAAGAAAAAAACAAAGGGCTTTAATACAAGACAAGGGCTTACAAAGTAACCTAATGAGGTTGCTGGCTTGTGGTTCTGCGGTTCTGGGCTCAAAACAACGAAATGGAAATTGTTCAACATGCCAAGAATCAACAGTTGCTGCTCCACCTGCCAGGTAGCCAGAAAAGCCTTCACCACCCCATCCAATTCCCGACAGATCCATTAAAATGTCGTAGCCCACTTGTTTGCACACATGCATCCACACACATCCTTTTTTTCTTTTTTGTTACCCCAGGGTGCGGAATAACACTTTCGGACAGGACCACCCACTTGGCTCTCATTCACGCTTGCACTGAATTGAATAATTTACGCAAATCGATTTTCGCTTTGCATCACCGCAAACACAAGAAGACTGCGGCGCTACAAAGTTAGCTGTGGTTTTAATTTTTTAAGAATAAAGAAAATGCAGAACTTGTATGCTTATAATTTAGAGCTTTTTATGGTCGTAAAGACCAAAGTTCAAGGACAAATGACTGGCTATTCAAATAATGTGAATTCTCCGGCTCAAATTGCCTGCTATAAGCAGCCGAGGCCCAAAACCTTTTAGGTACAATCAATCAATTTGTCGGCCAAGTTTCTTTGTCAGCTTCTTTGCTCTTTTTTGGACGCCTTTAAAACTGTTCAGGAATTTAAAGAATTTATCACACTGCCCATTAAAATAAAAATGGTATTCGCTTCGATGTGCCAACAGCATGCCAACACCACCTGACACAAAAAATCCGGACAAGCGGAAAATAAAGTTGGGAATGCCACGCGCTGAACCGATGCAGCATGTGGTTGGGTAGCACTTGAAAAAAACCAAAGGTGAATTCTTTAGGCCCAAGAGTCGACTGTGAGATACCTAGTATCATGACCATGTTAAAAAATATGTTGTACTAAGGTAATAAAATGTCTTTATAAGTATTCTATGCTTCACTTTAAACTTTAAAAGCTTTAATGTGATATCATATACCATATCATATTTTAAGGTTTTAAAGTATTTAAAGTTTATAGTACTCGAATTTCAAATAGCAAATCTTTAATATTATAATCTCACATAGTTCTAAAACTTTTCCCTCTTTCTTTAAAGATCTCATTACACGGTATGAAAAACCAAGAGCCGTCAGACATGCAATGCACCAAAAGGCTGTCCAGCCGACAAAGAAAACTTGGTCGTCTCAAGTGGTTAAGATGCTTCTATCATGGGTTTGATTTTCGGTTTTGGGTAAAAACCACAAAATCACAGACCCCACCTGGGATGAACCGCAAACTAGTGGGCTCTCGTTACTATAGCTGCTGGCTAAAATAGCTTTGACATCGACAAATGTCGACCAACTGCAAATGGAGAGCTTAAAATGTGGGGAGACTGTCGGTTTGAGTTCTAGCATAGGTAATTCGTTGCCATTAGAACTGTGTAAACAAACCACCAGAATTATTTGGCACCTATGTGCTTTTCCCATTAGCCAGACAGACTGCTGTGCAAATATGCTAAAATTATGACAATGGCATCAAAAGCGATAGTAATTTAAAGCAAATAGTAATTGTATTATGCCAAGATTAAATTATAATGTTAAATGCAGTAATTAACTAGTAATTAATGGGAAAAACCTTATTTTTCACACCTAAAATGAAATCGCCTGTGACACATTTGTCTACCGACTACAATTGCATTAAATGCAATGAGGCATGCAGGCTATGCTTTATGTCCCCAACTGTTTATCTAGGAATTTAAACGGAAAATGCTACCATTATGGGTAAAAAAAAAAAAACGGAACAGGTAGCGGAAATAAAAAACGTGCTTGGCCTGAACAAATAGGCTGTCATCCACTCATGTGTGTGTTCGTAAATTTAAAGAGCACCCCATTGTTGGCAGACACACGTGAAATGCTACTTAAGGGCCACAGAGTAAGCGGGATTCAGGTGCTTCATGCCACAATCCCCCACCTCGATATGTGGGCCAACCGATTACGGTGGCAGGTGGAGAGAAAAGTGAGTACATGACTGTCGAACAAGTTGAAACAAATTAAAAGCGAGCAACGTAAGGCGATTACGTATTAAGCGGCACTCGTGTTCTCGTGTTTAAAGAGCCATTTCCTTTATCACTCACTTGGCGCTGAAGATCGAGGCCAGGGCCAGGAAACAGGCATCTGCCTCGCGAGGGGTCGACGTATAACACCGATCTATCACCCATTCCAGAAGTTGTCCCATATCCGGATTCGATTCCAGCAGCAGGACCACAGTATCCCGAGCCAACTGGTAAATCTATGGGAGTGACTTCAGCGTTAATTGCGGTTCAAGTGGTGGGATAAGTGGGCGGCGCTTTACCTTTTCGTCCTTGGAGGTCAGCAGCAGATCCAGCCACTTGTATATGATGCCTTCGTCTTGTAGATGAGGTGTGTAGAAGATGTGACCGCAACAGAGCAGGGCTGACATGGCCTAAGGGAGGAAAGAGGAACATACAGAGAAAAAAGTTAGATACATACAAATTAAAATGTTTTTAAAATTAAATGTTAAATGTATTATGTATGCCTAGTAAAATTGTATATAATTAAAGAAAATATTGTAATTTAAAGATCAAATTCGGAAAACTTTTCCAGGTGCCAAACAACCTGGATAAGGCAGACCCCTTATCCGGTTTTCTTTATGTACTTGCCTGCAGGGCGCTAAACTGCAGCTTCTCCTCCTCCAGGGTCTGGCCAATCTGCACGGTAATGCCTAGCGGCTTAGAGAAGCTGCCACACCAAGCGGCAAACAAATTGAACAGATTACGCTTGAGGACCCGGGACAGCAGCGTGGCACAGGATTCGACTAAGAGAAATGAACGGGCAATCAGTTGTAGCAGGAGGAGGATGCGCCGCCAAAGTTGTGGTGATGACAGCTCTTCGAGGGGTCTCGCTAGACTTACGTGAGAAGTTCTTAATCATCTTGCGTATGAAATTGCAAAAGTGCGCCTTTACTTCGCGTATGCTCAGGTTGTCCTTGTCCGTCTCAGACATTAGATAGGCCACGGCTCCCTCGATGTACTCCACAAAGGTGGGATGCAGCGACATCGTATCGCGTTCCAGGACACAGGTGCTGCAAATGGTTGAAGGAAAGTTTCGGAATAATTAGAAACAATATGCGATGCGTGGAAAACACAACCCACTTAGGGCCCATTTCTCAATGTCATGTTAATTCTTGACATTGAGTTGGAATTGCTTTATCGGAAAGAATCTGTTACCATGTTAGTGTAAACAAATTTGTTGTTCCGAACATATATTATATTAAATTTAACCTTCTCTGGACCTAAATATCTGAGAGATAACAAACTAGAACCTTAACACTATATTGAGAAATCGGAACTCAATCATTTTTGGGTTAGCAATTATTTAAGATTAACTTCATGTTAACTTTCTCGGACAGATAACTAGCTAGAAGCTGTACCTGACATTGAGAAATCGGACCTAAATATCTGAGAGATAACAAACTAGAACCTTAACATGACATTAAGAAGTCGGACCTAGAACCTGACAGATAACTAAACCGTTAACCTGATATTGAGAAATCGGGCCCAATAAACTTTTAAGTTAACATTAAGATTTATGTATTCATTACCTCACACCGAACGTTCCGTTCTCGGCAATCTTCTCCAGCACTCGCACCACCTGCAGGCGCAGGGCATCCCGTCTCCTCCTCCTGCGCATGTTCTCCTGCTTGCGATCCACCGCCTCGCGGATGTACACCACTAGCTCCTCCATCAAATCCCTGCCAGAACAAACACGCACCGTGTCAGAGGGGATACACCAAGTTTGGCTGTTAGCTTAAAGACTTACTTGAGCGCATCGTGGTTTATCAGGCCCAGGGCATTCACGGCGGCATCTCGCACATCCACGACTTCGCAGCGGAGCAGGGGCACCACCAGTTTGTAGAGGGCATGCGGTGAGGCACTACCCATCGCCGACTTGTCACTGCGATCGGCGTTCAGGGAGTCCGGCGATGAGCTGTAAAACAAATTTACGGCCATGGATTTTAGTGTCAAACAGCGAACGCTCCGGGGGCAGTAATTTCTGTTAATGTTGCTTTTCTGGCTGTGGGTGTTTTTTATTTTTTTTTGCTGCCTTGGCAAGGTCATCGTTATTTAGCGAGAGTCCATAAAGTTTACTGCGTTTTAAACGGGTCTGTAAAAATTCTCTCTAACCTGTCAATTCGTATTTGCAGAAATTACTTTACATTCACAGGGCCACGGTCCCTGCTGCACAGTCCCTCATTTTTTTTTCAGCAGTGCAACGATAAACATTATGAATTTTAAATTTGAAATCTTCTTTCAATTAAAACCCACATTTTTTGTTGTTCGTTTCGAACTGACCCTTTCCCTTTGCGAGGGTTGGTCGGAACGAATAATAATAAATGACAGCAAGCAAATAACAATTTTATATACAAATTTTTTTTTTTTGCTGCTGAAAAGCGAACACGAAGCCAAATCAAGCTGTTGCGGGTTTTGGGGGGTTTTTTGGGAATTGTGGGGGACTGGCTGACATGCGCTATATGAAAAATAAACAAACTTGTCTTCAAATTATTTTCAGCACACTGCAAACAAGGGGGAGTGACCATTTCGGAATCGTGTTGCACAAAATAAAGATAGGAAGGAGACGAGGAAAACTGTTTGCCAAATTAAATGGCAACAACTAACTCAAGGAAAATCGAAGCTGGTGCAAATGGGAAATTGTCTTGGCAAATCAAAGTGAAATAAAGTGAAACTCAGCAAGAGAAAAAATGAAAATATATTCATAAATGCGTTGACTGGCAGGAGCAATAAATAATCTATTTGTTTTATTGAGTTTTATAGGAGGTCATTTTAAATATTTAAAAGTATTCTTAAGTGAAGAAAACATAAAAAATCGAAAAAGTATTTTTTGTTTAATAAAATAAAGGGTATATAACAAACCTGGTGGCCCAAGAAAAATATTTGAACTTAAAGGTATCTATGCAATTTGATATGTGAAAAACTATACTTTCTCAAAATCAAGAATGCAAATTGGTAGGCAAGGATCATAACTTTTGAAAATAATTAAAAACATTTTTAATAACATGCCAAAGCTAAACACACAAAAAACACAGGCAGGCAACAGAAAGTATAATAAATACAGGAATATTCTCATTTTGCATACAGAATTTTAGATAGATATTTGTAAAAAAAAGTTACGTATATAGAGTTTGCTAATATTTTGTTGCATTATTAGTTGGTTTTGGTTTTGATTTGGTTTTTGGTATTATTTGCTTTACCCAAGTCGTTTCTGGCGCGCCTCTTTGCGTCCATAGGAGAGTGGCAGCGTGAAACGCGTGACGATTCCCTCGGGCCCAAACACATTGGATGGTATATTGTCCAGGGAATCGGACAGCGAACGCGAGTCCGACTGATCTTGTAAACTATAAATTACAATCCATATATAGATATCTGTTTATCAAGGGTTTATGTGTTTTTTTTGCTGAACGACTTGTGATGATTCGATTACGATTTATGTGATCAATATTTAATGTACGCATTTGCACAAAGAGATTCCATCTTGGCAAATAGTTGACCAATCTGTATGCCCAGCTCCCAAGGGATGAGTTCTGTTGGTATGGACATGGACCAATAACCTTCACGGGGACATGGGTGCAAAGTGGTTTGTGTGGGCGGCAGGCAGTTGGCGTGGACTTTTTGTGAAATTCCCGATTTTATTGACATTTTCCATCGGCCAACATTTACACACTGATGTGATGGAAATGTATTGTGGGGGGTTTTTTGCATGTGTGTGTGGTGGGTTCCAATATTTCGCATTGTAATTCAGTTAAGTCTAGTTAAATTTTCAACGGACGGTGCCCCAAAGTGGATTAACAATGATATACTACGTGGAAAAAGTGGTAGCGATATATAAATTAAAACATTCTGCAACAAAAAGTAGCTGTAGAGAAGCAATCATAAACTCGTATTTATATTTACTAACTACCAAGAATTCTGGTTGATTATAAATGTTTAATATATATGAAAAGAACGACACACTGACAATATACACATTTATATGATTAACTCTTTGGTAATATTAAATGATCATCCTCTTAGATTCAATACACTTATTTATTACGCATTGTATCTACTCTAACAAAGACCCTCTTTTGTAAAGGTATTTAGTAAACTCATTTTCCTTAATCCTATTCAACACTTTCCCCTATAATTCTAAGTAAACCCCCTTTAAATTCCAACAATGAATAAATGGCATTATTTACATTGAACTCGTAAGTGGCTTAAGTGCAGTTTGATTTATGTATTCAAAACACTTTAAATTCAATTTGTTCTTAACAGCTTTCGACAGCATAAATCCCAAGCATTCAACTTCAACCCTACCCTTTAACCTTTGGCACTAAAATAATAAACAGACTAATAACGCGCTTGGATGGGGTGGCCAAATATTGACAAAGGTGTCCTACTGTTTCTGTTTGAGCACGCTGATGTACAGCATTATTTTCCATATGCAAAATTTTATATAAATTCACAGATGATTTCAGCAAAATTCAATCGAGTGCATGAGTGTAAGGCAATCCAGCTAAACATACAACGTGTCGTATGAGTAACGCAGATAAAGCAATCACAGATAATGACATATTAAAGCCGATATGCATTCACAATTAAAATGCAAATGGAGCAAGACAAAACACATTTTCAAATTCCAACATATACATTTATGTCCGTATGTTGTGGTAACCACAGAATGCAATGAAATTTTGGTTTGACAAATACAAAACATAAAATTAATTTGCATGTGAAACTTGATTTTTCAATTTTACACCTATTTCTAATAACAAAGCACACGGGTCAACTTTGGTATATATAAACACCACATGCAAATTCGTGCCGAATGAAATTGAATGCGAAGTATTAGTCAAACAGAAGTAATGAAGTGTCTTGTTTGTTTTGAATTTCGGGGCGGCGTTAGTGAAATAAATCAATAAATGCACAGAGAAAAACAACACAACACTGAAATGATTTCAAAAGACCAATTTATATGATATAAATTCTTTAACAATTGGATGTTATGCTATTTCTTTCTCTGTGAAAATGAATGCTAAATGGCATTAGTTTCCCCACTCACCTCAAACTCAAATCAGGTGAGGCGCAACGAACGGCAACACTAGGAATTTGTGGCACCAATCGCATGGCACATGCCACCTGATTTCTCCAAAGACGCAGGTAAGAATCCTTTTGACTCTCGGTGGGCACTTTCTTGGTGGGCGCCGAACTTCTAAGCAATGAAGCTCGATTGTCGCTCACGGGGCTGCATTATAAAATATAATTCATTGTTATATAGAGATACATTTGTAAGCTTCTTTCAACCTACGTGGGATCTATGACACTGTAGAGCGCATTCAGGCGCGTGAAACAAATCGGCCAGGCCTGTGCCACTGCTGATGGGCACTGCTGCAAGATGCGCTGCCTTTCCAACAGTCCAAACAAACAAGTGGCCCAGGGATCAAATGGAGGTTGTGGGGAGCTGGCCACCGTGGCTGAGGCATTTGCCGTTGAACTTGACTGTGACAGGTTGAGTGTGGAGGTGGAGGACTTTGAGTTGTCTGTAACGAAGGAAGTATGTTAGTTTTCTCTATAAAAAGAAATATAGATAGATTAAAAATGACTCCCCACCATCTGTTAGACCGGCCAGCCACACTCCACTGGACCTCTCGGCTATCCACTGCAGGTCAATGCAATTAGCATTCAGTATGGCAGTCTTCTCCGTCTGCGGCAGCATGGGCAGGCACTTCTCCACGATGGCCGGCACACAGCGATCCATGACATCGATGAGGGGTGGCTCTGTTTCTGGTATGCCCAATGCCCGCATCAGATTCTTCACCTCCTTGAGGATCATGGCGGCCAACTTGCGCAGATACGGGCGATAGTTGCAGAGCAGGACCAAGGCAAAGCCTTCGACAAAATGAAGAGTGGTGGCCAGTGGAATTTCATTCTTTTTGGCCACATCACTGGCCATGTTCAGCACAGTGTGTTGGGTGATGCTCGACATGCCGCTGGAGGTGGTGATGCTGGAGGCCGCACTGCTGGCCGTATTCAGATGCTGCTGCTTGGACAACTGACTGCTGGCGGTGTCCTGTGCCGGAGCCGCTGCAGCCTGCACCACTGTACCCTGAACCACCGTCACCGTGGCCGTGGCAGTGACTGTGGTCAATTTGGGTTGTCCTGTATTGACCACATTTGTAACGCCACTTGGAGTTATGGTGGTGTTATTGCCATTCACATTAATGGCACAACGCCAGATGTTGAGGAAGTTGAACAGGATGCGCGTGCAGTTCTCCAGCAGCTGCGGATAGGTGTCGGTGACGTCGCGCACCAGAAACTGAGTGTATCCGTGCACGACATCCTGACGCCAATCCGGAAAATCTATGACCAACGTCGTCAGCGACTGGTGGGTTAGAATTCGCAGCTCCTCGTCCATATGAACCGTCAGTCTGGACAGCAAGTCCACCAGCTCGTGAGCAGTCATTGTATCGGGTATCAATCGTGGCACGGCGGCCACGCACGTCCTAAACAGATCGATGCGTGGCTTTCTTTCGCCGGACAGCATCTCATCCGGTTCCTTGTTTTGGTTCTGCGTATTTGTCATCATCAATGGACGACCATAGTGAACGTCCAAGGCTCTCAAAATATCAACAAAAACCCTGCGTACATGTGGGAAATACGTAGACATTCCAATACTCCGCGCGGTGTCATCTGTTAACATCTTGTTTATGTACGTCTTCTTGACGCGCAGTGTGTTACCAGATGGCAGGGCTGGAACCGTCCTGGGCATCGGCGGCTCACCCGCCTTCTGCTGCAGTGAGTCGGCGACGACCAAGAAGGCTCGCAGTCCGATGCTCATGCGTTCCGGATTGAGGATCAGCTTGATGGAACGACCCACGCACAGCAGATCGTAGACGATCTCGCGCATGGCGAAGTCTAAACGCTCCTGGGCAATGAACTGGATGATCTTCACGAAGATGTTCAGCGGGGTGTCGCGTGGCACAACTCCTTTGGAGCCCCTGAAAGGTAGATATTAAGCAGGAAAAGATTAGCAAAAGTCAGCCATGAAATACGTCTGCTAATATGTAAATCAGCAGTAAGTTAAATAAGGCTAAACCATCTCAACTCACTTGGGAAACAGGGAGTTCACAATGCTCTGGAGGCGGGAGTGCGTGGCCGAGTTGGACTCGCACTTAATGCGTATCATGTACACCCAAAGTAGACGAAACAGTGACTCCAGGCCCACGCGGCTCATTTTGGCATCGCGATTTTTCAGATTACTCAAACACATGGCCAGGAAGTAGTGCCAGTTGGTGAGAAAGAAGGTCTTCTGCGAGACGCAGAGCAAGCAGGTGACCAGCGGAAAGAGAGCCAAACGATGTTTAGATTTCGTAGAGGCATCCAAAGTCTGCACATAAAGCAACTCCACAAAGTTCTTCACACAGGGTACATTCACCTCGTTTTTCACGGCCTATGAGAGAATAATTTGGATGTTATTTAAGTATTTGTTTAAAGATCTGTGTGCTTTTCTAACTCACCGCCGCCACAGGCACCAGGATTTCCACAAACAGTCCTGCCAACGCATGCTTGATATCCTTATCCTTCACTTCCAAAAAGTACTGACCGCACTCGTGCATGAATTGAAATGAGGCCTCGAACTCCTCGATGGGCACCATCTTGACCCGAAAGAACTTCATGCCCATCAGCAGACTGATGATGCTCTGGGTGGTGGTGGGCGACGCCTCCTTGCCGCGCAGCTCCTTCAGTTCACTCATGAAGCGCTTGCGCACCGAGGCAAATCGACTTTGGGCCAATACCCCAATAACCTCCGCATACAGGTCGGCGATCATGTGAATGTTCAGGGCATTCGGATTGTTCTGCAGTCCATCCTTGTACTTAAAGTGCTTAAAGGCAAGATTCTCGATGCTGCGCACCAGATCTTCGTGACCCGGATGATAGGGCAGCTGCTTGAGTATCTCGATGAGAGCCAGGCAGAAAATGAACTCCACGGCTGCCTCCCTTCGCTGGAGTTGAAAATCCAAATCCACAGTGGGTTTATTGCTCGACGCCTGGGAACTGCCTCCACTCGGAGCTGGTTTCTTAAGGTCATTCTTGATCTCCATATCGGACAACTGACGACGATGCCAGGCCAGCAGAGTGTGCAGCAACGATGGCAGGCAGTGCTCGGCAACGGAACCCAGAGCAGATAGCAATTGATCAAATTGCTGATCCTCACCGCGTTGCAGCAGCTTGGATAGATTCTTATCGGCACTCTCCAGCATCACCAGCTCGATCTTCTTCTCAGCCTGAGCGGTGAAATCGCTGAAAAGATTGCGCATCACAATCTCGCCAGGTCGTGGAGCCGAGATCTCCACGCTGGCCACGCTGGCCGCTAGGGCATGCATCTCGGCTTGGGTATAACTGGGCAGGACGTTGATGATCGAGCTCCTTGAGTGAGCACCCCAGGGAAGCAAAGACTGCCGCTGGGGAATCACCAGAGCTGGCGGTGAAGCGTAACTCTGGCGACTGGCCGGCAAACTTTGGTAGGTAATCGTTGCTGGCGATTGCTCCACTCCGCTTACTGGCAAATGTTGCTGTTGCTGCTGCTGTTGCGGCTGTTGTTGCTGCTGCTGTAGCTGTGGCTGTTGCTGCTGCTGTTGCTGCTGCTGTTGCTGCTGTTGTTGCTGCTGCTGTTGCTGTTGCTGCTGCTGTTGGTATTGAAGTTGCTGTGACTCATACTCTATGCCATACGGATAGTCATCGCCGGGCAGCTGGTAATTAATTGGCGATGTTGTCCCACTGGCATTGGTGCTACTGGGACCATTCCGACTGGTCTTCGGCGTGGATGTATACTCCGCCGAGTTTATCGAGTGACGCTGTCCCGGCGATCCACCACTCGGATTGCCATCCAATTGAGCCGATTCCACGTTATCGACGCTATCGCCGCCAGCCAGGTTGGTCTGCTGATAAGCATCTTCCTGGAAAGCGTTACGCTGGGGGCTCTTTGTTGGTGTCACCACGCCCACTCCGCCTCCTCCCACTCCACCCACCGCTGCAGTTCCTGTTGTTGTTGCTGCTGTTGCTGTTGCTGTTGCTGCTGCGGCGATTGCGTTGTTGCTGCTGCTGTTGTTGTTGGGACTGGCGGTGGAGGGCGAGCCAGCCGGATCGCTCAGGTGCTGCTCATTTGGGTTTTGATTTGTGCCTGGTTAAAAAAAGAACAGAAACCATTATCATTATCGGTTTTATGATTAAACGGATTACACTTATCAGTTATTTATAGGTATGGAGTTACATGTTCAGATAGTCGGACGAGTCGCAAAAATGATTCATTCTACAAGTATGTTTCAAAACAAAACGAAAACCTATCTCTTGTAAAAAGAATAACAGTATATATCAGTTAAATGTACCATGTTTAAAAAACGAACTCCCCAAAAATATAATCTTAGATACTTTTTCCAAAAATAATAAACAAAGAATTTCTTTTAATGCCCATAAATAAACCAAAAATGAACACATGCCAACTTTGTGAACTAAAATTAAAAAATTGGCTTGGTTTTCCATAAAGTAAAGTATATACCATGTGACATTTATGAATTGTTTTGGCATTCTAGAACTTAGCTATACGCGACATATACTGTATGAGCTTTTGATTTGTGATCTTTTGTTTTATTTGTTTACCCAACCTTGGTTCTAGGACACGCCTATAAAACGAAATCTGTAAATAGAAATTATCATCAGCAACCATCAACAATTTAATCATCATCAAGTGTGGAGGTGTGGCAAGAACACGCCCCAAAACATAAACTCAAATTAGGAAGAGAAGCCGAAACGTACTCCCTTTATGGGCCCAATTCTGGACTTTGGGACTGTATCGTGTCGAGTTATCATTCAATAAGTTGGTTTTATATCTTAATTGCCTGGAAATAGCTGTAAACTTATTTTTGCCACATGGCCTGATGAATGAATGGAATGCCATCAACCATCTGTTAAAAGCAGTCTGCAGAATATGCAAAATAATAATTACAATTGATAAATATGTTTTTCCATTGGCACACCATATCTTTTTATCGGTACGGCGATAAGAGCAAAAATAAAATTCCCGCCAAGGAAGTTGACTTGGAGTGCGTAATAAAAGTTTCCCAGAACTATGTTGCTGGAATTGCTATTCTGGGAAAATAATATAGGGGTAGATGGGAATTTTCTAATGACGTCAAATTTAAAGAAATTTCTTTTACGGAAAAAAATAAAACTGAAGAATGAGTAATAGAAATCTTACTCTTCAAAGTAAAATATACCAATGTTTATAAGGAGCAACCGAACAAAGGTTACCCGTCTACTGCCAACCAAAAAACCTAGATCTATTATTTAGGACAATTATCATGACTTATTCCTGGACAAATGTCCGGACCAGAATGCCTTTAAAATCGAATTCAATCAATAGACCAAGACACGATTGCCAGTGTCCTTTGTGACCAAGTCAAGTACTATTGTAAATAATAGATATCGCTAGCAAACGTAATCCAAACGATATGCTATGTGTCATGCATCGTAGTCAGCTGTTTGAGCTCCGTCCGAAGGTCTGTTAAAGTTCAGGGTAATAGTTTCCGTCGCCGCTTTCCGTAAATAATTGATAGAGTTGAAGTACAAGGCAATTTGTTAGACTCGTGGGGGACAGCAAAGGTTGATTCCTGACTTTGTAGCAAAAAAGCCGTGAAATCTTCTTCAAGGAAATCGCCTGAGGACAGCGTAGTCCAGGCAAACAAATGGAATACGAAAATGGCTTCAAAAATGTTTGACATTTCACTAAACACATGTGTGTGAAGAAAAGCAAAAAGTTCCGACCGAAATCTTTAGTAAAATGCGAAAACATATGTACATCATACATATACACCCCTATTATTAATACCGTATTAACACGCTCACCCAAATCGTCTTCCCAAACGAATCGTGCGTCTTATAAAAGCTCTCTGGATGTGTCATATAGCAACAGCAACAAAAACGCAAACAACTCGATTCTACGCCACTTATAAGATGTTCGACGAACCCGAACAAATATCTCTCTGCCAACAGATTAATCCATCGCACTGGGCCAACACAAATCCAAAATAAAACGTAAAAAGTTTAAAATAAAAACTGCAACAGAGGCAGGAAAATAAGGTTAATATACAGATTTATTGGGATTCGACCCAAAGGTACCCATTATTTATGGTTTTTCTTTGGAATTTTGATGATAGCAAGAAAGGAATTTCATGGAATTTATGTACTCTTCTTAATACAAAGTAAGCTGACCACTTATTTGTTGGTGGTCATCAACTTGTTTCGTCTTAAACACTAAGCAAATATACCTTGCAAAGTATAGCCCTATTTGTTTTTCTATAACTTCTATACTATTAACATTTCGCTGGAAATAAATACATATATCTATAGTTTGGCGCATGGAAATGTTTTAAGATGCTAAGAAAAAATTTAGGGCGTTTAAGGAAAGCTATAAAAAAAGGTTTAATAGATCCCATTCAATTATATCAACAAAAGTTCTAAATTAAAAAACAATGGGAAAGATAAGAACCATAATAAGAACGAGTTAAAATTATAAACAAAGATTTTTGGCTGAATGCTAAAAACAAGGAGGCGATAAGTATAGGATGATAATTCATAATATTGGCGTTGTAGAATTAAAGAAAAATATTTCGAGAATTTGGCGGAAAACCAAGATATATTCAAAGCTATATATCTGGGGGAAACACCGATTTTTTGTTACTTTCAAAATATATTTATATAAGCGTACCATTCACTATCTAAATGATGGAAACAATGAATCAACTTGTTATTGATTATCAAATTTGTATCTTATCTAAACCATTAATCCATCAACTTGCGCCCTTGAACCCTTATGAAGTTTATTTTCTTTCCTTTTTTATTTCGTTTATCTGCGAGCAAATTACTGGAAAAACAAAGAAAATTATAAGAATTTCGTAATCACCCTGATAAGATAGGTTTTTAAAGCAAAACCATGTAAGGTTTTGTGGTTCTTCATTCCGTTCACATAAACTTGAACTTCGACAAACAGTCGAAACCTTCAAATCGTTTATCACATTTAATTTTTATCGTCTGTAAACCAAACATTTCCTGCCTACAAGTTTTGTCACCCCACTTATTTATTTTTTTAATCTCTTTCTTAGTAACCAAAAATGTTCTGGAGTTCGAAAACGCAAAACCAACCTTTTAGTTTTTTTGGATTCCATTGAAAATTCCATAACATGAAAGTGGAGCATATATTTGTTAGGGAATCGCAGCTGGGAAAATGATATTCGGGCAGATTTACAATTGTACTGCCCGACTAGAAAACAAAAGCGATAGCGAGCGTATTTAACACTAATTAACGCGAACAAGTATTGCAATTAGAGGCACGTGATTTGGTCTTGCCACACAGCCCACTAATAATATTTATTAATTGTAGCAGTTTCAATTGTTTATTGTATTTTATTAGAGATTGTATTAGATTCGATTTGAAATACGGCTGCTGATAAGATGCATTCAACTGTGTCACTGGGTCACTTTTCAGGTTTATTTCACTTTAAATTACGCGGGGTATTAGTGATAATCGAAAATAATCATATTTTTTACAACCCTGTTAGAGCTTTTACGATTTTTATGCTAATTAGCTAGAAATAATGAGCTCAGCGTTTTGAAACTTGTACACCTTTTGATTATTTAGTGTTATTTATTGGATGATGTCAAATTACGTTGGCAATTTGAATTCAATTATTATGTGGGAACCTATAGAACCGATTTCTCGATATGTGCTAGCACATATATAGACGGATATTATATATAGGGGTATATATATAGAAGAGTAGCACACGTTAAATCCAAAATAAATATTTCGAGCGGACCGCAAAGTGCAAAATGCGAGGCAAACGGCGGCGACGACGACGAATTTCGACTGCGGCGAAAACGAACCGAAAAAAACGGACGAGCTACAGAAAAAAAAGAGCGAGCGACGTCAATGGCAGCAGAATGAAAAAATATCGGGAAAAAAACCAAACAAAAATCAACAAAAAGTGAGCAACTCGCGCACGCTCGCAAATTGGAAGCCCGAAATCAAAACAAACGATTATTGTCTATTTAAAATTATGATTAACAATTGCCAAAGAGAGAGAAAGAGAGAGGGAGACAGCGGAGCGAACGGAACAGCTGTTTTCCTACTGCGGCGAATTGAAAATCAGCTGAGTTGTTTTCAAAACAACACTCATACGCCGCGTTGTACGAAACGATACGAAATGAGAGATGATTAAGACCATCTGTTTGTTTACTTATTTGCGTTCTCTCCTTGGTTTCTAGCTGATTCTAACTGATTAGCACGGCTAGTGGATATACTTTATATGTATATCTGTCGCATTAGCTTCAATTTGCGGGGGAACCATGGCAGTGCCTTCCCGCAGAGAAGTGCTAAGTGGAAAACTTTCCGCCCTCGCCGTGGAAATCCCGCAGAGCAGCCAAGACTAGAGCTTAGCTACAACTGCAACAGTCAAAAGGACGTCCTTAACCCGGATTCCGTGCACTCCGAAACCGCGGAAATCCATTTCAAGGATAGTGCTTTCCATTGGCTAGGAGGGATTAAATAAAGGAATTCAAATTCACAGTCGAACTTCTTTAAATCGAACTATCAATCGAAAATAACAAAAGTTATTACCTTTACTGTGGGATACGAAACATATGTAAATTATTATCACTTAGTAGTAATGCAGTACTAATATTTTGTCACTTCATAGGAACACTAAACAGATGAATTAATCATTATAAATATTATGTATTTGTGTGCTCTTAAATACAAATTAAGATATCATAATTACAACAATATTATAAATATGATTTTGGATCGAACGCAAAAAAGTTTTAAGGGGTTTTATTATCACTTAAAAAAAATATAGCACTTTTTAAGAAATCTTAATATGCATTAATCATCTCATATGTATTAATAGATCTTATCAATTCTTATTTATGTTTCTTAGAATACAAAGTGCGTATTCATTTTTATGGGAATATTTTAGTTTTAATTTGAATAAAACACGAAAAGGCTTTAAGGGATTTTCTAACAATATTCATGTATTTTATTCACTGTATTTGTAGTTTATGGGTCTTAAAATATCACAAAAGATGTATATTCCATAGATTTTTCCAAAAATATTTTAATATTAATTAAAACATTGTTGTACTCAACATTTTTAACAAACCAGAAAAGTATTTCATATATTTACCCTATAAAAATCGACTTGAAAAAGGTTCGTACCACCGAAGTTCGACTGTGTTTAATTCACTTTCCTGACCGTACCTAAGTGTTTTCAATTACAGAAATTGCCAACTGCCTTGGCTGATTTCTAAACAAACTGTACGCGAATTGGTCTCACCAACACAATAAATATATAAACAAACAAATGGAAAACAAAGCCGAGGGGCATTTTGTAACGACAAACAGTTAAATTGATTATGTACGCGTCCAGATTGTTTGCCATACAGTTGAAATGCATGTACGAAAAATTAGCACTTGGCTAGCACAAGCACTTTCCATCGGTTAAATATTGGTTTGGCGAATTAGTTAACTGCTTTTATTGCAAATTACATCACGCCCACCACATAACTAGGAGTTGGTACTGGTACAACTAAATGATGGACAGTCACGCGATTCGAGAAGGTAAACACGCGACCGGAACGCACTTTACACCCGCTAAAAAACACTTGGGAACGCACTTGATTTTCGGGGTTTAAGTGGGGCTATAGGACTATTCTCAACGGCGGATTTATAGTATTTTCTTTTTTTTTGGATCCCCCTGGTACTTTGTGGCTCGACGGCGGGCAAACAAATGAGAACGGTGAATGGGAATGAGAATGAAAATGAAAATGGGCTGATGTACGAGCGTTTGGAGCCCGAACTTATGCAATTTCGCACAGGTGATGGTAACGACGACTCGACATTTGACTTTGGATGGCTGGCGGAATTTTCTAATTTTGCCACACTGCGCTACAAAATCCGTTGGATAACTGCCAGGTGGTGGTGGTGCTGGCAAGCCAGCCCCGAAAACAAACAAAAAAAAACATAGAAAACCCAAAACACAGCAAAAATCCAATCCACCCATTGACGCCCAGACATTTGTTTTGTTTTTCTTCCTCTTTCCGAGCTGAATGTCATTATCAAGGTTTATTTGGCACTCTTTTTCCCGCCTTTTTTGTTGGGATTGTGAATGAAAAGCGTACAAATGAGTGGGTGGGTTGTTTTTGGGGGTGTGTGTTTTGGGGGTCGCTGAGATAGGGCCCATTGGTTCGTGTCCCGGCTTAACGTGGCGGTAAATCAATCTCGAAATATAATGAAAAACTGCTGTGCGCCAGAAAAAAGAGAAAAGATGAGTCAATAAATTAAAGAAGACAAAGGGAGAGATGTGAGCTGCATTATGTCAACTGTGGGTAATGGTGCATTTGTCCAGCAGTACATTATTTATGCCTTCAGTTAGCTTTAAGGGTTTAGTATTTTATACAATTTTATTTCGTTCAAAAAATTATTTAGATATTTTTCAGTTTAAAATATTTAGTTAAATATACAGATATAAACGTACAAGACTGTTTTCTTTTTAAAGATGGTTATAATTTTAAACTTAAAAATCCAGAGCATCGATTGAATTTCAATCATTAAAAAAAATACAAACTGAAATACCAGAAAACATTTTTATTACAAAAATATTCTATCTTTATTTGAGTTTTTAAGTTAAGTTAAGCTGGTCATAAAAACTTTCCCTAAAATAAGGGAACCAATTATTATTAAAATTCATTTTTAAGTAACTAAAGTAACTTTAATTCCCCAGACTTCCTAATTCCTCACTACTATAAAAAGTGCTTCCCATTTATAATAATGTCTCCTTAGCGACAAAGTCCCTTAGCGAGCATTGTACACAGCTGATTTCAGGCAAAAGTTTCAAACCAAACTTTGTTGTTGATAGAAAATCTTACTTTCATCTTAATCGGGAGCAGAGGTAAATATTTTTAAAGATAACCAAACAGACCGGCGGTTCTTTGTGAAGTTATAAACACTTTGGGCTCTTAAGTTTAGGAGTTCTCCAAAGTAAACAAATCGTATCCGTTTCAATGGGAATTGGCTCCACTGTAGAGGGTACAGTGAATCAAAACCATAAATTACTCGATTTGATTAGGTGCGCAAGTGTGCGTGAGAGAGAGAGAGGGAGGGAGAGAATGACCGGCAATCAAAGTGAATCATCACTTGGCAAATGAGGAAGACAAAGAAAACAAACAAACGGATAACGGATAAACAGATGCAAATGATTTGAAGGTGTGATTGGGTGGGGGAGGGAGGGGAGAACAAAAGAGTAATGGGAGTGAGTGAAATGCAGTGAGATAACACACGCACGCAAACGCACACAAACAAACAATAAGTGGGCGTAAACAATTAGCAATAAAAGCATTTAAAAAACAAAAGTGCAGTTAATGGCAAGAACTGCGCCCAGTAAAAAACAGAAACACACACAAAAAAAACCCGAAGGCTTTTTAAGACCCAAAAATAGCCCACTATGCAGCTGCTAAGTAAAAAAAAAGGAGGTCAAAACTCACCTGCTGCACCTGCCTCCAAGGCAAACAAATCCTCCTGCAGCTCCAATTGATCCATTATTTGCAAGTACAAATCCCTGATTTATTATTAATGGCTAAAAACACGACGCGTCTGCGAAAGTTGCAGCTGCGGCCATTTTTTCGCTATCCAAGCGTAGAATTTCACCAGGTAACCACTTTGCGGTTCCTTAAACACACAGAAAACACTTTGCGTATGTTCTATCACACTTGCACACTATAAAAACACTTTCCTATTTGATTTATGCAATTTTTAGACGGTTTTCTTGTTGCAAATGTTGAACGAAAAAATTTACACGTAGTGAAGAAGCAGAGAAATATCAAGCAGCTGATTTTTGTTTTGACCAGGGCTACCTGTTATCGCTGCCTATCGATGGGTTTTCTTACGTTACGTTTCGTTACGTTTTGTTATCGCCGATCAGCTGTTCCCCGGTAATGACGTCACGCCTTGACAGCAATTTCGCGTGTTTTGATTGGTATTATCAAATTAGTATCGCTTTTATCTGCAAATACTTGACTTAACATAAATAAATGCGTTCTAATCAGTGGACAACAATGTCGCCGGCGATTGCACTGAGTGGTTAAAGGCCTAACACAATGGCAAAACAATCAAAAACCGACGAGGGGCAAATAAGCTAGGAGAATTTCTGATAATATAAAACAAAAACAGTGAGTAAACGGAATGTGTAGTATATATTTTAATTTATTAACTTCTTTGAGTGGAATCGACCTCACTTCAAGTCTGGGGCTACCAGAGTATCTATTGTTTGACTACCAGAATTGCAACTTCTTCAGGGTTCTAGTAATATGGGGTTTACGACCACGTTTATTTTGTCATTTCCAAATTGAAATCTTAAATCGTTAATATCTTATCATTTTTAACCAGAGACCGACCATTAAAGTTCGGTATTTGAATATATCTATAAGTACAGTAAAGAGATAACGATTATAGCCACGTTTTAAAGCTATTACTATCTTATAAAAACTAAATTACCCGCTTATGGGCCGACTTCTCGTCCACATCTTAATCCAAAAATAGGTTTAAAACTATAAAAACATAAAGAAGCTTAACATTTTAATCCTATATTAAGTAAAACATTTTTGTTGTAGTCTTTTTGGTTGGTTTCCTTTCATGGAACGACTTTTTCAAGAGTTTTTTGAAGCTGACAAAGTACCTTTTCGAAATATTTAAGAAGTAAAGATAATAATAAATATAATAAATGTAAGCCCCATGAATATATATAGCATTTTGAGAAATACAACTCACTGTGTACAATTTCAGTTATTTAAAAATGGAGGTGCCAGTACATCCACTAAGCCAGGATCCCACGGCCGCTTGGAGGGAGATCAGCAAGACGCAGCGGGTGATCAAGGTGACCATGAAGCCACCCACCACCACGGTGGCTCCCAACAAGGCCCGAGTGGTCTGCATGTCAGATACCCACTCCCTGACCCCCTACATCAAGTTCGACATACCGGATGGTGATATATTCATCCATGCGGGGGACTTCACCAAGTGCGGCCAGCTGGAGGAGGTGGAGGAGTTCAACACTTGGATTGGGGCACTGCCCCATCGCCACAAGATCGTGATTGCCGGCAATCATGAGCTGAGCTTCGACCGAACGTTCACTCATCCTTTCCAGAAAAATCAGGCCAAAGGCCATGCTTCGAGCAGCAAACACACTGGCATGTCCATCCTGGATGATTTGCCCACTTTGGGCAATGCCAAGGAGAATTTGGAGAGCGCCGTGCAGACGCAGAATGTCCGGGATGTACTGACCAACTGTCGCTATCTGGAGGATGAGCTACTGGAGATTTGGGGCATTCGCATTTATGGTTCACCTTGGCAGCCGGAGTTTTGCCGCTGGGCCTTTAATGTCCCGCGGGGTACAGCCTGCTTGGAGAAATGGAATCAAGTCCCCGAAGGCATCGATATTCTGGTCACCCACACGCCACCCGTGGGTCATGGAGATCTATGCTGTTCCGGCGTGAGAGCAGGATGTGTGGAGCTGCTTAGCACAGTTCAGCAACGGGTGCGCCCGAAATATCATGTTTTCGGACATGTTCACGAAGGCTATGGCATCACCAGCGATGGCAGGATCATCTTTGTGAACGCCTCCACCTGTGACATCAATTACCTACCCAACAATGCCCCCATCGTTTTCGATGTGACGCTGCCCCCGGGCTTTCGCAAGGACTAGAGTGCCTAGATTGATATTTATTCGCATTTGTTGCCGGTTCAATGAATTTAGTTTTGTCCCACTTTACGTTTATATTAAGATATTTTGTCTACAGAAGTTGGAAGGCACGAATTTGGTTGTCTGAAGAAGGAGATACCATTCTCTACAAACACACTTAAAATCATAATTAAGATGCCATACAATAGATAAGACACTGCACCGATTTGTAGAATTTTTCATAAAATTGTCACAAATTTAGGAGATTTAGAACACCCTCATAGAACTAAAATTTTTCTGACAAATACTTGAAACGAAAGTTTGTGTTCCGCAATGTTGTGCCCCAATTTGACATTAATATTTTGAGGTGTAAAATAAAACTTAATAAGTAAAACATATTTAAGAACTATATTTTTTTGTGCCTGGATTCAACCAAGTATATACGATTTTATTCCGAAATGGTTTTTCCACTTTTGACTGATTACATTTGATAATTTAAAACTGTATAACATAGGTGATTTTCTTGATTCTGATTAAGTTAAAGTATTAAACAGACTAATATTTTAAGTAATAAATATTTGAATTTGTATCGATAAGCCGCCAAAAAGGCCTGGAAAACCAATGGAATAAACCCTACTGGGCTGGACTACAACCCTGTCATCCAGTTTGACATTTCTCTTTCGCGCCCTGTAACGGCGCTTTTCCAGTGACTCCCCAACCTTCCAACCTAAAGCTGCACTTTTCGCGTGGCGAGACCAAAAAATATTTAAAATAAAGGTCCCGTGAAAGATTTTAATTTGTATACCCCAATTTTAGATCAGCAAGAAAGCACACAAATAAAATGGTGAGATTGGAAGAATACGCTTCTGTTGGTTAAGTTTTAAGAAGTATGGAAAGTGGATAGTGAAAATGAACAAAAGAGAATAGGGAGAAAAGGAAAAAGTTAAAACCACCGTATTTTAAAATATTATTTAAGATTTGTCAAGATTCGCCTTGGTTATACAAAAAAAAGAATCTTAAGATTCAAATTCTTAAAAAAGAAACTTGGTATGGATGGTAGTTTATTGGTGTCTCAAGAAGCCTTTTGCTGTTTCTTTAGTCTTATGGTCAAAAATATAGGTTTAAATGTTTTAGGGATCTAAAATAATATCGTTTATTTTAAAATATTAGCAAACAAATTTAATTTAATATTTAGTAAAACTATATGTTTTTTAGTGGGGAAAATACTTTTTGTATAATGAAAATGCAACCTAACCTAACCTAAAACAATGGCGAATTTTCCACTTAAACCTTTTTCCTATGTTCCCTGACAGCGCGAAGTGGTCTCCATCCAGATTGGCCAGTGCGGCATCCAGATCGGCAATGCCTGCTGGGAACTCTATCTCCTGGAGCACGGGATCAATCTGGACGGGAGTCTGAAGACCAAGGAGGAGCTAACGGCCAGCGGGAGCAGTGCCAGTGTGGGTCACGACACCTCCGCCAATGATGCACGCACCTTTTTCACGGAGACCGGAAACGGGAAACAAGTTCCCCGCTCGATCTTCGTCGATCTGGAACCAACGGTCATCGATGATGTGAGGAATGGCTGCATGAGAGAGCTCTACCATCCGGAGCAACTGATTTCCGGCAAGGAGGATGCGGCGAACAACTATGCCCGAGGTCGTTACTCCATTGGCAAGGAGGTGATCGATAGGGTGACCTCACGGCTGCAGAAGATCGCCGAGCAGTGCGATAGTTTGCAGGGATTCCTCATCTTCCACTCGCTGGGCGGAGGAACTGGCTCGGGATTCACCTCTCTGTTGGTTGAGCGACTATCCACCGATTATAGCAAGAAGTGCAAGCTGGACTTTGCCGTCTATCCCTCGCCCAAGGTGTCCACTGCCGTGGTGGAGCCATACAATGCCCTGTTGACCACCCACTCCACAATGGACCACTCGGACTGTGTGTTCATGGTCGACAACGAGGCCATCTACGATATATGTAACAATAGCTTGGGTGTGGACAGGCCAGCCTATATGAATCTGAATCGTTTAATTGCCCAAATAGTGAGTTCCACAACGGCCTCGTTGCGTTTCAGTGGCTCGATGAATGTGGATCTCAACGAGTTCCAGACAAACCTGGTGCCCTTCCCCAGAATCCACTTCCCCCTGGTGGCCTATGCTCCACTGATGTCCGCCGAGCGGTCGGCCCATGAGCAGCACGCCATTACCACCTTGACCAATGCCTGTTTCGAGTCCTCCAACATGATGGTCAAGTGTGATCCTCGTGCGGGTAAATTCATGGCCTGTTGTATGCTCTACAGGGGTGATGTGGTGCCCAAGGATGTGAATGCAGCTGTCTCGGCCATCAAGTCCAAGCGGCACATCCAATTCGTGGACTGGTGCCCCACTGGCTTTAAGATTGGCATCAACTATGAGCGGCCCGCCTTTGTGCCGGATGGGGATTTGGCCAAGACTTCGAGGGCCTGCTGCATGCTGTCCAATACCACCGCCATTTCGGTGGCCTTCTCAAATCTGTCCTACAAGTTCGATCTGATGTTCAAGAAGCGGGCCTTCGTCCATTGGTATGTGGGTGAGGGCATGGAGGAGGGCGAGTTCACGGAGGCGCGTGAGAACATCGCCGTCCTGGAGCGGGACTTCGAGGATGTCGGTCTGGACAATGCCGACGAGGGCGGTTCTGAAGAATTCGATGAGTTTTGAGATCACATACTAATTCCCCAGGCCTGTCACTTCAATATTCAATCAATATATGTAAATAATAAATCAACAAAGCGTTTAACTAACCATGAGTTTAATTGAGTTGGGGATCACTTTCTTATGATATGATGATAATAATAATATAAAAGCACTATAAAAACCTGCTTTATTTTGTAAGGAATACAATTTAAGCATATTTTTTAAAAGGATTCCAAAAACTTAACAATTTAATACAAGTTTTTGTTTAGAGTCGAAAGGCAGATCTAAGAAAAATTTTAGGAACACTTTAGATCCCATTAAGAGCAAAATCAGGAAAAATAACTGTTCTAGATTAATCTTATTCGCAAAGTTCACAGGAAGAGTTAATATTTGCATAATAAATATTAGATGAGCTCTTGTTTCCATATAATCCACTGTAGGTACACCTAAAATATAAAAAAAACTCCACTAAGAGTTAAAATAAAAACACATATTAGCATTAGTTTTCTGTAATATTTGTTTGTATTTTTTCTTTAGTTTTTTGTTGTTGTGTTTGTTGTTTATTATTTTTAACGCCTATTCGCTATGTTCTTTTCAATTGTTTTTTTTGTTTTACTTAATTTTACTAGATTTTATTTTGAACTTGCAAGTATTTTGCGTTTTTTTTTCTTCATGAACTTACAATAAAGAATCATCAAAAAGTTGTTGCACAGTGTAAAATTACAATATTTTTGTTTTTGTGAGTGTATGTTTGGGTGTTTTTTTTTTTAGGTGTGTATATGCGTGGGTTTTGGGTTTACGTGTATATCGTCTACGGTGTTAATCTATAAATCTAAATTTCTCTCTAAGAGCAGGCCAATGTTTACACCAATCAACTGGGAATTATCGTTCGTGTTAACTTGTAAAATCAGAAAACGGCAAAAGTTTAGTTAAGTTTAAACAAAGATCCTACTATACAAAGGAAAGGCATTGCATTGTGTACTTTTGTTTTTGTTTTTTGTGTGTGTGTTGTTTAGTGTATATCTTTAGTTTCCTATTTAGTATAATTACATAATGACGATTTCCCATCTACTGAGTTTGCATTTGCTTTAATTACAATAGTTAATCAATAAAAAATATATAACGATGATGATGGCAAATTATGTTGTTTTTTTCAAATTGTTGTGTTTGTGGTTGTTGGTTGTTGGTTGCATTACAAATTGCTGTTAAAGTTGGGTTCTGCGGTAGCTTGCTAACGGTGTTCTGGTTGCTGTTCTAAACGTTTGCTGGTTCAACTGCCATCCTGTCGCCTTAATATGGAACATTTGAGAAGAGATACGAGACACTCTCGCCGTTGTGTGTCCGTCTGACGGCCTCGGCGAACATCATCGAGACATCAATGCACTGGGGAAAGAAATAGAGGAACCATTAGATCATTTTGAAAAATATAAAGACCTCTTCCGGTTATCATAATCCCAGAATTTGTCCATTATTTACTTAAAGCTTAACAGAACTCACACTAAAACATTAAAATTCTCTAAATTCTAATAAGCAATAACAAAAACTAGCTGGAAACTATTAGATTGTTTTGAAAAGTATAAAGTCTTCTACAGGTTATAATATTTGTCTATTACTTTACTTAAAAGATGCACCACCTTACACTAAAAAAATAAAAATCTTTAAATTCTAATATATAATAACAAAAATGACAGTTCTATGTCATCTAAAAACTTAAGACCCACCTGGATTTTGGGACAATCACGCATGTGTCCATCCTGTGGTATGGTATTGGTCACCACCACCGCCTCGAAACAGGCGTTGTTAATCCGCGAAATCGCCGGACCCGAGAAAATGCCATGCGTCAGAATGGCATAAACCTGATCAATAAATGTATCATTAAATAAGGAAATTAAATAAGAAATAGCCCAAACCCACCTTGGTGGCCCCAGCTTCCACCAAACGATCCGCAGCATGCACAATCGTGCCGCATGTGTCGGCCATATCGTCGACCAGGATGGCAATCTTGTCCTTGACATCTCCCACCAGAACCATGGAGGCCACCTCGTTGGCCTTCTTGCGCTCCTTGTGTATCAGGGCGAACTCCACATTCAGGCGATCGGCAATCGAGGTTACACTGTAAGAATTACAATTAAATTAAGATTTTATATGATATCAAAGAGAGATTATAACTTACCGCTTGGCACCGCCAGCATCGGGCGACACAATGATCGAGTTCTTCCACTCGGGAATGTTCTCCTTGATCCACTTCAGTACCGCTGGCTCGGCATAGAGATTATCAACTGGTATATCAAAGAAACCCTGCAAATTGAAAGTTTTCAAATTAGTTAGACATCAAGTAGTCGTTGCCAGATGTCAAATATTTGTCATGCATAATGAAACCGTATATCGAACATTACAGTTTTGAACATATACGAAATCGAATCTACCTAAAATTAATTTTAAAGAGCAGATCAAATCCCAAAACTAAAAGTTATATATTTCTACAAAATGTCACAATCCCAAACACAATCCCCTAATCGCGCGGAGGAACAGCAGGACGAACTGAAACAATGGCTAAAGGAGCAGCGCATCGTGTTGGATATGCGAACTCGGCGTTTTTTCTCCGATGTTTTGCCAGTGGCTAAGATTATCAAGCAATGCCATCCGCGTCTGGTGGATTTGCACAACTATACGCCCAAGTGTAGTGTGGCACTGAAGCTCCAGAGTTGGGAGACCTTCAGCAACAAGGTTCTGAAGAAGTTGGGCATTCATATGCCTCGTTCTGGCCTGGAACAACTTGCTTCGGCCGCACCAGGAGCCATAGAATCGTTGTTCCAGGAACTGATTGCAGTTACCAAGTGTGGTAGCCCCAGGCCAAGTCCCATGCGTAGTGTTTCGCCAACGCCTTCTCACAAAAGCGAGGTAGTTGGCAGGGTGGCCAATAAGGATTCCCTTAAACGCACTCTCAATCGCTCCCTCACTCAAATAATCGAACGCTCTTCCTCGGGTGATATTAAACCCAAAGTTCTGACCATGAACGTGGATGTCCTGGTTAATGGACAGCTCAAGAAGGTGGCCAAGAAACTAGTGGAGTACGACCACTATGCAAAAGTTGTTAAAAAGAGTGCCGAGAAGTCCAACTACATAACCTCAATCCTCCAAAAAACCGACTATCTGCAGAGTATTATCGCCGTAAAGGAGGAGCGTATATCAGAGTTAATGGATCAACTGGCAAAACTATCGGTGAGCATTCTTTCCATGCGACCGACGCTCAGCGATAACGATGACGATACTAGGATCAGTATAAATTCCCATACCCCCATTAACAACGCCTCAGAGCCCTACTTCGAGTACTCCAACTAACCTAGCGATGTGAAGATAGTGTGTTCCTGGAGAATCCCGGCCAATGCGTAATACCGAAACTCAAGCTTGATGACCCGTTCGATCCTTCTAATCAAAAATAACTTTTCACACCAACAAAACAAAACCTGCATGTTATCGGAAATGTCTGTACCCTATATATTTTGTATTTTAGTTTGATTTTCTAAAACACTTTGGCTTTACCCCATTAAAGAACGCGAAATTGTTATGTTGTTCAGAAGAAAAATCACATTTTCTTTATCGTAATTAGTTGGCTGATAAATAAAATCGAAGTGCGATAGGAAAAACGCACTGAAGGCTTTGCCAATGTAATGATATCAGAGATAACTATGAAAAGTATTTGTTTTCATATGTGATATGGTTTTTTTGTGGCCTAAGAAATTTTGTAGAAGGCACCTATGCACTTTTTTCTAAGTAGTTGGTTAAAGATGATGTCTTTCTAGTTTTTAGGAACATTTTATTGAAGATATCGTAAAAATTTGGATCATTTCGGATTAATAAAAACTCACACATACCCATTTAACTATAAAAAATGCCTATCTAAAACCTACTTCAAAAAATCGATATGGTTTTTCGCTCTTAAATATGAAATACCTAAATCTAGGGCAGACTTACCTGAATCTGTGAGGCGTGCAGATCCATGGTTATGATGTGATCCGCTCCAGCCACGGACAGCATGTTGGCCACCAATTTGGCCGAGATGGGCGCGCGACTCTGTGCATTGGCCAGCGTAGAAAGAGAGGCAAGTAAAGATTTCCATTAGCGCAACTAGTAGTTAGGTTATGAATTCAGTTCTTAAAGCTAGGCATTTTATGAGGAGTAAACCATGGAAATCAAAATCGAACATGGACACACATATGTATAGACAGAAATCAACAAAGAGGTTAACGTTCCAATAGATTGCATATGGAGATACATAATTCATAGACAGAAAAAAGAAGAGAGATTCAGTTGCGACAACACAAAGGACAAATGTGATTTGGTGCAGCACCCCAGAGTTAATGTATTGAGATCGCGAGAGGGCGAGAATGATATAGATGTATACCCAGGTGATAAAGTGCAACGCCAGTTAGAGATAAACATGTACAGATAGTTCGGTTAATACGCAAACAAGTGCAAAGACTTTTTGACTTTTTTTCATTGTTTTTCCATTTTTCTCATTTGATTGGGATTGGTTTCTGTTGGTTTATTTGAATTTCAAACTGAACGGAGAACAAGGCATGCAAAACATTGGTCGGATACAAATAGGGATACGATCATCGCCTGGTTTCATCAACTCAAAAGAAAACATTAAAGAACGCAACAAAGCAAAAGGCTTAAGACAAAAATAATCTAAAGCAGATTCTTTTTTTTTTTAGTCCCGCAGCAGCATTAAAAATAATAATGCCTGGGATACAGGAACTAACCGAACTACTCACAGTATATTGTTTGGCTGAAAACTCCTAAGCTCAACAGAATTGGAATTTTGTTTGTTTTTATATATATATTTTTTTGGGTAATTTGTTGCAATAGAGAGACAAAGAGTATAAAAAGAAAAAGAAGAAAACAAAAAGTTCAGAATAATTGAGAGTTTAAAATTAAAATTAATGTGGGTGGGGGGAGTCACAGTGTATATCACATAAGTAAAAGTTAACAAAGTCGTAATCCGTGTTTCAAAAGAAGGGTGTTAGTCAAGGTGGAGGGGGGAGCTCAATTCAAATCAGGTTGCAGTGCCAATAATAATACTATATATTCTCCTTGCATTTCAGCTGATTATCTTGAAGGTCAAGAAACCCATTTACAGATTACAGAAATGTACAAATATTTGTGCATTTTGCACGCTTGACCCCCAGGGTTCATTGTCTATGAGTACGTATGTACCCCCCATTGCCGATCCGATCGTCTGACGTCACATGAGGATTATCTAGCAACGGAAAAACTTAATCAAGTGGATTGAAAAACAATTTTTAAGCCCCCGAAAGGAGGCTGTTGTCGGGTCCCGATAAGACTAGAAAAAAAGTGCAAGACGACAACAGTCAACACAAACAAACAGCAGTCGAAACAACACAAACAATAATATTTATTAGGGGTCTATTATAAAAGATTAATGTAAATTTTATATTTTTGTTTTTTTTTTGCAATGAAGAGCCGCCGAAACAAAACAAACACAGGCAACAAAAATATGTGGAAAATTTTTATTTTTTAAATTTATCACCAATTAGTAATCATTGCATTTTTACCGATTTTCTTATTATTAGTTTATGAGTAGGGAATGGGTATCTGGGTTTATAGGGAGGGGGACATGCAAGATAGACAAAAAGCAACTTTTCTCTAGAGATACGAGAAACTTGTTAAGCCAGACGCCAAAAAATTCCTTTGTGTGGTATGAGTTTCCGAGGATGAGTTTGCCATTTTGATATTCCCTTCCAGTTTGTTTTAGTGATTTTATTTTTTTGATCGAAAGAAAATTAATAAAGAATTTCCCATTAGATATATAGAAGAACATAAAGTGTGAATTAGGTGAGAGTTTAGTTGTAGTTGAAAAAAGGTAGAAGGTAAATACCCTAAATTTCCAATCGTAGTTTTTCTTGGCTAGTTTCTTGCTTTCCGCACTTTCCTCACCGCCTGCCAACTTCACGGAGAAAGAGGAGAGACAGAGATCGATAGAGAAACGGAGAAAGAGAGAGAATAACACCAAGGCACACACACACGCGCGGTTAGAGGGAGATAGTTGTAGGAGGGCGAGAAAGAGATAGCGAGCATGGCACATGGGAATAAATAATAATTATAAACGTATTTAATCACAAAGCAAAATATAGAAAAATGTATATCACAAAATTATTTATAAAAATTTTCCACATTTTCCAATTGCGTGCGTTTTTTTTTCAATTTTTCTTCAGCTTAGCTTCTTTCAAACTGTTTTTGTTTGAAAAATTAAATCAAATCTAACTTGATTAACAAAATGCATTAGAAACACACAGACACACACAGAAAATAGAGAAGTATATATAGGATAAATTAATCGGTTATATAGCATTTAACAATCGAGCTAAACGTTGGGAAAAAACATTTCGGGGGGGAAAAGTTTACGCTTTTTCGAATCCACTTTTCCCCAATAAAAACAGTGTGTGGGCTTTGAGTTGGAGTAATAATCGGATTATCTAAAATTAATTGTTTACATTGCTTTTTTCTTTGCACGCTAGGATCCCGAAAAAAGGATCCCGAATATAATACCGTGTGATTTTCGGCGGCCGGATCGTGTTGAGGCAAACCTACCTTGTCTTTTTTGTCTTGGCGGGCATATGGAAAGCAAGGAATCACAGCTGTAACACGAGAGGCTGAGGCGATTTTGCAAGCATTGATCATGATCAGCAGCTCCATCAAGTTGTCGTTGATCTCGCCGGATCCCGACTGCACGATGTACACATCCTCGCCGCGCACCGATTCCCCAATTTCCACACTGCAAAAAACAGAGAGCGGGGGTCAGTTGAAAGGCAGGATGGAGGGGTGTGCACTGTGGAAAAATATCAGCAGGGTTTGACCAAATATTGTATAGTTTTTTGAATCATCAGATTAAAAAACTATTGAATGAAGTACCATTGCAATCCATCAGAAATCAAATGAAATTATATATAATGATATAAGATCCTATAAGAGATCTTTCGATTATTAAGGTTTACTTTCTGTATTCAAATACCAAAAATATTTATAAAATAATAATATCATTCGGATGTAATAATATAAGATCCTATAAGAGAACTCATTCGGTTACAAAGGGTTAGTCTCTGTGCTGGAACTTAAGATATTAGATCTTAAAAGGGAACCTATTCGGTTAAAAGGGTTTAGTCTCTGTGCTCTAAAACCTAAGACATGATAAAATGATAGTATCATCTAAATATAATGATACAAGAAGACCCCAACCGAATATAAAAATTCCGGCATTGAGCTTAAATACCTAAAATATTTATAAACCTAATAAATCTTTAAATAGGTTATCAAAAAATATAAATTTCTTGTTTGTAAACAATGTGTCAGTATTAATTTCACTCCCTAAGTGTAAGGAAATTTCCATTGTTTGTCTCAAGCTCGAATGTCAACACTTTTTTTTGTAGCAACACTTCTCAAATTCGCTGAAAGTATCCTGCTCGTCACCCTCCCTTTAAATATTGATATTCTAAACTAGTTTCGCCCCCACTTGCTACGCCCACAATTTTGACCTTTGTCGAAGCCCAAAAGAAACTGCAATCTAATCGGAAAAAAAAATAATTCTCTCGAACACACACATGGCGTATGCGCAATATGTGCACTGAGAACTGACGCCGACGCGGCTTCGTTTATTATTTTGTTTACATTTTGTTTTGTTTTGGTTTCGGTTTGGGTTCCGAACTCAGTTAGGAACTATAGGTTTTCGATACCCTTGATGGGAAATGAGTGGTTTAATCAGCATTACAAAGGCGGAAATAAATAATCCAGAACCTATGTACATAAAGTATATTACATCTTAAGAAAACTTGTTTCCAAATGGGATTTATAAATATTAAAAAATCCTTTTAATTTTGGAAATAAATGCCTTCTAAGTAATATTATATCTTAAAGAAATCCCCTAAAATACAACCAATAAAATATCCCAAAACTTTTCCCTGCTCAAAAGTTGACTCCCCTAAACCAACCAATTTCACTCAATAAAAACACTGGTTCAACTAATTCTCACTTTGTACTACGCCTTGTTTTTTGTGTTCTCATGGTTATTTTGGCTTTTGTTTTTCCATTGAAGGTTAATTCAATTACATGGTGTTTCTAGCATCGGCCCTCAACCGACTATCGATTGAGCGACCTGCGCCAATGTGGTCAGTAATTAATTTGTCCAATATCTAGGGGTTATCTTTGTCAGATAGAAATTCGTGGAAGTAAAGCACGCTTGCTGTCAATTGCGTGACACGTTTTCGTAGTATAGTATAACCTATTTCTGCAGACGCTTATCAATAATAAAAAATTAGCAAAAAATTCTATTGACTTGTTTTTTTTGGCGGGGTATTTGGAGGTTTTTTATTTATTTCTTATCTCGGACTCTAGATGACCAACTGAATGCAGTAGGGATTTCATCAACCTTGGCCGGATGCATTCTGGCATTAAATCATGAATTTCTGAACAGATTGCCGGGGCTGCAAATGAAAACACTTTCACCGTTCGCCACCATGACATTGTTAGAATGCCGGGAAATCTTCGGAAAACCAAAGGGAAACCCGTTGGAAAGGTGGGCTGGGCGTACGGGAGGCTTGCGACGGTTGGCATTTGGCCAAAAAACCGCCGCATTGCCAAACAGCTAGCAACAGTTCAGCAGCTGTTTTATTCAACCAAATCAAATACATAGTCATTTAGAACATTTTTGCAAAAATTCATTTTGTTTTCCTTTGTTTTTTACGTATTTTTATCTCTTTCCTCGTTTGCAGTTCTGTCTGCTTATGTGATAATGTAAACCGAAAAATAAAAAGGAAAAATAAACCGAAAAACAGTTCAACTTCTCTAATTGAAATCACCAGTTTCACACTTTTTCGTATTTTGTTGTTTGTTCAGAACATTTTTTTCCTCTTTTATACTTCTGTTATCATATGGAATTCTTAGAAGTAAGCTAGATTAAATATAACTCATATCATATAACTTTAAGTCCTAGTAAAGGCCAAAAGTAAAATCACTTAGTGTTCAGAAGTAGCTCATAATTCCGATTTCCTATCCTGAAAAGGTTCCAATGAAATGTTTCACAATACCGTTTGTATAAAACACGTTTATTAAAGATTGGTATATATAAACCCTACTATAAAAATAAAAACTGTTGCCAATTGTCTCCCACTAAGCTTATCTCTGTCTAGGCGGAATCTAGATCGCTTTCGCTTGGTTTCTGTTGATTTATGGTATGTACATATACCATATTACGTTCCTTATCACTTTTAACTCGGGCCCCTTTCAAAAGCTCGTTGATACCCAACGACCCCACAAGACAAACACGCAAATTCCTTATCGATCAAACTTTAGAGTCGTACAAAAAAAAAAACGCTTAGTAATTGACTTTTTCAGTGGGTTGTGGGTTGTTTGTTGTCGAGGGGGTGGCGAAAAACCGTTTAGAATTGCGTGTGGCAAAGCCTTCGCAATTGGAAATTAGGGCTCACTTTGGGGCTATTGAAAAAAAATTATGAATTGCCACTGGAATTGGACGTGGCCTTTGGCAAAGGTCATTTGTGGGTTCTATAAGGTGGCAGTCATCAAAATCGGTAGGTACTTTATGCTTTTTATGGCATTCGCATTAAGTACTTAATTGGTTAATGGGTGCAATATAAAATAACATACAATAGTTCCAAATATTATTAGAGCAACCTTGACAAACTACAATTAAATAATTGTATAAAAAACATTTATTTTTGAAAAATTACTAAAAATTTAAATTGAACTTAAGTAAGTCCCAGCAGATCCGAAAATCTTATTCACCACGTTGAGTTTCAAGAAATTCTAATCACTGGTATTTTAAATAAATTACCCAATTGAATCACTTGTGACCTAAAAACGTGAATAGCACGATTTTTCTAGTTTCTATTATTATATATTATTGTTCTTCATTGTCATGCTCTTATCTTCCATTATCACCAAATTGCGCACAAAATCAGTACTCATTCGTATAATTTTTGGTGATATCATCTGGGCGCCCTTCAATTGAGTATAATCTTGACTAAGCTTGATCTCTAGCCCAGACGCCCCAACAACAACAACAACAACAACAGAATCGTTTCGCTACTATCAATAAAAGCAATCTACACAAAGTAAGAAGAAAATAAAAGCAAAGGTTGAACCGTTACACCAGCCCCAACAACAATAACAACAACAACTAGTGTAAATTGGAGCAAAAAGAGCGCATTTAACTGTCAATAAGATTTTCTGGCTGCTGTTCGAGAGAATACCAGAAAAAGCCAGAGAGAGAGAGAAAGACGCCAACAAAAACAAAGCCGACAAGTGCAAACAGAAATATTGAAACAACAACAAAAGTGGAGCAACAACCACTATGCACACGTGGGGGTCTGACGTTTGGTGAGAGCCAGAGAGCGAGAGAGAGAGGGAGAGAGAGATGGGGCTCCAAAGAGAGCCCTAATGCACAATATGCGGGGGCGTCACTGCCGCAGTCGACGTCCGGCGTCGACGTCGCAACGTCTGCCGACTCTTGATGTGGCGCTCTCCCTTCATTCTCACCTAAAGAGAGCGTTCTCCCACTCTCAGCCCCAGCCAGCAAATGAAAAACGTGACAGCGTCGTGTTGTGGTTCTCTACTCGCAGGCATTTAATACCCTGCAATAGGGTAAGTCACATTTGAAAATTTACAATTTTGTGTAAAACCGATTAGATTGTATTATGAGTAATTATTTATAAGCCTGGTATCATCCCATAATATTTTTCTCGAATTTTAGTTTTTTACTTAAGCATACTGTATTTAATGTAAAACTTCTAAAAATGTATATATGTACATAGCTTTTATTTTTAAAAGTTTAAAAAAGGGCCCCAGTAATTACGATAGGGTATCTGCGCTTCGTTCAGACCTCTCTTTTTGTTCCTTCCGCTGCCTTGTACCTTGGTGTGTGTGCGAGCATAACAAAAACACACGCACACCGACAGAGCGCGTATCATGTCAAAAAGCTTAGCGCGTATTATAACCTCTATTTTCGTTTCGGTTTCTTCCGTTTGCCTCGTTTTTTCACCTTTACACTGCCACTAATTGTTTGCCAATGTGGCTTTTGTTTAATTTTATTAAAAACAAAAAACTAAGAAGAGTTGATAACGAATAGCTGGATGGAATGGGTGGGGAAAACCATGGGCGCCTTTATTTATTATTTGTTGTTGTTGTTGCATCAGCAGCTGACTGGCAGCTCTTGCGCGTGTGTGAGTGCGAGCGAGCGAGACAGCGAGAAAGAGAGAAGGAAGCAAAAAGCGTGCAAGCCGCAAGTCTAGACATACAAACATACACACAGCTGCTAATTTAATTAAAAATATAAAATGAAAATAATTTGCAGTCCTCACTTTAGAACTTTTATAATTTTTTTTAAATTAAATTTAGTTTTGGTGAAAATTGCACGCGACATTGGCCGAGCTTTGTGTGGATGTGTGCGTGTGTGTTACTCTCACTCATACCAGCACACCAGCACTACACACACACACACACGCACGGCCATAGCGACAAAGACGGTGTACAGTCCACTTGTTAAATCAATAAAAATAAAAAGAAATCAAGCCAAAGGTGGCCCACAAGATTGGGGAAAAATCCTCCAGTTTAAGCTAATCGAAATGGTCATTGATTTCTTAGATTGATTGCGGCACTAAAGGGCAGGCAACCTTCAGCGAATGTCAAGGACCCACTGAGCACATGTGTTTGAAAGAAACACGGTTTTCGAAAACTTAATTAGCACACTTTATAAAAAACACTTTGATTAACACTTGTTGGTCGTTTGGTCCAGGGCGATTCTATACGATTCTCTCGCAGGATGGCAGGATGACAGGATGACAGGACTCTCTACTCACCAGGTCTCCAAATTGCTAAACTTCTTCGTGACCACCTTGCCGAGATCGATTCCCAGGCGATCGACGATCCGCTGGGCCAAATCCGGATGCGAGGTGCCCGAAAACACTTTGATGTTCGGCATTCTGGAGTGGATTAAATTTAGACAACCAGCCTGTTTCTCCAAATTGTCTCGGATCAAACTTCTAGCGCGTATCGGATTAGCAGAGCGAACGACTGGCATCACACAATCTACGAGTAGAAGTTTTTATTATAAATTTTTTTCGCCAAAACGCGGGCAGCGACGTCGCCGCCTTATCGGTGTGTGCTCGCGTGAGCGCACGTTCGCTCTCTAAGAGAGCGCCCCGCTGCGCATCGCGCTCTTTCGCCCGCTCTCTCTCTCTTTGGCGGAAAGCCACCCCAATCTCAATCGGTAGACCATGTGATTTTCTAAGTGGTATTTCTCCAGGGAACCGAAAAGCTATCGATGTCGATTTCGGTCTTCTAGAGCGGTATACGTTTTCAGAATTTAAATGAGCTATTCATTTATAAAGTTTAAAAAAATACGACTTTGGCTTTTTATTTTAGTATTTATTTAAATTTTGAGTACGAAAATTTTTATTTTGAATTTAAAGTAAAATAATATTTTGTTCACTTAAAATAGGAAAATAAATTTTTTTTTAAAAAAAGGTCGCAGAAACCTTAAGCAACTTACTTATTAAAAACAGGTTGCTGTTGAAAAGAAAACTAACAAATAATGTGAAATTATACATTTTTTGCTAAATAAAAGAAGGTAAATATTAAATATTTTTTTTTTTTTTTGTGACGCAGAAAAACCATTTTAATGTTAGGATCTTGGCATATTTTTGCAATATTAGATATTATATATTATAAAATACGAATAAAATAGAAGAGTTTATATGTTAATATTTTTAATATTAGTAGGTTACTTAAGGTTTTACGGAATCTATTATTAAAAAAAAACTAATAAGAATGTAAAATTAAACATGTTTTGTTTAATAAAAAAAGGTAAATATTAAATATTTTTTCAATTTTATAGAGAAGAAAAACAGTTTTAAAGTTAGGGTCTCAGCATATTTTTGCTATGTTAAAAATTATATATTTTGAAACACGAATAAAAAAGGGTAGTTTATCTTTTTCCAATCAATCATATAGACCTCTGTGTTATAAATACTTCCTGACACTTTTCCACTATTTCATTAGATAGATAAAAGTCAAATTATCACCCCAGTGCAATCTATAATTTTTGTTAGAACATAGAAAATATGCTGGCATGCCAACAGGCGCGCGCCAAAAGAAAAGCTTTTGGGACGGGCCAAACAGCTGTTCCACGGGTTTTCCAAGTTGGCCATGAAAATCACACACACACACACTCAGGGACAGTGGAAAGGAAGGAAAGTGAGTTCAAGTTCTAGGATATAATCTACGCACCATTCTGCTCGTTTTCGCTGCATTTCTTATCGGGCATTATTCACTACGCAAATCCCGAGATCAAATTGCTGCTGCGACAGGTAAGCGGCGACTGAAAAGGAGTACTGATTTTTTTCTTTTTTTAGCTGCCTTTTAACAACAAGTCGCACTCACAGCTGTTTTTTGCCCAGGCTAACTGAAAAGTGCACTGTTTTTTTTTTAGCGACAATTGGAGATTGAGATTAGCAGCCGCAGAGCGCCGCATCTGGCGAAATTGAGCGAGCGAATGGAACTGAGCGCCGTACAACATGGCGTATGCGTCCATCACACATACGCACCGGGTGCACACACACACTTGGATGGAAAGAGAAGGAGAGAGAGGCCAAAGAGCGCCAAGGATGATGCGCAGATGCCACCAAAAAGCTTTCGGGATGCCCCAACTGCGCTTTTGCTCTCTTTTCTATGAATCAGCTGTTTTCGGAAGGCAAATTTCCATTGAAATTTAAATACGTCATATTGCAGTTTTGGACCTTAAAAATGCCTATTGACTGATACAGAGGTCAAAAATTGCAAGGATTATTTAAAAAAATATCAATTATATTAGTAATTTTCATAAAACTGTTAAAAATATAAAATCTAACTATTTGACTTTTCAAAACAAAATAAAAATAAACCTCAGTACTCAAATTATAAAATTACAAGTTACATTTCTAGGTCACCTTATCTTAGTTCGTGGTATGGCATATTTTAAAATTTATAAAATACTTCTCAAAGGGGAAAATTAACAAAAATGTAAATTAATTTTTACAAAACATTCAACTGGTACACCAGAAATTAAATATATATATGAACTGTATTTTTAATGATACTTGTTTATAGATTTTCAAGGTCTCATATAAATTTCAATGCCAATATTGTTGTCTTGTGTATAGTAAACAAGTCTTTTTTTCGTCAACTGTTATTTTCCCCTTTTCAATAATAATATAATATTTAATGAAATGTATTTAAAAATAGCCATAGTTTTTCTCTGTGTATCTAAACTTTATACGGATTTCAATTGGTTCTGGAACCATTGTTGGTCTGCAAACAACTATTTCAATGATATCACCAGGAATGTTTTTTGTTTTCTAGACTGCCAAGGTCCCAGACCCCGAGTACAGTTTTTTCTTTTCATTCCACGGGGGCTCGTCTTTGCTTTTTTTCCTGCCCCTGAGATGCTATATGTATCTTGTTGTTTGTGCAACTGTACCTGGGGATGCTGAACAAAAGAACGTCGCTGAAAATCCACAGCGATTTGTTAAATTGTTTTTGCGTGCCGTTGTCTAAATATAAATGAACTAATGCCAAATGCTGACGTACTCTTCTCCGTGTTTTATCCCTAAAAACTGACGCAAATGGCGTTGCAAGTGGGCAGTACGTACAAAAATAATGAAAGTGGGGATCGCGGGGTGGTTTAGGGGGGCGGAAACCACGTGCCGAATGCGACGCACGTTTTGAGTCGAGACGAAAACAAGGGCACGCACACACGATACAATCGAAAACCGGGTATAATACAATACTCAGGACTTACTTGAGACATGTGCAGCAGAAAAGTGTCGCAATCAGTTACAAACTATAAACTATTAATCACTATGCCATGCGATTGGGACACGTTGGTCAAAAAAAAAGTAGTGACGGTTGTAGTTTTTGATTCCGCTTGCATGCAGCCGCCACTCAGAAAATGCAAAAGCTGAATGAATCACAGAATGCTTTCGATTTGAATTTGAGCGAGGGAAGTTCAGTTTTTGGAGTTGCAGAGTGCGAGAGAAAGAGATAACGAGAAGTAGGGGTAGCTTCCACAAGTCGATGGTAATACACCCTTAAACAATTAGTAAAAGATGCAAACAAGATATAAATAGTATTTATTTTATATTATAAATACGTTATAAATGTACGTACTATATAAAAAAATATTTATTTTACAAGCAACAATTTTTTTGGGTGGTCCCAATTTGCTCCCTATAAAATTTCAATAGAATTTTAAGAGTTCTAATTAAAATCTTTAGCTAATGCACTTTAGAAACAACAAAAATACATATAGTTAAGTTTATTTATTATACTGATTTTTATCAATTTAGCTTATAACTAATTTCCTTCAATTGAGATATTTGATTTTAAGTTAGGATATGGTAGGATATACCCCATTGTGGCATACTTCTTATCAAAATTACGGTATCCTTTGAAAGAGTATATCAAGGAGAGCAGGCGAGTGGAAGAGCATTGCATATAGAGAGAAAGAGAGAACCGGCATTTTTTGTTTGCATCGGTCACTCGTTTTGTTTTGGGGGCGAAACGAAAGAGCGGCGCAAAAAGGGGAGCACAAGCACGTGTGGCCAACAGGCAAAAGCCAAAGAGTACAAGAATTGAGAGACTCTTCTGTTTGAATACAATCTCCAAATGTTCGATGGGTTATTTTTGTTATCCAAAAATTGGGGCTGTGTTGGTCTGAGAACTTCCCCAAACGCTTTTTGCTTCTGCTGACACGTTTTATTTTTCTCGATCGCCATTTGTGCGAAACGTGAATTTCGGTAGTAAAAGGGAATGATAAGTTATAGGTTTCCAAACGGGGAGCATACCCTATAAGTAGGTCTTCAGGTCTCTATCAAAACTTTTCAAATTTCAAAATTATTATGTTTGGGATAGAAGGCCTACAATTTTTAGTTAACAAATTGAAATGATGATAAAAAAATTAGATAATACATGAAGTTTTGATGGAATGGGCTAATAGTATTAACTTAATACCAATTGAAAACTGTCATTGTCAATCTGTTACACCTCATATACCCATTTTTACCATGGGTACCCCTTATATACACAAGATCGTATGGCGCATAATTAATGCTTGTCTATTATTTTCGGTCTGTTGCCAGGGGAGGCCCACGCCTTAGAAAATAAACTTCTTATTTTTGTTTATAAGAGGCAAAACTAGTTTCGAATTTCCGACCGCTGACAAGGTAGGTGAGCGTAATAGAACCATACCACTGAGGTCACAAGAACTTCGATTTTTATGAATTCTGTGTTCAAGATCAGAGACGCAGTGGAAAATAACCTTAGTTCTGTGCCAATGAAAAGCTGCGGCTGATTGATGCGATGGTATAGGGGTTACTGGGTGGCGGATTTTGATCCGAAACCTATATCGAATGATGATGTAAATAGATCTTATAATATTCAATGTTTTTATGTTGAAAACCTGATATAGTTATCTGGTTTTACCTTTGCTTAATTTTTGCCATTTATTTATTTGTGATTTTTGTTATTCCCTTTGTTTTCAGAACCCAGTTCTTTAAACTGGAATTTTCATGGATTCCAACCCTGTGGCGGTACAGATTCCTGGGGCCAGTGACCCAGTTTCCCAGATATCGTCCCCAAGAGAGACTGAAAATCCAAACCAAGTGGGAGATGGACATAGTGCACCCCCATTACAAACCGTCGAATGTTATCCAGTTCAACCCCTTAAAGAACTTCAAACTACCAATGGGTATCCCTCGGAATTTGTACAATATCCCTATTCACCAGGACAACAACCCATAGTCACTCAACCTGGATTGGGAGCCGGTATAGCACTAAATGGATTACCCAAAACTGAAATACCTCACTGCCCACGCGGATTAGAGTACCTGGCAAACGTCGATCAGCTTCTGGTTAAGCAGAAGGTCGAACTTCTCGAGGCCCTCACTGGATTCGAGACCAATAATCGTTACTCCATTCAAAATGTCCTGGGTCAGAAGGTGTTCTATGCAGTGGAGGACACCAACTGTTGCACCCGTAACTGCTGTCCCGAAAGACCCTTTCACATGAAGATTTTTGATACCTATCTGAAGAACGAGGTGATCCACATGCACCGTCCTCTGGGCTGCTCATCTATCTGTTGTCCCTGCTGTCTGCACAGCATTGAGATATCCGCACCACCTGGAAACGTGGTAGGTAAAATCCAGGAGGAGTGGTCCATTTGCAGACCCTGTTTTCGTATCCTAAACCAAAATGGAGATCTCGTGTTGCGCATCGAAGGACCCGCTTGTTTTTGCTCCATGTGCTGCAAGGTCAACTTTAATGTGGGTTTGGTCTTTCCCTTAATCTTTTACATTTAATATTTATTTTTATATTTCATCAGGTGATATCTCTTGATGGTGAAAAGGTAGGCAGGATCTCGAAACAGTGGTCAGGACTTGCCCGTGAGTGGTTTACCGATGCAGATATGTTTGGGCTCACCTTTCCAATGGACTTGGACGTTAACCTAAAGGCAGTTCTACTGGGCGCAACATTCCTAATCGATTTTATGTTCTTCGAAAAGTCTTGTGAATGTTGTCTTAAGTTTGCAGATTGCTGTCTCAATTGCCTTAATAATACTTAAATTACGTTGATTGGGGGGAAAATTGCTTATCTAATGATGAGACTGAAAACTCAAAAGACTGAAACTTGAGTCGAAGTTTATCTGTATCCTTTGTTTATAAACTTATAGCAATAATTATTGTCGCGTTGGCAGGAAATTTATAAATGTGTATCCGTAGTTTTTATAATCGTTAATATTGTTGTATTTTTGTCATGTTTATATAGATTAGGGGTAATCCAAGTAAAAGTTTATTAAAATAAAGAAAATAATGAAGAAACACCTATTAAAGATATTTAATAATAATAATTTCGAAGAAAGATTGAACTAAAATATTCAAACACAACAAAATAACATTTCCTGATAATTTTTAGTATCCTAAAAAATGACGGATATATCACATTCACTATACATATTCAAATTTACTTTATTCTCAAGTCGATTTCGATTTCTCGCGCCAATTTGCAGAACCTCCATCGATAGGCCAATCGATAGGAGAGCTTTCAGAATTTTTGGCATGCGGCGCGGCGGTCACACTAAAAAACAAAAAAAAAATAGCACAGGCAAAATAGTCGTGCTGAGCGCTGTAAAAAGTCATTTTTCAGAAATTTAGGATATCGAGTTTTGTTATTTATTGTGTGCTGGTCGAGCTCGTTGCTTCGACAGTCCCCACAACCGATCTAGCGAGGAGCGACCTTGGAGGCCACCAGCCAGTCGTAATTTACGCAACGCAACACAAAATCAAAATCCGCAAAATTGCACAGGGGCCAACAACAAAAACAGTGGGAGAATAGAACAGCGAGGAGAAGAGGAGAGGCGGAGAAAGGAGAACGTAGAACGGAGAGAACAGTGAAGAGAGTAGTGGAGAAGAGGAGAGAAGAGAGAGAGAGCCCGAGAAACAGAAGAATCATCATGGCGAACATGGCAGTGTCGCGGATCAAGCGGGAGTTCAAGGAGGTGATGCGCAGCGAGGAGGTGAGTGTTCCGAGGACCAAGGACGATGGTGGCCACTTACCCGCTCCCTGGGCATCGCCCGCTGCACCACCCCTAACTGGGCTGCAGGGGGTGGGGTCCATGTCCACGGACTTTGGTTCCAGTTTTTGGCGCGCTTCTTGGTTTCGTGTTTGATTCGTTAGATATTGAGTTGTGATATGTAAACACCCGTTCCGCACCGATTTCTATTTAATACTTTGCTTTGTACTCCCTGACAGATCGTCCAGTGTTCCATCAAAATCGAACTGGTCAACGACAGTTGGACAGAGCTGCGCGGCGAGATCGCCGGTCCGCCCGACACGCCCTACGAGGGCGGCAAGTTCGTCCTGGAGATCAAGGTGCCCGAGACATATCCCTTCAATCCGCCAAAGGTGAGTGGGCAATACTGTCGTCCGAAGGATTCATCATTTGGAGATCTTAAAGCTCAAACCTCCTCTTTAAATCATACTAAATTCCAAAATTTAAATTATAAGTGAACGATCATTTGATGAATGGATTCATTTCAAATATATTTGAACCTCTTAGAACCTCAGTAATCATGCAAAACGAATTATTCTTTTAAAAAAATGTTCTTTTATAATATTTTATCAAAGGTTTCCTATATATAGGATCCAAAGCTAGTTCATCAAGAGTTATTACTAGAGACAATCAAACTTTCTGTAAGCATTGAGGCCTATTAATGTTAAGTAAGCCCCAATTCAACACATTTTCACTATACATTTTAAAAACAAGGAGGAAACTATAAACTGAAAATATAAATTTAGATTATAATAGAAATAATTATGTTAATAACACTCAGCAATACAAATTTGTGTTAATAGATAGATCTGGAATCATAAAAAAAGAGTAGATTATAAAATACTGAATAATTCAACTGGATTTAGAACCAGACTAAGAGATTTGACTCACAATTTTTTGTAGAACAAAACTTGAACACTAAAAAAACCATTTGTTTATAAGTTTTTTAATAAACACGCCGCTGACAAAACGTTTAACTCCTCAGGTTCGCTTCATAACGCGCATATGGCACCCGAACATTTCGTCGGTGACGGGCGCCATTTGCCTGGACATCTTGAAGGACAACTGGGCAGCGGCGATGACACTGCGCACTGTACTGCTGTCCCTGCAGGCGCTCCTGGCCGCCGCTGAGCCAGATGATCCGCAGGACGCTGTGGTGGCCTATCAGTTCAAGGACAAGTACGACCTGTTCCTGCTGACGGCCAAGCACTGGACGAACGCCTATGCGGGCGGTCCGCACACCTTTCCCGATTGTGATTCAAAGATCCAACGTCTTAAGGACATGGGCATCGACGAGCATGAGGCGCGTGCCGTGCTCTCCAAGGAGAACTGGAACCTGGAGAAGGCCACGGAGGGCCTGTTCAGTTAGCTTGCCCCAGCCACACGATCATCAGTACCATTTACGGCGGCGGCAACACCAGGAACACCGGCAACTTCAGCATCAAACCTTCAGATCGGCAATCACTCTAAATTCTAGTACCCACACCCCACACAAAATCATTTTCGTAAATTTATGTCCACAAAATGGCATTGTCTTGTAACTATACCAATTGTTTGTTTTTCCGCTATATCTCTGTTTATTGTGCACATTTTGCCGCTGGGTGGGTCACCGAAAGGTTGAGCCTAAGGCCATGCCCGCGCCCTATCAAGCATGTGTTATGCAATCGAACCCAGGGTTCTGTTTCATTTCCTTACGTGCAGTCGCATTTATTTGCTGGCCCCTTCTTTAATAATACTGTTTTTTCCATTTCAACCATAATTTATATTACAAAAAAAAATTATTTACAAAAATTAAATGTGAAAAAGAGAAGTGTATAACAAATCGAAGTCTTTGTAAATTGCGTTAAGTTAATAAATAAATAAACAAATATTAAGAAATGCTTAATGAGAAGTTATGATTTCGTTTGTGGAGAGACTGAACACTTAAAATCGGTTTATTGTAAGACATGCCTAGACTGAAGAAAGGAAAATGTAATTTACCCTAGCTTGAGAAATGTAAATTAATATAATTCACGTTTAGTTTACTTAAGGCTCAAATGCCAAATCTAAATAAATCCCAATGCATTGTAAATTATCAACGAAATTTGTGATAATCTAACATATACAACCAGGAACACATTGTTAGAATGCAATACAATTGTTTATATATTTTTCAACATTTTCAATAATTTAATTTGTTCTACATTTGCATATGAATATTTATGATTTGCGCTAAATATTTGACTAGTTATCTGTGACTAAATATTTGGTCTACGATCGTTACTGGCGAATGCAATTAACATCTACTCAAATAGGATTTCTACTTGTGCTTTTGCTTGGACATGACGGAAACGGAGGATCCACCGGTTGTAATTGCGGATCCCAGACATGTGTTGCTGCTTTGGGGCAAGGAGAGGCCAGTGGCATTCGGTCCCTGGATGTTGTGATGGCTGTGCCGCTGCTTGAGCATCTCCTTCCACTCGGACTCCAGACGCACATAGGAGCCACCAAGCGGTTGGGCATTCTGCACCAGGCACTGATCCGTTCCGGTCTTCTTGGTCACATAGTTGGCAACCTGCTTCATGATCTTCTCCTCGAAATCTCGCTGGTGATCCTGGTTGCTGCGGGCCGACAGCTCGCCGGACCAAAAACGACCCGATACATCGGTGGGACTGCTCAGATAGTTCAGGTAAGTATGGTACATTAATATCCTAATCCTGCTAATCTTACCGCTTTCGTGATTTTTTCCCACGTGTTTTCCGGGGGGGAGGACGATGCTCCGACTCGCAACCATCGCTACTGGAGCTGTAATCTTCATCATCATCGCGAACATTGCGCATGCGTGGACGCAGGCATCGGGCATCATCCTCGCTGGTGGACGTCGTCTCGGAATCAGTGCTGGTGTCCATTTGGTAGCGCGATCCGCGCATCCGACGGCTCACCCGGTGGTTGGTCACTGGGAAAGAGAGATTGTATGTTAAGACATCAGCTGGAAGATAACTACCCACCTCTCTTTAGCACACTGTCCATGCAGAGCTGCGGTAGGAGACCTTGACGACATCTCTGGGGAGTCAAGGAGATCCCCTGCCAACTGGGACTGATCTCGCCGGCGGCTGCCAGTTCTTGGATCCTCAACGGTGGCTGCTCACACAAAGCATAGTTCTCGCCCACCAACTGGGCTATGGCCAGGATGGCTCGTTCACGATCTGTTTCCACCAGGACACTGTGCTCACGGAACTGACATCCCTACAAAAAGTGGAAAAATAACTATTACAAGCGATTGCTCAATGTCATGTTAAATATTTTGTTTGTAATCTGTGATAGAAACTTAAGTTATTTATTGTTTTGTTGATTTTACCAATAGAGAATTAGAGTTAAATATTATTAATCATAAAAAAAATCAGATGAAATCTGACCTTTGTCGTAGCTTTTAAATATAACCAAAGCTTATAACCTCTGGTTAAGAGATGGTTTATCTGGAAACCCATCGTAACATGACATTGAAGAATCTAATCTTAATCATAGAGCTTTAAAATAAATTGTATTTAATTTTATACAAACATTTGGTCCCGGCAGGGTCTCATAGCGAAAAGCCTGCTGACCGCAGCAGGAGAAGCGTCCAGCGGGTCCGGCATTGCCCACGGGACCCAGGAAGTTGGGTGTCTCCGGATGGAAGCGGCACCAGTGCATCTGGTAGACCGGAAAGTGAGCCTCGCAAGTGCAGCAGTAGAGATAGTGGCAGTGACCCCACAACTTCCAGTATACCTTCCTCCAGGACTTGAGCTCCTTGAACAGCTGAACAATGTACACGCTTAGATCCCAGTTGGTATCCCGCACATGGTGGCTCATCAGTTGGCCCCAGCGATTCAGCCGAATATTGCTGGGCACGCAGCTCACATAGGATTTCATGGTGTTGGTCACGCAATTAAAGCATCGCGAGCATCGAAACAATCCCGACATGCTGTAGAAGTGACCCCTCAGGGCTTCCGGATCTGGTTCGCTGAGGGACTGAATCAACTTGGTCCACAGACGAGGCGTCACTCTTTCCTTCTTATCCCTCACCATCTCCAGCTCCAGATTGGTGAACATGGCCGCCAGTCGGGTGACCAGAGCATCATTGAGGCACGAGAGATTCGTGGATGTGCGGACCACCTCGCTGAGATGGGCATGACAGAAGGCCAAGCACTCGAGGAGCAGAGGTTCCATCTGCAGAAAACTGGCGGACACCAAAATGGGCACAACATTATTGCCATCCAACTGGGGACCCGGGCTCTGGTTGGGAACTGGAAGATCCTGGCTCTGGGCACTGTGCTTGATCCACTTCATCAGCCAGTCGAAGATGAGAATGTCGCAGTGCACCGAAATGTCCATCTCCTCCAACCTTTGACCCGCAGTCACGTCCGCAAAGTAGCCCATTTTGGTCACCAGGAGGTGTTGCGGACAGGTGAAGTCCTTCGAGGTGTTCTTCACCTCGTCGCAGACGTGGATCACCACTTCCGGTCTGGCATAAAAAATAAGACAAGGGAAAAATAATGTATCAATTTAAATTGATTCACGAATTTCTATTAAGGACTTTTTCACATAAATGTGTATCACCCGAGGGTGATAAAATATTAACCGTGAATTCTTTAGGAGCGGACTGCGGATGGGAAGTAAATGTGCCGCAACTTCTTTAGAACACTAACAACCTTTTTTAAAGAATGTAATGTTCAAATGAGCCACTCGTTTAACGTTTAATAAAATTAAATATATGTAGAAAAAAAAATATTTTATAAAAGGATGATTACCAAAAAAATTGTTGTCTAAAGATCTAAGATACTTACTCCTTTCTCTCCTGTCTAGCATGCTTGCTGTCCTTAACCAGCAGCAGAGATTTGCGTCTGCCAGCGTTCAAACCAACTGGCTTGGGAATTGGCTCCTTGATCATTGCCCGCATCATACTATTGGTGGCTTGATCCGGATGCAGTGCATCTCCTCCGTGATGAGACTGCTGCAAGCAAGGAGCCGAAGGAGTAGCTGCCGGTAGGGATCCATGTGAGTGGCCCAGCTCCATTAAGGATTTGGATATTCCAGGGGGAAGAGGAGCCGCCGGGGGAATTAAATTCGAAGTGGGAGTGGGCGATGTCGGGGTGGGAAGCTCCTTGGGTGGCTGGAGCTGCTTGGGTTTATTCTTGCCATTCTGCAGCTGTGTGGGCAAGGGAACTGGGCAAATGAAGGCCAACACCGAATCCAGGACACCCTCATTGATGACCGCATCCAGTCGCTCGCCCAGTTTGGGATGCAATCCTCGATAGGTGGACTCTAGACGGGATGGGCGGCTTTGGTGACTATGTCCCGAACGCAGGACACTGGATTTCGCCTCCTGCAGCAAACGACTCTCGTCCGTGTGGCGAATACTGGAAGTCCGGGTGGGACGTCGTAGTCCCAGCAGTGAGTTGACCAGCGGATTATCCGCCAGTTGGGCAAAGTCGAACTCATCCTTTTTGGAATTCCTCTTGGTTGCGTTTGGAGGAGCATTGCCCTCCATCGGCGGCACCGGCTCCCTAGTGTGTGGTTTCCCCATGTCGGAAGTAGCCTTCGCTATCATATCGTTCACATGACAGGACAGTTTCAAAAACTCTAGGAACTCGTTCAAACTGATTTGAAACTCGGCGCCATTCCCCGAATCGATGGATTTCTGGGCGGGAGCCGGTGGCGTTTCCTCCGGCTGGCCAGCCGAGGAGGCTCCCTCGTCGGAGCCCGATTTCTGCATCCTGGCCCATGCACAAATCAATTGGGATTGGCCACTATTGATTGATTTGTCCGTTGCTCTTAACAACAGTGCAGTTCCAAATAAACAAAATGGAAAAAACAATGCAACTGGTGACCCCAATTGATTTTTCAAACGTATTTATACCATCGAACTTTGAACTCTTGTATATACTTCTCTAATAAAATGAATATTTTATTCAATATTAATATCTAAGCTTTAAATTTTTGTATAGAATAAATTAATTTTTAGTTTATATTTTATATTATTGTTATGAATGAATTCCTAAAAAAAGCTCTAATGTTTTATTTGTGTTACAATTGCTTTCCTAGCTATGAATATTTTTATTCAACAGTTTTATTTATCATCACAGAAATCTACCTCGTTACAACTAATATAAATCCAGAAGGGTTTGTAATGCCTTAATTTTTAAAGAGAGACTAAATGGTAAGTAACTTTAAAAAATTAAAGTATTTGCTTATATATGTTATATCATACATTTATTTATGTATATTTATTATATTAGTTATTATTAATTTCAATTTCAGTTCTCTTGAAATTTTTGAAAGTTCGTTACGAAGTCGATGGCCACCATATCGATAGGCGAACTGGCCGTTATCTCTATAATTTTTTAGATTTCGCTCGTTTTTTAAAAACGATTACCGGAAGTATCGATACTTGCCTATTCGACTAGCGGTTATCGAGGACACGTTCTATCGGCCGCAGCTATCGCGCTGGGTCCAATCGAATATGTATACATGTATGTTTGTATGTATACATATACATACAAGAATTCATTGATTTTGTCAACGTAAAACACATAGTGCAGCGGCAGTTAAAACTGTATGCAGTAGCACGGCCAACTGAACTGGAAACCCTGGAGCGGCACAAGTGCGGCGGCAATGCGAACGGACTGAAGACAGAAGCCCCTGAGCGAAGGCTTTTACCTGGGCCGCTGTCCAATCAGAACGCTGCTCCCAATCAGAACTGGGCCGGGGGCGGGGGTGGCGAGAGCGAAAAATCCGGATACGGGGGGCAGTGGCAAAAAAAAAATAACACAACACAAAAACACAAGAGCCCCAATACGACGAGCGTGGTATAGCAATAGCGATGATGATGGCAAAATGACCAGGGATCTGAGATTACGGACCACGGACCACTAGCGGATACGGGATACGGCCGTAAAATGCCCCGGAACACTTGCAGGCCAAGTGAATGCGCTGCTAGCCAGGATGAACCGGAGGCCAGTGCAAATAATAACAATAATAACAACAACAATAACAATGAGGGCATCATCAAGCAGGAGCTGGAGGCGGCTCCGCCAGTTTGCCACCGGAAATCGGAGCGCCGGAGAGTGGCCCGTGATATCTTCCTGGTCTTCGAGGAGCAGACCACCCGGCGCCGGGGGAAGGGCGCCCGGGGCAAGGCCACCAGGGCCAAGCAAAAGTTCGGTCACCTGAAGGTGGCCAATACGCCGCGTATCAATAAGAATGTGCTGCGCGAGATCAAAACGGAACCAAAGTGCAGCCCGGAGGCAGTAACGCCGGTGGCTGCTGCCCCAGCAACTATCACACCCATTCCCGCACTGAATCACCTAATCCCCCCTCCGCTAATAGCCCCGCCCAATCCAGTCCTGCTGGAGGAGCACCAGCCGCCGCCAGCAGCCAAACCCTTGCCGCGAACGGCGGCCGTGAAATTGGAAACCAAAACAACAGTCACACCCATAGCCACTGCATCCAATGTGGCGGCATCCAAGCGGATTAGTCCCAAGCCCAAGGCTCCACCACGTGTTCCGGTTGAGGAGGAGGAGGAGGAGAAGGCGGTGTCAGCAGCAACTCCTGCCCCCCTACCGAATCCTCAGCCCGTTTCTGCACCCTCCACCTCGCCCACGACGCCCAGCGTCAATCCCATCTTCCTGTGGGTCAAACAGGACGATACCCGCATCGTGGAGGTGCGCTGCGAGGATTACGACAAGCGGAACAGGATACGCCTGACCAAGACGACGAACGGCTGGCGCTCCATGCCGCGTACAGATGCTTCCTCAACTAGGATAGTCAAATTCTTCCACGGCTCTGCCGCCCCACTTATGAAGGTCAAGCGAGAGCAGCACCTGCAACGATTGGAGGAGGAGGAGGAGCACCAGCATCAGCAGCAGGAGCTGGAACAGGCAGAGGAACGCGAGCAGGAAGAGGCGGAGCAGCAGTTGCCCAACTTGGGGCAGTCTCTGCTTCACGATTGGGATGACAGTGCCACGCAATTGCCGGACGAGATCGAGGAGGAGGAGGAGGACGAGGAGGAGGGGCAGGAAATGGATCCTGCATTGCAGCAGAATGGCCACCTGACCACCGTGCTCGAGGATGTGGTGGTTATGCCGCCTGCCCCAGAGCCGGAGATGGCGCCCACGCCCTGCTTCGATGGTTTGCTGGACAGCGAGGAGACCAATGCCTCCACCAAGGCCACCAAGACCAATACGCCCACATATCAGAGCTCCACGCCCTCGCCGCTGCAAATGCAGCTGTGTCCCAAGACGGGTCTGTTTTTGCCCAAAGGAGATCTTGCCCTGGTCCAGCTCCCCGAGGAGGATGTCCTGCAGGTGGAGGAGGAGGAGGACAAGCCACTGAGTGGAAACGATCCGGTGGAGTGTTTCGATGCCAATACCAAGAATCTGAAGGATCTGCTGGACGATGCCGATGATCTGCTGCAGAATTGCAGCAGTGACAATGGCAGCAGTGGAGCAGATCTGCTCGACTCGCTGGTCAAGCGCAGCTGCGAGGATAATCTCGTCCAGGAGGCAAGCACTGGCAGCGGGAACAATCCGCAAAACTCCTCATCTTCCGGCGACGAACTGAGTTCCTTCTGTGTGCCCGATCTCGACAAGGACCTGCCCAGCATTCTCAACATGGACAACGACGATGCGCCCAAGTGTCTGTCCTTCAATGAAGCCGGTGAGATTGAGGGCCTTAACGGAGAGCTCTTCCTGGGAATCGAGGCCTTTGAGAAGCAACAGGAAGCGGTGGCCACCGAGCCGGAGCCCCAACCGCCCACTCCGGCGACCGTTGAACTGACCCAAACGCCTACGCCCACACCCACGCCCGAGAAGGAGAAGGATAAATCCTCCGGAGTCGATGAGACGCCCAAGGATCTGAGCTACAAGAAGCGCGAGGAGGTGTGTCCCCCATCCGAGTCGCGGAGTCAGTGTGCGGTGACCTCCAGTTCGGATATACTCAAGTCCCCGGATCGGGATCTCCAGGTGCCGGCCAACTCCATACCTGCCGAGGTGGAGACAACCTCGGAAACCATTAAAAATCTCATACTAGAGCAGTTCCTTAAGCTGAACAACAATCCCCAACAGGCGGAGCCCATGGATCTGGGCAAAGCTGGCCGGGATGGTAAACTCGAAACGGTCGTCATCGACGACGAGGAGGAGGAGGAGTCCAGTCAGCCGCTAAAGAAGCGTCCCAAGGCCAGCATCAAGATGGACAAGGATCCCGACGCACTCACCCAACTGAAGATGCTGATCAGCAATCCGCAGTGGAAGGTCCCAGACCCGATACTCGTGCCAAAGGATCGCCTAGGAGCGGTGCTGGCCTCTCCGGCCCGAGAGATTCCATTGCTGCTAACGACCAGGCCGGAATTACGTCTTCCCGAGGCCTTTGCCTATCCGGAGATCATCCAGAATCCCAATATTTTGGTCGTGACCATGGAGCAGCTGGAGGCCATCCTTAAAACGGAATCGGAGCAGGCGAACAAGGTGACGAAAGACCCGGATCCAGTGATCGTGGTGCCAAGCAAACCGAGGAGTCCCAGTCCAAAGCAGACACAGCCCAAACCAGTGCTTGTTCAACCCAATCCGCCGCCAGCTGCTCCGGTGGCGCCCACACTGCCCTCGCCGGCGGATTCCAGTCTTTCCACGGATCTGAATGCCACTACGCTGGCGCTGCTCCAACAGATGCTGTGGCTACCCTACTTTGGCCAGTTGTCACAGGAGCTCTTCAAGACCATCAAAGATCCGCTGGGACTGCAAAGGAAGTTCATGAGCAATCTGCTGCCTCTGTACAACAGCCAGTTTGGCCTTCAGCATCTGGACGAGCTGTACAAGCAGTGTATGAAACAAAAGCCAGCGGAGGAGCAGCCGCAGCCCAAGGTGCCCACTCCAGTGCCTCCTCCGGTGGCAGTGCCTCCACCACCTACCCAAAGTACAGCGAGCGGATCGAATGCTTTTAATGGCTTCACCAATCCCGTAGAGCTGGCCCTCATGCAAAAGCTGCTGCAGCCGCAATTGCCGCAGTTCCTCAACTGGGAGGCAGCCAAGGAGGCCTCATCTTCCTTATCCTCTGCCGCTGCCTCCTCACATCATCATCATCAGGAGCACAAGCGACCAAGAAGGGAAACCGAAACGGAGACCATTGGCAATCTGACCAAATCCAAGCCTGCTTCCGGTGTTCCAAGTACATCTGCTGTTCCACCCGCCGTTGCGCCTGCCCCGGTGGCCACCACTACGCCTGCGGCACCAGCGCCGGCGGAGCACAAACCCAGACTGACCATCAAATCGCTCTCGAACCTGCTGGAACCCGAGGCGAATGTGGTACCCCTTCTCAACGTGCCCTTCGACGGAATGCGAGGGCGTCCTTCCATGCACAAGGCCATGCCAGATCAGGCCAAGGGTGACGCAGGAACGGGACGCACCCTACGCTCTAGCAAAGCCTGCGTCACCTATAATCCTCTGGAGCAGGCCAAACAGCAAATGCACCCAGCCGCCGGCTCCCAGCAGCAACGGAAGCGGGGCAACATGCTCGCCCAGGATGTCCAGCAGCAACAGCAGCAGCAGCAACATCTAGCGGATGCGGCGGCGGCAGCCGGAATGGATGCCAACTCTGCGCTGTGGCATCCTCTTTTCGGAAGGTGAGCAATTTTATAAAGAATACCTCAATATTAGATATTAGATGTATCTACAGGCTTTTTATTTATTCAATTTTCATTATTACATGTTTTTTAATCGCAAAGTCTGTCTTTTAAAATTACTCAGGCGTGTTTTCCCTTTAAGTCTCTATTTATTATTCTTAGAATCATATGAGTCACACTGTGATCATAAGATCGAATGATCTTTACAACCTCCTATAGATAATTAAATTATTTTTTGCCCTGGGTTTATAAAATGTTAAGAGGGCTGTTAAAAAATTGTATATGTATATGAAGTCTTTAGAGAGGCCTTTAAGTAAGAGCCCGTACTAATTTCAACTGCCTTCTCTTTCAGCAATCCCAAACAGGGCTACAACAGCCCCTGGCAGTGGACCACGGTGACGGCCTCTGGCGAATGACAGTCAAGCCGGGCTCAAAAGGAGCCAGCACCTGCGACGGGAACAAGGACGGCCAGCTACGAGGAGCAGCAGCAGCAGCAGCAGCAACAGCAGCAGGACTACAGCAACTATCATGCCTCCGCTAAGCAGCAACAGCAGCAGCAACAGCAACCACAGCTTCCAGCAACCAACAATCAAAACCACAGCAACAATAGTAGCAATAAATTTTGTTATCCTACGGCGGCGGCCATGGAGAATATGTTCCAGAACAATCAGATGGCGGCCGCCGCCGCAGCACGAGAATCACTGCTGAATTCTTATCTGTATCAGAAGGAAGGCGAAGCCAACTACATGTCGGAGCAAAGCTACTGGCAGCAGCAGCAACAGCAGCAGCAGCACCAACAGCAGCAGCAGCACCAGCAGCAGCAACACCAGCAACACCAACAGCAGCAACATCAGCAGCAACAGCAACACCAACAGCAGCAGCAGCAGCAGCACAAGCAACTCCAGCAGCAGCAGCAGCAACAGTGGAGCGGCAACAACGGCAGCAACAACAACCAAAGGAGCAACAACTATGCCAACAACTATGCGGCGGCGGCAGCTGCCTCCATGTACATGCAACACTTCAATCCCTACATGCAACAGAAGGCGGCGCTGCTGGCGGAGAAGGCCGCCCAGGCGGCGGCGGCAGCGGCGGCGGTCCAAAACAGCAACGGGAGCAATAAGCACGGACGCTTTGGCGGGGACTACGGCTAGAGTCCACTGGGTTCACGGTTCATTCAACCGGATCGAAATCACTTGCATATTAACATAAACATATAGGCATATATAACACATACGTGTAATAATAACTATATATTTAGAGGCATCGTATAGGCCGTTTTACCGCCAGGAATTGGTAAAGGATAAACCATGATTTTCCTTTAATTTAATACACAGGAACAGCAACAACAACAAGGTAACCGGAAAGCAACAACAATAATTTATAAACAACAAAAACAAGGATGAAAAGAAAAAAAACAGAAAACAAAAAAACTTAAATTGAATTAGTAAAAATTTGTTATTGGTAGTTTGTTAACAAAAAAAGAAAAAACAAAGATGAAAACGATAAAAAAAACACGATAAGTGAACAAAAAAGTAATGTAGTAGAGCGACGAGAAAGCTGAAGGCAAATGAAAAAAACCTAATTATTGTATTATTGTTAACCAAAATCTATTATTATTATTATCTCAAGCTGCGTTATATTATTATTATTAACTCGTGTGTCTGTACATAGCGTTTTTATCTAGATGTATTACACTTAGTGATCCCCACCCGAACCCGAAACCGATCCCCATCCCAAGATCCCATTATCCCGACTATCCGACCTATCGCCAGGACAATCCTCGGACCCTCCTTACCAAAAAAACAACAAACAAAAACCGCAGCGCTAAAAGGCAAACAACCAATTTTGTATTCATTCCGAAATGTGTTTTCTTTTTTGTTTTTACTAGTTATTACGCCTGATTATTTATGAACACGATGGAAATGAAAATGGAAATCCCTAACATGTGCAATCTAACATTTATGTTCTAGATACAAAAAACCAAAACACAAGAATCACAAAACTTATTAACGCGAAAATGGCAAAGCAAAAAGCATGATCATGAAAATGAAAAATGGAAAAATAAAGAGAACCCTTTTAGAGAATTTCGCTGATAAAGGCAACAGAATAGCAAAATGCAACCGACTTTTACTTTGGGTGCTTTTATCTATTCAGATAATTCAGGGACGACACACAAGTGCTTATGTATAAATAAATTTATATTTGCTTTTCAAGTTCAGTGTGTATAATAGGCATATAAAAGTTAATTTCTGTATAAATACGCAACTTTTCACTTACAAACAAACATTATTTTCTCGTTTAACATTTAGTTAGAACCACGCTTAAAATAAGAGTTCCTTTCTAAGGCATTTGAAATGCGCGCGTGCGAATGTTTTCAGCTATATCTGTGTGTTTTCTGTGGAAGTGTGTGCCCGGTATGGTTTCTTTGTTTCTTTGTGCTCCCAGCCGATCTCCAGCGATATTTCAAGGGGCCCCATCTACTCGATCTGGCGGCTGGCCTCCTGCAGACGCGCCACCACGCCCTGATAGAACTTAATCTGTTCGGCAATGAAGTTCTTTAGCGTGTGCTTCAAATGCGTATCCCGTTCGCTCTTAAAGTGGGTCAGCTCGGCCAGAACCGTGTAGGAGACGACATCCGTGCGCCGGTTGACGTCGTGCAGCTGGGGATTGTTCATCCTGCCCTCGCCGGCCAATCGCTCGCATTCCTTGCGCTTCTGTATGGCACCCTTGTGCGTGGAGAAGATGTCCGGAAAGCAGTTAAGAACGCCCCTTTTGAAAAGACAAAAATAGAAATTAGTTAATGGCTTCTAGATTATTCTGTATACCAAATATAGATGGAAAGTTACTTCATTCTCAAGAAGACAGAACTCAAATTCGTACGCCGATAAAGGTCAACATACTTAAGAAAAAAGAATCTAAAATAAACTATTGGCAACTAATCGATTTTTCTGGCGAAAGTATACGTTTAATTAAACAAGTGGCTCTTGGGCGTTTACCAAAGAACCATAGTGATTTCTAGAATAAAGTGTTTACTGCCTAAAGGTAAACAATTTAAACAATAACAATTCGTTTGCTTACAATAAAAGGTGTAAAAAACCCAATGCATTCATTTTACATTTAATATTTAAAATAATTATTTTTATTTGCTTTTGTAATTGTGAGTAATCCCAATTATCTTCAATTGCTTTTGCAACTTGATTACGAACATCTGTACATGTTCATAAAAGGTAAACAAAATTAGTCATAATCGAAACTATAAATATCGTTTTGATGTCTTCTATCCAATTACGAATCAATGAAAGTTCCTAACTCTGCTTCCCATCACATTTTGCGAGGCCAACTCACCTGTAGATATGCAGTCGATCCGAGAGGGGGATCCAATCCTGCTTTGGCTGTTCGCCAAAGTTCTGGCCAATACCGATAAAGATGCCACCGATGCGGCCGACGCTCTCGGACAGCGGAACCGCGTTCCGGGTGGGCGCACGCCGTTCGTCAATGGCCAACGCCTTGGCCAGGTCGGAAAGTCCGTCGCCGATACGCTGGAACTCCTTTTTACTCTGCGTCATGGAGCGCTTGGCCATGTCGTTGGAAATATTGTTCAGGTTGCGCACGGCCACGTCCATGCTGTGGATGAACTGTGTGCCCAGCTCCAACTGGGCGTCCACCTTGGAGTGCAGCAGATTCTTGTCCGGCGGCGAGATGGCCAAACAATAGTTGACGCCCATGTAGGGATCGCGTTCCGCCTTGCGCTTGCCGGACTTCCAGATCTTCTCGTCGCGACAGGTCAGGAAATGGTACCAGACCTCACATTTGGAGATCACCGGATGACGGCACACCCAGTCGACGAACTCCTGCAGCTGCACCCGCCGATGTTCCACGAATTGCTCTTCATAGCGGCCGGAGATCTGCTTGTCCGGTAGCGGTGGGACTGGAATAAGGCAGAACTTGTCCACCAAACGTTCGTGCAGCCAGTCGAAATGCTTGTAGCGACGCGACACCTAACGAAAGGGAAACCCAGATTAGATATGACCAATTAATTGTGAAATGTGACACGGAAAGAGGAACACGGAGAAGGGGTCAGCGGTTGGTGCTGCTGAGTCATTCCCCGCGGCGGTTCACAGGCAGAAGCAATCATCGCAGTGGCGTTGGCTACCAGTTGGTCAGAATTGCACCAACAAAGAAGAATTTTAAGTGCTCTTACGACGCTGTAATGCCCTACTTCTCATTATGTACTCTTGAAAAAGATGAAAACTTTTAGTAACAGATAAGTTTACTTGTTGTTTAAAAATAACTTTCAGAACTTTATCGAGTTTTAATATTAAATATTAATTTCAGATGAAATAAAGGCTTTTAAATGATTACATAATGATATTTTAATGCAAATACCATTAAAATTTTAAAAAATCTAAAGTTCATTCTCAAGAGATCTGGAAAGTTAGATTAAGATAACCAAAACAAACCGAGAAGCATATCTACTGTCCAATTAACTTTTATGTACAGAAAGGTTACTTTAGGGTCGATTCAGTTGGGAAAAGTTGGCCGGCAATTAGTGCGGAGTTTCAATAAACAAAGGATGGGCCTTCCTTCACTTCGGCCACGCTTTGTCTTCCCGAAAGCACATGACCCAGCCCAAATTACCCTTGGCAGAGGGTAGAGCGCACAAAGCACTGCACCCGTAGTTACACACTCATGCGGCGGGGAGCTTTATCGTATTGTGTTGTTAATCACGGCGCCAACTTACGGATATGTTGTTGAAACTAGGCGTCAGTTGGTAGGCGATGAACGTCTTCATCCCCTTGAACTTGGACTCCTTTTTGGGGCTGGCCACCACAACGGAGTAGGGCGAATGGTTCTGCGTCCACTGATAGATGGAGTCCTCCACCTGTGTGATGTAGGCCATCTCGCATTCAGGTATCTTCTCCTTGGTGCTGGACAAGCCGAGTATATACGAATCGGAGCTCTTGGCAAACATGCCTTTCTTGACGGTGCCGGCAGAACCGGTTCCTCCAGCAACGGAGGCCAGCGATTGGGTGTCATCGCTGGGGGCGATGGGTAGGTGTTTGTTATCATAGTCGCTGGTGGAGTGCGATAATCCGCCAGCGCGAGCTGCCTGACCGGCGGACTTCTGGCCACCTGGTCCAATCTCCGAGTAGGTTTCATTGTCATCGCTCCAGTCGTCCTCGTCATCCCAGTTACTCCCGTCGTCGTCGGCCGTCTGATCGTATCGCGGCAGCGGGGGCGAGGCGAAGGGATCCGGCACCTGGGGCACTGAGGTGGCTCCGCTGGCGCTCAGCTTCTGGGCCTCTGCCGCCGACATCACCTCCACGTAGGCCGCCGGAAAGAGGCCGATCTGCCCCCGGGCGTTCTTGCCCTCCCACCAGCCCTCACCCACGTCGCTCCGCGTCACCGAGAGCACATCACCCGTGGCGATCGAGAGCTCCGAGGAGCCCGGCTCCCCGCTAAAGTCGTACATGGCGCGCACGTACGAGGTCATCTTGGTCCTCTCCTGGTCGTTCCGCTGCGTTCCTCTAGGCGAATTCCAATCCCGTGTCCACAGGGGCCATAAACAGACAAAAAATAACCACTGAAATCTGAATCACCAACAGTGGAGTGTGGCCGTGCCAGCGGTTGCGAAAGTATACTGAAATTTACCTTTTTGTTGCGGAACAATAAGATAAAAGTGCAGTAATTTTCAGATGGGGAGTTCTTGTAAGGGATTTTTATACATATATTCAAAGTTTTTATATTCCAAGCCGACTCTGTTTTGAAAAATATTAAAATATTTTCTTAATTGTAGACAGACTAATTTAATGCTAATTAAAAACTTTTCCTCAAACGACTTAATGCATATATTAAAAGAATAGTAAAACGTTTTCTTGGTAAAGAACTCACATTATTTGTTAATATTTTTATTTGTTTTTGCAAACCGGTAAAGATGGCTTTGTATAATTTGTGTATACAAGTTCAAACATATAAGTAACAGCGGCATTTAGTCAATAAATATATCTGATTCCAATGACGCTGTCTCTTAAATCTGCCAGAAATAAATTCGGTTTTAAACATTTGATATGTTTGCTCTTAAGTGAATGATAAGTAATAAGTATCCGTATGGTACTCTGATGAATCTTTAATCTAATTTGATCCAAATATAAAATAAAGAAAATAATTGCAGAACAGATTTTGAGGGACATTAGAATGCTTGTGATGTATAATACTCGCGATAAATTACAAGGTATAATTAAAGATTTTAATATTCTTGTGAAACTTTTTTAATGATTAAAATAAAAATAAATAAACAGAGCTTTATAACACGTATGTGTTATTTTGGCAATTACTAACTAAACGGTCTCCCGAATAATTTTAGGGAATCCCCCTACCATTTGGTGTAACAGACCAGGGCTGCAAAACACGGCTCAGCTGGCGATGTATCGAGATGCACCGAAGTATCGAGTTGGCATAAAAAAATCTGGTCTTCGTGTCGTGTTGTTCATTCCTTAATTGCGCGTTGCTTTAATTTGTGGGTGAGCAAAATCGGAGCTCGGCGACATCGCCAGTTGTGCAATACTCGGTTCCAGCGGTATCTGTGGAGTCCCCCCCCACTTGGAAAACACTCTTTTCGGCCGCACATACTTGCAGATACTTCACTTTGTCACTTTGCCGAGATTCTATTATATTCTTGCTCTTAAACGACCACAATGAATCGGCAGGCGAAATTCCTAGTCGTGTGCCTGTTTGTGGGCCTCTTCTCCGCGAATCTGTGCGACGAAGGTGAGTCTTGGATCAAATTAAATCGAATTGAAATCAAATTGAAAACACGGAACACTCATTTCTCAATTATGCACCCACACACACTTGCATCTGCAGGCGTACGTGTGCGCAAACACTTTCGTGGGTGTGTGTGTGTGTGTGGGGGGGGTTTCTAAATGGCAATTCCTATATTGAATATCAATTCTCCGGCCATTTTCTCTTCCTGCGATTGGGGGTAATGTTCTCGTTAACTGAATTATCTGAAACTTTCTCAAGAACCAAACCTTTAAAAACATACCAAAATCCACCCATCATATTGGCCATCTTTTCGTATCAACAGAGTTTTAACCCAATTTCAGTGACACATATTTTGTGTCATCATCATCTTTGATTTCTCATAAATAAAATACAGTTTCAAGCGTTTTTTGTTTCTTGTTCAATATTATTTTGTTGACCAAAACACTTCTTATATTCACATACCCGTTATATTTACCCTAATCTTACAATATTTGTGAAATAAATATATGTTGTCATCGTTTTCTTCGAAAACCAACATCTTTTTTTTCTTAAAAATATTGAAAGTCGATGAATGACATTTCCTTTGCTCTTATCACATTTGACATTTAATTTGCTTTTAAATTTTTGGTGACGCATAAATTCACATACACATAAATATTTATCAGATATTTAATTTTCTGTTTATTTTACCAAGCCCAGTATTTAATTCCTTCACAATCAACGTTCTGATAATTACATATCGTTAATCATATTTATTTCTTTGCAAAGTTTGACATCGTAATAAATGTATGGTTTATTTTTTGTTAAGCAGAAAAGGTTTATCATCAGAAAACTTTTAAGTTGTTTTCCATAATTTCACTAATTGAAACTTTGAGATAAGAAAGCTATTCAAGTAAAAAAATCTTCCAGTTGTTAGTTTATTGATTTCACAAATTTTATAATAGGTTGAATTGCAGTTATTTATTTATATCTTACATTTAGCGAACTAGTTGCCAAGTTACAATCATTAGTTAATCTTGACAATATGAACCCAACATACATATGTACTAATTCATTAATTTACGCAACCGGCAGTAACCACAGTGGCTCCCAAAGACACAACCACGGTGGACCCAAAGAACACCACCACCAGCGCCCCGCCGCCAGATACCACCACTCCATCTACCACACCGGCGACCACCACTACCGAGAAGACCACTACGTCCACGACGCCAGAAACCACGACTCAGTCGACGACAACAACATCTTCGACCACTGAGAAGACCACTACTTCGTCTACTACTCTGGCACCCAACACCACCACCACAACCCCGGCATCCACGACCAGTTCTTCGACCACTCCGTCTCCGAATTCGACCACCACTACGGAACCGCCACACACATCGACCACTCCGGCGCCGAAGCCAGTGCCGTGCGGCCACTTCGATGGATCCTCGTTCATCGGCGGGATCGTGCTGACCCTGGGCCTGCTGGCCATCGGACTGGTGGCCTACAAGTTCTACAAGGCTCGCAACGAGCGCAACTACCACACCCTTTGAGCCGCCACCGCCTTTACGTCGGCCTTCAATGCGGCAGCCGGAGCGGCGGCGGCCAGCAGCAGTGCCGCATCAACGGATGCGGAACGAGTGCGGTTCGTCCAGCCTTCGATACCGCTAAGGTCGCCGCCGGCGCAGCCACCACCACCGCCACCCATCCAGGTGGGTGTCAGTGGGGGCGGTGCGGCGTCAGCTCCACAAAACTGCTCGCCATCGGCCCGAGATCGGCTACTGCATACGTAATTTAAACGCGGGGAACACAACACACACACAATATTACCCAATATAACTGCTATCCAAAGAGATCCCCCCAACACACAGAACAGAAAACAGTCAAGTAAAGTCAACGATAACCCCTAGAGCGGACCCAGATAGTAGGAGCAGGCTCTTAATTCTTGAATACTTTCCTTATCACTCACATGACCCAAACACACTCTGGAAAAAACAACCACAAACCACAAATATTTGTCTTTTTATGCATTGCATCCATATGTAAGGGTACGTTTTTTGCAAACATCAGTTTATCAGCGAACTTGAGCGGATGTTCAACGCCTTATAGAGGAGCCCGTGGAGCCTGTCGCAGGGCAATTCCAAGGGCGACCATGAACAGAAAAATGAGTAATGTAATGAGATCGAAACGAAACGAATTGAGAGGAGTAAGAACAAATAACAGCAAATATGTGAGACTGCTTGATAGCGAGAAAGTGAACAGATCAGAAAATGGAAAGCGGCTGGCGACGGCTTTGTTTCTGGAATTCATGGAGCTACGAAAGGAAATATAAATTTTGATTATATTTACACAATTTTTGAATAACTAAAATCAATTCTGTCTAGAAACTAAGAATATCTACTACCTAAACCGAGCTATACAAAATGGAAACGCGTTTCAATTTCCTCATTTAATGTGCATTTTTTTCTTCATCGTAAAAAATAACGTTTGCTGCGTTTCCCCCACTTATCTATCTATCGATTCTCCTCAACCCGCTCACCCCGGGCCCTGTGTAGTATGGCTAAAAATCAATAAAGCGACTCACGATGCACAGCAACAGGATTTACGGATTGTGGTGCACGGTTGATATGCGTTTATATGCAATATAAACACGTATACACCGCTGAGTGGATATTACAACCTGTGGGAGCCCCATGTTAATGCATATATACGCAAATGTTGAATATTTTGTACTAGAATTGAAACTATACATATGAATTACTTTTACCTACCCGCGCTTACTGTTGGATAAATACACATTTTAAGCTACAAATTGATCACATGAACCCGTCAAGTTTACGCATATGCAAATGAAAACTCTGTGCACATGAAAATCTCATAAGTATATAAGCTAAAGTAACCAATCAATGTATATCCAGTAAATCACTCAGCCGGCTTACTACAAATATATATATATAAATATATCTATGTCTGTATATCGTGTACGATAATAAATATTTTAAAAATTTAAACGAGTTTTCTATTTAAGCGTTTTTTTTTTGATAGTATTCCTTATTACCAACAAGACTTGTTCTGTTGATTAAAACTAGCTTTATGTTTGGTTATACAATCAAAATGGTTAATTTTATTTAAATTAGGAAACATTAACTACTTTCTACTCTGCGCTCAGTTTCTTTAACTTTTTAGGTGTCTTAATATTAGTGGTTTTTTCCTTGGGTGTCTTCCTCTTCAGATTTTCTTTCGGTTTCTGTTGAATGCTTTTTTCAGGTTTCTTAATTTTGGGGGACTCCCCTTTTTCCGCCTTAGATTTCTCATTATCTTCAACCTTCAGGGCTTTCTTGGTGGGAGATTTCCCCTTATCCGCCTTTCTCTTCAGCTTATCTTTTGCGCTCCGCTTTTTCTGAGTGTTGAAGCGCAGTATCAGTGGCGTGCCCGCCAGGCTGAGCTTTTGTTTGATGACCTTGCGTGCATCGTGGGTGGTTGGCAGGGTTACGGTGGCCGCACTGGAGTCACGGAATTTTCCCTTGCCCGGCCGTATTTGAATGTCCACCGCCTCCGGGAACAACTGGCGCACCTGGGCCACGGAACTGGTCTTGGGCAGATTGGTAATGACCACCGATGAGGTGAAGTTGCCCTTGGACAACACCTTCTTGGTGGCGCGCTTCATCAGGGCTTTGGTGCGTTTATTCTCCACGGATGTCTGCTTGCGGTTCACCAGCTCGTTGACAAAATCATCGGAGTCGGTCTTGGGCAGCGACACAAATATACCCTTGTACTTGTCCTTATCGATGGAGGCCTTGATGTCTTCGTATGCCTTATCACGATCCTCCTTGGTCTTAAAGTCCACCAAGCAGAAACGGGCGTGCTTCTGGCGAGGTTTCGTGGACTTGAGTACCAGCGGGTGCAGTGCCTTCACCATGGCATTGAACTCATCCACATCCAGGGGCAGTTTCTGGGGAAAGCGGACGTACAGCCGGGTGCCCTTCAGCTGCTCGTACTTGGTGTGGATCTTCTGGTCGATGATCTCCGCCCGGCTTTTGGGCTCGGGCTTGGCATCCTCGTCCTCGTCATCATCTTCATCGGATTCGGTGGCACTAGCATCCAGATCCAGTTCGGATCCATCGGAATCCTCCTCTTCGGAGTCCTCCGCCTGCAGTTCCTCTTCATCTGAGTCCTCTGCCTGCAGTTCCTCTTCGTCGGAAGCCTCGGAGTCTCCTGACAGCAGTTCCTCCTCCTCGGATGCGCTTTCCACCTGCTCTTTCTTCATTTTTAACGGGGAAATTAAACTGTTTTCTTTTTAAATTGCTTCGCACGTGTACGCTTTAGTGTGACCAGAGCAGGCGATCCGGGAAACTCAGCGTCACATTTGTAGCTAGAGTCAGTGTTGCCCACAGCTGATTAATAATCTTGCTCAAAGCTAATTTCAAATAATAATTTAAAATACAAATACTTTAACATGCCTAAAATAAGTACATTCTTCTAAAAATTAAATAAGTAGCATTCCTTTATTTTCTTCGTCAGGCGTTAACCATTTCTATAACTTTTTTGTAAACAGCCAAATTTAGCCATAAATCACAGCATCACTATTAGACTGTTTATTTTATTTACCTTTTTTCGAACCGCAACATGGAAATGGATAATCCGTGTTTTTGGAATGAATTTGAATTAAAACAACCTCCGTTGGTGACCCTGCAAGTGGAGGACACAGGATTCGGTAAGTGTCACCCGTTGCCAACGGTTCAAGATCACTATTGTACAGATAATCCCCTCCCAAACAGCCAAAAATGTGTTCGTGGTCATCAACAGGTTCCTGCAACAGTTGTCCGAACCAGAGGCCAAGGATTTCGAGGAGACGGCGGCGTTAATTGGACGACTGATGGCGCGCCGAAAGAACTCCTTCCGAAATATGCCGGGATTCCGGGCTGTCTGCAAACTGAATGCTGCGCTGTGCCGCCTGCTCCGTTTGGATTTGTCCAGAGATCTGGTACAGTTCCGCGGCGCTCTACCGGATGTGTGCGATGAGGACTTGGGCGGAGCTATGCCCACACGGAGTAGCTTCGAGTACATTTTGGTGCGCCTGCTGGGTTTCTATCACCTCCACGAGCGGATCAGAGAATGCTGCCTTACGGCGGCCACCTATTTCACCCAACTCCTGCGGAACAACTTCTTCATGGACTTCATCACGCTGCTCATCGCCGCCATTGCCAAGATCAACAAGCTGAGTTCCTTGCAGGCCAGCAAAAGTGCCAGTCTATACAATAAGCTGCGGCCGCAGGTGGCTAACTTTCCGCTGGTGGCCAAGCACAAGTTCCTGGCGGAGGGACAAGAGCTTCCTGCAAAGTTAGAGCCTCTTAAGAGCTCACCGAATGAAAACAAAGCAGTCAGCAACACACCTGATTTGGTTCTGATACCCAAAAAGGTTGTCACCAAAATGGAAAAAGCCAAACTGGAGGCCAAATCCGATGTGGGCACTGTTATAGCCAGAAAGGAAGCACCCTCTGAAGTTCTAAGCAAACCCAAATTCAATGAAGAGGCTCTAGCTACTGTGGCGGATGCACAGCGGTTTATTGCCCGCGAGACCAAGGCCAGAAAGCAGAATCCTCCACCAGATAGTTGCCTCACCAAGAGTATACCGAAGCACGAGTGGTTGGCCGCACAGACGCTGTTTCAGCGTAAGATGTCCAAAGATCCCGCAAAGGCTTTGAACATATTTCGCAAGTTTATTGTTAGTAAAATAAAGTAACACTCAAGTTAAGGACAAACAATTATACACAGGTCACCATGCCATCAGCCAGCTGCAGACTCTTAAGAGCCACAATTCGCCTCTGTGGATGAGGGTTATTTGTCTAGAAAGGAATACAAAATAATAACTAAATCTTTTCTTCATTAATTCAAAACTCACCTTGACAAACTTCTTAAAGTTCTTGCGCCCGCTGTACTTGCTCACCGAATCCTCAAGAGAGGCATCCACCTCCTCTTGGGAGCGATTCACGATATTTAGGTTGCACATGCGCACCTGTATGCTGTCTTTCATGGAAGCCAGCCACTTCTCCTCTTCGGGATCTGCCTTAATAGAGGTTTCCAGCTTAACTTCTCCATCTGCCTCGGATTTGATATCATCGTGCAGCCTGCTACACGATAACCAACCACTGATGTCCACTTTTTTTGGCAGCTCCTTTCGCTGAACTACAATGTATTTGGATTTCTTTTTGGTTCCCTCTTCAGGCTGGAAGGGTTCGGTCAACACGGAATCCTGGTCAACACTATCGCTTGGTCTTTCTGAATTAAAGTTAAACAAACCATCGGTGGAATCTTCATTGTTCTCCTCCTGATTCTTCTTTTTCTTTTTGCTGTCCGCAAAGTTAAAGAGATTTTCACAATCGTCGCTATCGCTTTCGTTGAGCGGTTCCAAGCGCAAACGCTTACGAGGTTGGGTCTGCGATTGCGACTCCGAGTGGGAGGCTGAATGTGATTGGGATTTTTCCAGAAAGTTGATAACACTTATTTTGCCCTTGCCCGCTGACTTAGGCTGAGCAGTTGTAACCGCTGCTTTCTGGGGAGTTTTCCGGAACTGAAAGAGTCCCCCCTCATCATCTTCGTCATCCACAGCCACAGATAGGACAGGACGTTTGGGTGGCATTGGTAGCTTCTCCGGCGGTTGGTTTGTTATATTTGTAGCCACTGATTTGGCATTGAGACGAGGCGATATCCTGGTGGCAGCTACAGCTTCTGGTTTCTTCCTGGCCGAAGAAGGGGCGTCTACAGCTGATGATTTTTTTGGCTCCTGGGAATTGTCGTTGTCCTCATCCGAGGAGTCAACACAATAGACGCGTTTGCCCGCCTTTGGCATTTGTCTTTTTGAACCTGCAACTGGAACTGGTGGTTCTACAGCTTTGGCTTCATCGACAGCTTTGCTTCGCCTTGTCATGTGTTGCTTTTGAACAGGAGCAGTCGTTTTTGGCTTTACAGATTCCTCTTCATCCGGCGAATCCAGTAGTATGACATTCTTGGCTTTACTGTTTCCTTTCTCGGCAGGTAAGGGTTTGGCTCTTTTGGATGCAGCTGATTCCTTCTCCTCATCAGAGGAGTCGACTGCAATGGCATGACTCCTTTTACGCAAAGAACTTTTTGACGATTGAGGTTCCAAAACAGGCACGGAAGGCTCCTTCTCCATATCGCATTCGTCCGACTCAGGCACCACTAATTCAGAAATAGGTGTTTCAATGGATTGCGCTGAATTACGTTCCGTGTTGGGCACAATGATCGACGAGTTGAACGCCATCGAGGAAGTTACAGACTCTGTGGTCGGTAATGAATCTGAGATGATAAACTTATGCGCTGGGTTGCAGAACTCTTTGATGGAGCAATGTATCAAGGCCATGCCAATCTCGTACTCCTGAATAATACGTCGGCCACTCTGCTCCAGGATATCTAAAGAATATGTATTGTTTACTTGTTTCTGTTGATTTGTACATTACTGCCAGACCTACCTTGTATACTATTGATCGATTCAGTGGCCTGTGACTGAGTTGAAGGCACATACTGTATGACTATCACATCACCCTTTGTTAGGAATGTTTTGCGCACTCCCGAATTAATGTCCTTGCAGACTGCCCCAGCTTTTTGCACCACAGATCCGTACATTTCAAAGTGTTTGCGATTCATGAAGACGAACGTTTTGCCTGCAAAAAGACGAGTACGTTCGGGTCGCCATGTGACATCCATATTGGTGGGCTGGTAATCCTCAGGCTGCGGCCAACCCTCCTTCACATGGACGCTCTGCGCCGCCTGGAGCAGCTTTCTCCAGTAGGCAAAGGTCACAATCGGTTTGTTCTCAAGCATGGCGTGCAGTAGTTTCACGGTCACCGAGGCCTCGTTCATCGTGAGATGGGAGCACTCATCGGTCCAGTTTGAGCTCACAGTTCCGCCCATGGGTTTGAGTATCTCCGCCAGCTCCTGGATCTCGGGTCGGGTCAAGGCGGAGACCGTGGTGATCAACTTTAAGCGGGTCACTTGCCAGATGCTCAAGTTTGCGCCAAATCGAACTCGAGTTCCATCAGGCAAGGGAGTCATTGTCTTGGCAGGGACTTTACGGGGCTTCTGGGAGTTTCTGGGGAAGGTGAAGGTGCCATATCTGGAGCCAAGATCCTCAATTTGCAGGCAATCATCCTCCTCCTCTTCTCCTGGCAGGTGGATTTGTACATGATTCCTACTTATACTCAAATCCTGCGCAACAATCAAATCCGTGGCCAGGCGACCCACGGTGTAAACCTTCTTAGCTGGTAACAAAACAAACTTTTCATCATCTGATGAAATAAATTAAAGTGTTATTGTACAATATGAAATGCTTTTTAGCCAATTTACTCGCCTTTTGTTAGAACAAACATAATTTCAAAACAAACACAAAATTGCTAACTCAAAAATGCAGTGTGACCTTAGCTAGTGCTATCTACACAGGGACAAAAACTATGCTGTGATTTTAAATTTTATACGGAGTCCCCTAATCGCTTAACTATCGCAAAGTGATAAAATATCGATGCAATGTATATCGCCATTCCCTCCTAATGGCAAAACTAGCAAGAAGAAGCATTTGCAGCCGGTTTGTTTTTGTGTCGTTTTCGCTTGGATCCATAGAAAAACTGAATAATCCGGATTTATCACCGATTAATGTGAGTGAGGACACCTTGAACAATGGCTCACCTCACCGGCACCCGCGTCAGCAGCTTTAATGAGAGCTTTCTCAACGAGAATGAGCACGACTCGAATGCCGTGCTCATGGAACTGGACAAGGGATTACGGAGCGCCAAGCAGGGAATACAGTGCGAGGCGATCGTTCGCTTCCCGCGGCTCTTCGAGAAGTATCCCTTTCCCATCCTGATCAACTCGTCGTTCATCAAACTGGCCGAGTTCTTTGTCAGTGGCTCGAATCTCCTGCGCTTCTGGGTGCTCCGCGTCTGCCAGCAGAGCGAGAATCACCTGGACAAGATTCTCAACATCGATAACTTTGTGCGCCGCATCTTCATGGTGATGCACTCCAACGATCCGGTGGCTCGGGCCCTGCTCCTGCGCACTCTAGGCGCCGTTTCCCGTGTGATTCCCGAGAAGCAACAGGTCCATCATGCCATCCGACGTGCCCTGGATAGCCACGACACCGTTGAGGTGGAGGCGGCCATCTACGCCAGCAGCTGCTTCGCTGCCCAGTCCAGTTCGTTTGCTATCAGTATGTGCGCCAAGATCTCGGACATGATTGAATCGCTGCAGGTGCCAGTGCCGATGAAGCTGCTCCTGATTCCCGTGCTGCGGCACATGCATCACGAAGCCACCACAGCTGCGCTGGTCAGCAGGCTGTGCATGGATCTGCTGCCCAAGTACCCGGCCCAGAGCTTCGTTGTGGCCATTATAGACACCCTCACGCAGTTGTCTTCCCGCACGCTGGTAGGAGTGCCTGGCCAGTTGGATGTATTGCTGGATTTCATGCAGGATTTGAGGACCCCCGTGCGCATCCAGGTGCTGCGCTCCTTTAACGAATTGGCCGGCCGGCAAAGTGTTCATGCCTGGCCCAAACCAGTCATTGAAGCTCTTATCGGTCGATTCGAGTTGTGTACCAACTCCCAGGAGCAGTTTCTCTTTCTTTCCATCTTGCTGAAGCTCAGCGAGTGCCCACTCACCTGCCAGCAGTTGCTGCGTGACCATCGCGTGGCCCTGCTCCGTCTGTGCGTCCAGTGCATCAGCAAGTTGGACGACTACACCACTGCCACTCAGGCCATGGCCGTGCTCTCTGTTTTAGTGGCTTTTGGACTGAAGAAGGAGGCATACAGCGAGCAGGTAGATGAGATTCTTCACATGGTCAACCTTCACATGGAGGGATTACTTCTCTGCACGGCCAAGCGGCCGGAGTGTACCCGGGATCTGCGTAGGGTGTTGACCTACGGCATACGAATCACTCAAGCTAATGCTGAATTTGGAACCTCCTTCATTGAAATCGTCACCAATACCCTGGGCGATAAGGCAGCCTATCCGCCGGCCAATGCGGAACTCATGTGTGAGGCACTCGTGGGTCTCTGCGAGCATTTCCAGTTGCGCAAATACGCTTTCTCCACAGCAGAGGAATTAATAGGAGATGACGCCATGGAGACTGATGAACCGCTTCCACCCAAGGTAACTTTTGATTTAAAAACTTGGTTAACAATTAGCTAATCTTATTTAATTGTAGGTAAATCCAATGCTGGCTCGCCTGCCGCTCATCTTGCACAAGCTAAACACCATAATCGACCAAGAGAGCTGCGAGCAACAGTTGCGCACCGTGGAGATCTTGAGTGCCTTGGTGCTTCAGACCACCATGGGCTGTTATCTGCCGCAGAAGGTGGTGCAGTGTTTTGAAAAGTGCCTGGGCAGACTGAATTGCTGGACACTTTACAGAATTGCACGCACTGCTAGTCGCTATGGTCACCACTATGTGGCTGCTCACATTTACACCAAGGTCTCCCAGATAGTGATCAGCGATCACATGCACTACTTCCTGGTGGCTCTGTCGCAGATCTCGCAGGCGGAGTGCATCCTAAATTATGGCTTGGAGTACGCCTATATGCGAGATAATTATGCACCGAAAGCGGCTCCGGAACCTTTGATGCCGTTGATGAAGCGTTTGGAAACCGCAAGCAATCTCTACCAACAAGCACTGGCTAGCCTGCGGGCCTGCTCCTCCCCACAGCATCCGTGCACCTTTCAGCTGGAGTATCTGAAGATAAGGGCACAGTTTCTGCAGACCCTACACCTCGCAGTGACCGTGAAGAATGCTCAGGTGATTGTGCCACCGCCGGCGATAGCTGGTAGTTTGGCTCAGAACTCACGGGATTACCTACAGAAGTTTGGGCATGTCACGAATCAGCTGCGCAAGCTGGTCAAGGCTTTAAAAGCCTGTGAAGAGACCTATGCCAGACTCTACAAATCATCCTTTGATGCGGATCATGTGACGCTGGAGTTTCTCGAGGTGGCTGAGTTCCAATGTGCTCTTTTTGCCCACATCATTGAATCGATTTGCTATGCCACTCCGCCGGAGCCACCTGTTTTCCTAACCACTGGCGATCACCCGGAGACACGCTACTTCGCCGCCAGTTGCCAGCGCATGGAGCAGATGCAAAAGAACCTTCCCCAGGAGCCGGCTAATGCCAAGACCATTAGCAACCGACATTTGGATGTGATCATTGCGCAGATTGAGATAATAACGAAGACACCGCTATGCCTGCCGCGCTACTTCTTCCAGATTCTGCAGTCCACCCAGATCAAGCTGTCGGTGAGTCCGCAGCCCAGGAGTGCCACAGAACCCGTGAATGTCCAGTCGGGCAGTAATCTGGTGATTAAGGTAGAGGGTGTTCTGCAGCATTTCAGCAAGCAGAAGAAGCACTTCCGGCGCGTGGAGTCTGTACAACTGAGTCTCACCTCACAGTTGATTACACCACCGCCCCGATCCTCCCAAGATCTTCCGAAACAGGCAGCCAATGACACGGTGACCCTGAACCAGATTGTAAAACCGCAGAGAGATTTCCTTTCCGGCAGCTTCCTGCTGCCCATCTCAAGTGGCGGGCACTTTCAGGTGACGCTGGAAACGTTCGTGGTGGACGAGAACGGAATAACCTGGTGCACTGGGCCCAAATCGTCGATGGTGGTGCGGGTGCTGGAGGATCCAACCAAGCAGGGAGCTCCAGCTCCGAGTACTTCCCAAGCGGTGGGACAGACGAGAAGGTTTTGAACCAGAGCTGCTTAAGACTTAAAATAAAATATTTGTAAATAAAACATGTATTCTACATAGGTAGAATCTTTTTTCTGAGTTTCTTTCGTTTTTTGAGCCTTCTTTCTAAGTTTCTGATCTTTCTTTTGGACCTTCGCACGTTCTTTCTGATTTTCGGAACATTATTTCGTTCTTTAAGACCATTTTTTTGAACTTGTGGCTTTGATAGAATTTTCGTCCGCAGTTTCAGACATTCTAGATAAGTTTCGGATTTATGTTCGGACTTTTTCGGAGTTTTGTACTTTTGTTGAGAGTTTTGAACATATATTTTAAACATTTTTAATAAAAAGTGTTAGTAATTGATCGATGTTGATGAATCTATTTCCTTGGGAATTCATCAATGATTCATTAACCAAAACGAAGACCAAATTGTAAATCCCAATTGGAATATATAGTCCCATTCACTTGAAAACCTCCGATATATCGATACTATCGCGAGTTCCTGGCCCACCCCCACCAATCGGATTGTTCGCAAGGTGCAGCTACGGTCACACTAACCCACTGCTGATTTGTTTTCATTATTTCTTTTGGCTTGGCGAATAAATTGGGACAAATGAGGCATCATTGCGGGCGATGCGAATTGTGACCAGCGGGCAGCAGCAGCGGCATGCGACACCGTCACCGACACCAGCGAAGCAGCACCACCTGGCCAGCGTCGTAAGGGATTCCCCGGATAGCGAGCGACGGATACGGATACGGAAACCCGAGACCCAAAACCAAAACCAAAATTAAAACCAAAACTGAAACGGAAAGCGGAGCACCCGCAGTCGAGCAAGTGGTTCCTACATGTCCCCCATCCCTCGCACCCTCTGATCCGCACAACGACACCCCCCTCCAATCCACTTGGCCGCTCCACCTCAATGTAAATTTTAATTGAAGCCAATTGAGCGCACACACCCGAAAACACGCACCAAAAACCAAGCCGTAATCAAACCGAAACCCTCGACCGGAGAAGGCTCCGCTGGACAAGATTCCGCACTTAACCTGTTCAGGCGACGGCGGCGGTGGTGGCGTTGGTGGTGCAATAAATGGACATAATTGCTCTAATTGGACAGAGCAGCAGCAGCAGCAGACGCAGCAGCAGTGGCAGTGGGATCGTCAGTGGGATCAGAGGAGCACCATCACCCCCCCGGGCAATAGGATGGCACAATTCACACTGTGAGTATACGTAGTAGTACATATATGTATCTTTTTGGTTATCAGTCGGCTAAGGGGGCTGCAGCACATGGATTTCCTGCTTTTACTTCGGTACCCGTCCCCTGTCAATGGGAGCTTTTGTTTATCTATTGACGGCGCTTGGCGGTATTATGCAAGGGAATTCGCTGACTCGGTTTCGGGTGTTTGGGTGTTTGGGTGCCGGGTACTGGGGGACTAACACATTTAGATCATGGAGCATTATCATACCATTACGAGCATTGCAGCTACAACAAACACAGTGCGCCGCCCAGTAGCGATAGTACGCGCGTGGACTGCGATCATGTACCGCTGTGCTCCATTAACGACGTGCAGCTAAGGTTCCTGGTGCCCGACGATCTGACGGAGGTGAGTATATATCTAACAGATGATAATCTCCCCCTATATATCCGTTTGATAAACCACCTTCAGGTGCGCCAGCTGTGCCAAGAATGGTTTCCAATCGACTATCCACTATCATGGTATGAGGATATTACCTCAAGCACGCGCTTCTTTGCGCTGGCAGCTGTATATAATCTGGCCATAATTGGTTTAATCGTTGCCGAAATCAAACCCTATCGAAATGTCAACAAGGAGGTAATAGCCAATATGAGTGATAGTGATGAGTTGTACACCAGGCTGAGCGGTTTTCCAATGCAGGACAAGGGCATCCTGCCGGACTCGATGGGCCGTTCCGCCGACGTTGGCTACATACTCTCGCTGGGCGTCCATCGTTCGCATCGACGCAATGGCATCGGATCGCTGCTGCTGGACGCGCTTATGAACCACCTGACGACGGCCGAGCGGCATTCGGTGAAGGCGATCTTCCTGCACACGCTGACCACCAACCAACCTGCCATATTTTTCTACGAGAAGAGAAGGTATCTGGGAGGGGTTTTCCCCATTGCGTGTCCTTGTGCTATTAATCGAGCTTCCCACTTTGCCCCTTTCAGATTCACGCTACACTCATTCCTGCCCTACTACTACAATATACGGGGCAAGGGCAAGGACGGATTCACCTATGTGAATTACATAAATGGCGGTCATCCACCCTGGACACTATTATATCCTTTTTCAAAATGCCTCTATGGCCTGGGCCTTCTAGCTTTTCTCTTTATGATTTCGCTGTACTTTTGGTTGCCCTCTTAACTCTCTACCGCACAGATCACATCAAGCACTATGCGTCAAAGGTACGGCACACCAGCAGCCTGTGTGCCTGGGTGACCGGTCGCGTCCAGCTGGTGGTTCGGTGGTTCTATCACAAGCTGCTCACCCGCTTTAACTTCATCGAGTGAATCGCGACGAGGCGGATCCTTCCGAGAGACACACAAGCACTTCGTCGGTGATGATAGCTGTTGCCGCCGCATTATGTCATCCCGTCGAGCATAGACAAACAAACAGCAACATTAATAGGTCCACCTGCACCCACTCACCATACAGACACACCTTCATTATAAATGTTAGGCAATACCTCCGCAGAATCATTACGTTTTTATACCGAAAGAAAGAGAAAAGGAGAAAAAGAGATCTATCAAGGAACAACGTCAAAAGGCATAAGTTGAAAATTGTATAATAATTCGATAAGTGTATTATTACGTTTAAAGAGATATCTATCTGTTCACCGCTGTAAATAGTCTTACGATGTTTTGTTTGAACTGCTGTAACCGAGTGATTTGGAATAATCCCCTTCTATTTAATGTAGCCCTTTTTTGTATGTATGTTTTTTTAACTTTTAAGTTCCACGCACAAGAAAGTCATTTAGTTTAGCGAGAACCAACAACAAAGATGCTCATGCTTTAATGCTTATTTTATGAAATCTGCACGTAAATAGCTTTGAACTGAGAAACGAATTAATGTTATATGGCAAAAAACCAGTTGAATACCCAACCACGAAAACGATAACCATTTAAAAATCAAACTCTGTTCGCTGTTTCTATAGTATTTTGTAAAAGTATTTTAATGCATATTGTTTCGCAGCTAATTCTGATTACTTTAGGCACAATTTATCTAGCAAATTGTAATATTTTATAAAATAAAAACTTGTAAAGTTAAAGACAAGATTTTTTTTTACTTTAATCCTAAGAATAAAGTCTAAAGTTCATATTACACGATATTACAATTTGGCTGTCACAATGGATTTTAATTTATACTACTTATAGCTAAACAGATTTAAATCAAAACCTTTTTTAACAACTTAGGGATACACTTTAATGTTTTAAAACTGTAATTTATTTGCAAAATAGTGAAAACTGCCAAACACTTGATTATTTAACATTACAAACTTTAAAGTTAAGTTCAAAACGAAAATTGTTTAAGAAAGTTAAAGATAAAAATAAAAGTTATAAAGCAACATAATTTGTTTATTATATATAATTTTTAAAGAAATTCAAAAAAAAAGTGCCCCTGGCCAGTGCTGTAAAACAGTGTTGCAGAGTGCTAAGCTAACAGCTGATCTGGCAACGCTGTCTTAACCTGTCACTATTGTGAACTAGCAACTTCGGGTCAATTTAGTAGCATAAATTCGTCGCAACTGCCTGGAAAATGTTCTCGAGAGCCGCTCTTCTAACAGGTAAAACCCCAAAAACCGTGCAAAAAGCTGGCCGGATATTCGGCAAGCCCTAAACAAACAATGGCATCGAGCGAATCCGCCCGCAAATGACCGTGAAAATTGTTACGGCATTGCAAAAGTCGTCGGACATCGTGGTTTATGTAATCACCCATTCGCAGTGTATACGTCAAAAAAAGCATAATTTTCGCAAATCAGAGGTAAAACTAATGGTGGCGATGTGCATTTACAGCCCAGCGCCCCTTGGCGGTGGCCGCCACCCGGACGGCCTCCGCTGCCGCCGCTCCCGGCGGAGCCATCGAGCGCCGCCAGCGCCCCGAGCATCCCGGCAAGGTCCGTCTGGGCTTCCTGCCCGAGGAGTGGTTCCAGTTCTTCTACAACAAGACTGGCGTCACCGGTCCCTACACCTTCGGCGTGGGCCTGATCACCTACCTGTGCTCCAAGGAGATCTACGTCATGGAGCACGAGTACTACAGCGGGCTGTCCCTCGGCATCATGGCCGTCATCGCCGTCAAGAAGCTCGGCCCAGTCATCGCCAAGTGGGCTGATGGCGAGATCGATGTAAGTACAACTTAGAAAGCCAGCTTGAAGAATGGATTCCTTTTTTGAAGATGATCTCTGATATGTGTGGATAATATTTAGTTAAACCACAAGAAGTATACTTTACTTAAAGCCGCTTTTTTGTCCTCATCTTTAACTAAAAGTAGGTTTTAAACCTAGAATATGTAGTTTAGCCCAGTGAAACGTTTTAGCAGACTTCTTTAGACAACGTAAATATCCCTTTAAAAATAACTTTAAACCAATCTTTTAAAATTAAATCAAGTTTTTAATCTTGGTTTGTTATTTTTCGACTAAAAAACGGAGTAACTTAATTAACAAATTCATAAGCTCTCTTAAACCTTCAATAAATTTCAGAAACCAGTACTAATAATTCCTGTTTTCCCACAGAAAATCGAATCCGAGTGGAAGGAAGGCCGCGAGGCTGAGCTGAAGGTCCTCTCCGATGCCATCGAGGCCGAGAAGAAGGAGCAGTGGCGCGCCGACGGTGCCCTGCTGCTGATGGAGGCCAAGAAGGAGAACATTGCATTGCAGTTGGAGGCCGCTTTCCGTGAGCGCGCCATGAATGTCTACTCGGAGGTCAAGCGCCGTCTCGACTACCAGGTGGAGTGCCGCCATGTCGAGCGTCGTCTTAGCCAGAAGCACATGGTCAACTGGATCACCAAAAACGTGCTGGCCAGCATCTCGCCCCAGCAGGAGAAGGAGACCCTCAACAAGTGCATCGCCGATCTGAGCGCCCTCGCCCTGCGCGTCAAGTCTGCCTAAACGATTTGAGTTTTAGTTGTTTAATTTGTAAATTAAAACCCATTCGAGACGCTGGAAACATGAATATGCCTGCAAGATGATAAAATCGATCCAATATATCTTCAAAATGTCCGTGTCTGAAAAGATCTTTTTGTGCAATTTTGCGTTATATTTAAAATGTTTTGTTTAATCTTAAGACGGCTTTTTTTTATCACTTTGATGGTGTAGCATATCGTAAGGCTGAAGAGGTGGAATGATAAATCGGTATCTTTTAGGGTTTCTAAAATTTGGCACCTTTTTATTGAGGAAAAGTGTTAGGAGTACAATGAACCTTAAAACTAATTTAGTTGCAAAGTGTAGTTGTTTCGAAAAGTCAATCATACACCTATCAGTCTTGTGCTGCACTGGCATCGTCATCGAAGGCATCCGCCTCCACCTGCTCTCCCTGGAAATCGCCCAGGATTCCCAGGCGGCGTACAGCTTGGATATTTTGGATACAGTGGTCCACATTGGTCACTATGCAAAGGGGTCGTTCACCCTTATAGTAAGCCGTATTATCGCGCAGATAGACAACATCCCTAGTGGCCAGCCAGTGTTGCAGCTTTACGAAACAAGGACACTGCCAAGGATTACCTTCGATGGCCACGCGTTTTAGGTTCGGGAAACTCACATTCACCTTGGACAGAAAAGTGAGGCGATTGTTATCTACCAGGATCTCCTGGACGCTACTAAGGCTCTCCAGCACATCCAGACTGATCTCCTCCAGCAAGTTGTGACCTAAGTGCAACTTCTGGAGACGCCGCATGGGTGCAAACATTCGCACATCCAAGGACTTCAGTTCGTTGTGACCCAGTTTTAGGTACTCCAAAAATGGTAGCGATGAGAAGGCCAGTGGATGAAGGTGCTTCATATGATTGCCATTTAAGTTGAGCCTGCGCATGCGTGGCAAGGTGTTGCTGCCAAAGATCTGCTCTTCGAGGAACTCCAGGTTATTGTAGGACAGATCCAAGGTGTCCAGGTTCAGCAGGGCAGCAAAGGTACTCGACTTGATCTCCAGGATTGCATTATACTGCAGATACAGCTTTCGTAGCGCTCCCAAACCCACAAAGTGACCGGGATTTAGGCTGGCTATGCTATTCCGGGATACATCTAGCATTTGTAGTCTGGCCAGCACTCGGAATTGGTAGTCGAACAGGAGGCGGATGCGATTTCCGGACAGATCCAGTTGTTGCAGATGCAGCACAAAGTTCTGCACCGCTCCAAAGACATTGGGACGCAGTGCATCGATGGCGTTTCGGGAGAGGTTCAGTACTCGCAGCTGGGAGAGTGGCTGAAAGGTTTCCTGGCCAATGGTGTTCAGCCTGTTCCCGCTGAGCTGCAGGTCCAAAAGACCGTGGAGTCCACGAAAGGCGTTCACATCCAACTGAAAGAAAGAATTTATATTTTAAATTTGCAGTCCCGCTTTTTTCCCCAGATTAAACATCATTAAAAGTTGTTTGCAAACTTATTTTTAAGAGTGATGTTTGCAAATATTTTGATCAGCTTTAAAATTAGAAACAATTTTCTCATTCTCTCTCAAATTTTACTATTGTCATATATAGTTTTTCAATTAATAATGTTTGCTTCAATGGATAAACAAGAAATATTCAACAGATATTTTACAACCCGGCTAAAAGGCATAGATCACCACGATCAATTTAAAATCTGATATGTAAATCTGACTAGCAAACAGTAAACATTAAAGTTCGTTGCGGTTAACTGATATCAAAATAAAGGTGATATGATCAATAGATTCCGGCTGATCCCACACAATGTATATTAAAACACATTTTTAAACCATTTTTTTTAGAACATTTTTTTTAAGAATCAACTCACCTGAGCCAGTTGATTGTTATTTAAAATCAATTCCTGTAATTGCGGACAGACTCCAAAAGTGGCATTTACCAGGCGATTGTGGCCCAGTTCCAGGCGATTGAGCAGCGGCATATGGGGTAGATCGCATTGCTTCAGGGCATTATGCGAAAAATTCGCATAAATCAACTTCCTCAGGTTGCCAAAAAAGTCCCGGTCCAGAAGTTCCATTTGATTGTGACTAAAATCGATCCGCTGGAGGGCTGACTCAACCGCAAAGTGGTTTCCCTTTATGTCAACGAGACCACAGCCACTGAGGTTCAGGTACCGCAGATTGGGTAGGATGGCAAAGCCGCTGGTATGAAGGTTTATGGGAGCTGCTGCTGTTAAATCCAGTTCCACTAGGTTGGCCAAATGATCTGCATTCTCCCCTGAAGGGATTTGACACGGTTTAAGGATAAATACATTTGAGGAAAAACCATTTTTTGAAAGGGAGAGGGGAATTATATACAATTTGTTTCTGTTATTTGTTGTCTTTAATGGGAAGCTTGGTAATATAATAGCATTAATCTTCAGTTTTAGGTCTTCCTCTTTTCCCAATATTACTTGCAAAGTTTTATCAAATTACTAATTGTGAAAAAATGTTTAGTTTTTCCCTGACTTTTAACCTCTCCCTATAACCAGAGCTTACCTGATCCCACCTCCAGTTCCGTTTGCACATTCCTTATAGAGAGGGTGTGCCAGTTTTCCGCTCCCAAATCCACCAGATCCTGCAGGGAAGCGATTTCATTGCACTGGAAGTTCCGCCAACCAATGGGCTGGCAGAGATCGGCTCCATTCAGAAAGGGAAATCCCCCGCAGAAGAGCCCCAGAAAAACCAACAGAACCCTATTTGCAGTCGGCAACATTCCTGCTCCAGAGTTCGGTCTCAACTGAGGATCCGCGAACGAACGCAGAATGCGAATGAAAATGCAAATCCAGTTTGCAAAGAGGGGAGTGTTCGGGGGTTCACTATACAGAAGTCCAAGCCGGTTTGGGGCGTCATCAATGGGATCTTGGCTAGGGGCCGGCCACTCAACAGCTGTGAAATGCCTCCAAATCAAACACACACTTGTTTATCTTTCTCTATTGATAGGTACTTTCTATAACTCTTTAATAGTGGTTTACATACAGTATACGTTATATAATATCGGTTAATTACTTGACGCGCGATTATTGTGCTCTTGGAGAAAAAATATTATGTTTTGATTTTATAGATTTATGGTCTAGACATCTATCATAGCTCATATTATACAAATTACAGGAAAATGAAGCCAAGAAAAACTCACTAACTTAGACTAAAACTTAGAAAGAAAACAAGTAACAATCAAAAATTATCTATAATCTATTTTAGATTATACATATTTGAAGAGTATGCACAATTTTTCGATTTGTGCTTATGGGTATTTTAAGTTGGAGGCTCTTGAAAATGCTCAGATTGACGGATATTATATATCTGGCTAACAAATTATCATCTGGAAGCCAAAACTAAGCCAGAAAAAGACGATTAAATTTAGTCTAACATTATATTGAAGCAATGGATATACGTACATACATATATGGAGATATTTAAAGTACATTCCTTACAAGCAAATATATTTTACTAAACTGCTTTTCAAGAGCTCTTGGCTAAGATGCAAATATATATGTGGCTTACATTAATTAAGATCTTGTACTAGGTCTATTTTCACATTGATGGATTCTGTTTTTAGAGCGTTTCCCAGAAGACTTGCGACGGCAAATACGATGTTTTTTTTTGATAACTGAAAACTGGTATCTAGATCAGACTATAGTTACGGTTGGGTTTGTCATCTTGTTGCTGTTGTACAACGGCTGATAATGGGCACTCGATCCGTTCTTAACACTCTGACAGCCATTGGGATAGCGCATTTTGACCACGTTTGGATTTTGGGCTAGGGAAGATGTTGATGAGGAGGAGGACGTTGACGAGGATAGCGAACCGGTTGATGACTTATTTTGCAGAGGCAGTGCCTCCCCGATAAGGGTTATCCTTACGGGCTTATAGGCATTGCCATTGGGCATGGTCGGCGGGGTATCCCATCCAATGGAGGAACGTCTTGGAGTATCCGGAAAAGCAGCCGCCAGCTGCTGATTATAATTGGTCAGCGTGGTGGAGATTATGGTGTGCCGGCGGGTCTGGCTGAGAGCTGGACAGGATTTCTCCTGCTGCTTGTGCTCCTGGCTCTGGTTGCTCTGGTGGTGGCGGATTATTGTGGTGGCTGCCAGCGTGGAATCGTGCATGTGGAGCGTCGGAAAGTGTGTGGTATAACTGGTATATTCGGGCTTACTTCTGCGAACAGATAAACGAGGATTAGTGGGATGATCCAGGAAAATGTATTCATTTCTATAAAGGAACCATTAGCTTTGTCCATGCCATTAAAGATTAGTTTTATAGAGAAGATGGGAAGGACTTTCAGATATTCTCAATACGAAATTAAATTAAAATTCCTGATGGAAATATATTATGGAATATTTCTTTTAAAATTTAATATAAATTTACCGATTATAGATTTAAATCTTTAGGAATCTCCTATTGTAAATCGAGTTCAAGCCGCATAAATATCAAAAAAAGTCCCCAAGAACGTGGAAAAGCTGCGGCTGTCATTCAATAAGAATGTCTTATGATTCATGACTCATCTGAATCATCAAGGTTTTAATTTACTTTCGACCCATCCCATCTTCTCGACGTGTTCTCGGTTATTTTTTTAGTTTGCATTACCTTGGGACTCTATTTAATTGCCGCATGCAATTAAAACGTTTCACAAACAGTGTTAAATTTTCAGTGACAAATTAGTAACGTTCTTAAGCTTTAAGCTAGTAACTTAGATATCTTAGATATATATTAAAGCTTATGTAGGTATCGTTTAGTTAGAGGTCAGTAAATGCATTCGGGAACTTAGTTTCTCAAGTGCAAGAGTTACAATTATCCAAACAGTTATAGCTTAGGTGTAGTATACATATAAGATTGATGGCACAGAGCACAATGATGGCTAGGATGAAATCACAAAATAGTACCTGTTGCTCCCCAAATTGTAGTCTAAATGGCGGATTGTTAAAGATTAAAAAGATCGTGTGTATATTCCATGGAAGCATTACAGAGGCGGGTGTGGAAGAAATAGGAAATTTAGATGGGTTAATCGGGGCGAGATCTGGTCTATTGTTAGTCGATTTGAAAAAAAAAATGGCAAAGAAAATTCCACCTCCTGTTGCTGCTGCCAAAGAGAGCTGATGTTGCAGATTTCAGCTTTCAGCTCTAGCTACTGCAGAATCGGCCCTAATTAGACTGCTCCAATTGCAATTTGCTGCCATTAACGTCAAGAGCCGGCAAAAAGTGGCCAACTGATTTGCATGCCAGCGGAGCGTGAAGCCAGCTGAAACCGATTCCAGCAGCAACTGCCACCAGCAACTTGCAACTTGCAACACCAACTGGCCAGCAGCAACTACACACAGAAAACTTAACTACCTAGAAAAAAAACAACCAAAAAATTTTATAAATGGGTTTTGAAAAGTTCTATATAATTTATAACCTGACAGATACTTCGTTATCTTTAAAAAATAATTATTTACTGCTGCGATTACACCAAAATAAAATATTTTTAATATAATAAATCAAATTATATTGATAAAAGACAACAGACAAAATGACTATGAATTTTTCTAATCTATGTAATTAAATTAAGTTTGCTTGTGCCTTAGAATCTGAAGTTCAGTTCATAAAAAATGCATTTTCTATTTATAACTACATAGATATAGGGCTTATATTCCCAAATAAAAATATAATAATATTAAAATAAAATCACCAACAAATGAAAATGCAAATAAACTTCTTATGTTAATGCTAAAAAACTTTAAGATACCATTTTTCCCCTAGTGTATAAAAATTAACAAGCAGCAACAGGCGGCATCGTTTTGTATTAGTTTTGTTAGTTTGCGGCCGCGCAGCTGCGGTTGATGAAAAGCCCCCAAAATTACAACCAAGTATTACACAAAATTACCGAAACACATAAACAAAATGCAGAAAAAATACAGGTAAATAATGCAGTAAGGGGGTAACAAAGTATATGGCCGAAATTGAAACAAACATGAAAGTTTGCCTACCTGGACAAACCCTCCGCACCAATGGCAAGTGGTCGTGTCTGTGAAAGTGGAATCGGAATTGAAATAGTCGATAGCTTTCGGTTAGTCAATGTTGTGCAAACACATATGATCGGCAAGATATGTATATACTATATACACATGGCCCCAAAAGGCCCAACTTACCCGCTCCGTTTGGGTGGCCATGCTGATGAGCTCCTTGCCCGGATCCCCGCCAGATCCATTGGCGATCTTCTGCCTCTTCTCGGCCTCCAATTGCTCGATGAGATCACGCTGCAGGCGGATGGTGCGATCACGATCGTCCACTTGACCCTGGATGAGGAGGGGGATTGGACAAGGGGATATTGGATGGTGAGACCAGTGAGATCAGTAAATGTCAGTTCACTCTTGTGGAGCGAGCCATGAAAGGTCACTAGTGGTTATATCTAAGCCAGAGAGTGTGAAAATCATATCTATATAGGGGTAAAACGCTATCTTGGCTTAGTTTTTGCTTTTTAAGACAGTCATGCTTTGATTATTTTATACAAGTGCTTCGTTTTCTGATTTTCGAAATTAGGAAGCCATTTCTTTTTCCTCAATCAAAGCATAGTTTTTACACAACAGCTAAATATGAATATAACTCTTTTAACTATGTGTTATGTAAGTGTATTTCGATTTGTATGTAAAAAAAATGGATTATCAAAGGAGCAGATGAAATCATGTTTCTTTTCTTATAAAAAATGAAATATTAATAAAAAGGAATAGGTATTATCTAAAGTAAAATATACCCATAGTATATAGGGACTCCTTAAATTGTTACAGATTATAATCTGCCCTTTTGATTCACAGTGATCTTTTTTATCAGTATTTTTAGGGTTGTTGTATGATCTGTGTTCTATGGCAAGTCAAAGTGCAAAATTAACTTTTGATATAATACATATCAACACATGTATTTATATAAAATGAATATATTTTGTTTTCAAAGATAGATTTACAATAAGCATAGGTATAGTATTCTTCATGATTGGATATATTACATGCTAGGCTACATAGAGTAAAATTCTATGTATCTAATAAACATTAAGAAACAACAGCGAGAGTAAAAATGCGATAGAAAAGACTTGTCCTGCTCCGAATAGTTAGTTCGGTTTAGGTTGAGACCCAGTTTCTGTGTTCTCCCGGCTTACGAGCAAACGAAATGCAAAAAACGTGCAAATACCTGAAGGTAAACCACCTGTCTACGTAGATCCGATAGCTCCTGGAGCGGGTCCTCCGTCGTCGATGAGGTCAGACTGGCCAGATCGATGTCATTCAGCTGCTTGCTATCCAATCCGCAGGCGGCGAACAGCTGAACGTTGTCGTTCTCGAATGGATTGAGCGTTTCCGTCTGTGAATAGGTAATAAAAACCAGTAGGTTACTTTCCATTCATCACCAACTCCTACAGATATTGCCTTGGGCACAGATAAATAAATAAACTCGAACGTAAGACGGCGACGTACCCGCTTTAAATCAAAATCTGGCTCCTGGGAATTGTGCAAGTGAATGGTGATTGTGAGTGTGAGTGATGGGTGGTATGCCATGGAAATGTAAGGAAAGAAAAGCGCTTTTGAAAGGAAAAACTATGATTGTACTTAAAAAAGTAATATCAGCATAATAAATAAAGGCTTAATATCTGAAATTTTATGACCAAAATTCAATTTATGGAGCATAAAAACATATGATAGAGGCGTTTTCAGGATATAAAACAGTCGGAAATCAAAACTGATACTATTAAATTGGTTGGTTTTTCATTATTTATTGATGATTATATTGAATATACTATAGTTTATTCGAACTATCAGATCAATTAATTTTTTTGCAAGATATCAAGGATGATACTTTAATAACAGTCTTAATAAATAAAACTCATTTGCCCATAGGCATTTGTAAATCTGAGATAAGGAAAACTTTCTCAAAAAATCATATTTTCGGTTCCTGAAATGTATTCCTATAAAAAGAACGTAGGTACAAATGGTATTTAAATTTTACGTTTTAAAAAAACTATATTTCTAAATTGCTGTCAAGCAAATTTAGATAAAATGGATAGAAAGAAAAAAGTTTTTAAATGTTAAAACAAAATATTATACCCATATTACGTATACGTTATCCATATTTTTAGCCACCTCTTACCTCCTGGAGTATTCGTCGCAGACGCAGCAGCTGCTTCTTGAACTGCAGCACATCCTGGATCATGGCATTGCGGAAGGACTTGTCATACAACATCAGATCGTCCGACGAGCTGTGCAGCTCGCCCCCGCACCTGTGGCCGGATGATCCGGATGCAGTAGCTCCTCCTGCTCCTCCACCCAATCCCAAGCCCAGGTGCTGCTGCTGCAGGTGACGCTGGCGGGGCAGACTGGCCGTTGAGCCGGACGATGTCCTTGAGTTGGCCGTGCTTCTCTTCCTGGCAGCAGCAGCTGCCGAAGCTCCTCCACTTCGGGTGGACCTCAAGCTATTATCCGAATCGTTTCCGGTGAGCTGTTGGTCCTGGAGACGCGAGCGGTTCAGCAATCTGGTGGCACGGGCCGGCAATTGGGCGCTGCAAAAGAAAGGGGGTTCAATTAGAATTTAATTAATTTACAATTAAGAAATATATTCATAATTAAATAGAAATATCCAAGAGTGCCTGAGATATGTTTCGTTGGCCTGCGGCGCACTGCTGGCCATATAGGTTGCATAGTGGTAATGGATATGCTGCTGTTTAATGGTCATCGGTGAGCTGGTTCGCTGGCTACTCCCCAGGAATCTATTCTCCGACGTCTTCAAGTCGGTCCGGACTCTTCGCACTCCACTGGGCGGAGATTTGCTCGCCTCCGACATCGCCTCAAGCTGACAAATCGAATTTCTTTTGGGTCGTTGCCTGGACCCTAGAGCTCCATGTTGTGGCTCTGCAAGAATGACACAATCGCGTCATGCGCAGACCATCAACAGCTGTGTGGAGACTTTGGAGAAAAATGTTGTGCGACCCCACTACACTTAAAGAATTTATATTGTTGAACATAAGAAATTTATTAAAAATACTTCAAAAGAAATTCTTGATAGGTGTTTCTTCGGAAGAGGTTACTAAGGACTTTTTAAAGTTTGCTTTAAAATTTATAATAACAAAAGTTCGATTTTATCCCAAATTCACCCAAAAACAAAGTTGAGACATAATGTTATCTATATTTCAAGACCGTTTGAGACTACTTTCGTCTCGACTTCAAGAACGTTTTCTTCTTATAAGTTGACAAAGGGAATATTTTCATTGGGATCACATGATATTGTCTCTTTTCCGTTCTCAGTTTCTGAGTTTAAGGACAATTGACATATAAAGAAACCACAAAATGTATGGATTTTAATATAATTGGAATACATCTGATATATAAGTTAAGATATTTAAGCTTAAGCAAATGAAATTTGCCAAGTGTAGGGGTGAGTTTTGCAATTATTTAGCCAGCCTCAATTAACGCGTTCGCAATGAAAGTGAAATGCCATTGATTAGGGCTGGCCAGAGGAGCCCCGACCGGCGGTTGTCAATGGGCAATTAAGATAGGTGAGCAGAATGGGAAGAATGAGGGGTCAGGTGGCGGAACAGGTAACCTGCACGACATGAATGCTGGAAATAAATCCACAGACGCGGCTGCCTTTCAGCTGAATGGTGAAAGTCAACTGTTGCGTGTTGCAGTCACCCAAAAATGCAGGGGGCTACAAAAAGAGGGATGAGGAGGAGGAGGGCTCTTACACATGCGCAGTGTTCAAAATTTTACGCCATATTTCAAAACAAACTGTTGAAAATCGTCTGTAAAGCAAACAAAAGGAAAAAATCATTCAAAGATAGTTAGCTCATTCGATTATTCACGGTTGTATCCAAAAGGTTAATGCCTAATGGATTTCGGGTCTTCTATAATACCCGCAATTATAGCGATATTTCGGTTAGTGGATCCATTACGACAAAGAAATTAATTCGAGCATCTCACGGATTTTTTGTGAGACTTTCCTCTGGTGAAGTTAATGATCGGAGTTCAGATGGTAAGTTCCAAGAGTAATTGGCCCCAGGGAACTGGCACGGCGGCAATTTGAATATTTGAATCTGCGAACTTTGTTTATGGTCGCATTAAGATGATCGCGAATCGCACGAAATGGACTGTGAACAATTTTCAGCTCATCTGGAGCGGCGATGAAAGTACGAAAATATGTTGTATTGTTCCGGAGTCCCCTTCTATTTTCACCGTTAGCTCGTCGGTGTTATAAAGGTTCTCAGCACTCTTTCATTTTAATTAATAATAAATTCCCTGCTGTGATGGTAGGAAAGATCGGAGATGTAGATAGAAATTGATTTATTTCCTGAGTAATTCAGACAATTTTATTTATTTTTCAATTTAGATGGTTTAATTGATAAGAAACCTGCCTTAAAATGATTTTTTTCATAATCAAATTTTAAACTATAATACAGGATCCTTTAACTTTGGAATGAATAACACTATTCCTATATTATTTCTTCTCATTTCCACTTTATTTATAAGATAAATACACAATAAACAGTTAATTAAACTGCATGTTTTTTTATTATAATTAAAAACTTGTACTGATTAACTTCTAATTAACCAATTTGGGTAATTCGCGAAACAACCAAACCGAAGCCAAAAGTTCAAATGGATTCACTCGACTGTTTCCAAACAAAAAGCAATTAAAGTGAACATTATGTCCAAACCATAAAACACAAAATACACTTTCCCAAATCCCACACACAACCATTCAGCTAGCAAAATTCCACATGTTTGTGAGTTTCGCACGCCAACTTTATGCGGTTTTTGTACTATGAATATGAATGCAGAAACCAGGCCCGAAGAGATCCGCCGAAATCAAAACAATGCGAGTACTTTGCACAACTCAATTCAGCGAAACTCGGCAGGCGGTAATGCCGGATATTTCGTACTCTAAACAAAAAACAAACCGATTGTCAGACGACAAAATGCCTGTCATTGCAACAAGTGCAGCAAATGGATTTATATCTATATACATATATGGCAATATCATCATGGGAGTAGAGAAGGGGGTAATTTAGGATTATGCATCACTATTACCGTGATTCACTCTGAGATATTGTCATTCCTTAAATATGAAAATGAGTCAAAGTATATATAATGGATTGAAAATTTAACGAAGGATCTACGGAAACTTGGATATCAAGAAAATTTCTGGAATTTATCAAATTACAAAATAACGCCTTTATCAGCATTATTGAATATCATAAAATATTCAATGATCTATATGATTTATAATATTTCAAAGCATTCATAATTTAAAAAATGTCCTATTTTTCTTACTTGGAAAATAGTAACACAGAACATAAATACATTGTTTTAAATATACTTATCTAACAGTCTCTCACACCTTCTTAAATAAACGTAAGTGCCATAGAGACCTATTTACAACGAAATTTGGAAATAAGATCTAGATATGTGAGTATAATGGTTTCGTATACGTGTTTATTATGTTACGTGATGAGAATTTAAGATCATCATTTCTTCTATTTCCGATGATAAGCTTTTCCGAAAAGTAAACAAAGAGCCCCTGAAGTTTGCCCCGTGGCTACGCACCTGCTTTTCAGCTACCTTTCTACACATTTAGTACAAATGTGTCTCATTTGTGACTCCACACGCGCCACTGCCAACGGCAACTGTCGCTAACTTGGCTCACTTGGTTTGGCTGCAGCTGCAACACACAGCACACAACAGTTAGCAGTCAACTACCAACAATGACAAGTAATCATAATCATATTGCGATCCATGGAGTTGAGGCGTTGACATGCACTACTCGAACTTCACTTCCCAACGGTACTTATCAATTTGTGCGGCAAAACGTCATTTGTCATAGAGTCGGAGACCTTTGGGGGCTGCACATATATGTGGTATAGTACCTATCTTTACATATATATATGTGTAGGAAGATATAGGAAGGGGAAGTGGAAATGGAAAGGCAGCTTCATTAGAGGCCCCGGGAAGGGGCGCGAGCTGCAAGCCACGCAAGTAATGGTAATAGTCATAAAAAAATAAAGAAATAACCAACATTCTCACACGGCCGCCTCTGATGAGAATCCGGTGTGTATCTCGCATGCCCAGAGTTCTACGTCCTCCACGCAGAGAAAAACTAGATCTTAGTCAAGAGATCAAAACTTTTTCAGATCATATTCTGGTATAATAATGTTAGAAACAACTATTCCTAGTTGCATTTAAGCACAAGCTAAGAGGCCAACATTTCAGATCATATTCTGATATATTCCAAGATGTAAAGGTTTTGAGTCTACATTCAATGGCACTAAAGCACAAGCTAAAGAATATATTATTTCAAATATGAATATGATATAGGTTCTTCTATATCTTTAAAGATAAGATCACTTCACCTCATGATAATAGGAAAATATTCGAACATAAGTATATAAAAAGTAAATTTTTTTAAGTGTGTGAGCCGAGGATGATGATCAACGATGGTTAAGATGGGGATATGCCCAGAGACAGTGTTTTGGGGCTGGGGAATTCGGAGTTGGGGAGCACTTTCGAGGCAGACAGGTAGATAGGAAGGTAGGCAGAGGCAGAGCCAACAGCAGAGGCAGCAGCAGTTATCTGTATCTGTATTTGCACTCGATGGTATGTTGGTAGTTTGTGTGGCAAACATTCTGTTGAATTATGCATGGCGATGGCGATGGAGATGGAGATGGGAACCCGTACTCGTACTCGTATCCGTAACCAAAACCTGAACGCGTCGCAAATGCAACTGAACTTGAAGTGGCTGAAAAGCCATAAAAGGGGCCACCTCGACCCCCGGATGCCCCTTTCTTTATGTGCCTGATATCTGTAATTGTTACGTTTATGGCATCAAATTCCAAAAGATTTTCCAAACGTTGCCTGCATTTGCATGTGACACACTTTTTAGCCCATTGTGTTGGGCCTACCCCTGCTCCCCTTCTTTTTTTTTTGCCCCCGGTTGCATATCGAATTACGCAAAGCTAAGAGCGGAAATCATCACCCACTTTGGCTACCACTTGGCTAAGGTTTCTGGGCTTTCTGTAGCTTCTGACTGCCTTTGTTAGCCCTGCCAGATTTTGCCAACAATTCGTTTCGTGAATACGCAATGTACTAAAGAACTCAACTACAGTCGTAAGTCAGTAATTCGGCCCAGAGTTTGTAACATAATAAAAAAAAAGATAGGACATTTTCTATATTTAAAATTTGACTATCAACATATTTTAACAAATAGTTTTAGCAACAGTAAGTGTAGTGCTTTTATAAAAATATCATTGTTATCTATTTATCCTAATAGTTCGTAGCATTCAAATTCAACTTTTATTTGAACCATGTTCCATAAATCGACTTACATTTTAGTTCTATGAACGATCAATTGAAGAAACTTTAATAATTAGGTGCTTAAGATATATTTGCTTAAGTGTTTCTTATCAAATGGTGCAAAGTTTTTTTTATGAGTGGTTATAAAATCATTTTAAAGATTATGAAGATAAATAAAGTCGCTATTGGAAATAAAATTTCATGAGTGAGGCACATAAAATGCTAAATTATTTTCTTTTTAAGATAAAGAAGCTTCATTTTTCGAATATTCATTTGATAGAAGTCCCACCGTACTTCTTCTACTCACTCGAATCTGCGGGTCTAGGCCAAATGCGAAATGTATCCCAGGCAAAACGCTCGTTTCATTGACACTTGTGCCCCGCGGCGTGTCTTTTGTTATGAAAGCTGGTGTTTCGTTGGCGTCGGCGTTGGACCGCCTATATGTATCTGTATCTGTATCCGAATCTGAAGCTTTGGATGGGCAGGTAGTATCTGTATCTGTGGCATGGAAGAGGCAACAGTGCGTATCACTGGAGGCGACGACTGCCTGCGGTCACTGGCTCTTGCTTTTGATTATTTTGGTTTTATATTTTGTTTCGGTTATTAACAACGCAATTTTATTGGTCTACGCAATAGCTCCCACGCGCTTTTTTGGAACAACGGCTCTTGCACAATTTTAGCAATCTACAATTGCCTTTATTGGCAGCGCTCTTTAAACCGATATTGCTGATGGAATGATATTGGATTACGAATATAATTTATTTTTGTATCGGGGAGCTAAACGCACAGCACTCATAAACCCAACCGCACGCTTTGAGATCTTGTTTAATACTGGAGCCGAAATCGAAGTTGGAGTGCTGATGGAGTGGTATGATATGGTAATGGAACATGACAGTGGTTTGGTAAGTGATGATCGGGGGATTACAAATTTACCTTGGGGGGACAAGTTTTAATGGATAAGAAAAGGAGACTTTTTTTATCAAAATTTCGTATTTTTAAACGAATACTGTGATTTTATATGTTTATTTTAAAATTAAATGAAAATTGAAAGTTTTTAGGAATGATTGACCCCTGCTCTCCATAGCTTCTAAAAAGTCCATTAAATTCTTAAAAAATAAAAAGATCAAATGAATTTGGGTTTGTATAATAAAATTTTAATGAAAATAGAAAGAGCTTTAGAGTAAATGCTTTTAGGCCCAGGTAACTATATCTTTTAAAGACAATTGTGCATTTAAGTAAAGAAAGAAACACAAAAATCCTACTAAATATAATAATATTTTAGTTGAATATTTTTTTTTTTGCCAAACATCTTAACTAATAAATGTAATAAAAATGTTTAAAAAAAGAGTAAAGATCTTAAGACAAGAATTAAGCAAAAAAGAACCATCTACATTTTGATTTAATTTTTCTCAATGTAAATATTTTAATAAGCAGGGTACCACTGTAATTGGTTGCTGTTGTTACCAATGTTTCGCTTCTCCAACGTTCCCGCCAGCAACAGCAACGGCAACAGCAACATCAGCAGCAGCAACACCGCTCACACCAGCAACATGAACGGCAAGCAGTGGTAAGAATGTTGCTGGTGGGTCGAAAGAGTTGGCCGTGTGGGTCTGGGCCGCTTTTGTTAACGTTCTCAGAGTGTGTGGCACAGCCGTTAGACGATGCTGGCTGAACAGAAAAAAATATGAAAGAAAGGCACATCTCTTGTTGGTGCAGACAAGAGCAATAGCCATAATATTTATGCAGCCGGAATACCGAGATGGGGATCACAATGCGGCTTTTGTTGCATCCGCGTGAGCGGGTTAACTGAGAGGCAATAATAACTCAGATTGAGTGGGCTTATTCAGCACTTTGTCTGAGAAAGGGGAGGAGGGGGGGACCTGGCCATTATTATATATATGACTCATTCACTGGCCAGGCCGGCTGAAGCCAGTCTCAAGGTTAATCCACAAGTGCGGTTTTGCATGTGACTGGTGGTTTTACAAAGTATCTGCAGCTGGCTCTTTTCAGATTGGCCTTCTAATGTTGGCCACAATCTTGGCTTAAGTAAAAAAGACAAAAAAAAAAAGGAAAAAAGGAAAGCCAGTGTCCCGACGCAGGCGCATCTATTGGATCCATCGAGTGACAGGTTAAACCGCAACAACACATTTAGCCATGGCCAGCGGCATTTTGCAGTTATTTGGTTGTTGGCTGCGAAACAGGTTCACATATATTCACCCGTCTTTATGTAGAGGCAGACAATTGATTTTTCCTAGCAATAAAGTTTTTCCCAACTTTTGGCTAGAGCCAGAAACGACTCCATCGATGTTGATGTCGTGCCGTTGCCGGTTGTTGTTGTTGCTGTTGTTGCTGCTGTTGCAAGTGTTGCTGTTGCTGTTGTGACTGTTGCTAGTTCGTTGCCATGACAAAAGAATGCGGCACTCGCCATCAAGTCTCCGGCCAAAGTCAAAATGTTATCTTAACTACGACCACGATTTGGCCAAAAAGCCAAGACCCAGTCTAGAGCTCCCATAGATAGAGACGGGAATGCCACACAGAGAAAAAATCCTGATGATTTATGTTAGTAAAAATTCTAAAAAAAAGGGGCAGTAGAAAGATACCAAAGGTCGGCACACTGTACTTGTGGCGGCAGAGAGAAAGCAGAGTTATTACTTATGCTCGGACCCAGCAAGAGTATAGATCTTATTTGATCTATGAGATATCATCTGATCTATGAGATTACATCTGATCTATGAGAATAATACTCGTGTTGGGAATAAAGGATTTTGAATTTGTTTACCATTGGGAATAGCTGAAGCGGAATCAAAATAATATATGGTCAAAGGTTGAATATTTTAAGTCCCAAATGTTCTTAGTTGTTATAAGAAATCCTTCGAAAAATGTTATACGGTGGGTTTGAAAAACTTAAGTATATGGTTAGGGCTATCTTTAAATACTCCATAACAAAATCCAAAAATGTATTAAGAATGGTTCATACAAGAATGTTAAGCTGTGGGATATCTCGATAATACAGTCTTATTTATAGAAGTATACCAGGAATATCCAAATATTATTAATAACATTTTTCTCTGTGCAAAAGAAAAAGAGAGGTGGTGGTGGGAGGCATAGACAATTGGAAATGCCAAGTGCCGTTGCCGTTGGTCGCGTCTTTGGCTTTGGCTTCGCCCAGAATGCACAAGGCCCACACAGAGTGGTTGTTGTTTTTGTTGCCGGCTGCAGCATTTTGGGCCATAAACATGCCCCAACGGGTATCCCCTTCTCTTTCTGGTAGCCGGCGCTAAAACACGGCAATTGGAACCGACAACGGGAACTGCAATGGTAATGGGAATGGGAATGTCGGATGGATATGGATGGAGACGCCAATGGGTTCGCCAATGGAGTAACCTTTGGCAAACACAGACGAACCTGTGAGTTCCAACCTGTCCCTGTCTCTGTCCCTTTGGCTGTCCCACCGATGTCTGTCTAATTTTGGGCTAATTTCAATTTCTATTTCCATTTACCCTTAAAATAAAAGTGGGCGGGGCAGCTGGGGGGATAGAGAAGGGCGTGCCATGCCAAAGCTGTGAGTTGGCCAAAGTAAATTGCATTTGATTAACCCCAGAGCGCCCTTTGGCAAACAGAGAAGCAAACAAACAAGCCAACACGTGAGATTCACTGGTTGTTTGTTTTGGTAGCTAAATCAATTGATGAATATTCCTGGATGTGCTTGGCAATTTACATTAACACTAAAGTGAACAAGGGGTTTTTATTGACTCTATGTACAGGTCTAGGAATAAAGTCTTGAGGTTGTTAATCATGGATGAATTGATTAGATATTTTATTTCCTGATTAAATAACTGAGATTGTAATAAATATATTGTATAATCTATAAAATCATTTCTTAAAATTATTATTTTATTTCAGTTAAGGCACTTTATTCGCATGCTTAAAAAATGCTAATAAATTAAGCATTTCTAGATAATTTTTAGTTTATTCTAATGGTCTTAGACATTTTTGCAAATACCCAAACCTAAAATCTTTTTCAAATACTCATAGACTTATCATCTTTATAATATCTTCGCTATAATGATCCTATATTTTTTGCTTGTAATTTTTTTTAAATAAACGTAGAATTTATTTTACTATACATATTTTATGTTTACTTTATATATTATTATATTTACTACCCCAAAGTCCCAAATCGCTGCCTTTCTGGGGCTAACTTGAGTAATCTTCTACCGGCCGGCTGAAATTTGTCTAGCAGCCAAAGTGAGAGGAAGGCTGCGCTAAAAAAGGGGAGAGGCTGCTGATTGATTTGCAGCACCTCAAGTGAAATTGGGTTGCCGGGGAGCAGGGGAAAACTGCCGGGAAAATGCACTTAATAATATTCCAACAGTCGCTGGCCGACAGCCAAGTGCAGGGCTAATAAAACCAAATCAAAGGCGATTCAAAGAGCCACCACCGCCACCGCATTTTCTGATTCAATGCAGTCAATTCAATTAGTCTTGGATAGGTAAGGGTAATCGAAATTGTTCCGAAAACCAGAGATCCCTTTCAACAGATAAAATTGAGGGCGTGAAGGCATGTTTCAAGTATGATTGCTAATTGAGATGCCAAGTTACGTGAGACCATACGAATACATATCATAAGGAAGTTTTACAACATGAACTCTTGACCTATTTAGTCATCCCTAGGGGTATATAAGTTTGATTGGTCTTTTGATTGCCAACCATATAAGGAAGCGAAATTTTTGTGTGAATCAAATAATCCACTGTTAAAAAACATATATTCCTTACATCATGTCTAATTTCATTTATGGAATTTTTAAATATTAATAATAATCTCTGAAACTTTAAAACTCACCTTATTCTCTCCCTTGGTCCTCCGCGCTGCCTCCTTCCTCTTAACAAGGTATTGAGCTCCTTCATCACATCGCTGCCCTTGCGCTCCAGTTCCGAGAGAAGTTCCGCCTCGGTCTCCGCCTGCATGGGATCAATATCCTGGCCAATCCTGTGCAGATCCGAGCCACTTCGACTGCGTCCCGTGGCATTGGCCATGTGATCGATGGAGTCTACACTGCTGTTCATATCGAAGTCCATCATCAGGTCATCGGAGCAGATGGATTCGCAGGGCGATAGAGTATCCAAGGATTCGGCTCGATCCATCACTGCCTTTCGCACTGCCGCCGGAGTCCTTAAACTCAACTCGATGGCTTGCTGCAGAGCTGTCCGAGCCTTGGACTGACTCTTCAAGGATCGCAGCGATCCTGTCTGGGTGTGGGTGAGCGTTTCCATCAAAGTGGGGGTATCTGTGGCCACCTCGTGGGCTTCACTGTTGCACAGCAAAGCGGGCTGATCGGCTATCTCATCATCTATTAGATTACCGCAATCCGACCCCAAGGACAAGGAATGGGAGGCGTGAGTTGGTGTGCCCGGGGAAATGGGACTACGGCCGCCTGGAGGATCGAGATCGAGTTCCAGTATTGGGGATATATCATCTATATCGATGTCATCGATGTCCTTCTGCTGACGCTCCTCATTCAGCTTGTGCTTCTGCAGCTTTCCACCTGCCTCCTCCGAATCCTCGGTGCTGCTGACCAAGCTATCCGTGGGCGAGGTCTCATCATCCAACAGGAGACAACTACTACTGGCCAGGGCCAACTCAGCAAACTTGGATTCATTCAGAGCATTATTGAAGAAGCGGGGACGTGAAGTGCCCGCCTCCCGATTATCCACCAGGTGGAGATTGAGCAGTGGCTCTTGACCCATTCTGGGTGGAGTTTCCGTCATCGAAGCTGGTGAAGATTGGAAGTTATTAATAATACTAAAGATTACTAAGATAGAAACCACTTACAGATTGTGCTAAACTGCATGTCGGTGTTGATCAGACTGATCTCATCCAGACCCAAAGACATGTCCTCCTCCTTGTCATTATCCCTGGGATTCTCCGGTGCCTGGGTATCGCTGCTGATGCTCATGCTCATGCTGCTGCAATCCTGGGCGGCCAGAGATTCACCCGCCTGCAGGAGCCAAGTGGAGGCCACCGAGGATTGACTATGATGGTTTTTGGCACTCTTCTCGGAGGTGGACGAGTCCAGATAGAGCTTCTCCTCGTCTACACTTTCGCTTTCATCGGAGCCACTGTTCTTCGGCTTTTCTGGTTCCCCATCCCGCTGATCCTGATGATCCTGAGATCCTGGGGTTTCCGCCTGCCGACGCTCGTAACTCTCGCGACTCAAAACCGTATTGGAGCGCACCAAACCCAATAATGGTAGAGGAATACTCTGACTCCCATCAGTGGGTAACTTGGGAAGTGCCAGTGGCTCCACGAAGGAGTTGGACTCACTGGAGGGCGGATCATCGGCATCGCGAACCTCGAACGTGTGCCTGCCACTCATCACCATCTTGAGGTTCCTGGGCCGGCTGCGACTTCTCTTGGAACCCACTGAGCTGCCCGAGCTGCTGTCCATGGCCATGTCCATGCTGGCTATTCCCGAATCGGCACTTATCTCCCGGCTGCCGGAGAATCCTCGTCGCGTGGAGTTATTTGTCAGCTGCTTCACGCTCTTCTGGTCGAGGTGACGTGATTGTGGTTGGACATGGACAGAGGTCAAGGGATGCTGTCGCGAGCTGGTGGAGATGTCCTTGGCCCGGGCACCTGTCGAATGGGCGGGCACCGGTGACTGCACACTGCTGCTGGGCGTGGTCGGTGTGGTGGCTGTCAAGCTGATGGCCACCGGGTACTCCGGCCTTGGTAAGCTCACCGTCTGGAGAGTGAACTTGGCATAGCTGGCTGGAGGGGGTCGCGGTGTGGGGCGAACTCTGTAAAAGGTCAATCAAATGGTTCAATTATTGTCAATTATGGAAAATATAAAATATTTTTGTGAAGGTTTAATATTATCATTTAATTGTCGTATAATAAATATCTGGTTATTTATAAGCTTAAGCTTAACAATATCACTTTCATCTATTTAAAATAGTCCATTTTAGTAGATAGTAAATCGTTACTCATAGAATTCTCTATCAAAAAACATTTCTTCCAAAAGTTTTTTTGTAAGAATATCTTTAGAATTGATTTTCTCAATATTAACTATAAGATTGTATAAAAATTATTGTTGTAAATTTTTCTCCTTTATTCTTATGGACATTATTAAATACTTTGAAGGGTGTTTTGTTGACCGCATGTTAAACTATAAGAAGCTTTTCAACTCTACGTTTTAATCATAAACTTTTAGTTAAACAAGCGGACAAAGAAAAATGGCGTAAAAGTAATAAATTAAATGCCCATATATCACTTCTTAGAGAACTATTATATTTTTAGTGAGTTTTTATTATCGAATATTTAATTAAGGTTTTTATAGTATTACTTACATGACATTGGCATGCATGCTGGCCAGGTTGTTGTAGTTATAGCGCGGCTGCATAGCCCTCGATCCCGATACCGATCCCGATCCCGACCCAGAACCAGATCCCAGTCCGGAACCCGACGTTTCGTCCGCTATCTCACCGAAGAACTGCCGCCGCTGGTACTCGATGGTGGTGTTCTGGTTCAGGTTGAACGTCAGCGTTTTGGGCTGTGCTATTTTGGGATCCCCATCGCCGGATCGTCCCGCGTGTGCGCTCTTGGAGCGACGTTTCACTGCGGGAAAATCGAAAGGGAGTTTTATTGGAGGGCGCATTGGGAAAGTTTTTAGTTTGATACTCACAATTGCTCACCAATACCGGACCATTTCCCGCTCCACGACTATTATTGTTCTGATTGTTGTTGTTGTTCTGGGCATTGGCCGTCGATTCCGATTCGGATTCTTCGCTGGGCGCAGTTAGGCCCGCAGAAGCGGGGCGTGGCACCGCCCCACGATAGCCGAAACGTCCACCGGCCGCACCTGCCACCAAAGTCCCAGTCTTCTGGGCAGCGGCGGCGCCTACTTTCTCAAAGTGAACGGGAGTAGCTGTCCGGGAAAATAATGAAAATGAACATGAGAATGGGAATGGGAATAGGAATAGGACGATTCCAATGAATTGTTGGCATGTCAACTCATTGTTAAATGGGCCAAATTGTCGCCAAATTAAAAAGCAATAACACTTTGTCAGATATTGCCATTTTTAGGAGGTATACAAGGCCATTGTACTCTACAAAATACAAGGCGGAACTAAAAAATAAACTTATTTATCTTAAAATATCACTACATAATTTTTAAAAGTTATAGTTATTTTTATAACCTATTTATATAATTTTGGTATTTTTAAATCCCTTCAAAAACTATTATTATTCGTCATTTTTAGGTATTTTCATAGTGAAATAGACTCCCTCTTGATAGGTCTTAAGAATATTAAAGATTGATTCATATTTAAAATCATTAAGCAAAATTTTAAAGTACTTTTAATCAGACATTGGCTTAAATATTATTAATTTAAAGTATTGAAAATAGATTTCTGATTCATATATATGATAGTGAAGTCTTTTCTTTAAATCTTTGACTATATCATTTTCTCACTTTTCTACCAAATGTAACCTTTTTATTACCTCCCCAAAACCGGCATTTCCTCGACTCACCTGCATTCCCATTGTCGTCCTTTGTGTCTGTGCGAGTTGCGCTTTTGTCGCCGTTTCCTTCCAGGAGTTTCTTGAACTTCTTGGGCGTCCCATTGAGCTTTTTGCGGAAGCCAAAGGACATGGCGGTGCCTTTGGTGTGCACCGTCTGATTCGGATCCATCGCCTCCGAGGGATTGCCATTACTATTGCCGTTGCCATTGTGGTGGCGTCGACTTGACTTGCTGCCCTGCTTCTTGCTCTCCGCCTGCCCCTAAAACGGTAGAAAGTGGGAGAAAGGGTGGGGAAAGCGATTAGGATGAAAGCGAAACACATTTGCAAATCGGGTCAGCACAGATGAGAGGCGCACGGAAACAAAGGAGCCTCGAGGACTTCCCTGGCAAGAGACAACATACAATAGAATATATGGCTATTAGCTAACTACATGAGTCACTCGGTGCTATACGAACAATAACTATTTGCGAGATACTTTTCACGAAATCATGATAACTATCAATATGGTGGGGTATATATAATATAGTAAGCGATATGTTTTGATTGTTCCAGGCACGTAAAATATCTACAGGTTTTTGGTTTCATCATAAGTTAAGACAATAACACAATGTAACCGAATATATCACAATCTTTATATATAAAGCTAACCACTTGAAACTACATAATATATAATAAGCCTCCACATAAAGGACACTAGTATAATTATATATTTTAGTGATAGAAATGATGATCTATGGTGTCTAATAAAAGATTTATATATTTAAGACAAGATTCCGAAAGAGGAAATCCTAAAGTTACTTCTTATAAAGCAAGATGCACTCAATGTATCTACATTTCTAAAAGCCAAAGCTATCTACAAGTTGCATCCCTAAGATACATATTTCAAGTGGTACCATTATGACTGCCTCGACTTCCGCGTCGACTGCTGCGTCCTCCTCGACTGCTAATTTCCGAAGGTCCTGCTCTAGGAGCGCTTCCTTATCATCGATGTTCGGCTCTTTGTGACTTATTTGGTGCTCCTGATCGGAATTTTCCGCGCTCGGCTCGGCGACCCCCTCGTTTTGCAGCTGTGATGTGAATTTCTCTATCGAAACGACGACGGGGTTGTCGCATTCATCCATTTTGCAGGTCGTCGGCAGGGGAACTCGCTTTTCCGGCGAGCCTCCGTCCGTTTGCTCAACTCCACCCGGGAAGTCGTCGTGATCCTTGAGTAGAAAAGTTCCGCTTCAGGATGCAGTACGGCTATGTTCATGACACGGCCGAAAACGGCGCACAAATTACGCCATTTATAATTGCACTTGAGCCGCACACAGATACACAGCGAGTACCTGCCAGTACACCCACACGGGGGTCCTTGAAAACCAAACGGCTTGCTTTTGCTGGAAAAATCTTTTGCAGATTGCTCGCACTTTTCACGCCTCAGGTTATGCAAACGTTTTTCGCACTACTTTCGGACTTATCTATTTGGAATTTTCTTCCTGATTTCGTTTTTTTTGCTATTTGTTGTTTGGTTTTTTATAGTTTTAGTGAGTTTTTTTCTGCTGCGGCAGAGTGACGACAATTTTTCACTTGTGAAAGCACGGCAAACGGAAAATTGAATGGCGAGCTGAAAATTCTCACGGAGCAAATGGGTTTCCCTGACTTCTTGTGGTGGGTCTTGTCGTTATACTCTCTTTGGCTTGACCACAGGGGAGAAAATGGAAAATAAACGGCGAGAGAGTTCCCAGTGTTCGCTCATGCGCAGATCGGGGAAAAACAAGTGGCTGTTCGGAGATAATGGTCTAAAATCGGGGGTGGCTGGGTCTGGCGCCATCTAGCGGCGTGGGTGGTACTTAGCTGGGAAACGAACCAAGGCAGGTGGAAAATGTATAAAAGATACTGTATCTTTTAGAGTAAAAACTTGTATTACTACTTGGTAAAATAAAAAAGGTATATATTTCGTTCATTATATCTTCATGTTACCCAAAAAAAGTATTGGACTTATAAAATGAATATAAGTTTGACTTAAAAACCATTTAGTTTGGTAGAATGAGTAAAAGGAATTTAAAGACGCACATAGTAATTAATGCTTAATTAACTTTTTTTGTGATTAAAATAACATTATAATACCAAATTGATATTGATCTTAATATATTTTTGTGCATACTTGTTGCAGTGAAATAAATTTCATATACCTAACCCATTTCTATATAAACATGACCAATAACTTTCATATACCTATCCTCTTTCTATAAAAACATGACTAATAACTTATGATTTTTCAATAATTCCTCCTAAAAAACTATATTTATTTTTTCAATAAATACCAGAACTATACCTTAAAATTAAGACATCCAAATTTTGATTCTTTAAAAAAAAAACGGATATAAAACAAGGTGTGAGACATGATTTTCCTTTCTTTCACGCTCAGTGATTCATGTAAAATTCAGATGTAATAAGGCCTCTGAGATATTATCCAAGTAAAATAAAATTTGGTTAAGGTCAATTGCCAAAGGGGGGAGGGGAGTGGGTGGGATAAAACGCTTCGGTTAAGTATGAAAGATGATATGTGGGTGGAGTGAGTCATTTTTGCCAGCCCTTCCCGCCCCTCACCATCTAGGTTGTTTATGTAAAATTACCTTGTAATAAGCCTTAGGAGAGAAGGAATATGAATATGTGAGCCCAAACTTTTAATGGGAAGGCTGGGGTAAGTGATTCTGGAAAATGAGTGAGGGTCTGGGGTTATTTAGCCTAAATTTCTACACTTTTATACTTTTTTATTTACTTTTTAAAAGGGGACCCAACTAATGATAGACACTTTAAAGTATCCTTAAGCTTTTGGTGTATATTTTGAATAGGCCCAGCCATGTTTTTTCACTTTCCTTTAGAAACAATGAATATCGTGGTGGACAATAGTCTGGCGAATGAATAGATTGTTGACCCACAATCTACGACACCACATTTTCGCCAGTCTCAGCTTTCCAGACCCGGAGTTCGCAACTTATTGATAGTGCCTCGCCAGAAGCCTCAAGTGAGTTGTAAACATTTATCAATATTACTCACCGCCAGCCAGCCGTTGTTCTCGACTGGTAATTGAGGTTCTGGCCTGATTCTGGCCTGGTTATTCAGGATGTGGCTGGAGGATAACTGCTCCTTCTCCTGCTCCTCCTCCTCCTCCTGCTTTTCGATGGCCTGCAGCAGTTCGTGCAGCAGGAATTCCTGGCAAGAGGAGTACTCCGATTCGCGGACTGATGTCAGTGGTTCCGCTGGGGCGACGGCGGCATCATTGTAAAGGGATTCGATATGCAACACGGCCTCCTCCGGTTGCCTCCGCCGGCTGATGGTGTAATAAAAGGGCTCCTCCTGCTGGGATGATGGCCTGCCTGCTATGTATTCATTACTCGCTGTCAACTGTTGCCAGATTTTGTGCGCCTGGGCCAAATCTTCGTGGGACAGTGCGATTGTCAATACAGATTGATGATGTTCCGCGGCTGGGGATGCGAGTTCGTGGAGCGGAGGCGACTGCCGGGAGACGCACTTGCCCATGGCATCTTATGGGTTTGGGGTTTCTGTGGTACCACGTCTTTGTGCTCCTTTCTGGAATGCAAAAAATAAACAAAATATTACCAAAATGCGTCAGCGATTCGAAATAGCTTCTGTCATTTCCTTATCAAACTGACATTTGAATAATGAGAAACAATTGGTTTTGTTTGAGCGGGTCAAATATGCATGTTGCATGTCAATCAGAATAAAAAAGCATTTCAATTTAACTAAATAATTTTCAAAATTGTAGTAAGTAGGTTTTCCTAAGGTCAGAAAAATGTTATAGGTTCATGATTATACTTAGGAATAAGTGTACATATTAGTATTATTATATGTAAATGATTTCTTTGTAGTATTCGATTTGTAGTGATTCTTGATTGATATATTTTTGAAGAATCGTTATTAATATTGACATTAATATCAATATGGTCTAAAATAATAATTTATCAGGGATTATTTCACATATAAACCGAGGTATTGGAATAAGTACTCACACTTTTTGGTATTTTATTTACAAAATAGAAACCAAATCAGTTTAATAAAACAGACAAGATTGAAATAAATAAGGTTTAGGTATAAAATTATTAGAACAAACTCGAGGTATTATATTCTTAACGACAAAATATTTGTAAAAATATAAAAAAGTCGTCTGTTTTTTTCCATGTAGGAGTGAGTTCATCAGAAGATTCAAATGAGCAGGTTGGCTATACTATAAGATCCTCCCCGCACGGCATATTGATATGCTGGGAGCTCGTCTGGCCTGCGGTTGGCGTGCAGCTAATGATACACCTGTCCCGCCCGAAACCACCAAAGACCCCTCAAACTGCCCCGGGCGAAACCCCAGCCCCAAACCCCCCTTGGTCGAGTCCATTGCCATGGCATTATGCCGCGCTGCACGTTTTTTATTAAATTTTATTAGAGTGCGGCACATGCACAACACGCGGACGGGTAGAAGCGGACCGACCCCAGATCCGGATTCGGATCCGGATCCAAACTTCTTTCATACCTCTAAAGGAGGGGTGAAAAAACAGAGGGACGGCTAACAGAGAGAAAAGGCATATGTATATATATATATTCACGCAAATGCAAGCAGCCTTTGGGAGCTGCTGAAGACCTGCATCCCCTTTTGGTATCCCCCTTGGTATCCCCATGCCCATGCTCATCCTTGTCCTCCGTCCTGGGAAGCTCCTGGTACGTAGCTTTATGGCGCATTTGCCGCATAACAAAATTTACACCCACCGGGAGCGGGAGCCGTCGACGCGTCGGTGCACTCAATGGGGCTGCCCTTTGTGCCCGTGGTCCTTCGCGCCGGATCGAGCCATATCCACTAGGTCGCCGGTTTCGTCGCCACTCGATAACTGAATTTGCTCAATAATGAATTTAAGCAGGAAATGCATTTTGCCAAAGCCATCTGAGCGACAGGGCTTATTCGGTAGGTAAATATATTCCAAGGACTGGTTGTTGCTGAAAGGAGTTGGCAAGGGAATCCATAACAAAAACCATTACTTGAGTATCCTTATTTTTACTAATCTTGGTTGTTGCTGGTGTTTTTTGTAGGTTTACTGCGTCAAAATAAATACTACTTGAGAGCTAAGAAAAAATGAAGACAAGATATGGGACTTATTTAACAAAAAAAGGTAAGGGAAGTGTGTTGCTTTAATAATTGCATAAAAAGAAATAATAAAAATTAAAGGTATGGGCTTTTGATATATTAATTTAAAAATGTTAAAATAATTTTTTTCGAATTTCTTAAGGAGTTTATTAAAATCTTAAGGGCTTGCTACATATCTTAACCTACGTAAATGATGCTTAAATTCTTGCAGGACTTTTTACTAAACAGATTATTTAAATGTATGCTGTATAAACATGGCTTATATTTTTATCCTTCGAGTTAAGGACAATCCATCTTAGGAAAACTCCAAGAACACTTTCTCCTTCTCAACCTGCAGAGTATTCCATGTGCTGTATTTACGAACATTTTTCACCCGATCCGGCTGTGTTTATGCCTGCTTATGTCGTTTGGCTTACTTACATTTGCCGCGGCTTTGTGCTGCATAAATTTTCAGTGCCACGCCCCCGTGAAGCAACACCGCGCCCCCTGTTAACCCACGCCCATTGCAAAAACCAACCCCCCCTCCCCTGTTAAAACTACGTGGCTCTTTTGTGCTAACTGCCAACTTTTATTTGCTGCCTTTTCACATAATGAGGCAATTTTGCAGTTTGTTTTGTGGGGACTTTTCACTTGTTACTCTTCCATTTAATAAGCCAAAGGCAATGGCAGGTGCCGTAAGCTGCCGTAACTCCCCTGGTTTTGGACCTAATGCAACATTTTGTATGCGCGCAGGATAAATCCCGTGCAGATCCCCGATATTGGTCGCATATGCAAATGGTATATATGGCGAATGGCTGGCTGCAGCGCAGGTAATTATGCGCATAAATAACTCCGATTGTTTGGCTGCAAGAGAGACTGCAGCGAGAGACCTCAAGTAATGCCCAAGATTGGTCAGATGGGTGTTACCCGTTTATTGGGGGGCATTTGGGTTGGGGTATCTGGGTCGCCAGGATATCCTGCGGATGCTCCAGCGGTTTTCCCCTCCCGAACAAACGGCAGGCGTGGCTCATGCATAATCATAACCATCGCCCATTCCGAATCGATGTGGCATGCAACAGCTGCTCGCTTACAACACTTCGGATTGCCATGGTCCATGCATTTTAATTGTGCAACCCCGGAAAAAAAATATATAGCGGAATGCCTGCACCCAAAGAAAAGGAGTTCCTAACTCTTCGTTAAGCTTTAAGTGTTTTTTTTACAAGAAAGTTTCGTTTTAAATTTTTAAAAATAATATAAAGTTGAATATTTGATCATAAAATATAATAAATGGGGATACACCAAAACATTGTTCAGAAAAATAAGTATTTGGAATTTTCTTGGAGCATTCCATTGTTCTACGAATATAAACTTACACTCATTTTATGTATTGAAAGTTTAATCCTAGTTTAAACAATTACCATATTTCACATTTGCCTTAAGCAAGAAAAACGTATTTAAATAAGACCATATTATATGCCATAACATATGGATAATATAGTTCTAACATTATAATTACGATTATATGGAGGTAAATAAAACAAATTTTAAAGGCGTACCAAAAATATATATTTAAATTGTTAGGTGAAGAAGTAAACTCTTAGCTAATGGCAAGAAAAATATTTAAAAATGTTGTTTTGAGCGTATATAAAAGGTTACTGATGTATGTGTTACACCTTTTTAAAAAATTAAACATTTTTCCTTTGCTATTTCTTGATGTTGTTTTGTGGGTTCCAAAGCCCTATTTTCGGAGTGTGTGAAGACTTAAAAATGGTATGCCACCACACGCATCGCAAATGGGGGCAAAGGGACTCCGGTGGAGGATCTACCCAGTAAGTTGCACTGTAGGGGCAAAGTTTTGTGCCATGATTAAAACGAAACCTCACCAAAGTTGCCACCGCTGACAATTTTAATGCAAACAAAAACTTGCTTTTCTCTTCTTCGGAACACTGACAGCGGCAACCAAGAAGAAGGCCAACTTATTTCTGCATGCCTGGGTTTTTTTTTTTAACAAAAACCCTATCCCTCCTCTTTTCCACACCATTAATGCAAATTGACGGGGGGGATACAAGTCGCTACAGGTGCCAGATCCGTTCAGGTAGTTTTCTCGTTGGCCAGGACTCTTTGGGTTTTTTGGGGCGGGAGGGGGGTGGTAAAAACTTCTGGCAATTCACGCGGACATTTGCGGCTTTTCTGCCGCCGAAAGCAATTGCATTTTGGTAATTGAACAAGTCAACGCTTAATTACAATGCACTACAGTAAAACACCATAACTGTCTGCGGCATTGAGTGAAAATCCAGCCGGCAATTTCCATTCAACGAAAGCGAAATAATTTCCATTTGAAATGCGCAAAAATGAGCATTTGTTTTCCTTTTTCGTACGAATTTCAACCCTTTTTTTTCAAGCCCACCCGCTGTTGTTTTCGCCTGTTTTTGTTTGAAACGTTTTAATTGACGGCTCATTTTGTCTTGCTGCAGACATCTCATTGGAAAACATGGGTGTAGTGGCTAAAAAAAACTCTTGAACAAGGAGTATGCTTAATATAAAAGGGGACTAAATTGTAGTCAAATTTAAAATAAGGTAAATTAAATGGACATCTGTTATTTTTTAACATCTGTATAGACTTAAAATGATTTTTTAGTGTTATATAAGTCTTCAAAAATCTCCCTGCATGTATTCTTTAAAACCCCTTTCCTAATTTTGTTCTCACTAAAAAGTTCTCACTACACCCATTAAAAATAAGGACAAACTTTAAAAAACTTATATAGTCCATTAAAATGAGGTATTTCCTAACATCTATATATACTTAAATTTCTTTAAATGGTGTTATATCAGGGAGAATTTTATCTTCCTTTATCTCCTAAAACCAAATTCTTAATTTTATTTGGCAGCTAACAAAAAAGTTCTCACTAAACCCCTTTCGGTGGCGAAACAATTCAGCAATTTATCGATTAAGCTGCACAAACGGACAAAAAAGCGCTGTGAAAATGACTTAAAGCAATACCATGGGACAGTGGATTGTTAAAAACTGATCTATATGCTTGGTTATTGAGCAAGTTTGGCTGTGGCTGTCGATGGCTCAAAGCCTTCAGCGGAAAAATGTATGGCCAAAACCAAACCAAACAGACCAGAAGGGGGGAGGGGGGGTAGCCGAAAACAGATAGCGGCAGTAGACACTTGATAGGTTTTTTGCGAGACCCCCCCCCCCTTTTCGAACCGCTCCCCACACACTATTGGCCATAAATCAATTTTTCAAAAATGACACTGGGAAATGGAAAAAGTAAGCTCAAAGCTGGGCGAATATTGAAAGCGTCCGCTTGCCCCGATATAAACCGATACTCTCCCATGGATTGTCAAACGTACAAAATATATGCATGCATGCTTACATCTATATCACTCATATACCATATATGTAAAAATATATCTATATATTAATAAAAAATGTATGCTTGGTCCTAGCACTTTTTGGGCATCCTAGAAGCTCTGGTATTTTTTATGCTATCGCCTATGCTTGGTTTTTCTTTTTTTTTCCCTATTCTATTTCGTTTTATTTTTTCTGGCTTTGCAAATCTTTGCAGCTGGCGTTGAAAGTTTGTCATCATAAATTTTAATATTATTTTCGTTGCGAATGCAACAGGAGTTGGGTGCAAAAGGAAGCGTTTTGCGAAGCGAGGCAAAACTTGTCAAAAGAAGCTGAATCCATAGTTCGGCAAGTGGGGAAATGAGCACATTAATAGGGAAAGGGGTGCCAACCCAAACCGCTGGGGAATTTCCAAAAAAAACAACAAAAAAACTCAGTGCAGCACACGCGGCGTATGCGCAATGCAGCAGCTTTGGATTCGAACAGATTTGTCGGAGAAAGGGCTTTCGGTAACATCTGGGCGGCTGGCCGGAAGCCCATATTCCCCAGCATGTGTGAACCGAATGTTGATGAGTGCCATCTAGTGAATGCATATGAATGAATTACAGCCCGCAGCCCCTCGCTTCTCCCTTTCTGATTTTTGCCGATCCCCCGGATTTCTAGCCTGGTTTTGGCCTTTGAAAGCGGCTGAATGAAGCCGCCTGGCTTTGGCGGCATGAATTGCATGCAAAAGATTGTTTTGCATAGATGAGTGAAATCACCGGGTGCATTTATTGGACCCTCATACCCAGTACCGATGTATCCTAGTACCTGGTGACAGCAAACGAAATTGACATTGATTGGTCCTGGATCCTGAGCCCCAAAGGACTAATGACAAAGAATCAAGGGGGAGCTCAATTATTCTCGTTTTCCCTGTGCGCTTGACTTCTTTTGGTTGAATGCAATCAGTTTGTCAGTTGTTGGTTTGCTATTGCAAAAATATTTCGGGTTTTTTAATTGCAAATATATGTTTTCAGGCATACAAATCGAAGAACTAGAGAATATTTTGTCAACCTATTTTATTCAAAGATTAATCAAAAGCCGCGGTAGGCGTCGCTTGTTGTTTCACACTGTTTGTGTGGCGGCAGAGATCAAGCAGATATTTTCCCTAAGAACAAACACTGATTTAAAGCAAAGTATTATAACTCCATTAATTAATTGTGTGAGTAGTTTGCGAGTGATTTCCACACTGTTTGTGTGGCGGCAGAGACTGAGCAGAGCTTTAATAGGAAGCTGCCGAACGCTGATTTAAGGCAAAGTATTACCAACAACATTCATTAGTTATGTGAGTACCTTGCAAGTGATTTTCACACTGTTTGTGTGGCGGCAGAGAATAAGCAGATCTTAAATAGAAAGCTGCAGAACGCTTATTTAATACAAAGTATTAAAAATCCATTAATTAGATGTGTGAGAACCTTTCAAGTGATTTGCACACTGTTTGTGTGGCGGCAGACACCAACCAGAGCTTGGCAGAACTCTGATTTAAGTCAAAGTATTAAATTTCCATTATTAAGACAAACAACCATGACTAAAATAGAACAGTCTTAGCTCAAACGGAACATTATTTTAATCAGTTACCCATCATTAGGTATTATTTCAGAGTGTTTCTCAAGAGCAAATAACTAAAAGGCCTCACGTCTAAATTAATCAAATTCTGTGCACATTCGAAAATTGCCTGCAAGTATGGTAATTATTAGCTCGGATCCAATATGCATATGATTTTATGCTCTTAGATTTCAGACTGATTACCGGACATTGGCCGTCTACTGGATTTTGTTTAATATTCACCGAAAATTATTCGAGCAAAACTGTAGAAGCCAAGCCGCCCGGCAGGCGAATAAAGACTTTCGAAGTCAAGCGAGACGTGAACTGAATATGAAAAGCCAAGGGTTTAAGCCTTTAAGTGATGTGGCAAGGTCGATTGGAGAGTGGCTGAGGAGATTTTGGGGGTGGTGGTGGGATTATGAAAAGTGGGTGGAGGAACTGAGAGTTGAACTTCTCCTTGGGCTCATTTGCATGCTGTGATTAAGTGACCGGGTCATAAATGCACTTGGGCAATGGGCAATTCTCGAGCATTTCGGCTCGACGTCGCCAAGGCAACCATAATGCCTGCCACTTAATTATTACTTAGTCTTTATTAACATGGCTCACAGCTTTTACTGGCCTCTCGCTCCCGATTAAAGCCATCAGCGGAGCGTGCAGTTTGGATTTCATTTTGGGGGGTTTGGGGGTATAAAATGGTCTTTATTTCGAGGTAATTGCAAATTGTTGCCATCGTCTTATATGCGCCTGCGTTTTTGTTTGTCAATTTGCGTACTTAAAAAATTCTTTTATATAAACACAGACACAGAGCGTCGAAGACGACGCACTCACAACTCGTTGTCAGTGTAACGAGCCATATGTGTTGTGCACATAATAATTACGCAATTGGCAGGAATTCCCCTTCCCTGCCATTTTAGCCTGTCTCCGAGTCGAGTGTGTCATCAAATTAGTTTTAATTATATATTATATTCGTTTTGCACACATTTCGGCATTAGCAGGAAGCCCGCGCTCCACTGGGGTCTCCAGTGCGTATGCTTGATATTTGCCATGGCAATCGATTTGTATGCCCGGCAGCACTCCGCCAGTCGTTCTTGTTTAAACAATTTCCCCGCTCATTGGCTTTAGGGCCATCAACAATTGCGGGGGATGTGTGATGTGGTTCTGGAAACCTGTACCAGATATCTAATATGCATGGCAGTCGGAGAAAGAAAAGTAAGCGCGTCAAGTGAATAGTGAGTACAGAGTGAGAAAATGCCAACTGAATAAGTCATCAATGTGGTGTTTTATCAAATCAGAATTCGTAATTACGGATATGACCATTCTAACTTATTTAAAAATATTACCTCATGGATATAACGTATTGGTAATGAGTCAGTTTCTTATAGATGGAAGGACTATCTATAAAGTATAACATCACATACATTATTTAAAAAGCTGTATCTATGTCTATCTATATTATAAAGATATATTAGGTAAATTTTGAGAACTGAATAAATTATACACATTTATATCTACAATCCAAAGAAGTATTTAAAAAATTGTAGAACCTTAAATACCATGTTTTGTTTAAAATAAAGAAACCCCTTCAAAATTAGGGTTCTTTTTATATTTATGTTATATGTAAATTTAACAGTATTTAAAAAATTGTAGAACCTTTAATACCATGTTTTGTTTAAAATAAAGAAACCCCTTCAAAATTAGGGTTCTTTTTATATTTATGTTATATGTAAATTTTACAGCACATTGATTATTTTCCCTCAGTGTAGCATTGTAACGACGACATCGACACTCTGCGGTGGTTGCCTCGGTTTCGGTGTGAGTTTTTGGGTTAGTTAGGGTTTCAGTTTCAGCCACAGATTTGTCTCGGCATGCAAATTCCCATTTTTCACCATCAGACCCACCTTTGGCTTATCTTATCGTCGTGCGCATATGTATGCTTGTAAATTTGTGCCCGTGTTGGGCGTAATTAAATTGAAATTCTCAAGTGCTCGTTGTATTTTTCGGTGGCACTTGATTTGACACTTTAGCACTGTGAATTTTAGTTTCACTTCCACCTGTTGAGTTTTCTTTAGTACTTCACGGTTCGACCTTGAATTATGCGATCCGTTTTTTTTTTACTTTTTGCCATAACTAGACTTCCAGTCAAGAGTGTCGCGTCATATTTGCTGTTATTATTATTAACCAAAAGCGTCGAAAGCAACTGACTGCGGACTACGCATGAGACTCGAGACCCGAGCACCCAAGAATCTACAAAGCTGCGATCGGAGTGTTAGAAAAGCTCGCTCTTTGTACCACCTAGCTGGGCTTTCAGCTCTACGATTACTGGTAGTAAGAGAAGAAAGAGAATACCTAGTGATTCACAGCTGATAGGCGACTTGGTTTATGAGTGCCAATTGCGTGCGGTATATACAGTGTCATTAAAAAGGTAAGTTAACAAATAGGAATTTAAGAAAAAAATTATATTTATCAAGAATCTACTAAAAAATTGTATTTAAATTACACAATGATTAAAAATATGGTGAAAAATATTTTTAAAACGTCAGTGATCAATATTGTTTTGAAATTTCTTTTGGTTTGAAAAAGTATGCAACAATATATTTGAAACTCAGAGTTACAATGAGTTACTTAAGTAAGTCGAGTAGCCTTTATTTAATGCCTACTTTTAGGCACCTACAAACTGCATTTTAAAAGTGATTTCAAATATCTTACCATCTTACATTTATAAGATTTCGTGTTCTAAAATCACTATTGTTTTGGAATCAGTTTCTGTGTCTAAAAGTATGCAACAATATATTTGGAATTCAGAAGTTCAATAAATTACATGAGTAAACCGAATATCCTTTATTATATCTTACTTATAGGAACCTAAAATTGCATTTAAGGGTAATTTCAAAGGGTTTAAGACCCTAGGGATTTTTGTGGCAACCCTCTTTTCATTTAAAATTCAAAACTTACGTTTTTTCCTATTGACAAATTCGAGTTGCTTAGACAATAAACATTGTAATTCAGTACCTATTGCATATGCACAATCAAATTCAATCAAATCCGCCCTTTGACACCGCAGTACCAGCTCCCTTTTCCCTTTGTGTACAAATATCCGAGTGTAGGGCTATTAAAAAGCACTTTCTTATCAATGCAGGAAAAGGCAAACCGAATGAAGCCCCGATGCAGGCGAAAGGTGCAAAGGAAACCGAACAATGACGGAAAACGTTGCCAGCCAGCAGCTCAGGAGTTGAGCAACAGCACCACCCAATCGCCACCCCACCACCACCCACTAAGCTGAAAAGGAGCCGCCGAACCACCCAACTACCCACCGAATGGCTTGGCTGAGCGTCAAGTGTCATAAAAAAATAGGAACAACACTTGCAAGCCAAAAACTAAAGTGCACGAGTTGCCCGGCCATGTGGTTCTTCACACACCACCCACCTTTCCAGTCAACTTTCTCCACCCAACCACCCACCATTCACCGCCCCATTCACCGTTCACCACACTCTCCTATTACTACTAGATCCATTTTCGCTCATCTTTCAAAGGCGTACTGTTGCGTTCGTATTTGTGGTGCCTGCAGGCGGAGAAAATATTATAATATCGGTGTTCTTTATAACATTTGTGGTGTTCAAGTTGTATTGCGACTTTATTGGTAAATTTAAGTTTCCTTAAATGGTTGAGATGTGAGTGTGCATTAGAAGAAATGCACTACAAAATAAACTTGTACATTTTAAAAGAAGATATTTAAATCTTTTGATAACAATTATATTACTTATTAATTCGTATACCATTACCATAAGTACCTATACCATTTTATAGATTATGGTTCAATGATGAGGTCCCTGAAAACGAAAAACCTCCCAAAGGAGCTATGCTCCATTTTGGTGTATTTGTAAATTAAAGACTTTAAGAATTTTTGTTACATAAAAAATAATACTTCGTAAATTTAACAATAAATTCTGGAAACTTATAGAATATAGTACTAGTACTAAATTAGTAAAAACCAAGATATGGTAAGTTTTCCGGTAAGTTTTTCTTATCCATATTATGTTTTAGAAACTTATAAAAAAATACTAGTACTAAAATTGTAAAATTAGGACATGGTAAGCTTTCAGGTAAGACTTTCTTATCAATTTTATGTTATACAAATTCAATTTAAAAAAATTAAAACTAATTTTAAAATGATTTATAATACATAACAATTATTTTAATAATATTGGCTATTTGAATTATAAAGGCAGTAACTACCTTTTTCTCCAATTTATCCAATGGATAAGACTGATTTTCTCTCAGTGCTTAACAGCGGGCATATGGGTAGTTGCAAAGAAATACAAAAGAAAATATTTACAAAACTTCCATTTCCGCTTTATGTGGGCAGTGTTCGCAGGCGAAGAAGAAGAAGAAGCGGTAGCCGCGCGGGGAAATTGAAAAAAGATAGTTTCACATAAACCCTTGGGCATTTGAACCCGCCAACCACCTCACCATCCCCCTCCCCACTCCACCTAGAAACTAGAATACAAACACAAAGGCAGAGCTTGCAGGTGAGCATTCCGCTATTTTGCTTTTGGGCGACGGAAGTGAGCATTGTTAAAGTTTTGCAGGTAAATCAAATGATAAAATGAAGATGTAGGAAAGTCCAGCAGTGCAACAACAACAAAAGCAACAACAGCTGATAGCAACAGTTTTGGGACAACTCAAAGGTTGTGAGCTTTTCACCACAGCAGCGACGCCTGCGCCCAAAAGTCACTCAATTTTGAGTGATTTTCCTTTGTTGTTTACCTTTTTCCGCCTGCAAGGTTATAACGGTTGTTATCGTTCAACGTTGCCTACTTTTCAGTTCTCCATGTGGCTCTCTATTATCACAGTCTGCTTTTAGGCTGAACTTAACCCTTAGCTATGCCTGGCAAGCTTTTCTCGCCCCCATGTGTCTGAGTAATATTTTACGCTTATCAATTAATGGATATTTAATCGTGCGAATAGTTCGACAATGTGAAGTGCTGGCTTTCTTGACACTTTATTTATACGCCTTCTTTAGCAAAGCCCTGCGGATTGAGCCATAAATTTTCCTATCGCCACTCGATCAAAATAGCTGTCCAATAGACCATAATTAATTTGTTGAAATGACAAAAATTTCGCACCACTTTGCGGATCAACTATCAAGTGCTTGTGAATTGTAATAGTCAATAAAAAAATTGCATATTTTTACAACTAATGGCAGTCTGACGTAGGCAGCTGTTGGAAAATGCCAAAATTGGAAAGTCCGGTCTAGCTGGAAAGCTTTTTCGTTTGCCGTTATCAATTGTACCTCTCCCCCAAAAATACACACCCATATGCAGACTGGCTTTAATCATTTTTTGTCGCAATTGTACGCAATAAATTTTCAAGTATAAACCCGCAATCAAAATTATTCGACATGTAGACGTTGGTAAAAATTATGACCATGCGATCAGCTCTCATCGAGTGTCGCATTGGTTCTTAACCGATCGATCGATCGATTGTCGCCCCTCATTTCAAATGCAAATCAATCAATTAGAGCGTCGGAGCCCGTTAATTTGCATTGCGTGAATTGCTGGGCAAATATTGCCTTTTCCAGCCAGTGCTGTTTATTTTTAGATAAAAAATCAAACGCAATGATATTAATAGATAAGGCAACCATCCAGTGGGGGGTCCGAAACGTGTCCCTGCAAAGGGTTAAAGGCAGCCTGCTGGAGAGAGAGAGAGAGAGCGAGGAGAGATTTAAGCCTCCTTTCGAGAGAGTGAGAGCGATCTCCATGCAGGAGGGTGGCACAGTGGGCAAAACAAATAGTTAGTGCATAGTTTTCATATATAATGGATTTTTGGTATATAAAACAAAAGTATCAATTAAGTTTATTAAAATGGAATAGTAGTCTTGTCATATATTCTTAAGTTGAGTGCACTTTCAGCAAAAGCCATTGAGACAATGTTCAAATTGCGTAGCCGACTTGTTGAACATTTCGGTCTGTTTGAACTTTAAGAGGTACAATCGCTTTTATGTTAATGAAATACCAATAAATATTGTTTCCTATAATAAGAAACACATTTCAATTACTTTTTAACTCAAAATAAATTAAAATATATCAAAAACGTAAGTTGGTGGTAACTGTTTATTGAACACTTCGGTTTGCTTGAACTTTAAGAAATACAATCGCTTTCATGTAAATATAATACCAATATTTTAGGAAACACACTTAAGTTACTTTTTAACTAAAATTAAAAATAGATCAAAACCGTAATTTGGTGGTAACTGTTTATTGAACCTTAATTATTGATATTGAGAAGGTTCTTCAGGCTTAGGCATACCCATTATTACCAGGGATTAATCCCACTGTGCGGCGAGAGCGATCGATGGTGAGGGTGGGCGCTCTGCTCTCTCTTTCCAGCCCAGCTGTTGCGGCTCTTTCTCTCTCGGCGGCGCGGCATTCGCGTTTGCGTTTTCGATCGCTCCGGTTAAAAACGTGCTGCGACAGGAACTGTAAATCATTACGCTCGGAAACGTGCTGCTGCTCGCACAGAAAAACCGAAACCGAAAACTGCGGATAAAGGTGGAATATTGGGCTTGACAAGTTCAAGTTTGCCACAAAACACAGAAAGTCGTAAAACGTTGAGGAAATACAAGATAAAAAGTAAAAAGTATAAAAAACAAAGGTTCCACCACCGCGCGCGCACGCAACTAAAACAACAAAGAAACGGCCGCGTTGTTATTGTTGCTCTTTCCTGCCAATTTTCGTGTGTGCCTTGTGCCTTTCCCTTTATCGTCTGTTGTTTTTATCGACGCGTTCGTTCTCGTGTTCTTTCTTTTTCCAGCCAGTGCGTGTGTGTGTGTGTCTTTCGCCCCCAAAAATATCTCTCTCTCGCTCTCTCTGCGTTCGATTTGTTTGTTGTTAACCCCGCGCAAAAAAATTACAAATAAGAAACATAAAAATTAAATAACAAAAAAAAACAGGAAACTGACCCCGCCAGATCAAAATCGTAAAAAACCCTTTATGCTAATCAATGAGCTGTGTCTGAGGCACAGTGGAAAATTTTCAAATTTCGCAAAGCGGCGACGTCATCAGTGGTCGCTATTGTTGTTGTTGTTGGCGCCCGTGGCCGAGTAAAAGGTAAAAAACGAGTAAAAAAAAGTAAAAGAATACTTCAAGTACGTGTCAATTATAAAATTCATTTTGGTCTGCCATTCCTGTTGTTGTTCTGTCTGCGGCTATTTTCGTGCAAAAGATCTTTAACTTGTGGATTTGTTGACTTTTAGTCGCATTTCCCCACACTGAAAAAAAAAGAGTTTAGTTTCAATACTTACTTAAAAAAGATTCAGAATTAATATTTAATAAATTTGATTAAATTTTGAATTATTAATGAATATTTTGTTAATGTGTTAGTAAATCAATCTCTAATCTCTACCAATAGAAATTTAAAAAATATATATATAAAAATATCATGACATTTTTTATAAAATCTAAAAAATCTAAAATAAAAAACCCAAGAAAGTTTTGAATTTGTTTTAACAACTTAATATAATTTTGGGATACTTATAAACGTAAAATATTCTATCCCATTTCTATCTTATTAAATCATACCTTTTTTTTCTAAGTGCATAAATAAACATTTACTGGGCTTTTTCGCAGTTGGAAAAGTGTCAAAGAAAATGCGAAATTTACTCGGCGGCAAAACAATTACGGAACTATATCTTGTTAAATACTATTTGCTGCTGTTGGCCAGCTGTTGGCTAAGAACTTTTTGGCCCCGATTTTCAATTGCCGTTGGACAAATTATCAAGCAGTCAAAAGAGATAAATCAAGTCGGGTCCGTGAGCAACTGCAGCATGTGACTTTGAAACTCTGTGGAAACTGGTTCTATTTTGGACCTCTGGCCAGGGGCAGTGTAGGTTTATATTTTTTGTGTTCTTGATTTTTTGCCTTTTTTTTTTTGTTTGTTATTATTGTTTTTGTATTTGTTCGACAAGCAAAGCCAACACAGTTTCAGTTGTACTGGGCACGTAGTGCCACGTTCTGTGCTCTCTTTCTCCATCTGCCTTTCTTCCCCTTTCTCCCCTTTCTCCAGCCCCTGTTTGTCTTCCATTCCCCGCGGCGCTTTATGCTAAGTTTGTCTGCTTTTTATGCAAATTTTCAGCAAACAACAAGAAAAACAACAGGAGCAACAGCACCAAAAACTCTACTTTGGGGGAATTTCTGCTATCAGCACTGAGTGTGCTCGAAGTCCCCCAAATGGACCCCTCCCCCAACCCCATTTGAACGCCCCTGGGCACCCCCTCGCTCGCTTTTTGCCCAGCACGTGAAAAGCTGGTTGCACTTTCTCGCCTGCACTCGCAGAAAAGATATATGGGTTGTCAAAAGTGGTTTTTTAAATATTTTTAATATTTTTTGAACTCTAAATCATCTTTGTGTTATAGTCAGGGGATCGTTAGCAAGAGTTATTTGTGGTTTTTATTTTATGTGAACTACTGAAAACTGTATTTATATTTTTAAACAATAAGGCGGATCTCTATACACTTTGTAGTTGAGGGTAAATATAGCACTATTTGCTTTCCAAACTTGCTGAGTAAACAATAGTGCTATTTTTGACGTATAAACTCCAGTAGGCCTTTAAAAATAAAAGTCACAAACATCTCTTTTTTACGGTTTTTAGTTATAGGGAGTACTTTTATAGCTACTGTCCAAGAAGTTCCACTTAAAACGAGCTATCGTTAGTTTAAAGAATTTATTTAAACTAAAAATTGTCAGTTCCGCTACAGCTAAATGATGTAACAAGTCATAAAACAAATGTATTTCCCTAGAACTGATCATAACTAAAAAAGTTCTATAGTTGTACGATAGTTAAATGCAATATAGTATGGGTTCCAACTTTTTCAAAATGGTTATAATAAAATCGCTTATCAAGAATAGTCGACCTTTGTGACTTATCAGCTAAAAACTTTGAATGAAATTCTGTTAGGGGTATATTTTAGAGAGTTTATAAATCTTTATAAAATTGTTGGCGGCTCTGGACTTTTAGGTATAGAAATGTTTAAAAGTGTTTATGTTTTTATGCAGCTTGTTAAGAGTCTAACCATGTTTAGCACAAGTTATTTAAGTATTTCTAAAAGTCATCTTAATATACCCCCGATAAGGAGGCAATAAATCCCCGATTTTAGTGGTATTTTTTGCTGTGTGGAAAATATTTGTTCTTGGCACCCTCTAACTCCAAGCGAGCCCCCTTCTGCCCCGCCCATGGGGTTTCAACTGGTGAGTAATGGCTCAATAATTTGGCTTTTCCCCCGTTTGCCCCCTTTCTGCAACATCTATGCTGCAGTCGCGACCCGCACACGATAAACACACAATGTTAACTAGAATTTGTTTATCTCCAGTCGGGTGGTTATTTTTTTGTTCTTATTTTGCTATTCTTGCTGTTTTCTGTTATTGTTCTTGTCTGATATTTAACCAAAATGTATCATGAAGCTTAAAGTTGGGTTTTATTGTTATTGCCGCCTCTGCCGTTGCTGTAATTGTTGCTTTGCACTTTTGTTTATACAACTTGTGGCGAATCCGTTGTTGTAATTTTGCGTTTTTCGAGAGTAGTGTTTATTGTTCCTTCAAAGCGATACACAGAATTTGCAGTGGCCGGCAAATTGAAGTATTTAATAACAATAGGTTATATATGGTGGAAGTAAGGGGGGTTAAGACACTGGCGTAGACAAAGGGCGAAAGTTGATCCCCCCTTAAATATAAGAAATTCAAAATAATAGTAAGCATTTCCGCCCTTTCAAATTCTTTAGAATTTAATAATCAATATCTGGAGTTGGTTTTTATTAAATAAATATTTTTGAAAGATATCATATACAAGTAATAAACTCATAGCAGTCTTAAATTAAGACATTTAATATGGTGGAAGTAAGGGGGTTAAGACACTGGCGTAGACAAAGGGCGTAAGGTGATCCCCCCATAAATATAAGAAATTCAATATAATAATAAGCATTTCCGCCCTTTTAAATTCTTTAGAATTTAATAATCAATAACTGCAGTTGGTTTTTATTAAATAAATATTATTGAAAGATATTATTTACAAGCAATACACTCATAGGAGTCTAAAATTACGACATTTAATATTTCAATAAATATTTGTACAACTCACAATAATTTTAATAAGTAAAAAAGTTTTGAATGGTAATACCATTTAAGTAGTAAAATTGTTAAATATTTTAGTAAGAGGTAAACCGTATATAATAAACTGTTTTTAAAGATATTATTTAGTTAAAACTCGGAACTTATTCATACAGTATGACACCCTTAAGATAAGTCATTTCATCACGCTTCAAAGTGTTTATGAGTCATTAAAACAAAATCACCGACAACTGGTGGAAGGGTTTATCAGCTTAAGGGCATCGTTACGTTCTGGATATGACAAATATTGTGACACCCCTTTTGCAACGGCCATGTCTGCTATTGATATTGATATTGTACATGTGTAGGCATTCTCGGGAGTGATTTACCAAAACAAATGAAAATAAACTTTTGCTGACTAGGTATCGGTTAAGAACCGCTGATGCCATCTGTGGAAATTTCCGAAGAAAACCGTTTACGTACTTTTGGAAAAACAGCTCGTATTTTTTAAAACAGCTGACGAATAGTGCTTATCGCGGTGTATGAAATATAATCAATCTCCGGGGATAATAATTGTTTGGGGCTATGGTTATATTATATAACACCTAAACATACAACGGAACATATACAATAACTCTTTGGGTCGTTTATTTACTAAATCGGTTGTCATTAGTAGAACTGCAATACCCTAATTAAGGTTTTGGTTCTATTTACATTTGCAGTTTGGAATTGGATTTCAGCCTTTTTGTATGTTTAGGTTTTCTGTGTGCGGTGGAGCGTTGCCAAATGTTTTCATTCCGTTTCAAATGTCGTGTTTTGAATGCAATTGATTTCAAGTGCTTTGAACCTTTGAACAAACGAACACTGTCGATCATAAATCCTTCAAGGCCGGACAATATTGTCACTCAAGTGGAAAGTGGAAGTACGGGGCCTAACGAAAGTATAAGGCAATGTGGAGGGGTTATATAAATGTTAAAAAAATATATGAAATTAGTAACTAAATGGTAAATCGATTGGAAAAAATCAAAGCAAGTACAACCTTTTACAAAGAGTTTATTGCAGTGTTTTTTCAGCTAACTGATATTTTATTGCATTACATTAGTGATTGTATTGTGTTGCTTTATATTCAAGTAATTAATGCTAATTGCATTTATATATCACTTTTATGGTTATATCAATGTAAATGCTTTGTGTAGTAATCCACTGTAAAAAGATATGCGATAACCGCAATTATTCGGTCGTTTAGCTACCGTAACCGACACTACTTGATAATATGAAACCTTTAAACAGAACTCTGAATGGTAATTCACGCCTATCGATTCAATTGTAAAGTGTAATTGTATGATTACTAACCTATTCCAATAAGTGCACTTGAACTAGCCATTTGTGTGCTTTAAGTATAGTTTATAGTAATGAATCGCACGTTGAGGGTTTGGTAATCAGTCTGGGGATCGTTTGAAACGAAATATTTATGGTACGCGATGATTTATGGGGGCACTTAAACAATGCGTTTTCAATTATCAAATATTTTAATGCACTCATATATTCGAAAATGGTATATGGGCACACTTCTGAATAATTACCGGGAGTCGTCAACGACATTTTCGCAGGTATCGGGGCAGTATACATATATGTATAGTATATCTCAAGTGGTCTTAAAACTGACATTTATACGTTCGAGTGGTTAACGGCTACTGGATTGTGGAAATAGGTGGCGGTACGAAGAGGGTAAAACCCCTTTCCGGCGGCGGAGCTACGAAATGGGAAAGAGTTCGCGGCGCTTGAGTGCTTTCAAGTTCAATGTCAGCTGCAGTTGCAGTTGAAAATGCAATTCCAGTTGCAGCTGCCTTTTGCAGTGTTGACTGTTGCAATTTGGTGGATCGAAAAACAAAACCGGTTCGCAACTTGTTCGGCAGCACGTGAATGTAAAATGTGTGGCATCAAGCAGCGTATCCAGCGGATACATCGGAGGTAGGATGCGAAAGAGCAGCTGACTGCTGACATAAACCGGTTGGTTCTGGAAAGATTTGGACCGGGGAGAAAGAGTGTTCGATAAGGAGACGTGGCACGAGACTGGACTGATAAAACCGAAGCTTCTCGACTGATTGCATAAGGAACCTGGCCATTTAAAGCCATTGGCTTAGTCATTTATCATCTATCATCAGGCGGCAGGCTAATTGACATTTCTCTGGGGTTAAATCAAATCAATTTTGGGAACGCGACACATAATAGACAATTTGATAATTTATGAAGCCGCCCGAATGGCAAATCCCATACATTACTGTCTGTCAATTGTTTTAGTAAATTGAAGCGAAATCTGAATCGGAATCGAAATCAAAATGAATGGCCAACCCAGTGCGATAAGAAAGCTAAGGTGTAGGCGGTACTTTTCTGATACCCGCTAACGTTTTTTTTTATGCCGCTCATACGTATATATAAGCAAATAATTTAAATCAAATTTAAGTCAGACCGTCGTACGATCGATCGTTTGGCGTCATTTCGCCAGCGCACGCTAATGAACCCATAAAATTGATCACCACGTTAATTTTCACCACCCCCCCGCCGTTTGGAACTTTTTGGGATTTTAAATTGTAACACCTTCGGGTTTTATGGGAACCTGCGACCGCGCCGTTTTGTTTGCCTTTAAGTGTCTTATATATTTATAAGTTTTAAGTTGCCTCTAATTTTGATAACATGCAAGTGACTGACTGCCATTCGTCTGCCTTCCCTTGTGTGTGCAATAAAAAATGTGTAAATTTATTTGTTTTCACCCAGCGACGTGCACTTTATCGTATCGAATTCGGTTAGTGTCACGCGATCTCCGATCGATCGTATCTGAAAAAACTCCAGAGAAATCAGTTGAGTTGGTCTGATCAAAAATAACTCTAGATACTTCTTTATCTTTTGTGGTTTCTGAGTTTTTAGATCTGGAACTTTTATTGGAGAGGAGCTTATGATATATTTTGACTTGTATTGTTATGATAAATTACTAAAAAGTTAATATTATTAAGAATATTGTATTGGGATTGTCAGAGAACTGTATTTTTGTATGAAATACAATTTTTTTTAGTTTTATAGGTCTTGTAATATTGTTATTTTGGTATATTGTTTTTATAGTGTTGCTCTTTTTAGTATTTTCTGCCTCTCACTTTTTTGCGAGTCCATTGAGATTTAAGATATATTTTTGTCTTGCTAACCAATAAACTATTATTTAAGTGAACGTTTTCAAACTAAAACAAACTAATCACCAAAGGAAAACAACGTTCAAATTTCCACTGAGTTACTTAAGTTATAACCTGTACAAACACAAATATATAAGTACCAATAATAGGCGAAGCAATTTAGGGATTTACCAAGCATTCCCTGAAGCAGCAAAATGATGGACTGGGTGTACAAATATTTATTCGGCAACCTTGGAAGCGTTTCCGCCCTCGTTCAGCCATTGATCAACTTGGAAATCCTTTTATTAGTTAATAGCGTTTACCGTAACATGCCACCCACTTTTATGCAGACGCGAGGCAATATCAAGGTTGTCGAAAAGCCAAAAGCCAAAGTTTTGTTTGCTCAGCAACTTAACTTTAATCCATGGTCAGACAGAGGAGACACATCAGTTTGTGTGTGTTTTTCTTTTTTATTTTTATCGAAGAACATATGGCAAACAAGACGATATATCCAAGGCACATGGAACTCAAAAAAAAACCCCTCCCCAAAGACGAGTCACATTTTCTTACATAATCAACCAAGTGAAAATTTGTGGGTAGCGCAAATAAAACAAAAAAATGAAAGAAAAAAAAAACAGTTAATGGGACGGGCTAAGTTTAGGCGCTGGGTCTAAGCACGAGACTCATGTTGGATTGTCTACGCGATATACGATACGAAACGAAGCGCTGCTCCTCACACACAGATACGCACCCATACAAAGGCGGCGGCGGCGGGGTTTTATATTTGCAGTTCGTAGATACTTCGGGTGGCAGCGGCGGCGGCTCACTTTTCAAGCGTTCTTGGCGGCCGAAAGAAGCTCACATAAATCAGCGCATTCGCAGCCGCAACAGGTTCACACGGCATTCGTTCGCCACGGAGAAAGCCACGTCGGTGTCCTGAATATCGCGTATCCGCCCCAGTGGTTTCGGTACATCCAATACGCGTTCCCAGTCGTCGTGCAAACCAATTGGCCAGCGGTGCCTAATTGAATTTGTTTCACTTTTTCGGCCATTCTGTTATTGTCCTGCCAGTCTGCCGGTGGAGTTTACCCATAAAGGTGCTTACTAAATTATTAAGGACCTTCGGACACGTAACATTTAACACTGGACTCGGGGTGTCCATTGTCTATTCTCTATGCGCTTGTGTTTGTTTCGGTTGATTGCCGTTCGGGTTCAACGCCTGCCACGCCCCAAATCGCAGGTGCTGCCATCAGCACAAACAGGCGGTGCCCATTATTAACATAAATTCTGGGTTGTGTTTCAAGCAGCTGTCATAGGGTTATATTAATAAAAAAATATAAATTCTTATATTTTATATTGAAAAATAATTTAAAATATAATTAATTATTGAACAATATAAACTATATTGTTGTGAGAAAATATCTAGATTAATAACATAAATCTCTTAAATCATAAAGAATTTAAGTCGCGTAGTTGTGCTGAGAAATTAATAACCAATGTTTTAATTAAATTTTCAGTTCACCAATTAGATCACTCAGTTCTCTAGAAAAAACATCCATAAACTGTCCCACATTTTTCGTAGTATTTACTTGCTCACCTACTTATTTCAAGTATAATTCGATAAGATGGTTATTAACCATATCGCGCTTATATGTACTTAATTTAGGAATATGACAAAAGGCATGACGATTAAAAAATGAAAAGTCTATTATTATCCCCTTTTAAATTTATTTTTCACGTTGATGTCATTTTTAAATTAAATTTTGATAAGCCAAGAATTGATTAAGTAATTATATTATTGATATGAAATAGATGAGATTGCAATAGATACATTTAAGTCTTTTAGAAGTGCAAAGTTTAAGTACTAACAAAAAAATTTAAAATATTGAATTGTGATATTATAGTATTGATAATATATATTAAACAAAAATCAATTAAAATACCATTTTTTTTAATTTGATATATGATAGAATTAATTTTTACAAAAATATGAACATATAATTAAACTTTGTATTACATTTCTGGTATAATGATGATTCCTTTGCCTTGAATGATAACATTTGCTTCGAAAAAATAATGCAAATTTTATGTAAATCTTAAAACCGAATAAGAATTTTGTGTAGTGTAGGGTTTCTTAACTGGAAAAGGAGATGCAGATCGTTAAGTGAGCGATCTGAGTGGCAAAGAACACCGCCTTGGGGCGATGATTGCGCCACACTCATTCCCACTCAGTCCCGAATAATAATTGAGTGTTCAAATAACGCAAATTGATCACGAGCCGTCAACGAAAGTCGCGTGCTTCATCGACCCCGCCCCTCCGCCGCCCTAACTATGCGTGTGGCTGCCATTTAACTTTAATTGAGTCGCGTCGAATGCTTTTTATTGCGCTCGGTACTTACAGATATATATACATTTTTGTGCCTTCAATTGGCCTCCTTAGGCCATAGTGACAAAAAAAGCAAAAGTCGAAATTGTTTATTAATGAAATTGCGTTCCAAGCACTCGCTTCTGTTTGTTCAACTACTTTTTTCTGTATCTCTTAATATTTTTTGTTTCTTTTTTTTCAATTACAGGGCGTTGAATTCGCTGCCCCGAATGTTGAGATTCTTGGAGCATCCACAGTGGCCGCAGCAAATTACCAAGCTCACCAGCACCCCGATGCCATTGCACTGCCTGATCATCAAATAGGCAGCCTGAAATACCCCCAAAATCTTCGGATTGGACTCTAAATAAATCAAAAATCAAGAAAGGAGAGCTGAAGAAACACTCAAGATGAGCTTCAGTTCGGCCAGCGGCAGGGAGAATAATGTCCGCAAACTATCCTTCCTGGGCTTCAATACCAAAAAGAAGGTAAGTCAAATTAGAAAATATTAAGGTTATTATGGATTATATAGAACACATAGAAAAGAACACCCCATCTGATTTAAGAAGACTACAACGCAACATAATTTAATAGTTCTGAAATTTATAAATTTATTTGAGGCAAAGCAATATATTATGAAGTAAATTTATTCAAATTTATTATAACATTCCAATCGAAGCTCTAACCAAACTAATAAAACGAATTTAAATACAAATATTCTTAAAACGTTTTCTTAGACAACTAAAAGTTATAGTAAAACCGTTTAAGCACTTCCATCATTTCTTGATTGCATTTCCTGTGTGTGTAGATAGATTAACTATAAATAATCCCGCCTAATGTATTGGCTTTGGCTGGGAAATTAATTAGGCAAATGTGGGAATGAGCTCATACTTTGGCTGATGATGATCCCGATACGACTTTTACCCAGTCAAGGTTTCTCTCCAAACTATTTTTTTTGTTTTTGTTAGTAATGCAAGCATGCGTACATATTTCAAAAAAGTGAATATAATGTGCTGCTGTTGGTAGTTTTCCATTAAATAAATCACTTTTTAAATGTATTTTTTTTTTGCTATTGCCAATTTGTGAATAATTCATTTGCAAAGCCCGCACGGTAATGTCAAGTAATTGTTATTGATTTTTTTTTTCGTTGTGGTGGCTTGTGTTATTTCTCAGTTGTTGACTTTTCTACACATTTCCGCAGTGTGTCAGTTGTTTTGGGCACACCGGCATATGCCCGCCAGCTACCAAGTGACACAATTTAGAAACCAGTTTCCAGCAAATCGATTTGGGTTTCAATTTCGATTTCAGTTTGGGTTTCATGTACTCAGTAGATCACACAGTGCCTAATCATGCATTCATTCATGCGAAAGTGCTGCCTTTGTGCTCGACATTTTTTTTTGCCAACATTACGTATACGCCGGGTGGTGCTGGAGGGCGACAACAAGTTGTCAGCTTAAAGGCTAAAGCGCTAAACGCGTCGAAATAAACGCATTTTAATTGTGCAACCGACAACAGTTGGCAATAACGGTAACAGGAAGCTAGTTAGACATTCAGCATTCAAATGAATATACCCACTCTACTCACTACACACTCATTTGGCAAACAGAACACACAACACACAGAACGGGAAATCGATATTCGTGGTCAAGGCCGCGGCTGTGGCACTCACTCTGGCATTGACAATGAAAAGTAATAGTACAGCGGAATTGTAATCGCAATCAATTCATTGACACCTGACCAGGTGAAAGCATCTAGTTGCATTAGCCGTGGGAGCAGCAACCTCAATTAACTTAATTGCACCACAAAGTATGCCATGATTTAGGTGCAAAACTAAAAATAGAACGGTCTAGAAGGCCTTAAGCTTTGAAACTGTTTTATCATAATAAATATTGTACAAATACCACATTTGGTATGGGTATGGTATTTTAATCTATTAAATGTTCCTCTCAAGACTTTCTTAAGAGCCTGTTAAAGTTGAATACTAATGTTGCTATGAATAACTAAACAAATTAACTCTAAAATGTTTTTCATGAAATAGTTACTCTGTTTTATATTAATTATATATTAAATAGTAGCCCAAGCCATAATAAAATATATATACTACCATTTTTAAAGGTACTACTTTTATATTACCATAACTATCTTTATTGATAAATTCCTCTAATAAATGTTGTTGTGTGTAGTAAAATTATGGTTTTACGAGTATTGTCTAATCTTCCGCAGTCATTTATTTTACCAAAGGATATTACCCCCAACTCTTTAAGCAAGTACACCCCAGTTGTTTAATACTAATTATGTATACATATCATTAATCAATCAATTACCAATCGTGTCATCCATTCAGCCTATTTAATGGTTAATGGCCCCACATAAATCAGCTCCCCTGAGGGAATCCTATCATCTTGAGCTGCATTGTACGATCACATAACTCAATTAGCCATTACAACTTGGCTGTTATCGCTAATTACCCAAAATATATACACACATGTATGTATTTATGGGTGGCTAGCTAATGAGTCTTAATGTTCTGGCTTGCTGTTCAAAGTGCCATCAAGTGAATAGATTTTTGTGCAGGGCGAAAGAAAAGCTTTCTTTTTTTTCTTTTGCACAAAACACACCTCTCTTTCTCTTGTCTATAATCGTTGGCCAAACACAAAACACTAAGTGTTGGCCTTGAGTGGCCTTGACCATCATTGGGAGGTCCTGTGAGCGTAAAAAAGCTTTGCCATTAATTATGCACTGGTAGAGTAGGTGGGAGAAAAGAAAGAAAAAAAAAAGAGAAAATGCTGAGCGCACAAAGCTTTTGGCTAGCTGAAAAGCTTTTCTGGCCAAAACTGCATTCCGATTTACGTCAGCAGGAGCGTATCCTGGGGGCTGGTAGTGGGTGGGTCGGTTGGTTGGGTGGGTGTTGTTATAGTAAAGCCCGCCCGTCCTGGTGGCCCTGAGAATCAGCTGAGCGTGGCCGAAACGCTGCAGCGCTGCCAGCTGAGCGGCCTGTTCTACCGTTATACGCGCGCTTTAACCCTGCGCCTGCGCAATGGGTCAAAAGTTCAGGTAACGCCAGCAGCAGCAGGCAGCAGCCACAAGCCCTCATTTGCTGGGCAGCCTTCCCAGTCAACGGAACTCGGCTCGTTTTTCCCATCGATCCAAACAAAAAAAATTACCATAATACGCGGGTCAAAGTGCAACAGGCCAAAGGTTTTTTGTTCTTGGCAAATAACAACTATTACCAAACTTGCAAACGTGATTAAAAGTTGTATTTTTTGCATATCGAAAACTGGGAGCCCTCAAGGTAAAGCGCAAAACCTAGTTAAACTTGTTTGATCTATAATGTTTAATCAAAAACGCACGGAAAGTTGCCTAACACACAAAACTTTTCAAGAGCACACAACCTTGAAAATTGTTTCAAAAGAGCCCATCCACACAAACACACACACACCATCGAGAGGAGAAAATGGGAAAAGCCTTTCCTTACATATAGAAAATGTTGTCCCTTTTGCTTTTTTTTATAAAATTATAGTCGAAAAGTTGGCAGCTGGGCACAACAAGTGAGTTGGCCTTTTATGTGCCATAGACACTCAAACTCTGGAATTTTTCCCCATATATATATGTATATACATTTTCCGGTGGAAAATCATTTTGGGTGTTGCATACTTTTTGGGGCAATAAAACGGCTCAGCGGCAGTGAAAAACACGCAGAAATGTTACCGAAATGCTACCTCAAGCGACAGGAGTCAACCCCCCTCAACACACGTGTGTCTGCGGTCACAAATGTATCTGTACATATATCTATAGGTAATTTTATATATATTTCGAGGTGTCTTTTTGTGTGTGGCATCTTATAAAATTAGCCATAATAACCAAGTTTCATTTCGGTTTGCCGGATTGATGAATGATTGAGTGCCTGAATGGGATTTTGCGGTTTCGTGTTTCCAATTTGTCTGCATTATAAAAACGTTGTGAATTATTTAGCAGTTCATGCATTATTTACACTCACACCTGAAGTGGAAAAACAGAGGCATTCACTTTGCTTAAGTTTTCCTTCAAGGCAGGAATGTTGGGTGGGGTTTAATTTAAAGTTTTGTGCAAGTTCCATTGGCTGAAAGTTATATAAGCCGCTTAGCCTTATAGTTTTTTGTTTATGGGAAGACCTTTTAAATACATAAATTTTATAAACTTTTGCTTTAAATGTTTTCCATCCGGTTATAGATTGTTTGCAGACCAAAAATAAAACCTTTTAAGACTTATGTAATGTGAATACTTGGTGAATATTTATCAGTTATAAAATGTGGTATTTGGGAAAAAGGTTCAGGCTTAGGTTTTTATATTCAGTCGGTACCATTTAGTTAGTAATTGCTTAGGCTTAAAGTTTTCATTTTATAGATGGGTATATCTGAAAAAATCTTTACAATTTCCTAATATTCAATTTTTACTTTAAAAGAAAAACCATTTCTACAAAATTCCCCACATTTCCCGGAAAATGTGCTTACTTCCGGTCGCAGGATAATAAATAGAGCAGGCATCAGCTATTTATTGCCAAACGCCATGGCCCACACACACACTCTCGCTCTCATCCCCACCCATACACACAATGCCACCGACTGACCTTGAAGTATGCAACACTTTTCTATAGTAGGATAGTGAGAGGCTATAGTGTGTGAATATAGACGTTTCAGAGGGTGAGCCGCATTGTCAGCATGATTTCCCATCACTAGATTGCGTTTACGAGGCTTTAACGCTTGTGCCTCTGCCTTTGCCTTTGCCTCCGCCCAATGACCAGTTTAACCTTTCGCACGTGTCCATCTCGCTGCGACCCCTGACCCCAGAACCGGTGTCCTGTGTCCTGTACCCACTTTTCCGCTTTTCCCCCGTCACTCTTGTGCTTGTGCGAGCATTTCCGCTGCGGAATTCACATTAAATTAACACAGATACACACCAGCACACACAAACAAAAGCGTTATAGAAGCATCGTTAATTTGTGCAAACAAACAACAACAAAAAAAAAGTAATATCTAACTGCGTAGCGAAAGCAAAACAACAAAAATCCACTAAATTATGCACAGGCCGTGGAAAAAATTCGACAGCTGCAAACAAATAAAAAGTTTTATGTATACATGCATAAATACATCCCACCCAAACTCAGAAGTTAAATGTTAAGTTAAACGGTTTATGTTTTCGCGCAGGTTTACTGCCCAGCAATGTCCACTTTTTATGGTCTTGTTAGTTAAAGCCAGATGTTGAAATATAGTAAAAAAATGTATTTGACATTCTGGCAACAAAGCTAAGAAAATAAAACAATGTTGGACAGTTTGAGAATTTTTATTATAATTTTAGAACAAGTAATTAATACTAAAATATTAAGATTTAAGATTTAAAATGATTTAATATCTAAAAAATTAGTAGCCAATCCTACATTAATACTTTTATGTAACAACCAACAAAATGTGTTACCATTTTTCCAGAGTAATATAAACTTAACCAATATCTAGGTTTCACCTAACTTTTAGCCCCTTTTTTCTTCCCACTTCCTTTTGGCAACTCAAACAATTTTCCAATAAATACAAAGTTATATGCGCGATACGTCCCGCAAGACTAACTTGTAATCTTCTGTGCAGGGCCAAGTGTAGAAACTTATTTGCCGGCGATGACAACAACAGTTGGCAACTCGCAAAATCTTAACAAGTTTCGCTTTAGCCGCAATTCGATTCAATTTGGCAAGTTGGGAAAAAAGTTGTTTAGGCCACGAGCGTCTAACTTGCTTATGACTTGTAAGTCACGTGCCGCCGCTCGCTTGCCGCCTCGCAGATGTCAAATCACATCAGAAACACTCCGCGAACTCGGCTCAACTTATTTTATTGTTGTTGGCCCCACTTGGAGAGTGGGTTCCTAAGCGGTTTATGTACATGCATGCCCAGCTTTATGGCCAACTTATGGCATGGCTGTGACTGTAACGGCACACAACACTTGTCAACCGAATAGGTGCACTGAGTTCTTGGGAGGTTTTAGGGGGGTACAAAATATGTATATTAAAAACATATGTCAGAATATGCCATGCAAATATAAAATAAAACGTTGCAAAAGTCAGAAGGCGGAAGGAATTCTTAGAACAGGAAGAATCTAATGGAATGAACTTTTGGCAAGCGGTTTAAGATTACATCCTCTGAAAATTGTTGATAAAAATTTCTGTATAATAAAATATTAATTTAGGATAGGAAATGATAGGATAGGTAGTATTTTAGTAGATTTGATAGAAATACAAGATTACATCACCTGAAAATGTTTACTAAAAAATTTCAAAACAATAAAATATTAATTTAAGATAGGATAGGTAGGAATTTAGTAGATGTGTTAGAAATCCGCAAATAAGTGTTCTAAAGACTTAAAAATTATTTTTTAAAATCTATTTTTGGATAGAATTAAATGCAGTTATTTAGTCATAAATATTACGAAACAATCCATAAATTACATTTATTCAGAGTTAGTATACCTATATATTCCCACTTGTACTTTGCCTAAAAATAGAGCTAATTCTCCCCGAAATTCTCGTTTTGGATGATCTCATGGGGCTTCTACTTCTTTGGCTGGCTACTGTTTGTGCATTTGGGATAGGATAGGATAGGTTAGGAGTATGACCCGTGCATATTCATTTGGCTCCGTTGCGAACGCTAAACAAACAACAACGAAAATTGACAGCTCAGACGGCAGGTGGGCGGGGAAGTGGGCGTGGCAGGTTTAGGGGGAGGGGGTTTGGGGCCTAAGCATACCATCGATTATTTGTGATAAGCGCCGGTGACATGCTGCATAAAGTGCGACTCTCTGTTAGAACGTTGGATACCTGAAGAGTGGGTGGTTTTTGGGGGGATTTTGGGTGGTTTTTGGGAGGTTTTTGGGTGGCTTTGAAAGTGGTTCCGAGAGCTTATGTAGCTGGCTTGTAGCCACATTATGACGGGCATCAAGCTAATGGATGAATGACAAAATACTTTTACTGCCTGCTGCCTTTTCGTATCTGTAAATCAGCAACGCCAACAACTTCATAATGAACACAAAAAGGCGGCATTAGTATCAAAGTCATTATGGGACAACTTAGTGTTTATCGATTAATTAACGTAACACGGCGCGCTACGCTCGAGCTTATCAAATGCAAAGCGCCACCCACAAAACGCCCATAAAAGCGCCCATAAAACACCCACAAAACACCCACCCACTGGGGTCACACAGATACATGGTCGTTGGTCTTCCTTCATATTTTTTTTTCATAGCTGCCGGTCGGTGGACACATTGACGTTCCCACGTGCAGGCTCTCAGCGTTATTAAATTTTTTCTATTTATAAACTCAAACTGAAACTCTGTTTGCCTTTGTTTCCGCCCTTATCTGCCACCGGCTTATCAGGAAGTGAATGTAATTGTCAAGGATACGCTAGTCCGGTATATTAAAGTTGGCATAAAATATTCAACAGTTGCAGACCTGACCGGGAATCGAAAAGTCCTTCGGCTGCCCGAGGGGCCAAATCGCATTTAGTTAATTCCATTTGCATTTATGTACCTACCACATCTAAGCATACGATAATTTTCATGTTGACGTAGTAAACAAAACTGGCAAAACACTCGACCGGAACTTCGAAGGCCCTCGAAGACGTGTCATTAAAGCTGAAAATACCTGGCAAAATATGTTGACTGAGTATGAGTGTGTGAAAATATTTGAGGTTTTTATTATAGCACATGAAAGAGAATATGAATATTCATAGTAGATAATTTGTGGCTTGTAGTATTATAACCAGAAGATATTAAATTCCTTAAGATATAATGGTAGTCTTTTGCTAGTGGAAAATGGTTTTACTTGATTTTATTCTTGAGATCCGGAAATAAAAATCATATGTTTTATTGTTCTAAATAGTATTTTAAACGTGGAAATATATTGTTAAATTCCTTATTAGATATTGTTTACTGCGAGTGGAAAATGCTTTAATTAGATTCAGAAATAAAAAAGATGTTTTATTGTTCCGGAAATGATTTTAAATGTGTAAAACAGTATTTTCCAAAATAGACTTCCCCAGAAAACAATTTATTTGAACACAAGAGGCAAAATTGAATTCCCTGCAACCTTTTCAGTGATTTTCAATAAACAACTTGAGATTTTTCCTATATTTGTAATCTGATAGCCACACAACAATTGGGAATAATTGGGTTTACTCCTTTCTCGCCTGAGGCAAAGAAATATATATGTGCACATATTTTTCTTCTACCAGATGATGATGTTGATATTGATGTTAATTCTTGAGAGAAGTGCGCAATCAATGCCTTCGTCACTATGAAAACCAATTGGGATCGATTAAAACCAATTAAGAGCGACGCCCAGAGAATCCAGTTTGATTCTCATCATCAAGTGGCTGGGATATTATGGTGGAATGTTTAGTTTTTTAGGGCTCTAAATGCGTACGTTAGCACTGGTGATGGTGGAGAATGATTAATGTACGCCTCTGAGACGTTTGCTACCCAATTCTTTGCGTCCCCCAAAGTGCTTTCCACCAGATTGTCAAGATCTCGAAAGACTCGTGACGCGAAGCAATAATGCTGCGAGTCACATGACTTGTCTGACTTTGTTTTTCCTATAGATTCTTAATTGAAAAGTATTTGCGCCGACTTGACTCATGCCCAACGTGACCAAACGCATGAAAACAATTGAGTAACGACAATTTGTAGTTATATTTATATTGTTTTCTTCTTTTGTTTTTGCAGTCCGGCAATGAGGATCCCGATGAGGTGCTGCTGGACTCGGAAATGGACAAGGTCTTTGCCGGCACCAGTACGCGCAAAGACAAGTTCGATGTGAACACCTTCCAGGACAACTCCCAGCTGCCCATTGGATCCCGCAAAAAGAATAGCAGTAAGTTTTGGGATTATAATATTGGGGAATATAATGTTGAGTTATTTTGGTTTATTAACAGTTCGCACAAACGATCTGAACATCGAGGAGGATTCGGAGTACGAGAGCCAAACGGAACCCTTGAACAATGCACAAAACTACGATGACATCCCCGAGGACTTTCCGTTAGTGTCGGAGAGAGCCGGACACGGTGACCACTCGGACAACTCGGTGGACGAGAAGCACGTCCAGTTCGGCGGCAAGAAGAAGATCGTCGTCACCCCGCCCAGTTTGAGCTATGATGAACAGCCCACGGACCAATCGCACGAACGTAAACGCAGAAGAAGGTAGGAATATTACCTAGTAAAGATCTATTCCTTTGTATAACCGAAAATATAAAACATCTTAATAGGGTTCTGTGAGTCACACAGATAACACTGCCTATAAGTGATATATGTTATGTGGACGCACAGCTGCAAGATGATATAACTTATATGTAGTTTATTTTGTTTTATCTAAAATAATAAGGAAATTGACATTTATTTAAAAAAAAATAAGTTACAAAATAAATTTAAAAAAAATATATTTAACATTTAAATAGTAATGAAAAATCTTAAAGAGCTATTTATAATGACGGTAACATTTTTGTTAACCTTCAATTGCAGCTAACTTTTTTATGTTTGTAGTTTTTAAAGTAAGCAAACACTTTAATAGGTAAATAGGAATCTAAATATACAGAAAATATAAATTACTTAATAAGTTCTTACGTTTATTTTTTAAATTAAATTATTAAATAAAATACACCGAAAAATATTGTTTCTTAAATGAATAAATATTAATAAAATATAATCCTCCTTCCAGCCGCCACCAGTATTATAGACAACGTAAATTCTCACATCAGGACAGCGTGGAACCCAAAATCAAGCTCGAGGAAAACGGTGATGCAGGTGCGCGTCGCATCTCTGTCCAGCCTGAGGACACGGCATTGGAGGTAGGGCCTGAACACTGGGACGTGGTTAGCGATTCCCCCTACCGAGAACCCCCACCCCCCAACTAACTACTAGTTCAGATCATCTAACTAAACCAGCTATATTGTGTCTCTCCAACTCTCATTGCTAACCCACAAAACATACGGACTCACCTGTAGACAAATGGCCAAATGCCGGCTAAACAGGTTGACCATCTTATCCTCGGCCGTGCCCTTAGCCCCAAAAAAAAAATTAGCTCCTGATTTGAAACTCACTGTTCTAGAACTAATCTATTGCTTTTAACCCCCCGTTATAGGAGGCTGATCTCAACGAGCTGAGATCACATCGTTCGGACGACCCGCGTGCCCTGCGCCGCCACAAGATCCATCACTCATCCATCAAGTTGCGCGAATTGCCCCAGATTACGATTTCCCCCTTCACCAACAAGAAGCCCGAGGTGGACCATAGTCCTCATGAGGTCTGTATTATATCTATCTTAATAATATTACCCCTATTTATATTGACTTGAATATCTTTTTTGTGAACAGATCTTTGTGCAATTGGACGAGCTCACGGGAGTGGGCGAGGATCGCGAATGGAAGGAGACGGCCCGCTGGATCAAGTATGAGGAGGACGTGGAGGAGGGCTCCGATCGCTGGGGCAAGCCCCATGTTGCCTCCCTCTCCTTCCACTCGCTGCTCAATTTGCGTCGCTGCCTGGAAACGGGCGTTGTCCTGCTCGACCTGAACGAAAAGGACCTGCCCGCCGTGGCCTATCGCGTGGTAGAGCAGGTGAGTTATCCTTTAGAATAGATTAAGGAAAAGGATTAACGATAACAATATTGATTTTGATTAAGGTAGGAATCATATTTTCACTAAAAACATATGGTTTTTTAAATTATGTTTTTTGAGATATTTAGGCCGAAAGAAGGGATTCCGACTTTGGTAAAAAATACTCATATTTCTAGTGGTTTTACAATCGTAGTTTCGCCAAATCAAGGCGCACATCCAAAAGACCGACTGTTTTGAGCAAGTTGGAACCCATGCAAAATATCCAAATTATTTTAGGGAAAGTTTATTTTTTGACCAACTTTCGCATTTTTTTAAGAGGTTCATTTTTTGCGAAAAATTGAAAAAATAACACATTTGTAGGTTTTAATGCCAAAATATTGGAAATTAAGCTACGAGTTTAACGAGGTATGACACTCCTTATTGTGACCTTTTTTTGCAATATGCCAGCCAAAACACTGATCTTTTGAGGACGCCAAAGGAGGATTCAAATTTTAGTCAAAAACACTCTTACTTTCGGCGGTTTTTCAATTGTAGTTTAGCCAAATCAAGGAGTACAGCTAAAAGACCGACTGTTTTGCGCAGGTGTCAACCTCTGCTATCGATCCCAATCATTTTAAGGGAAATTTATTTTTTGACCAAATTTTTCATTTTTAAAAGGTTACATCATCTATTTTTGCGAAAAATGGCAAAAATAAAAAATTTTCAGATATGAATGCCAATGAATTGGAAATTAAACTACGAGTTCAACGAGGTATGACACTCCTCATTCTGACCATTATTTGCAATATGGCAGCCAAAACACTGATGTTTTTAGGGCAAAAAAAGAGGATTCAAATTTTAGTCAAAAACACTGTTATATTAGGCGGTTTTTCAAGTGTAGTTTATACAAATTAAGACGTATTGATAAAAGAACAACTGTTTTGAGCAGCTTGCAACCTAGGCTAACGATCTATATCAATTTGAGAAAACTTTATTTTTTGACCAATTTTTGCATTTTTTAAGGGTTTGCATCATCTATTTTTGCAAAAAAAGTCAAAAATTTAACTTTTTTAGTTTTGAATGCCAATGGATTGAAAATTAAACTACGAGTTCAACGAGGTATGGCATTCCTCATTCTGACCATTATTGGCATTTTACCAGCCAAAACAGTTATATTTTAGACGGAAAAAAGGAAGTCAAGTGTACTGTAAAAAGATCGACTTTTTTGAGCAGATTGCAACCCATTCTGATGACCCCAATATGAACATATATAACATGAAACAAGAAATTTAAGAGCTATAATAAAATCAAATTATATATTGACTTAAAAGATATATACAGAACCAATCTGTACTCAAAACTAACATTACTTTTGTTATCAAATCAAACTAAAATGAAATATTTTTCTCTCCCCATTAGATGGTGATCGAGGACCTGATCGACATCAATGACAAGCCCTCGGTGATGCGATCGCTGCTCCTGCGTCATCGCCATGTCAACGAGCACCAAGGTGTGCTGCCCTTCACCAAGCGGAAGTACAACAGCTACACCAGCCTGCAGGTGAGATAACAATCCACTATTCATTCAGCCCATTCAAATGGTTTCGTTAACACTTCTGTGCCTTCTTCTTGTCATTCTAATATCGCATTATCATCCAACCATTTATCTATTGTCATCGTGCCTGTCCGCTATAAATAATTGGCTTTCAGTGAAAATTGTGACAAAAGTTTGTTAATTCCCATGATCGTGGTCATTATTCTCTTGTCTATTTCTGACATCTCATGACTCACAACTCGTACACCAACATCAACAATAATAATAATAACAACTACAACATCATCAACAACAACAGCAACTTATACCCAAATCGGTAAAGAACAGCCAAATTGTATATAGACATGATCGTACAGATATCTGATAAAACGCTGCTTTGTGTATCTCTTGAATATCTTTCTTTTTGTGTACGTTTTACTGATTTTTTTTCGCCACAAAAAAAACACACACACTCCAAATCTTCTTGCACTCCAAAAACAAAAGTTTCTTTGGATGGGTGCGGAGTCATCCCACCAGCAGTTCCAGCAGCAGCAGGCGCAGCAGCAACCTCGCAACTTGGCCAAGGCCAGGAGGAGCATCTGCGTCACCTCCAGTGCTCCGCCGACGGCGGCGATGCTCAATGTGGCCACTGCCACCGCGGCGGCGGCAGCGATTGATCACCGGCGCCACTCCACGATGTCCTACCTGGGTGTAATGAACTAGAACCCCCCAAAAAACACGCCTCCTCTCGTAATCCTAGAGTCAGGGAATGAAACGAATTAGTAGGGATGGTCCATCCTGTGGTTGTGAGTAAAAGGGAATAGATCCCATTCACAAAAAAATAGTTTGAATGTCTCAAAAACTAACAAAACCGTTCATTTTGTCTAAGATAACACAAGAAAGAAAATTATTTTATTAAAATCCCCTAAAAGATAGGTTTCAGAATTGAAAATTGTAACTAAAATATTATGTATAGATCCTTATGGGATATTCAGCCCTGAAAAAAATCAAGGATATTTTTCTTTTTACTAATTAGTAATATTATTTTTACTGGAGTCTTAAAAATATTGGAAAAGAAGAGAAATGTTGTTTAATAATGCTAACGTTAAGAAGTTACCTTAAAATGTTTTCTGTGGTAACCAATAATATTAATCTAACGTTTCATTCCCTGGTTTAAAAGGAGTCAGAAGCAGCCGAAATGCGCTTATAGAACTCGCGATGTTTCTTTTTAGCCCCACCACGTTTTAGCCAAGTTCCGTAGCCCTACTCCTTCCCCCCTAGAACCACTGTTTTTATGTGTGCTCTCCACCTCCACGATTGGCAAGTTCTCAATTGTGATTGTGATTGTGTTGTTCAAGTACCTTAGATCCCTTCCACTCGCAACTCTAAAATCTACTGCTGCCCTAGACCGCACTATGTTCTACTATTGTATATATCCTATATATATTCCGATTTTGTTCTGTGGCACGACTTTACTATATGCATATTTTGTGTTCAGTGTTTCGGCACCAGCTTTGCATGTAGAGCTTGCTTGAAGTTCCCCAGTAGATTACATACACCTTTGGTTTTATTTATTTACATTTTAATGGAATGTTCCACAGAACTTGTCTGGCGGCACGGATGACAAGAAGATCAAGATCATGCCGGCCAACGAGATTGGAGGCAGCAAGCGCAGCAATGAGCTGAAGATCGACATGAAGGACGACATGTACTCCTCGTCGCAGGAGGATCTCAAGAAGCTGCAGAATGACACGATCCTCAAGAGGATTCCCGCGGGTGCCGAGGCCACCACTGTGCTGGTAGGTTGTTTTCTTTATAACAATAATACCTTAGATATTAATGATAACCCTCTTTTTAACAAAAAGGTTGGTGCCGTGGAGTTCCTGGAGCAGCCCACCATTGCCTTTGTCCGTCTGTCGGAGGGTGTCCTTATGCCCACCTTGACAGAGGTTCCTGTCCCAGTGAGATTCATGTTTGTTCTTTTGGGACCCCGTAACTTCGACTTGGACTACCATGAAGTGGGTCGTTCCATCTCCACGCTGATGGCCAACGAGCACTTCCACTCCATTGCCTACAAGGCTGACGATCGCAAGGATCTGCTGTCGGCCATTAATGAGTTCCTGGATGATTCTATTGTCCTGCCACCCGGTAATTGGGATCGCCATGACCTTTTGCCCTTCGAGGAGTTGAAGGCCAAAAAGGATTGGATCCGGACGCGGAAGATCAAGGCGCTGCAGGTGAAGCGAGACAGTGAGATGATAAAGATCGGCAAGGATGAGGAGAAGGCCTTGCTGGAGAAGCAAACACTGGGAGCCATTGGATTTACAATTGGTGGAGGCGATGGGGGAGGCGATGGCGGTTCCGACGATGAAGATGGACGGAAGAAGAAGAAGCCAAGTCCGCTGGAGAAGACCGGTCGTCTATGGGGTGGCCTGAGGAACGATCTGAAGCGTCGAATGCCCATGTACAAGAGCGATATTTTGGATGGTCTAAACACGGAAACCCTGGCTGCCACCATCTTTATGTACTTCGCCTGCCTTTCGACGGCCATCACCTTTGGAGGTCTCGTTTCCGCCAAAACAGACAGCTGGATTGGCATCTCGGAGACGCTGATCTCATGCTCCCTGGTGGGCATTGTCTTCCACTGTCTGTCCTGCCAACCACTGGTGATCATCGGAACCACAGGACCACTTCTTCTCTTTGACGAAGCTCTCATGGTGTTTTGTACAAAGCATGATTTTGATTTCTTGTCCTTAAGAGTTTACGTCGGGGTGTGGTTGATTATAATATCCCTGACGGTTTCCGCTTTCGAGGGCAGTGTGTATGTGCGCCTGCTCACGAGATTCACCCAGGAGATCTTCTCAGCCCTGATCACGCTCATCTATATTGTGGAAACGTTTATGAAACTCATTTCCATCTACAAGGAAAATCCTCTGCTGGCTGACTATAATCTCCCGCCGCCGACGTTGGTTGCCCATGACCATGCCACCAATGAAAGTATTTTGAATACGACCGCAGGTGTAGCTGCAAATATTACCCAAGGATTCCTGAACATCTCGACAACGGCCATGCCGACGGGTCTGCCACCATTGCCCAAGAACCAACCCAACACCGCTCTATTCTGCACCATCCTCACCCTGGCCACCTTTGTGGTTGCCTACTACCTGAAGCTCTTCCGTAATTCCCACTTTTTGGGTCGCAATGCTCGTCGTGCCCTAGGAGATTTTGGTGTACCCATCTCCATTGCCATCTTTGTGCTGGTGGACTATCTGGTGCCGGCTGTTTATACAGAGAAGCTGGTGGTTCCGGAGGGTCTGTCGCCCAGCGATCCATCCAAACGTGGATGGTATATTGGTTTTGATACCTCCTCCACCTGGATTCCATTCGCCTGTGTGGTGCCCGCCCTGCTCGTCTACATTCTGATCTTCATGGAGTCACAGATCTCTGAGCTGATTGTGGATAAACCAGATCGTGGTCTGAAGAAGGGTTCCGGCCTGCACTGGGACATTGTGCTGTTGTGTCTTTTGAACTGTGCCTGTGGTCTGTTTGGCATGCCCTGGCATTGTGCCGCCACTGTGAGATCGGTGACCCATGTGTCCTCTGTCACCATTATGTCACGGTGGGTTCAAAATATAGTTTATATCTTAAATAAGTGAATTAATAAATTTTATAAATATTTTTTAATAGAACCCATGCCCCTGGTGAGTCGCCCAGGATCGTTGATGTGAAGGAGCAGCGCCTGTCAGGATTCTTTGTGTGCCTGATGATTGGTCTATCAGTACTAATGTCTCCGCTCCTGCGATTGATTCCCATGGCAGTGCTCTTCGGAGTCTTCCTGTACATGGGAGTGGCCTCCATGAGTGGAGTGCAGTTGTTCGAGCGGTAAGTGTTTAAACAGAGAATACATCTATAAGATATGAGGATCATTTTGATGCAAAACAGAATGTATACTATCTTTTTTTGTACATTATAGTTTAAATAATCTTTAAAAATATTTCTTAATTTCTTTAATTACAGAATAAGACTGTATTTCATGCCGGTGAAGCATTATCCTCCCACGCCTTATGTGAAGCGTGTGCGTCCTTGGAAGCTGCATCTGTTTACCACCATCCAGGTGTTGTGCCTCGTTCTCCTATGGACCGTAAAGTCATCCCAGTTCTCGTTGGCCTTCCCCTTCTTCCTGATCATGATGGTGCCCATACGGCAGAACTTGACGGCGCTCTATAAGCCCGAGGAAATGCAAGCGGTAAATTATATTATATAAAATTGTAAATCAATTATAATAATGAATTTCATGTTCTTCCAGCTGGATGGCAGCGAGATGAAGAAGAACGATGACGATGAGCCCGATTTCTATGAACAAACGAACATACCAGCCTAGGATTGGTCTGTTTGGAACTTAATTAGTGTTAGATTGAAAGTATTAAAGCCAAGCCACGTTTTACGCTGGCCCCTAAAAACAATATCACAATAGCAAAAGGCAAAGAAAAACAAAACTAAAACAATACAAATACAAATACGATATATTTGTTGCGAAATTCTGGTGTGAAAGCGTTAACGAACTACCTGCAATTAGTATTTAGAGACTAGCCACACAGAAACACACACCTGAACTACCCGAAATGCATATTTGTATAATATATACATACACATATGCGGGGTCTGCACTTTGTGATTGAAAGCGGTTGCTGCAAAAGCTGCAGAAGAAGGCGGAATCGTGTACCTAAATTGCAACTGAAATCATGAGACAAATTAGATTATTAGCCAGGATTATTGGGGAGCAGGGCAGAGAACAAAAGCATATTTTTGAGGCCAACAAAAAGAGTTGATGGTTTATCAAATTTGATATCGTTGTTACCTCTGACTTGTCAGGACTAGACAAATATCCTTCCAACGGAAAGGACAGTCACAAATTTGCATCACACACACACACACACACAAAGAAAACCAACGAAAGGAACAAATTATTTATTCAGTTGGAAATTCGCATGTATTATTAGCAATAATTGCATTTGCATATACACAAAAAAAACTATTATAAACTTGGCTTAGACCTATCAAATCGAAGCAATCCCCGCGTGGAAAACTAAGAGAAACCCTAACTAACTATTTACCTTCAACTGGCGTAGTGATAATTAGTGTCAAACACACACAAAACTAAAAAAAACCCCCCTCTTAGATCGAACAAACGAACAATTGTTTATAACAAAATCGTTGTAAGGACTTCAGCCGGAGGTGTCTTTTAAAGTGAATTCTCCGTGCTTGAAGTGGCCGCTGTAAGTTTGCCTTCTTTGTATTTGTAGTCAGATTATTGAAACACACGAAACAACACACAAATAAGTCCACACAAACACACATTGTACTTATACATGACTATGTTATATATATACACCCGCATATACTATTTAGTACGTTTCAAAGATTATTCGTTCGGAGCTGAGAGCCTAACCCAAACTATTTTTATGTAACTTGTATGTATGAACTTGTACTTACTTCTAAGTAGTTGTTGTCTAGTATTGTTTATTCCAATTCAAATAAAATTTAAAAATCGAATTATTTGTTTTATATGCTGACTGGTATTTACATAGGGGTAAGATTTTCACAACAGAGCATGTGAATAAGTCAATTTTCGTATAAAGTGGGCATCTTAAAGGGTTGGGCTGTTGTAATCATCTGTTAAATCGTTGTCAAAATTTAAATCTAGTTATTTGAGGAACAGCTTTTAAGGACGTTGGTAAATTTCGTATCTACTAGTAAAAATACAATAATATATTGCTTTGAAGAATTTATTATATTATATTTCTTTTTAAATATCATATTTTATCTAACCTTTCAAAGATATTTGATGTATTATTCAAAATTATTTTTCAGAACCCAAAACATGTGCTGTTTTTTAACATCAAAACCTATTTACCTATTTATTTCTATAAAATTAAACTTCAACATATTAGAAATATAGGTCAAGTTGTAGTTTAAGTGAGCGGATGCTATTAAAAATGGTAATGGTAAATTTAGTTTCAGTTTACTTTCTTAGCCTTGCTTTCAATAGCTTTTTTAGGGGCAATTAACGTATAATTTTAAGCTGGCCGAATTACAAATGCTATCCAATTATATGGCAAACTAAACCCTTTTAAACCATTCCAATCGAATTAGCGACTTCAAAGCGTTTTTCCGTAGCTTAGTGTAAATGGCGCTTGGCAATTAAGCATACAAATTAGCCGAGTCAAACTTTTAGCCAACAAGTTGAACAAATCTTAATTTTATTTCCGACATTCCGGCATTCTCACCTTTTCGCGACCCCGAAAGGTTCTGGCCTGCCCCAACCTAGAGGGCCATGCCCCCCAGGCAGCTGGACGTTTGTTCACGGGGGGAATTTTCCCACTCAACGCTCAAAGGGAAAACCTCTGGGAAAAACACTCAAAAGCTTTTCAAGTTTGCCACTCAAAAGCTGTCCCAAAACCAAAAACCCCAACTCGACTCGAATCGCAGCCTGTGGCCAGTGCAGCAATGATAAGAGCCAGTGGCTTGTGACAGTCCAAGACGAGCGTCCATGTGGAGAACACTCCTCGGGATTACGACTCCGGGAATTCTAGATGCTCTGGCTCTAGCCAAAAAAATACGCGTCTAGCTCTCAGTATATCCGCATTAAGTTGGCGCGTTTTTATTGCTCTGGCTGAAAAAGGAAAAGTGTCTCATCATTTCCCAAATCCAGTGTGTGAAAGTGTGTGTGTGTGTCTGAGGCAAGTGAAATGTACGCATCGTTCCGGTTTTCCATCATAACGTGACAACAATTTTGATTTGGCTGTATAGCGCGAGTGTTTGTGCCCTAACTAAATACGGGTTTATTGTGCTTCTGTTGCTGCTGCCAGTTTGCCAGTTGCCATTTTTGCCATGTCATTTGCCACTTTTTTGCTGCCAACCAATTCATTTGGCATAATAAATGCAAATTCGAATAGCTTGTCACCCACAAACAGCAGACAAAAACACACACAGAGCACACACACACACATCCATAAGCACACACTCAAAGGCAGCGCGCGTTGTGTTTGTGCTAAAGAAAATTGCAACAGCCAGCGCCTGAGGATATGCCACAGAAATGCACGACACATTACACATACGCCTTGTTGCACACAAATTATGTAATATCGCATTAGGCGACCCCGAACCCCGAACCCCGAACCCCGACCTTTCCACCAACCCCGCTCCACAAAGTCAAGCGAACCGAACCCGGGCTTCTGTTAGCATATTGATGGTTATACTCGTTGTGAGCTTCTTAAGCGATAATCGAATGCACTGGGGGTAGCCAATTTGGGAATCAATCCATAGATTCCCATCTCGGGAGTTCAATGAGCACATTGATGTGCATCCATTCAATCCAGCATCCTGGCCATGTAGCCCTCCAAAACGAACTGAAGCTTTCTTAATATATGGTTTTATATATTTTAACAGAAATGTATTTCTCTATTCTAGCTTGTGTGGTTTATTTAGCATACTAAGAGTTGGCAGAGAAGCGTTTTAAAATCCTTGAAAAATGGTTTTAAATTTGGTTTAGCAGGGGTTTTGGATTAAACGAAGAACTATTGTTGTACTCAGCTTAAGTCCACCTTGCACTTATCTCATTTATTATTTATAGCCCTTCTTAAAAGATGATTGATTGGCTATTAATTCATGGGGAAAAAAAACATCTTGATTTGAGCAAATATTACTGAAATTGGCTACCTCAAAGTACACATAAAGTATTCAGTTAAATGTGTTATCTTGATTTTTAATAGGTTTTACAAATGTTAGATTCAGTAAAAGTGAATATAATATTGGTTCTGAACATTTTGTAGTATATTAAATGGTTACCTTTTTTATGTTGCCAAAATTGTGATTAAAATCAGAAAATTAAATTTTTATTAATTAATTTATATTTAAACAATTAAACAAAAGTCTTTATAAGCACTTGTTGTTAAAACATCTTTGCCTTCTGAGATACCAATAGGTTTTTAGTCGATCCCCCATCGCTTCTCTGCCGAATCTTAGTACTCTTTCTCCTTTCCCATATAAAATCTTAATGGTATAGCTGTTTTTTTTCTCTGTGTATGGGATTGGCTTGAGGATGGGGCGTTGTTGAATCATTCCTACGATTGCAGTGACTGGCGAATGTCGGACTCGGCGGCCACCAGCGGAGCACGCACCTCGATGCCGCGCACGGGCGCCCTGTCCAGATGCGGATTGAGATACTTGTACACCTCGCTGCGATTCAGATCGATTTTGCGCTCCGGCTTCTGGTACTTCATGAAGTTGACCCTGCGAATGGCCGAGGAGTCGCCGCTGTTAAATTGGAATTGCAAGTGCCAGCAACTGGGGGAATGGCAATGGGAATTGGGAAAATGGGATGCGGGTTGTGGGTTGTGGGATGCGGAATGCAGTGCTCCTCACGGAAAATGGAAAAGCAAAGCGCGTACATATGCATGCAATGAACCGGAGAACATAAGAAAACGTCCAATGTGACAACTTACTTTTGCATGGTCAGGCCGAGACCCTGCAGCTCCCTGGCGAATCGAGGAGTCGAGAGCAGTCCGTATTTTCCCCCATTGGTTAAGTACAAGACAAGGGCGGGCAAATACACACAGAGCAAAAGCAAAGAAAAGTTGTTAGCCTCATTAAAGAGTCGAGAAGTGGGGGCGAACTCCAGCTGAAGAACTGGGAGATTCGGGATCTGGATGGATTCTGGATGGGGTTGGGATAAAAACTTACCTGAAACGCTGGCGTGTTATATGCTCGCCATTGAACAAACGATTCCAAAATGCAATCTACAATGAAAATCAAAAGGCAAAGAGCGGGTGGAGAAAAGATATCCAAGAGCAAAAAGGCGGCATGCATAAAGAACTCAACCGGAACGCAGGAGGAAAGTCAAATCAACTGCAGGTCTTGTCACAGGACATACAGAGACACAGATGAAAATGCGAATGTGAATGCGAATCGGGATAAGCATGGCATGATGCACAATGGGTCGGGTCTCGTAATGCCAACGATAATCATAATGAGAGTGCCTAGGTGCTATATATATGGTTTCTGGTCCATAGCATCCGAGGCACTTCATCAGGCGAAACCGAAATGAAACACTACCTGGAATCGTAGCCCAGCAATGGACTTTCGTATGGACAGCTGCTAATGCGCAAATTTATGGTGCACGATGCGACGATGTAAGGATTCGGGGCGAGTGGCCATGGAAAAGTGAAGAAGTGAAGAAAATGAATGCCTGGGATGAGCTGACGTTATGGTTTTTAGTGCAGTGTCTGCAGGGGCACTGGGGAAAAAATTCACCAAAATTATAACCACGTTTGGCATTTTAAATTCACTTTATACAGATTTAAAATATATCGAAAAAATTTAAAATACAGAGTGCAAATTATTTTACAAACATTTCATTTGTGTTTATTTTTAACCCACTGTGTATACACTTTTTAATAATGGCTATATTCCATTCCTTTTTTAAGTGTTTAAAGTTTTTACTTAATAAGACTTTGGAATTTAATTAAACATTTTTTCAATCATATAAAATTCCATTTTATCATCATTCCATCTTTCCTTTGTTTTTGATAAAATTTCCTTTTCTCTAGACAACTAAAAATCAATTTCTGTAAAATGTATATTTTTCGCTCCACAAGCTTTTTTCTTTTATTATTCCATCTGTCTGGAAAATCTTTACAAAATTAAAAACAATAGTCTTGCAACTATTTCCCAAAAGTGTGCTGTCATGTTTCAGCATAACCACAGAAAATAGCAAGCTTTCTAATATTTTTACTGGAGATGAGAACAAATCTATAAAAATGGTAGATGGATATATTTTGGTGTAGTTTTTCCCGGTGCGAGTGTTTGCAGAGCGATGACATGAGATGAGATGGTGATGGCGACAGCCTGACCACGGCAAACATGGCCAAACATTGCCAACTAGCCGCAATGAGCAGGGGGAGAAAAAAGCTGGGGGTTGGATAGATGGGATAGTTGGGATGCCAGGGGAAAAGGGCTCTACCCACCCGAGAGTGCTGCCCGTGATGAGCTCCGCCTGGGCGCTCAGGGTCTCAGCAATGAACTCATCGTTGTAGGCATCCTTGGGACGGTACCAGCGCCTGCCGCCAGGAAGGACCAAAGGACGCTCCGAGGATGGGACCAATGGCCCAAAGGCCCGCTTCGACCGCCGGGGATTGTTTTTGCGCACCAAATGCTCCTCGAGCTCCTCAATGACATCGTGTCTCTAGCAAAACCAAACAGACGGGCGGAAAGTGCACACACCCACCCGGGGGTTCGGGTTCGGGTTCGGGTATACAAAAAAAAAAAAATATAAGATAAGGACCATGGGGGAGGTGGAAATACCAAACAAAAAAAAAAGAGACGAAACAATGTTGAAGGGCTTTCCACTTGGTGCCTACTAATTGTCTTTTGGTTTCTGCATTTTTCCCCTGCCGCTGCCAGGGCTTTATTCAACTAGAGAACCATCTTGGGCACAACGCTACAAATAACTTGCTGTTGGCAATTTATCAAAATTTAAACTCGATTAAAGCTAACTAACTACGTTTGGAAGCGCACATTATGCTGCAAGTAGAAAAAGACAAAAACCAAATGGCATTTTAGTTAATTTGATTTGTGGACACGGACGTTGAGGCGAAGACAGGAAAAGTTGGGGGTGTATTGGGCTGTTTTTAGGGGGTCAGATCCACAAAAGCTCCACAGAGAGAGAAGGTCCAGCTGCCCGCAGCTGGATAATATAGCTCAGAGCAGGTCGGGATAAAAACTGACTTCGGAACTCAACCGAATAGTTTGATGCCTTGCAGGAAATCCCTCTTTTTTCTGGTTGAAATGACTCTTTATATAAAGCTAAGCTCCTGCCTCGATGGAAATAAATCATGGAGTTGAGTATTTTTTGGAATTCCAAAACCTCAAAGGACAGCTAGCTAATGAAAGAAGTCATACTGAGCTTATTCAATCTAAAATATTTATATTCTGGAAATGAAATATTAAGCTAATGAAATAGTACTTTGGTCCAGAAAGTTTTATGATACACAACTCTTAAAGCTGTATCGGATTATAAAAATATTATTTATGCCAAGTGAACTTTTTTTTAAAACTTTCTGTCTTTATAAAATACATTATTTTTTAAATTCTCAAAACCAAACTGCCAATAAAAAAATCAACATTTCTGTATTACCATATCTCCTTTCAACACTTATTTTGTTACACTTTCAAACTATATCTCGTTTTCAACCTTCTTAAGCCTTGGCCATAGAAATTTAATCAACACGTATTACTATTCTCAAAAATGTTTCTCATTTCTCTCAACTTTTCTACCTTTCTCAACTTTGCCAATATAAATTCCATCAACAAGTATTAAAATTTAATCAAGGCCTACCAAAAGGACCACTACTATAAGGGAGGTGACTGAATATTTTTCTGCCCCATCACTCAGACAATGGAGCATTTCCCATAAAGCAGGCCGCCTAATCCTGTTGCTCTAAATAGTTTACCACGAATCTGAGTCGCAGGTGGAGAAGCACAGACCGACCCGGGCTCTAATGCCATTAAAACCAGCTAGACCCAACTCATGACAGCCTAATTACATTAACTGCCCTGCCAGGGATTTTATTCCGCCAAGGCCAGTACTACTCACCTTCTGCTTCTTGAAGCTCTGCTCCTCGGACAGCGGCTCCTGCTCTTGCCCTAGATCCAGATCCTTTTTCTTGTCCTTGGCCAGGCGATTGTCGTCAGTGGAGCGCGATATTTCCGCCACTTCCCGGTCATTGGCATCGCATCTATCCTCATTACTCTCACGTGGCCCCAGTGGGTTGTCAGCTGCAGATATGGATATGTCCTTGCCTGCAGGACATTCAAAGCGAAGAGAAAGGGGATGGGGAGGTTTTGGGGTTTTCGGTTGGAAAGGATATACGCAAAAGTGCGCCATTAGAAAAATTTAATTACTGTCGACCTGGGCATAGTTTTTTGCACCTGCATCCTCTGTTTCGCCTGCGGTGTCGGTGGTGGCTTCCACATCCTCCTGCTCCTGCTCCACCTGGCTGCCCTCCCTTTCAACGATTTGCGGCAACTGCTTCTCCTGCTGCTGGAGTTTCAGGGTGGGCACCAGTTCGGCCAGCTGCTTGGTCACCGCATCCAGGGTGGACTGTATGGTGGAGGGCAGTGACGAGAGGGCCGCCAGTTGTCTCTGGACATCTGCCAGCTGGCGTTCCAGGGCCAGTTCCTCCTCGCTTCTGGGTGGAGCTGGTGGAGTACTGGGATCGGTACTGGGTGGGGTGGTGGTTACCGGTGCTTCGGATGCCTCTGATGCCTCTGATGGGCCTCCGGGTGAGCCCGGCTCTGATGGGACCACTTCCGCTTCGCAAATCTCCTTAGGGGCATCAGCCTTCTCCGGCTGCTCGTCCGGCGATTCACTCTCCGGGAGTTGCTCTAAGTTCGGCACCTCGCTGTCCGTGGGCATCGGTTCCTCCTCCTTCTCCGGCTCCGGTTCGAGCTCCACCACATCCTCCGCCACTGGTTCCTCCTCTTTCTCCTCCTCCTTGGGTGGTGTGGCTTCCTTTGGCGCCGGTTTAGCTTCCGGCTGTCACACGTAAACAGAAATTAACTTCTGATCCCGACAGCAAACAAGGCACTCAGAGAAAAATAACTTAATTATTTTATTTATTACTTATATTCTTAAAAAAAAATTAAAATAAGAATTTAAAAGAGTAATCTTTTAGAATAAACTGTGCAATCTTTAAAAAAATGTCGAAAAAAGAAGTAAATCCATTAGTTTTCATACTTAAGATAAAAAAAAACATCTTGTTGATTTTTATTCATTTCTTTTTCTGTTAATTTTAAATATGGAAATATTTCCCTGAATAAATCTAGTTTATTAGAGGATATTTTTAATTTTTTTCAATGGTTGTTATCCCCATTGAGTATTAAATGCTTGATGTGACAACGATTAACATCGTATCCAATATTTGAGGCTTATTTTCTCTGACTGCGTATAACCCATGGGTATTCCCTTTGGGAAAACATTTTCGTTTTGAAAATGATTTTTCTCCACTTAGTATATTAACCCGAGGCTACTTACCATGGGTGACTTTTCCCTGGGCGCCGACTTCACAATCGTAACCTTGTAGGCATTGGCCGCCCGACGTTCTGCCTCCAGCGATTGCTTGCTCTTGGGGACCGGGCGATTGGGACGCTGCAGGAAGGTGGACCACTGACGGTTCTCCTTGTCCTTCTCCAGCTTCGTCTTGGTCACCTCCTCGTTGAGGGAGCGCAGTACATCGCTGGACATGCAGACTCCGGGCTTGGGGAAGATCCTATAGAAATTGACGCTATCATATGGAAGCGGTTAAAAGAACTCGCCAGTGGACTGGCATGCCAGTAAATAGGGAAACCCCGTCTCTCATAGAGGAGTGGAGCTGGGAAATGGGCAAAAATTGAATGGTACGCACCCGAGGACATTGTGCTCCTTGAGCACCTCCGACTCGCCGGACAGCACGGCTGCAATTTCCTCCTCCACCAGCTTAATTTCCTGCCTTTCGGACAGCGCCGAGCACGGGCGATCGGGCAAATCGGGCAAGTAGAGACCCTCGACGGGATGGGCACCAACTCCTTGTGCCTCAGCTGGCACATCCCCGCGATTGTCTTCCGCATGCACTTCCGACATGGCTTGGCGACATTCCGCCAGGACATCCATGTCCACAGACGTTACCGTAATAGGTACGAATTCCCTAGGAGGCGGGACGAATGGCTCCGGTTCCGGAGTTCGGGCATTTGTGGCTTCCGTCAGCTGGGACAGCGATGGAGTCGGCGATGGGGAAATGGATGGCGTGGGGGACTTGGTCAACGAACCCTCGCTGGTGGGGAACTTCTTCAGGCACTCGTAGACGTCCTCCTCGTTCTCCCTGCAAGTGGATCAGTGCCGAAAAAGTGAGTGCAATTTATGATTCGGTAACAATGATGGGGGTGTCTTGTTAGGGGCGTTTAGTTCCAGGTATACTCTAGGATCTAACATATAAGATTAAATAGGAGATACATTTCAGAACATGTAAAGATTTAAAATTCCAAAATTAAGGGTACACTTATGATAAACATATGAAATTCAATTATATTTAATATAAATCTTTCATACTTTATTTTGGATCTGGATTTAGTATTGAAAAATAAAAGGGATTACAAAATATTATGTTCATCTTTTGGGCTCAATAATACAGAAGTTCTATATTACATTCCATAATTAAATTTAAATCTTGACTTAAAAGCTCAAGGTCTGAAACTGTTTCTTTTACAAAAAAGTACAGAACGAAATAGTAAAAACCAAGACTACTTTTCTTACTAATATTTAGACATGGCTTGTGCTTTGTGAATTTCTTGAAGGGTATAAGGAAACGTTCTTGGGTTGTTAGCCCGCTCATCTGTGATAAATGGTCCTCGGCGGATGGGATACAAAAGGATAGTTAGGAGGGGGGCCAGGACCAGCTCAAGGATGAGAATAGGAAAGGAAAGCAGAGAAAGGCAGAAAGAAAGCTCACCGGTAGACGCCGAAGTAGAAGACGCTGCCGCTGTTCATAATGAGGCGGTGGGCCTCGTCGTGGCTGAGGGGCGTGGCAGCCGTGTCATTGATGCGCACGATGATGTCCTCGACCCGCAGACCAGCCTCGTCAGCAATGCTGCCCTCGGTCACCTATCGTTGGAGCATGTGGACATGGTTAGATTCAGATGCGGATACCATCTCGTCCCCGTACGATCCAAGATACGGATGCCAGTTGGATAAACGAGTGCGAGGCTGCGAGATAGCCGCACAATGGATGCGATAATGGGGGAATTTCTATTAGCCAACGAAGGCGACGTCGCGTGCTAAGTGCATAAAAATAAAACGCGCGCCAAATGTCAACAAAACAAAGACCAGAACGCCAGAAGACCGAAAGACCCAGACCCCAACACAGGAACACACACACACGCACACCCAAGCGAACCGAAGACAATGCCTAAGAGGAGGGTTCCGTTTGGGGGGATCAGAACGAGGGGTGCTCGAGAAGAAGTGGCAACTTCACTTAAGTGAATCTTGTGGAATTACCCATGTCTAACCACTTAAATAAAACATTCTTTTGTGTCGCAAAATAGTTTTAACATTAGAAAAGAGAGATCTGAAGAAAATCACATATCTATAGAATTATAAAAACGAATGTTTAAGTTGAAGAACCTTTTATGTGGTCTCTATAACCGTGCTTTATCTAAACTAATACCAAACTACCAAAATGTATGTACCAGTAGGTACTTAATTTACTATGGTTTAGAATGTATATCCCAAAAAGTTATCATGTAAAAATACCCCGTATTTAAAATTCTCGTTTTCACAACTATAAATCAAACTGAGCCCCACTTGATGTCGAAAAGTTGTGAGAACAATAACAACTAAATACAATATAAGCTTTATGGCCTTTGTGGGTAATAAAGTACAGACAAATGGTTGCAAATTGAGCATTTAACTTGTGGGTAACTATTATCTAAAATTTTTTTCCTAATTTATAGAGTGAAAATTGTTGGAATGTTAGGGGTTTCAACTTATGAATGCAGTTGAAATTCACGCGGCAAGGATCATAATTCGCGTTTAAGGTAACAATTTCCACAGAATTCTATTGTATAATTCAGGTGGTTTGTGCAACACTTTGGTGAGCAAATAAACGCCAATGTTTTTGCGGTGATTGTTGTCGCTTCCGTTATGCGAAAGCCTGGCTCATAACCAGAAAGTCACGACACTGGCTGCCAAGAGGACTTAGTAATGCAAATACTGCAAGTGAAAGGGAGGTGGAATGGAAAACTGGGTGGTAATAGCATGGGGTAGCTGGGAGTGGGGGATTCCCCCAACCAACCAACCAACGAACTCGAGGGTCTTTTCTTCTCCCAGGGGTCTCTTGCATTTCACTTATGGAGGAGTCAATTTCCAGCGGTGAATTCGCAAGGCAAACACTCGACATCGACGGAGGTTGCGAATATTTATAGAACACAGGCTTAGGACTTAGCCTGAATATATGTACGTACATATACGTATGTACGGGACTGTATGTGAAAAGAAGCAGAGTGAAGAGTGCTAGAATAAACAGAGGTTTTTCAAAAGATTACCAAGGATTGTTTAGTGTTTGCAGAGCCAATTTATGGAGGTGGGTGTTTGCACATTTCATAAAGTAATATGGAACCAAATAGAAATATGTTCTTTTTAAGTTCCTTAAAGGGTGCACATAGTAAATAGTTTATTGCCCTGGGTTTTAAATGGTTCAAAATGAAAATAGTGGCAGGAATTATATCATTAGTTTTTTGGTTTTTAAAAATCTATATGAGTTTAACAGCTTATGATTTATTTTAATTAGTCAAGCTTTTTTCTTCACTCTTTTTAATGAAAATGCATTTGATTTATTATGTTAAATTTCAAAGTTAATTTTCATAAACCCAATTAAAATGGAACACAAATGATAAAGCATTTTATAAATTGATCATTACTTTAAGTGCGTATTAAGCATAATTTGTTTATGTAAAATAAACATAACAAGTTAAAAAAAAAACAATTTATGACCTTACTCCTTTGCTGTTTATTATATGCATCGGCTTAAATTGATTTATTGAAATCGAGAGGAATGGACATTTTAGCGGCCCTCGTATTTTGGTTATTTGTTGCGTGTGTTTTACAATTTGCCAATTAAAAACTGCATTTGTTTCGGATTTTCGCCAATGTTTTTGGCCGTTGTTGCTGCTATTGTCAACACAATGTTACAAAATGCGAATGGCCAAATGCAATTTATGCATAGGCAACTACAACTGCAACTGAAACACAATTAAAATTTGAATAAGTTTATTGCCGATGCCATTATGCGGCTCATTAGCGGGAAAAGGCATGGCACTGTCGATTAGATAAACAAAAGACCACTGGCCTGCGAGGAATTACTTTAATTAACTAATTTGCCAATGCAGCAAATCCGAACGGACACACGCACTGCGTTACGTAATTGCAGTCGAAAATATAAAAAAAAAAGGAAAAGGCGTATCGAAAACCACTGAATTAATCCGTTGGGCAATGGGATATAGTGGGGATTGCATTCCAAAACTACAAATAAAACCACACACACACCACAGGTGGGGCCTTTGCCAGGTGACTGACTATATAGATTTCGGTCTCTTTTCGAATCGGGCCTAACCTTAACCACCGTCAGCGGATAGTCATAGTCCGCCCCGCCCACAAGGCGAAAGCCCCAGGGCACATTATCAAATCGGCACATCTTAATGTCGACCACCATTTTCCTTGATTTATTCCGATTTTGTTTTCTTGTAGAATTTTCCGATTTCTTTCGCGACTGTTTTTTTTTTCTTGATTCCGAAGCTTTTCCGGAGCTCTGTGGTCGGGTGGGGAAAACGTCTCGAGTGCAGCGCTGGCAACCAACTGTTGGCATCGGGATTTAGATTATAGCAGCCCAGCAATCGGTCGGCGATCGGAGCGATTTCGCACACTGCCGCCAGAGGAGCTCCATTGAAGCATACTTTCCCCCTGGCCACGACATGCTAATGAGGCTGCCACTCTGTCAGCCGTCGAGTTCCGCCCTCCCCGGGGCCCCCAGAAATCGGGGGTCGTAATCGTAATCGCAATCGACAGCAGTCAGAGCCTCTTAACAGCAAAGTAACAGGTTGGGCGAAAGGGTTATGGGCGGCATTTTTGGCGGTAATTACACTTGAATTAATAATAGAATGGGGTGTTAGTTCCATAAACGGATCACTAAAATATTATATTTCTGATTCATTTGAATCATTTCTTGTTTGTTTTATTTATTTTTGATTTTATTTTTATAAAATATATAAATTAACAACGTATTTTATGTGATACCATTACTTATTCGTGTTTCAGGGATACTTGGCAGGTTAAAAATTCTTTGTATTAAACCATTATTGGACTAAGGTTAAGATGAACTATAATTAAATGGTCAGGTAACCATTGTAAAACGCACATTAAACCCATATTTTTTATATTTCTCTAAGCTGAAGACTTTCTTTAAAAATAATTATAATATAACAAACCTAGGACTAAAATTGCAGTGCATGGTTTATCCTAAGAAATTCCAAACATAGAGCCAAGAATAGAAGTGTTCGTTTTTGGGTGAAACATGTCTAAAATATAGGTGGTAAAGGATTTCCCATAGGGTATGCCTCTGGGAAAGGCTATGTTGCAATGCAAGAAATCAAGAGGCCAATGAACTGCATCAGTTACCAACAAAATTTAGTGGTATAAATACCAGTTGCAGCATACGGCAATCGGTACAGACTGAAGATGTTTTGCAAGGACAACGGTGCAGTTCATGGCCTCCGGCTTCTGCCACTGCTAATCGCCATGCTAACGGCCATCCTGATGATGGTCACACCGGGCAGCGGTCACCAGCTGCCCCCCGGGAACCACAAGTTGTGCGGTCCTGCCCTGTCCGATGCCATGGATGTGGTCTGTGCCCACGGCTACAACTCGCTGCCCCAGAAGCGCCATGTTCCAGCACCCGCCAATGATGAAGAGGATAATGTGTGGCAATCGCTGGCCGGGGCAGGCTACTCCTTCAGTCCCCTGCTGACCAACCTGTACGGATCCGAGGTCCTAATCAAGACGCGTCGCCACAGGAGGCACATGACAACCGGTGGCGTCTACGACGAGTGCTGCGTAAAGTCCTGCACCTACGAGGAGCTATCCGCCTACTGTCTGCCCAAATAGAACACTTAACCCACTCATTACCCAGCATGCATTAACACTCATATACCATATATAAACCATATACATACATACCGACAGCATTTCGTAATCCGATTCGTAATCACTTATTTATGCAGCACCAACTTTGACTAATGAATAAAAGTAGACAGTGCAAAAAGAATTTTTGTGTGTGCGGCAAAGACAACAGTCAAAGGAAAAGTTCTGTGGAGGAGTTCTAAATCGTTGCCAGGATGCTGGCTCCTTTCAGCTGGCTTTGCCTTTTGGCCTACATCAGTCTCGTCCAGGCGCGTATTGGTAAGTATATACCAAAATGGGTTAAATTAAAAGGGGGAGGGGGGCTTTTCACCACCAAGGACTCATTTGGTATTCATAAATGCAGGGCTTAGCACGGCCTGGCTGTTTATACATAAATTGTTTAATTGGCTGACAGCAAACGCCCACACACCCACCCACCAAGCCCACCCACAATTTTCCAATAGCCATTTGCATAAGTCAGCTTGTTTGACATTGAACGAGTTTAGCCAGGCGTTAGAGGGGGGAGGGGTGTTCTACCATGTCTCCAAAGAAGAAGGGAACTCCGAAATGCACTCATCTTAACCTAACACAATTTGACACCCTGACTTTTGAGGATAACACAAGTTGTGGGACCCAGACCCAGACCCCGACCGAGACCCAATTTCGAGTTCCCCAAGCGGTGTATATAAGCCAGCTACTTGGGGCCAAACAGCATCAGTTACCTTTCGACCCGGCTCGACCCAACTTAATCCGTTCGATCGTAAAGCAGCATCCAATAAAGAACCTAGCATCATGTGCAAGATTTTGTCCCTCATCTCGATGCTCGCTGTGATTCTTCTGGCCAGCTCATCGGTTCAGGCCGAAAGGACCACACAGCGTTGTGGTGAGAGGCTCATGGAAATGATGGATTACGTGTGCGAATCGTTTACTCCCGTAATCGCACACAAAAAGCGCTCTATGCGTAAGTTTCTTACCAGGAAATCCGGGTTATCCTCGAACTGAATCCCCGAGTTATTTTCTTACAGCCGATAATGATCTAGCCCTTGATCCCCTCGAGTATGTTCAGAAGTTTGAGGAGGACAACTCCATTGCGGAACCGGTGCCAAGTCAGATCTTCCGTGGAAATTCATTTGAGCGGGTCCTCAGTTCACTGGCTGAGATCCAAAGGCGTACCCGTCAGCAAGGCATTGTGGATAGGTGCTGCAAGCATTCCTGCAGTCTGGCAGTCCTCCATGAATACTGCCTTGTTCCCAAAACATATTAAATTTTCTCATACGAAAACCGCGTCCCGCTCCAAAAATTGACCGGCTCTACCTGATTATCTCTGGATCTGGTTCCAAACCAACCATGTGAACATATACTCCGAAAAGTGTTTTTTTATATAGCTTGTTGCATGTTAAAATGTATTACACGATCGTAACGGATTAAATATATCCTGCTTGGGCTTTAGCAAACAAATGCTGCTGAAATACCGTGTTATTATGGGTGGACAAGGGGACCTTTGAAAACTGAACAATTTTTATACCCCCAGCATTTTTTTAATTAAATAATTTTTTTATTTTTACAACTTAATCCACTTAATGGCTGTTATACATTGATTATAATGTAAAACATATAACATGAGTACATAACAGAATGGTGAATGATCATTTTTTATAGCAACTGAACAGTAGCAATCCAACTGCTTCCAAAAAATAATTCACCTTAAGAAAGAATAATAATTTACAAACCTAAAAATTTACAAACCTAATAAATTCAAAACTTACTTTATCAAAGTTGATATTACACTAAAAAAACAAAAAATTACTTTTTTATAAAAAGGCAAACTCATCTACCTACTTAGGAATCCCTTTAACTAATAGAAACGGTTTGTAGAGGGATTATCAAGAAATTACAGACATTCAGTGACATCATACAAAAAAGATCTAAATCTTATGGTAAGGAGGCATTGTTTAAAGTGATCAAGCCCCAACACGTTTCAAAAAACTTTGAAATATATCGAAAAGACTTAGTAGAAATTAGGTTACCTAATTTAAGCAAAATTAGAAACTCAGTGAGCAGAAAAATCTTTTTAAATTTTCTGTCATGAAATCTGGACTTCCAAGAATATACCAAAATGTAAATATTTGACTGTTCAACGCTTTCACAATTTTTAGTCAATCAGTCAAAAAATTTTTTGAAACAAACTCAATATTAATTTACAGTTGGCTTTAGCTGGGATAAAATACAACAATCTCGCTTTATTTCCCTTTCAACTAAGTTGCGAACATAAATCCGGCTGCTGGGACAATAAATAATTAACTGCAATAAACGACAATGAAAAATCAATGTAATACCCGTTTAATTACCAATCAAGTTGGCCAATCTGCAGCAGTTTGAATACATAATTTATTTAATAATTTATACCCAGGCGATGTATTGAGGCCCTGTTCAACCATATCTACATGCATAACATCCCGTGTTCCGATTCATTTCGCGTGTCTGTCTCTGATTTCCGATCATAAATTATGCGCATACATCCCATTCACATGTGCATATATATCATATCCAAAGCTGGAATTGAGTAAGCTCCAATAACGACTTATCAACTACGAGTACGTGACTGTTATTTCCAGGCGGATCATATCTTTTCATTAATCTTAGGTGTCGTCAGAAGGTTATTTGGTGGTTCACGTTTTGGGCTTGGAAGCACAATATCTTAAAAGTTCATCCATGGAGCAAGATTTCAAGCAGCACTCATCGAAGACTCCTTCCCGTAGACGTCGTGTCTTTAGCATCTGGGCGGAACCATCAAGAAACAACCTTTCGAGCAGAGAACGGTCATCGAAGCCCAAGTCAAGGGATCCGGCCTCTATAAGGTTGAAGTTCATGGGATCTGTGGAATAAATTATTGGGATAAGTCAATAAAAACCAATGGGGATCTATTCAATAATAACCAACTGAACATCGTTTTGGGAAACACATTTTATGATATTGAGTAAAAATGTTTAAGATTTTTAATATCTTTTGTCGAAAAATTTTCTGTAAATGTTTTTAAGGGTATTTTCGGAAAGATGATATCTTTTTATTATAATAAAAAAAAATAAAAATGCCACATAAGAGCAAAAATTATTTTAAATAAATTTTAAAATCTCAGTTATTTTAAAATGATCTTATGATCCTATCAAATGATATAAGTACATTTTCAGAAATGAAAAACTTTCCGACTGATTTTTGAAAAACATATAAGATTAAGACTATAAGACTATTTAAAAGCAAATAAGAAATAATTCTTGTTTTACTGTTTTTATATACAAGTTTACAGATAACGCTTATGCTGGATTTTTATTAGAACACCATAGTTAAGATATTTATGAGAATAAATTTATGAGACGACAATTTCTATATTCCAAATCGTTATTTTTAAGCCTCTGTCTTTTTCTTGAATATAATGCATTTAGGATTGTTTTGGGTTTAACTTAAAAGCATGTAATATCATTTTCACCTACCCAAAGTTCTCTTGGTCATAGCGTTAAAGCCATAAACACATAGCCTGGAGAGGGCTTCGGGCAGCTTACTGCCGCACAACTTCATGGAGGCCTGGACACTGCCGATCATCAGGATGAGCAGCAGCAGGCTGGGCAGCAGGATCCTCCTCTCCCCATTCCGCCGCATTATTCCCGATTCGTTGCCCATGAGTGGTGGAGTGCTTTCGGATGCGATACTATCCCCGTCCCTGTTCCTGAAGTTGATATCTGCCAAGTGGCCCGGCCACAACTGTTTGGCTCCCAGCCATCGGCAGAGGGTTTTATATGGTGCAGAATCGGATACGATCCGAGTTGGATGTCTGGTGCTCGTATCCAGCGTCTGAGCACTGTCAAAATGCGTTAGCCATGGTGTCAGTTGGCACCATAGTTCGGTCTGGTTTAGTTTCTCGCCCCGGTGTATGGTGTTCGGAGGGTGTGGGTTGTTATTTATCCCTTCGTGCGGGAGTGGGTTGTCTGAAATTATGAGCCTGGGGGGTCTTACGCATATCAGCTGACGTTTGTTTACGTTCTCACCCAAGAAATAACGCACGGATCTGGATTGCTGAAAAACAAGATGACGTGCATCGAGTTCCCTTCGGCGGGAAAGGGTGTTCAACAATTTTGGCATGGTGTGGCATTACTCATTTGGAGTTGGGAAACCTTAAGCGGAAAAGCTTTATCCTGGTCAAATTCAGGAGTTTAAGTAGCCCTATGAATATTTAAGTATCCATTTGGCAAAGGGCCTTCATTAAAATGGGCCTCTATACCGTATTATCGGGCTTATATCTGCGTAAAATTTTTTAACAATGTCACGTTAAAAAATAAACGACTTGAAGCTTTTATAAAAACTAAAGCTTTCTCTATTCGAAATATTGACTGTATTTTAAAAACAAATCTTTTTGTTCTTCAGAACACAATTTAAGTGGATGCAACTACATTTGTTCTTGTTGATAAATTCTAAAATTATTTTAAGATCTGAAAACAATCATAACTCTCAGATTACCTTAAAATTGTGATGTCCAAACAAAAGCCGTGTGATTTTAACAACAACTTTTCCAACTTCTCAAAGTCAACCATCTTTTTCTCATTTAAATAAAAACAAGAGCTAACTAATGCCATTCCTTTTCACTCGAAAACAATAACTTTGCTTTTGTTATCTCATTATCTTGAGAGCCTCGACACTTAATGGTTTTCCCAGCTCCCTTTTCAAATTGATAACCCGGCTAAGCCTCTGAGTCCTTTGCAAATCAGGTAGATTTTTACCTGTTAGCCCAGAATTATTATCACTGCAAAGCGCTATCTATGGGATATCCCTACTGCTGATTGGAAGTTGTTTACTTGTTTACACATCAGTCGATAACAACAGTAAGGAAAAGAAAAGAAAAACTGAACCTGAACAAAAAATGAATCAGAGTGTATTCCCCGTTCGTTTCGCCTCAGTCTTTGTTTTGCTTATTAAAACCAGAACGTCATCTAATTAAATATTCATAATTTTCATTATTGTTCTCGGAAAACAAGGGCACCGCACGGTAGGTGCTGAATGGCAGATGCCTGTGGGTGGTTCTTGGGTTTGGTGTTTGTTTTTTGGGTGTTGATGGGCCGGGGATTCCCCTTGCCGCACAGCTGGAAGGCCGCCGGGCCAAAAACAAAAAGGAAAAACAAAGGACTTTGTTTTTTATTGTTGCTGCTGGTTGGAGAGTAACTTTATTTGCTTCCACTAGGAATTTACAATGAAATATTTGGAAATACGATTATAGTTAGGTTTAAGTGTATTAAAATGAGTTGGAAAACGCCTGCCGGCTGGATGCCTCTGGGAATTGTCCTTAAACTGGTCATCCTGCCCGCTGCCATCACAAAATTTAAGTCATATCGGGATCATTTTGGTATCTGAGGTTTCTTTTTTTTGGGGGATCTGGTAACTGGAGGATCTGGTATGTGATCATAGGGCGCAGTAGTCCATAATATCGTCGTAGGTGCAGCCATCCTTGCAGCATTCGTGGGCAATATTCCGTCGGTGGCGTCGCAACTTGCGCTTACTTCCATTGGATCCTGATGGATCCTTTTCCGTTTCAGTGTCCTGCAGCTTACGGATCAGGGTGCGCACTCTATCCTTGGGCACTTCTTGAAAGTTAGTTAGATGTGCAGTGAACGGGAAATGAGACCTATCGACTCACCACTATTGCTCCGCTTGACCCTGCTGGGAAAGCCCTTGACACATATGAAATTCAGTTCTCGGATCAAGGCCTCGCCGCACATCTTCCGGCGTCCCTGGACCGGCTGCAGCAACTGCGAGGCGGTGGCCACCAGGAGCAGCAGCGCCAGCCCCAACCTGATCAGGCTCATCCTGCTCGATCTTTGACTCCTCCGTCCGTGCTCTCACCGGGCATGAAAAGTATGCCTCCTATATCTCTGGTACTCGGTCCTATCGCGAACTCTTGCTTCTCGTACTCCTGGCAAACCTATCGATGGGCATGCCAAATGAAACTGATCTCTGGAGTTGGCCGGCACTCAACACGTTGCCTCGCTAATTGACTGACTTTGTGACTTTGACTTGGCCAGGTAGAAATCAGCTCGGCTTAGCTCAGGTCAGGTCAGTCAACCAGTCAGCTGCAGGGAAATCTGGAGGACTTCCAGGTTTTCCTTATTTCATTACTCGACCAGCCGGCCAGCAAATGCCTGGGAAATGGCTTTTCCCGGCCAGGAATTGCCCGACTTAGCCAAAGTCAAAGTCTAATCTCGATCCTTGCTTAACAAAACAGAAATACATACGAAATTGGAAATTGGGATTTGGTATTTTGTCAAAACAAAAGTTAATATAACGTTGAGAAATCGGTCTTTAGTAAATATTTTTTTTGAAGTTTAATATTTTCTATAGTATTAAAAAATAGTCTTGAAGTTTTAGAAAAAATCTAAAAACTGAAAATATCTAAAATTCAAAGCAAATATTTTTTGAGTGTTTAGCCAACACTTATATTTTAAAGTTAATAAAAAACAGTACTGTAAACCTGTGGGATTTTTTCTACTTATTTGCCAACAGGCTACTTCTGGCACATCAGCGACCTGCACCTGGACACTTTCTACTCCACCCAGGGTGACATCTACAGGAGCTGCTGGGAGTTGACCCGATCGGTTTCCGGTTCCAGTGGCAACAATGCGGCGACAGCGACTCCAGGTCCCTTTGGCCACTACAGCTGCGACAGTCCATGGAACCTGATCGAGTCCGCAGTGAAGACCATGAAGGCCAAGCAGGGTGACAATGTGGAGTTTGTCCTGTGGACCGGAGATGCCCTCTCCCATTCCGCCCAGCCACTTTCCGAGCAGAAGCAGCACGAGATCCTGCGAAATATCACAGATCTGCTGGGACGCAGCTTTTCCTCGCAATTCATCTTCCCGGTCTTGGGTCACGAGGATGGAAGTGGCAGCTACCGAAGATTGGGGGAACTGTGGCGACATTGGCTTCCCTCCGAGGCCCTGGTGACCTTTGACCAGGGTGGCTACTATTCCATCGAACAGACTAAGAGTCGCCTACGCATCGTGGCCCTGAACACGAATTTTATGCTACTTGATTCCGATTCCGATGCGGCTGCAAGGACATCGCATAGTTTGCGCTGGTCAACGGAATATTTCGCAGAACCCAAGGCATCCGTGAGCTCCATTTCTGACGAAGATAAATTGCTGGCGGAGCAACAGTGGCTCTGGCTGGAGGAGGTGCTCACCAAGTCCAGGGAAAAACAGGAAACGGTAGGAAAATGACTATAATATCCAACTTTAAATAGGTTTTACTACCTTTTTTTCCAAACAACATTTTTACACAAGGATTTTTTCAATAAAAATTATAACCCAATTTTATTTAAGCTTTAAAGTAACACAATTTTAAATCAATCCTTAAAATGTTGTACTCTTTGCAACAAACATTTAAATTTCATTGAAAAATTATCAACGCCAAAGTAGTCCTGAAATTAACGAGATATATAAAATCATTTTTCATATGCAAATATTCAATATTTTCATTTCTCTGCCCATCGGCTATCACAGGCCAGAAAATCCCATCGGATAGCGTGCTGCTGCCCTTTTGATTAATTATAATATTTAATTTGCAGCAGGATGAATTGATTTCATTTTATTTTATTCGACACTTGGATTAAATGAACTGAAACAGTTGGCTTTCTGTCCCCAGGTCTATATAGTGGGTCACATGCCGCCGGGCGTCGATGAACGTCACCTGGGTCGCCAGCACAACAAGTTGACTTTCACCGAGCACAACAACCAGCGCTACCTGGAGATGGTCCGCCGATTCGCCCCCGTCATCCAGGGTCAGTTCTTCGGTCACCTTCACTCGGACACCTTCCGTCTGATCTACGATGCCAAAGGTACGCTAGTGTCCTTGCTACAAGTATTATATATTATTATTTCATCTTTAGATTAAAGAGTTAACAAAATATATATATATATTAAAAACAAACTGAAGAGAGAACCATATTCCTATCTATTTTGAAAATCCCCTAAGAAATTTAGTCTGTTGACCAACTACATTTGAAAATTCGATAAAAAATTGATTTGAAAAATGCACTATTTAATACTATAACTACTATAACGTAGTACAACTAATAATAAAAAAAAAATATACTGTAAAGTGGTAAAACTTCTCTGAAATATTAAATCTAATAAAAATTAGTACAATGACTATAAAAGCACTCATATTACTATATACTAGTAAGATTACTTTAAATATAGTAAAAGTGCTCATATTACTCATATTACTATATACTAGTAAGATTACTTTAAATATAGTAAAAGTGCTTCAACGAAACAGAAATCTAGACATCTATTATATAAAAATATTACCTAAAATCCATACTGATTTTTTAAAAACACACATAAATATATTCAAACAAATCCTACAATTTCCAACACCTTGCAGTGCAGCGAGTTTTTTCCGTTTTCATTTTTAAAAATCACGGCACACCTGGCCGTGGAGAATTTCTTTTAATTTTGCACACAACTAACATTTGTTTTTGCCGGCAGGCAATCCCATTTCGTGGCTGATGATTGCCCCATCGATTGTGCCCCACAAGGCTGGAATCAGCTCATCGAATAATCCCGCCCTGCGGCTCTACAAATTCGATACGGGAAGCGGCCAGGTGCTGGACTACACGCAGTTCTGGCTGGATCTGCCGTTGGCCAATCGGGCCAACGAGCCCACCTGGCAGCCGGAGTACAACCTGACCCACTACTATGGTCTGTCGGAGATCTCCGCCGTAGCCCTCCATAATTTCGCCGAGCGCTTCACGGGCACCGAAGCCTCCTGGTTCACCAGGTAAATGAATGGGCCCATTATGACCGAGTTGATTGATCCTTGGAGCTTTCAGATAGATTTGCTTGTGCAAGCGACATTTACTTTAAAGATACGACTCCGTTTTAAATGGGAAATTAGTTAGTTAACATACAACATTTATTATATAAAAACACTAAAAAAGATAGATATTTAACTGGTTTTTATTTTCTTCAATATATTTAACTATATCTTATGCAGCAACTACTTAATTTTCTGTCAGTTCTTAACAGATTAAGCAACCGAAAAATCCACTTTTAAACGGAAGCCCAAAAAAACCATTTCATTTGCTAGCATTTCACGCTAAATTGATCCAATTATCGAAAAAAATGTTTTTTTTAAATCACTTAAATAATTTTTTTGTTTAAAGACTTTTTACCGGTTTATAGTATTTAAAAAACGTAATCCCCTTTTTTTCGTAATCGGCTACGCCCCTTTAAAATCCAGTTCTCAATTTACAAAGCCTGCTGGCAAAAAATAGTCAAATTATTTTTTTATGTGATCCAATAAATCCGTTTAAAATAAAAATTGGCTAAAAAAAACTGAACATATGTGAGGCAGCTATATGTTGAATCACAACTTATTGTGCATTTTATTGTCAATGTTATAGTAGAGATGCCAAAGTTTTTTAAAAGATATTTTTATGTAGGAAGTTAATACCAAGTAGAATATTTTTATAAAATTCCTAGAAGGACTTTAAAATTATATCAAAATTGTTTGAATACAGATTGTTAACCACAATCACCCACTTACGTCTGGAAATATGTTTTTGACTATTAAAGCATTTATAAACATTTTAACACCATTAAAACTTTAAAAATTCCAAAAAAACACAATACCTATTCCAATGAACAATTTCCATTTACACGAAAGATAAACACCCTCAATTATCAAATTTATGAGTTATTCATGAGAAGACCAAGCTCAACTAGGAAACCATTCAGAGTATAATTTAAGGGGCCACAGGTAGACTCCTTCAATCAGAAGCACTTTCATCCGCACTTTCACCCGCCGACGAGGTGCTGCAATATGTAAATCAAAATGGTAGATAGCGGCTCGGCTAAGAGCATTTATGAAAGCCCAGCTGGCCGGCGATACAGGCTAAAGCAAACAGGGATTTCAAATGACACCGACTCCCGACCAGTGCCACTTTTTTCCGCCGTTTTAACCCACTTTTTTTTCTGCTCCTTTCCCCCCTGCAGATACCACCGAGCCAACGCAGTGCGATATCATTCCGGGTCGGCCTGCCAGGGCCTCTGCATGCTCAATCATTACTGCGCCATCACGCGCCTGGACTACGATGAGTTCCGGCTCTGCCTGGAGACGGAGCAGTTGGCGCTGCAAGGACACGCCCCCTCGGCCCGAGCGCCCACATCCTGGAGCTGGCTGCTCGCCCTGCTCTCGGTTTTTTATGGCCCATTGCCCATGGGGTGGTGGTGGGTCGGGGGGCGATGCAACAATTGCCACATCCAGCGAATTTAAGCGTTCTCGCTTAAGCGGAACCATATCAATGTGGGGTTGGGCCCCAGGATGCGCAGGCACTCAGAAAAAAAGGGATGCTATACGGAAATTAACTACAAATTTTAAAATCCGCTAGCTCAAATGATAGGATTACCAAAATAACTGTTCTCCTTTAAGTATTTATCTATTATGTTGTTATTCCTAACTTATATTTTAAAGTATCACTTTAGTATTAGATAATAACTTTTAAAAAGTATACTCCGATAAATTCACATCTGTGACTCTGGGATTTCAATTAAATTAGTTATATGTAGGTACATTTTTTACATCCTAAACCTTAAAATGTTTAGTTTTAACTTAAGTTGTCCCAAAATAAAACTTATAACCTGTGGATAATATGATGAGAAGAAATAATATGAACTCGTTCTATACCATATTTCCTTACAAATAGATGCAAAACCTATCCATACTTGTCTAAAAAACTTTAAAATGTTATTATCATAACCTTTCTTAGTAATATTTCTTTTTAATGGTTTTATTTTTAAGTATTCTTTTCAATCGAAACCTTGAAAACTTTTAGGATATGATATATGATATATGATATATGATTCAGATAGCATTTTTGTAAAAGCAAAAGTCTCTTTCTTTTTAGTTCCATATTTTTTTCTGAGTGCTCTGATGGGGTAATAGATAGTAATGAATATAGGACGAGAAGGAGGATAACTTGCGCCCGGGCTGAGCGATTCCTATATACAAGTATAGCGCTAATTTACTCTCAATTATGCTGCATGCGAGCCAGTGTGCGTGCCATATCGTTTGTGTGTGTGATATGATTACAAAGAAAATCGTCTCTGCATATGTATTGCTCGGATATATATGCCTCTATGTATATGTGTATTGTATGGACTTGGATATGTATATGTATGTTTATCTGGATGTACTTATTGTATATGAAATAAACGAAAAATTTTTAATGTTACTGCCCTTGCTCAATTTGCTTTTCTGGCGGCACATCGTCTCTGCTTTCTATAAATATTTAAGCAACAAATTGTGGTGTAAATAAATGTGTTAATTTGCGCAAACAAGTCAGCAGTTAAATAAAACGATTGCAGATGTTGGTCTGGGCGGGGGGAGGGAATGGATTGTTACGAGGGTTCCGGTCTTTTTTTATGGCCAAGACCATTAAACGGCGAAAACCGCATCGCAGTCGTATAAAAAAGTCATTGCCCATGGCCTGGCCAAGTCGAAGGAGTCATGGACGTTTGTCTCACTATGGAGAGACATGCATATGGATGATGAGGGGAAGTGTTCCAGGGATATTCCGAATTACCATTTCGCCGTAAATTCACCGAAATGCATTGAATATCTATGGATACAATCAAGGTATTGCCTTAAAATAATTTTCAAATAATAATTCTAATAATTTGAACATCTTTATAAGGAGATTTCTGTAAGTAAAATATAATTTTCGATCACAAGAGAGAAATGGTATTTGCTTTCTTTAAAATTCGCTCACAAAATCATGGTAGCAAAGAGCAGTTTATTTTGATGAAAAACGAAAATTTCCTTTTGAGCTCAAAAAGCTTTCTTCTTTATTGATTATTATTGCTTTGCTTTCTGGCGCTGAATTTCATAATACCTTAATATTTCACAACTTGTAGCGGAAAACAACTGGAAAAGTAGAGCCAGTTTACAGTCAAACATTTTGCCCCATTGCAAAGTTTTTGGTAAGTCACATAGTTCCCAAAAGTTCCATAAAGGTGCATATCGAAGTCGTTAAAGAAAATTTAAGGATCGCTCCCCCGGCGATTTGCACCCCCCACCCCCAAAAAATCAACTTAGTTTTCCCAATTCGGCGCCGAAAGATGGATATCCCAGTGCAATTATATGCATAATAGATAGGCATATCTATCTGGAAAGTCAATCCGCATGCAAATGAATGCCTTTCTGATTTGAATTTGATTGGGATGTTTCCAATTTAGTATCTGAGAACATGCCGCCAATGGCAACTAAGATACCTTGTATCGGACCGGAGTCGTTTCATAAGTAATGCATGAGCGGCCACCCAATGACCCCCAGAGCTTGTTGCACGGCCTTACCGCCACGGAACTCCAGAACGAACCCACAACCACCCCATAGACACCCACTTCCCATCGGCATGCGTGACTCTGCTACGTGATGGTCAAGTAAATTATAGGCGAAATTGAAACGGCCATCTTCGAGGATGCGGCGTGGCGGTTGGCCAGCAGTTCCCAACTTGGCCAAGAGGGAGTTCAAAATAGTCCGCCGACAAGTCGTTGCATAATTCGAGGTGCCAGCAGTTGAAAGCCAGAGAGGTGCCACCAATTATATATACTTTTTAAATATTAAACGAAATACAAAGTATACTTTAAATTTGTCTAAAACTAAGTTTATTTGTAGCAAGAAATATTTTAAAAATTTTTAATTTGGATAAAGAATGAATGTCTAACCGTTCTAACTTGAACCAGCTACAAAAATATCTTAAGCATATATTTATCTAAAGTTATAAATCTTCAATTTCTCCAAATCGGCCTAGTAACAAGGCAAACATATCTTTTAAGCCAATAAAAAAATAGCTATGTAAACAAAAAGCAAACACTTATTTGCTAAGTTCAATTCTAATAAACCAAATCCCTCTAGCTAAGCTGCCTAAAATCCACAGCAACAAGTCAAATCGCATGTTAAAATTTGTTTTTGGTCCAATGACAATGTCAAATGTAGCTTTTCATATTTATTTTCATGCGAATTAAATAGAAATATTTGGCGAAAAAGTAAATATTTGTCGATAAATATTTCAACGTAGTTGATGTTTTATTTTGCCTTTCAAAATATGACACAAACATGAAATTATATTTGCACAAGTTGGTTCATTTTGATATTTATTAATTAGCAAAATCAAATATTTTGGAATATTTTGTGGGTTATTATTTTCCTGAAATTGTTTTCCCCTGCGCCAAAAATTATTAAAAGCAAAGAAAAAAATGGGAAAATATATATACTCGTATATTAAATTTGATTTTAAATTATTTCCAAAAGTGTAGCGAAGTTACATACTTTTGAATAATAACATACATCAGCCAGTTGCCAAATTAAGCAATATGTTGTTTAGAACCTGGAGAACAGCCAGTTGTGGCTAGAAAAGCCCCGAGTTGGCAACAATGAGCAGGTGGCAGAGGACCCGGTCCATAGGTAACCCGAGTCCATCAAAGTTGCACTTGCACCCAGAGCCAAAGTGACAAGCACATGCCGGGACACCCGCAGTCATTAAAGTTTATTAAGAAATTCTGCCAACTCTTTTTGGAGGGGGGTCTCTATTTTGGGCGGATGTGCTGGGGGTATTACCGAATCTTTGGGGACCTGGACCTCCTCCTCCTCCTTTGCCACGATGGAAAAGGAAAGGAAAGGAACTTCAACATCAGGCGACGAAATGTTTTGGTTTTGTGGCTTTCGCAATTTGGCAAAGTTCGTTTGGATTTTAACTTGAATTGGGGTTTGCCGGCATCGACTGGGGGCCGCTCTTCCATCTTCCATTTTCCATCATAACGCATTGGGGGCCCCCAAGGACACCCACAGCCGCACGGAACTTGGCAGCCAAAATAATACACACGACTAAGCAAATACTTGGGGAGATGGTATCGCTAGGTATGGTGTGCTACACGGCACCAAATGATCTCATGTGTCCCAAATGACTAGTGATGAATAGCTTGTGAAAGTCATCCCATTTCTAATATAAGACTATTCTATGTAGAATAAAATAAGATTAAAAGGTTGAATAGATTTGTAGATTAAGAAAACTCGTTCATTGTAATACCTAAACAATATTCACAAGTTATTCATCATGAGACATTTCACAAAGTAAAGATATCCACTAACATAACTAAAATTATTTTTATAATTTTTTTAAATGAATAGATTTTTGTTAATCTTAGTTTTAAAATTATTAATGAAAGATATAATTTTCTCAATTGTAGTTTTAAACCCACATATTTGACAAATCAAGTTTACTATGTGAAATGACTAATGATGAAAACCTTGTGAATATCATATAGGTTTTTGAATAAAATCATATTACATGTTGAATAAAATCACAAATAAAGTCGTTAATCATTTTCTTAAATTTTCCTTAAAAATAAGATCCCCCGTGCAGCTTGGATTAAAATAATTTTCTTTGGTGTACGTGCCACTATATTATATGGGCACATACTCACTCGATGTTCTGTGTATCTTCTGCCTGGTTTTTGCCTCTTTTCCGCACTTGGCCATGCATATGCGATACATTATAAACACTCACCTGTTCCACTCAGCTAGCAGCAGCCAAGAGCACATACTATATGGGGGGATATAAATATTTGCACATTATAGCAATGTATACAGTGCTCCGCTGCGCTTTGGATTCGGATTCAGATACGGATTCGTGTTCGGGTTTGGATACGGATTCTTTTGCTGCTGTTGCTACTACGGCTGCTGCTGCTGCTGCTGCCGTGGCCAAAAACAATTTCAATTCTAATGTGCCATTAATCATTCACAAACATTAAACATATTATTTTTTGTTGGCTTTCTAGCGTGAAATACAGGCAGCTTAGTTTCCTGTCAGGTGCTCTGCAGCGGAGCTTTTTGTGCATGGGTTAAGTTTCGCTGACATGAGCAGGAGGGCACAGAGGGGTTAATAGGGGGAGGGGTGGAGGGGTGGAGGGGTGAAGGGGTGGAGGGGATAGGTAGCAGACAGGTGAGAGATGGCGAGATCCATTGAATGCACTAATTGTTGTGCTTGAGCGCACCGAAAGCACATGAACTTGTGAAATTGCAGAGTGCACAACAAAATGGCAGCGCTAAGTTTTTGAATCTGCCGAATCTGCTTCTGCTCTTGATGGGAAAACAAATTTTCCAAAAATATAAGCAGATGAAAACTAAAAATACTCCAACCACAAACAATGAGCGGGATAACGAACAAATATCGAAACGTGTGCCAATAGACGCCTGTCTAATGCCATGCTCGAATATCACACTGGAAAAAATATTAAGTAAATAATTGCTGCTAAGAAAAAACACACAAATATATTTTATATCTAAAATAAAAAGTTCTTTGTCACTTTTATGCTTCTTAAATTTATTTATTTAAACTAAATTACCTTCGAAAAATTTGATAAAAATATCAAATATTGTTCTGAGGCGTTTATAAATTTCTAATAATCTTAAATCTACTTTTTAATTACTTTTTTTGATTTCATGTTTCCTAAAAACCTTTTTAATCTTGTTCCTAACAACTTATTATTTTTTTTAAATTTACAATCTACTTTAAAATCTATTACAACTAAACAAATGTTTGAGTCTATAAATTCCCCCTAGTTTTGATACTCAAATATCTTTAGTGTACCCAACTATGAAGAATGTTATTGTTTGGTTGAGTATTAAATCGTACTGATGAAAGAAAACCTATGACTATTTCAGGTATCAAATAAATAAGTAATCCCCTTTTTGTTTCTGTGCAGAAATATCAATTGTGTGCGGTTTCGCTTCAATCGACTGCAAATAGAAAACCAATCTAAGCCCAGTTTGTGCTGCCAAAAGTATGCTATGAAAAAATATGAAATGTAAATAACTAAATATTCCCCAACTAGTCAGTATAACCCGCAGCTTTTAGCAGGGCATAAGAACTGCTTTCAATGGCTTTCCAAAAATCCAAAAATAAATGTTCAATATTTAGAAAAAGATGCATATAAAAATTGGTCTCTTGTGTGTGACTGTGTGTGCGAAAAGGTGGAGAAATGTTGTACATATATCGAATCGTTGTTTTCTTGTTAATTAGATGGTTTAGCACACACACACAGCAGAGCTGAATATTTATGGCTTTTCGGAATAGCGCTTCTTGGCTTGAAGTGGAATATTTTTTTTTTATATTGTGTTCTGTATTAAAGAGCAGAACAGAGGCATACATATGTGATTAGCCCAGTGGCCGAGGGTAATTTATAATCAGCCATGAGTGGGCGTAATTTTCTATATCTTTTTGGATAAGGGGAGGGTCCCAGACTAACACACACACTGACTCAATGGGGTGTCATCATCATCATAGCCCATTTTCCATGGAAGATATAAAAAAGCAACTAGAGCAAGAGCAACTTTTGCTGCTTTCGCGAACTTTTCCGTCGACGGCCAGTGGCAGCGACTTGCGTTGAGCGGCGAGTAACAATAATAATTCGCACCGTGGTCGCGAACGTGGTCACCACATCTCTGAGTTCCTGAGTTTTCCCCAGATCAGCGAGAGTCCGGTAATCAAAATTGCGAGTCCGGTACGACAGGTGCAGCTTTCTGTGGCCGTATAGTGTAATTTGTGGACTGCACGCGAGGCGCCACCAAAAGCCAAAAATAAATGCCAGAAAATGTGTCACCAACAAATAGTGGTGGCCACCGCACAATGCAAAAAATATGAAAAACTCCCCGTCGCGAGCGGGCCATCAAAAATTAATTAAATAAAATGCATTAAAGTAAAACCAACCGATATACTCTATATATATATATATTTATCTGCATGGATATATATATTTGTGGGCTCGCGCGTTGAATTTGCATCCAGCATGCACAAAAGCTAATTAGCATTTAAAGCACAATTAAAAAGTGGAGCCGTAAAGGCTGGCAAATGAAATCAACTTCAACCGCGAGAAAACCAAAAAGCCAAAAAGCGCAAAACCAAAAACTGAAAAACCAAAATACAGAAAAAACCGTTTGCTGCAAGTGAAACAATTAAATGACATTTTAAGCGCATTTCTTCCCATTTTCCCGTCGATTTTCTATATGGACTCTTTCTGCTATTTTCGTGGGGGAAAATTGCTTCCCAAAAAACGGGAGAAAAACTGTTCTGCTGTTCTGTGTGTTGAGCTGACATCGCTGGCGAGGACGTGGAAAGCCAAAACGAAAATCAAATAAATAAAATTAAAAAAGAAAATAAAAAACACAGGAAAAAAACGAAGAACTACTCTCAAAAATAGAATATTAGAGACGTGCTGGGGGAGGGTGGCAGTAAAAGTGCTGTAATAGTCGGGCCATAAGACCTGCATATACAATCTATACCTATAGATACGAATGTATCTATCCATCTTTCGCTGCCGCTGTCTCCATCTTGTCGCTCATCGACGGCGACCGAATATTTTTTATATATAATTCATTTTTTCCTGCTGTTCTCTTTTGAAACTACTCGATGTGTGTGTGTTTGTTGTTGTTTTTGTTCTAGCTGGCGGGTGGGGAAAAGCGGTCTAAATATGTGGCCAACTAACAGTGGTGGCTGGCAAAAGGTGTCTCCCGAATCACCCCTCAATATTGTGGGTGTCTTAGACAGCTTTTCATCCTCAATGCTTTGCTTTTGAACTTTTCACCATGCTAATCCTCTTTGAATTCGAAGTCAATGCCTTGCTCATCAAGGTGGTGATTGTGTTTTCGTTTTGAGTATCTGCCAAATGCGCTTCAATGTATTTTAATTTAATGCCATCATTCTTGTTAATTAGGTAATAAAAGTCACTCATCCATATGTGCAAGTGCGTAAGCGGTTCGGCTTTTGCATATAAATCATTTTAATTAATTGAACTCTCGTTTTCTGGCTGCAAATTTATCTACAATTTTACTCGCAATACATTCTTGCAATTTTTGGCTACAATTTATTGACATTATTTGTGAGGTATACTTAAAATATTTCTATTCCTAAAAGAAAACCATTTAAAAACAAATACGTTATATTTTTTGCTGTTTGAAATGCACACCAAATTGATTTATTTAAGCAAACGTTTTCGTAAAATTTATTTACTTTCTGAGTGCATTTTTAGTTTCAAACTAAATTTCAATTTTGAAAATTTAATAAATTCACAGTAAATTTGTTCAGCACTGAGAAACATTTTTAGTCAAAATTGATCTTAACATAAACAATTTTAAAAGATGTATACTGTTCACAGTTTTTAGATTTTCTAAGTTTTAGTAACACCTAAATGGTGTCAAAGTTTCGTTCAATTAAAAAAATTACTCATACGACACGTATGTATGTTAGATTTTATTCAAAAAAAAAACGTTTTCTCATTTATAGCCATCTCAACTTATTGATTTATAATAAGGAAAAACAAAAAAGAAATGCTTTGTTAAAATTAATACCACTTAGTTTAGATATTTTGACACTTACATACTTTTGATGAAAGGCAACACTACGTATGCGTGATAAACTTCGAAGCCAATGATAAGATCCTTTAGCGTTTTATTTCAACAATCAATAGCAATGCCACTCATGGAATACAAATATTTGGAAACTCGTCTTATATTCCCTTTTTTGTTGCAAGAGACGCTTGGCACTGCACTTTTTTCCGGCCGCCAGTGTGCTAGATTGTATCTGAATCCACGCACTCGCCCGTCCGCGGATACAGATACATTCCGGCGCTGGCGATCCGCTGCCGCTGCTTCTTCTTCGCGGCGGTGCCAAAGATGTGAAAATGTAGACTGATGAAACGGAATACAAGAAAAAAAAAAGCAAAATGAAAGAAAAACAAAAACAAAAGGCGCCGCCTCCGATGATCATTGCGTAAAGTTTAGCGTTTTGCGGCTGCTTCGCTGCTTCTGTTGCTGTTTCATTTTCAGTTTCAGTTTCAGTTGGCCGATGGTGCGCTTACAAAACGCCGGTTCTCGGCGGACGCGTTCGCTTTCGCGCTCCTCCAAAAAAAAACCGTTAACCCCGAGAACCCCGCACACACAGATACTCTCACCCACTCACTAACACACACACACACACCCACACTTCATTTTGGGGGCGGTGAAAGTGCAATAAGAAAGTGCAACAGTGTGTGGTAGGGCAAGGGGGAGCGGTGTTTATTAGGAGGGTTTTGGGCGGCACTCTGGAGCCAACTTTGGCAATTGGCTGGCGTTATTATTGGATTAAGCAGCGCCAAATTGTAACAGACGGTAAGCATTCACATTAAACCAAATAAATACGTATTTTCTTCCAGTGTCTATGTGTGTGTGTGCTTGTACTTAACCCAGCTATGTGTGTGTGCGTGTGTTTATTTTGGAATATTAGTGTGCTTAAGTGCAACGCCCACCACCCACACCTAAACCATAAACAAGTGGCTTGCACCGAAAACAAATAAGCCTTAATTATACTCCAATTTTTTGAGCTAATTATGAAGAAACAAGCTCTATTTCCCTTTTAAAACTTAGCAAACGTAATAAATTTTAAGTTTTTATCATCTTAGAAAAACAGTTTTCCACTCAAAAAAGAAATTAAATTTCAACTAATAAGTTTATATGGATATGTGTAACATATATATGACGAAAATCAAACTAATTATTAAAAACCTATACAACTTTTTCATATCCTTACCAATTTGTTTTGCTTTCCCTTTACTTTCCCAAAACTTTTCATAGCTTTTTAAATAGTGTTAATTCTTATTCAACCTTAAAATTCACCTCTATTAATAAAGTTATACTTTGTGTTTTAAAAAACCAATAATACAAACTAATCTTTCAAGAAAGTATTTCTCATTCTCATTTGAAATGTTAGGTATTTATATATATAAACATTATATTAAGACTCTTAACTTAAGACTACCATTGAAAATAAGATTTAAATGGAGACTTGTGAGAAACAAAAATGTTTATTTTTCACATTCAATCACAGAAACAATATCCGGCTTATCAAAGTGTTTAGATGTTCCATGCTGAATGCTCGAACTGCAGCCATTTAATTTAATACTTTTGTTTGGGTGTAGAAGCAGAATGAAATATTCGAGCAATTCAACAAAAACGTGAGCTGCCATAGAACAATGCCGAATTTTAATAATTAAATCAGCAAAAACATGGCAGGCAAAATCAACAGCTTTCATCCAGTTTCGGGTTTTTGGGATGTGCAATCCAACGGATTCTCATATGCGTCGGCACCCAGATTTGCGAAATTCCTCGTCTCGACGCAAATCTAACAATATTTGCACCTGATTCCAATGCACATGTGTTGGTGTGTGTGCCGAAATACACCCACACACTCGTTCACACATTTAGGCACCATTATAGTTTATATAGCACTCTCGAAAAGACACACCCACACATGCCATGGAGTCGAACCGATGGCTATGGCAGCGCTGATAATGATGTCGATGCCAAAATAAAGACACTCGAAAACGAACAGGGGAGAAATGTTAATTAGGTTATGGAGAAGACGTCATACTCTCACCTCAAGAATCGTATATTAATAGCTGATCCTAAAGGGGTTCTTGAAACATCAGAGCAAAAGAAATAACTAAGAAATATTTATTTGAAATCAGGGGTTCTTAAACCAATTTACTTAAAGGAAAGTCGAGATGAAACCTACAATTTTATGTTCCAAATTAACATATAGGTATTTATAAGAAAAGGTTCCTTAAATTTAGAATACTTACTTAGATGTTAAAAAATATTTTAGCATATCAATTATAGGTAATATAATAATATATATATATATCTATAAATATAATATTATTGCTTATTTCTTTTAAAGCCATTAATCAAAAGAGAGTTTAATTTAAATTAGAAAATGAAGGAAATATTAAAAGCATGAATATATGTTGATTTTGGTTTGTTTATGAGTATCGGAAATGATTATTAATATAAGTCAAAATTAAAGTATATAGCCAGAAATAGTTTCATTTCAAATTTAAAAAAGAAGTGACACCTGCGTATGACACAGCTGTTTCTGGGGCAAAATACTTTCAAACATTTTAGTTAAACCTAAAGCATATTGAGTAATTGCAGAAAAATATTATTTAAAATTTTAGCTCAAGGCAATGGCTATGTGACATATTGGTTGATTGACTGTTGCCAGGGCAATATTATTTTTAAAATAAACATTGTTGGTACTTTTTACAATGAGTTTCCCTCTGTAATTTGAAAGCCTGTAACAGTTTGTTAAAACAAATGAAGTGGAAAACTCTTGGCTTTGCAACTGCGTTGTAATTTAAATGCACACATGTCCTGGGGCATGGTAATTTGTTTCGAAGAAGAGTATTGAATGAGTTGCTGTGTGGGCTGGCATATGGTATATGGGTATGGTATGGTATGGTATGGTGTATGGCATATGGCACAGGGTTATATTTTCTATGGTACACCCACACCCCTCTCATTCGTTCACGCTCATTTTGCCTTTTTTTGAAACATTATTTTTGCGAGAATTTTTTATGCAAATTCCCTTACAATTCCTGTGCTAAGTACACAGAGTGCAGCACGCACCTGTTTTTGTATCTGTGTGGGAGGGGATGTGACTGTGTGTGGGTTAGCTGCGAGTGTGTGGGTGGGGGCTGTATGGGTGTGTGTGTCTGTGTGTGTTTGTATGAGTTTTGTGTTAAACTTTAATTGGGACATCAAGTGGCAAGCTCTTGTTGCTGCTGGGTCTTTCTCTCTCTCGCTTTTTCTCTGTGTGTATTCCGCTGCTTTCCTGCCTTTTGTGTGTAATTTGCATAATATTTTATTAAATGTTGATTAATTTGTGCGATTCTTGGTCCGCTTCCGTTGGCCCAGTCAGAATATTGCGTGCTTACGGGGGCAGCAGCTGTGGCAGCTGCAACAGCACGGCAGCAACAGCAGCAACAGCAGCAGCACGGCAGCAACATCAGACGCTCGGCAGCAACAAGCAGCAATTAAAAGGCATAAAATGCGAGCAAACACAAAAATACTTCATTACGATTATTTCAAGTATCTTTTATTGCATTTTCCATTTTGCCCACACCACAGTTCCCTTGTGATTTTCTTTACGAAATGACGCAAATCTAAATAATGGTATCTTTTCCTCACAGCTGCTAATTTTATTTGAGGTGACACACAAGGCGGGAATTTCAAAATAGAGACATCGAATGAGAGAGAGATCTCGAGTGTGTGTGGAAAATATGAGTGTAGCGAATATACACAAAAAAAATGTATAAATTGAGCACATTTCAATATTTTCGCCGCTGTCTTTGGCTCTATTTTTAGACCAACGCACAAATAGCACAAGACAACAAAAACGTCGGAACACACACAAAAATATTATATTTTTTTGTTTTGCCAGCCAGGCAGTGCTCAAATTAGTTTAAGATACATTTCTAAATGTGACAGTAGTGAGTGAGTGTCTCAGGAAATTGGAAAAATAAATACTATACGTGCCTTTTGCATATTCCCGATATTTCGTATGAAATTCCACATTTGTAATTTGTTAGCAACAGCTGTAATAACGAATCGAATTCCTAGAGCCCGTGGCCTTTAAATTATTCCAGTCTGCAATTGAGTGCTTTATTAAATAGAAAATTCATGTGTATCTTTAGTTTTTGATGGCATTAAAGTGTTATATATAGATCGTTGACATTGAAGTGTCTGATGTGTGCTGCTGGAAATATTTCTGAAATTATTTCGCTCATGTTTGAAAACTTTTATGAGTCTCCCAGTTTTTGTTTTGTGTTTATAATTAGATTTTCATATATGCATAGAGGAATATAGTGATTTGTTATACAAGGTTAAAAGAATTATCAAATAAAAGCGCTTTAATCGAGATAAAGTATGCAGGATTTTCATTGAGAGTTAAAATAATATAAACTTTTTTGTACTGTGAATCTAGAAAAATGAAATGATTGTTAGCGAAGTAAATTATTAAGTAGGAGGAAATTAGCTTTCCTAACCTTTTCCAACCCTAACAAGTTGTAAACAATAATAAACCGTGTATAAATTATTATTTATGTAGCTTTTAAACACACAATTAACTTGAATGAATGGTTTGTTTAAGCTAATTAGTAATTATTCCATCCAAATAGCTTAAAGGGATGTCAAGAACTTAATATTTGACCTATGAAACCCATAAAAGGCTGCCATTGAAACCTAATCGCATTATGCCCTTCTTTCAATTAACTCCTGTTCCAATTAAGCTTCAACTTACGTCATCATCTCATTCAGGTTTGTTTTGCATTTCAATTACAGAACGAAACAACGACCGACAATTAACGATTAACATTAAGTCCATTTGAAGTAGGATTCTTTTTAAAAACTGCCAGCAAAGAAGAAGAACAACAACAACAACAGAACACCGATAGGCGGAATTAAGTCGAGTAGAAAATTTTGAAAAATATTTTTTATCAACAATATTTTTGAAAAACTTTCGAAGACATCCGAAGAAGTAGCACACAGAGAGCCTCGAGGCAAACAAAAGTCAGCCAAGAAGGAACCGAAGTTAAACATTTCAAAGGAGCAACTTGAATCCGCAGGAAGAAGCAGTCCAGAAAGGATACACATATATATATACGCTAAATATATATAGCAAAATGGCCGCCCTACAACGGAAACTGGTGCACAAGCAGTTCAACTCGCCCATGGGCCTCTATTCCCAGGAGAACGTGAAGGCCACCTTGAACCGCGAGCTGAAGGCCTTCGGCGGCGAGGGGTGAGTACCGGGTGGAAAAAATTAAAAAATAAGAAAAAATAGAACGTACTCCTCCCTGTGTGGCCAAGCGAAATGATTATCATACATTTAAATGCATAATTTCATAAAATAGATGAAAGCAGCCAGCTGGGGAGGAGTGCTCGCAAAAGGTTCGGTGGGGTAGATGCGTTTGCTTTCCGCTCAGTAGAATTTCCAGTCACTTGTTGGCGACTTTGAGGGCATTAAATAGTTACGCAGTCTCTGGGAAAAACTAAACAGGCTAGATAAAGCAGTTAATTACTCCCATTTTCATATGCCTGGAACTTTAAAGTAATCAGAAACCAAATGCTTAACTTCAGAAAACAAAGGGAAAACTAATGTTTTTAAGTAAAATAATAATTGCATATGGTTGGATTCGTAAATTAGCCAACATTTTAGAAGCCTAGTATAAAAAATAAAGCAACACAATTTTTATTAAATTAATATATGTTTTATAAAACTATTTTAGGTGTAAAAAAAATAAAAAAATTTAATAACTATACAAAAATGACAAGAAATTGCTTACATTTTCATTATAAATCTTTAAAATTGCTATGTGTAAAGACATAGATAAAATATTTTACACATATTAAACCTTGTCTTTAAAGGATGTATTTATTAGATATTTTCAAAGAATAATTTAATACGAACTTGACTTAAAACAGTTAACATTTAATTTCTTGATTACTATTTTGTGGCAATATTTTTTAATATTATTGTATACTATATTATGGGAATATTAAAAAAAACTGCTTTACAGTGCAGTAGAAATGGTCTTAAAAGCCTTTTTATACGTTTTTAATCTTTAGAAATGAAGTAAACTAACGATTAACTCTGGAAATTATTTATTAAGGATGCCAAAACTGAATTAAATTGCTTTACATGTTTAAAATACAAACTTAAACTGAAAGGAATTAGTTAATTTATCATCTTGAGCAACTCTATTCACCTTCCCTTTGGAAATACAACTGGAAGTCTTTTGGTAACACAAGCCCCGCCAAAAGCCTCCAACATTGCTTGTTCTATTTTGACAGATACAAAATCCGCTGCCACAAAACAGGTGCACAAAACACATTAATTAGTGGGCGTCCAGAGGGGGGGATTAAAGGGGGGCGGGGGGCAGCCCCTCACTTTGTGCACTGCAGCGCGACTGCGACGTCGACTGAGACAGAGGCAGAGGCAGCGACTGCAACTGCAACTGCAACTGCTGCCAATTTGTTGTGGCACTGAGAGATACTCAAAAACACGATGAGGACAGCAACAACAAGCTCTACAATTAAATGCTTTGACGTTTAATTGTAATTACCAGAAAAGCTTTATATGCAGCCAACGACGACGCGTATCTCAGCGATGCTTTTTAGACTTGAATTTATTTGTAGCTGGTGCTGTTGTCGCGTTAACAACAACACTATACACGTATCTCTCCCATTGTTGTTTGCAATTGTTGTTTGAATAAACCGGCCTCAGCACACCTCACCTCACCTAAGCGATCCACCAGATAGATATAGATATAGTGGTGATCTGCTCTGATGAGCAAAAACTTTAAGTGGCTTTCAGTTATACGGTGACTATGCGTGCGACAAAACGTGTTCAACTGCAACGGAGTCTTTAAATTTAATTACCAAAGCCCAAAAACTAAAAACTGAAAACTGAAAACTTTCAATCGCATATTCGCGCGTGAGTGTGCGTAACGTGTTTTTCCGCATTAGGGAGTAACTTTTCCAAAAACAGCTGAGCCAAGGCTTCGCCCCAACTTAAAACTTCGAAAATAAAATGTACGTGTAGCGAAAGCATCCCAAAAGATACTTTTTATATAAGGCCAGTCAAGTGTAAAAAGGAAAAGAGGACCATTTCAAAACACAAACTTGATCTTAAGATGTTTTGAGGGATCTTAACAAAGATACATATATTAATATTAGAAATATTTTTATAATGGGTATATAAAACAATGAAATTATTGGAGAATTGAACTAATTTAAATAGTTCTAAGAGTGAACCTAAGTTGTCTTTCTTAACTTAAATAATAATATTAAATATATATTAAGAATTGATGCCAATACTATTGAACTATATGAATATTATGGAAAATGTCCAATGAAACCATGGGGTATCTGTGATAAACTCAGTAATAAACATATTAAAATATTTAATTTTTTAAAAATCAGTAAAACGCATTAGTTTCTGCTTGTGTAAAGTAATTAAAAATAATTCAAGACGTCAGCGGGTCGATGAGTCACTCTGCATCTATAGTGCACTGATTAAATGCAACAGCATCGAAAAAGAACAACTAAAACAATGTCAACAAACAAGCGGCAGGCGTCTAGCCAAAAGTTGTGAGGCATCTCTTGACTTAATGCCCATCGGTGAATCACAGGAAAATCGCACAGTTAACCAATGAGCCGTAAAACTGAAATAATTACAAAATTGTTTTAATAATTATAATTTCTAACGATAATTGTCAGACGCCACTAAATGAATTTTTGACGAAACCACAATCGAAATTGAATGAATTGAAATTCACTTTATTTTTGAGCAAATATTTGCTTGCGGCAAATGAGGTTGTCACAATGTTTGCGATTGCTTGAAATTAATCAACTAATTAAAGTTGAGGCCGACAGTTGTGGGGGTGATTTCATTTCGAAGGGACTACGACTCTTCAAGGAGGTCAATGCTGAATCTAATGAGAAATGGTTTTCATTTCCTTTTTAAATTCTCTAGAAGCTTAAAGCTTTGCGATTATCTCTGCGGACTTTGTTGTCCATAAATTCTTTAAGGTCTTATCTCAGCAGGCACATTTTCTTAGCTTAAATATTTCTGTTTGTTATCTTTGTGCAAGGCGAAGCATTTCAGGCAGATTAAGATGATGCGTTGAGAGCAAAACATTTCAAGCAAATTATAATTAAAGTTGAAAACTCTTTTTGAAAGCTTAAAGAAATTTGCAGGCTAGCGTAATACATATATTTGTTTGTGCGAAATTTCCAGCCAACTTGCTGCGATTCAAATCAAAATTCGCTCTAACTTGCACTCAAAAAAACATTTCATGTACTTGGATACTGCCAGAGGGCTTTTCAAAATGGATTAAAAACATATTTCAAAGAAAATAAACCTTAAACCGTCTCATTTGGTCGTTGCTTTCAAAAACTTCTTATTATTATTATGAATTATGTTACAGGAAATTTCCGATTTCTAGTAATTTATGAGTGGGCTCTATAACGATATAGTCTAAAAGTATGCAACAATATTCTTTAACTCATAAGTACCATGAATTCATTTAGAAACCAGACTATACTTTTTTCACTGCATACTTGTAGACACCAAAAAACCATATTAAAGTGATTTAATATAACTAATGATTTGTGTTGCACCCCCATAAATTCTAAAGGATAATTTCATGATTGTTTCTTCTTCATAAAATAAGTAGGAGTGTTTATAATTGCGCTTATATATTTTATTTGCATTTTTCAAAGGCGTGCATCATAATCAAAACCTAATATATCGTATTCATTAAATGGGCATAGAACAAGTAGCGTAACAATTTGTGGATTTAATCCCTGCAGTATTTCTTCATCGTCGCCTTGCTGCACGGCTTGAGGCAGCAGTCGTCCACAATACCCCGGTAAATGCGCTGCAATCCCGTCAGTGAGTTCATCCGGCCATTTTGGCCTTCGTCACCCCCTTCGGCCATCACATAATCAAAAATCACTGAAAATGATAGGGAAGCACAAGAAATCTCGTAATCTCGTGGCGTTCTGAAAACCAAAAAAGCATATACTCACTGGAGTCTCGTTTTTGATAAATTCCATTAAATCCGTTGGGGCACATCATTATCATCACTTCCATCAGGTTGGGTCCGCAAGCCCGGATATTTTCATTCATAGCTTCTGCGCATCCCAGGAGCGGGATCAGGAGCAGAAGCAAAGGGATCACTGTGCGGAACATCATGGTCTTGCTGGGCTTGCTGCTAGAAAGGATCTGATGCACTTTCCGCCGTCGAAAGCCACTTTTATATCCGCCAGCGCACTTCCACTTGTCAGTTCTGATTAGTCTTTTGGGGTCAGCGTGGGTCGAAGCGTGCCTGCTAATTTTCAATGTCAGGACATCGAAGGATACTACCATTAATTTATGCCCATAGCTTAGCATAACGCTGTTTTTAATATCATGCACCAAATGGGTGGCGAAATCTATAAATAATACAAGCAACACAAGTTTAAAGCCCTATATTTAGACTCAACTTATTAGGGTTTTCATTTTTCGTGACTTAAGTTGGCCAATTACTAAAAAAAACCGTTGTTCCGAAAAGTTTAGACTAGGGTTCCACCGAGATGTACCTAGGGTTGCACCAAGATGCAACACTCTAGACGCATTCTGGATTGCACCCAGATTCGTTCATTCCATTTTTCGCAAAAAAAGACACCCTTACAAAAAATGCGAAAATTGGTCAAAAAATAAATTTTCCTTAAAGTAATTGGGATCGTTAGCAGAGGTAGCAAGCTGTTCAAAACTGTAGGTCTTTTAGCAGTACGCCTTGATTTGACTAAACTACGACTGAAAAACTGGAAAGAAAAATCGTATTTTTGACTGATCTGAATCTCGTATTTTCGACCAAATAAAAATCACATTTTTTCGCCCTCAAAGTTCACTTTTTTGGCTGCTATAAAAAACGGTTTGTACCTAGGAATGCACACAGATGTACATAGGGTTGCACCCAGATGTAGCTAGGGTTGCACCCAGATGTACCTAGGGTTGCACACCTTAAAAAAAATGCGAGAATTGGTCAAAAAATAAATTGTTCTCAAAGTAATTGGGATCGTTAGCAGAGGTAGCAAGCTTTCGGTCTTTTAGCTGTACGCCTTGATTTGACTAAACTACGACTGAAAAACTGGAAAGAAAAATCATATTTTTGACTAAAATCTGAATCTCGTATTTTTGACCAAAATCGGAATCACATTTTTTCGCCCTCAAAGTTCACTTTTTTGGCTGCTATAAAAAAACTAAACGTCTGATCGAGGAATGTACTACCTCGTTGAGCTGGTTGCTTAATTTCCAATCCATTGGCATTAAAACATGGAAATTTTTAACTTTTCGCATTTTTTGCAAAAAAAAGACGATGCACCCCCTCACAAAAAATGCAAAAATTGGTCAAAAATAAATTTTCCTCAAAGTAATTGGGATTGTTAGCAGAGGTAGCAAGCTGTTCAAAACTGTCGGTCTTTTAGCGGTACGCCTTGATTTGACTAAACTACGAATTAAAAACTAGAAAGAAAAATCGTATTTTTGACTAAAATCTGAATCTCAAATTTTTGACCAAAACCGGAAAAACTTTTTTGGCCGCTATAAAAAAACTAAACGTCAGATCGAGGAATGTCATACCTCGTTGAGCTCGTTGGTTAATTTTCAATCCATTGATAATCAAACCTGAACATGTTTAACTTTTCGCATTTTATGCAAAAAAGACGATGCACCCCCTTACAAAAAATGCGAAAATTGGTCAAAAAATAAATTTTACTCAAGTAATTGGGATAGTTAGCAGAGGTAGCAAGCTGTTCAAAACTGCCGGTCTTTTACGCCTTGATTTTACTAAACTACGACTGAAAAACTGGAAAGAAAAATCATATTTTTGACTAAAATCTGAATCTCGAATTTTTGACCAAAATCGGAATCACATTTTTTCGCCCTCAAAGTTCACTTTTTGGCTGGGTTGCACCCAGATGTACCTAGGGTTGCACCCCTTACAAAATCGGAATCCTATTTTTTCGCCCTCAAAATTCACTAAATATTATATTTTTGACCAACATCGGAATCCTATTTTTCGTCCTCAAAATTCACTTTTTGTCTGGGTTACTTAGGGTTGCACCCACATGTACCTAGGGTTGCACCTAGATGTACCTACAAAATCGGAGTCCTATTTTTTCGCCCTCAAAATTCACTAAATATTGTATTTTTGACCAACATCGGAATCCTATTTTTCGTCCTCAAAATTCACTTTTTGTCTGGGTTACTTAGGGTTGCACCCACATGTACCTAGGGTTGCACCTAGATGTACCTAGGGTTGCACCCCCTACAAAATCGGAGTCCTATTTTTTCGCCCTCAAAATTCACTGAATATTGTATTTTTCACCAACATCGGAATCCTATTTTTCGTCCTCAAAATTCACTTTTTGGCTGGGTTACTTAGGGTTGCACCCACATGTACCTAGGGTTGCACCCAGATGTACCTAGGGTTGCACCCCTTACAAAATCGGAATCCTATTTTTTCGCCCTCAAAATTCACTAAATATTGTATTTTTGACCAATCCTATTTCTCGTCCTCAAAATTCACTTTTTGTCTGGGTTACTTAGGGTTGCACCCACATGTACCTAGGGTTGCACCTAGATGTACCTAGGGTTGCACCCCCTACAAAATCGGAGTCCTATTTTTTCGCCCTCAAAATTCACTGAATATTGTATTTTTCACCGACATCGGAATCCTATTTTTCGTCCTCAAAATTCACTTTTTGGCTGGTTTACTTAGGGTTGCACCCACATGTACCTAGGGTTGCACCCAGATGTACCTAGGGTTGCACCCCTTACAAAATCGGAATCCTATTTTTTCGCCCTCAAAATTCACTAAATATTGTATTTTTGACCAACATCGGAATCCTATTTTTCGTCCTCAAAATTCACTTTTTGTCTGGGTTACTTAGGGTTGCACCCACATGTACCTAGGGTTGCACCTAGATGTTCCTAGGGTTGCACCCCTTACAAAATCGGAATCCTATTTTTCGCCCTCAAAATTCACTGAATATTGTATTTTTGACCAACATCGGAATCCTATTTTTCGTCCTCAAAATTCACTTTTTGTCTGGGTTACTTAGGGTTGCACCCACATGTACCTAGGGTTGCACCTAGATGTTCCTAGGGTTGCACCCCTTACAAAATCGGAATCCTATTTTTCGCCCTCAAAATTCACTGAATATTGTATTTTTGACCAACATCGGAATCCTATTTTTCGTCCTCAAAATTCACTTTTTGGCTGGTTTACTTAGGGTTGCACCCACATGTACCTAGGGTTGCACCCAGATGTACCTAGGGTTGCACCCCTTACAAAATCGGAATCCTATTTTTTCGCCCTCAAAATTCACTAAATATTGTATTTTTGACCAACATCGGAATCCTATTTTTCGTCCTCAAAATTCACTTTTTGTCTGGGTTACTTAGGGTTGCACCCACATGTACCTAGGGTTGCACCTAGATGTTCCTAGGGTTGCACCCCTTACAAAATCGGAATCCTATTTTTCGCCCTCAAAATTCACTGAATATTGTATTTTTGACCAACATCGGAATCCTATTTTTCGTCCTCAAAATTCACTTTTTGTCTGGGTTACTTAGGGTTGCACCCACATGTACCTAGGGTTGCACCTAGATGTTCCTAGGGTTGCACCCCTTACAAAATCGGAATCCTATTTTTCGCCCTCAAAATTCACTGAATATTGTATTTTTGACCAACATCGGAATCCTATTTTTCGTCCTCAAAATTCACTTTTTGTCTGGGTTACTTAGGGTTGCACCCACATGTACCTAGGGTTGCACCTAGATGTTCCTAGGGTTGCACCCCTTACAAAATCGGAATCCTATTTTTCGCCCTCAAAATTCACTGAATATTGTATTTTTCACCAACATCGGAATCCTATTTTTCGTCCTCAAAATTCACTTTTTGTTTGGGTTACTTAGGGTTGCACCCACATGTACCTAGGGTTGCACCTAGATGTACCTAGGGTTGCACCCCCTACAAAATCGGAGTCCTATTTTTTCGCCCTCAAAATTCACTGAATATTGTATTTTTGACCAACATCGGAATCCTATTTTTCGTCCTCAAAATTCACTTTTTGGCTGGGTTACTTAGGGTTGCACCCACATGTACCTAGGGTTCCACCCAGATGTACCTAGGGTTGCACCCCTTACAAAAACGGAATCCTATTTTTTCGCCCTCAAAATTCACTATTTTTGACTAAAATCTGAATATCGTATTTGACCAAAATCGGAACCCTATTTTTTCGTCCTCAAAACACATAGGGTTGCACCCAAGTGAACCTAGGGTTGCACCCCTTACAAAATCGGAATCCTATTTTTCGTCCTAGGATTGCACCCCTTACAAAATCGGAATCCTATTTTTTCGCCCTCAAAATTTACTTTTTTGATGGGTTGCACCCAGATATACCTAGGGTTGCACCCAGATGTACCTAGGGTTGCACCCCTTACAAAATCGGAACCCTATTTTTTCGTCCTCAAAACACATAGGGTTGCACCCAGATGTACCTAGGGTTGCACCCCTTACAAAATCGGAATCCTATTTTTTCGCCCTCAAAATTCACCTACAAAAAATGCGAAAATTTTAAAAAAAAAAAATTTTTGATTAAAGTAATTGGGATCAGTAGCAGAGGTAGCAAGCTGTTCAAAACTGTCGGTCTTTTAGCGGTACGCCTTGATTTGACTAAACTACGACTTAAAGACTGGAATGAAAAATCGTATTTGACCAAAATCGGAATCCAATTTTTTCGTCCTCAAAATTCACTTTTTGGCTGCTATAAAAAAAACTAAACGTCAGATCGAGGATTGTCATACCTCGTTGAGCTCGTTGCTTAATTTCCAATCCATTGGCATTAAAACTTGAAATTTTTTAACTTTTTGCATTTTTATACCCGCTACTCGTAAAGTAAAAAGGTATACTAGATTCGTCGGAAAGTATGTAACAGGCAGAAGGAAGCGTTTCCGACCCCATAAAGTATATATATTCTTGATCAGGATCACTAGCCGAGTCGATCTAGCCATGTCCGGATGAACGCTGAGATCTCGGAAACTATAAGAGCTAGGCTATTGAGATTTGGCGTGCAGATTCCTGAGCTTCTTACGCAGCGCAAGTTTGTTTCAGCAGAGTGCCACGCCCACTCCAACGCCCACAAACCGCCCAAAACTGTGGCTCCTACAGTTTTGATGCTAGAATAAAAATTTTAACTGAAATGTTTTGTTCTCATCAATACCTATCGCCGGTAGGTGGCGCATTTTAATCTCGCTTTGCTGCTTGCATATCTCCATTTCTCTTTGGTCCCTTTAGCTGAGTAACGGGTATCTAATAGTCGAGGTACTCGACTATAGCGTTCTTCCTTGTTTCTATTGTTAAGTAAAAACCACATTTATCTGGACTTTTATTTATAACTATTCTTCCGTATGAACTCTGAGTTCTCATAAACTATAAAAGCTAGAAATTTGGGGTTAAACATGTAGATTTTAGAGATTCTTGCGCAGTGGTAGTTTGTTTCATCAAAGTGCCACGCCCACAAACCCCCCAAAATAGTGGCGCTTACAGTTTTTATGCTACAATAAACCTTTAAGCTAAAATGTATTGGTTTCGTCACTACCTAACGATTGACGTAAAACGACCATAACGCTAAAACCTGTCTGGCGCCCACATTTTTTAAGATTTTGTAAAAGTGTTAATGGGTATACGTTTTTTTATTCATTAAAAAGTTATGACCAAAGAATGTAACTACCACTAGGTGGCGCCCTGCAATTTTGATACATTTTTACACGAAAAATTTTTTGCTTCATAAAAAGTGGCTCACTCGTTCAAAAGTTGAAGTTCTCAACGATTTTCGGCCACAAAATGTTAACTATTTATAGATTGGTCACAGTAGATATAGCTGCAATAAATACCCGAGAATAAATAAATAAATAAAAATAAAGTAATAAATAAAATGTTTTGGTGTACGTCAACACTATCAAGTAGAAAATATCAAAAACGCCGAAAACAAAATCGGCCTTGGCTGGCCGGTTTTTTAAATTAAGTTATTTCAATTAAAACCTAATATGTTGTATATATTAAATTAAGATGATATCTCATGATTGGTCCTCCTCATAACAGTACTTAACAGTTTTTGTAATTGCGCATATATATTTTATTTGATTTTTTTAAGGACGTGCTTTATAATTAAAACCTAATATATCGTATTAATTTAATAGGGATAGAACAGGTAGCTTAACAAATTTTTGGATCAATCCCTGCAGTATTTCTTCATTGTCGCCTTGCTGCACGGTTTGAGGCAGCATTCGTCCACAATACCCCGGTATATGCGCCGCAATCCCGTCAGTGAGTTCATCCGGCCATGGTGGTCTTCGGAAACCGCATTTTCGTCACCATCGGCCATCACATAATCAAAAATCACTGAAAATGATAGGGAGCCAAAAAATTCACTTTTGGCGTTTTAAAAACCAATACAAAAAATACTCACTGGAGTCTCGTTTTTGATAAATTCCGTTGAAGCCGTTGGGGCACATCGCCGTCATCATTTCCATCAGGTAAGGTCCGCAAACCCGGATATTTTCATTCCTCGCTTCTGCCCATCCCAGGAGCGGGATCAGGAGCAGGAGCAAAGGGATCACGGTGCGGAACATCATAGTCCTGCTGGGTATGCTGCTAGAAAGGATCTGATGCACTTTCCGCCAATAGAAGCCACTTTTATATCCGCCGGCGCACTTCCACTTGTCTGATCTGATTAGTCTTTTGGGGTCAGCGTGGGTCGAAGCGTGCCTGCTAATTTTCAATGGCAGGACGTCGAAGGATTCTGCTTTTAATAGGATGCACCAATGGGATGCGGAGTCTAAAAATAATACTACCAACTCTCATTTCAAGCCATATTTAGATTCACTGGATTTCACTTTTAATGACCCAAATGAGCCAACAACTAATTGAAAAATCAAGGTCATGGATAAATGAATTATAAAGTATTCAACAAGATTCGGTTTTAGTTTCCTAAAATAAGATATAATACATTTAAATACACAAATGCAAACTTAGCAAAAGTATAACATAATACATTTTTATGTATTTTATAAAATTATTAAAACCATTATATTTTAATTCGGTGGAATTGCATTGAAATCAAAATGTAAATTCAAATTTGGCGGGAACGTTAAGCAGTGTAAGCAGTTCAAGCAGTGCATGCCGCGAAATTCAAAATGCTTTTTAAACTACTCTCATTATATGCAGATTTGTTCAAGTTCTTTGTGTTTTTTTCTCACTTTCTAGGATTGAAGTCGACGACCAAATCACGAAGCCCCTGAACTTGGCCAACTCGGCCGTTCTGCGCGCCGTCGAAGAGGAAGAACAACAAGCCAAATCTGGTAAGATATTATTATATGTTAGGCTTTTTCCTGTATTCGTGCCTATTATATGTTGCCAAAAAAAACATAAAGAAACAGTGTGAAAACATTCAACAAAACTGCCACCAAAAGTCCCAGTGCGCGTCCAATATAGGTGTTACATTGCAGAATAACTTTAAGTAAATTATATGGGGCTTACGCCTCCAAGATTTCTACCCCACTGAAAGGCAGAGCCGCCGTCGTCAGCGTGGCGAGGGGGATGCACTGCATCACACGCTGCACCAGCAGCTGCTGGACCAGATCAAGACGGACTATCTCAGCCACCAGCAGGACATCACCATCGATCGGGACACCGTGCTGAAGATCAATCGACTGGCCACCAAACGGCATTTGCTCAAGAGGGATCACAGTTGGCCACCATTGGAGCAGGATGTGGCTAGCAATGCCGAGTCCCAGGGTCATCAGATCTCCTGCAATCCCTCGCACAGTATTGAGGCTCTGAGAGAGAAGTTTCAGAGTCCCACAAGGATTATAGAACCAACGGCTAAACAGGTGAGGGAGCAGCGGCAAAGGGAGGGTGGCTCCAAGGAGAGATCCAAAACGCCCCAAAGGATTTCAGGTGACCGTGACCTATCAGAGGTTTTCCATCAAACTCCCGTCTCCAAAGGCTTCTCCGCTCCCGAAACCAAGGCAGCCGATGTGGACTTGGGTTTGGTGGCACCACGATGTGAATACTACGAGCAGTTGGCCAACAAAAGGCCCTCAACTCCAACTCTACCCACTCCAGTCGCACCTTACCGGCCAAGACCCAAGAGGCAGGCCTACTCCCTGGATCGTGGACGCTCCCGTAAACGGACAGTGGGTGCTCCGGAATTGCCACCACCCAAACCGAGGACTTCCAAGCCAAAAGTCCAACGCAGATGCATCAAACTGGCCACCGAGGTGAAGATCTCCTATGGCCACGACGGCGACAGCGAGGAGGAGCCCAATTCTGGGCAAGATGTGGACTTGGAGACCTTGCCGCTGCCGCCGACACCAGCTGCTGCGCAACTCAATCAGGCGAAGACAGCGGGCCGAGGGGTAATTGACAACCTGGCAGTTAAGCAGCAGCAGCAGATGGCCCTTTCTTTGGCCACAAATGGGAGCATTAGCCAGCCGAATCCGAACCCAAATCCAAATCCCTTGGCCAACACTCGTATTGTGCCCGTTCGCGTGGAAACCTCGTCGGATCAGCTGAAGCTGAGTGCCCAGCAGATCTACGACGACGCCTGTTCGTATCTGCAGGATCACCAGGAGATGGAGGAGGAGCGGGAGAGTCCCACCTATGTGAGTGCCACCGGTGGCATCAAGTTGCTCCAGCGACAGGGCAGCAGCTCAAACGCGCCAACCACTCCAATTCCAGCGCGACCCACTCCACCGCCACCCGTGATGCGTTCCAAGTCTGGCCAGGATTCCCTCACCAAGGAGAAGCAAACGAGGAGGCAGGGCGGCATCTACCGACTGGAGACCGACACGGAGAAGCAGCACGAGGCCCATGTGGAGATTGCCCAGCTGGAGGCGAAATATGCCCACATACAGCAGTCCATAGCGGAGCACTTGCTCCAGATCGATGCCTATATGGAGAATGCCAAGCAGGCGCTGCAGAGGAGCGCCCAAACCACACCGGTACCAACTCCTCCACCGCCACCACCTCCACCTCCACCACCACTCATACCAGCCAGACCCATTAGCTCCGGATCCAATGATTCCTGGGACATTTTCGCACATCGACAGTCACCCATTTTGGCCGCGGAAAGTCCACTTCAAGCCATACTTCGCCAGATTTACACCCGGGCAGCTGGATTACCCACGAGGCTCTCGAAAGAGATTAAAGAGGAAACCGCCGCGGAGGAGGAGGCGGAGGAATCCCTAACCGAAAACGTGCCCATTGTGGAGCGTGCTCTAGAGGATCTGCACAAGATTGCCGTGGCTCTAGAGCAAAAACCAGAATCCGCGGACCACATGCACGTAGAAATCCGGACAACGCCAGCTGTCATTGAGGCGGAGCACGTAGTCATCAAGGACGAGGACGAGGAGGTGGACGTGGATGCGGATGTGGATGTGGACATGGAGTATAGACACGTATCGGATGTAATTGCCAACTACGAGCAGTTGGCCAAAAAGGAGTTCGAAGAGTGGAAGGAGGAACAGGTGGGCAAGAAGGAAATGGGGGAGGTTAAGGATGTTAAGGAGGTACCACCCAAAACAGAGCTACGGAAAGCCATAGAGGAGCAGCTGGCCAAAAAAGAGTTGAGGGAGGCTAATAAGGTTATTCCAGGGGAAGAGAAAAAAATATCTATAAAAGATGACAAACAGGATGAAGAACCTTTAACCAAAAAGGATATAGGAAAAGAGGAATTAGTTAAAAAAGCAGAATTACAGGAGAGTAAAAAGGAGTTAGAAACAAGTAAGACCCAAGCAGATCTTCCGAAAACTGAAGAAGTGATGGATAAAGAGAAGTCCTGCCTCCATGAAGAGACCTTAACCTACTGCCCAGTTTGCGATGAAATGCGCTGTTCACCCAATAACTGGGCTAAGCTCAATAAAGCCGACCAGTGGCGCATTGCCAACCTCCAGAACGAATCTTTAAAGAACTACAAGGCTACCTATGAGGTAAGAAGCCCATATATCTCCAGGCAGATCTCCTGGGAGGACACCCAGTCGGCCAAGGAGAATACCCCACCCGAGAAGCTGCAACGCCAGCGGAGTTTTGTGGAGATTGTGACCACGCCAGCTACTCCAGATTCTCCGCCACCAACGCCACCGCCTCCTCCTCCGCCAAAAAAGAATCACCCAACTCTGCAACAACCGGAAACGGAAATCACCTGGGAGCGGAGTCGTTCGCCCAGTCCGTTGCCTTCTCGCAAGTATCCTGCTCCTCTCATAGAAGCCCCACAGCGTTCCAGCTCACCTTATGGTCTGAATCCTGTCCAGACGAAGCCACCACCATCACCTGTTAATCTTCCGGTGAAATACTCGCATGTGCCGCAGCTGGAAGGCCATAATATTGGACTCCTGGTGAAAACCGCCACGGAGCCACTGCAGCAGAGCATGTCGGCATCCTCCTCAATGCTGGCTGCCACGCCCCCGGCCACGCCCCGTTCTGCGGCAAAGCCCTCGCCCTTCGAATTCCCAAGTCTCGAGTCGGGGGATCAGCACAAATTTCGATCCCTGGCTTCCTTCGACGAGGTGCAGCGGGATTTCAACGTTAACCGATCCTTCGATAATGTCTCGCCACGCCCATATTTGGGTATTGAAGGTGCGTCACCAGCCCACCGATTTCTGTATACCCCATTTGTGTTTGTGTGTCAAGGTGTTCTCCCCCATGATTCGATATATATTAATCCCAACATTCTTCGTGGTGACTCAGTGGATCTTGAATCATGGGCACTAAGGGATTATTCTTAGAGAAAAAATTTCTTAATCTGGCTGCCTGCTAAAATTGTTCATGGTTTCAATTCTTAAGCTTACAAGTTTAAGGGAAAACAAATTGGTTTATTTTTAAATACAAAGCAATCGTACCCAAAAACTTATGAATAGGGAATGTTTTTTTTATGTTTTCTACAACGTATTGTTTTAGAACTATTTTTTGCAAATCCGTAATTGGGATTACATTTACTTGTGCATATAGCATTATACCCTAAAATTTCAGACTCATTCGTCTTATTTTTTATAGGTAAAACACATGCTTCTATTTTAGAATTATATTGCCCATTTTATCTCTAGACTTATGTCACCGAAATTCGTTGCCAAATGGATAAATATATAGATTTTTTTACAGATAATAATACAGGGATAGTCTGAAATACGTATTCCAACATTTGTTGTCTAATAGTTCAGTTTTTAAATTGGGTTCCTCATAAAACTTGACAATTATATATAAACCTTTATACATGTCTGTTTAAATTTTTTGTTTATATGTAAACACCAGACTCATGTATACCCAAAATCAAAAAAAAATTAATTGTCTTAAGCATGCACAAATGACTCTTTGTGGGCCAACTAGATAATGTAAACCCAAATTTTTTGTATTTATCTGTGACGTTTGGCGGTCATCAAAACGAATTTGTTGCGTGGCTAACGAGCAAACCATTCTTATTATATCAAATAATTGTCTATGAATACATGGGCGTTTATATGGGATGCATGGTTTGATATGGCGGCTATATTGCAGATATATCAGACATATGAGTTACAAGTTTGCTAATAATTTTAATGAGCCAACTTTTGTCGTACACCTGTGTGAATACGTTTAAAAACAGATTTGTTTTAGTTCGCCCAAAATGACAGCCGTTTAAATTTAGCCACCGATGTCGCTGGCTTTGAGTCACAGACTACTTATATCTAATGCTATGGCCACAAGATAGATGATAGATAGTTAGTTGGCTGGGATCAGGCAATATCCGCAAGATAGATGGGTGTGCGCCCACTTGATTTGCCGCTAAGGCATAACAAATCGCCATAACAAAATAAACAGTAGCCAACCTACTTGGGAATCCTCTATAGATCTGGGCAAAGAACCTCAAAAATGCGGCTGTATCATCCATATCTATATATATATATACAGATAGATATAGATAGATAGCTACCGCGAGTGAGGGAGTGGGCATGATGATCAGTATTTCAAGGTGGGGCCCACAAATCACACAAAAATCAAAGGTGTAAACAATGCCAGGAGTTGATTGTGTCTCTCAGGGGCGGGTGGCGGGTTTTGGCTGAGGATCCCAGATCAAGATCAGCATACTTAGCAGACCCTCGCGTAATAGACGTGTGTGAGATATAAGTATTCTCTCGGAGAAGTCTTTACTTTCGCGCATCTCGCGAATACGAAAATCCTAACGCCGAATGTGTGGGTTGGAACCCACACGAGTGCCAATGTTTCTACATCTTGGCGCTGGCTAACAATAATTTCCTCTGCATTTCTCTGGCTCCTCACTTAGTAGCATACATCGAAGGCAAACATATCGCAGCGCGAACGATCAACGAATTAGCAAATAGAAAATAGCCAATAGCTATAATAGAAAATAGAAATTAAATTGGGCAAACGCACGCGAATCGAATCGAATTAAATTGAATTTTATTAAAAAAAAAAACAAAAAATTCTCAAACTCAATCACCGTGCTTCCCGAATCATTTTATTTCGAATTTTTCAACGATATCGATCCGAAGGATAAACGAAACGCGCGCCGATCTGTAAATATAGCCTAAATAGAGCCATAAATCAGCGAAACCGAAATTCGAAATACCGTGTGGTGTTCCCAGCAGCTGACTCTCCAAATATCGTATTCGATTGATTGCACCTCGGGGTTATATAACGCTCTTCTCGACTTTCTGCGAGCGGACAAGTCAAAAAATAGCCGCAAAAAACAAACATATACATCTTGGTATATATAAGTGTATTTGTTATTTTTGATATCTATACGAGAATATTTTTATTCTTACGCAAAGGCCCGATCGGCCAGATAGATAGATAGATAGAAAGATAGATAGAGAGATACAAGAGAGAGAGCAATATACATATAACCATGGTCGCTCAGTGGAAAATCATCAACGAGAACTACAAAAATCTGGAGGGTAAACACACTATTTTCACACTATATATCACACGCTATTCCAATTCGTTTCAATACGATACGATACGATACGATACGATCGCATTTTGAGCGCACAATGTTGCTGGTTGCAGCGGCAACATGTTGCACGTACATCCGCATCATCATCATCATCATCATCATCAGCATCTTCATCACCCCATGAGTAATGTCAAATTCTTAGCTTTCGACTCGTTCTCATCGTCTAAATTTAGACGCAATGACAGCCGTGTATGATTTGCAGAATAGGCCCCAAATTCCCCACGGCCTCCCCCCTTCATACCGCCTCCTTTGTTCGCACATTGCTATACCGATGGCTATAATTTTAATTGGCTTAAATCATTTTCAAATTGTTTCGCTAGCACTGGGCAAATGCAGTGCAAATGCAAATGCAATGTGGTGCCGTAGCCAAGGTTATAGTGACGCCCACGTTTTGGCCGCATTTTGTTGAATGTTTTTGCACGGCAGCTGCATTCAGCAGCTGCAGCAGCAGCGATGGTTGTAAAAAAGAATTCCGAGTATTTATCGTATGTTTTTCTCTCTGTTTGATTCAGGCTACAAGCGTGTGGCCTGGCCACCGGCCTCGGAGGAGCGGATCATCCGGGAGTTCACTCCCCAGCCGCAGACCCAGAGTCCAGCTCCGGGCGCCGGGGGCTACTATCCCCAGGCCCAGGCTCAGGCCCACGCGCCCGCGGCAGCTGCCCCACCCCAGGTAATTTCCAAGAGAACCCCTTTCTACCCCACTATAACCAATGAACTGTACATACATATATATAGTCAAGTTTCGAGTGTAAATATAATTGTATCCGCCACTGCCACACACAATTCGTATCTCATCCGGTGAGGCATAAAGCCATGTACATAGCATTTGAACACCCATACGCAAACCCCCTCACCTAACCACACTGACAACTTGCAGGGACCCATTTATAACAACGTCCAGCCACGCACCACCCAAGCACCACCACAAAATGTCTACGCCCCAGCACCACAGCAACCCACCTCCCAGTTTCCAGATAGTTATCCGCATCACCAGCAGCAGCAGCAGCAGGAAACGCAGATACCTGTGCAATACACACAGGCACAGTTCAATCGGCAGCGGTCGAGGGAACCCGTCCAGGTTCCAGCTCCAACTCCAGATCCCGCCTCCCATCCGAACTATCAGTCGAACTATCAACCGAACTATCAATCCAACTATCCCCAGGAGTCGGTGCAGGCCGCTAACAATGTGGGTGCTGGCTGGAAACACATTGGTGCCCCGCTGCCCAAGTCACGCAGTGAATTTACCGCCGGAGGAGGAGACTATCCTCCGTTCCAGGGATCCTCGCAGCAGCAGCAGCAGCCATCCTATCAGCAGCCGCAGGTACCGTCTTGGTCGGATTGGATCCCGGCTTTTGGCTAAGCGATAAAGATGCTACCTATTGCACTGCGGCTGTGATCGTGACTTTCTCCTGCCATCGTTGATCTCCTTCTATCTTAGATGCTTCTATCGTAGTCACCTACTAAACTCTCTTCGTAGACTTTCACTAAACTCCACTTTCTTTCTGTTACTAAAAACCTTATTTAAACTTCTATCATACAATTTCTTTAATACCCTATTTTAGACACTTACTAATCTTTCTCTCTTACATTAACTAAACACCTGTATGAATAGTGTCCTTACTTTAACTTTTATCTTAGAGATACCCGTTTCTTATACACTTACTAACCATTTCTTACTTCAAACGGATTTGTCTGCAAAATAACTTCTGTTCTTATGAGTTTTTAAACTATAGACCAGAAACTGAAAGAGTATACCCCATTTTTTGGTTACATTTTAATAGATATTAAAATTTGATCTCATTAAATTTAAAAAATATATAGAATGGTCAGTTTAAGATTGTATAATTCAAAATATTTTGATAATAGACCCACTTTTTTCTTAGTTTTAAAATCAATTGAAATTACCTTGAAACTCAAAGTTTTGGTTATCTTAAAATAAAATGTTTTACAAATAATCCGGTAATTTGAATAGATATAAATGGTTTGGGTTCAAAGGAATTTTTAAAGAACTCTAAAAATAACCGTTTTATACTATTTAAAATAAATAGAGCTAAAATAATCCCCCAAAAACCTTTTTAAGTGACTTAAAATAAATATAGTTATTTTGAAAAGTTTAAGATGGGTTCCTGATCTCAAATTCCCAAAAATGTTATGTAATTTTGTACTTACTCGCCTTTGCACGCTTAATTCTGTACTAATTGCTGTTTATATGCAAATACTCACTTAACCTCTAGCTTTGCTTCTTTTTCTGCGACTTTCAGCTGTAATCTGCGCATAAAACTAAACCGATACCTAACTCGAAACTAAGCCTCCCACCCTCTAACTAAGTACTTCTGTCTATCTCTATTTCCAACATATTCTATCTGTCTGTCTACATCCAATGTGAATGTGTCGTATGCACCTCCCAACCAACAAAACACCACCCATCTTCGAAATCAAACCATAACCTGTGATCGAAACCCATGTCAAACATGCATGTTGGCACCACCAAACACCAACGAACACCACCAAATGCACCAATGCACCACCGGTTGAACAGCAGCAGCAGTACGGTGCTCCTTCCTACGGTGGCTACCCGCAGCAACAGCAACCGCAGCAACCTGCAGCACAGTGGCAACAGCAGCAGCAGCAACAGGTGCCACAGCAGCAATATCAGCCTCAATCGCAGGCTCAGGCTCCCTATCAGCCACCACAGTGGAACCAGCAGCAGCAGCAGCAACAGCCACCCCAACAGCAGCAGCCATCGTACCAGGCTTCACCGTACCCGCAGCAGCAGCAGCAGCAACAACAGCAGCCATCCTATTACCCACAGCAAAACGGTGGCTCGACCTATGCTCAACCCCCATACAATTCTTATTCGCAGCCCCAGGTTCCGTACTCGCAGGATCAGACCGATCTGCAGCAGCAGCAGCTCCCTGGAGCCTTCGCTGGACAGGAAAGCTACCGGGGCGCCAGTCCCGGGATCATCACCCTGCGCAAGGAGGCGCCAGTCAGCCAGCAGCCTGCTCCAGTTTACTCTTCGCAGCCTGCCGCCGTCAGCTATCAGGGTGAGTAAGGAGGTCTTTAAAAAGATATAGCCTAGGATATAGGGTGGAAGAAAAAAGGATTATTTATTTAATATTTCATTATTATCCTTGGGAAACATCTCAAATTTCCTGAATAATAACCCTCGTTATTCAAGATATATATCAGATAAAAAACAATCCTGATATGAGATAATGTTTTCATAATATTTCATATATTTTTTATCCAACCAAAAATTGTTTTGGAACTCCCACGATAATATTTACTATTCATATTTCTCAAAGGTTAAAATAAAAAAATTTTAAAAGCAGATAAAGGCATACAGATCAATAAACATAAAATAAATGAGATCTTACAAAGGTTTATATACCAAAGACCGAATATAAATTTAATATTTTAACTAGAAAAGGGTGACCTTTAGTGATCATATTACAAGATTTGTAAAACAAGTTCTTCTCTAAAATTCCAGGAGGCAGCAAATTGCGCGGAGATTTGAAGTGGCCACCACCGGAGTACAAGGAGGCCGCGGCTCGCGAGAACGAGGAACGTCGCCAGTTGGCGTTGGGCCCCGTCTGCCGTCCCAGGAGAATCAACCGGGTAGGAAAAGAGATTCTCAAATTAAAGACGATTCAGATCCTAACACACTTATTTACTTAGCAGGACTACACACCCTTCTTTGCCAAACACCAGTTGAACAATGGCTATCCCAGCTACAAGGTGCCACCCGGTACCCAGCACATTTTCGGCTAAGTTAGGCGATGGAAATTATAAGATGCCAAGAACAACAACAGCAGAAAATTCAATGGAACCCACTTCATAATAATAATGAAAACGATCATGTATCTGTTACTAAAACGAATCACTAACGAACAAAACTATATATAGGATATATACAATTGTTATACTAATCTTAAATGACCACTAACGACGCCATATATATACATATGTTACGAAACGAACCCATGATAGGTGAATGCAATACTACAGCAGGTGTGACTCCATCCCATAAATCATCTTCGGTATTTTCTCGATAACGGATGCCTGCTGATTTTTCAAACAGAACGCACCCATTAAAAGTGATTAAGATGATGATTCGTGGATATGGAACCCTGATCCGGATGCCCAGACGGGGCGATGGATAACGATATTCTCTATGTACCCATACTATATACACATATTTGGAGCATGTGCATATAGTATGGCTAAGATAGCAGAGCAGAACTATATACTACACCATATAGTGTTAGATTCTAAGTTGATTGTTACACTGTTAACTAGCTAATGAAATGGAAACGATGCGACCCAAGACGGAAACTGATAATGAGATTGAACCTTGTCTTAGATTTAAGAGCACTACTAATCTATTTATTGTGAGCATATTCTATTTAACGGAGATCCTGTGGGGGCGATGAGCTCAAGGAACCATTTCGGAACCATCAACTGATTGTAAATTGTAAAATGATGGTCGATCCTTTGGAGCAGTCCTCGCAGGTTTCTCAATGTTTACTGTTTGAGTTTGCATGCTTTTTGCTTATATCTCTACTATATGCACATATATATATATTTACTTTGACATTGTTAAACTGCAAATTATAAAAAACCGTCAATTATCCCGCTAAGTAAGTTATACAAGAGATTAGGCGATCAGGCCGAAAAAAATCTGTGAGTTCCGAAAATGCCATTCAAGGATATTAAAATCAACGAGCTCGTTCGAACCTCCCCGATTAGCCCCTCCCATCCGCCCGAGGTCGGCATCTTAGTTCGCCCGCTGACCCCGGGCAATAATATGAGGATGTCTTTGCCTGCTGGACGAGCAGCCGCGAACTCAGTGCCCAGATCTTGGCGGATGGGACGGGGATGCGGCCGGGACGATGTCAAGGACGGGCCAAAAACTCTCAGACTTTACCAATTACTATGACCAGCAATGTCTATACCCAACTACACTACGATGTATAACTATTATGAAATGAGAAACTAAATAAACGGCAAGTTTTGAATACTCGCGACGAGAAGAACTACTACTGAATAACTATTTTCCATTGGGTTTTGGGCTCTTTTTATTGAAACGTTCGCATTCGATGGCTAAAACTTAATAGTAATCATAATAGTATCGTATTAATAAATAACTAAAAGTAAGGCCAAATCAACTTCAACGCTAGTTACAACAAGTAGTTCCCTTCTGTGGCACTGGGCATCGGCATCCAATCAAATTAAATGCTGCGAACGGGAGACTTGGATCATAATTCAATGGGTAGCCATATCGATATCAATTTAAAAGACATTTTATGTTTAACTACATTTGCAACGGTACGCTACGGCTGAGACGCATACGATAATTATATTTGCTGTCGTACAATCAAATTCTTCGATCAGGTGCACAGTTTTTGTGTTGTAAAATCGATTTGCAACAAGTAATGCATTGGCTTATCGGCTGTGTTCACTACTCGATGACGATACTCCTTGGCGACGGTTTGTTTTTCGTGTTTAGTTGGGTAAATTCAATTAATCACGAGTGCTCCCCGCCACTCAGCTAATCAGCATCCACTTCTCACTCGGCGCTCGCACAGCACTTGATATAATATAATTTCGTTAGTTCATGGTTTGGATGAGCTGCCCTCGGAATCGTCCATTGTCCGCTAGGTAAACATTAGTGATTGATTGATGGGTTGATATTGCTTCTAGTTGTTCGATGGCTCCAGGTCCATGGTGTGGCCGGCGCTGGTGGACGAGGATGTGGCTGAGTCGGCGTTGGCATTGGCGCCCGACTTTTTCGCCGAACTGCTCGCGAAGCGGCCGGAGGTGGAAGCGCCCTGTGCCGAGCCCGAGGGCCGGCTATCCGCGCCCTTCTCCTCGTCCTCGTCGTCGTCGTCCTCCTCCTGGATCAGCTTCCGTGCCAGCTTAACGGCCTCGAACTCGCGATAGTGGGCCTTGCGACGTCGCTCAAATTCGCGCCGTCGTTCTGTAACCCAAGTACATGAGAAAGGTTTGGAATCTGAGATGTTCATGGCACTTACGTCGCTCCTCTTCGCTCAGGGGCTGGTCGTCGCCGGAGGAGCCCTCATCCTCGATGCTTTCCGTCGACTGTTGTGTGTTGGCCGCTATGCGGAGTCTGCAAGGGATGGTTTAGTTTAGCAATTGGTTGAGAGTATAAAGGTTACCTGCTAAATGACTGTTTTGCTTTTCTCTATTTTAGGTTTACTATAAATCTTAATCTTTTGAATACCTCACAAACAAAATAACATTGGAAAACTATTCTATTCGCGTCACATTCTGTTAGTATGTCATTATCAATCATTATCATTGTTTAATCTGTGAATGATGGAAAATTAAACAATTACGCTTTCAAATGAGATGAATGTCACCTGAAAACTAAAGACGCATTTTGTGGAAAGTGTGTTTGTTGACCTAAGCCCTTTGAGCTATGATAGCCATTACAAATTTCTAACTTATGACAGTCCTTTAGCAAGTAAGCATATGGTGATAGTGTTTATAGTGTGTAAGCTTAGGCTTCTCATACTTCTCCACAAGCAGCTCCGTGTCGAGTTCGTCCCTATTGTCCCCATAGGACTCGGTGTAGTTGTAAGGCGTTTTGGGCTCATCGATTTTCATATGTCCGTAGTCCTTGTCGGCCGGATGGAAGGTCTGCATCACGTTCAGCTCATCGAACTTGGCACTTTTGCGAAAACTATTCGAGGGGAAATAGTTAGAAGGGTGAGAAGGGGGCTATAACTTGAGGCTATAAGATGAGCTCACCTGGCTCCCGACTTGTCGAAGCTGCGCGAAGTCTTGAGTATACCCTTGCAGGGTAGCTGTGGGCTCTGATTGTTTTGCATCCTGGGGATCTATGTTACCTGTAGGATCGGGCAAAGACCAGAATTTGATTTAGTTGCGGTCAAGGCACGCGCATAATTACGTCAGGCGGTTTGTAGTCACTGTTGATTTTGTTGCTATTACTGCTGATGGACAATCGTGAATCACGGCGGCAGTAGCCGAAGAGGCACTGGATTCGCGACGTTTGCCAGATTATAATGGCACAGGTCGCGGCAACACCTCGTGCCCTTGGAGGGGTCGCCCTCGCCGCCCAGTGGGTGGCCAGCATGGCCACCAATCCCCCAGCAACGCCCAGTTGTCCCTCCAAGGCTCCGCTGGCCTCCGCCTCCGCCACATCCACCTCCAACTCCATCAAACCCCCACTTACTTGTGTTTCTTGCTGTTAACTTGCAATTGCAACTGCAATTTGGAGTGCAATCTACGCCTCAATCTTCAATTTGGCAGCCAGCTGGTTTTCGGGCGAGGGCCACGATCTCCTCGAGGTCGTCAGCAGGGTGGGGTTGCTCCAAATTTTGGTAACGTCGAATTTGGCTCGGGCGGTGTACTAGCCACTGCTCTTAACCGCTTTCCTAATTTCTTTTGCAAACAAATGGCATCCGGTTAAAAATATTCTAATAAATAACAACCAGTGTGACCGCGGAATAACCAAAAATGTGCCAAAAGCTAAAAACTCAGAAAGGTGTCTTCGCTGATATAGTGGTGGAGCGGGGACAACAACCTGACATTTTAGAGTGGCCGTTTTACTTACTTATGATAAGTTTATGGTCGACCTAGAAGCACCCTGTTTTCTTGCGCACAAATTTAAACCATTCAAGCTTAGTTTTGAAATTAAAATACAAAGAAAATAAACGATTCCTCCAGTTCCGACCATTAGTCAAATCAATATCATTTCGGCAGCCGGTAGGCATCAACAAAAGATAAATGTGGCGACAAGTTTTAGGTTTCGTATGTTACACTTTACTTGCTTGTATTTGCTACGCGCTAAAGTCATTAAATACTTAGAAGGCTAGGAAGTAGTAATAAGAGGGTTAGAAAAAATGCTGCATTTATCAGTCTTTCAGTTAAAGCGCTGCTGGAAATTCTGCTGCTGATTGAACATCATCTGTTGCTGCTGCTGCTGTTGTTGCTGCTGCTGGGCCTGCTGCTGCTGGTGGTGGAAATCTTGCTGGTTGCCCTGACCAGACAATCGAACCCTTTTGGCATTCGGTTCGGCGTTCATTTGCTGCTGTTGTTGTTGCTGTTGCTGCTGTTGTTGCTGCTGCTGCTGCTGTTGTTGCTGCTGGCGCTTGTTTTCCGTCTTATCCTCCTGATCGTCGTCGGTAAGGAACTCACGCTTGGGATACGGTATAGGGCAGCCGGCGAACACGTCCTGCGTGGGCAGCGGCTCCTCCTGGAAATACTGGTCCTGCATGGCCTGTTCGGAGGTGATTCGCTTGTTGGGGTCCATGAGCAGCAGCTTCTGCAGCAGGTGGAAGGCCTTGCTGTCCGGCTTGATTTTGTGCCTTTCCATGTATTTGGCCAGCGAACAGGTGGAGTAGGTGGAGCGCTTAAAGTCCTTGGTGAGCGTGTGATGTTCCGGCATCTTCTTGATGTCCTCCCAGTCCTTGTCCTGCGGAAAGCCCATCACATTGAAGATGCGGTCCAGTTGATCGTGGTGATACGGATTGCTGGTCTTGATGTCCTCCTGGCGGCAGTGAAAGATGGGCTCCGAAGTGAGCAGCTCGGCGAAAATGCAGCCAATAGCCCAGATATCGATGGCCTTGGTGTAGTGACGAGCTCCGAGCAGCAGTTCAGGTGCGCGGTACCAAAAGGTGACCACCACCGGATCCAGATCTGCCAGAGGTTTCAGCGGGGCATTGAAGAGACGGGCGAAACCCATGTCGGCGATCTTGACGCGACCCCTCTCGTTGCCATCGCCCATCACCAGGATGTTGGCAGGCTTCAGATCACGATGTAACACCCAGTTACTGTGCAGATAGTGAATCCCATCCAGGATTTGGTACAGCAGGCTCTTCACCATGCCCCGCGGGACAACCACCTGCTTCTTGGTGGCCTTGGCCGCCCGATGGAACTTGATAATGTGCCAGAGGTCGTGCTCCGCGTAGTCAATCAGCAGGAACACCTTGCGGTCGTTGTGCGACAGGAACACCCGGATTAGGGTTATCACGTTCTGGTGCTTCAGTTCGCGCAGCAATGCGATCTCGCGGCAGGCGGACATGGACAGCCCAGTGCCGTCGATCTGCTTCAAGGCATACTCCTTGCCATCGCTGCGGTATAAACAATAAATATTAATGTAAATATTTGGAGCACCAGGTGACCTGCTCACCTCGTCTCCTTCCACTTGGCCTTGTAGACGTGGCCGTAGGTTCCGCGGCCCACCTTGCAGCCCTCATAGTTGAACAAGTCCTCCACTTTGGTACGCTCTATCTGCGTTTTCATCTTGAAATCGTAGTCCATTTTGCCTAAAAGGTTTGCAAATTGCAATTTTCCAAATTGTTTATAAACTCGGAATGCCGCCAGTCAGCTGTCCGCCGATAACCGATAACACAAGAGTTTACCAGGGCTGCATGCTGCTCGATTTTCCCGCCAAATCTTTGCCACATTTAAAAAATATATTTAAACATGGTTGTAACAATTACATCGTACAGTTTAGTAAGTTCCCTTAAATATTCGAATTGTCTTATTCAATGTTTAGGAACACTTATAAAAGAAGATCACAAAGCGTTCTTATAATAGGGTTTGCGGTGCTAAGTTCGGTAAGAATGTAATATTAAAGTAAAAAATTGTGGAACAATTCTTTGGTAAAAAAACACATTTAACTTTCAATGCAATTTATACTTTATTTGCCCAGCGTTGCTGTTAGTTACTTTAATTTATTTAAAAATAAACGTTCTCAAACATACTGTAATCCATTTCAAGCCCCCCCAAAAAAGCAGGTAAATATATGCAACTTTTTATTTATTTATACAAATCTAAAGGTTTTTTTTTTTACAAAAAATAGGGTCCTTCATTTTATGTGCCTTCTGAAACCCACACGGTGCTTCAATTTTTCATCCTTGGGATTTGTGAAAATAATTTTGTTAGGTTTCGTTTTGAAAAACATAATAATAGTAGATAGGTACTTTTCGGATCATTTAATTGTTCACTTGTTTTGGAAAAAATTGCTTGTCGATTAATTGTCACAATACGAATAAAAATATTCAACATCTTTAACTCACTATAAATATATCGTAAATACGCATCAATCAACTAACACACACGACTAATTTAATTACCATATCGTAAGATATCACAACAGTATCCAGATATTCCTAAAGCACGGGAATGAGGTACTATACTGGGAGGGGATAAGATAAGGATAAGAAACGATAGCCAAATCAAGACAAAATTCAAAGAAAACAAAATAAAGATTTCCATTGGCGATACGCTTTATTTTTCGCTAGAAAATATATCTAGATGTGTATATTTTCGATTCTTTGTACCAACAACTTATCAGCTAGGCATGGTAAAAGTAAACTAAAAATATGTTCTTAAAATGCAACTGAAAGTGTAAATGTTACTGCAAACAAATTAAATTCATAGCAACATCTGGTCGTGTTTCTCCGTTTCGTATCTCTATGTACATCATGCAGATATTAGAATTAAGAAATGCACAAATAATTGGAATGCATAAACAAAGACAATATGAATAAACGCGGCGGAGGAAGACACATTTTAATGCGATTGATGAACAATGAACTAAATATGGCAAAAATAAAATTATTTAAAGTAAGTTCTAGACGTGTAATTAATATTGGAAGAGCTTTGGAAACAAATCGGTGGAAGTAAGTCGAAGCTAACCAAATCGCGTTTGCGTTAACAATTTACTTGTTTTTTGTTTAAGTTTAACATGAAATTAAATGCATTTAATAAATATTGGTGTGCGTGTGTTTAATGTATGTAGGTGTATGTGTGTGTATGCAAAATGGAAGTAAATTTGTTCTTAACAATGATTTTTGTTCGTACTCTGCAATTTGCCGAATACTTATCGTGTGTTTAACATTAGCTGTATGACAGTTATATAAAGTAAATATACATTGTAGATGTATGTTTTTTTTGCTTTTCGCAGTTTTTTGTTTGTTGTATATAGCGTTCACATTTTGTTAGAATTATTTGCTTTTTGTTTGCGTCGCCTCTGGGCAACACGCCTACTTTAGTTAGTTTTTAGAAATTTTCGCTACACCTAAAATAACTGGTATAATGTAGTTAATATTACACTTGTACATACAGAGAAATATATACTCGTGCATCTGCTATTTACATCGTTTCATTTCGCTACTCATTGCGCTGGTACTTAACTTAGGCTAGGCTTTAAAAAATCTTAGCAATTTTTGAGTTTTTAGTAGTTTAGGCTTATAAAGTTATCAGTTTTCAGTGGTTCTCTGCCCTCTTTGCGCTCACACAAAAGTAGAAATGCTCTTTCATATTGGGTGTTTCGTTTGCGTGTATAAATAATGTTAGCACATACAAAAAATAAATAGGCTTATAAGTATTTAGATTTCGCTTTCTTATTTCTTTTTATATTGTTGTTGTTGTTGCTGGCGGTACCGAAAAAATCTGGTGTATAAAAATCTGTTAATTAAAAAACTTAGTCTAGACCTTTACAACGTTAAACTCGTAAAAAAAATTATACAAAAAAACAGAGCCTAGAAATTAGCACATAAAACGCTTTATACAGCAGCATCCTCTGGTTTGGGGGCTTCTCCTTGGTGTTTCCAGGCTGCCATGATGATGCGTATTCCTTCACCTGGTTGTGATGATGGCCCGCGGCAAAGCGAATACGCACAGCCTTGAACGCTAATAAATCGGCGGCGCTGGCTGCGATGACGAGGTGGTGCTGGGTGGTGCAGCCACCACACTCGAGGTCGTTGACGAAGGGCTGGAGGATGAGGCATTGCCGCAGTTATTGTTGTTCAAGTTGTTATTGTGGCGCTGCAATTGGTGGCTCCGGAGGGGCTGAAACTGCGACTGTTGCTGTTGCAGCGGCTGATGTTGCTGCTGCTGCTGCTGCAAGTGCAATCTCTGCTGCTGATGCTGCAAGTTGTGCAGATAGTAGGCGTTCATATTGCTCGTGGCTGGCTGATAAGGATACGCCCGAACATTCTGCATTTGCGGCAGCACTGGCTGCGGCTGGAACTGCTGAAGTTGCAACTGCTGCTGCTGCTGCTGTTGGTGTTGCTGCTGCTGATGATGCTGCTGGTTCAACTGGCCTGCGGCTCGCATCATGTGCCAATAGTTGTCATCGCCAATCGGAGCCTGTCTGCTGCCGTACTTCAGCTGCCGCGTAATGCCCTGCTTGTAGTCCCGATGATCCCGATCGATGGCGTACGCCTTCTCTCTCAGTTTCTCGATCGTTCGCTTGAACTCCGCAAAGGCCTGCGGTGAATGCTTCTGCAGATCGGTGGCCAGCGGCACCAGAGGATTGTGCTGCTGGTGTTGCGTCTGCGGCAGATGCTGATGGTAGTTGAGCGGATCGAGCAGCGACTCCAGCACACTCATGTTGGACATGATCAGCGTGTGGATGCGCTGCAGATCGAGCGGTGGGTCCAGGGCCGTTACCAAATCCATCTGGAAGTAGTCCATCTCCTTTTCCGACACATTCTTGCAGCCAGGGGAGTTCTCATCCGAGCGGCCGCAGCAGCTGTAGGTGCCACTGACAAAGGCCGAGGGATGGAAGTACTGCATCCGGATGGAGTTCATCAGACAGACCTTGTGCAGCAGGTCGAACCACTCGCGCTCCTCCACGCAGTTCGTGGTCTGCACAATCAGCGAACGATCGTTGTGCACAATCTGTGGGAGAAGAGGCGAAAGTAAATCTTAGTTTCATCTTTGTGCAATTAACATAAATTCTGTGCGCGGTGCGATTGCAAAACAATCGCATCGCACCCAAGTGAAATCCGCCGGCTGGCTGAGACAATTCCCACATCTTGGCTGAGATCAAAAAGCAAAAAAAAAAAATATCTCGCACCCACGATGACGATTCATTCTCTTCTGCGTCGGCTGCTGAGTTTTCTAGGTTTTGAAATTTCCCTTTTTTGCTTACCACCACCTCGAATCACAATAACAATGGCGTACGCAAAGCGGGGCACTACTGCCAGCTCATCTGCATAATAATGCTAATTATTTTTAATTGCAGCAACTTGTCATTTGCCACAAAAACCAAAACTGTGTGAGTGATTAGTGAAAGTTTGTCGGGCAACTGAGGTTCGGTTTTCACTATCGCATAAAATGGGCCTGCCGCTGCCACCGATGGTTGGCTGTGCCATCGATTAGCAGCCACTGCTATACGCCCACACAGTCAGATGTCTTGGCCATGAGACGAAGGCAGTGCTGGCGGTTTTTTAGAAGTAGGGATTAGGCTAATTTGAGAAGCTATGAGAACTAAAAGAAAGCTAATTATAGGTAGACCAGAGAGTGATTGTATGACATGGTTTATTTTCTGTAGCTCCTTAAAATCAATTTAAAGAACGAAAGTTTTATTTATAATCTAGCTACCTAATATAAAATACTTCCTACAGAATGATTATTTTATTATATATTGATGAAAATATGAAAAATTGGGCTACAAAACTACCTTATATAAAGTATTTCCTTTTTTCAAGCTGAATAACACCCCCTAATAAAGACTACAACTGTAGCCACGTGCAAAGATTAAAGCTTTGTAAGATCTGTAAGTTTACAGCCGACCAGATGGCTTGTAAAACCAGCCAAGCCATCATCACTGCCCTGGAGGTGTGTGGGCTTCGGCTGCCTATTTATAGAGGTGGCGTGGATCGCGCATTTCCGGCACACTGTTCGTGTGCATTATACATCCCAAGCCCCCAGCCCCCAAACCAATTCAAATCAAAGCACATCGAATGCTCACCTTAAAGCAGTTCTGCATCTTGAAGCTCTTGTCCTTCAGCTGCTCCACGCTGGCGATCTCCTGGAGCGGTATATCACAGATGGGTTGTTTGCCCTTCGACTTGGCGTAGCTGAGCGAGTGGGTGGTGAGGCGGAAGTAGCGCTGCTTGAACTGCCGGCCGAAGCGCTTCCGGGAGGTGGGGTACTTGGTCATCATGCTGCCGGGAAGGAGAGCAAAGAAAGCGGGGTCTTAGCAACTGCCCTTCGAGATCTCGCGCACTCAGTTCGCAGTCTCTGTTCTTGTCCCAGGCGCATATGAACACGCAACCGAAACAAAAACAGAGCTAATTGTTCAAATTACAAACAAATTACAAGCAATTTCTCTTACCCCTCGCTAGACGTTAGTATAGATTTAATGTGTGATGAATAAGTGTGATTTTTGTGTGATGGGATGGTTTCGTGATTGTGTGTGATGTATGTGGGCGTGATGGATTGGTTTTGATTTATTATTTGATATATGTATTTTTTTTTATTTTTTGGTAAAAGCAGCGCGCGAAAAAGAAGAGAAAGACAAAGAAAGTTTCGGTATTAGAATAAAACGAAGCGTAATCAACCAAATTGTCTTGGGTGGGATATGCCAAATCTATAGAATAGGGTATATAGAGGGAGCATTGCACAGTCCACCAATCGATATTCTCTAGAGGCTACAGGGAACAACCTGAATCCTTCAAGTAGATGGCACAACTTACCCCTCTTTAAGTAATACTGGTTCCAGTGGCGCTGCCGCCGCCGCCGGATGAACGCCGCTGCCCGCCTGGCTGGGCGTCGAGATCACCTCCAGGAAGTGCTTAACCGCATCCACATGCTGCTCCGTGCAGAACTTCTTGTACAGCTCGACGGTGAACTCCTCCTTGCATGTCTGCTGCGACGACCGGGAGCTGACAAGGTTACCCAGCGATTGGATCGTCTTGGAGATCAGGGTCAGCGTGCGGCTCGTCTGGGCATCCTGTAAATCACAAAGAAAAAATATTAATTATATTTTGATTACTCAATGGTCATGACTAAGCTAGAGATTAAAATGAAAGAATATTAATTATATTTTAATTTGGTCATGACTAACCCGAGATTAAACTGAATTACTCAAACAATTTTACTTACCAGTCGCTCGGTGGTTAAATCGAAGAGTTTCGGGCCCAGGATGGCCGGAGCAAAGAACCGCAGGAAAATGAAGCCGGACACCACGGAGTAGCGCACCTCTCGATTGCTGGGGAAATGCTTGCCCGCACACTCGCGCAGATCGTGAAAGATCTGGCACAGGACCTTGGGACAGCGATCGGCACTCTTGGTGATCGCCTCGAAAACCCGTTCCACATAGTCCTGCAGGTTGTGCAGATTCGTGTCCACCGCCGAGCGATCCCTAATCTTGCTGGGATCGATCTCACATGGTTTCTTCTCGGCCACGATCTGCGACAAGACGGGACGCAAGGTCTGATGAAGGTAATGCAGCCCAGACAGCCGCATCGCCTCGTCCATCATTTTGGAGACCAATGTGTTGCCCCGAAAGATGGTGGTGGGATCTGTCAGGTTGGAGATCTCGTGGTCCGCCAGCGCCTTGATGATCGGCGCAATGCGCTCCGTGTGCGTGAAGAGTCGCACCAGCGGCTGGGCCACCTCCGTCTTGCCCGAGACCAGCTCGCCCAGGATCGACACAGCCGACACGGTGATTGGTCGCTGATCCACCGACTCCAGGAGCAGGTTCATCAGATCATCGTAGGTGGCCAGAGGGAAGACATGGTCGGCGGTGTAGTTCAGATTCAAGCGCAGTGATCCGATGGTCGAGTCCACGCTTAATCTCGTTCCCGGGGGCGTGGCACATGAGCGGGGTGTGGCGTTTAGCGAGCGGCAACTGTGCGTCATGGAGCGCGGTTGCAGATAATACCAGGCCGATGGAGAAACCGCCTGCTGCTCCTGCTTATTCAGCATCGGCAGCCGCACTTCGCCGAGGAACACTTTATCGGACATCGCTCCATGTGCGTCGTGCCAAATGCTCACCACAATCTCCACCAGATCCGCTCCGCCCAGCGGGTATATAGCATATCCCTTGTTGGCGGACGATTCCAGGGAACCGGTACTCTTGTTACTCGTAGTGGTGTTTGTACTGCCCGCTTCCGCATCAATGTGAAGATCAAAGTACATGGCCTCGTCAAACTCCGGATCTACGGTCTTTTTGCGCTGTTTGGTTCGACGCGTCACCTGCTGTTTGTTGCTGTAGTTGGCGGTGCAGATCACAAAGGGATCGCAGGTGCCCTGCTTCTTGGCCAGGTCCACACAGGCGGGCACCTTGATGGTCACGCCAACGAATCGACCATGTGATTTCCAATTGGCCAGCTGATCTGACGATGTGGATGTGGTATTGATCGTGGGGAAGTGCTGTGTCTGCGATGGTGGATGATGGACGTGACCAAATAGACCGGCGGCTCGGGTCTTCAGGGTCATGGCCGCCGAAGATGAAGCCGCCGCCCGCTGGATGTTGCTCAGTTCGCTGTTCTCCTTGTAATCGTTCAGATGCGCCCGCTGCTGGTGGCTGTGTTGCTGGTGGTGTGACAGGTGCTGGTGGTGCGCCATTGTGTGCTGGCCCAGATCGATGCTCTCCGACAGAGACTGCGTATGTGGGGCTTCGGCAAACGTCACCTCCACATTGGCCATGCCCTGAACCTCTGAGTCCTGATCCACTGGCCGCAGCGAGAACCAATGATCCTTGTGATTGTACATGTGCAGCTCCTCCCGCTTAATTGCTATCTTGCCAATGGGCTTATCCTGCTTCATGTCCCGATCCCACAGGTAGATGGACAGATAGCGGAAGCGACGCGGGATCTTGAACTGGTGCTCCTCGCCGAAGAATGGCGTTAGTGTGCGTTCGATGGTGGGTGTGCGGCATATCTCCTCCTGGTCCAATGCAATTGTGCAGTAGACATCGCGGGTGCCCTGTGTGCTGCAACTTGTGTTGGCCGCATTGCGACTGCTCAGATTCTTTGCCTCGCCTGGAAGTGATTGAAAATAGTGATGAATTAATAGAGAAATAAAGATTTTGGATTAGGTATATATATTTAATATTTATTAAGCTTAACCAGCAAATCCCCTTACTTATTGTTTGCTGTTTTTGAGATTAAGGCCTTCGTTCAAGGTGAAAAGCGTTAGCTTTAGACTAAGTAATTATCATAAGTGGTCTTTGAGTAATATTTGGGTTAATCGTGAAAACAGTTTAAATCTGTTTACTGTTTGCGCCCTGATAAGTTATTGGGAATGGAACTAAAAACCAATTTATCTGTTATTCATGGCTGAGGAAACTTTTAAAATGGAAAACGAATAGTATCATTAAAAAAATGTCTTATAAATGGAGGCCTAATAACATAGTTACTTTCTCCCAACCGGAAGTACTGTTAGAGGCTATCACTTGTCGATTAACGTAAATGAATATAATATTATCCCGCCATTTTGGTATCAGTTAATGTTTGGCCTTGACACCTGCCAACTGCTGTTGTAAAGTCTGTTAAAAAAAAGGCTCAATCGCACTCCATCCATTACACCATATATTCCAGCGGGCTCTTTTGATTTCCGAAAACGGTCAGCGGACGTGACTTCCTGTGCGAGTGCCTCGATACCTCCTCTATATATATTGTATTGTGCACCGATGGATGGCTGGTGGTCGCAATCTAGCAATCTAGCAATCTATTATGGATGCTCCGCCACCTGGGGCCCGGTAAATACAAACTACAAACAACAAGGGGGATTCGCAATGGCTGGCGCTTGGCTAGACTCCGTAAACGTTAACAATAAACGGGGGACCTTGATAAGCGCAAAGGGTGAAGGCGCTGCCCACAAGGCAAGTACTATAAAAGTTGCTCAATGGAAGAAATTAGCGGCAGTCGAGCGGAAATATAATAAGTGCACGCACACTCAAGCAGTTTTGCGTGTGCCGTATCTGTGTCTGTGCCGGCTTTTATATATGTATCTGTGTGGCAAATTTGGATTTGGCCGCTTCTTACAGTCAAACTTCTATGACTAACACTTCGGAATGTGACTTTAAAAAAAAAAATTTTTTTTCATTAAAAAAAATTTTTATTGGAAAGAAAATAATACCCCTTACAGTGTGTTATCATTTCTCTTCCTTTATATATATTTCCATACAATAAAAAAAAGGTAGTTTGTCTACCAGTTACTGTGGTCAACTCAGAAACTTGAAAAGTTAGCAATTTTTTGATGTTTGCCCTATTAATAAACGCTAAGAAAGGATTTCCGTTTCGCTGCCTTATAAAGTTGACAAATTCAGTTTTAAAATCCATGTTTCTACCTCATATAAATAAAGATACAAAACAATCTGTATGTTTTTGACAAATATTGTGGTAATTACAATGAAAATAATTAAGATAAAACATTTTTTGCCTAATGATAACTAAGAACTTTTATAAGGATAGCTAGGTTAGACCCTACTTTTAAATGGGAAGTTATACGTGGTATAAGAAAAGTTAGGAAATGTTTTGGTAATTGTTTTGGAGTTATAAAAGGTACTGCCTAGCGAAGTTTGACTGTAGCTAAAGTTTGTTTTCCATTGAGACCCCAGGACTGCCCCTCCCCGATTTCCGCCCCTGTTGACACAGCTGGGCGGTGGGCTGAGCTATGTGGGCTATGTGTGCTGGAGGTGAGCCATAGCTCCGTTTTTATGTACATTCAGCTATCACCTAGCCACTATCAATGGGGTTATATGTGGTATGTGTGGTGGTGAGCTCGAGTATCTGTGTGTTGGCAAAACAACGGCACTTTTCACAATCACAATCGCATGCTCTCACACACTCTCTCGCTGTGCGTTTGTCGTAGAAACAAGAAAACCGCGATAACAAAGACATTCGTTTTCCTTTTGCTGCGTGTGTGTGAGTGTTGTTTTTTCTTTCATGAATGAAAAACCCCGCAAACAGAAGCACATTTTATATGCAAAGTGAAGTAAAGCAGCAATCGGCAAAAAGCCAGAAAACAAACACACCAAACGTCAAATGACGAAAAACAAGAGTATTTCTCTTTATTTTTTATTGAAGGAGAAAAGCAAAACAGTAAATTTCATTCATAAAATAATAGTGGTAGTATTAATAGGAGAAAGAGGAAGAGAGACGGGGGAAACCCGGCGCAAAAAATGTTGACATTTTTGCGTTTCTGTGACGTTTATAATTCATTTTTGTGTGTTTTTTATGGCTTTGCCTTGTCATTGGCTGGCCCACTGAATGTTTTTATTACTCGTTTCGTTTTCGTTTTTAATACCCTTGCAGAGGGTACTACAATCGTATCCCCAAGTTAAAAAATCATTCGCTTCCTATGCTATATACACGCATATTCAAAATTATTTGGTATGGATTCGTAAATACTTTAAAATGCTAAAGTTTCCACTAAAACACCCAACATTTGCCTAACTTAGTTGCCAAAAGAAAAAACTAAAGGGTAAATAATCTTCGACTTGATAAACATATATAAGTTTTTTTGTCGAATGCCATGCAAAACATTTAGACAATCCAAGATTTATAAATTTAATGACATAATCAACGGAATTTCTATAGAATCGCTTACTCACAGACGGAAGAAAAGAATGAAAGGGCAGCGATAAGGGGGAAATTTCTAAACGACGACTTCCACGGAATCGAACGAGCCCCCATAGAGAATTGCGAAGTTATATTCTATCCATATCGCTTAGATTTGGAATGAATGTGGACATTATTCTGAGCTCCATCGGTCGTAGACCGTCCGATATTCGACCTTCAGATGCATTGGGCAACAGCAACACCAAGCAGTCACAGTGACGGACGATCGGGTGTGCATATATCATCTTACATATGCCAAACACGATAAACGGAACCAGAGCTCGATGAACTGGGAAAATCCAGAAGGTTTATGCATGGATAAAGTCAAGCGGAAGTTGGCTCATCGATTTTATTTTTTATTTTTTTGGGTGGAGGATCATTTTGGAATTTTGCAAAACCATGAGAACGGAAGTGATACGATTTCTTTACATTGCTTAAAAATACTTATGGGAAACCAAACTTACTTCCTGAACTAACTGATAAAATTAAAACGGAAGTTAGGACTTTCTTATGGAAAATTCATGTTTCATTGCTGCCTTTTATTATTTTTTCAAATTTTTGGAATGTTGACGGATACATTTTAAAAGTATTTTAAAGCACCATTGTGGTAATAATTTTTTAATGAGGTTAATTTAAATTTTGCTTGTTATATATTACGTAATAAACACGATAAAATGGGAGGCACGTAAAATTGATGGAATATAAAAATTAGTATCTTTTAATAATTGTTTTTACAAGAATATCAAGACATTTTAATCTTTGCTATTTTATAGGTTTCACATTTAAAATTTCATGACAGATCAATCCATTATCGAACATTGTTTACTCAGACTAATGCGGCTGATCAGGCTGATCTGACAATTAACCAGATCGCTGAAATATACATAAATCCCTATGCAAACAGCAAGAAAAACATGCGGCATGTTTCTTTCAACATTTTCAGGGGTCCCCCAAAAATAGAAACATCCTGCCATGTGGCACATGGCTGTGATGCCACAGCCCCAAAATGAAAATCGAAAACTTCTAAAGCCCCAGCACCGCTGGAAATTGCTTTTCCTCTACAACATTGACATTTGCCTTGGGGTTGCCAGTGGAAAGGGCAAAAAAAAAGGCAAAATTACAACACGATCTCATTTCCACACCCATCATTATTGGGTCGAGACAGGGTCTCATTAAATGCCTGAAATTTCCATGATTTCCTTCGCAGACGGAAAATTAAATTTAAAGACTTTGTAAGTAGATTTCCCTTTGCTTTTCCCCCCCATTTCGCTTTTCTGCACAATATGCAAATTGATTCAGTGCAGCATGAAACGCGCGCGAATTAATGAGGCGATTACTCCGCGAGTGTTGCTGCTGCAAAAAAAAAAACAAGGAAAAATAAAGAAGGAAGCAGACAAGCAGACATCGCTGTAATAAATTCTAAAAAAGCAAATGAAACAAAAACCAGACATTTATGCAAAGGAACGGAAATAGAGATAAATTCTTGGTTATTTTTTTTTTTGTTTCAGCTGCCTTGCCAGCGGAAGGGAGATTTACACAGACAGATCTTTGTCCGTCTGTCTGTCTGGCTGGCTGTTTGTTTAAACGTCAGCTTCCTGCGGCCAAAATGATTGTTTGCACTTTTGGCGGAAAGGTGGGAAAAAAGCCCTTGGCTTCTTCGGATGCATTTCCCTGCACTCGATTCTACAGGCCCTGTGTGTGTACATTATATCCCTTTAAGTGCACTTCCTTTTCCGCTGCCACTTCCTTTGGCCATAAAACCAGAAAGGGCTCTCCTAACGTGTTGTGCAATTAGCCAGGTTGTGGAGGAAAACAGGTTAGTTAACCTCAGATACCCGCTTTTTACTGCAGAGCAGAAAATTGGATTACTTATAAACTGATGCTTTAGGGATTTTTAAATTTACATATAATCTGGAAAATATAAATATTATATTACCAAATCTAAGTATATAATATCTATTTTCCTTATTACTGCATTAAATTGTATTTATTTAGAGAAACACAGAAACCTGAAACCAGTTTCATGCCATCATTCTCCCCCATATATTTCTCGGTACGTGCTGATCGATTTCCGGTCTGATTACGCTTCTCATGATCATCTCACGATCTCCTCCTGTTGTGGCCAACTTTGTTTGGCTTCTGCCCTATACACTTTTATTGGCTTTTCATCAACGTCATCGAACTGGATGTTGTTTATGAACAATTTTCGCAGTACACAAGTGTATTGTATATACCCCATATATTATCCAAGTCCAGATGAGTGATTTCCCTTCGGATTGTCATTCCTCTCACCAGTCGAAAATTGCTTTCTTTGGCTTAAATTTTCGTGTTGCCAATTTACCTTTTTGGCACTATTAACCTTCAATTGCACACATCACTCAATGTGAGCGACGCGAACGCACGACTTCCATTTCAAAAAGGCCAAATTGGGCAGAAGCCTATTAATACAGAAAAAAATAAAAATAAAAAACTACAAACGCCGCTCATTAGAGGCAAGTCAACTGGCGACGACACAAAAACTCGCCTGACTTTGTGCCATAAAAATTTAATAATGATAAATACACTTTGTAAGGCGCCCACACAATTTGGCAGGCGGCTGCGAAGCAACCAAGCCGAATTGGCCTTGGCCAAAAGTGGTTTTCTATGAGGCGATAATGGATTACAAATATGTGTGAGCCAAGGATCAGCGGTTGACAACGTTTTGTGGGAACGAACTACATTATGCAATTAAAGAGAAGGCTGCATTATTGGGAAATCATATACAAAGCCATTAATTAAGTGGATTTCGGTTAAGCTCTTGTTTCTAAAAATTGAAAAACATAATTTTAACAAGATTATTGATTTCCTATATGAAAAACCAAAAGGAACCATCATAATATAACTAGTTATAAAAAACCCCTTAGTATATAGTTTGCTGTACAGTTTTAAAGGCCTTAAATAAACTAAGGATCCGTCTTTGACAACAAGAAATTAAATAGAAGGTTACATTAAAAGAAGTAGCTATAAGGAACACTTAACCCCGTCATTATTCCACGTGGTTATGGTTAACCCCTCCCCAAAACTCCTCAACTCGAGTGGTTTAGGCGCATCTAACGACTCCAAACGATCCCTCGTTTCCCATTAAAAACTTGTCCCCAGCCTTAGACAATTCTTGGCCCCTGACATTTCCGCTGTTGTGTTACCTTTGAGAAACTACCACACAAACCACAATAAACGACACTTGAAACGAGCCAGCGAAGCGCACAAATTGTGGCTCAAAATTAATAACACAGCCCGAAAAAGTGAAATAAAAACAGAATTCATTTTAATTACAAATTACAAGGGACTGACTGATTGTGAGATGGCATCGCTGAGGAGCTCCAAAGAAGCGCCACAATAAAAACAGAGAAGCAGCGTGAAGTTCAAAGCCTTGGGAGGTGGAGAATCCGGACGACAACTGACCGGGGGGTTCCACTGATGCCTCTGACCCCGGCTAAAGTCAACAACATCAAAGTAAATGCGAGGAGGTCAAGCGTTAAGTCATAAAAAGGGCCCCCTAAAAAAGTGGGTGGGGAAAAAGGGGAAATGCGAGTATGTATAACATTATAACATGCTGCTGCTGCCTCATTGTGGAAAGTTAAAGATAAATGTTAATCATCGCAGGCAGAGTCATCAACGTCATCGTTGTCATTGCGATTGTGGTTCCCCGCTTCCCTACTTATACACAGAAAGAAAATACATCCATTCTACTCGATAACATAACTTTTAGTACAAGAAATTATTTGCATTTAATATCAACAATGTATCACTTGAATTGGTTCTATAACATCTTAGAGATTTAAATTGTTCTGGTGTTCCAGAACTTTCCTTTGGAAAATTCAGTTAATGATACCCTAATTTTTAACCAAAAGATAATACTTGGAATATTCACATAATAATATCATTTTAAAAACAATCTCATTTCTTTCTGTACCTGGAAAACCTCAAGAAGGCCGACTTCGACCTGAATAAAAAGTATTTTAGAATGCGCTAATTACTTGAAAACGCTGGTTCCTTGGAAGCGGCAAACAAAGTTGTCAGGGTAAGCCCCTCGCTTGGCCAATATGCCCCCGGCCTTTGGGCTAATTAACATTGTTCCCCGGCCATTTATTTTCAAATGAAAATATTCCACTTTAATTGTGTCTCAAGCTGAACAATATATGTATTAGAAAAATGATTTAAAGACACGATCCGAGGAGAACTAATTGTCAACATCTCTGCCAATGGCTTCCAAAGAGAACGAACCAGCTAGAAAAGTTCCAAGCGATCTTTGGCTCGTTCAATTGCAACCAGTTTTGGCCTGGTCGAGTGGAGAGGGCAGCAAGAGGTGGAAACTTGGCAACAAACTGGAGAACAAGACACAACACCACAACCGGCTTTTAATTAATTACCTTTTTTGGCCAAACTATTTATTGTTGTTACAGAGCTACATAGAAAGAACAAAGTCGAGTCCATGTTAACTAGACATCTCTGTTCTGGGTCTTCAAGTTCAACGAAATCTCGATTGCGTGTGGTCTGAATTGTGAGTAATTCCCCTAGTAAATGTCATTGATATTCAGGGGGAGATCTGAAGTGAGTCATGCACCCACACTGCTATCTCTCTTCTTTTTTTTTTATTACTTATTGTCTCGAAGAAAACGAAATTTAGGTTATGCGCTAAACATTTTAATTAAGTGGAAAAGTATTACGCCAATTTCGGTCGGGCGGAGGTTTCGTGTAGAAATCGCAACGATCAACAAAATGGAAAGCCACCAACAACAATAGCAACAAAAGCGAAACTCCGTGTGTAATTGAAACTGAGCACGATGTGGAAGTATTATTATTAAGCATGCAAAGCATAATGAAGGGGAAATATGAAACTTGAGAGAAGAATGCAGGGAGTATAGTGCTTATAACGCTGTATGGCGGATGGGAACGAAACCAAATGGTCGGGGGTAAAAAGGTGACACAGCTAATGTGTTATAATGATGCGATAATCAATGATGATTATAGGAAATGAATAACTTTCATTCTCCAATGGTCAGAAAACGTGTTTGTATGGTGGACACTAAGATATTTGATGAAATAATATTTATCTCTATTTGGGCTCAAAAGAAAACTTGTAAATTACCTTTTAAAAGGGTTTATTTTTAATGATATCTGTAATTTTGGACCATCTTTCGCAGAATATCCATGGGATAAGAGGGTAAATATCAGCCACAAAGGCGAATGGATGAAATGGAGGTAAGAGGTGACAGCTAATTTGCCATAACGATCCGATAATCGAAGGAAGTGCATAACTTTCGTTCTTCAATCAGCACAGAAACGCGTTTTAATTCATTTTTAACCAATATTGTGCCATCTTCTCCGCAGAACCCAAAAACGTGAAAGGGGTTAAAGGCGAGAGAAGGCAAAGGAAGTGGCGAGAGGAAGAAGGGTAGCGAAGAGAAGACCCCGACAAAGACAGAGGCGCATGCGAAAACAATTGAAGCGTGCAAAAAGCAGCTGGAAGGGGTTAAGACAAAAAAAAAAAGCACGAGATGAAAAGCAACAGAAAAAAGCAAGAGTTTTATGGAAAGAAAAAGAACACAAAACCGCATCACACGAAGGGAAACTCTGGCGATGGGAAACGGAAATCAAAAGCGGCTACAATGTTGTTGCAGCTTTGCATATAATTTACGTTGCGAGCGTAGCAAAAGCTGCTTATGAGTTGCGAGATTGAAATCGTAAGACGGAGGTAAAAATAAATGCGTGTGCAGGTGTGAAATTGAGATCACGGCAACCCCTTTTTTGCCCCGCCTGTGGTTATTCATAATTCTGTTTTACATGCGTTTTTTTTTTCTCAACAGGAAATGTAAAACCACCAAAAACAACCGCAAGTTTTCTTAGTCTCTTGTTCTCTCTCGTTCCAGAATGAAATAGATGGCAGAATAGAGAGAAAGAGAGAGTGTCATTCATTAATTTGACCTTTTGCCAATATATAGTGGGCCATTAATCGATGCTCTTTTTTGCTCTTCTCGCTTGTTGCTTGATAATCATTCATAAAACAGACACCTTCGTATTGAGAAAAGTACACCGAATTCGAAAATTCCATTCATGAAAAAACCCACACATTGTATTGTTGCTGGGATCTCTCCCGCGTGTGTGTGTGTGAGCATGCGCTGGAGCGTCACACACACATGCTTGATTTCCGATTCATTCACAAAAAGGGGCGCATTCAAAACGGTGGGGGGGCGTGTTGGAATTACGGGGGGCAAAATCGCAGGGGGGTGAGGCTGAGCTGAATGCCGTAACATTCAGCCTGGTCATCCATTACTTTTCCAGCAGCAGCAGCAACAACAAATGCAATTGCACTGCTGCACGACGAAAAACGAGAAAAAAAAAACATTGGGGAAAAAGCAAGAGCAACACACACGCACACAGCAACACGCGGGCGAGAGCGAGACAGCATGCTCATACACTTGAACACTAAATGCATTTTCCGTACAAAAACACATTTGTTTGCCTAATTAATAGACTTTCTTTGGTTCCAAAACCCACAAACTATGATTTGCCACTTGATTGCACTGATTATTTAGTGATTTTTTCGCCTTTTGCCCACTTTAAATGTTGTTTTCCACACAGAAGAGACTCCGCGGGGGAAACGGCGACGCTGTCAACATTCCAGCACACTTTGCACTAGGAAAAAGCCACGTTTCGTCGCGAATTTCACACAACATCCATGTCCCGCATGTTCATCTAGGTTTTTGTGATGTTTTCAAGCCATTTCGCACTCGATTTACATACCAATTTTCACTTTTAATTGCTCTTCAATGCGCACTTCGCGTGTATCGGCCATTTTGTTGTTGTTGCTGCTTGGCTCGACGGCGACGAGCGAGTCAATAGTGCCGTCTCGCTCGTCGTACATATAGCGCTTCTTCTTCAGCAGCATTGTGCGCCCGTTTTCATAGCAGGCAGCTTTGCGTCGGCCACTAGCGTTGGAACTTGCAACACGCGATGGGAAATTGTTTTTTTTATTTTCACTGAAATTCGGCGGGGTTTCCTTACACAGTTATTTCCCGTTTTACAGGCTTATAAAAAATGGTTAATAAACTTTGTAATTGATCACTGACTGCAGCGTTGCATTTCCCCTTTTGAGCTGGGATGACGGGAATATGAGTCGCTTTGCCGCTCACGAAATGCACTTTTCCTGTTGCTTCAGTTCGCCTGAATCGGAATTTCGTTGTCACTTTGTCACTACAAACGGTTTATGTCACGCACTAATGGGTGTACTTTGTTTTTAATTCAAAACCATTTGTGTTCTGTCCCGACTCGCACAGACTTGTTTCTCCGAGTTTATCTGCTCTGCGAGTTTTTAGGCGTCCGCGAAACAACCATCCGAATCGAAATCCAACAGTCCAATTGGAACACTAGAAGACGTATGCGCATTAGTAGGACCGCTGTCAGTAAACGTAAGATTCAGCAACGTAAGAGCCACGCAAGGTGTCAGTAAAGTGACCGTTGATGCGTTGCTGGCGATAGGTCTCTGGCAAAATTAGTATGACCTTAGCATGGCACAGCGGGAATATGAAAATATTATTTATAATTTAAGGTTTTAAATTGTTATTAACAAATGTTTTTTGGGCCAAAATGAATTATAACAACTAAACGATCTCAATTTGTTTTATCGGTGTATTATAGTAAGATATCATTTAAGTGAAAAATCCGATAATTTAGTGGTTCCTACTGTTGATTTTGTATCACAGCTCACTCGCACAAGCAATTATAATTATTGTAAATGTTTTTGTTTTAATTTTATGAACTCGGCGCTATATTTTTAATTCATGTCTCGAAAATAAGTATTTTATTTTACTACTTTGAAGTCAAAGCACACTCCGAAAAACGAACTTGTTGCAAACGGGGCCGAAATGAAACTGAATTAAAATTTCCAAGCGGCAAGTGTACGCACCCAAATTTTGTGAATGAAAACGAATACATACACAAATGGTCACCTACACTTGAACAAACACATGTTGCACCGGCGCCACCAACGGCGGAAGCAGCGAACCGAAAACCCAAGATCGCCGGCAGAGAAAGCCATGGGCGTATGCGACATGGGAAGTGCGCTACCATAAATTTAAATTGGAAAAAAAATTTTTTGATTTCAGAATTTGTTATTGTTGAAGGGATATAAAAGGACTTTTTTGATACATAAAAATATTTTACAAAAAAATCTTTGAATTGAAAAAATGGTAGGCATGGTTTTGCAATTTTATTATTTATATAGTGATTATAAGGACCCCTTTTGATTACAATATTAATATTATTACATGTAAAGGTACAGAAATATGATCAGCTATGTGGAATGTTGCATATTCAAGTGAAGGGAACCCAAATGCCCTACTGATCCCAGTGTAGCGCACATTTCGTGGGCGTTCTGGCTCGCAGACAGTCCAGAGGAAGCAGCCAAACTACATACACATGCACATATGTACATTAAAAGTACACAGAAATACAGAAACAAGGCAGAGAAATGTGAAATTCACACGGCATCCGGACAGCAACGCCGGCTACGACTCTCATGTTTATTTTAACGCATATGTTGCTGCTTCTTCTGCTGGAAACCACATGCATCACAACAACATCAGAGTAACAGCAACAACAATCGGGGAGATCAACAAGTGAGACGGTGCATCTTATCACAACTGCCGCCAATAAGTGGAAGTGGTTGGGTCAACATTAGAAATATGTAGTGTGTAGTTCGGGTTGCTCCTGCTCGGTTTCATTGTTTCCGTATGCCCTGCATCTGATCTACGCCCATCTTACTCACTCCAACTGCACTGAGGAAAATTTTAAGAGGTTTATTAAATGTAAATTATGTTCCTTGAAGGTTTTCCTTTTTCATACCTAAAACCTAAAGATTACCTAGATAGAGCAAACAGAAAACATGTTTGTTTCGGATTCCCTTAACAGAAAAAATTTCAAATCGATCTAAAAGTAGTTAGGACAGAATAAAGAGTAACCGAGTTCGAGGTCCCTGATAAATATTTCTTTTTTTTGTATTCATAGTATAAGTATTTCTTTTACTTTTTTTCTGTATGTATGATCTTGAGATCTCTTTTCAAGGTTCCTTTATAGTAAACTAAAATGGACTAATCCCTTAATTTATCTTTCAGTGTATGGTAATATTTGCTAAGAAGGTCCATAATGCTGTTTTCTGTGTAGCGTGCGTAACGACAATTTGAATATGTTGATCATTTCGCTCAACGAAACGTAACCAACGTGGGAAGAAGAGGAGACACGGCTTTTCTTCTATTTTCCTATCCAGCTGTCCACTCAAAACCCTCCCTCTCGCTTTTCTCCTCCTACGATTTTCCGTGCAAGGTGCAGATGTGATAAAAATAGTATTTTGTGGCGGTTTCATTTGTTTGAATGAATTTACGGGTTTCGGGTTTTTCGGCCTGTTTATATACCCCCCCACCCATGGGGTCTGTTTTATTTATGTCCGGAAAAGTGTTTTGGTCGTTTGTCTAGCTTCCGTTATTATTTCGTTATGAATGTAATGGGTATCTTTTGAGCGTATTTTGATCTACGTAATTTATAACATTTATTTTGGTATCAACTTGTTTTCAGCTCAATATTGGGTTCGTAAACTTCGCTGGCTATTTTCGTCGTGGGCAACCTTTTGGAAATGTTTAGCTTTTGTTATCCACCGCATGTTAATGGGAAGTTTACACATAAATACTCATAAAAACTCCTAACGTGGGTTCCCCTAATCGCATTTTGAATACATTTAACCGCTAAGAGGAAAAAGCTGTTAAACAGATTTATGGAAACCTTTAAAGCTCCGATTTTTGATTGAATTTATGGATTTTTAAATTTGTATTAATGATGGCAATTAGTATATCTATCCAAAAAATATATTTATTGTTATTGAAACTGCAATATATGAAGATATTTGAAGTTTTGTAATTCCAAGGCACGTTACTCACATTGTTCACCTAGATAATTTTTAGATCTTATAACTCACCATTTGTAATCCTTATCACAAGTGTCCACCACAAACCAGTATTACTCACAAGTCCTCCGAGTTATATATGTTTTTACAGATTTCGGCTTTATCTGCGGATTAAGTCAAATGGCCGTTTGGTTTTTCGTTTATTGTTCAGAGAGTGTTTACACGCTTATGGTTTTTTGTTGTAGTATACAATAGACACTTAACGATTTCCATGTAATGTAGTCATTTAGTTTAAATGTAATGTAGCAAATTGTTAGGTGTCCTCTTGAGTTGCGATTGCATCATTATTACATAACTTGATTTTTTTTTGGCGCGCTAAACGTAAAGCTTAAAATTTAATCATGTTTGTTGATTGCGTAAACAATGAACCTTAAATGAAATACTTAATAAAAGATCGCATGAAACAATGTGTGTTTTCTTTTGTTTGTGTGGGTGTGTGTGCTTGTGTGTGTTTGAGAGCGTTGGTCGCCTTTGGCAGCTTGATGAGATCAGGATCGCAATCAGGACCTCTTCCTCCCCCAGCTGCTTGTCGCGATGCCAACTCCAGCTCAACGGCAGCCAAATTAGGAAACGATAAACAAACTGCAACGATAGGAAAAACATAAATTAGATATAGGATTTAACAAAATAAAAAACCCACCATTTAAAAAATTTTAATTACTAAATATGTTTAACCAGTAAATATCTGTATCTTTTTGAATTCTAAACTGAGCAAGAATATATCACAAGACATATTTATACTAATATATCTATATCCTTACATGGCGACCAAGAATTTAAAAAGCTGTAAGGCTAAGGACGTATTCATAATTGCGTTACAAACTTCTTTTAAAATTATAGCACTCTTTGAAAGGTTATACAAATATTTAATCTTGTGAGTCACAAACAATTATGACGAATAAGAAGTCACATGCTTTGGAGATTAAATTATTGAGACCACAACTTGGGTTTTAAAAGTTCTCTTTTTTAAATCATTTTTCATTTATATCTGTATTATATATTATGAGTATGAAAGTCACTCAGATTCGTACCGGCTTTTCTCATTACTCATTTACTGCTTTTGTTATTTACATTTTAATTGGTATCTGTGTTTAACCAAATGTTATATATATTCTAAAATTCCTACTCACTTTTTCTCAACTCATCGAACGCAATTTGGACCCGCCTGCGGATGGGTGGTTCCCTTGGCGTCCAGCGTCCGCTCCATCTACTTGTTGTTGATGGACAGCCGCTCAACGCTGGCAAGCAGCTCGTCTGCGGTCTGGGACACGACCTGCTCCTGGTCGTCGCTGGTGCTCAGGTTCTGCAGGCGCTTCTCCAGCGCAGAGAGATCCTCCAGCTCGCGCTGCTGCTTCACCATGTAGCGCAAGATCAGCGTGGTCAACATGCACATGTCCTCCAGGATCTTGGCCGTCTCCGGCGTGGGATGATCGTAGCGATTGCGCAGCAATCTTAGCTTGGCCTCGGCCAACTCCAGCGGTGATTTGTTGCTGCGGTCGTACATATGAACACTGGCGCCGCCCTGCAGCAACACGCCCACCACAATGTTGAAGTTGTTGGAGCTGGCCGAGATCACAGCCAAATGGAGCGGTGTATTCCCCAGCGAGTCGACCACATTCGGATTGGCTCCGTACTTCAGAAGCTGCTGGACAATGGGTATGTAGCCACGGCAGGCGGCCAGATGCAGGGGACTGCGATTGTACTCGTCGGCGGCATTCGGATTGGCCCCACCCTCCAGGATGCGGTTGAGCAGCTCGATGTTGCAGGTGGAGGCGGCTGTGCGCAGTTTGCGGCCATTCGACTGGACGATTATGTTGCTGTAGCTGTAGGAGTGCTTCAGCCGCTGCATCCGTGGGCGCATCTTGAAGCTCTTGCTGCCCGAGGGCAGAGTGCTCGGATGGATCAGGCTGGGCAGATACTCGGCATTGGGGGCATTGGGATTCAGCGGCAGGGGCGGCAGATGCGGCAGGGCGAAATGCTCGCCCCGGTCTCTGCTCAGCTGGAATGATGCATTCGCGCTGGTGTTTGAACTCATGTTCAGGTTAAGGTTCAGGTTGAGGTTGATGTTCATGTGGGGCCACTCGCCGTGCGTATTCGGCGACGAGGTGGGCGTGGGCGGCATCGCCGGCGGCGGCGGCGTTATCATAATACCCTTGGAGGCGCTGGCAGAGGGCATGGCCATCGGCGTCGATCTGGCCAGGACCATGGCCATCGACATGGGCGACGACATCGGCATCGACATCTCCACCTCCTCCTTGGCCTCCACGCCGGAGGTGGAGGAATCGTTGTTGGTGGCCGCAGCCATGTCTCGCTCTTACTCGGATTGTGTCCCCCGTTGGCCGCGATGCAGTGCGTCTGTGGTCCCGGTTCCAGTGCTCAGTCCTGCGGCGAAAAATCTCTTGCCAGGCACGCGCTGCTTATTTTCCTGTCTGTATTGTTTGTTTATTTTTGCTTAGTTCTCGCCCACTTTGGTCACTCTGACATGTTATTGGTGTGACCCTGCCGCCCGCGACTCTTTTTAGCTAGTTCTGGAAAAACTTTAAATTCCATATATTCACTTAGCATTAGTCGTTTTAGCTGGTCTGGCTCACCTGGTTTTGGGCTCCTGAAAAGTTGGGGCCAAGAGGAAAAATTGTTGGCACAACGTCTGTGAAGTCAAAATTATAGAAAATAGAGATTTTTGGGTTAGTGTCTTGGGAGCGTAGAACAGGGTGGAACTGCTTAAAATTTTGTAACATATGAGATGCCCACAACGCACTATGCTTTTTTCTCAAAAACTGGCGGCTTTTCGTTGGCCGTACTGCATTTTTTAATTAGTAAAATTAATTTCCTTTCCAACGAGGAACCGTGCATGTTGGTACAACGTTTGTGAAAGTCAAATTAATTCAAAATAGAGATAGCGTCGAAACATAATTTTCTTACCACAGGCTCAGTGTCCTGAATACATTTTTTACATAGTGGTTCATGTCTTGGAACTTTCTGGTTCAAATTTGAATCTTATTTCTTCTTATTCTTAACGTATTAATTATACCCGTTACTCGTAGAGTAAAAGGGTATACTAGATTCGTCGGAAAGTATGTAACAGGCAGAAGGAAGCGTTTCCGAGCACATAAAGTATATATATTCTTGATCAGGATCACTAGCCGAGTCGATCTAGCCATGTCCGTCTGTCCGTCTGTCCGTCTGTCCGTCTGTCCGTCTGTCCGTCTGACCGTCTGTCCGTCTGTCCGTCTGTCTGTCCGTCCGGATGAACGCTGAGATCTCGGAAACTATGAGAGCTAGGCTATTGAGATTTGGCGTACAGATTCCTGAGCTTCTTACGCAGCGCAAGTTTGTTTCAGTAGACTGCCACGCCCACTCTAACGCCCACAAACCGCCCAAAACTGTAACTCCTACAGTTTTGATGCTAGATAGAAAATTTTAACTGAAATGTATTGTTCTCATCAATACCTATCGATTGACCTAAAAAAAAGTTTGCCACGCCCACTTAAACGCCCACAAACCGCGAAAACCTGTGACGCCCACAATTTGCATGCTAGATAAAAAATTTTAACTGAAATGTATTGGTGTCGTCAATACCTATCGATTGATCCAAAAATAATTTTGCCACGCCCACTCTAACGCCCATAACGCTTAAATCTGTCTACCGCCGGTAGGTGGCGCATTTTAATTTCGCTTTGCTGCTTGCATATCTCCATTTCCCTTTGAGTAACGGGTATCTGATAGTCGAGGTACTCGACTATAGCGTTCTTCCTTGTTTTTAATTTTGATTCTCGAGCTTCACAGAATGTTAGATTTTTTAAACTTTGAAAAACAGGATAAAAACGAATGGCTTCAATCTATAGAGATCTCATTTTGATAACCTTCTAAAGCAAACCATTATCTTTTTGCGAATCAATTCCAAACAGGTTTAAACACTTAAAAAGTTTTATTCAAAAATTCGTGCTCGATTACATTACATTATTCATTTTCTAACAAAGCGGCACGGAATGTTTGTTACATATCCATTATACATTATACGATTCAACTCGCAATTCAACTGGAGGGTTACATAAAATACATGGGTTTTAAAATACAAAAATTAAACGAATTTCGAAATTAAAGTACGATCTTAAATCCAATAACACAACATGCAAAGCGTAATTCGTTTGGTATAATCCTGGAGATAAAGCCTCGGAAGTGGAAAAATCAAAGAACGCAGACAGGGAACGCCATTTTCCAGTTTGGGGGAGAGAAATCATAGATTTCCTTTTTTAGGCTGGAGGGTGGGGCGGATTTCGGTGTTATTGGGAGGGGAAGTCCCAGTTAGTGGGCTGATTTAGACCGCTGAAAAGGTGCTTAACGAAAATGAAAGGGCTGAAACCAATCTAAAGTACACAGACACGAGTCGAAAGGATCCCTTTAGGAAGAGATCGCTACAGCAAATGCGGTCTAAATCCGTCTTGCATGCTATTTCAGGAAGTTGATCGTCTCGATGATCTTGTTCCGATTGGCGTGCATATACGCCTTGGTGTGCCACAGCATGTTGATCAGCTTCTGGTCATCCTTTTCATCCATGGCGATGTCCTCGCTAAGTTGCGGATTAAACCTGAAGTAGGGAATGCCTATGGTGCTGCACCAGGCGCGAGCTCTGTCCACCACTCTTCCATCGGAGCAGGTGGCCTGGTCCACCAGGAGATTACCTGGAAATCATATATACATTATAGATCAAGACTCCCACAAAATCGAGTTTAGTATCCTCACCAATGGTGGAGATGCCGTAGGCCAGCTTGGCCGTATCCCAGATGCTTTCCGGCCGGAAGACATCTATGTCCTTCAGTTCAGTTACCGGAATGTGGCCTGTGCCCAGCGACATCACCACTGACACGGGTATGGCCTCTGCCTCGCGTCCAGCACTGCGCAAAGCCATATTATATTCGTGGATCTCGGTCATGGCGTCCAGCGTGGGATTGTTGGCTATCAAACCGCCATCCAGAAAGCGTCCAAAAGCGCGGAAATACGAAGGAGCGGCTCCTGTGGCGCGGGCAGCACGCCAGACCAACTGCTCATGCGGCGGTGGAGGCGGAATTCTACGGTTGTCTAAGGGGAATAATAAAATATTAAGACTCTCTCAATATTTATGAGTAAGATAACTCACTTATGGAAGTCACAATGCCCAGAATATCACTGGCACTCGTGTAGTTGCGGAATAGATGCAGATCGACCGGCTTGCGGTCTGCCATCACACCGGTGACCATGATCTTTGGGTGCTTGATATCCGTCATCACATTGAACTCGCCCAGGTTGTCCTTCAGAATGGACTCGAAGAACTCACTGTTGTAGGGCCTAGAGCCCACGAAACACTGCTCCTTCATGCGCAAATATAGGCCCATGCACTGCCTCATCGTCTTGCCGCAGCCCAAAGCCAAAGCCAGGATTCCTCCCGTGCTGGTGCCGGCAATCCAGTCGAACATGTGAATGATAGGGGTGCGCGAAAGCTTTTCGATTTCTAGCAACATCTGAACCAGAACCAGGCCACGAATTCCACCGCCATCCAGGCAGAGCAGTCGTCCACGGCCGTACGGCTTATCGCCTATCTCAGCGGCAATGGGCGAGGTGGGCGATGGCAGCTGCTCCGGACTGACGGAGGCAGGCGTAGCCGAACCACTGGCCAAACTGCCCGAGGAGGTGTCCTTCTTCATCTCGTCCGCGTTTACTTTGGTGGTGAACATGCCCAGCAGGGCATCCATAATGCTCTGACCCTTCAGTTCCTTTTCAGTGTCGACCACAACAGGTTTTCTGGAATAGTAAAAGGTTAAAGATGTTTGCATTACAAGCTACAAATGTTTTCTTACTGTGCTTGTTGTGGTTTTTCCAGTAATCCATTGGCCGCCGCGCCGAGGAAATTGCCCATCACTTGTCGACTGGTGCTGGCCAGCATGTTTTCTATATGCTCGCGCTGCTCCACGGATTCGGGTGCCTCCGGCGGAATGCCATTGTAGTTGCCCTTGGCATTGCATCCCGGCGGACACTTTGAGCCCGTCTCCTTGCAGCGTTTGGCCCCCACCGAGTGCAGGATGTAGAGTATTTCATCCTCCTTGTTGCCACTGGCATCATTGCCCACCATATGACGAGGGCTCTTGCCATCCTTGTTCTTCAGGTTAATGTCACACCCGAAGACCACGAGACACTGGACAATCGGCACCAGCTTCTTCTCGATGGCAATGTGCAGGGGTGAGTTTCCCTCCTTGTCCAGCACATCGATATCCGCATCGTGGGCCAGCAGAGTGACCACGCACTCGAATCGATTTCTGGCCACCATCACGTGCAGAGCGGTGCGTCCCTCAAAGTTGGTTAGGTTGACATCACAGCCCTCCATGATGAGGGCATGAAGGGTTTCACGGGAGGAGCACCAGTGCAAAGGAGTGCCGCCATACTTCATGTCCTGTGTGTACAGCTTGCTGACATTGGTGCGCAGAAACGTGGTCACCGTGGTGGGTGCGGATGTCTTGTGCAGCTTGGTGATGTTGCTGGCATTGATGTTGACATTAGCGCCAGCCAGGAGTAGGGCCTTTACGTTCTCTGGCTTGTCGGCGAGGCAGGCGACATGCAGAGGAGTATACCCATCCGCGTTGAGGTGATTTAGATTCACTGTGCTTTTATCCGTGACGAGCTGGGATAATAAAGATTAGAATGTTGTTTATTTACACATAAGGGCAACCACTTACATTGATAATTTCCTTGGTGGTGCTGGCGGCATAGTGAAACACCGAATTGCTGTTGATATCCAAGTGCTCCAGCTTGCTCAGGGGCAGCAGCACCTTCACCATCTCGATGTGGCCCTGCTTGATGGCCAGCTGGAAGGGCGACATGAGGGTGGTGGCATCCGCCTGGTCCACGCACTGCAGCATCTTGGGATTGCTAATGTAATCCACCAGGTTGAAGTAGGCAATCAAGTGGGACAGCGTCCAAGAGGGATTTTCGGCCAGAGCATCGCAAGCCTTCTGCAGGCCATTTACATTGTAGTACTAAAAAAATGTATATACGGTTAAATGCATTCCGATTGGCTTGAAATCCTCTCTAGAACCTCTTTGACAATGCTGACGAAGACGGGCAGCCTCTGCAGGAAGGCATTGAAACGCTCCTCGGCCTCCTGCTGCACTGGCGACCGATACAGACTGAAGGATGTGGTATTGGAGTCGGAGGTGGGTCGCTGCAGGATGATCTCATAATTGGCCCGCTTGTCGTTGCTGTTGAAGGGCGGTGCAAAAAGTACCATGGCGTCATCGCGGGCCAGCACTTGGAGCGTGCCCAGTGACTCGCTTTTGATCTCCAAGACCTTGTTGGCCGGCTGATCGCCACCCAGCAGGCGCTGAAGAACTGCGGTCGATAAAACAATAAAGCATTAGATAAGAGTGGGCAAAAGGTTTACACATGGGACAAATACATTCTCAGCTAGACTACTAAACACGGCCACACGACACGGAAACAAGAAGAGCTAATGATTGAGAGGAGGGGGAATACCGAAACCGGAGGCCAGGGCTCCAAAGGCCATCCACGACATGACTCAGGGCAGCGCGGATTGGACGACTGCGGATGCTGAACTTGAACTTTGTGCTCGCCGGATGGCGGTTCGCAGTGGATGAGCTGGCTAATGGGGATGTGGTTATGGATGCGGTGAACCTGACAGAGAGATAATAATGGCCAGTTTGTTAGTTACATGGCTGAGTGTGGGTGAGCGAGTGGTTGTGGATGCCAAGAAATCAATAGTACACATCTGCGGCCAATGGGAGGTGAGCAGATCATCCGATTGTGCGGAAGTGCTACATATGCGTATTCTCGCCCCATTTTCCGTGCTTTCCCTCTTTCAAGCCGCTCAGGCTAATCAATAAAATGAGTGACACAAAATGGTGATTGTTCTGTGGGTCAGTTTCTACAGTTTTTTAAAGCGCAAAAAATGATGCGTCATTTGGCAGATAACTAATGCCATCTCTTATTTTGTACTTATTTTGATAGACTCTTATATTGGCTGACCATTGAACATTTTACTGCTCTGAAATTAGGTTTTCTTATCGCACAATTCCAGTTTCTAACACTTTAAAATTCTTGCAATAAAAAATAACAACTGATTTTTAGCAGCTTTTCTTTAGTGATGGTACTTTAAGATAGAGATGGCACTTTTGTAAGGCAATGTGCGATAGTTGAGGTAGTTGTCTCTGCTATGACGGGTGGATGTACTTGCTATGGCGGGAGAAAGTATCTGCTAGTCAGCTTGGAGAAGGGCATAAAAAGTAAATTTTCTATAGCCCACTCTGGTCTTTCTAAATCATTCGCCATTGCTAGACGAAATTTTTTCGAGCAAAAAAAGTGGCTGGTGAAAAAGGTGAAAAGCGGAAAAGAAACGTGCCATTTTAGCTAGCAAACAGACCAGAAAGTAGTGCTTACTTTTGCGAATCAGTGAAGAGTATTGGTAAATAGGTAAGTGCAGAGATTGGTGGTTAAGTTAGCCTGTGAAAAAACGCTAGGGCCGGCGAAATATTGATTTTTTTCCACCCAGTAAGAGACGCCACCGGCGGCAGAGCGATAAAAATCGAATCCGGCGAAAAAAAGGGGGTGCTGCGCTGGACGGACTGCGTTTTTCGCGCACATTCATATATACAGACACGAATCGAATTGTCTAATCTTTTTGTCTCGCTTCTTTGCTGTCTTACCAAGCAGAACTAATTGAAGAAGAAGAACAAGATGCGCGGACGCGGAGGATTCATTCCACGTGGTGGTGGCACCACTCGCGGCGGCTACTACAACAATCGCAACTCGAGCAACTATGTGAACACCCGAACCCAGGGCAATTACCGCCCCAATAATGGGCGGTATGAGAACAACTACCACAACAACAATAATCGCTACAACAACAACAGCGGCGGAGGAGGCGGAAATAGCCACTATGACAATCGGAGTCGGGACAAGTTCACCCACCACAATTCGAGCAGCGGGCGCTACGAATCCAGCTCCTCGGGCCACAAGCGCAGCTACGTAAGTTGAAAATATATCTCTCTAGATTATAATAAGCCCCTACAAACATCACTTACTTGCTACATTATATATGGGTATTAGGAATCAAATTTAGTATAAAGTCTAGACAATTATGCAGAAATCTTTTTAATCTCTCCAGCTTTTCCCCCAAACAGGTATACCTTATTTATTAGAATCCCACTCTAGAAAAAAGCAAGCTAATAATAGCTCTTTGTTATCTCTGAATCAGATAAGAAAGTTTATTTAGTTACAAAGTAAAGTTAGATTTTGGGCACATTAAATCTTAGCAAATAAGTTACAAGCTTTATCAAATCACAATTTTCTTTATCATTTTTAATTAAAATATAATCACACCTTTTATATTAATTCAATTCAATACTCCAAAACTGGTTCCTTTTTGAATGGGATACATAAGAAAGGTTTACCTATACACAATCTCTGAATTGTCTGTTGTTATAAGTGGTAATTCCTACACAGTGCAGTCTTTATATCCATTTTTCTACTGAATGAGCATTAGATACACATTTCTGATTTCAACTGATTTCTGACCTAGCAGTAATTCTAACCCAGTTCCTGGTAATTCTCTGCATTAGCGATTTTCCACATAAGATATCTAACGGAAAACGAGTTTTATCTTGTCTGTCGCATTTGTCCACTCTCTTGTAGCCTTTAATGTTTAAATATTTATGCTCTTTTTAAGCCACTAAGCCACAAGGAAGCAAAGCAAGATGAGCAATAAATTTTGTTTATATTGGAATCAACCTTAAGAACCCTCATTCTATAAACAGTTTTTTGCTTATTAACAGCACACTTGTTTTGTGGAAAATATAGACAGTATTATAGTATACAAAACAAACAGATGAGGTCAAAATAATATTTCAAAATTGTTCTCCTTTTAAAGAGAATATCAAACATATATGTTAATTTTTAGTACCTACAAAATTTAGATTTACATTGCCTTAAATATAACAATTAAATCCAGATGAATATTTTTTTGATAAAATAAAATTAAGTTCAGTTATTCTGACCGCAACTGTGGAATAAACAAATAACCTGGTTAAACACTTTCACGTAAAGATTATGAGTAATAATAGTGCCAGTTCTACAGAAGATAAAGTGGGATTTAATTATAGTTCCGTTTGTCTTGTGGCAAATGAGTGATGTATGTACTACCCAAATCCATTTCTATATATTCATTATGCAATCTATTTTTATCTGATGTGTGTCTAGGACTCATCCCGCGATCGCAACGATGACCGCAAACGCCCGCGCCAAGACGTAAGTTATACTTTGCCCCAATTCCAATGCTAACAGCACGCTATTCCAAAGGTCTATATATATTAATTATTCATTAAGCCAATCGCCATGTACTGTGTAATGTTAATGACTTTCCAAATATTTATAGCACTGTTTGTGAAGCTTAAACGCTGGACTGAGTTGAGCCTATCGAGCGTTAAGCATAACATGTCCCAAAAGAGCAAACAGCGCGCGGACTCAAAGTTGCCAGACAAGCACTTTGGAGCACCGTCTGACCATATATCAATCTATATAAATCTGTGTATTGTCCATAGCATCGACTGCGGCGCGGCAACATAGATAATGATCTTGCCAGCGACCAATCGATCGATCTGATCCGATCCGAACTGATCCACTGATCCACATATATATGAGAAAGCAAAAACTTCTGTAGAGAACCGTTGAAGCGATTGAAGCGATTTTGATCTGTAATCTCTTGTATATCTTGTATATCAGCTGTCAAATTTTTCCCCATACCGAAGGTCGAAGGTCGGTGTATCAATCCGAGCAGAGAACATAGAAATCTATCAGTGTGTACATCCGCGCATATATGCATTATATATAAATCGATCCAAATCTAAGTAGCTAAGCAATAAGCGTATAAGGTTTCTCCATCATGCTACCACACACAAAAACACGCTGCAGGAAATAAAAATAACAGCATATTGCGAACTATATAACCCACAGCCAATCCAATCAGATCAGAATCAGAATCAATATCAGTCTGTAGCTATATAGCAATTCTTTTCATTCAACAAGTCTATATATATATATTTTATATAAATATAAATCTACCACCTATATTTGATATTTGATATACAAAAAATCAAAAAAACCAATCAAGCAAAACAAAGCTCCTACACACCTTCCTACTCATCAATCGTCAATAGGATTACCGTCGCACGTCCTCGTCGAATGATCGCAGCGATCGACCCTCGTCCTCGTCGCAGAACATTGGCTCCTCGTCGTCGAACTATCATCAGCGTAGCAGCACCGGCGGTGGTGGCAATAACGGCGGAGGCGGGAGCTCAAGCTCCTACCGTCCTCGCGATGATTCCACCAGTGGCAGCCGGCACCAGAGGGACGGATCGATGGGCCCGCCAAAGCGGATGATGCGCAGCGTGGCCGGCACCAACTATATATCCCGACCCCGAGGCACAATGTCGATGAGGGGCGGCATGATGCGAACTGGGATGCGGGTGGGAGCCATGCGCGTTGTCCGCACTCGGGTCAACGAGTCGAATGACCTGCGCACCATGCGCCGCCAGTTGCTCTATGCACAGCAGAAAGACCGGGCCCGCCTGCTCAAGATTCAGCAGCTGAAAAGGTAAATAGACGAAAAAAAAATCATACAAAAAAGACCAAAAACCCCAAATGAAATACTGAAATCTGAGTTATACGCGGCATTGTGTTGCAATTGAGGATACAGAGAACTATGAAGGCAATCTGTGAAATTGACATAATAATGTGAACTGTGAGATTCTTCGATTCAGTAAGGAATCTAAAATCTGAATGCGAGATGGAGGGGAGAGCACTTGGTGCCAGATTAACCGAGCGGCCTCCCGGAAAACTCCATTCTCCATAGCGCCCAAGTATATAATTCTTGTGTATATTGTTGTGTAACTAAGTAGAACGAATTGAAACGTACCGATAAATAGAAAAAAAAACACCCGACACTCCAAGACATGAACGTATTTTGTTAGTTTACCACCCAGCTTCTTCTTATGTACTAAACAAAAAAAAAGACACAAAAATTTGAACTTGCCTCTTCCACCAAAAAAAAAAACAAACAAAAACCATCCTGCCACCCTGACCATGACTTCACATTCGAATTCATTCCACCCAAATGTAGCTCGTTGCGACGACAACGCCAGGGCGGGAATTCCAGCGACGATTCCAGCGGCAATGAGGACAAGGACGGCGAAGATGCTGAGAAAAGCAAGAAGAAGAAGGGCAAGGACAAGGACGCCGATGGAGGCGATGACTCTGACGATGATGATGACGACGACGACGATGACGATGATGAGGACGATGATGATAAGGACCAAAAGAGCAAGAAGTCGTCGCCCGGTAAAAAGCGCAGCAAGTCGGCCAACAACGATGACAAGAGCGACGCCGAAGGCAACGAAGATGACGATGAGCACGGCGATGACGATGAGGATAAGGACCTGAATGAGTCCGATCCCAAGAGCGCCAAGGCCGATGACGCCTCCGATGACGAGGATGTCAAGGCGAAGGCCGATGGTGAGGGCGGCGATGGTGACAAGTCGGATGAGAAGGCCAAGTCGTCGTCGGCCGATAAGTCAGGTAAGAAGAAGGACAAGGACGACTCGAAGGACTCCAAGTCGAAGAAGTCGTCGTCCAACAAGAAGGAGCGTTCGTCGCGCAAGGACAAGGACGATTCGGACGATGATCGCAGCAAGGAGCGACGCAGCTCTCGTCATCGTGATGAGGATCACAACAACCGCAAGCGCAGCTTCATCAAGCTGATTTGCGTCCATTGCCGCATCAAGTGTGTGACCTTTAAGGTGTGTTTGCTTATTGATTCACCTTAGTTCCGTTTAGTAATCTATCCTCTGTGATCCGCAGGAGTACAACTACCATCTGAACTCTCGCTCGCATAAGAACTCCATGCGCCAGGTGGCCCTCAACCAACGAGCCGACCTGCAGCGCATGCGTGCCCGCCAACGCACCACGCAGCGCGAGATCGAGGAGAACAGCAAGGAGGAGCACGAGTCGCGCTACTGTCGTCTCTGCCGCCTGGCCTACCGCCAGCCCAAGAATCTGCACCAGGCCTCCGAGCACCACAAGACTATCAAGAAGTTCTTAATGCCCTACTGCGGCTCCTGCCACCTGGCCTTTAAGAACGCCATGCTCTACGAGAACCATCGCTGCTCCCTGGAGCACATTAGGGTGAGTCTATTTATTTAAGAAAAAATGTATGAACTATAAGTTTTATTACTTTTATCCTAAGTAAATGTCCTTAAAAATGCAAATAATCATTAATAGAGTTTAGAGACATTTTTTTAAGACAAAAAAGATTGCCTTCCAAAAATATTTAAGTTTTATTTTCTTTATCGTTGATCAAATAAAGACAATGAGGAACATGTTGTAATTGTAAAACTGACAAGAAATATAAAAATACATTTATTGTTGTGCTCTTCGAAAAGATTATATTCGCTTTAAAAATGTTCCCTAGAAGAGACAGTTCATCCTCCAAATCTAAATCTATTTTTGTATTCCCTTTTCCCTTAAATTTATTTTTTTAATCTTCATCAGCAAAAGCTATAAATTCTTTTTTCGTTTTATTTGCAGAACAAGGCCCGCAACGATGAATCCGGATCGGATGATAGCGTGGATGAGCGCGAGATTGATTTGAACAAGTTCCACACCGTGGACTCGGTGGGCGAGATCGATGTGGATATGATCGACGCCGATGTGGACGCCATGGTGACTGAGGCGGAAACAGCTCTGAAGAGCGAGGATGAGGAGACTCGCAAGCGGGCTCTGATTGGCCCCGACTTTATTAAGACCATTGAGGCGTTCTACTGCGAGTTGTGCAACCACTATTCCAGCAAGACTGACGACGTATCACTGGAGGACTACACCAAGAAGCATTGCTTGCAGCATTCCCACGTAAAGGCTTTCCTGCGTAACAAGGAGGAGACCGAGAAGAAGAACAAGGCGGAGGAGGGCGATGAGGAAGACCACGATGAGGATCAGAAGGGTGGTGATGACGAGGCGGAGGGCGATGAGGAGATTGATGGCAAGATCAAAGAGGATGATGACGAAGACTATGGCGATGGAGATGGAGAAGATGGCGATGAGACCCATGACGAAAAGTTATGGGAGGAGGTGGACAAGGATCTGGGAGATCTTCTTGCGGAAGTGGAGCCCCTGGGGCAGCAGGAAGATGAGGAGGACGAGTCCGTGCTTAACATTGACATTGAAAGGTATGTGAAAGACAATGAAGTAATCAAGATTATGTTGTGTAATACGAGTTCACTTGCAGCGAGAAAAACAAGCTTAAAGACGCCAAAGAGGAAGCGAACGGCGATGACGATGAGGGAGCAGCTAAAGACAATGCGCCGGTGTCCAAGTCGCCGGAGAAAAAGCCTGTTGCTGCGCCAGCCACACCAACGGTCAAGACCACCGCTGCCGCCAAGCAGCCGGCTAAGAAGGCAACGCCCAAGCCAGCTGCCAAAGCGGCCAAACCTGGTCCAGCATCCACGAAGCGCAATGTCTTGGTCAGTGTGAAGCGCACCTCGGCGGCCACCATTAAGGCTGCCACCAAGGCAACCAATAATGCGGCAAGCGAGTCCAAGTGAGCGACACTTAAGCAGCAGCAGTAATATATTAGTAACAGCAACAACCAAACCCAGTGATTGGGTTGCTACAAACATATTTCAAATATATAACTAAACTATAATGTGCTCAAAATAAGTGCACACGAATGCCCAACCAGAGCTGCTCTGTCATCTGGCCACCGAGCCCAGCCTGCTTAATAAATGTCTAGACCTAACTAAACCAACCTGTACCAGCGTGTTGTCTCTGTATGGCGATGTTGCATGTGGATTTGGAGTTGGAGAGTACCTTTCTTGTACCTTTCGCCTTGCCACTCGAGCGTTTCGAGTTGGGCCTTTCTAAAATGGCCAAGGCTCTGGCCACCTGGCCTGGCCCAAACAATGCCAGAGAAATGCCTGTCGGTCGCCAATTTGTTGGCCCCTTCAAGGTGCTCGCATGTAATTGTCAGCTGGTATATTCACAAGCGTGAAATGGTGCATGCTAAATGAGATTAAAAGGCGCAGACAGATTTTGCCTCGAGCCCATGTATGATAAGGTTGGGGATAAGAAAACAATTCAAGCAAACAAAGATGTCTTTTGGAATCAGGTTTAGTTTTTACTTTCACAACTAGGCATATCAAAATTAGGATGTTATAATCGTTTACAATTTGTACTCTTTTAGGAATTTTCATTCTAATAGTTCGGTTTTATTTTTATTTATTTATGGTATATTAACATAGGTCCAAAAATATTTAATAGTTAGTTTTTTAAATATTAAATGTTTATTTATAACTTACAAATGCGTTAATCCAAAAAGAGAAGCTATAGATTCTTGATAAGATAGTTAGAGGTGTTATAGAGAATGACCCTGCTTATTGACTCGTAAAACTTGGCGTGATGCTGGCAGCTCTTCCTGATTCAATTGGAAATGTATTTATTAACCTATTGGGCGGTACAAGTTGCTGCATGTGGCAATGTTTGCCGTTTCCGCTTGATACTTGCCACTTGGCGGTCGATGGTTGGCGGTTGGTGCCACAAGACAATGCCGCCGATGCCGGTGGTAACCGAAAGGAAAATACATTTCATAATTTTTCTACATATTTCTGCCAAATTAACTTTCACCGCACGCCACATAGGATGGATGGCAATGGCGATGGCGATGGCGTCTTCGTATTCGTATTCGACTGTTATGCAATCTGTCACTTGATATGCGTGTTCGCCGGGTAATATCGTCGGTAGGCCTTTCTCACCTTCCGCCGAACCGAACCGATCCGATCCGTTCCCGTCCAGCTTCCTTTCTACACCGCTTTAAGTGGGGCTCAGTCAGACAATGTCAAGTTGTGATTTGATCACTGCGCCAGCAGGTTTTCGGGTTGTATTCACCAGGTCCCCGAGATGATGGCCGTTAATCCCTGGCAATCGCTCATTCAGTTTGCTTAAATTGCATTCATGTTTTGACGCTAGATTTATGCGCACATTGTTCTGTCTGTGGCTGCCACAAATCCGGTTTTTTCTCAAGCGCCGCCGTTCCATTGTGGCCGGGTATTACTATTAACATTTAATTTGCGATTCCAACTCGATGCTGCGGCTGCCGCTTTTTAGTTGAGTTTTTTTTTTTTGTTGTGCTTTTGGCGCTTCTATTAAGAAATTTCAGCGGTGTCAGTGCAGGGAAAACAATTTTATGGTCGTTTTGGGGGAGTTTATTGGTTATTAAAAATACAAGTTTGCTTAGATAATTTGGCGTATATTAAAATTAATGAAGATATTAAATATAACCTTAACAAATCCTATACTTGCCAAGTTTGTATATTGAATTGTAAGTCTATTTCGAGAAAGATGGTATATTCATTTTGTTCAAGAAGTTTGATGTGATGAAATTTACCATATCATCTACTAATGATGTTTTTATGGAAGGTGTTTAAAAATAGTTTAAAATTGAAAAAACCTGGTGCAAAGTTTTCTATACCTTTTATTTATTTAGTTAGTAGTTAGAATTCCTATTCTAACTTCTATATTAGAATGAAAATTACTTATATGTATATTATATTTTTTGTGGCCTAAGAGATCTCTAAGAATCTTAACTTTGAAAAATGTTTTCGAAACCATTTTTTTTAAGATTCTTTTGCTTTAAACCCTGTTGGGATCTGAACTTGTTTTGTGATTTCAAAGTGTAATTGTATATTTTTTGCGAACTGCGACTGCTGGCATCTTCCTGTTGTTGGGGCACTTTTTGCACATGCCACGGTTTAAATGCCAAGGTGGTGAGCTTGCCGCTGGGACTCGGCGAATCCAGTTAACATCACCAGCGGGGACCCACAGATCGGTTAATGCCAGCTGAAGCACTCGGACATATTCTCCGCGGACCCCAAGAATCAGAAGCCGAATCGCCACTCATAAATTGTGTTAAATGAAATCGTTTGACGCTCGCGTATTGAAATGTCAGTTGGACTGCAATTGCCACTGGATCTCTTTAGATTTTTTTTGGATCCACATCTTGCCCAGGGCCATCTCCATCGCATTTCGGATGGCCAAAATGCGGGTGCGTGGCTAATTGCCGCTGTTTGGCCAGATGCTTTGTTGTACACGTTTTCACATCGTTAACAATATGCTATGTTTGTTTTATCTTTTCCCCAAGGGATTATGGCCGGCGGTTTTTTCTTGTAAAAAACCTTGGCACTCAAAGGCCTGGAATTTGCATACGTTTACAAAAGCGACGAGATTAGAGAAAAATGTTGGTAATGATTTGATTGTGGGCACTCGTAATCTCCGATCTGTCATTGTCTTAGGGTTTTGTGAAAAATTAGCGAGCCAAAATTACAACATTGTCAACTAAGCATTACCTTTTCATTAACATTTTACCAATTGATTTTATTTTATTGTAACCGGCAAGTTAATTTAAAATACCAATATTTTTAGGTAGTGTGTATTTTGCAAGTTTGTGTTACTATGGAGACGCTCATATATGTTTTTAATTTGCACATAAAAACAATCTTAATGGTCAACTCTGTGTTTACTTTTTAGTCAATAAACTTAAGTCGTAAACATATTTCATAATATTTGGATGGTTAAAACATTAAACCGGTGCTTAGAATTTTTGCTTTACACTTTTAAAGTAACCCAGCTATAGTTATGCATTACAACATTCAAAACATTTTCCTTTCTATGTAAGTAAAAAAATAACTTAAAAATAATTTTTTATGGAAATGCCACTTATACGACAAAGTTTTATAATTCATTTCTTTATTGAAGATTAAATGAATCGAACATGAAAAGTTTAACATTTTGGAAAACGTTTTCCAAGAATATAAAATATAATAAAATAATGCCTTTAAGATTGCATCGTGCTATTCTTTTAGTAAGTAGATAGGAGAAAACAATGCGAAAATTAGTTTAAATTAAGTAAAAAATATTTGGGAATTTAATTTGGATTATATATAGTGAAGATTATAATCTTCAACAACCCTTATTGGTGAGTATTTTTGTAAATACCTAAATTTTTGTTTGCCAATGGCATCTTAATGCTGAAAGGTTTTTAAAGAATTTTCGTAAGTGGTATTCACTGAATATAACCAAGAAGAATTTCCCAGATTTTTTCGAACCCCCGATAGTCCCTTGAAACGTGTGAACAGTTCGCACACCGTTCTTTGGCGAAACCGCAAGATCTCATAGGAGACAAGTTAATTGCTCGGCTTGTGGTCGGAGTTAACCATGGCCAGTTCGGGCCTAATTGGGCCAGTAGGCAAATGCACTTTATGGCGAGTGAGCTTTATGGATGATGGGCATGGTTTTCCGTCTCGCCCCAATGTTATGCAATATCCCCATGCCGATACCATCTTTGGCACGCAATTCAAATCTGGGAGCAGATACCGCACATACCAAACACTAGTAGTTATAATCTAATTAAGACAACCGATGGGGCAGATCTTCTGTGTTTCTGCACCACCATTATTCTCACGCCCAAAATGCAAATGAAGTTATCCGGGTGTGTTCGGGGGATCATAGATTGGAGATCGGGGGTCTGATGGCAGGGGTCTTGGGGCAGGGGGTCTCCCCTTAGCATTAGCTAATGCCGACGAGTTTACACGGCTGGCTTGGCTTGACTTGGCTGCCTGTGACTTGTAGTGTGAAAATCTCGATGCTTCTTATTTTTACCTATTTTATGGTTATATTTTTTTTTCTTTTTCAACACTCATTCATTCATTCGGGGGTCTGTCATTGTTCGTTCGCGACTTTGTATTTGGCTGATGACTGCAACGCTTTCCCGATTTCATCCATTAAAGTCAGCGATTTATAATGCAATCGGTATGGGGCGAAAATGAAATATAAAACCAGGCAATAACAATAACCCAACCATCTGATTAGTGCGTAATAATCTTTTCTCTCTGCGGCACACATCCAGATACTCCGTTAATATAAATAGCCCAGCAAGGTCGTTCAGTTAGCAGATGCCATTATGCTATAGATCAATTGTCCAGATCCCCTCCCCCCACCACTCATTATCGGATCTGGCTTGGCGTGAATGGAGGGCATTAAATTATTGCACCGCCATCTCAGCGGTGCTGTGGGCATTATCGCTGATGCATGGACTTAGCCCCCATACACAGTCCATATATTTTGGTCCAAATTGACGGAGAAAATCAACATGGAGTGCTTAGGCCCGTCATTAAATGCGGCCCAGGTATTTGCGGCGATTATACAAAACACTTGTGGCAGCAATACGAAATTAAAAACCAGGAAAAGGCCCCGCAAATCATATAACAATGCGAGTCAAAAGTCAGTCGAAAAAAACCAAGCCAGAGATTCCATTTCCCTCATCCGAAAGCCGGCATGTAAATCCACGGATGGCTGCTCCTTTTGCCTGGGCTCATTAGCAAATTATTTTGGCAGTCGTGATGGTGCAGTGGAAAAAATGCAAATAAATCAGGAATGATCGACTGGGCTGTACTTGATTTTGCAGATCGCAATTAATAGGAATTGGAAAAAAATTGGATATGCAAATGAACAAATTACTAATAAAAGTGCCATAAAAAAAGAAAGTATTCCTCTTAAACGAATGTCTTAAGGAAATAAACGATAGGCAATTAAAGTCCATAAAAAATGAGCTAACATTTATTTAATACAATATTTTTTAACTTTTTTTAGATTTTTATTATATATAAATGTTTACATTCTGTCAAATAAGTTTTAATTTATGTGTTTTATAAAAATAAAATATTTATGAACATGCAGTTAAATGGAAAACAATTAGGGTATAAACTGGTTTGGACGTACTACATAAATTGTAACATTCATAATAAACATTCAAAATTTTCCTTTCAAGTTCTATATTTTTTAATATTTTATTGCCATGTTTTAAGTTTAAATAAATTGTTCTTAGATTATTCACATAGTATTTAATATTCTATTTACAGGTTTCAAGGTTGATTTAGATTTTCTTCATTCAATATTCATGCAATATTCTATTTATTTTTAGGGTTTCGAGTAAGATTTCGATTTTTTTCTCTGTTGGAGACACGCTTCAATGAAGTTGGGTGGCCAATCCCGGACTTTGGGCCAAAGACGGACACGGATTGTCGCCTGGTCGGATCACGAAATGTGGGGCCTTCGCTTGAGTAATTCCTTAAGCGTTTTCCATTCCGTTCGAAGCATTTTAATTGTATTTAAATGAATTAGAATGCACTTTTTCGCTCTCAGCCTGGCCGGATTTTATGAATCATAAATTGTCCCCGGTGACGTTTATAGTCGGTTTGCAGGTCTGTAAACATAATTGAGCGCTGCAGATGGAAATCTCGGATGTGGTCTAGTCAGATGGCGATAGGCTATCTCAGCTGGAGATTTGATGTTCGTGAGCCAAGTTGGGTCTAAGCCCAGTTCAGATTATGGAGTCATTACCGGGTCTAAGGAAACCCGATGTGCCAAGATGCTTTTGTGCGGCGATGTAGGTTTGTTTTATGTATTGCCAAAAAAGTCAATTTTTCGTTTCCCACAAAAAAAAAAATGGTTATTAAGCTGTAGTTAAGTATACGAGCATATATATAGTACCAATTAATTGACCGTTGTTTACAGACAATATATTTTTAATGGGAATTTGGTATAATTAACTGCCAAATGGTGTATAAATTATTTTTCTGGTAATCCAATTTTTGATATAGAAAAAAAAGAAGCTCTTATAATATACATAATATACGATAATTCGATTATGGTGCAAGATGGTTTCAGTTTTTCTCTATCAAGTTTACTATTATATTTAAGACCCACAAAGTTTATAGAATTTTTATATTCTTCAGCTACTATTGAACATCTGGTTAGATATTGCGTTGCACCATTATAAGATCAAGTTTATTTTTATTTCATTTAGATCTCCAGTTACCACTTTGTTTCTGTAGATCATTGTGCAACATCACTATTTCTCACTGTGGATTAGGCATTTTATCGCCATGGTTTTAACATACCAAGAACACCTCTGCCAATTAGAAACATATTATTGACCAACTCCAATTAACTTGTACATATATTATTGGTAATGCCATCTCGGTTCCGAGTGACCGAAAATGTTAACCAGTTGGGGAAGCATTCGCGGCATTTTTGTGAGTGAGCTACTACTGCATAACAGTAGTTCGCCGAATGGCATTTTAATTGTCACTTGCCGTTGGTAAATTACACATTATTTATTCGTAGTACTGCCATTACCATTTACCCTGTCATATGGGGCTCTTCGTGGCGACTGTGGCCACAACTTGGCGATACATTTTCCTTTCGATGTGGCATGGTATCTTCGCAGGTCATTGCTGCTGGCCACAATGGCGATTGTGCAATTTCATTGTAAAACCACTTTTCATTAACAATCCGTTGGCGGCGGACAAAAAAATTGTCAAAATACATCCACGAAGTTGCCAATTAAGATCTCGGTAAATGTTTCCAGTCCGAGTATATCAAAAAGCATATAAACTAAATGTTAAGGTTGACTCCGTCTTTGACTGATAAATTGATACACATAAAATTTGGAGCATAAAACTGTCGCTTGGCTGCGAGAAAAAAAAAATAAAAACCAAAGTCGAATGTGAGTTGCTGAATGCAAATGCCAAAATGTGAACTGCCAGCAGCAGAATCATCATCATCGTCATCGCCGTCATGATCATCATTGATTTAAGTGGAGTCGACCAGAAACTGTTGCATTTCTGGTTACTGCAGAGCAGCAAAAAGCACTTGAAATTAAAAGCGAAAAAAAAATAAAAATAAAAAAAACTGAAGAAACTGCCGTAGCATAGAAACTAATACAATAATAAATAGTAGTTGAAGAAAAGAAGATGTTGCCACTGCAGATCGCATCGTCGTCTGCTGCTGATGTTGCTGCTGCAGTTGTTGCAGTCGCTGCTGCTGCTGTTGCTGCTGCTGCATGCAATGCAACAATTTCACAAGCAACACGCAGACAACTAAATGACAATGTGAACAAAATAGCAACAACAGTGCTGCAGTTGTAGAATTTATAATAAGTAACTCTCGGCTGCTTCGATCAAGAGAGTTGCGCAAAATGGAAAAAATAAGGAGAAAAACAAAAGCTGTGCTGCCCGCAAAACCCTCCACTTAGTTATAAACTTATTTATTTGGTTAGTTTCGCCGCCAAACTGTCCTAATCAATTTGCTAAGGATGAGGAAATGGGCAGCTTGCATCACATCAGTCGCCAATTTCCACGGATTTCCCCAGCGCCAAATTTCACAGCTACCGTGTTAACTTTGACACCACCAACGCAAAGCCTAGAAAAAAGCCCCCAAAATCGGTGCCCGGATCGGCGGACATAGCCTGGCATTAGCATTAGGTAAGCGGGCTCAATTAACCAGCACGGCAATTGCAATTGCCCAAATTGGCCACCGACTTGACTCCGTCCGTCAGCCGGAGTTTGGTTCGCAGTAAGTGATGCTGCAAGCAGGGGTTAACGCTAGCTCCTAACTCCTAACTCCTAACTCTAACTGTAGCTGCCCACGCATGCGCTGAAATGTTAATTCCCTATCCCCAAACAGAAGGGCACAGTTGGCCGAACTATATGATACTTTAAGTTTTGGAAGTACTGAAACAGACAAAGAAGTTACTGGGCCTGTTTTCTCGACCTCTTGGTAAATTAACCGTAGGTCTTAAACTCAAAAGTTGCATAAATCTTGTATATATCAAATCTACTATTAGTTTAAAGCTCCATATTTCAATAAATGTTGTATATTTGTAAAATCTATTTTTATTATAAAACCTCGGAAGAGAAAAAATGTTCCCGATCCAATATTTGGGATATTTCTTTTGAGGCTGATCGTTTAACGTAAGGATTGGTAAAGCACCTTTATGTGGTTATATTCACCCTGAAATTTCTTTAATATTTTGAATATCCAAAAAATTAATAAAATCTCTGAGGGGACAATTTAGTATCGGGAACAATGGAAATTTTATAATTATGTCTTAAAAAATTCTCTTTACTTATTTTTTACCATTTTAATTCATTTGGATCTTTTTATTTAATTTCGTTTCTTATCATATTTGCTCCCTCTACATTTTATTTACAAAATATATATATTCGACCCACTGTGCCCGGTGCAATTGCAAATGTCAAACGAAAGACTTAAGCAGCGAACTTGCTGGCAGGGGTGGAGTTTCTCGATTGGCTGGTGTGAGCACTCGTACTGGGCTTGGGCATATTAAATATGCATTGCTAATGCAAATGAAAATGGAAACGCAAATGCAGACTCGCATCCGAATCGAAAACGCTTGTTAAAAGTAATGCGCCCAATTTGCACAGACACAGAAAGGTTTAAAAAATAAAGCGGAGAGACAGAAACCAAAACAAAAGTGCCCTTTAGCCCCGACCAGCCCAAATAGCCATGGCCGGCAGCCAGGTATCCCTCTCCCTGAGCCAACTCTATGCTTTCCGATCTCCACTGGGTGAGGGCGGACGGCCAATTTAGTGTCACGTTAGCATTTTCGGGGCGCTTCCAGGCGGCAGGCAAATGCCCGGGCCGTACCATTAGCCTCAACTTAACTAGCGGTTAGCCACCGACAGGGCCGTCAACGTTCAATTGGCCCCCTAGAAATGAAGGTTCACGGAGAAAAAACTCGGTTTTCTCAGGGGAATTTTCTATTTAAATTCATGTTCGCAATATAAACGTTACCTGTTGTTTTGATCCAATCAAAGTAACCTTGACAAAGATGAGGGCTAGAAAATATTAATTTACATTTTTTGGGCATTGTATTTTCTATCAACATCTTACCCAATCTTTTTGGGCGAGACGAGCTTTGGTCATGGATATTATATGCATACCAAAATTGAAACCCAAGAATTGTATGTCTTAGATTTGAGAAAGTACATTGCTTCTATTTTCTTAAAACAGCATCAAAAAACACATTTTTTCGAAGAACAGGATAGTTATGTTGGGATATTCTTTGGAAAAATAACACTTAATAGGTAAACTTTAAAATTGGAAGAAATATCAAAAGCTAAATTGAAATTAACATAGTATTTAAATAATAAAATTTCATGTTTAAAATACTAATACAATGATTATATATGCTAGGAATCATAAAACCTGGAGAGTTCTTAGCCAATGCTTATATAACTGTAGTGATAGGTTGACCTCTTGTTATTAAGCCTAAGTGAATCTCTTTTTCCCTCTGTAAACCTGGGTTATTTGGAGAATCGAGGCGGAGAAGCGGTCGCAGACAGACCTTTCTCTTTGTGTTGGTGCCTGGCTGGCACGACGAGCCGCAAAGGTCGTCTTTGGCTATGACTCGAGCTCGGAACTCGGGGATCGAAATCGAAGCTCGGCTCTCGGCCGAGACTCGTCTCTTTTGGCCACGGGATTTATAAATACAAGTGTTGGCCTCACAACGTTAAAGATTCGTTAGCTGAACGTGCAGCAGCGCGCGCGATCTATTAAATCCGATCCCGAAAATCACCTCCGAAACGGAGCTTTAGCTCCTGGCGAAATAATAAAAAAATAATAAAATACAAAATCAGGAAAGCAGACGACGGTAAACCAATCAGTTCATCTCACATCCAATTTGAAGCGTTACGAATTTCGCGCCAAAAACAATCCAAGGATTACGGGATACGAACTCAAAGCTGGGATTACCACTCAGACTTTGTTTCAATTTCGGTTTCTGTTTCGCAATTCGCATTCGCAAATTCGGTTTCAGATTGTGTCGAATCTTCAATTGCATAACCCCAGTAATAATCGCTTCGTGTTGTGTGCTTCTTTGGTTCAGTTTGTTGCAGCCGGCAATGCTCGATGCAGATGCAGCAGATGCGGCCATCGTAATCCCAACCGCCTGACAAGGAAAACGAAAACTGGGAACTGGGAAAATATAATCCAAGTGACTGTGAAAGTAGCGAACGGCCAGACACAGATTCAGATATTCAATTACTAGTCTGCTGGTGCAGTGACGCTACACAATGAGAATCCAAATCTTGATCCTGACACTCTTGCTGGGTGAGTAGACGTCGAGATCGGCGTAAAAAGGGTTAAGGATTTGTAGACTCGGCATTTTTTTTTATGTTGGTCTCTAAGAAGTGGTGCATGATGTAAAAGTTTGATTTAAATTTGGTTTTCTCCGCAAATGTCGAAAACTAAAGAACACTTTAATAATAAGAATAATACTCTAATTCCCAAAAATTAATTTGTTTAATTTTTTAATATCAAATTTGATTTACAATCATAACCATAACAATAATTTTGAGAAATATTTTATGATAAATAAATATTAAATTGTTTTGAAAGTTATTATTTTTCATGAAAAGATTAAAATAGTTAGACGACACTTCGATAATCATAGAGAGTATTTTAAATGTTATTCCATTAAAATTATTGTATTTTTGTATGGTATTGTAATTTTACTTGAAATACTTACATTTATTTGAGGGACTTTAATTTATTTTTTTTGGTATTTATTACAAGGTTTACTACTTCTAGTACCTATAACTCAAATACCAGCACAAAAACCTATATAATATACAAACATAAAAAATAAGACAAATTAGAAAAAAATTGTTTAAGTACCTACCTTAAAAAAAAAATCAAATCAAAAGTAAGCAAATATGTACAACTCTAAATAAAATGGTACAGACTTAAATATTTTTAGGAAAAATAGTTGTAGTCCTACGACTAAATCAGTTAATTAGCATTAAATTAAATCCAACCACATACATTAAATTGAGCATGAGAATAAGTTGTATATCCCACAAGCTTTAATCTTAAACATCGATACCAATGACACCTACTCCTATCCTCCCATATATGTAGGCGTCTTCTGCGCCCAGGCCGTGGATGCGGAGGCCAAGAGCAGCCAAGACAGCAGCAGCAGTCGGGCGGCGGAAGACAGCAAGAGCTCCGCCTCCACGCCGCTGGAATCGGAGGCGACCAAAGACAAGCGACAGGTGAGCTCCAAGGAGACGCCTCTATACCCCAACCACCGCAGTTCGGAGGCCTCTCCATCCGGCGGCGATGATCCCGAGGACGGTCAGGAGACGATCTACGGCTCCAAGCCCAATCAGTTCATCATCCGCCCCATTGCCCCGCATCAGCACCAGCAGCACGAATCGCACCAGGAACCCCAGCTGAGGAACTTTGCGGCGGCCAATTCCCGACCTCATGCCGCCCAACTGCTTGAGCAGAGCCAGGAGGTGAGTTGGAATAATCCTTATATCATTATGATTTTGTTATACATTATTTACTTATACCATGCTAAAACCAAATAACATCGTCGAAAAACATTTCAACATTCTTTTCAATCATAATTTCAAAGATTACCAAAAATATATATAGATTGCCTAGGTTAAGTTCAAAGGTTCTTTAACCTATTAAGTATCTGTAACGAGCTCAGAACCTTTTTATAGGAGTTGCCCTATTAAACCCCACCCGAATCTGTTAGTGCTCCACTGGGAGTGGGTGATCTGGCCAACTGACGGATTGCCTTTGTCATGAAGGATTGCCGCGTCTGTTTGTTTTGCGCCAATCGGGGGCGTTCCATCGACATCGCGGCTGTTGTCTGGGGTTTTGACTTGGCCCGCGGCCATCAGACATCAGACATCGGACATTGGACATCGGACGACCTGGGCATCGTGACTTGGCATCGGCGGCAGCCACACGATTCTTTGCAAAATGCCGGATGTAAACATCTCGCCATCCAACAAACATAAAAGGCAAAAGCCAAAAGGCCCAGTCCCAATCCAAAACCAAGACGAATTTTGTCAAATTCTCCCTTTCGCCGAGGCCAAGAAACCTTGACCAATATCTCGACGGTTTATATTTGGAACAAATTGCAATACAGCCAGACAAAGGCGCTTGCAATTAACCAAAGACAATGTTTATATTGCAAAATGTATAGAAATTAAAAGCGCCGGCAAAAGTAATAATAATGATATTTTTATTATAAATGCAATTGGCAAAACTAAGTCACGACATGACGGCGACGGCGACAGCAACAAATGCATAATTGCAAAATTATTATTTGTCTTATTACGCGTCAACACAACAATTTCCACCTCCCTTTCAACTCGAATTTCCACCATTTGGATTCGCCATTGGCTTCTTCTTCTTCTTCTTTCCCCTGCCCCCAAAAGGGGGTCTTCGGTGGGTCTTATAATAATGCAAGACATCGGAACACCGTGGAAAAACAATGGCGCTTGTCGTGGGAAGAAAGTTGACATAATGTTATAATCACCCCACTTTTGGTCTGTCAGCTTTGTGTCGCTTGATGGCGCCTTGACTTGCCGGCGGCTTTATTTGCCATAATAATGTGAACCATGGATGTCACACTATCCAGCAGGTTTTCAGAAGAACTAAGGGGTTTTCCAATTCTTATATTTCAGTTTCTTGAAAATTGGAATGCTACAGTAGGCTAAAAAACGTATAAGATGTTAAAAAATTTGGTATACCATAAAGATACATATTCCCTTCTTACAATACTGATCGAGTTAGGACCTGTGTTAATGTTAAGAACCTTGAAAAAAAGGTTATACAGCTTAACAACTGTTCTTAATGTATGAACATAATTAATTGTTTGGGTTTCCATGAGTTAGTCAGAAATCAAGAAAGTGTAATCAAAAGAATAATTGTTTTGCAACCTGAGTAGTCAAGATGTTTTTTTTTTTGGCATACAAATTTTAAATAAATTTTCTTGGCAGCAATTTAACTTTGAAAACAGGTGTCTTATATCAACCGCAGTATAGATTTTTAAATAATTTTGACAAAAGGTGCTTGCGATATTTTTAACTTACCGAGAAACACCATGATGTGTTATAAATAACACGTTTCAAAAAAGATCGCTATGCAAATGCAAATCTCCATGTTTTGTTACATAAGATTAAAAATCCTTCTTAAGTATCGGTCTTCCATTGATCTCTTTATAAGGCCCACACAAACGGTTCCTTTTACGGCGAACCCTTGTTGCCCAGTGTAATGTTTGTTGTTGATGTTGCAACATCGAAGAGCCAAAGCCGTTGTGGTTGTTGTTTTTGGTGTTGGCGTTGCCAAAGTTTGCCACAAGTGTTATATAAACTCATTTTTTAGATGCCACGCCATTCTCACAGCGTTTGCTGCTCTGAAGCACCTGCAACCAGTTGTTGCCTCTGCGGTTTTTGCTAGGTTTCTTTCTTTTTTTTTTTGCTGGAAATAATGGTGATGGTGTTGGTCATGTGGCTCCACTTTAAACGGCTGCTGACATTGGCCGCCGGCTGAATGTTGGCGGTTCACACACCCACCGAACCATAATTATTCGCCCCCACTCACTCACTCACTTTTCCCATCCGTATCTCGAAGGTGCAGCACTACGTGTATCTGCAAGATATAATGCGCCACCATCAGCCGAAGGCCCTGGTGGCCTCAGGTCAAGGCAAGGGTGCGGCCAGTGCGCCCAAGAAGTCATCCACTCCAGTGGCCGAGGAGGAGCAGGAACAGGAGCAGGAGGCGGAGCAGCGCTATGCGGTGTCCATTCAGCCGCAACCTCAGCAACTGCAACAGCAACAGCACCAGCAGCCACGTCCTCGTCAGTATCAGGGAGTGGGTCCCTATCAACTGCCCTTGCCTCTGCCTGCTCCACAGCATCATTCGGTGAATCCCCAGCAGCAGCAGCAGCAGCAACATCAGCAGGTGGGTCATCTACCTGAATGTTTTCAAGATATCATATTAATTAACTTTGATTCTCCAAAGCCTTACCAAGTTATCCCCGAAGAGCAGTTCCTCAAACTCCTGGAGGAAGAGCTGCATGCAAGGGCCTACCACGAGCAACTTCGCCAGCAGCAACAGCAACATCAACAGCAACAGCAACATCAACAGCATCAGCAGCAGCAACATCATCAACAGCAGCAACAACAACAACCCAAACCACTGTCCATCCACAGTACAGCTGCCACCCACAAGGTGCTACAGCAAGCGGATCCCTCTCTGGGCTTGGGTGGCTATCGCGAGCGCTATGTGCCTGAGCAAGAGCTGGTGACTCCCACCTACTCCCATCCCCGCGGTGGACCCAAGTATCTGCCCTTGCCGCAGGCACAGGCACAGGCCCAGCAGATCCAAGATGATGAGGAGCTCCAGCAGCAGCAGCAACCTCAACGTCTGCAACTCCATAAGCCAATACCCCATCCTGGTCAGCAACTCATCCATGGATTGCCACCACAGATTGCCTACTACCAGCCTCAGATTAGCTACAAAACCCTGCCCAATCATCCTCTGGCCAAATCCTCTCTGGAAAGTGAGATCGAGAAACTGCTGGCTGCCAATAAGCCAGGACAATCGTCGGGTTACTTAGACAGCAGCAATGAGCAGGTGGTGGTGCGACAGCCCCCTCCTCAGCACCCACCACCACCCACCTCGCATCCTGCCCTGAGACAACCCAAGGCCTACCTTGCCAGCACACCCAACTCTTTGCTGGATGCAAATAACCAGCCTTTCGTTCCATCGCTCTTCAAGTTCAGCAACTTCCAGCAACCGACGCCCATCTATCCCTCGCCGGAACCCAAGCGACTGGGACCCGTGGTCTATCCCACGCAGCAGACAAATCAGCCGCAGCCCTCGCAGTATTACTACCAGGAGGCTTCGCCCACTGGGGCACCCAAGCCGAGTCCCATTCCCAAGCAGTATCATCGATCAAAGCACTACAAGTTAGCCTCTCCCACGAAATCTCTGCTCTATGCCGATTATGATCGCCAGGGATCGCCTTCTCCGCCGCCGCCATCGAATTTCTATCCCAGTCCGCCGGATCCGATTAAGCATGCCCAGAGAAATCTGGGTGTAACACCCACAGCTCTGCCGCTCCACGCTGAATATCCATCACCATCTCCTTCGCAGTCCAGTATTTATGTATCCCAGGGAACTGGGATAGCCACTCCATCCCGCCCGACACCCACTACAGCTCCGATTCAGAAGCTCCGGACTCTGGATGAAGTGAAGCAACTTAACCTGCCGCCTCCCAATGGCAAACCCCTGACCCAGGCCGAGTTCCAAGCTCTGGTGGATGCCGGTTACCCCGTGAAGGCGGTGCCCGTGCCAGTTCCCGTCCCATATGAGCAGTACGTCAAGGATCATCCCGAGTACCGCAATCATCCACCCGTAGACTACGCCCACATCATGCGTTTGGCTACACGGCAATTGTCGGCCCATCAGCAGCACAGATCGCTGGCCGCTCCCTCGGAGCCGTCGGTCAAGATCCTGTCCACTCCGTCCGCCGGAGAGCTGCATCAACAAACGGCCACTGGCATTGGCGGCGGTAGCATCACGTACTTGCAGCCCATTGAGGGTCAATCGCATCCCCACACCCTGGCCCATGTCCATGCGCTGCAGAAAAGGAGGCCGCGTGATGAGCAGGACACCGCAGTGGCGGGCAGTGAGCCCAAGGCTGCGGCTCCGGAGGCGGAGACCGCGAAGACGAAGGTGCAGTGAACCCACGTCCTGTATTAGTTAAAATGTCCTTGCCTAGTTTGTAAGTATTGTAAAAATGTTTCAGCACTTCCTTAATGTTAAATTATAAACCGACAAATAAAAGAATGAAAAACTAACAATGAAAGGTATAGCTCTTACGAATATCCTTTGGCGATCTGTAAGAGATTTCCGAACAATAAAAATAGACTCCGTGTTAAATCTAGTTTTACCTTTATTTTGCACATAGCTGTTGCAACTTACAATCCCACCCAATTGGAACCCTCACTTAGTTAAGGTTCATGGGCGGCAGGCTGTTGCTGTTGCTACTGTCCGCCGAGCTGAGCGTGTCCGGAGTGGCAGTCTCTCGGGCCTGAAGGCGCGATATCTGCGGATCACGCTTGTCCTTGTCCTTGCGCTCGCGATCCTTGTCCTTGTCCTTGTTGTGCTTATGCTTGTGTTTGTGCTTATGCTTCTTCTTGTCCTTCTTCTTTTTCTTCTTGAGCAGACCATCGCCAGTCTTGAGCTTGCCCTCCTCGTAGCTGCTCTCATATCTGGTGGAGTCGCCCACGTCCAGCATTACGGATGAGTTATCATCCTCGGCGTATATTTCGGTCTTAAGGCGCTTGGATGCCTGATGCGATTCGGGTGCGTCGTCATCTGTCGGCAAGATATTCACTTTGGTCTCACTATCGTAGGCCTGAACGTTTACTGGTTCATCCAGCACGGTGATCTCTTCGCTACGCTCCAGTTTGATAATTTCATCGCCCACCTCGAAGGCTTCTGTTGCCGTCCTCTTGATGGTGACCATGGCGGGCTTGTGCCGCTCCTGCGGCTCATTGGCCAAACTGTCCATTAGCGGTTGAGGAGGCGGCTTGGGCTCACTGGTCTTCTTAAAGCTGCCGGTCACACTGCTTGCACTGCCGCCATTATCCTTCATTAGATCCTTGTAGAAGCTCTGGTTCTCACCGGCCTGCAAGCAATTAGGGCGCTTGCTTCCATACAGAGCGTAGTACAAGTCCACGATATCGCAACGCAGCTTGGTGTCGTAAGCCAGCGTGTTGATACTATACCACAGACGATCCACCAGATTCGGTTTATCCAGACGGCTGCGAGACTCGCGCGTGAAGGGGGTGTTGTTGATCAACAATTGGGCCAAAGCATGGCGTGCAGCCGGATCGGGGTCAGTTTCCAGCAGCGTGATCAAATGCTCCAGATCTTCGCTACGTCCATCCACCTTCACGAAATCCACTAGACACTCCATGGCAGCAATGCGAAGATCCAAATAGATTCCATACTCCGCATAGCTGCGGTAAATGTGAGGCAGTGATGGCAGGTGACCGAACTTTTGGAGCTTTCGGATGACCTTCAGGCAGGATACGGAGACCATGTACTTGTACGAGGGCAGGTGCTTCTCCATGTTTAGAAGACGAGTAACTTCATCAAGCACTAATCTGGAGATCAAAATTTAATAACAGTCTATAATGTTTGACTTGCCAACTTACTTTGCATCTGTCGAAAGACTGTCCGTGGTGATCTGAGTGCCATGGATAGCAACGGAGACCACAGGTGTTAGTGTTTCGCCCAGAGCTTCCACTAAAGCCGCTCTGTAGTAAGCATCCGTATAATGGTTACGCGAATTCTCATTGTACTTGAAGAGATCGAAGAGGAAACGCATTACTTCCGGTGGACAGATGCCGTGGGAGGTTCGCAGACCTGCAAAAGGAATTTTAAGGTCAATAAGATATCTACAAACTCCCATCTTAAACTCTTACCCGCCATTGCCACAGGAATGGCCTTCTGCAGAAAGTACAGCTGGAAGTTGGAAAAGTTGTTCAGCTTGATGATGTGCGGAGCACTAAAGGAACCAAAGAATTTCCTGAATATGTTTAGCATGGCGGGTGGGCCGCTCCAGGAGGCCACCATCTGGTTAGCCACTTTGGTCAGGCTGTGGGCCGCCTCGCAGCGCACTTGGTAGAAACAACGTTCGCTCTCTATGGTGTCTGTTAAAGCGAGCCTGGTGGCATTCGTTGGGTATTTCTGCAGAGCCTGGATGGCTTGAAATTGCGCGGTAACATCACGTTCGTGCCGCAGCTGATACTGCCACTGGAAGTCGGGTTGCTCGATGATCAGATCTCGCAGCAAAATCATCTCTGGATCGAGGCGGATCCAAAGCACAGGTGAGTCGCTAAGTAAGGAAGTTATTAATAGGTTTGTTTAAAAAATAAATACAACTAAAAAACGTACTCCATGGCTGATAAATCCATATCAACCTCCTCGCCGGTGCACAATGGGATCTTCTTTTTTTTGTTACGCCTGCTCTTCGAGTGACAGGTGATATCCGACTTTACAAGCGTGTTCTCAATTTGGAGCGTGTGCTTAAAAGTACCGTCCAATTCCTGCAGCTGAACCAGCAAAGGCCCATTGTACTTCCTGACTCCCCGCTGATTAACAAAATCCTGACGGATCTCCAGCTCGATGGTGTTTCTCTTGCGGTTAAAAACAGATGTGAGCGAGAACTTGGCATGACCTCCGGTGCGCACCCACTGGTCCATAAAAACGGACATATCCTTGCCCGTTACCGTGAAAATTGCCTTGATGAAGATGTTAGTCGAGATGAGCAGCTGAGACCAGAGTCCAGAACCAATCTTCATCGACGCCGCGTTGGTCGCCAAGGCCAGTTGTTTGTTAAACACCTGAATGAGTAGCTCCTGGCCGATGCGGTGCTCCAGCATCCGTATAACCAAATGTGCCTTCCTGCGCATCGCCTCCACATATTTCGGCGACACAGTGTGCAAACTCTTGATGGGGAAATAGTGGACAATTTCCTGTTGCTTGCTGGCAGCAGCCGATGGATTTGTGCCCGAAACTGGTAACGGAGCTGGAGGCTGGCTGCAATCGAGGATAATCCCGCCGTACTGCTCTTCGTAGCGAACCACCCGAGCCAGTTCTGATTGCACCCAAGCGCGGTACTCGTTGTTTCCAAAGCACTTCCTCGAATACAGTCCGCACAGGTACTCGGCGATGCCCTTGGCCAGCCAGGTGTCCGACCAGTGATGTGATGTGATGAAGCATCCGAAGAACTGCTCAGCCACAGCGCGTGACATAAAGGTTCGAGATATATAGGTTTGATCGATGATTGCTATGGAGTGCAGAAGATTCACAGAAGCGATGCTCATAGTGGCATAAGCACTAATGTCCGTGTCCAATTCGTCTACAAACACCTGTTTGTAGCAAGAAAATGGATAGCGCGTGGATAAGGTCTCTTCGAAGAACTCAAAGGCCTCGTGCAGGTAGCGAACAGTGTTCTTCAGTAGCGGCAGCATTCCGGGCAAACAGAAGTGGGTCACCTCGTGCATGTGCGGATCCACATAGATCTCGAACTGACCAACAGCCAGCGCGATATTCGGCGCACACACTGGCGTGGTAACGGTATAGTGGAAAGTTTTCTTTCGAAGATCTGGGGTCATAATGACTTCCATAAGTTCTCCACACGACACAGCCGTCAGATTCTTGTCCACGGTGAACTCCAGTCGCCAGGTACAAGGATCGGCAAAGCTGTCCACGCAGGGAAACCACAAACGTGTGGAGTTCTCATAGCAGTTGGTGAACATATGCGAGCAGTTCATCTGGGTCTCTTCGTCCGTGGACGTGGGTGGTATGACGAAATGTACGCCACTCTTGGGATTTTCCAGCGAGAATTCGATGCGGATGCGCAGACCCTGACCCTCCTGGATCATGGAGTAGCCCTCGGGCGGCACCTGGATCAACAGCTCGCCGTTGTTCGCATCCGGATCGGTGATCTGGGCGGCGGCCAGATGGTGCTTGGAGTAGACCTCCAGTACTCGGCTCTTGGGTTCCCTGTGCGTAATGTCCTGGAAGGGATCGAAGTACACAAACTCCGCCTGGCAGACATCGTTCAAAACGACGCTGTAGATCCTCAGCTGCTTGGCATTTAGGCGGATGAGGCGTAGGTTTTCGCTGTTCGGCACGATGGTCAGCTCGACCACGCCCTAAAAGGAGAAGATATTGTTAGGCCAAAGCACACGCATTGCAGATATATCCTTACGATTATGCTCTTCCGCTCGAAACTGATGCCCGTGAGACTCACAACCTGATGCGCCGTGTTGTTAAAAAGGAAGAAATTGTTATTTGGGTATTCCTGAAAGAACTGGGGGAATACTTATAGTTTAAAGGGACGCAGCGGCACCTCGGGCACCTCAGGTTGTGTTTCCATCGCTTAATTTTCCGTTCTTCTCCAGAATATGTCAAATAATTTTTAGTTTGTTATCAAAAAACAAGAGCACTGTTTAACTTCTTCTTCTTTATGTGAATGCCGACAGGGCTAAAAAATACCAAAAATAAATTCGGTATGTTGGCAACTCTACGTGGTGTTGCAGCCCTGCGAGCATCGTTTAACCCTTTGTGGTGTTTCGGGGTTTTGGTTTTTCCGATTTGAAATAATAACAGGTAAATTATTAGCATTATTATTGGAACATATTTTTAAAGTATAATTACTGTCCGTGCTGAAGACAGTGAAGTCACAAAACAAAGATGTGCATTGTATTATTCTTAATACCAATAATCTATGTATGTTAATGTTATTTATTATAAAAACTTAATTACAAAATTGTATTTTAATTTTCAACTAAATTAAGATATGGTTCATTCAGCGTTAATGAAATGCACTTGACCATGCGTGCACCTATACATTTAAGGCAAAAAACCGTGCCCACAAGGGTTAAAGATTATGAATCATTTACCGAGAAAGTTAAATTTGGATACTTCTCCCATTTAAAGCGTACGATTCCCCCAGCGAGTCAGCAGTTTTATCACGCCAGCGAGTTAATAAACATCTGGAATCAGCTAGCTCCGTTGTTTTAGCCCATTTGAAACGCCATTAGTTCGTAGATTTGGGAAAACCCAGTGCGTGGAAGAGGAAAACCAAGATGTACGGGATTGATAATTACCCCAAGAATTATCATGCCAGTGGCATTGGCCTGGTCAACCTGGCGGCCTTGGGCTACAGCAAGAATGAAGTCAGCGGCGGCAGCGAAGGAGGAGCCCCCAAGCCCAAAGCGGGTCTCTACCCTTCGCTACCCTATCCCTCGTCGGAATCCGTGGGTGGAATGCCATATGTGGTGAAGCAGACGAGTCACGCCCAAAATGCCTCGTACTCGGGACCCGGAATGGGCATGGGAATGCCCGTGCCAGGAGCTCCGTCAGCACCATCACCTTATCCCAGTGCCACGCCATACCCGGGAGGTGGTCTCTATCCCAGTCTGCCCTCGGCCGGATCTTCGCTTCCGTATCCCACTGCCCCAATGGCCCCCTATCCAACCGGAATGCCGTACCCTGGTGGCATGCCCCAGCCCAATTTACCCTACCCGGCTGCTCCACTAGCACCATATCCAACGGCCATGCCCGGCCTCCCAAGCATGCCAATGCCGTACTCTCCAATGCCAACGAGTCCGGCTCCCCAGCACAGTGCTGGATTCCCAGCTCTGCCATATCCGACGGCTCCACCACCGGCCAGTGCTCCTACTCAGGAGGAGGAACCTTCCGTGGGCATTGCTGAGCTGAGCTTCACCAGCGTCAAGGTGCCGGAGAACCAGAATATGTTCTGGATGGGTCGCAAGGCCACCAGTGCTCGGCAGAACAGCGTCAGCAAGGGAGATTTCGAATCCCTTCGCGCCAGCTGCGTGGCCAATGGAACCATGTTCGAGGATCCCGACTTTCCGGCCACTAACGCCTCGCTGATGTACTCCCGGCGACCAGATCGCTATTACGAGTGGCTGCGTCCCGGCGACATTGTTGACGATCCGCAGTTCTTTGTGGAGGGCTATTCGCGTTTCGATGTCCAACAAGGAGAACTTGGCGATTGGTAAGATGAAATCTATCCTTATCTGAAATAGACTAACTTAAAGTAATCACTTTCCTTTACAGCTGGCTCCTGGCTGCAGCGGCCAACCTGACGCAGGACTCGAAGCTGTTCTTCCGGGTGATCCCTCCGGATCAGGACTTCGAGGAGAACTACGCTGGAATCTTCCACTTCAAGTTCTGGCAGTATGGCAAGTGGGTGGAGGTGGTCATCGATGATCGCCTTCCTACTTATAATGGCGAGCTAATCTACATGCACTCCACTGAGAAGAACGAGTTCTGGAGTGCCCTGTTGGAGAAGGCCTACGCAAAGCTCCATGGTTCCTATGAAGCTCTTAAGGGTATGAGATACTATTATCAAAATTCGTATATAGTGAATGTGTCATGCTTAAAATTTATTCAAAATTCCTTTCTAAAAATATACCATGCTTATCATAGGTTCTTTATAAAAATGTATGTATAAATGTTTTCTGTTCGGAATATTGTTGCTAGATTATTATATACATTTTTAATTAAAAACCTTTGAGCATAAATCAATATCATTAGCAATCCTTAACAATTTATTCTTTCCCTTTAGGCGGCACCACCTGCGAGGCCATGGAGGACTTCACTGGCGGCGTCACCGAGTGGTATGACATCAAGGAGGCTCCTCCAAATCTATTCAGCATCATGATGAAGGCCGCCGATCGTGGTTCGATGATGGGCTGCTCCCTGGAGCCGGATCCACACGTCCTGGAGGCGGAGACCCCTCAGGGTCTGATCCGCGGACATGCTTACTCCATCACAAAGGTGTGTCTCATGGACATCTCAACACCGAATCGTCAGGGCAAGCTGCCCATGATTCGCATGCGTAACCCCTGGGGTAACGATGCCGAGTGGAGCGGTCCATGGAGCGACAGCTCGCCTGAGTGGCGCTTCATTCCGGAGCACACAAAGGAGGAGATTGGTCTGAATTTTGATCGGGACGGCGAGTTCTGGATGTCCTTCCAGGACTTCCTCAACCACTTTGATCGTGTGGAGATCTGTAACTTATCGCCCGACTCGCTGACTGAAGATCAACAGCAGAGCTCTCGTCGCAAGTGGGAGATGTCCATGTTTGAGGGTGAGTGGACATCGGGCGTAACGGCCGGAGGCTGCAGAAATTTCTTGGAGACCTTCTGGCACAATCCGCAGTATATCATATCGCTTGAGGATCCGGACGACGAGGATGATGATGGCAAGTGCACAGCTATTGTGGCGCTGATGCAAAAGAACCGACGCAGCAAGCGCAACGTGGGCATTGACTGTCTTACCATTGGATTTGCCATTTATCATCTGACGGATAGGGACATGCAGGTGAAGCCCCAGGGGTTGAACTTCTTTAAGTACCGAGCTTCGGTGGCCCGATCTCCGCATTTCATTAATACGCGCGAGGTGTGCGCCAGGTTCAAGTTGCCTCCTGGTCACTACCTGATCGTTCCTTCGACTTTCGATCCGAATGAGGAGGGCGAGTTTATCATTCGCGTCTTCTCAGAGACAATGAACAACATGGAGGAGAACGACGACGAGGTCGGCTTTGGCGAGACCGATGACCGCATCGCCCCGGCTCTGCCGCCACCAACTCCAAAGGAGGAGGATGATCCGCAGCGCATTGCCCTGCGTCGCCTGTTCGACAGCGTGGCTGGTAGCGATGAGGAGGTGGACTGGCAGGAGCTGAAGCGCATCCTGGACCACTCGATGCGCGACGTTATGGTGGGCGCCGATGGCTTCTCCAAGGATGCCGTGCGTTCGATGGTGGCCATGCTGGACAAGGATCGCTCCGGCCGCCTGGGCTTCGAGGAGTTCGAGGCTTTGCTTACCGATATTGCCAAGTGGCGGGCGGTCTTTAAACTGTATGACACTCGCCGCACTGGCAGTATCGATGGATTCCATCTGCGCGGAGCGCTCAATTCGGCTGGCTACCATCTGAACAACCGACTCCTGAATGCCCTGGCCCATCGCTACGGTTCGCGGGAGGGACAAATACCATTCGACGATTTCCTTATGTGTGCTATCAAGGTGAGGACGTTCATCGAGATGTTCCGCGAACGGGATACGGACAATTCGGATACCGCCTTCTTTAATCTGGACGACTGGCTGGAGAGAACAATTTACTCTTAAATCACTTGCAATTGATACTAATCTTATCCTAAGTGCCACAAACACTTATCATACCTGTGCATTATATTACTCATGAATGATGATATGAGCAAAGCAACAAAGATCCATGACGATACACCCCGAAGATTGGGAGAGATACATTCACTTAGCCAACAAGATAATCTTATCAGATGACAAAGTCCGGAAATACAGACTCATGTGGCGAATTGGAGTGGCCTTGGAATGGCACGAACCGCATACACAATTTATACAATATACACTATAGCTTTTATACTATACGGAGCCACTGGAGGGATGACTAAGAGCGAGCATCAATAAAAAGTTGCTCTGCGCACCTCGACAAGAGCTGGAAATTTGCTAGTACAAACGGAAAAGTGCATTATTACCTTACATTAGCTACGAGACACTCGTAAAGCCATTAATACGCATCAATAATATTTATATGATAAACGGATTGAATAAGCATGTATTTTTGTAACATCGTAATCTCCGAGCCGCCACATTACATATTTGTTCAGGTGCTAGAACTAAATCCAACCAGACTCTGTTGTCCAAACAAAAGTTGTTATTAATATCAGGGAAGAAAAGCAAAGCGAACAGACCCAATCCCTTATCGAATAATTATAAGATTTATCAAGATATGCAAATATCAGTAAATTTATTGAATTCAGTATAAGCTTGTACTTCCCCTACATTTCGTATTTCGTTTTCTTATCAGCAATCTCAAAATGTCTAAGTCTTAAGCACCCTCTGCTTTTAAAATGCTAAACTAACTGAGGTTAACCAATTGGTATAAGAGGCTTTTTGTTGGACGCTTTTATACTATTCTATAATTTTTGTGAACAATTTAACTAATCAAAATTGTCTATATTTATGTAATTGTTACTATCGAAAATTTGATTGTTGTATGCATACTTTTTTATGTAAATAAATGAACCACAGTGATGCACTAGACTATCTATTTGACGACTACGACCATATCGGCACCGCTTGGGACTCCAGCATCGATCATCACCTGCTTCATTTCATCTATTGGTAAGTCGTTATCAGAGGCCAAGTTGTTTAGAACCTCCAGAAAGTCTTCATATTCCAAGCGCCATTTTCTACGGTTAGTTTTATTAAGAGAGATATCATATTTAGCTAAGTTTATTCTTACTTGTATCGCATATAGATGAGACCAGTTTGGGTTCGAGTTATAGGATTCGGCATAAGCTTAGCTTGCTCCAGCCAGGCATCCAGTTGAGAGAGGAGTATGCTGTCGAACACCTCGTTTTCGATGTCCGTAGGTATAACCTGCCATCGTATAATTAGCCTAATGCATAGTATACTTCATTAACCGATTTATCTTACCTGGAAGTTGCAATAAACCAGGAACAGTGAGTCTAGGGTGTGCTTTTTTGGTTTATCTTCATCATCGGCCATGGCAAATTTTTGTTTAGCAGTGCATTAAATCGTTTGTGTACAAATTGGAATTGTGCTTTTTGGCAGATTAAGAAAAGTGTTCTATGTGGGTGTCGAGACTACGTATATGTATTTCGAATTGTTTTGTTGATAAACAAAGCGGCCAGAGAATCGAGAGCTTCATATCTAGACGACTGTTGCCATGGGCACGGGCGTCGTTTTATTGTTGTTTATTGTGGAAGTCTGCTACGATGCGTTGGACGTATATAGCTAATTTGGGTTCCCACCCCTGGCATCTGATATTTCCAACTGCATACGGAGGTTCTATGATCACCTGGTTCAGTATAACGATGGCTACATTATCGCCTTGGCTGTACCACTTGACTGCGGTATTACCGAAATGTTTGACCATGAACCTATATAGGGCTTGACCAAAAGGAGATGCATGGGGATGATAGCTACGGCAGAAAATCGTACGATGTTCGATTGCACGTAGGAATCGCTCTTGAAGCTACAATGGAAAATAATACGTTGAGACTTGGCTCATAAAATAAATATAACAAATTTACCTTCTGGATATTGATCGGTTCCGGGGGTTGTACATTCTCTAAGGGCAGCATTTCCTTGACAATCTCAATGTCCACGCACAGGGAAAGATTCACAATGGTCAGGTTGCAAATGGTCTGTTCGTCACCACCTCCTTTGCTGGATGGACACTTCATCATAAGCATTTTAACGCCCAGATCAAAAGAAACCACCTAGGGATTGCATTTGTTATATAATTTATCTCCAAATAATTTGAAAATAAATATATAGATAATACCTCTCCCAAAATATTATCGCCAAAACAAGTTTTGCAGCGCACTATAGATCCCACGGTGAAACAAGGAGCCAAAGACGACATTTTGGAACAACACTTCACAGGCTGAGAGATAAATTATGAAAATCAGATCGAATATGTCTGACAGCAAGTTCAAGGCACTCTATAGCTTCGCCATGTTGTCGCCAAAAAAAAGTCAGTTGTGCTTGTGGTTTTATTTCTTTTTATTTACAGTGTATGTATGCTAATTTATAATGTACTAAATATAAATGTTGTATATATATATATTTCAAAAGTAAACCGTTCCTTTTAATCATATATATATTCAATTTCGCAGTTTAGCAGTTGCTGTCTAAATTGTTGTTTCTGCATGAGCGTTGCTTTTTTCCTCTGTTGTTCAAGAAGTGTTGCTTTGTTTATTTTCATTATAATTATGTATGTGTGGTATATATGCGCGTATGTATGTACCTTCATTAGCACTATTAGCATACCCTTTAAATTATTTCTAACGCCAAAAGACAAAACGCTCACATCTGCTTTGGCGGGAACTGAGAAGAGTGCATTGGATAAATTCTTAGCAACACAAAATTCAAAGCGTATCGATGAATACGTGAAGAATAAATACCGAAACAGTTGCAGGACAGGCACAAACGGATAACAAATCGGACACTTAAGCAACGAAACTGTACAAATCTTTAAAATGGAGCCTGACGATTCTATAAATGGGATCCTATAGTGGGTGCATGTGTAGTTGATCGGTCGCTGTTCTAATAACTAATGACTGCCTACAGTTCTGCGATTCTCTTTTAGCACTTTAATGGTAGCTGCTCCTGCGACCTTCGAAATATTTGCTTTTAGTATAGAGTTTAGTTTAGTTACGGCCTTAACATACTAATTATGCTTTTCAAAATCACTTTAAACGGGGACCTTCTTTTCGATAATTTAGCTAGGTTTGCTATTACTTTTGATCGAAATTAAGAATTTTTTTAGCTGGACTGCTGGAGAAATGTTCACATGATCCGTCTGCAAATTGGCTGCTTTTGTTTAGTTAAATTTAATATCAAAAGGAATGATATATATGAATAATATATATATAAAAATAAAACAATGCACTTCCTTTGCTGTTGGCCCCGTGCTTTAGCTTTACATTGGCCCATCGATGGCGCTCACTTTAAGGCGGAAATAGTAGGCGGAGCGGGCCAGCATGCACCCCGCAATCACGAACAGTGCCACATAGAGGAAGTACATGCCGCCGTGATCCTACAAGAAATAAAGAAAACAGATACGGACTTAGTATGGGGGTAAACAATAAAATATGGGAAAATGTTTGTTGTCAGAAGAACAATGTGGTTTTCTTTTTGAAGACCCATATATTTTGCTTACCGAAGCAATCGAGTATGTGCCGACGGTCACGCCGATGCCTGCGATGAGGAACACCAGCGCCACTATGGCAAACATCACGCCGCGGCTATTGGCGAAGCGCGAACCCACCGACGAGACTTTCCTGCAGTGTGGACAGCGGGCCAGGGCATTGTGATACGTGTTGAACTGCAAGAGCAAGCATTAGAGTGTGCTTTCTGGGTGTAAATCCAGCAAATAGCTCACCAAAAACGTGTCCGAACAGTGGCCACAGGTGACGCGGCACATGCCCGGCATGGTGGGCACGGGCGGGGTGACGGGACTCGGGGCCAGGTTGATGATCCTCTTGCAATTGGGCCTTGGACAAGCGATGCGCTGCGAGGAGCTCTTGCAGATAAGCAAACAGTTGCATGGGCAGCGAACGTACTTCTTGCCCGGCGGTGCATTCCGAATGGGCTATGGATATCAAAAAGGAGAGTGAGCTCAGGTTATATCTAGGAATATAGTTAGGTACAACTTACAGTTGCCTCATTGCAGTGGGTGCACTTAACCACGTGCTGCTCCCGCTTCGTGGTGATGTCAATCATGTGCTGACATACCCGACAGGTCACCATGGGCACGCCTCCGGTATTAGTGCTCTGTTGATACGGCGGCGGCAGCTCGTCAGGTCCAATGCAAGGCACCGCCGTCGGTGCTCCATTGCCTGTATAACCATTTAGAAAACAGAATTATTAATAAAATAAATTGCTGAACCCTTGCCCTGCAAAGCCTAGACCTTTGGTGTAAAATAAATACATCTCGCCAGCAGTGTTCCCTCAACCACACTGCTCAACTGGTGAAGATTGCCTCGCGGAGAGAGTGAGAACTGCATTTTCCGATAGTGTCTGGGTCGGAGAAGCTGCGATAAAGCCAAATGGGTCAATGTTTTGGCTCTATGAATGCAGCGTTCCTGTCTTCACATTAAACTAGTGCAGCTAGACCGCAGTGGTGGAGCTCAGCTCTCGATCAAAACAAGTTCGAACTTTGTGCAAGAAGCATGTAAGCATAAACAAGCCCCGAGGAGAATACAAAGAACTTACATACACTTCCATTTCATTTACCACAATTCGAATTAAAGGCTGTTACAAACAAATTGTGGATTTATCAAATCAATAATGATATCAATTATCAAAAATTAATTATTATTAATGCAATTAAATAAAAATATATTTTATCTCACTTACAACAAAACCATGAAAATATGTAATGTGCTACTACTTCAGAGGACATTTCTTAAGTGGGTCTAATAAAATAGAACCCTTTTCTCGTTTTTAAAATACGATATGTCTAAGTTCGTCATGGAAATTTTATAGCAATTATAGTTTTAAATCGGTTGAATTTTTGTTCTATTACATTATCAATTTTTTTTCTGAATAACCAACATTTGCTGACTAACGAAATCAAAAACAGACTACACTTATGAAGTTTCCCAAACCGAAACACAGACAGAAAATTGTATCAAGTCCTAACTCAAGAGATATGATAAAAATATAAGAAATCGGAGAACACTAATGATTAAGATCAAAAACAATGTATTTCTTTTGCCTAAATGCTATGCGTATGTTGTTTTTAGCGTTACTTATAAATGTGATGGGACCACCTTGAACATCCAATGTAACTGAACTCTTGTAGAGTATTTTAATGATATGGCTGAGCTTTTCCTGAGCAGAAGATCAGGTTCCTTGGTAAACAATGGATCCGCAGCTCATCGCAGTCCCTCTGTGCCTTCGGTTTCGCACAGTGCTGCGATAACGCAGCGAATCACACGATGACTCATGGGCCTGGTTCCCCCGCTTTTCCACCTTTTTATCACCACCGCCAAATCGATGCTGATTAAACAGCTGTGAGGAACGCTACTTGCGCTGATTAAGGCGTCCTAGCATAAACAATAACAAAGGCATTACAAATATTTGGCCCATACCGGCATCGGGTTACTAACAACGCATAAACAGAAAGAAATTTAACTCCATCGAACTATTAAAAAATTTGCATGTGTGAAAAATTTTTTTCCAGGTAATCTGGGCTAATAACGAAAGTGACGGATCCAATTCTTTCTTTACATATGACATTGTTTTGTGTTAATGTATAAATATTAAATGAATATTTACGTTTAAAATGGAAAGTTTACTATATCATCATATGATATAATTTTGTAAGTCTAGAGTTTCTGCAGTTATAAAGTATGACGACCTAACTTGCATGCTTAAACTAAGAAAGACTAAAAACTAAGCAATTTTAGAGTTTATAATAAAAACGATTGGATAACACTAGACGTGGTATATAAAGTTGGAAAAATCATTTAAAAAACTTTTTTAAATTGAAGGTGTTAACATATATAAATTTTGCAAATTGTTATGTATGAATTTGAAATGGTTATTGAAAAAAATCTTGAATTATTAGAACCATGCCTTTATGATAAAGTTTTGGACCCATATATCATATCAGTTTTTCTTTCTGTGCTCCCACCACTATGACTCAGTTGGGTGAAGTGTGAAAATGCAAAGTTAGACGAGCGGACGACTACTTGGAATCACGGCGGTGGATAAGTAGAGCGCCCGCACACTTGTTGGGTTTCCAATGCCACCCGGCTGATTGGATGCGGGTTGAATGCCCGGCCCGGCTATACAATAACGATACGCACCGTCCTCGTTGGTGGCTACCGATGAGCTGCTCCCGGGATTGTCGGTGCCCTCGTCCACGGCGTCCACGGAGTTGTAGCCATTGCCGTCGTCCTTGTTGATCAGGCTCTGTCGCTCTGGATCCGCCATACTGGATTATCTCCCGGATATCTCTCGGTTATTATCTATATGTAGAGGAGCAACTCCCGTTAGGTCGGTTGCACTTTTGGGCTGCCTTTGTTGTTGCAACACGTAGCTTTCAACTGGAAAATGAGGAGGATATCCATAGATTAAACATTGAGCCACATATTTTCCACATCCATTTCCACACGGAGTTCTTTGTTTCGCCGATTGTCACTTGTTCGTCGCGGTTTTCCCCGTCGTTTTATTGAAACACATCCTCCCTTTTTTCCCTTTTCGGCATGCGCCGCAATTAATCAATTTCCGACCGCTGCATGTGCAACGCCCAAGCAGGCTCCTTTTCCCCACACTCACACGTTTGCCTTTGGCTTAGATTGCTTGCAATTTGCCTAATTGTTTAACAATTGCTGGCCATATTTGTGCTATATTTTACCTTATTTTTGTTGAAAATGCACTGCCGTCGCTGCGATCTGGCCACACTGTGACTGGACAGCCTGGCAACGTCAGTCAGGGAGTTGCCACTTAAGTTCGATTTCCAGCGAACCAGTTCCCAAGTTTCAGTGAACCAGTGCTCATGTAGGAACCAAAACAATTTCGCTACGGTTAATAAGAAATATGTCTAAAAAGCCTAAAAACTCCAATACTAAAGACTGTCAGGACTCCGAATTGTCTTCAGAAAACAGCCATAACACGTCTACAAGTTCCAGTGATTTTGACAATAGCCGCAAACACAAATTACGTCGTAGATCTATCCGAAATGTCTCATTTCACTATCAAGCGCTGCCCATGCGTGTTGTAGGCGAGAATAATAACTCTGTGATAATACCCGATATTCCTAGCACTTCTCGGGATATAACTCTCCATTCCGCTCAGATAATCGAAGATAGTTCCGATTCCGAGTTTCACATTTCAAATGATACGAGCAACGATGAGCCGCCAAACAAATCCATCACTTTCGCAGCACGCCCAATAGAAAAACCCGATTTGGAGTTTATTAGAAAGTTGCGAAAACGCAAAAAGCGGCCAAATAAAACATTGTATAAAGATTAAATTTAAAAAAACAACTGTTGACCAGGGCTGCCAAGCCAAATGCGCGGCAATTAGCCAGCACTGCCAGCCGAAAACCAGGGTTGGCTAGTGCATTTTTGGAGTAGTGGTCAATTTTTACGAGCATAACTATTTACACTGATTTTATGTAAATAAAACAAATAAAACGTAGGAAAATTAAGTGCAAAGTGTAAGTAGGACACGTGGGCGGGTGGGTAATATGAAATTCCAGGTATAGCCACTCGCAAAACAGCTGAAAATCGGTGATGATTTCATTTTCATGCTGCGCGTTGTTGTATGGGAAACTTCGTCGTAGGCTTGTTGTTGTTGCTCATCATCCTTTTGTTGTAGCTGTTGTTGTTGTTGTTGCCGCAGCTGCTGCGTCACAAAAAGTGTTTATTTAGTTTGAATTTATTTACATTGCCTTTATAGACAAAAACCGCCTACCATTTTAGGGCATCGAATAAGAAGAAGAACAAGAGCAGCAGCAGCAGCAACAAAAACAACAAAAGCAGGGCAAACACACCTGTTCCTAATTGATTTTTCACATTTCCCACCGATTTTTATAGACTATTCGACTTGAACAACAACTGTGTTTTGGCATTTTTAATCACAGCAATTAAAAATAAAGCAGCTAAGAATCACTAAAAAAAAGAAGAAACAACCACACACATATGCAGGAATAAGACCAACCATAGTACCTAGTTTTGAGTAGAAATTAAAAGTTTAATCAATTCGAACGAACGAAATTTCAAACCTAGTTTGACCACCGATTAGTACACAAATCAAAAAGTCAGCAGTCTAGTTTTCCCAAGACCGTGGAAATGGAGTCGCCACCGATGTTCAATAGTGTGGAAGATGAGTGCAGATATTGGAAGGAACGATCCAAGCAGTACCACAAAGAGTAAGTATTTCAATCTATCATTAAAATGTATGAGATCCCAATATAACCTACGTGTAACCATAATTTGCAGGTGGACAGATGTGAAACAGGAGTACGACGAGTTCGTGGAGCAGTCACGCGAAATGGAAATCGAAATGGACGCCACTCTGGACCAGAAGCAGAGTATAATCAAAGATCTCACAGCCAAGCTCACAATGTTTGAGCGGGAAAACGAGTCCCTTAAGGTGGCTATATCTCAAAAGCATATTTATACCCTGCGTTTTTATCAACATTTCAAGAAAGACTGGTTGTTCATACTTATCTGTTCAGATTTTCACATTATAAGTTGTTTCTGTCATTTTTTATTTGATTAAAACAATCATAGCACCTACTTGTTATTTTAAAAAGACTCATTTAAAATCAATTCAAAAAGAAGAAGCTTATATCTACCAATTTTATAGTATGAAAACTTTGATAAAAACTCGGGCATTATAAAATGTAAACCCAGAAAACCATATTCACATAGTGTTCCAACCACAGCTTAAGTTAGACTCGCATGGCATTGAAATGTCAAACATGGAGAAGCAGCTGGAAACAGTGAAGAAGGATAGGGACACCATGAAGGTGTATCTGCGGCAGCTGGAGCAGAAGAACGATGATCTGGAGCGTGCCCACCGCATACTGAACGAAAGCATAGAAAACTTCGAGAAGATGCTGGATCAGGCCTACGAGAAGAACGCCCTCCTCGAGCTGGAAGTGGATGAGAAGGGTCTGCTGCAAGAGAAGCTGCAGCGGCTGATGGATGAGACGAGAGGTTGGTGCTTGTTGGCCAACCCCCTAGTCTATAATTTATACTTATCCCCCTACATCTTGCAGATCTCAAGCAGGAGCTGAATGTGAAGTCACGCTTTACCCCAGTGGTCAATGGAACGAGCATTTCCACGGCCAGCGACACCACCAACACGGTGAACAGCTCGATGAACTCGTCCGCCTCGCTGCCAAACGGCATTGTGGCCAACGGCGATCTAACGAACCACGACAATACCGTCACCACAAGAGCCACCAGCATCAGCGTGAACGCCCTCAATGGCAGTTTAGTTAATAGAAACGAATATAGCCAGCAGCATTCGCTTAAAAGTAAGATACTCAGTTCCATTAAGAAAACGAGACATGTGCTAAAACTATCAAAATCGAGTCGCCAAACGTTCAAGCCTTGCATTTAATTTTGTTTTTCCAAATGTTTTTAACATGTTTGTCACAACGTTAGCAGGATTAAGTTTCTCATTAATTGTAATTGCATTGTAAATTATTAAAATTAAGAGCACAAAATGTGACGAGAGTTTGCGACATTTCTTGTAGGCGAATTGTTTACGTTTCGTGTGCGTCTGTAGTTAAGTAGTTGACCAACTAACCTCTCGACTAACCTGCTGTGTATGTGTGCTTCCTCTTGCAGATCCCGAGAACCAAATCAATGGCAATTCCATGAACCCCAGCTCCCGCACAACGGCGCTCAACATTGTGGCCGACATGTTAAGAAAACTAAACGTAAGTCCTTCCGAAAACTTTGAACCCAGCATGTCAATCCCCCATTCCCATGTTTTGTCTTTATTTTCCCTGTACCAACACACACCTTCACCTCCACCTCCAGCTTATGTGTTTTTCCGTATGTTTTTAGTGGGACAAGGCCCTGCTATGTCCCGAGTGCGAAAAGTTTCGCTGTATTTGCGTGCGCCCGGCGACTCTGCAGCCGCCGCCATCGGCCAGCGAGTCAAGTCTCTTTCGCCGCGCCTTTGGCGGCAGCAGCAGCTCAGTGGCCGCCAGTAGCGTCCAGTCCACGCCCGTCAGCGATTGCAGTTCCTCCGGCAGCCTCAATGCGGGCTCAAACATTTTCAAGCGCTTCGCCGAGCGCATGCGCAACTCGCCGCACGCCAGCCTGCCGCTTTGACATTGCCCTACGATCCATAAGGCTAATTTTAGTTGCCCTCCGCTTGCATTTATTAATTGCATTGGTTAATAAATACAAAATTTATTTGTACCTTATTTTACAGTCTTTTTGTTTGTTAAGCACTCGTACTCTTTTTTTCGATAGCACTTTTCTTACTTGTAACAATATTTTGAAAGATAAGTCATGGAAATCCCATATGAAGTGATATTTCTATCGATTATGGGCTATGATATTAAGTGGAAGACGAGTACTAGGATATGTATTACAATTTTTCTGTGCAATCTTGGCAAAAGAAATCATCTTATTGTAAAACAATGAGTACTTGTTGATGCTTCCAAAAATTTTAAAAAAATAAAAAGCGTACGATAAGTTAAAGCTCTTTAGTTTCAATATATTTAATATAATATTTTTTTGCTTGTTGATTTTTAAACTTTTTCCTAATCCTTTGCCTCTTTTATTTTTACAGGCCATGGAGACGAAGCTAAAGACGTACCGCGAGAACGGCCAGCCCATGCCCCAGCGGCTTCGCTCTGCCCCGCAGTCCACCCATCCGGCCCTAGCCGGACTGCCTTGCCTCTCGCTGGATGCCGAGTGATGGGAATCACAGTCTCCTCAGACTCAGACCGAGCCTCTTTCTCATCCTCAAATGCATGCCCAACCCAAATCACCAAGGGCGGCGCACTGTTCAGTTGGCTTTACGTTTACGTTACGTTACTTTAATGTTACTGTTAGCATTAATTTAGCTTCTGCTGCCTCTTTATTTATTTGACCTAACTTGACTTTGTATAAACCATTTGCGATATTATAAATTACACAACAGTTAATGTTGTCGTTTCGAGCCCAACATGTAACATGCCTTAGTACGAATTAAGAGTATACACCTAAGCTAAGTCCCCACTCGGTTCACACTTCGACTTCAATTGTTAACAGCAACGCTATTGTTTTTTGGCATACAATGTGTTTAGCGAGTAAGTTTAAAGAAGATCACCCCCAGCAAACAAGCGAAGAAGCTCTGTCCAAGTATTATACTTAAATCGGACAACAAATACTCGTAGCGTTTAGGAAAAAAGACAAGATCTAAACCGAAAAATACAACCGATCACCTAGTTATAACTAAAACTATCCCAAGAGCTATTTTCTGTTTATATTTATGAGCGAATATAAATTTGTAAAAAACGCAAAATATTGTTAACGGCAAACTGTATAAAGCATAACAAAAATCCAACGAACAGGCAAGAAAATATATGTATATGTATGAATAAAGAGCAACATAATTAGTTTAATAGAAACGCACCCACACGCACTTGTCAATGTCAAACGTACGCAGGTATGTTGCAATTAATTAGTTTTAAATAATATTTGAGTTCATTACACAAGGTGAATGCTGCGTCAATTCCTATGCCAAGGCCAAATTCCCGTTTGTGGGAGCTTTCGCAGGGGAATTTCCCCGTTTTTAGACCCATTTCAATGCGGATTTTGCGGAGCTTTACTTCTCCCCTTATGGAGAAAGTCAAGATGATGGGTGGAGTTGGATGCTGGCTGGGGGGTGAATTAAACTGGATCTGAAGAGCCGACCTTGTTGGCGGGAAGGTCCGTTGGCGGTAAGCTAATGAAAGTACTCTGGTTTTCAGAAGAAAGCACGGGTTAGCATCGTCGAGTGAGCCAGCTTGGATGGAAAACTTCACCTCGGATGGCAAATCTCCCACAACAAATGCGAAAAATGGAAGAAAAATGAAAATATGACACAAGCTTTTATCATACCCAAAGCACTTACCAGGGAAAAGGGACAGGGGCGGACTTTCTGGTGTTGCTGCTGAGTGCATTGTTTGCTGCAGGGGCGGAAGGCGGTCGAGCTGGTCCAGGGGCATGGACGTGGGCGTGGCAGCAACCATAAGCGGATTGGGAATGGCACAATGCAATTGCCGTTTGAAATAAAAGTGAGCAGACACAAAGCCAGAATGACATGACTGCACCGAAAAATAATTTAGATGCATTTTTGGAGATCTTTAACTCGATCATAAATTCATACTTATGATATAAATATGGCTAGAAATACCTTTATTGAAAGAAAAAACGTTTTTAAAGTTGATGTTTTACGACATTCTTCAGGTCTCGTAAACAGTAGCGTATTTTTTAAAGAAACTCTTTTTATACTAACACAATTATATTTAGAAATAGGACTCAAATTGGTTTAAGTTTTATAGTAAAATTTTATTAGCCATCCATAAATATTTAAATTTTTTTCTGAATACTCAAAAATAACGTAAAATATATAAGGAGTTATACAATTTAAATTAAAAATTGAGAAATCTTAAGTGGTAAATATTAAATTAATAAATTAACACAATTTTTTCTAAGAGTGTTGGTTGTAGTAGAAGTGGCTATGAAGGTTATCCCTCTCATTTGCCATTTTATTTTTTTCCAAAAGTAATTTGAAGAATCTGCCCCGTTTTTTCTGCAGTCGCCTGATGAAGTCCCGCGAGAGTCCCGATCCCTGGCAGCTAATTAACTGGCCGCGAACACAATTTCCCGGCGAGCACAAAGGCCAACAATCAGGACCTGGCCAACATCGCATCACAATAAGCGGGTCAAGCCCAACTGCGAACCCGATTTTCCCTCTGCAAACAAACTCAATTGTTTCGGCATAAAAAACGACCGAACAGCTCGTAAAAAACTGTATCAAAACACTGGCTTTAAGTGGAAGCTCTCGAAATGCCACAAAAACAGGGTGTAAGGTCTGTTGGCCAAATTAACGCAGTCGTTAAACAAATGGCTTAAAGCCTTCGACATAATATGTATCCTAATTAAAGTCGGTAACTGGTTGAAAATGGTTATTAGATATTTTCGACACGGTAATTAGTCTTAAATTAATTTGACCTCTTTTGGTCTACTTTAACAGGAAATTTTTGAGGGTTATTGGGTAATAACCATATTTTATATTTTTACCGTCCTGAATTTAATTTTCGATAAGGAAATATATCCAACGCATAACCTTACCTTAAACCATTTGTATTTTCCCAGTAAATATTTATTTCCCGATAATAACCGGCAAGGAAACGTAGTTTCAATTCCTTCTGTATCATTATCTACTAATACCTTTCACGGGAAATTTTGGTTTCCATTTAACTCCACATCCTGCGGCACCCTCTAAAATTTTTTGAAGGGGGGTGGCCAAGGTATACGGCATTTATGCTCTTTAAATATTTAAAATACGCGACGCGACGTCGTAATGTAGGCAACAGAACGAGTACACAAACGGAAATAATAATGAGGTGTGTATGCCTTTGTTTTTGGTGCTTTGTGGGTGCCCGAGGGCCAAAGCCAGGACTATCCACTCCGTATATCCCATCCAAAGGGCCATATAGTCCCTGGGCCCAGCCTAAACATCAAACAAAATCGATATATGGGCGGTGTATATGATTTTTGGCATAAACAAGCAACAAGCAGGGCATACAGGACACACACAGGACACACACTCCACACACACACCACACACACACACTTAGAGCAGGCCGGGGGGGCCGTTTACAGGTTTGGTCCTTGCTTTGTTTGAGCGCCGCAGGACGCTCATTTTTCGTAATGAGTTTGTCTATGGTCGGAGGATGGGCAAATACCAAACATGACTACTGGAACCGAATCCTGTTGGCAAAAAACTCGGTATTCCCTTGAAAAATGTTTCCCTTTCGGTTTAAAAATGCGTAGCATCTACACAAATATTTCTGTTTTAATTGCTATGGCTTCAATATGGGTCATAAAGTGGGGCTAAGAAAGGTGAATTGAAAGAGTCAAAGTAAGCTTTGATTATTATTGTGGGTCTATAAATTTCCACTGGTCCAGATTTTAATAGAGAATATTTTTTCATAAAATATTAATATAACTAGACCAACTTGTGGAATTGTAATACCAACAACGATGTTTTTGATTTTTTTTTGATTTATTTTTAAGGGAATGTAGTCGGTTATCTTATTTTAAATATGATATGCATGGTTCTCAAATTCTAGATACATATATAAGTTAAAATAGTATGAAGCTTTGATTCAAAGAAGTCGACTATTAAGTTCTCAAAGATGTTCCATTAAGTAAACATAGTAAAGGAACCAAATTATTGTTATAAAACTTAAATTTTATTTGCAATTTCTAGAAGTTATGATTATTGCTCAATTTCTTTATTTTATATATTTCTAGATGCATAAAATATATTTTATTTTAGTTGTACTGACTGTGTAAAAGCTCTGTGCCCCAAAAGCGAATCAAAAGTTCTGGATCTCAACTGTGAGGGTATATAAGACGCAACAGTTCGCCTTGGTAGGGAAAATCCTTAAGCACACACCCATACAGAAGCGGAAAGGGAAGCGCGTTCACACACACACACACCGGGGAAAATCGTCCTGGGGGTCATGTGTGTATAGGTGTGTGTGTGTGAGAGCTTGTTAGGAGCTGCGCTGTCGTCTGCCATCTGCCATCTTCCTGTTGCCACCTTCCGGTTGCCATTACACTGAGCATTTGCTATAAATAATTTGGTCTTGATTTGAAGTGTGAGCCATGATAATGAAATCCCCTTGATTAGCCACCGATTGGTGGGTATATATATATGATGTATATTCCCCGTGCTATATAGATGGTTGGAACTGCAGCAGATGATGATCAATCAGGCGGACTGCGCTTTTAATTAGCACCCACACATCCTTGGGTCCCTTTCGACCGCACTTCAAGTGCTCCTCATTAGCTCACATTTAGAGATTTAATTTAATTGCATCGAATTGGATTCGCCTGACCTTTCCTTTTGGCCAACTAACGGATGATGTATTCGTGTGCGCAAGTGTCCTCCTGCAATTAGATTAATTGACCTGCTGCTGCTTCACCTTCGCTGGGGAAGCAGCTTTTATTCATATGGATTTGCTCCTTGCGCTCAATGAATTGCCGTCAGTGGCCTTATAAAAATGGCCAGTGAAATGGGCCAGAACCCAAGTGTAAACTGTTTTTTATGACACCGTCGAGATGCTCACCTTTGTGCTGTTTAGTGAATGCCAAATGGCCCCGTCCATTGTCTGCATTTTTCCCCATCCTGATTTACTACCCAGACACACACACATATATGTATAAAAAGGTATGTGGGTGGAAAGGATACGGAATATGACATTCGCATGTGGTCCAGGTCCACAACAAATCTCCGTGGACCATTTTTACAACCTGACCCTGATTCGACCCGAGTCCTAATGGAACTTGCGTAAGTAAATCATGCAAATATATATCATATCAACTGTACAATGGGGCCTGACAATCGATGAAGCATCTCGTTAGAGAAATATTCCAGGCAGGAACATTAATCAGCTCACCCAATGTTGTGGAAAAATAACAGTTGAACTACCCCGAACGATAACTAATATGATATGAAAGAAATGGAAAATGAAAGGAGTTCCAGGAAATGTCTAATTTCAACTAACTGACTGGATTTACTTGGAAAGACATTTGCATTGTTATTGCATATATCTAAAAATGTATGTTTTGAATTAAATTATAAAATCGGGCCGTCAAAAAAGCCTACCAAAAATTTGCCATCTTTCTTTCTGCTGCCACATAACAAAATCCGTATCTGAACACTAATTGCACTGAATAATTAAAAATAAAATCCTCAGTTAATTTACTAATTTCAGCAAAAAAAAAGAAACAAACATTTTATTATTATTTAAAAGTTCACTATAATAAAATCATACAAAATATTTTAATTTGATTTTAATTGGTAGAATCACTTGATAAGAACTAGTGCGAAAAGGTTGAATGTTATTTTTATGGGATTTAAACTTGTTTACACCATATATGTATAAGCAAATTTTATAAAAAACCGCATGCACAATTTATATATTTAAATAATTATTATTAAATATTTAATAAGATTTATTTTAATGGTGACCCTATGAATATAAAATTCGGTCTAGAATCCCAATGAATCTGCAGTGACAAAAGTGTAGCATACATTTTGGGGCAGCAACAAGTATATTCCCAAACAATTCGCAACTTTGTGCTGTCCACCATTTGGGGGAACTTTTCCTGGTGCTCCTGATCCGTTGTAAGCGTAGACCAATTAAGCGTAAACAAATTTGTTACTGTGGAAATATGAGAACCACTAGTTGCCTTTCGCCCAGTCAGTCCGCCACATGCCGCCCATTTGGCCATGGCAAAAAACCCATCCAAAATGAAAGCACCCACCAACCACCATACACCCATCCAACAGAACCTTTGACATTGACAAAGTGGGGGGCTGCTTTTCAGTTCGAAGCGAGCAACGCGGCGTATGTAAATATTTTTGGCTATTGATACGCGACTGGTTGAAGGATGACCCTGATGGCCAACAAACTGTTGCTCGGGCTTTAGAACACGCCGGGGAATTTTTCCCCAGTCGAGACATTCAGAGACAGGCATTTATTTCCCCTGCGCGCAACAGTCTTTTTCAGTCAGTTTTCAGGCTTCTGGCTAGTGGCACCCAACCAAAACCTCTTTTGTCATTAAAGCCAACTTCGTGCTGGCGCCGAACTCCGCTGCTGAGTGGCTCCACAAAATGCTCCAGTCTTCTTGGGGACTTGGCAGCGTGTGCACGTGTTTGACGCAAGGTGTTTTCGGTTCATTTGGTGGATATAGGTGCCTCTGTCTCACCAAAAATACAAAAAAAAACATCCCCTCCATATATCATATTTTTTGGCGAAGTTTCGTAAGTACAAAAAAAGAGAGAGTATATATATAGGTATAGGTATGAAATATATGTAGGTATATGCTATGACAATCTATTATCGTGGCAAAGTGAACGCTCTGCTTTAACGTGTAAATCTCGGCTCTAAGAGGATTACAATGTTTCGAGTAATTATTATCGCTGTGTGTTGTTTGCTCACCATAAACCTGCTGCAGGGAATTAACTTTGTTTCGATCTAACCACGTTTGACAAGTGCTGGGGGAAAAGCGGAAACGGAAGTGGGTGGCGATAGGTGGCGGAGGTGCCGTATAAACTGTTTTCGCCATTTAGTTTTTAGTGTTCGCCCCGCTCTCTTTTTGCCCTTTTCCCATATTTATTTATGCGCTGGCTCACACCTACACACCACATCCACGTGTGTGTGTGTGTGGGCTTGCGGGTGTATGCGTGTGCGGGTTCTTGTGATACACTTAATCCGACATTTACAATTTTTGCTTAAGGATTTATTTATGGATTCAATATGTGTACAACGCTTACATTTCCGAAGCAGTGAGTGTGTATACACTGAAAAAAAATGTGGAACTACTAAAGTTTTATATGTATTTTTAAAAATTGTATAGACACTTGCTTCGAGTTTTTTGTAAAAACAAATAGTGTTCTCATAAGTTTATTCAGGTTGATACATTTAAAATAATGGTCACACTTGGAAAAGGTTGAAAAATTTTTTTGATATATTTTAGAAATGTTTGGATACTAGATGGTAGGTTTTGGGAAACTCATTAAATAAGGTCTTATACAATATTTCCAAAACCAACATCAAAAAAAAAAATTTTTTTTTGGGCATACAATTTTTTTCTTGTTTGTATCAATAGAACATTTTTTCTCCCAGTGTATTTGTTGTGCTCGCATTAGTCTGGTACCTTTTAGAATTCTTTCAGGACCAATCCCTGCTCCAATCCCCAGCACATTTGCATGCGCAAAAGATGCTCCATTGCATACACTTATTTTCTATTTTTTTTACTCGTACATATAACTCATTTTGCGTTGCACACATATAGTGCAGAACTCAGTGCATTACTTCCAAGCTGATCCAGTAAAAGGCCAGCAATACAACAATGCCCTGGTTCTACTTGGGATATAAATTTAAATGGAATCTGAATGCCAGCCGGCAGCCAACACAATCAACAAGCTGACAAAATGTGCAGATTCACAGTTTTTTGAAAAATTCGAAGTTATCCGGGGGAAAGTGCATTCTCAGCTCGAACAGAAGAGCTCCAGGTGTGTTTGGAAACAGAAAGGGATACTCGAAATAATTGGAAATGGCCATGGCACAATCCAGATGAGACTACTGGCATTTTTAATCGCTTCTTTTTATGCGTTTCTTGCATTAAATATTACGAGCTAGTGAAACAGAATTTGAATTGCAGCAGAAAAATGAAAAAGGGGAAAAAAGAAGCTTAATGGCTTTTGACTTAATTAATTTCCAGCTGTGTAGCCTTGTTTGATGGGATGAAAACTAGTGACCAATAAAGTTTTTTTAAGCTGAATTATGAAGCAAATTCATTTCTTTGAGGTTATTCGAATTTTTATTGCGATAATTTGAATATGAGACTATTAATAACAGCTGAATCTATATTTGCTTGGTACCCTATTGGTCAATTTATGTATTGGCTTTTTAAATTTCTGATTTTTAAACACTTGGAACTCCATGTTGCCCGACATTCAGAAAAGAAAAAAAGTTGATTGACAGAATTAAATTATAGATTCCAATTGGTTTTCTGCAAAAAAAGGAATTGTTAATATCTAAAAAATGCATGACTTTTTTGGAGTTCTGTTTCATAATACATTTTTTATTTACACAAGTCAGCTCTAGAATTTTAATATGTACAAAAAACATTTCCTTGCTAACTTCCTTTTCATTTACATTTTTTTTTAAGCCTCAGGTCTTAAAATTTTTGGAATTCTATAGTAAATAAGAATGAACAGCCCAATTATAAAAGGAAATTCAACAAAAGGCCAATTCAGCTAGTATCTTCAAAGTGTTATTTAATTAAAGTATTGTATGTGTAGTTAAGAAATTTGACATTTTGATTGATTTTTTCTAATTGACTTGACACATTTATTTGCCTTATTTTGCGTTGAAACCCAACGGAAATGTGGCAAATCCCTTTAGCTTACATTTATAAATGGTACAAATTGGGCTAAAAGCACATTCAATTGGCTACAGATTTAAAGGGATACTTGAGATGACAGGGGCTTGTGGTTAAATCAAAATCCCTGAGATGGCCGAAATGTATTTATTTCAGGCAATAACTGGGGTTGAGTTGCAGCTGTGGCTAACATTGAGGTAAAATATCTGTTTACACAATTCGGCCAGGACCATTTATCATGACATTCTAATGGCAAATAAATAGAATATATTTTTGTTTATTCTTTCTCCTTTGCTTGGCAATGCTGACTTGTGTAAACCGTGGAACAAAGACAATAAATTGTTTGTGCACCATTGTACAATTGACACTTGCCAGCGGGCATAGGAAATTTATTTGTGCGTCGACGAGTGCTTATAGTAGATTTTGTCCGATCAAATAAATCTTGTTTTTCACATTTCGATTTGAAAATGCTATCCATTGAATTTCATTAACGTTGTCCATCTGCACTCTTCGGTTAAAAATAGAAGCAAAGACCCCACATCCATGTGGACACTGTGTACTGGCACTCGCTTTTTTGGTTTCTGCAGTCATGGTTTCTGCAAACATGGTGACAGCGGATACTTTGCACCACTTGCCACTTTGCTTTGGAAAATGGTGAGTGGCGAATGGCGAACGCCCCCGCCTTTGTTTTTTGGTTCGAGTGGAGGGCAAACATTACCAACAAGTGTGTGGGCGCACTAAGAAAAATATATATTAATAATCATGATTAAACTCTGGGTAATTTTAAGCCCCCAAGTGACTACTTTCAATATAACTTATTGAGTATCAACAGCTTTAAGTTTAGTCTTCGGTCTTAGAAAGTTTTTAATCCAAATGTTAATCTAAAAGTAGGTTTTAAGGTTAGAAAACCTTTGAATATCTTGAGATTAAAACCTACTTGTAGTTTACAATTTTTTTAAATTTTAAAACCTATTTTTAGTTTAACATGCTTGAAAAGAATTTTTGGAAAATATGATTTTTAAAAATTTAAAAATTTGGAAAGAAATTTTTGAACTAAATAATTAAGCGTTGATAGTATACAAACTTTTTTTTAACTTTGGGTTCTTAATTTGGGTTTAATTAGTTTTAATTTTTTACGGATAAAAGAGGGAATTTCCTCTAAGTCCAATACATTATATGCCACTTTCAAATTCAAAATTATTTATAAAATTTAGAGAAGTTATACACTGGCTATTTCTCCCCGTGTTGGAGTGAAAAATAACTAAAAATGTGGCAACAGAGCGGCAGCGGCAAAATCGATATGAAACTCTACATGATGTATAAAGTTGTTGCTACATAAATATCAGATATGCAAATATTTGCGAGGCTGCCACCTGAAATTCGTTCGCCCTCTGCGAAAATGCTTAACTGAAGCGTTGGAAAATTTGATGTGCCACTGGGATTTGGCAAGTTGGGGGGGCGGGATGGAGAGTGGGGGTGGTCTCGATTTGCCTGGCAATATGCAAAATCTCCAAAGGCGCTACCGACTGGCAACAGTCGGCCTGGGGAATAGCTGTCACCTTGGAAGCGGGACCACTTCGAACTCCACCCACCGACCGAAACTGAAAACCTCTCTATATGGCTATATGGCTGCGTTATTAACGCAGTCAGCAAGTGAGGAGCGAACGAAAAGATCAAAAGCTTTAACGCGCCACCGTAAGCATGTGCAAATATTTCAGTTGATTTTATTCCTTATTTTTATCTTATTTCGCTGCCATTCCGGGGCACAAAATAATAACAAAAAAAAATTATTTATAATATTGTATTCGATGGAGATGAGCCCGAAAAGTCCCTTAATGCCAAAAACACAGACAGGCGAAAAGGGAGTGTTGAGCGGAACTTGAGGGTCCAAAAAAACCTGAAGACCCGGGATCTCCAGAAAGGGACAGGCGGCCAACCGTGCTGTCATTTTTTTACCCAACCGCCTTTCCTGTTGCTCCTGCTTTCAGGACCTTCGCTTTTTGGGTCGTTTTCGTTTAACGGTCTTATACCTGCAGCTGTTTATCATAATTTTGTTGATTTGCTGTCTGCTAACAGTAACAATAATAATCATAACAGCAACAAAAACAACGGCCATGGCGGCAAAATCAAAATAAAATAAAAAGGCCAAAAAACTGGGCCCAAAAAGTTCGACTCACCAAGGCGCGCCCAAAAAAAAGGGAAAAAAGGAGACGAAAACTTTTGGCAAGTAAATTTGAATGTCGAAAACTTGTTTTAGTCAACAGCTTCAACAAAACGAAATAAAGGAACAACTTCGGTTTCATTTTTTACATCTGGCTGGCAATGCCCTTAAAGAGCGAAATTATTTTAATCAATTTTAAATGATTTTTTCCCAAAAGAACTTGCCAAAACGTGTCATATAAAAAATGTAAGCAGGTATCTATTTAAAAATTCATTTTTTTCTATAAACAAAAACTGCGGTTTTATAAAAAACATACAATTTTTTTGGTTCAAAAATCTTCAAACAGTTTGTGGTAATAAAAAAATTATGAAATCCTTGAAAAAATATACCCATGCAAACATATTGTTGAACAAAGTAAATATTAAATCATTGTTATGAATATTTAAACTTCAATTAATATAAATGGTTTTAAAAATGACTAAACTCTTAATTCCAAAGAGTTATTAAAGAAATTAAGTATTAAAAGCGACAAAATTGGTAGTTTAAGCCCTGCTAATCCTATAATACTTCTCCCCGACAAGAGTATATAAATATATATAAAAGCAGATAGCAGTAATGTGCATGAAGTCGGGGCAAAAAACTTTGTTTTTTGTTGGACGACCAACGCGGCGTATGCGTCATGTCAAATGGGTCGCAACGCTTTTCATAACTTTTTCGGCAATGGCCCTTCGTTGTCCTTGGCGCCATTTTATAATGAATTGTTGTCACAATATAATGTGGCCATTGTTGTAGCTATAGGTGTGTGTATTTATGTGTGTGTGTGTGGCAATTTAATAAAATATTCAATTGCCTTTTTGGATGGTGTACCATCGGTCCCCATGGGTCGCAAATGACCAGACTTGGGCTGCCAATTAAAAACATGGCGTCATGGCAACATCAACTGCTAACGGCCAGCACGCAAATGTTTATTAGCCGCAAAACGTTGCTCATTAAAAAAGTTCGTCACGGCGTCAAGGCCTCGGGTTTAACCTGGCTGACGGACGGTACTGTCCGCGGGATCTCTCTGCCTGATTAAAACTTTTTGCGAAGCCTACACTCAAAAAAAAAGATTTTAAAATATTTCAAAAGTAAAAATTATTTTAAAAAATATGTAAAACATCGCAGAAGTCTACAATTCATCTGTTTTTTATAAGCCTTTGTTCAAATGATATATCATATTTTAGTTTATAGTAATCACGCAAAGTGAAATAACGCCCATTCTTAGTTTAATTACATATTTTGTAATTTGCTTCTAATATTCTTATTTGTTTATATATTTATACAATTTTTTTTTTTAACTACAAATGTTAAAAACCTATAATTCTTGGCGTTTGTCACAATATTTCTGTGGGTGTTATTTCACTGAGCGTTAAGCACAGTAGAAAGATAGAAAATTAAAAATTTTTTAAATAAATATTACCACCTTTAACATGAGTAATAAAATATATGTATTTGAATGCACTAGTATTTTTTTTGCGTGCACCCGCCATCGATTCTTTCTTTTTGTGGAGTTACCAACTTGGCTTTAAAGTTCCATTAGTTGCATGCTTGTCTGGTTCTTGGCTTAAACTCGTTTGCCGCGAGGCGATAGCCTAATTACGGCTGCCCGTCATCATGGGCATTATCGTTATCATCGTTTACATCGTTATGAATGTCGCCTGATTTTCTTCGTTTTTTTTCCCCTTCCTACTTTTGGTGGCCAGATGTTTCGGTTTTGCCCGTCGGCATTTGCTTTGATCTATCCGTCCTGATTATATGCCAACGATTCGAGTCCTTTTTTATTTGTTTTCGGTGTATGTCTACGGATTGTATCCTTTTTCACACAGGCCAATGCCTTTTATGACTTCATTCATCTTCCTGCCGGGTAGTAGGGAAAAGTGTCCGGAGGAGTTCTCTCTTATATGACATACTATCCTGTCGTATCATAAGCAATGACCATGTGCAACGCGGGCTAAATTGACCGAGTATCTGCAGGTCGCCGCTCATCACTTGACACTGCACCCTAATCAAGGGGTGGAAAATGGGTTACGGGAGAGGGGTTTGTAATATGGGTCGGAAAATGGGGTGGACTTGAGTCAAGTGCGTGGACGTGTGAAACTACAATCCAGTCATGTCCGGAAATGTTGAGTGAAATATATTACCCTAATACCCTACATGTGGGTTTCTGAGCCCAAGTTCTGGAATATAAATTATTTAAAGGATTTCCATCATTTCATATGCAAGCAAAAAGTTCAGTTACAGTTTAGACTGGCTTCTATGAAAAGTTTGTGGAAAAGTTAGAGTTTTTATGTAGCTGTTGATTAATTCACAAGCGCTGTATTATAACTTAATCTAACTTTTACTTTTTACATTAAAATGTTGTTTTAATATTTATAAATATTTTCAACCAGCACTTGCTAAAAATAACATTTTGAATATTTTATTAGTGTTCTAAATCAAATAATATTATATATAATATAATAGCAGTACACATTATTAAAGTTAATTTTAAAAACAATAAAAACTGCCTATTTCTTTCTGCCGAAAATGGTTTCCAAACCTTAGAAACTTTATATTTAATCAATTTTAAGTTGAATAGCTTCTTTCCAGACAAAACAGTAATCCAACTTAAGCAATTCTGTATACCAATAAATTTTAAATTGAATAGCTTCTGCCAAAATCCTATGTAAATAAACAATTTTCCTGTATTACCCTTGGGCTCTTTTCGTTGAAATCATTAAGAGACCAAACATAACCAGTCTTTTGGGAGGCGAGGGAATAACCGAAACAATAACAACGTCAACGGTGATGTTGAGCCCCAGATATGCGAGACAACCCAGCACATCGTACAAATATATAGAACGAGGCAGGCACACGCCATTCGAGTCGGAATACGAAGTCTATATAGCTTGTGCCTGTTGCAATGTTCCATTTAAATAATGCCTTCGTATAAGTAAAAGTGTGTCTGTAAGCCAGGAAAATGCATTGGATTGAGGGGGAGTTGTGAGGAGGGGTTCCCACATGGGACAGGAAAATGAGGAAAATGGGGTAGGGGAACACGACTCCTTGGCTGCGAAAGTTAAGCATGCTGTCACACGTTTCATTTATTATAAAATATGCAAACGTGCTGCCTTATAAATGATCAACATCTTCAATTTAATAATGTCATCGTCATCGTCAGCAAATGGCAGTCGGTGTCATTCGCATTCAGGGCCATGGAAGGGCCCATCAATTGCAATTACCAGCCAGATGACGAACGAAATCAGAGCCCATCCGTGGATTAAAGCTCGATTTTCCCCACAATTAAGGCAAATAAGATTCCGGAAAATTTCCTTAATTGCCAGCATTGGCATGCATAAATGTGCCACATTGTTTCGTGCAGTCCAACCTATGGAACAAAAATGTTTCTGCTGGCTTTAAAACATTGTTGTTCAACCTATCTTAGTTTTGACAAATTTTAAAATATATAAAATGAAGTTTCACAATTTTGCGAGCTATTTTAAATAGTTGGCGGAATTTAAGCTACTTTTGCTTATGCAATGTATTTATTTTAAACTTTTTGTAATACAGAAACCTGACATTTTTTACCTCTGGTTAAGGCATAACCTGCAGTGAACATGCCAACAAAAAACAGCTTTGTACAGCTCGCAGTTGACAAATCATGTTAGTTGCAGTGTCGACAGTCGGAGTATGACAAAGATACAAACTGACAGTTGGACAATGGTACATATATCCGCTTGATGACTACTGCCAACGCCATTTTTGATTGACACTCCTGCAGATGTGCCGCCATTTCCGGCGCAAATATACATATATATGTGCACACAGTGTGTGCAAGAGTGGCGGCCTAAATGGTGTGCAAATTAGATACATCATATTCATACAGACAGAGAGCTAACAGATTATTTATATGTCCCCTCGAAAACCATCCTGCGATTGGTCTATGAATTTTTCAGCATTGAGTTCCGTTCGCCACTGACAACTATGCAAATTGTTACGTTCTCTTTTATATGGAAAAATATTGTGTTCAAAACTATAGTCGCTACCGTTAGTCTATATTTTACACATATAATTTTTTTTAGAAGCTTAACAGAAAAATTTGGATTTACTATTTAAATAAACAATTGTTTTCATTAATATTTGTATGTATTCTAAGATGATTAATCCGAAAACAAAATTTTATAAATATATATTTATAGCAAATTTTTAAAAGCCTTAATGTTAATATGTATTTTAAATTCTATATTTCAATTACTTGAAATATAGTTACCATATTGAATTTGTATTTTTCCATATCCTTTTGAATCCTTTTACTAATGGTTTGGGCACAGCTGTATTTATGTTACTGTGCATGCAAAAGTTGTTGCTTATTGAAAAAGTTTTGAGCATTTGTCGTAATATTATGCAGGTCGCCGGTGTGCTCAGAACCCTTGCCCTCGACCGGCACCCAAATGGGCTTCATCGCAGGGTGGGTTTCGTCATTGTCATGTGGCCCACTCGGCGGCTACGTAACGAGAGGGTCGAACACCTTTGCTTTGCATTTACTGGTGTTCGTGTGACAAGGCGCAGGACAACAAAGCAAATGCTGCTGGATGGGGTCCAGTCTCCGGTCTCAGGACTCCGGATCTGGGTTCCAACAGTTTCAGTGGCAGTGGATTCCTGGGTCGGGGAAGCTCTCCTGTGGACCCTTGACGCGTTGATTGATTGCGTCAGGGCGGAGCGATGGGAAAAAAGAGGGAGCAGAGGAAGTAAAGCGTACAGCAATTGCACATTGGTTTAGAAGGAAATGCAAATTTAAATTTGTTTAGTCACAGGGAAATGGTATAAAAAAAGTTTGCAGGAGGCAAGTTATTTTTAGACATTTTTCAGAAAACTTTTAGCCTATAAATATATTATGAAAGCCATACTTTGGCATTACATAAAGTGTACAACAGAAATTTAGGCTTTCAATTTAAACTTAAATGAGGTATTCATAATAATAAATTAACAATTTTTAATTAAATGAATCTTTAAGACTGTTGGATAAGGTTATTATTAACTCAGATTATAAATAAAACTGATTTTAAAACTAGTTATAATCAAGATTTAGTCAATTATTTATAATTATATATTTTCACAATTTATTTATTTGCCTTATTTTGAATAATTACCTGGTTTAAAAATTGTTTCTGCTTTTCATTATTATCAACAAAAAGAAGAGGACATATTTTTAATAGGTTCCAAAATGTGACTGCCTTCTTCTCACCTCTTTGAAATAAGGTATAAAATTGAACCACAATGGTATACCAATATCGCAAGCCCCATAACTATTAAGCCATTAAATTTTAAAACCACAATGCAAGTTGTACTAAAATCAATCTTATTTGCCCTTAGCTCGTTTGGGGATTTTTATTTTATGGCCCCATACCGGCATTGTGACAACCTTTCAGTCAGTGTAATTTCGATTTCCCTTTATTGTCCGCCTTCTTTGTCCTATATATGGGATATTGGACGGGGGTACGGGGAGGTCCTTCGGGTCCTTAGATGGAATGGTGGGCGGTGTGAACTGTGTGTGTATACAAATCGAGAGGGCAATGGCAATGTAAATTGTTGACGCGCTTTGAAAGGCTTTGGCTGCTCGAGTGGCTGTTGCCTGTTTGCATAAGCCAGCCGAGCGGCCAAATCAAATGAATCGAATGCCAAAGTGAGTGGCTTTAAAAAAATTCTTTCTTTTTTTCTCTCCTTTTCTTTTTTTGTTGCCATAAAATGTGTGTGCTGGTAGTTGTTGGATAAACAGGCGCGACCCCGATGGCGACGTGTCGAGCATATTAAAGTTGGCGGCCCCATCGACCGCATATTAAATTACGGCCCACAAAAATGTCTCGATTAGGCGGCAGGCGTGTCAACTGGAGCTATATGGCAGGTGGATTTGGCTCGATGGGTCCTGTCTGTGGGTCCTAGAGTTTAAGCCCGGTCAACCGCAACAAGTGAACGCCCCTTGCAAATTGTTGCGCATACGCCATGTTGCCAACAACGTAAAAGTTTCCATTTTTGTGGGTCATAAACGTAAAATATCTTTATTGTGAATGACGCTTTGAGGTTAAAAATAAATCTGTGCCCGGCCACACGGCGTATGCGTAATGCGTAAATTTATATACCCGCTGTCTGCTGCGCGGGTATATCTCTGTGTATTTTGGTTGGTTCTTTTTTCCAGCGGTGGTGGCTTTTATAGCACTGCTGTTGTGTCTTTGCTTTAATTTTCCGAGCCTTCGTTCTTTTGTTTTTGTAGTCATTTGTGAAAATATTGCCTAACAAAGCGTTAATAAATGAGGCATTTAATTAATTGCGAGGCCAGGTCTGCTATTTAATTATGTAACCTTAGCACCTCGGGCGCTCCAAGGACTTTAATGGAATTTAAAGAGGCTCACTGCAAAGGCCTTCTGTCAGCACATAAACCGTGAAAAAAATACTTTATAGTATACATGAAAAATAAAACCCTTAGTGTCTTAAAAATGTTTACTGAAAAATATATTTGAACGGTGTTACTTTATTATTTTAATAAGGAGTAATGGTTATATTTTACCTCTTATTTAAAAGGCCACTAATGGGATCATTTAGAAAAATCTTTAAAAAGATAAGGTCTATTGAGGGTTTATATAATTTTCTTCAAAATGCGAATACCCACATATTTTTTAAAGTTAACACCTATTAAAAAATATTTTTTTTATGTAGATTATTCACACCAATTCATAGGTTTGTAGATTCTGATGAGCAGATTTTACTAAATTCTCAAACAAACTTTTTTAAAAATTCTGAACTTTACCATGAGTTAATTAATTAAGTCCTGGGCAATTTTCCCAGAGTGTATGGCTTTGTAAATATGAGCGACACAAAAATAAATTGAATTGCATATAGAGACAAACAAAGTGAGGGGGGACGAGCGGGGTAAGCCCACTTGACAGCTGGTCACAAAAGTCAGGCAGACAGAAGGGGTAAGGGTTTTTGCTTTGTTGTTGCCTTTGGCCCAGGGGTTTGGGGGTAATAAGTGCAGACGTCAACACTCGACTCGATTGTGTTTGTGGGTTTGCTTTGGCAAGGAAGTGAGCGAGTTTGCTGCCACAATAAACAGCAATAGAACAGCTACCAAAAAGCAATGTTTACTCTAAGTCACACAAATAGAGATACACAGAAAGAAATAGGGAATTTAAAAAACGTTGTTTTGTTTGTACTTGCACCTTAACCTATCCTTAAGTCATCAAGAATAAATTTTTTAATTTTTAAAAAAAATTTAAAAACAATAAATATCTCTTAGCTCAATACAACAATTTAAAAAAAAGTCCTACGACATTTTGGTTAATTTATGTATTCAGATATTTTGATTGTTTCTGATGTGTTCTAAAATGTATAGTTTTTTTTATATTTGAATAGTTACCTTTTGCAAAGCAGAACCACCAGAATCTAGTTGTCATTCAAGTCTTGTACTAGAATTCTATTTGTTAGAATGTTATTATTTAGTCACTTTCAAAGTACCTTCTTATAGATAAGGTATTTGATTAATTAACTTACTTCTGAAATGGTTTAGATGATAAAACAACATTTACAAAAAGTTTTCAAAGTAGCCCAAAACTTCCCGAAAGTAAAAATCAGATTATGATTTTTGACCCAGTGCAGTTTTCACTTGCCAGCCGGTGAAATGTTTTCCACCAAAATCGTATACAAACACAGCAGCACCACAAACACCAGGACCAATACCAACACCAAGGCCAAAAGGAACACGAACGTCGAGAAGCTGCCGCAAGGAGGCGAATCGACCCGGGCTTAATGCCTAAGCCCGCTGCGACAGGACATTTAATCTCGTTGTATTAGAGGTGGTGTGAGGCTGGGTCACACGGACGCCACACGACACGGGACTTAAAGGAACCAAAGGACCCAAAAACCGAAACCAAGACGAAGGGAATGGGATCGGGTATGGGGATGAGAACTGGAAGTTGAACTCGAACTGGGACTTAAAGTGCCTCAAGTGGCAGTCAACCGTGGCGTAGGACTCCAAAGGGTAATGCCTATACTTAGCCTGTTGCTGTTGCCGCTTTTATTGTAATTCTAGGAATTGTTATTTCTACTTTAACAAGCCCAAAAACCGAATCTCGGTCCTCCATTTACGTGGGCTCCCATTGTTTGCCTGTGCGTCGGATTGAGCAGAAGAGATGTCATGGGGCTAATGTGATATCCTTCCCCGTTCCAATCCACCGCCCTCGTATTCTTGAGGTTTGACGCAAATTGCCATTGCCATTGCTTGAGTCTCGAGTAGAAGAAGTCGGAATGCCAATGCAAATTTTGACACACTCTCGATGGTTTTGGTGTGCTCGACTTTCAAATGGAAAAATTTCAAGGAGCTCGCCCTAAGTTGCAACCCGAGAAGCAACACTCAAATTAAATTGCATGTTGACTTTTGGAAAATATATTTTTGGCTACGCATGTAGGCCAACTACATGTGCGAAAGTCGGCAAACAGAGTTGCTTCGTTTTTTGGCTTCTGTGTGATTTTCATTACACTGAGTGCTCCACAGTTGGTCAATGAAATATGAGCAAGCGTTCCGGCCATTGGTCACATCTCAGTTGGCCAAAAGTGGCTTCAATTTGCGTTTTCGGCTCCAACACAAAGAGAAAATGAAGAATATTGATCTGATTGAACTTAAAAAATATATAACTTCTACATTCATTGTAAAAAAGAATAGGCAACCTGTTTCTTGTCTGAAAAATTTAACTAGAACATTGCCGCTAGCTTAGGATTTTCAGTCAGATAAACGCTAACTTCACGTCTCAATGACGAAAATTAACATGACATTGAGAAATAGGCCCTAAAAGGTGACAAAGTCAACGCTTTAAAATTGACATTCCAGACAAGTAAAAAATTTCGTGGATCGTATTCGTGTATTTTTGTAATAACAGGATGGAAAATAGTTCAGAAAATAAGTTATTAATATACGCAAATATTTTTTTAGTGCCATGAATTAATAATTCATTTAAAAAAAGTGTTCCTCTCTGTAGAAATTGATTGCAAGTTGCGCAAACAAATTTCTAGTCGAACTCCAACTATTGACAGTGCAAATAGTCAGAGCTGGTGGACCGAATCAAACAAGAAATCTCGCAGCAAATGAAAAACCCGTTCGCAAATAATGGCGTGAACGAGGAGCAAAGAATAAACGAAACTAATTTCCGGTCACCGACACAAACAAAAGCGCATCGAGCCGGAAATCGAGTTAACCCGCAGGATAAAAGCACCAAAAGACGCAGTGCGTGAGTCTAATTAGAGTCAAGGTGGGTGGGAAAACTGCTGGAGGGGGCAGGAAATTTCGGGGGCGGTAAAATCGAATGAAAAGCGATAGGGGAAAAACATCTGCAGTATTTTGTGGGCGTGGAAAAGCTCCTGCATGAAACTCCGTGCATTGCGCAGTGAAGTTTTTACTACCGCCTCCGCGAAGCTCCGTTTGCCAGCAAGTTTGTAAATATTGCAGTTTGTTTGCTGTCCACCCACGCTACGTGGGTCTACGTGGATTATATCAATGTATGTGTGACGGGACAGGACATCACACGGATACTTACCCAGACATGGGCAAAACGGGAACCCCATGTGGCCGACAGCCAAGTGCGAAACTAACGCAAGTAACGACGTGGCCGAAAGAACCCAAATTGTTGCTCGAGTACAGCTCAAACAGCGATTACGCTACCTTACCCTGCACTCAATTTCACCCTACTTTCTCCACTTTCTCCTCCTTATTTACCTCTCCTTTTTTTCCCAGCTGCCAGCCATGAAATATGCATATTGTTGCTATTGCTCTTATACTGCTGCACCTGGGAATCGCTGGTTGTATTCGGTTGCATTCCGCCCAGGTGACAGCCGCACTCCATTCACTCAACTTACCTGAATATTTGCGAGTAAAGTCGGTAGTTAGTAAACAAACAGAAAGTTTAAGTTGTCTAGCTCTAACTTTCTTAACCGCATGGTGTGCTCAGGCTATACAAATTAAGTGCTAATTTGAAAAACATTAATGAAAAGGAAACTTTTACAATTTTTAAAACAGAGCTGCTTATCTAACTTAGCCATTTTAAAAGTTTAATAAATCATTTATCCTATGTTATCCAATGTTACTTCTTTTTTTTTGACTAACCTTTCCATATTAAATTTTTAATAAATAAGAAATAGTTAAAAATACAATAAATTCATAGAGGTATCCCACGTCTCAATCGGGATTCAATAACCCAAGTTATGGGTTGTGAAATTGCTGTTTTGGGTTCCCATTCTAAAAGCTATTATAATTACGGATACATGGAACATGAAAATGGGTAAGAATTTTAAAAATTTTTAAATGAACAATTTGAATGTAGAACATTAGAGATTTTCACCACAAACTCATAGAGGCAACACACGTCAAAATCGGACTCCAATAACTAAAGTTATGGAATCTGGAAGTTCAGTTTTGGGTCCCCAATCGGAAAGACATTGGAATTACGAAAAAATCGAACATGAAAATGGGTTAAAATTTGGAACGTCGTCAAACAGAAAACTTTTAATGTAGATTATTAGATAATTCAACCACAAACTCATAGAGGCATCACACGTCAAAATCGGACTCCAATAACTAAAGTTATGGAATCTGGAAGTTCAGTTTTGGGTCCCCATTGGATCCCCATTGGAATTACGGAAAAATCGAACATGAAAATGGGTCAAAATTTAAACCCTCGTCAAAAAGAATACTTTAAATGTAGAATATTAAAGAATTTCACCACGAATTCATAGCTGCATCCCACGTCAAAATCGGACTCCAATAACTAAAGTTATGGAGTCTGGAAGTGCAGTTTTGGGTCCCCATTCGGAAAACCAGTGGAATTACGAAAAAATCGAACATGAAAATGGGTTAAAATTTTGATCCTGGTTAAAAAGAAAACTTTTAATGTAGAATATTAGAAAATTCAATCACAAACTCAAAGAAGTATCACACGTCAAAATCGGACTCCAATAACTTAAGTTATGAGAGTTAGAAGTGCAGTTTTGGGTCCCCATTGGATCCCCATTGGAATTACGGAAAAATCGAACATGAAAATGGGTTCGAATTTTGACCCTCGTCAAAAAGAATACTTTTAATGTAGAATATTAGAGAATTCAACCACAAACTCATAGAGGTATCACACGTCAAAATCGGACTCCAATAACTTAAGTTATGAGAGTTAGAAGTGCAGTTTTGGGTCCCCATTGGATCCCCATTGGAATTAAGGAAAAATCGAACATGAAAATGGGTTTGAATTTTGACCCTCGTCAAAAAGAATACTTTTAATGTAGAATATTAGAGAATTCAACCACAAACTCATAGAGGTATCACACGTCAAAATCGGACTCCAATAACTTAAGTTATGAGAGTTAGAAGTGCAGTTTTGGGTCCCCATTCGGAAACCATTGGAATTACGGAAAAATCGAACATGAAAATGGGCTATAATTTTGACCCTCGTCAAAAAGAAAACTTTTAATGTAGAGTATAAGAAAATTCAAACACAAACTCATAGAGGTATCAAACGTCAAAATCGGACTTCAAAAACTAAAGCTATGGATTCTGGAAGTGCAGTTTTTGTCCCCATTGGGAAAGCCAATGGAATTACGAAAAAATCGAACACGAAAATGGGTTAAAATTGTGACCCTCGTCAAAAAGAATACTTTTAATGTAGAATATAAGATATTTCAAACACAAACTCATAGAGGTATCACACGTCAAAATCGGACTTCAATAACTAAAGTTATGGAATCTGGAAGTGCAGTTTTGGGTCCCCATTCGGAAAGCCATTGGAATTACGAAAAAATCGAACATGAAAATGGGTTAAAATTTTGACCCACGACAAAAAGAAAGCTTTTAATGTAGAATATAAGAGAATTAAAACGCAAACTTATAGAGGTATCACACGTTGAAATCGGACTTCAATAACTTAAGTTATGAAAATTAGAAGTGCAATTTTGGGTCCCCATTCGGAGAGCCATTGGAACTACGAAAAAATCGGACATGAAAATGGGATACAATTTTGACCCTCGCCAAAAAGAAAACTTTTAATGTAGAACATAAGAGAATTCAACCACAAACTCATAGAGGTATATCACGTCGAAATCGGACTCCAATAACTAAAGTTATGGAATCTGGAAGTGAAGTTTTGGGTCCCCATTCGGAAAGCCATTGGAATTACAGAAAAATCGAACATGAAAATGGGTTTAAGTTTTGACTCTCTTAAAAAAGAAACAGTTGAATGTAGAATATTAGAAAATTTAACCTCAAGCTCATAGAGGTATCCCACTTTAAAATCGGAATCCACTTACTCTAACTGCATGAATTTAGCATGTTTTTAAAGCAAGAAAAAAGGTGAGCTTTTAGCAAGCGGAGATTGATAGTGTTTTACAATTGTTTCCACGTTTTTTCACCAAATCCCGTAAGCTGAACCTGCAAATTGCTGTGATCAAGTGAAAAAATCCGTGCAGCATTACAGCGCATCGCGATGTCGAGTGAATCGAATTACCTGGTTGTTTGCTGCCGCAGTTACAAGTGCATGTGCATTCTGGATGCAGCTGCATTTGCATGCACTCCGCACGCTTTTATGCATTTTGCAGCGGATAAACATCCATTTGGCCAGGGGGTGATGCTGAAATGTGACGTGAAAAATGCATTTCAATTTGTGCTGTGCTTTAAAACAAAGGCTAATTAATGGTAGGTTCAGAGCTCCATATGCAGACCGCCCCAATGTCGGCCACGCCCACATGCACTCATCCAAATGAAGAGTGGTCCTTTTTGAGAACCATGGGGACTACGCCGTTTGCTAGGCATTTGCTCTCGCCGCTCCGGTCACCGAGTCCTTTATTAAAGTGTTTCCTGCATGAAAAGGACATCGGTGGATGGGTGGTTGAGTGGGTTTAGCCCATCCGTGAGTGGATGTAAGTGTGTGGAGGGTCTGGAAAAACACGGCACACACACGCCCACAAAAATGTTCACTCGCTTAATTTCCGGTCTGTTGTTCACCCAGTGAACTAATTAAAAGTTCAGACTACCTAAGATATTGAGGGCTCCAGACGAATTTCAAGGCACCCAACGAAATGTGCTCTTGAAATTAAATTGAATTGAATTGTCTGCCTTTTTGGATTTAATTGTACCATTTATTTCGTTGCTTTAGATAAGAGATTTTATGACTAAGATTTTTCTAACTATTTGAGATAATTGACAAAGGTTATTTCTTCAATTATAGGAAATTCTTTGCTTCTGTTGGCTGAAAATTAAATTAAATTTTTACAAAACTAACTACGTGGTGCTTATGGTTCAATCTTGGGAAAGAATTTTAAAAATTTTCAAATTAAGAAATGAGAAAAAATCGAAAAAATATTTCATTAAATTTATTTTTAATATTTTTTATACCAGAAAAAAATACATTAAAGTAACTAAACCTTACCAAATTGTTGAAAAATAATGTTAGGAAGGTACTTTAAAAATTTAAAATATATTCCTATATATTCCTAGCTGTCCTATTTATACCTATTGATTTTATGGCCCCAATTTACAATGCTTAGAACTTTTTTATCCTATGATAAATGTGATTAAAATTGTTGTGGGTCAACTTGAGAGAAAGAGATTCCTAGAATCAATGTCAACGCTAAAAGTCTGAAATACCGACCATAACGCAATTGCCTGTAGCTGCTTCCCCAAAAACTTGGCCATATTTTTGCAGACAAGGACGAAGTGGGCGGAGTGCGAAAGGGGGCGTGGTAAAAGCCAGGGAAAACAACCGAAAACTCAATAGAATATGCTGGTGTTTGGTTTGGTTTGCTGCGGAGCCAGCTGAACATTTTTGCAGCTGCAGCAACGACAGCCGCAAAAACCTCGTCATGGCAACCAAAAGTTTCGACACTGCCACACACGAAAACTCCTACATATTTTCATGTGGCCGTGGCAGCGGAAAAAAGTTAAATTATGAAAACCGGGTAGGTATGCCATAAGGTTAGCTTAAGCCGATTAACGAAAATTGAATTTTCAATTTGCAATTGATTGCACTCACCGCAAGGGCGGCGATATTCAGGATTGGATGAGGAAAAAAGTATCCCTTTTCAATCCTTTTCAATGCTGTTAGCCAAAACAAAAGTTGTTAATCTAATCAGGTTAAGTGGGTTTACATTTATTGATTGTCCTTGATTGGAGGTGGGTTTCGATAAAATTGTAAGACTACGGTTAATCCCTTTTAAATAGGATTAGGATTAGAATAAACTTAATGGGGGGAGGATGCTGAGATGGGAACATGTTTTATATATTGGCAATACGACACTAAATAACACAATTTTAAGTCTATATTTTAAATGCAATGTATCACTTCCATAAAAAATAAGTAGTTAACTTGCTTTTATTCTCATAAATATTTAATTTACTAAGAACTTTGTATATTCCTAGCACATTAAATTATTATAAATATTCATCTATAATTGGCCTGATTAGTGGAATTATATATAGCAAAAAAGCAAATCCTTTTTATAGCAAATCAGCAAAGCTGCAAGGTGCAAAAAATTGTATGCGAATCCCAGCTGCGCAGTAGAATGGTATTTCTTAGAAAGGATTTTATCACCTAAGCAAATGTCTCACAATTTTCCGGCTTCACCTTTTCCCATCACCCATTGGATTCCTTGGGTGGACTTTCTGCTGAACTCGAAAGCCGTGTTTAGTTTGGTTTTTAGTTTTAAAATACGAACGAGAGAGGAAAACTTTTGTGCCGCAAATACTTTGACAACTTTGCTGACCGCCGTAAGAAGCTGACAAGCTGGCCGGGAAATCTGAGAGCGGTCGTCGTTCGGGAAAATTGTCAATTTGCTTTATCGCCTTAGAAGACCTACTGCCACAAACCACAAATTTATACGTATAGTATTTATTTGCTGGTTTTTCCCTGCACGTGGGTAGCATTTGCCTCATCTGATTGTCTTATTATGCGTTATAAATCGCATGACGACTGTTAAACTGACTTTGAAGGCTATCAAAATCAGAGTGTATGCAAACGAGCATAAAAAAGCTTTTTAAAAAGTCGCCAAGTCACAGGGATTTTTTCCTCCCCTGTCTGTTTTTCATGTCTGTCCCTTTTTTTAGGCGCATTTCCTTCATGCGTTCATAAATATAAATATATTACACATTTTTTTCCTTTTCTTAGAAATCGAATTAAAGGTATCCCATGTGTGTGCGTGTGGGGGTTATTATGAAAATACCATGAATTACTCGCTTATAAAAGTCACCATTAATTTCTCTGTGACGCTTTTTTGACAACCATTTTGGAATTTATTCACTCATTCATAAAGAGGCATCAGAAACAGACTTTTTTTTTGATTGGGGGTAAGGAAACGCCTACTTCCGGGGGAGTTTTTTTTGACAGGAAGTATTTTGAGGATTTTAGAGATTTTATTGGCTTTGTTAAATGTTATCTTCGTAAGCTTTTATTCGTTAGATTTTCAAATTACAGTCATTGTGTCATTATAATAATTTTTAAGTAATTCAATAAATATTAAACCTATTAAAAACAAATATTTCCTGATTACTTTATTGATTTTGTTTTCTTTTAAAATATTAAAGATACATGCTTTGAAATTTTAATTAGTCCTAAACATAAAACCCAAAACTCAACCTTTAAAAAATATATTTATTAGTAGAAATTGCTTTAATATTTCTTTTAAGTCTTAGAAATTACTAGGTAACCGCCGTTCGACCCTCGACACTTATTCATTTCCACTTATTCGTTATTCTTTTTTACGAGTTCATCAAAGTTGTGGTCGGTTTTTAAAGACTTTGGGCCATGTGACAAGGATAAACAAGGTCATAAAACAGCGTTGGCATATAAAAATGCGTCAAAGATTGCCACAAAACGGGGCACAGATTCGACCTGCGAGAAAAACAGCTGCTGTTGCAGTAAAAACGAGAACAATGCCTGTGAAACGGTGTCTGGAATTTATTATGCATACGCCCTGTAGTGCATATTTGTAGCGTGATAAAATCAGTTAATAGTCGCATGAATAAAACATGGCCGAAAGCGAAGAGCGATGGCAAAAGCTCAAGCTCGAATGCGGGCAGGTGTGAAACGCAGCCAAAAGCCGGAAACTCTTGGCCATATCGTTTCCGCAAACGGATCGCCTATCATGGCTTATAAAAAAATTAGCGAACACAACATCCCTCGCATTCTTTTCGCAATCAGTTGACGGCTGAAACTAATTTACTTGTCACTTTTAATTATTGTTTGCTATTAAGCGAAGCGTAAAGCCACGAAGGCGATGCTGTTGTTCCTGTTTTTCCCCGTTGGCTTCTGCCTTCCAGCCAGGGGCATATTATTAGACCATATAAATTCATGTCAGTCTACTTTCGGTTTAATTAACTTTCATGTTTGTATTAGCCTGGGTCCGTGTGTAGGCCGGTTCTAAAGTGTTGTACCAGCCAGCCAGATAGGCATCCTAGCCTGCTGATTGTTATTAGGCCATAGTCATATTTGGCTCCTGTGGTTGCCCGTTGTCATTGTCGTTCGAAACCATGTCCGCAGCCTAATTGTCTGTCCCCACAAATGTGCGACCGACGTTCGGTTAATTAAGCCTGTGTACGAGCACTGAAATCAACTAAAATTTTCAAATTGTTTGGCCAACAAAGCCAAAGCTGGGCGCCTGGGGCCCGAACTGGGTAATTCTGTTTACTTCATATTTAAGCCAGGCCGACAAATTGACCAGTATATATTTAATAGTCGGTAACTGTTGATATTGACTAAACTATAGATAATAACAGCTCTCTGTCATAAAAGCTGCTAGGTCAATGTATTGGAATTTGACATCTGTGTTTCGTTTAATAGACCATCTTAACAGTGTTAAATGATTTATTAAAATTAACAATGTTCTAGCAATACTTTCAAGCCCTTGAAAACTCCAGGAATATAATTTGTATATTTTTAAATTTTATTTATCTGAATGAATGGGAATGGAACCTAGCTTTAAAATCAAACCGATATCTAAAAAAGCACTCTATTTAAAAATGTTTTCATATTCATTTGAATGGGTTCACAATTTGTATCCTAAACTACTGATATCAATAACAGCTTGTGAATATTTGTGTAAAATTGCGCAGCCATTTGTGAATCAAGTGACTGTTAAACAACTGTATATTTTTGTGAAAATGGAAAAACATGCTGTCATGAATTTTCACCACTCCGAGAATTACAATTGCAGTTTTTGGCATACACAGACAAAATATTATTGAAATGTTTCAGGCTCGAATTGTTTTTATAGGCGAAACGGAACCGGATGTGATTTGTTCGTTTTGCCTTGTGGTTGTGAATATGTTTTTGAGTGTGTGGGGGGGCAGTCATAAAATATTCACATCGATGCACAGCAGAAGCCGCAGAATTAAAACTCAACCGGCAATGAACATGAATCCGACAATTGGAAGGTAAGGGTTTATTTTTCATGATGATTCCATCTGGCGAACCGTGCCATCGATGCAGGCCATTAGCCAACGCGATTTGCAATTGGAATCGGGGCTTTACCTGGATATATATCCATTTATTCGCATGTGCATCTGGCAGATTCCTTTGGATCGGCGGGGCCCAGTGAATAAACAAGTGTTTCTCTGGCCGATTGTGCGTGCATGTAGGGCAAAGCAAACAGACTAGGAAAAACATAGAAGGCAAACACGACGAGAATGGGAAAATGTGTGTGCTCTGTGCTGAACACTTTTCCATTTTCCAACCTCCTCCCCAACCCACAAGGATCTCACATTTTATGCAGCATACTTTGCCGGCGTTATTTATAAAGAAGCGGAATAAGCTGCAGCAAGGATGTAGATATAGATACGTAGCCAGATGGAGAGACATAAGGGCAAGGGCAAGTGGTTTTCCCAGCTCGTCTGACTCTTTTGATGACCTTAGCATTTAGCCTTGTCATTCGTTTTTAGTGCATCTACGAGTACTTTGCTAATTGAACAAATATTTATTAATAGCCCGCTCAATTATTAGTTTCGATTATGACGAGCTGACACAAGGTTGCCAGCCTTATCGATTCATTATAAAATCATGACTTGGAGGTCGAGCCACCTGAACAGCTCCGGGCTCCATGAAAACTAAACACAAACGCAACGAAATAATTTTATCGAAATTCTAATTAGATTGGGGTGACCTTGCACTTTAATTATATTTTTTCCCTGACACAAAAGTGGTGAAGTCAAATAGAAACCATACAAAATGCGGCAACTATAAGATAGTCAATGTAGATTTGAAGGAATTATTTTAGCACTTAGTTGTTAGAAATATATAAATTAATTGGGCCTATTTGGGGCTTAATAAAATTAAAATATTTCTTTCATTTAAAAAATTCTTTTTAATATTAACACACAATAGTTTATTTTTGTATATACTAAACAACCCATATATGAATTTCAACAAGCGATATATTTCTTGGTTTTTAAGTTTTGAATAACAAAATGAAAATATTTTGGTATCTGTTTTAACGAAATAAACGTAATTAAATTAATCCGGAGTGTTACAGGATTCTCTACCTACCAATTTTTTTCCAAATGTTAATACCTCCTCAGAACATCTAATAATAAATATTATAAGAATAACTTTCCGTATATGGTTCAATAAAATCGAAACGCTACCAAGTTTTAAATAGAACACCATTTCGGATATCGATATCCTGCTGACCCATTGATCGCGTATTTATAGCCGACGCTTTGTTATCGAAATCAAAGGGCAGACACTAATCAGTGCTGACTAATGCCGCTCACGGAGAATGGCAAACAATGTGAGTAAACTTTGGCGGGGGGGTGCAGGATATCAGGGGTAGGATATAGGAGCCAGAAGGACATAACCTGGCCAAGGGCGCGGTAGTTCATGTGTGGCATAAAAATGGCCAACTAATTAAATACAGGGGATATATGTGCGTCACGTGCGCGACGTTGTCTGGCCAGGCGGACGGGTCACCTGCTTAATGTTTAATGTGCAAATAAAAAGGCGTCAATGTGCTTGCCGAGCATACTAATTGCAGTAGACCCGTCACCCGAAATTTCAGCTCGGTAATTGCTCGGTTTTTATTTATTTTTTTGAAGGGGGGGTGCGCAACAAGCGTGAAAGTCAGCTGCCAAGAAAGTAGCGCCCAAACACCATTTGCATACATACCATATCTTACAAAAAAACAAAAAAAAAACAACCCCATGAGTATGACATTGACTGAGAGACCCACTTCTAGAAACCGGCGGTCCGTCCTTCACACACTTTGCCACCCCCCCTTCAAACCCCCCTTTACCCCCTGGACAACAAACTGTTGCTTCTCAGCTGTTTTAGAACCCATTTCCCCTAGGCCTGCGCCTGCGCATATATAAACCTAACATTTTTAGTACATCATAACGAAGGGGCATAGCGTTGCTGCCCCAACTTTGCGCAACAGTTTGGGCCATTTTCTTATGTTGATTGGGACTTTTTCGAGCTGTTGCTTCGCGGCTCGGAGCATTCGACTTTCCGGCGGAGTCGCAGATTCAGTCTGTTTGGGGACTTTACGGCGTGCGAACGTGTGGCAGCGCAAATCTAAGTTCACAGTTCACAGTTCTCAGTGAATTCTAAGAGCCAACAGTGCGGATACGCAACGGTCAGCGGATATACACATACACATACGCAGGTAAAGCACTCACCTGTACAGCCTGGATGTGCCTGAGTGTGTGTGTGTCTGTGTGTGTGTGTGCTGCGTATAAACGCGTTTAATTAATGTGAAAGTGTCGTCGACGCTGCCGTTTTTCCTTTGTACTCAACGGTACTCGCTTTCAGAATCGCATAACCGTTAGCCGTTAACCGTTAAATGTGTCGTTCATTTTCCGTTGCGCGATTATCAAGTGCTAAAAACGCTGAATTGATTTCACAAGTTTTTTCTTGCAATTTTTGTCGAATTTTTTTTTAAGCAATCGGTGAATTAAAAATAAAAGCATTTTCTTTTGGCTTTCCTAAATTGGATTTTAAAACTACATTTTTCGTTAGTATTGTATATCTGTCATATAAGTGGAGACATGAATTTTGAGAATTTTTATAAGCAAATTGAGCTTTAAATTTAGACTTATTTTCGGCCTACTTGGCAGTCAATGTAGTGAAAATAATTTTTTTTGTTGACTGCACTTTATTGATTTTAATAAATAAAAAAATATTGTGTATTAAGAAAACATACATGAAAATATGCTTTCTTATGTGTTTTTAATAAAATTAGAATTATTGTATGGTTTTAAGTGTGACCAGCTGAGCTAAATTTTAAAAAGTCTCCATGATATTTGAAAAATACCTGCTATAGACAGTAAATTATTAAACTGAATCAAAATTTATAATAATGAGTTTTAACTATGTTAAAGTTTAATTTATTTGACAAAGTCGTAAATACAATATATTAAATTTATCCAAGAAAACTTTTTTTTAAATATGTATATCGTTCCTTTAATTTTTAACAACCAAGAAAACTAGTTTTTCGTCAATAAATGTAGTAATTCCGAAGCCGAGTTAACTTGGGCAGAGTAAAAGTTTTTAAATCCCCCTCTTTACATGGCAGTCATAAAAGTGAAAATGTATTTTTTATTTGCCACAGCTCGGCGGTCTTGGTTTTGCATTGTGATCCGTGCGGCATACCTGGTCATTTCAGGTGAGTGAACAGCTCGCATTTGGGGGAAAACCAACCTCCGAAAATCCCCGAAAACCACATTGAAAATGCTTCAAACTTTTCAGGAGCTTTCCTCCTGCCATGTTGACTTTGTCCTTTGATTTTAGCTGTCAAAATGCATCAAAGTCGCAACCATAAACGTAACTAATTAAAAAGTACTCGCAGGAATGTGTGGATATTAAGCTTATGATACGAGTCGAGTGCTGTGCTCCCATAAAAATGCTCGCAACTAATTAAATTGTGATAACTTGAGGAATTTCCAGTGAATTTAATGCTCGCACTGACATATGTTTGTTGGAAATTTTAATAATGTGTGAAGGGCAATTTGATTGGCATTGTTTTTGATTGGTGTTTAAATAAATAATTAAGTATTTCTGCTATTGCTCTGTCATTAAAGTAAAGAAATTTACTCTGTAAATGATTTATTTTGTTAACGAGCTGTTTCTCTTTAGTTTAAAAGGTCAAATTTGATGATATTCCAAGGAAAAGCTCTTCAACGATTCAGACTCGAGAGCCAAGAATTACAATAGAATTGTTTAAAAAAGTAACTGACTGAATTGGCTTTTAACGAGCATAATACTTTGAGCTTTTCGCTGTTTCATGTGGAAATGTAAATCACAGTGCTTTTGAAAAACAACTTTGAAAGCCTGTAACTATAATATACTTATAACATATTTATAACTTTTTAGCATAACTAGAGAGCAAAGTGGGGAAATATTTTCACTAAATAATCTACTTACCAATGAGCTTCTTTGACCACCTTGTTTTATTTTATTGTTTTAAGCACCCTTGGAGTATATTTAGGTCATCGCGGAAAGCGTGCCATTATTATGCAGTTCAATAAATTTTCTAAAAGGAAAACAATTTGTTTGAAATTTGCTCGAATCGCAGACACCCCTGCAGCAATTTTCCATCTCAATGCAATATTTTCTGCATCAACTTTAGCCACTCGAGGAGTCCTGGTCGGCTGTAGTTGATTTTTCTTTCCAGCATAAAATTTCACTTGAAACTTATGCAAATTTCTGGCTTATAATTTCGCCTGGAACGCAAATCAAAAGTTATAAGTAGTAGCGAAAGCTGCGAAGAGAGGGCAAAAGTGGAAACTTGAGCTTGTTGCCAATTTTAAGTGATTTTAAATAACTGCAGGCAACTTAAATTGGAGTAAAAAAGTGAATTTGTGAAAAAATGAAAGAGAACCGTGTAATGACATAATTTGTAATGTCTTTTGCCCGCCAACGAAGGACAATAACTCAACATCAGCGACAGCTTCAAGGACCTCCTCCGAGTTCTGGCTTTGCAATTTAAAATAATTTCCACAGTGCCCCCTAAATGCCATTAAGCATTAAGTCAACCGAGGAGGGGGAAAACTTTCTGCACTGAGTGTATGTTTTGTTTCTTGTGTGTGTTCATGGCTGCAGGTTTTGTTTGCTGTTTGTTTTTTGCTTTTCTTTTTTGCCGTGTAGTTTTTGCTGCATTTATGCACATAACTGAGTGCTGAAAGTAATGACCAGACAGCTACATTTTTTGCAGACTCAGAGTTTTCCACCTGTTTTTTTTGGCCAGAATTGTGCAATTTTTTTAATGGGATTTACTCAAATAAAGTTCAAATTATAACTGAGAAAAATATAAAAACTACTAGATTTTAAAGCTACACAGAGAAAATTCTGACGTTCTAATCTGAGTTGAAAATGTTCTTAAAAATAGAACGACATTTTTAAGTTGAACATGTTTTTATTTTGCTCCAATCAATTTGAATTGGCGGTATTTAAGTAAATTGTATGTACAAATAAACTATTAGTTCAGTCCTTAGTGTATACTTATCAAAATTTTGTTAAATAAACTCTATTTAACTTTTCTCTTCTCACCATTTCGTTCTTATATTGATACCAAAATGTACTTACACGATTTTTAAGAACGAATGTTCTTAATTCAAGAACAATGTTCTCAATTCAAGAACAATGTGCTCAATTCAAGAACAATGTTCTTAGATAGTTTTCTCTGTGTAACTTATACTTTTTCCCTGGAATTTTCAAGCTTACAAAAAAATATTTTGCAGAATTTTAAAAATACAAAAACAATGTATTTTCTTAGTTAATATTTAAAAAATATTTATTTATTTATTTTTTATAACACAAACATCTAAAAAAATTGATATATTTTTGTTTAAATAAATTTTTTGTTCATATCGTTTTTTAAGAATACATTTTTCAATGGCGAGTAGCATTTTTGTTTTGTGTATCGCATTAAATCCATAAGTCTTGCGAAAATATGCTTCGTCACACCCTGTATTTATTTATGCTCTTTTGTTGAGTAAATAACATATTTTTGTGCCATATTCTGCTCGATTAGTTTTTGGTACACACACGCTCTCCAAACGCCCTCGCAATTCGATTGCAAAAATTTGTTTGCCACATTTGACACTACGTCAATTTGCAATTCATTGTCGCTTGGCAAACTGAAATTCATCATTTCGCATTGAAAATTTGTGGAAAATATTTGCCATGGATTCAGCAGTGCGCCAAAAATTAATTAGGATGCCTTGTCGGAGCGGCTGCCAGTCGAAATTAGATCTCGGAAATTGTTGTGGCACTTGCAGCTTCAAACTCATAAATGTTTTGTGGCTTTATGCCGTTTCTGAGCGAGTTTGACTTACCGAAATTGCGAAATGCGGTTGTTTCAAACTAAAGTTTTACTAGAAAATTGAGTGTTTCTATGTCTTCTGGGCATAAATGGGAAATTTTGTATGTTGGTAACTGAAGGCTAATTGGGAAAAGCCAACTGATTAAGCTGTTATAATTAAAAAAATTATATATTCTAAAAAAACCATAGGTAAAATAATATTGTAAACTTAGATTTTACCAAATTTAAAAATATATATTGTCGGCTTAATTAAATTATTTTTAATATACATAAGAGTTTGTTTTATATATTTACTAATTTCAATTCTTAATTTTTTTCAATGTTTTTTTAATAAACTTGATACATTTCCACAACACTGTTAAGCCCACATCCATTAAAATTGTAATTTAAGCCTGCTACATTGATATCAAATTAAAATCGAATAAATGTGATTTCTGGCATATGCGCAGGCAAATTAAAATTCATGTTGCGTGAGCAGTAATAAGCTATCAAATTGGATTTCCTCGGAATAACCTTTCCCTCAGATTGCTTGTAAACATGATAGTAGTATTTAACGGCTTAAAGTGCCCGGGCAAAGCGGCTTTATTGGCAACTGATTACTCAAGCGAGGATGGGTACTGCCCACGTCCATTGGCCCAAAACAAACATATTAACGCACGGGGGCATCGAGGCCTGACTTTGACGCATATTGGCCTGGCAATTAATCCGCCTAGCCAAACATGGCAACATATTGTGCTCACGCACGCATAAGAATAACAAAAGCATTTGAGTAGCAACTCTTGCCCCAAAACTAATTGCCCATTCTTCGGAAATGGTTAGTTCTTCTTTCGTATCTGCCAGCCAGTAATTAGGTTTCCTTGTGTCCGTAATTTCATTTTGGTCGGTGAGAACAACAGTTTACAATCCTTGGTGGCCAATAATTATGCCACGATTGTGTCTCTACGGCTGCTGCCGTTGCAGTTACCATTTATGGACCGCAATTCAATTATGGACGCTCGTCAGCCGCACTTAACCAAAGTCTTAAGCCGCCTTTGTTTGCCACACACACACACACACATTCCACTCGATTCCATTCAATTTTCAAGTGGATACTGTGGCGGATAACTAAACAAATTACGCAAAAGATTTAATTAAGCAGCCTTAATGCCTCGGTGACAGCTCAGCTCCCTGGGCACGTTCACGTGCCGTATACGTAATATGCAAATGTGCAGAGCGCCCGAGGAGGCAATGCCAATGGAATAGGGGTATGAACTGGGGATTTTGTCCATTTGAATGTCTCACTGTATGACTGAGCTCTCATAAGCTTCCTAAGGGGCACAACGAACCCGAGCCCGAACCCTTCTTAATGGTCCCAGATTATCGGCCCCAACCCCCAAGCAGATCCTCCAGTTCATCGGGTGGTGGTAATTAGCATTGCAGCAGGTGCAACCGCAGCAGTTGTCGTTAGTCGGCAAGAAATGCGAATGGAAATTGCTGGAAAGTATGCAATGAATATTCCTGTAGCTCCCGTCCAGTTGCAGAGCAAATGTAGATGACTTGCAACGGGGGAGCCTGTACTGCCCCACTGCTCCACTGTTCTACTGTTCCCATGGCCTCCTGCACGCCAACGCATTTGCTGCTGGATGGGAAAAATGATACTTCGTTACACTCAGCGAAAATCAAGCACCACGAATATAAATTTCTTAAGAACTAAAAAAAATAACATTTTTATATTATACATGCATATAAGCTCAAATTTGTATTTATTTTCGTAGGATGTTAGGGATAGGTAAGAATTTTTTAAATAGATAACCTTGAATTTTCATATTTTAGTTTGAAAGTTCTCCCTTTCCCTTCTTTGTTCTTCAAACTAAAATTCAACGTCTGAAGAAAGTTCATTACTAGATCTTAGATTTTTTTAAATCTTTAATCTTAAGAAATTCATATTGTAAATCTCTTAGAATTGGTCTTCATTAACCAACCCATTGAAAATTATACTTAAATTAATATTGGATATATACATTATTAAAATACAAAAATTTTTTACGGATCTCAAGTGTGGACCATACTTTAATTAAATATTGATCATAACCATTAAATAAAATAATTGATAACATATATATTAATAATGGGTTATACATTATTACATATGTTCTAGAATTTTTTATTAATCACCCTTAAATCACTTATGCATTTTTCTATTTCTATTTTTAAAACAAAAGTATCACATTTCTTTTTAAATTATACAAAGGCAACCAAAAATGTAGTTTTCCTTTGGTTTTTTAAATGTAATGCCTTAAAAAGGGGTTTCCTTGATATGAGTCTGGGGCGCATTCTGTTTCTGTGTTCCTGTGCACGGCTTTTGTCCTGCTCGGCAGGAGAACAATAAATGAGGCAAGAACAAACAAAGGATGGGTCACATTGCCTTAACTGACACACACAGTAATGCCTGCAATGGTGTGCCTGGGTGCGTGTGTGTTGGTGCGGCTAAAGGACCATCATATCGGTTTTTTTCTAATTGAGACATCTGTGTGCGTGCGTCTGCCATCGTTTGTTTTGGCCACTGTGCGTGCTGTGTCTATGTATGTGTCTATGTCTGTGTGTTTGTCTTCAATCAGCGCTTGAGTTGGCAACATGTTGTTGTTGTTTTTACTGCCTACTTTTTTGGGCGCTTGTTGGCCATCTTCGTCTGACTTTCGGCTAAAAATATTTAACTCACATTGCTCGTTGGATGGAACATTAAATACACACAGACACACACACCCTGAAGTTGTCAAATGTAACAGGGGAAAATCTCTCTTATTTTTGTTCTCCATGGGTCCAAAAATAATTCCCGGAGTTTCAGGGAGCTGTGTTGTGTTTGCGCTCCGCTTTTATCATTTAATTTTGGCTGCTTTAGCCGGGGTTCGTGCCCAAGACGAAATCAATAAAGCCGGCGAGAGTCCACGTGTCCAGGCCACGAGCGGTTCGCATTAACGGATTTTCACTGCCCCAAAACGAACCAACCCAAGGACCCCATCCATAGAGTTTATAAATTTCAAATGGAAATGACATTTATTAGAAACCCGATGGCTGATCAATGGATTAGATATCGCCACCATTATTACTCGCATTAAATAGCCATGTTTAACGCTGATTAAAGCGGCCACCCGGCGACTGAATAATGATGGTGAAAATGTGAAAATATTGGTTTAAATACGATACGATACTCGTTAGAGCCTGCATATTTTATGGAATACATTAAATTAATTTTATTCATAATGCTTACACAAAGTGGGCATATGATTTGATTTATTACCATCGCGCAGGGTTTTAATTAACTTGATTTTGGATTTGACTTAACGCATGGCGGAATTTTACAAACCATAATTAAATGGCAAAACAAATACGGTCTATTTCACTTGCGGTCTATTTATTTGAACGGTTTTATGCATTTAATTTTGGTGTTTCTATTTGTTTGCGGGGCAATTAATTTTGTAATTGAATGTACATACATAAATAATTTCAATAATAATATTAAAATATATTTCTCATTTATAATGGAAAATAAAGGAAGAACTAGATGAATTTTCAAAGTTTGAATTTTCGGCGATGCAAAATTTACTGAATTTTATATTATTCAATTTATTATTGATTCAAAATTAAACAAAAATCCAATAAAAATCATGAAAACAACCCCTTTTACCTACGAAAAGTTTATAAATTTCTGGAAAGAAAATGCGAAATAAATTGCATTAAAATAAAATGTAATTTACCCACTTGGAAAATGCCTTTTGGAATAAATTTGTTTCCAAAATTTTTAGCCGACTTAACCCACTAGAAAATGCCAAAGGCTCTTAGACTGCAAATAGAATGCCATAAAAGCAAACCGCATCCATTCGCCATGCTTAACGGTCTTAAATATTTAAGCTTGTTTGCCCTCAATTGTAAAATGCTGACCTAGAAAGTTGCCTCTGCCAATGGTCTTCCGCCGGACTTCGTCCTGCGTCCTTCGTCCTTCGTCCATCGTCCTCGGTCCTCGATCCATATTCTATCCGCCGTTTTCTGTCAGCCGTCATCAGTCCGTGTCCGGTGTCGCCAGTCCCTCGTTTGTCCGCCTGTCCATCGGTTTGTCGGGGGATACTTTGTTCTGCCTGGTACCTATATAGAAGTCTATATAGCCACCTTTAAGCACACAATGCGGTTCGGCTTCCCTGGGCCCTCTCATTCCTTATTTATTTACCATCAACACAATTTATTTAACGACAAAAAATTTCACGCAACATTGCAAAGGTACTGGGTGAACCGAGTGAAACGTTTTTCCACTAAATAGTTTTACGTTTCGCCTGAAAATTTATATAGCCTCGTTGGCTTCGAAAGTCCTTCTCATCCTTCTGCCGGCCCAGAGAAAAGTAAGATGTCTCAAGTCAATTTGTTGGCTTCCCTTGGAGCTTCGGGGCGAGCATCTTGCCAAAATGTTTACTTGCATTGAATAATTCAGTTGGTAAAGAATGTACACCAAAGAGCAGACAGGCCCCGGGGGTAAAAGTCGGAGGAAAAGCCGGAAAAGTCGTCGAGGGCAGGCTGTGAGTGCAGTCAGAATGCGAGAAATGTGTCAGACACTTTGACACATGTTAGCCAAGTCAAATTGCATTAGGCTTCCATTTGGGCAATTGCCAAATAGTCATGCAAAAATGCTCTCTGTGGCGTTCGCTATTTCCAGCAATTAACGAAAAGATTATGTCGTAAGCGCATTTTCATGAATTCCTAAAAAGTTTCAGCCAACAATCACACGCTATTTTACGTATTCATCCAGAATGAATGGCCAGGGCCAAACTCATTTAACTTTTTAATTGTGCAAGGCAGCCAAAAGAATGCCACAGCACAGGAAAATATATTTTTACAGACTTTCTGGGACCATCGGTGAAGCTTGAATGCTCTATGTAAAAAGAATTAATAAACGAAAAGGTCAACAAATTTATATTTATTATTTAAGTTCCAAATTCACTATGAATTTAAAAATGACAGTAGTTTATATTAATATGAATTAGTCCTGCCTCGCAATTAATTGTTGTGTTTCAATAAATCCGATTATGGGCAGCTTATGGTGAAGTTAATACAGAATAGTAACTCGAATTTTTGACTTAATAAATACCTCATCAGGTAAAATTAACAGATTTATAGCTTAGGTTAGGTTAGGTTAGGTATGAGTGGTTGGAGACTAAATATTAGTCCCCTCACTTAGGCCACAATGGGCCCCTTGTGATACCACATGATCTCTGAAAGGATTTATAGCTTAAATATCTGTAAATATTTTTATAGATTTAATAAAGTTTCTAAAAAAAAATCAAAGCAACACATAAATGCATAAATAGAAGAGAAAAATTCGCATTCAATTCAAATAAATATTTACTAAAGAGCCAAGCCTGAAAATATAATGCCAAAATAAAGTAATCTGTTTAAAATGGTAGAACAAATAAACACAAAATGTAGTTTTGTTCGATTTATTATTGATTGCCTGCCTTCTTTTGTTTTGGCCTAAACTTTTCAAACACACACTGCGAAACCATTTGATGCGTATAAATAATTTTAGCTAATTAGGGGAAGCTTGATATTCCTGCAAAATATTTTGCATTCATAAAACTTAAGCCACCATTTTCTGGGGAAAACAAATTACGAATAGAATTAACCCACCTTCACTAGCCAGCGAATTTAAATTCTCCCTTTTTACCAGCGAGTTAATGAGTGTATAAATTGAGCACAAAAGCCAAGCCAAGCAATAAGCGCATTAATTGCCAGTGCAGAAGTACGGGGATAAATGGTCGCCTGGGCAACGAGGCGTATGAGCGATATCAAGTGGCCGCAATTAAAGTGAAATTTTCCTTACTGATGGGATTTTCCCGTTTTTCCTTTTTTTTTTTTTGGTGATTTCCAGGAAGCCTGAAAGCAAAGCAGCTGGAGAAGAGCAGCACTCCTGGCCCATTTTAGACATCAAAGACGGCAACAACGGCGGCCAGAATTTTCTCACGTTTGGATAGTGTCGAGGAGGTGCAACGCGGTCGCAGTGGCAGCGCTGTGGGAATAACGCCGCCGGGCGGACCTGGAGCGGGAGTGGGAGTGGGTGGAGTGGGAGGATCAGGATTAGGATCCGGAGCGGGTACGGTGGCAGCGGCAGCGGTGGCAACGGGTTCACCGGCCAGAAGTGGCCAGCAGCAGTTCGTCGGAGTGGGCGGTGGTGGCGTCGGCGTGGCGGGAGCAGGAGCGGCTGCTGTGGGAGGCGTGGCAGGTGCGGGAGCGGTACGACAGCGGAGCGCCAGCACGGTGCTCGACATTAATTTGCCGCAGCGCAAGGTGTCCGTGGGCGGCGGTGGCATTGGCATTGGCTTGGCCGGACCTCCATCTCCAGTTATCAGGAATGGTTTTAGTGTCTATGATCCGCCGGTGTCAGTGATTTCCAGTCGCCACTCGAACTTTAATGGCCAGGGCGGTGTGGGTGGTGGCGGGGCATTAGCAGCTGGACCAGGTGCAACAGCCTCCGGCGTGGGAATAGCCACCACTAATCGCGGACGACTGTCCATCAGCGCAGCAGGTGGGTCACTCATCGCATCATCATCATCATCATCAGCAGCAGCATCACAGGCGCCAGGAGGTGGAGCAGGAGGAGGGGCATCCGGATTAGGTGCAACGACAGGTGCAGGTGCAGTTTCCGTTTCCGGTTCCCTGCTCGGGGAGCCAGCGGGCGGAAGTGGATCGGCGCCGACCATCGGCGGCACCGCCCCACCCAACCAGCCGGGTCCCAAGCGCCAGGGCAGCTTCTCGAATGTCTTCTCAAAGCTAATCGATGGTATGCCCGCCGGCACAATGTTTGCCAAATTCAAGAGCACCAACGTGGCCGCCTCCACAGCCCCGCAGAGCGTCGCCGATGGCAATCCCATTACGCAGTACTTCGAAATCGGCAAGCCGGTGGCCTGTGCCGGCCCAGAGTTGGTGTGGCGCATCCATGATGCCTACCGCAAGAGCGACAACAAGGTGAGTGGGCCACGGCCAAAAATCCATCAGCTGTATTAGAAAGTATCTTTAAACTGGTTTCTAAAAAAAGTAACCTTCAAGGACTATATTTGTAAAATTATTATATTTGTAAAATATATTATATCGATTTGAGTAGTTTAAATGATGGAACCCACCTAAAATCCTAAAATATATTTAATTATTTCTAATTAGAAAATATGAAAATAGTAAATTGCTATTGACTAAATTTGTTACCCAGGAAAACTGAATGCATTTTTTTTATTTTTATACTAAACATATTTTTTTTATAACATATTTTTATAACAAAGGATTCTTTTGCTTTTAAAAAGTTGAAACAGCAGATTAAACTAGTTACTGCTTTACAATAATTTCAACTAGGATCTAAAAAGCTTTATTCCTTGAACTCTTTTCTTAACGTAATTGCATCTCCGTTTTGCAGGAATGTTCGGTGTTTATATTCGAGAAGAAAATTGCGGAGAAGCTGCACAAGCCGCGTCGCAAGGAGACCATAACGGAGCTGCTAAAGAGTTCTGTGAAGACACTGGAGCGCTTCCGCCATCCGCGGGTGAGTCCGTCCTGGCCCCCAATCGATAATTACTTTTCCGTAAGACCCCCCTTTGGGGTTTCTTCCTCTTCTTGTGTTCCGTTTGCCCCGCAGATACTGCAAATCTATCACACGGTCGAGGAAAGTGCAGATACACTGGCCTTCGCCTCGGAGCCCATCTTCGCCAGCCTTTCGAACGTCCTGGCCTTTCACGTGAGTTTTGGCCACAGTTTTAGTTGCCACTCGGCAGTGGCGAGATGCGAGTTACAAGTTGCAAGTTGCTAGTTTGCGTTGCTGACAGCGACATGGACCTGCAATTTGTGTTGTCGCCTGGTTGCCTTTCACTCCTATATTGGTTACGGCTTTTTCTGCCCCTTTACTCTTCACCCTGTTTGGACACAGAACAAAATTTGTCGCATATCAAGTGGAACTATCTGCCTATAAAAAATAAATGCATACAAAGATATATATTGTAGTCTATGTACACTTTCATTTTAAAATATTATATTTGTGTTAGTGCAAAAATCACAAACCCATTGGTTAAAAAAATTGTTTAGTTTAGCATCAGATCTTCTGGCATTTATAGTGACTTAAAATATTAGTTTTTATACACTCTCAGAAATATTATTATTATATGTTTGTCGTTGTAAGAACCCCTTATATCTTTTTTTAAGTTATCCAAAGTCATGAAAAAATTCATAAACAAAATGCTAAATTGTTTGGGGATCTGAAAAACCTTTTTAGTCTTTGTATACTTCTATTTAAAAGTATTTGTATCTTATTATCTTGATATTTTTTATAGAGGGTAGATAATATTGGCACTGTAAGGGACCAGAAAACCTTTAGTTAAATTAAATTAATTCTCTTGTGTTATAAAAACGCGTTTTAAAATAAAATTTTCAATTTCATGGGCCACTTTTTTTTCAATTATTTAGTTTTTTTCCGTGTAAACTCACATCCACTACTGGTTCATCTTCCATTTCCCAGGTACGGCGGAACAATGTTTAGACTGTTCGGTTGATTGTGGCACTGTTTTTGGTGTTGCTGCCGTGTTTTGTTAAAGTTTTTGCAGGCCAGCCAAGTGCATAGTTTGACTTTGAGCACAATGGGGAGTGGGTGGGTTAGTGGGCGTGTGGGCGGGCAGGGGGCGTGGCTGTTGGCCAGTGGCTAGTGCCTGGTAGAAACTACCAGCTGATGGGTATGCATGACAGAAACACAAACGCCAGCTCTCGCACACAACTATATCGAAGGATACAGGACGTGTCTGTGTGTGTTTGTGAAAGTTTACGCTGCCAAGATTGAGTCAATAAAGAGCTTTAGTTGGTCCGCACAGCTCAGAAATTGATACGCACACACACGCACAGTGCGTGTCACAACTTAAAGGTGGTTTTAGCCAGGATATTGGATTATATTAGTTGCCCAACTCAAATTAATTTTGGGATATAAGCAAAAACTTGAACGATGAACTCTCTAAATTGGGTTATAACAGGATGCTGAAGTACAAAGTACTATCTGGAAAGAAGTTGATTCGATTTTTGTCCTTCTTTCTTCTCCTTTCATTTTATTTATTATTATTTTACAAGTTATTATAAACTTTTATAGTATTTAAAAATATATTCCTCCAAAACCATTTACACCAATGAAACGCACTGCACCTCTTCTGTTAAAGACCACACAGAAACAACAACAACATAAACAGCTCAACAATAACCAAGCGAACTGAACCTCCTGAATAGTTTTTAGTTTCCATGAAAGTCGATTCGAGTTAAATTACATTGAAAATTGCAAAAAGGTAAAACTCAAAGCACTCACATGCACACACACAAACAATCGAAAAATTGGTAAAGGAAAAGCCATCGGAAAAACAAAAAGCCAGGGTCGAACCAAACAGCAGGAACACGAGAGATTTGAATGGCTTATCATCAAATGCAATGCTCTGAATGGGAATTTTAAAGCTATGAGCTGGAAGTAGCTTCCCCTCCCATTCGAGAGTGAAACGAATTTAAGGCCACCCAGCCAGCTCAGAGTGGGATTAGGCCCTAACTCTTTATTACCTGTCCGCACCGTACACAGAAAAATTCCAAAGGGGTTTTACTTTATTTTTAGTTTATATAGATTTCAACTAAAAAATCACATGAGGATGGGTTTATGCTAAAGTAATTAAAAATCAAATGACGTGAAATTGTATCCAACATGGATTTAAATATTTTAACACTATATAAACATATAGTGTTGTCACAGAAATCTCTTCAGCGGGTGATAAATGTATTTAGAAATGTATATTGAAGCATGTTGGCACATATATTAAATATACACATTTCTTGACAAACAAACAAACAATGGATTGATATCGTTGTAATAGGTTTCTTTTATTTAAGAATAAATTATGATTATAGAGTGTTACTTTCATCTTGAAAAAAACGAGATATCAAGGAAAATAGGGAATGATACCTTTAAAGTTTTCGTTTGGTACCTTTTTTATTTGTGGCTCAGATATTTTTTAAAAAGTTTTATACGCCGTTTAATATATATCTTCAATGTTTAATAAAGGGATTATTAGATATTCAAATCTTAATAGGTTACGAAAAATATATTATGAGCACATGCAAACAGACCTTTAAAATCGGCTTCCCATGCATAGTTTTTTGTAAATACCAAAGAAATTCTACAATGCCTTTGGAAAATTAAATACCTTTTTTACTGTGTAGGAGTCGAAGACCTACGACACCACCAATATGACGCCGGCGGCGGGCGGAGCAGCGGCGGCCCAGGCTCAGGCGGCGGCGAACACTTTGCCCCAACGACCGGCCCACGCCAAGGAATACACTTTCTTGGACATGGAGCTGAAGTATGGCTTTCTCCAGGTGAGTGGCAGCCCGGCTGGCAGGTAACTGTTTTCCGGACAGACACCGTGACCCTCGACCCGTGTTTTTTTTATTTTCCAGCTGACCGAGGCACTGGCGTATCTGCACTATTCCGGTCACGTAATTCATCGCAATGTGTGTCCATCTTCTATACTAATAACCAAGCGCGGTATCTGGAAGCTGGCCGGCATGGAATATGTGGGTGAGTGCGATCTTGGTTTAGGAGTCCAAAATTGAAATGGATTGGCCAGGTCAGCAATTTGTATTCATATTCGCATATTCGGATTGCAGAGCGAATGAACGAGAACGATTTGAACAGCTCGATTCCGTGCCCACCTTGGAGCAACCGGGTGTCCAAGATGGCCCAGCCGAATCTCGACTTTATGGGTGAGTAAATACAGATTGGTCACGGCCCCCCTTCTCTTTAACTTTTTTATTTGTGGGAAAGTCAATGAGACTGCAAATCTATTCTATTCTAATCTGTTTGGGACTTTAGTATGAATATATAAAAGAAATATCATCGTAAAAATGGAAATTTAAGAGGAGGATTCCTAAAACTAAGAGCCGGTATAAAAATTAACATTATCTTATAGAAATTGTAATGATTAGATAATGATTTTAATGAAACCCTAAAAATTTAACAAACCAATATTTTGGTAAAACTATGATTTATTCTATAAGTAATGATAATATAAATATAGTATAATAATAATAGTCTTAATATTTTAAAATTTTAACTATCTATTTCAAACTGATCTTACAGAAATATGTTCTAATCTAATTTATTTAAAATGATTATATCACTTAAGGAAATATTAGGGTTCTGTCTATTAATATAAAGAAAATGCCTTTACTTATTCAGAGTGATATGATTATTTATTTGTACTTGTGATGAAAGCTATATGTCTAATGTGTTCGGATCTTTTATTTATCTTATTTTTTTTTAACTTTCCCCGATTAGCTCCCGAAACTCAGTCAACGTCCAAGTGCAGCCTGCTCAGCGACATGTTCTCGCTGGGGATGGTGATCTGTGCGGTCTTCAACAACGGAAGGCCGCTGATACAGGCCGGCAACTCCACCTCCAACTATGCCAAGCAAATAGAATCGGTGGGTAAACAATTTCTAATTTCTGAATGGCCAGGAAGCTGGGTGGCGGACTGGATGGACTGGATGGACGGACGGCCGAGACAAGTGCCAATTGGATGGATGAAAAGTTTTGAGCCGGAGCAAAACGCTTGGATGGGCTTGTTTGCGCGCTGTAATTAGATTCGCAGCTTTGTCAAATGCAAATGTAATCAAAAAGTCCACTTGAAACTCTAATTATTTTGCCACTTGTGCGGACAGGTGGCGGAGTAGCAACTGAATCAGCCGAACAGCCGAACAGCAGGATATCCCGCGGGCGCTTGTCATTAAAACTTTTCGTCCTGTCCAGGGACGTTGGCCGTTTGCCTTCGAAGTCCCCAAGTGGTTTCTAATGTTGTGGCAAAGTTTGTTTCGTTTATGCTTATGCAGTGGAGTGGAGTTTTGGGCACAATCCACTCCCTTTGACTAACTTTCTCCCTCTTTTTCCCCCTGCCAGCTGGATGACATGGTCCACAAGTTGATGCCCAGGCTGCCAATCGCCCTGCAGGAGGCCACTTCGCGCATGGCCAGTCGGGATGCAACGGCCAGACCCACCGCCCAATTGCTCCAGCTCATCAAGTACTTCATGTGAGTGGCCAAATTAATTAACTTCCAGCTATCCAGCTAAGATGGCAAAGAAACAGGAAGCGCTTCCAAACAGTGGCAATTTGCCCGGTTACGTTCAAAGTTTCCCTTTGAGTTTTAAATGAAATTGACACCTGTTGGGTACACACTCAAACACACATATACTATATAGCCAACCCCGGCGACACGCAATCTCTAAGCCAATTTGTACCTGTAGCTGAAATTCAATTGAGGGTTTCATTTTTTCCCCCATTCAACCAAACATCCATCCCACCACCTTTCACCTCAACCAACACACGCACACTTTAATTACGTCTGTTTGCCAAATGAAAGCGGTAATCAGACCTGAAAGACACATACAATGCAAAGCGAATGGGAGCTGTGCACTGAGAGAAAATTGTTGTGGGGTTGGAAAAATTTTACAGCGGTATAGGGATAAAAAGTCTTAAATTTTTTAAAGTAACAAAACAACTAGAAAGTTGCAACTGAAATATATTTTTGCAAATAAAATTGATAATAACGTGAATAACTTTGCTTTCGTACTTTGCATTTCCAAAATCCTTAATAAGTCTAAAGAATTCGCTATAAAAACGGGTCAAAAGCGAAAGTTTTGCGAAGGCATCTGAAGAATTCGCGTATATTTATTTTTGAACAAGTTAAATAGATGAAAACTCTTAAAAATTCATTTCTAAAAATCATAATATAATTTTCTAAACATTTTTTGAAGGGAAAGGTTTTCTTAAGAACCTGAAGAATTCGCGTATATTTATATTTTCTAGTAAAATGAACCCTTAAAAATCGCGGAGATGGTTAGTGTTACGAAACCAAATATTTATGATCCTGATTTCTTTGGTTTTCGTGGGTTTTACAACCGTTTTTACTGAGTGTAAGAAGTCGGTGCTCTTCAGCTGATTGTGCTGCGGTAGTTGAGCTGGAGTGGCATTGCTTCCACAGCCCAGGCTGCCTCACTCTGGGATTTATGACGACAGCAGCTGTTGGCCTGCCTCCCACCGAGATCTTGAAAAGGGGGATGGCGACGTGCCGCGTTTAGACAAACAAAGCCAAAGACGATGGGGATGGCGATGGCAATGGAGAAGTGGCGCCTGAAGAGGCACACAATCCAACCCAAGCATGAACTACATCAGTGCTCAGCTAGGGAATACCGCAGCCTGTCTCCAGGATATATGCCCCGTAGGTGAATTGAATGTAAAGTAGCGCAAAACGTTGGCAATTGTGTGGTAATGCTGCCACTGTTGCTCTGCGAATTGAATTCAAATTGGCTTTTCATAAGTGCAATTTCATCGTGTAATCATGGACAGGTCAACAAAGTTCTTGTTTATTCATTTGCGAATGTTTATTGGTTGTTTATAAATGCCAGAATATTTGAATTACAATTTGCTTAAAACTATGTATACTAAACGCTTTATACATGAAACATCTATAAATTTATATAAAACTCTAGTTAAAATTGTAAAAATCAAAGCATAATTGGAATTAGTAAAGATAAAATGTCCAAGTTTTAACTAAATATTATTATTGTAAAGTAGGTTTGTGCTTAGGAGTGATTTTGCTCCAAATGATTTGGGAACTAGAAGCTAGTTCTTTATAAAAGTAATTTAAATACATAAAGTTTAAAAAACATCTGAAGTAAATATTTTACGAATATGTTAAATCATATCCGCTTTGATATAATATATATATATATTATTTAATAATATCCAATCCTTTATATGTTGAAAATAGAACAGTTTCATTAAATACTTTCATTAAACTAGAAGCTAGTTCTTTATAAAAGTAATTTAAATACATAAAGTTTAAAAAACATCTGAAGTAAATATTTTACGAATATGTTAAATCATATCCGCTTTGATATAATATATATATATATTATTTAATAATATCCAATCCTTTATATGTTGAAAATAGAACAGTTTCATTAAATACTTTATAAATATGTCATGTAATTATTTTTTTTAATATTTTGACATCCTTTTTTTATAATTTAATTTATTTAAATTGTCAAAAATATTAATTACCCCCAAAACCAAACCCATATACCTCCTGTTACCACCTACGCATCTGTCAGCAGCAACAGTGAAAGCAACAGCATGCTGCTCCACCGGAAAAGCACCATCAGCATCAGAATCTCAACCACCTCGACATCCCTCCTTTGCCATTGTTAGTCATCCAGTCATCCAGTCAGTTAGTCTGTTAGTCAGTCAGTCAGGTTGGTGGCAGCACTTTGAAGTTAATTTAAATGTTGTCAACATTTTCCGCGTTTTTAGCAGCGTATGCAAATGGCTCGAGTGCCTTGGCAATCAGCGGCAAGATAACTTTCCTCCATTTGAGCACAAGTAGGAGGTTTGAAAGAACATTTTTCCGCTCGGTCGATTGCCCTGATTAAGTCGCCAAGTGGCGGAATCAACTGGACTATGCGGCGTATACGCAATGCGATTTTGTTTCATTGTTTAACTGAGTGCAAATAGCGCTGAATAGCTCACATTTATTTATAATTTGTAGCCATTTCACAGAATCCATCTGCTCGTTGCGAGATAACCGGAAACCCACGCAAATACACACAAAATGGGGAGGGATTCGGGTCGAAAGTAAACAATTTTTGGCAATTAAATTTCTACAATTTGATTTACATAACAATAAAAAGTATTTAGAATTCCATTTTAGAAAGTTGGGGCGCCTGCCCATCGCTCTGCGGGGACTTAATATTTTAATTTCCATGGGCACGCAGATAAATATTGCCTTTGGCTAATTTTTGTGGCTTTCTCCTGTGGCATTTTCATTTGATGTTGTTTAATTTGGTTCTTTTGCACTTGCAGCTTAATATTTAATTGACGCCATTTATCAACTAATCCAGCTAAAAACGTTTAAAAAATGCAATTAAGCACTTAAAGCGATTAAAGAAAAAGTTGCATTTAATTTTATATTATTATATAAAAAACGTGCAAATAAGGAAATTTAATTGGTTGTCATATTCCGTAATTCACAGCGATACGCCCATAAACGCTCTTAAATTCCTGGACGTGGTCAACATGAAGGACACGCAGCAGAAGTCCCAGTTCTACAAGAGCACCTTGATCGAGGCCATGCCGTTGATACCACGTGTAAGTGGCGCCCACTTCCTGTTACTCTTCATTTTTTCTCCACCGGAAACGGATGCAGCCCGTGCCCGTTGGACACATTTTTGGGCCAACGAACTGACAGCACATTAATCATTAATGGCGCCAACTTGTGCGCCTTACGGGCAAACAATTTGTGAATTACGGGCCGTTTTATGTCAGTTGCAAAAATGTGCGAGTGTCCTTTGTTTTCTGCAGAGAAAAGCGGAAGGAGCTTGTGTCTTTATATTTTTTTTTTGGGCCTTTTCCTGATGCCGCTTAATGACGGCTTAGCATTGGCAATTGAAATGACATAGACTGGTTAATGACTTCCCCGCATTCGCGCACCTTTTCTCCTTTATTTATTTTCTTTTTTTTGTAGAAACTCTGGTGGCAGAACATCTGGCCAATGCTCAAGTCGGAGATCAACAATAACGAGGTCCTTGCCGCAGTCCTGCAGCCGGTCATGCTCTTTGTCCAGGAAGCCACGCTCACGGAGTACGACAACCTCATGTCGGCCACCATGAAGTAAGTACACTTATTTATAGCCCATTGGCAAACGAGGACAATAGAATTGAATGCCAGTTAGATGGCCACAAATGAAAAGCGAGCTATACATCTTGTTAGAACTGGAAATGGGGCTTTGAAAATAATTATAGGGGTTGTAACGAGGGATTATAAATAATTGAGAAGGTGCAAACATGGAATTAAAAGTGAAAATGAAAGCATTTGTCATGCAAACAGAAATTAATGTGGAATGAATAAATATATTAATTGGTTTTTAGGATTAGTGCCGAGGACCGAATAGTTAAACAAAATCAAAATCATTATCCTAAAATGTAGAATCAAAACAAATAATCCAACAATGGGTATATGTATATATATATAAATTATTATATCAATAATATTTGAGGGTTATTTGATAATAAATTTAAATTACTAAAGTTTAAAAGGAAGGGAATTAAAGTGAATGGGATACATTTACAAAAGGACAATTGCCGGAAAGCCAAAGCAAAGGAAATCTCAAGTAAAACACAATTGAAGTGAATTTGGCTGTTGAAAAATATGAATATCACTAAGGACATTCCGGGCTTAAAAGTTTCTCTATCGTGTCATTGTTCATCCAGAATCCCTTCTGTTCTTGTCTACCGATCCGAACTTTTTGTTTGAACAATTGAAAAACTTTCGCGACACTTTTTCTATGTTATTCAATTTTCATGACGTTTTATTGCGCCCACTGCGACAGGCGACAGTTCGTATTGTAATTTATAGAGCTCGACGGGAAAAACTTTCCTGGAGGTGTTGGAGAAAGGGGGCGTGGCGGTCCCGGAGTACTCACCTTTGGCGGTAGCCGTGCATAAATTAGTAAAAAACACACAAAAGCCCGCACCACTGCGTCTGAGTTCACTACTTTGGCCAAAAGTTGGCGTAAAACTTTGTGGCCACTTGTAAGACGCTTATTGACACCAGGCCGTATTATAAAAGAAACTTAGACCTGAGAAGTTTTTACAACCATTTATTTTGAGTAATTTTTCCCTGTGATACGTATCGTTAATGGCAAGTTTGCCACTAATCAAATCTGTGATATATATCCTTAGAATCATCTACAATACACCGAAATCCATTCAGGCCAGCGTTACGATACTTGAGAATTTGCATTTGATTATCGAGAAGACGAAGCCGGAGGATGTCACCACAGACATAATGCCCATGTTGTTCTACTCCTTCGACGGATCCACGATACAAGTGCAGGTGAGTGCTCCACTCGGATATGCAAATCACTCCAGACGCCGGCGAATGGAAATGGAAATGCGAACGGGAATGGGTTGGCGGAGCTGATTGCGTAATTACAGCAGCAATTTCTTAATTAACTGCGACTCAGACGCTGACTCAGGGCACAAAAGTGCCCGGCAAGTGAATTTGCATTTTCTTTCCGCAATTTCGAGTCCTTAGAGAGGAAGAAGAAAATTCAAATTCAATAAATGTGAAAAAAATTTCAGCACGCAATAAAAACAAACATTTCTTTAAGGTTTTCTTTAAGAGGTTTTGGTTATGTAAATTATTATTTTTTTTAGAGAACCATTGGCTTAGCCAAACAGTTTTTTATTTCTTGCAGAACATCTTTTTAATTAGATTTAAAGGTTTCATTAAGCAATATTACACCTTATTAGGTATTTTTATAATGATACAATTTCAGTTAGGATTTTATTAATTTATTTAATTTATTTGTTCAAATTGGAATAATATAATATAAAGGTAACTTGGCATCCCTTCTATTAAAGGACGCAATTCAATTATATAAAAATAGCTGAAAATATTACTTGGAAAGTAATGCTTAAAGTACCCTAATTACATGTTTAATACTGGCATTTTTTTTGTATTTATTAAAATATTTTATATTATCTAATACATAAAATCGTTATCGTCATATACTGTTTAAGCCCCTCATTATTTTCTAAACTTAGAGCGCTGCCGTGGTGGCTGTGGCCAATGTGTTTGATAGCATCGATGAGTTATCTATTCGCCGAATGGTCTTGCCCAAGGTGAAAATGGTATTCGAGAAGAACATAACCGATCCGAAGATAGTGCAGAATGTGTTGATGTGCATTGAACGAGTCATGGACCGCATGGAAAGGGCTCAGGTGGGTATTATAGATTACATTCACAACCACTCAAGCCCATAAATCACATATATATATATCATGTTCGTATAACAGGTCATGGATGAGGTCCTGCCGCTGCTGGCAAACATTCGCATTCCCGATCCTGATATCATCATGCGTACTGTGCGTAAGTTGAATCACAATGCCTGCGGCAATACCACACACATCTAGTTCCATTGTTTTTTTATGCGATTATCGAAAACTAATTAAAGTGCATGAAATCCAATTTTACCCTTGGCCCATTTCGAACAACGCAGATTTACACCAGTTTATCTGCTTGTTAACTTGGATAAACAGAAATTGCCCACAGAGGTTTACTTTCAAACGAATTACGCACAAGCTGACAATGTCGTTTTAGTTTTCTGTTAAAGGGGGGCTTAATTTCTTGAACTACTGCATTTTGTTGTTTACGTATTAAGTTGGACAAATGTTTTGATTAAAATGACTTTACCTGTGTCTTAAGCTTCGGGCTAAACACCTACTTTTGGATTAATTAGGAGTGGTTTATATGTCTTAAAGTTGCATTTCAAGCAATAATTTTCATACTTTGAAGTTACTTGTTGAGCCTTACATGTAATAACTTAATAAATGATAGAAATATGTAATTAATTTAATAATATTTCTTATTGTTTAAGGTATTTTAACTTATTTATTAATTTTCCCAGGCATCTATCATAAACTTTTTGTGGACAAAACGTACGGGTTGACCGTGGAGACGATGGCCACCAATGTGCTGCCCCTGCTCATCCCGCACACCGTGAATCCGGCTCTGAATTTCGAGCAGTACTGCTATCTGCTGGAGGTTTGTGTTCCAGGCTAGTTGGATATTGTAGTTTGATTGCAGTTTTCCCACTGCTGTTTTTTCATGTTTTTCCCCAGGTGTTGCAGCAAATGCTGGAGGCCATCGATCGGCAGCAGAGGAACAAGTTGAAGCTGGACAACCTGTCGATGGCCTCGCCGGAACGACACCGCACCCTGCGCCACCAGTTCTCCACGGACAACATGAACGCGCCGCCCTTCAACATCCCCAACTTGCGCATAGATCAACGCAAGACGTCCAGTGCCGAGGACATGGCCCGCAAAAACTCTGGCGGTAAGTGGATCCTACATATATTATCTATTTTCTTAATTAATTGATTATTTTGGCATTAAAAAATATGTTAACTACAAATTTTAATATTCTGACTCATCAGAATTAGAATTATTTTCAGTTGCTTTTAAAATAAAATATGGATATAAACTAGTATGGTTATATAATACTTCTTTCAAATTCAACTGGATAGATTAGGGTTGTTTTCTATTTAAAGTGGTATTAAAATTCATCTGAATTCAAATAGGAATTTAATGACAAATTTTTAATTTCTAGTAAATTATGCACACCTTCCTTTGCATTGAATTATTTACCAATGCATTCACATTGGCTCATAACTAATGCATAAATTATTGTAAAGTAAACAGAATGATGGGTCTATGAAAATTTGGCAGTCCTTATACTGATTTACTGAATCTGTATTTATGGTACTCCGACTTCCTGCCCACTTGTTTGTCATTTGAGTGGCCGCCTGTGGGCATGTATAATTGGAAATTTCGTCGTGATTTCAATTTGATATTCATCGAACGTGACAGAAGCCCGTTTGTTCTGCCCACTAATCAGCTGGGCTCCTTCTACATCGGACCATTGTGCCCACTTAATTGTATTATCCTGGCAATGATAATTTTATAATGACGAACATGAAAATCAAAAGCACCGCCCGGAGACCGGAGTATTATCAGCCATGGAAACACTGGCTGCAGTGCTTAATGAACTTTCGCCCTAATGATGATTTATTATGATGGCCCTAATCGCCCGCAGACACGAGCCGGCCCAGCTAAGCTCAGATCGGCCCACTGTGCCACCGACAATTTGCCACAGCCGGGTTCAGGTCAGAGGCACCTTGAACCACCCGCCAACCCACTTGTTAATTTCCACCTTGCCATCTGACTGCAGCTACTGCTGCATATTACCACTTGAAAGTCACAAACAAACAAGGCCAGGCCAGTTTCAGGCAATCAGAAACACACCTGCCCAGTCGAATATTCTGGAATAGCTGGATGCCTTAAAAGAAATCAATGGGTCGGAAATCAGAGCAATTCAAGAAATGAAGTATTTCAAAAAACCCACACCTATTTCTAGTTAAGCAATAAGTAAAAACAGCCTCGACGATCTATTTATTAAATATTATATAACCTCACTATCACTACTTGAAGTGCTTGACTTCTGTTTCATAAGCGGTTAATATCAATAATAATAATGTGTCCATTTAAATGTACTTTAACTTTTTAACTTAAAGCCTTGTGAAAATTGATAGATTTTTGACTCACTGAATCATTTTAGAAAGTTAAAGAAATATGTCATTAAAAAATATATCAATTTTCATAAGGCTTTAACTAAAAAAAGGTTTGTTTGATTTATAATAATTCTATTTCATCCTAATTTTAAAATATTAATTGCTAAGTTTGAAAAAAAACAACAGTTTACGCTTAACAAATTCATTTGCACATAACCCTTAAACTTTTCATAGTTTTCACGAAGGCTATTTGTGAAATTTCACATTAATTGAACAGTGAATGCAGAATGACAGGCCAAGCGCAACCTTGACAATAGCCATGAATTCCAGTTAATAACTTTTGGCATAAATTGCCTCTGAATGGGAATGGCGAAGGGTGCCGAGGGCCAAATCAGGTGCAGCGGCCGCAACCGCAAAATGTGCGATTGTCCTTGGCAGTGACAGAATTCCTGGCGTGGGTAACCTTGGCTCGCTGGGTTTCGGGTATTCGGTTTGTCGGTTTTTGGCACTGACTGTGGTCCCGACGTGTCTGTGTTTGGGCCCTGACCGCAACCATTATTAGACCTAATTACCTTCACAACACAACGCTGGTGTGTCAGCAAAAAAGGATTTTGGTGAAAAACAGCCGTCTCATATGTATTCGCATAAAGAGAATAGATTACTAAAGTACACAGCAATAAATCTCCATGAACAAGTTATCTTGTTGCTGAGACCGAGAATAATAGTTCATTTTAATTTAAAGAAAAGGTTGAATTAAGCCACATTTTATATACAAGCAATTTTTATTTGTTATATTTTTAAAGTAGAATAAACTTTGAAAAGCTGCTATACATTTATGAAAAAAATAAAAATATTTGTTACTTACTATTTTTAAATATTTTTAATTCTGAAAAAAAAAAATATATCTTTGGGGTTTTTCATCAAAATATCAGTTTCTTAAGAATTCTTAACTAAAACATTATTTTTGTGTGCTTATATGCCTATTCATAGATCAAATCATAGAATACAAAATAAAAACTTTAAAAAAAACTGTAGGGGAGATTTATAAAACTAAAGAAATATGGTTATCAGGTCATCGGACGACAAAATGGGAACTGTGATTCCGTTTTCTCTTTTCCACTATAAAATACATCTGTTTATGCTGAAAAAGGTGACCCATCCCCCTATTGTATATTTCACACTACCTTAATCATTATATCATAAATAGTTATTTAATTTGTCGGATACATTAAAGAGTCTAAAAACCTATGAAATTAAACAGTTTAGAAGTATTAGGATTAATTATTCTATTTTTTCCCTGTGCAATATACCTTTTTCTAGGCTCCGGCATGCTGGGCGGCTGGTGGTTCGGATGCTCGCCCTCGTCGCCGGACAGCAATTTCCTGCGCGTGGGCAACGTGTTCCCCAACCGGCGGCTCTCGGACAACACGCTGATGACCCCCAAGATCCGGATAGCGCCCTCGTGCGCCTCCTCGCCGGGCGGGACTCCTGGCAGCGGGCTGCCGACGCGACGCCACTCGAGCATTGGACCGCAGGAACGGCGGGGCTCCACCATCAATTTGTCACCGCCAACTGTAAGTTGTTTGCGTCTGGCCCGGCACAGGGTTTATGTTTCAGTTTCTGTTTCAGTTTCAGTTGAAATTTTGATTTTGGATTTTTTCCATTATTTTGTGGCCGCCATTGTTTGTTGTGGTTTTTCCCCCACGCCCAGTTAATTTATTGTTTGCCTTACTTGCCGCGATTGCCATCCAATTGGCCGCATCGATGACCACAAAAGGCTTGCCATTATTTGATTTTTATTGATATTTCATTTATGTGCGCCCTGCCGCTTCTTTGTTTCCTTAGTTTGGCTTTTCCAGCAGCTCATGTGCCATGTTTAACACGCCGAACTATTCTGTATACTACTACTACTATTATATATAGCCAACTAGCTATAGCGCCTAGCGTAGCGTTTATCGTGTTTACTACAGTCTACAGTTACAGTTACAGTTCAAAGTTCTCAGTTCTCAGTTCTCAAAGCGAACATTGCTCACATGACTACGTACAAAACCAAACAAGAAACATTCCGTTCTGGGTTCAGTTCACTCTTTCGTTGGTACTTTCATTTCCGATCTGCTCAGTTATGAATGCGATTATGTATTAGCTCATTTCCCCCCCGAAACCGCAGCGAAGTCTACAAATCACAGATGCTCTAACACACACTCTCTTATATCTTATCTCCCCCGATCTAAACCGATCAACTAAACACTACAAAAAACAAAACAAAATACTTGAAAAAATCAAAAACACCAAAACATACTACGGTGTTTTCGGGGTCTTTCGATCGCCATGAATTTGTATATCTCCTTCCATATATATAGTACGGTGCCCGCGGTAGCTCCGGATCGAGTCTATCGGTGCCATCCACCTCGGTCTATGTTGTAAGTCTAAAAAACAAAGCAATCCCAGTTATGTGAATGCAGATTTACAGTCAACACTGCGAGCTTCGACCAAGTCGAAGATATTGTACCCTTGAAGGCAATAATTGAAAAAATATTTTGACCATCATAATGTTTCAAAACTTTATATATTTTATAGAAATTATAACAAGAAAGTAAAATAAAAGTTAAAAATAGTAATTACTAATATACCAATATATAATCATATTAAAATTACGATCTTATTCTGAAAAAATATTTGAGTTTATTTTTCTGTAAAACTAAAAACAACCAAATATTAAGATTAAAATTCTAGGAAATGTCTATAACTTTATTCCATAATTCCGAAAGCTTCTTCAAGGGTATAAAAGCACCAAAAACATGGTCAGGCCTATCTGAACGGATTCGTTTGCAATTCTTGTGCGAGTTGTCGGCAGCACTTTAAGCCAACATCGAAATGGACTTTGCCTTGCCAAGTTGTTAACTGTCGTTTCATTGTTATCGTTGTCGTCTCCAAAAGCACTTCAAAGCTAACTTTCTGTCCTCTCTACCCATACACAAATCACTCGAACAATACAACGATTGCCAGGCAAAATGGCGAACGGAAGCCGAAAGGATGCGCTTCCGTTTCCGCTTCTATTGCTCGCCCGCTCGCACCCGTCTCTCGCTGGCCTTTTTCGATATATAATCGTATTTTTGAGACTGCAACTGCAACTGCGTTTGAATATGAATTTGACTTGCTGCCTAAATCTCTCGTTCTCGTTCTCGTACTCGTACTCGTACTCGTTCTTGTGCTGTTATTTGGATGGAAAACCTGTTGCAAGAATATTTGAAATTTTAATTTGACGATAAAGTTATATATTTTGTGCGTTCTGTTTTCATTTCCGACATGTTTTGTGCATTTGCTGCGCTGCTGCTATCTGTTCCTCTACATGTAATTCATTTTTGTGTGGTTCTCATTCAGTTTCAAGTTTCAAGAGTCCTGTTCTTGAACTATGTCTGCCTGTACTTCCGTTCTCTCTGTCTCTATCTCTCTGGGTTATGGCGAAACAAAAGCCTTTGCTAATATCCAGTACGGTGTATATACAATGCAGTCGAATCTGTTCCGTTTCTGTTGTCTTTTGGTGTTCTTATTATTTTTGTTAAATAACTACGTATTCTGTTATGATTTCTAAGTATGAACAAAGAGCCCTCAGTGAAGGAGGGTATCGAAAAAATACAATTCCGAGATGTACATTTTAGGATTGGGAGGCTTTTCAGCTACGTAATTGAATTGATAAAGGAAAAATCAATCAAATGCGTCGAGTTCAAGAATGGATAAATATATTAGAGCATACTTTTTAGGGCTCTAGGGAAAGAATGACTTTAAAACCATAGAAAACAATTTTTATGAAAAACATTGGTAACAAATTTTAGAATGTTATATTTAAACATAATATTTTTTATACAATACATATTTTTTTTTTATTTTGATAAATTTTCTAATATTTTTTTTTTATAAAAGATACTTCATACATTTTATTTGGATAGGTCTGTTTTAAACGTGAAGACAATACTTAAGATTTCATAAACCGGTAAAGGAAACCAGTAACACAATCGAAAGAATCCAAAGAAAAGCTTACACTTATTACCAACCATTTCTAAAAACTGTTGATATGGTTAGTTTTGACAGTCATTGAAGAAACAATAAACCCTCTTAAACGTAACCAAGGAGCAAAATCAACAGAAACTACAACAATTTAAGTTTATTATACTATACTATACTATACTGTACCTATACTATATAACTACTTCTTCATTAAATGTCCTGATCGTGCTCAGTGTTAATTTGATTTCGTTTCCATTTAACTCTGTTCCTGTTGCGTTCGTATCAGAAATAAACTATTGAAATACCAAATACCAGACACACCAGAACATGAATACTATAGTATACTTTCTCTTCATATATGTATTTTAATGGCTGACACAAATGGAAAGCCAGAATTTCGTGTTTTTCTGCTGTTGAATTGTTGAAAAACAACGCTGTGAATTGATGTTACCTCGCGCTGTTCCTTTATTCAGCCAACAAAAAAACACAAAACACAAGATTGCGTTTATTTCATGTGTGTATATTTCCGTTCTTCATTTCATGTACGAACAAAAAATTAATGAAACAAAAATCGAATATACGTATAAATAAAAAAAAAAACAAATTCGCAGCTTGCACGGAGCATGATCGTGAGTACACGTTTCATAATTTCGGAATTTCCATTTAATTTTCTCTTTCAGTCTCTTCAGCTCACTCCCTATTTTTCCGCCTCTCAACTATTTAAGGTCTAGACATACGCACACACACAACCAAACACTCACTCACACACACGCACACGCAGTATGCTGATATTAAATTTTATGTTAATGTAATTTGATTTCATTTGCCCCACCCCCAAGCCCAAAACCCTCCTGCCTTTCATGTCTGCGAGGCCAAATTTGATTTGGAATATATATGCATAAATACCCGAAGCGCATTCAGCCTCATATGTACAAACATACCTCTATCCGTATATACCCCATATATGTTCTCATTCAGTTGGACTTTTTCTGTGTTCTGCAATTCGTTTGTATCAATGTTTTTCGATTCGATTCGACCTGCTCCTGTCCGTTGATTGATTGAGTTCGAGTTTGGCTTTCTTTCATTGTTTGTTGCTTTGTTCGATTGTTTGTTTGTTGGTTTGTTCGATTGTTTGTTTGTTGCACCATCAGCTCAATGTATACTTATCCGTCGGTAAGGCTTGGGTTCAACCAACACACACACACGCACACCCCCACATTGCAGACCCTGTACATAGCACAATTGAAACCAAATGATATAATATGTATTTAAACTCGATTCCGAACGCATCCGAATAAAAAAAAAGATATATATATATATAGTATATACTAACAATAACAAGCCCCGACTAATCTTCCAAAGAAATCTCCTTTATTGTACTCCCAAAAACAGGGTGGCTCCATGCCGAACACCTCGAGCAGTGTGCCGTTCCTGCTATCATCTAGCATGCAGTCGATAAGGTCGCGTCGCCAGTCCACCGTCCTGTCGTCGGGTCCACTTGGCTCCGGATCGGGGCTACTGCAGCAGCTGGGCAGCGGCATGGTAAGACAATTAACTTCCGTATCCGGCACGGTTAGCCCGGTGCCGCTGTTGCGGGTCAATGGCACACGAAACAGCCACAGCAACGTCCGAAAGTGTCCGTCACTCAATATAACATTCAGTCAATAATACGATCTGAACGAAATCGGCGAGGCTCCGGCCAACGCCGATTCCAGCAGATACGGTTCAGCCAGCACCAGCAATTACCATTACAATACCGGTTATAATTATGGCCCCCATTACGGCCTCAATTTCAATCAGAGCCTCAACAATGTGCGTTACAAGGCCAAGCTGCGGAGCATGAATCTCAATCTCAATCCGCCAAGGAGTTAAGCAGCAGACCCTCAAAAAACAATCAGATCAAAACTATAGAGTATATATGGTAAATGAAATCAAAACTGAAACTGGAATGAAATCAAATTTTGCATCAGGGGCAGAGGGTAAAATGTAGCAAAATATATATGCCAAAACCAATGAATGAACGTACCTATGTGAGACCTACTATAGCCTAGCCATACGTACTACTTACTTACTTATAAAACTTGAATCTCAACTGATACTAAAACTAATTACTAAACCAATATTTATATATATGCATACTAATAGAACGAATACACAACTGTTGTTTTTTGGAGAATTTATTCAATATTTGTATGTACCATAAGTGTTAATGTTGAAACATATCGGAAATCGTAACAAAGTTATCCACCACATAGCCCGAATTGGATACTACTAACTATAGTTTATCTTTATTATTGATTGATATTATTAATTATCTTAGTTGTTGCCACTCCAATCGATTTTAAATCCCCGCCCGAAAATGAAAAAAAGAAAAAGAGAACTAACGACCTTGTGAATTGTCGAATTCAATTAGTCATTGGAAAATCAAATTTCAAAGAATCCCCAGAATTTCCCATCCACACACAAACACTATGGCCACCGCTGCATGTGTGTGTGTTTATGTGCGGGACGTGATGTCAACCCAAATTGAATCCTTTATCATTGTCGTCCTGGTTATCGTCCTTGTAAATCCCACGATAGTGTTATTACTGTTAAAGCCCACATTACCAGCTAGTTTAGCTTAAGCACCTGCACTATGAACTTATCGGATTTGTGTCATATTAAAGGACATTTTTCCCGCTCACACTCTTACGAGTTAGTTAGTTCGACCCAGAGTTATACGATATGATAGGATAGTTACCATTAGACACGTACTTTAAGTTGATATAGTTAAGTTCCTATATATTGCGGTAATCAAGGTATAAACTAGTGTTTTAGTACCTATTTATTTTTAAAATTATATATTTAAATTCATTTTATTGAAAGAAGTTAAATACAGTTTTAAAAAGATTTTTGCATGGTTTCCCAGCTTCACCTGGTCTTAAAATTCGCTTCTTATGGAGTTAAAGTTTGATAAATTACGGTCTATAAGTGTGTTCCCAATATAGAGTTGTAAATTTATTTTTTAACCATTATTATTTAAATTTTACGGAAACTTTGGTTGTCTATTTTCAATTTTAAAAATTTGTTCTCTCTCGATACAGATATTTCAACTAAAAGTCTAAATTCATAGAATACTTTTTATAAAATGTACATACATATTAAAAATACATTTCGAACCCAATAGGTTATGCCCATGTGTTATATTTCTGCGTAGATCCAACCACTTGAACTGAGAGTTATAAAAGTGCATGCCAACCAAAACTTCTCAAAGAATATCCCTTTTCATTGGACTTAAATAATGAACCATATGCTGAAATATAGGTGAAACAGAAGCTTTTTCTGTAGTTTTTCTAGGAAAACAAAATGAAGAAATAATATACAAAGCCCGTTGAAATGCATGCGCATGCAATTTTATTATTTTTTTTTATTCTTGCATCTGTAAAATATTTGTGGTGTTCCTAAATGTTTTGGAATTGACGTTTTCCATGGCATTGTGAACGTTCTGTACTACTTGACTTGCCATTTTACTTTCTGCCCATCTGAACTGCACTATATATATATTCTGGAAATACAACAACAGAATATTGAGATAAACAAAAGAGAAAACTTAAGCTGATAAATCGAATTAAACTGCTGATCATGGAAATATTATAAAATATATATTTGTGTAAACTTGATTGATTGACTGACACTGAAGGCTTCAGAAGGCTGCTATACCTGCTATCTTGCATACCTATATCGATCTAAACTATATGAATCTGTTAACCGACTTACCAGATGTTTATATGCATTTGTATTGTATTTTACTCTACTACGATTAAGTAATTGCGAATTTATTGTAATTGTTAAATGTATACTTGGCTTTTGCACAATCAGTGTTGCTTTGACCTTCAATCCCTAAAACCCCCTCCCGCCCGCTTATGCATATTAAATTTTAATTTCGCTTTCGCCGTACTTATGATTATGATTATACTTCAAAATGTGCCTTAAGAGTTCAAAGGTTCTCACATTCCAAGTGCGTAGTGCGTAGATTGTGCGAAAAAAAATCTTTAAGAATATACCAGTATATTTACTAACATGATGAGATCAAAAAAGAGTAGCTACCGATACCTATAGACAGGCATAGCTCTGCTTGATGATCGTATGTAAGTGAACCGGAGGTGAGAGTCACCGAAAACCTGCGATTATACCCACACTCATCCACAATTGTACCTTAGTAGTAGTTTTGTAGTCACCCACATCCGGTTCCGGTGGAAATCCAACACAGACACGTACACCTAGCCGTAAGTTGATCCTAGTTAGATGTTCGTAGTTTGCATTGCGTAACCAGTTGAACCCAAATACAACAGATCCCAGATAATCCAGTTACTCCAGATACTCCATCCCGCAATTACCGGAAATAGGAATCAGAACCCGAGAATCGAATCGATGCATGACTACCGAACCCGATGTGTGTCCCACCCCTTTTGCTAATATACATATCCTCTTTATAATAACAATATATTGTGTGTGCCTCTTTCTCTCTTCTTGGCTCCAAATATTTGATGTTTTCCCGTATTCGTAATTCCCGTAATATACGTAATATCCGTAACGGAGTGCGAGATACTTCAAAACCAAGTAGCTTCCGCAGTTCCCATCGTATTTGCCCAGTAGCTAAATAATTCCTAATTATGTAACAATACAACCAATAGTCTTTATATGTATTTTGAAAATCGTTTGAAACCGAACAACCAGATTGATGGCCTAATTATCTTGCAACAACTCTATTACAGTATCAACTATTCTCCGGACGTAACTAAAGATACAGAAACGCACACAGATAAATACATTCAAAAGAATCCAATTACTTTTCAATGCAATTTCGGTCCATTTATGAAACACCAGTAATCAACTTATATTAGCGGCATATGAATATAAAATTGTAAACGTATACCAAGAGCAAGCTTAACTAAGTATTTTCAGTCGAATCTCTAAATGTTGTTAGCCAATCCAAATCGATGTGACCAAAGCAACATAATAATCACAAATTAATTGTAATTTATCAAATACAAATACAAAAGTGTCAAACACAATCCTACAATCACAAAAAAACACGATCCAGAGAAAACAAAAAAAACATTATGCAGTATGCAATCAATTCATAGAAACCCTAATTATTCTTGAATATATTTATTATGAATGTTTACGCTAGGCCAAAATACGTGTGAAATATTCCTTTATGTGTCATATAACTTACATATATCATGCCAATAATCTTTTAATTTAAACCATTAATAACCGAACCATATCATGATGCGAAGAAGCAAGTGAAGAAATATACAAATTTAAATATAAATTCTTTATTTGTTTTGCAAACATCAATCATGTCGCTACCTCGGATATAAATAAGAAATCAAACTAGAGGAATTCGTGTACCTACATACATCGTACCTAGCACCATGAAAATCAAACTTATCACAGAGCTTTATAGCAAACGCAATCAAAAAATAATGAATATTGATAACCACGAACACGAAGAGAAGTTTATTTTTAGCCAAGAGCCTCGAGGGTTCCCGCCTGCGCTTTACAGTGATGACCCACATATATATTCCCCATCATTCAATCCATTATATATACACTCTGTTCAACCGGAATATCTCGAACCACACCCCAAAACTACTACTAAGGTGAATACACGTATCCAACCCAAGGTCTACCGATCCAATATCTACCGATCCGAAATAGAACCAGAAACAATTAATGAAGCCGATGTTCCTGAAGGCAATCTCAATCTCAAATTTATAGTCAATTTGTATAGTTGGGCAGCTATGCTACATGCGTATAAGTGTGGTATATGGTAAACTCTTGAAACTTTATATAGTGACGACGTCATTAATGTATTCATTACGTAAACTGCAATTAAATCGATTATCATTGTTGTGGTATGTTTAGCGGAATAGAAGTGAATAACTAAAAAACCAAATATGAATTTATATATGTATACAAGCAAAATGCAAGACGAACTCTACCTAGGACACGCCAAAACCTACTTTATATACACGAATGATCTATGCTCTGAATAACACGAACGGGAACGGGACAATCAAAATTCTACCGACACTAATTCTATACCAATTACGAATTTCTATCTACCAGTTACGATTTTCTGTTACGTTGTTGTCGTTGTGTTTGTTCGATCCGTTGGATCTGCATTTGGTTGATGCCAGCTAATGATCCTGAAACTCCAGCATATCCTTGCCATGCACCTGAAACTGCTTTGCATTTTGTTCAGTCTGAATTTTTTGTTCATTTCGGTTACGTTTTACGGTCTTAGACAAGGCATATCGATATGGTTTACTAGCGTTTAATCGTACGTATACATAATTAGATTTACTTAATTTTAATTAATGTTTACGTGAAGACACACAACTAAACATACCAAAAAAAAGGGGAAAACCAAAAGCTCAAACTGGACTGAACATTTAAGAATTATATTATGTACATTATTGAATTGCATTTGATTGTGTGAAGATCGTTTTAATGAGAGTAACTACGGTTAATATTAAAGGGTATTATATTTGTATTCGAATTTGTATGTAACTCTGATCGTATGTATGTTATGTTATCGTAAGTGTGAAATCCTAGAACCTGTAACGAAATTAAAAAGAAGCCAACTCTGTCTCTTGTGATTCTATTGTGATGCTGTGGGAGTCAAGCAGCACTCAACTGTTTTTATGCCTCTTAAAGTTTAAAACAAAGCTAATCAAAGCAAAACCAAAACTAAACTACCTATCTCTACTCTAGTCTATGCAATGCAAATTGGCAACCAGAACTTGAAAACAATCATGCACAATAAATGTTATGCAATTGAGAGAATCCAAGGCCAAAGACCCCAAAACTTTTTCTTATACTCGTACTTACACTACTTGAAGTAAATGTGTACAACTAAAGGAATTCTAGATTTTAAATGTGCTAAAACTGTTTATAGTCAAGTACTAAATTATGAGTGTAATTATCGAATATTAATACGTACAAAGGTTGGGGCATTCGGCATAGTAATACTAATGTATAAACGTGGGATCGATGGTTGGTTGAAGATGGGAAAGTGCAAATGCATGTGACAATGTACGTATATAAAAACCAATTGAATTTAAATGTTTAATAAATGTGTGGAAATGAATAAATGGCCTAATTATAATTACTGTCTATCCTCTACGTAAGATTTTCGTCCAGGAAAAGTGGGTCCAGGCTGCATTTGTGGGGCTGATCCATATAGTCCAAGATCTGATGGTTATATAGGCACTGTCCCATGCTGCGGGCCATATCATCTGATTCGTCGGTATTGGCCTCCTCTATAAGGAGCTGTTCGGGGAAAGGCTACTGTTGCGAATACACTTTTGGAGGAAGGTACTTTTTGCTCACCTCAATTTCTCTGGACAGAAATTCCTTGGTGACATCACTCAGCTTCTTTTGGGGCTGACCCATCAGCGCATTTTCTACGAATTTATAGGCTTCACTGTAAAGAATAATTATGATGTCAAATGTATAAGAGTGGGTTCACTTTTAAAAAGTAATGAGATATAATTAAATTTAAAGGGAATTCTAGTAAAAGCGCAATCACAATATTTTGAATTAAAAACTCTGTGGTTTTTAGGCACATTAGAATTGTTAGATAGGTCTAAGAAATGATATTTAGGAAATAAAACTTGCAAAATCCACAGAATGTTAAGGTAGGATGTATAAAGGAAGATAGTCCTAACTCCCCGCTTATTCTTACTTCAAGTCGATGCCATCTAGTTCTTTTGGATCTGGTTTTCTCTCATTCTGGATGATGGAATTCACAGCCGCAGCTGCCTCGAATTCGCAGAGATCAGATAGTTGGGCACTCTTCATCAGTTCCAGCCACTGGGTGATGTTGTTGAGACTGACAGAGTCACAATTTTTGACCATTTCCATGCCCCTGTCCATCGTGGTGGTCATGTATTCTGTAAAAGATCCGTGTTACATATTTTTATCAAGTTATATTTATAAAACTTACGGAAAACAGCGTTTGTATAGTCCTGATTATTGTATTTGGATGCCTCCAACAGGACTTGCTGCGAGTAGCCCATCTTGTTTAGCTGCCTTTGAGCCTTCAGTTTGACTTGCCTGGGAAGGCTAGAAGTTTTGACTTCGCTTTTTTGCTCCGGGTTTTCCGGCTTGGATTGTTTTTCCTCCATGGCTCTCCTTTGTTTACGTTTTGCGAATTGCGCGTTTTGGACCAGACGAATTAGGGTGACCATAATGTTTAGTATTTTCTTTATAAAATATCGCGGTATTTTTTGCATAGCAAAATATTTAAACTGATTATTCTTTCGAAATACATTTTTTAATTTAATTTGGAACCACTATTTGTGTTGAATACGTTTAGGGTTAGCTTAACTGTTGAGTTGCAAAAACGTTGAATATTCAGCAGAGATTTCAGCAATGGTGGACACTTCCCTCAATTGGTACTGTTGAAAATTAAAACATCTAACTTTTGAATAACAAGCATGTAACCCTCATTTTAATGAAATCAAAGTTTTTGAATATCTGAAATATAAACAACTGACCGAAATTCAAGGATTCAACAATTAATATAATATACTTTAATATTTAAAGTATAACAGTATAGTTGTTCACCGATTCATCAATTAAGGGAATACCTCTAATATTCAAAGTATAACAGTATAACAGCAGTGTTTTCGCACCCGCGATATGGGGTAAAAACGGACCAGCTCGCAGTGGTCACACTAATCTCAATTAGATTAGAGTAGTTCGAACGCGCTGAGTGGCTGCGGAAGAGCCCGAAAAATCCTTTTGTTTCAAAAGAAATCTTATTCGAAGATCCCTGATCCTTCGCAGGATCGTCTAGTGCAATACGTAGACTAGGTAATTTGCTTTTGGAAAAATAAGGACACCGCCAGGGCCGTCGATTGTTGCCCCCCCGCCGTCGAAAGTCAAGACAAGAACAAGAACCAAGACGACAACAAAGCGGAGACAAAGAAACGAAACGAGCGCCAAACGAAGTCAGTTGCGGAAAAACCTTGGGTGACTCACTGCCAATATCACTGCCAATTGGACCCTGATCACTGCCGTTGAAAAAACCACACATATCCTTGGAGTTCCAAATAAGCGGAGTCCCCGGAACGAAAAAAATAACCACATCCGGAATGCAGCCGCCGGAACGCGAGATTGGAATGCTGAAGAAGCATCGCGAGCACATACGCAAGAATCTGGACTTGCTGGTGAAGTCGACGAACTATGGCCTACTGGCCGCGGAATGCGTCCACCAGGGAATCCTCTCCGTTCAGATGTTGCGGAATGCGGAAGATCTCAATGGAAAGCGGTTCAACATGGACGAGGAGGATGTGCGCTTGGAGCAGCATCGTCGGCTGTTCCTGAAGATCACCCAGCGGGGTCCCACTGCCTACAACCTCCTGATCACTGCCTTGCGGAAGGTCAATTGTCTGGATGCTGCCAAGCTGCTGGAATCCGTCGATGAGTCCGGGTCAAGGCCACCGTTCATCTCACTGAACGAACGAAACACCCGGCGGAAGTCGGCCGATATTGTGGACACTAGGACGCCAGAGGCCTACGAGGGAGCCTGTGCCAGCAAGGTGAGATCCTTAGTCTTACAATCTAAAATCGGGCCCCTTCAGACAGGCAACAGGTTTGTTTTCTTGCGGGGAGGCTAAGAAAGCAAACCATTTATGGTGAAATAACATTGTGGGTCAATGACCTATGCATCTTACAAAAACAGGTTTCTTTTACTTTTTACAATTGTATTTTGCCCTGGGGACTCGTTATATTTGTTATGATTGCCGCGTGATTGATTTGTTGGACTTGAATTTTTAATTTTTTCAAATATTCACTTAGATAGGTTCCAGAAATATGTCTGACCTAATTTCAGGTCCGTGCTAGTCTGTCTGATATAAACTCATTTCTTTTGGTTCAAGGACAGTCAATCGGTAGGTCAGTGATCCAATGAATCATCTGGAGAAATGATTTCTATGCATTACAGGCAATGGCGTGACCATTCCTCATGTTTATCTCATTCAAATACTAGTACCATATATGGTTCTTAGGGTAAAGATTTTAAAGCTCAAGTGGCTTATAATTTTTTTTTGCACAATTCAGATATAGGTATTTTATTGGGCTTATGTCATGCATAGCCCGAAATGATAAAAGCTTTGTTGATAAACAAACAATATGACCGATGTAGGTGATTCAGTCAGAGTGAGGTTTAAATTAAATAAAGTGATAAGCACAAAGTGTAATGCTTTCTAAGCATTGTAATTTTATAAATAAAACCTTTTATAGATTGTGTTAAATCTGTGCTTAAATCAGTCATTAAAAGCTCTCATCAAAATGGTAAACAATGAGGTCAGGTGAAATTGAAGATGCTAGCTATACAATTTGTTTATTTAGCTACCATAACCTATCCCAATTATTCTCTTAGTGAGATAGGCTCTTAAACTTTAAGGTTGTAATAACATTTTTTCTCAGCCGGAACTGTATAGATATTGCATTTGTGGTGTTGATAGTTAATATTTACACTGCGTAAAAAGAAAAATAAGTAGAGTGGGGACTTCCTTTTGAGAATTTCACCATAAGATAACAGCAGCAAGTTATGATTCAATATATTTGGGCTGCTAAACTATATAATAAGTTATTGAACTACCGCAGAAACTTATCTTTATTGCTTTGCCTGCTTTTCAGAAACCCCTTAATGACCCACTTGGACCACTCACCCCTTACCTGGCGCCCGTCGAGGGACCCCACCGCGACGTTAAAAAGTCAGACAAAATTTACACAGACGACGTGGTAGGCACATATAAGATGCGATCCCGTTTGAACCGCGGCGTTTTGCTTATGGTGAACATCATGGACTTCCCAGATCCCAAACGCAAGCGAAATGGAGCCGAGGTGGACAGCAACTCGTTGATTCACTTGTTTCGCGAACTGGGCTTCACGATTTTCGCCTACGGGAACATGAATCAGCATCAGTTCTTTGATATCCTGCGTCAGGTCACCTCCTCGTCGTATGTCCAGAACACCGAGTGCTTCGTGATGGTGCTAATGACGCATGGCAATCGCGTGCAGGAGATAGACAAGGTGGAGTTCTGCGATGGATCGGTGGTCGATATGCAGAAAATAAAGAACCACTTCCAGGCAAACATCAGTCCCCTGTTGGTGCACAAGCCAAAGGTGCTGATCTTCCCCTTTTGCCGTGGCGATCATCATGATTTGGGGCAGCCAAAGGGCCAATACGATCCCATGGAGCCTTTGTATACGCTGCAGCAGGAAGAGGAGCCCGAGGTCGAGACGGAGGGCATGTCCTCGGCGTACACAAATGTGCCAACTCTCGCAGACACTCTGGTCTGCTATGCCAATACTCCGGGCTATGTTACCCACAGGGATCCTGAGACGGGCAGCTGGTACATCCAGAAGTTCTGCGACGTGATGGCCGAGCATGCCCACAACACGAATGTCGAGGATATCCTGAAGAAGACTCACGCTTCCGTGGGCAACATGCGAACCAAAAAGGGTTCCATGCAGACCGGCGCCTTTGATAATCTTGGCTTCAACAAGAAGCTCTTCTTTAATCCGGGCTTCTACAGCGAGTAGTCGCAGCCACTGCCCATGATGAAAGCATTCCCGACTGAATATTTGCATTTTTTAATAGTATTTTTTATGTTTGTATCGTCGCATTTATGTATGTCTTTAGATTATGTGTTTTGTGCTCGCGTACTATATATTTGTAATTTAAAATTTATACTCCCCTACAAATTCTTCAAATACGTAAGTTGCATACCTCATTTAAAGGTACGAAAATTATGTCTCTATGTGATAACTATCAGCAATTTAAAGAACAAACCAGATAAACGAGATTTTTGTAAAATTGAGCAATACCAGTATACACAGCCAGATTTCAGAAATCGAACTAAGTTTTCCAGTCTGATTTAAGAATTTGTAAATTTAAAAAATAAACGATGGCATTTTTTGACAAACCGCCAAGTTTTTTATATAATAAAAGTCTATTTACATTATTAAATCCTTATGGTGACACTAGTTTTTAAATTTATAATTTAAGGACCATAGATTGTAATCTACTCATCCTGTTCATCTTCCTCCGCCAAGTGGGAGAGTTGAAGTTTACCAGAAGCACGATTCTGGTTGGATTTGTTTTTGGATTTCTTTTGTTTCTGGGACTTTTGGCCAATGACGTACTCGGGCATCACCAGTTTAGAGCCCCTTAACTGGGGTTTATCCAGCTCAACATCCTCCACTTCCTGCTGTTGAAGCTTTTTGAGATTGCGGTTGAGTTTGCTGGTCTTTTTAAACTCTATTTTGCCATCTGAATGAGAAGATTCACCCTCATCTCCATCAGCTTCTCGCTGTGCATCCATTTGCCGGAGAAAAGATAGGGCGGCGGCGGAGTTGCTCTGATCGGAGATGTCCACATCGGACAGGGAGTACTTCTTCCATTTGTGGGGGTTGATCTAGGGAGGAGGATTAAGGGTTTTATAGAGAAAGTTGAAGAGACAAAAGGGTAATCTCTCACCTGGTAATCTGGAGTTTTCCTGGGCTTCAGACAGCGACCAATGGGAAGTTCCGGCTTCTTGAAAATGCTCTCCTTGCCCCGCATCCGCCGCAGTCTTCCATCCTCCGAATCGGGGCTAACATCAATGCTACGACCATGCCGGTAATTCATCACCTCTCCGGATCCGGATGCGTTTCCGGATTGGTTGCCCCGATCGAGAGCGTTGATGGAGAACGACTTGGCCTTGCTCTGATCCAAGGCAGTGCCCCTCAATTCTTTGCTTGCATCGTCGAGGCAAGCGAACAGTGCATCGCGTTTGGCCGAAAATTCTTGCATTTCACTTAGATTTCAAGTATAAATTGCATTTGTTTAATCGCGTTGTGTTTGCCCAGGTAAATTAGAATCAGCTGTTCCAGCATACATACACTCTTTTTGGTATTCCGGCGTAGTATATTAAAAATACTAGATCTCAATAAAAAATAACTTTTCCAAAATGATTTTAATAAATAAATAATAATAAATAATGAAAAAATAAAAATTGTTTTGGTTTGTTACCAACTTATCTTAAACAATTTTACCCGGTTTGTGCCGCTCAATTTTAAATTGGTCCAATTCAGACTTTTTTCAACACAGGAACATTTGTTCAGTATTATTTTACATGGTGCGGTATATTTCCTTTTGTTCACTCTGGTCATACTGGTGCCGGTGTAAAAAAGTGTGCAAGAAGTGTGCTCTTTCGCGAATATAAATTAAACAGCCAGGTGGATATTAAATAAAACAAACTCTAACGCGGGCCCATATGTGTTGTTTGCATGTCGCAGGGAGTGATGAACTAAACATCAGACATCAAGGCCAGTTTTTATAGATTGCTGAGTGGATTTTCTAACCCCATGTGGTTTTTGGTGGCACAAAAGTTATGAATGTTAGGAACCTCTAAACAAAAGTCAAGATCAGAAAGCAGTTTAAATGTTGCTAAACAGTGATAAACCAATCTGATAAAGTATAATTTGCTTTTTATTGTTCCTTTTTGGCGTATATCTCCCAATTTGGTAGTGCAAATGCACCCCTGGTATCCCACAGTGCTACCAAACGGTCACACTCAAATGACAGCTGTTCTTTATTGTGATAGTCAGCAATTCAGAAAACAAGGAGAAAACATTTAATTCTCAGCAATAAATTCAAAAATAACCTATTTACTAGTAGCTTTAAATTATAATTTCAGTTTCCATCTATAGTTTAATGTTTACAGTTTCCTGATTTCGAGTTACCCCGTTAGAATGTCCCTGCAAACGGGCTTGGTTTTCGTTTTCACCATATTAGCCTCTGTTAGTATCGTCGCAGCAATTATTTTGTTGGGTAAGCAGGCGCCCACTGACGAACATCATGCCATCCTGGAGTCGAATTTCATTGCCCCGAACTATATAACTCATCCAGAATTTCGATACCTTTTTCTTTGCAGGCTGGTTCCTCATCTGGAAGGCGTTTCTATCGAAATTTCGTCTGGTTCGTGAATTGTTGGGTCAAGAAGAGCCGGAGGAGCAGCAGCCACTCGCTTGGGATCACCAGAATCTACAGCCACAGCAGCCGGGTAGAGCCAGGAAAGCTCGCCGAGATTAGAAGTCAGTGAAGCACCCCAAGAAGAGCCTACAACTACAGCCCCACCATGAACATTCGCTGCGCCAAACCCGAGGATCTAATGACCATGCAGCACTGCAATCTGCTGTGCCTGCCCGAGAACTACCAGATGAAGTATTACTTCTACCATGGACTCACCTGGCCTCAGCTCAGTTACGTGGCCGAGGACGACAAGGGCGGCATTGTAGGCTATGTCCTGGCCAAGATGGAGGAACCCGAGCCCAATGAGGAGAGTCGCCATGGGCACATCACGTCGCTGGCCGTAAAGCGTTCCTATCGCCGATTGGGTCTGGCCCAGAAGCTCATGAACCAGGCCTCTCAGGCCATGGTCGAGTGCTTCAACGCCCAGTACGTTTCGCTGCATGTGAGAAAGAGCAATCGGGCAGCCCTGAACCTCTACACCAACGCCCTCAAGTTCAAGATCATCGAGGTGGAGCCGAAGTACTATGCCGATGGCGAGGATGCCTATGCCATGCGGCGCGACCTCAGCGAGTTCGCCGATGAGGATCAGGCCAAGTCTTCGAAGCAGGCGGGCGAGGAGGAGGACAAGGTGGGCCACAGATCGAGCGGACATGGTCATTCGCACAACCACAGCGGTCACGACGGCCATTGTTGCTGAACACTAACGCTGCCGGCGCATGCGGGTTTCGATGTTTTTTTGCATTTTTGTGCATTAGGGTTTTGTAATTAATTAACATATAAAACTAAAATTAAAACAGAAGTAATGATCAAAACGGGTTGTTTTAACAACAGTTAAGGGGTTTCTGAGGTCTTGCAACCAATGGTATTAATTATCTTCTTCGTCAATTATTTTATACCATGTATTTTGTTTTGTCATTTTGAGTTAAGTTTCCTATCAGTTTGTATACATGAATTATAACGAAAACACGTTTTACTTGGCATATAAAAGATTTTTTATGATGTATCCTGTCAGATGGTATAATTTTAATTTCTAAAACATATTTTTCTTCATTTACAACAAAAAGAAGAAGGATCATAAATCCTTTATTAAAATAAATATTTTTTTTATGTCAAGAACGTTTAGGATTGTTATTCAAAAGCTTCTAACCCAACTTTAGTAAATAATTTCAAATGTTTTTAAAAAGTTCCCATTCTTTTTAGAACGGTAGAGGTCCCTTAACCCTATGTAATGGGTAAATTGATGCCAAATGTGGGTTAAAAAATGTGGGCTTTCTGGTAATGTGAAAAGTTTGTTGGCCCGAAAAGTTGGCCAAGCGGAAAGATGTCTTTATGTGCAAAGTGTTGACTTTCGCGCCAACTTTTGGGTTCCATTTTGGTGGGTTGTCAAGTTGTAGGTGACGCGTTGGTGGAAAATCGTTTATGGTTAGGGAAAACTGTTCTCACTCAAACGATTTTCCAGCGAAAGAGCTTTACAATTTCCCAGTTTTCCCAAGGAGCTCCTTGTGGGCATGCTCAGTGGAACATCTGAGGCAACAGCTGTTCGCTAGCCACGTGGAGAAGGGCAATTTTCCGGATGGCGCCAAAGAGCGAGAGCGAGCCAGAGCGAAAGTACCACCATCACAGTTGAGCCGAGATGCTGGCTTTTCGCGTATTTTCGCAGTTTTTCCATTCAGTTCGTGAGGCGCTGGCTGAGCAAAAACGTCATGTTCACGGATGTTTCATCAATTTTCGGCTAGCTACGTGAAACGTGCGCAAAACCCAAATCGAAACTTGAGCCATAATAGTGAAAAGTGCTAAACACTTAAAAACCTTAATGGTAATTCCACTCTTTTTTAGCTGAAAGAGAGGAAAAAGTATTCAATGTGTAACAGCTGATTGGCATAAAAAAGGAACCGGAAATGAATACAATTCATTGTTTTTGAGGCAATAACGCCCTGCTAAATCAATAAACAAGCCGGAAAAACAATAAATTTGTAATACCACAAAAACGTTTACAAACAAATGATGCGTAAATCGAATACATTGATAAAGTGTTTTAAATCCTGCAAGGGAAATACAGTTTTTTAGTGAGCCTTTCAGCTGATTGGTAAAACAAATCAAATAGGAAACGGCTGAGTTTTATTATTATTCTGGCAATAGCTCTCTGCTAAATCAATAAATAGAAAGGAATTTAATTTCAGCATTCTTTGGTACCCCCAAAACAGTAACGGACATAAATGTAAACGCATTCAGAGTGTTGAAAAGCCCAAAAGGCCGGCCAGTGGTTCAAAAAGCCGGAGAACAGAAGCCAAGCCTCTGCTCTTATCGTGTTGTTATTGTCGAAACGGGGTCAAAAGTTCGTGTCTCACTCGCTAATTCAACCACACAAAACACACACACTCGCACACCACCCAGATAACGCTTCCTCAAGTGCAACCAAAGACACTGCGTCGCCCGTCTGGCAGATAAGCATGAAAAAAGCATAAGAAAAGCAAAGGAAAAGCAAGAGAAAAGCAGACAAAGGCATTAGACAAGTGCCAAGTAACTCAAAACTGCAGCCGGAGTGGAGGCTTAGGCCTACCGAAACACACGGAAAACCCAACCGAAAAACAACACCAAATACTAGACCAAACTAAACTAGGCCAATTCGCGGCGAGGCGGGGGTAAAAACGCCGAGGAAAAGTGCTCTGGAAATGTAGAGAAATAAAATAAAATAAAAATAAAACAATAGAAGCAGCTCCCTGGCCATTTGTCAATGACTGGGCCACTCGCGTGACTGCCGATTCTTGGGGAAAGTGGAATAACTGTAGCCGAAACAGACTCCGGAACAAGGACTACTCCGAAAATTGGTGGTAAGTCAACAGGAACTGAGTTATACCTATATATTCAGTATCCTTCCGTATTGTATCATTTCCAGTAGAACGTTTAGAAACGAATTTACCCTCTATTTATGTTATTATCATAATCATAAGATATATTCTTCTCAGATAGGGTAAATTGAAAATTGTTTTATTTAGTTTTGCGATATTATGCAGTAATTAAGTTTTCTGTGTTCCTAAGTAACTGTACGAAAACAAAGTATACGTATTCTGCTCTCACTAAAATATCTTAAGAAATTCTTTCTATATGAAATGATATTTTTATTATTAAGTTTTAACATTAACATCTTTTTTATATATGTTGTATTTAAAAAGGGTAAAACAGCGCTTTTGAAACCGTATAAGCGATCCCTGATCGTTTACGAATTATTTAAAAACCAAAATAAGATAAGATTTAAATCTAATTATTATGTTCTGACGAATATTTTTAACTTATTTAATGTGGCTGGAAATGGAATTTGAAGAAAACAATTAAATTTTGTTTTACAATTCAGGTTGGTTTAGAAAAAAATTCCTTAGAGTTCAGAGTTAAGAGGAGATCCATTAAGGCAGTAGTTGGAAGTAACACCAGGACCATCTTCGTCTATTCAAATATGACTGTAATTGCGCAAATATTTCTTGAAAACTTATTTCCACTTTATATGGAAATGCCCAGACTTCAGCACATGCTAACCGTGCAAACTTTGGCTGTCAGCGGGTAGCGTATTTATTTATTTAAGCTTGCAATGATGCCAACCTCCTCCTTGGAAAACTTCAAAAGGCAACTTCACTATGTAGATGGTGTAATGACATTTTGTCAGCAGGATTATGCCAAATGCCGGCCTCCATTCCCACATCCCCCACATGGCCATGATGATGAGCCCCAACATAACCATCGCCGTCATCATTGTCTTTGTCACTGTCAACGCGTCTTGCATCTGTCAGGAGCAGAAGAAGCATCCGCCCTCGTTCCCCCATCCAGATTTCATCCCATACCATCCCATACCATACCATACCATTCCATACCGAAATTCTCCTGCTTTTCGTGGGGCTCGCATCATTTTTAAGCAAACATTTGCCGGAGCTCCAGTCCCGGTCCCGGTCCTTCCATCTCTTTGGCACTAGTGGCTGTTTGCTCGTGTTGTTTCTGCTGCTCCCGTCAAGTGTTTACTACTTTTTGTGTGTGTTTTTGTTGGTGCTGGCGGTACGTGTTGGCTCAGAAGATGTCAACAACTTTGCCTGGCACTCGCCGAAAACGCCAGCTCCTTCGCTCGCCACATCTGCACTTGTTTTTGCTTGCCACGCTGATGAAATTTGCAATTTGATTAATTTCTCGCTTTCTCGAATTTCTTTAATTTTTTGGCACACATCGCTGTGCGTGGATAAACAGAAAAAAAATTTGAAAACTTGCATGGTTGCAAATTAGAAAGTTCAGTCTTGCAACTACTATTAATCCCATAATTTAAAATGCACTGTTGAATTATATAGAAGTTTTACTAGAACACGTATCATATATTTTTTGAGGCATATTTATAATTGATATTACATTTTTGGCTTAATTATAAATATAGAATATTTTACTAATTTTTTGCTGATATAATAATAAAGATCAATTTGAAAAAAAAAATCGTTTTTGGGATTTAAGATCAACTCCAATTTCAAGACCAAATTTAAATCTCATTTAAAAGTTATTTATGTAGGTTGGTTTTATGGTGTACATTATCTAAAACTTTAAACAGTTATTTAATACTTTAACCACATCTTCGCATTGATAAAATAACAAATTTTGTTTAATTGGCTTAGATCTTCTTAAATATTTAAGTACTTGCTTGCACTTATATCTTTAATAAATAATTTAATTTAGAAACAACACGCTTAGATCAATGAACTTTTGAAATGGCTTTCAAAATAGAACATATATATAAATCCCTAATCCCGATTTGAATCCCCAAGCTGAGAAACGTTTATTTTCGGCACAGTGCACGAGTGTGTGAGCTTTGTTGCATAAGCGACAGGCGCAGCTGTCAAAATGCTTAGCAATGGCCACGTGGCTTCCGCTGGCGTTTCCGCTTGCCATTTCCGTTTCCGCCGCCCCTCCCCGCCCCTCTCTCACCCACTGGCAAACGGGGAAGGTGATTGATGGCCGCATTCGCACTACTAATTAAAGTTATTTAGCGAGTGCTCCTGCCCGTGCCCATTTTTCATTCCCAACCAACGCTCTCAGTGCCGTTTTTGTGTGGCTGCGGTCGTGGCGGTGGTCCTACTCCAAGTGTTTATGGCTTCAATTCAATTAAACAACTGGGTCAGTTGCGGTCGCATTGGCACTAGGACTTCCGCATCCGCATCCGGATCCGCACTCGAGTCCACATCTATGGCGGGAATCAACTTGCAGCAGCGTAATTAATTCTCTGACTGGGCCAACGGAGGACAAAGACGCATCATCATAAGTAAGGCGGCGGCGAAACAAGAAATAGAGCTGCCTGCAAATTGCATTTATAATTCATTTTCTGCAAATTAAATATTTCTTAAATGATCCAGTGAGAGGCGAGCATCGCACAGGACGGAATGGAAATGCCTTTCGCCAAGCGTAAAAACAGGCTTTCCCATTGTGAAAACTGTATATATTAAGTCCCTCTTGAATGAAAGGATTGCGAGGACAGTCCCTTTGAATTGCATCCATTGGATTTATTGAATTACGCTCGCTGAGCGCCGTACTCAAGCTGTCAATAGTTTTGCGAAAGGAAATCAGCGTTTCTCATTACTCTCGTTTTTTTTACTTTCGACCTATTTATGAAGTTCTTAAATCAATTCCGCAATCGGAATCCCAGAATGCACGTGTGTTGCGCCCAAGGAACGATTGCCACAATCGAAAAGTTTTGCATACTGCGCAAACATTTTCTCAGAAGTTATTTACAGAAACAGGCGAGGATGCTGTTCCTTCACAACATGAAAAGTTATTAACGAGTGGGAATGTGTAAGCTGTGGAAATGGTGCTGCAAAGGACGTGAGCTGGGAAATCTGACTTTTCCATGAAGGAACGGGGCTTGTTCGTTAAAAGTTGACCCTTCTTTCTTAAAAGGAATGTTGTTATTAGCTTATACTTTTAATGAAATGATTCTGCTTACTTTTTAAGATGTTGTAAATGTTATAATAGTAATGTGTTTTCTTTACTTCAATGAGAGTATTTACCAAATGAACTCATCGTTTTAAAAATAATATACCATATATAAAATATTACATTTATTTACTTATTATCATTTATATAAGGTCAATGTGGTACCACAATTGTGTATTAACTTTAGGGAAGCAGAAAACACTGAATTCATATTTTTTTCTAAGAAATATCGGAGCCCAGTATTCAATATACCCCTGTTTCTTACTTGTACAGCACTTATTTTTCTTAAGAAACCTTCGAAAAGCTCCATTTTCTGGATAGACTGTATGCCCCATTAATTTTTCCAATCATTGTCCACTTTGTTTCAATTTATAAGCTTCCTTATCGGAACTTTCGGAGCCACAACTATACCCAATCGCCGTTCTGCCATTGTTTGTTCGATGGCATTTATTTATTTTCCGGTTCCGTTATGCTTTCCTGTAACCCCTGCGGAGATGTTGTTCCCCATTAAATATGATTTTTTATTGCTGCTCCGTCAAGCGAAAAAAAAGGCCAGCAAACTCGAGAGCCACACATAATTTTCCAGCAATGAATTGGAAGTTTAAGTTTAATATTTATCTGCCATCGATTTAAATGTCAGGCAAAATATGTCCTGAGGGAGTCGAGTGCGAACTTTCCTCGGGGCCGGAAAAAGTTTCTGCCGGCCAAAAGTTGATCAATGAAATTAAAAAGATTTATGATTTTTGGCCGGCCAAAGTTGTCGATGAACGAATCCCCATACGAAGGCCGAAAATCCCGGGTGCGAATCAGAGTCAGAATCTCTGAATCTTTGCAAAACAATCAGCAGCAATGTCCTGCTGGGAGAGAAAGTTTCCTGGTTCCGTCGAAAGTGTCATCCCAGTTGGGTCCTTTAATATTATTATACCCGTTACTCGTAGAGTAAAAGGGTATACTAGATTCGTCGGAAAGTATGTAACAGGCAGAAGGAAGCGTTTCCGACCCCATAAAGTATATATATTCTTGATCAGCATCACTAGCCGAGTCGATCTAGCCATGTCCGTCTGTCCGTCTGTCCGTCTGTCCGTCTGTCCGTCTGTCCGTCTGTCCGTCTGTCCGTCTGTCCGTCTGTCCGTCTGTCTGTCCGTCCGGATGAACGCTGAGATCTCGGAAACTATGGGAGCTAGGCTATTGAGATTTGGCGTGCAGATTCCTGAGCTTCTTACGCAGCGCAAGTTTGTTTCAGCACAGTGCCACGCCCACTCTAACGCCCACAAACCGCCCAAAACTGTGGCTCCTACAGTTTTGATACTAGAATAAAAATTTTAGCTGAAATGTATTGTTCTCATCAATACCTATCGATTGATCCAAAAAAAAGTTTGACACGCCCACTTTAACGCCCACAAACCGCGAAAACCTGTGACGCCCACAATTTTCATGCTAGATAAAAAATTTTAACTGAAATGTATTGGTCTCGTCAATACCTATCGATTGATCCAAAAAGAAATTTGCCACGCCCACTCTAACTCCCACAAACCGCGAAAACCTGTGACGCCCAAAATTGTTATGCTAGATAAAAAATTTTAACTGAAATGTATTGGTCTCGACAATACCTAGCGATTGGTCCAAAAAAAAAATTTGCCACGCCCACTCTAACGCCCATAACGCTTAAATCTGTATACCGCCGGTAGGTGGCGCATTTTAATCTCGCTTTGCTGCTTGCATATCTCCATTTAGCTGAGTAACGGGTATCTGATAGTCGAGGTACTCGACTATAGCGTTCTTCCTTGTTTTGAATTGCACTCATTTCGGTTAATGGACGAACCCAGGTTGAGCAATAAAAAGGACGGTCAAAATGAAACTTATAATAATCATCAACGGGTCGAAGCACAAAGCGCATTACTTTCTATTACGATCGAAGGGTCTCCAAAAAAAAGGAATCTAAAATAGAAAAGAAGGAATTATGTTAATTTAAAGTGAAGTCTCAATAACGGGGACCAAACTCAAGTGTCCGAAAGTGTTTAAATCTGACAAAAGGTCCTTCTCCCTCGAGCGACAGGTTCAACAAAGGCCTTAACCCCTTGATGCCCCCGAATATTCAAGGGGTCTGGTCAAACTTCCGAGTGCCCCCTGACTTGCTGGCTGTTTACACTAAATCTTGGACCAAGTTGGTCAACAAGGCCGCCATTGTGCCCCATAGTTTGGCCCACAATTAAGGCCTGGTCACACGCTAATTTCTGATGCCCAATTGTGTGTCAATTCCGCTGCAGCCACGCCCATAAATAGGGCCAACGCCCCTGATTTCCGGTGCACTTGTTTGTCCATCTTGGCCTTTAAATTAAATTTTGGAAGGACGAGGAAAAAGGCGTTGCCCTAGGCAGAAAAGGGGCGTTCTGCCAGATGTTTCTTTAATACAAACCCCTCCCCTCTTTTTGGGCACAGACAGCCGAAATACACCCGCCCACAAATCCACCCAACGATAGCTGAAAGTTAAAAAAAAATGAAAAGAAAATGGAAGTGGGTCTGAGGTGAAAAAAATAAACACGCAACTCTCTCGATGCTGCTGGTTTGAGCACAAAACAAGCAAGACTTCGGTTATCGCTGGTGTCACAGTTAACGTCAAGTGCACTCAAAGAAATTTTACTAAAAAAAATATTTAAAAAAAAAATCGTCATATCCCCTAAAATTTGTTTTGCCAAATATACAGTCTAAATAAAATATCTTAATACAAGATCTTAAGTTCTTATCCTGCATGTATAAAGAAATATTTCATAGAGGTTATAAAATTTTTAAAAATTAAATATGACAGATTTTTTGCTGGTGTGATATTATATTCTTAAAATTAAAATACGAGTATTATTTGTAGACTTTATGGTAAATAAAATCACATGTAAGACCATACCTTATCAAAGCACAGTTAGTCTAAGTTGCCTTTAAGTCCAAATATTTAATACTTTTTCAGAAAATTTAATTTATATTTTTATTTATATGCTTGATGTTTTTTTAAGTGCGCTTGTATCTCTCAGCGGAATCGTTCCATTCCAACTTAATTTAAGCGATATTCCAGCCTAAGAATGCCTAAGATGTGTCTCATTCTGTGAAAGGTTTAACCCACCCATCTAGATGACTAAGTCACCAAGGCTGACGTTATCTTGCGCCCTTCATCCAGTGTATGCCTGATTTTCTCGCTGTGTATTGTCTAGGCCCACCTATGCGACATGGCCATGGCCATTACATGACCCGCATCGCATCCCATAGAGCGGCGGGTGTCGTTTGCCTTTTGGCAGCAAAAACACGCCTTGGAAAAATGTAAACAACGTAAATGGAAATGGCGTTGAGCAGGAAAAAAAGTGTCACATTGAAGCCTTTTTTCGGCCTTCTTTTATTCAGTTTTTCCAGTATCCCCCCATTTCCAACCCAACTCAACCTTTTCCCAGTTTTCCCCACTTTCTACTCTGCTATTCCTTATTCGATTGCTCTCCAGCTTGATGCCTGCTGTCAAAGGCAGTTGGCGGCGACGTTTGCCAGTCAAATCAAATGCTCAATTTGCGCGAATATTGCTTATACGCTGCGTTGCCGGCCGGCTTTCTACCCAAAAAAAAAAATAGAAGGAAAACCAGCGGAAATGGAGTGCAAAATCCGCGGCTTGGTGGGGGTGAATTACCACACACACACCCCATTTGTGAACCCAAATTAGTTCGTAACTTTTCCTGAAAAGTAATTGCGAAAATCAGTGTGAAACTGATGACTTTGTAAGCTGCAGCAACGAGAATTTGTTTGCGGTTCGCTCCGTGTGGCAAATGCAAACTCGATTTATTGACACTTACCTGTCCGACATGTTGGAAAACTATTTTGATTATGGCTACTCTGCAATTCCAACTTCAACTGACAGCAGTTAATTAAAATTTAGTTTTCGTTTCGGTTGCATCCGGGCAAATGTTTATTCCGCACTCTCGCCAAATATGAATGGAAATTCGATGTCAATAAGGTTTATCGGTCCATTTACTGCAATTTGATTAGGGTCAAACATTGACTAAAATGCATTACCATTAGGTGCTTTTCCACATCGCCAATGTGCTTTCTGAGCATCCAAAATATTTACATTAATTAAAAGAAGACAGGCCACATGAGAAAAGTCAAATGTCAACAGGACCACAAATTAATTTATAAAAGTATATCTCAGTGTGTGTTCTGTTTGAGGGCATTAATACCCTGTGTTCAGGTGAAAGACGGGCTTAATTAGTCTGGTTAGGATTTGGATTTTATGCAATGGCTATGAATTTAAGCCGAAGTAGATACCAGCCGAAAATAATTATAAGCTCTTTATTATTTTATGTTGGCCTGAAAGCATTTGAAATTCTGCCAGGGCTTAAGTTTTCTTAATTAACGATGAAGATGATGATGTCATAAAGGAAGTCTTACTCGCACATGAACGATAATCCAATTTAAAATGGTTCAATTATCTTTGCCTTCAATTATTCAAGCTGGGCAACTAAGTATTTTGAAATGAGGATAAATGTTCTGCAGGAATATTTAATAAGATTCTAGTTTTAGAAATCAGCTGGTTGGGGGTATCATAGATTCGAGACTTGTGAAGGACACACAATAATTCCAACTTGTTTTATTTTATTCCTTTTTTTTTTGCCTTTTGTTGCTGCTTTATGCTAATGCCATTCTGGCTGTTGGCTGCGGACGATGCCATAAAATGTGCTAATACACAGGAGAGGGGGCGTGGCAGGGACCAGGGGGCGGGAGGCGGAAGTGGGCTGGGGGCGGGGTCGCTTTGGGGCAGCAGCGAAGCAGCGGGCAACAAGCGAGTGTTTGTAACTTTGCATTTAAAAAAGCATTATGTTAAAATCAGCCTACGGCCACAGTCAGCATCCCAAAAGGCAGCGAGGGAAATCGGGAAAGCGAGGAAAATCCGGGAAAAGCGGGAGAGAGATGATGTGCAATTAGATTTCCGCTAAAGCGGATTTCGCGATATCGCGTGACTTGAACCACCCAACAATTCACAGTCGAATACACGGAGAGAAATGCTGGAAAACTACTTTTGGTTAGAAAAAATAAACTCAATATACCAAATTAATTTTAAAAACAATGATTTTTAATAAAAAATATAAATATAGGATAGCTTAAAAGTGGTTAGTTGTATTTAATTAAATACATATTTAACAGAAAGTTTAAAAATTATTCTTTGAATATATTTTGTAAATGAGTTGAACCCTACATAGCTTTTTTTATATGGTTTGATATCTTTATAATTAAGAACTAAAAAATTTAAATTAAAAACTTTAAGTTTATTTTGGTTTCACTGGCTATTGATATAAAGTATGGTAAAGATAAAACAAAAATTCTTAAAGAATTTTAGAACTGTTGTTAAAATTAAAAGTACTGATTGAAGACATATAACATTTTTCGTTTACAGCATTTGTTAAAACCAAGGGTAGAAAGTATCTAAATCTTTTTTCAAAATTCTCAAATTTAATTTCCAGTGTATAGATGCAGATAGCAAACCAGCAGCAGTAGCGTCGCTTTTGGATTATATTTAAAAATCAGAGCGCAAAATTGTACAAAATGACAACGACAGCTGGTGGGTCTCTTCGAGGGGGGTGCTGGAAAAAAGGGGCGTGGCACTGCAAGGGGGAGGGGCAGCGGCTGAAAGGCGGCAGGCAAGCGTAAAATGAAAACAAGTTGCTGGGCGCGCATGTAGGACGATGGCTGAAACCAGAATGGCAACAACAATTACAGCGACGACGACAATAGGAAATGACGACATGAATAACAAGAGCAGAGGGAAATGGGGAGGGGGAGGGGCTGGTTTTTGGGGGGTGACTAGTGGGTGGGGGGTTGGCTAACAACTAGACACAGCAGGAGGCCCACAGGCGGCATCGCATCCATCGAATGATAACAGGCGCAAATATCAGGGATATTAAAAAAAGTCAAGCTGGGTGCAAATGCCTCACCAAAGGCGGGGGAAAAGTTAGGTGCACAGGAAAAAAATACATATACCTCGAAAATCTCTAATTAAATCAATAATAAACTGTATAATTACGAGGCAATTATATTTTTATAACATAAATCTAATTAGGCTAGCTCAACAGATCACTGAATAAATTAGCAATATTTTTTAATCTCTTTGTTTTGTATTTGGGCTTGAAATTGTATTTTAATTCAATCAAAAATTGCATTTATTTAATTTTGATAACTAGATAATTAAAATTTGTTAATAAAATGACAACACTTAGGTAATTTTGTATATTGCTTATACTACAAACCAAAAGGAGAGCACTTTAATTCATACCATAAAGCAGATTGTGGTGTTATGATAAATTGCATAAACTTTAATTAAAAATAAAATTAAAAACAATGAAATGAAATACCAATTCGTTAGTTAGATATTTAATATCTGTGAAATTAAACCGAAAACCAACGTAGATGAATTTAAAAATTTAAAAATTCAAGCAATAACGTATATACAAAAATTAAATCATAACAGACAAATTTAATTTAACATTATTTTTTTATTATTGATTTCCTAGATTTGGGTATTATATTTTTTTTGAGTACCTCTGATACTGGAGAGTGTGAGAAACGAGAAACAGAAGCAAACACTAGGGCTCTTTTGTTTTAGCCAAGTGGGCGAGCGTGCCCTCCTTATTATGCCTTGTTGATGTGCGATACCATCGAGGCGGAGGATTGATGGGGGACCAGGAGCAGGACGAGTGGCAGGATCAGGATCAGAAGGACCCAAAAGGGGTTGGGGGTGGTTACTGTAAGCAACACTTTGCGTGACAATGCAAAACAAAGCGCGTCGAAACATAGGAGCCCCGTCGAAGATACTGGCGCCCAACGCCACTCGCACAATGAGCGTAAATTAATGCGGATTCGAGATGAGACTGATGCTGCCGATGCTGCTGGAGCCCAGCAGCCAGTATATCCAGTATTTCCAGCATTTTTAGCACCGAGGGTGCCGGCAAGTGCCCCCTTCAGATACGTTGACATGGACATAATGGCGCTCGAGGCCCGAACCCTCCTTCTTAGCCTCATCCCCTGGCACCCCAAGAGATTTTTAATGGGCCCGGCCATTGGGTCAAGCAGCAATCTGAATGGCCCGGGGCATAAAGTTTGCCTAATCTGTCTCCCAGATGGATCAAAGATGGACTACGGGTAATGAGGCGGTGTGGGTTATCGCTCGAGTGCCAACTAGTTTAGGTCTTCAACCGAGCTGATTTGAATTTTGAGATTTAATTAAGCCTGCTTACAAAATTCAGCTAATACATTTGGTTAAAGTATAATGAATTTTATAATTTAGGGTTTTCTATTTTCAAAAGTTTGCCATCTTAAACAGCTTTTACAGCGCCCTGGGGTGTATTTTAATTTCCCCTATTTATAAATTTAAGCCATTTATTATAACAACTCATCCGGAGGCTCAGCTACAAATGTGAATTGAAGAAAGCATAATATTTTAAAGCGATTAAATGCTTTTATTTATTAGCTCAATCGGTACAGACACAAACATCAGTATAGTTTATTTATTAATGCCTTAAATTGGCCTACAAAGCCTGCAGACAAATGAGAAATATTTATTAAACTTTTTATGTTGATAAAAAATGCTTGATTTAAATTCATTGAATTCGGAAAGCAGCAAAAAAACTGTCTTAAAAAATGCTTACTTTATTGATTTGTTATTTTGCAACCTGAAGAATGCATTTCAATTATTTAAATATTTATTATGAATTATGTGGTTAACTTTTTTAAAGTATTGACCTACAAAAGGCAACCTAAAATTCACTAAAATTGGAAAATTAAGCCTTCGCCCGCTAATGAAATGTTTGCCTTCAATTCTGAATGGTGTAGACCCTGGCGATCGAGGGTCTTGTGGAACATTCATCGCGCTGTATCGTTTAAGCGGCCGCAATTAACCCGCAAGTTGCACACGGCGTATGCGTGATGTGTGCAGGCGTCAATTGCAGCGCGAAAATTCACTTAGGCAGCGGGTTAAAACGCGACGGTAAATGGCAACTGGAAAATGGAAACTGAAAGCGGAAAACTGGTAAACTGGTAAACTGGTAAAATGTTGAATGGCGAAAGCATCTGCGGATGGCAGTTGCCAATTTTGTGGCGGTCGAGCGGTTCAAATGTCAAATGCGATGCATTGCGGGCGCCTTAATTTATGCAACACCAGGTCAGCAGCACATGTTCACGGATGTGTCATTGTGTGGGTGCGTCTGTATCTGTGTGTGTGTGAGTGCCCATGTGTGGGTGAGTGTGTTTCTGGGACTGTGTAAATAACGCATTCCGCGGCAGTCGCCAGTGAGCAATATTTTTGTATGCCATTGCCCAAAGTTTGTAACTGAATTTTATTAGCACAAATTTCATTTGCATTTTATTTGCGTTCCAATTTTTTCGCTCTATTATAAATTGCTGCGAAAATATCCAACTAAGTCAAAAACTAAAGACAAACAACGGAATTTGGTCATAAAAATAAAAATATATACATGCAACACAAGAAAATAATGCAATTTTATCAGCTGGTTTTTGTCTTGTTTACCAATTTTTTTGTTCCATAACTTTTTTAATGCAGTTTGTGCGGCTCTGATTTAATCATACTCTAACCCAGAGGGATCGCACTGTATATATATATATTGTCACTCGGAAAGCGGCCAGCTTCAAAACTTTGACAGAGCAAACGTCAAAGTTCCGCTGGCCAAAAGGAAATTTTAGGGAGGAAGGAGCCTGGGGGTCCTCTGTCCACCGCAAATTGGCCATGTTCAACACTGTTGCCAAGCGAAAAAAAAAATACGAGGGTCGAGCGTGAAAATACAAATTCGTTTCTGCTTTACTTTTGCTCTTTTATAATGCCATAAAGTAGAGCAAATGTTTTGACCAAAATTAAACAGTTCGCATTGTTAACACAAACGAAAAGGCAAACGAGCGCCGAGCTCGGGGAGTATAATTGAACTTATAATTGGGGAAAGTTTAAATATTGTGCGGTATTTGAAAGTTTCCGGCTCGAAGGCTAAGCGAAGGCATAAAAACTTGGCCATTGAAATGAGGCTTAAAGGAAACGAAATAATATTTTACTAAAGAGTTTTGATTGTGTTGGGGACAGAAGTTGGTTTACTTGGATTTGGACAAAACTTTGCGACATTTTAACACTGAAAAAGTTGGAAAAAATTACTTGTTTTTGTAAGGAACTACAGAAAAATTCTGGTGTCTTCAAAAAGTTCATAATATAGTTTTTTTTTGTTTAACTTATAACTTATAAATTCAGAAAACCCCTTAATAAAGCCAATAATTTTATGACTACCGTTGCCATTGTTACACAAATTAAAATCAAATACTGCCTTAAACCACTGAGTGTAATCAAATCACTGGCTGCCCTGGCAGGCTATAATTTATAAGGTTTTTTATGACTAAATCTGGCTGATCCCCCACTTGATTCCAACCCGACTTTTGACCAAATCCTGGTCGCGTGCTTAAGGGGGAAATTTACGAGGTCCCTTCGACCCCCCGTCTAAAGTCATAGAATTTTATGCCCGAGTCATTAATTCGGGCGCTTAAATTAGCAGCTGGTGTGAATTATATGTCGAAAAGTTTGCTCGATAAAATGCCAAGGGGTCCTGGTCCCCCCATCTGCATACTTATAAATACACTTGCGCACATATATGTATATCCGCATGCAAATGGCGAGGTGAGCAGACCCCCGTGTATGCATATAAATGCGAGCTGTTGTCGCGTACCTTTTTTTTTATTGTCGTAATTTTATGCCATTTTCTGATTTTGTGTAAGCAAAACTAAGAGGGTTTTCCGACACTTCCTGTCGGTTTTTATTTCATGGGGCTTATCAAAATTCTATGAAAATTCGTATTGACATTTAACAACTGGTTTTGTGCAAATTTACATTTAATTTGTATACGATTTTTGATGTTTTCGTTTGTGACATTTTTTTATGCCACAATCCTCAAGATTGTGACTTAATTTTACGAATTTGTGTGCATTTTTTTATATATTTTCCACTTGGGATGGGCGGATATCGCGGGGAAATGTGGCACGCTGTCGTTTAGCCAGCGTAAAGTCATTAAAACTTTTTGACTATTTTAAGCACAGCGCTGAAAAATAAATAAAACTGTCATTTCATGTTGTTTGAGTTTGAGTTTGTGCCGTGGATCAATCCCCCTTCTTTCCGTTTTAAGGGACAGGGTTCCCCACTCGAGATTAAGCTTCACTTGATAAGCCACTGCACAGTTGCTTTAATTGCGCGGACAGTCGCGTTTGTTGGCCCTTTTTTGAGGGGTTTTCTATGGGGTTTTCCATGGAACAAGTGGGCGAACATAAAGCGAAACTTTCAGATTTGAGTTCCTCACTTAATTGGGTCAAGGGGGCGATTCGCCCCGGACAAAAGGAATGGGGTGCTTGTGACACATAATGAGTTATTTTTTGCCCGATAAATTTCTATGCATTTTACAAGCTACAAAAAAAGTTTTGGTGTCGGGCAAAGAGGTAAATGAATTAGGTAATCAAAAGACGTAGAATCCTCGGGAAGATCAAAGACTCAGCATGGGGCGGGTTTTAAAATTATGGCCGCAAGACGTGGTCAAAACATGAAGCAGAACAAAAACGAGGCGAGCCAACATCAACCCGACTAATTACGCGCTAATTAATAATTCAAATTATGTTCTGTCCCCAAGAGCCAAAGGAACATCATAAACGGAAACAAGAGTAGTGCTAATGATACAACTCAAAGGTTACGAATACTTGATACCTTTTAAGTGGATTCATATTTCAATTAAATTTTAGTAGTATAAAAGCATTATCGTCTATTACACTTTTATATTAAGATTATTATGTGGCCTCAAAACTTTTGCAAACAAAACAAAACTTTAACATATGATAAAAGATTATCATATTCCTAAAAATAATGAACATATGTTTTAAATTACATTTAAAAAATATTAATATAAATTGTCTTTTTAAAATTTTTACAAAAATTAATTAATAACCTAACAGTTACCAAACGGTTTAACCAAAAAAAGAAATGATTTATTAGCTGCCTTCTTTTTAAAAAATGGACAATTTTTCTGATGAATCATTTTAATTGAAAGGGATAAAAAACAGTCTCTTAAATTTTTACTTTGCCAATAAATAATGGTATCTTTAGAAAAAATCAAAAATACATTTTAAGCAAACTCCTATAATATTAATCACAGCTGTACAATTTAATGTTTCGTCCCCTGTTTATCTTGATTAGAAGTTGCGGAAAAAGGGTTTGCATATTTTTTCATTTTCGTATTTCGGGACTAAATGAAAATGAATTAGTGAAGAAGTTTGATTTCCCGCTTGCCGCCTCCAGCAAGGTTGAGTTCTCCTAAAAATTCCACAATTTATCATCGGAGTAAACTTTGCTTTGCCTTTGCTCCTAATGAATGAATGCAAAATGTTAATGCCGCTGCTGCTGGCAAAGTGAAACTTTTCGCGCTTTTCGTTATTAATTGAAGAAACAGCAACAGATACAAAAGATACAAAGATATATAGATACTTGTACTTTGGTGGGAGAAAGGGGTTTCCCTAGCGTCTCGGCTTCATCAATCAGTTTCAGCGTTCATTAGCCCGAAGGATTTAATATGCGCGCTGAGTGCAGGTTTTATGATTTATACTGCCCAAGAAGGAGCATCGCATCGCATCGTATGGTATCGCTTGGTCCAACGCTGCGTATGAGTAATATTAATTATTTAAGCCCTCGTTATGCCGCTCCACACAGCCAGTGGGTCATACGAGTAGTCCGCCAGTCGGACTGTCTGTTTGTGGCACCCCAGTGCATTTGTCTGTCCGGATTGGGCCATTTGTTAGCCACTGCCAGTGGCCATTGGCCTGCTTTTTGGCCCGGTCGGGGCTTCATAAAAAGCCATACATGTTCCTGGCCCCGAAAAAAAAATGTTTACATTTTTACTCAGCTCCGTTTCAATGCGCATAAATGTTTTACCCCCCCTCTTCTTATATATATATACCCCATATAGTTATGATATTTTTTTATATTCCCGCAAATGTGCAGCTCCTCCGGCGAGTTCATTTCGTTTCTCATCCATGGCAGCACACGAAAAACAAATTAAAGTCGACTTGCCATTGCTTACCTCTCTATTGGCCCGGCCCTCTCTATATATATATCTTTTTTGGTATCATCCTGCTGCCTTTTTATTTCTGGACCCCGGTTATTGTTGTGCAGTTACAAACGCTCACTGGGGAGCCATTGGGCGCATAAAGAGCACTAAGCTGCTCTTGGCCATGAATTATGTTTTAATTGGGCGCGTATTTGGGGAAGTAAAGCCCGGGATGATAATGAAAAGTGCGATTGTTGTTATGCCTTTCAAGCTCTTTCAAATTATATTTATGTACCATTAGTTTTTTTATGTCTTTGGAATGAGTTGTGTCTTTCGGTGGGGAATACATTGTTTTTTTTTTTGGCCAAGTTTTAACAATTACAGCTCTTATCCCTAAGCATTTTAAATAAGTTATTATTAAAAATGGACCACTATGATAACCAAAAGTCATATAACCTACTCGCAGCTTTAAAAATATAATTTCATTGAATGGTATTTGTTTTCTTTTTTATTTTATGATAAGTGATTATTCGCCATACAACTGATTGTTAGTTTTTTCCGAGAAAAGCCCACTCACAATATTTTCAAGTGAATGTTATCTTCGAAAATTATCGGCCCAAATTGGCATTGTTTCAACTTGAGCTGCTGCCTATATCCTTAGTCCTTTTGCCCTTGAGTAGTTAGCTACTGATGAATTTTACGCCAAATGCGCAAGATTTTTCGTTTAGCAGTTCGTGGGTATCGAAATTGGAATTCCTTTGTATTTGGCCCAGACTTTCTGTATTTTTTTTTTTGCCCCGGCAATGGGGGCGTGGCACGTGTACAATTTATGTAGACTGAAGTCATTCACCTAATGAATGCGCCAACGTGAAGTGAGCAAAATTGGAACTGGAATTGGTGAACCCGAAAACATAAAGAGCAATGACAGCATGAGGCACAAAATCTGAATAAATAATGTAAAAAATCAGCAAACTGATTTGCAAGGGGCGAAATATTGAAATGTTAATGAAGTTTACTTTCCGCTGATTTGTTCTGCTCCAGCCTGCAGAGTTTTCACGAGCTTTTCCGAGTTTTCCGCTTCCTGTTGATTCTTCTGTCCGCAATCAACAAATGATTGCCAGCCTCTCGAGTGGAGTTGTTGGCTCAATCAAATCAAATATTGATTTTAGCCAGTGTGTCATGCATTAAGGCGAATTTTAATTACATTCCTGGCAACATTTTGGCCTCATCCAGTGTAGACTTTGATTAAATTGAAAAATAAATAAATAAATTGGAAATTTTACAGCTTTCTTTGATTTTTGTTTAATTGAATTATGTATTTTTCTCAAAGATCCATGTAATTTTTAATGAAATATAAGAAATAATATTGTTTTCTTATTTATTGTTTGACAACTAAAATATTTAAATATATTTCTTGAATTACCAGTTATTTAATAAACAAATATGTGGTAAATTTGGGTTATTTTCATAAGCCTAAAGTCTTAGCTTCTACCATTGAACGATGCACACTTTGCAATTGTGGGTTTTTTGTAATAATAATCATGAGTAGTAATAATGAATAAATATCCAACGCGTGTGCAATATATTCTAAAAATTTTAATTACATTCCTGGGTCGAAGGTAGTAACATCTTGGTCTCATTAACTGAGTTCTTTGATGATCTTGCTGTCTGTATTTGTGTTGTAACACGTGTTGCTTTGATATCTGATTTGATGGGAAAAACTTTGACACCCCCCTTGCCATGCCCCAAAGATAAAATGCCCTTTGTGGAAGTCAAACAAAAAGAAATTTGCTGCATGTGAATTAAATGAATATTGATGTGAGTAGGTTTTCTTCATCTTCAGAGGTCCCTGGGTGAGTGAGCAATTATAGTAATTGCTTTGCCTGGAAGACGGTGGGAAAATGAATGGCCTCGTCCAGGGGCCACTGTCGTCAGTTCATTAGCATAAATATCAGCTTATTTCTTGGCCATAATGTGCATATTTTAAAATTTATGAATATACATATATATATATATAAACAGCAAGGTCCTGTCTTGGCTTGTTGATTCGAATGAAACACATTATTATGGCAAACACGCAGGACATTGAACAGGCACCCTGGGGGCCTCTCGCCGCTCGCGCCTGCCAGCTTTATTAATTTATATTGTTGACTTTTATCAGCGGCGTCATGTCAATGTTATTCTCCTTGTTGTTGGTCGTGTTCTCGTCCTTGTTTGTGAGTGTGGGTGGTCCTTGGAGGTCCTTCGAAATTGGCACCCCACCCACCTGGCGGTCCTCCGCCTTATCAGCAACACGTGTAATGAATGCCTAAACTGTCATTATCACCTTCTGTATGCCGAGAGTATGTTTTTCGGTTGTCATGTCAGCAAATATTGTACCAAGATATCCTCATGGCTCTGCCCAAGATTTATGGCCATGTTTGGGATAAGACCGCGGAACCTGGCCGCGGGCAACTGGATCTCCAGCTCCTTCTGGTACGGAATGGCATAATGTGACACATATCAACATTTATGTTGTTCTTAGCCGGGGTAGTTATGAATGTATTTGCCTTGAATGTTGTTTATCCTTCGCAGGATGTGCAGCACTTCGGCAAGGGGACACCGCTGTCGTCCCGATTCTCATTCATTTCCCATCTGTATGCTAAAGTTTTGTGGGGGATGTTTTTCCAGGGGACGGGGAGTTTTGGTTTTGGAGGGAAAACCCCACCTGACGGGCTTCTTTCGATTCGCATTACTCATACGCTCCGTGTGGCGGTGACGGGGGTTGGCAAATTTTAAGTTGCTATTTATATTTATGCCCTGGCACAGCTAGAATAGCAACAGCAACAAACTACAACTGCAGCAAGAATAATATTAAAAGCTCAGACTCCGGATCTCGTTGTTCTGGCTGGCAGTTTCTACACTTCTGTAAAAACTATAATAATATACAACTTTATAAAAAGTGTATGAACATTTATAAAGGTTTTGGAGTGAGCACCTTGAAGAACCTGACTATTTTAGTTTAATACATATTTTAAGAAAAATGAAGAAAAAATTTATTTTTTAATTTTTTAATCGAATTTAGATGTTCTAAAAACTCGAATGTGTGTTGTTATTGCATGTTTTCAGATATTTAATTTTGTAGTACTTTCAAATATTTTTTTGAATAATATCATTTTCATAATTCTTAGAAATATATTCCCTTATATAATATAAACCTACTAAAAATTCAATTCGTTTAAAATAATTCACCTTAATCAAAAGACTTTTAAAGAAAATAAGAAACACAAAAAATCCAAAGTAAATGTACCCACCTAATATGTTTAGGATTTGTTCTTTATTACCAACCTATTTTTTCTGATAGTGCACGCGGTCGTCGCCTTCAAGAACGCAATAAGTCATAAAAACGAAAGAAAGAAAGTTTTAAAGGGCTCTTAACTTTCACTTTCATCTCGCGCTGCTCATTGACTGACTGACTCACTGGCCGACCGACCGTCTGTCCCTATTGTGTGCCCACTGTACAGTGTTCGCAACTCACTGGCCGGCGCTTAACTTTTATGATTCCGGCCGGAGAATGGGCCAAGTGCGGTTACAAAGCCGGAATATCATCGGGAAAGACGCAAAAAGTCGGCAGCGTCGACGGGCGGTCTCATAAATAAAAAGGCGACTGTAAGTGATGGACTTTATTTTTAATATTGGCCACCGAAGCGAAGGCGAATGCGAATGCGAGATGAGAATGCCATCGACGGCCGGAATATTAAGAATTCGCGTCTTCTCTTCCGCGGGTTTATTTTTTAAATGAAATGAGACGGCCGGGAATGGGGCGAAATCTTCAGGGCGCTAATGAAAATATGTTCGAAATGTAAATTGAGACATTTGGCCGGCTTTGGGGCCGGCTTTTACGATAGCCGGCGCCTAATGAATTTGTCCATCGCTCCGCTGACCCACATCCACATGCCTACAGTCGGTCATCTTATCGTTCTCCCAGTGCCCATCCATCTGTATCTATATATCTATGCTATCTGTGGGAGGAGTGGGGTCCTGTGTAAGTGGAGTGGACATTCTTACCCTTTTCAATTTGCTGATATTGTGGGAAATGGGTCCCAGTGTGATAATCACAAGGAATGCGGAAATGGAAAGTGGAGGAGGATGAGGATGAGGACACAGGACAGATAGGCGGTCCCTTGTTAACTTAGTGTCTCCTTTGTACCGCTGTCTGACCGAGCTTTATACCCTGTAAGTTGTCAGGGTGGGGGTGTTTATAAGGGATGACATCAAGGATGTTAATTAATTGTATCATCTACAGTTCACGAAAAGGGATTTTCGTTAATAGTGGGCAAGTCCTTGAACTGCTTAAGCACTTAACCAATTGGTTCTCGGGCACTAATGTGTATTGATCTTTTTTGATGGCATTCATTTTATGGATGAACATTAAGTCATCAAGGAATAAAAGTTGATGTTAAATAATCCAGTAAAGTCCCCATCGTATCTTCTTCAGAATGAATACCTAAACCTACAGATTTAATTACTGCATAATTACTTTTCTTATTAAGTTATTATTCAGTATTTCAAGGATCTTAATAAATTTCAATAATTGACCTATTTAATATTCCATTTTAAGTTAAGTGTTCCACTTTCATAATACAAATATTTTAATATTAAACGATGCTATTTAATATGTTTTATATTAAAACCTTGTTGTATGAACTGTTGGATTTAATAAGCATATATTTAATTTTACTAATTAGTTTTTTATCAGTGTAACAACTGATACCTTATATGATTTTTAACACAGCACTGTTTGTTAAAGTATTTCAAAAGCTGTTCTATTCTTTAATGTTTATATGAATGGTTCCATCATTCTATATTTTTGATGATTCATTTATTCCATTTAAGAGGTATCCCTTAGTTCATAGCCCAGTCCTGTGGCTTTTACTCATTATGAACTATGCTGGCGATGTCAGCCGGAGAGCAACAGTCGTTCCCGGATCAGGCCGCCTTGGTCGCATTCTTCGGGTCTCTTTATCGCGCACGCCAACTTGCGCAAATCGCCATAAATCTCTGGGCTGATTTATGTCGCCGCCCGGCATTGGCCTCCAAAATTTATCGCAGCGCGATGACAGCTGCGCCCAAGTTAGCCCACGGCCACAGGCAGCCCTCGGTCGAATGTCCAATGTCCGATGTCCTTTTGGCCAGTGTCCTTTTTGTCCGTGGTCTGAGTTCCATGGTCCTTGGTCCTTGGACCGTGAGTTGGGAGGCCGGCGTCTGTCAGCGGCTACAATTTCTGGTGTGGATGGCTCGCGGCCGACATCCTTTCTCCGGATCCTTTCTCCATGAGTGGCCGTCTTCGAGGCAAACAGACGTGCGGCCAGGATATGCGTGGGAACGTTTGTGGGTGTGCGTGTGTGCGAATGTGTGTGGGCTTAATTATCCTGGCTGCGCCTCTCGATGCCTTTCTGTGTGACTTCTGTCGGAAATTAATTTCCTCGCGGCACGTTTGCACTCACCATCACACTCGATGCCCATTGTTTGCCGAGGGTGAGTGTCTGTGCAAACGCTCTTTGCACCGTATTTGCGTTTCATTTTATATGAATAACGGAAATTTGCGGCCTTCCGACATTTTAAATTGCCATTAAAGCCACTGCAAATGCTCGACGTGCTTGAGGTTGAGCCATTAAACAGAAAGCGGAATTCACGAAGGAGTTGCATTTGCGGTTAGCGAAGAGATACAATTGCCATCCTTTTAAAGTATAAACATATATGTATATATATTCACGCGTAAATAAACCATTGGCAAATTGCTACGATGACTGAACTTGATTGATTTAAATGGACGCCCGACGAACTTTCCCTTTTGACCCGCAAAAGTAGGCTACAGAAATTAAATTAATAGGGAAATGCACGCGATTTGCGCGAAAGATTAATTGGCACAGCTCACTTTCGGGTCGTGGAAATCATAAAGTTTTTCCTCTGGAGAGCATGCATCAGGCTAATTAAATTGTGACTTAATCAGGCGCTTTATTGCTTGTCAATAATTGCAGCCGGAATTTGGCCTTTAATTAAAGCCAATTATTGCACGCGGATCTAAAGGAATAATTAAAGGGGCGTTACACTTGAATATACATTGAACATTTTAATTTCCAATGCAATTATTTTTGATTTAACAAATTTAATTAGCTTTTTATTTAAATTAAAGGTTTATCAAACATTGAAATTGGTAGCTACACTTAAAAGGATCATTTTGTAGGGTCGATTTCTCAATGTTATGTTTTCTTTTGTCGTGGGGTTAAATTTTTTTTATGATAACGTTAAACACCCTTAAAGAATTTAAGTATTTTTTGACTACTTTTTTGTAAATAAAATAAATGTTCTAGCTAAATTACATGACATTGAGAAAAAATATAATTTTTAATCGATTCGTTTCTCAAACTAAACTTTAATTTTGATTTAATTTTCTAACTTTGGCTTAGGAACTTGATTAGCAAATAATTGCTGGTAATTCGAAACTAATCTAAAATCATTTGACTTGCGCTTAGGAGGTGCTAGATAACAAATGTGCATCCATAATTATATTAGCTATTTAAATTTGATTTTCATATTTAAATAGACACATTTCTCTTGGCCACGAACTACGAATATTGGCCGTTTGCAAGCATAAATCAGACTAAAGTCGGGTCAGAGAGCAAAGGCCAACGCTCTGGTGAATTATACCAAAAATCCAGAGTCTGCCGCTTCAATTTAACTCTCGAGCAAATTGAGCAAGAGCCCCAATATATCCGGTCATGCAAATGGAAGCAGAAGCCACACATAAACGAAGTCGGATTCAGAATCGGAATATATATAGTGGCTGAAGTTGGAGGGTTTTATTATACGGCGGAGACTCGAGACTCGACGACAGCTGTGTGGCTCTTATTGGCAATTATTGTCCATAAATTGCACATTTATGAGGGTGGGCATATGTGTGGGCGTTAGTTTACCTTTTTGTGAATGCCGCAAATGTGCTCGTATTTTGCCCCTAATGTGGTCCATTAAGAGACGGTACGGTCCTGGCCCGACCTGGCATCTCATCTCCCCCAACGATCTAAGCAAATATTTGGCCAACGGTTAGCCACTCATCCAGGCTCGAATCAGAATCGTCGGAAGTTGGCTTTGTGGCCTGTGGCCAAGTTAGAGAACGCCGCAGAACCTGATTCGCATTCACATACAGACCGACTCGGAGGCGTTGGCTTAATTGCATTTCATAGCAGCTTTGTGTCGGCTTTAAGTCAACTATACCCTGGCCCCCACTTGATTTGTTTTACCAGACCAACGAAAAGGAGGGTCAAAGGGCAACTAAATCAATATATGGCAAGTGGGCGATGCGGTGCCAACAAATCTCTACTCCAAAGGGGGAGGAAAAAAAATCTATGCATGAATGCGATTTTCAACACATTTTTCACATTAACTGCCAGCAGCTCTCGTGAAGTCGACAGCGTCGTCTGTAATTTTGTATGCACAGTCAGCTGGCAGGACAACAAATCACCATCACCCACCACAGTGGGTCGTCCTTTTGGTATCAGTGGGTTATACACTGGGCTGATCCCTGCCCCACTGCAGTGTCATATAAATAAGCCAACACCCACAGTTGCAGTTGCAGTCGCAATTGCAGTTTCGATCAGAGTTAAGCGAGAGCGATTGCCAAGTGGGGAGAGATAGAGACAGATATGATAATGCCGGGACACGCCCAGTTGACTAGATGGTGTTGCAATAAACCAAATAAGAAAATGCGGAAAGACGACAGTGAGTCATGGATGCCCTTAGTTTAGACGAAACTACAGAAGTTTGTACTGTCGCAATTGTAGGTTCCCATTTTCGGCTATTTACGAAAAATTAAACAGGAAAATGGTTTAAAATTTGAACACTCGCTAAAAAGACAACTCTTAATGTAGAACATAAGAGAATTAAAACACAAACTCATAGAGGTATCAATAACTTAAGTTATGAGTGTTAGAAGTGCAGTTTTGGGTCCCCATTCTGACAGCCATTGGAATTACGGAAAAATCGAACATGAAATGGGTTAAATTTTTGACCCTCCCCAAAAATAAATCTTTTAATGTAGAATATTAGAGAATTCAATCACAAACTCAAAGAGGTATCACACGTCAAAATCGGACTCCAATAACTAAGGTTATGAAATTTAGAAGTTCAGTTTTGGGTCCCCATTCTGACAGCCATTGGAATTACGGAAAAATCGAACACGAAAATGGGTTAAATTTTTGACCCTTCCCAAAAAGGAAACATTTAATGTAGAATATTAGAGAATTCAAACACAAACTCATAGAGGTATCACACGTCAAAATCGGACTCCAATAACTAAGGTTATGAAATTTAGAAGTTCAGTTTTGGGTCCCCATTCTGACATCCATTGGAATTACGGAAAAATTGAACATGAAAATGGGTTAAATTTTTGAACCTCCCCAAAAAGAAAACTTTAAATGTAGAATATTAGAGAATTCAACCACAAACTCATAGAGGTATCACACGTCAAAATCGGACTCCAATAACTAAGGTTATGAAATTTAGAAGTTCAGTTTTGGGTCCCCATTCTGACATCCATTGGAATTACGGAAAAATCGAACATGAAAATGGGTGAAAATTTTGATCCTCGTTAAAAAGAAAACTTTTAATTGGGAATATTAGAGAATTCAACCACAAACTCAAAGAGGTATCACACGTCAAAATCGGACTCCAATAAGTTAAGTTATGAGAATTAGAAGTGCAGTTTTGGGTCACCATTCTGACATCATTGGAATTACGGAAAAATCGAACATGAAAATGGGTTAAATTTTTGACCCTCCCCAAAAAGAAAACTTTTAATGTAGAATATTAGAGAATTCAATCACAAACTCAAAGAGGTATCACACGTCAAAATCGGACTCCAATAAGTTAAGTTATGAGAATTAGAAGTGCAGTTTTGGGTCACCATTCTGACATCATTGGAATTACGGAAAAATCGAACATGAAAATGGGTTAAATTTTTGACCCTCCCCAAAAAGAAAACTTTTAATGTATAATATTAGAGAAGTCAACCACAAACTCATAGAGGTATCACACGTCAAAATCGGACTCCAATAACTTAAGTTATGAAATTTAGAAGTGCAGTTTTGGGTCCCCATTCTGAAAGCCATTGAAATTACGGAAAAATCAAACATGAAAATGGGTTAAATTTTTGACCGTCCCCAAAAAGAAAACTTTGAATGTAGAATATAAGCGAATTCAACCACAAACTCATAGAGGTATCACACTTCAAAATCGGACTCCCATAACAAAAGCTATGATATCTGGAAGTGCAGTATTGGGTCCCCATTCGGAAACCCATTGGAATTACGGAAAAATCGAACATGAAAATGGGTTAAAATTTAAACCCTCGTCCAAGAGAAAACTTTAAATGTAAATCATTAGAGAATTCCACCACAAACTCATAGAGGTATCACACTTCAAAATCGGACTCCCATAACAAAAGTTATGAAATCTGGAAATGCAGTTTTGGGTCACCATTCTGAAAGCCACTGGAATTACGGAAAAATCGAACATAAAAATGGGTTAAAATATGGACCCTCGTCAAAAAGAAAACTTTTAATGTAGAATATTTGAGAATTCAAACACAAGTTCATAGAGGTATCACACGTCAAAATAGGACTTCCATAACTAAAGTTATGGAATCTGGAAGTGCAGTTTTGGGTCCCCATTCTGAAAGCCATTGGAATTACGAAAAAATCGAACATTAAAATGGGTTAAAATTTTGATCCTCATCAAAAAAAAAACTTTTAATGTAGAATATTAGAGAATTCTATCACAAATTCATAGAGGTATCCCACGTCAAAATCGGAATCCGATAACCCAAGCTATGAAATCTGGAAGTTCAGATTTTGGTTCCCATATTAATAGTAAAATAAATTTAAAGTTGAGTCACACTTTAAGGTATAAAGCTTGTCAGCGCTGTATTCATCTATTACCTTTTACATTTTTGTTTACACTCGCTTTGTTTAAGTATTTGCCAACTCAACCTATAGATAGAGCCAACTATCTTTGTAACCCCCATTTGGCGCAATGTGCAGCCACCATAATTCAGCACTTGTCAATGCAGATGCTTCTCCGTTTGGGGAGGGTCTTTTCGTGTAAATAGGAAAAAATTGACACGCATTTTTCACCTTTGCCGTTTGACAGAAAGAGAGACGGAAGGACTGAGATTGAAAGAGGGGGGATCCTGGGGAGGAAGGACTTGGCCAGGCCAACACAGACGCTTCCTGTTGTTCAAGTTGATTTCCTTCTTAGATGGAGCTCAACTTTCGATTTTCTGTTTTGTGTTTTGCATCACAATCCTGTGGAAAGTTGGAAAAAAAAAGAATGGGGTGAGAACATAGAAGGAAAAACGTTGCAGTCTCGTTTCTTCAATTTTTTCCCCAATGCTCAACTTTTTATGCACTGTTTTTCCTTATCATTTTTGATTTATGTAACTGTTTTTATTATTTTCATATTGTTCTCGAGCTGCTCGGCGGGTGGGCGGCGTCGGCGGCCACGCCCCCTCAACTCTGATTGCTGAAATCACAAGAGTTTTTCCCTACATCTTCGTCTTTTTCCCTAACCCATACCATGCCATTCATATCATTTTTGTGTGCGTTGTGCCAAAAACTCGTATTCCATGGCTGAAAAGTTTACGGCAGTAAGAAGATGAGAAAGTGCCGGGGAAATGGGGGGGGGGGGAAAGTAGTGGGGAAAAGTAGTGGCTATATGTGCATGGCGTGCAAGATTTCTTACGAGTTTTGAAATTTGATTTCTGCTGTTTGTTGTGGAATTCGAAATGATTATGGGTGGTGGCAGAGGCGTTTCTCCATTGGAAAGTTGCATTATGCGCTTTGTTGGTCAACAAGAATTTCTTCTTGGCCAGCAATGCGAAAGTTTTTGGCCATCACACACTCACATTCCTCTTGCATGAATTATGCATAGATCAGGCCGACACCAGAGCATTTTTTAAAGTAGAGAACTCTGTTTCCGGAACGGAGATTGCTTCCAGGCTTTTTCGAGTACATGTTGCCGGAATGTTGGAATACCAGAATGCCAGTCAGTCGGAAAATGTATTGTTAATGTCCCTCGGCAGCAGCAATTAGGCAAATCAGCCGTAAACACACACTCCTCCCTGAGTAATTGCCATTTTACATTGATAAATAACCAGGCCATAATGGGACAATCACTTTCGATGGCAATTTGCATTGCCACTTTCAATTCTTATTCAAATCGATAATTTCACAAGGGATTGCAATGAAATATGACATACTTTTAAATCTAAATTATTTATACAATTTTGTATAGCAGCCCATCCTACTTGTTTTGTCGCAACATCAATACTTTGTCAAGTAAAACTCTTAAGATCTTACAAACGAAAATATTAGGTTATTAAAAAAATTTTTTCTCAACAAGCTTTAACCATTATATTATCACACGAATAATAAAAAACATATTATTTATAAAAACAAAATAAATACAAATAGTAATATTTTTAAAATGGAATTTCCTCCAAAAAATTTCATTTTTATCAACTCCTATTAATTTTAAGACTTACCATTTTTTAGGATTTAAATAATTATTATTATATTATAACATACCTTATTTTTTGAAACGTAAAATTCAGCATGTAGTATTATTTTTGTTTATTTATCAGATATGAAACATTATTAAAGACGGGCTTTATAATAAATAGTTTGTTAATACCTAAATAATATGTAACACAATTTCTACTTGTATCCTTAAATTTCTTATTCATGTTTCATGGCAAGAACCTAATCTGACACTCAAGAATGCCAAATCAATGACCAATTCTGTTGACATGTTTCTTTTATGTAGGCAAAACTTTGCGAATCATAATGGAAACCTCAGAAAGTGCTTAAACGGAGGAGTGAAAGTATTTCTTTTTTTTTCAAACATTTCCAAGGAAGTGAAGAAGTGAAAAGTGGTTTGGATGGATGGTAGAAGCATTCCAAGTGCTGGCAATTGTTGACATTCCTTAAAGTCAGCCACAAACGCGCTGGGAAACCAGTCGTCGTCCCATTTCGCCTCCTTCGACTTTCACGGGCCCACACAATGAAATATTAATAAATTCCATTACTAAAGAAAACACACTCGAGTGCGCAGCAAAACATCAATGGCATCGGCATAGAGTTTGGGAATTCTGGAGATGGTATTGGGGGAGCGGGTTGGAGGACCTCAAATCACCAGAGGAGACGCCGATTCGATTCTCCGACTCTCGGCCGAAGAAGCTGAAGCATTTCACTTTTGCCACGCAGACAATTTTCAATTGAAGTGGGATCGAAATACGTACAGGGAATGGGTAAGGGAATGGGTATATGGTGACTTTCCAATTCAATCTAGAAAATACAAACAAAATGTATCGCATATAGACACATTCAGATGGCATTCACTGCACACTTACAATATTTTCTGTGTCGCATTTTGTTGTTTGCAAAGCCTTTATTGACAATAAATACTGTCGGGATGACGACGTCGACGATGATGAGGATAGATGGCGGTTTAAGTGTCTTCAGCTGGCCTTAAAGCCGCACTTCTCTTTAATGCCCATTATGGCCAAATTGGCACTTATCGACTGGCGACCCCCAGGAGACTGCATTTGTTCGAAAATGGTATTAACAATAATATTTGATTTGCCAAAATGAAATCCGCACTCACACTGTGTACGCAGTTTTAGGCAAATGCGCTTGTTAACAAGGCCAACATGGCTCGAATGTCCAACCAATTTTCCTCACAGCTCCCATCTGCAACTTGGCAATTAAATGCAAATGGCGTGTGAAAGCCAATTTTGAAAAGTACACAGACAAAAACTAAGTGCAAGGCACTCGCACAGCTAATTTGTAAGGACCTGCTGGAAGAAAATGGGGAAAACTGGTGAACACTGGGGAAATGGGATGGCAGAAACAATGACATTCAGACTCCGCCCGACTACCCTTCATTGCCGGCCAAAAGTCACGAAGGACTTTTCCAAATTGAGTACAAGGGCTGGGCTGATTACTTTCTGGTGGCACTGTGTCCATTACATTTTTCTCGTAATTTAAGTTACATTTAATTGGCAATTAATTGTCTATGGGGTAGTCCAAATATTTAAGAAAGAAGAAAAAAATATTTAAAACGCACATCAATTTGGACGTTTTAATTAATTTAAAGCATTTTGCTTAAACTATTTTGAAATTAAAAATAAAACTAAGAAATACAAAATTTAAAATTCACAAAGTTGAAGCTTTAAGTTATGAATGGCTAGGGAACATCTGTAATTAAAACAAAAATTTTAATTCAATTGTTAAATATCTCAAGTTTAGCAAAATGTTTACTTTAGATTACAATTTTTAAGCTTATTTTTTTAATATTTATTTTAAAAAGTTAAGTTAAGGAACAATACAACATTTCCTTTACTTATCTGTAAGCTACAAATCTTTAAGAAGGACCCTTGCAACTTCTACATAAGTACTTGTAATTACTGGATAATTACTCAGAGCCAAATTTGGTTATTATGGTAGATTGTAAATGCTACATCGTTAAGCTGTATTGAATTACACATAATGGATATGGTTCTTACTTGGCCTTCAACCGCAAAGGCGTCTACGAACCAAAAGCCCACAAGGCTATCCTACGGCTTGGGCTAATGAATTCCTATTGAAATTGACTGTGAACTATCTCTTTCAAATTCAAAATACCCATAATTTGAGCAAGCGATCCTATTGTCTATTTTACCAAGTTTAATTACTCGAAGGGCAGACGCGATGTTCGACTGGTCGCAATGGAAACCTTTTATTATAATTTGGCCAAGACGTGCGGCCAGTTGGATGAGTTCGAGCGGAAGTGGGTCGCCTGGGTGACCCCAACTAAAAACCTCAAATAACGCAAAGCACAAACAATCAGTTACGATCCAGCCGCACGCCATGGCCAAATATTGGGGAGTTTGGGTTGGTTGAGTTGGTTGAACGGCGGCGTCATGTCAAAATCCAAAGCCACAAACAATTAAACAAAATTGCAAATTAGACGTTATATAGACCAGAAATACCGCCCAAAAAGTTGACAGCCACCGCAGAACAGTGTGCATTGTGTGTACAGTGAAATGTCGAGAGGAAGGAAGTGTAGGAAATTGCCTATTTGCAATTGTAATTTATTCATTTTGCTTAATATGCCGTGAAGCGCAAGGCTTTCACTGCCACTGCCGCTGTCCCACAAACAAAACAATAATTTTCTCATATTTTTTTTCGGTTTGTTGGTGCTCGTATTTCCAACATTTGCCCGCCCATTTTTGGGGGTCACCGACTGCTTGTCAATTGCAATGGTTTGACTAATGACTCGACCCGGTGCTAAGGTCATGGAAAGAAACCCATTGTTGTCGATTTCAATTAGGAGCTGCGCTTAATTTGCATAATTATCATAAAGTTTGACGAGGGATAACGAGCCAGTCGAGTGGGAAATCGTCCTAGGCCAACTAGGATTTTATCTGAGGGATATGGATGGATGTTGTACTCCTCGAGCATGCAAATTAGGTCTTGAGTTGTCCAGAAATGGGACCTTTATGTAAGGCCGTGTTTTTGCAGTGATTACCTAAAAGTGATTGGTTTTTCCTTAATTTGTAACTGCGCTTACAACAAATGTAAAATAAATGCTAACAATGGGCATGAGCTATAGTAGCTATAGATGTAATAACCATATTTTACATATTATCACTGGGAAAATCTAGTGTTAAGCGTTTACCAAAACAGAACATGGCAAATATATGTATCCTGGTATTTGTGGTCTCTGCTCCTTTTGTTCTGCCTTTAAAATCCCTGCCTTGCCGCATTTTAAGTCTCCTTTAGACTTAATCCTTAAGCTGTTACTCTCAATTTGCACAGGATCTTTGATTATTGAGGGACTCACCAGCCAACCTGAGGTTCTTTTCAGCAGGATGCTTTAGCAAATGGACTGCAGAATCGGCTTGTTGCTGGTCGATGGAGCTATTTAGACAGATTTTCCCTGGCACCTTTGGCTCACCTTCGGTTGCCTCGAGGAATGGGCCCATAGATTGCAGTTTTATGTCACAACATTCAAACAAATCGCCGGCCATTTAAAACGGTTTAAAAGCCATTGCTGCAGCCCGTAACAGCCACACGGTGTCCTGAATTTTCCGGGACAGACACAACAGACAACCGCTGGGCGGAATGGGTTTTCCACCATCACCTCCCCTTTTTCTAAGTGTTTTCCTTTCCGGAGGGATGACAATAAATGAGCGCCCATTTGCGTATGGTTTGCTAGAGCCTGGGAAATTGTTTTGGCTGTCGAATTACGTAAACATTGTCATAAATGAAAAATTTAGCAGTCGTAGCCGAGTCAAGCATTTCATTTGCTGTGGCAAATTTGTCAATCTCGTCGAGCGTTTTTTTTTTTTGCCATCACGACTTTGGCCCAGTTCTAGTCTGGTTTTTTGTGACCAGACGCCGCAGGGACTCACATGAGGAACTCCCCTTGTTGGTCTACCAACTTTGTTTTGTTTTGGTTTCGGTTTTGGCCTGGAATTGCTTTCTTCTCTTGTGATGGAAGACGTTCTTCGTCTGCGGCAGGCGCGACATATTAATTATTCATTTCGATTTTGGTTTGCCTCAGCAGCAGGATACCAGAAAGCCCTACAAGAAAAAAGGGCCCCAAAAAAACCCCGAAAAATCCAGCGAGCCTCTTGTGATTTATAAACACGCGCGTCGCTTTGGGTGATTTACTGCAAATTGCTTTATAATGTTATATACATTTTGTAGACGATTCTGCTGCTATTCGGCGGCTTGCCTGCTTGCGAGTAATTATAAGGGAAACGGAAAGAAAAATGAGGCACGATTTGTTGGGATTTGTAATCCAATGGATTAAGTTCACGACCTTAGACTTTCAGCTGTTAACAGTACAAAGATCAAAATATTACCCGGCTTTGGAGTGCCTTTGGGTCTTTCTTTTAACCCTGTTAATTATTATATAATTTTAATTACTGGTGTGATGTGAATTTAATATATCTATTGATATCGAGTCAGTATATCCTGATTGATGGAAAAATATTTCAAGGCAACAGTCTATAAATTCAGACATTAAAAAAATGTGAGTAATAAAAGGTGAATATTATCAAGAAATTCAATTAGTTTAAAATGTGGAAAGATTAAACTTTCCTTGGTTTTATTAAATTAGTTTAAAGTGTGTTGCATTTAAACTGCCTTTGAATAAGTCTGTTACTTTAATATTACAATAATATGTATGGATTTGAATATTTTATTAATATTAATATTCAAGAAAGCCTTCAATATTATTGTTTAATAACCAAGAAAGGAGTTCACCTGAATCAATTATTCAGCAGCCATTTCTTTTCATTTGCATTAGTAATTTTAAAGCCTGGCCTCGAAGCATTTTTGATGATTATGGAAACGGAAGGAAGGGAAATACTTTCACGAGACACGTAAAAGTAAAAGCAAATCTTTGTACGTTAAAATTTACATTGCACATCTGTGAATGTAGTCCTACAAAAGAGTGTTTGTGCGAATATGTGTGTTTATGTAAATTTTGGTAGCCCACTGTTTTCTTTTTTTTGTTGACCAGCGCTTTTTATTGTATACATTTTTCGTAGCTGAAAATTAGAAATGTTCCACTGCGTTCAACTTCACTGACAGTGCGTGGCAAATTGCTTTCCAAAGTCTGAAGTCTGGCATGTCTGTAGGATGGCGTGAGCACACACGTTGCTGCAGAGAAAGAAATATTGATTAATTTAAAATATTTACAAATTACCTAGTACTTAAAAAATATATTTAAGCCATCCTAAAAATTGAAAAAATGAAAAATATATAGATATAAATATTTTAAATAATATAATTATAATTTTAGTTACCAAAGGTCCTTACATTTTGCTCTCTGCACAACCGATAGCTAACAATAATAGCAAAAAATGGCTTTTTTTGCCTTGCTGCCTTCTTTCCGTTTCCTAACAATAAGTGCGGAAGAGGGGGAAAAGTTGGAAGTGGTCGGGATGATATAGGACCCTATATGGCTGTTCGGTGTAGCGGTAATTTGCATGTGCAGACTATGGCACATAATATCCATGCATTAGAATTATGAATCCCCTCATTTCCCGCTCCCCGAGCATACAAATAATGGCAACGAGTGCCGGAAAAAATTCTTACTACAACAAATGCGCAAAAATCGAAATTTCCCTCGCATATTACGGCGTGTGCACACGGCGTATGCGTAATAAATGTGCCTGCTGCCATTATTATGACATTAATGCCGATGAATCGATCATATCCACTGGCAGGCCATAATTATAGTGCGTTGAAATAGTATAGTACCAATATATAGTACTGACGTCAGTCTACTCCCAACTTTAATAAAACAAACTAAGCAGAGAGGGACACAACTAAGCTGCCTGGCAGACAGGCAATTAAGTTAATTACTGTTTAAACTTTCCAGCCCCGCCAGTCGGCTGTCTGGGGGAGCAGAACCAAAAAAAAAAATCGAAAAAATTATATTTAGCAAATTAAATTCCCAAGTTACTGCCAGAGATTGAGCACGTGGCCTGGCCGAAATTTTAAGTAGGCGAAAAATGAAAACCAAAATGTACCTATGACTGAAGGAACAGTGGGAGGAAAGGTCAATACTTTGGCGATAAGGCGGGGGCTCCTGGAGTCATAAAGTGCCATATGCGTTTATAGATCTCTGGCTTTTAATAAGATTAAAAATATATATTGTAAGCTACAAATATTAATAAACGTAGAAAAATATGGTCAATACTTTGCCTTTTTTTTAAATTTGTACACATCTATCCATAGCTATAATATGAAATATAATTAATAATTTAATAATTTTTATAATACAACTATTTATATTCCAAAAAACATTTTTATTTTGCTATTAAAATAAGCAAATAAAATAGCTTCTTATTAGGAAATGCAATTTTAGCTTTGTATTTCAAGTTTCCATCCACTGTACTCCCACTGCAACGCCATCATTATGCAGGCGGCATGCCCCATTATCATTTTGCTCATTTCCGTTGTCGTTTTTGATTTTGTTGCAGTGGCAGAAGAGGCTGGAGAAAAAGCTGCTCGAGAGTCTGCCAATGAGTGCATTTGGGGTTGGGGGAAAGGCGGTTTCTTGAGCCCCCAAAAAGAGCCCCAAGACCCCCTTTCCCGACCCCTTTCCATTTAGCCAGCTTTGTCAGTTGCAATAACTTTCGCGTCAGTCCAACCAACAGATCGTAATGCTCTGCTCCGTTCTGCTCTTTACAGGCCACATTTCGTGTACGACGGCATAAAACAGAAGCGGCAAATAGAAAAGCCAAACGGCGGCTAAGTTGCTTTTGTCTGCCTTCGGGGGAGGCGTTGGAGGTGGAGGTGGAGGAGGAGTTGGCCTGGCAATTGGCCAAGTTAATAGAGAGCCGGGGGGGCCGATAATGACGTTGCTGGAGCTGCTGCCGCCCATGCTGATGATGAGGCTGCTAACTTGGTTATTGCTACCAGCCTAGAGACACAGGACCGGAGAGAGAGAGACCAGTTACCCAGACCCTTCAGACCCTTCAAGCCCAGCGGACCCAACAGCCCCATCAGCCCCACCAGACAGACAACAAAAACAAGGTCTGAAGCTGCAGCGCGGGGCTTACTGCATTTCCGCATCTTGTTCCTGTCGCCGCCCGTCGCTGTCATCGTTATAGCCATATAGCCCCAGTCATTGCCACAGCCGGAGTCACCATGCCCATGGCCCATCCACTGCCGCTCTGCGTGGCCTGGCTGCTGCTCCTCGTCGTGATTGTGATGAGCGGTAAGTGCACAGATAAAAAAGCCATATCGATATCTATATGGGTACTTGGGATAGTATAGACACTATTCTGGAGTACCTCAGATATCACTAGGATTGTTAAATCAGTTATATGTGCCTGAAAGTATGCAACAGTAAATTTTCAGCAAATGTCTTTTTTCATTGCATACTTTAATACACATTTTTATTGCTTCCAAAAGTTATTATTTTAGAGCTCCAAGGAAATAACCAGGTCTTTTAAATTACTTATAAAGGTGTCTTGAAGTATGCAAAAATATATTTCTTTTAGTAGTGCATACTTTTAGACACTTTTTAAAATTTATATCAAGTCTTAGTAATTTCTACTTCTGTATCTGTTTTTGTAAGTGACAACAGAAATAGATGTACTTAAGTATGGATTTGATATTCGATCTAAAGATTAAATTCTACCTAAATATAACTTATTTTATTAAAATAATATATTTATGAAAATATCGTTTTTACATAAAAATAATAATTATATTCATTTGTCATCTGGAATGATATAGATATGATAATTTCTTTTTGTGTACCAACCCGTTTCCTAACATCCCAACCCTTCGGCCTTCCGCCTTTTGCTTTATTGTTGCCGCAGTTAATTGTTGGCATTTGTTTGGCGGCGATTCCTTTCCTTTTTGGCCCCTTAATTGTCCGCTCCAGCTCGGGATTTTTGTTTCAATTAACAATTAGTTTTGCCAACTGCTGCACAAAGTTATGCCCGGACGGGCATATTCCATTAAATGAAACAATATTGCGTATACGCCTGGCGGGCCTTGACCAAAACTCGCCATGAAAAGTTTACGCTTGCATCCATCACAACAAAAGTGGTCTAAATAAATGAACACAAATGTATGCTCGGCAAAGGGGAAAAATTCAATAAACTGCAGAAAGTTTGAGAGAAACTTAAATCGGCTTTTACTTGGCTTGCCAAGGAAATAGTTTAAGCTGTTCTTTTTTTTTTAGGAAAAACTCTGGAATAGCTTTTGGTCTTAGCCCCTGGGAAACTCTCTCAACAAGTTGCGATGTCAACAATTATGTTTTCTGGTTTATTTTTAAATTGCATTCAGCATTTATCGGAACCTCTAATGGGCCTTAAATCGTTTTGCGGTTCTTTCACATTTCTGGCATCAATTGAATGTAATTGAGCTCAGGCCCAATTTGCCCCAAAGCTCGGCTTAAAAAGATTGTATAGGGCCAAAGATTATGCGAAAATATTTTTCCATAACTGACCGAATTATGTTGTAAAACATTTCGACAGCCAGTGGTCATATCAACGGGTAAATGCAACAAATTAGGGAAAAGGCACGTGCCCCCCAGGCGTTTGAATAAAGTTTTAAGCGCGAAATTAACGCAATTTAAAAGTGAATGGATTCAATTTCAATTGGCAAAACCGAAAAACTGATTTAATTAACAATTGTCAGAGAGCCAGGGACTGGCGAAACTCAGCCCTTAATGCATTTGATTTATTTTTAAAGGGTCGCGAATTTATTGCAGGAATGGCAACAAATAACACCCGAGGAGAAGGGTCATTGGAACAATTCAAAAAGTGCTCGAATTAATTGCATTTTTGGTGCAACGAATGAAACGGGAAAACGCGAAAAAACAAGCGCTGAAAAAAAAACACAAACGGAAAAACAAGTAAATCGAAAAAATAAGCGACGGGCGTGGACATATTTCAAAATTCAATTAAAATAAAACAAAAAGGCGGCAACAGCGATAGCGACACTATGCAATTTCCGCTTAGGGCGTGGCTACAGTCAGGTGGGCGTAAAAATAATTAAACTGCGACCAAATAAACATCGAACGACGGGGCTTTTGGCCATTTGCAACACACCGAGAGGCCAACTACAAATGGTGGCAGTTTTTTTTAGCGATTTTGCCCTGACTTCTGCATCCGACATTCACAACATTTTGCAATTGAATTACGTCAATATGTCAAAAAAGGTTTTAAAAATAACCGGCGATCATTTGGTGAAGAGACCACATAAAATTGCGGAAATAGCACAAGACGAATTAGCATCGCTTTCACTTGGTTTTTAGCTAATAGTGATCAATCCATCCCCCCCCTCAATCAATCAATCAATTGCTCTAAGTGCATTTTCCTGTTTGACGGCGGTCAAATTAAAGGGAGGCGAAAAAAAAGAGAAAATTCCACCTGGTAGTTGTTTATTCTGCCCAGGATTTCAGACCCATATTCCTCTAATAAATTATTTCCAGTCGCTTTGGTGCGCTTTCTAACAAAAAATTCCCCATTTCACCAATTTAAATATTGATTATGATTGATTTAGCGTGAAAGGCCGCAGCTAAATATTGTTTATTTGCCATTGCCACACTTCAATTCAGTTATCGCAGCCCCATTGCAAATTTCGAATTCAATTCGCTGCTCTGTAAATTACACAAAGTAAAATTTACGAGTGCTGCTGCCGCCCTTCATAGGAGTAATTTTAATATGGATATTTTTTAAGTCTCGTGTGCATAGAAATTGCATATTTGAGCAGAACTTTTGGCCAGTGTTTGGCTAACGCAAAATGAAATCAAATAAATAATTGCACTGCCCGAAGGATGGTTCTTGGTCTGGGCCACTGGTCAAATATTTGCAGCAAACTTTTTGGCTCTCCCTGGCCAAGTCATTGAACGTTGTTGGCCTGGCCAGGAACTCAAATAGAGCTGGCAAAAAAAATGGAGAATAAGGGAAAAAATGAGGAGAAGCCAAGTGAAGTGGAGTGAAGCGAACTACCGAGCTCTGCCAAAAAACTTGGCCACGTGCAGCCCACGTAGGTAATTGAGTATGAATGGGAAATGTGTCGAAAGCGTTTTCAGATGTTTGCCAAACAAAACGCTGCAGGTCCTCCAGACACCAGGCAAACTGGCAACCAAAGTAGCTGGAAAATGAATTCGATACATTATCATGACGTCAAGTCGTGCGTGGTGGCGACTGGCGAAAAGTATAAATTACATCAAATGCTATCGAGGGCAACAGCAGCCGCCCATTTCTTATGCGAAACACCTGCAGCTCGCCAAGGAGTCGTAGACCCAATATATACCTTGTAGCCCCCCCCCCCCCCCCAACCATCCACCCACTTTGACTGGCAGACGGAGGGTAGCCTGAGGTATCCTGGCAAATGTGCGCATAAATGAATTACCAATGAACCGCATGGTTCAGGTTTTCAATTTGAAAGGCTGGGCGCTAATTTTCGGGGAGGAATCGCCTGACGGAAGAGGCCAACCTAGAACAAAGACCGTAGAACCATTTGACAGATGTGCTACTCCCGTTTGGACCCAAGGAGGTACAGTGGAGATGAACTAAGGAAACGACATTAAAACGGTCTGATTTGGAAAAAAATAGCCGAAAAAAAGACAAATATATTGGAAAATAATAAACATTTAACATAATAAGACTTAATTCTTATTATTATTCTTATCATTTATAAACAGCATAATACGTATAACTCTATATGTCACTTTAAATATTTGATTATTCGCATTGATTAAATATTGTTATTTTCTTCTTTTGTATAGAAGCTTTAAAAATATATTTAAAAATAAGTTTAAAATAAATTAAATAGCTTTGATAAAACGTCTTACTATATAAAGTCTATCCAAAATTTAAAACAAAAATTTATTGAAACCTAACGGAAATTGTGTTCATTTGTTAAACTAAATACCACTGCTTGAAAATAAGATGAAAATAAGATGTCTTATCTTTTTTGAAAAGTATTTTCAAAATGTGTCATTTATGCTTTCGTAACCAAGGCGCAAATCATATATAGTCGTAAATTTCAAAACTCATTGATTCCCATTTAAGATTCTATTTCCTTATTTGCTGCAAATGTAAGAACAAACTTCCTTCAGTTTAAAAGTGCTTCTTCCGCCATAAAATTGAGCCTGAAGCCAATTAAATTAGAGCTCACCTAAAACACACACTTCGTCGCAAGAAGGACTTCTCCCTTGAGACACGAGTAAACAACAATTCACTTAAAGAGGCTCCACTGTAGAGCCAAATGCTAGCAAGTGCGATGCTGAAGACGTGTGTGAGTGAAAGTGAGAAAGGGAACAAATCGACAGCCTACATAAAAGCGCAATTTGCGCAATTCCAACGTCAAGTTCCATTTGATTACAACACGTTGACGAGGACGTACGCACTTCCATGGGATTGGGTGCTACAAATAGACGTACATATGAGTCTGCACCCGGTAAAAGCAATTTCAGCAAATCTGCAATTGTTATGTCGCCTGCTAAACAACTCACTTCGCAGGCAGGCTTCTAGCACGTCAAATATTTATATTGCATTGCCATTCCTGTACCCATTTCTTGATATATATGTATATGTTGTATATCTATATATAAGGTATTCCCCTGGCTCTTGTTGCTCTCGTTTTGGGTATTGATTAAGCACCATCGTGGAGCTGGAACAATGGCCCTCCTCAATTACTGCAGCAGTTTATGTCCCCTTACGGACCCACATGTCTGTCTTCCTTTTTTTACAACCTTTTTATATATCCTGTATATAGATTGTTAACGTCACGAAAGGGCGGCTACAAAAAACTCATACACACCAGCAGGCATAAATCATGCAAACGACTTGATGGCGTCTATTAGTCTGTTTATAGGCCTAGTTAAAATGTTTATAGAGCAAACTTTACGGTGAGCAGCAATTAAACATAACGGACAGGTCCTGTTGATCTCTGTTTTGCACCCCTAAAAAACAAGGGACTACAAAAAGGTTGGGTCACATAAAAAACAATGAAAACCAGCTAACAATGTTACATACCTAAAAGAGATAGTTAAAAAAACATATCAACGGAAGACGAATGAGAGTCATAAATAAACAAGCATTACAATTTTTGGCAAAAAATCAAAGTTAGTAACTTAACTAAGCCATTTTTATTAAGTTGAGTAATATTATATGTCGTTATAAGTCTTTATATTAAATAAATACTTAATTTATGAATCAAGAATGTGACCAAAGTTCTACAAAAAACAATTGCAAATGTTCAGGTGCTATACGTTATATGCAAACGGACTGTAAAAAGACTGTAAAAAAGGCCTTTTGAAAGCAGGCAATTCTCTTAAGGAAACAAGCAAGGAGGCACTGAAAACCCAATCAATTGGCTCAATAAGCGAATTGATAGCTGCCCGAATTTCCCCCAGTGTAAACTTGATGAGCAGTGATTACACATACTCACATTTCTCGGCTACGTGAGGAAAACAAGAGGCAAACTTGTGGGTATTCGTGGGCTCCTTTGGCTTGGGCTGCTGTCAGGATTCCCAGGACTTCTCCCAGGAGTGCACTTTACGCGCCACTTGTGCGGAATCCTCCGCAGGAATCCTTGCGATGGCGCAGCGGCAACAATTGAGAATTTATTCATTGAACTTTGCCCACACACACACACACCCCCTACTTTTCCTTCCAACTGACTGTTTATAACCTCTCATTTAGACCTATTAAACGAGAAATTTCCGTGGCAAAACAAACAATTTCCGCCACTAAAAAGAAACACCTCGATGTGGCTCACTGAGTCACGGTCTATTTATGGCATGGCCACCCCGTGTACCTGGCCATTTATTGATGAATTTCATTTTATTTAATTTCATTCCAAGCTGGCCAGCTCTTGAAATCGCTTTATTTCCATCGCACTGGCCAGCGAACGAAAGTTGAAACACAATTCCCAACTTTGTTGTTGTTTGCTTTCGATTCTCCCGCCCTCGCTGCCACGCCCACTTAAAGCATCATCCCCACCGAACCCAGTACCAAATACCGCCCATCTGAACCACCTGAAACGTTGCTGGCATCTAAAGTGGCTGCGATTAGTTTGCTAATGTTGTAATTTCATCATTGGCGGGAACTGGGGCTCTGGAAAGCAACGGCTACGGGCGAGATTACGGGTGAGACTGGGGGTACGACTATGGTGGACCACTCAACGCATCGTACGCCGGACGCTTAGCTAAACATCATCAGGTACTTGACAGCCGGGAGACCGCATTTTGCTGACCATTGTGCCATCGAGCAACAACGCAACGCAGGACAATGGTCGAAACCCAGGAATTATCTCACAAATTCTTGAGAATTTGACAGGCAGATAACTTAATATATGCACGGCTAAAAGATTTTACAAAAGGTTTTTTTTATATGACTAGACTTATCAGTGGCGTATTCAGAATTTGGCAGGGGGGGTTATAAAAACACGAGTGGGGGATCCGTAGGTCCGCTCATGAGACTTATAATTATCCAGTACGGTAAATAAACGCTTGCCTTATAACAGTTTAAATTGTGTTTTATGTTGTCCTGGTAATTCACACGTAATTTTCCTCTATAATATGTTTCTCAGTTAATCTCAATCTCAAAAATTAAAAAACCCACTTAGAACGCATTTGTTTTTTGATTTTTGAAAATTTTTTTTTATATTCAACATATATATTTTTTAATATGTTTGTTGTAAGCTTTGAACATTTTATTAGAATTTGTTTTTATTTGAAATGGGGTACCTGTGCAATTTTTGGATTTCAAGAACTCAAGGGAAATACAAATTTTCTTGACTTCTCTAACTTAAAAATTCTATTTTTTCTCATAGCATGCTTAAATTGTTCAAAAAACTATAAAAATGTAGAGCTCAAAGCCTACATTTACCTCAAAATAAGGACGAGAAGGCTGCCCTAGCAGTATTTACATACCTTTATCTACCTTTATCCGCAAAAGCAAACAAATGTAACCCACTGTAGCCGGGCCTCATCCATTCGGCCAACATTTGCTGAGTTGTGTTGGCCGCATTGGCTCAAGTTTTGTCGATTCATTGAAGTGAGTGGCTTTTTATTTGCGAGAAAATGGCAAACATTTTTTGCCATTCTCTCAGTTTTTTATTTTTTTTCGCTACTCTGAATGCCGACTGCTGGCTCATTCTCTCTTATTTCCAATATTCCGGCTGGCTTTTTCGACGCATTTCGGTGAGGATTTTCGTATTGAAAAGGAAATGAACTCATAAAAAGTAATTTGGCCATAATGCTTTGGCCGAGTTAGTTACTTAATTTGCAGTTGCAAATAAAGTTTCGCTTTATTAATTTTGATGTCGAGTGCTGTTGTTGTTCCCCGTTGCCGGGCACTTGATAAACTTGCGCAGGTCCAAAAGTTCTGGCAATAAAGCAGAAAAGTTACGTAGAAAAATTGTTTATTACAACGCAGCCACAGTAAATTCTATTTTGAATTGAATTAATTTTGGTATTAAGCCGGTTTTCTTTTTAGCCTTGAGCTTGGCATTAAAATGAACGTGTTACGGCTTTCTAGTGAAAACAAAAGAGCCGCAGGATACTTACCCACACACCCAAAAAGGAACCAAAAATCGAAACCGAAAAACACAGATATGGGCAGACAAATGGAGAAAAATTATATTTTCTCTTTTTGATGCCTGCGGCGTTTCCAATTGAGTTTCTCAACTTGATATTTTTGAATTCAAGAATTCAATTAGACGGCAACCTTTGCACAGGTGTCCATATCCGATCCCCTGCCATTTTCCATCTAACAATCCTACACGCACTCAACTCCAGAAGTGGAAAGTCGGAAAACTTTATTGTTTTTCTTGGGCTGACTTTTGGTCCTGTCTCAACGCGAGACAAAATTGCGAATATAATGAAATTTCTTCCGTTTCGCCGGTTGTAATTGTAATTGGTCTGCAGCACCTGCAGCGGCAGTGGGAAAATGCTAGATGGATTTTCCCGAGGCGCATCTTTAAATGAGTGGGAAAATCAGAAAGCGCGAAATTCAAAATGAGTTGGCAAATACAAAATGAGTAGAAGAAGCGGCAGGCACACAAATAGAATTTCCCGAAAAATGAAAGCCTTTGAGCGGCAAACTGGACTTTGCTGCCGCTACTTCGTTTGAGTTATTTATGGCAAAGTCCTTTCAAATTGATAGAAAAACACTTCTTCTTCAGGGTGACATTTTCCTAACTGCTGCTGGGTGAGAAAAGAGAAGGGAAAATCGCTGCCAAGTCAACGGAAGCCAACAGTGTGAACTCAACTGCGCTGGGCTGACATGATGGTGCCCTTTGTACCAAAAGTTCTTTGCACCCCAAGCTCTTCTCTCCGTTTTTTCTCACACATTCTCACTGGGAAGCAGACAATGCATTTTCGCTAATGGCAGCCGACAGGAATCGCATCTTGGCGACATTCACTAAAAATTTGGTTAGTTCTCAGGGTTACAAGGATTTTTGGTCTGTCTCAATTTATTATTTTCTTTAAAAAAAGGAATCAACTTAGAAAATACCCCAAAAATGTAGGTAAAAACATACGGTCTATGATTCGACTCTATCATTCGATTCCATGATTCAACTCAATGATTTGACTCTATGATTAGATTCTATGATTCGACTCGATACTTCGACTCAATGATTCGACTCTATGATTCAACTCTATGATTCGACTCTATGATTCGAAGATATGATACGACTCTATGATTCGATTTTATGATTCGACTCTAATGTTCGATTCTATTATTCGACTCTATGATTATACTCTATCTATGATTCGATTTTTTGAGTCGATTCTTTGATTCGATTTTTTGAAATGATTCTTTGATTCGATTTTTAGTATCCATTCTAAGATTCCGTATCCCCTTAGTTATCGCTGGGTACAAAATATATTAAAAAAAAAAAAAGAGTCTAAGTAAAAAGAAATTTCAAAAGAAGTCTCCCAAAGAACTCCTTTTTTTGCAATGTTTATATATTCAGCTATGTATTTAAAAATTCAATGAATTTATTTTTAAATCCAGTCTTTCATGCTTTCATAACATGTTACATTTAAAATAGAAAAAAAAGGCGGAGTAAAAATAGATTTCTACAGATGTGTCCCAGTGAATTTCTTAGTTTATGCATTATTTATTTATGCAGCTTCAGCTCAACCGAGAGCCCACTTAGTCCGCCTTTAAATGAACTCCTCGGGCAAACAGATCGCTTAAACATTCCCCTTAAAAGTTATAACTAAGCTGGGTAGCATCCATTTGGATTTTCCGCTGTTTTAGCTTCCACTTGAGATCTGATTTCAATTTGTCCTGCCATCTCCTTGGCCCGTTAGCCGTTTGTTGTTGTCACACGTTCTGCTTTATTGCATTAGTTTCCCTTTGAGAAATTATTTTCTTTACCTTAATGATTTTCCGCTGCAGTTTTCCGACGACGACGACGACGACGAAGATGAGGTTTCCTTTTCCGTTGCATTTGCAAATGTCCTTGCAGTCCGCTGAGTGGCTATGGAAATATTTATGTTAACTTGAAGTAGTCGCTGCTCTGATTGTTGCTTCTGGTTTTATTTCGTTGTTTTGCCACTGTTTGTCATTTGAGTCTTGAAATAAATTGAGAAATGCTCGAAATGCCGCTGTTGTTGTCCGCGTGAAAGCAAAAATAAAATCAATTTTTCCATTTAGTTTCAGCCACTGTCTGGCTGTTTTTCATGAGGATTCAATGAACCATAAATTTGAAAGTGCCGCACAGCCAGACGGGACGGCGACAGACTTTTCTGTCAGTAAAAAAGGGACAAAAAAAATGGTAGAAATGGAAAATAGTTAAGTTGGGAAAAAGTGGCAAAGTTTAAAGTTCCCTGAAGTATTTGGCCTTGTGGTAATCGCTTACCTGCTCAAAAGCAATCGTACTCCGATTAGCTGGACGGCAACTTGTTCGTCCTTGCACACAAATTGCAACAATTCGAACGTGATTATCCCAAAGGCACAATAAAAATAAGTTTTCAAGCGGAGGAAAACAGCAAGGATAATACAATATTCAGCTTTGCACAAAGGGACAAAACGAGGAAAAGCGTTTTCCTCGATGATGTCTCTGTGTAGCTGTCTCTTTTGCTCTCCCTCTGGCTGTCTCGCTCTTATCTAGCAAACAATTTTATGCTTCCGCCTGAGCGACAAACAATGGAGCGTAAATATCCCAAAAGCGGTACCAAGGCAAACGGCAAACGAAAGAGGGAAAACGCTATTCTATGAAAATGCCTCACATACAGCACATATAAATGTGCAAATGAATGAGTGAGTGACTGAGTGGGGGCACCGGAAAAAAGGGATTTTCACAGGTCTGGCAAAATATTGTTTTTTTTATTAGAAAATGAATTTGATCTTAAAAATATTGCTACATTTTTAGAATTACTAAAACAGGTTATAATATTGAAAATACTTTAGAGTCAGAAATGGTATATTATTATAAGATATTTACTTATGGTGTTATATTCTGACTAATTGTCCGCTTCTTTTATAACATGTCAATCTAGACCTGGTTTAATATATACATTTATAAAATATTAATAGGCAGTAGGTCCATTTTTCTATATGTTGCTAAGACTTTTCTAAATATATCCATTCCTTGATTAAAAATCATGCAAAGTTTTTATCAAAAATCTTTACTTTGGTATCCATTTTAAATACTTGAAATAATTAAGATATATATATATATATAAACATATGTTTTAACAAATATTAACAGCACATTTTCTGAAAAAGTTAGAGAATAGCATACTCCCTTAACTTTTCATATTTTTTTTTAAAAAGGGATACAACTTTGACCTTTAAATACCAAATAAAATGATGCAACTATTAAAAAAATACATATAAAAATAAGACTATTAAAATAAAATATAAAATAAATTGAGTTCATTACAGATAAAGTGGTTAATCAAATCAGATTATAAACAATTTTTCTTTGTCTTACAAAGTTTTTTAAAATAAAATCTATTAAAATTCGACATAAACTAATGTCCTTGGATTTTTCCTGTGCATTTGAGTGAGTTACTGAGTCAGAGGCCTTTTTTCTGATGCAGGCATGTCCGGTGCAAGGGAACTGGAGGTGGAAGAATCCCATGGCTGGGCCTTCGCATTGTTCCGACATGCATAATAGACGAAGGGAAAATAATACGAGCATAAGTCGGGGGATTAGACCGGCTGATACCCCTCGATCGGGGCCCAGCGGAATGAAGGGCTTACCAGCCAGTGCCGGGTTATCCGCCTGATATCCCTGCTCAAAAGCGGGATTACAGGATAGGAATTAAAAGGGAAAAGGGTCCGAATGGAACAGCAAACTGCCAGTGTAGTTGATAAGATTTGGATTTGTCTACAACATTTATTGTCCTTCAATGTTGTTGAGCAATTTTTCTTTTGGTTTTCCACTTTGTGTGCTGTGCGGCCAGTAAAATGTGCTTTCTGCACAATTGTCATCATGACCCTCATGCAAATGTGTTGCTGTGTGGGTGCGGCAGTGTCAACAGCAGTGGGCCTCTCTCTGTGTGTGTGTAGGTGTTAGCCAAAGCTGTTTTGCATACTTTGTGGCGCTCTGACATTGGCAAATATTTGTCCCTTTTTTCGGTTCGTGTTTCTGGGGGGCCAGAGCAAGAAAATAAGCGATAAATAAATACAATTTGCTTGGTCTCTTTATTTGCATTTAAGATCGTCCAGATAGAGCACGCAAATGATGGGCCCAATCCAATACGCTGAAACCGTCGCCAAAATAAACGGCCAAACTACTGAAAAATTATGTGCGACGAGACGGTTTTTTATGACCCATAGCGGAATTTGTGTTTAAAGTCGCATAAATTGCGAACATTTTCGCAAAAAGGGAGCAGCAGTGGCAGGTCCGTTGGCCTAAGTGTTTTTCCGTTCGCTCTCTAATTTGCTTTGACATCCGACATGTGTGTGGAAGGCTTTGTCTTTGTGCGTTCGCGATTTGCCAGTGCCAACTGGAAAAACCAGACCCGAACCCATCAGGGCGCAAACCTGAAGAGCCCGGGAAAAGTGGTGGGGGAGTCCCGTGGAGCAGCGTATTAGAGTGGAGGAGCCATGGCGATGACGAGTCCTGTCGCAGGAGGCTTAGACATGCTCTTAATTAATTTGAACTCGCGATGGCTGCATTTGCTTTGTGACAGCCTGGATGTCAGCGTCTGTAAGGCCATCATCCTTTTTCCCCAGCTTTTCCCAGACGTTTTCCAACTGCCAAGTTCTGGGAAAGTAAATTAAACCAGAGGCTCAAGCAACTGTTGCCCGCCGAATCGTTGCACTTTCGCCTCAGATTAAGGCTACGAAATTGAAAAAACAAATGTCTTTCATTGAATTCTTTCCATCATAAGATCTTAGAAATTTTAGGGTACCAAAACCAAAACAATAAATCAATTATATCATAAATACAATATACGAAATGCGTAAACATTTAAAATATATAAACAAATATATGCTAAATTTAAAATACAAATTGGAAAATAAATTCATATCAAAACATATTGTTATATTTGTGCACCTAAAATGCGGTAGAGCAAAATGCTTTAGTGATTCCACCATTTAAAATATCCAATTAGTTTTTCTTTGATATGCAAACATATGAATTAAATTGAATGCATTTGAAAGTGTTTAGAATTATAGGTACATTAAAAGCTCAAACTAAAAGTTTTGAGCAAATATATCTGAATTTCACAGGGGTATTCATTTGGTTTTCACTCTGTTTATAACACCTTTATAAAGAGGAACCATCTCAGTAACCAAATTTTCAGAAAAGATGGGAAACAGTAAGCATTCTGTTTATAAAAGCTATTATAATGAGTTTTAGTTACCAAATATTTATTATAAAAGCGAAAATAGTTAGTTTCAACGCATGAAATTTGCACTCGTAGCACTGTCTTTACAAGGATTTCAAATCTTAATTAGGAAGCAGCCTTCGTTGATTGGGCAACTTGCCGTTCTCAAGATCCTACCCAATTCCCTGCCCATTTTTCTGAATTAAACTAATTTCCCACCTTCTTGCTTTCCACTTGGCAAGGCGTTGGGTTAACTTTCAGTTGACTTGTCTAAAGAGCCAAGACGAGTCGACTTTCAGTCAAAATGTTCTGCTCGCTCTGCCATAAATGCCAACTTTTGTTGCTTATTTACATATTTAAAACTTGTCGGGGGGATCGTTGAAGGTTCCTTTGTTCTTGGCCCCGTTGCCTTCATAATATTCTTGTGATTTTCCCTTAGAAACTGGGTGAAGATGGCCCCCACCGTTTTTGGGTTGATGTGCCATGCAAATCGTATGCAATGTGCAAATTTTGTGCTGCAACAAGGTGAACTTGCCCGAAAGTGTTTGACTTGCTAGCGCCTGCCATATTGTCTTACCTTTGTTCATATTTTATTTTATTGCATTAAGCATGCTTTTTTGTTTGGCTTTCTGCCCCAAGAGTTCGGCACATCTGTTCCCTGTTTGGTTGGTTAACTTTTTGCTTGCTTAACTTGCCGGCATTGCGAGTATTCATATCCGAATCGAGTGCAGAGTCCCCAGGATCAATGGATTGCCTTAATGGATCCATGGCCCACACGGCGTATGGACAATACAACGACATGGCCAATTCGTCTTTTGGGTGCTCCACAACACAATGGTCGATCGTCTCCGGAACATACCTGTTCTCCCCGAGAATTCATGCATACAGCTGGCCGCCATTAAATATGTGCCAGTTGAAATCGTTCAAAGGTACGTTCCATACGTATATAGACCATATATATGTGGGATGGCTTCGAGGGGAGTTGACAACGCCAATACAGGTGCGCACAATGCAAACGAGTGACATGCAAATGCTTTCAACAACAATTGCAATTCATGCACACCATGTGTGTGTGTTCGGGGGTGTGGGTGTGTGTTTTTTGGGGTGGGGGGTTGCGAAATGACAGCCAGCCATCTCACGTTTCGTTTCATTTTTGAATGTCGATTTTTCGAGAATTCTCTCCTCGTTTTTTTTATTGGTGCCTTTGGCTCGCTTTTTTCATAAGCAGGGTATCCTGGATATGCTGGTGTCACAAAAATTCATTTCGTCTGAACTTCTATTGCAATCCATGGTCTTTTGTCCAGGGATTTGAAACCCAACGATATTGTACATTTTCGATTTTGAGAACACTTTTTCGCGAACTCTTAAAGGGCTTCAAGGCTTTATTATTTCGCAGGCTTACAGCTTATGGTCTTAAACAAATTAAGGAAACAAATTAATAATAATAATAAATTATGGAATAAGAAGGACAAACGAGTGTATTTTTAAGGTATTTAAAATCGCAAGAGATCATAAATTTAAGGAATTAAAAACATTTTTATAAGTTTTTTTTCCAGAAATTGTAAATTTTAAAAAAATATAGGAAATATTTATATGTATTGCAATGAAATTCCGAATAGATATGATTTACGTAAAGATTCTAGCATTTTTAAAAGACTTTTACTTTTCCCCATTTTTAAACTATTTAAGCCTTGAATCTCTTAAGGAACTATGAGATAAGAACTTATAAAGTAAAATTACTTATTATAAAAATGATTTTTGTTAAGCATTATTTATTTGGTCATTTTAAAACGATAAAGAACACATGCCTTTAATTATTATTCGAAAAAAAGGATTATAATTTAAAGAAAAATTATTTCATAACCAGTTATTCACATCTAAGCGATCTTTTTAGTGACATAAATAAACACATTTTATAAAATCTAGTTCTACGAATATTTTTGTAAGCTTGTTTTGTTTTTTATTATAGTTTTACGATTTTCTACCCACCTTTTTCCACAACATTATTTAATTTTGCACATCATCCAGTTGTCGAATGGCCCCACTTGTTTTTCACCCAGCACTCGAGCATTTAAAATTCTCAACCATATGTGATGGCGCTGGCCAAAGATGCCGATGACTCTAAATGCAGCGACGACGGGAAACTTTTGCGGCAGCCTGTTTTTGTTTTCCGAACCGAACAAGGAGCCCCAATGACGACCACAACTCTGCAGCCGCTGCTTGTTTTTCCCATTTTCCCATTTTCCTAGTGCTGTGGCTGCGGCAACTGCTGTTCGCGATCTCACTCGCACTCACACTCACTTATGCATTCGCACAAAATTGCAATTTCCACTAAGATTGATGAAAAACGTTTCCAGAGCCACGCCTTCGATTTCGCACCGATATGCGATGGCTCACCTTGCTCCCATTTTCCCCAGTTTCCCGCCTGCCAAATCATGTCATCAATTGAATTTCAAACGATTATTCTTGCACGTTCGAAAATCGCTGCAAAAATATTTGCCACGCCAGCCGTGCGTTGTCAGCAATTCCCGATTTCTGGATGCGGGTTTTGCATATCATTCGCAGATCCCCACAATACGTTTCGATTACGCATTCAAATCAAATTGTTGTCGTCGAGGTCGCATCAGCAGCAAAATGCGAATATGAAACGCCTACGGATTCAGTTAACCCGGCCCTCGGTAAACACTTGAAAAATATGTTTCCAAAATAAAACAAAAAAATTGTGTGGAAATGCATTCATGAATAAAATGAATGGCTAAAAAATCGTTATAGCTTAACATATAAGAAAGGTCATTGGTATAATGAAATTATTTTAGTCTGTTCTTACAGAAGATATTTTAAAAAAATGTATCATAAATTCAAGTTTTTAACCTAATGTTGGATTTTTTCTAAGCCTTATCCTTTAACAAAAACTCAGAGAAGTTGGATTCAAGAATTCCGAAACTCCATTTTTCAAAATAAAAATATTTAAAGCCCCTTTTAGTGAAGATATTTAATAAAAAAAGTATAATTATAAACCTATTAAAATAGTTCTACAAAGTTTTTGAAATCATGGTAGGTTTTACAAAAAAACTTTATACGAAAACTCTAAGAACTTGGAACTATTTCTTCATAAACCAAAGTTCGTTTATTTTATGGGCAGCATATCCAAGTTGGTTTATGCTTTCTCAACTTAGTTTATTTTTTCCGAGTGCCATTTTCGAATCAGCCCTCCGGAAAATGCCTCGCCATGTAATCCCGCAGAGTGCATTCATGGAAAATTCACATTCCGCAGGTAGATCAAAAATCAACGCCGAGCATCCGCCGCTGGGCCTTCCTCGAAATAAACTGAAATTCTTGCGAGAGGCTCGCATATTTCACAACTTAATTTAATGCATTTGCAATTGCATATTTTTGGTTGCCTCCCCGCCTCATATTTATATATATATATAAACTAAATATTGTATACAAACTGTTGTGCAATTTGCTGATATTAATCTTGCAAATAAATTTGTAGAGGCACTCAAACGTGAAATGCCAGCTTTCCGCATCCACCGCTGCTGCTCAAATATTTAATGAATATTAGTTTTCTTTGGCCCTGCCTAGGTCTACACTGCATTTACTTTATATATTTACGACTTGCCTTCGGCTAGCTACTGGATAATGGATACTGGACCCGGTATCCCTCTGGATTCGCCTTTTGCGGTTGTATTTTGTATCTGCATCCGGAGTTTGGTGGTGAGGTTAACGAGCCGCCTGGAGGCTCAAAACAGCGTGAAATGAGCAGATTTATATGCTTGATTTTTAGCATTTAACTGGCATTTAGAAGGAGATGGTCTAAGGTAGTTAAACTAAGGATAGAAACCAGTTGGAACCCAAAATATGGCTGTGTTCTATCCTCTACTGACCAATTCTGTGGTTTCAGTTACTTCTCCAACTGGAATTCGAGGCCCATAAATACCACAAGTTTCGGTTGCAGCATTACGATTGTAAATAATTAGTGAATTCAATTACAAGTTCATAACTCAAGTGCATTGGGGCAGTCGAAGTACTCGTGTTGTCCATGTTATCCCTTAATTAGTTGGGCTCCGCGATCATACAATGCGTCTTGATTAAGCAGCGATTACACGTGCTGCAAATTGTGGCAACTGACAGATGTTCCCAAGATGTTACTAGTCCTAACTGCACCCCAGATTCGAATGAAATTACAATGGGGAATTTAGGCCAGACGGCGAACAATGGCTCAAACATTAAATTCAATTGGAATTCATAAAAGTTTGCCAGCTAAATGAATCGGATGAAATTCATTTTAGCAGATGTCAAATCACATAAAGAAATTTTACCGACTAATGGCAAACAAATACAATTTATTTCCGGCCAAAAACAAAGCCAAATTGAATTCAAATTGGAAACACAATAAGGATTAGCTCACGGCAACTATGCTCGTTTTGTTTCCTATTTTGGTTCAATGTTTTTTGTAAACATTTTTGGTTCTTTCTAATAATTCAATAATTTATTTGGAAATATTTGTAGGAGGATAAAGAGATACGAAAATGAATTTTGAGGTTTTTGCAGAGCTTTTATAGAGTGGCAAAGCCATGTTGGGATTTTATTTTAAGTTCCTTTTATTTATTTTGTTTTCCTTAATGGCAATTAAATGGATTATTTAACAACAGAGTGGTTCTCTAAATTTTCGTGTTATAAAAAGAGATATAAAGGTATTGAGCTGTAAACCTTTATGCACTTTTTAAAAAGAAGCAAGAAAACAACATGGTGCAAGTTAAAATCAGAAACAGCAACTCTAATATTTACTTTACATAGTTTGACACACAAAGTGCTGAGCAAGGACTCCTGCTGGGCTGCAGCTCAAGTTTCTTTATTGTCACTATTTGTTAACGAGGGCTACAAGGACCCCTCAAGAAGTCCCAGAAGTTGAGACAGAATTTTCATAAAATATGCAGCTAATTACGTGTAAGTTACTTACAGCCATCTAACTATAGGAGTCAGGAGCTACTGGGCTACTCGACAAGCCATTGCACTATAATACAATTTAATTACTGGAAAAATCACAGCTAAAAGGGAACAGTGACTAGGGTGGTGAAAAATGCTCCATGTCAAATGGAGCGGAACGGCAATAGTGCGTAAATCTCGGTGCCTTAAGTAGCAGCATCTCCTAACCCCAATTGACAATGACATTTTGCCGTCATTAAGGACTGGGAACAGGACGAAACCCCCGATGCGGGGGTCCTGGCGAAGGACATTCACAGCAACCCTGGGAGCTTGTTGGTTACTGGCTGTGTAGCTGTTGACTCGTTGTGTGCGCAATTACAGAAATTAGCTTTCGTTTTTAATTTATTAGCGCCATTGTGCGTGCGCGTAATGGCGACAGGGGACCACCGACGGGCGACAGACGGAAACCTAGCAAATTTCTCCTACCAATCTCCATTATCACACTGAGAAAAAATACTAGCAAGGTGGAGTCACACAAAATTTAGAAACATTTTTCTTTCTCTTTAAAAACCTATGCGAAGGACGGTTTTTTTAACCGCAGGTTAAACTAAAATGGAAATTTTAGGCTTCACATTTTTAATTTACCCTGAATTGGATATTATTGTGTAAACTTTGCTAAACTTCATTCTCTTCCTTATTTTATTACTATGATTTGGAGACAAAAATCGTATAAAAATTTTTAACCTCTGGTTAAAAACAAAAAAAAAATATATTTTATAAAAACCTCTAGAGGTATTAAGCAAAGCATTTGAAGTGCCCAAATTCATATTATTAAATGACAGTTGTAGAATTTTATAGGACAATTGAGAACAATAAAAGCCACCATAAAATATTTCAAGGCTGTTAAGAGCAGTAATCGCTGATAAGTTGAAAACGCTTCTAAAGATTTAAATAAAGAATGCTATAAAATGTTTTATTGCAGATAATCAAGATTTAAACAAATGATTTAAGAACAAAGAAGATGTATTCCTACAGGAGATGTGAAGACAATAGCACCCCCAAAAGTCTAAAGATATCAGTAAAATTTATTGTAGTTCTCTGGGGAAATTGCCCAGGGGAACTCCTGATTGAATGTATAAAGTATTAACTAGTTATTTATACCATCGATTGCGTCCTAGAACAGATTACAAATTGTTTCCTGTGCACTGGCTTTACTTTGGTAACAGTTTCGGTTCGAGGGTTGCCTGTAGAAGGGGTGTCCCAACCTAACGTATGGCAAGACAAATGCTTCGGGCTGCTGCCGGGGCAAATTAATGTGCATATAACTTACGCCTTTAGTCCAAGGAGTGTCCCGAAGTCGGGGGCGTTGTGGGCGTGGCATGGGGGAGGCAGGGCAGGGCAGGGCCATTAAGGTTGCAGCATTTGTTTGCCTTGGCCGGGCTGAGTTTCATGCATTTTAAAGGACCACCTCCCTGGATCCTTCCCCTGCATCCCTGAACCCCTTCTCCACGCATGTCCAATGAAGTGTGTGCAGGTTTTAAAAATTTCATGATGATTTAACAGGCAACACGAACGTCATCTGTGTGCACATGTACGGTATATGTGCTATATGGCATATAAGCATGCAGAAGGCCAAAAAACATGAAAAAACCCGAAACTCTGTTGGGCTTCTGTGTGCCGTTGGACAAGTTTTTGGTTAACTGTGCGGTCCACTGGGCCGCCAATGGCCGAGATTTATTTACTCAACAGGCAAATTGCGCATAATTGAAAGAAAATATGTGAATAACGCCTGGAGTGTTTGCACCGACTCAACAGAAAATATGCAGTGCAACAATTATGAGTTCTGCTTTGTTTTTTGGGGTAGGGATTTTTGATTCCAATTTTATACTTCTTTTAATTGAGAACTATAATTAAAATGTGTGGGACTTTCTTTTATTTATCAACGTATTTAAAAATTAACATAAATATATATATTTAATAATATTGAATGTTAAGCATTTTTAAGGCATTGCTTTTGCTTATCGGGATTTTAAATATATTTTAAAATGAATTTTTTCATTTATAAAAGTAAGATATTCTTTAAAAAAGACTTCAAAGGCTTAAATATGACTACATAGGCTTAAATATAACTACATATTTATTTGTGATTTAAAGTTGAGATATTTAAAAATATGAATTCATACATCGTCCACTTTAAATGTGAATAAAATTAATCAAATTTCGAATAAATAAAAATTTAATAAGGCATGAGTTTGGCTGTATTTAACTTACAAATGCCACCTCTGTTTGCCAAGAAATTAAGCAACCTCCCTTGCTGAGTTCATTGCCTTGTATTAATAAATGTAGCCAGCTTTTATCTACAGTGCCTTTGGGAGTGGCGATGTTTTTGAGTCATTAATTATTTGGCTCGCGGATAATAAACAGTGCAGCGCGTTGCGCATACGCAGCGTTGGCCAGACGTGTTTAGCGGTCATCGAGGTTAGCCGAGCGGTTCAAGCTGCTGCGGCGGCCGTTAATAAAAAGCTCTCGAGCTCTCGAAGGTGTCTCTTTTGAGCCAGGTCGTTGGCCGAATGTCGGTGGTGTTACCTGTGTTCCGTGCATGTTGGCCACAAGCTGCGCATTAGTGTGATTGCATAACAGCTGCAGCGAGGGGAAACATGAGGGTTTTTCGGGAAACATGAAGAGGAGCCTCAAAAAAAAAATCCAAAACGAAACTAGTGAACAGCCAGGGCAACAACAGCTAACAACCGAACGAAGCCAAAACCAAATCCTTATATATAGTACGTATGTGCCACGCCGATGCTGCTGCTGGTTCTGTGGGTTGTACGTGCCGGATTTGCCACCCACTCCTTGTGGCACAAAAGTTTGCACAACACCACAAATTCTCGCAAATTTCCAGCTGCCGGCTCATAGTCGGTGATAATTTAAGTCGGAAATGTTCAAGGAGATCTCTGCTTTCGCCCCGTCCGCACGTAAACCAAATCCAAATCCAAACGAAGAAAACTACTGGCCCCCTTTTTCGCCATTCTCAAATACGAGCGTAAATTGCAATTACAACAAGTGCTATTGCATTTGCAACAAGGACACGAAATGCGAGATACAAGATACGAATCGGAATACGAATTCGTATCCGAATCCGATGAGTAATCAAAGCCAAGCAAAAATGTGAGAATGCAATTATGGCTGAGGTGGGGGGGTCGGAAAAAGTGGGTCCATGGGCTGCCATAAAGTAAATAAAACACACAATTTCTTGGCACAGTCAGCTGCAAAAGTTTACACACGCACACAGGCTGGCCGTCAAACAAACCGAAAATGAAATCATTGTCAATTCATAAAACTGAGCAAAAATGTTACAAATTGCATTTACATATGCTGCAGCATCCTTTTTTTGGTGCAGACACACGCATGCACGTTTGCCCATTACGACGTCCATTATGCTTCATTGCGAAAGGCGCCGCTTGACACATATATAGTAGTCTCGTATATATCTATATATATATATGGGGCAGGCCAAAAAGGGGGCGGGGCATGTCGGGGCAGCATCAGGCAGCAAGTGGCATGGCAGCCCTGCGGACTAAGCCCCTGGCAGCCATGTCGTTTATTTAAGATGACAGCCCCAGCAAAAGCAGAAGCAGCAGTTCCCGTTTTGGTCAAGTGTACAAAACATATTGCAGTCACTGTTACAGTTGGTTCATGTCGTAAATATACGTACTCTTCCGCAGATCGGTGGAATTTGAATAAGTGCTGCCGGGAAAATGTATTTATACCAAACGAGGAATACAAATTACCAGCTATCCGTAAGCCGTCGTGGCCATCTGGTTAATAAATTCACTTATGAATATTAATTGAGCACATTTAATATTTCTGTTTTTAAATTACCCAATTTTGGTTTCTAGCTGCCATTATTGCATTTTATTACCTCATAACCAAGTTGGCGTATGAGTTTGCACTCTTGAGATTCAACCGAAACTATTTTAGACCGAGTTTGTTAACTTTTTTATAACATTTTGGTTATATAGGTAAAATTAGAAAACTTTTGTTAGCTTTAACTCATTAATTTGTTTTTAAAAACCACGTAATAAAAAAGAGTTAAGAGTAAGAGTATTAAAGGGTACCATGCAGTTCTATAAAAATGATTAAGTTTTTGATAAAATAGAATTATTGAAAAAATTATATTGACTATAACTTAAATTACATGTATTATGGCATAGTTTACCCTCTAAAATTGACTACTTATTAGTTCATGAACTCTTCAATGCGATTTCGCGACTTTGCTAATCGCATATACCTTCGTTTCCTGCGTTGCAAGTGTTTCCTATTGGATGCTGACCTTGTTTTTGCCGCCTCGAGCGCAAATGACATTTATTAATTGGAAAACAATAATTCGCCTGCCAAAGTGGCAGGACCTTCGCCCCTCGCTGGCTGCATGCCAAGTGGCGTTCCTTGTTGCAGGATGATTTATTTCCGAGCCGAATCGAGCGGCATATCGCTCGATAACACGGTGCACGGAGTGTGGATCATGGGGCATGGGCATCGTCATCTGGCCGGTTCGGTAATCAGTTATGCAGGCAGCGATTAAAGGCCGTCATCAGCAGGAAGCGCCAAAGTATTTCGCCAGCTGGGCCCAGCTGTCTGCGCCAACCACCCACTCCATATCTCTCGTCCCATTAAAAGCTGTCAAATTTTAATGTTTTACATGGCAGGCTGAAAGTGGCAGCGGCAACATCATGATCATCATCATCCCTATACCACATCTCCATCCACTTTTACGGGCATGGTCATGGCACCTGTCCGTCCCTACCGACACACCAGTAGACATCTCAGTGCCTATCCAGGCGGTAAACATTAAAAGCACATAGTTTTAATGAAGCAGGCAAGCAGCAAGGATGTGTGGCAGTAGTAGTTGCCGCATGTCCTTGTACTTGCCGCATGCTTAACGGCTGCCTGGCACACGAGGCGTATGTGGAACGTGGCCCCAGCACGCGATAAATTCATTAAAGAACTGCGAGCGGCTCCGAAATCTGGCTGCCTAGTCTCGCGGGCAATCTAAAATAATATAGTGCGACAGTGGGAGAAAATTTAAAAAAAAATAATAAATAGATAAATAGAGTATATAAAATGGTTAAAAATGGAATGACGTGACCCAAACTCATTTCAAATATCTGGAAGGTTACTTCCCCGAAGGTTTAAAACTGGCTTTAATAATATTTGGTCTTGCAAGTGATCCTTAGGTCAATAAGAAATATCCTATAGTGATAAAAGAATTTTTTATTAATTACTAATAAAAGAAGTATAGAGAATTTTAATATGAATTATTATTTTAAGGACTTGTTTACTTAAACCCAATGGGTGAGATTTGTTGAATTTAATAAATATTTTAAGGAGTTGTAAGGTAAAAGTAGCAGAGGAGGGAAATGATAGAATCTGTTGAATGGAACAAAAATGTCAAATAAAATACTTAAAAATAAATGTTAAATGCAAATGTTCTCCAATTTTTTTGGTAGTAGATAAACCTTAATAATTGTTTTCTCTGCATGCATATTATTTTGGGCAGCCCGCTGTGAGCAGTGAGCTGCGAAGCGCACACGTTTATAGATTAACACATTTTTACTGCTGAATGTACTAATAAGGCAAACATTTCCACTTTGAGTTGCCCCCAGGAGGGACTGGGGCCCTCAGCCGCAGATTCGGCAGGAGCAGGAGCAAAAGCGGGAGCGGTATCCCGAGTATCAGGACCAGCAGCCAGCAGGACCTGCTATCTCGCACAGGGGCAAACACAGGAAAGCTTGTACGTGAGCACGTGTGTGTACTTTCGAAATTTATAACACAACGCGGCGCTGGGCTGGGAAAAAGGGAAAATTGGGAAAACGGGCTGAAAGTCAGGTGAGGAAAAATGTGAACGAGCAGCGGGGAAAACAAAGCAAAGCCAAGCGGCAAAAAATGTATTTCATTCAGTGCGCCGAGTCCCGCGAGGCTCAGCTCGTCCAGGCAGCCAGCCAGCCAGTTAAATGGCAAGTCCTCTGGGATCTGGGGGCCGATTGCCCCTCCACAATCCCTCCATTAAACTCCGGCTTCGGCCATGAATACACCGGCTCATGTTCGCCGTGTTGCTGTTGTGATTTTGGCCGAACAGTGAACGCTCCTTGGGAATGCACACACATGCTACCTGTTTCTGGTTCCTGGTTCCCGGATCCCCGTTCCCCGGCTACCAGTTTCCTATTCCCGCTCCCGAATCCCGATTACTACTCATGGATTCCGGCTGCAGCGCGTGCCTGGCACTGGCAACTTGGCAGCTGCTGCCCATCATCGATGGCAACGGACTTTGCCAGCCATCAGATTCCGAGGGACGGCGACACAAGTGCACAGGGAGAAATAATAACCATTTAAATATAGTCTTGAAAAGAAAAAAAAATATTCTTGACAAGGATAGGTAGGCAATTTTTTAGACTTTAAAAACATAATCATATATAATCATCTTAGCAAATTGAAAGTCAAATGCTGGAAAACAAATCTTTTGAAAATACTTACTCATGGGTATTATGTAAAGCCTTCTCTCAAGACTTAAAGTCATTTAAATGCCATCTTTTAGAATACTATACAAAACCTGAAATCAATAACAATAACAAATATCACGAGAATTTATAATAGCAATTTATCGAGCATAAATGTTTTTAAATACTAAACAGAATCCCAGAATCCTCGAGGGTTCGAGTAATTCGGAGTAGGCTACCAAAGAGATAATATTTTATATAATATTCTTAACATTAGATTATATACTATTTATATTTATGATACTTAAGAACCCATTTTTCCTCAGTGTAAAAATCAACTCCCACTGAAAGGCCGTGGCTTGACTTGTAATTACCACTGCATTGTGGACTTTTATTTTCTTTGTTTGCCAGTCACTTTAAGTCGGCTTGGGACCCCTGGGAGTCTGCTGCACCTGACGTCGATTGAATTACTGTTAAAATATTATCAGACAGGTCCTTGTTTTTTCGGCGCTGACTTATCAGCTGGGTACGAAAAAATTGTCTAGTTTGGAAAAGGTTGGAGCACGTTCTCGGGCTAAAGGCTTTGAGATTAGCTTGCCGTACACCTGAGCGGTTAGGTTTAACCAAGTGTAAAATTAACAGAGGGATTTTAAAATGGGTGCACAAACTCCTAATGGATGACTTTTCACTTGCCTGTTTCATTTTTAGTTTAAACTCTATTTTTAGCAGTTCTGAAAGACCTTGCCTTTTATGGAATTACACTTTTCAGCCATCATCTGTGGAAATCATTTTGCAACATTGTTATGGTTATTTTCCCACATAATCGTAAGTTATACAGAAAACATAAATGCCAACATAAATTATTTAAACTATTCAATTTGCTGTCGACGAGAGCATGTGCAAATCATTCGCGCTGAAGAAAAAGCGATAAAATGGTTAAACGCAGTCCTTTCAATGCATTTCACGCAATAAACAAAAAGCACATAAAAATGGCATCATCAACCGTACTGATGAGAATTTTAAACAATAAAGCATTCGTTGTGCGGCGGGAATGAGTTGTGGGAAACTGTAGATAAAAAGAGTGAAGGCCGCTCATCAATGCAATCATGCACGCATAAAAATCCCAATTTAATTCAATCAATTCGTGCCCGTTTTTTTTGTGTATTTCTTTGAGGTGAAACCCACTCAACGGAATACAAATTGCTGGCAACGAACTTAAGTTGGCAAGTTGGGGATAACCCAAAGGGATGTAGGACTAAGGACGAGCAGGACGAGAGCTCGGGTCTGAAGCTAAAGGAATGGCTCTGTGTGTCGCAGACGAAATTGTCTGATGAATTTCTTCAATTCAAAACGTGACTGACGCAATGATTGTGCACGTTCTTCCTCGTCCTTCCATTGGTCTATAACTAAGTGCCACTATGTAAGTGAATAACTGTCACTGCACAGATCCCGACACATCCTCCTCCTCCGACTTCGTCCTGATTGCACGTCATCAGTGCTGCTAAAGGGAATATTTTCCAGTTAAGAGTTGCCATCTATTGAATTGATAATTGATTGACAAGAGTCTGCCAAAAATATTTTTAAACATTTTTTAAAAGCTTTGCTTTAAATGTAGCTTCAAAGTAAAATGTCGTAGGTTTCGAAGTAATCCTGTCCAACTTGTAGATTAGTGCATAAGTCAGCGAATTGTGATCCTGAGGTCCTAGGTTCACGCCCAGGACTGCTTTTGTTTTGTTTTTTATTTTCTTGCTTTTACAACATTTTTGATATTCCACCAAGGTTTTTCTTTTCATTCCACCCACAGAAGTCAGGAAAATTTGCATTTTAATGCGTATTCCCCAAGACCTCTTAGGGAAAACCAGACAAACTTAAGTCTGGCGACTGTTGAAGGTCAGAGGTTATAAAAATAAATGAAAACGCAAATTTAAAGATTTTTGAATGAGATTACTTGGATCGATTTCGCTGGATTGCCAAATTTAGTTAGGATATACAAGATACAAGACTTTACTACTATAGCTGATCAAAAATATAAATATATTAAAGAGTTGTTAGATACATTTTTGGGTGTCTTTATCTTTTTGGTTCCCTTGACTTATAATTACTTTAGAGAGTTGTTGGAAACCGTTTTATGTATCCTTTAACTTTCTGATCTTTAAACCTGGCTAGTTTCCTCTTTTACCAAATTGCCAGCACTGGCCGTCGTGTGTGCATGATGAAGATGGCCTGATGGACAGACAGGAGGGCCAGCAGTGGAAGCGACATGGCTAAGCATGCCATAGTTGGCACTTTTAAGTCATTTGCTACGTTTTAACTCAATTCCAAATGCGGCCATCAACCGGAGGAGCACTCAATCAAACTCGAAGCTGCGAATGGAACTTGCAGGCAAAACGCGTTCGACAAACAAGTTGGCCACTCCCCTTTTCCTTTAGCCGCTTCTAAGCCGCATGCATATGGAATAGATGGATGGCTGGCTGGGTGGTAGACATAAAAAAAAATGAATAAAACCCAGAATGGGCCAGTTCTTAAAGCTCCCATCCTCCCAGTGATGGCAGCACGTTCTGCGGATCTGCCATCGAATTCGTGATGGCCAAAAGTGAAGCTTGTGCTGAGCCCAAAGACCAGAAAAGCGACATTTTAGCCATGTTTTTTTTTGGTTCTCTTTACATTTTTACACCCTCTAAAAAAGGAAGCTTTGGAGCTCGACTTTAGTTGCACATTTATACGCACAAACTCGTGTTTGCTGGCCTGCCATTTGGCCAGATTGTGAATTATTTAAAAATGATTTATTATATGTTTGTTTGCACTTTGCCATGTGGTTTTCCCAGCAGCTGTGTCGGCTTACAGTGGGATAAAAGAGGAGAAAAAGTGCCTAAACAAGAGGTTTGAGCTAATGCCGAGCCATGTGTGTCCATGATTTGAAGTCCCACTGTGTTGCTAAATATTTCAATGAATGGAGCGATATAAAAGAAACAACAATCCAAGAGAGCTGAGCCAAATCTATTGTGTTTTCATTTGAATTTAATATTTTATTGCGGCAGCCGGCTCAACAATTGCAATCAAGTTTGCCTTTTGCGGTTTGCCGCCAATTGTAAATATGCAATCCCCCCTTTTTCTCCGAAACCAACGACGACATGCTGTGACATGTCACTTGCCTGGCTTCAATTAAAATGTCTACATTGTGGTTTCCGGTTTCCGGTTTGGGTGAAGAGCATAAAAACTCGAAACGCTTAACCGACATTTATCAAGATACGCAGCTGCTGATTGATTAAGTTGCATTGCATAATGCAGAGACCACACACAACACCTGGCCAATCGATAAAGGATCAAATAAAATCGAATCCGGTGAAAGATCCCATTTTCCAGGGGCCCAAAAGGCCAGAGGCCGGAACCCAGGGTACGATAATAAATTGTGCCTTAAATTGCCACCCGACCCACTTCAATTTATGGCCTTGGGTATGTACCATAAATTTAAATTGAATGGTAGCGAACCCAAAAATTAACACACGCAATTAAAATTCTACAACAGTGCTGTCCTTCAAACGAGGCAAATCCATTGGCCAAGTGACATTGTGATTGTCACTCGGGCTTTTTTGGGTTCTTGGCCGGGTCCAAGGCCACTGCAGACCCTTTTCCAAGTCATTGAATAGATTTCTTTCATACGCACAGGGACACACATCCTTGGGGTTGGAAAAAGGGACCAAGGGGCGTGGCCATTGGGTGACCCCCATTAGGGCGGAAAGGCATTACACATTCTGATTGGAAAATCTATGGTGATCATTAATAAAATCGAGACTAGTGCAAAATGACAAACAATAACAGACGGCAATGGGGCAGCTCTAATCAAGGCCTGCGCAGGCAAATTGTTGGCCAAAACCAAAGGCAAACCAGGCCCGAAAGGAGCTCCTTGACTTAAATTATCATGCAAATGTTGCACAGAAAAAAAAGGGGTGGTACATAAACGATTATTCATATTATAAATTCAGATTTTAAAGTTAAAGATTTTTGTTTGAAAGGGTTAATTGGTGATAAGATAAATGGTAGGTTAATTAAATGATATGGTAGCGATGTTTTGATCACCTACCTGCCCTTCATAAAATCATAGGATATTTATTTTTCAGTAAACAAACATGTTTCAAGCTTAAAAAATCTGAAAAATTACTTTAAGCAATAAATTTTTATGTGGCAAATGATCTTTATATATGGTAATTTTATTTCAAATTTTTAGTAATGAAGATTTCAAGGGATAAAATAGATTTTTAATATACTTTATAATATAATTTATATTTATTATAATTTCCTATAATTAATTATTTCATGGCAATTTTTCTCAGTGTTCTTTCCAAGTTGTTGGGGAATGTACATTGGTTTCTGCATAAGTAGCTGCATGCATTTATGCGACCAACTTTAGCCACGGCAAATATTGTTTTAATATCTGCCGAGGACCCCGATTGCACCATTCTCCTCGCCAATTTCCCCCAGGCTGGTCTTTTTGTTGAAGCCGAAGCCGAAGCTGAAGCTGCAGCTGATGTTGTTGTTTCCCATTCTGGCCAAACTTTGAGCGGCAAACAATGCTTCATTATAAGCTCCAACCCATGCCAGAGGTGATAAGCCATGCCATAACCAGAAGCAGAACCTGGGCCAAAACCAGGACTTCCAGGACCACCAGGAGCACGGGCAACTTCTTGTATAAACTTCACTTTATGCTCTCGGCCTTCAATGTGAAAAGCACACACACTCACACAGAGCCAGCTATACACACACACATCGACACACACATCTTCTTTTAACTTACTCACATGCCATTTGCTTGTACTTTGTATGAATTTTACGAATATTTCATAACAAGAATTATGCTTGTGTCTAAGCCAAGTGTGTGTGTGTGTTTGCACACTCGCACACACACCCTGCTCGTGTGTGAGTTGTTGTCCTGTCGTATCGCATGTTTTGTCATACGAAGTGGCTATGCAAAGACAAACAAACCGGAACAACAAGAAAAATAACAACATCAACGGAGCAAGCTGCACAAAAATGTTGTCAATCAAGGTTGAAGATAACAAGAGACAAAGGCAGCAAACAGGATGTTAAGCCCTTAAATTGCCTCAGACAGCCGGGAAATGTGTCTTGATTATAAGCCAGTGAGAGTGTGTGTGTGTGAGCAGCGGTGTATCCCAAAACAAATTAAGTGGAACCAACAAATTCCTCATGCACAAACTATTTCCTTTTGAGGCTGGGCGGATTTATTTTTCATAGCATACTTTTGCGGGCAGTGTTTTGTGCTAGCTTTACTGCAACGAAAAAAGTTCGCTGAACGAAGTTGACCTAGAATATGGCTTTATAAACTTTGACAACAAAGTATGTTCTAATTTTTCTCATAAAGCATATATTTTCTTTTAAGATGAAATTTTTAAAAGGCTTTATCTTAATAATGGTTAAATAAATAGATTTATTTTAAAGACCAAACAAATGAACTGCTTTTTAGATATATATTTAATTATCTCAAATTTTGATTATAATAAAAAAATTAATTAATATTATCGACATAAATATATGTTTTTATAAAATAATGTGTTAAAAAATATATAATTTATTCATGTTTTTATTTGATATTGGAAAATCAAGACACAATTTAATTTTAAAATCTTCGTTAAATTCACATTCTCGACCATAAAAACTTAATTTATCATTAAACAAATAAAAACATTCCATATTGACCAGCAAATAATGCATTCGTAAATCACTTTAAGCCAATTAATAAGGTCAACTCCTGCGGAAAATATGATCAACTTTTGGTGGCAAGTGTGGAGTATCCTTGCATTGTGTTTCCAATTTGTAGCCTTGCTCGGTTTTTTTCTTCTTTTCTTCGGGGGTAATCATGCGAGCAATTAAACTGCTCTCGATTGGCGCTAATTAATGAACAGCATTAAAAATTATTATGTGTGAAGCAAAGAAGCGGCGCAAATATGACAGCCGTCTTTTCAACAAAGAACCGACCACGCCCACCAAAAACCCCCGCCCACATACACAATTTCAATTTTCGTGCCATGTAATTTGCGTGGATAATTTATATGCACGGCAGGCGCACATATATGTGTGTATATAGAAGACGCTCTACACCTTATCCCCCAGATGGGCGATATTGCTCCTGGTGCGAGATGAAATAAATTTTGCAGCATCATTTAAGCTTAATTAAGACATCCCAGCCGCAGGCGATGATGGCCAAAAGAGCAGCGAGCGAATGGCGGCCACAAAAGCCTCCCAATGCACCGTGCTCAACATAAATAAATGAGTGACTGGATTCTGGAGTGGTTCGATGGTTCAGTGGTTCGGTGGTTCGGCGGCTCGGTGGTTCCCATTTGAGTGGTGGCCGCGTGCATATTCAAGAGGGCCAACATCTCAATGCCCATTTGATTTCCAGCCAACTCACGAGGCCACGCATTAAATCGCTTAGACAATGTCAAAAGGCATCATTACTCAACGGGCTGCTGGCAGGCCACGTTCAAGACCCAACCAATTGCCCTCGTCATCTCATCTGAGTGGTGCGATAAAGCAGTCAATAAACAGAAAGGGGAGAACTGGAATGTAGAGCAGGGTTTGGACTATATGATACCTGGTACACAATGTCTTGATAGGAAATATGATCAAAACCTATAAATATTGGAAATGGTTAAGACTTTCCCCAATCTTTATAACATTTCCGGATTTCTGTTTTTAATTTTAGATTTTTTAAATCAAGTTTTTGTAGAAATATGCCTTAAGTGCTAGGATCCTATTCGGTAACACAATTCCATTAAAGTTTGATATCTTTTTCTTCCCTCTCCCATTTAGTTTAACTCAGTAGAAATATGTCTTAAGTGCTTAGATACCATTACATTCTGTAACACTATTCCATTAGAGTTCAATATCCTTTTCTTTCCCTCCCACATTCAATTCAACAAAATACAATATACCCCCGTTCTTCACCATCACCAGGTATACACAAGAACTGGAATAAAGAAGTAGTATAGACTCAAACAGAAAAGGAGTATTCCGTGTAATTCGATTCCCAGCCAATGTTGATTTTTAATTACCGCGAAGGCAACGAAACGAAACGATATTTACTATGAAATTCAATGCTATTAAACACAATTAAGTGCGTCGGGATCCCCAGCTTTCTAAATTACAACCCCAACATAAGCAGGCAATTATGGGAGTGGATCCGGGGGGTTTTATAAGCTTAATTCATTGAGGCAAAGGTTCAAAGTGTTGCACATTACGCATCATTTCAGTCGACTTTCACGACCCGCGGCCCTTTTCCCATATTTCCCTTGTGTCTCTGCCAAAAAGTGGAATGGAGAAAAAAACAGTGCCGAAACAAAAGCGTGAAAATTGCAAAAGTTTTCTTAATTGCTCCACGCGGCTCGTCAACGTTGTCGAAAATTAAGGGCAAATATGCAAAGTCATTGTGTGAGTGGGTGAAGCGAGTGGGTTTGGGGACGTAGGTGATGGGTTTTTCGGGAGGGTACGAGGGTACGGGGTTGGGCTGTACTGGCACTGATGGAAGGGCCTGGCCCCCATAATGATTAAACCAACCCCAGTCGCACGCACATGGGGAGAAAAAGTGAGAAAACCCACTCGAATCGCGCCCACTTGCACACATGCCGCTTTCCCATCGGACCCAAATGAGGAAAATTCAGCGGTGGCAATTGAATTCGAATTTACCCCTTCTTAAAGCAGGCTTGGGATGGTGAAAACGGGTCTTTAAGTAGAGGAAAATGATAGTATTAACAAGATTAAATTTAAGATTACCTAAGACAATAATCTCAGTTGGTTAAAAAAAATTCTAACATTATTCAATAGATTTTTTTTCATAAATAGATTAAATTATGTTATTGTTTTTAATAATAACTCGTTGCATAATAACTCTTGAACGCAGATAATGAACTATGGAAATGCATCTAACATTGTTCCATGCACATCAGAAACAAACCTTATGATCTAAAAACATGATAACTCTAATTACTTAAAATTAATATTTAATAGTTCTAAGCAATCCCTAGTTGAAATTTGTATTGTTATTTCACTAAGCCTTTAGCTATTGTTGCTATTCCCTTCAGAGACTTCAGGAACACACTCGATTATCTTAAAACTGGGAATTTTCGTATTAGAACTTCCCTCCAAAGTTGTCTACAACCTCCACCGCAAAATGGCTTGTCTTCTGGGAATAGGAGAAACATTAACATGAGTGCAGTTAACAAACCACTAAGCTGAGCAGCGACAAATCCACATGTCCTGCGAGTTGAAGGATTCAGGATGCAGGATGCAGCCAGCTAGACAGACAGGCAAAAAGAAGAGGCATTTGCCAGCTGGATAAATGGAGACTGTGGTGCTGCAAATGCCAATTGCAGTGGAGCAGCTTAAATTAAATGCCACATTCACTCAAATTTACCCACATTAAGCATATTGAGCTTGCCACGCCCCCTTTTGCTTGGAAAAGCGCGTTACTTGGGGGGAAAGTGGATTTTCCCAGCTGCCTTTTGTTTAATGAAGCCGAAGTTGTGGGTGCGCACTTGCACGTTTAAAAACACAGGGAAAAATCAAGGACAGGTGTTCGAAAAATATTGCAAAAAAAACAATCCTTATTTAAAAAACAACCCTCTGTTGTTAATAACAAAACAATAAAATTAAATTTAAAAATAATTTTTTTAATATTAAGGTTTTCTTCTATTTAATTTATCGTAATGGTTATTCATATATCATTAAAAAATCTATTGTCACAGCTCTTTGCATTGTTTTTCCAGTGCATTTATTCGTGTGAACGTTGGGCGCGTGCATGTGGAAAAACAGTTTTCGAATGAATGCAAGTTTTAATCCTTGAAATATGATTTGAGTGCAAATATTTTGCATAACCATGAGCCCGACAGTGAAAAGGGTTGGCCGCAGAAAAAGAAAGGGGAGACTTGCGGTTGCCATCTGTGTGAGTGTGTGTGATTGTGTGTACGTGTGAGCAGTGACACAATTCCGCTTGCAACATGTGTGTGTCTGTGTGTGTGTGCACTTGTACTTGCCAACCGCAAACACTTCACTCTCTTGAAGGTTGCCTCTTTCTACTTTCTCCTCTCAGTCCCCTAACCCCTTTTTCACAGCTTCTACCGAAGAGCAGAAGCCACAGACCCCATTTGCAGAATCAGTTCCCCGGCGCACAGTGCTTTACTTTGTAGAAAACATGACAACCAAATAAATATCTTTAAAATATATCTTATATTACATTTATAAAGAAATCATAAGGTTAGATAAGCTCAGGAATATGGATACAATTTTTAAGCTTATACCAATAGCTGCATTCAAATACACTTTTCGAGGTTTTAAAAATATATCCATTATAATATATGATTTTGAAATATATTATTATGACATTGCTATGTATGATACCTCTTCTTACCTAAATATTTAAATGATTCTAATCCTAAGTATGTTTTTGTTTGTAATGAAAATAGGTCTATTGAGGATTATTTACTTAATAAAATGAATTCCATTTAAAAGAAAAATAAAAATAGTTTTAAAATATTTAAAATCGTATTATGGACTTTATCAAAAACTATTTTCAATTTTTTAGTAATAAAGTGTTTCACTGTATATTGTACTGAAATTCGCACCCTGTCTGCTGGTTTAAAAATGCATTTGTTCAGGACCCTCGGTCATCATTGAAGAATAAAAGCTCACGGGCCTAATACCAGTGCCCTGGCCACTTGGACTCACCTTTCGACCACAGGGCCAAGTAACATAGCACTTTTAATGAGCAAAGTTAGGGCGGTACCAGGATCCGACCCCTTCCTACCCCTAACCCGTAACCCCTGAACCCCTGAACCCCTGAACCCCTAAGTCCCTGACAACTGACTGCATCCAAAGAGTGTTACTCAGTGTGTAAGGGGTTTTTTGGGCGTAACCCCATCCGAGTGACTGAATGAATGTAAATGTCATTTCGTGTGCGACTGGCATGCCACACAAATTTCTTGCCAACAGCTGCACTTTGGGTTTTTAATATTTTCGTGGCAAGCCGCACAAAGATAAAAGGTTCGCATTTGCATATCTATATGTATGTATACATGGGGATGGGGGCTTAGGTTTAGGTGCATTTGTGTCTATTTCCAGCTTTTGACTTTTTCACACCGAAATTCACTTCTCACCCGGCTCTTTTTGCCTCCATTTTCAGACATGACAAATGGCGGTGTGCAGGGACCCATCGAGGGCTACAACTCGCTGGACGACCTGCTGACAACCACGCCGACTCCCGGCCAGGCGGCCCTGCTCCTGCCCACCGCGCCCACCGCCGCCTACACCCATCCCAAGTGGATGGAGCCCTACTTCGATCCCTCGACGCCGCGCAATGTCACCGCCCTCATGGGCAAGTCCGCCTATCTCAGCTGCCGTGTGCGCAATTTGGCCAACAAAACGGTGAGTTTTGGCTTAAAGGTGGTGCACTAAGAGAAAAAGTGGAAACTGTTAACTGTATTGTTTAAAGAAGAATTCACTTCATTTTAAATTTTTGTAAAGAGTTTTATAATTTGTTTAAACAGCCTGCCTTTATTTTACTACAACAAATTTATATAGAACATCTCCGAACTATATATTATAAAAATGGCTGATTTTGTTGATCAATACTTATGTACATGCCAATAACAATTTTTTTTATAGTAACTTTACCATTTTATAGTATTTTTACTATTTCTTAGGTAGTTTTTCCTTTTTTCTAATAGTTTTACTATTTTTAAGTCGTTTTACTTTTTTTATAGTAGTTATAATAAAATTTGAATTTAACCATTACATTTTTAGAGTGATTTTCAAAATGCCTTTTTTTAGTAATTTTACTACTTTGTTGTAGTTAAACTATTCCACCGCATTCTTGATTGAACAATTATTAGTTAAGTTATAGTGGTTAAATGAGTAATGGGTATATGATAGTTGAGACATTCGACAAAAGCGCACTCTCACGTTTGTTTTTTAATTTTTTTTGAAAGTCCTGGAACCAAAAGGGTAATTTTTTTTCAGTGTATATCTGGGACTGACTGTTTTTGGTGCGGGGCTTACGGGGTTAACAGCGTACTCGTGTCGAAAAGTTTGTTGTCGTGCGTGACGACAACGAGTCGCCTTGCCATTAAAGTTTGCAGCAACTTTCGTTTATTCTCCATGCGCGGAATAATTTTTATTTTTTGTGCCCGCCTCCCGCGTTGATATCTTGGCTGATTTCCTAACCCGCCGACGCGTAGACAAAATTGTAATTCCCCTAGCATGATGGTGAAATTTTTAATTAGTTCCTTAACCTCTTGGCCCCGCCCCCTTTGTTGACGTTTTGCGGTAAGGCGACTTTTAAGTTGGCTTGAAGTTGTTTTCTTTTTTTTTTACTTTTGTTTTGTCTTCTGGAAATTTAGCAATTTCATTTTGTGCCTCCTTTTTGTTTTTCTTCTGCCGCCGCTGTTGTTGTTTTGCAATTGTTTCCTTTGTTTATCTGCTTTAATTGCTCCCCTTTTCCGCTTTCTGCGGGGTCAGAAGACAAAGGTCGGCCGTAGGCAACCTGCTGCTCCTTGGGCTTAATCTCCAGTGTTTTCCCGCTGTCACATTCAGACGGCATAAAAATTCCCCAGATATATTCATGTGTTTTGTAAGCATTTTGTACCATTTAATTGGGGTAGATGGGCATCCGTTGAAGTGTGTTTAATGAAATGTATATAATTGTCAAAAGGTGACTTTGTTAATATGCCCAAGAGAAGGGTTTATGAATAATTAGGCAGTGACAGGCGATTTATGAGGGGCACACATGTTTGTGCCCCCGGAGATGATTTAACTTTCAACTCAAAAAAAAGAAGGAAAAAATGTGCAAATAGATTTTCCCTTCTTTTCCTCGGCAAAGTGCGATGCCGAAAACCAACAAACTTTCAACACGCTCGCGAGCACTTGACACAAATGCGCCACCAGGAAGTGGATCCCGCTGCCAGCCAGTGAAATGGAGATGCGGATGCTGATGCGGATACAAATGCGGATGCGGATGGCGTTGCAGGATGCCGTTAGCAGGCGCAACTTTTAATTTCTTGCCAAACAAAAGAGCGACGAGTGGCAGTCCCAGAAAACTCAGCCATGTCGGCTAACACATACATCAACTGTTAAACCTCAAGTGGGCGCGCCTTTTTCAGTACCATAACCCCCTGCCACGCCCATGCAGTAACCCCTTAACCCCCCTCTCAATTGCATTTGAGCGCGAAATTATTTAAACAATTTCATGAAATTGCTCTCGCCGCACGCGTCAACAGCACTTGGCTCACAGTCCGAGTTGCACGAGGCCCAAAGTTTCAGTGCCGCCACAAAGGACCACCCCGAACCACCCTGAACCACCCCATACAATCCAGCACCACTTTGCACCACCCTGGTGGCTCCAATGGCTCCCCCCACTGGGCACGACTTGCAACTTGAAGCGGAATGTCGAGATGTTGTTGCTGTTTTTGATGTTGTACACTCAAAAAAAAGAAGTTGTAATTCAAAATATTTCAGAGTTCCGTTTAGTAAGCCCTACCATAAAAAATTATACTACTTTTATTTCAGTACCCCTTTTTTACATGACTCTTAATAATATTTTTATCAATTATCATAAATTTTTATGTCGAATCTCAGAAACGACTAAACTATATTATCAACAAAATAATTACAAACATATTTTATCATTTTGTATTTTATTATCATCTCTGATCAAGTCAATATTTAAAACTTTAGGATCATATTATATTTAATATGTATTTAATTATCTTCACTTTATAAAGCTGTCATCAAAATTTAACTAAATATTTAATGATTAAAATGACTTAGTAATTTCAACAAATTTTTTTTTCTTAAGTTCTGGTAAATATAAAAAATTACAATAATATAGAATTCAAAAACTTGGTTTCATGGTTGGCTAAAGAAATAAAATAAAATCCCCAAACAAAGATTGTAACAAAGCAATTAGTAGTAAGAATGTTGAGTTTTTCCCACAGTTTGTTGGCCACATTTTAAAATAATTTCCGATATTTTTTCCCTCTGCATTTCCCGTTCATATTGCAGGGGCGTGGCTGCTAATATGAGACCGCCCCCCTGGGGAACAAGAGTTTGGGGTTTTGGGGGCGTGGCTCCATTACAGCACCGCATGCAGCACAGCGTGCACTTGTTAATTACGCTTTAATTTGTTGCGTAAAATGTTTGTTTAATGGCGGCGATGTCGTTGCGAGTGTGCGGGAGTTGTCAAAAGTGCGAGCGCCATGTTTTTCTCACTTTTATGCACTCTCGCATGCACTTTCACCGAGCCACCGAACCTAAAACAGAACCCATCAGGATGAAACCCAGCCATATCCTCGGCCCGAGAACTCAATTGTTGAAGGCGGCCCTCGAAAGTATGCAACACAACATTGCGTATAATTAAACGCACGCATCATTGTGGGCGGTGAAAGGGGTACTTTCTTTTCACTGGCGGAATTTACCATACATACGTGTGGCGGTGCATGTGGGTACTTGGCTGTCAAGTGCGATAATTTTGCATTTACATTTGACTTAATAAGTTTACGTAAGCCGCCCTGCCAGCTCACAAAGTTATCTCTGTGCACCGCAAACTACTTAAAAAGTTTGTGATAATTAAGCAAAGCCAAAAGCAGCTCGAGCACGACCACCAGCAGCAGCGGCCCCAGAGATTCCGCCGAGATTCGGGGATTCCCCTCCTGCAAACCAAAAACCAACCAACTGAAAATTCAAGCAGTTCGTCACACGTTGCTCATACGTCACGTACGCCCGGCGAAAAAGATGCAAAACTTTTCTACGCCCTTCGCTCCCTGAAGGCGGTCTTTTATTCGATTTTGATGGCACTGCGTCGGCAATTCGTTTTCAATTGCTGCATTTTTAATGGGCCAGCCGCTGGCTCAAGGAGCAGACAAATGGCGCGATTTTGGGAGCTTTAAAATAATGATATCGTTTTGTGTGAAACTCGCTTAATTGAAAGAAACTTGAGACGTTTAAGAAGGATTGTCTGTAGGCTTTTCAATTTTTAGTCGGGAGAGAATATTGAACTTAAACAAAACGTCTAAAGAATGCTAGAGATTGTTAACACACTTCATATCTGCAATATTTAATTTTAATATTTATTTTATTATGCAGAATTCTCTTAGTTATTTATACTTTTTCATTATATTTTAGTGTTAGACATCATAACGTAAACTAGTTCTGTAAAATTAATATGTACTCGTAATATTTCATTAGTTACCATCCTTTGCTCTTGTTTTTTAACTGACGACAGATCAAAAAAATTTTTTCAAACGTGTTAAGAAATTGCTTTTCTACATTTTTCAAGTAGCTCCATTAAATCGTGTTATATATTACACTTATAAAAATGTTTTCTATTTTGCATTTTAAGTGTACTTTATTTTATTTATGTAAAAACCTTACCCTTCTGTAGTAATACATCTTATAAATTTCCCTACCTTTTTCAATTCCGTACAAGCTCTCCATTAGGTTGATTACCAGATTCCGAAACACTACAGAGCAATCCTTTTGATTTAGCCCCGGCAAGAGTACAAATATTTGCGATTGTTTTGGAATTTTGCAGGTGTCCTGGATTCGGCACCGCGACATCCACATACTGACGGTGGGCTCGTACACCTACACCTCCGACCAGCGGTTCCAGGCCACCCATCACCAGGACACCGAGGACTGGACCCTGCAGATAAAGTGGGCCCAGAAGCGGGACGCCGGGATGTACGAGTGCCAGATATCCACGCAGCCGGTGCGCAGCTATTTCGTTCGCCTGAATGTTGTGGGTGAGTTGAGAGGTCATCAGATGGGGATTCCGATGCCGATTCGGTTTCGCAACCGGGCTTCATAAAAAATCTACCATTTGTCGTCGCAAATAACAAAGGACTGCTCGGTGAGCAGCCCTGATGACAAAATACAACAAAAAAAGCAAGAGGAGAAATGCGGAAAAAACGAAGTTGTTGACCAAATAAATTACACACGGCAAACGAGTGAGCAACATGCACGGCCAAGGAAAAGGCCATGTCGATGGAACGTCGAGTTCTTGGTTTTCATGCGACAATAATTCCATTTTATCTCGTACTTTATTATTCTACAGTGCCAGCCAGAGGACAGCGCCCACCTTTCGTCCTTTGCGACATCACTTCTTTTTTTTTTTCATACACTTACTTTTCCTCGCCTTTCTTTCTATCTTTTTCGGTGTGTCTCCTCCAGTGCCAACGGCCACCATCCTGGGAGGTCCTGACCTTCACGTTGATAAAGGCAGCACCATAAATCTCACTTGCACTGTAAAGTTCAGCCCCGAACCGCCGGCCTACATCTTTTGGTATCACCACGAGGAGGTAATTACAGTTTATTCGTATATCCCAGTCCTCGAGAAGTGCCATCTTACGTTAGCTCATCTTAAGTACTGAGAAATTTCGGGGGAAATCATTAAGATACTTTTTTATTTGAACATTTAAAAATGTGTTTTTTTAATTTTAAGTGGTTATAGGAAGAGATTTTCCCCTCACTTATATAATAACTTATTATTTTTATTGGTTATTCCCACATCACCCAAACTCAATCTTAAAAACCTTCTGATTTGTTCTATAATCCCAAAACATCCCCATTTTGTACTTATTCCTTTAACACTCTAATTGCCCTCATCAGCAATATTTTATTCGCTTAACAATGACATGTGTCACTGGCAACTTGGGAACTCTGGCTCCCGATCAGAAAACTTCAATCCCCCTCCGGGAAAACTTCGTTACTCATACGCCACCGGGTGTCGACAAAAGTTATCCTTCCCTCCTTTCGCCTTTTTGCTGACATTTTGCCCGCCACATCCTTTTCCGATTTTTGCCAGACCCTCATCAGATTTGGGCAGCATATCTCCCCATCGTCAACGTTGTTTAAACGTCAGCTGTTGTTATTTTAATGAGTGAATCAACGCGCTCTGCGTTATCCTGCGTCCTTCACACACGGAAATGCAAATTGCGGGGAAAGGATAACTGGGTCAATGGCGCTGGGAGGACTGGTTATGTTTAAATTACCGTTGCTGACAAATAGAGAGGGATTTTCAGATCATTCCCTGATTAGTTGTCCTTGCCCTGCTGCCAATTAGTCCTGTTGTCTTAGCCAAGTTAAGCAGCATTCACAGCTGGCTAATTGCAGAGTGCTAAATCCGCCACAGTTGCACGCTAATTGCAATGCAAAAGCCAAACAAAATATCAACAAAAAAGGGTCCTTGGTCTTGGTCTAAAAAAAGCAAAAGCTGAGTTAAATGCGCAGCACACACAAATCCGGCCAACAACTGCTGCTCACTTCTTGCACTTGGCCACTTGGCGTATTTTAATGTATTCCAGGAATTTTCTAATTAAAATCCTTGCTACCTGTGAGTGTATGTGTTTTTGTGTGCCAAGAGTGGCCGCAGGAACCTTAACGCGTCCTTGCTGCAGGCTTTTCTGTCGAGTCCTGCCCTGCACTGTCCGTACTTCGTGCTCCGAGCTCCGTGCGCACGGATTATTTACGATCCATGCAAATTTGCTGTTAATTAGTTTAATGGATGGATAAACCCAGTTGATGCACTTCCAGCGCGGCTGGCTGCCTGAAATGCATGCAGCACTTTTTGCCCCGCACTTCCGGTCGGTAATTGTAATTAACGTGTTGCATATTTTCAAAACCATTTTTTCCCACCTGAGGTCAGAGGGCGCCTTGACAGCTCCGGCTGGCACATATGTGTAGCTAATTCCAGCAAATAACTGGCATTTCCCGTTGCCTTGGCTTCGGCTTATGGCCAACTTCTTGGTCCTGTTGGCCATATTCAAGTGGAATTTGCTGTCCATCGTTCGTTCTTTACAACAGTCAAATCCTCTGCCTTAGGCTTACTTGATGTAGTAGGTATTTTTTTATGATCCTTCGATTCCTATCCTCGAAATATGCGGGCGATTATTGTGTTGCTGAGTGCCACATAAATCAGATATATGCACATTTTCAATGTGCTACACACATTTTACACAAATATTTTATTTACTTTTTGCCATTGTTTGCTCGTATTATTGTTTCCCGTTTGTGTCTTTTGTATAGCTTTTCCCCCAATCCCAATTCCAATCCCAATCCCCAGATTGAAGAAGTCAGAAACAGCTGCAGTTGTCATGAAAATTGCAAGCGGCATGCCATGAATTTTTAAAATCAGAATGACAGAATGTTTTTTTTTTCAATTTATTAAATGACAAACTGCACATTCGCATTTATTCAGACTCGCTGATGCTTGCGACGACCCCAAACCCCGGGCTCATTAACTAATTTGTGCCGAAGGCAGAAAATATTATAATACAAATATGATATTTATGCCGGAGTCAGCAATAATGGGGCCGGGATATCGTGTGCCGACTGATAGGCAAACTTTTCACTTGCCAAAAGTTTCAGCGATAAAGTTTGTGCCATTTTCATTGTTTTCGTGACAGATATCCAGTAATTTTTTGGGTGTATTGGGCTTGGTAAACAAAGAAAATGTCAAGCCTTGGTAACGAAACATATTATAGTTCCTAAAATAAGGTTAAAATATTTTTTTTTAATGAAAATTGGATCTATGTTTTAGAATCAATACTTACTTTTTAAAGGATGTACAGAAGGTTTATAAAAAGTTATGTTTTACATATTAATCTACGCTAGTTTCAAGTTTTATATTTTTTGATCTGTCAATTAAAATTAGAATTTTTCATAACATATATTCTGAATTTTTTACAATGCATTTTATAAAGTTTAGTTGGTTGTCTAAAATATTTAAACTGTCTAGGGAAATATTTCAAAAATGATTTTAAAATTATCAGTCATCTAAAGAGTATTCTACAAATTTTTATAAACGTGGAAATTGTGCAATCAACATATTTCCTTAATCGGTATCAATGTAATGGGACTAATTTTGTTCAATTTCCTGTTCTAGTTCTTGATGTCTATATCTATTTAGCCATCGTCATCATTATCAGGGACGCTAAGTTTCCTTTCATTCCTCAACGTATCGCAAATGTCGTCGATTAGTTGGGATTAGGGGGCAAATTATGCGCCTGACAGTTGGCCCGGGGTCTTTTGGCCAAGGGTTGTGAGCTGTCTCATTTCCGCCGCTGTTGTTTTCAGCATTTTTTCTGCCCTTTGTTGGTAGCAATGTCTTTGCCCCGTCAGCGGCATTATGTGTTAATATCAGTTCTCTGTCAGCTCTCTCTCTGTGCCACTGTGAACTTTGCCCCCACCCTGCCTGTATTGGCAAATTATTCCGGTATTTGCTTTTGTCAGCTGGAGGCAGCGACTTAATATGCATTCAACTCGACTGTTAGAGCCAGTCCTCGAAAGGACCTGCCATCATCCTGCAGAAATCGATAATATCAAGTCGGCTGCCAATGGCTGCCAGAAAGTAATAACCATAATGAGAGGAGCTGCCTGATATCCCCTTGATTTGCATGGCATTTCACGCGATCTTTGATGTCGAGAGTTAACTTTAATCACGAAACAGAAACAGAAATCGAATTCCAATTAAAATCACAATTTCCACGAGTGTCAGTCATTATTTTGCAATTCAATGTACAAGTAGATGAAGGAAGGGGAGATATCAAAATATTCTGTAATTTATTTAATCTTTCAATTTTTCACACTTTAAGGCGGGTCAAAAATTACATTAGGAACAACAGCCGTCGCAACAAGAAATTTTCTGTTTGTCCCCTCATTGTTTTGGCATTATTGTGCGAAATGGAGAGGGTGTTTTGTACCCGGAATGTACTCACGGATCTCCTCCTCCACTTGCAGGTCATTAATTATGATTCATCAAGAGGCGGCGTGTCGGTAATTACCGAAAAGGGCGATGTGACAACCTCATTTCTGCTCATACAGAATGCAGATCTGGCCGATTCGGGCAAATACTCCTGTGCGCCCTCCAATGCAGATGTGGCCAGTGTGCGTGTGCATGTCCTAAATGGTAAGTACCCATTCCCATTGTCCCCGTAATACCCATTGCCCCACTCCACCCCAAATTCCGAATTGTTGCCATCCCATCTGGGCAAATACTCGAAAATGCCCCGCCCATGAAATGACATTTGTACGAGAGCGCTTACATTAACTGACAAACGAACCCGACAGCCATCCTCTGCGATGTCGTTTTGTTTTCTTTGTTGCTTTTAAAGCACACAAAAAAATCACATATATGTAGTTTTTACTCAAGGATACAAATTGGGAGTCCAATTTTTACATGGTATTCTTACAAAGTTCCGCCATGTGCCTAGTTCCAGACACTTGGGAAAATCTCTTATTCGGGCGGACAACTAGAATTATGACATAAGCGTACTGATCTGTTATAATAAAATTCAGAATATTATAAATGCTATAAAAATTGGATGAACATGGTTAAATAATTTTATTCTTTATTTGGAAGACACTTTTTTAAACACTTTAAGTGTTATTTTTAAAAGAAACAGGATTTCTTTGACACGTGTTGTTTTGAAATCACATTCAAATGACACTTTAGAAGCCTAAAAGTATGCAGTGACTAGAGTATTCGGCTTTCTGAATGAGTATAATGTTGCATACTGATATATTTAAGAAACAAATTTATAATTACTCTGAAGCTGTATCTCCTCAAAATCAACAAAGTATTGCTAAAAATGAAGAAAATATTTTGAACTTTCTTTGTTATCACGACGAAATTGATTTCTTGCTGTGTGGCAAACTTTCAAACGCATTGGCAGCATTGCTTTTGCCCTGGCATCTGAATACATGTATCCGTGACAGGGCGTTGCCCAGCGGGACGTTTTATGAAGTCAAATGGTCCTGGCTTGGAGGGCTGGACCGATTCGGATCCACCAGTGGACACCGGACCAGCGACTGGTGACCCCGACCGCTGACCGCCGACCGCCTTGACCCACTGAAAGCGAACAGAGCCCCGTTTCCGATTGCAATTTCGGCTCATTTCCGCCTGCATGCAGGATGCCCGTGACTCTTTCACAATTGACCGAATCCGGGTCCTTAATAAATTGTGCAGGAACTTAGTTCGCTTGATTTCCACCCGGACCACAAAAGTGCAGCGGTCCAACAACAATCCCGTCCAGCAACTGAAAGTGGCCCAATTTCGGTTGGAAGTTTTGATGTGACCCACGGGGCCAAAGGGAATGGATGTTTTCCAGCTGCCTCGCAGCACATAATCGCATCAATTATGAGCAAATTAATTAGCACACTGCGGTTAATTGCAGTTAAGTGAGTGCCAGACAGAGTTGGGAGCTCCCGGGAAAGGATTTCCACCCGCGCCAAAGACGGATGCCGGCGACATTTACAAATTGCGAGTGGGGGAGTCCATGGGGCAGAGGAATTGTTGCAATTTGCCAGCATAATCGCTGTCGATCGTCGTGGATTTGACACAGTTAAAATAAATTACGTAATTGTAAAGGCCAGAGACAAGGGCAAAAACCAGGGGGCGGTATGGAATGGGAAACCCTACGACAATGACAGCGAATGCTATACAATTTGAACTTTGGGGCGGGTGAGGGAGTGGGGGAAGGTTGGGGTCCGGACCGGAAAAGGAAATGAAGGGGGCACGTTTTTCAATCATGCTAACAGCACCATGGTGACCCCGACACCGCCCACCACCCACCGCTTGCCGCAAATGGACCGCGAATGGTAACGTGCGGAAATCCATGCTGTAGCCATTGTAAACGTTTGCCAGCTATTATGCATGAATGCATAGAAATAGAAAACATCGGGAAAATGCCGGGAAAACCCGGGAAAAGCGGAGCTCTGGTTTTCCCACCAGCCAGGTGCTTCGCGGGCAGAGATTCCGGGGCGATTGTGGGTTAACAAACAAAATAATGAAGCAACAGCGCGACCATACAAACGAGCCAAAGGACGCGGCTCTGTAAACACCTCTAGTTAGGTACCCTTTTGAACACCCCCATCCTGACCAAACCTATCCCTATCCAGACCTTTTGGTCATCCCGAGGCAGTATACCCTTTTAAGCACACCTTTTGGGTTTACTCTGCGTACCCTTTTGACCAAACTTATTCACTTTACTTATTTACCAAGTTTAAATTATAGCTCTTACAAATTTATAGGGAAGTCTTTAGTAATAATATTTCTTATTAATTTAAAGTACTCAGTAAAATATTTTTTTTAATATTGTTTATATTTATTCAATTGCTTTATACTTATTTTTAAAGTAAACGTTTAAGAGTTAACAAAGAGTAATTTGAAATCACAGAAATTAGAAATAAACTAAACGAATTTTTACATTTCACATTAAATGTTAAATGTTATTTTTTGGAAAGCCACTTATAACAATACTTTGAAATAAATATAAGTGCGTTTTTGCCGAGATTAGTTTTTATCGACTTAATTTCTACTAAAGCTTGTTCTCTGCTTTTGATAGTCGAATGACAAACCCATTATGGTTATTGAAAAACTATTCGTAAAGCGGATTAACAAATTCAACATTTGTTGTGGTCTAAACAAGATTTTTTGTGCTGGCTTGTGGTATGATGGGCATTTTGGTGTTTGAATAAAAGCCTTGTTCAATCGTAATCTGGATAAAAATCAGATTTTCTATATGGATGCAGATTTTGCCACAAAGAGTTTAAGTCGGAGGCCACTTGAACTCAAACGTTTATGACAGGAAAAAGGACCTCGTCTCTTGACAGACAAACTAATCGCAGTTGTGAGTTTGGCTTCGAAAATTGACCAGTTGCCTTGCAATCAGAAATGTTCTTTGAGCAAACCACACTCCTTAGGACCAGCATATGGATTGATCATCGAAACAAGCCAGGTGGCCAGAGCTTAATGTAATTATAGGTCAGATAAAACCACCTTATCAGATCTAGAAAAATATCAGACCATAAAAAACTATAAATTAAAAACAGAAATGCTTTACTTGTTTATTAACAAGTTCAGGAAAAATACATAGATTATTAATAACAAAAATTTAATATCAATTTGCTTTTATCAATTTTTACTGAGGAATAAAAACTATATATGACCTCCTATGAACTGCAACGTATTATGGGTAAGCAACGGATAAACTTAATAAAGGGTACATGTTTTTCTGTTTGAGCCTTCCTCTATTTACTGAGATATACTTACGGTACGAGTAAATAGAATATAATGTAGTGGTCTCCTACGAGCTAAGCGTTATTACAGTTTTGATGCCGGCAATCAGGGTTCGCTTCCCAAGTTCGTAAATATTTAGAGGTCCTAGGCCGCATCCGTCAGAGGAAACGGAAGGCTGTCAGGGGCACAATATGCGGAGCATCTGCCTTGGGGATCTGTAGATGAGATGGGTCCCAGCCACATTAGTGGGCTTTTTGAGAGTCCGGGTGCCATTAAATTGGATATGAAAACCACAGCCGAAAACCACGGTGCATACTGTGCCGCCTTCGAAGCGATTGCATTCGGCACATCCAATGTGCCTGTCAATCAGGCAACAATTGGGTAAATCAGGACTCGGACTCGGTCCTCCGGACCATGTCCCTCCACGCTGCGTCGACGGAATGCCTAAGCAGGTTGTTTGCCCTATTTGCTGCTGATGATTTCGATGCATCCTTGCAGGATGGATGGAATCAGAGGAGGGGGGAGGCTTCAGCTTCCACCTGGCCCCATCCAATTATGGTAGAAGGAGACCGGAGGAGTTGGGGGATCAGGTGGCCGGGTGCCTCATGGCTCGGCATATTGATATTTGTGCGACGGACAACGCTGCCTGCGCAGTTTACACTTGAGAAATCAAACGGAATCCCCGACAAATGTCCTGCCACCTGATCCCCCGGAAAACGAGGAAATCCCGAGGAAAGTAAAGTTCCAGTTTCGATTTATTTTCGCCAGCTTGAAATTTCTTTGGCTATTTGTGTAGCGCTTTTGTTGGCTGCTCATCAAATGGCAAACGACTCTGGGCAGATCAAGAAAAGTGTGAGAAGTTAAAGCCTTGACCTGCTTACTATCCCCAAAAAAGCGAGGAAAATAAGAGGAAAATCCCCTGGCTCGCTGCACGTATCGAAGTCACCCGTATGTCCATGTCCTGCAAAACACACGGACACACTGCACACACACACAAACATCCCGAGACTAGAGACGCCAAAATCCTTTAGTCAAGTTTCGCAGGATGGCGAATTTATTCCACTCCGTGTCCCTCCAACAACATCGTGTGCTGCAGATTAGCTTTGTATTTTGTCACAGGAAATTACATTGCGCCTTAAGGATGCCGTAGTGCAAAAATTTCGTTTCATTGTTTGCGCGTTTGTAGTTGTGCGAAACGGTGACTGAGTGTCCGACCTCCTGATCCCGGTCTTTGGACCAGTTGCCATGACCAGTCCTAGCTGGAGTGCCATTCCCCATTCCCCGAACCCCAATCCCCTGGCCTGCACTGTGGGGAAATCCAGGAATTGGAGAGTACTAGAATCTTCCTGATTTAGGAATGCTTCGTATATGAATTGTACACTTTTAAATGCGAAGGTCCTTAAGGGATGCGGATTATCAGATAAAATATAAAAATATATCTATTCTTAGTGGGGGTTTCTATGGAGTTATATAAAGTCTTTACCATTTTTCTAACCTTTCTATTTGAGAAATATTATTAAAAAAATTATATATTAAATACAATAACGATTTTAAGTAGTCAGTAATGTCTTTGCAACCACAAGAAATATATTTTGTCAGGTTCCGGAGATTTTTTATAGGTACAAGTTATAATACTTAAAGATTCTAATCAAGCTTCTTATCATTATAAGTTAGGGTATGAAAATGCATTTAAGTACTGTAGGAATTTTAGATGTAAGTCCACCTTATTCATTTTCCAACTCTAACATATTAAAGAAGCTTAACTTTCAAAATAAATCTTTTAGGAAAATAATTAAGTGACTATTAAATATTGGTTTCTAGAATTTTTAATCAGTTGGTTACTTAATGTAATGGTTTTTTTCAATGTACATCTCAGGTACGCTCCTTTGCCGTCTTTCGCCTCTAATCGTGTGTACGTGTGCCACTGAAAGAGGTGTGGGTTCTTTGGTTCGGGGAATCCAAGCAACTGTCCACCTGCCCCCCATTCCTGCCCCATTAGTCTCTACATTAGGAGCTGCGCACAAAGCTCACACTTCCTGTGTGGACGGGTCTATGTGAATGTGACGCACTGTTGTTGCAGCAGCTAGTTTGGCATTCCGGCAACACAATTTAATACAAGGGATAGCAAATTGCACAGGCGAGATGTGTGTATTTAAATGGCAATGATGCCAGTTTCTTGATAGGCGGCAACAATTACACTGGGATATTTATTAGAAGGTGGTGTTTAATTGTTATCTTTAAGTGGTAATTAAGTTGGGTACAACTTTCCAAATGAGCGTAGCATTGCATATAAGTGATATAAGTGATATGCAAGGAAGATCTTAACTGAAATATTGTATTTAAATTATGAAACCTATTTTATAAAACATGTTAATATTGTTACTTTATAAACCAAAATTTTATCTAATACCACCTTTTTGATGTATTATCTGCTGACAATTTGTAAATGACAAGCTCATTATTTTCCCCCAGTGCATCTCCCGCAAACTAATGCCAGGAAAAACTTTGTCCATAACTTATGATATCATTTCCGTGTGTGGGCTTCCACATCTGAGCTCTGCCGCCATTACAATCGCACACTTAGAGCCTTCGCTTCAAGCACAGTCAATCCTTAGAGATTGCCGACTAACATAATTTGTGCCATGTTGAACAACGGCAGAGTCGAGTAGGAAAATGTGGGAACTAAGCCCCCACCGCAGATCAACCCGATACTTTGGCCAAAGTCGAGTAGAGAACCTCATAGCCGGGATAACTCCTTCGATGCCGAAAGTCCGGGGAGGCATACAAATCCGCAGCTAATAATATACGGCTTTTGTTTATTAGATTCATACATTTTCTAGCCAACTTTTGACGCATATGCGTACGTGGGTGGTTATTCTGTTCTATCGTTTTGGGTTTTATGGCCGAACTGCGTGCTCGAAGTGCCCCAAAAAAGCCGAATTCCATCTTCGAGCCCGCCACTCGAAGTGATTTTAATAAAATTACCAAAGCGTGTAGGTAAAAACAACTTGGAGATTGAAGCTTGGAGCTTGCTGAGTGGCCTCGACATGTAAATCCTGACCAGAAATCGCTGCCGTTGGCAGAAAATCGACCTATGATGAAATCGGGCCAAATTGCATGATTTACGTAATGGAATAAATAAAATAAATTGCTTAATTTACTGATAAATTACATGAGCAGCAGCATACGAAAGTTTGCCGTGACATATGTGGTGGGGGGATGTGGGTGGGTTTTTTGGGTGGTTGGGTGGCTCAGGGTGTCATAGTAACACTTACGTTTGGGGGGGATTTTCAGGCAGGCCTTTGTTCTCCCTTTGTTTCTGTTTCTGCTTCTGCATTTTTACTTTGGCACATTTTACGAGATTAATTTCGTTGCCCAGGCGATAGCTTTTGTGGGGTGAAGGGTCAGTCAGGTGGGTGGGCGGAAGTGGGTGGCCAGTGGTCAGCTGCAACCACAATAACCGCAGGCCACACACACACAGAAACCACCCACCCGCCTTCAAGAGAAAAATGGCGGCGTGTAAACTACGGCTACTTAACCCACACAATCGTAAACGCACCTGGGCTCCCACCGCCTTGGCCCTCGAATATTTTGCCAAAGATTTATGCCAAAAGCTAATTTCATGGAAAAACGTATTGTTCTCGTGTGTATTTTGAGGTCAGCATAAGCCGCTGCACTATTAAGCCGAAAGTGTTCAGTTCGCTGGCCAGGCTTTTGTATTGTTTTCTGTTCTGGCCACGTTATTGCCGCCCGACTTGACCCAAATCTAATTATTTATGTTAATCGCTCTCCGAAGCCTGCTAAATTTATCATACATAAAGGCGTAAATTTACTATCCGTCCCCGTTGTGATAGGCCTGTCTACATAAACTAAAATTAGTGCAGCTGGTGCAGTTGACAAGATTCAATTAGTAAGTTGCCAGGGACCATAAACTTTAAATTCGTGGCTTAGAAAAGTTCTGAGTAAAGGAGCTCTAATAAGAAAGTGAGTGGAGTGATGGGACACGTTCGTAGCCGAGTTGGCCAAACAAACTAATCGAAAGTCAGGACACTCCAGGCCACTGGACAAAAGTATAATCACACCAGCAGCAGCAGCAGCAGAAGCAGCAGGAGCTCCACCAGCCATACAGCCAACTTGTGCAATCTGGCAGGACTAATCTCAAAGGATCCCCTGTGTGTGTGTGTGTCCTGGCAAAGTCATCCCAGCATATTGGCCCTATATCAATGTATCTGCTCGGTTGCACTCCCCCATCCTTCCATCCCCCCAAAACCCATTTGAATTTTCAATTGAAATCAAGTCTTAATGTGACCCAACTGGCCAGGGATCGAGACAGCCACCAAAACTGGCAGCCCAAATTACAGCTGGACTCATTTATGGCCAGAACGGATATCAAAATTTAATTAAATTTTCATTTTCAATTTGTCTGTTGCCCCATGAGTGTGTATCTCTGTGTGTGGCTGTTTTAAGTAGCCAGCGAAACTCAATTTTTTTCAAACACTAGAATTCCAATTGAGGACATTGCCAAACTCAATTATGACAACTGAAACGGGTAGCCAGAAAAAAACCGAAAAACAAAGAGGGAAATCGGTGAAAAAAACGTCGATTATCCAGCTTGGGTTGAGCATTTTTCATCGTGTATTTTGTCATTTCCAAATTTGTCACATGACATGAGGCAGCAACAACTTGCCCTGGCATAATGTTGGCTTTGGCATTAATGTCGTATCCCCAAACACACTGCCATTCTGCCAGCCATTTGATTTCCCCATAAGGGATTCCCTCTTCCAATCCCAAAACCATCCAATTCCCCTTGCCACCGAGACATCCTGGGACTCTCTGGGGATTTTAACGAATGTGATTTGAAAATCAAGTTTTTGCGCAAATTGTGAAAACGAATAAAAGGCATCAATCATTCAGTTGAGCATCGAGTGAGCTGGAGTGTATAGTAAATGTCACTGCCATGGACTTCTCGCTGGTCAGCGGAATAATGTGAGGAGAATGGAAGTGGAGTCCTGGACAGGAGTCGGTGGACTTCCGCTTGCCGGGGCATTTCCGCCGGCCACTAAGCGCCCTGCTCAATATGCCAGGAGTCCCAGGACCTTCGTCTATCAGCGAGTCCTTGTCCACCGAGCTCGTGAGTGTGTCTGCATTTATGCGCTGATCTCCCTTGCGAATTCCCTTTTTTCTGCCCCCTGTCCTGGCCATATTAACAAAGTTAAGCCAGCACATCGGGTGGTAACATACATATTTACCCCCATTCTAATGACATTTCCAGGTTCTAATGGGAATGAAGGTGTACAAGGAAAAAGCACCATGGTATGCCCGGGACCTTCCTAGAAAATTTAATGAAACTCCTGGAACTAAGCAGACAAAACTACAACATTATTAATTTCTTCAAAGCAGTTTGGCTTTGGAGATACTGGGAAATTTTGCTTACATTTGCCTTTCACAAATAAAATTAATTGTGGTCATAAGTAAGACCATATGACACTTGCTAGATTTTTGACTAACTGACAGAATTTATTTTAAAAACTAAGACCTTATTTCATAGCTACAAATATTTATGGTCATGTGCCACTTAAAAAAAAAACTTATGACACTTTTGGATATATGAATAACTGACTGAATTTATTTTATTAGGAAAGACCTTATTTCATTACAATTATTTATGGTCATATGACACTTAAAAGAGACCTAATGACAATTTGTAGATTTATGACTAGCTGACTGAAATTATTTAAACCTGGTGGCAACTTACAGATCTTATGAATTTATATATTAAATTGTCTTAGAGTTTCCATAACTTTAAAAATAAATTTAGCCAATTAGTCAAGCAAGTGACATAAGGACACATAATTTCGCCTTTCCTACAGAATTAGTATTTAAAAGTCATGGATACCTGTAAACATGAGTATTTTAAGTTATTATATAAATTGACACATTTCTCTAGGTTGCAACGACTTCTTAAAATAAATTTTGTCAGTTAGTAAACATAGTAGTAGGTTACATTTTAATCTGCAGTAAAGGCAGCATTATATTAATATTACTTACATTTCACGGTATCTCATAAAACCTATAATTGAATTTTGTCCTTTCCCAGTGTAACCCAGTTCATAAACAGCAAATTCATGAATGTACCCCGGCATAACCTTTAATTTCGTCGTGCGAATAAATGTGTGTTTATTTGTATGGCTCTTATGCCTCAATTTGCCGGCCGGGCAGACTTGTTTAGGGATGATGATGTTTTCGCCACTGCCGGCTTTGCCTTTCGGCTTTTACCTTTGGCTGGGTAATAAAACCAACTGGCTTCTATGGCATGGCCACTCGGAGGCAAAAGACCTGCTGGGCAGCTTTGGCTTTTTGCACAGGTGACACATTCATTTGTTGGACGCTTTGATTATACCAAACGAACCGAAAACCGTTAGTGAGGGCAGGTATTTTGGCCCGGTCCAAGCTGTTGGCCAGATTATGTCTCTCTCTGAATTGGCAAATGCTAAATGGTAATTTGTCTGGCAGACAGGACCCTTTTTGGTGTTTATTGCTGTTATTTCGCTGTGACTTGGGGGCACCAAAAATTGCATTTGCTTTATTAATTAAATACCAATTTACTTTGGCAATTCAATTATCAGATGCACAGTCATTCGCCTGTTATTGAAAACACCTCTCTCTTTATCAAATATTCGACTAAATGGCGGGACCGACAAAAGGGTTGGCAAATATTCCACACAAAATTCAGTCGGAAGAACAATAAAACTGAGTTTTCATTTAAATTCATCATTTCCTAAGGAATTTCTTTGACTCCCATGTCAGAACGCTTTTGCTTGGCTGTGCACTTTCAATTCTTTCAAAGTGAAAACGTAGAAAATTCCAGGCGTAAGAATGTTTTTCATATCTTGGTTTTTCATTATTCGAGTCTTGGTGTCAAAAAGAAAACTTGTTAGATGACTTCGAAAAGCTGCAATAAAATATTTTGTTTTAAAATGTTCAATTGTGGGTCTTGTGTATCATCAACACTTTGTAGATCAATTGAGTTTCCTAAAATAAAAGAAACACCTTTTGTATGCAAACTTACAATGTGGTTGGCTCTTTTTATTCCTAGCCGAAACCACCATAACTACCAAAATTTGTCAAAAGGGCGTATTGTCATATCCTTTGGTTGCCTATAATTAAATGGGAGAGGTCGCTGTGTTTACCCTTTGATTCTGGGGAAATCAAAAAAAATCCGAAATGAAATATGAACTCTTTTTAGTTGTTTCTGGATTGATTCGACCTCCAACCACTCACCTGCCCACCTGTCCGGTGTTTTTTGTTACCCTGTCTATTACCAGAACTGACACAGCTCCCTTTGCCGCTGCTCACAATTTTATTTCTATTTTTTTCACGAGTGCACAGCAGTTTTTGCCCCCCGCAAGAGGCAGCGAAAAAAACGTGCAACATATTCAAAATTGCATCATGCAGAGTTGCCAGGCACCCCTGACTTTTTTTTTAGTTGCTTAACCCATGACGTGTATCAGGATGGCAGGATGCAGGATTCAGGATGCAGAGGGTCATTGTGTTGCACAAACAAATGCTTATGTTTTTGCTTATCCTGGCAGCAGCACTCGCTCGCAATCTTGCCCAGATTGAAAGCCATAATCCCGCTGCTCTGCCGGTACATACTCGTATTTTTTCGCCACAAAATAGTGAAGGTGAAAATCCGAACTTTTGGCGGTCAGTTAATTGAAGGTTGTTTCCAAAAAAAAAAACAGAAAATACCACCTACACAAAAGGGATGGGAATCCCTGCCGCAGTCTTGCACCACAAGCGTTTCGGGCATGATACAGAAATTTGCTCAAACTCAAAGGCATTTGCTTTTAATTAAAAATTTCCACTCGGCGAACTTTGGCGACCCGCTGGAAATTACTTACTGCCAACTGCAGATACTCTCGACCTCTCGACCCAGGGCATCATAACCGAAAGAAATGGCTGTATTATATGCATAATCAATTTAGCTATGCAATTTTAATTACAATTTGTGGGCGGGGTCAGCACACATGGCACGCCCCCTTTTCGGGGAGGAGGAGTAGGGATATTCGGAAATGGCTGCATAATGGAAGATCCTCGAGTGCAGTCACGCCTCTCGAGTCCCTCGTCCTTCGTACTGCGGCCCAACTGACAGACAGTGTCTGCGAAAAGTTAATACACATGACGTGCAACAAATTATATTTATCGCGCATCGGCAAGCATCAAATTATCATGGTACACCGCCAACCGCAGCAAGTAGCGCAAGGATCTCGGTGTCTCATCGACATCCCCGTGGTCCTTGTCGCCGTTGCAAATTGATGCTTAAGGACAATTTTCACTTCATTACATTGCGTCTCCTCCATCCTTTTTTTTAGAGCATATCCAATGGGTATCAGGAGTGTAGTTAAACCAGGTGCAAGGTTTGCACGATTACAGTTTTAAATATATGTACTTAAACTACTTAACTTTAAAGAAATTATTTATTTATTTTTGGGAATAAGACCTAGTTTTTAATGGTAATCAAAAGGCTTTAAAAATCCTGAAGGTAAGGAAATACCTATACTAGTATACAAACCTAAATATACCTTTAAAATTGTATTTCTATATTTAAATATTGATTTATATCCTTGAACAATTATTGACAGTTTTGATTTTTGAGAATTATACATTTTTTAAACTTTCCTCCTTTTTCGAGATTTTCTAGACATTTTAAGATTTTTTCTTTTCCTATGAAATTTGCTATAAAGGTATCTTGTAGTAAAGTCTTGTATTTACGTATGTACCTTTTCCACCATAATGGAAACTCTTTTTCCGAAGCCTTGGTCAAAATTACTTGGCTGCTTGAGCATCGCTTTACGTTCAAGTGTGTCTGGGAAACCCTTAAAGCCCACACCAAATAGTTTCCAGAACAGGAAAGCTTACTTGTAAATATGCAGAAGCTATTGCCACCGTGAAATTACACTTTGGAGGCCCGGAGGCGAGGAAACCCTATCGCTGATGAGGTTGACGCGCTTTCCGAGCTCCGGCGCACCTTTGCATGAATAATCTAATAAGGAAAAATGTCAGGGCGTATATCATTTAAAGGCAACCCAGACACACACACTCGCTAACACACACGCTCCGCTGGCTTGCATAATTAATTGTGATTGATATAAGAAATTATTCGCCGGTGGCCAAACAGATGGCTTTTGCAAAGTCAGCCCAAGAAAAGCCAAAAAGGGCGCAGTGAAAAATCATCTCGCAAACTGTCCCGAAAACCAACGCCCAAACAGACATTTATTCCAATCCACACGTATGCATATACTCTTGCGGTTGAGATAATAATACTATCTTTTCGAATTTTTTAAAATGTTTATGTGAATTTAATTAAGTATGGTTTTGCAGTTTTATGTTTCTTAATTTGAACTTAATTTACTATACTTGTAAATATGAAAATTAAATTAGCGTTTTTGTTTAAATACGGATTTTTTAAAAACTTTTAATAATACCTTTTTATAATTGTAAGCTTTTCAACTTAATTATGTTAAGTCATAAATACATTTAAGTTCTTAGAAATATTATAAGTATTTTGTTAATAATAAGTTTTTAAATCATTTTTCTAATATTCGGCTATCAAAATGAATAAGTAATAGATTATTACTAGGATAATATTTCCTAGTAATATGTCACAAAAAGAAATACATTTTTAAGGGAAAATCAAAACCATTTAAAAACTTTTTATACTATAAAGGATAAAGAAAATTAAACATTTTTTTATTTGGCTTTACTTCAGAAGTGCTATAATTGTGCCCGCTGCTGTTCATATGGGTCGAGTGATCCGCACACCTGCACACGGCAAATGGGACATCATAAAGAAACTCAATTTGTTGCCGCTCGAGCGATTTGTTTGCCACGCAAATGAACAAAACGAGTGTTAGTGTGTGTGTGGGTGAGTGTGTGAGTGTGTGAGTGTGTGGGTGAGCGGATGCAGCGGAAAAAGGGAAACAAACGGAAAAGCAGCGTTGGCCATTTTAATTTATGTCGGTTGGCAGCGCTTTGCTAAGCTGCTTAACGCCGCATGCGGAATAAGAACCGGCAACCAGAAAGCAGCAAGAAATGCCGGGAAAATACTGGCAAAATGCTAGCAAAATGGCAGTCGAAAGGCCGCGGACTAGGGTCTGCAAAATAACCTTAAAATATAGCAGCCGGCTTAAACAATGGCTAAGGGCGAGGCCATCTGCACGTGTATGTGGTAAAAACGCAGGGGTGTGGGAATAATTCGCTAGCAAATTGAAAATAAACGCTCGGCGCTAACTAAAAAAGCTCAGCACACTTTTTCCTCGTTTGTTCAAATGTTTTTGTGTGAGCTTGGGCGGTCGGTGCTTACTTTTCACCTAAATGGGACACACACACTCGCCTTTGCATTAATATGTTTGGTTGGGTACAAAACGTGGCTTACTTTCTTCTAAGTTTGGCTAAAGCAAGGGTTTTGGGATGCAGAGAAAAAAAAACAGAATAATATTAGATCTTTTATCTCCAAAAAGAGATTTATACATTTAAAAGAACCAGAACATGGACAAATTACTAAATAAAAAATTACTTACACTTCTTACATTTCTTTTATTTCCATTTTTTATTTAAACATAATGTTCAGATTAATATCAATTATAAATTTCATATATATTGCCATCTCGAGAACATATCTCTTATGTTGCATCCCAAATGCTTGAAGATAAGTTTATAAGCAGTTCATACTGCTCCAGAAGTTTATGTTCCAATTCGTCCACACCAATATCTCCGTGAATGATTGAAATTACTGTGTGAGTAACATCAATATCCTCACCAACGAGCATGAAAGTTGGGAGTTTGTCCAGCTCTATTTTTTCGGCCATATTCGATGCCTCCACGGAGATGCGTTCCTTCAGTTGAGCGAAGAAGGAAGAAGCTTGTTTCGTGTTTGTTAGATCCACACCATAAACAATGAACATAGACTTTAATAAGTTTATGATTTTCTCATTCTTCAGTACGTTATAGCAGAAAATGTTGGTTAGAATGCTGTCATCATGATGCAAATAAATTGCCAGGAGCTTTTTCTAATAGAAAATATTCAAAATTAGAAATTAAAATAATAGACGAATAGAAGAAAATACTAACCCTATCTGGAGAATAATAGGTCTTTGTAAGGGCACTGCTAAAATCCCCCGTATGGAACTCTGGAGTGGGATACCCAAAACGCATTTTGTACTTGTAGGCAAACGAAAAGCATCCATCGTTAAGAACATTGTGGGGTGGAGATGATGCAGACGTCATCGGAAAGTGACGGTTGAGGAATATCGAACCCGAATCCGAATCCGACTCTTCATCCGAGGAACTATGCGATTGCTTATCACTTGACGCGGAACTAGAGGTATTAAGGGATGGATATTCCCGGCTGCGAACCGTAAGGACCTCATCATACCCTTTCAATCCAGCTTGACGCAAAGTAGCTTCGTCCTTCTGGTCATTAAGTCCATTTGACCAGTCCTGGTACCTCACAGGAATGTTCCAAATGCAAAACACATACTGTTTGAGCTCATGAACTCTCATGAGATCTGACAAATTTAGGTTTATCTTGCGTTCACTCGGTTTTTCCACTATATTAATAAGCAGCTTAAGTTCCATAACCTCCTCGACAGTAAGATGAGAGAAAGGAGATGAGAGTTTCAAGCTACTTAGGCGCTTATCCAAAATCTCCTCGCTGGTATTGCCATATAGGCCACATCCGTGAAAGATCTGACTACTCGGAAGGACCCCAAACAGACTGGAAATACGTTCCTGAAGTTTGTCCAACGTCTCTTCGAAGGGCAGGATAATGTTCTCCACCTGGTCCTTACATTTTACGTGAAATGTTAGGAAATTTCCGGAACTGTCCTCCTCAACTGGGTTTACCTCTTGAGGATTCTTCCCATCCATTTTAATCTTTTTTTCAGCAGTTCTTTCCTGTAATATATCTCCAGCTCTTACGTTGTTTGTAGAATCTTCATTTTCCGCAGGTTCTTCGCATTCTTCTTTGATTTTTTTTTCTCGGACACAGCTTAAATCTATTTCTTTTAGATTCATTGATGTCTCAGACTCTTTCGATTTGCTCACAGCACTATCTCCCATCTTTCTGTATTCACAGCTTATTATTACCGCGACTTGTCTTTGGAAAACTAGAAATGACCAGCTGTATTATTTCTCAGATTAATACTAAATGCCTTCTTGAAATATAATTCACACAGCACTGAAAAAATAAAACGAAAATATTATCAAGCACTTAACATTTACTCGATTTAAGACATTCTATGACTCGAATAAAATGAGTCAGAATTGTTTTGGTCAAAAGTTATGTGGAAATGTTTACTCACTGTACATTAACGTAACATCATTAGGTTTGATGGGTAAAACCTAATGAAACAAAAATACAGACTAGAAGTAAATATTTTAAAAACAAAAATAGTGTTTAGCATGAATTACTCAGAATTGTTTGAGCAAATGTCTTCAGGGCAATAAGAAGAAAACGACAGAGACTTTTACATATAGCACGAAAATAATCAACTTCGGAAATCTAAGGCATCAACTAATTCAGAAAAACATAAAAAGAATTCAGGGGTTTTATTTAAATTGTAATGTTTAAGTTAATTTCTTAGCTGTACAGGAAATTCCTCTTGTAACGTACCTCTTTTTGTATACAAATTTGACTGCTCACAAGTGAACACGTCAAATATTCTATTCGTTCTGATTGTATTGAGCATGCATTTCAGTTTATATACGTGTTTTAAGGTTTCAAGGTTATTTACAGATGTGGGTAAATCGGTTTATTGTAGGCTTAAGAAATTAAGAGTTAAAAATCAATAATTATCTACCTGGCGTTTAATGGGTTGTGTCAGTGGTTTCGCGGTTCATCAGGTAGAAGGTGTGAGGTGTGAGGACCTGTTTTTTATAGCCCGTTATAAATTATGATATTAAGACTTTTTTGAACAAAAAGGTGTTGCACTCTCTGCGCATTTGAAACTACAGGGAAAATTAGTTCCTCTCAGAAAACCATTTGGATTGTTTTATTGCCAGTGACTTTCAAATAAGTGCTTTCCTGGAAATGTGTTGTTATCGTAAATAAAAAAGATAATTTGTTGGGTAAGAGAACCGTCAATTAAGGGCCCAAAAAAGGTTAAGCTACAACTCTTTAAGAGTTTGTGGGCGCTTAAAATTCTTATTCTGAGAAGTCAACATGTAAAATTCGATAACTTCAACAAAAATCCATAGCGGTATCCTACTTGTATACAATTGCTTATGCTATTGAGACCGTTTTGGGATCCAGTTCTAAAGGCCGTTGGAAAAAACAAACTTGACATCGGGTTAAAATTTTGACCCTCATTAAAAAAAACTTTTTATGAAAAGAATTAGAGAATTCAACCACAAACTCATAGAGGTATCCCACGTCTAAATCGGACTTAAATAACTAAAGTGCAGTTTTGGGACCCCATTCGGAATGCCATTGGAAGCGGAAAAATTCAACATGAAAATGGGTTAAAATTGGGAACCACGTCAAAAAGAAAACTTTAAATGTAGAATATAAGAGAATTCAAACACAAACTCATAGAGGTATCACGCGTCAAAATCGGACTCAAATATCTAAAGTTATGGAATCTTAATGTGCAGTTTTGGGTCCCCATTCTGACACCCATTGGAATTTCGAAAAAATCGAACATGAAGATGGGTTAAAATTTCAACCCTCGTCAAAAAGAGAACTTTAAATGTAGAATATTAGGGAACTTCGCCACAAATTCATAGAGGTATCCCACGTCTAAATCGGACTTAAATAACTAAAGTTATGGAATCTGGAAGTGCAGTTTTGGGACCCCATTCGGAATGCCATTGGAAGCGGAAAAATTCAACATGAAAATGGGTTAAAATTGGGAACCACGTCAAAAAGAAAACTTTAAGTGTAGAATATAAGAGAATTCAAACACAAACTCATAGAGGTATCACACGTTAAAATCGGACTTCAATATCTAAAGTTATGGAATCTGGAAGTGCAGTTTTGGGTCCCCATTCTGACACCCATTGGAATTACGAAAAAATCGAACATGAAAATGGGTTAAAATTTCGACCCTCGTCAAAAAGAGAACTTTAAATGTAGAATATTAGGGTATTTCGCCACAAACTCATAGAGCTATCCCACGTCTAAATCGGACTTAAATAACAAAAGTTATGGAATCTAGAAATGCAGTTTTGGGACCCCATTCGGAATGCCATTGGAATGCGGAAAAATCGAACATGAAAATGGGTTAAAATTTGGACCCACATCAAAAAGAAAAATTTAAATGTAGAATATACGAGAATTCAAACACAAACTCATAGAGGTATCACACGTCAAAATCGGACTCCAATATATAAAGTTATGGAATCTGGAAGTGCAGTTTTGGGTCCCCATTCTGACACCCATTGGAATTACGAAAAAATCGAACATGAAAATGGGTTAAAATTTCGACCCTCGTCAAAAAGAAAACTTTAAATGTAGAATATTAGGGTATTTCGCCACAAACTCATAGAGCTATCCCACGTCTAAATCGGCCTTAAATAACTAAAGTTATGGAATCTGGAAGTGCAGTTTTTGGACCCCATTCGGAATGCCATTGGAATGCGGAAAAATTGAACATGAAAATGGGTTAAAATTGGGACACACGTCAAAAAGAAAACTTTAAATGTAGAATATAAGAGAAGTCAAACACAAACTCATAGAGGTATCACACGTCAAAATCGGACTCCAATATATAAAGTTATGGAATCTGGAAGTGCAGTTTTGGGTCCCCATTCTGACATTGGAATTACGAAAAAATCGAACATGAAAATGGGTTAAAATTTCGACCCTCGTCAAAAAGAAAACTTTAAATGTAAAATATTAGGGAATTTCGCCACAAACTCATAGAGGTATCCCACGTCTAAATCGGACTTAAATAACTAAAGTTTTGGAATCTTTAAATGCAGTTTTGGGACCCCATTCGGAATGCCATTGGAATGCGGAAAAATCGAACATGAAAATGGGTTAAAATTTGGACCCACGTCAAAAAGAAAACTTTAAATGTAGAATATTAGGGAATTTCGCCACAAATTCATAGAGGTATCCCACGTCTAAATCGGCCTTAAATAACTAAAGTTATGGAATCTGGAAGTGCAGTTTTTGGACCCCATTCGGAATGCCATTGGAATGCGGAAAAATCGAACATGAAAATGGGTTAAAAGAAAAATTTAAATGTAGAATATAAGAGAATTCAAACACAAACTCATAGAGGTATCACACGTCAAAATCGGACTCCAATATATAAAGTTATGGAATCTGGAAGTGCAGTTTTGGGTCCCCATTCTGAAATACGAAAAAATCGAACATGAGAATGGGTTAAAATTTCGACCCTCGTCAAAAAGAGAACTTTAAATGTAGAATATTAGGGAATTTCGCCACAAATTCATAGAGGTATCCCACGTCTAAATCGGACTTAAGTAACTAAAGTTATAGAATCTGGAAGTGCAGTTTTGGGACCCCGTTCGGAATGCCATTGGAATGCAGAAAAATTGAACATGAAAATGGGTTAAAATTTAGACCCTCGTCAAAAAGGAAGCTTTTAATTTAGAATATTAGAGAATTCAAACACAAACTCATAGAGGTATCACACGTTGAAATCGGACTTCAATAACTAAAGTTATGAAATTTGGAAGTGCAGTTTTTGGTCAGCATTCGGAAAACCATTGGAATTCGGAAAAATCTAACATGAAAATGGGTTAAAATTTTGACCCTCGTCAAAAAGAAAAATTTTAATGTAGAACATAAGAGAATTCAAACACAAACTCTTAAAGGTATCACACGTTGAAATCGGACTTCAATAACTAATGTTATGGAATCTAGAAGTGGAGTTTTGGGACTCCATTCGGAAGCCATTGGAATTACGGAGAAATCGAACATGAACATGGGTTAAAATTTTGAAACTCATTTAAAATAAATATTTTAATGCAGAGTATTAGGGAATTCAAGCACAAACACATAACTCAAATAATGGAATCTAGAATCTATAACCTAATTTAATAATCTGAACATTGCCTTTCTTACAATAGCAGTGATATTTGCCACTACGTCAACTATCGTCCATAGAGCTAGGATTGCCTATGCCTCTGTCTCATTTGACATCAAGACCAGAGCCCTTACAATAAGTTGTTGTCCTCGTAAAAGGTGATATCGATTTGAAAGAATTTGTCTTGGCCTTGTTCCAATTGTTTTCCCCCCCTTATCGATGCCCAGTTTGTGACCATTTGTTTGGGACTAACTTTTCACGGGGATATCGAAGTTCTGCTGATTCCCACTTTCTATTCCTGTGTCAGTGGATATCGAAATGTCACCGCAGTTTTCGCTTTGAGCCTGCGGACCATCCTAGCCCGGAGCTTAACCCATTCAAAGTTGCATTTCCAATTTGTTCGGGCTTTCAATTTCAGAAGGTCCGGACACTGGTACCATTTTCAAGTTGGACAAGCCAAAGTTCCATGATTAAGCGCGTTGATAATGAAGCGAAAGGAAGTTCTCGTACTCGAAACTCGCACGCGTACGCTTGCTCAAGGAATTTCCAATTTAAAGTTGAAAAAATATATATTTAGCAGACTCAAACTTAAATAAGCAAACAAATGGCTAAGCTGGGATCTTTGCTATAGGTGGGTGGGTTGGGAAAGGGGAAGTGGGAAAGTGGGAGGTTGGCCAGGACCACGCCCACTCCTGGGGGTCTCTCATTACCCACAACCAATAGCCAAGTGCACACGAGCTCAGACACACTCATACGAACCACATATTCCCGGCAGCACTTAATTACGAAACGGTTTTTTGGCCACGAGGAGCAGCTGCTCCTTTTTCATCCCAAAATCGGATGATGGGGAAATGGTGGGGCATTGTGGGGTTAAGGAGCGGGCTGCCTTTTCCCAGTTGCCTCGCTTCACTTCTGCACATGTGTGAGTGTGTGGGGAAAGTGGGGAAAGCAGCTGCGCCTTTTGCCTGCCATTCCGCTGTCAATTGCAACATGCATTGTGTGTGCTGGTGTGAGTGTGCTCAGTGTATGTGATGACGGCACCGATGTGGCTTAAAAGGGTTTTACTTTCTATACCCTCACGCAGAGCGTTTTGGAAGAAGAATAATGCGGAAAATCATCAGCAGATGTTCTCATTAAGGAACAAGGAGCAGTTGAGAAAATCTGGAATTTAACAAATGTTGATATCCTTGCAAGTTTTTTAATAGGTTTTGAGTACAAAGAATACTAAATAATTGTTTAGGACTAGATTGGTTACCAAAAGTATTTTAAGCTGAATTCTTTTTTAAATTAAGCTGGAGTTAATAAATGATTTTAAGGGATTTGAAGGAGTTGCGATGGGCTTTATTAAGCACCACTTAAAATATAATATATAAGATGGTCTATAAACATGAGTCCAGACTTTTGAGACCCAGTTTTAGTGAAAAGGATTTTTATACATTTCTTAAAATACATTTAAAAATTAATTTGTATGCTTCTTTAACAGCTTAGGAAAAACATTTTAGATAATGAATCTTTACTTTAGTTTATTTTTCCCATTTCAAAAGATTTAATTTATTTTGTCAGCAGAGTCATCTTAAGCTATTTTTAAAAGAAATCTTTTCGGTAAAGCTGTTGACAAATCTGCCAGGGTATTTGCTGCATCGGTTCGCAGCTAATCCCTGCCACTTATTTTCAGTTTTTTATTTTTGCCATCAGAATTGTGAGCAACCCTCGCGCATTAAAAAACAGCCGTTCTTGTGTTTCTTTTTTTGTGTTTGGTTGCTGCGTTCTTGCGTTTTTAAATTATTATATCTTATTTACAATGTGCGAGTTGTCCTGGTTGCCGCCTTAAAGGCGTGGCATTTGCTGCAGCTTTTGTTGTTCGTTTCAGTGTTCTTGTGACAAAGAAATGTTGCAAATTAAGCGCTCGGCTGCGTGTTCTGCACAAAGTTTCAAGAGCGCTTCACAGAACAGCAACAAATGCAGCTGCAACAAAATTAAATAAAAATCCTCATGTTTCCTTGTGTGCGGCAGGCGGTACACACACACTCACACTCGTAATTGTATTTCCACATTTTGCGATGCATATTCGTAATATTTCATTATGCCGCTGCACTCACCTCGCTTTTTTCCTGCCCCAGCTGTACAAAATGTCGTCATCCTGTAGCTTCAACCACACAACTTTCTGCAATCAATTTGGACTCGTTTACCTGAAATTGCATTAAAGTTTGTGCATCGCCGGCGTTTTTCTTAAAGTCTTTAAAATCATCATCTTCTTGTGTTTCCTGTTTCGTTTTTCGGGCTAAGTAGCTAAGTTTTGTCTATCAAATAGCTGAACAAAAATAATTGGGAAGGTTCGAATTTGAGATACCCTCAAAACATAAAATTCATCAATAATTGAATTTAATAAACAGATATTTAAAAGCATAAGAATTATACCAACTTTTGATTTTATTATATTAACGAGTTGGTATAATATTAAAGGCAGCGAGCAAGGCTTAAACATATTTCAATTTATTGAATTTATAAATTTGTGGAATACACGTATTTCTTAGTGTATAGAAACTACTAGCCCGAGTTATCGCTTCATAAAAACATTCACTTCAATGAAAAATGCCCCACTACATTTTTCCTGGTAGTCCTTGAAAAAAGTTCGATCCGCGAGCGAATTCCCAGCATGCCATTCTCCGATGGTTCAATCGGCATGCCCCAAAACGCTCGTTCCGATGTGGCTTGTCCAACGATAACAAGTTGAAGTTGGCCTTAATACATGTCCAGTTGGCATGCAAGTGGCAGCAGACCCTCCTGGGTGGAGTGTCCTGTACACGGCAATATCGGTAAGAATGCTGGTAATAATATTTGAGGTGCACCGCAGCGATGCTCATACGGAACACACTATGCTATATGAGAGGACGTGCATCCGCATCCGTGTACGGCACTTTTACGCTGCGTTGCCAATGCAACTGCACAGGAAAAAACAATCTATATATATATTATTAGGAACCAAAGATTAAAATAAATCTAGTTAATCACGAAGGCAATGAATAAATAGTAAATTAATAAGGAATATAGCTTATTGAACTAGCCAACAATATTGAAAATATATATTTCATAACTACATATCATCTTAAAATAATTCAGAAAATATATTTCCACTAGAATATTTTGTTGCACAGGAAAAAACAATCTATATATATATTATTAGGAACCAAAGATTAAAATAAATCTAGTTAATCACGAAGGCAATGAATAAATAGTAAATTAATAAGGAATATAGCTTATTGAACTAGCCAACAATATTGAAAATATATATTTCATAACTACATATCATCTTAAAATAATTCAGAAAATATATTTCCACTAGAATATTTTGTTCTCCTGTGAAATTAGTTTCTTTTAAGGTGTTGCCAGCATGAATCATTAGAATTTTAAGGCCAAAAATAACAATTTCCAACTAGACAGAGCTAAAATTACAGAAATAATTTCTTTCTGTGCACCCAAACATCCATTCCCATCCCCAGAGGCCTGTCCAAAGATGACCCAGAATGCAACTTGTGCGGGTTAGTTGCCTGGTTTTCCCCATCTGCACTCGTGTGCGTGTGTCATGTGACTCGGGGCTGCAATGTTTTACTTACCACAAAATTCTGTAACTAAACGCACAGGGGCGTGGCATTTGGGGGGAGGAAGGCTTAGGGGCGGCGGGATGGAAACCATGGAAAAGGGATATGGCGAATAGATACAGGATACATGGGGTCTACTTATGGAGCACTTGAGGCGGCACGCACACAGGTAAATGCTGCTGCATCGGGCAGGATATATCCACTGGCAAGTTTTGTTCGCAAAAGTTGCCACAAAATACTGTGCGAGAGCGGAGGATTCGCCCACAACATATTGTTACGGCAAACGGTAAAGTTCCTGGCCCCAAAATTGTCACCGTTTCAGGTTTCAATGGTGCGCACATTGACAGGATAAACTTTAACTAAAATTTAAGTGGGCAGCCGGCTGTGTGTATGCAGTGGACTTGGGTTTTTGGCCCGAGGCATGAATTTTAAATTACTATAAAATGCCCGATAATGAAAGGCAGGCAAGCTGGTTTTGGTTACCAGGCAGAAGGCCTTGAATAATAATGGTTTAAAATTACATTTGCACTTTGCCTGGCCGAAAGAAACTTTTGTGAATTTGCTTTAACGACATGGATTTGGGCATTAAAAATTTTACTGTGGTTATACAAAGGTACACATTTTTGTTATTTTGAATAGAGCTAAGAATTAACAATCATAAATATTTTATAACTTATAATATATTCATTACAAAATACAAATTTGAAATGCAAAACAATTATTTTAAATTTGCAGAATAATTACCTAAAGTGTTTATTAAAATTAGATCTGTTATATTTTAAAATTTATTATTCACTCGATTTTTTAGAAAATCTTTTTAAATGGAAGTCCCAGGAATAAAGATGATTCAATCAAATCCAGTGAACTGATTTTAAATAGGAATAAAAATAATTTTATAATAAAGGGATATAAATGTTTTTTTTTTAAATTGTAAAATATATATTTATTCGTTAAAGAAGAATGAAATGTTAACTGAGCGTGAAGGAGGTGTCATAAGAGGATTTGAATAAGCTGCTGATTTTAGCGGAGGGGTAATCCCTTAATGAATCAAATAGGCTAATCTTGCCATCCCCACCGCCCCAGCAGGAGCTCAAACTTAATGCTAAGTGCACTTTTGGCTAATTTGGCAATCATTTAGGCACTCAGCCAGCCAATCAGTCAGTCATTCAGTCAGTCAGTCAGCCATTCAGACAATCAGCCACTCACTCAGGCGGCCAATCAGCGGGAGTCTGCGATGCGGCCTGAAATGGGATAGTAATTGGATTGCCGGCTGCTTGTTGTAATGACCCCATATGATGGTGAAACCCAATTGCAAAACGCGCACAGATTTCAGCTCTTCGGCTACTGTTGTTTAATCAAGCGACAAAAATCAATAGGGCAATAGGCCAACACTGCGTATACATGATTTCTGACGTGCTGCTGCCCATGTCTGTTGGCAGTTCGATAAAAGAATGGCAGATAAATTAGAAAGCAAGTGCTATCTGCACTTAGCAGGATGTCATCTTCGTGGCTTTGAAACTCGGCCACCAGCTGGAAGCAATCTCAATTTAAATAATAAAATATTTGGCCAATCGATAATCATGAATTATGTGCTCCCAGCTCTTCACACATTCAATTAGACCAAACAAACACTCGCTCATAAATGTGCACTGGACAGCTCCTTGAGAACCCAGGACTAAAATCCCAGGACTGCAAATGCAACTCACACGAGGCTGCAAGGCGAAAGTTTCCTTTTTCGCTTGGCCTGCATAATTTTTAGCCATCCGCTCGGGCAAATCCATTCGATAACGAAATAAATTGCTTTCAACAAATGCCCACTGCCTTGATTAATAGCCGGAGCTGAGAGGCAGCCAGCCAATGATTGGACAGCCAGTGGAAATCCTTGGTCCTGGGTCCTTCGTCCTTCGTCCTTTCTGCCTGCTGATGAGCGCACATTTACTTAAATGTTCTTGGTTCGCTGGCTGCTCCGGGTGTTTCCTGTGTGTTTGCGCTGTACGAATTTAATTGAGTGCTAAATGGCACGTAAACTGATAGGTCAACACATGCAGACACACAGGGTTACAGGAGTAGGACTCGCAGGCGTTGGACAAACTTTTAGCCATCCCACACCATCTCTTCGCCATCCGCCCCCGAAAAACCCAAACCAAGTTAAAAGGCTAAGGCGTTGTCAAGGACATTCCACACCATCCTTCGACTTCGCTGCGAACGTGGCCTAATGTGCATCAGCCTTCCAACAAATCAACTCGTAAAATGCGTGGGCCAGCACATGTGTGCAAATCGAAGGGAAAGTTCGCTGCAGTGCTCAATTAAATTCATTTAAAAGTCAACTTTTTCCTTTCTATTGCCTGCTATCACGTTTTATTTCTCTATGAATAGGTTAACACACATATCACCATTACAATATATTGATATTAATCCCGAAAATTATAAAAACTCATGACCATAAATAAAATCAGAATTAGTTCATAAAGTAAAAATATATTATATGTGAAAAATATATTTTTTTATTGAATAAAATAAAGAGTCTAATGATTTCTTTTCCTGAAATATATATTGGTATAAGCTGAAAAAATCACTTTTTTTTTGGCAAAGTTCTCAAACATGTGTTTACTTATTTACCAACAGCACAGAGCTGTGAAAAAATATTTTTTGCGAAGTCTGTTGGGTTTGTAAAAAACAATCCATGTGTAGTAAAAGCCAAAAATATTAAAAACATTTTTTCCTTGGACCGTATAATTAAAATAGTCGTTAAACCAGAAAAGAAAAGTACAATTTAAAGATGTCGTTAATATTTTGATGAGGTCTTTTAACATTTTATAAAACAGCTCAAAATATTTTTTGTAATTTATTTTTATATTTTATTTAATTTATTAATATTAGAGAAGTGCTTGCATTTTTTATATAATTTAGTTTGTAACTAGAATCTTCTATATTCACAACCACAATTTTGTATTTTCTTTGGATACAGTATACTTTTAATCTTGTAGATTTGCACCTCCCATTCGCTTTGGAATCGTCACATTAGCAGGACAATTTGTTGGGTAATCTCCTGTTGGTCTGGGAAGTTGGGGCTCCATTTCCATTTGGCCTCTTGGCCTGGCCAAACTTTTTTGCCCCGATAATCCAACGCTGGCTGAGACTGTATCCTGCGAGTCCTTTCAGTCCTTTGAGCGCGTGTGAGTGTGTGCGGGAATGCCAGCCGAGATAAACGTCAGCACGTGCAAATAAAGCATTAAAACAGCCGGCCACACATTAAACCAAAGACAAGGCAAGGGCTCCCTCGCCTTGACCGCAATGACTCAAATGACGAACGGCAAAGGGCATCCTGCTCTCCAGGAGCCAGGATCCCTTGTTGTGGGTCCTGACTTACGCAAACAGTAAGTCAGCCGGCACACACAGAAGCCCACAAGGACGCACGTCTCAAGTTTATCAAAGAAAAACGAATGGGAAGCACCAAAAAAAAAAACCAAAAAAAAAAGAAAAAAGTAAAAGAAAAATCTACAAAGAGCACGGGAAATCCAAGGAAAAGCAGTGGTAACAGGTCAGGCCACACTTAATTCATTCGTGATTTATATGAGTCGCTTTCGGGGACTTAAAATGTGGTTACAGCTTTTGGCTTTGGCTTTGGCTCGGATCTCTGGCTTTTCCCTTGGATTTTGGCTAAAACTGACGAAACTATGTGTGCGGTCTGCTTTGGGCAAAAGATTTGCCTGCGCTCAATTAAAAATTCCCCTTGAGCTGCTCAAAATTCAATTGGAATTCCCCTTTCGCCCTCGACCTCATCCTATGCAAAAAATCATTCCCTGATTTTCTCAACAAAGTCGAAAGCCAGCAAAACCGCTGATAAAATACATATATATATGTATATTTCCCTGGCCAGAGAGACTTTTGGCTAAGCCTGTGAAAACAAGTTTTTTGGCTAGCTGCCGCCGTTCGGCATTTTGTCACTTTGACAAAATTGTTTGGTAGTTTTCTCGCCAGATTCGGCTTCAGACCCCAACTCCCCCTATTTTCCCCCTTTTCACGATCCCAACTTGTCGTTCAAGTGACATTCAATTATTATTTCAGCCAGGCAGTGCACAAACTTTCCAACGAAACCGAACCAAACGAAACGAAACGAGTTGCTGCGACAAACGACAATATTGTTAGAATGTATTACAGTCAGACAAATGTATACATTATATATAGGGGCTACATGGCCCATAATACGTATTTGCGCATTAAATTCAAAACTTTTCAAATAGTTTTGTGCCAAATAAAATCAAAACAAAATCTACAAGAAAATAAAAACATAAGTATGCAAGGCTGTGTGCGTATATAATAAAATGAAAACTTTTAAATTACATTTTCAATGAGAAACGCTGAGACACAGAGTCTCAGTCTCCATTATACGGCTTAGACGGGCATTTTAACTGATTAAAACAAAATTGAGGGCGTTTTCTTTTTGGTAAAGTTTTACAGGAGCCAAGATATCCTGTACCTGCAGTCGTCGACCAGGATTTTCTTATAGTTTTAGGGGGCACTTTACAGCCAGAAATGTCGATAAGAAGCAACAGCATCGTCGTCAGTGTCTTACTGAATAAATGTTGATAAAAGACAGTGAGAAGGTCTCCAGTGTCTTATTTTGCTAAATAAATGTCAGGCGAAGATAGTCTTCTTATTCTAAGCAACAGTGATTTCTAAAATAAAGATTTATTTTGAAAAGCCATCAAATCCCTAGATATTCAGCTTTGGTCTTTCCTAAAATAAACAAATTTAAATACTAATAAATTGATATATACAGAAATTAATTATTTCTGTTAAATCAACAAGGTCAACTAAATTTAAACCAGGTCATATAGTTACAAACTCTGTTTAATCCACATAAAATACGAGCTTGTAACAATAATAAACATGTCACACTCGTGTAAAAACCTTAATTCCTGTACTCGGTATGCACAAAAATCACAGAATCGCTGAAAAGTTTGCGCCCGATTTTCGCAAACAATTTTCCCCCCTGGCGGAGCTTAGGTAAATTCCGAGCTGTGCAAATGCAAATGCGAGTGGGAGTTTCTTATTTTTTCACCGGATAACTCGTAATTTGAACTCGAGGCTGCCGCCCAAAAAGCGTGCAGCTTAAAATTAATGACAGCGACGTAAATGTCAACGCAGGATGAAAAACAAGCGCAACTTTTAGCCAGCCGCAACGTGTGGCAAAAACCATAATAAAGCCGAGTTTTCCAAAAGGGGGTTGCAGAAGGTCTAGAAAGGCGGGTTGAAAGGAGGGCTGCAACCGAGCGATGCATGGCTTCCGGTTTTTGTTCGCGCTCTGGTATTCGCTGCCACGCCCAGTTCCTGGCGCCGCCCCTTTAGGCCAACTCCTTGCCAACGGCATTGCGTGCTCGAGTGTCACATATGCACATTTTATTTATAAACTTGCAGCAAAGTGGAAAATAAAAAACAGCGAACGACTCCGCGGAATGCAATGCCACCTCAACGGGCAGCTCCTTTTTGCTGCGTTTTATTTTTATCCCTTTTTTTTTGTGTATAAAAGGGAGTAACTTTTTACTCCTTGCATGCCCATGCCCGGCGATAAAGTCCGTGAAATGCTTATCATGCTCAAACCGGATGTGCACAGTGTCAAGCGGCAGGAGCAAAGCGTTTTTATATCCCGCGACAGTTTAATGCATAATTGAAAAGCACGCAAAGTGAAACAATAGACCAAGCTCCATGGCTTCAGCTGCTCGACTCCAAGGCCATTTAACCCATTGCCGACTATTGGGCGATGTAAGGCACACTCGAGTACATGGCACTTAAAATATTTCCTCTACACAAGTGCTCTTAAAATTCCTGGAAGCAGAATAAACATTTTGGGCTGGCAAGCAAAACTTATATTTGCACAAAACGCTTTTGATAAGGTAAATGGAGAGATGAGGAAGGGCCTTTAATAGCTCTCACATATGAGGTTTAATTTTGTGAAATGTTATCTCTGTTTTATCCAAGGGCAGGTGTGTAACTGCAATTAAGGCTTGCCAAAAACTTTTCTGTTTACCAACTATTATGAGGTTCTATATGCTTTTGTCAGTTTCATTCAGGTTTGACTTTGTTATAGTTAATTTTTGGGAATTTGTAGAGCTATTTGAAATGAGTAAAAATATTTAAGTCATGCAATTGTGTTTTTGGCACTGATATAAATAATTAAATCGATAAATTTAATACCTGCATATTGAAATCAAAATTTCGTTTAAAATGCTATAATAAAATTGGATTTATTTGAATCAATGTAGAAAATATTAGATGCAGTTTAAGACCAATTTACTTTAAAAAGCGATCAAGAATTGCCTATAAAGATACAGTTTAATATCTTTAAGATATCCTTAATTATTAAAATAGAAAATATATAAATTGACTATGAAGTAAATCGACTTATAACGTTTTAAATATTTTCATTTCTAATCAAATTTTTGGCAGCTAGATTTAAATAAACAATTTCCTTTCATTTATTACCAAACTCATAATGACATTAGCACTTGTTCCAAAAAACTTTCGTTTTGCTTCGAAGGCAGCTTAGGGCGGTTTAAAACATCTTAGTTCTAATTGAATTTTCTGCCTTGCTGGCAGCTTTCTAATGGCTTCTCATTGGGCATGTAAAACACAAATTAATGGCAATCAACATTTCTGCCCATTCGCACTTGTTTGCACTTGATAATGGAAATTATTTAATATTTACGGGCTCAATTGGGCACGAAACAATCGCGCTAATGAACTGTGTAATTTCATTTGGTCGGCCGAAAGAAAGTCCCATCGAGTGAAAAGTGAAATGGCAGAGGGGAAAAGCAGGGGGGCGGCAATTGCGGTGGTAATTGAATGGCGCTTAGCGAAACCAAATCGCAGCTTTATGTCGCTCTTTTAGAGGCACTTGGAAAGTGCGGAGAACAAGTGGCTGTCAGCCGCCATCCGGCATAAACTGCACAAACAAAGCGCGTTTAAGAAAATGTAAAAATACTGCCAAAGTATGCAAAGCTGCTCGTAAAAACACTCGAAACTACGTGCATGCAGCTCAGAGAGTCCTGCCAACCTCGTCCTTCGTCCTTCTGCGGTGGTGGGAATTTTGTGTGGAACTTGGAACTCGGCAGTTGCTTAGCTGCATCCTTCCATGACCGGTTTCCTTCCTGAAAATCCATCAGCGCTAATTTTGCATATTTCAGTTAGTATTTTCTTTTTTCCTTTGGCTCGGCCTGCCAACCAGCCACTCCTTTCATCTCAGTGCACTTTATTCGCCTTTGTTTGGCTAAGCCGGCTTGTGACTTGTGTTTTCCCAGCCTCGAGAGGCCCGAGGATATTTAAGTTATGCAGCGTCTGGAGAAAGGTCCTCGGGAACTGGGTAGATGGGTATCTGTGTATCTCCGTATCTCGGTATCCTGATGATGAATTATGTGCGCCACGTACGTTATTAATAATTCCTGTGCCTGTCAACAAATACATTGTCTTGTGCCGCAATGTCTGCCTCCCACGCCGGCTCACATTGCGTATGCGTGATATTTTTGTATGAGGGGGTCCCAGAACTAGGCATCATCTAAATTTATTGGCCATCTTGTTGTGCAGCAACCAAATTCAAATTGAGGGTCCCTCGACGAGGGATACACCCCATCACGCATACGCCGTGTGTTACAGCACAGCACTACCCCTTTCGCTCATCACGCATACGCCGTGTATTACATCATGGCAACTGTTGTTTGCACAATGTACTGTAGTCCAGAGTGACGCTCGAGTGGCAAACTTAATGGCTGGAAAAATTCAACTCAATCAATTACCAGGACAACACACTCAGCCAGCCGAACATGTGTAATTGATACGAGTCCTTAAAGGTGTTTTGTGTTATTTATGCAGGTGCTCCTTTGCCCAGCATCGCGTGCAAGCACTTTTGGGCCTGAAGTGGGTGCGATGTGTTAACAGGGCCACTTCATTTCGGCAATTAAACGGTTACATTGTGCTGCTTCTCACTTCTCTGGGGGGAAATTGAGGGCCGGCATTCGTCAGATAAATCAACTGGCAAATCAATTTGTAATGGCCTCACAATGCTTTGGGAGAAAATCATCTAATTATTCGGTGGACGGCAGTTTAATGATTAAATATTTCATACGCTCCGACTGACACCGGGTTTGTCCGGGCAGAAATCACAAATGTCTGGCCATTTCCCCTGGCTCATTTGGGCCAAGACCAAACACTGCAGCATTAATTAAATATTTATGCACCATACACGAACAAACAAACAAACAAACAGACATGGCACACACTTATGCGAGGCCAAACAGAGCGCAACAAATAAAGACGGTCAATTCTGTTACGCCACGCTGACTCAAGGAGTAACAAGGATATTCAGATACATAGATATATATATTTGTATACTTGAACTCGTACACATCCCCACACATTCAATTGCTTTTATTTACCGCTTTAACATGTAAGCTCAAGACAATGCAATAAAGTTGAAATTAGTTCGGGCCATAATTTCAGGTGAACATCCGGAGGCAATGCAAACCGGCTCTTCCGGTTGTCAGTACAATTGGCTGACAATCGTCCTGCTCCTGGGCCTCGTCCTTTGCTACAGTCAACAGTGCAGCTCCGGCGCAGTGGCAGCATCATTAACATGGCCATTACCATTACCATCACAATTACCATTACCGGCGGCAGCAGCAGCGGCAGCGGGAGAAAGTGCATCAAGTGAAAGTGTGGCAGCCGCAGCAGCAGAAGCAGCAGCAGCCGCAACAACAACAACGAGAAAGCGGTGTCCTGCGGTCAAAAGTTGTCGCCAGGCCACCGGCCATGTCCTGGCCAAAAGGTCCTGTCACAGATGATCAACTGAAGGCCACAGCAGCCCCAACTAAATAGAGTAATTTAAGGAGCCACATGAAATGTGTGCGAGTGAGTGTTCGACTAAGTATCCACTGAGTGTGTGAATGATCGTTTGAGTGTCGGCTATTCAGCCCTCTAGAATGTCAGTTTTAAACTTGTACTCAAAAACAACATTGCGGACAATGGCGCAGTGATGGATTTAATTTAATCTAACTAAAAGATTACGTACTTAAAAGAAAAGCAATCTACCTTTTCTTATTTTAACAATCGGTTCCAATTTGTTTAGTATTTAACGAATAATTAATTGAGCTCTGTTTTAAGAACTTTAAACCTTAAACACATTTTGTTTATTTCTTTAAATTATTTAAAACTCCTATTTAATCAAATTTTTGATTGTTTTGATTCTTAAAAACCTATTGTATTATTTTTCTTATTCAAAAAGTTGTTCTTTTGTGTTTCTTATCTTGTTATTCAAACTATCTCAACTAAAAATATAAATTAATTGTAGTAATTACCTTTACAATATTATTAATATATTTTCTTAATTTTCCTATTAAATACATGTTTATCTACCAGTACCCAATTTTTTGTTTAAATGTATATTTATAATTATTTTTTATATTTTTTCTGTTACAATAATATTTGTATCCTGATTGATTCCAAAAAACAACCAGGATATTGACAATCTATAAATTATTTATTTAATTTGAATAAATTTCGTGAATTTATTTGCCAGTCTAAAAAAAACGAAAACTGTTAATTAAATATTGTTAATTAAAATATTAATATCCACAGCAATTTCTCCCAACTTTTTTTATCCTGCCCAAGCCGTTGTAAAGCAATGTAATTATATAAATAAATATGTATGTAAGCTTATTGATTACAATTTAATGTGTATATTTAAACAAAATCAAAATTTACTATAGGATGTGTGTAAATAACGAACTTAAATATAATTACGAGGCAAACAAAAAAATATGTATCGCAAACATAATATAGGAATGAGTAATCTCTATGGCCAGCGGCGCTGACTCTTTTAATAAATTAATGAATAATCAAATAAAGTGCAGTGTACAGTGCAAGTGCCGGGCTCAATATTAAATAATTAGATAAAAACGTAGACAAGCCAAACAGCAACAAAATGAGTGCAGCAGTGAGTCATAAAACATTTAAATTGATTGCCATATCATGCAAATATTTGCACTGCGCAATTCTCCACCAAACCAAATGTAAATTCGATTTTCTGCTTTATTCACCCACGCAAAATATAATTTATTTAATTTTTTACTGCATTGATATTAATGTCACAGTTTCATAATTGACGGTAAGCCAGCCTGCCATGTTTCGAAATGATTAAAAAATTCCACGCCATATTTATCTAATAGTTTCCTTAAAAATGGATGAAATATTTGCAACTCTCCGCACATTTTGGCAATTTTTAAATGTCACTTCCAGTCGGTAGAATTACCTAAGCTGAATAATAGTTTCCCATTAGTTTTGCAATCTTAATTAAAAACCGTGTTGTCGTGTTAAATGACCACCAACTGGGAAACGCCTATTGAGTAATTTTCTATAGCTGTATTTTCAAACTTTAATTACAATAAATGGCAAGCGAGTACAGTGCATATAAAAATAATTACCTCAGGGAAAGAAGTATATGTGCATTGAAATTATTTTAAAAAAAATCATAAAATAATTATATTAGGTTTTTGATTAAATTTTTTTTATATTGCTTGAGTACATATTAACAAAAAAATAACCATATATTTTTCGTAAACGTTAAGATTAACTTTAAATTAAATAAAGAACTTTATTTTCATATGAAATAAGTATATGTGCATACTGCAAGAAAATTCGAAATATGGGTTGAACAATTTTTTAACAATTTTAAATATACTTCTTAATAATTTATATGTTTTCCTTTCTTAATAAAAATTTGATTAATCCGATTGGGCATTGAAGTTGCCAAGTTTTGCAGAGTTGTCGGATTTATTTGATCCCATTCCTTGATCAAAGCCTTTTTGAGGTCATTAACTGTGTCGAACTGGCGGCCATTCTTGTAAACTTTATTAGAAAGTATTCCCCAAAGATCTTCTATTGGGTTTAGGTCTGGGCTGATCGCTGGCCATTGCAATAGCGGTATTTTTCTAGCTGCCAGGAAGTCTTTAGTTTTACGAGCTGTGTGGATTGGCGCGTTGTCTTGCTGGAATATCCACTCATCCCCATAATGGTCTCCAGCAAATTCGATGAGCACAGTTTCCAGTAACTCTATATAAATTTCTGCATTTGTTCTAGTCGGTATAAAACAAAGTGGAGACTTCCCAGCATACCCAAATCCGGCCCAAACCATTAATGATCCTCCACCGTGATTTCGTTTATGGCAGATCTGTCGTGGTTGCCTTTTGTCTCGCCAATACTTTTGACAGGAGTCAGGACCGTCTAAATTAAATTTTTTTTCGTCCGAAAATATAACTTTTTTAAACTCCTCCGACCAAAATTTGTATTGCTCAGCAAATTGTAGACGAGCGGTTATGTGACGCTTTAATAGCCTTGGTACAGCGTCGCGTGAACCATATGTAACCATTTTGTTCTGGTTCAAAATTTGGTTTATACGTCTTTTGGATACGTCAAGATTCAGTTGACCTTTTATCTCCATGCAAGACTTGTTGTCTTGAACAGCTAGACGCCGAATTTGTCTCTTGCACCGCTCGTCGATTTCAGTGGGCCTGCCGCTTCGCTTTATTTTTCCATAACTTTCCGGATTTTTAAGGAAGTTACTTATTGTATTCCTGTGCCTATTTAATCTGGCAGCAATATAAGAAATGGTCTGGCCAGATTCAGCCAGTCCTTTGATCATGCCGCGATCTTCCTCTGACAAATGTATACCACGTGGCATTCTACCGTAAAATCAAACTTAATATTAATTATTTTATTCTACAAGGATAAACAATATATTTTACTTACGTTCCGCTGATTAAAAAATATTTTTAGATCACACTTCTTAGCTTACTCGCTATCAATAACAAAATAATCTCAATTTGCACATATACTTATTTCCTATTAAAAACACAAGTTTCAGCACATGTTATTAAAAACGGTACAACGAATGATGCCCAAAGAGGACCATTGAATTAGGAGATGTTCATAAAAGATAAGAATACAAAACTGCGTACTTACAAAAACTGTACCGTTAACTTTAGAGAAAATAAAATAAAATTAAAAAGTGCACATATACTTATTTCCCTGAGGTACAACCAACAAAAAATCATAATTATTTCACCCAATAAATTGATTTAATTAAGCATTAATATGTGAAAAATTCAAACATCAGATTCGATTTCTGACCCGATGAAAGAAATAAAGTAAAATGACCTCTGTTTACGCACCGCAAATATTATAAATCATAATTGTTATAATTATATAACAACAATTTGTACAGGCCCGCAGAATAACTAACATTTGCCATTCAAATCAAGCAATAACCAATTCAATCCCAATGTGAATGCTAGCCCAATTAAAATGTGATGTGATTTTGCCCCATCTTGTGTTTGGAAACAATTATAATGGGACATAATTTCGAATTATGCGCTGTCATTTTGTTTGCCGTGGCCACAGCAAAGCCAAACTAATTTTATTAATTTCCGTTAAGCTTTAAAAATAATGTTAGCCATAAGCCGCCTTTATTTTATCATAAGAGATAATGTTATTTTGCAGTTTCACAATGCGGCTTTCAAAACAAACGTTGAATTTATCTCCAATTATGGCTACCTTATTGAATCATTTTCTAACCATACCGAAAATCATGGAGGTTATTAATTTAGACCTGGCCTTAAACATTTACATTTTAAATGCCCGGTAGAAATTGCAATTTACCCGTTCTTGTTTAACTGACGACAAGTAATCATCCAATTGTTAATGCAACCAATCAAAACTATAAGCAGTCAGCCCACAAAACACATATGAATATATATATATATACTTGCGTTTAAGTGTGAATACGAACATATGCCAGCCAATTTGAAATTCTAACTCAACGGAATGCTAATGCCATAAGCCCACAAGCATTCGCCATAAACCTTTAAAGCGCATCACATAAATCTACATATGCATATATATACTCGTAGGCCATCAGCTAAGTACTTCCTGTATATTAAAGTTAATTAGTGAAGCTCTAGAATTATGCATTAGTCAAGTAAATCTACATGCTATGTGTATACACTAACGACATAGTTAAATAGTTGTAATAAAGCAATCGAACTGTGTAAAACGAACTACTTTTAACTGTTGAAATTAAACTAAATGGCAAACTAGTGAAAGCATAATACAAATATGACATCATAACGAAACATAGCAAACCATAACAAATAACAATAATAAACAAATAGCAACGATAACAAAAGAGTGTGTTGTTGTTTGTCTTTTGTGCAATGATTGTCGCCACAATGATGTAAAACAACAGACAAAAAAAAAAACAAAAAAAAACCAGAAAGACAGCGATACGATTAAAATTTTTTATTTAAAAATTAACCCCTACATGGCGTTTTCATTCGGGGGGCTTAGCCGTGTTAAAGGCACTGCCGCTCGATTATTTATGCAAACTACAGGGGAACCCAAACAGCTGGCTGCAACCTCCAGTCCTTCAGCGGGATTCGAAGAAATGAAAAATAAGCTGCAACGTATGCGTGTGTCACATGTAATCGCTGGATTATAGACAGCATTGGCCAGGATGGCAGGATGGTAGGTCGGCAGGATGGCAGGCGTTGAAAACTGGGTCAGCAAATAAATCGAAAAGGCTTAAAACAAGGAAAAGGAGAGGCCATAGAACAGCCATGGACAGTCGAAGTACGAGGCTTATGCACACCGAGCAGTTTGCTCCCGGGCAGCAGGAGTGGGATGATTCCGAAAAGGACATGGCCCAGGACATGGGTGTCCTGTAAGTATGTGGGCATGCTGGTATGTGGCTGTCACTATGTAAGTATGTGCGGATGTGAGCATCTCAAAACAATTTACATTTGTTGTCCTGCTGATGTGTTGCAATAACACAGGACATTCTTCCCTTTCTAATTACTTTCAGCTCAATTCACGTTAGAGAAAATAAATAGAGCTCACGCCCGAGCTATTCCAAAAGTATTTGTACAAGTATGTGGTTGCTTATGCAGCAAAGCCTTGGTATTCATTTGTTCATCAAGGAATTTCGGATTTACTAGCTTTCCCCAGGGGTCTTAAGTCTGCCGTTTCGTTCTGTAAAAAATAAATCATTTTTTCTTTACTAACTGTTTTGTTAGATATTTAATTTGATTTAACCCTTCTGTCCTAAGGTTCTTGAACATATCTATAATTTTAAATTGTTTACTGTTCCATAAAAAAGAAATATTTATAATATTTTGAGTTATTTATTGCCTTCTTAAAATATTTAATCATTTGAATATAGCTCCTTTACAAAGGCTCTTAAGTTGCACCATTACATTTAGCTCTACATATATGCACCTCTTAACTTTCAAGTGGAACTCCCTATAACACACCTGTAATATTTAAATTTAATGAAGGCTTACGTTTTTGTTCTTAAATTTAATCACATTAAGCTACAACACATTTCCATTATGCCTCCCCTCTGGGCTTAAAATCGCTTTAATTAAAAATAAACTAATTGAGAATTGTCTAATTCTGGCACTCCGTTGAGCCCGGAAATTCTGACAGACAGGCAATCCTGCAAAACCGCAATCGAATGCGAAATGTAGGTGTATATCCAGCGAGCTCATTAATTAACTATTTCTCGATGGGCAGCTGTGAAACGTTGGAATGCAGCTGTAATTCTATTAAATTGTGCCGCAAATCGCAGCTTATCCGTACGCCTGTCTGCTTTCGAATTCAAAATAATAACAATAATGCAAGGATGCGGATGAACTTTGACCGCAGGCAACCCAAACACCAGTGGTCCAATATTCCGACCAAATGCAATGGGTCCCCAAAAATGATGGCGTCTGATTTTAAGGCCATTTTGCGACTGCGTTGGCATAAAAATAAAAATATTTCTACGCTCCCTTGAGTCCAAATTGATGCGCGCTGCTTATGCAAATTTCTGGTTGCCTAAGCAACCGCAGTGCCAAGCTGTTGTTGGCTGGATTTTGGATGGAATAGGCCCGAAATCAGGGGCCTACAACCCCGGACATGGGCATGTAATTTGGCCTGATAGATTCAGCTTAATGGCAGGCATTAGAAACATTTGTTGCCTGTGTGGCAACGGCCACAGGAACAGGAACAGAAACAGGCGGAATAGCCATGGTTTTGGCCAGATATTGATTCGAGAGCAGCACGGGGGGTCCTGCGAAATCAGTTTTGAACAGGCTTCAGGGCGCCACAGACCTCAGATTTTCGCTCTCACATTTTCATACTATATATATGCCATATATGACAAAACATTTTGCACACACGCGCTTTTGACCGCATTCCTTGCCAGCACTTGTACGCTAATTTGACTGAAAATTTAGATGCCATCAACATACTACACATGTAATCCCTGCGAATTCCTTAAATGACAGTTGCACATGGAGTGACCATGAAAGGGGATATGAAAGTGGGCTAAACGTGGGGAATATAAGCCAATAAATGAGCGCATTTCCAGGAAATTCAACGCACTTGATGGCCGCTATTTTTGGCAAGTACTTCTGAGAATATGAAAAGGGAAATTTATAAAAGAAGGCAAACTCCAGCTACTTTTCGTTGGAATTTCAATTTATTTGCCTATTTTTGGATTAATTTAAAATTCGTATTAAAGTCGTTTTCGCCATTTTCCTTGTCTTCGAAGGAAATTTTAGGGATGGATAATCTGGTTTAGGCGACTTTATTCACCTTAGCTTGCTGGTAATTGTTGGAAGACCAAAAACAATTTTAAAAGCTTTTAATTTTTAAATTAAAAATTACTTAAGTCGTACTTTCAAAGAATATAAAATATTTTTTAAGTCCTAAAATCTTTAATAAATAAAATATAATATATAAGTATATAATATAAACATTTAATATATACTTACTAAACTGACTAACTTAAATGTTACAAATGTATAATGATTAGTAAAATGTACTTTTTTAAATGTTAAAAAATTACGTTATCTTTAGTATAGTATATAACATTAGAAAAATCTTTATCTATGTCCTGATTACGACGGATTCCAGGGCATATAAACTGGCCAACATAGCATTATTTTTCGAGGGGCGGCCAGTGTCAACGGGTGTTTGCGCCGCGTGGGCGTGGCCACGCCCACTGTGGTCGGGCATAAACTGGCCGCTACAACAACCGCACGAAATGCCAGTTGAATTATAGACCATTTGAATGAAATTATTTTAATTGCGTAAATCACTTTGCAGCCAAACCGAAAATTCAACAATGCTGCGGTGCATCGAAGGGCGGGCCGGGAAAATGGTATGGGGGGCGTGGCAGTGGGTCCGGGAAAGTGGAAAGTGTGAGCATGCCACTGGCACACTTATTGGCCAATCTCATTTAATGCCCGCCACTTTTGCGGACTTTGTGGGCCAACAAAGCTGCATTTTGGGGGAGATTGCAAAAAGAGGTGGAGTTGGCTGAAATGGGAACTTAAAAGGACTGGGAGGACCATCGAGAATTTAACCAAAATATTTCTGTTTGCATATTTGCACTCCATTCCACTCCATGCCCGATAATTGTTTTCACTAGGTCGACAATGCAAATAAATTCCGCCAACAATTGCGCTCGGCTTCATTCTCCCCGGGGAAAAAAGATGGGGGCACCACTTGCAATTGCGACTATAATTTGTACAAATTATCGCCAATATTATGAAAGCATTTTTGCGCACACCGCACACTGAATCGAATCGAATCGTTGGCTTCTAATGGAGCACACGGCGTATGCGTGATATCAATAAATGCATATTTTACACGGTGCGCGACACTTGAAGCGGCGATAAATGCAATGTTTCCATAATTTATGAGTCGACATGGACAGATGGGGCAAATATTTGCAAACACTCTTCGTGCATTACATTAATAAAACAACATAATGGCGTGGGCAAAGGTCAGCCCAACTTTATACTCCTGCAAGAATTTGCTGCCGCGGTAATCCACCGTGTCCTGCGAAAATAGTTGGACAATATAATATAACTCGACCTTGCACTCTCAACCAATAAACTCAGGAATATTAGGACAGAGCCCGAAAAAGGTGCCATTATACTAATGAAAATGTAGAGTGTGAAATATTTATTAAGCCATTAGGTTTGTTAAGGAAATTATTGTAACCGTTTGTCAAGAGTAAAACCAAAAATGGCCTTATTTATTTAATGAATTAATATTTTCTTAGCTGCCTATTCCTAATAGCACTATTATATATATCTTTCTTAAAGATATTACGTTGACATCTATTGCATAAGAGGTAAAGAGAAACCGTAAGTATTTGCCTTGCAGGGGATCTTATTCAGCTTTCGAGTGCTTATTGTTGTCAGAAAAGCGATATAGCCAAGATACGAGATATGCGTGACGGGGCATGATAAATGATGAGGCCTTCCACCGCTGCCGCGCTCTATAAATAAGGCTTAGTGCCCTGAGTTTGTGGGTGCGACTACCACTAGAACTATGAACTATGAACTATGAACTTATGGCATATTTGCTCGCCTTCGGCAGCAATCAACTGCACTTAGCGTTAAGTGGGCTTACTCCACTCGTGCCTCAACCATCCAGCCAGCTGATTTCAATGCCCGCCCGAGAGCCACTTGTCGACGTCTTCAATGGAAGGCGGCGCCGTTGACACGACATGAGCCTCGAATCCCACCACTCGCAGGATCAGCGATAGCACCACCGTGTTGACTCGAGCGGACACGGACTTCCTGGCTGCCATCGCGGCATCCTCACATCCTGCATCTGCCGCCGGATGCAATGACACGAGGTTCGGAAACGGCCTACTGGTTTGGGAGTGCGAATGTACAAAACGTAAGTAGTTCGACTCCATAAGAAACTGGGAATGCGATATGTATACATAATAATAAAAATAAATAAAGCACCCATACAGAAGGTTCGAATTCCACTGCTGTTAATATGTGTCAAGAAATGTCAACACCCGCAGAGCATTTATTTTAAATATTGCTAATAAAGTTGAACTGAAACAACGCAGCAGCTTCAGTTTCCAAGCATACTCCTTAAAAAATAATTGAAAACAGCAGCAGGGCTGTAGCATCATAAATTAATGTCAAATATTATTAACATTTAACTACCTAAGAGGTATTTCTTAAGAGTATTTCGGAATGCAATAATGGAACATATGTTTCACAGCCACCTACACGGATGACTTAAGAACCTGCATGTTCCTTTGAAATATCGCCAGATGGCGCCTTCTTTACAGGCACATGTTGCTTTGTAACTTTCAAATTGCCGCTGAACTCCTTAACAAATTGAAATAGAGAATGTAGTCAAGTGACTTGCGTTACTTATTTGCCCGATGTATGTGATGTGATGTGATCTCTAAAAGCATCTACAAATGTATCTAAATAGTCCAAGGTGGAAGGGTTGAAGCCCATTCTCATCTTGGTTGAAAAGTGAATAAAAATTTAATTATTAAGTAGAATACCATAGAACTATTTCATTCATAAGCCTCCATAGTCAAATTCTAGTCTCTACATTACAGTTATTTCTAATAAATAGGAACCCTGATGGGTTTAATTAATAACTCGAAGGAAAATCATACTCAATGCTCAGTATGTTGCACCCCAATAATTTTCATTATATTTCTATAATTCCATTCTATCTCTATTATTCAAAGGAAGCCAATCGTGACCACTCCAAGATGAAGTCTCAATTTGAATTGAAATGGCTGAATCCCGTCTGATTTCAGGAGAGGAGTTCGCAGCGGGCTGCAAAATAATTGTCTTGTCAACTTATGGATTTCGCATTGTTTGGCCATTTCCCAAGGACATCATCAATCAGGCCAACAAAGGCGGGCCACCTAAACACACACACTCTCAAACTCACACTCCAGGACTCCCGCACACATGGCACTTATTGGTGTCACGACCAACATCAGAATGACGGACAACTTCCAGTTTGGGGCTTACTCCTGCTTTGCCCGGGAAAGGAAAACCGTCGATCAACTCATGAGACATGACCAATAAAAAGGGTTAAGACCGGGCCAAAAGCGAGGACACTGTACGCGTTCGTTGCCAAGAAATAGGAAAAACTTGACCACAATGACAAACTAATTAAAATGCAAAACAGTTTCCTATTTTTTAATTTTCGCCAATCTCACGGTCCTTTCTTTTAGCCTGCTGACCACGAGGATTTTGGCAGTGAAACAATTTTAGAATTAAAGCAAATCTGTTATTGTTCTGTGAAGGACATGGTGGCTAAAGTCAAAGTTGCAGCTCGGGGGCAGGATTTTTTTCTATTTTTTTGTACCGTTGACCCACTGTACTTGGGCTTGTATCTATTGGCATATTGGAAAAGTGCCATACCACGACCTTTTCGGATCCTTTTTTTTTGTCCCCAGCTATTTTCTTCGCCTCGCTTTTTCTCCTTTAGCGCATGCTGGAGTCCTTTTTCTCTCCTTCTGGTCAGCTGGTATTTTTACATATCCCAGGGACTTAAACTGGAAAAAATGTATATCATATTGGATGGGTTATTTATTTATTATAGGTTTCAATGATAGCTTTTAATGAAAAATGTTTGATAATCAATGGTTATAAATCAGCTAAATAGATTTATACATAAATTAAAAGATCCGGTTTGAAACCAATATTTTAAAAATGCCATATATTTATTTAAGAAAACAATAATAATTTGTTATTCATATCCATTATCTTCTATCCAAGATCATTAAAGATATAAAATTCTTAAATTAGCTTATATGGTAAATAATGTTAGAAATAGAATTTATTATGTTTAATATTATTTTATATATTTTATTAATATCCTTCAAATTTGTTATCATTAATGTCTGCGATATTTTTTCCAATGCAGATAGATATACATTTTGAACATACTTATAATCGCACGTGACCATAAGTGCGTCTGTCCGTTTGTCGCTCTTTCGACCGAGGATATTTTGGTATTTCGGTCATGTAACGGTAAAAATTGTTTGCATATTGTTTCGGCCATTGTGATTTTTCGTCCCGCTCTCCATATACGTATATAGATATATTATTCGCATATATATCTCGGACAGCGGAACGTGTGCCAGATTGAATGAGGCAAATGAAGCGATCGTGATGACGTTGAAGATGAAGGAGGCAAACTTTCGTTTGTCGGACAAATTAAAATAAAATATATATGTGGCGAGGTGGGTCACGCACGTGCGCCTGTGGCTATGCAACGATTTCTGCACCATTCCCCTGGAAACGACACATAACACACGCGTATAAACAGACTCAAATTAATGGCTGGCAGCGCCATAAGTTATGCAGCTGCATATTAAACACCCGACTGCGATTTCGATTCCGATTCTGAATCCGATTCCCGTTCCGAATCGGAATCCAAGTCGCAGCTATGTTGCCCCCGATTCAGCCATGTGGCATTTACACCAATTATCGCACACACCGCCCCAGATGTGCGGGCCTGGACTGGAAGTTATATCATAGGCTGCTAATGGCATTGCTAATGGTCGATTTTCACACGCCTGCTTAGCCAGACCCCCCTGCCTTTCCATCGAATTTGTGTATTTGTAGGCTGCATAAACAAACAACTAACTGGCTAGATAGATGGCTGGATAGAGATACTGGCCCAGAGACGAATAGATAGCCCCTTGGGTCCGCACATTTGCATTGAGTGCGACCATAAATCAGTTTCAGTCAATTCACTTAAGGACATTTTAGGTGCTAATTTCGAGCTGCCCTACTGAGCTTCCTATTTGCCAGCAGAAGTCAGTGACAAGTCGGTCAGATAAATGTTGTGAGATCGAAATAGATTGGCTTTTTGGGTGGGGGAATTACGAACCTAACTAGGGCAACCGCATCAATAACTTAGTAATCTGTTAGCCACTAAAGTCATGGGATCCTAACTACTACTTAGCTACTTTACACATTATAGAGGCTTACTGGATAATTAAAACTTTCGAAAATTATTAAGTTATAATGTGATGGAAACAGCACGCTTTGTAATTCTACGTTAATCACTTCTTTAAAAGTTTTCTTCGACTTGAAAAAAGAAATACTTTAAAATACAACTTTTACCAGCAGGCTTTTAAAATTTCTCCTTTCTTTATTGCAGTACAGAAGAAAATGGCAAACTTTCCCTGGGCAACCACACCAATGGGCTTTGCTCAACCAGAAATATACGTACATACTATATATCTCTTTGGCCCACACTGATTGCACTCAAATTGATTCCTGAATACATATTTGCATTTGATTATTTGTTGCTGGTGATTTCTATGCAAAATTAGACCAGGCTTTTTGCCAGTCTCTTTGAGCGTTTGTCTGCATCTGAATCTGAAAGTGAGTGCGAGTGCTGGTGACACATTTCATTTGATTACATTTCCTTCGCCAAATGGTTGGGCAAATACAGCCTACGGGAATCGGAATGAATCACCCTCGAAAAGGTTGCCAAAATTGGGGCATTCACAACAGGTGGGGACGATTCAAAAATCATTGATGTTTTTCAAGTGTGCCGCTCTGATGGAGCCGCTGATATGCAAATGCCTTAATTTTGCAGCTATAACGCGTAAAAATCTGTCAGATCCTGTGGGGACTCCTCGCCCCCATTCGGTTCACCCCACACATCCTGTTCTCGTGTTTGCGGTCGCCAAATTCGCGTTTGTAAGCCAGGACATGCATATATATGATGGTGTCTGTGTCGAAAACAAGCCAACTGATGTGGATGCAACCAAAAAACGGAAAAAAGGGAGACAAATGGCCCAAAAGAAGTGAGAACGGCGGAGGTTGCGGAAAAAAAGGACGTAAAGCAAAGTTGCACTTGCGTAAAAGTTTCTTCACCCTTTTGTTGCAAATAAATTAAGTGCAGGCGACGTTGAGGCTTATTGGCACAGCTTTCGCTTATTTTGTAAACAGCGTAGAAATACACTGAGAAAAGCGCGGGGGGGAAGGGAGAAGGGAAAAGCGAGCGGGGGGAAACCCCACTGGAAGCGACGTTTCCGCTGTCAGTTAAGTCAAATAACGGTGAGAAGACACGGAGCTGTTGCCGATGCACTGAACAAAACAAGGCAAAATAATAAATAAGAAATGCATTATTTCAAACGAACATTTATAAAGTGGAAAAAAGAAATTGATATTTTACTAAAATGTATGATGAAATTGTTTTACAGGCTTTTCAATAATATTTATTATTTTTAACAATTGTATTTTAATATGTTAATTTTATATTTTGCTCGTTATATTAAAGTGATGTATACATAAGATACAGCGCAACATTTTTGTAAAAACGATATAATAAAACTTGTTTACATTAAAATAAATATTTATTCAGGTTATGAATAATAAATGTAGTTGTAGCTTATAAATTTACAAGATGTTTATCAAATATTTTATTAAGATACTCATTGAAAACTATATATTTTATATTTATAACTGTATTTAAAAACGATATTATGATAATATGAAAATAAATATTATTCTTAGTCTAAACAAAATAAGAATTTATATCTTATAATTGAAATAAACATGTTGAAAATAAAAAAAAATTCCTTTAAGCGCTGTATACAAATTTTAGAATGAAGTCTAGTTATCAAACAATTCTTTCCAGTGTACTATTACAGCAAACTGTTTTGAGGCAGGTTGCAGGTTGCATTTGCAGCGGTTGTCAATGGCCGGGTGGCAGACATTATCAGGACTTCCGCAACCTCGTTTCGCGGGGCATTGGGATTGGGGGCGTGGCAGGGGGCTTGGCAACGGAACTTTGCCGAACAAAACGGAAGTGAATTGTTTCGTGTACTCACGCCGCAATCCCCGCCTGCAGAAGGAATGATTTCCAAAGGAGCTCTGAAAGGGCTGCGATTGAATCGATCCATTCGACCGCAAGCACAACTGGTAAACAAAAATGATGAAAAATCAGCCATAAATAATGCACAAGTCACTCATGCAAAATGCATAAATACATGCCGCACTTAATTAGCGCTCTCCGATTTTTAATGGCGTTAATTGCATGGCATAAATGACACTGGCCAACAAACAACAAAAGAGACAACCGCCACTGCTCCATTGGTTGCGTTAATAATCTGGGCAAAAAGAAGAATTTAATTAGCAACAGTCGCAGACGCGCTGGGAAAACAAAACAAACGCGATCCAAGCTTAAAATTCAATATTAAATTGAGGGAAAAAGTTGATGACGCCGCCATTCGTGAGCTTAAAGCGCCAGCCAAATTGTTATGAGATCTTTTTAAAACAGTGCATACTGTGGCTCTTATTGAGGACTATATATCTGAGGTAATAAAATGTCTCAATGTAATATGCATTTTTATTATTTTCCCACTTCAACTACCCAACTTTTTGCTCCATTTGCCGCACTTTCTCACGCCTTTTCGATTTATTTTCCCCAGCGACACTTTCAGCTTTCAGTTAGCTGTTAAGTAAATTGTTGAAACGCATGCAGCTATCATAACTTGAATTCCACTGGCTCTGCTCCTGAATGTCCTGTCCTCGCAGGACCAACTTTGCCAAGAGGAAGCGACAGTTGATTTAACACGAAGGCACACACAAATAGCAGAGTTGCAGACGCGTGCACCTGTCGTCAAAACTTGCATAAGTCATGAAAGCCCTGGAAAACGAGGAAAAACCCGGCGACTTCATCTGCCCAACCCGCTTTTCGCCCCCCACCCCCCTCTGCTGGCATTAAAAATGTCAAGTCGAGTGATTCCTGGGCCCTGTGAATCCGAAATCCCAAAGCCAGGACCCCGAAGCGGGATTTATGTGAGCTAATTAAATTTAATGCGCTCTCTGTGGCGCAGTAGTCAATCTGCAAGGCAGTCCGTTCGCTTCTTTAATTTTTGATCAACTTTTTTTTTGGTGAAGCCTGCTCGCCTGCCCGGCAATTTAAAGGAAAAGTTCCAGCCGGAAAGGCGAGCAAAACTTTATATAGGCTTGTTAGGGAAAAGTTTTAGCAGGGCGGCGTTTATTTTCGGCAACTGCCAAGCCAGAACTCAAAGGCCAAAACTCCGGGACGGCAACAAATGAAATGAAAACGTGTCAATTTACTTTCTGACAGCCCAGACACACCAGAAACAAACGCCCCAGAAGATGCGTGTGTCAGTTCGTTTTAATTTCCAATTAATTTGTCAACTTTTCAAGTTTTCCGAAAATTTTGATCTCTCGATTTTTGAAGTGCCTGCGGCCAATTGATTGGAGGAGAGCTTGGCACCGCACTTTGTATGTTTATGATCGTCAAACCCTTTTTCGCTCTTAAGGAATTTACGTTCTTATTTATTATTTCGCTTTTATATGCTTATGTATGGGCCATTTTCTTTGTGGTTTTTGGATTTTGGGTCCGTCAGTGGCAGCCCTCGTTTTTATGGCCATTTGACTCCGTTTTATTGTCACACCGCCGAGGGAGTGGGTGGCCAAACCACTTGGCCATCGGGACACTTGGCCACTTTAGAGTTGTCTTTCGGCGTCATAAATTTCGCCACGTCGGCCATTTTGCGGCGTGCTGAGACATTAATTTGATGCCAGCAATGGCTGCTTACCGGGTTTCCGTTTCCGCTTCACTTTCTTCTTCTATCCCACCATCTCCTTTTCCTGCGGCGAGCAGAACATAATTTATTTGCCATTATGGAAACTTCATTCGCTGTTGATTGGAAACTTGTAATACATATACTATACGTACTTTTCAATTTCGTGTGCGGCGTTGGCGGCAAAACATAATTCCAAGTGCAGCTAAAGTTATGGCTGCTGAAGGAGCCACCAGGATCCCACCAATATACATATATATATACATATATAAACGCTGGCTGAAGGACGCTGCAAAATGCCAAACGCAAATGTCGCCAATATCCCAATGGCAATCGATGAAAATTTATAGAAAATTGCTCACAAATAAAATTTTACGTTTGTTTGCTTTTTTCATTTACGATGCCGGCAAACATTTCGCCTGCCTGCCGTCCCAGCATTTCTTAACCTGTTTTTCCTTTGGCTTGCGGGAAAGTGGAAATGTGGAAAGTGCTTTTCCTTGACTTCTGGCCGTCAGCGTGTTTTCTCTTTGCTGCACCAAAGCGATTTGCATTGCGATTGTTGTTTTCCCGCTGCTCAGCGGGGAATCCCATTGCTGTTAATGTTTACGATTGTCGTTTTCAATTTCAGTTAATTGAAACAAGGGCAACCAGGGCCAATGTATTAAGCCCGCTCCAAAGGGACCTGCAATACAGCAGCATCAGCTCATATGAGCCGTACTTCTGGCGAAGATTTAGCCATGTTCTTCTTTGCTTTGCTACTTTTCCCAACATTTTTCCATGATTTTTTTCTTTGCTTGCAGTTTTCGACTTTGAGCGTTTCTCTGGCTGCCATAGTTTATTCTGTTTGCCCTGGAAAGACTGCCACAGTTTACAGCTGGTAATTTTAAGACATAAAGGGAGCTATTTGGGATGGAACAGGTTTACGCGCTGCAAATGTCCAGCTAAGCAGTAAATAGTAAGACTTTGTTTGAGCTGAAATACGCAGCGAACACCCTAAATTATGTTGAATTTAAAAATATCCATCACTATCCGCTGGACATTTTTTTCATAGTGCATTCCTAAGGCAAACCTTAAAGTTTTAAATAATATCCGACCCAACATTTTATGAAAAGAACTTTCTTGCAGAGAAATAAATAAAGTTGAGATGTTAAGTATGGCCTTTAAATATTTTAAATATATAATTTTGATGGACGATAAAAGCTGTAAAAGTATTTTTAGTTTGTTGTTGTTAAATAATTTTTTGCATGTTAGTTCAATTAGAACAAATTTTATTAAATATAACTAAACTAGACATATAATTTTAAAGAACTAAGGATCATTAAGTCTCTATTCGGAAATTGAATTGTAAAAATATATTGATAGTGTTATATTTTATTGTATGAGTAAAATATTTTTAAAAAGCATTTTTCTTAGTTCTTAAATGATTATATCCTTTAGTTTCTCCCACTGTATCTCTGCTTGTTATTCCGACTTTTTTGTTGCTCTTATTGCTGCTGCCGCATAAACAAAGAAATTGTACTGCCGCTAATTAACTCAATTAAAAATTAAACAACTTTAAACTGGATTCAATTGGGCCAGAGCCTCCAGTTTGGCTGTTGACCGCATGTTATTGAATGGCTGACAAGTGTTGGCCAGAATTGCTAATTGCGGCCAGATGCAATTGAGTAACAAAGCAACCGCAGCATCCTGGCCACACGCCCATCCACATGATCAAACAAGCCCATCTCCAAACATAATGTGGCAAAAAAAATACAGGACAGAGGATGAGGATACAGAATGGCAAAGCAACCACTTCTGGGGCAATGGCAGCCCGAAGTGCTTTTTGTCTGGCTAAGCAGAATGTGGAACACAAAAATTGCATATCGATAAGTAGTAAAAGTATCTGGTATCTTCAACCGAAAAAAGAAAACAAGAGTCAAGCGAATTTTCCACATCATTAGATGGCCAGCTGGGGAGCTGGTTCGCAGTTCCCTTTCGGCTTTTTGGTAAGCATATAATGCATATTCATCACACGCCATATTAATCAACTCGATTTCGCTCTCTTTTTTCGTCCTTTTTCCGCTCTAAAATCAGCATTAAATTCGGGAAAGTGCCAGGATGCAAAAGAAAGGGTTTGGCGGAGTAGTAGGAGCCTTTATGAATGAGCTAAGGAGCTTTCACTAGCCGGCAAGGGTAGCATAATCGTAAAAAACACTTTGTTTACATAGACCGCGGAATGGTTATTTTCAGCATGGCTTCCAGGAAAAGCTCTGGAAAGCGAATAGTGGTAACAGTTCTGTGGAATTATGGTAGAAAAGCTTGGAAAAGGTTTTAAAGAACGTAAAAGCTTTAGCTCGGAATTGAACCGGATTTTGGCCTTGGTGAAGATTTAAACCAGATTTTAAAGTTCTCAAAACTTAAACAGCAAAAAAAAGGACTCCATGCTGCCAGACCGAAAAAATACTGTCTCATATTCATAAAAGAGGAAGAACACATGGCGCCTTGATTCAAAAATTAGGGCCCTTGCGAAAAAAGAAAATTTTAAGTATTTTGATTTATCAAAAAAACAGTGCTTTAAAGAAAGTAATAATTTTTATTAATTAAAATATTTAATCGTTTCTAAGCCAACTCTACAGATCATTGAGCTTTAACTTCGAAATTGCAATAACTATTTTATCATAATAATATTAGAATTAACAGCTAATGATATAAGGGTATTTTGCTTAGATAATCACTTATATTATGAGGTTGCCAGATAGGCAAAGTGAAATCGTAGGAATAGGTATTTAATAGATAATGATATGCACGCGAATAGAATATATAGCAAGTAGAGTAGAGTACGTAAAAATAGATAACAGATAGCTACAGATAACAGATACTTGGCACTTAAAGATACGGCGAGGTCTTAAGGAACTTTCTTGAACTTGAGCAGGCACTCATAGAGGGTGAGTTGCCTGGTTTCTGGCATAAACATAAATACAATTAGACCAACTATAAAGCTAAGACCACCGATCGTGAAGAAGAATACCGAAACGGTGATGTAGTGCTCGAAGGTGGCCAAAAGAAGGCCCAGTTGAAGCAGTTGCTCCAGGATTAGGATCCCAGCTAGACATCTGGCCTTGTGGGCGATACTAAAGGCCTCGGCTGTGTATATAAGGGCGGGAACTGCCACGCCTCCTGCCACAATAACCTCAAATAAAAGCATTAGCAAAGCAATGGCCAAGAGGTTTATGTCATAGAAGGATCTCTTGAGGGACTCCAGATGCTCGAAGACTCCGCCCACCATTACAATCACAATGCCGGAGAGGAAAAGTGATAAGGAACAGAATTTCCTGCGACCCTGCCAGTCTACTGTAAAAGCTCCTAAAGTACTGCCTATAAGACCGGCGAATCCCAGCCAGTACATGCAGCTCATATCGCATTCCAGGCCATGCCAACTGACCACCACAAAGGCTCGATTGTAGCTCAAGGACACGGCCAGTGTGGCAAAGCATCTCAGTAGCAGGACCTTGAAAAAGGGTAGGAGTCTTCTCGCCCAGACTCTCCAGCCCGCCACAGATTCTTCTGGTTCCTCCACAAATCTTTCCCAATCTCGAGCGCTATGAAGTTGTCGGCAGTCTTCCCGCAATCTCACCAACTCTGTGGTAGATTGTCCATGTAGGGCTTTTAGAGTATCACCCACGGCCATATCCCTTTCCTGATGCAACAGCAGTAGTGGTGATTCCAGTCGATGAGCTAGTGCCAGGATAACAGCTCCCAATCCCAATCCAGCAATGGCTATCCCATGCAACTGATCAATGTGCATTTCGTAACCATGCGTATCCAGTGGTCTCATATTGCGCCACACACGAGTGTAGAACACCTGCACACAGACTCCCAGCCACAGGAATATCTTCTCACAACTGAGGAGCATCCCTCGAATGGACTTGTGGGCCACCTCTGATCCCGTGACCAGGGCTTGAACCTGGGTCAATCCATAGGCTGCGCCCACACTCACGCTACTATAGCAGGCGGCCAGAAAATGCTGAGGAAGAAATATATTCAGAATGCCAGCCATGATCATCAGAAAGCCACTGGAGGTCTGAAAAATAAAAACAAAATTATACAAAAATATATAAGGCTAATACTTAAAAATCTAATAAACCTTTTGATTTGTTTTTTAAGAAGATAAAACTATTAAGCCCTTATGACACTATCTTAATGTTTGTCTTTTTTAAAAGCCATGGCAACCTCCAAAATATCACAAATTATACTTAATCTGTACACATTTTTTTCACTTGGTTATCATCACATTTTAAAATATATTTAGTCAGTTAGTCAAAAATAAAGCCGGTATCATATAAGCTGTAACATTTAAAATTGGGTATTACGCTACGTGGGATTTCTAAAAGATTATACCAAATACATAACCTTTCAAGCTTATCACCCTAACACTTTTATTTCCAAATAATTTCAAATAATTACTTTTATATGTAAAACAATTTCCACTTGGGAAATCCCAGCAATCGATCGATCAGCCCTCGCTTAGCGCTCAGTTTCCTATCACCACTTAATGGCCAATGCAGGTTGAACTCGATCGCCTTATCAGTTTATTGGCTTGATAAGCCGCCTAATGGTTAAGTGCTAATGGTTGCAGAATCAATTATAGGGGGCATGGAAAAGGGCAAAGCTAGTTTTGTGGTGCTCCCCACAGTAGGTTAAAGTAATAATAAAATAATAAATCTGGAGTAATAAAGCTACTTACATATGCCACATTCTTGGTGACACGCTGCACAAATAGGGCGGCCAAAAGGGCACCCAAAGCGGCTCCAATAAACCAGCTCATCATCAGGTTATGGGTATTATTGTGGTTGAGGAACTTTCCGGCGGGCGTGTCGAAAATTGACCAGGCCAAGCGCATTCCACAGCCCACGAAAACAATCGAAGCTGTTGATTATATATAGTAGGATTAAAATCAGAATATCCTCTACTTTTCCTTAGCTTTTAATTACCGGAGGCCATGGACTGGAATTGAAGGCGATATTTCCACATGAGGCGAAGCCAGGACAACTTGGCCTCTTCCTCAATCGTTGGTAACATAGGCATTTTTGATTTAATCACTCAATAACACTGCGTAACGGAAAATCAATGGGTTTCACAATTGTTGCGACGTTTCCGTTTTCAATTATTTGTCCAGTTGATTTGTTGATTGTTTACTTGGAACTTTTTCATTGGAACCACGGCTTTCTTGTTAGTCTACTTGAGTTTGTCATTATTTTTACACTTTGTGTCACTGATATTTGGCTATTTAGTGAATTTCACACTTGCGAACGCCGCAAATCAAGTTAGCCGACTGTTCAGACGCCGTTTGATAAATGGAGGAGCATCGAGCGGTTATTGAGCGAGTGCCTCGAAATGGCCAACACGCCGATAAGATAAGGCTGGGCAGAAAACTTTTTGCCAGCCCACTTATCAGCCTGATTAGTGGATATAAATAAATTAATTAAATTTGAATATATATGAAGGTGAAAAGTCATATGTGCTCAATACCTGAACGACTCACAGTGGACACAATACACTGTAAAGTCGATTGACGTTTAAAATAAAAGTTGATTTGCTAGTGATGCGCTAAATAGTTCAGCTACAATGGGTTAAAACTAGTTCGTAGGTAAAAAAATATATAGGGTATGAAAAACTAAATTTAAAACTTTAGCTAGAAACTTTTTCTAAAATATTTTCAACAGTTGAAAAGCCAAAAAGGTTACCAAATAATACTAATATATTTAATGCAAATTATTGTTTATTTACATTTTTTCTTAAGTTTATATTTCTAATAGCTACTTGTAAAACTTAAAATAAACCAAAAACCAGTTCTTATTTTAAAATATTTTTTGTAATCTAAGTATGTTAAAGTCCAGCAAACCTTTATGAGTTATAAATCTTATCGCAGATGTATGGGAACCGACTTAATTGCCGTTTGAAAATAAACCTCTTTGCGCGCCGGTCTTATCTAACAATTGTATACCCTGGTGTTCCCCTGAATCTTATAACCATGGTGATCGGCACAAAAGAGTGCAGCAAGTACTCGAATAATCAAATCTGAACAGTCACTTTAACAGCGATAAGAAGTAACACGCATGGTTTATTATATAGATGTCAGATTTATATTTTAGCTATATCTACGGGTTGGCTAGTCTTATTTTCGAGCTGCCTACTTTCAGGCTGGGATAACGAATTCCTGGAACTTGAATTGCGCCTGCAGGAGTGTGGTGTCCTTCGTTTCCGGCATATACCAAACGCAGAAGAGGAATCCTGCCAGAAGTAGACATCCAAGGCTGAAGAAATAGAGGGCCACATAGCTGCTGTCACTGCCGATCGCACTGAGATCCACTTGGCAGATGAGCAGCTGGACAAGCATCTCCATGATGTAGGACACGGCAATGCAGGGCCTTTTGAGGCGACGAGGAAAGGCCTCCGAGAGATACGATGAGCTGGGGGCAAAGCCCAAGCCAGCGAAGAGTTGGTAGACGAGCAGGAGCCACAGGGCCATTCGACTGTCCGAGAGGGTCAGCAGTGAGCTGCCAGTGAATTTGCTGGCCAGTCCAAAGCTCAAACCCCCCGAGATTACGAGTCCCAGGAGCAGGGGGATTTTCCTGCCCAGCGAATCCATGGCGAAGGCACTCAAGAAGCTGCCCATGAGTCGCAGAAAGCCGAAGAGCACATAGGGTCCCGAACTATCCCCATATACCGCTGTTCCTGTCCAGGCTAATGTGAAGGCCACCATCATACTCAGGCTGAGAGCATATAGACACCTCAGCACAGTCAGTCGAACGAGGGCGGGGAGGGCGTGGCACCATCCCAAGGATTTATGGTGCTCCAAATAGGTGCGATGATCCCTCACCTGATCGTAGGTCTCGGCAGTCACAGCTCTCGGTATTTGCAGCCTGCTCAGAGCACCGATGGCACCTTGTTCATCGCCCTGTTCCAGTAGATCCACCGGAGATTCGATGGACAGCAGGAAGGCCAGGATCAAAGCTATGGTCCCCAGTACCGCACTTATCACTCCCTGGAACTGCTCCTCCGTAAAGTCACTCTGAATGTCCCAACCTTTGCTGCATACGATCTGCACAAAGAACCCGATCATTACAGGCCATTGTTCCGCCGCTGATGTGGTGGTGCCCCTCTTGTAGAAGACCGACAGCTCACCAGCCATGGCCAAAGTGGGTGCTATGGCCAGACCGTTGGCCAATCCATTTAAATACCTCCCCGCTAGCAGGGCATCGAGATCCAATCCGTTCACAGCCATCACTATTCCACCAGTAATAGTGAGAAGGGAACAGAATTCCTGGAAGATTGTTTAAGGCATTTATTTATTATAGAGGTATAAGATATTTAAGTTTTTTTTCTCACCATCAGTACTTTATAGGGAAACCATCGACTGAAAAATCCTCCCAGCAGGGCCCCAAGAATGGCTGCTATAAACCAGCAGATCCTAACATGGTTGGTAACTTCCAGTTCTACAAACACACTGTCAAAACCAATGCTCCAGGCGATGTGAATTCCACCGGACAGGAATATCAGGGCAGCTATAGAGGAAATACAATTATTTTATAATTTTAACAAATCTTAAGTGCAGTATACAAATGTCGTTATCTTTAAAAAAAAAGTTTTGCCGCCTTTTCAAAAGATAAGATTTGTGTTGACACCTTGCGTGACATTTTAAACTCTTGTTTATATTTAGCTTCATTGGGTACAAATGAATTTAAATCGTTAATATGAAAAACAAAGAAATGGCACAAAATAACATTTTTTAAAAGTTAACAAAGGAACAGTAGGTACAATTTTGCCATTGCTTACGAAATTCTTGAGAAATGTGTGGCGGTGCTAAAATGTAAAAAATGTCTTGCTTGAAGGCTCTAATCATTTAACATATCTGCATATCAAATACTGTGCTCATGAACAACATTTTTGAATGACATTTATATATCAGTTTTCGTTCTGATGATACCAAATTTTACCTCATAAATATAACTGACACATGGAATGAATCATTTCTGACTGGGAATTCCACATATCCAAACTTATGTGACGTTAGATAGCGATTATTACAGATAGGTAATGATTTATTACTTCCAAAAAGCTTTCATATCATTATAAAGGAGTACTTTTGTAAATATATAAAAAGATATTTACGACAAAGCTTATTATGATCATTAAAAGAATAATCGCATATATAAGAGGGAGTGCCGCAGAAATCTATTCCTAGCGAAGACTGTGTATTTTTAATGGTGTGCGTGGGAATTCGCACAGATAAAGGTGTCTGTGACAAAAGGTTTTATCCAACTTTACAAGTAGTCCACAAATTACGTTATTGTTTTACTTGTGGTGGTTTTATCGCAAAGGGTTCTTACCAGCTCCAACTGCATTTGCCTGCGGCTGATTTCTGAGATCCCTATTGCAACAGGCACTTGTCTGCGCATTTAGAAGGATCCGTTCCCGCTGGTGATCCGAGTTACTGTGGATGTGGAGATCCGAGTCACTGTGATTGTGGTGATCCGAGTCACTGTGAATGGGAACGACATGGAAGCCGTCATCCGGTGATGGTCGATCGGTCTGCATTGGACCCTTTGTGGTCGAACTCGCGGAGAAGACTACTTGTCGGCGTTTTTCGGTTCTTGTAGCCGAACTTGTTGAACAGGTTTATCTATCGGCGGTGAACTAATCTTATCGGGTATTGATTGATAAGTGGGTGCTTAGATATTTCGGTTTTCGCTATCTCTTAGAGCCCGATTTTCCCTATCACGATTTGTTAGCATACGAATGCCTGGGAGACGAGCATGTGTTTTGTGAAATTTGTTTGTGTAGCTGGGCAGGTAAAATTGCGTTGGGCAACCTTCACCTTTTCTACACTCTGTTTCAGTTTGTTAATCTCTCTTTCCATTCATTACCAAAAAGAAACGAATTTCTTTTACAGTGTCCAACACTTTAATTACGATTGTTTTGTTGACAGTCTATATAGGTTATCAATAGCTGAAATACGATTGGGAAATACAAAACCCAGAGTGCTTGGTTAGCTATAAATATTTATTATCTTTGGTGTGACACATATAGTAGATGATATACTAGAAACCCTTGCTGAAGAAAGTACTGAACATATCCTGAGCGTTTCGAAGAGTTTTCCTTCTGGTCTCTGGCAAGCAGAGAGCCACGAAGACGAATCCGAACAAGTAGAGTCCTCCCATGACATAAAAGTAATTTGCTCCGGCAGAATGGCTCCATGACGCTATGGTTAACCCTATGAAGACCAGCATCTCGCCGATGAATGTGAAGGCGATAAAGTGCTGCTTGACCTTTAGAGGATATGCCTCCGAAAGGTATGGCGAAGTGGCCGTAAAGGCTATTCCGGCGAAGAGTTGGAAGACAAGCAGCATGATGACATTTCCGGTATCATAAAGGAATATATTGTACTGGGCGGCAATCACAAAGGCCAGGGCACTGCAAACAATGAGTCCCAGGACGGTGGGCTTCTTGCGACCCATTGATTCCATGCAGAAGGTGGCTATAAAGTTGCCCATCCACCGGCAGACGCCGAATCCAATGTACCAGCCCAAATATCCCGATCCATGTCCATGGAATCCAAAGGAATATATCAGGGTGATGCGAACAAAGCTGGAAATACTCATGGCATTCAGACCACGCAGGAATACCAGTTTAATGAAGGTGGGCAGAGCCTGTCCAATAGTTTGACCCATCGAAAGATCATTGTTCTGGGCCAAGTACTTCTTGTGCTCCGCCAGCTGTTCGTAGGTCTCGTTGGTCAAGGTATAGGGCCTCTGAAGTCGCCGCAGGGCATCAATGGCCCCCTGCTCGTCGTTATTTTTGGCCAGCATAATTACCGGAGATTCAATGCAAAGCAGGGAGCCTATAACCAAAGCCAAAAATCCATAGATAATGCTCAGCACTCCCTTCATATTCTCAGCAGAGAAGGAATTGTACGATTGATACGAAGAGTAGCTCCACGTTGTGGTGTAGATGATCTGCAGAAAGATTCCGAGGCCAAAACACATCTGCTCAACGCTGGCTGCGACCAGACCCCTCATATAGGAAACTGAGACTTCGCCAGCCAAGGCCATAAAGGGAGCAAACACTAATCCATTGGCTATTCCATCCAGATAGGAAGCCGCCAACGTGGCATTACCATTCTGCCTGGTACTGGCAATCACAATGCCACCAATCATCACCAGTATTGAACTGAAGATCTGTTAAAACGGTTGGATTAGCTTTTGAATTGGCTTCTGTTTTATTGGTTACTTACCAGAACATACTTCTTGGCTATTTTGTTGGTTAGAAAACAGCTGAGCACGGCACCTATGATGCCTCCTATAAACCAGGCTGCATAATTATGATCGGTGGTTTTATAGTAGAGATTTCCATGGAATCCAATGCTCCACGCAATGTTCATTCCCCCAGAGACAAAAATGAGACCCGCTGGAAATGGTTAAATGTTAAGAGTTCACTTGTGAAAATACTATGCTAGAACTACTTGTATAAATTTCCCTGTACCTTGAACTATGACTCACCTGCGCCAACAGCATTTGATTGTGGCTTGTTCTTCTGATTCCGACTGTACCATCCACTATTTACCACCACCGTGGTGGTTTGCTGGGGTATATGAGGAGGTGGTGGCGGTTGTGGTGCTCCATAGCCAGGTGGTGCACCGTAGAATTGTGGGGGATAACCATGTTGTGGTGGTGGCGGATATCCCGAAAATCCTAACTGTTGTGGAGGGGGATTCCAGGGATGTCCTGGCTGATTATATCCTGGGTGGGGATATCCTGGCTGATTATATCCTGGCTGTGGAAATGCTTGCTGTGGTGGTGCAGATGGAAAGCCTATTGGCGGTGGCTGTGCAAATTTATCGTTCCTCATTTCTTAGGGTTTTTTCGTTTTCGCGCAACCGTTCCTGCCGATTTCCTATCGGGAACTGGTGGATGGAAAGCCCATGCCAATTGTTTTTAGCCAATTGGCATGGGACCGAAATGACAATTGTGTGGGACTTAGGCTTATCGTCACGTTATTGATAAGCTCCAAATGGCTAGCGATAATGCCAGGGATTCTTATCAAAACTTGTTCGTGAAATTGACCCCTTAAAAATACATTCCACAGATTTTATTGCTTTTAAAATAGTTTAGTATATGGGGTGCTTCCCAATTTTTATAGGTTTTAATTATATTCCTTTATATAAAAAGATAACATATTAGTGATAACATAATCTTGCTTGTAAGGGCCTTCCCAACAAATACCTGTGTAGATATTTCTTCGCATTATCAAACGGTATTATTGAGATAGTTACCTTATTTATTACTGTCGTACAACTTAATTATTAAACTTGAAAAATGTGGGAACTGCTTGTACATTTAAATTGTTTTGTAATTTTATTTTAATTTCTAGTGAAGTATGTAGGTGTCTTGAAATCTTAATTGATGAACCTGCTCTTGAAAAATATTGAAGTGTAGTTATACACGTACCCCAAAAGAGTTTGAATTGAAAGATAGATAAGTCAATTGCTGATTTAAGATAGTGTGGTTCCCCGTTGGGATTTCCCCATGTATTGAACATTGAAATTCGTTTTTTTGTGAAATAAAGCTTAAGCTCTTCAAGTTAAATATAATTTAAACAAAAGTATACATTAGAACCGCGTGTTGAGGAACCTGCTGAACTGTTCCTGGGCACCTCGCAGGGTCATCAGCTTCGTTTCCGGCAAGGAAACGACTGCAAGGATGAAACCCACCAGATACATCGCGCCCATTACATAGAAGTAGGTGTATGCCTGCAGCACATTGTAGGTGCATACATTGATGATGAGGAAGACGAACATTTCGGTGATGAAGGTTAGGGCGATGAAGTGCTGCTTAACCCCCAGGGGATAGGCCTCCGAGAGGTACGCTGAGGTGGCCGAGAAAGCCATTCCCGCAAAGAACTCGAAGACCATCAGCAACGCGGTCACTCCCCTCATGTAGGTGTACACATCGTACTGCGAACCCAGGGCGAAGGACATTCCACAGCTCACGAGGAGGCCAAAACAAGTAATCTTCTTGCGGCCCAAGCAGTCCGTGCAGAATGACGGGATGACGGTTCCCATCCATCGGCATATGGCGAATCCTACGAACCAGGAGCTGGCGCTCGAAAACCCATACGAGCCGTAGATGGAAATGGCCAAAGTTAGGACCACAAACCTGGAAATACTCATCGCATTCAGGACTCGCAGGAAAGCGAGTCGAGCAAAGGTGGAAAGGGCCTGGGAAATGCTCTGATTCTTGGACATGTCCTTATTGAAGGCCAAATACCACTTGTGCTCCGCCAGCTGATCGTAGGTTTCTTCGGTCAGAACGCAGGGTTTTTGCAGTCGACGAAGTGCATCAATGGCTCCTTGCTCATCGTTATCGGCCAGCATCTGAACTGGCGATTCGATGATCAAAAGTGAGCCCATAATAAGAGCCAATATGCCAAAGATTGTGCTCAGCACTCCTTTCATATTCTCGGCCGAAAAATCATTGTAGTATGAGGTAGCCGACCAGCTACTGGTATATATGATCTGCAGAAAGATGCCGACTCCAAAGCATACTTGCTCCAAATTCGAGGTGACCACGCCCCTCTTATAGGCCACCGAGATCTCTCCAGCAAGGGCCATGAATGGGGCAAATATCAATCCGTTGGCTATGCCATCCAAATAGCATGCGGCCACTGTTCCAGGGCCATTATTGTAGGTGCAGGCGATAACCAATCCACCGATTGTCACCAGAACCGAGGAAAATTGCTAGAAATGAATTACGCCTTTAGTGAAGGGGTTTAGAACAATAAGTTGTTTTTCTGACTTACCAAAACATATTTTTTGGCCACCTTGTTGGCGAGCAAGCAACTAGCCACCGCCCCAATAATGGCTCCAATAAACCAGGCCACGAAATTATGCTGGGTGGCCGAGTAATAGATTGCTCCTCGGAAGCCAACAGACCACGCAATGTTCATGCCTCCTGACATGAAGATGAGACCAGCTAAAAGTCGATGGGAAGTATAGTTTACAATAAGTAAAGAGATTGAATCGAAAGAGTTACAAATTTAGGTAGTATAAGGTTTGAAGATTTTGAAGATCGCATTGATATCACAAAGTAGAAAACAAAATTATCACCCTTAATTGTTTATATATTTGTGCTATATTTTGTAGTGAGTCTAGTTAATATTAATTTGATTTTTGTAAACGAAATTTCTTTTATTTGAGCTTAATATCGAATAAATTGCGTCACTGTTCCTAATCTTCTTTGATTCCAGAAATAGTTCATATTTTTGCGGCCAGTAGATAAGATTATCTCTCCTGACAACTTTTTAGCAGGTGACTAACTTAGTGGATCCGAAAACAGAACTCACCTGAGCCCACTGCATTGGGTTGTGGTTTGTTCTTCTGGTTGCGCTGAAAACATCCTTCGCGTGGTGGATCCACTCGGGTGGGTGGATCCCTCGGTGGTTGTGGTGGTGGTGGTGGAGGACCTCCATATGTGTCTGCCGGTGTGATGTGAGCGGGATGTCCTGGCTGCGGGTATCCTGGTGGTGGATATCCTGGCTGTGGTGGTGCCGAGACGAAACCCATTGGCGGTGGGTACTTGTCGTTTTGCATGCCCAACGGCGGTGGTGCAAATTTGTCGTTCTGCATTGCCGATCGCGTCTTACTATTTTTCACTCCGCAAGAAGACAACCTGCTGCGCTTGAGGTCGATTCGAAACTGGCTAATACGGCAGCTGGCCAAAGATATTTATATGTCTACGAGATAGAGCCATGGCCAATTGATAATGGAAAGCGGGGACAACCCTTATCACTGGGGGGCCGTCACCGATTACAGTAAATGGTTCCTACATAAGTGCCCGATAAGGACTTTTATGGCAATGCTTGCGAGTATTATTTATTGCTATTGGTATACAAACCTTTTCAGATCACAACGATTTTGATTTGGCATTGCTCTAGGTTCATGTGTTGGCGCTTTAATGGAATTTTGTTATTCCCCGGCTTTTTCTGTTGCTATGACTGATCATCTGCGTCAAAGTCTACCATAAAATCTGAATCATACAGTTAAAGAAACGGCCATATAACGATTACAGGAAATGCTTATTAGTAGCATTATTAAGGAAACTTTGTTTTGAGAAATAGCCATAATCAATTCTACGAAATGCTTTGAAATTACATCCCCAAACCTACATAGAAGTTTTATTACTTAGATTTTTGGCATGCTTTCAACTATTTACTTTTTTAATTGCATGCCTAAATATTTTGATAGCTCTTATTTTTATATTTATCAGCGTTGATAAGTTCAACACCGCAACTGAACCATTTAATTGCCGATAATGATACTTTTTTGGTTCCGTTTAATTCTCAGAATTATATGAATTATATGTGACAGTATGCTTCCCTAATTGAGGTGTGTCATTAAATTTAATTAGATTTATAATAATCATTAATAAGTTTTATATCAATATTTATTGAAATAATCATAATTTTCCATCATTTATATCAGTTTATTTTTGTCTGATGCTAATTACTTTTATTCAATCTCTACAAGGTTTTCATTTATGTTTATTTGATCTCCGCATATAATTTCGGTTTCGACCGCCACTGGCTTGAAAGCAAACCATTAAAAGATTTCCAATCGCAACCAGAAGAGAACAAAATTTCTGTAAAGAATGAATTTTTGGTATAGAAAAAAGTTAATCAAGTTGAGTTTAAATACTGCATACCAAAATTTGTTTCTTGGCTTTCTTGTTTCTGATGAAGAAGTCAAACGCAGCTCCGATAACTCCAACCAGGCACAAAGCTAAATAATTGTATTTGGTGGTTAGGTTTCCTAGGCCACCTGTAACTGGTTAAATCGATTTTCCGATTAGATGATTTTCACAAACCATCAATGAAATATTCCAGGAATACCGCCGTTTAGATCAGGCCAGATAAGATTATTTTGCATTACTGTACGGATCATCACCAACCTGATTCCCATGTGTTTGGCTTTAATTTGTTTCCTTTCCTGGAACTGTGGATTTCGTCCCATTTTGGCTTGTTGTGGTTCATTCGACTCATAGTATTTGCAACCTTCTCCCTTACCAATTAAAGTCTGACTGACTAACCTGTTGTGCAAATAGTTAGTGTGGGTTTGCTTTATAGCAAGTATTATATTATTTTATAGACTTGTTTTTGCTAGTTATCGGACAGTTTGATTATAACCTTAGAAGCTATCTATTAAACATTGCTATCGTTTATTTCTCTTATACTAAAAAGTTAAAATACTTAAATGTAACTAAATATTTTATAAACGCATATCATCTTTAATATACGTAAGGAATCTTAAATGTAATATTGTGGTATGGTAGTTATGCTGTTACTATTTTTACTGTTTACCTATTTACTATTTTCCCTTCCTTTATATAAGGGGATCCCCCTTTATTTTTCGCAAAATTATACGTAGACAAGAACAAAGAGGTATTGACACATTAAACATTCTTATCGTGTACGCATCAAACCTTTATTACCCCCTTCCAAATACTTAGAAATCCTTGTTGAACCACTTGGAGAATTTAATCTGCGCCTCTGCCAAAGTTACGAGTCTAGTTTCTGGGAGACAGAAGATTCCTAGAAGAAAGAACACCATTGAAAGTCCTCCCAAAACATGAAAGTAGTTCGTAATCCCATCGATCGATGGTGCAAAACTGCAAAGGAGCAGTCGTGTGATCAGTTCCATTATGTAGACCATAGCCACCAAGTGTGGTTTTATTCCTAGAGGGAAGGCCTCGGTGAGGTAAACCGCCGAGGCACATTGACCCACTCCCACGAAGAATTGCAAACCGAAGAGCATCACCAGAGCGGTAATCATGTTGGGAGTTCTTCCGAATAAATTGGCAAAAGCGATGGCAAAGGCTCCCGTGGAGAAGGTTCCGAAGAGAGTGGGTTTCTTGCGACCCGTGGTGTCCATCAGGACCACCACAAAGAAGCATCCGCTAAACCGCAGGACTCCAAAAACCACATAGGGCCAGGCGTGAAAGCTGCTCACCAGCTGACTGGCTGTCTCATAGAGAGCACAACAGATGATGAAGTTCAGGCACAGAATGCCCAGCAATCGAAGGGCCAGGAGCTTAATAACCGATGGATATCCTTTCCTAAGACTCGTCCCCAAACACATCTCTCGATAGGCAGCCACATACTGCTTATGTTCATCCAGTCTCAGTAGCGTTTCACTGGTCACCATATAGGGTCTCTGCAGGTGCCTCAAGGCAACCACCGCCCTTTGCTCATTGGATCGCATCAGCAGGTGCACAGGTGACTCCACACAAAGGGTCACTGATAAGGCCAGGGCTATCACCCCGTAGATTATGGAGAGCACTCCGTGCACCTGATCCGCCACAATGACAACGTTCCAGTCCGCTTGCCACACGGCCGTGTAGAGTAACTGCATCAGGATGCCAGTATTAGAGCTGAGCTGCTCCACAGTGGATGCCAAAAGTCCTCGGATCTCGTTCACCCCAATCTCGCCCACGGTACTCAAGGCGGGCACAAAAACCAGACCATTGGCCAGTCCGTCCAGATATCGGGCTGCTATAATGGCTCCAGGACACTCCGGCCAAGCCAGAAATAGAATTCCCGAGGCCATAACAAGGCAGGAGGCAAAAATCTGGAATGAAAAGTATATTGATTTTCATATAGTTTTAGCGCGTTTTGATAGGAGCTTTCATATTTTTTATAGGCACTTTGATCTTTTGATTCCATATTTTATTTAAAAAAAAGGTATAAATTAGTTAAATGACTAACACAATATTTTATATTAAATGTCTAAAATTATATAAACATTAAACAAGCTTCATTTTTTTTTAACACTTCGTATTTATTTTTCTTCTTTTTAGGATTTAGCTTGCCAAGTGTTATTTTCTGTTGACCATAGATATTCTTTTTCGGCAGGGAAGTGTAAATTTTTCACCGATCTACTCACATAGATGGGTTGCTGTGGCAGCCGATGGGTGTAGAATGCCCCAAAAAGTGCTCCCAGGATGGCGGTGATATACCAGGCAATCTGCATGTGAACGGTGAGCAGGAGTTGTTCCCGATGTGCGGAGTGGACGGCAAATCCGGCTCCCCATGCCAAACTCATCCCCCCAGAGATCAGGATAAAGGAGGCCGATCCGAGGGCATTCCACTGGGAGTGGTTCTTGTGGCCCAAACGAAGGAAGGTGGCCTTTTGGGGCGTGGCAATCGGATCCTGAGGCGGCGGCTCACACTTCTTGGCCGACATTTACGATACGTTTACGAGGCGGCCGCACTATACACTCCTATTTATAAGGGGCTGTCATTGGATCGTTTATCAGCTTATCGTTCTGCATATATCCATAACCATAGCCGAGACCATAAAACCATATACAGTAGTACCCATCAATCGCAACAGCGAAAATCAATATGCTCACTCCCCACAGCGAACTGAAGAGTTTTAATTAACACAATTTCGGGTGGCATAAATCATTAACGGGGGGGTTCGGCGATAGCTAATCAAACTTTGGTTATGGTAGTAAATAATTGGGGTTTTGTTTACACACGTGGGTGAAGTTGAATGCGAAATGGATATGTCATCTTGTTCAATAATGGCAAACTGCTGGATTTAATTAGCTGTTATGCGAGAGAAGGAGAAAACATTGTAGGCTTTGTAATGAAAGATCTGAGCTTATGAAACATTAGCGCAATTAATTGTTTTTGTCGAGTTTTTCATACAAATTAATTTATGGATCAAAGAAAATATTAAATGGCTAATAAAATTATTGGATTAAATTCAATATTCTTAAAATACAGAAACTCGTCTTGAAAAACTCTTTTAATTATCAATAAAATGTCATTATGCTAATGATTATAAATAAAATGTGTGCCATAAGCAAAAAGTGCAATTTGTTAATTGATTTTTGAGTTTTTAAGTTGCTTTTTTCACACCTTTTTTTGCTAAATATTTTAATGGTTTTTTTCTAATGGGAAAGCACACTTTTAGTTCTACAAAATTATAATCATCAATTATATTTTAAGCCTTTTAAACAAGGAGCTTATAAATGTACTTTTTCAATTAAATTGGCTTAATATTAACAGTTATTAAAATATGACTGTTTACTAGAATACAATTTAAATAAAAATGTTAGCATGCAATACCCAATAAAACAAGGAGTTCTTAAGTTAACTTTTGCTTGCATTTAAGTAGGCTAATGAGGTATATTTAAAGGCCAATTCAATATTATTCGCAACACTAGTTTCCTTAGTGAATTTATTAAATTCAGATCGGATCAGATGCCGACATTTGCATCAATTTTCGGGAACACTTTGTGGCTAAGCAAAATTTTCTGCCGACTGGCAAGAAAATGGGGAAAACTCGAACCCCCTTTTCCAGCCCGTCTGCCACTGCATTGCGGCAGGCATATTAACTCCGGCTGGCAGATTAAACACGACCACGGCCACGACCATTGGCAATATCATTGCATTTGCCGCCTGGTTTATGGGCTGCATTACAGTTAGCGACTGCCGGAGCACCAGACTCGTGCGTATGCCCAAAAAAGCAGGCAACAAATACCCAGACATTGGTACACAAACACACACTCACACACAAACACACACATCTACATAAAGAAAGTGGAAAATGGCGCAGAAACTTTTATCGCAGGTGCTTTTCCCGGCCTTTCTGCCAGCGATTCCAGCGATTTCCTGGCCAAGAAGGGATAGTTTTCGAAGCGAACTTGCTACCAAGTTGGCGATAGTGTTTGACTATGTGCGCACACCTTTGGCTGGCGTTAAAATAAATTTAATTTTATCGCTACATAAATACAGGCTAGCCGTGGAAAGGGGCAGGGAGTTTTGCTAGAGTTACCAAGTGACACTTCCGGCCTGCTGCAGGCCATAAATCCCCGGGGCAGCCTTTGAAGTGCCTTCCATTGACTAGATTTTTCTCACACACCAGACACTCTTATTAATTAGAACACGCCAATCCAGCCGATCATTTGAATGGCGCAACACTTTTATGGCCATTCGGGCGAAAATATAAATAAATGTTATATTGATCTGTTTGCCATTTTATGACCCAACACACAAAATGGGCAATTTTCCATTTTTACCCGCCGCCTCTTCAAAGATTTACGAGCTCTGGGCGGAGAAATGCCAAAAGGGGAAATGGAAACGAAAATTGTATAACATAAACTTGGCCAGAAACAAAGGGCAAGTGGAAATTTCTCTCCACCCAAAAAAAAAACGTAGAGAAAACAGACTGGCAAGGAAATTTGCGGCGGCTGCTGTTCGTCATATTGCGCATACGCCGCGTGTGCATACTTAATTTAAAATGCATATTATGACAGCCTTATGATGCGCTGACTGCGGAGGATACACACATGAGCCGGCCCAGGACAAAACTCTTTCAATTAGGGCAAAACTTAAGGACGGAAAAAAGTGTAGCCAAGGACAAGGCCTTAAATGCTCAGGGGCTTCCTCAACTTTTCAGGCAACTTTTCAGTAAATATTTCTTCAGAAACTTTGACTTTGGCCCATCGATGTTCGTGTCCATTGAATTGTTGAGCCCCTTAACCTCCTCGGCTGCCATAAACAATAAATCCCAAGTTAATGTAGTGAAATAATAGAGTTTTTCTTACTGCATGTGTTTACCCAACTTACAGTCCATAGTGTTTGGCTTTGTTTTCTTTTGCCCCAGAGGATTTACGGACGTCCTTTCGGAAATTATGTTTATGCAAATTTCAATAAAATGTCAAGGAAGTAAAGAAGCACAAATTAATTTATCAGTGCGTGCGAGGATGAGTCACAAATCCTGATTAACATCGGGGCCAGAAATAAAGAAGGCAACAAATGTGCACTTTAGCCGGAGCCAGAAAGACAAAACAATTGCTGCGGAACACATATACGAGCTTTTATATTAATATATGGTGTGTATTCCGGCGAGTCCTTAGTCCTTGTGTCGGTTAATGTAACCTAATAAATTTCGGCGACATTTGTACCTTTTGAGGGGGCGTGGCACACTTCCATTGTTAACACGAGGCGGAGGCGTCACAAATTCCCAGCTTTTTTCCGGCTTTCTCCGCTTTTGTCCTTGCCTGCGAAACGTCGGACGTCACGAGTCTGCCAAAGATGCCTGAAAAATGGCTACAATTCATTCGCAACAGCAGTTGGTGCGGGGGAAAAGCGGCAAAAATCGAGCTGGAGTTGCGGAAAAATCCCTTGAAAGGCTGCAGGACCTCTGGAATTCAGTTGTTGGATCGCTCCGCTCAAGCAAGTGATTTGTTTTGCCTCGTTTGGCAACAAATCAGAAGATAAACGACATCGATTGCGGCCAACGACACGGCTGTCGGGCCCAAAAAGGATTCGCCTGCCGCAAATTATGAGTCCTGCCCGAGAATAAAGTATATATTTTTACACAAAGCTCTCCATTTACCTGCATATAAATACGAATTTAAACATTGTTTGCAATTAAAATTGCATTATGTGTGCAAACCATTTTTGGCAATTTATTTTTTGAACACTGTTCTTTTTGTTGCACCTGTCCTGATGGCAATCGGTTATTTTATTAGTCCCCTGCCAGGAGCATTTAATAATGCTGCATTGCACAACCGTATGGAACGTAAAAGTTTTCGCAAAATAATTGAAAACAATTTGGATTTTAATTATTCACAGCCTTCGATTGCGCAGAATAAATGCATATTTATGTTAGGGGGAATATGTTGCACAGCACAAGGGTCAATGATCTCAGTTTTCGGCTTGAACTTGATTTATTTAAACCTGCTCGCAAGGGATTTAGCATAATTAAAGCAGCCCATCCAACTCATTTGCATAGGCAATAACAAAACTTCGGGCCATAAAGGTTGATAAACTTAACGGCGAGATACAAAATGTAAATGAGTTTGTGCGCCTTTTCGCGCTCATATGGCTAATCCAATTAAATGTTATGTTTTCGCTGGAATACAAGACACTTACAATGTTAATTTGGCGGCGTATCTTAGTTGCCGGGATGGCTTGCACTTTTAACGAGCCACTCAAACTCGAACTTTGTGTGTGGGCGACTCCTCGTGGGATAATAACTTTTATCACACCTGCCATAAAGCTGGCCCACACACTAATGGCCATGGCCCACAGAACAGGCAGCGGCCATAAATCAATCATAATTGTCCTTGTTAACTGCAATCATGAATATTTCCTCGGCGTGTGCATAAAGCAAATGACAGTCATGCCATATACATAACCGCACACATTACATGGCATCATAACATCACCATACCACGAATATCCTTCCCCAGGAATTCCATGCGCCTGCGGACTTTGGGCCTAATTGCTGCTGCTTCGAATTCGCATTTTGGCCATGTATCCGATGGATCTGGGCCCGAATTAGGACCGCCGAAAGATTGCATCAAATGAGGTTTAATTAATTTTCGGGCCCACACCAAAAACCGAGCGTTTGACAGGCGGATGCCATTGTGTTTGGCCACGCCCCGTGTTTGCTTTAGTTAATTGATTTTCTTTCAGTGCGTTCCATTTGCATAACAACAATCCCCGGCTGCCCTTCCGAATCAAAAGTGAAATGTGGAAAGTGGTGAAAGGCGAGGGCGGCGAAAAGTGAAAGCGGCGAAAAGCCACCAAACAGTCGTCGGTCAACAGTTGCGGGCTTTTTTGTTTGCCGTCGGACGGCAACTAAAACTGAAATTAGAACCCGACTAAATTGCCATTGGCACACTTAAATACGGGTTCGGTTTAATTGGGTTTTTTTCCATGGTTTTTTCCTCGGAAGGCAATAAAATTGTCCTTAATAGTTGGCAGTTGAAGTTTGTAGGGATGGTGGCTTAAACGCTCTCTAAGTGGTTAAATTATTGAATTAAAGCCTTAATTAGTCAAGTGGAGTGGAATGAAGGAGTCTTACTTTCAGGGAATCATTTGGAAAAATGTATTTTTACACACGAGGGTAATTATTAATGCGAGAGCTAAATTGCTTCTTACATATCAAAGCAGTTTGGGATACATTTGCGATTTAGTTGAGTGCTCCATGGGGTATGACCTTTTTTTGGTAAGTACTTTAAATATTCATTTAAAAAATAAGTGACTTTCTATGTTTTATTTTCAAATGACCTAATTAAGTGCCTTCAAAAAGTCTCAATATTTAAAATATATAATAAAATGTTTCCCTCTTTTGGTTTTCAAATACTTGGTGGAAAAGGTTCCTTAATCATTCTCAAGATATCCCCTTTAAACTTTGACTGAACTCCAGACCTTCAGTGAGTAAATGAATGGGTTAATCAGTTGCTGTTCATGACATTTAAGACTCGCCCACGCATCCTTCATCCTTCAACCTCCAGGCGGATGTGCGTTCAAAAAGGACTCGTGCACGTACGCCAGGCTCACGATTTGCAGCTCATTAGCAGCCACAGAGTCGACACATGTCCGAACTGCTAAGCGGGCTCTAAATCACTGACACGACGCTGGGCCTTCGATTCCGTTGCCCGGCTCAATTAGTCAACAGTTACCAGCGACAATCCAAACTGGCCGGGACATCGACGAGTCCTGAGTTGGGGGCGGAAAGGACCCTGAAAGCCAGGAGGAATGGCAGCCCGTCTCAGGTCATCTGGGCCGGTGGTTAATGGCTTATGAGTAGTCACGTGCCCGGGATGCTAACGTAGCCCTACCCACCCATTGCCCCGACGAGCAGCTCCCATCACTCGCTGTCTTTCATCAACTGAGACCTGGCAACTTTTCAGCGAAAATTTAAATAATTATACAACAATTAAAAGAGTCCAGAAACAAACAGCCTTCACTTAAAAAATATATTTGCCTAACTTACTAATTAACTTTTTAAAAAGATATATTGTTGCTGCCATAAGTTACTTTTGGGACTTGGTAAAATTTTTTACAGCATCTTTAACAATTGATCAAAATTCCCGACTCAAAAAATATTTTTTTTTAAATAAGTACCTCTTTAGAAAATGTTGTTTTCATGAAAAATGATTTTCTTTATTTTGTAATGACCATAAAATATTTTAACACAAATTCAACAAAGAAGAATTAGCAATTTCTTAATTGAAAAACAAATGTTATATGTAATCTCTTAAGTCTTTAAAACAAATGATTAAATTCATTATCCATTTTAATATAAAACCCTTTATCAAAATGTTTGAAGTCGAATATTAAAAGATCATTGTAAAATATTTGCTCTGAGACCTCTAAAACGAAGTTGTAAAATTTATTTCAGTGCTGCAAGGGGAACCTTAGTTGAAAGAGTAGAGCTGAAACTGGGCCCATACACCGCTTAGTAATCTCGAGTCCTGTTCACGGACCATACCCTGCCACATCCTGCCAGACGTCGGCCGCAGTCTCTTTCAGGCTTCCTGGCTTGTTAATAAAGTCAAGTGAATGCGCTTAATCAACACATGGGATTCTGAAAAAGGATGCGCCCCACTTCCTGCCAGATGCAAATTCTCCCGCCTACACACGCTTTTTTTCGTGGAAAAATTAATTAAATAAGCTCGTAAACTTTGGGGAAAAAGAAAGAAAAGCAGACTTTTTGTGCATTTCCAAAACAAATTTTCTGTTTCATTTTGTTAAGGATTTTTATTCGTCGTTTCCTTGTTCTGTTTGTATTTTATGCCCGTCAATAGCCGGAAAAAACGCGTCGGGCACAAAAGCCAAACTCATTGCCATTAAAAACGCATTATCCTTTGTGCCTTTTTATGACTTTTCATTTGAAGAGGTCCCTGGGTGCTGGTTGCGTGTTTATTTGCTGTCACACCGTAAAAAGAACTCAATATGATAATGCACACATCCAGCTGGCTGAGATATATTATCCAGCAGCCCATGCACAGTTGGATGAATCTAATGAAGAACAATCGCATAACTCATGGGGCACAAATTCTGCGGAAGACAATATTAAAAGGGGCTTGCCAAAAAAACAGAAGGCAATGCGCCTAAGCAAAGTAAAAATATTTACAAACCCAAAAACGGCAAAAAAATCTAGAAAAATTGAAGAAAAAACTGAGGCACAACGCCTGCTGCTGCTGTTGTTGTTATATTTCAACTGGGATTTGCCAATTTAGGCGCCTCTGCAGCGATTGTCTGCCAAAAAAGGCTTACATTGGGATTTTTATTTGATTGCTCAAATGAAAGCAGAAAGCCAAATGGAAAATTGCTTTGAATCCGAGAAGAATGTTTGCCCTCGGGGCGCCAAAGAGTGGGAATAACTGGAGTATAATCATTTACAATGCCGCCCAAATGGATTGCCATCGAGAATTGAATTATCCGAAAATGCGAATCACTCAAGGGTGGCGTCGATAGCGCGTCGGGAATTATAGTTTGCTGATAACAGTTGACTGATTAATGCAGTTGAGTGCACGTGCTCGAGTTGCATTAAATCAGACGGCGAGCTATCTAATTTCCCTGAATATATTTATAGATCAGGGGGGAAATACTGAGTTCTATTACGCACTGGGAATCACATTTATGTTTCATGGCTCATGTCTAAGAAAAGACCCAATATTACTGGCTACCCAATAAGGTTTAAATGTATCACTTTGCAATCAAAACATTCTCCACAAACTAAAAACCATATTTCTTTTGGAAATTCCATTAACTGAACTCCGTTTTCAAGTGGATCCATTGAGACAAGGGGTAAATAATTCCAACCCTTCCGACTTTTGTCGTCATCTGGCCAAAAAGGGTGCCCCAAAAATACTTAGGATGGGCTTCTTTGGGACCCTCGTAGATTACTGTTTCCATTGTAGTTTGTGTATTTATGCCAAAAGATTGTTTTTGGGGCTGTGGCACGTGCATTGAACCCAGAAAATTAAAAACAGCATAAGTAATGGCACTGGCGTGGGCGCCTGAGAAATGAGGGGAAAATGAAAATTAATCGACAAGCATATGAATTTATAATAATAAAAGAAAAACACCGGCGAGCAAGAACATTTTCTGCAGCTGACTATCAAATAAATTCCCCACAAAAAAAAGGGGGCCAAGACGCCGTTTCCATTTATAATTCACAAGCATAAATTCTGTGAGAAACAGGTGGCGGGTAAAGGGCAAGGGTTAAGGGGTGGCTGGCTTGTTTTTGGCAGACGGGTGTTAAGGTGCCACGTAAATTTTGGCTAACGATGCACTTTGCACTGGCAATTCCACCTGTGCTGCCACAATCAAGTGCAATTCATTTTGGCCCCGTCAGCGGGATCTGGACCACCTACGCATACAGTCCTTTCAGCTTAAAGCCTTTAGGACCTCTTAAGAACGGGTTCCGAAACTATCCGGCTTTCTTTCATCTTTCGGTAATTTTTCAGTCAGGTTTTTTTCTGCTGGACTTTGGCCGGCAAAGTAAATAATTTATTTTTATAAATTCCCAAGTAGGCTTAACACGGTTGGAATATGCAGATTCGCTCAGCTCAACCCGAAAAAAAGGGTCAAGGAATATTTGGGATCCGTAAAATGGGTCTCGTCCTTGGGTCAGTTTGTCCGTCGGATTAGCAGTTTTTCCCGTGCTAAGCCTACGGTATATTTATATAGTTCAAATGGCTGCAACTTTTCTGCCTCCTGTCAACTCTACGGGAAATTAAATTGAGTCTGTTTCCTTATAAATGGTAAAACATTCTCGGCCACTTGGCAAGGCATTAGTCCAAACATGGTCAAAGTTCGCACACACATTTTCACATGTAAATTTGTTTTGTCTGTTGACAATTATTGAGCAGATGACAAATGTTGCCCGGGGCGTGGGAAACATTTTTGAGACTTTCATGCGGTATGAAAGGGAATGCTGGGGAGTGATGGATTGACTTGGCAACTTCGGGCTGGAACAGGGGTCAATTGATGCAGTTTATATAAGCGGATTTTCAGAGGGCTCAAGGGGCTTTTATCACAACGGCTATAGGTGATGGGAATATTGTGATTGAGAAAAACGTGTTAAAGGCCTTGATAAATGGCATGCGATTGATAGAGTTTCTAAATAACTTGTTAAGGAAAAGCTTTACAGATCACAGTGTTGTTAACATGATTTATTACTTATGGGAAATGTGTGTTGCTTTCATCAAAGAGCTTTTAATATATGTTTTAAATATACATTTGTATTTAACTACAATCGATTTCCAATCATATGTGTAATCGAAAAACACCTTTCAGCTAATAAACATGGATGACATGGATGGAATGCTACTGCAACCATGGGCTGGCATCAAAGCCTCAGACGCCTCGATAAACCAAACAACAAGTGATGGGTTTCGTTTCGGGCTGCACAAACAAATGATCATTGCATCTTTGTCAGTGGGAATGCAGCAAACAGAACAGTCATGCCAACTATTATGTACATTTTACTTACACTTCCTCGTTACACGTCCTGCAACAAGGACCTCACACACATGTGCTAACTACCGAAACAATGTCTGTCTGCCGCTGAATTTGTGTGTGTTCGAGTGCCTCTGTGTGTGTGTTTGGGGGAGGGGGGGAAAAACCAGTGGCAACAACAATACTGGCGATGACGATGACGATAACGATTTGCAGTTACATGTGTTTTTCACCATTTCCCGAACAAGTCTCGATTTTGGGCTGGCTGACACATTGACAGCACCGAACAAGAAAGACGGACTGGTGGAGATAGCTCGACTTTGAAATACCCGGTACTCACTTGCTCCCTACGAAATACGTTGCACACTTCAAGGCTTAAAACCGTTTGCCTTAAAATTAATGATGAGATCACTAAAACATTTTGCAGATTGATGTATTTACATGTTTTTTTAAGTATCCACACTCTTTCGTTGGAATCCTAAATACCTACTTCAAGTAAAGGGTACAAATATAGGGTGAGTGAGTGAATGAATGACTGAGTGAGTAGGATGGATAATAGAAAGCAAACGCTGGCAACTTTACGATAGCGTTAAATTAGACATCAACTTGGCAAAGTACACACACAGTGACACACACTTGCAGGGCCACAAACAACAACATTGATAGCCCGTCGAGTTGCCTGATGCCGTTGGCCCATGCTTATCAAAGGCGGTCTACCAAGTACACTGCAATCTCCCGGTTACTACAACATATACAATACAAAGTTATAGTTATCAGTTGCAGTTATCTACGGTTGAATTAAATTCTTGACATTTACTATCATATTACAATGACCGTCTGATTCGGTAAACATTAGTTTTGAAGGGTTACACAAGAAAAAACACTACAGTCTAGTGATTCGACTATCAGATACCACTTATTTTGCTAAACAATTCTAAAACCAAAAATTGTTTAAGATGTATATAGCTTTATTTTACTCTACGATTGACGATTAAAAGAAAATATAAATAATTCGATTTTTCAAAATATTGTATACAAATTCAAAATAACTATACAAATTTTTTGTTTCAATCTTTAAAGAAATTTATTTAAATGCAAACCAGTTTTGTTATGTTTTTTAACACATAACTTTTACTTAATTTTCTGTTTAAAAAATGTGAATCGTTTTCCTAGATTATATTAAAATCAAGAAATCTTAAATTTATTTCCATTTATTTCCTTATGCATACAGTTATTTCTCGCGGTGTTTTTTGTGGCATGCAGTAGAAACAAGCAGCTCGCAATTGCTATCGCTATCGCAGCGCGTCATGTTGTTCAACGCCTTGCAGCTTGCTGCAGTCGACAACATTGCTGCAACATACAGGGGGCGTGGCCCTGCCCCCTACGACGGCGGCACATGTTAAAGGCCGAAGGGCTGTGGGCGGTGGAAAGTGGGCGTCACGCGTCTGGCCGCCACGCCCACCATGCTCGTTTACATGACGCAATTGCCTGGCATTCATAAGCCATTATCGGAGCCAAGTCATCGGGCAAGTCTTAAAGCAAACAATGCAGCTGCCATCCATCACCCGACTCTGGCCATAACTATTCCCCGGACTTGTAAGCACGGCCATAGTTTGTGGTGCATAGCTATTGCTTGCACAGTCTTATCATTTCCAGGACGACACAGATCTCTCGCCAAGATGTTTGCCTTGCGGCAGTTTATGGCTTTATATACAGACCGAGTGATGTGCCGTTCCACTCCATTCCGTAACGGGCCCATCAAAATGACGGCCCACGCATTTGTACAACTTTAGCGCCTGCAACAATTTTGAAATAGGACACGGAGAGAACAGGATTTAAATATCTGATGTGGGTTAAAGCCGGTCCAGAGATGCCCTGGTTAAAGACCTCTTTAAAAAATACGAAAATATATAATGGTCACTATATCACTATGTCAATTTACTAATAATAAAAATAGAACAGAACCTTTACTATAGTTAAAATATTGGGTAAAAACTAGGACGCATTTGCTTTTGTAGTTTTAATAACAACTAAATGAAGTTGTATATATAGATTATTACATTAAACATTTTGAAATTGGTAAAGGGGGTTCCCAATTACTATCGATACGGAAGTTCCGTAAAACCCATCTTTTGTAAATACAAAGTTCTCTAGATGAATCACCACCCTAATATTTTTTTCTACCCCCAAAAAAGATAACAATAATCACATTTCCTCAACTGATATTTATCCGAGACCAACTCATCCACTTATCAAATATGCTTACTGCCTGGGCTACTGTATAAATATATTTAGAAATAAACTTTGCCATGCGTCAAAGTCCCGTGAAATGTTCGGTGGAAATTCAAAATGAAATTCTGGGCCAGAATCGAGGGGCAAGCGGTGTACAAAAAAAGGTCCAAAAAGTGGCAACAGAGCAGCATCAGCGAATAAAAACTTTTGGCTGTTTTTATAAATGTTTATTTAGCACAAAGGAGCGGGCCAAAGTAGAAAAAAAGCGTTAGAAGGGGGCGGCCGGGGGGCGTGACAGTAAGGTGAATCGAGAGCAACAACAATGACAATGAGTTGGCCTTTTGTTGCTGCGCGGTATTTGTCTTAAACAAGGAAAGCAAAAGCATTCGAAGCGATTTCGTTGAGTCCTCTTTTCAACTTTCCCTCTTTTTTGCCGAGAGCTTTGTGCCCTCAACAATAATTTTGCTACTTAGACGGATTTTTCTATTTGTGTATCAACGTTTTATTCGCTGACAGGTGTAAAATTGCTTTAGACCCGGACTTTCGAGCAGCCATCTTCTTTCCAAAGGATCAGCATTTGGCAGGAATTTTTTTCGTATTTCGTTATGGGTTTGCCTTGTTTTATGGCTAGATTTTCTGGATTTTGTCGATGGGGGAGTGAGCCAAGGATAATTGCCAGTCGCAGGGCAACGAAAGCGATTAGTTTAATAGTTGGCCATTAATGTTGCCTGCCTTCGATTTGTATCTCGTTGCCACATTACGCATACGCCATGTTGTCCGCATGGAAGGCATTAATCAAGAGAGAAACGGGTGGGGGGTAGTGGCCTCTTACATTTTCCGCCTGTTTTCCTATTTTCCGTAATAAATATTGTTTGCTGCACTTTTCCGCGTGCCATATTCTGTGATGGGGAAAATATTTTACAAATTTCTGAAGCGCCAGCAACGTCAACTGCAGATGGAGAGCCACCATATCCTTCGTCCTGGACTCGGCTCTCTCTTATTTTCTCTAGCAGTGTGTGTTTGTGTATGTGCAAGGACTTCAGTGCCAACAATTTCCCCGTGTTTGCTCTTGGCATGCACGTGCAATTTTTTCCCATTTCCTCTCCATATATCGAATATGTTTTGATAAATATGCACGACTTGAGTTTTTGAAGTACGACAACTACGTCCTTCGTCCTTGCAGTCCTCCCGCCTCGATGTTTGCCCAATTTGATTGCTCAAAGTTCGGTTCGAGCCATATGCAATTTCCAGCCAGACCCTCCAATGTGAAGATGTTCAGCCCGTAATGACCATATCAATAAATTGCTTGGCGGTTTGCCTTCTAGGGTTTCAATTCCCCCAGAAGCCTTACAAATATTACCTCCTAGTAAATCAATTTTTTTGCTTATTACCGGTAAAGTTTAAAGAAACCCTACAGAACAATCGTGGTAATTAAAATGTTAGCCGGTAAAATTCCCGATTTAGATAAGCATGAGGATCTCCTTTATGAACCATCGATTTCATCCACTTAAGCGGCACTCACAAATTATGAACCAATAAAAGAAAAGGCATAATAAAAATAAACAGAATTATGAGCTCAGCTCAAGGAGCAGAGCCAAGATGCAGCAGTCGGAGCAATTTTGACTGAAATAATAAAATTAAATTAAATTCATTTCAGATTGCTGCTGCCGCACAGCAGAAGAGCCGGCAACATCAGAAGCCAAAAGAAAGCAAAAGCGGCGAAAGCAGCGCTTTCAGTGTTTCAGTGTTTATTTAAAAAAATAAATTACGTTTTAAAAGCATCATAATTCAACGAAAACATTACCAAGCAGCCACCAGCAAGGAGCAGAGAGTCCTGCGGAGGCAGCTCGTCTTCGCCTCGCTGGAAATTCATTAAGCATGTTATAAATGCCTTAAATTTATAAGTAATTGTAAAGGTTTTATGCGGTTCGCAACGGTTTGAACGTGTTTATCATCCCAAAAACTGTGAAGGGCATTTCCCGGTAATTTATTTAAGAGCCAAATAAACCGAGCGACGTCCGCAGGCAACCGTTTATCGCAAATAATTGTTGGCAAATATTTGCCCAAGCAAACCCCATGCGAGACACCCAAAATTCGAGTTGGTTTTGCGGTTGCTTTAGTTTTTCTAATTGAAATCCATCCCCATAGCTAATCAAACTTCATCATCAAAAGCTAATGTGTTCGCTTAAAATGATTTGTTGGCTTTTATTTTGGGGGTTAAAATCGACTGAGTTACTTTAGTTTCTGCATATATTAAGCATACGCCCCATGGCCATTGCTTCACTCAATTTGGAATCAAAGCATCAATATTTACTTGTCCAGTATCAGATACACGCACGCATATGTTTGAGGCTGTGTAAACTTATCTATTTGGATTTATTACGGCTGTTGTTTCTGGTTAGCTATGAAACTATTTGCTTATTTATTGGCCTCGTATTGCGACTGTAAATAATATGCCTGATTTGCATATCGGACAGCGTTCTCCATTAAACGAATGTGCGTTCTTCCTTAGTGCAAAATAAGCTTCAATAATACAGCAGATAATGGTGTGCCAAAAATAACGATAACTAGACAAATTAGATAAATTGAAAATTTGAGCTGAAACTCGCCTAATTAGTTTTTGATTCGACTATCAATTAAGAACTTCCAGATAACTATCACTAACAACAAATGAGAAAATGAGTAGCATTTCTGATTAGGAATTTCACTTTGGCAACTTTCCACCTCAATCATCGAACTGTTAGGAAAGAGCATTTGATATATTCGCCCCCGAACTTTAGCAAATTTATGTTAAAGTATTTCCTGAAACATTCCCCAAATTAATGGCGTTACTTTTAAAACCTTTTATGCACGTCAGCAGAAAAATGGAGCTAAAGCGGGCCCTACGGCCCACGCAAGTCAGAATGTCGTAAATTTGCGAGCTATAAAAATCAATATGTTAATGGCGAAACTTCCCATGTGTTCGGCTCTATAAGTATGGGTCCGACGAGACTGTTGAAATATAAATCCCATTGTCAACAATGGCCAGCAGCATTGACATGCGACGACGGACGATGGATGACAGTCGACAACGAACAGCGAACAACGAACATCGAATGAGCTGCAGAAGGATGGAAATGCAGACTGGATGGATGGGTCGATGGATGGATGGCTGGTTAACCGGGAGTCGGGTCCTTCGAAAGCAGGACGACCGCAGAGCGCAAAATAAATACAATAAATACACATGTGGACAGATGAATTCGCCCACAGATGTGAGTGCTGCGCAAAACCTCATTAAACTGTTAAATCTTTTGACAGGCCAGCGACACTGATGAAGTTGCGCCATGTGCATCAAGTGCTCAAGTGCCTGAGAGGTGGGCATAATATTGACCAAGCAAACACCCAAGGCCGGCAAAGCCTCTTTCGATACCGGAATCGAGCCAAGGACTGTCTGCGAAATTTATGCAAACTTATGCCAGGCCATCCTGTGCCCGCCCAGCCTTCAATTTAGACGAAACACTCTGCAGGGGGGGCCAGAACTTGGAATCAACTCAAATTGATTTATGGTTATTTTTAGCTGGCGAAGCGACTGTGGAGCGGGCAAAGTTTAAATCGTGTTGCGTGCCAAACGCAAATATCAAAAATCGACATTCTACATTCGACATTCGAGGCGTGGTCGCCAGAAAACCGCTCGAAAATTATAGCTTTCAGTTTGCGCGCGAATTGTAATAAATTTGGGAAACTTATATACACACTCAGCCCCATCAACGACCACCGCCCCTTTGGAAACCCAACTCTGCATTGGAGTCGTTTTCATAAAGTTCGTCGAGCAATTGCAGTTTCAGGTCCCTCCTCGGGCGGAGTTATCCACCAAACGGGCTGCAACTAGCAAAGGTCGTTAACAGCTGGCACGGCTTAAGCCAACGACTGCAATGCCGGGAATCTGGCAAAAAAAGAAAGTAGAGGAAAAAAAAGAAAGCCAAACAACCGTGGAGCATGAAGTGGCAAAGGATGTGGCGCGCAGGAAGCTGCTCTGACCTCGACCATGGAATACACTGCCACGCCCCCGAGTTTTGAGGACCAGCCCTAGCCATCAAAAATATGCTAATGTTAATATGATGGCGGAAGAGCCAATATTCGTGGAGAGAAGCCAGACGAGAGATGGAAAATAATTGCAGGCAGTAAAATAAGGAGGATGTGGCTAGTTAGGATTTAGAATTACTTGCACTCATGTTAATGGCGGATTTTTTGGGGAAATACTTATTTAAATAAATGAATGTAATGCATATTTTTTGCTGGTAGAGTAAAAGAAATTATTACTACGTTTTTATGAAACTATTAATAATAAATATTAGAGCTAAGATCCATAGAGAAAATGTAAATTACCAATTATAATAAATATTTTAAAAGGAAAAAAAAGAAAATGCGATGAAATGTTAAGGATATGGAGCTTTACAAATAGAATATGAATTCAGGATCAACAAAATAAATATTTAATATATTATATATCATGATTATATTAGAGTTCAAATCCACAAGTAAAATTTATGTTACCAATTATATTAAATATTTTAAAAGGACAAAAGAAAATGTCATAAAAAGGTAGGGTAGTTAATTTTAGGATCAACAAAATAAAAATATCTGAAACATTGAAAAAAAAAAATACTGAAAACGCCAGATAAAATAGTTTAAAATTTAAGAAGGCTAGTGTATAGCTTTAAGTTTAAATTATTAATTTAAATATTTGTATTGAATATCTATACCCTTCCCTTTAAGGACTCTTGCCCTTCAGATAGTCGATAATTACAGATATAGAACAGGCGAAATTGCGGTTTACCCGCCCGAAGGAGCCGCCAGCCGTTCATTATCCTTTCACCGCTAATCCCAGACATCCTGCGAGCCTGTCTGAGCCGACTCGGCCATCGATGCCTTATTTCGCGGCCCAAAAGCGGACCGGCCACGCCCACTTATCCTTGTTGCACTCGCCGCGAACAACATAATAACACCCCTGGCCAAGAGAAGAGGTCCTGCGGCAAGAACAACGCGGCCAAGTTAGGCAACCGAAAGAACTTGGCACGCAATCCGAGGCAGGCTTAAAGGTTAAGCATTATAATTTGGCTTACCATTTTCCTCACTTCTCTTGTTGTGTGCAAAAGTTCGAAAATAGTTGCAAAGAGCGGCAACTTGGATAAATTGAATTAAATGGAAGGCGCCTGCCGCCGAATCCTGCGGGGCATTTAAAGTGCCTACAATTTCGAGGGCCTCTAATTTACGAGCACCCCCCGCACCCACACAGCCCTATAGGCCCGGTTATTTATTGTAAACTGAAACACTGTTAGATCGATAGGGCCAATCGATGGCTAGGCAATGGTTCGTATTTAATAATTCCAACATTCATTTGATGCCAACTTTGCTGTAATTGTAGCTTAAGCCCGGGCTGTCAGCCTTTCCAGGGGTCGGGGATGATTGGTGATTGGGGAGGACATGGGAAATGGGAGGTCCTGTGAGTTCCGCTCGGGGCATTGGCGTGCCAAACAAAAATATTTAACACTTGTGCCATAAACTATTGTCAGGCTCGGTCTCGGTGGTTTGGGTCGTTTGGATTTTTCTCCGTTTTATTTTTCGCTTTCCTAGGGTCGCCAGAGGGAAGGGAATCCCTTTACTGCGGTGGCTAGCACACCACAGTGTAATGTAGGTCGTGGTTTTGCCAACCGCTCCGGCGGCATGTAAAATAATTTATATAATAGTGAGCACAATTAAAGCAAATATAAAGATGATTATTTACAGTTTCGTGTAAGCTTACTTAAGTCACTGTATTTGCCATATTTGCGGATTTCTCGCAACTTTTTGTTTAACAACTGCATTAAATCGTAATTATATTTGTTATGGGCTGAAAAAAAAAATAAAACAGCATTCGCCAATTGTGTTGTATAAATCTGAAATCAGCGCACATTTGCATTGATTTCGCCAAAAAGTTCCCAAGAGAGAGTGTGGAAATTAAATGTGAGTGCCAGCGAATTGAAAATGCAAACTACTGAAATTAATTCATTTGCCATAAAATATATTTTGCTTTTATTTATTCGCGCTCTCCGGTAGTGTGAATGTGGGTGCATAAATATTGACACGCATACGATTTAATTTCACTATAAATGTCCATATACCCAAGAGAGTCTATATAAACTTCGATGATAAGGGGGCAATACAAAAAACATGCAGGGTGGCTTAAGTTGTAAGTTCTTCAGCAGAACTCTTAAACACATGGGCTTGGGAAAATGATTTATTCACTTTGGTGTTTCACAAACATTTTTAAAATATTTTCCCTGCTCCTCGTGTGTCTTTTGGGAAACCAAATCACCCTGTTCAATGCTGATACATTTTTTATGGACTCCCTACCTTTGTGGCACTCAATCGCAGCATGCAGAAACCATAAACGCAGCTGGATAAAAATGTCTGTATGTTTGTAATTATTTTGTCATACTGCAAATAGCCGCAGTGAAAGGGTTTATAGACTAGGAGTCAGGAACAGAGGATACCCTGCATAAATTTTTGTAGGTATGACATCTCCATTTGGTTGTCGTTGTCTATAAATATTTATCAAAGATTTAGTTCCATCTTATAGTTGATGTTTTGTTATGAGTCACCCACCTCCCGAAGAATTCATTATACCCACTGCGACATTTGCCAATTGAGAACATAGCAAATTTACCCATCCATAAATATTTTCACAGTTTTTTACAGTTGTTGTCGCTGTCAAATATGTTTGCAATTGTGTAAATCGTTCGTCGTGTTTGCTGAGCACAAAGGAAAAGCAAACAATTTTTAATGGCGGCGTGATAAGCTCTTGGCAAACAAAAAAATAAAAAAAGAAAGCAACAAATAACAAGCAACATGAAAATAATGAAAAAAGGGAGCTATTGCACAATTGCAGTCTGAATGTAATTGTTTGTAGCCGTTCGGTGTGTTATTGATGCCAGAAAAAGGTGTTTAAGATGGACAGTTCGAGCTGCCCATAGATTCCCTAACTTTATCTGTTGGATTACGATTTCGACATGGGTTACCTTAAGTTTGTGGTGGAATTCCCTAATATTCTACATTCAAATTGTTCAGTTTAAAGAGGGTCAAAATTTTTTTTGTAATTTCAATGGCTTTTCGAATGGGGACCCAAAACTGCACTTCCAGATTCCATAACTTTAGTTATTGGAGTCCGATTTTAACGTGTGATACCTCTATGAGTTTGTATTTGAATTCTCTTATATCCTACATTAAAACTTTTTTTTTATACGAGGGTCCAATTTTTAACCCACTTTCATGTTCGATTTTTTCGTAATTCCAATGACTTTCCGAAAACTGCACTTCCAGATTCCATAACTTTAGTAATTGGAGTCTGATTTTAACGTGTGATACCTCTATGAGTTTGTATTTGAATTCTCTTATATCCTACATTAAAAGTTTTCTTTTTGACGAGGATCCAAATTTTAACCCATTTTCATGTTCGATTTTTTCGTAATTCCAATGACTTTCCGAATGGGGTCCCAAAACTGTACTTCCACATTCCATAACATTAGTTATTGGAGTCCGATTTTAACGTGTGATACCTCTATGAGTTTGTATTTTAATTCTCTTATATCCTACACTAAAAGTTTTCTTTTTGACGAGGGTCCAAATTTTAACCCACTTTCATGTTCGATTTTTTCGTAATTCCAATGATTTTCCGAATGGGGTCCCAAAACTGTACTTCCAGATTCCATAACATTAGTTATTGGAGTCCGATTTTAACGTGTGATACCTCAATGAGTTTGTATTTTAATTCTCTTATATCCTACACTAAAAGTTTTCTTTTTGACGAGGGTCCAAATTTTAACCCACTTTCATGTTCGATTTTTTCGTAATTCCAATGACTTTCCGAAACTGCACTTCCAGATTCCATAACTTTAGTTATTGGAGTCCGATTTTAACGTGTGATACCTCTATGAGTTTGTATTTCAATTCTCTTATATCCTACATTTAAAGTTTTCTTTTTGACGAGGGTCCAAATTTTAACCCACTTTCATGTTCGATTTTTCCGTAATTCCAATGGCTTTCCGAATGAGGACCCAAAAATGAACTTCTAAATTCCATTACTTCTGTGATTCGATCCCGATTTAGACCTGGGATACCTCTACGAGTTTATGGTTGAATGCTCTTGTATTATACATTAACAGTTTTCTTTTTGTTGACGATTAAAACTTTAACCCAATTTTCATGTTCGATTTTTCCGTTATGCCAATGGCTTTTAAAACGGGGACTGCACTTGAGTTATTAAATTCTAATTTTAACCTCCATGTGCTTGTAGTTGATTTCTCCAATATTTTACATTAAAAATTCTTCTTTGGCAAACCGAAGTTAGCTTACATTCTTGTATTAATTTAATTTTAATAATTTAATTTGTTTTTGTTCCTTGAAAACGTAATATTAGCTTCTCCAAGATACACCTAAAATTATTTTAGCTTTGCGAACATGAAGGAATACTAATATTTAATGTGGAACTTCGGGCAAACACTTGCTCGTCGGAGTTACGGAAGTTTCACTGTGGTACAGACGGAGGAAAAAACTCTCTGAGGACCGACCGAAAAGGACAATGAGTCGTGGGTGTGGAGTGCGAGTTCAGACAGAGATTTCCACTGCAGTGGCCTCAAGCAGCTGCCAAGTGTGCCTGCGCCCGTCTCTTTCTGCCACACCATCGCCCGTCTCTTTCTACGCTCCTCTGGTGGATTTTGTGTCTGGCAGGCGTGCTCATTACGTAATTAATTATACGCCATGTTGTGCAGCCTATGGCCAAAAAGTGGCAGTGCGACTAAAACCGCAAACATAATGAGATAATCTCTGTACAAATAGCGCATATGCAGGGCGGCCAGCCACGCCCCCTTCCCACCCTCGCCACAGCCACCTTCTTCTTCTTCTTCCTGGTCCTGTCTCTTATCCTGACCCGGAAAAAAGGCAGGCATACGAAGCGAACTTTTGGCTTTAATGGCACTATGTGCTGTTTTTAATTAGCAGAGAAGGGTCGAGACGAGTGTGAAAAGGGCCGAAGAACAAGGCAGCAGCAGGAGCAACTGCAAATGCAACACTTTATATGCATTTTTCTTTTAATTCCCATTTTTATGCCAGTGCGACGACTGCGAGAGGCCCGGAAATTTAGGTTGGCATTTCTTGCGTCGCTTTCTCCGCTTTCACCGCACACGAATGTGTGTGTGTGTGTGTGTGTGAGTGTTTGTGCCATTGTGTGAATGCATATAACTCGTAATTAGAGTGGAAAAAAACACGCAATTACCATTATGTACGCCGAATTTCGTTTTACGATTCCGGCCAACTGCACTAAAAGCGAACTAACAGTCAAGGAAAACAGTCAGCCGGCAGCAACAAAATCAGCATTCCACACTGTCTCTTAGCTGACCTCAATTTATTTTTAAATCCAAGTCGTTTAGCTTAAAACATGCGCCAGAGATTTCATTTCCCCGCCAGGCGGCAAGCGGCAAGTGGCAAATGGCAAGTTGAAGCTGCATCTGAATCCGCATCTGCAACTGCCACCGACGGAATTCGTCCGGCTCTTTCACTTGCCATTTTCCAAGCCCTTTCTCTCCGTGTCCTTGAGGTCCTTTGGGGCGGTCGGGGGCGTGGCTTGATTCGGCTTTAAGGCTGGAAAGGCGATTAAACGGGCGACTGTGTGCCGGTGAATATAATCATAGGTGGGGGCGAAAAACTCCCTGCTTTTGATAGCCTTCATTATCTTGTTGGCAGGCATTTACAGATATTTGGGTAAATATGCCTTTTATTTTTAGGATAATTATATCTAATCAGAAAAGGGTGCCATTGACGCATCATGTCATGAATGACATTCAAATAGGATATTATTTGGAATTATCAGCAGTCTTTGTAGATTTGTATTCTGTATGATAAAAGAGTAATTTACCTATACCATTCAGCATATAAATACTTTAAGTAAATTCTATTCTATGTATTTTTATGGTAATACTAGGATATAAGTAAAAGGTTAAATTGCATAATGATAAGTTAAGATAGAACTTTTTATAAATTGAATTCATTTGGAAACTATTTATAAGAATTAAACTTTAAGAATCTAAACAATATCACTTGATATTTGTATTTAAGCTGCCTTTTTTGGACTTTCAATGTCTTTAACTACGAAACTGTTTTGCATTATCTGGGAAATTGCTTGAAGTGATTCTATTTACATTTTTATTTTTCGCAGTTTTACTATGCCATACCAGCCAAGTCAAGTGCCTTTCCCTACTTTCCCTTCGCTTTCGCCGGACAGCTTAACTATTTCTTTATTTGCCAGCATTTATCCATCACTTGTCTGCAGAGTCTCGCCCTTAGTTTATGGTTGGCTGATGGATTCCGGGGCTGCCCTGGTTGGCAATCGGATTGTCAAGACCCCGGACTAGTGGCCACTCGGAGCTACAAATCCGGATGACTCTCGGTGGCTCAAGGTCAAGCTGTGAGCGACATTTATGTGACTCGCGGCCCCATTGCCACCCCTTGGTAAAACCCACTTCCCCCACCCATCCACCATCTGGCGGATATTCATCTCGCATTCCACTTGGCCCACATGCTTAACTATTCAGCACATGATCTCTGGGTTTCTTGTGTTTTGGTTTTTGCCCATTTTGGTTATACGCAAAACGACTGGCCTCTGGGTCCCCTCAGCACCCCCATTCCTCCGGTCCATAAAAGTGTCTCCATTTCCATGGCACAGCCATATCCTTTTCGGCACCACTCGGCCACCAAATCCACCGCAAACTATCTTCTGGTCGCATGCTGGGCAATAAAAGTGTCCCAACTGGCCGCAGACACTTGTACGGCAGTTCATGTCCTAATGCTATAAAAAAGGGGCCAGCCAGATGCGCTAAAATCTATGAGAATGAATGCGAAAGAGTTGTTACACTGGCCAAAAAAATGGGAAGGTATAAGAAATTTTAACCATATTAAAACTGAGAACAGATGAGATTTTAATGCAGTTTGCAAGGTCGTCAGAAACGTGAATTGATACCAGAGTCTAGATTTGAAACCTACCCTTAAAAACCACCAAATCAACATATATGAAAGTCCATAATTATATTTGAACGTTTATAAGAAGTATTTATAAAAAGAACCAACTAACAAAATTATTGTTTTTGTATAGGTTGAGGTGTATTATATGAGAAATATTGACCCAAAAATTATGCTAGTAATAAAAAGCACTGAAACACTTTTATTTCTGATTTGTCAGAATGTAAATCATAGAAATATTAAATATTAAGTAAAAACACAGTAAAACTCTTAAATTTTAATTTTTATTTTATTACCTTCTTAATACTTTAAATCTTTTCCCTCAGTGCACAAGCACCCTACACACATGTAGGTACAGGCTTACAGGACACAGATGCTCCTGGCCAGGCTTATGTACTTATAAGAGCAAGACTGACAATTTCGGTTGGAAGAAATGTGGCCCGTCGTCCTGGTTGCAACAAAACATTCGAGGGGAAAACGAAAGGCAGGAAAAGCGGGGGAAAGACATTTTCAAGTCCTTTTCCCTGCTTAGCAGTTGCTGCTGAGGTTTTTGCGGATGCAACTCTAATATGTCAGCCAAAAAGTTTTCGCCCCACTTTAGGGCAAGTAATAAAATTGCTGTGAGCACTTTTCCTGGCCAAAGATTAAAAGAGCAGAATGCAGAGGACGGGAAATTACTTGGAGTGGATTTGAAATAAATCCCATTGGCGGTGTGAATCAATCCAGAGCGCTACAAATTTACATTTTGCGAGCGAGGCAAAGGAATAAAGCGTTTTGCAGTCATTTTCCTTGTGGCAAATAACCGTTTTATGGCACAATAATTATGCTAATTCCGCACAAAGTTGTGTCCGTTATGAGCACGAAATCGAAAAAGTTTCAATCCACCGCGCGAAAAGTTGCTTTGGAGTTGCAACTTCGATGCAACATCATCATCATCGCGATTATTTTCTGCAGGGTGGCAATAAAGTGCTGGGAATGTTTTTTAATATGCCCCAGCTTAACCCAAATTCGGGGCGAGTCTAGCAGACACATACTTGACCCACTCGACGGGGTGGTACTCTGTATTCTAAAGCCGAGCTGCAGTCATCTTCAGATTGATCTAATGATTGCACGTAATTAATGATAATTTCTCCCATGACAAACTCTTCTCCGGCATCTTGGCCCCTCCAGCCGTCAAAGTTACGGATCGAGCACTTCATTACCCAACCCAATTCGAAGGACCCCTCCCCCATTATAATTGAGTGCAAAATTATGCATTGAAGCCGCTGCCGGGGCAGCACCGATATCATCGAGGGGCCATAAAATAACTAATAGCCTGCCCGCAGGCCGTAAGCAGTTGGTAAGCCTTTCTGGCCCATACTGGCTGGCTCCTTGCCGGTCCTTTCTGGCCACATTATAAACAACACGGCCAGCCGGCGATAACATGGCCGCAACAACGGCGACAACGTTGGCCATAACAATGCTGGCTAATAACCGACGGCGGCAATGTGCACGGTGCTGCATATGGCGAGTGGTTCCAGAAACCGATTCCCCAACAGTTTCACCCACTTTAAGGTGACCCACTCTTGGTTAAAGCCCTTATCCATATTTTTTGGGAGTTCTTACCCTGAGTTTTTCCCTCATAACATTTTATATGCCTTAAGAGGCTTAGTGCCGAACAAGTATAGTATTATAAAACAAAGTATATGTATTTTAATTGCAATAAGTAACCCTTCCTCCTCTAGTATACTTAAGTTTCATAAGTCTACGGTGGAATAATAAAAATAACAACGAAATAATACCATTTTAAGTTAAGCTTATAAACTGTTAAAAAAAACTATTATATCTTAACTTCAAGTTTAATAAATTGGCCTAATAATAATAATTCTTATTATTACAAATTATAGTCAGTGAATGAATACCTTTTTTAAAGCTAAAAGTGTTTTCGAATAAATCGATCTAAAAAGAAAATTATTGTTTAATATTATAAATAATTTTATAAATTACAAATTATATTATTTTATTTTAAGAAGGCAAACACAAAACAAACATTCTGAAAAATGCATAAAATATTCATCTATTTTTACAAGTGTCCAAAATCAATTGCCAGAACGCAGTGAAAGTTTTTGCCAGCTCCCAACTGAACAAACTTTCCATGGTTTGGCTTAAAGATGACAATATTTTCTTGGAATTTACGGTGCACTTCTGCCGGGGCACACCTAACTAAGAGTCCTGCTCCCCGTTCCTTTCATTTCCCCTCCCAAAAACCCCATTCCCCATCCCAGATCCTTTGTGGTCTGGCAATCATAATGCAATTCATTTGCCTAGCGCTCCTCGGGGCACCGTTTTTGGTAAACGGCAAAGATTAGGCGGCATTAAAGTCGCAGGCAAAACAAACAAAGCAGATGAAGAGGCAATAAAAATGTAGCCGCACACAAAAGCCACAAAGGAAGTTGAGGGAAAATAAAGACCATGGCTTCTCGGACGTTGTAAAAGCCGAGGAATCAGTGGTGCGGACTGCAATAAATTTACAATTACAGCGGTCACTTGAAAAATATAAGCTTCTGATTTTCGGCTGCGTAGATGGCAAATTAAAATTGTTGGGCATTTTCTTCTTGGCTTATGTAAACATACTTATTATCGAAAGTGTTTTTTCCAGGCAAACAAAATGAAGTCATTGAAAATTTTCATAGAGGAAATAAAAGCCATTTTAAGAGGTACTTACGTTCTGTAAAAATAAACACTTTGTTAGGCAATTTTAAGAGGTTGTAAAAATGGAATGTTAAGTTTTCCTAGGGAAAAAACAAAGAGCTCCTTAAAGTAAATTTGAGTTGTAATTCAGTAACTAAATCAAGCAAGGAAACTGCAAAATAAAACACGAAATATCCTTAAAATAAATTTAACCAGATAAAGTGTCTGCAATATATGTATTAAATAAAAAGTCTCGGATAATCTGTCTTACACAAGAACTAATTAAAATAACAGAAATGTGCTATAAACAATTTTCCTAATCTTTAGAGACTGCTGACCAGTCACTTCTCCCCCACTTGGCGTATACGCAATATTCTTTGCCCCTAAGCGGACGATGTTAAGACATCTTATTTAGCCAATTAGCGCCCAAGCTGGTCCAACAAATTTGCACAGCTCATCAGCGAGGGCGAAAACTCTTGCCAAGAAGTTTTAGCCAGGTGCTTACAAGCGCTTTGCAATTATTACGGCGCTGCAAAGTACGCAACAATTTATGCACTTTCAGCTCGACTTCAAATCTCCTTCTCGTCCTTGTATCTTTAGTTGTATTTGTTGCCCGACCAGTTGGCTGTTTGTTTTGCACTTTTGAGCTGTGCCAAAGATTTGCATTTTCAATTTGTACTTCTTGCCCCCGATTTCCCCGTCTATCACCCCATTTGATTGCGAGTGAAAGATAGAGATGAAGACGGATGATGGAGAAAGATTACCGAGGGCAGGAAGGGTTCGCAAAATCCCCGGGTCTGAGCCTTGACAAAGCGGCCACTTAACATTCAAATGTGAAAACAACATCAAATGCCGTGTTCTGAAATTCAACATTGTTATAGAAATCCGCAGGCTTACAGCACTTTTTCCTTGGCATTGGATTCGATATATGGGTCCTTATTTTTTGCCCATGTTTCTCCTTGGTTTTGCATTTGAACCAGGCCTAATGGCATTCGTAAGTGGCGTCTAAGCTGGGGCATTTTGTTTGCTTGTCGCTCCGAGTTGGCCAAAACTCTCAAGCCTTTTCCACATTTTTCAGCAATCCCCAGCATTTTTCCAGCATTTTCTACCTTTTCACCCCCAAGAACCTTTGGCAAATACAGATTGACATGTTATGCCAGAAATGAATTGGGTAATTTTGAATGCGTATTTCGGCCATGATTCGAATGCCTGGGAAAGTGGAAAAGTTCTTCGCATTTTTCAACATTTCAGCCAGGCCAACCAAATGTGATTGTGTCAGTTTGTTTTGTGTTGTTGCGGGTTGCCACTTTGCTGCACTAAATTGCATTTAATTCTGAGATTTGCCCGTTGTGGTGGCTGCCTTTGGGTTTCCCCCTAGTTTTTCCTCCTTTTTTTGCTGATGGCCTTAACCCAAATAAACCAGCGAATGTGCACATGTGTGTGTTGCCAGTGTTTGCCTAAAATTTATGTGTGAACACAATGCTCACCAACACCATCACAGCCCCACTCTGGGCAAAAAGAAAGCAGAAACACACACACACGAATTTTTGCATATTTTTGCGGGGCTTTAAAAAATGCGCGGACTCGAAAGAATTAAAAAACTTGTATGGACACACAGTCACACGTATCTACATAATAAAACGTTGGCATAATTATACCCTAGGGGAAGATGGGCTGCGGTGATCCTGAGATACTTTTTATGCCACAGTTTGTTTTACATTTTAAGCAGCCTCACATTTTTTTGGGGGTCCTAGGTGTACATAGTTTTTATTAGTCATCTATGATAATTCAGTTATTTTCTTCAAACACAATAGAAATTTAATTATTAAAATATTTGTTTTTAATTTATTCAGCTTATAGAAATTTCTTATAAATCGTTTTTGCATGTGAAATATTTTTTAGTAAATTTTGTATTTTGTTTTGTTAGCCACAAATGCATTTAATTCAAAAAAATGTGTTTAATATTTTTATATGTTCAATTTTTTACAATATAAAAACAGTGGTTGTGTATAAAAACTTAAATCAACTTTTCCGCCATCATGCAAATAATTGAAATCCATAACAAATGATATTGTGAATCAATTATTTGCCACTTTGCACATTGTTTTACATTAGTTCAGCGGTGGTCCAAACTAAAAGAAGCACTTACTGTGTAAACACCTCATGAATTATTTAGGGAACTTTGCACTTTCAATAAAGGTCATTCGCAGTTCGTGTTTTTAAGCAGGACCTTTAATTTTTTATGAGTTGACGCAATGCAAATGAATAAGTTCTAGTTTTTCGCCACTGCCCTTCTGCGTTGGCCTCGGAAAATGGTTTACGGCCTTCGATGGCCCAAGTAAAGTGAAATTCCCCAGACAGACTTGGGTTTTGTTTCGCGATTTGTGCGCTAGATCAGAAGTGTAGCAGCTTAATTAACTTAAATTCGGTTGATAAGAAGGGTGGATTCCCTTTTATGTTTACGATTGCCAACCCAAATGCGGGGACTTTGAGTTCGACACATTTTCCTTGGCATGCAAGACACGGACAAGTTTTCCACGCTGGCGCTTAAAAAGTTTTCACCCCCAACCCGGCTGGAAAAGTCTTGGGCAGAGGATTTTCCCAGCTAAGCTGTTGAGTTGTGGGAAGCGCGGGGGATTGAAAAACGAGAGAGAGCCGAGTACTTTGACGAGATTTGCATAAAATTAGGGATTATTGTTAGCAGGATTCGGGGCATTGGGCGAGGAAATATTGAACTTTATGCGCATATTGATGGCTGGCAATCCTTTGACACGGTTCTGGATCTCGAGATTCACCCCCCCACACCCCCAAAAAACCTCAAACATCCTTAACGCCCCCTGCTGGCCACTCCCCCAATTTTCATTAGCAAATATTTGTGGTCCAAGTAGCTCGCTTTGAGTTATGGCCAAAACCCGACTGCGGCTTTGGCCTGGCCAATAAATCAACTCGGATACCCACACACACGGACAATTGTGGCCATTCAATTTGATTATTCAATTGCACAATTCTGACAGCAGAGCCGGATGTATTGTCCAGATACCAGCTATACAGTACGTGTGTATACATACCGGGGGATATAGCCATATATAGATAGCAGAAACACAAAGGCTTTAGTCGTCTACCCACCGATAATGACATTTTAAATGCAAAACGCTTGCATATTAATTCCACCGCCGATCCCCAACTTCTGCTTTCTTTGATACCGCACAAATTTATGGGGCAGCCCGCAAAAGAAAGTTGTCTCTCTATTAAAAATAAATTATAGACACGGGGCCCGGGGCACAAAAATTGTATTTGCCTTGGCCACCGCCGTTCGAGGCCATAAATTTCCGCAAAACAAACTGACTTTGTGGCCAAAAGAAGGAGGAGGATGGGCGGCAGGATGGGGCAACAGGTGCACGCGTGCTGGCCACATCTAGGAGTCCTTGCTGAAGGACTTCCGGCCAGAGGCTGGCCCCCTGTCTGCTGTTTAATGCATGCCCTTTTCACATGGATTTGGCCCGGCGGTTTGGGGCTCCTCAAGCTGCTTTGGCCCAAAGCGATAAATCACAAAAAATGTGGCTCTTTTGCATTAAAATTTACAACCTACTAAACAAGACAGACGTCCAGAGTTGCCCACTTGACATGTGCACGCGCGCCTTATATAATTTTTTTTTGGGTGAAATGGAAATGGTATGAGTCATTGCGCATAATTCCGGCCTTCATCTTGAAGGCCAGAAAGCGGTGGCTTTAAGTCCACGCCTCGGTGGGCTAATTAAGTCCCTTGTAAGTTGCCGGGAACTTCAATGTCGAGCCAATTACACGCAAATCAACTGGGGCCCCAGTTGTCAGACAATTAGCGACTAAGGCGACTCAGCTGGCAAGCCGGCAAAAGCGTCTTTGGCCTTAATCAATTGAGCGATATTGAGTTATTAGGCTTTTACGGTGGAAAGGAGAAAAGGCGGCGGGGGTGTGTGTTTTTGGTAAAGTCTCTACGAGTGTGGTTACCCCCAAATAGCATTTAATGTTCTCTAATGCGATTGGCATTGACATCCGGTTCACTGGGAAAAAATGTGGGTTATAGACACAGGAGATATTGATTTAAAAAACATGTACTTTAAAAAAACATGTTAATGTTTCAAGACGATCAATGTTGAATTATTAATAATTTAGTGGTTGCTATTTGCAAAGAAATTAGGATCGTACTTTAATATATTGTGACCCTTATTAGTAACGTATCTAAGTTCTTCAAATGTATTTAGCTAGGCGGGTGCTAAAAATATTGTTAAAAATCATTTTAAAAATCTGTCCCGTACAAAAACCCTTAAATATTCCCTCCTTTCTTAAAACATGATTTATAGATCCCTTTTTTCCCAGTGTTAAAGCCAACGAAAGTGAGTCTCAGTCTGAAGGCACTCAGCTGTTAAACGCGACAACGATGATGACAGCCATTTTTGGTAACAGAATGTTTGCTACAACTTTTCGCGGCCAATTTTGTGGCCCACTGACTGACAATGGGAAGTGGCAAGGCCTGTCGCTGTCTCTTTCTTTGACGCTATCGCCGTCTCTTTCGTCGGCTCTATCGCTGTCCTTTTTCCCATGTCAGTAACAATTAGATTTTGGTGACAGTGCTGCCAGCAGCCATTAAAAAAATGGATAAACCAAAAAAAAAAAACGAAAAGGGCTACAAGTGGTTCCACATCACTATTAAACTGATTGTAAAAGGAATTACTATTTTTTTAAATCTCCATTTTAGCCTAGTAGATGGCGAACCCATGACATATTTTTGCACTTACCACTTCAGCTTCAAAAAAATTGCAGCACTGTTTTTCACTGCATAAATTTGTGTTTATAAAATATCTGTGTCAATTAAATGGCGACTCGCGAACAGATATCGATAAGGCTAATGGAAAAAACAACTTTCAGCTGTTTTTTGTACCTGATTGGGCTTTATAAGCCAGAATTGCCGATGGCTTGCAATACAGTCCGCTTTTGCCAAGCCATCCACCATGAAGATTTCTATAGTGCTGATCTGTTTGGTCGCCAGATTGTGGGGGGCCACAAGTCAGATATCGGTAAATCCGGAAGATGTGATCACCGAGGGAACCAGAACAATATTGAAAACGACTCCTAAGCCGCCGAGTCCTTATTGCCAGCCCAAGTTGTGCCTCAAAGGACAGCACCATGTGGCCTGCGAAAACTATTATAAGGTAAGGTTTAGTGTAAGTCCTATACCATGACTATCATTATTATTTTGTAAGGCTGTGTTAAAGTTTAGATTACAAGCTAACAGAGGACTTACCTATATAATAGAGGCGTTATTTCTTATATCTCTTTAAGACGAGTTATACATTTTTTAATTTTTTAGAGCTTTGTTGGATTGAGATTAAAATTTCTATGCTCTTTTCTGAAGGTTCTGATATCTAGAAGATTGGGTTGTGGAAAAACCATAATTATACCTTATAGGAGCCTTGTTTAGATTTCCTATATTAATTCCCATATATCCTTCACAGAGCCTTCACCGCACCTGTGCCGCCAAGGAGATTACCTTTGTGAACTTGACCATCCTTGCGGATAATATCCTTAAACACCACAATGAGCGGAGGTATCTATTAGCCAGTGGAAAGGACTCAACCCTGCCACATGCCGCTCGAATGGTGGCCATGCAATGGGACGAGGACCTGGCTGCCGTGGCAGGATTCAATGTGAGAATGTGTCAGGCCAAACATGACGAGTGTCGAAATACGGATAGGTTTCAACGATCTGGCCAAAATATCATAGTGTTCAACATGACACGCCGCGTGGAGAAGCCAGTGATGGAGATGCTCTACCCCGAACTCGTGTCCATTGCCATGAACACCTGGTGGTCAGAGTCCGAGAGGATGACCGCCGCGAACATGGAGCTGTATCCATGCGATGAGAAACTGCAAAAGTAAGTTAACTGCATTACAAGGCCTCCTTTAGGGATCCGTAAGCCGAGACCACTTCATTCTCCATTCCATAGAGCGTACCGCCACTTTGCGGTCATGGCCATCGAGGGCAACTCGCACGTGGGCTGCGCCGGACTGCGCTACGTGGTCAAGAACCTGACCCAGTTCAAGCTGACCTGCAACTACGCCCGGAGTCCGGTTTGCGGACAGCCGATCTACCGCTTCCGGCCCGTAGGATGTCAGACGGGTCGCAACAAGAAGCACTCGTCCTTGTGCTCGCCCACGGAGCTCTTCCGCTGAATTTTTGCTCCACCGAAAGCCACATTAACGCATCTTGTTTATCCATGTTTCGTCCGAAAACCTGGCCATAAATACCATCCATCCACCGGGCCATGCAAAATTCAAACAACTCCATCGGAATGGAATTTCTGCCAATTTCCTGTGACGAACCAGGCCCGAGGTCCTTGGCGGGCTTGGCAGGAAGTATCGATGGCGGTGCAATTACCTGCATAGCAACCGGGCAAAAATAGCAACACTGCGAAAATGTTTCTTAAAATCTCGAAAAATAACGATGCTTTGAAAGATGCTTACTAGGATTATACAAAAGGATTTTGTATAGATTTTTAGTTATTCATAAAAATGAAATACCATATTTCAATTTGTTTAAAACATTTCAAAACAATATGAAGTGATTAATTGCGGTATCAAATTTTGATAAGTTCCTATAATAAAAGATAACTATCTAATTAATTTCTTTTAAAAACTAAATATAGTTTTTATCAATGGACACACTGAAACATATTATAATTTTTATATTATAGGTATTACGAAACATTTGGATATAATTTAAAAACCTTTGTTTATTTTTTTTCCAGAATTTATTTAATATTTATTTGTAGTTAAAATGCTAAATAAAAAGTAAAGGCAGCACTGGATTCAATCTCTTTACCCTTTAAAATGTATTTACTATTTTCCTGAGTACACTTATCTGCAGCGAATGGGAAAATGATAGTAAAAATGTCAGCAGCAGTTATTCCTATATCCGGTATAGGTAAAAGCCCTTTAAGTGGATAAAATCGAAGCGAAATGATGCAATGCTCTTCATTATCGCAATCCCCACTTCCGTCGCCCCCGATGGGCGTAAACAACTTGATTAGGACAACTTGATAGGGCTGAGCTCGTTTAATTTAATTTTATTTCTGCATAAACTTTATGGCTTGTTTAGGATTGCTATTTAATGGCCAATCGAGTGGCGTTCGGGTCATTAACCGACCCGCTGCAATGGGTGCTGTAGGGACCCCCGTTTTCTAAGTGGATGCTGTTGCTGAACATAGTATCATAAAAGCGAACTGCCACTCAGTGCCAACCGGGGTGTTAAACACGTGTTTTCTTTGCAGGGGCAAAGAGCTTCAGCGAACTGATACCAGATAGTTAATTAAAAGTGCCACACCGATTGAATGGCTGAATGATATTCATTAGCCGCGGGACAGAGCCCCTCTGTTTTGCAATCCGATTAGCACTCTCCACTGCACCGCCATTCCATTATTTTATGCGACTTCATTTGATTGAAATGCATGAGAGTTGGCGGGATGGCAGAAGCGGGAAATCGACTTTTCTTCCATCTGGCAGCTGGTGGATCTGGCATTTAACTGGTTGGTCACCACCCCCGCATTTATACCCATTTCGACCGCTTTCCATTCGCATGTCTGACACCTGGCGAGGGAAAAACTAAAAGTCACCACTTCCGCAGCACATAAATTTGAAGCTCTGCTCGCTTTTTAAGGCTTCCTGAACCTTGGGCGAAAAAAATGCAACAAGCTGGGCTGAATAAAAAAATACTAGACGATGTCCCTCGCCTTCCATTTTTCCCTTTTATTACTTTTTTTTGGACGCTTTCCTCTCGCATTGCATGCCAAATTGTTCATGTAGTTTGCAGTTTTTGTTTCGCCACAATTTGTTTTGCCTTGGCTCACCGTTCAACGTTCAACGTTCACTGTTCGCTTTTCACTTTTCCGTTTCCGTTTAAGCACTTGAACTTAAAGCTTTGGCGCTTTTCCGGCCAGGCGTTGGCTGCAATTTATCAAAGTTATGGCCGAGGATCTGGAAGTGGAGCAAATGTTTGGACCCGTCATGAACCCCTCGAATAAATATCTATTAAAGCCCTTGAAGTCCCCAGATGCAAGTGAAGATTTACGGGTCCTGGGACTCCTGATAATGGTGCATTAGCGTGTAAAGCGTTTTCGATGCACTTCCCACGGAGACAGTTCCATTTCAGTACCACTACCAGTCCAAGTCCCCCTTTTTTTCGCCTCGGTCCAAGGACCAAAGTCATTATCATTGTCAGCACGTAAAGCTTGCTCGCATGTTCAATATGTGTTTTCACTGGCTGAGTGTGAGTCGGGTTTTCGCGGTTTTCCTTTTGCATTATGCCTTTGACCGCACTTTTCTTTTGTCTCTCTTTTCCACTTTGGGCTTCACAAGAACACACACACTGAATGAAAACCCCGGTGGAAAAGGTGTCCCGCCCCAAGAGGCAAATGCCACTTGAAAGTCTTTGCTTTTAATGCCCCTGAGGTAAGGTCTAAAAGGTGGGATAGAGTTTATTGGGCCGAAGTGCTAAAGCAACGAGGCTTTCAGCATTTTTGGCCTACATTTTTAACGAATCGGGTTCTCCTACGTGGCAGAGAAATGCTTACAAAATATAGGACAAGCCATTAGAAAATTAATGCTAGTAGCCAAGGCACTTCGAGTAAAAGAATGTTAAAAATGTAAACTCGAATGTTTGTATAAGGAAATAAATCTTTTTGAAAACGAAGAATTTTTGGCAAAGGGGTTTAGATATGAAGGCAAGACCATCGAATATTTATACTTTAAAAGTAAGTTGTTATGCTTATATTAGGAAAATAATGCTTCTTAAGTCAAAAGGACTTAGAGAGGAGTTTATATCCATAATATCAGTGTACCTCTGTGGTACATCTTTATAAAAGGCAATAACATTCACTGCTATTCTAACCTCCTGAGGCTCGCCATCAGCTTTATCTATATTTTCTTTAAAACCTGAACTTTTAGTTGGTCTGAAAAAGTTTAGTTGCCACTTCTGAGATTATCAGCTCATCGGGAATTGCCTCTGGCGGCTGAGAAGCTGCTGCAAATCGCTCCCGGCACTCATCATTCGGTTCTCGGTTATTTTTATTTTTACGACTTCAACTTCCGTTGGTAATGGAGCTCGGTTTACGTTTATTAGCATACTTCGCAGCGGCTTTGGCCGCGGCTCAAGGTGCATTTAATGGCGGACATCTAGTTGCCTCCGCCGGGCACTTTATGACTTCATTAGGAAGCCATTTACGAGTGTGTGCTTCAGATGCCTTCCGCCCGCCCACTTGCCATATATATCTGAATACATATATATATTCCCTCGATTCTATACCCCCCTCTCTCTCTCACTATCCTTTATGGGTCTGGGGTGAAGGCCAATTGATTTGTTATAGAACAGAAGGGGGCTTCTCGACGGGAAATCGAGAGTGGGCACTGAGCTAAAATCTAATGAAATTTATGCAGGCGCTGCATTGCGGCTAAACATGAATGGGAAGCCCCAAACTCTCACTCTCACTCACCTGCCCATGTGGCGGCAACTTTTACCTGGCTTTTCCGCCAGTTTACAATGTGTGTGGCTACACTAAGAAAAATAAAATATAGAAAATTTACTGGAACTAAGGAAAATATAATTAGTGATATTATATCATTTTGTTATAAGAAAAACGTTGTTTAGAGCATATATAGTTGTTTAATATTTTTGTGGATTATAAGTAAGATGTAATATATTGCAGAGGCACAGATTGTATATAATTGCTTTTCCAATAATTTTTACTAGTAAGTTTACAATTGTTTTGATACTCACTATTAAACATAGATTTTTTAACGCCTTGTTAGGGGAATATTTCATTATTTGTCAGGAAAATTTAATTTAAGTTCGTTTACTTAACGTGATGCTTATTTTACTTAAAACATTGGTTCAAGTTAAGAGTGCCCCGATAGATAAAACCTATCAGGTTTTTGAGAAATAACATTTTTCTAAAACAGAAATTTAAATCAATGACGAATGATAGCCTGACATTGAGAAATCGGCATTTGTTTTCCCTGGCTAATTTTTCCTAGCTAACTAGAAGGCTGTCCCAATTTTGTCAAGTGCACGGCTGACCTAGTTAACTAGCCGGGGAATGAAGAGGCAGTCCGGGTTTTTATGAACACTTTGGGAATGCCTTTGTCTCGGCTGTTTGGCTTGGCTAAAGCCCGACATCGATGGCCAGCTGGAGCCAGATTGGCGACCTGTTTCCCCGTCAGGATCCCAGCTCAGATCCTGGTTCAGCATGTGGAAATAACAGTTTAGCGCTCGAACAGGTCCCAAGTTGCATGGCGTTGGCACTTTTCACTTTCGCCCCCAAAAACTAAAGTCGAGCATATTTCTCCGGCAAAGGGAAAGTTTTCCGTCCGGGCGGCAGCCAAATACAATTTGTGCTCGGTTTCGGGAAAACAAACAACTTAAAGTGCTTGGGAATGTAAAGGATGGGGATGAGGATGAGCATCCTGATACAAGGTGTCAGTCTCCTGCCGTCAGACCGCCTGAAAGGAAGGAAGCTTTTTCAAAACGCCAAATGATAAATGCATTTTTAATGGAGCACCCGAGACGGCAGAGGCGGAAAAGCGAGCATTTTCCGGCGGCAAGGCTTAGCGGTAAGCGTGAATGGAGGTCCTTTTCTGGTTGGGCGGATGATTAAGCTAATGTTTCGCTCCTTTAAACCCAACGAATTCTTGCTTCAATTAACCGAAGCCAGCAGACGAACAAATTGCTTTGCTCCCTTTCATCGCCAAACAAATGTTCCCCACGTGTGTGTTAATAAATTGCCGGAATTTAACCTTTTGCCAGGGCAATTGCCAAAGCTTTTATTTGTGCAATCAGGCCGTAATGCAATGAGCCCCTGTGCCCCTCTGCAATTGTTTTTACTCACATTCCATTTAATCAATATTCCAAACACACAAAGCAGCCAGAAATGAAAGTACAGATACAATACCCCCAAAAAAATAAAAGCAAAACTCTCAATCCAAAATTGTGGCTAAACAAAAACTAAATGGTAAGCAGAAAAAAAAGGGAAGAGGGTGCCAGCGCCTAAAAGCATGCCGCACAAATTGAAAATAAATGCCAGCGAAACAAAAAACGCCTCGCTGACCATTTTAATTTAGTAAGTTTTGATGATGCACAAAAAGAGAGAAAATTGGTTAAAAAAAAAATATAACCTAACCAGCCAGCACATAAAGTGTGTATGTAGCTATTTGATGTATAAAATGTACACACCCAAAGGGGAAAGAGTTGGGCGGTGAAAATGAAAAATAGCTTACCGTGTGTGTGTGGGCGAATGGGAATGGAGGGGATTTGCCTTAGATAGTTATTGATATTTGTACGGTCGGTGTGGTCGGGCCAGCACCTGCAAGCAATCAATTCATAATGCCGGGGAGAACTGGAGAACGGCTCCAGAAATGGCTATCCAATGACCAAAGCAGGGTGAATTTATGGCCACTGGAGGAGATAGAACCGCAGAGCAATGTCATTAACTGGCAGGCGAAAATGAACCGAAGAACTAGTGGATCTGCTGGGGGATGGGGCTGGATAAATGAGCTGTTGATGGCCAGCCATAAGGATGCTGCCCGGATAAGCTGGTGAAATTGCTATAAAATTACTAACGAGTTGATTAGGTCACTAAACAGAAAAAGCTTAGATGAAAATTGAAAAGGAGCTGGCAGGGTTTTTCGAACTCCCGATTAAATTTGGATTTTATTCAAGGTTACTACTTAATGTGAAAAAAATAAACAGCAAGATTATTAAATCCACATAAATAATGATTGACTTTATTGACCTTTATGTGTATAAGAAACAGGAATACATAAAATAAACTTTACCATAAAACACTATTTCCATTTGGTAATTCAAAATACATCCCTAAATATCTTAATTTATGTAGGTTCCAACGGAAAAAAGAAGGAAATTTTCCAACGCCTTGGGCTCGGAAAACTTTAACAGAGAACAGGTGGAAAAGCATCGCTCAGCTTAACTTTTAATCAGTAGTCAGGTATAGATAAGGGTGAAATGGAACACTTTTAAAGTTTAATTGAAAGAGCACGAAGAAGTTTAATATATTTTTTGCAACTCTGTTCTGCAAATGATAAAATCGCTCCTTTCTGCCTTTTACTTATTGCCACCACTCATTTTTCACTCCTTGGGGACTTTTCCCTTTGTTCGCTTTCCACTTTTAGACTGGCAATTATGAATTTTTTACTCTGCCTTCTGTTTGATTATTGCTCATTTTGCCTGGCCAAAGAACAATTTATTAATATTACTCAGCTATTGAGTACGACTTTTTCTGTTCAATAAAAAAGCCAATAAAATGTAGTTTTAATTGCATTCAAAGCAAATAGACCCCAGGGAAGGAAGTGCATTTTTAATGGCAATATTCGCGATGATGACAGCTCTGCATAGTGGGGAAACAAAAACTCAAAAATATAGGGGAATATCTGTAGTGTGGTGGGGTACTCACACGTTTTGCAGTCACAGCAACCTTAATAGGTGAAACAAAGGGTTGCGAACAAAGGGCTATGCGGCAGGCCCAATTGGATAAGGACCAACCCACTTTTGGCCCACTCCCCCTTTCAGATTTTATACCATTCGCTCCATTGTTGCACTTGTCTGGCAAAGACAAAGGCCCCACAGAACCGGCTAATGTGTTGCACTTTCTTTAACGTCCTGCGGTCCTTTCCCCGCGGCAACTCCTGTTTCGTGTTCCGATTCGGGATTTAGACAATGCTCGCTCTATCTGCAATAAGGAAATGGTTGTGTTCTATATTTAGGCGCTGCCACGCCCTATTATCCCTGCCCGTGCTGCAGCTGCCCATTGTTTATGCCACGCGCGTTGATTCAATAAATTCCAGGGCACGTGGATGTCGGTCTGCGTGTTTTCTGGGGTGAACATTTTATGCCACTGCACTAGCTCAACGGAATGGGGGTGGTAGGACTCCATAGTAAAAAGGGATATTTTAAATCGTGCTTCCTACATACTTAATATTTCGATGTTCGTTGTGATTTGTATTCATTTGGAATATTTTTTTGGTATAACTCAGATTATATACATTTAATATTTCTGGAACCAAATGGAACTACTAGTATCTAATGCTAAAAAGGGTTAATTTAATAAACAATGCTTTTTTTCCTAATCCAAAGTAAATATTTTCTGATAAAAAAACGATTTTCAGAGGCGCTACACCTTAGTTACCCCTTAAAATGGAAGTACAAACTTGCTTATTGGCATTTATCGCACGCTTGATTAGCAAACCATTCGCATATTAAGCTCACACCATTATTTCCAGCGATTATCCACCTCGCAGCAAATTGCAACTGCTGCTGCAGGATCCACTTCTTCGTCCTGGAAAACTAGAAAAAGAAAAAAGTAGCAAGCAAAAGACACAAAACGGGGTTAACTCGTGCACTTAACGGCAACTCGAGCGCCTCGAGGACGAGGACAACATTATAAATCCTTGGCAGGCATTTTGCAAGTGGCAGTCGCAACTTGTAACCAGTGGATAAACCCATTTCCTCCGCCCCCCTCACCCCTTTCGCCAGCCAACCTAAGAGCATTACCAAGAAATGTAAACGGTAGGGTTCTCTTTTTTCGGCGATGTTGTAAGACAGTTCACACACAACTCAATTTAGTCAGTTTTTAATGAGGAAACTCAGTATGCACTATCCTTCTATCGCTGCCACCCATTTGCTTTACTCTGGTAATCACCCTCCTCATTATACACTCTTACACCAGAAGAAGAGTTTACAATACAAGATCTATTGCAACTTGATATACTAATATGAAAATTAATCAAAACGAATATTTCTAATTTTATAAAATAACATGGAGCTTGGGTTTGAAATACTTTTGTACTTTAAAAATAATTTTTGTTAAAAGAAATATTATTAAAATTATTATCCTCTACCACAAGGTTACTAAAAAATCCCAAATAAATATTTTTAATTTCATAAAAAGCCAAAAAAAAATCTTTTATATGTAAAAATTAATTTTTGTTGAAAAGAACATGTCTTATATATAATATTTTGTTGTTATAAAATGGATTATATGACTTTTACTTTTGAATAAAATTCCCAAAATATCTCAAAGGTCTTAATCTTTATTGTATTGCTTATATAACCCTAATTTTTGGTATAATTACATATTGTTAGTCCTTAATATGATTTAAATTTCTGAAATCCTGTTGCTAGTGCTGAATTCTTATGGCTTTTAGATATTTTTCCAAGTGTACCCACCAGCCCATTTGCATTGGGTAAGCGGTTATGACTCTGACAGGAGTCGAGCTCCGATGCAGGGCTGCCGGCTGCCTCAAAGGAATTCGCCTGGATGTCTGTCATGTCATTTATTACCGCTCACCCTTTCCCCCCACGACCATGCCCCACCCTCACCCTCTTAGCGACCCCCTTCCGGCCCGCCCCTTTGGCATCCGTTTTGTTCAATCGTTAGACATTTCCGTTGCGCCGTCCCTTTTTAGTGCGACGCTCGCCTCGTCCTTTGTGTGCGATATCCTGCGCCTGTCCAGCCCGTGTCCTGTTTTCCGCCGCTCTGCCTTCCGTGCTTCACTGTACCGTACAGTACAGTGGAACACTGCGCTCCCACGGCGCCCTGCGTTGTGCGTTGTTGCTGTAATCGCATAAAGATGGCTCAATAACAACACAACATGAGGGGGAGAGAGAGTCCTTTGGGCTGCGCCAGCAATTTGTGGGTCAAATTGAATTTGTATTGTGCCCGGGCAGCGCAAAATTGATTGAAACATTTGCGTGAATTTATGTCCTTGAAATGATTGGCCAGCCGCATCTTTGAGAGTCCCCAACGCCGGCAAGTCCCCCAATTCCCCGATTTCCCGACTTCCCGCGTCCTTGCCAATCTGCCGGACTTGTTTGGCCTGTGCATTATTTATGGGATTAGTGGCCTCAGACCATTCGACCAATGGCCACGTGCCAGGACCCAAACTTGCTCTGGCCTCAAAACTGATTAGGTTCAATGAAGCCCTGTCCACTGCTTGGTGTCTCTGCTGGGCCGTTTTCTTGCTGCCTTCTTTTCTTATGGGTTTTTTTTAGCCTCATCTATTTTTCATGCACCTCGACCGGGAAAATAAAACAAATTTTCACTTTAATATGAGACCAAGTTGACCTTGGCTTGAGTTGAAAACTTGCGCACACTCATGCCAACTGCTGCTGTCTGTCGGCCTGTCGGGCAACAAGTTGTCTCGTGTATGTGGCTGGAAATCTGGCTAACAGACTGCAAAACAGCCAACAGCACGGGCGTGCAAGCTCCACACTGGCCAACAAAATAGGGAGTTAAAAAGTTGCAAGCTTAAAAAAGTTGTTTATATATGTTACCACTTTTTTGTAACATTTTTATAATCAAAAAATTTGAAACAATGGTGAGTCATATTAAGTAAGTAATATTTTTAAAACAAGAAAAAGAGCTAAACTTGGCAAGACGAAGCTTATAATTTAAATTATAACCTTGTCATAAATAAGTTAACTATTTTTTTTTAGAAAAAATACTCAATTTTAGGCATTTATAATTAAAGGTATACATTTCTTGCAGAAGTTATAGAACAAGTACTTTAAATATATAACAAAAATAGATTTTTAAATTTAATTTTACTCAAAAGATATATGTGGATTGTTTGGTTTTCTATTTTAATAACCATCTTTAAAGAACAAATATGGTATACATAAGTTAATGAAGTATTTGCTTTAAGAAAAAGCTAAGGTTCCCTTTACCACGATCTGTAAATATCACAATTTAGCTAAAACTGATATAATTTTCTGCCCAGTGTAACGAAGCCAATGTCATGCCTCAGCGTACACATATATTTTTTAATTTAAAAAATGACGTTTCGTATTTTTCCCCACCCCTGCTCGGCCAGACGGATTCGGCGAGGGCCTGGCGAATAGTTTAATTCCTTTAAGTGCCCAACGCGGCGTATGCGTAATGGGTACAGCGCTGAAAAGTAGGCTGCAGCTGAATTTCAATTACAAAATGTCAGACGAGCCGCAGATAGCTTATCAAGCTGATTGTGTGTGTGTGTATCTGTGTATCTGTATCCCTATCTGCAACTGTGTTGGGGGGCAGGGGTGTTGTGCATGTGTGTTATCATTGGCATTGTAAAACAAGTCACTTAACACACAAACAGAAAGGCACACACATGGCAAAGAAGTTAAATTTGCTGCTTTTGTTGGCAGTTGTGAAACAATGGCCTGGAATTGTGTCTTTTGTGTGTGTCTGCGCTGTATCTTGTATCTTTTTGTTGGCTCAAGTCAATTGTTCTGCATGTGTCGCACTTTCTCCGCAGCTCTGTAGCTGTTGTATCTGCGTGTGCGGCTTTATTTACGTGTTATCTGAGCCCATTTTGGCCCCAGGCACGCCCTCTACTCGTTGTGCTGCCACATTCCATCGGTTGTTGCTGCTTTTGGCACTTGTCTGCCTATTGCGCACTGATTGTTTGCATAAATTGGCATAATTAAACAACGCTGCAAATGGGTATTAACTCGAATGCCACCAGGTTTGGCCAAAGTTTATACTTATCGGAACGTTAAGCCCCCAAAACATTTAAGGGTTGTATCTGAAATTGCTTGAGATTTTGAGATTACTATGGTGAAGCAGTGTGAAATATTTGATACACCATCAAAGTGAGCAAATTAAATATTTAAACCGTAACTCAGTTTGTTGGGTTCGACAGTATTAAATTTCAACTGTATTATTGATTATTAAGCTGATATAATAATAAAGCATTTTGTCATTGTAATTTGACTACTTTTAAACATTTTTTTTTATCTTCTAACCACTCGGTGATTACTTTGCTGATATAATAAGATTATGATATAATAATTCTTTTACAATTTAAAGTAATTTCTCCTTGTTTCAGTTTGGGTTGATACAAATATTCTGTGGATTTTTTATTTTCTTATGAGCATTTGGTGATTTCTAGAGATATACAAATGTTTTCAGATTTTTTAAAATATATGATGTTTCATATTTTATGAAAGCCCCAAAAGAAGCTTAATTGCAGCAACAGCAATAAAATTATTTCGTTTTCAACTTCGATTTTCCCTTTTTGCCCTAGGCTCTTCTGCGAAAAATGGCGTGAATTTGTGTTTTCTTTTCGCCACGACCTTTACGCGTGTCCAGTCGTGCAAAAAGGGCAGAAAACAGGGCTCTGCAGTTGAGAGGGCAACGCCGAGTGGGGGTCAGGGACCAGGCGAAGAAAAGCGTTATGTAATGGGCCAACGCGGCGTATACGCAATGTCGGCTGCGTTGTCGCCTTGTTAGCTGCCCTCTTGCCATTCTCATTCATTTCCATTTTTTGTATGCACTGCTGGCTTCCATTATTCGGCTTTAATTGCTGCACTACGTGCTTTAATTAAAATACAATACAATGTGGAGCACAAGAGCAGCAATTCAGAGACAGAAACAGAAATGCTGATGTGATAAGTTGCCGGCTTAAAATTTCATAACTTGCATATGGTAAACATCAATGTCGGGCTTTGTTTCTGTCATTAATTAAGCAAATTAACTGTAAATAAAAATTCAGTAATTGCGTGCGCCAATCAAAAAGCAACTTGTTAAGTGCCACACCAGAACATCGGGCCATAATTCCCCCTGCCAATTTCCAACTGCGAACTGCCAAAAAGAGCTTATTTATGCGCACATGAATGGCTCGAAGGGAGTCCGACTTTCCCCAGCCCTCGTAATTGGCTCACCTTTAATTTGGTGAAAGCAGGTGGGTAGGTGGGGAAGGAAAGGCAGCCAAAGTGTAATAAATAAATTAACATAAAACAAACAGAAATTAATGAATGAATAAATGATTGGCAAGGAGGAGCACAGCTCGAGGCAAGGCCATTGGCAGAAACGTATAAATATTCTGCAGATTTCAATACAAATGGCAACTGTCGATCAACGTCAATTAGTTGCCAAATGGCTAAGGCAATTCCCAATAATTTTCTTTCTTATTTATTCTTTTTGTTTTGTTTTTTTTTTTTTTTTTGATAATATATCTGCCCATAATGAGGGCTGGAAAATCCTGCTCTGGCCAAATGTAAATTGTAAGCAAATCAATCAGCCAGCAGCAACAGCTGTTCATGATTTATTCAGCGGGCGGAGCAGTTGAAAATTTTAATAATATACAAAGACTGTTGTCAGTCCGTTAAATTGATTTTCCCTGAATCCTCATTTAATGTTCTTTCACTTCCTTTACTTATTTATACGATGCTTTCCCAGGACATCAGGACATTACGACACAGAATGACAAAGAACTGAAACAATTTTAGAGGGTAAAGGGGGAATATATCTCTTTGAAGGTAAGTACATGTGTGGCAGCTTATTCCATTTACTTGGAAAAATGTTTTAAAGGAGCTTCAACCTTTTCTATAATATCAGGAGAAATGTTTCGATTTTAAAGAGACTCTATTTGGTTTGACTGTCTCCCACACCAAATGATTTGTGCCATTGGGTTGTAAATTTTAATTAAACACAGTTTACGCCAAATTCGGACAGGAGTATCTGCATAATTTATGGCAGTTACCACTCCGAAAAGAAGAGTTTCCCGAGCAGAATACAATAAATAAAGGCCACGGCCCCAGCGGAAATAATTAACACGAAAGTCAAGGAAAATAACTTGGCTAGCAGTTTTGCTTCTCTTTCATTGATGTAGTTTCCTTTCCGATGATGATGATGGAGATCATGATGAGTGCGATAATCACGAGACCTTTGTCAGCAGTTTTTCTGGCAGTCGTAATGAATTAATTGATTTGCGGTTGACGTGGCAAAGGTGAATGAAATATTAAAGTCAACATCAGGTGGTTATAGTTGGAAAGAGGTCCTGGAAAAAGTGGAAAACAGGCAACTGTCATTGGCATCTGTCGCAGTTCGAGTTGCATTGGCATTGGCATTTGCATTTGCATTCATGCCCATTGTATATGCTGGCTCGTATATTTAATGGCCCATTCGGGGCCGCTCTTAAGGGCCCTCACACGCACACAAACTGCTATACCCGTAATGTGCAATTAAAGTAATTTAATTTATTATTTGCCATTGATCAGCAAACTTCAGCGGCATAAATCATTGAGCAATGGCCTCTTTTTCTGCAGTTATGTTGCATTTTATTTAAATGCTGACAGAACACATTAAGGCGGGGATAGTGTAGAGTCGGGGACCTTTGGTTATCGAAAGCGGATTAAACTTAAACCTTAAAAATTACTTGTTATTTTCTCCCCTTTTTCGGGAATTGGGTTAAGAGCAGCTACGTGGTAAATGCAATTAAACATGCTCTCAGATTTTGGCCAAAACCCTTTTGGCCCCTTCAGCGTATTCCCGCTTCGCATAATCATAGTCCCCTTCCACTCATTAATTCGCCTGTCGCTATATCCGATTAATTACACCCACCCCCCCACAACCCGAATGGCAGGTAAAATGAGTTATGCTGCAGCAACAACCTCAAATTATGTTTGCGGAAATTTATGAGTGGCCCAATACCAATTCGGGCCGGGATCTACTGTATACTTTATGCTATATATATTTTACTGGAGCCTTGTAATTACATTTTTTAATAAGCAGTTAGCATAACGAGGACATCAACTAATCGCCGCCTAACATCTTGGCTTACAAAGTTAAATAACATTTTGTTACCTTTTGCGTTTAATAACTTAATGCAGACACACCACACATCCTGCCTTCCAGGTTGCGAATTTAATAAGCTTAATGCCTCTGCCAGGACAAACAGCCAGAACTTAGATGAATTTCCCAAGATATGCTGGGCACTCCCTCCACATATATAGTATATATATAGGTATGTATATATACGCACATGCGAGTGACTTGTGCGCCCAACAAATGCAATTAATTATAATTTTTAATTAGCTCGGCAGCAGCCACCCAACCACCCCACCACCCACTCCCCCTTGGCAACAAAGGCGAAGAAAGCTGCAAAATTCTACTTCATATTGCCAACGCATGACGCGCCTCGACACGCGATTAATAAAAGGGGCCAAGCGGCAAGTCAAGTGGTGGGCGGTGGGCGGTGGGTGGGGTCCTCGGGAGGGGGCGTGGCCGGCATAAGCGACAGAAACAGCGACAGCAAGTGAAAGGTATTTAGTCACGCGGAAAGAAATGTTTACTTTTATTAGCCGGGCCACCGGATTAAGGTGGGCAAAGAAGGCGGGGGAAGGCGGAAAAGTCTGAAAATTGGGAGAGTGTTCCCAAGGGTGGACCTTCTATAGGTGTCCCAAAAATGATAGAACTATAGAATCTGACAAAAATAGTTACATTCTATTTAGAACTATACATTTAAGTATTTATTTTGCTTAAAAAAAAGAAAAATAAAATTAATGCCTTACCAATATTTATTGTATCATAAATAATACCTAGATAAGTTATTATATATTTATTTATTATAAATATTCAGTAAGTATTGACATCTTTTTGTCAGAATGCAAAAAAACCAAAAGCAGTTCAAATGATAATTTAATTTAATTGCCAATGACATTTTATTACTCATACGCAGTGTGATTATCGACTACATTTTATATGCAAATATTTATTTAAGCCAGTTGTAAATGACAAGATGTCTGTCAAAAACAAAAACAAACTTTATGATTAAAACGTTTATAGCTTATACAATTATGTCTGCCCTTATGTGTTCCATGAAATTTCTGTAATGAATTTGCTGTAACTAAACAGAACTTGGCTTGGGGGATAAGGTATAAAGTTCAATTTAAATCGTAAAGATCACATTACTTTCGAAAGGGAATGGAACTAGACTAAAGTCCAACCTATTACCGCCATACATGCCTTGGCAAGCTGATTGTGGCTTAGCCACGCCCCCTTTTTTGGCCACTCAATGCGTTGTTTACGTGCGAATGTGAAATACTCATTTCTATTTCGCTGTTGTTTATTATTGTGAAACGGCCGGGGAAAGGATGATGAAAGCAAAACATGGCCAGAACGGTGTGGAAATGGGTGGCCGAGACCCGTGCAATCCATCAGCCGAAATGGCTTTAATCCCCCCGCAGGGCTGTCTGTTCGGGAGTTGGTGAGTTGGATTCGTTTAAGGCGTTTCGGCGGAGGTCTAGGGTTCCTGAGAGCTCCAAGGTCAGCTGTCGCCCTGCTCTGAGCAGATGCTAAGGCGCAAATTAGATTTGCCTGAGCCAACCGTGCGCCGAGACAAAGCCGCCAAAGCCATGACAGATCAGGGCCAAAAGGGCCGGGGACTCGAGAACACGGCGAAAACCAAAGATAATTGGAGGTTTGGTACTAATCAATATTACGTTAGTACTCATCAAATCAAATAAACGTCATTGGAGATACAGATGATGCTTGGCTATTATATCAAATCAGAAACAGCATGCAATATTTATTTCTTTCAGAAATAAGTCTACAAGTTCTTCAAATTATACCTGCAAAATATGATATTATGGTCCGATGTTAAAAATAGTCCTTAATTTCTTTCTGTGCAAAAGAGGAGCTGTCCTCTGAGCGAAGGCAAAATTAGAGACTCGAAGACTTTGTCTCGTTGTTTGTTGCTAATTAGGCAAAAATTACATTTTAAAAGGCTGTCGAGCGTAAAATGGAAAAAGTTCCCGACCAGAACTCGACTCCTTGTCCTCATTCTCATGCTGCTCCTGCATTTTTGTCATTTTACAGCCTGCAGCTGGGGGGAGCTGGAGTTTGAGAGATGGGGGTCGGAGGTCATCTCCTGCAGAGAGTGGCACATATAACTTTTAGTGGCCCTGCCATCGCCTGAGTGGCGTTATAATGACTATGACACAAACGTGATGTTGCAGATGCTTGCCGGGTTGGCAGGACATTGGCATGGATTCCTGGCCACCGGAGGGGGAAACTCAGATACAGATTCAGGGTCAACTGCCTGGCTCACAAAGTTGCAGCTGCTGCTAAGCTTGCCACAGGCAACAAATTGCGGCCATTTCTCAGCCCAGAATTTATGCCACGCATAAGTGAGAATGTGGCAAACAATTTGTTTGTCCAACGCACACACACATCACACCTAACCAGGTTTATTTAATTGAGTTGAGCGATAAATTCAATTCATAAAATCACACCGCCAACATCGTCATTAGCGTCGATTGCAAAGAGTTCAAATTTAAATTGCAACAAATTGGGTTTGTCGCCCCCGAAGGACGCCAGCTGAAAATACAATTTGATAAAATATATTTGCTTGTTTTTTTACACAATTAGCGGTTCGTTCGGGCTTATGCAGAGGCATTTTTTTTGGTTATTTATTAAAGCCCACAGAATATATATGCCCCAAAACTCGTTCTCATTCCAATTTATGCGCACTAAGCCAATAAAAATTCGCACAAAAACGTAGAAACGGAATGACGAGCCGGCGAAAATGTCAGTGGCCCATCAAAAGGGATTGACACCCAGCTCTGGGGACAGGACTCGTATATGTATATATAAGGATTGGGAATAACAAGAAGCCAGCTATTTGCGGCATATTTTACACGCTTTTCTACTCCGTTTACACGCACGACGACGAAGGACCCTGCTCGCCATCCTTTTCGCTAGGGAAATTCCGGGGAAAATAGATAGAGAGGCGGCCAAGGCATTTGATGTGCCCCCCGTATGAGTGCGCATATAAAGTGAAAACATTTACACATGTTTGATTTATGGGTCAAGTGTGTGATAAAACTACAAAAGCAGTCTGAATGGGGCTCGCAGGCAGCGAGCTGAAATCAGAGTAAATCATGCAAAATACAAACGAAAGATGAGAATATGCCGGCGTGCCGTACGGCAAAATTATGCAGTCGCAAGGATGTGCGAATAAGTCGAGCAACTCGAGCGCCGAGCGACGCGCAAAAGTATGCAATAAATGTGACAAAAGGAGTGAGGCCATCGCCATCACCAAGGATTCCGCATTCCCGCACTCCTCAGCGCGGCCATAAAAATTGTATTTCAGTTAAGTGCCCGGCAATCGGACACTGTCCGCTCGGCAAAAGGTCCGGCTTAAATGGCATTAAATGCACACCAGGGCCTTGGGATTTTTCATCCAGCCTGACAGCTCATAACTCCGGCGGAGGAGCAGGGATAATGACAAGATGTGCAGTTTCTGGCCGGGGAAAGTGAATAAAATGGGTTAAGTACTTGAATTTTTGTAGGATAGCTTAAAAACAATTTTACAAATAAGTTATATAGGTTTTCGGTAGGCACGATTAAGTAAAAAGTAAAGTAAGTTTGAATTGCAACTATGTAAGTATCGCAAAAGTACACATAGGATTTTCAGGAACTAATTAAACATAATGATATAAAACAAAAAAATATTATGAATAATAACTTATTGTTGTGACTATAAAATACATCAAAATAATTGGTAAGTATTAAAAAAAAATAAACATTAGGATTTAACAGAAACAGGATATAATACTCATTTAACATTTTTATTTTCATGGATACTGTGTTTTTTCAGTTTTAATTATTACTGTATTTCTTCATCTTCACAACGAGAACAAAAATAAACCATAATACTAAGCCAAATAAATTTTTAAGTCCCACTTAAGCTTTTTAAATTGGAGTTTCGGCCTTGGCATTAGCATATTATTAGCATTCATTATCAGCATATTACCAAATTTCAAAATGTATATTGGTCCTAAAACATTCTCCCTTTCCCCTCAATTATTTTCATTTTTTTAAAAACCATTTAAACATTTAGTTCAGAATGCTTAAAGCTTTTCTAATTGAAAAAGAGTCCTGCATAAGTATAAATCGAGTTAGGAATCATTGCTCCGGATTTGGAAGCCCCATACAGTCGACCATTTAATGGGCACTCTCACACATCGGCTCACATAGTGCGGATGGGTAATTGCATTTGATGCCAACTGGAATTGACCAAGAACGACAGTTGCCAGCAAATCGAGTTATCTTGTGGCCGAGCCCAGATCAGATGGCCATATGGATTAACGATTATGACAGCGGTCGTGTAACCGTGACGGCCAGAGAAAATTCCCTGTAATTTGCAGTCACAGCTCCTAATGAAATTGCCAACTGCAAACGAGATGGAGAAATATGCGAGGAGTAAACAATTTGCATCCAAACGAAATGGGAAAAATAATTATTTACACAGCAATTTAAGTGCAGCAGCACAGCAAGAACAAACAGAGGAAGACGACTGGACAGACGGCCGGGCCTAATTTATGTGAACGAAATGCCAAAAATTCCATTTGAGACAAAAGCCAGAGCCAGAGAAACAAAAATTGAAAATGACAAATTGCATTAGGAGGGCTTTTCCGTCGGGTTTTTCCAGCGTTTCAGAGTGGGAGTGTTGACCACAAAAATGACAGTCCAAAGTGGGCACAGAGTGAGCAACAAATTCAGACCAGCTCGGTTATCCATTTATGGAGACAACGGCAACAATGTCGCACATATTCAAAAAGCAATTCTCGGCTAAACTGGGCTAACACACAACAAAACAGGGCAAAAACTGAAAACTGGAAACCGAAAACCACAAGAATACACAGAAAAATTATAAAACGAAATTCCAGCACAAAAACAAACAGTCAGCGAGAGCGGGGAACCCATTTAAACCGATTTCCTAATCAAAGCCGTATTACTTCCCCAGCCCCAAAACCGCAAATCCATACGTATCCGCCATGTAACCCCATCTACCCCAATTTTTCACCCCTCACGCACAAATGCAAAATTTAATTATGAGTCAGGGTTTTCCCATTTTTTTGCGCTTTTTGTTTTGTTGCTGTCGACAACGCGGCGTGAAATATAATTAATTTGCTATTTTTAAAGCACAAAAATGAGAAATTCGACTGGGAAACTGGCGCCAAAATAATTGCCAAGGGAAACGGGCTCTTTTTCCTGGCGAATAACCACAGAAATTTCATTACATGTGTAAACAATATAGCCAACAAATTTGGTTTCCCTTCTCGCCTTCATTGTTTAATTTTAAAAAAGGGTAATATTAAGGGAAAGTGGAAGTAATTATACTTATTAATAGGGTCGTATGTAAGCACTAATGAGGGGGAAAATGTATTGTTTGCCGGAAACTTGAAGCGAACTCAACTAAAACCAGTTAAAGCTGCTTAAGTCGTAGCAAATCGATGGGAAAATCGCTTGGATGCAATTTAAATTGGCCAATGGCATTCGCTTTGACATTCGAATGGTCGAGGGGATCAGTTCGAGTAAAATAATGTACAATATTCCGGTTGGCAGCTGGAGGACAATTTTCGGCAGCTCCTGACAGGGCTTTGGTCCTGCCAGGACTCACAGCCATGTCAATAAATTATGTACTGGATTTTCGCCCGGGCTGTGTATGTGTTCTGTGCATCTGAAGCCTTAGACGTTTGATTTATGCCCAATAAGCGACTTTAAATTGCAACTTCAGCTGCAGACGTATAAATGTGTTCGGCTGACTCAAATAAAATCAAATCATACTTTCGCATTAAAAGTGTACGCGGCAATTTTGAGGGTTTCTCCACAGGAGACATACGGCACATAAAAGGCAAACGTGTTTACTTTCGTTTTTTATCTTTTTCGCCCGCCAAAGTGAAGTGAAATTCCTGGCCAAATTGCCAGAGTTTTTTCCAAAACGTTAATGTTGATCATGCGGCAAGGGGAACAGCGAGTGTAGTGTCCTTTTAGGCTGCGCAGGAATGCGACACGGGAAAAATTACGTTGACAAATGAAAATGTCACAATGATGATAATTTATTTTCCCTTTTGTCGATTGCCTTTCCTCGGACCCAACTGTGTGCCACATTCCCGGGCATTCCGGCTTTCGTCTCCACTCCGGTCGACATCTGCGACCCGAGCTATGCGCAATTAAAGGTAATATCCGACAATTGTGTTGGCGCCCTTTTGGGGAACCTTTTTTTGGCATACCATGAGTAGCGGAACTCATACGTGATATGAGGTGGGTATATGTTTGGAACTAGAAGATTGAATCTAAATTTAAAGAGGTATTTCAAAAGGTGTGTGGTCTCTATTCAACAGAAACCAATTTTTATTTTTGATTTTCTATATTTTCTATTTCCAACTTTTCTTAGTATGCTGGGATGTTTACTAGTAAGAATAGAAATATTTAATACTAGTACTTAATAGTTAGGTACCGAAAAATGGCAATAAAAAGTTTGTATTTTGAGAACAAATAATATTATTTTATTATCCTGACTAAATTTTTTATTTTATAAAACATAATTTTCTTCTTTTTTAAGAATTTTAAGGAAAATAATTTAAAGATACTTGTAAGATTTTTTATATTTTATATTAATAAATTTATTAAAGGTCTTGTTATCAACTGCTTTTGATCAGATTCTTATTCGGTTTCCCATATATCCTCATTCCCGTAAATAGGTAATATTCAAAACTTCCCCGGCAGATCCTCCGATTTATCGACTCCCACCAGTCCATCCATCTTGCAGGCCTGGCTGCGGTTCCGAAACCAAAGTATTCCAATCATCGTCGTCGTCATCTAGGGTAATACTCTCCATCCGGCTGGGGGCGGGGGAGCTTTCCGCTTCATGAGCCTTATGCGCCTTATTCGCTCCTTACGCTTTCCACTCAATGGATTCGGTGGAAAAGTGGGCTAAGGAAAGGAGAGGTCCTGGGTTGACGCGTTGTGCGCTATTAAACTTTTTGGCATGATATTACGGGCCGGCACACAAACACACACATCCATACTTACTTGTCATATAATAAACTTTTATGTTAACGGCTTTTGATGTCTTACCAAAGCGCAAACAGAGTCCTGCCACACATGGCCCACTGCTGGTCTAAGGATTCGTTGGATTCGTAGGATTCGCTGGGACAGCTGCCAGCCAGGCACTTAATGCCCATTCTTCTTGCCATCAGTTTTCCTGGCTGCCTTTTGCATTGCGGCTTTATTAGGCTGAAAAATGGAAAATGGCAAATGCCGCCCGCCCGAAAAGAAAGCGGAGAAAACTTGCAGGCCCCCGTGGTTCCGCCACCTCCGAAATTCCATTGTCTGTGGTCTTGTGCGTGTGGCCCATTAAAATTCCCAGGCTAAATGCATGAATGGCAATGGAAAATATTTGCATAAATCTTACCAGGATTCCGGTCTCAGCATGTGGTTTCCCCAATCCCCCAACCATTACCGAAATTTAAAGAAAACTCATGCTTTTGTTATACATATTTATCATTTGGATGGTAGTAACTAAAAAAACTTTATTGAAATTTTCCATACCGATTTCCATATTTACGTGGCTACTCGCTTAAAAATTAAAAACAATTTCATAATCTTTATAATGCGTTGCCATTTTGTTTGCAACAAAAGTCAACAGAGTTTGTTTTTGTTTTTTGTTTTTATTTCCGCTTTCTGCTTTTCGGCTTCTGTTATAATACTCGCTATTTTTCCCCATATTATGCTTATAACATATATTATTTTATTTGCTTAATTGCAATTATATTCATGGTTTTTTCTGTCCCGCTTATGGCAACATTAATTTACCCATTAAACATTCATTTACATGTCGCGACTAATTTTGCATGCGTTGGGTTTACACTTTTAATACCGATACATCCATGTACGTATATAAATCCATATCCATATATATATATAAAGATATATATGACTGATTCGCGCGCAGTGTGCATTATGTGTTCGTTTTAATATGTAATGTACGACTACCACACGAATACTTGAGTACAGTTTATAGTTTATTCATATGGTATATATGCAGGTTTATTTACAATTTTGATCAGTTAAACTCAGCCCCATTTAAGGGCCAGGGCTCCCAGTGCCCCATACATTTTTAAATGTGGCACAGGATGAAGGAGCCATCGCTCGGCTCGGTTTCCCGGACAAAGTCCTTCAAGACAAACCCAACCTGAACACATTCGACCGCCTTGGCGAATGGAAATGCAAATATTTTGTTGACAAGAGTGAAAAGTGACTTGCCAGTTGTGTCTTCCCCCTTTTTTCCGGAGGAACGGGCAGGGTTTGGGTGTAAAAATGCAACCGGACATGCTGAAATGGGAGCTCTAAATTTCACTGGACTAGCGGAGCAATGAACTCGTACTGGGCGTTGGTAAATGGGAACAGGAACTGCCCACATGACTTGGAGAAATTCTTCTAAATAAATTGTTAGTCCGGAAAGTCGCACTTCAAACTGAGGCGGGTTTTGGCAGGAATTTCCCATGAATTCTCCACAGTTCCCTATAGATATTGGGGGTCACCAGTGGACATGTAAATTTGTTCAAAAATTAGTTTAGGAACCTTCGAAGAAGTTCGTGTCGAAACAGTTAGCTACATTGTATCTCTAAATATTTACATTGCTTAAATGCTAGGCTATACAGAGTAACCCAAGGACAACACACAAAACAAGAACGAATCCCAATATTATTTACAACGATCTGAGTAAACTTTCGCTACGTATATACTTAAGTTCCTAATCAGGGGTCTTTTTGGAGATCTGTAGATACTTAAAAACAGTGATAAGGTGTCCCAGGCACTATTTACAAATTAAATTTCTTTTCTTATACTTATAGAACAAATAATGTGATACCTTGGGTTTTTAGAGCGAATTACTTAATTGCCTTTCCTGGGGACACCTTAAATGCTACCTCCAAATCTCTGACATTTTGAAAAGACCCCTGCTTGCCATTTTATTCACTTTAATATTCCTTTAAACACCTAGGCCTGGCTCTATAAGCAAACCACTTGAATATAGTTCTCTAATTTGATGATTCGTTCGAAATGCTTTCCATTTAGCTAAGTTCGCTAGTGTGCTGGCAAATTTACGTGAGAAGTTTATGTACATGGCTCTGATTTCCGCCTAACTAACTAATCCCCAGCCCACTTAATTAGAAACACACTTACTTACAACTTTGGTGAGGTGGAGACGAAGGAGCAACAGCAGGAGCATCTTCCATCATTAGCATAATTAGTTGGTTTTTCAGAAAGGTATTACATGCAGCTGGAGTGGAAGGACCTCAGGTGCTGCTCCTTGCAGCTCCTTGCAGCTCCTGCTGCTCCTGCAACTTCTCCCATAAATCATTTCTGCTGCATTTGGGCGCTGCATTGGCGGTGGAATTCCAACGGGGCGACATTAATTTATCACCGTGCATTCCGGCTGCCATTATTGACACGCTCCTCAGACGTCGTCGAGGGTTCCTTAGGGTCGGCTGGGGATCTTGGGCAAGATTTCTCCTGTGTCTCCCTGATTTTAGCAGGTCCTCCGCCTGCAGGACATCCACCTCCTCCTCCACCTCCACCTCCACCTCCTTGGAGCAACAGCGAGGAGCAGGCCTCCAACAAAACAAGTGCCGCCACCATTGTGCTAATTACCCTGACCGCCTGCGTGGCCTGGCCAAAGTGACAGGACCAACAGGCCAGGGCGACGGCTGCCGGGGCCGCGTTCGTTTGCATCGCCTCGGGTCGCTCGCCTGTCCGGCAAATGGCAAATGGAAAATAGAAAACGGAGAAAATGGAAAATGGTTAGAGTCGCGGGGAGAGAGGCACTAAATTTGCGCTGAATGGGTAACAATTTGTAGTTTGTCTGCCTCACAAAAAGGCTCTACATTCAGAAATAAATTTGGCAAAAGGGGAGCTACAAGAAAAATATATTTTCTACAACAACTTTAACTTTTTAAAATTAAGAACTTTTAAACTTGGGATAACTAGTTTTAAAAACTACATATTATTCAAGTACACTCTATAAAAAACCTTCTATAGATAAAGAAAATTAATCAAAAATAAATCAATATACTCACATGATTTTATTAATCTAATTGACAAAAATAAGTCTATCGAAAAAAATAAATCCAAGAATTATAACAACTTTCATAAAAAAAATCTAAGAAATGTTTCATGTTACTTAAGTTATTACAATATTAAATAAAGTAGTTACTTTGTATTTGAATGTATATTAATTAAAATAAATCTAGCAAGAGAAAAATATTAAAAATAATTAATCTCTCAAGACTTGTAAAAAACGGATGATTCTATGTTCAAGGTTTCTTAATTTTCATTTTAAAAAATTGATTATATAAAATTATTATTATTTTAATATAATTTAGACAATTTTCCCGTAAAAATATTAAGAGGGATAAAACATAAGTTTCTCTAAGTGTACTTCTGTTGTGGCCACTAGTTCATAAATTGCGCAAAAGTTGGCCCAACAAAGCGAGAACGAGATGCAAGTTTAATGCATACAAATCGAGGTCAAGCAGATGCATGAATGTATAATTCACATTATCAAACTCGAGCATCCAATTAAGGCCTTAAAGAGACCGGGACATAGAAAAGAAGCGCTACAAAAATTGAAACTCACCCTGAAGGACGTGGACGCGTATGCTGGCTATCTCCGTGTTCGAAGGATAACAGGAGTACTTGCCGGAATGCAGGAGATCCGCATCGTAAATGAGCAGAATGGATTTGGTCTCCTCCGACTTTATGGTCTTGAATTTCAGCCGACCGCCCGAAGTCTCCTCGCTGAGGACCTGTAGATGGTAAATAAAAAAACCCGTGGGTGAGTGTCGTATTAAATGCGATTTTCCCTCGTTCAAAGGAGCCAGGCTCTGTTGAGTGCTGAGCTAAATGCAAAAGCATGTTTTCTCATAATCATAAAAGCCAAAATTAAATACGTTGCGTATACGACGCGTAAACAGACGCGAGCAAACTCACACACACACTGGAGAGGTGCTCGCCCAAAGCTCATAAAAGTTAAAAACGTTTATCCTGCAGCAATTGGCTGGGCGTGGCACCGCCCCTCGGCAGATTCACCTCCCCCCCCCCCCCCCCCCCTCCCTCAACCAACCTGCCCCACTTTTGCGCTTTTTACTGCGCACAAACTCAATTATTGCAAGATAATTTGGCACCAAAAAGGAAAACCTTAAATTGGTTTTTGCCCCTCGCGTCCTGGCCTTTCCGGTTTTTTTTTTACTTATATTTTCGCTGCAAATTGATTTTAAGAGATATTTACCTTATCCTGATGATACCAGAAGATATGGGTCGGCGGCTCCGGGCTGAACTTGATGATGCAAGTGAGATTTATGGTGCTGCCCTTGTCCACGTACAGATCGGGTCCTCCCAGAATGGTGGCCGTGGGCACTGCGAATGGAGAGCGGGTTGGAGAGAGATATTACCATCCATTATGCAATCCATTTCCCATTCCCCATGCCCTTTATAAATCCGAAAATTCCCGAGCTCTGCTAATCACTGCGTTACGTCGCCTAATCAGCGCCGTTCACAGGTCCCCGAAACTCTGACGAGTTGTGAAATTGCAAAATGGTTTGTTTTCCCAATTTCCAGCAAAGCGGAGCACAGCAGAGCATAGAGCAGTGACATGTGCCCCCTGTTCCGGATCCACCCACGCCCATGTCGCCCACCTCCTGACCAGGCCAATCCGGTCCAGCTCGGCTTTTGTTGCCAATTTCCATGGCCGGTAGTTGGGAGCTGCCGTGCCAGTCAAAGTCAGCACGTTAAATAATCGATTACCGCCTGTCAGGCGGCCAGAAAACGCAAAGTTTCGAAAGGACAAGGCTGCACAAAGTTGAAGGCGACTTTAAGATGGGTAACGGCTTCATTTTATGCTACCTTGAGAGCTTTATATATATCTAACTATCTATCTTTATATCTAAACACCATACCTGACATATATGGGGTACTCCCCAAACTTTGGAATTGTTAGTAGAAAATTCAACCGACAACTTAACTAATAATAAAATAAATTATTTTATTTTATTATATCCCTTAAAAATGGTCCAAGAAACAATTATAATACGTATAAACTTAATACTACGTTGTTTTTCTGCTTAAAAATATTTTACTCATTTTTAATTTAGCATTTTATTATCCAACACTGTATAATCATTTTGCCACACTAAATGAAATGTCATTAAAAAATATTTTCTAGCAGATTAGTCATAGTTTGCTTTGCTGTGTTGCCTTTTTTTTTGTTGAACAATTTTCAATAATTTTTTTTGTGTTAATTTAATTACTTCTAGGCAATTTTGCCTTTCTCATTACTCTTAGCAGTTCACTTGTTAGTTATTAGTTCCTAACAGACATGCAACGATTGCAGTTGGCATTTTTTCTAAGCCCCCTTTTGTTCCTGAGAACCATTCTGGCCATAGACTTTTGTGGTATTAAGTCCTGCCATGACAAGCGGCATATTGGATGTGATAACAATATGGTAAGGTATTCACTTTAAAGATATTGTGCATTCTTTAAAGAACTTTTTTTAGATGTTCGATGACAGCTGCCTGCGTTTTCATAGCCTGGTCAATATGGTGTATTTTCGTGAGTACTTGCTCGGTCTTCACAATGGATATCGTCAGGAGGTGGCTAGTCATGGGTTTGTGGACCTGCCACCTGCCCAAAAGATGCCCGAGTTGGCCTGGGACAACTACCTTTCGGTGGTGGCCGAATACCATCTGAAACGCTGCCAAATGGAGCTACCCGATAACTCCTGCCTGGCCACCGATGATTTTGACGATCCTCACTTCAATTATGCCGAGGATTTCTATCCAAGACCACAGATTCGACAATCGAATGTCCGGGAAATGACAATCCTAGCCGAACAATGGCTGGATGAGCTCTACGATATGGAAGACCTATCCACGGAAAGTGCGGAAAGTGAAATCCGGAATATCATCAACGATCGGAGCACCTATATGGGCTGTGCTGCTGGCCAGGATTACGATCTGTGGAACACACACTTCATGCTCATTTGTTATTACAGTGCAGGACCTGCTCTCGAGGGAAACCTCTACGAAGAGGGCCAATTCAATGCCAGCCTTTGTCCCTTCGGAAAAAGTGATGAATACCCCGACCTTTGCAAAACACTGACCCTGACTGACTAAGTCCCAGAATCTCCTGCAAAATAAATATTGCAAAGGCTTTGGGTATAATTAAATGTGCGAACCACATGGGCCATAAATGCGAAAGGGCAGTGCTGAACTTTTGGATTTACTTATAGCTAGATGTCAGTATTCTGGTAACCAGAATTGCCTAAATTTGAGTGATAAATATGATAACTATGTGGTTAAAGAATAAAGTAAATTAAGTTTTAATTTGAAGGAAATAAAATTAAAAGCCTTAAATTATAAAACATCAAAACGAAATCCTTATGATAAAAGATAATTTCAAAAGGACACAAATATTTAATTTGCATACGTCTACCTGAAATATTTTGTTTTAATTTTCTGCATGCCATTATTTTCGAACATAAAACTTGCTTCCATTTTCATTGCAATTCCTTACTATTTTGGCCCATATGGCAATCATCTGGCTCTCAAATTGCGGCAACACTAGAGAAGCGAGACCGAGAAATTGCGAAAAGGTAGAAAATAATAGGTGGAGTAACAGTAACCGTAACAAGCTGGCAAAGTTAGTGGGTAAAAGCTTGTTGGAAAGCAATTTGTTCGTCATGAGCCAGAAAAGTGCTTGCCTGGGGCGCCCAGCACTTGACTCCGCAAACACCCCACCAATCCCCCCACAGCTGGCACGAAAAATGTAGTAAAATATTAAAAAATAATATGCATGCATGGCAGCCCTCGAGCAGACCTCTCATCTCTCCGTCTGGCACCTGGCTTTTTTTTTTTTCTCTATCTGCGGTCGGACTTGTCCCTCGGCCAAAAGGTGTGCTACGAACTCAACGGCAGTTTGACTAACCCGCAACTGTCTGAATGGGTCCAAACATCCCGGCGAACTCATCATTACTGGACTGATACACCCGATTCTCGGCTATATAGAAGGCGTCGTCGTTATAGTACTGCTGCATCATATCGCTGGTCTCCGAGTCTATTAGATCTTTTCATCACAACGTCGAATCATCGGGCGGGGGTAACCAAAAATATAAAAAAAGAAAAACAAAACAAATAATATTTGGAAACAAAAGTATAATTAGAAATGGAAAATAGAAATAGAATAGTTATAAAAAGCCACGGGCTAAACAAATCAACTAAAGTACTTTGGCGCACATAATGACAAAAATAGAAATTCACTGTCCATTATAATTAGGGGACTAAGACCACCTGCTGAATAATTTATATTATTATATTATATTATTTGGGCGGAAAAAAAAACTAAAATTTTTATTCCATCATATTGCCTTTCTAATCACGATTTCAAATTTGTTATTCAAGCTTTTTTAGCACCAGGCCCGCTTATCTGGCTCACTGAGTGCCTGTCCGTTTGATTTAGAAAAACCATAAAAATAATTCCATCAAAATAGAAATACGCTCTGTGGTCCCAGGATTAAAGAGAACGAATGTTTTTTCTGTAAAATTGAATGGCAGCGAAATGTTTTTCTTTCGCATACTGTTTTTCCTGTTATCTACACCTTAATTCCATATATAAATATGGTCGCCTGTCGATATCCATTTATGTGTGTGCGTTGCAGCTTTTTGGCAGCTCCTGACAGTCCATCAATCGGCTCACAAGAATTTCGGAAAATTCCTCTGTCATATTTACCGGAAAAGTCGCGCTCCGCTTTTATATCCTGCTGCGACGATTGCCAAGTGTGCATAATTTACACTTTTGAAAATTGCATGAATATGCAAAAACAATACTGAAAAATATGCGAAATTCCCCAAACAAACAGGACCCCCTGCCAGAGGCTCGGAATTTTTCATATCTCTTATATCTGCAGGCATATATAATACGTTTAGCGAGCTGAACCGAAAAGTGCGTGGATATCCGAGCTGCCCATAAAATATTTGTCATACACTATGAATAAAGACAAGTTCTTAAGTTCAAAAACTATATGCTGATGCTAACAGTATTTGTAAAAAATATGAAATTAATAAAAATTTCACAATATTTGAGCCTAGTATTCGATTGTAAAAAATGTTGTTTAAATTGCCTTAACCACCCAGACGCGTTTTAAGATGTCAAAATATTTATTGGATACACGTGCTTCCCATAAAAAATTTTATATACACTGTATAAATAAGCTGTTTTGTAAAAAACAGAAATATATTAAGCACCGAATTAGTAAAGTGTATATAAAGTACACAAGTACACATTAAATTTAAATTGACCAAAAACAATTTTTAAATTATTTGTGTTGAGTTACTAATTGTAGATAATATAGTTTCCAAATAATTTGTTTTACTGAAACTTATTTGTGTAATTTCTTACAAATTTAAAAAATTATTTAAATGGTAATATTGTGTTGTTTGAATTTAAATTTATTATATAAATGTTTTTAAATGTTTATTATATATTATATTGGTATACATTCTAAAACCGTTTATATTTTCATTTTATCCCTTTTCCTAATCCTAAGATCCATGTTTTTTTTAATAATTCTCTCTGATTAATACTTGTTTAACTCATTTTTACGAGTGCACAGTGGATACTCACCCACGATGTTCAGGTTGACCGAGTAGCTGCGCACGGGCTGCGTGGATATCTGGCACTCGTAGACCCCGGCGTCCCGCTGCTGGGCCCACTTGATCTGCAGGGTCCACTCGTCGATGTCCCGGTGGTATGAGGTCTGGAACCGCTGATCCGTCGTATAGGTATAGGTGCCCACGGTGAGGATGTGCAGGTCACGATGTCGTATCCAGGCGACCTGTGGGGTGGAATACTCATTAATATCCTGTTCACAGGACTTTAAAGAGCTCTGCCGACTGTAGTTTGTTCAGGGCCATTTGCCTCCACAGAAACCGCAAAATTTATGCAGTTCACAGACTAAATTTTCATACTGCCTCCAAATTAGTGTGCGGAACGCATGACAGACCCGGAAAATGATACTCCCCATCCTGCGACATTCACTCGACATTGCCCACTACATTTGATACAAATTTTTTGCATGTATTTTTCCCTTTTTTTCGGCAGTTGGAGCCTTCTTGTTTATGCGGCTAACTGTCTAACCAATAACACACACACACACAGACCGACTGAAGGACTGAAAGACGGACAGAGTCAGCCAACTGTATGGCATCCATCTGTGCAGTTCCACTTTCCTGCCCGCCAGCCTGTCTATTTCTGCCATAACAGCAAGAAAAAGGCCAAAAAAAAACCTCAAAAAAATAACGAAAAAAAGTAGGAAAGTAAACTTTAGCCCTGCCTGGCCATAAATTTAGTGTTGGCCAAAAACCGAGCACACGGCCAGTTAACTGGAGGATGTGTGTGTAGTTTACTGATTGCGGAAGCGGATTTGGCCTAGAGGAAATCCATGGGCCCCGTGACCGTGGCGAAATCGCTTAACGTAATCAACGTTTTCGAAACTGCCAGCACCTGCAAACTTTCCCAGTAAAAGACAGCCGTGAATTTGGCAAATGCGTGCAAAATATTTCCGCATTGTTTCTGCGGCAAATAAAAAAATAAAGAGGAAAAACTATAAAGGCCCCTTTTTGTTATGGCAACCAATTTAATTTTGATTGCTGAAATGCAACACTTTGTTTCGGGGCCCCGAAAAACTTGAGGGCTAACAAGCGGCTAGGAGAGACTTTAATTGGGTCGGCTGGATCAAGTGACGCCATCGTAGAAAAAAATTGGGCCTAGTACGGGCCAGTGGTCAGCACGTGTGTGTCTATGTGTCGGCTGCTGTCACGTATTACATAATAAACTGGCAGCAAATTTAATAACCCCGCTCGTTCCTTGTAGGCCGTCTAAGTGGATATTTGGTGACACATTCGCCACACTTGCGGCAGCCCCATTTTGGGAGCTCTTTGTTTATTAAATGTAAATAAAAATCAGGATTATTAATACGAAATGTTTCCGGCTGTTGTCTCCCTGTTGACTTTGTCTTCACTGAGGGAAAAGTTTTATTCTTATGTAAAATGGTATACACAAATCACTGGGGCTTGAAAATCCTGTTTAAATTTAATTTAATGTATCCAGTAAACAAAGAACAGTCGCTTTCTGAATGCATTATTTGCACTTCAGAGCTATACAAATATACTGTTGCATACTTTTAGGCACCCAAAATGGTTCTTAAAAGTTATTTAAAATCTATAGGGTCGTGTGTAGCATTCCTGGTAATTTCGTTATGTATTACAAACTTTGACTTATTATATTTTAATGAAACAAATATTAATGAACCTACAAGATAAAAATTACTCGCAATTTATTGGAGTTGGTAAAGAAACCTATATAGACTTGGAATCATTTAAAAATGTGTCTAAAAGTATGCTGTTGAAAAATGAAACACAGCAATAAGACAAATATTTTTCAGAATTTTTTTTAGACTATTCGAAATGTCACTTAATATATATATAACAATATATTTTTAATCGGAATATATTGACTAGCATGTTATATTATTGTTATAACATTAGTATTAGTATGTAACTAATACTTGTATTTAGGCACTCAAACCTGGCTTAAATCTTATTTTTTTCAGTGTAGATTTTGTGTTTCACCCCGGACGCGACTCACCGTCTTATTGCCCAGATGCTTGACACGACAACCGAGATATGCGGATTTGCCCACCAGCGATGTGATGTTCCTGGGCATCGTGAGATCAAAGTACGGCTCGTTCCACTTGTGGCCATGAGGATAATGCGAGGGGGGTGCGTGGGTGGGCTTCGCCTCGGCGTTGTTGTGGTTGTTGTTGCTCACAGATTGCCGCTGGTAGCACACGGCCAGCCCTGAAAACGAAGGAAGGAAACGGGATATGAGATACAAGTTGCAAGATACAAGATATAATACATAAGACACAAGAGAGATATATGCCGCAGATATAACTTCAAGTGCGAGAATGGCCTGCCATAAGGGCCCAAACACCTGCCGGCGAGGACACACCCCCTATTTCTCTAGGCCAAAAAGTGAAATTGGGGAAAAATAAAATAAAAATTCCCCCAAATTGGGAACTACGAACTGCACCTTAACGTCGCGTTCTTTAATTAAAGCGATGACACAACCCCAGTAATTTTTTCGTTTGTTTTTTTTACAGGATCCATTTCACGCTTTTCCCACTCTTTAAAAAAAAGAGTCACCAAGTGGCCTTCGCCTGGCTGATTTTCCAAGTGGCGACCATGTGGAGTGCCGGTTGTTGTTGTTTAGTTAGTTGCTCGCATTGCGAAAACACAGTTGTTGTTTCATTTTCATTTATGGCCTGCTGGCAGGGGTTAATTTTCTAATTACTCGACGCGACGACGACTTTCTATGACTTCGTCGTCGGTATTTGTAAAACGGCCAAAGCAAAAAGCTTTTATAGCCCACTCAAAACATCTCCGCCCCTAAAACAAAAAAATGGGAAAACATAGAACCCTTTTACGGCAAAATTGTAAAACTGTAAAACTGCAAAATTTTCATTTCCGCCTAAAAGGAATCTGGCTAACAAACAAAACAAACAACAATCTAAACGGAGTCCCAAATGGTACAGCTCATAAACTTTGCCATTTACGAAATTAGGTTGGGCTTGTAGGTGGGTGAAATATTTTAACAGTGTTTTTCTAGAAACATAAAACCAAAACAACAATCAAAAATCATAGGGTAAAGAATTTTTACAGTGTTTTACAGAAAATCAGAAACCGAAAAACACTAAGACTTATGAAAGAACTGCTTAAATTATATTTACAAGTGCCAGGGATATGTAAAAATTCCATTTCTCCGGCAATTGAATCAAGTATTTGCTTTCTGCATTCGAGATGCCAGCCATCGAAATGGAATTCTGCCACAAACCGAAGCCAAAAAAGGAAAATTCGAGGATGCTGGTGAAGGAAATGCTTTTGGTTGGAAAATGCATTCAATAGCCACCTATAATAGGCATCAGTCAATGCTCATTTCGAGAAGCTGCACAGTGGGAAAATTCCCCCTTAATTGGGAGTCTTTTAACTCATATTTAATTCTGTGTGTGACAGAAATACATTTTTTATTGAATTTTAAACACAAATTATAAGATATAAAAATAAAATAAAAATCCTTTTCCTGTGCAACTCTTCGAACTTCGGTTTGTTTCACAGGCATCTCCCGTTCGAGTGTCGTTTAGCCTGAACTTCGGTTTTCTGAAGCCAGCAACGGACCGCAGAACTTAAAGAGCTGCCAGCCGGAAGCCCGACAAGCGCTTTTCAGGGTTTTCCCCGGGGCGGGAAAGCCCCTCGGAGGCAAACACACTGCAGAAGAGTGAATGCAAATACCAGAGCTGCATTGGCATGCCGGGCATATGCGTATTGCTTTTATAAAACAGCAAATAGCAGGTGGATAGGGTGGACTCATAGAGCCGGGCCAGCCCCCCAACAAAGTCCACAGATTGTTTGTACGGACTCGTTAGCCCAGGCTTTTGTACTCGGCCCGCTTGGCCAACTCATTTATTCATGGCAGCAATTTAAGGGTGAACAAAAAAGCTGGTAAATCTGCGGGCAAATCGGAAAATGGAAATTATTCAAGGAGCGGCGGATTCATGACAAAAATCTGAGCAAAAGGTCAAGGTGCTGTCGTTGCATGAATATCGCACATCCCATCCAGTAATCGGAGTGGCACAGCTTGGGCAATAAATATTAATGTGCTGTGATAGAATTAATTTGGGGCAATAAATCAATTAGTGGGTCTGCAGGGAGTGGAGTGCAAAGGAGTCGGAGCCACATCACGTATACGCCACCGACTAAAGCGAATCGTGGCCGTTGACAATCTATGATTGATTCGCTGTGCGGGTGCAGTGGCCCCAAGGCACCGGAAGGTCCTTTAATCCAGTACACCCCTGCCCTTCCGTTTCCTGTTCATTTGCATATATGCGCATGCAACGAGTCCTTCGGGAGCCATAATGAATCATTCGAGCGGCTGCTCGGCGCTCATTTTACGCAAAATTAGCCTTGGCATCCGCCGCAGACATTGCAGCTCACCTGGTGGCATAACAATTGGAGTCCAGAACCCAGAAACCAGGTACACACGATAACGATGACGATTACGGTTGCGTTGGTTGGGCTTTTCGAGGGGGAGTTCTCGAGTCCTCCCCTCGTTGGCCACAAAACTACGGCTCAGCACTGTGGAAACAATGGCAAAGGGCTGTGAAAGGACCATAAAACGCTTAGTCCTGAACGGCCAGGATTACGAATGCATGTGTGTGCTGTCTGTTTAATGGTCTTAAGTATTTATAAAGCAAGCACTGGGCAACCGCAGCGGCAAACGTCGAACTGCTGCGCTGCCGGAAGGGTTAACGATTAATTGAAACAAAGTTGGGCTTCTCCTGTGGCGCCAGGTCAAATATGTTTGGCCGGGGTCAACGCATAATTGGGTGGTTGGGCGAAGGAAGTGGGCCAGAAGTGGGGGCGTTAAATTACATTAACTGTATTTGAGCGATTGCGGCCGGTTCACAAGGGTTCGGTCAAGTGTATTAACCATTTTAAACAACATGTCAACCAAATGTAGCTGTAATTCGTTTTTTAATTAAAAACAATTGCTATGAGGAAAATGTGACGGGAATGGAGGGCAATTAAATGGATCAATCAAAATAATACACACAGAAGCCTTAAACAAGAGCGTTTAACGACGAAAAATAGATTAAATAACATTCTAACATAATAATCTTTAATCTCAAATTTTCACTAAAAAAAAGCACATTTTTGTCTGTAACAAAGCAAAAAATTGTCCAAATATGAAATGTCATACCTCCTTGAGCTCGTATTTAAATTCCCTATCGATTGGGACTAAGACCTAAAAACTTTAATTTTTGACGATTTTTGACTAAAATTGTGATGTCACCCCTTATAAAATTTTCAAAAATTGTTCAAAATTTTTACTTGTTTTAATCTACCCGAAAGTGTTTTATATCGTTAGTTAAGGCTATTAGGAGTTCAAAACTGTGATCCTTTGAGCTGTGGCACCCATTTGAACTAATTTAAGACCAGAAAACAGAGAAAAAAACGCAATTTTTGCACAAAATCCTTTATTCGAATTTTCTTGCAAAAAAAATCAGTATTATGCCCAAAACAAAGCAATAAATTGTCCAAATATGGAATGTCATACCTCGTTGAGCTCGTATTTAAATTCCCTATCGATCAGGATTAAGACCTAACAACTTTAATTTTTGACGATTTTTGACAAAAAATTGTGATGTCACCCCTTATAAAAATTTCAAAAATTGCTCAAAATTTGTACGTGTTTTAATCTACCCGAAAGTGATTTTTATCGTTAGCTAAGGCTATTAGGAGTTCAAAACTGTGATCCTTTTAGCTCTGGCACACATTTAAACTAAATTACGACAAGAAAATAGAGAAAAAATTGCCTTTTTTGCAATAAACCCTTAATTCTAATTTTCTTCAAAAAAAAAACAGTATTTTGTCTGGAACAAAGCAACAAATTGTCCAAATATGGAATGTCATACCTCGTTGAGCTCGTATTTAAATTTCCTATCGATTAGGCTTAAAACTTAAAACTTTAATTTTTGACGATTATCGACAAAAAATTGTGATGTCACCCCTTATAAAAATTTCAAAAATTGGTCAAAATTTTAACTTGTTTTATTCTACTCGAAAGTGATGTATAACGTAAGCTAACGATATCAGGAGCGTAAAATTGTGATTCTTTTAGCTGTGGCACCCATTTTAACTTGGTTACGACAAGAAAACACAAGAAAAAGCATTTTTTACGCGACGAATCCTTAACTTGAATTTTCATGCAAAAAAAAATCTGTATATTGCCCAAAACAAAGCAATAAATTGTCCAAATATGGAATGTCATACCTCGTTGAGCTCGTATTTAAATTCCCTATCGATTAGGCTTAAAACCTAAAAACTTTAATTTTTGACGATTTTTGACAAAAAATTGTGATATTATAAAAAATTAAAAATTTGGCCCAACAAATTATTTTTTTAAGCTACCCGAAAATGATGTGGAATGTTAGCTGAAGTTATTAGGAACACTAAAATGTGCTCATTTTAGGTGAGATACCAATTTAAACTGACTTACGACAAATAATCACAGGAAAAACTAACTTTTTTGACATAGGTACTTAATCCGCAAAAAATATTCAGCTTTGCTTATGGCTTACAAGGTTTACAAGGTCATTTTAATAGGGCTTACATTTATATTGAATCAAGACTTTTTTGGCAAAGATCAACCAGGAATAACCTTGCATATTTCGATTATTATTTACCTTGATTTTATGCGGAATTGTCAGAGTGCTTTTCCCGGCCAACAATGTTAAAAATAGAACGGATTTGTGCGGAAAAAGGACACGGACCCCAACACAACTCTCTACCTCTTCATAAGGCCCCTCTAAACTCAACCCATGTCTAAATGCCAGCCGAAAGCAGATCCTGACAGACCGAAAGGAACCGAAAGCGAATGTATGAGGAGTGTGCTCATCGTGGCGTGGCAGACGAGACTTTTGTTGGACTGGCTGGGTCCTGGGTCCTGGGTCCTGGGACTCCCTGCGCCGTGCTGAATGCTACCTCAATTAAAGATAAGTATCAAAGTGCATAGTAATCAGGAGGCAGCCAGGCGAGCGACGGGCCAATGAGCAGCACACAGCCGGGGGGCCAATTCCGGGGGCAAGGACACCGAGGAGAGTGGCTGTCAAAATGATTGTCTTACATGCATTACCCTCCATCCTGGCCGAAACCATCACTCAGCCATTTTATGTGTGTGGGGAGGCGCACCTGGCGTATGCGCAATTTTTACCTGCCTGCTCGCTTCTCGCTTACTTGTTACTTGTTTTCGCTCCACTCTGAAGCTCTGGAGCCCAGAACTTTTTGTTGCACATCGTTTTTCACAACAGCCACAAAATGTAAAATTTTTGCGCCATTTTTACTGCAATTTATGCACATTGGCAGGAGGGATGGAAGGGAAAGGTTGGAAAATGGGTGGAAAAACCGAGGAAAACGAATCCGAAATCCCAGTCCTGCCGGGTACGGCCCTCTTTGGTCATTGCTTGTTAACACACCCAATGGGAGTTATTAATGTTTGCGGCGCTTTATTTACGGCTGCCAGGACTCCGGCCGTATTCAGCCTGCCCAACGAGTCGATTTTTTACGGCCGCCCAAGGATTCGAAGGATTCGCTGACAGGCAGGATGGCAGGATGGCTGGATGGCATGGAAACTTCGTCCTTCCCTTCTCTGCAGTTGATTTAAATTTGGTGTAGTTAATTTTTAACCCAATTTTTTACTCAGCGATTTTTTTATTTATGTGCACCGCCCTTTTAATGTTGCAACATTTTATTGCCGGCAGCCATGGAAAAAAGTGCCGGAGTCGTTGAGGGTTGGATATTTTTAGAAGGGGCTAACAGATATCTAGGTTTATGTTCATAAACTTTTCGGGGAGTGCCTTCCATCATTTTTAATCAGTTGAAACCTTTAACAAACATTTAATTCCACTTGCCCCGTCTCGTGTTGAACTTTCCCAGCCCGACTTGTCGCATTTTCCTCATTTTCCCTCTTGACTCTGCAAAGTTTTCCACTTCAATTTCTTGCCATGTTTCTCTCTGTGTCATTTGCAAATCAAATTGTAATTGAAGAACTTGGGTAAGTTTTTCCCATCACTGGGGGACAAAGGGGGGACTCCATTTTCCCGTACAACAATGTCGAAATGGAATGTCTTGAGCAGTAAAATATTGTTCGGGAAATTCTCGGAGAAAGTGTGGGCGTGCGTGTGTGTGTGTGTGTAGCCTGTGGCATATCGAATTTTGATTTTAATCCCGCTTGCATTTGTATGCAAATGTGGCCAGAAACTGAAACTGAATTGAAATTATTCTTTACAATTCGATTTGCTGTACCCAATGTTTGATTTGGCTTATTGGAATATATAGAGTTTTCCAGTCGGGGTTCAAAAGGGTTCACTTCTCTTCTCTATCGGATGTATGTCAATTGGTTAATACAAAAAATCAATAGAAAAGGCTTTTCCAGGAAACATAATGGTCGTCTGATTAAAAATGCATAATTGCCATGTTGAAGTCCACAGGAGAAGAACAGGAACGAAGGAAACGTCACGCATTGTCTATGTAGCATATAAATATGATGTTTACAGTGGGTATCATAAATATAGGGGTGCTGAATATTATATGAAAAACTGCTGAGAGCTTTTTAAGTCATTCATTATTCAAAGGTACAATTGTATTGTATTTTAAATTCAATGGTATTTTTTTTTTTACCTTCGAACAAAGGGCTTTTAAATGAAACTATAAATGCAATTAACTGAATTTTCATAATTGAGGGTGCTTTTCAAATATTTAAATTACCCATAATCTTGATAAGAACTAAGTTTCTAAAAGTTTTTTAATATGTACTTACTTTATAAGATAAATAATACTAAATTATAGGATCCCTTATTACATTTTAGCTACTGATTTATATGAATAGGACGATGTTTTCCGGTTCATTGGGGTTTAAAGAGCGTAATGGTCTTAAAGAGTTTCCTATTTTTATATGCTACCTTACATTCCTGACTGGGACTGTATCCACCTGTATCCTACCTGTAGTCGAAGGCGATGTGAATGACCAACCCGACATGCAAATGGCGGTGCACTTTCCGATGGCCCGACTCTAACCCACAAAGGCAACCACTTTGTGCTTCGTGCACTTTATTGCATGTTGGCCAGACTCGAGGTGGGTTGGCCATAATTCATATTTCAGCCAACCTGATGTTTATTAATGTGCCTTTGTCGTGGTGTTTATTTAAGCAATTATTGTTATTCAGCCATGTCATCCGGCGGTGGGGGGGATATCTGAAATGCTAATTAGATTGCGCAGTTGCCAGGAGTACATCCCCGTTCAATGGCCATGAATCGAATTGGAAAATGAATTATTTTTCCGACACGCAACATCAACTGTCAATTAATATTGTTATGTCAAATATCGTTACGCTTTCAATTATACTTCAATTGGACTGCATAAGCGACAAATAAATTTCGATTGGGGGGACCGAAGCCGAGGCCACTAATCGCATTATGTGAAAACATTCCTTATTTGTTTTCCATTTAGCAAAGTTTCGGCAAGAAAAAAAGCACAAAATCTCCAAAACGAGGCAAAGATAAATGTTCGAGGAGCGAATATTTTTTTAACGAAAATATTTGCGCAATTCACACATCAAACGAGAGCAAAGTTTTCATTTTTTATTTCTTTTTTTCGGGAGTGGTGTGGAGATTTTCTGTTTGATGTTGTTCAGAGGCGGAAATTGCACAAATTGTAAAGCGCCACTTTCCGGCCATTCAGCAGCGCTCTCTTTCTTTTTGGCCAACTCTGTCTCTTTCTATTTGTGTGGCAACCAATGGCCAGGCGTTAATTGAATTATGTTTGCCGCACAATTGGCCACTGCAAGTGCAACAAAATTAAAAGTGACCTCTGCACATGTTTGATCATTGGTTTAGAAGTGAAAAAAAATTGGCTAAAAAATATAGAAAATAATATTGATCCACCTGGCATTTAAATGACTGTACTGGTAGAATCGAAGCAAGTTTTATGCTCAAATGAGCTGAATAAACAGCCAATGAAATTGGCAAATAAATTAAATCAGCTGGAATCACATTTCAAACGAATCAATTAAATCAGAAATTAATCGAAATGCCCGTAGAAAAATCATGTCAGGGAATTTGTATAAATTAAACGGAAATAAAAAACATGGGTAATGCAATAATGCTGTTCAGAGCATATACTATGGGTACTTAAATTTCAGTTACGAAAAACAGAAACTTAATGTGTAATCCCATCTTTATAAGCCCTGCGTGATGAGTGGATCATGTAAATCGCATTAAGTGAACCCACTTGACATTTGCACAACCTTTATCGGGTGGTTTCGATCGCTGTTTTATTCATATCCTTGATGACCCGCACATAAGCAGGCCGAGCAGCTCATTACAAACAATCAAAAGGCAATAGGAGAGCGAGGCCAAAAATTACACAGACCACAAGGCCCATAGTTGGGGCCATAAAAGCAAATAGGCCCGAAATCCCACACTACGACTATAAGCCAATATTAACCCACACGCATGTGAAGAGAGTGCCAAAAATAAATGAAACACTAAAACTTAATTTGGTGTTTATGTGGGACAGAGAGAGGAAATCGCAGGACGAACCCTAATGACAACTGCTGTCCTTTGTCTGGCTCCTGGGAGGATTAATAAACCAAGTTCCTGGCCAAAAAGGACCGCTAATGAACTGTGCCGTTAAGATCCTGTCTATGAACTTGAGCCAGCGGCCAACGGGGCGTATGTGTGTGATGGTCGTCTGAAGTCTGTTGTGTTTTATTTTTTTGCGGCTAGTATAAATTATTTGCGCAAACAGAGCAAACATTTGGCGCTGATTGCCAAATGCCTTTGGCAATTGTTTTCGGCTGTCCTCGCCCGCCCTGGAGCCCCATAAAAAATAATGAAGAAAAATAACTTAAAGCGACGGACTATAAAATAAATGATCCGGCAATGGGATCTCGCCCATACTCATCCCCTTCCGCTCCACATTGTGTGCATAAATTTTGGGGAAATTTGTGGCCAGCCCGGCCTGCGGTCATATTATACATAAACAAAGCATATATCCGTCGTTCCGTTTGCATATCGCCTCATATATACTCGTATAGCTATATGGCCTGGCAAATTTGTCGGTCATTTGCATTTGACTTGACACACAGGGCACAAGTCCCATTCCTGTCCAAAGTTTTACTAGCCCATTTATTATGCTCCATGTATGACATTTTCGGGAACTCAAAAGGGCGAGCGGGGTAAAATCCCCGTCTAAGGATTTTGGGGAATTCCCCAAGCCCCCACACTCGGGGACAAATAAATCAAAGCCTGCTTTGCCATTTTATTGGAATTGTTGGCCAAATTCTATTTTCCCCCCACTCGCAGTGTCATCAAATGGATTTGTATTTTTAGCGCAAATTGCATAAATCAAAAGTTTTGCTTTGTCAATTTTGTTTTTATATATTTTTTTTTGCGCTCTTGTTGCCATTTTCTTTTTGGCCAAACTTTTGATTGCCTTTTAGATGTCTCCATGTCCGAGAAATAGACCATAAGTCCAAGTCCATAAGTTCGCATGCCAAGGCGAAACAACTTGAAACACTCGGAAGAGCGGAAAGAATGGGATTTTGCATGTTCCGCTGTAAGCCGCTTTGTGACTTATGAATCATAATTAAATAAATTTCCATTTAGCCTGTTGACACATCTGAGTGCTCATTAAACAGTCAAATGGCCAGCACTAAATCAGGCCAGCATTGTTTATATTGTCCGTGGCCATCCTCCGCCTTCCCAATAAAATACGCTTCCATAATTTATGCTCGCTTCCAACTAATATCATATTAACTTGTTTAAATTCAGCCACAATTTATGCAACGCATAGTCCTCCCTTGGGCCATAAATTGGCGCATTCATTTTGGTTGGGCCATCAAATCATTTTCAACAATCAAATTTGTGAAGCGTTCAGGGACGAGCAGTCCATAGAAATTCAAAGAGGCGTGTGCTTGGATTTCGAAATCACTAAATATAAAAAATATTTTATATGCCACATAATATCAGGCGGAGAGCTTTAAGACCTGCGAAACTTTTAACGACTATATTTAATCATCCGAAAAAGATATAACCATAAATTAATAGGGTATATTTATTTGGATACTCAAAATATTATTTATTTGAGAAATAGTATTCAACCGTTTAAATTCCTTCGAACCAGAAGCGGTTTCATAGGTTAATATGCACCATAAAGCTCGGAAATTAAATGACACCCTGCAAAAACCAGAAACATCCATCAAACCATAACAAAACCCAACATCGTTGTCCTGGTTGGAGAATAATTTATATCACTCTCACCACTGACGTAACAATGTACATTATTTTATTTATGCGTGTATTTATGCCTTTATGAGCCGCGCGAAATATGTTGTTGGCCATGTTAGTTTTACACGCATTTAATGAGGGCCCAGAACAACAAAACAAAAACATCACTTTAGTGATTTTAATATTCTGGCAAAATGAACAAAACGGGAAAATGCACTAAAACGTAATTAGCACAAAAAATAGTGATATAATTCAGATATATTCATACTTTTTGGCCTGATAAGTTTATAATGGTCGCTTTTCGAGGTGCTGGAAACTAATTCCAGTTGAATTTTAATTAAGCCATAATGAATGTGGACGGCATTAGCAGGAAATTAATTATCGCGGCGGAAAAAATGAACAAAAATGTTGCCTATTTTTCTCGCCTGACTTTAATGAGCCTCGGATTTGACAAAGTAACGGCATATTAAACGTAGGCCTCATCGCGGATGGACACTAAAAATAAAGCAGAGCCAAGGAAAAACATTTTCTTTTCAGCCCCGTCGAGGCAGCATTATTAATAGGCACTTAGGGATTTGAGGGAAAGCGGGGAAACGCGGATGGCGGGGTCTATATTACGAGCTGATGAAGACACGTTTTTACATTTTGTATATTGACGTTAAAATTAGATGCCAACTTGTCGTCGTCTCGTTGGCTTTTTTCTTCATACCCAAACAACGCGTATCATATTTTAGCTGCTGATGAGGACGATGATGATGTGGGGGTGGCGAAATGGGGGAAAATGTGTCTGAGTGCCTGACTCGTAGTTTCAGATTTTTTATAGCTATTTTTCGGGGGTCTAAACATTGCCTTTTCGTGGAATAATGTCACTATGATTTTTTACACTTATTCTCTTGGATAAAGAGCTTTGGACTTACAGTGTAACAAAATATTTTACTGGAATTTTCTTAGCATATTATAAATGAAAATGCTAAAAAATCCATTAACAAAAATGTGTAGTTGTAAAATATGAATAAGAGTCATACTAAATAAACACATTTTTTTCTCGCTTTCAACTTTTAATATTTATTTTTCTTGAAGTCTCTGAAAAGCCGTCATCACTGCTTTTCAGGTGTTTGTGCTAATGCGACTGTGAGATGATATATGACCACCACGCACGGTGACACAAATCAACATGTTAAATAGACTGTGAGTGCACCTCCGCCCACTCGAACCCTTTGGCTAGGTGTTATTTCTGGCACTCCTACAGCCTCCAATAGCTATTCACCTTGGGGTTCTCCTCCCGCGGAAGTTCCTGATATTTCTCGCCAGGCTTGCAAAGGGCTGGATATTTGGTATCAGAGCCCGACTGACAGCCTATGGCTTTCTCGCGGTAGATGGGCCACTCTGGAATATAGTTGCTGGCATAATTGCAGGCCAGCAAAAATTGAGGATGACCCGCGGGCTTCTCGAATCTCACGGCGGCACAGCCTACGAAAGTGTTGTTGTCACGGGCCATGACGGCAAAATTCCTAATAGAACTGGTTAGGGAAAAATAATATTAATAAGGGAACATAAACCAACTAAAAACCAAACGCACTCTCCCAGTTTTCCCTTGGGAAAACGCTGCAACTGCTCCTTCGTGATATTGGCACTCTGGTTCCACCAGCCTCCAATGGACTCCTTTATCAGACACTCATCCGTGTGATTTCCCTCTCCCTGCAGCAGGGTTATGTTAATAGAGGCTAAATTCTGACCAGAGTTGTGGAAATCAGGGGTATTGTGACAAGGATCGTGCTGCAGAACACACTGCTTCACATTCAGTGTGGCCAGATCCTCCAGTTCGGCATTCCACTGCAGTGTGGCCATGCGATCGGGTTGAGGTAAGTTCGTGACCTTACCAGCAGCAAGGACATTTCGAAGAGCATTATGCTCATCCAAGATCAGATCATGCAAACCACTGAGATTGACCAACTGGGCGTCGGCAGGACACTGTTTGCTAAACTCCTAAGGAAAATAATAATAAGACTCTTCATGGTCTTCCACTTATTAAAGAAAGTAGGGGAACTTACTCCTTTGTTTCTGCAGGCAATGTGCTTTTTCAGAACATTACACAAACTACTTTGACAGTAGTCCGTGGGCGTGGCAGTTGTGTTATCCTGGCAGTATACAACCTGAAGCAATCCAAAAAGGATGAGGGTGACTACGAATACGCTCGACATGCTGCTGCTGATTCAGTCTTTGACTGCTCGTTTTGTCAGCCAAGCTCACCCATTTTATACTGCCCAGCAATATCGGGGACAACTGTTTCCCAATCGGGCCACTTGCCACAGCTGTTTTTGCCCCTGCAACTTGATTCAAACTGAAACTGGGGCTAAGCCGGGCCAACACAAACACAGCTAGCCGTCCGTAAATGGCAAAGTTAAGAGCTGCTTGCCAAATGGGATGACACCTGCTTCGATCCTATCAATGCCAGGTGCAAAGGCCCTCCTACAGCCATCCAACCCCCGCCGACTTATGCCACTTGACATATTATCCCACTTGGCATCCCAACCAAAAACAGAAAGAAAAAAAAGGTAAAGAAAACTAAGAAATAGAAGCCAAATGAAAACGAATGCTTAAATCCAAAAAATTCCTTTCATAGTGCAATTTAAACTGCAAACATACAAAAAGAAATGGAGAGGAGTGGGCATCCATTCATGGCAAGACCAAGAAAAACATAGAAGGCAAAAGGAAAATGAGAATTCGAGAGAAAAAACCAGAGGGAAATGCCGCCATGTCCTTGTCGTTCATTTTCTACCTCAATTGAAATAGTTTTCTCCTCGGCTGCGAAATTGTTTGCTGTTGCTGCAACAGTTTTTCACTTTCATTATGGGGCAGAAGATTACGAGGGTGGCTTCAGAATATGTCTGAAAGTACTCATATTTTAATGAAAGACTTGCAGGTAGACAGTAGAGGCAGTGTTCTTAGATATTTTTTTATGATATGTATTCTTTTTGTGAAAAACTATTTGATAAATGTATAAAAAATATTTTCAAAATGTATCGCTTTGTAAATTTCATAAAAGCAGGAGTTTAATATATTCTAAAGATACTAATATTACTATTGCTTTCGATCCCCTTATAGTATCTTACCGTTTTTGAAACAGAACAAAAGATTAGCACTAAAATCTTCTGTGATCACACGATAATATGTACTCACTGATGTTTTATCCTTTATGCAGTATTGTCAACAAACCCACATTTAAATTTTAAGCCTTATGTTACCGAAATTGTGAAACTAAAATGCTCGCATATTTTCCTGAAATCCTTCGAGCAGACTCAAGTGGCATTTTCGCATCAAAAATTAAGTAGGACTGCCAACTGGTGAAGCAACTCTTGCCACATAATAACTCATTCTCTTTCACCGAGCCCGTCTTCTTTAGCCCCTTTCTCCGCTTTCTCTGTCCGCCCTCTGTTCCCCTTTCTCCGCTCTAAATATCCGGGTGTTTTTGTGTGCAACACGCAATGACAGTTCACAGCAGACAAAAGTAAGCCAAGTCCAAGTCCAAGAGTAAAAAGTGAAGAGCTGGGAGGAGGCTTTGGTCCAGATAACAGCAAAAGATTTCAGTCTTTTTGTAAACACATTTAACCATTATTATTTATTATTGCCATAGTCATTGTTGTGCCTGTAGCTGGGCAATTTCATTTCATGCTTTAGAGGGTACAAGAAACTGGAGAGCCAAAGAAAAGGCGACACACTTGAGGTGGGGAAAGTTCAACGATGGGTTGGGAAAACCAGGCAGGCTGGAGAAAGAGAAGGAAAAAAGAAAAACAGGCTAAGGTCAGCGGCTAGAGTTACCCAGTTAACTACAGGGGGAAATCCAGGGGGGGGATTGCAAGGAATCAGGTGAGCTGGTCAGGTAAAAGGCATCGGCTTACACTTGCTTTTCACTTAATTGGATTTGCCTTGGCAGCGTCTCCTTAGCCCGGCTAATAATTGCAGCTTGTAATTATTTCCAGACCCCCTTGGCCAGCTACAAGGGATTAGTGATAGGGATAGGTACAGGGATGGGAATGCACTTGCAAAATGTCAATTGGAAATTAAAACTTTCCCCGGCTTAACTTGAGCCCCTAAAATAAGGAGGAAAAACTTTCGTGTGTAAGCGCGAGACAATTTCAACTTGCTTTAATTTCCTCGCTCGCTGAAAATTTATTCACCCGTCCTTCGATCGGGTTTTTCTTTTGATTGGCATTGGGTGTGAGCAGGAAATTGAAATTCTCACACATTCGCGCTCACACATTAGGGCGGGAAGTTCGTGTAAAAAGAGCACTTGCCTTTGGCACTTTGGCAGTACATATTTGCATATTTTAAGTAAAAATTTAAGTGTTAAGGATGGAGGAAAGCTCTTCAAAATTTTCTGAGAGAATGAGTGTGCGGCACGTCAATAAAACAATGACAATGTCATTTACTCGCCAGAGTCACAGACAAAGTCTGCAGTGCTCAGTTCTTCAGTTCCTCCAGTTCCAGAGTCCTCACAAACTGCAAACTGTCACTTAAAATGCCCCACTCAAGTCGAGTCAACTCAATTCGTTTGTCCCATCGACGGGACTTGTCGGAGGCCCCAGTTTATGTCACGCATTATTAACACACGCCCCATCGGACGGGTTGCAGTGCAACGTGGCGTATGCGCAACGAAAGTTCTGAGACAGTCAGTGCGACTCGGACTGGCTGCCAAGTCGTGAGCTGATTGCTAAACGCACTGCCAACGACTGCACTCGGAGAAGTGCTTTAGATTTGAGATGAGATTGGGTTATGGCACTGCATCAAGTATTCATGTAAATGTCTAGTTTAGAAAGAGTTTCGCCATAAAGAACAAATTATCAATCATAGAGAGTTGCACTTGGAGAGATGTTTAAGAGGGTCTATATGGAACTATGACATTTAGTGCTGGAATAAAATATAATTAAAGTGATATACAACAAAATATGAAAATCTATCATATCTGTTCTATGAATGAACATATTTATAGTCCTTTCTTACTTAATAACTAACTTATGGATGTCAATATTTTGTATTCTTCTAAGTGCTAAGATATTATAATATTTTTGGATATTTTAAGTGCCTTGGAGGAATATTTAAGAATCAAGAATATAAATTAAGATTGAAACAATAGTGTATATTTTATAAATGATGACAGCAAATTATTTAACAGAAAGATGTGTCCATATTTCTTTAAAATAAAAAATGTCTTAACTGAATTTGCTTCCTAAACTTGTTCTGTAAATTTTAGTGATTTGAAATGTTTTCGGACAAACTTGGCATTTTTTCGCTCAGTGCGAATATCTGGGTATGTGTGGTTGAGATTTGTTTTCTCACACAAGAAAAAGAGGAATCAGCAGTTGAAGCAATTGGAGGAGCAGCAAAAATATTGTCCTCGCCTTGCCCGTATTTACGTTTCATTTTTTGTTTTTCCTGCCTCTTCCCTCTACCCACCCCCCTCCCCTCACCCTACCCCTCCCTGCTTTTCCGACTTTCCACCTTTTTTTGCACAACTGATTTCGTTGTCCTCCTGCGCTTATGCAATGCTTTTTGGCACGTTTCGCAATGCCCGGAACGTGTTGGTAGTTGGCCATGTGTGGCTGTGTGCGTGTGTATCTGTGTGTGTTTAACGGCTCCCAGTGTGTCTCTTTGTGTGCGTGCGTGTTTGTGGCATGCAGCTGTGCGGCACTTGCACTAATGAAAAAGTCCTGTGGTCGGTCCTTCCCACTTTGGTGGCACTTTTTGGTCAAATTCCCCACAGATTCTTTGACCAGGTGGGAAAAGGGAAAGGCTCCTTAGCAGCGCAACGAGTTCCGTTTCTTATCGAGCGGGTCTGCTAATGAAGCATCTCTCAGGAGCCCTGCTCCATCAGCCCTCGAGGTATCCACTTAGGTTCCGCCATAGGGTCTCATTTCCCCGTCTCTCTGGAGTGTTCCTCAAAAAAATTACGTTCAAGGTCACTGGCTCCTGGTTTCTGCCAGTCTTGTCAAGCATATTGATGTCATTATCCTGCCTAGGCAACAACAATAGCCCCAGCATTAGCCTAGACAATGTCGGTTTTCCTCTCGGAAAATTCCCGCCCTCCCCGGTTTCCCGTTCACCGAATGCAATCGAGGGAAACGAGGGAGACAGACACGCATCGCGGTATTTGCCACAAGCTTTTCTCCGAATGCTTGTAGTCATTCCGGGACATTAACAGTCGGAAAAAATATTCTTCTTCACTTCATAAAAACTGATAATATATGGGGTAATATTATTCTTATAGGGTTTATCAGAATCTTCGCTTTAGAATTATTACTGTCCATAGCTAAATTGACAGGAAAACTCATAGCCTAGATCTTTACTAGAATAAAGATTAACATGATAGTTATAAAGCACTTATAATCTTCTTCGAGCCTAGTTTCCTATACATACTTTCATAATATCCAAGAACGAGCATTTATAATAGATGGTAAAATTAAATATACTGATAAGTTTTGTCGAATAATAAAATAATTTTTCAGACTATTTCTTTACTCATTCAATTACTTATTAACTGGTAATAGATATATCTTTAACTAACTCTAATATTAACATTTCAAAAGAAATAGTTCATAGAGTTGTGTTTCGTTTACCACTATCAGAGAATTTCGTTATAAAATCAAATTTATTTTATTACCTTATTATTATGTATATAATGACTTGTTATCATAACAATAATATATTTTTTTAAGTGCACTAAAACACACATTCCCAGCAATCACCCCAAAAAACACAATCCCCTGGCAAAGAGTGCCAGCATGATGTCGACGTTGTCGTTGTTTCGATGTTGTCGCCGCGGTTTTTGGGGCCCCCCCCTCGTAAGCCCCCCTCCCGACGCCACTGTCTGCTGTGATTTCTTGCCAACTGATTTTGTGATATTCACAGGAACAGCACCACTTGGGTGGTTCAGGGGGAGGTATATGGCCTAGGTGGTTGGGGACCTGGGAGTCTGCTCATTAAATACGCTTTGACAATCGCAGTGCTACGCTCTGCTTATCTGATTGTGGACCAGACAGTGATGGGCCTGCCGTATAGTACCTCCTGGTTATTTCAGACCCCGCCGCTGGGTAACATGTGTGCCACCCTAATTAGCCGCTTGATCTTTAAATTCGTATCCACTATGCGACACCATGTGGCGAGGGGGAGTGAATAAATACAAGTTTATTTATATAAGCCAGCCATAAACAAGTTGATGGCGCAATGTTGAGCTCCCCCTCTGCATTTTCGCATAATTGTTATGTTGATTGCGAATTTCCAACGCAGCGAAAGTAAATTCCCCGAATGCTTGCTAAACAACACTGATGATGGCCAAATGGGGTGGACCAGAGGTGCGGCTGGGGTGGCTCGAAAAACTCGAGACGCACTTTTGACATGCAAATTTTATGCAATTTTTATGTGCTCGTTGGTGGGACGCAAAAGGGGGCCAAATGTCAAGTGTTGTTTAACCCCTTGGCGACGATGTTGTTCGTTGTTTCCGTCGCAGCTGCAATTTAATGTCGCCCCCCACTTTCCCCGCCGCTGCCTGTTGTAATTAATATAATTTCTGTTTTCATACGCATAAATTTGGAAACATTTTTCCTCTGCGTGCTGCGTGACTTTTAACGAGTGCTTGAGGGCGTTTTGTACTGCAATTTGAGCTGCAATTTTTCACACTTGACAACTGACCAATGCAACCGCCTTTCCCATTTTCCCCGCACTCTCACTTTCTGTTCTTTCATTGCTGCACTTTTTTCGTGAGCCGGAAAAGCCTTGGCAGCAACTAATTAAGAAAATATTTGCCAAGCTCTCTCGGCTGAGAGAAATTGGGTTGCTGCTGGGATTGGGACAAGAAGGTCACTTAGAAAAAATGGGGGTAAACAAATTGATTAACACAAAATCTATTGATAAATAAAGTGTTTTAAAAAATATATAAACTATTTAAATATATGGGTTTTTGTATGGTCTTAGATTTTCTTGAGCTTATATAATAATTTAAATTATAAAAAATTGTATGTAACATAACCTAACTGTCAATAAAACATTACAATTTTTCTAAAAAATATGTAATATAAATATTATTTACAATAACTGGAAATGAATATATACTTTCTTCCCTTCAATATAATGTTTGGAGCACTAAAAATGTTGTTAAACTACATAAATATTATTTTAATGCCAAGAAAATATTTCTTAAAGTGTAAAAAGGATATAGCCAAGCAGGCAGCCGGGCGAGCAATTGCCGCATTCCGTCTGCTGAGACCTGCTGCAGTTTGTATTGGTCGGGGAAAAGGCATTGGGATTGGTACACTTCTTGCACAGGATGTGCTGGCCCAGTACAATTCTCGAGAATCAACATCTTTCGGAATGGCAACATTAACTGAAGCAGAAAATTCGGCCACAACAAAATGAAATTTCTTCCAGGCTCTAACCAAAGCAATAAAGCAACCAATTGCGAACTCAAAAATCGAGAGAAGTGTTTCCTTAAGTAGAAAATAGTTTGATTTGTAGTTTCCAACGACAAGTTGGCTGAACTATCCGCAGATTAAAGACAAACCCTTTTGGAACTTGGCCAGAACCGCAAAGGACAAAAGTTTTCCGCAAAGTTTTCCTCAAAGCTAATGTACCCCAATGGGATTCCCCTTTCCAGAGTTTTTGGCCGCGGCCTCCATCGCTGCACCTCAGTTTACTCATCTTCCTTTGCCTCCACCAACCTTTCGACCTTCTCACCTCTTTTCCCCACCCTCTTTGGCAATCTTCAACTGGGTCAGGTGGGTTGGCCCAGGTGCGATTGCCCATGTGCAGATTGGGGAAAAACTGGACCCCAGATTGTTTTACCTTGATGTAATATTGATGTAGAGATCTTAAAAAAATATGGCATTATCGTGAAAGAGGATTTCAACCCTTCCGTTTTATGTAGTATATTATTTATACAAGAATACTTTCCTTCAAGAGGCTTAACTTCTTAAGAGGGATTTTATTTTTTTGGAATAAGTTGTATCTTTCAAGAAACCGTAATTGTTATATTATTACTGGGATACCCTTCTTACTTCATTTTAGAATCAACCTTTTAAAGGTTTTTTTTTATATTTTCTTTAAACAGATTATAGTGTGCTTAAAAAAAACATGATATAATAAATGTTCTCAATTTTATTTTCAGTTCAAAAACACCAAATAATGTCCTAGTACATTTTTTCTGAGTGCATCTTCCTGCTCGGACATCATCATCTAAAATCTGAAGATGAGCTGCGCCTGATGGACATTGTTCATCAACTCAGAAATGCATTTCCTTTCACTCGGTCCAGAAAAGGCCTCGAAAGTTCTCAGCCCGGTTAAGTTATTCAAAGGCGGGGACCAAAAATGAAGCCATAGTCAAGGTCTCTGGTCAGGGGGTCTTATTTGGACGGAGGCTCCTCCTTTGTGGAACATATTTTAAGGGGACCAGCTCGCCATGTTCATGCAAATTGAAGTGCGTGGATGGGGATAATGATATACACCATCACCAGCGATTGGGGCGTGTTTTTTGGAATGGGATGGATGGGATGGTTGCTAAATTCCCGGGGTGGTTTGGCCATGGCGTCAGTGTAAACAAACCTGCCACATGCAGCGCCACAAAAATTAATATTTGTATTAATAAAACCGTCGAAGGGAGATGGCAGCAGATGTGCGGTCGTAAGTGTTTACATAACATGTTTTGGATCCCAACACATTTAGTCGAGCAAACCAACTCCGAGGGGTGGAATGGGGATGGTAAATGGTAAATGGTAGGGATTCTGTGTGGCGAGCAAAGATAAAACGAGATACGTGCCAAACACCAAAACGCTTAAAATAGATTCCGAAACTTAAGCCATATAGCCGCCCCCTTTCGACGGCCAAAACATTGACCAAAAGAGGGATCGAAATCGCGCAGAAAGCGCCTGCAATTGAAGTCGTGCAGCGTACAATTCAATTAACGAAGTTTGCTCTCTTTTTTCCCCTGTCTACTACTATTTTTTTAAATTCCCATTGCGTTGGCGGTGACGTCTCAATTTTTAGCCACCGCCAACACCGCAGGCCAAAAAGGCAAAAGCGATTGGAATGTCCGTGCCGCATTTAAAAGTCAGGGGAACAAAAAGGGTAAAGATCTCTAGGAAAAATGCTCCAAACAGTGGGCATTAAGTAGGAGATTTTATTTTAGGAATTTGTATTTTAGCTTGGAGATTATTATTATAATAATACTCCTAATTCTAGTCTTGCAAAGTCAACTCTCTTAAAAAATAACTCTAAAACTATTCTTTGTGTCCATAATTTGTTTTAAATTTTCTGAATATTATTAGCTCCGGATGTTGTTCCCAATTATAAAAAATTAAATTCCAAAACTTCCTTAGTTATTGACATAAATGGTATTTTTTCCGTTTCTGCCAAACTTTGTGCATACGAAACCGCTCATTTGTTTTCTGTGGCTAAAATTTCGCACTGCAAACTTTTGCCAAAAAAGAGGAAGCAGCACGAACAAAAGCCGAGCGGCTTAAGTTGTTCATTTTTTGCCCACTTGCCGCACTCATTGCACCCATTGTGTGGCACTTCTCTTTCGCTGTTCTTTCAGCTACCCTCACTTTCGCACTCCTTAGCACCCACACCCTGGCATCCCGACACCACCCACTTTCCACCCACAACCTTGCGAATCCAATGCCACCCACCGCAATCACTCAGCCCACCAAACAACCCAGCATTCACTTGGCATTGCACTCTGGAATGGCGCCCCTGAAATGGGTATTCATGGGGTGTATAGTGTGTAGGAATTAAGAGCGAAAAGTCCAGATTCATTTTCAATATATGCAAATATAAGAAAGAGGGTCTAATAGGCTTATACAAAACGAATTTATACCACACAATGTTATCAAAAATGTTCTGGTAAAATATACATATTTGAGTATTTGAAAAAAATTGTATCCTGAATAAATATTCTAATTATAGCAGATTGAAAATCTACTTAAACCGTTCTAAAAATAGAGAACATTTTATATAATCGTATTAGCTACACATTAACATAGATATTAATATATGAAAATATAATTTCCCACGCATGTTTATGGCCATAAATCTTTTTATGAGAAAATAAACAGTTTCAACTTTTTTTTTGCTTGGTAAACAAAAACTTTTTAATGGTAATTCCAAAGTCGAGGCTTCAGAATAATCTGTTTGTCTTTTGTTTCGCTGGATTTTTTGTTGTTTCTCTGTGCATTCTACTTCAACCAATTCGCTGGAGCGAGTGTGAAATGGCATTGAAGGGAAATAAAACTTCACACCATTACCGACACCTTCTCATTCCACATCCCGCAGGATTGCTGCTGCTTAGCTATGAATGAAGTGCAATTAAGTGGATGTCGAAGGGAGTTTATAGTGGCTCACTGAGCAGAAGAACCAATGTGGATACCAGAAAGGAGGTACCAAAAAAAAGATATATATCATTTTTGGTTTGAGCAAAATTGAGGCAAATGGAAGCATATCATTTATCTTATTGAATTTGTATAATGAAATTTTTAAAAATATGATCTCAATGATATATATGATTTTTTTCTGTGCCGCAACGGAAGTAACAGTAAACATCTTCTGAATATTGATGAGTGTCCTGGAAATAGATATTGAATTTTTCGTTTGAGTGATTGAATTCTCAAGAGCCCGTTGGAGTGGGCACATATGTGGGGGCTGCCAAGTGGGTTTGTTTAAGTTCCTCGGACCTAATGAAGTCGCTCTAGTTGCAGTTGTCATGCCAGCTTATTTAAATAACTCAATTCCCGCCAACATGCTGAACAATCCAAAACGCTGCCACATATTTTAGTCGCTAATTAAGAGCAGCAGTGCAACTTCAGCTGCAATTGCACAGTTGCATAGTTGCAACTGCAGTCACGACAACTCGAGCTGCAGGCCAGGCAAATATTATTAAAATAAACTAGGACCGGACTCCCTTCTCACTCTTGGTCCAACAACTTTGTTGAACTCAGCCAAACAGTGCGTTATAAAAGTGTGCACTTAAAGGGTATTTAACTGTGGAAAGCCACATTGGAAGTGAGGAAATTAAGTCCTTCGGTTGAGGGGTTTTAACTTACTTGATGTTTTATATAAAAAGAGTGTAGCAAAAATAAATTTTAAACAAATTGTATACATTTAGTTGGGTTACTAGGTAACTTTTTATAACTTTTTAAAATACACATGTTTTAAATCCCATATAAATTAAAGAAATATATTAAAATACCAGCTTGCAATGCAGTAAGCTTTATTATTATATCATTTTTATAGGCAAAACATATTATAGAATTTTTTAGAGGTATTTTTAAAGTTGCTCTTCTTACCATTTGACTTCTTTTTACCAGACAATAATATCCTGCAACGTTGTATTTTAGTCAAGACATGTTTTTCTTTTTCTGTGGCCTTTTGCCGGAATAGTTGGAAAAGTTTAATGAGCCACTATGCTGGTCCGCTTCGTGCGAAAAACTGTCAAACATTGGGTAGCTGGCAAAAGTTGCACACACTATAATACACACATGTCTGCCACGCCCACACACTTAGTGGGCTGTCTTGGTAATGGCTTTTGGTCGGAAGAAAGTGGAAGAGAGTAGTGAAAGCGGGACGGGTCGAGGTGGCCGAGACAAAAGGCAAAGCAAAAATTTGCGGCTACAAGTTCATTTATCATTTTGCTTGAGTAATTGAAATTTCAACGTCGCCGGGCGAAGAGCAGAGTGGGGCAATCTGGAGAAGGCTAGGTGGTTCAGGGTGGTTTAGGGTGGCCCAGGGTGGCTCTGAGGAGGTGCAGGAGCAGCATCCCAGGGACTGGGAACCAGAAACCAAGTGGAGTCGGAGCCAATACATTAGACGCTTCCGCCGATGCTGCCGCCTGTCCGGACACATCTTTCGCTTTGAACTTAATGGATATGAAATACATAAAAAATGTATACATACTTCCCGACACCAGAGACTTCCTCTATAAGCATCGCACATGCAAAAAGGGAACCTCGCTCAAAGTCACCAAAAATGGCGAACGGAAATTCATTCAATGAGTCCCGCTTCTCTTCCTTTTTTTTTTTAAATCGATTGGGGATTACTTTCGGGGCATCGCTTTTCATTTTTACCTCGCTTCACATATTTATTTTTGGGCCCCTGGATCTGGATTATCCCTCGGCTCGGTCGGTTCTTAAAGCTCTTTGGGGCGTTTGCTTACGCATCGCCGCACAAATGATTTATAAGTTAGACAAAGGGCAAAAATTGAGGCAAGGCCTTCCATCGCCTTCCATGGCCTTCCATAGCTTTTCCACCTTTTGCCACCCCCCGGGCTGGCTGGCTGACACAAAAATGAAATCATTTGACCATAAACATTGAACTAAATTCAAAATCAATTTAGCGTAATAATAAAAGCCAGCCGGGCTCGAAGGGACGTTGTCCTAGAAGTCTGCTGTTGGCAATTATGTCAACAATTGACTTCAATTGCTGTTGAATGGCACAATGCCATAAGGAAAACATAATGAAAAACTGATATTCGTGATGATTTTCAAGTGCTTCGTTAGGATTAAATAGGCAATAAATAAGATACACATTTGTTCAACACTTATTGGCAGAAATGATTAAGCGGATACCCTTGGCAACGGATATACCGAAACACAAAAACTTGAGGGAAAAGTTAGAAAAGCTTAAGCAAAGCCAACTAAGAAACTGCTAAGTAAACTTCTTCTTGGGCAAAATGTGTTTTTATTTTTGCGACTCGCAGTCTGTTGACTTTAAAGTTGCAAAACTTTCGACGCTGCGATATGCATATAGTAAGGGCCCCATAAAGATGCCATGAAAGTCCTGGCCAACTCCGCCGACAAATAGCCATAAATAAGTGCCCATGGCTTCTTCGCTGTGTGTTGTGTGTGCTACCTATTGGCCATTGTTGCCCCAGAATGGCGACAACTGCAGCAGTCCGATTTGGCCTGGCCCAGAGCTTATTTATGCCACCAGTCTCAGTCCGGTTCGAAGAAGCCAAGAAAAAATGGGTAAAAAAAATGGAAAAAACGGTGGCCAAAAGTCAAGTGAATTTCCTCAGCACACAGACACAGAAAGCCATGAAATGTAGTTTGTTATGAATTTCTGCTACATCCTTTTCTCGGTTTTGGTTTGGGTTTGGCTTTTTCCCCAATTTCCCCTTTTGTATTTTTGGTATTTTTGGTTGCCAGAGAAGCGGGTCGCAAACACATCCGTAAACAATTTGTTCATGCTCCTATTCGCTTTTATTTTTCTCAGCTTTTTGTTGCCGCTACCCGATAAGCAGAATAAAGAAATGAACAGGGGTAGAATTGAAAATAGGCAACCCTATTACAAGGGATACAAATGGCAGCCCCACAAAAACAATTCAAATGAACTGCCAACCCAAAAGGGCGAAACACGAGGAGCCCTGGAATTTTTCAAGTTTTTCAAGCGCACTCTGCCCATTTAAAAAAAAAAGGGTTAAAAAGGGGCAATCAACGCTCTGGGTGGCAATTGGTAAGAAAAGGGTTTAAATGGAGCGTGAGCAAGTGGTTTCAGTATCTTGGTTGAGTTATGGCATATCGTTAATCAGTGGGCGATTATGATCCACCGGGTGGTCCATTGATTCTTTAATCTGCAAACAATTGTGATTATTATTATTCACTTCCGAAGACCACCCATTGCCCTCAAGTTATTTAATTGGATTTGCAAGTGCCAAAATTAAATTGAACAAAGCTTACCTTTTAATTAGGCAAACTATTCGGTAGCCGTAATAATACTTGCGTACTTCAGTTTTGCAAATCCATATTATTAGACATTTCATTGATATGTTATCCTTTTAGTATCGCTATGAAATTTAATTGCTAGATTAATTTGGGCAGGCAAATGTACATTCCTCTGGAATTTGATATAATGATGGTCATTTAGGCACACTTTAGAATACTAAGCCCTGGGTTATTGGATTTAAAAATAAATAACTGTACATATGAATCCATGAGATAACTAGAATTGTTTTGGAATTTAGCTTGTTATTAAGCTCTTTAATTTGATTTGTTTTATAAAACCAATAATTAAATAGCCATCACAACAATTTAAGTGTAATTAAAACATGCTGTATTGGTATATCCATTTTTTTAATGCTTTAAAATCATTTGTTTTATAATTGACTAGATTATATATATATCACTGCAATGTAACATATATCTTGATTACAAATCACTGTTTAAAATTACCTTCCAAAAGAAGTGAATTGGAAGGGAAACAGTAAATAATTGCATTAAGCTGTTGCTGTAAGTTGGAGGAAAATGGGGTGCTATGGGTGGGGGAAGATGTTTAGTCTAACTTGGCCAATTCCCGCTGGCGTTGGTGTGAGTGAGCCTTTCTTTTTCCGCGCTTGTGTGCATCTGTGTGTGGGAGCCTTTGCCTGTGTCAACGTAATTTCTCCCTGACTTTCTTTGCTCCACTTCAGCTCTCATTCTTGTTTGCCATTTCATTTCCATATGCACAAAGCAAATAGGCAAACAATTTCAAGGGGGTGGTGGCATAAAAGGGGGAAAATCGGGAAAACTGGGTGGAGTGGGGTGTTGGGTGAATGTTAATACAGACCCGATACAGTTTGGCCACCCATTTCATTGGTGGTTGTCTTGGTAGCGGGGCTGTGGCATCTTGACAGCCAACAACTCACTGCTCAGTGACACGTGTGAAATGTTATGTTCTGCGGGTTCAGGGGGCAGCAGTCGAGCGAGGGGTTTCCCGGGGTCGAATCCAAGTTTTTTGACACATACAAGGGGCGAACGATGGCAAATTGGAAAGTCAAGCCGGAGTTGACAGGATTTGCGCGCAAAACGATTTACCCGGGAAATATAGCGAATAATACAGAGAGAACCATTTGTCCTCTCTATCAATGCTAACAATTTTCTGTGGCTATTTTAAAAAATGTATATCCCTATGCTATTATATATCTTTACAAGGTAAATAAAAGGTAGCATACTTTTTCCACACACACAAAGCTTTTTTATAAGTAGGAACTGAATTTTTAATAAATGGTTTAAGTTACTAAAATTGTTATGCTTTCATTTTAATGTTAATGGTATATTAAAGTATTTGATTACTAAAATGATTCAACTAACATGCAGTACATTATGTAAAATAAATCACATTTAAAAAGAATGTATATTTTTCCCCAGTGTATTTATGTATATACATATTGTGCATTTTGCGTGTAAGCGAGTTGAACAGGAAAAGGAAAAGGAATTGGAGCAGGAGCCTTTGGAGCCGCCGCAGCAGGATAATCGACTGCCTGTCATTGTGTTTACACTAAATTTCAATTAAATTTTGAGGCCTCCTTTGACAACTGACAGAACATGGAAATCGTGGGCCCATCGGAAAGGGAATATTCAAGTATATATTTAGAGGGATCAGCGCAAGGGAAACACAATTGCCGATGCCACTTGCCACTTTTTGGCAAACGACAACAAATCTCGGCCGAAACTTTAGAGGCAATCTTATGCGGGAAAGTGAAGCCACTTTTGCTTAGCGCTTCTCAACAACAAAATGCGGAAGGGGAAATGCTAAAAAAAAGTTGAGGGAAAATGCCAGCAATCCTCCAAAGTGGGCGGGGATTTGCCAACTGGATTTAAAATGGAAATTATTTGAAGAAAACCAATTCGGTTTATTACTTTGGGGCATACGCAGCTAAGTAAAACAAGAGCAGTCGACGGTAACGCTGCCAGCAACAATAACAAACAAAGGCAGAAACAAAAAAACAAAATACTCCAAAAAGCTACAACAATAACAATAACAAAAACAACTAAGGAACAACAAAAGCAAGCGACCATAAAAATTAATGCAATAAAAACACATGGCCAAAACGGCCAGGAGCCAAAGCCCAAACAAAGGACACAAACAATGAAAAGTTGGCTGCCAGAATGGCAAAGAAATAAAGCCAAATGGATGGAGAGTGTACACTATACAGGTATAGTGTTAGGATCGATAAGTTTTTGCTTACACAGCCCTCCAGAATTGAATGACAAACATATATGTCAGAGGCAGGAAAAGCATACATTTATAAAGATCATTCGAAAAGATGTGGTGTCTTGTCAGCATAAATTTAGATATATTTGATTATATACATATAAGGAAATGTTGAAAACTTTAGAGACTAATTTAAAACAAATGCTAAACATTGAAAGATACAATCTTACATCTTCAGAATGTTTATTAGATTAGATTCTAAATGTGTTTCTAAATTTAATACTACTTTTTAGCTGAAAAAGAGTAACTATTACTTTTGTAATTTAGTTAGATATTGACCCAAAAAATAAAAGAGATGACCGTGTACTTTCCATTTAATTTCCAGAACAGCCATTCTCCATAAAAGTCTGGTGATGTCAGGAGGAGCTTAAATAGGTTAGAGGGAACAAGGATATGGGCGAAAGGCAGGCTGCCAGGAGTCCTTGGCTTTTTCTTGCCCTTTTGCTCTTTGCAGGCGGCACGCAATTAAAAGGACTTGCGACTCATAAACATTGCGCTTGAGTGGATGGCCTGGTGGTTCGTCTGCCTCAGCACCACCCAACCACCCAAACCACCCATTGAGGCACCCCAACACCACCCACAACTGTTGCTTTTCGCCTGATAGAGCTCACAGTTTGCGGCTCATAAAGTCAGAGTCTCGGGCATAATTACACTTTTCAATTATGCATAATTATGTGTAGAAAGCAATTTGTGTGTGTTTGGAGCGCGTTTAAAATTTAAAGTGCAGTGACACCAGGCACCTCTCATCCTTAACCCCTGAACGAACAGCACTCCGCACTCCATAACCCTTAACCCCACATTCCTCATTCCTCATTGGAGCTGCTGTTATGCGATATGCCCTTAAAAACGACCCCAAGCGACCAGCAAGCGACCGCATTTGTTTGCTTTGGCTCCACGTTGGTCTCTCACTTTTTACACTTGGAGAAAATATTTTAAAAATTCAGAAAATAGCTAAAAATATATTTAAGAATTTTTCTTGATTATTTTAAGAGATATGGAATTTATAAGATAACCCATAATGAATACATACAACTTGTTTACCTTAAAATAAGAATGTCCTTTTTTATAAATTTCAACATAAGGGACTATAGTAATATAATGATAACTTTTTCGTTCATACATCAATATAGTGCGGACTTTAATTAAAAATTTATAATGATATTTATAGTCTATGGTTTTGAAAGACCATTATAATCGAATCAGTTTTTTCTCCGTGTGCCATCGCTTTCACTGCTCCTGCTGCGGTTGGCAGTGGCCATGTCAGAACAGCAGCACAGGACTGCAAGGACAACGCAGCAGGCAGAAACATAAATCAGGATTTTCGCAGCCCGAACCACAAATGTTTTTAAAAGGATTCAGCGCCCGGCGAGGCGGCAACAATAACAACCTTGAGCGGGTTTCTGGGCCTATATTGTATATGTGTATATATATATATATATTGCTGATAATCTTATGCATGCTTAAGCAGGCTATATGTATGCACCATATAGGGAGGGATCCTGTGGGGAAAATGGGAGGAGGTTTTGACTTACCCGTCAGGCAGCAGAAAAGTGCCGTCCACAGGGTCAACATTTTGCGATGACCCACTCGATTTGCGGTCTCTTTTTGGCGTTGCAGCTATACCTTTTCACTTTCTCTCCAATCCTCGATTTATTCTTTTTCCTAACACTTTTTAATGTTTGCTCTGTGTCCTATCAATTCGCACTTTGTTTGCTTTGCGAGCTTTGATCTATGGCAATTTCTGTGGGCAAGATATACTTTTGTTTTGATTTTCCTTATTCACACACAACACTTTTTTGTGTCTCTGCTTCTATTAGACCCTGTTACAGAGAGAATAATTATGGATTTAAATTTAGATTAATTTTTCATATATTTTGAAAGACAATGGGTTACTTAGAAACCGGAAGTTTTTCGCCTAAGATACTAAAATAATATTTTCAGAAGCCACTGATGATTCTGAAGTATCTAAACCTTTAAAATATGTTCTAGATTGTATCCAGTCGAATATTGTTTTAAAATAATTAGGTACACTTAAGTACAGTATTTATAAGTTTAAAAAATAAATATATTTTCCTAGGTAAGTCCCAATTTTTCTCTCTGCAGCTGAGCCTGCTTCCGTTTCTCTCTTTTCGTTTCGCGTGAATTAAACACTTGCAATGACATTTAAAACACTTAATATCAATGGCAGACAATTTAATCCTTTAACGTTCGTTTGTTGAACTTTTTCAGCATTGTCCTTGTTGTTTTTCGTCCTTATTGCTGGTGTTGTTGTTGTTGTTGTTGCTGCTGTTGCACTGCAGTTGCAATTGTATTTGCTCTTTTGGCTCGTCCTAGGCCGGAATAATATTTTTTGTTGCCCTGCTCGTTTCGCATTTCCATGAACAACTTTTTATTTTCTTTCCGCCTGGAACGTACCCAAAAAGAATTGATTTTCGTCTGGGGCTAAAGAGGCTTTAAGGGGAATTTCATTTGTCCTGTTCTCGTTGTTTTCCTCCGGTTTCTGCCCTTGCTGTTATGGAACATAAATTGATTAAATTTGTGTTTTTGTCGGGGCTGATAAGCCAGATTTTGATGTAGTGCCTGGTAAGTAAAATACATTTTTAACTAAAACTTGGCAAGAAAGCATTTTCTGCTTGTCTTTACCAAGGGGTTTTTAAAAAGAAGTCTCAGAATAATTTTCCTTTATTTAAGGACCTAAAATAGAAACTGTTTCCTCTCCTTGAACACTGAAAAGTTTACACTACAAATTAGAAAGACTGGGCTTTCGGGAAACGCCCAGGCCTTCTTGCTTTGAAAAACCTACTCACATCATACAATTAATTATGGTTAATGCATAAAGCAGAATCAGTTATTGACCAAAGTCGTTCTGAGCCGCTGGTCAGCTGCCCCTGCATATTTCATGGATACCAAAAACTTCGGTGGCATGTGTCCGGTTCCAAAAATAAATCCCCGCCTCTGGGGAACCCCAAATTATGAGGAGTTTGTGGAAAACTGTTCAAAGCCGTCACGCCTCTTTTCCACATATAACCGCCTGCGGCTATTTTCAGACCTGCTGCCATCCATTTACTTTGGCATCAATCAATTGCCCAGCCCAGGGGAGAAACTTTACTGCTACTTCGGCATTTCCCTCACATCTAATTTGTTAAACATTTGCTGGGGAATTGCCTTTTTCACACGCCCCTGGAAAACGGTATATGTTTTTCTCTGGAAAAATGTTCCCCTCCCTGTGTGAAATTAATTAAAACTTAATTAATTGCAAACTTCGCTGGGTTGAATGCGACAGACACACTAATGAGAAGCGGAAAGGGACCAAGGTCCGAGTTCAAATGCAGGGCTCATTCGACATTCAGAGAAAAAAATTATAGAATACAGTACACAGAAAAACATATACAAAAATTAAGAGAGTACTAAGTAAACCACATAAGCACCATTTTGTAACCATGCACTTTAAGTAAGAGGATGCCTGGATTCAATTCATAATCATAGGAATGATAATGACTACCCCTTACTTATCATGTTAGATATATGAAGAACAACATATTTCAGAAATTAATATATGTAGTTTTTAATCTGATTGTTTGAATAAAAAAGAATTTAATTTATAACACCGTAGGTAAATCACGTAAATAAAAAAAAGGGATTCAGAAAACTTATGTTTTTTTAAAACTATAATAAGGAGATTATTATTTAAAAGACTTTTAAATACAAGAAATTCTACATTTCGAAGACTCTTAGTCTTAGTAAATCATCTCTAATTTCTTTCCTTGCAGGATCCTCACTGTGTGACTTCAATCAGAAGTAGCTGCATCTGACATGTTGTCCCTCTCGTCTCGGAATTCTCCCTGAAATCCCTCCTAGAATCCATGGCCACTTGTCACTGTTGCTTCCGTAATGGAATTAGAGAGGGGCAGGGTGCTCGGGAATGTGGGCATCAGGAGGACAAGGCCCTGGGCAAGGACTCAGGACTCGGAGACGGAGTCTGAGACTCCTGCCAACGTCAGCAGTGTCTCTGAAAAGTGTTAACGCACTCAATTGCTCTTCATCTACCCATCTCTTTCTCGGCCAACTATGCCCGTCTCTTTCCAAGTGCCCTCCTGCCTCTCTTTCTAATTGTAAGCGTCTGCATTTTGCTACTCAGCTCGGGGGCAGTGTCTGCTCTAATGCTTAGTAACTGTGATTAGGAGGCAACTTTAGTTCCGGGTGGGTTTAATTTGCCACCCACTCGTACCCTTTTTCCCCGAGGGTAATCTTAGCCTTTGTTTCTGCCGTCGTTTCTGTGTCGGTTAATTCCTGCTGTATGAATATTTTATTGAGGAAGGTTTTCTCTTTTTATCGGCAACATGGGCATTATGTGCGAGAACAAAGAAAGGAAACATTTTAATTGTGTTTGGGTATGGCAGGCGGGATTCCACATAAGCTGGTGGCCTTAAAAGTTTGGTATATCCAAAACAATAGTGCTGCAAGAAAAGGAAAACGCTGAGAGGCCAAAGTACTTGACACTTGACAAAACTTTTCCATCAACAAATGCAGTTGCGACAAGTGAAAGTTTTCCTCAAGGAAACTTGATTTTCCCCAGAAGCCACAACATCTTATCATCTTTATCCTATAAGATGTGTGTATTTCCGTTCTTTCCCCAAGCGCACATTGCGCATACGCACTGTGATCAGTCTTTGGTAAATTTCCCTGCACATTTGTTTTCCATTAATATTTTATGTGTTTTCTATTAATTTTTGTCACATTCTTTTAGTGTTTCGCCAGGGGCCGCAATATTGGATTACACAAAAAAGTCTATTAACGCTCGATATTTGTGGCAGCGATTTCTGTTTTGACGCAGATCAAAGATTCATAGTTTTCCTCCGTTTTTTATTTGGTTTTTTTGTGTTCTTTTAATTTGTTAATTTGTATTTTGGGGTCTGGGCTCCCCTAGTTCGTCTAAATATAAAACAACTTAATTTGCTGCATGCTAATGAGACGGCCAAGGGGGCGGGGCTCGAGGTCGTTGTGTGGGCGTTTAACACTTTTATAATTTGTTTGCATTCCGATACTGGTGCTCCTGCTTTTATTCTGGTCTTTTGTCGCCTGCCACAGCTGACAAGCTGCTAACACGCACTGAATTTCGTTAGATTTCTTATTACTTTCTTTTTTTTTGGTATATAATTTTTGGAGACGAAGTCGTAAAATATTCGCGTGCCGAACGCTTTTTGACTTAGCAACAGCAACAAAACAACAACAGCAGCAATAACAGTAACTGGAACAACAAAAAGCGACAAAAGGTCATTCAATTTTCGACTGCCGGCAATGGGGCAATGAGGCTTTTCCTGCGTTTTCACACGTTTTCCAAAATTTACGACCCAATTGTGCCCGCTTTTCTTATCCGTTTGCACTCACACACATTTGCCCCGAGTCACAAAAACACAGCACACGCACACACACAGTTTGGTCCGGAAAATGTCGCGCCTCACGTATTTGGGCCTCACATTTCCATCAACTTTTTATTTGGTTTTTCCACGCGCTTTTCCGCGCCTTCGCCTTTCGTTCACCGTCGATGTCGCGCTGAAACTGAAACAGAAACTGAAACTGATTTCTGCCAGCAGTGGAGCACTTTTCCGGGGGGATTTTCCGAACTCGCCCGAACCTTTATCAGCGGCGATTCGGGTTTGTTGCCTTCGTATCGGGAAAATGTCGTGGAAAAGGGGGGTGGAAAATCGTGTGCCGAGTGAAACACTCCCGCTGAATTCGCCGTATTTTATCCATGTTTTCTCTTAGCTCTTAAGCAAAATGCTCTTTCAAGGTCTAACAATAAAATGTTTCAAATAGTTTTGGATATTTGCGATTATTTTGTTAGTGCCAACTTAACGACGCCATATTATGTTCTCCAGCCAAATTAAAGCTTGTTTTACGATTCTGTTTTTAAGGGGTTAAGTTGATTCTTATGGTGGGAACTTAAAAATGAAGTTATCCGAGTTCTAAACGCTGGGGAAATTAAATGGAAATGAAAGGTAATAATTTTGTTTATGCTTATGATGGTAGGAGTGAGTAATATATAAACGTATAACAAAAGTGCATATCATTTTTTAAGGGTTTTTTTAAAGAGGTATGTTATAACCCATTTGTAGTACGTTAATCCTAACATAGCTCTTGCTCAAAATGGACAGGGTTAATCCTTTGATGACTTGGAGGTTCATTTAAATTGCCAACTTTTCTCATACTAAGATACAACAAATATTAAGTTTTATTTTAATATTTTCTACATGAATTAAGCCCCATATAGTGTTTTTCTTAAGTCAAAGAGTGATAAGTCTTAAACATTACTGCTAGCTTAATATGTTGACTAGTTATTTATTTCTTTAAAACTTTAAAATTTTTAGAAATAAATAAAAAACATGTGAGTTTGTGAATATGCCCTTAATAAATTTTTACAAAATAACTTTACTTAATATAATATTAGTAGTATGGATTGTATTCTTGCCTTATTACTATTATGCTTTATTGGGGAGTTGATAAATGCTTAATCCTATATGAAATTTTAATTTCATAGTTAAGAACTTATTTTATAAATGGGAGGAAACATTACCTCAGACAATATCTTAAGCAAGACTGACAGCCTTAGGTCAGTGTCAAAGAGCAATTTTATAGAGCCGTAAAAAGAGCGCGCATGAACTGAGATATTCCAAGTTTCTCTTACATTCTCTTCCAGTTTTTTACGGCGAATTGGATAATGTGGCCAGAAGGCAGGGATTTCAATAAAATTCACTGGAGTTGGCACAAAAAGAGCTAATGACAATATAAATTCGCATGGCGTATGGAAATGCGGGGGATCTGGCCGTGGGACTTCCCGCTCTTTAAAGGAAAAGCGGAAACGGGATGATGAAAATCGGGGGAAAATGGCGGGGAAGCCAGGCAGCTGACAGCAGTTATCGCTGGAGCGAAAGGCAGTAATTAGCGTAAATTGAGTTGGTAAAAAGCGCAAGTGTTCAAAATCCACCCACCCACTTGTGACACACCCGCCCCATTCCCTCAAAGGGCCAAAACCCCCCCACCTCCTCCCCAACCCACTTTCAGATTGGGTTGTAGTTGTCCCTTGTTTTTGTGGTTGCTGCTGCCTCTGCTGCTGTTGTTGATTATGTGGCAATTAGTTGTCGCTTTTGTGGCAAGCCGCGCGACACTTTCAATCAGAGCATCTTATTCCGACAGCCGCATAATGCCCATCCAGGTGGGGCTTACTGAGCTAATTAAACAAGCCGATTACGGGCCGACATCCCGCTGACCTTGACCACCCACCGCCCACTCTAATTCCACCTGGGTAAAGTTTGCCACAACTCCTAACCGACTCGACCCCATAACATTTCTACGGTTATCAACTTTCTGCACATATTGTCAGAGGTGTTTAAAAGTCTGGGTCACTGGTGGGTTAAGTGGGCGTTGGTGCAAAACTGGGGGCGTGGCTTTAGTGTAATGAGCAGCATTCGGCACTTGCTCGGTATTAGAAACTTTACGAAAAGGCAAAAAACCAAAAGTTTCCAATTTAGTTGCACAGAAAATATTGTTGCAGAGATTGGTTTAACATTCAAGTAGGCGAATAAAAAATGCACTTTAAAATTTATTGAAAAATAAACTGTTCAGGAATTTATTGGCAATCATAGTTAACTTTAAAATTGAGGCAAACTTTCAAGTGAGCAGATATTAAATTTATTTTTAATTTAAACTTTTGCCATAGCAAAACTCTTTGAAAGATTTCTTAAATGATTAATGGCTTTGAGTGAAGTCAAATCTTTAGTTTTTCGAGAAAATGCTAAAGTTCTTTATTTTATTTTTGTTTCTGCTTAGATCTTTACTCATTTGGCATCTTACAAAACATTTCCCTTAGCTCAACAGCCCCGGGGCAAGTGCAGTTCATTTGCTGAACTAAAATTGTATGATTTATGAAAATGTTCTACGAATATTCCTGTTCTCTCCCCACGTTTAAATAGAAGGGTGTGATTCCGCCCACATTGTAATACAATCAGGATCTGGCTTGGAATTAAATCTGCTAACCGAGTTATAGCGCTTGAGGAGGGGAGAACTGGAGATTCTGTTCTGGGGCATTGTTGCATATTCAACAATTGCATCTGCAAACCGACGAAGTAATAACAAATGCAAATTTTAAGCTCAAGAATTTTCGTTAGCAAAAATTGTATACATTTTTTTTTTGGCAAGCTCATATTTTACTTATTTGTGCTTTTTGCCTTCGGCAACAGCAGGCAAAAGTGCAAATGAGTTTTGGCCGGCCCCTTTTCCCCTGACAATTGAATTTGTTTAAATTGTTGCCTGCTGAATTTCCGAGGGAGCTGCGGAATCGTAGCCATGCATCAGCAATCAGGAAAGGGGATATCCACTAAAACTTCAAGTAGAAACACATTGTCCTCCTCGCTGAGAGCCAATATAATCAAGCGGCAGCAGCTGGCAAAAAATGATGTGGCAAAGTGTGGGTATGTGCGGGATGCACTGAGAAAAAATCTAATTAATATAAAAATTTGTCAAATTAATTTTAAAAATGTTACAAACTTAAGTTATTGGATCCCAATTTGGATGTGTGATACCTCTATGAGTTTGTGTTTGAATTCTCGTATACTCTACATTAAAAGTTTTCTTTTTGACTTGGGTCGATTTTTTCGTAATTCCAATGGATGTCAGAATGGGGTCTCAAAACTGCACTTCCAGATTCCATAACTTTAGTTATTTAAGTCCGATTTAGACGTGGGATACCTCAATGAATTTGTGGCGAAATTCCCTAATATTCTACATTTAAAGTTTTCTTTCCGACGTGGGTCCAAATTTTAACCCATTTGCATGTTCGATTTTTTCGTAATTCCAATGGATGTCAGAATGGGGTCCCAAAACTGCACTTCCAGATTCCATAACTTTAGTTATTTAAGTCCGATTTAGACGTGGGATACCTCAATGAATTTGTGGCGAAATTCCCTAATATTCTACATTTAAAGTTTCCTTTTCGACGTGGGTCCAAATTTTAACCCATTTTCATGTTCGATTTTTCCGCATTCCAATGGCATTCCGAATGGGGTCCCAAAACTGCACTTCCAGATTCCATAACTTTAGTTATTTAAGTCCGATTTAGACGTGGGATACCTCAATGAATTTGTGGCGAAATTCCCTAATATTCTACGTTTAAAGTTTTCTTTTCGACGTGGGTCCAAATTTTAACCCATTTGCATGTTCGATTTTTTCGTAATTCCAATGGATGTCAGAATGGGGTCCCAAAACTGCACTTCCAGATTCCATAACTTTAGTTATTTAAGTCCGATTTAGACGTGGGATACCTCAATGAATTTGTGGCAAAATTCCCTAATATTCTACATTTAAAGTTTCCTTTTTGACGAGGGTCCAAATTTTAACCCATTTTCATGTTTGATTTTTCCGTAATTCCAATGGATGTCAGAATGGGGACCCTAAACTGCACTTCCAGATTCCATAATTTTAATAATTGGAGTCCGATTTTGACGTGTGATACCTCTATGAGTTTGCGGTTAAATTCTCTTATGTTCTACATCAAAAGTTTTCTTTTTGACGAGGGTCAAAATTTTAACCCATTTTCATGTTCGATTTTTTCGTAATTCCAATGGCTTTCAGAATGGGGACCCAAAACAGCACTTCCATATTCCATAACTTCAGTCATTGGAGTCCGATTTTCAGGTGTGATACCTCTTTCAGTTTGTGTTCGAACCCTCTTGTATTCTTCATTAAAAGTTTTCTTTTTAATGAGGGTGAAAATTGTTACCCGATTTGTTTAACTGTATAATAGATGGTGGGGGTTTACGTGGGCAGCAGGCTGCAGGACTTGGGCACTGATGAGTTCACTTCAGTGAGCAAATGAAACGATATTGTTGTCAATTTAGGTGCAACAAAGAGCAGCAATGCGTCCCGTCCCTTTCCATCCGGCGGCAGACAAGGACAAGAACAAGACAAAACAAACAGCATGCATGATGAGCGAGAGTGAGAGCGAGAGGGCGTCATAGGGGTTACAGGATGTGGGAGGGGGAGGGGCGATAGCTGGCGTAACAACAAAAGCAAACAACAACAAATTGCATGTCCTTCCGCCTAAGGTTGCAACTTGCAACACAATATACAACGCACTCATATTTACTTTGTTCGGAGGATCCAGTTCCCAGACTCCCTATCCCTCCCCATGTCTCCGTCCCTTTCCCCCACTATCACCCCTCTCACTCGCACCTGGACCCCGACGAACTCCTCGCCCAGTTGCAACATTAATGAAAACTGCAAGCGACCTGACACAGATACGTGTGGGGTGGTGGAAAAGCGGGAAAATCGGGCTGAAAAGGGGTGAAAGGGGATTGGAAAATGGGCGGAGAAGGACACACGACCATGACTGCACCTTTATTTACAGAAAAAGGGTAGCAGGGGGCAGCTTTTCCAGAATTGGACAATATTTTTAGCCATTTTCAGTGCCTGATTTTCCTCCAGGTGATCTAGGATAATTGCCATCTAAACTGGGCTTAATGGTTTGGCAAGGGTCTGCAATTTCAGCAAACTACGTTTTAAGAAGATAACAAATAAAAGTTGCTAACATATTTGAAATGCTTTCGCAAATAAATGCTTGCAATTTTAACCGATAAAATGTATGAGGCAATAAATGAACTCAAAATGCATCAAATTTCAAACTAAATTGATAAATTCATGACTTATGAAAAATAAAAGCTGGCACAATTTGATGAACATTTCGACAAAGTAGCCTAAATAGATTTTTTATCGATACATTTCTAATTTGATTTAAGAGACTTTTTCAATTTTCTAGACAGTTTTAGGCCCCTTTTCAAATTTACATACTAAATTCCCAGCTTTGTTTAGCCATAAATACTAAAATGCAGCAAGCCCCTAAAATAAATAACATTTCCAAACCGTAGACAAGTGCTAATTGAGCTTTAATTGAATCGAAGCTTGGGAAAAATGCATCATTTAAACGCATTGCTAAGTAAGCACTGATTTCTAATTTCGGTTTTACCAATTCAGATTAAACAAAACAAAAACATTGCATAGACAGAGTTGATTTATTATCGATAGATGGGCTTGATAAATAGATGGGTAAATAAGTTAAATAAATAAATAAATTAGGCATTACAATTAGGCGTAGACTACAGCTGAGCAGAGCAGTGAGAAATGGCTTTTATCCTCGAGGACACTCCCTGGATCCTTTTTGCACTCAGAGCCTGACAACCTCGACGCCCTGAGGGGCGAACAAGGACTCGGCTGCCAATTTGAGTTTCTCGTTGACCAATTTGGCGATTTTGGGCGTGCGTCGCCACACGAATTCGCGGGTGCGGTCGTGATTGTCCTTGCTCTCCACCTCCACCTGTGCGTCAAAGGATCAAAGGTTGATTGGTCAAAGGAGAAGAGGGGAATAGGCCCACACAGCACTCACCTGCTTGGGCTGCTGCACCTTGATGGACATTAGGGTGGCCCGATCATCGAGCACACTGAACTTGATACGTCCCATCATCTCATTCGTCCTGGCCGTCGCACTCTTCACGCTCCTCACGCTGCCCTTCTTGAAGGACTTCTCCACCCGCAGGACCAAAGGACCCAGGGTGAACTTGGCCTTGATCGTGGAGTTGCGTCCCTCGGCATCGCTGATCACCTTCACATTGCCCACCCGCTTCAAGGATGCCAGTCCCGAGAGCCTGCCCTCGGCCTTCTGGAGCTTCTCCACCTGAACTCCTGACCCGGAGGCCCCAGCCTTGGTGCTCCCCGCTGGCTGATTGTAGTTGCCCGATTTCAGGCCAGCCGCCTTTTTCGTGTTTGCCTTGTTCGAGGACTTCTTTTGACCGGTTTTTGGGGACGAAACGGTGCGCGTTTCCGCCTTGGGTGACTCGGAATCGGAGGCAGGGGATGCCGGGGCTGCGGGGTCAGAGGTCACCGCCTCACTGGGCCTCTTCTCAACGGCTTTGATGCCCAGCTCGGACTGTAATTGCGTCAATTGCTCCTGCAGCTTCACCGCAGCCTCCCGAGCCGCCTGATTCGCATTGCCGGAACGAGGTTCAGAACGCGTGTTCTTCCTGCAAAGGGGACCAAATTTGAGTTGGTAAATAGGACGCAGCTTGATTGCAGTCAATGCAAGGCTTTAAGAAGATTTCAAGGAGTGTCTAAATTTGGTTTCCTTAAAAATGTAAGGTCGTAATACACAAATATACAACATAATATGCAATATAAGAAAATATTATAAAGGAAGAAACGTTTTTAAGAGCACTTTGACTCCTACATTTGTGAGATCATTTAATGGTAGTTAGGGAGTGAAATCACAATCCTTAAAAGTTTAGTTTAAAAACTTTTAATTCGAATTTTTTTTTCTATTTTAGAGTAAATGCTTTATAGTAGTGGTTGATTAAAATTGATCTCTTTGGGTATAATGAAAAGTAATAATTTTAATAATCTAATGTTAAGAGATCTTAAATCTTTTCCTATATTTAAGTTCTGAAAATTTAAAGTTATTATGACATATCAGTACTTACAGCTTCTTGTGACCTCCGACCTTGCTGTTGGTGGACTGCTTCTTGTTGGCGGCCTTGACCGTTGACCCACCGGCGGCATTTGTTGCGGCCGTGCGACCCGTGAGGTTAACCACATAGGGATCGTAATTATCGGATACAATGCGATTGATTCTCGAGAAGATGGCGTCGATGAAGTGGTTGTGGCGAGCCTGGAAAGCATCCGTGGACATATCGATGACGTTGTTCTTCAGGTCACCTGCGGGGGGTCAAAGGTCGTGGGGGAGGGGGCGGGAAAAGGGCGGCGAGGACGGAAAAATGTTCACATTAGTTCGGTTCAGCTGAAAACATTGAAAGTTCAACGCGGGGCGGGAAATTGTGGGAGTGGGCGGACATTGTGGTTTCATTTTCGTGAGAGTGAGTGTGGGTGTGATTTTCCATAGGCATTCGCTTTGTTTTCAACCTCTAATTACATTCAAGTGCAAAAGGGTGTGTGTGTGTGCATGCTGACCACAGATACACAGTAGCACACTAAGGCCCCAGTGATTATACAGTGCGTGTATTGGTGGCTGGGGTTAGCAAATAATGTTAAAAAAGAACACTAGCATTAGAGCCCCACCTCCAACAAGCAGTTAAGTTCACATTCGTGTACGTGGAAATAAAAATCCAATAACCATGGCTGAACGAGGCAATTTACAGAATTTCCCTATCATAAATCATAGACTCTTTAGTTTTTATTAATGGCGTGCTTAATCATTTGATAATTAAGTGATTTGTAGAGGCATTTTAATAGTGCAAAATAATAATTTAATATCAAGGCTTGCTCTTTTGTAAAAAAGGAATCATAACCATTAATATCATCATAAGATATTAAGATTACTATTTTTATTTTATATCCAACGTTAATTTTTCGGATTAAAAATAAATACCATAAATAAATAAGAACAACAAATTTATAAAGATGTCAGAAATTTAATTTATCTATTACTTGAATGAAATTCAAATGATATACTATGGAGTTCCTAATCATTGGCTAAACTTTGATAAATAAATTTGTTGATTAAAATAATAATGTACAACATTTTGTGGGACAAATTTAAAAAAGCAAGGCTGACCAAAAATGTTAATTGAAAGTGTCCTGTTTATTTTTCTCATTTTGGGATTACTAATTTGCTTAAGGGGATTACTAATTAGTTTAAAGGTATTTTTCAGGGAAAAACTTTAACGAAGATCCGACAAAATGCCTGGGAGCCAACTTACAGCCACTTAGTGGTCACCTAACCCCATAAATTTATTTCCGAAACTGTCACCCTCGGCGAGAGTGTGTGCAGCGATTTGCAGGACATTCCCGTCAGCCAGGACCCCAGGTCCTAATCCTTGTCTCCTCCTTATCGCGGTGGCCCATCGCCGGGGCACCTCCCCTCCGACGGGATCCCTAACCCACAAGCGGATATAATCTCACACTCGACCACCGCTGAACGTGATGAGGTACTAATGTACTTTTTGCATGTTAAACCCGCCCCACCCACAGTGGGTTCGTTAAGTACTCGCCCACGCCCATACCCGGAACAGGGTTCACTTTTAGCAGTTGCCCTTTTCTCTGGCTGTTAATTGAAGCGGGAATTTTATATTTAAAGCGGCATATTCTAAAATAGATAATTGTGTGGGCGTTGGTTGGGGTAATACCAAAGTTCTGGGGGGTAAGAAATGAACAATTACAATGTTTAAGGACCAGATCCTAACTAATTACACCTGCAGATGGGATGATACTATATATGAGGGGTTTTGGCGAGATAGCTCGGAACATTACTGTAATGACGGATGCTGCTAATGATGAGAGTGTGTGTGTGAGGAGCGACAGAGAGGGCTAGAGAGAACAGACAGAGACAGAGACATAGACAGAGACACCAGTACCTGACCTAAGGTGACGCTTGAAAGTATGCTACGAGAAATAGGAATACAAAATTTCCAATTCCACAGATTCCAATACCATTAAAAGTTGCACAAGGAATTTCATTTCGCAAATTTATTTAAGCAAATTTTCATGTTGTTTTGTGGTTTGTTCTTCATCATCTTGCTTTTGTTTTTTTTGTTTTTACAATAAATAATAAATAAATAAATAAATAAATAATAAATTATAAATTAAATGTCCTAAAACGCAAAGTTTAACAATTCTCTATTTTTCTTGTGAAATTTTGCGCTGCCTTTCAAGCGTTCAACTTTTAGCTACAATTTGTTGATGTTCTTTTAATTTGATTGAGTTATGTTTCCATATTTTTACAAAATTTGCGTTATTTACGTTTGGAAAATTATGCGAGCCGAAAAAAGATAGAGGAAAAGCCAAAGATACAAAATGTACATCTTTTGTTTCATCTAAAATGTTCAATTGTAAGCCAAATGTGTGAAAGCAAGAGATAGCGATAGTGCTTAATTGCGTGTGTAAGTGTGTGCGTGAGAGAGATAGAAATAGACAGGTCGAGAGAGACAGAGCGAGTGAGATAGGCAGTGTTTACATCATGATAACTAATTCCGAATCGGATCGATTGTTTTGTTTAATTACACAAATAAATACGAAAAAGATATTACAACTAGAAATAAATAAATTACACTAAGTGAACAATTCTTATTGCTGTGTTTTGTTGTTGTTACATCAATTTAGCTATAAATGTAGAGGGCGTGTGTGTGTGTGAGGGAGATAGAGAGAGAAAGAGATATGTGGATGTGATGGTGTGGGAAAGAGAGAGCAAGGGAAGCTTTTCTTTCAGCGATATCTCTTTCTTTTCAATTTTTCTTCTCCTTCAGCGATATCTCTTATCAAATCTTCTCTTGCTCTGCTTCTTCTCATTCTTCCGCCTTCAATTCTTCAGCGCCTTCTTCTTCTTCTACATCGTCTTCGTGTTCTCTTTGAATTCAACCATTTTTGTGCTTGGGCATTAAACATGTTGCTGTTGCAGTTGCAGTTGCAGCTGCAACTTGTGCTGCTGTTGTGCGTACAGTTGCTGTTGCAATTATTTTGTCAGGTGAAACAGTCCGTGCGTAAATAACTCAACAATTTTGCGTTTAAGGGATAAAGTGGGATGTTTTGGGGAAATTGTGCTGTTTTCGTTGTTTTGCAGATAGTTTGACTAGCACCAAACTCTCGGTAAATGCATTCCCATTTTTCAATGGATGCGTAAACATATGTACTTAACTCAGTTTTTAATAAATTATAGGATAGCGAGGGGTGGGGGAAGGATAGTCAGTGCAGGCAAAGATGCAATTGCAAAAGTCCGGATCGCGTCCTGCCCCATGGGAAAATGTTCAGAAAATTCGCTTTCCTTTTTCTACTTTTTTTTTCGTGTTTGTCTTCTGGGGCTTGTCATTCTATGTTGTGGTTTGTATGGTTGTTTTTAGGTCCCTGTCTTTAGTTGTTGTTGCGGTTGTTGGTCTTTCAGCAATTGTTTGGTTAATGCTTCAGCTCTTTTTTGGCCTTCTTGGAGGGACTTGTTGATTTCTTGGCCTTGGTTTCTTTCGTCGCCGTTTCCGACTTCGATTTGGACTCACGTGCTTCGCGGCGGGCCTCGATGATGTCATCGCCGATAATGTCATCGTCGTCATCGTCATCATCATCGTCGGCCTCCTCGTCATCGTCACCGGCGATACCTGTAATTTCACCAATTTCATCGACTCCATCATCAATATCATCATCATCATCATCGTCCTCGTCGTCCTCATCATAATCGTCATCGTCAGCATTGTCAATGTCGTTGTTATTGTTGTCGGTGCCAGTGGCAACATTCCCGGGAGCAACACCGGCAACAAGTGTCGCCGGTTGCCCCAAGGTCGCCCCACTGGCTACCAGCTTATTGTTAATGATGTGATTGTTATTGTTGTTGGTTAGAGTGTTCTTGTTGACTGTGCTTGTGACTGATGATGTCGCATGCTGAGATGAGGCCTGTGATTGCTGTTGCTGTTGCAGTTGCGTTTGCTGCTGCTGCTGCAGCCGTATGTTTGTTTGTTTCTGTTGTTCGTCAATTGCAAGGGTGCTACTTAAACTACTTGTGCCACCACTAACACCATCTACAAGTGCGTCTTCATCGTAAAAAACATTTTGTTCACCTTCGTTGTTGCTGGCGGCAGCGGCCTGCGCCGGAGCAACGGCAGCGGAAACGGACTCATCGGCGGCATTTCCGGCGGCCACGGCATCGGCGGCGTTTCCGGACTCGGCGGGCAGATCGACGCCGTCGGAGATTCCGGCACCCACAGAGGAAGCGGCAGCGGGAGCGACCTCATCCAGAGTCTGGGCGGGAGCGGCGGCCACAGCGCTCTGCTGGGCGGTGGCAGCGGGCGCCACCTCGTCATCGTCATCCTCATCATCATCATCTGGGAAAAGAAAGATATCAGTTAGATGGCCACGGATATATATATATATATATATCAATATTCAATTTATGGCACCCCGCCATATTACTTAGATTCCCGCGGAAGTATTACACAATTTTAATGTACTCATTTTTTGGCGCCCCCGGAGGGGCGGAGGCTTTTAAGACTAGTTTTAGGACCCCTTCACTTACCGCCCAGGATGTCGTCGAACAGCCTGTCCAGATAATCGTCATCATCATCATCCTCTTCTTCGTCATCATCGCTGGCTGCGGCCGCTGGAGCAGCCTGACCCTGAGGCGTGTCATCCTCCTCGTCATCATCATCGTCCTCCTCCTCATCATCATCTGAAAGTCCCGAAATCAAAAGAACTTTGTTACCCAAGGAGAAGGGAGCCACAGAGGAGAGTCACAAAAAATATGAGGTTAATAAAAGCAGGACAAATATCATTTTTGGCTGGGTGCTTGTTGCATTGCTCAGTGGTTCAGTGGTTCAGTTGTTCGGTGGTTCGAACAGTTCATACAGTGGTGCTGTGCTGGTGGTGCGGCCTGGGTGCATTCAATGATCTACAAGTGGTTGATATCTCTGGACCTACCCTCATCGTCATCGATCAGATCTCCTAGATCGGGCTCATCGTCATCATCCTCGTCGTCATCGTCATCATCATCTTCGCTGGCGGGAGCGACCGCTGGGGCCACCTCATTGTTGACCGCCTGCTGACGGGACACAGCACGCTCGCTCCTCGAAAGTCGCTGAAGGGGCGACGCCTCAATTTGCAGCAGCAACGCGCTCAGCACGCACAGCAAAATCACGAACTTCATGTTGTCAGATCTGAAAGGGATTAAAGAGGGATGGGCGATAAGAATGAGATCAATAGATCGGTGTATAATAAGATTTAGTTTGATTTATCATGGAAATTCAATGATCTTTTGATTTTTCTCACATTTTCCTAGCTCTTTGTTATAAGGTTTTCCACTAATATACTTTTACTCGAGCATTCCTTCCTTGATTATAAAGTAATAAAGGTTACCCCTATGCCTACAGAGCTCCCAAACCTCTGGATATAACTGTGCTCTGACCTCTTATACCTCCATTTTTCTCTCTGTGCAATCACTTTCTTTTTCATGACTGCGAAATCACACATTTAGTGGACAAACGTCGGTCGGCGGTGGAGTGGTCTTTCGGTCAATAAGCCAGCCACTGAAGAAAGCAGACAAAGGAACGGCGCCGTGTGAGAGTGCGAGTGTAAACATGTTTTTGAGCTACGCCTCAAAGTTGCCGCCGGCGGCGTTCACATGTCCAGTTGCTGGCACTTGACACACAGCAGCAACAGTTGCAGCAGCAACAGCATCAGCAGCAACTGCCACCTGAGCAACAACAACACCTTTTTGGACAGCTGCAGGCGCCACAATGGCAGATGATGGCTGGACGGGTCTCACTATCCCTGAACTCGCTTCGAATCGGGCAAAAACGCTTGACACGGAGTCCACAGAGGATGTCCGGCTTCAAAGGGTATTTGCAACTTCGGTGTGATGTCCTGTTGCTGCCATCGCTGGTGGCTTTTTAGTCATGACAATCAGCACGACCAACAGCCAACGGCAATGGCTCACAACCGCAGCAATTGTTGTTGCCGCTGTCGCAGTTGTTGCTGCTGCTGCTGTCGCAGCGATGTTGCTGCTGTTATTGTCGCAGTGTCAAGTGCGGCGGCTGCGGGCTTAGTGAAAGCGACTGAGACGCTGGCTGCGACGCAACATTTTCCCAAAAAACTTGTTTGCAGCAATTTGTAACTGCAACTGCTAATTGAAAAATGAGTAAATCGCTTTCTGGAAATCAAGTCCAGCGCTGATAAGCAAACGACGAAGTGGCCATAAACCAAAGTGAAAACCCAGTGACCTACTGACAGCAGCAACATTGCAACTTGCAACGTCTCAACGGATTTGAGTGCGGTTTAGTTTCGGGTTTATAGGGCTCGGCTTTTGATAAGCCGCCAAGTCGCTGTTTTATGGCGTTCCTAGTGTCTCAAGTTCTTCAAGTGGAAGACAGCCACCAGCAACATCAGCAGTTCGCCGTCGCTTAATTAAAAGTTTTACGGATCGTAGCTTCTGAGCGGTGTTTATTAAATACCGATGCTCTAGGCAAATACCTTCTGAGCCGACGAGGGGCTGTGGCATGAGAGGGGAAAGCTCTGGAAAATATGATGACATATCACCCGGGTTCAGGCAACCAAGTCTTCAGAACAGTGGGTGTTGATTACTTGGGAAACATGAGACCTAGACCAAGATTTGTTTACCAAATCTAATATACTTTGATGAAGGATATAATGGGATACTGTGATTTAGTACACAATAAAGTTCATAAGTATTTGTGAATATTTCTCAGAAACCCCAAAAGTTGAGAAGTTTTCTGATAAAATCTGTGAAAAAATAGATAAACTAAAATCCCTTCACTAAACATGAAGTTTTTTCACTGTAGCCGCCTCCATTTTCCCAAGGGCCTTCTGTTTCGAAGTACTTATAAACTCCTGCCTATTGAAGTCTTGGGGAAATTGCATTTACTTTTCACACCGTTCCCTCACTTTTCCAGCAAAGCGCCTTTATCTACCATTTCTCTCACCGAACTCGGAACATTTCACGCGTCATGCCGCAAAAAGGGCTAGAACAAGAAAGGCGAGGGGGGCTTATAAGGTTACTGGTGGGTTGGGAGGTTCTGGTGAGTGGAAAAGGTTTTGGGGTTGAAGGCTGAAGGGCAGGGCAACAATGCAATGCAAAACTTCTGACAAGCGTGGGACAGAAAGCGAGGGAGGCTATAAGTTTTTGCAGTTCTTTAGCTTTGGCAACCACTTGCTTCTCTCTCTCTTCTTCTTCTTCATCAGATTCTTCTTCTTCGTTATGGTGTTGTCTATTGTAGGGACTAACTCATATGGAACGCTGCTCCCACTATACAATATTTTAATGCCCCCATAGAAAACGCAGCTAACCGTGTGTGCATTCTACATTAATATTCATGTGCGTGATGCTGATGGAAAAGATACCGGGTTGGGGTACACAGATAGGAATTAAATAGCTTTGAGCTACGAATACTTAAAAAATTAATGTGTTTATATATACAATATTACCTTCATAGTTCTTTTAGAACTTTATAATATTGTTTTCAATGTAGTCAAAAAATAGTTGACATTAAAAATCGTGAAAAAATGATATGATACTTGAAATTATGGGCTTACATTACATATTTTTGGAATTTGTTTTTTCAAAAATATTTAAAATATTGTTTTGTGCTAGAATGGGCTGTCTCCACTCTTTTTCCCAGTGCATTTTGGCAATGTTTGCTGTGCACTTGCACGTCACATAGCCAGCAAAAATTACTTAAGCCCCACTAGGGGGAGCTCTTCGGATCGGGGGATCTGGGGGCAGAACTGGGGTAACTATTGAAGGCGGTGGCCTGAGGCGCAGCAGCTGCCACTTGACGTTGGGGTTCCTTGGCTCCGTGCATTGTCATATCAGCGTCATATCAATAAATATGCAGGCCGCACAAAAGGCCACGTGCAGACAGGATTTGCATACCCTAACCCACTGCCACGCCCCCTCTGCACCTGATTTCGCAGAGCTTCTGGGATCCTTCTTTGTTCGAGTTTGTCTCATATGTTTGCGGAGCCTTGTCTTCGCAGCTGCGTTGCAGTTAATTTTCCAAGACAATGGCCCACGAGGTGGTGTAGAAAAATAAGCTTTACACGTGCCGCCTCAACGACCACGCCCCCTTTCAAATTTACAGTAAGCGTTTTTTGGGGGGAGCAGATGCAGTTGCTCGGAGTTTTTTCGGGGGGTTTTAAATCACAGAAAAAGAAGGAAAAGGTTTCTCAGGGAGAAACACTTACTTAAGAAGTCTAGTAAAAAAAGGGTAGGCTCAACTGAATAGCAAAAAAAATATTTGTAAGAGAAAGAACCAAAACTGTGCATTGAAAATTCGGGATAGAAAAAATATTATTAGCTTAGATCAACCATTTGAAAGATAATGTCTTGAAATAATACAAATATATATAAATTTCTTTCAATTTTAAATATTCAGTAATAGAAAATTAATGTTTTATTGAATTTTCTTTGAGGATAAAATTGCTGTTGCCCCTTTTTTAAGAAATATAAGTGGCTTAGACAACATCGTTTAGTGAAAAAAACTACCTATATATTTTTCAGTGTACTGTCTACGCAAAAATGGCTGCTATCGTTCTCTCTTATGTTTTCTGCATTTTGTTTGCCCCTCCCAGCGTTTCTTTTTCGCATGCACTCGCACGTCACTTGAATTAGGACTTTGTTATCGTCACGGCGGCGCCACCTGGCGGAACAAGCTGGCACTCCCGGCCGGACAGGGGAATCCCCACCAAGATCTCCTGACTGACAGGCTGCATAAACTTGGTCATGAACTAACTACTTAGAACAGAGCAGAAAGCAACCAACAAAAGACGGAAAAATAAGAGCACTGCCGGGGAATGTGCGGAAAAGTGGAAAATGAATTGGAGCCACTCGAATTGCCAGCAGACTTTGCTCTGTTAATAGCTTGTCCTTGCTGCAAGTACATCCCCCATCCCTCGGTTCATCCGCCCCGTTGGCCCAACCCGTCCCAAGTGTGTTTTGTTTTGGCAGCAAAGTGCTGGCCAATGTAAACAGTGTAAACTATAACTTGGAACTGGAACTGGTTGGAGGTTGAGATGCTGTAGCTGCCGTAGCTGCTGGCCAGGAAACACTTAAATTAACTGCTTCAAGTCGCTCGTATCTGGGTCATCTGGGCAGAAGAAACCTGAGAGCCACAAGAGATGATTACTCAACTTGGCTCGCATCGGTTCTGTATGGTTTGGTTTGGAATGGTTTGGTTTTGGCCTGGCCTGGATGGCCTGCTCTGCTGACCGCAGAGCCCCAAACAACATCGGCAGCGCATGTGAAAATGGAGCGCATAAAAACCAGAGAAATTGCCATCGTTTTGTAGTGTATTGTACTTGGCCCTAAATTGCCGCAGATACAATTTATGACCCGGCCAGCTAAGAGTACGACTCCGGGCCCAAGTTGCCTTCCGCAGTTGAAAATCAATTAAAAGTTCTTGCCCAAGACGTTTGGCCCATTCCAAGGCTGCGCATCGCGTCGAGCTGGGCTTTATGGCCCCTTTGGGTTCGGGGAAAATCAGGGAGGAAAACCCTGGAGGGAGGAAACCGAGAAAACTAAAATGCAAACGCTCCACATTTTCCACAAAAAATAGTACAAGAGCGGAGGTTAAATGGAACAGATCGAAATCGCTGGCATGCCGCTCCACTTTCACGTACTTTTTTAGTCCAATGCTAACTTGCAAACTTGACTTTAAGGATACTCATATTTTCACACAGCAAAATCGATGATAATCCTTGGAGCTTTTTCACAGTTTTTGATACCACTGCAAATATTAGCAGAAACTATTAGGAATTTGTAGTCTTCTCTAAATGCTCTTGATATGGTTTTCTATGCGAGATGTTTTCTAGATTTCACATGTTTATAAGAAATCTTTAGTAAATCAATTAGAGAAAAGGTGCTATTTGAAATATTATTACCAAAAATAATTTGGATCTAACACCTTTAAAACGTCACAAGATAAGTGTTAGGTATTCAAACAATTAAGATTGTGAAAATTTTTAAAATGATTTATATGTTTACAGAATTCAACAGTTTTATATGAATGATAAATATTTAAATATTTTTTTAAATAGTTCATAATCCTCAGGGCTTTACATAATGGTATTGCATCCATTTTCAAAGCTAAGAAAAAATGGCAAGAATCTATACACTTAAGATAATCCTTTATTATTAAAGCCAGTATTCCAAAATAGACTTTAAATAATTATTTGAATATTAACACGAACTATTTATGAATTACGGATAATCCTTTCCGCCTTCACACAGTGTTTGTGGTATTTGTAATCCAAAGGCTAACCTTGACTAAGTATTATTCACTGATCTTGGCACAGAACCGATAACAACCGATAGTAGTGGGTATTATTTTAGACCGTTTCGTAGCGCTGCGATCTCCTCGAGTTGCCGTGAAAGACTGTCGCTGGCGAACTGCTTCTGGGATGGTTTTTAGTTTTCAGTCTTGAGCTTAAGCTTGAGGCCCCCCTTTCTTCTGCCCGATTCTTGGCCAGTGACTTTCTTTTTTACCGCCTCTCTTTACCTGTTTTGTTTTTTTTTGTTTTTGTGGCGATTCGATTCGTTTCGATTCGAGTCGATTGTGGATTCTGGCCTGAGCTTGGTTGGCTTTCCAGAGATTCGGATTCGAGTTCGGTTTTCCAACACCGCCGCGCACACAACTGTCTCGCTCGACTGACCGTCTGCAACTGATCGCTGGCAGCCAGCTCGTCTTACCAACTTACCAACCAGCCAACCTGGCTCACAAAAACCCGAAGCTCGGCCCGAAGCGTGAATTTACATTTTGGCTGCTTTCTTGGCTCTACGGCTCTCTTCGCCCGATTCTTCAATTAATTTGACGAGCTGGGCTGGCCTGGGAAAGTATTTGGCACACTAAACGGCCAGCTATAACAGTTAGCGGCTTGTCAGCGGACCGACAACCTCCAGAAAACACTCGTGAGCTATGATCTAAGAATCCACGACGGGCGAGTCTCGTTGATGGCGGGGAGGTTTTATTGCAGCTCTAAACAAATAAAAGTTTAAATGGAACAGAGCCGGGCCATGAAACCCATTTGAATTAATGCACGAATCATAAAACTCCAATTTTCAATTAGACAAATGGGAAAGCCTGACCATAAATTGGGCCAATGTGGGATTAAGTGGGGATTAAAGATGCAACCAATCTTAAAGAACTTAAATTACATGATTTTGGATTGATTCGTTGGCACCATTGGGTTAAATAAAATAAAATTAAACGTACTCAGCTTAGTAACAAACTAGCCCACTAGATATAATAGTGCTGATTCTTTATCATTTCAAGATTTGGCAAAGAAAAAAAGATTGTTTAATGTTTACACTAAGTTAGTTAATTTTGCTTATGTAAATCAGCTAGCTTTAAAATCCTGATAGTAAAGCCATATTTTTAAAATCTATTGTAGTTCCATTTCTTTTGATAACATTCTTTAAATAGTTGTTTTTGATTTCAATTATAAAGGTCTCTTTTGACGACATGCTTTTAAACTTTTTTTTTGATTCGTAGTCAAACGAAATTCTTTTTATCGACTTCCTGGGGTGCCCTCCAAACACGTAGCCACACATAAATATTTTCGCCACCTGGAGTTGCGAATCGCAGAGTGCTATATTAATATTGATTTATTCAGTCATCGTTCCGCACCCTAACCCCATTCCGCATTCTGCCCATTCCGGCCCCGAACCGATCGAAGAGTATTATGCATATATATCCCAAGTGCTAATTTCTGCTTCTGTCCAACGGACCAGCCCAATCCATTCCCGAAGTGAAATCGCAATGGGGCAGGTGGGGAAAAATGGGTAAATACGCTTTATAGAAATACATCCGATGATAAATCGAGGTGTAATTAATTCGATTCGCCCTGGCTGACTGACGTTTCATTTTCAGTGTCCGGGACGAGGAAAATTGACAGTCACTGCACTGACACTCAAAGTCCGAGCTTTCCCACATACTTGGGAAAATTGTTCGTCGTCGTCGACTGGGGGCAGCGACGTCGACTGAGGCAGCGACGCCGACCGAGGCAGCGACGGTAAACTCCAACAGTAAAACGTGTTCTACTCGTTTATGGCCAACACCACTGCCATGGCCGCTTCTTCTTGGGCAAAAGTTGTTTTTACTGTAGTGTAGCTGTCTATAACTTTCTTCTTGGCCAACTGGAGCCGCTGCCAGCCAAGTTAACTGGCTGTACGGCATAGTAAAGTCTCTCTCTCTGTTAACAGGTCAGTGGAGTTTTCTTAAACTTCCAACTTAGCCCGCTGCCGAAAGACAGAAACCGAAACCGAGTGTCTGCAGAATGTTACGAAATTTTATGTAATGTGTCGAAAAAAAAATCAAAAAACAAAAAATATGTAGTAAAAACAATCTGAAGAAAACAAAGCTCTGCTCAGTGAACAATGGCTAAACTTTCATTTCAAGGCAACAAACAGCACTCTTCGCTTGGCCAAACTTTAACTATTTCTGAGGGGAAGTCATGCCCCGAGGCAAGTTCAAAAAGCATATAATTTTACATTTTAATGGCTTAATACACTTTGACGTTTGCTCGGTTTTTGGGGTCACCCAGGTGGCCATCAAAAAAAGAAACAATCAGATCAACACTTGGTCTGCCCCATCTCTCAGGACCAATCAAAATCTTGCTTCTGCTAAATATTTCAGGGGTATTTTCCTGCTCCATTTGACTAATTAATTTCTGGCCAACTTGCTAGGATTTAGTTGCTTGGTGGGTGAATGCCAAAAGTTTTTCCGGTTTATTAATTTTGGTTGCACTTGTTGTTGTTTGGCATTTTAGTTTTCCGAGAATGCTGCCACCCGCTGAAAATCTTTGTCGGCGATTGGCAGTTCTAATTGAGAGTTTTCTCGCCTATTTGGCGCTACATACAGCGATTAATTATACATGTCGAGAGTTTTAGCGATTCGGGGGTTAGGAAAACAACTCCCGGGGAGATTTTGTTAGGAAATTGAAACTAAATTATTTATTTTATTTTTTTTAGGACGATTTTGAATAATGTTTCTACTTTGTCTATTGGAAGAAATGTAAACTCAAATATTTAAGAAAATATAGAAGTATAAGTAAATGTCACTCGAAGTGTTAAAACTAAACAATGTCCACACAAATTGCACCTTAAAAACACTAAAATATGTTATCATATACCATTATTAATATATATTTTGTAACTCCCAAAGTACAAGGCACACCTGGGTACTTAAAATATTATTCCAATTTTACTTAAGCCATAAACTCCAGTTAAAGAATTTTTCTCGTTTTATATTAAATGGTTTCAAACTTGTAATCCTCTTAATTTGTGTAAAAGTAGCAACTTCTCTCTTTCGCAGCTTTTCCCTTAGCCTTTCTCCCCTTTAACTCCTATCAGCTTATCACTAATTGCCCCATCGCGGTCCTTAACCGCTTTTCGTCCATGGAACTCCTTATTAACCCAATGATGCCCCCCGCCCAGAGTTTCGCCCACCGCCACGTACATTGTTCATTTAACGCTCGTTATTGTTCCGCCGCTCATTCAGGCAATCCAATTATCCTCACTAACCGACCTCCGTCGACAATTAAAGGCATGAAATTATTTGATTACCAACGTTTTGTCGCTGTCTCGAACGAATTTCGCGTTTCACGAGCACGAATTTTCTTTGGTTTTTCCTTAACCGAAGCCCAAACTCCACGTGTGGCTGGCTGTGAGTATTTGTGGTATTGGTGTTATGCCTGTTATAGGTGAGATTATGCATGAAAGCGCTGCTGTGTGCTTGGAATAATCAAGGCTGGCACTTTTTCAGGGGCGTGGCAAAAAGGGGGAGGCTGCTCCTCACGCGCGCCAAATGTCAATAAATTGAGAGAGTGATTGGAGGAGCCAGCCACCCCCTCCTTTCTATCACAAAAACTAATCGATTTTCAAAAGCGGCTTATAGTTAGTGGCTAATATGGCTGTTGTTGCCACCGATGTTGCTGCCGTGCCACCGATGTTGCTGCCGTGCCAATTGGTGTTGCTGCTGTGCGTACTAATGAAATGCAAAGTGCGTGCCGCTAATTTCGCTTTGTTTAAAGTGAATATATATATTGGGACGAAACATGCATGTCGCCGCAGCCAAAGCCAAAGGGAAACAATTGGACATTGCCGGGATTTGTATTTGGATTTGCGTTTGACGCCGTTGAATTTCATTTGCCCATTACATTCAATTTTTTCCAGCTGCCCTGCAATGTGGCTGCCTTTTGGTTTCGTTTTTATTTCTTTATGAATTCATTCACGTACCGCGCACAATAGGCAACTCAACTCGAACCCTCTTGACCGTTAAGTTCCTGCACGGGGAAAAATCATAGGGCCCTTGAAATACCAGGAAAATTAAGTTTTAAATAGATTCCATTATTAATAAATATAATACCTATCCTACTAAAGTTAACAGGAAATAAATGGGAATATCTATTCCAATTTATTAATCGTAATATTATGTAGCTGATGGTCCTGACAGCTAGTAGTATTAGTGGAAAAAAATTATGTATAATAATGAAGATAATGAATGATGAATTTTCATTAAAACCTCGCATTTTCCTAAGATCTAGCATACTCAATATAATGGGTTTTTTATATACATATGTAAATACATATCTTAAGCATATGACCTAACGTTAAACTATCTCCATTAATAATTTGCATATCTTCTACTGCTGTTACTACTTTTTTCTTGTAAAACTATAATCAAACAGTTACGTTAGACAGATAGTTCGGTTCTCTTTAATAAATATTTGCATTTGAATCACTGTGTCCCGAGAAGGCGCATTATGTATGCTATCATTTGCTACCAATCTATTTCAACTCACTTGGTTACAGAAATAAATCTTTAAAAGTATGTTGTATTTACTGATAGGACATGAAAAAAAGTCAACTGCAGGTATATATTTTTTCCGAGTGCCTCCAGCCTCATTTCGCATTCAATAAGCGAACGCATCCATCCATCGAACGAAAGCCAAGACAACCGAGGCAATTTCAATACAAGCGAACAAAATCAACGGCGGCAACGACGGCAACAAGAAATGGTAAATGAAAGTGCCCTCAAAAGGTTTTCTAAATTTGTACCTCCAAGTGCGCGAAGAAGAGTTTTTTCCAATTCCGTTTTTATTTTTTTCCGTTTTTACTCCGGCTTTTTTTTTGAGGTTGGGCTTAATTGTGTCGCAGTGCAGTGAGTGACTGAATGAATGACGATTGAGCGATTGAGGGACTGGCTGCAAAGAGAACTCGCCGGCTTTCAATTAGCGAAAGTCCGATATGCATATGAAGCTGGTTCTACCCAAATCGGAGTGGGCGATACAGAAGACCAGAAAGAAAAAGCTGTCATCATCGGCTGGGGATCGTTAAATCGCCCTCTAATGAGCTGCTTATGCCTAGTTTTACTTTCAGGCTAGCGGCTTCTACTTCTTCTCCAGGGCCAATAAACAATGGCCAAGGCCTATACAAAGTTGGACAAGAAACAAGTGGTACACTGGGAAATATTTAAGGCGTTAATCTTGGTATCCTGGGAATGTTACGAGTAAAGTAAAATATAATATGTGAACTTCAAAAGTATCGACTATTAATACAATATTATAAATATTCATTACTTACAAATCTAAAAATATTTATATATGCAACCTAAGATTAGGATATGAAATATATAAAAGTATGGAGATAACCCAAAATTTATTATGTTTTGTTCAATGTTTTTACTTAAAGAATACCGAAAAATAAGTCTTATTTTACGGAGTATCTATTTTTATAGATCTGAAGTTTAAGATTGGTTTTTCTAAACTTTTGACAATATAATTATTGCTAATAAAAATTAATTTTGGGAAATACATATGTAATTTTTAAAAGTTCTCGAAATTGGAATATTTTATATGGGTTAATTCAAAGTGAAATTTCTCACAGTGCACCCGACTGAGAGCGGAATTCAGCTCTCGCACAGGAAGGGAAAGCTGCCGACGTTGCTGAGCATCCGAGTGTGTGTGCCTCGGTCTTGTTTTACGGCTCCAAAGAAAAGCAAAAGTCTGAGGCACATTATGGCCAGAAATTGACATTCTTTGCCGTCCCGCCCCGCCCCCAAAGCCGCCCGCCCCTTGGCCGACAATCCGCCGGCAGCATCAGCAACACATCGACAACAATTCGAACAACAAAATAAGAGAAGAAAAAAAAAACCGAAAAAAACTGGCTCCAGGCACTTTCTCTTTCTTTCACTGGCGATAACGGATGGCTAAAGGAGGGCGGGGGTGTTACCAAAAGGGGGTGGCCAAAAGGGAAGCACACACAATCATCGACAAACAGCCACAACAAATAGAAAAACAACATGGGCAATCGGAGTAAATAGACCAATTGCTCTTGTTGTTGCCCCAAAGCAATTTATAATTTATTTATGCCGCTAACACACACACACGCACACACACAGAAACAGGCGTTTCATCTTGGTAATTGACACTTTAAGGCATTGAAATGTGGGCGTGGCTCACAAGTGACAACTACATTAACAAAATACCATTTACGCTCATAAAACTGTCAAATTGAAGTGTCGACTTGGCCAACACGCAACATCACAGAGATGATGAGGAGGTGGCTAGGGGAGAGAAGAGGGGAGGGGGTTTTGGCCAAATCAACGTCACTCAAAACTCACATGAAGCAGGCTGTGAAAATCGCTCAGCTCAGCCAAAATGTTGAAGTTTATAACCCGGGGCATTTTAATGTTGTTGCAGTATGTGTAATGGTGAGATGGCTTTAATAGATAGTCAGATAAGATGTGAAATTGATTTTAAATTAAATTTTAATAAAGAACAAAACTACTGTCCCCTTCTTGACCAAGTTATGTGGAAAGAACCTTGAGGAGAAAAGGACAAAATGTAGATTGTGATATTTATTTTGCCAGGAAATGTTCATATTAATCAAGTATGAGGTCTTTTGAATGTTGGCCTTACGAACTAAATTATATATAAGCAACTTATTCAGTCATTAAATTTATTTATATTTGTTTCTTACTATTTTTGTCAAATTTTTGTAGTTATTTAATTAATAAGAAAAACAAGCTTAAATAATTATAAAGGAATTTAGGTCATTTAACTTTACAATAAACGGATTTTAATTAATAATAGTTCCTAATCCGATTGTATATATTTCAAATGGTTAAAGTAAAGCAAGTAAAAGCTCAAAGGATTAAATCTTACAACATTCATTTAAAGGAATCAGAAACTTGTAATGCTCTTCTTGGGTGGAAAAGAAAATCCCTTCGAGTTAACTTTGCAAAGACTACAATGATTGGCACGCTTTGAAACATTGCATATTACAGACAGACGGTTTCCGCTTGCCAGGCAAAAGTTTAATTGGTATCTTTCATCTCTTGTTGAGCCATAAAACTTGCTTCTGTATTGAATTTCCCCCCAAAAACACTTCATATAAGTATAAGCCCTCCCATACCTTTTATTTATTTGTTCCACATCAGCTTCTCAAGAACAGAAACAAGCTAGCCAAATATTTTATTACAACAGTTATGGGAAACAATGAACCAGACATTTAATAGAACATGGACATAGTTCACGCTTATAACTTTCTCCCTTATCAAACATCGAAAATTGCTCAAATAAAGTCGAAAATTTGGCATTTACTATGTGTCAGACGGCGGGGAATGTGAAGTTTTGCGGAATTCCAGTGCGACTTATGCTGACTAATTTAATGTTTTCGCTTTAACAACCATTTTAGTCACAATATTTTGGACAAAAATCAATGCAAACGTCTGTATTCGCTAATGAAACCGCAAGTTTTCGGTAGCCAAACTTTGTGGGGGGAAACTGGATTGCGTTTCCAATCAATAAATCAGCACAGCTTCAGCTTCAGCCCATCGAAGGCTTCCCAACGCCCTTGTCCCTTATCAAATTCAATCAGAAAACGTAATAAATATGCAAATTTCGGCCTGGTCGTGTAAAATTACTGGTACATGGCAAAATTTCGATTATCCTGCAGATAGGTGGGTCATTGTGTCCCACCGAAAATAATACCTCTGATGCGAATTTAATGGCCATATGGCGGAGAGACTTTAGTTTGCCATCAAAGTATTGTTATAGAAAAACGTGACTCAACTGGCTGCACATTGCGCAATGGTAGAAATTCGTCGAGCTTCATTGAATTATGCAAGCCAATGCAGAGGCACTTAACACTCACGTTTAATTAAAGCCACTTTCTTTTCACACATCCGACTTTTGGCGCACAGTTTGTTTTCAGTGTTGCGTGTGCTGGGCATTAAATAATGTCATTTGAATTAACACCCAACGGCGGTGGCATTAGCATAAGTTGTAGCCTACTCTCGGGCGAAAGGTGAAAAAATAAACTTTTGGGGAGGGGGTAGAAATTCAGGAAAAATCTGTGAAAATTGGCTGGGACGTTTTGACGTTGGCATGGCCACTCAATGTCTGTCTCGACCGCGTTGTTAATAAGGTAAATATTTGCCGGGCATTTCGGGGTGCTTAAAAACACCCAGCGCACACACACACAAATCTGTGCCCTAAGGACCATAAATACAGGCAACCTGAGCCCCGATTTTTATTCCGAAGCGAGAAATTTAATTTGCATTCGAAATGCAAATTCTCGCTTTGCCCAACTTGACAGCTGCTTGGGTCTGTTCATTTCGGTGTTTTCTTCTAATTGGATGACTCTGGTTTTGGTCAGTTGCATTTCACAAACGAAACTAGAACCTGTTCGGTAGCAGGAAAGTCGGAGTAGAAGTTGGATGTGAATACGGGGCAAGTGAAAGGTTTCGGGCAAATGTCTGAAATCAAATGTCAAATCCACATTGACTTGACGTCTAGTGAACCGGGCCTAACCTTCCAGACCCCAGCAGACCTGCTGTCGGCCCTCTTCCTCTCTAGATGCACTGAAAGAAAAAAGCGAATATGTATTTTGTTTAATATTACCATTAACATTTATTGAGAATTTTGTAACTACAGGTAATTTTTCGTGATAATACCATGGGCTTTTTAAAGTAATTCGCTCTCTTAATAAAGTATATGATTCATATCTTCGTATTTCTCTTGCTCATTCAAAGAAAATGGAACCTTATGATCCTTAAATTCAGAACTAGATCGGTCCATATCTAAAAAGGCATAATATTATTAACAGTTCCATATAAAATAAAACAATATGCCCACATTTAAAACAAGAACATTATATATACCTACAATAACTTGATAATAATAATTATTAGAAAACATTTTAGGTTTAAATTGTAGGAAAAATACAATAGGTTAAATAAAATTTAAGTATATTTGAATTATTTGTCTGCTTTTACGATAACAAGTCTTTAAACTATAAACAAAAAAAAGTATATATTATATAATAAAGTGAATCTTTATACATAGGAAAATTGCGTCATTACCATAAATAATATTTAATCATATTTTTTCTGTGGGGCACATTTCAATGTTCTTCCAATTTCTGCTACCATTTCACCCCCCAATTTCTCCCAGTGCAGCAATCTCTTTTACCTGTGTCTTTGCCAAGTCTTTTCCTTACGCTTCTCTGGCTGCTTATTGCCTGGGGGCTAAGCTGAGATCTTTGAGGATTTGTTTGTTGGCCTGTCTTGGTCCTGGCTGGTCCTTTCTGCTTTCCATCTCGTGGTCTGCTGGTCGCAAAGGAAACCCAACTTCCGGACGCAAATTCGATTTTCGTCGCATTTTTTGTTGATTCCAATTCAATTTTCCCGGCGTTTAAGCACGGTAAACAATAATTAGATGTGCCCACTGTAGTGTGCGGCACTATAGGTATATATGCATGTTTGGGCATCTGTGAAATGGAGCTTGGCCCTCGGTCCTCAGGTTCCCTCGGCAAATGCAGCCTGTTTTGCGGTGGAGGTTGCGGTTTTTGCCCGACCGCATCTTTAACGATGAGATTTTGGTCAGGGCACTTCGATTTGCGCAAAGTGCAGATTCAGTAAAATTAAATTGGATTTCCATTGTGACGAACTGGACAGCAGGCCAGAGAAATTTGCGGTCACTCGGCTGGCATATCTTTCACTTTCAGGGGCGGGGAGAACCTTGGACCTTGGCATCTTCGACTGTTCCACAAACTCGGGTTCAACTTGCTGCTGGCCAGTTTTGCTAATGTTTTTTTAAACGCTGCCATTGTCGGTGGCTCGTGGCTATATGTATATATATCGTTATATATATATCAGGGAAGTAGGGAAGTTGGGAAGCAGCACAATGGGAACTTCGATGGGGATTTGCGGTCGGAACTCTGCGGGATATCACAATGGATGAATGGATTTATAAACCATTGTGCATTAAAGATAATAATTGTTGGTTAGAAAAATTGTTGCAACTTGGCAGTGCGAAGTTTGTTATTCTTTGCTTGGCTTAAAAAAGGTTATTGGGTTTTAGTGCGTCACAACAATTTTCCGTATTAAATGGTAGCAAAATATTTAATATTTAGATAAAAATTATACCCATAAAAAATTTCAACAAATATTTCACAGTACCTCAATAAGAGCCCACATAATTTCTCCCCATTGAAGCACTTAATTCCCTTCGATAAGTAATTGTAAAATGTTATTCTTTTGAAATAAGCCAGTGGCGCCTTTTTCCTTTGAGTACTTGAGTGTGGCATCCATTTTGCGACAGGCCATTCTTTAATGATTATTCCTGCAGCCCCATTTCACTTATCGATAATCGCCCTATTGTGCCCGATAGGCAGAGGCTCCTTGTGGAATTGAGCAATTGCATGGAAACGCAATTATTCGGTGTATTCACTTTGAGAAATTCCCGCACTCCGTCTGTCTGGCTCCCAATCGCCCAATTTCAATCCCAATCATAATTATTATTGATCGCGTTTCAATTTATTGATGCGTTTTTTTTATATTTTATCCTTTAGCGTCCAAGCTGGCCATATTGTCAACGCATCGCATTTGTATTGTTGATGATTTTTCAAATGCGCTTAATGACACCGGGACTGATTCTCCTGCTTCGGCTGGCTTTACCCACTTTCTGACTCGCTTTTCCACTCTTATATGCACCCTACCTCATATCATTTATCCTGGGCACTCAGAGAAATTTTAATGTCTTAAAATAATATTTATGAGAAATTTAAATAAATAAAATTAAAATGCCATTTTAGATTGAATGATGTTTAAGTTATTTAAAAAAATCATCCATGATCACAAAAAAAAGAGTTATTATTTTTCTTTTCTTTACTTTTTCTATACTCAATTATTTTTAAATTATTACTAGATTTACCTAATAATCCAAAATTTACAAATTTCTAATTGCAAATTGGGTCAACTTTAAATGTAAATACTAAATAACATTTTTATTATATTATTTTTCCATGTAAATAAAACATAAATATTACTAAATTGTAGTTTTAATGCCCAATTAACCTACAAATTCCCATCATAGCTTATTTAATATTCCTATTTATTCGTTTTTCCCCTGTGCATCTCATTATCCCTTAAAACAGTTGGCTGCTGATTGAAGCTTCTCGCAATGCATATGAAATGGTAATTACGCATACGCCGCGTTGTTCCAGCGGAAAACGGGAAGTCAGCCGGGAATGAAATCGAAGTGCCAGCGCCACTTATTGCCGCTCATTTATCTTATTAATAGCTCCGAGCCGGTGGCACAATTTATCAATCGGCTAAAAACCCGAATTTACTTAGCTTTGTACTGCCATGCTGCTTTTGTCATTTCTATAATCGACTGGAAGACTCGATGGCATCGATTTGGCCCAAAGTTGTCGAAGTCCTGGAGGAGCTACGAGTTTTGACAGTCGCCTTTGGTCTAGACAATGTAATTGTCGACAGCAGCAAATCGAGTATCCATTTGGGAGTGGGATTTCAGGACCTCCTAATGGCTTTTGTGGCGGTAAATCAACCGAGTCGGCATAAATCACCATGACCAAGAATCCCGATTCATATGTTGCGGCTTTTAAATCACAAGGTGTCAGCCTGAAAAAATACCCCTCAGTCTATTTTTGATGAGGGTAAAAGTGAATGAAAGTAAAAGTGGAACTATGGCAAACAAATGGGAATACAAAGGGGGGGCAATCGGAATGTTGGGCTAACCAGGACACAGGTCGCAGGATGGTTTGTTTATTTATTTATTTGAAGTGTCCGACCAGTCGGCCGACCACTTGTCACCGACTTGATTTATAAACATTTGCATATCACAGGAGTCTTCTATTTTTATAGCCCCCTCGGTCTGCAGTATCCTTTCGCTCACTTTATTGTTGCCCAATTAGGCGGAGCCATAAATTCCCGGCTGGATTCAGGGAGAGGAGGCCAAGGAAAACGAACTTCTGCAGTGCCGTTAATTAAAAAGTTTTTTAACAAGTTAATTGAAATAGATCTCGATTGGAGTTTTTATTGATATTTGGCTGACGTTTGGCATTTGCCGCTTGCGAAACGGAACGAAGCGAAACTAAATAATTAGTTTGCTGGCCTCTTTTGGGGCAAACTTTCTGTGCCACTTGAAGCTCGAAAGCCCGAAGTTGGTGGCAGTGGAGCGGCGTTTTGGCCAAGGAGCCAAACTGTTTGCAAACAACTCGAGCACCAGCCACTCACTCGTCGGGGCGAAAACTTAACACATTATGAGTCCCGGGCTTTGACTTTCTCCCCTCTAAAAAAAAAAAACATCGGAAAAAAGGAGGAAAACCAATGCATTTGACATTTACGCCGGAGCAACAGCTGCTACATAAATTAAAAAATGTAGCAAGCAGGCCCAAAGCCAAAGCCAATACAAATAAAAGAGCAATAACAACCGTGACAGGAGCAACTTGTATTTGAGGGGACCTCTGACCCCCTTAAAACCCCTGCTAGTCCCCCTCTTGAGCCCCCGGGAGAGCCGGGCATAAATAATATGTACAAAAGAAAGTTTTTGTCAAAGCGCCCCAAGTGGCACTCGCAGCTCACCCTTTTTCCAGATAAGTCTGCCGAACGCGATTGGGGGACCCAGTCAGGAAATCAATAATGATTTGGCCTAGCCATCGGCTGAAAATCGGATGCAGTCCATCTGGTACATCGCAGACTGTTTTATGCCCTTTGATTTGCAACTAACTTGTATTCCTAAATATTTGGTAATTTCATTAAAACGGGGTTTATAGTTTGCTAACCTGTTGCTTGATAAACTCAAGGATAACTTAGGTAAATGTATAACCACCTTTCAAAACAAGCTTCGTTTGGAGGTAAACACACGCTTATCAGGGATTTAGTGGTATAGAATTAAGTTTAAACGTTTGAAAAAGTATGCAGCCTGACCTTTACAAATATAATGAAATTTATTTAATGTTAAGACTTGTTTTGTAATTTAGTACACTTAATTTATACAAACAATATTTATTTAAGACTAGATAACTTTTTGAATTTATAGAAAAAACGCAATTAACTTCTACTGTCTGAAATTAGTGGGGAATACGTTTTTGATATAGGAAACTATGTTGTTAATTTCAGAAAGTATCTTATTATACAAAAACATATATAGCAATAAGGCATCTCAAAATAAGAGCTTTAATTTCCTTTACAATTTTTCTGTTTAAGTAAATTCCTGTGACTCCTAGAAGGCGCTCCTCGTGTTTTTTCGATTTCCAGGAATTCCGAACTCCAGTTCCGACTTTTTAAGCCCAAATTCCGACGGACTTTTGCACCTCTTTGAATTTCCTCAGCAAGTACTTCCCGGGCAGAGGATCCTTTCACACTGAGCCTGTCACCCGGCGATGCGATACATTCCCCTTTCGAAGATGAAATGACAACCTGGGCGGACAATATGTCCGGGAGTCATTAAAAAGTTGCCACAATCCCCGCGGTAAGGGTAAAATTAAGCGAGCCATTTGAATGGCAACCATGGCGACAACGTCGAGAGCAAAAGACTTGGACGGTCATCAAAGTAAAGTGTTTTCCAACTTTTCTTTTCTCTGGTTTTCCTCCTGATGCTACTGCTTTTCCCTGTATTTTCTCGGTTTTTTTTTATTTGTTGCTGCCTGTATTGGATTGTTCTGAAACTTTGCGCAGCTGCTCCTGCGGCGCTTGTTATTGTTGTTATTTACTATTAAAGTTGGCAGGATCGTAAACAGCTTGCGGCAGGGGGGGATTGGGGGAAATCAAAGGGGGGAGATAGTTGCCCCTTTGAAACGGCCATGGTGATTGGCAATTGGCAATTGGACTATTGGCTTTGCAGGCTACAATTTTGCAATTTCCGGCTCCATGTGGGCTTAGCTATATTACCAATTAAAGTTATTCAATTGCCGCGCAAAAGTTAAAAGGTTGCACTAATTTCATTTCGCCCCCCCGAAAAACCCAAAAAACCAGTAAATACGCAATGCACATACATATCTATTTTATGCCACCGTTTATTGTTTGGCCCAGAAATAACAGCAACTGCTGGTTGTGGGCTTTTGCATGTTTAATGCATCTAATCAACATTAAGCCATGTTTTGGCAGGGAATGTGGTCGGTACTCCTCCCCCCGAAAATCCCCCCTCTGTTCCATTGTGTTCGTGGGTCAACCGCCACCACCGCCCCCAAAAGCCCCAAAAAGATACAAAATTCAGTTGCAGATACATCTCTGTTGTTGCCGCTGTTGCTGTCACATTTACATAATTTCATTTGCAACACATGCTGGGCATTTCTCCACCACCCCAAACGCCCGCGGCAAATTATTACACGCTTTTATTAACAAAAATTATGCTCGACTGTTGATTTGCAACGTCATCGGAGTGGTCGTGGTTCTCTATCCTTCTGCCCCCGAGTCCGCATGAATATTCATCACGTAATATCAGGGGCCTATAAATAGATGCATCCTGGCAGCAGGACTCGCGAGCAGGATTCAGGAGGTGGTCACAGGATCAGGGAGCAACGACCGCAGGCTCTTCCATTAATTAAGTTCTGATTTTTTCTCCTTTATTTGCTTTTCTGCACGGGCATAGTGCGTAGAGGAAGGACAGTGACGGGTAAAATATGAATTAAAGGGGTATATTAACATGTATGTATATGTATAAATTAGGATTAAAAAACCTTAAATGTATAAAGTATTTTATTTGTGATTACAACTATTAAATTATATTATTTGTAGATTGGCATACAAAATGTATTGACTGGAATAATTAATGCAAATGTAAAGTGTATCACCATTATTTATTTTCAGACAAAGAAAAACCATTAGGCCTTTTATATGCAAGATGTTTTTGTCTGTAAAATATTTCTTTAAAATCTATAGAATTTGAAAATGTTTTCGATGAATAAAATATTAAACTGAAAGTGTTGAAACTCGAGATCTTATATTAAAGAACCCCTTTTATTTAGCCCCTGACCAAAGAGAGGATAGCAGCGATGACGATGCCAATGACAGCGATACACGAGCCACTCAATCTTGTTGAGTAAGCGCCACTAATTTGTTTTTAAGGTCAGCTGGGTCACTACTCCCACCCACCTTCTCCACCCACCGCCCACCGCCCACCACTTTGCATACTTTATTGACCGCATCAAGGATATGGTTGTGTGTGTGTGTGTGTGTCGGCCAGGAGCCCAACCACAAATACGCTTTTAAGAGGCATTTCCAGGACGAAGGCAGCGGCACTGGTGACCTGGTGCAGCTTCTATCCCACAGACTTGCCCCTGCAATTTGGCTATTAAAAATCATTAGCAGCTCGGAATTTACCCCCTTTAGGGCAAATTTGAGGTGTGTGCCCTCTTTCGGAGCAGTTTCTCATCTGCATGCAACATTGTTGCAGCTGCATACTTTGTGGCACTACGGCCAGGCATTTTCATTAAAACGAGGAAGGCGAAAATGCCAAAACTGGAAACAAAGATCTTAACGTCCTCGTAATAAGAAGTTATTCTTTGCTTCAGGCTTTACGAACATTGAAGAAATTGAGGAGCCATTAAAATAATGTGTCAAGAAAACTTCATTTAAGCTGTTCTTTCTCTTCATTTTATTAATAGATTCTTAAGAAAGTTTATGTTTGTCTTGTGAAAAGAATTCAATATTTAAAATTAAAGTTTATAATTTGTAGACAACAAAAATATTGGTTTTTGCTATAAACTACGATTTACAAAATACTTTGTATGCTACTTATAATATTGCAATATTTTAAAATTTATAAAATATATTATACTAATATCTAATTTTTCAGAGTAGTCCCTGACTTTTTGGTTCTTTTCCTGGGAAGAAATACATTTATTAATTTCACACATATTATACAGATAGTAATAGACCAACAAAGTAGCTCAGCAAACGCAAATAAAGATGGACTGCAAGGCTCCTGGACTTCCTGAATTTGAAAGTGGCTCAGAGCTGACCCACTGCAGCATCTCCGCTCTGGATGACACCTCGATCCAGGAGCAGAACTCCTCCTCGGATGTGGAATTGTCAAAGGCCTTTGATCAACTGGAGAATATGAAGCAGCGGGCGCTATATTTGAGAAGTCTCCTTATTAGCCCCTTGCAGTCGAATAAAACTGATTGCGATCCTGAGATTGACCAACAGAAATTGGAAATCGAGCTGGGCGGATCGGAAAACAGCGAAATGAGGGAGGTTCAGCAGGAAACCGCTCGGGCTTACCAGCAGATCAACGAAGTGGGTCGCCGGCTCAAGGACTCCAAGGAAAGTCTGACCAGACTGGACCAGAAGGTCCAGAGAAACATTCGATGCGCCAGGAAGCTGTCCAAGCGGATGCTAGAGGTGCCCAAGTGGCAGGAGGAGCTGAAACACCACACGGGATTGTGCCTGGAGCGGTACAGTGACCTTGACATTTCGCGGGGCAACTACCTCGAGTACAGTGACAACTATGTGAGACGCACCCAAACTAACATGAAGTACAGTTGCGCTTCAAAGGTAAGTTATTTTGAAAGAAACTTTTTTACGATTTATAAAAAAATACCATTTGTAGGAATATTTTTGCAAATAAATATTAATATACCTCTATATTTGTATCTATCCCATCCCAAGGTTCCCATTGTTTGCTACAAGCGGGACTACACCGACTTGCAGAACGCCTTGAGTAGGACCCGGAAATTGCTGCTGCACTGCCATGAAACCCTGGTGAAGCACACCCAGACTCTGGAGGAAGCCATGACTTCGGAAAAGGACAAAAAGCTGCTTCCATCGATCTCGGAGATGTCGCTGCTGCTGGAGCAGAACAGCCAGGTGACCAAGCCCAGGAGGTCCAGTGTGAAGGTCCGAAGATCCTTTAAGTTCGCCTGGGCTGCTCCTCTGCCAAAGCAGGAGAAGCACTGGCTGTCCATCAAGGATTCCGAAAGTGATAATTAAAAGTGCAGCTAACCGCAAAAATGCCAATGTTTCTAATTTGAAGTGCAATCTAGTTACCCATTTTTTGGGGGCCATTATGCGCCTACTGACAGGCCGAATAAAACACACAATGACCGGGCTAATTGTGCAAAAATGTTTTGGCAAATATTTTGTTAACAAATTTTGCGGCCATTTAAGCCACAGAAATGCAATTAGCCGTGAACGTAATTAACCAAACAAAATGTAAATGCCAGTGCAGTGGCCACTACAACTAAAATTAAAAAAAGAAAAGTGAATTGAAAACCACCTGGCGGATGTGCACAAAATTTGAATTTGAATTTGAATATATTTTAGAGAATATTGAGGGGTTGTGAACTGGGGGGAAATTGATGGCCAGCATGTCTTTGACACCTCGATGGAGCTTCATTTCAGGTTGACAAGGGTTCAGAATTTCGATGGCCTGGGGAATGTCCCCGGGGAGGGAGCAACAGGTTTTGTCATGAACGAAACTCCTGCCATCCTGAAATTTCAGTTATGAAATTGGGCAAACAACAGGCGGAGCCAAGTTTGTTGCCAAATTAATTGAAAGGGGCGCTGTCCGCAGGACTCCTTTTGGTTTTCCTTTCCATGAAGTTTTCACCTTTCACCTCTCACCTTTGACAGGACACTTAATTCATCTAGCGAATGTAAAACCAAAAATTTAATTTAATTACTGGTCTCCGAGTGTTCGAGTCGCTTTAAGTCCCCTCAGGAATAAAACTTTTATGGCAGCTGTTGAGCAAGGATACGCCGTGTTACGCCCTTTATGGCCGTAATTGCGCATTGACTGCACATGTCCTGGTTGCCAACTTCCCGGGTCCATTGTCCTTTTGTTGCCCGTTTGCATACCTGGAATACTTGTGCTCGACTTGCTCTGACCCTGCGGCCTATTCATATAGTTGAATGCAAATTAGAGGGCCAAGTTGCGGAGAGCCAAGACCTGGGAAACTTGTTTTGCAATGGTGAAACCCACCCATTCATAACTCCCTTATTATCCCCACACTGTCTCAGCGTTTTCCAATTCATTTTGCAAACACCTGCCAAACTTATCCCATTCACTAGCCCCTGCCATCCATCAATCAATCAATCGTTTGCGGTTAGAACAAAAAAGTTTATCTGCAAACAAATTGGAAATTTTAATAAAAATTCTTGCGCTAAATTACGCTCAACAATCAAATCCCCACCTTTGCCAGTTGGAATTCCCAAGCCCCCGTCATTGTCATTGTCCAACTGTTCGCCTAAGTGGTGTTAAGTATTTGAAAATCTCTGCTTCGGTTTTCCGCCCCAAGCCAACCCCCTTTTCCCCGCCCATCGCATGCCTTCCGTTTTATTGTTTTACGACAGTTGGCCAAATACTTTGGCTAGCTAAAAGTTTTGCCCTCATGGTCATCCAATTGTCTGTGATTTACGGAGGCTTCTCCAAGGATCCTGCGGCGGACGTCCAGTTCTAGTCCAGTCCAGTCAGTCAGCGGAGCGGAGCGGAACCCACAACAGAAACTGCACTCCAGCATTTAGTGGATATTGATTTATTGCTTCCCAACTAACTGGCGAGACAAATGCGTTCTAAAATCAGGAGTACGAATGAATTTTCCACCATGATTTATAAGGAAAATATGTTTTAGGGCAGGGTGATAAAAAAAATATAAAATTCATATTAAAGCCGATTTGATAAACATTCAGTTAACATGGAAAACCATGGCCTTTACAAAACTGTGCACTGATAAACGAAATAGTAAATACAAGGACTTCATTTTAAATGTAAATACTTTTCGCTTTGCGGTTTTTATTCATTTTTATTCAACTTAAAGATTTAAAAAATATATCTATCTATATTAAATAAAATCGTGCAATGTAATTTTTCATTGAATTATATTACTTTTAAATGGAATTCTCATGAAGTCCCAATCGAATATTACTTATTAAAAGTATGTTTTAAGAGTATATATTTACGTTCTCTTAAGACAGTTATTTCAGAAATCAAATTCTCGTTAAAGGTTTATAAAAGTATGTTAAATCTTCTCATAGCTCTCGACGATGCCCTGAGCCCTAACTTCTTGAAGGACCCTCGAACACTTATCCATGGGCGTGACCACGCAGAGGGGTTTCTTTCCACTGAAATAAGCACTACTGGGACGGGCGTAGGCAACCTGATGTACATTCAACCAGGAGGTGATCTCGTCCAGACACAGACATTGCCAGGGGTTTCCCTCCAGACTGATGTGTTGCAATTGCCTAAGACTTTCCGATGACTTCAGATCCGGCAAAAAGGAGAGCCTATTGTTGTTGATCTCCAGGTGAGTAAGGCGCTCGAAGGTGTCCAGAACTTCAGTCTCGATCTCCTCCAGACGATTCTCGCCGATCGTGAGCCACTGCAATTTTCGGAGGGGTGCAAACATACGAAGATCCAGGCTGATCAACTTGTTCCTCCTCAGCCTGAGTTCCTTGATAAAGGGCAGAGAAGAAAGGGCCAGGGGATGCAGCTCCGCCATAAAGTTGTTACTCAAATCCAGATAGGTAAGGTTACGAAGAATACTTCTCCCAAAAACCCACATGTCCAATTTTTTTATGTTGTTTCTACTTAAATCCAATCTCTCCAAGGCCGTAAGATTAGCAAACACATCTTCGGGAAGAATCTTGATTTTGTTGCCGTGCAGCTGAAGAGATTGCAAAGAACTCAGACCTAGAAAAGCCCTCGGATGGATCCGGTTTATCTGGTTGAGCCACAGATTGAGGGTTCTTAGCTTACTGAGTCTGCAAAAAACGGAATCCTCCAGGACTTTGACATTATTCGAGCTGTAATCAAGCAACTCAAGTGGAGCTACTTCTCCAGGAGTCATGAAAAGAGTTCTCTTGATCTCATATAGATTATTGTTGGATACGTTTAAAACCCGCAGATTAGGCAGGGCATTAAATATACCCATGTCCAGGGTCTCCAGCCAATTGCTATGCAGATGCAGTTCCTCCAATTTGGGCAATCCCCGCAGGCGACACCATTGAAACTGAGGGAATTGAAAGGTTACATCATGACTTCTAAGATAAGTTATAAAGAACTTACATCTCTCACATTGTTGTTACTTATAGACAGGTATCGCAGGTTTGCATTCTCACCCAAGGTTACGTTCTCCTGCTCGTTGGTGGTTAGATCCAGAAATACCAGCTTTTTCAGATCCTTAAAGGCATCGGGTTCTATCTCCGCTATCAGGTTGTTGGAAAAGTTGGCATACTCCAGATTGGTCAAGCCACTCATAAGTATGGCGGTAATGATCTGTATATCATTGAAGCTCACATCTATATTGATAAGTTGCGATTTGTTCGGAAAGTGCTGAGCCTGCATCTCCTCCAATTGGCAGTGGGTGAGATTCAGCTCCTGCAAGTCTTTAAAGTCACGCAGTCCCCTTTCGCCCAGAGTTACGCCCCCGGTTTCAGATAGATCTAAATGCAAAAGCCTGGAAAGTCCTGGTAATTCCCCATCTTCGGCTCTTTCAATTCCAGTGTGCTCATTCACCACCTTTACACTTCTCCAATTTTCTCCTACATATCGACTCAGTTGCTCGAAGCTCTCGATTTCCCGACAGAGATGACTTCCTTTTCCCAGATCCTCGCACTCCTGCAGATCCTTGCCCAACACTCCGGACAGAAGCAGAGCGATCAGAATTCGCAACGCCTGCATTTTAGTAACTAAACTTAAACCTTAACTTGTGGCGAGTGCACTGCGTTAATTTGTGTTTATTTTTAATCAGGACAAACTCGTTCTAGAGTTCTCTTGAGGAGCCGGTTTTGATGTACAATAACCGAAATCAGCTGATGAGTTAGTGATGGTCTCAGTTAAATCGAACACAATGCTTTTCTCAGCTGAATTATAAATTATCTAAATATAAAATTATTTATTTAACCATCTTCGAATGGCACTGTTGACAATTTTATTGGTAAAAATTACATATTAAGACCAAGGAAATCGCTCTAGAGTTCAAACTTAAACCAATTTCAACCCTATATTTGGGGTAATTTCTCAATCAGATATACAATTTATTTTTAAGCGATGAACAAACACATACAGGATTTGGAAATCGCAGTCTTACTGAGTAGGTACAACTTCTTTAGGTAAGTTTAGACATATATAATAATATTAAATCACAATAGATCCAAGGGCTTTACTTATTTATGCTTCATTCATGGAAGATAGCATCCTAAGGGCGAACAAGAATGCAATTTCATAAAGGTTATAAGTTATTAACTATGAAGTAACGAGTCTAGAATGATACTTTGGAAAATTCTTTGAAAAAATACATCAATAAAACACTTACTATGTAAAATACCGTGGCCAGAAAAAGCGCCTTGGTGCGTATATCAGCATCCTTAAACTCAACTTTAAAGTTGTCTGCATTTGTGAACACTTCTTGAAAGAATCCGGCATATTTTTTTAGAATCTTGCCGACAACTTTATGATTGCGATCCTCGATCTGCGGAAAAGTAGGTATACATGGCTTACTGCTTTAATGCAAGAGTAAATATAGAAGCTGATGATGATTTAGGAAAAGAGAAGAGAAAACGGTAGAGCCTCGGTAACTCACTTTAAATTTGTTGTCTTTAAAGGAGCTGTAAGGTATGACCTTGTACAGAAGCGCTTCCTTGGGATCATGGATCTCCATGTGATCCCAGCAACAGCCCTCGTGGTACCTAACCCAACCGATCTTATTTCCGGGTGGGACGAAGACGTCCAACTTGGGTCCCTCGCAACATTCGTGATGCTTGGCCTTGGACACGACCATGAGGTCCTTTTTCGAGGCGTTTATCACCCTGATCGTCATGTTATATTTGGATCCAAATTCACGCGTCCAAAATCCATTGTCCTGGACGGCGTAGAGAATCGGTTGGTCTTTCGGCGAACTCTTAATGGCATATCTTCGGTTACTAGAAAATCCCAAGAAAACCTCCCCATAGTCAACTTTCTGATAAATCATAACACTATCTAGGTTGACCAAGCAGTCCAGTCCCAGGGTCTCCGCCATCGCAGATATTTGTATTTTCGGATCAACAAAGAAATAATACAATACCAATAATTTTTTTGACATTTCCTTTAAAGAACACTAGGCTCGCAACAAATTGTAAAAATATATTTCACTAAACTGACACCGACTTTTTTTACAATTATTTTACCCTATGATATTTTAAGTAAAGACTCCATTTAAACATTATTTAAAATTTACACAACAATTCACAATAGTTGTATAACGTAACCGAAAATAAGATTAATATACTACTCCTATTACTTTTCGTGCACGTGATCTTTCATAGAATAAGCCGTCCTGTAGGTAAAACATAAAATAATTCATTATGCATTAACTAATACAACTGATCTGAAATACTAACAAGAAAGAAGACGGTGCCCAGTAAAATCGTCTTTGTGCGATTATCCAAACCCTTGAAATTCACTTTAAAGTCATCGGCACCCGTATACATTTCTTTGAATGCTCCGGTAATTATCTTTTCGATTTGAGCTACTTCCTTTTTCTTAGCATCGACCACCTGCGGAAGATATATCTTAAGTGGCATGTAAGAAGTAAACAGAATGCCCAAGTAACTAAAATCGTTTTCTTTAGCTGTTTAAAGTAAGGATGCAGGATGTTAAAAGTAAAAATGTATCAGAAAACCTACATGGTATAAACTGCCTCCTCCGCAACAGCCGCCCGGAGCATTGATAACGTACTCCACCTCACTGTCCTTGTTTTTCAGGACGTGCAGAGTGCGGGGACAGGCCATGCTGTGCAGCTTGACGATGGCGATCATGTTTCCGGGTGGTGCGTATACCTCAATTCGGGGCTGCTTAAAGTAGGCGTCCGGCCTCGGCGAGTCCACGTGCATCACCTGAGTCATCCCCTTGGTCATGACCTTTATGGTGAAAAAATAATTTGGCCTAATTTGGCGATCCGCGAACTTATTATCCTGCACGGCATAGAGGATCGCATCCGCCTTTGGATTACTGCGAACGGAGTACTTTCTATTGCTGCTGAAGCTGGTGAAGAACTCCATTGCATCTATGTTCTGGTTGACTACGATACTGTCTAGGTTGGCCAGGCAGTCCATCGATAGTTAATAAGCAGCTTCGTTTTATCACCTCAAAACTGGTAATTTATTTTATTTGAAAAAACCAAAACGTTCTAAGACAAGTTCTTTTAAATTCCTGTCAAAGAGTTATCGTTCAAGGCCTGTTGATAGGGTGAACTAACATCTGAGTTAAAATTTCCCAACTAAACCATCTAATTCTCAAAGGCGCAACAAAAAAAATTAAGGCTTGGAAAGGTTGGAAAGAATTGCACTAAATCCCATAAAACGGAAGTACTGATCCGCCGGATATTCATTTTTAAGTTCTTTCAATACCCATTTTAATACATTTCGATTGAAATACTTAAAAAACATTGGCGGCTGGACTTCTGAGGAACTGGCTTACGAGCATTATGGAAGCAATTTCGTTCTCCAAACGTACGTAAGATCTTACTCAAAACATTTAATTAGTCAATAAAATATTGTATATATGCTAAATTAATTAAAATGCGATTCCTGACTTTTTGGACTTTTTATATATTTTTTTTTATGATTTATTTATAATAGTAAATAAAAAGAAAAGAAACATTTCTTTTGTAATACAAGTAGGGGTATATATAGATTTCCTGACAGCTTAACAATAAACATTGGTATATATGTTTCTATACATAAGACACTCAAAAATACAGTTTAAAGTACATGGTTTAACAACGAATAGTTCGTTCGTTAGTTTTTGCTTCAGTGTGCATCGTTATAAATTCATGATCGAAGCAGATTTGTCGTTGAATATAATTCGTTGATGAGGCGAAATATTAAAAAATGCTTCAAACCTTAAAGTTAGTTTTATATATCCTGGCAATGACCCGTTGAAGGAAGCCTGAGTTTAATAGGTTTGATTTTCAGTTTGTTTTCACAAGGAGTTCAATTACTCGATTCCATTTTCATCAATAAGCATTTGGTACAGAAGACTAGTAAGCGACAGTTCACAGGGAAGATATTTGGATAAAGCGGCAACTCAAAATAATGTACAACAACTAAAAGTCTCAATTGCAATCGCCACAATCGCCGCAATCGTCACAATTGCAATCGCAGCAATCGTCACAATCGGCACAACATCCACCCACTACGCATAAATCATCGCCATACAAGCCACCACAGGATCTCTATAACATGCCGGGTCTATCGGTTTCTTGGTTTGCAGACTTCTCGAAGAACATGGCATCCTGTGGGCAAAAAAACATATCATTAGCTTAAGTATCTGTTATGGATTAGGGACCTATGCTGGGCTAGCCTACTCAAACTAAGCTGGAGGGTTTGATGGGCTGGGGAATACACATTACCTCAGCACCAACGAAATCTGCGCTGCAGACGTCTCAACAGCTTGAACCGATAAAAATGAACACTATACAACTGATTGGCAGGAGCCAACGATGGTTACTACATAATTCAGAAATAAAAAAGCCACTTACAATCAGGAATGTGGCGCCCAGCAGAACGGCCTTCATGCGCACATCCAGGTCCAGGGGGAAACTGATGCCAAAGAAGTCGGCATCCGTGAAAATTTCCCGTGCCAGGCCCGACCACTGCTTCGAAATCTTGCCTACCTTTTCGCCCGTGAGCGAAACAACCTAAAATACAAGAATTATCCATAAGATATAGTACTTATAAAATGATATCCCACACATACATTGAACTCAACGTCGCCGCATAGCGAAAAGGTGCAGAAGGGTCCTTCGATGCGCATCACCGTGTCGCCCAGGTGATTGAGGATCCTGAAAGAGGGCGAGCAGATGGACCACTCCTGCTCGATGGTGCCGATGACATTGCCGGGCGGTGCCGACACCTCGATGCTCTGCAGGCAGCAGGGAAACAGGCAGGAGGAGCAGGCCAGCGGCCGGTGCATGTGGATGACCTCCTGTTGGAAGTTGTCGAAGACCCGCATGTCGAAGGGACGCGAAGGACCGCAGCAGTTGCGGGTGCAGCAGTCATTGTCCTCCGCCGCGAAGTAGACCTTCTGTCCCAGGGCGTTTTTGATCGTGAACTTGTTGTTGGTCTCGAAGCCGGTGAAGGCTTCGAGCAGCTCGACCTTCTGCTTAACTAAAAGCTGGTCGATAGTCGTAAGGTACTCCAATCCGCGCGGACAGTTCGGAATTCCGGTAGGTATACTCATCCAGTCTCCTGAAAGAATATCAGTTATTAACATACATTTCTAAAAGGCATATAATTTTGTAAATAACCTTACAAAGTAGTACAAAATAGTTTATATTTGCTAAATCAAATTATTTAAATATTATGATGTCCTTCAGTAAAATGGTGATTAAACAATGCTATTAAGGTGAATTTAAAAATAACACCTTATATTAACTTATAATGGAATGTTTTCTTAACTTAGACTTCTTATAATCTTTTCTGGTAAATTGAATTAGTGCACACAAAAGGGCATCTTGTTGAGCTCGTTCAGTGGCCAGTGTGTCAATTGGTCAATGTCACCGACACAATTGCTCGGCCTTTCTAATTGAAGGCATCACAATGGAGCAGACCCCCTCTGAATATCCCATAGATAACCCCCAGCCACAAGCTATTACGCTAGTTCGTGCATCGAGGCTCTTGTATCTAATCTAGGAAGATTTACTTTATCACGGGCTCTAAAGATAAGCGTGCCAATAAATATTTAATTTCACAATGCAAGGAAACCTTGAAATGATTTACATAATTGTGATATTTTTAGGTAGTAACAGAGTGCTCTTAAGTTTTTTGCACCCAATCACAGAAGATTATTGTACGGTTCAAGAAATATATGTTCCTGAACATAAGGACCTGTTAATAAAATGAAAATTGATATTATAAAAGAATTATAATATTTTTAGGTACCTAATGAAATTAAAATTCGTTGTAATTTTAAAAGGATAGTACTTTGCAACTATGATCAAAACATACTTTTTATATGTTCTGCTATTCATTTCTTGAAAAATTAAGTTGTTACGTGCTACTTTAAAACTTCTGAAGGGTATTTCCTTGTTGTACTATAATCGAACTTATGTTCTTAAGCTTTTCCCAGCGGTCTTATATCCCTACACTTCCTAGTCTAGACCACACTGTGACCTCCTCACCTTCTGTCCTCGTCGCTGATGTAGAACTCGTAGCCCTTTCGCTTGGCCGACTTATTCAGCCGCATGGTGTGCCTGAGTTTTTTAGGCAGTGGCTTGTTAGCCTCCCGGCAGACCAGTTGCCTCAGGGTCTGGGACCTCGAGCAGATCTGGCTGTACTGGCTGTAGAGAGAGTGCCAGATGATGCGCAGCACCTTCGACCCACTCCTCACACCCCTGCTATGGGGATCCTCCGAGTTTCCCCGATTCTCGCCACTCAGATCCAGCGTGGAAACGCAATTCGCTGGGTTTTCGGTGGACATTTTCTAGACACGACACGACCAACTGCTCTGCTGCACAGAGATGAACTAACTGCTCGTCGGGGAAAAATCAACGCCATCCATGGCGACGGGTGTTTTAAATGCCGCTTTGTATTATTTTATTGGTTCAATTAGGGCGGTTGCTCCGCATTCCGATAAGCGCCAAAGATCTGCCTGGGTTTTCTGAGCATTTCGGACGGATCCGACGCACGTGTAAACAAAAACACAGAGATAATAATACAAACGGTCCAAAAACCTGAAAGTATCTAACACTCTTCAAAGTGACTAAGTAAATATTTGCACCCCACTTTGCATTTGGGCACCCTTTGTTCTCCACCGATCTGGCCGGAATACCTCTATCTGGGATGCTGGGTTCAGTGGATGCACCCTGAGAAATCTCAAGACAACTGATTGGACATTATCTCAATCGCAGGGCAATGACACATGGAGCACACAAGATGCGCTTTGTTTTAATTTAGCGGTTAACGTAGTGAGATTATATAAGATGTAAAGTCAGTTATGAAAAGCAAGAAAATTGATAAGAACCAGGAAGCAAAAACCCATTAAAACCTGGTGATCCAAAACCTTTCTCTAAGTAGTGCTATTATCAGAAATATTTCAAAGTACATAGCGTAGTCACAATATGTTTGAATATTGCTTAGAACAGTAGTATGTATAACAATATTGCAAATGTCTATATATAAATCAATCTTATCAAATGGCAATAGAGATGAGTACTAAGTTTCAACAGAACTTGAGTCATCAAGGTTCGACTGAACATTAAGCTTATCAGAACTTACAAAATAAACCATATTATGTATATACCTTTTAACATATCTCTTGACTCGAAACATTCTTATCAATTCTCATAAAATCCGAGAACAGGGGGTGCCGCAGAAATCGCTTACCTCTGAATTTGTGTAGAATTCTACGGCTATTTCTGTGATTTCTGTCGCACATCCCATACATTTTGTTGTATACCCCAGCCTATCACTTTATATGATCCTAAGTTTTAAATATATTATTCTAGATTACTTGCCTGCTGGTCCGCCCTGCGGAGGTTGCATTCCCGGACCCATTCCTGGACCCATTCCTGGACCCATTCCCGGCTGCGTGACAATGGGCTGTTGGGGCTGCCCCGGTGGATATCCTCCGAAGGCATGTGGAGGTCCTGCCGGACCCGGTTGATAGCCCCCGAATGCTTGTGGAGGACCTCCTGGACCAGCGGGACCCGGTGGATAGCCACCGAATGCTTGTGGAGGTCCTCCTGGTCCCGCCGGTCCCGGGGGATATCCCCCATAGGGTTGGGGCGGTGGTCCTCCTCCTCCACCACCCACATAGGGTGGCTGTCCGGCTCCATAGGGCGGGGTCTCTCCGTACGGGGGCATCTGGGGAACTGGCGCGTAACCGGCTTGCTGAGGACCTGGCGTAAAGCCCTGTAACGATCGACAGTTGGACGACGAATGAGACGAAGTTTTTTATTGAGGGGCGTTGTGGTAGGTTTTCAATGGCATGACGTGGAGCCTAAAAGCTGTACTTATCAACATGTTTTCTCCCAAGTGGGTTTCAGAAACGCAAATTAAGATACATAAAAAAATGAATCGGACTAAATGAAACGGCCAATTTATTATGTTTCTTTATTTTGGTGGGTTTATTATATTTTAAATAAAAATTTCATAGAAGTAAATATTTTTACTAATATGTTTTAAAATTATAATTAATTCGAAATGTAAAGTTAGGAAAATATTTTTTTGAGTGTATGAAAAAGAGTACAACTATTGAGTCAATAGTAATGACGCTCTATTTGTTTACAATTTGAGCTTTCACACTGAAAAAAAGCCGCCTTCAATTCAAATTTTGTTAGTATAAATCACCACCGTTGTCAGTGATTTTTAAAAATTTATTATGAAGTGTTTTAAAATGCTACAAGTTTTAGTCGGATGAGACCTAAAAAGACGCGGCGGCTCTCAATATTGATGAGTAATATATTATCTTTACTGAACGGGAAAAACTCGAGGTTCCTTTATTTAGCGTTTAAGAGTAATTCAAAAATCCCCATTTCATTTCAGAAGCAATTGCATTTCGACTTGCTTATCCAGTCGGCATTACTGGTTTATTCCCAGTTGTTTAAGGGGACAAAAAACATTTGTTTTTATTTATCTACCCGCTGATTCCCCGCATTCGCAAGCAAATATAATGAATCTCTTTCAGTTCTCAGCAAACTGAGTGTGTGATTATGGTTTATAAATAAGCAAATACCAACTGGCATGACGTCATTGTTGGCGTGTGTGTGAGCAAGAGGCACCCCCTAGAGCACCCACCTCCACCTCCCCTTAGATATTATAATCACCGAAGAAGGGACATTTTTGGAACTCACGTAATTCATGGGCGGCGGCGGTTGCTGTTGACCGGGGCCCGGTGGATAGGGGGAGCCACTCGGCGGGGGGTAACCGAATCCCTCGGCGGGAGGGGCGTTGGGCTGGAATCCCGATCCGAAACCGGGAGGGGCGTAACCGCCCTGATTAACGTTACTCTTCATTTTCCGGGGCTTCCCTGGCTTTTCCGACTTTTCCTGCTCTGCTTCTGCTGTCCGCGTGCTCTGTTGTTGTTGCACTGGAGCAGTGTTGTTGCGGCCACGCCCCCAACGAAATCGCAACAATGTTGCTTTTGTTTTGAAAGCACAGTATTTTAAATAGTTTCCAATAAAATGAAATTCGCTCAATCAGGTGGCTTTCGAAGAGTGACTGTAATTGGTTACCCAAAAATTACCGTCTTTATAATATACTGACTTAGCTGATACACACTCCTCCCAGCCAATACACCCACCTGACGTAGAGGAGACAAACACCAAAGTTTAGATCATATCTGCAATGTACTAAAAGTCAGGACACACACCGCCAAAGTAAAATGTAATGTAAGGTTAACAACATTCTGATTGGAAAATTAAAGTCTTCCGCAGTAAAGACTCAAACCACATTTTAAAATTGCTGCTTCTCTAACAGCACTGTTAACAGCATTAACAGCACTAACAGAAATGTTAGAAAAATCGTAACATTTATGTTAGAAAACGTTACATCTTAACATTTCATGAAGAGGAAGAACCTATGGCGCCTTTATTCAAACATTTTCAATTTTGTTTACTTCTATAAAATTGACAGCACAGAGAACGGGAACGAGAAAAAAAAGAAAGAAAAATAATTTAAGAATTTGTTAAATTTGACAGCAAACTAAGATTCAAAATGATGATGAACTATCAGCTTGGAAAATAAATAAGGAAAGGAAACTAATGCCACAAAAATGTCTTAACCAACTTTATAATTTCCTTATATGCTTGTAGGTTGCTATTTTCAAAGCGTTTTCGGATACTTTGCTGTTTATAAAAGACTACGTGTCTAAGGTAATTGGATGTTTTGTATTGGCTCTTAATAACTTTGTACAAAATTATTTATAAATCCATGACGTTATCACTTAAATTAGTAAATGTTGTAATACCCCAACAGTTTTAGACATTATTAAATAAAAATAAAATAAGGTTGATTTTAGAAAATCTGAGAAATCCATTTTGTATACCACAGCCCACATTTTTTCTAATGCGCAAATTTCCCTTGTGAGGGTGCGCCTCCCTTACATTTACAGGGTGCGACAGAGAGGGGCAGAGAGGGTGTGGGGGAGAAAGGGAGAGAGGAATAGAGAGGGCGTCGTAGTTAGCGCGCATAAAAAATGGCGGTTTCCGACGCAAGTAAAACGTACAAAACAAATGAGAAAAAAATGAGACCAAAAAGAAAAAAAAAACGTGGCAGGGTGAGCCGACTGCCGTTGGAGCGAAAGAGACAGGCTGCTGAAATTGTGGAAAAAAATGCTAAAAACTGTGTATATAGAAAAAAACTGCGAGCAGAATTCCACCCCATGGTCATGGACATCCAGCAGACGTCCCACCCTCACACACACCAGTGTAATTACCCATACAAATGCAGGAAGAAATGGAGGAATCGTCATCAACGTCATCAACGGGGTGGGAGGTCCACCCACACGCAGAGCAAAACCTCATTTTATCCTTGACATCACGATAATATGTATAATGATAATCTATATAAAAAAACATATATCTAAATATTCAAGACACTGTTTTTTTTTAAATATACTAAACATTTCTGAGGCATTAAAAATTATCTCGTATTCTCCTGAACTAAAATCTAACTCATTACCAAGAAAAAATAATACAATTATTTTATACTTTGATAAGGTCAAATTCGTCAATATTATTATTTCATATATCTATTGGAACATAAAAAACATTTTATTCCATTTAATTAGGTAAAGTTTTAGGATTTTAAAAGTAATAATGTCAAATAAAATATAAACAAGTTAATAAAACTAAAAGTTAATAGTCCAAATTATGTGATATAAGAAATCCGGACCTCCTAAAATTATTTTAATAGTTAAATAGGGAAAAATGATTCCATTTTATAGTCCTTGGTAAAATAGTATCAGGTAAATTAAAATGTATTTTCTTTCTGTGCAGGGCGTATTCAGTGGATTTAGAGGGGTCCTGGAGAAGGACTCATCAGGGCCAGGGAAGAAATCCTGAAATGAGCGCTTAATGCGCCATATAACGCGATATTTGTGCCTGTGTGGGTGAGTTTAGCACATTCAATTAGTTGACTTTGCAGCAAATGCAGAATGCGAAAATAAAACAACCGACTGGGAACGGGAATAAAGAATGGAAATAAGAGCGGGAACATATTTGCGGTTGGCAACCGGCCAAAGGGACAAAAGCCTGGCTCAGCAGTGCCGCAATTGTTGCCAAGCCAGCCCCCCTCATGGCCACCCCCTTTGGCCCCACCCATGACCTTTGCCATGGCCGCCGGTGAACGGTTCAGTGCAGGAGAGGCCCTCAAAAAATCAGGCAGGCGGCAAGCAGCGAGCATAATGCAATGGTAAACAGCCATGCGGGTCCCGACCTTGCCCCCTACACTGCAAGAAAATCAAAGAGTAAGCACAAGGTGAATTACGTTAAAATAAGGCATGTCAAAAATATATCACTCATTTTTAAAATCACGAAAATTTGATTATATATTTATATTTTATTTATTTGTTTAGACAATGGATCATTTATATTTTGTTTTATATTAATTTTATATTATTTACTATTTATATTTTGATATCCAGTATTAAAAAATAAAATACATATTACTACTTTGACTACATTTCTTGTAGTCCACTTAAAACTTTTAAAGTCCTGGATCGAGTTTCGTTTGAGCCCTGCAAAGCGCCTCATTAGCCGTCGCTTCGTCCTTAAAGCTGCTGGCGAAGAACAAATTCAGGCATTATAATGCTGGACTGAACTTTCTGCTCGACTATCTCTAGAGGCGATCTAATTTATGGCCCTGTCCTTCAGACAGAAATCGAAAGGAGTTGAGCCTGCGACCATAAATCAAGTTTCAGAGATGCGATCAAGTAGACTTCTAATGTCCCGATCGATCAAAGCTTCCTTGCCACGCGGCAAAATGAGAATCGCGTTGCAGCTGCTGTTGAGAATCCAGGAACCAATCAATCAATCATTGTTTAAAACAAGAAAGTCCAACAAATAAATAAACAATATTGCTAGGAATAGAAAAAAATATAGAGTGATGATTTAAAGTGGGATTATGTTTGGATTAAATATGATTAAATGTGTAAAATTTGTCACCGATTATTTGACATATAATCTGACTTCTTTTGTTTATGTAAATCCATCTTAAATATAGATGCTTAAGTAAAAATCATAATCAATCTAAGTTAATATCAATATATTTAACATTATTATTGAACTTAATTTACCCTGTTTGATATGGGGAAATATGGAACTTTATAAAAAGTCAATCGGCAAATTGATTTGTTAATTTTCTAAATTTAAGCTTAGTAAAATATCGAAAAAACAATAATTTGATTACTTCAATAAAATATAAAAATTAATTTAATATCTCTACAAAAAATATAACTTTTTTATTTAAGTATTATTATCGTATTTTTCTAAGAAAATACATTAGACGGCCAATAAAGCGAACTACTTGCTAATAAATTTCAGCATTTTAGAGTCTGTAATAAGCTGTACAAAATATATGGCTTCCCGAATCAGGCAAATCTTGACCATTTAACCATATTCACATTGCGTCGGGTCAGTTAAGCGTGGGAACACACACATCCCCGTTGCGAAAAATGAGACGAAAAAATGTGTCAATGCCGCGAAGGGGGAATCGCAAGTTGCAACTGCCACTGCCACTGCATTTGGTCAATGGTCGATGGTCGATGGCCAGTTGCTGGCCGTCCTTTTGGCCAGCTGCATCAGCATCGAGTGCACATGTGCATATGCCAAATGCAATCACGATGTCGCGATTTCCAAAACGAATGACAGGAAGTGCCGAGCCACAGATACAAAAAGAGTTAAAAGTTAAGAGGGGGCAGTTCACACACCTGGCTCAAAGCAATTCACCTTGCGTGGGTCAGTTACCAAGTTCAAAAACGGAATGGCAAAAGGGCGAAAGTGTTTCCCGGCTAATTGCTTAATTACGATCCACGGACAAGCAGGGAAAACTGGGTCAGAAAAGCCGGCGGAAAAAGGGTTGTGCGGCGAAATCTTAATGAGTTTTCATTCCGGCCCAGCCCTCCCTCCGCTCGTCCTTCGGAATGTTTTCCAATTAAAAGCACAATGACCCTTTTCCCGGGGCCCTATGCTAATGAGACCGGCACGCACTTTACTTTTAGCCTGGTCCGGTTTGGTCCTTGCAAATTAATTACCAAGTGTTGAACTTGAACTTGCCGTCTGACCGTTTTTAAAGCTGGCTAAAAATCAATAAAGGGATTTTTAGCGGGCCGATGGATTCAAAAGGGGGTGAGAAAGGGGTGGACCTTGTCTGGTCGCCACATGTCATGGCCAAAGATTTAAATCAGAACCGACAGCCGTGTGTTTTTTGCCCGATTTTTCTTCCCCTTTTTTGAACCCTTTTCGGCGGCGCTTTGTCCTGGCCGAGTGGCTCAACCCTTTCTGGTTTTTTTCTCTCTCCTTTTCGGCAGGACGCTGGGCAGGACTTTGACAGGATGCTGGTCGCTGGCACACGGTAATTGCTTATTTAAGCGCGCGCCTTTATCCTTCAACGGGATATGCAAACAGGGCAGCGCCGAGGAGCGGAAAATAAATTTGAAAAAAGCAAAATGCGAAACAAAGGCCAAGCAAATGCCCCGTGTAATTACAGGAGCGGGAAAGGGGCGGGGCGGGGCAGCTGTCTAGCCGGACCATCCAAAGGAATATCCAGGATGCAGGACTCTGGATTCAGGATTCAGTATTCAGTAGCATCCCGAAATGAACTGCAAATCAAGCTCCGGCCAGGGGGAAAGGGTTCGAGGGTAGTAGCGAACCACGGGTCACCGTGCGTGCATATTAAAAATGTTTACCAACGAATTTTTAGGCTGTCTGCACACTAAAAAATAAATGTGGTAATATATTTTAAATTTAAAAATTAGGAGAAAATTCAGGGCCAGTATAAACTTTTTTTTCAGAATTACTCCCATCCCATTTTATAAATTCAACATTCTTAAGTACCAATCTATATTTATGTTTGATTGAGGTTTTAGTTTCATACTTTCAGATTTGGAACCGTTTACTTTAGGTTTGTCAAATTAAATGTTGAATTGCCATTTCATAATAATTCCATTAATATATTTAAAGATGTTAATAGTTAAATAAAATTCCAAAATTATTCATTTCATTTCTGTTCCTTTTTTTAAATGTAACAAAGTATATTATAATATTTGAGAAAATAGAATGTACTTAAATCAAAAAGTTTTTATAACTTGGTACCTAAAAATGTAATAAAATCGTAAATTATTTTGACCGCCTGATAGGATCCCGATTTTTTCCCCAGTGTAACCCAAAGGGTTAAGGCCACTCGCGGGCAGCTCTCCTTGTGCAGTGAACTGCGAGAACCTGGTCTCCCTCCGAAATCGAGCAGCTGTCGCTATCTAGTCTGGCCTATCGCCATCTCGAAATCTGAACGGGTCAGGGGTCATCCCGCTCGAAGGGGTGGCTCCGATCGATCTGCCTGCCCTTCTGGGGTTTTCACAGACTATCGCGCTTCGGACTTCGATGGCGGATTAGATGGTGAGTTGCAGAGGGGCTAAAAAAACATACGGACAGCTGGCCAGCAATCCGAACAACTTTTGTTAACAACTCAATAAGTAACAATTGCAGAAAAAGCTGCCACAAGACTGTCCGTCCATAAATTATAACGAGTTGTCTTTGGTTGGTGCACTAGAAAAAATACATTTAATTAGTGGGATAGCTTATTGTCATGGGATCAGTAATGAATGATTGATAATATATCATATAATAAATGTATTTGAAATTTAAAAAACTAGTTAATTTGATGAAGAAAAATTCTGAGCTTGGGATATAAGAGATATTAATCTAATTTCTAATATGTTGTTTATTAGGAAATAACTCCCAACTATTATATTTCTTCAGTGTGGCCGACTTGATTGGTCCGACGATCGGTTAATGGTTAGGGTCCCGCATGTTGGGGCATTTTTCAGCCTTAATGACACTAAACGAAGGTGGACGACGACATGAGCTGGATATATACATATGTATGAATATATAACCTGACGGCCAGAGAGGGCAAATCTCCATACGACTGCCACAAGAAATAACTGAAATTATTGTCAATTAATTACAAGCGACTGGGGCTGGTCTTTGACGCGTTTGACAGACGGTAGGAGTTGTCCATAAATAGCAGGCGTGTGACGTTCTCTCGGCATTTCTCAGGTGCTGATTTGATCAGGGGAGTACATCATAGGGGGCTAAATAAATTTTGGATTACTAAACATTTCATATTCAATATTATAAAATTAAAAAAATTTGCAACAGAATGATACGCTTATGAAATAAAGCAACACAAAACATTAAAAATAAAATTAAAAGGGGCATTGTATCAATTTACTCTGTAGTTTTATGGTATTCAGCTTATCAAATATTGCTTTATTTTCCTAAAAATAAAACACAAATATAAATGTTTAATCTTTTATAATCCCCTTTGCACCCACTGCCTCTGGTTTTTCTGCACTTGCCTCTGCCAGTGGCCTTTACCAACGTGGCTAAGCTGCCTAAATGGCTCAAAGCGTTTTCAGCAGACATTTGCATAGACCAAGAGCCGAGAACCCAGTTGCCACAACAATTGCTGGCATGTGAGCGGCGATTGAGGTAATAAACGTATGTAATAATAATGAATTTTAATGTCGCGCATTAACAATTCTTGCATTTTAATTGGTCCACCCAAACGCTGGTGACTGGCTCTCAGTCTGGATCCCAATCCGCATCCGAATCCAAAGCCATGTGGGCCGGCATAAATTGTCGCTGTTGATATGATTTAGTGACATGGAACAATGCACTGGAATTTATGGCAAAGGCTCCCCAATGCATTTAAGCGGATTATGTCAGAGTTCTGCGGTTCGGCGTGTAAATAAAATTCAGCTGTAATTTGTCAGCAAACATGACAAAATCGGCTAACTCATTTTTTCTGCCGCGACCATTCGAATGTTCAGAAAATGTTAATGAATGCACAAATCATTCGAAAATGTTGCTCTCCGTAGGAAAAAAGAACGGGAGGCGTATCCACAACAATCGATAAGCGGCAAACTGGGGGCGTTACCAATACTATTTTAAGGGGATGGGGTTCGAGATCTATAAATTGGGTCCAAGGCGGTGGCCAGCACTTCCATTAGGGAATCTGCTCAATCAGTGTCAACGATAAACTAATTTTTATTGCCCGACGGTGGGACGATCTGAGTTGGAATACTCTTTGCATAGAAAATCGGGAGCTTCAGTATGCTAGTCGCTGCGAAATTATTATTTGTAATTATCGTGTAAAAATTTATGATACTATATGTAAACTATAAAATGTAAATATTTTCCTTAAAGTAATTGAAAAATAAGTCAGTGATAAGTATTTTTTATTAGAAATCTAAAGATCCCATAGTCATGAACTTTGGCAATAAACAATATCCAACTATACGGTTTAACCGTTCTTTTATGATACGGTCACGAGGTATAATAAAAATCAATAAAGCAGTACAGTAATCTTAAATATTCAGTACGTACTTTATTACCTTTTTATTGGTTGTAACAGGGTATTTCAAAAGCATCTTCATTTACCCCAATCCCACACGTATTTTCATTGCCCTGGATTTTGCAATGCTTTGCCTTTTGGCCAGGTCATAAAAGTTTTTTATTTGCGATGGCGCTACAAGCAATGGGTGGATCTTCATTAGCGCTAAAATGGTTTTCCAATTTGTAGCCACCGGCATAACTTAGGTGCACCTTGCACCGCCCAAGCCATTCGGTTTCTCGACCACCAGTCTTGTGTACGCACCTCCAGAAAACAAGAGATGCCAAGATAGTTGTACTGTAGTATATAGTTATAGTATAGATACTACATTTTTTTAGCAGTTTTGTATTGTAAAATAATATTATTATACTTTACTTCTATTAATTATGGTCTTAGAGAAGGGTTCTTAATAACCAGTTGGAATATCCCCTAAATATTTACTAACTGAAATCAATCTATATCATAGTAAATTTAAGAGTTGACTACTTATTATCTAATAATTATTATTTTTACTGTTTTAATTGACTATATCCTAGCCAACAATTCTAAACTCCCATTGTAAAATATTTCTGATTTTGTATTTTTCAAGAAATGTATCATTATTTTACATATTTTTGAATCAGATTATATCATCAATATAGTATTAGCCTTAGGCTTTGTAGCCAGAAAATAGCCAGCCAGCTTGCACTGCTGGCAATCTTCAGTGGAATTATGGACTTCAGGGCGATCGCCCCGGTTGGACTTTGTTTATGAAGTCGTAAAGAGGAGTCCCCTCCATCTTTTCCTCTGGTCTTTCACTCCGGCCTTTCCCCTCAGGTGGGACGAGGCTTTTATCCAGCAGCAAGTGCATCAGCATCAGCATCAGCATCTGTCACATGCAATTAGAAGTGCGCACCACACACTAATTAACTGCAAGGCGGCCTCCGCTCACCTTTTGAAGTGAAAAGAGCCCCCCTTTGGAGCATCCTTATAATGTCGCAGCGCCACTCGAGGATTTCCCCGAGGCAGGGACACAGCAGTTTGTCAACAGGAGACACGCGAAATGAAAAGAAATTGCCACTGTCTGCTGTTGGTTTGCTTTTTACGCCTGGCAGCGGGAAAAAAGGGGGAAAATTCAGAGGGAAAATGGAGAAAAAAGAGGGAAACGCCAAGGAAACGCAGCCATCTGCACGAATTGTAATTGAAAAGATTTCCCTTGAAGGAATTACAAGAGCGTGGCGCGAGGATCCCTACCAGTTTTCCTCACTTTCCCCCATCCCTTTTCCCCGGAGAAAGCTACGAATTTAATAAGGACACCCGCGGCGAGTTTATATTGTACTTTGTGTGAAAAATAATAGTTTTCTAACCAGACTGAATTGGCCAGCGGCGATGGGAGAATTTTCGGATGCTGCGCTGTCGGTGGGGTGCAAAAGTTGGCTTGCAAATAATTTTATTAACCGGAAAATATTCGCCAAGGCGACGGAACGAAATGCCCTCAAAAATGCGGCATAATGAAGAAATATTTATCAGTGAGGCAAAGCCAAATGGAATTTAACAGCCAGGCTTAAAGGCATTTTCATTTAGACCTTACCCCCACCACAGAATCCATTCATCCCGCACTCTTCGCCTTTCTCTCACTTTCTGCGGTTTGCAAATGTGGCATTGGCAAATGGAAAAGCTGAGGCATTTTTTAATGAAATCCCTGAAGGGGAGTCAGCCACAAGAACTCTCAGATGAGCTGCAAGGTGCAAAAAGTGCACTTTTCTGGGATTCGAAACATTAATTAAAAGGTTAAGAACCAGAGATATCTCTTAAAATAGTAATTAATTTAAAACAGTATTATATGAATTTTTTTTTTCATAGGTACCAAGCATTTACGTTGTATAAATTCATTTTAGTTGAATATCAAATGATTGACATTCAAAAATAAGTAAGAGAGTTCATTTTTTATAACTTCTTTTCTATTTCATTATGTCATATACTTCTTTATAACTTAGGAACATTTTATATTTTCCAATGCTTTTTCTTAAGTACATTTAATAATACATACACTAAAAAAATTAAATAAAAATTTCTTAAATTTTTCAGAGGTAAGGTTAACTCAACCTGTGTTCTGGAAAGGTTAATTTCCGGATTGTAGGGTTCTCTCTTTACTCTTTGGTGACTGTACATTTATTTCTATTTTGCCGGTTTTCCCCGCTGAGCTTTTTGGCTGAAACGAACTTCTTCTGGTTGGTTTGCCTGCGTCTGCGGCATTTTCATTTGGCATCCGCGCCACAAAAGGGTCAAAAAAAGGGCGGAGGCGGAAAACCCTCGGGAGGCGCCAATGAACTCAGGTGGCAAATTAAAGTATTAAAATAATTACTTGGCTGCCACAGACAATGCAATTATGAGCAGCAAATTGTGGCGATGGGCGGGGAAACCCCTAGGGGTGATAATTTCCCGAAACCCCCGACCTTTTCTTCCCTAATGAGAGTATCAACAATCAATATACCAATCAATAAGAACCGCACAATCGATCAGTGCAACAACAGTAGCCGAAATTGTAGTAGCAACAACAGCAGCTAAGTGAGCATTGATCGAACCCCGAACCCCGACCCCTGAACCCTTAGCCCTGACTTTTGTGCCAGGGGTGAGACCCAGCAGGGGTGCAACCCCTCACAGTTTTTTTTTGGTTTTTTGTATTTTAGCGGAGGAGAAAAAGGTTAATAGGCTTACTTTTTTGTCGTCCACTTTTGTTTATTGTAAAATTTGCTCAAGCACTTGAAACTGACAATTTTGTGACTCTGCTTTATTGACTTCCTACCGTCAAAATCCCATTTGTTTGTCAATAAATTTTGCAAAAAATCTATGAAACGAGAGGGAGGAAAATAGATATGGAAGAAATCCTCCTGTTGCTATTTTTTCGTTACATTTTTTTTCGACTCTGGTTGATTGATGTTCTCACATTGCCAAACAGATTAATGTGGTTTCAAGTTAGTGGAAGATTTTGATGGATGCTGATGAAGTTGTCTAGGCGAGGAAATGTACCGGAAAATGTCCTTAATTGGTGGATAGTTGATGGTTTCCCAGTGTCTATTAATCAAACAAATTGGGAAATAAATAAATGAGGTTTATGTTTTGGAACAAGTAGATGAAAATGGTATAAGTGGTCAATTTGTTGATAAATGAATTATATGTTTTCCTTGAGGATGAAAAAATCTGTTGTTTTATACATATTTATTATTGGTTTGTTAATCCGAAATTTAAAGACAGTATTTAAAGAAACCCAAAACTATCTAGTTAAAGTGATCAAAATCAAATCATTTATTATCTGCAATTGTTAAAATCTTTATTATTGGAAAATTGTTAAAAAAACGTGTATATAAACAAAAATTTTCCTTTATAGATATGGCTTTAAAAGCACAATACTATCGATAGGGCTTATTCCTCTTCTTATTCTTACAGAAATTGCACCTTTCCTTAAATACACTAGTTCTCGCCATTAAATCTAACTTAATCCCCGAGCATTTATCCAAATTCGTTTCACCCGATTGGGAGTTCCACTCGAACGGAGCGTGCATTAAAATCCGATTTTTGGTGCGCTACTTTGAGTCAAAATTTATAACACTAAATGCAGCCGACAGCTTGTCAGTGGCAATGCGCTTTTAAGCTAACAAGCGTGAGCAAAGCGAGGCGAAACAACAAAGACACCAACAGGCCAGAATCCATTTACATTAAAATTTATAGAGCATAAAGTGAGCGCTTTTTTATTTTAATTTCATTTCATTTCCAGTGAACAGCGCCCGTTAAGGAGGACACAAAAAATTGTTACAGTTTGACTATAAAATTACAAATTTTCTGTTTTTTTCTTCCTTTTCGGGTCCTTTTATTGTTAAAAGAGAATATGTCAGCATGTGATTCCAAAAGGACAAAAAAAACAAACTACGAAAAAAATCGGAAAAAAAGATTTTAATAAAAAGCGACCGGAAATTATGTGCGTAAGGAAGAGAAGGGGATGGGGAGGAAACCGTTGCCATGAGGTATATATATTCACCTATATAGACCATAAGTACGCAGCACAATATTGTTGTCAGGGAGAGCGTTTTTTTCGGCATTTTCTCTTGTTTTTTTATTTGGTGTTGTGTTCCTCACTATTTTAATTTTTCCGCGTCGCTTTCTGTGCGGCACGAACAATTGAATTATTTCAGTACGTGGAAAAAACGAGGGGTGGGCATTTGCCCATTAGCCGAGTGCCACCCCACGATCATCGCAGAACCCAGAACACAGGACTCAGGACCCAGGAGGAACCCCTCCTCATCAACGCCTCACCGAAAAGGATAAAAAATCCTCAAAAAAAGTGAATAAACGGATTCTGGAAAAAAATTTGTAACAAAAGTTGTACGACGTGACTGTTGGCAACTTTCTCGTTTTTTTTACATTCTATTATAATTTTTTTTGTTACAAATTTTTAGACGACTTGATTGGAATGTCAGATAAAGTCAAATGGATTTCAGCGTAAATTAAGTTGCCACAAAAATGGAGAACTTCACCCAGCTGCTGGTAGGAGTTTGGTTTGCGATAAAATCCAAGTTGCTTCAGACAATCGATTAAATAAAAATTTAACGTAGAACATTAGAGAAATCAACCACAAGCTCATATAGGTATCACACGTTAAAATCAGACTCCAATAACTAAAGTTATGGAATCGAGAAGTGCACTTTTGGGTCTCCATTCGGAAAGCCATTGAAATTACAAAATAATCAAACATGAAAATGGATTAAAATTTTGACCCTCGTCAAAGAGAAATCTTTAAATGTAGAGCAATAGAGAATTCCACCACAAAATCATAGAGGTATCACACTTCAAGATCGGACTCCCATAACAAAAGTTATGAAATCTGGAAGTGCACTTTTTGGTCACCATTCTGACAGCCATTGGAATTACGGAATAATTGAACATGAAAATGGGTTAAAATTTGGACCCTCGTCAAAAAGAAAACTTTAAATGTAGATCATTAGAGAATTCCACCACAAACTCATAGAGGTATCACACTTCAAGATCGGACTCCCATAACAAAAGTTATGAAATCTGGAAGTGCACCTTTGGGTCACTATTCTAAAGGCCATTGTAATTACGGAAATCTAACATGAAAATGGGTTAAAATTTGGACCCTCGTCAAAAAGAAATCTTTAAATGTAGATCGTTAGAGAATTCCACCACAAACTCATAGAGGTATCACACTTCAAGATCGGACTCCCATAACAAAAGTTATGAAATCTGAAAGTGCACTTTTGGGTCCCCATTCTGAAAGCGATTGGAATTACGGAAAAATCGAACATGAAAATGGGTTAAAATTTGGACCCTCGTCAAAAAGAAAACTTTAAATGTAGATCATTAGAGAATTCCACCACAAACTCATAGAGGTGTCACACTTCAAGATCAGACTCCCATAACAAAAGTTATGAAATCTGGAAGTGCACCTTTGGGTCACCATTCTGAAAGCCATTGGAATTACGGAAATCTAACATGAAAATGGGTTAAAATTTGGACCCTCGTCAAAAAAAAATCTTTAAATGTAGATCGTTAGAGAATTCCACCACAAACTCATAGAGGTATCACACTTCAAGATCAGACTCCCATAACAAAAGTTATGAAATCTGAAAGTGCACTTTTGGGTCACCATTCTGACAGCCATTGGAATTACGGAATAATTGAACATGAAAATGGGTTAAAATTTGGACCCTCGTAAAAAGAAAACTTTAAATGTAGATCATTAGAGAACTCCACCACAAACTCATTGAGGTATCACACTTCAAGATCGGACTCCCATAACAAAAGTTATGAAATCTGAAAGTGCACCCTTGGGTCACCATAATGAAAGCCATTGGAATTACGGAAATCTAACATGAAAATGGGTTAAAATTTGGACCCTCGTCAAAAAGAAATCTTTAAATGTAGATCGTTAGAGAATTCCACCACAAACTCATAGAGGTATCACACTTCAAGATCGGACTCCCATAACAAAAGTTATGAAATCTGAAAGTGCACTTTTGGGTCCCCATTCTGAAAGCGATTATAATTACGGAAAAATCGAACATGAAAATGGGTTAAAATTTGGACCCTCGTCAAAAAGAAAACTTTAAATGTAGATCATTAGAGAATTCCACCACAAGCTCATAGAGGTATCGCACTTCAAGATCGGACTCCCATAACAAAAGTTATGAAATCTGGAAGTGCACTTTTGGGTCACCATTCTGAAAGCGATTATAATTACGGAAAAATCGAACATGAAAATGGGTTAAAATTTGGACCCTCGTCGAAAAGAAAACTTTAAATGTAGATCATTAGAGAATTCCACCACAAGCTCATAGAGGTATCACACTTCAAGATCGGACTCCCATAACAAAAGTTATGAAATCTGGAAGTGCACTTTTGGGTCACCATTCTGAAAGCCATTGGAATTACGGAAAAATCAAACATGCAAATGGGTTAAAATTTGGAAACTCGTCAAAAAGAAAACTTTAAATGTAGATTATTAGAGAATTCCACCACAAACTCATAGAGGTATCACACTTCAAGATCGGACTCCCATAACAAAAGTTATGAAATCTGGAAGTGCACTTTTGGGTCACCATTCTGAAAGCCATTGGAATTACGGAAAAATCAAACATGCACATGGGTTAAAATTTGGAAACTCGTCAAAAAGAAAACTTTAAATGTAGATTATTAGAGAATTCCACCACAAACTCATAGAGGTATCACACTTCAAGATCGGACTCCCATAACAAAAGTTATGAAATCTGGAAGTGCACTTTTTGGTCACCATTACGGAAAAATCGAACATGAAAATGGGTTAAAATTTGGACCCTCGACAAAAAGAAAACTTTAAATGTAGATCATTAGAGAATTCCACCACAAGCTCATAGAGGTATCACACTTCAAGATCGGACTCCCATAACAAAAGTTATGAAATCTGAAAGTGCACTTTTGGGTCCCCATTCTGAAAGCGATTATAATTACGGAAAAATCGAACATGAAAATGGGTTAAAATTTGGACCCTCGTCGAAAAGAAAACTTTAAATGTAGATCATTAGAGAATTCCACCACAAGCTCATAGAGGTATCACACTTCAAGATCGGACTCCCATAACAAAAGTTATGAAATCTGGAAGTGCACTTTTGGGTCACCATTCTGAAAGCCATTGGAATTACGGAAAAATCAAACATGCAAATGGGTTAAAATTTGGAAACTCGTCAAAAAGAAAACTTTAAATGTAGATTATTAGAGAATTCCACCACAAACTCATAGAGGTATCACACTTCAAGATCGGACTCCCATAACAAAAGTTATGAAATCTGGAAGTGCACTTTTGGGTCACCATTCTGAAAGCCATTGGAATTACGGAAAAATCCAACATGAAAATGGGTTAAAATTTGGACCCTCGTCAAAAAGAATTCTTTAAATGTAGATCATTAGAGAATTCCACAACAAACTCATAGAGGTATCCCACGTCGAAATCGGATTCCAATAACTAAAGTTACGGAATCTGGAAGTGCAGTTTTGGGTCCGCATTCTGAAAGTCATTGGAATTACGCAAAAAGCAAACTTGAAAATGGGTTAAAATTTTTACCCTCGTCTTACAGAAAAATTGTAATGTAGAACATTGCTTAATGCAATCACAATTCTATAAAGACATCTCACGTACAAATCGGTATTCAATTACTAAAGATATGGAATCTAAAAGGCAGCCTTGTGTTTCGATTCTGGAAGACGTTGGAAATACGGAAAGACGGAACATGATCGGTCTTCGGTCTGATTCGATATTTCTTTCCTTTAATCCCTGATCCTTACCTTTAAGCTTTTAGCTTTATATGGGTTGGCTGCACAAAAAATTATAACAGTAAATGATATGAAACCGGTTCGACCGGTTACCTTGTCGAATTATTGTGGTATTTTTTATGAAAATATTTGAGCCATTTCGCTTATGAATATCCCGGGAAAGGGAATAAATTAAACCCCTTTTCGGGATGCAGCTGGACAAGTTTCGGGTGAATTCAGGTAGGAATTAAATTAAAATCGCTGGAAGTAGGGGAAGTAGAGCAGCATCCTCTGGACCCTTGACACAATCGCAATCGGAATGGGAATCCCAAACACGGAAAATAGAAAATATGGAACAGAGATGATCGCCACATTGTGAGAACACAATCGGCGAACGCCAGTCACCAACCGATCTCCATTCATTACGCGGCATTCATCTTTCACCTTTTTTTTTGTATTTCGTTGATTTCACCCTTTCACCAAACCGCGTTGACAAAACTGTTGCCTTAGCTCGTAATGCCGCATTATCCTTCGGCTGGGATTGTGTCCTGTGAAGTGACATTCCATCTCATTTGAATATTGCCGCCGCCGTCGTTTCCCACGATTTATGCTTATGATTTGCCAGCGGTCCTTTTCTTGGCTCTCCACTCGACAGTCCTTAACCCAGCCAAGGACTCTATGCTAATGCAGTTGCCATAAATTCGCTTCCTTCGGTGGTCCTGGGCTACAGGTTCGCTTGCCAGCGAATGTGTGTTCCCCTCGAAACTCATATTCGAATGAGGTCCTTTGTCTGGCCCGTAATTGTCGTAGAAATTATTTACACATTTTTAATTGGCACTCAAGTGGTCGGGCACCTCCTGCTGATAGCTCGCTCTTTCTTCACAAATCGATTGCTTAGACTTCCTCATTAGTGACAAAAGCCTGTTTAATCTATCTTGAGGCTGCTTTGAAGCTACAAGTTTCAGTGAGTAAACAATACAATATATAAAGATTTTTGTCCATCCAAATAAATGTATCTCATTCGCAAATTCACTAAGTTCATATTAAATTTTAATATTACAACAGTTACAATCTGGGTTATGGTTTAAGTAACTGCCTGTACTAAAGACTCTTAGCTAGTTTCTGAATGTATTTTAGTATTTTAATAAAAACTAGAAATGCATTTTTGAATTTATTTTTTAAAAATCGGATTTTGTAAAATCAATTTCAGGGGGTATAAATGTGTTGCAAGTCGGAGATTTATGAAGTTAAGATTCTTAAACTACATTTTTTAACATAAAAAACTTTATGTTCTATAATTCCTATATTAAATTTAGAAAATCCGCCTTTGGCCTTCGCGTAAAATAGCAATTTTTAAACCTGTTCATTACCACTTTACTGCGGCACTGAAATGATCTACCTTTGGTCCCTTTGAGTGCCACTTTGAGGCGGCACTTTTGACCTAGTCCTTTAATTCGGAACCGCCTCCGATTGATTGTCCCATCGTTTGAGGGGCACTTGTGGGGTTTGGGGCGTCGTGGAAGCCCCATAGAGTATCATTTGCTTTGCTGGCTAAAAAAAAAGTAATTATGCCGACTAAGAGCTTCATCAGACATCCCATTATGCGGCCTGCACTCGACACAAGCACACATGCCTCCGTGGTGGAAACAAAAGCTGGGTGGGCTGCGGGCTACCTTTGTGCGAACCACAGCGGCCCCGCCCCCTTCGACGCCCACCGCCCAACGCCCAACGCCCCCTTTTCAACGTCATCATAAATGTTTGCATATGAAGTGCAGGGCGACGGAAAGAAAAGGGGGTGTGGCATGCACTTGAGTTGAGGCATTGAAAAGAGGAGAAAAACCTTGCGTTGGGATTAAAAATGCAGCGCATTGAATTTGCACAGCCTCCGCAATTCGCCCTGCCCCCTTTTTTTTCCACCGCCTCCATTTGCAACAAATAATGATGCACTTGAAAAACCCTCTCTGTGTGTGTGTGTGTTTGTGCAAAACAACAGCGGTAGAAGTTGCAAAAAAAAGAAGAAATATATCATTAAAAGCTTCCCCTACCCTATACGAAATCCCTGGCTCCTTCGTCCTGGAACATCGCTTTATTAGAGCCAAAGAACCAAGAGAGAGCCGCTCCTTGCCGACATCCATGCCATTAATATTTCATTTAACGCTGCAATTGTCCCAGGAGTAATGCCATCCACGACCACGCCCCCTGCTTACACCTACCTACGCCCCTAAATAGCCTTAAAATGTTTAATTCATTTTATGCGATTTCGTTCAGCTCGGGTTTTAATTATGAGCGGAGAGACCAGTGCTGACGCCGCCTCGAGTGGATAGTCAGCCGCAGAGGGGGCAGAGTTCACCGGGAAATGCACCGGAAAAAGTGCATTAGGATACATTTAAAAAATAAGAAAATATTGGATAAAATGATAAGGAAATAGCTTGATATCAAGAACTTGCTTTATTGAAGCATATATGGTTGGTAAAGAAAATAGAAAAGAAAAAAGTATATAATAGTATTAAAGTTCTCTATTTAATTTAGTAACATTAATATGACATTATTTGTACATTTGGGTAAACTAGTTTATAGTTAGTTTTTTCTTTATAATTAAGTTGCTTTAAATTCATCCTAAATAAACTGCTATAACAATGATATTTTTGCTATCTATATCTAATTATTAATAAAGTGTTATCAACACAATAAAGCTTACAATCTTTACAAATATTTTAATCATAAGTGCGTTGATCTTTCCAAACTAGTATATACTTTTTCCAGTGCATTTGTGTAGATGCCAGTCAACTGACTTGTGTAATTTGTGCATAAGTTTCATTTACTTTGGGGGCGACATAATCTTCAGTTGCTTGCTCCGCCCCACGGCTAATGTCGTCTATGGTTGCTTTTCTGCTCCATCTCCAGCTCCTTCTGATCCTGCAACTCCTTCTGAACCCCCCAACCATCTGGATCCCTGGGCATCCACTTTTCCAGGCAGTGTCAGCTCTCTGGGCTCGAAAAAATTGTCTCAATGGCCTTGCCCGGTCTGGTTTGGTCTGTGATTATGCACTTGACGTGCATAAAGCTGAATTTTAATTACGAGTAAATATTTAAACCATTAAGCTCGAAAAGTATGCTGCAGGCTAAGCAAAGGACATTGGAGGAGGTGGAGGTGTCCAAGTGGACCTCGTTGGGTTTTCCCGAGCAGTTATGCTATTTCTGAGAAAATTAGAACGCACTTGAGGACAAGTTACAAGAGCCAAAAACTTAATTATATCCATAATGACATAACGTATGGCATAACACTTAGTTTGGGGTCTTGTAGTAATGACTTACTAATATTTTTCAGATTTGTATTAAATAAGATAGACAAGATTTTTCAAACTTAATAACATAATGAGCCATGTTTTTTAAGTAAAAATAGGACTTCCTTGTCAAATTCGACATATTACAAGACAAACACATATATAGCACACATAGTTAAAGACAGAAAATGAAGACGGATAGTTCGATGAACCAAGATGAAGTAAAGCAGGTTGCAGCTTATAAGAACCTGACGAAGGTCATCCAGTCAGCTGCCGATGCTACTTATCCAGAGCTCAAGTTGACCGCCGTCAGGGAACTTAACACTCTGCTTTCCTTGGAGAGTCCACCCATTGATGAACTGATCCAAAATGGCATACTGCCCATCCTGGTGGACTGCCTCAAGGAAAACAGCCATGTAAACCTACAAGTTGAGGCTGCCTGGGCCTTGACCAACATGACCTCTGGAAACTCTGAACAAACCATCCAAGTAACTGGAACTCATCTGTTTTATAAGCCTGTATATATTTCTCAGTCCTTTTTAGGTGGTGGCCGCTGGTACTGTACCATTTTTTCTGGAATTTCTTAAATCAAAAAATCTGGATACTTATGAACCTGCCCTTTGGGCTTTGGGCAACATTATAGGCGATGGTCCCTTGCTGCGGGAATTTGTCATCAGAATGGGCGTGGTTCAGCCTCTGGTCTCTTTTACTCAGTGGAATGTGCCATCTCCGATCCTTTACAATGTGGCCTTGGTAATTGGCAATCTATGCCGAAGCTATTGCTATTCAACGATATCAACAGAAACTGTCCTGCAGATCCTGCCGGCCCTCGAAGTGCTCATCAGTCACGAGGACTTGGACATCTTGAAGTGCGCTTTGTGGGCCATCGCTTTTTTGGCCGACGGTGGAAAGGAACTCATTCAAATGGTAATAGAAAGTGGAATGCTGCCTAAATTGATATCCTTCATGGGTCACAAGGAGATCAAGATACAATCTCCTGCCCTGCGAGTAGTGGGAAATATTCTGAAAGGAACTGATGAGCAGTGTCAAATGGTTTTGAACCACGATCCGTTTTCCCATTTCCCATCGGAGGGCTTTTGTTCTAACAAGAACATCTTAGAGGAGGAGTTTCGGTTCCTCTGCAGTGTGACTTCCTGTAACCATGTTTGGGTGCAGGCTATCATCGATGTAGGTTTGATTTCCAAAATCATAGAGATGTTGAATTGCGGTGGATTGCTGGACTACGTGGCTGCCAAGGCTATAAGTAATCTTACCAAGCATTGCACTGAAAATCAGATGATAACTTTAATCAGGCAAGGTGTCCTTAAACCCTTCTGCGATGTCCTAACTGGCCAATTTGAGGAGACTACCAAGACAGTGCTATGTGGCCTAAGCAATATGCTTAAGATGGCCCATACCCATGCAGATGAGCTGGCCAAATCCATATATGATTGTGGGGGATTGGCTAAAATTGAAGAGCTCCAGACCCACGAGAGCGTTGAGATCTATGAGGCAGCTCAACAAATCATTGAACTTTACTTTGGCGATGATAGTTAAACCAGCTTTAATTTTATTTTATGTAAATTCTTTAAATTTCTACTCGAGACTTTTTAAATAAACAAATCCCAGTAAATACCATTTGTACTTTTCAAACTTTTCCCATAAATACACATTTTTTTCGGTTTGCTTTGTTAATTCTCTGATTAATTTGAACAAGAACAACGAGAAATATTTTATTAATTGTTAAACCTCTGGTGGGGGGCACTCAATTAAAAGTTTCAACGTCGAACAGCAGACGAGTGTCGATAACAGTGGCGCTCAAAAGTGTGTGTACATGGGTAATCAATGCAAATAAACGGGAATCACTCATCGATCGATGGTAATAAATAGAGGAAAAAATGCGAGAAACAAACGAGCAAACAGTCGGCACAACTTTTCAACAAAGCCATAAAAAATGGCGGAAAAATAATTCCATTTTCAGGGTAGGTGGGAGGACCTCTGTATTTCTTTTTTTCTGCAGCTTGTTGTTAGCTGTTTGCCTGCTGCCTGCTGATTATGTGTATTTGCATGCTAAAGCAGTTGTCCTGCGGTCCCCGCCCCCCTTGAGGTCCTTGTCCAGTAATGGTCGAAAGTGCCACCCACCTCTCGGCCAACCACCCATCACTCCCCTCCTGTCTACGCGTTGTTAACGTAATTTCCATAAAACATTTTGTTACTTATTTATCTTAATTAAAATAAATTTACATTTTTCTAATTTAAGAGCGCGACGGAGGAAAAGCAACTACGTCAACTAGTCAGTCGTGGCCCCCTTCCCCCAAAACCCCCCAGAATTTTCCACCCCTGCTTTTCTTGTCTCAGGCATTAGAGAGCGACATTTTCTTAACAAGCCAAAAGGACATTTGCTGTCCTATGGGGGAAAATGGCCAGCCATCGCGCACAAAGGTTCAGGACGAAACACAACAAGGAAGGCATAGGAAAAGCGGGAAAAGGCGATGCAAAAAAAGCTGGAAAAACTCAGCGTAATGGAAAGTTGCCTGGACTCTTCGCTTGGATCTCATTAGCGCCGGTTGCCACGAGACTGAGTCTTAAACTCGGAACGAGGAGACTCTGAGAAATCCCAGGTCCTGGGACCTTGGCAAGAGGACAAAATTAAAAGCTGATGAGCCCGAATGCTCGGCAAAATAAAAAGATTTCTCAACGTATTTGCGTATTTTGTATCAGGCATTTTTTCCACTCCCCCCAGTTTTATAAATGTTTGCCTTGATGGGCGAAAATGCGAAAGGAAATATGAGCTGCAAATGGAGTGGACGCGATGGGCAGGAAAGAATGTTCGATAAAAGGACAACAACCATTGGCTGTTCGACGAGAACAGATACATTGATAGAAGGACAACAATGCTGATAATTTGCCTAGTTGATTGAAATTAAAATCCAATGGGACAACTTCAAGACCTTAGCATTGCAAACTACTTGAAATATCTTTATATTGTGTTTTATTAAAAGCACTTAAGTATTTGTAATTAACATTACTAGGTTGTCGTCTTGGTTTCTGAACCGCAATTCGGTTAAACACTTTTTATTTTTCAAGTTATAAATAGTACTTTATCTAAACTTATATATAAGGTTCTTTAATTATATTGAAAAACAGCTTTAGTTATCGATCAAAGATCTTTGATCCTTTAGGTCTTTCTGCCTTATACGATCCATCCCCAGTACAGTTGCCTCTGCGATGACTAATCATTAGCCTGCATTAGCCGCCTTGTTGGCCCTGTACAGTGAGCCCGCAATCCGGGCATAAACAAGGCAAATCGGCAATAAATCAAAAATCAATACAGTCAACGCCATTTTGTAATCGCTGTGGGGGTTTGAAAAGCGTCAACCGAAACCAATACAAAGGCCATAAGTAGAATCCATGCTGGCCCTCTCGCTCACTCTCGATCTATCCATCTCTGTCTGTCCTGTCTCCGCTGGCTGACAAGAAATGTTAGAAAAGAAACAAGCCAAAGAAATCGAGGCTGGGGGCTAAAAAACAGCATCCACCCGCCAGGACGAAGTCCTGAAGGAAGGGGAGGAGTCAAGCCAAGGGAAGCTTGAAAAGAAACAGAGCTGGAAAAATAAAAAAAGGAAGAAAATAAAAAGTAAACTCAAAGCAAACGAGACTAAAATTATAAAAATTGCCCTCCTGGTGGTTCAGAGTGTGCCTGTGCCCCCCATCCAAAGTTCCATCCTGCTGCTCCTGCTGACGATGATGATGATGGTGATGGTGATGGTGATGAGGATGATGGCGATAAGGAGGAGGAGGAGGAGGAGGAGGAGGAGGAGGACCTAGAGCAGGACCAAAACGAAACGAACGCGATTCCAATACGGGACATCAACGTCACTGAGGGTGGATGGTCCGAGTTTCGGTTCGGGTTTGAGTCCATGTCCTGGGGGTGGTACATAAGGACCTCTCCTTTATATGCAGGAGCCATTATATACACACAGGCACTCGCTCCTTCGCCTTGTGTACACACTATATAGCAATGGCCCGCAGCGTCAATGGACCAAAATAATAACGACTAACGGCCTGTTAAGGGAAAATGCAACGAACTGTTGGCGAGGGGGTGGGGTTGGTTGCGGGGCGGGGGGACGAAGGAGCGGTGGGTGGTTGGGGGCTGGGTGGCCAAGGTTTTTTAAGTGGTCGCGCGTGACGTGCACGTCGGCGGAGTACACTGAGAAAACAACAAAATTTATGCCACTTCGAATTTGGAAAACTGAATGATTTTAAAGGTGTACAAAAATTGTAAACCAATAAATTAAGATAACTTTTAAAAGAAAAAAACATTATATCGTCATTCATTAAATGTTCTGATTGAATATAATCAATGTTGGTTAATATTTTGCTAATATAACCTATTAACTGGGAAATATATATTTTTTAATTTGAAGTAAAATTTCTTTCTTTAACGTAACGTTTTTTTATGCTTATAAAAAAACATAGGCATTAACAAAAATGCTTTGTATAAACTTGATAATTTCAGCAATATTTGTACCCGAAACTATCCAAATAGGAGGGCTTTAAGCAAGGATTAATGATTTAAAAAATTCTTCAGAACCACTCTAAAGTCCTATCCCTTTTTCTCAGTGTATAGGGCGGTGGAGTGTTCGAAAGCTGGGATATGGAGAGCATCTCCTGCTGACGTGGTATTTGCCAGCTCCGACTCTGATCGGTTGGCCGCCATGGCAAAACAAATTTTTATACCACCCCCGCCCACTTATTTGCACACAAAACTCTTGTTACTAGCTGCCATTATGATTTTGAAAAGCCATTGCCATTCCACCCACCCTCACTCTCGACCATTTTTTTTTTACACCCACTCCGCTTCATTTTTGCTCATTGAAAAACTGTGAAATTTTATAATAAGCATTTTTTTGTTGGTTGTTGCTGCCAGATTATTGTCGATGATTGTGATTGCGTTTTATGTTGTTCCTTTTATTACCAGGTCAGAACGGGGGTCTTTTTTTCGTAGGCGGATGGGGAGCCCCATTTGCTGCTTTTATTTGCGTCCCCGTTCTTGGCGTTCTTTTTTGTGGACTGTGCTGTAATATTCCTTTTGAAAAAAATTATTATTTTGTTTGCCTCGTGTGCCTCTCTACTGTTGCCGGATTTTTGTGCTCGGCCAGGCGCTATTGGTCTCCATTTAAGCTTATTAATTTTAAATGCGATTTTTAATTAAATATTATCAAAGCGTGTCGAGGGCGTCATTAAGTTCGAAAGCTTCTGATGTAGCGATTGGCGTTGCATTGCAGGGAAGAGCTGTGTAGGGTAGATATTTGAAGAGATGTTAAAAATCCCTTTTTACAAATCGATTCACACCAAGTGGGCGATTTGAGAAGCGCGGAGAGGGGCGCTTTGAGTAATCAATTATCGCTGTATGTGGTTCTTAGTAAGGCAAAGAATTGATACGACATGCTGATAACCTGGGAAAAAGTGGGTATAGTATAAAATTGTACAAATATTTTCAGTTTTTAAAACCTTCATATAGGTAACCAAAGATATGGGTGGAAAAGTGGGGGGCCTAATTGAAGCTGGCTTCTGACTTCGCATAATCAGCAGCTTTAGCATGCTGCAGTAGGTTTTGCTGCACTGAAACCACTTCTGATTGTAGGCAGCATCTCCCACTCTCAAGCTCTAAAATGGATATTGATATGGTAGGAATAATATTTAATATATTACCTTAAACTCACCGCAGCAATTAAAGAGTCTCCATAGTAGCACACCATAAAAACCTGCACCATTGAGGTCATCAAAAAAATGCAGTAAATAATAATGACCTCTACAGTGGATTCGGTGACCTGAAAAGCGATGAAGCAAATCTGCATAGAGGCCATCAGGAAATTTAGCAGAAGGGAGAAGCTATATAGATCGTTGACATGTTCGCAGAGTCTAGGGAAAAATATATTAATAATTAGAATCCTAATGAGAGATATTTCTCTTACTTGAGGCACTTGTCGTGATATCTTATAATATAAATGAGGAACTCTTTGTTCTCTTTGTCCTCCTCCGGTTTACAGGGATGCTCCTCCAACCTCATAGATATGTAGTTAAAGTGCATGCAAATCTGGGTAATGACAACGACAAGCAAGAGATCGGCGCATAGAAAAGCTATACCCGCTAGATAGGCTCCATGGGCTATATCCCAGTACATGATCCAGTAAACCAAATTACTGCTTGTAGCATCAAAGGGAAACCAGATGAGGAAACCAAAATTCCGATCAAAGGTCTCGTAGCCCAGAAAATTAAATTTCACAGAGGCTTTAATAGCCGGATAAAAGGAAAAAGTAGTCGTATATGCCAGGCACAGAAAGGTGAAAATATTTATCACACGCTTCATGGTCTTCTCAAAGTCAGACATTCTGTATTCCTTCTGCTTTTTAAGGCTTTTTGGATGCATTTCCTCCAGGTCATCGAGCAGCATAATCAATGTTTTCTTGCCTTTCACCATGGCGGCTTGCTTGAAGTCAGACACTAGGGAAAATCCAATGCAGGGAGCCACTGCAATGGCCAAACGAATGGTCTCAAAGTCCTGAATTGATTTGTAGAAAAACACCAGTTCACCGATGACCAGCAGATTGAAGTTGATAAAACCCGCATATAGATAGATCTTGAGCAGCAGGGATTTCAATGGATTGGTGGAGCGATGGGCGTAGATATCCTCTCCAATGGTCCGGTAAAACTGCACTGGCACTCTCATCAACTCCATAAAGGTCCTGGGTGAATTTTCCTCTGGCTTTTCCATTTTATACTTAAGTTTTGTTTTATTAACTTTACCGAGAAATTTCGAACTGGAACTGTTTGTGGTCAGTCCTTCGCGTTGGTCTTATATAGTGGGCGGCTGTGGGCGTGTCTGACAAGTTTTTTCTGCCCCATCATGTCGCGCCTTGAAAAGTGTTGATAATTGTGCCTAAACTTTTAACTAACCAATGTAATTAGCTGTGAACTTTTCTCACTCTGTGGAACCAGCTGAAAAGGTTCTCAAAAGGAGGAAATCAGGGGACTGGTGAAACAGGACTCGACCTTCACCAGCTGCTAATCAACATGAATTGCAACAAAAGATGTCTCCATCTTGCCACCTGCGATAATTAAGCGATACACTGAACAAATAATTATAGGATATTAAATATAATATTTAAAAAAAATTATACAACAAATGTGAATAGAAATGTAAGGAGTTCATTATAATATTTTGTGTATTTATGAACTTTTTATTAACGACTTTACCTAAAGATCTAAGAGGGGCTTAATTTTTAAACGTTTAGCTATTAAATATTATTTGTATAATTGTTATCTGTATTGTTATTTGGGTTGTAGTTTAGTTTATTTGTTATATTTTATTTTCTTATGGAAGCCTTTAAAATTTATCAATTCCGACATAAAGCAACTTAAATTAATCACTACTAATTGAATGGAAATTCGTTAGATTTTTTCCCGCCTGCCTCTGTAACAAAGGGCCAGAAAGGTGTGGCATTGGACAAGCACTGCTCTACTCTGGATCATAATGAATGTGTTGAATGAAATGAAAATAATTTTTCTTGTTATCCTGCCTCCCCAGGAGCACAAATTGAGCGGAAAATAACTAATAAAGTCGGACGTGGACGGAGGCCATGAATAAAATGCAAGGCTCCCAGGCATTTTGCCAAGATTATGGGTGGTTTAATGTGGGTGGGAAAATGGTGGAAACTCAACCAGCCATGGACCATTAGAGGGAAGGAGGGGATGGGTGGTCAGGAGGAAGCCTTCTCCGGGCACGTGCAAAATGGCAGCTCAAATTGAAATGCTGCCGATGCCACAATGGGTAATTTTCATTTCAATTTTCACAGTTTTCACCCCCCATCCCGCTGGTCTGACAATTTTTTGCTCATTTGCAGTTTGCATTTGAGAATTGAACTTGTGCCCGGAGCGAACAATGATGTTTCAGATGATGATGGAGAATCTCTTTAGGATTTTTTTCCCGCTCGCCATCGAAGGAAAACTTTATCCCGTCAGCTGCGTGTGGCAAGAAAAAGTTTGGGAAATGTAGAAAATGTTTGCATCATATTGAAAACTCTTAACATTCTTCGTCGCTTACGTTGCCATGGTCCCTCGAAAGTTTCTGTATTTAATAATATGGGGGAAATGGCAAGGAATCTGTCGGTTGTCTCACTGCAAAGTTTGCTGAATTTTTATAGAAAAATATATTGTCACTATATGCCCAAGTTATGGTTTGAGTATGGAAACCTCTAGGGAAAACAAACAAAAGAAAATCATTTAGTCAGTTCATTAATAAGATTTGTGATATGACAAAATAAAATTATTACCGATCTTAATAATACATTTTAATAATTTATAATAAGCACAAATTTTATGATAGGACATATGAAAATAAATAAATGCTTTCATTGTTTTATAAATATTTTATTTTATTAGATTTAGCGCCTATCACACGATATGTGTTTCGACATGCCATTTTGCTCATCCAGCATTAATACATTTTCCTTTATTCTGTTTAATTACTAGCTTCGATTAATTAGCACAGCTGCCAGAAATGGAAAACACATACCATACATTTATACATATACGTTTTTTAGCTCAACTTGTTACGACTCAATTATACTCCCCTCGATTCCTTTTGAGTTGAGCTCCTTTATTTACTTTGAGTGTTTATATTTAAGGGGTAATTTTGAGTTAGGGGTGACTTTGAGTATAAGTTTGAGTTTGAGTTTGAGTGTAAATATTTTCACGTTTTTGCTTTGCGATGTTGTGCTATGTTTTCCACCCCTTTTTGAGTTGTTTCTATGTTTTTTCCCCTCTCTAAAAACCATTCCCACTTGAAATGTGTCTGTGCTAAAGGAATGGGAACAGTTTATCCTGCCAATAGAGGGCGCTGGTAAGGTGTTCAAGGATATGCAAATTAAATCTAGGACCTTATTCTTATCTATTGAAACAGATTTATTTGATAGTTTCTGAAACAGGCGCCAGGTGTCGTTTGTTTGATATTTTATTATTTATTTTTGTATAACATAGCGAATTTATTATATTTTTCATATTGATCTGGTTTTTTAAGTTATATTTTATTAATATGTTGAAACATTTCTGTCCATTTTAAGGACCTCATTTGAATCCTTTTTCACTTTTCTGCAACTCAATTTCATTTTTTTTTTGTTTCACAGCAGCATTTTGAAGAGCTGCACTTAAGCGCAGATTTTAATTACTTTCCGGCCGACTGGCAACGGAAGGAACGGAACACAAAAAGATCCTTGGCAGGGGGTTTCCATTTGTTCATGAAGGGGGGTGTGTATCCTTTTTGCAACATTTAGAGAATGCATTTATCTGACGGACCCTTGGAGCCGAGAATCTGGCATCTGAATTAGCCGCTCGCCTTTGTCGCAAAAAGGAGGCAAAAAAGAAAAGAGTCCGCCTCAAGTGCAGGAGAAGAAAGAGAAGAAAGGCTGCGACTGTGACACATGTGTGTGCCAAAAGGAAGGGGGTGGGGAGTCAGGGAGGGGCCAAGGAAACGCTGGGCAAGTGCACTTAGCAGCTTGTAGACGCCCCAGTTGACATTGCCACACGCACACCAGCGTGTCTGCCACTTGGGGGTTGTTTTCTTCGAGCCATAAAAAATTCGCACATGAGCGAAACACACACACACTTACTTGGCGAGACAATGGCGCTGGCAAAAAAATAAGAGGAGGGGCTGAGTATGGTAGGAGGGGTTATGGGGTGAGGAACCTGCCTCGAAGTGGTTGCTTGCAACCCTGCTGCAATTTTCAAATGGCCCAAACGCTCAAGGCGCAACAACAGCAACGACATGTCCATGTCCTGGCCGCTTTTGTTACAGTCCTCGCTCGCAGGACCCCTTTGCACCTCCCCTGCCCCCATTTCCGATCCCCCTTGCCACGTCCATGTGCGTCCCCCCCACTCGTGTAATCACAAACATGCTACAAAAGCCAGAAACAGGCTCAAGTTAATGACTTGGCAACATGGTGAGAACGCAGCGAGAACAGAACGAGGATGCACTTCGCAAAGGACATGCACTGAAATTGTTGCTGATCCTATCATTATAGAATATATATTTTGAAACTAGGAGAAAATGGTGAAAATCGGTTCGGAATATATAGAAAACCAAATGTATTAAGTAAGTAAGTATTATAAAATGTAAATACAATAGCTATTTAAGATATATTAGGCTAGCAATCTCTAAACATGTTTTATCTTTATATCCTTAAATTATATAAATATTTGTATTGTAACAAAGTGAGCCAAGCGCATATCTGTAAATTATAAAAATTTATTTTTTTTTCTATAACTCTAATAATTTAAATACCTCAGACTTAATAAAATATGCCTGATTAGCTAGTAAGGTACTAATTCAAATAAGAATTAATAAGACAATAAATCAAAACATTTTTCCCAGTGCAACTGCAGATGAAGTTGAATTCAAAGCTGTATCTGGAGATGGATGTGGGATATGCACCTGCATTTTATTGCATCCTGCCGGAGGGCCGAGACAATGGGGCCTTTGTCTTTGTCTAGGCCCGTCTATCCCATCCCATTCAGCCATCCAGCTGTTGGCCAAGAACAATTCCCATTTCGCGGAGTCAAAGTCGCGATGATCTTGATAGCTAATTGAGCTGGGACAGCTGGGCAGGAATTTGTCCCCGAATGGTTTACCATATTGGATAGAGAGGTTTCGCAATGCCGCGCTGTAGCCATCCATAACCCTCATGCCCCCAATCCCTGCTGCATTTATCCATCTCCTGGGGGTGTCACGCATGCGCCTTTGTCACCCGTCCGAGCCACGTCAACACTTCGAATGTTCCTGGCCATTTTTGGGCAAATAACTTGCTCAGCCGCGGATCCCGTTAGCGCGGACGGCCTAAAGAGTTGTCATTCAGTTGTCGCCGCAGACCACCGTTGGAGATGATGTCGCGTCTCCATCTGTCTCTGGTTTTTTTGTTGCCTCCTGGTAAACAAAAAAAAGGCAAAGGAGCTCCAAGTTTGTCTCCTCAGCTTTGCGGCGTGTTGTCGTCTGCAAATTGTTCGCGTCGCTATTATCCAGGGGCATCAATCTCCCGGCAATTGACAGGCCTGCTCCACTGAAAAACAGCCTTTTTATGGCCAAGACGAAATTATTTACTCAGGCCAGAGCCACCGCCACCGCCACCGCAATTGTCAATCTGGGAATTGTGCCCCCCCCTTTTTTCGGCCTGCCCCCGGTTTTATGGCAATTTGATTGGTTGGCAGTTTCTCTGTAAATTGCTGCAAGTCTGCCTTTTGTCTCGTCGCTTAATTTAATTTGTATTTCGGCTCTGGCGCATTTATGGTTAGTTGGCGGTCCTGACTTGATTTTTTCCCCCTGACTGATTGACGGAATTGAGAGGTGGGAAGTGACAGGATTGTCAGGAGTGTCGGCACAGGCTGACTGCATGTAAATGCTGGTAGGGTTAATTGCTGATCAAGTAAATTTTTGTCTTGAAAGGGAATGTGGTAATTTCGAAAAAAAGACAAAATATATTTTGGATTGAACATGATAATATCATAATATTTTACTTTATTTAAAAGCCAGATTTAACAAAACTTTACCGGTTCTTGTACAAGTTTTAAAAGCTAAATCAGATTAATGCATACAATGTTTTTATCATTTTAGAACTTCAGTAATTACTGATGATGTCTTTATTTTATTAGCTTAAGGCCTCAATAAAAAATAATAATTCTTTTAAAATTATTACAAATTTCCCATTGAGTTGCGATTAGAATATTTTTTATATTTTTTGGGAAAAACTGTGTAAATATAAATAAATAGTCTAAATAAATTTGAATTTTTTAGATGTTGCTAATTTTATTCTTTTACAAAGAACATGTATTTTCTGGTTAGGGAGCTAATTTTTAAATGTTTCAAAAAGTATTTAAGTTAACTTATTATTTTTAGAAAATTATTCTAAATACCTTTTGAGGTTTGAAAACATAAATGTAAATAGAAAAAATTATAAGATTAATTTGCTTATACCTTTTGTTATTTTTTAATTATTTATATCTTTAGAAGTATTTAAGAAAATCTCCAAGCAACACTTAATAGCAACTATTAGTTTTTAACATGATTTATAAAGCAACATATATTTGATTAAAATTGTCTTAGCAATATAGAACTTTAAAGCCTTTATAACTGCGTATGAATTAAAAGTAAATCCTTCTTTAAGCACATCTCAAGTTACTCAGTAATTTTCTGCCAGAAGCTCCTACCTTTTCAATTCCGCCTTTTCATTTCAAACTCACAGCTCGCCGGCTTTTCAGCTTCATCGGACTGAACAACTTTAAGCTGATTTTGCGGTCATAACTGCTCAAACCCAAGGCCCCGAAACAACGGCAATCCGACAACTTTTGCCATATCAATGCCATGCAAAAATAAAAACCAAAACTGAAATGTACAAAAGCGGAGCAAAGGAAAGGGCTGCGACTGGAGGCTGGTTGGGAAATGGTAGGAAAATGGTAGGAAAATGGGGGAAAATAGGGAAAAGCTGAGACTGGGTGCGGGTACCCATGTTCCATTGCATTTCCGTTGCTTTTGACGCGATTTTTTCCCACACAGTCGACTATGCTGCATGCAACAAAAGCGATGAAAACAAAAACAAAACTTTTGCCATTTTTAATTACAGCTCTGAAAAGCGCCGAAAAAAATTCGCAGTTTGCCTTAATTACCGCGCGAAAAGCGAGACAGAGTCAAGGGATAGATAGAGAGTTGGGGGGGGCGAAAAAGTGGCAGGGTTTTTCCTCGCTTTTCCCCGTTTTTTTTTAAATATTTTTTTCGCTGATGAGGCGCACTTTGATGAAAGAATTGCAGCGACGACGATGACGACTACCTCGCAATTATGGCAACATGGAAATAAAGAAAAGCGAAATAATTCTCGTACTTGAAGGTATCGCAACAACTCCATTTTCGCCGCTGCCCCTCGAGTTCTTGGTTGGTTGGTTGTTTGGCTGGCTGCGCGGCAAGTGGAAGTGCATTGAGGCATGCAACAGGAACAGTGCCTCTGAAAAGTCTGAAAACACAGCCGCAGCTGCACTTTAACTTTGGCGCGCAATGAGGGGATAAGTCGGGTGAGAATCGTACTCCGCATGGCCGCCTGACACGCCCCCCACTGCCATTGTACATTTCCATTCTAAAATAATGGAGAATTCGCCCATGGAGCTGGAAAGTCATGACTAATTAATAATATTTAAATGCATTTACTTTTATTTTCATAGCAAAGGGAATGTAAACACATTTGTAAATAAAGTCAAGACTTAGCATTGCATTTCTACAACATTTTAAATGATTTTCAAATGCTTTGAGCATCAATTCTTCAAAGAATTACATTCCTAACATTATAATATTGAGTTAAATAGGTTGACAATTAAGTGAATATTTTAAAATTTAAAATAAAATTTGTATATCTTTTAAATTAATTTATAAATACCATTTCTTTAGTTTTAACTTTTAAAAACATATAGTTTCAATAATTTCTCTTGCATTACTTTTAGAAATTCCCCTAAAACCCGTCTTCAAATTTTTTATTTCCGACCATTTTCTGAGTGTATCTATACTCTACTACGACTCAGCAGCATATGGAAAATATCCCAGATAATAAACCAAATAAAAAACAGCAAAGAAGTAATGAAACCACTGAAAAAATGAAAAAGCTGCGAAAAAAACAGGGGGCGCGTAGATAGTCCTAGACATTCCACTCGCAGAGGGGGGAAAATGTGGAGGCATATCTCGTAATTATGCTGACAAGAGTTTACTTTGGGCTCCGCCAAATGCAATGGAAATGTCATTAATATTCGCGCCCATTAAAATCGACGCCAAGCGGAAAACTCCCAAAGGACGGGATCCCAAAGTGCGAGGGGCTTTCCAAGGGGGTTTCGGTATGGTACATCATTGCACTTTGAATGGGCTTCATTAGTGCGGTTTATTGAAACGCCGACTGCTGCATAGATACAATTACAAGTGGACGCCTGGATGGATAGATAGATAGATAGATAGATCCCGTAGATACAATTGCAAAAAATTAGTAACCAACTTGGCCGCTGAAGTGGGAGTCCATTGAGAACGGTCACAATGGAACTGATCGGATCTGAAGTGGCCCGAAGTGCAGATAGATGAAGCTGAATGGAGCCAATAAACGAGCCAATAAGGAAAGCTCAATTCAATGAAACCAGTTACGCAACGAGGAAATGAAGTGTTCAAGTAAATATTGTTGAGGGTCTAATGAGAATTGAAGAGGTGTCAAGGCATAAATCAAAAACATATATAACATTTGCCATTACAGAGATATTTTTGTAGGCCAATCCGTTAATAATTTAATCATGTTTTAGAAAAGATATAAAGATAGTAGTTATTCCAGTAAATAATGCTCAACAGATCCTTTTTTAGAGATGTCGTATACAGTTTTTGGTCAAGTTTAACCTATTTAAACTTATCCCGCAGCAATTAATTTTATTTATCTTCTGGGCACATTTAAATGAAATAGCTAAGAGTTTATCTGCAAGGTAATAAAGCGGACTCCTCTCCTTTAACGGGCATTTAATTGAAACCTTCTAGGCAGTGGCCTAAAGACCTTTACAGGTTTATAGACTTTTCCAGCCTCCTGCCGGCGACTTAACTATTTCCATTACCCTCGTCCATTATCAACTTCGCTTCCAATTTCAATCAACGGTTTTCCCCTCTAGTCTTTCCATTTGAAATGAGCTCACATCAATTTTAATTACCATCTAAATACGAAGTCTGCTCCCTTCTCCGTTTCTTGGCTTTCGATACGCCCCTCGGAATTAACTTGGCCATCGTTTGCAGCGTGCGTTGAAATAATTTGCGTTAATTTTTCGGTATTAACAAGTGAAGTTTTAGTGCCCCTGCTCGCTGGTTTTCAAATGGTACGAGCATTTCTTTTTTTCGAGGAGGTTGGACCGGCGCCTGCAAGGGCAATTAATCATAAGCTGGCTACCCAAAAAAACGTCGAAACGGCTTCCCTTTTGGGCTGGCTCTTTCGCTTTTTTGGCCAGCAAATGTAAACAAAATGCACGCCCCGTCGTCATTCGGATCGTCATCGCTGTCTGCCACAGACAAATGGTTGGCCAAACGGCCAAATGGCCAATGGGCCAATGTGACTGCCAACTGCAGTGCCCCTAAATACCCCCTCCCCTCTTTCTACGTAAAAAAAAATGTTTTTGCCTTGGCAAGAAATGTGCATGTGAAATAAAGTCTGCGGCTGAATTGGCTTTCACATGGGGGTTGCGCTGGTCAGATGTGAACGGGTATTTTGACATGGCCGAGTAAGGAAATTTATAGGCCAGGTACTGAGAAAAAATATGATTGCACTAAGAAAGGGGGGAAAAAAATCCCCAGCTTAGTTATAATATTATAGCAATCAAAAACCATGAAAAAACATTACTTTTAAAGATTAAAATGTAGACAAAAATTGAACTACAAAATAACTCTTTATAAAATGTAAGAGTCATTTATCATAGATTTGAGAACATGACTATTAATAGATTTATCTAAAACTATCAAGGGTTCAATATTCCCTAAAAACTACCATGTAAATTCAATTGAATATTTTTCTAGGTTTATTTTATTGCAAAATTGAACTATATCTGTTTTTTGAGTGTGGATTAATCCCCCCTACACACAGATTTTCATTCGAATGGTTTTTTGAGTGCATGTTTTCCTGGAGATGTTGGCTCCTTGGCAGCTTTTATCAAATGCATCAGAGTAAGGTGATCGTTTGCTGGCCATGTTTTTAAGCTTGGCTAACCACAGTAGTCGCGTTTTTTAAGCCGCCGCTTAATGCGCTTTTAAACATGCAAATTGGCTCATTATGGGCCACGTTTTCGGCTCCTATTCATGGGTGCGACTTAATTAGCCCGGCTAATTGCAAGGCGCTACCGTTTGCCGCGCGTTCCCGTTTCCAGTTTTATGGGCTGTTAATTGAGCCAGACCACTCAAAAGCCAACAGTCACCGATGCGCCTTTGTTTCCTCGCGATTTCGGGGAATTTCGGGCTGAGTTTATGATGCCTGAAATGGATTTGGGCTTTGAAAGTGCAGGTTGCATTTGCTCAGTTGGGCTCGCCGGCTAACAAAGATTTCAATCTTGATTGGAAGGAAAGCCAGTATTTATAAATGGGCTACTTTAATTACTCCAAAGGTATTTCCTCCACTAATTTAACACAACTATAAGTTCAGTGGTCATAAAATATTAAGATAATTAACTTAATGGCAACTTAAATATCTTTTGTAATTGCTTAATTAACTAATTTGGTTAATAAAATTGCTGGGTTACATTTACATTTACATTTGGAATTTAACAATTTTTTTTTTTCATTTATGATTTTAAAAATTTAGAATTTAACAATTTGTATTTTCATTTATGAAAACAGCGAATCAATTTGCCTCTGCATTTCACAATATTTCCCTTCCCATTTATGAATACTTCGAATCAATTATCTTTTATGAAGTGCTCCCGAACTGGTATCGTTTTCAAGGTGAAAGGTATCGATTAACCCAGCCATCGAGCCCTGTAATAAGCCACCACTTGACTGGCTGAATGTAACACGTATTTACGATTCATGAGATTCAATTGCAGGGCACAATTAAAATGGCAATTCCTCTGACAGGCTGACAAACTGACAATGCAAATTAGCACTTATGCCATTGATTATTGCCGATTGCCGATTGCCAATCGATTCGCACAAAAAAGGAACCCTGCAATTGAAGGGAGGCGGAGTGCCACAACAAAGGCAAACAAAACCGATGTCCTGTTGCAAAATGAACAAAGGACGTTGCAATTAAACCGGGCAGATCCCTGGGTGTCTGCAAAACACTCTCACCCCAAGGACATCGAGGATATCCCCTGACTGCATTTGCATAATTTCCATATAATTCTCTGTCGACCCGTTAGGAGAATACAAAGAAAGGGTTTTCGATCTAAACGGGGAATATTTCTCTATGCAAATTTCAGGCGGCGTGTGAAAATTCTATGCCGCTTTCAGAGTCAAAAGACAGCTGCTCCTGGTTTTATTTTCCTACCGATGCTGTTAATGCCTTGCACCTTAGATATCCTCGCACCTCTACTTGCACTGCAGTCTATAAATATTCAGGCGCTGCATTGACAGGCCCCCTGGTAAAAGTTTTTCCTGGTCAAAGTTTTCACTCTGCGACAGCTTAAAACAATAAAAATGGCTGAGGAAAAATAATATGGCAAAAGGAAAAGCAAGCCCAGTGAACTGTAATAAGAGAAGGGGAAAAGCGTTGCCTGAAAAGTTAGCGTATCATTTGGCGTTTTATGTTACGCCGATTTGCGTGGCCACGCAAAGTTGCAACAACTTGCCGGAGTTATAACTTTGTGCGCCACCAAATGAACTGCGTGGCAAGAACTGAAATCCCGAATAATAGTTCTGGAAAAAATAGAGAAGTATAAAAGTATTGAGGGATTTTTCAGAAATTTCATGAGAAATTTCATGAGAAAAACCATTTTGTAAGCTATGAAGTTTTAAAGTTTAATTCCCCCTTTCCATATTAATTAAATTTTAAATATAAATATAATAAAAAAAAAACAAATTAATTGAAAAAAAACGTATTCCCTATATTTTTATTAAAATTTTACCTTAATAAATTGATGAATAATATTAAAATAAACAGTTAGAAAAATAAAATTGTTTGAGTTTTGCAAGCACACCAAATGGTTTAAAAACAGAAAAAAAATATTGTTACAAAACATTTTTAATTTTTCATTTAAAATATTATTAATAATTTTATTATCTTTTTTATTAAAATACAAATATTTTAATTCTGTTCATATTCTTTCAATCCATACGTCCACTTATTTTATAACAATTTAATCTTCTCAAAGTTCTCTGTTGCTTTCATTTAACTAAATTTTACCTCGTCAACTGCAACCCATTTAACCCGTTGGGACCACTGTTGAGTTCTTTATTCCATTTCCTCCATTTTCCTCCCGTCAGCAAATGAATTCCAGAAATCTTTCCTCAAGTCGTCAGCTTTCCATTTCTGTTCGCCCAGTTCCTTTTTGGCAGCCAACTCGATGTCCTTTCACACCTACGTCAAGGACACGCACACAGGGACTTCAGTGCCAGACGCACACTCACTCACACACACACACACAGGGACACAAAGGAAAATGGAAAATAGAAAACTCTTGGCCACTCCCACCGTTTTGCAGAGCTAAATTAATTAAAAACTTTGCCCTCCATTTCTGGGAGCCCGTTACAAGTGACGGCAAATTGCTCCGCCAGCGGATGAGTGAGAGAGAAAGGAAAACAGAGAGAGAGTGAGATAGACGGAGAGAGGTTGAAAGAGAGTTTTCCTGAATTTTCCGAGAGAGTGTTAATTGCATTAGCGCCTGTGAACTTTGACCCCGGCTACCAGTTGCGGTCAGCTGAATTTTTTCAACACTTTTGTAACGAGGTCAAAAGAGCGCCACCTGCTGGACATTTTCCAGAAAAAACACCTCCCCTTTCCCAGTTCAAAAAAAAAGGAACAAATTGCGTAAATATTTTCGCAGCGTTAATAAACTTTTTTCCTTTTGGCCGCTTAATGCGACAGTTTTTCCCTCACCTCCAACTTCATTTTCATCTTTGGGTCTCGACCTTCGGTGGGTGGCATTTCCCGCCCGACTGCTTTTCCTTTGGTCTCTCTCTGCACCTCGCTCTTCGCCCCCGTGACAGTGAAAATGATAGCAAGGACAAGAAAAGTGGCTAATTAGGTTTTTGCCCCGGCTTCCTTATTCCTCTCTGACGTCACCGTTTGCTGGTGTAATTCGGTATGAAATGAAATTAGTTGGGTGGTTTTTGGGTGGTTTTGCGGCGACCAAAGCTTTTTAATGAGTTTTTGTTTTTATTTTGTTTGAGTCTGGGTCGCCGGGTTCCACTAATTTGCATTTCCCGTTTTTTTTTGGTCAAGGTCAATGTCAACATAAGTTCACAGACGGGTCAGGGTCATGGAAGTTAGGAGGATGAGCAGGATGAGAGGTCTGTTCAAGGTTGTTTATAAATAGAATTTAATGAGGGAAAAAAGGGTTAGAAGGGTTGGGAATTAACTCATGGAAAATAAAGCCTTTTCCGGTTCAACTTTTACATAAAACCAAGTCTTTATTATGATCCTATCTAGATATCATCTTAACTTTTTCTACCTACAACTAAATACTTTTTTAATGCATATATTTCTGATAGAATACCTTCTTTAAAAGGGAAAACTATAGACTTTGCTTTAATAAAAATATATTTTAGTTATTAAAATAAAGTTTTGAAAATACCAAGTTTAAGGTATTATAACTATTATTATCTTAAATTGCGTTGAAGTATATTTTATCAAGTTTTTATTTTATCTTTTAAAAATCTATCTTTTCCACCCCTAATCACAGCTTTATTTTCATATTTAAAAGGAAACTTTTGTTCGCTTTTTTGCCTCTATCAATCTCAACCACTTGAAACGATTTCAAATTCAAGATCCCCCAGTTCAAAGAACATTTTCGTCGCTTTCAAGCCGTGACATGGCCCAAACTGTACTCACATCTGCCTCCTTACATAGATTTTCTTGTACTTTTCCACTTTTCCACCGCCTATATGTGTGCACGCATATTTGCACAGAACCGCCCCTCGTTGAAAACTCACAAGTTCCCGCCCACGATTTTCAGTTGTTACTGCTCCCCCCAAAAAACCCAAGTTTACCAACATTTTCGCAAATCAACGGCAGACAAAAATCTTTTATTCAAATTTTATTTGATTGCTTTGCGATTTTCGCTGTTGTTCGGAGTGAATAAGAAAGGTACGCCGAAAAAGGACGGAGGCATCTCCACCGAAAGAGACGCATGAGAAATCAACATCGGGGGGTACAGAAAATATTATTTCGAGGACGACAACTTAGGGTTATTGTTCAATTTAAGCACGCAGACAGTGGCTGCAAAAGAGTGGAAAAATTTCACGTCGCTGGACGGGACAGCCGAAAAAGAAAAGCTCGGAAAAGTTCAGCATCAGCAGGATAAGAGCAGGACAAGAGGGCCAGGACGAAGAACCAGTCTGATGGGAAGACAGATGGACAGAAGGACCCAAAGTCGAAACGACGGACAGCCAGTCACTTGCAGTCATAGACAAATTCTGCACGAAAATAGTTGGGTTTAAGATTTCAGGAGGATCTTGAGATATATACACAGAATTAAAAAGGTTATCGGGTTGTTGAAATTGGATTAAATTAAAAATAATATTAAAATCTACAATCACAAAGATTTGTTAAAAAAAGATAGCATCGGAAAATACATAAAATAATTTAACACATTTTTTAGTAAATCAAATAATATTTATAAAAAGAAGCAGTAATCAATAATTTATTTTAGACAGTGTTGTAATTTTCAAGATTTAAGAAAAGACTTAAAGTCAAGTAAGGGCTAAGATACAAAGTTTTAAAAAACTTTAAACAAAGTAAGTCTTGCTAGACTTATGTATGTACTAAAAAAACCTTCTGAAACTTTAAGGAAACAAAGACCATAACAAAGTAACTTTTAACGGCCAGTACCAACACCTTTGAAGATAAAATATGGCATCAGGTGAGTGTTCACTGCATTTGCAACAAAATTGCATTTGCATTAAACTCTTTAAACAGCGGCCGCCTCGTAATACTTGATTATTAAATTTTGCACATTAACAACGTTAGTGGAGGCGGTCTGGGGCCGAAACAAAATCTAGATAAATATGCCGGCCCGATATGGGCGGTGGTCCCTGAAAAGGGGGCGTGGCAGGGCAGGTGCAGGGAGGCAGTGAAGCGCAAGGTTCAATTTTGAGGCAAACATTTCGCTCCACAAGCTTGGAAAGTCGGTAGTCGGTAGTTGGGTAGTCGGGAGTCTCATAAGCGGGGAGCGCCAGTCAGTCGTCTATAAATTATATCCGTTCCAAATTGAAATGCGCGTTAAAATGCAGTTAACTTGGTCGTTCTGGCTGTCTCTGGGCCTTGGTCCCTGGTTCTGGCCATGTTGTTATGGCCACGGTGGCAGCACTGCCGTTTTATGGCCCTTTCCATCCTCATCGCCTTTATGCTCCCGCTCCTGTTTTACAGTTTGTGCGCACATAAAAATAGAAAATGGCTCTGAGCACTGCCGGTCGCATGGACACGAGCACATTAGAGTCCGGCTCCGCTTTTCCCCGCTTCCATTTCCCATTTTCCAGGCACATTGTCCCAGCGTTTGTCCACCTGTTTGGCCCAAATGTTGATGGTCCACCCGAAAAAAAAAATAAAGAAAAGGGCAAACAAGATTTCCTGCCAACTAAAGACAAAGACAAAAGCTGGTGGAAAAATAAAGAGAAAATGTTAGAAAAAACGCTAGCATGGGAAATCGATGAGTTGTAGTTAGTTTTTGCTAACTGATTTCTTAATCAAAATAATAAAAATATTAGCCAGGTAAGATATTTTTTTTTATTCATTATAAAAGTGTTCGCAAGTGATAAGACTTTAATAAAAATTAGAAACGATGGGTACATAAATTGTTTCTAAATTGTTTAAAATATATTATGGAGCTGGTAAATTCAAGAAAAATTATTCAGGATCATGTCATATTGCCTCCATTAACCCACTGAATTTATATACCAAAAGTTTTAATATAACTCGAAATATTTCTCAAGTTTTTCATGAGTTTGTTGCGAGACTGTTTTAAAAGATTCTAGAGATATTGATGTAGCTGATTGATATTTATTAAAGTGTATTATTGGGGAAAGTGTAAAATACTATATGTGGCTTCTCTCCCACAGATCAAGGAACCCTCTTCGGTGACCTGTTCCCAATCATCCTCCGAATCGCTATCAAAGCAGTTGGATACCCAGGACTTCTCCTTCTCCGCTGCGTGTGGCGCTCAAGTGTTAAGCTTATGTCATCATTGAGGCATGAACGAGCTTTAGACACGCTGCCTGATTAAGCATACGCCAAGTTGGCGCACATGGCGACTTAAATTTTAAAGACCTAAAAAAGAGCCACGTTGGCAATTGGCAAATAATGCTAAAAGCAAATGCCACAGCAAACGGCAGGGGAGAAAAACTATTCAAGGCTTTTCAAAGGCAAAAAGTTTCCCAGCAAGAAGATGAAAATGCCACGCAATTTGGGGAAAATGCGTGCAAAAGTTTTGAGGTTACGAGCGAACAAACATGGCGGCCCGAAATAGAGTTGCTTGTAAATACATTTGCAGAAATTGCTGAATAAATGTGAGGGCTTTTTGAGGGGGTTGGGGGGCGAAAAAGCCATTTCGCATGGGTGGAAAAACTAACAAAGGCCACATAAAGAAAATTTTCCATTTTATATGGAAAATAGGAAAAACCCGGGCGGGCAGCACACGCACAAAGATACGGGACGGATACAGACAAATCCACCACCACATGCATGTGTGTATTGCTTTAATAGAAAATTGCAAAAGTTTCGCAAAAGAAAATGCCTCAGCCAAGTCAGTTGGGCCAACCCAAGTGAGCCAACCCTCCCGACCGCTTTTCCCTTTTCCCGTTTCACATTTCCCATTTGCCCCTTTCCACCTTGCGTCGCCGTTAAAATTGAAAAGAATGTGCAAAAGTAGCAAACCAGAGCGAAAACGAGGTGGTTCGAGGGTCAGGGGTTGGGGATTGGAGATTGAGGGTCGGAAAATGGGTGGTGGTGATGGGGCGGTATGTTTGGCGGATCGAGGCTTAGCGTTCGGGGGCTGCCAAGAAAGCCAAAGTAAGCTCGAAATAAACCCCCATCGCAGCCAGCGCCAATGTTGTCTGCCAGGAAAAGCAAGCAGTGAACTGCGGAAAAATCCCCACGAAAATGAGATACGCTCTTCATTACGAAAGGAAGGGGTCAGTAATATCCTAAGATGAAAAACCCTAGAACGAGCCAAGTTTTGATCTTATTTTTACAAAAGAATTTAAGTTCTTACTCTACCTTACTTTATATTATATTAATGTATAGGTTCCTACATTTTAAACATAAAATAAAGACTATAACATTTCAAAGCATTTTTAATATTACCTGGAGACTACAAAAAATTGTCTTATTACTTAGAAGGTTACAAAAAAAGACTCATAAATACTGTTAAAATTGTTCATATAAGGGTCTGATATTTGCATATTAATAGCTCCTTACTTAATAAAGTGTTTGTGAAGAAAGTATTAATTTAACTTACCTTTTAATATAAGTATTACAAACAAAGTTTTATTTTGATGTGAGAATGTAAATTTATTATTTTTAAAAATTAAATCTAAGAACCCTTTTCTTACAATGGAATGTTTCAAGTCCAGTTGAAATACCCATCATACCTTTTCTTTTGGATACTGACTCAGTTCAGGAAAACATTGGAGGCCAGCACACGCAGCGGGCTCTATGAAGATTTACCGGTTTTAACGTTGCCAGTCAGCAGTTCACTTCCACTAAGAGTGTGTATGTGTGTGTGACGGGGCGGTAGTAGGTGTTGGGCGGTAAAAGGGGGAGTGGCAGGGTTCATGTCGCGACTGGCATTATTCGTCGCATGCCCCATGTTCGGTTTCCTGTGCGCCCTGCCATGTCGTCATGCTATCGGAGGTTGGAAGTCCGGAGATGGGACTGGAAATGGGCAGGAGGATGCGTGGAGTCGAGGATACGAGCTGCAGGATGAGGACGAAGATATGGCCGGGCCTCATGCAAAACGCGTATCGATTTGTTGGGTCACGAAGGAGGCGACGTGGCAAGTATCTCAGGTGGCACAAGTAGCAACTTCATCCCAATGTCAATACTTTAAAGAATTTTGATAATACAAAACTCAGTTAAATAATTTTATTTAATATTTATTTTAATTTATTAAGTTATTTATTTTTGCGCTACCAAACGAAGAGTTAATAATGGAATACATATATTGGGAAAAATGCACATGGTTGATCAAAAGTCTTATGTTTTTATTCTTACAAAGATCGATTTACTTTTTTTGAGATCCAAAGATACAATGGCATGACAAATTTAATAAAAACATATATTTAAAAGATTAATTATGACGGCAATGAACTCTGGAGTGTTTACTCAAAGCCCTCTTGTTAAGGACATCAACCCGCAGTGCAAAATTCAATTTATCCGGTGGGACATACAATGTGATAATTGCCGCTGGCGACACAATAAGTTTCATGATTTATGGTCGTATATCTCGTGGTACTGCATACATATTTGATGGGCGATAGCCCGCCCATAATTAGGCGTTACCACCTGAAACGGGCTCTATATCTTTTTGCGCTGAGATGTGCGTGCAACAACATTGTGGCAAATGCTATCGGTAGAGATACCCTGGGATCTGGGATATGGGATCTGGGCCTTATCAACGACCACTATCTGAACCCGAAAGCAACTCGACAAGTGCGTGCGACCCGGTAATAAACGGAGCATAAAACGGGGACCTGTTCCATCGTCATCGTCGCTTCTAGAATGGAAAATAATTAAGTTAATGCAAAATGCATTTTCAAACTGTCTGCCACTGCATAATTGCCTGTGGGCCGTATGCCATTCATAATGCGAAACTGACAGCGGGTTAAGAACTAGAATCTATCATTTTTAATAGCCCCATTTGCCATCTGAAAATATTAATTGAAATTTAATACGAGGGTTTCATTTTCACGTTCTTAAGACTAGAAAAAGGCAATTAAAATTGCAGGGAATCTTCTTCAATTGAAATTACAACTAATTATATAGGCATAACATGGGCTTTCGAAGGAGGAGTTTTCATGACTTGATACTCTTTTTAATGACCCTTTTTTACGTACTTAACTGACATGCAAATGCTAATACCATAGTTAATAATACTATGTGGGGGATAACAAAATTAAAAAAATTGTATATATATTTTTAAAGCACTTTTGTTGAATTTACGATGATGTGATGCATTTGGGATATGCATTTTTTACAGAGGGCATACAGAATATATAACCAATTTATTTTTACCCAATTGTTATTCAAAGTACATACTCGTAAGCCAAATTATGTTTGCCCAACCGATAATTTTGGTATCTTACTTCAAGTTTGCATCTTGTTAAGCAGCTTTCGTTGTGAAAAGCGATCGCGATCCTTTCAACGCTTTTTAGAAAGGATAAGTAAGAGGGAGCCTTATCCTCGCCGCCATTAAATTCATTAAAATGGCATCAAAAAGTACGAGCTGGGGCCGCGTAATGGGCCTGTAATCCATCAGCGTGTCGCCATTGACACCCGAGGGCCCTTCACTCGACGGGTAATTTCGAAAGGTTTTATATACGAAAAATATGAATTACAATGTGCGCCGCAACATGTTAATAAGATGAAGTACGTGAATATGCACTTCGGACTGAAGACTTAAGACTTCGGACTGGCAAATTCAATTAGGCGGGACGAGTCGCGACAGTCATGTGCGATAAGTGGCCGCCACAAAAGCCGCAAAAGGCAGTCGAGGTCCATAGTATATCCTAGCCTATAGCTTATCCCTTTGCCGATCTGCGGTTGAAGTTGAATGCAGCAGAGGCAGTTGCAGTTGCAGTTGCAGCTGCAGATTCATTGTGTGCGAAACGAGCCGAATGCGTAATTTAATAAACTTACGAGGGCAACTAGGAGCAGGTTCAGGACATTTGCGACAACGCCTGCCAGCAATTCGGGCGAAAACTAGTCGGGGCAACTTTAATCCCGCCTCGCATTTGCGTAATAAAAGTTTCAACTTTATTGTTAATTAAATGGCCAGGACATGACGTGGTCGAAGTGGATGTCGAAGTCGAAGTCCTTCCACTCCTTACCCAAAGGCCTTTTCACAACGCAGCTGCCTTTTGGGCCACGTCTATCAATGTAAACGTGATCCTCTGGCCCATAGCCCGAAAGTGTGGAAATTATAATAAATTTAGCCGCATTTGGCCCGCAGTTTCTGTTGGCCGTAATTATGCGGACACCTTGCCAGCCTTTTGCAGATCGAAAGCGAGCTGCAATTGCATATTGCCATATTGGCAGCGTGATGGATGTTTGGATCCCAAGTACGAAGTATCAGGCCGAATTGAAATCGATTGAGCTGCTCGTGCTCCAAAAGGAGCTTTTGCATATATGGAAGAGAAAGACACTGCAAGAAAAGAAGGTAAGGTGTATGTTAGTTGAAGAAGTATATAAAAGGGGCATAATCTTCGTGTTTTTATTTCTTCTATATTTTTATCTTTTTCCATGTTTTGATAATATTTTAAAGATTACAATTTTTCAATTTCCTAAATGACAGAAAATTTATTAGAAATACTTCTTTGAAAAAATGAACTATTTGTATCCATTCGTAGGTCCTTAAAATACGTTTATGTTCTCACATCTTAGAAAAATAGGTGTATTTTCTTTAAAATACACTTAAAACGTTTTTTAGTAACGGTGAGATCGTATGCTTTAAGTACCCTTTTATGGCCCATAATATCATCGACCTACCCAATAAATTATGCAGGTACTTCGAGCATCCTTTTTTTGCCGAGTGCAAATACTGCCACGGGTGGTCCCCCGTCAAGTGGCTGGACATTAAGATTCGTCCGGCGACTACCGTTGGCCATTTAAGACAATAAATTTCATAAATAGCTTATGCATAAAATGCAGCCAGCCCCGCTCCTGGCCACTCCATTCGAACGCCGAACAGCACTCGACTCCCGCTGCGTTGATATTAATTGGACGACATAATTGCGGGGCCACGTTGGCCATAATAATGCGGAGTGCGGTCCGTGGGGTAATTGCTCTGGAAACACGTTCCACTGGCAGCACTCCCCAATCACCAGGCTGGCAGCGAACTACTGGAGTTGGAATTTGTATAAATTTGGCTAACATCGAGGGTCCTCTTCTGTAATTATGGGTTTGTGGCACTCAGCTTTTGCACCGCTGCCTTTTTGGCGGCACATACTTGAAATTATCGGTGTGTGTCCGCCTTTAATTTATTGTCTTTGGCGCTGCCCTAAATCCAATTGTAATACAATACGCGGCATTTATCATATTTAAGTACCGACTCCAAACTCACACACATCCTGTATTTACGGCCTGCTAATACGCGGTTTAACTTTAATGAGTGCAAAGGGGACGCTTTCGCTCTCAAACTTATGGAACTTCATAAAAATATGCAGCCATTGTTAAGAATAATATTTTGCAAACGAAAAATTATACAAAAAATATTAAAGTTTGGAAAAAAACCCAGTAATCCAACATCACCACTAATCAATTTATGATATAATATATTTGTTATGATGTTCGTATTATCTCAATATTATAATTTTTTACTCAGATCCTTTCTTCAGTTCATATTTATTTACGATTTATTTGCTCATCATCAGACTGAGATTGGTTCGAAACCCGCCAGGACATTGTTATGATTATAAATATTTATTTTATGCGCTGCTTTGCTCAGCTCGGGGCTTTTCTCGCCACTCCTCGCCGAGGAAATCGGTTAAATGGACTGTGCTGTTTATTTTTTCGTAGTCCCTTAATAAGCCCCATGAAAAATGGGCAAATAAAAGAAGGCGTCTGCAGGGGGAGGCTGAAGACGATTCCTTGAGGACATAAAACATGTGTGTAAATGTGGGTGTGGCATGTGTGGAAGGGTGGGCCCGAAAAGAAAATGGCGCTGGGCCAAGGATATGGCAGAAGATAAGGACCGAGTCGAAGGAGCAGCGAACAGAAAACATGTCCAGGCGAAATTGCGCACAATTACGGGGCAGAAACGGACTGTACTTCACCTTCCGCCAGCCCCGCGCTTCTTATCCAAGCGGAAAAGAATTATTACGTTGAATTTTCCCCCAAAAAAGCAAAGGAAAAGAAAACGAAGCGAAAGAATTCTCATTTTTTGATAGCCCACCAGGACGATGCCGCAAGGATGCACGGAGAAAAAAGACTTTCAAATATTTTAGACCACCTTATGGTAAAAAAAATCATGTATTTTGGTGGAAGACAAGAGAAAGTACATTCTTGAAAGTATATGTTAGTATAATAACATTTTGTAAAGCGTTGAAAATAACACATTTTGAAAAAATTCATCGATAATGCTTTTAAAATAAATAAAAAGAAAATAAAAGCTGTTTAACAAATATATTTTTTTTAAATATAATATAGTTTTTTCATGTGCTAGAAATATCAATTTCCGGTTAAATCTATCTTCAAAGTTTTTATAAAAAAAAGTGATTGACAATTCTAAAAAAACGTTGTTCATAAATCAATTTTGTTTACTGAAAGCCAGTTTATCATTTCAGGAAGACCTTTTATCATAGCTCTTAAATCACTTAAAATATATTTTTAAAAAAATTAATAAATAATATCTTATTGAGTATTTTTCTCAGTGTCCCCAAGGATATGCCAGCCACATCGCTTGGCTCACGTGCATATGACAGTGGAGTAAACAATTTCATTTCGCGCAGCAGGACCCACAAGATAACTGCTACAAACGAGAAGCAAGATGCTGCAGTGGCGTGCGGGGAGGGGTAAGAGGGGGTGCTTTGCAGGACATCGAGTGGGTGGCGCAGGGGGCAGCAAGGACAACGACAGCACTTGAGTTCTGTTTTCGAAGCCGAGCAAGAACAACAACCACCGACAGCAGCAGCATAAGAAGTTGCGTAAATATATTGTCCTGTCGCTTATTTTTCAGGGGGCGGTGGGATTTTTTTGTATGGATTGGGGCACAGGACGAAGGACGAACTGCGAAGGACTCGCGGACTGCGGTCGGCCGGGACCAATTCGAGACTCAACTGCCAGCGCCGTGGGCGTTTGGACGCAGTTAGTCGAGCGTGCCTGGCGGATTTTTTAATGCGTGCCTCTATAAATTTTGCACGCCTTTTGTAAATGTGAAGACCAAGGAGTGAATTCCTGATGGAGGAGTGGATTTTCATATTATATAGAGGAGTGGGGAGCGGTTCATGGGCAGCTGTACACGTGGCCTGACCAGTTTTTTTCAAAAAACTGTCAAATTGTTGTTACTGTACCATTCTCCCTCGCCCTGGGGGTTTGTCTCTGTTTACGAAAGTCATGTATATTTGTCATCCAAAGCGTTTATCCCCAATATTTTTCATAAATAACAAGGAACAACCCTGCAACGAGAAAAAAGTGTGTTAAATAAGTACTATCCCAAAGAAAAGATGAAGAAAAAATAGATAAAACTTTGCTATCTTGAGTTAAAGAACTCATATATTTATAATATTAATGAAATAGTTATTTCTTGAAATTTTATTTAGTTATTCTTTTGAGAATCCATTTCCTTCTCCACCTGTTCAGTACTCAAATGAATTTTATCCTTGAGATCAAAGCAAGCCTTCAACTTCACCGTGTCCAGAAAATGCAACCAATTGTCGAATTCAACACTTTTCTCCTTCTGTTGTTGCTTAATATCATTATCGAGGATATTATTTTTTGATGCCTTGGGAGTCGCACAAAAGCCCAGTAGAAGATTGCGACGGCTGAAGTGGACCTTGTAAAATGGAGCGTCTTGGCTGGGATAAGACATTAGAAGCAAATCTTCAACATTCGAATCTTGTTTTTCAGCCTGGTTCTGTTTTCTTGAAGACCTAGTCCCATTCAGGTACTCCTTCACCAGCCGTTCAAAGTCCCAATAGGTCATCTGACAATCCTGTCCACCCACCACCAATATGTTGTTATCCAAAGCGATCTTCATGGTGTTAATAGACGACTTGTGATGTTCTAGATAACGAATCAAAGTCTCGTTGGCAGTATCCCAAACCATGATGAGTTTGTCATCTCCACCAGAAACCAAGTAACGACCGCAAATGGAGTAGGTCAAGGCGGTTATTCTGCCCCGGTGACCCCTGAAAAGTCGCACTTGGCAGGCCTTTATCACATCCCAAATTCGAACTGTTGAATCAGCAGATCCAGTGGCCAAGTAATGACGATTTGGGTGGAATATGCACACCGCAAGTTCGGCCAAATGTCCTATGAGTATACGAGCTGGTTTTCTATTATCCTGCACCCAAATTCTGGCCGTACAATCATCCGAAGCGGTGGCGAAATAAAAACCCATTGGTGCGTAAACCACATGGCATACTGGTGCCAAATGTCCAGGATATATGACCACACAACTCCAGGATAGAAGACACCACAAACGAACGGTGGAATCCTCCGAACAACTAAGCAAAAAGCGATCCTCCGGGTTGAAGGAACAGCCATAAACAGGTCCTTGATGACCGTAAAGAGTTCGCTTGGTACATTTGCTGTTGGGATCCAGCATAGCCTTATCAACACCAGCCATTCCGGTATCCAGGACTTTTAGCCAGCTTGCCGGTTTCAGTTGAACCAATTTCGAGGGTTTCAAAGAGAAAATGTGAATGGCAGAGGCTACAGTTCCCAGAGCCATCATGCTAATGCTGTCCGAAAAGTGGGCACATATTACCACCTCATCACAGGGAGGGACTGTATAAAGATAGGCCGAAGGCAGGTTATCCCGATCCAATCTTACTCGATTCTGTTCATCGTTCTTCCTATGCAGCAAATCCATTCTCTTGATATTGGGAGTATGCATCTTGTCGCCTGGGGGCAAGTGAAGATTCTTATGAGTCTGCGGTTCGTTCTTCTTCCTGCGACGTTTTTGAAGAAAAGGACGAGGGGTGAAATCTTTCTTATGCATGGGTTCCGGCGCCCCATAAAATATTGGTTCCAATAGAGGTTTACCTATCTCAAAACGCTGCTGGGGCTTTTCCTCATCATTATAGCTTTGAATATGAAAGTGGATTAACAATTTCTCCTGCTGACCTCTGGGCCATTCCTCTGTAGCAAAAATAAGCTTACGATAAGCGCTTTCCGACATTTCCATTTTAATTTTCTGGAGACCAGCCAGCAGTTTCCTTGCTTTACTCGGAACTTCTTCAGGCCTGCTAATATCCCTAAGTTTCACCAGTCTTGGTGCAAAAGAGTCATCAAATTCATCTTGATATAAAAGGATAAACGCCCTCGCCTTCTGAACCTTATCACTGACCACCATTTGCAGATAAGTCAGGACCATCAGGGGATATATCAATAGGTTGATCTCGTATTTTAGATGACTAGGAGCGGCTTGGACCAGTATCTCAAGTTTCTTGATGGCCTCTTGATAGTCCACGAAAACCGAATCCTCCTTGATGACCACCGAACTGAAGTTCTCCCTGCCCTCCGGCAGCTGAGAACTATCTTCGTAAAAATCCAAACCATCATGCAACTTACTCTGATTTCTAGTGACTTCTTCTAGCTCGGAATCACTTCGATGTTCTGCGGAATTCTGTGATCTTTCTGCATTCTTCTCCTTTTCCTCTTCATTTAAAATAGCAATAAGTTCTTCTTGAGAAATTTCACCTGTGTCAACTGGTAGCGCGGACATCTCCTCCCAGTAGCTTAGTTTACTTTGAGGTGGGTCATCTAATTGCTCCAGTATATCTTCGACCTCTGTATCGTTTTCCAAAAAACTAAGACTCAAGCCGAATTCGGAGCTTGAGTCGCTGTCAGAAAAAAAATTCTCCACTTCCTCAATGGGGCTCATGTTTATATCATCCAAATTCGGTGGGGTTTCATCCAACTCATTTGGCTTTATCATTTCTCTAAGGTTAATATATGAAAATTGGGAAAAAAGTCTAATTTGCTACTCTTAACTTACATTTCTTCTTGAATTATTTCTGGCTGTTTGGGAGTCTGGACTATTTCAAAATTTTTGGTTACTTCATCATATATTGGCATCGAGGGCATGGGACCACGGAAAACTGGCATTGAAAACGATTGTTCTTCGGGCTTTGGTTCGGAATCTTCAGTTCTTAAAGAAATAAATTAAAAATGTAATTTTTTGGGGCTTACACAATGTCCTCTAAAAATATATCCCACCTTTTATCCAAAGAACATAGACTTACATTCTTAATGCTTTCTAGCCAACCGGAGTCTGAAAATAATATTCGTTATTGGTTTCAACACGCATAACAAAAACCTACCATCAGAGTTGGAATCATCCGAATCGCTGATCCGTTCGGAATCTGAGCTGATAGTTTTTTCGCTTTTACTATCATACGCATCTCCTGAATCATCGGATCCTCCGATTTCGAGGCCCATTTGGTCCTCAAATTCTTTCAAATACCATTTGTTCATCTTCGTATGGTGGGATTCGCCTTGTGGCTCTTTGGTTTTTTGTTCTTTCTGTTTATCCTCAAGATTCATAAGTGCCTTTCGTATCTCATCCCTTGAATCATTGGAATCCGAATCGGACGTTGTGTCCACATTTTCATATGGCGTCTTAGGGGTTTCCTCGATGGTGAGGTAATGCCTTTCTTGGACTTGATATGACCCAGAATAACAACTAGAACTAGCATCTTCTTCTACATCATGGAATTCATTCCGTTTGGACGACAAACACTGGGTCTACCAATGAATTTTGTTGATTAAGTTATTAAAGAGTAGTGTAACTGTTTCCACTTACTGTCTTGGCTCTCTTCATGGTTTTAACGCTAGTTCGATATTTTAGTAAGTTAAGACTGATTACCTTTCAGCAAAGTACAATTTTATTGTACTTGTCAAGTTTTTAGTTTGACAGCTTCTTATTGTGTGGCTGCATTTTTTACAACTCTTGTGACCAAAATACAACCAATTATACAAACTTAAAAAATACTAAAAGTTGGTAAACACTTTAGCAAACAAGTTAGGGCATTCCATTATGTTTTAAATCACTACAATTTTTAAAAAATGAATTTTTGGAATAATTAAATTTGTCTTTCGAGTAAGCCTTTTGATTAAAAATAAAACTTTAAATAGGAGTTACTTAAAAAACGCTCTAGAAAAATTCAAAAGAGTTGATTTCTGGGTACAATGTGCCCACATTTGGTGCAAAAATAAAAGACATCATGGCATTGCCAGCTCAACTTTTGCGGTCGGTTTTTTATTTTCGAATATTTCCTCTTTTTTCCACAATTTTTTCCCGACATGAAGCGACGACGACCGCTGATCTGAAACAAAATGCTGGCACAGCATCACATCACATGAGGGCGCTAGAATATCCAGGGTGTCCTTAAAAAACGAGGGGTGGCGGAGGGGTCCGTAGGTAGGAAAAAATTAATTTGCATACCCAATATTCAACGGATTTGCTGCTGTGGCGAGGTTTACCCAGCTACTGTCCGTTTGAGGGATTCGCTTATTTTAAAGATACCCTTTAAAAAGATTTTCACGACTTCTAAGGCAAAATATATTATTTTATTTGGTATTTTCTACCAACATAATAAGTACTATTCAAATACAGTAAATACATATATTTAGGAACTTAAACGAACTTCAATTTCATCTGCAAAAGTTGGTGTTATGATATGAACATTAATAGCTTAGGTAGCATCTATTATTGTATTAATCAGAATTTTTAAAATATTTTACAGGGTAGTTCTTGCTTGTTACTCAAAGAGGACCTTACATCTTGATTTCCCTTTTTTTCCACAGCTCACTTGTTAGTGGAATTGTGCGAGTATGCTGGCGAACCGAACCCGCGGATGCGTTTGGAATTCTTCTGTAGTTCGGGCAATATGTCGGTCCTGGCAACTCACTTTGCAGGACACAAAAATAAGAGGAGATGGGCGAAAAAAATGAATATACGAAAAACAGGCGACAGGACAACCCGCAGCAGTAGCAGAAAATGCTGCTGCATATTGTTTTGTAATTTCCGCCATGATTTATGGCATTCGGTAAAAGCACTTTAAGTTCTTTAAAAAAAACGCTATCAAAAACTAAAAATATAGCTATCTAGGGATCAGTATGTGTGTCAATAATCAAGGGCCACAGTTAGATGTCGACAATGGCAAACAAAGCCTCATTATTGGCAGCAACAATAGCCAAATCACTTGATATGTAATGCTGGCCATAAATAAATCACACTGCAGCATAATCCATTGTAAAGTGTCGAAAAACTGCAATTGAAATGCAAATCAATGCAAATCGATACTTGAATCATCACCAGCCGCAGCAGAATCAGAATCGGATTCCGAATCAGAAACTTGAACATGAATGATTCATGCAACGCACGCGAACATTCAAATGCAAATGTCAGAATGCAAAATCCGAAATGCAAAAATTATCCACAAATGCAAATTTTGCGAGTGCGAAAGACCCGCTGTGAGGGCAACAATCAAATCAAAATAAATGCACCGCACAAATACAAATCCCAAACTGCAACAAAGCCAAAAATAAACACACAGCAAACAATGCAGCTTGCGGATTTTCGCACTTCCGGTTAACTGTTGCTAATTTGATTAGGGAATTTTCCAAGGGGGCGGGGGCCAGATGAAAAACGGGGCGTGGCAAGCGAAAAGGCCATAAACATTTTTAGCTGCTGCTGATTTCGCTTTGGCCTGCCAACTTATGCAAATTATCCTGTGTGATTTATGCCCAGAATTTTCTCGCCTTCCAGCAGAAACTTTGCTCCTTGGGGTGCTGCTGTAAATTGAATTTTACAAAATACCGTAGACCGTCGGTGGGTTTCATTTTTAAATATTTTGTTTCTCTTTTACTGAAAAATTTTTGTAAGTTTTTGTAATTTTTAAAAATATTTATTTTTAAATTAGTTGCTTGATTTGAAGACTACAGGTAAATTTTGATTTAAGTATTAAATTGTAAAAACCTTAAAAGTTCATTTGAAATATTTTCATAATTTTCAAAGTGATAAAGGGGAACATTTTCTTAATCTATACCGTTCTGTTAAAGATAATAATAACATAACAAAACTTCCCAAGGCCTTACTTAGTTTCAAAGAAATAATTGTATCTGCGATCTAGAGTAGTTTAAAAATATTTTCACACGCAATCCAAGGAAGCTGGAATTGCTCTTTTAAGGTCCTGATTCTCATATTCAAATTTGTATGGTATGCGCATGCATATTCAATTCAATCATATCCTGTCATGTTGCCACCAGGAAACTGGTTCTTGTGCCATTGAGTAAAGCCCTTCTTACCTTTCCTGTCTACCATTGTCTCGTCCCCAGAACTTGTCCGTGTCGATTGTCATGCTAATTGAGGCAAAAAGGATTCCCAGGACTCAGGACTCACGCCAGGTAGAGGTTGAGGCTGCTCGGAAACTTAGTTCCTTCGCAGACATTGTCGCGTAAAGTGCTCGAAGGAGGGCAGTCGTTAAATAAACCATAAAACAAGCAGTCAGCCATGGAAAACAAATAAAGCCCACCCACTCAAATAAGCCGGTGGGTGGGGAAAAACCAAGGAGGGAAAACGGAAAATGTCCCCGACCCCACAGAAACCACAAGCATGACAAACATTAACACGGCCTCTGACGCAATTTAACACCAATTACAATATCCGTTACATCTAATTATTGTAAGCGGCCCACAAGGAAGCCACTGGGCAGCCGTCTTGCCGACTAAATTAAAGAAAAACACCGCTGCCCAGGACATGGGTGGCGCCATTTGCGGTTGCCAGGACATTAACAATGAAAACTCCCGTCCGAAGGAATAAAAAATACAAAAAAAAAACACACACACACCGGGAAAACGGAGCAGCAAATGGCGGCTATAAAACAACAGAGAACAGAACCCATGAAATATGAGCAGGAAGCTCAAGGAAAACAGAACTGTGGGTGGCTGGGGCGAACATTTCTTAATTTCCAACAATTTACGCTGAAAGCTTTCAGCGCTCAAATGACGCACGGACGGCTGCAGGACTCCAACTGTGTTTTTTCTCCTTATTTCACTGGCTCTGTTTTCTGGCTCTGGCCAGGGCGACGATGATGATCTAACGCCATTATTTCCCCGCCAAACGACAGGCAGTTGTTAATGGGGCTTACCACTTAAGCGCGACGGCATAAAATAAACACGCGGTCTGCAGCCGCCACTGCCACTGCCACGCCCACGCACACCGCCCACCGCCCAACCTCGGATGTCCTGGCAAATTAATTAACATGCCGCCCAGTCGCTGGCAATATTTTCCACACTGAAAATCTTATGACCAAACTGAGATGAGTTTATAAAATTCCATTAAACAAATAAAAAACCAAAAAAAAATGTTCTTACATTTATGTGATAAAGGATGCGAAATAAAAATATTTTTGAACGTTTAAAAATTTAATCTAAAACATAAACTTTCACAGTTGGTTTTAAAATAAACGGACGTGTGATTATTAATACCGAGTTTTTATCTTTTCTTAAGATCTAAGTCTCATCCAAAAACAAATTGTTCTTCATGATATTTTGTTTCATTAAGGCCCACAATTAAAGCCTACTATATTTAAAATATAAAAAATATTACTTATTTTTAAAAAATGATTATGCTATTTTGAAAATCATACACCTGTGAAAATTTATTTTCTACTATTTCCCAAAGTTTTTATATACATTTTTCCTAGTGCAGCTTTCCGATGTTTTTCTTCCATTCTTTTTTTTCATTGCTGTTTTTGTCTTTTGGCGTTTTTTTCTTCGGCTTAATTGTGGACCATCGTCTTCAGTCCTTCAGGGTGTCCTGTTCCCCCTCAAAAAAATATTGGGATTGGGGAGTTGGCCAGCGGCAGTTTAACAATTAAGAAACGTTTAAAGTTCGGTGAATTTGGGGCGCGGCTTTCCTTTGATTACAAGCCACGAGCAGCAGCAGCAACAGGATCTGGTGAGGTGAGGACCTCTGAGGTCCTTCGCAGGACATTCGACATACGCGGCACGTTGTCTGCATCCGTTTGACACCTTTTGTCGGGCCCAAAATGGCACAGGAAATGAGCTGGCCGTACGTGACTTGTTTTCCTTGTGGCCCAGCAAATTGGAAATGTAAAATATTCGACTGCTCAGGCCCGATTGTTGGACTGCTTGAAAGGGTCAGGAAGATCCTGGGATCCCCAAAGACACTCTCTCTTTAAGCTGACCCCAAGTCGGGAGACTGTTTAACATTCCAAATTTGTGCACTCGCTCAATTTCCTTCCATTCCCCAAATGTAATTACCCAAAAAGGGCGGCTACGCAATCTTTTTGATTTGACACGAATTTCTCGGCCCAACTCCGGCCGGAATAATTAGTGTCCATTGAAGGGGCTCTGCCACGGGAGCTACGTGCCAAACAAAACGCCCTGCGGCAAGGACGAAGACTCCTTGGAGGACTGTCCTCGCCGACGTCGTCCTGGCATAATTGCAATTAAAATGTTCGCCGGGAAGTGCAAACACTTGGAGGCAATTGCCGTGCACAGAAATAATAACAGGCAGATTGCGCAAATTAAAATATAATTAGAGACAAACAAGACGCCCAGTTGGGGAGGTGGGGAAATGGTTTTAAGATATGGCGGGCCTTGGGAGAAATTAGGGAAAATAGGTTTAAGACATTAGAAAATATACGAACAAATTTAAAGTAATTAAAAGTTGCAGCAATAAAGCAATAAAATATAAAAAGTAGCCAACTGAAAAAGTATGATCCTTAAAGCCAAAAAATAAAATGGTCTATAGAAATTTTTAACAGATGACTACATCACATACAATTTATAAAAAATGTTTACTCTTAAGTTGTCCCTATTATTCCAAAATTATTTTTACAATGGTATAACTTATTTTTATAACGTTTTTTTGGAAAACTAATTTATTCGTTAGGATTTTTCTTGGATTTTAAACTATATTTTTAAAGCTATAACTACATAAAATACAACCCCTTTCCACTCATCGAATTACAGTGCATATAGTGGCGCCCCCTGGCGGGCGGTGGCCGGGGAACGCCACGCACTTTCCACTGGAAGAAGTTTTGTGCTCGACTGGAAATTAGCGTGAGACAGCCCACCTTTTATTTTTTTCCCTTGAGGGTTGAACGAGTGAGCGAGAGGCAGACACCTTGGGTGCGTGTTAGAAAGAGAGAGATAACCTTTATAGAGGAGGGGGGTTCGAATACCTGGTAGCATAGCTCCCAACTAACGAGCAAGTAATTTTGTGGGCCAACTGAGCTGCCCGGCAGCGTCTTTAATGTTTCCTTGGCTACTTTAAGCCTCCGTTGTCTTGGCCTTTTCCCCACATTAAGTATACGCCGTGATGGTGAGGTGGTAAATGGTGAGGGTGGTGCTTTCGTTTACTTTTTTTCCGAGGGGTAGGCCTGTGAGGGTCGTTTTTTTTTGGCCACACCTTCCATTCTCACAGGGGTGACTAAGCAAGGAATATATTTTTCGTTTTTTTTCGCTGCGTGCGCCGTGCGTTCGCTTTTACTTTTGTTTGCCCGGATTTTCGATCGAAAAAAAATATATAGAATAAACGAAAAAAATAAATAAAATAAAAGCGAAATGAGGAAGAACGAAATTTGTTTCGCTGCTGCCTTATGAAATGTCAAAACTTCAAAGCGAACTCAACTTAAATGCAAGAAAATGAGAAAATATTCACTTGAGTGCGTATGAGTATGCGCCATCGAGGCTGGGCATCCTCATCCTGTTTGGCTGATTTTGAGCCCATTGTCCTGGCGTCCTTGTTGTTTTTGTTTGCGATGCTGCTGCTGCTGTTTGAACTGTTGTTGATAGCCTTTATTAGTTGTTGGCCCAAAGCCTAGGCGCTTACGCATTTCCCCCGCACTTTCACTTCCTGTCCCGAAATCGCCACATCACGACTCGTGCGCTCTGCAAATAGATATAATTTCGAGCTGCCCTCCTTGTTTCCATTTTCCCTGGTTTTTCCATTTGGAAATTCACTTTTTTTCCGGCAGCAAATTTTATTAAAAAATTTTATATTAAATCAATTGCGTGGAGATTTTCTCCTTATCTTGGGTTTTTCTGGCCGGGGTGTCAGATGTGCTCATGCATAAAGTTGTTTGGATGGGAGCTGTTTTGATGGAATTGAAATAAATTCAGTTACATTTATTGGCAAATCGATGAGGAAAACAAGAAACCAAGATTTATTACCATTTAACCTAAAATGTTCTTTTTTTTTTAATAATATAATATATGCAATCGAAATAGAAACAAATTAAACATATACCTATCAGTATTTCTACACTTAATAAATTATTTAACTATGAAATGCTATTAATTACACTTTTATATTTCTCCTTGAAGTGTAAGTTACCATGAAACGATTTTATTGCTAAATACCTTAATTAAGTTGTCAATATTTTGACATAAGATATCTGCCAGACTATAAAAGGAGGTTTTCCCAACTGTTGGGAATCACTTTTCCTATAAGATTGTATCCAAAGAGTTGTCAGTGAAAATGGCGAAAATAGAGCCTGTCGAGCGGTACCGCAAGGTCATTCGGATGATACGTTTTTGCGTGGGATTCTGCGGAAATGATGTTGCAGATCCCAATTTTCGAATGTGGTGGCTCACCTACTCTGTAATTGCCTCCATTTTCTTCTTTTTTGCCTGCACAGTATATACCATATACGTGGGCGTGGTTATCAATGGAGATCTAACAGTGATCCTTCAGGCATTTGCTATGGTAGGATCGGGATTCCAAGGATTAACCAAGCTATTGGTCACCGCCAATATGGCTTCTGAGATGCGAGGAATTCAAAACACTTATGAGAATATCTACAGGTAGGAGTGCCATTTTCCCAGAAATATTTTAATTTCAATATGTTTATTTCGTTCTGTCCTCAGTGAGTACGGTCCCAAGGGTGGTGAATATGCCAAATGCCTGGAAAGCAGAATCCGTATAACCTGGCAATTGATCATCGGCTTTATGATCGGTTACATTATCCTCCTGGGTCTCATTGTCGGTTTTCCAATCTTCTATTTGGTGGTTCTGCACGAGAAGGTTTTGGTCATGCAGTTCATGATGCCACTACTTGATCACACTACCGATAGAGGTCATCTGGTGCTCACTGCTATCCATGTGGGATTTATTGTTTTCGGTGGTTTGGGCAATTACGGCGGAGATATGTACTTCTTTCTTTTCGTCACCCATGTGCCTTTAATTAAGAACATATTCTCTTTGAAGCTGGAGGAATTCAACGAGGTTGTTGTCAAAAGAAATGAGTTCCCAAGAATGAGGGCCATGCTCTGTGATCTCTTGACATGGCATCAGCTTTATTCTAGGTAAAAAAATATTGGTGATTAGAGGTTTTCTTTAAATTTCTTATCATAACTTTATATTATTTTCCAGCATTCTTCAGACCACCAAAAAGATCTATAGCATCGTTTTATTTGTTCAGCTTTCCACAACTTGCGTAGGACTTCTGTGTACCATCTCTTGCATATTTATTAAAGCCTGGCCCGCAGCTCCTCTTTATCTAATATACGCTGCCATAACACTTTACACTTTCTGCGGACTGGGCACTTTGGTGGAAAATTCTGTAACTTAATCATGTCTTTCCCAAGAAACAGTAATTAATACATGCTTTTTAGAATGAGGAATTTCTCAGTGTGATCTACACGAACTGTTTGTGGTATGAGCTGCCTGTAAAAGAGGAGAAGCTACTTATCCTGATGATAGCCAAGGCCCAGAAAGAGGTTTGCCTCACCGCCGCCGATATGGCTCCTTTATCGATGAATACAGCTCTCCAGTTGACCAAGGGAATCTATAGTTTCAGCATGATGTTGATGAACTACTTGGGAAAGGATAACTAAGGAGCTTATTATAACTTAAAATATCGTGAACATTTTATCTATTGTATTGTAGAAACCACACTTTAATAAAAATGTTAGATGAATTGGTATTATTATTCATTAAAAAACATCAAATTTAACATACATTGACCAATTGTAAAAAAGTAGAGAAACAATAGAATCTACAAAGGATTTGCCTTGGTTTAACCATTAACTAACACCTTTTCGTTGAATTCTTCTATTCATGCTTCAAAAAACCCAATCCACTCCCAGACCTTCGGTGTGAAAAAAGATTCCTCTCAATATGAACACCGCAGTGCAACTTTCAAAGTCCATTTACTATGTTCTTATGCTGCTGAAATGAATTTGGGCGGGGAGGAAAGCTGATTAATTTTTGCTCTTTGTCTAATGAACTTGCCGCAAAAGAATTTAATAAACAGTCCCGCACTTTATGGGCCCACAAAAAATGATGTCTGCCAGGCCACAGACCATGAAAAATAGTAAAACCAAAAAAAAAGAAAGAAGACGTGGCAGGAGAAAAGAAAAACGCAGGCGATGCAAATGAGGGAAAAGTATGAAAAAGCATCGCTGGTAAGTTGTAAAAATTGTCTTTTAATGCCGCGCAAATCCAGCAGATTGCCACGTAGTGCTAATAAAATAAAGTTATGTCCGGGCATAAAGAACAAAAAGCCCGCGCACCGCTAAAACGCACCCGAAATAGTGTACTTCGGTACAAAAAAGTAAAAACCCACCAAGATCCACAAAAAATGGCGTTGAAAACTGAGTGCGCGGGCGCAAGGCGAAGGCCAAGATGGATGATGGGGTGGTGAGAGGGGGCGGCGAGGTCGGTAAACGCATCATTAATCAAATGTCCGAAGCGTAAGCACCGTTATTCATCATTGCTTATGGATAAGGTGCTCCACCGCCCCATCCACCCACTCGAAAGACCGCCTCATCCCCCAGCGGAAGCCCCTCAAGAAAGTCGGCATGAGTTGCTATATTCATCGGGCTGTTTTTTAGGTAATGAGAATTTTTTTGGAGCCCCAAAAATAATAAATAAAAATGAAAATATTGTAGATTTTAAAAAAAATTTTGGTTTCAAATAAAAATATTTTAACAATGATTTAAACCTCTGGAAGGATTTTTAATAGTGTGCAAATATATTGAATTTAATTTACAATTTGAAGTATTTTTTGTATTGTATTGAAATTGTTTTTTATTCATGTCGTTGATAAACCTCGTTACTAAGAATCAGAAAAAATATATTATAAATAAAATATATAAAAACTAATACGATTTATTACAAAATACTAACTTAATTTAATGAGATCAAATATAAAAGTTCTTTAAATAAATAGTATAATATTAAAAATATTTTCTTTCAGACAAATCATTTTTCTATCGATGGAACTCACAAAATAAAATCCCAAAAATGACTTTCACATTTTTATATAATTTCTTTAGACCTCTGGCAACTCACACACACGTGGCCGAGAAGCTCAAGAAAATCCTCAAAAAGTGAACTCTAGTCTAGAGCTCCCCCTACCAACCACTATATTATGCTGAATATCCCACCCTAATCACTTTCTAGACCACCCTAATGGCGCATATCAATTTGGCTCAGCCACGTGCTGATGATTTCTTTCCTTTCTTTTTCTCCAATTTTTGGTATTTACTTTACTTAATTTTTTTTTGGGGGAAATGTTTGGCTATATTTTTTGAAGAGCTTGTAGTGTATATTATTGCGGCCTGAAAGTGAATTTCGTGGGTTCCTTTTGGCTGGAACATCATAAATCAGGCTTACATTGCACAGAATCATCAAACAGGCGACAACTTTTCGCAGGAAAGGCGGTGAGAGAACGATGAACAGGAACTGCTAATGGAGTTTTTACATTAGAGATTGCTTCCCGTTGCCAGAATGTTGTTTTTATCGGGTCTACAACATCGAGATGCTGCTCTAACACCCCTTCAAGTGTCAGTTACATATTGTCGGGACAACAAAACGCTTCACTTTCCATCACAGGCAGCAACAACCCGAAAAAAAACACACCAAAAAAAAGGTTAGAACCAAAAAATTTGCATACACAGCAGCTGAAACAGGATGCGTCCTTTTTTTTCCTGCTGTTGTGGTTGTCTGTCCAGGAAGTGTGCACATTGAAAGGTTTTCTTTTTTACACTCCACGTCGGCAGCTTTTTTTTCCTTTTTTCCGATGGAAAACGAAAAAATATAGCAGTCAAAGTAAAAATGTTAGCTATTAATTGGCCGGCGGTGGAACAAAATGTGAGAGGGATGCTGAAAGAGGCAGGCAGCTGGGGTAAAAGTCTCCTAAATTAAATAGAAATTATATGCAAATTTGAATCGAGTTTTCCATTAACCCTTCGACGGCAGGAAAATCATATTTGGTTACATTTCCACAACACGTCGACGTGTTTAAGTACGCATCATTGGGCCGCTTGGTTGTAATTTAATTGGTTTGGCTGACGGGGCAGGTATCCTTGAAAGGTCCTGGCAATGAGGCAACTAATTTATGCCATCGCCCCGAAGGGTTGAGCGACTTTGTTGCACGAGCGTCGCCGTCGAGGAGTTGCCTTATTAATTATTATTCTAATTAATAAGACGCAGATGGAGGAAGGAAAAGGTATGGTAAGATGTAAAAAAATAATAATAAAAACACGGATGCCTGGCAATTTGCATATGAGTGACACAACAGGACATTTGCTTCCTGTCACGCAGCCCAGCGAAGAGGACACAAAAGAGGCGACAGGCACGTTCAAAGGATGCAGGATCGAGGGGTGGGCACATTCTTTTTTTCCAGCCTCTCCAGAAATCCCCAGCAAATCTCATGCATAATGCAAGTGAAAAGGCCCGTGAGAAACTCCCAGGTCGAAAATTACAGTCCTGCCAGACAAGGATCCTCTTCCTGGCAGCTGCTTTTTAAAGCTCTCTATTTTTTTCTAGACCAAAACAGACTTCTTTTACACTGATCAACAGGTTGGAATTGGCCACAAATCCATCAGTCGACGCCCAGACAATTTGCCAAATCGATAAACCCCTATTTGGGTACGTGTATCCTGTATTCTGCACCCCTCTAACGATCTACCCCTGATCGATTTGCAAGAGATTTGCCAAATTGGCAGAGTCAAATGTCAAAGCAATTAAGTCGCAAAATCGAATCGATTTTCAGGGGTCGCACTCCCCTTTTGTCACTGGCATTATCATTGTCATGTTTGCTAATTCCCTTTGTTGTTCGCCGTGTTTGCCATTTCACTTTCACCTTTCGCTTTGTGTGCCAATCTCTTTCTTTCTTTCTCTCTCCGGGGTCGAGGGTTAAAAGTATGCCAATTTTCGCCAGCTCTCCTAATTATGAGGTGGAGTTATGACAGCCGGGATTACAAAAGTAAACAAACCACTTGAATGGGCCTTGATTACTTTCTCGCTTTCTTCTAATGACTTTTGATTAATTGGGGTTGCAGACTCGAATTTTAAAAAATAATAATCGGTAACTCGGTTTGAGAGTAATTATTGGTGTTAGGATAATATAATTCAAGAAAAATGAAAAGAGATTAGTGTATAATTTAAAGAGTATTAAACGATGCATCATCCATACAATTTTAAAACTATTTAAAAAAAACAAATTTGGGAGGACTGTAGTTTGTATTAAAGATAAGAACGTTCCCTTATTTTATTTTAATGAAGAGTATTATTCGATGCATCAACCATAAAACATTAAAACTTTGTTGTAAGCCGTAAAGAACCTTCTTTATTTTAAAAAACTTTTGTTAAATTTTCTTTGGAGCTCCCCAATGGTTTCGAGGGAATTTTACTTATTTATTTTCGAGGTGCCACTGTGCAAAGCCATTTCTCGTTGTGTAACAATTATTTGTGAACTTCTTTCTTGTATTTCATTGTGCTTCCAAGGAATCTCTCTTTAACTTGGACTTCAACTGGCGGCGGCCTTTGTTTTCGGCTCGTTTCAATGAAATTCATAAAAACAATTTCTTTTATGGCAACTCCAAGGCCTCGACCCATCCCCAATTGCCATCGTGCGTTGCTGGGGCCCAGGCTCAGCGAAATTGGTTTTTAAAAATATTTCACATTTCAATCTCCCCAGACTTTTCCCTCTATCTCTCTGTGGGCCACCTTGGCCGGAAAAACTTGTAATAAAAGCCACTGGATTTATGGAGTGGAGTGGAGTTTTGGGGGTTGGGGGAAAAGCCACAACAGTTGGCCAGGCCAAACGCACCGCACATTGTTGGCTTTTTTACTGTCCCCACAAATAACAATCAAAATATAAAATATCCCCCCTCCCCTCACGGTTGCCACTGGGGATAAGATTTTGCCAGGGGAAATTGCCGCGAGTCCTGTGGGTTCTGTGGAAATTACAGGTGCCTAATGCAAATTTGTGTGGCATATTTCCAGCTGAAAAATAATATTCGCTTTTCGCAGCGTTTGCTAAAAAATCTTCCATTATTTCTTCTTTCTTTTACATTTTTTTTTGCCTGGTTTTTGGATTTTGATTTTGATTTTGAGATTTTCCCTTTTGGCAATGCCAACTCCGCTTGATTGTCATCATTGAGGCTGAAAAACAGATTTGCCTCCAATCAACGTGGCACTTAATTTCGTTTATTTGATTGGATTTGTGTTTACATGGCTGCCCCTGCGGAAAGTGGGTGGTGGAATGGGTGGTGGGTGGCCAGACATGTGGGTGGGTGGGCTGTTAGAGGACCGAAATTCGTTGCAAATTAGAAAATCAAATCACTTTTGGCCGGACTCACACGCCGTTGGCCAAAAAAGCCAGGAGAAAACTGAAAAGAACACACACACAGAGAATAACGCACACATAAATTTATGAATATTGAAAAATTAAATCGACATTTTCGCCACCCTCAATAAAGCCCAACAAAAAATAAAAAATACAAGAGAGCAAAAAAAACATGGCCACGGAAGTGGTGCGTTGTTGTTGTTACCCAGCTTTTTTTTTCGACCATTTTTCCAATGATGGATTTTCGAAATTTTAATGGTTGCTCTCGCTGCTTGGATGAGTCCAGGAGTCCTGGAGTCCTGGAGTCCCAGTGTCCTGGCTTCCCAGAGTCCTAAAAACCGGAGTCAACTTCGTCAGCGTCGTCTGGCGTTGTCAGGCGTTGGGTGGGGGTGGAAAATTCGCCCGCGAGGGGTGGATTCCGCCCATGGGTGGGTGGTTTTTTTCCTCTCTGGGTTTTTTTCCTCCGTTCACTTCCTTTGTTTGGCAGCCATTGAGGGTGGTGGGCGGTGTGGGTGGCCGGGCTTAAGGGATGGAATCGATATTTGTTTTCCCTGGCAGCAAAACAGAAACAGCAACTGCCAGGACACCCGGGACATCCCGTACACCCACTCCCCCATCGATATGCCCGCCTAATCCAATGTCTCAGGAGCTTCGGCGTCCTAATCAATATGCGCAAATGATAATTTTTAATGGCTTCCGAGCGCGTTTGTTTACCATCGACGCAGGCCAACATCGCTGATTTGGCCACAGAGAGAAAAATCCTAGGATCCTAAAAGTATTCCTAAAGATAGGTGAATATAATCGAAAGTTCATAGATATAAAGCCCATATTTATTATTACCACCAGTCTAAAAATCAACCCATTTAATTTGTGAAAAATTCGGGGATCAGAAAGAATTTCTAAAGATTATTGAGATTATTATAATGGAAGGCTGATTGGTCGCTAATTCTGTAAATATTCTCTTTATTGTAATACCTATACATATAAGTAATCCTATCAACATTTTTTAAAATATATTTTCCTCTAGTAACCTTTTTATAAAGTTTTTAAGTCGGCTTGAAACTCTGATTTTTTTTTACTCGAAGTAGCACCTTCTTTTAACAGTCGATATGGCTTAGAACTTTATTCTGGAGAAGTTTATTCTAAAAACATGGCTCCATTTTTTCCCCTAATCTTTTAAGCCCCAATTATTTTCGTTTTTTCCGTGTACTTGATTTGTTCCAATGCCATGCCAAAGTCTGCGTAAATTTAATTTCCAATCGCCGCCAAACGTCAGCGTCAACCTTAACGGAAATTTAATTTCCAGACTGGCCAGACCAAACAGATTCCATGGATTTCGAGCTGAATCTCGAGGAGCTATCCCAGAGATAATGTTCGCCCAACGGGCCACGCCCCTTTGCGAAGGCCATTGTCTTGAGTGGGCGCGAGAGTAAAAGATTCAAATGCTAATTGCTTTCTAATACGGTAATTTCTACGTCTCGCAGCGAGCTTATTGCGGATTAATTCTACAAGCCAATTTCTTATGTAAATTCCAGGCCATAGCATGTTATTTTTACCCCAGAATTAAGTGGGAATTATTTGGGGGATGAGATGGGCAGGCAAACGCACGGCAGGTGAGCAAAACGCGATGGAAATGCTAATTCAAAGGCGTCGACTGTAATTAGAAGGCAATTTAAGTTCTAATAAATATTTCAGTTGGCAGCTTAACTTTGTTCGGGGGAAAGAAAGAAAGAAATGCGGATTGGATTGGGGTGGAGCTTTCAAGATGGACAGGCTTGGGATAAGATGGGATTACTTTGGTGGAAGGATTTGTGGTCATAGAGATAGCTCGCATTGATGAAAAAGGTATTATAAACCAAAAATAATATTATAGTATAAGCTTAATGGCTTCAAAAGAAAAGTAAATGGAACAAGATGATGAATTAAATATATCTAAAAGCTAGAAAGGCAGATACTTAAAAAAAATATTTTTTAAAGAGCATATTAAATGCAAACTAATCAGAATCTTAACTTCCCGAAAATCTCTATCTAACCATTTTTTCGCTTCGTTGAACCAGCGAAACTCAATCCTATCGATTACAGCAAACAGGCAGGCCAAAAAACGGGGCAAATCCAGGGGAAGGAAAGAGAAAAAGTGAAATCGTATCCATGCTAATTTCCAACCATCGCATCATTCAAAACAAAAAAGTCCCAAAACGATAAACCGAAAACTGAAAGCCGACTGACAGGCCAGAGATCTATGGGACAAACGCCGGCAGAAACAAACCGACAGATGCACGGCATATTAATCTCAGACAAACAGATAGCAATGAGCCATTTCCTATCACAGGAATAATAAACGGGGGAAAAAAATAGGAAAAGAAAAAAAAACTGAAATCTCGCTTGAAAATCCTTTTTTTTCCATGCCCGTTTAATGCTAAATTATATACCTATGCAAATAAGTTTTTTTCACTTGATTTTTTCATTAAATCATGACGATTTGACAGGAAGCCAGGGATGCTGAGGATGCTAAGGACGGGTAGGGGGGTTGATAAATACGGGTAGTGTTTCTGAGTCTGAGGAAAGGGTTGTCGTTGTCCAACACAGACTACATAGAGTGGTCCTTTCAGCCCGAGGGCCTGAGTTCGCTTAGTTTGTTTGTTCGCTCCGTCCAAACTGACTGACTGACTGGTTTCTGCCCGGGGCCTTTTAATGGCTTTTCGAAATTGGAGCCGAGCATGGGTTAATGCGTGTTTGTCCTCCTGTTTATCCTTCTGTCTGTTGCCGGTGTACTGAGCCGTGAAATTGTATGAGGTCATGGGTCGGACGACTAGAACAAGGTGAGCTTGTCATTTGATTTTGACCCCACCATCCTCAGTTCTCTCACTCATTCCAATTCCAATTAGTCATTGATCTTCCAATCGTTTTCGAGCAACCCCTAAATCAATTTCAACTCTTTGCCAGCGCCCTCTAGTGTTGAGTGGCAGCCAGTGACCGTCAAACTGTACGATCCTCCTTGGGCTTTCAATATCCAATAATTTTGTAGTTTCGCCCATATATAGTAGACTATGTATGGCAGCTGGGGCGTACTATATGATTACGATCAACTACAAACTCATTAAGCCAAAATCAACAACTGCAACTTTGCAAATGCCATTTGCATGTCTTGTTCTTTCGATTCCGTGGGGAAACTTGTACAACTATAGGAAAAATGCTAAGAGCTTTTATCCGATATGAAAAAAAAGAAAAGGAAAAACATAATGACCATCTTAACTCAAGAAAAATATAACATTTGTAATATTTAGGTATATATTTCTTTTTCATTCTTTACCTACAACCTTTATAAAATATTTAACTTTTGTTTTTTTTCGAGAATGAAACACAGATGGGGTAGTAGAAAAATAACATTTTATGTTATCTAAACTATCATATTTCTCTATATTTTTGCACTTGTCTGTAGCTTCAATGGCATACACTGTCGATCCATCATCGAGCCAGTTTTCTGACCCAATAATGAGACCGCGTGCGTGCAGCCTACTTAATTTTCGGGAGCATCGGCACAACAACTTTCGATCGAGTGACACACACAACACACCATTCATTGAGGTTGTTCCGCCCCCTGAGCCCCCCATTTTCCCCTTAACGGACTCCGCCTTTTGTCGGTGAATGTCCCCCAGCAATTACCCAGAAATAATAAGAAAACCAAGTGCCCCAGCGATGTTGTCCTTCACATTTTCGGCAAAGTCCAGAGCTGTCATCATGGTTGTCGTTGCCGTTGTCGTTGTCGTTGTCGTTGTCGTTGTTCTCCTCGTTGTCGGTTTTAATGTCTGAGGCGTGCGTCACTGGCAAAAAGCTGGGGCTGTCATTAAAATAATGCACATACATCTGAAGTATGTGGGCAGAGACTCAAGTGGAAGTTGCAGCAGGAGTATTGGGAAGGTGTTTATTAACAGATCGTTTGGCCGACCGACGGCTGCATCGAGGGCCCTCCAACTCCAACTGCAGACGAACCCTTTTTGGTCCCACTTAACCATCCAGTCGAGCAGAAAATCATGCAAAGTGTCGCCAGTGCACAGTGCATTTAAAAATATTGTTAATAACATGCATTACACCCCATCCAGCCGTGACCTGTTATTATTAGTAGTTAATGGCTGGGTGTTGTTGGCCCAGTTTACATGGCTCTGGCTGGCAGCTTTTAGCCTGATTGCCATCTTTATGAAGACATAACGATGCGGGAATTTGCATACGTTGCGTGTGTGTAACCATAGCACCAAAACATTGTAATTAGAACGCGAACACTACATGAAAGTTGCAGTTTTGCGGATAGCCTCAGGCCTATTACGATGCTAATTCCTTTTGGGGCTGCAGCGTCTTTATGTTCCGAAGACATGAAAGCGAATTTTTTGCCAAACAATGGAGCACATTGTGGTGGAAAACACCCTTGAACATGCAGGATTTTGTTAAATTTAATTTGAAACACCTAAGGAAAAGTTAAGTAGAAACAAAATATGAATTAAATATCCCATTATCTTTTTTTCGTGGTTCATCACAAGCTCTTTTCTGAATTTAACACAGTAGCTATCTTCTCTAAAATCACTTAAAGCGCCATAACCCCTCTAATTATGAAATAACAACTCATTTCGCGGAACAACCTCGACCAGGTTCAGTTCCCTTTTGCTGTCTGAGAACCAGTTGTAAGCCCCTCCTGATGGGGACTTTCACTTTTACACTTGGCACAGCACAGGAAGCGCCAAGTACATAAAAGCCCAACTCCCGATCTTGTTTCTCACCAGTCGAAGACAACGACTTCAAGCCTAATTACACATAATTTGAAGGGAATGAATGCGAGGAGGGTAAGCGGCTTTATAACTGCAACAGCATTCTTCATTCATGGACTGTTCTGTTTCCCTCTTTGAGATCAGATCCACCACTTTGTATGCCCAACAGTGCGAATCCTAACGCCGGTTTAAGAACACTTTAAAAAATATGCAAAAAATTTGATGGCTTATAAATGTATTTAGAAATATCAATGGATTTGTTATAATGTTTCAAAGGTGCGATTTTTATAATCCAAGGATATTTTATATATGTTATATGATGTCTTTAATATGTTAAAATATTTTTAAGGATTGTTCTTTTTAAAAAGGGTAATATGTATATTTAACGAATCTTTTATTTTACTATTTATCAGAAATAAAATATATTTATAATGAGGCATCAAAACTTTTTGTATTCTTCAAAAGGATATAAAGTGTTGCTTCTTAAAACTAGTGTACAATGTCTCTAAAGTACGAAGGTTAGGTAATTCTTATTACATAAATATTTCAAATTTTTTTTAAATTAGCTATCATATGATATTTTTTCCAGTACATCCCTATAAGTCAGCCAGTTGGTCAGTTGATCGGCGATCAGCGAAAGGGACCTTTGCTGCGTACGTGTGTTTGGCACGCAAGCCGATGCGTGTTTACACTGGCGATTATCCCGTTGGGCCTTCGATCCGGGCCGATCCTCCGATCCGATCCGCAAAAGAGGAGATAATTTGCCGGGCCAAAGCCAAAGTCGATGGATGGGCTAACTTGTTTGTTTTGCCCAACGATTCCATCCGATCCGCCAGGCCTTTGCGAAAAGAGGATCGTTTCGTTGGATCGTTAACGCAAATTAACGAGCAATCATCAAATCGAAGCCCAATATTGGAAGGTTCGGGGTTCTGTTCAGTTACGTTGGGTTCTGGCTGGGCATTAAGAGCGTTTATTTTGAAATTAATGCGCAGCTCAGGGAGCAGCTGTTTTGGCCAGGCTTGCGGTATTCCCTCATTAACCATTGAAATTACAACCGGACCTGGTCAGCTGGCAATGTCCGGCATTTACAACATAATTCATTTTTATTCTCCTTTGCTGCCCATCGCGTAATTGCAACTTTTGCAACTCGCAACTTGTTGCCATCGCTCGCTTATTAATTGCTTTTTAATAATTGCCGCGAGTACAGCATTGAAATATGCCGGGTAAATATTCGCACAATTTATCAGGGCAGCAATGCTCCCTTGTTGCAATTTATTGAAATTAATTTTCGCATTATCTCGCTAAAAATACAAAATGATAATTGCTCGGGGCCTTTATTCATAAATATTTATTTGGCATTTTTGAAGTCCGTTTTTGATGTTAAATCATTAAGGTCCTTTGGCCGCACTGCTTGCGAACGCAGCTTCCTGTGAACTGCTTGTTTCATCTCCAGTTTCCTAGGTTGTACATTAGAGGGCGCCACTTCTTCCTCCTGCAATTTTCTAAGGGATGATTTATTAGCATAAGGACAGGCTGCTTGGAGTAGAATTATATTGCTTAAAAAAATTGCAGGACTACAATTTGTTTTTTATTTTAGTGACAATATAAAATTAATAGTTTTTCAAATTACAACATCATTTAAGTTACATAAGATAGTAGAAGGTCCTTGCGCTTTTTTGCCATCGCTTAAAAATGATTAAATTAATTTAAATAATTGTGCAACATTAAAAATGATTTTAAAAACTCAAAGTATTAAGAAAAATTAAAAACAAATTTATTAAAAATTCCAAAAATCAGACGACAGTAAATTTGATGATGAAAACTTTTGATTTTAGAGTTCGGATAGAATTATCAGTTTTGCATAAGTTCTATAGCCCTCAGGATGTGAGAGTTGTTTTTGCAAACCATCACACTGCGTATTTAAAATAACAATTTTGAACCAAAATAAAACAAACATGTATGTATATTTATTTATATATTTTTTTTACATATTTATTTTAAATGATTTATGACTTTTGTGAAATGCATATAAGTTTTAGGCAAGCTTTTGGATTATCCATCTAAGGAAAAGGTATTATAAAACTCACCATAAACTCTTAAATAGATATTACAAGAATATATTTTTTATTGAAAACTTATAAAGTAAATTATTTAATAAATAAACTATTTAATTATAAATAAGAACATTTGCAGATCTGAATAAAAGACCGCGTGCCATAGCGAACAGCCTTAAGTCACAGCCCATGATTTCGCACCCCATCCGTTCACCCTCCGAACTTAAAGGTCCTGAACCTTGGCCTTTGTGTGCTAATTAAACAAAAGGAAAACCCTTTCACACCTTGCAAGCCATGGAAAACTGTTACAACTTCTTTTGTGTGTGCGGTGCGAGAATAAATTTGCATAATTTTTACGCAGCGTCATCAAATTGCGAAATTGCGAAACTGCGCGAGCAACCAGAACAAGCGAAAATATTAATTTTCACAGTTTGACATGTCGCACTCGCATCTGCCTCAGGTTTTTCCCTCAGGTTTTCCCTCATGCGGTGGTATTCGCATGCAAATGAGGCAACAATCGAGCCGACATTTGATCGTTTTTTTTCATGTTTGGTCGATCCTCCAGATCCTTTGTCCTTTGATGATTTTGCATATAAATCAAGTTTCCTTTTGCAACCCTCTCAAGGAATTTGCATGCGACCTTACCGTACCTTCAAACGGGAAAAAAAAGAATAACAAATGAAAGTTGTAGAAAGTGAAAGGGCTGCAGATCGTGTGAATTTCTTAGGTAATTCAATTAGCGCCGTTCGCTGGGAAGGTTGACAACTCGTGTATATATAGTATTCACCTCCTCAAGTTGCTCTTGAGAAATTCCATTTCGACAGGCAGTTAGGATGATTTATTGAACAGTCGGTTCTCGGTGGAAAGCGGGGAAATCGGTGGGGGAAATTCTCAGGACAAACCAAATGCACACGGAGAGATACCGAGGAAAAGCTAGAGGAGAAGTGCTCAACTACACGTGTGCCAAATTCATTTCCATGCCATCCTTGTGGGCGACTATTGATGTTGCTGTGGGTTGTGGGTGCTCCTTGGCGTCTATTCTCCCTCTCCCTCTAGCCCATCTGCCATCTCACTTGCTCGCATGGAGAGTGTGCCTGTTTGCTAAAGGATAACAACAGCAGCGGCAGCAACAACAGCGACAGCTAATACACAATTTGCATATATTTATCCATCAAATTGATGGATGCTACTGCACACACTGAGCCAAAAGGAGGGGGATTTTCCGGTGGAAAGGGGGGCGGTGGAAAATGGAGCTTGGGATGGGCAGGACACGGCGTTGTTGCTTTGACACGTCGCAATACCCCAAAAGGATAATGACAAAGACAGTAACAGCAACATCAGCAGCAGTCAGGACAATGCCACAAACACTGGGAGAAGATTTGAGTATAAGAAAACAAATTAGATAAATAAAATAACAAATTTTTTCCTCAAAATAAATAGTTTCGGCACTCCTTTAAAAGGAAAATTTTAATGTATTTTAATATTAAAAAATTCAACAAAAAGTCGTAGAGGTAACGCATTTTAAAATCGGACTCCAATAACTCAAGCTGTGGAATCTGGAAGTGCAGTTTTTGGCCCCCATTCGGAATGCCATTGGTATTACAGAAAAATCGAACATAAAAATGGGCTAAAATTTAGACCCTCGTTAAAAAGAAAACTAATAATGTAGAATATTAGAGAATTTAACCACAAACTCATAGAGGTATCACACGTTTAAATCGGTTTACAATGACTCAAGTTATGGAATCTAGAAGTTCAGTTTTGGGGTCCCATTCTGGAAGTCATGGGAAATACAGAAAAATCCGACATTAAAATGGGCTAAAATTTTGACCCTCTTTTAAGAGAACAATTTGAATGCAGATCATTTAAGAATTCAATTACAAATTCATAGAGGTATACCACGCCTAAATCGGTTTACAATGACTCAAGTTATGGAATCTAGAAGTTCAGTTTTGGGGTCCCATTCTGGAAGTCATTGGAAATACAGAAAAATCCGACATTAAAATGGGCTAAAATTTTGACCCTCTTTTAAGAGAACAATTTGAATGCAGATCATTTAAGAATTCAATTACAAATTCATAGAGGTATACCACGCCTAAATCGGTTTACAATGACTCAAGTTATGGAATCTAGAAGTTCAGTTTTGGGGTCCCATTCTGGAAGTCATTGGAAATACAGAAAAATCCGACATTAAAATGGGCTAAAATTTTGACCCTCTTTTAAGAGAACAATTTGAATGCAGATCATTTAAGAATTCAATTACAAATTCATAGAGGTATACCACGCCTAAATCGGTTTACAATGACTCAAGTTATGGAATCTAGAAGTTCAGTTTTGGGGTCCCATTCTGGAAGTCATTGGAAATACAGAAAAATCCGACATGAAAATGGGCTAAAATTTTGAACCTCTTTTAAGAGAACAATTTGAATGCAGATTATTTAAGAATTCAATTACAAACTCATAGAGGTATCCCACGTTTAAATCGGTTTACAATGACTCAAGTTATGGAATCTAGAAGTTCAGTTTTGGGGTCCCATTCTGGAAGTCATTGGAAATACGGAAAAATCTAACATGAAAATGGGTTAAAATTCGACCCTCTTTTAAGAGAACAATTTGAATGCAGATTTTTTGAGATTTCAATTACAAACTCAAAGAGGTATCCCACGCTTAGATCGGTTTACATTGACTCAAGTTATGGATTCTAGAAGTTCAGTTTTGGGGTCCCATTCTGGAAGTCATTGGAAATACAGAAAAATCTAACATGAAAATGGGCTAAAATTTGGACCCTCTTTTAAGAGAACAATTTGAATGCAGATTATTTAAAAATTCAATTACAAACTCATAGAGGTATCCCACGTTTAAATCGGTTTACAATGACTCAAGTTATGGAATCTAGAAGTTCAGTTTTGGGGTCCCATTCTGGAAGTCATTGGAAATACAGAAAAATCTAACATGAAAATGGGCTAAAATTTTGACCTTCTTTTAAGAGAAAAATTTTAATGCAGATCATTTAAGAATTCAATTACAAATTCATAGAGGTATCCCACGCTTAAATCGGTTTACATTGACTCAAGTTATGGAATCTAGAAGTTCAGTTTTGGGGTCCCATTCTGGAAGTCATTGGAAATACAGAAAAATCTAACATGAAAATGGGCTAAAATTTGGACCCTCTTTTAAGAGAACAATTTGAATGCAGGTTATCTGAGAATTCAATTACAAACTCATAGAGGTATCCCACGTTTAAATCGGTTTACAATGACTCAAGTTATGGAATCTAGAAGTTCAGTTTTGGGGTCCTATTCTGGAAGTCATTGGAAATACAGAAAAATCCGACATGAAAATGGGCTAAAATTTTGACCCTCTTTTAAGAGAACAATTTGAATGCAGATTATTTAAGAATTCAATTACTAACTCATAGAGGTATCACACGTCAAAATCGGACTTAAATAACTTAAGTTATGGAATCTGGAAGTGCCGTTTTGGGTCCCCATTCTGACAGCTATTGGAATTACGGAAAAATAGAGCATGAAAATGGGCTAAAATTTTGATCCTCGTTAAATGGAAAAATTTGAGTGCAGATTATCTGAGAATTCAATTACAAACTCATGAAGGTATCCCACGTCTAAATCGGTTTCCAATATCACAAGTTATGGAATCTAGAATTGCAGTTTTGGCATCCCGATGTTATAGTTTGTGGTAAGATCGTCTAGTTAAATAAAACATCCATGCTGATTTGGTTTTTAGCTTAAACGTTTTTTTATTCAGTTGGGTTACAAATTTACTCGCAGTGCACACACACACCAATGCCCGCACACACTTGGCAAGCGTGAGCAATTTGCAAGGCGCTGGCGAAAAAGGGCAACAGGAAAAGGAAACTGTCAAGATGGGGGACTGCTCTTGGGGGGAAAAGCGCTGGCTGTGAGCATCCTTTAAGTTTCCTTTCTCGCCTAGGTACCCAACCGACACTTCAATCGTGCCACGTTCGACGCTCTGCTCTGGAAAAGCGGGATGGAAAAGCGGGCTGAGGAAAAGCGAGCGTCGAGGACGAGCGGCGAATGTTGGCTGCCATGAGAAAATTACATTTTCCCCGGAAAAGCACTCAACCCGAAGACATTTTCCGTTGGCACTGGCAACTCAGTGCGGTTGATGGTGATGGTTTGATGGTGGGTGGGTGAGGGGGAGGGGGTTTTCTGCCATTTCAAGTGGGGCCTTTGTGTCCATGTGTGTGTGTGTGAGTGTGTTAGAATGTGTGTTTTTCTGTGTGTGTGAGTGCCGCTGCTTTATATCCTTTTCTGCCGCTGCTGCCTGATAACAAAATTTTCTATTTTATCTCATAAAAATATATGTAAGAAGTCCTCCACGACGAGCTAGCAACAAAGCCATAAAGCGGGAAAAGGGGAAAACCTGGAGGAAAAGTGTAAGAAAAAGAAAATTCTTTTATGCGTACTTATACATTTTTATGGAGCGATTGTTGAACGGGCTTAGTCCACAGGCTTCGGTTTCACTCGCCCACCTTTTCGGGATTTAACCTACAAGAAAATAGGGATTAATATAATACTAGAAATGATTAAAAATATGTGATCTTCACAGCAAAAAATAATATTTTCTTTTATTTTTAGGCTAATATATTTTTAGGAGTGCAGCTTTAAAAATTCTTAGCTCAGATATAATTTAATTTTCATTAAGATATAATACATTTTATTCTTAGGTTGTTTTTTATCACAAACCAAATATTTTTCTTAGTGGAGTTTTTTCATCGACCCCATCCTTAATAAACCCCTTGAGAAACAATCGATGGTCCCTTAAGCTTTTCCTCTCTCGCTCACAATTATGCGGAAACATCTTGGTGAACACAACTCTTTTGAGCGCTAATTTCCCTCGCATTTCCTTCTAATGAACAGCTGTTTTTCCACCGGCCGCGAATCTGGCGATAAAAATAAAGCCAAGAAGAGTGCGCAAAGCGAGTCGCGGAAAATTAAAAAAGAAAATGAACAACGGCGGCGTCATCAGCTGTTGCTGGCATCGTCATTAGCTGCGGAGCGTGGTGAGAGTGGGTGGAAAATGGGAAATGGAAAATGAGGTGGGACAGGGAGAGGGGAAAGCCAGCCAGCTGTGCGCTGGTGTGGGCGCAATGAATGAAAATGAAAATCGCACAAATGAAAATGAGCGCCGTGACGACGCCGGTGTTTTGCAGTGGCCAAAAAGCACGTGTTGCCGGCTAGCAAATTGAGAGCGAGAAAGGGGAAAATTAGAGAGAGCAGGGAAAGTATCACTCTATAGCGCTAATTGATAAAATAATAGATTTATAAGTTCAAAGGTTTTAAAATACGTTTGGGCATTACATCCACATGAAAAGGTTTCTTTAAACTCAGAATAAATTACTTAATTAGTTTATGTTCTAATAGTAGCGTGTCATCTAAAGTTCTTATAATATCAACAAAACAAACCCTTTAAAAAATAATAATTTAATAATGAGCATGAAATTGGAAATATAAAAATCGAAATGACAGTATGAAATGCATGTATACATTTTTGTGGGACTCTGTATCACTCATAAAAAATGTATGGAATGTGGAAATGATCTTATTACATAATGATAGATTCAAATAACTGTACCCCCATTAACACAAAGCAAAAGCAGTTTTATAATAATAATAAATTGAAAAAATTTTAAAATGTCATTAGAAAATTGCTCTACACCTGATACCTGAATCAATTTTTTTAAAATATAAAAGTTTTTTTCCAAGTATTGGTTCTTTAAAATAATTACAACGCATAATTTCGAAATGTGGTTTTCATATGGTGATTTCTGTAAAAAGAAAAACAATTTTGTTTTATTATTTTCAATTTATTTTAAAGTTTCATTACTGGAAATAATTGTGTCAATCTTCAATACATTTTGCATTGCGGTAGTCAAATGAGTTTTCCAACTCCGGGGAACTCCCGAAGGAAGCCACAAATAAACTCGAAAATTTGAACCCCATCCCCCGACTTTCCTCAGCTCAATTAAAAACCGAGCAACGCAGCCCACCACCCACTCACCCATTTTCCCCCATTGTCGTTGTTGTTGTTGTTGTGCCGGCACGTCGTCGCTGGGTCGTGTCCTTGAACTAGAAACCCGTTTAATTTAACTGTTGCTTAATTGCTGGCAGAAGCAGAGGCTGCGACGCCGACGCCGCATTACGTCATTAAGTATGCTGCCGCTTTTCCTACGGCTTTTCCGACTGCCTCTCCTGCCTCTGCCCGCGTCGCAGTTGCTGCACTGCACTTTCCGCTGCCGGGAAAACTTCATTTTGGGTAATTTTTCGCCCGTCTTTGTTTCTCATTTTCATTTTCATTCATTACCCGGCGTTAATTTCCTCGTGCCGAATGCCAAAGCGTTCCCCTCACCACGAATTTTCCTGATTTTTCGCTGCGAACGTTTGGGAAATGGAACGCAGCGACAGCGCTGCTTTTCGGGGGTTGCAATGGTTTGTAAGTGAGTGCGAGAGAGATGCAAAGTGGCGTGTGGCAGCGCGCATGCGCACTGGTCGGAAAACGCCGACTTCGCTGCCGGCGTCGCTGTCGGGCTGAACATTTTCCCCTGCTGCGGAAAACAGAAGCAGCGTACGAAAGGCCAAAGGCGAATAATGGCAGTCGGGCTCTTGACTCCCACCCACCCACTATGGCCCTCTCCCTTACTCGCTTTCCGTCTCGCTCTCTCTTCTCTTTCTTCGCAGCGACGCTGGCAGCGACGTCGCTGCCGCAGGGCGACGAAATTTGCATGCGCCCAAAAATCGGGTTAACTATATAGATAACTTTGTACAGTGCATACTGAGGAAACTGAAAATGAGAAAGTGTTCCAAAATTAAAAAACTAATATAACTGTTGAAAGTTTTATAAATTTATTTTTCTTTAGAAAATAAATAAACATCTTAAAAATTTGTATGAGTTGGTTAGGTAAAAATATTTTAAAATGTGCTTAAGTAATGTTATTATAACACAATTATAAGGCAAGCGAAAAATACGACATTTTCCTTTTTTGCTTTATAAGGACTTTTTAAATTTCGTTCCTAAATTACATTATTATTTTTACCATTCAGCATATTTGAATTCATCTAAATACAGCTTCCATGTATCATTACATCTTACAGGTTGTAAGCACACATTTAAAAATAAAATATTAATAAACTTTATTTATAAAGCAGAGAGTATCATTAGTTTCAAAAAGTTACAAGTCTACATTTTTTCGGAAAAAACCAAGGAACTAGACTTATAATGATAAAATTGAACATGTGGCTTAAGGACAATGTTGGAGCGCCTTAACTTTTTAGTGTTCTTCATTCGAGTGACCACTGTGAGATAGATATCTGTGTACACATACAAAAGTATGTGCCCTGGGCGCTGGGATGATGGGGTGGCTGGGTGGTGGGGTGCTCGTAGAAAGGGGGTGGCAGCTCGGGCATTTTCGCCGGAGATGTGGAGTGGAAGCTGAAGGCTTCAGCAATATTGCTGTATTTTTGAAATTCCAATTTGCATATTTTGATGTGCGTCGTCGACGTTCGACGCTTCCACTCCCCGTTCGCCCCTTTTCGCCCCTCAGCAATTTTCGCAATTTTATCGAATGCGCCCTGGGAGAATTTCCCGGCAAATGGCGCCTCCAAGTAGGCAATACTTTTCCTCAGGCCAACGAGCAAAAATCAGTGAAAATTTCACACTGGAAAAGAGACAAATGATAATTAAAAGCGGAGGAAGAACAACCACCAGTTGATTCACCACCGCCGGTTCATTCACCTCTTCATTATGCTAATCAAGAAAAAGAAAATACCACAAGGAAAAGCCGAAGTCGCTGCCAGCGCTTAATGAACGCAGCAGAAAAGCGACTGCGACGCCGACAGCGCGAAAAGCAAAACAATAACCGCCGTCACCTTGACCTTGAAACCCACATTTAAAATAATTCACTCCCGGCAGCTTCATCATCATCACGCTTTTCCAGGGAGAGGAAAAACAGAGACACCGAAACCATTATCTCATCAACGAAAATGAAAATGAAAATGAGCGCAGCTCCCTCACACCAAGGCAGCCGGGAAAAGGCAGCGCAGTCGGCGTCGCAGTCCGCTTCAGTTGGGAAAACTCCATTATCACACGGCGATAAAATTCGGAAGTCAAATCGTCTGGCAATTAACTGATTAATTTAAAAGTCACTAATAAGTTAAGATCATCCTTTCCTTAATTTGGTAATAGATATAAATTGACTTTAAATAAAGTTACAATTAACCTTCAGTTAAGTTTTCTTAGTTTGTAAATTAAATATCAAGACTTAATCTTTAAAAAGAATGTGCTTAATTAAATTTAAGATTAAAATTGTTTTGCTTTATTATTTTTTTTTTTTATTTGATTGCCATCAAGATATTATTTTAAACCTAAAGACAACTTTGAGGGCCGTTTTCTCAACCTCCTGTTAAACTAGAAAGTATGCACATTCAGAGTTTAGCTCAAATGCGAATGAGAAAACGAGCCTAAATATTTTAACCACAACATACATCTCTTCTTATTAACCTAAGTTATTTTTTAAAATTGATATACATAAAAAAATACTTAAAAGCTATATTTTTAAGTTAATTTAACTTACTGATATTTAATAAATTTGTAGTTTTCTAGTGAAATATATATCCTAATTTCTCTCCGTGCCTTTGTTCACTGCCATTCATTTGGCGGGTGTAGAAAAGTGGGCCGCGCTCTCTTGCGGCTTTGGCCCCAAAAACAAACTAACGAACGCCGACGCCGACGCAGGACGACAGCAGCAACCAGCAACCCGCAACCGGCAACCTGCAACACCAACAGCAGCAACATCGGGAGCAGCAGCAGCAACAACAACTCCTCGTCGAGTGGGTTGCAAAGTAAATTTTTAATGGGCGAATGAAATTATAGCCCCACCCAGAGGAGGAGGAAAAGCTGTGGAAACTCTGCCGGCAACGAGATGAAATAAATGAAATGAAACAAGCGGAGCCCAGCAGCGAGGAAAAGCGAACGCTGACTAACTACCAACTTGGCTCATTTTCACAGCAGCAACAGCGATGACGTAGCGGCTGCCTTGCCTCTTAATGCAACAGTTTTTCCTCGCCACTTTGCCACCCACTTCGGTGAACTCATTTCCACGGGGCTTCCCCAGACGCAGCCTTAGATGTTGTTGCATTTGGCCTTGCAGCGTCTACCAAAACGAAAGCGAAATTAAAATGGCACAAGAAATTAATGGGCTACGTGGGCGGGAAGTCGAAGTTAGATGGGTGAAAAAACAAAGGAAATGCTATTTATTTTCCAGGATTTATGATCCACCAAGGACACATTCCAGTTAATGGGAACATTTGCAGCACCAAACTATTTGCGAAAGTTTTTAAATGGGAAAAGGAAATGCGGTTTGTTTCTAAAGAAGTGAATTAAAGTAAAAATAGTTTAGATAGATGATAAAATAGACGATTTAAAGTCTTAATCTATTGTGATCCTTGAACCCATATAGACATCGTATTATCTCTTCAATTATTATTGCTTATACACATCCTATTATATTATTTTCCACTTCACCAATCTAATATGATTGGATAGATTACCTTATCTCCCCCACTTCTCATTTAATTACTCAAATATCTCATCTTCGCTGCGACAATCACTCATGGCCAAAGAAAGACCCCACTTCCTTTAACAAGGACAATCAATCGACAATATCAGAAGTCATTCAATCTATACATTTTCCAATCTTACAGAACCAAAAGTCATTGGCTGACTTGAAAGCTGAAAAGTCAGAGAAAGAAAGGCGGCAAAAATCAGGAACCCAAAGCAATTGACAAAAGGATCAGCAGCGAACAGACCCGAAAACTGACCCTTTTACCATGGCTGCCAATTGGCAAATGAAATTCAGTCGAGTGCAACCGACAAAAAGAATGGAAATCCAGCTCACCATTTTGTTGCCTTTTGCTGCCCGACTGGCGTTCTCTGATTAGAATCGACTGTGGACACGCATCGGTGGCATTGAATGGCCAAAGGTTGCCCAAGTGTCAGCACATATAGAAATGTTCGGATGCAGAAAGTTAGGAGTGAAAGGTACCTATATATTATATATAAAATATTAAATATATATAGGGAAAATAGGGATTTAATTTAAGTTTATTGTATCTCAAATATATTACAAGGTTTATATTGAAAATATTCTTTAGCTCTTAAAAATAAGTAATAATTTTTATCGAAGAATTTTCTTTTAAACAAAATATTATGTCGACCATTTTGATATTTTATTAATGTTTTTGAAATTTTTAGTTACTTTAGTTTAACCAACAAATTTAATGAAATAGTATACTAACAAGATTGTTTATATATGTTGCTCATCACCTAATAAAATCTTTGATTTCCTACACTTTTTTTTGCATTACTTATTTTCCCTTAACTGTATTTGTCTCTTTAAATATGTATATATTTCAACTGATATTTATGCTTAATGGTTTTTACTTTTGCTCTTCACTCCAAAATGAGATTAAAGAACATTGACAACTAAATGAAAAGCTCCTTTTTGCACCCAAGCCATTTCGGGGTGTATCACATGTATTTTTTTTGGGCAGAAGGAAAAATGGCAAATTTCCAGTACATTAATATGGCAGCCGATAAGGCAGCGGTTCGCCAAAAAATAAAAAAAAATAAAAACGGGGAGAAGGGGGCGTGGCAGTCGGGCTACATGTGTGACATATCGCATGACATTCAGCGCGTTGAATTTTCAAAGAGTTTTTTTCGCAGCCATCTCTCCCTTTTGGCTTTCATTTTTTTATTTTTGCTGAATTTTGCTTGCCTCGAAATTGAATAAAACAACCTGAAATGACAAACGAGACCGCGTTCGTGGGGTTGGGAAATGTATGCTGTTGTTGTGGGTCAGGGGGTGGCAGTTGTGCATGTGTGCGTGAGCACGTGTGCACCCGTAATTTTCCATTTGTGAACTTTTCCCTTTCTTTCGACTGTAGATTTTCACGCTTCCGGCATTGATGAAGCTGCTGAAGGAGTCGGCGGCGGCGGCAGCAGCAGCCAGCGGAAAATGCTGAAAAACCAACAGCAGCCGCAGCTTGACAGCCAGATAGACGTAACAACAAAAACAACGAGCAGGAAAAACTACAACAACCACTCTAACAAGCTCTCTCATTGCGTGTGTGTGCGTGCGTGAGGGTGTCAATTTGCAAAAAGAAAAAAGAAAGTATAAAGAAATGGAAATACGCAAAGCGCGACAGGCAAAAATCGAAGTTGAAAAATAAATGGAAGACAATTTCGTCAGGGAAAAGTAAAAAGAGCGGGAACTACACAAAGAGAAAAAATGTGTAAAAGGTACCATAAGGCAAGCTACACGTATCTCAACTTTTATAAGAATGAAAACAAAATTTCCCCTATACATAAATGGTTCATTCAATATATGAGAAATTACATTTATTGAATGTAGCTAATACCCCACAATACAGTTTTCTTTAAGCTTCCGTATGGGTAGAACAAATAATCTTGGCATCATTATATGTTTCCTGATGGATGATTGTTTTTAAAGATTTTAAAGCCCTTTAAGTCGGCTTATAATTCCATTACAAGATTAATGAACATTTACATTTTGAACAGAATTTTCATTGGGTACAACTTTAATGGACTTAATATTAAGAACCTTTTTTATTTTAAAGATATATTTTTAATTTTGTAAGATAACAAGCACTTTGCTTGATTTTTTTAATAAATAATATTTAAAAAGAAATTGTTTCATATGCTTCTTTTAAATTTAGAAATATTTGCTAATATATTTCTTTGAGAAAATGTTTTCCAAAATTTTGAAGCTAACAATATTGATAAGCCCCATATACATATATACAAAAAATAATGAATATTCTTTTTGGTGTTAAAAAAAAATATAAGTATTATCTTTCTGGTAGACTTTGTAATATTTTTCGGTGCATTTAGGTGGATCCTGGCTCTACTGGGTCCAATGGAGGGTCCCGTTTGTTTATGCGGCCTATATGAGTTCTAAATAAAAAATGGCTGCCAAAGGCAGCACATGTGTGTGTATGTTTCAGAGTGTGTGTCTGTGTAATAAGATATTTTAGTGACTTGTGTCACAGCGCATGCAAATCCATCAAATGTGTAGAACCCCCCAGCGTCCCTCTGCGAGAAGCTCCCTTTACTTATTTGTAATGGGATCACAAACACACTTCAATTTCATTTGTGACGCTTTACGCACAAACACACTGTCAGCCGAGGAGGAGTGGGGGATTCCCCGGGCAAGATGAGAGCTCGGCAGAGTCAGCGTATCAATCACAAATTAATGAGATGTGAGTGCCGCACAGTTTCTGCCAAGAAGAACTCCAAACTGACAGTTTGCCATTTTGAGGAAAAGCTATTGGGAGGGGGGTGGAGAAGAGAAGGGAAATGCAGGGTGGGGGTGGCGATTTTCCCTCTCATGCAAATGCTTCGCCCATCCAAATTACATACAATTCATCACATTTCATTTGGCAGAGTCGATCTCCGTCTCCACCGATATATCTTTCTATTTCTGTTTGGGTTTCGGTTTTGGGTTTGGGTTTCCGTTTCAGTTCAGTTTGTGAGGCTGCTCCTGCTGTCTTCGGGACCTGGCCAAATTGGTGGCCCGGCATTTAATGGGCTTTGCGACAAAGGCCCTCAAACGAGCTTTGTGCCATCCGAATACTCAGAGGCACCTATGTGTCTGGCTTTGTCTGCCCAATTTGTAGCAAATCCAATTGCCTGATATGCGCACATATAAATAAGGTAACGTTATAGCCTTGAAGGATGTCAACTGGAGATGGGATGGGATGGCCTCTAATAAATTTAAAGGAAATGTTAGTTGGCAATCAAAGGTTTGGAAGGTAATCGTTCCAGGCAATAAATGTTTTTTCAGTAATAAAAAATATATAACTCTTGATTTTATTTACCTAGTATATTCTTGTTTAGGATTGTGGTCTTTGTGGTATTATTATATTTATAAACTAATTTCAATAGTAGTTTCACTTTGAGTAACTCCTTTAAATCACCATAAAATGATCCAATATTAGAACAAGGTAGTAAATAACCAGAACCCCAGTTCAATAACTTAATAACTATCTTTTCTACCTTAGCCAAAGTTGCTTGTCATGTTTTTGATAGGTAAGACACCTTTAGCTCCCCAAAACTTTCGCCTTATTCCAGAATCTCGAAGAATTTGCCAAAGTCTTGGCAGCAGCCACAAATTGCGCAGCGTCATAAAATGTAAAATTTTCAATTGTCTGCAATCTGTGTGCGAAGCAGTGTGTGAGGAGCTCCACTTGAACCCCAGTGAACTGCCGGGGGATCCCCCGGAAAAGCCCGGAGAGCCCGGAACCCCCCTTCTACCACTCCCCCCTTAGATCTCCTACTTGAGTGGCCAGAGACCAAACATTTTTATGGACGCTTACAGTTTGGCAACCGTTGGCCGCTTACATTGTTCACATGCTGCCGCCGAAGTCACTAACTTGGCTGAAAGGCAAAGTATTAGAAATACAATAAAGTCGAGTCAAAGTGAAAAGTTTTACGCAGCGGCTGCCGCAGCTACTGCGTATTTTCCACCCAACCCCCGCCACCCCCTTGGACCAACAAAGAAATTGAGTAAAAAATGCAGGAAAAGCGAGGAGAAAAAAGTTTCGCAAACAGCAAAGTTTGCTGGCGCCCGATGAGAACTACCTTTGTCGGGGAAAATTTGAGGTGCGGGGGAAAATGGGAAAAGGGGCACCACAAAAGCGCTACCACAAATAACTTTGTTTGCCACATATGAGGCGGTGCTTTTCCTCTCTTCCATTTTTTTTTTGTTTGAGGCGCGGCTTAAAAACTTTTAACAATGCACCAAAGCTGCCAAGTGATTTCTTTCATATTATTAACTTGGGCTCGAGGAGTCGGCTCATGTGAAGTGGCCACCAGTGGAGGAGCAGCCACTGCATTTCGCATTTCAGCTACTGGGACCACTGCTCGAGGAGGAAAACTCCCGACTTTCCCAACTTTAACCCTCTCGAGGCACTGCCACTTGACCGTAAAGGAGTCACGCATGCGTGCGGGCCAGTGTCATTTCCATAGGGGAATTAACACTTGAAGAAAATTTGAGGACTTTTAGAAACTTGGAAAATTGTCAATAGAAGTCTATATAGCATAAAATATAACTTAACATACAATTTTCACATCAAAAATGAATTCAATATAAAGTGAATCAAAAATTCGAGAACTTTAAACTCTATTTTAATATTATTTTGTAGCACTATTGTATGTTCTTCCTCTTTTAAAATGCGATAATATATATTTCTGATCTTTAGTAAACATTGTAATAATTAATCAAAATTTTTTTGAATTATTTAACCACAATTAACATCATAAGAAATTTAAAGATCGTTTTAGCATTATTACATCTATCTAACCCGAATGTATTGTGATTCACTTTATATTCACTAATATATTTAGTTAATAATCTGCAACTTGTATGGTATTTTTCGCAGTGCTGGATCTGGCTTTCCTATATCTCTGGCCATCTGAACCAACACCATCTCGATCTGGCAACCAACACGCTCGAGCTTCACGCACAAACTGAGGATCTGCTAGAATCGCAGAACATCTGTGAAGGGTTCGCTGCCTCAGTCATGCAAATCGCGCATAAATTCTAATTTATTCAGCGCGGATCAGAGGGTTGCCCTCTACCCAGAGCTATAACTCTAACTCTATGGGTATATCCTCCGCCCAGGTAGAACAGGCTCCTGGGCCCTCAGTTTTTTTCACTTTTTCGCCGAGGCGTTTACGCAGGCGCATAAATTACCCAGCAAGAGACCTCCGAAGGCAGCGGTTCAAACCCCTTTCGAGAACCGGGAACTGGTCACGTAATGCCCACATCAATCTGTCCTCCGTCTCCTTTTCACTTTTCTGGAAGGCGTTCTGCTGGGGATTTTCGCCGGGCATTTGGTTATTTTATTCGGCTTATAAACTGACAAATTCGGTAAATGCCGGCTGTCATTTGATTGATGAGCTGGCGTCTGAATTTTGTGGCGGCTTAAGGCTCGCAATATTTTTTTTGCTGGGTCTTTTTGATGATGGGTTAGGCCAAGCGGTAGTCAAATGAGAGGATAAAACGGGGAGGATCCAGAAATATATAGCGAGGGCAGAAAGAAAATAGCTTGAATCAAAATACAACACAAATTTTAAGGATATTACACAATATTGAAGAAAGAAAATTGGTACCACCTTACTTAAAATGTTTTATAAAACATAAAAATCAGTACATTGCAGGTTGTTTTTGTGTAATCGTATGTACCCAAACAATTGTATAATTTAATCAACAAAAGAGTCGACTATTGTTGATTTTCAATAGCATAATACCTATTATTTTTGTTTATTTAAAGTACCACAGGTTTTCCTTATTTTTGTTAGCAAGCCACTTTACCCCTTCACAAAACAAACCAAAGAGTCACCCAACTCTCGGTGACATCGAGAACGGCACTTGAAATTTCATGGGCAATTCAATGCCAAAATCCCTTTCACCCAACTCTACCCGTAAAACTAAAAATCTAAAAAAACTAATAAAATAGAGGATACGTAAAACAGCATGTAAATGTGTTGTTAAATGCGACGGCGACATAAAGAAATATTGGCATAGCGAAAAATCCAAGTTGGCGGGCATAAATCAACAATTTTTATGCAATTGCCAGCGGATAGCAGAGCACTAACCCCATTGATCCGCAAAATCGGAGAAAGGGGAAAGGGAAATCATCCTCAACATATGCCAGCCCATTAACATGCGATTGTCAGTTCGGTTGTGATTCGGCATTATGAATATTCATAGCCCGGCATTGTTTGGAATCGGCGTAACGTAAATTAAAAGGCAAATTTATAATAATGCCCGAAAGCCACGGGGACAATGGGAGATCACAAAAGGGGTTATATCTGATAAAAATGCTCTATCTCTTCGCCCAGAAAGCACTTTCGTCGTTCCGAGGGGCAAATCGGCAATAAATCGCCTTCAGACAATGGTTATGGTAAGGGGGAAAAAAGGGTTTCGAGAGCATCCTATCTCCTGTTTGCTTTCGCTTACTCCCGATTTTATTGACAATAGGGGTAGTAAAAAATACCTGACTTTCCATCGCTTGCCACGCAAAAACATTGAACTCATCGTGTCGAGTGTTTGCGGTTGGTATAGGTTTCTGTTTTTTTTTTGGTCTCTGGATTTTTTCTGGGCCGCACTTAATTAGACTTTTATGGCAAACTTTCAATACACATTTCATGCTCAAATTGCTGATGTGGGATGGGTTCGAGGCCCCTGAAATCTCTCTCATCTGCATACAAAATCTAGGCCCGCATGCTACATCGTTTCCTTGGCTACCTGAAGCGAATTCGAAACGCTTTTGTCTTTCGTCTTCACGGTTCATGAATTTGATTGAGGATTTTATGCTTTGCATTCAATAATTTTACGCAGCTTCTTCTCATTCAACACAGGAACCGGAAGTTGCCCCCCGGAAATATATCTCTCAAGAGATTTTGTTTTTCCTTGTTATGTGCTGCGCTCTGAAAACTTTTTCAAAAAAGTGAAAGTGCAAAAAATTGGTAGAAGTTTTGCAAGTAACGCACTTGACAGTCACCTTGGATTGAGTTGGTTAATGAGGAGGGGGATATTGGAGAGGATGGAAAAAGAATCTTTATAAGTTCATTGATAACTTCTTTCTTTAACTTGTTTTTTGAAATATTTCACAGTTGATTTTCAGTAGGCAATTGAAGAAATTATAATCTTACATATTATTAACATGAATATTATTCTAATAATTTAAAAAGGGGAAAATAGGGGGTTATTTTTAGGTAGTATATTCAGGAGCTGAAGAAACTCAGCTACATGCTTACAAGTAGTATGAAATTTATAAAAAATATTTTTATTTCAAAAGGTTAACACTTTAACATAGGCATCCTAGGTGAAGAGACGAATAAATCTGACAAAAAAAGAAAACAGCAAAATAAAACAAACTAAAACAAGGAAGAACGCTATAGTCGAGTACCTCGACTATCAGATACCCGTTACTCAGCTATATGGAGATATGCAAGCAGCAAAGCGAGATTAAAATGCGCCACCTACCGGCGGTATACAGATTTAAGCGTTATGGGCGTTAGAGTGGGCGTGGCAAATTTTTTTTTGGATCAATCGATAGGTATCTACGAGACCAATACATTTCAGTTAAAATTTTTTATCTAGCATGAAAATTGTGGGCGTCACAGGTTTTCGCGGTTTGTGGGCGTTAAAGTGGGCGTGGCAAACTTTTTTTTGGGTCAATCGATAGGTATTGATGAGAACAATACATTTCAGTTAAAATTTTTATTCTAGCATCAAAGCTGTAGGAGCCACAGTTTTGGGCGGTTTGTGGGCGTTAGAGTGGGCGTGGCACTGTGCCGAAACAAACTTGCGCTGCGTAAGAAGCACAGGAGTCTGCACGCCAAATCTCCATAGCCTAGCTCCCATAGTTTCCGAGATCTCAGCGTTCATCCGGACGGACAGACAGACGGACAGACGGACAGACGGACATGGCTAGATCGACTCGGCTAGTGATCCTGATCAAGAATATATATACTTTGTGTGGTCGGAAACGCTTCCTTCTGCCTGTTACATACTTTCCGACGAATCTAGTATACCCTTTTACTCTACGAGTAACGGGTATAATAAGGAAATTCCAACTGCAGTTACAGTTGAAACTTGGAGATAAGCCCCAGCAACTCCAACTGGAATATTTAGAGATCCTGGGGCAGAAAAAAACCCCCAGTTGCATGAGCAACATCAAGCAAACAAGCAGCAACATCAACATCCACAGGAGCAACATCAACGACATCTTAAGCAACATAATGAAATTAAGCCATATTGTGCTGCTTTTCCGACTTCGTCTCCCCAACCCACCAACCCCCTCCACTTTCCTCCGGCATTTAACTGCTGCTGTGTCTTTGGAAAACGCAGGAAACCCAAGAGAAATTCGTGTACGTGAAAATGAACGCCCAACTTTTCCCAGCTTGACTCATTTTCATTTTCATTTTCCCCCCGCATTTCCCGCCCAGCATTTGTGTGTGTGTGTGTTTCGGGCGCAATTAATTAAAACTTTGTTGGGGTTGGTTATGGTCGTGTTCTTGTGTCCTTGAGGGGGTGGTGGGCGGTGGGTGGCTGAAGTCTGCTGGCGGGGAAATTATGTCAAAGTGTCTGGCTCAGTTTTGCTCCTTCCCCCAGCTTTTTCTTCGCTTGTCTGGGGCGTTTTGTGGGAATTCCCCCAATTATTTCGACGTCGCCGTCGAGAGCTTAATTTGTTTTTACTTTCAGTCGGGCGTTGGGAAAGTGGGTGGTTTTCTGTTTTTCCTCTCATTTTCTTTCGGTGGCAACTTGTTGCACGGCCTGCCTTGCCATTTAATGAAATCAATTATGATGAGGAGGACTGATGATGATAAAAGCAACTGGTGGCTGATGAAAATGAAATGCCACTTGCTGTAGCTGCCACAATTTGTCAACTGGCACATCACAACAGCAACGCACGGCACTATGTCCTTAATATTCCCTCACATCCTGCGAATTGAAGTGGCTCGTTCCGCTTCCCTTTGGCTGAAATTTCAATAAGCGAACAATGGCCTGAATTCTGGGATTGGTTGCCTCTCCAGCCGCCTGCAAATTGTCATTCAAAATTCATGCAGAGGCACCAGTAAAAGCATCCTTTGGCAGGCTCTCGACTCAACTCACACATGCAGATGGTGGCAGCCCTTGGAAATGTCTTGAACACAGGGAAAAAATTGGGTGATTCGCATTTATGGATGGCCATTTTCGAGGCCTAATGGTCAGCGGAGATTAAAGTTGGCTAAGGAAAGGGGGCTCTATTTTACTTTGAAACGAAATTCAAGAGTTCTTTGGTAATAAACTGACTTTTAAATTCATTTTAGAAATATATAAATATTACAGATAAATGTTTTGTGATAGTATCTCTTAATATTTCATTTAAAATATTAATTTTAAAAACATTTCTGCCCGTGCAGTGCACATCCATACAATAAAAAAACACACATCCTGTGCGACACATTCAATTCCACATTCCTCTACGTGCCCTTAGCCATACCCCCCCTCCTCGACTCGTCCTTCAATCGCCCCCTACTCGAACCCCTTTCACCTTTGTCAACATGCAGACTCTTCACTGTACTTTGATTTTTATTCATTTCCCGCTCGCTGGCATCGACAATGACGCTTATTATGAATTCTTTGTGATTTCGCGTGTGTTTTTTTCCAGCTCCCGTGTCTTTTCATATTTTCAATATCTTCGACGCCCCCCTAGTCAATTGAAATAACTCGCATGATGATGATTGTTATTCAAATGTGATTTCGCTTCTTATGCTCCTCGCATTCCCATGCATCCTTTGCGCCAGCCTGTGTTTATCGTGTTGTTTGCTTTACATTGTGTATGCAAAAATAATTATTTATATTGTTGCATTTCAAAGGGAGGGGGGTCCAGAGTTTGCGAACTCGAGCTGAAGGAATTTTTAGAATTTTTAATTGTTCTCAGAACGATGATTGATGGAAATTGAAATCGACCTGTGTATTTTCTGGCTTTGATATTCTCGGTATTGATGAATTTATTTTCTTTGATGTTAAAAGGTTAAGTTTTATTACAGAATTTTTTTTTTAAATTCTAATATCTAATACTCTGATAAGAAAAATTTCTATGCATGTTCATAGGCTACCATAGATTCTAAAATTGGATTCCCTTGCCAACTTATTGATCCCATCAACCTCCGTATCATTTCAATCCATAACTCAGGTTGGCATTAAAAATGAAGCAAAATTTGATGACCCCCATCATGATTCATGATGTCGACGGAATATCTTAAAAATTTACACTAAAAAAGGGCAGGCCAAAATAAAGAGCACGAACCGAGCGTTTCGCTATCGATTAAACCTTTCTTTGATGGGCAAACCTTGAACCCAAATCGGTATTCGAGCAGCATATAGATATGGGGTGGGGTACACCCCCATTGTTGTGTGAGATCTTCGGGGGCGGCGGCTGTCATCAAAAAATATTGTATTGTTATTATTTTATTTTTATGTGGCAGTGTCGAGGACGCTGGCTGATGGTATTTGCATAAGGATGCCATGCTTGTGGTCCTAAAGGTCCTGGTCGGAGGTCCTGAAAACCAGCAGCCAGAAAAAAAATGTTGAAATAAAAAGCGTTTTGTGTTCGTTTCGCTTGCTTATTTCGCATTGTAAATTTTTATGCTAAAACGGGAGTGTGTGTGTGGGTGTGTGAGTGTGTGTGTGGGGGTCCTGCCACACCCCCTCCCCATCCTCCGCCCCCTTTTCAGCTGCCTAGCGAGCCAAGCAATCACACACATTGTAATTGAACACACACGCTCGAACGCATTTTGTTTAGATTTCATTTTTTTTCTGTGTGTCCTTGTTGCTCCCGCTCCTTTTTGGTCCTTCTGCTTTATTCTTCGGCGGGTTCGTCTTTCTATACGTATTTTTTGTGTATTTTTTTTTTAACATTTTGGGTTCAGGAGATGTCGACATAAAATGCAAAACAGAATTTCATTTTCGGCAGGAATGCTCTGAGCGGAGTTGTTGTTATTGGGAATGCTACAACATTGTTGAAGCATGTAATATCCTGCCAAGGATAAGGGTTGGCACACTCACACTGGCACACACACACTCACACATCTATATGAAGGACCCTCCCCACTACATCATGTATGTTGTTGACGATTTCTGCTCGACTTTTTCGTCCTTCTTCCTTTTTTTTCGCTCCTTGCGAATTTAGTTTATTGGTTTTGTGTGCCTGTATGCGTGTGGGAGGAGCTGCCCTGTACACACACATGTGTATGTGTGTGTGTATGCGTGAGTTCCCTTTTTTGGGGTGATTGATTGGCATTACGAGCTCGACATTTACATACACATTTCATTTATGCAAATGCTCGCAATTCATATTCCACAAATACTTTAGCAAATTACAATGAGCCAGCAGCAACAACAACTACCGACCGCTCTGCTCACATTTCAATTTCCAATTTTAAGCATTTTCGCAGCTAATTTCCCCTCAAGATTTGCACCAGTTAGATATCCATGCCAGATATCGGCTCTAGATCTCCCGTAATTTCCTGTCGCAGCCATTTTCGTATTTCCACACGCCAATGGGGCGAAGTGGAACGAAGATGGCCAAAATGCAGCGATAGGTGTGGCCAAGATAGTCCATCACTCCACGGCTATTCAGTTATTCATTCGGTAAGTCGGACATTCAGACATTAGCACAACCAGAACCCGGTCCCTGAAGCAGGGGCTGGAATGTCATGCCTGACGAGTTATGCTGATAAAGAGGCGTTTACGCCTAAGACGGCGATACAGTGGGTTAAAAGTATGGCTATTTGGTTTGATAATGAAACTAAAGCGATAGAACATTTTGACTTTAAGAATAATTATCAACATAATTTTAGACACAAATATTTACCTAACCAGCAGCTACTTTCAATAAATTATTATAGAAACAAATCATAAACATTCATTTTATAAAAGCTCATTATTAAATACATCTATTTATTGATAGATGTACTTGCAATACTAAAACTAAGACACTTGTATACTAAAATTTACTATAGATATTTCATGGCATAAATAGGCGACGTTATCAACAATATAAGCCAATACATTGTTAACATGGTAGTATCAAAGAATTATTGAATAGTGCCTTTTCTCATCAATCGCTGCGAATATATCATATTTAAATATGCAGTTTATTTGAACTATCCAATTTTAAGGACATATCAAGGACATACTCATGTAAGCATTTAATTATTTTTTTTTAAGACCAAAATTGTTAGTTATTCCCACTGTGCCAGCAAGTTGAACAACTTCCTCCGCTCAAGACTTGGATTTAAATTAGCATTTTGCATAAATGTTTGGCATGTCATCATAAAGCAACACAAGCACGCACATACACACACTTAATACACACATTAAAACCGCACACCCACACAGGCAGAAGCACACCAACACACTGACAGCAGAGTTAGAAACATCAAACAGGCATTTGCAGCCACACGCGGCGTATGCGTAATGCGAAATGCGAAATGCAGACATCAACTCAAAGGAATCGAAAGATTCGTCTCGTTTGTGCCATATATCTTTATTATTTTCGTTACAAAATTTCGGGGCGCGGTTTTTGCGATGTGCAGCTGGGCAAATCCGTTTTGTGTGCAATCAGCTAAAGCTATCGCAAAATTCGATCGACCAGGTACTCTAAATAATGTCTCCTAAGCATCGCACCAGAGGAAATTAATGTTCCTTTTTGGGGCTAGATTGTGGGGGGGGAGGATGTGGGAAACCTCTCGGTGATGCCTGCCACTGACGTCTGATGTCTGAGCGAGTGTGGCAGATTAATGATTTGCCAGGGAAACGTGGAGGGGGCCCAAGGAAACCCCCCGAAAATACCAAACCGACCTCATGCCAGCCTGATTAGCTTTTTGCAATGGTCATTAGTCGCTGCTCAGGAGGAATTTGCCTTTATGAAATTCCAAGAGTTGGAAGCGTATGGAAACATATAGACGTTCTACAATTGGGGTCAACACATTGGAAGTAATAAGATCTCAATAATGTCTCAAGATTAGTAGGCAAAGGTACGCGAATTCTTCAGCAATTTGTTTACGAAAATTTTTAAAAATGGTATAATAATATTATTAAAATTCAGGATATTTCTTTTGATTGATCCAAATAATTTTGAATAAAAATACATATATATTAAAAACAGTTTCCAAAGGCATTTCAACATTTAATCAAATTAACTTCTACCTTGATATTTCAAATCTATGGGTCTATCTAAAAAATCTAAATAAATGTAATACTACCCCCTGCTGTTCAAACCCACACATGCATCAGCTAACTAGGGAAATTATAATAAAAAAACTTTTCGAGAGCCAAATAACTCGAAATGCCTTTTTGATGTTGTAGAAATATTCATGTTGCTGCCAACACAACAGCAACTACAAGTTTCTCGCATTCATATATGAAGAAAGGGATCTTATAATAAATTCCAGTACGGGCAGCCGAGTTGAGGATGACGAGAAACGACAAGGATTCAATGTGAAGAAGGAAACTTTTGCCTTCTTATTTTTGCCTTTTTTGGCCAAATTGTTGCATGCAAATGCGAAGGACTTGCGAGTAAGTGTGTGTTGTAGTTTCATTAGGATTACAGTTAGCTTACAGTTTTGCCAGACCAAACCCAACCCTCCACCCCCTTGGAAACCCTCAACCCCCCTTTAAGCTGGTTATTGAGTTATGACGCATGCGAGTTGTAAGCAAAAGTGTGGGGGGAAATAAAAATTTGCTGCTTAAAAAGTCGGTAACTATACCCACGCACACATATAAAAAAAAAACACATCCGAGCAGATTTCAACTTATATATAACATAGTACCATAGTTGGATGCGAGTTTGTGTGAGACGACATAACAAAAGCTTTGGCAATAAGCATGGCAGCCCAGGCTGACAGACATGGCTCGAGAAAATCACAGCCGCCCCCCCTTGGAAAACCCCCTGCCACCGCCTCTGGCATCCCTTTGAATTGAAGTTGCAGCTGATCCATGAAAATATGTTGCATCCAGCCCGACAGCAGCAGCAACAACCAATCTCGAGTACTGCTACTTACAGCTTGTGGCTCATAAAAAAAGCGGAGTAAAAATCCAACTAACATAAAATATATAAAAATGTGCACAGAATTGAGGAGCAGCCAGTGGAGATGGGGAAATATTTGCCCAGGAATGCAATTTGGATTAGCTTAAAGTGAAGATTTCTATGGGTAAAACAACAATTGTATTTACTGTTTAAAAGGAATTTGTAACAATAACGAAAGTAATGAAAAATTAATATATTTTAAAAATGTAATTTACAAATTAAAATAATTTTTAAAATATTGAAAATTGTAAGGAAGTTTTGTTACATAAGGATTATCTTTACTTAGAAAATTACTATTACGAATGTATTATTACTTTACTATATATTATTCAGGTTGTCACAGATGATTTCTTATAACGTTTTTGAAAAGAAATCAAATCACAAGCTTTCAAATAATATGTTCAAATTTTTTTCGGATATTATTATTATTTGCATTTTGTTTAAAAAATAGTCTCTTTCAAGTTTTGATTATTTAATGCATCCCTAAGATTTAAAGACCCCACCAATCAATCCCTTCTTAAAGCATCTTCAACTCCTTGACAGCCCCATTCGATTGGTTTGTTTGTTATTGGTTATACATAAGCTTCCATTATCGATTCAGCTCTACGAATCCGTTCGTTCCCCCTTTGTTGGTAAAAAAAGAGGCAACCCCACACCATTTACCCGAGGACATTTCCTTGTTGGCGAATGCTGTTGGCATGTTGCCGCTGCATTTTACATTTTTACTTCGTTAACTTGATTTCCGCCGCCAAATGAATGCAGGCGAGAACGTTGCGAATCGCAAAAAGTTGACAGCTTCAAGCGATCGAAGCGTGTTTAAAGTTTAAATATTTGGTTACAGGGAGGCGGCGAAATTCAATTTACGCCAAACAAAATCATAATCCATCTATCATTCATCAGGCGGCGAACGGAAGGAACTTCATAGATACGCGCCAACCTGCAAGCTCAGATACAGATACAACGCATCTGTATCTGGGGGGTATGAGAAGAAGGTTTTCTGTTCTGTTCGGCTCTTATTTTTTTTTTCTTGGGGTGGGGGCCTCTCATGCCGGGGCTTTTCTTTATTTCTTTTTACATATTTTGTTACGCTTGTAAAGCTCAAATCCCCAGCGTATAAGCATTTCTACTTCAGTCGCTGCTCAGTTTAGCAGGCCCCCAGTCCCCGTTTTATTTTTATCCCCAAACTCTTACCTCTCTCTCACCCGGCAGCTTTCTCCTTGTTTGCCTTTGAATTTGACAAAATGCGTGGCTGGCATTTGCCTGATAACGTGGCTAGTACGGCCTTTAAAGCCCGCTCAACAAATGGCCAGAAAACGTTTCAAAAGCGTGGTGAGTACTGGGTCTAAGGGGTACGAACTCCCTGGAAGGTTTCTCTTTTCCTTCTCCAGGTTTTCCCATTTTTTTGTATTACTTGCAAAGGAGAAATGTGTGGGGTTGTTCGGAACATAATGGTTCTCTATAGAGAGCGGGGAATACAAGTGCGCCTGCGTTGTAACTTGGGTAAAAAAGCAGCGCTGCCAACGTCGCACACTTGACGTTTCTCCCTTGATATTATTTTATTTTGGGGGTGGCATTCAGTCTTCCAGTTCTGCCCCTGTGTGTGTGTGTGTGCTTCTGCTGCGAGGGTGTGTGTGTGAGCGGACCACAAAAACAAATGCCAGCCAGAAGTTCTGTGGGCAGTAGCTGGCGGGCCTTACGCCCGGCAAGTCTTCGTTCTTCGTTCTTCGGTCTTTGGTTCCCAAGAACACCCCCGTGTATCCCCCGGATTCTTGACGCCGACGCCTCGCGATTACTCCAATTCGTGTGCGTGCGATAAGAAAGTCGAAGTCTCGAAACTCGAGGACCACAGCCAAAGTATCTTATTGGAGTCGCTGGCAGAATCATTCCTTAACGCGACGCGTCTCGGTGCGGTTGTGTTCATAGATCCCATCTGAAATACTTAGATTCTCAGGGCATATCCGTGGATTAACAATGTGACATCGCAGTGAACTTGGACAACAAAACTTAGCTTTATTACAATTTAATTGACACATTAATTGAGCCATTCTGATGGGCTCTAAAATAAGAAATCTCAAGAAGCAAACCATATATAAATTTTAAAAAATTAATTATCAGGTAAGTGAGTGAACCAAGAAAGTGAAATTATTAGAAAGTTTTTAAGTCACAATTTTTAAAATTTTTAAGTTCCAGTGCTTTAAAAAGGTTGTTCCTTTTTTTTTTGAATTAAAATGTTTGCAATTTTTTAAACGGTTAATTTTTTATCATTTGCATATTCTACAATTGAAAAGACTCGATCATCTTATTTCAATATTTTATATTTCAAAACGATGATATGATGTTATGATATTGGCTTTATTTGATGATATGATGTTTGATATTGGCTTTATTTTCATAATTTTCTTAACTTTTGTGGAATCGTAAAAAAGAAGTGTTGGATTACTGGAAGCTATATTTTTTGATATTGTAGGCTTCCATGTACTTTTTTGTATAAAAAGTGTTTGTAAGAATACAGTTTTTTTAAGTTATGCATGCTATTTAATATTTTTGAATTTAATTATTTAATGATATACTTTTTTAAAATCGCTCCAATTGGAATTCAAGAAAATAAAATAGAATAATATACGGAAATTTCGGGACAATTAGAAGTAAATCTTAGGCGGAATCCAAAATGCGTTATAAAATAAGTGCAATCGTTAAGATTTACAAAATTGTGATTTAGCGAGTAATGGATGAGAAAGTGGTTTCAGTTTCATGATATATGCCCAAAATAATTTAAATTATTTGAAGTTATATATTTTCCAAAAATTTTTTTACACGGCGGGTATTTCAAAGTCATTATAAGCTAAAAATTTGATCCAATTAACTGATGTGATTTATCATTTTTATAAAGCACACATTTAGTGACCAAGTCACATTATGGATAGTGTTTATCTATCTATCTATTATCACTGCCACATCGCGAGTATTTTTTATTTATCCGAGTCAATATTGACATTTTAGTTAAGATCACCTTTAAAAGATCGACTGCCGTTACAAAAACACAACCGCACCAAACGAGCCAACGCGCCAAAATAACTTCACATCCTGCAAAATCAAAATCAGAGCCAGAAAACGAAAATGAAAACAAGGCCAGCCGGCGAAATAATTGCATAAATTAAAATGTTAATTATGCCAGGACTCTCGCATTCTCTCTCGCATTCTCTCTCTCTCTCTCCGTCGGCTTTTCTCACTCTCCTGGTGTGACGTCATCAAATGAGCGAGGGACAAAATGAAAAATGAAACAGGACGAAAGAGAGGGAGCGAGAGAATTAAACAAGAGGAGAAAATTTGCAGGCGGAAAAATATGCAAAAATGCGAATGGGCGAAATTAATGAGCAGTAGTAACAGGAGCAAAGGCAGCCAGGATGTTTTTGCAAGGACCTCTCGCTGCCGCAGTCGCTGCCGCTGCCTCGGTCGGCGTCGCAGTCGCCGCTCTGCCCAGACTCTGCTCATTACTCAAATGAGAAGCGCAGGACTCGTTGTCCTTGGCCGTGATTTTGGTCCTGTTCGTGCCGCCTTTTCCCCCTCGTCGCAGCCACCGTTCATTAACATAATTTTAATTTGGGTTAGTGAGACAAACGGCCGTTGAACCTGGCTGTCTGGCTGGAAAATCAGGAAATCAGGACGTGAGCAGCTGTTGGAGAGCATCAGAATTTTGCTTTTTTCGTTATATGTTAATGAGCTGAAGGATACAACCCCATAGATATACTCCTTTTTTATGCAAATGAGCTTTTTTTCGGGACTTACCTGAGGGCCTCGTTTTTTGTATAGTATTTTTTGTGTTTTTTAGGGGCTGCTGCAGCTGGCCAGGATTTAATTGCAGTACATCGATCACAACACTCGCCGGCTAATTTGCATATTTTTTTTGCAATTTTTGCCAGCTCTTTTTTTTGCATGCGCAAATTCTTTATGCAAATTCAAGTGCATTATTTGCAAATCATGTTCCGCGGGCAACTCTGCTGTCAATTACCGAATTGATTTCGACGGATGCGAATTGCTTGAGTGCTTGTCGTTAGTTGTTGGTTCGAATTTTGGACTGGGGTTGGGTTTTACTGGGTGGTAGGGATTTTCTACTTTGCCAATTATGAGCTTAGAAGCTAACAAGAAATGCTTGGGGGTAAACGGAATTGATAGCTATAAAGGGGATAAACTAAAAAAATATTATAGACCGTTAATCAGAATATGATTGAAAATAATAAACGGTATTCCAAGCTAAGTAAATATATCCTTTTAGAGATCAGATGGGTTCTAGAAATTCTGGACTTTTATAGAAATGTTCCTTTAAAACACCTTTGAATATACTAATACAAATTCTCACATTTGGTTTATGATTTTAAAAATGACAGATATATTTTAGAATGTAAATCAGTTATTTATGAACACAGAAATAAAATTTCCTAACCATCTTAAAATATAAAAAAAATATATTTGCATATAGCCCCACCTTCTCACCCTCCGACTCACATATTTTCAGAAAACACATATCGAACCGTTTCCAAAAAGAGACCTTAAGCCCCCCTTAAAATGAACTCCACCCCACAAATCGATATCCTTTTGCTCGGCTTTGTCTGATGCCTTTCGCGATTTCGTTTCGCCATCAATCGCGATGCGAAATCGTTTTAGATAAGGCCCGAAACGGCGATGCGTTGGCCATTTATGACAACACACCCATAGTTCAAATCTAAAACGTTTTCCACCCGCTGAAACTAAATGGGAAATTGCCACCCACCAAATACACACACACACACACACATGTCAGGAGGAAGACTGCCATTTTCTTTTGGCTTTTGGCAAGCACACACGCACACATGTTCGAATTTGGAGCGTTTTCTTCATCCCGACACATGAGTAAATGTTTGATGGTTGCTGTACCAATACAAATACAAACAACAACCACAGACACACGAAAATTGTGAGGGTGAACAAGGCAGGGTAAAAAAAAAGAAAAAGAAAATAGAAAAGCGTGGGACACACACATCAAGTTCGGGGGGTGGCTGCTTTTCCAAAGTGGGGTGGTTGAGTGCTTCGTGTTTCCATATTGGCATGTGCAAAAAGTATAAAATCGTGGAAAAAATTGAGAGACAGCGCCAGCGAAATAAACCAAATATTGTATCTGCGGCTGCCGAGTCTCTTTGGCCCCCCCGAAAACCCCCATTCAACAGCGCCTCTGCCCTCCTTTGTGGCTCCTTGCCTTGCTTTCTGCTTTGTGTTAGAGTAATCCTTTTTAGCAAAAAGCGAACGCTGCATGAAAAAAATAAACTACGAGAGGAAAATACATATCAAAATGTTGAAAATAACTGACAGGACGACAAGCAGCAGCACTGCCCCCTTCTACCCACGCCAGTGGATGTCTATATCCTTTCTCTGTAACTCCGTCGCCATCTATTTCTCTGTCCAACTGTCGCGGGTTTTGAAGGGAATTGAATTATAGCCAGACATACATGAAGTTTCCTTTAGCAGAAGTGCACAGGGTCTACACCTAAAAAAATGTAGAAATATAAAAAAAGTATTAGAAAAGGACATACATATGGCTTAAAATTGTAAGAAACCATATTAAAATGTATCTATAAAATGATATTTAAAACAATCTTTAAGATACTTTTCAGTATTTATTCAATATTTTTTAATTTTTCTAAATTATTAATTTATTTGCAGCCTTAAAATATTGTAATATAACATTGTATACAATTTAAACTGTAACTGAACTAAATTATATTTACCCAAAATTGTAAGAGTATTTCCCATTCGATTTTCCATTTTCCCAGCCTCCGAGTTCGTTGAATGTTTGCCTTTGTCAGGTGCGCCGACAAAACCAATTTTCAAATATTTTCACTTGGTTTTTTCTTGGCTGTCAGGCCACTCATTGGCAAAATATTTGCTTGACTAAACAGAGATGTATATGGTATGTATACACAGCCAGTCAGACAGCCAGTCAGACAGACAACCGAATGCGTCTGTCAAAGTCAACAATGCAGTGCTGGCAAATCAATTTTTGGCCATGGGCTGATGGGCGATGGATGGTGTTGTATGGGGCGAGAGTGAAAGGTTTCGCGCCGAGAATATCCTTTAACGAGACAGACGGGACAGATTATGCAAATTAACGGCGAACAAGTTTTTATTTTTCGCAAATCAATAACAAGCATCGTGTTAGGCGAAAAGTAAATTTGCATAAAATTTCCACACTCCCCACTCGGCTTTCACCTCCGCGGACAGCGGGAAATTCCTTTTTTGCCTTTATTAGTTTTGCAGCGAACGCATTCGACATTTTACAATTTTTACATTCTGCAATTTTGCAATTTTTATTCTTCTGCATTCGAAAGAGGGAGGATTCGAGGCGAGGCGAGTTGGCAAAATATGCAAATGAAGCTCAAGTTGTTAGGGTTGCATATGACCTGAGGGGTTCGAGGGATGATCAGCTGAAACTAGAGAGAAATCTGAATATTGATTTTTATTTTATAGTTTTTGAAAAGCTAGCAATTTACTTGGGATCTAGTTGATATATCAAGAAGATAAAGCTATTGAACTAGGGAGTCTAAAAGATCTGGAGAGATTATATAATTTTTGGTAGATAGTAATCTAATCAAATAATTTTATACAATTATATAAATTACTAGGGGATGCCCAATTTAAATGATTACAAGTTTTAACAGTTTGATTCTTAGTTTCGTATGTAATGCTTTATATACTCGTATATAGAAAGATAAATAATTGGATATAATCTCGAATAAATGCTTATAATTTGAAGTAAGATTTCTAACTTAAGTTTTTTTAAGTAAAACTATATCAATAATGCTAAAATCATAAACATTCTTACAATCTCATCTCAAGTTTAGACCTCTAATCCAGACATTTCCGTAACCTCTCGACATCCCAACTCATTCTCATCTGATGGCCGAAAAGCTTTGCACAAACAATTTGCCGCATTCTTATGGCCGCGAAAGGAAGAAACTATAACAAACAATTGTGCTGTTAAGGAAAAACATTTTCAATTTCTGCACAAAGCAAACGTTACGATCCCCAGCCAAGTCGAGCTCAAGTACAGTTAACAGTTTGCCCATTCCGCTCTTCCTGAATAAAATGCGAAATATTAAGCATAAAATATGTAACCCATTTCAAAGGGAAAATGGCAGGGAAAACGAAGGAAAAGCCGGGGAAAATGGGTGGATACTTCTCGACTGATGGTTGGGCGATGCCAAATCTAGAGGCACATTCTGGCAGATTTACTGCATATTGGCCCGGCGTCAAAAGCAGCCAAAAATTGCGCGAGGCGACGGGCGCACAGTTGAGTGCGTTGCTATCCCCCAGAAGTGCCACCCCCTCCCGAGGTTTTTCCGCTGACTTTTCCCCCCCCCCCCCCAGCTCAGCATTTTTCCCCGTGTACAGAAACAGCATTTCTGGCTGCGACTGGTTCTGGCAGTCAGCATTGTCCTTGTTCTGGTCCTGCGCTCTCGTGAATTTATTTCCATCATTAGTTTTGGCACTTGAAGCTGAACATAAATGTGATTTATAAAGATTTTTCCACACCCATACACACAAACACCGCGAAAAATCAATCTTGAGTATGTATGTATGTATTGGTATAGGGATCGTCGAAACGAAGGCAAGACACACCCACATCATCGAATATGCATTATTTTGACATTAGCATAATTTACTCTGCGGCCCAGGAAAAAGGAAAAGGGGCAGGATGAGTAGGTGTATCCTTGTATCCTGGGACTCATCCCCAGACATCCTGGCGCTCTGTCATTGGCACTGCGGCCACAGGGCTTGTAACAAATAGGATTCCATCATAATAATGTTCCCTTGGTATATATATTATATATATACGTATATAGGAATATTTGAAATACGTATATACGTTCATCCTGTGACAAATACGACAGGATTCGCAATTGCAAATATTTCAAACTCAAACACACGACATTCTCGCTCCTCGACTTTGGCTTTTTTCGGCTTGGGGGATTTGCTTTCAGCTTTCTGCCAGCGACACTGATGCCTCGCAAAATTGATGACTATAGTGCGTGATGTCATTTGCATGACAGTTGCGCATCCACGGCACAAGAAGCTAAGCGAAAAGTATCTACATCTCTAAGCGATTCGAGGTGGTTATGCTGGCTTTATAGTGTATATAGGTATATATGTAACTGCTGTCTCAGAAGTCTTATATATCTGCACCTAATGTGCCGGTTGACATTGTGTAAGTCTAGTTTGGGGCTATGACTTCCTTTAAATTTAAAAACTTTGAAGAAGATTTAACTAACAAACAGAAGCCTTAAGTACGTTTGTTATAATGTAATTCCTATGTGGTTTTATATTTTGTATTTGTACCTACACATTTTATATATATTTATTTTTTAAGTAAGAATATTAGAATTTTAGTAGAGCAAAAAAAGTCTTAGAAGAACTTAAAGGTATTTTTTGAAAAATTGCCTATATAAAAATTCAAAATTTCATTTGTCTTAAATTGTCAAAATTGAATCATAATCCTATCTTAAAATGAAATACAAATAATTAATGACATGCAAATTTATTCATATTCGAAATCTTAACGTGTTCCTTTGTTGCCCTACTTAAATACTTATTCCCGCACTGCTTTCCCTTTTATTTTCATTCCCAATCCAATTAAAATTTCAATGTCAACTTTTGTTCTGGCTTCAGGAAAAAAAAACCTCAAGATGCCGGCGGAAAGGAAAAATTTGTTCTTGACCTAGAAACAAAGGCACAGGCACAGAACGATGACGACACCAGACCGGGAAAATGAGGAGGAAAACCAAGACGACGTCACCAAAAAGGCCAAGACACGAGGAAAAGAAAGCGAACCAAACAAAAATTAAAATTAAAACAAGGACACAAAAAAAAGCGTCATCGTCCTCGGCCAAGGAAGAAAGTCGAGGGAGGGGGGCAGAGAAATAGCAACAGCCGGCAGCTGTGGGCCAGGCCAAAAAGAAAAGCGGGAAAAGCAGGCAGAACTGGGTTAATAAGCAAAACGCAGACGACGATGATGAGGATGGAAATGATGATGATGGCAACGAAGTGCATAATCAACAAGAGAGCAAAATTGTGGGTGCGAACTTTACTCATTTTCATTTAGGTTCCCGAGGAGCAAACTTTTCTCCCTCCCACACACAGGCAGTGTGTGTGCGGGTGTATGGGTGAGTATCTGTGTGTGCAAGGACGACTCCTTGCTGTTTTTAATTTCATTGCAAAAGGAAATGAACGAAGGCGGGCGAAATTGAGAGCCGGGAAAGAGAGAAAACCTCAAGGAGCGCCGCGAAAATGAAGCCAAAGACACTGCCATCCAAAGTCTGAGCGCCAAGTTTTCCCGGCTTTCACCGCCTTTCACCACCGCCCCCTCCCCTGATTTTCCCACCCTCCACCGCCCCCGCGGGCTAAATTAGCTGCAGCAGCCGCGCGACATTAAAAAGTTTGCCGGGTTCCTTCGCGTCTGGCGCGAAAAAATAAAAAGAAAATGCAAAGAAAATTCGCCGTGAAAAGTGAAATTAAAATGAAAAGAAAGGAGGGAGAAAAGTTTTCCCGTACAATGCGAAAAAAAGGAAGTGCAGGGAAATTAGTGGCAGAAAAATGAGCAAGGTCAAAGTCGGGAATCCCAACGCCATGTCAATGAACCAGACAAACTATTTAACTTTTTAATTTCTAACGATTTTTATATTTTAAAGAGCCACTTAATAAGCTTCTTAGTTTTATTAAATTAAACAAATAAAATCAATTAGTATTCACTTTTTTACAAAAGATATATAAGCCCAAAGATAGATTCCGAAAATAACTTAATTACTTTATTGACCCATCTCACTTATCAGAAAACTCCGCTTGAATCCATTTTGCCATTAATTTACGGCTGATAATTCCACTTATTCGGACCGGCAACTTTGTAAGCTCGTAGCCATTAATTATTCAAACTCGATTCGTTGGCCAAACAACTTCCTTTAGAGATATCAAAATTAATTTAGCAAACAAGAAAAAATTGAACTGTAAATTGATTTAGCTCATTAGGCGGCGTGAGCAAACAAATGGCAGCAGTTAAATAAACCGTTAGTAGGAAGAAGTAGCCGTCGGTTACGGAGATACAAATCTTAAGATACAAATTGCCAGGCGGTAGCAGAAAAAAATCTGTAATAATAATAGGGGAGTATAACTTCTTTATTTGGCCAGCCAGAAAATATGTAATTTCATGGTGAACCGAGGGAATTTAAAGCTCTAAAAGGATGCATTAAAAATAATAGGGCATGAAATGTGAAGTATCTCTCAGATACGTCATGCACCGGTAGCTTACCTATGCCCAACTACAGTGCACTTTAATTGAAATTGCTAGGCACTCTTTGGCAGTTGCTCACCAGCGGGTAGCCGTTGGTAATTAAACTGGTTCCATATTAGCATTAAACAAAAATTAAATAAATAAGATAAGCAACTACAGTTAGCCGACTCGGCAAACATGTCTGAGTGCCGCACAAAATTAGCAAAGTGAATGAGAGACCGTGCAACATGTTGCCTGGCAGAATGCCGACGCTTATAGATAAATTTCTGTCAAAATTGCTGATTGACTTCATTAATAACCACGCGCCCAGGCAGCCAGCCAGTCAGCTAGGTGCACTGGGAGAAATACTAGGGGTTGCTTACGACATTTTAAAATAGCATGTAAGTGTTTTAAAAGGTTTAAAAAAATATAATTTAGGAAACTATAGATATATAACAAAATATATTACAATAAATTTAAAATTTATTGATCTTAAAAGTAATATCTTAAATTCTGATAAGATTTTGATTATAAGATTTGGGATGGAGTATTTTATTTCTGAAACACACAGCTACATAAATATAAAAAATATAAATGATGAAAAATTAGAATTTGGGATTAATATCAGAATAGATCTTTTGATGATTAAGTTCTCTAAAATATTACTCAGTAAATTAGCTTTAATCAGTAGAATTTCTTCGAGTCTTAGATACCCTTACTTAATCAGTATAAAATATATATTAATTAGCAACAGCTATCTAATTTCTTTCAGTGCATTCTTTTAGCCCGGCTGACAGCTCAACAAGGCAGCTGCTGAAATGCAAAGCAGATGGGCGAGCCTGCCAGCTGAGGGGGCGGCCATCGCGAGGGGCTTTTCTCGGCTGCGAGGGGGGCTCGACCAGTACCAGTGCAAATTAATAGCAAACTTGTAGGACCTGAATGCTGTGTTTCAGTGGCGCGATTGATAAGCTGCGTGCTGCGTGGCCATGTTCGGTGTCCAAACGCTGCCACAACATGTTTCGCACTGCGAAAACTGGTCGCGAATCGGGAATGGGTCGAAATCAGTGCGAATATTTATGTTTTTCCAACAGCGGGCTGGGTATTTTAATGGGCGCACCGCACTGACCATGAGGAAGCGATTTGGCCGATTTTGCATCAGCATCTGCATCTGAATCTGCATCTGCCGGTTTTAGGCCCCGTTTAATTGCGCTGCAGAAACCGTTTGCTTTTAATTGGCCACCGAGGAAGAGGGGGGTGGGGGGCAGATAGTGAAGGGGGGCTAAATTAAAAATGCCAGGCAGATAACTCAATAAATGTACAGATTAGTTACAGACGCAATCAATCAGCGTCAAAGGCGAGCCGCACTAAATTGTCAGACTTGCTAATAATTGCAACAACAACAAGAGGAACCGCAAGTGCAACAAAGAGCCAGCCTTTCGATTCGACCAAAATGCAGACGTGGCACTCACTGACCATCTGCACAAAGAAAAAAAAGGGTTCTACAAAAAAAAAAATAAATTCAATAGATCTGAAATTATTTTTAAATATTTTCTAGAGGCATCCTAATCCTTTAAAATTGGTTGATATAGATTTTGTTCCAAGTCTTTACAAACTTCAAATATTATTTTATGAGTCTGAAATTTAAAAAAAATTTTTATTTTATTAGAACTAACATCAAAAGTATTTAATTGCTAAGTAGAAGTAGTATGTCTTTTAAAGTTAATATAATTTATAATTTTTTACTAATTGAACTCAAATATTTTGAAATTGGTTCTTTTGAAATACAAAAGTAAATTGTAGGTTGATATTCAATACCCACTGATTGCTTTTAAATTATTGTATGTTTAATTCAAAATATATTTTCTCTCTTATTCGATCAATAATGAATTTATTTTGAGAAAGATTTTACTAGTATCTATCTTATTAAAAACGATTATTATTACTAATATTAAGCTTGTTCCCCTCTTTTTCTCTCAGTGCCCGTGTGTGGCTGCATCAGTGTGCGCCCGTAATTTGGTTGCCTTTCACAAAAGACACTTGACGTGGCCAAGATGCAGACAGCCAGACAGACACACAAGACACAAGACACATCGACGTCGGCGTTGACAACGGACATGGCACATGATACGTGGCTCTCTGGGTTGTTGGTTTGGTTGTTGGTTTGGTTGTTCGTTCGGTTGTTGTTCCCTGGCTGTGGTTGTTGTTGCCGACAGTTGGTCATCATCGGGCCGTATGTGCTGTGCATTTTTTACGAGCATTTGCCTCGCTTTTGTGGCCGCAGATGCGCTGCACAGAGCGCTGAGCTACATAAATTTTGTGGCCCGGCGAAAGGCAAAAATTAAAATGCGCTTATAAAGCAATAAAATGCAGCATAATAGTAATAGCGGCAGCAGCGTAATGACCACGTAATGAAAATGTCTACGATTTTGAGAGATGTGCGAGCTGAAAGATACACTAGAGTGCGGCCTGGGATGCAGCTGTGTGTTTTGTTGTGCAACAAACGTATCTGCTAGATGGATGCAGATTGCAACAGAGAGTGCCGAAAAAAAAAAATAAAAGAAAAACAATTATAGAATGTATCTCGCAGATTGCCGAGTGCATATCGCAGATTGTGCAGATTGGATTGTGCCTGCACACACCGAGAGTTATGGCACTGGCATTCTATGTTCGCCGGCCCTGTCAACGGCAATTTGCCATAACATAAAACTGCACGTTTACACTAATAGCACAGGTATCTAAAGCGCGCAGCAGGTGAGCTCTGGGTATCCAAGTATCCACGTATCCGAGTATCTGAGTATCTCAGTGCTCGAGTATCTGTATCTGAAGCTGGACTGGTCGTCGCCATGGTCAGGCCTTCACTTTTGCGCTGCCCGGCGCTTGATTAAAGTTCAATGCATATGAATTAATTAAGTTTTTTCTTTTTTTTTCGTACACCTTTCGCGCTCTCAAAGCTTATCGGTAACGCTCGCGAGCCGGGCACATCCATCATCCCGTCCAGTTTTCAGTGCCAGTTCCAGTTTTCTGGCCCAATGTGGGCAGCGCTTCCTCAGTAAAAATGGCACGGCAACAAAGTCGCCAAAGGAAACTGGACAAATGGGCTACAAAACTGGTCCAACACTAAGACCCAACAGCCGAAGCAATAACAATTAAAAACGATAAACAAAAGGGGGAAACCGTTACATCTGCATGCTAAAAGCACTTAATCAACGCGCTAAATTTGTATTTTAAACAACAAACTAATTGCTTCAATACTTTTTTTTTGTCATCGAAAATTGGAAAGTGAATTATTTACCTCAAGTTGTGAGGTATTTTTTAAAATATATTTTTAGAAGAAAATATATAATATTATTGTAACAACATTAGGTTTTTCTTCTTTATCTTATAAAATTTTTAGTAACAAGTCACAAGATCACAAGAAAACATTAATACCATTTTGTATATCATTATCATATTATTTTTATTATTTTTAAAAAATAACTTAATTTAGCACGAAATAGATTAATCACATTTAATAACGAGACTCAAGCTCTTTAATCTTTCCGTGCAAAAATCCATCATCTGACCATCTACTAACCCAGTCAGATACTTTGTAAAATTTCATCAAAATTTCGTTGCACGTTTTTTGCCCTCGCCAAGGGGGCGTGGCACATTTGCCGCTGTCTGGGCGTGTATCCAACTTTATACATTTTAATTTAGTTGCTTTAATTAATTTTTTTTGCTCAGTTATTTAGTTGAGATTTTTTCGCCCAGATATGGTATTTTGGTGGTTTAATTAATTCCTTGCTAAGTGAGAAATTGCTTGGCTGCCAGTGGGTGGGATGTGGTTGTCGGTGCGCGTTGGCATCAATCAAAGTGATTGTTGAAATGGATTTCAAGCATGCCGGGTCAGTCAGTGGGCAGTTTTAAATCTCTGCTGGGATTAAAAAAGAGCACATTCGTATGTATATCTAACCATTCGTATTCGTATCTGAATAGGTTCTCAGGCTCATTAATGTAAAACTTATGGGTATAACCTCTCACTATTTAAACAGCTCATAAACATCCGGCTAATCAAGATCGGTGATCATTAGGCGAGGCAAACGTCAACACTTCAGGCCCGGCGATAAAAGTGTCAATCCGGGGCTCATATAAACCTCAGCTCCAGCAGTTCGTCAGCTAAAGTCAGAGTCAGTGAAGTCGGTCCTGCAGATGCATCCGAAAGTTTGCCAAGCATTCGGTGCGATTTATGTGCGAGTTTTGTTTGCTCTGTCTTGGCTTTTTGTATGCAAACTGTCAATCAAAGACGGCAGCACCGCCAGCGATGCTAATCAGCCCAGACTTTGGCAGTTTATGTACTGGCCGGGCCAAAGTTATGGCGCCGTTATGGCCTGGCCCACAAGGAACAGTAGCAGCTGCCACTGAGGTTTGGGAGGCATCCCGGGCTCAGCACTGGGAGAAAAGAGGGTCCTTAACAAAAAAAAAAACACTTTCAAATTGTGGACAAATTACATTTAAAATTACCAACCTCTTACAAAGTTCGACATCATTTTTTGACCGTATTTTAAAAAGCTAAAATGAATAATTTACATTTGCAGATCTCAAAACTTGTTTTTAAAATATTTTTATTGCTCAGTTATATATTAAATTATTAGATAATGTACCTAATATAAAAAATGAATTTATAAACAGATGTATACAAAGTTAAAAAGGCCCTTGTGAATTGATCAACTTCATAAAATAACATTTATAATTGATACATTTAAAGTAAGAATACAACATTGTTGTACATTTTGATTAAATTATGAGAACGATTTTTAAAGGATTTTCATTTCTGGAGTAGTTATTGGAATCACTTAAAATATCTTTTTGATTTTATATTAATTGTGATCCACTTCTTTTATTTCAGGCTTAAAAATTCAGCACAACTCAGCTACCGACTGTAGAGGTGTCACCTTTTGCGACAGTGAAGCTTTCGCCTGGCGAGACCGTGACATCCCAGGGAGCACATATCGAATGTCTGCTGTGTTGGCTCAGCGGGCGGCTAAACATTTGCTCGGCTACCTTAGACCAAAAGCTGAAGCCAGAGTCAAAGCCAAAACCAAATTGATTTACGTCGCTGGCAGACAAATGGCAGAGGGGCCAGGGAACAAACAGTCAAATCTGAAATGGCAGCAACTAAATGCAAATCATGGTGGTTACCACTGCAGAGCTAACGTATCCAGCGGATACTTGGGTAGTTGGATACTTGGATACTTGGATACCCGACTACGGATACAGATACAACATGGCTGGGCTGGCAATCAAATGCATTTATTTTGCATATAATTCAAATGATAATTTGTGTGCAGTCAAGTGCTTTTGTAGCTGCCTTTGCTTTTGCTGTTGTGGTGGGCGTTAAAGAGTCGCCTTCTCGAAATGTCAACTTGTGCAGTTCTGTCAGATAAATCAATCAAGTTGATTAGTTTTTCAGCTTTGCAGTCGGTAATTAGCGTGTGGGGTGTGACTCTTTATATAGGAACAAGTATCTAATGCGGGTGGAAAATTCTCCAAGGTTAATTCAGCCATTGAAATTGTCTTAATTTCAGTTTCCCATTGGCTCGAGACTCGAGTGCAAATCAAATAAGTGCCAACGCCAAGGCATATATGCGGTATCTGTATCTTGGGAATACCCACACACTTATTGCGGCTAATGCATTAGCCTAAGTATCTACAACTTTACTTACATTCCCTTATTTTTTCGCCTTTCCTGTTTTTTACATCGTTTTTTTGCAGAGAAAACGGCGCCAGCTAATGTGCAAACATAAAATTTTAAGACGCCGCCGAAAGGAAAGCCAACGGACGAAAAGGATGGGAAGTTCGATGAGTCTGGCAGACTCTTTTGGGACTTTGATATTTGCCGAAAGTATTGGCAGCCAATTTCATTATTGAGCCCAGCCAATATCTGGCAAACATAATCCGTTTATGACTCTAATTGCAGCTTAAGATGACGCAAGTCAAACACAGCTAAGTAGACACTTGAAGTGCAGTGTAACCGAATTGTGAATTGTGACCGTCGAAAGAAAACAAACGAAGTCTTTTTACCATCAGCGAGGTATAGAGTTCCTACGTTCCTATTCAGTCGTAGGAACTTAATACCGTGCTCTTGGAGGGCTGTCGACCATCCAAAACTTGAAACAAATAAAGTGATTAAAGTGATTAAGAAAGTGAATTAAGAAGTGCTTATAGAAGAGTTTTGTCTAAAAAATAAATTGATATTAACAGAGATATTGATATTGAAGAGACATTCGACTCAAAAAAAGTCTAACTAGATATTTTCTATTAATTTGTTTTTCCTTGCCACAAAATAAGGACAACTTTCTTACAAACTTGGAAATATAAATCAGTTCTTTAGCGAAGTAATATGATCAGTTATTCCTATAACTTGTGAATGTTAAAAGTGCATCCTTAAAGCGTATCTTCATATCGTATGATCTAGAATATTTCCCTTACCACCCCACAGAAAACCACTCATCAAATATTTCTTTAACCCCTTAGCTTGCACCTTAAAAAAGAGGTTGAGATCGGATCGCATCGAACACTTTCCTTAAAGATAAAGAACCGTTTCGGATATCCTACGACCCGCAGAGTTCAACAACCTTTTGGCCGCATCTTTGAGATACGGCAAGGACCTTCAACCCTTTTAGGTCCTATCGCTGCGTTTATATCTTTATTCTTGCATTTGCCTGGTCATGTTTAATTGCGAAAATTTTGCAAGGACGAGCAACCGTTACGCATTTGATAACGGTTCATTTGCTTATTGCGGATTTTCATATCAAGTTGATTAACGGCAAAGGTAAAGGCTGATAGGGTTACTATACAGGATACAGAAGGGAAAACTTAGGGATTAAGTGTGCGAAATTCTAGTCAATGAAGCGTTACATTATGGGTATGCATATCAATATTTTTATAACGGGTTGATGTAATATCATGATGTAGATCAATCAACTTTTGTATTATGCTTTAAAACTAAAAAACCTATTTTTTTATTCAGCTTTTTAAAAATTATATATCTTAAATAAAAAAATATACTATTATACAATAGGCATAAAAACTAAGCCATATTCTATCTCCGTCTTCTAATAAAAGTCTGCCGATTTGTTTATACTTAAACGTTTCAATACTTATACTATACTATACTTATACAATTTAATTTAACTTAGGAGTTTTAAGATATAAAGTCCAATCCAAATTTTTACAAATGTTTATAATAATCGGAAAATAAATATTGTGTTAGAAAAACATTTCGATGAATTTTTTATTAGATGGTGGAAAAAGGTAAAATATATATTTTTTACTGAGCCTAGAATTAAAAATTAACATCACCATAAATATTGGTTAAAATGTTAAATGTTTCATCCGCTAAACAAATAACAAATTAGATTACACACCACTGTGCTCTTTAGCCAAGTTCCCCACCAAATTCTAATGTCCTTCAAATAGGATTATTAATGTTATCATCCGCCACCAGAGGACTACCCTCCATTCCCAAAAAACCAATAGATGTCGCCATTAAGGATTCATCTATTTCTAATATCACAACTGGTGAAAGATTTATCCCAAATTAAGATACTAATGTTTTTTTGTTAGTGTATCTCAACATGAAATTACTGAGTAAGAGATGGAATACGATTTGGGTAAAACTGCACCATATTTAACTAAAAAAATGCACAAAAACCTTTTTTTTTAGTATAATATAAAGTATGTACATAAGTGATATAAAATATCGTATACCTAACAAAATTTTTAATTTAAAATGGCAAAAATTCGCATATTGGAAATTTGCTCAATGCTTATTGGATTTGGCAGTCGGGAGTAAACAAGGCAAATGAGAATCAATGCGAATTTGCTCCTGCTGTTTCGTCTTCGAACGGGATGAATCGACGACCACCTGCTGGTCTTTTGTGAACCATTCATGGGGGCAAAATCCAGCAGAGACACAGAATATCTCTGGGGGCGCACATCAATTATGTTAATTTAAGGCAGCAATTACAAAGCAGTTTTTAAATTGAACTATGCGATATTAGACGGTTTTATTGCAGCAACGTGTTTGGACTTTACAAAGTGTGATACAATTAAATGTTCTTGTTTTCATAGGAGCGCTAGTTCTGGAATCAAGGCGCCCTTCCTCATGAATATGATTTTAATTTTATTCCGATCTGGTAGCACGAAGATATTCTTTCCCTTTGACCCCCTTTCTGCATAGCAACAACCTTTCACATCTCTCTTTTCGAAGATACATTTTATCAGAATACATTTTATCCCCGACACCAACCAAAATCCCTGCAGTTCTTAGCCGAGATTTTATCCCCAAAGGCACCAAGCGATGTTCTCTAACAAGGATTCAAGGACCTGAGAACAGTTCCCCTCCAATGGGAACAGTTTACACAGGCAATAAAATAACATAGAATGTGAAATCTGTGCAGTTTCAAAACGTCGAAGCGTAGGTTTCCCCTCTTTTTTCACTCAAAACATCGCCCCCACACTTTTCACTCAAATGAAAACATCGCATGACAACTGAGTCGCCCGCAAAACAATACAAAAAGTGGGCGGAGTCTGAAAAACGAGCAAGTCACTCGACACGAACACATCGAAAACATCGCCGAGCGAGTGGATTATAATATTAATTTCCCCTCTCAGTCGTTGAGTGAGTTTTTCTTGCTATGACAATATGTTAACTTAAAAATGTCATTGTAAATGAATTAAAATATAATATAAATATCACTAAATATTATAAAATAAAGTACCAAATGTAATACCCTCTATATAATAATAAAAGTACCCCCAACAAATCCCGCCATACGCCACTGTTTTTTCACGCAATTCAAATTTAAAATTTCTGACCTGACCGCGACCACCTTTCTAGTTTAATACCCAAAAACCCAACCCTTAGTTAACCCTTTATTTATCTGCGATTGTAGAACTGGTTTCTCATTATATTGCGATAGGTAGAAAAATACAGCAGATGATCAATGATCACTGCTATCCTCACCGAAATATATTTCGCCTCGGGCTGTAAATTCACCAAAGTTGTTTTTTATTTTTAACAAGCTTAAGCAGATTCACTGGGTAAATAAAAGCTGGATCTTTTCAATGAATTTGTATTAAAGTGGATTTTATATTTATTTCCTGAGAAGGAGAAAACACGAGGCAAATAAAATCAATTAACCGGGAATGATGCTGCAGATTCGCATATTGGAAATTTGCTCAATGCTTATTGGATTTGGCAGTCGGGAGTAAACAAGGCAAATGAGAATCAATGCGAATTTGCTCCTGCTGTTTCGTCTTCGAACGGGATGAATCGACGACCACCTGCTGGTCTTTTGTGAACCATTCATGGGGGCAAAATCCAGCAGAGACACAGAATATCTCTGGGGGCGCACATCAATTATGTTAATTTAAGGCAGCAATTACAAAGCAGTTTTTAAATTGAACTATGCGATATTAGACGGTTTTATTGCAGCAACGTGTTTGGACTTTACAAAGTGTGATACAATTAAATGTTCTTGTTTTCATAGGAGCGCTAGTTCTGGTGGATATAAAATGGGGTTTTGTTAAAAGTCTTTTGTCTTTAAAATATAAAATCATACACTTTAAATAATTCGTTTGTCAGTTAATATTGAGTTAAATATTTATTTTAATATATTGTAGGTATTTTACCTTCACAAATGTTTTTAGCTCCACAAAGTGTAACATTTTATTTGCGAATATCTTGTAAATAGAATGTTCATATATAGAAAATGCTATCTATAAAATAGTTAAATGTTGATAAAAATATCATATTAAAAGTAGGATTAAAAATAATAATAAGAAAGGCAATATTTATTATGATCTCTGTTGCAAATTTAACAGAATTTTTTTGCTTTAGTTTATACAATGTTTTATAAAACAAGTTTTTTCTTACTTAACTTTAAAATCAATATTCATAACTTTGTTTATTTTTGACAACCATTTTACTTAGTTATGTATATATATTTAAGGTTCTTATTCTCGTTTAAATTTTCCTGGAATTTCTCGTATTAGAAACTCGTTTCGAACGCGACCACTGTACGTGGACATTAACCCAGCCCACCTTTTGTGCATCTGCCTGGCACTTAGTCGCTTCCTGCGGCACTTTGCATCCCCCTGCTGCACCCCCAACGGGAATGTCAACCCCTGTCCTCTAACCCTTTAAACGCTTGACACTTCCCCGCTGACCACACTCCTTGGCCTGGCACACACACACAATTTCAACCATCGCGAGTGCTCTTCAGGCCATGACGCACTTTTCCAAAGGACTCCGGACTCCTGAGTCCTGTTTTTGTTGTGCGTGACGCATTTTGTGTTATTGTTTTTCGCGTTTTGGTGTTTGGAAGTGGCTACCAACCAACCAACCCCCCGCAAACAAGGCTCTCTCACTCACTCTATAATAGAGCCCTCAACCCTTTCGCCTAGCCAAATTGAACAAGTTTTGAGCGGCGAAGGGAGAATTATGGCACGCAGCTTTCGGCCTTTGTCTTGTTTTAGTCCTCCGAAAATTGATGCCAACTTTCCACAATTTTCAGCGACAGTTTGCCCGCGTCGCTCGCCTCGAACAGTGAGAGAAAAACCCAGAGAACTGAGAGGAAATCGGCCAGAGAAATGCGTAAAAAAAATAATACATAAATGGAAAGAGTTCGCCGGTGCTTGAGAAAAAGGGTTTTTCCTGGATGAAAGGATAAATTTTCCTTAATTCCCGTATCGTTGTGCGTTTGTGTAACTCCTTGAGTGTTTCAAATTTAATGCAAATCTGTGTAAATTCGTTCTGGGCCAAAAAGGACAATTGATAATGAGTCATTCGAAAGGAATTCGAATGGCATTTTAGTGGCACAGGGCCAAAAGGCAAATTAAGTGCTCACATTGCTGCTTAATTGAGAGGGAAAAAATTTAATGGCTTTTGACTGGAATTTAAGAGGTGAGTGGGGAAAGCGGATAATTGATTTAAAATGTATTTCCACAAACGAAAAAGCACTGCCACATTTTAAATCACAAAATATATTTTCTCGATACAATAAATTCCATCATAAATTATTCCTTAATTCTCTTATCAAAAAGTATAAATCTACATTACAATATTTCTAATTGATTTAGTATTCCGCATACTAAACATGACCCTCAGAGCCCTTTGACCCCTGTCCAAAACTAATTTAAACGAAAAACTAATTTTAATGGCATTTTAATGAGCCGCAAAATAAGCGTTCAATTTCGGCCAAAATCAATTAACTTAATTAAATACATTTTATGCATTTATTTATACGTTTCCATTTTAAAACGATTTTAATTGCCGCCAAAAACTATTCGAAATCGATAGGCCGGATAATTATTACGTTTCGTGCGAGTGTGTGGAATGGAACCCTCGTTAAAGATGTGCCATATAAAAAACTAAAATGAAAAATTCGATTGAAATCAAATGGGCGAGTTTAGATTAATTGTGTTGTGTATAGTAGAGAGATTATTTTAGTGGTTTGTCGCATTGGCGGCTTGATAAAAATTGGGGTCATTGAACTCTCTAGCTGATTTAATTATAATCAGTTGACTTATATGACTTTTTGGTTTTTTAGCTTTGGAATGCCTTTGTGATATTTATTGATTTATTTCTTGCGAAGCTGAAGTGGCGAAACAACGACAGAATATTATTTACTACCTTATATTAAGATATATTTTATATTTTTAAATATATTGAGGTATATATATAAATATAATGAGGTAATATTAAAACCATTATTTTATTTTTGAGTAAAATATAATATCGAAGTAAAGAAATTCTTATTATTTGTAATAAACCAACGATGACTTTCAAAAACTGGTCTGTTTAATAGACTTTCATTCGATGATCTTAAAATTTTGTTTACTTAGTACTCAAATTATATACAGATTTCTTATAAATCTACCCCAACTATCCCATATATTTATCCACTACCTCTGACTCAATTACTTTTTTCAAAATGGCAGCAAGATGAAGGCGGTATCTTTGGCGAAGGGAACTGCAAAAAGCCGCAAAACTGCATCTGGCGGTGTTAGGGGGTTGGGTTCTCTAGAGAGCGGCTCAATATAGTATCATATAAGGGGGTTGCAATTACAAAATACTGCCAGATACTTCCACTCAGTGCTGAGTTTAATTATAGCGCGCGACTAGCGAAAAAACTCAGCGAGCCGTTAATAAGCATTTAATTACTCATTCCTGAGTGGAAGGGTGGGGGTGTGTGGGTGGCCCTTTTGAGTGTTTGTATCTGTGTGTGTTTGTTGTGCTGTATCTGTGTGTGCTCGGTGGTATCTGTGTGAGTGAGAGCTCTCTCTATCGCTCTCGCTGATTCTGCTGGCGTTCTGCCAGCGTTTTGGCTTCACCTTCGCGCAGACGCTCGTCTTGAAAAGGGGGCGGAGTTTTTTTTTTCCATACACTTGCCGGCGCGACACCCACACACCCAACCGCCCAAACACCCGCCCACCACCCACTTTACCCCCTCAAAAAACACCCACCACCCACTTACTTAGTTCGTCTCGCTGCGTTGCCAGGGCAAATAATATTAAAACGAAAAAAATAGGGAAAAAATTAAGAGGGTTGGGGGAGGTAAAAAGAAAAAAGCAAAACCTCCCGAGCACATTTTCATGTACAATTTTTTCTCATTCGCTTTTTCTCTCTCTTGGCAAATTGTGGCCATATTGGATTTTTAGCACTTTTTTCCGCTGCCGCCAACGCCGCTGCTTCTTCTTCTTCTTGGGCCGGCTCTTCTTCTTCTTCTTCTTGGCCAAATGCCGGCGGTTTCTGTGGGCCGTATTTTCACCCTCATTTTGCAGGGTGGCTCAAAAGTTGATTTCTCTATTTTCCTTTTTTTTTACTTTGCGCGCACATAAATTGTACATAAAATAGGGGGTGGTATGGGTTCGTATGGGCTGTTTTTGGGCGAAGGGTGGGTGGTTGGCATTGGTGAGTTTTGTTGCTAGGTAAATTTTTTCACTGCGGCTTTGATTTACTTGCGTTTTGGCTCAAAATTAAACTCCAACTGATGAAGGGAAAAAAAAGTGGATAAATATATGGGAACGTGGAAAGTATTTCCCCGATTTTTTGAGTGCAAGGCGCGCTTTATTAGAAAAGTGGGTAACCTCTATAAATATTAATAAAAATTTTTCTCAAACTGAGTGCAGAAAAATCATTAGCAACAATATATATTAAAAAATATTTTTTTTAAATATTAAAAAATATTTTTAAATGAAAAATGCTTTGTTTAAGAACTTAAGATTATAAATATAATTAGTTTTGCTTCAATTCAAAATATTTGTTACGTCAAAAATAAAAAACTATAGAGATCTAAAATCTGAAAATCAAAAAATATTATTATATCATAAAATACAATTGTTGTGCTCGATCCTCGCTGTTTTTACTCAAAATGTAACTCCATTTAGAGCGGGAAAATACCAAAGAAGTGGGCATTAAAATCCTTCGGATTTCCCCGCTTTTTTCGCTGAGCGCAAAACGCGGTTCATTAGAAAAAATTGCAGAGGGCAGCGCAGTCGACATCCTGCGGTTGATGGCTGCTGCTCCATTTTTATTTCCAACTCCCTTTTAATTTGCATAACCAACGCACATGTATGGGTGTTGTGGTGGTACTGTGTACTATATATGCATATATATACATATATTCCCGCTGATTTTTATTTATTTTTCAGTTGTTTTTTGTGTGCTTTTCGCCACGACCACGGCCACGGCCAATGCCACCCCCTTTTCCAGTTTTTTGGGTGGGATGAGATGAGGAGGGCAGTGCCATGAAATCGCCGGGACAGGCTCCGTGGTTCATCCTGCCAGTCGGCCTTGTGCAGTTACCCGCCAGCAGCCGATGTCGCCAGTTGCCAGTTGCCTGTTAGCAGTTAGCAGTCAGCAGTTCCCAATGGCCAGTTGCCACAAATAAATCTTAGTCATCAGCAGACTGGACTGGCCAAGATCAGCCCGGCCAAAATCCAACCAGCCAGCTTCAGAATCTGAATCAGAATCAGAATCAAAATCCAGTTGTGTGACACTTGCAGACTTTTTGCAGCGGAACCACGACGAGACGACGGCCAGCAAACTTGCAGAGAGCTGAATTGATTTATGGCGCAAATTTTATTGTCTGGCCGGGAACTGGAACTCCTGACCAGTTGGCTCTTGGCTTATAGCTCTTAACTTGTTGGCCACTACTAACTGTAAAGCCTCGAAAGTGCCTCAGTGTTGGTGAATCGTGCGCGTGTCATGTGACATTGACTTTTCAGCCGGGTGAAGTTTTTCCCCTCCCCACCTACATACATGTATATCCATCCATCCAACGCGTACAACTTTGTGTATAAATTATATTATAAAACTGAAACATAAATTGCAACTTAACAAACTGTAACAACTTTCGCTTTGGACCGCAAAAAGAGAATCACGCGCTGGACAAAGTTTGCCATGCATTTGTTGGGTCAACAACAAGTAAGTTTTAAGCGACACGTTTATTTCTGGCAAATTGTTAAGTAAACAAAATGTTTTTGAGTTCGCCACTTGGGCATAACATTTTTGAATTAGTTTTTGTAGAGAAAATCAAACAAAGAACTTAATTTACTACATTAAATAATTTGTTATATTTATATTTGTCAACTAACTTTAAAAGCTTTGACACTTTTTGTTCTAACTTAATATTTTAGGATAGTGATTTTAATTTATTTAATATTCTTTAACCAAAAATCGTTTTATTTTTTTCAGTTTTGGTTTTTTATCTATAGCAATATATTCCTTTCAATTTATTTTCATAATCAGCTTAAATTAAAATATTTAATTAATTTACAATAGTCTAAGTGAAACGAACCGAATGCCTTCATCACATATTTCATTAAAAATGTTATCTAATTACGGCTAATAACTGTAACAGTTACATATTAAATGGTAAAATAAAAAACCCCTCGAAATCACAAGTTTTATGACGATGGTAAAAAACAGCATTTCCATTTTAATTGCATTTATTTTAATTAAATCGAGATTGCGTTTATGGTTCATGAATGCTGTTTAATTGTATATAGAATAGCACTTAATTGATAAATGCAAAATAATATTTCTCATTACAATAAACATTATTTGACATTTACAAAGACCAGTTTACCCATGTGTGTAAAATACCACTCGTGAATATATATATATTTCTCTTCATTTCTTAATGGGAAAACAGTCGAATCGAGTTGAATCTGCACCTGTACGCCATTTAATAAATAATGAAAAGACAGCAACAAAAATCGGGGAAATCAGTGGCATTTTTAACGCTTCCACTAACTGAACAACAGCGAATGCAATCTCTCCGTATGCCTCTTCCTTGTTTTTTATATTTTTTATTTTTTCGCCAGCTTGTCTCTCACGACTATCGAATTAAAATTTCCACTGCCACTGCTTCAATATTGATATTTCATCAGCAGCTCGAAGAGTTTATTTTAAGTACACATACGAACATTGATATGTATCGGTGCACATACAAAATATATGCACTGTACACAGGCTGAAGTGAAGTGAAGTTGGTAAAGCGCATTACGGTTTTAAGCTGGCAGCCGCTTATCAAGGACCACTTAAACAACCGCCGACCCACTGCGAGAATTTCGCATTCACATCCACATCATTCAGCATCCCCAGCCTCCTCGACTTTCCTCCTTTTCTCAGTTATTGTTTTTATTGGGAATTTGCATAGAGAAAAATAAATGGTTAGAATATGAAAAACATTTATAATAAAAAAGGTTTGAATATTATAAACTGACGTAACTGACTACCGATTTGATAAAAAAGTTCAAAATTAAATACATTCAATATATTTTAATCCAACAATTACCTGTTTAGTACAAGATACATATATGCCTTATATTATAAATATATACTTCATAACATATTTTAAGATGGTATCCAAATATTGTACAATTATATTTGCTAAAGACTCCACTTGTAATATCACATTCTCACCGTGTACTTGCGGTTGACTTGGGTGGAAAAAGGGGCGGGGATGTGGAGCGCATTGAAGTGCAGATTGGCAGCTTCATCGCCGTTGATTCAGAACTGGACTGACGGGAACCGAAAAACCCACTCCCAGTCTCATCATTAAAAACAACCGAAAATAAGAAGAAAACGAAATATCTCGTACATAAACAACAACGACAGCACGGCAGCAACAAAAACCAACCCAAATAATAGCAAGTGAAATGTGTTTTTATATATGTATGGTCATGTGGGTATATTTATAAAGGCGGTTCTCGGTGGAGGGGGTAAAGGAGGGCTTACACGTGTCTGGGCGTTTCTGCATCATATGTATCTGGATCTGCATCTTTTCCAGGCGATGCATGTGGGGATACATGTAGCCAAAGGTGACCCAAATTAAGAAACCCATGCTGCAGAAGCTCAAAATTAATTTATACTTTCCAAATCTTAAGATGTCTTGGAATTGCTTTAACAAAATGTACCAAAGAAATATTTTGAGTTAATTCAAGAGACCTCCATGAAAACTAAAAAACATTTTTAATTAGTTCCACTTATCTGGAATTTCTTAGTGGGCAAAAGAGCATTTAACATCAGACTTCGCGTGAATAATCCCTGTTTTTCGGCTTAAACTTTAGCCATTAGTGGGAAACACTCTTACGTTCTTATTTTTAAATCTTTCTTTGCCAACTTTAAGCCCCACCACCCACTGTTCAACCCCTACTGCCCCATGAAAACCCAGCAGCGCCAGACAATCCTTTCTTTTTACCCGTACTCTTTGGACTTCGGACTTTTAACCATCGCTTCATCAGCACATTTTTATCCTTTTCCTTTGCCCTCGTACCTTTTGCTTTGTTCTACCACTCTTGAACCCCCGCTTCTTTGGGCTTGGTTTTTAATTTTCAGCTGATTTTTTGATTAATGCTTAAACGTTTGCTCCTTTTTCCGCTGGACTCCGGACTGCTCCGGACTCCTTTTATGCAAATCTCCAGGCACTTTAATTAGAATCGAGAAAATGTCCTTTTAGAAGGATGGAGATGCCGTTCACTTCCAAGTTTTCCTCATTATGCCCGCTTTTTGTGTTTGTCATTTATAAATTGGAAAAGTTTCCTTAAGCAAATTATGCCATTCCTTCCCTGTCCCCCGAAAAAATAAACGATGTCCGCAGCAGAACCCTTTTTTGGCCAAAAGTAACCCCAGATTGCCAAGAGCTCCCTTCTTCGCTCAGCTGACGTTTCTCAAAACAAACGTCACATGGTCGCGCTTCCTTTTCGACTTTTTTTCTTGTATCCTATCCCCATTCAGATTTGTTTTTCAAGATCCCTCATTGAGGTAGGACCGTCTGAGCAGTCGTTAAAGGTTCTCAAGGTCCGCGTCTTCAGGTTCCCAACGAGCTGGTGACGACTTTGCATCCGCCTGTGCCTCTCTGCTTTTTCCCGGTGCATTCAACTTTATGTCTTTGATTTATTGCTGGCTGCCTTTGGCTTCCTTTCTCGGGGGATCGGGATCGGGATAGGGATTGGGATCCGACTCTGAATCTGAATCTGAATGAAAGCGAAACAATGCCGGGGTTCGGGGCCCCTCCTCGTTCCTTATCCTGTTGTTATCGGTTGACCCTGCGTTATGTAGGTCTATAGGCTACTACCTCATGGCACTTTCGGTTTTTACCGCCGAGCGTTCTGTGATTGCTTCACCCCTTCTGTTCTTCTGGTTCTCTGTGTCTCGACTGACTGTGATGTAATAAATACGCGGCGATCCCTAAACCGATCCGTATCTGTGTATCTGCATCTGTCTCTTTGTTCGCATCCGAATGGAACATGTGCTTGCGCCCCTCGTTGGCCATAAATTGCCGCTGAGTTGAGGGAAAATCTGTTGATTAGTGGGAAAAATCGAAAGGCCAACCGATGAGCGGCAGAGAATAGAATTCCTGGCCGTATTTTGTGGTCATCTGGGCGCAGAGATTATGTCATAAAGATAAAAGGGGAACAACAAGTGTTGCCTTTGTGACCCGAGGTGTGTGCATCGTAATTAGCCCGGGGTTTCAGGTTAGAGGGCGTGGCCCTACTCCTCAGGAGATGTCAGTCATTGAGGATTATTTGGAGGGATGTGCATTTACCTGATGTGCAATAGGAAACAATTAAGGTCTTGTTAAGAAGGTCTTAACTTTAAGTATTTATGGGATTTCTTTTAATTGACCTTTCTAGAGGTTTATTTTATTTTCTATAAACTGCTAGTTTGTCTTGGGATGCAATGTTCTTTCAAATGGTTTATTAGCTTGGGATTATATTCAGAATATTTTCCAAATATATTCATTTCATTATGCATATTCCCCGCTTGATAGACACTTCTGACATGCATTTTCAGCCATGATAGCCCCGCAAATTGTTCGTCTAATGGTTGCATCACCGAAACAAGAACAACACCCACAATTAGCGGCTGAGCAAAAACAATGCAATTGACTGTGAGAAAAAACAGACTCGAGGCGGGAAAAACTCACTCAAGCCGGTTGTTTTTGCCCGCTTTTCCCTTTTCGGCCCTCTTGGCAGCTCCGTCATGCGCAAGGTTTTTGAGTTTTGAGTTCTGAGCCAAGAGTTCTGGGCTTACTGTGTTGTGTGGGGCTAAAATGTCACGTTCGATCATTGAAGTTGCCCCGCCCCCCACTCCCTTCGACCGCCCCTCTGGGGGCCAACTAATGCATATGCCAAAGCGGGCACGTAGGCGCATCAAAAGGAAATGTCAGTCAGGCGACAAGCCCACAACGGCAAAAGCAACACGGGCAACATCACACTGAAAACAAAGTTAGTATCGATTCTTAAGTAATTAAATTAAATAAATCGGAAAGAAGGGGTTGCTTGCGCAAAAGTGTTAAACGACACAGCATGCGTACTAATAATTCAAAAATCAAATTCCATCCACCGCCCAAAGACTTTGAAATTTGTATACTTCACTTTATTAAGCATATTACATGTTTTGGGATTTAAAAAAAATATTAGTTTAAATTGGAAATGTTCTGATATTTATTATATTGCTAATATATATATATCATTTTTTGCTGTATATATAATATAATTTTTTCCTGTGCACTTAACCAACAACAACAGCTGAGTTTTCGGTTCTAGGGCTGAGTGGTAATCCTTTGGCGAAACACGTGCAAGCCCACACACAGATACAGATACTGGCCAAACTCACGGATACAATAACTCAAAGATACGAATGCGAGTGCTACAAACGAGTGTGGTGGGTTCTCAGACTTGTGGTGGGCTACAAAGCCACAAAAGCACACCAGCAACATGTTGACTGCAGCTGCTGCAGAATTGCATTTCGCAAAAACACATTCACACGCAAACAGCACTGAAGAAAGAGAGGTCTATATGGGGTCAGAGGGAGAGGGCGAATATATATGTATATAGACGATTATACGATATTTTTTTTTCTGCCTACCAAAAGTTGCCGTCGACGTCGACGTTGCGAATGTTGCTGCGGTGCGAGTGGCTTTTTTAGCCGCCAGTTGCCAATTGCCGCATTCGCTATTCGGCTTTGAAGCCGCTCGGGTTGCCAAAAGAACAGTTAGCCAGCAATTCTCCGGAGAATCGGGAAGCGATTCTCCTGGGAAACGAACTCGTGCCCGCCCACGTGTCCTACGTAGTTTCCTAATGCCGCTTATAAGTTTACAAAAACATTTTCCACGCTAACTGAGTGTTTTTTCTGTGTGTCAAGAAAAACAAACGTTTTGAGTTCCAGAGAAAATTTATATTTTGGCCAAAAGAAAGCTAAACATTTTCCGTCAGTGTACTTGTGTGCTTGTGCTTGTGCCCTCGAGTGTCTGTGTGATTGCCAATGTTTTTTGTGGCCTCTCAGCTTCAATTTCTTGGTGAGTTGTGGATTTTTAATTGAAAAACGCTCGAGAGAAAAGTTTTCATTTAAATGAATTTTATATGGGTTGTGGGCAAAAGAGTTTTTTGCATGCCAAATGATAAAAGTTGGCTGGCAAATAAATAAAATTCAAATGAAAATTCATGGGATGAACTCGGGAGAGACAAATAAATTCTTTAACAAGCCGAACGTTTTTTAGCCATATATATTTCTGGGTTAATTTGGGTGGAAAAGTGTTTCGTGAATAGTTTTCAAGCAATTAGTTGGGATAATTACATAAACTTTGTTCATAGTAAATGGGTCGTTTAAAAACCTATTATCCCAAAATAAAATGAGATACTTATTTAGCATATCCCATACTCTTTAAAGCCAACCAACCAGAATCACAATTTACCTGAGGGAAAAACAAAAGGGTGGAGTAAGAAAAACACACTCCTAGCAGATGTCAAGCAATGAAGTTCTTCCGGCTGCCTTTTTTATTTCTCAAAAAAAAAATAAGACTTGGCTCCAGCCAGTCACATACTTGCATCTACGGGTTTACGAACTATAATCGCCAGTTTCCTCTTGGCCAAGTCAAGAAGAGGCTTCCTGCACGACAGCAACAACTGCAGTTGCAGTAATACAGAGAGAAAAAATATTAAGACGTTATATAATGCGTATCTATGCACTTAAACATGGAATCTTTAATTAAAAAATATAACTTTAAAGTTAACTGTGTTTTTTGATCACATGGTATATTCTGTGAATAATGATATACCATTTAAAATACCTTTTAAATAAATTAATAAAAAAGTCAATTCTATATGCCACTTCATATGGAAAATATCCCCAATTATTGTCCACTTTTGGGGCAATTTTTCCACTGTGCAACACCAGCAGCATTCCCATTGCAACGTCAATGGACAATGGCAAACTTTTGCGGACTGTCTAATATAATTTCGCCTTGGAATAACTCAACTAAGCCGGGCAAAGAAGAAGTGCCTCATCAAGATGCCAGAGTCAAGTTAGGAAAACAAAATGTTTGCTTGCAGATCAGGGCCACACCGAGATGGTCTCTATAGAGCAAACAGAAAGAAAAAAAAGGCCAGGAAAAACGGGCCAAAAGGGATAAGCCGGAAAGCAACACGGAACCCAAATTAATACAATAATTGAAGCCAATTTAGTGTAATTTTCTTCAATTTCATTGTTGTTGTGCTGTTGGTTTTTGCTGGCTGTCTAGCCATTGAGTTTGCCAACTATTATCGCATTTGTTTGCCATTTGCCAGCAACCCTTCTCCGTTTTTGCCCCTAATCCACCTGGAAGTTAATTTCCCCCCCGGCCAAGTCTAGTCTTATACCTTTACTTTTGTTCTCCATTTCAAACTACTACTGAATACTGAATACAGAATACTGACCAACGACCACACCCCGAACCAAGTTTGATTAGTTTGGGTCACATGCTGGTCGGCTAATTAAATTAAAAGCCCGACAACTTGCGACTCTTTTTCATTTCTTTCTTCTTTATTTTTTTTTTGATCGGGTGAAAGTGTGGCTTACCTTTCACTAGTCAGGGCTCTTCTCGCATTAACAGATTAGCCATCTGCCCAGCCATTGAGGAGTCGTTAAAAACCAAAGCCCCGCCTGGTTGAAGTTTAAAGTTTTTCTCAAGTTGTTGACCGGGCCATGAAAATCAAACATCAAATTTATGGTCTGAGTTATGGGCCTGCGAGTCGTTAACAGTTCGACGTTTTGTTTATAACTATGAAAAAGTCCATGCATGGGAGTTGGGGGGCCTGATGCATAAAGTCCGATCATAAAATATAAATAAAAGTTGACCTACGAGATTTGGTTTCGCTTTAGAGTCCGGCACACAAATAGAGATGTTTTTTTTTTTTTGGTTTTCGGTTATTTATGAAAACATTTGGTGTAAATAACCCAAAGGAATAAAGTTTCGTCCGGGGATTTTGGGCGTGGAAAAAATGTCGTTTAATTACAGGACACATAAGCCTGGTTATAAAAATACCATGTGGAGTACCCTGCAGCCTTTCTATGTTTTTGTGGAATTAAAACCCCTGACCAAAAAGAACGCAAATGGGGGAAAAATTCCCAAAAAATATCCTGATTATTTTATATACCACTTTTTTCGGGCTTAACTTTTTGCCGTTTGGCTTGTTGGCGTTGTCGTTGCCGTTGTTGTTGTCGTTTGCTGTTGTAAATTGTAATTTGAAAAACATCACCGCAAACTGTCAAAATGCTCTGACATTTACAAATTATTTTGCTGGCAGCGAACTGGTCTGAGTGCAGAGCATTTGCACCACCGCAGCACCACCCGGCACCACCCTGCACCACCCTGAACCACTCTGCACCACATCAGCGACGAGCGATTTGACGCTTTGAAATGCGAAATGGAAGCGGTCGCCGTTAATTTGCGTCAACGGGCTAATAAAGTTTTGGCATTTGTGTGTTTAGCTCTTTTTTCTCTCGTTTTCCTCTATACCTTTTTTATTTTTTTTAAAATTTTGATTTTGGCATTTGGCAAACACGACAAAGTTGCTCTAGCTATATCTGTTTCTATATGATTGGCTCTGTCTGCACAAGGTACACTAGGAAATAAAAAAACTATAAAGTTGGTTATTTTAAAATTTGATAAGAATGCTTCTTCCATTTATCTTATTTATTAATCACATAAAAATTTATAATTTATTTATGAATCCTTTTTTATTATCATTAATTCAGAACTTTATATTTTCCGCCATCCATTTTTTTATTAATGATCTAAAAAAATCTATAATAAAGTATAACAATTTATGTGCAAGTATACTTCCATATTATAATCATCTTACCAAAAATCTTTTATATAAATTCGAATCCAAATCATTGCCATTATATATGAGACTATAAATGTATTATATTACTGAGATGTTTTGTCCAATATTATACTATACTAGCTTCAAATATACCATTTTCTATAATACATTTTTGTTGGGTTTTTTTTTTCCAATCTCATTTTTGATTTCTTGTAACCCCTCTGATTTCCTTGTAGTTTTTTCGCAGTGCCATTTTTTTTTCGCTGGCCAGCCAATTTGCCCATGCAAATGATATGAGACGTAGAGCTCGTCGACTGACTAACCCAAGCTGACATTTCAATAGCAACAACATCCAGCCAAAGAGCCGAACTTCCGTTCTGCTGGCTATACGCTATATTCGCTGCCCGTATACCCACTCCTTTCTAGTCGCTGTTAATTGCATTTGATTGAGCACCTGAGCTGCAACAGAGTATCAATGAACTCGAGAGTTTTTCCCAGCGCCTCGGGCTGTGCAACCGAATAAGTGAGGATCCGCACAGAGCAAGGTGCAAATTCCCAAGCCCAGATTGCCGCAGCATCGTAGGTATATCTCACTCTCTACCTAGGAGAATAGTACCTGTAGTAACCCGTGTACCTGTTCAACTGCCCCTGCCCCTGCCCCTGCCCCACTCTCACCTGGAAAAATGGCTTTATGGTCTGTGCCCCAAGGCTGCGTGTCTAGGAGTGGTCGGTGCCTAATAGCCGAGGAGTATCATCATCGGGGGCCTAGAGAGCTGGCCAGACAGGGGAAAAATGAATTATGATTTGACGGTAGGCATTTAATGGATGGCCATGGATCTTTGACTCCACCACGAAAAGAATTCTCGTTTGGCGCCAACAGATATTGACAGCTGCTCGCGGTTAGGGTATCTCTGTATCTGTATCTGTATCTTCTTATTCTTTTTCGGTGTGTGAAGTTATTCTGCCGGACAGGTGAATGCTATTTAGTTAGAATGCCGAGCGGATCGTATCGGGACCTCTTTGTCTTCTAATTGAATTTCCCTGGCGGTAGGGAGTAGCCAGCCGCCGACCGCTTTAAAAGGTGCCATTGAAAAGCATTCCAAATTGGAGCATGACAAGTTTCGGTCGATTGATGGATTGCCGTTGCTCTGCGGTTGACGGTGAACTCAGACGTTTGATGGATAGTGAAAGGATAGTTAGGGATCGCTGGGAAAGGGCATCTGGGGCCTCCCATATCTTGCGGTTGGCTCTCTTCGAAGTTCACGCTGTGAAAGGGGACCTCTTTTTAGATATTCAAATGTTTTAATATGATCACCAAGAGATTTATAACCATGGTCGGTGGAATATTTATTCTATATTATAAGATGATAAAATGGAGGTGTCTTAGAAGTCTCCTGCAAGCACCAGGGTGGAATGCGGTGTTTAATAACTATTTAATCGTTTCTTCGAAACTTATATATTCCATCCTACCAAAGGGAAAATCTATTTTTATTCGAATATCAGGATAAATGTTTAATAAAAGGCAACCTAAAGCTTAGGATATATTTTCTATACTACTTTTAGGCCACATGCTCAATAAAATTTAATTCAACATATCTTAGCTTTCTAAATATAATATCTGCAAACTGTTTTACTCATTATTTTATCACCAACTTATGTAATTCTCTAAGTAAGGTATCTGTTTCCTCTAACTTCCACCTAAATTGTATATGTTACTTCTCAGCTCGGAAAGAATATATTTTTCTACCTATACCATCCTAAAAAGCATCTTATATGTTTCTCAAAAGAGATTATTTCACTCCTCATTCCTTGCCAAAGCGTATATTTCACTACTCAAGGTAGTATCTCTCCTGCGCCAGTCTGCATCTTAAACTGTATCTCGAATGCTCGCCGCAGCCCAATTAGCCCGCTGCCAGTCGAGGGGCATCCTTCGGATGTGCCAGCCTCCTTGGAGCGAAACTGAGACGACTTGTGGCACTTGCCCGGACAACCCACACAATTGACAAACTGCCGGGTGATGGGCGTTCTGAAGCCATCGAGTTGGGCCACTAAAGGCGGCCAACTGGGGGCAACCGCAACGGAAACTGTAGTGCAACAACCGCCCACCGGCAAAACAACTTTGGCCAGGGAAAACAATGGCAATGCATAAATTTCAAGAACAACAACCCAAACACGGCAACTTTTGGGACGTTGAAGATGCGGCTACGTAGAGCGAAAAACTCATTAGGACCAGCGCCTACGAAACATAAATGCAATAATAATATCCAACGAAATTACGAGGCTAATAACATAAATTCATGCAAGGGAAGGGAGAAGGACTAACCTTTATGCAGTTTTGTATCTATGAGATACGCACTGCGTAAAAGTTCATTATAATAAAGAATGCGGCACCGAAAAGGAGTTTGCCAACCCATCGTAGCCGCGCTTATCATAAATTATGACCCAGAAATATGCGTAGAGCCAATGTCATAAACATAAACTAGGCGAATTAATTGAGACAGAGAGAGATGGCTGCAGGCAGATACCAATAGAGCGGCTCATAAAGCCCGGAAATTATGCGTTTTTAAGTCGTGACCCATCCCCAGACCCATGCATTGGATTGCACCTGCCCCGCAAGAGGAGAACTCAAACCGGACTACATACTATATATGTAGACCATCGAACATTAGAGCGGCATTTGGCCAAAGTGCCAAATACTACCTGAGACACACTTACAGCCGAGGGGAAAAATATGGCAGTTCATATTGGGATAGGATAGATAAAAATATTATTAACCTAAAAAAGACCAAAGGAACTCACTTCGTTAGACTTCAATTGTTAAAAAAACAATAAAAATTAAAAGAAAAAATTGCCTTAAAAAACTTTTAAAAATATCTTAACTAGAAATTTTGAATTAAATAAGGAGTTGCAGTTTATTGAAATATTTTTAGTAAATATTTTAATCCTCAATGAAAAAGTTATGGGTTATAAGAATCTTGAACCTCAAACAAGCATCCTACTCTGTCATCATTTCATTGACCTGTGCTGTCCAGAATACATTAATCGCAAAATAGAGATGGGGACTATGGCCTATGCCTAATTGAGTTTTGAGAGTCGTTACACTTCATCGCAATGGGAGTAAATTAAACTGTCATTAGTTTACCCTTTGGCATTTTTGTCACTTTTTTTTAAGGGGGGCTTTAGGCCTGGTCAGAACATGTGAAGTGGCGCGTTTGTTTCAGCCGGCTATATGTTGTTTTTATTTTATTTTTTTTGGGTTCTTTACCTCTGTATTTTTTCCGCCGTCTTCTCTTGCAGCCGTAATAATTTTGTAGGTTTTACGAGTGCCGCCAAGACAATTAGGCATTTGTTATGTTGTGCTGTTGGCCAAGTGTGGGCATTTTGCTTAGCGGCTTTTGACGCTTTGATGTGAGCAAGTGAAAAAGAAAAAAAAATAAGGGAGATGAGGAAAAAAATACGACGAACGCGCGCGCCCGCAACGAATCTAACGCCTTTTCAAACTCGGTTCTCAGCTTTGGCTTTTTGGAGATACACGGCTCTTAACTTCTGCCGCGTTGTTACCGTACCAACAATATCGAAGATTTATTTTTCCATTATGGCCCGCCGGCATCGTTGTGGGTGTCGGATGCCCCGACACAAACCATTGGGGCATGACGGGCCAAAAACAAGTAAAAACCCAAAAAAAAACCGTAGTCAAACAAAAAGTTTTCGGGGGTTTTAAGCGGTTTAAACAGCGCGATGATCAGACTTTTTGGCGGTTTTAACAGCACAGCGTTTTTCGGCTTAGTCGGTCTTAAAAGCATGTGCAAAATAAGTTAAATAAAATAGTTTCATTTGCTAGTTTCGTTCGGGCTTTGACTTAAGCGGTTTTAAAAGCGCTTATAAAATCGTTAGCCAGCGTTGCGGTTGAACACAAAATTGAAAATAAAATGAGTGGGTTGATAAGTCAATTACAGATTTAACCTTGAATAAAGTCGGGCCAACGCAACTTTTACCCCGGGCCAAGCGTCTAATGATACCCAAGCTCAAAGGTATTTTAAGAGTCTCTAAAGTTGGCTTTTTATTTCAATTTTATACGTTTGTATGTCTACATTTTCTGCTATCCTATAAAGCAGTATAACATATTTTAAATCAATAGCAATAATAAACCGTATTTTATTTAAACACTTTTAATTATACTCCACAGTTTCTCTAATAAAAACCAGATCAAATAAAAAATAACGAATTAATTAAAATACATGATATTCAAATTAGTTGAAAATCTCTTGAAGTGTAGGTATACTTTATATTTAAGTCAACTAATTAACGACACGCTATAAAAATATGCCAAATGGAAATTGTTTATGATAGAAAGTCGTGGAACAAATTTCCCAACAGATCAATCCGGCAAGGAGGCGGGATCTGAGGCCATAAAAAACCCACAAAAAGCTGTTTAGAAATACTCATTTTCTATAGTTTATACCCTTGGCTTTTGTTCCTAATGATTCACTTGCCGCCGTGCGATCACTATTGTTGTTGCTGTCATTAATGACTTGACAGTAAAGTAGCCTACACAATTTATAGCAAAAAAAAAACACAAGAAAAAAATAGAAACAGAAACGAAACTTGTCCGCCTACAATTTCTGATTGTGAGTTTCCTTTCAGCTTGAGTATTTTTTTTCCTCTGCTTTTAATTGAAACATTTTTGACCATATTTTCTTAATGATCTGACATGACATGGCGTCTGTTTTGTGTTTGTCTCTTTTGGTTGCCTCACATCGCCTGGCATTATAAATTCAAACCGATTTCCACTAATTTAAGCACAACCAACTAGCCAAATCAGATACACCCCAAAACAAGCAGATGCCAGTATATTTGGCTAAATGAAAGCGTTGACTGCATGGCATTTGAATTGCCGGCGATCGTTTCAGTGACATATGTATATCCCCAGCGCCCCCCATATCATTATTATAATTTGTTCATTATGAACCCCTCTTTATAGCTGCAGTTGCCATGGCGAACGCCAACGCCTTTGGGCCACAAAAAGCTGCAAATGCTGGCCACATTCTCCATTGTTGCCGTTGTTGGACGGCACTTGTCGTTAAAAAATGTGTTGAAAACGCTTTTTTATGACACGAAATGAGCCGCAGCCATAAAATTGAGACAAAACCCAAAGCACCGCACAATGATGATGAGATGCCTTCGGGGGCTCCGAAAAAAAATGCATTAGGGTCTTGCCACCTGGCCAAAAGATGGTTTATTTTATACGGAATCGGGGTTTTATGGAAATGTACAACAATTAAAATTTCTTCAATTTCTTTTAATATACCAACAGTTTAGCTCTAATAACTAAAATTGGTTCATTAAGTATCATATAAAAAGTTTTATAGTGCACAAATTTGAATTTAAAATTGATATCGGTAGCTTGGTAATTATATTTTATACTTTAGTTCTTTAAGATACTAGAAACATTAAACTAGTTACAATTTATACCGCTGTCTAATAAAGTCTTATTTATTGGTTTTAATTTCCATAAAAAAAAATATTTAAAAAAAATCTATATCTAAAGTCTTTAGCATATTATTGAAACCATTGAAATGTATTTTTTGCCACTTCACAAGACAACTCCTTGTGACTTCTGGCTTCCATTTATTTTCGAATCTGTGATCAGCTTATAATACCTCGCTAATTGAGTTGATTTATGCAGCTGCCGCTGTTGCTTTAGCCCATTCAATTTGATTCATTTGAATTTATTTAGTTTTTCATAATTTCTGTGTGCTACGCTTAGATTTCTATATTGTTTTTTCTTTTTTGTAATTTTTTCTTTTGTTTTTGGTGCCTGTGGCTTTGTTGGTTTTCGCTATCAATTTCAATTTCGAATTTATATATATAGTATTTCTTGTCGCTAATTTTGCCTGGTCGGGTTGTCGGATTGTCGCGTTGTCTCGTTGTAGTGTCCACACTTGCTATTATTTATTTATGTATGCGGAGGAACAGATTGCGCGCCATGATTTATGCTTGGCACATTTTATGGCCATTTTGTTGGTAATTTATTAACAAGCTTGTTAACAACAGTCCGCTCGGCGCATCGGCTTTTGGGCCCGGCCCAAGCCCAAAAGTCCCGGCCAATATGCAGATGGCCAGCTCGACCAGCCGAAAGCTACAAGCCTGCGCTTTTGGCTTGGCCAAAAAACCGAAACCAGACGAAAGACGAAAAGGTTAAAGGCCAAAATACGGCAGCTAGACGCTGCATACCAGACAGCAGGTGGTTTTAACGACCGCAATCATGCCGATGTGTCCATGATGTTGATAATGATGATGGCCACACTGGGAGAAAAGTCATTTAGAGGACGCAACATCGCTTAAATTATGCATAGTCAGGAAGGGAAAGCAGATAACTCCAGCTGTCTCGATCTTTAACGAACCTATATAAATAATTTCAGGTCACATTAGGGAAGAACATGTGATCGCGATAGTAAAAAGCTGACATTTCTTAGCCTTAAAAATTTTGAAATGATCTTAATCAGTAACCCATAGCAGAAACATATGTTAAAATATTTCCAAATTAAAAAAAAACGTATTTAATAATTAAATACCACATAAACAAAATAAAAGTTTACAAACGATATAATAATATGTTATATAAACCAAATTATTTTATAAAAATTATTTATAGATCTATATTTTGCTAATAAAACCCTCAACAATAAAATAAAAGGTTGATTAAATTAAAAAGTTTTTTTTTGGAATAATAATTATTATTTCTAGATATATTCCACGTTCATAAAACCCTCAAAATCAATATAGGAAAGCCTTTCTTTTTCTTGGCCTCAGTGGGCGATGACGCTGATATTGTTGGCTGAAACTAGCCAAAGTCATGTCCATATTTATAGAAAGTTTAGCACACACACGGTCGAACAAAAAACTTTGACATGCAGTTCTCTGGCCCCTCGAAGTGCCCCAAAGTCCCTCCAACTCATACCCCCTAGAAAAACATGATTTGTTTGCCGAAGCGCGTGCAGTAGCCCAAGTGGTCAAGTGGCCAGTCTCCGTTAGCTGTTGCTCAAATATTCTAAATATTTGCTAAATAATAGAGAAGACAGCGGGGCATTGGCAGTGGGATTGGATATGGGACTGGGACTGGTACTGTGAATGGGAATGGGGACTTGTCTTTAGTGTGTAGGCAGCCAGGCGTAGACAAACATTGGCGAAACCAGCGAACAAACGGAGTCCGAGCTAATGGCAGTGGCTTTGCTTTTGGCGTTTGAATAGCCACGGCTATTTGCGTAGCAAAGTGTACGAAGACCAACTGACGGACAGTCTATATACTCGAATACCCCCTGGATATCGGTGCCCGTATGTCCACTTGATGGGCATTGATGGGTCGCCATTGTGAGCGGCCCCAGCTGCGACTTCAATGGGAAAATAAAGCCCAAGCAGGGCTACAAATTTCCAGCACTTTACTGTCGTCATAGATGGGGATACGTTAAATAGTGCTTGATCAGAAAAAATATTTGACAACTTTTCATTCCTGCAATCAAAAGGAATGAGCCAGTTTCAGGTGCGTCTTTTGTGGAAAAGTATCTGAAAATGAAAGACAAAAAAATTCATATTTTTTTTAAAACAGTGTCAGATGTATTTAAAATATAAATATAAAATATATTTTATATATATTGTTAGCTAATATTCCTACTTAAAAATCCTCTATCTACTTTCATTCTGACTTAGTGGCATAGAGATTAATTAAAATCGTAAAGTTTAGTGTTACAGTATGGTAATTTGGAAAAAATCGATATATAAATCTAGATTAATAGAGATAATGAAAATCGATTTTTTAAGTCACATTAAGAATAAAGTCTACAAGTTTCAGCAAGATTAATGCATAATATTTTGTGCAAAATATATATACACTCACTTCTTGGACACTTTCAATTGATTTGCCTGGCCAACTTCAATTGTGGCCCGGGGCAAGTTTTTAGAGCCAAGTCAGCGGCAGCGCCAAGTTGTCAACTTAATTTACAGCTAACATGTGAGCTACAAGTTCGCGGCGATTGAGCAAGCGATAAAAAGTATTAATTTCATAGACCCCATGCAATTAACATAAACTGGACAGAGAAACAGATCGCAGCCATATAGAAAAAGGCTTATAAATATGCAAAACAGTTTCGATTACAGCAACTCCTTCGTTTGGCATTGCAGATATTGCAGATACAAATCAGCGGCTATCTATATATCTAAGTAACGCGAATAGTTCCACTTCATACTTGATCGATCGCAAGAGGGTTTTATGGTTTTATGGGCCACGGCACGAGCGACAAACATTTTGCATTTGTCACCCCCCTCCTCCAACGAAAAATCAAAGTGAACTGACTTTTATTTGCATAATCGGTAATGAGTTTTCATTTTGTGAAATGCCACGGAGCCCATAAAAACCGAAAGCCTGTTGAATGCAGCCAGAACTAGTCTGTTTATGACTGCCGCGAATCAAATCTCATTGTTTATGGCCATGACTTGAAATGGTAAAGATTACCCTTTATTAAATCTATATTTTTTAAATTTATGTTGCAGCTTAGGTAGCCCAAAAACCAGTTTCATAAAATTATTAAAGTCGTAAACACATAGGAAATGGGTTTTTTTTATAAGTTTAACTCTTGGTAACAACGAATTTAAATTCAATTTTCTAGTGGTTTCAATAAGTCTAAAAAAAGATATCGTTTGCCATCCTACCTAAAAATTCAGGGAAAAGAACAGAAGCGATCCGAAAATAATTCCTTTAAATCGTGCAAGTGCAATAAAAGTAAATTAAACGTCTTTTCAGACGAAAGTCGGGCTGTGTCTCAATTTGCTTGGCCCTACAAACTGAAAACTGGAATTGGAGGTGCCGATGCGAATCCATAAGATTCCAGCTGCCCTTGATGAGGTGATGCAGACATGGCCCGAGGAAAGGTTGAGAAAAGACTACGCGGAAGCTGTCTCAAAAAAAAATAAAAATACAAAAACCCCAAAGCAATACGGCCAGAAAAACAAGCTGAAAAAGCAACAAGAGCTGAAAAAGAACACAACTTTCTACCTTTACTTTTTGGCAAAGCCCCCAAGGAATTTCCAACTCGTTTTTCGTTTTTTTACTCTTGGGACCCTTTTTTCAGAGGGGGCGCAAGTGAAATGCAAATGTTGTACGGGGGGCTTATCGGTAATCTATTGACTGAAAATTTGCAACAGATAAGGCGGGGCACTATTAAGCCATAAAACGCATGCAAATGAAGGCGTTGAAATGCGCATAAGGCCAAAAAGGAGTTTCGGTGCTGGTCACTTCATTTAGCCGAAAGTTAAAGGGCGCAAAAACTAACGCGTTTCGGAAAAGATAAAACCGGACAGTGGCGGGTAGTTTGGGGGGTCAGTCGGTGGCAGATGTCTGCCTCGGCGGGGGTAAAATTCAACTTCAACTTCAACGAGGCCAACGGCTGACTGGCAATTAATTATGCCCAAAGTCGCTCATTCTCACTCACTCGATCTGCCCTCTCCCTCTGCACCACTCGCCCCCCCCTCTTTCTGGTCGCGGGCATATGTTTATTTACTTAATTTACTTAATGACACACATCTAGAGAGGAGCACGAGTCACACAAAGGCACCCGGAGAAAATATATTACCAAAGGTGCTCATTAATTCAGTGGTTTTTAATAGCTATGTTCTAGGAGTACTATTAAAAAAAAATATTTGAATATAGAGCTAAATTTTTTTTAAAAGTACCTTAACCTTTTTTAAAATCAATTTTCATGGATTAGCATCATGTAGGATCTTAATTACCAGCTATGGAAACAGTTTCCCAAAATTTCTTACTAAATACTATCTCTATATAGTTTCGTATAACTACCTATAATTTTTCTCACCGTGCATGCACACACACTTTTTTCTGGTGAGGTCATCCAGGCAAAGAGGAGCAACCCATGTTTGTCTAATAAATAACATTATTAATTACCAGTGCAATTAAGCATAAGTACGATTGGGGCACCCTCGCCAACATAGATAGAAACTCAAACCCCTACATAGACAGAGGGAAAATAACAGACCGACTGCACTTGATGACCCAAATTTGAGTTCATTGAGTGATATATGAATGCATTAATCTTAGTTTATGTTTATTAGTTTGTTTATCAAATTTTATGCAAGCTGAAAAAAAAACAGAAACTGTGGCTAAGAAACTGAAAGCTGATCCCGTCATGAAATGCATAAAAGATCAGAGCTGTGATCTTTCAACTGAAAATTTATGATCAACATAATACGATTTTATGTTGCTTTTATGGGATCAGTCGATATTTATGGTTGAGGGTATATTTTTTTAAATGGAAAAAGCGTTTTTTTAGAAACTCTAAACTTTTTGGATCTTTTAATGTATTTCTTATAACTTTTGAGCAGACTTCTGGCCATTAATCTTTGGCCGCTTGTTATTCGCTTAAATATGGCAACTGTCACGAGCAGGACAAATCAGGCAAATACTAACGAGAAAATGCTGAAAATTACAGAGCAGGGCAACTAGAGAGTTTTCCCTTCTAGTCAGTCTAGCCGTGTCACAGCGTTTAATCTTTATTAATTACAGTGAAATAATAAGTAGATCCCTCCGACGGGCACCCTTCCGTTTCTCCACCACTTTTCTCCGTTTCTCGGGTGTCTATTTCTCTATTTCTCTCCTTTCTCTGACAATGTCAGACGCACCACCGACTGATTAATGCCGGGGCTAAAAGAGCCGAACAAGCGAGCATGCCACAAGCAGCCAAACGAGAAACTTTCGGTCTGGTTTAGGAATTTTAGAAGTGCACTGGGAAAAAATATCTAAAAATATTAAATTAAATTCTGAATATGAAGATGCTATCATATTTAAATTATTAAAAATATAAATATATAAACACACAGGTTTAAACGCCTCTAATATTCTCGTAAAATTACAATATATTTGTAGATATTGCTAAAGTATTTTAGTAATATAAAAAATATTTCTGCCAAACTAAATAAATTTCTGAAAATTTCATGAATGCAAAGCTACAATATCTGGTAGTTTTAAATATTTTAATAACTGTATTATATTTTTCCCAGTGCCCTGTGCTGAGGTTTCCCATGTTTTGTTGCGTTCTAGGGGGACCACATCCATCACGTTGTCTTTTCTCCGCATGGAGAGCAACTCCCCAATTTGTTTGGTGCCAAAAACCTACCAGCGGGTGGGAAAAGCATCGAAAAAACCCAGGGAAAGGCGGAGAAAGGCTAAGAGTGAGTGGAGAAAAAACCAAATTAGATAGCAGCGTGTGCAGGGCGACCATTTGATCCTTTTTTAAGGTCAGAACCGCGCCTCGCCTAATTACGCATCTAATCAGGAGAGGTGACCCCAAAACACGAGCTGCCAGTTAAGGAAACATCTGCCTAAATGGCAGTTAGTGAAAATTTTTGCGGCTTGTCAATCAGCCGAAAGCTGTTCAAATATTTAAACAAAAGGTAGGTATTTGCACTTCAACTTAGCTCAAACTGCGCATGCAAATGCAAATGCAACAAATTCAAATAAATTCCGCGGGGACAGGACAATTAAATATGCGCATAACTGTTGATAATCATCGAATCAATATGCTGACAATTTTCTCACGCATTCGCCAAGATTCGAAAGATACGCACAGAGATAGATATTCAAATGAGTTGCATCCCAAATACAGACAAGGACCCCAGGACGAGGGTTCATCATTATAATCATCATCATCGTCATCATCATGATGAGGATGCTGACATCAGCTCGAGCGGCTGAAGTCAATGAGCAAAGGAGGGTTTTCAGGGGCAAAAACGATTTGTTCTGCCCGAACCCTTCTTCATCTCAGCTCGTCATAAAAAATAAAGGATTTGTAATTTGAATGTTAAATAGCAGCAGCCGCAACTCTTATTCCCTCCCCATGCTGAATTAATTCTTACTCTCTTCTTGAAAAAATTAAAAGCGAAAGGACTTGCCCCGTTTGCTTAGGGTTTCCTTTCATTTCCATTCAGTTCGATTCGCCGCGCCGCCTTTCAAGTCCCCGAGAAAAATCTATAAAAAAAAATCTATTAAGAAAACCGATTTTTTTTGTATTCTTCTGATTTCTTCTCCAAAGTTTCGCTGGCTGCCTAATGGCAATTGACAGGCGCAGTCATATGTAAATCTCAGGGCGTGGCGGTATCGCCGTTCAACCAGCTGCCGTTGGTCTCCGATTTCAAAATCAGTTGGATGGCCAAGGAGGAGATTAAATAGGGCGAAGGCCAGACATGTTTTTCACGGTTTTCTAACGGTTTTCGTCAAGGGAAAATATGGGAATAATATTATGGAAATTCGGGTGAAATGGGTAAATAAATAACCCAAAAAAAATTGTACCCCAAAATGTCAACATAAGATTTACCAAAAGTACATTTAAATTAGGAAGACTCTTTCATGGGAAAATAAAATCTCAAGTTGTAATTATTATATATTTTGAAGCCTAAATTTGGGATCTTATTTCTAGTATTATTTGCAACAATATAATAAAATTTTAAAATGTTCCATCTTTCTGTTAAGTATCTGAAGGTCTTAAAAGCTTAGAGTTCTCATCACCAATTAAAGTTTTAATCCTTGTTATTGAAATAAAATGAAAATATTTTAAAAAGGATCCCCAACATAAGTATCTCAAAGCAACCTGTCAACCAAAATTCAATTTGAAACTCACCAAATCAAGCTGTAATCCTTTGGCAGGATTTATTTGCAACTTTTCTATTTGCCTTCCTTGAATTGAATGGACAGCCAGGCAGCCCCGCCTCGAATCGAAACGTTGATTGCATTTTGAAAGGGGGTTAAACTGCTGAATTGCAGCAATAATATTGCAACCGACATCGATATGTGCCATTTGATTTGCATAATTCAGCACACAAACAGAAAGGAAGACCCAACCCTAATGCGAAAAAATGAACTAGCAAAATATTGACAGGACCTGGGGATTGTGAAAGGAAAATGGGAAGGAAAGGGGCTATAGAGCCGCTTAAGCTGCAAAGGCAGCCGCGCCCCTTTCGACTGTCTGTCTGTCTGTTTGTGTTTTTGCAAATTCATCGATAATTGGCAATTTGAAATGGCAACAACACGAAGGACAGGGGTTGCTTTCGCCTTTCGACACATGAGAGCATATTGACTTTGGCACTCTCGATGAGAACCCCGGATTCGGGACCCTAAGACCCGGGCCTCGTGTCAAGGGCGCATTGCAAAAATTGCCAAAATAAAAAAAAGGAACGAAATAACAATAACAGGGAAACAAGACTTCGCACAATAGATAATGACTTAATGACACTTTAATTGTAAACAAGTTAATTCGGGCCATTGATGGCCAGTCACAACCAATTATCGCATCGATTCGAGCCAAAAACGGTGGCGGCAATTAGTGTCAGATATTAAAATTGGCAAAACAAAGCCAAATTATAATTATCGTCGCAATGGAAACCAGATTCGTTGCTCATAAATTCAAGACGAACTCCTCTTTGCCGCGAGATGAGATGTGAAATTAATGGGCCATGTCTGTCTGGCAAATGTTTTCGATTCGTTTAAACAATTTCCAAGTTGCTGGAGCTCGATAAAAGTATTTCGTTCGTTTTTTGATAGATGTGTCCATTCACACCAGATATATCTCGTTTGGAGGGTAGAAGTTACAAGTTTACAGCCAGTGTATTCAGAAATTCCTAACAAACGTCTTCTTCTCTCCTTCTTCTATTTACAGGGCGAAATCACAACGACTTCTGGGGCCCCCAAAAGGTAAGAAAACAGCCAGCCAACGGAGAAACTTGGCCAAAAAAGGCCAGGCAGAAACTTACGAAACAAAACAAACATATTGCAACTTTTACTTTGGATCTGAGGGCTCAGTCTTTTGGGCCCCCGAGGTCGGTTCGCTTTCAAGTTTCGTTTTTTGACAGCTGCTGTCAAATGCTGAAAGGCAGCCCCAGCTCCCATTCGAGCAGAAATCTAAAACAAGTCACACACGAAAAGAGTCGGAGTTTTGAGTTTGGAGTAGGAGTCTCCGAGTCTCTGAGTCTCCGAGTCTCGGAGTTGAATCAGAACCAGGCTGCAGTCTCGGTCTTCGAGTCTCTGGGCCCGGGGCATATCGCCAAAACATCTCTATACCAACACACATATGGGCATGGACAGCAGGGCCTAAAGAAATAGGAGCTTAGAAATATGTTAGAATATTTTGTTGTAGGTTTCCACACATTTTATGAAATAAATAATTCTATATGCTTATTAACCTATTTCTTTTTTTATATTAATTGGAAATTAAAATGTTAACCAATCCTATTGTCAGTCTTGATTGCAAGACAGTTCATTTTAGATGAAAATAAAAAAATTAATTGTTTAAAATTTCAAATTATTACCGAAATAATTACAAATAAAAGATAATAATAATATAAGCGAACAAAAAAAACCTTCATGGAACCTATAAAAACAAATGGCAGTAGCTTTAATTATTCGGTAGAATAACTTTTATTAACGCCACTCCTACAAATGTTTTATAAATTCACATATTAATATTATGGCATTGCATCGTGTTCAGAACCTATTAAAAAAACCAGTAGTTCTAGTAAGTCTGTAGAATGACTTTTATTTATGGCAGCCCTAAAAATTTTGCATAAACTTAAGTTAAGTTTGGTGTAACTACTGTTTTAACCCCCGCTGTAAGCACACCTTATGGCCCGGCTATATTCCTTAACCTTCTCTAAGCAAGTTCTCAAAACACAAAGAGAGAGGCAGAGAAAAAACAATGAAAACATTTTTATAGTTTTCATGCACGAAGTCCACGAAATGAAAAATTCTACAATTTAAACTGACATTTAAATTGATAGTTCAAGAGATGCACACGACAGATACGAAACAGGGAGAGCAGCCGAGGCCCCGCGCATACATACCCTCGGATACGAACGAGTCCATCCATAAGTATCTGTATCTACGTCTATGTACTCTGTACTCTGCACATGATGGGAATGCATATGCCAGAGCTGCTGATGATGTGGAGCCAACTGATGCTGATAACAAAAGGCGCTGAAAAAAGAAACCCAACTGCCAAGCCAAGAATTCTGAAAATATTATTATTATGATTAACCGCATACGAAGTGCGGTTGGACTACCAGCAGATGATGGGAAACTTTTTGAGTGTCAGAACGGGGTCAAGACAAAGCCAGGAATCTAAAACATAAAACCACAATGAATAGCTTTATTTGAAATTAAATTAGAAAATCAGTTATACCAACTGCGATAAAACTGAGGAAGTGCTGAGCAATCTTTGACTTAAAACCACAATGATCTGATGATTTTAGGAAAAGAGCAGGAATTCTTGATGTAAAAATAAGAATTCTTAGGCATTGGCTAAACAATTTTTAAAACTTTTATTTTCAACAATTTTTATCAACACTGAAACAGTGTTCAAAAATCAATAGCAGTGGTACTTAGGATTTCACCAACACTAGGCACACTATTAAATAAGAAATTTATTTACATACAATTTCAACAACATTACAACACATATGGTTATAAAACACTAACATCCAATACAATTAAACGATACATAACATACAAAACAAGTAAAGGTAGAAAAGTAGGAAAATAATTAACGATTTTAATTACACAAAACACAAAATTACATTTTTACACCAACAATTTCAACAACAGTACAACAATTCCGTTTCTAAGACCCCAAGATCTATTAACATCCAGGCACACGAAAAACATAAAACTAAGACAACTTCTAGAAAACGTACAACTAAAACAAGAAAACCTACACCGCGAACAACCTTCGGCAACAATCACCGCCAGAATCCTCCAGCGACATTGTCAAGTGTCATGTGCGTGTTCGCTATCACCCAAGTGCCGCAGATGGAGATACAAAGATACAGAGATAGGCAGGCGGCCAGATACACACCATGCCAGCGGCCAAAAGACGGGGGAATAAGTATGGTGCACATATATATAAATAATATATGCCATGCGAGAGTGGAGCATAGAATGGGCTACGGCGCTAATCTTATAATTAGCATTCCTGGCAGATAACAACAACAAGAACAGAGTCAGTGACAGGCAGGCGACTGCTGACTGCCGACTGCTGACTTGGACTACAAAATAACAAATAACAAACAAGTTGCAATTACCGAGCGGCAGTGGAAGCGGCAGCGGCAGCACTCGACTGTTAATCGGGTTGCATGATAACTGCACATTAATTAAAAAAATAAAGAAAGAGGCGAACGAACGTGGGGGAAATTACAGATCCCAGCTAATACATTTATGAAACGAAACGAAACCGAAAGAGTGCTAATTGAATTATTGCAACAAAGAGTTCGCTTCGTTTGTTGCCATTTCTGGTTGCACATTTAATTGCGCCACTCCACCGTCACCGTCACTCCACCGATCCCCGAATCTCCATCTACCCCCCCCCCCCCCCCCCCCCAAGAAAAACCCTTTCGAGCATATTGCTTACAGTTCCAGGAAGACCCACAAATGCCCAGACAAAGCCAGACTCCGTTCTAACGGTAAGCAGCTATATAACAAAACCCAAAATAACCCGAAAAAATATAGGGAGATGGGGCCACAAGCACTGAGAAAAAAATTGGTATTAAAAGAATTATGGAAAAATATTGTTCATTGCTATATATATCTGATTATCATTTTTAGGCTGGGAAGGAAAAAGATATTTATAAAAGTGGCTTATCAGAATTAATTTGTTGCTGATGGTATCTATAACGCTACTAAAGCTAACTCCCTAACTGTTGCTTGACTATGTTCTATGTTCAAGTCCCAACATCCATTAAATTTTTTTTTGTTTCTTTTAAATTTGTCTGTTTTTTGGGGTTTAAAAGATGTATATAAATTGAATCAGCCTTAGATCATTATATCTTTACTATCTTAAAGTATTAACTTGTTTATTTCCAAAAAAATGTAAATACTAGATCTATTTTTCCCAGTGCACAGACCGACCCAAGTTCAATTTCTTCTCGTTTTTTGGGCAATTCATAAACCGAAAATAAAACACAGCAGAAAGCGAAAAACTGTCAAGCTCAGTTTTCAATTGCTTCTGGCCCTGTAATCCGAGAGCATGTCCCAGACGCTTTGGATGAGGGATCGGTGGGGATATTAGGCCATGCTGCGGGCTTAGTCACTTCTGGGTAATGTCCTCCAGCCCGGCCCGGCCCATATTAGTTTTCAAGAGTCCCCGGTCGCATTGTTGTGCTCTTGTGTTGATATGACGAGCAGAAAACAGCACAGCACACAACCCGAAAGATACAAAGCATACACACACCGCTCGAGTACGAGTATCTGCAAGTGCACGCAACTCTGTAGCCTGTAGTTGTTCTGGTTCTGTATTCCCGGTATCTGTGTATCCGTATCTGCAGCCCATGCAATGTCTAGGGCCAAAAGGCGGTTCGGACATTTCAACAGCATGTCGCTTCATTTAAGTTTTTTGCATCAATGCACTCGTGACAATTTGTCATAAAAAAAGGAGAGCCGAATGCCCAACCAGAAAAGGCCAACTGGCCAGAGGAGAGATGGGTTGGGTGGAATTGTGTGATGGTTCCTTGGAAGCTACCCATCTGTTGGCGGAACTCCCAATTTAATTCAATAAAACCGAAAGCCAAACTGGGGGGAATGTTGTAAAAGTTCTTAGAGATATTATTATGATTTCTCAAGCGAGTATAAAATATATACTCCTTAATTAAAATTCATCGCATTTGCATTATAAAGATTGTGTTGATGTCTTCAAATTAGGTTCTATTCTTTTGGAAAAAACACAAAAAAAACAAAGTCTAGATGAAGTTCTATCTTTTAATAACCGAAATACCCATAAAAATCTATGGCACTCCCCAAAAAAGTTTATAACCCTCATTAGTGCCAATCAGTGTTGCCATCTGGCACCTGAAATCCTGTATCGTATGATACACATATTTTGCCCCCATTAAACAACCCAATAAAAAGCTAATTGCATGAATATAAAACCCATCTTTGGGTAAATCATCTGGACCATATAGGGGGTCAACAGCACCCCATGCTGCGAAAATAACCATATGGAGGCGGGGCGGCTAAATGTCAGATTTGTGATCATTTAAACGCCAACTTATGCATATTTATATAATTCATTTTTAAATATTTAAAGTCACACAAAAGCATGGCGCACTCAAAACATATATTAAATATCCAGATTTTACGATGCATAATGCGCGGAGGGTAGTGAAGGTGGATTTTTATTACCAATAATTTTTAAATTTGTTGCCTTTCTGCTTCTGCTTGTGCTTTATTTTTATTTTTGTGCTTTTTTTTGGTTTGTTTTTTTTTTTATTTTTTTGCTTCTGCTTTGTTGGACGGGTGCAAGCAACTTGTTATAAATATAAACACAGATACTTATGAAGGCCCATATAGACGTGCATACTCATATCCATCGGTATATATAGACGGACGTGTGTGCAAGTGAATTGATTGTAAAGCTGCCCGACCGACCGAGCGACGCGATTATTTACGGTTTATTTTCAACACTTCAAAAATAAACGCAGGCGGTACGTGGAAGGGAAAGTTTGGGGGGCGGTGGATGGGTGAAAGGGGGAAAGCGCAACATGAACTTCTGTACCGCTCCCGCTACCGTTCCCTCTCTCTTTCTCCTTCTCGCTCAGGCCCTCATTTGAAACAAAAATATTGCATACTAATTTTAATACGTAACACGCGGACGACTTTGAAGGCGGCCAAAAATATCAGCACGAGTGCACTGAGAAAAATCAACAATTGGTTAAAAAATAATTAAAAATGATTTGCCATTGACTAAATATAACTATGGGAAACTTAAGACCTTGAAAAAATATATAAATTTAAATTCACCATGCCGATATTTATGAAAACAGTTCAGAATCCATAAAACTTATATTCTAAACTTTTCAAAATATCTCATAAAATCATATCATATCACTCTGCCAATATTTGTAAGCCTGGTTGAAATAAAATTATCTAAAATATAATATTCTGACTATAATATTCGATTTTTCGTTTATCAAAAATTTCAAAATATTTTTTGTCAAGATATAGGGCTCAGGTAGTATTCCAGCATTTTTCTTCGTGTATTTAGGGGATCCAGGCGGTTAGGGCTAAAAGTGTCAGGCAAGTTGTGGGGCTTTTTCATAAATTTTTTGGCAGGTGGAACGAACGACAAGTGCCTGCTGCAGCGGCGGTGAAAACGGGGAGCAAGATGCAGTGACTGCATTCATATTTCAATATTTTCGGTTGGCCACGTTTAAAAATAGCCACCAAGAACAGAGGCAAAATACATAGAGAGCTATGGCCACCGATCGAAAAGAGAAGAAAGATGCAATGCATAGGAAAAAGAAACACAAAAAATTAATTTCCACATAATTTTTATGAGGCAATTACTCATCGACACTCTCTCTCACTCTGCTCTCGATTCGTGCCTTAAAATTTATTTTTAAATTGCGATATAAAATAAGGGAAAATAAACACCGAAGCGAAAAGAATCAATGGAACATGGCGTATGCGTAATTTTAATAATAGCTCATTGATAGAAGGTATACCTATAAGCATGGTGGCCGCACCCAAGCCCCTCGAACCCTGCTTGAAACAGGTCAACTGACCCAAGTGACCCAAGCATTTTCGATCCCCTTGTACAGCGCAAGTCATATTTATAAGCTTCTACATTTTTATAAAAAGAATAAGTGCCTTTTTAGGAACTTTGGGTATACAGTTATATTTTGTGTGTTTACCTTTATAACAAATACAAATCGACATCTGATATATTCGAAACGCACTGTAGGCGCCACCCATCCCATATTCCATATGCATAATATTCCCATCATTACGCGCCAGCCACGCCCATCCATCTAAAAGGCCGAGGTGAAATATGCTTTAAACTGCATATTATTATAATAATTCTTTCTGTCATACCATTTCTTGGCTATTTTGTGTTAGAATTTCCGTTTGGTGGTGTAATTATTTGGAAATGCTTTTTAAGCGATAATTGCCGGTGGCACTACACTTTTTCTCCTCGGGGTTTTCTTTCGGCTTTGTTGGACTAGCTGTGTACATATAGTTTTTGTTAGTTGGGTTTGTCAAATTATACAACATTTATCATCAATTATCGCAGAGTTGCTGGTGTCGCATTCGTTTTTTTTTTTTTTATTTTTGTCGTTGGTGGGAGAATGATTATTCTAGGTTCGAGGCACACGCAACATTCATTCATGTGTCATGAAATTGAATAAGCAAATGACGTGCTGACTGCCAGTTGAAACTGGAATTTCCAACATGACGATTGCACGTCCACTGCCCATTCCATGTGGCATTCACCTTTTTCCCGACCACAAAACGCAGTTTAAATGGAAAGCATGCCATCTACCTCAACTCTATATATGACATTTCATGCCAAAATGCAGACAATTGTCAATTGTAACAACTACACCCCTTTTTCCACATGCTCAGTTGGGTTCTCTTGCTTTTTTTCAACAGCTTTTTTATAAATGCACTGGGAATAATACCAACGTAAGATGAGTTTAAAAATTATGACATATATTTTTGTTGATTTTGATAAGATAAAAGAGCACAATATGAATATATTATTATTTTAAGAAACTAATATGAATACTTTTATCCTTAAGATACTTTTTCTTGTATTATTCATTTTCAGATATAAGAAAGCATGTTTAACCCAGTTATAGTAATTTTATCTGGATAGGGCACGCTTAATATTATCCGATTATATTTCTTTATCAAGATATAAATCACTCTAAAGTTAACAACTTTCGTTCCATCCAAACATCTGTTTTCGCAGTGTACATATTCGTATGGCCCGGAGACCAGACCACATGCTAAACGAATGTTGACAAACAATTATTATTTTATTATTATTTGTTTGTCTGTTGTCTGAAAGTGCCCTCTCAGCACCTCTCCCTATCGCTATCCCTGTGTAGCTGCTGCTGCTCTGGCTCAGAACGTCTATCTATCAGTCTGACAGTTAGTTTGCACGACTTTCACAGATACCCACACTCGCATTTCGAATCGCTCACACAGATACTTTTTACACTCACATGTCAGTTGTCGTCAGACCGTCTGCCTGGTATTTTTTTCACCGCCTCCCCGCGTTTGTTTACTTTGTCTAACTGCTATTTGTAAAACTATTCATGTTCTGTTGTTGATTATTTTATTATTATTTCTTTTTCCAGTCCCTGTTTGAGCAGAAATCTTCACATGCAACATTTTTTCAACCTAAAATTAACTAAAACAAACACAGAAAGTGCCGAGTGGGCGGGAAGCGGGGGGGGTATCAACAAAGTTTTGACAGTCGAAAATCAAGCGCTAAAATATTTGCCACATTTTTTTTTGGCCGTTTGTAATTGTGGCGAAATATTTAATGAAGTTCTCTGGGCTGTCAGCCTGATTGCATTGGATTAAATGGCTGTCAGTTGGTTGACAAGCTGGAAAGAGAGTTTAGTATTTGGCAAAATATAGTGTTAAATAGGATTTTGTATGGGTAGGTAGCTAGAAAAGTAAAATAAAGTAATATCAAAATATTAATACAAATGTTTAATCAAAATTTACCCAATAATATTAAAAATATTCTATTAAATCTAATTACAAGCCAAAGAACAATTCAAGCCCCAAAACCAAGTCGCATAAAAATGTATCTTTCCGATCGAACTGCAATATCTTTCCTCATTTAGATGCGTGGCCCACAGAACCCGCTAACTGTATCTTCCATATCTGATCCATATTTCCCAAAGAATTTTCTCCGTATCTACGAGAACATTTCTGTGCCCTGGCACACAGTTTTCCAGCTGAAGCATCACTAATAACTTAATTCGATTCGAGGAAATGGGCAGCGAGTATTCTCATTCACATTGGGGCGTATCTAAACACAGAAATCTAAAGCTTAATGGCTCATTAAAGCGAGAAGAGCTGAGCGGGCGGCCTCGGATGCGTTTTTCCCCTTCTTTTGATTACGAATTTATTGTGGGTAATATGAATAAAAATGAAAATTCAAATGCGAGTGTAGCTGTGAGGCTGCTAATTATGCATGCCGCATATATGCGTTTGCATTAGAAAAACGGCAGCAACAGGCTGCTTATGCAATCCAATGCAATGCAAACCGACAAGGAGGAAAATAAAAAAATAAAATACAAAACAACAGCAAAAAATTATAATAATAATGCAGCGGCAACAAAATCATGAAGGGGAGGCAGGAAAATAAAGATACAAATAAAAAAAGAGATACAAATACGAGAGCGTTGCAATAATGGCAAACGAACCGAGGCACGCAGTTGGCCTACGAAATGAGCATTTCACATCGTGTGAATTTTAATTAAAGCACCACCACCGCCAGCAGCGGAAAAAGTTAGACGCACTAAGTCAGCGAGCTTACTGCTTAATTAAATGCAACATATGCCGCTAATTAAATTTATGTGCCCGTCGCAAACTTTGATTATCAAAAATTATTTATGCAAAATCTCTGACAGGAAATACCTGCAACTGGCAACTGCCAACGAGCAACTAGCAACCTGCAACCAGCAACCTGCAACAGGCGATGCATGGCCTGATAAGCCCAACAGCAACATGAGCAACATAAACAACAGCAACTGCAACAGTAGCAAAAAAGCCAGGCTTAATTTAATTGTACATAGTTTTTGGTTGCATTGTTAATTATGCTGCAGTGTTGTGGTTGCTTTGATTTAATGAGCAAGTGCCTGTTAATTTATTGAGAGGGCCAATCAACTGATAATCCCAATTAAAAGGGGAGTCACCTATTGATTTTTACGGAACGAAGATAAATAAATCTGCAATTTATGCCTGATAGGCGGATACAAATTAAATTAATAGTAATTAATTATAAAGTGTGGTGCATGTGTATCTCAAAATTCAATTTATAAAATTTTAGATACATGTATTTTTCTTAAACCTATGTACATGGGTATAATGTAATGAGCTTTTCCAAAAAATAAAACCTTTCTAATTTCGATCGATTGGAATTTGTATCGATAATGCTATTACTCAATTCCTGAATGAACTGCAATGACACTTTCTATGAATGACAACAACTTTCTGTGCGATTTGCATTTGTGCAATGCATCAGCTGTACTATTTATACGCAGATATATCTAAAAGTATATGTATAAACCCGAGGTGTTGGTATAAACAATGTGTGGCAAACACTTGCACTATGCGCATAATCGACCAGCGAAACCTTACATATTTATTTATTGTGCCAAGGCGACTAACTCGCCGGCAAAAGCGAGGAAACTATGGATATATAGAGATACATACTGAGTCACCCTGATGAAAATGGACTTCAAGTGATGGGCTCCGTCTATTTTTCCTATCTCTCTCTCGCTGTTGGAATTTAATTCATTAAATTAAAATTAATGTTTATTTACGCGCCATTTTACAGCATGCCAGCAGGCTGGCCAAAAGTATTGCCAACCGAGCATAAATTAAAATATATTACGAGCAGAAACGGCAACTTCAACTTGTTTAAAATTAGCCACTGCAAAATGCAACAACATCATTATGATCACGATTTTCCCTCGTAATTTAATTAGTTAGCTGAGGCCAGAAATTCGATATTGTTGATGGCTTTGCATCTGACACTTGATTGACAGCATCTGGCGAAAAAAAAACAAAAAATTAATGCCTAATGGAGTCCACAGATTTGTTTAAGCCAAACGGGTTTATTCTGTAAAATGCTGGGAAAATCGTTGTATGCTCAAAAAGCCTGATAAGAGATCTACTAGTAAGTCAATATTTTTAATACACCAGGTACTATAATTAAGCGATTGTGCCGCGGTGATTGGAAAATTAAAAACGTTTTAACAGCGATTTCGCAGAGATAAGATAGTCTCAGTAAAAATAAACTAAAGCGAGCTAAACAAATGTGTAACAAGCGCGGCAACAAAACAAACAAAATTATTACAAAAAACCCCGCGAGGGAGATGGGCATGATAGACCAGACTAGACTATACTAGACCATAGACAGCTGTTTTGTCATTAGAAATGCCAATTGCACGTAATACGTCAAAGGTTTTGTGAAATTATTTTTAATGAAATGTTGTGTCATTAGGCGAAAGAGGGGCGCGTCTGGTCAGCGATTAGCTTTCCCTTTGTTGGCTCTGTTAATTTAGCTGAAAGTCCATTAAACGATATAGTTCTTATGGCCGATGGAACTATTAACGTAATTGTTTATAAGGCACTCGGGGACCTCGGCTTTACACCTTATGGCTTGTGGCCGAAAGGTAGAGGAGCCACATCAATAGCCGTAATTATTATGATGTGTGACATGCAGCCTGCACGGCCGGCAGTCATTATCATTATGTTCAGGGACAGTGAACTGTCCTTGATGATGATGGGGCAACCTGATTTGGCCTCCAGTGAGAAGTTGAGAACAACCAAAGTGTCTCGCTGGGGTTCGGTCTTTAAGCTTAAAGTACATGGATTTTTGAAAAAGTTCTAACGATTTGAGAGCTTTTTTAAAATTTATTGGTAAGCCGGAAAATCTTTATGAATGATATCTACCTACCTAATTTCAGGCTATTATCAATGAATGCCATATTGGATACGAACAAAATTATAGTGTTTCGTATATTAGCCAATAAAAATATTTTTATAGATTTTCCTTGGCTAAAATCTTATAAGGTTACCATTACAGCACATTTACAAGGCTAATAAAATCACCAATAAAAACTTTACAATGGAAAAGTTTTTCGATCTTAAGTTTGAGTCTATTCCATCTTTTATTGCATAAAATTCCAATAGGCAGGGCATCATAATGGAGGCTCCATAAAAGTTTAGGGAACTATTGCATCGGTGGGTTAGTTTTATGGTGGCTTTCCACAAGTGGAGGCGTATCTCTCCACTGCGTAGTTACAGGTTCATCGACTCACAGACAAAAAATTACCAGAAACAGATACGACCTCGAACATATCGTTTGAATCACCATTTACCAGGGAAAACAAGCCAAGCCCTTCAGTTCCCTCAACGCCACTTTGGCCACTTGTCAACGCCATCAAATGGCAAGAGGCAAAGGAGTGAGCTCACTTTATTTTTATTGCATTTTAGCAACGCTTACTTTCGAACAATCAATTCAACTCTTCCTACCCTCTAAATGCCTCACTTTACTTAAGCAAACTGATTTTTATCATCGCTGCCGTCGCGTCGTTTTATGAGCATCATCAAAAACTAATAAAAACTCAATGCGTTCTTTATTTGCAGGCAGACGGCAGTCGGCAAAGTCGTACCAGTACTCTTTTTTTTTAGAGCCCCAAACCCCGGAGAACCGAACCGAAGACCCGAAGAACTGGAGAACTGGAGAACTCTGTGGAACCACAAAGGCAACATGTTGCACATGCACTCGCCAAAAGCAATTTGCATACAAATGTTGCCAACGCACTTCAAAAACTGCACAATCACAGGGGTTTTTTTTAGGGGGGAGGGGGTAGGATGGTGCAGCGGAAAAGGGTAAAAGCCGCTTCATAATTTGATATTAAACATGCACGCGTGTCTCCTTCTCTTTTTCTCTCATGTGTGCAACTTGTAAATTTGCAAATTGCTAAAATGCATGACAGGATGGATAGTGGGGAGACTTTCGGGCAGCTGCGTGAATTTGCATTTACATCAAGGAACCGCAGGACAGGAAAAAGGATCTCAAAAAGTTACCCAAATTCAGTCTCACAAGGAAACTGAATAAAAAAGCGAAGTCTGCTCAATTGACTTTCAATTACAAAACAAACATAATACACTCGGGGAAAATGGCATATCAAAACAGATTTATTTTAAAAAGAGTTTGGTTTTGAAAGGTTCTTAAAATAACAAGTAACTTTGGTCATTCGAGCCGGATTATTAAAGAATTATTATAGGTACTTTTAAAAGCTGACAAATTTTTTTTCGAATGACAATCTTTGTTGCAATTTTTGTGTAACAGAAAATGGATACTTCAAATATTAGTTTTTAATAGAATCTATATTTAAAAGATTTTTCGCAGTGCTCCTTGAAGACAAAAGGCAAGCGCAAATGAATTTCATTTCAATTTTATTTTCAATCTGCTTTTCGTCCGTCATATGATTGACATGGTCGATTGAACAGGCAAACGAGTGAGGGAGTGGAACGATACACATATCGTTTATTTTTGGCAGCAAGTGTTTGCCTTCGGTTTGCAGTTTTGTTAATACTGCACTCGAAAATGCCCGAGACACCTCCTCAGCCGGGCCAAAATCCGAGGGCTCTTGAAAACGAGATCTTCGGCTCTTAATAAGCTGGCGCAAAAAAAAACAAGTACACACTTTTTATATCAGATTTGTACACGCAATTATATGTACTCATATTCGGGGTATATGTGTGCCTATATAAATCATATTTATGAGACATTTCCCCTGGAGGAAATCGAGGAAAAGAAAAAGGGAAAAAGGAAAAACATGTAAATGTTAAACGGGCACGCAATGTGCGAAAGGGATGGCCAGAAAATGCGTCACTCTCCCCATTTTCCTGGCTTTTCCTTAACGAAGTAAAACAATAATCAATAAGTAATACCCGGCCAACAACTGTGGGCGAAAGTCACCCCCGATTTATCCATATTTCCTCCCTCTCTGTCATATGTGTTACAATTTCTCCTGCCTTTTGCCTGGGTAGTTCATAACTTTTCCCTCATGTGTGTCTGTGGTGGTTTTCTTGGTTCTTGGCCAGGACTTCGGGCGTTTGACAGCCATGTTTGTCCTTCGCACATACACACACTCACACACGATTGTAGGCGTCGCCTTGTGACACCCCCAAAAAATACGAAAAAAATTAAGAAAAAAGAAAAGTGTTGTGGAAAAGTGTGCCACAAACTTTTGGCCCAAAAAAAAGTTTGTCTGCTGACACAGATCTGCGTGTGAATGAGTGAGATAAGAAGCATTTGCAAATTTTCCAGACTCTACCCCTTTCATTCACTCTAACCATACACATGAAACAAACTTAAGTAACTCTTGGTAAATTCCGAAATCCTATAGGACAACTATTCTTCTTGAAAACAGCAATTAATCTCAATTTTTAAACTTCAATATTTAAATGTTTTTTAAAATATACAATTAATAACAACGGGCACATTTTTTATATTATTTAAGTGTGGCTTAATTTTTTAAAAATATTTCTTTCCAAAAACGTTGTTTAAAAAATTTGTCGGTTGTTTGTTTGCTGATAAATCACTTTCAATAGGTTTCGTTAAGTGTAAGAAACCTTTTTTGGATTGCCAAAGAGTTACCGAAAAACAAATTTGAAAAATTTGTTTATACTTTGGGTTCGTTTTTAGTTTAGGCCCAGCTGATTTATTGTCATAAATTTCATTGAAATTCATGAGGCTCTTGGATGAACCTCAAAAACCTATAAAAAAAAGCAGGGCGTGGCCTAAATGATGTGTGTGTGTGTGTATTGCTGCGCCTACGCAATGCCCCCAAAAGATTTATTTCAATGGAACGAAGGGAAATTATAATATTTTCCAACTTCTATTATCGAAAGAGATATATAAAAGAAATAAAAAGAAATACAATTCTGTGGGGAGATTATGAAAAGAGCTGTTGATGTATGAATTGTATGGGCCTCTCATAAATCTAGGGGCCCTGTCAAGGTGTCCAATACGTTTTTCTTGGGCGTCTGTGTGTTTGTGCTCAAGTGGCAGTCATAAATTTGAAATTTATGTTCATCTCTCGTTTGGATTTCGTAGTTTTTTTTCCCATTTACCAATTTTCGGTTTTGGTCAAGAGAACCTGCCACAAAGCAAAGTTCTTTCTTCGCTTGTTAATTAAATGCGATTGCATCATCGCATCTTTCAGCTGTCCATCTTCATGTTCACAATCGAGGTTGAAATAATAGTTGTACTCAAAAAAGGTTTCAAAAGAAATGTTGAACAAGGTTTAGGATACCAAATATATTATTATAAATTTATATAAACATCATATTACAACAGTTTTTTTTATAAAGAAAAAATTAAATTAAAAGGCAATTTTTTTTTGTTACACTCCTACATTTTTTAACGTAGCTGTCCGTATCTCTATCCCATTTTTTCCAGCTATGACTGGACAGAAATTGTCGCTAATCGCTGCTCATGTACCTCAAGACATGCCGCATTTGTCTTTGTCTTTATTTTTCGGCTTTGCTGGCTTTGACACATTTTTCTTATGAATTTTCTGTATTTTTCCCCCTCTCACTAATTTTTCGTGGCGTGTTTGTTCTGGCCGCCAAAATTGCTTGTCCAACATTTGTTGGACATGTTTTTTTACTTTGGTTCGGTTTTTTGGGAACATACAAACTACACGCAAGTGCGGAAGATTTTTAGCCAGAGATCCGTTAAACATCAAAATCAACTCTTTCAAGCTCATTAAACAGCCAGGGAAAAAAGGTGGAATAAAGCCAAAAGTTGACCTTCAAAAACGCAACGCAACCAAGCGAAAATGGCAAAAAGAAATAAAAAATAAAAATACATAATACGAAAAATAACAAAAGTCAGAGCTGCTTGGAAACAGGTTGTTGTTTCGCTCTCTCTATTGTTAACATTTTATTACGCTTTTTTCAAGCGGAAAGCAACAAAAGCCCCGAAACTCTTGCATTTTTACGATTATTTACGATCGAAATTCATTTCTCTGGCGATTTTTGACCTTGCAGTTGTTGCACTTAACACGTGCCAGAAATTGATAATGAAAGAGCGCGTTTTTAGGTGTTAATCACACTGCCGAGCTATAAAAAACATGCGAAAAAAGGCAGATAAAGCCAGCTGAAAAAAACAGCCTAAAAAGGCGCCAAAAATACTTCGACGACAAAAAAAACCAATAACTAAAGAAGAAGTTGGTTTAAAAAATCGAACTTTATACACCCTTACGATCCTAACAAAATTATATAACTGAATACTTACTTATAATTTTAGTTACCAAGCTTGTATTAAACTTACAACATTTTTCAAATTTCAAAAACTACTATAGCATAAGATATGTTTATCTAGAGTGTAGAAAAATTTAAAATGTTTACCTTTAAATTCAAAGACAACTATTTTTCAACAACTTAGTGCATCTAAAACCTAAGATCGAAAATGTATCTTTAAGATAGTTTTGAACTTCTGATAGAAAGATACATTCCCCATATACTCTATACGGGAAGTATGTATTCTGATCATAAATGGACGTTTGCCGAGATGACGAAGAGTTTGCCTATTGTAGATCTTTATTTGCCATAGCTTTTGTTGCTTTTGTTGTGGGCACTTCAAAGTCGTGTGCGAGTTGTTCTTGTTGTTGTTGTTGGATATAGCTTGTTTACTTTTACGGTAAATACGAAAAACAACAACAACGACAACGAGGACTACAAAAAAGCGCGAGCTCGTCGCGCGTATCTAGATAAATATCTGTGAAAATACACTTGAGGCCAAGCTACTGTACATACGCACGGCGACTGCGACGCCGGCAGCGACGCCTACTGCGAAAGGCATAGGCACAGTGGGCACCATGAAAATAGTTCTCATCTAAGAAGTTTCTTTATACAATCGTTTTTGCATACGAATTTTTGATTTTGCTCAGTAATAGTTCTGGAAAACCAATTAAAAAAAACAATGGTACAAACGCTTTCTGTTGAAGTCCTTAAAAGAATTTCAAAACTAACCCGTTTTTGTGTTACTGTACTATAAAATTTTTTTATATACAGACATTTTTTTACTGAAGTATTGTTAATTTATTTTCCACCCTAAAAATTGGAAGAGCAAATATACCAAACCCTGTTACTATTTATTTTACGATTCTCTGCATCTAAGTCTCAAATTCTTGTGAAAGCTCTCAGTAATCTGCCCTTTGCTGTTATTTTTGTTGCTGGTTCTCCAGCGAAGGCAACGACCAACAAAAACAACAAGAAAGCAGCAACAACAAGCGATGACGACGCCAAGCAAAAACAATCGTAACAGATCATCGAACTCCGTGGCTTTGTTGTTGTTGCTGGCTGGCTGCCGTTGGCCTTGAAATGCCCCTTAAAATACACATTTTTTTCCGGTGTAAGCCTTTTTTGGCTCAAAAACTTTTTAATTGTTTCATTAATTAAAAGACGTTTTTTTTTTCTATTAACTTATTTTTCTTCGTTTTTTTTGCCTTTTTGGTGATATTAATTGAGTTGAAAACGCGTGCGGCGCCCACGCAGCAAGCAGCGACGTCGACGTCGGCAGAGCGGCTTTCACCGCTGCTTGCGTCATGTTGGGCTACAAAGCGACAGGGCCACAAAGCAACAGAAATATGCATTCGGTGCCTTGGTGTGTGTGTGTGCAATGCAGCCGCCACAAGTGGCAATTCACCACTGCGGAAAACCACCACCCACCTAAGAAACCCACCACGGCAGCGACGTCGACAGCGACCAACCACGAAACCGCGTGCTTTTCTGTTTTCAGTTTGCTGTTTTAGTCGCCAAGCGATTTTCAAAAACGAAGGTTGTAAAGCGCGGACGAATCGCAATCGATTTTCGCTCTCTAAAAAAAAAAACGGGTATAAAAATACGAAATTTAACAGTACAACTTTCCTTAAATTTTTAAAACCCTCTGTTGATTTATTAAAAACAACCATAATAAACCATGTTTTTTGTGGCATTTCTAACAGTAAAACCCATCAGTTTATAAAAACGAAAAAACTGGAATTACTTGATCGGTCAGATACAGTCGTTTATGTGTGTGTGTGCTGCACTTGTAGCGCTGCTTACGTGCACAAGTGAACGTCGACGCGTTTTCTAATCTGGCGATTATCGATTGATAGCGATAAGCCGCAGTCGGCGTCGACGCGGGCAGCGACTGCAACACTCACACCAAGGCAAAAAACATACAAATACACTTTAAAAAAAACACATACCAACCTAGCTGCGCGCGACTTTAGCAGAAGTTTCTGCGCGCGTTTAAAGTCGCGCGATCAAAAACCTACGCTCTGCCGCCGTCGACGTCGCTGTCAGCCGTCTCTGCCGCAGTCGCAGTCGCTGCCCTCTGCCTGCGTCGGCGTCGGCGTCGAACATCGTCGCATTTCGAGTTATTTTCTGCGCGACTTCGCTGCGTTTTTTTCATTTGGTTTCGGAGCCTCCAAAGTCGCGCATCAAACGCTCGCAAACCGCTTCGTGTTTTCGCATTCTCGTGACTTGTCAAAAAATTCGTAAAAATAAAAAAGCCTACAAAGTGTTGAAGAAGAATAAAAGAAAAAAATAAATGTACAGAAATAACTAACGGAAAATTAAGCATAAATAAACGTTAAACAATTTTGGCATTTAAAAGTAAAAACAAAACCGACAACTATAAAAAACACATTGAGTATTGCTAGAAATGAGTTTGGAACAAATTAAAATTGAACTAAGAACAAACCGAAAGTTAAACCCAAATACAAATATGTTTGAAAAAATATATAAAATATCAACGGAAACTCGACTAAATTCAACGCTAAATAAATTTAAAAAAAATAAGGGGTTACAAATTTCAAAATTTAAAAATGATATCAACGAAATGCGGATAAAAAACGAAAAACAAATTTTTAAACATGTAAAAAAAAAATACTAAAGGAGGTTTTCTTTGAAAACAACAGAAAATAAACTTCCTTCCTAATAACAAAAGTATAAATAATATGCATAATATGGCACCATTCTTTTGTTTAAAGAAAAAGCCTTCTAAGTTTATTGGCATCCTGTTCAGCTAGAAAAAATATCATATTTGCTTTACTTCCTTTTATAAAAAGTGGAAATAAACAACTAGACTAAATTAGTTAAAGAAACTAGAGAACTTAAAGCGGAAGAGCTTTCCTTCATATACAAATTACCTCTTAAAAGCCCAAGTAATCCCAAGTAAACACACTTTTATACTTTGCATAGATTTCCTGGAAATTACCCAAAACTTTCCACAAAAATCATATTTTGCATAAAGAAGCTATTATATTTTTAACTAGTAATAAAACCCCAACACACACAATTCCAGATTATTAATAATGATTTGAAAATTATTTAAATTCAATCAAACAAAAAGTTGATCCAGCAAAAAAACACCGAACCCTCGAAAAAACAACACTGAAAAAGCTGCCAAGCGAGAAACGACGGAGGACCACACCATATATAACCATATATAACCGTCGTCGTCATCATCATCAAGCTAGAAATTCCCCCAGCACAAATCCCATGAAGAGAATCCCATCAGCAGAATAACAACAACTGAAATACTACAGAAAAAAGAGTTGGAATTTTTGTAAGCTGGTATGTGAGTCGTTGTTCGCCTCTTTACGGTTCGAGTTTTGTGAAAAAGAAAAAGGGAAACGCTCCGAGATATTTTTTACCTGGTTTTTGCCATCAGCGAGGTATAGAGTTCCTACGTTCATTATAAACTCGTAGGAACTTCATACCGTGCTCTTGGAAGACCAAAAAACAACGAAGTAAATGCAAAAATCCCAAAAAGTAAGGCGAAGACAAACAAAAAGTGCGTTTTAAAACGATGAGAAAACGCTGGAGAAACGAAAAGGAAGTTGCAAACGATGGGAAAGTAAGAGTTACTATTAATGATCATGATTATGTTGAGCAGAATTCAGTAGTGATGTTTACCCAAATGTATTATAATAATTAAATGGAAGACCCCAATCGAAAGTTCCTTACCAAAGTGCAGGTTTTCGAAGTAGAGAAATTACACTTTTGTTTGGTTGGTAAGAAAACTAATATTTATTTTATAACATTATCATCATCAATTAATTTACTTCAAACATATAAAAGTTATTTGGAGAAATATTTATTTTATAACATAATTTACTTTACACTTCTAAAAGTTAAGTAGAAGTTAGAAGTTCCAGGACGTCTTTAAAATATTAATATATTGACTAGAATTAAAATAATTACTTGAAAATTTCTAAGCTTTCAGTATAAGTTCATTTAAAGTATTCACAATTTCTTGGTAACTTAAGTTAAAGATTTTTAAGCTGAATAAGGTTTTTACTCATGAGAAGTGCGGCTAAAAACGCCAAAGAAACGCGCGCAAACCGCTAGCGACTTTTGCACTACTTGTAAAGTATCTTTGAGAAAAAGACCCAAAGAAATCTACAAAATTAAAAAGTAAGGTTACACTTAAAAATGAAATTCAAAAATTCAAAAGCATTGGAAGCTGTTAAGGGCACTAAAACACTGCCAGCGATAAGATATGGAAAAGCGATTTCGAATGACTAATACCAAGTAAAGGGCGATTGAGGTGCGGCTGATCCGAGACACTTGAAAGTACTTGTCATAAATTAACAAGCATTATTTCTAATTTCAATTAATTTCCAAGTATAGATAACGATGGATTTGCTGTCACGCTCTACATATGGGTATACCCCTCTCTTTCACCGGCTAAATTATTTCCACTTTGGATTTGCTAATTGCTAAAGTTGTCTCCCGGCTAATGGAAATTGTTTGTTGTTGATTGGTTAGTACGGGGAGAATTGCTTGATTGCAATTTGAGAGGTGAATGAAGGAAAAGATTGCAGCTGCATTAGTAAAGGTTAGATAAGGTTGCAAAAACCATTAAAATCGGATGGGAATAATCTAAAAACCTCTAAAAAAAATATGCACTTCCTGTGCAATTTTGCTGAAAGAATTTTTAAACCCTCAAAAAAAAAAGAAATTTATAAAGACCATTTACAAAAATCATTTAACACGATATGACTGGGAAAAAAAGAAGATATGACTGACCAAACTGAACCAAACTGATAGGAGAAATGCATGCCATTTTTATTGTACTTTTTTTTTCGCTATGCCCGATAAGCAGAGAAATAAAAAATAATATTGCCAGCACACACAATTTGCAATGACACACCAAAGGCCACAATGATAATTTTATCAACTCAAAAAAGCGAAAAAAAAATGTGGAGGAGGGAAAATAAAATAAAATATATATATATTTGCTTTATCGTGCAAAATGGGAATGAAACGAGCAAACGGTTTCCTTGTTGCTTTCGCAATTTTCGCAGCATATTTGCCACTGTCAGTTGGCCAAAAGGATGTCGACCGGGCCAACAAAAATAATAATAACAGCAACAACATTGCACTGCTGATTTCAACGCTTTAAATTCCTTCACTTCTGCACTGCTGTTGCAGCAGTTAATTTAATTTCAGCTCATAAATCAAAACTGTGCCGCGCAAAATGCTTGCTTTTGACGCGCCGTTTTTGTCGCCAGACTACCGACATCGCTGGACATTGGACAGTGGACACTGGCCATTGGACAACTGGAACGGACATGTAGGACGGGACAGCAGCTGGAGGACCAGGAGGCGGAGGAACTGTAGTTGGCCAACGGAAGGAGGTGGCCCCCGGGCCAAGTCCACTTCACAGCCGCCTGATGTTTGACAAACATCTCCGATTGGAGCCGCAATTGCCAGGGGAATAATAATGGGACAATTTTCAAGCTAGCCAAGGAAAAGTTAATAAAATAATAGCTCTAGTCAATTAACAGAAAAATAGCAAAACAGTTTACTATTAAATACATTTAGTTCTGACATTTGAATGTAAAAAAACAACTTCTTAAATTATTTGTCTTGATTAAAAATCGATGTATTCCTAAAATATATAGCCTTAAAATGTAATAATAATATATAAATATTTTAGGAACTGTTTACTTTGTTTATATATGTAAAATTTAAAATTTATATATTTAAAAAAGTTTTAAAATAAGAAGAATATGGTACTTATAAGTAGAACCCTAATCTTTACTAAGTTTTATTTGATACAAATATGTATATTGTAGATATTAAGTATAAATACTTTTTTGTAAAACCAATTTTTTAAATAAATACTATATATATCTGAACATATATCCCTTGTTTCTCTTATTTCATTATTGGAATTTTGATATTTTCAAATATTGACTGAATGTAAAGTTAATGGATTTTGATTAACCTCCAACAGAAGCTAAGCTTTACTCTCTGATTCACTGGCCAAACAACTGGCTTTGGCTTTATCGCAGGTCAGTCTCCGTCTCTAGCCTCCCGAACTCCCTACAATCCCCTACTTATATCTCTCGGACGGCCCTTCCCAGTTAACCAAGCCCCTTCAGCCGCAGACCCATTCCCATTTCCATTCGAGGGGGCACTCAAAAGCGTGACAGTAAATAGTAAACTAAATGACAAGTACTCACAATAGTTAGATAGATAGCCCGGGATAGTTGGATAGTTGGGACCAGAGCAGAGATGGGCGACACAGATATATGTGCTGGCAGAAATACTGAAAAAACGTAGTGAAATACGTGGAGAAAAAATAGAAACTGGGTGTGTACTTATGCCAAAATGTTAGCCCTATAAGCAATGAAGCTCGTTAAATGCCAATCGCATTGACACGACCCAAGCGGCTGACTAAGTCGGGGATAAAACACGTATAGCAACTACTCCAGTAATCCGCCGGACAGGTCAGATCCATCTATTGGAAAAGTGGCTAGTGAATTCATTATAACCTGGTCTAGGTATACATTTCTTAATCTTTAGATCTTAATTTAAATGGGTTTCTATTTTTGGTTTGTGACTACAAAATGAATTTTAACTTATTCTCTGGGATTATTGTAGTGAAATCATTGATATTACGATGTCGGTGAAAATAAAATAAAAGAAAGAAAAATGTAGTAAGCATTTTAACAATAGTTAAAGCGTTAACGGACTCTTTATAATCTTACATCTATTGTTCTTCCCCTAAAAATGATCATACAGCTTGTAAAACAAAGCTACTATTTTATTTCTATAACAACAACGGATAAAAAAATTTCCTGGTGTGAGATATGTCAATAAATTGTTTTCAATCAATCGTTTATCATTATAGACCTTATAGACCTTATAGACTTTCCTTATATGCTTTCTATGGAAAATAAAATGTGTTTAAAAGATTAATAAATGAGGGTTGAATGTCTTTTTTCTTGAATATGTCCGAGATATATATATATTAAAAGAGATTTATTTAATATATATGAAGCTTATGGAATAAAAATTTCAGATTAGTATAATTTTCACATGTTAGATATTTATTGTATAATTTTTAGGTCAAATATTTATATATTTCAAATAAAAATTCCTTACCTTTGGTTTAGTTTTAGTGCCAAATTTGTATTCATTTCACACAAAAATCTACCATTTAATGTACTACTCTCTAAGCGAATTTATCGTATCGTTCAGTTTAAGTTGTCCGATTCGAGTGGCGATTCCCCTGCACCCCCGCCCAGAAAAAAGAGCTTTGTTTGACGGCCCAACCCAGTTTTCAGAGCGGGCACAGTGAGGCACGGCTAAGGCTGACCCATATCGGCGCAAAATATGCTAATTATCTGGGGGGCGAACACTGGGCCGCCATAGATATACGACTATCTCTAGTCAGTCTGTCAACCAGTTGAAGCACTCCACATCGCCGGCGGTCAAGGCTGGGCTAATGGGCCAAAAGGTTCGGGCCCGCAGTTCCCATTTTATTCCGATATTCCAGTCTGTGGAGGTGGCTATAATCATCCAGCCATATAGCCATATAGCCATGTGGATATGTAATAAATCAGCCACGTGCATTCGAGTGATTCAGCTCGAGAGAGTCGTGCAAAAGATTTGTGTTTTTTTTTTCTCGCCGTAATTAACGCTGACGTCAACTGAAATTATTTACAAGAATCAATTTTCAATCGATTAAGTTTAGTTGCGGCCCCGCGGATTCGAGATCGCCCGGGGGCAGCTCGGTTGGCTGACTGACTGTTGTCACGTCGGAAGTTGACTCAGCTACAGATTGCCGCTGCACACGGGTAGATTAAATATTTTTGAAACTCTTTGGACGTAAAATAAATTTGTTTAGTCCTATTTCAATCAAAAAATGCACCAAATAAAATTCTATATATAAAATGTAGTTTATATAGTTGTGCGCATGAATTTTAGGATGGAAATTTTTGATTAGCCTGTAGAAATAAAACCACTTTTAAGATTAAGAAATATTTTTTTGGGACAAGAAACTTTTATTTTTACGAAAAGTATTTCCAGTTTCTTTGGAAATGTTGATAATACTTATATACATTTTCTCATAGATTATCTATGAATATTTTGTCGTGACACTTTGGTTTAGCTTTGATTAATTTATGCCGCTGTGTCTAATATTTAAAGCTTTCTCTAGATATTTTTGCAGTGTACCGTGGTTGGAAAAGGTGGAATATATTTCCACTACACACTTAATGGCGGCAGCAGGAAATGCTGGGCCACGATCTAAGCCCAGTGCGAAACTTGTTTCGCTGGCCGGTCAACCCACATACTACCCGTATTTCACTGACGTCCGATCTGCGAGCGGGAGAACGATCTAAACAAATCATTTAGATCATTTGTTATTCATTGAAATGTATTAATTTTGAATTCAACATTCAGCGGCGAGCAGTCAACATTGTGTGCGGCTTACCGATACAAAGTGTGTGACTTTGTATCTGTATCTTATTTAGCTTTTTTCATCTTATTTCTTGACTCTTATTTATTTGAGTTATCGCCGGTGTCCCCACATTATTTCACTGTCGGATTTGCGTAGCATTGTTCGGGGTACCGAAACTCGAAAAAAAAAACAAACCGAAAACTGAAAACTGAAAACGAAAAGCCAAAAGCCAAAAGCCGATTTCCAACTAGATACGCTGGATTGGCATTGCCCCTAACGGATTGTGCGGCGACATAAGCTTTGATGGATTTTGACATAAATATGAGTTGGAATTTCGTGCGAGCGCGGCCATGTTTGGCATGCCAAAAGCGGGGCTTATCAGTCGACCATATAGCGACCATATAAGCGATCCATGCTCGATCTACCTATACCCCATCGATCGATCGACGGATTGGATTGGATTGGATTGGCAGCCAAACTGACGACGACAGGCCAGAAAATAAAAACACGGCCGTGTCCAAAAGCCACGACTATACGAATATATGCGTATGCTTATGGGCATCGCTTCGATCGGTCTGAAAACGAACGAACGAACACACAATTTATGCTAATCCCGCCGGCCATAATTTGTATTTTGTTGGGCAGTGTAGCCGATGAATTTTAGCAAAGTGAGCGCGTGTGGAGCATGAACAAGCAGCAGTCAGCCGGGTCCATCCCATTGCGTTTAAATGATTAATTTACATAAATATTTTTATGATTTGCCAACAAAACGGCCGACAGCGGAGTAAACCTGGCCAGCTGCCAGCTTACACTAAAAGTAAATGGTTAAATATTTTTGATATGTTTCAAATCGAACTTACCAAATAATTTTGTCACCCAGTTTACAAGAAAGGCTATCTTAAAAAGCGATTATTTTTTAAGTCTTTTAAGATTTTTTTTTGGTTTCTAGATGTTTGACACTGAAGCTTATAAATCATACTGCAAAAAACACAAGAGATTATAACACAATTTTGTATCTCATGGTTTTCAAACATTTTTTCTGATTTGATATTAGGGGCTGCCCCTTTATTTCGTAATCATAAACTCACTTTAATTTCTGAAAATATAAAATATTATTATTTTCTTTAATTATTGTCTTTAAATGGCATTTCATAATATAAATAATTTAAATTTTATATGAATCACATATAACAATTGAGTATTTATGTTGTTATACTTGTATAAAAATAATGAAAACGGTCCGGGTATCATAGTAACTTTTAGTTATATAAATAAGATCTTAAATATCTTAAAAATCGATTTATTTTAGCTTCTTTCATGCCAAAATATCTGCAACTTGTTTAACATTTTTTCCGAGTGTAGAAGGTCCAGTGGCTCTTATGCAATCCATCCAGTTGGCCGAAAAAGTTGCGCCCCCTTTTTCAAAACTTCTGTTGGTTCTGGCCACGTGCCTTCAACGCAATGATGAAGAGGGAGTGAGAGGGAGCAGCGCAAGAGGGAGGCAGAACTAGTTCAAGCAACTGTAAAAGCCAACCTCTATGGGCTTCGCTGTTTTTTTTAGCCGCCACTGGGTGTCATCAACCTCAAACGTCTTTTGTCTTTGGCTTCGGCTGAAATACAAAAAAAAAAAGAATGAAATAAAGAGCCCAGATGACAGGCTTAGTCGAGGAACCGAAGGAACCGGAGGTTCTAAAAGGTAGGTGCGGATGCACAGGACACAGGACGTGAGCCACATGTGACTCAAATGCTCAAATGCCAATGAACCCAGAAAAACGAGAGACGAACGAGAACCAGGAAGTAAAGTTCTGCTTCCTACATCAAACGCACTGCTGGCAACAGGTGTAGATTTTAGCCACCTTTTCCCGCAAGATTTTCCCATTACCATCGAGATATCATATGCACAAGTAACTGCGTCAGCAAATGGATCCCGCTCCTGCATCTTGTCAAATGGCATTTAGATAAGTAAACGATCGCCGTAATCTGTAATCTGTAAGGTAATATCCATAATGGCATTTGCATAAATTAGATAATTCAATGACTGGGGGATTAGTTAAAACGTAAAGATATAGAAGTGCGAGAAAGGAAATCACTTTAAATGTTTATTACATATCTCTTGATATTAGTTTAATACAAACTCGTTTTATTTTTCTAGAGTTCTCAAAGTATTTAATATTTAAAAAGCTACAATTAAATTAAATACATTACTAATCTTTTTTTAAACGCATAAATGCATATTTTGGAGTTCATACATATTAAAAATTATATGTCAAGTAAACTATTTTTGTTAAAATGTTCTTTTCCTCATTTCAGATTGCAGGTTTCATAAACTTTCTTTAAAATTCCATTTATATTTAAACTTGAAAACAGTTACATTAGCTAGTTAAATATAAACTTTGATAAGCAAAAGCTCTATATATAGTATTTTCAATTTCTTTTTAAGTGCAAGTAAATTCCTCTGATAAGTATAACAATTATATTATTTTTAACCTTAAAAAAAGTATTACCCAAGAACAGAAATGCAAATAAATGAGATCATTTAAAATTATCTATTAACTATAATTAGTTGTATTTATAATGTAGAAGTATAGTGGCTTTACTTATTTAAAACAACAATCGTTAATCACATTTTAAGCATATGCAGCTCTTATCTCTTTTCTTTGCTGTATAATTAATTTTTCCATTAATAATTAATACTTTCGTTAAATTATTTAATTCTTCGTATATTTTTTTGTACAGATAAGTTAATGGTGACCCCGTGACAGAGGCTTGGGCACCGTCATCCCAATCTCACACTCTATAGTTGTTGTCGTTGCCTGTTAATCTTCAGCTACTCAAACCCTTTTTATGCAAATTCAAGAAAAATATATGAGTGAAAAATATAGCAGCAACAAATGCTGTATAAATTTATACAAATATGTGTGTTTATATATATATTTTTATAAAGCGTATGTGTGGAAGTTCATATGTGGAGACTTTGTAGATAAATTTGCATATTTCAGTCGTTCATAATCCAAGTCTTTCCTTAAGTTGAAGTCTGAGTCTGCGACGGAGACCTTAGGGGGAAGTCAGCCAAGCGGCAACAAAATCGACAACTACAACATATAAAAAAAAAATAAAAAACAAGAACCACAACCTGGGGCCGCGTCACTTTAAGAGGCGTCGAACCATTTGAATGCCACACCTAACTAAATTTTGGTATTTTTTGTTCGTTTTATTTTGCGCCTACTACGAACTTTTTTTTATAATATTTTTACCACTTGAAGGAGGAGAGAAAAAACACCCATATCACCTCTACAATTTCTCCTTTTAAAACATTGGAGGCGGGGGAAGCTCTTGCGGTGATTAGCATTTTTGTTGAGTTTTTAATTTGGTTGTATTGAATTTGTTATCACGCTGACAAGTTGCCGAACCACTTAGCGGAATAGAGGAAACGGTTATATACAGATATTTCAATGCTTTAATGTTTCCAGTTTTTAGTTTTCGATTTACGAATTTTGATTATTGTTAGTTAGATGATTTGCCACACACACGTGTCTCCGGGAAAGTTCTGTCGATGACATAGTACCGGCTGTCGCACCTCAAAAACAAATTGCCATAAAAAATGTTCACGATTTTATTTTAAACGTTGAATTAATTTAGAGTTTCTTTATTTCGTTTTCTGGCCAGCAGATCCTTATCTATGCTAAAATATCTGCCAAAATAAAGCAACGCAAGCCATAAATGTGACTAAGGAGGCGCTGAGTAAGCAGACACGAAAAATCCATACTAATTAATTGTTCAATCAGATAACACTCGACTTTTGATATAAAGACATTTCATTTCCCTACTAAAAAATATATTTCGCGAAGAGTAATTAATAACAGATACAAAAGTGTTCGTTGTTGTTGGGAGAGCTTCATTAATTTCGCCAACAAACTGTTTTTTTTTCGTTCGGTTAATTTATGACTGGCGTTGGCTAATTTTGGCGGGCACTGTGTTGTCAGCGCCCTAGTAACAGAGAAGTATAAAAGAAAAGTTGGTAAAGTAAAATGGGGAACTCGACTGCGCTTAATGATCTCTTGATTAATAGATAAAGCAACTTTGATAAGGTTAAAAAACTTCCAAGTTATGGGTAATACTTTTATTTCCAACTAATATTCTTGGAAAGAAATCCAGAAAGACAAGATCATTTTAATCTAACAAATACGTAAGAGAAATATATTCTAAAAGGGGATCCCCGATTATTCTTATCAACATGCTTTAAAAGAAAAGGTTCTATAACAACAAAATCATTTGACCTTTCAGTTATTCCACAGAAATCTAAGCTTTATAGAGCTCTAAACATTTATCTTATTGGATCTCTAACCTCCTTTTCTTTATCGTTCCACCTATCGAATATATAACCGGAAGATTTGGCATATGAAAGCACTAAATCACTTCACCAAGGCGCTTGGAAACAACATGTCAACAAAATGAGCAATTCAACAAAATTTAGCTGGCAAGAAATATAGCTATGGAATACAACAAACAAAATAGCAACAAGAAAAAAACAGCGAAATAAATTCGCCAACAAACGAAAACATTATTCATTGAATGTCTATAAAGACAGCGGAAAAAAAGGAACACATATATGAAATAAAATAAAACGAAATTAATAAATACATATTTTTATTCGCACATATGTGTGCAGCGGCGACAAGAGAGTTATATTTTGCTGGCGTTGTTGGATTTATATTTTTTTGAAAGGCAAATTGATTATAAATTATGACGCTGTCAGCTGACTGACAACTATTTAAGATTCAAGCAATTATGATTTATGGCGGTGTGTGTGTATAATGAGGATGAGATACCTTGACATGATCGCAGAAAAATATACTATATGCGGTCTAGATCTTTGCGTAACTAATAAAAACGTTGAAAATAGCTCAAAAAAGTTTCCTAATTTTTGTATTTTTAAGCTTAATCAACATGAAGAAAAAAAAACGGAGAGCAACTGCCATCAATCATTAGACCAAAAATTAGTCACTCATTTTTTCATTTTTTTGTAGAGCTTCTTTTTTGGTTGGTTTGGCGAGTTCAAGGCATTCGCCTTGGCTACTTTTGGCAAACTTTTCGGGCAGCCCCCGCAAAAACATATCAGCTCAACATGCTGGTATGGGTTTATAATGTGTATTTAATAGACCATTTTACAAGCTAACTACAATACAAATGAGACGCTGAAACCATCAAGGTCAGGTTCAAATTATTTGACACACAAAATGCGAACAAAAATACATGTATTTGAAGATTGCAAATTAAACACAGGAGATGAATAATGTGTAGCTAAAAATGTTTAGAAACGAAATAGATTAAACAAGACGTGAGTTATGTATGTTTGTTAAAAAAAAACTGAAAGAAATATTTAAGACAAATAAATAGAAGCTAATTATTATTATTATATATTCTCTTATAATTTTCTTTTAGGTGTAATATACATTTTATAATTCAGTTTGTGACCAGACCAGTCTTTTCTTGATTTGAAATTCCACCGATACGTTTTAAAATATTATTGAAAATAGCCACTTTCTCCATTGTATTTTAATAGATTTAAAACGTATTTCTTGCCATCGACTGCAGCTGTTACCCCTTACTTTTCTCGGGAATGTCACGTATATATGTAGAACACATATTCAGTTCTTGATGAAGCATATACTGTATTGCGCAAATTTCGAATAAAAAAATATTAAGCAAAAACTAAATAACAAATGTGAATATGAAACGTGCCACTTGCAGCTGTTGATAACGAAAGGCAAACATAGCTCGACTAAATATTTTTTTAAACGAATTTATAATAATCAACATGATTTATTTGGCAGAGGTCATTGCTGTCTGCCGTCCATAAATGCTGCTGCTTTTATACCCAAACATTTTTCTCGTATTTTAAAATAGTTTTTTTTCGTATTTGCCTGAGCATAAACTTGATTTATTTGCCAGGCCAATGCCAAAAGGAGAATGCATTAAAAAAATCGCTGAGAGACGGGGAATTTGGCTGCCAAAAATTGTCTCAAATGAGTTTTTCCAGCTAAACTGGAAACTTGAAACTGTACGGGGCGACCATTAAACTGTCGTCGAACATTTGCAGCTTGGCGAATGCCCCGGCAATTTGCAACATTTTCCCTGCTAATTAAAACACTCAAATCCATTTAGCAGTCCCCAGGTTCTAGGGGTTCCTAGCGGGGGGGAATTCGAGGAGGCCCCTTAAGCCGATTAGCGCATCGAATTCCAAGTCAAGTCGTATGACAACCGAGGCCTAGGCTTCACTTCCCCCGGGCATGACGATGTTATCAAATATCAATAAAACGAGTGCAATACGAACAGAGGAGGACCTCATTCCCTATTTTACATCGCTTGTGTCTTGGTTTCTATATTTAGATGCATTCTATAAAGTGCAACATTGTTGCAAATCGCCTGCGGATTAACGGATCAAAAGAGGTCGAGAAGTAGAGGTAAAGTGTCTGGAGACTGGCGTTTTGATGGGCCATTCGCAGACTATTTTAGTGGTCTTAAGATTAAGATGATGAGCCATTCGCAGGGAATTTTATTGGGTTGAAGATAAGTCGTTGATCATGAGTAATTTTATTATGATTGAGATCATGTGTTCTTTTGTATTGCGACTTTGATGATCAGTTTCTGGTTTATGAGCTTTTTTTCAAGTAATCGCGTGGATAAGAAATACTGTGAATTTTATTACCTTTCTAATATTAGGCGGGGAAAATAATAATCTCAGAGAAAGGATTTTTTAGAAAAGCCATTTTGGGCTGAATATATTTTACATATAATGCTTCGTATCATTCGATATTTTCTTAAGACTGAACATTGGTTTTCTTATCTTTCCTTTTCAACTTATATTAAAAATTGATGTGTTTTAAAGCTCTTTTATTATAGTTCTGTTAGGGTAATATTCCCCAAACTTAGCATGGGTAATAACAATATTTAAAATAATTTTTTTCCACCACTTTTTAAAACTGTCTCCAAGTTCCTTCTTCTCATAGAACGTACCTCTCATACTTTAAAGGCCGGGGCTTTATGAAGCGTACCCAGTTATTAGCACATGATAGATTGCTGCCGGCTGAGGGCACCGTTATTTGCACTTTACTTTACATTTTTACAACGGCCAAAACATTTAAGCCAAAATCAACATGCCAGCGACGACAGAGTCATAAAGCAGCAAAGAAAACCGAAGGAAAACCAAGTGCAAGGCGGTACAGGGGCGGAGTGTACATTATTCAGAGGGGGGTTTTGGTGTTTTCGCACAGGGATGCAGTTGGCAAGTGGGCGGGGCATCGAGAAGGGGCGCGGTGGGCGGCAGGGGTAATTGCAACTAGTGATTTTCGCGCATGTTTCATAGTTTTAGGTGGTTGCTCTGCCAAAAGTTGTTTGTTGCTGTTGTCGCCTGTCGTTGTCATTATGTGTGCTCTACTAAACACTCCGAAAAATATTTTTTAAAAATAAAAAGTATCTCCTATTTTTAGAACCTTAAAATAAACATAAGATTCCATTATTGAAGAAATATTTTTAAATTTCAAAACCCCTCTTTGTAAAGAGGTTTATATACATAAGCTAATATATGTATAATTAAAATACTGTCAAAAAATAGAATATAAAATTTGTTGAATGAATTTAATGTTGGTATAAGGAAATAATATAAGGAAAATCATTTAAAAAATACTTGATCTATTTTAGAAAATCTTTAAGTTTATAAAATCAAATTATGAAGAAGGGGATATATATTTGAAGCAATTAAATATTTATTTTAATAAATTACACTCAAAAGCATTCATGGCCCAATCGCAATGAATGTGAATGGTTTTCTGCAACTAAGAAAGCCCTTTTCTTCGAGTGCAGTCGCGTTTAGAGCCCAGGAGAGTGGGTACTGTGTGTGTGCCCTGTCTCGTGCAATTTTCAAATCAATTTTGTTTACTTTTTATGCAGCGAACACTGAAGCGACAAACACGCACGGCCACTTTCCACTTTCCCGGCCCGCTCGTCATTTTCCCCCGATCACCATTCGCGCTCACTTCACTTTAGTTTAGTTCAGTTGAGTAAAGTTCGGTGCATCATCGTGTGTTTAACAACATTTTTATGGTTTGGCACACACCCCAAGACGATGGCAAACAAAAGGAACAGAAACGGGGCAAACAAAGTTTGTTGTTCGATGGCTAACTGTAAATTATACATTTCATAATTTTCGCTACATATTTCATGATAATCGCATGTAATTGCACTTTATCTACACCTTTCCATCCCTGCGCAAACAACTGAAATTTATATATATTTTTTTTATGAGAACATAGGTATATTATTTTTTTTTTTTAGGGACAACCCCCGGCTTGTTTGCACCTTCAACTTGTGACCAAAGAGTGCAGAATGCAGAATGTAAAATGCATTTTCAGGGTGCGCTTCAATGGCGATTTACATCGGCCGATAGCAAATTATGCGAGCAAACGGTAAATGCACTCGCTTACAATTATTTTTGGGTTACAAGCCTGGTCAGCAACCCCGAAAAGGAGTTGTCCAGCCTTATCCCTCGGGCCTGGGACTTTCACCGACGTGCCGACGGGTAGCTAATGGTTTCTCCACCTTCCCCACGTAATTCCCCTCGAATGTTGTGATAACAACTCACGCGATTATCAATTTGACACCCAAACACTGGAATTGGCCAGAGGAGCGATCACGAAACGGTGGTCAAAACACGGCACCGAAATGTTCTTTTGGCTACCAACTCAATGGGGTTTATTTGGCTAAAAGGGGCACAGGGGATTTAGCCGAATGCAGCTGGGTGCCGTAAGCAAATGATGCGAAAACTGAGGGAGCAGGCAGCACTAATATAGCAATTTGGCACTGAACAAAATAAGTTGTTTTGCACTTTAAAACAAGTATTAATAAAGATATTTCAACTAACTAAAATGTTGACCCTCTTTTACAAAAAGAATTTAAAGGCACATTATTAAAGAGTTCAATTACGAACTCATAGAGGTATCCCACGTCTAAATCGGTTTCCAATAACTCAAGATATGGAATCTAGAAGTTCAGTTTTCTAGAAGTTTTGGGGTCTAATTCTGGAAGTCATTGGAAATACAGAAAAATCCGACATGAAAAAGGGCTAAAATTTTGACCCTCTTTTAAAAGAACAATTTGAATGCAGATTATTTAAGAATTCAATTACAAACTCCTAGAGGTATCCCACGTCTAAATCCGTTAACAATAACACAAGTTATGAAATCTGGAAGTTCAGTTTTGGGGTCTCATTCTGGAAGTCATTGGAAATACAGAAAAAATCCGACATGAAAATGGGCTAAAATCTTGACCCTCTTTTAAAAGAAAAATTTAAATGCAGATTATTTAAGAATTCAATTACAAACTCATAGAGGTATCCCACGTCAAAATCGGTTTCCAATAACAAAAGTTATGGAATTTAGAAGTTGAGTTTTGTGGTCCCATTCTGGAAGTCATTGGAAATACAGAAAAATCCGACATGAAAATGGGCTAAAATTTAGACCCTCTTTTAAAAGAACAACTTCAATGCAGATTATTTTAGAATTAAATTACAAACTCATAGAGGTATCCCACGTCTAAATCGGTTTACAATAACACAAGTTATGAAATCTGGAAGTTCAGTTTTGGGGTCTCATTCTGGAAGTCATTGGAAATACAGAAAAAATGCGACCTGAAAATGGGCAAAAATCTTGACTCTCTTTTAAAAGAAAAATTTAAATGCAGCTTATTTAAGAATGCAATTACAAACTCATAAAGGTATCCCACGTCTAAATCGGTTTCCAATAACTTATGTTATGGAATCTGGAAGTTGAGTTTTGGGGTCCCATTCTGGAAGTCATTGGAAATACAGAAAAAATGCGACCTGAAAATGGGCAAAAATCTTGACTCTCTTTTAAAAGAAAAATTTAAATGCAGCTTATTTAAGAATTCAATTACAAACTCATAGAGGTATCCCACGTCTAAATCGGTTTCCAATAACTTATGTTATGGAATCTGGAAGTTGAGTTTTGGAGTCCCATTCTGGAAGTCATTGGAAATACAGAAAAAATCCGACATGAAAATGGGCTAAAATTTTGACCGCCTTTTAAAAGAACAACTTGAATGCAGATTATTTAAGAATTAAATTACAAACTCATAGAGGTATCCCACGTCTAAATCGGTTTCCAATAACTCATGTTATGGAATCTGGAAGTTGAGTTTTGGGGTTCCATTCTGGAAGTCATTGAAAGTACAGAAAAATCCGACATGAAAATGGGCTAAATTTTAGACCCTCTTTTAAAAGAACAATTTGAATGCAGATTATTTAAGAATTCAATTACAAACTCATAGAGGTATCCCACGTCTAAATCGGTTTACAATAACGCAAGTTATGAAATCTGGAAGTTCAGTTTTGGGGTCTCATTCTGGAAGTCATTGGAAATACAGAAAAAACCCGACATAAAAATGGTCTAAAATCTTGACACTCTTCTAAAAGAACAATTTGAATGCAGATTATTTAAGAATTCAATTACAAACTCAAAGAGGTATCCCACGTCTAAATCGGTTTCCAATAACTCATGTTATGGAATCTGGAAGTTGAGTTTTGGGGTCCCATTCTGGAAGTCATTGAAAATACAGAAAAATCCGACATGAAAATGGGCTAAATTTTAGACCCTCTTTTAAAAGAACAATTTGAATGCAGATTATTTAAGAATTCAATTACAAACTCATAGAGGTATCCCACGTCTAAATCGGTTTACAATAACGCAAGTTATGAAATCTGGAAGTTCAGTTTTGGGGTCTCATTCTGAAAGTCATTGGAAATACAGAAAAAACCCGACATAAAAATGGTCTAAAATCTTGACCCTCTTTTAAAAGAACAATTTGAATGCAGATTATTTAAGAATTCAATTACAAACTCAAAGAGGTATCCAACGTCTAAATCGGTTTCCAATAACTCATGTTATGGAATCTGGAAGTTCAGTTTTGGGGTCTCATTCTGAAAGTCATTGGAAATACAGAAAAAACCCGACATAAAAATGGTCTAAAATCTTGACACTCTTTTAAAAGAACAATTTGAATGCAGATTATTTAAGAATTCAATTACAAACTCATAGAGGTATCCCACGTTTAAATCGGTTTACATTGACTCAAGTTATGGAATCTAGAAGTTCAGTTTTGGGGTCTAATTCTGGAAGTCATTGGAAATACAGAAAAATCCGACATGAAAATGGGCTAAGACTTAGACCCTCTTTTAAAAGAACAATTTGAATGCAAGTTATTTAATAATTCAATTACAAACTCATAGAGGTATCCCACGTCTAAATCGGTTTCCAATAACTCGTGTTATAGAATCTGGAAGTTGAGTTTTGGGGTCCCATTCTGGAAGTCATCTGAAATTCAGAAAAATCAGAAATGAAAATGGGCTAAAATTTTGACCCTCTTTTGAAAGAACAATTTGAATGCAGATTATTTAAGAATTTAATTACAAACTCATAGAGGTATCCCACTTCTAAATCGGTTTCCAACAACTCAAGTTGTGGAATCTAAAAGTTCAGTTTTGAAGTCCAATTCTGGAAGCCATTGGAAATACAGAAAAATCTTACATGAAAATGGTCTAAAATTTTGACCCTCTTTTAAAAGAACAATTTTAAAGTAGATTATAAAAGAATTTAATTACAAACTATTAAAGTTATCCCACGTCTAAATCGGGATTCAATAACTCAAGTTATCAAATCTAGAAGTGCGGGGAAAGGCTTTTAATTAAAAAATATAAAAATATAACGCCATATCCACTCCATCAACAATTTTGTTTCAGTTATTCAATATGAAACAACTTTTACTCATCTGCATAATTTGAGTGTAAAAGAAATTTCCGAAAACTTAGTTATTCAGAAGGCATTTTCCTCGACAAATACGAATAAACGATCCGAAGATATGGCGAGAGTGAGAAGGAGACGGCGAGTTTAATTATGCTGTCAAAGTGGCTTAAAAGAGACTTTCATCTTTCACCAGACCAGAAGACCCGAGGAGGCTACCGCCAAGGTCCAGCTAAGTAGAGGAAAAACGAAAATAAATTCGAATTTATAATCGCTTAATTACATTTGACATGACATGTTGACGGAGTGGCGAATAAAATGCTGTTGGAAATACGTATATGCGTGTCCATGTGTGTATACAAGATCAAGTGGCATTAAAGCAGCAGCGATTGGAACAATTATAAAAACAACTTTTTACCCCGATAAATTCTCTTTGAGTTTGAAGAATAATATATGTGGAAATTTTGTAGTTCCCCAATCCGAGCATTTATAGATGGAAAAGGAGAGAGCTAAAAAAAATGTATTAAGCTGTTGGTATATGATCAGAAAATATATTTGATATGTTAAACGTGTGTGTTTTTCACAGTTCTATATTACTCGAGGGCAGTTTATATCTTCAAGTATGATACAATTATGTTATAAATATTTATATATTTTTCATTTAATTATAATATTTATTCCTATAAAACATAAAAGATTTCGCCAACAAAATCTCGGAGGTCTGGGTCTCTAAATCATATACAGTGCCACTAATGGCTGCAAAAAATCGTTCAGCTCTTAAAAAATCACTTAGCAGACCGTTGACTGCATACTGCACACCATTAACTCCCTGGACAATTCATTTGAATTCATTTAACAGAAAAAAGAGGAGGTGGCTAAGCCATAAAAGAGTTAACTCGGGGCAAGCAATTTGCGCAGGCGCTTTCAGCTGAGCCGATGACATTTATTGTAGTACCTTACAAAAAATAAAAATAAAATGCATAAAAAGGTGGAAAAAAAAACACAAGGAGATGTGGAAAACAAAAGGCGGCCATGTTGCGGCCAACCGCAGAGTTATTATTTAAATGTGCATTGCAGTAAAAATCGACAGTTGGCTGTCGTAGGCCGCCTGCTTCTTTTGCCCCATCCCGAGAATAAAACCCCTTCCATAACCCTTACCATTTCCCATTCCACATCCATTCCCTGACATGTTGTCATCAACCCTTTCGCCGTTCTGCGGCTGCGGCGGCGTCATAATTAATAAGAGAAATCCCTTTTCAATTTGACGGAGTGCATTTGTCATTGCATTTAATTTGCGGAGTACGCCGAGGACGAAGGACGCAGGACGAAGGACTCCGGAAGTTTGGGCAAAGCGGGGATCGTTTCAATCGTCTGGTGTCAAGTAGGGGCTGTTCCCTTCTGCTCCTTTTTTGGTCTTCGGTTTTTGGGTTTTTTTCAGTTTTCACACGAAACATTATTTAAATGCCCGCCTAGAGAGCGCTTCAGTTGGCAAGGACAGCAAGGACTCGCGCTAAGGATGCGAGTTAAATGAAACGCGTTAATTGATTTTTATGTCGTTATGTATCGGTATCGGTTGAGGAGAAAGGGTTTTTTGGGAAACAGTTGGCTAATAGTCCTTTAAGTGGCTAACAGTTGGTCTAACTGGGTGGGTTTTGAGGGTTATAGTTATGGCTGATTGGTTGTAAGGGAATATTATAAAAATGGCAGGAGTAAAATAAAAATGGAGAATCCTTAAAAATAAATATATAAAATTATTAATAATACTTTATAAAATATATGTTTTTAATAAGATTTGGAAGGACACGATTACAAACACATTTAATTGTATTATTTAAATAATAATTGTAAGGAAAGATTTTTAACTGCTTATAAATTTGTATTCTCTTGCTCATAAGTTTTTTAAGCAATATTTTTTTTCTACCATTTATTCTTATATAATTTCGTTTTAAATTATAGTTTTTACTATTTTAATTAGTTGTTTAGCTTATATGTACGACACTGTATATATTCCCCTGCACAAAACTGAGGCCTAATCACTTCGATTACTAAGCGATGCCTATCTGACATTAATCTCCATCAGTGCCCAAGTACACACCGTTATCTACCCATTCAGAGAACGCATTTATCAACGATTTCCACCCTTATCACCCTGAATTTCTGCTCATTTCCTCTGCCCACAAATGGGGTTTGGCCAATTTGAAGTAAGCCATAGTCGTTGCCATAGGCCTACTTAACGCAGCAAAGGCCCAAGGGCATTGCCAATCACTTGTGGCCCCCTGAATTTTCCCTACCCCCTTTCCCAAAGATTTTCCACCGGAAGCGGATGCATTCGAGGAGCCAAAACCAAAGCCAAAGCTGTTGCAGCTGAAGCTGTTTGTATTTCAAATTGGCAACGCGCTTTTGCACATCCGTTGGCGAGATACGTGATTAGAAGGGGGTTAAAGGCGGGTTTGGGTGGGTGAAAAAGTGCACGGCCCAAAAATTGGGTGGCTTATAAAGATCTTTTTAAGAACATTTATTATAATCTTGAATCAAATATGTCAAAAATGTGACAGAAATATTTTCAGGCTTATTAGAAATTATTATAGTATCAAACATTAATAAAATATATGCATAGAAAAACAACTCTTAAATAATTCCTATCGTTTTTCTAATTGTATTGAAGATATGTTTAACAGTAGACCAAATGATCATCGGAACCAAAAGTATGGAACCTTTGATTCAGGAAAGTTTTTGACCATGTATTATTCCCTCATCAAAAAGCTAAGATCGAATTGATATATCTTTTTTATCTGTGTGGTTGTGGAAAATTCGGAGTGTAGTATTAGCGAAAGCTCAAAATGCGCAAGCGACAGCAGGTGAATCAGGTGAAAAGCAACGGTTACCTGGGCCCACCTGCCACCCAATGCCTTCCAATACCTCCCAGTACCCTCTCCCTTGCCACCCACTTTGTCCAGATGAGATTTTCAATTTGGCTAGGGCCCGGCCCGAAATGTTTGCGTATTAAATTTGCATGGAAATCTGTCTATATTGACCGAGAATGGCCAATGCAAATGTTTGCCGGCCAAATGAATGGCCAGTGGACACCCGTACAGTGGAAACTGGGCACGCGGACGACGGCCAGCAGACAGCTGAGATCGGCCATTGCACCCGGCAAATGGTGAACCAATATCGGAACATCGCACAACGGCCATTGGCATTTGCCTTCGCCAATGCTCTTTGGGCATTTTTAATACGCGCTTGCGTTTGGCTTGCCGTTTGCATTTGCCAAATGTTATCAGTCCAGGCTACGACATCATCGTTACACAGAGAAAAATATTAGAGGCCAAGACAAAAAAAAAATAATCTGTGCATTTCAGAAATACTCGTATATTATATAATCTACAATCAATACACAAGTCTGTTAAGATTAAAATCTTTTTAAAATGTTGATAAATTGATAGGGGACATATTAATATTATTTTATGGTAATATATTCTTGTTCGATTAATTCTCCATTATCAGAGGCTTTATTATCAGCAGAAAAATTATAAAATCATAATATATCCACATTTGAATGGTGATTAAAAATTAATTACACAAGTAATTAATGCAGTACGAAAACGATTTATATTAAAATTGGGTTGTTAGTAAAGCCCTTTTTTCAATTTTTTTTTTTCAAATATTATAATTTTTTTAAGATATATTATACTTCCCTAAACTAAATACTTAAGAATTCCCTTTAAGGCAAGCTTTTTTTCTCGGTGCTATAATATCATCATCGTGGTCTTTGTCAGTGGCCGGTCCAATGGCCCCAGTTGTTATCGATGAGGCCTACGCCTGCTATCAGCTATCAGGGTACAGTTGCGCCACAGGCCCCCGGGGCTTGGTGCCCCCCTCTTACGACTGCCAACCCCCCTGAAATGCGCCACCCATGCAAGGCCCAACCCGCTTTGCAATCCCACTCCCCCATTGCACTTAGAACGGGAAAAGCAAACATTTTACTTGAGTAACATTTGTTACTGCTGCTCGCCTCTTTTATTTTCGTTTCGACAACAGCTTCTTTTTATACCCTAGATTGGGATATTATAATTTAAGCAAAAAAGTGGCTAGGCAGTTAGGTAGAACCATATAAAATAATCAAATTATAAATCAATTGCTAATGGCTGACATTTTATTTGAGCACGTAAGCTTACAAAATATATATTAGAAAATTGTAAAAAAAAGTCTTTATTTAGAAAACTTAATTTTTGGCTTTGCTTTGATCACTTTTATAAAATAAAATTTTTTACCAGGGTATCTAAAACATCGGCTTCCTGGCCAAGCCTCCTTTTCTTGTTTTTTTGCTTTCAGCTGTCTGCAAATAGTCGGAAAAAGTCGGGAGTTGCTCTCTGCTCTGCGTTGATATGTGGACACATGTGGACTACTGGATGTCCAGTCCACATCATGTCATGTCATCAAGCGTCAGACTTTGCACAAACAGTTTCAAATTGATTATTTGCCGCTGCAAATTAAAATTAAGTCATTAAGTCTGTCAAATGGACAAGCAGAGCAAAGAAAATGTGGAGGATGTATCGCCATCGAGGGGGGGAATGGAATGTGTTAATTAACTTTGAAAGTGGATTGGGTTGGGCTGCCTTCAGATTGGTTTTATTTGGATAAAGTCGTGTTTTCTGCCCTGCACTTGGCCAAGAGCATGGTCAACTGATAATGAAATATTTACAATTGACATTCACTAAATGTACAGCTGCCATTAAAGTGCAAAAGCCATTGTTTTAAAAATTACGCATTAAACATGAAACCGCAATCAATATTAATTAAGCAAAAAATCATTTAGCTCATTGCCTCATGTCTTATCAATAATATTGCCTTGCATTTGCATTTGCAGCTGCTGCATCGTTTGATGAAACAATAGAATTCGACGGCCGACTTCCTCATTGACCCCGCAATTTGAACTCGAAACACGTGCTTATCAATTTCGCTTGGTACCCAGCCAATGACACATTTTGCAAAAAAAAATAATAGAGAACATAAATTAAAACGAGAAAAAAAAGACCATAACAAGCATTAACAATTTACAATATTTGTTCATTATAATTTTCTATTTATTTTAATTGATGACTTAATGGCAAAAAGCTCAAACGCTGTTATTGTTGTCACAACTGCAATTGCAATCATTATGACAAAGTCAACAATGAGGCTCTGCGCCCCTCTTTCCCTAGCAATTGCCGTTGATAAGCGTTTTCATAATTGAGCCAGCTTAAAACTAACCAGAAAAACAATAAATCAACGATGAATATTTAGTGGGCAAAATTGTGTGGGGAAAATATTAATTATTTTATCGATGAGTCTGGCATTTTTTATAGGCTAAAACTTCTCTCTTATAAAAAAAGGTCGTTTATAAAGTTAATCTCTGGAATGAAGTAAATCAAGCAGAGCTTTTACCAATTAAATTTTTGAATTATTTTGTGTTATTATATATAAAATATTTATTATAAGTGTATTAGGTGTGTTATTGTTTAATATTAAGTTAGGAATGGATGTCTACTGGTATAGTCTTACGTAGATATACATTTGTATACATATTTTTCACTGAAATAAAGCAGAACCTCCTATACCCATTTTCCCCTATTTTTAACCCAGTTAAGCTAACCAACACGACTTTCTCCCCCCATCTCCTTAGAAAATGTTCTAAATTTAGCATTATAACCGCACAAATTCGCAATGAGCAATTAAATTCTGCGTGTTGTGGAGGCCTGGTATTTATAAAAACCTCAAACCAGCTCCCTGAATTTAAGCCGCAAATGAAGGTGGATCCATTTCCAGCCACCCAAACGGGGAAAACAAGGAAAACAGGACCATTGGATGAGTGATGAGGGAAGAACAGGGACAGTGCGGTCTGCCTGGAATGGACAGCGATGGTTGAAGATGAGGAGCGAAGGGTGGAATTCAATTACATGTTTGTGGCATGCCGCAATGCTCAATAATGCAGTTAATATTGACAGCCAACACAGTGGAGAGGAAAATGGGCTGTGGAGCAGTCAGGTTGTCTCTATGTTTCCCTGGCAAACACACGGTCTGCTGCATCTAATTCAATTTTCAAAACCCGAAAATTCTGTTGACCCAACTGCGTTGAAGGGTTGATCATCAACCCACTGAAAACCCCCCCTCCGAATATACCGCCCACAAAGTGTTTATAAGTTTTTGGCTATTTGACTGCCTGTTTGTTGCTGCTGTTGTTGTGGCTGTGGTCCGAAATGGAATTTTGTTAGCTAATTGAATTTCAGTTGCAACTCATTTGCCATGCACAGTCCGAAGGGGGGTGGAAGGGGGGCCTTTGGTTTGGCTTTTGGCCATTTAATTGCTGTTTTAATTTTGCAAAACAACACCAGCACCCGTTTTGGCACAAAAAAGGCAACGAATCGCTTTTGGGACAAAGAGTTTTGGTGCGTTGTTGCTTTTGCTATCGATCAAGTCGGAGTAAAAAAATAAAATAAAAAACTACAACACACATTATGCTGATTAATGCAACAAAAACGCCCACAAGGCAAAGTTAAAAAAAAAAACAGCAAGGAAACCAAAAAGGTTAAATACTAGAAAAGGAGGAAGTCATTTAAGTTGAAATATAAACTATGAATACTCTTAAGAAAAATAAAAGGCTATATACAAACTTATTAAAACTATGTAAATTAAAAATATTCAAGGGTACATTAGGTTAAATTTTAATATTGGAACTTTCATATTTAATTCAAAAAACATTATCAGAAAGAAAAAGGGAGAAACTTGTCTTCGACAGTGTTGGTTGTGTTTATAATTAATTACTATCTAAAACTTTGCAGTTTTATTTTACAAAACAATTATCAGTTAATTAACAAGCTTTTTTCTTAGTATAATTTCATATTTAATTTAAGAACAACCAAAAATTGGCCAGCTCTTTATCAGAATATAATTAATTAACTGAACAATAATTAATTTTCTCAGCAATAAATTTGTACAAAATCATTGAAAGTCTACAAGAATTCAAGCCAGCCACTCAAATAAAAATTGTAGTTAAAAAATTGATTTAAATACGCGTGACATGCGCCTGACTTTTGCACTCTGCGCGCGCCGCCACAAAAAAAACTCTAGTAGGAGAAAAAATAAATAAAAAATAAATAAATCCGAATAAAGGCAACAAAACCACAACTGCCCCGCCCCTTTAGATCCCTCTCTATAAACCCAGTTCCCTCTTTATCCTCACAGACTTTCAGTCAGCACAGAGCCTTAGCACAGTTTGCGTTTCGGGCACACACAACTCACTCGCATCGTGTGATTATTTTGGATTTTATACTATATATATATTAATGCACAGAAAAATATAGTTGGCATTCAAAATTTTGAAATTAAAAATTTATCCGTTGCGTTAACATTTTCTTTCTTAAAAATTCTTAGTAGTAAAAAGCTTAAACTCCATTTTCAAATATTTGTATTTCTTGTATAAATGGTTCCTGCCTTTAGAAAAATAAAATATATAGATATAGCTTAAGTCTTTGTAATCCAAAATTGAAAAGAAATATTTAAAAAATCCATATATAAGCAAACATTTTAAGAAGTATTATAAATATATTCAATTTTAAACAATTTAAAAAATTTTTTTTATTTCCTTTTAGTTCGAATCAATTTTTTAATTTAATTGTACTTGTCCCGCTTTTCAGAAAAATAAAAGGAATAGATATGGTTCCAAGCTTTGTAATCAAAATAATACAAATATGTATGTACAAGATAACAATATATTATACAAAAATTTTAACAAGTTCTATAAATATTTAAAATTTTTTAAAGAAATTAAAAAAAAAATTTTTTTTCTTTTAATTAGCAACTAGTTTTCTAATTAAATTGTACTTGTTCCGCTTTCTCCCAGTGCATGTGAATATTTATTCAGAGTTTTGTTTTTTCCTCAGCTGAGCCTGAGCGCATGATTCATGCTGTGATTTCCTGCAAAAAACGAAAAAAAAACTGAAAAGCAAAAATCTTTGCCGCAGCTTTAGACGCGAAGTCAGCCTCAGCTTTGGCCAACAACAAACAAAATTGACGTGACTATGACATGACGCGATGGTTGTTGCTGGTTCAATTGTTGTTGTTGCTGTTGCTGTTGTTGCTGGTGCTGCCCGCTTGGGCATTATTATTTGCAATTGCCGTTTGCTGGCTTTGCCCGTTCTAGTTGCTATTGCTGATTGCCATTGTCTGCCGAAAAAGCCGCAAACTCCAGCGGAAAAAAAAAGAAGAAAAATAAATGTAGAAAAAAAAATGGTGAAAAAAAGAGCTGGCACAGCTTCGTCCAGCAGCAACACAAACAACAGCAACCAGCAACACAAGCAACAGCAACAGCAACACGAGCAACAACAATCGCTCCGTCTACGTCTCTTTTTGATTGTGTTGCTCGCTTTGATTGAAGCCTTTCACTCCATGCAAGGCAATTGTCGTTGATGTAGCTGCTTTTCGTTTTGTAGTTTTATTATTAAAATTACCAGCAGCAGCAGCAGCAGCAACAGCAACAACAACAAAATCAACAACACAGTCAGTTCTTTAGCTACTAAACATAACTTAACGTCTATGAAACAATTAACGAAATGCTGCAGCTACAGCAACAACAGCAACTGAAATTGATGTCAATATAATGGCAAAATAATGGCATAGCTTCACTATATCTTTCCGACTACACCGGACCAGCGATCGGTGGCAAAGAACACTAAACAAAAATCTATTGCAGATGAATAAGAAAATATTACACATCAAAAACTATGATAAAAGTCCGATTTCCCAATCTAGGGTTAAAGTTCGAGTTTATTATTGACAAGAAGTTAAATTGCTTTGAGACACCCATTCGTTTTTTCAATGTGATCTTAGATACGACCGACAATACTTTACAGATACTGTAGTTCATTAAGTCAGAGGGAAATGAAATCTAATATTTTCGGCTAAGCGACCAACCTCTGGTTAAGAGTTTTAAGTCAGATGAAACCATGCTATCGGGAACCTAAATTTTTAGAAACATCCATTTAACTTAAAGACAATCGTTGATATATTCAATATATAATGTTTGTAATTTTATTTGAACGTTGCTACTTAAGAATTTCCAATTTCTTTACATTTGAGTGAACAAGTCAACCCACTTAACTAAAGACTTTTACAGGCTTGTTTACCCAAGAAAGCCGTTTTGTTAGCTTAGAAATATTTTCTTTGGCTCAGTGTACTAGTATTGATGACGCTGATTGCTGACTTGGCCGACACGTTGCTGGTCTTTGACGTTTTCAAAATGATTGCAACGAATTACAGACAACAGCCCCAGCCGAGAGCCGAGCAAAACCTTTCATAAAAACAATGCCAATGCTGACATCGAATCAATGTAACTACCAGGCTAAGTTAAGACTCCACTCCACTCCAATCCAATCGGCAATCCACTCCAATCGACTCCAACTCGACTTGGCCAAAAGGAAGGAGAGGCAGAAACAAAAAAAAAAAAGGAAAAACAGACGGCACATTAAACATGCATCCTGTCTGTGCCAAGGTTGCCGCATTTGCCGCTCTGCAACAGTGCAACAGTGCAACTCGGCTGAAAAAGCCTCAACCTCGGAGAGATATACTTTGCCACCAACGCCGACGCGAAGAAGCAGGTGTTACCCACAATTACTTTGCACACGGCTGGCTGCTCCCTCGCAGATGAAGACAAAACAAAAAAATAAAAAAAGGAAAAATACCAACTGCAACACCGGCAACAACAGCATGTTGCTGCTGCGCCAGTTGTTGTTTACAACTAGACAGCCTCTAAAGCTAGACTCCGAGTTGGGTTTCTACCCTGGCGGATGCTGGCGCATATTAAGCGCAAACTATTAAAAATAAATCATGGCACAGTATCAAGATCGGGCAACGACGAAGACCCGGTCTTGGATGTTGCATGTGCTGCATGTTGCCGCTTGTATGTCGCTGCATGTTGCTGCTGTTGTGGCCAAGCGCCGTGCGGCGCTTTTGCATGCCACTGCCGGGGCACACGGAGAAAAAAATAAGGGTTAGTTAAATGGTATCATTATAATTTCCACAACTTACTGATGTACCTTAAACAAAGAAAGGTATCACAATATTTAAAAAAATATTTGTTTATTTAAGAGCAGGACTTTAAATCAGAGAAAAATTCGAGACTCGAGAAAAAGTATTGTTACTAATTGTCAAATTTATGTTTCAATACATTTTTATTTTTTTAAACAATTTTTCAAGTGTACTGACCACTGCCCAAGTTCGGCAGGGAGAATGCTGGCTGGCTGGTAAAACTCCTACATAGGAGTTGCCAATAATGTCATTGTGCTGCAACTGCCATGCCAAAAGACAGCCAGAGATGCCCTGGGCGGACTATGTGGAGCAGTTGTTAAAGGACAAACAAAGGGACAAATGATTGTACAGATCCTACACCGAAAGAAAACCAAATCAGACATGGGGAAGGGAAACATTCAAATCTTGGAGAGAACGGAGAGACAACTACGTTTTCTTGAGTTTGCACAGAGCTCTTTTCATATAATATATACCTATAGACTTTAGTTTAACCTCAGCGTATTTAGAGATTGTTGGGGAAGTTAAGAACCAAGCTTGGACTGATAAGTGAATCATTGCAATGTTCGCTGCACCGAAGGGTTGCAACTAGATTCGTGTTTCCTTCTGGCCATGATAAATAAACACAGAGCACATTTTGCACATGCTGCTGCTGTAATAGCAATAATGGTTACCAGAGGAGGCGATCGGATCTTTTAGTTGCGAACTTATTACAGATAGATACACCAACTGCTGCTCATTATGAGTGGCCTCGCTGGCACAGCCCGGATATTAGTGTCACATGCAACTGATTTGGCTGCGAGCAACATGTTGCTGCTGTTGCCGGTTGCTGTTGCCGTTGTTGCTGCTGCTGCTGCCGTTGCATATCCGGCTGGGCTGCCCACAACAATTGCGCGGCATTTAACTGCCAAATCAGCGTTACTTATTGCCAATACGTAGCATGCTGCCGGCCAGCAACAACAATTGCTAATGGCTTGCAGCCGTCGTCCATTGCTGCACGGCAGCAACATGCAACAAGAGTTGCTACCGTGCCTTAGACATTTCGCTGGACAGAACAAAAAAAATTTATGGTTTCCCTATTACGGCTTTGACATGTATTGGTGGAATTATTTTTAGATTTATTGATTACGCGTTCGTCGTTCGTCGCGTTGTTGCTGCTGCTGCTGATGTAGCTGTTGTTGCTGCTGCTGCTGTTGTTGCTGCCTGTAATCGCTTGGCTCTATTAAAAACAACAAAACGTTTATGCCCCTGCCTTTTGGCACGGATGTGTGGGCCCGAGTCAAGTCAGCGGCCAGTCAAGAACGAGCACGGCAGCAACATCGATTGCTGTTGCCGATGTTGCTGCTGCTGCTGCCGCTAATGTTGCTGCTGCGTGGTCGCTACTGTGGGCCACTTAGTTTGCTGCATCCAGCCGATCGTCTGACAGCCGTTTAATATTGAAAACGTTGATCGGGAGGCGCCCTAATGGGGCGAAAAGATTGGATTGGCATGCCAGAGGAAAAAAAAATATAAAAAAATAAATAAATAAGACAGAGTTCCCAGTTCGCGGTACCGGTTCCCTCGGCCAAACCAAACCAGTCAAATTTGTTATTGTCGCTCGCTGATAAGCAGCTAAAGATCTCACATTAGCCGGGCACACAAACTGTCCGGGGAAAAGCTTTGCAAAATTTTACGATCTCAATTAAATGTCAAATGAAATGCCAGAAAATTGCTATTTATGCGACGAACCCAGCCAGTGGACAATCACAACAGCAACAAGTCCGTCTACGATAATTTCTAGGGAAATAAAATCAAATAGAAAAACCAAACAAAAACTGATGGTGCACTTGAAAAGATTTAAGAATTTAAAAAAGTCATTATATTTTTATAGTCTCTAAATATAAATTTATCTTTATTTCATAGGTTCAATAGTAATATAAAGTTTTTATTTCTTAAAAGGATTTTTGAAATTAATTTTTTAAGTTACCCAGAAATATATCTTTCATAATTTTGAAATTTTTTTGTTTAAAAATTCTTATATAACTTTTATGATGATTTTACTGACCCTTTATGCTTTTCAATAATTTTTACACAGTTAGAATATTAATAAAAAAGTTGTAATACTCATTTAGTTAAGCCTTACGCTGCATTTTCAATTTTTAAATAACATTTTGTATCTAGGAGATAGTTTTTCAAGTCCAAACATAGGTTTATTCAAGTGTAAAGTGCAGAGTGCTCTGTGGCAAGCCGCCGCGTTTAATATCACATTTTGATCATGACAATTTCGTTGCCATGTTTATGCAACTGGCTGCGTTCAATTGACAATCTCTGGATGTCGGTAAGGCGGCTGTGAAATTCGATATTTATGAAGCAGGTTTTGCATTTTATGCTTATCAAAATTGTTGGGGTCCGTATTAAGTTTCACGCACCACTTGCATGCGGGCCAAGCGAATCCAAAATACGAGTCCCAATTCCAATCCCAATTCCGAATTCAATCGAAAAACAAAAAAATGCACCAAATGCATGACAATTAAACGAGTGCCGGCCAGTAAGGAGCGCAGGGACAATCCTTAAAATGTTTGCCCCAGCACGATGCGGTGGCATCTCGCGCAGGTTTCTTAAGTTCCCCGGGTCTATGAAGACAAAAGGCCATGGCTGGATGATGGGGTGTGTCTGCGGCACACAATGTTTACTTTACAATTCAATTGAAAGTTATTCAACTCACGAACTACTTAAGACTCGAGTGCCAGCCAGAGGAAAAACAAAAAAAAAATAGTATAGAAATAAAGAAAAAGAAGCGACAATGCGACGCTGGGAAAGCGATTGCAACTGCAACGGCAGCAACTACAAACTGCAGTAACGGGCACATTGCACATTGCACACGTACGCGATTGCTGTTGCTGTTGTGCAGCAACTGTTGCCGCTGTGCCGCGCAGTAGCAACAGTTGTCGCTTGTAAGGTTAAGGCAGCCCCCAGGCCCAGTTCGATATTTGTGTTGATCATTTGTATGCGACAGATTACAGGATCACCAAACCAGGAATAGAAAATTTTCTTGGCAGGAGAAAATTGGAAAGAACTTTCAGTCATATTTTCTAAATTCTCAAGCATAAACTAGCAAATAAAAAATGGTCTTATATATTTTAGCAATATTCAGAAACTAAGCTGACCTACACCAGTTTTAAAATAAATAAAGCCAAAATGTTATATTGTACAGAACATTAATTCAATTACAATTAATAATTATAGGCTTCACTCGTATGGTTATAGATAATGCTATGAATCATAATATAATCAATTCTTAAATCAATAAAATTTATTTTAATATGCTTTAAATATGATCAATAATGGATTTGACACTTACATGACCCATACTTGATTTAAGTAAAGTTGATTGAACGTAATTGATGATCACAGATTGACAGGGCTGAACTAACTCGGATGATAACGCTGATCAAACACATATATTATATTCACTGCGGTAAAAATTTATGACCAAAAATGTAACACCCTCTGCAAGGGCTACAAATTGACCATATCCATTTACCAGCATAAATTCTCAAGCTTTAAATGGATGGATTTCTGAAAGAACTAAAATAAGGACCGCAGTAATATTGTGAAAAACCCGTCAGACTATATATTTACATATTGTGTTCTTTAAAATTTCGGTACATTATATCCAGTGACACACATTTGGATATCTATGCCCACTTTATAAGTAGCAAACCGCTGATCTTTCGCTTGGCCCCCGTTTGTTACGTTACCAATGTTGTGTTTGCTGTCCATCAGATGCATACGAAATTTTAGTTGCTCTGCCGGGAGAGATACTTAAAAGCAGTCAAAACGAAGCCAACTAGGAAACGAGTCGAAAAGGAATTTAGTTGCTGCAGCAAACAGCAGCAACAAATGGCAGTCTGAAGTTTACAGTTCGCCGGAGGAAAATGTCATTGTATGATAATGAGCTAGTCCGAGTCAGATGCAGCTGAATGAATGATAAAATATACTTTAAATGGTCGTTTCGACTCTTGTCCGTCTAGTGAAATGCACTAAGAAAAACCGGAATGAGGTCTGGAAATTATCAATAAAATTTTTTATGTTGGGATCCTTAGGTTAATAGTAGAACAAATGAAAGGATGCTACTAGTTCGTTAAACTAATATTCATATTTGTTCCGTCGATATACGTTATATGATATGATAAATGCTAAAATTACCTATCGCGTTTTGTAGCCAGAATAATCTTCATTGTATAGAAAAGATCGTTTAAAAATCAACGTTGCACACTTGATTTAACTTTTTCCTCTATCAATAACAAAAATTATTTTTACCCAGGGATATCGTAAAGCGTGTGCTGCACAAGAAACTTATATTTCATACGTTCTGAATTATTTTAACCATTATAAGCAAAAATACAGTGAATACTGGAGTATTTAAGTATTTGTTACTTAATTTATATATATATATTTGAAAGATCTTTCTTATCTAGGAACACTTCCATTTATTTTCAGTGCATTTAGCGGTTCAGTTTTGTGTCTGAATTTTGTTAGCCTTTTTCTTCGTATTCCTATTTCTTTGAGCAGATCCACTTTAACTGGTTCACATCATTTCGACCAAAGTAGCTCGCAGCTCGGCTCGGCGACTTCTTGTCAGCTGCAGATGCAAGCGATCTCGACTCGATTTAGCAGCTACTGCTGCACTCACTGCGACTTCTGCTGAGTTTGTCAAACGTTTTTTGGGGTCGAAGCAAAGTTCATTTGGGTCGCCTTTTGGACGTGCCTCCCGTCTCGGCTTTAAAGATTTGGCCCGCGACGCGTGTTGCGCATGGCCAAGTGACTTGAACTGTGGCCCCCAGATACTTTATCTACGAGATTGCAATTGCAGTTGCACTGGGGTAGGTACCACATAATTTAGCGAATGTTTTTGAGTAAAAATCCTTCGGCAGCTCATAAATTAATTATTCGGCTGTTAATGGGCTTGGCCAACGGTTCAGACCACTAAATAGTACATCAAAGCCCTGTACGCCGACTGCATTTAATTGCAGCCGGCATAAATTAACGAGAAATGTTCTAATTTGCAAAGAGCCGATAATGTCGGACCTTAAATGCATTTCGGTAGGAAAAGCCTTAAATTTTTTCATTTTTCTAGTTAGTTTTTTTCTGTATTTTCTGTAATTTTATTAACCCAATGCGCGTTTATGTCGAAAAGACTGGCTACCTGCGATATATGTGTATAGTTAAAAGGTATGGGAGTGGAAATGGGAATGGGACAGGGGTTCGTTTGTATGAAAATTGAATTCTAAACAGGTCTCGACCGCCAACGCCCCACCCCAAAATGTGCGCTGAAGCACGCACAGCAACAACTCTATACATTTGGCGTTATAAAGTAGCAGCGTGACCAAATCAGATAAGAAAGTTGACACATTTTCACCATATATTTTGACATTTGACATTCCGCATTAGACGCGGCCCGTTGGTCAGCACCAAAAGCCACACCATCCACACTGCTCCCTACTGCTGTTTGGGATTTCGCATGTTTCGCTTGGCATGTGATGGGGGTTGTAAGAACTACATACCATACCATACCATACCATACCCCATGCCAACTGACCGACCGGCGACCCTAGGTCGCTAAAAGGTTACTGAACCTGCAATTAAAACAGCAGAAACATTATTGCTTACCAACGCCTACAAGAAGCTGTTCAAGAAGGTTGTAAGTAAGTTCACAAAAAAACACAACAAAAATGCGGGTCGAATCCCAGCAGACAAATAAATTACCAGTACAAATTGTTTTTCTTTTTTCTGGCCGCTCTCATGTTGTCTATTTTAAACTGTGGCATTTTATGAGCTATTAAAAAATTATTGTAATGTTCGCTCGGCTTCCACGGCCAATGACAATGTGTAAAAATATTTTATGAAAGTGTTGAAAGCATTTTACAGCAGCCCCTCACTTGAGTCGACTGAACTTGCCTGATATCTGTTGGCAATTCGAATGTGTTTTTCGAGTGTGTCATCGTTAAAACGCCCGACTTCGACTGGGTTTTTACGACTGAGAACTTTCCGTGTTTGCTCGAGACAAACACGAAAATACTCTTTATCTGCATACTTTACATATGCATTATCAGTTTAGAGCGAGTGATTCAGAAGCCACATTTAAAAATGATAAATACTCCAAGTTCCAAAATATTCTAAAGTGAGTGATTATACGTCATTCATAACAAAATACTGGTTTTTAAGAAAGAAATGTGAAGTATTTTTATTCTTATATAATTTTATAATGAAGTTTTAATTAAATAACCATTTATCATTTTCCCAATTTAATGTTTCCGCTAGTATATAAGAATTTATAATTTTGATAGCACCCCGCACATTCACAGTGCATTCGGAAGAACTTAATAACGATTCACCCTCCTATATTATCGGGGCCATGTGAGTGTCTTAACAGATCCGATCCCTCGAGATACAAATACCCTAACCCCTTCGATAGGGCGCTAAAAGGGGTCATATTATTGGATGGCAAGAGGGGGAGGGAAGGTCAGCGACAAGCATTTGAATGGGAGCCTAATTGCTGGCCCCTCACACCCCCAAGAAAAACTATTGCCCCATGTGGCACTAATTTGTAAATTGCCGCAGTAATCGCAAACATGCTCGACTTCCAAGCCATTAAGACTTATTAATTTGTGTATGAGGGTGGACCCGAATTTCATTGGTAGCTGTTGCTTCAATTATGCCCATGATTTATGGTATCGGGAGCACCGAAAATGATTGTGAAATATTAAGGAGAGATTTATGCCTAGGGAAATGTGGCTCGAAAGATGGGGGTGTAGAATGGGTGGTTACAACTCGATATATAGGATAGATATTCATACATATGTGCCTAGCCACGCATAACCAAATGCAATTTTGCGGAGGGGCGGCCAAGAGCTCAGCCTAGAAATTATGGGATTGCAAAATATGATGTAGTAAGGGCGAGGCTTGGATTGGGAATGGCAATGGAAATGGGACTGCGAGTGGGGCTGGGCTTCCCATCATTCATTGTGGCGAGCGGAAGTGCGTAGCATGTTCATTAGAAATGCAAACGCACCTTCGCCGCAGCGACTCAGTCGAACTCCTATTGTTGTCAGTTACATTCGAGTAGTTTACTGGGAAAATGTACTATTGAAAACAGTTTAGAGTGCCTGGATACTCTTTACAATTAAGGACATAATAGAAAAATGCAATTTATGTATAAATAATACAAGTTATTGAGCCGGCAGATACGACCTTAGCATAATAAACAATAATATTTATTTTAATATTATTAATAATATATTGTATAATAATTTTCGAATGCAACATAGGATCCCGATTGGAAAAAGAAAATAGGGATTACTAAGTGATAATTAATATAAATAAATATCTTCTGATTATCAGCAAAAGTCAAAACATATGAATAACATAGGTGTTTGTGCGCCTAACAGCACAATGTTAACGTGATAATTTAGCGAATTCTAGAGAACCTAAAAATTCTGCTACGAACACAAAACGGAGGTACAACCAAATTCCTTATATTTCTATTATATTTTACATTACAAACTCTCTAGTACCATAACAATAGTAAATACAAAATTCATAAAATAATTTCCTTGGAGTGCAAATGGACCCTGTTCGTTCGTTGACTCGACGGGGAGTTCAGTGTACGCCCCACAAATTATATGGCTAAATATTTGCCCGGCACTTTTGGTAACCGGCAATCAAAGAGTGGCTCGCTCGAATGCCAAATACCAAATCAGTAAAGTGGCAAAGTGGCAGCCTGATTGCAGCAAGTATGCTGGATTCTCGTTGCTGCTGCTGCTGCTGCTTTTCTATCATTTCCATCGATACAAAAAACTGAGGAAAAGCGAGGCGAAAACAAAGGCTGCTGAGTTACTGCTAATTGCATATTTGTCTAGAGTCGATGACCAAAAAGGGGTAGAAAGGGGGGCACTTGGGGTTGCAGAGGGGGTCAACTGTTGCTCTGACACTAAGTAGCGACAGGCGGTGGAACGCGTGGAAATTGCAAAAACTAATTAGAGCCTTTGCCCCATGTTGCAGTTGCTACTGCTAGAAATTGCCGGTTTGGTACGCAGCAGCAACAACAGCAGCAGCGTTGCAAGTTAGCAGTTGCCGCAAAATGTTGCACGTTGAATAATTGCACTTCCGCTTGATAATGCATTGTTGGATTTTATAAATATTTGCCTTGGCCAGGGATACAAAGGGGAAGAAAGATAGGCGGGCAGACAGATGGACAGGTGAAAACGCAGGCTGAGCTTGATTTATGTCGGCAGCTTGGCAAATATTTCCATGGATTTATTGAAAGCTTTCTGGGGCAGCGAGGCAATTAAAATATTTCTTATTTTAAGACTGTAGGTAATGGTAATAAAACTCAAAGAAGGAATCCGGTTCGTAATTTGTTTACTCTTAGAGATGTATTTTAATTGGATATCTTATTTGGGTTTAAGATTAAGATTATCCTTTAGATTTTATATTACAAAGCTCTTTCTATTTGAATTCATAAGAAAAATATGGACTTCTGTAAATAAAAAATGTTAAAAAAGGAAGGACTTTTTTAATGAGAAGGCATTTGTATTTTATATATTTTATGAGCCTTTAAAATAACACAAAAATTGATTATTTTGTGTTTAATACATTGTCTGAAATTATCATTTTTACATATTCACCTGTTTTATATTTATAAGATGGTTTATGCCACCTCACCAACTGTATTTACCACCTCTTCGCCTGCAAGCTTATCCTCCTCGATTCTAACGAGGATTCAACCTGAGCTGTTATTTTCCCATTTGCCACACGACTCATGCACCTCTAACATCTCCCCCCGGCCACCTTCACACCGCAGGCCATAATTATAGGACTCCCCGCACCCACTTTTACTATAATTATAATGCCATTTGGCGTGCAGTGTTGCAACAGTTTGCACCGCTCATCGCTCATGCGTCTTTGATTGCTTTGGCGTTGGCTTTTCAGTGGCTATCGCTGCTCTATCGCCTTGCAACGTCGACAGTCGACGGCTAAATACGCAACACCATCGGGCCACGCCCACAAAAAAGCCCACATCCACGCACTCACAGCCGTATGTAAATGCATAATTACAGCACGCGTCTAATTATGCAGGGGCGTGGCACGGAAAGGGGTAACAGCCCACGACCAAGTGCAAAGGTAAAGCTAAATCCAAGGGAAAAGTCAAAGTTTTTACACAGAAATAAATGCTTACAAGACTAGTTACAAATTTGATAACATCATTTTTAAGTTGGCATACATTCTATGTGTCAGAAATCCATTTTTGTTTAATACATTTGAGAATTTCTATAATAATCATAAAAACCTTAATAAGTATTAACATATCTTTTCATATCTGACAATCTAGATATAATTAGATTAAAAAATTAGTATTGACCGAAAATATTTAGGAAAATATGGTATCTTTCTTAAGTAAACTAGTAAAATTTATTCAATATTTTTAAAATGTACATTTTGTAGGTAAAAACTTCTTTGTTAATTTGAAATCTTGTTGATAAACCATAAACAAAGCCTATAAATGGATACATGTAATTTTCAAAAGATCTTACATTTTTTAAATACATACATGTCAAGTTCTCAAAACCCAAAAAAACACATTTTGCCTAGTGCACGTAAAATACGTGCCCTATCGAATAACTCTAGTGATGGGGCGTTGCCACGCCCACTGTCCCACTCAGACTGAAGATTTTGTTTTGCTGGTAGTTCTGCTATTTTATTTTCTTTTTTTTTGGATCGTCAGAGTGAGTGTCTAATGGCAAACGACACGTACGTGCCAATAACCATTTGTATCTATTTGTCAGGCTGCGTTTTGGCTTCGGCCTGGCCAGCAGACTTTGATTTAATTAACGTTACATTGACCAATTTTGGGCGCAACACGGCGCAACCAAAACGGTTTTGGCCAGATGGAGGAGTTGGCCAAGTAGCGGGGCATTGGGGCAAACGGGGAGTACCAGTCATTACCATCATTAAGGCAATATCATTTTCAGGCTACTCGTATGGGCCTGGCTCGAACATTTCCGAGAAACGCATTAGAGCCGCTCCAATATGGTCTAATAATTCATGCCACATAATATAATTATGGAGCGGACCGGGCCAGACAGTAAGGCACGGCCATGGCCACAGTTCCGATTCCATCCTGGTCTCCGCTCGCTAGTTGCATCTCAAATATGATTGATATCTGTGGATGTTGCTGCCGTTCGTCAGTCGGCTGTTGTTGCAGGTTGCTGCTGGGATGTTGCTAGTTGCTGTTGCATACAGAGAAAAAAACAGTTAAAGATCGATATTGAAATGAAAAATTAGGGAATGTTAAAATTCGATCTTTTTTTCTTTCTTAATTGGTAAATATGATGTATAATTATGATACGACATATACTATATGTTGTTGTTTGATGTTATAATATCAACATTAGATTGGAATTCTTTTATCAGAGAGTTCAAACATTTTCGTTGTAAAGATATATAACATTTTTACAATTTAAAAGTCCTGCTCATATTTTATCCAATTGATTATCTTATTTTAAAAAATTAATAAATTTTGTTATGATATTTTCTACAATGATACTGTTTGTTTTGTTGTATATATGATGTTATTATATCAAAATTACATTCGAATAGTTTCATAATGGAATTTTTTAAGTAACATATTTGGATATAAAATATAGGTTTCACATATTTTAAAACATACCACTTTTATTTCCAATTAGTTCTTTGTTTTCTGTGTAGCTGCTTCGCGCATTCATCTTCACTTAGTTATGTCAGTCAGTTAAGGCAACACAAAAATGGAGCACATGTCTCAAAATGATGATGAAATGCGCACATTTTCTAGGAATTTACAGCGCCGTCGAATCGCAATTGGCAGTAGAGAGAGAGACTGGAGTTGCAGTTGCGGATTGGGGCTCATTCCGTGTGCCCAAGTTGGTCATCTGGCCATAATGAGTGCGGCATCGTGGCCGGGCCACAACTGTCAGCTGTTGACAGCCGTGGCATGTCAAAATGCTAAAATGCTAAAATGCTGGCCATCCAGCTAGAGGCATTGATTAAAATTGCTTCTTTTTTCCGCAGCCACCGCCGTTTCTTATTCGATTGCGTTCCCTGGCATAATTAGAGATCAATAGATATCCCGTATACAGATTCCCTTCCTCATTTGTCAGGCTTTGCAAAGGAGCTGAGCACTGAGAAAAATATTGTTGCTCTTTGTTAAAAAACAAAACCAATTAAATACAGATTATATCTATATTATATAATATTATATATATAGTAAAGAAATGCAACTACAAGTTGTACACTCATTTGTTTTAAATGATCTTTCTATGTAAAGAACTATAGTTATAATACAATATTTAAGTGATACAAATTTTAATTGATGAAATTTTGATTGAAAATGTATTGAACAAGATTTTGTTTTATCAGAAATTTTAAAGTATTTTTAAGAAATCAAAAATGGAAGATAATAAAAGTCACATTTCGAAATTCTTTCAAAATGATTTGATTAGTTTTTTCATGAAACATTTATGGAATGACGTTAAATAAACGTTATTGTTTTGCTGTTAAACCATTCGTGCTTGTAAAGTTTATTTTTAACGATCTATTGAATAGATCTAAGATGACTTTAGATTTTTCCCTCCGACAGTGCACTTTAGCAATGGGCAATGCTGATGAACTTTAAGTCGAATCAGCCACAGGGGGCCATATGCAAAAAAGCGGGGCAAGTTGGCTGCAAACTGATTGAATGCTTTGGTGCGCCATCCGCCATTCGATGGCCATTAATATGCGCTCTAAGTGATGGGAATTACTGTAATTTCAGTGCACCTAGTCCAGCTCCCTGGCCAACTCTTTTGGCTTTGGGCCTTGGCTTTTTCTGGTATTTCCCCCCCTTTTCGCTATTTTTTTTTTCTCTCGTTCCGTTCGGGGCGTTTGCAGTAGCCGTGTTCGTAATTGAAACCTCTTTAGTGTGGCTAAATGGCAGGGCCAAGAGCTCAGGGGTATGGGGATGGAGATGGGGGAAATGGGAATGCTTGGTGTTCATCCTCTGGCCAATATTCAAAGTGCTCTATGAGCCGAACCGAGCCATAATTTTTGCATAGTTCTTGCCACGTTTTTCCGTTCATCGGTTTGTGCGGTTTGATCTTGCCACAAAAACACAAAAGAAAAAAAAACCAGGAAAAAAGAACAAAGTGTTGTGCTGTGTTGGTAGCCAGTTTTTGGCCCGAAGGCCGCCACATATTTGCCAAGCATTTTGTGTGGCCAAAGCTGCAGATATAGCAACAGCTTGATCTGCCATGAATTATGCATGTTGAGATACAAAACGAAACGGCAGTGGGAGGTGGATATTCCGATTTGGGTGCGATTTATGGCGCGGCAGATCTAGCAGGCAATGCATACCTAATCGCGATTACAATACATTATAACAGCAAATGTGTATATTACAAGATACATTGTATATCTACCTATATATATTTGGGAAAGATCCATCTGCATCGATCGCTGAGGGGGTGGCATGTTTGCACCGTTAGCTTTGCAATTACAATGCAATTACTCTGCAATCGGCCAAAAGGAAGTGCAGTTGAGCGTGCGCCGCACAGGAGGTGAAAACTTTCCCTTAAACATCCGCCTGGAAACCTGCTCGCCATTGCCATTCCAATCGATGCGTTAATACGTTAATAAAGTGTGTAAATTGCGGCTGAGGCTTATCGCCGGGACACGAGGCCAAAATGCTGCCAAGCGAACGAAAAAAAAGCTATAAAAATGCAGCAAACATTAAGTTATACACTGGAAGAAAGTAATATCGGCCTGGGTCTGTAAAGTATTTTTTGTTATTATTGAGATAAGACTCACTTCATTCATTTAAGATTAATAAAACGACTATAAATCAGTATAGCGTGACGTATTTCATTTAGTAATTATTATTATAATCTTAACTTCAAATAAAATATTGTATATTAGGTTATTTCTAAATTTTTATTTAAGGACTTGCAAACTTTCAAGATACATTCCATTTATGCAAGGAATATGAATTCTAAATGAAGTTTCTTTGAAAATATTTGCTATTTATATGATTAGACAACATCTAGTAATTATGTTTTCTATAAATATAAATTTCCAGGTATTTTAAAAAATGCAATTGATGTACTTAAAATACTTCTAATGTATTGAATGATTCTTTATTTAGTTAGGTAACAATGTTCCTGTTTCTAGAAGTAAGTTATAAGTTTTTTAACGTGTGACTAGAACTGCAAATGGAGAATTAATAGAGCGTGTTAACCGTTGTGCAAATTATAAACATAATTAATATGGTAGGCCATACTCACACACATGATCGGGAAAACGCGGGAAGGGGCGGTGAGATTAATTTTAGCGATAGTGTTTGCTTTTGGCTTGAGGTTACTTGCCTGGCCCGGTCGACAACTGCCTCTGGTTTGGCTTGTTAGCTGATTGATTTGCGTTTTGTTTGCACTCTGGACGTGGTCAAGTATGGGCATCAATTAGAAATGCCTGGCAGCCACAATTATGCAGATGAGCCTGAAGTCTGGATGGAGTCTGAAATCTCGATGGTTTGTTGGGGATGAGCTGGCGATTGGCTTTTGCCATTTGCCAGATAAATCACGAAAAATGTCTATATAACGGGTCCCAAATTGATAGCAGTGAGTTGGCAATTGTTTCATTAGCAGATTGATGATGACAAAGTGGTATATATCGGTTATAAATCCCGATAAGTTATTAGAGATAGTCTGTAAAATATATTACCATAGCGTACAGAATATTCAATAAAGACAACCATGCCCTTTTATGATATAAAATCTAAGAAGTACGAAAGTTAAAAACCAAAGCAATCTAAAGATATTTTCCAACTTAGCCCATTTAAATTAAATTAACCTTTTCAAACACCAACCCACAATGTAAATTACTGCCATTTACCTCTTCATTCTTCTCCCCACCCAAGAACCGACTCGAATCCACACCCAAGCATCCGATGCACCCATCTATGTATAACCCATCCCAACCCAGGCAATTTTCCCACAATCATCACATTCAAACACGCCAACCATCAACGCCAACATATTGGCATTTGTCCATTTGAAATGTACAAAAAAGAAGAGAGGAGCCCCAGAGTCAGCAAAGAAAAATGGCAAGAAATCTTTACAAATTAATGCCAATGGCAACACAGCATTCGAGCACCTGATGGCGGGGCAGAAAATGATATTTACACCACTTACATATAAAATTAGTTTGTACAAGTTGTCCGGACCTCTTACCTCCAGCATCTTGCTGCCTTCGCATTCAGCCTGTCCAACTGCCATTGACTTATATAAATACATTAAGTCACAAATCACAATTTCCCGATGCTTGAAATGAGCAAACGGAAGGCATACATTTTAAATTCGCCATGTGTGTGCGCAGCTCCTGCATCTCCTGGTTTTTGTTCCCCCTCTTTTACAGGAGGCCAGTGTCCATATTCCAGACCCGATCTGGCTAGTAAACAGCCCGCGGCGATTGCCGGCCAACCAACGGCACCAATCAATGCAATGTCGTCTGGTCTAGACGCAGTGCCCCATCGTCCCGAGTTCCCGATTGCCAGAAGTCCATCTCCCAGTCACCCAGCCACCTGACCAACTGCCCACCTGTATCCTCACGCCCCTCGGAACCACCCAGACTCAGACCCGAACCCAGAACCATCCCCGCCCACCTGCTGCACGGGGCTTGCGTGAGATTGGATATCAATCTTTTTGCAATTTCGTATGCAATTTAAAATTCATGAAACACATTCCTTTTGACTCAAAAGATGCAGGCAAATGTGTCTAAGTGCACTGGCAAAAAAGGCAAGCAAGTTATAAACTTTCCATATAATAAAATATGTGGGTAAATTATTATTATCTACCATGTGAACTCATTTTGGCTTAGATGTCTATTAAAGTGTGATTCACAAGGATGTGGAAATCACTTTTAAATGTAACATAAGGTGTCTCAAAGTATACAACAATTTATTTTACAATCATAGTACATTGAACTCGTTCAGATAAATTACTCTACTTTATTCCCTGCATACTTTTAGATACATAAACCATAGTAATTTGTAAGGCTGCCCCAACAAGAACTTGTCTTTCTCGAATTTATAAATAAGAATTCCGTAAATATATATAAATATATATATAATATTTGTGAAGTTTTAGAACTGTTTGTTTTTCAAATTACATTTAAGAGACATTTTTTCAATGTAATTATTTTCTAACCTTATAAAATGTACAGGACTATTCCAAAATTTCCTCTTTTATCAAAAGGAAATATTTAAGAAATATTTTTTCAACGTTTTTTATATCTTTATTATTTTTCTAATATAAATCCTTCCTTAAGAACTCGTTTTTTCCAGTGCACTGCCTGCTGCTGTCTCCGCAACCACCATCAGGATTGGGATTGCGATCTTCCTCATCATGGTAGTCCGTCGTCCGATGTCCGATGTCCAGTGTCCTCCATCCAGGGTCCACTGTCCACTGTCCGTTGGCTTGGGGGCCAGAGAGCAGGCTCAAATTGCCGTTTGCATTATTTATTTTGCCTCTATTGATGAGGCGGCTGTCGGCTGTTGACGGCTTTGCCAGCACTGTTTTGGCCAGGCTTTTTGAGTTGGACGGTTTCTGTGGCTGCCTCTGCGGTTGCCCCACTCATACACAGAATCCAAGGGGGAATCGGAATCGGCTGCCACTGCCGCTGCCGTTACTTGTTTAAAATATTACAATAAGGTGGAGAACATAATAATAATAACAAACAGTGTCCCCGCACTCTTCCGCTATTAGTTTAATGTTTTGTTTATTGTCCAACGGCCCGGGTGCGTCTGAATGGCACTCCATGGCCCATTATGTTGAGTAGTTTCACAGCCGATTCCATCCGATATGTGAGTGTTTGTCCGCTCGATTGGTTAGCCTAATGGTCAGTTGGACACTGGGTGGTTGGGTTCCTGTTCCCCAAGTGGAGTGACAGTGGATCTGCCTTTTGAATGTGGCAACAATTGAATGCCATGCTCGAGCCCCCCATTTTGTTCAATTGGTACGGTCGGAAAATGTGAAATGCATTTTGTGGAATATGTTTTAAGGGAAATTGGCAAACCTGAAATTTGATTTTTGTAAAAAAATATCATACAAATGTTTATGTAGAGAGTTTGGTTACTTTTGTGCTTTGTCAGTAAAACCATCTGTATGGAAATTTTTTAAATGAGGATGGGTATAATTTCAAAGGACCAGCTGGAAAAAAAATATATTTTTTCCTTATTTGTGTATGAGGTGTACGAATTCCTGATAGCCTTTTATTTCTAATTTGGTATTCCAGAAATGTTAAAGGTAATTTTGTATACAATATATTAGTTATATTAGTAAATATATTTAAATTCTAATTTTGCTTTTCCTTAACGTTGTATATTACACATGCATAGCCACATTACTTATATAAATTTATTAATATGTGTAATAAAATTTATCTCTACTAAAACCTTGTTAGAATTTCACAAACATTATAAACTTGCTAAATTACAACTCCTGCTTTTCTCATTTGATTACCCCCCAAGCACCATCAAGATACATTACTTTTGTTGATTTTACCGAAGTTAAATGAGGACCCCCTCTGCCAGTTTCCAGTGCATTAGTCTCTGCTGTTTACCCGGTTATTTATACTGTCTTCTAATGCAACTTTAACGTTAGAACAACTGCCATTGGGCCCACACCATTCAGATTTAGAGCCATCAACCCTGTGGGAGTCAGTATTTTCGGCCAAGTTGGCATTCCTAGTTAAGACATTACCCATGGTGATTAACATAAATAGCCCAGATGCAACCCTTCAGTAGCAAGGATCCGATCCTCGCTAGAATACCAAAAATACCAGTTTTATGGATTTTGGGGATTTTGTGCATCCTACATCCACTCTAGACGCCATGATTTCCTCCTCTTTGTCGCAAGCTTCTCCCAAGATCGGTTCGTTCTCTGCAAAAAGTGCTATAATTTTCAAACCCGTCCGCATCCACACATCCGCGTGTGAAATTCTAGGAATTTTGGTTGAGCAGTACGACCTGTTATCACTCCCAATATTGGTGGTAAGATTATTCGACGATATATTGGAAAAATCTAATTGTAATTCCTGGAAAACAGCAGTGACCAGAGACACGTGCAAATTCTCGGAATTGACGGAAGTTTTACAGCCCTCCCTCTGCGCACAGCAAGGAGCAGGTGCCGCGTGCAGCGGTTCATCAGCGGAACCATACATTTCTTGAGCGCCAGGCCATAATCACCATTTGGGATTCTTATACCGCACACCGCGTGAAAGGAATCTGTCTTCTTTGCCACACCTGGATTAATTTCATCATCGGCATATCATAAGCGGCTTCAAAAATCGCCGCAGTCAACCCGCGTGAGGTTTTGACTTTGCCAAGCCCGCACCACGATCTACAAGTCAGATCAAGTTGCAGTTCGGGCGAAAAACGCACCGGCGCCGATTCGGCGTAATTCGGGCAAGACAGCGGAGGCGGACGCCGCATCCCAATTGGAATTTCAGTTCCAATTCTGCTTCCAGTTAATTTTGGCCGGGACTGCCAACTCGTTTTTGTATCGCTAAAGCGATTGTAGTTTAATTTTCTTATTCTAAATATTTGTACGACAAGTTTCTAATTTAATTTACGATTCCTATTTAGCTTTTATACTTGCGTGTGTGCTTACGACATAGTATGACATATATACACCTAAATTAAATTATCCTACAGCGCACATCGATCGTCATCAGGCCTGCTGACTTCGTTGGAGAGTTCGTAAGTACGGCATAGCCGTAAATCATTTACATTCCTACATATATATTCATTCTTGTCTGAGCCCGCACACTTTTGGTACCAATATATACATGTAATTTTTCCACATTCGCGTATTGATATAAATATTAAATAAGAATCGTTTGCACTTATCTAATTTAACGTAATCCGCCTAAGTGATTTCCTGTAATTTTTGAATAAGCTTGCCGCATATCGATAAAATATGTAATCAGTTTCGTAATAATTTAACGTAAACAAAATATCCATTTCTTTTCCTATTTGATAATCTTGTACTGACACTCGATCATATAGAGAGTCTTTTGGCGTAAAGAACGCTTAGTTCTAAGGCTTTAGTGTTAGGATTTGTAGTATTAAGAACCATGAACCATATTATCGTGTTTGCCGTATTAAATGAAATTTAAGATGAATTAATTTGTGATCTTTTGAGGGCACCTTAGAGGATGTAGCGCAGCGGTTGTTTTAAGGGTGGAGTCTAATGAGACTTCACAGGTAGGGTGGGTATAGAAGGTGGCCAATAACATCTGGGCCTCCGTCTTCGATAGGTACAGTCTCTCGTCCGAATCTTAGCCGATAGGTTAAAAATCCTTATCGTTACCGTCTCTCTGTCTACTATTGTTAGTTCTGTGACACTCTTGTTTCATCTTAACACAAACCCACACCCATCTCCCTGAGCAGGCCGGTCAAAGCGTAGACAGAGGTGTTAGGGTGGACAACGCTCATAGAGTGTGTTCGTTACAGAATTAAATGGCGCCCAACAATGGAGCAAGCCCGATGCCTGATCAGGCATCTGTCGTTTGACAGCCGAGCTTCCCGAAAATATTTCAATCCATCCATTTTTGTAAAATTGTAGTTTCAGTTAGTATTTCATTTTTGACTTGGATTTGATGGTACTCTGGATAGATTCGGAGCCATACCAGCAGAAATGTTATACTTTTGTTACATGTTTTTCTATCAGTTCGGTCATACTCGGACATTATAGTTAAAAACATTCCATTTTGATTATTTGATACTTCGGAATTTTAGTTCTGATTTAAGGTCGGTTCTTTACCAAGTTTTCAGTTTTCAAACCACATCTTCTATCCAATTAAAATCGAGATTTGTTCTAGCTGGAAAAATTCGGCTAGTCCCTCTTTTGATTGGTTAGACCTCAAAATACTATTTTTATATAATTAATTCCGCAAACATTTTCAGTTAATAATTAGTACCTATCGAACGAAAATCAACCTGCTGCTACATTACTCCTCAGGATAAGCCCCTCGTATTTTTATGATACTACCGCATTCCGAATTTCTCAAGGATCTTTCTCGTCTTGTCATTGTTGAATGATTATCGTATACTTCTATCGCATATCGTACATATCTATCGCATATCGTATATTTCTATCGCAAATCGTATATCTTCCATTTCTCTTTTTAAGTTTTTGAGATTAGTTGGTTGTTTAGTTAGGTTTTAAAAATGTCGGTTAGGCACAGCAACGAGAACCTAGTTTCTCTAGGTGATGATGACTCAGTGATGTGCACCCTCTGCAACGCAGTAGTTTTCGAATTGGATTTAATTGAAACTGCTTGTAAACATTGCTTTCATAAGGCTTGTCTACAAAACTGGCTGCAGGATAGCAACACTTGTCCAACATGCTCTCAACCATGTTCTCAGTCCCAGACGGTATCTAACCCGAATTCCGGTATGCCAAATCGAATGATGACCAGATCTAGGTCTCGTAACGCCGATAATCAGAACATTATTATCGTCCCTCAGAATGGCAACTTGAATCCCCAGCAAGACAATAGGCAAACTATTGACTCAGATGTAACCGAAGACCCAGATCAGCAAAGTCTTGCGAATCAAATGCGAGCATTTCAAAAAAGCATGTTAGAGAACCAGAGAACATTTCAAGTAACCATGACAGATACAATCACAGAAAAAATGACTCAGATGTTTAGCCAATTGAATAGGTCTACGTTTGTGGATAACAATACGCAGCACGAATTCCGTAACAATTCAGGACAAGTCGGTTTCCAGAACAATCAGGGTCAAAACAGTCAGCGAGTTAGGAACTCTCCGGATGTGCGAAGCGATCGCAGCGATCTTTCTTTGGATCGTCCTGACAGAATTTCAAATGTGATTTCCAACTGGCGAATCAAATTCAGTGGGTCAGCTGACGACATCGCAGTTGAGGATTTTATATACCGAGTAAACTGTCTCACTACACAAAGCCTAAACGGAAATTTCGATTTGTTGTCGCAGTTTGCAAATTTGCTATTTGCAGGTCCTGCTCTATCTTTTTACTGGCGTGTTCATAGGTCGGTAGATGACATGAACTGGCATGTATTATGCAGACGCTTAAAGGAGAGATACTCAGATCAGAGATCAGACCGTGAAATAAAAAGTGCCATGCGTCGTCGTAAGCAGGGTTCAAACGAAAGTTTTGATGACTTTCTTGACGCAATGCTTATCATAGCTAATTCCCTCCGAGAGCCCATGCATGATAGTGAGCTAGCCAGCGAAGTGCGCCACAATCTTAAGGCAGACTTGAAACTTGAGTTACTGCATGTTGACACCCCTTCTTTGGAAGCTTTGCGTAAGGCGTGTCACCGCCACGAAGAATTTCATCGTAGCACTCGATCGAAGCCAATTCAACGCCCTAATGTAACAAAACGGTTTGTCAACACAATTCTTCACGAATACGACTCTGAAGACCAGTCCGAAGACGAAGCCGATGTCGAGGGCGAAGTCTGCGCAATTAAGCCTGCAGACAAATTCATATGTTGGAACTGTGATGGAACAGGTCACAGGTACCATGATTGTCTAAAACCTCGCCGTATTTTCTGTTACGGTTGCGGCATACCCGATGTATATAAACCAAATTGTGCAAAATGTAAATCGGTATCGGAAAACTCCAAGCAGGACATTCGCAAAATGAATGTCCGCCGTTAGCCTTGGATATTCTTAGTACTCCGGATGCTACGGCAACGGATAATTTATCTGATGTGTCTACTCCCAAACCTGATGAACCGACTACTAAAGCGTTCAATCCATATCACCTGTGCTTGCAAGGGTATCTTAAACGAAGGCTTAAACCTGTTAGTGTCAATTCTATCTTTGCTTACAAACGTCGTTCTACCTTGCGTATACGTAAATTCTGGATGCGCAAACGAGCTTTTAACCGTTGCATTATCTCATCAATCATCCACAAAAAGAATGACATCCGGCCTTTCACAATGGTGCAGATTTTCGGCCTCGAATATTCAGCTCTCTTAGACAGCGGAGCCAACAAAAGTGTCATTGGTGGAAAGCTTGCCCAACAAATAATATCTGACAAACTTTATAACAAATTCAAAAGCATAGTCCGTACTGCAGACGGCCAAACACAATCCGTGGCTGGCACAATCTCCATTCCCTTGACGTACAACTCTATAGATTCAAAATTTGAATTCTTAATAGTACCCTCTATTCAACACAGCGTGATATGCGGCATGGATTTCTGGGAAACCTTTGGCATTTCCATCCAACTTTCGTTTTCAGTTAACGAAATTGAATACAAACCCGAGGACGACCCCTCACACATCTGTTTATCCAACGCACAGAAATCAAAGCTGAAAAAGGTAATCGACTTCTTTCCATCATTCGAAAGTGAGGGCTTAGGTTTGACCAGATTGATAGAACACAACATTGACACATCTACCGCGAAACCAATCAAACAAAGGTTTTATCCTTTATCGCCAGCTAAAGAAAAGCTTTTGTGTGTCGAAATCGATCGCATGATTGAAATGGACGTCATAGAAGAGGCACCATCATCGCCTTGGTCTTCTCCGGTTACCTTGCACGTCAAACCTGGCAAGGTACGTTTCTGTCTCGATGCGAGGAAACTTAATGCAGTTACCATTAAGGATGCTTACCCGATTCCTATTATGGAAGGTCTGCTTAGTCGTCTCCCGCCAGTGCATTGCATTTCTAAAATAGATCTCAAGGATGCGTTTTGGCAAATTTGCCTAGATCAAGAGTCCCGTGCAAAGACAGCGTTCACGATACCAAACCGTCCGCTGTACCAATTCAAAAGGATGCCATTTGGTTTGACCAACGCACCGCAAACCATGTGCCGTTTAATGGACCTTGTAATACCGTATCAGCTGAAGTCGCACGTTCTAGTCTACCTTGATGACCTTTTGGTGTTGTCAAGCAGCTTTGAAGACCATCTTCTACATCTTTCTGAGGTAGCCACCCAGCTGAGAAAAGCAGGATTGACAATTAACGTCCAGAAAAGTCAGTTCTGTCTGAAAAGAGTAGATTACTTGGGATATTTGGTTGGAGAAGGAACACTTCAAGTTAATCCAAACAAGATTAGCGCTGTCAGTGAATTCCCGATACCAAAAACTCAGAAACAGCTGAGAAGATTTCTTGGTATGACTGGTTGGTACCAGCGCTTCATTTCAAACTATTCCTCAGTCATATTCCACCTAACAGAGTTGCTACGTGGCAAAGACTTTCAATGGAATGAACATGCTCAAGAGGCCTTTGAGAACATCAAAGCCAAGTTATGTTCTGCCCCATGTCTCGTTCACCCCGATTATGAGAAACCGTTCATTCTGCAGTGCGATGCCTCACTACATGGTGTTGGCGCAGTTCTGGCCCAATGTGACCAATCTGGTTGCGAACGACCAATAGCATTCATGTCCAAAAAACTTAACAAAGCCCAACGTAACTATACAGTTACCGAACTTGAATGCATGGCTGTAGTCTTGGCAATAAAAAAGTTCAGGATGTATATTGATGGACATTCTTTCAAAGTAGTCACTGACCACTCCAGTTTGCGTTGGCTTATGAATCAATCTGATTTAAGCGGTAGACTGGCCAGATGGGCTATCAAACTTCAGGGTTACTCCTTTGAAATCGAGCATCGTAAAGGATGTGAGAATGTCGTGGCGGATGCTCTATCCCGTGCTTTCGAGGACGTGGAAGTTGCTGCGCTGAATTTTGAAGTTCACCCTGAAATCGATCTTGCATCAGATGCTTTCCAATCGGAAGAATATTCTGCACTCCGGAACAAATTCTCGTCCTCACAGCTACCTGATTTCCAAGTAGTCGACGACTTTATCTATCACCGTGCAGCATTTCCCAATTCAATTGACACTTCACCAGACGATTGCTGGAAATTGTTCGTACCCGAATCGTTACGCCAAAGCGTAATTAGTGCCGCCCATGACCAACCATCATCTGCGCATTGTGGAATGACCAAATGCCTAGAGCGCATTCGCCGCCGCTTTTACTGGCCAAACATGGTAATCAACGTGCGGGACTACATACGCAACTGCGAAACGTGCCTCACTACAAAGCATCCTACGCGTTCCTTGAAACCACCTATGGGCGCTCAAGTGCATAGCGAAAGGATATTTCAACGACTCTATCTGGATTTTATTGGCCCATTTCCGCGTTCCAAGTCTGGAAACATAGGCATATTGATTATCCTGGATCACTTTTCAAAATTCACTTTTCTAAAGCCAGTGAAAAAGTTCACCACTAAAGTGATAATCAGTATACTGCAGGACGAAATCTTTCCCTGCTTTGGTGTGCCCGAGACAGTCGTGAGTGACAACGGCACTCAGTTTAAAAGCCGTGACTTCTCTGACTTCCTCTCGAAATATGGCGTGCGCCACATGTTCACAGGCGCCTATGCTCCGCAGTCCAACGCAGCGGAAAGAGTCAACCGTTCAATCAACGCGGCTTTAAGAGCTTACATTCGTTCGGACCAGCGTGAATGGGATGTTTTCCTCAGCAGCATCAATTGCTCACTTCGTAACTTCCTTCATCAGTCTATCGGTGTATCACCGTACCAAGTTGTTTTTGGGCAACATATGATCTCACACGGCCAGGACTATAAACTGTTGCGCAAGTTGGGTTTACTCGCCGAAGGTGATGTCAACCTTTCAAGGACTGACGAGTGTCAGAAAATTCGTGCAAGCATCCATAAACATCTGAGCAAAGCTTATGAGACGAACCAGCGCACATATAACCTACGTACGAGGCCTAGATCGTTCGAAGTAGGTCAAGAGGTGACAAAACGGAACTTTGCGCTGAGCAACGCTGCCAATAATTTCAACGCAAAGCTAGCACCAGTCGGAACAAAAGCGAGAGTTAAGGAGAAACTTGGTCAATCAATATATGTTCTGGAAGACATGAACGGCAAAGAGCTTGGTAAATTCCATGCCAAGGACATCTGGTGATCCCTCCTGACTCCTTTTTCAGTTTTTATTATTAGTCACAGGGACTAAAAATCAAAACTGTGGTTGTGGGAGTCAGTATTTTCGGCCAAGTTGGCATTCCTAGTTAAGACATTACCCATGGTGATTAACATAAATAGCCCAGATGCAACCCTTCAGTAGCAAGGATCCGATCCTCGCTAGAATACCAAAAATACCAGTTTTATGGATTTTGGGGATTTTGTGCATCCTACATCCACTCTAGACGCCATGATTTCCTCCTCTTTGTCGCAAGCTTCTCCCAAGATCGGTTCGTTCTCTGCAAAAAGTGCTATAATTTTCAAACCCGTCCGCATCCACACATCCGCGTGTGAAATTCTAGGAATTTTGGTTGAGCAGTACGACCTGTTATCACTCCCAATATTGGTGGTAAGATTATTCGACGATATATTGGAAAAATCTAATTGTAATTCCTGGAAAACAGCAGTGACCAGAGACACGTGCAAATTCTCGGAATTGACGGAAGTTTTACAGCCCTCCCTCTGCGCACAGCAAGGAGCAGGTGCCGCGTGCAGCGGTTCATCAGCGGAACCATACATTTCTTGAGCGCCAGGCCATAATCACCATTTGGGATTCTTATACCGCACACCGCGTGAAAGGAATCTGTCTTCTTTGCCACACCTGGATTAATTTCATCATCGGCATATCATAAGCGGCTTCAAAAATCGCCGCAGTCAACCCGCGTGAGGTTTTGACTTTGCCAAGCCCGCACCACGATCTACAAGTCAGATCAAGTTGCAGTTCGGGCGAAAAACGCACCGGCGCCGATTCGGCGTAATTCGGGCAAGACAGCGGAGGCGGACGCCGCATCCCAATTGGAATTTCAGTTCCAATTCTGCTTCCAGTTAATTTTGGCCGGGACTGCCAACTCGTTTTTGTATCGCTAAAGCGATTGTAGTTTAATTTTCTTATTCTAAATATTTGTACGACAAGTTTCTAATTTAATTTACGATTCCTATTTAGCTTTTATACTTGCGTGTGTGCTTACGACATAGTATGACATATATACACCTAAATTAAATTATCCTACAGCGCACATCGATCGTCATCAGGCCTGCTGACTTCGTTGGAGAGTTCGTAAGTACGGCATAGCCGTAAATCATTTACATTCCTACATATATATTCATTCTTGTCTGAGCCCGCACACTTTTGGTACCAATATATACATGTAATTTTTCCACATTCGCGTATTGATATAAATATTAAATAAGAATCGTTTGCACTTATCTAATTTAACGTAATCCGCCTAAGTGATTTCCTGTAATTTTTGAATAAGCTTGCCGCATATCGATAAAATATGTAATCAGTTTCGTAATAATTTAACGTAAACAAAATATCCATTTCTTTTCCTATTTGATAATCTTGTACTGACACTCGATCATATAGAGAGTCTTTTGGCGTAAAGAACGCTTAGTTCTAAGGCTTTAGTGTTAGGATTTGTAGTATTAAGAACCATGAACCATATTATCGTGTTTGCCGTATTAAATGAAATTTAAGATGAATTAATTTGTGATCTTTTGAGGGCACCTTAGAGGATGTAGCGCAGCGGTTGTTTTAAGGGTGGAGTCTAATGAGACTTCACAGGTAGGGTGGGTATAGAAGGTGGCCAATAACATCTGGGCCTCCGTCTTCGATAGGTACAGTCTCTCGTCCGAATCTTAGCCGATAGGTTAAAAATCCTTATCGTTACCGTCTCTCTGTCTACTATTGTTAGTTCTGTGACACTCTTGTTTCATCTTAACACAAACCCACACCCATCTCCCTGAGCAGGCCGGTCAAAGCGTAGACAGAGGTGTTAGGGTGGACAACGCTCATAGAGTGTGTTCGTTACAACCCTTTTGGCCCCAGTTCACCTGCTTATTAGATTATATGCATTACACCCTCTGGCCGTTGAGCATTAATCCACAGACTGAAACACGAAAGCCGGGAGCGGTACTACTTCCACATCCCACCACTAGCCACAAAACCCACCGAAACCTGCAACAATGATTACCTGTACTTTGGGGGCACGTAACATGTTAACGTTGCATGTTGCACATACAAGAACTGCTTATCTCTGGTTAGCCAAAATCCCTCCTTTTGGGGTGGGAGGGCAACTCCATTCAACTAGCCAAGTTTTCGACGGATTAAGCTGATTAATTTGAGGCGATAAGAGTGCGGTGATGGCCCCCAGTGGATCCAGGTTGCCGTTTAGATGGAGGAACAGGTACTGGGTACTGGGGCTAATCCCGCCAGTTCGAAGGGTAAACAAAAATATGTTTTGCCGTTAGTCGCCGCCCGGCCATATCAGAAGTCAGTCAGGTAACAAAAAACTTTAGCTTCCTGTCTGCCAAGTTTTTAGGCGGCACGACTTGCCTCTCTTTCTCGCAATTTTTAGGCGGCATCGTCTAGCGGTAACCCAAAAAAGAAAGATTTTAATACAGTGAATACGGATAGAAAGACAGAATTAGTAAGTAGTAATATAAAATATTAAAAATAAATTGGTAAAATGTTTATTTCATTTTAGTATTAATATATTCATATACTTATAATATATTATTTAGTAAAATACTTCATAAATACCATCTTAGATGGGTATTTAATAAATATTTCAATAGGTATCAATTTATTTTATATAGTAAGCCCCACATTTCCAACAATGTTGCCCTTTTCGATTGACCACTGTATGCAAAATAAATTTCTACAAAAAAAGAGAAACAAAAATTGAACTGCCTTTTCATTTGGGGGGCCGGACAAAAACATATTTTTGTATAAAATTTCAAATTCGTTTTAGCATCGAATTACGTGCATGTTCTGAACATTATAGAGTGGGCGGCTGGAGAGTAGGCGCCAATTAAAATCGTTTCGAATTTCGCAGAAAATATCATAATTCCATGGAACTAACATGCATTTGCCAGCAACAATGTTCCATTGAAATGCGATACTTTTCCAGGTTAACTGGGAGAAGGGCCGCCGGGATTGGAATCGAGGGGCTCTTGGGGACCCAGCCCAACCGCAAAACTCTGACATGGCCTCAACCTCAATTTCCGAAGAGCTCCTTCACTCAACTCATCTCACATGTGGGAATCGATCGACTGTGTAAGCTTAATGCGTAAACAAAAAATTAAAAAGGGTTCAAAACGGGATAAGTAAAAGGAATGTGAGGTGTCTTGAACCAAAAAGCTAGAATTTTGAAAAAAGAAATTTAATTAGGAGTTAAACAAACAAAAATTGAATAATTATTATTTTATTATTTTTTTAATTCAACATTCTTACAAACCTGTAATCCACACTGTATAGATCTTCCTTGATACTTGTTGTTCAAGCTACAAAGATTAAAATTATTATAATAAATATTACAAAAAATAATACATACATATCTGCATATAGCACTCAAGGTCTGAATATAAAAAATTCCAGAGAGGAATTCAGCAAATTATAAATACATTTAGTATTTCTAAGATTTTATAATAGATATGTGAAAGTATAACACTTACTCTATATAATTTAGTAACATTTTAAATTTTATTGATCCGTCTTTGATTGGCAATTAATCTAAAAATGCCTTTTAAGGAAGAGGTTGGCATATGCTATTAAAGACACAATGTAATAGAATATTTCCCCTGTCGCCGGACCGCTTAAAGTGACAAAGTTGTTTTTTCCTGCCGCCGCCAATCGAGCTTCTCCCCAATAATCCGTTCCGAGACACTGGCAAATTGGCCGGATTTTCAGATTCAGATGCAGTTGGCCGCCGATCGTTAAAATGCCTACGCTCAATTGGACCCCTCAATCCGCGCCGGTCACTCCCCGATTCCGAAGTTTTGGACCCAGTTGACGGGGCTTTGGACCCAGTTTACAAGCGGTTAACATGTTTGAGGCTGGTGCCGGGCGTCATTTACATGTCCGCGTGCCCCTCCCCCTGGAAATCCTCCCCTGCCTTCGACAACATGTTTACATTTTTGCACTAATTTAATTTTTTCGCGTTTAGCCGTTGTTGATGCTGTCGGTTAGTTGAAATTTTTTTGCCGGCTTAAATTGCTGTTGAGTTAATTTAAATTGGTATTTGATTATATTTGGACGACCGTTTATGGCCAACTCAATTAAGCCCAATCAATGGATTGGCGAGATTTTTGCATTCAACTGGCTTTATTGGCTCCGCTTGAATTTTCATATATACCAATGTAATTTTTTTTTCTTAAAGTGAAGATATGCCATCGTCTGCCGAAAAGCTCCACCCAAGATGATGGGGAAAAAAAGATGGGAGGCCGAGGCCACATGACTTGGCCAAGCCCAGACGGAAAACATGTTTTCTGTGGCCCATTGCATGTCAAATGAAAATTAATTTTGGCACTTAAACAAAAGGATTTGACTTTTAATCCCTGGCTATAAATGGCATGTGTGCATATATACGAGTACCTGGCACATAAATATCCCAAAGGAGTGTGTGTGTGTGTCGGCTTAAGCCAAAATAATGAAATTTTCTAACAAAAGCAACACCTTGCCTTGTCCTCATCATCATCATCACGTAGTCGTAGTCGCAGTCATCGTCTGGCTATAGCAGCAATTTGTGCTGACTTAGGTAACCTCCATGGGGAGTGGGCTCTATAAGGAGTGGGAGGCGGTGGACAGGTTGGATTTTGATAGCACGAAATGTGAACAGACAGCCGGCTCTGCAGGGGAATTTTAAATACTCACACGAAGATTGGCGATATTGGACGCCTTGAGAGCTCAACTAGGAGCCGACTTATGGATATATTTTAGCTGGATATATATGATTATTTTTGAGCTCCTTAATTTAAATACGTATTTAAACATAACCTTGTAGTAAAAAACATAGCAACAGTATATAAATTAAATTCATAATCATTAATAAATTTAAATGACAAAAGGCGAAATACGATTTTAATAATTCCATGATCGTATTATAATTATCCCATTATTTATTTGCACAACCTCTAATAAATTTTAAAATGGTTAAAAAAAATTCCTCTAATTTATTAAGCAATTAACATCCATACTCATTAAATCATCATATTGTTTATTGACTTTTTATATATTTTGGGTTAACGATAATACCAGATTAACCGATATTTTAGAAATGTTTATAAACACAATTCATTTTAATGCTTTACCGCTGTCTAATGACTTATAATTATGGCAATATTTGTCAAAAAATAATTAGATAGCTGTACAACAATTATCTAACATTTAACAACCTTAAAATGCTTATATTTGACCGTAAATTAGAATATTCATTAAGTCACCGATTAAAATTTGCAAATACCTATAATTTTCATAGTATTTAATTAAATTTTAACGTTTACTTGTATCTGCATTATGTTTTCAAAATGTTTTTTAATGGGATAGGAAAACAAAGTAGTAAGTTTTATCTTAAAAATGTATATTTAACTGCCAAGGTTGACATTGAAAAATAGTAATTATTTTTATGAACAGGAGTATGTTGAGGACTATTCTTATGGACAGTAAAATATTTATTTATATGTTCTAAGAAGCAGAAAATCCATTAAAGGAAACAGTATTATTTTAATTACATTTGCTTTATGTACTATTATAATTAAAAGAAGATTTCCTACATTTACACATTAAAAAGGCACCACTCAAACTGTCAGCTTAATTTAAATTTATCCTAGTCATTTAGTTATTTTGCGTGGGCAGTAACTTGCGGGAAATTCAAAATATGACTGCAATTAGTGAAATATTTGAGAGGGTTACTTGCGACTAAATGGGAAATGGGGAAAGGCGAGTCAGATGTTAGCCGTATATTAATTGCAAGGCTGGCGAAAAGTGAAAAGTGTCATAACAAGGCGAAGAATGATGGGACTGCCGCTGTGACTGTGAATGCGACTGAGATGCGATGACGTTTGCAGCTGAGTTTTAATGACTCACTAAATTATTCATACGCCGTGGATGCCGACGAATGGCGTTTTGTTTTGAGCACGCCAAGCGCTAAATGTAAACAATTCAGCGCCAGGCAAAATGAAAAGTCAACAAACTTGTGCCGAGGCATATGAATATGAATATGCAATGAATGCGCCAGCCAGCCTGGCCAAGATGATGTTGATGTCCTGCCGTTGACAGGATTGTGGATGTGGATGTGGCTGAGGATGTGTATATATGGAGGAGCATGTGTAGTGAAGTCACTTTCTACCCTTTCGCTCAAATAGAGGGATCACATGACTTGATTGCTTACACAGCCGCCATAGAACATGGAATATGGCATGCTGGCATACGTATACGTATTAATATGAAACGCTTTTGAGCACGTAGCAACACTTATGGCCCCTCAGTCAGCCATCCTGGATGGGATATATCACGACAATCATCAGTTCAGCAGGAGAACAAGTGTAAGTGTGAGTATGAGTGCGAGTGTGAGTACGACTATGAGTATGAGTATGAGTGCGAGTACGAGGACAACGGCAAACGACAATGACGAGCACAATGAGGACGGAACTCTGGAGTTCTGGTAGCTGTGCGTACGATTCCATTACCAAAATGCCAGTGGAGTGATATGACGAGATGACGACGACGATGATGATGATGATGATGTATCATGCATGAAGCATAAATTCCATTTTCAAGTGCACCTCAGAATCCTGGCGAGCCCCATCACGAGTTATCCTTTTTGTTGGCTTTCCATCTCTCATCTCCACTTTTTTTTTTCCTTTTTTTGCTGCAATTTTTATTTTCATTTTACTTGAGCCTACACTTCATTTAGCCCCGGCTGTATAGACCTCGCTTGCATTTATTTGTTCAAGGGTTTTTTCTTCGCTTTTTTTCCTCATTTTTTTTTTTGGTCCTGGCTCCCTGCTTTCTCACTCAAGTGTTCATGCATTTTCTTCATTGATTGCATTTTTTGTTCGTGCGGATGATGTTCGTTGCTAATTAGCCGAAGGGGTTGAAACAAAGGACTTCTGAGGGATATCGCATAATAATTATGCTCAAGTGGCGGCTGAAAATCCGTGAGTAAAATGCAATAAAGATTAAGGACGCACATCTGAATTTAATTGCATGCAAATAAAGTGAAGTCTTGAAATGAAAATTGGATGAAAAGGATTTTAAAACAGTAAAAAAATACGAGTTTTTAATTCCAATGCTAACTATTAGTCCCAACGCTACCTAATAATTTATAAGTATTAGTACGTTTTATGTTTTTATTCCCAGCTTTAGTTACATTTTATGAGTATTTAATGCAAATCTAATGAGTCCCAAAATATATTTGTAATGCCGCGGAACTAAAGTCACACATTTAGCAACTGAATTCCACACCTTTGTCGCAGCCATTACAACTGTATCAGTTTCATTCACAATTGAGTTGTTGCCATTGTTACGACTTTATAAGTGCCTGTATCTAAGTATCTAAGCAATGGCATAGTTAACGTGTTTTTTTTTGCCAGCTGCCGCCTGCTATATAAATATTTCTGATTGCGCTTTATAGAGTTATAAAGGAGTAAGCGAAAAAAAAAATGGCAAAGTATGGTAATAAATGCCATGGCATTTGAAAATGTTATTAAAAAATGCTGGAGAAAAAAATATACCGCATAGAGAGAGAGAAGTCAGGCCATGCATATAAATTGCACGGCCTGCATATAGAAATAAATAAGTGAAAAAAATAAAATGGTATACCAATAAGTGCTGGACAGGCTATGACGTCAGTTGGCCAAAATACCAAGCCAAAAGCCAAGTGGTGCCAGCCACAGAGATCACAGCTAAATCAGAACCATAAACCAGAAACAACTTCTAAAAACAACTTTCATTTTGTACTCGAGAACGCCGCGCTAAAGTACTGCAGGAAAAAAAAAATAAAAATTGAAATTAAAATTGAAGAAAAAAAGTTGGACAGACAGATGGAGACTTCAAATGATTGGGTTTAATTTCCCATTGAGAATGAAATGTGCCAAGGGGGGGGGCATAGAGTGGTGTGATTGGGAGGACCACGTTCGTAATTAAGTTGGAGTCGCATAATTCAATTAACGTCTTGGCTGTCGATGGCCAGAGGTTGGGGGTTCTAGTGGTTCTGGTGGTTTTAGAGGTATTTCGTACTGCTGGCTGGAGCACACGCAAAAGCACCCACTGTTCCATTGTATTTACTAAGTGGAACTGGTCACTGATCTGGATTAGCAGCAATAACAACAGCCGGCCCAGTAGACGTCAACACAATCACCACACAGAGACTCGAATGTTGCACTGGGCGAAGGAATGGCCATTAGAATACTTAGGAAATTTTTAAGATTTTAATGAAAAAAAATTGATTTAAATATTTATAATTTTTTTATATTTATATGTCATGCATTTTTAAAGATTGCAAAAATATTTTATAAAGACTCAACTCTTAATTTGGTGAATATGTTTTATTTTAATGCACCACCAATCATGTTTAAATTAAATAATTTAAGCCATTCCTTGGGCACTTAAATAAACTTTAATTTTACAACTGATGAAATATTTAAGATTTTGTTAAAAACTTATCAAACAATATTTCACTACTTGATCGGTAGGATATTTGTAATATTTTTTTTAATCACCTTAGAAATGCCTTGAAGTATGCAATACATTTTTTGTATATTTCCAAAGTGTCATCTTTCAGGAAATGCAACCCAAGGAGTTTTTTATCTGTTTCTGAGTAACAAGTACTGAACTTCACTACAATTAAGTTTCTAGGACACTGAGATTAGCTTAAGATTAAAAATTGGTTGAAAGAGATTTCTTTTACACCCCTTTATGACAGTTCGATTCTTCGGTTTCTTGATGAAATGCATTGAAGAAACTAAGATATGACCTTTCCATTTTCACAGTGCATTAGAGCCGGGCTAGGAAATATTGTGGGGACACCGCTGTACCAAAGCGTGACAGGCATGAATTAACAATTTGAATTAATGTCAGTTACTCATGGCATGGCTGCTGCTCCAAAGACCAAGTGCGATGGCAAGGGGGGCGGAATTGAGTGGGCGCCCTCGTTTTGGTTCGCCTTAGTTGCACTTACTAATTTCTGACTACGACTGGCATTGATCTTTGCATTGTCCGTCCGCCGGCGGCCACAAAATGAAAGGAAAAGTAAGTTACGATTACGTTAGAGCCCGACGTTAACGTTAACCAGAGGGAAAGGTAATTGCGATTTGGCCAAAAAGGGAAAGGAAATGTTTCCTGCGCTGTGATTTTTGCTTGGCCAAGTGTCAAAAATGTGGCAGTCGCCTTTTGGCTCAATGGAGGGCTAAAAAGGAGGAGGGGTAAGGGGAAGGGGAAGGGGCAGTGGCAGGGGAAACGAGACTGGAACCCGGCTGAGCTGGCGCCAAATTAACCGGAAATGTCACAATGGCAATGGGCGACGTGCGGCCCGCTGCCCGTTTTGGAAATTATACAATTTTGTCACGTGACGTGCATTAGAAAACACAGTCGCACAAACACCAAGATATTACCAAGACGTGCCAGACAGTCGCGGTCCAAACAGCAAAAAAAAAAAATGCTGAGAAAAAACAAAGAAAATCCGAGGGAAACGAATCAAACAATTAAAGGCCGACCAGATAATCTAAACATATTATAAGGAATGAAAGAGAAGTTCTAGAGATGATGTTTACAAAACTTACTAGGAATTCAAATTGAATATCTATAAAAGGGCTTCAAGTAAAGCATCTTTAGGTAACAATTAAAAAGGACTTTTGATTCAAAAGTTATACTAGAAACTGAAAAAAAGAACATCCCAAAAAAAATTAATAAAATCTTTTTAATCTTCATATAATTATTTGTATAACACGAATTTCATTAATTTAATAATAAGTCGTATTGTATTAAATACAACCCTGTGTAATTTACCTTAATTACAACCAATCCACCCCTGCGTACCCATTAGAAAACCATAAAAACCAGTACCGCCCCCCACTTAGACGAGTGTGAACCCGTCAAGTCCACTAAATGTCAACTGAACACGCGAAATTCCGCAGCAGGACTTTCACTGGTCAGAGAGTCCTGTTCTGAATCATACATACACATATTCCCAGGCCCTCGAAAAAAGTTTTTGAAAACCAAAGTCAACGTTCTCTATGTCACAACGGGGGGGGCTTAACATGAGTTGGGGTTAAAAAGGGTTGGGGTTACCACCGAAAGAAGCCGCAAAAGCGCGAGAATATTGGCGGACGAAATGCAAAACCCGCTTTGAAGTCTGAGCCCACTGATTTGCCTTCTTGGGGGCCAACTTACTAACTAAACTGCCACTTTGAAGTGGCGTAGTTTTCCCTCTTAACGCACTTTCTTCGTTGGCAGCGTTTTTCCAAAACCTTAACGGCGACCATTCCACCCAGAAAAGATGGCGGAAATGCTTCAATTTCAAAGGCGAAAAGCCGCCAAACGATGGAAAGAGATAGCTGCACGTACGAGGCCACATATGTGGTGGAAAAAGTTTTTCCTTTGCTGATTTCTTTTTTTTTTCGGGGGTTGAATGTCTAAGTGGGGGAGCACTTTCACTTTTCTTCACACCCAAGTTTTGGTTCGCCTGTCACAAGGATACAAGTATTTTTTTTGCAGACCCTTTTTGATTGGAAGTATTTGCCAAAAATGATGGGGGTGGGATTTTGATAAGGATATGCCCTGGGGTTGCAGTGGAATACAATCGTTTTCAAAGCAAATTTTTGGCAATGATTTTTCTTTGACGCAAGAGATGAAAGAGCTTTGCAATGACAATTCCGAAAAGGCAAGTAATACAACAAAATAAAGGGTTAGGAAGGGAAATTATTAAAAAAAAAAAAGTGAGAAAGACCACAAACAATTTTAAATTAGTGATGCAACCGTGTCACGCAATCTAGCACCTCTAATGCTATTATAACTAATCCATCTTCAAGAAGATTCTATGATGTATGACCCATTTTTCCACCCAACCACTTGATGAATGATCACCCGGATCGCATTTAAAACGAACTTAAAGTCTAGACCATAGACCAAAACGAAATTCACATAAATCTCTGACAGACTCGAAACTTGAAATTAAATTTCGTATATAATTAATATGAATTCATCGCTGGCCGGCTACTGTTAAACCGCTAGTCAAGGTCGATCAATGGCGCAGAGAAAACATAAATCCAGCTGTCCATGCGAACCGTTAATGTAATAACTCATGCCTCACCGCGACTTGATTATGAGTTCGAGAGCCCGGCTTTATACGCGCATTCTTCTATATCATTTCTCTGGGCCCCGTCGCATCAAAATCAAATTAGTTCCGAGCGTTGATTTTCTTCCACAGTGTCGGCGCTTCATGCTCGTTGATTTCCAGCTAATTTTTGCTTTTCAAATCGACTACACAATACCAGACGAGAGTGTAATTATAATGCGAGAAGCGGGCGAACGCATTTATCGCCGCGATCAGCATACATCCGTTTGCCGCTGATATAAAGCTTGTAATTACCTGGCTAATTTACATGAATTTCCAAGCGAACATCCTTTTGGCCACAAAACCGTTTGGGGAGCTGGAGAAATTTTTCCCAAGAATATTTCGCAGCAAATAGTTGCAGTCACATAAAATGCACAAGGGGAAAATAGGTAAGCTTTCTAAAATTTTAAGATCACATTTTGCAAACTATATAAAGGGATATTATTTATATTTTTAATTGTTACATATTTTTCTTCATTTTTTTAACCTAAGTAGTTTAAACACATCTTAAAATTATCAAATATTATTAAACTAAAGTTAAGAATATAATCCCTTATTTTAGGAACCCTATATATTTATAAAATCAGTAAATCTTTTTTTGTTTCCGGAGGGGTTTGAAATAGTCCTCACTGCTCTAACCAAAACTTGGTTACAAATTCGACAATTTATTATCTAACTTCTTGTAACTCTCTTTCTGAAGCATCAACAATTTTTCCCAGTGAACTTTAAGTAGGCGCAGAAAAATGCTAGTTGGCCTGGCCGGGATTGTTGGCTTGGCCTATCAGCTATTTGGCATCATCATCGGGCAGGCTTTTGGTCTTCTGGCGTGGTCACGTCACAGGGCCATCGCTGTTGACCATCATCATCGGAGTTGGCCATTTCTTTCAGCCTCTCTCGACGCGATTGGCAATGATAAAGCGTCGTGGCCAACAAGTGGCGCATCTTTGTTGCCATTGCATTTGCATGGGGCAGCAGGAGAGATTCTTAAAATTTTCCACATGTGACCCAGGCCACGCCCCAGTCGTTGGCAGCCGCCCACCTCCGATCCTTCTTTTTCCATTTGCCTTTTTCTCCAGCAAATGGTCAAATTATTTCCTTTTCCGCATTTTCCACCAAAGCATTCACGCGCACGAAAGGATTTCTTGTAATTTGGCTGTGACTTGAAAAGATGTTGGATGGAAAAAAAGAGGGCGAGAATGTGGATCTGCAACCCTGCAGACTGATGAAAGGGATTTTGAGGCTGCCTTTGCTGTTTTGGCGACTTTGCATTTTTATTTGTAATGATTTTTGCCAGTTCTTTTCGCTTTACTTTTTTTTTTGTATCCTGGAACGGGTCACTGTATTTGGCGGGTTTTATGCGGCTTTTGTTTTAAATAAAAAATACAACAAAAATAAAAGCAGGGAGGGAAGGAAAGAAATAAAGGCAAAGGCAGGCCCATGACCACGATGTGTGTTTCTCCTCTATAAATGCATATACTCACGTATACAAAATCGAGGACACTTAGGAAAATAATGTTTCCTAACATAATTCATAAATTAATATACCCTTTTTAAGAAGAAATGTCGTTTTAATAACTTACTTTTTCATATGCTATCTTTTTGAATTTTAAAATGTTGGACATTTTGTAATATTTGTTTTTGGGTACAACTTTGTAAGTAGTTGTTTTGTAATATTTACTATCTTAACTATTTGTTCTGAACAAAAATAATATTTAAAATATTAATTATTACCAGTTTCAAGAATTAAGCTTTAAATTTAAATTTGGTCAGTTATTTAATTAAACCTTTCCAATTTCTATCCGAAGCTCAATATAATTTTGAAGGATTTATAGATCTATTGGATTTTTAATTAACTTTCCTTAATTAAACTTAAACTTATTAGCTTTTTTCCGAGTGTACTTATACCCAAGTGCATCTCGGCATGGCAGATTGAGCCCGTTTGTTCAATGAGTGCTGGAGATGGGCTGGATTGGGTTGCTCCTGGGATCCTGGACGGGGATCCTGCATCTGCATCTGCATTATGCACACTCATTACCCTCTCTCTCGTCCGCCTTCCGTCCCTTTCTGGCCGCCATTATCCTTGTTCGCTCGTTCACTTTCATTTCACATATCGCATGTATGAGTTTTTTTCCTGGATTTTATTCCTCTTTTTTATTTACGTGCCTTACCCTTGCCACTTGAGACATTGCTTTGTTCTGTTTTATGCCACGAAGGGGTTATGAAAAAATATATACCCCGAAAAGCTTTTAGTGTGCATGTGAGAACGCGTTGAAAGCGCAGGCCAAATGCATTTGGATGGTCTCTCAACTCAGAACTAAAAACGCCTGATTCTGAAAAATGCATAAACGTAAAATCCAGGCTAACGCCGAATAAAGAAAATGTTGGCATAGAGTGTATTCATATTTCGCACAAAATAGTTATATTTCAATATTTCGAGACGTGGGATACCTCTTTGACTGTGCGATTGAACTCTATGAAATTCTCCATTAAAATGACTTAACCAATTTATCCGAATTTTCAATGACTTCCAGACTGGGACCCCAAATTTAAACTTATAGATTCCTTAACTTCAATAATTGGATCCCGACTTAGACGTGTTATACCTCTATGAATTTGTAATTGAATTCTTAAATAATTTTGTTCTTTTAAAAGAGAGTCAAAATTATACCCCATTTTCATGTCTGATTTTTCAGTATTTCCGATGACTTCCAGAATGGGACCCCAAAACTCAACTTCCAGATTCCATAACTTGTGTTATTGTAAACCGATTTAGACGTGGGATACCTCTATGAGTTTATAATTGAATTCTTTTATAATCTGCATTCAAAGTGTTTCTTTAAAAGAGGGACAAAATTTTAGCCCATTTTCATGTCTGATTTTTCAGTATTTCCCCAAAACACAACTTCCAGATTCCATAACTTGTGTTATTGTAAACCGATCTAGACGTGGGATACCTCTATGAGTTTGTAATTGAATTCTTTTATAATCTGCATTCAAAGTGTTTCTTTTAAAAGGGGTCCAAGTTTTAGCCCATTTTCATGTCTGATTTTTCAGTATTTCCGATGACTTCCAGAATGGGACCCCAAAACTCAACTTCCAGATTCCATAACTTGTGTTATTGTAAACCGATTTAGACGTGGGGTACCTCTATGAGTTTGTAATTAAATTCTTTTATAATCTGCATTCAAAGTGTTTCTTTAAAAGAGGGTCAAAATTTTAGCCCATTTTCATGTCTGATTTTTCTGTATTTCCAATGACTTCCCCAAAACACAACTTCCAGATTCCATAACTTGTGTTATTGTAAACCGATTTAGACGTGGGATACCTCTATGAGTTTGTAATTTAATTCTTTTATAATCTGCATTCAAAGTGTTGCTTTAAAAGAGGGTCCAAATTTTAGCCCATTTTCATGTCTGATTTTTCAGTATTTCCGATGACTTCCAGAATGGGACCTCAAAACTCAACTTCCAGATTCCATAACTTGTGTTATTGTAAACCGATTTAGACGTGGGGTACCTCTATGAGTTTGTAATTAAATTCTTTTATAATCTGCATTCAAAGTGTTTCTTTAAAAGAGGGTCAAAATTTTAGCCCATTTTCATGTCTGATTTTTCTGTATTTCCAATGACTTCCAGAATGGGACCGCAAAACTCAACTTTCAGATTCAATAACTTGTGTTATTGTTAACCGATTTAGACGTGGGATATTTCTATGAGTTTGTAATTGAATTCTTTTTTAATCTGGACTCAAAGTGTTGCTTTAAAAGAGGGTCCAAATTTTAGCTCATTTTCATGTCTGATTTTTCAGTATTTCCGATGACTTCCAGAATGGGACCCCAAAACTCAACTTCCAGATTCAATAACTTGTGTTATTGTAAACCGATTTAGACGTGGGATACCTCTATGAGTTTGTAATTGAGTTCTTAAATAATCTGCCTTCAAATTGTTCTTTTAAAAGAGGGTCAAAATTTTAGCCCATTTTCATGTCGGATTTTTCTGTATTTCCAATGACTTCCAGAATGGGACCCCAAAACTCAACTTCTACATTCCATAACTTGTGTTATTGGAAACCGATTTAGACGTGGGATACCTCTATGAGTTTGTAATTGACTTCTTAAATAATCTGCATTCAAATTGTTCTTTTAAAAGAGGGTCAACATTTTGGCCCATTTTCATGTCGGATTTTTCTGTATTTCCAATGACTTCCAGAATGGGACCCCAAAACTCAACTTCTAAATTCCATAACTTTTGTTATTGGAAACCGATTTAGACGTAGGTTACCTCTATGAGTTTGTAATTGAATTCTTAAATAATCTGCATTCAAATTGTTCTTTTAAAAGAGGGTCAAAATTTTGGCTTATTTTCATGTCGGATTTTTCTGTATTTCCAATGACTTCCAGAATGGGACCCCAAAACTCAACTTCTAAATTCCATAACTTTTGTTATTGGAAACCGGTTAAGACGTAGGATACCTCTATGAGTTTGTAATTGAATTCTTAAATAATCTGCATTCAAATTGTTATTTTAAAAGAGGGTCAAAATTTTAGCCCATTTTCATGTCGGATTTTTCTGTATTTCCAGTGACTTCCATAATTGGACCCCAAAACTAAACTTCTAGATTCCATAACTTGAGATATCGCAAACCGATTTGGACGTGGGATACCTCTATGAGTTTGAAATTGAATTATTTAATAATATGCATTCAAATCGTTATTTTAAAAGTGGGTCAAAATTTAGCATATTTTCATGTCTGGTATTTCTGTGTTTCTAGAATGAAACCCTTAAAACTGAACTCCATAACTTGACATAACTAGTTTCCACACTATTTTTAACTATCTTTTATCTGGTTCTGGTACTGGTTCTTGCTCCCGATAATGAAGTGATTTAGTTTGGCCAATGGTTCAGTAAGCTGCAATAACACCTTAAGGAAAACGACATCCCTGAAGTTTGGTAACACCACTTTTTTAGTGTGCCCTTACTAAAAAGGAAATCTAAGCTAAATCAGAAGTAAAAGTTACCAAAAAACGAAAGTGTTGACAAGTGTCAACCGAGTAGGTTCAGTCTTCAGTAGGAAACGAAGAAAATACAACATTTCATCACATTAAATACACAATCAATATTCCTTCAATCGACACGTGGTCTGAGAAACGTTGTTGCTGTGATTGTTGTTGCTTTGTTGTCAAGAGTCCCCATCCTATCAGCTCCAAATGTTGTAGGGCTGTGGTGAGATACATTCAGATACAATACAACCCACATGCTGGTAATATGAACTCCGACTCGGAATACTCGGATGAGGATCACGGTGACTCGCATCGCTCTCTACACAGTCACATGAGTTGCGGTAATTTTGACAGCGACAGCGAGGATACCTGCACGGAAATTCTTTTGCCGGAAAGTCCTACTCGGAATCCCGATGATGACTTTATCTACAAGGTCCTCTCTGTGGACCAGATCGTTCAGCACCAGCGCAACATCATCGATGAGGTGAACAATGTCCTGAATCTATCGCCGCAGGTCACCCGCATCATACTCAATCACTTCAAGTGGGACAAGGAACGGCTGTTCGAGAACTATTTCGAAAGTAGTCCTAAGGATTTTTTCCAGCGCGCCCATGTTGTGAATCCTTTCGAGCAGAAGAGTGATCTGGATTCGGAAAGCATAGTGTCCACATCCTCCGCCTCTCAAAAGTTCTGCGGGATTTGCTTTTGTCCTTGTGAGGAGCTCAAGGGCTTGGGTTGTGGACACAGTTTTTGCGCCGCCTGCTGGAAACAATACTTGGCGAACAAGACGTGCAGCGAGGGCTTGGCCAATACCATCAAGTGTCCAGCAACCAATTGCGATATCCTGGTGGACTATGTGTCCTTCCTGAAACTTGCCGATGATCCCGAGGTTGTGGAGCGTTATCAGCAGCTTATAACGAATACCTTTGTGGAGTGCAACATACTGATGAGATGGTGTCCCGCCCCCAATTGCACCCATGCCATTAAGGCCATTTGTGCCGAACCACGTGCGGTTCACTGCAAATGTGGCCATCAGTTTTGCTTTGCCTGTGGCGAGAATTGGCATGAACCGGCCAGCTGTAGCTCCCTAAAAAAGTGGCTCAAAAAATGCCTTGAGGACTCGGAGACTTCCAATTGGATTGCCCAGAACACCAAGCAGTGTCCCAAATGCAATGTGACTATTGAGAAGGATGGTGGCTGCAATCACATGGTCTGCAAGAATCCATCCTGCCGCTATGATTTCTGCTGGGTGTGCCTGGGATCCTGGGAGCCACATGGTTCGTCCTGGTACAGCTGCAATCGCTTCGACGAAGAGGAGGCCAAACAGGCCCGGCTGGCCCAGCAAAAGTATCGCTCTTCGATGGCCCGATATCTGCACTATTACAACCGATATATGAACCACATGCAGAGCATGAAGATGGAGAACAAGCTGTACGCGAATGTTCAGGCCAAAATGGATGACATGCAGGAGGAGATGAGCTGGATTGAGGTCCAGTTTCTGCGCGATGCCGTCGATGTTCTATGCCATTGCCGTACCACCCTGATGTACAGCTATGTCTTCGCCTTCTACCTGATGAACAACAATCAGAAGATCATATTCGAGGATAATCAGCGGGATATGGAAATGGCCACCGAGAAGATCTCCGAGTGTTTGGAGCGGGAGATTACGGTGAAAAATCTGTACGAAGTCAAGCAGAAGGTCCTCGATCTATCGCACTACTGCCAAAAGCGACGGCATGTACTTCTGTGCCACGTGAGGGAGGGTTACGAAAAGGACTGGTGGGACTTTATCGAGGACCCCGCCACATAGTGCCCCACACCATCACCAACTAGCAACTAACAGAAAAAGAAAGCAAACCGGACATTTCACTGAAGACTTTTAATCAGCACACACAATACCCCTTTTGGTTTCTTCTCTGGTTGGATTGATTTCAGTCGATTCGACCAAGAGCTCTCCAAATTGTAAAGTTAAGATACAGTAATAGAAAATAATATAGGAAAATTTTCATAATTAACATACACGTAAAAGATTTTTATTTTTATTGGTTAGGGAAAATTCTAATATTACTTAAAAACGGATTTACATTAGGCGGAGTATCAAATAACCGTGCGTTGCTTATTAAATATCTTTGATTAAAGCGACATGACAGATGATTTCTTAAACTAATGATTCAATAACAAACATTTTTTTTCAATTGACGATGATGATTTGTCTCATGTTATTAATAAAATATTTTTATTCATAAAAAAATCTTTTAAATTTTTAAAAGAATACAATTTTAATTTCAGAGTGTAGATCTATATCTGTATAGCCAGCCCCACTGTTTGCTCTCCTCTGCGGCCCCCTAATATGCGTCTGGCTTTTGTAATTATAACATAAATCAATCCCAATTTCATGTTATACTTTTCAGCGGAGCAAAGCGATTAATGTCGACAATGGACCAGAGAGATATGGCATGGCAAAAGGAAAATCATAAATAAGCCATATATTGCCATGGCCAATAACGGAATGGAATGGAACGAAATGCACACCCCACCGACCGACCGTATGAAAAATATTTCCTTATCGCGATGCTTCCTCAAGAGAAACGCCGCCAGGTGCAAAACGAACCGTGTGGATAGTGTGGATATATCGAAGGGGGCTGGGGTTTTCTTTTTTGTGGGGTTTTTGGGGGGCTAGGAACTGGGAACTGGAAAAGCCTTGGCCAATAGATTTACGGCAAACGGCAGCCAAGTCGTGCCGCTTTGGCTTAGAGTGTGAATTTTCGCACCCGTGATGAAGTTTCCAATTAAATTTTATTGGATTTCAAATTGAGGCTGAGACTCAAGCCGCTGATCCGATGCCTTTGCCTTTTTGCTGCGGCTGGCTGGTAAATATTTGCGCACCATTGTTGTGGCAAGTGTTGAAAGTGGGCGGTGCAGAGTTAACCCCCTCAATCCAATCCACCCACTTCTCGCCCCCCCACAATAAGTCCTCTGCCTCGCAGAGTGATTTCTTATGGCAGTTCAATTGGGGGGTCATCAACGTGTCAGCCTTCCAATTGCCACACTGCGGATGCCGCAAAGTTGCACCCTGGAATTGACTATTTTATGAATGCATTGTGGGAACGCCTTGAGAATTTCGGGATGCCAGAATTATGGTGTGCAATTGGCAGTATATTTTCCAGAATGAGGTGAAAGTTTAGTCTGTAATCATAATTGACTTGGATACGGAAGTTTTATGTTGATTGCGCTTTCCATTCTTGATTATATGAGGAGATATATCAAAATTAATGGTTTTTGATTTTTTATCTGAACATCAAGTCAGTAAAATAGGATAAAATGTTTATAAATGTACCTTAAAGAAATGTATCCACAAATAAAATAAAAATGTTTGTGCGATAGTTAAGAATTTGAACTACAAAAGCTATCTTGGCTTAGAAAATGTATTATAATAAACCCTTTGAACTCTAAAGTGAAAAAATAAATTGGTAAATATTTTAACCATCATGCTTATCCATAAATACTTTAAAAAATAAAATCAGTTAGCTCTTAATTTACTTGAATTTACCTCAACAGTTTGAGCACTTTTCTCGTCTCAACTTTAAGCTCTCGGCTCTCATCTCTATTTACCTTCAATATCGGCTTGGCCATAAGGCTGCAAGTGCCAGTCAACAGTTGGCCTGTTCCTGGCCCTTGGTCTTCGGCTCATTCAACAAGTCAACAAACAAAACACACAGTAGAAAATGGAGGAAGAAATGCTGAGCAGAGGGAGAAGATGGGTAGAAAAAACCTCAGAAAAAAAGCGGAGTCCTTTCGTCGAAGACCTGCTCCCTGGTCAAGTTGTGCTCAAGTGCGTTCGTATTAATTTTATTTATTGGCCACAAAATCCCAACCGCAGACCCTCTGCCCCTTGTTCAGGCTTAACGGTCTCGGTTGGCGTGTCCTGCTCCTGGGCTCTTGGCCTGGCTTATTGAATTTTTATCTACAGTTTGCCATTGTGCTTATGGCATCTCACTGAATCTTGAGTCTTGAATCTCGGGCTGGGCGTTAGCTATTTTTATTATTCAGTTTTTTCTACTCAATTTTTTTTTTACTTTTTTTTCAACGGCTTCTAGCGACAGACACTTGATGTCCTTACATCTGCTTTACAACTTGGTCGCGTACTTTCAATTACGCGCCTCGTCCTGCCATTGTCCTTGGCCTCTGTCGAAGGTCGGTTAATAGCAAGGTCCTCTGACAATGGACCAGGGCCAAAAAGTGTTGTAAGCCAGCCGAGATTACCGGGGAAACTGTGTCAATGGCAGGGATAAATCAATCAAATGAATAGGGAAGTGAGACAGTGGATCACCTTTGTTTTACAATCAAAAAGGAATTCGCGTTTGATTCAGAATTAAAATTTGGTGCACAGATTCTTGAGTGTTGAGTTGAGAGTACATAAAAAAGTAAAACAACCCGAGAATTATTTGTTTTCTAAATCATTTTTAAGTTTAGTCCTAAACAACTATAATTTTAAATATTGTTTTTCATTTTTAGGTAAAGAAACTTTATAATGATCTTTTGTTTTTGCAAAAGTTGTATATAATCCCGCCATGAAACATTATTATATAACGTTTGTAGGCTTTTCCTTCCACATTAGAAGCACTTGTTGCTAGTGAAAGACGGCTTATATAATTCGCGATTGTAGCCAATTTGTTTTTGCACTTTCTAATGGCTTCCCCTTTATTTCCTATCTGCAGCACATTAGTTGGCCCATTGAGCAACTATGTTGTTGTGTTGGATCTTTTTCTGCTGATTTTTCTGGTCAAGTCATAGCTCTGCAATAAACAATCTGCGGCATGCACTTGAAAAAATATATATTTGATACTGTAATATATAAGTTTAAGTTTAGATACTGAAGGTATTTATATTAAAAGTTTTTGATTGAATTTCAGGCTTGAATCCAAACGTTTATAAATTTTAATTATCATTATCATTAGTTCTGGGTTAGAAAATTAAGTATTTTTTCTGGAGCATCAATATCTGAACATTCTTTCTCTTTTTTCAGATTTCTTTGACTGTGTAGCCTTGGTTATAGTTGGATCTGAATCTTAGGCTGCCTATGCGACTCCTTAGCCGCTTTTTGGCCGTACCCGTACTCCTGCTCCTCGCACTATCACTTCATCAGCGACGTGAATTTATGAGGCACTTTGCGCAGTCGCCGAGCATCGCTGGCCATAATTTGCCGCCGTCTTGGCTGCGCGGCCTCGTCTATTGGCGAGTGCACAAATTGCGTTGATATGCTGACAGGCGGCACACAGCGGCTACACGGCGAGAAAAGCCCCCCTTTATTAGCTGGCTAATTTGCCTATCGCCTGGCCGCCGATGTGGCAAAATGCATTAAAAACGCTCCGACTTCGGACCACTAAATTGAGGCACGCGCGCAGGCGTTAAAGAGTAAACAAATAAACAGAAGCCAGCGGCCTACAGAAACCAAAAAAAAAAAAAAGAAAACTTCAATTGAATTTAATTGGCCAACTGCGAGCGGCGGACTGCTCTTTTCGACACTAACTAGCTGTCACATTTTTGTGATGTGCGAGAATTGGAGCTCAGATGCGTAAATAAGAGGCGAATATGTGAGTAAGGGAATTATCGAACTAATTAATACTCTTTTTTTATAAAGAATGTATACCTTTGAATAAAAACTAAAATAATTTAATCAGAAGATACTAAATACATCATCTAATCTTATCTTATATAACATATATCAAGTTGCGGCTGTTCTCAAAATTATGTAATATAAAAATCATTTCAAAAAGTGATAGGTTTATTAAGGTTTAGCGATAATTTAATTTTGACTTCCAATAAAATCCTTAAAATCAAATATATTAGGAACAAATTTACTTATTATTTTTCTTTCTCTTAAAATTGCAAAATCTTTTGCTACAAACCACATCTTTCTACCATAAATTCCCATTAATGTAGTGTATATTTAACTTAACTCATCACACAAATTAAACGCATTCCTCGGGCTTCAGCTGCCTTGGCTTCTGTATTTTTTGTGCTTATCACTTGAATCATCATCATCATGCCTCGGCAAAAGCCATCACATCGAAAAAAAAGGTCGTGCCAATTTAATTAAGCGACATTTTATTTAATTATTTCATATATTGATTGCAAAATGTGTAAAGCTTTTAATTGCGAAAAATGACCACAATTCCCCAAACAGCGAACCGCACCGAAAACCCGATGCCCACATTCCCTTCCATGGATTGTACATATATGTACATATAAATATGGGCATCAATAATTTCAATAATTTCGCATGGAGAAATTGCCGGAATGAAATTGATTTGGCTCGACAGCAGATGCATTTAATGCATTTATATTGCATTTCATTATGCTTATTTCATTTCGTAATGATTGAATTGAAACGGCTGGAGTGATGACTGCCAATAACAATGCACAATTGGACAAATCAAACAGATATGAGGCTTTTTGGTTTCGTCCTGGAAATGCCAGTCTTCTGGTTCCGGGTTTTCACACAGGGAAGAGCAAAAGGGTTGGATTTCACTGAAAATATAAGCATATACTTTTTAAAAATTGGTTTATTGCATAAAACAGCTTATACAAACTATGAAATATTTTAATAGGTGGATATATTTTAACCAGATTTAATTGAAAGCATGTTTTTTCTATGCTCCTAAATGCAATTAAAGTCCATATTTTTGTTCACTTTGACATAAAAGTTATTTCATTTTACAAAATAAATAAAAAAAACTTTAAAGCTCATAGAACATTTATGATCTCAGTGCTTTTGTTTAGATTTATTTCGCTGTGTGTGCCTTTTGGGCAAACATATCAATTATGCGGCACATTTTTGCTGTTATAAATATTTACGCAGAAATTAATTATTTTATATTAAAATGACCGCAAAACATTTTACACTCGACTGGGGATCGGGGATCTGGGAAATCCACTCGGGATATTGGCTTTATCCCCGGGCTTCCTGCGGTTGATTTTTTTTTGCGCATTTTTGTATTGTGGCCCGAATGACTGGTTGACTGGTTGAATGGCCATGGCCTGGATGTGTGCACTGTGATTGACACGGTAAATGATATTCGCATTATGCACAGGATATGTTGCTGTCCACATCGAAGTGCCGATGTGTGTGTGTGTGTGTGAGTGTGTGATGGTTAAACAGGAAACGGAAATGGCAACAAGCATTGTGTGCAGTTCCACTGGGAGCCATCTGCATCTGCATATTGCATATTTGTTGTTTATTCAGCCACTGAGATTGCCATTAAATCCATTGTTGTTTCCGTTATTGCAGTTTGCCAAATGGCAAATTTAAAGCCTGATGAGGCGATAAATGCTTTAAAAGTGTAACGATGTTGGTTACGTTTTTTTCTGCTGCCCTGCTGCCCATCACATATTTGCTGGTTCAGCATTCAGATCCATCTTCATCAGCATTGGCAAGACCCCAAGCCCGGTTTCCCATCAGGCCCATTCAGAATGTAGCTATACTCTCAAGCCCCTGCCCGGATAATGGCATCTGCGATGGCAGGAGCTGAAGAAATGCTCTTTAAGGATCCACTTGTGTGCCTGGGCTCTCAAGTGTCCTTTGCATGTTAGCGAAACCACTCGAAAATATGACGCGTTTGCTGAAGTATGCAAAAATTGCACATGGAACACGGAACACAGGAGGCAGAAACCAAAACCAAAAAAAAAAGAAACCACCGAGCTCAACTGCTCAACAATAACGCGGAACAATTCAATGTTTTCGCTGCTTTAAGTTGTATGCCGATAGAGTAAGATTATTTTAGATTTTTCGTTTTTTTTTTGTGTTTGACAAAAAATTATCAATTGATGGCTATCAGCCATCAGGGAGGAAAATACTTATAGTAGGCACAAAAATAAAAAAAAGGTCTCAAGGAAATATACAGCATAATAGATATGTGTATTATAAAAGTAAAGTTTTAAAAGCCTATTACGATTATAATTTCTGGAATGATTGTTTACCCTTTTGAACAAGACTAACAAAGAGATACTTTTGACATAAAAAGTAATAATCACAGAAGCCTTTTAAAAATAAAACTCATAAGAAATGATTATTTTCGTTCACTGTAAACAGAGCTAGCAACCTTCTGCTTCTGTGACGTTTTAAAATATATTTCTGAAAGAAAAATTGTATTTAAACTACTTATGATTTGTTTACACTACTTCATTTACTGTCTTTAAAAAATTAATCTAATAAAATTAATTAATGAACGCAAGCCAAATTTTTCAGAATTAGGAGCATTGCTCTAAGGGGCTTGGAATAAAATATGGCTTAAATACGTTCCAAGTCCGAAATCCACCAATCCTTCGCCTCCAGATTCGATCAATCAATACCCAGAACTTTTGGCGTTGGCGGCGAACATGAAATATCACAGCCGTAGCCAAACCCTTTTCCCGAACTCCAAAACTTTTCGATTGGGAGTTGGGATTCGGTATCGGTTTCGGTTGGGGCTATTCGGTTTTCCTCAGCTGGATTTTCCGCCGCTGCCGCCGCCGCGAACGTGAGCGTAACCAAATTTTGCCAGAGGGCTTGGCCGAATCCGAATCAATTCAATTGCCAAATTATGCCAAACCTAGGAAATACAAATGGAATCGACAGTAGAAATGGGTGAATAGGCATAGTCATGGCCAATATTTCGGTGCTGTTCCAATATTTGTGGCCGCAATTGTTTTGCATGACTCGACTGGGTCTCAAAAAGCCTCAAAAGCCGACTGCATTGGCCTAATCGATCATCGGGCCATGTTTTCTTTCCTTTTTTTTCGGCTGCATTTTGGCTCTTTGGTGTTGTGTACTATTTTTTTTTTTTTTTTGTGACGGCGGGTTTTGTCATTGGCTTCGGTTGGTTTGTTGGCCTGCTGTCATTTTTAACTGTCTATCTCGGTGTCTCTGAGCCGTGGTTAGACTGCGGCTCTTAGCCTGGCCTGCAACTATTTTCCGTGCCACATTTTAACGTAATTATGCCGAAAAAGTAACACGAGCAACGACGCGACGCGCCGCGGCATTTGATTAATTGTCGAATCGTGCACACCACTGGGGCTATTTGTTATCTCAAGGCGTTGAAATTATAAATTGTTTTGAGTGCTAGCCCCACGCCAGTTAAAAAGCAAAAAGGCAAGAGGAGACTGTACCCGGACATCGCCTGCCGATCGTCGTTTAAGTTGCGACGAAAGTGTGAAAGGGTTCACCAAAGGGGTTCACACGAAACATCGCCGAAAGTTTGGGACAGAAAATGAAATATATTTCGACGGGGGAAGCATAGTCGATAAGACAAGGTGACACGAAGTGTGTCTTACAAATTGTAAGATTGCCAAAATATGATGTATACCAATATTTTAATGAAGACTTATAATTACTTTAAAATATTATGAGGAATTTTACAATGTCTAAAAATGTATTAATACACTTCTATTCGAATTCGGTATTTAAACGTTAAGAAAAGAAAAGGTTAGTTCAGTGTAAGGATTATCTATAAAAAAAGAATTTAAAAAAACCAAAATAATAGATATTCTATTAATATTTAAAAATACTTAAAACTAAAGTACTCTTATAAAAGAATAGATTTTTAAAAATCCCTATGATATTTTATTGTAAGCTAATTTATCATTACTTACCTCCTATTCATAAAAAACGGTTCCCATATTTCATAAAAGAGAGTAATAATCAAAAACATAATTTCGTATATTACAATCATTCAATAGAAATATATCTAAGGTTTCCAATCATATTAATGGCTTTATTACAAAATGATCCCCTTAAAAATACAGTGATTTTGCAGCTTTTAATTCACCATATCAGCTTCCTTTGCCATTCATAATTTGGCATTTCCTTAAAGTTCAACCAATCCGGCAAAGTTCTTTGTGACTCCCGCCCCCCAATGACCTCCACCCACCGCCCAAAAAAACCACCCACCACCCACTGAGTGCGCGCTGAAGTGCATAAATGCTGAGTATCCCGGTGAGAACGTGGATATTTCCATAGACCGGGCTCAGACTCACATGAACCTGTCGCACCGGCTAGAAAATCAGAAGAGCACGTGACATTGTGTGACATCATTGAGCTGGAAAACTCCGAAAACCGAAACGACAACCAGAACTTTCGCTTTATGCAGCTATGGAGAAAGACAAAGCCAGACGCCTTCCAAGTTTAGGATTTTTTTTATGATTTATTCAGAATTTTTTTTTTGAGAATTTCTCCCCACTGTTTGTTTTTTTTTTCGTCACTTCCAAGTGCACACTTGAGACAGCGATGCTGATGACGATGGCGATGAGTGAGGAAAACCCCAGGGGAGGTGTAAGTTTTAGGGGGTGTGGCAGTCAGGTGCCGAGAGATGCATTCAGCACGTAGAACATAGATCAACGGGTTTGCATACATGAAAAACAAGAAGAAAAAAAGAGGAAAAAAAGAAGGTGAGGTGCCAACTGCAATCACGTTAATTAAAAAGGTGCAAATTGTGAAAGGCGCTTGGGGAATCCGAATGCCAAATGTGCTGACAGCTGTTAATGAACGAGCTAAGTGCCGAAGGAATGGGCCATCATCGCTCGTTCGCCAGTCACGTGCTCCACTTGGTAATTAAACGTATCATAATTTCTTATGGCAAACAATCTCGCTCGTTTTCTTATTTCTCACATATGCGAGCTTATGCCCACCGAGGGCAGCATTTTTCAGCGCAAAATTCCCAAACCCAAAGGACTCCTGCATTTTTACATGCATTTTAATATTAACGCCCCGCGAAATGAAAGGCGACGCGGCGCAGACAAAAAGGATTTTTTCCCTTCACAGGCACAGGCATCCTACCAAAAAGGATGCGACGACGACATTTGCTTTTGGCCATGGCTCAGTTTGGTCTGCAATTGCTAAATGCGACTGTCTACGCCTTCGGGGGGCTGGGCGGATAAATATTTGGAGTGGGCTTACACTGGTTAGTACATTAAATGAAGTCTCAGTCCACTAGAGCTCCGCACAGTCGTGATCACTACAAAAAAATGTTTATTGTTTTTATTGGTTGAAAAAAAATCCCAATAAAAAAATTGGATAATGGGGAAATTTCATTATAACTAGATAACTATGTAGAGTAGGATATGTATAAAACCAAATAAAAATTGCCATCCCTGACAATCTTGCAAAATCAAAATCTTTCCTGAACTAACAAAAAAGGATCTAAATGTTTATAAATACTTACATGCTTGCAACTAAAAAAAATATGTATTTGTAAATTGTTTTATAATCAGATATATGTTTTACAAGAAAAATAAAAATTACAATCTTCTCCTGTAAATTTAAGAACACCTTTTTAAGGTATCAATCATTCTTTCAAATTTAGCTTTTATTTCAGCTTTAGCTTTTATTTGTTTTTAAAAAATAGTTGGGCAGCTTAAAATGACTTTTTCAAGTGTAAAAAAATTATGAAAAAATGTTTGTATTTTTTTTTTTGCTCTTGTTGTGCAATAAGAAAATATGAAATTTCATTTTGCCGACTGCCGCCGACGCGTTGCATGCAACAATGGCGTCAAAGCAGCGGCAAATATGCACGGACACCAGCGGCAAACGGCCAAGAAGAACACAGCCGGGAATTTAAATGGTCGCCCATATGGGACAGCTCTAAGAAAAAAGCCATAGCCACGAAATGGGACGAGCAAAGTGCATTAAAATGTTGTAAATTCGAATTATGATATTACATTTTAGTCAAGTGGAGGCGAGAGAGCTCGAAATGAAAGCCAGATGCCAGCACGAAATGGGAGCTAATAAATACAAATGAGTGATCGTTAAATAGAAAACATCGTGATGGGGATCAGTTTAAGCTTAGAGCGCTATAAAAATGATCAAGAACTTTCCTCTAGTTTAATACAATGCTTGAGGTTTTACTGTCGAGTTCCTACTTTATCGATCGTTAAAAGGTAATTTGGAAAAATAAGATTATGCCAAATACAAAGGAAAAGTCAGGAAAATATTTCAAAGTATTTGTCTGCGTAAAAGTACAGGGTAATTGAGGGGTCATAAAAGTTTCAAAAGGTTGGGGGGGATGCTCTTAAGCACAGAATTTTATGATGGCCTAAAATATATTCTAAAAAATCATGGAGAATTGATTTGTAATTAGAAAAAAAGCGCTGAAGGAATTTCAAAACTCCTTTGTAGATCGCACAAGCTTTAGTACTCATTAAATATGGAAGGCCAGTCTGGAAAAATAGTTAAACAAATTTAATATCTAATAAATAAAGCTAATAAATATTTTTTTGGAATATGTTAGACAGTAATAAAACTATAATGATGAGGAAATGTTGTAACCTGCTAAAACCAGCAAATGCTAGACAGTTTAAGTAATTAATCTAAATCAATAGACCATGCCCAAGGCTATGCAAATTTGGCAATAACTCAAAAGCAATTCCCCAACTGAAATTGGTTTCTGTTTACGATCTCTGATTTTAATTGCAGTGCTTGCAATTTTCTGCTCCCTGCTGTGGTTATTTTCATTTATCGAACCATTAATATCAAATCATATATGGAATTCTCAAAAGTCTTTGACAGTTTTCGCAACAATAAAACAAAAACTAACCAAATTACTTGGACTCAAATTACTTTGATCGTGTGTTTTGTAATTAACATTTCATAAATTTGCCATCGCGATAAGGGAATTTTTTCCATTAAGAATCAATTAAAATGAAAAAAAAAAAATATAAAGCTGTCTGAAACTATCGCGATTGGACCACTTTTCACACTAGATATAAGATAAAGTTGGCGGCGCACTCTTCGTAATGTGTGGCAATAAAAGAAAAATGTATATTTATTGAAATAGCATAATTCACATGAAAATGCCAATAAATTGTCAGGAGATTATGCGGTCGGCTCCATTAAAAAATGAATAAAAATAAATATATATATGTGGTGCACAAATAATATAGATATACATAGTATGGGCTGAGCGATTTAATCGCTGCCCGAGCTCGGTTAATGAATTGAATTGAGCTGGAAAACCCAAGTGGGCAGTCGCCAAGTGGGCCGGCACTCGTTGCTCCGTAGGCTTTGCGCTTTTTGATCTACTCTAGATTGGCACTTTTAGCGTAGCGCCATGGATACCATAGCGCCTGAGAAATAATAATAATAAAAATTATGCACTTGCCACTGCGCAAAAAATTTGCATAGACATACGACTCTATTTCGGTTTGGCTTGCATATCTTTCACTCTGTCCGTTTAATCGCCATCTATGTGGGTTACTCATGGCATCTGGCAAAAAGGCAATCGAGCGTACCAAATGGAATTTTTGTAAGTAATTGAAAAATTTGTATAATTGAAATGCATATGGGGGTGGGCAGTATGTGTAGGCGCCATCTGGAGGGAATGCGCTGGACTACTGAAAAATGTCCTTCAGGATGAGGGTTGCTGTATGTGCTGACTGCAAGGATAAGAGTTATACAAGTGAGCTTTGGTGGTAGGAAAATAAAATCAAGGGAATTTATAAGCTTTAAGTGGAAAGGAGTTGTGAAGAAAGTGGTGAGGGGCTGTTGCTATGCAGAATGGGGGTCAAAGAGAAAGACGATGTTGGTGTTACCAGCTCAGGAAAATTATGACTCATATTCATGAAGAGGAAGAACACTTGGCGCCTCGATTCAAAAATAGCACTCTGTGTCTTGGTTCTACATTCCTGATCTTCCAAAGGGTTTATTTTGTAATCTTTCACCCACAAAAGTAAGCTGAAAATTCCCTAAAAAGAATTTTTCTTGAAAACAACTTCTTACTCTTGTGGGAAACTCTACAAAATGTTTTAGATTTTCTTGGGTAATCCCGCACTTAACTTAACCCTGGGAAAATGATAGGAATTCGGCCGACTGAAACTCCTATTGATTTATTGGCATAGAAGGCGAAAAGCTTTAGAAGAATGGACAACAAAAAGAAGCATTTTAATGTAATATGTTGTAAAGCCACCACACGAAAATCACCCATACCGACCACATGCTGGTGTCCCAAATGCATTAGGGGAGCCCACGAGAAAAGCGGAGCCGCCTAAAAGAAAATAAACAAACACAGCAACGCCCGCATTCCAAGGAAAGCGCCAGCAGCAGCAGCTGCATGAAAAACAGCGACTAGTAACAGCAACTACACTGGAAAAAATACATATATTTTTAAACTGGTGCTAAAATATGTATTAGCATCTTTGCAACATAATTTTGCAAAATTTTTGGTTTCAACAAGGACTTATTTTAAATTAGAATAGATTACGAATAGTTATATTTATAAATTAACTGATTGCTTAGAAAAAGGAGTATTAAGTTAATGAGATACTTTTGTGAACAGCTTCCAATATATTTAAAAATTTTAAAACATATCATAGAAGGCTATTTAAGTGTAATCATATGTACTTAATGATCCGAAATACATTTATATATATATAAATATTTTTCAAGACATTTTCTTTTAAACTAAAAATATATAAAAATAAAATCATAAAAGTGTCATATAATTATTTTAATATTTAGCTTAGAATTTCGTTTAAAATTATTATGGGGCATTTTTTTATGTGTAGAATCGGCTGCAACTAGCAGCTTGCAGTCACACACAAGTCAAAGAAATTTGCTGTTAATTCACGTATTAACCTTTTGACATTTGGCAGCATCGCCAGCGACGACGATGCCGAAGTGGAAAAAAGGAAAACAAGTCGACAAAATTCCAATATGGGGAGACAGAGCCGCCGGGGAAAATTCAAGGGGCAGGGCGGTGGGCGGGGACGGGGAGCAGGGCTTGGGCACATCTGCCATGGAAAACTGTGTCAATGTGCCAGCAACAACAGCAAATACAGGGAAAACTCTTGCCAGGGCGTCGGTTTTCCACATTTGGGTGTGTGTGTGTGTTGTTTGTGTGAAGATGTTGGCATGTGGGAGGGCACAAGCTGTGATCGGCGGTCGGTTCGCTGCCACGCCAAATGGAAAACCGCAATGGATATAAGAAATCCAGTAATCGAAGTTACAGATACCTCTATAAAAAACAAAAAAATATTTTCTAAATAAAATAATATTCTTTGACCATTTTATGTCTTCAAGAATAATGTAAAACCAAGCTAAAGATGGTAACGACAAATATACACAGTTAAATTAGAACTTAGTAGAAAACTAAAGACATCTAAATCTATAAAAATGATTCTAAAAATTGACAACTACAGAAACAAGTCTTGTCTTTCGATTAAGTCTCCCCCTAATCACATCATACCCTCTGTTAAAGGGTACTACGAAACTCGTGTCCACGAAGTACGTGTGCTTCAATGACTTTCAATTAAATCAATATTCATCGTTTTGGCTGAGGCAGCCGCTTCGGGCTAAATGGCAATGGGGCGACCAAGGCAGCGACTCTTAACTCCGCTCCTTGATTAGACGCGACAACAACTGGCAACATCGGCTACGAGCAACAACAACCGGCAACAGCAGCATGGGAAAATGTGCAATTTTGGCCAAAAATAAATAAGCCAAGCTGGAGGACAGAGGACGGCGGAGATTCGACCTGACCGTCCCTCGGCTCACATTCGTTGCGCAAAAATTGCTGCCTGTGGTCTGATGATTATACACACAAGAAACCTTTTTTTTGAAAAAAGATTCGAAAAATTTAAACTTAATTAATATCCATAGGAGAAAATATTTTTTGTGTATATTCTTTAAATAATTTTATTTTAATAATTTGAGTTTTTTAAAAATAAATACGGGGTAATATCAAGAAAAGAAACTTCTTTATTAGGTATTATTTAATATAAAGGCTGATTATTATTTGTTAATATTGGAAGGGCAGCTCAAACTTGGGAATACCTACAGAACGGAATAGATAATTGACACGGAATTATAAAGTTATTTTTCATTAAACTTTATGTTATTAATCAACATCACAATTTTCCCCGTGTAGCCAGCAATCAAAGATACACCGGGGAGAGCAGAAAAATAAACATTTGAACTACTAGCCCAGGCCTTTCACAAAAAAAAAGGAGGCGGGCGCCAAATCGCGCGCAAATAATTAATGTTTGGCAATAATCGAAGACACCTTCGGAGGCAGTTGCAACTTTGGCCGGTTGCCAGTTGCCAATTGCCAGTTGCAGGTTGCCAGCTTGCCATTTTGGCCATTTGGGCAGTGGATTTTGAGCCGCGGCAAGTGCAGCCAGCGGGCATGCAAATGAGGCCGCAAGGGAGGCGTCACCTTGCCGGCAAAATATTTTAGCGTATTTTCGTTGTAATTACAGTTGGGTGGAGAGTTATGGGAAGAAAACGTTTGAGACTAAAGTTTATTTTAAAGCCCCGCTGAGCAACAAAATATGACACCAGAAGTTGCACTCACCAAATTGGATATTCAATAGATATTTGTTAAATATTGGTTTTAATGTCTGTTATTTATTAAGTTTGTAAACAGAAAATGTGGTGTGCATAACTAGTTTCACATGAAATTGAAAAGGAACTGAGATTTAATTATGTTATATTAAATAATGATTTCTCCATAAAATCTTTAGTGTTTTAGATCTTTTAAAAATGCATTTCTATCATAATTGATCGTCTTAAAATGTATAATTATTTTTATTTTAGTAGATCCCATAAGCAATTCAATGAGAAATGAAATGGTGGCCAAAGTCAAACCACCCAACCACAATAAAGCAATTAGGTAATAATATTCCACATCATTAGATTTCACTTCCATATGCTGATCACGAAATCCGAAACTCAATAAGTCACTTTGAATTCCATGTCGATAGACATCGTCCTTCATTTTCAAATAAATCCCGCTTTCGAATATTTTTCTCACAAACCAATTGAACAACTCTGAGTAAGGACGACCAAATGCAGCCGAAATTTGAAGAGGTTGCTGGTATAGGATATGCGGAAATTTCCGGAAAATAGGAAATCTTAGAAATTGCTGTTGGTGAAGAACAAACTCAATGCGATCAAAAAATCCTGAGTGAATACAGCTCGTATTTAGCTTCCTACGATACATATCTACATTTGCCTCTGATGTGCGAACTATGCGTTTCAGTAGTCCCTTTCGATCGGGAATTAATTGTTCCATAGTTGTCACATCAACATCTATCAAGGGCCAGATTTCATGTGTTTCGTCCAAGTCCTCCCAAGTATTTATTTGTTTTTCGTAAAGTCCTGCAGCCAAATTACTCGAAAGTTGGGCCAGATAAAGATTGGTTAATATAAATCCTGAAGTTGTTAATATTATGAAGAGCAAGAAACGATGATGAGATGGTCGAGTTCCCAATTCACTGCCACATGAGAGATACAATACCAATCGAAAAATAATCATAAAAGCGGAACTAAGGCTTATTTGTCCTCTGGTTAAAATCCTTAAAGCCAATGAGCAGTATATCAACGTTAATAGCCAAGTAATCCAGGTGCTAAATGTAAATGGTCTGATCAAATAAAGGCAGTTAGGCAAGGGCCTTGATGAGGGCACTATAAGACCACAATTCTCCAGATAAAGAATATTTGTCATTGCGAACTTATGAAGTGGTCTGATTAGAAATGGAAAAAAGTCTATAGTGCGATTAGCCAAAAGTTCTAGACCATCCTTTACACGTACTACATCCATCAGCCGAACGGATCCATTAAATTGATTTGTAAATTCAAGAACCATCCGAAGCATATATCCCGATAGGATTAATCGGTTATGACGATCTCTGAAAGAAAACGAACGAGGAGCTCCCGCTGTTACAAGTCCACTGGTAATATTATATCCATTAAAATCTGTTTTTTTGCGAGAGTGATCATAAAACTCTTTGACATTGTTGAAGTGCAAAATCCGCGTATTCTGATAGGGCATAAAGCTATAAAGTCCTTCCGAATTCGGAATGATTACAAGTATCTCAACAAAACCATTACCAAAGCAATAGCTGAATATTTCTGTTAATTTTTGATACGTTTCTCCGTTATAAAATATTAGTACTTGTAGGTAATGATATTTCCATAGCCAGTTTGTAAGATAGTTAAGACCACGATGCAGATACTCATCTTCCAGATACAAAACAGTAAGGGTGCAACTACTGTAGTTTCCTTCCATAACGAGTTGGGTTTTAGTATTTTTAATCCAAAGAGAAGGTATAAAAGGACGTCGGGCTGCTGCCAAGATATCAGAACCATTTCCAAACTCCAAAAACACATTCAGTTCCACATGGTACAAGTTATTTAGATCCTGAATTGATTGACCCAAACGATTTCCTTCAAACAGCGAAAGACTCTGAAGCGTGTTGAGGTAAAGCAAATCCATTGAAATGACTCTGAAAACCGCAGCTGGGGGCAGTTTTTATAGGCAACATTAGAAAGCCACTAAATGGTATCATTATATAATTACAGTTCCTGATAAAATGCATAGTGCAAAGTATAATTTTAATACATCTAATGGTTAGTCATAGGAATATATGTAATTGGAAGGGGCAGAATGTTACAAGTCATTACCTGACGTCATTAGCTTCAACCCCTGATTTTTTAGGACTTTTATAAACATTTCTTTCATTGGACAATTTTTCATAAATATAAATATTACTATGAGAAATAAAAGATTCGATTAATATTTTAACCTTAGCAGAGGTTATTTATTAATTTATATTTGTATTAGGTACACTTGTTACAATAGTGTTTTGTGTTTAGTAAATTAATATCTCAATCTCTCCACCAAAAAAACGATAGTGCTGACAAACCATCCCACTCCCAATAAAATATAGGCGAAGAAATAAAATTCCTTATCGAATACCTGTTTTTCCCAGGACATTGATTTCCGAAAACTGATTTCACCACTAGCAATTCCCTCAAAAAGCGAGTCCCTCTCTAGCTTAGACCAAATGCCCGACTCCCAGATTCGCTTAAGGTAATTGTTAAACAGTTCCACATAAGGCAATCCATGACGAAGAGCCACAAAAACAGGCCTTTGGTCGTAGACCTCCTTTAATGTCTTGAATATCGGCACCCGGAGATACTTTTGCTGATACAGTTCAAATGCAATGCGATCCTCATAGGCCTCATAAACATATGTAGTATTCAGGCTCTTGCGATGTTTGAAGACCTCCTCTATCGAGGTAATTAATGTTATATTTTCAAATTCTTTTTGAATAATATGGGCCTTTATCATGTTGTGTAGTACTCCACCGTCAAAACTTTCCACTAGCAATGTACGCTTTTCACGGAATAGATCATCAAAGCTGTTAAGTTGTCGTTTAAATAAACCAGTTGTTAAAAAACTGGATAGTTGGGCGGTATATAGATTGATCACAATAAACCCAACTACGAAGAGGACGATGAAAGTGAGTACCTGATTCAATCCTAGATTGAAGTGCCATTTTTTGGTTAGAGGAAGTTGAAACAGCAGCTGGAGCACATCCAGAAAATTCCGGGATAAGGAAGAGTTCTCCCGATCTCTATGTCTTATCCACCAGGTAACCAAAGAGGCATAGATAAAGCTTACAATAAAAGTAATCCAAACTGCATTACCAAAAGGTCGTATGAAGTATAGGCATTTTGGCAAGGGTTCGGCCCAAGGAACCATTATAAAGGTTTTAATGTTGTACAAGATATGACTGCGGTAGAAAAAATTCCAATCCAATGCATGTATAATCCGGGGCATCATATCGATTTCACCGTTTGCTAGTGCTTTTAAACCCTTTTTATATGGTATGGTCTCCACATTTCCAAATACATGCTTTTCAGTGCCATTGTAGGTATCAATAAACGTTTTGATCAACTTGTACATATAACCAGTATAAACTTTTTTACCTTCACGATTTGTATAGTGGAAACACCGAGGAGTCATCGTTTCCACGGAAATGTGAACCTCCTGTCCTTGCAGATTTTTAAATTTTGTCAGGACATGGAATTTTGTAATATCCTCAATTTCATGAATTGCAACTCTGGGATAGGGAGTGTAGGTATAGAGCTTTCCATTCCACAAATTTAGAGCTAGCACATTAAGGAAACCCTTGCTTAAAGCTTGTTGAAAATAAAAATTCATGTTGCCATTAACAATATAAAATATGGGTAAGTGCTGCAATCCCCAGAGTATTTCCTTTATTCCATATAAAGTTTGGTTACCATGAGTTTCTTTAAAACAGGCAATTATCAAAGCATGTTCGTTAAATCTACCCAATAGTTTATTTTGCTTCCCAGAACTATTTAGTAATAATTTCGACACTTCCTGATCAAATTGTAGTTCCATTTCACCGCAATCCAAGTGAATATTAAGCTTCAACCTCTGATATTTATTAAGCTGATGTATAACCTCGCTGGCTGACCAACTTGTGGACCTTCCTGTGTACCAGATAATTATTATAAAAATTAGCAAGCGACACATGACGCAGTCCAGCCTGAAAAAAGGACACTGAGAACCGCGATACAAAGACTTTGCGGTTTTAAGGCCTGGTCAAGATCTCTATCGGAAACAAATACATTGCATTGTCAATAAGTTGAAGTTGAAGTGGAAGTCAGAGGCGATGTTGAAGTCGAAGTCCAAGAACAAGTCGTGCGCGGGTGAATCCACTGGGAAAAATATGAATGAATGTTTAGATTAAAAAAGGTTAAGGTTAGGTTAAAAAAAATGTTGAGAATATGTTTTATAATTTATTAACCTTGTATATATTTTTTTCTGTCACTGAAACTAGTATATTAATTTCATTAGGGTATTGTAAGCCTATCGTAACATTTGTAGGCAATTTATTTTTTGTCTACAAACTTTGTTAACTTTAGAAAAATTTTAAAATTTTACTGATTTGAATTTTGTTAATAATATTAACTTGCAATTTCAATTCTCTTTATAGCTGCATTTTTTTTTCAGTGTGTATTGCTTATCGCAGCATCTACCAAATTGCCCCTTTGACCACGACCACGTAAACGTAATTGTTTGCGGTCTGGCTTCGGCAGTTCTAACGTGACCAAACAATTGCTAAATGTCATAGATATTGTTAATAAAATTACATGATTGCATAAATGGGCGCTAAACTGGGCGGTGATCTAAGAAAATTATGTCAGCCAGATGGTATGTGACAATGAGTGATTCCAAGACGAATCTAAACGCTGATAAATGCAGCTTGTTTATGGGACAAGATGATCAGAAGTTGTGGGGATTTTTTTCAATTTTTTCAAAAAAATTTATTGACTCAAGTGTGAGTGTAAAAAAAATGTATAATATATATTCTTTATAATAAATATTTTAAAATTAAGAGTTTAATATATTTGTTATTAAAACTAGTAACTCAAAAAGTATTGTTTAGCCCTTTGCTCTGATTAGTTTCAAATGCTGTCAGTGACTTTGACTTTGTTATTTAAGACGGTTGTCAATGTTGTTCTTGAATTCGTTGTTGCAGTGGCTTTTGGCCAGAAACTCGTTAGCCCACAAGAGAGATCAGCCAGGCCAGGCAAAAGCAACAGGCAAACCGCATTGAAATTGAAATCGCTCATAAATTTAGTTGCTAATTGTAAAGAATGGCAGACCTTGGAATTCAAAGAGACAAAACTCATTTCCAATGGCTACTGCAGAATGCGAAAAACACAGCCAAACCGGGCAAAAATGCCTGGCAACAAAATTATGAAGCTGCAGCAACGCCAAACTGGCGAACAGAAATAACAATAAATAAATATAAATTTCAAACGCAAACATAAAGAGCTATTGACTGTTGACTTTTATGAACAATTAGGCGGCAGCCACTTAAAATGGCCAGCATACTTATGCATATATACGATATAAATGTATCCCCCAGATGCAGATACGCAGCCCGTTGTCGACGCCGAACAAAAGATACAGATACTCGCACATATAAGCCCGTAACGCTAATCGTATAATGGCTTCTCTATGGGCCTGGCCCAATAATAAAAAACAATTGATTAGATCGACAACTGCAGTCTTAGATATTCTGGAAGTGGGCGTCACCGGGGGGTGGGGCTTAGGTTGGCTAGAGCAGGAGGGAGTCAGGGCATTTGGACTTTAATTAATGCATTCAAAGCATTTATGTAAATGGCGGGAAATAATTTATCACCCATTCAAGACAGCAACAACGAACGGCAACAACGACCAATCAAATGTGGCATCCAAGCAATGCATACAGTAAAAAATCGTATCTTTTAATGGTGTACTAAATGTTATTATCCCAATCAAAAAATAAACAAATAAAATTGTATTTTAAATAACATAACAAATAAATAACAATATAATATTTTCCAATCTCTAGTTTATTTTTTATTACTGCATGAAGTAACCAAACTCATTTAACTGCTAGCTATATAACATTTTTATTTCGTAATAAAAAATAACACAATTTTAAAAACAGGAATAGATAAGACAATAACGTCTATATTGAGATACATATAATTGTAATTACCGTTTAAATATAACAATAAATTTATTTTCATTCCGTGGGTTTTACTGTGCTTGTCTCTTTTTTCTCATTTGTAACAAAATGTTTCGATATTTCCATTTTTTCTCGATTTCTGTGTTCATTAGTGCAACGCCCACACATTGGGCATTAGGTGGGCGTGGCTGCAGCGAACATTAAAAGCGGCAAATCGTTTGATTTTCCCAAGATTTCTCGTTGGCTGTTTATGGTTGTTGTAGTTGTCCATGTAATTAGTACTTAATTTATAATTTTTGTACCGCAAAAATTGCAAACCAAATTGCTGAGCAATGTTCTTTGGGTGCAAGTGTGTGCGATTTTGTTTGTTTGAAAAATCGGCGCAAGGTTAAAGATACTAGATACCAGATATGAGCTATAGGAAGGCGGTTCTGTGGGCCGGCCCAAGGCGTTTCTGTGTGGGTGGCTGGAAATTTTCTTGCAGGTCTCCGATTTGTGGAATAAATTCCAATTGTCGGCGGAAATGCAAAATTATTGAACTAAATATGCCACATATTTCTTCACAATAACCTTCTCTTTTTGTCAGCTATTTTTTTGCCGGCACTTTGCCAACAATTTCCGCAAATTAAAGAACAATTTCTATTTTCCTTGATACCAGATAGCCAAGCGCTTAGCTCACATTGGCCACAATCATTAACTAGAGCTATTATGGAGCCAAGGATACGACGCAGCACCAAGAATTTACACACATTTCTTCAGAGGCGAAGAGATGCACCGGAAAAATGTACACTGGAAAATATAATGGGATAGAAATTAAAATGTACAAGGGTATTATATAACATATATATTACAAACAGTAAGTTATACTTACTATAAAACTTCATTTTGGAAGCTTACTAAAATATTTTTACAAATTATGGTAAGATAAAAAAGATAAGGGTACATTCATTGTAAATAAAACTTAAACTAAACTAAACTAAATACTATTTAGAAATTGTAGATATACTATATCATATATATAAGTATATTATAGTCAAAATTTATATTATATTTTTAGAAGGGAAAATAATATTAAAATATAATTTGCAAATTTGTTTAGGATGAAAACAGGATAGAAATTTCTATCTTAACTAATATATTTTATTTAACATAATGTACAATCTTTGATTTTTTTAAGGGGGTTCTTATTTACTTACCAATATTTTTAATGGAACACTTAATAGCTTTCCTTCAGTGCACATTAAATCAGGTGGCTGCTTGATGCTCATCCAATCGAGCCATACAATTAAATAACAGTCCAGCAAGATAATGCGACTAACTAGAAATAAATAAACAAGGCAGGCAGGCGCCCAGTGGCAGCCACCACCTCGGATGCGAGGATCTCCAGCACCACCGCACCACTGCACCACCGAATCGCGAGGCTCCATCACATCACTCAATCCCCATTGTGGTCGTCAATCAAGGTTGGCCTGTACTTTTAGCCGGACTACTGTGCGTACCCGATGGGAGGGACCGGCTTTGTCTGTCTTTTCCTTGGTCGCGCTGCTCGGAGACCGCATAATGATAGAGCGGACCCGGTGCCTGGCGTTAGCCGGGCTTCTGAGACGGGGCTTACTCAATTACCTTTGACTAAATTATGGCCAATTGTTGCATTGAACATGTGTTGCATAATTACGGGCTGTGGCGGCCACGTACGCTGCAAGTTGGTAGCTGCGAGCTGAAATTTGATTACTGCTTATAGATTAGAGCCGCGGACGGAACGGCGATGGAGTTGCTGCGCGATACAATGCACTGCAAAAAAATCTAGGTTCAGAAATAGGCCTTTAAAAGTGGAGAAATGCTGTCAAATGTCCTAGGAAGAAATACCAAATTTTTAAATTTAAGACTAGCTTAAAATATTTCATTTTAAAGTACAATAACTAAAATAAAAAATAATCAGCTCACATTTAAGTAACAAGGAAGTATCTTTTTTAAAATTATTAATATATTTTAATTTAAATATTGCAACAGTTATAGTAAACCAACTATGAATCGCATTTAGTTTCAAAACTGTCTAAGCCTTTTTAAAATAATTTCTTTAAAAAAAATGACACATCTTCAAATATAATCCCTTTGTATTATTGATATACTAAGGATGGCCATTTTAGATACCATTTTACTATTTTCTTATTTTTCCACAGTGTAGTTAGTAGTTAGTTTTGAACTTGCGCCTTCGGGCCGGCCACTAAATGTGTTGCAAACTTGGCCACGTTGACAGGTTAATGTCCATGGCCAAAAGGGCCAAGGGAGGAGGTGTTTTTCCAAAGGGGAACGAGTGGTATTTTTGGGGTGTGGGATTCTGCGGTTTAGGGCGTGACGCACGACTAAGAAAATCAGTTTTTAGGACGCATGGAAAATGTGTGGAAAACCGGCGACCCACACGTGTTGGCAACATTGTTGTTGCTACCATTGTTGTGGGCCGTGTTTTTTTTCTAATATTTCTTTACTTTTTTGTTGGCCGGCAATTAGCGTCGCAACATTTACGAGTGCCAGACAAATTACCGGGCAACTATTGCAATTAAAATAACGGCACGCCAACAACTTTCGCCGCAAATCGCGCAGCAAAAATGTTGCGAGCACGCGTGCAACAAGAAAACAACAAACAAACACGGTTGTTTGTTGCCCGTTTGCCGTGAGTTTATGGCGCAAAACACTTAGCCAAAAGAGCCATACTTCAGAGCCAAACCTTTCGCACACAAATTCAATTTGTTTGCATTTTAATTGTCGTTTGTCGCCGCAGCAGACCAACAAAAAACGAGAAAGGAAGCTTGATTCTATCAAGCCGAATTTTATATATCCTTTCAGTTAAAACCCTATTATTTCAGAAGTAGTTAAAAAAATCTATAATCCGGGGTAATTTTCCCAATATTTTTCCATTATTTTTTATAAAATTTTAAGTCATAATTTTGCAAGAGAGCCATATCCCAAAATACAAGACAGTTTGATTCAAAACAACAGATCTAATAATTTTCTACAGTTATCTTCATTTGAAATATACTATTTACAAGATAAGGAAAACTATTTGGCAGGCTTCATCCCAAGGGAAATAAAAATGAAAGACTAGCTTGCGTATAAATGCAAACATAAGTAGATCGACTCGGCTTTTGGTCCTAATCAAATATATATTAATTTAATTTAAATATTTACATTTGCAAACTTCTGGCTGAAATTATAATACCTTCTGCAAGGGTATACGAAGAAAAATTGAGAGAAAAATTGCCAACAACTCGTCGCCAGTTGTCGCAGCAAATGCAACATATACACTCGATATGGGTGTTTTTTTATTTTTTATGGCCTTATCCTACGCAATTTCAATGCTGTTAACAGCTTTGTCCGAGGGTGTGTTAAATATTTTTTATGGCTTACTTTGTGCGCCCAACAATCATTTCGGTTTTCCTCCTCGCGCGCCAGGCATTTTCGGCCTTAAGCTGCATTGACTGCCATTTTTATGGTTATTAAAGCCGCGAGCCGTCTTTTTTGGCCCTCATGTGTTACCTGTTGGCTGTTCGCCTGTGGTTGTTGGCTGTTCGTTGTTCGCTGTTAGCTGTTAGCTGTTCGCCGTTAGTTGTTCTCGTTGTTGTCGGTGTGGGCGCAAACTTCAAGATAATTACGTGCTAAAAGTCAAGACAACACAAAGCGCTCACAGATAAGTCCGCATTTTTATGCCAAAAATTTATGAAACTTTCAATGATAAACATGAAATTCGAAATATCTTTGGAAATTGTTGGCACGCTTTTTTTTATGGATAAAACACTTTGAAATTTTACGATAATCTCATGTGGAAATCGTTCAAGAAGTAAAATGTGGGTATTTAATTTCAGCTATAAGGAAAAGGGATTTTTTAATTATGCCTTTCAAGAAGATTAGTATTATCGAAATCATAGCATTAGAAATGTTTAAAAAATATGAAAAACACAAATATCATTTTAGCATTAAGATTAACTGAACCATTTCATAGAAAGCTTTATATTTCTTGAGGGTCTTAAAACACCTGTATCCTCAATGTAAAAGTATAATTTGTAACTGGCTTAAAAAAAAATTTTTTCATAATATTGTCATGTATTTGTGTAGGAATATTTTTTAAATACTTTTTAACAAATACAAAATAAAAGGTTTTATTGTACCTACTTATAAAAGCTGTAATCTCTGTGAAATCTGAACCGCCTGAAACTGTATCCGATTATTAAAGACTTCACAAGATTATCATTTCACAGACGCGATTTCAATTGGAAAAATATCGTATAACTGGGAGTCCATGTGTGTGGTCCTAAGCCCGTGTAAGTTGTGCCTAAGCCCCTGGACGCAGACTGGTAAGCCCCACTGTGACCTGAGACTGGAACGACCAAAAGGTATGCAGACACAAAAAAGGCGGTTTAGGAAGGGGACAGGAAAAAAAAGCAAATCAATAACCAGACAACACCTGCAGTCCGACACATACGGCTGTCAAAAAAGCAACAAACACAGAGTCGGGCTGCCAATTGTCGACAATCAATCAACTATTGTTGTTAAGTGCCCGTTTATGTGGCTGATTTTTTATTGCAAACGCATTTTCCCGCCATAAACTAGAAAAAATGGTGGAAAAAAGCAGGCATGGGCAAGTTTTTGACTTGAATCCATGAAGTTGAGATACTCTTTTCCCAGATCAACCAATCCCATTTAAGTAAATTGCTATCATATGGCCAATATTTAGTCTAACTTTCCTAACATGAAGTGTTCATTGTATTTTTTTTTATGTAACTAAATATTAATTATGTATATTACAGTGATTACAATTATGATAAGTTACATATTCATGAAGCTTAAAATGGAGTCCTAACACCAAAGAAGAAGGTAAATACAGCTTAAATAAACTTTATGACTAGGAATCTATTCCTTGTGTGCGTGTTTCTTTTTTATTTAATATAAAGTATCCACTGTAACCTTTTTTTTAATTTATTATGGAGGTTCTACTGTAACCTGTTGCACGTTGCTATTGCCGCATCATGTTGCCTGCGACATTTGCATGCCGTTTGCAAACTCGCTCTTGTTGCCTCCATCGATTGGCAACAAGTGCAATCAGGTGATGTACTGCATTTGATTTTCACTGCCCGTTGCAGTTGCCAGTGTTTTGGCCGTGTTATGCAAACGAAAAATGTCAGGCACCTGGGGAACAAGCGGCTGGAATCGCCAAATGAATGTCAAACATATTGGAGCGACCGTTGCAAATGTCAGCGTTTGACAGTAAACAACACAAGCAACTGCACACATTTGCACTTGAAAAATATTAGATCATATTTATATAGGTCGTATTATAATACTTTATTTACTAATGAATATCCAAGGAAATTTAAAGAAAGACATAACTTTATTTGAAATAAATTTGTACTGTCAAAATATTCAGAAACACAAAAGAATTATGGATATTAATGTTGTATCTTTTAAATAATTATAATTCCATGTAACCTTTAACAGTTTATAATAAAGTTCCTAGCAACTTCAAAATATAAATAGCTAAATAATAAATAAAAATGGATTTTATGGTTGATAATGACTCCATTTTTAATTTTGTTGTGTGGATATCCCACATTTTTCTTCACTGAAAAATATATATTGGTTAGTATTTTTACTGAACTACAATAAAATTTGTTAATAAAATTAACTTAACATTTTCTAATAGTTTTTCTCCAAGTGCCCTAACTATGTTGCACTTGTTCCTAGCAGCGTGTTGCGCCTGATTGGCCTGGCAAGCGACAAATTAGGCAGGCAATCGCTTGACTCCGGCTGTGTTTATGGCCCATTAACTTTGGATCGGCATGGCCAACGCCTTGATTAAGCAATTTTCTTTGGCAATAAGTTGGATTTTCGGCCACTCTTATGATGGCCAATTAAGGTGGAGGCATGCGTGGCTGATATATAGATACTTGTACCATACTGTAAGGTACTCCTCGAGGGTCAGCAATTTTTGATTAACCCCGCGCTACGGCAATGAAACCATTTTGCGGAGTGACCACTGACCCACAAGTACACATAACAAGTGCAATCGCAACAATATCGCCTGGCTTTCCAAATTTTCCAGCTCTTTCGCTTTTTTGGCCCACCCATTTGCCTAATCTCTGACATTAGTTGAAAGCGTTTGATGCGAAAATTGCAGTTCTCCACTCGCCCAAAACTGAATTATTATATTTGGCACTCTTTTTTCCATCGAGGATTGTAATTTATGTTTGGCCCGAAAAGTCAATTGATATGGCCCAGGCGATAACAGAAATTTAAGTGTTTTTTTGGGATTTTTTTTTCGCTTTTCTTGGGGCTATGAAATGCACTCCAAGATTGATGCCAAGCAGATGGAGTTGTCTGGGCCCAGATGCGGGTTCAAATCGGTCTTAGAGATTATCGAACCGTGACACGAACTATGCACTCCTATAGTATATTATATATATATTTTTTTTTTAATAATCAAAACTAAATGAGAATATAGCAATAATGTTGTGAGCTCAGTATTATTTGTACATAAATCGTGATTGACCCCAAAGAAAATTCATTCACGAGCGCATCCCTAGTACTTTAACCCCTCTCTGGCCCCTCTGATAAAGTTGTAGATGTTTTGGCAAATTGATTTTACGGATTTTCGAGTCGAGTTGAGAGGGGCGAATAACTCAAGTGTCGCCAGGGGGCATACTTAGACTTTAAACAGATCGTTGGCTGGAGATTGGAGGAGGCGTTCCCAGAAGTGGAGGGATAAGTAAGTGGTAGACGATTGTTATTTTAATGTTATGGTCATGCCGGTTTTTTTTTTCGCATCGAATTGGGTGACGAATTGTGTGGGCGTTGGTAACGGATTGACAGAACAGAACGAGAGGCCCACCCCTTCCCTATAAAAAAACGACGACTTTCCCATACCGCAACTCACGTCACCTCATGACCCCGCCGACAACTGATCCAATCGGAGACAATCGCCCAGTCCATATTTGTTGCACACTTCACTTCATTTGTGCCACATCGTACACCTACAAATGTCACTCAAAGCAAAAAACATGTTAATTTAACTCGCAAAAAAACAAAAAAAAAACTAAAGAAATCAGCAAACAGCGAAACACAACTTTAAATACCCCCAAGACAACAATGGCCAGCCAAAAAAGGTTTAAACGAAACGGAGATCACAAGTCACGATAATGATAAATCGCAGCACAAACATTTAGCCAGAGCTACTGCCACAAAAGGTCGAGGGTGGGTACAGTAGCACTGAATTTATTTACTCATTGTACAATCAAGAAATAAATAATAGCAAAAAAAAATAGAGAAAAACAACCAAACACGGAGAAAATAAACCATGCAAAAACTTATGGCAGACATCAAAAAACAAAAAAACAAAAAACGGCAACGTGTCACAGTTCGTGAAATAACAATAGTTCAGTATCGGCCCCGGCGGCTGGAAGATCAGACTCCAAGTCTGTCTTGGCCAAAAAACTATAAAAAATTTGGGGGACCCGAGGATCGAGGAGGGTGGTAGATCAATATCTCAATGAGTTGACGATTGAGTCGAGGCTGCCGAATAAGTTTCGAGGGGTTAGGTGGCTTGTCATTCGTTCGGCTTCTGTGGTAAATGTAGTTTATTTTCATAGCTTATGACAACAACAGTGGCTTACAGCCCCCAGCAAATGGTAGCTCTATAGTTTTTCCAGCTTATTTGATTATACCAAATATTTGTTGTATTTCTCTCCTTCTCTGCGCTATGCATAAATTATGGCATATTTATTTAAATGCATTTGCCGCTAAAGGTCATCTACAAAATGGAAACATTTTCAGTTTGAATTATATTATTCGTTTATTTTTTTTTGAAAATTTGGAGCAATGTTTTTGGCGTCACGAAAAGTGGCGACCCAAATTGAAATCGCAAGTTTTAGTATTTTGTTTTGGCAATTTGTTTGGGCATGAAGCATGAGCAGCATATGATTAAGTTTTAAAGATGATGTTTCTATTGACATTTAGTCATTGAATAAGGTTAACCAAATCTGGGTTTCATTGAACTAAATACCACATGTGGCTTTGAATGGTATGACCTTTAAATATTTATTGGAAATTATTTAAATTAACTATTGTATATTTTAAGTTTGACTTTTAAATTTCAACAAATTAATCATAGGTCTTAAAAAATAACCTTCTCAAAGATTGAAAAAATAACACCATATCATTTTATTTATAGAAAAATCTATAAATTCTGTCATTAGATTTAATGTAAATCATAAAAGAACAACTACTGAAATTTAATTTAATTTACTACATTATATATAGTATGCCTCCATTTCAATCACCGTTTATCATAATCATCTTTATTGTTCCACCTGATTCGCAACTCCGCTGAAAGTTCCTTGTGTGTTTCTATATGCAATAATTGCCGATTATCTGATATTTTAATGCACTGTAATAAACGCTTATGTTGTCGTCATCGCGGCTGCTGTTGCTGGCATAAATAAGCCCAGCTCGTACTCAAATGAACGATGCTTATCTGCGGCACAACTCAGCAGAAATATCAGAATGGACGTGGGGGGGTTTTCATGGGGGATTGGCAGATTGTTGCAAGGGGGTAATGTGGCCAATAAACTTTAACTACGACAAAAGACGCATTTTGCTGCTACTTAAGACCAATAAATCTAAGCAGCTGCACCGAGTTGTGGCTGCTGTGGCAGTTGGTGTTGCACTTTTCAACTCATCGGAGCCATCGGCCAGGGAAAAAAGACCAAGTCGAATCCCAGGCCATGTCCATGTCTCCAGGTCTATGCGATTGTCATCAGCAACGGCTTTATCATTGTTGTTGCTGCCGCTGACTTGGCATGTAATAAGTTTCAAGATGATGCTGCAATTACCGCAAACAGCAATAACATCGACGCATTGATAAAATAGCCTTGAGTGTTGATGCAGCTGCACTGACAAAAAAATTACTAATGTGTAATCTAAAAAAAAATAATGCATAAAAAAAATATGAAAGTCCACAAAATTTTTGTGCCGTTTATAAAAATTCTATCAATAGCATAAACACATGTGAAGCAAATATTGAAAATTTCTAGCAAAATTAAAAAAAAGTGAAAAAAAATTTAAAAAAAAAAAAAAAATCCAACATTTTTTAGGGCTGTATATACAAGTCGTATTATATTCATTCCTTTCTGTTTCTAGTTTAAACATTTTTTTTACAAAAATATGAAAAATAATAATAATAATTTTTAATTTAAGTAAAAGAATATTTTGAGATACCCCTTAACCAACAAAATATTTTTTTAAATTATGCAGAATATATTTTTGTCCATTAAAATTGGAGTGCAACTTAATCAGAAACCATAAAAATATATTCCCAAAAATATTTTTTGCTTGTAGTTTATTAACAAATTATTTATAATTTTTTTCCCAAGTGCATAGTGGGCTCGGCTTGGGTCGCATCGTTTCTGCCCCATCTGTTGCCGGCTGGCTGCGTGTGGGGCAACTCATTAGTGGCATTTGACCTGCCTTGCACTCTTGGCTGATTGAATTTGCCATAACAAACAGCAACAACGGCGGCAATAGCAACGATTTCCGCCTGTCAAAAAGCGTTTTTCTCCAACACTTGAATATGTGGCCAACTCGAGGGGCGACATGTTTGCCACCCAGTCCAAAGGAAAAATCGAGGAGGGGCGTTCGAGATTGGCATTTTGTAATCAACGCTATGCAAATGCCTTGGCATAGTCACAGCATAAATTAAGCATCTAAAATCGCTGATGTTGTCGATGTGTTGCAGATGTGTTGCTGATGTTGCTGATGTCCCAGCTGATATTCGTGTTGGAAAAAAGTCAAGAAAAACTGGGAAAACACCTCGAACGCGATCGGATCGGTGAAAATTGTTTTGATTTGACACTGATCTGATGCAGTGTTTATGTTGTCGCAATTAATTCTTCCATGTTGGTGCTGCTTTTGTTTACTTTTATGCCGATTTTTTTGTTTCTGGAATTTTCCTGATGAATTTCGTTTTAATTACAGATAAATGACTGTTGGCTAATTTAGTTTAATTGGTTTTTCAACAATTGATGTTATTTTTCCTAACGTTTTAGAAAGTTTTTAATTGCGAATTTCATTTAAATATGTCTTGTATTTTTAATTGAGTATATTAATTGGCTTGATGTCGACACTCAAATTTATTTATTTTGCATTTGACACACCCTTTTTTATACCATTTTCTTCTGTTTTTTTTGTTGTTGCCGTACAAGTTTCTGCATTTGAGTTTATGTTGCTCCTGTCGAATGTGTGAATTCGCGTCATTTATATCTATCGTATTTTATCGCCTCACCGATTCAACTTTTTTTTCACACCACATTTTGAGACTTGCGTCAACAGATTTTTCCCGACAAATGTTTGCTGATCGATTTTGTTGAGTGATTCGAACAAATGTTGATTAAACGAAGCGATAAATATGCAAGCAGGTGCAGAGAAGTGTGAGAAAATAATGTTAGATAAAGGAAATCACCTCTAACGGTAGGATATTCATATATTTTACCCACCACCCAGCGGACATTAACTAATTGAAACATTCTCTCACCTTGCCAGCAGTCATCTTTTCGGTGGAATGAACTTTGTGAACTCCTTTTCCGTGGAAAATGGCTTGCCACATACGGTGGTCATGGTGGTTATATGGCCATGGTGGTTACGATTATGGCCCACATGTGCAACCTGACTCCTCGCCACGGTGGAAAAACAATTTCCATCTGCACGGCCATAACTCAGCTCATTGTCAGCCCCACGACCCACACACTGACCCCAACAAAAAGCCAGTAAAAAAAGACGACTTGAGGAGAAGTGAAACCAACTTGGTTAGGAGGCGTCAGGGTCAGCAATGCAACTTGCAACTTGGAACTTGCAGCAGCCAGCGTGCAACATGTGGCATGTAGCAGCCAAAAGGTCAAGCGGCTGCTGCGGCAATTTGTCAGTTTCATAACTCTCAGTCGCACATGAAGAATAGAGGGATATTTTGTTCTTTTGGAATGTAGATGATCAGGAAATAAGTATAATAAGAAGATTGAAACTCCATTTCAGATATAATTTTTTGTATAATTCTCATTCAATTTAAAGATTTAATAAGAATGCAATATTAATATTGAGATCAATAAGGTCCATAAGGTCTTAATAATTATTTCGAATACTTTAAAATCATAATACCTTGTAATGTATTATTCTATGACATATACACTTTATAATCTTGGATCATTTTGGTGATTTTTTCTTAGAAAAATGGTAACACTAATCTAAGACATTATTTATAAAAGGAGGAAAAATATTATTTTGATTGAAATTAATTTTAAAAATCTTTAAAATTTTAAATGCTGTAGTAAAGGTATTTCTATGTCATTTAATATTATTTTTGGTATTCCCCTATAGAATACCTCAGCCTGCATGGCCCCTTCAACACTTTTATTACCACTGCAATATGGCACTGAGCTGGATGAGATGGTGGAAAAAGGGGAGCAGGGATGGGGTGGCAGCATTAGAATAGGGCAACAAATCATCTCCATTAACCCAAAACAAAACTGCGCACACAATCGCGGAACGTGCATCTGCAGCACGCTCTAACTTCGGCCCTGATGGTGGTCCCCATAAAAACAACATGGAACATAACAGAAACAGATACAAAAAACACAAAAAAAACAAAAGCCTGGCTGCACTGCACAACTAAAGGTGGTAAAATTGGTGTCACTTGTCACGTAGAACGTTAATTGTGAAACGGAAATGCTGTTGTTTCTGGCGCGCCTTGTCAACTAGTTGCAAGCTCACAAGATCGCCATATAATTTGCGTTTGCAGCTTCTGCTCCTCCTTCGGCTTTTCAGCTTGTTGTGGAAATTGAAAAATGAAATCAAGATACACGGCCGAATATGTCACGAGTGCAATTCTCCAGCACACTGAAGAAAAAAGTACGCTAAAAGTTGTGACCTTCTACAAAACATAAGTGGTTCCTCTAGGAAAATGTATTCCATAAGTCACGCATATTCATAATGTTTCAGTTATTTATATATTTATTTACATTACCATGTTTTCCTATCTGAAACAATTAGTTTAAAATATTTATATTAATGTTTATATAAATATAATTTTATTTTGATAAATTTTTACAATTTTCGTATTCTTTAATTATGAATAACAACATACTTATCATTAATGTTTATCGTAATATTGCTGAGATGACAATACTATATATTTTATATAATTATATTATCTTTTGAAATATTTAACGTTCTCTAAAGAAATGTTATCTTTTCCTTTATTTTCCTTGTGCAGTAGGGGACCCCTTCCCTTTTTGTTAGCAGGTTGCGGGGCATTCCTTCGAGACACCATTTGGCATTTGCATTTTCTGATAATTGAATTGTTTTTCAGTTGGCTTGAATGCAACATTTATGTGGCGTGAGTGGCCAATCCCGCACCCGTGCAGCCCAAAAATGACAATTTCCAACAATCAGCAATAAAAATAAAAGGAACGCAAAGTGTCTCCAGATCCGAAAGTTGGGTATTCGAGCCGTGAGGGGTCTTGAGTGGGTTATGCGGGGCAGGCAGTTAGCCAACATGCAAAGCACATCCAGAGAGAGATGCCAAAATATTTAAAAGAAAAACCGGGCAGCTGGATGGCATGTGAGGGCGCCGTAGGCAGATCAAGAAACGGAGTAGGACCAGGTCTGCGGAAAGTCTCTTGACTTGGGAATACCATAGATTTCATGAGATTTTATATGATAGATCGTTAAAAATCAATTCTTAGGAATTAATTTGGATAGATGGTATAGAATAGTATTTGGAAGAACTGAGGAAAATAATTTTAATTCTAATAAAGAAAAGTTTATGGGTTTTATAATGAGATATATTGGTTCTCTAAGCCTTAATCATTTTTAAGTAATTAAGAGCAGCTAAAATTCGTGATCATATATAAATACAGATTTTTAAAAGGTATTTTTACTTCGTAAATTTTAATAAAATCTTCCCAGTATTTCGCATACCTCTAATAATACCCTGTTCATCATTTCGCATAGAAAAGCAATCAAAACAGGGAGAAAAAAAAACGGCAGCCAAGAGACAAGACAACGCAACAGCAACAGAAACAGAAACAGACGTAACAGCAGTTGGCGTTGCACAGTTGCGCGATTAGTCGCGTGGGCAGACTGGGAGTCGGGCGCTATATAGCCCCCTGATTCCGATTCCGATTCAGATTCAGACTGACTATGGATTCAGACTGGCATTCAGATGCAGATGCAGTTGCAGGCGCAGGCGCAACATGACGGCCAACACACCGCGACATATGCCGTTTCGAGATTCAGATGCAGCGACCAAGGCGGACAGGCAGACAGATCCGATCCGTTCCGTTTCGAGTCGATGCGAAACCAAGCCAATCCTAACCGAAACGATCCCCACTTTTTTTTTATTTTTCTCCTCCTGGCCAGCTAGCTAAACGATCGCCGTCCTACGGGCCCCCAAAACGACTGGCAACTTGCGCGGGCTTTTGTGATTGGATTTATGTTAATTTCTGACGAGATTTGTGCAATGCAGTTGCTGTTGCCGTTGTCACTGTCAGTTGACGGCTGCTGCAAGTTGCAACTTTAAACTGTTTTGTGTGCGTAATTAAATGGTGACATTTTCCGATTGTAAAGTGTTTTCTTGCATAATGCCATTGAGGACTGTTGCCAGGAAGAGTTTGTCCATTGATAAGTTAATACACTAGGAGTAAAGTGTTAGACAGTAAAAAGGAAGTAAAATTTATTTGAATGAGGATTTACGATACATTTCTTTTTATTTATTTTTTATATCTTAAATTATTTTAGGTATATAACAATAATTTCCTATTCCGGAAATTCGATGTTTATCCATTGATAAGTTTATGAACTTGGAGGAAAAGTATTGGGTAGTTAAAACAGGTATTGACGATATTTTTTTATTTATTTAAAATATCTGAAGATGAATAAAAATCTTTTTTAAATTTTTTGAATTAGTTGTATTTGTTGAAATACCTTTGATTGCTTAATAATTAATCCCAAATTATAAAAATCATCTTTCGTGTATCATATTATTTCCATAACCCACATCTTTGATCATGTCTCAATTACTTGTTTTGACCCCAGCTGTTTTTCAGTAATGAATTGCTTGTTCCTTTTCCCATTGCATTAATCTAAATGTTAACCACAAATATGCAACTCCATTTCCACTGGACAGCATTTATTTTGTTGTAAAATTTATAAATAGCCCGCAAGCTGACAACGGCAATTAACAAGCCTGAGAATTTTTGTGCGGCATTGGCATGTCAGTTTTGGATCTAGTTTTGTTTTTTTGGCTATTTTGATATTTCTTTTTTACTGACCGGCACAGCTGCCTTCAGCTGGAAATGGAACTGCTCCAATTTGCCAAAAAATCTCAGGCCGCCGCAATAAAAAATTCCTTGGTTGGCCGCGACATAATTGAACCGGATCGGATATGTATATATATCTATATATATGAGTGTGCTCCGAATTAATTATCGTCTCAGCTGCAGAAACTTAAGTGACTGCCGAAAGCCCAGAAAAGCATACACAAATAGAAAAAAAAATAAGAAAAATATCATAAAACAGCGAGAAAAGTCAAAGACTCAAGGCATTTTCCAGCTTGCACCTGGCAACGGTCGCGACAGGTCAGGCTATGAAAAACCCCCGAAAATCGTAAAAAGAAAAATCAAACAGCAGAAAACCCGCTTCGCAATGTTGCACAAAACTTGCAGTCACTTGCGAAAAATTAACTACAAGTGATCATTGTTGCTGTTGCTTTTGTTTGCAGCTGCAAGTGTTTGGCGGCACTTGCATTGCCACAGACTCAAAAGTCTCTCAAAAGTCCAAAAGGAACCGAAAAAAAACAAAAATAGGGAAAAAAAGACCGAAAACCCAAAACCCCAACTATGCTGCGGTTTCTCCAGCACGGCTGGAAAATTATATGAAAATTTATGATACATTTGCCTGCACTTGGTTGTCAACGTTTTGGCCTGTGGGCTGAAGATTGTCATGGTTTCCAACATTTTTTCGTACTTTGTATTATTTTTTGTCGTATTTTCTGTATTTTCCACTGCTCGCCTAATGATCGCAGTGGGGCTTGGGTCTGTGTCACTTTGACCCAGTTGGCTCCCTAAGCGGGCTAATGGGGAAAGGTGTAGCCAAACAAGCTGGCTAGTAGCCACTGCCATTGTGGCTGCCTTTTTCATTTTTTCAGATGCCGTAGTTGATGCCGAAGTTTCGGTAGTTGAGTAGTAGTAGCAGTAGCTCCAAGCTGGGGGCCAAACCAAAAAAAAAACACACAAGAAACACTGACAGAGACACCTTTTGTTTGCTCTGGCATTTCGGAGCTGGCTTATTAAGATCGGTGTGTGCAGATGGAGAAGGACTTGGATGAAGGGGTACTAATTGCAATTTGGGAGAATATGTTTTGGGGGGAATTTAAAATAGTTACTATACATTTTTACATAAAAGTTTCTTCTAAGATACTTGTAGGGACAACCGAAAGTTTGTTTAAGTTTAGAATTTATTTGATATTTTTCATTTATAAATCGGATTTTCAGCGATCCCTGACCCGTAACGAATTTTTCGGCAAGTCCAAAACTAGACTAAGTCTAAATTAAATTATAATCAATAGTATTTTGAAAACGAACTTTTTTTTTGGTTCTTAAATGGGTATTCAACTTCAACATTTTTAGGAAGCGCCTAACCAGAACTGAAAAAATTAAAATTTGAATTTTTTGCACTAAATCAGACATCTCAAATTGATACTAAACATTCACACTACATTTTATTATGCTTACCAATTCTTATATTATAAAAATGCCCAATATACATGCCCAAAAAGTATAAGAAATGTAAAAAACAAAACCTAATCCCTATTCTTCCATTATATATAACCCATGTAACACAGCCCCCACAAAGTCACAGCCTTCAGCGTATTATTTATGCATTTCCCTTTTCAATATTTTGGATTTTGATTTACCAAATCGGAAACCAGCGGGCCATGCGTGAGTGCCGCAACTTTGTAGATGCCGTGTGGCCCACATTTTGCTGGGCCAATTCACACCGCAGACAGCAAACAACAAACAACAAACAAATAACAAAACAGCTGGCAAGTCGGCCAAGCCCGCACCTCCGCCCACATCCGCCACCCGCTTGCCACTTTGCATAACAAACGACTTTATTAATTTTCAAATTACCGAAAGTCAGAGGCCGGCTGAGCATTTTGTGGCCTTTTTGTGGCACTGGCACTCCACAACGCCGCAAAAAAAAAAAACCGAAATAGAAAAAGATCTGGCTTATGAGCTCCACTCTGCTGGCGGTGGGCGTTGTGAGAAAAATCTTTCAGGCAAATGCCAAAAAATGCTGCAACGAATCGCCAAAGGGGGCCCGCAATGGAGATAAGAAATAAATTCCGTCTTATGCTAATATTGGCTAAAAGCAAAATGTCGCTTCGTGCTAAATCGGCTGGCTAATAAATCAGCGAATTATCAAATGCCCAAACGATTGATGAGCATTAACGATCTGACAAGTTGTCTCGGCGATCGAGGAGCGGGCAAATATATAAAATGTTAATTTCTCAATTAACATTAACATAACGCGAAACGCGTTTTGTGCAATGCCATAAATCATACAATTAAAAACTAATCAAGCAGTGACAGAAGGCTTAAAAATACAAAAAAAAAGGCGAATGCACAATTGCATTGCCAACTGCAACACTTGGCACAACAATCTTTTTTTTTTGTCGGTTCCACTTCAAAGACAAATTTATGTATTGTCAGACCAGCGAAATACAATGAAGTGCAAACAACACGAAAAGGAAACCCTACAAACTGCATAATTCAAAAATTATTAGACCCATTAGAGGGGACCTGGAGAAAAAAACGGAGAACCAAGCCCCAGAGAAAATTATGCATTTCCATTCGACCAGACATACACAATCTCTCAGTAAATTATCCTAAGTTATTTTTGAATTATGCTAAAAGAAGCGATTGTACTTTATCATACCAACAACAATGATTTAAACAATGATTACTTACTATATGGTAAAAACTTCTAAGAAAAACTTTATTAAACTTCTTTTACCTAATTTCACACTTCAAGGGGGAAATTGAAAATGTGTAATGTGTAATCTAATAAATTCGTATTTTTGATATCAATATCATAATACGATTTAATTAACATTATATTGAATCATAAAGTATTAAACGAAGGTATACATGTCTAAAATATTTCTGAGATTAATGATTCAAAAGCAAGAATTCAGATCTCACTGCAATATGGGAAATAAATTGCTGGTGTGGCATTTGTTTGTTTCTGTTTTCAACACTTCCCCTTCAGAACTGTGGTGGGTGGCAACTTGGCTTGGATTGTTAGATTGTTGGATTGCTGGTACGCTGTTAGTTGGCAGTTTCGTTTGGCAAAATTAAAAGCCGCCAACAGAAAATTGCTGGCTAATTAATGCCAATTGGCCGATGGCAAGCACAAACACTTGGACACTCCAAAACAACGGCAACAAATGTGGGCGCAACGTTAGCTTTTATGCACGGTATTTATTATTAACTATTATTATTAATCCAGGCGGTGGCATTTGCATGTGACATAAAAGTGATTGGAGTAATTGATAATTGTGTAGAGACACGAAAACGATGCAACGGACAAACGACCAATTATGGCCCAAAGACGGAAGAATATTCTTGGTTCTCAGACAAGTTCGTTGCCAAAGTCTTTCGTTTAGGACTTTGCTATTTTACAAGACGATATTTATTTTAACATTAACAATTAACAATTTCTTAAGCTTAGTAAAGTTTGCTTCCCAAGTTATTCGTTTTTTTTTTTGAATGTTTCAATATTTTTATGCCATTTTTCTAAAAGCTTTAAATTTAGTTTTTCCAGTTTAAGGCATAACATTAAGTAATTACCTTCAATTAACTGGAACAATAAATGTAAACGAAAATGAAATTGTTTACATTTATATCAATCATATAAATTTTTTATTAGCAAATGATGGAGATTTATTATCTTGACTGAGCTTTAAAGATACTGAAGTAAAAAACCAATTACGAATGCAAATTGAATTAGCCAACAGCAATGGAAATCAAACAAAAATCCCCCAAAAACATTTTTCATTAAAAACAGACAGAAAGTATATTTACGAAAACACATTTATTGGGGGGAAAATGCATTTGAAAAATGTATCTACAATTGCCGAGGCTAGTTGCTGTGTGCCGGCCAATCTCTTGCCATAAATCAAGCGGTAGAAATGACCGCAGGCGCCTTGTAAGCGAGTCCCAGTCACCGACTCTTTTATTTTCAGTCACAGTCACAGTGACTGACAGCCGTACGAACCGAGATCTTGACCAGCCGAAATGGCCAGAAAGACAGCCGGACAGACGGATCGATGTTGGCCCACGCCAGGCCTTAGCAAATCAAATACAAATTCAAAATCTAGCTAATTTCCAAAAGTCATTTAACTGGCCCCGAGTGGGACAAACGAAAAAAATAGAAAAAAAAATTGTATATCTAACCGCAAAGTTAATTTTATTTTCCACCTACTGGCAAAATCAATTTGCTTCGTGTGGCACGTGCGCCAAATAGAATGAAAATTTTTTTGGGGTTTCGGTGGGTACTTGGGGGGTGGTCGAGGGGGCGTTGGTGGTCCGTCAGTCGGTCATGTCGTGTGCGTCACTCCAGGAGAGAGATCTCGGACATCGGTCGTGCCAAGATTGGGCCACAACGGTAGCCAAGAGCCAAAGCGACCGACTTCGACTTCGACTTCTTGGCCAACCAACGGCGAGCCATTTAAAAAGCAACATTTTGCAATGCCAACAATTACAATTACGAATTTTCGGTTCAATTGCCCAGGGCCAAAAAGAAATTCTACACTGCAAAGTTGGGCGGTCTTTCTAGTCAAAGCAATTAATGTTTTGTCATAATAATGACTAATGAATTTCAAGAAATAAATATTTCTACTTTGATAATTATAATATATTTTATTTACAAACTTACAATTAAAACTGTTTGCCTTTAATTTAATATAATTATTTTATATAAATCATTTTGTTGTCATAAATTTATTTTTTCAAGAACGCTTTTCGACCAAGTTCGTTTCCTGAGTCTTTTGTTTCCTTTGTAGTTCGGAATTTTTTTTATTCAAAATAAAATTACAAATTGGTGGAACTTTAAAATAAGATTGTATTTTAAGGGGTATGACATTCTTTGAAATTTATAAATATTATTACAATAACTTTCTTGGTTCAATAGCGTTTTCCGAAGAAGTTCGTTGCCTGAGTCTTTTGTTTCCTATATGTTTAATTCTGGAACAATAATATTAGAATGTATTTTTAATTAGCTCACGATTATCATCCTTAACTTACATAATATTCCCTTCTAAGTTGTGCCTTGCTAAAAAAAAAGACACATTTTCCCTTGGTGTACCGAAACTAAAAAGCAACCCAGACCCACTAAATAAAAAATTACTCAATTGAATAATGGACAAGGCTACGCCTGCTCAGAGTTCGTTTTTAGCTCTCGGTTAAGTTATCCATTTCAGCTTGCGACACATAACAAATGCGTATTTAATGTGTCGAGAAGGGGGGGACGCCACTGGTGCCCCGAGGGGGGATAATTGCAAAAGGGGGCAGGGAGCGAAGGCCCCACTTCGATTTCCATTTAACGCGCCCCAAGTAATTCGCTTAGTTTATGGGTGGTCAGCGATCTCGTCGAGCGTTGAAAGCCCTCCGGGGTCTTTAGCTTGCATTTTTAATTCGTTTTTAATCAACGTGGCCGCCGCCGCAACGGTTCACATTGATATATGTAACCAGATTATAGAGCTGCGATGCTTTGGCACGGGCAATTTGGAATTCAACACTTCGGTCCAAAAGCGGGCCCAGAAAATGGCCAATTGCAAAATGCTGGGTTGTCATTCGCAGGCAGTTTATCGCTGCCAGAGATGGTCACTGGAAAATTGCCAATGACAAATCCTGGCCGGCAGCTAAATTGTATCAGAAATAAATTGGGATTTTCCCAAGACTGAGTTTGGCTAATATCATGGTCGAACAGTGGTGAATTATGACTTTAAAGTCATGGAAAATTTAATTTATGCATAAAATTAGGAAATAAATATAAAAAAACAATATGGATTTTCAATTTATTTATCTAAATAAGTAAAGTTGTTTAAATGATAATCATAAAATACTTCATGCGTCAGAAAAAATAATTAAACATGTTAATCAAATCTCGTAAGATAAATCGCTCATAAAACTCGTTTCGTAAGCTATATCAATAACTTAATAATTGCTCTATATTTAATACCTTTTAAATGCATTTTATGTTTTTCATTATCCTATATTTATGGTTTGCCTTAATAAATTTATGGCCCATTGCTGCTGACTTAATGAGGTGCACAGATAAAGAACAATTTCCTTGTAAATGTCAGGCATTGAACGGAAACCATTATAATTTTAATTGAGTTAACAAGAGACCACTGTTCCTCGCAATTCTTAAACAACATAAATCGTGATATTGCCGAAATCAGGGTCAAACATTTCTGGTACTTGGGATGGAATTGTAAATTGCAACTTAATGAGCAATTTTTGTGCAGGAAAATCAACTTCAATTATATAATTTAAGCGTGAATTAGCAGCGGCTGCGATAGAGCAATAGAGATCGGGGAATTGAACGACAACAGCAACAAACGGGCAACTGGATTGTGTAAGAACAAGAAAACATGTTAAGTGCAGTCGCATTATGTTGCAAAATGTCACTTTTAATTGGGCAACCTTGAAACATCAATGTGAAAAACGAGCGAAAGAACAGCTAACAGCAATAGTAACAACACCAACAGCAACTACATTTTGCTGAAGGCCAAACACCAACGGGCCAACAACAATGACAAAACGCTTAGCGATTGGAGCGGGCATCAAAAGGCCAGGCCACGAGTGCACGAAAGTCCCACAGACGGGGTCAAAAGAATAAAGGTGTCACTATAGGATTTTTACCAATTTCAGAAACAGTTCCCTTTATTAAATTCCAAGAACTATCCTTAACACAAAATATTAGATAAGCAATGGATATACCATTGTAAAAAGAAAACATAATAGTGTATTACCCTTTTTATTATACCCACATATGTATATTGTACTCTAAAGTATTAAACAATTAAGTGTTCGATTTGTTAACTCTTAAACTTTGGAAATTTAAGTACAAGGACTTTAATTCTTTTCTTATATATAACAATTAAAATTCACTAAAACATTACTTTAACTATTAAGGTGAAATGTTATGATGAAAATTGGAAAAACTGGGGGGGAGTTTACTGAAAACTTTTTAAATTCTTGTTTAAATATATGCAACATACCTACTCCCAAAATACTTTGTATAAGAAATATTAACAGAATATGAAATAAATAAACTTTTGTTGAAAGCAAGATGAGTTTTCCTAACACTTAAGATGGTTAAAATGATATATTGTTGGGTCATAAAAATGTCAAATAAAGCACATTTTCTATGCTATTCGCAAAACCAGGCTTAAAGTTTTTGTTGCAAAAGCCATAAAAATATTATGTTGCCCGCAACTGTCGGCGGTTAAAGAAGTGGTAGAAAAGATACCGAGAGGCAGGCCGACCGTTATGTGTTACAATTAGCAAATTGCACATTTATGCTCACACATGTGACCAAACCCCCTCCCCTGGATATATTCAGCTGACAATATAAATCAATCATTGGGCATTTGGCTCAGAGCCGGCGTTCTTATTGGAAAGGCAACCTTGAAAGCTGCCGCCAAGAGAGCTTTTCGACTGGCTAGAGATTGGCAAAGAAAAACAACAAAATAATACACTAATGAAAAGCTCACCGGCAAATTGCAAAATATTACTTGCAAACGGGCATTATATCTTAACAATAATATATGGCACATCATTTATAATTTCCGCTCAAAATCAACTTCAAATTCAAATTCAAAATTCAATTATTGTGCATTTCCTGTTGCCGTCATCGCTGATCACCAGTCTAACAGGAAATCCACGGCACTTGTTGAGCAATTTTCGATGCGTTTCGCTTCAGGCACCTCGCAATACATTTAGCACTCTTTTTATTTCAAATACTATAATTGCTACTGCAACATCAACCCTGGGCAATTGGTTTTATGGAGGTCCGCTAGTTCAATAATTGTTTTATTCAGAGTTTTATGGGCCTCTAAAATGTTAATTTTCTCATTTTACATAAAAGCCATGATAGAGCCAGCTTTTACTAGCTTGCGCCGTAACTTTTTCATTTACCCAAGTTTTTCCGCTGATTAGGAATAGTGCTATAAAAAGCTGGGTCCAAGCACATGTTATGCTTCGAATCATTTATTTAATTGGCCAAGGCACTGTCCAATTACCGTCTTATAATGATATTATACCATATAATATGTATAAAATATGAGGTTACTATATTAAGCATACTTTTACACTAATTGCTTTTATCATAAGATAACACAATAAAAATGCAAAGCTCTTAATTTTCTTACTAGAATATCTATAAGAATTTAAAATAAAACATTATCTAGATTTGGTATCCTGGTTACTAAAATAAATCTTAATATAATTTTCCTTGCCCTTGGCATATTTATCCTTTAATTTTTACAACTTCACCGCTTCAGTCTCTTAGAGCTTATATTTATCACCAATTAATTCCAGAGGAACCCATTAAAATTCCTCTGGGTACACCTTCCAGTATCAGTGTATTGAACTCCCCCTTGAATCCCCACAACAATCACTGCCGAAATACCTGAGCAACAGCAACTATTTAGTGTGATTTGCAATATGTATTTTAATTATGGGCCATATGTGTGCGGCAGAATGAACCAAAAGGCAGCAGCTGGCGGTTGGGTGGAGGACTTGGATGGAGTGGAGTCACCTGGACGAAAGACTGCGGTTGGTAATGGTGGTTTCACTGTGGCCTAGAGATACACGGAAAAAATATTGTTTATTTATTTGAATGTATATTACACTTATATTGATGAAGAATAAAAGTATGCATATTACAAATTGCAAACCCTGTCTAATCCTGAGATAAGGTTTAGGAATTCTAAATTTATAGTATTGTAGAGGTTGACACATAGAATAAGGCTTATAATGAGTGTAAAAATTAAATACATTATCATAATAATACATAATAATCAATGAACAAAATTCGTTTTAAGTAAATTTAAAAATTATTTTGATAAAAAATTCTTTAAAAAATAAAGTTTTTCAAAATACTAGTAGATATAAAGATAGGATATTTGTTTTCCCTGTGATGGCCAACCGTCAGCATCAAAGTCTCGCTCTTGTCATAAAAAATGCGCGAAATGCAACAATTTAAAAATGCTAAATATGCGCGTATGTGCGGAATGATTACTGCCGGAGCTTGAGACTCTGAATCTGGTACTGGATCTGGGACTATGGTTCAGATCGGCACACAGCAAAGGCTGTGGAACTTTGGAGGGGCGGGCCAAAGGGGGGGATGGGGATTAAAAAGCCGCAGTTACTCACCGACTGACTGCGTTCAGTAATTATGCGCGCAACACGTTCAAGGCGGCAGACCATTGCAACATGTTGCCATTGTTGCTGCAGTTGCTGCCGCAGTTGCAGTTACTGCTGCACCACTGCAGTTGCTGCTGCTGTTACTGCTGCTGCTGATGTGTTGCGTAAGCTCCTTTGGAAAATTGCATTAGAAAATCCACTTGGCGGCAGCGGCAACAATTAAAGCCGCAGCTCGCATGTTTCGCTCCAAGTCGCCTGGGAACCACAAAAGCCAAAAAGTCTCGCTACCAATTGGGCACCACCATAAAGGCACTTCAACGGCCTCTCCGACGTTCTAAAAGAGGTTTATGATTGGGCTTTGAAAGGGGACCCAAAGTAAGCGGAATTCTGGGAAAACAGAGGGTCGGAAAACAAATCATTTGATTTTATTTTATAAAATTAAAAGGTTAACATTACTGAAAATAGTAAAGAAAATTTAAAACAAATTGAATAACATTTTGTATCTTAACTCAAAGATAAATTGAAGATATAAGAGATATTTCAAGTTCTTAATTGGAGGTCTTAGCATGTTTTTATATCACTCATTTCCAAGGGCGCTCTATAAAGAGAAAGGAATACCACATTTCTTACAAAATTCAGTTGGAACATTAATTAACATTAATAATATAATATGACAATTATCTTTTTAAATAAAAATAACTTGTCAATATCAATCCATCTTTAAACATTTCTTGAAAATCCAGTTTAAATAATTTTAAATATTTATAAAGCTAATATATATCTTCTTTTGAACTGAATTTATGAATTGTTTATAAGATAAAACAGCCCATAAAGTTAAAAAAAAACGTATACATAAAATAATATAATAAACGTTGAACTCTTCATTACATTAATTTAGATTTTAAGCAGTTAAATAAACATCAGTTCAGCCACATCAGCTTTTCAAACAGTGCCTCGTAAAAGTATGCATCGCATGGGAGTTGGGGCCCTCTGATCCCTTCAACTTGGGGCCAACCTCTTGGCCCACGGCTCACCTCGCCATAATGTGCACAATTTATTGGCATTGCGAATCTTTGGGGCGATGTTAATCGCGCTCGAGTGGCTGGTAAGGAAAAAAATAACTATAAGTCCGACTTAGCCATGGTCCAAAAGGCTGGCAAGGTGGCTACTTGGCGAACCCTTTGGGGCACAAAAAAATAAAACACCGACACCGAGAGCGTGGAAAATCTTTGCTATTTTTCACCAATTAAAAACGGATTCTGAGCAATTTTCCATGCCATATGCAACCCGAAGTTAAGTGAAAAATGCCAGGGAAAATTTTTTTTTCGCGTAGGACTCTATTTATGTGGCGCAAAGGAAAGCATAACCCAAAGTTTATTTATCACATTTAAAATGCAATAAAACAGCATTTCTGTGGGGCACTGCATAAATTACGTTTATGCATTTTAGTTATGCATTTGCTGAGGCCCTAAGTGTCAAAATAATTCATTATAATTGCCCACAGATCATTTTTGTCAACGATTTCTTGCTGTTTTGTTTGCATGGCGCGTATTGCGTGCGTTTTCCTAGCGTTTCTTTTTCGAGTCATATTTATTTTATTTTATTTTTCTCTTGACTTCTTCACGTTTTTATTTATTTATTTTTTATTTTTCGGCATGTCGTCGCGTTTTGGGCCGAAAGAGCAACAAGCGAGTGAATGAGTGAGTGAATAATTGCAGGCATGCCATGTTGTTTATACTAAATTTAATTAATGATGACTTTTATTTATGAATGCGTGGCCGGGCGTCGGGCATTCGGTCACATAAATCGGCGCTGGGCCACTCCCACAAAGTGGCGATAAAGGGGCACATAGTGGAGGTACTATATCTTTAAGTGCTGAAATATTGGGTTAGCCAAGGGCTAGGACTAAATTAAATTGATTAGTCCGGTCCCCATCTTAATTGAGATCTCTACCTCATTTATCATAATTTCATAAGCAATAAATTCTAATTAGGAGTTGAGAGACTAATGGGTTTTTTAGAGATGTGGAGATAGCTTATACAAATATTTTGAGCCCCTTTAAGGAATTTAAAGATAAGACTATGATTAAATACAATGATATAACAGTTATAATTCCTTTATAAAATGATTGGTATCAGTATGGTTTACAAGAATCACTTTAAAGTATTTTTTGTAATTTCTTAATGATTAACTAATAATTGAAACTTACTTCTACATTTTAAATTATTGATAGATAGATACCACCTTTACCCACATTAAAAACACTAAAACAACTTGTAAAACATATTTTTATGAATCCTCCCCTCACTTAATATTTTACCTAATTTTCCAGTAATTTGGCCATAATTGTTTTTACGACGTTCAGCAATTTTAATTAGTTTTGTGCGGCCCGGCTAAAAAGTATCTATATCTGCAGCTTGCCCTGGCCCCTGAAGCGTTCCACTTAGCCCCCAGATACGAAAAATACGAAAAAGCGGCGGCAATTGGCCGTGCCCCCATATATGGACGACTGCGGGACCGCAAAATATTATTGCGTTGAACAAATTTTTAGTTTATTTTGTTGTGGGCCATAAAAATGTTAACATCATTATAAGACTTTAACACCTGCAACAGCTGGCCGAGCATTTTTCGCATCTCGCATTTATCGCTAATCGAATTGAGTTTGCTGCCACTGCGGCAGCGACAAAATGCAACGGCTCCATGTCTCTAGGATCTATAAAATGTTGTCGCTTCCAACTCGCTTTGCATTCGCGATTGGCGGCGCGTTTTCTCACGCTCCTTATTGGATTCGGTGCGCAGAGGGGCCTCCAGAGGTCCGAGGGTCGGGGGATTGGGACACTGGGGATCGGAGACCACTGAGCAGTCCCATCCAGATGCCGGCTTTTTGCGTGCTCGACCGCAGGGCGAATGTTTTGACTATGCCACCGACGCGGCCTGCCGCCTTTGGACCGTCTCTTTGGCTTAACCCATTGAAAACCACTCCCAAATCGGTTTATGAAAGTCAGCAAAACTAAAAAGAAGGTATTATAGGTCTTATTTTAAACATACTTTTAAAATACAATTATAGATTAATATTATAATATTAATTAATAATGAAACTTCTTCCAGTTAACTACATACCTTTCTGAATAATAGTACTTTCAACTGCTCTGGTTGATTTAATTTTATTTTCTTCCTTTACAATATTCCAAAGGCTCTGTATTTCAAATAATATAATATATATAATATATTAAAAAGAAAAAGTTTTATATAGCAACTTTAAAGGTAAGGTTATCATGGTTACTATAAGAAATACTATTGCAGTCATGTTGATTTGCCATTCAATATACAGTGGACGATTTTTGACAAGTGCTAATTAATGGGTTAACACCTTTTAGGCCAGTTGCAATCAATGCAAAGTGAGCGGCGGCCGTGCAACAATGTTGCCTGCTGCTGCCAACACAGCTGATGTCTGTTGCCCGATGGTCGCTGCCGATCCCACTGACTATATGATTTATGTCCCGGCACTCAGTTGGCGCCGCTTCTTTACCTTCATCCGCCTGGCCAAAAGCAAGGAAAATGTTTGTTTTCCCATCTCTAAGATAAATCATTTTCTTATGATTAAAGGGTTTTAACTTTCACATTGCTGATTAATTTGTTCAATGCGATTACAGATGGAGTAAACACGAGTAACAATTTAAATCAAAATCAAAAAGAAAACATTTGAGGTAAGTACGTTTTCCAACAACGAATAAAACAAATTCATAATGAAAATTCATGTTTTAATTCATTTATTTTTGGTAACAAAGTCTGCAATTTATTGTTTGCATACAAAACATTCCTCGTTCGCATTCCAAAGTCCTTAACATGGTATCAACTATCTTGATATTGAGTATTCAAATGAAAAAAAGTTTTAACAGGCTACTATATAAAGATGTAAAAAGAGAGAGACTGATACAGCCTCTTGGAACTGATCCGTTTCGTTTGTGAATAAAGTGATTGGTTAATTATAATGCCTGAGTTCCGACTAGTTTTGCTTCCATAGCAATTTAGTAGTAGTTTTGAAGGTAGTTGGCCACATGGGATGCAATGAATTGATACTGCATGTTAAAAGTCAGCTGCCACAGAGATTGGGCATTGTTGGTGGCATTCTGCACGGGAATGACGTTGGTCACAGTTACAGAATCATCATCGGAATCATCATCCGAATTATCTACCGAAGACTCAGCGGTGTTTCCCTCTCCCACAGATCCCTGAATGCTTGATCCAGCCAAGCTGATGTTGCTTAGAGCTTCCTCTTCTTCTGCGGATTCAACCTCTTCTTCGGTGGAATCATAGCTATCATCTTCCTCACTTCCAGAATCATCCTCTGTGAAAACGGAGGTTGAATCATTGTCCGATCTGCCAGTGGACTCAGTTTCGTAAACTGAGGTATCAATTCCGGAGGAAGCACTCTCGTTGCTCTCCACAAAACCACTCGATGAATTGTGTTCGTCGCTCAATGATTCCTCCTCGTCAATATAGACCTCTTCACCTTCGTCATATTCATCAGTGGACTCCGATTCTGGTTCGCTTTCAATGCGGACATCATTGGCGGCTTGTGGCACAGGTGGAATGTTCATCTGATGGGTCACATGAACACTCAGCTTGTTCTGCGGCTCTGGTTTCTCAAAGATCAAAGATACCTGGCTTGGAGTACGCCCAAGTGACACCAAGTCGTCTTTAAGGGACTCGGAAATTTGCTTGTTGCGCTCCATAATATTGTCATTGTAAAGTTCGAGCATGGTTGCATAGAAATTATCCAGCAATTTTGCAACCTTTGCATTATTCATATTGTTTTTCTTGCTGTAGTCGTATAGCATTTGCAGGACTCTTTCACGATTTTTAACTTTCTTGAGCATATGACTTAGATTTGTACCAGGCAAAAGTGATAATTTGTTCTGCTCAACAATTTTCTGTAAAGGAAAATACACATTTTTAGTAACTCATTGCAGACTCTTTTATAAACTCACCTTTAGTTTAAATTTACGTTTGTCCTTGAGGTTTACATTTCTTTCAGGAAGTGATTTTTTATAGAGAAAAAGACGTCGATTTCCCTTGCTTTTCTTCAGCAAGCGCTTCTTTTTGGTCTCCAATCTTTCCCAGATCAACTCCTCATCACTGGTTGTATAGAAGGTGTCGTAGGACTTATCACTGTGATAGCCACATCCCATGCTGTCCGAACTAATGCTGCTGGCATCGTCCACCGTGTTTGAGATCACCATGTTCTGTATGGTCATCGAACTGGTCTGTGTGGGGGCAGCCAGACAGTAGGTCTTGTTGTTAATTGAGTTGACTGGTGGTGCCGGCGGTGTCACTGTGGTTGGAGACGGTTCCTGGGTCAGGGTTGGTGTCAATTCCGGCGAAATCATCTCCTCCGGGCTCAAGATGTTCTTTGTCTGCAGTTGAGAGTCTGTTCCATTATCGGGTTGATTCTCTTTGTCGTCTGTCGGTTTTATGCCTTCATCTATGTAGTTGTCAATAAAATATTCATTTACTGTGATCACTGGTGTCAACTGCATTTCGTTAGCTTCTGTTGTTTGCTTCTCAATCTGTGTTAAAGCATCTACAAATAATTTTGATGGACTTAGAGTTTTATTGGCTTTTTCCTGCTTATTCAAGGCTTTTCCCTCAGTCGGGGAAATGCTTTTAGAATGCTTTATAATTTTCTTATCGACTTGTTTTAGTTCTTTGATATTATGTTTCTTATTCTTTTGTGAAGTACTTGGTAAGTTTTCCAAGTCCAGTGTTTCCTTGTTAGATATGGTATTTGGCTTACCCTTTTGGTTATTATCTTTAACATTTTCTAAGGCCTCTGGTATATTTTTGGCATCATCTTGAGTTGTCTTAGGATTGGTTTTTAACTCTCCCGTTTTCTTAATGGCATCCTCCTCTTTTTGACAATTTTCTAAGGCCTCTGGAAGTTTTTTGGGAGAAACATCAGGTTTGTCGAGATCTTTACCCAAGTCTCCATTGTTTGCATTATCTTTTACGGGTGGTAGGCGCTTCGCAGGCATTTCCTGTAGCGGATTGTCTTCCTTGATGAAATACCCAAAATTGTACTTATCGAAATCCCAGAAACTGAAATCCTTTGGCATTGGTTCTTTGGGAAACTCCAGAACAGACCAAGCAGTGGCGACTTTTCGGGACATTTCCTTGAATCTCTGGCTCTCCTTCGCGGAGGCTATAAACGTGATGGCTATACATTTTGATCCAAATCTACCGGCACGACCAATGCGATGCAGATAGGTAACATGACTATCTGGCGGATCGAGATTTACAACCAGATTGGCAAATGACGAGTCCACACCGCGTGAAATTACATCGGTGGCCACCAAAGTGCGCATGGTGAAGTTTCTATAGCCCTCGAAGACATTCAAGCGCTCCGATTGTTCCATGGCTCCCGAGATCAAATGGCACTCGACACCACTGGATGTCAAGTAGTTCGTGTACGAGTCTGCTCGCATTTTGGAGTTGGCAAAGAGCACGGCCTGTTCGTAGGGTAATTGGTTGAATATCTGACCAAGAACCTGCAATTTAGCTTTCATCTCCTCTGCACTGTTGTGTTGCGGTGGCAACTCGTAGACAAACTGACGGATGCCCAGAAGAACAGTGGCCCTTTCGGAATTCGATATAAGCATGGGTTTGTTCATGATCTTGGCCAGACGCTCATCGAGATCCTGATCGTAGGTGGCACTGCAGGCAATTATTTGGCGGTTCTTGGGCAGAACTTTAATGATTTGAGTGACTGTATCCTGGAGACTCTTCGTCTGATACAACTGATCCGCCTCGTCGAGGACAAGAAGAGCCAGCTTGGAGACATCTAGAACGCGATTTTGATAGAGATGCCATAGGCGTCCTGGTGTGCCAATGATAATACGGCTTTTCTTGATGTGCTTGCGATCGGTGCTCACATCGGTGCCGCCGATACATGCCGCCGAGTGAAAGTCCTTGAAGAATTCACACAGATAAAAGAATGTATCTTGTACCTGGATGGCCAGCTCTCGAGTTGGAACCACTATCAAGGCATGAGGTCGAGTCATACCACTGCGATAGCCCTGCATGGCGGCTATAACATAGATCAGCGTCTTGCCGGTTCCACTTTTGGACTGTACCAGCAGATCTGTGGATATGCAATACCCATTAATGGTAAGCCCCCTGTAAATTATGTATTTTGCGACATATTTACCCATATTACTAAGTGCCATAGGTATGGCAGCCGCCTGAATCTTCGTTGGCGTCACAAAATTGTGGCGCTTCAAACCCCTTAGTAGCTTTGGCGACAGATGCAGTTCCTCAAAGGTTTTAACCTGTCCCGGCTCCACATCCTTGCTCCTCTGCTCCCCGCGGGCCAAGTTGTGCGCCATTTTGCGCTCCATCCTAGATGATTTTCCTATTTTTCTAGCAAATTCAAAAGTTTCTGTCGTCTCAAAAAATGTTTTCCTGAGAAGTGAGACCACAGCGTTACCGGCCAAATAATAAGGTGCGTGAAGAAATATACCAACCAGATGTTATTGGGATAGTCAAAAAAATACCGAAATCTTTCAGCGGAACTTTTAGCCAATATCCCAACTATGGTTGCTGTCGCCACTACCATTTCAGCAGTGACTCATATCAAAGCATTTAATAACCCTACAATACAAAATAATAGTTTAAAAATACTTATTGGGGTACCCCAAGATCGTAAAGAACATTTAATCCAATCCAAACGTTTTTATAGACAATATTTATAAGATAATTTAATTTTTTGAAGTGCATATATTTATATTTAATAAATAATTTTTGGGAAAAGAGAGTTCATATATAAACTAAAGTAAAAAAAATAATAAACCTTATTAAGGAATAAAACGTGAAAGCCCTGATTAAAGTTTATAGTTATATTAAGATTAAGAATATGCACCATAGCTTTTTCCTAGCAATCAGTCTTCTGTGTGAAATTTTCTGTCCGAACATACAATGTCAGATCACCTATACCTCATTGAATAACAGATACAAAATTTATTTTTCCTTTTAAAAATCGTTTCTTCCAACTCAAAATTCCAAAAACATGTTCAAGGCCAAGATACGCGACATTGGATATTTTGTGCTACTGACATCCCTGCACTTGTGCTCAGATCTTCAGCCCGTTGTCGAGGCCCATGCCAATATCAAAACAGTTTATCCCTCAGTGGATCGTAACCTAACGCTCCAAGTGGGCTATATCTATAATCACTGGATGTTTGTCAATGCGATAATGTATTCCCTGCTGATTATGATAGGACTTTGGTACATTCGACATTTGCAACATACCGAGGGACAGGAATTGGAGGAAAAAAAGGGAATCCTAAAGGAACCAAAAACTGCAGTCGAGGTAAAAAATAATTGGATCAGCAGAAATAAAAAAGATTCCACCACGGAATTGGGACCCTTTTCATGGAAAATGTTCTTTCTATTTGCACTACCCTGGATCTTGACATTTGTTGCCGGCGGACTGATTAACTACATGCGATTACATAAGGTTATTCAGCATTTCTGCATTTCCAACTGGAGGGCCATTCAACTCTATGTAGAGTTACGTCTGCTCTTTTTGCACCGTCTTTTGGCCGTTGCTTTAATACCCTATTGGTCTCAGATAGTTGGCGGAGGAGTATCCTTGGAGGAGGCTTCCAATCTGCCCGGAAATTACATCAACATTGAAACACATCTGTTGGACTGAGCATGGAACTTTTGATTTAACTTTTGTATTTTTGTTGGAAGACTAAATTATAGAAATAAAAAATTTTTATAAGACTTACATTTTTGAAATTCTTTCTCTTTTGTATTTTATTTCTATTACGTATTATGAAACGTTGGATGAAGCTTGGTTTTTATCAAGCTTATTGGTCTTTCTTTAATTTATCAATTGTTCTAATAAACGGTTAAGTAATATTCTTAATGTACTTTTCACCCTCCACTTTGTACTTTCTATATGCACACTTCAACTAAAGTGATGGCTTGGTTTAATTTGTCAACATTATTTTTATTGTTCATACTTCTGTTGTTCCGCCTGCGACAATAAAAGACATTTTCTATCAACAGAAGAGTAAACTTTCCATGAAGTTTCCTGCACCGCTTTGCATTTTATTGTTGGGGAAAACTTTTCCACCATGTGGGAAATGTGCGGCAATCAGTTTTTCTTGCGCAGTTTTATTCAGTGAGAATAAAAGTGAAAAGAGTAGTTAAATTTGCAAGTGCAACCAGTTTTTCAAATGAACAACAATATTTGGGGATCTTAATTTAACAAATTTAAAATACTTAACGATTTATATTGAATAAATTCTTTCCTAAATATAATGACGATAAAGGCCCAAAAAATGTAAATAATAGTTATAAGGACATTACAGATGTTGGCCCATTAAATAATAAACTATTACAGAAATCCCGACATCACCGACATGACAGTCAACCGATCAAAGTTCACTTTAAAACGAGATTTCCCCGAGAGTATTTCAAAATTTTACCCAAATAAACATTTTATGTAAATTGTCTTTGTGCCGAACGTTATTCGCGTTTTGGACACTCAAAATAACGAGCAGTGCAATCGGCAGGATCAGCAGGAGCTGTGTCGGTCAACAGACAGGGATACACGACACTTCCAAGGATCGCTACTTGAGTTCTCCATTGGCAACGCACACATTCGGAACCGCTTTCGATTCCCTTTCGGTCCACAGTTTTGACTTGCCGGTAAGTAATATATTTCTGTAACTCCAGGTTTATGCACTGTTAAAAAGAATCTTAAAAAATATACCCTTGCTGAGATTATATTATTATAAACTTCTTTAAGTACCTATTTATTTTAATTATAATTGTAGTAGTAATAAATTAGTTTTGATACATATGCCCCATAACCGTAGAGTAAAAGGGTATTTTGTGTTCGGCCAAAAGAATGTAGCAGGTAGAAGGAAGCGTTAAGTATATAGATATTCTTGATCAGGATCAAGCCGCCCAAAACCGTGGCTCCTACAGTTTTAAAGCTAGAACAACGATTATCACAAAAAAATGTGGCTACTCTAACGCCCACAAATCGTCCAAAACTGTAACTCCTACAGTTTTAGTGCCAGAATGAACATTTTAACTAAAAGGTATTGGTCTCGTCAATACAAATCGATTGAACTTTAAAAAAGTTTGCCACTCCTACCCTAAAGGCCACGAACGCACATAACGCTCATGTCTGTCTGCCGCCCACATTACCATATATCGCGTGTAGGTGGCGCTGTACAATCTAGTTCTACTGCTTGTATATCTCCATCTCCCTTTTGCTCTGTTAAGCTTAGTAACGGGTATCTGATAGTCGAGGTAATCGACTATAGCGTTATTCCTTATTGTATAATCTATAATTTTTTACCGTGTTGCTTGCCTGACACTTCTCAGCTCGAAATTCCATTTTCTAACCGATCTAGTAATCCATTTCTTTGCAGTTAATAACAAATTGTTCGGGTTGATTTAGTCTTTCGGTTTTAAACAAGGAAAGCAGACTCCGCATTTCTTTTGTTTTATTTTTTACTACACATTTTGAGTTATCAAATGAAATATTTTTGAACAAATTTTTGGACACTTGACAAAACTTCCGAACGGTGGAGACTCAAAATTGTTTGATCCAGTTTTAGAGACCAACATACCACACTACAGACAAAGAGCAGTTGTCAAAATTGTGCATAAAACGTATAGATCGTATACCCAGTCGTAGATATAGTACGAGATCGTGTTAGACAATATGCGTGGACAACTGTTGCTGAAGGGACCGGCACTGGCCAGGAGTTTGAGCCGAGTTCGAGTGAGTGTGGTGCCGACCTGCCAGATTGGATCGGTTCGCCATGTGACCGCCGGTTGTGGAGCAGGTGATGCCGTGAAGGGCGGCAAGGGAATCGTACTGGGTCTCTATGAGAAGGAATCGGGCAAGGGACCTCGACTCACACCTGCCGGCGAGAAATTCGACGATCGTGTCCAGGGCAAGTTATCCGAATTGGTCTGCGAGACGAAATTGACGGGACGTCTGGGTCGTGGCAAGGTCTTCAATAATGTGGACACCGATTTCCGTTCGATTTGCGTGGTTGGAGTTGGCCTCGAAGGCATAGCCTTCAATGAGCTCGAGATGCTGGATGAGGGCATGGAGAATGTGCGCATAGCTGCCGGTATTGGAGCCCGATCATTGCAGAGTATTGGTTGCTCGGAGGTACATGTGGACAATATGGACTATGCCGAACAGGCCGCCGAAGGTGCCGCTCTGGCCATTTGGCGGTACGAAGAGAATCTGGCCAAGAAGTATCGCAGCACTATACCGAAACTGGAGCTACATGGTTCACCGGATGTGGAGTCCTGGACGAGGGGTCTCTTCAAGGCGGAGGCACAGAATTTGGCCAGGAGGCTTTGTGATGCCCCCGCCAATTGTATGACACCGACCATTGTGGCCCAGGCTGCCGTGGATGCCCTGTGTCCTTGCGGCATCACCGTGGAGGTTCGAACTATGGAGTGGATTGAACAGCAGCATCTGAATTCCTTCCTCATGATTGCCAAGGGTAGTTGTGAGCCACCCGTTCTCCTGGAGGTGGCCTATTGCGGTACTGCCCCCGAGGATAAACCCATACTGCTGGTTGGTCAAGGCATTACGTTCAATTCCGGTGGCATCAACCTGCGTCCTTGCAAGGGAATGGATGAATTCCGGGGGGATCTCACCGGTGCTGCCTCCATTTTGGCCGCCATGCGTGCCGCTGCCGCCTTATCCTTGCCCATCAATATTACGGCCGTGATACCACTCTGCGAAAACCTGCCCTCCGGAATGTCCTGCAAGCCTGGCGATGTGGTAACTCTACTGAATTCCAAATCCCTGGCCGTGCGAAATATCAGCAGAACGGGTGTGGTGGTCATCTCGGATCCCATGCTATATGGTCAAATTACATACAAGCCCCGACTCGTTGTGGATGTGGGTTCCATGTGCAAGGGTGTCAAGAAGGCGGTGGGCGGTGGAGCCACTGGAATCTGGTCGAATTCACATTACATCTGGAAACAATTCCAGAGGGCTGGATCCTTGACCGGCGATCGCCTGTGGCGATTCCCCCTGTGGCGGTACTACAAGGATCGTGTGGCGGAACACCTGAGCTTCGATCTTCTGAACGATGGCGAGGGCTATGCCTCATCCTGTCTGGCAGCTGCTGTACTCCACGAACTTGTGCCCTGCAGCGATTGGGCCCATCTGGACACCTATGGCACTGGACTGCTGAGCACCTACGGACTGATACCCTATCTCACAGCTGGAAGGATGACGGGCAGGCCCACAAGGACACTGGTGCAGTTCCTCTACCAAATCGCCTGTCCCGAACAGCCCAAATAGGTTATGTTCGATCTGTTCGATGACGACGATGATGAAGACTACGGTTACGTTTTGGTTGATTCTTTGACAGGCGACTCTTGAGACCCCGGGTATTGGATGTTTGGCTTCAAGTGTATATGTATATATCGAGATATGAGATGGTGTTGAGAAGATATGCGACCATCGTTTTTAGCTGTTGACCGACGTCCCAGGACTAGGGATCAGACCTCGTTCAATGTTTGTATTTAATGTTCATGACTCGGCCGCATCCCGGGGCAGAGTTGGCTGGCAAAGAATGTCTAGAGTCCAAAAATCTCTAAATTGACACAGATAAATCATTGTATCACTCACTTCTTATCCTTTTCGGCTGTCAACCAGATGTAATAAATTGTAGGATCATTAACGAAATTTAAAAGAGTTTATAATTTCAATTTTTTGGAGTTTTATAAATAGGTAAGTTCTTAATATATAATAACTTGGCGAAATCAGTAAGTAATCAAATAAACCACATACTGTAGTTAGAAAATTGGAAACAAGTGGGCTTGTAAGAAGGGTTTTATATACGAGTATATATACTCATTAAATGCTTTAATTAAATATCCCTTAAATGTTATCAATTAAAATGGTAAGATATTTCCATGTATAAAAGAAGATTAAAGGTCTTCAAAACTCACTGAATACATTTTACTGACACAACTACAATTTTCCCAAGTCAGCTCTTTAAAAGTCCAATCGATTCCTTTAACCCTGTTTTTCAGGCCAACTATTATCCACAGCCTGGACCAATTTTATGCGTTTTCTTGATGGGAAATATACCCACTAAACTGCAGTCCAAGGTCCTCAGACTGGCCAACGTCAAAGTCAGACAAACACAAAGAGCTGCCGAATTCCACCCACTCTGCAAACTAATTCGACTTTTGGCATATCAATGAGGCGACCAAATTGAAGGATGAGAATACTGGGGAAGTCTCGAGGACTGAAGTGACAGGATATCCAAGAGTTTATGGCAAAGTTTTCAGCACGTTATTGATGTCCGGCTCAGCTTGGCTAAATTTCAAACTTTGCCGGCACACAAGACGTGCCATTTTGGCCTGGGACAATTGAAAGGCTCCATTGCAATCTATTTGTCGACTAATTCAATCGACCGATGTAAAAACGGTTTAGATTAATACTCGAGCGAGGAGAGATTGCTAAAAACTACACGAAAAACTAGACTCACATGCATTTTAAAACAATTTTTCAGAGAGTTGCCTGCAATTGACACCACATCATTTATCATTATCCGGAAATTCAATTGAGGTTTCGATTTCGATTTTTTGTCGACAAAGTGCTAATTGAGTTCGTGGGTTAATAAGTGTGAGAGCGTGCAGGGCAGCTAATCTGTCAATGTCAATATTATAGTATAGGCCCCATGTTGGGCTTTAAAAATATTTTGCACACATATTTCACGGACCAGCGAAAATTTGTGGCCATGCACTGGCAAAATGTTAATACCTTTATTGGTAAAAAAAATGGGATATAAACGGGAGTATAGAAATGATATATATTTTTAATAAAAATGTCAAAAAATAATTATTTGTTTTAAAATAATTATAATAAAATACTTCCAGCTCACAATACTTTTTAGATATGTCGTTCACATTTGATTAAGCTTACACATTCATCCTTAAAATATTATTAATATTTCATGATATTTCAAAGTTTTGTACATAGTTTTTGGGGCAGTGAGTGGTTTCACGGTTCCTGGCCAAAATCAGCGCTTTGAATAATTATTCCAGGAGCTTCTTGTACAGCAGTGTAGCTCATTCCCCGCCCTGTCAACTTTGGTAATGATAAAGTGTTTCATTATGAGCCTGGCAACCCTCTTGTATGGAAATCGTGGAAAACTGCTGACAGCAAAGTGCCCCAAAAAAAGGGGGGCAGCCAAAAATGAGGAAAATGAGGGGGTTGGGCGGCCGACAACCTGTTCTGTGTGAGAGGTGTAAAAACTTTTATGGCTTAATTTTGTACTGCTCTCAGTCTTTTTTTTGGCAGTGTTGTCAGCAAGTTGGTAGCCTGCCAAGTGAGCTTCCGCTTTTCCTGGCTTGAAACTATTAAAGTGTCACGTGGTTAAAAATAGTTGCCGCACATTGGGGGAGATTAATTTTGGGGGGATAATTAAAGGAAAGAGACAGTTTGTCACTTCAATATGATCTGATGACAGCTTCTCAGAACTTTAAACTTGTGTTTTAATCGTACGTCTTTTCAGAACTTTGAAGATATGCAGGATAAGTATGAACCTATTAGGTACTTTATTTGTAATTACTTTTATTACAATTTAACCCTTTAAGAATAGGTATCCTCATGTCATTTGTTTTTATTTCTTATTTAAGCTTATCTCTTAAGGGTGATATTTCTTATTAAATAAGGAAATTTATACTCGCCATTGTTTGAATGTAGTATATATTTTAAATATTCTTTTTATTATATGTAATAAGCTATAAAAAAATCTGTGGGTTGTCCATATTAATAAACAATTTGTCTTTATTAAAAATAATGGCTGTACTTACGGCTGGATGATTTTCAACCTCAGATAATTAAAAACAAAGGTCAGATTGCGAGTCAGTTGCCCTTTGGCCGCCATTTGGATGTCACGGCGATATGATCAACCTCTGTCCATCTCTTAGCCATCTTAATTTCCCCCATCCGCCACTGTGCATTGTTATTTATGACGGCCATTGGCAGGAAACGGATATGCGTGCTCGGACGTCAACGTGTCACAGTCAGCAGAGGATATCCAAGTGGCCCCAATGCATTGGCATGCAATGCCATTTGGCTGGACGAGTTGGCCGGCAGACAAATCGTTTCGACCATGTCTGCAGACCACCCACATCTCACCAACCAACTGCCAGGGCCAACCCATCGAACCACCCACATTTTGATGGATGCAGTTGGCCCGTTGTGATTGGTGACTGTCAGAAAGGTCAGCTGGTGAACTGCGATGCTGTCGATAAGGTTCCAAGGTTCAAGACCATGAAAAAGGAGAAGCACAATGTCATACACGTGTTTTGTAAATGTGAAGTCGTATAGCTTTATTTGAGTAAGCCATTAAAAATAAATGATGGCGGGTGTTAGCATTGCTTTAAAAATTAAACTGTTGTGAAGTGTATACAGTACTTTATTTTCTATGTAAATTTATTTTAAGCTTGCCATAGTTACTTCTAAAACATGGGACAAGCACACTCAAAATAGCAATATTACATCATATAAATATTATTATGAGTGAAGGGTAATTATAGAGAATACATTTTACACAAGTAATATACCGATTTTTATTAATTACTATGGATGTGATTACACCCATTTAAAATAATTATGAATTTTGGTTTGAATTATAAGAAAAAAATAAAATAAATAAGAAAAATATATATCGTACTTAAATCATCAGCTTCTTGGGTACTTTTGAATGAGAATATTTAATCCCGTTTATATAAAGCTCTTTCAAAGATTCCTTCAAAATGGATTCCGCTTACAAAGTCCGCTTTTCCCATTTTATACGTTCATATATTTAAGGTATTTTGTTAATTTCGAATAGCTTAAATCTTTTAATTACTACAAACCTGAATAAATATTTCGTAAGCAACTTAAACCCAAATAAAAATTCCCCAAAATAGTTTTGGCTAGGGCTAAGGGCAATTTTGTGGCTGGTGCAGTGGCACAGTCAGTGCCGAAAATACACAGCCATAACAAGTCCATTTAAGGGGCATATTAAGCACACCGGTTGTGCTGCGTGTTTTGTGTGGTTGCTCCTCTAGTTGTTTGCGCTGTGATGCTGCACCATGCGTAATGCCCATAAATGTTGTGGTCAGTGTAACTCTCCCCCAATTCCGACCTGACCTCCGCCCACAAGACCACAGAATAGCCGAGCGATGGAATGAAGTCGCTTTTAATTAATGCCACAGCACATTCAGGGTGCATAATTTGGTGTTGGAAAAGGGGAGCCAACCATACGCTTTCAAAGGGCAATGCTAAATTAAAATTCTCCCTCATTTTCCATTCAATTTCAGGATGCCATTTTAGCTGCTATTTATGCTCAGGTTATTGCGTCAAATTAATTCTGCTTATATCAGTCCTTGAAAATGTGTTTTTACTAACTACAAATTTTCAGCAAATGCTCTTTTAATTTAATTGCTCTTGATCCAGTTGTTTGCATTTAATTACTTTCATTCAATGCTGGCTGCAACGAATTTTATTTTTGCATGCCACAAAAATGAGTGTAAACATTTAGGCAGGCAATTTAATTAAAATAATTTCGGTAATGAGATAAAGTATTTTGGAAGGGAAAGTATTTTAACAGGTTGTGTGTGAAGGGAATTACAATTTATTTTTGTTGAAGACGCAGTAAAAATATTTTCCTATCGAAAAATAACACAATTTAAGATACATTAGAGAGCATATCACATTCTGTCAATCTGAAGCACATTCGAATTCATAGCATACATTTCAGAGACGTCTAAACTCCTCCAAAAAAATGCGTAGCTGTCTCTGAAAATCCACTTAAAATGACTGTCAACTGTCAAAGTGTCACCTGTTCGAGCCTAGCTGGAAAAAGACGTTACCAGAGATCCGTGAAAACCGTGAAATCGGAGCAACAATCGTGAAAATTGCTGAGATAGAACACTATTGTCACTTTTTCTTTTTTGACTGTTTTATTTTATTTTCGGTCACTCCTTGATTTTTTTTCTTATTCCTTTGCCTTTGTGCCGAATTTTCGCGCACAATTGAGAATTTATAAAAAGCGGATGTTGTGTTTTCCGGCGGAAAAAACTTGGCTGCATCCATGGCAAAGAAAGTTTTCAAAAAAAAGAAATGGAAAAAAATGATTCGCGTTCACCGGAAACGAGGCAAACTTGATTCAATTCACAGACGTAAATGAAAAACAGAATGACGGCGACGGTGGCCAAAAGTCAAGGCAACAACACTGGGTCCTTGGTAATCAAAGCGCAATGAAAAGCCGGCTCAAATGCATTTGGGCCAAGGGTAAAAGGAGCCAAGGGAGGAATGAATAAGGGCATTAAAAACAGGGGAGAAAACTGCTTGAATTTGTTTATTTTCCTTTTGTTCAAGTGGCAAAGAATTTAAGGACTGAAGCTTATTTTAATTTGTGAGTACATTCATTGAAGAAAAATATAAATGTTAAGCTGAACCAGCTTTTGTTTTTAGCTTATACATTTTTTCTTAATAAGTGTTTGTTAAAAGCTTAGGATGATTTTACGTTTTGTTTACTTAATATATTTCAAATTGTAATATCAGTTTTCAGCAATTTCAATTAACTACTAAATCATGAACATTAACATTTGCATATCTTGCATATCCTTGACATATGTACATATGATTAAATCCATAGTAATGTAAAATATTTCATGCAAATAGGCTTCATTCAAAAATTCTGCCGCAATTTATTGGCTTTCCATTTAAATAGAAAAAAAAGTTCAAATTGCACTCATAAATATTTCGCCACAATTTCCTACCAACTTACAATACACACATGCATCCTCTGTTTATTGGAAATGTAGGAAAACCTAGCTTTCGGTTTGCTGAAATTAAATTTTCAATTATGCGCAATGGATTATGTAATTCTGTGCCAAACCCTGATTGCGTTTAATATTGTATTTTAATGTTGTGCAGCATATTCATTTTGTTTTCTATTTTTGTTTGATTTATTTGACGTAGAGTCCGCAAATCTCATTTGTTTTCATGGACTAAACGACAGTTTTTGTGTCCGGCTCATTTGGAAAATACGTTGTTTTATTATTTTTCTTTTTTGCATTGCAAATTGATATTTTGACATAGCGAATGGGAGATATACGGAAATTTGTCAGCCTGTGACATAATTGGATTTGATAAAGCTTATAATGAGGACCAATGCAGCAGTCCCATTTCCTCGATAAATAAACAAAAGTAAATATTCACGCTTGAAAATGTTTTTGGGTGTAACAAGCAACACAAGGCTTAACACGTTGATAAGCCGGTTTCTTATCCGCCGGAAAACCCAAATCAAAAGCACCGACAACTTGATCCCATTTGCCCAAGAAAAATATACCCAAAAAAAGGAAAAAGGAGGAAAAGGCAAAAAAAGCACCTAAGCGCACACATGGGCTATCAAAATATCCTTGCCCAAAGTCCTTGGCAATCCAATTGAATTATGTTGCCAAGCATTTTGAGCCGGTCAGAAGGCTGTCAGCCAATTGAGCCAGGTTAGAGCCAGGTTTTTTCCTCTTTTTTTGCTTGCACATTTTCTTCCTAACTTTAGCGTTAAATATTCAATATTTTCCTGCCCCAACTTTATCAATAAATCAGTTTAATTAGGTGATACCATAGAGTTCCCACTTAATGAGTTTTCAAAGCACAATCAATCCAATATTACCATCTCAATACTGAGGCAATCTGCCTTCCCATCGTTTCAATTCCAACTTTTCTTACCTTTTTGCTCTCTCAACGAGTTTACTCTTTTGGGAAACTGTTATACGGATTGAACACATTTGGGCCATTAAAGGCAGCCTCCTTTTCGGTGTTACTTGCGTAAAATTTTACGGCCATTTTTGGGCTTTTACGGACCTGCCAAGTGACTTGCCAAAAGAATATTTTTGTTTTTAATTTATTTTTATGTACACTGGAATGGCAAAAGGAAAATTAAAATTGATTTTACACGGTTGAATGGACAGGAGTGTGGGCTTGGTTTGACTTTAAGGGTTATTGGTTAAAGCAGTCCAGCTTTTAATCCTTCAAAAAATACTTAAACTATAAAAATTCGTTATATCTATTTTATAAAAACCTCTTTCTTTAAATGAAAAATGCATTAAGTGTTGTTAGGTTCTAATAAGTGTTATTTAAGTGTTGTAAAGGTCTTAAAATTCGCAATTGTCCCTATCGCTATTGCAGTTATATTGTGCAGCTTAAAGTTTCTATTGTGAAGCCAAAACATTCAGCCATTATCTGTGCAAATAAACAGTAATCATTGGCGAATTTTGCCACCCAACTTTTCGTTTGCATAAGTTTCGGCAAATGTTGGCCATCAACTTTAAGACAGACAAAAGTGCCGCAAGATAAGCCAAAAATCTGCAGTGCATACATTTGCCAAAAAAATAACCAAAAAATAATAAAAGAAAAAACACTTGAATAATAAAGGAAGAATGAAAGGAAACTTTGGCAGAGACACTTGCTCACACAGGGAGTCATGGAACAGAAATTTCTATTTAATAACGCCAAAAGAGAAATTACACTGCAGCATTTTGGTGTCGAGTAGGATGTGAGTGTGAGTATCTGTGTCCGCCTTTCTCCTTTCTCCCGGAGTGACTGAGTGTGCGTGTGTGTGTGTGGAGTGGAGTTTCTGTGGGCATTGTATCACGACTGCATTAATTTATGTACGAAATGGCATGGCAATGGCATTACACTGCGATGCACAGCACGTTCCGAATAAAACGATCTCTACGGAGCTGAATCTGCGGCCAAAAGTCAGACGGGCAGAAGGCTCAGACGGGCACACTGCAAGATGCAAAACCAGTCGGAACCGGAAACGGAAGTTACGGATGGGGCAAGAACAATGTGGCTTATAAAGGAACACTGTAAATAATTTTTAACCATGCTTTAAATAAAATCGTACGCTTTTTTGATGAGTTCCCATTCAAGGAAATACAAAAAAAGTTAATTTCCTATAGCCGTTATAAACTAAAATATTAAAACTGCATTGTTATTTTACATTTGCTGTTGATAATAATATGTTGTCATACATTCTTTTGTATCTTTTGAACTATTTTTAATACTTGGACTTTAAAAACTAATAGAAACAAGGGATTTAAAGTAAGTATAATTTATAAAGAACAAAGAAAACAAAACACACAAGTCTCTGTTCAATATTCTTAATTATCCGAAGAAAAATATTTTAAATTTCAGACAACCTTTAAAATACGTATCTTATTTTAATTAAATTATTTAAAAGGGTTGAAAATCTTAAATTTAGTATACATTGCTATGATTGTTTCAGAGAAATAAATTTTTTTGAACCTATAAGTAAAAAAAGGCTGTTTCTAATTTAGTGCCAAACTAAACCTAACAGTTGAAATCATTTCATCTTTATAATATCTTATTTTAAGTGTGCTTCTCGCAGTGTTTCAATGTGCAGCATTTTTGGCGAATGCTGATTGCAGGCTCATTATCCCGGTATCCAGTGACACGTAACCCCAGGAGTGGTATCTGTATCTGCATCTTAGTTCTTGATGGCGATGCTCGAAATGAAATTTTGCTGGCTTAAAGCTAGGGCAAAACATTTGGCCTAATGCATGCAAACTTTTTCGGCATCCAAGTTGAGCTAATATGGGTTGAAGTGTCCTAAACAAACGTCCAAAGGACCGCCAGTCAAACAATGGGAGAAAGGAAGGACCAAGTTCTCATTGTTTGCTTGTTGCTTATTTCCTTTTATTTCCTGTTTTCAGTTCGCGTTTCCAACTGGGTAATTTACATCTAAATGGAATAATGGGCGTTGGAGCGCTTGCTCTTTAAACACACATGACTGTTGGTTTTTTCGGGGTGTTAAGCTTCCTTTCAGCTATCAGTGGTCCACATTTAATAGAAAGCAAAAGGGTTAAGGCAAACATTTCTGGGAAATAGTAGCGAGTATATTGGAAATCCTTTGAAATCTTTGAAGTTGATAAAAGGGAAGCTCAACTAAAATAATATAAACATTTTTGCGTATATTTAGTTTAAATAAATCGAAATCTTTTTATTGCTTAATACTGAAAGTAATTCGCACGTCGCTAAAAGTCTTATTTATCTACTTAGCTTTCACCCTTACAAACATAGTTAAATAATTTTGTAATTGAAAATATTATTTCCAACATTTATGTAATTTTGCCTTTGCCAAGGGAACCTAAGCTCCTTAAAGTAATGCCTCAATATTCCTAGCTATTTCATTAGTTTCCAAACATTGCTAAGCTGACAGAATTTCGTACTTGTATGCATACAAAATCCCACAAACAGATTTGCCCCATCCTGGCCTCAAATTTATGATCAGGTGTTATGGCCCCGCATTATTAATAATTATTTGGTACAAAGGACAAAGGAACCCGAGGCGGACATAATTCGCAGGGTCACGCCCTCTCACGAATCGGATGATGACTGTGCCTGACATTTCCCAGTGTCAAATGCAAATGGAATTTGCATTTGAATGGCTTCACTCACCTCAGTGCCAAGTTATGCAACTCAATTTGAATGTTGCACGTCGAGTGGCGGCTCGTCCTTGGCCAAAAAGGGGCAAGAGATGTGGGTGAAATTCTGTAGTATAAGCCAACATCCCAGATTACGGGTTAACTGTTTATAATGCACTGGCAACGAGAGTCTATGCTAATTACGTGTGGAAAAAGTGGGTGAAATGCATAATTGAAAAATTAAATATGCTAATGGAAAACGCATTTTGTTTACTCGGACTGAAACTCTCTGTGTTGATAGAGCATAATCGAAATTCGAAACGCAGTTGAATTCATAAATTATTTCTCATAAACTTTTGTCAAATTAAATAAAATGGATAAATGAAAATTTATCTCAGAGAAAACTTTAAAAGCGAATCGTATTTATCACCCGCACAAAGAGACAAAAATATTATCGCTATCTTTGCGTGGCATTTTATTGTCCCCATAATTTAAAGCGATTTAATCCGCCTGCCTTGGCTGTCTCGTTCACAATGGCAACCAATTAAGTTCTGTCACATCATTTTAATGAAATTAAAATAAAATCAGTGCGAATAAATAGGCCCATGATGGATGCCTGGAAACCGCAGGCTTTGCTTTGTCTCAAGGCTGAAAAATGTCCTACCGACGGTTTTAAAATTCAGGCCATGTCCGCCGGCGTCTGACAGAACCACTCAACCACACCCCCCCCACAAAAAAAGGAGCCCCAAATCCACCCACTCACCCACTGACTGACTGACTACATGAACAAGGTGCTGCCTGTTTGCTTGCGGCTTTAACTGCTGCATGAATCCTTAAGTGACTATGAACCGAAAAAAAAATGGGGAAAATGGTAAAAAATAAAATGAACAACAAGATAAAACGGGTAACAGAAGCGGATGCCCGGGCAAAAGTAGACAAAACGCTTAGTCTACTCAATCCTCTGGAAAATTCAAGGGATGGGTAACGCGTAACGCCCATTTCTTGTTTGCTTTCCCCACTGTGTGAAGGTCGTGGTGACGTCGAGCTGGGAAAAAATAGCCAACTAAGTGCTGAGCATAATAATGAGAATAGCAAATGGAAAACCGACGCACTGACAGCCGGGGTTACAAAAATATTACTTAGGGAAAGTGAAAAGAAGCTACATACCAACAGATAATAAAGCTTAAGAAAGAAGATACAATATATATTTATAATATAACCTAAAAGTACTGTAAGGTATAGATACTACTATATAGTATTTATTTAATAAATACTACTGTATAGTATTTTTTAATAAATACTACTGTATAGTATATTTTTAATAAATACTACTGTAAAGGTTTTCTATATATTATCTTATTATTCATAATTAAAGTAGGTAATTATCGTTTACTTCTACTTATCTACATAGTATAACAGTGTGATCATTGTTCATAATTAAAATATATTAAAATTTATTTTAAAGTTAATTAATAATTTTTCCTATTTAAAATAACTCTTTAAGCACCAATTCACATCACTTATTTTTTAACCGCAACTGTTGTCAAGGAATCACACATATGAAAGCCCGCTGTGATTCTGTTTGTATTTACCCAGTTTATCCTCGTCCAACTTTTACTTTTTGACAGCCGTCTGTTTGTTTTAAATAATTTATGCCCGACTACGGGCTTTATTTAACTTCATCATGTTAACGAGTCGGCTTATTCAGAGAACTACTCTTCTTTATGTCACACACATTCTGAATGCATATTCAAATGCGTTAACCGATATGCAAATTCATTTCCTGTACTTGGTCCCCAGGCAATTAGTCGGCCACTTTGATACAATTGGCTAAATTGCAAGCGACTCGATTTAATTTTGCCAGCTTGATATTCTGTCGGCCACAGGAAGTCATTGACATTGTCATTCGGTTTTTTGTGGCCTGATGGTTGTCTGCATGGCAGTCAAGTGAATTAGCATAAATTATTAGCCTTGCCGCTGGGGAATTGGCCTCGCTTTAGCTGGCTTTAATATTCTGCCTAAATGCAAATTTAATATTTCTTTCAAAGGTCATTTACTATTTATACTAAAGTCGATTGATTTACTTAAATCAAACGGGGTTTTGATAAAAATAATTAGCTTATCAATTTGAATCTGCTGACAACATAAATTATGATAATTTTAAGTCAGTTTCTTTTTTTTTACCAAAAGGCAATTACACACTTATATTATTTGCGATTATTAATCATGAATTAAGTGATTAATTTTATAATCATGTATTTGGGTAAAGGTATTTATTAATTAACATGTACACATGTTCTTATAAATAGTTAAAATATGGACCTTATAATAAAGTGGTGTTAAAATAACTGTGTTGAATTTCCCAAACAAGATGTTGTGAAATTGTCAGGATCGTAAACGTATTATGTCTTAAGCTTAACGATTATCATTGATCTGCGCTAATTTCCCGGCAATAATCGCAGCAATTAAATTAACGACTGTCTTTGCAGGATCTCAACCAAACGCTCGAGTAAGCTTCCAATTTTTATTACCTCATTTCCTACTCCAAGGAACAGCCCATAGCAAAGCCATAAAATAGGGCGTAGCACCCTTCCTTATAAGCATAAATCAAATTATATATGCGCATAAACTAGAAGCGGCAGAGGGAAGTCAGCCATCTGCACAGCTGCTATTAAATATTACGCATACGCAGTGTTAACACTTTATAAACGCATTAGCGACCATCCGACATCTTGAAAAGGGGCAAATACTGCATATTTCAGTTTGTATCTTGGCTCCCATATTAAAATACAATTTTCAACGACAGAAAATTTGGTATTAAGAATATGAAAATAGGGAAAAAACTAGTTCGGGCTGGCAAATTTATTTATGAGCCAAGAAGGAAAAGGGCTTCCCTGACCATTGTCCGCCATAAATCATGCGATTATTGGTCGAAAACACGTGGCCAGATAAAGCTAATAAAAGGTGTGCCTCATACCTATAAGAAAGGTACTTCAAAAGTTACAAAAAAGTTAATATTAAACGAAGTAAATATAGTAAATTATAAAAAAATTGTCTTTTAACATTTTAAATGTTAGAGGTATGACTTAATAGCTTATAGTTCTATTTTCTAACAATAACTAAATCAATAAGACAATTATTTTATACCATAAGGGCTTAAGGTATAATGAATTGTGATCCCAGTATTTGATAGGTATACTTAGTATTTATATATAATTTTCAATGATAAGGCATTTTAAGGCATTTTATTTGGCAGTAGCTTTTAGTATAATTAAAAACTTTGTTTTGAAACGCACTGTATGCACGTGGCAACGAGGCCTTATAAATGGCTGTGCCACGCCCATAAGGCGCAGGACATTAAACTCAATGAGTTGAAATTATTTGCAGCTGAAGGTCAACTAAATGCGGACTGAACAAATGGCGCGAGAGTCTGGGAGAAAGTGGCTGGAATGGAGTACCCATGGTTGGATGGTCCTTGTGGGCGTGGCTGTTCGGGCGCCATTAAAGACAACTTCCGCAAACAATAAATTTTGCTTACCAAAGAAACTGGCTTCGCCTGATGGCGAAACGGAACCCAAAAATGGTTTTGGTGGATGCTAAGAGCTTAAGCGCTATTTTTTATACAGAAAAAAATTTATATTCTAGGGGTTCTTTTATTTTCAACCGCCAAGCAAACTGGTGTCGATTAAGCTGTTATACATTTTGGTGGTTTAGTTAGAACTTCACGGTTTTACTTTAATTTTTTTTGTGTAAAATTTGGTCTGAGTTTTTGGCTGGCTAAATGCGCACGGTTGCGTTAATTTGTATGGATTATTTATGGTGGCCGTTGCCGTTTCTGCTGCTGGCAGCAAATGCGGCCACAAAGGAAGTGAAGCTGGGAAAACTCGAGTTTGGTTCGGGAAAACCCGGATGAGCTGCAAGTTTTCCAAAAGTTTGCAGCCTCACGAGTGCCAACTAAAATTTATGGTGCTGTTTTCAAAGTTGGCAGAGCTTCAGGTTCACCTCGCGTACATTTAATTTCCCTGACTGTACAAAATCAATTAACAAGAAATGAAGTGACAAGTTCGACATCGAATTGATATCAGTTTGGTTTTCTTCTCCCACCAAATATGTTGCTAGTTCTAGCGGTTTTTCACATTCTAAGTTTTACTTGTGGACAGTACCGGAGTAAAAAAGAGGTTCAAGTATCTTTTCCACACTGCGAGAGCATCATCAAAGATCCCAATTCTAATCTTGCAATAAATTTCCAATGTCTTGTGGTAAATTATAATTTATCTGCTACCCTTGAGGATGTTATCTCGAAAATGGACCAAGTTCAACAGCAATTGCATCGAATTTCCCTTGAGGATCAGAAATACAAGCCATCGCCATTTAAAAATATAGATGATATTTTGGAGATGCCAATTGATATTTTCAATACAGATTGCCAGACAAAGCGACAAATTCTGCAAGCCATACGTCGCAAGCTGGAATGGTATAATGTGATGAATGATAGATCGACCACTCTTTTTGCATGGCCTTCGGAATCGAGTATATATAAACCCCAGATTTCCGAACAATATTCAAAAGTTGAATTGAGGTCCGATTACTCGAAAGTTTTGAACGAAATACGCTGTCTGCTGGCAAAGGCCATTGGAAATACAGGTAATAAATTAAGCTTTTAAACTTTTGTTGGCTCAATTGATTGCAACAATTAAAAAGGCACAAAAGCGGTGACAGGTGCGAAAAGTGCCCAGAGGGGCAGGGCTACTGCATTTAAATTGTAAATAAATATGTGAGCCTGAAGCCTGAAGCGAAACTCTATCACAGAGGTGACGTCTGCACTGGGAAAAAAACCTGATCTTATAAGTTCTTATTGTAAATACAAAAATAATACGATTTTATAACAGTTTATTGTCTATTTTAAAAATATATAGATGTTTATAAATTCAATGTCTTTAAATATATATATTTTTTTTACAGAATCTAATGCTAAATTTGATGACGAATTCTAAATCTGCACATATATGCACAAGGCTTAAATAAGATGGCATCTCTTATTAATATTTTAATAAAATCTTTTATATATATATGGTACTTACTTTTAAAGGAGTTGCTGTTGAGACTGTGGCTTACATCTATTTATATTCCTTTTTTAGGTCTTACTTGAAAAATACTTCCAATGAAATGAATACAGAACTCGAAAATGCAAGCTGTAATGTTGAAAAATAAATAATGCATTTTTTGAATATTATTTTCAATTCCAGCTAAAATATATGTTTAAATAAAATGATTTAAATTTCGTATACAAAGTATTTGTAATCTATTTAGATGGTAAGTTTCCAAATTAAGCCATCTTACTTTGGGTATATGTATATATTTTTTGTCGTGTCTGACAGAACCTGCTGTGCTGGCAGAAAAACTTGCGGTCACATGTGTGTGAAGTCCCCTTTTCGCTTTCGCCCAGTCGTTTGGCCTCGTTTTTAAATTGAAATCTCAGCAGCAAACGCTGGACATTCTCTTTCCCCGCGGTCAGAGAAAGGGAGAAAGTTGTCTCTGCACTTCTCCCGTCCTTGGTGTGCTTTAAATAATTGCTTAGAAGCCGAGCAGCACACACTCGTAACAATAATAACCGCCCAAGCACTAGGACTATGATAATAATAGCAAATAGAACCTGCCGCAGATGGAGCTGCCACTCGGACAGCCCCCATTTTCCCACATAAGCCTTTGGCTTATGACCCCTACTGCAAATGCATTTCACTTACTATATATATGTATATATATAGTATAGTAGAGTAAAAGTGGCGAAGGGATGGCGTGGGTAGTATGTGTGTTTATACTCGCTTTTAATGTGCCATATAAAATAATTTAATGACCAACCGGAGACGAGGGCGTCTCCTGGTAATGAGCAAAACGATTGGGGCCACTAAAGCGGGCGACTGTAAATGATATTAGTGGCATATTATGGTAAAGATAGCCGTGACAAATGCCCTGGCCGCACTTTAATTGCTTAACACATAGATTCAGCATAGATTTCATATAAAAACAATTATATTTGCTTTTGTATTGAAATTGAGTAGTTAAGTGAATGAATATCAAATGCAGAAATGAATATGAAGTAATGTCTTTTTAATGACCGTAATTTTCACTTAAAAATACATTTTAATGTCAAATTTCTCTAACAAAAATATTTGTACTCTCTTCATTGTAATAAGTCATTTACCCTACTTAGGTATTTTAAAATCAAAGGACAGTAAACATTAAATGTACAAATTATAAAACAAATTGCAGACCATTTATCAAATTAATTGGAAGAAAATTAAAGAATACGGAAATATCTTGTGGTTATTATGGTATACCTTTTTTTAAATGCATTACGGTCCCTTTTTTCCTTTTAGCATTTCCGGAATTTAAATAGCTATTTTTAAACTTTTCTCCCCTTCCACCCTAGTCTGCAGAAATTTCCCATCGGTTGGCATAAGTCTACCCTAATTAAGTTATTCCTGGCCCGCCATAAGCAATTCCGAGCTCAATCCCCTTTTAAAGGAACCTTAAAACGGAATTAATTTCAAGTATTTTTATATCCTTTGAATTTCCTTTTGGTTCTTGGCTCGATTTGTCGCCATCTTGGTTTGTCTCTTATCCTGACTTTTCCTCCATTCATTTAACTGTCTTGGTCATTTTCTGCAAAATAGTTGCGCTTTATTTTCAGCCAACTCCGTCGCTCAAGTGACAGCTGTCTTCACCTCCACTTCCGCTAGAATGTCAATAAAAATTCAATTACGTTTTCCGCCGATGAAGAAAAGTTGCCGCTGAAAATACGTTTTCTTTATGGCCTTCTGTTTCCATTTAAAATTGCCGGCTCTTTGTCAGGGGGAATTTGTTTGCCATCCTGATCGATTTGTGATGCTGGAATTGGGGTAGCGAAATCAGAGACACAGGCACTTATATTTAATGGCCTAATTATGTAACCAAACGCCCACACATAAATAGGCTGAGTAAATAATCATAATCATCAGTGTTTCATCGGGGGGGAAAAACCATAAAGTTATCTGGGTTCAAATAAAAATAAATTGCGCTTGGGCAATTTTGCGGAAATGTTTTTCTGGCTTGAACACATATGTTTATACAAGTTTTTTCTTTTTTTTTTTGGTGGTTAAATAGTTGGGCTATGTTTATGCTGATGATGGCGAAGGTCGTTGGGCATAAAACCAAATTTTATGTTACCTTTTAGCAGGTAATACCAAAGAGCTCAGATATATTTTGCCCACTCTCTCACGCACACAAAACTGTTATACTGGCTGTAGTGTTATACGGCAAATGCTGCTGCATACTTACAGGCTCTTTTGCGGAAAATTTCAGTCTCCCTTTGCAAGTGCTCACGTGAGGACGGAAAATCTTTTGCTCATCGCTTTTCGCCTCGCATTGGCAAGTCGCGTAAAATTCTCGTGAAAACAGGAAAACCACAGAAATTCTCCAACCCCCTCCCTCCAAAAGGGGAAAACCTCAAAGTTCTTGGGCTATCCGTATCAATCAGCGACTAAAGGCTTTAGTCCTTCTGTGAGTGTGTGCTTTTTGTGTGTGCGCTGTGTATTTAGTTGTGCCGGCTTTAATTAGCAGCTTTTCCCCATTCTACCACTGCTCTTCTGTGTGCGTAAGATTAATGAGGCAAAAGTGTTTTATCGTGTCGTGCGTTAAATATTTAATACAATATCATATAAATGTTGCATAAGCAGCCTGTCATTTAGCATCTTGTGCCAAAAAATAGTGTGTGCGTTCTGCTTTTACCGCAAGCAATTTGGACAGACAGAAAGTGGACATTTACGATTAGCAAACAAGTTGATCAAGTAAGTTGCGAGCATTACATATTTACAAAACTGGACCCAAATGTCACCCATTTTTGCCTCTTGTAACATCTTTTATTGGACCATTCTTCCGCTGAGATAACTTGAGCATTTTCGCATTTCCCAAACGCATTTACAACATTTTTACTGCCCATTTTTGCTTTATTTCCGACATAAAAAAATCGTTTTCCAGGTAGATAATTTTGATTTGATATACGCGTAATTTCTTCTTTCGTTATTTGGTTGAATTCCTTTGTTGATGGCCAGCCAGGGAACTTCGATTTGCTTTTACCCTTCATTTATTTTCAGCTGGAGATGGAAATAATGGTAGAAATGCCCGCAAAATACATTTACATCTACAGAACTCCAGGGCCGGTTTTCATTTCAAATTGCTCACATTAAGGGGCCACCCCGGTCATCTCAACCTTTATAGCACCCGCATCCTTTGAATCTGGATATATATATACATATCTCCTCTTATTGCCCAACACAGGGTACAAAATTAATTGTAACCAAAACGTTTTGCTGCTTACCGCAAACTTACTTTTATCCTAGTTCATTTGCCACGCCCCTATTCCCCACGGAATGGACACACTACCACATTTAAATGAATGCACAGTGTGTACAACACACAGAGAAAAAATGTGATTCTTCAATGGAAACATGTTTAAAAGAATGAATATGATTTATAATGTTACGATGATTACATGAAAGGGTCATACAAATATCCAAGGATTTAAAATATGCTAATATATTGATAGGATGTACAAATTGTATACTCCTACATACAAAAAAAAGGTTTAAAAAATGGCGGGGTCCTTCTTTCTTGAAAATAAAGATTTCCTTCATCCTTATTTCAAGATCGCTTTATCTTAAAAGTTCAACTCAAGAGTACTTTTGTCTTGATTTTAAGAAAGATTCTTCTCAAACGAAAACATTTGGTCTAAGCTTTTTTTAGTTCTCATTTTTTCTGGGTGTATTTGTAAAGTTGTAAAGTTACCAGAATTTTAAGCATTGAGATTTTTTAAAATTTTGAAGTTCTTTTCTGAGTGTACTTATACAAACACGTGCACACGTACATGGGGAGGCATGCGGCAGCATCCCAACTAAGTAAATAATGCGTAAAACAAGTCAAGCGTTTTACAAACCCACCCATTTCACCACCCCCTTCCCCGTTAAATAGGGGGTTCTCACTGCAAAATGGGGAGTTTCCCCATTTAGAAACTGTAGAAACAGTCAATTGTAAAATTGCTGCAGCCAACAAAGCGTGGCAAGGAAGCTAAGCGAGTGCTCATAGGTAGTTGCCTGATGTTGCTGATGGCAAGGATTGCAGGATTCCTGGTACAAGGATTCCTCCGGTTGCTCTGTGTACGTAATTCATTATTATGCCGACGGAGGCTAGGAGGCAAAAAAGAAGCCAGAAGCAGGAAAAAATATTTGCGCACATGTGGCTAAAGTTTCCATCACTTCAGTCGGCTGCTGTTATTCTTGTTAACGCTAAAATTGTCTGTCACTTTGAGACTTCCGTCATCAGCAGGATAAAAGTTGTGGGAAAAATATGAGAAGGAAAGATGAGACTGCCCATAGATGCTTGCAAAATGCTCCACTGCCTTTTGTTTGAGCAACAAGGATATTTAAAAATAATGTCGTTGGGTTTCACTTAAGCAGTTTATGTATGCCTTAAACATCAGGCTTAAAGGTGGAGGAAAATATATTGTATTTTACTGTGTGACCAATCTCATAAAGTTTTAATTAGTGTGACCATATGTCTATACTTTAACATGCCTTGTTCAGAATGTTTATATTGCATTAACACTTTTGAAAACTACAAGTATAGCCAGAAAATGTTACTTTTAAATAATGAAAAAAAAATATAAAGGTCACCTGGTTTGGAGCCAAAATTAAACTGTCAAAAGAAAAATTTGACAACAACCGAGAACAATACACAAATGGCACACGAAATAAAAGTTTTGTTCGCTCATTTTTGTTTGACTTGTTTTCACTTTGACCCACCGAAAAGTTTTATATTTTTTACAACAGTCCTCGAAAATTGTGTGCCATAAATCAAGGGGCGTAAACATGCCACCCCCACATATATAGACTAACAAAGAGAAAACTTGCACAATAATTTGGTATAAGCAGCAATTACTTTAAAAAACCCCGAACCTTGACTTGTTTAGCCATCCAATGAAAAACTTTATTGTGAACTATTTTTGAACAGCTCCATTTGCAGTTATTTACATGAGCAAACACACATTTTTTTGGGTGGCAGACTGATGGGTATGGGTGGCATATGTTTTCTTATTTTCTGCATACTTGTGACATACAATTTTTGCACAAGAATTGTACAATTTATTTCGGACAATATGCAAGCTGTGCATAACTTTTTCACAGAATTTCAATAAAATAAAAAAGGAATTTATGTACAAGATATGTTGCTGAGATTCTATGAGCCAACAATTTGTGGGTATTTCTGTCACATTTTATTTATACAAAAATGTGGACTGCTATATACGGAGATTTAACGACTTTTATTTCGACATATTCGCAATACATATTCGACATATTTATCGCAAACACATTTTTCAATTATATCTCCGAATTTCCATTTATTTATTAAAAGCCCAACCTTTCTTTCATTTTCACATAATTTTCCTTATTATGCTCTCCACTTTCGGGTATCATCCATCTTAATCGCTTTGACTTCTTTGGGTGGTTTCCATCTCCTTTTTTCACTCTTTTCCCCTTTCTAATAAGCCTAATGGCATCGCTGTAGCTATTATTTCAAGGAAAAGCGTACAAATATAATTTATTCCACATAAACTTGATTAAATGCTTCTCTTTTCCACTTTCCCCATTGCATTAGCATACAAAAAGGGGAATGGAAAAAATCCTACTTAAGTTCTTTCTTTCTGAAAAACAGTAAAGTTTCCGCACAAGCAGACCACATGAAAAAAACAGAAAAGAACAAAAAAAGCCCGAAATACTCCTTTTGTAGTAGATGATGATGGTCTTGGCTGAAATCCGCTTAGGGAAGAATACTTACATCCTGGCAACCGCCACCTGCTGCAAGCCCTTCCATTGTGAAGCATCTATCTATCAGGCACTTTGACGAAATCCCCATTCAATCAGACATATCATCAATCATGCCCAGCATATTTTCAGCGATGCCAATACGAATGACAACGAAAATTGTTGAACCAACACATCGTAAATGTCGCATTCAAATCGCAAAAAGAAAACCAGCAAATCGATGCAAAAATTCCGCAAAATTTCAATCACTTGGTTGAATACGATTTGTGTGTGCGCGGGATGAATTGCTTTCCATATCAAGCATTTGGGTTAACAAACTCATTAGATGTTTGGCATCATTATGCAAGTCGAGATACATAGGCGCCCAGAATCACTTATTAGGGGATAGAATTTCTCTGGCAGCACCAAAAAAAATGAAAAACAAATATTTTAGGAAATGGTAATGATTTTTAATCCAAAAAGTTTTAAGTAAAAACATTATTTACAACATAATTTAAGAATAAAAAATGTTCTTCTATAAACAGAAGAATTTTTTAAGTTCGGCATTTTTATATTTTTTATTACCAAAATAGATTATGAAAATAGATGATATATAAGGAAGTGTTATTTTCAAGTATAATAAATTATTATTGATAATTATCACATCATTTATAAACAGATTCTAAATAAAAAACCTTGTTAAATATTTTTTGGAATTAAAAATATTATATTTGAATAATAATCTTTATAATAAAAATCCTTACCATTAAAAAAAACTAAAGTACAGAAGTTAGCTTAACCTTTTGCAACCATAATTAGTATACGGCTTAAATAGTAAATAATTTTTTTGAGTGCATGGACACGCACCCATTAAGTATGCGCCGTGTGGTTCCACTTCCGCGTATCAATGCCGTCACAATGACGCGCTAGCTGCTGCTACTGATGCTCCATTTAGCGTAAAAACATTTAAGCCAACAAAAGCAGATACCAAACACACCCACGCACACACCCCCCTAAGTGGCACACACACAAACACATAAAGAATTTTTTCTGATGGCTAAAAAAAAACCAAGTTATGGTGAAGGTCAGCCCGTTGTTACGTTTTTTTGGCCTAAGCCCATGGCCTTTTTGGTGTTGTTCTTGTTGCTTCGCATATAGTTAAATCGTTGTTGCCACTGGCATTGCATCCGCCCTTTCATCTCACATCTCTTTAGCTCTCTTTGATCATGCGCCCTTTGACCCTTTGCATAGCACACTTTTTGTGATGCTGTCTTGGACTTTTGCTGGCCGTATAACAGTTTAACAATTGCAGACTTTTGGGCACTGCTGCATTTATTTGTCTTTCTTTGGTTTTATTTTCAAAACTTTTGTTGTGGCCACCAGGGACACAGAAAAAAAACTTTTGTAACAATTTTTTATTTTTATTTTGATTTAGTTATTTGCGCGTAAAATTGCCAGAGGCGCCAAATGGGGAAAACGCAACCTAAAAACCACAAATAAAATTATACGTACACGTATGATATGATAATATTCAGGCTCATAAAAGAAACGCCAAAGCAAAAAATGCGAAATGTGGGTTACAAAAAATAAATAATCCCTATAAAAGTGAACAAAGTAGGTTAAGTTGTAAACCAATCTCTGAATAGCCTCGAGAATTCATTGAGGTTCTAGCTAGCATAAAATTTAAATTTAGGTTTTCAACACCGGTAATTAAGCTATAAATAAAGTTGGTTTAAGAAACTAATATAAGCAGCATGAATTCGTTTTACCAACAGAAAATGCCTAATAAAATTCTTTTCACAGGAAAGTCTTCCGAAAATGTGTAATTAAAAATGTCGGACTTTGAACTTCAAACTTTAAACATAAGTTTGGATATAAGCAAAAGAATTTTTGACAAATTCAAGAACATATTTGGGCTCTCATGAGCTTACATAGTTCGGAGACTATGTCCTTCCCATCTCTCGGATTTTCCATTTACCACCCTTCAGAGTTCTTCAACCCCCATCAAGTGTCTTTCGAAAATTCCACCCGACATTGAGCATTTAGTTATGCTGAGTAGTGCTTAACCAGCAAATCGTTTCAGTTCTCTGCACTTTGAAACTTGGAAATAATTGCCATTTTCTTGCGTAATTGAGGCCCTTGCACCAAGGACTTAAAAGTGGGATTTTCATCCTTGCAATTGCCTCTTGAATCCACTTTAATAACTGAGACTCACTCTAGACTTTTTTCTGTATTATCTAACACTGATGATCCCTTTGTCGTTTTAATGTCATTTTCATAATGCGACGCGGCACCTTCACATTTTTTATTATCCCCGGAGTGGCCTGGGTAAATCTCTTTATCCCACCCGAGACTCATCCACCCACCCGAGACTTTCGCAAACTTTTATGACGCGCTCTTCAAAGTCGCTTATGTTCAGTGTGGAGCTGACAGGGCAAATGCGTATTTAATTCCACTTGTGTAGCTTCTGCCACGCCCACTTCATTGGGGCGAAGCGATTGTTGTTGATGCGTTAGCATTAATAAATGTCAGCGCGTTTTCCGCTGCACTGCCAAAAAGACAGACTTTTCCGCACACGGACACTAAGTTTTACATATTGCATACTTTTGAGCGTTCATTAGGGTGACAGACATGAAAGGACATCACGATAGAGAGGGTAGTTCACTGGGAAAAATTTAGTTAAATTACAAAACAAAAACTATGTATTCAAAATAAAGTTGGAACAATAGGTATTTAATATATCTATATGCTTTCATTTAATAATATCAATGTTTAAAAAAAGGCAGAAATGTTTTTTTATCAGAAAATGCTTGGATATTCTGCGGAAGGCATTATAATAATATTTCCAATAATATTCTTATAGGCCAAAGTTATTAAAAGCTCGACTAAAATATTTTATTTATAAATATGAATAAACTTTTAGGTTGGAACAAAAGGTTCTTATTATAAATAGGTGCTTTATATCAATAAGTTCAATGTTTTAGAGGAGGGAATTGGTTTGGACATTCTGCTGAAGCCATTATAATAATGCTTTCCACAATATTCTCATAAACCTAAGCTATTAAAAGCACGACTAAAATATATTATTCATAAATATTCATAAGCTTTATTCATACATTTTTTTAATTAAACTAAGCACTGATAATATGCTTTTAATTATAATCTTCTGTTTGTTGATTTCATCATTTAATTAATATTTCATAGAGATTTAAATGCTTGATAACGTATTTTCCCCAAGTGCTAGACAAACAGATGCTGATTGTCAGAGCTTCTTAAATTAATTAGTCCCATTTTATGTCTCACTCAATCTCCGAAACTTGCCGTCTCTCTCGCAGACTATTCTCTTTGAAAAGTTGCTGACAAGTAGATTTTCGTCATGGTGCATTTTTCTTGGGGGCTATCGTGACCAAACGAAATTCCTTAGGCCTTGGCCATAATCGGCTTATGCCGGAGCAGTGCAAATTGATAAATGCTACGGAAATGAAAGGAAAATATTGGACAGTCGTTGTCTCAATCAATCAGTCTAATGATGAATTTCAATTAACTTTAATCGTCAATTAAAAAATCAAATGGATGCACCCACAGGGCTGAATGGCTTTTTGATTGCCTGCCAAAGGGGGAGTATATACATATGTATGTAAATCATCCCATTTGGCCAACTAAGCTGCAGCTTACTGTGACTAACACACACTCATGTGTTAGCCAGGATTTTCCCTTGGCTTCTGCTTCTGGTATTTTTTCTCGTCCTTTTTTTCTATGAACCTCTTGTAATTTTCGTTGGAGAGCTGCAACTTTTCAATTTGCCTCTGATGGAAAATCAGTTGAGGGGAAATCCAACTACATATTTGCCTTCAATTTAAGTGATGGGAACATTTCGTTTCTGCCAATTTCCTTCCCGTCCTTCACCAAATAACTCAATTATTTATATATTTGCTTGGAGTTAGCCCAACTTTAGTGAAGCGAGATAAAAAGAGAGAAAGCTTCAGCAAACTCGAACTAAGTTTACTTAACCGATTTAGCAATTAGATGGGAGTTGGAGGGAAATAGATAAAACTGCAAATTTGCACTTCTATTAGGAAATAGAGCCAATAATTTGGCGTGACTACAAAAAAAGTTTAAAAAATAAAAAAAAATATAAAAATTTTGCGTTTTTACTACCAGTCAATATATTTTATCAAAAAACAATTTTTCTCAAATATTTCGTTTACACATCAGTCGACATTTTGGATTTATTTCTTTAGAAAAAATATTGGTCAAATATTTTACTACACATGTACAACAAAATTCATATCTAAATGACATTATATAACATGCTCTTTTAGCTAAACCAATGATAGGCAAAACATTTTCAATTGAAAAAGTAATCTGTGACCTGTTTTTGTCAGTTGGCTAACAGCAAAAAAAACTAACCAATAAATGCAGATGCGAAAAAGCCGCAAAATTGGGGCACAAAAACTATATACAAGAAATAAATAGAATGCGGGTCGATGGCACTGACATATACTGCAATCATTTGATTGCAACTTTCAATAAAAAGGCAAACAAGAATTCCTGTGCTCCACATTCAATGGCAAACAAATGAATGCAAATGGACAGGGGCAGGAAAAAAAAAGACCAGTGTTCAAATGCCAGATGATGGGTCCTTCAGTGACTTTCGATATCCTGACTATTCCACTCATCCGGATGACTACTAAAGGAAAGTAGAAATTAAAAACACTCAAACTGTGTGTTATCCAGTCAGCCACTAGAGAACGAGATTGTAGATTGCCAAAGGACTAGAATCGGACCAAGGATAAGTGCATAAGTCCTAAAGGGAGTCATGCAAAAATGGGAACAAAAAACTCAACTGGGGAAATCAATATTACGCAGACTGGCAGACAAGTAGATATCATCCTACGAATCCTTTCGATGAGTGGAATGTGAGTTCAACTGTTGCACAGACACTTGCCACCGGTTGGAATTGCCACTTGACAAATTTCCAAGCTCCCCCTTTTTACCTCCATCCGTCACAAAAACTTTTACCGGGAACTTGGTCCGGCATGAAAATCGCCCAAATATATAGGGGCAGAAAAGTTGTTCCTTCCACGGAACTACGGAACTTGACCAACCATTTCACATGGCTAATCGTCAAATACCAGGGACATGCGATCTCGATTTCCCGACATGTCTCTCTCATTAAAAAGTAAAATAAACAAGCGTAAAAAACTTTCCGAATCAAATGTGAACGGGAAAGCTGAAAGCAACAGCCAAAAACAGTGCGGCAGAATAAAAAAAAACAGAAAATAGTAGAGAAAAACCACTTGAGAAAGCAGCAAAAGTTTTCCATTTATAACGAGCTCAGGCTCTCCAGTGGATTTCAGAGGGCAGAGTTCAGGGAGCAAAGACTGAATGGATGGCCTGACTGCTGTACAAATAGAAAAAGCACCGACTGCCGGGCTTAGTCATAAGCGAGAGTTGAGCGCGAGTTTTTGCCACGGCATACATACATGTGCACTAAGAGAAAAGAGGCATTGAAATAAGTTATTAGTTCTCTATTGAGGCCTAAAGCTTTCGTATATTCCATACCTTAAATTATTATTAATTTGGTCACATGGTCCTACTATCAATGTGACCAAAACTTGTTAACTTACATTTTAGAGTGACCAAATGGTCAGAAGTTAAAGTTAAACAGCAACAATTGTTTTATAAATGTTGATGCTTATTAAAAAATTAAATAAATATTAAGTGCTTCTTTTAAATTATAACTTTAATCAAAAACACACATTTTTTCATAAATATTTTCGTTTATTTGTAAGTTACTTTTTTTCCAGTGCCACCATCTAGGCGGCCATGTATCTTCTGCTGTCTCATTTTCAATGTGTGCTTGGCCAAACTTTAAATGTGGCGGTAATGAAATTGTTGGCAGCAAATGTTGTCAACACTAATACTAAAATACCTTCCATATACACATAAGGGTTTCATAGACGGACCCACACTCAGACAGACATCATCAACACCATTTTATGACATGGTTCCGGCGATGGCATCCTGCAGATTCGCCGAAGCCGAAAAGTTCTTCGAAATGCCAACCCAACTAAAACAACAAATATTTGGTAAACTTTGAGCTGAAACTGTGTTGGGTTAGAAACATTTTGCGGTAGCGTCTTGTTTTGGGTTTCAGCCATGTGAATCGCTTAAGATCCCAGGAAAGCGTCAAAAATAAAAAAAAGGTATTTTCTATTTGATTAGAGGAAAAGTTTTTGGACGAACTTAATTAAGCAGGTAAATTGGGGGTCTAAATGTCTTATTTTCAAAATAGCTATCAGTTATTCTAAAATGGCAAGACTTTCTTCTGTCTAATAAATGGAATTATGGATTCTAGAAGTGCATTTATGGTTTACCATTCTGAAGGCCTGGGAATTACGAATAAGTAGAACATGAAAATTGGTAAAAAAATGTAATCCTCTTTCAAAAGAACAATTTTAATACAGATTATTAAAGAATTCAATTACAAACTCATAGATGTATCCCACGTCCAAATCAGGATCCTACAACTCAAGTTATGGAATCTAGAAGTTCAGTTTTGGGGTCCCATTATGGAAATCACTGGAAATACAGAAAAATCATACATGAAAATGGGATAAAATTTTGATCCTCTTTTAAAAGAACAATTTGAATGCAGATTATTTAAGAATTCAATTACAAACTCATAGAGGTCCCCCACGTCCAAATCGGATTACAATAACACAAGTTATGGAATCTGAAAGTTCAGTTTTGGGGTCTCATTCTGGAAGTCATTGGAAATACAGGAAAATCCGACATGAAAATGGGCTAAAATTTGGACCCCCTTTAAAAAGAACAATTTGAATGCAGATTGTTCAAGAATTAAATTACACACTCATAGAGGTATCCCACGTCCAAATCGGCTTCCAATAACAAAAGTTATGGAATCTGAAAGTTTAGTTTTGGGGTCTCATTCTGGAAGTCATTGGAAATACAGGAAAATCCGACATGAAAATTGGCTAAAATTTTGACCCTCTTTTAAAAGAACAATTTTAATGCAGATTATTAAAGAATTTAATTACAAACTCATAGAGGTATCCCACGTCCAAATCGGCTTCCAATAACAAAAGTTATGGAATCTGAAAGTTTAGTTTTGGGGTCTCATTCTGGAAGTCATTGGAAATACAGGAAAATCCGACATGAAAATGGGCTAAAATCTTGACCCTCTTTTAAGAGAACAATTCGAATGCAGATTATTTAAGAATTAAATTACAAACTCATAGAGGTATCCCACTCATAAATCGGGTTACAATAACACAAGTTATGGAATGTAGAAGTTCATTTTTGGGGTCCCATTCTGGAGGTCACTAGAAATACAGAAAAATCAGACATGAAAATGGGCTAAAATTTTGACCCTCTTTTAAAAGAACACTTTTAATGTAAATTTTTAAAGAATTCAATTACAAACTCATAAAGGTATCTCACGTCCAAATCGGGTTTCAGTAACTCAAGTTATGTAACCTAGAAGTTCGATTTTGGGGTCCCATTCTGTAAGTCATCGGAAATTCAGAAAAATCAGACATGAAAATAGGCTAAAATTTGGACCGTCTTTTAAAAGAACAATTTGAATGCAGATTATTAAAGAATTCAAGTACAAATTCATAGAGGTACCCCACGTCTAAATCAAGTTCCTATAACCCAAGTTATGGAATCTAGAAGTGCAGTTTTGGGTTGCTATTTCAATGCCATTGGAAATACTTAAAAATGAAAGCATATTGTTAAGTTGTTACTAGTAATTGTTAATGATAATGAAAAGAGTGTGAAAATTTCTTATAATTCACTACTTTAATTTTTAAATAGCGATTTTTTAAATTTTACAGCTGTTGGCACATCCAAATCGAATTTGATTCCCTTTAGTCATCTGGATAATATACGCTGGTCATTTGCATATATTAACAAGCGGGTTAAGTTCCGCGTTTAATTAGTCGCTTAACTCATTTGGACTCCATTAGTTTGACCTTAAATTAAGCAACGCGGTCGAGCATAATTCAGGCAACATCTGTCAGCTTGAACCTGTCCCTTTACCTGCATAACAAATAGGTGATTACCATAATGGGACTAAATGAATATTCAGCAGATGGAGCGAATCCTGTTCAATGGATGAAGTTTCGGGTTAAAGTGACCTTATGAAGTAAAGGTAAGATTGGAAAGTTAAGCTTAGAAAACTTTTTCTTCACACCTTTTCAAGAAGAATCTTTCTGAGACAACCTTAAGGCCTTAAATACATAAACAAACAATGATCGATAAAGCAACCCTTGAAACCAACTTCCGGCAGCTAATATATTTTTAGCCTATGGATTCTGGGTATAGCCTCAGTTTACCTTTTGCTGTGAATGTGTTGTGTACCTAGTCCGGTTTTGGAAAATATAGAAAAAAAAACCATAAGTTTTCTTTATCAAAATTATTTGTTGTGTTTCGTGTCTTTTGTTTAATGTTCGTGAATTGAATTGTAGGATAGCGATAAAACCGATTGATTCCCGAATGCATAACGCTTAAAGAAAGACATTTGAAGTAGTAATCCTCTTTGGTGGACACGAAATTCGCAGTCGTAACTAAATTTGGTCCGTGCAGGCAAATAGTTAGATATAAAGAAAGTCACCCGCGATGAACAAGCTGCGAAATGTTCTAAAATCTGTGGTCCAGCGGTCCAGGAGCTTGCCCCAGATAATCCAAATACGTAATGCCTGCGGAGCGGAATCGAAGAGCTCAAAGGGTCTGGTGATCGGTGTTTATCAGAAGGAAGGCGATAATGAACCCAAACTAACGCCCGCTGGCGAAAAGGTCGACCATCGTCTGCAGGGCAAGTTGCAAGAGCTGATTTGCGAGACCAAGATCACGGGTCGTCTGGGCAGAGGCAAGGTCTTCAACAACATAGATCCCGAATTTCGCAGTCTGGCAGTGGTTGGCGTCGGTCTCGAGGGCATTGGCTTCAACGAACTGGAAATGCTGGACGAGGGCATGGAGAATGTCCGAGTGGCGGCCGGAATTGGAGCCCGTTCGCTTCAGGAGATCGAGGTGACGGAGGTCTTTGTGGATGGCATGGACTATGCCGAACAGGCGGCCGAGGGTGCCGTTTTGGCCATTTGGCGGTATTGTGACCAGAACTCCAAGAGGAAGCCACCCCACATTCCCAAGCTGCAGCTGTACGAGTCACCCGACTATGATAGTTGGACCCGGGGCGTCTTCAAGGCGGAGGCTCAGAATTTGGCCCGCAGGATGTGCGATACTCCAGCCTGCTGTATGACACCCACTCTCTTCGCCCAGGCCACCGTGGATGCCCTGTGTCCTTGCGGAATCACCGTGGAAATCCGCACCATGGAGTGGATCGAACAACAGCGCCTGCACTCATTCCTTATGATCGCCAAGGGCAGCTGTGAGCCACCCGTCCTGATGGAGATCACCTATTGTGGCACCAATCCGGAGGATAAACCCATTTTATTCCTGGGCAAGGGCATTACATTTAATTCTGGAGCCATAAATCTGAGGCAATGCAAGGGAATGGATGAGTACAGGGCCTGTATGTCGGGAGCAGCTTCTTGTGTGGCCATGATGCGTTGTTGTGCGGCACTATCTCTACCCATCAATGTGTGTTGCATCATCCCACTGTGCGAGAATATGCCCTCGGGAATGGCCTGTAAGCCGGGCGATGTGGTCACCCTGATGAATCACAAATCCATGGCCGTACGAGATCTGGACAAGGCTGGTGTGGTCGTGATGGCAGATCCCATGCTCTATGGTCAGAGCACCTATAAACCCAGACTGGTGGTGGATGTGGCCACCTTGGGATCGGGTGTCAAGAAGGCCTTTGGTGGCGGTGCCACTGGCATATTCTCCAATTCCCATTACATCTGGAAGCAGTTCCAGTCCGCAGGAGCCCTCACTGGCGATCGGGTGTGGCGTCTACCCCTGTGGAATTATTACAAGAAACAAATCACCGATGAGATGGGCTATGATATCAGCAACAATGGTCGGGGACTGGCAAGTTCCTGTTTGGCGGCCGCTGTGCTTCACGAACTGGTTCCCTGTGTGGATTGGGCCCATCTGGATACCCGGGGCACTGGCATGTTGACAAAGCACGGATTGATACCATATCTCACCAGGAAGTATATGACTGGCAGACCCACTCGCACCCTGGTTCAATTCCTCTACCAAATGGCCTGTCCGGCTAACCAGAAATGAAGGAAGATCTGAAGTGAAGTCGGTCTAAACCGATCGGAATGAAATCGTATTAGATGCAGATATTTTTGTAAGATATCCTATACGTCCCATTTGTCAGTGTATCCACTCCTGTGTAGAATGTTTTGTAAGCTGTCTTGTGGAGTGATTAGTATTCCTGTATTGTGTCAAAAGTTGTAAAAAATTTGTGTGTGAAGTGTGCTTAAAACAAGAATATAAAAGCTTTTACCAATGTAAATAATTATTTTATTTCACAAGCCTTGTGGTGTGATAAAATTAAATTGTGTAGAACAAAAATGTAAATCCACCCGGGGGCGCCAGTTAAAATATTTTTCGTCTCTAACCTATTTTCTGAATCTCTTCATGTTGTAAAATTACCATATTCTCTTTTGATTAAAGTCTGAAAGGCACACCATCTCTTTTGGTTAAATTAAAGGCCCCCAAATACGGGTAATGGCTATCCTAGCACACGTTTCCCTTCCAATTAGACAAACAAATTTTCCCAATTTTCACACATTTGACACGTTTCAGCCATTTCGAAGGAGGCTTTCAACACACCTCTATGGTTAGAATGAGGGTCTGGGGCTTCGAGAGCATCCTTGGCTGGCAAAAGGATATTTACATTTCCACATGAGCTCGGCACCTCGCCCTTAGCCGTGTCTTTGTTGATGAAATTGCTCCAGGATATTACTTTGAATTATCATAAATAACCGAGTAAGGCAATGGCAACAGCGATATGTGTGCCAGTTCGTGTGTATCCTGCGGTTGAAGGATCAGGTGGTCCTTTCATACAAGGGCTGGATATTAAACCAGGCTATTTTCTCGTAGCATACACTCAAATATATATTCATAAATTTTTGTAACCTAATAACAAAAATATATATATACAAAATTATTTGAATCGAAAAGAACATATTAAAAGTTCAGTTCTGTTGAAAAAATGCCCTTCAATGTTTCCCATTTTTGTAATTTATAACGCTAGTATTTTTCCAAGTGTAGATTTATGATAACCAATAAAGTAGACGAAAAATGTTCAGCAGGTAATCTGGTAACCTTACTCAAAATGTTTCTCTTACAATTTAAAAGCCACAAGCCACGGATGAGTTTCCAAGTTGTCGAAAAGTTTATTGAAAGCATTTCACTTTTTTTTCCTAGCAAATGGATTGCGGCAATCGGTTAATGTGCGTTTCAGATTGCCAATTAAAAGTATTTGTACTCATCGAAGTATTAAAATGAGGCATCGCGGAAGTTCCGGCTTTCATTCTCTCGGCTTATACCGATTTTCCATTGATTGGCATTTAAAATTTCATTAAAATACTTTTCCGTTTACACAGGCATACTTTCGAGCAATAAACGAAGGACACTCTTCTCGAGATGGTATTTTATGTAATATCCTTTTTTATGTAAGTTCGCATTTTTCCAAGCGAATGGATGTTAACCATTTTCGTCATTATCCAGAGGGCAGCAGTTACTACCGCACACGTGACCGTTGAACATTTATCTATAGATATTCGCTTATGGAAAATCCTTGGACTTTGGTCTTTGGTCCTTGGTTCTTGGTCCTTGGTCCTTGGGCCACACGTCCAGGCCACAACGTTTTCAATTTATTTCGCTTTCCATGTGCGGGCGTGTTGGCAGCCATTAAATATATTGGATTGTACGTTAACCGAATTAAATTCACATCTCCCTAGGCAAAAGTGCCAAGAGTACAACGAAAAATTAACATAATTTACTTCACTCTTTTACGACCTCACTGGTTAAGTCAAGAATAATTTGTTTGTCAACAAAAGACCAAATTCAATTACAGTCGCCCAACGACAAAGCCTCTTTCGAACTTGAGCCACAAAAGCCAAGCGAACACAATGGGCTTAGGATATATATTTCCCCCTATCATATGTGAGTGGCCTGGAAAAAATGTGGAAAAACGAGTGGAAAAAGCGGCTGTCTAGCCTGGGTTATAATGCTACAAAAGAGGGTTATGTGTGTGGGGCATGTAACTTTTTAATTTGATTTGCTCTTGCCCACACACTTTTTCACAGCTTTTTAATTTCTTACTTTTCTCCTTTTAATTACGCAAGGGAAAAGTTTTTCACATCTGCCGCCGGTCTTGGAAAATTCATATCTGCACTTTGATAACTTGATCAAAGTTTTCGAGTTCGTTTCACTTCACTAGCAGATTGATTGCAATTAATTTATGCATGTGCTTCACCATTGCATTCGCCACAATAGAATGAAATTGTAAAATTGTGGTTTAAAACTATGCGTTTAAAATTGTATGAGAAAATGTAGACATACCAAAGATAAAACAAAAAAAAAACTAATAGTTTTTAATGCAACAAATATTTTAAATTTGAGGTGAATAAGAGAAAGAACCATATCTTTAAGAAAAAGGAGAAACCCCTCCTTGTATGAGATATAGACCCCTTTCTAAGCATTTGCGATTTTTATGGGCAACCCCGATTAATAAAAACCAGAATTGAAAACGTCCTACGTTTATTAAAAATTCGTATCGAAAGTAGAAATTCCTTTTGCCAGTTGGTCCGGTTCCATCATCAGATGTCATCCCTCTTTGGGAGATTCTTCATGAAGCCTTCGGTCTTTGGTCGTATCCCAAACTGGCTGAATCGCAGGGCCCAGGAAAGGTTGGTGTTGTCCCCAACTTCTAGAACTGGCTGAAGACGCCTCAAGTTTTCCCGGCTTTTATCCTGACGAACCAATTGCATGGCAGTGGAATGACGTATACGATTCACTATGAGCGGCATAGCTAATAATAGATTTCGATACATTCTGAAAATTGTTTTTTTTTTCGAAATAAATAAACTCTGAATCTGGATTTTGGATCTTATGATGTGTTTCGTGCTAAAATTTGATTTCAACTGAGGTTTTAGGGTTATGGGCCTGGCATCTGAAACGAAGTTTGTGTTTCGAGATTTCTATGATAGCCTGATCTCTAAGTTTGCTCCATAAAAATCTTTAAAATAAAATTAAGAAATGAAACAATTTTTAACATTTTAAAATTATTTGAAATTTATAATCAATATTCTAGACATTTTTTCTTTCTATTTTTAAAACCGTGAGCTTAAAAAGATTTTAAGTCTTCCAAGTTCATTCTTAATTAAGTATTGGATTTTTTGCTGTGTATTTCTGCATGTGAAAAAGTGTCAACTTGCATCCGGTTGACTGCTTTTGACGTTGGCCAAACTTAGTTTGCTGCCAATAAATCAAATTCCCAATCACATCAAGCTGAGAGCATAGAGCCAATTTTTACTTTGCCACTTCCCAGCCCCATGCCCACTTATCCGCCCCCAACATCCCACCCATCTGAAGGCCATTAATCAATCAAATAGAGAGATAGAGAGAAGCCAAAACTGAAAACCGATATGGGTACAATCGAAGGCTACAGATGGATTTCGAGTCCACACATGCATTTGACAGAGCTTAAAGGTTTTCGGTTAATATCCGAGTTAATTAAAGTGCACTTAATAAACCTCAACTAGTATCCATCGAAATCGAGATACCATTGCGAGACCTTGCTTGTGGCTAACCAATGGAAACATCTGGCCAAACATGCCGGAAAACTCAAACCCAAGAGCCATCAAACGTTGCCAAGTCAGACGAGTTCGCATTGCCAGTGGCAATAATCGCAATTTAATATTCATGACGTTCTCACAGTCAATGTATTTGGGAACATTTCACCACGAGTTGCAACTGTCGATGGAGCTGAAGAAAGTCCTCCGGACACTTCAACACGAGTCATTTTTTATTCACTTTACTTTTATCTTTTTTCCCAGGCGACAAAAGCTAAGGTCGCATGAATTTTTAGAGATGAAACTGCGGACATAACGCATAAGATTTTAAATTCCTTTTTGTATATTTTATCAGGCCTAAAAAGTTGATTTAAAAAAAAATATTGTAGATATTTTCGAGGTCCTACGTTTCAAAAATAAATATTGTGGGTATCTTAACTTTGTACTTATGTTAAGAAAAAGGTCAAGAAAAATAATGCTATGCAAAGAATAATTTTATGGTGATATAAAAGCCTCTTAAATAGTATTACCTTTTCTGTATTTTACAATTTTTTTGTTAGGAACGTTTTTCAAAATCTGTTGGTATAAAAATGTTGGTGAGTTTTTATAATTTAATATTTTAATTATATTCCTAATTTGTGTGTCGCCTGTGCAGTCACCATGTTTTGGATCTCCATCTAGTGTTTGCTCTGATGTCGCACATTCAATAAGCAACGAACCCAATTTACCCACTCTTCCCCGTTTTCTCCCTCGAGTCAACGGGGAGCTACAAAGCTGACACCCTTTGCTCATCTGTTATTTATCATACTGGGCCATATCCTTGCTCTCCCCTGGTCCTGTTCCTTCCCAAGGAAACCCACAACGCGAGCTTTTCCTTCTGGCTCCTTTCACTTCCTCTCGGGCCTTTTGTGTGTTTGTGGGTGTTTTGTGAAGAGAGAGTGGCATTCTTTTGGCTTTACATATTTTCTTTTCTCGAGCACTTCCGCTTGTTTCCCTCAGCTTCTTCCTCTAGTCCTTCGACTAAGGCCAGTAGTTTTGCCAGCTGATTTTCTTTTAGCGATAAGCGGGGCGGGCCATATAGTTTTCCCCATGTCATACTACTCTATTCTTTCTACACAAGAAAAAAAAGGGTAATATCATGCTATGACTATGTAGTTTTCGTACATACTCAGTATAAATATGTGCTAAGTCTATTTAGTAAGCCCAGCCACCGATGCGAATACGTTATATTTTCATACATTTTGTTATAAGTTATGTTATATTTACTCATTCAGTACCTATTGTTAAAACAACTTGATTTTTGTGCTAACCATTTTATTGTACCATTTTCTGACATTATTTACTGAAGTAAATTTAGCATTACCGGCCAACAGTGCGTATACTTAATATTTTCTCGGTGTATTTCGAACAATTTTCGCTTCCACTTTGTTGCAATTTCTCCTTCACTTTTTCCAGCCCCTGGCCAAATTTATGACTACTGACGATTCAGAGATCTGCGAATTAGTTCCTCCGCCCTGTGTTTTCCCGCCCGGGGCATTTTCAACGCATCAGCTGCTTATGCTGATTGGCGAATTAATAACAGGCCTGTTCCCTAACTGATTTCGGCGCCATTCGCCCGGGAGGAATTGGGAAATAGTTTGTGTGGATTCCATTGGGTTATCAATTCGTAGGTTTATGCCTTTTGAATTTATCATCGAAGTGGAAAGAATATTTCCTTTTGCTCGAACGATAAGATGGTTGAAATCTCTGTGGGAATTTGCTTTCAACTTAATATTCGGTTGGGGTCTATTGTTTGCCAACTTTGTGATAGATATTTAGGACAGACTCAGACCAATGATAAATTATTCCGAGAAGTTTCCCTACTGTTTAGAGAGCTGCATCTTTCGACCCAAAATGTGGTCCATAAACAATTTGGCTTATTGGCATAATAGCCCCTGGAAAGAGATAAACTAGAAAAGGTTCGCAGCATAATGAGCAAACATCTGGCCTAGAATCAACATTTGCGCTGCCCCCTGAATAATTGCATAATTAATAATGAAAATTAAATGTAAATTTTGGCCAAGAAGATGACCGTTTAGTCAGTAGTGTGAGAGACCTGGCAAATCTCTTTGCATAATTGAAGCCGCTCTTGAGGATGTTCCATTTTATGGCAGTTGGCAAAAATGTCGCATTCGTTTCCGCCGGATGCAGCGCTGCTCCTGGCCGGACTTTTCCTCGGTCCAAGGACCAGACAGGAAGCCATCGTACAAAAAGTTTCCAGTCATCCTAGCATGCTAAATTTGACAGAGAAAACTTGCCCCCCTCCCCGGTGGCCAAATTGAAAATGTACACTCACTTCAGGACCAACAATGGACCATAAATTTGACTAGTTAGGGTCTGAAATTTCCAAGCACATAATCCAAAGGAGATCCCCGTGCTTGCATAATTTTCTCATATGTCAGTGTTCTAAAGTTTAATATTTTTCTAGTTAGAACAATCGAATTTAAAGTTAAGAAACTTTAAAAAAATACAAAAAAGAATGAGAAAAATATAGATGATTTGATAATTCGAAAATTTTGTGATTCGATGATTTAGTGATTCGTTGATTTAGTAACTCGATGACTCTATTACTTGGTGATTTAATGATTCTATACTTTGGTGATTCGGTGGTTCGATGATTTGATGATTCGATGATTTGTTGTTTCAATTATTTGATGATTTGGAGATTCTGAGATTTGAATATTTGGTGATTTGATGATTCGATGGCTCTATGATTTGGTGATTTTATGAATCGATTACCTTATTATTCGATATTTTGGTCATTCAGTGATTCGATGATTTTGTATTTCGATGACTTTATGATTGGGAGTTATGATGATTCGATGATTTGATAATTCAATTGTCGGATAACTTGGTGATTTGATGATTCGATGATTTCGTTATTCAATGATTCTTTTATTTGGTGATTTGATGACTCGGACTATTCGGCATAAGATTATGTGATAAATCTTAATAAACACGCAGAAACCTCTTTCCATTTTTATAGGTAAAAGTCTGTAAAGTTATCCTCTTCTCTCACTAGCTCATTTTATTTCCCCCAGTTTTCCATTGGCTTCATTTTGGCGATGTGACGTACTCAGAACTTTTGTTCATATTTTCCATAACATTTTCCCGCCGCATTGCTGTTGTTGCTGCCGTTGTCGTTGTGGAAATTAGCCGCATTTCAGTGTAAACAGAAACGTGAATTACCCCGAGGGAGATTTCCCTGGTGTTTTTTACTACAGTGAGGTCGTTGTTTTTCTCGCCGTTGCTGCTGTGTTATGACACTTCAAAGTTGCGCCTTTCAGCCAGCCAGGATTTGCCACCACCTCTGGTTATCTATGGTCGGCCAGAGGAAAAGTCGTTAGCTTGATGTGCCTCATTATGTGACAGGGGCAAAAAATATATACTTTGCATAGGACACCCTGTTCCACCAGCTCGTTGCCTTTTGTTCCAGATGATCCAATTAAAATTTTGCGCCTGCGGCCATCTGACATTGTCTAAAATTTGTTGCCAAATATTGTGTCTCTTCTGGCCCTGCAGTAATATGAAACCAAATCTCTGCCCACAGAAAACAATTATTTGATTTCGTATCTTTGCTTGTTTTGTGTTATACCCCCCCTCCTCCATAGATATGCAAATATTTGTTTAGAAGCTAGAGAAACAAAAATTAGACGATGGGTAGACCAAAAATGGTTGTTCTTTGAATATGCGAATATTTAAAATTGCAAGTCCTTGGGGGAAAACAAAGGAAATTCATTTATGGAAGGCATTTAAGCAGAAGAAATTGTTTAACTGAGGGTGCAAATGAAAGCCAATTAAATGTGGAATCGATTTACAATATTTTCTTGTCGTTTAGGATTGGTTTTACAGAGAAAATAATACACATTTTAAATATGAAGTATAAGATTCCAAGAATTTAATTTCGTTGTAATTTTTCTTCTCTTTCACTTTAATCCTTTATACTTTACTGGAATCCTCGTTGTTTCTCCTTAAGAATTAGTCAATTAGTCTGCGAAATTTCAGGAATTTACCATTTTGCACAAATTAATTCAATTAAATCTGAAATGAAAGGCAAATGTCTGTGCACTTTAAAGACATATTTTTTGCAAGTCCGTGGAAATTCCGTTCTCCTTTTTAAGTCCTTTTCTGCGCTCCTCCATTTTCCTCTTGAGCGAAGGAAAAACGAAATATTCATAGCATATCCACTTAATCCAGCTAAAAATTTTCTTCATCAGTTTTCCTCCGCTGTTTTTCTCGTTTTTCTTTCTCTAATGATGGACTGGCGCAGCTGCAGCCAACTCAATTAAAAAGGAATTTCGAGTGGATTTTCCTATAATTATTCGTTATTCGCTGCGGTTTCGCAATTCTATAACGATCGATTGCGGTTAAGAGTTTGTTGACTTTGCGATTTACAGCAGCAAAAAATGAAAGCACATTTTTTTTTAACCAAATCATATGCAAACTTATGCATTGGATGTATCAGATGCCGGTATGTAAATTTAAAGTTGCTTGTTATTCCCACTCATGTTTGCCAAATTGTCATCACTTATGTCCTTATTTTTCCTTTTTTTTGCTGGGCGTCCATGTAAATGGATATTTGCATATTTTCAAGGATTCTAAACTTGAAAACACGCACACAGTCACCAAAATCCCTGAGTTTACCAGTGTATTTATGTGTTGCGTTCCCAAAAAATATTTGTCACAGAACGCAGCTTGGACATTTTTAAGACGCTTTTTACACAGAATTGTGACATGTGTTGGTCCTCTGGTCCTTCTGGTCTCCACCTTTTATCCCCCGAATTTCCATCCTTGGTTGTCCTTAAAACTTGTGTTGTCCCCATTTTCGTTGCTGTCCACCTTTTTTGGCATGTTTGACCAACCGCATGTTGTTTGCAGGACGTTGGCTAAAAAGGTTTCTAGTGAAATATGTATTCAAGCTATCAGAGTTTGTGCATCATGAAATTTAAATTGTAGAGTTTTAAAGTTATGGTTCCTAGGAATAAATGAAAAAATACCAGGAAAAGCGTTTCAGTTAAATGAATACATTATCTGGAAATATATTTCAATTTAATAGAAAACATGTTTGACCTTTTGAAGTGTTTTTTATGTTTTGTTATGCCCTGGAATACAAAAGTTCTAAAGTAATCAATAAATTGAATCCTTTCAAAGGAAGAAAGGGTTCAAATCTCGCAAGCGTAAAAATCCATTCAAATAATTAAGGTTTTCTTTATGGCACATCAAAGTAATCAGGGAAAGTATTTTTCGTGCTTTTCAACAAAACAACAAAATGTATTGAGCTGGAAAAAAAAATAAAAAAAAAATGTTGCAAGGGTGAGGGTCGAATATTATAATGCTATGAAACAAAGTAAAACCATAGAATTACTCACAAACCAACCATTTATACTTTCATTTTTTATTCTAAGCCCAAACAGGCGCTAAAAAGTATGCTATGGCAAACCTTTTCAGTCCTTGTCAATCCTTTGACATCCTGAACAATATAAATCACCAACCGAATGGTGTCAGTGCAACAATCCACCGAACAAAGACTAATTGCTTGCACTACCACGCCCCCTTACCGCCGCCCTTTGAATGCAGTTTTCCATCTCAATCAACGCAAAAAAAAAAACTGGGAAAACTGGGAAAACGGAAGAGACCGTTAATTGTTTCAATGTCAGGCAGCAGAGCACAGCAATTAATTGAAGGTCAAGCAATTGACATGAAAGCAACACCAGCAACAACTGGCTGCAGGCTACAAACGATTTATGCGCCAAGCGATAAACCTCAAAAACCAACAAAAATACCAACAACACCGGCGAACCTGTAGTAACAAATACAACAAACAAGTTGGGAAAATGGAAGCGAAAAAAATAAGGAAAAGGTTTTTATACCCTTTATAAAGGGTAGTAGGGAAAATTTAAAATGAACATATTTTTAGTATTTTTCAATTACCAAAAATGTGCTAATGATTTTATACTTAATGTGACTGATGAAAATCAAAAGGACTTTGCTTTATATCATCAGAATATTAAAACCATTAAATTAAATTAGAAAAAAATTCAAAGTATTTACAACAAATTGTTAGTATTTTTTCAATTTTCAAAAATGTCAATTAATATGTTTGGTATTAAAAAAAAAAAATACAAAGTATTGATTTCTTTGATTAAAATCAAAAATTTAATTTTATGTTTAAGCAAAATGTGTGCTTTATTTTGTATTTTGTTTATTAACTCAAAATTAAAACACTATTTTGTATTTTAATAAAAAAAAATGTTATATCCCTTAAGGGTATTTCGAACTGTATTCAAAGTGGTTCAACATTTTATGTTTCAATCCTGCGCAGCAATTTGTAAATGTAAACAAAGCTAACGATAAAGCAAAGCAGAGAGCCGCAGAGCGACTTTTCCTGGGCTAAAAGAGAGTGAAAAACTGTTATACGTGCTCTCAGCCTCAGAGGAAAACCGCTTTCCCTCGATTTAGTTCGCCCGCAGACCTCGTCGGTGTGAGTAAGTGCAGCCGGAAAAGACCCACCCACTTATTCGCAAAAATACCGCCACTCTCTCAATTATCATGGTAAGACAAACCGAAGCGATTCTCGGCTTACCAACGCGTTTAATTTAATGCGCAAACAAATGTTTTTAATGGCCAAAGTTTGAGAACATAAAAAAAGAAAAGAAAATAAAACCGCGCGCGTTTTTCCTCTGCGTAAATATTTGCGGCTAAATTAGCGAAAAATTCCCAAGGCAGGTGCCAAGAGTTGTCCATGGAAATTACTTTAGTTTCTCCATTTTCCTTGTTCTCCCCACACTTTTTAAATTAAACTACCTCCTCCAGGATAATTTTATTTTATTTTTATTTCTTTTCTTTGTTTGCTTTTCGATTTCCTCGTTTTGTGCCAGAGATAAACAACCGGAAAAAAATCCGAAAAACAAACCTCGCACAGAACCAATCAGCTGCAATTCCCATGGGTGAATACCTCCCCCTAATCAAGAAACGGAAAAATCAAACCAAAAACAATCAAGAACCAGAGAAAACCTGCAGCATCAGCTGCGTTACAATAAAAGATTCATTTCGTTTATAGCCAAATGTGAAGCCAGCAAAAAGAAATGGGAAAATGTCACAAGTTTTATTGGGAATATTTTAGGGAAAATAGATGGAAATTCTGATGGTCTGAATGCTGAAAGTTTTATTGCGAATTGTTTTGTCAAATGATGGATGAGATCCTATATTCTAGACAACATACAAATTTTTATTCAATTTTATAAACAAGGTTTCTTTTGAACATCTATGCTAAAAACAAATAAAATAAATAGGCAATCATATTTATTTCGATGTTTATCCCAAGGCCAAGTATTTCGATTTACAATAAGAGTCCCCAAGCAACTCTTGTGTCATTTATGCTGTCATAAAATGTCAACAATTTACCCCAATTTTCATATTAAATTTCCCTTTTTTCCCATTCAATTTCACACATGCCATTTGAACACACAATTTCTCGCATTAAATCACTCATAAAACTCCGAATGGGGAGCCCCAAAAAGCGAGCTACCATTTTTCACTTCAATGCCAAAGGTTGTGCAAATATTAAGACGAGCAACAATTTCTCACCATCATAGGGTCAGAATTGTCATAAAGTGAGTAAAGTGAGCTTGGCAGGGGGTTCGCTCCATTGGGGTGACTCGGTTTCTTGTCAAATGGCACAGCGGGTTCACCCTAAACACGAATGTTAGCCAACTTCCCCAGAATTTTCTACCCATCTCCCCTTGGTTTTCAAACAATTTTGCTGCGTAAATTTACGAGCACCGCAGTCGCCATATTAAAAAGCATAAAACAAACAACGCAGCCACAGTATAAAAAAAAAACAAAATATAAACTTGTTGCCAAAAATGCTTTTGCGAGTCGTTACAGTAGTTACTGGCTTGTTAGGACTTATGAAAATATTAACATTGAACTTTAATTTCTGTTTATTTAAGCACAAATGTTTACTTTTGCTTATCATTAACATATGAGCTATAAATTAGAATAAATATACGTAGTACCAAAGGATAGTTTCATTTAAATCGTGTTGATTTATGACAGACTCGCAATTTGTTTGTCTGCCATTAAATATGCACACAATCATTACAGAAAAATTAATGAAAGTAAATTAATTGCTTGTTAAATAAATAACATCAAGTGGTGCGAATCATTTTGAAATTAAATTTTACATATGATTTAATATTAATTTTCTGTTTTTTAAAATACTGTCTTGGGAAAAGCAACTGCAAGATGGTGGTTTTCCTCTGCTTAAAGTCACGTTGCATGCAATGAGTGGGCGAAATTTATGGATATATTTTACGCGTGACAGCGAAACGTTTTGTTTTTCCTCGATGCGTTGCCTTGGGTTATTCGCACGAGAGTTTCCCAGCAGAACAAACAGGGAAAAGCGAAACGGAACAGTGCTGAACAAACAAAACAAACAGCACAATGCAAACAACAAAAGTTTTTCTTCGTGCGCATAAAGTAAAAAAATAAAAAAAAAATGTACAGAAAAATACGAAAAGAAACGCAACGCAACGAAACAAACAAACAAATAAATAAAGCCACCCAGACGAAGGCAGCCAGTCAAAAGTTCATCAGAAAAGCAAAAATGTACTTGCAACTTTGCCACCGAAGGCGAAATCCTTCAAAGTTTCCAAGTTTCATTTGCAGCAAACCAATGAAATGAATTTCTGGGCCATTTAGGACTTCGACCAACAAAGTTCGCGGGGTTTTGGCCAGAACTGCAATTTGCAATTGACAATAAGAGCGACAACTAAAAAGTGTTTAAGAAATAATTGGGGAAATCCATTAACCCAATTTATGTGGCTTTTCTTTGAAGCCAAATAAATTTTAAAAAATTATTTATACTTTATTTTATAGATGGTGTTTATCAAATATTTAAGCTTTTATTTATAGCTGGATTTTTCCTTAATTTATAGGAATGGATCTTTATATTTAACAAAAGACAAATGGCTATTGATTTCTACACAATATGAAAACAATAAGTCATATTCATAATAAATTATTGATATAAAAAAGAGAAATAAAAATAGAAATTGTGTAAAAAATGGTTTGTTTTGCATTCTTTCTTAAGCAAATATTCAACATGGCAATATAGGTAAAAAAATCAACTTGCAAAATCCCTGGCCAACAATTTCAGTTGGAATTCAGTGCGATAAGCAACCCTTGGCTGTAAAACACCATCCGCAACAACTTCAATTTGTTTAACCCATGCAAATCACATTCACTTTCCCACACTCACGGGGAAAAGTCGTGTCGAGCTTGTTGAGCAGGAAAATAAAGGAAAAGTCGGGGCAAATGTATATGTTATACACAAATGCACCGAGCAACATTGTCTGCTTTGAATGGCCATTAGAAGTGCATTTCCCTTCACGGGTCGGGAAAAGAAGTGAAAATGGGTGCATGGAAAAACCACCTTAATGGCTGTTGAAAGCGACTGATGGCAACTTGTAATGCAGGGTCGATTTGTTAAGAAAATAATAAGCATTTTAAAGATTGTATACAAAACTGCAGTGCCAAATTTGATATAAAATAATAATCATTTAGTGATGTCAACCTCAGGCAGCTGTTAAGTTATATTTGGATTTGGATCAAAGATGTTAAACATGGATCAATCATTTAATAGTAAGCGATTTGGTTTTTGCTTTTTTTTTTGATAAAAAAACTCTTGGGCTTAAGAAACTGCGCGCGGAACTCACTCGCTAGTGAATTTTTCAGAGGAGTATATCGGTTTTATCGATAGCGATATCCAGTTATACACAGGGTTGCTCAGCAGAGAGTTGCATACTATTAAAGTACAATAAGCCAACTTTCATTCGGCCGGCAAAAATTTAATTTGAGCTGCAGAAGCGCTTTTTGCTTCTTGGATGGCCCACTTTTTTTTTAAGCGTTTTTCCCTGCACATCCTGTTAACCGAATGCCCTTTTCATTCATTTATGTAAAACACACACACAGAGTTAACTGCATTTTACATTTGCTAACAACATTGCTACCTCATATCCTCCCCGAACATTCTTGCTCACTCTCTCTTTGGGTGAAATGGTAAACGGAAATTGTGCATATTTCACTTACCATCAACGCTGAAATGGCAAATGGCGCACTCGAGTTGTCAGCGGAACAGCGGGGAAAGTGGATAAAATCAGGTATCTGGAGGAATCCAAGACAAGGGAGAAAAATCAATTAAGTCGAAGATCGAATACCCTTAATATTAAATTCATGAATTGGCTCAAACCTTCCTTCAATTTTAAGTTATTGAATTCTGGATGATTAAAAGCGCACAGGGGTAGAAAAAGAAAATTTGAAATATATTCTTTACCCCAAACATTTAGAAATAGTCCACTTGACTATTCATTTATTATGAGTCATTTGTTATATTTTTAATATTATAACTACCTTCTAAATTGATCCATAATATAGGTATTTATTGAATAAATAATGTATACGTATACGCCTGCTTAGTATTCAAAATACAGAAAGATAGTCATTACGCTGTTAATTATATATTTCATTTGATTTCCAAAAAGTATATATGATTTTTAAGTAACTATATAATTTATTTCTGACGAAAAAAATGTGTGTTTATATTTTCTGAAGGTTCTATATCATTTATTAACTTTTTTTAAACTTTAACAGATTTTATTTCAATAAAAACGCAACGAAAACTCTAAAAATGTCCGAATACCTTCCCGGAAAAGGTGGAAAATGAAAGTGCAAAGACTGGCTGCAAATATTTGTGAAATCAAATGGCAGCCAGGGGCTCCTGGAGTCTCAATCGCATTCAATGTGTGTGTTGTGTGTGTGGTGTGCGGATGTTCCGGGCTTATAAAATGTTAACTGTAAATAAATTATTAGCCAACTGGTGCTTCGATGGGGAGTTTTTGAAAAGTCGGGCGATAATGGGGAGGGTGTTGGCAGCTACTTCCGCCTGGGCCTCGGTACAGTGAAGCCCGTGTCCGCATGCCACTGTGTGTGCGAAATGTTTGCCAACAAGCAGCGAGTAACGAGACAATTACCACTGGGATTGCATTTCCTTCCATTTTTCCCCTGAGGTCCAAGTCAGATGCAACTTTGAATAGCTTTACACACTAGCACACTTTCACAATCGCAAATGTGTGCCAACAGACGCATACAGTGGTCACTCAATATGGAAAATGCTCCTTATTATTAAACTACTAATGGTAATTAATAATTTTAAATATTTCTTTGTTGTTAAATTTATAGGAATTTTTCAGGATTCCATCCCACTAAAGATTATTATTATTTGAAAATTGTATGTTAATTCATTTTAGTATGACCTTAAGTGGCATTTAATAAATGACACTAAATAAAGCTAGACAAAACACATGCTGTGTAAAATTCTTAGAGGTGGAAAGGTAAATCTTTATAAGAAATGTAGTTTCGGAGTGACTTAAAAAATATATTTTAAACAAATTTGTATCTTCATTAAAATGTCAAATGAAAAAACTAGTTAAAAGCTAAAAAAAAAATCCTGCCAAGTAAAAAAACATATCAAAGAAAAAATCGAAATTAATTTTCCGTTTATTAACATCTAGTGCTCACTGTACTGTACACACATTGATAAGCAAAAACTATAGCACACATTGCAGGCGGCAATGCTCCTGCTTCTTCTTCGCTTGTGTGGGCGGCTGGAGGCTCAAAAGGGCGTGGCTACAGGGCTGCATGTCTGCGTAGACAACGTGTTAAGCTTCAGTGGTTCGCCACTGCAAATGGGACACATTAGCAATGTAGCATGTTCGGTGGGGGGAAATGCTGGGTTATGGGGGCCCAGGAAAAACGGGCTGAGGAGGTGGAAAAGTGGCAAAGTGAAAGGGCGAACCACCCACCCCGAAAGGCATGTGCCAAATGTGTCAGCACCAGTTTGGAGGCGCTTAGTTAGACATCTCCTATCCTACATTAAGATACAAATATATATATTGTAAAGATCTTTCAAAACTAATTTTGGTTGCTAGGAAATAAGATTTTTGTAAAAATTTCTATCATAGAAAATATAAAAATGAAGTACAATTATATTACCCCTATTATCTCTGCAAACCTTTGGACAAAGTTGAAATACTCTTTGAGAGGGGTTAAAAGAAGTCTTCCTCTCTTGAATTGCTTAATTTTTCAGCTTCCTAGTATGGGCCAATCCCATATTAAGAATTTTTCCTGGAATTCTGCCTCTGTTCGCTGCTTTGAGAGAATTTTTATGTTGAAGTTATTTATTTAAATTGAAATGCAAACGATGTGAAAACATTTATTGAAATACGAATATGGAGAAAATTAGCCAAAGGTATTTTTCTTTTTGTGGTTGGATTTTATTGCACAATCCAATGACAGAACAATCAAACTAGCCATGAAGAAGATTACAAAATATCGTATTGCCTTTAATTTATAATGGTTGAATATTTGCACTGTGTTTGTGTCCTTAACCCATTTTAACGTGATGAATTATTGAACTATTGCCTTTATAAAAAAATAAAATAACCTGAAAGTTGCAATTAAATATTAAAATGGAGATAAACGTACATATGTATATAAAATTTTTTAGTAAAATAAGGAGTATATGTATGAAGTGATATATATATATTACTCTTGGAGCTTGTAAGTTAATCATTATTTTAAAAATGGGATAAGTCTATAACTTATGGATGATTGTAGCATTTAATAAAATATATAAAATATCTTAAAACACTCACCCTCATTTTCATTTTCATTACAGGTACTCAAAGATAAACAAGAGATGAGGCCGAATCAAAATCCTTTAATAAACTGCTAGAATCAAGAGGTCAAACCGCCCACACCACTACCGCCCACTTGGGACTTACCATTGGGGAAATCACGTCGGTATTTTGTAGTATCGACACGTTCCACTGGCCGAAATAAAAACAACAACAAATACAGCAAGATAAGCCATAAAAAACAAAAAAAACTGCGCTTCCTTACAAAAATTCTTAGAAAATCCCGACGAAAATTCAATTAGGTGCTAAGATAGGCGAAAGCCCTAAAAAACTGACAAATGTCAAGTCACAAATAATACAATAAAGTGTCTATTGTGATACGTGCTATTCGTGATATAAATAAAGAACATCAGAAATATATCTAAAAAATAAAACTCTTTAAAAGTTTAACTTAAAATACAACAAATGTCTGCGTCGGCAGTTGAAGTCAATGGAAATGTTCCGCCAGTGGAATTTCATATGAGAGAGGTAAGATTTAATTTCTTTAAAAAGAAGATACATAATTCCTAAAAATATTGTTGCAAATCTTAAACCAAAAAAAATCATTTGATTTTTGAAAGCAATATGTATGTATTTTAATATAACGGGGGGAAAACAGAGGGTGTAGATTTATGAATCTTTAATATTAATCCAATGTAATAATGTTTATGTTTTTTGTTGCACTTCACGAATAATACATATTTTTTGCTTTGTCTAAAAATGTTTTATAATAACAATTACATATTATTTTTAATATAATCAAGCGATTCTAAAACTGAAATGAAATAACAACTGAGAAGTAGACTCTATGAGGTATGGGTAGAAAAGTCTTTTTTTTTTCCTTTGCTCTCCGCAAAGCAACAATAGCAAAATACCGTTACAATTTTTTTTCCTGTCTCGCTCGCACTTGATCACATATTTGACTTTTGAGCAGACTTTTTGGCGCTCCTCTGCGGCAGTTACTTTATCAGTGCTGGGAAAACTTCCGTTTTCTAGCTAAAACTTAAGATCTGCAATATTTGATAACAAAACATTTTGTTCTAAAGTTGATCAAATATATTTACTCATTAGGATATTAATCAAAAAAAAACTTTCACTTTAAATTGATTGCACATGTTTTAAAATGAATACCTACATATACTTAGCTTTTTAAACGATATTTTCTAGCCAGGTTTTAAGATGGCATCACTGATGCAGATTTTATGTTGTGGCGTCGGCGTCGTCTGCTCTTCTCGCGATCTTTTCTCTCTCCCTTTTGCTTGGTTTTCTTATCGGGCATTATCTTTGATCCTCTTTTTCTCTCTTCGCTGCCGACTCCATTTTTTATTTTCCTTTTTGCAGTTTTCCAAACTTTAAACTCCTTTTAAATTTTCTGCGCGTCGTGAACAGTTGATTTTAGTCGGTTTTATTCGCTTGCTTCTGGATTTTTGCATTTTATTAGTTTTTTATTGTGATTATATAGCATTTTTGTGTAAAAATCAGTGAGTTTTAAGTGGGTTTTAAAAAACACAACAAAATGGATCAGGATTGGCCTTTAGAAGTTGAAACTCAATGTGGCGGCGTTTTCGGAATTTCCATAACGGGAAATTGGGGGATTTTCTACCGCTGCTGTCAATTGAACGGTGAATTGAACGATGAGTGGAGCAATCTTAATGAGGATATTTGGGTTCGTTTTTATTTATTTATATTTGTTTATTGGTTAATATAATTTTCGCGCTTCCTTTTTTTGTTGCATGTGTTAGAGAGCTTTTTATACCTGTTGCAATTTTGGAAAGCTTTAAAGCTTCTGTGAGTTTGTCTCTTAGCCGCCAGATGTCGGTAGTTCTTATGTTAGCATAAGCTTTTCATTTTAGTTACTCGGAACAACCGACTAGGTGGCGCCAGTGTACTCTAAGGATAAGGATAAAAGTACGAAAAACTTTAACTGCGAATTCAAAAGCTTTCGCCGCGGATAAAGAGGCGAATTCTATTTTCAAAATAATAAGGCGAATCTAAAATCCTTGAATTTTAAGATTTTACTTAACCTTGGGTGATTAACATTTAAATATTTCGTAAAAATTTTAAAAGTAGGTCACAAAAAAAAATATTTTCTTCGTTTTTTTCTTAAAGTAAATTCTCAAAAACTTGCCGATCATCGACGATAACTATTTTTTAAGAGTTTTGTCAGGACATTATACTAGATAGCAACCCCTTGTATTTTTATGTGTGGTTTAGTTTTGTAAGCAAACCAAAATGTTTAAATTTAATTTTTTTTAGTATATCGTTCGTTTATTTTCCTTATAGAAAGATTTTCAAAAAATAAGTTTTTGCAAAAATGGGGTAATTTTACCTAGCAGAAATTGTTACCTGGCCTAAAGCCGAATCCCTTTCCCAGCTAATTTGGTTAGTGGCTGTTGGCAATTCACTCAGACAGTCGTCCTTTTCACCGCTCCACGGACTAGGCCAACTTTTATTGACTTCCGCCGCAGTTCGCAGCCATCGCAAAGTGCAAACTTCTGTCGGCTCCCAGGACCTCTTGCCACGCCCCCTCGCCCCGCCGCCCCTTCTTTTGGATGGCCAACACAATCACAAACAGAAGGGGTGGTAAAGGAAGGGGGGGGGGGTGCGAAAAGGAGTAGTAGACAGCGGCTGGCCAAAAGCAAACATCGAAAATCAACATCAGCCACCGCTGCCACCAACAGCAACAACAATAGCAACAGCCACTAAAATCACACATCCACACTGAGAAAAATAACAGTGGTTCTTTAGTATTATCCTAAAAATATAGTACTTATGTACTTATTTCAACAACCATTTTTCGTAACAATTGAAAAAAGGTAGTACAAGTTCAGTGAAAAAGACTTTTCTTATATTCAAGATTGAATATCTTTAATTCGGTTTCCAGAAATAATATTTTTATGTTTTTTCTAAGAGGATTGTTATATGAATGGAAAAATGGGTTTTCCAAAATTCAAGTTAGAATAGTTTCTTCTTGCTTTCAGAAAAACAGTTTTGCATTTTTTCATTAAAACAAAATTTGTTTTATCAACTAAAAAGGATCTACCATTTAAATACTATTTATTAAATAGTATGCTTCCTATTTTAAATATTTTATATTTATCAAACAAAACAAATTTCAAGATTAATTTTTGAGATTGAGAAGAAAATGTTCTTAAAACTGATTTTTTGATAAAAAAGATATTTGTCCTAAACTAGTTAACTAAAACTAATTAGTTGTTTCTTATGTTTCTTAGTTACTGGATAGTTATTATTTTGTCATAAGTCTTAACTCAATTTAGTTAAATTTAGAAATTTGTAGGTATTCCCTGGTTTCCCCCAGTGCACCCACACTAACTCTTTTGCACTCACTCACGAAATGGAATTTTCGGCTCTGTAAAATGAAAAAGTGAATTTAGTTTGCCATTAATGGGCCAACTTTTGAGCTAATGCCGCGAACTGAAACTGGCAACCCAAACCCTCAACATCAACAACAACAACACCAAAAAAAAAAAGAAACAAAAATTTCGTGTCTAATTGGATAAGCAGGCAGACCAGAAACAACAACTAGTTACTAAAAGGCCAACAACACAGAGATTCCCGAAAATGCTCTGTGTGTCCGAAATTCAATTAACTTCAGCTGCATTTCACACTTTTTGTTGTTTCCCGTGGGTTTTCAGCTGCCCCTTTTGGCGGTTGTGGGCGTGGCAGGGCATTGATTATGCGCTTTGCAGATAAAGTTTTCTTTTATGTGGCCATAAACTGCTTAATTTTGACAAATTGTTGCTGTACTGGCCCTCATTAAGAAGTTTATTATAATTAGCCTATTTTGCAGTTGCTGATGTAAAGGAAAAATCTAGGAAATAAACGGAAAAAACTTGATATTGAAAAAAACAAAAATGGGTTATAAACTAACCGTTACTTTTTCGGGAAAAATATAAGTTCTAAGTTACAGGGACTAAAAATAAATTTTTTTATTGATGAAACCCCTTATATTTTAGTTAAGATTTTAAACTAAAATTACAAAATTTAATATTTTCTAATATTTTTTTAGATTTTTAGTACACTTTTAATAATTTATATAAATTTATGTTTTAAAGTTTGCAGATATTATTGTCTGAAAAAGAAAATATTTTCTTAAAAATTAAGATTAATATTTTTACGCCTACGCTTAAACTATAAATAAAAGGGTTCTTATTAAATTTAAAACATCAATATAAAAAGAAATATCCTATTTTAAGAACTTTTCATGCACTTCAGTAAATTAAACTGAAATTGTGAGTGGCAAAAAGGGGACTTCTCTTTTGGCGACCAACCTGTTTTTTTGGGCCATCTTGCATAAGACCTCCATTTCAATTGACTCCATTTGGGCCTTCCTTTGGCTCCTGGCCAAAATGTCAATTCCAATTCGCTCATCAGGTTTTTTATTTCGTGTTGGTTGTTACTGATTTCAAAATCAAACTGACAGTTTGCCATTTGTTTTTGTAGAAAATACTGCGGAAATTATCATGGCAAAAAAGGGGATATAAGTAGATACAAAAAGAGGAAAACATAGAGATTTCTTGGAAGGAATTGTGAGAAAAACATATAGTTTATTTTATTTTTTTATTGGCTTGCAGCAAGAGGCAATCAAGATTTACTTGGAAAAACGAAGAGGAAAATGTGGGGGTAAAATTGGGTGGAAAAGTGGGGCCAAAACTACACGATACACAGCCTCTCAAATGGAGGCAGACATGCATGGCGGCATTTCCGGTTGCTTGGCACCATTAGTGCAACTGCCACGCCCCCTTAAGGAACGCCTTTACGCCCTTTTTCCCTCAGTTCTTTATTTTTTTTCCTTTTTTTGGCTTTTTGCTTTCTGTTGAGATAAGCAGTTTTGCCATTTGTCCGTGCAAGTTTTTCGAAAAGCTTTCCCTTAGAAGTAAAAACTTGTTTTTTTCGCCAAAAAAGGGGGTGGCGGGGGAGGGGGGCGGAAGTGGGAGGGGCATTTGACATGTGTTTGCTGCAGCAGCAACCCATTTTGCGCCCTTGTGGCTAAAAAGAACTTGCCAACTTTTTCGGCGTCTCTAAGCTTCTGCCGGCCAAGAAAAGTATATTCATTATTTTGTTTTCATTTTCTGCGGCTGCCCGAGAGCGAAGTTTGCAATTGAATTTTATTGTATCTCCTTGGAATTTAGTCAAAAATAATACGGCTCTTTCAAATAGATTTTTATGTGTGCAAGTGCCAAAACAGATAAAAAAAAAACAACTCGGAAAATAAAGTGGAAAATCCATTATGGGAGGCCTCTTAGTGGCTGCGGATTTTATGGTGGTCTTCTCCTATTTTATTTGCCCATCGATCGAATTAAGCTTAATGTTTGTGTATTTATTTTTATAGCCTTTACCTGGGGAGTTAGAAGATAGTTTGAGGCACCCGCAATTTATTATTTCTTCTGTGTACCCTAAGAAAAACCCGCATCTTTTCTTCCATGTTTGCATTATCTGCCCAACTAAAATCAAGAAATATTACGCAAATCAGCAACCAAGCAAAACCAAATGAGACCGCAGCTAAACACACACATAGGGCAAACCAAATGAATGGAAATGGGTGAAAAGATGTGGGAGTCGACCAGGAGAATTCGAGAAATGTACCCCAAACCAGGACCTAGAAAATGCTTTTATCATTCCTCAAATGCTGCATACATTTTGGCTTTATTTTACACAGAAAAATATTTTAAATTATTATAAAAAACTGTTTTTGACGCAGATAATTCTGAATAGTTTCTGGTTCTACGCTGTTCGGGAAACTGTATATAAAGTTTCACGTTTATAAATAGTTTTACCTGATTTTATACCTTTTTTGTATTTTTTCTAGTGCACCTCCTGCTCTATATTATCCCCAATTTTCCCTGCCCCAGCATATGTCTGGGTTGCTCTTTGCTAATGGCCTGATGACGCGTCATCGTCGTCCCATGGGCGGCCTTTCTGTCTGAGAGTCGCTCGCAAATTATAATTGAGTGCATGGCGAGCGCATTGAACTGTGGGGCTTGTGGGTCCCATCACTCCTCGACCCCCTAACTAAATTCAAATTTAAAATCTCCAACGTATTCTGCATACAAAATACCCATTATTCAAAAAAAGAATCATAAAAATGTACCAATAATTGAGGAAATTAACAGTACATTCATAGAAATACCTAACCTGAGGTTAATAACTTATTTGTATTTTGCTTAACTGGGTGGTAATTATATACAAAGTTAGAAAAAAGAGCAGGAACTGTAATACAAATGTAGTAATGTATTTTTAAAAAATATTTTTAACCCCAAAAATGTAAGGAACTTTTTAACCAAAGGTTAAACCTCTTGTTAAACGAAGAGACTCGAGTTTTAACAATTTTATAATGGGTTAGGAGTAAATTGGTCCTAAAAAGGGTATCAAAGATACTCTTCTTGTAACCAAGACCACCATTTCGTTTTATTTCCCATATTTGTGTGCTAAAAATCTAAAGAGCCGAGGGAATTCCATGCAAACCTCCAGTTAAAGATTTGAAATCTGAATGGGGAAGCTGCTTCTGTTTCTTAGTCCTGTTTTTTTTTCTTTCTTGCCACTTGAGACTCACAGGACTCGCTGCCATTTGGGCCATAAATTTGAGCGCCACATTTTCTCCATTTTAATGAATGGTTTTTTTAATGCAATGGTTTTTGGCTCGTTAGGAAAAAGAGCGAGCGGAAACGGCGAAACAGCAACATTCTGGCTGCTTTAATTTATTGACTAATTTAGGAGGCTGGCGCGGTAAGAGACCCACTAGAAGCCAGTAATAGATACTTTTAGCCTCTGCTAAATGGGTAAACGGCTTTTGGCTTTTTAATTAGACGCTGTGTGTTTTTTTTTGGCAAGGGAATTTAATTTAATTAATGCAGATTTGATGGTAACACTCAAGGTCATTTGAGGGGGGTTTTGCTTGACTGAGAGAAAATAACCTTATAAAGTCCCAATTAATTGGAGAGGGGGAGAAAGGCTTTCTAATGTTCGCTCCAAGCGAATGAACACATGTGTTTATGGTTGTACCCCCAAAAAAACAGGATAACCCTTTTCAGACCCTCTTCACACCACACCCCCCTTTTGAGCCTTTTAATTTCCTGTTAAACACTTGTAGACTACACTTGAACTGCCAGGTTAGGAAAATTAGATACAGATTTTTTATGATTTACTTATATTTATTGTTAAGTTTTGAGAAAATTTAAATTTATTTAAAACGAAAATATTAAATAAAAGTGTTTATTAATTCTTTAGTTATAGTTTTAATAATAAATCAAGTAAAGTACTTTTTAATCATACTTTTAATTTAGAAAAGTTCTTGTTGTACTCTTTTAATTTAAATTTAAATTAAAAATAAAATATTTTTTTACTATAAATATCCTATGCAAATATCCTAACTTACTTTTTAAATATTTAAAGTATCAGCACATTTTGTCATTTGAATAAATGGCCCTAAAAAGTATGCTTTCTATTTTGTTTGTATTTATTTTATTGGCTGCGTGTGAGATGTTATCTGCTTTCCACGCCATTGCTGATTTTCCCAGCCCACCCCCCTGGAGTTTTCACCCCCCCCCCCCTCCCCCCTCCAGTGGGCACCTTTTGTCATCGTTTTCGCCTGCTGTGCGTCCTTCGCGTTCTGGGCGCGATAACAGGCATCATAAATCCTTTGCTCCTTGTAAATGGCACCCCGACAGATCCCCCAGCAGCTGCCACGCCCCCCGCCTATGACCCGGGGGAGGGGGGGTGGTTTTGAAGGAAATGGAGGTGTAGGTGTAGACTGAAACAGAAACAGCTTCTGCTTCGCTTTTGGCCATCGTTTGTTATTGTTTGCGGTTAGTTGGGCGCATTTCCCCCTTTTCCCTCTTTACATATATCAAACTCAGAGGCAGGTCAGCTCCCGGGTGAGTAAAAGGGGGAGGGGGGAAACCGGAGGGGTCGGGAAACACGAGTGAGGCATTTTCCTTTAGTTTTCCCCAAGTCGCGCTTGGCTGCGGATTGAGGGGCTGTGGAAACTCTAGGCATTAAGCGAGCATAAGCTTCAAGATATTAAAGGTATTTTAATCCCTCCAAAGGTGGTTTTTGAGGTAAAAATAATCTTAGGATTAATATTTTAAAATTAAACCTTAAAAAAAAATTTAGTATTACAACTAAAGATAAAAACATTACAATTTAAGTAACTTGTTTTAATTAAAATATTTTATACAGCAATATTCCTTAAAAATATTAGAAATGTAATATTTTAGTTCCCATTTGTTTTGTAAGATTTTTCGTAATAAGGTTCTTAAACCGAACTCTGTAATACTTTTAACTTGTTATTCCTTCAATATATCACTTGTATAGTATTTACATTTTTCACTTTCTGATTTGTTTTTTATATATTGGTTGCATATATTGAAAAGCTATTTGCGTCTCGCACACATTTTTCTTCGATTGAATCATTTTTCATCGCATTTCCATTAAGCATATTAAATGTGATTTATCCAATCCTCTTTTTTGTCCCCATTTTTACCTTTCCATATTTAAGATACTTTCATAACTTATCTTTCATACTTTGGCCCTATCTACATTTTTCCTCAACTCGTCTGCATTCAATTTTTGCGATGCTTTGGCTGCCTCAAGCAGCTTAGCCGAAAAACGTGGAAAAGTGTGGGAAATGACGGTGGAAAACCAGGCACGTTGCTCATCTTTGCCGGCCACCGTTTTTCAGAGTGGTGGCGACAATTTGCCGGCCAAAAGGGATTTAAAAGTTGCCACCGTGGGGACTTTTTGAATTTATGCGGGTGGCGGGTGCAAAATCCAGGGGCAGGGAAAATTTAAGGGGGATTGAGGGGTGTTTCGTATCATGTGCAGCTTTTTGGTACGGATGCAGTGCGAACATTTTCTCACTTTCTACGACTGACTATCTCTTTCGGTCAGCCTGCACCTTTCTCTTTCACCCTGGTGGGGAATCCATTTGCATTTCAAATCCAAAAGTCCCCCTTTATCTCCTCTTTTTCCCCCCTTCACAGCGCTTTTTCCTGCTGCTTTCCACTTTCCAACTGACGCCTGCTGTTGTCCGTCGCGTTAATAAGCCTCCCCGACAACCACGCCTACAATTTGTTGGTCCAGCTAGTTATAAACTGGAAAAAATGTGCCCATGTTTTAGAAATATTTTAAACAATTTTCTTAGTTATTTTGAGACTGATCTTATATGAGATCTACTCGATATTATCATACCATATCATATTCCATTATATCAAAAGCAAAGTTGTTCTAATATTTTTAGAATAATATTGTAATTATTTATTTGTAAAATATAATATGATAAGTAAAAATCTTGTTAAAAAAGATTGTTAATATAGATATAGAAAAAAATATATTTTTAAGGAATTTAAGAAAATATAAAGTATAAATAATCGTTTTAAAACATCTAAACTTGTTTAAGGCTTATAAAGTTTCCATATACTCTTATATATCTTCTTGACCAATTTTGGCGAATCTTTTCTCTATACAGTTTCACTGGAAAAGTTATTTAGTAAGACGATATAAAATATAAAAACGTTATAAAATATCTGAACTGGTTTCAGGCTTATAAAGTTTCAATATATCATCTTACCAATTTTGGGGAACTTTTCTCTATGTAGTTTCACTGGAATAGTTCCCGAATCCTCTTTTATGTTCAGCTACATGCAGCTAATGCAATCTTGACAAGCGTTGTCCTGGACAACCGAAAATGAGGCTTGACACTTTTGATTTGGTTTTACTGGCCCACTCGACTATCATCCAACCCCGAACCCCTCGTGGCACTACCATTTTCCTTTTGCCAACCGAAAAACCAAAGCAGAAATTTCACCCTGTCCAACTTGACTCATGCCGCATTTTTGATTTGTCGGACCTCGGACGTTGTTTGTTGAGCCTATATGATGGGCATAAATTCGGGAGGAAAAGCGGGAAAAGGGGGAAAACTGAAGGGAACTGAGACAATGCCAGAAGGCGACTTTTTGATGGTCAAAAACGGGTTCTGATTTTTCAAAGGACAACACGGAACTAGCTTGCAGAAAAAATAACATGGGATGCAGCTAAGCTGGCTGGATTTGGCTTTAAACTAGTTCCCTTCTTTTGATACCTTTATGTAAAGTCTTTAATTCTGGAAGTAATTCTGAAAAATAATCAAAAGTTATATGATTTGTCTCCAAAAAATGTATCCTAAAGCCAAAATTTTGAAATCGAAGTAAATAATTTTGGAGGGTATAATACCATAATACTTTTTGCTTACGAAATTACATTTTTAATAAAATATGTGTTCATTTATTTTGAAATTTTTTAAATTGATATATTAGTTCCTAGGTTCAATTATTATTTTAAAATTTAAAAAACACAATAAATATTTATTTCCCAAAAGCTGTTAGTTTAAAATTGTCCCAACATTTCGATACACTTATCGATAACAGAATGTTAACAACAGAGCAGAAGTGGCAGCCTCGCAACAGCAACGCAATTGTGAGCAGTGCACTAACGCAAGGGCGACAAAAAGAGTGCGCGGCTAAAAAAACGGTTATAAGGTTGACACTTACGTTTGCTTACATTTCTAAGTTTCTAAGATTACTGACTCTTACGTTTACTGACAGAGGACCAAAAATTGCGCATACGCCTAGCTTGGATTCAAAAATTTCAAACTGAAACGTCAGAGGGCGCCTGCTGAGCAAAACAGAGCAATTGTGAGCAATCCACTAACGAGGGCGGCGAAAAGAGTGACACTTACGTTGCCTTACGTTTTGCCGACACTTACGTTCGCATCTTGCATCTCCCTTTTTCACTGACACTTACGCTGAGGCTGTCTCCCTTTTTTACTGACACTTACGTTGCCTTACGTTCTGCCGACACTTACGTTTTTTGTGCTCCGAGCCGAACAAACGGTTATCGCAGTTGCATTCTCCCGCTCTTCGCAACAAGTCGTGGGTGTCGGATTAGCGGTAAATCGCATTTCCCAGTGGAAACTCGGCACGCTTGAAAGTGAAAACAAAACGCACACACGCATCGAGTAAATACAAAGTAGCCAAAAGCGGTACGAAACAAAAATCAAAAATCAAAATAACAGCGAGTGCGGGGGAGGGATTGGGGCGATATTCGGAAAGGAGAAAAACTCGTGTTTATTTTTGAAACGCGAAAAGTGCAGTGTCGAAATAAGCCAAAAGCGAAGCAAACGAGAAAAACGCGCAGAGATAAATGAAATGAAAAGTTAAAAATAAATATATATGCCATGCGGCTGGGAGAAGGAGAAAGAAGAAGAAAAAGGCAGCAGCGAGGGACGTGATTTCTCTTTCTCGCCTTCGCCTGTCCGTGTGTTCCCCTCCCCCGCTCTCTTTCGCACCCGCAGCATCCCACAAAAAACTAAAAAAAATATATAAATAAAAAACAACAAAATACAAAATTCATTCACAGCGCACATGTTTTTGTGGCCATTGCTGTGTTGTTGCCTTTGCCGCCTCCGTTTCGCCCGCTCGTTTATCCTGCCATCCTTTTTGGCCGCTCTCCCAAGATTCTGATTCGATTTTTCCCACTCATCTGGCGTTTTCGCTCTCTCATGCGGACAGCATCAGCATCTCTCCTTCTCTCTCTCTCAGCTGCTTTGTTTGTCCGCTTTTCGCGAAAATATATATAAAATTGTAATAAAATCGGTAATAAAGTCGGAAATAAACGCAACAGAACCAGAACCATATGATGAATTTCGTTTCATAAGTCAAAGCGCACGGAATACCAGGAAAAAGTGCAGACGCGCGAAAAAAGTATCTCAGGGATGCGTAGTAACGCAGACAATCAAAGGCCTTTGTGTGTGATCAAAAATCGAAAAACAGACCTCAAAGATACAGTCGATGCTCTTTAAAGTGGTCATTTTGAATACCATTCCTATTGCAAAGCAGACAGTAAACACACAGAAAGAGATTTGGCTGAAAGTAAATCTCTATCCTTGAAAAAAGTAGCCTCATTTATTGTATAAACATAAAGTAAACGCCCTTTAAAGTGAACGGTTTCAATTCAATGAATTATTTGCCACCAATAAATGCGATAAGCATTGTCAAAATAATGATTTCTCTTATCAAAAAACGATAAGCAGTAAATGTTTGTTTAAAATTTCTTATTGTATTTACCAAAACAACATCATTAAAAATGCAAATTATGTTATTAATATTAAAGATATTGAGATTACCTATGTATAATGATTTAAAAGAGAGGTTTCAAAGAATAAATATTTGGTTTCTATAGGTTTACTGTAAGGTCAAACATTTCTTCTTCAATTAAAGTCACAAGTTTAAAATCGAGAATAAAGTAATGTTAAAACCAGAAAAAGAAATAAAAACTTTAAAAATGTATTGTATTTTAAATAAACAAATATTACAAATCCTAAAACCGGAAATCGAAATAATAGTTTCTACTGTAATTGTCTGCTTTTTGCCGCCCCCTCTTCGTTTTCCCTTGCTCGCCTCTTTCGCATCATCTCTTTTGTCTCCGCGTTTGCGCCGTCTTTTTTGCGCATTCCCCTTTGGCTTGCTGTTTCGGTTCTGTTTTCTTTTCGAAAAATTAAAACATCCAGGGAGTTTTCAGTTCAGTTTCCCAGGAGGCCGAAAAAGCCACCCCTATAAAAACAACTAAACAAGAATTTTTACTTTATATCGCCATTTCGTCCCCTCTCTTTCGCTCCGACGCGCCCCATCTCGGTCGCTCGCACGTGCGACATTGAAAAATTTAATAGTTTTGCGTGTGCGGAGAAATAATTTCCCCATAAAGTGCAAAAGCGTGTTTTTTAAAATCATTATTTTTATTTCATTTCTGACTTGCTTACTTTGTAGTCAAAGTCAAAGTGTATCCAAAAAAAAGAGAGAAAGAATAAACAAATTTGTGCCAAAAAAAACAAGAATATAATCAAAATAAATCAAATAGAATTTGGAAAACAAATGTTATATTCGCAAAACAGAGAATAAGTGAAAAAATAAATAGTGAACTACCCTTGTTGTTGGCCAACCCCCAGCAAATACACGCAGAGAAATAGTCGAGTGGAAAGAAAAGCAGAAACCAGAGAGGAGTTAACATCATTTGCGACGCCACTGTGAACATAAAAAGCCGTCAAACTGTGGGGCTCAGGGGCATTTTTTCTTCCTCCGCAAGGAATGTATTATCCGGTAAGCAAAGACAAGACACTCGGCAAACCCCAGTGAAAACAAACATTGCCAAACATCGCGAATCGTAAATATCGCAGGCTAGCGACAGTAAAAAGCAAACTCGGCTCTATTACGCTGTTTGTTTGCCGTCTGAAGTTGCATTTTGCAGAAGCGTTTTACGAACTACAGTAGTAACACGATGGGAATTTAGGATTTTAAAATATTCACCCATTAAACATTACTTAAGTATAACCATTAACCTTTTGTTACTATTAAATTTTGATTTTTTAATCTTTTGGTTATAAACTGGAGTCTAATACTTAAACTATTTGAATCTAAGAAGCTTTGCTTCAAAGAAGTCCCCAAAATCTTTTTCCCATTAAACATTACTTGAGTTTAACCATTAACCTTTTGTAACTATTTCATTTTGATTCTTTAATCTGTTGATATCAAACTGAAGTCTAATATTTAAACCATTTGAATCTAAGATGCTTTGCTTCAAAAAAAAAGTAAAAACGCATGTGTAATTTCTAAAAATTATATAATATTGGTTAAATCTTTTTCCCGCAGAAACCATTTTTGTTATATTTTATTGTTTATACAACTCGTTTTCTAAGTTAATACAAGCGAGAAGCTTGTTTTTCAAAAATGTTTCACTTCTTTCTTAATAAAAACGAGTCCCATAGATTTTTTTTTATCATTTTTAAATGGATTATAAAATTCTTTTTGTAAAAATTCTTCAATAAATCAAAAAAACCTATACATAGTTTTTATAACTTTAAGGTTTGCCTTCTTGGCTTGTTGTAGAGAAAGTGTAAAAATAGTTTGCTACCTGTCCTAAGCAAATAGTACAATATTTAACCTGCGGCCACTGTATTTCCAGAGCCACTATTTACTTTTTCTTTCATCTCGCAGTCGCAGTGGCCTGTGTATCTTACTCTCGATTTAAGGCGAATCTTAGCTCGTGCTAAAATCCTTATTAGTCAAACTCTCTGTTTTACACACCTCTCCTACCAGCTTTTTTGTCTCTGTTTGTTTACCTATTTACTTAGACGACAACAAATAATGTCGAATGTTGTAGTCACACGTGTGCTAGACCCCCCCCCCCCCCCCCAAAAAAAAAGTGAAAAAATAAACCCCTCTTAGATCCAAATGTTGACTTTGTCTTCGTTTTCTTTTATTATATATGCGGGACAATTGTTTGCTGGGGAGAAACGGGGGGTAATTTGATAGCCAAACCAAAAATGCGGGTCGAGTTTGCGGCTTTTTGGATTTCAGATTTCGGATTTTCGCTTCTCTCGACTTCCACTTGACTTTGGTCTCGTTATTGGGTTTTTTTCTCATTAAAATCGAATACACAATATATTCTTAATATTATATAATTATCTGGCCCCAATTTATTGCTTGTTCATTTGATACTTTTAAAGTGTTAACAAGAATTATTTTTTTTTTCTACCTTGTATCTTTGGCAAATTTTCCCACGTCCACGAATAAATTTCAATCTTTATTAATTTATTTCATTTGTCTTCTCTACTCTTTTCTTTGCAGGTACGTTTGATATGCAAATTCAATGGGTAAAAAACTACTCTCATGTCGTATGATTGATAAGGAAGTTGGCCTGGCCTAAACATAGACCAGATTTTGATGAATGGCACGAGAAGCTGCTGTTCTGCTGTTTGTGTTTAACGATGGGGTTTTAATGATGTCAGACCGGTGATTTGACATTGAATTTGTGGCTTATAAGTCAGAACGAGTCTTTTTTGGAGTCTGTATTTATGGTTAATTGATGAATATGCCACTTGAATTGGTGGATAGTGGCCTAGTAAAGAAACTATAGATAAAACAAAAGTTAAAGGATTTTTAGGAGATTATATATTTTATATTATATATTAATTTCTATATTATATTTAAAATATTTAAATAACAATTCATTTGTTTTGCCATTTTTTTTTTTTTCGTATTTCCCTTTTTTGTTGGTCAAGCAACCATATATTCCTCAATAATTTTGCAATTTCTCAATGTCGTCACCGCCCTGATTCGATTTTGATTTCTAGTTTCAGTTTATTTCGCAAATGTCACTCACATTAATTGCAATTAAAAGTTCGCCTAGCTGTCAGCAGTAGTTGTAGCTAAAATTCGAAACGTTTCGCACATGCGAATTTAATACCCCACGTACAGATCAAGAGAGAGGAAAATATTTTAGTTGAAAAAAAAAGAAAAAATAAAACTGAAATTGCGTCGCATTAAGTGAAACCTTCCTGGCCTGGTCCAGCGATTTTTCAATTGAAAAATTGCACATAAATTGCATAAAACTGTTATACGTCGACAGCGGCTGGCATAAATTGTATTTCAGATGTGGTTTTTATGGGGAGGCGGGGTTTTTTTTTTCGGTAGGCAGAGAGATCAGAGGAAGTCCATTGTGCGTGCGCACTTAACCGCAAAGTTTTGGTCAAGATATTGTATTTTAACCCATACATATTAAACCATTTGCACAGTGGATTTCAAAATTGTAAAACTGTTATGATGGGCTCTTCAAAAAATTGTAAAAACCAAGGTTTCTGAACCGGGCATAAATTTATAATTAATAAAAGCCAAAATCAACTTGCTGATTATCTCATTTTAGGTAGTAAAACGGCTTCTTAAATCAACCCAAAATCATGAAACGCACTGTATCTAAGCAGATATCTCTTTCTTTATTTCTTTCGGTCTTTATGCCTGCTATTAATTATGTTTATTTTGTGTTTATAGCGCTTTGAAGGTTGTTTGGCATCTCAAATGATTTTCATGTACAAAAATGACTTTCCCTCAATTAGTCTCACAATTTATGTAGGCATGTGTCGGACAATTTCTTAAGTAGATTTTCCATTTTTTCCATTACCCAGAGTGGTCATCAATCCCCCGACTGATTGGATAGGTTCTTGTCATATTTCAATTTCTCATTTTTCCCCCCTTGATTGATGATGCTTTATAATTTTCCAGGGGTAGATGTAAAAAAAAAGAGAGAACATTTTTTTAAGACAGGCAAAGTAATGCGGACTACCCGCATCTAATTGAGTCCATTTCCATTTCCAGGGCAAATGATATGACAATTTATTTCAATTAAAGTTGATTTAAAAAATTGTCATTCTCCGCCTGCGGCTGTTGCCATCTCATTCTATTCCCCATCGCCTTGATAAAACCGGCGATAGAAAGCCTTATTTAAATTCCTAAGCCAATCCCAAATAAGCAATTGCTGAAATTATCTAACATTTAGGTTACCTCTTACTTTCAAATTGTTTGTTGATAAAGTATCCACAATTAGGATCGTAAAAAGTATAAATAAAGATTTTTCAAGATAAGGTCCCTTTTGCTTAATACATTAGGAATGCAAATTGCAAATAAATTGCCAATTAACTTGGAACTTATAGTATATAATTTAGGTATTTTAAGCTTAGCTTAATTATCTCATAGGTGCCTTTAATCCGGGTGCGTTAATCGTTAAAATGCTCTTAAAAATGCATGTACCAGTTTTGCACATATCAAAATACCTCAAATGAAATTAGCAAACGGGTAAATTGAATATTTTAAATTAACACAATGCAAATTTGCTGTAACTGACAAGTTCACAGCTCGAGATGAAAGAGCCAAAGATAAACAAACGCCAACAATAAACCTGCGGCAATGTGAATGACCGAAACTTTGTTTTTTTTATTTTCCCTCTCTTTTTTTTTCCTCTGCGCTGAGTGAAACGTTTAAGCCAAGTTTCATGCAAATTATTCGGTTCAACGAATATGGAGCTGGGGAGGGGGGAGGCTAAAAAAGCGGGGGCCAAAAGCTAATCGCAGGTGTCAGTCACACGAATCCCAGGTATATCTCCCCTCGTTTTTCTGCCCCCCAGCAATTAGCAAGATCGTCGCACGCCCGATTTTTTTTCATTTTTTGTATTATGAGTCAGCAGCTAGCGGACAAAACTTGGTCAAAAGTGTAACAGGTTTTCACGTTTGTCATTGTAGTGCAGTCGCCAGAGTAACGGTATCTGTAGCAGCCAGACGTCAGACATATCAAGGGGGTCTATAAGGCATTATCTTAGTTATTGGAGCGGTTTCATAATAATATTCGTTTCGCTTGAGTGGACAGCTCAAGATCGTAAGCCTATTTGATACTAATTTAATTATGGTAGTTGGGGAAAATGTTGAATCAAGTGTGTAACCTTAATATGTATGAAAATGGAGAACGTCTTAAGGATTTTAGTTCAGTTTTTCTTTTAAAAATATACTTAAAAAGGCATTAATATACCAATCTTTTAATTTTTATAAGAAATAAAAGGTTGATACTTATCAAAAGTATTATATCGAAACTTAAAACGTGTTTTTATCTGATAAACACATACAAATTTTATTAAGATTTGTTTTAAAATTTTTTTTTAAAGTTTTTACTACTCATTTAATATACCAAATTTCTCAGTTTTTCAAGGGAGTGCAAATTGTAAACTAATTAGAAGTAATATTTTAAAACCTAAAACTTGTTTCTATCAAGTAAACATATAGAAATATTTTTAAGACTTGCTTTTTGATTTTGAAACCCCTTTATAGAGCCTCTAAGTAAAAAAGTTTTTGAAAAAACAAAAAAGATATGCTTTAAAAGAGGGAATTTATCCTAGGAATTGTTAGTACAAGTTGAAATATTAATCTCGAAGGTATTTTAAAAAGTAAAAAAAGAAAGGTTTTTTAGGAAACCAATAAAATTAGGCAGAACTAGTTAGCGTTTTAATATCACTGCCTAATTTGCTGCAATTTTCACAGCACAGCCTGTTATGTGTAATTAGCTGTGCTCTTTTTACTCGATTTTTATGGGTTCGTGAATGGTTTTCACTCCATTTCCCGGCTCCATTCAACTGCCATTCGTTTTCATTCATTAGCAGCAAGTGCAGTGCATCAGTTCTGCTTCTTCGTCACACTCTTTCTCGCTCATGCCGTCTCTTTCGCCTGGCGTCTGCCCGTCTCTTTCTATCTCTATCTCTATCTCTATCTGGCTATTTGTTACGCCCCCACGTGCTTTTTGAACGCTTTTGATCACACTGACACAGTCGACAAATTTTTATTGCCGCCTCGAGTCGATCTCTGGCTTTTGTTTTGCTTTTTTTATTTATTGCGGCCGGCTTTTGTTTTTATTTTTATTTATCTTGTGCTCTTCGCTCTCGCATTTTCGTTAATAAAACATTTTTTTATAGAATTTTATCTCGTTTTGTTATTTCTATTTTGCGGTGGTCACTGTTGGGCTACTAAATTTACATTTTATTTGCATGTCATAAACGAGATTTTATTGTAGGCATGTCGTTCGTGCATATATAATTTTTTTTTGTTGACTTTATTTTTATAGACAAAATATTTTGCTATTGAGTAATCGTGAAATATGCATGTCTACAAAGTCAAGTCAAGAACAGTGCGTTTCGGTAGGAAATGTATTGGAAAATTAAAATTTTAAAATGAACACTAATAATTTCTTTACTTTTTTTAAGCTGTAGATTTCTATGCAACATTATTGTATTACTCTGGAAATACATTTTTTAATTTATTTACTCTTATGTTACGCACTGTATCTCCATGCATTTCAGTTACTGCTCACTTGATTTAACATTGAGCAAGGTTTTTTAGTTTATTTTTAGGGTTGGTCAATAAATAAAAAGTGGGCAAACAACTTTTGAATGGTTTTAAACAAATAATTGTTGTATTACAAGTTTGTCAAACTTTGAAGTGGATAGATAGACCTCAACTCAATTGATATCAAAAAGGGGTTTGGTTAAGTTTAACAAAAACTTATAACTAGGAAAATTATATTGATACAACATAAACATTTTTAATAGTTCTCTTTAGGTACTTTATTTACATTAAAATTTTATGAGGCAAATCAAAGCGCATAAATTAAAATCAAAATGTTTTTAATTAATTCTTCTGATTCATAGCCTTTCTTAAATGCTAACCATGACATCCATTAAATTGTTTAGCCGTCTCACTTGAATCATTATACAACCGGAAATATCGAGAGACATGCAGTCTGACACTATTTATAGAGTGCTGGCTTAACTTTGATAAATATCTTTGTAAATAACTTGCATAATTGAAAAGTATGCATAATTTATGCAAATACAATTAATCAACGATTAATGGAGTTCCATCCCAAGCACATTTTTTACCTTTTTGTAATTACTAACAACAATGTATCGCTTGCATTTTTACACGATTTTTTGCCATAAATTTGCGCTTTGGAAAAAATGCCAAAAGCGCGTTTGAAAGCCCGCGCAAATCACTTTAACGATTCAAGAATGTAACTTTTTATTTTTCCCCCATTTTCTTTATTGCTGTGTTGCTTCGATGTTCCTTGCAGCGTTTATATATATACGTTTTTACATTTTTATTTAATGGCGTCTCGAGGTTTTCGCCTTTTCGATAAATTTAATTTATTAGCTAGCTGAAAAGTGCAAATTTGCTACTCGTTGCCATTCGTTTTGGTGGAAAACTGTGCTCACTTTGCCTTAACTGTTGCCAATTAACATAAACCGACAGCACCGGCAACAACAAGGTGAACAAGTCAGGTTGCAATGCAAAAGATAAATGGAAGATGCGCTCTGGGTTTCTATCTGAATGGAAGGGAGGGGTATACGTATATAGTATTGTACGTCGTCTGGCGCCATTGTTTCGATTGTCTTGACCATATAAACGAGTTGCTGACATCATCAGTGGCTAGTAAACCTGGCCAACTTGTGACCTTTACAGCCAGTGACCTTGATGGCACCACCTCCATCACCCTTTTTATGGCCTCTTAATTATTCGCCATGGCAAATCGAACCTGCAATTGCAATGACCCAGAACCTGGAAGCACTGGGTGCATCAATAACATTTTTATTAAAAATATCTGATTTTAGGAGTGTGTTTATGGTGGTAATAAAGATCAGCAAACTTAAGTTTAATTGTAGATTACAATGGTAATAAAGATCAGAGAATTTATTGTTAATTAAAGAGTCGGTTTAGTAATTAATTTCAAGTTATTAACTTAAGACAGCCTTAAGCGGTAAAATGCTTTACTAGAAATTGTATCATAATTGTTTTCTTATTAACGTCGCCGAAAACTTCTTTATGTATGTAGATCCAAATGTATTATTTTATTACTGGAAAAAGTAAAAAATTGGAAAAAAAAAATGGTTTCCCTTTAATAAATATTTATTCGTGTTAATTCCAATGACCTTTGATATTATCTTACCAAGTATTTTCCATTCGCATTGCCTTAAGGATATTATTTCACATTTCCCAAATATCGGTCGATTTCGTAATTTTTCCCCACTCACATTCAGTAGTTTCCATTTACATGGAAGTTTAAATATTTTATTTATTCTTTTTCATTTGACTTTTAGCCTCAGTGCCGGTTAATGCTTAATATTTGTTTTAATGGCTATCTGCCTGTTTTGTTTACTTAATTTATTTTGATTAATTTGTATGTGTGTTTATTGAAGTTGAAATCTTTACAAAGGCGGCCTTCAACTTCAGCACGATTTTGTCATCAATTTTCATTTATTAAAAATGTAAAAAATTGTGTTCCCATCTGGGGGCATATTAAATTGCAATTAACACGGCTATTATAATGAAAATCTAAGGGGATCTAAGGGGATTAGTAATGGTCTAAAAAGGTTAATGCACAGCTGCAGTCGGAGTTCAAAGACATTAGAAACTCACTTAGTTGTTTATACGTTTTTTCTTTTTTTCTGAAAGAGCTCAGAAAATGTGGCAGCTACCACCTATTGGCATTTATTTTTATTTTAGGGATAGACATCTCAATTTCCCATATATTTTCTTTCATTTATCCCTCTGATTAACACACACACTCGACTAAATCTCATTTCGAACACTTCTAAATGGAAACCCAATCTTTAGCCTTTTCGGTCTGTTTTTCTTGCCCTTTTTGCTAATTCCCATTGATTGTGGATACACAGAAAAAAATTTAGGGAGTAAAAGTAATGAAATCTGTTGACATTTGGCAGGGCGAAAAACAAACTCTTTCTTAATTATAAAATAAACATCCACTTTTTTGTGGATAAGGATTAAACTAGAAGTTCTTGCTGTTACGAGCTCTGGAGATTTTTCAGATATTTTTTTAACTTAACGGGTTTTCTGATAATCTGTAAGATACATTTTCTTTCCGTGTTGATGAAGTCCATCCTCGAGCTTCCTGTCGTTTAGCCTGCCTGCCAAAATAGACAATTTCCTTTTCTTATTAAATGTTATTTGTATTTCACTCACAGCGAAAAGAACGACGTTGAAATGCCCGCCGCTTGACTATTTATTTGTTTTTAGCTCGGCGAACACCGCCCCGTTCCAGAACCCCCTCGAATCCCCGGTTCCCAGATTCCCGACAACCCATCATCCCATCCCGCCTGTCCTTTGAACATCATCCAATTACACAGCGAACCGCACCCGGGACACGTGTGCAGCATCTGTTACCAGTTTTGTGGGACACTCGTTCTCGGCATCATCGATTGATGATGGCGTCTCGCTGGAAACGGTGCTGAGTAAAGAGAAGCTGTCCACTAAAATCGGTTCGGTTTTGGTATGGTTTAGTATGGGGTTTCGCTGTTTTGGGATTGCCTGAAGTTTGGCAACGTCGCTGTTTCGCGCTGACATAGCCGAAATGGCCCCAAACGGAAAACATTTTGTAATTGTGTACCCTGCAAGACCCTTCACCCCATCCAGATTTCTTTTCTGCACGCCGCTTGAAACAAATCAAATTGCGAGTCCGTTTTGCCTTCAAACATATGAGGATGCCCATAAACACTGGGAAAAAGAAGGGTCTAATAACAAGAATAATTGTTGCATGAGAATACTTTTATTTGTTAAAGCCCTAATAGAAGAAGAACCATAAAAATCATATTAATATCAAACAGTTGTTTCCGAAAAAAAGTGTCCTGATAAACTGATTTCCTTTGAGTTAAAATAAAAAAAAAATCTATGAAGGAAAGTTAAGATTGTTTTAAAAATTTGGGTACTTGAGCTACAAAAATATTTTTCATACAAATTTTTTTTTGAACCCGTATACCCTTTTCTTTAAGTGAAGAAAACAAAACGCACCGAACCGGAACGAAGTAGTAGGACAACCGTGGGTTAACTGTGGACCTGGGTCAGGGTCGTCCCTTCCTTCTTCGGCAAGTGCAAAATAATGGCCAAGAAAGAACAACAGCGGCAAAGAAACTCATACATATTATATTTTGTACCTCTCTAAACGGGCTACGAGAACAAAAAAAAACAACTGAGAACAGAAATGAATAAATGTCAGGGTGGGTGAAAAAAGGGGGCGTTACAGATGGGGTGACCTGAGTGCCAACCCCAAAGCAACTTGGCATCACCATTGTGACATTTAAGAGGCTCAAGAGAGGCAGCAGCAGCAGCAGTAGCAGTAAAGCTAAAACAAAACCCACGCACATGCCACCAACTCATGTAACCCCTCGACCCCCAAAACCACCCATAAAAGGACCACCCACACCCACAATTCCCAGAGCAACCCTCGGGGGAAGGCCACCAGTAGCGAAAGGTGTGAGAGTCGAGTCCTTTGCTCAGTGTGTGGCCCCTCAGGAGCTCCATGGGTGCTGAATGGATGCTGTATAAATCTATATATATACAAAAGTATATGTACTATAGGTGTATATAAGTGTGGGCCACCTCTGGAGCAGGCACAGGTTGTGGTATTGGTGCTGCTTAAAATAATTAAAAATCAATATTTAAACTATGCAATGAAGCCTATCAGAAAACTCAAAGAAGAGACACAGGGAGGATGAGGATGGTAGCATTAAAGCAATCGGGGAATATATCAAGATAAACCTGATGGTATGGTCAAAGGGAAAATGTTAAAATGAAATTACTTTAAATGGGGAATGACCAGCAGTAAAACCAACCAAACCTACCTATAATACTATCTTATCTTATAAATACCTCTTTTAATTTTTACTCCGAAATATGTTAGGGTCCAGCCACAGATCCTTTTAAAAACCTGCCTTAGCTTAGCCACCCTATCCTTACATTTATTCATTTAAATATTATTCCGCTAGCATATCGCCTTAATTTATTATTTACGCCTAAAATTTACAAAGATACCAGCAAACAGTGACAACAGCAATTGTCCATCGCGCCGACAACCTGCTCCAAATTTCTAGAAGAATTTGCATAATTTGTGATACAACAAAAATGGAGAAAGAATTTAATTATACCATCTCCGTATTACATAATTTCTTGCAATTTGCATACATTTTCACCAAAAGCGACCATTTAATGGAACAAACTCCCCCAAGCATGACCGCAAAATCATTCCTGGAAACTCTATTTGCCTACGGTTTAAAAATGATTTTATTTTTGCGGTTTCCTGCACAGCTTAAAAGTCAGAATAATCGAATCAATTGAAACACGAAAAATGTTCGAATTTTATTTTAATTAAAATGAAAGCAAATCAAATGAGTTGACTGATAAATTGAGGCAGAAACAAGTCAAAGACTTGTCTTAAAATATGCGAATATTATTATTTTTCATTCATTTCGCCTGGTTATAAATAACGTTTGAGCCCGAATTCCTCACGGTGGGTGGTGAAAAAGCCGGTGACTTAATAAATCACTTAAATATGTATGTATATATCAAATTAAATACTTATAATTCACCGAACAAAAGGCGAATATGCTGATGACAAGCTCAATTGATTTATAAAGTGGAGCAAAATTTGGAGAAATATTTTATGGCAATTTTTCGATTGGATTTATGGGCAGAGCAACAAGAGAAACGACGTATCTCAGCAGGTGTATATTTGACACTAAAACAAAGAACATAGAAAATTGGTAAAATGTTGGTCTGTGTTCGTTTATAAAAGCCTAAACAAAAAGTTGTATATATTGAATTTCCTATCTCTGGTTGCTTTTTCATGCTAGTCTATTAATTAAATCAGCTAGCAGGCTAACATATATTTTATTAAATTACAGGCCGCTTCCTCCATTTTACTGCCAAACAATTTGACATCCTTTCGGAATAAATAAACTTTGATAACATTGTTACTACCTAGCACAGTTAAAAGTTAATAAAATTAATTTATTACTACTGAAAATAGTTAAAAACGAAAGGCTTTTGCTGTAAGCTAATAGAAATTATAATACCAAAAACTTTTAGGCAACTTCTAAACATAAAATCCCCTATATTACATATGAGTTCATATGTGTAGTACTTTAATTAACGCGGTTTTCCAAAATACCCGGAAAATCCTGCATAACCATTGTCATTCAGCTGATAACTGGAAAAATCTGCGGCAGGTGAAAGGCTAAAGGTTCATTAAATGCTCGTCACATTTTTCCCTGGGTGTGTTTTGGGGCCTCATTAGATAAATCCCAGCAGTATTCAAACACACATATACCATGTACTATATTGGGCAACATTAACGCTAACTGTCAGTCTTGCGGGCCAATGACAATTAGGCTGGTGATAAGATAAGCCGCCAGAAAGCTGCTGCCTAAACCAATTTCGGTTGGTTGGCTTTTTTGGTTTCTGCGGTTTGGGGAACCCCTTTTTATCTCAAAATTAAATGGCGGCAGCTGTCGCACACACACACACACTCTACACACGCCCCAAAAACTTCGAACTTTGACTTTGAGTGCGTTTGCCATTTTGTTGCCGCTTCAATCAAAAAACTTTGCCTCAAACACAAAATTAGTCTTTTGGTTGTTTCGTTGTTTTGTTTGTTATTATCTAGATATATGTGTAACTGTCAAAGGGGGGCTAAAGTTTTATATCTATTAGTTTGCCTGCCAATCAGAGGGTTTTGTATGTGAAAGGAATTTTATTGTTTTGTAGGTGCGGCGCGCATGACAGGGCGAAAAGTATTTTAAGTACGAATATCTTTGAGATACACATGCAGTTTGACAGTTTAATTTTTGTACTCTTCAACGGGGCGGTTGAATCTCAAAAGTATATCTCTTGTCTGTCGCAAGCCAAATAAAAATTTCAATTTCCAGAGAATTTCCAGCATAAATTTACATTATCCCCCGGCTTGATTGCTTTGGGGCCCTCACATTTTTTATCCCCAATTTTTTTCCATAACCCCTCCCTGTAGTATATATGCGTCATATGTGCCAGCTCATCTCTGTTCTTCGCCCAGCATGTATGTATATGTATCTTCATTTTTTAAATACCCCGAAAATTGTTGTTAATTACGTTGTTGCAATGTGGCCAGGAAAAATGGGTTTTTCTACCATGAATAAAATATTAATTAAAGACTTTGCTTGGACATCCGGACAAGCACACACCCAGAAAACTGGGTGAAAAAACTTTGTGGCCTGGTTGACCAGATTTCGACTGGATGTTGGGGGCAAATGGAGGTTTTTGGGTTGTGACAACTTTCCATGAAAATTTATTAAATGTCACAGGCAACTGATAATGAAAAGACCGAAAAAATTGTATATGTCAATGTTCCTTGTTTTTGCGGTTCCCATCGAAAAGTAAATTAATTTAAATTTGGAAAAAATGTGCTGACAGCTGGGTGGGGAGGGGTAAAAAAGAATGAGGCAGCTGACTCATACTTTCTATGGAGTGTTTTTTCAGTTAGTTTCGGTGATCGAATTTTTTAAAATAGCTAACGAATATAGCTATTTAATTATAAACGACAGTTTTTCTTTTGATACGTATTTATGGGCACCAAAGTTTAATATTTAATTTTTAGTTAGAAGTTTACATAAATCTTTAAAATCATTTCATTTAACCACACTTTATTAAGTTTATATAAACAAATAGGGGTCTAATTTATTTATTGAATGGCCTACAATGCTGGTATGTTTCAATTAAAATTTGATTTAATTTTGTTATTGAATGCGATCCATTTTGGAGTGTGTTCTCGAGCAAGTCCTAATGAAGTTTGTCGTTGTGCAGCCACACATAATTTAGAAACGCACCAGCACAGCAAGTTGGCATCTGTTTCTGCTGACAGCTAATCTAATCTATGAGGATGCTTATCCTGTTCTCAGACATGGATATACATGTATATCTAAACATAGAGATGCAGTTGCAGCTGGCGTAGAAAATTAGGCACTCGAACATTTGGGAATAATTTATATACACATATTAGCGAGTGTATATGTTTGTTGTGTATGTCTGTAAGACTATGCAATTTTCCCGAGTTCCCTGGGAAGTGTCGTAATAAATTTCTGACTGAAGACAACCAAGAACTCGGCAAATAAACTTTTGCTGTTTGCGCACTTGGGCTGCCTTGGAAATAATGCTGCCATGTCATGCCAAATGCAAATCCCCCAGTTTATAGAGATGCCAAGCTGTTTGTGCCGAAGGTGTCAGATTCATTGACTGAGAAGTTTGTACAACTCAAGAGCAGCGATATGCTTATATATAAATGTAAACATATATATATATAGGATCCAAGTTGGGTGCTTTGATCTTGCTGCTGCGAAAATTAATTAAGCTCACAGCCATCGCGCTTAGGCATAATAAATCAATAATTATAAGTCCCAGACATATTTCCATCATCTTTTTCCATCTATTTATACCCATAAGCTAAGTCACTTAAGCCATTTGCCATGGTTACCCTTAAGCCGTAAAAAATTCTGGTTGCTTGTCAGTTCATTAGGTTAATTAAAAGTACAACAAATTTCCTGTGGGTTTCCTGCTGTCATCGAGAACCCATCATTAGGGCAAAATCGAAACCACAAAAAAATAAGCAATTAGAGCCTAAAAAAATTGGTTCTAAAACAGATTGCGTTACAGGCGTTTTGGGGCTTTTGATTTATATGCCTGCCTGTCCAATTTTTGCGAACAATTCAATCAGCAAAAAGGAAACGCACACAAAAAATACAATTAATCAAGATTTCAGTATCTCTGTTTTTTTTTTGAATGGCCTGTGCAATAATTTAAAAGAGAACGCACAGAATGTAGGTATTCTTATTGAGTTTCGACTTTGAGATATTTTTTGCACGCTTGAAGCGATTTGTCCTTGAGTCGAGGCTGTTCAAGTCGAGCTCAAAGCCCTCGGAGTCACTGTTTTTTCTTCTTTTTTTTTTTTAGTTTTTCTGGTCAGCTCTCGCGGTTGTCTGGTCTGATTATGACACTGCCAATGCCTCTCGAAATGGCCCGGCTTCTTCGGCGTTAGAGGAACCGGAATAACCAGTGGAAAACTGCGCCGACATCATCAACAACAAGAAAACCAGACAAAACTAAGAAAAAAAACACACAAGAGCAGTAGGCAGAAAAGCGAATTGCGGCTGCGAGAGTGCATTAAACTCGGTTAGTGACAGTGAAAGTGGTTGGCGCAGTTGCTAACTGGGCCTGTCGACTGGTCCGCGATTACATGACAAATTTTAATTTATGGAAAGGATTGTGACGCTCACTCCTAGGGCGAATAAACATGTTACCCAATGGGAGTTGCAGATTGAGTGGTTTGGGGGCAGAAATGTGTAGATCTTGTCGAGATTGTAAACAGAGAACGTGAGTTTTTCAGTTCATTTTTCATGGAGGGCTGGCCTAAGGCCTTATGACACTAACTTAATTTTTTACTAATTCACTAAACGTATTTTTAAAAAGTCAATGCAGCCTCATCAATTTTTAATATATAAGGTCAATGTTATTAAACTGCAGAACCTTTATTTTCTAGGTTACCTTGACTTTTTAAAATAATTTCAGTCAGTTAGTCAAAATCCAGCTAGTGTCATAAGACCCTAAGGCCTTTTTGTGTGTTATTCAGACAATTATTTTTATTTAAAATAAAAACATAAAAACTTAACTTTATGACCTATTTAAAAGCTTTTTGTAGATTGAAAAAATTTAATTAAGTTTATTATCAAATACAGCAATATTTTTTATTTACCAACTGATTTTATTACTTGTAAATTGACTAAATTTTGTGGATGTATTTATCTATTTATTGCCACAAACATGTTTGCCGTAAAAACTGCAGTTGCACCTCTGCAACAACACCATCGAATATTGCATCACAAATATGGCGACGATGCGCGCATAATTTGCCATTTCCGGTGGCAAAGCACACCTCTAAATACAGAGGCAGAAAAAAAGATATACCGAAATGGGCAGTGGAGAAATGTCGGGATATAAAAGCCGAAGTGACAACGATTTTTTCTTATTTATTTAATTTTTTCATACGTTTTCGTTTTCCTCTTTTTTTTGTGAATGCATGCGCGAGTGGCAATAATTTATTCAATCAACGCAAAAGCCAACACCAAACGAGCACTCACATGGGGCAGCCCGGCACTCACAGATACCCAGATACATATATGGATACTCAGAAGCGCAGATACCCAGGCACTTGGCACGCGGAGAGCCTAAATTGTCTAATGATGCCATCATTTGAGGCGGACACACAGCAGACAGCGTTTTACGATGGCCACGGATTGGGCCTGGGACTTCTACAACATACTGGGCTAATAAAAATTTACGCATTGTTGCCTGGGCCACGAGGCACGAAGAAGAAGTCGGCGGTTGTTTGAGGGGCAGGAAACAGGAAGCAACACTTGATGCGCAGTTATGAAATACAAAAAGCAAAAGATACAATATCTGTGATATGTGAGTGTGTGCGTGCACACAAGGGGTCGAGTGGGATTGATGGCCGTGTGGCAACAATGGGAATATCTGTGGCTACCTGGCCCTAAGTGGCGCACAGATACCGCCAAGGTATTTCATAGATACAACGTAAAATATTCGAGAACCTTACGAGGGGGAAATGTGGAATATTTGAGCACATTGAATGAGGAGCAGATAAGCATAATGTATCTGTAAATTGATTTTCCGAAATTTGACTACAGTCGAATACACTCGACAGAAGATATGACGTCTTTGGAAATGATCAGTACTTATGAGTATTCAAAATGTTCATTGTATGGATGGTATTTCTATATATACCACAAGAACTTAAAGGTTTGAAATATTTATTCATTTTCCTCTGCATTCTTGTTGATTCAATGGTAAAGACCTTTTTTTTTGAGAGTTGTCATTATTCTTTTTGGTTCGTTTGTCGCCAACCCAATTGGCAAATACAGATTTTTTTTTAGACCCAGCTATCAACAAATTGTGCACATGGCTAATTGCAATTTGTTGCGCCTCGCTTTTGGCACCTGATGGGCCATATTAAAACCAAAAGCAACAAGAAAATATATAAACCAAGGTATTTATGTACATATTTATGTGAAATTGAAACAAATTTCTACTGACAGATGGACACAAATAGACCAGGGCGCTTGCACAAGAAGAAATTAAGGAACCCAAAGTCGAACTATTGTGGGAATTTTAAAATTTTAAAATATCATTTTAAAATTTGTCAAGGGTGACACAGGTTTTTCCTTATGTACCAAAATCCTAATTTAGAACTGAAAGAGATCTCCACAACTCCCTCTGGGTTTATAACTCCCGCTTAATCCCTTAAAGCTTCGACAAATTCTTTTTCCTACCTCATTTAATCCACTGAAGGGACTCCCTCTATCATGTAACCCACTCATGTCCAGCTTCAATGAACTGACAAGCTCACATCATTAGCAAGATGGAGGGGGAAATGGTATGGAATGGATCCACTCCCCGCTGTCAGAGAACTTATGTGCTGGCATTTTTTTTTTCGGCAGCTTTTTCTCCTCCCTAAAACTAGCGATGGGATAAAAAGAACCGAAAGAACCACCAAAAATCGATGAATCTCCAGTGCTGTTTTTATGCTTGCCGCATCGCTAATTCGAAATCATCCATCAAGCTGGCAAAAAGGCAACTGTGGCAACCCACCAAAGAGTCATTCAGTCACTCAGGGACCACGGCGAAAAAAAAAACAACTAAAAAGCGGGAAGACAAATGCAATCTCCTGACTGGTGTCTCCTGGGCGTGTCTTTACCGAGGGCGTGGCAACAAAAAAAAAAAAGATGCTGGGGGAAAAAAAACTCCCAGCTACGCCAAAGTTTGCAACTCTTTTGTCTGATGACAAAAGTTTGTTGTAGGCGCTGTGCGACTTTGACAATGAATTTAGCCTTAAGGCAGAGGCAAAACAAAGCAAAAGCCAGGCCGGGATACAATCCTGTTTTTGGCCCAGGAATGAAGGCGAACTGGTTTTCGAATAGTGGGTGTGGAACTGGAGTGCAGTCTCAGTCGACTACGTCATCAAGGCGACTGCTTTTTTAGAGCTTTTTGTATTTTTTTTTGTTACTATTTTTTGCCTTTTGTGCAGCGACTACAATGAGGCAACTTGACTGGGCGCTGACAAAGCGAGATTGATGCCCATCTAGGGCATGTCTTGGTCGTATTCTGGGCGTTGATTATATTGATGGGTGGCCAGCCGCAGCTAGGCATCTTTACCACGAACAGGTAACAAGAAAGACAAAAACCTGAATGGAAATGAATGCAAGTGGGGGTTGTAGGCAAAAAATGGGCATTGAAACCGTTGAAAGAAAGTTGCATAAAGGGTGTTCTCCAGGTATTTTCAGTACCATCATAAGGGATCCAAATGATAATATTTGTGATTATGTTTAAGCCAGCTTTAAGATACAATTTATAAATGATTCTTCAGAATATTTAACCTTTAAAAGACTTTAATTTAAATTTTAAGTCTCACCCTCAGCAAATAGCCTCTTTTATAAAGGGCACTTAAGTCTTGGATCATCCTAAATGAGAAAGACCTTCTTTACAAAGCATACTCATAACCATAGGCTAAGATTTTTTTCGGCTAATTTGTGCTAATTACTTATTCCCTCTTCTCTTTGCAACTTTTTCATTACAGGTAAGTCTGAAGAACTCATAAAATTGCGCCAGAGCCAAGTTACCTCATGAGTGTTGGAACCCACGGGCAACTTTAATTAGTAACCAAAAAAAAAAGAAAATATAAAAAAAAAAATATTCACGCCTTCGGAGGAAACTTTGGACTGGGATTTGGTCATAAATCTTGCAAAACACGAAAGCAACACCAACCAAACAGGTGCTCCATTGGCCGAAAGTCCGGTAAATTGAATTAAGATGAAAAGCCTAGCGAGCGATAGATAGAGATAGCAACAGCAGGAGGACCAGTAAGAGAGAGAGACGGGGCATCAACAACTTTTTAATGCCTTGGCAATTTTATGCTTAATATTTTGTTACCTTACCTGCATCAAAAGTACAAGACCCAAGTAAAAGTCAAGACCCCTGGAACAGATGCTTCAAGATTTCCTCAAAAGATAAACAAAACCGAAAGGAAGCGAGAACGGAATATGTAGAGTGAGAGAGATGGCAAGATAGATGGGGAAAGGTAAAGACAGAGATGGACAGTTTTAAGCTTAATAAGATCAAAATCTCTGCGGATTATTTCATGCACTTTTTTTTCCTTGTAGAGTAGACCCAAACTTTTCTTACCTTTTTGGAGTGCCACGCCCCTCCTGGGAACTCAAGGCCCCTTTGCGGTTTTCGGTCAAGACACGAATTTCGTATTTTATATATATATAGCTTTTTTTCTTGGTATTATTCCTTGTTTTTTTTATATTCATTTTCTTCATTTTCCTTCTCTTAAGTCAAAAGTTTGTTCTGTGTAAATTATTCGCAAAGCAAACAACTCAAAAGCCAAGCGGGGAATCCTCGAAGGGGATTGAAAAATGTGTGAAGGAAGCAGCGGAGCCATGTGACATGTTTTGGCAGTTTTTTAACAGAGATTAGAACGTCGTACAAGTTGTAACTTTTTAAGCAGCAGCAGCAGCACGAAAACATTTCCCGAAGAGAGTCACTGCGACTGCCACAGAAAAGTTTTATATTCATTCCAACTTGTTCCGATTTCAAGTGCTGCAAAACATTTCAAAGAATGAATATTTAATGCCCCCGGGTTCGGCGGGGATTGTGGAGTATGGAAATCATTTGACACGTAGGAATCTGTTCTCGATTGTCGTAAAAAAAAATAATGCAAATGACAAACTATGAATGCATATGGAAAAAAATGTGGATGATGATGATGAGGATCGTAACCCATCATGTTGCATAAATTGCTGCATAAAAAAAATAGAACTCCCTGCAAATGCAGCGTTTATCTTTTGGCTCTTTTCAAAGCCCTTGAAGCAGAAAGAAAAATTGTCATTGTAACTACATAAAAATGAAATGCAATAAAAATACCAGCAGAAAACTGAAAACCACCAGAAACAATAACAATAACAATTGGAGCAACAAAACCAGAAGGCAACACATAAAAATAATTTCAAATGAGCAGAGATAGACAGTGAGGGAAATAGAGCAAAAGATAGACAGAGAGGGCAGGAAGATTTGGGGCAACGCAAAAGGGTACACTGAAAAAAATTTAATTTCTTTATACTATATAAGAAAGATTGCCATTTAAAGTAATATATATTTAATAACAGATAAAATTTCGTAAAGGTTGTGGTTCAAGAGTAAAAGTATAAATGAAATATAAAAAAAGTGGCACACATTTGAAAAAATCATACACATTTCGTTCAATTTATTTTCTTAACATTTATCCATATTTATAAATTTTTGTTTATAAATATTTATTATATTTATCCAGGTGTTCATATTTTTTTGTTTGTGCATCAAATATAAATGAAAACTCTGCGCTTTCTGTTGTTATTTCGCTGTCGCTTTTCCCCGTTCATTTTTTCCTCCATTTTTATTTTGCCACAGAAATGAAAACTATTGAATGTCAAACAAAACGTGCAATCGCAATCGACACAAGCACACGCACGCATATACGGAATTTCAGACAGTCGAAGATATTAAGGAATATTTCAGGGAAAAGCGGGGGAAAAGCGAGTGCACACACACGGCGTATACTTAACCAAAATATTTACCCGCTTGAAAATGGTTGTGGGTGTGTGCGCATGGTTTTCCCTGGTTGTGTGATTATACATTGAAGATTAAATGGTTTTTTATGTTTATTGCACAAATACTTTTGTTATTATTCCCGTTAGTTGTTATTGAGGTTTTTCTCCTGCTTTTTGTGTACCAATAAGTTTGAGAAAGATAACGCATTTTCCATTTAGGGTAGATGAAATTTCGATTTGTGCATTGGGAATAGGAAAATGAGAAATGATATGTGAGGTAAAACCTTTTTAGATTGAACATCAATATAAGAAACCAATTGAAAAAGTAACTATCGATGACAGTTTGATTTGGTTTTGAAATATTGAGTGGTAAACTAAATATTTTAATAAGATATGTTAACATTTTTCGATAGTATGTAGTTATGCATTTAAAATTTTATACATGTCCAAAATTTACATTTATATTCCAAAGCGTTTAGAATTGAATTCTGATTGCTTATTCTGTTATGCAAACTAGGCAATTGTTTTGTTTATATCGCTTGACTTATTTGAATTTCTAATGCCGATCACAATTTCCTTTTGCAACTCCCACAACTAATTTCGCGCCCAATTAAATTCAAATTCCATTCGAGTATCTATAAATAAAAGAGTATGCAATTTATTTTTAATCCACTGCCTTGATAGATACCTATATATTTGCCAAAGACCAAATGGCTATCGATCAATGCAAAATGGCTTTTCGGCTAAGACGCCCTGACCTTGAGGATGATTTTTGGCAGAGCTCGTTAGACTGATAAATGCGTTTCAGTTGCAGGTTCCCAGACATAAGGCATTGAATATATATCGATGCTTGTCTCGTCTGAAAAATAGGAAGCCTTCTAGCCATGTTCTTGTTTAATTAAGACAGACGAAACAAAGTATATACATTCTCATTGTATGAGAACTGCAATTTGACATAAGAACAGCAGTAGATACCAATGTACTAATATAATATCATCTAGATTTTCCATCCTCGACGTTGTTAGCATTAAAAGAAAGTTTTTAACTGTGGTGGGAGAGATTGTCTCTATCAAATTATTTTAAAATGTCCATTTTTGGGTTCTTACTTTAAAAAACCCTTTGAAACACGAAAAAATCGAACATAAAAATGGGTTAAAATTTCGACCCTCGTTAAAAGGAAAACTTTTAATGTACATTATTAGACAATTCAACCACAAATTTAAAGAGGTATCCCACGTCTAAATCGGAATATTATAAATCAAGTTATGGAATCTAGAAGTCCATTTTTGGGTTCCCATTGTGAAAAACATTGGAAATACGTAAAAATCTAGCATGAAAATGGGTTAAAATTTGAACCCTCCTTAAAAAGAAAGCTTTAAATGTAGAATATTAGATATTTCAACTACAAACTCATAGAGGAATGCCACGTCTAAATCGGAATATTATAAATCAAGTTATGGAATCTAGAAGTCCATTTTTGGGTTCCCATTCTGAAAAACATTGGAAATACGTAAAAATCTAGCATGAAAATGGGTTAAAATTTGAACCCTCCTTAAAAAGAAAGCTTTAAATGTAGAATATTAGATATTTCAACCACAAACTCATAGAGGTATCCCACATCTAAATCGGAATCATATAACTCAAGTTATGGCATCTAGAAGTCCAGATTTGGGTTTCTGAAAACCATTATATACAATATACAGGAAAATGGAACATGGAAATGGGTTAAAATTTTGATTTTTTTTTTAAAGTAAAACTTTTAATGTAGAATATTAGAGAATTCAACCACGAATTCATAGAGGTATCCCGCGTCTAAATCCGAAGTGTATAACTTAAGTTATGGAATTTAGAAGCCCAGTTTTGGGTTCCCATTCTGGAAGCCCTTGGAATTACGGAAAAATCGAACATGAAAATGGGTCAAAAATGTGTCCATCTATTAAAAGACAACGTTTAGTATAGAATATTAGAGAATTCAACCACGAATTCTTAGAGGTATCCCACGTCTAAATCGATATCATACAACTCAAGTTATGGAATCTAGAAGTCAAGTTTTGGGTCCCCACTCTGAAAGCCATTCAAAATACAGAAAAATTAAACATGAAAATGGGTTAAAATTTTAACCCTCCTTAAAAAAAGAACTTTAAATTTTGAAATATTAGAGAATGAAACTCCTGAAGTTATGCAGTCTAGAAGTAAAAATAATTTCCCATTTAAAATAAGTCTTACGTATTTTTTTCGGTTTATATCAGTGAAAGTATATCCTTTTCTAGGCGACAAATTAAGCCGTCATTTAAGCCTGTATGCACGCCTTACTCTTTTTAATGCTTTCCTTAATTAATTGACAGATTGGCTTACATTTTCCGCCAGGAGGAGAAACTTGTTTCGCCAAACGGAAGGGAAATTCGTCAGGCCCTTGGCCATGTTTCGAAATCCACTTTAGCATAATTTTTCGAAGCCCTTTGGGCGGGGTGAAGGAAAGGAGCTCTATTAAATGCTTATCGCTCGCTTAGCTTATCCGCAGGCCAGAAACCATCTAGGGAAACCCCAGAAAACTCCGCGGCTCCCTTTCCCAAATAAAACTTATTGATTAAACGCGAGGGGCAAAAACTAAAACTCAGCCAAGGCAAGAGAAAATTACTGAGGCGGAGGAGTGGAAGTCGGGACAAAATACCGAACCGACACGCGAGCCAGCAATTTTCCAGTTTAGTTTTAACACCAGCCCAAGGCAGCTGCCTTGGTTTTTTTTTCGTATTGTTTTTCTAGGGGGTTAAAGGGGAGTGAGGTGGCGCTAATAAGCCAGTCAATTGTTGCTGTTGCTTTGGCTACACACACAAAATTTGTGCTGGCTAATGGGCCAATACAAACAATTTACAAATTTAACGCTGAATTATTTTCCTACGTCTCTATTAGAATGACTGGAGGGGTATAAGATCCATGCTTTGTTATAATAAAATAATTAGTTTTAATTCAAACAAAACTTGATTTCATGATGAAATAACATTTGTAGAGAAGCATTGTGGCTATTTTTGGTTGTAATGAAATCACTAATAGGTATTTTTATGTAGTGAACAAGTAATACTCATAAAAATAAGTGTCTATTACGTGTTCAACCTAAAATGCAAGTGAGAAATGTTTTAAGTTTGAACATAATATATTTTGACTATGGAACTGGCGAAAATATAACATAATGAACTTTTAAAATCTGTTAAAGTTTATTGGATGTTAATATTTATTTGAAATATAAATTCATTGATTAAATAATTAAGCCTCCGATAGAATCCTGCTTTTACTATTTAAAAATCAGAATTTGTCAATCAATAAAAAAGGATTTATCGTCTCTATAATGAATTTAACAAAAATCCTGAAGACAAATTAATTTTAAATAAAATAATCTCTTGAAATATTGTTAGCGTTAATTTTACCCTGAAGCCATTCTTTAGGTACTTTCCGTAATCCTATCCTCTGCAGTCGACGGAAGCTTTAATATGCAATATTTTAATTAATTTTTCGCACAGTCATGCAAAAATAAAAACGACCAAGAGCTTTTTCCTTTGACTCTGTTGGCACCAAAAAAAAAATCCGCAAAATAAAAACAAAGCCAGGGAAAAAAATAAACATTTGCGCCTCTGCGTCTGGCGATGAATTAAAATTATTGTAGAACGGGTTTCCCATGAGTTTTAAACTTCAAACGAAATGGGATGGGATGAAATAAAAAGGCATGGGAGAAGGTTCTGATTTATTTCATTTAAATTTAATTTATCTTATTTTATTTCATTCCTGCCTGCATCTGAGTAATTACAATAATTGTTGTTGGCCTTTTCCCATGGGAAAGCTGTCAAAAAGTTGGCCAAAAACCCTTTTGGCACTCACCTAACAAATTATGATCTAATTATTTGGCTTAATTGCCCTGTCGTAACTAGAAATTAAAATTGAGTTTTGCATAAAATGTAATTTGTTTGAAAATTTGCGCAGGCAATCAATATAATTTCAAATATACAATTTACAACATGCAAAATTGAATTTGTTGTCAAATTGCATTTGATATTAACATGAATTTATTGTCGGATACATTTTTTCTTCATTTAATTATAAAATAGCGTTCTTTCACTTTTTGTTTGCATACAATGATTTTGTAAATTGGTTTGTCAGTAGGGGAAATAAATAATTTCGCATTCATTTCAATGGTAATTTATTATTTCACTGAATTTAGTTTAGCTTTGCAATTTTGGTTTTATTTATGTTTTTTCTAACATAACAGCGCCTAATGCTTTACGTACGATTGGTTTTGACTCATATTTCAGTGACATATTTAATTTTAAATGGGTTTTTCCCTTTTGATGCTTTCAATACTTTTTTTTGTAAGCTGCTGACAGTCACAAATTATTCTAAAGATATATTGACAAAGCAATTTCCACATCCTTCGCCTCGTCTTAAATTTCTTTCTAGGCCAGAGGCGAAGGTGCCCATATATATAGATTTTTCAATACATCACATCCGTATGAGCTGTCAATAATGTAGGCATGTGAGTTCAATCTTGTCTACCGAGCGCCAAATGCTTAAACTCTTTGACAATTCCAACGATAAAAATGTGTCAGAAAATATTCCAATTTCCCCCCGCGTACACTTTTCAATTTTCATAAATTCTTTTCTTGTTTTCTTTTTTTTCGTTGTGTAGCACTTTTTTCTTTCTCTTTTTTTTTGGGCATGTGCCAACCAACTGATTTACGGCAGCTAGGGAAATGAAGCGGGGGTGGATGGGTCTTGCTGACTCAATGGGGACTTTTTGGATCTGATGGATAGCTGATGGAACGCTGACTACGTAAGCGGAAGTTGGCAGTTTCAATTATTTATTTAGAACTTTTTTGTACGTTTCTTTTAGAGCCCCAAAATAAGTTGCTTTTGCTATACATGTCGAAATATTATTTTCTTCTATTGTTAAGGAATTGTTATCCTATTTTCGGTTTATTTTTGCGAGATTAGCTTGGCAAAGTGGTGGACAATTGCAATTGTTGCGCTGACCTCGCCACCTCTTTGGCCGTCTGATCCCATCTGGGTTCTTTTGTTTGCATGTCAATCTCATGCTTATAGAGAGGGCGGCTCTGGCTTGTATGTTGTGTCATTTAAGTGCCTCATAAAAGTGTCAACTTGTTGTAGCTCGAACCCCCTTTTCCATTCACCATGTCCTTTGTCCAATTCGCTTACATCCATATATATATATATATATATGTATATATACATACCCCCTATATGGTCAGTGTGTGTGAAAGGATTTCATTTCGTTTCTTTCAGGCTTTTTGTTTTCCTTGCTGTCGGGTGTTATTTGTTCGCTTTTATACCTCTTTCCTAGCCAAATGTCGACTGCTGTCCTTCTGTCTACCTATCTCTATCGCCGGCCCTCGTTCCTTCTCTTTCTTCGACTCTCCAGTGCACTTAATACATATTTTTGTCACCCTTATCTGGCCATGGACGCCCATGTGCCGCCTTTTGCCTCCACAACCCGATAACATTGTCTGACTTTCAGGCTCAGTGTGAAGTGGATTCTATGATGAGTGCAGAGAATGGTTCCTACTTTTCCGGGCTATGACAGCCTGGAGCCCTGTTATGATTGTCATGTGAATGAGTTGTCCGAGTTTCAAGCTTTTGGGGTCCCTTTAAAATGTTGGAATTTACGTGTGCGGGAATTTCTTGATAAGAAACGAAGGACTGTATTTCATCTTGTTTTTCTATCGATTAAATTGACTTCCTTTCAAAGGGCACCTATATTGATTAGCTTTGTAAGATTGCATGGTCATACTGTGAATTTTATGTGAAAAATGTGACCATGCTGTCTAATCCGTGACCAAATATAGGACGTTTTTTAGAAAGTAGCCCTTTTTAAGATTTAAACTCTTTTAGTCTCTTTGGCCGAATAATTAAAGTCTCTTCCTTCTTTAATGGCGTTTTCGCACATCCCCCTTAATTTTCCTGGGGTGGCGATGAGTGAGCAAAGTTTCGCTATTGTAGTTAACCCCTTGCTCTTTCATTTCCAATTATAATTTACACATTCAAACCATTTGTCTTCGCCGCCTTGGTTCTTGGAGACGGCTACGCGACATTGCCATAATTTAGCCACTTGGCCATAATTTAAAGCGGGCGCTTTCTGACATTTCGTTTTTACGACTTTTTAGCAAGTTAATAAAGTGTTCTTTTCTGTCCACCCCCACCACCCCGAGAACCACCCACTTACCCACACATGTGCATATAAGTTCAGCCCTATGCAGACAGTACGTGACTTCCGGCCAAAACAAAACGGTTTTTTGTTGGTAATATTTTTATTTCATTTCTTTTTTCGGTTGCCAGACATTTTATGATAATTTATTTGATTATTTTCTTGTTAAAGTGCAAACTTTGTCATATTCTTTGTGCTCTCAGCTCAGCTCCTTTCCTTGTTTTTGTTATTTCGCGCTATTTTCCTTGTTGGTTTGGTAAAAGTTTATGCATGGTGTATGAAAAATAGTCGGCGGAAACGGAAATGTTGCACAACATATGCGCCAGTGCGGAGTTTTGTCTCCCACATATATGTATGGACATCCTTGTGTTTGCACAAGTGTGAGCAAATAAATTTTATTGCATATTTTTTGGCGCCACATGACGGGGCAGCAAACGGACTGGCAAGTGCTATTTATATGGTGTCCTATGCCATTCTGATTTTAAAATCCCTTTTATTTTTTTTTGCACCCCAGCCTCTAGTGCTTTTTTTGCGGTTTTTCCTGCTCTCGCCATTCAATCAGCCAACAAATGAAATGAAAACTCGAGCCAAAGTTTTTCTCCCTCACCTATTTTTCCTCGTTTTTTTTTCTCTGTTTGTTATTTGCCCTGTGGCAGTCTAGTCAAAACTTTTGTTTGGCATCGGCAATATCCTGGCGGCAGCTGTGGCTCCCCTTTAACCTTTGCTTTCGTTTGGATTTTTCAGCCCTTTTTGATTTCAGTAGCATAGGTGAAAGGCAAAAAACAGCAATCAAAGAGAGCTTTCCGATGCATTTTCCTTGCCGCAGTACTCTTAATTAATTTTTGGCCCTTTTGCGAAATTTTTTGGGGCTGAAAAAGTTGCTCCACAGAATAGCACTTCCTGCCGCTTGAAATTATTTGATCCCTCTTCTCTCTTTACATTTTTTTTTTGCCATAATTGAAATGCATAAATTTTATTTTTCAGTCGTTGGTTTTATTTACCATATTAAAATAATATTTTTTCGGTTTGCCCGCATTTCCATTTCGAATTCCGGATTTCACTTGTCTGCCTTCGCCATTTTTCCCTTGCCGTTTATTCAAGTTTATTTCTTTTTGCTCGATTTGCGTCAACGAATTAAATGCGCATTTTGTGCTAAACAATTATTTTTTTTATTATTATTATTAGGGAAGTTCTTTTGTTCGGTGGAAAGGGGCCGTGGCATCATTTGTTACAATTCCGGCTGCGGGAAAAATGGCAAAAAGTATTTTCTTTTTTTGCGCGGAGTTTTCTTTCCGTTCTGCCACCTTTTGCGGCAAGCATAAAATACGCATTTGTGCTGACAGCCTGCCGCAGCTTTTTCGCCAACTTCTGGCATTGTTTCCCACCCCGAAAATAAAGGCATAAAAAGGCGGCAATAAAACATACCGACTGGAGAAGAAATGCAAAAAGAGCTGGAGAAAAAGACATTTCCCCCACTTGATTCCCATTTCCACTTTCCCACTTTTCCACCAACTAATTACACGCGTTTGCATAATTGCCCGTCTTTCGTTCAATTTGGTTTCATCGCTCGATTCCCCATTTTCCATTACCACCATTTCAACCTCCATTCTGCGGTTCCCTTAACATTTTGTAAATCTTTAAAGTTCTTTTAATTTTCTTTTTTGCTTTGCGCAGTTTTTCAACTCGTTTCTCATGCATATGCAAAATAGCATGCAAATTTCACATTGCATACAAGCAGGCGCAGCAAAAAGTGCCAAAAAGTTGTACAGCTTTTAAGAAAAACCACAAAAACGATTTGTTTTGTTGCATTTTAATTGAGTAACAGAATGCAGAACAAGCTCAAGGAAATAATTTCCCAAGGCGAGATGTGAGTTTATTTAATTGAAATCAGGGCTGGAAAACTTTTTTTGGCCAGGTCTCTGGCATAACAAATGGCTAAAGAAAGCAATCAAAGCAAATGACTCAATTTTTTGTCGGTTTGGAAAGGTGCTGTCACAAAAGTTTTCCCAAATAAAAAAGAAAATTTTGTATTCGCCTTGATTTTCCTTTTTTTTTCTCCATTTTTTCCGTCTGTAATTAAGTGGCGAATGAGAAGGGGGCCGACATGGAGGGTGGGATAAATCTGCTTTGAAAATGTCATTTTACTAAGCTCTTGCCACTCTCCCGTTCAATCCAGCTGAAGCGTAAATCTCATTTTAATGCCAAGAGAGTTCTTAATTTAGTTTAATTACACCAAACACACGAGGGGAGCGGGGCGGGAAATGGGGAAAAGCGGAAAAGCGGGACTCTGGAACACACACACACGTTAACAAGTTTTTGTTGCTTTTGTTGCCGCTGCCTCAAAGGCAAAGTCTGGCTTGGTTTGGCCTGGCTTTTCCGCAGCACCCTTTTGCCCCGATTTCCAGTTCCTGTTCCCTGTTTCTGGGTTCTAGGTTCTGTTTTTGCCATCGCTGCATGCTTCAATGCGATTTTAATTACAAGAAATATATGCAGCCGGAGCAACTCTGCAGAGTCAGCCAAAGTCGCGCCACGAATCCTTCGTACAACATGACGTATGCGTATTCCAGATGAAAGGGATAGATACACAGGGGTAAAATATAGAAAGGTTTTTTTGAATTTTTTGTGTAGAAGATATAGACAAAGAATTTTATTACAACTTAATTATACTGTTCCTACTTAAATTAAGAATAAAGTTCTGTTAAAAATGTAAGGATCTGTAAATTTTATATGTATACATTTTTTTAAAAGAATGAATGATATGGCTAATACTAAACGTTTGCCTTAGAGATTTTTTCATTCGATTTTTAAATAAACTTAAATCTGAGATCCATATCGATACAACCATCGTTTATGGAACTAGACTTAAATACTGATCCAAATTCACCATGTCTAGTAAAAATTCAGTTTTTAAAATTATTGGAAAAAGGGGAGTTCCTAAAATGTCCATCATAATCTAGATTACTAATAGTAATGTATATAATGTTCAAGCCGTATTATTTTGCAATTATTACATTGTAGTTGAAATAAGTATTTTGAAAATTGGTAAAAAATATTTTTTGGGAAATTTTGATAGTAAGTGTGAAATATAAATATCTAATAATTATTATTATAATATCCATTTATTATTTGTACATAGATTTTTTTTTCCATTTTCGGGATATTTTGATAGTAAGTCTGAAATATAAATATCTAATAATTATTATGATAATATCCATTTATTATTTTAACATAGATAACATATTCAGAAAACTCTTAAATGGTTCATTTTTTCCAAGTGTAGTCTGTTGCAGGAAAAGCTGGGAGAAAAGGGGAGTAAAAAAGACACAAAGCCAGAAAAGGATGCGGCTCCAACTCTGATGAGTTGACTGCCTGTTGGCAACACTTTTGTGTTTCAGCCGCTGCTCCTCCTTCTGGCTTGCTACGTAATTATGCGCACACAAAATTCCAACAAATTTTTGCACGTGGAAAATACGGCACAGACCAAAGTTGGATAGAGACGGAAAGAGCACAAGTGACGGAGACGGAGACAGGGACAACAGATGGCTGTTGCATTTGACTGAGCCAAACTGACTTGGCCATGTTGTTCCCTGATGTCGCCTCGTGTTGTTTGCGTTTGTAACTCATACTTCGCAGCCGAACAACCCCACAACTCCTCTACAGCCTTTTTCGAATTTCGTATCTTCACTTTTTTGCAATTAGCAACAGCCGAGGGCCAGGCTAAATTGTTTGTGAATTTTCCATTTTCCAAGTTGAATATAGACAGCAATGCACTGGGGAAAATAAATGGGAGGTTCAAAAAGGGTTTTACATTTGTTGGATTATTAAAACTTTATATTTTTAACATCTCGTTAAAGAACATTTGTTTTGTAATATGTTTTTTAAAATATTTTTTTAATGTTATATTATTTTTTTAAGACAAAGGTTTGCAAATCTAAAACAAATCCCTATTTAACATTCATAATAATTTTTCTGTTCGAGTGAGTGACAAAGCTGGTGCGTTAGCAAGTCAAGTTCTTTCGCTTGAAGTTTATGTACATTCATTTGATGGGAAACAAGTGGCCTGGTTGGTTGGCGGGTTGTTCGGATGGGTAAGTGCATTACCCCAGTTGCCTGGCGAAAGGGAAATGCGAGTGGGGTTCCTCCAGATGAGGGTTGGAGGCGCTGAAACGTGACAATGCGGCGACATCCTCGAGGGCCGGGCGATGGAGAGATGGGCCAAAAAGAAGACACTGGCAACATCGCAAGGCAGTCAAGGCAACACTTTATCATGTCAGTTAGCAAAGTGGAAATGGAATAAAACCAGAGAGCTGCAAGATGCAGAGCAGGTCAGAAAGGGCACCCCAAAAGTTGTCGGGGGAATTTTGTGTTGCATTTTTATTTTTTGTTTTCTTTTTAATTTCATGTAACCCGCCCAAAGGTGGTGAGATAAATAAAGTAAGCTGAATAAAAATGTATCAACAAAAGGTGGAAAAATATGCATGAGATAAAAGTGCCCTTTGAAATGATTTTAAGGGGAAATTCTCTTTCATAATGTTTCTAAGAAGAGTTAAGAAAAACGGGGCCCGAAGAAATAAATAAGCTGAAATTAAGGTATAAAAGATGACATGTTATAGGAAGTATTTATCTTAGCCTAATTGGACTTATCGAAGAGAAACACTTCCATTAATTGAAAAATATAATTATTACTAATTATTCACAATAAATATATATTAAAGTAAGCTTATACTATGATATTTGTAAGATGGTACTTGCAACAATGTTTATTAAATTTTGAAAAGTCAACACCTCCAAAAAATTATGAAAGATCATTAACCCCTTTGGAGTTTACAAAGTTTGCAACAAAGTGGGGTTAACCCCTACGGCAATATAAAGGTGTGTCATGGCCTGTGCAAGTGTTGGAAAAACCAACGAGAACTCGGCGAAAAATTCCCTCTGAATATGCAAATGAAAATGCAGAAACAGAAACAGAAGCGACAGCCAGCAGGACGAATGAGGTTAAGTTGAGCAGCGTCAATTGTAGCTGACGGAAATGAAAACAAGATGTGTGGCTGGGTGGAGGTGTTCTGGGTATTCTGGGTATTCCTGGTACTGGGCATCCCGATGCAGATGCAGATGCAGATGGAGATGAGCTAGTGCCACCGGGGGATGCGGTGGCTTTACTTTTTGTGGCCCTCCTCTTGGGCATAAAATTTGAAATGAAAATGTCGCGAAGTGTACGCAGGATGCAACAATGAAAAGTCAAGACAGTGAGAGAAAATGTGGCAAACTAAAAAAAAAAATTATGGAAAATATTGGAATTTATTTCTTAACTTTTCATATACCTTTTATGATTTAATAAAATTTAAAAACCAATTAATAAAATTTTATATCATGACATTTTTTTAAGTAAACAAGAGACATAGACATCAGGATTCTTTTTTTATTTTTGTATAATAACTTTAGCTTCTTCGGCCAAACATTTTACTTTAGAATTCAGAACTAGAATAATTTTCTCAGTGTGAATTTTGTTTTGTCAAAAGTCGTCTGTGCGTGCCTGTGAGCAAAACAATCCTGAACGAGTTTAATTCAAATTTTAAGCAACAAGCTACAAAAGGAAAAATAGGAGAAAAAAAAGTTTAATTAAAAATCGACTAGAAAGGTCACAAATGCACAACGATGAAAATAGAACTGGGGAACAAGATTGAGTGCTTGATGAAAACAAAGAAACTGAAATGAAGTCAACTGGCAGCTACGTTTGTTGCCTATCATTTCAGCTAGAATTTCAAAGGAAAATCAATTTAAGCCTTTGCTGCTCCTCAGAATCTCTGCTTTCTCCGCTTTCTCATTCACATATTGATTGCCACTTCAGAAAAACAAGACAATCTAAAACAGTTTCCTTGGAATAGGCTAAAAATGGATTCGTTCGGTTTGTATTCCCCTTTTTCTTTTTTTTCCGTTTCATTTCGGGTGCTTAACTATGGAACTAACAATATTGAAATCTCATTTCGACAGAGAAAAATTAAAAGAGAATTTCCATAGAAGCAATCACAAGGCTGTGACCCAGACTGGGCGATGAAAATTATATGGTTGAAATTCAGGGTCCGAGTTGGTCAATGGGGCAGATCCACAAATACTACTTATGCTTCAGTCATTAGACCGTTGCCTCATTCAAAAACATTTTTTTTCGTGCTTTGTAAATTATTACTTTTCCGCAGTTTTTTGAAGAGAGAAAAACATTATCTATTCAACTAGTTTTTTTAGGCCAGCAAGGCAAAATCTTTTTCGTTACTTTGCTTTTAATTATGCCCCCGTCTAAGGCCTTTTTTTCGGCTTGGTTAACTTGTGCGTGGCCAAAGAGATCATAATGTGCTGCGGCCCCAGGTGGCTCATTAAAAAATAAAGAAAAAATCGCCTCAAAACCAACAACAAGTCATCGCAAAAATTGGGCAAAGTTGAGCCACGTTTAGGCGCCTAACGAGTTCCGAGTGGTTATGAACAAAACAACGCAAATTTAATTTGTTTGCGTCGTGTTTTGTCATAAATATGTAGAAGGGGGCAAGAAACTGCTCGGTAATGCCAAAATATTTTGAGCACCGGCTCTGACAATTGATTAAACATTATAGTTATGTTGTTATGTATTTTGATAGATGATTAAGTCGAGGAGTTCAAGTTTCAATAATTAATCATAATTTGTCTTCTTCTATTTGCAGGTACGTCTATTTTTTGGGATTGGTCTCTCGGTGCTCACTCAAAAAAGATTAATGTAGTGCTAAGTACAAGTTGTTTTAAAATATAAAAAATATTATGGGCGTTTTGGATACTTATATAACAAAGGGTACTTACGAATTCCAAAGACTAGAGTTTAGTAACTAAAATTCTAACCAAGGTTAAGATAATCAAACGATAATAGTACTTGAAAGGATTTGCTACTAGTAGCTGTGTTCACTTGAATTGGAAACTTTTAATTTAAAAACATTTTGCATCCATATTTCAAGTGATAAATCATAGGACAGTTAACCTAAAGACCCATGAAATACGGATGTATTTTAAGATGAGTCAAAATATTCACATTAATTCACAATGTTTACACATTCTTTTAAGATTTCTTTGTTCCCGTTTCGATATTCTTGTATATTTCGTTTTTGTTTAACTTTGGCGTGTTTTATCCAAGTTAATCTTGGTCAACAACGGATCTGTTTTTCCCTTTTTCGCCGCTTCGATTATGGCAAAGTGTCTTTTATCTCATTTTCTCGAACAAAATTTCCTACTTTTTCCATCCCAGTTGATGTTGGCAATATAAACAGCATCCTGTCTGCGTTGTTGACACATAACAGCATTGCGTACTTTAGCTGCCATCTATAAGAGGAGCATTTCCCGGCATTTTCCCACTTCTTCCTACTCCGGCTTTTATCCTTTTCCCCGCACTACACCCGAACTCCCTATTTTCCTCACTCGATATCGCGCCATTTCGCCTCAATCATTTCAATCAGCTTTGGCTCACTTATAGCTTCACTTACATTGACTTGCCTTTTGGCTTCTGTCTGCCACCTTAAACCGCCCGTTTCTCAATAGCTTCTCCCTGATGGTTAAAAACAGGGGCGTACCCAAGGGGGAATATGAGTTTTCAGGGTTTGATAACCACTTAAAAGAGCAATAAACTAAATTAAACTAGAACACTACCAAAAAACTATAGATTGGAACCGTTTTATTCGGAAAAAGGATCCAAAGATTTGTAGATTAAAGAACATTAAATTATATTCCCATGATTAGTTTTATCATAGTTTCATAATGGTATTTTTGGTATAATAAGATATTTCTTCACCTCATTGAACCAGTTAACCTTAAAATTTTATAGTTTATTACATACTCCTAAAAACTTCCTTATCTTTAGATCTATACCCCCCTCATTAGAAAACCCCGTACGCCTCTGCTAAAAATATTTTTGTATCTGTGCATACTTTGTGTATATTGTGACTTAAGATCGAACTTTAATCAAAGTAAACTTTTATGCGCTTTGGCTTTGGCTACACACAATTTTAAGGCGCTTTTTCCTTGGTTTTTTTTCCTTTTTTTTTTTATGCTTGGTTGATGGATTTTGATACTTCCCCACTAGCCCCCCTGCGACCCATCAGCACATTGTGCGTTTTCCAGGAGTAACAAGTTGCCTGGCCATATAAAAGGGATATATGGTGGAAGGAGTGGTGCAAAATTGAATGGGGTACATACCAAACCACACCAGAAAGTCAGAAATAAGAAAGCTGTGTGTGTATGGGACTAACCAAAAAAAAAGTAAGCGGGAAAAAGAAGCGAAAACTTTAAATTGAAAACTGTATTCAAGCGTTAAATTGGCTTTTTCTGCGTTGCTCCCTCTCGCTCTTGCACACACAGGAAGCAGCTGCCTGTTTCTACAACCGTTACCCTTTCCCCTTTCACCTCTCTTAACCCCTCACACAATTCTATGCCACAATGCACCTCATTCGACGCTTGCACTTTCGCCTTTCAGATGGGGCAGGTTTTTGTTTTTCGGCGCTTTTATACACCCTCTGCCTTGCCCTCAGGTGTAGTCATTTTTCAAGAATCCTGGTCTAGAGAAAAATAAAACCCTTTGCGGCGCTTTTATCAAAATGTATTCTTTCAGTTATGGTTACAATAACAGAAAAGACCAATGTTAGATTGAAAATGGAAAAAAAGGGCAAATGTAGGAAGCCTTTTTAAATAGACAAATGTAATATTTAGTTAGCATACCATGTTGGATACCTATTGTGCTAAAAAAAAATGCGTACACTGAGAAAACTATCTAAGAACATTGTTCTTGAATTGAGAACATACGTTCTTAAAAACCGTGTAAGTACATTTTGGTATCAATGTAAGAACGAAATGGTGAGAAGACAAAAGTAAAATTTAGTTTATTTAACAAATTTTTGATAAGTATACACTAAGGACTGAACTAATACTTTATTTGTACATACAATGTACTTAAATACCGCCAATTCAACTTGATTCGAGCAAAAAGCATTTTCAACTCAGATGAGAACGTCAGAATTTTCTCTGTGTACTTAAAAAATGGAGTATACCTCCTAAAAATATTATTTTCCATTTAGGTATCCCTCTTAAAGGGTATTCGATGATATGTGTTCACCTAAGGCTATGAATCTATTTTAGCATTTACCATTTTTGACCAATTCCGAACGCTTAAATCAGCTTGGCCAAGTCATTCAAGGGGTCTCTCGCATTGGCTTGGCCATTACACATCTGTCCAATCGATTTACCCCCCTTTACTCTATTATCTCTTGCGCATAAATTCAAATAATCGTTGTATGTTTTGCATGTTAATTATGCACGCTTTGTCTGTGATTCTCTTCGATTGTGATTGGGATTGTGATTCTGTTTTTGGGGGTCTGGGGCTTTGTCTTCGATGTTTTTAGCTGCAGCTGTTGTTCCACGATGGCTGTTTGTATTTGTAGTTGTTGTACTTTCTGCCTTGCTGCTGCTTTATTGTTCTGTTCATGTTTTGCGTATTCAATAAGCGCAAACGGCAATGCCAACACATCCATACACACACATGGTGCCCGACCGACCCCACTTGAAAATCCCGCCTTCTGACCATATAAACCCATCAGCAACATCAACACCACCATTGAACCTCCCCCTACTCACTGGAATCTATGATTTTGACATTTGTTTTGGAGCTGCTCTGCATGCAAATGACATTGAAGCATTTGCCACTACATAACCGATTGTCAAATGTGTTGAGATGGGTTCTGGATGGTCAGCTAAAGTACCTACACTTGTGTGTATCCCACAAGAAATAATTCTAAAATTAATAGTAATTGAAAATATAGTTATAAATTATAATCTTTAGCATTGGGAAATTCATATTATTCCTTTAGCTATATGTATTATTTATCAAAATATAACTACATAAAATTCCACAAATTTAATTCAATAAGTATATCATCATATTTTAATTTAAAATTATGGTTAGAAATGCGACAATGATTTTAGATGACTTGTAAAGCAATTCCTGGTACCAAAAAAAATCCATGTTTCGTAATATACTTAAATTTTATTTTGGAATATGAAAGGCTTTTTCACATTTACTTTTACTTGAAATTTCGCACAACAATTTGTTTGCTGCTTTTTAATAACAGTGAAAATTATGGGAAAATTTCCATTTCCAATCTCAGCCCAAGGATATACAGTAGCCCCATCCTTCGGGGCAGACAAACACTTATCAAATTATCTTGAGACGAGCAAAAAAAGTATAAGATTGTAAGCTGGTGTTGCCTACGGGTGGGTCGTTGGAGCGATTTGAGTCTTGTTGCGTGCCAGATAGCCATCAATATGCTTTGGCGATATTTATGAGGCGCGCCCGCAGGATACGGGCTTTAATGATAGCCCAAAACAGGGCACTTAATTTCCCAGTCCCTGGGCTTTAGGAGCACCACCATATCACCATCGTACCACCGAAACCACCATCGTACAGCAACAGCTCTCAGGCTCCTCCGCACACAATCAATAACGATTTGATGAGGGCTCCCTTTTGGCAGCAGGATGCGAGTATCCAATTCACATCCACCTAGGCCATGGCCACTTAATTGTGTGTATACATATGTGTGTAAGAAACGAAAGCGAAATAATAATGAGGGTAATATTGGGCGGTGAAAGGGGGTGAGTAGTGTACTAAAACTGAAACAAAATAAGAAATTGAACCAGCTAACAACTGGAGTATAACAAATTTGCTGTTGCTTTCGTCTTTGTTTCCTTTTAATACCGCCAAGAAAGGGTACTTAACTAAGTAAAGTAGAAGCATTAGCTAAAGTTTTGTAGGTTTAATGTATAAAACATTGTAAAATACCACAAAAGAATTAGCGTCTACATATTTATTTCATTTATTGCTACATTTTTAGTATCTGTTTTGAAGTTTTGATTGTAAAATATGCTTACAGTAATGGATTTTGAAATTGCACTTTCAATTTATGGCTCGTATTTCAAATGCATTCACTTGAACACCTTTAAGCGTTAAAGGAGACTAAGTATTTTGCTTTTGAATATATTTATTATATATCTGACATGTTTTAAAGATTATGATATTAGATTTATAAATAATTTTAGAACTGCGGACGGTGAATTTACTTGAAATTTTAAATATTCAAAGAGTATACCAAAGTATTTCATTTATTCTGGACTGTTCTTAAAGTTTTTTGTTGCCTTTGTGTCCGCAACAAAGAAAAGTACCAAGTAAAAACTAAAAGTGGCCACTACTCGTCCTCAGCCTTCTTTTTCTCTTGGCCGAAACTTCCTTTTAATGCGGCCCAAACACGCAAGCCAATTTGTTGTTGCTATTGTGTTTCGTTATTGTTTTTGTTGTTACTGCCCCTTATTTACAACCGTGGAAAACATTTATTCTACTTCTTAGGGTTATAGCCGTCGTTATTGTTTCTGCCGGCATTCATTTCGCCCTGTTTAGTGTGTGTGAAAAAACTAATAAAGGGCAATTTGGGCAATTCAAATTTGATCGTTTTATGGAAATATGTTCGTCATTTCAACACTGCGGGCTCTGACTTTTTTTTTTCTAAATTTTGTAATGCAATTATGACAAGTTTATTGAAATATGCTGGTAAATATTTTTGGTGAGAAGGGTGGTTTGTTTGCCCTTGGCCACCCACACCACCTTGAATTTGTACATATGCTCGCATGTGTACACACATGAGCACTTAATCGACGCCCACACACGCACACGCACCCATTTGAGCCATATATCTCTGTTAAGTTAACGCATTTTCTGGAAATCAAAGTAATGCATAGCCCTGTCATGGCCACGCCCACAAAGTCAGCTAAGGCTGGAAATAAATTGGTAGCTACTAGTGATGGAAATATTCTTGTTACGGAAATACCCTGTATTTGCAAAAAATTATGGGTAATATAAACAAGTTTCCTTGAAAGTGATTTCTTTTTTGTATATGTTATATTTTAAAATCATGAAAAATCAAATCAGATTCCATGTTTTACAGAAGAAGATTTTATAGGGATGGTATTATTCTAATGTTTAAAATTATTTATCTTACGGAAGGACTACATTACATATAAATATTTAACACATATCCAAATATATTGTATTGCAAAATTAAACTAACAACACCTTAGTACTAAAACATGTAAGATTTTATTTATTATGACACGTTGTTTAGCTTAGTTAAAAGGGTATTTCATAAGTCTAAATTTCCTCTTAAGTAAGATTTATTGCTGTTGTTATTGTTGTAAAAAGTCATTACGTTTATTTATGTATTTCTGTATTTTTTCGCTCGAATGGAAGCCTCTTCATAGGTTGCCACGTCGACAGTATCTACGCCAAGGCGCCTACACAATCTCCACCTCCAAGCATTTCCATACTGTCTCTCGCCTCGTTTGACACTGAGCGCTAAAATATTTTGTTTAATTTCAATGCCAGTCACGCATATCCTGCAAAAGGCGCGTTGCCGAACCTCTAGTTCGCCCAACTCCCTTTGTTATTCTATTTTTAAAGAAAATGTTTTTTCGCCTTGAATTTAATTTTTATGATTTTTACAATGTTCTTTACAGTTTAAGTTGCCCCAAGCGATTTCCGGGATAGCAATAATTACATTGGCCTAGGTGTAAGTGTTGTGTAGTTGCCGCTAGGAATGGAATGCTAATGGAAAATGCCTCCAGCACACCGCCCCCAATCTATCTTTATTTTGAAATATATGAATTTTAAAATTCCGCCGTCGTCTTCGTTGACGTTTTTCCTATTTTTTTTTCGTCTCGTTGTCGCATGAAGCCAACGCCCAGCAGCTAAACAAAAACAAAAAGGAATTCTATCTTAATGAATTTGACCCCCAGTGTCAATTTAAACTGATTAAATGGCCAGACCCGAGAGCTCAGCCCTCTCATTCGCAGCGAGATGAGGGAAAACAAAATCGTGGAACGGTATGAAAAGAGTGTCGTTGGCGGAAATGTTTCTCTCTATCTGTATTTGTTTTTCGTTTTTTCGTTATTTTTAATTTTGTAATTGAAAATTTAAACATTTTTTGTTTACACATTTTCCAAATACGTTACGCAATACATTTATGTGTGTTTCAACAATGCCAGAAACACAATCCGTGAATCTGCTTTTGGCACGGGAATTCCAAACAATTTACGCACATTTAAATTGAAAAGTCCACACACATTTACCCGTGTATATTTCGATGGATTTTATATATAATTTATTCAATTCGGTTCTTGTTTTTAACTTTTTTTCCTCTTTGCATTTTTGTCACGCAACAAATCTGCGCTAAAGTGCAGATGTGTTTGGGGTGAATTTTATATTTGCTTTTGACTTTTTGAACTCAATTCATGTGAAAATAAGCGGATTTATGTGAATATACTGGGACGCAGTATTTTATTTTACTCTTGCCAGAGGCATGCGTTTATTTTAAAAATAAATTTGATGGAAAATATTTGGTCATATTAATCTATAGTAATTTGGTCGAAGTAAAGCGGATCATGCGAATACATGAACTAACCTATGCTATCAAAATATTATACAAATTTGACTATTTGAAATTGCAAACTAATTTGGGACTTGCCAAAAAGTTAAAGGCCCCCGGGGTAAATAAAATTGGGGAACATTTTAATATTATATTTAAGCAAATTTTTGTGTGTATGATATCTAATTAGCATTTTTTCTTTATTTCTTTCAGGTATGTTCTGCATAAACAATTATTGGGAAATCACGTAAAAACCAACCTGAAATCATTTAGCTATTTCACCCCTTAGTTAAGTAGGAACATTTAAATGCTATCGGTGAATCTCTAATAACATTTGTACTGTACTGCTTTAAGTGCTTTTTAATAATACTTATTTACTGCCGCCGTTACGAATCGTCGTGGTGCCAAAATGAGGTTGAACATCCTATTTGTTTCTTATAAGTTGTATATGCGGAAATAGCTGCTAGAAAGGTGGAAAATACTGAAAGGGGAGTCTTGCCTGAGTCATTTACTACGCCTTAATTCTCCGAATTAAAATGCTGTACATGCGGTACGATTGCCATTGCCATTGGTCGCTTAATGAGCAAACTGCTGCCATATCGACATCGTCTGGAGTCTAATTTTAGCTGCCTTTGGCCTCCGACTTTGGGCTGTCGAGGGATCTGGAATAGGCTGTTGTTTCTGCTTCTGTTTAACCATAAGGCCGTGGGGATGATACATATAAATACACTGAGATTTTCTATGTATAATTCATTTGTAAAATCACAGATATTCAAATTATAGATATATTATGGACAAAGGTAAACAAGTAATAAATAATTTTTATTAAATATTATCATTAAATAATACCGAAGGTTTACAGAACTAAAAATCAATCAATACATTTTTTTTTAGTAATTCTTCAATGGGATTAACTCGTCAGAGGTTGAGGGTCAAACCTCAAGATAGTAAAAATATTTTGAAAAATGAAATATGATAATGGGTCTTTTAAGATCCCTTATAATAAGATGTATTTTTCTTTCTGTGTAGTGTAGACAGTCAAAAACGCAGCATGGGGTTGTCTGCTTCAACAGCAGCAGAAAGGCAGAAAAAAGAAAATAAACAGGCGCAAAACCGGGAATAGGGGCTAGCAAAGAAGCAGAGAAAACTTTATTAAAGAGGTAGCCGGAGTTGCGATGGACGAGGAGAACACTCCATACACAATTACGACAAATCCGCAGCTCTCTGGGTACTCGCCACTCGGAATCCCCCAACTCTTGGGTGATAATGCGAACGAACCCCAAAGAACTCAGAGAAACTCGACTGCTCGGGGATAAAAATAGACAGCAGAAAGGATATTGTAGCAAAGTGGTGGAACTCTGAGTGCCAAAGAAACGCAAAAAGAAAAACGGAGCTGAAAATCAAGAGGAAAAACACGGGCTAAAGGGAAAATCTCTGCAGTCGCCATGTGTTGCATTTCAAAGTGTGTGAGTTATGGGCAGTGGGGGGGTAAATGGAATGAAAAACCCCCGAGCTGAAGAAACACTGCCAGATGAGACGACAAATTACAAGATGTCGAGAGGAGACTGTACTATGATGCTATGCACCTGCGAATCAATCAAATTCCAGTGCAGCGAAACAAGCTAACTTCCGCTAATTGGAGTCTGTATACAAGGGAACTTGATAACGCGAATTAGGATAGAAGGTCTTGATTTATGGGTGTTGAAAGAGATACAAATGAAACTAATTTACCCGTGTTATATATTTTTTAGATATTAGATATTACTAGTTTATTTTTGATACACTTTCATGCATTACAAAAATTGTTATATATTTGATTGTGAAAGAAAACCAAACTTAAATCTTTTATATTCCTGATTAATTAGTCGAGTGCAACGTTATTTCGTTCAGTTCCCTTTTGAGTGCATCTGGATAATTCGTTGTTGAATTGCAAGCGATTACCTGGAAACACTGTTCTCGCATGAGGGTTAAAGGTAATCAAAGTCCAAGTACAACCCTTATGGAAATGGATAATTAAAATCGACTTCATTTTGGCCCTACGCAAAGTCTGCTGCTCCGATTGCATATTTTGCAAGTGCTCTCATATCAGAAATTCCCAAAATATTTGCCATTGCATACATAATGCTTGGAACAGGATGAGGAAAGCCACAAGGCACAAGTTGAAGACCAAGAATTCGCTTGGCTTGGGTTGGGAAAACATAATTCAAAGGCCAGGATATGCATTACATTTTTAATTGCTTTCGAAGAGATGAGTAGTTTGCTGAGGGGAGAAAGAATGGATCCCTAAACAACCCTAAAGCATATTGAATTCCAATGAGGTTTAGATAGGGCGGAACAAGAAAAGATTTTTAATTAAGAAAAGTATGTTTTATAAGAGTTCAAATTGTTTATGTTTTAAAGTTGCATTGGTATATTTAATAGAGTAAAAACTAATAAACTAAACTTTTTAGTTACTTCCTTTAGGAATTTACAATTTCAGTAAACAAATTCTCCTATTTCTTTTATTTGATGAACCTGTTCTAAAGCTTTTGCCCCAAACTTTATGCTTCATTTATTTAGTTAGACCGTAAACCAAATCTCTGTCTAAACTGCACTTTTTATCATAACAAAAGTTCAATAGTTGTTTTTTCTAGAAAAAAGTAAACTTCTTTCTAGTTCTAATCCAAAAAGTTTTGTGTAATTTTCACCAAATTTACTTCCCACTCCGGGGCTGTTTCCATGAAAATAAATTTTAGCTCCTACACTTTAACTAAAAACAATTTCCATAAAACTCGGGCTGCCTGTTCGCAAGTCTGCCTGTAAAGTCCTGTGAAATCCCCAGGACATTTATCAACAGAGGCTGTGCCGGCAGCTTATTATTCTCCGGCCGCATTTCAATGGGAAAATTTTAATTAAGGCTGCGATGTGCGATGGTCGATGGCCTGTCGTCCACTCACCACTAAATCTCAAATGTCAATGGGGCTGTGGTCACAAATTTTTGGCCACCAGGCGGCCTCTGCATCCAAAGCCATTTGTAATGGTCCACGGGGGAGAGCAGGAAAGGTGCAAATGCCACGGGCAGGTGTCGTTGTGGCCAACAAAAAATGGAGAAATCCCAGCTCAAAGTTCGCTTCCTGCATTCTCCCCTCACCCCCACGTACTTCATCCCATCTAAAAATGATAAATTATCCGAAAAATTTTGCAAACTCCTGAAAATTACGCATTAAATCATGCAGAAAGCAGGAAGAAGTGGGTAAGTCGCCCAGAGGGTCACCAAAGGGTTAAGCACTGGCAAGTCATTGTATAGTTTACGACTGAGATTTTCCAGTGAAGAAGAGGAATTTGCGTTTTATCGCTCGCATGAGCTGCAATTTTATTACATTTTTATATTTATTTTTTGTGTGCTTTGTGTTTTATTTGTCCAAAAGGAAAATATTTGTATGCTGTTTCCCTACCGGTCACGTTTGCTTTTTGTGTCGGCTCGTAAATTCGGGCAAACAAACTGCAATTGCACAAGGTGAAACATCAGCCAGCGATGAATATTCCCCTTTCCGCCCACAAGAGTTCGGGGCTATTTTGTATTTTCATTATTATTACCAGCCAGCCAGGTGTGGTCGTCTCCTTGCTTGGCACATATTTCATGGCTATGATTTACTCCATTGTTCAGGGCTGTTGGCCACCCCAAAGCACAAGCACAACAAACACAGCTCGAGCAGAACAAGTGCCCAGTTTTTGGCAACGCCCCCGCAAAACCCCAAGTCCACATCATCATCATCTTCATCATCATCATCATCATCATCATCGGCATCGAAATGTTTGTTTTGGCCCCTTGGACTTGGGTCAAAACTATAGTTAAGACATGAACCTAATTTACTGGCTGAGTGCTTTTCATGCTGTTTGGCCTGGCCATTTGCGGAGAATTTCCAAATGTCTTTATCTCGTTGGCTCTAGTTTCCTTTGAAAAGCACTCTTTTTACACCATAAACCTTGTGAAAGAGACGGAAAAGCTAGTCAATTTTTGAGAAAATCCAACTATAAGATTTTTAAGACCTGAAAAATCGACCACCAACATTTAAACCAACTCGTTTATTGCTTTGGTCACACTAAAAAGTCAAAGTTGTATGCCACGAAGATTTTTTATTAATCTATGAGTTTTCTTCAAAAATCAATGTTATACACTAAGAGCAGAGTACTACCAACTTGTTGATTTTGTGCCCACATCAAAAAGTCAAACCACAACTTTTTATGGCTTCCATTACCACACTACATTATTCGACCCTTTAATTGCTTAAAGCTTCGAGTTACAAAATTGGTTGGTTAATTGCCGGGCAACCTGCTGGTTGACCCGTCAGGATGTCAATCGATGGGAATATCCGACGTTCAAAGGCCTTCGCTAACGTTCGCCTAATTGCCAGTGAAGGTAGAGCAAGTGCAAGCAATTTACGTCTTTTTATCAGCCAGTTGTGTATAGGCTAAACGCACTTCATGTTAGCAGTATCCTTGAGCATCCTTCGAGCAGCCACTTGATATCCAACACACATACACCCATAGGGACAGCCAGATAGACACGCTCTTGGTTTTTAATGAAGGCTCATCATCAACAATGTTGGGCCCATCGAGGTAGAGGCACACGGAACGACAAGGTAGGGCTGCTAACCAATTACTTAGTCATTGCAGCCATTAGGGCAAAATAGTCGGGGGGGATAATTGACACTCTAGAAGGAGGAACGCCCTACCGAAAACTAGCGCCAGTACTTGCTGGGAGTGCGAATACTGCAGAACGAGGGGAATAGCCCCCTGCGAATCCTTAGATCCCCATCCACCGGGTCCCTATCACCGCCCTCGCCAGCCCCATCCATTTGATGGCAGGTGAGCTGGTGCTTCTCGATATTCGGATCATAGCAGATACTGTGGCGCCAGAAGGAGGAGGTCAGTTCGAAGTCAACAGCATTGATGGGGGCCAGCATGCAGACCACGACTATCTTGTCGCGGCCCTTTTTCGAGAGCTCGGCATCCTTGCACATTGTTATGAGGACCCGTGAGTGCTCGTTGGGACTCAGGACTCCCCAGCGGGGTCGGATATTGAACTTGCCGTACACTGTGCTTTGCACCTAGATAAGGAAGGGAAAAGTACATTTATCGGAAACTTTAACCTCTGGTTAAGATACACCGTGCTTTGCAAGTGTTAAAAAATTATTGGGTAAGGATTCCTTACTAAGGAATAGAAATTGTCTATATTATTAGATTCTAAAGTCGAATCAAAGAAAGTAAAATTACAAATACATAAATCTGATGAGAAACTCTTACCTCTGGTTAAAAAATAGTTACCTTATAGGTTACTGGCTTTTCGGAAACATTTCTGATGGTGACTTCCTGACGGTTGTTGGTTTGCGTGAAGGTTAATGTTCCATTTGGTGAGATTTGTAGAGATTTTGCTGGCATGTTGTTTAAAATCATTTCGCTATGTAAAATTTGGAAAACTAATAAAACCTTTGTTTAAAATTTGCCTAAAATTATAGGAGACTACGATTAAAATCTGAAATTTACACAAGGATTGTGGGAAACCTTCTGAATTTTGTTGTACACTTGTTAAAGAGCCTGCCTAGTTATAGGAAAAGATAAAGTAAGGAAGCAAGTAAAATATATATAGGTATCATAATTTTTTATTTAATGATCAATTTCAAATAAAATTAAAACTAAAATGAATTTTAAGTAAATGTAGTTATATCTTTCATGATCCATTTTTAAAATTTGATTCTACAAACGCTGAATGGCGGATAATAAATCCCCTTTCTTGCTTAAATCCCCAACTTAAATCCCTCTGGGTTCTTAGCCCTTCCATGCCTATAGAGCCATAATAATCACCTTTCGGCCACCGCATTGCGGAGGCGCTCCTTTACACACAATTGACCCCGAATGTGTGTGTGGAGCCAAGTTGTGGGCCACGTATTAATTACATTTCAACGGTCGCCGCTCAAGCAAATCACAAAATCCAGTCAGCGCCGCCAACAACGGCAACAACCAAACAACAACATTTACGGCCAACAATTTGCTTTCGAAAACAACAAAAGGGGAACAAAAGTTCCCACACACTTGAATTTTCAGTTCAGGGCACTGCAGAGGCTTCACAATCCTTGGTCAGTCGAGCATTTTGAGCTTAGCCGGCGCTTAGGCTAAATGACCAACCAATAGGTGGTGCTGTTGGTAGTAGTACGAGTGGATAGTATGTAGACCAGAACCACGGTGGCAACTACAACAACAGCAGCAGCAACAACAATAAGCTGTAAAATTAATTGATTTACAAGTGTGAAAATGCGCAGAGCGAGACAGGTGGAAATGCCAGTGGGTCATAACAATAACGCCTGTCGGGGGAAATGGGAAATGAGAATGAAAATGAAAACGTACCGTAAGAATGCACACTTAGTTCTAGCTTAGTTCTGTGTATATGGCAATACAGAGAGTGTAAACTACAATCCGCTTAACGATAATTGCCGCACAACGCCCACACACCCTAACCCCTTTATTACAGTGAAAGAAAAATATTTCGAGAATTAATACAGAAAATAACAGTGTATTGTAAAAGAAGTCATTATAATATGATCTATCGATTGAATTTTTGCTTGGGGATGTAAAAATGTTTAGAAATATCTAAAGGTGTGCGATAAGGAAAGTGCTGAAAAGTATGTTATGAAATATACATTCCTGTGCTTATCCAGTGAAAATAATATTATTATTACTATATTATTTATTTGAATCTTATACAATGTTTTTCTCTATTATAGCTAGCTAGTATTTAAAGAATATTATTAGAAATTAATTTTTTTGTAGACTAAATATAACAAAGTGAGATTTTTTTTGGATAAGTAATTAAATAATTTCCAATTATTTCCCCCTGTGTAGCGTTATTTTGTCGCGTGCTCTTTAAAGCCAACCTAATGACCCCCGGCCACGCCCACTTCCTGCACCTGCTACATCCATAAATTGCGTGTAATTTTGGATTTCTTGCTGTTTGAATGTTCACAAAACTCATTTATATTTCATAAACTTAAAGGTTGGGAGGTCGGTAGGTAGGTTGTGGGGAGCAATGGGTGTCCGGAAGTAAGCTTTTGTTTTTCAGCCGTTAGTTCCTTCCGCTTCGACTGTTTGTTTATTTTTCCAAGTTCTGTTCAGTTTTGTTAGGTTTTGTTTGTTTGGGCCTTGTTTTGTGAGGGAATTTAAGAAGCTTCTTGGGTCTTTGCGTGCTTTTTTGTGATCGTAAAAAAACGTTTAAGGTTTCCATTGAAGAGGTCTTTCCCAGAGATTGAATGGTGGAGTTTTCATGATAAAATGCTCAAATCGCTGGGCGTGGCCAAAGGACAAATATTGTTACTTTGATTGCATTTAATGTCTAAACGCGCAAATCAATCAATGGCAACAACAACAACCGACAACGTCTCGATTTCGCTGCAATCGTTGCAATCATGAGAGTCGTTTATTTGTTGCGAAATCACAGCTAAAATGCTGTTCAATTGCCGGTCTAGCTTTTTTGGGGGTGATTCAATAAAGACAAGTGAACTCGACTTCATGAGCACTCAGAGAAAAAAGCATATCCCTAGCAATTATGTTGTACAAACTTATCTGATAAGAAATAAGTGGTCTTATAATTACCAAGGGTTCATTTCATTGGGGGAATGAATATAATCGTTTATCCAATGTTTGTTGAGTACTTAGCTAAATGGAAAAGCAATCAAGATAAGCAAAAAAATTGGAATATTCTATTTTAGAATTTTAGGAATCTGAACTTCTACATATGAAAAATGTTATTTTTTTTTTATTTTTTCTACCATTATGTGGGGTTGTTTTATTTTTTTTAGGAATTCCACATTAACGAGAATTTTGGTTCCTTTTGTTCTCTGTGCAATCCCTAAAATATCCACGAACCTGGGAGTAAATGTGCCACGGTAATGTGATATTTCTGACTTGATTGCACTCTTGGTTCAATTGGCGATTTTCGTTGGGTACTTTATCATTCCGTAAACGATGTCAGCGCAGAATTAAAATTGGCCACTCGATAATATCGCTATCCAATTAAAATGGGGGAAAACTGGGAAAGTGCAGCTGAACATCAAACATGCTGAGTGGCCGTACTTCTTAGGAGGCCACGTATTTAGCATGGGTTTCGCATCATTTCAAATGATATTTTCTATTTCAGCCCTTCGGATACGCTTTCATGATGCCTGTTAGCCCATGAAAGAAGCCACATCAAAAAATATCTATGCTTAGGCAAAATAAAAGTAAAGTTTATCTGCTTTTCGTTTTTTGTTTTAGTCTGTGATGTTTTTTTGATGTTGCGCCAATTGACAGGGCCTTTAATTTCTCTGGCTTTTTTCCTCCCATTGCTCTTTAGTTTTGATTTTTTATTTTCTTTGGTCTTGTCAACGCATCGTTCGGCTGCCATAATTCAAGTCTTTCTGTCTGTTGGTGGCACGCCGTTTGCATAGCCAAACATTTGCTCTTAAATAAAAATTTATTTGGTATTTGTGCGAGTTTTTTTCACTCACTTTTTGCCTTGTTTATTGACAAGTTGAGAGGAACGTGAAGATCTCTACTTCGCTTTTTGTTTTATGTATTTACTTTTATTTCGTTTCTTTTTTTTTTGGACTCTTTGTGTGCCTTTGGATATTTGTCTTCATTTATTTTTATTGATTTTTGTGCTACTGCCCAGGGTTTTCGGTGCTGATTTAGTACCTATATGTACTATGGTAGACAGCGAGTGGTCAATGGCCAATTTCGTTTTCATTTGCTAAGCCAGTGAGTAATCACAATGCATTTATCTATCGACCTTTCGCACACTTTCCACTCCACCCAAACAGCACAGTAGCTTTTCAATTATTTAATTTTCCGCTCACGTTTTGTTAGTTTTTCACGTAGTTTTTCATTGGCCCTCAAGCTAAATGGGACAAAAGGAAAATCCTAACGAAATTTGGCGATAAAAATCTTCGAATAAGAAGCGAACCGAAAGTGCATCTTCAACTCTCGAAGGCGGCGACATTCTCACGTTTCCATTGGCATTAAGGTTTAGTTGATCGCCTTCGCCATTTAAAGGCGAAGAGGGTTTTACGAAGTGCAATCAGAATTGTTTAATAATATTTAAAGTTATGATCTAATAAAAATATGCTTATAAAATGTTGAAAAACTTGTAGTTGCTATATTGTTTTCTTTATTTCAATTGTAATTACTACAGACTTTTATTTTGTTTAAAAAAAAAAGTTGTTAAAAAAATACATCATTTGAAATATAATTATTTTACTATTATATAGCTTATAATATGTTTCTTTTTGTAACCTACCATAAAAGTAGTTACTATTTTATGGCGTTTTTTTCAAGTGTATGTGTGGGTGTGTGCTACTTTTTCCCATTCACTCGCTTCCATGCTTCATTTGGCAAAGCTGCAAGGCAATTGATGACAGACTCGAAGTCGGAGTTTTGACTTTAGGTAAGGCAGCATAAATTCCATTTAAATGGCAAACCAGTCCTCAGCTGCTGCAGCATCATCATCATCAACACAGCCGTGATGCATCTTCAGGTTGGGCCATTAACAACTATGGAAAATGCTATGTGGGCAGCCCAGTGACACACTAAAGTGGCACCCAAGAAAGCAGCAAAAAAAATCGTATTTTTTATATTAAAAAAAAATATACAGAAAATGTCTGCACGAGGTAACAGAAACCGCATTTAAATGCCGGGTTGCAGTTCAAGTTTCGCTTTTGGTTTTTGCAGATGCGCTGGGATCCAACCCGTGTCCCCTTGTTTTCCCCTTCCATATATCCCCGATTTTTCAACCAACCGGTTTTATGGCTTAGCCAAGTTAGCCTAGGGCCATCTATTCTTCTCGCTTTTATTTTTTTCTGTCGTTCCTGGTTGGGTTTTTGCCTTTCCCGTTGCCAAACGTTTTGCCGTTGTTGTGGATATTGCTGCTGTAGGCACCTGCATTTGACGTTTTAGGTTTACCGTTTTGCAGTGGCAGTTTTCCACTGCTAACCTGGTCAGTTATTGCCCACTGCCCCCTCTGGCCGCCCTGCCGAGGCAGTAATTTCATTCATAAAGTTGGCTTGCCATTCGTTTCGTAACTTTAAGGTTAAACCCCCAAATTGGTCAAGCAATTTCAGAAAGTTCGGCTAAAGGGGTGATCAACAAAAGTTTTTATGGGGGTTTTATTTTTATATTTGTTATACACCTCTTTTTTATTTTTTAAATTTTAAAGCACCTGAATCAACTTAGGTTGAATATCTCAATGTCATGTTAAGACTCTAGTAGATTATCTGAAAGCGAAAGTTAGCAGGAAGCTAAAATGTTCTTAAAAAGATTTCATTAAGATAAATAGTATGATGATATAGAAAAACCAAATTTTTTTTGGAAAAAGCTAAGAAAAAAGTTCACCAGACATTGAGATATCGGTCCAAAGTAAACAAATAATCTATAAATTCACAATTTCTTTGTATTAACATTTTAAAACTCACTGGGAGACGCAGCCTTAGAAACTTAGACCTGCATTTTACCAATAATAATTTTCTTTCTTAATAATTTCCCCAAAACTAAGTAAAATTCTGACGATATGAAAGGACCTTGTAATTTGATCAGGATGATTGAATGAATAACTGTAGGAATTTGCCATTCCTTTCCGTACCAAAAATTTCCATAGAACCATATTTAAATAATGGGATTCTCAAATGGTAATTTTATCCTTGACTAGCGACGTGTTTCAAAGCCGTGAGCTGAGCCTTAATTATAGGCAAGCAGCAGCAGCAGCGCGGCTTATTGCATTACAGTGCTCATTACGTATACGAGACGTGTGACGCGCTTTTCATTAATTTTCCACCCAAACCACCCATTCTGTACTATGCACTGGGATGTGATGATGTAGTGTTTGTCTTATTAAAAGGATGCAGAGTGGCGAACATGGCATTTTGTGTATTTTGAAATAAATTTCCGTTCTGTTGATTTGCGAACAGATGCAAACTAACACATACACGCTAGCATTTGTATCTTGTAGCTCTCGTTGCTGCAATTTCAGAGCCATAGCAATTTCTGCAGTCATATTACATGTCACAACACACAACCCCCTCCTCACACCTGAACTTCCTCTTACACTTCAACACGCTTTCGCTGTAATTTCCTGTTGGCAAAAACTGAAAACTGACAGAGGCAGCAAAGCTCTTTGGTATTTGTAGTGAGTAGAGTGTCCTAATTTACACAAGGACTGTTCGCTCTCCCTCCCAGTTTAATATCCTTAGCTGGCAATTGCCATGTAAATTGATTTGGCACGTTCTGCATTTTGCTTTCCGTTTGCAATTATAGTGATGTGACCTTAGGCCAGGCCAAAAAAAAACCCAAAAGCAACTTGACCGGATCTCAGATCTCACCAAAATAGGCAGTGACATATTGCCCTGACATCGATATAATACTTTCCAAAATGTAATCTGGTCGACGGACGTGACCTGCATCGACCCACTTGCCAGTTATCCCGCCCAATTGGGCAATCAGCAAAAATCAGTAGAAGTTAAATAAAATACAGCCAGAGAGCCCAAAGAGACCCAAACAATCGGTTGGCGCGTGTTAGGCAAATTTTCAATTTCAATTGGTAACGTTTAATTGGCATTCGCGGCATGAGCCAAGCGGCCAAGTTGGCCCAGCTTTTTTATTTTAACGAGCGTCGCCCCAAATTTGCCATTGCATCGTAGACCAAAATTGGCGCTTCGATCGCCTGAATTGCGTCAGCGATTGAGCAATTGGTCAAATGCCTTCTGACTGTGTCAGGTTCAAAAACTTGGGAGTCGCCAGAGGAATACGTTATGGGTAATGGTAATGGTAATGCTAATCGAAACGGACGCACATGGCCAAAAAGACTTTGGTTGTAGGAAAGTGCGCAGTCAAAGACCACGAAAACAAAATCAACAAAATTTCACTCGCCATTCACGTCACGGTTTATTAATATTCCGTTGATGTAATGCGACTGAAACCGCACACATTATTTATATATAATTTGGTTTGACTTCTGACAAGTGTGGCAGGCTTTCGGGTTTGTTTAGTTGCTGTCTAAATATTTTGGTTCAATTTAAGATAATCTTAGTCAACAAAAATGCCAAGAAATAGTGCAAGAAACTTAAGATCAAAGAGGAATTTTCAAGATCTATGTTATAAAATATTTATTTCACGAACAATACAAAATATGATAAAAATAGGAGGAATTTTAAGCTAATGAATATATTGGGTAACTGTATTTTGATATATTGCCCCCATAAAAATAAACCTTTTTTCTGTCCGCCAGTGTAATTATATTTCACTCACTTTTCCAGTTTTGCTTCTTTTTGAAATGCATTTCCCAGCGTGATTTTTTTAGGCTTCCCCCACAAAAATTTGCGCGCATTTTTCTTTCATTATTTATGTTTTTCGAGGTATATGTATCATAATTTTTTTTTTTTGCGGCGCCCATCAATCACCAGTTGTGGAATGTGTGACACACTTAAGCGTAACGCATACGCAGCGTGTGCTGCCAAAATGCAATATATTTAATGAGAATGGAAAATTGCTCTAATATTTTTTTTTTGCATATATTTTTTCTTTGCATTGAACTGCCGAAAAATCGCTGGTAGACAAAACGCTTGAAAAGCGGGCACTTGAATGCGCAGCGAGCGAAATTGTTGCAAAATGGAAACGTAAAGTGTTTTGTTGAAAATTTTCCAAAAACAACAGAGGCGAATGTAAACAAAAAGCGATGGCAGTTGGCGCTGGCCCCAGTCAATAAAACAGTGCCAGCTGCCTCTTGTTTTTTCTGTTTTTTTTTTGTCTTCTGCAGAGTAACTACAAATGCAAATTGCCAGGGCCGCAGTGCCGAACGAAATATTTGCCATGTAAATATGGCCCCAAAAAATAAAAAATATATATATTTATAAAAAGTATACTTTTCGTCCTGGCCTCTGCTTTTCGCTCTCTGTTCAAGAGCAATTAAATGAAAAATATTTGCAAATGCAGCGAAGTATTTGCTTGAAGAGCCTGTGACCTAAAGGCCTCGCCTTCGCAAATGGTTGACAGAAAATTATGAAAACTTATTGGGAGTTGTTTAAGATAGAAAAGTTTTTGAAAGGAAAACTTTAGACGGTCGCAGACACATACGCAGACTCATTAAGAGAAGATGGCTGTGGTTCTCAAGTGCAAGTCAGCACATTCCCTACGTCAGAAGCTGTCGTAAAAACAGGGAAAATCAGGAAAAAGCAGAGGGAAAAACATTTTCATTGGCAAAACAGAATGAATTTTCATACAAAATTTTATGTAAATTTAACATGACAAGTTTTTTTCTTAACGTAACACGCTGTTTATATACATATATACACGGGTTTTAGAGTGCGCATATATCATGGGTTGGCCAACGTGGCGGATGAGCAACATGAGCACCAATTTGCACAGCAACGGATTATGTCACAAGATGTGGGGGGTGGGGGGATTTTTTCAGGGGATAGATACTTGCACCTCGCCGACTTGTCATTTGTGGCTTGCATTTAATTAACAAGCTAATTTTTCAAAGCGCAAATCGCCAAGAAGCCGAAACAGAACGCACACAAATATGACGACTGCAATTTGATGGCCTGTGCCAAAAGAAATATAAATAAAATAACCAAAACATTGATATATGTTTACGGCGCGTTGAAATAGCTGCTTTTATAGCTTATGCCTGCCAAGATAGATGAACTGTGTCCATCGCGATGAAATAGTTGAACGTCTGGGTGTTTAAAATCGTTTTTGGGTATTTTTAACATACAGAGCTAATTAAACGAACTAAACACTAAACTAAAACAAGGGCACACATTATTCAGCATGTTCTTGCAAGCAAATGTCAGTTTTCTTAATTGAAAAGCACAAATTGTTGGCAGTATTTATCATTTAAGTCATACCACTTACATGCATTTCTGTGACATTTGCATTAAATCGCAAAATTAATAACCATTTCATGTAAGCAGCTGGGCCAGAAGGGAAAACATATTAAAATGCCACTCACACGATAAGCTGCGTTCTTTCCATTTTAGCACCCAAATAGCAAAAAAAAAAGACCCTGAAAAAGTTTCCTTTTTCCTTAACATGTGAGCGCGTATATATGAATTTAGCCAACAACCAACAATAAGCTGCAAATTTTGCATATTTCATAGCTGCTGACAGAGGTTGGGCCTGGAAATCCGGGCGAGACAAGCCAAATAATGGCAAAAATTTATACAAATAAAACTGACAATTTAAAGCGCATTTTGTTATCCCCACCCCTTCTCCCTGCTTAAAACCCACCGAAATCCTGGCTCACATCCTGACTGCCTGTCTGTGTCCTTTTTCTAACCAAGAGCTTAATACGAAAAGCTCTGGACCAGCTACCGATGGGGTTACCACCTGCAAAATAAACTACCTGGATTTAATTTTGCACTTTTACGGCACGGCCAGACACACACAAAAATAGGAAAATGCTTAGGTGGAGGGGAAAATTTAGAGGAAGGGGAAGCCCCTGTAGCATGAAAAGTGTCTTCGGGGAAAAACTAATACTCATAATGTTCGCATTAAATGTGCACTTGAAAGCGCTTATCTTTTTGTTGGGTTACAAAGGGAGAATAAATTTTAAAAATATCGGTTTTTTAATAAATTTATTCAAAAGACTTAAGATGGAATAAATCTTAGAACCTAAAGTTTCTATACCTTTTCTCATGGGGGTTCCTAAATATTTAAATTTAAACATTCAATTAGTTTTAGTCAACTTAAAAGTTTTTTTTAGGTTTGGCTAAAGTACAGAAACAATTTTATGATATAATGATTCTGGTTCGATTTTGGAAATGTTCCTTTTTAACTTTTATGTACATAAATTGAACTTGGAATTTATAGAGTTATTGTTTTTATTATGGAGTTTTTCGGTTTGAAAAGGTTACTGCAAACAGATTCGCAAATTATGGTTGCGAATTAGATATATTCTAATCCATATACCATATAAGCTCTATATTAAATAATCTCGAATGCAAATACTTTCCACAGTATTTTTGATAAAATTTTTTGGTATATTCTAAAAAATTTTAAGTATTTTTGGGGGTGTACAATGTTTATAGTATTTTTTTATGTTCATTTGCTGAGTGAATATCTCAAAGTGTAATATGGGGGTACTTACACTTTTACGACCATTACTAATCCATAAACCCATATCTCTCTCTCTGCTTCTCTTTCCCCGTTCTCTCTTTCTGATTTCTTTTCTGGAAATGCAGCACATGGTGCAGGCGGGCGTGGCGCCTTTCCCGGGCGCTCCAGCCGGCTATGCCGCCGCACCGAATCCTGCTGCAGCGGCTGTTGCAGCAGCGGCCGCCGCCCAGCAGCAGCAACAGCAGGCTCAACAACAACAACAGCAGCAGCAGCAGCAACAGCAGCAGGCTCAACAGCAACAACAACAGGTGGCCGGAGGACCGCCCAACGCTGCCGACAGTTTGTCAATGGCGGTGGCGGCGGCGGCTGCCAAACAGGCTGCCGATCCAGTGACCCAAATGAAAACGGGTAATGGCGAGGCCGCAGGATCTGCCAACAACAACAATAACAATAACAACACAGCTGGGGCGGCAGGAGCGCCAGGATCCGCCGGAGGATTGACCACAGAATATTCAACTGGCTGTGGGGGCGGTGGTGCATCAACGGCCAATCCGGTGGTGGTGGCCACCAGTGTTTCCGACGTTGTCAATGCCTCGCTGTACATGCAACAGAAGGTGAGTTTGCCTGGATAATTGTTTGACCTTTCCCACCTATTTCCCTATCCCCTCCCCCAACATTCATCAACCCACTCTGTTTGTGTTTGTTTGTGCGTTTGATATGCATTTGTAGCTGTGTTTGGTTTTTGGCTTTCGGGTTCTCTTCGGTTTGGTCTGCTTTGGTTTATAGCTCTGCTTTGATTCGGTTACGCACACTCAATACACAGATGCCAGCACACACAAGTACATAGACAGCAAAGATACACTGAACAAAATCTCGAACCAACTCATCCCTATACAGAAAAATACTTAACTAACTTTTTATCATTTATATTCTTTCGAAATCTATGAAATATATTTTATATAAATTAAGTGTGGTAGTGGTCTGTTTTTCTAGTTTCGATTTAATAAATCTTATTGTTCTTTAAAAAAATTTAACTTTTATTTGAAAACCTGTTTAAAAAATCCTTTTTTTAAGCAAAGGAACCAATTCATCATGTATTTAAGATAAGTTAAATTATTTATTAAATGGATAGGTTTTCTGTTTCTTTTTTGCTTTAAAAATGTTTTATATAAATAAGATTTTTTTTTAAATATTTCTGAAAGCTCCTAACGACAAACTATTAATATTCTTATAATTTTTGATATATATATTATGATTTTATCGCGAATTTGTCATACAATATTCTTAAAGATTAGGCAATAAATATAACATGTTTATTTTTGTAACAAGATATTTTATAATGTCTTATCTCCAAAAAATTAAGCTAAGATAATAAATTAAATATTTTTTATTTTTCTAACATGATATTTTACAATATTTTTTCTCGGTGTAGGACAGGGCATACAAATAGGGGCCGTGCTTGTTATCGCTGCTGCACCTGTTCATGTTTAGTCAGTATTTTTTGTTGGTGTGAGCGCTTTGCTTTTACATTTTTAATTGCAGCGAGCAGCACAGAGAAAAGTGCCAGCAGCAAGCAACACTCACGCACTATGGCATCCACCTGCACTCACACAAACACACCTGGACACACATACACATTTACCAGCTCACCTGTCTCATCTGCATTTGTGTTTGTGCTGGTCCTTTTTGTAGCATACTTTTAGTGGCTAGTCGCCCTCGTTTTTCATTTGACCCTGAAGCTGGGTTTCAGTATGCTTTGTAGTTTATTGTTTCTTCGCTTCTAATTAAAAATTGACTATAGCACCCACGTTAACAAATATGTGCAAGGGTTTTCCTAGAATTTCCCTCAAATCAGTTGCATCCCAAATTATATATATTTTACCAACTTTGCGGAGAGCAAAACCAAAATGTTTTCAACACAGAAAGTCGAGATGGAAAATTTTTGGGGATTCGGCAGTTTTTGGTCTAACAAAGTTTAAATAAATACAAGAGATATTTGACCAAGAGATATTTGCTTATGGAAATTGATTCGTGCATTTGAATAATTAAACAGAAGAGAGCATTTGGTGCATTTTTCATATACACACATGTAGCCTGCATTTAGTAGAGAGTACATTTGTGCCTTGCAGGTGTAATAAATAATCAAATATTGAATTAACTGGACAATATATGGTATGTGCTTTTGTTGTTTTTCAACCTTTGACCGGCTATATATTTTGCGTAGTTCACAATTAATTAAATAGTGTGTTCTTATATGCGCACAATACGCATACGCCACGTAGAACAATATGAAATCACACACTATGAATAGTTCCATTGTATTTGTTGATGTCGTTGGCTTAGCCTTCGGCATAATTCTCCGAAAATGTCAATTAATTTTATACTTGCACATGGTTAGAGAATTTAATATGCTTATTTATGTACGTGTTCGACAAAAGTCGGGCGTTATATAAAGTAAATGAGGTGAAAAATGTTTAGTAATCTTAAATATTAAATCCAAGGATTAAGTCACTTGAATGTGCACTAAATCTTAGGATTTAGTCACTTGAATGTGCACAAACATTGGACAGCAGAATAGCATTTGTTTCCACTTGTCTCAACTTTCAATTACTCAGAAAATTTCATTCAATCAAATGTTTATCAATATTAATTGGCCAAGGAAAAACAACTGCAAAGGCTGTCAGAACTCGACATACATATAAAGCAAACGTAAATCATAAATAAAGGAAAACAAAAGCAGAGAAACTTAGAGAAAGGATTTAAAACAAATAGAAATGTTATTTTGTGATTTTAAGTTAAAGACAAAATGAATGTTGTTAAAGAAAATGATAGAGATAATAGTATACAATATGATTTAAAAATATTATTTGTTATAATTCACAGTATTTTTTAGTTTAGTTGACGAAATATTTAATATAGTACAAGAAAATGTTTGAAAAATATGTGAGAATCCAATATATTTCGATTAGGAATGAATAATTGTAACCACTCTGCATTTTGTCATGATTCATTAAATATTTATATATATAAATCTCTATATGGTAACTGTTGAAATTATATATTCAAGGCATGCCCCAAGCAATTAAGCAGCTGTAAAACGGTTGAGAGTAAAAAATTAAGCTACCCATTTAAGCAAATTGTTGGTGTTGGTCGCCTGCCTGTCTGCCTGTCTGGTTCCTACTTTTTTAGCCCACTTCCACACTATATCTCTTAATCCAAGTCCTGGTCGTCCTCCACGCATACAGACACACACAGATAAACACAGGCTGCAACTACTGCAACTGCAACTAAAACGCAAATCCTTGTTGTTATCTGAAAATTTATCACAGACAAATCTGTCAACACAAACACAGACACAGTACGACTATGAGTACGAGTACAATGGAACCAGAACCAGCCTTGCAGAACCAAGAGTCCCAGGTCCCATTCCGCATCCACTTCCACTGACAAATGGACATGCCATGGACATGGACCAAGTGCAGCAGCCACCAGAACACCAGCAGCATCTGCAATCATCGCTGCCCCCACAAAATGTGCTCAGCATAGTGAGTCAGCCACCAACGAAAAAAATTATAATAAAATAAACAGACGAGGAAAATATACGTATATATATATAAAAAAAACATACAATATATATATGGAGTAGAACCGGGCGGACAATTGAAATTTACGTGGCAGTCTCTTGGTCTTACCATGTTTTCTTTCTACCATTTTTGTTCTCCTATTTGTTTACCAAGCTCATCTTCATTAGGCGACCACCCGACTGTCCAGGGAAAAGCTGCTTTTTGCCTCAACTTGAACTCTTTTGTTACTGCATTGTCATCATCGGATACAATTTTCTTTATGCCTTGAAAGAGCAGCAGATGCTGACCAAGTTTTTAATAATTAATTGAGTCAAGGGAATTAGATTTAGAGCTGTGGGTATTACTGTTGTTAAAGCTTAATTCTTTATTAATTTTTTCTATGTTCAGAAATGGACTTTACTTATTATTATTCTTTTTATTAAATTTATAATTTAAATAAATTTATTATTATAATATTTTTTTAAAGAACATGTAATCAAATCAGTATTTGCCATCTTGTCGTGCCAGCTTAAATTAAGATATAACGAATAAAGGACTAAAATCTGATTCGATCTTAACTCCCTAGTAAAGCCACAGAAAGTATTCAAAGTTCAGGAATAATACCCAAGTCAAATATTCAAATCAAAACAATTCAGAGCAAATTTCTTGCCTTTTTGCCGGGCGAAAAGTTTTCAAATTTATGCAGAAATTCTTTTAATGCCGAATCAAAACAGTGCCGGAGACCTTTTTTCAGCCATGTCGCGTGCCGCACAAAAGCATTTCGATAAACTAAAAAGCGTTAAATGTCATTTACGTGTAACCCGATACCCGAAACAATAAACCCTCCCACCTCCAGCTCCGCCAGTTGGCCATTTATGGGGCCAAAGTTTTTCACGCCATTTCACTTTGGTCCCGAAATGTTCGGTAAACATGCAAACCGAGAGCTGAACCGAAAAAAAAACAAAAAAAAAAAATAGGAATTCAAAGCGTGGAAAAAATATGTATTGTCAGGGCGGGTAAAAATTTGTTTAGATTTATGTGTCAACAATGCGCAGCAAATTAAGTTAAGCGTTATTTCTATTGCCTACATTATGGGGCGGACACAAATATCTCTTGGTTTTCTTTTTTTTTATTTGCCTACTGTTCATTCTGGGTTTTATTGCATTGTCATCGAATTTGGTCGCCTGCGTAAATTGAGAATTTTTTCCATATTATTCCCGATTGGGGAAAATGTGCGGGGAGGGGGCGTTGATACAACAATACCCTTCGATGGCAGTGCATTTTCAGTTTTAATAATGCAGAAATACAAAATGCAAACATTTCCGCGGGCTCGTTGGGGGATTGCTTTTGCAGTGTGGTGGATTGGGTATATTGCAACAGTTTGCGCGACAGTTTTATTGCATAAGTCAACACAAGTTTGTGCCACAAAATATGTATGTACGTATGTGTACAGGGGCTTTCAGCTCCTGTATTCCCCCCTCTGTCTGTCTGTCTGTCTGTGAGTATATGCAACTTTTTTATTGGGTCAAACCCCCTCCCCCCCCACACACACACACAGAGATGCGTGTGGCCCTCTCGCAGGATTTTCATTTCTCCCGGGATGTAAACCACTTGAAAATTGTATTTTCATTTCAATTGTTTATTTATTGCATCACTTGTTCGCATTCGATTTGCCGAGCACCACTGAAAATTCAACTGCTGAAAATACCAACTGCAAACATCAATGGCAAACAGCTGGAGTGCTTTCGAAAGTTTTACAAAAATCGCTTTTTCACCAAATGAAATTGGAAAATTTAATTTTCACTTTTGGCGTTATTTGCCTGGCACAAAATATTGGGTTTCAAACGAGGGTAAACCAAAGTTATACAGTCAAGATTTATTCTTAAGAGCAACTATCATTTTTTAAAAAATTAAAAATATAAAACTTATTTATTTTATCCAATTTTTTATGTAATTGTGAATATTTTTAAAGGGAAACAGAAAAAAAATAATTAGAAGAAGAAATTTTCTTAAGATATTTTTTTATAAGTATTTTATATTTTAATTATTGAGTAGACTTCTTCTAAAATATTTTTTTTAAATATTTAAATGTTCCAAAATATTTTTACTAATAATAATTTATTTTCTTTCCTTTGCAGTCCACAGTATTGATCGCCAATGAGGCAGCAGATTCACAACAGAGCTCCGCCATGCCCAATTCTGGAGGCGGTAATGCTGGCGGCGGCGGTGGAGGCGGTGGCACGCCCAACTCACCGCTCAGCAGCTCCCCGTCCAGCGTAGCAGCCTCGCAGGCGGGCGGATGTGGACTCACCCTGAATGGCAGTGCCACCGAGGGCAGTATGTCCGGGGACACATCGCCGGTGGCCAGTGGTGAACCGCTCCTGCAGACGCCGCCCTCCCTCCAACAACAACAACAACAGCAGCAGCAGCAGCAACAACAACAGCAACCGCTCCTGTGCAGCAGTCCCACATCGATGCAATCGGCTGGCACTTCGGTGACAGGCAGCTCGATAGCATCCGGCACATTGGCGGCAACCAGCAGCAGCGGCGTTGGACTCTTGCCCACCACCGGATTGGATAGTATCGCCAATGGTGGAGCAGCCGGCTGTGCCGTGGTGCCGGCCAGCACATCGCAGGTGATCGCCCACCTGAATGCAGCCGCCGCAGCGGCCAGCGGCATCATGTCGCCCACCGCCAGTGTGGCCACTAGTCTCAGCAGCGCCCTAGTCCCGGCCCAGTCGGTCGCCGTCGCCTCCCTCGATGCCAAGAGCCAGCCCAAGCGGCTGCACGTCTCCAACATACCGTTCCGCTTCCGGGATCCCGATCTGCGGGCCATGTTTGGGGTGAGTTCAGACAGAGATTTCTATAGATTTAGATTTTAATATCTAAAATAATGTTGTTTAAAAATACAATTTGTAATGAAATTTAAATCATATGAATACAAATAATTTTTAAAGAATTATTAAGAGTTAGACATGTTAATAACAAAATGTATCAATCATAAGACTAAACAGAACACTAATTTTAATACCCTTTTTATTCATGAAATGCCCATCAATCAATAATGCAGGATACCAATAGCGTAAATTAATTTTTATAATGAAATACTAAGATGATATATTGAAAAAGTTTTATTTGGCAAAACGCCTTAAAAATGTCTCTAAAATTAATATTCAAAGATAAAACATTTTTGATCGAAGTAACACTATTACTGGCTATAATTTGAAAATATTTTAGAGCTCTTAAAATTATAACAAAATTATAAAACGTCCCACGTCAGTAATTTTCGCAATTTTTTAGTTAAAACTTCGAAGGAAAGTTTACCTCATTAAAACAATGTCTCAAAAATTATCTAACTCAAATATTACTTAGAAAATGCACTATCCCCTAAGTTAAACCCTTGAAAGCTTGCCGAAAATTAATATTTATTATTTTTCTATTCCCCAGCAATTTGGCACCATTCTGGATGTGGAAATTATTTTCAACGAGCGCGGCAGCAAGGTAAGTTTCGCCAAACTTTCTATCCTCCTGTAGAAAAAAGCTCGCCGTCTCCCTCTGCAGCTGCATTGCCTGCCTGCTCTCGCTCTCTAGCCATCTCTGTCTCGCTGGAGTAGCTGTCTCTCTCTCGCTCTGCCGCCAATTGTGCGGGACATTTTGCATCTAATTGTCGCACAATTCATTTAAATTATGCACTTCAAGTATTCCCAGATGAGATGTCTTTGTCCGTCGCCAGGGCAACCTTGTCTGTGGAGTTGTCTTTTTTTTTGCAGCAACATTATTATTATGCCCGGTCTGGAACCGGGTGAAAATAATTGCATAGTTACCATAGCACCAGAAATTGTGCATAATTTAGGACTGAAGACCCAACACCTTGAGATGCTCGAGGAGTTTTTTGGGAACAGGATAGGAGAAAGAGAGCGAGGATTGCGGAAAGCAGAAGATGGAGACGGAATGAGGAGTAGTGTGCAAAGAAGGGCACGTGCATGTCGCAGTCGCCACCCAAAAATAGAAAACCCAATAAACCCAATCCCCAAAATTCCCATCCAACAACCAAACCCCCCATTAAAACCCAGGAGTAAAAAGATGTGCCAATGGCCCCTGTCCGAAAGCATGTCCTTGGCCGCCTTGTTGATGTATTTGTAGCTTCTAGCTTTATCTATTTATAAACATTACCTATATATAAATTTATATATAATATGTATACGACTTCAACAAAACCCGAAGAAGAGAACTGACTTTGTTGTACCAAATCGTTATTTTTTAGTTTTTTTGAAAATCGTAATCTATATACTCTATATGTTTCTTTAATTGCATGTTTGATTGCGAATGGCAGGGATTCGGTTTTGTAACATTCGCTAACAGCAACGATGCAGAACGAGCACGCGAACGTCTACACGGCACCGTGGTTGAGGGACGCAAAATCGAGGTGGGTGCATGCCATATCATATACAACTTACCAAACCAACACACACACACACCAAACACACACACACACACATACACCCCCAACTAATTTCACACACAAGTATTATATTATATGTATCACAGGAGTAGCGGAAAGAAATTGCTTTTCAACTTTTAATCCTTGCGTGTCAAAGCGATATGGCTTTAAAAATCCTGCATACCTACTACATTTTTCGTATTTTCCTTTTTTTTTTGGTTTTCATTTAATCCAAGGACTAGCGCAGCACAGTGATTGATTCTTATTTTCCTTTCATTAAAAATTAATTACACATTTCTCCTTTCGCCCGCCTTTCTGATTAATGCTCACTGGCAGAGCCGCAAATAATTGGCATTTAAAATATGCTGAAAATGCGCAAAGTACGGAAAAGTTCCGTCTGTCCGATGGTTGGTTAAACAAATTAACTGAGCCGCATGAAAGGCTGAAATGCAATGTTATTTCCCTACCAAATGGCAACGGAAATCGCGCGAGTCTAATTAAGTCCCTGTGTCCACAAATGGAAGCTCTATATATATATAGGGCGCAACCGGAAACGGAAATGAATGTCCGTCCGCTCGCTGAAAGCCTTCAAAAATTAATTTTCCCCTTTTTTTTCAGTCGAAACAAATGAAATTTAAATAAAATTCCATTTTGATATGAAAGCTTTCCAATGATAACGGGTAGTCTTTGTTATTTTTCATGAGTCCTTAAACGAACAATAATCCTTGGAGTGTTTCATACAATTTTTTCGGAAAGCTGAAAATAAATGACAATGAATGAAAATAGTTTCAATAAAAAAATTTGTGCGCGCAAATATTAGGGTTTTAAAATAGTAACTGGCTTTGTTTATTTTGTAAGCCATCAAAATGTAAAAATACCTAAAAAGTAATACCTCAAATTCAAAATATTGTTTATAACCAGTTCAGAAAAAATCTTAGTTAAATGGTAGCCATGCATAAAATATAAATTTGGATGTAGTTTTATAGAAAAAATATTTTTTTGAGCTTTAAAACGTTTTAAAAAAAAATATGTTCACAACCAAAAACTTTTTTAAAAATTGTTGAAACACTTTTACAACACATACACTTCCAAAAACAGTTTAAACACTATTTGCAAAAATTTTCGTAATTGTCAACTAACACATAATTTATTTCTACATTCTCTATACATGCGATCTTTCTAAATATATATATACTCCGCTCATATGTGTGTATATGATATTAAAAAAAATCTTTAAAAACTCATCACCAAACCAACAACAACTACAACAACAACCACGCTCGCTGATCTATCAAAAAAATAAAAATAAAATAACCAATTGTGAAGGTGAATAACGCCACTGCACGTGTACAAACCAAAAAAGTGACAACAGTACCCAACGGTAAGTGACCCTAACACACCCACACCCATATAAAATAATCTACCACACACACAAAACACATATAAATTCACACACATGGCAGCTAAGTTTAAGCCACATAATGAAACAAGTTCAAATGTTCGGCTAAGAAATGCAATTACGATGAAATGCAACAGTAGCAGCAGCAGAAGCTACGAAAATAGCAATAAAAGTCTGCTAAATTTAAGTGTGCATTGTTTTTGCTGCTATTGTTTAGTTTCTTAACATTCCTCAAGTTTTCGTTACCTTTATTTTTTTTTTTGTTCTTCGTTGTTGTTTTGTTTGTTTGTTTTTGGAACTTTTCACATCAACTTCTTTGGTGGCCAAAAACTGAAACTAACTGAAACTGAGAAATTGAGTTGCCAACGAATGTGTGTTTCCTAATGAAAATGTTACGATTTTTACCCTTTTTTCGTTTGGCAGCACACGCTAGAAAATTTTCCCCGGCTTGTAGCAATCAAGAAAACAAAAACTTCTTAACTGAAATGCCACTAATTTGCGGGAAACCATTTTCAATAATCATGTAAACAATTCCCATGCCTTTCTGTATATTTTTGTAATTTAATTTCTTGGGGTTTTGCGGCTGCCTAACTAAACGCACAGATCAAAACACACTAAAAATAATAATATTTAATACACATCAAAATTAATGCCTATTTGTGGTTTCGATTAAGTTATGTTTAATGCGTCTGCTTTGACTATGATATTGATATTGATAATGATGATGATGTTGATGATGATAATGATTGACCAGCGTTATTTATATGATTTTCATTTTGTTTTCTCTCAAACACCCCACACAGTTGTACTGACCAAAGATGGTGCCATACCGGCCCCAGCTCTAGGTGAGCCAAAACCAAAAAAAAATGCAAACCCTCTTAAAACCCCCCACCCAAAAAACAAAAACCAAAAATGAAATAATGAATGTATTTCGTAATATTTTAGTTTTTGTATATTGTGTGCCTGCCAGAAAAATGTAAACTAAACTATGACACGAATGCTCGCTGCTTGCAGCTTCCGTTCCCTTCCGCCCCTCTATATATTCGTTAGATCTTAAATGAGAGGTCCTCAGAAATGCCTTGGCATGTTGCACGTTAACTGTTGCTAACTGTGTATTGTACTCGCCCACCCTATATTGGCTGAATGAAATCAAAATTTAAACTCGTCCTTATCGTTATACTCTACCAGTTAAACAAAGCTCAAGTTTAAATCCGTCCCAGCATGTTAAAAAACAGATCATATAAAATCCAGGGGTGTCCCGATAAATCCCTAATAATGTTATATCTGAAAAATAGCTAAAATACCCTGTTTTAATGAAAGGATATTTTTAAAAATCGTTGCATATGTACGATTATAATAATGGGATATAGACCATAATATCTCTTAATTTAGCTTCAGGTGGCCAATATGTGTTTTTAGTTCTTTTGGAGATTATTATTGGAGATTCTTAGTATTTCCTTATCCTAATCAATATTTCCTATCTCATCAAGTTTCTTTATATATACAAACATTTTTCAATAATACCTTGATCCACATAAATTCTATCTGAATGCTAAGCTCCTTATCTCAACTCTTCTGCTCTTTTCTGACTTGATTTCTTTCTAAATACGAGCATCAAAAATATCCATGTTAAAGTTCACTCAACTGGAAGTTCTTATTTATTTCGTATACGATTTGCAGTTTAGCGCAGTTCCAGTTGAAGTTATTTTGTTCCCTTTTTTGTAGAAATAACTATAAGAAAAGAGATGAGAGGAACGAAGAAAGAAGTTGAAACCGAGAAAAGTTTTTCCATGCAATGTATAATAAATAATACTGCTGATTAAATCGTCTTCTCTCTGTTTGCCATTAAAAAGTATTCACAGCGCAAAATCTATACTTTGGGTACGCTCAATACGATAAGCCGCTTACAAAACCGAGCAAACCAAACCAAACTGAACCGAAACCCAAGGCATGGGATTGAAAAAAGGATGGGGGGATGGGCAACCAAGGAGCCTTCTGGTAAAGCGGCTCAGCTTTGCTCCAGCTCCATCACCATCACCATCTCCGCTTCTCAGCTGCTTTTCTATCCTGTGTTCCCTGGTGGTCGGTTATCCTTGTCCTGATGCAAAATGCTTTTGTATTGCCAACAAAACTTAGACTCGGACACAAAAAGGCCAATATGACTGGGTAGAGGAGAAGGGCATGTCTGCCATTTTCCCAGCCAGCATCCCATCCTGACAGCTCCAGCTCCCTTTTGGCCCTGTCCTGTGCTATACTGTCCTGTCCTTGGCCATGTGCACGTGCACCTAATGCGCTTCATTTGCGTTGCACTAAATGCTGCTGGAGACCAAGAAGTTTACCGGCTGTCGCTGACCATCTATACAATACAATACACTACAAAAAGGTCTCAATTCGACTTAATAAAGGCAGCCATTAAACGTATATTAGGACAACAATTGAAGAAAAGAACATATAACTGAATGTGAATGGAAGTATTTCTTATAAAACCCCTGAGATATTAGATACATTAGGGAAAGAACCTCCTTTACACTGTCAAAAATAGTGTTTTTAAAAGGAAATTGAGTTTAAAATATAAAAATATATTACATAAGTTTTAAAAAGCCTAAGTGTAATGTATAAAATACATTTAATTACCTTTAAAATCGAAAAAAAAGGTGACAACATTTTAGAAAGGATACAAAATAATATTTTAAAAAATCGATCATTGAGAAGTTTTCCTCTTAGGATTATATTATATTTTTATATTTTTCTTAAGTGCATTCAGAAGAAATACCCTAAAGGACACCCAGAGCTTCATTTTCTCTAGGTCCTGGTAGTCACTTTATCACGTTTCGAACTGGCTTCTTTTGCATGGCAAATCGCCTGCTGCATTATTACCCAGGACGAAGGACGCCTCACGTCGTTGTCCTGCTCGTTAGGCGGCAGTCAGACCTTCAGAGAAGTCAGTCAGAGGAGTCATTCAGTCAGCCAGCCAGCCAGGATAATTGCAAATAAACCACAAAGTTGCAAACATGTGGTGGCTCACCCTGCTGGCAAAACAAACCGCTCAAACAGACACACACACACCCATAAATTTAGCAAAAAAGTTAAGTTTTCTAGTTATCCTGGAGGCGGAGTAGTTCTCCGGGGGGCGTTGTTGGGGGCCAGAAGAACGCTTTATCCAAGCCCTGTGTTTTGTTATGTCTTATGCAAATGTGCGCCCCCCACAAACTTACTTTGTGCATTTGCAAGAAAATTTACTCCGTATAGGTTGATTTTCCCGCACAATTTTCCCCTTTTTCTCTCTGACTTCTGGCTCATCTTCAAGCCATTTTAACTTTCTTGGTGTTCGTTTTTCGTCCTTTTTTTTTCGTTGATCCTTTGACATGTTAAACTTAATGCGCCCTGTCCCTCACACTCTGTGCCCCCTTATTTCTTATATGCCCTTCATGCTGGTGTCTTTCTGTCTGTCTGACATGTCTCTTACTGCATTTTTCCATGGTATTTTTGGGTATTTATTTTGCCATTTTCCCAGGCAATGGCAGACTCCTGTGAATTTTCATGGCACAAAGACAGAGACAGGAGGAGCTCATTGTGTAAGCATTCGATCAGTGGAAGGAAGCAATCATTGCCTGCTTATATGCCATTTTCTTAAGCATTTCTTTTGCATTTGCCATGAATGCAAAGCTTAGACTTACAGAGGCAAAAATGTCTTTGAAGAAATACTTATATAAAAAAAAAGGATTCCTAAAAACTCTTTAAATTTATGACTAATCACTTGAATGTCTACACTGTTTGGTAAACTAAATACTGAAAACTACCCAACCCTTTCTCTAAGTGATAGAATACATTTTGAATTCACATACGTATGCAAATACCCCTTACCCAATGAGAGAAAACACAAGGATGCTGCATGCACCAGCAAACAATGAAAACACAATGCCACAAATCAATTACCATTCTACAGTATTTAACCAATTACCATAAGCACTAAAAAAAGGAAATCAATCTAGTATCTATGTTATAGAGCTGCCTGTTTTTTATGTGCCTAAGACATGTATCCAACAATATTTATTATAGACAATCCCACAAAAAACAAAAACCCTATTTAAATGCAAAACTAATGAAAATATTTTCTTTTGCCTTTTCCATGCCAACGAAACAAAAAATGCAAATATATTTGCAAATATATATAAATCGCTTGCCGGACAAACAGTCTGCGTACAATGGCCAGAAGGTAAGCGTTTTGTCCCCATTTTTCTCTTAAATGTTTTATTGCTATTATTACGTATTTATTGCCTGCCGTACTTTCGTTGTAATTTCTCAAATAATACACACAATTAAACACCACGTCCACACACACAGAGAAGCAATAAGTTATCATAAATGTACAATAATTGACCAGTTTTCGTTTCTGTAAACATACATATAAAACTACATATATTTATAAGAGTTTTATCAATGAATTTTTTAGCTTGTAAGCCGAAAGACCGAAGGAAAAAAGCAAATATTTAGGCAGGGCACCAATGTTGATATTGTTTTATGGCCATTCATATTTAAGCCCATGTGTAGGTCATCGTCGGGAGGATTAAAGAGTCCAGAGTTCACCAAAATAAAACCATTTTTGCGATTGCATTTGTTCGTTATTCTTAGTTTTTATTTTGTTGCAATCTGCAAATATGTTTGGACAAAGTATCTATATATTTTTACGAGCATTTTCTTTCGTTTAATAGAGGATATATAACATTATTTATTTTTTTTGGTAGGTCCCGACGGAAATTTCGTTAATCTATATAAACTATGCATACAATCTACATATATATGAATATAATGCTGCAAGTTATTTGATAACCGTTTGTAAAAGTTTTCCTTGTTTTTTTTTTTTTGGTATTATTATTTATTCTTTTTTCGACTGCATATAACCAAAGTTCAATCAAAGTGAAAATTACCAAGCAAGCAAAAATTACCAAACCAAATGAAATTGAATTTGAAATCATAAAAAGCCACATTAACACCCGCTCGAAAATCCCGTTTTTAAAGCAGGCCCGTCCGCCAATTTTCTTTCTAGTCCTGATTTTATATTAATAATCGATAATGAGCGAATAATGCTGATGACAATGACAATGAGATCATTATACTGATGGTTATGAGTTTAGCATATTGCGGCTGTGTTGTCTTATGCATACTACCTACTATATATACTTTATATATCAATTTATATGCCAACTATTTTATCTAAATATCCTTTTCTTAACCAATTTCGTTGTATGTGCGTTCCATTATGATTATGATTATGAATTTGAATTTGAATTTGACTTTGATTATTGTGTATTTCTTTGTTGTCCTGATTTACATTATTGTTATTACACGTTTTACGTTTGGTCTGGTATTCCTTTGGTCTGAACATGTCTGAAATGCTCCTTAGCGTAAACTATTTATACTCGTACTCGTAAAACTGTAACTGGTAATACTCGTCGCGCGCCAAGCTCCAACCAAAGTCTAACTTAGCACTAGAACTAAGCCAAAAAAAAAGCAACAACAACAACAACAGCAACCTCATCATGCATCCCTTGACTATGTATATACTACTTATAAATATTTGAAAAAAAAACCAGAAAAGAACCCCCTAAGCACACACCTAACACTTGCATTCTAAGTTCATTTTAATGGTGACCAGCAAGCAAATCGAACAAAAAAATAAACAGAAAATAAAATTTATTTGAAACCTGTATGCCAAATCCAAGGTTATCGCCTGCCGGTCGCCTGGCCGTTCCTGGGCGCCCCCGTTGGCGCCGGAGCCCCCGCCCTCACCCACCTCCAGCTGCCCGTCTCCATGCAGATGGCGCAAGCGCCGCAAGCGGTCGCGAGCGGTACAGCAGCGTCCTCGGCAACAGCAGCAGCGGCCGCCGCTCATGCAGCCGCTGCAGCGGCGGCCACGCCCATAATGCTCGCGCCACGCCCACCGCACACCGCTGTCCAAGCAGCAGCGCCCACAGCAGCAACGACACGGCGGAGGTACGACGACCACAAGAGTGTTCCAAAAAGGGATCCTGACCTCAGGGTCCTTGGTGAAAACGCGCGCCTAAAAGCAGAATTCAAAAAGCAAACGAAGAAAATCGTATACTATGTTTATAGGCGAGCTAGATGCAAAATGTAAAAATTAACTTGTCCAAAGATCCCATATAAAGAATTATTTCAAAAAGTATTGCTCTGTAGAATATTTACCGCTTCTACCAAAAAGTAAAAAATATTGAACCTTTAAATTTTACAAGTAAATTGTGTTATTGTTCCTATAATATAAATTAGTTCATATATAATTTTGAAACCCCAAATATCTTATCAGAACTATATGAGCTTTAAAAGCATTTCTTCAGATCACACCTAAAAATTACCTCAATAATAATATATTATTTTGAGAAAAGGAGTTAATTATTTAATACAAAATGATGTGATCTATCGACTTTAACATACCATCTACAAACAAAGCTTGCCTGTAAGCATAGTAATCGATTAACCGATAAAAGTATTAATACAACACTGCAACAACAACTAGAACCAGATCCAAGATCACCAACTCTTTAGCTATCAGAATCTTTGTACCATAATACAGTATAAATGTTTGTTGTCTTGTTACTTTGGTTTACGCATTTGGGTATGACTATTTGACTATCGATATATTCCATAAATATTGCATACATTTTTTGGCGTCCTTGAGATTGCATTGTTCCAACGTCTAGGCACACACTCACTCACACCAAACACACACACTCGATCGAAGCAGTAAACTTCAATTAAATAAAACTAGTGGCAACCACCTGAAACTGTAACCGTAACTAGCTGTTAAGAATGGCAAGGTCTTAGCTTTAACCATATAGTCTAAATTCTATATCGTAACTATCGAATATATCGTAACGTTTATCGGTAGAGAACATTTTGCCGCAGCAAGCATTTTTCGTAAGGCCTTTCTCTTAGAGCATCACTATCTAGCAACCATACTCTCGTACTCTCTTTCTACTCTATCCATCTATCCCCCTATCTTTTTAGCTCCTGTTTGTTATGGGTTTTTATACTCTCGAAGTTTGCACGATTTTTAAAATTTTTGTGTTTGTCCTTATAACTTGGCTTTGATGGCTTTGAGCAATTGAAAAGAATACGATTTCAATTTTCCAATTAAAATCAGCAAATGCTGAAATCGAATGGAATTTTTGAAGAATTGATTTATGCATGCCACCTAGACCACCACCCAAAAATTATTTTGACTCCTTTTATTATTTCGTTGCCAGAGCATTTAATTTGTATAGCCACGAAAATTAGCAAAAGCATTTTAGAAAAATATTTTCAGCTAAAATTCGATGAAATTATTCTATGAAATTCTTTGGCACACACACACGATTTAAGTCTTTGGCCGAAAAATCTGCATACAAATATGGCAAATCGAATTTTTAATTGCATGTTGGTCAAACAAATTTTCAATTTGTGGCTATATGTTGCCAATCTGAGTGGTACACACACTCTCACATTCGAAGCCCAAAAATATTTTCATACATTTCAATTATGATTTGCCGACTGATTTGCACTGAAAATGTCACATTGCCACGCATACCTGTGGACGGTCATAATGAGCAGGCTTTTTGGTTATCGGTCTGCTTTTCTGGCAAAATTGTTAATTATGAGGCCTGCATATGATGCCATTATTATAAATTGAGTGATAAAACCGCGTGGAATTAATAAAAGTACAATATTTAAACTGCGGCTTATGTGGCCCCCCACGAATTAAATGCAATTTAATTGTAGCAAAGAGAAAATTTTAAAACAATTGCAGACCCGTCTGGAAGATAATTAATAAAATAATCATAAAATATTTTAAAATATCAAAATAAAAACCTTAAACAAACAAGTGTAGAAAGGATAATAAATTATCAGTTATTATTTATTTTATTTTATAACTTTTACCTATGATTTACCATTTACCCTCTCTGCATGCAATTCTACCTCCTATCCTATCCAAGCCCTATGAAAATTCTACTTTCCGAAATATATTCCCCACCCCTTTAAATACAAAAATGCATTCCAATCGGCCTACTTGTTCTGTCATTCCACTTAGCACTTGGTAAATGTTCTTGCTAGTTTTTAATGTTATTGAAAGGTGCAAGGGTTAAACCGAAATTAAATGTATTTTATTTACTTAAACGCTTTTAACCCCTCACAAACACACAGCAAAATGCAATGAGTTGTTGAAACAAAAAGGTCTTGTCGCATACGTACACATATGGATGTATGTACATATGCTATATACTACTTGTACTAAAGATCGGTCCAATGTTTTTTCGTATTGTTGATGATCATAAATCTATTTATACATAATTATGCAATATAAAATGCAACTAATGCGTAGCATTTCTTGGTAATTCAGTGTTCTAATGTTTAAGTATGTTTCGATATAAATCCCATTTACATATGTATGAGCTATACACACCGTATGTCTTATGTATTGTTATATGTATATACCAACATCATCTCAGCGCTATGAATATATACCAAAACAAAAATCGTTACTACATAATGCCTAGATTTGCCATATATACTATATATACTACATATAAATATTTACTTATATATATATATATCGAAAGAGAGAAAACTAACCGCATGCGTTTTATGTTCTTTTCTTTTCCTTTTTCTACTTTTTGCACACAAAACACACACATATAAACCAAAAAAAATAAAAAATAATACATAATATATATACAAAAAAACACACTGGTCAAAAATGTTGTGTCAAATGGTTGCAAAAAAAAAAACGAAATAAATCCCTCAAAAATATACGAATTTCCGTATCGGTTCGGTGATCCCTGCAGCCGCCGTTGCCGCCGCAATGCGTGGAGTGGCCATCCAGCGCGGACACGTGGGCGTGGTCGGCGCCGCCCCCTACCATCATCCCCATCATCCGCATCACCATCCGGCGCTGCTGGCGGCCTCCGCCGCCGCCGCCCAACAGCAGCAGCAACGCCAACTGGCCGCCGCCGCCGTGGCCACAGCAGCAGTCGCCCAACAGCAGCAGCAGCAGCAGCAGGCTGTTGCCCAGCAGCAGCAACAGCAGCAGGTTGTTGCCGCCGCACAGCAGCAACACCATCAGCAGCAGCAACAGCAGCAGCAGCAACAACAACAACAGGCAGTGCAGCAGCAACACCAGCAGCAGCAGCAGCAACACCAACAGCAGCAACAACAGCAACATGCCGCCGCCGTCGCAGCTGCCGCTTCGCATCCGCATCTGCATGCCGCCCATGCCCATGCCCACGCCCACGCCCATGGTCTTGGCCCACAATTGGCGCAACTGCAGGCGGTAGCCGTGCCCACGGCCGCCAGCAATGCGGCGGCATTGCAGCAATCCCTGGCCGCCGCCATCCAGAATCCGAGCGGTAATCCCAATGCTGCCGCTGCCGCCGCCTATGCCGCCCGCCTGTCGGCGGCCACGGGCGCCACACAATCGTCGCAATCGGCCGCTGCTGCTGCGGCTGCTGCTTCCATGGCTGCGTCGGCCAATGCGGCCAACAATGCGGCCGCTTTGCATGGATTCGCGCCGTAAGTAGAGTCCGCCGTGGACTTCACTCCGTCACACCCGCGATCCCGCCGTAGTTAGCCCGTTGTAGCTGTAATCTTGTACTTTAGTTGGTTCCTCTGCGAATGTAGTTCTAGCGCACCCCAATTTTGAATTACCTATCCATAGTTCATACTACGTTTATGCGCACGCCTTTACGAATTTAGAATGCTACGTTTTTTTGGGTTACAAAGTAATACATTTAAAAGTATTGAAGATATTGCTTCATTTTTTGTAATATTATTTCATTGCCTAATCATACACTTTATAGAAAAACCATTCTCAAAATTAAGACCAATTTTAAAATTCATGATAACTTAAAGATTGTAATAAAAATTGAATGTTGAGTAACTATTTGGAAAAATGTTTAAATTTAATTTAATGTCAATGTTTCAATGACTACTAAAATATATAATTTCAAATTCTCAAAAACAATTTACAAAAATTAAAATAACTATTATAATATTTTTTAAATAGCTTGCGTATAAACGTAGTACATCCCATATTTTGTAAAATTATTTCCCTAACCTCTTAAGTTTATTTTTGTGGTGTCTGAAACGTAACCGCAGAAGAACACCCCGTTCATCTGTCATGATTTTAACCTAAAGCTTAAATTGTTTATAGCTTAAAGATTGTTTTACTTTCCATATCTCTCTTTTTCTGTGTTACTCTATACGTCTCTATCTTGTTGGTGACAAATGTTTTTTAGCTATCTTGTGTGTGTAAAGTTTTAATATCGCATATAATGAAACCTAGACTTTGACTTATTTTGTATAAAACCAGCAATAGAAGAGTATAACGAACCGTACGCAAACTGAATACAAAATTTGCAAAAGCTGCAACCGATTAACGCACGCTAACATACAAACCATACACACACACACCGCCCACGTAAACTATCTATAACTCTATATATATAAAAAGAAAATTCACACTCGCATATATTTGCTCATACTTTGACTGACAGAAGTGTGTGTTTTTGGCATCGTATGACTACCTACCTAATTATCGTTATTTTGGTTAAGGGACCTACTCGGTTGTATATTGTGTACCACTAGGCGTATGATGATTTTCGGTTTGAATTTGACTTGAAAGTGTTTTAATGCGACTGCGTCGCTCTCTGCCAGCGCCTTGCGTGCATGTTCTGCCCCGACATTATATATATATATTTATATAGACCTTTGATTAACTTATTCTTTTGTGGCTGCTCTCTACACCCAACACACACACTCACCCATATATCCAACCTCACACCATAGCGTACGAATGAATGCTCCATTAAATATTGTATACTTATAAACCCCACCAAACACACATCAAGACATGCCAAACCAAAGAACCAAACAAAAAAAAAACCAAAAAAAATAATAAGAAACATATCTAATTAGCTAGGTGCATGAGTGTCTGTTCTGTCTAAAGATTAAATGCAAAATTCGAAGCAAGCAAGACAATTTTCGTAGTGTTTGGGAAATGGAATGACCCATGTATGTGGTTGGTTGGTTGGCTATCTTTGCTAGTACTCTTTATAAACGACAATATCTAAACCTTTTAATTTCCCTTTATTTCGTTTCCTCTGTCTCAAACATTTCCTCCAATCAAATCAGTTCGTCATCAAGTGGGGAATCAGGTCAGATCAGGTCAGTTTAGCACAGGCTATTAGCAGCTAGGTAGGTGAGGTGGGGTGTCTGTACAATTAGGTGCCAACTTATGTTTTTCAGTTGCCCCTTAAGTTCCAGCCATTAAACCCACAACAGCATCCGGTACCAAGAAAAACAAGAACAACATTTATTTAAAAAACAAACAAAAGCCGGACGTGGATAAAGTTTTATTGGCCAGCCAGAAACATTTTGTGTAAAACAAGCACACTTTATCCCATCTGGTTTTTCATTGCGCCCAAATCAAAGACCACACAAGTGCGTTAAAAAAACTGAACCAAAAAAGAAAAAAAATTTTGAATTTTGCTTTTAAGTGCCATAAATTGAGTGAGAGGTATACCCATTTAGAGGAATATTTTCCGTATTCCTCTGCCTGGCTTGCCATTCACTTTACTCACCTACCCAGATACAATCCTAATAGGAATTATTTATTAATATATTGTATTTTCTTATCATCTTGTCCCCAACGCAGTGTATACTATGATCCCTTCTTAGCAGCCGCTGCTTCCGCTGATCCAAATCTACGCTTCCAGGTGAGTTTCGTCCTGCCAAAAAAATAGATTTACTAGTTTTAAGTTTACACTAAGTATTTAAGCTAGTTTAAAGCCTAGTCTAGAGCTAAAACAATCCCCTAACTTTCCACGAAAATACATGAAAATATTATATAAATCTTACAGGCAGCCAAACCGGTCACTGAAGTTCCAGCCGCTCAGCCAGCCGCCATATTAAATGTAATAAAACTTTTTCAAACTAATATGCTAACCACAACCACCAAAAAAATTAAGAACAATTCAGTTTTAATTTGTATATTTTTATGGTAGCTTGTGAAAGACACCGTTTGAGTTTTGAAACATTTGACTTGGTTTTTGGAACAAACGTTATTATCTACTACTCATACGTATATTGTTTTAAGTCGCTTCCTTTGAGTTTCCTTTTGCATTATATCCACGTCCATCCCGAACTAACGACGCGTCCTAATTTCTTTCTGTGTAACACCTTTAAGTTGAGATCGAACTTGGTAACTGGTCGTAAATCACATTATTTTCCTGAATTAAGCTTAGCTAAGCTTACTCAAATCAATGTCTGAATAACAGAACACTTGTCTATAAGCTCTCTACCGTATAATTGCATCCTTTGTTTGGTTTTCTTTAAAATGAAAATTTAAAAAATAAATCAATTAGTGACCACAGGTGGCTTTTATGAAGAATACGCTCTCTTTTTAACTACTTTAATCTCTATACTTTTTAAGTACTTCTGCTAGTTTCCTTAATTTAGTTCACACTTTTGCTTTTGCTAAATAATGATAACTACAAACTATTTATATGAAATACTTATTATTCAATGCTGTAAACATTTTTGTAACTACTACAAATTCTTCTTTGGTTATCTTTCACGACTGTTACAACATACTCAACTCAACTACAACAACTACCACAACACAATTAAAAAAAAATGAAAAAAAAACTGATCGAAAAACAAAAACCATAAATTACAGCGCCGCACTGTGACTACGCTAAACAGTAACCCACATACGATCAACCGCATTCCGGTCCCACAGAATGTTTTGGTAAAAATAATCATATCTAGTTCTAGTTCCATACCCATGCACCTAGATATATATCCCGACTTTCCGTTTGATTGTTGTCATATTATTTGCGTTTTGCTCAATGCCTTTTTGTATGCACCACTTTTAAAACTGTATGTCTATATGCCTTAAGTCTTAAGTTAACCCTAGCAAGTAATCCGATATGATAAGTTATTTACTGGTTCGTGCCGCGCTTTTCGGTTTTATGGCCTGGCATCTTGGGTTCTCGGTAGCTCGACTCAAAAAAGGTTATACGACCTGGCTTAGATTTTTAAGTGTACATAGAATATTTTAAATCACACTACTCCACCTTGTTTGCACCCGTTTCTTTTGGTTTTGGTTACAATATATATATAAATATTTATATGTGTGTATACTTTTGGCCTCCACCGGTTTGGGTTCCTAATTTCTCACCACACTTGCTCTCACCGACTCCTCCGCTAGTCTTGTCGTTTGCCGTTGTCGCCCCCAAAAATATAAAATTATATTTAAAAAAAAAAAACACCCCAACCCCCGATTTGTAACTGCGTCTGTTCCTCGAGTAACCGCCGCCGTGCTTATGTTGCCCCAGTTTAACGCCCCATTTGCTTACCATTATTCCAGGCCACTGCTCCGCTGTTAAAGACACCGCTGTCTCAGGCCCAGCAGCAGGCGTACGCCACGGCGGCCACCACCTACACGGCGGTAGCCGCCCGGGCCGCCTACGGAGCCGCTGCCGCAGCAGCCGCCCAGCCAGCCCTCGCCGGCTACGCCACCGTAGCTGGGTAAGTTATATACACAATCCATCTAAAAAGGTTGGCTGTCTCAGCCAAAAAACCCCTCATTAAAACATAAGCCCAGCACTAACATTTTAATCACGAAAATCCCTTTCACCGTACGATGACTTCAGTTGGTATAAAACATTCTGCTAAAGTTAGACCTTCTATATAAACCATTTTTAAATACTCAATTTTAGTTTTATTATCGAAAAAAAAATACCATTCTTTCTGACGCTATAAAAAATGGTCTTACTAAATATTTAACGGCTTATAAAAGGTAAAGGTTGGACTTTAGTTATTGTGGGTTCAATTAACAGCCCATTTCGTAAGTTATAAGGTTTTATTATTTCGTAGAAATTTAAAGTTATGTTATTGGTAATACCTTTTTATTATTTAGTATTTATTTCTTATTTATTTTATTAACAATAAATATTTTAAGTTATGAGGTTTTATTATTTCGTAGAAATTTTACATTTTTAAACATGTTATTGGTTAAATCCTGATATTATTTGGTATTTAGTTCCCATATCTTTTTATTATTTAGTATTTATTTCTTATATCTTATTACCATTTAGTATTTATTTTTCATATCTTATTATTATTTAGTATTTATTTCCCATATCTTATTATTATTTACTATTAGTTTATATCTTATTGTTATTTCGTACATATATCTCATACATATATCTCGTACATATATCTCTAAATCTATTATAATTTTGTCGAATTTTGTAAGTTTTATAGCCCAAATTTAGTTTGTAAAAAAGAGGGTTTATCATTTTTCAATCACTTTTTTATTTTTCTTGGCTTTTCTTACTTTAGTTATAAAAGAATTACCTATTTAGGGTAAAGTATTTGAAGTCTTCTTTATTTTATAAAACCCGGTATTTTGTTTTAGTGTATTTACTTGTCTGTAATTATATACCAATTATATACCAGTTCATTGGATTTGAACTCTTTTTGAAATTTGACTAATTATTTGATTTTACCTCTTCTTTTTGTACTACAATTTTGACAATAAATGTGTGTAATTGGGTAAAGTGTAGAAATCTAACACCGAAAACTGAAGATCTACAACTATCGATTGAACACTTTTGCAAGACCTTGTCTAAACTTAATAACTTTTATTAAATTGGTGCCAAATAAAATCGACCTAATAAAACTTATATATCCAACTGGAATCATCAATCAACCATTCAAAAATAACCTAAAAAATAAAACCAAACGCCATTGAGTATTACTAATAAGCTAAATATGCATCACACAAATATTTATAGATATGCGCGCGAATATGCAGATCCTTATCTAGGACATGGCATTGGACCAGTTCCTGGATACGGGGTAAGTTTTCTATAATATTAATATTATGAAAAATATTATTATATAATAAAGAAATATATGTCTGAGAGTCCAGCACTCCCATTTAATTTTATGAGAAGTTTATTATTTATTTATTATTTACCAACTTACTAAACCTTATTTGATTTTCTTCACATTTTTCATTAGGCAACCATGTATCGCGGTGGCTTCAATCGTTTCACGCCATATTAAGAACAATCTACGCCAGTCAGCCAAATAATGCACTTGAACTACTCTCGATGAAAATGCTCAATATATGAACAAAGCAAAGCAAATAAGTAACTTAGACGTAAATACTCCTCCCTACGTGCAGTAAGTAGAAGTTACCACTAAACCGATAGACGCAGGATACTCAGCCCCCAACACCAACAACAGACGCTCAAAGTCCTTGGAGAGTTGAAAATCAAAGCTAAGCAACAAAGAAACAAAAAAGAACATGAACAAATCAATGTCGTCCAGTAAAAGCAAAAAAGCTAAACCAAAAAAGGAAAATATACGCCGCTAAACGCAGTTCTATGGAGTTTATATAAGTAAACCAAACAAAAAAGTAAAAAAAAATTATTAAAACATAAATTCAAATTGCAAAATAGTTTTGCAGGGAATGAAAAAAAAAATGTGCTTCATGCGTAGATTTTTACCAGAACAAAAGCTGAAACTTTTTGTGTGCGGCAGATCAGAATTTATATATATATATACATAGCAACATGATATATAGTTATTATATATAGGCATTGTATTTGTATATCAAACCGAAACCAGGAAAAGAGCAATGTTTGAGGTACTTTTCATGCTGAAACATCATCAAAAAAAAATAAACATAGACCCACGGTTGTTGATTTTCAAAACTTCGTTGAACTAAGTTAGTCCCTATGATTTACAAATTATTCTTATTAGCATTGTAGTGTGTAGTAAGAGAAAGTAACAATGCAGCCACCATAACAAATCAAATTGTATATTATTTGCGAACTGTTAAAGCACAAACAAAAATATATATTTATTCGTATATACTTTAGATTGATATCTCTAATTTGATTACCCAAAGAATACTCATTTCTGTATTGTACTGTATTGTCAACGAATTTAATTTTAATGCATTGCTTGGTTGTTCCTAATAATTTTATATTTTGGCAGCTAAAACCACTCACTCAACTCTCGACTCAATTCGAATTGCTCAAAAAAATTGTAGCGCATAGGTAAATGCAAAAGATCAACACGTAGACATATCCTTGAAATATACAATAATATTTACTTTAAATGCCGCCATAGCAGCAAAGCGACAACAAAAAAATGAAAAATTGAACAAAAAAAAATATTAGTTTTAAAAGGTCAAGCTTCCAGTGACAAAAAGCCATTGATGAATGATGTGGAAATCGAATAATAAGCATTAAAAATTAAAATTTTTAGCTCTTACTCCGTAGCACTTTCCTTGTGTGTTGTGTAAAAAAAACAAAAAAAAAACTACGAAAAAACCAAAATGAAAAAGGAAACGTCGTTTCGATGTTGTTCATGATCGGTTTAGACCGAAGCGAAACTTCCCTAAGCAAACTAAGAATTTATTTTATACACACTCGAATCTAATGCACACACAAAAACAAAAAATGAAAATGAAATCAAGAAACTTTTAACGTTGTGTATTTTTCAAATGTTAACGATTAAATGCTCAATGGAAAAACAACCAAACAAAAGGACGTCGTTCTCTATTTTGATTCTTAGGCAGCTACTGTCGTCAAATTTATACTAGTTGTTTATCAACCATACTATGCTAAAAGAAACAAAAAGAAAAGCTACTAATTATTGTGTGTGTGTGTAATCGTGCAATTCTTTAGGTGTTCTTCGAATTTCCCTAAAAACCTACTACAAATTACTTGAAAAGAGGGCAGAAGTAAGGAATGAAAATTTCATCAACTCCAAAGAGCTTCAACTTTGATGTTATTTTTTTTTGTTTATCTCTAATCACTTAGCAACTGTCTCAGATTGTACATATTTACGATGACATATGGTATTTTACCTTATTCCTCTCAACGCACACACAAACAACACACGCACAGGCTAGGGTCCTGAAAAATCGAAGCAATTTATGTCATACTCACATTTGTGCGTCCATTTATGGGGTACCTTTTATTTGATTCTCTCTCATAAACATGCATTGATATACTATTTTTACGTTGACATTTTTAAAGCCAAAGTTTATATTTTAAATGATTTTTAGTTAGGTATTTAGTTTATATATGCTGACGACAGGCGACACAAAAGAATAAGTAAATGATTACGTACTAAAGGGAAAACAATAAAGAAAAACAACAAATCGAACCCAACAATTGCCAAATTAAAAGTAGCTTTCAAGTGAATTATAAAATAAAGACGTAATTAAATTTAATGAATTTTTCAACTAGCGCAACAAAAATAGTTTGCCAAAAAGCCTAGTATACTTTTTGGCCCACCCCGATCACACACCAGAAAAGAGAAAACACACAGATATTTGGGTTTGGCAAGAGGGAAAACATCTAGTTATAGAGCAAACTTAAATATATTACGGTACGGTATATACATTTAAATTATGAACTCAACTTCCACCGCAAACTTTTAAACAAACAAAAAAAAAAAAAACAAATCTAAGGAAAACACAATTTTTGTCTTAAGCAATGCGTTGAGGAAAGTCAACCTACAAGTAAATTATAAATGCAAACGCAACTCAATCAAACACTGCAGCTATATGATAACAATACGATATATGATGTATATGATAAAGTCTTCATTTAACCCGATCCACTTTGTGACCCCCCAAAAAAAACTGTGTAATCTGTGTAGTCTAACCATAAGCCAGCGCCAGCTTTTGTTTACTTTCACATAGATCAGATGCCTAGGCGTCATATAAAGTATAAATATAAAGTATATAAATATATATTATATGGAAACTCTAATCTTTAATGATGTGCCAAATTGTAAGTTGTACCATTTGTTTTTATGAGCAAATGCAAAATACAAATTGAAATAAAAATATGAATTAAAACATAAAAACATGAAAATAGCATTACAGTTTTCCCCACTCCCGACAACCCCAAAGAAACGGAAATATGCAAAAAGGCCTATTTTGATTTTTAAACATTTAGATGGTAATGGAAAAATATTTTTTAAATTTAGCATTGTGTATAGGAACGGGCTAGGTGGCAAAAAAAGGCCAAGCCGAGCGTTCTCAGGCGCTACCTTACAAAACAAAATTGATAATAGAACCGCAGAGATGACAAACAAAAAGTATTATATTAGCAACAATCGCAGAACAAAGCCCAACCAACAGCAAACACGAATAAACCAAAGGAAAATCCAGCTCAAATTTAACTTACTTGACATACCACATGCCGAAAGGTATTGAATGAGAAATTTCAATAATAAACGTACACAAATTCCGAAACTTATTGGTTTATATCAATTTTCAATTTGTAAGGTTGTGACAAATTGTAAACAAACATAGAAAACAAAAAAAAAGAGACACGAAACCAATCCATGGAAAATTGTAATATTGTTTGTGAATGGCAAATAAAATAGCAAGCAAGTGGAAAACATTTGAGATTCATACAAAATACATTTGAAAAGAACGCCAGAAGGAAAGAGCGAGAAATGCAATAAAAATAACTTTAAAAAATGCAAAATAATCCAAACAATTGTGTTTTCATTTTGGGGGGAGGGCACAACTTTGCCGACAGACCTCCATAAATTACGGATATGTGTCTCCCTTTTTTCATGTTAAAGTGAAAGATGGTAATGGAACATTTAGCAGCACACAATCAATCATAGGGGAAGCAAAAACTTATCGCACATCTACCGGAAACCCTTTGACGGCTCACACCTCTATGGGAAAACCTCTCCAGACATTTTAGCCCGGCCCGCACGCACATGTAAAAAATTTCATCAATCATCAATTTACCTTCCGTTGGAGCCCGGCAGTTTTTCTTCATTACTCCAAAACTCTGTGGCACTCGGGGCGTAATTAAAGTTGATGGCCGGCCATTTGCATGCAAGTTTATTACAATGCAACCGCAAACATTTAACACCTCTAAGCTCCGCACACACACACATCGTGGCTGTGTGTATATATAGAGAACACCGCGACATGCAAAGGCTATTAACGTGATTAAATCAAATGGCTCCACCACTTGAGGCCTGCAGTCGGCCAGCCTATAATTATACAAATTTTCGCATTTGATTGAAGAGCCCGACAACCGACATTCTACATGGCATTGCTAAGGTAGAACCAACTGACAGGCATCAACAATGGTCGGAAGAAAATAGGAAAATATATTTTAAGCTAGACTAAATACAGGAACATTTTTAAGGTAAATATTTTAAAAATAAAGAAATTATATGTGAATAAAAAAGTTCAGCCTTTACTTGAGTAGATTTGTTAATATAATTTTTAATTTCGTTTTTGAAAATTTGTACTATCCCCATATTAATGGGGTTTTTAAAGAAAAGATCTGTTTAATAATAAAACAATCTTACTTCGATTTCTGTTTATTTAATAAATAAACTAATAAAATATTTTGGTAATGGCTAAATTAAATGTACATTTTTATTTTCATTGTCAAATACAAATGTTTTTTATTAGTTATACTTTTTTCTATATTTTTAATTATTATCCGTTTATAGAAAAATTCAACTCATGTTTTTTGTATTAGAATCTGTAATAAAGAAATTTAAATTCGTTTTTATTTCGTAGCTCAACAATGGACATTTTTTCGTATATTTGTTATTATTATCCGTTTCTAAAATAATCCCCTCTGCTGTGAAACAAAGAGCATCAGAGCCAGGACTCTGTTTTAAACTGTGTCATGTCAAACCGACAACCGCAGGAAGTAAACGCCTCTCGGCCTCTGGCTTGATTTGGTCCTGCTGGCAGTTTTGGGTTTGTGGCCAATGCGGCCGCTGTGTGACATAATAAATTATGCTGCATGCCGATGATTAATTTTAGATGTATGCGTCATGACAGTTTCGGGAGTGTGGGGCATTACGCAAACGCACAGCGCACCCAATCGAATGCATACAAAATTAACAGCAGTAGCAGTTGGAATTAGCCATCTCCCACACTCCAGGCAGAAAGGCAATCGCAGGACGAAATCTGTGGCAGGCTGCCCATGGGTTTATTCGCTTTCTTCTCCCTATCTATCTCCATTTGAACGGCCCAATGGGCCCCATGAATTATTACGTGCAATTATTTTCTAATTAATTATTTGACAGTCAAGCGAATGGTCGACTGCCGAGCGGCAATGGCATGCCATGGTGCGATAATTTTTTGGGCACAATTGGCCATTCGATATGGCGCGTAATGGGCGCCATTAAATTGGCCCGGTCTGCTTTCTGATTCTCGCAATGGAATGTGGCCAAAAAATACTTTTCTCTGCCAGTTTGATATAAGAGATACTTAAATATGTAGGACGAAAATGGAACCGAAGCCCAGACTGCCAACTAAAGGGGAATGGGGAAGAATAGTAGATGAATCCTGCGATTCAAGAAGAGTTAAGCAAGTTCAGTAGCTACTGGATTATTAGTTATGGGATAATTAAATTGGAAAAGTTTAGTTTGATCTGTTAAGCGCTGAGATATGGTATAAGTCGATCTATATTAGAAAAGACTATCAAACTTTTCAGTTGATATGAGTAAGTTTGTTAAATATTTTATTTAGGTACTTTTAAAAGGTACATAAATACCTTTAGAATAATCTGAAAACAAATAAAATTCTCTTAAAATTTACGAATTGATAGATTCAAATCTGTAGCATACTTTACAGCATGAATTTCACAAATTTCGATTTAGTTCAGGAGCTCTTCAATTATATAATTGCAAATGGTTACAACCATTTTCAAAGTGTCAAAATTACTCGGCGTCTAATCAAAGCACTTATCATTACCAAATTCCAATCGAAACAAACAGTCCCAAAGCCACCTCTTTTGCAACTCTCTTCCACAAAACAAACTGCTAACGAGGCCCCACAACATTGGACTGGCAAACTCGTCCGACCGTTACCATGGCCCCAACAAAACCCCAAGCCACATCAGCAATCCCCACTCCACCGAATTGCATCCTACTCCCGACCGCGGCACAAAAACTAATTACATTATTTCAACTTGATGCAATCAGAGAGTGCGTATGCGTACCCTCACGACACCCACCCGATCCCCCACCCATCGGTCTACCCCAGTGACCATCCGCGTTTTGGTTCAATTGAATGGCAGACAGGGATGCAAAAGTACAAAAATTCCAGAAATAAAAATGGGTGACCATGTGATCGATCTTGGTGTACCCATTAAACTTAAATTCATAAATCTAACGAGAGCTCTGTATATCTTAAAAATTGTTGGACTGCCGACCCTCTTAAGAAATTTATGTGATAACAAATTTAGATATTTTTCTTGAACACAAAGATAATTGTCTAAAAACTTTATATAACTTTAATAGCTAAAGAATAGAAGGACTTACAAGTTTTTAAAAATGACCTATATTCTTAATATATATTTTTAAAATTTTAATTAAAAGTTAATCCTTAATGCTTTAAGTAATTATATGACCTTAGGTACTATCTTATATTTTTTTCGCTGAGTTTTACCATAAAAAAAAATCCAAAACACAAGTACTTGTTGTGCTGCATTTTATATTGAAGTATATGATGACTTACAGGTTCCATTTCCAAAGCTTTATATGATCTTTAAATTTGTATTTATCATTATAAAATGTTATCAATTCGGGATATTATCTAGAAAAACCATCTAACTAACAGATAACCGGGATACCCCTGGAACTCCCCGATATGTGGCGTGCAAAAACGAAACAACGAGAAAAGCCCCGCAGCCAGAGAGGTCGAAATCCTCGCAGGACATGCCGATGCACGCAAATCACTGCAAAAAATACCCATTGGCCAGGGCTGATGTCGAACCGAAGCCGAAATCGGGCTGGAATGGGGCATACGGATGGCGTATTGTTGGGCATTGTGGGCCTGCTTTACGAGGCGCATCGGTTAGATGTGCCATGGTGCAAGGGTGCACGGGTGTATCCTGGCTGCGAGCGTGTTGGATTAATGCCGGCAGCTGCGGCATGAACAACCGCCAATAATTCAACGACCGGCCATCGCTGGGCATAAAAATCGCAGCATCTGCAAACCTGGCTGCCAGTTATTTGTTGTTATATTTGTCTGTTAATTGCCGATGCAGCGCAATAAAAACCCACACCAGCACACACACAACGGGCGAAATTTATAATTAACAGTGTCGTTGGCGGCTTGTACGTGCCTCGTAACGAGTTTCAATTAAAGTTTTTTAAAGGCCCCCGGACCCAGATCTCATTTTCGATTATGCAAATTAAGTCTGCGTTGAGGTCGTGCACTGCACTTTGTCGCCAATAAAATTTGATTTATTTCTTTAAATTTAAGAGGCAGTGAAAAAGTTACTGAAAAGTATTGAAAAACAGTCTTTGCCAAGTCCCCGATTTTTTAAAAAGAGAACCAAAATCAGTGGAACGTACTTACATTGCTTATAAGTGTAATTATAATTTAGTTTTTAATATAAATTTTAAATATTAGAAAGAATGCAGGAAAAACCATAAATAATACTATATACATCAGACTAATTTTACTTTTTTTTATTTGTTCCTACCAAAAAATTAAGTACCGCCTTTAAGCTGTAAATTGTCGATAGCCTTCGATGCTAAAGCCGAATGTCTAATTAATCGAACATCCAACGAACATTTGAGCAGCTTTCACCCTTTGACCTCATTTGCACGTTAAATGAAAAACCCCCTTGACTTTTGGCTTTCGCATTCCGCCTTTGACTTTGCTTTTGGGCAACTTTGTTCCCCTTGGCGCCCCATCGAAGCCACTGGCACCGCAAAATCGGGCAGCAACCGAAACGTAAACGAAATTCCCATGACTGCAACATTTGCCCACACCGCAAAGGAAGCAATCGGTCCATCCGAATCGATTGGGAAGCAAGCATCTTAACCACTAAATAAATAGCTTGCCTGCCGCAAATCTTGTTTGATTGTCTAAATATTTAGACGGCCAGTGAGGACACAGCAGATTTTCAGTTGACCAAGGATTTCTGAACCCTTTAAATGATACTTCGAGAGTATTTAGGATTGGTGCTCCGTAATCTATGCTTGGGATAACTAAAAAACACACACATTAATATACAAAATTTTGGATAAAAGGATGAAACGCAAGACAATAAAAAATTTTTTATTTTACAATTTAATTGAGTATTTAAAAAAATCTTCACATCAATAAAAATTTTAAATTAATTTAAATGTATATTTGAACTTAAACATTTTTCATATTTTATTTTATTGAAGTACTTTAAGGTACAGTATAGAATTTATTGCTGGTAGTTCCAAGTACCTTTAGTCACTTAAAAACTGATAGATTCTATTAACTTCTTAGAAGTGCACTTTCTGTCAATGGATTAACCAGCATTTAAGCCGCAAAAATGTCGGAAACTTAATTTGACAGAAATATCTTGGGATTGAGGTGAAGAATTATTATCCGAAGCTGAAGTACATGATGCATCATTTACAGCGACCTCTTGAACCCTCCGAATGAAGCCAAGGCTACCCCAATTTCATGTGTAATCATTTTCCTATTTACAATCAATTGCCAGGCACTTGGCAGCCTCTCATCCCGGATCGCTGGCACATCCTTGGCCAACTGCTATTGCCGCATCATTGCACTTGAGTCGAGGCGAATCCTCGAACACCTCGACTTCGGCTGTCATTTGCCATGCATGGGAACTGTCCAGGCTCACTTCGCCAGCCATCACCGACAGCTGCTGCCGGCGTGACCTTAGACGACTGTCATAACTCAGCCTGCACCTTGCAGTTTTCCATTTTCCTCCCCTGAGTGAATGGCTTTTCCCCCTCGAAGCTGTCTGCTGTGGAGTTATGCAATGGCTGCTGGGCTGGCTGTGCAGCCATTTTTCAAAAATTCAATTGTGTATTCAATTTAATTTTTTGTGATCAACAACGCCAGCATTGACGGCCTCGGGAGAAATGGTGGTGATGGCTAAAAAATGAATACACCTGGAAAAAATATTAAACTTCAACTGTTTTAGTCCAGTTTACCTTTAATACCTTTTTTTCCTAATAAACTTTTTTAAATGTATAAACAATAAAGCAAATATGTTTATCCTCTTATATATATTTAGCTTTTTTTCAAAGTACTTTTTCTTGATTACTTTCAGCATGCCTGAGTTAATAACAATAACTAACATTTAATATTTTCTAATTAATTATCATGTTAATATATATCAATTTAATAAATTTGCAAATAACTTAATTTAACTGTGTGGCTGCTGCTAATTGCATTAAATTCCATGAAATTGTCCTAATTAAACTAAGACTAAAAAAAATCATTAAATTTTTATTTTACTGAAAGTCATTCTTCTTTTTGGAATTTATGTTTATTTTTCAGTGAGTCAAAAAAAGGGACCATTTCGAAAATCGCTTTGAAGTGACAAGCAATTGGGGGATGTGCTTGAAGGGCCAACCAAGTTAACTTCAGTCAAATGTGAAGGGGGCTTAAATCGAAACACAATTCGCTGCTGCCAAACAAATGGCCTAAATAATTGCGTTAATTAAGCATGAGTTTAATAACACACTCAAATGAATAGGAGGACTGACAGGCGAGCATCCTGCGGGACCTCGAGGCCATCAATCAAGCAGATGACAACGGAAATTTTGTTTGGCAAATAAATCATAAAAAAGGAAAAAAAAACACAGAATAACAAACGAGGCGGTTCTTTGCGGCTTTGAGGCTGCGCCTAGTTTAGTGCTTTGTTTGGGCTTCTAGTGTCTGTTTGTGTGTTTGGGTGTGTTTGTTGGTATCTGTATGTGTTGGCGGTTTTTGCGGTTTGCGTTTTGGCCCCCAGCTTTACCTGGACAAACACCGGAAGTGGGTGTGGCTGCTGTGCGGGAACTACGCTCCACTGCGTTTCCCTCGGTCCCTGTCTCGAACTTTCTCTTTGTCCATAAACACAACGGGAAAAAGCATGCTAGAAATATTATAGATTGTAACTTATCGGGAATATTACTTTATAAAAATTAAAATAGTATTGTAATAATAAGTTGTAATATAACATTTTCATATATCCTTTCGTATAAAAAATAAAACCTCTGGAGACTTGGTACTATATTAGAATCAAGTGAGAAATCGAGTGACTAAAAATTTAAAAAAAAAGTTTTAGTCCTTAGATTCAAATGATTAAGCTTAACCTTAAAATGTTACGTTTTTATTCGTTTTTGATTAACTCGAATAAAAACAGAATTGAAGCATTACATTTCGAAAAATATATTAATACATGTTTTTATTCCTAGTCCTTTTTAAAATTAAATAAAAATACCAAAAAAATAATATGGTGTGGAATCTTAGACATTTAAATATTATATTTTTTTCTCTGTGTAAAAAGGTGTGTATATGTTAGGCGCAGGTGTAAGTGGGCGGTTCTGTGAGTTAGTGTGTGTGTGTCGTGTTTCATTATAAGCTCAACGGCACTTAGCACACATTTAAGCCGCTTTGGATTTGCTCTCTTTGTTCACACCATCGCCGACCGCTCTCGGAGACCTTTTTCTGTTCTTTGGTCCTTGGGATCCGTACCTCTCATCCACATCCACCCACTGGACCGCCTTCCGGGCGCTATAGCTGTCGACCCTTCGCTTGAATTATGCACACAAGTTTCGGAGGCATGCCTCATCCGTTTTGGCCACTTGCCCGATTCCTGCTGCCAACCATCCAGTCAGCCAGCTCGACTTTGCTGGCACACGCTTTCATTATGCAATTATTGCATTTTTAATTTTTGTGTCGAGTCATTTAAAATAATTGTGCGAACACTTTGTGACAACAGTGGACTGCAGCAGCTGGGGTTTTGGCCTGCCTTTCTGGCTTTTAGTGCTTTGTCGACTGCCAACGGCCAAAAACACTCAACAAGTGACTTAGATCTTATCCTGGGCCGGGCACTTATTATGTCTGGATGCTCCACAAATTGCAAATTAGTTAGATAATTTGGCAAAATCATTTAAATGAGAATACGTTAAGATCTCTCAGGATAATTGCTAGATTATATTTACATTTTACAGGTTATATTTAATTTGCCAAAATCATTTAAAGTAGAATACGTTAAGATCTCTCAGGATAATTGCTAGATTATATTTACAGATTATATTTACATTTAGTCTTTCTGATTAGGGTAGTTTGGAAATTAAACAAACAAAAATAATAGTAAACCATCTGTTGGTAAATGTTGGGAGATAATTCCCAATTACCAACAGATGGTTTATTATTATTTTTGTAATTTATTATAATACATAATTGAATTTAAAAATATATATGTATCGGAAAGTTTATAGTACTAATCTAATGGTTGTTCTAAATTTGTTCAAGAAAGTATAACATTTTAAAAATTCATTATAGAGTTTTTAAACTTCACATGATGTCACAGAATTAAAGACTTCAATAGTTCTAGTTAAGTATAAAGAACTTTTTATTTTTCCAAAGTAGAATTTCAGGTAACATTAAATTCATGTTTAGGCCTCGCTAAACACACCTTAAGAGCCATAAATTCCAAGCCAAGTCGGCTTTCAGATGATTATCTTTTCGATTAGTCGACAGACAAAGCAGTTGGCCCGGCGTCTGGCTGAGTTTGATTAGAGCGGACACTTTATCTGCCTAATTATATTAGTTGGCTGCCTCCGATTTCCCTGACATGGCGGGACATAAGCGCATTATAACGCTTCACAAACCGCTGAACCGCCAAGCCCGAATTATGCATTGCAATTACACGAAACCGAATGCAATGGGGCGATATCAATTGCAGTCGGCCAACACGGATACACAAACAAAGCCACAGCCACAGACACAGCCACCTTGCCGCCATTTTCCCGCCCCCCAAGGAAAATGGCTTAATTGTTGGGCACACACGCCCACCTTTCCACCGCCCACTCAAATAAGCCATGCGCCTCAACAAGTTTGCAAAGGTAACAAAAAATCAATAGGCCTCTAAAAAAAAACAGCAAAAAAAATAAAAGGAAAACAGAAAGGACCAAATTGGGAGTGGAGAAATATTAATTGGCCGTTTCAACGTTACGCCAAAAATGCTGAAAATACTTTCACGCTCGTTTCAAGGCAGGCAAGGATATGTGAGTACATTCGCTGCCACGTGCCCGGGAATCGCAGGTCCCTTCACGTTGTCCTCGTTGCCGCTGTCCTCGTCTAATGGCTGTCCTGCACGCAAACCCAATACCAAACCCAATACCAAACCCCATCCCAATCCCAGTCCCAGAACCAGAAACGGAACCAAAACCAAGTCTACACCAAGTCGAGTCGGGTAGAAACGGAGTTGCTGCCAAAAGACAAGCATCTTGAGGTCCTTACTGCTCGGATTAGCCAAGCACAAATACATGTAATCAAACATGAGCACTGTGAAAAAATTACAACCTGTAATAAATATGTCTCGAGGTCTTTAAGGCCAATTAAAAAATACAAGACCTTGTTTAGATAAATGGAAAACATATACTTTGATTAAAAATAGGTAATTATATATCATTAGACTCAAATAAACTCAGTCATTAAAAATCTACATTTGTTAACCTAAGCATGGGATTTTAATTAGTTTAGACCTTAATCAAGTTGGTACATACCTTTGATAAAAAGTAAACTGTTTAATAAGCTTTTTCCCATAAAATGTCTTGGCAAAATGTATGCCTTGCCTAAAATAACATTTCCCAAAATAGGTTTAAGAATTTGTCTTGAAATATTTTGTATCATTAAGAAACATTAGGAAAAATATAGTCACTCTAAACATTTAAAAATGAATAAAATACATTTTAGGGTCTCAAACAATAATGTTAAATTTATACAAAACATGGAAATTAAAAAAACATTTGAGCAGTTATAATAAAAACAAAAAATATTTTAAAACGAAAATTCAAGCAATTCAAGTATGAAACAGCATTCAATTCATTTCCATGGGAAAAACAGTAACTTATTTAAACCCCTTCAAGCAATTTGGCTTACTTTAAACGCAATTTGTTTTCCGTTTCTGCCGCACAATCCCCACTTTAGTTTGTATTTCTTTGAGTGCTCTGACAAACGCCTTGTGTATATTTAACTTTTCAACTTGCAACTGTCCTGAGCCAGCTGGTGGCTTTGCAGTTGAATTTATGCCTGCTACAGATTTCCCGCCTCTCGGCCGTCGACCGTCGACTGTCGGTCAAGGCTGGCACAATAACGCACCTGGGGCCTGCCAGGAGTGGTGACTGCCTTCGAGTTCCCAAGTGCCTACCGCCCACCGCCCCCCAAACCAAACCTGGCCAAAACCAAACCAAACCCAAGCGATCCCATACCGTTGGCTGCTTGCAAATTTATGCCCATAAAAATGCACAAAAAGGAACCGGAAAATGTGTTGTGTAAAAAGAACGACGGTGAAAATAAAATCAACAATAAATTTTGCATGCAGCCACATTACGAAACAATGGCCGACGGCGATACGAATCCCCCTTTTTGCACATGGGCGTGGGCGAGCCCAGTGCAATTGGTATTTTTATTGCGTGTTCAACACGGCGTATGCGTAATACGAGCGCTTGCCAGGCAAGACGCTTTTTTATGACCTCTTTTGACTTATGCCCTTCCTCCACCCCCATAAAATGCCATAAAACGAAATTAAATACGCGAAATATAAAAGAGATATTTTCGGGAGGCCAGCAGATTCTCAAATTGATTGGCATTTCTATCAAAATTTTTGACATTTATGCCATGCGAAGAGGCCTTTGCCCGCTGGCCCAAATGATTCATGGATTTCGCAGTAAGATTTATGGTCAACCCTTTTACTGGTAATCGATTCGAAAACAATGACAATTCCCTAGTACAATTTTTATTAGACCTCGTGTTCGTTTTCATTTTCATTTTCATTTGGCCACTTGAAATAGGTTATGCTGTCCCTTGCCAATTTAAAGCTTGTTTCTCTCTGGAATTTTTATGTTTACGGCCGGAACCGGAGGGCGGGGGGCGTGGCCTAGGCGTAGGCGGGTCGGTTACGTGAGGCACATCAAAGTAACCGAATGCCGCGCCCACTTTTCCAGCTGCGAAACAACGTCAAACGCTGATGAGGTGAGGCCCAGAAAATTGGGGTTGACATGGGACATCCACCCGCCACCCATTTTCCTCATCTGTCGCATCTGTTGATTAAGCTTTTGCCCAGTTCCTCGGTTCCATTCCGTTCCGCTCTGCTTTTCACGGAGCTCCCACTTTTGTCATCATTAATCAACTGCCGACAAGGCGCATCGACAAAGCCAAAGGAATGTGAGCAAATTGCTGACTGTGAACTGTGGGTATGGGAATACGTATAGGAATACGAATAGGTATAGGTATGGCAGTGACTGCTGTTCATCACTCGCATCTCTCTATTTGTGGAGATTCGCCTCCTGAATTACAAATAACAAAGAGTCAACACATTGACACTTGATTTTGCACTGCACTGCACATCTGAGTCTGATTAGAACCCACACTTGGCAGCACACTTTGAACTTGAAACTTGAAACCGAGACGGAAGCGGAAGTGAAAACAAAAACAGGGCTCAGAGCTGGGAAACTTGACAGCCGAGACGGCCTGGGGACAAGTTATCCGAAGATAACGCCTTCGTAAGCTGCCATAAGCCATTCCAAATCAAATGCTCAGAATGGAGCAACAATTACATAAACTTAATAACTTGATAGACCCAAAGATAAGCTCGGCAGGAGGAAAAGTGCACAGCAAAAAAAGAACCGACCCTTTAAAATGAGTTGAATTTTCTTTTAGTAATGATTTTAAACATAATGTTATACCAAATGTTCTTTAAACCGTATAGGTATTTTATTAAGTAAAAAAATCTCCATTAGCTAAAAACTTAATGCAGAATATAAGTTTCAAATTCCTAAAATATAATATGGTGTAAGCAATTTTGAATTTACAATATAGCTAAAGGTAGAATAAAATTTCACAACAATTACGAAACCCATTTTTGGCTATACCGTAAAATGACTATTTGGCATGTTTCTAGGATTGTAAAAAACGTTGGCCTTTGTGGATATTATCGGAAGGGGATTACTTTAAAGAGGAGGACATTGATTTAGAAGAATTATTAAGGTAGTGTACATTTAAGGTTAAATCAATCTTCTATATATCTTTATACTTAATATCCTCAAGGAGACAGACCATTTTTAAATCGTAACTCACTGTGTAGCTGGACGAGTAGAAGGAATCCGAAAAGATCCAACAAAATGCCCACCGGCCGAGGGCGATGTCTGTTCGAGCTCATTCCCAATTACAACTTCAGCCTGGGGGCCTTTTTCGGACCTTCGGTTGCACACAATTTTATGGCCGCAAACAATTTTCCAACGTTTCGTAAACTTTTCACCGTTGCACAAACCTGGGCAAAGGGGCTGGAAAACGACGAAGGGTAACGAAGGAAAGCTTTTAAGGACGTGGGCTTGTTGTTGGGTAAATACACTTCACTTATTACAACACTTACAGCTGTAAACGAGCGAACGGCCCAAGGCTCGATTTGACTTTACTCGAGACTCGAGAGCTGCATGAATATTGCAGGACGGGGCCAGTAACTAAATGGAAGGCCAAGTGCTGAGGGCTTCATCTGGTCCTTTTCAGGGAATTAAGACCAGGCCAGATGACAACGCCCGGGCCAAGGAACTCAGATGTTCTGCAAATGGATGATAAGCTGCAAGTCGAGTGGGGTGCAGACCAAGACCCGATCAATCATACATATGTGTGGCGGAAGGAATTCATGGAATATACATACTTCTACTCGTTAAAAATGTATGTTTTTAAAATGTGCAAACTGACAGCAAACTGCCAACTTTGTCTGTGTGTGTATGTGTGGGTGAGCGCTATGCAAATGAGCTGCAAAGTATGCAATGAAAGCTTGATTAGCATATTGCGTATACGCCACGGTGAGCAGCGTGAAAAATGTGCAAATTGTAAATGCTTAAAGTGGAAGTGGGACAACCTTCGATAAGTGAGGATAGATTGGAGAGCCATTCGCACTCGGTCCAACAACTCATCATTCACTTTCTACTTCTTCTATTGGGATAAAAGGGTTTAAAATAATATTACTCATATGCCACATGTTACATTGCGGACTCTAAGCCATCTCTTCTGGCGCAAACAGTCGTCAAAAACATTTGCAAACTAATTTAGAAACTATTTCGAAATGTTCTCCCCATTTGCCAGGCCACAAAATGTGGCACTTCAATGCGATGAGCCGGCCAGACGACCCAAGATAATCATTTACAACAACACACGAAACAGACAAAGGCTGTGCCAAAACAAGAATACACCATATGCGAACCATTTCCCAGGGCCCCAGACTTCTCCCGAAAACCAGGAGGAACAAAAAAACACATATATGAAATAAAAGGGGGTGTGTGGAAAAATCCCCAACAACTTTTTGCGTGCATGTATGCCCTTGGTGGCCATAATTTATAGACTATCTGCCAAAATATTCCAGCTGAACCATAAAGATTCAATTTCACAAGCAATTTATATAACTGAAACCCCTTTTTTGGCCCTGCTTTCGTACAAATGAGCAACATTCTCGGACCACAGACTGTTATTTATGCCCTGAAAATCACGTGGGCTCCTCTCGCAGTTCCCCGGAAATCTGCCATATCCAAATTAGTTTTAAATGAAAACTCCCAGTCGCTGGGGCAGCTTTGTATTTGTGTTACCCAGACAGGCCCTTGCCTGGGTGTAAATTGAATTAAAATTATTATGATATTTCTAAGCAAACGTTTGCCACGTGCAAAAGTTTAATTAAATAGTATTTTATTCCTTTGCCGCTGTCTACTGCCGCTTATGCGCATAACTCGTGCATAAGTTCGTGGAGTCGGCCAACTTCTCTTTTACTGGAACCAACTCCGACCATCTCATTTTCCTTGGCCGGGAGTGGAAAAAGTTTTAATTTGTTGACTTAACCGCAGTTACAGTTACAGGGGCCCCAGATCGGGCATAACTTTGCCCGGCGCAACTTAACATGCATATCTCGTCGGGCTGTGAATCCCTATGGGAATCCCCTGGGAAACGGTACGGATCCTAGGCCAGCGGGCTCCTCTTTCCACCTTCCACTTCCAACTACCAACTTCCATTTGTGCTCCTCCGCTCCAGCTCGCTTATCATCTGCTGCACACGCAGCTGCATCGTTTTTGCATGTTCCCGGCTTTTTTGCTACCCATTCCCGTAGTGCCCGCCCGGTTTCCCCCGATTTCCAGCTATATAGCTTCAGTTGCAGCTCCCTGCTTAGCCATAAATATGCAGCTTAAAATGGCTTTCGACTGGCGGCTTTCGGCTTGCGGTTTACGTGGCGTATGATTGATGCCCCTTTGGCCCCCGACCCCCGGATGTTGCTGTTGCTGCTGTTGTCTCATGGTTGTCAGGTTGTTGGGCCATTAGCCAGCATTAAGTGCAATGCGAATAAGATGGCTGGAAAGAAGCGTACTGAGTACCACTCAGTGACCTGCTGGCTATTGGATGCAGAACTGGCCAAACGCAAAAGCAATCAGTGTTTAGAGCGGTACTTGATCTACTTCAGAACGTTCGGGATTATAGGCAGGTACTTTAAACCTCTCAAAAAGATTATTGGTAATATTATATTTCAATAGGAAATATATACATACAGATACTGTATATCAAAATAGTACTTATTAGTGTTATAAAAAGCAAAAATAAAAAATAAACTATTAACAATATTAAAGGATTAACACAAAGATTTGTGGTATAAGCCAAAACAAAATATCTCTTTTTTACTCTTTTTAAAAATTGTACGGTTTTAATAAAAGTAAAACACAGACTATACCCATTTTTATAACTTTTGGTGGGCATTAAATAATCATAAAGCTGTTAAATGCTATGTTATGTTAAATACCAATCGAAAAATATATTTATCCTTTCCCGCTTTAATTATAATCGTAATCATACATGTCTATGGCACATATGTCCATAACATAAAACTTTCAATCAGTGAAAATGGAAAATAAAACCGAAAAGCGCAATAAGCGACATTTGCGACTGTTGCATGCATAAAGCATAATTATTAAATATTTATTTTTAATGTATACCATTTTTTTTCGATATCCCATAAATTTATCACGCCGACTTGCCGGCGAGTCTATTAATTATGCAGTGCACTTTTTGAATTAAATGTTAATTAATTATGTACCATTGACAGTCATCAATTGTTGGCTCAGCTGCGCCAGAAACTCCGCTGGCAGAGTGATAAAAAGAGGAGCAGCCCGCAAAACGCCAACAATTTTCACGCTCTAATCAATCTTCGCTCCCTTGGCCAAAAGCATTTACCAAGAGTCACTCACTCGTCACTTATGCTAAATTAACAAAAAGCGGAATGGAGTGTCAGAGGGGCTAAAAAGGATTGCAGGGGGTGGAATGTAAGTCGCAGAGCCAAAATCAACAAAACTTGATGCCTGACTCGGGGGTTTTGGCCACCCCCTTAGCCCCTTTTTACTCCCCCGCACATTTGTTTGAACTTTTCGCTTCAGTTTTTCGCTGCTGCCGCTGCGCTACTTAGCCAAGTCGGAAATTTGAATTGGATTGGCTTAACTGCCATGGCTGTGCAATCAACAGAAGGAAATCCCTCAGGGCCATGTTAGATATTCATTTTTGTACTTGATACCCAAGATAGTTGATCACTCGGTCCATCTATGCATAGGTCACACTCAGAAACGAATTATTTGAAATTTACCATCATTTTATTTTCACTAAACACATAAAAATATAAGATAATGAAAATTTCCTTCACTTTATATTTTTTTTAAGTTAAAAAAAAGCTTGTCTTATCTTAGCGATAATTTCTTCACTTCCAAATACGTTTTTAAATATTTGTTTTGCTTTTTTTTTTTAGGATGGAAACTCAAATGTTTTTTTTTTAAGTATTCTGGGAATTTCCATATAAAGTAGTTGTATTAAAAACGACATGATTATAAACCTTTTTTTTTTGACTACTTATAAACATACCATAAAAATGATTACTAATAAAAAATTAAAAATTGATTAATAAAAAACACCTTTAGTGAATACAAAACTTCAATTTAAAAGTGTACTTATAGTTAAAAGTACCAAATTTTAAAAACAAAAGTTTTAAAAATATATTTTCAAACGAATTTATTGTTACTCTAATATAATGACTTATGATTGTTTTTGATTTATGAGGAATTACTTTAGAATCTTCTATTTCAAAAACTTTATGTTTATAAATTAAAAGAATTTTAGAACTTTATTGTGAATAGCTCAAAAATATCTTCTTCAAGTGCAATTGCAGGCTCTGTCCTTACTCAAGCCGAAATGGCGAAATGTCAATTTAATTGAAAGAAATTGTCATTGCAAATGCCATTTGATGCAGTCAATGTTTGTTTAAGGCTTTGATGGGCGGCTGTCAAGAGAGTGCTTACTTTTTTTTTGGGACTGAGGTCCCTTAAAAGCGATAAAAGTCATTTTGAATTTCGGTTGCTGTCGAAACGGTTGCCGCATTCATTAGACGACATCATTGTTGGCTGCTTCGCAACAATGTTGCAGCAAATGAGTGAGTGAATGAATGAATGAATGAATGAGTGGAGTTGAGTGGAGTGGGTTGGAGTGAATTCGGCGGCAGGAGGAAAGTGGCGGTGAATGCACAGCGACGACAATGTTTTCAATTCGTTACAAAACGTGCACTTGCCATGCACAGAGCTTCATCTCCGACATCGGCAGTGGCATCAGCGAATTCCCCGAGCGTTGCTCCGCACTCCTTCCTCCTGCTGGCCCCAACTGCATTCTTCCCACTCTGGCAGTCACGTGCTCCATTTGCAGCAACGCCATTTCAAACTGGCTAATCAGTCAAATTCCTGCAGGCGAGTTTCCATTTTCCAAACTCTGGAGCGGGGTTTACACGACTGCATTTTACGCGATTCACAAAATGGTAATCACATTTATAACATTTTACAAAAAAATGGATCAATTCTTAAAAATTTTAATAATTCATGATTTAAACTACCACCACCTTCGTTTGTCCGCAAATATTTTAAAATGATATATTATATTTTGATACATGCTTCCTATCCTATCCTATTCTTCCTATCCTACCACCAACTTTATTTGTATTCAAGTATTTTAGAATGATATACTGTATTTTGAGAAATACTTTTGATCATTTGAAAATATATATCGATTTAACTTATAAACTGATCACAATAAATTTTTTTTGGGATTCCGATAATATTTTAAAAGTACTAGAAAGAAACCCAACGAATTTTAGTAATTTATGATCTATTGTATCACCATTTCTATCAGTGAACAACTAGCTTTAGATACTACTCCATACTTTAAAATATTATTCCTATCCTTTAAAAATAGCAACCCGTGTTGTATAAAAAGGACATTCCAAATTTTGACTTCTTTATAAAGGCTTACATCTCTTTTTTATAATAATATTTTTCCTAACAACACTTATTCCCTGTAAATCATAAACCCACTATCTTTCAACGGAGCTAAAATGCCATGGCAACATAAATGAAAACAAGAGCTTTCCTCCCGGCTCTCAACTGAAGCGAAGTTTTCCGTTCATTTAATTGTTGGCCATGCAAATCCCCGGTAGCAAATTTATAGTGGCAGGTGTGATTACAGGCGTGTACAACGGGCTTTTGAAAAGTCGAGCTCCTCCATACCGATCCCTATTCCCGTTTCTATTCCTATCTCAATCCCTATCCCCGTGCCATTCAATCCGATGCCACTCCCCCAGGATGTTCGCCTGAAGCTTATTTTAGCTGGCGAGCAACATCATTTAATGAGTTTAGTTTCGAACTGAAATTCAGTTAATATGCGTCTCATTTATGCGCTGCAGGAGCAAAGACATCGGGGACGCCCCAGATGAAGATAGAGCCCGATACAATTTGCGCTTGGCACTTTACCTAAATGAGTCGGGGTTTTGTTTCTTATCTGCGTAGAGCTACAATGGTCTGGCTCCTTCCCTCTCGCTCTCTCTTCGTAGCCCCGTCTCACTTCCTCGGAAACACGCATGCCGGCACATGAGGAGCTTATCTTTTATTACCATGTATTCATTAGGTTCCTGTTCTTGTTTATATACCCTTTTAGGGGGTATATGGTGCTTACTTCTAGATTGCCTAATTAAGATAATCAATTTGGTGAGAAAATGGCAAATAAAGTAGGGCCATCGACGTTCGCGAAAGCTTATAACCCACTAATGACTTAAATCAACTTTGATGAAAAACAACCTTTTATATTTTGGGTAATATTTCTTATAAATAAAATTCTAAATTGATTAGATGTATCAAAAATAATTTTTAATTTTTTTTTAAAACTTTTATAATTAAGATGTCTTAAATTTATTGATTTTGTGTTGTCTTCGATTTTTGTATGATTTCTTTAATAATTTACAGAAAAATTAAGCATTTTAAGCGAAGCTTTTAAAACATTATTAAAAGGAATATTAAAACGTTTTAAGAAATATATTTAAAGGATTAGCATGTAGATTTTAAATTTTTAGTATGTTTCCAGCATTTTTATGCATCTAAAACTTTTTGTGTAGAAGGATTTATTTTAAAGGGTATTTGTAACTTCGGTTTCCGTAATTGAATTGTTATTGCTCCTGTTTGTCCTGAGTTAAGCTGCACATGCGGTGTCTGCGTGGAGAATGACTTCCACTAGAATAATGCAGATCCAGCCTGGCAGATTCCGGGCTCTATGGTAAGACCATCCTGGGATGGCAACGGCTGCACAACTAATGAAATAGAGTTATAGGACAGCCACGCACACTGCTGCACACGAGGACCCACAAACACACACACGCAGAGCCAGAGAAGGCCACGTACGTGGCCCACTAACTTGGCTCTAATTATGCCAATCAACATGCTCGCCTCGGCCAACCGAAAATCTCGCCCCAACTCGGCTCGATGCCCCAATAAAAGACGCCATCAATGTGCAAATTAGTCGTCTGATGGCTAATCAAGAGCAAGGAGGCGGAGCTACACATAATCAGATTAATAAAGCGATTTGTGCTCAGTGATTAGCAATACTTTCCATAATTAGTGGCCATTAAGTCGGACATCGGGCCAAGTTAAAGCCGGAAAGTTAATCAAGAAGCCAACGAGTCCAAAGCTGGCCAAAGACTCTCTGCCGCCGGCAGTTCGATAAAGTTCGATTGAACTTTTGGCCAGGTTCTGCAGTAGGTAATTACAAGAATATTTCCAACCAAATTTCTTCCGTTTTCGATTTACGACAAAGCACTAAAACATTTTACTGCCAAAAAAACAGATTTCTGCAACTAAAAGTTTTTGAAACTAAGTTTTGGAACGACAATAGATATCCATCCAAACTTTTTTCAGTTAAAATTCATTTCTGTTTTGTAACGAAGATTGTTAGAGAACTCACCACAAACTCATAGAGGTATCGAACGTCAAAATCGGACTACAATAACTCAAGTTATGGAGTCTGGAAGTTCAGTTTTGGGATCCCATTTTGGAAGCCCTTGGAATTACGGAAAAATCGATCATGAAAATGGGTCAAAATTGTGACCCACGATTAAAGGAGAACTTTTAATGTAGAATATTAGAGAGCTCAACCACAATTTCAATGAAGTATCTCACGTCTAAATCGGGATCAAACAACTCAAATTATGGAATCTGGAAGTTCAGTTTTGGGATCCCATTTTGGAAGCCCTTGGAATTACGGAAAAATCGATCATGAAAATGGGTCAAAATTGTGACCCACGATTAAAGGAGAACTTTTAATGTAGAATATTAGAGAGCTCAACCACAATTTCAATGAAGTATCTCACGTCTAAATCGGGATCAAACAACTCAAGTTATGGAATCTGGAAGTGCAGTTTTGGGTCCCCATTTTGGAAGCCCTTGGAATTACGGAAAAATCGAACATGAAAATGGGTCAAAATTGTGACCCTCGATTAAAAGAGAACTTTTAATGTAGAAAATTATAGAATTCAACCACAGTTTCAATGAGGTATCCCACGTCTAAATCGGGATCAAATAACTCAAGTTATGGAATCTAGAAGTGCAGTTTTGGGTCCCAATTCTGGAAGCTCTTGGAATTACGGAAAAATCGAACATGAAAATGGGTCAAAATTGTGACCCTCTATTAAAGGAGAACTTTAAATGTAGAATATTAGAGAATTTAAGCACAATTTGAAAGAGGTATCTCACGACTAAATCGGGATCAAACAACTCAAGTTATGGAATCTAGAAGTGCAGTTTTGGGTCCCCATTCTGGAAGCCCTTGGAATTACGGAAAAATCGAACATGAAAATGGGTCAAAATTGTGACCCTCGATTAAAGGAGAACTTTTAGTGTAGAATATTAGAGAATTCAACCACAATTTCAATGAGGTATCTCACGTCTAAATCGGGATCAAACAACTCAAGTTATGGAATCTAGAAGTGCAGTTTCGGGTCCCAATTCTGGAAGCTCTTGGAATTACGGAAAAATCGAACATGAAAATGGGTCAAAATTGTGACCCTCTATTAAAGGAGAACTTTAAATGTAGAATATTAGAGAATTTAAGCACAATTTGAAAGAGGTATCTCACGACTAAATCGGGATCAAACAACTCAAGTTATGGAATCTAGAAGTGCAGTTTTGGGTCCCCATTCTGGAAGCCCTTGGAATTACGGAAAAATCGAACATGAAAATGGGTCAAAATTGTGACCCTCGATTAAAGGAGAACTTTTAATGTAGAATATTAGAGAATTCAACCACAGTTTCAATGAGGTATCCCGCGTCTAAATCGGGATCAAATAACTCAAGTTATGGAATCTAGAAGTGCAGTTTTGGGTCCCCGTTCTGGAAGTCTTTAGAATTACCGAATAATCGAACATGAAAATGGGTCAAAATTGTGACCCTCGATTAAAGGATAACTTTAAATGTAGAATATTAGAGAATTAAAACACAATTTCAAAGAGGTATCCCACGTCTAAATCGGGATCAAATAACTCAAGTTATGGAATCTAGAAGTGCAGTTTTGGGTCCCAATTCTGGAAGCTCTTGGAATTACGGAAAAATCGAACATGAAAATGGGTCAAAATTGTGACCCTCGATTAAATTAGAACTTTAAATGTAGAATATTAGAGAATTTAAGCACAATTTGAAAGAGGTATCTCACGACTAAATCGGGATCAAACAACTCAAGTTATGGAATCTAGAAGTGCAGTTTTGGGTCCCAATTCTGGAAGCCCTTGGAATTACGGAAAAATTGAACATGAAAATGGGTCAAAATTGTGACCCTCGATTAAAGGAGAACTTTAAATGTAGAATATTAGAGAATTCAAGCACAATTTCAAAGAGGTATCTCACGACTAAATCGGTATCAAATAACTCAAGTTATGGAATCTAGAAGTGCAGTTTTGGGTCCCCATTCTGGAAGCCCTTGGAATTACGGAAAAATCGAACATGAAAATGGGTCAAAATTGTGACCCTCGATTAAAGGATAACTTTAAATGTAGAATATTAGAGAATTCAACCACAATTTCAATGAGGTATCCCGCGTCTAAATCGGGATCAAATAACTCAAGTTATGGAATCTAGAAGTGCAGTTTTGGGTCCCCGTTCTGGAAGTCTTTAGAATTACCGAATAATCGAACATGAAAATGGGTCAAAATTGTGACCCTCGATTAAAGGATAACTTTAAATGTAGAATATTAGAGAATTCAACCACAATTTCAAAGAGGTATCTCACGACTAAATCGGGATCAAACAACTCAAGTTATGGAATCTAGAAGTGCAGTTTTGGGTCCCCGTTCTGGAAGTCTTTAGAATTACCGAATAATCGAACATGAAAATGGGTCAAAATTGTGACCCTCGATTAAAGGATAACTTTAAATGTAGAATATTAGAGAATTCAACCACAATTTCAAAGAGGTATCTCACGACTAAATCGGGATCAAACAACTCAAGTTATGGAATCTAGAAGTGCAGTTTTGGGTCCCCATTCTGGAAGCCCTTGGAATTACGGAAAAATCGAACATGAAAATGGGTCAAAATTGTGACCCACGATTAAAGGAGAACTTTAAATGTAGAATATTAGAGAATTCAACCACAATTTCAATGAGGTATCCCGCGTCTAAATCGGGATCAAATAACTCAAGTTATGGAATCTAGAAGTGCAGTTTTGGGTCCCCATTCTGGAAGCACTTGGAATTACGGAAAAATCGAACATGAAAATGGGTCAAAATTGTGACCCTCGACTAAAAGAAATCTTTTATTGTAGAATATTAGGGAATTGAAGCACAAACTCATAGAGGTATCCCACGTCGAAATCGGATCCCAATCACCAAAGTTATGGAATCAGAAAGTCCATTTCTGGGTTCCGATTCTGAAAAGCCATGGTAAAATTCTAAGATTCTACATAATCTAATTTTAATATTCTTTGAAAAAGTAAGAAATATTTTTCATCGCTGTTCACAAAGTCGAGTGAGGTTTACCAAAAATACCTCTCCCCGAGTGCCATATTTAAAGTTTTAGGGCGGTCTTTCAGCCCGGTTCGCAGGTTTCTCCGATGGCAGCCGCAACTTAGAGGCGTCGGCGGCCATTGGCAGCTTGGCGAAGAGTTGTTGGCCTGTTTAATTTAAACTTGCAACGCAACTAACGACAGTTTTTTAATTAAAATACCAAAGACAAAGCGTAAAAAACAAAAATGGAAACAATGGCGCCAAAGCCGAAGCTGTGAGACAGCGTAAAAGTTGCCAAGAAGTTTCAAAAACTTAAGCACCTGGAAGGGAGGGAAATGGGGGCTGGAAAAGGACCAAACCAGCCAGCTTCAGAGACAAGCGTGTTAAAATATTATGAAGCACTTAGGAGAGCTACGAAATGGCACCGGTACAGCAGGTACAGTTGTGCTGAATCAGGCTAGCTCCTCAGACTCGCCCTCCAAAAGAACTTCACTTCGACATTGCAACTTTAGTTTATTCATGGCAAACTAAGCGAAATGAAATTGAGCTGTTTGCAAAGGGAAAACAGTGCAAAATACAACGAGAAAACAAGGCAAACGAAAATCAATTGCACAACTTAAACCCGTTCAATTGGCAAGGTCACGTAGAGTCGGCAATCCTAGAAGGTGGGTGAAGAAAACGCCCCCCCATCCCCATTGGCCTGGCCAATTTGTATGCCCCCAAACTTGTTTGCATGGGCCTTGGTGGGTTGAGGAGTTGAGGGGGCAAAGGGCGGCCACTCAATGAATATTTAAACAGGACCCAGAGACTAGGACCTCCAAACTGGATGATGGGGATAACGATGATGAGCTTGCCACGCCGGCTGCACTGCTGTGCCACGATAATGAAAGCAATTAGTTTTCGAAAAAATATCTACTCAAGTGCAATTTGCCATCGAGCACTTGAAACTGCATTGGCTCCGGCCCTGGACTATATATATATATCTCGATCCATCTCGCTTTTGGGGGAAGTGACTTTTAATTGAACGCTAAATTGTGCAAAAATTTCACCGAAGCGTAGAGATGAGAAATTTCTGTACTTAATTACCTTCCTTGTTGCGGCTCTCAGCATACAATGTGGATTGTTTCAGGGCAAAACTTTGTCCCGAACAACGTGCAAGATTGACTGTAAAAGTGTGTGGGGATTTTCACTAAAATTCTGAAAGTTTTATAGTGCTAATAGAAGAGATGAAAGGAAACATTGCAATTGCGAATAGAGGGGATAAAACAATATACCTTTTAGGGACTAACTTAATAATTGTATCCATATATGTAAAAATCGGAGCACAGGAAAATCCACTTAAATGGCACTATTGAATGTTTCCTATCATTAAATTTGTATAACTATAACCGGATTGCTATGGTAAATTGGGTTTAAATACTTTCAATTGACGGAAACTACTAATAATTTAATAATTAAGTTAGTAATAGTTCAAGTTATTATATTATAAATATTTAACTTAATATCGAGTGTGTCCGACATACTTACATATGAATACTTACTTGAACAAATAAACTTCATTTTGTGGTATTTCCAAAAACATGTTTTGTTATCATATCATAAATATTTAACTTAATGTGGAGAGAGACACATGAGCATATGGGACATGCAAGCAAACAATAATGAAACCAATATTTACATACCAATAAACACAGTAAAGGTAATCGATATTTTGACACCTACTTTGAAGTGCATGCAAAATGTTAAAAAAAATATAGCAGATATAAAATACATTGTAATACTTATATTATAATTATTATTTAGTGGATACAAGTCAAATAAATAAAGCAACTTCCGAAAAACACATGTTACTCTCAAGCTGAAAATCAAATGATTGAAAGCGACGACATGGAACGGATGAATGGGATGAAAAATTAGCCGGGATCCGAGTCCTGTGAAAATCTGTTGAAGTGCATCAGCTGCCAGGGGCTTGTCCTGGTGGCCCCCACATGTGCAATGTTCACACTTTCGCCTGCAGCTCCTCGGCAGCCCGAATCCTGTATCCTGCATCCGCAGAAGGACATGCCATTCGTCTCCGTGTGTATTTGCCCAAATGACAAATTGCACAAACGTTCTCGCAGTCGTCGTCCTGTCGTCCTGTTGTCCTGCTTCTGAAAGAGGAAGCCAAATGCCATTCCTTGCCAAGCAGTCAAGTCAGCAGCGGAAGTCGTCTTGAATGCGCTTCAAAATGCTGTTAAATTATTTTAAAACGTTGCAACTTCGCCACGCCTCCCCGCCCATTTTGCACTCTATCACAATAGGCGCTACTTGAGTGCTTGCAATTATTTGTAAGTGCTGCAAAAAAGTTGACAATGCCGGGGAAATTACATTTTTCGGCAGTCAGCCAGCCCAGAAATGATGTAAAAAATAAATTAAAAATGTTTTTTTTTTTTTCTTAACCCTTAGCTGCCTTTGATGGCAATAAATAAAAAAGACATTTCGCCGCACGATTGGCATGTCATGTCATGTCAATCTTTCCGGCATATTCCCTTCCCGGCGCCGGGATTCGCGGTCCTTTAGGTCAGAGCCACGCGTTGGGGATCATAAATAAAGCATGATTTCCATTTGACCCCTTCCTGTCGGTGGAAAATCGGGGGGTTGGGTGCTATTTTATGCGGTCTTATGTGCATTGTTGTAACCCGATTTTCCTTTTTTTTTATATCGTCAAATCCGTATGCGCCACGGCAGCCACTCAAACCGTCTGTGGTTCACTTAAATCCCGTATAGCCTGTATAACCATATTCCCATAAACCACCGATTCCCCACACCCCTTGGCTTTCCGGCAATGTGAAAAATTTATATATTGATGTATGTGGATACATTGTGCTTTTTATGCACGACATTTTATATTGCCCTGCAGTTTATTGGAATTTTTGTATGGACAAAAAACGCAGCAGTAACAGCGACCACATGGCGTATACGTAATTAGTCACATTTAGCTGGCTGCCTAATCAAAGCAGTTGTAGGATTTATGCAGTCATGGTTTCGGAATTTCTGTTTACTTGGACGTTCAGTGGTATTTATTTAGAATTTAAATTGCATTTGTACAGCTCTACTAATATAGGTCAAAAAAATGTTAGATAAATTGCTGATTTTTAGGTGATTGACCAAAATAACCATATGGCGTATACGTAATGAACAGTATTCAAGTGACTGCCATTTTGGCATTTTAATGTATATATCCATTGCGAAGTTCTGTGACCTTAATTAGTAAACATCTGGTAGACTTTCCTGTTAATACCGTCCTTAAATTGAGTACTTATTCCGACAATGAAAAGCTTTTACCCAGAATACAAATTGATATTGCATATTTCTAGGGCGAAACTTCTGGCTTACGTTGCAAGTATATCAATTGATTCAGCTGAGCTCTGAATTCCTATTGCACAGATCAATAAAATACAATTGTTACTCACACACACACACTGGCAGAATCAAACAATAGGTAATTTAAATTATGCCAGCAATCGAATGAAATATGTTCATGTTCCACTTGAGTGGGAGACTCTGTATGCAAATCACCCTGGCATTAGCATAAAAAGAGCAATCGAGAATCGCTTCGGGTTCAATTCGTATAATTTAATACCTCAAATATAATTGCTACATTGCAATGATTAAATGATAATGTACATTCTGGCCTTACGCACACACACATATAGCCGGGCAGCAATTGAAATGAATACGGATATGCAAATTAGATTGGTTTAACAAGTCGTAAAAATGTGTGTTTACTTCCCGATTTTATTTCTATTTATTTTTTTTTTGGTTTTGCCACATTAAGGCGATTAACACGTGAAATGCTTGTGGTTGAAATTCAATTTGTTTGGATACAAAAGATTTAATTGATTTATACTAGCATGGTGCCTTATGTCCTAAACACAATATGATTTGCGTGCGACCGCAAGCGAAAAAAATGGTTTGACAAAGTTAATTATTAAAACAAATGGATTAGTAAAAAAAATATGGGGAAACCAAAAAATCATAATTAAAGCCAGCACAGCAAAACGTACACAAAGTTACAATTTATAGACTATTAATTTGGCTTGCGAAAAAGTTTAATCTTGTTACATAAATTAAAAAGTTTTTTAACACATTTTTTGCCACCTCCCTTTAACTAACTTTTTTATGCATTCCGCAGTACAGACAATTTGCATATTTTTATGCAATCGTTTTGTAAGTGCAATTTCAAACGGGTACGTTAAAATGTGCATTAAAATCTCTCGCAACAATTTCATGCCTTTTGCATTATATTGCGTTAAATGCTTGGGGTATAATTAAATGCCTCGGGTCATTGTCCAGCTTTGAAAGCACTCGCTGGGGGGATAAACTGGAGCCCACTTCACGGACGACTGGCTGAAACGCTTAAACGGATTGTCACGGCAAAGGAGCCACGCTTACCCACACTTGCACACTCTCGGCCAACTTAACACGCACATGCACAGGCACACAAATGAGCGCCGTAACGTATGCAGCAGATTTTGCCAGGATGTCGCTGCACACAGTCGGGGAAAGAAAAATAGCACCACAAATTTATTAGGTGTTTAAAAAAATATTAGAAAATATAATATTGTTTTATGAAACTAAATTAAAAATATTTTTAATGTTTGACTTTCTTAAGGCCCAAGATAAAGTTTTAAACCTTATAAAAAAATCTTTGAAAAAAAATTTCTCAAATGTATTGTATTTAAAAGCCAATACAAAGATATTCAAACATCTAACTTTCAGGTTCCTGAATATTGTATGGTTAATAGTTATTTAAGTTTACCCATAGATTAAGTAAGTTATCTGTCTTGCTAAGCTTTAATGGTAGTAAAACGATTTCAAAAAAATGTTAAAAAGGAAATAGTTTTCAAAATATGTTTATGTTGGGCTTATAAAAATTATTGAATTTTAAAATGTTATCTCTTTCTTATAAAAATCATATATCTACAGTTTCCTGTTTAATAAAATAAATATTATTATCTGTTTGAATTTATTAAATACATATATGAAATAAAGTACATTTTGGTTGGTGTACCTTTTTAAATGTAATTATTACTTATACCACTTATAAAATGTACAACCCTTCAATTTCCAATTTACTATACTTTAAGATATAATCTGCTTGTTAATATCATTAATTTATTTTATTAAAAGTGATTAAAAGTATTATCTATTATTATTGCCAACATGCACTGACATATGGCTATTATTATGTTCTCAATTGTTATAGATATTGTTGTTACTGCTGGGCATTGTAGTTGTTGATGATGCCCCGACCAAAGTTGTAGTTGTGCGGCTCCTTTTGACTAACTTCCGACGGTCAACGCAGCCATTGGCAACCGATTCCAATGCATTCCCATAGATTATTGCATAATTTCCAGAGGGCCAGGACACACGGATGCCACGGGGCTGAAGTTGTGCAAAATGAACATCATTTGCAAGTGCAGATTGGACCGGGGGTTAGATGGCAAGCTGCTTAGCTGGCAGCCGGCTAATCTTGGCCAAGCAACGATGATAAATCGCCCCGTCCAGCCAGCCATGTAAATACTCCCAGGGGACAGCTACTGAATTTCATCCCGGCAAGCCCATCATCCCCACAGCCCCCCCCCCCTCGTTAAATTTAATTTGCAGTCGCCTTTTAATTAAAAGCGAACAAAGCGCATCATTAAAAAATAGTTTGCGCCTGCTAATTTTTAGCATGTGATTTACATAATTCAATTAAAATTAAGTTATGAAACGGGCGCACATTTTGGCCAAATGGTGTTGTTTAAAGGCAAGACTGGACGGGGCAATCCGCTTTGATGGCTCTGGACGCTACTTCGTTATGCAAATTATGAACGAATTGCGGACAGGCAGTACGCAACGGGTTTTGTTTGTTGAAGCGGCAAAAATAAATAGCGCAAAAAGAGGGGAAATGGCTGACTGACAATAAAGAAGATGATGGCGTGGAAAAGAGGTTGGAAAACTGTCGGAAAAAATACTTTCCTGCTCTTAAATCTGGTAAAAAAATATATAAATAGCCAGGGAGAGTTAAACAAATATTTTATTTAGTTTGATTTCAATACAAATATTTAACGTAGTTCTGTAAAATGTTTAAACAAGCATTATATAAATATTGCTACACATTTGTAAGCTGAACAAATATATATTTTTTACTAATAATATTTAGTTTAAAAGGTTAAAATCATGCATTTATTATTTATATTTTTTTATGTAAGAAGAAATAAACAGCAAAATTTCATAACGAGCTTTTATTTGGCGCAACTGCTTTTACATGCTTTATGGAGATTGCTTTAACTAGCTCAATTTCTTTTAGTGTATGCCTGGCATGCAATTGTGAGCAGCATAATGATCCTGTCGGGAGCACTTAGAAAGGATTTAAGTGTGAATAGAATATGATTGCTCCAGGCAAAATAAATCTAAATAAGATTTCCTCCGACTCTCTGGCAAATTACTCTTGTTCACCTGACATTTCTGGCCTTAAAGCTGCATTCCCTTGCTGCTTGAACCAACCCAAAGATAATCTCAATTTTATTCCCTTCCTTTTGGCCCAACAAATAGCCAGTGTAATCTCCATCTTCATCTCCATTGTCCGGTCGGCAATTTGACATGCCGGACACATCGGAGAAGTACTCGATGTACAGGAACACGGTAATGGCTTGGGCCTATCTGAGGGCCAATCTGCAAACGCCCATCGCAGCCAATTTTCCCTCCTTACAAAAGTGTCGAGCCCACACACACATTGGCGACACAATTTACACTACATTGAGGAAACAAGCAGGTTGTGTTGGGGGGACGGGAAAATGTAACAACGAGCTACGCACTCAATTACTTTTATTGTCTTACACACGCTCGGAAAATTCGGCCAACATTAGCCAAGCTTTTCGGGTGGAGATGAAAACGCCCACTTGATGCCAATCAATCTGCGGAAAGCTTTCAGGCCAAACTTCATCGAGGAAAAGAATACGCTTTAATGGTTTTTCTCGATTCCGATTTTGTCCTTTAGAATTCAACAAATTTTATTACATCAACGGCACACAAAAAAAAACCAGCGAAATAGGAAAGAACTTTTATTTTTCAAACGAGAACGAGAGGAAAGTTGGCGAAAAAAAAAGATGACAAACTTTTCAGCAAGGCACATAATTCACGTTAAAGTTGAAAACGAGGGACCGCATGGCGTATGAGTGTTATCAACGTTATTTGACTATTCGCTGCTAATGCATGTAGGGTAGATATAGAAAATCAGGAGGGTTTGGGGGTGGTGGGGTGCATATACTATATAGGTAGGGATATGGCAAGGAATCTGTTGCCACAGCTGCAGGTGAAGTGAAAGTTGACAACGCGGCGTCAGCAGAAAATTTCGCTTTGGCCTCACGTAACTAACACGCGACGCCCATGACGCCATTTTGCCGACTATATCTATATATCTATATATCCATGTGTCTATATATCTCATCCTTGTTGTTGTTGCCACTAAAAGCAAATGCCAGGCAAAATGCAAAGCCAGCAGGGCACATACATATCGTAGTACCTACCACATCCCCCAGCTCGTATGTATAAATAAAATATTAAGCTACATAAATTTAAATTTTGCCCGTTTCGCCCTCCTAGATTTTCAGTCCGTCGGCAAAAGTTAGTCAGCAAAAATCATTGCCAACAGGGAAAGTAAATGGCAGCCAGGATAGTGCGAAGAATCCATCCATAGTCATGGGTCGCCATGGAATGCACTTCGTTGGCCAACAGCTGCCGCTTTTTTTTGACAGGTTTCCTCAGACAATTTCCGACTCTAAAGTTTCCGGTGCAAAAAATTATCAAACATCGAGGCGTGTACTGACATAAATGCACTCGGAGAAAATTATTAAATTGTTGTTCAATAAACATTATTACAATTTTTGTTTTTTTAATTTAAGTCAGTAAATTAAGCATAAATTCTAAAAAGAAAGGCTAGTCTGTTTTAAGATGATAAGAAAAGTTCATTGGCATTTTATTCAACATATTTATTACCAAAGGATTTTTCAACAAACAAACCATATTTTTAATTTTCTTCATATTTTAAATATTCAATAATAAAATTTCTTAGCTATTTAATTGTTCATTTAAAGTACTCATATTAATTGTTTAATTTTCAAATTTCCTAAAAACTAAATGCCAAATTTAAATACCTTCATTAATTTAAAAGCTCTTAGAACTAAGTAATTTTTAGGGTTTAATTTAAGATTATTTTTTTTCCGTGTGGTCTTGTGGCTGCGGTACAGAATTAATTAAAGCAATGCCCGACTTTGTTCCAAAAGAAACGAGGGGAGGGTGTTGGTTCTTTGGGGGTTTGGCAGGTGGTGGGGACTGCTAATTGCGAAATTAATGATCGGACTGCGTGAACTTAAACAATGGCCACAAAGCCAACAGCAATCGAGACGCTGAATTGGCAGCCACAATGGGAGTCGTCGAGCAGTTGAAAAGTTTTAGTTAAGACAGGAAAAGTTGTAAATGGCAATTAGCCGGCCAGGAAGTTGATATGTCTTGTGGGGTATACGAGTACGTGAACCAGCCAAGTGCGATTTTTCCTTTAATATTTATGGAAACTGGGGAAAAATTGTGAAAGTCACGACTGGTACACTTGAAACGCCAATTTGGCGGGATTAGTTAATAATCAGAGGGGACCCAACTCATCAGTAATCTCAGCCAGCTTATGGTCGTAATTAACGGAAATTCAATGGCTGGCACATAACGAATTTGTTAACGGGAAAACTACAAAAAGGCAAGGCCAGGATATAGCTACAGAATTAACTCTCAGTCCGAGCCAAAGTAATTGTGAAAGCTTTCTTAGGGTCGGGCCAAATCCTTACAACAAAATGTTGGCAGCGCCACACACAGAAAGTGATTACAAATGAAGAGCAGCAAGGCCAGGACACTAAAAAAATAATCTATATTTAATAATATAATAAATAAATAAGTATTATATTACAATATATAAAATTATAATAATATAATAAATATAATACATATAGCTTTATCATCTTATAAGCAGATAATGAAAATCCATGATATATCTTGGAATCACTAGAAAATGATAATGAAAATAATAACGTATTTTATTTTTCAAATATCTTTTTGTATATTTTTCGAATATTTATTACGTGGGACTTAGATCTTTAGAGAGTGTATAATATTTCTTAATATGATTTATAAAATATATATTTTATATACAAAATATAAGATAAATTTACATTTTTCTGATAACGAACCTTAAACACTAAAGCCCAAATACATTTAAATCAAGAACTATAAGAAAAAAAAAACCCCAAACTTGCCTTTATCTTGAAGAGAATGTTAGAACACCAAATCTATCAAATTCAAAATTAAACTTAAATACTAGTAATGTTTACATGTATATAAATAAGTGCTCTTCCTACAAAAGAATCCAGTAAGTCCTAACCAATTTCAAATATATTTTTTTCCAGTATCCCTAGAAAAACGGGCGGTGGGAAAGGAATTTCGCGGGGGGCTGGTGAAACACCGGGATGGAGCAGCTCGTCGGGGGAAGTGCGCCCTATGCCATGAGCACTAATTACGCCCGGCGAACAAATGGCAGCGGCAATGGCAACTATGGCGACAACGGAAGCTGCAGCTGGCGCAGTCTTGACTTGGTTAACAAAGCGCAAGCAAAAATAATAGCACCACCACCGCTACAACGACAACAACATTATTAACAAAGAACCGGCTAAGGCAGTAGGGCAAAAACAAAAACAACAGCACAAAAAAAAATATAAAGAATCTGAAATCCAACTTTAAGGATAAATAGAAAAACAAGACATGATTTAAGAATCTTCCTGGGTGCTACTGCTGCATGGCAACTTCGTTCTTTGCCAATTTCTGTGCTGCTCTATAAGCCGGAAACCATAAAAAAGCAATTCGTTATTAAAACTGCATAACAGAGAGGCAAAATATCCAATGCGGGTAAAGAAGGTAGAAAGTTTAAGACGAAATCGAACTGAAAATACTCTTACTTATGACATTAAAACCGTCATTAAAATTATTTCTTAGGCAAACTTTATGAAAAATGTTTGGAATATAAATAAATACAACATGGCGAATGAGCAATATTCTATTATTTTTACATTTTCCGTACAAAAACCTCGTTTGGCATATCATTAATATCTTGAAAATACTGCAAAGCCACACATAAATTCCAAAATAATTGAAATTTCTTTATCACAGAATCCTTTCCACCAACTTCACAAGCAATTTGTGTTACCCAATTGGCAAGTGGGAGAAAAACGCTGGGAAAATATAAAGCGGCAGGAGGAGCCGTACAATGCATATTGATAATGCACATAACAGCCATAAGTAACTGGCATCCTGGCAGACAAACGTGACCCCAGTAGAACCGCCAGGAAAAGCAGGAAAAAGCATGGAAAACCCATGGCAGAGCTGGAAAAGCCGAAGAAAATGAGCGGGCGAAAGAGAGAGAGGGTGCGTGACGAGTGAGCGAGAGGAGGCCAAATATGCAGGACGAAGGAGCAGCAAATGACATGCAAATAAATGAGAACAAAGGGATAAACGAATGGCCCAAGCCAGTTGAAGTTGGCACTGCATTTGCTATTTGCCATTTCGCCATCGTCCGTCGTCCGTCGACCGTCGCATTTCCAGGCATCGCAAACGAGCCGCATAATTTTTGCCGACTGCACTTTGCGGCCAAGGCGCCGGAAAAGGCCGCCCCGGCCCCCCCATTTTCCCAGTTCCCCGCTCCACCAGGATCCTCTGATGGTTCCTGCTTTAATGAAGTATAACGCGACCAAATGAATGGCGTATTAAGCGAACGTCGCCTTCAAAGGCACTGCACAAAATTAAGGGAGTAATTGATTTTCAAAGGGCTATATTGGTATTTTCCCTACATTTATTTATGGAATAAATACGATTATTGTGCTTAAAATAAAAAACAACACTTTTTTTCTTTCCCAAAAATTATGAATGAGCTTCACAATGTTTATCAAATGCAGATTATTTATAAAAAAAATTTTTTTTTTGTGTATAATAAGAACCTAATCACTTTATAAAAAAATACATGGATTTTTTAAATAATAAAATTATTTTACTATTTATTATTTGTAAGATACATTTCTATCTTTCAAGTACTTTAAGACAAAAATAAGACAATTTTAATATTAAAATGTTAGTAAAGAAAATAATATTATAACAAGTATATATTAAGGATTTTTTAAAAACGAATTCTCGGTAATCTTAAAAAAAATCTATTAATTAAGTGTATTATTTCCGAAATATATAAATAAATTTTACATATAAATAAATATAATACCGACATCATTTTAGACCTGTTCTTGTAAGTATTTTAAATAGACCCTTGGTTTTTTGACATTTAAGCGTTATTTTATAAATTTTGTACGAAAATAGTTATTAACCTTTTATTTTAAAATACTGAAATACTTAAATTAAACTTTCGCTCAGTGCCCGCATTGAAATGTGAGGATAAATCAAGGTGGGCTGCGGCTGTGGATGGAGCTGGAGCTGCAGCTCCTGCTTCAGTTGCCGCCGTAATTTGTAAGTCGAGTGGGAAACAATATTTTTTCATCCGCCCTGGTGACCCGAGACAATAAGCATAAATAACATAAGCATGGAATATGGCACATGGCATATGGATGGCATGGCAGCTGTAATAGACAGCGAGTGGACTGGCTGACTGGCTGAATGGCTGGCTGGCGGGAGGAGTCCTTGCTGAATGGGATTCTGGCTGGGATCCAGGATCCCAGTCCCAGTCCCTCCAGACATCCTTGGCACCCCTCATCCTGGCCTGATTAATGCTTGTTTGTTTGCATGGCCGTGTATCACTAATGGAATTCACATGTTGGGACATGACTGATTATGTACACATTAGTCGACTGATTTGCAATTCCAAGTGCGCCAGTGCGAGTGTGCGAGTGTGTGAGTGTGTCATGTCCTGTTCGGGGCCAACTTTTCCACTATATGGCCTCGGAAAACAATGTTGCAAGTCGTACTATTAGGTGTGGGATTTCATCGGCGGCTGACTGAGTCGACGTGAGTGTGAGTGGTAGTGTCATTGGGAGTGTGTGGCACGTGTCCTGTCGCCATGTCGCCACCCACAAAAGGACCCTCCATGACTAAGCACATTACGGAGGATCCCACCTCACGCTAATTGGCAGCCGCTTTTGTGTTCGCCACCTTTCGCTCGAGGCAATTTCACCTGCTCGATAATTTGCTCAAGGCAATGCGACGCGGAGTGCAAAATTGTGGTCTTCTACCCTCTCCCGCTTCGCTCAGTGTATTTCCCCCTAAGTGCAAGTGCAGTGCTCCTTTTTAAATGGTTTAATAAACATGCACGGCAGCTACAAAAGAGTTTGCTTAACAAATTGACTCTTTTGAATGGCACTTTTGCATTCCATTTGCCGGAATACAATGAAACCTGGCACAGGCGACAAAGGTTTCAAATTAAGTAGATACTTTAAAAGTAGATACTTTAGGAAACCCAAGAAAAATCTTTTAAAAATATTGGTGTGTCATCATACGTGTGTCATGTTCTTTAAAATATACTTTTATAATGGGTTTATCCCAGAGGTATTAAGGTCAATACAAGTGTAAGTCGCCTGCTTTTAAACTGAATTTATTCATTATTTAATAATATTTAATTTAAGAATCTTTAAGGTCATATCATTAATTTGTGTTCCCCTTTAAAATTTTAAAAAAACTTGTGTAGTTGTAAATTTAAAAATATTTAATTAAACATACTATAAAATGAGAACCAAAAATGTTGAATTAAACCAAAATCACTTTTTTCCCTTAGCCCTATAAACTATTCAAAAAAAATTGAAAAAATGTGTGTTAGTATTTTTTGGTCACCTGGCTCTTTGTACCCCAGATAGATAGAGATCCCCTTGTTCGGGGCGACAAATGCAACTCGAAATGCCAAACTATATAAAGCGTGACTTAAGCTTCCAGCGGCGTCATTTCCGGCTTAATTGGGCATGTAACAAGCAGAGCTTTAGCTTTTAACTTGCACACACATACGTGCTTTGGCAGTGCCAAGGATATGCAAACAAAGACCCCCGAAACTATGCCAAAATTCAGAAATCCCTTACCCCCCTTAAAAACATATCATCCTGGCAGAGTGTGAGTGTGTGCATCGCTATATGGTGCTCGTGTATATGTTTCGACCATGTTTATGTTTCCCGCCACAAGTATACTTGTGTTCAAACTCCTGCAGGACCTCCACACCTACACAAACATGCGTTTAGTGTTGGTGTTTGGTGTATCAAAACATTCGGTTGTGGGTGGTGCTGATGATGCAGTAGCACCTTTCTAACCAACTAATTGTACACCTTTCCCCTCAGAAGGTAGGGTAATCACCCCCCTCCTAAATTCAACTACAAAAGGCAATATTTTTCCGATTTTCTTTACCTCCACGTTGCGGAAATCAATCAATTTCCTGCGTAGACTTGGCCATTCTGATGGATTTTTTCCCACTCAACGCTCTGCAAATGAAATGTATTGAGCACTGGATAGTTGAGCACCGACATTGATTATGCCGGCAGGAGAGTCAAGCGACAGGGGTATGGGAATTCTTATATAATTTAATTAAAATTGCTCAGTGCATTGTGTGCCAGGTGGAATGTGTAAGCGTTGAAGGCATTCTATCCAAGAAAACTAATTAGTATGGAGAAAACACAATTAGGGAGAAATATTTATGGCTGGTTAGCAATCACAGAATAATATTTAATTTGTTTTGCCGTAAATGGGCTCACCGCTTTTTTCTAACTTATTTTTTTTAACAGATTGTGCAAGCCAAATTTACCTATTGAAAGCAACGTGATTTCGGATATATGTTCTCTTAAGTACACAGAAAATTTGTCAAAATAATTAGTTTTTAGATTGCTTAAATAAGTAGAATAAAATTCTACTAATTGTAATTTGTATTGAGGCTAATTACTTTCTGAATGTTTTACTTAACTGTAAAAAATATTTGAATTTCCATCAAAAACATGTCTGAAATGGTAGCTCTGTTAAAAATAAACAAGTTAATAAAACCCATTTCCTTTTTAAATCAGCCCAAAAGTAGTGATAAATTGATCAATCATGGCTTACGCCATTAAATCTCTCACCCCCTTAGTAAAAAAGTACAATGTGGTATATTCGGTTTTTTAAAATAAAATGTTATCCGTTCAATATTTTAAATAATTATTTAATACAAAAAATCATTAGACCTTGGCTCTGGTCGCCTTTGACCTAATGAAATACCATTCCTCCAGGATCCTCCTCTTATTGCTCGCCCACCAGCCCCACCTGAGCCTCCATCTCCGCCGGTTCCTCCACTTCCACCAGCTCCACCTGCTCCTCCTGGTCCTCCCGGGCTTCCTGGACTTCCTGGCTGACCTGGCTTACCCTTTCCCCTCCGGCCAGGTAACCCAGGTCTTCCAGGTCTTCCTGGTCTTCCGTGTCTTCCCGGTCCACCCGGCTGCCCTGCATTGGCAAAGGAGCCAACTTCACGACGACCTCTAAAAATTGGGTAACCTATAGGAAGCATACCCTTCTCGTCAGCTTGACCTAAAGAAAAAATATATTAAGGAAAAACTCCAAGAGGCTTTTTCTATATGTCACCTTCGTGCAACAAGACAAGGCAGCAGACTAAAACCAAGATGTATACAGCTTTCATTTCTCCAGTTTACTAACTGAGTTAGCCAAGGAAATAGCTTTATATAGCACCCAAAAAAAAACTAAGTCAACGATAAATAACTCTCCTGGCTTTATATAGCTCTCTGAGAGAAAAACCCACCTCAGAAGAAAAGCCACCCACCCACTCACGTTGTTCTGGAACTTCACCTCTAAGCTGATCGTCACAAATAATATAACCATGTAGAAACTTCCGCATTAACCAACTATAACTTAAGATACTAGGCCCTTTACTTATAAACAAGACAAAGGAAACAGGACTTTCATTAACGTGATACAATAGTTTATGATTGGGAGTCTATAATGATTATTAAATTATTTAATGAAGTACTTTTCTTACCCTTTAATATATATACCCAATTCTGCTCATAAAATTCTTAAATGTTTTCGGCTGAGTTATTTAATAAGCAACTCGTGAGTTGCCCCTTTTCGGATACTTGGGTTAAGCTGATTACCAAAGGAGGGTCCTTGAGTGAAACATCTAGACGCGTGTTCCAAGAGCACTTCATCCTGAAGACCTCGTGGGCGACTGACTTTCTGTGGAAAATTGTGCTATGCTTTTCGATTTTCCGTCTGGCTTTTCGGCACCCAATACCCATTTTCCCCGTTTGTCAACGTTGCTCTGAAATATTTGTTTATTTTTTCGAAATATGTTTCATGGCACATCAGAGACTCTTAATAAATACTAAAAATCCATGATGAGCTGCTGTCCGGACCCGGGCACAAAAGCCATCAAATCCGTCCCAGTGCCACGCCCCCTGGCCACGCAGACCGCCCCCCAATCCAAATTCTGACTATGACGCTGACGAGCTGCTGAGATGCTGAAATTCAGCGATGCTGGGGACGCTATGCTGTGCATTCCCAATGGATTTGCTCGTGCGTGTCGACAAGAATTTCAATTTGCAAACAATAAATTTGAGCAGCCAGTCGCTCCTTCGAGGACGGCCACTGGTGCGCTGGAGAAACCATAGGAAGCCGCAAAAAAATAGAAATATAAATAAAAAAAGTGAACAAAAATGAAAAAATAAACGGACTCCAAGCAATGTTTAATAAAGAAGAAATATTTTGCTTTTCACTTTGGCGTCGTGTTGCAAGTGACAGTTGACAATCCCCGCGCACTTTGTTCCAAAGCCCGACAAATAGAATTAGATGCCGAATTAGGACTAATACAGCTTCAACTTGATTTCAGTCCTGTCAGCTGGGGGGACTTTAAAAAGGCGGCTGGGGCAGGAAGCAGACAAAAACGGAAACGCAGAACAAAAAACGGAAATGAATCAATTTCCGTGCTGCAGACCATTAAAAACTACAAAAGCCCTTCAAAGAACCAGATGAAGTACAGGAAAAAGAGAAACAAGAGGCGGCACAACAGATACAAAATATGGTCTTCTGTCTGGCTCTGCATGAACGATGACCTATGACCCGGGGAAGCTGCTTCTTAATGAGTTTGTGGTCTCTGCTATGAAAAACAGACGAGAAATAAGCTCAATATGGAGATATTGAAAAATCCAATGGTTTTTTGCATAAACTTTAAATTTCTGAGGATTCTATCTCAAGAAAACTTGTTTTCTTGAAACAAAAGTAAAGAAATGTTTTTTTAAGAAGGTGGCAACTTTAACACATTTTATTAAATTCCACAAACTAAAAGAAACGAATTTAAATGAATAAATTTGGATCTGAGATCATCATAAGGGAAAATCCAGACTTGTCTTTAAATTTAAGGTCAACATCTTTTGTGGGTTCTGACAAGTTCATGTAGATGATATAAATAACATAGATGAAACCGAACTCAATAGCTAAAAAAATGTCTTAAGGATAATAAAGTAAACTATTCATTAATTATTTAAAACTCACCCATGGTCAGCAGGGAGATCAAAATGTTGGTCAGTGCCTCGATGGCGTCCCCCACAAATAGTTCGTACACCCACCATAAAATAAAAAGGGCATCGAAGACTAAGCCACAAGCGCTCCAAATCAACCAAAATGTCATAAGCTCCGGTTTGTGCTGAAAGGGGCGAAAGGGAGTGAAAATAAAGGGAATGAAATTAGTGGGAATCCCAGGTATATTATTACCCACCATTGAGATGCCAGCTATCATGAGCAGTGTAACTGCCACCCAGACATTCAGCATCAACAGGTAGCCCCAAAACATCCAACCATTTTCGTTCTCAGTCAGTTGTTTCCTGCTAAAAAGGTCTGACGGGAATATTATGGTTACAATATACAATAGAAAATACGTCTATGAGCAATACATACTGGGGAAAGTTTTCCTAGGATTTTTCATTGCCGCTTCAAGCGCCACATCTTCTGATTCCTTGGCCAAACGACGACGTCTCATCATTAAGAACATTATCAATTCGAAGAACAGCACTCCCACAATGTCCATCCAACCAATGGCCATTCCAAAGGCATTCAATGCATTCATGATGATCAGCTTCTTTTTAGTTGTTATTTAAAAGTTTCAACCAACATTTCTTATGACAAATTTTGCTAAGTCTTTTCCGAAAATAATAAAATTATAAGCAAATATGTGGATTTTGCTTGTTTAATAAATAGTTTGCCGTCTGCACACAGACGCTGAAAATCGCAAATGCGAAAATTTCATTGTGGTAAACCAACTCTGGAAGAAGAAAGGAAATATACTCTTTTTTTTCTGATAAAAGATTAAATGGTAAATCAAATGTTAAACAAATATTTATGTCTTCGGTTTAGCAAAGTAAATTGCCTGTCTTCTGCCATTTTAAATTAAATACAAAATGATGAATCTATTTATTAGCATTAACATTAAGTTACCATTATAAAAAAGGACGTAGATTTATATGTTTTAATGATTTTATTTTAAACGGCTTGAAAATGTAGTTAAAAATGTAAAAAAATTAGGCAAAAACATGCTAAAGAGCAGAATTTCTGTTCAAGATTCCTGTTGCTCCTGTTGGCAAAACTTAAACTGGAAGTGAGATGTTTTAAAAAGGTTTTGTCGCGCCCCGGGGGATCGAGATGTGCCCCCACTTCGTGCACCCAAGTTGCAAATGAGCGCGAAAAAAGTAAATTATATTTGTCAACGGGGATTCCCCCTTGCTCTCGCTCACACACACAGGGGAGGAGTAATGGCTATGTGCGTGTGGACTGCCGCCGCACGTATTTCATCAGCACAGCATTATGTATGGCTATACGAGCGCATACATATACGGTGGTATGTCTCATTTTTCCCCAGCATAAATAGATGCGACAGCCATAGCTGCGAGACTTGGCTGCCGTTTCCGTTTCCGTTTTGATACCCTGTCGAGGGTGTGAAAGAGCATTGAACCGAAATGTGGTTACTCAGCCCATAAAAAAAACATATTTAAAAGTCATTATAAATATCTAGAAGCATAGCATAATAAAGTAATTAGCTATACATTAAAAACAAAATTAATTGCACTTTGGCTTTTAACTAATTTTTATGGCTTAAAATACAGATTAAGACAATTTATTATATTTATATGGGTAGTATTTCTTTTCGTCCATAAATCATAAAAATATAATTATTTATTTTGGTCTATCGAAATATATTAATATATTTTAAAACAATAAATACTAAACGTATTAAATATTGATTTTAATTCTGACCCTTTTTTATAATATTAATTTTCTTTATATTATATTTTTGAAAATAAGTCATCAGATTTTCGTATCTTCAATTGCCAACAATTATATTTTCTATTTTCCATATGGATTTTAGCAGGAATTCGCTGTTGATAATGGCCTATGCCATAGGTTGTTTCGATCTGGTCAGCGCCTTGCTTTTTTCCATGGTCAGTTTCAAGACGATCTGTGAACACGTAAGGAAGTCGTTTTGCTTTTTAATTAACAAAGAAAATTTTTACAAATCACCCATCTTTCGCAGCTGAGTTGGCTGACAATATTTGCGGTGATTTTTGGACTTTTCTGGATATCGATGATTCTGATGCTCCTGCTTGGCGGCATTCATAAGGTATGTACATTTAAAGTGGTTCATGGACGTTGGTCGTGTAATGGTATATCCCCCGCTTAATTACAGCGCAATCCCAGATGTGTTCGTGCCTGGATTATATTCTCCTGCCTTGGCATCCTGGTGGAGATGTGCCTGATTTTGTATGCCGTTTTCAACGAGAGCTCTTTCCAAACGGGTCTGGTCAAAAATGGATTATTGCTGCTCCTCGGATTAGGTGAGTGCAATATTAGCCAAATCATATTGGGTTTTGGCTTTCGATTAATTTTTGTTTTCTTTCAGTTGTTGAGTGCATTTTCCTGTACATTGTTCAACGATTTTACGTGACTCTGGCCTTTTGTCAGGCCTGTCACAAGGCTTTAACATCGAAAGTGGCACAAGAAAATCAAACTTACCCGGAACCCAACCGCCAACGTCAATATAATAACAATTATCAGCCCAAAAGATATCCCCAAATTCAACATCCCAGGGGAAAAATAGTGCATAACGCCCCATCACATCCCATGAAACTGAGTTTTTATAGATCTTCTGAAAGCAGTTCGTCTCCATAAAATAAAGATTCATATATTTATTTTATATTAAAAAAATATGACTTATATTAAATGCAAACATTAATGCTAATTCACTTTCTTGTAAATCACAAAAATACGTTTCAAAAATAATTTCTCCAATATTTTTGAATAATATATTTATTATTAATTTTTTACAGGGCATTTAGGGGTTGGCATTCGCTAAACGTGAATGTACACTTCTTGATTTTTTCTTCACTCGCTACAGAGCAAATTATTTTAAAAGGATTTTGTGTTTAACATTGGCACACGCATGCCTGTGTGAGTGCTTTGTGTAGGTGTGAAGAGGTCCGCATCCTAGATGTGATAAAAGTTAAAGAGCTTTGTGCCTGACTAGAAAGAACGCAAAGGATACTGCGCTTTCTAGAGTTCTAATCAAGAATGTTCGATGGAAAATATATATTTTAAATTATTTTAAAAATATAAACAGGTAATATTTAATACATTCATTTTCGCATTTGTTTTTGGAGTTTTTTCAAAACAGCTTTATCCTTTTTCATGCGTTCCTTAGCTTGTTTTTCCATGCGTTTTAAATCTTTACGATCCACAGGTTTTTCCTTTTCCTCGGTATAAACCACTTCGCAGCCGCTTTTTTCTCTACGAGGTTCTTCATAAAACGTTTCCGGTGGAATATATCCAATCATATCCAGATAAAAGAGGTAAATGATGTAGACAAAAGTCATTTCCACAGCTGTAAAAGATAAAACATATGTTTGGTAAATGAAATTAGTGAATATTTTATAACTACTAACCCAATCCCACGAATGGCAGCACTGTGATTTTTACACCCTCCCAGTTCACAGATATGGCCAAAGTCAGGCCATAGAGCAAAATAACTCCATCCAAAAGTATTCCCAGGCACGTAAAGACCAGCCAAAAACGTACCAATCCCAGTTTCCTTCTGTATATGCCAGCTATGAGAACGATGATGATGACCATCCAGAAGATGGTGAAGATCAGCGCCACCAGGGCAGACCAATTACCCTGCAAATACCGAAATTTACCCATTTGTATCCTGAAAGGATGGGCGAACCGTCTTACATGCCTGGCAAATACCACTCCTGAGATAATTGCGAATAGCACGGCGGATATGAAGTCCAGCAAAGCGATGCAATAGGCGCAGGGCACTAAATATCCATCAGAATTTGACCCCATTGCCCCAGCTAAGGTTCATCTCACTGGGAATGTTGTCTACTAAATCAAAGCTATAATGATGATAAGCACGTACTTGTCGAGAGGGGAAAGGGGGTCCAGGGGTCTTCGCTCCCTGTTAATCAATGCTGTTTGATTGCCAAAAGTCCCAGACAGCGCACAGTGGTTGTAAACGATCTGACAGTGGGCAAATAGAAAATTAAATGTATTTTATTTAAAATCGATTCTTCAAATATTTATATAGAATGTCAAAGAATAATTATATCCCTTTTTTTACATACTTCATAGTCGAATTATTATGTAATCATTTTTACGTGATTAAAGGTAATGAAATTTTAAACTTAAAAAGATGGATTTTTTACAAAAGATAGTAATAAAATAAGGAATATTTTTTTCCAATAAAGTTTTTTTCCAATAAAGTTTTATATTGTCTTACCAATAAAAGAATATACTACGCATGTATTTTGACTAATTTATATATATTTAAATTTTAGGTAATACTTAGTACTACAAAAGTTCTTCGCTCTTATTCCCACAATAATTGTATTTATGTTTCATTGACCTTTCCATGCAAATACAAGGCTTTTGAAACCCATGGTTAGTAGATTCTCAAAACAACCTATACCAATGTGAAGTGTCTTTTGCCGACGACGACGATATGACAAGTTTTGTGCGACCATCTGTCCGCTCTTCATTTATGGCATTTGTTTTGTCAGCAGGCCCTGGAGATTGGATAGTCCTTGTCCTGGTCCCCCGTTGGCAACGTGACTAGGTTCTCGGGCCCCATCCTCGAAGGCATCAGGAAAAAGATGGAAAACTGTGTAAGTCAATTATTATTATTGTTTGTGTCGGGGCGGGAATTGATTTAGCCCTCCCACTTGGCCCTTAAATTGAAAACAAACGATTGCACGAAATAAAAATTTTATTTTGTTTAGTAATTCATAAGGAAAGCCTGCACATGTGTAAGAATGAAATAACTAATATTCTTTGTTCTTTAAGGTTTTTCTTGATTTTATCCCTCATTTGCCTTTTCAGAAATCTTCGCATTTGAAGTTGTAGATATTGTTTCAGTTGCGTCATCTTTGCTACAGTCTTCTGTGTTTCTAAAAAAAAGGTTTTCCATATAGTATACGACGTAAGTATATATTTTTATTTACCACCTTCAGAGAACCAATCATAGTTGCCGCCTTCCAAAGCACAATAGGAATATAATCTTCTGAAATACCTGAATACCAAGTACAAGCAAGTGCATTCATAAACTGTGAAGATGGATTAAAACTAAATTTTCTTAAATATTATAAAAGGTTAACTTACAAATTCCGAAGTACAAAAGAGTCCAGTGCTTGAAATGTTCTACGTCGAACACAGGAGAGGAAGTTACATTCCATATGAGATAAATTATATCCATAGCAGTCGCAAAGCCAGAGAAAAGCAACCAAAAGACGAGGAGAGTTGGACGACCCTTTAATTAAAATAAATCAATTGTAAAGGTTTAAATAATTTCCTAAGAATGCTTACCTTCCATAGACCTACAATAAGTCCAACAACGGTTAGAATCCAAGCTATTGTACTCAGGTAAGCCAAAATTGAATACGAATTTGTCTAAAGGTTTCAGGAAAACATTGCTTAAATATTGTAAAGATTTTTAATATCACTTACATGCGAAATCATGACGGAAACGGAACTAAACGAGAAATACAGCGAGCGCAATAATTCAAATGCAGCAATCAGAAAGCAACTCCTTAGGAGATTATCCCTAGGAATATTCCACTCTTCCAAGTCAAACGCCATTTTTTATAAAATATTTACTCTTTGTAGATTAACCAGGCAAATTTTTAAAGCCAGTATATAAAAATATATTTTATTTGAGTTCAAAGAACAAGGCCAACTGCGTGTATTTTCTATACTACTACAAATTATTTTATTTTTATTTTTTGCCCTTCTTCTTTTTTGAGTTTTTGTTATTTTTATTTTTCTTATCATTATTTCCTCCGCCACCTATTGGAAAATAATCAGTTAAACATGAATATTAATCAAGTGCTGGCTTACAGCATAAAGTCCGTTTCTCTTTTGGTTTCTCACCCATAACTTTATAATAACGATGTATAAAAAATAAGCAACAACTTTCAATAACTAAAAACGATTAAATAATTATTAAAATACAAAATATATGTTATATAGAACTCACATATGCCAAGAATAATGATTGAAAACTCTTGAAGTCGGTCCCAATCCACAGTGAGTGAAGTCGCAATGCCCCACAACAGAAATATTATGTCGGTTATAAAGCCTGCTAAAGAAAATATAAGCCAAAATCGAACTAAACCTGGCTTGCGCTGATGTAAGTTAAATATTAAAACAAGTTAGGATATAAAAAACATTAACAACCAACCTTGCATAACCCAACAAGCAACATAATGACAATTATAACCCAGAAAATGACACCCAGAACCGCCAGCATAGCAAACACGCTAAACTATAGATTAAATTAGAATATATTATATATTTATTTCATATTTTTATTTTTCCTTCACCTACCTTTTTAACCATTAGCATCATTGCTTGAACGGTGAAGTACAAGGCATGTAGCAGATCGGAAATGGCTATAATATAACATATCTTTAAAAGAGTGGAATGTAAAGCATCTTTTTCCGACTTATTTTTTGATTTGTCCCCGGTTTTCTTTTTCTCGGGCGACTTCTTCTTCGGCGGGGGTTTCTTTTTTTCGGCGGCCATTTTTTGTGCACAAAATGTATTTTTCACATTTAATGAACATTATATCAAAGCACTTGGGATTGCAATCAGAAAACTACGTCTTTTTAAAAACTAAAAAATAAAAAGACAGTTTTAAATTTCTTTTTAAATACTCAGTGGCCTTCAAACTGTAAACAGCTGACGAGACACAAGGTGGCAACGCTTCACGGCTATCGTCAATCGATTTATCAGTGTTGCAAGGCGTGTCAAAGGTGCTTTTAGGCGGTCTTCTTTGTTTATGCAGCTATTTTATAATAATTTCTCATTGTACCAACTGAAAACAAGATGCCCATTCTAGTGAAGACGTAAGTAGCTTAAAAGAAACTTTAAGTAAGGCTTAATATAATGTGTAAGTCAGTCAAAAAGACGTACTGTGTTTGGCTACAAGTGGCAGCGTTGCCACCTGTTAGGCTTATTGTCGACTCGTTTCTGGCAATCTGCAATTTATTTATTGTGAAATTATTGTTGGTTTTTTGTTTAAATGGGGCCGCCAAAAAAATCAAAAAAGGATCGCAGTGGCTCGGACAAGTTCGGTGAGTATGAGGCAAATGGAAAACCACCGAATTTTTTTTGTAATTAGAGAGATTTCCACACAGCCAAAAAGCGGCGTGCCGAGGATGAGGCCTTCACCCAACTGGTGGACGACAATGATAGCTTGGATGCCACGGAATCGGACGGCGTTCCTGGGGCAGCATCCAAGAATGCGGAAACCAATGATGAGCAAATAAATACGGATGAGTATGGGGCCAAGGATTACCGGGCGCAGATGCAACTGCGTCCGGATCACGGCAATCGTCCACTTTGGGTGGCTCCCAATGGTCACGTCTTCCTGGAATCCTTTTCACCTGTTTACAAGCACGCCCATGACTTCCTAATCGCCATCTCGGAACCCGTCTGCCGACCTGAACACATCCATGAATATAAACTCACCGCTTACAGTTTATACGCCGCCGTTTCGGTGGGCCTGCAAACCCATGACATTGTGGAATACCTCAAGAGATTGAGTAAGACCAGCATTCCCGAAGGCATCCTGGAGTTCATCAGACTCTGTACCCTATCCTATGGCAAGGTCAAGCTGGTCTTGAAGCACAACAAGTACTTTATAGAGTCACCACATCCCGAGGTGCTGCAGAAGTTACTTAAAGACCCAGTGATTCAGAAATGCCGTCTGATACGCAGCGAAGGTGAGGATTTCATCCAGGGCACTCTGGACGGCAAGGCCATCACCCAATTCGGCACAAAATTGCCTCCTGGAGCCACGGACAAGCCGGCAGAGGCTCCTGCAGCAGCTCCTGGAGCTCCTGTAGCCGCAGATGGCACTACAGCAGTGCCCGAGGATATCACAGATTTCTATGAGAAAATCGACAAGGAAGAGGAGGACGAAGATGAGGCCAACCTGAAGACTGTTTCCTTTGAAGTGGCCCAGGAGAAGATCGAGGTGATCCAAAAGCGCTGCATCGAGATCGAGCATCCTCTGCTGGCGGAGTACGATTTCCGCAATGATACCAACAATCCAGATATCAATATCGACCTCAAACCCGCTGCCGTTCTGCGTCCATATCAGGAGAAGAGTCTGCGCAAGATGTTCGGCAACGGAAGAGCCCGCTCTGGGGTTATTGTACTTCCCTGCGGTGCTGGAAAATCCCTGGTGGGCGTGACAGCATGTTGTACCGTGCGAAAGAGAGCCCTGGTGCTCTGCAACAGTGGTGTTTCTGTGGAGCAGTGGAAGCAGCAGTTCAAAATGTGGTCCACAGCCGACGACAGTATGATTTGCAGATTCACATCCGAGGCAAAAGATAAGCCTATGGGTTGTGGCATACTCGTTACCACCTATTCCATGATAACACACACGCAAAAGAGATCCTGGGAAGCCGAGCAGACGATGCGCTGGCTGCAGGAACAGGAATGGGGCATCATGGTGCTGGACGAGGTGCACACAATCCCAGCCAAAATGTTCCGTCGCGTGCTCACCATCGTTCAATCCCACTGCAAGCTGGGTCTGACGGCCACACTTCTTCGTGAAGATGACAAGATTGCGGATCTCAACTTCCTCATTGGACCCAAGCTGTACGAGGCCAATTGGTTGGAGCTGCAAAAGAAGGGATACATTGCACGCGTCCAGTGTGCCGAGGTGTGGTGCCCCATGTCCCCGGAGTTCTACCGCGAATACCTGACCACCAAGACCTCAAAGAAAATGCTGCTCTATGTGATGAACCCCTCCAAGTTCCGCAGCTGCCAGTTTCTGATTAAATATCACGAACAGCGCGGCGACAAAACGATTGTCTTCTCGGATAATGTGTTCGCGCTAAAACACTATGCAATCAAGATGAACAAGCCTTTCATCTATGGTCCCACCTCGCAAAACGAGCGTATCCAGATCCTGCAGAACTTCAAATTTAACTCCAAGGTAAGTACAACTCAATGATATTCAGAACTTTTAATATAACCTTACGCCTTATAGGTAAACACAATCTTCGTGTCCAAAGTGGCCGACACCAGTTTCGATTTGCCCGAGGCGAATGTGCTTATTCAGATTTCTTCGCATGGAGGTTCTCGTCGTCAGGAGGCCCAGCGTCTCGGTCGTATTCTGCGCGCCAAAAAGGGCGCCATCGCCGAGGAGTACAATGCCTTCTTCTACACCCTCGTCTCACAGGATACCATGGAGATGAGCTACTCCCGCAAGCGACAGCGATTCTTGGTTAACCAGGGTTATAGCTACAAGGTTATCACGCATCTCAAGGGCATGGACACGGATGCGGATTTAATGTATGGCACCCAGGAGGAGCAAGGACAGCTGCTCCAGTTGGTCTTGTCCGCCTCCGATTTGGACTGCGAGGACGAGAAGCTGCCGGGCGAGCCGGGCTTCCGTCCAGGTGGAGCCGGCGGCACCGTGAGACGAGCTGGCGGACTCAGCTCCATGTCTGGCGGGGATGACGCTATCTACTACGAGCATCGACGCAAGAATATCGGAAGCGTGCATCCACTGTTCAAGAAGTTCAGGGGATAGACTTAAGCATGTCGTAAAAAGCTGTGAAGCATGAATAAAATTCTTTAAAAAAGTTCTTTTTTGCAATGCAAAGGGTTTCAGGTAGCATTAATATTCTTTAAATTTGGGGCAATACATTTCTAAATCTGTTTTTAGTTACTTTTAAGAAATAAATCGAAATGCTGTTATCCTTTATTTCAGACAAAGTGCCGGCAAAGGTGATTGGGCTATTATAGAGCTACAGGGTGACCTGGAGGTGAGGAGCAACCAGGACATGCACGACCAGTTTATTGGCGATCTGTACTACAATAAATATGGCCAGCCTGTGAGTTGAAGTTTCCCATATTCTAAATAAGCCTAAATAATGTTTTTTTATTCCCAGATTCTCATCATAGGTCATCACATTCTTCAGGGTCGTGAACAAAAGCTGGACAAACCATTTGCTGTGCTGGAAAAGTCCAAGACCAATGAGGGTGAACGATTGCTGGATATGAGCATGGCATCTCAAGATGTAAGCATGATGAATGCCACCACAGGAGCAGAAAGGACAGTGCTGGATCACACGATTGCCCAGGAGCACAAGAGTCGCCAGAGAACCGAGTACACAGTCCGCGCAGTTTGCACTAAAAAGTTAATCTTCAAATCGCGACCCAAACCAATTATAGCTAATGTGGCCAAATCTGTTTGAATGTATGTTTTATAAAATATAGTTTTATTCGCTTTTTATGATAATATTTTCATAAGTAGACTCTTTATTAAACAATTTCCATCTCACGCTCGATGCCCACGAACTTCAGTTGCTCTGTGGGTCCGTATCTGTAGTCAAAGAAGAGCTCCTCACCGGGCTGAATGGCCCGCTTGGCAAAGATACCGATCCGATGGTCGCCGGTGACCATCATTACCTTGGCATAGCAGTTGGGATTAATGGAATGGTTGGCGAACCGAATCTTGTTGCCCTTTCGGGTCGCATCCACAACAAAATCGTTGTTCAGATTGAAGAGGAACGAGCACATGTACTTGTCATAGACTTTGCCACGGCGATCGGCCTCGTCTTGGGAAATGATCTCCCCACAGTACTCGGAGATGAACTCATTCTTTTGGGCGCCCTCCTTGAGGAAGATGCCCCAGCCGGCAATGTCAGAGGGAGCCATGAGCAGGTGTTTGTCTGCATAAAAGAGATTTGATTTGATTAGATGACACTATCTTTAAAGTTTTAAGCTAGCAAGCTATTTTTTAACCAAGAAGGAAATCATTTTAAATAGTGGCATTCCAAATTGTAGATGATAATCCATTTTTAAATATTCTTAAAGAGTGCCTATATTGACTAAGCTCTCTTTGGGGTTCAAATGTAGAGTATAAATATACAATAAACTTTCTTACGCAGTCCCCGCTGCACGCAAACATTCTTGCATGTGATTTTGGTCAGCTTGAACTGATCCGCTCCGCAGGCCTGGCAAAGATCGGGATCACACTCGCGCACCGCCAAGTAGCAAGGACACTGCTTCGTGTTGCACTGAGCCTTGCAGCGACAGCCGGGGAAACGATTCTGGCAATCGCTGCTGCAGTTGCAGAATTTCTCACAGAAATTTTGCGTCTGAATGCACGAGCAGTTCGCGTCGCAGGGATGACCCGGATGGTCGCAGGGAGTGTAGTTGTACACATGATTCGAGGACGAGTCCTTTTTCAGCTGAATCTTTCGGCAATGCAGCGACCACAGGCGTTGCTTCTTCTTCTTCTTGCGCGGTGGTGTGAAGTCCTGTCGCAGATCCTCGAAACTGAACTCGGCATCTTCTTTCTGGGCAAACTCGTATACCTGACGGCAAGTCTTTGTGAGCATGTTATGCGCAATTGCGCAATAGTTCTTCAAATAAACTTTGTGTAAGACGCGGTAAAGAGCTTGATCAGCGCCAGTCCAGACGCACTGCGTGCTGGTTATGTTCATCATGCCAGCTGGAAGGGCATAAGATGATTCTTAATTGGAAATTATTGCTTGGTTTTCAAACTCACCCATAATTGAGTTGATCTCAGCCACGGCTGCGCTATTTACAGTCAGACCATTATCCTTGCTGTTCTCGTGGCTAAAGTCCTTGTTGCTAAACTGACTATTGCTGTCATTACTGTCCTCGGAGCTAGCCTCATTACAGGAATCAATGGGTGGTGTTTTGCTATCGGCCGCCAGCTTTTCTTTCATGCCATCCTGTAAGTTAAGATTAAAGATAAGTTATACATTTCTTAGAGTATTTTATATCCCACTTACAATCAACATGTAGCAGGAGTTGCTGCAGGGATCGGCAAAGGTCTTCAGCTCCGGATAGCGACGCTTCTGCAGATTGGGACCAGCATGTCCCTGCAAGCCTGTGGAAATAGAGCAGCGGGATTAGAAGGATTGAAACGATCAAAAATCACTTGATGTCCATGAAACGCTTTTGGATTAGCATGAGGGTAATCGGTTACTTTTCGAGAAAGAGATACAGATACAGAAATGGTCCAGGCAAAGCCACACGGAATGAGGTGAGCAACACCGAAGAATCAATTTAGACACATGACAAACAGAGCCAATTATCCACAGATATGAGGGATTATTATAATTATATTCATAGACAGCGAGATGAGGATGCGGAGGCGTGGACGGGCTAACGGCATGAGAGTGTGTGCGTGTGGTTATCGAAACAACAACTACAACAACGACTCACCCTGCACATGGTGACCTAAATTGCAATTATCAATACAACATTTTCGAATTTCGTGTTTTTTGGGGATTTAAGAAATGGTACAGATTGTTTTTTTTGGCAAGATAATATTGTTTCCAAACAAGAAAAGAAAAGCAAAAACAAAACGTAAAGTCATTAGGTAACCCAGCTGGCAGCAGTTCCCACGGTTAAACTTACGGTGCAGGAAGCAGTCGTATTTGAAGCATCTTCGGCAGAAGAGTGTGTGGAAGGAGTGCATGGTCCTCTCCCGGGAAACGCTTTCGGCCTTGATGCCATCGATATTGGGGGTACACTCCTGGGGGCGCTCTGGATCCTGGTGCTCGGTGAGCTCGATGTACCTGGGAGGAAAGATAATAGATCATTTAGTTATATTTAATTAATCTAATAAACCCTTCTACTTCTCAGTTAGGTATACAATGCATACTTCTCTTTTAGCTCCTGTGCAGTGCCCTTGTCTGGAAAATTGGCGCTGATGGCCTGGAAAATAATGGGAGCAGGGAAGGGCAGCTTGTCCTTGACATCTTCCACTGCGGGTTTGACATCACCACCCTCATTTGCCTCCGGTTCCTCCTTTTCCTTCTTATCTACCGCTGGCTCCTCGACTTTGTTCTCGGTTGTATCCTCTAGCTTCTTGGGAGACTCGCCCTCCCCAAGCACATCCACATCCCCATCCTCATCCTTATCTTTGGACTTGACAGATGTCTCCACCTTAACGGAAGTGGATGTTCCCGGAGAGGCTTCTTCCAACTCCTTGCTGTAAGAACGCATGAGGGCATGGACCAGTTCCACAAAGATGGCATCGTCCATGAACGAGGGATCCTTGTCGCCGTGCACCTTGCCATCGTAGTTCTTGATCAGCTCCTCGATGAACTTGCCATCCTTGTCGAGGACCTCGTCGCCCATGTAGGGGATATTATGCAGCACCGTCTCATCCTCGACCATGAAGTTCTGCTGGGTTGGGGCCCATGTGTACATGGTGGGTATGGGCGTTACGGCGTTGATCACGCAGATGGGAATCTTTTGGGGTCCGCTGGGAATGCCATTGTAGCTGGTCACCTCCGCTCGCTTCACGCAGTCCACATGCGGTGGGTCGTAGGGTTTAGCCTGCCAAACCTTGGACTCGCAGTACAGATCCTGTACATTGTGGTTGTGCTCGTCCCTGTGAGGATATAGATTTAGATACTTTCGAGTCCAGACTTCCGCCTTCTCCTTCCCGCGCTTACCAGTTCTTTATCCATGCCTCCTTGATCTCGTCAGCGCGTTTGTAACGCTTCTGCTGTCTGATTTTAATGTATTCCGACTTGACACGCCTCTTCCATTCGGGCGGCACCTTCGTGTTGTTCATGTTTAATCACTTTAATTTTGCTGCATTTACGCGAAAATCAAATGCTTTTCAGGGTTTATTTTCCGCCTTTTTTTCGCAACAGCTGTGTGACCGTTTTACGTTATGAAAAAAACCCTCACCCATGGACGCGGGCTGAAAAAATTATGTGGGGTTCTTATTTTTTTATAAATAAAACATTTACCAAATTTAACGATTACATTTAAATTTAAAGATTAATCATATAAATAAATTAATATTGAGAAAAGAAAACCATATAAATTTACTTAATCCTTGCATTAAAAAAAGTTCCAAATTAAGAAAGTAGGCATTTTGAATTTTATAGCTTGTATCTAGAACACAGTAAATTGTTGGGCACCTTAGTTGATTCTTTTATAACAAATCATTTGTTTTTGAAAATAAATCTTTACAATTTAATTATTATAATTAAGAATTGAAGGGGGTTGAAATTGAGTTCCTCTTCGCTGCGCCCATGTCTTTTAGTGTTTGTAAACGCTATTAGCCGTAGTGTTGGCTAACGTGGAATATCATCAAAAACATAAAAAAGGAAAGAAAGCTATGAGAATCCTATCAAAAACTAGGAAATTTTGCAACAATTAAGCTGGACAAATTCAATCGCATCAAGGCGGCCACGAGCATTGAGGAAATAGCTGCAATGGAACCATCAGCCTGCGAAGGTAGGCCACCGGGACAAGCCCCGAAAAACGCACAACCCACTGACTATGTTTACCAACTATAACCGGGTTTGTTTTCGTTGCTCCTTTATATACTATATAGATCTAAAGGCCTTCGAGCGGCGCCTCACCGAAGTGGTTTCATCGTACCGTCCCTCGACGTTCCGCTGGCGCAGTAAGTTAAACCCGGCAAACGAAAAACGGGAGCAGTACGGCCCGTAATAACAGTAGAACTTCTTGCAGTTGTCCTGTCCGCCATGTCCATGTGCACGGCCATCAGCGCCTGGTACTGGCTACGCGACCCACGCACCACCGTCGTACCGCTAACGGAGTCCCTCTGGATCCATCCCATCTTCACAGTCGCCACCCTGACATTGAGTAAGAGCCTCCGGATAAATGATATGTCCAACCGCACATGGGTTTTAGTCTGGCTTTTACTTAGTCATAGGCCATGGTCGTAGAACCTAGTTTTAACTATGCATTTTAGTACTAAGCAATTACTGGGGCATATTCTTTTAATGTACAGAAATTTGCACACATGTAGGCTCTTCAACATTACCTAATACCCTACATATTAGTAGTAATACACATATGTATGTATGTACTTCGAGAGCGAGACAAAATATTAATGTGTACGTTCAAAGATATTTATAATATTATTATTACAACGAGGCAAATAACACATTAAGCCAGTGGTTAAAAATCAGATGTGTACCCAGTAGGGATGTAAAATTAATAAGTGTAGTCAGTAAAAGAAACCAAGACCGAGATTCCCAAATATCATGGTCTTCAATCACATAAAATGTTGACGAAATGACTAAAATCTTAGATAAAAAATTCTTTAACGCCCTTTTATAGCATTATTATGTTTAAAGGTACAATAATGGGCCTTATCAGACCCTAATATTTGTATAAGCTGCTTTATCAAATGCGATTCCATTTAATGAATTAATCAGGTCATCAAATCAATTGATAAGTTGGCTAATGGCTTGTCACTGCATTATAAATAGCTAAACTGATAATGAATTTAAGGGTTTTTGGTTTTTAAGCGGCTAAATGAAAAAAGGAAATTAGTTCTGATACCAACTAGGTCTAAGGGCGAATATTTTTCCCTTTAGCTATAATAAAATTTAATACATTCTACTTAGTACTAAATAAGTATTAAATGCTATCCTCTTATCTTCTCTTCCAGTCTTCCTCTTCATCCTGGGCATACAGAAACTGGTCATAGCGCCGCAGATTATCACTTCCCGAACGCGAACGGTACTGGGAGATTTTAATATGAGCTGTGATGACACGGGGAAGCTGATACTAAAGCCGCGCCAGAGTAACAACAACAGTACATGAGCACCGGCCCGCCCTCAGGACATTTAATTAGTTAATGCTAGTTCCCTTTTCTTTGCTTATATGTTAATTCGGACACCCTCGCTTTGTAAGCGTAATTTTAACGTACCCCCTTATTTCTCCTTTTTACCCTTGTTTAATTATAGAAGCTCCATTGTACAAAAAAAAATCGGAAAAAAGAGAAAACTCAATTGTTAAGCTTTATGTGTTTCGTTAATAGCGTTACCCATCGCTGCCAAATACAACAAGCTACATTTCAATTTCAATTACTTTATAGCTAACAAGGTTCCCATAAATTGTGCAACGACAAGTGTTTTTGCCAATTTGGGGCTGTTTTTCCAGAGCTGCATTTCGTATAAAAAGGGAGTCTGGACAGTTGTTTAGCATCAGAAGCAACCTAGCCATCTGTACAACAAGCCAGCTTTACCATGAAGTTCCTACTCCTGTGCACTCTCATCTTGGGCCTTGCCTTCTTCATGGCTTCTGGCAAGGATTGCAATGGATAGTCCTCGAAATAGACTCCAATTAACTGGTTCTCCTGTATTTTTTTTAGCTCTACCCCAAGCCAACGAGAATGATGCCCCGATGGTTGATTTTGACCATCACCATCATCAGGTGGTACGCAGCGCACCAGTGCTGCTGGACGACGAGAAGACACCGCACAAGCACGACGATGTCGCCTGCTGCGGCTAGACTCCAGGATAACAAAGGCGTGACGGCACTTTCATCGATCTTCAAACGCCTTTAAATTTAAATAAAGAGCAATATTGAAAAAGTACTTGAAACCATTTAAATTTACTGGGCTTAAAAGGTTTAACAGAATAATCCGCATCATTAAAAAACATTTATATGGTTGATTTTGCGTGATATTTATTTTGATTCAGCATTCTCTATAGTTTTTTCATCAGTTTCTTCTCGCTCTTACCGCATATATAAATCTTTATTTAGTTTGTGTGATTTTTCATTGTTCTTTTTTGTTTTTTTGGTACAAATTGTATGCGTTAAGTTTTGCCATTTCATTAATCTTTTATTTCTATTTGTAAATCCTAAAAATTATTATTATTGCGCAGCTCAAGTTTATTTTGTAGATTTGTTTAAATACGTTTATCAAAGTTGACGGCGTGGAAATATATAAATGCATCCGCTTTCTGCTTATGGTTCAGTTGTGTGTGTGTGTGTGTGTAGGCATTTTAGTTCGTACAATTCTTTTGTTATAGTAATCAATTAATTTATGCATTTTTAAGACCTTTACACCTCGTTCTACACTTTGTCATTTACAAAAAAATAGTCTAGATTTGATTTAAAAGTGTTATTTTATATTTATAATCTCTGCTTTAGTGAAATTTAGGATTTATCTCTCATACATATCTCCCCCAACCATCAGTTTAAACTTTGCGCTAATTTGTTGTTTAGGTTAATTGGGTTCCATTCATTACTTAAAATTAGGGCTAGATTATCAACTAAATATTGTTGCTGCTGATATATGCGTTCCACATCATCCGACTTCGTTACGTTACGTGGAGGCGGCTGGAGTCTAAAACAGTACGAAACAAATGCTGGAAATGCACACAGGGTAAAAATAAAACTAGAGGCTGCCTCCTGCTAGCACAACACTCGCTTACAATTTTTACAAATAATACAGAAGCCTACTAATTACATAAATAAAGTAAAACCATTTAAATCGATACGCATACACATAGAAATTAACGTTAATGAACTCTCATCCCTGGGATCCCCTCCGATATTATGCGGCCAGCAGGCGCTGTATGTTCTTCGGCGTATTCTCCCCATTCAAATGCTTCGTCGTGTATCGCAGGGCATTGAGAAGAGGCTCCGCCTTGATGGCCGGCTGCGCCTGCAGCAGTCGAACGCACCCCTTCACGTCCACATGGGCGCCCCGCACGAAGGCCCCCTCCGGGTGCACATGGTCGTAGAGGATCACCAGGCCGACCATAACGCGCAGCACCAACATTTTCGTGTCCTCACGCTCGATCTGTTGCAGGAGTTTTCTAAAAAAACAAATTGGGAACATATTAGGTTATTGTTACCATGATAATAAATTTTGTTAGTAAAAAAATTATAAATTGCAATCTTAGCATTGAAGGTTATGAAATACAACTCACGGATTTTCCAGCATCCTCAGGCACACCTTGGCCATGGTGCCCAGCGTTTCCGTCGTGTTCTGAACATCATCGGCATTATCGTTGACGAACTTTGAGGTGGCCTCGCTCAGCACTTTGAGCATGGGCGTGGCGTGGGCGTAGAACAAGGACATCCGGTTGGCCAGCTCCGTGCTGACCAGCATGTTCTCCGTGGAGTCCACTCGCTGCCGACTGACGATGCGTCTGTAGTAGCTAAAATCATTCTGTATGGCGGGTGTTTTCATCTGAAAATAAAATAAAAAAGGCTTTATTAATTTCAAGAAATATAGAAACCAATTATTCTAAGATCTCTTAACTTTTTAAAATCATTTATATATTTATTTTTGGAATTAAAAAATAATTCTGAAAACTGGTTTGTGATCAGTTGTTTTCCATCAATCCAGTTTGAAACATACGTCAGAATGAGCGACAAAAACACTACAGGATTTAAGGGCCTATTTAAAAGGATGAACAAGAGAGAAAATCACGAACGGTAAAGTTAAATTGGGTTATAAGTTTTCTAAACAAGTTTTCGGGATGTTGATTCGCACCACTACCAGTGACTCCCAGCAGAAGAACTACGTTGTGGAGAGTTCCCAGCCGAAGCCTGAAAAGGAAAATAGTCGGGATCGCAAGGAGCGTGAAAAGGAACGCAAAAAGGAGCACGAACTTGAACGTAAGCGGGAGCAGGAAAGGCGAAAGGAACTCGAGCGGGAAAAGCAGCAAGAAAAGCAACGTCAGCTGGAATGGAAAAAGGATCTGGAGAAGGAACAGCAGCGCGAGAGGGAATTGGAGCGGGATCATCCCAGACAGGCGGCAGCCACTGCTACAAAGAAACCAAACCCTGAGATCGTCAAGTTCGACGAGGAATTCGAACGTGATATTGAAACTTTGGAGCGCCAAATATGTAACCTGGATTTTCGCTCCAAGACCATGGCCACCATGTGGATAGACAAGCTGCGTCGCACACCACAGAGTGTAGCCGAAGCTAGGTCGAGGAACATCATAACATCCCACATCCTCAAGTGCTGTGGCGAAAACATATTCAAGAAGGAGCCATTCAACCATCCCCCACCACCCGAAAACTTGGCAATTATAAGAGAGCGAATGGTGCGTACCAATTAAATTGAATGGTTCATAAAAACTTTATTTAAAACTTTGAAAATTTAGCTTGTAGATATAGCCTTTCGGAACCAGTTCCAAAAACTTAATTCTTCTTAAAATTGAGAAAGTTTTCCTCTTAAGAATATTTTCTTGTGAATAAATGTTGTTAAATACATTTAAAAAGAAATTTACAGAACATAAATTGCTTCCAATTAAAGTTTATATTTTCAAAAGCTTATTAAAGCATTTTAAGTTACATCTTCGATCATTCCAATGTTCTTAACTATATTTATAATTTACGGTTTAAAAAAGCATGTTCCAAATTTTTCAATGCATTCTATAGATTGTGCCGAACATTTCAGTATTGTTTTAATTCAGATATTAATTTAATTTTATTTTTTCTTCTAGTTCCTGACGCGGGATAGTACGTGCCATGGTATGCCAGTGGCTAAACAGAGGGAACCGAACAGCTATTTAACTCAATTGTTTAACGATTCATACGATGGTGGTGAATTCCTAAGCCAGCTACCCGTGCCACGTGATGGGGCTTTCTTTATCCTGCACATGCGTCCAAATTTATAAAAGTGAATTGAACATGAAACACAACACAGCTAAATTCTAAATTAAAGAACACTTTTTTATTGATTTCTTGAATTTTGTACGAAAAATGACACTAAAAAAAATAAAACTGGCTCATATTACTTGTATAATAGTGTTTCAAAGGGCTAATTTTCATTCCAATTTACTCACTTTTCTTCCTCTTTTAATATTCTTTATAGCAAGTACCTTAACCAACGCGATTATGAAGCACTCAGCTTTGAAGCTATCGGCCGTTTTCAACACTCGCTCTTGTTAACCTCTAATTACGGTTGACTTGAAAATCTAATTACTAATTACCCGCTACGTGACACCGCAATTTGCCTGCTGCCCGTGCTGCCAAACGGTTTTCCACTCCGGGCCAGGCCCAAAACAACGATGCCGCACTTAAGCTGTCAGGGCTGCATCGAAAACGTGCGTGAGAACAGAAAAAATACTTTAGAGATTCGCCGCCGCGAATTTTTGAGTCAGGTAAAGTTGGGTTGCTCATCCAATCACCTTGACAAAAGGCGCTGCAAACAACAAACATCATGCACTACTATACAATACTATACTATAGAGTGTCCGAGAGACTGTTGAGAAACCTCATATAAATACGTTATTAGCATAAATCGTTCTGAACAGTCAGAAATGAAGCCCCAAACAGGACGGATCGTCGTTAAGAGCAGTTCCCTGAGCTTGGTGAGTGTTTGCCTCTAGATTATTATTCGACACCTGAGATGATTAATCTATTAATGTATATTTTTAGCTATATGCATTTCTGCCCCTGATGATAGATGCAGTTTGCGGGAGAGCTCAGTATGCATCACCTTATGGCAATGCTTATGCAATTCCCACAACCAACTACGCCCAATCGTATTCCCCATCACCAGAAGTGCAATCGATATGGTCGGGTTCTCCAATCATAGTGAATGATAATCAGTATAGGGCCCAAGAACAGCAGCAATATCCTAAAAACAATGAATATTACGGAAGAGAACCCTATAGGCAGCAACCCTATCCAAATTGGCGAAGAGAGGAGCTACCATCAACGCGTGCTGCCAATCATAACTACAACAATGTGCCAGGATATTTTTATTACCAACAACAGGAAACTACTCCATCCTCACTATTTCAATATAACCAACCCATTCCACCTCAACTTCAACCGTATACCCCATCCAATTCCGAATTGGATTCCAGTGATTCTCGTCGCGAGGAGGAGCAAGTGGTTCAAATAGGAGGCAGTCGGTCTCTGGCCACAAATAACTATCAAAACATTTATAATAACAATGAGAACTTCTATGAACCCGCTCAACCCTGGAGGCGTCGTGATTTTCAGGCCAAATATGCCCAACATTATGCCGAATATTTGCGTAAATATCCCAGACGCCTGCAGCCAGTATACAACACCAGCGAAGATTTCGATGAGAAGTAAGAGAATACTCTATGAATTTTAGTCTGTGCAAAAGCCAAATTGAATAAATCCCCTCAAGAGCCATTGGACTTTTGGTTGAAAGCGTGCCAAGAAAACAATTTTGTCTGTATTTTGGACAGATCCATTGCAGCTGATAACGTTTAAAATGCAGCTGCTGAAGAGTCAGCATATAAATACAGTAAATATTGGTTTCCCGAAAAGATAAAAATGGTCCAAGCCCAAAATATTTCAATACAAATTGTGTCTAACAAATAATATAGGATGATTAAGATATATTTTATAAAGATAAGTATGTTTTTATAAAAAGAACAATATATCTTGTGTATTAATTCTTAGGGGGTTCAATATTAAATAGATCATTTTTTAATTTACCACTCTTAGGATAGAGGCAATTAAAACCAGTTTTTGGTTTAGTTTATGTTTAATTTGTGTTACTTCCCCCAGACCTTATACACCGCACTGTAAGTGCCTCTCGATGTCACAAGATTTTTCGCAATAAAGTCGACATTAAAACGATGCCAGTTACAACCAAAGTCAATAAATTGTACAGCATACTTTGCGGCCCATTGGAAACAAAGCAACAAAAGCGCAGAGACAATGGTCTTTATTGAACGGAACGGAAGTGGAAGTAGCTGTTAGTTGGGAAGCACGTTTGGGCTATATATACACAACTTTTACATGGGAAAGTATCTGTGTGCGCCAGGCAGCTGACACTTTGAGCACACAATGAACGTGCAGTTTACAGCGTTTAACATCATCATCATAGGTATTATCGTCATCATCATCATTATTATCATCGGGAGCACAAAGTTCCAGACACTAGACATCAGAGAGTAGAAGCCGACGATGGCGATGACTTGGCCCATCCATCTTTACCTCCCGATTGTCCTAGATCCCGAACCCATCTTCTCCACAGCTGCATACATGTATTCCGCTCCCCAATCGATTTGATGAAAGTTTCTCCAAACGGAAGCGAGCCATGGGAAATGCGCCATTCACAGGGATTTGCCATTAAACAAATCGATTCTGCTTGGCTCCGGAAAATAAACCGACATATTCAACTGCCACTGAAAGTTGTGTGGCTCTAGGTAATGTTTTAACCCAGTGCGGATATACTCGTGCTTCCATATCCCAGACTTTGGTTATTGGTAAACACATGAGGTCGCAATATGGTATTCAAGTTTTAATAACTTGTTAAAATAATATGGATTTCGAAGAAGGAAATTTTAATACAAATATGTTCACATTTAAATTTTAATATAATAATGTGTTTCATATTTAAATTCCAATGTAAATATGTTTCATTTAAAAAAAAAAATAGGTAGTGATATTTAAAGCATCGTCAAACATCGATATTGTATCGATATATTTGATTACAACATACATAAATGAATACATATGAACATATTTAAATTTAAAAACATATGAAAATATTTAAAATTTAAATATATATTATATGTCTGTCCTTAAATATATATAATATATTTAAATTGAAATACAAATGAATACATATGAAAATATGTTCATATTTATTCAATCAAATATGTTCTAATGAAATATATCGATATTGTTTCGATAAATTTAAGTAATGTTTTAAATATCATTACAATTTTTTTTTTTTCAAAAAATAAATATCATTGATAGGATATTTTTTAAAATATTCAACAACCCTTTAAACAACAACTGCTGTTAGCCCACCGGAGCGACTTTTATTAATTTTACAACTTCATCCGGCCATCGGTCGTTCGTCGTGGGCCATTTGGCTTGCGTGTGCGTAAGTGCCTCGGATGCTCCACTGTGGCTCGAACGAATGCACGGATGGCCTGAAAGATTTTTCATCAATGGGCCGCAGCACGCGCTCGTCTTGGCCAGTATGTCTGTATGGCCGACTGTCTGTCAGTCAGCCAGGCAGCCAGGCGGTAAGCAAAAAAGTCAGTCAATTAAAAATGCAACCACGCGCACTATGAGTTGGCAGTGGGACTTGGTCTGGCTTCATTTGACTTGGCTTTTAGATATTGCTTTGCTTTGGCTCGGCTGTCGACAGCGCCCACATAAGGTAAACAAGCAGACAAACAGGCAGAAGACAGAATTTAACCCACTAACAAGTCACTAAACAGACGGAGAAAAAATCAATTAAATCTTGATAAGCTGTTACCTAATTTAATTTTAATCTCTTCAGGTTTTTGCTTAGATTTATGTGCAGTTTTACAAGATTTATTTTATTAGGTAGAAGATTTTTGATACAATATTCAATGATAATCTTAACGACTTTTTATAACCAGCTTAGTTTGAGCTTATGATTTGGTAATATATAATCAAAAGGATATGGCTTAAAGAAAAAATGAAAGTAAACCAAAAATTTTTTAAAACCTGTAATAGACATAATCTTTACTTTAAGCCATGCCTTTTAAATCTTAATATAATTACCATTAGCTAAAACAGGATTGAATTTATTTTAAAATATTTATAAATATTTTCATGGCTGCCCTAACAATATTATGTAAGCTAGCGCGCAATTTCCAATAAATTTCCCCCCGTCATAAACAAACAACGAAATACCAGTGTTTGGTTTTTCCCCCCACCAACAATTAATGGGTTAACGTGGTGGGCGTTGTACCGCCAAATATGGCTTAGAGCTTGTAACACCCAGCTGTCAAAGCAACTCACTCACCTTGTACTCATCGAACTTCAGCACGAACTCCAAGATCTCGGCCAGCTGCTTGACCAGCGCCTGCTGGGTCTCCAGATGCTGTGTCGGATTGAGCTTTCCGCCCACCAGCTGGCCCAGCAGCTTGGGCACAATCTTGTCCAGCTCCATGGAGTGCTCGTAGCAGCGCTTCAGCTTGTTGACCAGCGGGAGCACCGCTGCCCAGGCTTTGCTCGTCACCTCCGGCGAGGGATCGGCGATGGCTTCTCGGATTTCCTTGCCGGCACCCTGTAATGATTCGCAGAAAAAGAGGGGAAAAAACCGTCAGTCAATACGTTCGACCAGAAACTAGAGTAAATGCGAGTTTGGCATGCGAACCCGTATTCCATTTGTACACTCGAAAACTATTCAAAACAATGGGATCTTAGAAAATTCTCCCCTAAATTTCAAACCTAAAAAATTTCTTTTAAATTTATATTAATTAGGTTTTGTAAAGAAGGTGTCTAGAATATTTTATAAATTTTATTTTCCCTTTTTTTTCATTTATTTATATTAAATATTTTATTTAATTTTTTATATTTTTAAAAATTTTTCTATCAGAGTTATATTTTCGGTTCTTATTGATTGCCTAATATTTTTATATTATTATATTAACCATTTTTATATTACCATATCTTTTATTTCTTTTAGTGCACTTTTCCTGGGGCTTAGTTTTTTACTGGCCTCTTAAAAAAAACGATGCCTGCTGACCACATTTCAGGCATTTGTTTTATTACAATCAGCGAACTGTGAGCCATTGTGGCCGGCCGGCTAGTTTTCATCGAGGAAAACTCTGCGTCTTTATTTCTGCGGCACATGCAACAATAACGACGTCGAAAGCCGCGTGCATTGACCGGCGCACTGATTTTTATCGATGCTTTATGATCTACAAAAATAATAAAATAAAGGAAAACACACACGGCACCGGGAAACTGGAGCTAACGAACGGTCATTGCATGATGTGAAGAGTTCATTCCGTACCCGTACATACAATCAGCAAATGGCGTTGATTATTTCAATTGAGGTCTTTTGGCGTTTTTCAAATACATTTTAAGTGGCTAATAATATAGCAAATATTTTAAGTGCAGACGGCCATTCAGGTTAACTGTGGTCAATAGCAGTAAAATTTTAGTTGGAGATATAAATTATGAAAAGAAAATAATGAATGTAGCTTTAATTTTAATCAAATGCATTTGTTGTATAATTGTTTTGAACTTGCTACAGCATTAAATGATATATTCCTAAGAAACTTATCGTAAACTTACGCAGTCTTATCTAAAAACTTACACAAACTTCATAGTGCCTTAGAGAAATTCCACTTAAAGGTCTGTTTGTTTATCAGTATGTTCAAAAACTGTATTTCCTTTCAATGAGTGGTTTTCCAAGAATAAGAATAGCGACAAAATTGTTTTTTGCAAAATATTTTCTACAACTTAAGCAATTTTACAAACATAAAATTTTCTCTCTACGAAACTTAAATGTTATCTACTGATTACTTCAAATACCCCTATTATAAGGTCGTGTTCCTAAACTTTGTTATGAAATCAACTCTAACAGTTATCTAACTTAATTATGGCTTTCCCATTTTCTGGTCAAACAAGGCACAACATAATTAGATAATTATATACCACCATCTGATGTTATTGCGTGTCTAACCGATTATACCATATTGGCATACATTAAATAGAATTAAATATAGCCAGCCCCGCACCCGAATCGACCTAAAACACCGATATAGAGAACATGCGAGTTACACACAGCTCAGTGGACTGCGAAGTTCAAGCTCAGAAGTATTAGAGTGTGAGTGGATCTTTATAAAGAAGTAAACGAGTGTTATTTTTGGTTTGCACACCTCTCCGCCGTAATAAAATGGACTAGCACGTGTTGTGTGTTTATAATTAAATCGCTGCGCATATCAACAAACACTCAGACAGAAGGCAAAATGCTAAAGAACACTGGAAGGTAATATTTAAAAAGAACTTAGGATTATCCGTTGAAAAGAAAGGGTAACATAAGATCAGGAAGAGCCATTCAAAATGAGTGTTTTATGTAAAGTATATTCAAAGATTTTATATTATCTTCTAATATAAATATTTTTAAATATGCATATATATTTTATGAATTAGTTTTTTCTTTCAGCGTATTCTGTTATGAGTACTTTGGTATAATCATAATAACAAGAACGCAACTGTCTGCAGCTAGCAAGAGCAAACACTGCATCTGTGATGTTTTGGCTTTTGTTTTTCATTCTGGGGCTCTGTGTGCTGGCATTTCTTTTCACTCTACATAATTTACACCTGTCTGTAAGTCAAGATCTTATGTCCTTGGCTGCTGCACTTGAAGCATCCCAGAATGTTTAACGCGAGCAAACAAGTAAACAAAATGTGGGGGAGGTTGTGGAATAAAAATTAAGGGGATGCGGACTGGCTGTCGTTGACTTGGCCTCGGTGGTACATTTTACACGGTAAAAATCAAGTATTTTTCTGTGTCTAAGTTGGGAACTTGGATTTTTAAATTAATATGTGTAATAGTAATTTAGACAGTTTATTTGTTGTTCTTTGTTGTTTTAAATCATTTTTATTTCCTGGCTCTTCACATGCGTGTGTTCTTGGCACAGTTCCGACGAAAAAGTGTTTTATCTCATTCGCGTTTCAAGATTGCCACACATTTTTACGTTCTGCGTTGCCAGATCGCATACATAAATTTAGTATTTTATATACTGTACATAGTTTTACAATAAATACTTAATCATCTATCTTGTTTATATGTTTATCTTATAATCTAATTTTAAATATTGGTTGTTGTTTAAGATATTAACATAGAATTATCTTACAGTTCGGCCATCCTGACATTTAATCGACCCGATTATATCTCTATCTAAATTTTTCGTTTTCTTAAATTGTATCTTGGATAATTCTTTTGTGTCCTGTTATTTTCAACATTTCTGCAATATTTATTATTGTTTTCAACCTCTGACCTCGTTTCATTGTATCTTTTTTCTTTAATTTGGTTTTGCATTTCAACTTCCTTTCCTTTCTTTTCAATATCATCGTCTAAGTCTTGTTTTTCAATTTCATCGTCTAAGTCTTGCTTTTCAATTTCATCGTCTAAGTCTTGCTTTTCAATTTCATCGTCTAAATCTGTCGTTTCGCTTTCTTCTTCTAAATCTTTCGTTTCACTTTCTATCCATAACTTTATATTCGCCGCTTCCCATATTCCTTTATAAGGTATTTGTGATAATTGAAATCCTTCGACATCTGATACTGCATATCTATCATTTTCTAAAGCCTCATCCACTTTGTACGGACCTTTATATTTCGGTATTACTTTCTTGCATGCCCCTGGTACACTAACAAAATTTTTCAAAACAACGTAGTCACCTTTTTTAAATTTTTTAATAATTCTACCCTTATTTTTAATTTGTTCATTGTATTTTTGACTATTTATTATTTTATTGCTTGCATTGTTTCTTATTTCAATAAGATTTCTTTCTTGATTCCATTCGTCCAACTCTTCTTTTAAGAAGTCGATTACTACTCCTCTTTGACTTACACCAAATAGTAACTCGCTTGCTGTTGTTCCAGTACTTTTATGTGACGTGTTGTTTAAAGCAAACTCTATTTCTGGTAGTACATTGTTTAAAGTTTTCTCTGTTCCTGCACTCGTTAATTTGGCTAACATTGGTCCGAGACACCTATTTATGCGTTCCACTTGCCCATTTGCTTGGGGTGAACCGGTGGCTACTTTTATATGCTTTATATTATGGGTTTTCAGAAATTCTTCAAAGTCTTTTGAAGTGAATGCGGTTCCCCGATCTGAAACTATAACCTTAGGACGACTATAAGAAGTAAAGAAATTTGATAAACATTTTGTTGCACTTTTAGAATCAGTTGATTTAGTTCCATAAAGTTTTACAAATTTTGAAAATCCATCAACCGCTAGTAAAACATGTTTGTTTTGTCCGTTTTTAATTTTTACGGGGCCGAAATGATCTATATGTACTATGTCAAATGGTTTGTCACCCTTTGGTATACTGTGTAATAAACCTTCGCGTTTCCCGCATTTAGATGAAAATGTTATACATTTTAAACAGTTATGTATGTGTTGTTTAATTTTATCAGATAATTTAGGAAACCAATAAGATCTTATTATAGCATTGTATACTTTCTCATAACCTCTGTGCCCCATGTTGTCATGATATAGCGTTAAAATATTTCTTTCCATGTTTGCTGGTACATAAAATAAAATATTACCTTTAAATTTTCGATAAACAAGACCATTTCTCATTTCAAACGCATTACTTTCTTCTTTCTCTAATCTTTGGCGTATTTCATGAATAGCACTGTCTTTGTTTTGGCAAATTGAAAGGTTTTGTTCTAATGTGTTTTCTTCTAATACCAATATATTCGAAATTCTACTCAATGCATCGACATGCTGCATTTTGGTACCATCACGGTGTTCAATATCGTAGTCGAAGTTTTCTAATTCGAGCGCCCATCTAGCTATTCTTGGGTTTATTTCTCTTTTATTTAATGTTAAAGACAATGAATTACAATCTGTAATTATTTTGAATTTCTTTCCCTGTAAGTATATTTTGAACCTTCTTAAAGCATATATTATAGCAAGCGTTTCGAGCTCAAAGCTATGATATCTTGATTCGTAATCTGTCGTTTGTTTTGAGAAGAAAAATATTGGATGCATTTTATTGTCCTCTTTTCTTTGCATTAATATTGCTCCAAACCCAATTGAACTGGCGTCGCAATGTAGTTCTGTTTCATGTTTTGGATCGTATATGGAAAGGATTGGAGCATTTATTAACATGTTCTTCAGGTTTTCGAAACACTGAATTTTATCTTCACCAAACTCGAACTTTGCATCCTTTTTAATGATATTATAAAGTGGTTTTGCTTTAATGGAGAATTCTTTTATAAACTTTCTAAAATAGGAACAGAGTCCTAAAAAGCTGTGAACTTCTTTTGCATTTTTTGGAATCGGGAAGTTTTTTATTGCTTCTATATTTTTGTTATCTGGCTGTATTCCTTTCTTTGATACAATATAGCCAAGATATTCACACTGTTCTTCCATAAACCTACACTTGTCAATCCTAAGTTCCAATTTATTCCTTATTAATCTTTGAAAAACTTCCGTCAACGTAATTAAATGTTCCTCAACTGACTTTGATGCTATCATTATATCATCTAAGTAAATGGCAACCTTTCCAGCTCTAATCATATCATCAAACACCCTATTTACGAATCTTTGAAATGTGGCTGGCGCGTTTCTCAGACCGAATGGCATTTTAATATATTCGAATTGACCCATGGGCGTTACGAACGACGTATACTTTACAGAATCCTCGTGAACTTCGATTTGATGAAAAGCACTTTTTAGATCTAGCAGTGTAAATATTTCTTTGTTTGTAAGAGTATCTATCAGATCCTCGATCAACGGTAAAGGATAATTATCTTTGGGAGTATTTTTATTTAATGTTCTGTAGTCAACACATAGTCTAATATTACCTGTCTTTTTTCTAACCAATACAATTGGAGAAGCAAACTCTGACTGACTTGGCCTAATTATTTCGTTCTTTATTAACTCATCTAATATTTCTTGGACTTTTTCTTTTTCTGCGTACGATAATCGGCGGGGTTTATAATGGAAAGGCTTTTCATTATTAAGAATCAATTTTAAATAGCATTTAGTTTCCGGCTTCTTAGGGATTTCAGTATTTAAATAATATTGCTTAAAGATTTGTTGTAACTTAAAATGATATTTTAAATGTATATTAGTATTGTTAATAATTAATGTATTTTCCTCTTTATCTAAATCAATTCCCATTAGGTTTCGACATTCACGTTCTATTTCGGACAAATTTTCTTCATTTTGGTTCAAGTACAACTCGTTGTACTCACTTACATTTTTTTTGTTGGGCAGTTTTTCTTCCATATATTTTTTACTTTCGTCTTTACTTACTTTGCTTTCTAATCTTAATTTACTTTCTTTTATTAACACAAATCTTTCCTTTTCTAAAAAGTCGGTTCCCAATATTGCAGGATATTCCATTGTTTCATTAGGTACAACAAAAAAATCTTTATTAAATTCTTGATTTTCAAATATGATTTTACATTTAACTATTCCAATGATAATCAGTTTACTTTTATTTATCCCATAGTAGTTTTTAAGAAAACTATAACACTCGATGAATTCGGTTGGTACATGTTCTTCACGTATAAGAGAAATGGGACTTCCGGTGTCGATTAGGGTTTAAATGAATTTGAATTGTTTGTGCTCTCCAGTGGGTTGATATTCTTGCGTTTCGGACAGTTGCTTGAAGTGTGCCCCATCTCAGCGCAGACGAAACAGGATCCAGGTTCCCTCTTGCTTTTGCGACATTCATTGGCCATGTGTCCCTTTGAATTGCAATTATAGCACTTAATTACAATTGCAGATTTATTGGTATCTGCCTGGAGCGTAGCTTTGTTGTTGTTGTTGACAAAAATCTGCTTCAATTGAATTTTCTTAAAAGCATCCAATAACTCAGCTGTATTTAAAAATCGTTGCATTTTTGCCTGGTTGCGTAGCGCATAATCCGGTATTCCGTCAATCAAGTGCTCCAGTAGTTCTTCTTGACTTATATTTAATTTATTTGATAATATAAGTTTTTCGTAGAAATATTCTTGAAATGATTCATCACTTTGCCAAATTTTCTTTTCAAACTTACGTTTCATTACAAGTTGAGACTCACGATTATCAAAAATGTTTTCCATTTCATAAAGCAATTCATTTACTGGCATTGTCATCGACTCTGAGCAGCTCTGTAGCCATTTGGAAGCTTTTCCTTTTAAACGATTGGAAATTAATGCACGTACACTGTGATCATCAAGTTGATAAATATTTTGCACAGATATAATTTGCTTTTTAAATAGGTGAATGTCGGTATCACCATCCATAGGGTCAAATTCTGACACTAAATCCTTAAGATGAGTAAACGGGATATTTTTGTTGATTAGTGTATCGGCTGGTTTTTCGTTTTTGGTCATATTTAATATTTCGTTTTCCTTCGTTGAAATTCGTAGTTCCCTTTTTAAAAGTTCCACTTCTCGCATCATTAAATCCCATTTCATGTCTTCGTAGTCCTGCTTAATTTTGGTCAGATTTTGTTCATATGAAATTCCTTTATTAACTTTCGGCTTTGTTGCAGATGTAGTCATCGTATGTACTTCTTGTACGTATTCTTTGTTCTCACTTTCGAATGTCGTCTCGGCCATTAGTTGTTTAAATTTCTCTTGATTATTTCCTTCGTTTCCATTTCGTACCACTTTATTCTCAGTTTTCTTCTCGTTAACATTTATTTTCGATGCTTCGTTGATCTCGTTTCTTTCGTTGTTCATATATCCATCTTTGTCTTGCATTTCATAACCTTGTTGCATTTCGTTGTCTGGCTTATCATTGTCTTTCATTTCGTTGTAGTGATTTCCTTGTAATTCATTTTCTTTCGTCTCGCACTCCTTTCCTTTCTCTTTGTTCTCGTCATCCTTACAGCTTGGTGGCGCTAATGATATTACAGTTGCGTCAACTTCTCGAACTTTTCTTTCTTCTTCATTGTCTTTCATTTCGTCTTCTTTTTGTTCCTCTATGTTCTCGTTGTCCTTATGGCTTGGTGGCGCTAATGATTTTACAGTTGCATCAGCTTCTCGAACTTTTCGTAAACGTTGAATTAATTCTGGTTTATTACCAGTTAAAGGTTGATTATATGTCTTTAAAATACGCTTAAGGCCGTCAATTGTATACTTTTCATAATCACTTTCATCCATTTTGTTTAAAATCAAAGTTATTTATTATCAGATATATGTATGTTTTTATTTTATTTAGTAGGCACTTTGCTTTTTTAAGTTCTAAGCCACTTCTGATTATTGTAATAGTAATTTAGACAGTTTATTTGTTGTTCTTTGTTGTTTTAAATCATTTTTATTTCCTGGCTCTTCACATGCGTGTGTTCTTGGCACAGTTCCGACGAAAAAGTGTTTTATCTCATTCGCGTTTCAAGATTGCCACACATTTTTACGTTCTGCGTTGCCAGATCGCATACATAAATTTAGTATTTTATATACTGTACATAGTTTTACAATAAATACTTAATCATCTATCTTGTTTATATGTTTATCTTATAATCTAATTTTAAATATTGGTTGTTGTTTAAGATATTAACATAGAATTATCTTACATATGTAATCAAAACACTTTAATACCTCCACCATATTTTACAAATTGTACCTAGTTCCGTGAAGAAGTCTCAATCAAACAACTTCCTTAAGAAGTACTTATAGGTATAGGTCCTATACCTTAAGAAAGATACCTATAAAAAAGTGTCTTCCTTAAGAAGGTGACATCCTTTTTATATTTAAATGACTTTATTATTAAAACAAATTTCCCTGTATTTTTAATATTTTAAATATATTTTTCCTCTGCATTCCCATTTAATTCAGCGGCATTGTCTCGTTTACGCCAGTGACTCTCTAAGGACCCTTGAAGCCACGAACCAAGCACACGGTCATGCAACGGAAATGGTTCTGGTCTGGTCTGTTCCCTTCTCCTTTGACTTGGTATGTTATGTATGGTTTTGAAATAAACGTGGCCTGTGTGGGCGCTTTCTTGTTTGCTAGCATTCCATACCAGAGATTGCAAGCTGTGATTTTCGGAGAAGAGGAATACTTGGGATATCCCTACATATGGCCAAGTGTCATTAGGCAGCAGCTCACTTTGGTTTATTACCCTTGCGGGGGGCATTATGATTAAGGGCAGCAGTGTGGCTATGCGTTGGGGGAACCATAATTGATGGTACACACAGATATGCAGCCTTTTCTTAGCTGAGAAAAGTTTTAAATTTAAATTTGGTAGATTTATATAATAAGTAATGATAAGGTACCTTAAAAAATATGTCTTTCATATAACTTTATTCGATATCCAGTCAAAAATAAAATCTCAAGCAGTGCTTCATAGTAAGGGTATTTAAATATTTTCCAATAAAAAAGACTACTTCCTTTTTTAGCCGCCTTCTGTTGATGTTGCATGCATAGTATCTTGCGTCATGAGCATGTCAGAACCAAAAGAAGAGCAGAAAACAAAAGACGTAGGTGTCGTTGGGGAACTTAAACTCAGGGCACAGGAAACGGGATCGAGACCCCGCATTGCATCTCCTGTCCAGTGAGCAATTGTGTTGATTCATCACTGCATCCCATCTTTAAAATAAAACTCCGATGTGCTCCATTTGGAAGCACGTGCTGTCTGCTTGAACATTTTAACCAAGAAAATGAGTAAAACGAAAGAAAATCCACCCACAACCACAACAAACTTGAACTTGTATGACTTTTATATATGCTTGCTCAATCGAAAAAGAAATCATAATATCTCAAGAACCGTTTTTCGTTTTGTAACTGTTTCTAGTTTGGGTTTTAATTAACACTTGCTCGTCAGCAGCATAAAAACGCAATCAGTCAGCGTTTCATTTGTTCCATCAAGCAGCAAAAAAAAAAGAAGGAAAAACCCCTCACAATGCTAACCACACATAACCACATACTATACTTAGATGAATAGTTAATTAACTTTGGCGAGTGTTGCATCTGCCGCGGAATGGCAGGGTTTTTAATTGAAAACGAAATTAGAGGCAGCAATGCGGAAATGCAGAAATGAAGAGAGAAAAGGCCTGCCCCAGATAATTGCCAATGACACTTGGCAAGTGTTGTTTAGCATTAGAGAACATGATCGTGTTTTAATCGTAACCCCCCACTCATTTAACTTGGAACCTGCTCCAAGCGCCGGCTTTATCTGAGAGTCAAGACACAGAAGAAAAAAAATAGTAACGATCTCTACATAATTTTGCGACCCAGAACATTAAATTAAAAAGAGTTTTTGGGTCCAAAGTAATTTTTCAAGAAATTTTAAAATTGTCAGGTTTAAATGCCGATGGATTGAAAATTTAATTATGAGCTTGAAGTGAAGTTTTTTGCAAAAATTGGATTGAGATTTTAGAAATATTAAATACTCTTGTTTCCATCGGTTTTCAATTGTAGTTTAGTCATATCAAAGTGTACCGATAAAATAATGACTGTTTTAAGCAGGTTGCAACCTATGGTATCGATCCCAATCCTTTTAAGGCAAATTTTATTTTTGACCAATTTTCGCATTTTTAAAACTTAATTAATATATTTTTTTTATTTATTTATTTTTTTGAGTCCCAATGGGATGGAAAATAAACTACGAGCTTAACGAGGTATACCATTCTTCATTCTGACTTTTATTTCTAAGATTCCAGTCAAAACACTGATGTTTTAGGCCCATAAAAACGGGATTCCGATTTCCGATTTACTGTATCCGATTTTTGGAACAATATATTGAGGAACCCGGTAAAATTTAAAAGCAGTTTAATAATACTTAAAAATATTAGTCCAATGGACAGTGTAGGTATTCTTTTTACATCCATTGTAAGTTTACACACCACCAAAAAGGCAAGAAAGAGTACATTGATAAGAGTAAAAGCTGTTTTATTATATGAATGTCGTTTAATCGGTAAAAATTTCCCCTTGTGCAACTGTTTATCCCAAGTGGCGCTAAAGTGCAACTCAGACTTGGTATTGGACTTTCGCCCACAATGGAAACGCGTGACGCTATAAAATAGTTGATGTCATGAGTTTCGGCAAGGGGGAGCCGGAAAAGTGTGGGTGGTGTTGCAACAAGCGAGATGGAAATATTTCCATGGATGCCACAGAAGTTGTTTACAGCGCACTTGCAATGTGTTTAACAACAAACAGTTCCCCTGAGAGGACAGACATGGCAAACATGCCGGGCATTTTTTCCAAACCGACTTTTGCTGACATTTTCATTTCCATAAAAGAAATGACTGCGCTTTTCTAATTTCCCTTTGCATTGCTTGCATCATCAAAGCACCGGATTCGAATTCCCATCACGTTGAAATGAATCAATGAATGAATCGCAGACAAGCAAAAAATTACAAAATATATTTGCTTGTATGCTCAAACAAACAGATGGGGGCCATAAAATTGGCGAGCCACAAATCAATGCAAATTAATTCTGGGAATTTAAAAGACCAAAACAATTTCCCAGAGAGGGAATTCTCTTTGATGACTGGTAATTTCTTATAATTTATTTTTAATACAAAGGAGTCAAATGAAAAACAGAAAATGAAAGCGCACCAGAACAAAGGAAGTTGATCCCACAGACACTCGGTCGCCTGTCATGACAAAACAAGAAAATTATAAGATACATAAAAAATAAAATACAAACAAACTGCAAGTGCAACAATGAGAGTCAAGATTATGACGACAACGATGACAAGTTCAGTCTACAAATTTCCCATAGCGCCACTCAAATTGCCAGCTTAATCATAAATGTTTCATAATTTCCAAAGAACACTTGTGTTTATGTTTGGGCCTTCCGCTGTCAAGAACCGCTTAATAATTCAATGTTCAACAGAGGAAAGAAAAGTTCTGTTCCGTTTTAAGCTCGCATATCAGCAAACATAATAATCAAATACATACACTTACGGAAACTGCTTTGCCAAACTAAATATTAAAACCACTTGATTCCAATTCTTTAAATTTGAAAGAATTCTACATTAATTAAGATTAAACATTCCTGAAAAACTACGTTTAGGTCAGTAAAATCTATGACTAAAAAACATTGATAATTTCGAAAAAACTCAGAGCTGACTCAGAGATTTCTTTAATCTCTAAATATTTTTTATTTAAATATTTATTTGTTCTAAACATTTGGGTTCAAAATTATACTACGTACATAAATTAAAATAATTTGTTTTTCCCCCGGATTGTTTCTCGGGATTTAAAAAAAATATATATTATTTTATGAATAAACTTTTTCTTTTATCTTTTTAATGAAATGACAATATGGAAATGAATGATGTTTATTCGAGTGCCCTCAGGAATTTATAATTTGAATACAGTTTATTCAACATTGTGCATTGTACTCTGAGGAATTTTGAATGTTATCTACATATATGTCAGGGTCACCAAATTCGAGTGTTTTACAAAAACAATAATAAATAATAATTATAACAAGAAATTTGAGATATAAGAGTAATTTTAGACTCATTTATCAGGACATACGCTTTCGAAAGCCTACTAAATTTTTTTCTTTGTGTAGGCCTTGCAAAATTCTTTGTTATTGTTGATGTTTCTGCTGTTGCGTTACACTTGTAAAACTGCTGACTCGGACAAGAATTCGCAACTATGGCTTTTGTGAGTCACTTTTTGAATCTGAACGTTGACTGCAGCTTTTGTTGAGGAACAGAGACAGCAGGAGATACTGAGTGAGATAGAGATAGACGATCAGAGGTGAGGGACAAGTGAGTATAACTTTTGATTTTCACAAGAATGCTACAATGCTGTGCATCACCCGAAGTCATTTGGTAAACAATTGCATTCAGCAATTAAAAAAGATCACTTACAGTTGATGCAACACTTTATAAATAGAGATTAGCTAGCCGCCTTTTAATATTGCGTAAATCCCACATGATTATGGTTTCCACTGAAAATAATCTCTGCGACGAATTTGGTCATTATTACACATTAACTAGAGGAAATTAACGACTGTGAATCATTAGCTGCTTTAAGAACAGCGTTAAACTCTACGTTATTTGGACCCAAATGTTGCGTGAGTTGTAAATTTAATTATCATTTACATTTAAATAGGCCATAACAATGTGCGAATGGTTTTATTTTTCAAGGGCCAGGGGATTTTGGTTGTCACGAGCACGGGCATAATTTATCAAGATAATCGAAGCAACAACAGAAAAACAGAGTAAGAAACAGCAGCAATTACAACAATGCCAGCGATTGCCATAAAGATAAGATAAACCCGGGCTTTATCAATGTCAGGTGAGAGCGAGAGGTTATAATGCCACGGAAAGTGGCTTTAATTCAGGGTAAAATGAAAAACATTTTCAACTGAATATCTCTTTTAAAGAGAAACCTTTAAATATAAATTGTATATAGATACTTAAATAGCTTATAATATTGATCAACCACTTTCAAAATAACCAGGTGGTTAGAACTTAAAAGTAAAAACACAAATTGGTTGATATCCAAAACGTATATATAGGGGTTTCTTTAAAAAAACTTTTTAGGGTACCTACTTCTTTAAAATTATTTAAGAATTCCAAAATAAATAAACAAAGCATTATAAACAAAATATATAATATATAGAAATATCTTCCCATATAATTTCCTCTCTAAGCTTCCAATGTCATACGTCATACAATCCAATTATGAAAAATCTGACAAACTGTTTGATTGCCTTGTCCTTAGGGCACACAAATAGCCTGGAGGGTACTTCCCCTCCCATTATTTACCCCCCCTAAGCTCTACGTCTCTGTTTCCGCAAACAAATCGAACGATATGGCAAATGATTGCATTTAATTATCGACATCAGTTTGCTTATCGGAAACCCGAGTTTGACGTACTTCATCCGGGCAGCCAAACAAATGTCAATGTCCCCAGGGGAAAATTCTGGGAAGTTACCAGACGGCATGGAAAAAGAGCTGTCGCATTCCCATATAGCACATGTCACTCCCTTTCCTTGTTCTCAATTAAGGCAAGTAAATCACATTTGTCTTTCACGAGGTTCCGGGGGAAATGGGGGAAAATGGGGCTTTTTTATCGATTAACAACAAACCATGCCAACACCACTTGCCACTGTAAATTCATAAACAGCTGCTGAAAATCGGGTTAACGGAGGAATAAAAAATGGAATAACTTCTGTTGCAGTCGGCATTTTAATTGCAAAAACAAAAATACAAAAATAAACCAGAGAAATTCCTGGAAAAAAATGGCACATTTCTCCGGGACGAAACTCTATTTATTTTGTGCAAATTACACGCATAAACGGAGATGCCAAACAGTTGCTCGTAAAAAAGATATAAAAATAAGGTAAATACATTTCTGCACAGACGCCGGCAGTAAAAAAAAAAGAGGAGAAATGTTGTCGTTGTCGTTGCACTTTGCACTCGGTTCCTAAGCTGCTTAGAGGGACTCAGACATGGGCGTAGACCCTTCCCCAGAAGTCGTAAATTGGTCACTTGACGGTTTTAAAGCCAGTTAAAGGAGGAAAAAACTTAAAACAACATTGGCAGCGCAGTTAAAGAATCGTTCGTTTTAGACAACCATAAAAATAATACTTTTCAAGGCTTTGTTTAGTTTGTCGCTTAAACTATTTAACCCTTGGGCAAAGCAAAAAAATAAAATATCAACGATCCTCGGGGCCTTATTCAATTAAATTAAATTCGGTTAAATGAAATCAGCTCAGTGCCATTTTAATAAATCACAAAAATGTGTCATACAAAGACAGTGCGTTTCGGAGCAGTATAATACAATTTATTTATAAAAACAAAAGTAAACAAAAATACTTTCACCACGTGCACTTTAAAATAAAATTTAATTTTCATCATGCCATATTCCCTTAATTATCCCATAATTTTTAAACGCTTTTTAGTGTCACTTCTGTGTGGGCCACATTTGCGCCTTAATTTTCAGACCTCAAAAAAAATACAACAAATTATTTTAAAGTGCACTCAAAAACCGAGAAAATGATACTTGATGTGTTGGTTGTTGAAACAAATTCCTCGTTGAGCTTTACACTTAAAATGTGTACACTTTAATTTACTTCGCTTTGTTTACGTTCGGTATTTCTCTATTTTTGACGCAATTGATTTGTGTTTAATGACGTCGGAAATACGAAAATAAATACGATAGCGTTATGTGCTATAAACAATTTGGAAATGGCTCCTCCAAAAACGAATTGTAAAAGTGAAATGCAATGACGGATGAATTTCAATTTTAACTACGACTAATTTGGACAATAAAGGTTAGACATAACGAAATCAAATTTAACTGCTTTAGGACGCATTTTATGGTGTGGTTGTAAAATTAAACCTCGGGTTCCATTTGAGGAGCATTATACTATTTGGTAAATGTTGAAAAAGTTACAAATGCGGATGTTTATACTTAAAGTGTCGTTGGAAACAATAAATTGGTTAAGCTGCTATCATGAAATTTTTTTTTGTAATACTTTGATTTGTTTATGTTTGCGGGTCTTCTATTTTTGGCGAAATTGATTTGTTGTTTATGACGTTGGAATAAAGAAAATCAATAATAATAAAAGCTATGGACAATTAAAGCACGTTTAGGAAAGCTAAATGCAATTTTGAATTTCAAATTGATTATCCATTTTAGTAAAACTATGGTTTAGGTGAAAATTTTTTACGGTAAGTCGTTTTGTATAAAATTTTAACGATATATTAGCAATTATTATGGGTGAGATCTTCATAATTAAAGATACATTTTAAGCTGCCTCTTGTCTTGTAATAACCCTTTAGTATTTTTAATTTTCCCATAAAAATAAACATACTCAATGGTTTGCCCCGATTATAATTTCATAATATTCAAATGACGATCTCTAGCACGCACATTATAGCGATTATATCGACTGACCAACCGAATGACCAACCGGAAGTTGGCTTTTATTTCCCTCTCCGTCGCTTTGTGATTTTGCATTCGCGCACATCATTTAAGTTATACGTGGAATGAAAACTGGAAGAGGTGGGAGTGCCGTCGAGAGGTACGGGGCCTATCTAATGACTGCTATTCCGATTGTTTGATTATTCTGATTGCCGCTGACTCTGTCTATCTGTCTGTCACCCTCCAGTGTAGAACTCTCATTCAAAGTGCATATATTTATTCATACGAAGCTAAATCGGTTTTTTGTATGTGGAGCACTTTTTTAAATGGGTCACTTGTATATCCATTTTGGAGTAGGGCTTCTCCCCTTCTGAGTGAAAGCAACTGTGACTGAGTTCGAGGTAAAAATAACTTTCAAAGGGGGAATGTGACAAAACATTACATTATTGGGAGGGAAATTCTATGTTGTCTTAGGTATTTAAAAATATTGAAAAATGTTAAAAGAAAGGGTATAAGGCTGCAATTTTTTTAAAGCTCTTTTTTTTTATATTAAAACAAATACAAATAGTATAAAACGTACATACATGTTTTGAAACACGTAGGCCGGAAAGGCTTGATAACCCCATTTTGGAAAAATTATAGTGACTCAAATATTTTTGGATACATTTAAAAATGTAAGCACCGTTATCAAAATGACTCAATTGTCGACAAACTAATTGAGCTTACAGTGTTTTTGATTCAGTGTACATATAAACCCTATCAAACATTATACAACAAACCAAACCACAAAAAGCTCAGCTGATATTGAGCACTTGGCACTTGTTTTCCATAGGGTGTTCAGGAATTCAAGGTTGTGTATTGGATTACTTTATGTGTTCGACATATGTTAGACTCTGACGATAGCAAGCCATATGAAATAGTTATCTGCCCAGCTGTTATCGATTTGGAAAACCACAAGATATATGGCTTAATTCATAAAATCTAATAATATTTCGAGATCTCTGTGACTTTGTCCCACAAACCCAATAAACTTTTATCTGTTCAGCACCCACACATGTTGTTGTTAATTGGTATATAGTACTTTTATGTTTATTGTTTGAGATTCCATTCATAAGGTGAGTGCGTTAGCATGATTATTATAATGTTTGTTGTTGCACTAAGCTGAGGGACTTTTTCTATTATTATTATTTGCGGCCCTTTGTTAAACTTTTTGTTGCTTGTTTATTACGCACACACAATGGGCGCCTCTAATTCCGTATCTAGTCTGGGCCAATATTTGACAAAAGCGTCATGAAAAAGTGCTGATTAATCAGATATGAAAGCCTATTACCACTACAGAAAAGCCATTCAAAGATTTCTCGCGATGAAAAGAGAACAATTGTTAGGGATTTATATGATCAAATTATTTTTTAAACTCTATAATGACAACAAAATGTTTGAAAATACTAGTAATTTAAAGAATATATGTATTTTGTCTGTAAAATATAGCTGTTTATTTTATTTTTTCGGTATTATCTTTTAAAATAAAAACCATTTCCATGTATCTCCTTTATTTTGAAATAAAGTCAAAGTTGCACTTTTAAAGTAACGTTAACTTACCTTAAAGAAACAAGAAATGCCAGTGGAAAAAGAAAAACACTTTGATTTTTCCTCTTTGCAATTTTCTTTCTATTTATAGCAACCGACTTGAAGGAAGAGGCACAAAAAAACCCAAACAGAACTGAAGTTTTTGCCATTTTGCCAGCTTTTGGCGCCTGGCCAACTATTTTTGTTTGGCAAGAGGTAAGGGGAAATCACCTACTCCACAACCAGTTTGTTTGCCTTGACAACCAGTTGTTCCAACCCAAAAGCCACCCACTCACTCATTTTTTGGGGGGAAAAACGATGGCGCACCGTCGAATAAAAACTGCAATGAAAATAAAATGCAGCCCGCAAATTAAGCGCATTTTAAATACCTCTGGTTGGTTCTGGAAAAAGATGAAAGAGGGACGGGATACGTTGCACCAAAGGGTTAAATGCCCGACGAGGTCGTCTTTGTTGCTTTCGGTCCCATTTAAGTGGGTCAACACAAGGGAAATGAGCTCATTGGTATACATTTTCCAGTTCATTTGCGTTGATTAAAGCTTTTCGGCCTGACATTTGTTTGTCTGCCGCCCCTTATTTTCCCCCTTTTTTCCGCTTTCGCTGTCTTTTTGCGTCTGAAACCCAATTAATATTTTGCACACACCAATGAGAATTAGAATTGTCGACAAAAGGTCAGATGCACAAGAAAAATTATCAATTTACCTTCCTGCTTTTTTTTTATATATATAAAATTTATAAATTTATACAGAAAAAAAAACATTTTTTATTGTATTTTTTTCTTGTTTTTACATAATTGCAACAATTTTAGTTGTATATTTATATTCCTACCCTTAGATTCAAAATCTATTATGCTTAGTATATTCACTATAGATAGTTGTTTCCTTTTTTAACAATCTAGGTTAATTAGTATCTAAAAATATTTTTAGCTAAAAGCTCCTTATCAATTTCACATACAACTATCTTTTTTTTTTAGCTACAAAGATAAAAATAATGTTAATATTACATTTTCCTATCAGTTTGATGTGGATATTAACCAGTCTTCCATTTTATGATAGTACAATTTTGTTGAACATTTTTTGTTAAAGGTATATCTACAGGTTATTTAGTACGAGAAAAATCACAAAATCCATCATAGATATTTGCTTTCTGTGTGAGTAACGAAGAATGAGGTGACTAATTCTTCCCGAAGAGAGGCGGAGAAATATCAGAGTGTGAAGAGCAACGGCAAAAGTTGGTTAATGACGTCAGTGAAGCGACGATAATGAAAGAAGTTCGCTCACCGGATCGGATCATGTGGGCACGTGCGTGAGTCAGACCATTAAAGAGACCCATGGGGAGATATGTTTTGGAAGAGCCACTTGAAGATGCGCCAAACTTTATGGCTCTTTTTCAGGGCTGTTAATCTTATCAGCTGCAGGGAGTACTACAACTATTTAAAGGCTATTATTTTTATTTGTTAACTATAAGTGATTGCTACATTAATATTTGTGAACAAATATCTATTTTTAAATGGATCCTAAAAGTCTCTCAATATAAATGTGTCTAAAATGGGATTCTAAGTGGTTAATACAATATTTACGCTTGCTATTCTAATTTAAGGTAACTTTCTGACAAGCAAGCTGTGGGTATAAAATGTTTAAAACTGAAATGTTGCTGACTGATTATAAAAACATTTGGTTTACTGTTCCCAGCATGATATTACATCGTCTGAATCATCGCTCTATGTAAATATTTATTAAACTTAATTTAAATTCTCAGTCAAATTATTCTACATTATAGATATTTCCCAGTAAACAAATACCCTATAGTGTAAACACCAAAGGGGTTAGATATACATGTTCAACTGAAAGAGAGTACAAATTGACAGACAGATAACGCTCAATGCGTCTCATTTCTCACCCTGCCAAAGGTTAAATACTCAATTTGTTGCTCGTTTATTATTGCTCTTTTGGTTGCTGTCGATTTCCCGGCGATTGTTGTTATTTTTAGCAAGTTGTTGAAATTATCAGTTTTATACTTTCCTGCCTTGGGAAGCCCACAAAGAATTAAACAAGAAGAGGCTCACAAGAGGCGTAAATCAAAGATAAACAATTTTGGTTTAAAAAAAAGTTAAGATCTTTAACTTGAAACTGATATTTTAGGCACTTAAAATTTTATAATCAACAGAATGTGTAAGTTTTTATTATATTCCATGTTTATATTCATTTTTTACAACAAGAAAAATATTTTTAAAAATCCTTGAAAAACTTTTTTTTATAAACGACTCTGTAACTTAAAATATCGATTATCATCATATAGTAAATGCCTAATAACCGGTTGGAGGGGTTGCGGTTAAACCCATGGCAAATGACGCACATTGCAGTCGAGACTCACCCGATAGATCTGTATCTCCTCTAGAACCACCTCCGATTCCCGTAGAACTCGCTCCACCTCGTCGTAAACCTCTCGCTCCGTTTCCGTGGGCGCGGCATTCTCGAAGTCCAGGAAGACATCGTAGGATTTGGCGGCGCAACAATTTGAGTCGTCGCGTGACAGCAGGCTCAGCAGCTTTCCCATTTTCTTTGATTAACTAATACTTATTGTTGTGTTATGGATTCCTTGGTATTTGTTTTTCCTTTTTTTTGTGTGTGTGTTATTAATTAGCACTTTTGATTATTTTTCTTTTTGAAGCACTGCAGGGGAATGGGAATACAGAAAAGAATTTTTATATGAGCAACTGTTGCACCTGTTGTCACAAAGGGGGTTAATAAATTTTCTGGTTCCCCAAGAAGCAGCTGCAAAAGTTGATAGAGATAGTTTTTGGAGGTCGATGTGGTGGGGGAAGCTGCATTCAGGAACTTGTTTCATCTTTTGGAGGACAATGGAAAACGGCAATCTCAAGGGTGGGAAAAGCGAGGGAAACGAAAACCTTGCCTTTCTGCGTTTTCAGCCCCCTTTAGGGAAGGAAAAAATAACACAGATGGGTTTGGCTCAAGGAAAATATAACATAGCAGGCTGACTTTTAAGAAATTTTAAGGTTTATGCAGGTTTCACACTTATATGTGAGAGTTTATTAATTTGAAATAAATTAATTAAGATGAAATATATTTAAAGTGGTTTTAAAAACACGTATTTTTAATTAGTTTTAACAGATCCAAGGAAAATTCCCGACAGGTTTGGAATAATTCAATCTTAAATTTTTCCATTTCAAAATATTTTTTGTAGTTTTCGTTAAATTTTTGCATGGTTTCAGAATTTTTTTTCATTTTAGAAAAGGTTTTTGGAACGGAACATAATTATCAAGAAGAGATTTTCCATTTTCCACGCATGTTTCTCCCGTATCCAATGTTTACTGTTTTACTTTCGACCTCTGAAATTGCACTGCGGGGGGTGAAGAGGAGAACGAAGGAGAGAAGGAAGATGGAAAGGAGAAGAAAACAGCCATGTGTGCGGTGAGAGCAAACGTGTATTTGTGTGTGTTTGTGTGTGTTTTCGCAGGAAACGCTGCGAAATCGAAACAAATCGAAATTGGTAAACAAAAAAAAATACGGAAAAACGGCAAGGCCAATTTTCACACATCGTGCTAAGTAGGAAAAGGCCATTTTCCTGCCCAGGCCGCACATGTAAACACACAGATTGCGAAAATAAAAAGAGCAACAAAAACCGACTTGTTTTTATTGAAGAATTGTGGCCTTGTGTGTGTGTGTCGCTTTTGTTTATCTGGCTTTTCCTTATCTCGCTCTTTCGCTTTCCTTTTCGCGCCTGCTTCGCTATTTTGCGCGCTTATCTTCACTTTTATTATTTATACAATTTCCAATGCAAAAGGGTTTCGTCTGCGTCTGCATTGGAATTTCTTCTCATTCCTCCTTTTTTTCTGCACGCTTATCACCTTTTTCCACTTTGTTGGGTTTCGATTAAAATTTGTATTAATTGACGGAAGCGCAATGGCGCCTAAAACACGGTTGGCACCTTGCAGGATTAAATGCTTGTATTTATGTTTGAAAAACACACCCGATTTCGATTCCGATGCGAATGCGATACACACGCCGCCCACAACAACAACAAAACAACAGAGTGACCGTGGCGGGAATGTGAAATAAATGACAGTTGCGCACAAGACATACTAAAATATACCAATTTCTCACTATTGCGCTGTTGCCAATTGCAAGAGACGCCCTCTGGCGTTTCATCAAAGAACTTGAAGTTCCTGTATCCAAACTAAATTTTTGATAAATTGTTGAATTATTTGTTAAATTTTCAACAATTCAACCGATTGGGGAATACCCAGGACTAAAATATACAACCCTGAAATACTGAATGTAAGCCTGACAAGCCAACAAGCCAAGTTGGGGAATCAATATTTAAATTTTAAAAACACGACGCGAAAATATTTAGTGTGAATCCCCTTAATACAAATATCGCACCCCTCAAACAGTGTTGCACAACGCCGCAACTATCGCTGTAAACTCGTGCACGCCGAAAACAGTGGAGTTTTTCTTGATTACCACTTTCCGGAGAACTCTTTAATATATCCCCTAAAAAAGTGACCCACAATGACCGAGGAGAGCAAGAACTCGCAGCTGGACGACGTGCAACGACAGCTCCTGGATCGCCTGGCCAAAAATGACACCAGTGGCTTCAAGCAGCTGTTGGTCGGCGTGAAAAATGTGAATTTCGTCGACGACAGTGGGATGTCGTGTTTGGCCCATGCCAGCTTCAAGGGAAATCGCGAGGCGGTTCAGGTGCTCCTGGATATGGTGGGTATACCTGGTACTTGGACTCTATTAGTGCTATCTATGTATTCCTGGAGCCACAGGTGGTTTTATCTCGGACTAAACTTCCTAACCAATTGTGAACTGAGATGTTCTATGTTAAACCTTGGGGTCCAGAAGTCATTTCTTCTAGACTCGATGGGTATACCTGCTGCTAGGTCCCTACTTTGACCTATTTAAGCTGAAGTCTTACATAGTTCGATGGATCATTAGCCAGAAAATTATTAAGTCTTATATGATCTTGATTTACAATGAGAACTACGTGTTCTTAAATGTCTCTCATACCCCCAGATATGTTATTCCTACCTACAAGTTTTCGTATTCATTGCTGTCGTTGCCGAGTTTATCTATCATATAAGATAATGCCAAAAACTTGTAGAATCTATTGATTTGATATTGTAAATAATGGATCTATAATGATCCATGATCCAACACGGATGTTTCAAAAGGAACACTAAAACTCTTTAGTAAGGTTTTCCAATATATTTCTATGTTATCTAGGTCAACTTGTTACAAAACCCCTAATAACTCCAACTCTTTCTTCACAGGGTGCCGACATCAACCTCAACCAACACGGAGCTGACTATACGCCTCTGCATTTTGCTGCATTATCTGGTAATGCACACGTGTGCCGGCAACTCTTGGATGCGGGAATCAAACCAGGCAGCATCAATAGCGTCAACAGGACCGCCTCCCAAATGGCTGCCTTTGTGGGCAACCACGCCTGTGTGGAGACCATTAACAACTATGTGACGCAATCCAGTTTGGAGTACTACACCCAAGTGCATGGCCAGCAAACGGAGCCGCAAATACCGCCAAGTTTACTCAAATCCTTCCATGCCTTTGTCACCGAAATCAACCTGCATCCCGTGAGGATTGCCCTGAATGTCCAGACGTTGGGGCTACTTAGAATCCTCTCCAACCTACGCAAAACATTGTCACTGATGTGTGAAAAGGAAATGCAGAAAACCCATGACCTCAATGAACTGTTGGCCTTCAAGTTCCATTATCAGGGTTGGATTTTGGCTGAATTGATACGCTGCGAGGAGCAGTTCAAGGCCCAGCACAAGGAGAAGAGCGGCGAAGAGGCCGGCGATGCCAACAAGAATGATTTTATCGAAATGTTCGTGAAGCGGGTGCTCAAGGAGAACAAGCTGGGCCAACTGGACTATGTGGAATACACGCTGAGGGAGTGTGCCAGGGAGTTTCCCGTCCGGGAGTGCACCATCTTTCGGCAAATCGCCACGCAATTTGGCGCCAAGGATGCGCCACCAGCTCTTACGATCCTGCGGAATGCCATCAATGGAATGCGGGGATTTGTGGTGGGTTGAATGGATTTTTAAAGCGTTTTTAAAGTTCAAAATTCTAATCTCGAAATGTATCTTTCAGGACGAGGGTAGCTACTGCAGTACCTGTGGCGCAGAGAAGCCGGACAAGAAGTGCTCCAAGTGCAAGGCGGTGCAGTATTGCGATCGGGAGTGCCAGCGGCTTCATTGGTTCATGCACAAGAAGAACTGTGCCCGACTTTTGGCCCAGTCCCAAACCCAGTCGCATTCCCAATCGAAGGGAAACATTGACACCGCCGAGCTTCGGGAGGAATTGGCCAAACTGACTGCGTAATCCAGTGCTGCTTTGTAACGCTAATAAATGTAACATAAAACAAGGAACTACGCATTTTCATGTACTAAATTATAATTAGTACCTTACTGTCAGTTGACTACACAAACTAAGCCACAAAACTAGATTGTAACAATTGTTTTGCCAGTAAGCAGAGGCAATATTAAGAACTTGGCCAGCCGCATATACAGCATTCATATTTCATTAATCAGTCAAAACATGCAATTAAAACTGCCCAACAATTTTATACCTATCAAACAAAAATTAAAAGATAATATTGAAAAACTGATATGGCTTTTTATTTACTCTGTTGCTCTTGAGAAGATAAAGAAGCTTTAAAAAATGAGGAAACAGGGAATAAACATAAAAGGATTAGGAGAGGATGGCCCACAATTCCAGCGGTTTTATATATTTTTTTTTAGATCCCAAATTCCGCTAGAATTTATTTTCCATTTTTTTACTTATTATTTTATAACTTTGATTGGAAACATACTGCTGAATTATACAAGGCTCTATTATGTTTCAATTTGGTAAAGTACAATTTTCTAGTTAAAGAAAACTATATATTTTGAATATATTAAAAATTAACGGCATTCGTCTTTTGTTATGTTACGTTATCTGTTTTCGAATGTTAAGTTAACAGCATTAGTGGTATTCCTCTGCGATTATGTTATCTTGTTCGAAATTTAACAAACAGCTGATGGCAGTTTATTGTTTTTCTAATCTATTTGTTGCTAGTTGCTCGTGAACCTAACAAGTAAACTGTGCAAAATGGTGCAGGTGTGGTATATGGATACGGAGGAAACCGATCAACGTTTGGAGCACCATCGCAATCCACCAGCCTACTTGGAACTGGAGGATCTTTACAAAAAGACAGGCGTGGAATACTTTAAGGCAAGTGAAACTACGACTTTAAACCTTTGATAACCTTGGGTGCGAGCTTATCTTGATTATTCACTTTTGCAGATCAATGCCGACGAATACCAGAGCGATAATACTCTCACGGAACTGAGGGCACAACGTGGTTATACATACGATGATGAGGCAAGATCTATGTTCCCATACTGAATGACCATAAAACCTCTATAAAACCAAGATTTATTACAGATCACCTGCTCGGAAAAGTGCCTCCCTGACTACGCCAACAAGTTGAAAGCCTTCTTCACCGAACACCTTCACACTGATGAGGAAATTCGCCTTGTTTTGGATGGATCCGGTTATTTCGATGTTCGCGAGTGAGTACCGGCTTTCGGTTTTTCATTTACTTTGTAGGGCTTTCAAAAATTTTGATCAAGGGATCAATAATGAAAAATTAGAATTAGGAATTACAATATCAATTCCTTAAATGTAATTTCAGTAACGAGGAGAACTGGCTTCGCATTCTGGTGGTGAAGGGAGATCTGATTATTATACCCGCTGGCATCTATCATCGCTTTACTTTGGATTCAAACGTATATTTTTAAATTGCGTAGGGCTTTACTTAGATTAATTATTTATTTACTTCTATTTTTATAGAACTTTATCAGAGCTCGTCGTTATTTTGTTGGTGAGCCAGTGTGGACTCCACACAATCGTCCTGCCGATGACATGGATTGCCGAAAATCGTACATCAAACATCAGTCCGAAAACTTTGTACAACTGAACAAAGTTTAAATTGTATGTCCTACCCACTTTGATAAGTTTTGGGATGTTATTTTATTTGTACTACATTTTTGGTTTGGAGTTTAACAAATTATGATTTTAAAAATTGTAATAAATTCGAAACTTTTTTTTAATTTCTGATTGAGTTTTCTTTTTGATCTAGTTATTTGAATACCCCATATGTTATTAAGTTGGTTTCACTTGATGCTATCGATAGTGTCACTATCAATCAAATTGGCGATGTGACCACACATGCGCTGAAGCAAAATCCTAATCGCCAGAAGCCACACCGATAGTATCGAATAAGCTTCGTTTGGTGTGCCAGCTCCAGGATTTGAGTTACTGAATTTTTCACCTGTCTCTTTTGTTTACTCATAGGTTTGCTGACACCTAAGTTTACTGAAAGCGGCCCAGAACTCAGCCGGCAACGCTGACAATCGCCATAAGCCACCCGATAGTATCGAACAAACATCGGTCGGTGTGCCAGCTCTAAGTTGCTAAACAAAACAAACACTTTTTACTTTGTAATCGATAGTATCGATAAGAATCGGCCGGGGTGCCCGCTCTAGGACCCAAAACAAAACAAACACTTTTTTACTTTTTCATCTCTCGGATCGTTCGGACGTGCTTCGCGGTATCGTCTGTGTGAGTGAGTGAGTGTGCGTGAGCGGAGCGGCGAAAAGCACAGTTAAATTGAATCGAGTTGCAGCAGTAATCTGTGGATTCGGGCGATACAAAATAATACAATATCGTTATCTATTTACAAACAAATCGGAGTGGATAATATTGTGCCGCACACGAGTGCTTAAAGCGGCGTTTCAGTGTGTTTGTGTGTCACTCTCTCTTTGAAATAGTAAACAAATTGCGAGTAAAAGGTTTACAGCAAAGCAAGGACAAACAAAAAATATTGAAAGATATATAAAAAACGAGAAAATATATAATCTGCAGTGCGTGTAAAATATTTCGGAAAGGTCGCGGCAAAAGCAGCGGCGTCGACGTCAGCAGAGCGCGTGCTGCAAGTGTGTTGGTGAGGCGTATATACATATACATACCAACGAATAGGTGCACATAAGGTGTACATAAGCAGTGAATTTAATTAAGTGAAATCCCTATAGTTTTGTGTGCATGCGAAATTGGGAAAATCGAAAGGAGGAGTTCCGCAGCAGCAACAGCAGTGCAGCGGCAGAGGCAGAGGCGCCACCGACTAACGGATTTTCACACGCGGGTAAGTTTTCTTTTCTTTCCCCTTCTTCGTTTTCTACGTGCCCCAAAACAGTGCTAAAAAATTTTCATTACGCCAAAGAAGAAAAATTCAATATGTATATGTATGCTCCATCTCCAATCGCTCTCTCCCGCTCCCTCTCCTCTCCCGTTCGCTCGCTAGCTCTCTCTCTCTCTGCCACTATCCAATTTAACCTCAACCGGTCTGCTGCTGCGGCGTCTCGTATGCATGTCGCCCATCTGTGTGTGTGTGTTTGGACAATCGAGGTCAATGCAATAGTGGCAATTAAGAAAGCCATCCACTCCTGGAATGGCTTTTTTGATTGATAGCTTTATCAAAGCGACCATAAAAGACAGCAGCTAGGGGTTTTTACAGGTGTTTACTCAGTTTCTTTATTTATTTTCTCTAAAACAAATGGCAATTAGTTTTTGTAACATTAGTCATTAGTAACTAAGTAGTAAAATATTAATTTTAAAAATATGTTATCAAAGAGGTGGTTAAGTTCTAAATATAATATAAAGATTTGACTTTAACACGTTATTTTCTTCACTCATGACACAAATTGACCTCTGAACTTCTTGCTGCTATTGTCCCACCCTCGACTGTGTGCATCTGCATAAGTGCCTGTGTGTGTTGGTGTTTCTGTTTGTGTGCGCTTGTCATTCGGCTCGTTAAAAATGCTCTGCCGGCGTCGCAGTCGGCGTTGGCGGCTTCTTCTTTAACTCTCGCGCATTATTTCGCAAAGCTCAAAAGCCTGCTTCTTCTTCGTCGTCTTCATGTTTTTGTTCTTGTTGCTGCCTTTCTTCTATATTGACAATTTTTACAGCTCTTATTTGTTGTTGTTGTTGTGACGCCATGCTTAGGCGCTTGTTTCAGCTGCTACTTTTTTGTTGCCTTTGCCGCTTGACTGGGTTGCCACGGTTTTTCTTTTTTTTTCGGAAGGGGTTGTCGCTGCTGCTCGCTTTTTCCGTTCCGTTATCTATACACACTTTTTTCGATTATGAATGAGTTGTTGGCGCTGTTTCATTTTAACTGTGTTAATGAACTTTTCAAGTTTCTTTTGTGATTTTCGCCTTATTTAATTTTGCTAATTACCCGCACGCACTTTCTGCGCTTTTCAACACTTGTTAATTTCTCGAAAATTATCCCCCACACACACACGCATATAGAATTGCACTTGTTTCGGGAACTCTCTCTCCCATTTCGGTACTCTCTTATTTTTTGGGGGCCTTCTTCCCCACCCCTTTCTCTCATCCCCCCTTCGCACGCATTTTTCGGCAAAGTTGCATGCCCCAAAATACAAACATGCAGACATACAAAAAACCACCTTGCTGGCTGTCTCGCTCCCACACAAACACACACACAGACAGAACAAGCACATGTACGCACTAAAACCCGGTTCGTCGTTAGTTATACCCGTTACTCGTAGAGTAAAAGGGTATACTAGATTCGTCGGAAAGTATGTAACAGGCAGAAGGAAGCGTTTCCGACCCCATAAAGTATATATATTCTTGATCAGGATCACTAGCCGAGTCGATCTAGCCATGTCCGTCTGTCCGTCTGTCCGTCTGTCCGTCTGTCCGTCTGTCCGTCTGTCCGTCTGTCTGTCCGTCCGGATGAACGCTGAGATCTCGGAAACTATGAGAGCTAGGCTATTGAGATTTGGCGTACAGATTCCTGAGCTTCTTACGCAGCGCAAGTTTGTTTCAGTAGACTGCCACGCCCACTCTAACGCCCACAAACCGCCCAAAACTGTAACTCCTACAGTTTTGATGCTAGATAGAAAATTTTAACTGAAATGAATTGTTCTCATCAATACCTATCGATTGACCTAAAAAAAAGTTTGCCACGCCCACTTTAACGCCCACAAACCGCGAAAATCTGTGTCGCCCACAATTTTCATGCTAGATAAAAAATTTTAACTGAAATGTATTGTTCTCATCAATACCTATCGATTGGTCCAAAAAAAAGTTTTCCAGGCCCACTTTACCGCCCACAAACCGCGAAAACCTGTGACGCCCAAAATTTTCATGCTAGATAAACAAATTTAACTGAAATGTATTGGTCTTGTCAATACCTATCGATTGGTCCAAAAAAAAATTTGCCACGCCCACTCTAACGCCCATAACGCTTAAATCTGTATACCGCCGGTGGGTGGCGCATTTTAATCTCGCTTTGCTACTTGCATATCCCTATTTAGCTGAGTAACGGGTATCTGATAGTCGAGGTACTCGACTATAGCGTTATTCCTTGTTTTAAACTTATTTTGGCATTCTTTATGTGCACTGCATTCTCGACGTCTCGTCGAGTCTCCCCATCCTCCTCCTTCTCCTCTTTGCACTTCTCTTCGCCTCGCCTCTTCTCTTCTCTCTTTTTGGTCTCGATTTTACGACCGAGACCCGCATTTCTAGCTCTTGTTGTTCTTGTTGTCGTAATGCAGTTGATGTTTCTGTAATTGCAATTGTTGTTGTTTTGGGGGTGCAAAGTGGGGTAACCAAGATTTGAACTAGTTCACAGCGGATCAGGTCAATCCAAAAGTTTCCGGGAGGGTCTCGAAAAAATCATTGAGTTTAGTGGTATAATCACACTTTCTAGAAGTCTATTTAGCAACACTTTCCGAAACCAATGGATAAATAAAAGTAGTTAAATATAAATTTCCTTGAGAATAAAAATGTTTTAGAAACAAGTTATGTAGTTAGTATATAGTACAATTTTCGATAAATTAGGCTAGCATGAATTTTTATTTCTGAGAAAAGCTTGCTTATCAGCTGAAATTTGTAGAAAACTTTTCTTAGAAACAATGAATTGGAATCACTTCAAGGTCTTACATATGTTCATATGTATATACAGTGGCTCGCAGCTTATTTCGTGCAGCAACCTAAAAAAAGTTATAGTCGTTATTTCTGCTAAACTAAGAAAGATATCAGAAAAATTTAAATGCAGTATATTAATAGGGAGTATTAACATGTTTATTGAACGAAAGCGATTTTCTTCATCATAAAAACAAAAAAGTAATTTAATAAAAACAAAATGTACAGGCTTTTTCCATGCCGCAGCTTATTTCGTGCAGTATGTTTGAAGTAAAAAAATTGAACATTTAGTCCTAAAAATCGCAGATTTTATTATTATTTGATCGTTTAAAATACTAACAAATAAATATTTTATGAGTTTCCGAGCTGGGTTATACTTATATAAAGAGATACAGGGGAGTTACCGAAATGGCACCACGCCCAACTATTGAGCAGCGAGAACTTGTGCTTAAACATTTTAAAAGTGGAAAAGGTCAGCGGATCATTGCAGAAATGGTATCCCTAAGCCCTAGTACAGTACAGTACATCATCCAACGGTTTGTCCGAGAGAACCGCATTGCAGATGAAGGCCGAAAAGCTCCAAATAAAATTTTCAACGATCATGAAGAGCGCCGTAATGTCCGGAAAATTAAGGAAAACCCCAAGCTATCGGCTCCAAAAATAGCTGCAGAGGTCGAGGACGAAATGGGCAATAAGTGTAGTCCTGATACGGTGCGTCGTGTACTTCACGATAATAACTTCAATGGTCGAGTAGCACGAAAGAATCCATTTATTTGTAAGACAAATATTGCTGCTCGGCTAAAGTTTACAAAGGAGCACATACTTTTACCAAATTCGTTCTGGGATGACGGTATCTTTGCTGACGAGTCAAAATTTAACATTTTTGGTTCAGAAGGACGACAATTTGTGTGGCGGCGACCAAATACAGAGTTGGAGAATAAGCACCTGAAACCTACGGTCAAACATGGCGGGGGTCACGTCATGGTTTCGACCTGTATGGCAGCCTGTCGCGTGAACAACCTCATTTTCATTGATGGCATCATGGACACCAACATGTACCTCATCATTTTAAAGGAGAACTTACTGTAATCTGCTGAAAAACTGGGCATACGCGATCGTTTTCGATTTTACCAGGATAATGATCCGAGGCATTCAGCAGGAAATGTGAAGTTTTCGCTTATCTGGAACTGCCCTCGTGTCTTCATAACGCCAGCACAGTCTCCAGATTTGATTGTAATCGAAAATTTATGGGAAATATTGGACATCGCTATAAGGAAGAGGAAAATTTCGAACAAAAACGATCTGAAAACGGCTCCTATGGAAGATTGGCCAAAAATTCCAGTGGAAACCACTCAAAAGTTAGTTTCCTCCATGGGAAATCGTCTCAAAGCTGTCCTGAACCAGAAAGGAGGACATACAAAATATTAGCTCTTAAATTAAAATTATTAAGTTAAGTAGAATCGACTGCACGAAATAAGCTGCGGCATGGAAAAAGCCTGTACATTTGGTTTTTATTAAATAACTTTTTTGTTTTTATGATTAAGAAAATCGCTTTCGTTCAATAAACATGTTAATATTCCCTATTAATATACTGCATTTAAATTTTTCTGATATCTGTCTTAGTTTAGCAGAAATAACGACTATAACTTTTTTTAGGTAGCTGCACGAAATAAGCTGCGAGCCACTGTATATGTAGATTTGTAACTAAAATAAATTCAATAAAATCTAATTTGATTGGGTGATTCATTGATTGCTCCATTTCTATAAACTTTTCAAGGCTGAAAGAAAAGAAATTCCCTTCAATCAATTAGAGATGAATGTGTTCTTTCCTGACTTCAAATGTATTTTTAGCCATTTAGCTTGCAGGAAAATGTTTTGTTGATCAATTTATTTGTATTTATTTTGCTGAATGACAATAGACAACATAAAATAAAAATAGAAAACAAAATTGTAAGGTCTTAAAATGGTGTTATACCTATATGTACTATATGTACTGTTATTATAAACCTGTAAAACCAAACCAATTTCAACGAATTAGTTCTACCGTATCCAAGGGTTAACACTTGTTTTACATACCTAACTAAGTTGCTATTAAAATAAATATTTTTAATCGTAAGAATATAACAACTTATGGCTTGGAACTAGATTGCCCAGTTCTAGATTTACCGCTGTAGCTTTAGCGTTACCTTTTTGTTTGTTGCCGTGTCAGCTTCACACAGGTACCACTCACCCGCACACACAGACGTCGATTTACCTGAGTTTGCAGGTGAGTTCGAGTGTGTGTTTGTGTGAGTTTGGGGGAGCAGCTCGATAGCCGAAATACTTCATTCGTCTTTTCGTGCGTTTTTGTTTGTGCAAGTGGAGCAACAAAAGTCGACAGCTACAGCTCTCTTCCTCTTTTCTCCCCGTTCTTTATTTTCCACCCTTCCCTTTTGACTTCTTATCGATAGGAAAGATTTCCTCTAATTTGGGTTAGAGGGGTCAAAAGTTCACGAAAATTTTTTTGGGTTTATAAAGCATAAACAAACAAGCCTGGTTTTAATATATGGCGTTTTAAAATGCCTTAAAATATTGATCTTTATTTCTTAAATAAACTATTTCCTATACATAAGCATATTAAAATAAATGTTTTGCTTTATATAACATAACGAATAAAAATCAAAACATTAAATTATATATTGTCTATTTTATCAATATTTTGTAATGTTATTTTGATAAAAAAAAAAACATTTATCTTTGGGAAACACTTCGGCTTTAGAAAAACAAAGTCTAAGAACTCGATTGATTGTAAAAACCCCATTTAAATTAACTATCAAACGATTTGAAAATGTATTTCAGAAGAATAACGAGTTTTTCAATAAACTTTCGCTTAATTCTGGATTGTTCGACAGCCCCTTAAAAGTTTTCTCTATCCAATACATATCACTGCTGTGGAGGTAACGATTTATAGATGACAACTGGGATTGGTGGGTGGCATGTTTTGGGTGTAATGTCTGTTTTTTTGGTCAAATCTGCTGCCTGCAATGCATCTGGGGCTGTTTTCCGGCGATTCCATCTGCATTCCATGGAACCCCGAAACATATTGCAGTTGTTTTCTATTTCGTTTGCTGCACAATCTGACCCCCCTTTATCCACACCCATGCAATCCTCCTATATACAGCTTACAACAACAAAGCATCGCAAGCCGAAATGCAGTTTAAAGCGCAACTAAAACTAAACAGAGCTTTCCACTCCAAGTGGGTGTCTCTAAAAGTGGGTGGTGGAAGGGAGTGGGGTGGGGTGGGGTGGGTTTGGTTTTCGGTGCTATATAGGTATATCTGAACTGAACTGTATGTGCGTGTGTGTTTGTTTGGTTTTCCATGTATGGAGTGTGGAGTGAAGTGGATTTTATATCAAAAGTACAGTCGCTTATTGCTGTTGTTGCTGTATTTCATAGTTCGTAGGTATATACATATATGCACATATAGGTACATAAATTGCATGTTCATGCTTCAATAGTTGCATGCAGCGTCCGCAGCATTGTTGTTTTTGGATGGGCCAGGGGTGTTGGTGGGGTGGTGCGGTGGAAAAAGGGGGCTTTTGTAGTACCTAAACCTAAGCCGATGCACCAAACTAAACTCTCTGTTGACAAGTAAAACAAAAGCCCAGCTGCAACAGCAACAGCCATCGAGAACAATGAATCAAAGTCTGCAAACGATTCAAGAGCGATTGCGATGGCGATTACGATAGCACCAAACAGGGAAGATTTCCAAGTTTCTCGATAGGAAGACTAATATATTATTATACTAGAGCATATTTTTAAATTTCTTAGTCTATGTATACATAACATCTGCTTGTTTTATTGCCAGAGAAGATATCTTAAATAATCCATATAGATTATATTAAAATTTCCTATAGCATAACAAATAACATATCTTTTTCTTTAAATTGCCTTTAAAAGATATCTTTAATAATGCATATAAAGTATATCAAATTTGTTTTGACTTTAAAAACATTTATCTTATTCTTTAAATTGTCTTTAAAGGTTTGTAAACTTTTCCAAGAAAATAACTAATGATTCAAAAAAATTTTTTACATTATTATTGCAGTAAGTCAAGAATGTTATTAAAATTTCTGTTTGAGTAAAAAAGGTCAGACGTTCAGCCAAAGGAATTCGTTTATTGTTTGGATTTTTTAAACTTTCCACCTTAACCCAACTTACCCGTACCAATTTTCTGCCGCCCCTTCCTTATTTTCTGGGAGTTTTCCTGTCTCTTCAGTTGTTTTTACTTATATATGTATATATATATATGTTTTACGAATCCCCTTGGTGCTTTCGGGCTAAGGATGAGTGGGTGGTTTTAACTTTGGCTTTGGTGCTCCTGAAAAAATCGATTAAGCGCGACCAAGAAGGCCACGCATCTTAAATTTAAACCAGGGGAATTGACTAATAACTAAAAGATATATCTTTCTACAAATAATATTAAGATACATATCTTTAGTAGGGAGTACAATTTATAAGAAACGAGAGTTTAATGGTGTTTACAAGAAATATTATTGATTTAATAGGCCGGAAGTCCGCCATTAAAATTGTCACGTAAATAGTGAATGAAAAAAAGAAGGAAAATTAACTTATTGATTTTGAAATGAGTTCTGTTTTTCTGGCTTTTCAAGGGGTGTTCTTTGGGGTGGGGGTTTTCGTAAGCTTCCGCTTATGTATAAAACTTTTTCGGCAGTCCCAGCAACAACAAAAACAACAACAATAAGAAGAAGAAGGCAACAACTATGGCAATATGAGAAGGCTGCTGCAATGGGTGGGGTGGGTGAATGTGGGTGGATGGGTGGGTGGGTTTTTTCGAGGGGTAGATGGGGGGGGGGGCCGACAGAAAGAGAGAGAGGAGCTCTGTGGCGCCCTTTCCCCCTTTTCGTTTGTTTGTGTATCGGGTGGCGTTAGTTGAAATGCAGACGTTTTGCATTGTTGTTGTGGGTGGTCCTCTTTGGGGGTGGCTGTGGGTGGTGCCTGGGTGGTTGGGTGGTCTGTGGCGGCGGCTCTGTGGCTGTAAAATGCCCCGAAACGGTACAGCTGTGCATGCACATGTATATAAACACTCCACAGACACACACACACACACATACAGACGGAGAGCGAGCAAGAGAGAGGAGCATGCAAAAACAGATACATATACAAAACAGAATAAGAGGGGCGTGCAGTGGGTGGGGGTTCTACCAAAGGGGTGGGGGTGGTCTAGGGGGCCTCGGGAATGAAATGGCATGGCAGGGTCTGCTGGTCTGGTCGCCTGTTTCCTTCCTCGCATAGTTCAAGTATGCATATAATATCCGGGCTCGTCGGTACCCGAAAACGAAGGCAACAACAACAACAGCAGCAGTGGCAGCATCATCCGATGAACCACCACCCCCTATATCACCACCCCCTAAAGGCCTACGCACAGCTGTGGTCGAAATTATAGCAAACGTCATCGCTTAGATTGTCAGTCCTGACAGATTTTAAAAATGAACACCACATTTGAGAGTGCCCCAGAAATCTCTATAGATGTGATATTACTTAGAAAGTTACTTTAAAGTATCTTACATAAAACAGAACCGAGAACTGTTTCTTATACCTTAACAAGCAATGAATTATATAGGGGGAATAAATACCTAAACAAAACCAGGTCTTTAAAAATATTGCTGCTTAAAGGCATACAACATCTATAATAAACACACACAATATTGCAGAATTATAATTAAGTATAGTTTATAAAAATTTATAAATCTCTTATCACTTTGTCAGTAATCTAATCTCCAATGACGTTTTCCAGAAAAAATAGCGTTGAATATTTTAAGGAATAGCTTCTTATTATTTAGACTGACCTCTATCGAAGGAGTATGACGATAAGGTCTAATAACTCTCCGGATTAAACTGGAAGATAACAAGGTTTTCTGTAATTTATGGACAGGGTATTTTGTGTTATTATTTTGATACCAGCTGTACAGTGGCGTAGGGGGTGGTGCATAGCCAGGAAGGGGGTGGGGCCGAAATGCGGTTGGGTGGTGGCTCGCCCCGATGTGTTGTGTTCGATGTGCTTGAGTGGATTTCCTGCCGTTTTCGGGTGGCCATCTGTGGGTGGCTTACTCTCGTACCTTGCGGAGTCGAGTGGCACAAATGTGTCGCCGCGAATGTGTGAAGCCACCACCTGCCCCCTTATCCCTACCATCCCATTTTAGTCCCTGGTATCCTGGGAATAGTTGCGTAATCTATGCGATGATATGCCTACGCCATTGTATATCACTGAACTTCCTGATGCAGGTCGAAGCCGAATATGGTTTATTCGTTGTGCTCGGGGGGATGGGGGGTAAGGAACCCCCAACCCCCATATATGCAAATTTCAACAAATTGTAATGCCGAAAATCCGAATTTGTTGATGCTACTCGTATGGTTTGTGTGCGAACATGAAACCTCGGACGGGAAATTAGTTTTAGCCACATAGTGACCCATCCCTTCCCCTCACCTCATTCAACCATTAATATTACGCAATTTTAATGAAAATACCAACGACGGCAATGGCAATTAGCGCAAATATCATAGGCATACGTGGAAATTATTTTGGAATGGGGGCCCTGGGCTTTGGGCACCTCAAAATTCAATATTCTGCAATTATTTATGAAACTGGCTTAGTTTACCCAGGCCACCGAAAATCGAACTATAAATTGAAAGCGCAACTGTACCACCCACCTGCAAATGCAAACTGGTGAGTAATCCTAAGCCGAGGGGTTGGGTGTTGGGTGGGTTTTTGTGGGTGGTAGGGGGGGTTTTGGGTTTGGGTTTGGATTTTAGGGTGGAGTGGGCAGGTCGCCACTTCGATTTTGCGCGTTTGGCAATTATGTGGACATGTGTCTTGCCGCTTATGTATATCAATATATATATATACAGTTCCACTTCTATAACTCCAACCACTCGTATCAGCCATTCCATTTCAAGGGGTTCTAGGGTAAATAAAAATAAGTTTTCTTAAAGTACTTATTTTGTTTACTTAGTGAAATGGTGTTACAGTCGTTTAGTTTTTCCTACTTATGTTCTAAACTAAAGTTTAAGAAACTTTTCTTTATCAAGAAATCCAATCCGTGCAGGTATTGTATACGTAGTTTTTTATAATCTAAACCGTAAACATATACTAATGTCCAGGTACTTAGGATACTTTTAAATCTATTATCATCTGAAACTATAGATTTTAACTCGTATATAATAATATTTGCTTTCGAAAGTAATTGTAGGACTGATTCATTTTATTGTATATTTGAAAGATACACATTCTTAAGCCCTTTAAACATGCCGTCTTTACTGTGAAGTTTTTTGTTTGAGCCTTAAATCATGGAAGTTTCTGAGTTATGATGACATATTTTATTGCATTTTATTGAACAGTTTTTTTTTTAAGGCAAGTTCCAGTTATGGGAGTTCGACTGTATATTTTGCGAGGATTTATATGTGTGCTGAGGTAGCGACATCTCCGCCTCACATAACACCCTACCCAATTTTTCGGTCGTAGTTTTGTGCCACCAGAAACACGCCCAAAACCAAAGGCAATAACAGCAACAACAGCAACCACAGCAGCGGGCATTGATAGGCGGGGGTTGAGGGGGTTGAACCACCCCCACCCCCAAACACCACCCCACCCACTCCACCTATCTGCCACCCCCTCCATATTCTCCTCACCCCCGCTGAAGAGTTGCCTGCATAAAATATTTCTAGATACACATTTTTGTGTTAGGGAAAAAAGGAAAAGAAGAAGCAGGCAAAAAAAAAAGTTACCCAACACACAGACAGGCCAAAAAGGGGGCGGTGGGGGGGTTTTTTTAGGGGGTGGCCTGTGGGTGGCGCCACTGGGTTGTGTTGCTATGTGGGCATAACCTCACGGGGCACGGGGCTTGGAGGAGGCCAAAAGGGAGCCCAGACGTAAAGGCTTTCCACTCTCTTTTCCTTCCTTCCTCTTTTTTTAAAGCCCGTGTTAAAGGTTCGCGTAAAGTTTTTAGAACAGCAGCCGCCCACTTTGGATTTTCGCAACCCCTTTTTTGCGGGTTTCCTTCCCCTCGGCGAACCGCATTAAGTGAAGTAACTTGTCGAATCTGTTTTCCTTCTTGTTTTATAATGGTTCCTTTTTGTTGACTTGAGGGTTGTATTATTAACATGGAAACTAAAAGAAACTTAAGAACCTTTCCAAAAGATACTAAGAAGAGTTACTAAGAAGCAGTAATCATAGTTTTGGGAGAGGTTTTTAAGCTTACCTAGGAAATCTAAACCAATTTTCCAATATCCTTTCATAATTAATGAACATTACCTAAAACCAAACACCATATGGGGTTAAATAAAACCAGTTCACCCCTGCCAAACCTTTTTTAGTACATTAATCCTCATACAACCCAATTTTTTTTAATAACCAGCTTAAAAAATGGTTCTAATGAACCAATAATGAAGGGATGTATAGAATGGTATATGGTAAGAATAGAATGGTAAAACATTTAATTGGGCGGACTTGGTTTTTTTTAGTCCTAAAGCTTCTTAAAGTAATTCCAAAGTTATCGTAATATGACTTAAACATTAATTATTATTTTCATGGTTAACTGAGCAAATAAAATTATCCAAGTCTTAGAAATCGTGACCTAAAAGGTTTCCCCTGCCTTTAAGTTTTGGGGGATATTACCTAATGTTCTTTAATTATAGGTAACCCTGCTAGGGTTGATGAACAAGAAATAACCGGTATCTTTTAGTCGTAAAGCCTAACTACAAAATACTTGTTATTCTTGTTGCTTTTTGCGTGGTTTTCGGTGGTTGAAAATCGTTGAAAAGTGCGTGGCATTTGCAGGTTAAGTTAATGGGTGGGTGTTTTCAACCCGAAAATGGGGCGGGACAGTCGGAAATATAATCTACCGTCTGCTTATGACAACCCAGCTTACCAATTGTTGGGATTTACTTAATTTGGCAACCGTTACGCAAGCAAAAGTGTTGTCTTTTTCGAGGGTTTTTTGCCAAAACACAATTTACTTTGTTATGGCAAACATTTCAAACATTTAGTGCCAAACTTTTCCTTTGTGTTGGCACATTTTGTTGTTCGATTCCACCTCAGTTTTTAAATTGTTTTTCTTTCTTTGTGTTTTGTTGTTTTTTGGTAGCTCTTTAATTGCCTGATTAGCTGTCCCGATGCTTGCACACACAGCTGTACATAGTGCCGACTATATAGTATATGGGTGTATATATACGAAAGTAGAACCCAAACGGCGGGATATGAGTGTGTGTGTGTGTGTTGCGTGCACACAGGCAAACATTCCATGCTCGTGTATATAAGGCGGCTCTCTTGCTTCCTCTCTCTTTCTCTCTCTCTTTTTGTATCGGTCTGTCGCCTTCTCTCCCCGATTCCACCTTCCTCTTCTTCTTCTTCTTCTTCTTCTTCCGATTCGACATCTTGGGGCTGCTGCGCTTCGGTAAATTATAATTTATGCACATCTCGATGTGGTTAACATTTTTTAATGGCCGATTTTGAGGCACATTTGAAGAATTTGGAAAGGCTTCACAGCTGCCATATAATAACAATCATATATAACCTCAAGTGAGTGTTTTATAAGATGTATCTAATTGGTTCCAATATATTATCGAAGCGTGAAATTCATATATGTATCTTTAAGAATTCCTAATTCTCATCACTATCCCCATGTGGTTAATATATGTATGTGTATTAGTCATAAACAATACTTTAAAAGATTAAGTTATTGTTTTATAAGATGTATCAAATGGGTTCCAATATATTATAATTATATTATATTTTCATTGAAATTCCTATTCTCATGTGGCTAACATTTTTAGACCTAACACAATGTTTTTATTTATATTTTTAGTACTTATTCTATTATAATCATCGAAATCAATTTTCAAATCATTTGACTTTATTTATTTACTTAGTGTTGTTGCTTACAGATTTTCTATCTATCAAAACAATAAGATCGATTTATGTCCTGCCTAATAACGTTAAAATATGTGTTGTTAAATACTTCCTGCTGGCCATAAAACATTTTTTAATTTTCGACCTGCATTTTTTTCGCCTCTATTTAAATGGCCAACTGACAGCTGCTCTGCCCCTCTCTTTCCCCCATATTGCACCCTCTCACTCTGGCATATTCAGTGCATCTCAATTTCATTTAGTTTTTGTTTGGTTTTTGCATTTTTCCCTCTCGTTCGAACATTTGCTTTTGGCCGCTTGAGGCAATTGACCGTTTAAATGACTTTTCTGTCGATTGTTTTTTTGAAAATGTATCTTATTTGGTTGGATTTATCTTCGAAAGCTAAAACAAAGTTGCCACCGTAGGGGGAGGGGAAACATGTAGGGCTGCTATACCAATTTTCATGGTAATTTACACAGCTGTAGTCGAGCTACCAAACTTTCCTAACTAATGTTACCGACTACTGATAGGTTCAAACCTATTAAATATCTTTCACAATGTCTTTTTTTTAATGGGCATTAATGACAATGCTTTTTTTTACCTCCACTGTTTTCTATGTACTTGAGTTAAGTATAAATAGAATTCTATGTATTGTACTTCACAAAAGATAAAGCGCTGCTGTAAACAGTTTGCTATAACTTACATTGATTTCCTTACTTTGTGCTGATTTTCATGGTCAGCTCTTGCTGACTAATTATTTAAAAGGTATCAACGATAATTATTGTTGGCCAACCGACAAGAAGAAGAAAACCGCCAGGCCAATTTGGTTGTTTGCTGACGATCATTTCACTCAAGAAAAAAAAAATGATTAAAAAAAACAAAGACTGGCGGCTAAAAAAAAGTGGCAAAGCTACTTTTGTTGTTGTTATTTCTTTTGGTTTACCTTTTTTACCTGTTTATTTTCAAAGTGCGCCATCTCGCTCGCACGCACACCCCAGCCACTAGTACATATGTTTGTGTGTATGCTGGCCATATACAAACATATATACAAACCAACCTATATATATGTGTGTGTGTATATATATAAAGAGAGCGAGAGAGAGCGCAAAACACGCGCGCGAGCTCGTTACACGTCATTAAGTGCAAAAATAAGAACAAGCGCATAAAAAAAGAATTGTGCCGCACATAGAAGGCAGCAACTAATACTAGTTTTAGTGGCAGTCACTAGTCTTCGTATTCGTATTAGTTGCTGTAGTTGCAGCATCACTTAACTTGTTACCGTTATTAAGCTGCATCCAGCGATTTCTCTTTTTGTGGCGGGGTTCACCGACCTTGAGCACTATACTTTGGCCAAGATCAGGAAAAGAGATCTTTAAGATACAAACGGTATTTTAAAGGAGATTCCTTAACTCTGTAAACTCAGCCTTATATTTGAATTTTTTAATATTTGTAATCAAAAAGTTACAAACACAATTAATCTTTAATAGTTCTCTATTTTGTTTTAAGATTCATTTTATTTTAAGGGGTCCATCATTTTCAAACTTTATTTTTTTAAAGATTGTGTTCAGAAAATTTGTTATCAGATTATTATTAAATTACAATGTAAGAGTTCCGTATATTTTATTTGTGATAACAAGTCACTAAATGAATTTCAATCAAGTATGAAATACACAAATCAAAAGGAAAATGGTACGCCTTATATAATTTCCTATAAAAGAGACCAACTAAGCTAATAAGTAACTGTATTAAAATGAATCAGTAGACTTATCACACTTTGGATTAAGATGAATCAGCCTTAACAACAGTCAAATTAAAAGTATTACGTACTCTCAGACCCCAAATACATACAATGGAACTTCTTATATACTTGGGCCGTTCGTACATACACATAGTGTGTGTGCATGTAAGTGTCGCCCTGCTTATCAGCTAGAGAGCTAGAAAAAATGTTTTCTCTTTTCCATTTTTTTTTTTCGCTGACATTTATTTTTATACGCCATGCATATGCACAGACAAATGTACAATACTTGGACTACACACAGAGATATTCAATCGTACATGGCCATGCAAACTATGCAGATCCAAAGGGTTCGATTTGCCAAATACCCAATCTTGAGAGTGGGGACATTTATCAGTTTTTCGACTCTATACAGGAAGTGACGTGGCTGAGATGTAATTATGTTTGCCGCTTGGTTTGAGTACATAATAAACAGTGGTCGCTCGATAGAAAGGGGGTTGATTGGATGGGTACTTGATATAATGAAATATTTTTATGGGTGAGATTCAAAATACAATGTAATTCAGGTTGGATTGGTTGAAAAAACTGTAATACAAAGTGTGTTTCCTTAAAATAGATTATACTTAAAGTAAACAAAACTATTTTTTTCCGTTTTAATATTATAGATAATGATTTTAGCCAATACCTTTCTGTAGGTTACTTAAAGATACTTTTATGTAGCCCACCAAGTATCTCATAGCATCTTTAAAATACGTATCTTGAAGGTTGTCATGTCGCACACCCCACTGTGACCGCCGCATACATACTTTCCACTCTATACACACCTTATATGGATTGATAGGCGGGTTCCGTACATAATATACCCCTCGGCTACCCTTGATAGAGTGCACAATGCAAGACTTTGGGACCTGTCACCGGGCATGCAGTTCGCAGGCGAAAAACGCGTGCTAAGATACAATTGCACGCTAATATGTGTACCTAGAAAAAAAAAACAAAAATGAAAAACTGCATTTGCATATTTACATGAGCTACCTATATAAATATACACACACATATGTATATACATATATTTTTATTAAAACGTGGTGGTTAGTTCAAGGCTAAAGTTTATTATTATTGCATTGCCCGCTTTGCTGCTCGTTGGCAGCTTTGATAAGCCTATTTATAGACTGATATTTACTTAATTATACTAATGGCAAACGAAACTGAAATCTCACCGAGAAATTGAATGAATTTCACGAATATTTTCATTTTTTGTTTTCGCACTTATCATCGTACTATGTCGTTAAAAAAAGGTTAAGTCTCTCTCTGTGTGTGTGTGTGTGCGAGAGAGAAAAGTATCGGCTAACTGGTTTTTGTTATTTCTTTTCGGGCGCTGCTTTTACGCGTTACTTTTCGGGGTTATTCTTAACGCTTCTTAACGTTTCTCTCCCATTTCCATTTCCCACTCCCATGCAGCATTCAATCTTTGTTTTGCCAACCATAATATCATATCATACCATACCACCATAAAAAACCAAAAAAAAAGGTAAAGCCTAAAAATAGCCAAAAAAAAAGAAAAGAAAAAAAACAAAGAACAAGAGAAAAGCATAGCAACGCGTTGGTAATTTGCTTGATTAAGTGGAATTTTTCCAAAGCATTCGAAGTGCAGGCGTCAATTGCTTGGCGAGCAAAAAAAAGGCAAACAAAATACAACCAGGAAGCCAGAAAGCCAGCAAGAAATTAAGCACGCTGAAATTTTAAATGTGCCAAATGCAAATGCAAATGCGTAATGATGTACGCTACACAGGGTGAATTGTGAGTTCTGAATTGTAATAAATAGATCGGTTGCCTTTTCGCCGTTTCTCAGCCAAAACAGTCAACGGCCAGCGAATGCCATAAAATACATGCTCCACACCTGGGGGCAAACATGTAGCATTACTTTTTCAGAACTGAGAAAAAATGTTAACCTTATCAAATCAGTAATACCTATACCCAATTTTATAAAAAGAATTTTCTTCTTACTAAAGTTCACTGCAATGCAACCCTATTAACTTTTTTCTTACCATATTTGGTAACATTTTAAAGTCAAGTAAAGTTGTTTCAAGAGCTCATTGCTAGCCTCATCAAATCAGTAATACCTATACCAAATTTTATACAAAAAATTTGTTTCTTTTTTAAATTTACAAGAGTTATTTTACTTTATTATTATGCAACCCTATTAACTTTAATTACAAAAAGTATCTGCTACAGTTTTCCCACAAAAATTGGTATAATATTACACTCAAGTAAATTGATATTATGAGTGATGACTCCTTGCATCCTCACTTTATTAATTTTGTAAATTAGCAGATTACAGCTTATCCCCAATTTATTGACCCCACTTGTACCAACACACACACACAGACACACTAACACACACGCAAAGAGGGTGAGAGGGGCGCATGGTTGGATAGACAAAAGCAGAGACGGTGACGTTGGCAGCGACGTCGGCAGAGCTGGTCGGTCGTTTGGTTTTATATACAAGTTGAACCCATTGCCTATGTGAATGCGGGAGTGTGAGTGGAAAACATACACATTTATGGATGGGACTGCTTATGTACAACGAAAGTAACAACAACAAACAGCAAAGACGCAACGTGAGGAAGAAGAAGAAGAGAAGAGGTGGGCAATTGCATATTTCGCCATGTACATACATATCGAATCAAATATTTATATATATAAATATGGTATATAAGCACTACCTGTGCAAATGGACACAATTGCCAATTGACATGATATGTAAATTGTTAAAGTTTTCGTTGGTTAGTTTAATAAACTCCCATATTTTAAGTGGTTAACAACTCCAAAGAAACAGCTATTTGCCAAATTAAATACATGCACACATAGTTAAAGGGTTGCCAACTTGCATAATTTGGTAAAATAAAAAAAAACTGTTTATATGCTAATTGGTTTTGAGGTTTTCATAATTGTAGGGCTATTATCTTTCAAGTTCCTTTGATATAATTGCTTTTGTGATTTTGTACACTTTCTCCATCGGTTTTCCGCATGCAATGCTTATCGTTGGAAAAAAATATGTTGAATAAAAAATAAAGTAAAAACCTGAGGTTTTTTTTTCTTAACCAGCGGGAGGCGAACAAAGCATTAAATGATGCTTTGGCATCGACTCCATCGCTTCTTCTTCTACTCGTATTTTTTTCTTCTCATTCACAACAACAACAGTAAACAAAACCAGTTTGAAAGTCATTAATTTTTAGCTTGTCTTTGCATCGTTGCTATTGCTCCTTATGTATTGTATTTACTGTTTATTTAGTTGGCAACACTGGTCAAGAGCACGAATAAAAACAGCTGTTCGGCAGAGCACCCCCTCCCCCCCTAAAGATTTGTTTTTTTTTAACTTGCCAATTACTCAGCAGACAGTTTTAAAATGTGTGTATACTTAACTGATAAGCAAGAAAAATAAAACCAAATCAGACAGAATGTAAAGAATCTGTTTCTATTAGTTTCGAATTGTCATACTGTGCACGCAATTAATTTGTGCCTAATGCTCGGTTAACCCATTTAAAAGTTTTGTGTTTTTTATGTACTCATTTGTTTGCTGCTTTGAGTGCTAGAGAATTGCTCAATTCTGCTTATCGGTTGTTATAAATAAACGCAACGAGAAAAGCGACGAGGTACAGTGGGCTATTTCAGGGAAGTGTCATAGCGCACTTAAGTTGATTACATCAAATGGGGAAACTTTCAGTCTAGCCCTTTCCAAAAGTTCTATTAAAAAGCCGTAACTTCGATTAGATTACTGTATTTCTGCACTTCCTTAGAAACGATTTGCTTATATACTAATTTCAGATAAAACGAAGATTGTGATAGATATGGAAAAAAGTATAATTTCGGGGAAATAGAAAATAGACTGGTAGTTTTCACGGAACATTCTGGATTATAGATTGTTAACGATGTATATAAAGGATACAAATGAGGATAGTTCAATTGTCCAGCTCTTTATTTATTTATTTTTCTTTTTGTATGGCTAATTCCCTTTACTTACGTTCCCTGGTATCGTAATCTTTCTCGATTTCGTTGGCTTATTCACATCAACTTCTCTTGCGTATATTTTATCAAAGTTTTGGAACCAAATATGGAAATGAATGGAAATATATTCACACACATATGAATTATATGGAAAAATATATGAGTGGGGTAAATTATAATAACATGTGATCAAAGGTTTATACTCTTAGGTCAGAACCACCGCCTGACCAGATATGTGATAGTTTCTCATTAGGTATTCAGGATTTCGTCAGTTCTAAAAGTGGAATGGATTTCTAGAACTAGCACATATTCCGGATATCGGTGCAACTGCAAGTCAAACTCTTTGAATTGCAATTCGATAGTTCTCCATAGTTTTCGATGACATCACTTGACTGCAGTTGTCGAATTGGCCTACGTTTGGGTTTTGGGATTGGAATTGTTTGGGATTGTGTTTTGAGCACCCGTTGCACCACCCTCCCAATTCAGATTCCAAATCCCAGCATGGATGAGTAAATATGTACGAAGGTCGGTCGCCCCCCGACCCCCGCACACTTCCCCCCACCCCACCCATGTACAACAAGTCGTGCTCTTTCGCCTGCTCTCTCTCTTTTACTCTCAGCAGCCAAGCGGAGACCCCCCACTCCACTCTATTAAACCTCGTACACCCGTACACTCCACCCCTCTCCACGCCGCCTATGTACAATGGCATAAGATATAAGATATGCGCATTTCTTATAATGTCGAACCGAAACGTGGCGAAATAATATGTTTGTTTGCTAAGCTGCGTCTTGCTTTTTGATCATTTTAAAGGTTTGTATTTCATTCTTGTTGTGTTTATAATACTTTAAGGTGTATCACCTGCCCATAGGCGGTTTTTAATGAACATTAATAGATTCTGAGGCGGTTTCCACAGAGTTTGAGTTAGCGAGAAAGGCCTTGGGCTCTATTGATAGACCTATTCATAAATAAGTGCTGCAGTTATCAAATGACTAACGACTTTGGAAAGGTGTAGGTTAAAATAATAAAATGCCCAGTAACAAGAGTTTGTAAATGTTTTAGTTGAATGTTTAAAAGGGGAAAGGTTTGAATATATGGTTTTCCTGAATGATAAAGGGTTTCAGACTCTTTGTGAATGTTTTTATGATAGGAAACATAAAATAAAGTTTAGATTGGGTTTTGTATTACTAGAACTTTGGAGTTCTAATTCAATCTCTACTTTGTAAATGGATAACCCTAAGACATGAAGGTATAGTTTAGTTAAATCTTTATACCATAGGCTGATAACCAACTAATATGCAAATCGATGGGGGGTGGAGTACACCTCCGGCAAGGGGGTGGGGATTGGGGGTGGTACTTTTGGGTGGCCAGACCCCAAAAACCGCCGCCCGCTCTCCTCTTTCTCTCATTTCGATGTCGTCTCGCGTGTGTGCGACGTGCGCTCTCTTCTCCCATCTTACTCTCGCTCTCACCACTCACTCTCTCTCTGTCGCTCTCACCGCAGCCACACTCAAACACATTTCGCTTGCTTTGCTGTTGCTCTTCGCTTTTGTTTGTGTTGTTGTTGTTGTTGTTGCTTTTGTTGGTGCTGCTGCTGGCCGCGCTATGTACACAACTGTACTTTTGATTTAACCTTATTTCTTTTGCTTTTTTGCGTCGCCGTCGCCTGTCATCCGTTTCTAAGTTGGTTCACCCTTGCCCCCCCTCTCCCCATGTGTATTTCATCTTCTTTGGTCACTTTGAAATAACCCCAATATCGCCATTGGTCACTTTGATATCGATATCTCAAGAGGAATCTCTGTGAAATCTTGAAAAATTTGCATTTACATTCAGTATTTCACCTGCTGAAGGTGCCAAAGACCCTTCAACTTGAACTTGAGCACAAGCTGCACTAGTTCCCAACTGACCCCCCAAGATCATCTCAGGTATTTGTATATCCCACATCTCATTGTGAACTTAGGGTAAGCAACTCACAAACGCTAATTGAAGCACATTTAGCGCGCTATTAAGCACAATTATAGTCACACAAATGCCAAACGTCGCAACAAATCGATAAAGTCTACTTTTTTCCTCGGGGGCAAGTCATGGGTTAAAGGGTAGGGGGTGGTGGAGTGGGGAAAGCCATGTAGAAGGGGGTGTAAAGACGCTCTCATCACGCATAATGGTCGCGAGCATTAAAAAGCATCTATAAAAATTTAAAAATGTTTGCATTAATTTAATAAGAAAAAGCTGACAATCATCGGAGCACACAAACTCACCCACTTTGGCAAGCAAACATACACAATCTCACGCTGTGGAATTAACTCGCACACACAGAGGCCGACAAATTCAAGGTACAGTGGGGCAAAGTGATTAGCATTAGTCGTAAAATATTTGTGACAATTATCCCACCATAAAAAATACAAAGGGTTATAGTTAGGCAATAAAAATTGAAGGTTCTTTTTTATAATAATTGTTATAGTAATTTTTAAGTAATTTTTGAATTTTTGTATGATTAAAAAAGTTATATTCCTGCTGCTTCTTGCATTATTAAATAGTTATTTCTTGTTGATACAAAATACAAAATACAATAAAAAAAATACTTAAATGTTGTGTTAGGTTTTTATGTACTTAAGCATAATTTTATAAATAAATGAAGAGTTAAGTTAAAAGTAATAGAAATAAAAAACATAGCAATGGAAAAACATAATTTCTCCTAAGTTTTCGATAAGTCTTGACACACTGTACCGTCTCCTCTCAATGTTATCGTCGCCCACTATCGCGCAGCACGCTTTGCCACCTATTATCGTGTACACCCCGCGAATGCGACCCACTGTGCACTGATAGCGGGCAGCGCAATCTGATGACGACACAAGTGTCGAAAGTAACGAGACTCTGCCGACAGGCCGCCGTTTTCAAGGGGCTTGATGAGAGAAAGGGAGGGGGGAAAAAATAATAAAAAACGAACGAGTAAGCGTGCTCATACACACGACTTTACATAGTGTGTGTTTGTTTGTGTGCTAACTTTCAAAGCGAGTTAATTTATAGCACGTTGGGGACAACAATGCCAAGTTGTTTTATTTTTTTATTCATCTTTTTTTTTTTTTGCCCCAGCTCTGTGTAATTATGCCATTTGATTCGCTTTTCTTTCGGCCGGATTCTGCAAAAAAAGTGGAGATTCTCCTCGGCAAGCGCAGCTTTGCCAGGGTTGCCACCTGCTTAAACGTTTCACGTTTTACGATCCTACGTTTATATTTCATTTTAATTGTGACGCTTATTGCTGGTTTATCGCTGGTGTCTTGTTAAAATGATTTTTATTGACATTTTGATATTGTTTGTGTGTGCTTTTCGAAATCACCAGCAGCGGCGGCGGCGGCGGCAGGTGAATGTTTGTCGTATTTGCTGGGCTTTGTTGTTTGTGCTGTGGTGCAGCTCAAGTTGCTTGAAAGGTTTATTCACCTCTCGCTCTCACGTGTCGGGTAGCCGTTGTTGTTGTTGGCCTTTGATTGTGTGCGCCTGTTTTTGCTGGTTTGAATCTCTGCTAGTTATTCTACTACTAAATACAGTGAAGCTTAAGTTGAGGGATATCTTGTTTGGCGAAACTTATTGGTTGTTTGAATCTATTAACCACCAAATGGCCTTGAATATGTTGTCTTTCAAACCACTTATGCAGATTTCGTAAAATTATTACCATACACGCGTCAAGAGTGAACACTCGATTTGGAGAACACTTTCAAAAAAGAGTTTTAAAATGAATAATCACCGTTTATTAAACATATTGTAAAGTGACTGAAAAATATACGAAAATTAAGCCATAATTAGGTTTAAGGGATTATTATTGCTATAATTTTCCCTCAATAGATTCGGTTCCTGTTAGCGAATGACATCTGTCTTGCAAGCTTCTCACCCCACCAACTAGCTTGCTCGGTTTTCATGTAAATTTTCTGGTAGCCGCAAAACCAGCGGCTTTGTATGCGAAAATTTGTTAAATCGAAAACGTGACTTGCTTGTGGAAGATGTCCGAATCGAAAGAAATTTTTCGCTTTGTCGCTCTTTCACTCACACAAGCGCCCCAAATCCACTTACACTTGCATATCTGCGATCAAATCAGATTTGATTTGTGATTTAGTGCAGCTTTCTCTCCCCTCTTTTCATTTCGTTTCCTTGAGGACGGATAAATCGGTTTCCCCAAACAAGGTCGCCGCCTTAATAAATTGAAATCAGGATATCTTTATTATTTTCCAACACGGAAAGAGAAGAAAAAGGTGATACAGATACAGATACATTTAGGGGTTAGACAGTCGGACTTCCGCTTACAAAGTGTCATGATGGCAAAAGGGAAAACAAGACGAGAATAAAAAAAATGTGAAAAGGAAACCCGAATTCAACCCTTGGTAAAACACAAGGGCCACAGTATCCCCTTTCAGTGACACCTCTCCTTAAACCCTATTAAAACACAGCTCCCTTTTTAAGTATAAAAAATATTTATAAAAAAAGTACAATATATTGATATAAAATATATCTTTATACTTTTAATAAATGTTTAAAAATTTGTAATTAAACTTCTTAGAAATAAAATCTGTTATATAATAAATCTATTTTATTGACTTTTTAACTTATTAATTTTATTGTCCTTGCTCCTTGCAGTTGATCAACATACAGAATCACGACGACGCGACGAGCGAAAATGGCCAAAATGGAGGTCGACGACGTGGTCGACTTGAGTTTAGGGTCCGGCCGTGACCCGGCGTTGACCATAACGCCGGCTCCGTCTCCGGCGGCACTGAGTAATCGGGATCTGCGTGCGCTGACGGCCAACAACACGGGTCTGACCATCACTCCATCTCCATCGCCGGCGACCAATAATGGCACCACCACCACCGCCGCCACCACCACCACCAATAGCAGTAACATCAACTCCAATAGCACCAGCACCAACAATAGCAGTAACACCAATAGCTCCATCACAAACAACAACAACAGCATTAATGCCAGTGAAGCGGGGGTCACCAGTGGAGCGACCAGTGGATCCATAGGTGGCGGTCAGGATGAAAACAAGGTTCAAAGGAGGGTTCTGCGACCCCGAACAGAACCCAAGTCCTATGCCGAGGCACCGGACATTGTGTTACTACCCGCACGCACCAATGGACGTCAGCAGAATGGGAATATAGATTCGGAGACGGATGATGAGGAGATGCCGCCATATGTGCCCATCAAGGAACTGAGTCATGCGGAGCTCAAGGAGCGTGAGAAGAGTCTGAGGAAGCTGCGACAGGATCTGCGCAATGAGGAGACCAAACTGATGCTGCTCAAGAAACTCAAGCAATCGCAGCAGGTGATGAAGGAGAATCTGGTGGTGACACCGACCAGCGTTTCGCCCAACAATCCACTGTCTGCAATTCCCGCCGCCCTCACCTCGAAGGGATCGCTCAGTGTGACGCCCACGTCGGCGGTACCGCTGCCCGCCCACAGCAAGGGCAGGAGCAGCTTAGGCGGCAGCGGCGGACCGGCAGTGAGCATCAGGTGGGCATCTTTCATTTAGTTATGATGTATCCTTGATAATAATGTATTTTTTTTTATTTTTAGCGCCACCAACAGTCGAACGGGAAGTTCGAGCTCAGCGGCGGCAGCTGCTTCAGCGATTGCCGCTGCAGCGGCTGCCTTGAGCGGTCAACATCGCAGCAGCAGCAACTCCATACTGCCGCCGCCAAGGTCATCGCTCCCAGCGGGCGCCACTTTAGCTGCCGGCACAACCATCACGCCCGCCACCTCCTCATCGCACCGCTCCAGCAATTTGCCGCCGCGCACCAACCTGCCGAATCTCACCATCACGCCCTCGGTGACCATCACGCCCACATCGGCGCCGCCCTCCAGTCTGAAACCACGCAATGTGAGTTATTGTAATGTAATCGTTGCCGTAAGCGCCGAGTTTTTCTCTCACCTTTTGTCCAAAAGCACCAAAGACACTGCAGTATACCATTCACAAAGCACAATCAAACATTCTATATGAACAAACACGTTGTAAACACTTAAAAGATACAAAAACTCACGCTTACCAACACAAAACACACTAAAAACACTAACCAACTAAACAAACTATCATAGTGAAAGAGCAAGATCTATCGAACAAATAAGCTAAATAAAATAAATTATTTAGATCCTATCTATTTTGTAGATAATCTATGTTAATTGAACACCACTCACCAGTTATACCACCAGAATAACGTTTAGAAAATAATTTTAGTTGTTTTTAAACATCATCTAGCCAATACTATTAGTAAAGTAATTATTTTGATTTGGAGAATACCCAAAAAGTGCTTGAAAAATGTTCGATAGCTCTAGCTGACCAACACTTAAACAACTTCACAACACTTTTCAAACACTATTAGCCAACACTACTCACCTGTCAAATCAGCCGAAGTCGGCCTCTGTGTGAGGATTTTCCGAAAACCGAGGAGACTTCGTGCAAGTGGCACTAAATATTTTTTCATTTCTCGTATTCATTTGACTTCAACAAATCTCCCAACTACTAAAAACTCAACTTTGCTCTGTATTCGTATTCGCTATCCTGTTAAAAATAAACAAAAAACCAAAAACCCAAACCAATCGTTGAAACATGCAGCCTAATATTTCGGATAATTCGAAGGTACCTGGGACCATAAGCAATTCTGTTTCCATCACGCCGGCGCTACCACTGTCCCAATCGCACCAGAATCAGCACAACGAGCAGAAGGTTCGTGTTACTGTCAATGAAAATGATTTCTAGATGAATAATTATCGTGTATCCTTGCAGAATGACCGCTCCACGCCTAGAGAAGATGCTCAGACCCCAGCTCAAAGACAGGCGGCAGCTAAAATGGCCCTTCGCAAGCAGCTGGAAAAGACGCTGCTTCAGGTGAGTTCAAAAATTCTTTAACAAACTATAGAAATATTGGTTTTATACTCGTTTATCTTCAACAGATTCCCCCACCAAAGCCACCACCACCAGAGATGCACTTTATTCCCAATCCCAGCAACACGGACTTTGTATATCTGCTTGGATTGGAAACTGTGGTGGATTATCTGACCGTCAACAAGAAGGCCAATGCTGTGGCAGCTCCTTTCCGTTGTGCCCAGTGCAAGATTGATTTTACGCCCGTGTGGAAGTGGGAAAAGCAGAGTAAGTTGATCCGAACATAAACTAAATAAATTGTATAACGACAATCTAACAACCCTCTCCATTTACAGCCAACAAGGATCCCAAGGTGATTTGCGAACAGTGTGTCACCTCGAATGTGAAGAAGGCTCTCAAGGCGGAGCACACCAACCGACTGAAACAGGCGTTTGTGAAGGCGCTGCAGCAGGAGCAGGAGATCGAACAGCGTCTGGCCAGCCAGAGCAGTCCCTCGCCAGTGGACACCCATGGATCGAGTGGCGGTGGCAACTCACTGTCCGTCTCAGCGGTCACCAGCAACTCCTCATCGTCGCATCTGCAAAGGGAACGGGAACTGCAGGCGACGCACGCTTCGGCGGCCGCTGCGCTGGTCAATCTGCCGCCGTCGGTGACGGTGATACCCACCAAATGCCAGACGCCAACGCCAGCGACACCGCGTCCAACTCCGCCGCCACCCCAAAGTCAAGCCACACCACCGCCGTCGTCGGGAGGATCGCGATCCTCACGAGCGGCTGCCACCGCCGCTGCAGCCGCCATTGCCGCTCAGCAGGCGGGCATCCTTAGCCCTGGGCCGACAGCAGCGCATCACCATGAGGCGTCCACCTCCTCCAGATCCTCGCGCAACGATCGCCTGGATCATCACCACCAGTCGCAGCAGCAACAGCAGCGAGATCAGCGCGACAGGGATCAGCAGCAGCGGGATCAGCAGTCGCAACAGCAGGCCCAGAGCTATGACAAATACTCGGCGGCCACGCTGGCGGCGGCTGCTCATCTGAGTGCCCTTGGCGGCATGGGTGGATTGAATATCAACAGCTTGGCCAGTCTGGGCAACCTGGGCAATCTGGGTAACCTTAGCCAGCTGGGAAATCTGGCTGCTCTCGGGGGATTGGGTAATTTTGGAGGAGCCTCAACTGGTTCGTCCAATCCGGCGGCTGGGCTGAGCGGCTCTTCGCCAGCTGCCACGGCGGCCGCCATGCAGGCTTTCCAGCAGCAGCTCTTTAGAGGTGGGTTTCTTTATCAGTAGGATTGATGTATAATTTGACTAATCTGTAACATTGTACTTTCAGCTCTGGGACAAGGTCTTGGTGGCAATCCGCAGCACATGATGCAGTTTGCTCCGCTTTTGTACTCTTACCAGATGGCCATGGCGCAGGCGGCACAAGTGGCAGGTGAGTTATCAATGAGATTTACTGGAAATTCCACTGACTAAGATAAAATTGATCTTTGTCATTAGGAAAACATCAGTTTAATCTTAACATCTAAAAAACAATTATTAAGTGAAGTATATTTATATTAATCACTCAAAATGTTCCAAACCTTTTAAATGCTATATCAAATTGAAAAGGATCTGAAGAATTCGCGCCCTATAGAATCTCGGAAACTAAAAGAAAAATATCTTAATTGGGTTTGGAACTTCGTCCTATTTAATTGAATAGAAATTTTTATGATACCAGTTAAATATTTTAAAAGTTAGATACACTAGTTTAGAGAACTAAAATTTATATAGAATCTTTAATGTCAGTCAGTGGATTTGTTAAAACTATATAGCTTATCGAATAATTTTTACTAAATAAAAAATATTTTGATTTTTTTGTTACAGCCTTTAACAACAACAATAAGAAGAGCAGCTCGTCCTCCGGATCGGCGAAGAATTCAAGTAGCTCCAATAGCATGGCAGACGTTCAGCGGGCGGCGGAGCTGCAGCGCCAATATCTTCTGGAGATGATTCCGCCCCAGCAACAAAGCGGGCAAAGTGGCAGTCGCCAGAACAACTGGAAGGCCTAAAAGGCCGCCATTAACAATAGATTACCATTAACATCAACGTAACACAATAGAAGCAACAGCAGCAGCAGTAACAACTATTTTTATGGTTTTCTTGATTAGGTAATTTTATATTTTACACAAAACGGAAGAAACAAAATCAATTTATAAGAAACCAACATCAAATATACACGTAAATATTAATTATGCTACTTGTAAACAATAATTATACATAATTATACAAAACGGAAGAAGCAAAACAAAGCCGATCTAAATATAATTGTTAGTAGTTTCCTTTTTTTGTTACCACTGCATTACATATTTTAATTAATTTGCAAGCCAGAATATAGCAGCCGATAAATGAATGCAAACTTTTACGCTCCTAGTAATTGAATATTAAATATTAATAATATTGAATCCTAGCCAGTAAGAAGATTGCCCCGTTTTTCTAGGGGCACACACACCCTTCACCATCCCCCCACCCCCAAACACCTTCGCCACAAACCTTTTGTAATTGTTAACCTTTTTTGGGAGCCCCAATTAGGATTGGTAAACGGTATCGATAAGAAGCGCGCTCCCCATTTGGTCTTATTCAACACTTTTGTCGTACAACTCGTTTAGTTTTTAGCATCGTGAATAAATCTATAAATATATATATTATATTTTTTAATCAATTTTAAGCATATGCATAGTATTAGTTGTAAAAAAATTTTTTAGGGTAAAATAAATTACAGAAACAATTACACAAATTCTTGCATTGCCAGCCACACACAATACATAATCCACGTTTCATCGCCCACAACACACATCATAATCATTTCCGATATCAAATCCTCCACATGCCTTATCCATGTTACAGCTCCGATACGAAGTTAGTACTGTTATTTAGTTGAGACCGCAAGGGATCCAGCAACCATATAATATTGATTGATTTTGTTCAAATTCAATTGCAAAACGTACATCGAAAACTCAAAGCTAAAAACCGTATAATATTTTGTACATATATATGACAGATGAGTTATTCATCTTCGGTAAACCGAAATTAATATACTCTTCCCATTAGAACAGAACAGAACTTCAGGTTTTCGATCCTCCATTGAAAGCAAGCTCTTCCCAAAACCGTGGGAGGATGAGCAGACATGAAATATAATATTGACTGAATATTAGCATATACACAGAGTAGTATCTAGCAGAAGAAGCAGAGGCTTGCATAAATCCCTAAAACATACGAGGTAAACGTATATATTTTTGATTTATCGGACGGCAGTAGTAGGTTTACATTCAGGCGAATCATTCGGAACACAAACCAAATTCACTTTGGGCATGCGAAATCAAAATGTGATCAAAAATATGAAATTACAAAAACGTAAGAAAATGAGAATAATGAGAAAAACAATTAAGAGGAAACAAGCAGATGAAAAATTCATAATTATTTTAAGCTAAATAAAAAAAAAACTAAAATGCATTGTAATTCAGTCGGCAAACAGTTTCAGTGTGTATGTGTGTTTGAAATTCTATGCTACATGTAAAACAGTATAAGAATATAACAGTTTTTAAACCAAAATCGGTTGGTTTTGATTATTTCCACATTTGGGGGTTCTGCTATCAATTTTTTCCAGCTTCAAGTATATTTTTAGATTGATTTTGAAAATTCAATTTTATGCTTTATGTTCATCGTTGATCTACAGCAAACACTTACATTTTATTTCTTTAAAATTCCATATCTACTTAATTTTTTTTCTTTTAAAATTTCAAATAAAATAAGGTAAATATAAAAAAGGTAATTATTGAGATTTTAATCAATTTGAATACCAATTCTGATATATTTTTTAATTCAGTTTAAATTTTTAGAATATTTCGAGAATTTTTAATAGTTTTTTTGGTGTTTAAATTAGTTATTGTTTTGCATTGGCATTGGAATGTTTTCTAATTGTATTTGGTATTCCACAAAGCTCAAACAAATTTGAAAATTTAATTTGAAAACAGGGGTGACCATCAGAATACTTCCCCAAATATCGTATTGAATTATCGATATAAATCGAAAGTTACCCATCGCTGGTCTGCTACATATACAGACACGCACTAGCACGCCTTCTCTTAATTTAGCCAAACCAACTAAAAAAAGAACCAGACTAGCTTTTTTGGTGCCCCATTTTTGTTGTTGCTGCTGTGTGCTAGACGAATAAAAGGCCACGCGATGATAAGCTTTTTGTTCATTGTAAATCGCGCTCTCAGCAGCGGCACGGCGGTGAATTTAACGAGCAAGAAGATGTCCGCCCCTGGACCACGCCCCCTCGTCCTCTGCGGCCCTTCGGGCTCCGGGAAGAGTACGCTTCTGAAGAGACTCTTCGCAGAATTCCCCAACACCTTTGGCTTCAGCATATCCCATACCACGCGAAAGCCGCGGGAAGGCGAGGAGCACGGTGTGCACTACTATTTCGTGGAACGACCGGAAATGGAGGCAGCCATCGCCGGAGACGAGTTCATCGAAACGGCCGAGTTCACGGGCAATCTGTATGGCACCAGCAAGGCGGCAGTGCGGGAAATCCAGGCCCAGGGAAGGGTATGCATCCTGGACATCGAACAGAAGGGTGTGGAGCAGATTCGCCGGACGGATCTAAATCCCATTTTGATCTTCAATAATCCCCCGAGTATCAAGGAACTGGAACGACGACTACGTCTACGTGGCTCGGAAACGGAGGAGTCGCTCGCCAAACGCCTAAATGCTGCCCAGGTGGAACTTGATTACGGATTGAAGCCCGGTAATTTCCACAAGATCATCAACAATGTGGACATCGATGTGGCCTACGAGGAGTTCAGAAACTTTGTGGTCCAGGAACTTAAAGAACAGGAGAGCCAGGGAGTGCCCATTAGCCTGAAGTAGAACGAAGGACTCTGAACGAAGGTGCAATGATATTAACCTCAGTGGAGTGGGAGTATCTATATTTTTTAATGGTTCGCTGGCAAGGAAAGTAATCCATGTATCTTTCGTTGATGATATTGTATACATTGGTCTTGTCTCTAAATTGAGCACTTAGACTAAAAGGAAAACCAGGTACTATTTATATTTCGTTACAAATATTTAAATGTAAGAAAAAATGGATACCTTTAAGAATTAGAGGTTCGATTTAATTTGTTCATATACTTTTGTACAAATGACATGCTATTTATTTATTTATGGAACTGAAAGAAAGGTATGTTTAATATATTTTATAATTTTCTTCTTTGCTTAATCTGTTCCTCAACAAAATATTTATCTTAACCAAGATGAGAACAATATTAACCTTTATATTAATATCAGTTTTTATATGTCATATTGTTTAATTTGTATGACAGCTGCCTAATTTGTAAAATGTTATACCAAAACAATTTCTTTGAATAAGTAAAAAAAATATTTTGTTGAAAGAAAAAAACTATAATGGATCAATTTTGGCAGTCTTTAATATTTTTAATTAAAGACCGCCAAAATCGACCCAATTAGAGCTTGGCCTACAGTTTCCAATGAAAGTGCGCCATAGATTACTTTCCGTGCCACCGGTCCAAGAGGCACCCACCCTAAAACCACGTTGACTAATGGCATTTATACTTAAGAAATGGCTTGTATTTATTCTTCTCCTCCTGTCCACCTTACTGTTGTGCAAAATCGTTGTTGTAGCTGTAATTTTAAGCTGAAAGTTGTTGCGCGGCTTCACGGTCGAGAAAACCGGGGAAGGCGATAAAAATGGAATCAATAAAGAGCAAACAAATGCGGGTATATTGAATTTACACGAAGGTTCTATGTATATTATCTACAAAGCTGAGCTGAGAAGGTCAAATGGTTATCGGCAGTGGGTTTGTTTATAAAGTGGCTGATTCCTCACGCAATCGCTCGATTTTCCCCTGGCTGCTGATGTCTGGGTGTCCCGTGGCCTATTTGTTGAACGTAACACGCACTCCCAGGCGAAAGTCCTGCTCCGAACCTTGGATTACGAGGGATACGCATTGGTCTTATAGTCATGGTGGAGATGGAAGCGTGCCTGGTATTTGGTGCTGCCCGTACCCGATTGCGTTCCCTGGGTGCGATGCACCAGGCTGGCGGATCCATCGATCTTTGTCCGACTGTCTGCACTGCTCCAGAGTCCGGCGATGGCCTCCAGTGCCAGTTCCGTCTCATCATCCTTGTCGTCGTGCTCCGCCGAAACCGTGAGATCAATTTGGCGACGCTGACGAGGAAGCGATGCAACCAAACTGATGGAAATGACCAGCAGCAGGAGGAGGTACTGAAGCGCACGCATGTTGAAAACAGACTGAGATTGTCAATCGATCGATGATCTCGTTGGATTGTTTACTGAGAGCTGGGACTTAAGTGTTGTTCCAGATTTCAGTGAATTATTGGAGATTGCAAATTTGTGAAATCAGCGCTTCATGCTCTAAACAATCAAAAGTATTTAAATTTTGATATTACTAATAGTTTTAAACTTTTAAATAAAATTGAAGTTTAGCTTTAAGGAATGCATTAAGGGTTACTTCGCATATTGGGTCTTTAAATTACACTTTTGTAGACTGAAGTTTTAAGATCGAATTTATGAATCTGGTTGAAAAGAAAAACCGAAACACTCCCAAAGATCACAATTTGAAGTTCAAAAATTTTGTTGATAATGCGACTGGCTTATCAACGGATTTATTGCTCTCTTCTCGTTTCCATTTGCTGTAAAATAATTAGTACTATTTGTAAATCATTAGGCGGTCTAAACCTTGGGCTCCAGGATTTGGGCTGGTGGCCAGTCCCACTGCTTGGCAGGTGCGGCTTGGACCAACTTTTCCCAGGGCTTCCAGCCGAGCATCTTGCGGGCCAGCACCAGCTCGTTCTCCGCCTGAACAATAAGCTCCTCCACCTGACCACAGCCCACGGCCTTCTCCAGGGCTACGATGTCTTTGTTCTGGGGGAAAATAATGTATTAATATTGAATTTTTAAAAATGTTCAGGGAGAAAAAACAATAAAATATAGACAGATAGAATAGGAAAGTTGACTGATAGAATAGGATAGTATAGTAGACAAATAGGATAGACGGATAGATATAGAGAGACGAAAAACCATAACAATATTGGATAGCTATCTTGAAAACTAGTTGACAACTAGGGGTTTTGATAAATATGCCTAAATACATATATGTATATTGTTATTCTAGAAATGGATTTTCGATAATATCAGGGGTTATCCTTTCAAAAGGCCAATAAGAATAGCAAAGCTTTGAAGAATCTTCAGTAGCTCCCGAATGTGAAATCATCTTACTTGTGCCACAGCATCGGCGCGTTGTTTGACCAACTGCTCCGTGTATTTCCGGTAGCTGGCATCCTGTGGCATTTTGGACACCGCCCGCAGGATCTTTCCGTAGAGGGCACTCAATGCATGATGAGGATTGGCGGACACGGCGAGTCCGGTTAAACCTGTGGACTGCAGAAGGAAGCGATGACATAACAATAACAACTAGAGGAAAGCCACGAATTCCGGCCCTTAATCCATCTTCCAATTGATTACAGAATAGGAATTGTTCGTATCCTGCTTGAACTCACCGCCTTAACAATCTTGGCCATGTTTATAACAGATTTTTAGCTGAAAATGCTTAATTTTCCGCACGATTATTTTGTAACAGCTGTTGTTTAGTGCTGTAAAATTCGTAAGTATTAACCAGTGCTGTGAAATTATTGAATGCAAAGTATCGCAATCTATCGATAGTTTGGCGGCAAATGATTACTGTTTTAAATTATTTAAAGCTGTTTGAATGAAAGATATTAGCATTATGGTAATAAATTGTTATTTATTCATGTTACTTTCATTCATACATAATAAATCAAGTAACAAAAATGTTTAATTAATTTTACTGTACTTGTGCTTAATTAAACCAAAGAAAATTTGTTGACCAAATTATACCCAAAACAAGAATAAAAACTCTGTATTGATTTCAGAGAAGAAGTAAAATGCTCCTGGGATTTTATTAATTTATCACAATTTATTTTTATATTTAAAAAATGAGGCGCTTAGTGAATTTCAACAAGGACTAAACAAGTGTGGCTGTGAGTATTACCTAACGATGCTATATGCTCATAATACTACATTCTAATTTAAATATATGCTGATCTATGTGCCATTGCCAGTTATAGCTACAGCTGCTGTCGTATCTGGATCTGCAACGGTGAAGGCCGATATAAGAACATTGACCACTGTGACTATAAAAATGCCGATGACTGTATAATTGTTGATTCTGTTCGCACGGCAGATATCGTGCTCGTTTTTGATGTTGTACTGGCCATTCAATATAAGGCCCACGCCCACAGCAATCTGAAATGGAAAAGAAATTTTAAGTATCATCAAAAATATGAATAAGTAAAAGTACTGTGAAAGATGCCTACATTAACTAAAATTTCGGGATTAACAAAAGAAAATCTAAAAACTGTTTTACTGAGTGTCAACTGTAACTAAAAAGCAATTCCTTACCTGGAATATAATGCTAAGTGAGATGAACAGCAGACTGGGATAAAAGTATGGGTGCTGCGAACTCGTCTCCAGAACGTATCGCAACTGATTTGCATTCGCAGACAGTAATGCCAGGTCCATCATTCCCTGGGCCAGGGTTTTCTTGTGCTGGTAGGCATTCACATCGGGTATGGGTGTCTCAACTCCGTTGATTGTCACGAAACCTGGACCATTATATCCCGGAAAGGAGAAACTGGGTCGCCTGCCTCCATTGGGCACGAGGACATTGACACCACCGCCTCCATTTCCGCCCCTGCGTTTTTCGCCATCTTCCAGAAGACCATCATCCACACCGGGATTATCGTTCCCATCTTTAACAAAGGGACGATCATCATTGTCGGAATCATCGGTTTCAGGCACTGTTAAAGTCAAAAATAAACAATCAGCTTAAATTTGTCTTTACTCCCTTATGCTACTTACACAATAATGCGGTTTACACAAATTGTTTAATGATTGCGGTTGTAAGCAGCATTAGTCACAAGATCGATTAACATATAGACAAGCACAAAAAAAAAATGGTTCTAGTTTTTCAGAGATAAACGAGTAAGTTGGAATACGAACCTGATCTGGGAACTCGAAGATTATTACGTACGTCCATTGCATCGCCGTTTCTGTGATCGTTTTCATTTTCCTGTAAAATTTCAATAAAATCGTTTCCGGAATATTAACAACTTTGCTTCCAAATCTATTGTATAAAAATGCAAATGTACTTATCAACAAAGCACAGCTTCTGTTCTGACAATGCTGATAAATATGTGCATACAATTTGATTAATGCAACTATATGCTAAGTAGCCTGTTTTTACATTATATATTTTTATGTTTGCCAGGAAAGGCTTTCGGTAGCTTTGAAAATTAAAAAGATAAGCTTCAATCACAAAAATGTATGGTAACCCAGGCTTATCTACTAAAATGTATATATAATAATGCAATTTCCTGACCTTGAGGCAATAATCAACTTCTATACAATTAAAGCTTAATAATGTGGAGAGATTTAAAGATATTCCTCAATTAACAAGGCAAAATGTTTTAAACTAATGATTATGTTAACAGTCAAGTTATTTTATTTAAGTGCACATAGTGAAAGAAAAAACCTCAAGTTGGCACTAAATACATATATGAGTCATTGAAATAGACTCCTCTATCAGCAATTCGTGTGATTTTTCCCAAAATATATGTAAATTTCATCTGGGAAGTTTCTCTTTTTCATTTTAAGGTAAATGAAATTATCAACCATATAATTTTTAGAGAAAATATATTTTGTTAGAACATTGAGGTGAGCTACTTTTTATTATAATTTATAAATTTGAGTTATAGAAAGTTACAAGCTGTCGAATATATCAAACATTTTTAGTAAATCTTCATGGGGTCTTTTTCGATGACTATTTTATGGGTTTTTTTCCGCTTCAGCTGTCAGTTTTCCCAAAACTTTGTTAATGCCACCTGAGAAGCTTCTCCTCTGTTTACCCAATAATTATCAAGCAGTGCGAATCTATACTTCATACAAGAAAATAGACATTTTAACGATCTATTGGCGAAGTAAACAAAGCACCGGTTTATAGGAATTTGTTTATATGCCTTCCCCATAGCTTAATGATTACTTAGCTACAACTCACTTTGTTTCTCGTCAAAGTTTTATCATTTTCCAGCGGAAGCTTATCCATATCCAATGTAACATGCTCTAGGTCACTCATTTTGCAGTTAATTTAATGCAATTAAACGTCTTTGGGCAATTATGAATGAAGATTCTCAATGCGATCTTTGGCGCTAAGATACTTCAAGAATTCCTTTGTTTGTTTTTATACGTTATGTAGTATCTTTTTATCTAGATCTTTTCGGGGGAAATCACTCTGGTGTATATGGTGTATTTTTTCTTAGGTTTATTTTTCCTTTCTTTAATACTCGTGCGCGATTTGCGACCGCTCAGCACGCTATTTCTCGGACAACTGACCGGAGATACAAATAAAATTGCGAATATTCTCTCGGGTCCACTTGTTTGGCTGGTTGGTCGTCAGCGTTACGTTTCCCCAAACAATCAGCTATTGGGGAATTCACGTTCTCAGTCTACAGAGTTACAACAAGTTTTTGTTGATGTAATAAATAGAATTTATAAGCACGCGTTCTCTGAAGTATGTTGGAGTAAATCGGAACGTACTGATAAAAAATATGTGTTTTTAAAATCAAATCGAAAATTTTTTTTATCTAAAGATATATATTTAGATATGTTCTTAAAAAGTGATAATATAGAATCTAAAAATATTAAATACCGGTTCTGTTTAGCGTACTCTAAAAAGTGTTTGCTATTCCTTTGTCTCATAATGTTCATTTAATTTGATAAATTTTTTCTTTAAAACATTTTGAACAGCAATTTAAGATCTCTTATGAAATTAAGTTATAGTAATAAATAAATCGCCTTTTTTCTAGCAGTGCTTAAAAGTTGTTTGAAGCTTGCGCCTCTCTTTCAGCTTTCTCTCTTTCTAATTTGATATATCCCTCTCTTTCTTTTGGTGAATTATTTCCGCAGTCTAGCACGCCAAGTTCCTAGTTCGCATTAAAATGCATTCGGCCAGCATTTAATCCTACGTCATTGCACTCAGCTCGATAACCTAGAATACTAATATATAGATTATACTTGCTGCTCTCTTTTTTTCTGCTAATGTTTTGAAAAACGCCAGTTCTTGGAAAATGCCCAATTGAGCTAGCAGGAAAATGTCACACGGAATATTTACGTTTTCCCTGATTTTAATTAGTCACCAAGTGGGAGAAGCCAAAACCCCGAGAACTTTCACAATTGAAGAACAATCAAGTTCTTTTGGTCTTATCGAGCATAAAGAAATGAGAATGTGAAAACCGGTTGAAAAGAGATTGGTGGCATATACACACAAACAATTTCAAGAGTTTACACTCTGAGCATCTTTAAAACTTGAGAAGCTGTTGGAGCCAATACCCTATGGCATTCAATATTTTTTGGATTTATTTTTGGCATTTGTTGACGTTTTTTGAAGGAGCGTTTATACCTGAGAGTCATGAAAGAATTTTAAACAGAAATATGTAAATGTTGTTTGCTAAACTTTTTGAAAATTTATTTTTACTATTTTTAAATGTTTTTATTTAAAAAAAACAAACAAATTTCTTGTTCACATGAAAACTTTTTAATTTATCCTGTCTTCTTGTTATTTTGTATGTCTTGAAGTCTTTTCCTTTTTAAATTCTGGCGGTTTTTCTCTTTTCACACTTTGGAACACTTCTTCTCAAATTTTCGTCCTACTCCGATATTTTGAGTTAAGAATTCGATTACAGCTATGGGTGCGCGGTAATTATTTGAATTTGATATTTACTTTGTTTTATACGTTTTTATGCAAAAGTGTTTTTTTTATAAAAGAAACAACATTTTAGGAATTCTTTGCAATTTGCCTATTACACAAATAAATACCTGTAAAACCAATTAAGTTCATTTATAAAAAATGTGTTTTTGTATCTAAACAATTTAAAGCTAACTTGAAAATTAAATTGAAGTACATTTTTGGATTCATTGGATGCTGTGAAACATTTTTGAATTAAATCTTACCGCGCCAAAAAAGTATGGTGAATTTAATCGCAGACTCAAACCATACAAAATGCGCTGTCGAACACTAAATAAGTTGCCAACGAAAAAAGGTAGTGGTGAAAAAGAAAGTTTAAATGTTCATTATTTTTTAATAAGATAGCTTTAATTTATATTCTGATTATAAATGCATTCCGTTGACAAGCCGCAAAATCGAATTTTCTGCTTGTGAACTGTCTTGCATTTGAAATGCAGTGTCTGTCGGTATGTTTGTAGGGCTCCAATTCAGAATTTTGAGGTAAATACATCTTTAGTTAATTAGTCGTTTCGGTTAATATGGTAATTGAATGTGCATGTGCGGATGCTCGCTACTATACATATGCGTACGTGTGTATAATGCATGGCAATAATCTGGCAACTGTTATGTCATTGGGCTTGCATAAATTATGATTGCATGTTGGGTAATATGGACAGGGTGTGAGCCTCAATTCCTTTGCCCAAATCGATACGGATACATATGTAACCGAAAACAGTGAAGGTCATAATATTGTCGTTAGATAAATGACATTATTATAAGTAATTAACGGAGCAATTTAGTAAGAAAGTTTGGTATTTTTCAACAAAATAAAATTACTTGTACAATTGTGAACGGAAAATATTTAAATAAATTAACCTAATAATAATTAACATAAATTATTAAATCTATCGTTAGCTATCTTATTATCCATACAAATTTTAATTTAAAATAATGGTAATTCATAGTATTTTATAGATTTATAATAAAAAAATCATTTGACCATATTTGGTAATGTATTGTTTACTAAATATATTTATAACTATATAGACATACATGGACCACATTTTCCAATATTTTTTTTTTTTTTGTATAGTTCTTTACCACAGTTTCCTTTTGTAACTACAAAATTAAAATAGCTGCGATGACCAGGATTGAAAGGAACACTTGAATATTTCCAAATGGAAACCCGTTTTTGGCTGGTTTGAGCCTTGAATTTCCACTTCCATTAGTGCGACCCCCGCTGTAATCGTATGTACAAGGACAAACAATCATGTCCTACACTTGTTCCCATGCTCCAGCATCCGCATGCATGCATAATCGGGCAGACCCAAAAACCGAAATGGCGAGCACGTAAACGGAAACCCAACGACAATCGCACATTTCCCAATAATTATATTTCAATGCATCAGAATTTCAGCACGACAGTTGCCTGGTTTCCGCAGGACAACAACAAATGGAGGATAATAACAACACCAGCAGCCGAATCATCAACATCATCATCATCATCGTCGTTGGTTTATCATCGTTGGCAGGAGGAGGAAAAGCATCATCGCCATCGCCATCGCCATCACCATTGATACAGTTATGAAAGCCGGGGAGCATAACAATGGCCCCTTGGTCAGCTCATGTCCATACAACCGCCCACAGCCACCACCTGAGTCCTGCCCCTCGAAGGTCCTTTGCTATCCTGCGGTGAGTTCAGGGGGTGGCGGTGGGGCATCGGGTTCAGTTGGTCCGGCCTTTGTGGGCCGCTCGCCGGTGTGGTGTGGTCGGTCATTATCTGTTTAACAGTTCCACATTTAACGATGAAACGTCCGCTGGCAATGCCAGCTCGTCATGATATGGCCACATTTGAGTGGGCGGCTCTGAATGGCTCGTATGCCACCCACTTCCCTTAATTCCCTTACGCCAATCTGACTGCTAGAGATGGCAAAATACGGTAAAGTTTTAATGGGATGGGACAGGGGCTTTGATTTAATTCAGTTATTTTAGAAAGAGTTGGAAAAGTTTTAAAAAGTGCTTAAAATGCCAACTTTAGAAACCAGCTAGCGTTGTAGTATTTTTAAAAATTGGTGTGACCCTAATCCCTTTAGAAACAAAAAATCTAAACAGTAAAGAGTTTTGAAAATAATAAATAATAATAATAATAAATCTAAATTGAAATTATAATAATTTTGAAAATCTTTTTCATTTAAACCAAAAATTTATTCCTGCATGTTGAATTTGATGTTAATAATAATATTTTAATATTAATAATGTTTTAATTGCATTTATTTTACTTTAAAATATTTTAAATCAATGTAAGAAGTATTTGATACGACGATAGTCATATTTACTTTAAAAACAGGAAGTTAGTGCAACAATCTAAATTAACTAAATTAGCTTTTATAATTCCAAATTTAAAATGTATAAAAACAGCAATGGATGGAAATCAATGTCAAAATATTTAAATTGACAATCTCTGCATAAATATGTGCATTTTTACGAACTTATAGATTTTAGTTAATTTATTGTTTTGAAGAAATGAAAAATGTAACTTATATAAATACAAAAATACGTTTATTTTATTAGAAATATTTTAACAAATTGCATTATTTGATTAACATTTTATTTCCTCAACATTTCCATGAAATGTAACCTCTTTTATTAAATTTTTGCTTCGAGAAACAGAAGCGTTTTAATTAGATTATTCCTTAAATGAGGAGTCAATAAGTTTGGCCATCCCTGACATTCTCCGCTCCATGGGGCATATCCTGGCATATTGTGTATTACAAACGGACAATCAACGGACAGGCATGGGGCCAATAAGTTTATTACTTACCTCGGCGCATTGCCCAACCAACCATGTTCGGAAATCGGGAGGGGAAACTGAAGGAGATGGTTCAGGATGGCACAGGACGAAGGAGTCCTTGAGCAGGAAATGGACTCACCCATACACATGCACAGATGTTCGACATCGCAACGCATCATCTTGCTGTGTATAATTCATGAAATGCACATCATTGCCTCAATAATGATTGCCGTAACACAAACATACACACACACTCACAGACAGAAGCTGTGTATACAAAATGTATTTGCCTGTCATGGCAGGGGGAATCCCAGAATTCATCTATGTATGTATCTGTGTGTGTGTGTAGATGTCTCGGTATTTGTGGGTATCCCGTTGCTTTGTTGATTGTTGAATTAGATGGCAGATAGCAACTAAATTTTATGTCAGTGATTCATACAATTTCAATGCTGTATGTTGCATAACTTAATGTGGAAACTGTCAGAATGGGAAATCTCGGTCTAGATACATGTAAGCCCCAGTTCTATTTCGAATCTTATGTATTCGCTAATGCTTTCACTTACTTATTTGTTATTAAGTTTCTGTTTGCATAAAATATAAATCATCTTTTGAAAAAGTTATATCACCATTACCATATCCAATAAATATGATTTTTGAAGCGGTTTGACATTTTCTATATTTGTTTTAGGCTTGAAAATCCTTATTTAGAGTTCAATACTCTCCTGATTTTAAAGATTAACAAAGTGGAATACAATCCGAATTAATCTTTTGGATCCTTAAGACAGGAAAATATTTAATTTCAATACCCTTAAAAGTAAAAAAGCTTCACTTTCACTTCGAAAAGTTTACTTTCCAAGAGCCTACGATTTATCCAAAGACTTCTATGTAGACAAAACGAATTTTGTATCTTATCCTTTACCATCTTTAATCGATTTTCCCCTTCTTTCCTTATAGATTTATATTTGCTATGGCAAATATTTTAATTTTCTCACCTGTCCATGTAAGACAACAATGCGTATACGCATTTTGGGTCATCAACAAATTTGCCATGTTAACTTGATTGGAAATGAAACAAATTGATATTTGTTTAATAACAAGCATTTTAATTGAGGTTTCTGAAGGGGCTTAGGCGTGAGAAGATACCTGCCAGAACAATGTGTGGTTAGGTGGGCCAAAAGGAGTTCCATAAGCAGGCTTAAAGTATTGACGAGTGTAACTGACTGATGCTTACCCTCAACTCACTCACTCATTTGTACTCAAACACTCTGTCTGCGGTTCGCATCCTTGCTGTTGAAACATTTCAAGCACAACTCATGAAGTTTGGTGCTCACTTGTACACTGGGAAAAATTTTAGCTTGTTTTGTGGCTAATAATTAAAGATCGAAGATTTCACTTTATTTTAAAGAAACTTCCCATGACATCAATTGTTCTGGAGAACGAAAGAAAAAAAATAAAAAAACATTAAGTTTAATGGCGAGATTTGAATATTATTTATTATTTAGAAAGATTGTAATGATTATAATAATGTCTTTTATGAAACTGATGTTTACCTAAATTTAAAATTATGTAGGGGAAATCACAAACACCTCAAAGGCCAAATAAAATCTATAAAATAAAGCTTGTAATTTAAAATAATGTGGATATTTTTAGCTACAAATTTGAAACAACATTATACCATCAAAAATTTGATCTTCTACAATTTTTAAAAATGTAATAACAAAATTGTTAAAGCTTTTTAAATTAATGAACCCATGTGAAATATTTTAGGAAGTACTTTTAATTAAAAATAAAAGGTTTTATAAACTTCAGAGATGGTAAACATTATTTTTCAGTGCACACACAGATACCCAAGACGAGCACACACACACACTCGCACTTAAAGCGTCATTATTAGCACAACAGAGGGTTGTGTGTGTGGCAAGTGGGGTGAGAGGTGGATGGGTTGGCCATTATGACCACTTGCTAGGCACCACGCCCACCTACCCACCTGCCCACTGGCATCCCCAACCCCTCCCCTTCGCCCCCAAAAAACGGACACGGAGGCCGAGCCTCCTTGTTGACACACTTCTGCCAACAGTTGATCTTGTGGCCGACCGCAGGCATGCGGATTAAATCCATAAAGGATACGCACACATGTTCATTTGATATGCACACGTTTGTGTGCGCGTGTGTGTGAGAGCCAGTGCGTGCCTGTGTGAGAGTCTGTTTGCGAGTGTGTGTGTGTGTCTATGAAATTTTAAGCACGTCCGTTTCATGCCTAACGAGCCCCATTTCCAGCCCCCGAGCGAGATGGCAAGTGGGGCAGCCGAAAAGAGATAGAGATACAGTGCAAGTCACAAGGATATAGAGCGCCCGAAAGTAGGCAACAAATTGTATCTACTTGTGCGTACAGTGCAAAATCTTGGGCAAAACAGGCAAGGATATCGACATTGGTTTAGCAAGGATTAAAAATACTCTAACAACATAAATTCCTTTTAATTCAATCACCAAAATAATTGGAATTGAGTTGGCAAATATTGGTATATTGAAATAAATTCATTGGTAAACGACTTAGTTTTCTATACATTTGAATTTTATGAAAACATTTGGTAAAAACAATATATTTCTGTGGCTTTAAAAATAAATAAACAAATATAGTATTTTAAGATTTCTTTAAAAATGATTTTTCTTGATTACCTGTGTTAAAATAAATAGAATTATATTTATTCCTATAAAAATAATAAACCTCATAAATAAAGTAAGGCTTCTCTTAGGTTTATGATACCCTTTCAAAGGATATTTCAAGTACTGCCCACACACACACACACTCACTGGAGAGATTGTATTGTGTACTATATGTATTATGTTTACAAATCACACCTAATAACAATTGAGCAAGGATTTAGCACGTCCCTTTCGCCCTCCTGCTGCTCGGAAAATTGCTGAGAGTTTTGTGTGGCTTTTTGGGTTAATTAAAATATGCAAGCAAATAAAATGAAATTGTTGCCATGTCTGCTGTCCCCCCCCCGTTCCACCTTTCCAATTAGATGATGCGTATATTGTGGTCGGGTGTTTGTTTACTTGTTGGCTTACACAGGGCCTAACGGTAAGCGGTGTTGCAAGGTATGAAAATGCATTTTTAATTTCATTTAATTTGCTTCGCTTTCTGCTTGCCAGAGTGAAAATGAAATTGATTAACGCTGTAAAACTCTTGTACATTTTCATAATAACCCAACCGACAGTTGACGAACAAAAACAGAAAAAAAGGCGGACGACAGAAACCGAAATGAATACAACAAAAAATGGTTAAATAAATAAATTAAAATCAATAAAAACCACAAAAGCACACACATACATGTATGTGCATGTGACTGTGTGCGAGGGAGCCATTTTAACATGCACATTATTACAATTAAAATTAATTTAATAATAAATTCCAAAATAATTACATTTCACTTGTTTAAATAAACGTTTTTCGACCATGGAATGGACTCTGGGCAAAGGACCAACAAATAAAAGTGATACCATTACATGCCTGTGTGTGTGTGAGAGTATCTGTGTTTACAATGTGCCATTGTGTGTGTGCAGTGTCACTGGCCAATTGGCAATCTGCTGCACAAGTTTATACCAAAAAGTAAAAAACGTCCAGCGCTTAAATGAATTTTATGCTCTTTGAAATGCTGGGGCATGAGTACTTTTGGATTATATTTATATAGGTTGTTTGATTAATGAATTTAAAACATTTTTCAGATGTGTAAATCCTATAGATATCAAATATATATAGTTTATTTTGGTGGTATCACCTAAAAACTTAATACACCATTAAATTTAATCCTTTTTAACTCTTTAAATATTGTTTTTATTTGCTTGGTATGTTAAAATTTTTTACGAACCATGCTTATTTTTGACATAATTCGTTTTCATATTTCTAAATCCACTATATTTTTATTGTCCGTTCATTTCAATTGTACTGTCTCTATCGTAATCTTAAAGTTCAGTAGAAAATCAATTTAATCCTTTGAACATTCCTAAAGATGATTCCTAAAAATAACTTTCTCAGATATACAGATTATCCGAATAAATTTCCCACAAAGATCGACGGGTAAGGGAAATACAATTTTCTGCTTTATATTTGCATTAAAAATTCAACATTTTCCCCTGAATCTTTTGCACAGGCATCGCATAAATAAAATGCCACACAGATATATACGAAAATATATACGTATGTATATATAAATATATATTTGTCAGTCATGTATGTCTCTGTATAAGTAAGTGGAGTGTCCTGCGAATGTTTCTGTGCTGTTTGCTCCTTTTTGCGTGAGTTTTTATTTGTTAATTTGTATGGAAAATCACTTTTTGCCAGGGAGCTGGGATAAAAGCAGCAAAAATGGGGTGTGGGTTCGAGTGTAAATAAAACCCATTTAAAAAATTACGCTGTTTTTATAAGGTAACAATGCATACAACAATTTACACACGTGTGTGCGGATGATGCAAATTTGCATAACATTTTTGCCCGGGACCGCAGGACGAGGGCAGCGGCCACGCCCCCACTTTACACACACGAACAGCTATGATCAACAAAATAGTGATTAGGTTTTAAAACTCAAATTTAATTTTTAGCGACTTAATTTCTTTGATTTTTTGTTGATTTAAAAGAACACAAAGCATAATAATTCTTAATATTTATGAATTTTTTATAGAATCCTTTTTATCTTTTTATTATAATCCTATTTATTTATTTATTATTTATTTATTTAGTATTTATTTATTTATTATTTATTTACCAAAACTTTATAATATTACTCCTATATGATGAAATAAAAAATATTATGAATGTGTTTTGGCAGTACGATATAATTTGTAAAGCATTTCTTTAAAAACAATTCCTTGATTACCTAAATTACCTTAGCTTTATTGAAAAGGCAATAAATATAGAATTCGAAAATTATTAAATTAAATTAAATTATTAAAGGACCTATATTATTTTGAACATGACTGTGCTTACATATAGGTTTACTCGGGCGTATAAATTCACATAATAAGTCCTTCGTCCTGGCGCCCGGGTCGGGTTTCCTGTGGTTTGTGGATGCTTCTGTTGTTGCTGCTCCACTCCTCTTAACATAGTTGTTGTTGTCGTTGTTCAGGTTGCTGTTGTTAACGTTGATTCGTGACAAAAACAAAAATAACAACAATGAAAGGCAACAACGGCAACGGGAAAAGCGTATGACAGGGATATCATCCAGGGATATAGAATTTGGTAGGTCATTATCCCTGCTCCTCCGCTGGCAGCTCCTGTTTTGACTGCGGTTTCAAATATGGCAAATAATTGTGAAATGTTTCTGGATTTTGGCCCTTTGCTTCCTATATCATCATCATTATCATGGCTGTGCGCCATCTGGCGGCTGTTGTTGATGTTTTTGCCATTTGCGTCGCTGCTGGTTATTGGTTTATTGTAAATTACTGGGCTATAAATTAAAATAACATACTGACTAAATGTGTAATCAAAGTTGGTTAGCCAAAATGCTGACAGCCGTGGTATGGGCATAGCTTATGTATTCATTTTGTTTTATTCAATTAACAGCAAAAACTGAGTTAAATATTTAGATAAAAGAATACGAAAATGAAAAATAAATATATTTTTTATGAAGTGATATACCTCTTTTCGTTTGTGTTTGAATTTTCTATTATTTTACATTAAAAGTTTTTTTTTAATAAAGGGTAAAATTTTTAACCCATTTTCATGTTCGATTTTTCCGTAATTCCAGGGGCTTCCAGAATGGGGACCCAAAACTGCACTTCTAGATTCCATAACTTGAGTTATTGGATTCCGATTTAGACGTTTGATACCTCTTTGAAATTGTGGCCGAATTCTCTAATATTCTACATTTAAGGTTCATCTTTAATAGAGGGTCACAGTTTTGACCCATTTTCTTGTTCGATTTTTCCGTAATTCCAGGGGCTTCCAGAATGGGGACCCAAAACTGCACTTCTAGATTCCATAACTTGAGTAATTGGACTCCGATTTAGACGTGGGATACCTCTTTGAAATTGTGGTCGAATTCACTAATATTCTACATTTAAAGTTCTTCTTTAATCGATGGTCACAGTTTTGACCCATTTTCATGTTCGATTTTTCCGTAATTCCAGGGGCTTCCAGAATGGGGACCCAAAACTGCACTTCTAGATTCCATAACTTGAGTAATTGGACTCCAATTTAGACGTGGGATACCGCTTTGAAATTGTGGTCGAATTCACTAATATTCTACATTTAAAGTTCTTCTTTAATCGATGGTCACAGTTTTGACCCATTTTCATGTTCGATTTTTCCGTAATTCCAGGGGCTTCCAGAATGGGGACCCAAAACTGCACTTCTAGATTCCATAACTTGAGTAATTAGATTCCGATTTAGACGTTTGATACCTTTTTGAAATTATGGCCGAATTCTCTAATATTCTACATTTAAAGTTCTTCTTTAATCGATGGTCATAGTTTTGACCCATTTTCATGTTCGATTTTTCCGTAATTCCAGGGTTTCCAGAATGGGGACCCAAAACTGCACTTCTAGATTCCATAACTTGAGTAATTTTATTCCGATTTAGACGTTTGATACCTTTTTGAAATTATGGCCGAATTCTCTAATATTCTACATTTAAAGTTCATCTTTAATAGAGGGTCACAGTTTTGACCCATTTTCATGTTCGATTTTTCCGTAATTCCAGGGGTTTCCAGAATGGGGACCCAAAACTTCACTTCTAGATTCCATAACTTGAGTAATTGGACTCCAATTTAGACGTGGGATACCTCTTTGAAATTGTGGTCGAATTCACTAATATTCTACATTTATAGTTCTTCTTTAATCGATGGTCATAGTTTTGTCCCATTTTCATGTTCGATTTTTCCGTTATTCCAGGGGCTTCCAGAATGGTGACCCAAAACTGCACTTCTAGATTCCATAACTTGAGTAATTTGATTCCGATTTAGACGTTTGATACCTTTTTGAAATTATGGCCGAATTCTCTAATATTCTACATTTAAAGTTCTTCTTTAATCGATGGTCATAGTTTTGACCCATTTTCATGTTCGATTTTTCCGTAATTCCAGGGGTTTCCAGAATGGGGACCTAAAACTGCACTTCTAGATTCCATAACTTGAGTAATTTTATTCCGATTTAGACGTTTGATACCTTTTTGAAATTATGGCCGAATTCTCTAATATTCTACATTTAAAGTTCATCTTTAATAGAGGGTCACAGTTTTGACCCATTTTCATGTTCGATTTTTCCGTAATTCCAAGGGCTTCCAGAATGGGGACCCAAAACTTCACTTCTAGATTCCATAACTTGAGTAATTGGACTCCGATTTAGACGTGGGATACCTCTTTGAAATTGTGGTCGAATTCACTAATATTCTACATTTATAGTTCTTCTTTAATCGATGGTCATAGTTTTGACCCATTTTCATGTTCGATTTTTCCGTTATTCCAGGGGCTTCCAGAATGGTGACCCAAAACTGCACTTCTAGATTCCATAACTTGAGTAATTGAATCCCGATTTAGACGTGGGATACCTCTATGAATTTGTCTTATGTTCTAAATCCAAATATTACTTCTTAAAGGAGGTAAAATTTTTTTTGTATTCAAAGCTTCTTTAAATTTTTATACTTGGCAGTTACCAGACTTTTCCCATCGTCTATACACTGTATCTCTTCTCTCCGTCTTAAAGCAGACAATAGTATCGCAATAACAATTACGATGGCAACAAAAGCAAACTGCAATAAACTACAACACAGATACTGCAGGACTTTCCACTCGGTTCCGTAGACGGATCTGTCCCCTCCTACGGATTTTCCTGCCGCTTTCCACTTTCTTTTAGCCAGCTTCTTGCGTCCTCTGTGTGTTGGCAGCGAAATTGCGTTGAATGTTACCTGCCATTTGGCAGAGCGCACACATACGCACAGGGTCTGGGATCCCTTTTAACCCGGGACTCCACCAACCATCAAGCAACCCTCGCCCCCCCTTTACCAGTCGAGTATTAAGTAAATGTCGGGCCTAGGACCTGGGTCCTATATGGTTGTGTGTTTCTGCCTGTAGAGGGGGCGGCTATATACAAAGAAGTTGTCTACAGCATGCATATGCAACATGAAGGACTACGGCTCCTCGCACTCCTCCTTGATTTCCTTACAGTCCCTTTCGTTATTGCGTTTTCGTTCTATGTGGCAGACAACAGACAGGACACCGGTGAAAGGATGGCAGGATGATGGGATAGTGGGACGATGGGATCCTGGGATGGCGACTAAAGGTGCTCAACGATGCTCGCTTGGCGTTTATTTGTTGCCCCCTTTTGTGTTTCGGTTTTTGGTTCGGCATTCGGTCTGTTTGTTTGCTTGCCAGCCAGTATTCTGGCCCACAGAACTGCAACTTTTCCATTAAATCTTCCTTGCAGCTTAGAGATGAGACGTGATTATCCAGTAAAAAATAAAAAAAAAATTAAAAAAGGATAAACAGAAATACTACAGAGGCATTTATTGGTGCTGAGGTATTAAAAATGTCTGAAAATATATACAAACTATAGTTTTTAAATAGTCTATACAATGGTATATAATTCCATGTAACCAACTTATAAACCATTTTTAAACTCTTTTCATCCAGAACAGAATTATCTTAATATTTGGCTAAGGACCACTTGATAAATGTATTTTGATATTTGAGTTAAAAATATGTTGTTAAGTTATACTCTAGTATAATTATTGAATTGTATCCTCCTAGGAATAAAGGTCGCCTTACCGAAAAATGTATAAATAATATTTATTCAATTATATTTTTAAAACTTAAGCGGTATAATTAAATTAAAATCTCTGTCTGATCTATAAGTCAACCTTTTCACACTCCCATCTCTAAAGGATATCTAAAAGACTTCCCGCCCACATCCCTAAATATTGTTTAAGCGGTCCTTTTCTGTTCGCCGCCATTGTCATTGTCTAGACTTGTGTCTATTGGGTTGATAGCTTCACTGGGCCCACACCGAATATTTTCACCCGGCCCTCCATGTCGCATACTTAATATTTGTCTGTAGTAAACTTAAATTAATCATACGCATCGTTGTGCAGCATAAAAATTGGCAGAACTTTGTGCTTTTCATTCTGAAACGAGGTTCAAAGGGCGGCAAATGTTCGAATTGAGCCATTGAATGGCTGGCCAAAGCCCTAGATATCCACACACTGCCACCTTTGGAGCAAACAAATAAGTGTGTCCTGTCCGTACGTGCGTGTCCTTTGGTGTCCTTTGCTGCCTCTGTACAGAGAGTATATTTGTTGACATGTAATTGTAACTAAATATTTTAAATTGCTTTAAAATAAAGAGAAAAGCTTAACGTTCGTTCCGCCCTCGTTTCCAAAAAAGGTTATGCAAATGACAAAGTTTGCAGGATGCACACACACACACTCACACACACACAAATGCATTAAGAGGGAGATAGAATGAGGTGGGGGAAATGAGAGTGGAAGCGAGAGATATGTGCGGCAGGTGAGGATGCAACGTTTGTGTAAATAACATAAAATTCGTATTTATACACAGCATGCAAGTAAACACTAGTGGGGGCGGGACGGGCGCACAGTGGTGGCGTTATAGGGGGGGCTTTTGGGAAAAAGGGGGAGTGACATGGGCGGCAACGGGAGGCGGCAGGCTGCAACAGCAGCTGAGGAGAATCATGAAATTTCTGTTTGCATTTTACATTTGACTGCGTGTCGGTGTCAGGATAACTACGTGCACGTGTCCTTGTGTGGGTATGTTTGGATATGCGAGCTTATATATGTATGTGTATTGGTTTCTGTGTGTGTGTGCCTGTGTATATTTATGGTAGAGTGAGAGTACATCACTCGTTGTGTGTGTGTGTGTTCGGGAGCCTGATATGTGGAAATGCTTTTATCAGTGGCAGACGTGAAACAAGTGAGAAATACTTTGGAATTAACAATGATTGCATTCTGAGAATGTCCTGTAAATTATAATAGTCATTGTAACCTTTAATTTAAGAAAGACTGGACAAATAAAATTTAAAAAAGTTCATAATATATAATAAGTTCATAATATATAATATATTCATAATAAAAAGCCCCACGTTGGGCGCCAGTTTTAAGCGTCATCAGTTCTTCACAATATCAGTTATCCCAATATATTATATAATATTTCAATACATTACAATTTCGCTTTTAAATTCTCGACAATTAAACTTAACAAATAACTACAATAAATCAAGGAGTTGGTTGATTGGTTGTATTTAAGTTACTTAGGTGTCTTTCACAACATTTGTTAACCCAATACACCCAATTGTATACCCTTTAAAAACATTGAGATAGCATTTTACAGCCATGAAATTTGCAGTTTATTGCCTTCGTTTTTATGTAGGCGGCAGAGCAGTGTATCTCCATCGAAAGAGAGGGAGTTAAACCGCACACACAGGCTGGCAGGGATATGAAAGGGACACAGAACTGTTGCAGTTACAAATTAATTGCATTTCGGCAAAGAGCTAAAACATCGATTTGCATTTGTATTTTGTAATTTCTGATGTGGCATTTTGTGCATAATAAATGTCAACGCAGGAGGCGGAGGAGGCGTGGCCGTGTAATTAACACCACAAAGGAGACACCCATCGCACTTGTCAGCGAGTCACTTAAGAGACTCCGCGACCTTCAATCATCAATCAGTCAAGCCATCAATCATTCAATGGTGACCACAGCGAAAAAAAAACAAGTTTTCCAACCGCATTCTTCAACGCAAACGGAGACAATTTAGAGTCGTAAATAGTTACAGTCTTCGACAGTTATGCGAAAATATGATCGAGAGTTATCGATAGCCAGTCAATAGATTGCGACAAAGAGAGATATCATGCGAAAGCTAAAAAATATTATAGAGAGGTGGAGAGAAGTTAATTAGGCGCCCGTGCTAATTGTCACAGTGTCTTCTCTTTTTCTCCACCTGTTCTCGCAGTTACTTCAATTAGTTTTACATGCACCTTAGCGTCTGCTACTAAAAAAACTGGTTTCCCTATCTCTGTCTCTCTCTTTCTTTCTCTCCTTCTGACCGAAGAAAGGAGCAAGAAGAGAGAGATAGACAGACATTTTGAGAATGAGACATACAGACAGAGCAGTACCTATCGTTGACATTTTAGCCAAGCTCATTGGCAATATTAATTAACAGAATTAATAAAACATTTGTACGAGTATCTGCAGCCAGCAAGAAATATTAATTAACTTGAACCGCTTCCAGTAACTTGCTTCCGTTGCCACTGCAGCAGATGGGACGGGCTTGGATCGGCGGAGGGGTGGTGGTGCGGCGTTGTGTGTTATACAATAATTAAGTTTTCAGCACCTGCGTGAGTCCGAGTTGGAGCCGCTGCCGCTGCAGCTGCTCGTGTTTAGCTCTTAAGCCTGTCCAGACAACCGGCCAAAAGCCAATGGGCGGTTTCCAAGATCCAACAGCCTTGGGCGCTATTAGAGAGGGGCTCTATAAATTTTAAAATGCTTGTGAGGATTTAAGTATTTATTGACAGATATTTTGTATAAGTTTCATAAATTTTACAGGTCAATTTAAGATTAAGTCAAACAGTTAGGAACATGGTTAATACATGTATTTTCTCGTGTTTATTTAAGAATTAAATATATTTACTAACAGTTCTGGTTCTTATAATATGAATATATATGATTAAAATTAATACCGCCCCACGTTGGGCGCCAAATACTTACCTCAACTCCTCTCCTGCCTTAGTTAACCGAAAAATTTCTTTAAAAAATTGTCGCCCGATCGCCTCGACCGACTGTCGCTTTTTGGTGGCCACTGTGGCGCATGTTTGGGCCACTTTACATGGCCTGGCCAGTTTCAAATTTCAGTCCTGTTTGGTACCACAGTTCCCTCTACCCCCTCCCCTTCTACAAGTCTTTAAGCAACTGTTTCTTGATCGTTTCCTTGCTCCTGTTTCGGGTTATGCGTGAGCGGCGCTGTTGACGTGTTTGTTGCACATGCGCATTAACCTGGCCGCAAATTGTAATTACCACAACGCATTACAACATAATTTCCAATTGCCCCGCCCACCCTCTCCTGCTCCCTTGGGTGTGAATTTAATGATATGAGACTGGGCGACTGGGCGACTGAGAGGATCAGATCAGACAGATGCCGAAAGAAAGTTCGCCCCAATTGCCGTGTCTAAGTGGCAGTGAGGCAAAGTGAAGGGCCATCCACCTCTTGGTAATAACATAATAAGCCAAAATATTGTTGGCATTGGAATTCAATTAGTAAAATGCGGCAGAAAAAAGGTATGTGAAAGGAAGCTGAACGATATGATGTCCAGCCAGTCAGCCCTCTTCTCACCCAGTTTGAGGTCAATTGTCGAGAATATCTCGGTATGTGGAGAGGGCCAACTTGAATCCGAACTTCAGGTTCGATCCCAAGCACGTGCACTCGACCAGTTTTCTGTGGGCTGCTGCCCTCTAGACAAATTGACCAGGCTTCGGATTCGGTTGCGGCTTCCCAGTGGCCAACTCCTCTTACCTGTTCCTGTTTGCTCTCCACATGTGCCTATGTTTGTGTGTGGATGCCATCAGGTGTCGTGTATTTTGTCAGATATATTTGCGTTTCGATTTTTCCGCCTCACTGCAGACAGAAGTTGTTCGACCGGCCATGTCGTGATCGGCAGGCAGAGAATGTTGGGTTTTGTTTTCACGGCGAAGAGCTGTTAGGGGGAGGATCCCATATCTAGCCAGTATCGGGGGATTTTGCTTTGATTTCCTGTGAACAAAGATGGTCTATTATCTATGGTGCAAGCTAAGGTTGTTCGCTGTGATTTTACACGTGAATAAAAGTATATTAAAAGATTTATTTTAGAGAAAGAGAGTATCTTTTATTCTTGGGCATTTATAAAAAAATCTTTTGATTTTTTAAATTTAAATTTAAGTTTTATAATTTGTTGTAATCCTTTAAAATCCAATATTAACTATTTATTTGAACACACATTTAAGCTCAAAAATATTTCAATAACAATTTGAGTTTATCTGTTTTGCACGCAATCAAAGATCCCCAAACCAAAATCAATATAATAGGCTTTTTCCAGGCTTAACAAGTGTTTTGCATCTTTCTAACCATTTTCCAGTGTTTGGACATCGTGGCTGTGGGAGCATCTTTTCTATTGGCCAAAAAAAATCTTGACCCAGGTCTAGACAACCGAACTGCAGTGAAATAGAGCCGGCTGGAGTGAAGTGGAGTGAAGCGGATTGGACTGCTCTGGGTTGGATGTTTGGTTGTGGCTGTGGAGCCTCGGCTCAAACTCGTTTCAATTAAAATTCTTGGCTAAGAAGCGACAACAACAGAAGTTGGCAGCAAACAAACAAACCAAGCGACCGTCCGAGAAGCGGCCAAGAAACCAACAAAAAATAAAAAAAATAAAAGCGGCCAATGGCAGCAAAAAGACAAATTAAAGGGGATTATGAGAGGAGCAGACAGGCGGAGGATATATCTTATATATATATATGTATGGGAATGCAACTGGCAAAAGGCTTCTCTTTTCTCCTCCGCCGTTTGCGTGTAAGTAAATTTTGCAGAAATTGGTGCAGAAGACAAAGGAAAAGCACATAAAATAAAATAATAACAGACGCAATCCAAAAGGAGACCGAGACGATGATGACGACGGGCCAATGACTAAATGACTGACTAAGTGCCAAAATGGTGAAAAGAGGGACAAGGGGGATACACCGGAAGAAAGTCCTTATCGTATATAGATATCTACATATCATGATGATAATAGCATATTTAATACCATCAAATTTAATGAAAATAGTCACGAATAAGATACTTTTAACTTGGTTCTTAACAATTTGTAGTTATACCTTATCGGCAAACCAAATATTATATCTCGTATAATCGAGTTAATATTCGATAAGCAAGAAAATCATATTTAATTCAGGATATTCTCTCTTCTTATCTATTGGAATAACCTTTAGTTTCTTAGTCTTACATAAAGTAGTTTGTTTTCTGTGTAGCATACAGGGACTTTTGGGACTAAATGCGAAATCGAAACGAGAGATCGAGAGGTAGGGCATATGTATACGCATATATATATAAAATACGAGTGCCGCCTTCAACGTCTGTCCTCCCCCTACCACTTTTACCTCTCCAAAACCCCCCCCTTTATACCCCTTATAAGCCCTGCTCGATCTTCTTCTCATCTTCGATCCATTGCCAGTCGTCGCCGTCGTCGCTCATTATAAATTTTTTTAATCGGCTGCGCTGCTGCACACAGGAAAACATCAAAGATCCGTCTGCCAGAAGCGACCATATCCTCTGGTCATCTCCCCACCTTTTCAGCAGATCCTGCTGAAAGTTTAAATATTTAAAACAAAGTCCCCATCATCCTCCCGCGGCTCCTGCATCTGCAACATTCCTGGCGATCGCTCGCCCCCACCTCCATTTGGGCCTCCTCCATATCTTGCTTTTATTTTTTTTACCGCATCCTCGTAGCGGCCAAGACCCAAACACACTCCGCACATGGTTAATATTTTCCTTTATTTTTTTTTTTGGACTTGGACGGACCTGTCGTCGTCGTCCGTCTGGAACTTCGACTTTGGCTCCGTTTCGGTTTCGTTTCGAATTGGCAACTGTTGGTGTATTTCACCTGGCATCGGTCATTAAATGCCCTCAAAATGCATCCAACAAAAGAACTCAGCAAGTTAAAAGGGCATAACAGCAGCCACAATTCCAGGGTCCCATGCATATTTTGTATTTATTTAATATTGTTTATGTATAATACAAATTGTTCAGGTGCATTGGGCAGCTGAGCGATGTCGAGATATAATCTGAGGAATAACTGGGATCGCAAGATAAGGGTGGAATAAAAATACAGCATAAAGAAGGGGCTTATAAAGAAATCATAAATTAATAAGGAGTTAAGGAATGCACTCTTATAAAGTTATTAAATTAAGCTTGCAAGACGATCTTTTTTATTTTTTTTATTTCTTTCGTTTTTTAATAATAAACTTATTATGGTCTAAATATTGAATAAATTAAATTACTCTACTTTAATCTTTTAATCATCATCCCAAATATTTGTACATAATTAATTAACAAATTTTATCGTTCGCTTTACATTTTTCCCCCTTTTAATATTCATATCTGCTTAATGCATTATAATTGAATCTGATTAAATCATTCAGATCATCACTCAATTATATACACAATCATCTACATCAAGAAATTATCATACACAAATTCTTTTCATTCACAAACTCTTTATTAATTTTTAGCATAATCATCTTTAGTGCCGCGTCATGCTTGCATATACAGTTTTTTTTTTGGGACACATTGCACTTCATATCTTTGCTTTTGTTTTGTATCTTTCGAATGCCTTTTGTATCTTTTGTGGCAAGTTTTACATGGGGAGTGAGGATGAGGAAGCAGAATGTGCGTGTGTCGAGTGGCCAAAAAGTGCCAGCAACATAAGAGAGACAAGAGACAACAGGAAGCAGCTGCTAAAAAATTCTGGGAAATATAACATTGCTGCGTTAAAAAAAAATACATGTATATAGTCTTTGCTTCTGCGCCTCGAATTCGAGTTGCATATAATTTAATAAATTCAAAATGAGACGGAGATAAGCTCAGCGCAAAACAACTTCATTATTAGAGAGGAGAAAAATCTTACGACTTTGGGGTCAATAGTATCCCAAGGAATTCAATGGGTTCTTTGCATTTGTTGTGGCCCAAGTCCAAAAGAGCTAAGGCCAAGGCAAGTTGGTCCAAAGCAGAAGCTGAAAGAAGTGCCACCCCCCTTGAAAACCTCCCAGCTGTACACAGTGAGAAATGATTTTAAGATCATTGTAAGATTTCCTTTTTATAGGATGAAAAAGATTGAAATACATACTTTTTTAATAATATAAAATAATACTATCTTTTAAAGTTAATTCAAATATTTTCATTCGCAAGATATTTTTTGATAATTTCCAGGAGCTTAAAAATTGTATCTCTTAGTTTCCATCGTTAAAGTAAAGTTTGGGAATTTAATTTCCTAAATAACAGATTTAAAACGATATTGATTTAGAAAAGTGTGAAATTCGGTTGAAAATTGTTTGAATTTGGATAATTTTTTAGCAGTAGATAGTTAATGACTTTATGTAAATATAAGCAATTATTCTATAAGTAATCTAATATTTTTCCTGTGTACCTCTCACAAGGAAGCGCATTTTTAAATGCCAAAACAAATGGAAAAATTAAAGCCAACGAACGAGGAAGCAAGGGCCGAGAGGGGGAAAGAGACGGCATCTAAACCTGCCAGCCGGTGAAAGAGTGAGATGGGGCGACCGAGAGTTGACTGTAAAAATGCATCTAAGCCGTTTATTTTTTTCTATTTTTTTTGTTGCTGCCTTGCTTCTTTTGCTTTTTCAACTTTTACCAACTGGTTTGTGACCACTCTCCTAACCCAAGCTCACCCACCGCCACCCCCTCCATCCGAAACTGACACAGCAGCCGCAACACTTTTATTATATGCCTTCATCTAATAAGCCAAAGCCAAAGCCAAAGACCAAGGCGAGCTTCTGCTGAATCTGAGGCTGCAGAAACGGCTATTGAGCTATCCGTGTCCAATTGCCAACTTCAACTGCAACTCCGACTCCAACTTCAACTCCAGATACATACATACTCGTACTCTCCAGTTGTAGTTCTATCGCCAGACGATGATCACCAAACATGATTGTTCAACTTTGCTGTTTTAACGCCAAATAAAATAAATCAAATTCCTGAGCGGTCGTCGACTAGACGTATGAGCTTTTCTAGCTGGAGGTTGAATAGAGATGGCCAAAAGTGAGGTCGTAAGATACCTGTTTCATACAATTAAGCATAATAAAAAAATTTCATATATCTTAATAAGCTGCAAGAATTGGAAACTAAGTTTATTAGTAGAATCTGATTTTGCGGTGTTTATTTTTATGATTTTAACATAAAGACACAAGATAGTTGTGTTGTTAAATATATGATAGATTGTATATTTTTGAGACTCATTTATTTTAAAAACAACTTCGAATTCAACAAACTTAATTGTCATAGTTTTTACTATTTTATACTCAGTTTTAGTTATTAGTGTGGTTTTCTTGCAATGTCGGGTTTTTAAAAATATTGAGCTATACTTTCAGAAGTTATACCTACTATTTAAAAAAATGGTATCTATGTTATTTATAATAACCTATAAATAAATACAAACATCACAATCTTCCATTTTTATTAAAAACAGTGTAAGAAGTTAATTAAAACATAACAATATACCAACTCTATAAATACTGTATAAAAATATCACCGTAGAATAAAAGCAAATCCCCTTGGGCCAACCACATGACCAGGCAGAGCTGTTAAAACGGGGACCCTGACTAGATCGGTCTCAAAAAGCCCCCTGGCTTTTCTGCTTGACCTCACTCAGCAGAACCACCTCCTAAGTCCCTGTTCCCGCCCCCTGCGATCCCGCCTCCTGGCCAATGGCACCAAGTGTCGATCGGCGTGGATGTGGTGAATGTCGATGTCCTAGGCCATATAATAAACTTGAGGAATGCCGCAAGAAGATCGGCAGCAGAAAGGGGAGAGTCGAGTCCAAATGCAAACGGCTACCAAACCGGCGATGAAGACTCCCAGAAGAATCTGAATTCAGCTACAGCTACAGCTACAGCTACAGCTCCATGTCCAGCTTCAGTTTCAGCTCCAGTTGGGGCCCCGAAACATGTTAAAGGCAGAGATTAAATTCAAATAAATCGACATGGTCGCCTGGAAATGAAAACATTCACAGAACACACGAGACAATAACAACAACGGGAGGAGATGAGGCCGTTGTGGAGTCACAACAACGATAAGCAGGAATGATCAGTATAGAGGGATGTGATTTTTACAAACCCGACTTGGGGAATACACAGTAATTATGATGGAAAAATATTGGAAACTATTTTATAAGATAATTTAAAAATGTTAAATTTTTTCAAAAACCATAAAAGCCATGATATAATACTTATTCTAATAACAGCCTGATAATAGGATGTAATAAACAATAATATTGTTAGCATTATTATTATTGAAAGAGATATACAAGTATACAAAACTTAAAGAACTTATATAAATTAATAAAATATTTAAAAAGACCATGTGTAATTAAAAGTTTTTCAAAAACGTTAAACACTTTATAGTTCCATTAGGTCGTATTGTAAATTCTTATAAAACAATTACTATTAAAAAACATTTATAATAAAATCTTATATAGTAAAATCTATTCTAAAATCTATTTAAAAGGGTCGAGTTAAGGCTCCCTAGGCTTTATTGCGGTTCTACCCTTTATACCCTATAATACCCTATAGGTGATCCAACCATCTGAGGAAATTTTGCTTGCTGCCTGACGATTTGCGTGGCTCAAGCACACACTGAAAGACCAAAAGAGGGGACCGAAAGGAAGGAGTACGGATTTCTGGTGATAAAGGGCTGCAGGGGGAGGGCCTCATCAGAGGAGGGGGCGCAGCCAATTTGCGAATATTTTCATTTCAATTGCGCGACGGCTCCCAGGATTGAGCTCCTCCTCGCCATTCCACTCCATTGCCCCTTAAGTCCATGGGTCCCTGTCCAAGTCCATTTCTGATTCCGAGTCTTCTGCGGCCATTGACACACAGCAAACACACACACACCGAAGGCAGACCGAGGAAGACTGGGGATCCAAAGACCCAACCAAACACAGAAGACAGCTCAGAGCGCGTTTTTCTCGGGTCATACGTCCCGGGCAAGGCCAACCCATCAATAGAAGGGGGAGGGAGGTTTACAGATCTCTGATCCCCAATGCAGGTACACAAAACGTCACTTGGTGGGATGATCTATGTATGCAAAGAGTTTTTTGGCACCGCTCACCTGTGCCTTGTCCATACATTTCTGATCCCCTTGGTTAGCCTCAGGTTCGAGGACTTTCAAAATAAGATCTGGGGATCGAGACCCCTGAGAAACCCCATCAAGGCTATCATTAGTCCATAAGCCTCGGGCCAAAAACTTTTTCGGCATTTTTTATTTCTTCTTCTGGTCATGGGGGAAAAATACCCTGCCATGGGTAAACTTTTAAAGTGGGGATGGTTGCAATCGTGTGCTACATATGAAGCTATAATACAACGATATATGTTTTTAGATAAGTACGAATCAAAATCCTTATGAAATATTGTTAATGCTACGGAACGGGGTATAAAAGGTTACTGATATTATACTAATTCTTATATTATAGAGATTTTATTATAATACAATTTATTATTTAATAAATCATTTCGAGTTCCTTAGCTATAGGGCATATCTAAGTCGATCTCTAACCTTTCCCGAATCATTCTAGTCGCTTATTTCCTTATGCATCATCGCCTTTTGTTTGTGCAAAACTTTCTTAAAAATTCATTTCTGCACCGGCTTCTGCTGTCTGCAGTCGACGCCGGCAGCGCTGCCCGGACAGACTAGTTTGGTATCTTGAAGTTGAAATAAAAATTATTTACGATCGTTTTGTCAGCGGCCAAGAACTGGACGCTACACAGACCGCAGAGCGGACCACTGACCACTGACCACTGACCACCGGCCAACGGCGACCGGTGTCCAATGTCCGGTGTTCGATGTTCGGTGCTTGGTACTCGGTGGCTTTGGTCACCTTCAGCACAACTGTCGCCGCCCGCCCCGCCCCCCTAGACGCCCCCCTTGCCACGCCCATTTACCACTTGTTGCTGATCTTGACTTTGTTGTATTTCACGCTCATCAAAAGCATTCAGCATTCGGACAGCAGCAACTGTTGTATCTGTCTAGTGATGGGAAAACTTTGTATCTGTAAAAAAAGTAACTAAGACAGCTTAATAGTAAGGCTCCCAAAAAAAAAAATTCCTCTTGGTTTTCTTGGTACTATGATATTTTCTATGGTATTATTTTATAATATAGTTATTTTCTTAGCCTTGTTACTAATTTGGGGTCTTGCTTTAATCCATTCTAATAAAACTAAATATAGTATTATATTATTATGATCATAATAAAATCCTTTAAATTGCGGTACAGGGCCTATTGAAAGTATTTAGATACAACCATCACGATACTGTCCATCACCTGTCTTTGAGTTCTTGATTCTCATAGTTCTCTGGGTTCGGGTTCTCAAAGTTCTCGGCGTTCTCTGGTGAGCAACTGGCACATCTCTTGACGGTCAGGTTCGGTCGGTGTCTTGCGTGCGGCTTTGGTTAATCGGCTATGAACAGTTATCGGACTGGTTTTATATTGCTTAGCATTTGTTATATGTGTAGCGGCCAAGTGGGGAACTTCGTACCTCCACGCTTCCCGGACCGCAGCTATTTATATTGGAATTAGTGCGCTTCTGATTCGATAAGCGAATTGCGCGAGTTTTAATAAGCGTGTTCAGTTGGACATTTAGATATGCCCCGGTGTCGTCGGGTATTTTTCTAGTTTGCCGCTGAATTTATTATCAATTATGAAGCGACTGGAACTGGGAAATGAAAATCAGCTTAGACTACGGTTTAACTGTCAGTCGATTTTCTACCATTAGAATTCAGAATTGATGGAAACTGTTCTTTATTTTTAAATACATTTTGATGTTTTTAGATCCCTAATTTTTTGATGTTGCATAGATTTTTTATGCCTAGTTAAATATTTCCAGGCAACTTTAAATAGGTTGTCTTATTTATTAAACAGTAATTATTTCTATAACTTAACCATAAATTTATACTAAAGTATTTTTTTTTTACTTGTACACATACTTGTGGAATACTTGTAGATACCTTAAGCCTTTAAATACATATATTGGAGTACAATAAATATTTTTATAATGAAAGACCTAACTTGGCTTCCGGAAATGTTTATAAATAGTTAAGTTAACACAGTTTTCTTTTTGGCTTGTTCTTAATATATATCGAAGGAAAAGGTTATTTCGTAGTTCCCTGGCAAATGGACTTGTGTATATGAATAGTAAATCCGCACACACCCACGGCAAACACACAGACGCTGGCAAGTTTATCGTATTTATGGGTCGAGGCTACTCGGAGACCGTTAAAAGAGAGCGAAGGTTGCCACCGGCGGGCGGAGGCGTTTAATGGGTGGCCCGGCAAGGTGGGCGAGGTCGTTTCACTCTAACGGTTCTCGGTTCTCGGCGGATTGTGGGTGGTCTGTTATTGCCCGTTGGGTGTACGATGTACGGCTATGTATATCTGTCCTCTGTTTTAGCCCGCGCACATACAAAATTTTCTTTATGAATCTAAACCGAGGGAAAAGGATACGTGGGTGGGAGGGGGGCTTTATGGGACTGGGGGGTTGTAGGTCGCAGGTCGTGAAGAGGAGCCTCCGAGGGTGGCTAACTGACGAAGGTTAACAATAAGCTGGCGCGCCATCCTTGCGGCAGTTGAAGGTTAATAAATATGCATGACAAAAACACAGCAGAGGCAAACATTTTGTTTTCTTTTTTTTTGCTACTCTCTTTTGGTCTCTTAGCTTCCATTTATAGATTGAAAATGCTATCTTTAATGACGTCACTGTTTTCGGCGAAATGACGTAACGACTGCCTGTTGTTTTCTTAGCACAGAAATTGGTTGCCGGTGGCATTTCAATCACCCACACAATTTCCCATCGAATTCAAGCCCTGTTGCCTGGAAATGAAAACATTTGAAGATATTTATAAATCTTCTGAATGTATTTGGGTCTTTGAACATTGCTAAACTGAAGCCAGTTAATTGCTAGCAAATACGAATTTAATGCTTAAAATATTAAAATTAATATTCTTCTTCTATAAAAACCCTAGACACAAAAATATTTAAACTGAAAAATGTTCTTATTGCCATCAATTTAAAGATACTTCTAGGATAGGATAAGATTTTGAAGAATTATAAGGCTATAATTTGGCAAAAAATATAACAAAGCAAATTTAGTCTGTTAATTAAGTCTTAAGAATGCTCGAAGATCTTAAACAATTGTGTAAATATGTATTCAGTCAAAAAACCTACGAGTTTGCATCAAAAAACGAGTGCGAGTTGCACACCCCGTTGGGAAGGTTAAAGGTTGCTCAATTGACATTTTCGCCAGAAGAAAGATGCAGCAGGTGGCGGCTTTTAAATTAAAATTTCTATCGCTCTGCGTTTGCTAATTAGCAAACCGGCGAAGCGAGGCGAGCTTGAGCAGTATTGTTTACCGAGGGTTGGTGGGTGGCCTTTAACGAAGTTAGCTTTTTATAGCATACTTTCTGGGGTATCGGAGATCAACCCCACGCATATGAAATTCTTTACGCCCGCTGGCTATGTCAACACATGCGCCACCTGTCGCCAATTTCGCGCTACCCCAAAACCAACGACATTCTTTGTCCCCCCTTTTACCCATCAAAAAATATGCAACCCCTTCAGGAGCCAACCTGCACCGCTTTTGGAGCAATAAAAGTCTCACGCAGTTCACCTTTTTTAGCCTTTGGGTCGCTATTGCCTTTTACATTAAAGGGCGGCCCCACCAATGCCAGTTTACAATGCACAAGGACGGCCCTCGAAGGATCCCCATGTTCCCGTTCTGATTCTTTGACACTGAGGAAAAATTTGTATAAAAAAATGAACATTGAGGGAACTTAAATATATTTAACAAAGATGGTGATCAATGTTTTTTAAGATCAAATTAAAAATTTGTAATCTTATTTTAAGTGTATTTTTAAAGTTAAATAGTTAGTTTTTATTGATAACTTAAGTTTTTCTCTGAAGAAAAATGCCAGCTTAATTTTACAATTTACTAATTTACCCAATTTTATATTTTCAGAAAAAAATGTCCAATGATACAACTGAAATATTTTTTACAAAGATGTTTTCAATCTAAAATTTGTTGGCACTTAGCAAAAACATGATAAAGGTTCTTAGGAACATATATTTTTAAATTCATAGTATTTTTTTTAGTAAAAATATAATTTTTATCAGTGTAATAGCTACCCCCAGTCTCCCCATTTCACAACTGCTGCTTTTTCTTCTTGGCGCGACACAAATTGCCAACGTTTTTGCATCCTTTTTCCATATTTCTTGTGTGCACCCACACCATCCTGCCGCACACTCACTCTGCGCCTGTGTGTGTGTGTATGTATATTGTCGAGTGGCAGTGAGTGTGTGCGTTTGTGTCGGGAACATAATTACATATTGTGCGCTGTCACTTTTGGCGCTCCTGCTGCCTCGAACAATGACAAAAAACCCAGCACACTTCCCCACCTCTTTGTCCCGATTTCATTTATAGCTCTGCACATACACATATATATATATATATTTATATATACATACAAACGGGAATTCCCCTTTTCTCGGGAAAAGCACCCCCAACTCCTCTTTGAAAGCCTTCTCCATTTGCCATCTTTGTTTCGCTCCTGCTGCCGTTGTTGTTATTTATGTAATTATTAACATTTTCCCTGTTATGTTCGCTGTTGGCATTGTCACTCCGTCGACATTATCGTCCTTGCCACGCCCCCACATCCTCCCCCGCCCACTGTCGTCCCCCCACTTTTCCCCCCACTTAGTTGTTATTGCAATTGTTGTCATCGTCCTTTTCCAACGCCTCACTTTTCCATTGCTGTTTTCATTTAAATAATAATTTCATTGCAAAACGCCTTCGCTGATGGCCGTGGGGGGCCGTCAAGGGGTTAATGCCGTTGGGGGTGGGTGCCACCCCCAGGCAAAACAAAAGAGCAGAAAAAGGGCTAATGAGTGAAATGTTTGCTCTTTGAGCAATGGGAAAATGTAATATTTAAATTCGTTATTTGCGCGTATACGTAATACTTAAAGGTCCTCGGAAAAACAAAGTAGATTTCTTAATTAAAATGAATCAAATACAAAAAGGGAAGGGGTTGTTTTTGATATTTTATTTGAAGTATGGTTTTATTTTAAACTGAATTTATTTATTTCCATTGAATAATTCACTTAGAAGTTAATCAATAATGGAATTATTGAAAAAACATTATAATGGAATAATACTAAAAACATTTAGCATTTTTAAAATATGTATTATACTTTGTAAATTAAAGTACTCTTTAAAAAATCGAAATATTACAATTTTGTTTGAACTATGGTTTTATTTTTTATATTTTTTAGAACTAAATCAGAAATGGAATAATTTGAAAAAATGTTCTTGGAATTATAATGGAAAAATGGTAAAATCCAAGAGTAACAGTTTAATGATATAGATTTTAAATAAAAAAATATATTACTTCAAGATAACTTTAAAATATAAATGATATTAATTTTTAAAAATGTTTAAGAGAATCCTATTATTTTACCATGTTTGTTTCCATATATCATCCTCTACATTTATATTAAACTAAGATCGAACCACTTTAAATTCACTTTAATAATTTTATAGTAATTTATTCTTATCCGCCAATCACCCACACACATACACACTCTTACACACACCATCTCACCCCACCAGTACATATGTACTCATCGTTTTTGTCGTGGCATGCAAAATCTGCTCAACTAATGAATTCAAGCGTATTAATTATTACGCATACGCCACATTGTGCGAAGGCCGTTGAGCACACAAGCAGCCAACCGCCCCCCTTTATCCACCCCCACCCCCTGACACACACACACACACACACAGGCACACCCGCAAACACATACTTGGAAAGGCGCAAATTGTGCCAGGCGTTTTTGGAGTTCCCTGGCTTCTTTTTTCCCTGTTTGTTTTCATTTCCTTTGTTTTTTTCGGGTGGCAAGTGGTGTTGGTGTTGGTGGTGCTGGTGATGCTTCCTGCGCTGCCGTTTAGAGAGGCTGCCAAAAAACATTTATACAAAATTTCGCACGAAAATACACACTCACTCAGCCACGCAAAACATATATGCATATATACATACATACATACATACGGAGCGCATAAAAGTTTTAGCACAGCAGCAAAAATGCCAAAAAGTTTTGCACAGCCAAAAAGGAAGACTAAAAGGAAAAACGTAAAGCGGAGCAAAAACCCAGCAACAAGAAAAATCTATGAAAATGAAAATTAAAGCAAAGCTGTTTGGCAGGGGGTTGGGGAATTGGGGTTACGGACTGTATTTAGGGTGTGATGCAGATGTGGCTCTGGGGTAGGGTATGGAAAATTGTATTTCTGTATTTGAGAAAAAAAAACAATTGACAAATATTTTCTGATCCATATTTTTAGCTAAAACAATTTTTGTATATTTGAAAAGTGTCTAAAAAATAATATCCGTGACCAAATGTAATAGATATTGCCATGGAAACTTTTGATTTGATATAGCCTTTAACGTCACGTCACATATTTGTTTAATAAATAAAAGTAGCAGAACATATATTTCATTTCTACATTACAAATTCTTGTTTACTTTTTGGGGGATATTAATATTTATAATCATTTTATATAATTTAATCTTGTTAAAAAGGCTTATATATGTAAACTACCTCTAATAAATTACAAATAAATAATAACTTTTTTGAAAAAATTTATATTTTTAGAAAAGATTCACGTTTGTATTGAATTGTCATTATATAATAAAGTTATCATCATCACTATGTGTTAAAGTAAGTACATTTTAATTTTAATTTCAAACATATGTATGGTTTATTTATTATAATAATAATAATATAATATTAATAATATAATAATAATAAGATTAGTAAAAATAATATAATATAACAATATTTATAATATTGTTAAATAAACAAATGTGGCGAATATATTAACCTTATTTCTGTTAATATGTTTTTTTTTACCTATGTATATTTTCTATAATCCTCAGAACATCCAATCTTCGTGGTGCCTCTTATAGAACTTTCTCATCTTTGAAGGCTGCAAAAGTTTTTGGTGGCTCGAGTGAAGAAGAAGGACTCTGAATTGGATGCGAATATTTTGCATGTTTGTGTGTGTGAGGCCGGGCAACTTTTTGGTGACATCGTTGTTTGTGCCAGTGTGTGTGTGTGTGTGTGAGAGTGTGATTGTATTGTTGTTGCTGCTGCCATTTTGCCTGCCACATGGCACAATGGAGAAAGGAGAAGCTCCGTAGTTGGCTTTTGCTGGTTTGACGGTGACTGGGTCCTCGTTTCAGTTGCTCCAGCGTTATCATTCAGTTCGCAAGCTGTTTGCTCATTGTCTATTTATGCAAACCCATACAGCAGCAAAGGGGGGGGGGTTGAAGAGAAAGGGGCAGAAAGGAAGCTGGAGAAAGCAGGGGAGCTACGAGAGAGATATGGGCACGTAAGGCAGCACACATTGTCTGCCTCAAAACTTTTTTGCAGGTTGATGGCTTTCCCCCAGAAAGGCAAAAATGGAGAAAGGGGTCGAGTAGATGGGGATACCATGAGTAGATAGGGACAGTAGTAGACTGGCACACACACACACTTGCATATATATATGCGGCAGACTGAACAGTTACAATTTGCTCGTATCCATGTGTCCATATTCGCTTTCGCAATATCCTTTGCTCCCTTTTCGGGCAAGTGTCGAGTGTTGTCTATATAAATGTTGATCTCAAACCCCCCCCCACCTCATACTACATTTGTACATACTATGTAAAACAGACATTGACAATGCATTTGTAGGACCCCTCTTACGGGAACGCCCCTGTAAACATTTGCATGGCAAATTCAGACAATCGAGAGGATGTTTGCTGGTTAATGTTTGCCTTGATACCAATTGCTGTTGTCTTTATTAATTTCAATTGAATTTTAAAAGAGCTAAGAATAAAAGTATTAAGAATATATGTTTAACCCCTTTGTTTAGTATCCTTGGGATTTTGATTTTTTCTAAATTACTAAGTTAAAAACTATTCCTCTAATTATGAAACTGCATTTGTTAGCTTTTCCTAGAGGATTCCTCTTCGTATTTTTTCTTTTTCGCTTCCAGTGAAATGTTCGCACACACAAAATTCTCTGGGGTTAAAGTGAACGAAAGTGGGGAAAGTTGAAAATGGGGGAAATGAGTGTTGGCTTGTGGATGATACATATGTATGTACATCAGTCTGACCTGTTTGAGAGTCCTGCATGTGTCCTCAGTCCCCTTCGTCCCCATTTGGGATTTGCTTGTCTCGTTTTTGCTGTTTCTCTTTTCTGTTCGCCTGGCAATTTGTAAGCAAAAATTTTTAACTTTTTCTTTTCTCGGAAAAATCCGTGTTTACACATGTGTGTATGTGTGTGTGTGCAGCACATTTGTGGCAAGGGAAATGGGGTTCCAACATGGATAGTATTTCATTCTCTGGGGCCAAGTCCCAATGAGATGTTTACGTTTTGTTGGTGATTATGAAATGGGTATAATGTGGGCAAAGATCTGATGAGTGGCAGGATTCATGTGTAAAGCTTTTGCTGAGGGGTATCTATAATAAAGTTGATGAAATTATTAAATTAATAGTTTTTGGCTTAATTTTTTATGTGAAAATGTACAAATTTAGAAGCAATGTGACTGGAAATGTTTGATGAGGAAGTTCACAAAACATTGAGAATATTTGGGGTTATCATAAAATATATATCGTATGAACTAAGGTTCTCAAATATTTTGTATTGGAAATTGTAATGTGTGTATTTTTTATATTTTTATTTTAATTTATAACTAAGTTAGGGAAATAATTTTACAATTTTTAAAGAGATTCTCCTTATGTTTGATATATACATTTGTTTTTACTTTCCTATAACTGACTAACAATGTTTATAAAAACCTCTTTTTTCTTCAAATAAAGTAACTTAATTTTATTGTATAACAAGAAATGAAAAAGTGGCAAAACTTATGTATATAGTTTTATTCAATCTCTCTCTACTTCTTCAACATTGGCTTTTTGCCACATGGTAATATATAGATTCCTTGGCGTATGTGTATATATCTGCATTATTAAGTATCGCTCACCCACACCTACGTAATTTTGCATACATGACAGGTGCCACAGCGACTTTTACCACCAAAACCCCCTATTTCCCCACCGCTTTTACCAACAGAAAACTCAAACTCGTCTCATCCCGATGCCATTTCCTTTCTCGTGGAAAAGTTGCACCACTTAGCGCTTAAGTGGGCGGCATTCTCATCGCACGGCGCCACCCCCTCTGACATTTTGGCCAAATCTTCTTTAACAAGAGCCACCGACAACACAAAAAGCATAAAATGCTATGAAAAAGCAAACGAAGCCGCCGACAAACGCACGCACACATAGCGAAACTCAAACATAAGTCGCACAAACACACACACACACACACAGACAAGATAGGGGGGCAAAAGTGGGTGGGGGTAGGTGGTTGTGGGTGGTGGTTGGGTGGGTGCTGTTGCTGTAGCTAAAGCCGCAAGGAGTCAGGAGGCGGCAAGGACGTTGTGTTATAAATTTTATGAGCTTGCCACTGGCAGCGATGCTGTGTCTGTATCTGTGTGAGTATGAGTGTGATTGTGAGAGTGTGTGTGTGGCTCATAAAAATAAGTTGCACTCGTGCCACGATTCTCACCACCCACTGCCACCCGTTTTTGCTATAAAAATAAGAGAACTTTCCTCGCTTTGCTGGTGTGTGTGCGTTTGGGTTTTCCTCTGTGTTTATGTGTGTGTGTCTCTTGGCAGTCAGTCAGTCAGCCATTGTTGCTGCTGCCTTCTCCTACACCCTACACCACCCACCACCCACTCATGCCCACATTTTCCGACCCCCCCACCCCCCATTTCCCTTGCTTCGTGTCATCGCTTGGGCTTGACTGGCAAGCGGAAACATAACCAGAAGGATAACGTTATAATGCCCCAGTGTGGCACAATATATACAAAACTGAATACAGCCACAAAAAAAAAAATCAACATTTCTTGCCTCAGTTCTTGCCACCCATTTTTACACCCGCCCACTCCTCTCCTCGTTTTCCACCGATTTTTCTCCGCTTTTCCTTACTCTACTCACTTGTCTTTTTTTCGACTTGTGCTGTTGCTTCCCTTTTTTTTTATTTTTAGCCAGCAAACGAGATCCTTTATTTCTTCAGGTCCTTTTGCCTTCCTTTTTGAAGGGCTGCAAATGGTTAGGGGAATGGTGGGGGGGGGGGGGGGGGGGGGGGGGGGGGGGGATAGTTGAAGGTAAAATAGTAGGTATGTGAACTATTTTTTGGAAAATAAAAGAAAAATGTGAGAAATGACTTGCACTAAACAGTTGGTGTATAAAAAATATATTATATGTGGGTAGCTATAAGTGCAACTGACAGATTATCATCATCTTATATGTTAACTTGGAATTAGAACGGAAACGTAACAGTTATGAAAATATTTATGTAATATGAAGGAATTTTAAATAATTGTTTTAATAATATGGTAATAATTATATTGTTTTTACAAATTTAAATGTTATTTAAAATTTATTTTTATGATGTATATATCAGAATAAGCTTTTTAATTTTCTCAAGTAAAATAATGTAGTATAAGCTAGTTTAAATTAAAATTTAAAATTAAGATATAATTAGCAATATGTGTAATTGTAAATATAAATTTTTTTTATAATATTGGGATAGTACAAAATGGTTTTACAATTTCGTATCTTTTGCAAATATTTTTCATACTATTTTGGGTAATTTTTCGTTTTCTTTTCTTAAACCTGCGTTGATTGCTTTGTATTTTATCCATTTTTGTTTTTTCTTTCTCTGTTTTTGCTATCTGTAGCTTCTGTCAGCCTGTTTTTCTGTTTGTTGCTGCCTTTTTATTTTGTTTCTCCGCTCTTTGTTTGTCTTGTTCCTTACACTCGTTGATTTTGTGCTGCTTTTATGTTTTCTGTTTTTATTTATTGCGTGTGTTCTACTATGATTTAAGTTTTTTTTCGGTTTAATTTTGTTGCTTTATTCTTGCGGGTTAAATATTGTGGAGAGATGGAGTGAAAAAGTCTGATCTGGCGAAGATAAAGTGAAATTCTCTTGTTTGTTTCTTCTCGTTCCGCCTGCCCATAAAAGTATGCTACAAAAAACAGTTCGCCTCTTTTGGGTGGCATTGTGGTGCACCCACACTTGCATACACACTCACACACTCGTAAACAATAGGGGGCTGCAGTTGGGATGGTGAAAATGATTTTCGGGATTTCTCTCTTTATTCTACTGCCTTCCCTCCTCCGCGTATTCCCTATTCTTCCACCTCATGTTCCACTCTTTTACTTCGATGACGATGACGCTGCCATTTCGCCCACTTTTGTTTTCCACGAGCTTGGAGGAGGGGAAGAGGAGGGGAAGAGGCGAGGAGAAGAAAGAAGAATTGGGTAGAAGAGAAGAGGAGAGAGGGAGAGGGGCTGGTGGAAGAGTGGCTGTGACAACGGAACGCAATGTGCGCGAAAATGAAATAAACTTTATGGGTAGATGAGGTTGAGAAGTGCACTGAAAAAATAAAATGAAAAAAGAAAATAAAATAAGTTATTTTTAAATATTAAAAATATTTTAAAATTTCAGTCCAATCAAGTTTTTTAATTTAACGTAGCTACTTGAATAAAACAAAAATGTTTAAGAAAATAAATTTGTAATATGAAATTTTTTTAAATTTTACCTATCTATTTGTATAAAACAAACTTTCTTAAGAAAATAAAATTGTAATATTAATTTATTTTTTTTATTTAACACATCTATTTGTATCAAACAAATTTTTTTTTAAGAAAATAAAAATGTAATATTAAGTTTAATTCACAGTTTTAACTTATATAGGCTTTTCATCTTGAAGTATTAAACATAATATAAAATATAATAATTAAAAAAATCGAAAAAATTACTAAAAAATATTGAGTACTTACCCTAATGCTCTAATCGAAACAAGAAACGAATAAAGTTCATATGCCATCTATAAATATAGTATTTAGTAACTGTAATTACAACAAAAATATTCTAATGTTGTAGCTTTAGTAAGGTATTGATGTAGTACTTTCAATTTATTGTAATCGCTGGTTATAATAGGTGATACATTATGTAGCTCAAATGCAGTTAAAAAGCCCTCTACATTGAACTTTTTTTTTGCCAATTAGAAAATGTAACTATATTTTTTTTTAGTGCTTTGGAGGTGGGGTTTCTGGGAGCTCCTACAGTAGGGACGGGCCATCGTCGACATCGATGCCATGACGGAGGCCAAGTTGAACAGGCGAGAAGCGTGTGCAGCAAGTGGCAATTTCACGCGGCAAGCTTCCACACTCTAAACGGGATGAAAAGCGGAACTCGGGAGGGCGGTGGTGTGGGGTCTGGAGGTTTCTGGTGAAATGTAGGAGACCCACAGAAAACCCATTTTGTATTCAGAGCTCGTAAAGTAGAGAGCGAGGACCGGAAGGGGGCGGTGGGCGTTGGGCGGTGGGTGGGTGAAAAGGAGCTCCGGGTTTGTTCAGGCAATCCCCAAGTGAGTGGGTGAAAAGCGGGGGGGTAACTGATGTTTTATGCTGTGGGTTTTCGAAAATCCTGCGTTGCGTGTTGTTGCTATTGTGGTTTCACCACCCCCTTTGGCAACCCCCTCCCAATCCCCCTCTCACCTGGTAAACGCATAAAACCAAGCCAAAAGGCAGCAGAAACAACAGCAAGAACAACAATGGCAGCGTGCAAAATAAAGGAAAATTGGTAAAAGCAAACTAGAAAATGGCGAAATGTTCGAAAATTGCCAGCAGTTAAATTTTTCAGACCCCCTGGTACCTCCTAAAAAAAAAGAACGCCATAAATGAGAAATGAAACTTGTCTCTGGTGTACGAAATCTCAAAAAAAAGGGGGCTCAACCCAATAGTTAATAAAATCTGACGAAATTAAAGCGTGCTGATCCAGTTACTAAAAAAGGAAAAACAATCCCTTTAATAGCTGTATAAAGTGAAGTTTATCACACCAAAGAAAGCTGTAAATAAACGCTGAATATTTTTATAAACTTTATTTAGTAGTCCATGAAAACTTGGATGGTTAATACTCATAAAAAAGTTATGGTCATGAGCTGAAAACTTGGTTAAAACTAAATGGCTTAGGCATTACTTTTAAATCTTGATGTTTCTGAAGTTTTCGTGTTTGGTTTTTAATAGGGATGTTATAGCCTAAATATATAACTAGTTTTAGTTAATGAAAGTAAACTAGATTTTTATTACTCACTTAACATCACTTAGTGCACAACTAGATTTTGATCAAAATATACTTAAAAAAAAATAAATGGGTTGAAAACATATACAAATAATTTAAAAGTTATTATTGGTAGTACAATTTAAAATCTAAAGGGTTTTGAACAAACAAAAAGCATATCAAATACATATGTTATAAAAAATTGAATCTAATCAAATGATGGTTATAAAATGAAACAATGTTATAAGAATTAATTTAGTAAAACGTCCACCCTTAAAACTATTTTCCCTGAAATTTAAAACTAGTTTGATTTTTCCATAATAAACCGCTTCTGGGAAAAAATGAAAACAGTAAGCAAAAACCAATTTATTCAGAAAAGGCTAAAATCCTAAGGGTTTTGAAAAACAAAAAGCCTATAGAATACACAAGTTAAAAAAATAAAACTAGAAATATCTCAGTTGTATCATGAATTATTGTTATAAAAAGTCGTTTAGTAAATGTTCACCCTTAAAACTATTTTCCCTGAAATTTAAAACTAGTTTGATTTTTCCGTAATAAACCGCTTCTGGGAAAAAATGAAGGCAGTAAGCAAAAACCAAGTTATTCAGAAAAGGTTGCACTTCGCATTATTCTCCTGCGCTTCCATGAATTTGTAAGCCCTGCATTATACAGCTGTAGCATAACTAAGTATATACACATGTGTTTATGTATGTGTGCTGGGAGGGAAAAAAAACACATATTTGCCCACACGACGTATACGTAATTTGCGCATATTGCGTATTCGCTGCATTTTGCTATTTAGCCGGCAAGTTGGCAGCGCAGCAAGAAATGCAGCAGGCAAACACTCCTGGCTTATGTAACCCACAAGTGTTCAAAGGGGGCGTGGCAGGGGGGCGTTGGTGGGCTGGGGCGTCAGTGTCAACAGTGTGCAAGGCGGAAAAAGCGAGCTGAAAAAAAAGCGAGTTTTAAAAAATGAGTGTGTGAGGAGAGTAAAGAAAGGAAAACAGTTCAACTAAGTGAGCAGGCAAAGGGGTGGGTGGGGTAGTTTTTTTGGAAGGGATGGACAGGGGCGTGGCAGGGGGGCTGGGGTGTCAAGCCAGCGCACGGAAGTTGAGTTACAAAATTAAATTGATAATTTTTTCCCTCTTTTTGCTCTCTCAACTGCTTCTGCTGCACTTGCAGTAGGGAAAAACTATTCATATAATTTATTCGTTGTTATAACCATAACTTTGTAAAATAATTGTAAGATTATTAATTTAAAATTTGTTTTCTATTTAATCCTATATTATCCACATACTAGCTATATATTTTGGAAAAATAAAAAGTTATTTTAAAATGAAATCATTTTTATCTAATTTATATTATTCTATCAATATCTATTATTATATCTATATTACCATATATTTTTTTTAACAAATAATTTTATTCGTATACATTTTATATTTTTAATTTAAAGACCCTTATCCTTTTTGTTGTGGGTTACTTTTTTATAATAGATCTTAACAAAATGAAACAATTAAAAATTATAAAACACATATTTACCAAATCGCTGGTAAATATTGACATTTAAACTAAAGATTTTGTAATAAAAGATTTTTGTAATTTTTGTGTTAATAAAATGAGACAACTAAAAATCATGAAACATATATTTAGCCAATCGATAGTTAGTATTGACATTTAAGTTAAAGATTTGTTAATATTTTGAAGAATTTCATTTAATAATGATAAAGATGATACTCCATTTTTTAAATATGCTTTATAAGAGTTAAATAAAATCATTTAAATGCCTTTTTTCATTAATCTTTTATTTAAGTGCGATTTAAAGCCGAATCCCAAGTACTCTTTATTTAATTTTTCACTGGGTTAGCTATTTTTCTCTGTGCACTATAGAATAAAGCGCTGAAAAAGTTGACTCTTCCAGGAGGGGCAAAATAGAACAGGAGCGGAATGAGATCAGGGGTGTCGGGGTAAAAATGGGGATTGGGAATGGGAGCTGGCGGTATATGCCAACAATGGGCAATGTTGTCGTCGTCGTTCCGAGCTGTTCTCCACTGTAATGTGCACCGGAAATGCTTCAAGTACATTCACATGCCAGAAAGCGGCAACAAGAAGGAAAAAAAAATGGGGAAGAAAAAGTGTATATATGGCGGAGAAATCTTCAGAGTGCAAAGAAATGGGTGAAAGAAGCCAAAAGGAAGCTGCCAATGCACTGCCTGGGAATGTGTGTGTGTACGAGAATCTTCTTTCACTGTGCGTGTGTTTGTGTGTCTGTGTGTGTGCTGGCAAGGACAACAGACGCCAATGCACTCAGGCAAGGATGTAGCAAGACGGAGTAAAAAGTGACAAAGAAAATAAGTCACAGATTTATGAATTCCCTATAAGTATGCGAAAATACCCTGGTAACAAACCTAAATTGAATTTGATAAGAAAAACCAGAGGAATTAAATTGAAAATTGATTTATTTAAGTTCTCTCTAGTTGTACTTTCTAATATTTTTAATTATTATCCAAATTATATTTAAGAATTAATAGTTAATCATAATTCCAATGACTCTATTTTATCATAAAAATATATAGCTCCTTTATTTTTTAGTTTTTTTATTAGTCAACAATGGTAACTATTAATTTGTTGCAGATTTTTAAATTTCGCACATGAAGACGTTTAAGAAAATTAAACAGGTTTCTTTAAAATTACAAAATAATGTTTTCTTAATGAATTATTTTCAAGGATTAAAACTTTTACTACATTTTAAATGTTATTCTCTTGAAGAAGCTGTTGTTCTAGAAAATGCACCAAGCAAAAAGTAAACAGAAAATCTCCTTTTTAAATCCCTTCAGGCAATCTGTTCTGCAAAGAACTCAATTGATCTTGATTTAAGAAAAAAAGGAGAATATCCCCCTCAACATTATTTTATTAAGAAATTTATTTAATTTATGCCAAATAAATTTTCCGTCTGGCTGCACTAAACGGCATTTGAGAAAGTGTATCTTCTGGCCCAGCGGTCAACCCCTCTGCATATTGAATGTTTTATTCCTTCATCCCCTTTTGATTACTGAGCGATTTCTTTCCGATTCCTGTGGTTGTGGCCTCCTCTTGCATACGAATTTACATATATAAGGAGTTATACATATATAAATATATATAACAAGTTAAAGTGACCAAAGATTGCGTTGCCAATGATGATGATGATGATGATGAAGTCAGGTCAGTGGTCAGGGAAATCGTAGGGTGAAAAACTTCACAAAACTCAGAGCAAGAAATTATTTTTAGCAGTCGCCATTCTGTGTCTGATAACCATCTCTCTGGCTCCTCGTCCCCATGATTTTCTGCTGTTAATATGACAAAAAGCAAAGGCAAAAGTTTTTCCCTCTTCCAAGATGGAGCCAAAAATGCAGACAAAGTTTTTCCGAGGCAGAGCGAGATTGCAATGCTGGAAAATGGAAAAGGCGGGGGAAGAAAGAAAAGCCAGACAAATTTAAAAGGCTAGAGAAAAGTTTTTGAAACCTCTTCGCCCTCACTAAAAAAGAAACTAAATGAAATTTTCATTGGCCAAAGGATCGGCTGTATATATGTGTATCAGAAAAAGGTATAATACCTATGTTTTTCTACCTATGTGGTGTGTCTGTAAACTGCTCTCACTGATCAACTGCAAATCGGCTTTGATTTACCCCCAGAATGATATTTTCCACTTAGTTCGGTGGGTAGGAAAATGTTTGGGAGGCGCTTTCCTTGTACAACTTTTCATGGGGTTTCATGGCTGACTTGTGTTCAGCCTCTTTACGCTTTTCCTCGGCCATAAGTTGGCTGTTAAATGCTACTTACGACTGGCACAGGAAAATTCAGCCCAATCCCTCATACCCCCCAAAAACGTCTTTGCCTATTACTTTTGGGCTCCATAAAACTTTGTCCTCCTCTTCAGCCATTGACTTTCCTTTCTTTTACTTTTCTGCTCTCTTTATTTTCCCAGCTTGCTTCTTTTTTTCATTTTGTTTTTTTTTTTTGCTGTTGCGCCAACTTTTTCCAGACATTAAAACATCCGAGTCCTGCTCAAGTATATAAAATATCGAAACTGGGAGGGAAAACTTGGGTGTGGCACCTTTTGGCGTTTTAATTACAACGGAAAAGTTACGCTGCCACGGAAGCTGTGAAGGGAAATGCAAATTAATCGATATCATTAGGGTTTATGAAACCACGCCCGCCACCTTTTATCCCCCGAACTTCTAACAAACATTTTGCGGCTTTCTTGAGATGTGCCAAAGAAATTGTGTAAATGGAAATGAAACATTAAATTTTGTTACTGGCAGAAATAGATCTTTGCATTGTTTGGTTATGCAAATTAATTGCCTCGTCTGGCATTCGAGAAGTGAAGGGAATCCAATAAGCGGAACCCCCAACTCTGCAGTTCCTCAAACCTCATAAATGGTAATTTCTTAATGATCGAATGCCCTGATCAGCCTTCAACGCGGCCAAAACAAAACAAATCCAATGGCCCAAACAGAGAGAAATAAGTTGAATAAACACATAAAACTAGACAATAAAGGGATATTTTTATTTTAAATTAAAATTATATTATTTTTAAAGAGGGTAAAATATTTCTGAATTTTATTTGAAGAGAAGAAACTGTTACTGATGTTTTTAAATGTTCTAAGTTCAAGGTAAAAAAAAATTTATTTAAATTTTTTGTTAGTTAATGTAAGTTACACATCGACTTTAAAACACTAAGATATGCAAGGGTAACTTAAAACCTAAATAAATCTACAATAAATTTAGTATACTACAATTTAAAGTTAGTTGTGGAATTTCAGGACTAAATATTTATAGATAAGATAATTCGAAATAACAATTCATAATTTTGTAAAAATTAGTTTCTACGTTTTCTTTCTCTGTAGACGAGCAATAACAAAAAAAGGCAAATCTTTAGCCTAATGGGATTTTTCAACTTATGACAAGTTATGCTAATTTGTTGAGCCACCTACGACCACCCCCTCATCCCGCTGACCCCCAAACATTGGCTGCTTCTCTGCGGGGGAGTCTTCAGTTTCATCTTCGCTATTGTTTGGCTCCACTTGACTTCTATTCAAGTCACTTCAGTGGCCGCCGTGTGTGTGACCCAGTCTTCACTTTTTTAAGATACAGATACAATTAACAGATGAAGAAGCCAGAGAGTCCAAAACTCGAGTATCTCAAATGCTTGAAACTCGAGGGCGGCGTGTAGGAATCCGTGGTCGAATTATGGGATATTTGGTAATGTGCGCTTTGGTAATGAATACCTTGGGTGAAAGCTGTGAATGGGTTCAAATCAGGGTATTATGTTTCTTGTGTTAAAGGTTTATAGTTAAGGGTATTTTAAGGTTTCTAAGAAATTATAATCCTTAACGGTTTAATTAATCGAATATTCGCAGAGAAATCCAATATCAAGATTTCAGTTCTTAACGTATTGCTATATTTTTTAATATTATTTTCAGTCTTTAAGTTTACTGACAAATTTTCTGATTTATTTCTAGAAAATCTCCTGAATATTCCATAACTCTGTAAATTTCTTGCCATAATCTGTGCCCCATTTTTGACATATTTCGATCAAAACCAAAATTCCGATTGCACAACGATTTTAGCTCGCACTCAAATCTCTCGGCAATATGCGGTTTGAAAGATTTATACAGATACCGCTAATTTTTTATCGCTGTTTTATTTGGTTTTTGGCAATACCACAAAACGAGCGACCGCAAAAATATGCGGAGGAAGAAATAAAATCAAATAGAAATAAATGATTATAAAAAAGACAGCCAGCAAATAAAAATAAATGTTAAAACAAAAAAAAGCAAAAATTGGAGGAAAAAATCGAAAAGTCTTTGACAAGTTGAAGCGAAACGTGTTGCCCATGATGGATTGGCGGGATGGAGGGCGGCGGAGGGCGTTGGATCATGCGTGGGATAACACCGAAAAAATTCAGTTATTTCTGCTCGAAAAAATAAAATAAAAGCTTGCCATGGAAACCGGATTGGAACTTTATTTTGTGTGATTTTTTGTTTGCTATTTTTTTTGTTTTTGGCTGTTTTGTTTCACTTGATTTGGATTAGTTTTCGCTTGGATGCTCAACGCATTTACACCCGCCACAGGGCCATGTGTCATTGAGTGCCCCCACCCGCCCATATTCACTTTTTTTCTCACTTCCGCCCAAGTTTGCCTTCCAGCATGACGTATACGCCATGTTGCCGCAGAAAATAGAGCAAAATTACGCATTTAGTTAATCGAATCGAAGCGGAGGCTTTTTCATAAGCACGAGTGTGTACATATATATATTGGCTATTGCCATAATGGGCCATAAAGCATACTCACTTTGCCATCGCGGCACTCACATTTGTATTCACTCTCGCTCATTCATCTATTTGTATGCACGAATTTCCAGTTCCTACCTCAAAAAATTTTTATATTAAGTTAAATTTAGCTTAACATTTTAAGACCACTTTTTTGAATGAAAACCAAAATAGATTAAAAAAAAAATTAGATTAGACAAGAAAAAATAACATGAAATAATCATAAAGTAAATATATCTTAAGGTTTCAAATTCGATACCATATCATAAAATACCGAATTTAATTTTAATTTAAAAAAATATAACACATTAATGTCTTTCCTATATTTTGTATTACTGTGTATTTCAATGAAGTGAACAAATGACACATACCTACACCGCAAATGTTTTATGGGCGCACAGAACCTCCCTTTCCCCACCCAAAAATCGCACACTCAAACACTCACTCGCCGTCACATTCACACTCAATTGCACACACACTCATTCATTGATTCATTCGTTGACTTTGGCTGCTCCTTCGGCCCAACCACAAAATGCATTTCTAATTAAGTTAATTGCGGCAAATGCTAAACTTAAGTCACTAACCTAAATTAATAAAACCGTTGGCTGGCGGGAAGGGGGTGAACCGGGGGAGGGGGTGGTATTGCGTGCTTAGAACTCAGCCGGAGGCATAACTACAAGTTGCTCAAGCAGCGATTGCCCTACGTTATATATTTTGGGGGTCTTAGATTTTTATAATTTTTGACATAATTTAAAATAAAATGAATAAAATTGAATAAATAAAAAAATTATACATATAAACATCCTGTCTTTTTCAAGATTTTTATGTTGTATTTGTCTTTTTTCAATAATAATTCACAAGTTATACATAAAATGGTTTTTGGGATATAATTTTTATTAAAAAAAATGATTAAGTTGTAACGATTTTCCTAAATTTAAAATATTGCTATATTTGAAAAGATAAATTTATTTTCTAATAACATTTTAATAGGCTATATATTCAATAAAATGTTAATAAATTTCATATATTTAATTATTATATTACGTTTTTTATAAAATCACTACCTTTTTTTTTAGATATATATTTATGTTCATTTTATAATTGATTTATAATAAAAGTTATCTGCTGAGAAGCGCATTCATTAGCTTTGTAGTTTTCCGCCATTTGTCCTGTTTTCTTTTTTCCATTTAATAAATGTTGTGCGACCTCGTTGTTGTTGTCGTGTTTGTTGTTTATGGAAACATTTGCCGCCGGCTGTCGCTTCATTACACACAAACACACACTCACATGAGCGGGCATGGGCGGAAGCGGAAGTGAGCAGCTCGTGCGAAGGAGCGAGTGGAAGAGGAAGAGGAGAGGAAGAGGACAAACCGCCATTTCCTCCCATGGTGTCAACTCCCGCTTTCGATTCAATTCAATTCCATTCAATTCCATTCCAGCGAGTTGAGTCGAGTTTGGTTTGGTTTATTGTTCCACTTTTCATGTCAAAGTTATTGTAATTGTGTTAAGGCATTTCCCGTCTATATCCTTTTTATATATATACGCTACATGCACGTCGAAAAAAAGGAACGCTGGGCTATAAATAAAAATGTGTGCGATATAATGAGGAATGGGAAAGTGGGGCGACACTTGTTTGACTTGGCCTCCCCATTCTTGCGCTCTCTTTCACTCCCATCGTAAGCTCTCTTTCGCACATCCTGTGTTTCTATCCCGCTTCTTCTAACTCGAGCAAAAGCGAAAAAGCTTATGGTTTTTGCCTTAGTTGTTCCTTTTCGAGCTCTTTTCCTCCCATCCCTAGTTCTATGTTTTTGTTCTGAGCACATAAAAAAAATATATGTATATTTAAGATATATTTTTAATTAAAAAAAATATTTTAATGGTTTTAATAGTTCTATTTTTAAGAACTTACTTGTTAAGCTGTTATACAAAATTGATAATACAAAGGATGTAATTTAAAAATCTGTTTATTTTGTTTTAAAATCATCTTATACACTTTGAAAACTACCCAAATATTTCAAATTGAACTCAATTAGGGTTAATACTATTTTTAAATTAAATAGTTTTTTCCCAGTGTATTTCTATATGTAAGAGGGTGTGTACAAATAACAAAAGGATACAACAAAAACAAAAATCTAACAGAAAGTTTTGACACTTTTATACTTGGCTCTTGGCAAAGCGAGCGACCCGAAACCCACCCCATATCCCACCTCCTCGCAGCCACACACAACCCATTTTCCACACTTTTCCCACACCACCCACATTTTCTCACCCATTCTTTGGGTGTTTAATGGAGCCTGGCGCGGTTTTGTGCTTTGAAAAGTCGAGCACACACAAGTGCTGCTCTCTCTTTCTCTTTCCTTGACTGTTTTATATGAGTTTGTGTCTGGGAAATGGGTCTATTTGGGCTAATGTTATCGTTACTTATGATATCCATAACAGATTATGGCAGCAAGTCCAAAGTTGCGCTTGGAAAGATGTGAAAGTAGTAGAACTAATAGTAGTTTTGGTTTTAAATGGAATTTAATGTGGGGAAAATTGGCACTAGAATATGTATATTTAATTTAAGTTATAAGAACAAAAAAATTAAAATATTATTTTATTTAGTTATTAACCTAATATATTTTATAAAACCAAAAAAATCGAATTTTTGGGAATCTTTGTTTTTAATAATTAAATAAAACCTGGCGAAACCGAACACCAAAATTAATTAATGAATGAATGAATGAATTGGTTATCATATTGTTACCATATATCATATCATATATCATAAGGTTATTGTTTATTTAATTGAATGATTTTTTAAATTAATTAAAACGATTGTTTGATCCTAATACTTCAAATGAACCCTTTCTCTAACCTTTTCACATCTATAAACTTCACTGACCTCTCTGCGCTTCACTTTTCGCATGTTTATCAAAAATTATAAATCAAAACTGTCATTCAGTGTAAATTGGTTGCCCGCTAAAGTCCTCTGAAGCCACCCACTCTCCAACCGCGCCCTTTTGCCACCCACTTATGCAAAGCCATCTAACCACCCACCACCCCTTGTCACCATTTTCCACAAACCACCCACTACAATACACACAAACACACACACGCGTCTGAAGAACAAACAGCAATTCCGAAATGAATTTCATTTTACAAATATATTAACAACTTTTGCGCAACAACAAAACAAAAACACAGAAAAAAAAATGAAATAGCATAAGAAAAAGAAAAGGAAGCAGAGCAACAATAACAACAGCAGAAAAGCACAGCCAACATATGGAAATGGAAAATGGAAAATACGACAAGAGGCGACGACGCAGCCTCAAACTCGAGCACATTACATATACGGTGGAAGCAGCAGGGGTCGAACTTTCATAACTCCAAATTATTTCTCATTTTGTTTAAATTGGAGACTTAAATTCAAAAATTTCTAAGAAAAAAAAAAAATTTTTATTTCTAATAGAATTCTGAAAAACGACTTAAAAGTTATACAATGCTGTATTTTACAGTTAAAGGATATTATAAAAAAAAAGTTTAAAAAAAATTAAGAACAAAAACTAAATGCCTTGATATCAATATTGATATAAATATTTTTAAATTTCTAAAAAAAATTTGATGATTTTTTTTAATTTTTAATTAGGTCGGTTTTGCCCCACTCTTTCCTAAATATTCAAAGCCCTTAAAATAGGGCTGCAATTAAACACATTGTTCAATATTTCGAAGGTTCCACTGTAAATTGGAGGGAAAATCTGACAATTGACCATGTACCGAGATTCCACTGTAAATCGATGTGTGTTCCGGCATGTGTGTGTGTGTTTGCTCTTGTGGGGCAGGCAGCGAGCATTTATGCCCCCAAAGGCAGCGCTGTCGGCAGCAAAAACAACAAAAATTGAGATGGGGAAAGGGCTGGGGGAGGGGGTGGGGAAAAAAGAAGCGAAAAGCACAAAAAGCGTAAAACGACGACGCCGGCAGAGGCAGCGACTGCGAACGAGAGCGCCAGCAACAACAATCAATTGGCAATCTGTCCACTGAAAAAACAATTGCACAGACAACAAACACACACACACATACAGGCACAAAAACGAGCCGTTACTTCAGAGAGAGAGAGAGAGTGTGTGAGAGCGCGCTCTCGTTCTGTAGCTCTCTCAAAAAAAGTATGGCCGTGCTGCAGACGCAAGTGTATGGGTGTTGCCGTGCAGCAATGGCGGGCGCTCTTGCACTCTCTCTCTCCCGCTGTCAAGAGTGTGAAAGAGCGCGACTCTTACCGTCTCGCTCTCTCGCTTGCTCAGCATAACAAAAAGCCAATTTTGTTACTTAAATGTTTACGCTTGTGTTTATCTTTTGTATTCGGTTTCTTATTAGGTTCTCATCTCGTTCTCATCGTTTAACAATTTGAGATATGATGGTGTGCCAGTGTGAGTGTGTGTGTTTGTGTGTATTTTGATTTGTGTGGGGAGCACCGAGAAAGAGAGAGAGAGAAAGAGAGTGTGTGCGAGAGAGGGACAGAGATGATGGGGTCAGTGCGATGATGTTGTTGTTGTTGTTTTTTCGGGGGGCTTTTGCTAATGAGTGTGATTTAGACTTGTCGAGCTGGTTTATTATTTTGCGGTGTTTGCGCTCTTGTTGTTGTTCTCTTTTTTCTTTTCGCGCTCTTGTTGTTGTTGTTGCTGTTGCGTTGTGCGCGTTGGTGTGCGCTTTTGTGTTGTTTGTGTCTTGGTGTTGTTGTTGTTGTTGTTGGTTTTGTATTGGCCCCTTTGGGGCATTATTGGTGTTTTTGTTGTTGCTGGCCACTCTGCGGTTTTTTGTTATTTAGATTAAATAGTTTTGACAGGTCGACCAGATTGTTGTTGCAGTGCATCGGCCATAATTTTGACTCAAATATGCATGTCGATATTTAATTTCATATTTTTTAACAATTTATTAACAATTTCAGGCAATAAAACATGAGTTTGGTTTGATAAATATTGGTTAAATAAATATTTTGTAATAATATATTTTTTAAACAAAATATATTCGGTTTATGTACAATTAAAAAATTGCTTTTAATATATCTGTCTTGGAATTTTCTTTTTGTTTTTTTTGGTTAGTTCTTTAATTTTTATTTGCATTTTAATTTTGAAAAAATTAATTGAAAATATTATTTTATTCATTTAATTATTCAGAAAATAAAATCTCAGTATTTAGATAATATTTTAAATCGATTGTTAAATATAACCCGTCAGCCTTAAAAATTTAACCAAAAACGAATCCATAAATTACCCCGTATTTAGTGTAATTTTTAATACCGTTATCGCAGCATTATCAGCGATCTTAATATCGGTGAACGACTTTTTATATCGATTCTTGAAAAGTGATCGCCAATTAATCAACCATAAAAATCGAATTTCTTATAGCATTTATGGGCCATCAATTTTAAGGCGAGCATTGTATGTTAAAATACCAAAAATGTCCCATTAGCATTTAAATATAAATAATAATATCGTATCAATTAATTTGCACCCCCTCCCTGGCTCACTCTCTCTTTATCTCTTTATCTCCCCATCTCTCACTCTCTTTGGCGGCAAACAATTATCGTATAAAATTAAAACGCAGAAAAGCAAGAAATAAACAAAAGCACAGACAAAAGCAAAGGCAAACAAATACAACACAAATATTAAAGTCAATTTGCGAAATGAGAACGCTGCGAATGTTTCGCCTTTGGATTTGATATGTTAATGTGTGTGCGATTGTGTGAGTGTGTGTGTGGCTCTCTGCCCCTCCCGCCCCTCACCCATCTCACCGAATCGAGTTTATCTGTGTAAGCTCTGTGTGAAAACATGGCCCCAGCGCTTTGCGGTCGAACGGTGCTCGATTGCGGTGGAGAAGGGGGGGAGAGGGGGTGCTCCCGAGAGAGGGGGTCAGCATATCGGGCCTGAAACACAAACCTCACCCGGACACTGAAAAAAATATAAGAGAGTTTAAGCATAATCCATATGGATACGTATTATTATTGTTTCCATTAAGGTTTTCCAAATTGTTTAAGCTTTTACGTATTTTAATTAAAAAATAAAACTAAGTTCAACTTTTTAAAATATTGCTTAACAGTTAATATATAATACTACTTATTTTAAAGGTACAAAAATTTAAATATAATAATAAAAAAATATTTTTTTACCAATGAAATATTTTATAGCATACTTTTCGGGGAAATTTTAGCTTGCAAAAATATTTTGTTTTGAAAGAATTTATGGTAGCGTTTATGCTAATATATATAAATAATACGTTTTTTTTACCATTATTTAAGCACAAATTAAATGGGTTTGAATTCAAATTAAGCTTAGATCTGCTTCTTAAGTTAAAAACTTTAACAGTTTAAGATGCAAATGATTTAAAATGGCTCAATAATGACTGCAAAGTAATTGAAAATTGTAATAATTCATGTGTAAGTTCTCCAATATTATTTAAATATAAATAAAAGTATTACCTAATTGTTTTCAGTGCACACTGGCAGCTAAACACTCGACACACTCGCTCATACAGTGGTTCACACATTTCGAATTGTGGATTGCGGGTCGTCAGTTTTCGAGGGATTAAGCATATATAGCATATAGCATCGCATCGGATATAGCATGAAGCATAACAACAACAACACCCGAAGGCAAGAGCAAAAGCTACAAAAAAAATACGTCAACACAGTGCTGCCTCTGGCCGCTGCCGCAGTCGACGTCGCAGTCGGCTGCTGACCAAAAGCCAAGTAAAAACAACAAAAGCAATAACGCAAAGCAATGCGAACACTTATTCGTTGTTGTTGTTGTGTGGGGTGAAGTGGGGGCACAAGGTAGCATGCAAAAAGTAATTGGGAGCACAAAGAGCAAAACGAGAGCGTTGGCAGAGGCAGCGACGTCGGCAGAGGTGGAGGCAGCGGGCGCAAGGTGGCGCAACGCAACAAGTTCGATGCAACCTGCTCTCCCGCAACTCGTGTTTCTCCGTCTCTTTCTCTTGGGCTATTCCTGTCTCTTTCATTGGCGCTACCCACCCTCTCACTCTCTCCTTCGCTCTTTTTGTCGTGTAGATCTTGGTTTGTGTGCGTTTGTTGGATTGCCAGTTTAGTGGGAGCGAGAGCAATTGGGGGTCACACTGTGGGTGGGTGGGAGAGGCAGGGGGTGGGTGTAAGAGATGGTGAGAAGGGGGCAGAGAGAGAGAGAGGGAGATGGGGGGTATAGAGCACCAACATACTGTCAGTCATTATTTAGCGTGCAATGTGGCAGGAAAGTACACTAAAACAAATTTTATAAACTTTATTAGCCAGTACTTAAGAGTTACATGTATTTGGTACGAAGTCAAGTCTTCGATTTTTTCAAATTCTTTCTACATTTCATATTAAAAGGTAAAATATCACGATTGGAAATGCAATTTTAGTTTGCTTTCTTGGCTTATTTAAGGTAATCAGGCGTCAAAAAATTGACAATATTCTTTATAAGCTATTTATCAATATAATGACAGTTAATTATATACATTAATAATTAAATGAAGATTATATACGGGGTGGTTAACCTTGCTTAAGATGAGATCAGTTTGTCCAAAGGATTAACCAATAAATTATCATAATTTTAAACAGAATTTAAGAGACGATAAAAAAATTAGGGATTTTTGAGGAAGATCTAAGTATTTTCCCATTATTGACATTTCAATTAAACTTCACTTGGAGATAAAAAGAAATATCCAACCTATGTAATAAACTTTATGTATATATTAACATTATTAATTTTCAAATAGTCCCTAAACTTTAAAGTCCAGTGTAACAAACAGTGGCGTAGGGATGAGGTGGGGGTGGAATGTAAAAGCTTCGTGTGGCCATCGTCGCTCGTTGTCTCCGCTTTTTGTCGGCGTCTGAGTGTGAGTGTGCGTGCGCTTGTGTGTGAAACATATTGAGCAAACAAGTTCGCAGCTTCTGAGCGAGCAGCGCTGCCCCCGAGTGGGTGGTGGGTGGTGCGGGGGGAGAGGAGAGATAGAGAGAGGGAGAGAGAGGGAGACTGCTGCCCGTCATCGGAAGTCAATGTAACAACAAACATGCAAACACAACCTGCTCCTCCCCCCTGGCCCCAACCCCTCCCCCTTTCCACACCTACATGATTTTATGACTGTATGTGTGTGTGTGCTGGAGTCGCCCTTTCGTGTGTGTGCGCTCTCGTGTGGAGTTATTTAAGCTCTCTTATTATTTCATTTGTCGCTTTTAGCTTTTGTCTTTCGTGTTGCCTTTGCTTTGTGTTTGTTGTTGGTGTCGCTGTCGCTTGCCTCACTGGGTGGCAGCAACAACAAAAATATGCGAGACAACAGCAACAAACAGAAAAAATAACAACAACAGCAACAACAACCACGACGAGAGCTACAAAAATGTGGTAATGTGCGAAAGGACTTTCGTCATGCTCGCCGACGACTGAGCTGCGTGTGCGCTTGATTGTTACACCAATACGCTATTCGAAAAATGGAGTATTCCAAATAATACTATTCCAAAATTTTTTTTATAAAATGTTTCGTTTATTGTTGATTTCAAGAGAGGCCAAGTTTGCATGTTTTACTAGCTAAAGATACTAAAGATATGTTGTTTTAGGAAAATATTTCATAATAGAATTTTACTATATTATTACCATTATTTAAAGTTTTATGTTGATATAACAGTAACTGTAAAATTAAAAGATGTTTTTATATCATATAGTAAAGATTTTTCTAGTATTTAAATTATTTTGGAAAATAAATTTAGTGAAGATATATTCTTTAAAAAAAATATTTTAATAAGTTTATTCTAATTTTTACAACATTTTTACAATTAAAAAATAAATTAATAAATGAGTTTTAATCATTAAAAATAAATAATATGGGTAAAAAAAGTAAAGATTCGGAACTAAACTTTTTATAAAATCCAAAATCCGATTATCTTAAAAAACAGAGTCTTTATGCTATGACATTAAATGTAGAAAAATTTAATATATTTTCTTTAAAAAAGTATAAAATGCATTATAAACTGGTCAAAACTAATATTTTATATAGTTTTATTTTTAGAGTATTCAAAACCTCGGTATACCTCCATCCTTTCAGGTTGTTGCTGCTTGTGAATTTGATTTTGCTTAAAAGTGTTTTCCTTTTTATTTTCTGCCCACCATGGAATGCGAGGGTACGCGATGGATATGGATGGAAATGGATCCCCAGATGTGGGGTTAGGTGGAGTTTAAAATGGGCAAATGGCAGCTCTGCGGCTGCTGCGTTTGTTTTGCTTTGCCCTGTTTGCTTTGAGCTTTGCTTCACTTTGCTTTTGCTATGCTTTTGCTTTGCTTTCCTTTTCTCCGCTTCGCTCTCCGCCGTATTTATTGTATTTATTGTTGTTGCAAACCGGTGGTTGGCCTGTGGACAATTCGGCTTTTGTACACAGGGCGTATGAGTGATGCGCAGCGCAGGGTTCGGAGGGGGGATTTTTGGGGGTACCCACTGAAAAAAGGGGGCACTTTCAATGGGGCCTTGACTTGGGGGAATTGCGCAAATATTTGGATTGAAATGTGATTTATTGTGACAAGTGTTTGGCTTAAATAACATGATCAACCATTTTTTGAATGCTTAATTGTGGCTGCAATGAAAGCGGAAAGCCCGAAAATTTGCGACACAGGGAATGGAAAGCAATTTAAATTAAGATTATCCGATACGGCTCATAAAATCAGGACCACAGGAAGGAGTGCACCCATCAATTTGTGCAAATTACTTGCAGACCTCATTGAATTGATTTCCCCAGGGAGGCGTTATTTAAAGGAGTTAATACTAATTAAATCTTAATTTAATTTATTGAAAGCGCGATTTCAATGTTTTTTTTATTGTATTAACGTGTTTAAATTTAATTAGTACTGTGTTTTCCACTAAAAAATTTAATATACTAATTGGTTGTCACAAAAAATATTTTTTAGCTTAAAAAGGTGATTATTGCTTCATTTAAAAATTCCTGTCTACTTAATTTTTAGTACCTGTTTAGAATTTTCCTATTGCATTACTTCTCAGAAAGTTTCCAAATTAATTGGGTATCTCTTAAAAATTCCTTTAGAAAACTCCATTAAGCTAATTCTGTATTAGAAATAAAATATTCCTGACAACTTCATCCACTTAGATAACCCCAAAAGTCTTTTTCTTACCCACAAAAATCAGGTGTGATGCGGTATGTAATACACCCCGAACCTCTTATACACCATCGCACCCAAAAAGCGAGCCCAGAATTTAAATCCCTCAGAAGAGGCTTTTGCCGATTTTAGTAGCCTGCTTGTGTACAAACCTTCTGCCTGATTTTCCCCCATTAGGCTAACCCACAAAAATCTGTCAGATACCGCAAAACCAACCGAAAAAAGGAAGAGAAAACGAGGAAAAGCGGAAAACGGAAGGCAAAGGGAAAACGGTTAGGAAAGAGCTTTTCACGTATTGTTAACGCATTTTATCACCAACGCGTGGCTGATTGGATTCCCCCCCACGAGTGGGTGGTTAGCATGGGTGTTGGGAGTGAAAGGGGGTTTGCTATGGGGGTGCCACATTGGGCGGACGTTGAATTGAAATTTTCCCTCGAAGCGAATGAAATGGAATCATTGCGATTGCTGTTTTTGTTTTGTCATTCTCCAAATGTTTTTTTCGCGTCAGTTTTGGTTGGGGGAAAAATAAAGAAAATGGGGGGATAGCAGAGGAGTTTTGCGAGGCACAAATTTTGGTAGGGGGTGTAATGGCAATCTCTCCCTGGCTATGCAAAAGTACAGCTCTTGAGTTGCTCCAAAAGCGCAGCAATCGCTGCTGCAATTCGCTCTTCATCGCCATATATCTCTCCGATTTACTCTCTGGCTGATTAACAGGTTTTTAAACAGGTCTCTCGGGTCCATCGTACTCCCCCTCTGGGGTCTCAAGACCCCCTCGATATATCTGGCCTCTCTGTTTTGGTTGCTGGGCAAGATCCGCACGCCGATATTGTTCACACATTTGAGCAGATCCACAATAAGCTGATTTTAACCGAACCGAGCCGAGCTGCTTTTTTTTTGGCTTTGTGTTTTTTGTGTTTACTCTGATATTTATCTCAGCCGAAGCGCAGAGAGTTGCATTGTCTTAATTTGTTTGTTTTATTTAAAAGCGCTTATTGGCGGTAGCTTAAGGGGAATTTGGAGCACAGTTTCTAACTTCTGAAAGGAATTAACAAAGATTTTAAGACCTATTCGTTTATTTTTATTGAGCTTACCAATAGGCTTTAAATATTTAAGCTTAAGACTAGCTACCTAAGAACTTTATTTTTATCCTTATAAATTATTCCTAAGGTTAAAAGAAGATTTTTGACTTATAAATGATAGGTTGTTATGAAAAATGTAGAGGCAGCTTTAGGAATTTTACATTTATTACAAAAGTTTCGATAGGTATTTATAAGTTTACATAATTCTTACATTTGTTATGTATCTGATAAATTAACCAATTAATATAAGATTTGGAAAATAATATAGTCAGAAAAACAGCTTACATTTCACAAGGTTATTATTGTTTGGTTTCAAATATTTTTTGACTACAAATTCTATAAGGTAGCAAGGTTTTGTGTTTGCCAAGATATTAGTTATATACAACTTATATGTAGCTTATTCTCATCAAAACGTTGGCTCATAAAATTTTGATTTGTTTCTCTTATATCGTTAAAGACTGGTTTGTGTGATCCGATGCCACCGACAAATTGTCAATGATCTTGGCGATCTGTCTTCGTCTCGTTTTGGCTGTCTTTCCCCTGGATTCCCCTGTGATCCGCCTTGTATTTCCTCTCATTTTGCCATAATTGGCAGCCACGCGTCTTCGCATTTTCGCTTGGCCGTGTAAATTTGCGGAATGCCTTTGAGGGGTTTCGCCAGGATAGGGGAATCCAAGAGGGGGTTTCCGAGGGACCAGAGTTGCCAGCCTTAATCAATGTTGACATTAATTTGCACTGGCAATCCGCGAGTTCCCTTTTTTTTTCTTTTTTGAGATTTCTGGCTGAGACTGAGCAGTCTCGGTTTCAATATAATATGGAAGATTATCCACTTAAAATTTGTCATCGCTCGCCACGGAGTGACAATTGTCTTCAATTCCCTGTAAATCATTCGAAACGATGGCGGCGCGTGTTTTGACAGCCCAACGAATGCTTAATAATATTTAACAATAATTGTCTGAAATTGACTCATAAATTATATTCAACGAGACAAGAGACGCGCTCACTTCAGGGACAGTCTTTTAATGCTCATTTTTTATGATTTCTCTGCCCATTTAGCTGCCTTTTATCTGCCCAACTGCATCTGCAAATTAAACAGATTAAGGAACCACTTCTTCTGTTCTTTCTTATTTCAGTCTGGTAAATCTCCCCTTATTCCTTATTTCCCGCTGTCAAGCCGTTGACAGAGTGCTGACATTTTGTATTCCGATTCCGATCCAGATTTCAATATCCATCGCTGATTGATGAAAGCTGTTCTGAAGATTGATCATTCCCGGGGTGCGATTTTGGTCTAGACCTTTGGCAATTCGATCAATCAGATTCGGAGTCGATAACTGCGATTGCTTGCTGATCGCTCTTTGTGGAGAGTTATATCTGCATTTTATTAATAAGGCAGTCACATAATTCCATAATCATTCTTTAATAATAATCTGGCTGTCAGGGAATGTTAACAAATTAAACGTAAACAAAAATTGTATTTCTATTTAACGATCGAATCTTAATATCTTTTGTTTTTTTGAATATAAAAATCTTTATTGAATATATTTAAAATTGTCAATTAAATTACAAAAATCGCAGAAAATTATAATTTATTTGGCATTTGTTTTTTAGGGGATCTTTATTGTACTTACATACATTTATTGGTATATTTGAACACAAATATCTTCCCACTCATAGTAAATATTATCTTCCCTATTAAAAGTCATAGATACATTTGTTAACAAATTGCTAAAGACCTATTCAAGATATTTACAAAATGAGAACGTAAATTATTCCGTGTAACAATCCCCATTTTGCCTTGATCCTTCACCTTATTCTTTGATATTTCACTCCACTAAATTATTTCAGAGCGCTTTGGATATAAATTTCCGACAAATGTGCGAGACTAACAATAGCGAAAAGTTGGCAGAATAATCAATTACAGCCAAAAGGCAGCAAAAACAACGTTTAGAAGACACACGTCGGGCCAAAGCCAAAACAAATATTTATCACAAACTGAGAACCCATGGCGACGGAAATAACCGCAACAAAGTTAATTTAGAATACTTAAGCGTAAATTTGGTGATTATCAGCTGAAGCGCCGCTTGTGAAGAAATGCAAATGAAGAGCGGATGTGGAATTATTTAGGGGAAACCGGGACAGCTGAAAAGCTTACAAAAAAGTGTCGACAAAGTAGCGTCATGGTGTCGATTAGTGGAAATGTAAACACCCCGCGGTCAGGGAATTTGCATAAGTATAAACGTATTTTTCGTAAGAGTATCATTTAAATGCATACGAGTAATACAAACATCTGCTCATAAATACGGTTCGCATACGGATTTATGTGTTTATTTATTTCAAATGCATTTTTAATATTTGCTTCCTCTTAATAGGTAGGTAGAATGGTCAGGGAAACGACTAGAAAGTTACTCTTTAGTACGGGAATCATATTACTATCTTCTAAGCATCACTTAAAAAAGGAATATATACGAAAAATTCGTATATATATATATTATGATAAATTATAGTATGCCTTGTTCTTAAGTGCTAATATTTTTGAGAAATATTTTTTCAATATTTTTTTTAAGTATCTCAACCAAAACATATATATAAAATAAGACCCCCGCCTAATCTACCCCTTTTAAAAAGATAGGTATCGAAACTCAAACCTCCTGTCTCTTCATGGAAATGAGTTGTGGTCAAAAGGTCAGACAGTTTATCGGGCATTAGTTTCGGCTACTTGGGCTACTGCCATGCCCAACTGCATAAAATATTCACAATTTTAATTAAGCAGCGTGAAATTTATGAACAGATGGCCGGCGCTCATAACTTGCTGACCAGATAAGTATATATTCAAACGTATATATTCAGATATGCCCAGATATTTGTGTATGGATATATGTTAATGCGGTCAGTACTAAATCATAATTTGTCAACAATTTCGTTTATGCTAAATAATTTGGCTTTGTTTGAGATTTGTATTGTTGTTTGTTGTGGGTTGTACAAAGTTATTTTTTCTGGTTTTTGGTTTGGAATTCGCTACTCTGCCCCTCTCTTCCCTTCGAATTGCATATTATTGTTCGTTTTCCATTTGGCTGACTGCGGCTTTTGGTTGGCATTCTTCTTTTTCTCGTGCTTTTGCACTTGTCAAAATTATAAATTGTATCTGTCAGATACGCGCTCATTAGCATTGGGAACTCATCCATTCAAGCCAAGAAGCTGGGGACTCGGATTATTCTGCATCTGATGGAAACTTTCCTTTGCCCTCGGGGGCGAATACACAATTTCTGTTGTTCTGACACATTTTTTCTATCTTGTCAACACACACAACACACCGATAGAGAATCGAGTTAATAATAAATGGCAACAACAACTCGGTGAAAATTATTTGGAACACGTCAAAATATTTCAATTCAAAAAGAGAACTTCTTGTCGTTTATTTGTTTGTTTGACAATAAAGAACTAAAAATGAATTTCGGTTTTTCCATTTCCATTTACGTGTGTGTATAAGTTTGACATTATTAATAAGTGGCAGTTTAACAATTTCACAGTTCCTAAACAAATCATATAAAGATATAGATAAAGCTATATGTTGGGAAAGTGGGGAGACCGCACCTTTGTGTTCTAAAAATATTAGAAAATTTCGTTTGATTTCTTTGACAAATGTGTTCTATTTAGAGTTATGCCATGGATCATTTGCCATGCCCGTGCGGGGGCTGACTTATAAAATGAATGAAGAGCCGTTTATGTGATGGATAATTTTGGTCAAGATATAAAATTGTGGTGGCTTAGCACTTGGCTGTGATTGATGGGACTAATTCTGTCTAAAATGAGACCTACTGAAGCTGAAAATTAAAAGTAATATTCTTTGAGGGCAATTTAATGTTTAATATTTTGGAAAAATGTTCAAAAATGTAATTCTTTCTTTAAAGATTTAATATATTTTATTTTTGATAGAATCTATTTGTCATTTATTATCAGTATTCTATTCTTTTTAAATTACTTATTATTTATTTAACCTTAAATTCTAGTCTATATTATAAAAATGTTTTTATTAAATGCTGCTATTTTTAAGTAATTAAGTTAAAATACATTCAAATGTTTTTATAACATGGTTCCAATTAAGAAAAAATGATAGAAGGAAATGAAAACTTGTTCTTACCTGTATTTTCCTTAAGTTTATAGCAGTCTTAAATTTAATTGCTCTACTTAAGTGTTGAATTCAGCACAAGGCTTAGTACATTTAATTTGTCTTCGTAAACAAGCATATGGCCCACCCTTACTAATTTATTCATTGATTGCTACACGAGTTTCCTTAAGCTAAACCCCTCCCCCCCCCCTTAAACCGCAACTGGTATTCAATAATCTTCAATTGTTTATTTGTGGACCTTGTTCCACATTATTGCTCTCATCCAAACACACATTTTCCACTCATTCTCCCGGCGAGAGAACTCAACTAAATCTGCCGCAAATACAATTCGAATCGAACCGAAAAATCTTTACGAAAAATTGCCCTCCAGGGTGAATATTTAAACGAGCTACAAAATATTTATTTATGCCCATTCGCTGTATGTGTATGAGTGCGGATGTGAGTGTGCTTTGGCATTCAAAGTCTAATTCATAATAGATTCATGTGCTGGGCGCTTTTGCTTTTGCTTTAGCCTGGCATACGAGGCGTATAAGTAATAAGTTTTTATTTGGCACTTGGCTGCCAAACGATTTGTAGTTTTGTTGTTGCTGGCGTCATTTAATGGCTAACCAATACGATGTATCTGTGGAAGACAGACAGGCCTTATAGCCTTATAGCTGTATCTGTATCTCGTATCTGTATCTGTATCTATAGCCGTGCACTGGTGTCTTGTATCTGGTAGCTGAGGTACATTTCTCTGTATCTGGCAATCTTTGTGCTAAAATTAATTTGTAGAAAAATGCGTGAGTTTTCCCTCAGCTACCACTCGCTTTTCCAACCCCCTGCCATCCCCTTCCCATCAACTCAAAACCGCCCCCCTTTTCCTTTTGCGGCTGAGCAGGCTGGCAGCAAATTACGAGAAAATTAAATGTTGATTTAATTTTGAAAAGCAATTTTTCATTTTTAGCCACACCGACGAAGCAGCGAAGCAATTGACGTATGTATTTGATTGTATCTGTGCCCGCTTGTATCTGTATCTGGGCATTTGCATTTGCTTACCCCCCACCCTCGACGACCTCCGTTTGAGTTACAATTTTTCCGTTGTTCGTTTTTCGCACTTTGCACGTCGCGCTGTCGCTTTTGTTTTTGGGGTTCGTTGGCTGAACATTGGCTCCGAATTATAAATAATCGTTTATCGATATAGAAGTACCTTGAAACGCTTTAGACTTATAAAAGATATTTTAAAAACTAAAAGGCTTCAATAGAAAAATATTAAGTAAACATGATTTTTAATTGTAATACTTAAAATAAGTGTTTTAATTCCATTTTATAAGATGCATTTAAAATTGATTGTCTTAATATTTTTAAAATAAGTAAAGACTGTATCTCTGCAACTCATTTAAAAAACCTTTTAAAAGTTAAAATGAACCATTAGGTTTTCAAATTGAGCCGACCAAAATAGTTAATTTGTTTAATCTCGAAGCCCGTTAAATACGATACTAATTTAATTTGAGCTTTTTAGTGACCACCCACTTCTTGAATTAACAACAGTCTCTAACAACAGGTTCTCCTTCCCCCAAAAACCACGCCCACCTGTTTCTCTCTGTTTGTCAGCGGCTGTGGCAAACAAAATTCAGCGGCACAATTCAAAGTCAAAGGCCGTAAAAGGTAAAGGCAACTTTGGCTTGATCCATTGAACCCGTTGGTTCTTTAATCTTGAAGAGCCATAATTGAGGGGCTGTCGAGGGGGTGCGTGTGATAGCAACTGCTAATACCAATTAGTGTTTGACGTTAGAAGAAACTAGCAACGAGCTTCGAGCAAAAGAAAAAAATAAAGCGGCAGCCGAACAAAGATTTATGATCTCAGAAGTTGGATGAGAAAATAGATTCGGAGAGTTATAGAGGGAAGCTAAGCATAGGGGGAAATTGACAGCCCGAAAAAGATATTTATGTATACCTAGCTTGTTCTTTTTTATAGAAACATGATGCTTGGTAATATAGTAGTTTTATTATTAAAATAAATACTTAGCTTCAAACTTAAACTAACTAAAAAAACGTCGCTTCTTTGATTTTCTTTGAATACCACTTTCTGTACAATTTGCTTGTTCATTTACAATTTTAATTTAAAATGATTCGATATCCCATTTTTTGTTTAAATCAATCTATTTTATATTTTGGGAGAAACATTTTAAAAATTATTTTGGGTCAGAAAAGCATGTTATATATAAATACTAACCAGAATCCTTTTTAAGATCAATGATAATTGGTTTAATTTATTTATATACGATTAAATTTTCTAGTGCAAATTACTTTTTTCTTTAAAAAAATTTCCTTCCAATTGACTTCACAATATGACGACAAATAATTTTGTTAATGTCAGCGTAAAATAAGTTTGCTTGGAGGCCAAATCTTTGGGAAACTTTTTGTTTTGAATCACTTTTTTTTTACCATACTTTATGTTGGCTCTCTCTCCCTCGCGTGTGTATAGATTTTATCAAGTTTGTTGTTCTGACAAATTAAACTCTTCTTGTTGAACCAAAAAAATTCTTCATTTTAATTTTTTTCCAGTTCGTTTTTGTTGCCTTTGCCCGGTTGGAAGGTGTTTGAGGTTGTTGTTGTTTTTTGCTGGGGCTTCGGCTTCTGGGTCATCGCTCTTAAAATATTTAAATATTTTTTCTTACATTTTTTTTTTTGGCGCGACGTTGTTGTTTGTGTTTCACCTGAAAGTTGTCTTTGAGGTTGGTTCTCGTTGCTGTTTTTATATTATTTTTTATTTTGTTGCTCGTACCTCATCACATAGAAGACAGAAAGTACAGCGAAATAAAAAAGCAACAGAAATCCACACACATGCCATACAAGTCGCTGTGGTCGTTGATCCGGCGATGAGACAGCGAATCGGTGTTTTTAACTGATTTTGACAGCGCCATAGGGCGGCAGTTCCCACTTTTAATAGCGGGAGGAAGTGTCGTGGTCTTCTATTTTAAGCCCCGCTAAAGTGCGAAAGATAAACCACGGATTGTACATAGTTGTAAAGAAGGGAAAAGGTAAATGGAAAGATAGTCTTCGCGATGACGAATAATTCACAGTAAGCCAAACTAAAAATGTAATCCGTTTTTCGGGAAAAATATTTACTGAGTGGATTAAGTTCTTTAGGTGTGAACACAATTGATTTAGCACACTTTCAATAAATGCATAATAGGGATGGTGTTTATTTTTAATAATAATTATTTGTACTATAGTGCTAAAACATTTATTTTGATTGTGCTTAAATTACTCATTCAATGTTTTAAATAATGAATCTGTAATTATTAAAATTTATTTAATTAACTTACCCTTTTTAAAGTAGTTAACAAGTATACAACGTTTTATTAAAATTATTTTAATTTTTTAGATTAACCTTGTTTTCAGTTTTACAATTGACATCGTAGGAATGTTTTAGACAGAGATCTCCTGACTTTTATTTCTGGAAATATACAGCCCTCACTAAAATAGTGGCACTTGCGCTTTCAATTGATGCGGAAGCGTATTCCGATTCCTGGAAAAGCGATAAAGCGGCAGAATGTTGCAATTTCTTCGCTCCCGGGGCATAGACATGCTCATAGGTAGGGCTATAGTTATAGCCATATAGACATCGCCCCATCTGCCGCCGCTTGCCACATTCATCATTCTACGGCTGAGCGAGACAAGTGCGTGCCCAGTTCATTACGATGATGATGATGCTGCACTAGTAAAAAAAAATTTCATATTATTAGAATATTTTGATATCATTTTAGATCAGTAGGTACTTTAAAACTAGCTTTATTTTTAGAAATTTAAAAATGATTTCTTTATTATTTAATATTTTATCATATTAAGTATAGGTTAGGTTATCTTTTTTAACTTTATATGGCACGTTGGTTAAATAAACATGTTGTATAAGTTTTAAAGTTATACAAAGAATTAATATTTTCAGACTTTTGATAAAAGTGATGACTTGGCCTTAATGGTTATATTTTTTTTTACAAAGTATATTAAGGCTTTCTGATATCAAAACATATTTTTCGCAGTGCATTTATGTGCAGGATGAGGGCGCAAACTATAGGGGACGAAGATGATGGCGAGGAAGATGCCGCCGCAGTCTGGTGGTGATGCCTTGGCAACTACTTTGCACTTTGCCAGATACTTAACTCGCAGCTATTTACAAGTCATGCTTGCTGCGAATTCGCTTGACTGTGCACCAGGATCCCGCGTATTGTGCCCCCAAATCCCCTCCTCCCCCTCCTCCTTTTGGGCAGATGAAATCTGTGCATCTTGCACCTATTTATATTCGCATTTATAAATAAAATGCGATGCGAACGAGTTGTTGCCGTTGTAATAAATATTCCTGCACATACATATATTATACATATATTTATATTTAGCCAATTTTCAACGCTTGTTGACAAAACTGTCAACAAAATGCGATGCAAAGCGTAATAAAATTGTACAAGATGTTCCGATATGCAGAGAGAAAGGGAAGAAATGGTGAAAAGGGTGCACAAAAGTTGGGGGAAGATAGACAGATAGACAAAGTTGCAGTGTGTGACAGAAGCGAAGCGAGCAATTGTCACATTACGTATACGCCGCGGGAGCAGACAGTGCGGCAGATACATCTGCGGGTACATCTGCACACGCAGATACAGAAACAGATACAGATACAGATACTCCGACTCAGACAGCACGAGCCAAGAACATATGTTCGAGGAGATGTTAGCACGGCGAACGAATGGAAATGTCAGCTCAACATGAGACAGTACCAAGTTGATGGGGAGAATTTCCCAATGGGCGACAGAACTCCAAGAAAGGGAAAATAATTAATGAAGAATTTTTACTTAACATTTTTTATATAAAGATTCAAATGAAAGGCACTGAAATGTTGAATTAGTGCATAAAAAGGGTGTCTTAGGAAAGCTGAATAATAAATATATCAATAAAATATATGGCCGATAGAATATTTTCAATAAATATTAAAACGATCAAACATATAATTTTGTAGAAATACATTTTTTTATTAATTTTCCAGAGAACTCTGGATGGACAACAAAATTTAAATCGTTAACAAATATAATTTTCTAGTAATAAAACTGTTTTGCTTTATATTTCCTTAGAACTCCTTAAATAAATGGCTTTGCCATATGGAAATCTCCATCACGTGCTCTGCCTTCAAATCTCGTTTGTTTAGCAACCAATAATATCTCATCGCCTCATATCACTCAACGGAAATCTGCATACATGCATGCTGAACTCTCATTAGTTCCAATCGATCGCCTGATGAGATACTCAAACAAACATTCCCCATCCCGAACCACTCGATTTTAACCCAATTTTTCTGTTGCCCCAAAAAAAACCCGAGAAAGATCGAGCAGCGGATACATTATAAACAATTATTTATTATTCAAAGCTCTGGCAACCACTTGACACATTAGGCCAAGATGATCAGTCACCTTGGCCAGAGGCCCCCCGCCCGATCATCTGATCATCCGCCCCCCCAAAAGATCAGCACGAGGCGCTGGGACTTGTGTTCAACCGAATAAAGTTCAACTTGGCTAATAAATTTTGTGTTTGTGTGTGGCTGTTTGTTGCTGGCCCGCTCTGGGCCATAAATAAAATCTACAAATATTTGACTGAGGCGGCGATGGTCGAGAGCGATCTCATAAATCTGTAAATATATTAAATAAATTCTTGAAAAATATCAAAACGTATCAATAAAAATGCTCAACAAGTTTTGACTGCCGATGTTGCTGCCGTAAGATGAAAATTAAAATTTACATTTAAATACACTGGGGAAAATGATGTGGAAATTGGAATCAAATTATGAGTAGATTTTCTATAAGAAGTTAAAATAATTAAATGTTTTACTTATAAATTTAAACAGTTTCCTAAAAGCTAAAATAATTTGAGATACGAATGCATCACAAAATATTTTTTATTTTTAGAAGAACAATTACTTTGTTACATAGTTAAAAAATGTGTATTATTCAAATCTCTATGGTAATGAGGACTAAAAATAAATTTCTGAAGGTATACAAATATCATTAATATATCTTAAAACTTATACTTCTTAGTCCCGAACCCAAAAATTTTAAATAATTTTTATTTTCAAAGAGGGTATTATTTTTTTCTGTGTACGGCATCGGCGTTGCGTCGCTAATTTTGCGTGTTAATTGCGAGCGACGAGCCGAGGCCGCTGTTGAACCGAACTGAGCCGAAGCGTGGTCAGCCGAAGATCGTATCGCCCTCTCGCTCTGGCGGGCTCGCCCCGTCTCTTTCTGCAGACCCCCGCCATAATGTGGGGTCCCATAAATTTGATGTGTTTTGTAGCAGAACGAAACGTTTAAGCCGCAAAATGACAAACAACGAATTAACAAATTAATAAATAATTTTTTTCCCATTTTCTGAATATTTAAATGGCAGGGGCGTTGTCGTTGTTTTGAGATACAGTATCTGTATCTATGGATCTATAACTAATGTGGCGCATAAATTTTCGACACTTGCCACATTGCCACGCCCCCTAAGCAGCGGCAGCTGCCCACCTTTTTTTTTATGCCCGCTACTGCATATTAATTAAAAAATGTATAAAAGTGTTGGCGGTTAGGTGGTTTTTAATTGTCGAGGAGGGGGCGTGACCAACAATGATCGCAACAAGTTGTTGATAGGTACCCATTCCTTTTTCCCCCTGCCACATCAAATCGATTTGCAGCGGCTGATGGCTTAAATTTGCCAAGGCAATTCAGCCGCATTTAACCAGAAGAAGTCATCAAATACTTTGTCGTTATGATCTCTTCTCAGTGGGACATACCCAAAATTCCATAGCGTGAAGGATTGATCGATAAGGAACTTTAAGCTGTCTGAGTTTGAAAGAGCGGTAATAAAAAAAGGGTAATATTCAGACAATTTCATGGGTTTTTTATGCTAAGCCTCATAAAAGTCATGTTTTGATTTATTTACCATTTGTCGGTCTTTGTTATATTGAAATAAGACACCCAAAATGACTGCATCATTTTGGCATTTAACATTTTTAGTTTTGTTTACTTGGTTGGTCCCTTTTTTGCTTAAATGTATTAATAACCGATTTTGTTTCATTTTATGTTTTATGGGTATAAAATAAATTATTTTTTTTAATTTTTAAAAATTATTACTATTTTAAATATTTATTTACATTAAGCTTAAGTAAAATTCAGTTAGTTTTATTGTAACATGGAAATATGAAATACATTTTTAAAAACGTCTTAAATTATTTAAAAAATCTTATAATTGCAGTCTTTCATTTGTAAAATAAATGGAAAAAGCACTAATAATTTGAATCCCTTCGAAGAATTTTTTGATGAACAATATACTCTTATATTGGCATTTAAAATAGATAAAATAGTTTCAAACACCTCCGAGAATTCATTTGACCAATTTCCCTCTGACGTCCCCCCTTGATTATTTAATTTTTAAAATTCCCTTATTTGTTTACCCACGTATAAAATGCGTTTTGCGTTTGAATTATTTATAATTTCCTCAACAAATTATAAAGGCAACGAAAAAAAAAACAACATTTAAAATCTAATGAAAAAGCGCTCTCTCCCATTTGGTATTTGGCAAATAGTTTATGTTTCCATATTTGCATTGTTCTTGTTGATTTTTCGGTCGTCAGCAAAAAAAAGCACACTGTATAGAATTCTATATGTACTTTAGATGTGTATTGAATTTTATGTGGATATGGCATATGTACTATTTATATTTATATGTGCGTTGCATGCAACACTTTAGCACTGGCAGAGGGAAAAAGTAGTTCATTGAATGTTTTCAACTTGATTTTTATTTGGTGGCCGCTTAAATGATTTATACACAAACACAGAACCCGAACCGAAACATCAGCGGAATGGGATATACGAGAATAAATATATATTTGTGTATATATGTTAGTCGGGGTGTGTGCATATAGATGGTCGTTCAATTGGCGCAAGATACAGATATAACCGATGTACAATATATTGATTGCACATATACACACAATGGCCCAAACTACTCACACTATTTATTTATATATATATGTATATGTTTTGGGTGTATAATGTACATCTATATGCTCGTATATCTGGCATATCTGTGCACTCTTGTATCGGGCCACATTTTGCGGCTAATAATAACTTTAAAAACGAACTATTTTGTTGCCTTTAGAGATTGTCCGTGGTTGTTGTTGTTTGCTCTGTGGCTTTTAATATGATTATTGCATTTCGAGTGTGTAGGTATATTTGTTGCTGTTTTGCGCCGTGTGCTTTGATATTTTATTGAAAAGCGGCAGTGGGCAAAATCAAAAAAAAAAGAAAAAAAATCAAAAATATCCCACTGTTTGTATTAAATTTTATGCACAGCTATTTTGCAAACATTACCCCAGCCTGTCTATACACACATTTAGATTGTATATACCATATATATTCGCAATTTTCATATTCATATTTTCGATTTTCCGCTGATTGTTTTTGGCAAATATTGAAGGCAATTGAAAATTGACCGAAAGCAGGTACAGCTAGCAGCAAACAATTGAAAGGTTTGAGGGGAATTCCATATATGATGGACTAAATTGAAAAAAAGGAAAGCAGGAAGGGTAGGAAATGTGAAATAATGCTGTGTGCTTGCTGAGTGGCTTTTTGGCACCCAGGGCGTATGAACAATATTATGGGGAAATTGAATAGAGAATGTTTGATAACATCAAATTATCGAGTCAATCAAGGTTTTGTGTTCAGTCATGTTGTGTAATTATTTGTTTATTGAATTTACTAATACAGCGTTTACAAACTGTTTATTCTGTTTAAAGTGCCTAATCATTCTCACGATTTATCCTATGAAATGGGTATAAAAAGTGACTGACATCTAGAGTTTTGTCAATTAAACAAATCATTTATATAAAGTCATTTTAAATGTAGTGTTCATATAAGTTGATGTTGTTAAATTGTCCTTTTTAGACATATTTATTTTATATAAGTTTATTTCCTTTGATCAATTTTAAAGAAATAAATAGTTCACCAAAAAATTATATTATTAAAAAATTATTAAATTGTGTTTTTTAGATAAATTTATATAAGTTTATATCCTTTGATCAATTTTAAACAAATAAATAGTCGACCAAAAAATTTCCATATTTAAAAATGTTTCCTCAAATTTTCCTCATTTATCTCAATGTTAATTTGGCATTTCTAGTTTTTATTTCTTGCCCAATTTTCTTGTTTTTTCCCCCTTTTAGCAAATGCAAATTTGAAATATTCCAAGCGTCGACGCACCGTCCACTGCCCCGCCCCCTTTCGATCCACCCGCCTTTGCCGCCCCTTCATCACTTTGCGTCTCGACCAAATAAATTTGCGACTCAATTGTGTGCGGTGTTTTTGCCACAGTTGCATGTGCTTTGGCTGTCTGCCCCAACCATCAGCATGTGGGCCGCCTTCGTTTTATGTGCATTTAATTTACAGCCACCCCCTCTCCGAGCCGCCCCTTGATTTTTCACGCCCCTCAATCCCAACCCCCCCGGCTTGTGTATATTTTTCTTAAAAATAAGTTTTTAATTGCAATCCGTCGAGCGAAAGCAGCCGCAGATTATTCGCCAAATAATTTGGCTAGCCGAGTGCAACAACACAAGCAAACGAGAAGAGGGTGCATTTCCCTACACTGAGAGAAATATTTGTAGAAGTTTTTATAAAATTAAAAAAATTGTTGTATATAAATTTAATTATTCTTTAAAGTGTTAGACTCTGGGTTATTTAAACCATCGCATGCTAGGAGATTTATATTTAGCTTTTAAAAATATTTATGCTTAATGGATTTGTTTTTAATATTTCAGCTACTTTTTTATGATTTTAAATAAATAATATAATATTTACAAAATAAGAAAGTTCCCTAACCTAACCTACACGATTTGATGTTCAATATCTTATGAATAAATTATAAATATTAGTAAAAAAAATGTCTCTGTTTTATGGAAATAAAAATTCAATTAAATTCAAAACCAATCAAATTTTAAAATATTTTCTTTCTCTGCACTCACCTCTCATCCGCTAATTTTCTATTTCTCTTACTCTCTGTGCCTGTCGTCTGCTTGTTGGCCAAATAAATTATTGAAATGAGCAAAAGCGATGAAATTGAACAGGTTGGGAATAGAATGCGGAGATTGAACACAAGTTGGTGAGCAGGTTTATTCAGGGGTCGCGGGTGTATATCTCTGTTTATTTGTTCAATTGCCAAATGCAGAAGATGCAACCAGGAGATAGCCGGGAAAATGCCAACCAGACAGCAACGGCATGAGATCTCATAATTTGTGCTTTTGCGATTTTCAATTAAGCAGAAGCCGAAGAAAAGGGGCATCGGGCTTGAATTCTGCAGAGGGGCAAATGGTGGGGTGACACATGCCCCACAAATATGCCACATGCCACATGGCAGCCGCCAATGCACTTTATTGAAATTTATTAATAGCTCGAAACCGCGAGCCACCCACACATTTTAAGGGGAAGACGCGGGCAAGTCCACCGATAACTGGATGAAGATTCCTCGGCTTCTTCTTTCCGAGATTCCAGATCCAAGATCTCTGGCACAGAGGATGAACGTGAAGTGCAGACATAATTTACAATTATTTCAAGGACACTTTACATAAGAAACAAGTTTCAGATGGGCACAGATTTTCTACTTAGAGATGGGAGATACATCTTCTGTGAGATTGATATTAAAATCGTAGTTAAGTTTTGATTTCTCCTATAAAATATACTTTCAAAACGTTTCACAATTAATAAAAGAGTATTTCCTAGTATATAAAAGTGTTAAGTATATATAGAAATCAAATGGATAAATGTGTAAACTTTATATAGATATTATATTCTATTTAAAAAGATCTTGATTTCAAATAGTTAAGATATGTAAGATATATTTGCGCAATAATTAAATACCATAAATGTTAAAAACCTTTGGTCAAATATACCTCAACCCATCTCTAGATGGATCTGTTCCTTAAATATCTCAGCTTCTGCCTCTTCTGCCATTGACTTTGCTATGCGTAAATGAGTTAAAGGTATGAATGTCAGAGAAATCTCGATCTCAATCCTACTCGAGCGTCGCTCCACTCACATGATTTAGCTGCAGTTGCAGTCGGTTGTTGTTGTCTCAGTGTGTGCATTAAGTGAAAAATTGCAATTTTAACGCCCGCGTTAATTTACAGACAGTTGCCTCCCCTTGGCCAACTCCCCTGGAATCCCCCCACTACCGCAATTCTGCCCGCCTCTGTCCTGGATGGATGGCTTCAGCTTTGGCTTTGACTCGGCCTCTTTGGAACACTCGCCATCAGCCGACTTTGCATCACTTTTTTATTACACATAGGAAAAATTTCTTAAATGTAAAAATATAATCTAGTTTCCGTTCTTTAAAATGAGATCTTAAATTCAAAGTTATGCAATTAATTGAGCCTAAGCTTTATGAGTTATGCGATTAAATAGTATAATAAGGATTGTAAAGGGATTTTATATATTATACTATTTGTTTTCTTATATTATCCTATATATTTCTAATAAAATTATATATAGTATTGATTTTTCATGATCTTACATTTTTGAGAATAATTGATATAACATCTGGAAGTAGATGAAGAAGAATTTGATTGATAATATCTGAGAAAGTTTGATTTCCATTGTAACCTTATAAAAAATATTTATTAAATACTTAAGTCCATGTGTATCTTTTGTTGATAAAGCACCGGAACTCAGTGATATATTTTCTGAGTGTACCCATATAGTGTGGTCCCTGTCATTGTAACTCCCCTGGAAGGAGGATGAAAGCGGGCGGGAGTTTCTACCCTGGAGTGGGATGCCTGGAACGTGTTGTCGGGTGCCCAGACATCGGTGTACCCGGTGTACTGCCTTTAGACTTCGGTCTCCAACTTGCCAACTGACCGTCCTGAAGGTAAACCAGTGCAGTGTCATTGTTGTTGTTTTGTCTGTTGCCGGTTGTTGTTGCTGCCGCTGTTGTTGTGGTTCTCGTTGTCGGTTGTTGGGTGCGTTGTCACTGCCAAGGCTCCAACTCTCATGCCGTCTTTGTCTTCCGCTTCAGTTCCCGTCTCTTTCTATAGGATAACCCTGACATTGGCGCTCGGTTCTATCGCAGAACATTCCATCGCAAGCACATACATAATTTGTAAATATTGCCATGCATACACAAAAGCCTTCGTGTTGCGATTTATGACTCGAAATTGATCACGATGATCGCAGAGGTGGAGGGTGACGGGGGGGTACAATTCTGCAAAGAAGCCTTAAGAGGGGATCGGTGTTATTCCTCGACCCGTATTGAATTCCAATGTCAAATCCATGTCATCGGCGAACAGCAACCGAAGACGGTCATAATGATGATCGTGATGATCGTGTGATATGGTTTATTGACGAAGGGTGTTGTCAATATCTGTTTCGTGTCTCTGGCAGGTGGACGGGATCGGGAGGGAATTTCTACTAAATTAGCAAGAATTTGCTGTCCATTTGAGCGGCTTAAGATTGTCGGAAAGATTCAACTTAGCTTGCATTTTAAGTGTGCTTAAGAAAGAATGATCTCGAAAAGTTCCTTCTTTTATTTTAAAATTTTACATAGACTGGAACTTAGAACTACGATTAATTATTTCCTTAAAGGCAGTACTTTAAAATATGTAATAATAACTTACAGATAGTATATTCTATAAGAAGTCACTCTTTTTAGATCACATCGATCGAACTTAGAACTACCAGTTATCACATATTTCCCAAAATGCAGTACCCATAAATTTATAAAAATAATTTACAGATAATATCTATTTATAAGAAATCACCCTTTTTGGATCACTTAGATCAGTTACCGATCCCTACACTACACTTGACCGCTTCGTTGGCCAATCTGCTACCGATCTACATCCCCCATTCAATTTCATATGCTTCCATAGACTTTGATCGATTATTCTTCTTGAGTGATCGTTTCAGATCATTGTTGTTTTTCGTATCATTTTCCATATCTATTTCTAACCAAATATATCAACTATTTTGACTGATCCATAATGCATGACAGATCCCCTCTTGAGCAGATCACTCTTCTGTCTCTACCTGTTCACACCTGCAGTTCGTGATTGGGTTAAAAGAGACGTGATCAGTCGTCAGGCGAGATCAGTAAAGCAATTTGCTGAGTTATGATCAGTTAACAGGCCATAAGAGATCGCTCGACACGTTATATACACTTGCGAGTGCCACCCCAAGTTGGCTGGCGGGTCGAGTCTATAAAACTATATGACAAGCAATTCAGTCTCTGGGCCCGAACCGACATCAATCTCCCCTTTCGATTTGGGGCCGAGTGCTCGGTTACCCCTGGTTAAATGACAATTTGTGGTCGCTTGGCAATTAAATGTTTATGGTACTTTTCACACATTGATTTCGTTATGGTTATTGGCTGTCTTTCTGGATCTGCCGATCGCTGATCATGATTGTCGGGGGTTATAAAAAGATATGTTCCGTTATATGAGCTCGAAATGTTACTGATTTATGGACAGCGTTCGGTTTGTTGGCCTTTCCAGTAACAGAAACAGATTTTTAAAAAAGTGTCCAACAAAGAGCCGAAAAGAAGGAACGTAAATTAAACGTAAGAGAAGGAGAGATGCCAAAGACAAAAGATATATACATATATGTATACTTAATATATATAATGCCTGCTTCTTGTTTTATATATCGCTGATCCGGCCAGCAAATTATTTGATATGTATCCCTGTACATAAGAGAACAGTTGCAGACCCGACATCAAGTGGGATATGGTATATATGGTATATGGAATCGCTGTCTGGGACTGAGTCTCTGTCTCGGTCTGAGTTGCAGGCTAATTTAAGCGAGGACAACACCTCAACTCATATTTAAAGGCAGCTAAATCAGAACGTACAAGGCGGTGTGTATCTGTATCTGTGCTTATGTGGAAGTCCAGGCCTCGGATCCGAAAGATCCCCAAGACTCCGGGTCCCCAAGTCACCCAATGCGTCGTGGATGACGCCGCCGCTGTCTGCTCGGGTTGTCTTTGTGTCTGGCCCGCAAAAGCGACGAAAAAACGAAATGAGCGGGGTAGAGTTGCAGTGGGTCGAATTGGGGATACCCTATATAGAGACGGGTATTTTTAATGAATATGATATGATATATTGTTATACTAAGCACATCCCAATTTTCATGACCATCGCCGTACTTTTTAGAAAATCTCGTTGGATAGGAAAATTAGGATCTAGAACTGGGGCTAATAGTTATAAAGGAGGATACCCTGTATATAGACGAGTATTTTTAATGAATATGATATAATATATTTTGTTATACTAAGCACATCTCAATTTTCATGACAATCGCAGTACTTTTTAGAAATTCTCGTTGGATAAGAAAGATTAGGATCTAAAATTGGGACTAATAGTTATAGAAAGAGATAAGATTAAAATATTTTACTTAAAAGGAAAAAATTAGGATCTAAATTTAGGAGTATATAATTATTATAAATAATTAAAGAGAATCAGAAGATTAAAATATTTTACTTTAAACAATTTTATTTAAGAAGTGCTAGTTGTTATAAATATTGTGCAAGCAAAACTGACTATTTGGAATGAAGTGAATTAAAAAAGGATCAAATATGGATTATAATTTAACATAATGCATTAATTTAAAACTAAAAAAAATTGTTTAGTTAAATCTGGTGTAAGTTTAAAAAATAAAATAAGTATATGTACCCCAATTTTAACAACTGAGACCTCTATCTGCTTTAAAAAGAAGTCTTACTTAATAAATCTAGTTTAAATAAAAGTTGGCCTTAACTCTTCAAAACCCCAATATACCCCTTAAACCTTTTCAGCCACTGCAAAAAAATTAAACACATAAGTAAGCGAGCAAAAAAATGAAACGAAATACAATAAAATTATAAAAAAGAGGCAGCAACGGCAAAATCGATGCAGCCGGCTAAGTTAAAAACGAAAACAACCGAATAAACAGAAATAAAGCGAGCCGCAGAAAAGGAGGCAAACCGAAACCGAGAAGCCGATGAGGGAGGCCAGCGGGGCGTATGAGTGATATCAGAGAGCGCTGAACAATGAACCGAGTCGAGGGCCAAAGGCAGCGGAATTAAGAAACCAACAAATTCATCCAGAAAAGTAGTCAATAAAGTGTCGACAATGCGCCCAACAACGAGTATCAACAAAAACAACAGGCGAAAAATAAGAGAAAAAATCAAGTGAAAAAATAAAGGGAAGACAACGAAAACCGTCAAAAAGCAGCGGGCATAAACAGCAGGGGCGTGGCCAAAAGGGGGTCCAGGAGGGGTTGGCCAACTGGCCACCAAGTCAACACACACACACACACACACACACACAGATGCAAACAAAAAACTCCGCTGAGGATGATAAAAGGCAAGGCAAGAAAATCAATTGAGCGATCAAGTGTCTTGAGGCGAAACAGAAGGTGGAATAAATAAAACAATAACGATGATAATGAAGTTAAAGTGAATTTTTGATGAATACACCGACGAGGCGTGTCCCCAGTAACAGACGAACAGAATACCAGAACGAAAACCCCAAGAGAACCCAGAACACCAGGGTGAACCAAAACCAGAACCAAAACCACGCTCAAGTACTCCGGACATCCGGCCGGTGGCAAAAATGAATTTCAATTGAGAACCATTCCGAAGACCGGTGATAACAAAACACTTCTATACGATTTAAGGCTAAAAGAGATTCCGATTTTTAGCATGTGTTAGCATTTCAATTAGCTGAAATACCTAGCAGGTGGGTTTAGGAGAAAAAAAATTGAAACGAGATCCACACAAGTAAACAATGTCGCCCATGTAAATTTCACAAAAAAGCTGAAACGGAACTCACGCAAATTAGCAAAGTGTCAAAAAGTTTTATTCCAAAGAAATGTGAGCTGTAGCAAAAGTTTTCCATGATTGTATTTTAGTTGCCAGTTGAAAGGAGAGAAGAAAACAGAATTTTATTCAGTTTTTCTACACAGGGAATACTCCAAAATTTATTTTGTTATGCTGTAACAATGTTATATTATTAATACAAAAGCAATTTGTTTTGTATTATCAATTAGGAATTCATTTAATAATGTCTTGCCTTATTGTTTTTTTATTAGGTTTATTATTTCTAGAATTTTTCTAGTACACCCTCAACATTTATTAAAGTTAAGATATGATATAATGTTTTTCTATTGAAACATAATCCTACAGAAAGATTTTCATGTTCATAGTGCAAGCTCACTTATTTTGTTAAAAACTTAAATTTTACTTGGCATGCGCGGTTCCAAAAGAAAATGGTAAGGAGTCTAGGACGAAGACGAGTTAAGTTGGCGACAACATTCATGGCGCGAGGTCACAGAATTTCCACAAGGTTTTCCATCCTGCCTTTCGCTTAGAAGCCGAGCAAGTGCAAAAACTAAAGGCACGATAAATATACTATAGACTGAATGGAAAATATATATGGATGTGTGTGTGCGATGTTTGCATTGGTGAGCCTGAGAAGTTTGATATTTCCTTTTATTGAAAATGCACTTTGGTGCCATGTAAACTTTGCAATCAAAGTCGACGCGATATGGGGAATTGGAGGGGATATATGTAGCCGGGTCTATAATGTGGGGTGACTGCCATGTCTAACGATATAATGGCAACGACGACGGTAACCAGACATTAGAAGAGACTCCAATGCACTGTTAAAAATATTTTATAAAAAATATCTTGCTTCTTAGCATATTTTTTTTGCATTCTTACCTTATGTATTATTCATATTCTTCTTACTTCCGAAAGATGCCAGAAAAGCATAGCATGTTTATTGTTTTTAATTACAATAAAATTATTCAATTGAAAAAGAACTACCTTTGAGGGGAAATTGAATTCTTTTCGTTCATTCTCTCCATTATAATTAGTTTAATAACTCTATTATTACAAGTAATTAAATTATCATAAAAAATAACAAAAATGGTTCAATCCCATTCCAAGAAATGGTAATATTTAGATAATATGTTACGGTGTACCTCTTTCTACCGCCAATCCTTATTCTGGTTGCTCCTACTGTTCTATTCGGTTTGACTTTCGGATTGCACACATCGCAGGAGGCATAAATAGAGCCCCCAATAAAAGCAACAACATACAGGAGCCACATCCACATCGCTGGGGCCTCCTATTTTTAGTTTTGCATTCCGCAAACGTTGCTTCACCCATTCGCTCTACCTGTCTCCCCGATGAGAACCCCCTCCCACCCGTTTCTCCTTCTCCGGCTTCCCGGATTCTCCGATTCTCAGCTCGATTCTCTGGCGGAATTTCCAGCAGTTTTGTAACTCGTTTTCGTTTTATGATTTCTGCCTTTGCTGCTGGCTGGTCCGATGTCGATGCTGATGTAAACTGTACTCCCCACCTGACCATCCCGAAAAATGAATACCCTCCGGTTGGTTGGCCTGGGCTCCCTGTTTTCTGGGGCTTTCCGCACTGGGCTTCTGGCCTGCCACATGCAGATTTTTCACTAACTGGCAGTCAGTGATGCTGGGAGTTTATTGTTAGGGAAATAAAGGGTTAAAATAGCTACATTTAATAGTAGAAAAATACTTAAGTACTTAATTTGTATGTTATTATATAACATTGCACCTTATAAACCATGTTAAATCCTAGGATATTCCTTGTAAGACCTTACGATTTCTTCTAACTATTTAATAGTAAACTTGTCTTATTAGAGTTATACACCTTTTTAATATTTATTATTATATCATATCTTTATATGATATATATTTTTTTCTGATAGTATCTCTTTCTTTATGTATACCCAAGGTCGCTACAACATGGTATCATCGTAATCCAACTTTCATTTCTAATCTCTCTACTTTTTCTGCCTACACTTGTCAACATAACCTCACGATCAATGAATTTGGGATTTGTATTCTGTGGCCAGGTCTCGATTAGGGTCGTTTTTCTGGCTCCCCGCAAGTGGATTTATAGGGGAATGGGCTATTTGTCAGATCCTGCAATATTTCCCCCACTTTCCCACTACAACCTACAATATTTCGCCCTCGAAAGTCAAACTCAATGAGCTGCCATTTTCCTTTTGTTTAGCGGGTGTTAGTCCCCATTGGACCCACGTCCCTCCCGGATTTTCTGGCCCCGGTGAGAAGATTGTGTTGTGGCCTTTTTGGTTGCGAAGGGTTCGGTTCGGTAACCCCCATTGTCCCCCCCCCCCCCCCCTCGAATATGACTTTGGGCTTCGGTTCGCACATGCAATGATTGCAAACAAAGCAGCAGCAGAAATGCACACAGCACACGGAACCAGACAGGACCCACCTCGTCCTTCCAACAAAGTCCTTGTACCACCCACAACGCCCAGCATATCCTGGCATATTGTTATTGCTGTTGCTGTTTGCATTTCCACCTGCAACGTCGCGTCGCATAAAATGCAATGAACCCTCTCAATCCACCAACATACGAGACTGGCTGGGATAGAAAAGTTCATGTGTACACATGCCATATGAGGTAGTATGCCTGGGTGTATATGTAATAGAGTCCTTGCCCAGGAGCGGGAAGGTCCTGATTGAAGTTGTGCATTTTTCCCCTCCATTTCCAGTCTATTTGCTTTTACTTTTTGCCATCGCCACATCCTACGCCTGCAATTCTATTAAACAAAAGCGGAGGAAAAACGGGCTTTTAAAGGGAGAGAATAAAAATTTTGAGTCTTAAAAGGTTATGATTTAATGAAAGCATTGTAATTAAATTGAAATTTGATATTAATATATTTATAGGTATTAAAGAAAAAGGATAATTGATCCTATTATGAAATTTAAAATTTAAATATGTTTTGGGAATAAGTAATAGTATAAGAATATATATTAAAGTATAGGAAGGGAAATAGCTTCGGGTAACAGTATTAAACAAAGTTAAATTAATAATAATAGCATTTTATTGCAATAAGCCCCGATATTTTTACAATTTGGCTTACAAACATATAATACGATCTTTGATCTAACGTGTGATTTATGATTCACTTAACTGATTGATCCAGCACCCAACGAAACTCTCACTTTGCCGTATAGCAACCCCCTACCATAATCTGTTTTTCTTTTTTTCCCCCATTTTGTGAAAATAGTTAAAAGCTTTGAAAGGTTTTATGGCTCAGCTGCGTTTGGCGGTGGTTTTGGTGGTCAACATAGGCGCACCTCCACATAAACATCATGCAACTCTTTTTATTTGTTTTACATTTTGTACAACAACAGCAACAAAAAAGCGAAACAATAATAATAATGAAATAATATGAAAATGTCTGTGTTTGCTGCCGCACTGTTTGTGAGCATTGGAAAGTTGCTTCCACAACGGCTGTCACTTGGTTTTGCCTCAAATATTTTTTTCCCTGCCCCTTAACCCCTTTCTCCTTACCATTTTTGTAGCCCCTTTGCCCCCTTTCTCCAGCCACTTTTCTCTCACCACTTTTTTTACACTGCGGCTGCGCGGGCGGCTTTGCTCTTTGAGTGATGCTTCGGTTTCATAACTAACCGTTTTCGTTGTCTTTTTCTGTTACCCATTTCCCCGTTCCGCGTATACCCCCCTTTTTAGGCCCCCTCGTAACCCCCGTCCATGGGCTTCTTCTTATTCAGTAAGTGTAGGTAATGTTTACCATTTCCGCTTGTCGCTTCGCCAACAACAGCGTGGGTACAATGAAATTTTCGTGAAGTTTCGTGAACCAAAAAAACAACTAACAAAAAATCCCAAAATCTTCGGTTAGGAGGGGCGAAAAGGGTACGCGTTATATGAGATGCATGTCAACGGTTTTTATGATCTTTTTTGGTAACATTGCGGCTGCCACCGAAATCCCATTTACCTAACGGTGAAGTCAAACCAAATGCAAAGCCAAAATGCGTGCCAAGGAAATAGAAAGTATCCGAAGTAAATTAAACTCCAGAGAAAGGTTGGGGGTATCACAATATTGCCAAAGCTTTTATTGGAATCTATCCTTGATGTTGCAATATCTCCGTTTAGATTTATCGATTCGGATTATTGCTCATAAATCGCCTGGAGATTTAGCTTCGTCGCAATAAATGCTTTAGTTTCAGTTGAACGATTTTCCAGCAGCCACTGGCCCCCAGAACAACAAAAACAACTTGTAAATGCTTTGCTAATTATTTCAAATTTTCATTTTGATTCAGATAGGGGCCTCAAGAGAGGCTGTTGCTGGTGTGGCGATGTTGTTGCTGCAATGCTCGGACAATGCCACCAGCAACCTGCAACATTGCAGTCAGTTCGTTAGCAGCAACACCAATAGATGTAACAAAATGGGGTTTGGATAACAAGACTCTTAAATAGTAGTTAATAATTTATTTCATTTTTTTAATTTAATTTCGTTTATTAAATAAATAACCTTGATTTTGTAGATACAGATTTTGCTTATATCACATGAATCAATAATTAAAAGGATTATTTATATATACCAAATTTAAGATATGATATCATCCATTTTAAAACGCTTTAATTAGGTTGAGATTTTTTTGTGTGTTTAGTGTTTTAAGCATGTTTTAAAGATTAATACCACTTTTTTAATCAAAGTCTTCTTAACTAATTTACTTAAGGCGTATGTTAAGTAATAAATTCTTTGATTTTATTTTCATAATAAAAAGCTAGTGCTTACTTAAAGTGTATCAAAACAACATCAACCGTTCGGTTGTCCTCATTATGTTTAAACATATTTCATATGCCAGAGGCACAAAACAATAATAAAAGTTTGCTACGTTTTTATTTGGTGGGCTTCTTGTTATGGTTGTTGCTGCTGCTTTTGCAGCTATTGTAGATGCTATTGTTGTAGCTGATGTTGTTGTCATAACTGTGCTTTTTTTGTTGTTGCTGTCCGGTGAAAGTAATCAACAGCAGCAGCATATACATGAAAGACAGTAGCAACAGCAACAGCAAAAGCACAGCAGCAACATTAAGGCGAGGTAAACAAACCAAGAAGCAGAATGAGCTACACTGGCCAAAAAGTTGAAGACTATCATATGACCAACTCGAAAGCCCACAGACAACAAGATGGAATTATGAAGATTTCTAATTGAAATCCGAGTGAAAATAAAGACTCGCTGAGGGCGCCGAAGAAAAGGGGCAAAATGAAATTTCATTAAAATCGTTTGCACAAATAAAATAAATGCTACAGCGAGCAAAATAAAAAAAAATAAACATAAATAAATAAAGGGAAAAAGCAGAGTAGAAAATGAAAAAGCAAAGGCACGGGCAAAAAGAAACTGAAACGAGGTCAAGCGAGGTCAACTCATTTCATGTACCCAACCCGAACTACTTCATACTCTACTAAATATTTGTATGACGACGACGACGAGGCGGAGATTCATTTGAGTGCCAGTGTATGGGTGAGTGTATCTGTGTGAGGGCCTTGGGCTGGTGTTGGTGAATGGCCATTGGAAGTGCAGTTCAGCTTTGGAACGCCAAGTTTGCCATGCACACTTTGGGTTAAGAGGGGGCCGCCAGGGGGTTAAAGGGGGCGGCGGCGGGCAGGGGGTGTGGCCCGGGCATAAGCTAAATCAAACAAAAGCCAAAAGCAGTGTAAAAATGTGGAGCGACGATGGGAGCACTTCAATTGAGTTTTACATAGATTTGTCGCTGTTGCGTTGCTTTTGGAGCAATGATACTCTTAAAAATATAATCTAAACAACTATTAGATAACTTAAAAAATTAAAAAAAAATTGTATTTGATATATTCAGATTAAGATATCTGTCTAAATTATAAAATAAATTTCATGGTCTCTATATTTCTACTGTATTTTGGTATATTAAAGTTTAATACTTTGTATCTGTATTCCATTAATCCATTTATTTATCTATCTTTTAGATTATTATATATTAATTTAGAATAATAATTTGAAAAAAATGTATACATCTGTATTTGTGTTTGCTATGTATCTTTTTAAAAATATCATGCAACTTATAGATACTTATTATTTTTTTTATCCTAAAATGATTGTTATACCCTAAAAAAAAACAAGGAAGAACGCTATAGTCGAGTACCTCGACTATCAGATACCCGTTACTCAGCTAAATGGAGATATGCAAGCAGCAAAGCGAGATTAAAATGCGCCACCTACCGGCGGTATACAGATTTAAGCGTTATGGGCGTTAGAGTGGGCGTGGCAAATTTTTTTTGGATCAATCGATAGGTATCGACGAGACCAATACATTTCAGTTACAATTTTTTATCTAGCATGAAAATTGTGGGCGTCACAGGTTTTTGCGGTTTGTGGGCGTTAAAGTGGGCGTGGCAAACTTTTTTTTGAGTCAATCGATAGGTAATGACGAGACGAATACATTTCAGTTAAAATTTTTTATCTAGCATAAAAATTGTGGGCGTCACAGGTTTTCGCGGTTTGTGGGCGTTAAAGTGGGCGTGGCAAACTTTTTTTTAGGTCAATCGATAGGTATTGATGAGAACATTACATTTCAGTTAAAATTTTTATTCTAGCATCAAAACTGTAGGAGCCACAGTTTTGGGCGGTTTGTGGGCGTTAGAGTGGGCGTGGCAGTCTACTGAAACAAACTTGCGCTGCGTAAGAAGCTCAGGAATCTGCACGCCAAATCTCAATAGCCTAGCTCTCATAGTTTCCGAGATCTCAGCGTTCATCCGGACAGACGGACAGACGGACAGACGGACATGGCTAGATCGACTCGGCTAGTGATCCTGATCAAGAATATATATACTTTATGGGGTCGGAAACGCTTCCTTCTGCCTGTTACATACTTTCCGACGAATCTAGTATACCCTTTTACTCTACGAGTAACGGGTATAAATACAAAGAAAACACATTATTAGTAATTGTTATAAACATATAAGATTCCATTTAAGTTTTATTCCCTAAGCTGAAAAAATGAAAAATCGAGTGTATAATCGCTTCGGTTTTCCCCGATTTTCCACTGGACATTTGCTGTTGGTGTTGCTTTACTTTTGTTGTTGATTTGATTTCCAACTATTTCTTTTTTTGAGGGCACAGCGATGGAGACAAAATGGACAGCAACAAGAGCAACCAACAGAAAAGCAACAGAAACTCGTTCGCCTGTGTTGCTGTTGCTGATGTTGATGTTGCTGCGGTGTCAGGGCAGCAGCAACATCAGAGGCAAGCAGCAACATCAGAGCAGCAGCAGCAGCAGCAGTCATGACTTGGCAAATGCGCTCGCCAACATTATCGTCTTGACCATCTAGTGAACTTCATTTGCAAGCGTTGAGGGGGGCGGACGGGGGCTTAAAGGGGGCGGAAAAGCGGGGCAAAAGTGGGCGGTAAAAGGGGGTAATATCTGGTGGCTTCGGAGGGGGTAAAAGTGGGCGGTGAAAAGTGAGAAGGGGGGGGTCTTAGGTGGGCAAATATATTCACAGCACAGCAAGTGTTGCCAACTTTATGGCATTTACAAACACAATTACATTAGCTTCTTTGCGGGCTTCTCTTTGCCGTTTGGCTTTAGCTTTGCCGTTAGCTTTTCGGAGAAGAAGCAGCTGCAAGTTGTTTGGCGATGATGAGTTAACTGTTGACCAAGTGCGCAACTAATTTGCATTTGTTGGCCTGGAGATCTTGCCAAACGCAAATCCGCGATGTGCGGAGGCTTGAGCTGCGTAAATATATCAATCGAATTGGTTTTTTCGATTTAATTAGAAAGACACACTTAGGAGAAATTAATAGCTGGTGGTGATTTACATCAGACTGAGTTGAAGGAGTGGTAGTTGGGATCAAGAAAGGCCAATGTTGTTAGGAAAAGCTACTGAAAATCTAAGATGCTCATGTACTATAATTTATTGCTCTTTTACAATTTATTACTTTATATCACTTTTATCTATTTATGGTTCAATGGTAAATCGTTAATGTAAAAGTATAAGTAGGTATGTAGGCACTTTAGTTTTATTAACTAAGTAAAGATATTTGTATGCAGTTAATTGATCTGTTATTGGTATAGATACATAGAACTAAGAATTAAATGAGTCAAAATCTATTATACACTTTTGCTACATTTCGAGATAAATTATATTTCCTAAAGGCGAGTTTATTGAAATCCAATGTACTTATCTTTTCATAGCTAAATCATGTTAATTAAAATATTTTTAAAGTGTATATATATTACTAAAACCACTTTAGGTTTCTATAATATTGTTTATTTTTGATACCTTTGAAAGATGTTTTCATAAACCCTATAGCAATGTGTTCCAAAATCTGACCCCACGTACTCCAAGCCATGCTTAGCCCATTACAGAACAATGCTTTCTTTGTGAACCTTATACCATCATCATCTCCCTGAATTAAAATTGGGCAAGTTTTATGGTTTCAACTGTCTTGTTACTCACCTTTCCCCCACCCAAACGACAGCTGATTCTTCGAGGACCTGCGAGCTCCATTCGGCATCTGAACAATTATTGACACGTGCTCGAGCCTCCACGGCAGACAAAACGAATGTCAAGAGGGGCGACAGGATAGCTGGGGAATCCAGGAGATCAGAGCGAAGAAAGGAGACCGAGGGGGACTCCCCTTTCTGCCCAGAGATGCATTTCCGGGCACTTCAGCTGTTGATTCGGGCCTCCGTCGTCCGCCTGCTGTTTTGTTTTGTCGATATTATCTGCAATTAAATACTCAATGCACAATGCATAGGACAAAACAAGTAAAAATTTCAATAACTAAAAACGCACATGTCCTCATCGGGACGACGAAAAAGAAAAAAGGTAAGAAGGTTGATGATGAGCCGGGCAGATGTTTAATGAAATTTTGTGGAGCGCGTCCTGCTGCGTCGTCTCCTGCCTACACACACTCCATTCTTGATCCTCGATTCTCCAGGGGTTCGGGATCCTACCTATAAATATATGTGTCCCGACAATATCCCCTAAATGCCGCCTGTCAATCGCGAGGGGAAAAGAAGAGCTGGAAAGAGCGAGAAGCTTCCTGCGCAGTTTGCGGCTCATCAGCGTCACCAGTTTAAGGAGATCTAGAGGTTCTGTTATCATACAACCCCTATAAAAGGACACAAAAGGTCGCGCATGCGCACCTCTCTTTTGGTCTCCCTCGCTCTCGCACTTTATCTCTCTCCCACTCGCTGCACTAATTGGTTGCTCTGACACGCGTTATAGGTTTTTGAGTAGGCAACTACAATACGAAAGGTGTATATGCAATGTTACACAGGAAAAAGAGAGCTACAATATACATTTCTTAAATTTTTAAAAAAGAAATGAACATAAAACAACGTAAAATAGAAACCTATTCAACATGATTTTGAAAAAATGATACTAAGCACATTTTTTTTAAATATAAAAAGAAATATTTTAAGATTGATTTTTTTTAAATATTAAAATTAAATTTATTTCGAATTTGAACATGTTAAGGTTAGTTAATATTATTTATCCTTATTAATGTCATTTATAGCTTCTTGAATAAAAGACCCCTACTTATTCTCTCTGTAGTCATCGAACTCCCATCTAGTTTTCTCTCCTTCTGCAGACCCACGCAATAAAGAAACCTTCTCAGTCCCATTTTCTGGCCTTTAACACATTTTTCCATTCTTGGTTTGTTGATTTCCCCTCGCAGAACCCAATGAAAAGGTGCCACAATAGAGGCACAACGAGAAGAAAGCATTAGAATGGCATTTCTTTCATGAATGGATCGCATTTTCTTTTCTTTCCGTCATCCGTTCTGTTCTTCTTTTCCTAGAATGTTGGAAAACTTTGGTCGATCGACGATTGTCGTGTGTAAACAGCGTGCAAAGCGGTCATAAAAATGTGGCCAGCGGCACTCGAGGTCACATGATTAGTGTCACATTAGTTCAAGGAGTCGTGAGGGGGAATCGAGTGAGGGGGGAATAGAGGTAATGGTCAGTGGAAGGGGTGAATTAAGCAGTCGGCTTTATATCAAAAGCCAGCAGAGAGAGACCCGTGGAGAGGTTTTTACATACTTGAGTTGTGAAATATATTCCTGCTTTTATTGCTAAAATATGTCTGCAGAAAATTATGAATGCAATAAGGCGAAATGGATTTACCCTTATTTTGTGTAATGTATTGGAAAACATAATGAATGATTGTAATATGAACTGCAAATATATGTTAATATGATATTTCCTACCCGCTAAATATTTATAAATATTATTATAAGGGCTTAATATCAATATTTATTTGTTTTCTTGATATGTATAACTACATTTTTCTTTTAAAACGAATCTTGGCCTATAAATCATTATAGAATTGGTTATTGTTGTATCGTATTTTTAACATATAATATATATATTAACAAAGATATGCTGTCTGGATAGTTTCACACATTAGGGTAAGATTAACACCTAAGATTATTTAAGTTATGTTTAGTCATTCCAATCGGTTAATGGATGTTGTTTATCGATTCCTTTTAAAATTGACCAACTTGATCAGTGAACCAATAAGCTCTACTCTCCCCTCCTTTATGGTCATAAATGTATGTCAATTATTGTTAAAATACCTCATAAAAGCTGCTCAATATTTTGCCTGGTTAAGTCCAAAACCCTTGATGCGGTTTCAGTTGTTATTGTCGTTGTTTTTTATTATTTCATTTTTGCCTGGTCCCAGGAAGGAAGCAGCCATGACAGATGTTAAACCGCATCGGACAGGAACCAGGATCCTGGGCAAGAGTAGGACCTCATTGGCAGCTTGTCGAGTGCAGTACTTCGCTCTCGAGTTGAACCCTTCCGGAGCGGAAGCACAGAATTCAAACCCCCTCCCCTCCCCGGAAAAAGAAAAGGGGTGACACAGCCCATATAATACGACCTCGATTCGAAAGTGATCGCTTGCTTTCCCAGCGAGCTAATCAATCGAACGAATGTCTTCCGAATCAAACCACAAATGAATTGAGAACAACGGCGCTGAAGAAGCGGAAAAAAGAAAGGCCACCGAAAAACAAGTTAGAAATCTTTTTTGTTTTCCATTTATTTCTCCTCTTCTTTTTTTTTTTGGTTTTTGTTTTTCAGTTGCAGCGTCGTCGACGACGCATCATTAAAATATTTTCCACTCTTTGGTTGGCTGTTTGGTGTTAAATCAAAAACCACTTGAACGAAATAAAATCTTTCTCACAGTCCGCGGTCGCACAATGGCCAAATGGTATGGGTATGGGTATGGTATAGTATGGTATAGTATGGTATGGTATGGTATGGTATGGGGGGGGCAAACAAATTATGAGAACGTTCGGGATCAAGACGAGAAGAATGTTTTCTTTTTCTCGTCTCTTCGGTGGGTTCAGTTGAGTTCTTTTGGTCTCTTTTGTTGGCCGACGATGTCGTTGTTGTTAAATTGATGACAACAACATCAGAAATGCTGAAGCGTGCGCTTCGAAAATGTATCTGCATAGTCGCCGGAGATACAAAAGCGAACCCCGAGATACATTTCGGTGTGCTAACCGTTTTGCGTATCCGTGACGATTTCTCGTTTACCTGTGCGACACAGACCCAAAAAAGCAGACAATAAATCAATAATCAAGCCGCCAAGAGAGAGAGAGAGCAGTCGGATGGATAGATGGCTATATGGATGGATGGACGGATTGGTTTGGAATCGGCTTGGATCGAAAGGCGAGTCTGGGGCCTTATCATCATTATTCAAAGCGAGCCACCAACGCCGCCGCCGACACATAGAAATGGGAATAGAAAAATAATAATAATAACGAGAACAACAAACAGAGACCGAGGGAAAACAAAACAGAACCAAACCGAACAAAACGAGTTCCTAGAGTTTCTAAAAAGCCATAAAACGACTACGAGTTTTGATTTGATTTTCGAGATCCAATCGACTGGCATAGAACACATGTACGGGTATGTAAAAAATACATTTCAATTCACACTCAGTCCAGCGGACCGGGTTCCATTAAAAAAAACCCCCCAGACGAACCATCCAAAAATGCGTGGATGCTGTGGGAGAGAGTCTCGGACATATGTATATTCTGGACACAGAACTCGACAGAGGCAGCAACTCGTCATCGGTAATATCAGGTTCGGGGTTTTGGGACCACAGAGAGAGAAAATTACAGATTAAAATCTTTACCAGTTTTGTCCTTATATTGGATCAAAGTACCAAATAACTATGAGTCAACTAAAAATATTTTAAATGGAATGTGATTGTTAAATGTCTTAAATTTGTTACAGAATTACGTATTGTAAGTCATAAAATTAGTTTAGAATATTCTAGCATTGAAGAACTAATCCGAAATATTTAAAATAAATTTTAAATTGGGTTGTACTCGAATTTTCTCCCAGTGCCTGAAGAAAAAGCATTGCGACAGTGTCCAGTGGCAGCCCACGCCCGCGTTATGATTTTGTGGCCATTTTATAACTAACAACATTCCAGCGGCGCCGACAACTGAGCCCAAGTCCCCAGTTCAAGTCCCCATCCAGGGTTCCCATCCCAGTTTTAAGACCCCCCTTCCACTGGGCCACACACATCGATGGTTTAGCCGATGACGATGATGATGACCGCTCTTTGCCGCAGGGAGGAGTTGGGGGCGAAGTGCATTGGAAACGCCGTCTGGTGACAGGAGCGGCAACGGGAGCAGAATCGAACATTCGAGGTGGAGGATGTTAAGGACCGGATGACCGATCGAAACCTGTTGGGGTGATGCTGTGCCAAAGGACGGAAACCCATTCCTTTTCCAACTAACCCGTCAGTTCTTTTTTACCCTTGCAGACAGTTCCATATCTTTTGCCAGTCAGAAGAATACATATCTATATGGTCTGATATCTTAAACTTTTTAAAAAGCAGAAATTATTACTAACTAATTTGAAGTATTCTTATATTACTTAAGACAGTTTTAGAAGTTTTACTCAATTTATAAATTGTCTTTTACTAGTTTACCATATATACCAAATATTTATATATACCACATAATAATAACTAAATAAAATTCTTGAAAAGGGTATTTAAGGTATGTCATCTTAAGACATCCTTTCTTTTAATATAAAAGCCATAAAACGATAATAAATATTTTAAACAATAATAAAACCTCTTATAATTAGGTAAATTATTGCGAAGAACTTATTTATATGGCCTTGTGAAATGACTGTGATAAAGACGGCCTAATTAGTTGGGGCGGTGCAAAACCGAAAGATAAACCCTTGGGATCGGATCGTTTTGCCTTATACATAATTTAGGAGCTTATCAAAATTGGATTTTTATCGCCGTTCCAAGAGCAGCGAGATAAAGTTTCGTGTTCGCGCTACAAGTATTTGCAAATTGGTCTTTGCCTCGATAGTTGGGGCGTTGTATCTGCGCATCTGACTAAAACGTATCTGAGGAACATTTCCTTGAACTGCCGCTAGAAGATACGTATCTATCTACAGATAGTCTGCGCCCCACATTCCACACGTGGCCCATCCGCTTATCACCCGTGCACTAGATACAATTTGTATCTGTATCTGCGGTCGACTTTGCTTTTGCTTTATGGCCTGTTTCCAATTGTCTGCAGGTCCACACAACGGCTCACATGTTTTGTATAATTATCGTGGTTAATGTCTCCGCTCTGGCTGGCTGATAAAACCTTTTATCAGTTTCGGTTTTCATGTTTTTTTTTCTATTCCTCGTACTTTTTTGCTTTGTTTCGTGCGAGTTGTGCTGTTTGCCTTTTAATTAAGTTGAACAAAAAAATATTGTCAACGCATTCTTTAACTTAGCAACAATTTCAGGCGGGTTGACCTTGAGCCGGGTAACGGCAAGTAACAACAAAACGCGATCAGTCCAAGAGATACTGTGTATCTGCAAATCAACTTTCAACGCAGGCTCTGACTGAAAATGAAAGTCGGAATATTTTGCAAACAAAAATTTTTGTTATAATGGCCTCAAACTGCAGCGCGGCTCAAACAAAGTTATTACGGGCCTAAGCTTTGTTTGCCTTTCTGGCTCATGGCGAAAAACCCACATGACCAGATCGGCCCCAGATTTGCCCCAGCATCAGTTTTTTTTGTTTAGCCTCAGCATTAGCCCCCAACCACATGGCCAAATTGCAGACTTGCCGGCCAGGAGTTGCCCAATCTCGGCTAAGATGCTGCATAATTAGCTATAATTTGTGTGCCAGTGAAGTGAAAGTCCAGGCTGAACTCCAGATGGGACCATCTATCGGGTGGCTTCATCTGCAAGCCTCATCTGCAAACGGACGAGTTGCCATAGTTGGATGTCAAAGGAGCAACTGCAAATTGCCGGACATGCAGATGAGACATTTTCGGGGGTCATAACTGGATGGGCTAATATTTCCTTATTTGCATTTTAAAGTTGCCGAAGCCAAATTGGGGGGATATATTTATAAGAGACGTATCCATATGCTAATTTTGGGCATCAAAACTGTTTTGTGGTACTAACAAATTGTTCAACATTGAATTTAATAAGTAAAATATTTTGGAAATATTTTTTGTAGGCACATATACATTTTAAATCAATGCCTTATAATTAATATCCAATTTGAAATATTAATTTTGTCATGCTACATTTTTAAATTAAATTATATTATATTTAATTTTTTTATACGTAATCTAATAACAAAAAATTCTGATTAATAATATTTTTTTCCGATTTTTTTAAAAATTTTCTTAAGGTGGAAAATGTATTTTCTTAGATTGTATAAAAAGTGTTTTTATATGACCCGTAGATCAAGTGATAAACGATGTCAAGCTCAGATTTTATTGGAATCTTCCAGACCTTTCCCCCAAACATCGAGTCATTGGCTCGGGTCCATCATCAAACGCCGCATCATTATGATCATTGTCATCGTGGTGATCATTAGAGTGGCCCAGAAGAATGCATTTGCATTTGGCCGGCATCAACAGCTCCATTTCCATTTCCATTTCCACAGTCACAGGCACAACCATTTTCAGCTCGTGATCGCGGTGCGTCTTTCAGCCTTTGTGTGTCAGTTGCATTTACAGCTACGACAGAAAAGCATTTCGAAGCTTTTCATCTCTATTTTATGATCCAGCTAACGGTTTCGGTGCATTTCCCGATGATGAAAACTCTTTCTTCGTCATACAAAGTCGTCTGTTTCTGTTTCTGTCTTGTTTTTTTTTCCATTTTAAGAGGGGTCTAGCAGGGAAGTGGCTCAGTTTTAAGTACAACAATAAATCGAGACTTAAAGAGCAGAGGGTCGGGATGGTGGGTTCGGGGACTGGAGGAAAACCACCACCCACGTAATGGCCAGAGACAACTTCATAATTCACTCAAAGAAGTATTTTTCTTTTGCCATGCCTAGTACCCCGGCTTCAATCTCAATCTCAGCCTACGGATGAATCGCAAAGTACATAAGTAGGTGGCGGGCTATCCATGAGATACTTGGTGCGTATAGGAATTGTGCTCAATTTCCACAGACACACACTGCGACAATCGGGGGGCCTTATCAACACAGAAGCATCATCTTGCACAGCATGCTTTTATCTCTCTCTCAGTTTGAGTCGTTTGAGAACAGGCGTTCAGAAATGGCCAGCAGCTCGCTCCACTCACAGAAATCGGGGGGTACGAATTTGATTGGAGGCGTTTCGTCTATATATATTTTTACTTGGAAACGCAGCTCTCGGGTTCTCTCGTTGCTCCGTTCTCAGTTCTGGGTTCTCCGATTTGGGTTCTCGGTACTCGGTTCTCGCACGGGGCGAGATGTGCGAAAACTGGAAATTGAGGAACACAAAAGCCACAGGGAAACCCAAACTCACACACACACACACACTTTAGTTAAAGGAAGTCCAGGCTGAGATTCAGGGGACTCCGGAACGAGAAGGGGCAGTTAGCTCAGAGACAAGCGCAAATGAATCGAAATGAGGCGAGATGCAGTCACAGAAACAGCAGCTGAAGCAGAAGCTCTTACAGGGAAAACATCTTGGGTAGAACCAGGAAATTAGGTGGTATTCTAAGGGGATTATATAATAATATACTATATATAACTATAAGTAAGCATTGTCAAAAACCTCTAGTTAATTGTCTTAAAAAAATATTGTTTTGTCATTCCTTGTTTTTTTTTAATTAAAAGTATATCCCAAAGGTTTGAGCTAAGCAATTTATTGATAAAGTTTAAAATATATATTACACATTCTTTTAAAAATGTATTAACGTTTATAATAAGCTTAATTTAGAAACATAGATGTATTTAAATTTGGTTTATACAGAGCTAATGCTAGTTAAAAGTCTCGGAATTTTAGTAAGTTCCGAAAGTTTCCTTATATCTTTTAGGTATTTGTAAGATGGTAATTGAAGTTACTAAATTTAAAATCCTTCCGTTAATGCTAGAAAAATTTAAGATATTTAAAGGATGTCTTATATTTCGTAAGTGATTAGTTTATATAAAACTGATAAGTCTAAGTAAGTTTACCCTTATCAAACACCAATCTTATACATCGTTTTTTCATAACTTTTTCTTATAGATGATGCACTCTACCTAGTATCCACTGTATATAAATCCACTGACAGAACATAGGGCCCCCGTCCCCATATCTGTTTCTCTGTTGCTGTTTCGGTGCTCGGTTTTTAGTCTCGGCCACTTGGCAGCTGTGTGTGCGAACTGAGTTTCGCTGGGTTGAGTGTGAGCAGCTTAAAAAGCAACGGCCCCTTTCCCCAATTTTCTCCCCTCTGCAGTTCTGAAGAGAAGCTTCTAATGCATCGGGGCTGGCGTAATAAGCGCAGTTTTTGTTTGAAAAAAGAAAATCACGACACACACAGAGAGAGAGAGAGGGGGGCAAACCGGGAAAATGTGGGGTCTTGAAGATTGCACTCTGGGAATATAAGTATATATACAAAGGCGACTATGTGACTGCGTCCGTATATCTGATGGGGAATCATTCAAATTTGTTGAGTTTTCTTCGGGAGTAAAGTTCTCTCTGCTCAGCTCAGTGACAATGAAGCCATCCTGAAACCAACTTCAAGAATAAAGTTTCCTGGGGGGGATTTCGGGAGCGGGGGCCTGCTACTGTATCGTGAAAACCCAAAGTATGCACTTAACACAGTTTCATCAACTTCTGCATCTTGGCATCTCTGGCGCTCTTTCTCCGGCCGAGAATATCGCTCATTTTCAATAAAAATAGCTTAAAATTGTAACAGGCGAACAGCGGAGGAAAAAGTGCAGAATCTGTGGAGAAGAGGGAGCAACGGGGAGACAAGTGGCAAATGATGATGCTTGGAAATTGCTGCGCTCTCTTCCCGGTTTCGGATTTAGTTTTAGTTGGAGGGGAAGTGCAACGACGACTTGAAAGTTCTTTGTGTGCCAAACTTTATTCTGAGAAGAGAGGCAATGCACTGGAAAAAATGTAGTAATATTTACTAGCCAAAAAAAGAAATAAAATTGATTTTCAATTAAGTATGACTTCAAATATGTAGATCTCATAAATGATTTTTTTAATGTTTCGATTCACAAACTAAAAATAAAAGTATAATAGAATTTTTTTCCATTAAAATAATATCTATTTTTCAATTATTCCAATGGTTTCAAAATTGCATTACATATTAATTTAAAAAAAAAAAGGTTTTTAAAAGGTCGTTAGTTTTCTGCTTACTTTTACGACCAGATTAGATTTACAATTATATACTAGTTTTAAGTTTTAAAAATTAAAACATTTATATGATTATCGTTAACTATTTTTCATACCACTTTTAGTTTATGAAGTCTTGATAAAGCCCTTTCATTATGTTAAAGCAATATTTGTTATAAAATATGAAAGTATTTAATTTAAATGTTTTTAGTGAATGCAATTGTTATTTCTATATCTTTTTTCTCAGTGCACCCCATCCCTTAATCCCCAAGTGAATGCAGAGAACTGTGCGACTGGCACTTGCTGCTGCTTTCCTGCTTCCGCGAGCGCCGCAGATGCAGATGCAGCAACATCAGCAGTGGCAAAGTAGCAACATCGCAGCAGCAACATAGCAGCAGCAACACCGCAGCAGCAGCAGCAGCAGCAAAGGCATCAGCAGCAATTCGCATCTTCTGTTGGCACGTTTTTACTTCCGGTTCGTGACAGTCGAGGGGTGGGCAGGGGTGGAGCTTTTGAGGGGGAGGATGCGAATTCCGATCCCAGTCGAGTGGTTTGTTTGGCTGCTGCATTTTTTGGAGCGCTGCCTTTGTTGTTGTCGCTGCACGTTTGCGGTCGTTGGCTTCAGTCCCATTGCATTTGTTTTTTCATTTTGTTCTGAAGTAACAGCGGATGCTGCCCTTCCCCCCTCCCCTGGAAATCCGCATCTTGACTGTAGGTGGAGTTGCAGCAGCATCAGTAAGCCGTAAGCAGCTGTCAGTGGCTGTGTATCTGAGGATGCTTACCACACTCCGCTAAGTCGTTTCAATGGCGTTTGGCAACCGAAAGTGTTGCTCATCGGATTCTAGATGGCAGATTAAGTGGGGTTTTGTAAGAACAAGTACATAAGAGATCACTAAGGCATTACGTTCTTATAGTTTAACAGAACAAAATTTATTTTTTTATACTTCTGAATATATTACTCTTAAGTTCTATTATTTCCGCCCTATTTCGAATTTCATTCAGTGTATAATCCAAGTTTTTTATAAAGATTTTAATTCTGTAAATGGTTTGAATGGTTCTATCATCCCTTTTATTAAGCAATGTTTTTACTTTTAATCCAGAAGGCTTGATTGTAAATTACACTTGACATTTTAAGCAATACAAAAATTATAGTCCTCATTTGACTGTCCTCCATATTTATTAAATTTTTTAGAATTTCACAATCTTTCCTTTTAGCAAGCTATTCTGCAGGTGATTGGTGCTACATTTTCCTGTGGGATTTTACTTAAAATTCCAAGACAGCAAAATTACCCCCTTCTAGCCATCTAGTCGTATACGCAATGATTACGACAGTTCTCAGCTCAACTATTCAAGTGCCTGATTAATTGGCAACAAGTGTTTGACTCCTGTCCAGAGTGAGTGGCTGAGAAAAGGTCTCGATTCTCACCTCACCGCCCCGAACGCTGATCGTGTTGTTGAACATGGCGTATGCGCAATGTGTTTCTCCTTGCCGCGACTTCCAGTTCTTCGGCGGGCCAAAAGCGGTGCGGCCAAAACAACATAATTAAGTATTTATTTATTTACGATTTTGGGCAACAACTACTACAGCGATTTGAATGCAACAACTTTGGTGCATTGGCGTTTCGCAGCTTCAATTTCAATCAAGCGAAAAACCTCTCAGAGAGTTAGAAAACCAGTGACGATCGCACCTCTGACATCCAAAATTTTATAATATTGAAAACATTTTCAAATTTTTTAAAAATTTTTTTTAGAGATGATTTAATATTAGCTGTCAACAAAAAAAATAGTGAAACTTTTATATATCCATTTATGGTGCAAATTATTCCTTATAAGACTAGGAAATCTTTCTGCTTGGTACAGTATCTAAAATAAATATACCTACTAAACTGCAACATACCCAGACTTAATTTAATGTTTGCCGATTTTTTCAATGTCCTCTGACTTCAAAATACACACAATTTAGACCCCAAGAGATATTTTGGATAGGTTATATTTTTATCGAACTTAAAAGTGAGGTTTGTCCTAAAATCAATTTCGAACCAAAAAAACATTTGCTTTTATCAAACTGAAAAAAATACTAAAATATAAAAGTTAAAAAAAAATTACCCCTATCTCATTTACTGATACATGATTTTTTTGCATCAAAGTAGGTAAGCTACAGTTGTTTCCACTGACAGCGTGCCGAATGTCCCATTTTTTTACAAATATAAAAAAAGATAACAAATATTTTAAATGTTAATTGTGCGATTCATCCATATTTCGTTTAGCACAATATATTTTTTAGTAGTATTGTTATTTTCTTCCGTACACTTTCAGTAGGCTTCGTTACTACGTGAACGGGCATCCACAGTGATTTCAGCTTCGACTGTGTTGCCACAATTGCTCATTTTGCTGGCTGCTTTGTGGCAACCTTGTGCTAAATTTTCCAAAACGTTGAGCCTCGTCGCCGTCGCCACCAAAAGTACGAAATACAAAACACAAAATCAAAAAGACAAAAACCAAAACCGACAAAAAAAAAATAAAACAAAAAACTCTAAAAAACAGAAAAGAAAAACAAAGTATGTTGCAACTCTTTGCCGGGCAGCAGCGGCAGCAGCAGCAGCAGCAACAATTGAAGCTGGCGATAAATGTCAGTCAAAGCTCCGCTCCGGCCACGCCCCCTCCTCCATGCCGCCCCCCTCGATTGGCTGACGCATAAATGAAAAGGCTGCGGCACAGTCACAGCTAGATTTTCCACTGCGATCGCATTATTTATGCTTATGAGCCAATGTATCTATCGGATACAGATGACGCTGCCACCGCCGTTGACTCGCTTTATTAATTTCCAACGGCTCGTGAGATTGACACCATTTACGTGGCAGAGATGACGCCGTGATGACGACACCGCGGGGCCTCGAGAATAGTTTACGGATTGGATGGCCTGGCAGGGTGCTGAAAAATCTATGCAAATCAAATCACGTAATGATTGGATAACGTTTTTTATTTTTAGAATTTTTTTAAGATGTCTTTTGCTGCAAGGAATTCAAAAAAATTAATGGAATTAGTAAAAGCTGCAAATAAATATGTAACCGAATTGGTTTATCACCATTTTATTTAATGTTAAATAAATTATACCTACTTATAAAAATAGGATAACCTGTATTTATAACATGCCTAAAATGCCTTAGGGGCTTTGAGAATTAATTTACACTATAGAATATCCTTTTTTATAAACTGTTAAGGTCTGCCATTCAAAAGTTTAACAAAATTTTATAGCAAAATCATAAAGGATGGTAAACATATAATTTTTAACGAGTCATCGAAACAAGTCGAAGTCTCAACTTTAATGTTTTTGTCTTGTAATTTGGTAGTTGCCTAGCTCAGCCGATGGCCATGCACTTGGCATATGAAAAGCTCCAATTAACGCATTGCGAAATTCGAGGAAAATCAACCGACATCGAGTGAGTATACTTAAAAGAAAACCAATGTATCATATTTTGCAATACCCTCTTTAAAGAAAAACCAAATAGCTACAAACAGCCATTTCAAAGTGGTTAAAAATTCGAACTTAACCTTTCAGAAAGTGTAAGCTGGTGGAAACGTTGCGGTAGGAAATTACTTTAATTTGTTGATCCCCATTGTTGCAGCGGCTCCAGATGAAACTTGGCTAACTGAATGAGTGAATGAGTGGATGAGTGAGTGACTGGACTGGCTGACTGCTTGACTGGCGGCCACATGTTTTCACATGATTTCCACTAGACGGACAGGTGAAAAGCAAGGTAAAAGAAAACCAAGTACAAGACCAAGACCAAATCGAGACAGCAAAGATTCACTGGAGCAAGAAAAAAAGAAACCGGGCAGGCGAAAAAAAAAAAATGGAACCCAAACGGAATGCTCGGTGGAAAAGTGTTGACTGGGCTGCCTGGTTAAGGCAAAAAAAGCCAAGAGTCAAGCCGAAGATTTGACGCCTTGTCTGGGTAATTCCTAAAGAGAAAGAGACCAAAGGAGCCAGAAAGATATATCCCAAAGGTAGGGTTTCCTCCTCGGTTGCCTCCCGGGGGCCCAGACAATTGATCTATCACATTGAAATTGTTGCGTTGAGTGGAGCTTGTCTCGTTTTGTTTTGGTCTTGAGTAGGGGTTCTTTTGCTTCCTTATTTTCTCGGTTTAATTGTTTCTTAAAATGCAAATTTGAATAATTATGAGAAGGGGGAATCCACCGGTGTTTTGATGGCTGACAACTGATTTGTGTTGACTTAGAGTAGCGATGATAGAATAGGAAGAGTAAACATGAACAATAGACAATAAAGGGGAATAAGTTGGAGTTAAGCGTAATTGTTAAGTTACTATAAAAACATAAAATAGTGATACTACTATAAAATAGTAACGAGTGTGTTTGTTTGGTTTTATTAGAGTAAATGCTTTATTGGTCAAATTAATGGTATGGTTATAGCATGTAACTAAAGAAAATATTTAAAAATGTGGGCAGGCGGAAATGGTTAGATCAAATCTGCTTGTGATCCTGATAAGTTCGGAAACCTACTTTAGAAAAATACAATATACCTTCTCATTCTACTAGTAACGAGAATAAAAGCAAAAATATATGAAGTGTTTATTTCTTAAATAGTTTGAATACATATAAATGGTTTTATCCACAAAAACTTTTTGCAAGTTCCTTGAACGCACTGCCATAGACATCATCAGTAGTTTTTCGAGCTATTTATCCAATCATCTAGTAACCTGGGAACTTTTTCGCATTTATCTTATGCCCTCGAGTGCTTCAAGGTCATTCGCAACCGTTGCTGCGAAGTTCATAAATATGCATGGACGATATGGCGGCATATTACAATACTTATCTCGGACTCAACAGAACCCGCCCTAGCACCTACACACATCCACTATGTCAGTATGTACATAAAGTATATAGTGAGTGCGAGTTTGAATCTCAATCTGAATCTGAGTGCAGAGACGAGTGGCTGACTACATTCGTAAACAGTTCATTGATCCCCCTAGGGCGAGAAAATCGTAGACGAAGGGGATTTTAAGGGGATGCCCCACGAACGGCGACTTTGGGACGTCTTCAAGACACACACTCACAGCTGGATATAACTCATATAGATATTTACAGTTGCGTTCAAAATAATAAAATAATTAGTTAAAACTAAGAACCTTTACATACAAATAAAAATAAAATATAATAAAACCATTTAATATAGATTTTTATACTCGTCTTTTTCTTGAAATAGAAAATTTAAAAGATGTTTGGGCACTTTTGCTATCACTTTGGCCTGTGCTGTATATTACTTAGGCTCTTTGACTGCAGTTCATAAATCTTGGCCCTTAGTACTTGCTGATACTTCTTTTCCTGCCTTGTTGCTGCACATTGTTTCGGACTTTTAGCTACCACTTCATGATGACTATTTTAATATTAAACTAATGAATGCGTCGCAGGCACGCCGACTGTAACTGCCAGGCCCAACTCCCCCCTTTTTTTTTTTGTAGACCAATGCTCTCTCTGTAGAAAAAATATTTATGAAAATTTTCCCTGCCACTTTGCTAGACGGTCGACGTCGACCCTTTTTGGAATTACAGACCATTGCTAATTTATGCGCCTTTTGTATGATTTTTCATTTGAGTTTTTACTTTTCCTTTGGTCCGGCTAGGGTATTCACCATTTCCCTCAGTCATTTCCTATCCCATGTCCATCCTTGGCTTGAAGTTTGCTTTGTGCTCCGCTACCAGAAACTCGCACTCGAATTCACTTATATTTACTCATATGTGGCAGCCGCAAGGAAGTTCGTGAAGAGCGGTTAACTAAGAGGGGCGGGCTGTCTAGGTGGGGGGGGGGTCTTGGTACCACTAATTGCATGATGGGCCATGTAATGGGCTGCGGATGGGCGTGGCATATCGCATAATGTGTGTATACAGTTGATAGACATGAATGGGAAAGTTTGTTTTCGGCAAATGAGTCCGAAACACGGATTAAAATAAGGGAACAAAGGAATAAGTAATGCTTACAAGACGGTGTGATGGTAATAAAAGGACAGGTTGCTTGGCGGGTGGGGAATACACTATAGCTAACAGGACCGCAGGCATCTCTACTTTAAAATACCTAAAGTCTAAAATAACACTATTAATAGCATTGGATTTCATTGTACCGATCCACAAAAATATTGCTTTTAAGCAACCATGTCTAAAATGTATCATAGTATTACTTCTAGAAGATAGTAACTACAATAAATTGTCTTAGAACATAATAATTCTAGTAATCTCCGTTTATAGTTACTAGAATTAAACATATACTTTTCATTTTTAATTCATTATATCTAATTATTATATCCTTGCCTCTAGCCAATCTTTAAATTACACTTCTGATCCTCCTCTTCATTGAGGGCTGTTAAATTTAGTGCCTCCACTTCAATTTTAATTACGATCCAACAACAGAGCAGACTTCTTTGAGAAAGGGCCTAGGAAAATCGGGGATGCAGGAAAAGAGGGGAAAGTGAGACCGAGACTCCCTGAATCGCATTCAGTATCTGTTGCACACATGTTATTGGGGCCCCGCCACCCATTTTTCCCCTATATCACCATCCCCTCCTTTGGGTTCCTTTGTTTGGTAGACAATTTAACATATTTGGGAATTCATTGCACTTTCTTTTATTAATACGCACACTCGGAACGAGGAGAAGTCGATGTCGAGAGCTCGCCCTCTGAGTTCGTCTGGAACATGTGTAAGTGCATGTCCCTCATCTCAGTTCTTACACAATACACAGAAAAATAAAACAGTATTGAATATCAAGATATTAAAGTTTTATGAACAATGGTTTTCATTTTACACTAATACTCAAGTTTATTTTGCGAAATTGTAATATAACAAGATTTTGTGTTGGGAAAACATCTATACTTCTGAATATCCTATTGAATAAAATAAATAGTAGAACTAAAAATGTTTCTCCAATTTTTTCCTGTGTAGCCTTCCCTATTTTCCAGAACAGATCTTTGTCTCCGCCTAAATTTAGTCGCATTCCAGACTATTTTCGCTGCTGTTGTTGCCCGGCATCTGTTGCTGGGCCTATGCCTTGATTGTTCCAATTTTGGTTATGGCCAATGATGGCAGGCCATTGATAAAAATAGAGGAGATCATCCCCTGGATCCCCCCCTTTTGGAACTGCTCTCTTTGTGTCTCTGACTGAAGATATCAATGGGGATATCCATCAGTCTGCCATTTTGGGGCTTATTTCGAATGGAAAACAGGGGCGAAAATGAAAACTTATCTGCTAATCGCACATCTGTTTGTCACATGAATAAGGTTCGGGGGTAGTGGGTGACATGAAGTCATTCATGTCACACGTGTGCATTGTTTCTGAGCCAAGTTTGGCCTTAGTTAGCTCAAACTGATAGCAGGCAAACAACTTTTAATAGATGTTCTGACTCCCAGGCAGCCCATTAAGAACCCCTCCCCCACACCTTTACGGATTTACTCATTGCAATTGTTTGTCATAAATTGTTTGGCAAATGAGCAGAGCACGCCAAGTGACAGCAATGCTTTTTGCTGGCAGGGTGCCGATTTAAAAGTTATAAAAAATGTTAGACTCTTAAAAAACATATTAAAAATACACATAGTATGTGTAAAAAAAAAAAAAAGTGACATTAATAAATTTAAAGAAGTGGAAGTCTTTAAAATAGAAATTAAAAAAATTATGTATCTTAAGAATAGGAATTTAAGTTCAAGAGAACCTCGCTTATTAATTTCTGCAACTCAATACAACCGCTTTTTCAACGAGTTTGATCTTCTCAGGCAGCTGCACAAATTGCGCAAATTGGTTTGAAACAAATGTAAATATTTATTAAAATTGCGCAACAGGCAAGGCCCCACCTCAACCTCTCAGAACTACAATTCCCCCTTTTTTCCCACCCAGTTTTGTAAATCACTCAAATGTGCACTGGATGGCGATGATCAAGCAAAGCTTAAAACGGCATGATAATAATCACGAACAATTCAGTGCAGTGCATGTGCGGGTGCAGTGATCGCTGAGTAAGAGAGAGAGGGAAGATGATGCACTAGTGACATGCACTGAAAAAAATAAATGCAAATATGTTTAATGGTATATTAAAACATTTCTAGCATGGCCTGGACATTTTGTATATTTTGATATAGTATTAATTACAATAGTATCTTTAAGTATAAAAATCCAACAAATTGATTTATAAATAAAATAAAACTAGAAAAAATATTTTAAGATATCACAAAACAAGTACATATTTTTCCCAGAATCGTTTATATTTACTAGAAATTTTGTTTGATGTAGCAATATCATGTGACTGAGTATGGGTCTTTGTTTGGGTGCTTCTATCCCTCTCCCTCTTTCTGAGAATCAAATCCGATAATCATCATTGCAAATAAATATTTATGCGTATGAGTAATCAAAAATCAGCAACAAAACTGTCACATTCCGGTTACTTTTATGTGATTTTTCTGATTTATGGCAGTAACACCGAAACACAAAAAGTTCTGACAAACCATAAAACTTCCCAAACAAAGTTCTGAATTCATATAATTACCTAAGTGAGGGGGCGGGAGTCTTTAAAGTGAAGAACAATCGGCGAGTGATACAATTTCTCACCCCCAAACGAAAAGTTGTCGTGTCGTCATTATCAGTTCCAAAAGGTGAACAGCGGGGGGCAAAGCTGATGACGCTCCAGCGATTTTCACATTAGATTAAATATTTTCCATTTCAACTTTTCATTTTTGAGGTCAAACTTTGCTGCGAAGGGGGCACATAAAAAAAATCTCTTGGGTAACAAAATGTCTGTTGATGTTGCTAATACAATAATTGTTGTTGCGGAAGCGGATGCAAAAACAGAAAAAAAATAGTTGGAGAAGAGAAGACAGACAAGTTGAAAGGCAAACATGAAGTGCCAGCTACGACGATCACTTATATAGATATATATAAAACGTCTGCCCAGTCGAAAGATAATAATAACTGAAGCAGCTAATTTCTCAGAGGGTGAGGTGAGCAAGGTTGAAAATCGGGGAAAAGGGGAAAAACGGGGATCCCACCGGAGAGACCTTGCCTTTGGCCAAGAAGTCTGTCTCAGTCCCAGCGAATGAAGTGAATTTCCATTGTCTTAAATATTTTTTTCTGGCTTCCTTGGCTCTTGTTACTGTTGTTGTTGCTCTCATTGTTTTTTTTAGCGTTGTTGATAATGCTGTTGTTGCTGCTGTTGATGGCCGCCTCGCCCAAAGGCCAAGATCGTCGTCATATTAGCGTCCAAAAGTCAACTCTGCTTCGTCGCTTCTTCAACGACAACAGTGGTTCAAAAATCCGGGGTGTTACGAATAAAAAAATGGGTTAAAACTAGGAAAGACATAATTTTGAGAACATATTTTATTTGGTAAAGGACTAAGGATATTTCAAAGATACAAATTGTATTTAATGATTGTATTACTTCATGATCATTTTAAAACCTCTCGAGTAAGCCTGTGATGTTTGCTGTAAATGATTGTTCTAATATATTTCCATAAGAAATTTTTTTTAGTATCTATACATTATATAATAAATATTTTTATTTATAAGAAATGGTTTTTTAAAATGTCTTAAAATATTTCATATAGAAAACTAAATTTTTAAAATGTTATAGTATATAAAGCGACTCTAGAATGGTTTCAAAATTGTATATTCCCAAGTAATTTTGTAAGTAAAATTATCTAGAAAATATAGTCCAATCCACTGTTCTTTGTTTTCAGGGCGGCTTTTCAAAAGCTACAAAAAAACAAGAAAAGAAAACCGAAATAAGCGACTGAGAAATATGTATGCGTATAATGTAAATTCCGCAAAGTGCGATGGACAAGCGATGCTTGAAATTAAAATAGGGTCATTAAGCGGCCCATGGTGTGAGCTTGAGCGCTAAGAGGGGGCGACACAAGGGCGTAGGGGTGGAGAGGGGGCGATATGGAAGCGGTACGGCAGCCAGCTGGACGGCTGGGGAAGTCGTGGGCTTTCGGGCTGGTCTGGTTCGCCTCGTAATTGCTCTCTTGGCCATACAAATTTCTCAACAATTATTTTACGAAATGTTTTTCAATCTTCCGCGACTGCGGTCGTAGATCGTCTTGCATTAGGTTTTCTTTCCACAAATAAGCAAAAGTGTGAAGGGGGGTAACCGCTTTAAACCGACTCAAGTCCACCCAAGTCGGCTCCACTCAGCTAAACCCAGCTGAACTGAGATCGGCCCAAGACTGCCATATAATTATGATTGTTTGCTGTTGTAATACCCCCGAGTGATTGTTGCCACCAGTTATTGCTGCAGTTGTTGCATTGGCCTGACATTGGCATTTGTTTAGTAATTATAGAAATATCTCTATGTGCGCACTGCGCATAGTTTATATAGTCAATAAGGTCCCCAAGACTCGAGAGTGATCGGATGACGTCTCAATGCTGTTTCATTGGGCAGAAATCGCAGCGAGTCGGTAAATAGCAAAGAAATATGAAAAAATACTTAACAATAAGGCAAACAAAGGCAAGGTTGTCATAAAGTGTTTTTGGTAGTGCGAGAATCTTTTATGGAAAATTACTGTTAAATAAGTGAGGTAATGCATTTTATTTGATGAAGTGTTTTTGAAGCAAACAATTTGTATAACTTCATGTGAATATCATCGGTAATTGCTGTCATCGAAGAAAATATTTAATTGTTAGGGTCTGTCAATCCAGTTGCATTTCAAAAATATTTTATAACTTAAATGCTTATTTATTTGTTGAATCTATATGTTTTGGGAATGTACGAGCTCGAATTATCTTCATTAATCTTATTTTTATATTTTTTAAAATTTTAATTCCACGAACATTTTGGTGGTTACGACTATTTAAAAGCATTGTGTTTCCTTAAATAATTATATCTAATTTAATATTTGCATTTCTACTGGTAACTTAAAAAAGTGCTTTAAACAATTGACAAAAACTTAATTATCAAATATTTAATATATTTCTAGACTCCCACAAAAAAACTTCCAGTATTTGCTGGTCCAAATATGATGTACACCTTTATTAAATTAAAATATTTTCTACTTTTTTGAGCAATATGTGATCGAGCTGATGTTGTTACCTTAAGTGGAGGATTATTCGGAAAAAAAAGGTGCGAAGCTGCTAAATGAATAACGTGCGGCCAACAAATTTACAGTTGTTCATAAGGCGGGTTGCTCGTGTTGTTGTCGCCTGTTTTGGTTGTTGTTGTTGTCACTGTGGTTGTTTGGTTGTTGGTCGCATAAAAACCAGTAAGTGATTTCACAGAGTGGCCTGCCAACGAGCGGACCGGGCAAAACTAACAAACTTTTGAGTCGAAAGAGAGAAACACAAAATTTGTAACATATTCGACCAAAAAGGCAGCAAAAATATTTAAGTTTTTTTCTTTTTGTTTGTTGGCGGTGCTTGGTTTTTTTTGTTTTTACACAAAAGCCAGCGGTGGTGTTCGTTCGCCGGTTCATTGAACTCGCCGGCGTCTTGGACTCTGACTGACTTATTGAATGAGTGAGACTGCAGCAGCCGCAGCAGCAGCAGCAGCCCCAAAAAGCAGCAACAACATCCAAGTCTGCACAGATTATGTCACACATTTTCAGATTGGGGGAGTGCCGAGGGTGGCCAAGGGGGCCGGGGGGATGTTGCACTCGTGGTAGCCATGTTACAACATCAATTGCTCGCGCCAGACAATAATAACAAAAACAGCAACAGCAACAACTGCGACCCATTGGAAATCGTATCTCACAGATAGTTGTTGTATCTGTATCTTTTCTTGGCAGGGGGAAATGAGGGGAAAAATACCAAGAGGGGGGCGAACGCATAGAATGAATCACTTATGAGTCAAGAAAATGTCCGGGAGCATATGTGTTTCCCTATGACCAAAGTGGTGGGTGAAAATCCTACAACTGAAAGTGACATTATCAATCTGAGGTCATTATCCCAAAGCAAGAACGCTACTCACTTTTTTTATAGGGGATAGCTAAGGAAATACATTTTTCTTGGAAATCATCTGCTTGAGTTATGGTAGAGCCTGGAATTTATTAAGGGTAATTTATTATTAAAAATGTATCTTTAAAATATATTTTTCAAAATCTATATATAAAAAACCCATTTAATCTTAAATATTCTATTTATAAAGAATATTTTTTAAAAATGTATTAAAACTTTTTTAAGTTACGTTAGAAATATGAAATTTTTGATCTTGAATTTATGATGATTGTGTTAAATGAAATTTATTATGAAAATATTTTCCTATTCACAGTATAATAAACTTAAGATGAAATTATCATATCTTAAAGAGATAAATGTAAAAAAATATGTTTTGTAATTCCCAAAGTACCCTTTTTAACACCATTTCGATTGAGTACCTTTTGACATTTCCCCCGTCCCCTGGAGATTGCATAATCAGCTTCCTGGCAACGCTTCGCCCTCTAACGTTGGTTGTATCCGTATCTAATGTATATATATATCTGTATCTGTGCCTCCTCCTCCTCCATTGTTCAGATTCGGGTGTCTGCAGTGGCGAGTGGGGCAAATAAGTGAAAGTCAAATGGTATTGACGCATTGAGCGCTTGAACAAATTAACTGCGCAATGAGCAGCAGCAACAACCACACACAAACACACACGCATATGTCTTGTATCTGTGTATCTCCGGCTGCAACTATTTGTATCTTTTGTTGGCTGGAGCCGGGCTATTTGTTTTTCTGTTTTTTTGGCAAATTAATTTCAGCCTCTCTCTCTAGGAAGATTATTAAATCCGAAATTGAAAACTGCGAAAGGGAAACAAGTTTCGATTTATGCAACGCTCGAGGCTTTCAAAAAGTGTTGAATCATTTTCGGCACAATCTTATCAGCCGGGAGCTGCTAGATAAGATGACGAAATTTTAGCTGAGTAAAGCCATGGAACTGTCACTCGAACCAGAATCGTTCCAAGATATCCTTGGCCGATAACCGAAACGATTTGGTGGCCAATAAAATGCTAATTGCTGGATAACGAGAAGCGTGAGCGTGAGCAAATTAACGTAATTAATGCGACAAGATCGAATTTGATTTTCGCACACAAATCGTTTTGTAATTCAAATGTGGCATGCTGTTCGATTTGCGGCACTTGAATCACTGGGAACGAGTATCTCAAAGATACTTTTGGCAGGTGTTTGTTTTGGTCTCATGCGATTTGGGGGCGTGGCAGTGGCAGAACTTTCACAAATTAATAACACTTTGGTTTTTGGGTACCCCAGATGTGGAGCATCGTCCGGGTTCAACACACTAAGCCGCAAGAAAGACCAAAGATTCGAGCGAGAACTTGGAGAGCGGCATTTTAATTGAATTCGCGAGGTGAACAGACAGAGAAAAAGCGAGGAGATGCGGAAGGGTTGGGAAGCAGCTGGCGGACCGCAATTTCCAAGAACCCGCCGCTCAGAAGATATATTCACTTATGCTGAGCCGTCCATGGGTATGTATCTTTGTATCTTCGTATCTGCCAAGTGTACGAGACGACAGGCGCAGGCAAATAAACTGAGTTTGAGTTTGAACAAAAAAAAAAGAAGCAAGGAAGCAAAATGAGCAAATCGGCCAAATAATAATGAGGAAAGAGGCAGTGGATATTTTGGCGAAAGGGTTTCCTTAAAGCTGTAAGGAATATCTCGCTAATGACCGGAGAGAAAAGTTCTGTTTTCAGTTAGAGAAAGGGTCACAAGATTAATGGCAAATTTAAATGAGTTGAATTTATATGATCAAATAAAGGTTTTAAAATTTATATAGTATGAATCCGTTTCAGAGCAAATACTTAGGATGTGGCATTGTATCCTTATTTAATTATGCTTGTATTTCGGGTATTATAAAAGTTTTTTTTTATAAAAGTTTCTTAAGGACTTCTTTGTGTAATGTTTTTAGATTTTGAAATACCATATACAATTTTACATAAATACTTTGGTATCCAAATTTAAGTAAACTCTAAAAACTGATATGGTCAAAAGCTAATGGCTTAATAATATCACTAACAAATTTTTTAATATCCGCTACTTCTACCCAGTTTTCTGGACGGAAATAGGTTCAGTAATTCATGGCAAGTGGATTGGCTAATTCCGAATCAGGTCTTAAAACTCGTTACTTGGTCAATGGCTTCTGCCTAGAAGTAGGGGGCGTGGACCTAATCTCTCCTTGAGGGCAGGCAGCATCATCAACCCAGACTGAAACAGACTGCCAGACTGAATGTCTGTCTTTCTGTGGTTCACTGTACTCCTTACCCTTCCCCATTGTCTGAGTTTTCTTCTGGGGTCTTTGGTAATTTGTAAATTGGTTCATAATTCGTTTGTTTGTTCGGTGGCCCCACCCGCGTTCTTCTCTCACATCTTCTCGACTACTATTTCTCCAACTGGCAGTGATTCTCCCGCCCCGCCAGCTTCCTCTTCTGGGCCCTTTCTTTCTTCTCCCCGCTGGGAGACATTGCGTTCGTTGGCTTCTTTTGTCTGTTTTTCAGAGGTAATACAGAAAAAAAAAGGGGGAGGACGGTCGGTTTGGACTGGTAACCATCTAAAAGCTAACAAAATGAAATGGGCACAATCAACTAACTGTAAATACTTTTTGTTTTCATCTTTTTTTTCGCTGCTTCTCCTTTGTTTCTCCACTTCGCGTTAAGACGCGTTATAATTTTCTATTTCTCGATTTCTCACGAGACTTTGTCTCATTGTCTCCACACCTTGAAATGTACAAGAAATGTTTGATTTGCATATTTTCGACACTCGCTAATTAATAAACGACCAGCGGACAAAATAAACGAACGCAAAAGGCGAACGATTTCTGTACTCAGGCGGAATGTTAAAGGTCAAAGAGCTTCCGACAAGGCAATTAGATCATCCGAAACCGATTGTGTTAAGACTTTGAAATCTATTGCGTAATGGGATTGGTTTGGCGCTTCGGAAACCAGTCTTAAAAATCATTGCAGACATGATTTTTATGGTAAATATGTATTTTATTTAGTGAAAAGATAAACAAACAATTGTCATTATGGCAAGATTCAACCATAAACCGTCTATCAAGATTGAAAAAGGAAACACGCTTGTATAGTATTAAAATTAATAAAGCTGATGATATAGGCCTTCTGTAAGACTTTGCTGATCCTAGATAGTGATGGTGTTACTAGACTCCTAAGTCCGCTAATGGACTAAATGCCTGGAAGTTGTAAAAGTGACCAAACGCAAATCAAATCACACCTATCATCTGAAGAATAATATCTAAACTTGCGGATAAATGGATAAAATGGATACTAAACTTAGGAAGCCGACTTCATCGAATACCTTTACCTAGAGCCTTAGAAAGAGAGTCTTTCAGGTATATTTATTCTTAAAACCTTTGAATTTTCACTATAACTTCAAAACACAAACAGTAAAATACAGTTATGGATTGAAACCACATCTACCATGACCTTTAAGCCTAACATTACAGCACCTTGGCGAATCTCGTAGCAACATAACTTGACTATAAAAATCTCGAGATTTATTCTTTAAAAGTAGAACTATCCCATAAAAAATCAATAAATTACTGCAGCCAAATCTTGCCTTTCCCTAGCCGGCAAACTTTTAAATGTGCAGTGCGGAAGGAGGTCAGCGAGAAGGTTAATGCCAATTTACGTCAACAAATGCCTAGACATGCCATCTAAATCGAGCCAGCCGATCCAAGTCAAACCAATTCGATTTGCAAGCAGAGCGAGACTCTTTCTCCCATTCCCTCCGTCTCTTTCCCACCATTTCTCTGCTCTGGAGCTGGAGATCAGTGAGAATAAGTCAAATGCTTGGGCAATAATAAATAGAAGGGGATCGGAGAAAAGTGCAGGCAAAACGAGTAACGAGGAGAGCGCCTTAGAAAACCCCTTTACTCTTCCCAATTTCCATCTGGGAAGAAAACCCCCTGGTAATACACTCTTTCTCGCTCTTTCTCCGTCTGTCAGCGAACCTTCTTCGATCGGCAAACAAGCCGAACAAAACGCTTCCTCAACTGCCTAGCGGATTTACAATGGATGCGCTGTTAAGGGGAGGTGAAAGAGGTGATCCAGGAGGAGGGAGTGCACTGAAAAAAACTGAAGAGATCTTAAGAAAAATATTGATAGAAATATAAAAAGATACTATATTAAATGTAAATTCTTGACCTTTTATTTATAATGATCAATTTGATATTAATAATATTACAAATCTAATATCAAAGGAATACCCATATATTTGAACAAAGTGGAACATTCTTTTGGAGTTTATATTTACGTATATCTCAGTTCCTGGTCTATAAAACTATAGAGCACATTTATACTCAGTCTCCACTATGTTGGTTTCTTTTGGAGTTTATATTGACGTATACCTCAGTTCCAAGTCTTTTATACTCAGTATCCACTATGTTGGTTTCTAGTTGAGGTTAATAATCAATATATTATATTAAATATTGTTCATAATGGTGTTATAACCACAAAACAAACAAAACTCAACGTGTCAAGAATATCAGTAAAAACTATACCTGTATTATTTAAATAGAATAAAATATAGATGTTGACTATACTTTTCTTCCCGTGTACCCCAACCAATTGAGAGCAGGAGGGAAGCCAGTGGTGAGTGCTGGATTAGAGGCAAAGAGTGCGTCGCGGAATGGTATGGTATAGTGTATAGTGTATAGTGTATGGTGTACGAGGATGGAATGCTTCGCTGGTCTCGGGGGCCAGAAATTGGCAAACAATAAAAGCCGTCAAAAAGTGCAGCCAACAGCAAATAGGAAAAGCAATAGCCAGAGAAAAATAGAGGGGCAGCGAAAGAAAAAACAGTTTGAAAAGTTGATTGTTTAGTTGGAGTTGGAGCATAAAAAATGTTAGCTACACACAACAACGAAAAAAAAAAGAAGCATAAAACCAAAACAACGGCGTAGGAAAAAAGCACAAAAAAGTGGAGCGTCGATTGGAGTTGTAGAGAAAATGGTTTTCCATCACAGTGAGAACAAGGATGGGATGGGGTTTTGGGTGGGGTGGGGAAAAATAGTGGGGATCTGGGGGTTATACAGTTCGGCCTGGCCAGTGCATCGAGAACGGGGTTTGAGATCGGGGACCAGCTTTCTCAGGAGATGTCTGAACCTTGGCTTAGACACATGTGTAGACTATTATCATATTAGCCAACTAATAGGGCGAGGGAATAAGTACAGGAGATTGTCCGTAATCGATATATTGATGCAGAGAGGAGCCAGTCCTAGTAAATACACTATATGAAATTTGAATTTTTATTAAAAGTTCTATTTAATAGTGGTTTTAATAGCCATTTCTAAAGTTCCTTGATTAAACAGATAATAATAAGATACTTATAAGTGTAGTATGCCACAGAACTTATTCACTGATATTATAATGTTTTTTTTTTAAATACTGATACAAGACTATAAGGTCTCTTTGACTTGGCATAACAACTTTTTCTGAGATCTTTATCAATAAAGATAGATCTTCAGTCACGCTGTCATCTCTAGTTGGTTGTGACTTGGTGAAAGATACATTTCAGCTCTTGTCAGAAAGCAGGCACTGGCCGAGTCTTGGGCATGGAAAAACAGACAAATGTGACGGAAGAAAGCGCTTGGAGAGTAGCTTCCCGGGGTCTTGAGAAGCGAGTGGGGAGTACCAAACTGCCGTTGACTGACTGACATTTTTTGCGCTTTTTTTTCTTATATTTTATTTTTGATGACGACGCAGGCCGAAGTGTGGCCTGACAAATGCATAAAACTCGAGACTTGCCGAGAGATATGTATACCATATAGCTGGGGAACGGGACGTTGGCAGGGGAAAGATCATGAAGATCTCCGAGAGAGTGGGAACTGAGATGCAGTGGGGCTCAAGTTGAGGTTGAGGCTGGGAGCATTTTGCCAGTGATTTGCTGCTGACAACAACAGCAGCGAAAACAACAACCATACAACAAACGTCGACGTTGTAGCAATTGAATTTTTGCACGTCGCCCATGAAGTTGTTTGTTTGCCTGGCATCGCTTGGCTCCTCAAAAAACACCCCTACCCACCACTTTTTCGTACCCCCTTACACTGGGAGAAAATTATTATAAAAAAAGTATTGTTTAATAATTAATAACATGATCAAGATAGTTTTTGGAGATTTCTGATTACTCAAATTACTTAGAGAAGATTTCGTAGTATCACTAAAATATATACTGTAAACTATTTATAAATATGTATCAATATTTCTTACTAAACATTTTTTTATAAGAATATTGTTTCTATCTCTAACTTTTAAAATATTTTTTTCTAGATTTGTTAAATGAATATCGTTACTTTTTCCAATTTATAAAATATTTTGAAGGGTTTTACAAGGTATTGGCTTGAATATTATGCATAAATTAAATTAAAAATGCAATATTTTTCTCAGTGCACCGTTATTGTTGCTGCTGCACTTGGATGAAAAATTGTAGAAGCTGTTAACGAAAACAACAACGAATCCGGCAACAAAACATGGCCAACTGTTTGTACGGCTGATTGTGTTTGTTGTTGCTGGCTTTGCGCATATTTATGTTGGCTTTGAGTTACCGTTAGACGGTTATATGGCGGATTACATTTGGCGCTGCTGATGGCAAATTATCTGTGCCACAGTCGAACAAGAGTTAAAAAAGCTGGGCGATACGCGGGGGAAGAGGGTCAGAATGTGGCCACGATGACGATGATTGAGTTTGCAGCTTGCGAAAATGGATAATGGAGTTTTACTCTTTCCAGCTGTCTATCTCTCTAATGCATCCTCTTATTTATGTATCTCTCTAATTGACCATCAATCTATGACATTCTTTCCAGCCATCCGAATCTATAAATCTATTTAATACTCCTGCTTAGTTCTTGATTGACATCCTTGGCCTCTCCAAATGATAGTAAATGTTTTTTGCCTAAGTTGTTTCACAATTTCTCAATGATCTTACACTTAAAATCATAAATACTAGTAATCATGTACTTACACAGCCCTTTGAAATAAAATTACCAAGTTTTTCAAGCAGTTTCACACTCTGAATTCGCTGCAAAACATCACTTACCATCCTTTATTAAGCATATCGTGTTAATTATTCAAACATTCGTTCTATGTAATCGTATTAGTCAACCCTAATGTCACCCAATTCCGCAGTATCCTATAAAACCTCTTGGGGGATAAGTATCTTAAAACACTTTTAAGAAACCTACAAGCCAGCGAACTTCCATCAAAAGTGACGATGCTACCAATCTACTTTAATCTTTTGCTGTTCATGCCTGCAGCCTTACTCAGCTTGATTCATGTTTACTTAAATTTGTAGGCGATCATCCTGCTTATTGTATTTATATTATGAATAAAGTTATTATATCATAATACCCAGCGTTATTATTTTAGTTTTGTAAGCACTAAGTAGAATATTCTGTTCTAAAATTAATAAACATTTTAGGTTTTAAATAACTTTCCAGTCAACAATACGCAGTATCCTATCTTACATAAAAAATACAATTTTAAAATAAATGCACATGGAAAAAATGTTTTATAAATAATGTAAGCCACATATAACAACATTTGATTTGCATACAAAAAAAAAACAATCCATATATTATTGATTCGTCAACCATATCTAACTTGTAAATTTGTTATGCTAACATTTTTTTACCGGTTCCCATAAAACCTGGTGAAGTTGTTAAATTTTAAACCATTTGCTGAACCAAGTAAAAGCCTCAGAAGTAGAAGTCTCAGAAATATGGCATCAAACTTCGTTAATCTTCTGGTTTTTATGTCATTTGCCTTAGTAAACTTGATGCAATTTAGAGATTTATGTAAAAATGTAAACTATTGTAAGTATAAAGGAAAGTAATTACAAAATATAATAAAAAGTAAAGTAAATCTTTTATTACGGCCTAAACATTTAAAAATTTCAATATTTGTAATTTCCACTGAAATGTCTTTATCCTCCAGACGTTTGGCAACACCATTCATAATCCATTCACTTCTCCATGTTTAATTACGGTCAATTGCCAGCCATTAAATTGGGATTCCCATTCCCAAGTGTGCCCTAAAAATAGCAGCTAGAGATAGACCTCCTGGGGGATAACCAAGCCAAGGCTAATGATACAAAGTGATACCCCCTGCCCCTTTTCCACATTTTCTGGTGTGAACATCTCGCCCCGTTCAACTTTCAACTTACATTTTTGCGACTTTCGCAGCAAGTGACACACAAAACGTACAGAAATAACAAAAAGGAAAGGCCTCCATCGACTTTTTGTGCCCCCTTCTCTGATCCCGATCCCCCCACCCATCTGCCATCTGACTTTTTGACGCTCATTTCGCACAAGACTTTCAAATGGCTAAGACTCAAACTCAAACTCAAACCGAAACGTTAGAGTTAACGTTAACTTGGCCAATGGCGATCTTTTTGCAGTGAGCTTTGAAATTCGAGTATCGAGTATTTGTTTGTGACTCCTAAGCCCGGCCTCTGATGTTCGGGCGACTCGTAAAACTATTGGCCATTATTATCTTTCGGCTCTGTCTGTTGGCCGCCGTTGTTGCTGGTAATTGTTGCCGCTTTTCGGCTGTTGTGCTTTATTGTTTTTATTTTTGTATTGCCCGACGTCGGCATCTGAAAAGAAGGTCGCACAAGGTGGTCCACCATCCACATCGAGGTGAGCCGTTATCGCTACCCTAGGTTTTGGATTGGGTTTTGGATGATATGCGACCTGATTCGATGATGATAAAATGTGTAATAATTAAGTAAATCGAAAAGTAAAGATATTATAGAGATGAAAGATTATTCCCAAATATATTCAATCCATTCAGTTTAGTTTTGTTATATATAGTTACAACTAATGTATAAATATTCGATGATATCATATGATACTTATAAAATTGGTTTTGGTAAATATAACTGTGATAAGAGTATTCGGGTCAAATATTTTTTAAATCCATTAAAATTAGTTTTGTAATTTATAGATTTGATATAAAATACTAGAAATATTTATCTATTTAAAGTATTTAGTATTATTCTTCACTAAACTTGATTACTTATAGAGCTAGAGCATTATGACTTCGTTGCTTTCTAGGCATGGCTTTCATCTTGTATTATTTTCGTTTCATTTGTCTTTAAAATTAATGTGCCAGATTTGAAAACCTGTAACGTCAGCTGGCTCAGTGTCCGTCGCTCAGTCACAGTTTCTGTTTGTGATTTTCTGGCTTAGAGCGGCGAAGTTGACGAGTTAACTGAAAGAAACCAAGCCGAAAGAATGGCCAGCTCTGCAACATTTTTTTTCTCTGGCAGCTGCAATTGATTTTCACTTGGATTTCTATTTTATTTGGGAGATCGCTAGCAAAAGAGCGAAGAAATGATGAAGACTTGCCCCGTTTTCCCTGCCAGTCGCTCACTTTTTTTCGTCTTGTTGTTTGGCATTGATGTCTCCGCTGGAAAGGGAGTGGGTTAATCGGGCGTCGGAGGGTTAAGCGGGTCTGCCGTCACACTCTGATATTTGTCGCTATTTTTTTGGCTGCCGTGTTTTGGGTCTTGTCTTCATCGCAGCTATTTATTTTTGGTTGGCAAATTGATTTGGAGTTGGCGTAGGTGCCTCGCAAATTTTGGCAAACAAATTTTCGTTTCTTTTTTTTTTTTGCTGCATAATTGAATTTGTTTTCGAGGTCAAACGAAAAGCCAGGCAAACGTTTAATAAACTGAACTTTAGTGCTTTGCGAAACCAATCGTTGGTTTTTCGGCTTTACTTGGATTTCGTTGTCGATCGTTGATCACTGATCGGTGCAGTTGTCAATCAAAAAGTCAAATTCCAAGCTGCCAAGGGTGCGCAATTTGTCTTTCAGCTGCAATTGAGACGAAAAGCGAATGTGACATGGTCAGCAGCAGCGGCAGAGCTGGAAAATGCAATAAGGCAATCGAAAAACGGCCGAGAATGCAATGGGATCGACATTGCGCATACGCGGCGTGTGTCTCAGTGTCTCCGGCCATCTGATACAGTCGGTAATAAGCCGGTTGCACGGCCTCAACAATCGACAATCGACTATTGACGGTGCAGGAATGCCGCCCGAATATGACAATCGACAATCGCCAATAACGCTAACTACATGTCCAACTGGAATCATTAACCCATTGGGCAATTAAAAAAATTAAAAGTATGCGCTGATATCCATTGATTTACAAAATTAATATACAAAATATTTCTGTAATTTCTAATGATACCTAAATTGGATTATTTTCATTCAACTTAAGCTTCGAAGAATTTTTTTTTATTGATAAAATCGATACAAACAAATCTTTTACCAAAATAATTTCTTTGAATTAAAATAAAAATATTTTTAAAAATATTCTAATTTTTCTTGGTTTTTTGGTTTGGTTTTTATTATGTTCTAAAAGGTATAACATAAAATTGAGTTATGTCTTAGATGTGAAGGACATGATGTTCTTTTAAATGCATGTATCATACATTTTTTTGTTGTCTTCAAGATTGTCTACTGAATTTCTTGAAGGACCTAAGACCATTTAATCTTAGTTTACTCAACCATAAATAAATAAATCTCAAGGCCCCATTTAATTCAATATCCACTAAAACCTCCAGAGAATGATATACTCACATTAATTTCCATTCATTTCCCACAGCCCAAGAAGCTATAACCCACGATGGGTTAATCCTACCAGTGTCGCCCCGACAGTTTACAAGTTATTCAAACGCAAATGTTTAACAATAAGCAAATAATTCTCTGTGCACATGTCACACAAATCAAAGAGCCGGCCCAAAGGGGGAAAATCGGGGGATTGTGGACGGTTTCTGGCTGGCCAACTCCCAAGGGGCCAACTCCATTTCGGCTAGGCTAACTCCATTCAATCGCTATGCAAATCAAAGCGAACTGCGTAATGAGCCGCAACCGTAACCAAAAACGAGGCGGGAATCGGAGTTGCGACTGGGACTCCAGTGCCCCGCTGTTTGCCACTTGACTTACATGTGTTTGCCGCTGATTGCTTTAATGGGTCACCACTGTACTGGTTGTGCCACATGTGTGTGTGCTAACGGTAAACTGGTTTCGATGACATGGCGCATAACACCCCAGTATAGTACTCCATACACACCATGGCACTCGAACACTCGACAAATGCCAATTGCCCAATGTTTCGAGCTGACCCGCTCGTCGTTCGTCGTTCATCGCTCCTCGATGGGCCCATGACATATTAGCAAAGGTTTTTGCCAGCCATTTATGACTACAATGGCCGCCGATTTCATTTAGGGCCAGGCCAAGCTAATCGCAAGTATTTCTGCTTGCCGGTCTCCAGTCCACAGTTGCAACATCCATTGCGGTGTGTCACGATCCTGAAGGCGAGGAAATCAAACGAAATAAAAGTCGACTGGGGCCCAGCATATGTGAGGGAATAGCTGAGAAGAAAATCTTGAAAGCTCACTAGATACTCTGAAAATATTATAAATAAGATCGATTTTTAAAAGCAATATGTTTTATATTTTGAAATCAAAATATTGCGTGCTCAAATCCTATAAGTTTATAACAATTCTACCAAATTTTATGTTAAGTTTATTATATTATTATTCTATATATTATTTTCTATATAAAGAAAGCAATTGTTTTTTTGAGACTTGAAACCTTTTAACTTAATACTATATATATTATATCAAAATAGATTACTTATTTGTAATATTTTAAATTTTTTATAAAAGGTTTAATCTTGTAAAATGTATACAAAACACGAAAGATTACTAATAAAGCTACAATTTCTAGAGCTTGTGTAATATTTTAACATATAAAAATGATTCATTTCTTTAGTTAATGAGAATGTTGATTGGATGTTGTCATACTTACTTATAATATACCAAAAATATTAATATTATAGATGTATAATCAACCAAAACCTATATCATTTAAAAAAGGGTATGGAAAAACTCAGCACAATCTGTAGAGGTGCCATACGGAGTTATGGTTATGTGAACAAGCAACAACAGGCAATGCAACAACTGCAACTAGCAACAACAATCGGTGGCAGCGGCAGCAACAAATATCGCATTGAAAATCGCTGCAAATGAGGCAGCGTGAAAAATGCGCGACTGTCGAAATTGTTTTTGGTAAAAATATCAGGCAGGTTGACTGGCCAAGGGGGGAGGGAAAATGGAAAGGGGTTAGTCGGGGGCGAGAGGGTAAGCACTTGCAATCGGTTAAGCATTCACATGGGAAAACGACGGGCAGCAGTCAACAGTCAGCAGGTTGCCGAGCCCAGCAGCAACTGCAATATCAACTGCAGCAGCAGCAGCAGCAGCAACTGCAACAGCAGCAACATTTTGACAGCTCTTGCAGGAATTGCAACTTTATTTCACTTTTCGACCAGCAAATATTTCCAACAATATTTCCACCAAATGTCAGACTTGCTAAATGTGACATAAGAGAAGGGCGAAGGAAAAGCTCACCATTTTAACCCTAAGCAACTTTCCCAGGGGTTCAGCTTAAAACGCTGGAAATCGATTTAGTTTCAAAGTCTTTTTATTTAATAAAATATATCTTAGTATTTTAGCTGAACGCCTTGATTTGGCTAAACTACGGATAAGAAAAGGGAGTATTTTTTACCAAATCGAAGTTTCTTTATCCGCCCTAAAAAATCAGTGTTTTGGCTGGCAAAATGCAACTAAAGGTCAGAATGTGGAATGTCATACCTCGTTGAGCTCGTAGCTTAATTTCCAATCTAATGGCATTCAAATCTGGAAATGTTTAATTTTTGGCATTTTTCGCAAAAAAAGTGATGTACGCCTTATAAAAAACGAGAAAATTGGTCAAAAAATAAATTTTACTCAAAGTGATGACGATCGTTAGCATAAGAAGCAAGCTGCGCAAAACAGTCCGTCTTTTTGCTGTACGCATTGATTTGGACAAACTACGATTAAAAAACCGCTAAAAAATTGAGTTATTTTGACCAAAAATTGAATCTCATTTTTTCGCCCTAAAAAATCATTGTTTTAGCTGGCAAAATGCAAATAATGGCCTGAATATGGAATGTAATAACTCGTTGAGCTCGTAGCTTAATTTGCAATCCAATGGCATTCAAATCTAGAAATGTTTAATTTTTGCAAATTTTCACAAAAAAAGTGATGTTACCGCTTATAAAAAATGCGAAAATTGGTAAAAAAATAAATTTTCCCCCAAATGATGAGGATCGTTAGCTTAAGAAGCAAGCTGCTCAAGACAGTCGCTCTTTTAGCTGTACGCCTTGATTTGGACAAACTACGATCAAAAAAGCGCTAAAAAATTGAGAATTTTTGACAAATAATTTAGTCCTATTTTTTCGCCCTAAAAAATCATTGTTTTAGGTGGCAAAATGCAAATAATGGTCTAAATATGGAATGTAATACCTCGTTAAGCTCGTAGCTTAATTTCCAATCCAATGGCATTCAAATCTGGAAATGTTTAATTTTTGCAAATTTTCACAAAAAAAGTGATGTTACCGCTTATAAAAAATGCGAAAATTGGTAAAAAAATAAATTTTCCCCCAAATGATGAGGATCGTTAGCTTAAGAAGCAAGCTGCTCAAGACAGTCGCTCTTTTAGCTGTACGCCTTGATTTGGACAAACTACGATCAAAAAAGCGCTAAAAAATTGAGAATTTTTGACAAATAATTTAGTCCTATTTTTTCGCCCTAAAAAATCATTGTTTTAGGTGGCAAAATGCAAATTGGTTAGAAATATAAACGACGACGTGTGGACTGTATGTAATTTTTATTCTTGACGGTTTCGAAGCCTATTTGATACTGATATGAATTTCACAAAAAGACGCTGTCGTAGCAGCGTTGCCAGAATCGAAAAATGGTATATATATATATGTATATCGATATTATAGTACATAGGATAGAGATGGCATTATGCGCCTAATAATGAGAGATTAGTAAAGACTGCAACCGTTCAGGAACATCCCGGCCCGCCCTGAAACACAGTTTCTGAACTGGGCAAAACGGCAATCTTCGTGATTGGTCTGGTCATCTCTCCTGTTGATGTCTTCAGCTTGACTGCTCGAACGAGGTTGTCCTTCCCTGGATAGGTTTCCATAACCCGTGCGATGTGCCACGATGCTGGTGGCGTATTGGACTCCTTAACGAGAACTACATCACCGATCGAGAGGTTGGGTGTTGAAGTGGTCCATTTCGGACGTTGTTGCAGAGTAGTCAGATACTCCTGATGCCATTGTTTCCAGAATCCTTGAAGCATAGCCTGGATGCTTTGCCAATATCCTAATCGGCCCACAGGGATGTGGCTTAAGTCAGGATCTGGCACGGTTGTTAACGGTCGCCCAATTAAGAAGTGGGCGGGTGATAAGTAGTTGTCTTCGGTATCAGATGTGTAGCATAAGGGGCGTGAATTTATCACTGCGCTGATTTGAGCAAGCAAGGTGCGCATTTGTTCGAAGGTGAGCGTTGAGTTGCCGGTGACTCGGCGCAGATGCAGTTTGACGCAGCGAACTGCCGACTCCCATTTCCCTCCCCAATGAGGAGCTCTAGGGGGAATGAGTACCCACTGAATTCCGTCATCTGCCAGAGTGGATGTGACGATGTCCTTATGTCGCTGTGATGCAAGCAATTCTTGCATTTCGTTGAGGGATCGCTTAGCTCCAATAAAGTTGGTTCCGTTATCGCTGTAGATCTTGCTACACTTGCCACGTAGGGATATGAAGCGGCGCAAGGCAGCCAAGAAGGTTTCCGTTGTCAGGTCTGTGACAAGTTCCAGGTGTATGGCCGAGGTGACCATGCAGACGAACAGGCAAATGTAGCCCTTGCTGATACGTGGCTTCCGAACTTTGGCATCCTTCAGAAAGATTGGACCTGCATAGTCGCAACCAGTATTGACAAATGGAAGGGCTTGAGTGACACGCACGCTGGGTAAATCAGCCATTTGTTGTTGGGCGGTGTGGTGGCGTTGACGAAAGCAGGATAAACAGTCGTGTGTGATTCTGCGAATGAGATTACGTGCTCCAAGTATCCAGAATCTCTGACGAACGATTACAAACAAGGAAGAAACGCCAGGGTGAAGATTTACTCGGTGCTCGTGTTCCAGAATCAGCTTCGAGATTCGGTGCGTTTTTGGTAGCAAAACTGGGTGTTTTGCCTCTCGTGACAACTGCGATTGGTGCAGTCTTCCGCCTACCCTCAGCAAATCGTTTTCGTCGATCATTGGTGCAAGTTTGACCAGCTGCGATCGGTTCCTTAGGGGTTTCTTGGCAAGGAGCAATTGGTAGTCCTCGTGGAAACAATGCTGCGCGTGTTTTATACAGATGATCCTAGCTGCCTCAATCTCTCCAAACGTAAGAGCACTTGACGCCCTATCGCAGGACGGGTTTTGTGTGCGTTGAATGAATCGCTTCACATAGGCGACAATGTGAACGAGCTTGAGCCAAGAAGAAACTCGTGAGATCAGCTCATCGAGTGGATGAACCTGAGTTGCAACAGCCACTGTAGCCAAACAGTTGGACTTGACTTCTCCTTGAATGCGTTTGTCTGAAAGAGATAAACCAAAACGTGAATCGTTCAACTTTACCAGGTATTGATCCTGGTCCCGTAGCCACAAAGGTCCATTCCACCACAAATGGAAGTCGATGAGGTCAGCAGCCATCAGACCTCTGGAAGCGCAGTCAGCTGGGTTTGATTTGGAGTCTACGTGCCGCCAGGCCTTCCTAGGAAGAGTGTCAAGGATTTCTGAGGTTCTGTTTCCAACAAAAGTCTTTAGTTGGGCTGGTGCATAAGATAACCAGGACAGCACTATTGATGAGTCGGACCAGGCAAAAACAGTTATGTTCTTGTGGCGCAATCCAGAAGAGATCGACCGAATTAGTTGGCTTAGAAGAAGCGCTGCGCAAAGCTCCAGACGTGGCAAGGATTGTTGTTTCAGTGGCGCCACCCTTGTCTTCGCAGCCACAAGGGACACCGAGATGGATCCGTCGTCATTTGTAACTCTGCTGTACACCACAGCAGCATACGCCTTGGTTGAGGCATCCGAAAATCCGTGAAGTTCGATATTGTCTGCGTCGTTGGCAACGAAGCGTGGTAGTTGGAATTTTTGTAGAGTGTCTAGGTCTGCTCTACACTTCAGCCAGTTGTCCGCTAGTTTGGTTGGAAGGGGGTCATCCCAATCCAAGTTTAAGAGCCAGAGTTTTTGGAAAATAATCTTAAATTGGATTACAATTGGTGCTAAGAGTCCGAGAGGATCAAATATCCTGGAGACGTCGGACAAGACTTGTCTCTTTGTGCAGTCAGGATTTGCTGCTAGACCAATGTTGTACGTTAGAATGTCTTTTCCAGGATCCCAGTATAGCCCGAGAACCTTAACTGGCGACGATTGTGCGTTGGTATCATCCGTTTGTATGAATGAGGTGTTGGATACCCATTTTCCGAGTTCAAGATTTGCGCACGACATCAGCTGAATCAACTCGTCTCGGTTTCGACGTAGTTCATCCTCATTGTTTGACCCGGTAAGAACATCATCGACATAAAAATCCTCCAGTAGGATTTTTGAAGCATTCGGGTATTCGTCTTGATGATCCACAGCGAGTTGTTCCAGCACTCGTACCGCCAGGAATGGTGCACATGACGTTCCGTAGGTTACAGTGCACAATTGGAAATGCTTGATCGGATCGGATGGATCCTCTCTCCAAACGATCTTCTGGTAGTTTCTGTGTTTTTCGTTTACCCATATTTGGCGGAACATTTTAACGATGTCCGCTGAGAATGCGAACTTGTACATTCGAAAGCGTAGGCACACAGCAAATAGATCGCGCTGGATACTGGGCCCTGTGAAAAGAGTGTCATTTAAGGCCTTACCATTGGCGTCGCGAAAGGATCCATCAAAGACCACTCGCAGTTTTCGGCCTAGCACTGGGTGGTGGGGAAGAAAGAACTGATTCCCAGTAGCGATTTCCTCTGGCGGCACCTCACGCATGTGTCCCAGGTTGATATACTCCCGCATAAAGTATACGTACTGTGTCCGCAGTTGCTCGTTTTGTTGTAGTCGTCGCTCCACCGATTTGAATCGTTTAAAAGCTCCATGTAGAGTTTCTCCGAATTCAGGAGTTTCAGTGTTGAATGGAAGTTCAACGATATACTTCCCGTTTTGATCGCGACTGTGGGTGGCGAGAAAGTGCTTCTCGACCTGATCGTCTTCCGGTTCCAATTTTGTGTTGCTTTGAACGTTCTCCAGTTCCCAAAACTTCTGAAGCGTGTTGTCGATATCCATGGTTGTGGTTAGTGCAATAGCGTTGCTTGCGTTCGATGTGATGAGTGAAGTGATTACCCATCCGAATACCGACGAAATAGCGATAAGATTACCCTTGTTGTCGTACATCTTTCGTCCTGTGAACACTGACCATACGTGTTCGCTTCCCAATAGTATATCTACTGGTGTGTTTGCGTTGAAATGTGTATCCGCCAGCTGCAGATCCTTAAATACCTCGAGTGTCGATGCGTCGATATGTTGGCGCTCCAGAGATGAGGTGATTCTGCCTAGCACATGGGCATAGACAACCAAACGATCATCAGATATGCGAGACTTGATTTGCAGCGTGCTGCATCCCCTTGTGGTGTCTGCTTTTACGGAAGAGATTCCCGTAACCAAAATGCGTGATGCCGACCGTGTCAATCCGAGAGCTTGAATGCAGCGCTCAGATACATAAGACAGCTCTGATCCTGTGTCCAATAGAAGACGGCATGTTACATGGTCACCTTTTGCGTTTTTAACATACACCATAGCAGTTGGTAATATGCTCCGTTTGAATTCCGTTTGATGTGTAGATTTTGCAGTGCCTTGTGCACATACAACCGCTTGGGTGCCCGCTCCTTGGGCCACATGACTGAGTGTCACTGAGTTTGTGTTAGACGCGCTTAAGTTTTGCTCGTCTCCCTCCGCTATCTGGGCAAGATTCCCACTAGCCTGTGGATTCGGTTGGACATGAAGAAGGGAGTGATGATTTCCTTTGCATTGCCTGCACTTGTATGTTGACTTGCACCTGTTGACGCCATGACCAGGTCGCAAGCAGTTGTAGCATAGTGATTTCTCCTTCACAAATGATCGCCTCTGCAGTCCAGACATATCCAGAAACTGCTGACAGCCATATAGAGTGTGTTCCGTAGAACTGCATTTGGTGCAGCCCCTACTTTTAACCGCAACCATCGATTGTGTGATCCTTTTTGGTTTTTCAGGATGTGTTGTTGTCTTGCTTCCAGTTGCAAGCTCCCTTTTGCTCAGCTTCAGTTCCTCGCAGCGAGAATCCAGAAACTTGAAGAATTCCTCTAGAGTGGGCGAATCGGTCTCCATGCTGCGCTCAATCCACCTGCGCCGTGTGTCAGCGTCAAGTTTCTCTAGGGCTAGATAGATGATCCAACAGTCGCGTCCCGTCTGATTCACCGCATCCAATCCACGAACAATTTCGTTTGCTCCGTCCGAAACCTTCCGTAGAACTGTTGCATCGATCTTTGTAGTTGTTGGCAGGCTCATAAACTGTTCCAAAAACGAGTTTACAATGTGCCGTGGACGATTGTATCTTTCCTTAAGACGTTCCCATGCAGTGTTGTAAGCCGTGTCCGTAATTGCCAAGTGTCGAACCAAGTTGGCAGCCTCATCAACGAGTAGTGTTTTTAAGTGATGGAACTTCTGGGTGTTGGACAAATGCTGTTTGTTATGAATTGTGCTTTCATATATGTCTTGAAAGGATGGCCACTCTGTGTAGTTGCCCGAGAACCGTTTGATTTGAATTTTAGGCAATTCGCTCAGATTTGAATTCGCCGTGAGTACCGAGTTCCGAGAATTCGCTAATGTGACGTCACCACCAACATGATCAGGCGTGTTCGGTGTGCTCTGACTTACTGCAAGTCGCTCAAATAGTTGTTGGTTTTGTTGCAGCAAGTTCAAGATTGCATCGTTGTGTGAGTGTAGCCCGTTGCTGCCACTCGCACCGCTTGTAGATGTCCCCGGTTGTAGATCATTACTCCTTTCCTTGAGAATAGCGCTTGCCCTTAGGTATTTTGCTTCATAGACCGCATTGTCAATCTCCGGATCGACATAGCCTTCCACTTCCTCGTGAAGCGCAATGCAATCGCTAAACTGGTTGAACTCCCTCCAAACTTCGTTGAGAAGATCTATCCGTGTGACGATCTCTGTGTGTGTAGCATTCTCCGTGTGTTCAGCCCATGCCAAGACACGTGTGATGTTGGCCTTGAGTCTTGCACGGCTTTTCACTAATGATTTTAATTGTTCCATTGCAAACAATTACCAATTGAGAATCAAAGCACTTCAAAACTGTCCAAGAATCCGGAACGATGGACCAGCAATATGGTTAGAAATATAAACGACGACGTGTAGACTGTATGTAATTTTTATTCTCGACGGTTTCGAAGCCTATTTGATACTGATATGAATTTCACAAAAAGACGCTGTCGTAGCAGCGTTGCCAGAATCGAAAAATGGTATATATATATATGTATATCGATATTATAGTACATAGGATAGAGATGGCATTATGCGCCTAATAATGAGAGATTAGTAAAGACTGCAACCGTTCAGGAACACAAATAATGGTCTAAATATGGAATGTAATACCTCGTTAAGCTCGTAGCTTAATTTCCAATCCAATGGCATTCAAATCTGGAAATGTTTAATTTTTGCAAATTTTCACAAAAAAAGTGATGTTACCCCTTATAAAAAATGAGAAAATTGGTCAAAAAATTAATTCTCCCCAAAGTGATGAGGATCGTTAGCATTGCAAGCAAGCTGCTTAAAACAGTCGGTCTTTTAGGTGTACGTCTTGATTTAACAAAACTAAGATTGAAAAACCCCAAATAAAAAGAGTTTTTTTTTACAAAAAGCTTTATTAAAATATATTTAATTATAATAGCGGAGAGCCTTAATTAATTTATGCTTTATATTATTCCACTTGTCATTCAAAAAATATCTGGCCCCCAATAGAGTTATAACTGTTTGAAAATAAATTACTTTTAATTTATCTCCCATTCAAGCCTGTCTTTTCCGCCTTGGGCAAAAAAAAAAATAGTATAAAACTGGCAATACGTTGCATGCGTAGTCTATTTAGCCACAGAGAAGGGGAACAATTCGCGGGGCCCGAAGTAGTTTGACATATTTGTCATGCGTGGCCAAGCGCAGGCCAAAAAATATTCCCACGTTAATTTTTTGGGATTTTTTTTTCATTTTGCTTAATTAAATTCATTTGGCCGAGTGAAAATGTAAAGAGATAAAATAACATAAAGCCAAATGGACTGCAAAAGCAGAAAAACCAAGCTGGTGAAACCATTTATCATTATTGGCAGAGATCGTTGGCCATATTTAGTCGTATTTATTGGCAAAACAAATTGATTAATTGATCTGGCATTTGCATGCGGCTCTCGGCTTAATGAGAACTTGACGTCTCATTGAGAACTGTAGCCCCCAGCTAGATGATCGATGAATGGATGCAAAGGTGCTGGAACGGATGAATGAACGAGGTAAGAATGGCATGGGTTCCAAAAAATACAGGAGACAATGCACCGGGAAAAAGTCGAAAACTAAAAATCAATGAGAAATTTCAATAACTGAGAAAAACAGGAATTATTATTGATCACAATGATCACCAAATGCAAGAAACATTTGTTTATATAATAAATACAAAATTATTTTTCTTATTTGTTTACCTTTCTTTATAAGTGTAGACAATCCCTTGAAGACTTGGCGAAAGAAAAGTTTGACTTGCAATTTTAAAATATATTTTCTTAAAATGGGTTTGGTTACGAAAGTATTATAGTAGGTTTAAAAATATTAAAATAAATTTTTAAATAAATATAATGTACTATTAACTAATTTTAATGCTTTTTCTTTGTGTGTATTTTGAGTGACCCCACCTGAATCGCATGCGTAACAACTATAAGCGGTAGCCCAGAAATCGATGTCAGGGACAGTTGAAAGCGCACGAACCTCGCCTGCCCGTCGACTTGTCCTCTCACCTGGGCCCGATCACCTGCGTTTTGAACTCCGCACTCATTAATCACGGCTTCGATCGGTGGAAAAGGGGCGGCAGAGTCACGGGCACGGGCAGATGTTTGTGCGATCAGGGGGAAAAACTTCATTCAAGTGCGCTCGAAGCGCCAAAAATAATGTTGGCTGCTCGCTTATTTGTTTGTTGGTTGGGTATTTGATTACATAATCCAAACAAATCACGAGAAAGTATAACAAATGTTTACTGAAGTCGCTGATGAGATACTCTATCAGATACTAATTTACTACACAGTTGGTCTGATTTATTCAACATCCAAAGTTTTTCCAAAGATATAAATATATCTCTTCTTAAAAAATCATTTAATTACTTAAGATGTAACAAACGACCCATAACGTTTCCTTAAAGTATATATATTTCGGGAATAAATTAATTAATTAATAAAGGGAAAGTATACATAGCAGTTATATAAGACACATATTCTTCAAATTAGGGTTTATTTCTCAAAACAAAAACCCACAGCTCAACAAATATTTTAATAACCGTATGAAATTTATGGCATATCATACCATCTATTAATAACATGTTGCCCCTAATAGAAAGCGTATTTCACTCACTTATTAAATCCATTTCCCAACTGATTCGATCAGCAAATGTAGCCTTCAATTGCGGTTAGGTTAGGGGAGAGTCTTTCGACATCAACCCACCGAGGCTTTCGCCGTAGCCACTCGAGCCTGTGTTAATACTGTTAACTGGCCCGGGGGTGTCCGTAGTGTTGCACTGCACCACTTGCGTGGTGCTTCCGGACAAGGCCGCCACCAAAACGCGGTGGTTCGCTCTATAAAAGTGTAACCACGATGAGGCAGAGACATCAGTTCGACGCTTTGGCTCATCTCCATCAGGTCAACATGAAAATCTTCGTCTGTTTGCTGGCTGTGGCCGCTGTGGCTCAAGCAGGATTCATTGGAGGAGCAGGTGGTGGTGGTGGCTACGGTGGTGGTGGTTCTTCCCACGGTGGCTACAGTGGTGGATCCTCACATGGCAGCGGAGATGGTGGCTACAGCTATGGCGGCGGTGGCTCTGATCACGGCTCTGATCACCATGGCGGTGGTGGATCCCCACCTGTCAAAGTCATCAAAGTGATCCACGAATCGGCACCATCCGGCGGCTCAGGAGGCTGGCAATCTGGAGGAGGAGGCGGTGGTGCAGGAGGCTGGCAATCTGGAGGTGGTTCCGGCGGAGGCTGGTCTGCTGGAGGAGGTGGTGGCCATGGCGGTGGTGCGCAGGAGATCAAAATCATCAAGATCATATCGCAGCAGGCTTCGTCTGGAGGTCATGGTGGAGGCTATGGCGGTTCTTCCGGAGGATATGGTGGAGCTTCCAGCGGCGGTTGGTCATCGGGTGGAGCTTCCAGTGGCGGTTGGTCTTCGGGAGGAGCTCCCAGCGGTGGTTGGTCCTCTGGAGGAGGTGGTGGTGGTGCCGAGGCACCCGCTGCCGTGAAGATCATCAAAATCATCTCGGAAACGGACTCTGGAGCTGGGGATTCCGGTGGTTGGTCCTCGGGTGGAGGACCCAGCGGTGGCTACGGTGGAGCTTCCAGTGGTGGCTGGTCTTCCGGTGGAGCTTCCAGTGGCGGCTGGTCCTCGGGTGGTTCCTCTAGCGGTGGTTGGGCTCCCCAGGGCGGTGCCAGCTGGTAATTGTGATAAAACCTGATTTCATTGTTTTCATTCGCCCCACCCATTGTTTCATTTCACAACCCATCGCTGTTATTCCACACCATTCCACCATATTTGTTAAATAAAAGTTTTCTGTTTGATCATTTCCCAAAACAAAAAAGAAGTGTTTAATTTGCCAAACTCTAGGAGAGCAACGAAAAAAAAAGGAGCAACCCAAGAAATCCTTTTACAACTTTTCAATTTAAAACAGAAAACCCAGCAAGGAAAAAACCCACCATTTTCCCTCCTAAGAAGCACACTTAAGCGTTAAGTAATAAAATGCAAGCAAAGCTCGGCAAGAAAAAAAAAAGGAGCAGCCAAGAAGGGACAGGAAAGTGGGAGAGTAAAGGAAAAACTGTCGGAAAATATGTAAAATATCACTTTTGACTAGCCGGGAAAGTCTAGCCACCCCCAAGGAGCCAGCTTTCTCACAGCGGGCGGTGGTGGGTGGGCCAGTGGGTGGTTGGGGCGGAGGTTTCGGGTCGGGATTCATTGGGTTGCATGTATAAAAATATATTTTCCATATAAATCTAACAAAGAACGTGTTCGGGTTACTTGATTAGGGCCACCGAAGAGTGGGCGAAACATTTTCAGCTTTTCTTTTCTTATTTTTTTCCATTTTTTTTGGGGGTGATGGGGGGAAATGGAGTGGCGTAGAAAAGGATAAAAGACAGACTGGGTCTTTTTCGGTTTCCTTGAACATTTACACAATGAATACAAAGAGAGAATTTTATATACACACCCAGAGAAGTGAGCAATTTGTTGCTTGGTGGCTATAGCCGATATGATAGGTTTGATTTTCTGTATTGATTTATCAAAAAGGAAGTGAATATTTTCACTGCCAGTTGTTTTCTTTTGGGCATTTTCCATTGAAGGGAATTGCGCAATTTTTCGGCTTTGGGGAGGAATTATAAAAACAATCATTAAACATATTTATTCTCTCCCACTCAATAGCCATCAACTTGTTGCCGGCATTGTAAACAAACATACGAAGCAACATTCCTACACAAAAACCGAAACACACACGCACTCGGTTTGTGCTTTTACTTAATATACGAAAATCGAATCGCATCTCTAAGCAAATTCGTATACGAAATAATTTTTATGAGTTAAATGGAAAATCGGTTTTCCATTGAATTCGCACCCCACTCGCACTCGACTTAATTTTTTTTGCTCCCATTGCGTTGATTATATTTGACTGGTGCTTCTTTCAGAAATTTGTTATTATTTTAATTTTACTTATCGACTGATTGTTGCCATTGTTCTTGCCGCTCCTCAGCACGTGCAGTGGTCGAAAAAGTGGAAAATTGCGTGTTTACCCAAGGACAACAGTGGGTGGTTGGGCTGGCTAAGTGGGTGGAATGTCCCCCCCTTTGCAAGCTTTCTTTTTGGGGGGCCGTCTTCCACGAGTCAACTGTCTGCTGAACTGTTGACTGAATCGCTTTTCAAGTGTGTTTACCATGGGCGCGTGTGCATCGGCGGCAGTCGATTCTGAATCAGAAACATCAACAAACAAATGCAGAAAAAACACAATCAACGAGGCAAGAGCAAACAGTTTAAGCGCCCCTCGGAAGTCGTTATTAAGAATCTCACCCGCTCCATTTGACGGGAATCTGGATGAAAGCCCAAACCTCTGGCCAAAAGTAATTTCGTTTTGTCTGGCTGATATATATTTGCAATGAAGGGATGAAGAGCCAGTTATGTTCTCATTGATTGAATTCATAAAAAATTGTGTTTTGACGGAGGTTGACATCGATGGCTAAAAAAATTCCCCATTTATTTGTCGTTCAAAGCTATGTTTGATTTTCTAATTAAAGGGTGGAGTAAGGGTGCTTTGTCTGTAACTTTTAAATTTTGTACCTTTGAAGGTTTGGGTAAACAATTAAGTATACATTTTCCTTTACTTACACATGTAAAAAATATATTCAAATATTCTTTGAGCGCTACTGTCTTTTAGAACCATAAATCTTATAATTTAAACTCCCAATAATAAATAAAAAGAAAGAGAAAATTGTTTTTAATGTAATTTGAAAAGGGATATGATTTTTTTATATTTTAAGAATTTACTCATTATGTTTTTTAACGTTTTTAAAAACTTGACCAAATCTATAATTTTTGTTAAATTAAATATTAAAATTTAATATCCTTTTTTGTAAAAAAACAAAGAAGGATTCGAAATAGGATTTTTGTTATATATAAAAATTTAGTTATTATGTTTACTAACGCTTTTAAAAGCATGACTAAATCTTTACTTTCTAAAATCCTATTGTAAAATAATTCCATTTTAATAGAACCTTTCCCTCGCTTAGAGTCATTCAAACATTAAGTAAATGCTTCATCCATCACATCCTCTTTTCGTTGGACGTGATTTGTTATTGTCTGCTTGGTTAGTTGAGTTTTGAAATTGGTTTGATTTACTCAACTGCTGGGGATGGGGATGGGGTCCTTCGTCCTGGTTTATTTTTTCGGTCCTCTGTCATTCCCAAGGAGTCTGTCGTCTAGCTGTGTGTGCCACTATTTTTCTCCGATACCGCCTGCTGGCGGGATTTCGTCTGGTCGACGACACCGTCACCAGAGTCACCATTACCATCAGCGGATCGCATCGCCGTCGCCAAAGTCGGGGCTTCCAGACCCAGACGTGCGCCGCCGTTGTCGCCATTAACTGTCCCACCGACGCCGTCGGCGACGCCTCCACCGCGTCCATACCTCTATAAGTATATATATATCCAAACCTCCATCACAAGTTGTCGTCTCATCGATTTCCCCACTTTTCTGCCCCCTTCGTAGCGCCCAGCAACCCATTTCGATGTCGCCTTTGTTGGCTGCCAAAACACTGAAACAGCTACGAAATCGTTATAAGTATGGCGAAAAAGAGAAAAACTTTTGCGAAAAAAATAAAGAACGCAAAATGTGCAAGATGGTTTGGGGAGGGGGTGTAGAAAGAATAAGCTGTACAAAGGCAAACAAGCAAATATTATTACTAATTCATTTTGGTATACCCTCAGTTGCACCCTTTTTTTTGTCAACACCCACTGTCAAACTCTTTTCAACTTATTTTCTAAATATTATTTTTTATTTCTCTCTTAGCTGCTTGTTTATTTTCACAAATATTATAGAACTTTAGGTATTCCTTTGAAAAATAAAGATATAAAGGAGAACCTACTAAAAAGAAAGTCCATCAAAACTGTTTAACAACTTTTATTTAATCTTAACTGCCTGAATACTTACTGGTTCCGAAAAAAATAATAAATATATTTGAAAATTCTATCCTGAATAAATTATCCAGTAATATAATATAATAATAATTCCAAAATACCATATTATATCTTCCACTTAAAATATGATATAGTATTAAGATCAGTAACAATAAAATATCTTTGGATCTCGTTGTTTGGGCTTACATATTTCTATCCCAGCTAAGTATTTATTATAATTACGATAGATCTTCTCAAAATTTAATTTTCTTTTGTGCTATTTTAAGCACTTTTTAATGGGTATCCTTCTGGTCCAACACTCTCTTTCCATTTCGCACGTTGTTTACTTATCGTTGAATGTTTTCAGGTGCGCACTTAGTGATTTGTGCTGCGTGCCCGAGGCCTCCCCCCGCCAAAAACTGGGCACCGAGTGCCGAGTACCCATCAATGTCTGGGCCAGTCATAAGTAATTTATCAAGATACAAAATTGCAGTTGCCCGGCGACGCGTCTGCGTCGACGTCTGTCAATGCCAATCAGTGGCTGGCGATATGAGTGAATGATTCCGATTCCCGGCGTGAATGATATCCGAGGTATTTGTCAGGTGGCCGCGCACTCAAGTGATGCCAAATGTCAGAAGGCGATTCGGGTGGTTATACGGGTGGTTCAGGTGGTGCAGGATTGCGTGCCAGATGGAGATGGGGCAGTAATTGGCCAACTGCGATTCCTATCTATTACATATCTTGGGTTGAAGGTCGGGGGATATCGGGTTCGGTGTCAATTTAATCGAAGTCAAGGGGAAATGAATGTGGGAAGGTGTGACTTATGGGTATCCTGTGATTTATTGGTTATGCTAGCAATGTGATATCGTTGGCAAAGTGAAAGCTGTCACTTGTTTCAGTATGTAATCATCGATGTTTATCGTTTTGGGATTTCCCCCTGAAGTTTTTTGTAATGTGACACGTTTCTTAAAGTCTAATACATTTTCCAAGTCAATGGGTTTTTTAGATTGTCCTTCTTTTGCAGTGACAAATTGATTTAACTTTATAACTAGGAATAAAAGAGTACATAGTTTGTAAGTACTAAATAATACATCAGATGTTCTAGAATATTACCATAATAATTGCCTTTTAACTGACTTCCAACTCATCTTTTGTCTCATCTTTCCCTGCCAAACTCAATTAGAATTTTCCATTCAGAAGTTATTATCCTCAAGTGATTTCCTCAAGTCACACTTTCATTTGGGCCAACAAGTTATTTGACTACTGAAAACTCCTACACTCATATTCCAGTATTTCAAAGATTCGTTTTCTCTCTGTCTCTTTTTCGTGCATATCTCTGTTCTGTTTCCACTCAATTACAATGCAAACTATCAGCAATAAAAGCAAATTTCCTTCACCCTGAAGCAGGATTTTCCGACACACACACACACGCACAAGAATTTTCCAATATGTGTGAGCACCAGAGACTTGTAATAATTTTTGTGTGTTTTATTTTGTATGTGGGTCATGTCCTTATGAAATATTCAAATGTCCTGAATTACGTATTTATGCCATTTCCACTCTTTTATTGTTTGGCCTTCCAGTCCCCGAGCAAATCCTTTACCCTTAAAAAAAACACAAAAATCCAATTGTAAATGCGTTCAGTGCCTGCTTATGTGTGTGGGTGTGATGTGCGGGTGTTTGTGCCTCAATTCCGTTATTGAAAATTGACCAAATATGTGTGTGAAAGCAGAAGACGGACGCATGCAAAGTGATTCCCCTTTTTTTGGGGGGATGGGATGGAATTGGGTGAAAAGGGGGAAATGGGAAATGGACTCGGATGAAGGCAACAAAGCGACAATGACAGCAACAAAAGCTGAGGCAATAAAACACACACGAGGGCATAAAAACAAATAAATTGGTAACATTTTCACAATACACACACCCACAAGCCCAATGGCAAACACACGCACACACTGACACACACACACGGACATTGGTAAATCCGCAACGGAAGTTGTGCTTTTAAATCGATTTTGATTGATTTTTCTCACTGCGCCGGGAAATGCCTTTCGGGCAGGGACACACACACACATTCACACGACCGTATCACCGAGTTTTTCCCTCCTGTTTGTCAATGGCTGTAAAAATAAAATCAAATTGTAAATAATCGAGTCGCAATCGTCGCCTGTTTGTAAATATATATATCAGCATATATTTTTGCTTTTACCCTTTGGCGATGTTACATTCAGAAAGAAAAACAAGGGAAAATGCTTTAGAAGGTGATATAAACGAAAAGATACCCTAATAAAATATATGTTAAAAATAACTTACTAGAAAATATAAGAAGTAAAAGTAAAAATTCATAAATATTTTAAATTTAATTTTCCAAAAAATATTATACAAAAATATAACTAGATTTTGTTTTTTCAAAATATATTCCTAAGATGAAAACTCATGAATCACATATTCGTATCACCAAAGTAACCTTTTATTCAAATTCCCTCTCTCTTTTTTTTACGCACTAAAAATATTTGATTTCACCTTTTCATTCCCCACTCAACATTTCTTTCGTTTTTTTTAGAATGCAGATCTGAAAACCTTTCGTTCTGTTTAACGTTATTTATTTATATTTATTGAATGTGTATCGCTTTATTTCAATATCATAAAAAACTTTACACCATCCTGGGTGGAGAAAACAACCAAACTAAAAGCCCGCACTTACATTTTTAATACAAAATCAATAAATATAAAAATATATAAGCGAGTGGAAAAAATCATAAATGGCTGTGTGTTCGCTTGCCAGTTCACACAAAAGCATAACTATTTGTGTGTATGAGTGGGGGAAAGAATTTTTTTTATGATGCTGCGGACTCATAAAAAGCGCATAAAGTGGCCTTAACATGGCATAAAAAACGCACTCGCAAGTGCCAACACAATGGAGGGGGTGAAAAGGGGGGGCAGGGCAATCAGGAGGGTCAGGAAATACCATCTATGGTCCAAGCTAGAGAGCATATGTCAGGGGAATATCCACAAAGAGGGGGAGATACAATAGCATATGTCCCGCAAATAGGCAAAATAATTCAGCCAACAATAGTTAAGGATAAGAAAAGAAATAAAAATACGTTTAAGGAATTTTAAAAGATCAGGATAGCACCTCAGGGATCCATAAATCGTTTAGGTAATTAAACTTAAATCTAATTTGGTAGCCCCAGAGACTAAAGTTCATCGGAATGCCCAAGTAACTTTTTTGTACCTTTATAAAGAAATTTATAGCTGATGCGTGAATTAATTCATGCAAGGTGAAACAACTTTTGTCAATTAAAAACCAAACAAATTATATCTTACAAAAAATGTTTTGAAGAAAATAGGAATATTTAAAGTGCAAAAAAAAGGGTTCCTAAAATTTAAATAAAAAAATTATTTCTAAATTAATTTGGTTATAAATCTTAAAGAACCCTTTATTTTTACTACGTTTTATCCACTCAGCAAAAATGTTCAAGGGTTGGTCATCTTTATTATTTCACTATCATTCCACCCAATAAAGTCCAAAACACTTTTCAATATTAATTAAGTCATTTCCTTTCGAATCTTCTGATAAAGTTTGCACTTCCTTTCATTGTTCGCCACTTTATAAGGACAAGAACACCCAGACCTCCGGGGTTCTGGGTAAGTTTTTTGGTGAAACTTTTTGGGTAGTAAATTTCCATTTTCCATTTCCACCGGCGCATTAATAGTTCGAATATTTAACCCTTTGTGTGCGTCTGGCCCAAGAAAGCCCTGTTTTGCCCACCCCACCACCAGGGAACATAAGTCAGCATTCAAAGCACTCAATAATCACACGTACACTCGAATTTACATATCTACATCAGACATCGTCAGGTCGTAATTAAAATATCACGCCCAGGCAAACAAAGGTTCTCGAGGCGAAGGGATTGGCGAGGGAGTGGGGTTTCTTTGCCCGCCAGTCAAACAAATAATCTTTAAAACCGATTTTTGTTTTTAATAAAAAGGTCTTTACAAATATTTTAAGCCGCTCATCATTGCCTTCCGCACCGCTCCTCTCGATGGCAACCTTTTTTCAAACCATTTTTCCATTTTCCCCAACCAACCACTCGCCACCCAGCTCCTTGTGCATTAAATCAAAGAAGCGTAGCCAGCACGTGTCTGAAATATGCATTAACACACCACCATCACCATCGCAATCGGATGCGGAATCGGCATCCCGTCACCCACTCTATATATTGTGCCAAAACCCATGCCACAAACAGATCACAACGACTTTTTCCCCGGTGTTACGGGGGTTGGAGGCCCAGCCACCAGCCACCGGGAATGAAATCATTTTTAATATTAATTGCAGCAATCGAGTGACCATGACAACAGCGAGAGCACCCCTCAAGGATTTCGGGCACCGGGTACTACGCACCCAGAAATAAAACAGAAAACATCCATATCCACATCTAAAGTGGTTGGGAGCAGAAGCGTCTTTCTTCAACCACCCGTGACAAGTCGCTGGCGGATGTGGCAATTGAATTTGGTAGCATTGCCATTCTGGCAACTGTCCGTTAAATAAAACCCCAGACAATATTTGTTTGTCGCTTAAGGGAGGTCCTTTTGGTCCTTTCGGTCCAGACTGGGCCTGACAGCTAAATGAACCACTGAGCAAGTTCGATTTGTGATTGCCGGCAGATTAATGGACTTTGTAATGGAATCTGAAAAGGCTCATCTGGGGATAGGTAGGCACAAAAAAAAAGAGTCAACCAATTTAGTATCTAGGGTTAAAAAGGTTTTGTTTCGCACTTTTTCTTTGATCTCGTGTGTCATTGTAATAAACATCACACAACCTTTTTGCAAAACAGGGATTTGCATAAAAAACTCCGCATATCATATTTTATTTAAAGCATTTTTACCTTTTGGTTTTAAATAGTAGTTAATAAATATTTTTTATTATTCTGTTGTACAGAAAATAATTTAATTAGATTCGTGAAGATTTAAAATAATATTTTTGAGATTATTTAATTCTCTGACTTTAGAGCTCTGTGCTTAAAACCTCTGGGCTTAAAAACCAGTAACTGAATCTGATAGCCTGGTACTTTGCAGGGGTAAAAGCTCATCTTTTGCCTTTTTGCTCTCGTAACTTGAGTTTTTTTTGCCCTGAGGGCAGCTCTACCCCTAAGACTTTATCCGCTAAACGATTTTCTTGGGATCCTCTTTGGTCCGAGGTGCTCGGCTTGGGCACTTGTTCTGAAGTACATCCCATATCTACCACCCAGCATACACCATCCACAAACGAACTCAAAACCCCTTTTGCAGACCCCATTCCCAACTCCCCAGCACAGACACAAATAAACGATAAAAGCACAGTCGTTTGCCAACAACAGTAACAATCAGTAGCGAGAGGAGGCCACCCACTCAATCCATATAAAGTAGACTCCTTACACTGACAGAATTGAACTGTATTTAAAGGAAGGAAAGTTGTAATGTATAGGGAGTTTCAAATTATTTTGCTTCAATTGTAAGATATTAATTTCAAACATCACTAGAAAGGTTCAGATACTATTCCTAATAATTTATAAAAAAATGTTGAAATTCCGAATAACTGCTTGGGAATTATAAGCATATCAAAAGCTTTCTATAATCTGATGAGAACCTTTATTATTATATTTTACAATGCTTATTCCGAATCACAACTTGGAAATTATAAGCATATCAAAGGTTTTCTATATTCTGTTAAGAACCTTTGTTATTATATTATATTTTTTATTAATCTAACGAGAACTTAATTCATTACATAATATATGATGTTATATTTTAATTAATTTTAATTTTTCTGACTAGAATTGTTTAATATTATTTTTAGATAAGAGTGTATCATTTTGTGAGTGTATTACCCAACTAAAGCGAACCGGCAAACGAAACTCACAATCTGAAACCCAGGAGCGTCTGACGCTCCGACCCACTCGCCCACTCGCTGTTGTTCCGTCGCACTCGCTCGCCAGCTGTTCGTTCGTTGTTCCGTTCGCCGTTCGGTTCGCCCGCTCGTTGGTTGCGTTCGACAAACGCGGGAGTCGACTGGGCGCCCAGAACTCTCAGGAAGTGAATCCTACGGAAAAATGCCATAATGGAAAACCCGCTCAAAAGAGAGTGAGAGAGAGAGAGCCTGCTCGGGGGGTGAAGAAAGCGGAGAGAAAGCGAGAGCTAAAGTTGAAAGTTAAATTGAATTGAGGTGGGCCAAGTGTGGCCTGGGGGGTGGAAGGCATACGTATCGGGTGGTGTATAGGGTTGAAGGCCCCTGGGGTCCCTTCGGGTGGTTTGTAACTGGCGAGAGGTGGCGGGAATGAATTTGTTGGGCCATCAAAATGACTTTCAGCATGTGGAAGCCGCTGCTTAGCATGTTTCCTGACAGGCCACGTGCGGCTAGAGGGAAAGAGACAGCCATACGGTAGAGACAGGTATATTCAACGAGTGAGACAGCTAACGAGAAAGGTCCTTCTCTGTCTCGTTCACCAGCTACTGCGGTGGGGCTCTGTGAAAATGAGGCGCAAATTTTGTGGCCGAGCAAACAGAAAGAGAATAAAAAGGAAAAGGTTCAACAAATGGTTGCCAACCAAAAACCGAAACCCCCAAAAAAATAACAGACCACCCCATACACTATTTAGTAATGATATGAGGGCAGTAGAGGTGTGGTGTACTGGTTAGTGTTATGTGGCATATTAGAAAGGGTTTTTGTTTGTACTTCTGATTCTAAGGTAATTGCTAAATTAAATAATATATAAAAAGGAATAAATTAAAAATATGTTGTGAGGATAGAAAATTCTATTTCATGATTTATAAGAAAGCGTTCAGTTATTTATTTTTTGAATAGTTTAAAAATTTAAATCTTCTATTATTCTTTAGTAGACGTAACATTAATTTTTCAATCTCCACTCAATTTAAACATTTTCGCATCTGTTACGGCTCTGTTAACATAATTTTCCCCTGGGCTTCTGTAATTTCTTGGTGGTTTGTGGACTTAACCGGGTATCGGGTATCTCCTAGTCCAGCTCTTTCGACTGGGCTCCCAGCAAAAAGCAGCAAGTGAAACCCATAAAGCTCAAATACACACACACACACATATGGCTTTTCCATTTTCATCCCCTTTTCCGAACTGGCTATCTCCCTCTCACCCTTTCAGATGCTTGAAAATTATGTCAACGAGTTCTGTTGATTTTCCCCATTTCGTTTGGCTTTTATTTCTGCCCACCTTCTCGTCCTTTTCCCCCCATTTTTTCCCTTTTGGTTGTTTACCAGCTCGGCTTTTCCCCATTTTGCTCGACCATAGGACCGGCGCTGGTTAATTACATTTTACAAAATTTGCTGTCAAGCAGTTAAGTTGGGTTAAGTCGAGCAAATGTCGACTGAGGCAGAACGACATTTTCTGCTTTCCCTGCTGTTGGTAATTTAATATTCGATTTTCGTAATTTTTATGCGCTGACCTTTTTGCAATTGTGGAATTTTCCTTTTTAATTATTTATGTGCGGTTGTTCGGCTTAGGGCTGGAAAGGGGGGGGGGGGCCTTTTGGGGGGCTTGTCATCGTTTTTGTGCTCACCATTCTGTTCTGCATCCGCAGATTAAAAGGAAAATCGTTTTGTATTTAATTATGCAGTCAGGTGATGGTAATTGGGGATTGTAATTCCGAATGTTCTCTGTCTGAAAGTGGGCGGGAATGTTTGCATAATGTTTACACGTTCTGTGAGCGGGTGGGTGGGTTTTCGGGTCTCTGTTGACCATTTCATAGAGTAGCCCCTGAATATACATGCATACCTTTTTATGTACATCCACTGGTACATAAGTAAATCCCACATTTTGGTTAACTTTCCGTGTGTTTGGCGAGTGGAGAATTCAGGAAAAATATTTTTAAAAGCTCAAGTCAGAGCAGGCAAACACAGGCGGAGGAAAAAATTGCATGCCGCCCAGGGACAGGGACAAAGTGAGTGGAAAGATGGTATAGGAGGGAAGGGAGGTTCTCGAAATAAGTGGGTAAAAAGCACTGGAATCTTAAACACTCTCTTTTTATAAGAAACTATAAAAGTTATCTCAATGAAATATCAGTAACTAATTGTTTTATCATATATGATATAATACTATCTTGATTTATGATGATATGATACGATATGATATAATATGATATGATATGATATGATATGATATGATACGATATGATATATGACATGACATGATATGATATGATATGATATGATATGATATGATAAAATATGATATGATATTATATGATATGATATAATATGATATGATATTATACGATATAAATATTTAAAGTTTTAAATGATTAAATTAAGTGTACTCCTATTATCAATCTAAATTTGAATTAACCGAAATTTAATAAAGTTAATTTCTTAAAACGTAATATATTTATATTTTATTATTTAACACTTTTTAAAAATTAATTAGGACATCATTTAAAAATATCATTAAATAATTAATACAAACGTAGCGCAATGATAAAGAATTAGGTAAATAAAATCACCATTTGCAAATATTAGATAATTTAACACCAATTATTTAAAATATTAGTTAATTTAATACATTTTTTTATGTTTATAATATAGCAGGATCCCCTTTCAGAGTATCCTCTTGCTAACGCAAAAGACAACCCAGCAAAAAAGGAAAATTGTGGCGCAAAATGTTACGCTTGCATCGAAATGGAGGAGAAAATGTGGAAATGTGCGGGGAGCCGAGGAAAACTGGGGATTGGGTTTTTCGCAAGGGCGAGGAAAAGAGAAAAAGAAAGGGGAGCCGAGGAAAAGCGAACATGTTGGCTCCTACAATGACAGCAGCCTGCAACAGCCGGCGAAGGACGTTGGGTGGCCGAAAGTGGGGTGAGAAAAAGGCATTAAGCTGCGCCCACACACACACAAACACACATATAACGAGGGGCATTATAGAAGGCGAAGGATGCGTTTTCCATGGAAAACCCCCCTACACACACACATACAGCCACAAAAACAGGTCGACATACTTTCGCACAGAAGAAGAAGATGGAAAACTTGGCGCGACTTTCGACTACGTGAAGCTGTGAGCTCCAAAAGCGAAGAAAAACTCTCACACACACAAACACTAACGAGCATAAAGGACATATATCCCCAACACACACACACAATCACACACAAGAGGAGAGGAAAAATGGCAACATAACTGTAGTGAAAATGTCAAGAGAGAAAAGATATTAAAACGTATTTGACTTCTGTGAGTTTTGGATGGAGCAATGGAGCAGGGAGGGGGGAGGGGGAGGGGCAGGGGGTTTTTGCGTGGCACAATGAAAAATATATAAAGAAGCCGCCACTCACACAAGCACATCCGCCCACACACACACACACTTACACAGAGACACCGAATGCGAGCTTATGACAAAAATAATAAAAATGGCTCAAGAAAAGAAAATGGCAAAAACGAACTGAAATAAAAAAGCAGCAGCAGCAGGAAAAAAATAGGAAAAAAGTAAAAAAGCAAGAGAGAAAATACAAGTATAAAAATGAATTTTAGATGACAGGCAAAGCAGCTTGCTGGAGGGAGAAAAATAGGGGGGTTTGGGTAAGGTTTGTCTTTGCAGTTAAGCAGACAAGTAAATGTTGTCCTTGTTGTTGTCCCTACACCGCCCACATCCCCCTCTTGCAAAAGGGGGCGTGGCAGGGCACAAAAAAGAAAACCAGTGGAGGAAAAATTGTGGAAAAGTTTTATGGGCAACAGCAGCAAAAATTGCAATATAGCCAAGAAGAAAGCGGGGTCTGTGCTCTTGATGGCTGTGGAAAAGAGGATGCGGCAGTGACAAGGATAAAACATCGGAGATGGGATGGGAAAAGCAGCAGAGATGGAGAGCTGAAAAAGGAAAAATGGATGGGAAACCAATTTAAAGAGGAAACTGCTTTATAAGAAATATGAAAATAAATTAGGGAAATAGTTTAATTATATAATATATGTGGGACCAGGCTATCAATTACATGGGTTAATGCTAAATACTATTATCTTAGATTAAATTATAATAGTTTAAATAGATAAATATTAACCCTAAAAATAAAGAATAACCTCTTCTAAATAACAATTAAAAATACATGAAAATATGGCTAACCAATAACTTTTTCCACTTCCTGTCAAGCACTTTTCCAACAGAAAAAACTTCACCTAATTTGCTATAATACTTTACCAGACAAGTTCCCAAAGGAAAAACTGTCAGCATATGTTGCATAGGGTTTACCGAATACCCCAAAGATGAAGCCACAAAGTCCCAAAACGAAAACAGAATAAGGGCGAGAGACAAGGCATAAAAAATAAATGAATAACATAAAAATAAATCATACGCCCCATCGGCCACCCAGTAAAAAGTAAGCCAATACCGTAACCATTACCCTCGCTGCCAAATCACACTCTCCCCCAAAAACCCAATGAATGTCCTTCCCCTTATTTTCATGGCGCTAATAAATGCTTATCGAAGACGCATAAAGCGAGTAAATTCGCAGCCATTAAACGAGCATAAAACTCAATGCGGGGCCGAAACGAAATTGTGGGGCCGACACAAATCAAAGTACAAGCCTCAGAGCCTCAGGTCCATTTTCCGTTTCCCCCTATTTCCTTGCCATGAAATAAAACCAGGCAACAATGAAACCCAAAGCGGCTCCCAAACGATTTCGGACCAAGGAATTGGCCACCCACAAACTCAAAAACCCAAACCCCTAGAGAACCTTCCTTTAACCACCATCCCAGGCACCCTGAACCCCATTTCAGGCCACCTTCCTCCGAGCCAACACTCGCTATATAACCATCTTACCCAACGTTGACAGCATACAAAGTAACTTAAATCGAAACAATAAAGCGGCAACTTTGTTCCAAGAAAAAATGCAAAAGAAAGCAAAATGAACACAGAAAAAACGTAGCAGAAAGTGGGAAAAGTAACGAGTAGAAGTGTGAAAATACTCTTCAAGGTATTAACTTTTAATTTTATAAAAAAAAATCATTTTAAAGTCATAAATAGCACCTAAATGCGATTTTCTGATCCTTAAGATAAAGCAAATTTTAGGCTTAGAAAATGTTTGCAAATGTGCCATTTCTAATCAAATTTTAGTTTATTATAAAAGCAAGACAACGGGGCTTAAAATCTTAAATATTATTTAAATTAAACTATTCAAACTTAGAGTTAATAGTACTGAAGTACCCTGTAGCTTGAAAGGAAATCAGTTACATGAAATTGAACGTATAGGGTATTCGGAACACCATAAACCATCACTGTTTAAACTTCCGATCGAAATTCCCATACCAAGCGTGGGTATTATTACAAAAAACGTAAGAAAAGTCGTGAAGGAAAGTTCCCAAAGAAATTGAACTGAAGAGAGGGCACGACGGGGGAAATGGGTGCAAAAAAGAAATGTAGAAAAGCGCAAATAAATGAATGAATAAAAGCGCCAAGGATAGCGAGGATACCATACAGGCAAAGGACTCGTTCGGGGCAGGATGGAGGCAAAGGAACAGAGTTCCACAAAGAAATTACAAAATGTATGCAACAAAAAAATAAAAAAGCGGTGAAAAAGACTGAATGAAGGGTGGGGAAAATGGGGTTTGGGGAGTGGCAGCAATGCTGAAAAAATATTAATAAATCCTCGCTGCTGTGGGACATGGCTACCTCCAACCTCCCTCCCCTTTTCGTTCTTCCTTTTTTTCCAGTGTACCACGCGGCTTATGAGCAATATGTGGCAAGAGACATCAGTGCTACCAATTCAAAAAAAGGGGACATTTTACAGGACATTTTAATTTAAACCATTATATTTGTTTAAATGTCTTTTTACTATAACTATATATTTTTAATAAATGTTAAATATTCCATTGAGGCTGATTAATTACTTTTACTGATTTGACAATTTAATTTTTACAGTGTTGTATATTTTTATCAGCAAAAAATAAAAATTTTCATCATTAAATTTGACTTAATTACATTCAACAAGGCGAAATACCATAATTTGTAGTTAAAAATCACTAACTTTCCTTGACATGCTTTTACTTTACTTACTGTTCGCTAATTTATTTCTAGCCATACTTATCAAGTCCAATAAAATGTTCTGCTAATTTCACCACCCAAATAATTTAATTTTGTTAGTCCATTGAATTTCCCTAATATTTATTATCCCTGATTTGTGATAAATTGCGGTTAATCCCTAGTCCTTGTAGTTTACAATCAATTTATTGAGATTCTTATCCAACCAATTGCTTTCAACTAATCACCCGCTTGTCCGCCCTTTTTACACACCGCCCACATACCGCAACGCCCAGCCGGGCCACACCCCCTTTTTCAACCCACAACGACCCTTTTGGAAACCGCAGCTTCCCGGACGGAGTTGCCACTCGAGCGACCACTAATCATAACGATAACACCTAATCAACCGCAACTCGGCGGGCCATCCAGCGATTCGGAATTCGTAATCCGGACGGAATCCGGAATCCCAATCGAAATCCGTAACCGAATCCCGGCGCCACCCACTCCAACGCCCACAAATCGAAAACCGAAAAAGGTTTCGGGCTAAATTAAATGAAACGTTGATAAGGCGCAAAAGGGCGCACTAAACGATTAAATCGACTGAGCGAGCAAATGAGAGAGTGGCTTTCCCTGCCGCCACCCCCTCTGGAGGTCACCCACTGGGCGTGGGTGTGCCACCCACCACCCACACAACTGCCACTGACAACTGACCCGTGGACCTGACGGAGGGCGGACGTGCCCGACTGACTTTCGGCACAAGTGCGCAGCGATGGCGAAAAGTGAATTTTCCGCTCAGCGCTCGCTTGGCTTTCCGTCTGTGGGCCAGGGGTTAGGGGGCGGCGAAGCCGGAAAATTGCCAGCTGAATAATTTCCACAGCCGACTTCAAACGGGAGAAGTGTTTTTCGGGAGAACACGCAAGGCGAGCATAACGCGAAGACGGGGTTTTTCGAATGTAATGTACTTAGCGATTGACTTTTAAAAGTAACTTGGTTTTTTTTTCGAGGAAATAAATAAAATATAGGTATAGATAGATATGGTAATATTGTATTATTATTACTAAAAGAAATACATAATGGTATAAGAAAAATATTCCCAATGCTTACTAAAATAGTAAGCGCAAAGTTTAATTTAAAAAGACGGTTGATGTGTTTAACAATTAAAAAAGAGAGTTATATATAGTCTTATCACAGGCATTTAACAATCATTCGATAAATAACATGACCCTTAATGTATCCCAGAAAAACTCTAGACTGCCATGTTTTAAATCTATTCCATATCATAAATGACTAGTTTTAATAAATTATAAATAAATATATAGTAAATACCACAAATAATACCATAAAATATATTCGCTTTCTAAAAGATCTACTAAGTATTTTAGTATTTGAAAAACCCTTGATAACAAATACTTATAACGATGGTGTTCCTATCACACCTTCAACCTTATATAGTGGATTCGATCATACCCCTGGGTTCCACGAAACCTCTTTTCATTGTTGGGTGGTGTTCGTTTGGGTTCGTCTCAGTTCGTTTCGCCTCGGTTTTTAGCTCGCTTAGTGGCTCGGTTCGATTGTTCGACTGGGTTCGCACGGACACAATGCTACCAAATATACATATCCAGAGTTTCACGTGCCATTGCGCATGTGGGAATGCCGCGGGGTTTTTGGTCTTGCACTTTTCCCCGGACTCTCAATCGTCGATTTGAGATTTCTGAGCGCCTGGTCCATCGGCAGCGTGTTGCGTTCGTGTGTGACGTTCTGTGCGGACCTCGGACCGATTAAGTCGAGGTCTGAAAAGGGGGCCCTGAGACCGGGAGCGGCAACCGACCCAACACTCTAAGTGAGTCCTGTCTGTCCTGTGCGCTGGTAATTGCAGGACCCCAGCCTTGTTGTGCACACATTTGCTTAACTGGACTTGATTAGGTTTTCGAGGTTAGATACATTACGAATTATTCAGCGCACAGCGGGCGGTTCGAGCTCCCACCCACCCAAGGACCCTCCTACCACCCGGAATTGGATCTCTCAGCCGATGCCGATCCAACCCCACTTGTTTGGCCTGCCGGCGAATGTTCGTTCGTGGTTCGCTCAGTGTGTGTTCATTGAATTATTTCAAGCATGCCGAGCATTTATAAGCACTGAAACAAAATATGATACGTAAGGGGATTGATTCAATATTGGCTACTGGTTCAGGAAATGTAATAATTCAATTTTATTCTATCGGGAAAAAATCTCAGACTTAAGGGATTTCCGTATGATGTAATGATTTCCGTAAGAGATATTTATATTGAACATTTTAAATGTTGGATTGCGTATATAGTGTCAAAATGCTTAAAATAAAATATACTATATATATATACTATACTTTTTTATAGGTATTGAATATTAAGTTATTATTTATTTTTATAGTTATTAATTAGGGAACAGACGTATTTCAGTTTTGAACTATTAAAGGCAATAAACTAATCTTTCGAGAAACAAGACTTGACTATTAAAACCCGAACTAAATATTCAAAATAATAATGTCAGCACGATTGATAAATTACAAAAAAAAAACGAGAACTTATCAAAACGATTATTTTTTATAACAATCGTCGTTTGATCTTTCATCTACGTAATTACATTGTTAAGAAATATAACTAATTTAAGGATATAAGCGATGAAAAACCCTTTTGTTACTTCAATTACGAGAAATCTTTTCAAATTGCTTAAAATAAAAATTGTATCGTTTCATTAATATACATAATCTGGCGAATTGAAACATGTGTATTAATATTTTTTATGGTGCATAAGTTATTGTATGTGTTGCTGGTTGGACTTCCTCAGCTGCTGCCTTTTTTGATTGTCTTGTAATTGCGTTAGGATGCGAACTTTGTTATCCTTGCCACGTAGCACATAATTGTAACCATTAATATTTTATTGGGTGGTGGTTGGTGTCTGTCAGCCAGCGGTACATTAATGCATTGTTGTGCCAAGGCATCTTTTCTACCACCTCCCAAACGACCGGGGGTAAGTTTAATTAATCGACGACCAATGCTCGTATTGTTCCAGTGCCCAGTCAAAATATTTGACTTGTAGATGCGCCTCTAATTGAGTGCCCCTCAAGAAGTTAATGCCCAAAGTGAAAGTTGTTTTTGACCAACTGCCGTTGTTGTTCTGCCCCCATCTTGGGCATGTTCTTCTGGGCGCAGCCCATCTGGCAGAATCTGCAAGAAAATGATGTAAACCTAATTAAATTTCCAATAGAACAAACGACGCCCCCCAAAAACAGATTCGATGGAGTTTTGGTTATGGGTTTGGGTATGGCGATGGCAAGAAGGAAACAACTTTGAGGATGGCAACCAGATAATTGCCAGATTGCGTCATGCGAGTGACTTTCCTTTCTCCATTACCCCATATCCTCCGCAGTTTGGAAAGCTATCAACTTTAATAGGATGACCAGGAGGTATTGGGGCCTTGGGCGGGACCAAATGGTTCTACAAGGGACCTCCTGACCTGCGGGGCAAATTGACCAAGACAGATCAAAGAACTCCTCTTCAGAAACTTATTTCGGAAGCTGTCAAGAGCTAATAGAAAAATGTATACCTGTGTTCTATTTGATAACTAAAACATAGAAAAATTGGTCTCTTTACTAAAATAATATTTTTTATATCAACCAAAGAGAACTGATATTTATTACACATTTTTAAATTTAATTTTCTCAACACGTTGTGTTTAAACAAAATAAGTTTGTGACAATTTTATTAATATATTTTAAATCAATATATTTTTTTTTTTAATGAAGATACACAAAGCTGTCGACTCCTGTTTCAATTTGAAATGTATGCTTTTCAATGAAATCCTTCGAAAGCTCTCCCCAAACTTTGAAATGATAGTACAACCAAATCAGCATAGATGACATAGATAAGTAATTTCATTATCGAAGGAAATACACAAGTGGCCTATGCCGAACACAAATCACCCCCAATAAAATGCTATATGCTTTAAGCGAAGCCTGCTGCCCTTCAGTCATCCCCACCGAATAAAGCAAAACCCAAAGACATCCAACAAGGCGAAAATTATCGAAATGACAAAACGAAAGTGAGTGAGCCACCGCCCCCAAACCCAAAACCCACCCATGGGTGGTGGGTGGTGTGGGTGGTTTGCAGTGGGTGGTGGGGCCATGACATTGTCAACGTCTTGGCTGCTGTCTTTGTATATTGATGATTTTCCACACCCACACATACCCATACACATACAAATTGAATTATCCCAAGGACCAAATGTTTCTGTCCTTTGGTGTGGGTTTTCTGGTGGGTGGATGGGTGGGTGGGTGCCTTCTGTTTGTGTATCTGCGAGACGTCAAAGTATCTTAATTAAATTTCATCCCTTAGCCGAAAAACAAAAACGAAAAGAAAAAGAAAACATAATAAAAATGTGCAGCAATTTCTCTCTCGTTTTCTAAACTGACTAATAGACAATTTACGCCCTGCTTACAACCAACCACACAAACCAAGAGTAACGACGGCAAAAAAGTCACCAAGCCACGAAACATTTTGAAATTAGTGAATTTTCCTGGCAGATACACAAACAATATTTTCCACGTTTCCCAGTTTCCACTTTTTAGTCAGCTATTATAAGCTCTTTACGTTATGCAAAGCGAAAAATATGCTTTATTAAAATTAAGTTTAGAGGATCGTAAAAGGTTCGGAGAACTTGGCTCCTAACTAATGACTGATTATCTTTATTGCTTAATAACTATGAAATATGTCTACAAAAATTGTTCCTACACATAAGAATATTATTTATTTTATTTAAATATCGAATATCTAATCTGCTAATCTAATGTTTATCCACAAGTCTTTATAAGCTTATCTAGATTATTTAAACCACTTTAAAAAGGGTTTTTCTTAATTGAGAACTACTACAATTATCTTTAATCAGACCTTGACAAACACAAACCGCATCTACCTAATCTCCTATATTTTTAACCCAATTTCTTAGTAAGTTAATCTGTTAAATAAATTAGACGCAAAGGGCTCTCTAGTCAATTCGATAATTTTACAGTGCACTAGAGTGGAGTAGCGAGGCCAATGACTGGCAGTCAACTGTTATGCCATTAAATAAAGTTGGCAACACTTAATGCACAGCGACAACAAAACCAACAACTGTTGAGTGCGAGACGGGAGGATTTCCCTTTCGAGGGGTGTGGAATGGAATTGCTAATAAAATGCTGAGGGGTGGGGAAAAACCTGGAGGTAACGCCATCCAAAATCTATAAAATGCAGCAACAAAATAGGGGGTGGTAGGTGACCTGGTGGGACGGCAACTGTTGTCCCAAAAGTGTTTTGTATTGCTGTTGTTGCAACCATTTGTTTTTCGTACTGTTATCCCCTCCACTTCCCTTGAGGGCCTGCCCCTGCCCCTATAAACATGTCACATTTAGGGGCGACTACGTGCCAAGAGTTGCATGTGCCGAGCAACAAGCCAAACGTTGGCCCCGGCTTTCCCCCTTTCCACGACCCTACATGGTGCAACAAGAGCAAAGAGAAGAACAACTAGAACTTTTCGTGGCGCCCAACGTGGGGCCATCCATTGCTTCGCCTCCTTTTCGCCCTTTTTGCAGTCAGGCACCGCAATTTGCGCGTGATATCCTTTACACCCACACCCCTATGCACACACACAGACACCCCCCGCCACCACCCCCTGGGGCAACGTTTTCGTTATCCTTTAGGAAGCTACCACTCACAGCTACCGTTCCGAATTGAATTAAACTCAAACTTTTACCAATTTACAAAAGCAACACAGCAGCAAAACATCAAGAAGAAACGAGGCGGAGAAAGAGGAGAGTTCTGGAAGGATAAGGACCAAAAGAGGGTGGCAAGTGGGTGGGAAAGTCGGGGCAACAACTAACAAAAGTCGAAGCTAAGAAAGTTTTGCGCCAAAGTAGAATCAAGTTTTTTGCCAGCTTATTTTCCGCCAACGTCTTTTCCATTGGCGAATTTAGCGATGACAAAAGGTCGTGACACGCACGAGAAAAAGGTTGAAAGTCAACGGAACTAAAAATATTGTTTGTTATATGTAGGAATCTATTTGTAAAGTTATTTTTTTAAGTAGTAGTCAAAAGTAAGTAGCCACAAATTCATAGATGTATTCCACGTCTAAATCGGGATCATATAACTCAAGTTATGGAATTTAGAAGCCCAGTTTTGGGATCCCATTCTGGAAGCCCTTCGAATTGCGGAAAAATCGAACATGAAAATGGGTTAAAATTTTGACCCTCGTCAAAAAGAACACTTTTAATGTAGAATATTAGAGAATTCAACCACCATTTCATAGAGGTATCCCACGTCTAAATCGAGATCCAATAACTCAAGTTATGGAATCTAGAAGTGCAGTTTTGGGTCCCCATTCTGGAACCCCTTGGAATTACGGAAAAATCGAACATGAAAATGGGTCAAAATTGAGACCCTCGATTAAAGGAGAACTTTTAATGTAGAGTATTAGAGAATTCAACCACGATTTCAAAGAGGTATCCCACGTCTAAATCGGGATGCAATAACTCAAGTTATGGAATCTAGAAGTACAGTTTTGGGTCCCCATTCTGGAAGCCCTTGGATTTACGGAAAAATCGAACATGAAAATGGGTCAAAACTGAGACCCTCTATTAAAGAAGAACTTTAAATGTAGAATATTAGAGAATTCGGCCACAATTTCAAAGAGGTATCAAACGTCTAAATCGTGATCCAATAACTCAAGTTATGGAATCTAGAAGTGCAGTTTTGGGTCCCCATTCTGGAAGCCCTTGGAATTACGGAAAAATCGAACATGAAAATGGGTCAAAATTGAGACCCTCGATTAAAGGAGAACTTTTAATGTAGAGTTTTAGAGAATTCAACCACAATTTCATAGAGGTATCCCACGTCTAAATCGGGATCATATAACTCAAGTTATGGAATTTAGAAGCCCAGTTTTGGGATCCCATTCTGGAAGGCCTTCGAATTGCGAAAATACGAACATGAAATTGCGTTAAAATTTTGACTCTCGTCAAAAAGAACACTTTTAATGTAGAATATTAGAGAATTCAACTACGATTTCATAGAGGTATCCCACGTCTATATCGGAATCCAATAACTCAAGTTATGGAACCTAGAAGTGCAGTTTTGGGTCCCCATTCTGGAAGCCCTTGGAATTACGGAAAAATCGAACATGAAAATGGGTCAAAATTGTGACCCTAGATAAAAGGATAACTTTTTATGTAGAATATTAGAGAATTCAACCACAATTTCATAGAGGTATCCCACGCCTAAATCGGGATGCAATAACTCATGTTACGGAATCTAGAAGTGCAGTTTTGGGTCCCCATTCTGGAAGCTCTTGGAATTACGGAAAAATCGAACATGAAAATGGGTTAAAATGGAGACCCTCGATTAAAGGAGAACTTTTAATGTAGAATATTAGAGAATTCAACCACAAATTTATAAAGATATCCCACGTCTAAATCTGGACCATATAACTCAAGTTATGGAATTTAGAAACCCAGTTTTGGGTCCCCATTCTGAAAGCCCTTGGTATTACGGAAAAATCTAACACGAAAATGGGTCAAAAATGTAACCCTCGATCAAAGGAGAACTTTAAATGTAGAATATTAGAGAATTCAGCCACAAATTTATAGAGATATCCCACGTCTAAATCGGGACCATATAACTCAAGTTATTGAATTTAGAAACCCAGTTTTGGGACGCCATTCTGGAAGCCCTTCGAATTGCGGAAAAATCGAACATGAAAATGGGTTAAAATTTTGACCCTCGTCAAAAAGAACACTTTTAATGTAGAATATTAGAGAATTCAACCACGATTTCATAGAGGTATCCCACGTCTAAATCGGGATCCAATAACTGAAGTTATGGAATCTGGAAGTGCAGTTTTGGATCCCCATTCTGGAAGCCCTTGGAATTACGGAAAAATCGAACATGAAAATGGGTCAAAAATGTGACCCTCGATTAAAGGATAACTTTTAATGCAGAATATTAGAGAATTCAACCACAAATTCATAAAGATATCCCACGTCTAAATCGGGATCGTATAACTAATGTTATGGAATTTAGAAGCCCAGTTTTGGGTTCCCATTCAAACTTATAGAGGACGCCACTTTTAAATCGAAATTTAATTACCAAAGTTATTACCCAGTTCTTTTTGATATACACTTAATTTAAATTCTTATTCTTTAATTATGGTTATAGACGGTTTTATTTAAATTTAATCCATTGTTTGTGAAAACTCTTCCCAGATATTTTCCTATAATCCTAATTTTTCAAGCACAGTAAGAGTGCCAAAGTAATGTGCTTGGAGGATTAAACACAGAGTTATCCCCAAATCATAATTGTGTCCTGGCCATCGCTAGTTCACTTGGCTTTCATATCTCCTTGCCCCCACTCCGTCCCCATCAAATGCAACCTTTTTCGAGTTTACTTTGCTGCTCCTTCTCCTCCTCCCCCAAAATTACCTCCTCGAATCCCGTGTCCTTCGTCCTGATTCTCTAGCTGTTGCTTGGGTTGTTGTTGTGGAAACACAATCTGCCCCGTAAAAGAGCTTAAACCCTGTCAAGCCACCCATTAAGAGGTGGGTGCGGATTGGGGGTGTCGCCAGCGCAAAGAGAAGGGTGAGGGGGTGTACAGTGGAACATTTTGCGTGATGGCATACCAAGGCTTGCATACCAATACAGAGATAAGTACACGGAAAAAAATGTCTATAAAATTGACTATAGATCCTATACCTTTTGTAATCAGAACCCATTCCATTTATAATGTCTTTGATCTTCACTTTTTAGTACATTTTTTCAAATCTTACTCTTCCGTTAACAATAAATCTTTAGAGATTTTCTTAAATCTTTCGAATTCGGCCCCAATTTTTTTCTCTGTACGCAAGAGGGTGATGGAATGAAGCAGCCTGGCAAAGGACAACTATGGGCGAGCTTTTTGGTCGCACAGGGACATGGCTTGGCCTAAGTTGTTTGTTGCTGTTGTTGCCCCTGCTGGGATTGTTGCTTTTTTTCCTCTCCTTTGGTTACTTTAGTCGGTTTTCTTTATTTCTCTATCCCTCTCCCTTCCTCCCATTCGTTTTCCCCCCCTCCCACTGTTTTCGCTGGAAATTATAGCATGTCCTTTTCGGACTAAGGACATCGGACCGTTCGGAGCGTGGACTATGGCATTGCTATGGTTTTTCCCAAGGAGCGGGCGTCAGGTGGTGGAAAAGGGGCGGCGAAAGGGACCGGGGCAGATGGCTGTATTTATTTGGATCGGACTTTCGGATGGCTGGGAGATGGGGGTCCTGTGGGGGAGGAAAAAGAAAAAGAAGCAGCCAGAACTGTGACGGCGACTGTCGACTTTGGTGCGATGTTTTGTCATCTGCCAACTGGAATATAATCGAGTTGTAGAGGGGGTTGAAATAAGGACGATAGGAAAATAACGGGGGATATGCCTCATAAGATGGTGATGATAATACGCTGTTTTGGGGAATACATGATAGATTATGATTGCCTGAGGATAGAAAAGCAATTTGAATAAAAAATAAAAAAATATTTGGTTGGGAGTTAGAGCTCTTGGCAGAAGTTTTATTTGTAGGCAACCCTATATTTTTATAGATGTTGAATATGATTTCTAGAACTCATAAATAATGTTTATTGTTAGGGTGAATATTAAACATAATAGAATTACATTAGTTACATATCAATGCACAAAACCTATTGAAAAATAGTTTACATTCTCTGTTTACATCTCCAATTAGCACTGATTTAGAGAGATCTTTGAAAGAATCAAATTTTAATATTTACAATTTTCTTTGGTACTCAATTTGTTTTAACTTGGGAATATTACAAAAATCTTATTGACAATACATAACAACAGAAATTAATGACCTGGTTGAAAGAAAGTCCTACATATATCAACCTCTATATTTAAAAATGGTTAATTAAAATGATTAAATTAATTACTAGCTTATACAGGTTTATTAAAAACGGAAAACATCTGATTAAAATATATGAAAATAAACAACCAGGTTTTACTTATTATAATTAATACACATAAATGGAAATAAACATCCCCTCGTATCCGACATTAGCTCCATCCAATTATTCATCAGTGGCTCTTCAGCTGGAGTTTCATCCCCTAAATAGTTTCAACCTCTTGTTAACCATCCACAAATCATTTTTCGCCCCTCGGCTGGCGACACTCGAGCGACAAACGAACCCATGCCAAATGGAAAACCTAACCAACCCGAACCCCCAGATCCAGATCCTTTGGTCATCAGTCTCTGCAGGTCACAGATAGACGGACTGAAGGACCGAAGGACCGCCTGTCGGACGGAAGGGACAAAGAAAAAGTAGCTAAAACGAAAAGTTAATAGAGAAAGGCAGCAGTAGCAGAGCAGCAGAATGTGGGGCCAAGGCAACTTGGCAAAGGAGAGGAGTCCAAGGACCGCAGGACGAGCAAGTCAGTCAAGGCAAAAATGCACAAAAAGGTTGCTCAAACACACTCACACTCATACACACACACTCTCACACAGGCCCAAAAAGATAGAAAAAGGACAATGTCCAATGGTCAGCTGTAAATTTTGGAACATTTTTGGGGGCGGTGGATGGTCTGTGGGGGAAATGTACAAACAAATCGAGCAGACATTGAGTGTGCCCAGGAAAAGGGGGTACAAAAACAGGATTGGTAAGAGAAACCCCAGCAACAACAAGGACAGTCAGACGCAGATAGCAACAGACAAACAAATAGACAAACAGACGTTGACCCAAAAGTTGAAGTGCAGATCTAAAAGGACTTTCCGAAACCCCTTCCCCTAATTTTTGACCCTCTCTCGACCGAAAAGTTTGATTTAAGCTCTGCAAGTTTTTGGGTTGGAAAATTTTGTGGAAGGAGTCGAGTATATCACGCATACGCACTGTGTCCATGATAGGCCAACACAACATTGTAGCTGCGTGTGCTCCTCCGTTGAATTTAAACATTTTCCCAACTTTGCTACCAAAAGTTAAAACTTTGCCAGCACTCGCACAACAACAAAAAAAAAGGCTTCAAAAAATACGTATAAAATGAAATAAAAAAGAGTTTATGGCCAAAAGTGGGGAGACCACTCAGTTGAGAGGGTGCTGCTCACATTTAGGGCTGGGCTTCTGCTTTTTGTGTGGAGTCATTGCCGCTGGCAGCATAATATTTTCTGCTAACGCAGTCACTTTTCATAAACTTTCACCAGCAACAACAATGAAAACTCAAACAGTAACAAAAACAACACACAGCAACTTGTAGAAATGTTTGCAAAAGGCAAAAAGGATTATAGAAAATTGCCAGCAATATGAGCGTGGGTTAAGGGTTGGGCGTATGGGCTAGTATGGATGTTGGGGGGTCTTGCAGGTTTGTAGATTTGGAGGAGCGGCTGAAGACTTTGGCCCGAATGGAGGGAGGGTGGCACGGGGACAGACTGACGCGACTTGTTGGAGACAGATGGGCAGAAAGGTGGAGGTTGGAGGACGATGGTTCTGCGCATATTGTCAACTCTGCCTGGGCGACGTCGTTCTCGTCGTCGTCGTCGTCGTCGTCATTGTTATTACAGCCCCCTGGCACACCCAAACCCGGTTGGAATAAAACACCCAGCCCGAATGGAACCCCCCTCATCAACCCACACAGCACCACGCACATGCCTAAAAGCCGTCAACACAGTGTTTGGCTTAGAAACAAGGCAGCGCGACAGCGATGTTCAACAGACATGGCACAGTGGTCGAAAATGAGGGATTAACTCATAAGAGCCAGCTTAACAGATACAACAATTATAGGCATTCCCCCTCAGGCATACTACACTCTTCAAAAAAGAGTAACAAGAATGAATATATTCACTAGTTGGGTAAGATAGACTATTACTAATATACAAGTAACTAAATAAATACTAACATATATTTAACGCAAATTATATATTTAAAAAATGCTAAGACTTACCTTCAACGACCTATTTCATTTGTATTTCTTTATAATACCAACTTCATAATATTGCCTTAAAAAACACAAAAGTTTTTTGACTCTTTAAAAATTGTTATTTTTAAATTTAGTTTATATTTTATATAAATTATTAAAATGTAAGGTGTTTTATTGTTTAATAAATTTTTAACATGATTTTTAACATGTAAGAGATCTTTAAAACCACTCACAACCAGGTATTAACTTATATTAAAGGGTTTTCGAAAATGAATATCTATATACAAATATTTACATTTCACCTTAATTAAAATGGTAAACTTTTCGCCACTTCAGAATTCCCTCAACATTTTCTTTAAATTAATATGAAATATGCATATATTCCGACCACATCAATTACCCCCACCAACAAAATTCCTTCCCAGCATCAGCGTATTTTCCAAGCCACTGTGCATTTTGTCAGCGAAGGTCGTTTGCCATTGATGTGGGTGGATGGCGGTCGGTGGGTGGTGGTTGGTTGACGGTGGAGAAAAAATCGGGCAAGGGAAAGAGATGGCCATAAGCAAAGCAGCTTTAAGGGTCCGGGTGCTTTGGATATTTGCAGGTTTTGATTGTGTAGTCACGTCAAAATAATAGTCAACTTACATGCCGCAGTGAGTAGCCACCCACAAGGACAGCCACCCAACAGACAATCCCCCTGGCATCCTGGTATCAAATCCCTTTGGGAAAGTTTCGAATTACCCAGAAGATGACGAAGCTGCCGCTAAGTGGCAGGAATTTGGTTTGACTGGCAAAAAAATGCATAAATCGAGGCAAAGTTCCTGCGGTTTTCGGCCCGAACATTTTTCATTTCCCACTTTCCAATTTATAAGATTTTCTTTTTCGCTCCCCATCTCAATCGCCGTGATTCCGATTCCGCCTCATTTGCATAGGACAATGAATCAGGCGGAAGGAAAAAAAATGAATTTACGCATATTCGAGATATTATTCCATAAGAAGGTTCGCACTGTCTGGGCCTCGATTATGCCCATCCCCAAAATCTGCAAACCCATCCCCCAGCTGTCTCGTTTCAGACCCTTGACAAGCTGCCAGGATATTTTTCGCCCAACTCACACTCCACATCCGTTCCTGGAAATATCGGATATAAATTTGAGCTGCATATGCACAGGTTTTATTCAAGAACACACAGCTAAAATAAAAAAAACGTCATTGTCATCGGACGTTCGTCATTGCAACCCCTGTGCTTGAACCACCCAACAATCCACCCACCCACACCCACACACCAAACACACTTTCAACCCAATCGCTTGTATTATTTTCTTTTGTCATTGTCCTTTTTTGCCCATTTGATTTCTTCCTTTTGTATTTGTATAATTTTTTTCTGTCGCCTCGCCAACCCCAGAGCAGCACCACCACCCCCAACCCTTAACTCCCAACCCCCTTCGTTTTTTTGCCCCACTCTCTTTGCTGTCTGTGGCACGTCTTTTTTTCATTTGTTCTTTCCTTCATTCCTTCGCAGCGAGTTTTCCTTGTGAGTTTTCTTTTCTCGCTTGGGGTTTTTTTTGCCGCTCTGGTTCGAGGCTGTAACTTTTAGCCGTCATCATCATGTTGGCAGCCGACTCTTCCCTTTTTCCTTCCCTTTTTTTTGCTGCCCTCCCCTCCTCTACACCCTGGTCTTTTGCAGCTCGCAGCTTCCTTTGCCATTTTTATTGTTCTTGGCACACACAACTTCATTTTAGCCCACTTTCGGGTGGTTTATTTTTATGGCTCCATCCCCCAAGTTCACCCAGCCACCCCATCCCCCTGCCTTGGATTCTTATGCTATTTGCAGGCTCACACCCATGTGCTCCACGCAGAAAAAGAAAGCTGACCCAAAGTCAAGAACTTTCCGGAAGAGCTCTAAACCTTCTCAAGATAAGAGCATACAACCGCTGATCTGGAATCAAGAAGGGCTTTTCCAGTAGTGCTTTCAATTTAATATTACCCTTATTCCGCTAAATAAATTTAATTAAGATGAGTTTGGTCCTTTTTTAATTTTAAATAAATTGAATTTATTGTTTGTTTATAGCTTAGTTTGTTCAGAACTTCAAAAATATAGTTACAACAGTATTGTCACATTTATATAACTCTTTATCCTTTATACCTAAACCTCAAGACATAAGATACATTGTTTACAACACATTTTTAATCATTTAATTAAGTCTTAAGACTCTCATTCGAAACCCTTAATAAATATTTACAATTCCTTTATAAAAACATTTAATTATAATTTTGTATAATACCACATTTTGTATCAGTGTACCCGCTCCATGGACACCATCTTCATTTTTTTGTGTCCGTTGTCTTCCTCTTGGCTTTGACTTTGATGAGATTTTTTGAGGTTAATCCCTTGTAGTGCCAGGGACCAAACGCGTCAAGTCCAAGTCCCTGCCATGGCTTTTGTCCTCCGGAATTGTATGTGTGTGGGTGCCCTGTGCGTGTGGGAGTGTGCAAGATTGTATACGTGTACGTGTGGATGATTGTTCCTTGGTGTGGAGTGGAAAATTAGTACATGTTGAAAATGCTGCGATTGTTCCTGCGTTGTCCTGTCAAGGAGCCGCTTTGCCATGCTCCACTGGACAAAAGGCCAGCACAACGGGGTGTGGGGTTGGGGGAAGGAAGGAGGATTGGGAAGTTTACTGAAATGGGGATTTCAGGGTTCGTGGGCGGAAGGCGGGTGAGCCCTAAAAGGAAGGCACACTCCTCCGATAAAGCTCTCTGCTTGGATGCACCTTTTTTAACGCTCTGCTATTGCTTCCCATTGTTGTTCCTGTTGTTCCTCCTTGATGCCGGATTGTACGAAAATTAATTTTGTTACTTACCAACTGCTCCTGACACCGCTCGCCGTTGGAAAGGGAATGAAATCAGAATGGAGAATGGAGAACGGAGGATGGGCACTTGGGGGAAATGCCCGGGCAGCCGGAAATGACACCTTGAGCAATGCGTTGACGATGATTGCCAGGGATCCTGGCCGGGAAGGATGGGCAGGATGTGTTCGCATCACAGGGGCAAGAGCTGGAAAGCAGCAGGAAAATCGGCAGAGAATGTGGGGAATCGCTGAAAGGAGAAAAGAATAATGAGGCGATAAAAACGAGATTGAGATGTCGGGAACCTTTACTTGCTTTAAAAAAAAGGTTTCGAATAATCCTTTATTGAAATCGGTATAATTGAGATTTTGGACAACAGACAATTATCGATCATGGGATACAAAAATTCAATTAAATTGTTTTTAAGGAAGTAAATTTAATTTGTTTTATATATTAAACCCTTAATAAAGTGAACCAAACTAAAGTCACCATGTTAAATACTTTTCCACTTGTTCTCCCCCTGCACACTTATTCAAAACTGTATAATCTCCACGATTTTCAGCTCTATTTCAGTGTGAAAAGGGGAAGAGGCAGCTCTTCAACAAAGTTCACATAATTTTTAAAAATGCATCGCGGCCCACATTCAATAGAGAATCTCTGGAGCCGAATGAAAAGAGGGATAGGGAAATGGGTAGAAAATGAGAAAGATGAGGAGGCAAGGGAACTAGAGAGTTTTATGACAAACATCCACTCGAGAAATAAAGTCAGATTATAAAATAAAATGTACCAAAACGGACTTGCAGCAAAGAGTGAGTTGTAAAAAAATGTAGGAAAAAATTCCGCAGATGGAGAAATGAGAGGGATATAACTTTTCCCTTTAGTTTCAGCTTAACTAATGAAAAGCGCAGTTTTCGACCGCCTCAACACTGAAACAAAAGTAATATTGTTAAATAATGTTAAATGTGTTTAATTTAATTCAACTTGGTAAAGTGTTGTCTGGTCTAAAACCGCATAATTTAGTACTTTTTGAAAGGATAATAATTAAATTAAATTGTACTAAACTAATAACAAGTTGCAGTTATAAGCTTTTAGTAAAATCCCACAGATATGCTACACAATATCAATAAAATCAGCAGTTGGTAACTGGAAATATGATATTTTTCGCTCTCTGCACTCATTTTGCCCCGTTTGTTGCTCACTACGGTGCCACACTGCGTATACTTAATATACGGGTTCAGGCAAAACACTCAAACAAACGCACACTTACACACACTTGCCGAGTGAGAGAGAGACATAAATATGATATTTATGGCGATAAGCAACCAAAACCCACACACACACACACACAGGAGGATGTGCACAGGATACACACACGGGACACACACATTAAATGCCAGATATCCTTTTAACACTTAAAGCGGTGAAAATATTAAAAACAAAAAACCGCAAAGTCAACAACAAAGGCAACAGCAAAAACAACAAGGGAATTTTTATTGATAAATGCGCAGACATACGAACAAATGCGATGGAGAAAGGGGCGGGAGAAATGGGTGGTGAAAGTGTGTGTTGGAGTGGGCGGGATAATCGGGAGTGTGTATGTGTGTGTCCCTCTGTCCGCTTATCTATCTGTGAGTGTATGTGTGCCTCCCTCTTTTTGTCTTTTTGTCGGTGTGCGAGTGTAAGTGAGCGTGTGTTGGTGGGTCGTGTCTATGTCGAACCGCAAAACGCAGCACAGCCCAACGAAAGTGTATAAAAAATTATGAAACAGCTCGCACCGTTAGTCGTGGTCGCGAGCCGCCCAACACCACCCCATCCAAAACTCCCTTCTTGACCCATCATCAACAGCCGCCTTAACAATGGGCCAAACTATTCGAAATTCGGAGATATTTTCCATTGAATTTTATTTAATCAGAGCTAGAAGAACCTATAGATCTATAAGGAAAAATATTTCAAGAATTATAAAGGTTTACTAAAACTCAGAAATCTACGTTAGGTTATAAAATTAAAGATAAAACACAAAATGTTTTTAAAATAATACTATGTATTTTCCCTCTTAACCCATTTATTTTTAAGTAAATTGAATGTTTACCTTGTTTCTTACCTTTTCTATATTATTTATTTCATATTATATTGTATAACAATGTTTCTGTCTAAAATAAATTGATGTCATTTAATATATTCCTACTTTATTATTCTAATTTGCTAAGAATTTTGTCAAATATTCTCAGCTTGCACACAAGAGGAACTATTCAAATTAAGTGAAATACTCACCTTGAAGACTAAACTTCTACGCCACCCGAAATGTGCCCACTGTCCCTAACCGGAGGTTCGTCCTTGCTGTTCGTGCCTCACACTTAGCACACCCACACCCACACAGCCGCAGACACACACCAACACAGGCACACATATCACACATGCTGCCTTCTGACATGGTTCCGGCTTGTTTGTTTGGTTTATTTTATGACCATAACCAACAGCCCGACCGACACTCTGCTTTGCACCCATCGCACCCCATTTGGCCTCCTCCCCCCAGTACACTCTATATCCCTCGAACACTCCATACACCCCGAAAACCCCTCAGTTCCCCTCTGGCAGCCGCCTCAACTATTATACAGAGCCATGCCTATGCACAATGGAGGAGCAGTCGAGCTGCAGGCCATGTCGAAATAGTACTATATTCCAGTACGTGTACAGTGTGTGGCTGGGCACTGAAAACAATATAATATTTAATTTGCCAAAAAAAAAAACTAAACATTTTCAAATAATTCGATCAAAAACTCGATTAGTTTGTGAAATTTAACAACAATTTCATGCCTTATGAACCTAGAACTTTATTCCTAAATATCAACCATGGTATGTATTCTTTAAAGCAACTAAAAACATTTTAATTAAAATTATTATCTAATAAATTTAGATATTGGATTTGGATTATATCTGCTTGAATGTTTTATTAAATGTATTATTCATTGTTTGTATTTTTCACTGGTATTCCTGTAATCATTCAATTTTAAAAACATCTTCCAAAAATTTTAAGATGGTAATGAACTTGCACTTAGAAATGGTCATATCGTAATGCCAGCTTAACTTGCAAAAACCCATCTCTAAACTATCTTTGCTTTCATGACATTTAAATAACATTTAACTATTTTAAATTGTAATTAAATTTAAATACTTATAAATGATATACTGACTTTATGCCGAAAATGGCAATTAAGTCTCAATTTGATACATTTTTAACCAAATAATAATTATACAATGCATTATTTCTATGAGCTTATCAAATTAATATACAGTTAATTACTCAATTTATAATTGTTTTCTGTGCACGTGTGTGTGCTTAGTGTGCAGCTGTGTGGGTAAGTTAGTAGCTTTTGCCGGCTGTTTGACTCGGTTTAAGTTCGCCGTGTCCGTGTCCCCTTAACGCTCTCTATGTTTCTCTTTCTAACCCATTCTCCCCGTCTCTTTCTCAGCCACGCATATAAATTGCGTTGCGCTTCTTCCTCTTTCTGGCCAAAATGTGAATGTATGTGTGTGTGTCAGAGTTGCGCTTAGCTCGTTTTTAGTCCGCTTTTGGGAAGCTTAAATGCCATTTGTATGCATTGAATGTTGCATGCCACCCAGGATATAAACCCCCCGAGGCACCCCCCCCCACCCGGAATTCGCAAGGAAATAAAATCTTTCGCGTTGTTGCCACACTTCCATGTGCATCTGCACAGCAGCCTGGCAACCCTAGACCCAGCTCTGCATTTCGGATTCATATTTTTTGCTCTTATTTTTTGTTGTTTGCCCCTAGCCGCAGCAGCTAAAATATGTTCGCCACACACTATTTCCCCCAATTTCAGCCAGTTCCATTTGCCATTTTCTGATTCGTTTAAAATTTATTTTTAACCCCCCCACCCGCTTCCAGCACTTGTTTGTCCTTTTTCTGTTTGGCTTCAACTTTGTTTTACATTTCTCTTTCCCCTTGGCCAAAACTGCAAAAATGTTGACTCGTTCGGTTGCACGGGGTCAGGGGTCAGGGGTCTGACAAACTGTACAACTGCCACCCAAAAAGCCCCCGAACTTCCACCTGTCCGCCCCCGGCAGAGTTCACTGTGCGAGTGTGACAAAGTTGACATTTGAGTTGGAAAAACATTCACCGCAACGAGGAGCGAATGCAAGCACAAGTAACAGATATTAAGCCAGAATGAAGAGCCCGCTTAGGGGAGTTGCAAGCCAAGAGGGATATTTAAGGGCACTAGGGGGTTAAGCTTGGAAAGGATCATGTAATTGAGCAGCAAGTACTTTAGAATAGTATTTAATGCATCTACAAATTTTATATATTTTTTAAGTGTATCTGTTCAAAATATGAAATATATAATATTTATTTTTTAAACAAATGCAATAACAGTTGATTTTATCACGAAGAACAAAAAACCAAATAAAGCACATACTTACATAACATTATATAAAATCCACTGGAATTATTCATAGAAATCAAAGAAAAATATTTATCGAAGTGATTAAAATCAAGAGGTTTACAATATTGTGCCTAAGACTTAACAAAGGTTTTCTCATCAAAGATTGTTTTTAAGCTTTTTTCCCCCAAGGGTAAACATTTCATAAAAGCCATCATACAATTTAATATTCAATGGAAACAAAGAGCCAAAGGATGATCTCTTGAACTATGATTGTTTATGAAATGTATGAAATATGTCAGATTATAGAAGTCTACTCAGGAAAAGTAATATTAAATGTCCCTTTCCCAGAATGCTTGGCATTTTAGCAATCATCACTGATGACTCGTTTTAGATTACACATGGAAGACCATGAAATTTGAACAGAGCCCTTGAGACGAGAGCTCGAAAATCTGTTGCTCAGGGTGTACCAGGTATGGTTTTGCACATTCTGCTAAAGGGTTAAATTATTGCTATATCTGTTCGTATTTGCTTTGGGGGGCGGAAGAGCAACCCTTAGAGAGCAACCCATCATGGGTGGGCGACCCGGCCATAACCCTTGCCGTAACCTTTACATGTAGACCAGACGACCACCCCAAAAACCCTCCCCCTGATCACCCCCATGTACGGGCACTTATTCTATATTTTACCTAATGCATTCCCTGCTTATCCTCATTTTTATTAGGATGGGTGGGTGGGTATTTCCTACTTGGTTCGGGTTTGGTCACTTTATTTGTTTGTACCTTGCCAATGCAAAGTGTTTTGTATCCTTTTTGGCCGGCATTTTGTGGGTGGAATGCGGAGGGTTCCTGGGCTTGGCATTCGGGTGCGAGGATTTATGCTTATGTAGGTTTTCTGGGTGTTCCTATTTGGCCTGTGGGTGTGTGTATATCCACTCCAACCTCTGTATGGGTTCGTCCTTTTCTTGTGTCCTGTTTATGTAATCGCCGACATTAGTTTCTGACTGCCCGGCCATGTGTTTGCTTCACTGTATTTTATGCACTTACCGGGGGTCAAATGAGTTATTCAATAAGTTTGCAACACTAAGTACTTACTACCCAAAACAAGCAATTCTCTGTATTATATCTTAGTTATGGAAGTTTACTATACAATATTTTAGGAAGTATTTCAAATAAATTTGTGGGAATAAAGTTATTTATTATCAAATTAATGTCTAGAAACAAAGTAAAATTAGTAAACTAACCATAAAAACTATTTTTTCATTTTTATAAGATTAAAATATTTTGCATTTTTTTATTTAAGATGAGTACCTATTTTTACAACTGGCTTTCCTTAAATAATAATTATGTACTCCCATGATAATACGAGTGTTTTACTCCTCCGCGTTTTACAAAACATTGATTTTCCTAAGACGGAAGGGAATCTTCTGATACCACTTTGACCTGTCCTTGTCCTCTTCTTTCTCATTTATTTTGATTTCTTTTTCATACAATTTTTTCTACTCGCTTTTTTTTTAGGTGGCCAAAAAGTTACCTTAATTTTCGAAGCTCTCCTTTTGACCATGCTTAGCTGGAATTTCGGAGATTTCGTCCTTCGCTTTTTTGTGCTGGCGCATGGAAAATGAAATGAAAATAAAATGATACTCATTAATTTGATAAATCGTGGGCACAACAGAACTCGGCTTTGGTCCTCCTTGGGTTTTCTTTACGTACTTTCTCAGACCTTCATCCTCTTAGTTGGTTTTCCACGCTTTGCTTAATAATACCCAAAGATTTTATAAATGACCAAGCTGCAAATGGAAAAAGTTGACCTTTAGCGTAAATAGAAATACCACCCACACTCCCCGGTAAATGTTTCCGCTTTTGTGAGCGTTGATTTTGTTTTCCCCATCATCATCGCCGTCATCTTCCGCAGTATTTCCTGAATTTTTAAGTAATTTCATTCTCCTTTGTCCACTTGAGAAATTTGTAAGCAAGACTTCTTTCCCATTTTGGGCATTTGAAATATTTCTCCCACAAACATTACGCACTTGGTCAGCTATCTGCCCTCTTGGCCCTGCGTGTTTCCTTTTCTTTTTTGGATTTTTATTCAGAGCTGCCAAGCTTTTATTAGCACACATTTAATAGGGTCACGCGTGTACTCCCCCCTTGTGGTAGGTGTTTTTTTATTATTATTAATTTTCCAGCAAGTTACATGGGCACCAACCGAACGCAAAACACAAAACCGAAAGCAAAACAAAGGCAGGACACAAACGACAGGATGTGGGAGGAGCCAAGGAGCAAATCAACCGCCCACAAAACAGGACCAACACTAAGCAAACGAAATGCGAAAGGACACTTAACTGTGGTAGACAAAAAAAAAAGCGGGTGATTGTGGGGGGCGGCTAGGAAATGAGGTTCTCTGCCAAATGAGGTCACTTTTTCCACCGCTCACTTCCCAATTTTCCTTTTCCTGGCTGGAGCACCGAATGATGGAAGTATTTGAGGCATTACCTCAGTGTCCTTTGCGGAAAAAGCCAAAAAATGTAGGTTGCCTATTGGACTGAATGTGGAAACATGTAGAATAAAGGAAAAAATAAACAGTTCTTAAACCCAAATTGTATTTATAACTTTTTAAAGAAGAAAAGTTGAAATATGATATTTTGCTGAAACAGATTAATAATTTCATGGTACAGACCATTTCGCAGTATAGCTATTTACTAGAATTATACGTGTTGTTCATCAACCTTTTGATATTTTGAGCTTCCCTTCCAGGAATTTTGATATTTTGAGCTTTGTTAATACAGTTTTGCTGCAATCTACTTCCTAGAATGAAGGTTCGTAGTTCGTTGCAAATTGAACATAATAACTTATCAAATATTTGTGGAATATCCAACCATGTACACAAATTTTAGAGGGAAAATTTATTTACATGGCTTGTTAACTTTTCCTGGAATAATTTCATTGACAGTCTTCCAGGAACTTCAGATATTGGACAACTTTTCCAATTAAGTTTAGTGATTGCTTGCAAATATAATTTTCTCTAGTTAAAAAATAAATTGCTTATAATCGTTAGTTATAATGGACATTGTTTTCCTGCAATATAGAAATACTAAACCTCTTTAAAGAGGATCACTATAAAAAAAACAAAGTACTTGAAACTAGACTAGACACCCAAAGCTTAAAGAACACGATAACAGTAGTTGTTATTATCCGGTGGCTAACTGAACTAACAAACCATTAAACCAATCAGTTTGGGGATCGCGTTGCATTACCAGGAATTTTCCATATATTACCGTGAAGGGAAATCCGATCCCCGACGCACATGACGTATACGCAATATGCAAAGAGCCTCGAGTGGCCTTCAGAATGGGTGGTGAAGGCAATCGGGTGCCAGGCAAGCTGCAAGTCTGCAGCTGATGGCAGTGGTGATTAGTCTGCCTATAGCCAAGATGTGCTGGCCAACTGTAATAACTGACGCCAGGTACTAGAGGCACTACTAAAAAATAAAATGAATCGCAGAGGAAGTCGGACAAAGAAGTTGACGGCAGTTGCCAAAGACAGTTCGATGCGTTTGGAAGTGCCGTGAAAAACTCTCGGTTGAAGTAATCGTGTTTGCTCAACGTGGCGTATGCGTAACGCAGATCGAAAGGTGTCGAAATGAGTGAGAAAGCTGAGGAGTTAAAGGAGGAGAATGTCAAGGAGGAGGTCTCTAGCGAGGACTCTACCTCGGTCTCTTCCTTGCTTTCCTTTGACACACATCCCTATTTTCCATTCCTATTCGATCCCTATTCATCATCCAAATATGGTTCTCAAGTGAGGGAAAGAAAAATCGATCGATGCTTGAAGCAGTTGCAGGATGCCCTCAAGGGAAAGAAGTAAGTTGATCTAATATATTCCGGAAAATATTATATATCAGTGGTCTATCATAAAAGTTATTAAGCACATATATTATAATATAATAATTATATTCAATAAATGAAATAAATCATAGGTATAAAGCGGAAGGAATAATCTTACATTTACTTTACTCAGATCTTTACAATAAATCGCCCCACAAAGCTTACGACTTCATAAATAAAGCAAAACCCACCTTCTTTACCTATTTCGTTCAACCTTAATCACCATCAATTATGTTCACTGTCAATTGGCAAATTGACAAACGATTGCAGTTGGATTTGTGTAAATAATTCAGGGCCGTAGCATAATGCCAGCCCGGGAAATTGGGCTTCTCCTCCGGCTGGCTGACTATTCATGGGGATCAAAGGCCCACACAGACACAGACAGCCGGCATTCCAGTTAACCCGAAAGTGAGTTGTCTTGCGGTTGCTGCTGCTGCTTGTCAAGGGGCATTAGCATTTCAGGACTGTAACTAATCACAAATGATAACATTTGCATGTGCAAACACAGACGCACACAAAGGCGTAGGTGTGGGCCCGGCTATTTGCATACTTAAGTGTGCAGTTATTACCTTGTTATATCGATATAAATAACAACTGGGCGACGGACGTTTGTACAGATTGGGCCTAATGAATCCTTGTTTGTTCTAATAAGTTTTGAATTTATTATTGATTTACACATTGACCGGACAAAAGAAGGACTTAGCATCAGATTAAAATAGCCAGAAATCACCGGAGGAATTGTAATGTGTTTAAATATTCAAGAGGGCCGAGCGGAAAGCCTTCAACTTTATATGCACACATGTTTCATATTCTCAAGAGCTGTTGATTAATCATTCGCATAAAGACGAAGCTCAATTGTTTGGCATATTAAATCAACATTGTACAAGTTGAGTATCCGCCACGTAGAACCATTTTTCCATGACATTTCCCTGGGCAGCAATCAAATCGAAGCCCATACAAATTTCAAACGAAAACATTTAATCGTATTTGCATACTATTCAACCATTTCCACTTTGTCCGCCCTCTTTGAGACGAAATGAATATTTATTGCCAGCAAAAATTCAAATAAATTAAATAATGAAGATTGCATTTTAACGCGCAAACACCCAATGACAAAATAAGAAAAAATAAAAGTGAGAGAACCCGTATCTCGATTTGTGATTGAATTGTCACATTTCATATTTTTCCCATGATTTTTTTCCTATTTTCAGCTTTTTTCTCTATAAATAAATTATAATATCAGAAATAATTTGTTGCACATTTCGCGTCGGTTTGCCAACCGCAAATACGAATCAATGGCACAAACATTCCGTTCGGGTTCTGTAATATTTTATGGAACACAAAAAATATGGCAACCGAATACAATTGCTAAAACTACTATAATAATAATTAAAATAAATAAAAATAGTTGCGGTGAGATAATGCCCAGAATTTATGCGGAAAAGTCAAATATGATAATTGCAACTTTTGGTAGGAATGGAAAAGGGGAAATTAAATAGTGAGTGAAAAGTGGAAGTGGGTGGAGGGATGGTAAATGTATGCCATATTTAAACAGAGCGAAAGCTGATTATAATTGAAATTTTGCCACGTCAAATGGTGCACTAAATAAATTGAATAATTACGGAAACAGTATCGGACATTTCATTTTGCAAAATGGGAATTACGTATGGGGGTGTCGAAAATGGTAACGTTATAAAATTTATAAAAGGTATTACAGTCGTAAAGGAGTATTTATTTTACATGTATTATTAATATATTAAAATACAAGTGCTACAAAGGCAAAAGATATAATAAAGTTACCTTAGTCAGGTTAAGAGTCTTACAAAACAGTATTTGTTTCTTCTTTTTCAATATGAAAAATATTTCAACTTAATACCTAAAGCACTGAAAATCGATTTAAGATGGCTTTCAAGATGAAAATCTCGAGAATTCCCGGCGATTTTCTAACTGAGTAAACAAACAACATTTCCAATCTTAAGCCGCCTTCCTGTGCTCATCCCTCCGATTTTCCACTTCCCTCGGGTGAGCTGCAAAACTTTACTTCCATAAAGCGCCGAGCATAAAATTAATTTACTAATTGATGAGGCCCTGATCTCAATACGCAAAATACCCCGACGAATTATCATCATCGTCGACAATGCAAACAAGTTGAAATTCAATTACGCGAGCGACGGAGACGATGAAGGCGAAGATTGTGAGGGAATGGGGCTTCGGAGGTGGAAACTGAGAAAAATAATCATAAGGCTGCGAGAAAACAAAGCGAAAAAGCCGAAATGGAAAGGGAATTGTGAACTGAAGTGGGGCGGTGGATTCGAGCTAAAGAGCAATAGCAAATATAAGTAAATAAATAAACCGAATAAACTGAAAATTTATTGAAGAAATACGCGAGCCGCACAAACAAAGGCATATGATGATGATGATCGATCGGAGGGATTTCAAGGGGAGTGCAATGTATATGTAAGGCATACTGAGGGGCCCCATATAGGCGACAATACGCAACCAAAATCGGCGACGATGCTGTCGATAAACTGACTTAAATCTCACACCCCGACGACAGCAATGGATGACGCCAATGAAAAAGCGTCGACAAATGACGACTCCGGCAATTAGAATCCAAGCGTTGCCCTGTTGCCCAAAAGCAGATACAGATACATGGAGAGAAATAACATATTATTAATAAAGAAAAAAAATTCAAATAGTTACAAATAGAAATAGAAAATTAAAAAAAGGATTCAGGTTTTGGGGGTTTGATTGCTCAACAGTACTATAAATTTCCCTAACCTATCACAAGTTCGTCTTATAAAAAAAATACTATTTTTCTTTGTGTGTATAAAACCCAGATACACAGACACCCAACAGATACAGCGACACTTCAAGGTTCCAAATGGTCGCATGTGCATTTAGTGATTTCACAATATTTAATAAATAATTTTATAATGGTTTCGCTGACTTCCATGCCGAAATTCAAATGAAAAAGGCACCGAAAAAGATTTCTGTCCTCTTTGCACATAATTTAATTTGACTTGTTTTTTTTTATGTTCCTATCTGCTTCTTTCGATTGTGTGTACTCAATTAAAAAGCAAAAGACCAAAGCAGCAGCAAAATGGAAAATTATTCCGAGAATCGTTTGGCGCTAGCTCGACCAGCGCAATTAAAACGAAGAAAAATATAGAGCGGGGTGATGGGGAAAGCGGAATTTTCCTTATTGGGAGAAATGGAAAAGTTCAAAGTTAAAGATAATGAGGTGGCAAAAGGAAATGGAGAGGGTTTCGAAGAACTAGGGTCAAAACAACCCCCAGGAAGGCAAGAAAACTTTTCGAACTTTTGTCTTTTATTTTTACACGGCAGCAGAGAGAGAGCATTTTCTTAACCATAATTACGACTAATTTCTGGGGCTTGAATTGGTTAAGCCCAGCTTCCAAAAAAATTTAATTAAGCTTGCATAAATTCTGAAAGGTTTCTGAAAATGTTTTTTTCATTATTAAATATCTATAGAAAACAGTGCACCCTAACAAGGATTCCGCCAAAGAAGTATGCTACAGTTTTTAGTAGATACCATAAGAAATTTAGGGTAATCAACAAGGTTCTCAAGCTTTTGTTATGAAAACTGGCAAATTAATTTGTATTTTTTTTCACCGCTATAACTAACATGTTTTCCAAAAACATTCCAATGTCTTTGGCCATATATTCCTTATTTTAATGGCTTGCTTCGATAATATAAGCAATTGCACCACGTTTTAAAAGTATTTTCCCCAGATCTTCCGCCTGCCGTAGACGATTATAATTATAAACCAAGGCAAAAACTTTATTTATTGTTTTCGGTTCACTTAAGGCCTTTTCTCCTAGTTCTTTGCTCATTTTTCTCGATTTTCACTTCGATTTCCATCACAAATCCAGAACTGTTGCCTAGATCTACACCACAAGTTGTGTATTTTCTTTTCGGGGTGGCCAAGAAAAACAATTTGTTTATGAACAAAAAGTATTTCCACGGCTGGCGGGGTTAAGAACTGTATTTTCATTGCTTTTGATATGGGAAATAATTTACAAAATAAATTAAAGCCATCTGGCATTAGCAGATCATTTGTGGGCGAAGATTCTTCAGAAGAATGTGGTCCCTGAATGGAAAGTTCCAACTAAACTTTGGAAAAATGCTTCCGCCTTCGCTGAGCGTTCCCAATTAAATTCCAGGCGCATCGTTTAGTTAATTAAGCCATCTCAATCAGAGAGACTCGAAACCCGGGCTTTGAGACTTTGGCTGAGTGACAGCAGAGAAAGAACAATAATAATAGTAATGCGGAGAAAAGGCTTTCGCATGCCATAAATTATAGAACAAATTATGCAAATCGCCAGCGAGGAAAACACATAAAGCAGTCTAAAAGAGGGGGGGGGGTGTGGATCTGGGGACAACCAACCCACAACGATGACGACAACAAGTCACCCACAACTGCAATTGCGGAATTAACTGCACTTGGCAGTTGCTCGATGGAAGGGGCAATACTTGGATGGCAGGCAAATTAAAAATCCAATGACGGCACAAAATCATAAACAAAACAGTTGAGGAGCAGCCAAGTGAGGGGTTCCCAAGTGCCAGAGACAGAGGCCATTGAAAAACAAGTGGGATCGCTAAAAGGTATGGAGGTAACGACACAGAGTCACCCTTGGTAATATAAATTAAAAGAGGTGTATATATAATTGTAAGATGTCTGCATTATATAATGAATATCCACCATAGAATCCGGTATACCCTGCGTAAATGAGGTAATCAGTTGAAGGACAGGGTAGTCAGCATTGCGACACACTGAGTTGCCCTCTGTTGGTGGCAATTAATGTGATTATGTTAATTAATTGCCTTGATTAAATATCAATACATTGGGCAAGTGATGGAGAGCAGTGACATAATTTCCTTTGAGATACTTTAGTTGAAAAGTGAAAGAGTAATTAGCAATTGAGGTATCACCCCAACTAGATGGTTGCTAAAATTATACTTTAATCATTTTTAAAATCTTTTTAAAATTGCCTGTGGCAACTAATATATTATTATGAGTTGAAGATCGGCTGAATAGCATTTAGCAGGCACCCTTAACGAGTCCATTGTGAACATATGTATATGTGCACTAAAAATTAAGCCGGTATAATGTTTCATAACTTCTAATCTGCTGTTTATTATTCCGAGTTTTGTTTAATTTAATACCCACCCTGTAATATGTTTCAATAATCTCCCAGCCAGCCCTTTCCCCCTTTTCCCTCACTATCGCGCTGCTCTTCAACCATATAATTTACCATGGCAAATGAACAAATTTTCAATTCTCTGCTGTTCCAGGGAGTTTATTAAATACATATATCCATAAATAACGATGCCGAGAACAACAATGCCGCCGGCTCATATGCGTAACCCCCAAAACGAGCCTCATAAATGGCAATAAATGTCATAGCACTTAAGGGTTAAAAACTCAAGCTCAACTTCCACAGAACTACATAGAATGGAGTTCAAATCAAAAGAGCAGATTGCCAAACGCCCCAGCGGGTGATCAGCGAAAAAGGCATTAGAAATACCCCTAAACTCCAGCTGTTGTTCCTTGGCTCGTTTAGTTTTGTCGCTGTTTATGTTAAACATGCAATTTCGATTTGGCATATAATTTTTTAATACGGCCCAGAGATCGTTTCGTTTTGCGGGGTGGAAGGTGCCAGCCACCCGCTGTTTTGTTTGGGTGACAAAAATTGTCAAATGAGTGTACACAATGAGAAAATCATGATAACAACAGCTGTATAAGAGGCTCTCCAATTTCGGATTAGTTTATTTTTAAGTAATATCACTCATTCAAAATCAAAAACTCTTCCAGATTATGTTTGAGTGATTTACAAATTGTTCTTAAAAAAATTGGATTAATATTTTTGAAGCATTTTAAAAATATTCAATTTATACACTTAAACACTATCTGTTCTACATTAAATATGAAATATTTCCCATATTTATAAATTATGCATCGTTTTCTGCTCTTAAGATTCACACAAACATTCGCTTAAAATTCCATTGAAGCAATATCAGTACCAGTTCTTCTTAAAGTTATTTATATAATGGAAAATAATAATTTTTTCTGAGTATAAAAGTGTTTATAAACAAAAGAAAATGCTGAAAGTTTTGTGAGGGGAGTAAGTTGAAGCTAATGCTGATGGCAGCAAAACGTCCTCCCGGATCTTCAGCTCCTGTCAAGGTGCGAGGAGACATCTACTTAGCTCCTGTCTGTCAGACATTTTCATATTCATGAGGCTCCGTCTCCGGCTCTTTCTCCGCCCGTAATCCCAGCTTCTCGAACATTTTTCCGCTGTCTTTGGATGACGGGAACGGGCAGATTGTGCACGTGTCAATTGAAATGAATGTCGCCAGGCGTCCCGCAGTCGTCGTCCCCGTCATCTCGACTCCCCCATTCCGAATCCCTCCCTGAAAGTCACCCACTCCAAAGAAACAACTGCGTATGACTAATCTTTGACGGTGGCTTTTGTTGTCGTCATCGTCTTTGCCAACGAAATTGTCAAGAAACAAAAGGAAGTTTGCGGGGGCGGAGGTGAGGTGACCCCTTGGATATTCGGCTGGGAATTACCCTCTAGGGTATAACTAAAAGAGCTAAATATTGCCTCTTCACATGGAATTCTTGATTAGTTCCTCAATTATTTAGTGAATAAAAAGGGTGGTCTGTTGTGGCGAATTTAAAAAAATGTCTACATTTTTGCACTCTGCACTTCATTATTACATTTAACACAAATTAAATTATACAATAAGAGATTCAATATATGATTTATTCAATCTTATACGTTCTGATTAGTTTGCTAACCGCCAAATATTTGGTATTTAAAATTCCTACAATTTTCTGAATATTTAAATAGGATTTTACCGTCCTTAAACATTTGATTTTAAAATAACCATGTAATAATGCATGTTGACATTTTACAAACAACCTCAAAACCGACAATCCCTCCAATTCAATTCCCATCAGTTCCTTAAAGGAACTTCCCAGCTGCATTTCCCTTTCGAAACAAATTCCCCGAAACTTGCCCAACCCTTTGAGATCCTGCCTTTCGAGATACAAGTAAGGACTTTCTCCACATGCACTTGGGCATCTATTGAGTTCGCTTTGACTGGGAGTGCAGCATGTCTCAATGGAAGCCCAACCACCAAATCATTTCGCAAGCGGAAGGCAAATCCCAAAAACCGAAACCAAAACCGAAAAATACACCAGGGGAGAGCGAAGAGAGAAAAATTGCGTAGCAGTCGAGCATTAAACCCCTAAAGACACCCTTAAGCACCCTCAAGTATTTACATTTGAATTTCACACAAATAAACTCGTCGACTGCCAGTCGATTCCTACCCCGACCTCCAGACCTCCAGACCTCCCGACCCATGTGGCATGGCCCATCGCTCGATTTTTTCTTGCCTTTGGTCTCTGGCATGGCATCCCTTTTTCGGCATCAAAATTAATAATAACAATAAATTGAAAATGGCAGACCGACAGAGCGAGTGGGTGCCAGGGGGCAGCAAGGGGAAGCGGACTTATAACCAGAAGGTATTGTACCATTTTACGAGTGGATGTAACGGATATGGTTAGAATTTTAGTAGTTCTCAAGAGAAGTTCAACATATTATAATGGTATATGCTAGGAAGAGATTAAGAAATGTATTTTTAACAAAAGAATTCGAAACAAAATTCAAGATATTTAAGAATGGATATTTTAAGCGAAAAGCTGACTAACCTCAGGTTATGTATATTTTAAAGAACTTTCAATATATATTACATTTTTGATATTATAATATGCTAGGAAAAGATTAAGAAATATATTTTAAGCAAAAGAATTGGAAACAAAATTCATGGTATTTAAGAATGGATTTTAAAAGCGAAAAGCTGACTAACCTAAGGTTAAATATATTTAAAAGAACTTTCAATATATATGTGAAAATGATACACAATTATTACTTAAAACAACTAATAAAACTATAATTTGTTTTTAAAAAAAATTAAAAATATTTTTAAATAGTACTTTACTAATATCTTGACCCCCACTGTATGTATCTGCTGGATCCGAGCACCCTGCCTGACTGTCTGTCAACATTTTGCAGCGAGCGTCAGTATGTGTGGTGCTGGTGGTTGACGGCTTTTTCGGTTTCCATTGCAATTGCATTTTCAGCACACAAAGTGGGTTGGGCGGAGTATGGGTGAGTAGGGGGAGGAACTGGGCGGGTTGGGTGCTAGCTCATACCTCTATTTGACACTTGGCCAGCGTGTTGCCATTTATGCTTTTCCATATTGATTTTCCAACTTGCCTCGTCTCTCTGCCCCCGGGTTTTCCGTCTTTGTCCCACGTGTTTGTGTATTGAATTCCAAATGAATCGATTAGCTACGTTGCCTTCACTTAGCCCATTGATTTGCCATCGTTGTTGTCGCTTTTGTTATGCTGTTCTCTTTTCCATTTCCACTTCCTCTTCCTCCCTGGAACTCTTACCCCTGATTGTTGTTTGCTTTGCCTTGCATTTAATTAACTTTTATGAGCATTTCCCATTTCTGGATGACGATAGTACTCGGTTGGGTTACCTGAGATGTGAGATACTTTCCAGTGTGAGTGCCCAATTGAATTGATAAATCAATGATATGATATCACACGGAAAATTTATAATTGGAGGAGGTCAATTTACCAATTATCAAAAGGATTAACCTATTCTTGAATGGGTTTCGATTTGCAAAAAGATTTTAGGAAATTTATGCAATGCTGAAATAGTTATTATTATTAAAACATGTATATTCAGTCTTTTAATTGGTAACACTTGAACAATTGAGAACCAAATTTAAATGAACCAATTATATCTGCAAATTGTAAATTTTTCCAAGCTAATCTAATTCTCCTACAAAAAAATCCTTGTAAACGACTTTAACCTCACTGCTAATCAAACTCCATCAAACATAATTTTAACAAACTGCTGCCCAAACCTTTGGCCAATTAAGACTAATTTCAATTTGAATCCGATTCCAACTGGCACAACATAAGGACTCGAGTATCTTCCACCCTATAGCATTTCCTCAAGGACGGCCGACAATTTGAAACAATTTCCTTCCATTATGCCTTCCAATTTTCCCTCGCTGACTTTCAACACTTTTAATTTGCTTAGGCTGCCGGCAGTCGGCAGTCGGCATAAATCGCATCGTTCAGCAGATCGCCTCGAGCTCCCTTTTCTAAGCAGCGATTTCTCGGGGTTTGTTGCGGATTTGGCTGGCAAATTTTATTAGCCTGTCCTGGGGGCACGACTCGGAAAGAGCAGGGCTCAAGGATACCCGTGGACAGGCGCCCAGCAAAGCCAGAACCGAAACGGAGCTGAAAGGGTGGCGAAGCGGGAAACCAACCCCGCCATTCGAACATCATCCGCACCACCATCGCCACCACCACCACCGTATCACCACCACAGGGCTCAGTGAGTGGTTTGACATTTGTGCTGACGCGCGAACGTATGCACACAAGGATGTGGACCACGACGATAAAGTGGTTGAGCTCTGGGAAGAGTGATGAGGATGTGCAGAGAGAAAAAAGATTCATTAGTTTTGGATGGATGTCCTCATTCCCTCACATTTCATGTTGTCTTCAAAGTTAATTACCTAATCAAGCCATTCTGAAATTGAAAATTTTCACAATAACCTAAATTTAAATTGATTTTCAACAGCAGGGCCACACTAGTAATTTTAGTGTGCCCAGCCTTACAAAGTAAGCAAAATCCACTGTTTGCATTAAAGCTGCAGTCTCGCATTGTTGAATAATAATTTAGATAAATGTTATCCTCTCCTGAATAATTAGAACTTAAGACCCATTTTTGGCCCATTTTTCTTCCGGTGCCACGGTGTAGATGAAAAGTCTGAAGGATTGATGCCTTAGCAGGGTTGGAAGTTGCGCCGATAATCTCGATAATGAAGTGACTTCGCCTGCATGGTCATGCATCCTGTTTGGCTTCCTTGTTTATCTCTCTCCGTCTGCGCTTTGATATCCGGCTGGCATTCAGCTACCAGGATCCAGGACTCGGCATTCCGGATTCAGTCGGCAAACCCTTAAGTGGTGGGTTTTTTATTTGTGCATGGTATTTACTTGGCTCTCTACCTCTTGTCGCTCAGACTTTTGACCATTTTGCACGGAAATTGAATTTAAATTGGAAGTTTTTAACCCCGGCGTGCGATAATCTCAAGTCAATACAGAGAAATCTACATGAAACTGGGAACGAGAAGAAGACGGCTACCGAAAACGAGACCCTGACAAAAGGTATTGCGTAATGCTCGGGCAACCTCACCTCCCTGCGACTTATCCTCCGTGGCAAATGTTCTTTTCAAATTCTATTAGCAAACAAATTTACTGAAAACCCAACACAAGAACGCAGAAAGAGGGTTGCTGGGAGGGAGGGAGATTGGGTTTTCTCGGGTCTCTCGGTTAGGTAAGACCCTGACATACAACACGTTATTTGGTGTAGATAAATGAGACAATTGTTCCATCTAATTATCTGATAATGCCAACGATTTCAATGATAATGAAGCGATCTCACCGCGTAGCAATGTAGAGAGAAGCGGAACAATGGGAAAGACAAACACCCCTTTGGTTAGGGAATTCCTGGAAAGATTCCAATCTAAATGTTTGTTTAGACAGAATTGGTTATGAATTGAGCTTTGAGCAAGGCATGAAGTTGCTTTGAATTGGCTTAAGTGAGACGGATCCAGGATCGGGAGCTATACAAATTGCTTGATAGATGAATAATTTATTACTTTGGGATGGAGGTCCAAGAGGTAAATGGTTGATTTTTTAAGGCTTCTGTTTGACACAATAATGTGGAACTATGCGGTAGATATATGACTTTAAATAAATGCTTCCAATTCTAATTTTTTTAATCCCATATCCATTCTGTATTTTTTTTTTTATAGGGTATCTCCTCAAGGCTCACTCCTTGCATATGTTCTAGATTGAAATCGGCCAACACTCCGTCTCTTGAATACTAATTCCCCTTACCCCCCAACCAAGGTTGCTTATTGCTTTTCATATTTTGTTGGCCCTTCTATTTTGTATTTATTTTTTTCCAATTTTTTTAGCTTTTGCGTTTTGCGTGTTTAACCCTTTGAGGTTACATTTGGCGTGTGTTCGGGGACACCACACCCCAAACCTTCTGCAAAAAAAAGGTTCGTATTTTCTGTACGCACCATAAAAAGGAAGCGAAAAAAGAGAAAAGGATTTCTTCGACTACAAAACAAGCAAAACTGATGAAAAGTAAAAGCTCAAATAAAAATACATGAATTTCTAGGTATACATATAAGTATATGGCCATGTGTTTATATACACACATATATCCTCGTGTTTTTTTTGGTTTATTTAATCACAAACGATGACGCAAAAAGAGTTCAAAGTAGGCAGGAGGCATTATGAACCCCGAAGTAACCCCAACACTAAAAGCATAACCAGACCAGGGGCTGCTGGCAAAAGATGCTTAAAGAGGGGTGGAAGGGGTGTGCACAACCCACACCTCACGAGGACATTTAACCCTTACACTCGGGCAAACATGTGCGACGCAGGGAAGTTATTATTGTGATTATGATGATTGTTGTTCAAATAATTTCGAGTTTGAGCTTTGACTTGAAAGAGATTCCGTTTCGCTGTCATGATCTACCCCTCGCCCTCTCATCATCATGCAAATGAGTCAGAGAAGTAGATGTATGAAAACGAATGAGGACTGCCTCTAAGCCGGAAGTTGTTCAGGTAGTCAAACAAGGATGTTCCTCCGATAAGACACCCTGTTTATATCGCTGGGGAGAGCGCAACAGGATGCACATTAGGAACCGCTAAGAGTCCAATAAAATGCTACCCAGGGGTGATCAAAAAGGCGGAAGACGAAGGGAAGAATGAAGTGAAAGACGGGTAGAAAGTAGTAAAGCCACCACCAAAGACAAAGATATGAGTGCACTAAAAATAAAAAGAATCTTGGTATCGTATAAAGGTAGTACTAATAAAAATGATATCGAATCGATATTTGTTTTTGACATCAAAAGACTGTAAATTAGTTTTAAAAGGGTATACTAAGTAATAGATCTCGTTATGGACTATATAATGTACTTGTATAAATAAAATTGTTTCAGTATCTAGGCCCACACATATTTTAGTTTATTTTATTTATTTAATAGAGTTAAGATTGTATTAAGACAATTTTTAAATAAAATTTTAAAGTCCACTAAATTTATTAAAATATAAATGCTACAAATTGGCTTACTATAATCTAACGAGCAATTACATTTTTTTCCAAAGATTGTTAATGATTTATATGCCATCCCTAACCCAAGTAAAAACTGGTATTTTTCCGAGTGTAGATAGGATCAGTCACCACTAAAACCGAACCGCACAGGGCCATCGGTTCGTCGTAGGCATCCAAAGAGGTTTCGAGGCCTTTTGTCAAGCGGGAAACAACAGAAGCCTCGAGTAGGCACAACTGCGTCACCGTCACCATCATGAGTAGGATAGGCTGGTTAGGTAGGATAAGCAGGAGCCGCAGGAGCAGAGGACTAAGGACACGGAGGGACTGAGCGGCAGTCAACAAACAGCAGACAAAACAGACAATTATCGGGCCACGCAGTCATGACACTTATATCATGTGTGTAAAGCGATATTCCAGGCCATCCAGAACATCGATGGAGTGGACTTGAATGGAGTGGAGCGTGCTCTCTTTGTTCCGCGAGTGTATCTGTGAAATGCGTGTCCGTATATCTGTATCTCTATCTATATCTGTATCTGTATCTGTGGCGTATCCTTGACATTCACAGTCGTTCCGCCTGAGGAACTGCGGATTCTTTCGCCCCGAGCTTCCCTTTTGGTGAGTGGTGCGGTTTATTGGTTTGTAATAAGCTCTTTGAAGTGTTTAATTGAAGCTTTTGTTAAGCAATTAGACGCCAAAGTGAAGTCGCGTCGAGGTGTTGCCGCCTATTGGTAATTGCCCAACCTAAGTGCTATCTCCGTTTATTATGATGAAAGATAATGCTTTTTGTGGGCTAGGGGAGGACTTCACATCACCGAAGTGGAAAACACTAGAAAAGGGTGGACTGATTTTTACCTAACCCAGCTGCATTGGTCCCGTTGGCCATCGCTCGTCTTTTTCGGATTTTATTATTTATCGTAGCCGCATTTTATTTTTGTGTATCTATGGAATGTAAGCAGACAGCGGATTGCATTCGAGCATCTTCCACTGCAGCCAGCAGCATCTTGTTTTGCCCCAGCCGATGCTCAGATACAGAGATACACGGATACCCAGAAAAATACTCAGATACAGATACATCAGCTCGTAGGCAAACAGTTGGGTAGTCACTCAGATTCAGATTCCGATTCCGATTCAGCGTCGCATGCAAACGCAAAAACAAAACAAAATGAAATTATCATTGACCGCTGATCATGATCATCATCGCGATGGGAACGGGAGATGAACACCATCGTCATCTGCCTTCTGTTTGTGTGCGTTTTGGAGGTGATCTGTTCTACTATGTATTATAGTCCCCGCTATGATATGATCACAAATTGTCTGATCCATTTGGGCGATGACTGCGTGAGTGGATTATTCGATGACGCCAGTGATTTTTGAGGGTGGGAAGTTAAGGGTTTGTTTGGATTGCCTCTATTAGATGATAAAGAAAAATCACTCACCATATAATTTGGTAAATTGGGATAAAATTGTATGCTTTGCTTGGACTATGAGTTTAAAGTGGTGTAACATTTTTATTACTATGTATTTTTACTTAAAAGCCATATTCCATTAATATCCATAACAGCTTTTCTTAAAAAAAAATACAAATTTGTATATCAAAAAATAAACTTTCATTATAATAGATTTCTATTATGCATTTTATTGGATTTCCATAAATACAACTTATTATGGACCTACCATCTATCTATCTATAATGTATGTCTTAAAAATACTTATTCGATTTACAAAGATACAAAATACTATATTTTTAAAAATTTCCCTAACCCTTCCAGGAGATATTTTTCTTCAATGGATCCATAATAATATTATCACGTAACCATCTCTAACTTTGGTTTTTCCATTGCCACGCACTTTTCTGGGGGAATTTTCCTCTCTGTTTGTTGTTGTTTTTGTTTCTGTTGTTGTAGTGTTGTACTTGATTGTGGCATAATTTCTCGCTCGCCTCCATTTATACAATCCCTCACTCTGTCCCTGTCGCACCCCTCTATCCCCATCCCCCTCCCGCCAACCAAGTGCAACGCATAAATTTTTTATTTGTTTGGTATTCATCTTATTTCGTTTAATGTATTTTTATTTTCAGATTTTTTGTTGGCTTGTGTTTTCCATTTTTTTGTTCAGCTTGTTTGGTGTTTTTAAGGTAATTTGGTTGGCGAAGAGGGCCCCTTGTTGTTGTAGCTGTTGTTATTGCGCATAAGTATTTTTTGTGTGTTAATTTTTTCGTTGTTGGTGTGGTTGACGGGTTCGTTCAGTCATTCAACTATATAAAGTATTGTCGTTCCTTCTTCCTCTCATTTATTATTCGTTTCGTTTCGATTTCGTTTATGTACAACGCACTTTTCTCGTTGTTGTAGTTGTTGTTGGTTGTTTGTTGGTTGTTGATCGTTGTTTTTATTTATCGCTGTTGTTGTTGCTCTTTTGAAGCGTGGGCATGTGGCATCCACTTTTGTTGTAATTGCGTCGGGTAACTGCATGAATAATTATTAAGTTATTCGAGGAGAGGTCATAAAAAGGGGTCATGAAGGGGAGGAAGTACTGCCCTCTCACTCGCCCAAAATTTATGGGATTTCTCCCTGATATTGGATTTATTTTTAGTCATGCTCAATCATTTCTAGGAGGCGAAATAATTAATTTGAAAACAAAAGATACTCCTTGTTCTGTTTTCATTGAACTATTCTGACATACTTTAAATTTTTTAAAAACTTGTATCTGCCTATACATTTTTTTAATAAATTGTCTTACTTAATTTAAAAAAACATTCAATCAAGGATAAACTCTCCCAAAAATACTAAAAATATGAATAACAGTGAGATTTAGGAAGACTCTTCTTGATTTATATTCATAGTAACAAAATGTACATTTATGGATTTAAGATCGTAATTTAAACCCTTTCATTGCTTTGCCTAGGTTTAAAGATTAATTAAATAATTTTCAACCCTCATACCCTAATATTTCCTCATGTTGCACATAGTCTAAAATCAAATCTTCAAATAATCCAATTTTCGATCATTTCGATATTAAATTTCTCTGTCAAAACTTCAAAACCCATTTTAATCTTCAATAAAACCTAATTTAACACTATTAAGCCTGCCTGCAGTTATATCCCCAGGCCTAATGGTATTTTCTGTGGCTTTCATTGGGCTTATTAATAGAGAAGTCATACGCCCAGTGTTAAGCCACCATTGCCGTATCAATTTACCGCACTCGGAAAACACGAAAAACAGAACACCCAGAACCCCAGAAGTTGTAACTCTCACAAAACCAAAAAAAAAAAGAAAAGAAAAGAGAGCGGGAAATGGGAAAAACATTTTCATTCATTCCGAATGCGAGAACAGGAATCGAGAGAGCTAAATAGAAATTCCGATGGTGGAAACCATCATCATCATCATCGTCGTCATGTAGCTCATCCTCATCCACTTCTTGGATGTCTTGAGGCTTCTTTTTCGGGCTCTTTTCTCTCGGCGGCGTTGTGATATTTATGTTTTCATCAAAAGAGCAGGCGAACAATCAAAATGCGCTGCACTCGACTCCAGACCAGAGACCCAACGAAAAACACACCGATGCAGATGCAGATACGGATACGGGTGCGGGTTTGGGTTCGCGTTTGAGTTCGGGTATGGTATAGTATAGTATGGTATTACTACAGCTGCAGGTACAGATACAAATACTACTGATGCGGATACAGGGACAGATACAGATGCAAGTGAACTGAACTGAAGTGAAGTGAAGAAACTACAGGCCGACAGACGGCAGCAGGCAGCAGGCAGCGCTTTAACCTCATATTTATCCAACAGATACTTATAGCGGAGCGCAAAAAAGCAAGCAGCGACAAAAGAAATGAAGCCCCCTCAGTCCCCATAGTCCCCATCACTGAACACAATGCCTTCTTATTTCTATTGTATTAATTTGTCATTAGACCATATTAATTATTTTATAATGCATTTTCTCATTGGAAAACTATGTCATATTTGTTTTATGACTTCAAATATATGATTTTACAAATCAATTTAAATATTACTGTGCTTTAAAAAACAAAAATGCATTTGTTAACTGACATTACAAATTTAAATTCACATAAAAAATTTTTATTTTTAAGTTAAGAGTTTTTTTTAACCAGTGCACGAATTTTTTACCACTTGAAAGACGATTCTAGATATTGCAAATTGGTATAAGCCCTTTTATTAATTTACCAAAATCTACAAGTTTTATTTTTAAGATCATAATCTCCAAATATTTTTTCCGTGCACCCGAAACGAAAAGAAAATACACGGAGAGAGTGGTGAGGGCAGGAGAGAGCCAGGCAAGTACAGGCAAGAAAACAAATTTCAATAAAATATTATTACGCTTACGTTTATCGAACGCAGCCAGCGAGCGAGCGAGTGAGTACGGGTACGGGAATGGGTATGAGTATGGGTATCTTGCAGATACTCAGATACACGTCCGCACTCATTGTGCGAGCTGCTCGACGTCGTCGGAATTCCGATGACGATGATGAGGTTGGCGATGCGATGGAGAGGATGATGAGGTTCGGTTCAGTTCGGTTCGGTTTCGGTCGCCAAGCGTTATAAATAAACCATATCCATCAATTGCTTAACTCAAAACAGCGCTAAAAGATACAAAAGCGATACAACAGCAACAAGAATAACAACAACAGCCGCATCAGCGCCACATATAAAGATACAAATACAGATACAGATACATTTGCCCGATCCCAAAACGAAACCCAAATAAAAACAAAAACCCAACACCAGAGCAGAGGCAAAAAAAAAAATCATAAACGAAACCGTGCAAAGAGCGAGAGAAAAAAAATAATAAAAATAAAAACGCCAAGAAAATCGTCAGCGTCGACTGATAAAATGCATGAAAACCAGTGGTGGGGTGGCGGGGGGCAACGAAATCTCGAAGTATCTGCCGGCAAAGAGCCCCCCTCCTCGCCAACGCCCCTGCACCACCCCAAGTTTCTCCTTGATTTTTCCTCTTTCTCTGCCTTTTTTCTCGTATTTATGCTACTCTTGTGAAAAGGAGAGCCTAGAGGGTAGAGGGCTGTCCAGGGGCGGCCAAAAGGGGACCGAAAAAGGGGGTCCGAGGGGGCGGTGAAGACGTCGTCGTTGTCGTTGCCTTTCTTTCACTTTGTGTGGCAGCCAGCCAAGCACTCAGCATAATTTTGCACGCTCTTTTTCTCCTACGTTTTTCGCTGATTATTTTCTGCAGACCCCAAAAGTGTGGTGGGAGGGGTGGGGTGGGGAGGTTCTGGGGGTCTTCGAGGGGCTGAGGGGTACCGACCTGCACGTGGAAAGGTGTCTGCTTTAGACCCAAACCATCCACAACAAAAGCAGCCAGCAAAGTTCATCGTTTACTGCTGCTGCTTTTGGCTTTAGCTTTTTGTGGGTGATTTTTTTTGTACTCTACATATTATATCTTAAGCTATAAGATTTAAACAATCATCATAGATCCTAACTATAATTATAAAAATATATGGAGTTATATATATGTATTACTTAATTTCAATATAAATTCAGTCAAAATATATACACATGTATTTTTATCAGTAATCTATATATTTACATCTATCTTAAAATAAAGAAGTATTTTATTTAGAGTTTTTAAATTGATATAAACTTTAGTTTGGTAGATCTGCAATTCTATTGATATTTGTGTATTATTATATAAAAATATTTCTTATAAAGGTACCCAATACTTTAATTTAAATACTGATTTTGGAGCTATTATATTTACAATTTCGCTCTATAAGTCAAAATATAATCGCTTTATAAGAGTATTTCGCCCTTCGCCTTGTTTTCTTTTTTTTTTGCCTTTGGCTTTGCCTTTGCACGCATTTTACTAGCATTCGGTTTTCCGCCCAGCCACCCCCCAGCAACAACAACAACAACAACAGCAAGAGTGGCTGCAAAACAACAGTTACAACAGCAGTTGACGATGATGCGCCGTCTCTATCGCACAGCATATGGCCCTCTCTTTCACTCGCTCACAAATGCGCAACATATTTGCCGACTGACCGACGCAGCGACAAACAGACACTTGTTCCGCCCGCTGCCCGCCCACTTTCCAACCACCTCTCCTCCCCCCTCACCTTTCTTTTGCCTTCCCTACTTTCCGCCTTCTCCTCCCCCTTTTTCCACCCAACGCCTCCCACCCCGCCCCCTTTCCACTTTTTTTGCTTTCGTCTGCTGCTTTGCTATTTCTCTTTTTTTCACTACTATTTTCACGCTGCTGCTGCTGCAGTCGCTGATGTTGCTGCTGTTACTGTTGTTGCTGCTGCTGCTACTGCGATGTTGCTGCTGCGCTGGCTACATAATTGATTTTAGTGCTGCACTCTGCAAATGCGTTGCATTCTGCTGCTGCCGCTGCCGACGTCGCTGCTCCCGTTGGCAGTTACTTTTAGTGTAATCTCAACATTTGCTGTTGATGTTGCTGTTGTTGCTGGTGTTGCTGTTGCTGCTAGTGTCGTTGTTGCTGCTGGCTTTGGTGTTGCTGTTGCTTATGTTGTTGCTGCCATGAGTGTTGCTGCTGCCGTTGGTGTAGTTGCTGTTGTTCCTCCTGTTGTTGCTGTTGCTGCCGTTGAGTTCTTCTTCCAGCAGCAACATCAACTTCCTAACTCCCCCTCGGGACAACCACCCTCCCCACCCCCCTTTCTCTGCCCAACAACTGGTGGCAGCGCTTTCGTCGCTTGCTTTTGTTATTGCTGCTGGTTTGGGTTTTTGGTTTTTGTGAAAACCAGATTTTTGTCGTTTTATGCATTAAATTGTTTTTACAGCCGCTTTTGGCAGCCAGAACAGGGTGATTCGTAAGCCAGTTATACGGACAAGTTATGGGTGACGATTAAAGATTTATGCGATTTTAAAGCATTTAATCAATTAGCTTCAATCATTATTAAATCATTTTATGCATTTTAAAGTGGGATCATAATTTTAAATCATATTTTGCATGGCACAAAAAAATAAATTATAGATTTAGATAAGTTAGTCAAACTGAATTCGATTAAAAAAAAGGGCTTAGAAAATTAGTTTGAAACTTAACAATGTTATAATTAAATGATATTTTTGTGTGGTATTTTTAAAATTAGTAACACAATTTTTTAACTGGTTAATTTTTTCTACAAGCTACCAATATTTACAAAATTAAATACAATACAATACAATTCAATTTCTATGCAAAAGAAAAAATAATTTAAAGGTAATTTCTTTTTGGCAAGCCAGAAAAGGATATTTTAAATTAAATAGTTGTTTTTAAATTTCCCAAAACTCAGAAAATATTCCATATAGGTACACTTTGTGGTGAACTTTTAGCCTTATCATTAGCTAATAGTCCTGCCCACCCCCGCACATCCTGGGACACCCTGTATGGGCAGTGCTCGGGTCTCCGTCGTCGTCACAGCAAAAGTAACAGGAATAGGAACAGGCACAGGAACCAACACACAACACACGCACACTCACGAAGCGTGATGAGGTGAGGTATGAGGCGAGGGGGAGGGACGACGAAACAAGCCAACAACCAACGCATTTACACAGATACAGATGCGGATACAGATACAGATACTCGCAGGATGAGGGAAATGCAGGGAAAGGAGGCCAGCTCGAGGAAAGCAGGGGCGGGGGCAAAAGGCAGAGGACCGGCAACCGGGTACCGAGCGACAAACAGGCCCATTGTCCCTCCCTCGCCCTCGGCAGCAGCAACAACCATTCTGCGAACAACGGCAGCAACATCAGCACATCAGCAACATCAGCACAGCACAGCAGCAGCAGCAACAGCAAGCGATGACGACGACGACGGCCTACAACGCTGTACACTTCCTTTTACACACGGTGCAAAGGCACACTCATGAGCACAGTAATCCCTCGAATATCCAATATTAAACTCTAAGGATCCTAAAGTGCAGTGTTCATTGCTTGTATTCTAGACACAAAATTAGGAACTATAAAGATCTTTAAGATATATATTACATTATCATGGCTTTATATCAATTTTTAATTTCTATAAACTATCAGTATTTTTAATGAGTTAGCAGTCCCTAGAATTGGGACAACCAACATCCTCCTAAGCAGACCAACAAAAATGTGAAAAGTATTATTCCAAATCTTTTATTTTATATTCCACTATTTTTTTTAGTCGAAGACATTAAAAATATTATACACAAAACAAAAAACTTATGAGGCATTATCAAAATCTGACGCATTTCCTATTTTATGACAATTGATTACCATAAAGCAATTTAAGCATATGTAATAAAACTATTAAATGTAATGAACCTAAATCGAATTTTACAAAAATTAAATACATATTAATATCATTAATAATAAATGAAATGCATGCATGAAATACATTCTTCAATTTACGAGTGACCACTGTACAATCACACAGGGATTTTAGCCACTCGTGTGTGAGTGCGAGGCCTGAACTCAAACCCAAACTCAAACCCAAACCCAAATACAAACCCATAAGCATAACCCAATGAAGCAGCCTCTGCCAACATACCAACATCATCATTACTTCCATCATCATCGTGAGCGCACAACTGTCGGCGATTGTTGTTGTTGCCTAGCACTCGAGCCAGAAAAAAGGACTTCCTTTCGCCCAGGACCTATCGGGCCCTCTCGCTCACACCCTCGGCACTTTCATGGGAATTATGACAAGGACTGCCAAAAATCGAGGCAGAACATGTTAAATAAAATAAAACATAATTTTATGCCAGAGAGCAACAAACACATTAACACGGTCGTCGCAGCGCAGTCGTCGTCTGCGTCGACGTCGACGTCATCAATAAATCGCGACCCCAACGAACCACCCACAAAACACCCAACCACCGAACCACCCAGCCACCCACTGGAACCACCTCCATACTCCCCGAACCAAAAAATGGTATGCCCACCTCAAACATTATACAAAAGCTTACAAGCCACGCATACAAACGAACTCCGTTCGCTCTCTCTCTTTCACTTCGGCACGTCCCGTCTCTTTCGCACCGCCCATTGCCCTCTCTTTCTGGCTCTCTCGTGCTGTGCTCGTTTGTGTTTTGAAAATTTAATCTCGATATGGATACAAATATGCTACAATTTCATTGAGATGAACACCCGATACCAGAAAGCCGACGAGAGTTTCTCACGCTGTGCCAAGCAGCGACGTCGACGGCGAAAGAGACGGGTATATGCGAAACGAAAGAGATGGCAGGCGAGCGAGAGCGAGAGAGAGAGAGCGCGCCCGAGAGCCCGAGCCCAGAAGCGTAGTAAATACACTACTACATTTTTCCGTGCTAATTGAGTGATAAATTGGGAGTGGATTTTGGCCAAGAGAGCGTGAGAGAGTGTGCATGCTTGCGTGTGTGGGGCAATTGATATGCTCAGATTAAATTGTTAAATGTTTTTTATTCGGGTAATTAAAGTATTTCAATTTTGTGGGCTATGTGGCAAAGGGTTGGCCATTAATCAGACTGGGTTTTATTGTTTTTCTGGCCCTAATTTGTTCACTAAATTTACTTTATGCCTAATAATATATATTGATTATTTTTATTAAAAACAAATAAGTATTTATTTATGTTTTCCTTCCCTATGACTAAAAATAAAAAATGTCTATTGCCCTGCTGACATTTAAAAAACAATTAATCCCGCTGGCGCTGCACACGCCGTAAATCATTCAAAAATCAACCACAAATCACAACAATTAAGACAAATGTGCTGAAAAATCTACTTAACGCAAACACTCACACCCATGCACAGGCACACACGCACACGCATGCAGCCATTAAACGCTTTCAAAACAAACCCAATAAATGTCAGCTGCCCCAAAAAAGGTAGCAGAAAAGTATGCTTTTTCCCCAGAGAGAGAGCATGCTGCCAAAGCAGAGATCATACAAAAAGGTAGTAGAAAGCGCAGTAGAAATACTACTATTTTTATTGTTCAACCGTATAGTAAGGGGACCGCGAGGCGAAGAAGTCAAACAAATTGACATACGTATACATAATTATTATTTTACTTAAGTGCTCGCGCGTCGTCGCCCCTTAACAGACCGAAATGAATACGAAATACGAAATACGAAATCCGAAATACCAACCTGAAATAAATCAACCCGAGAGAGCGGCGTACTGTACCGCTTCGGGGTTCAGATACGCTCGGCTCTTCGCGCCCTGCATCTGTGTGGGTGAGCGGCCGAAGTCGCCGCCGCCGACGGCAGCTGCTGCATACCGCTCTGCTCAGTCGGTCGCCGGACGTCAGCTCAGCTGCCAACTGCCAACTTCATTCAGTTCCTTTCTGGCTGCCGTCGAACGTTGTCGTCGTTCGGTTGAATCGAATCGAAAAGCGCAGCTCGCCAAAAAGCCAGGCCAAAATCTCAAAGCCAGGGCTAAGTGAAACAGTTTTTCATCCAAAAAAATTTCGAAAATCGCGTAAAAAGTTTTCGAAAACTAAGAAAAAAAACAAATTTTTTAGTGGCAAAGTTAAAAAGCAACAAACAAAAAAACCCAAACAAACCACAGCACATTTCTTGGATTAAGTGCCACAAAGTTCCTGTTAGCAGCAGCAACAAAACACACCAACCAACCACTTGGATTACTACAAACAACAGTATTATCACTTAAAACTAGCACAACAATTTCTGAAAAATTTCTTAAATATTTCGCAAAACTTCAACAATTTGCTAGGCAACCAAAAAACAAAACAACAAACTTGTGCAACATCCCAAAACAAATGTGAAAGCGTGACAAACAAACAAAAAATAAAAAATATACGAAACAAAAACAAATGAGCAAAAAGTGAACAAAAAAGTGAAAAGTAAGCAAGAGTGAGTGCTCGAAAATGCTGCAGTGAACCTTTTGAATAAACAAAAAAAAAAACAAAACACCAATCAACAAATTATAAATCCACAACAACAGCAGCAACAACACAGAGAGACAAGTGTTGTTGTCCCATGTATTTGTTGATGCCATGCAATTGATTGTTGACAAAATTCCCATGTATTCCAAACAAACAACGAAGCGCAATTCCAAAAAGTAAGTTTCAAGAACCTCTGAAAATATTGAAAATATTGAAAAACTCAAAAACTGCACAGCAAACAAACAGTGAAAAGTGTCACCAAACCAAAGCAAACAAACAAACAAACAAACAGCAAGGAAAACCCTTCCAGTGAACTGATAAACTGATAACAGCGGCGAAAGAGACAGCAACAAGCCGGAGGAAAAGAGATAGCGTTCCACAGCTGCTGCTGTCGCTTCTTCTTCTTCACGTGGTGCACCTGTCTCACCCACAGAACAACAACAACAACTTTAGCAACAACCATCAACAACAACAATTAACACACCACGCGCTGTTGCCATAAAACCCAAAAGAAAAAGAAAACTTAGGTAAAATATCTAAAAATAAATTCCACTTAAACCAAACAGAAACCAAAAAAAAAAAAAACCGAAAAAAAATCACAGCAAATGAGCCAAAAGAATTTTTAAACTTCAACTTTTCGTCTGTGTGCCCCACAACTTGGCAGTCAATATAATTTGACTGGCTAAAAATATCCATCCACCTGGCTAAAAATAAAACAATTTATAAACACCAAGTACAAAAATTCTTTATGGCCATCAACAATTTTATTTCTTCTCCACTAGAAACTTTTAATTGTTGTGCTTGTACCAAAATTACAAACAATCAAAATAATTAAATGGAATGTGCTTTTGTTTTTAGATATTTTATGTAAATTTTTTTGTGTCTTTTCCTTATGCTTTGTTTGTTGTTTGAACCATATACATATAAATAAATCATAATAATAGTTGTGTAGTTAAATTAGCCTGTAAGAATTGAGGAAGAAAAAGTTCAAAATACCTTGACAAATATATTTTAGTTAAATTTTATGATATCAACAAATGCAGGAACAATTTGTTTTTATCAACAAGTTATGAATGTGGTTTTGGGGAATATTTGTGAAAAGTTCAGGAAAAAAACCTTTTAGAAAAACTCAAGATATAAACAAGAAAATATTTTATTAAAATATTTTATTGACAAATTGTTGTCTAATTATCATCAAAATTTTATTAATTTAAAATAGTACCTCCAACAATTTTTAAAGAATGTTTTCCCAATGGAAATTTATGATTATGCAAATTTGTTTAATACTTTGTATAAGCTTTAAAATATTTTCTTAGCTGAAAATTTACCAAAAACGGTAACCTTTTTAATGTGTTCCTTAAAAATACATTTAATGTCCTTAAAAAATAATTTAAATTTATAAAAACATTTACATACGAAGAAATATTCTGATCGTTGCATAAAGGTTTCTTTTGTAAATAAACAATTCTTTAATCAAATATTTACGTACGATACTTAAGATTAAATGTTTATTTTTAGCGTATCAAACGCCAGCATTTTCTGTAAATTCATGTTGCTCACCCAAATTAAAGCCTATAAAACACAAAAAACACCCTCATGACTGGAAAACCCATCCAGACACTTTAAAAAGCCAGCCAGTCTGTAGATTAATTTTGACCGAATTCCCACATCAGCTGTTAGTTGAACCGCCTCCCATCGCGGCCCCCCGATTAATGCTCTCTCTCTCTCTCACGCACAGCTGACCCATAATTGACACGCACACAGACAGGCATAGAGTCTAACACACAGATACACTCGGAAAGTATCTGAAGAGAAGCCAAGAAGGCATTCCGTTTCAGTCCAAAAACATTTCGACCTACTGCTGTTGCTTTGTTTTTTGTGTACGTACTACGTAGAGTAGGTATATTCGTGGTCGGAGTTTTCCATTAAATCGGTCTCTAGAATAGAAGAGAAGTGGATGTGGAAGTGGGTATATCGATACCGAGAAAGAAATTTTCCCAACGATCCGCTTCGTTTGCCCGAGCAACCGTACAACCGAAAAACAACCGCTCAAGTCTGTCACTTATTTCTCAGCTCGACAATGTTTTCGCCCATTTCTCGTATGTATTCGTGTTTGTTGCCTCTTCTGTTTCTGTTTCTGTTTCTTTTGTGGCAAGATAAAGGGGGAACCCAAAAAAAAGGTCACTCCGTCAGCAAGACGACCTCTCCCCACTCCAGTTTTCCCTACCATTTTCCCTCCCGTATCTCGTTTGCCGTTTTTCTCACATGCCACGCATTTTTTCCCCAGCCAAACTCCCCCTCTTTTTTTTCCCCCCAGACAATGGAAAACTCTTGGCAGACATTTTTTCGGTTCGCTTGTAATTCATCATCGTTGCAAAGAAGATGAAAGCAAAGAAAAAAGGTACGGGGCTTAGCCCAAGAAAAAGAAAAATGCCGACCACAGGTAAACCTTAACCCATTTGCAATAGTCGCAGCTCTTAACCCAAAAAGACAGGTAGTTGCACTCGCTTCAGGTTGCTGCGGAGTTCTTAAGAACGGGAAACATTTTTGCCTGGAAACCTCTAGAGGGCATTCTTCTCGATTGGTGGAAAATCATCTAGAATATGCGAATGAGATGCGAAGTAACCTTCTCAGAAGATAAGATGGCAAGCCATTCAGAAAAATATCTTTTTGTTTTATTTCCGCTGAGGAAAAATTCCGCAGGAATCTGAAAACAATCAGAAATATCTATTTAAAATAAAAATTCCAATAAATACAATTGATTAATCATGAATCACTTGATCCCTAAATGTTGTATAAATTATTTTTTTAAATTTTTAGTGATTGATTATTCCTCAGAAAAGTTTCCAGCCAAACTTTCCACTTAATAACACAATTTTCAAGAATTTCAGCAGTTCTGAAACAGTTTCGAATTCCGGTTTAGCAGATCAGTTCAACGGTTAATTAACGCCCTGGGCTTATCGTAAACACCCTCTAATGTCATCAACCCACCACCGCCCCACACCTCGAAATCCTAAAACAGAAACTGCGTAAGCGCGAGACAATCATCAATCAACCACCGAGGCAACCAAATCACAACCCATCAAGCAACCACCGAAAGGACTTGAGAAAAATACCTACCTACCAGGGGGATTCCCTCCATCCCCCCCTCCTCATCTTCCACTCCTGGCCACTTCCTGTTTGCCTCAACTGTTTGCAATTTTCACACGGGAAATAAAAATGTGATACAAACGAGTAAATGACAGAAAAACAAAACCTAAACGCGGAAAACCATTTGCAAATCGCAGAAGGCAACAACAACCCCTGGCTGGAAAGTAGAGAGAGAGGGATAGCGTTCTGAATTCCCGGTGATTAAACCCCGAAAGAAACAAACAGAAACATACATGGAACATTTAGCGAGTGGAGGAGCGTCCGATATTAATAAACCCATCAGACAGGGGGCTGGAAACTGAGCAACCCCCGTAACGAAATCCACACTCGAGGGCGCAACAATAGTTACATGTGTAAGCCACTGAAGCCACCGAATCAACCCCTAAAATCTAGACGAGGGGTTAAACCTCACCAGCTCAGATTGAAGGTCACACATGGGAGCAAAGAGTAAGAGCGAACTGCGGTGCATATCTAATCACACCATTTGAATTTGATTGGACATTAATGGGTTAAGCAGTTGACTCTTGACTCGCCTCGGGCTCCTCGAGGCACCTTGAAGAGTCGCACACTCCACTCCATTCAGAGTTCGTTTAGTCACATGATAAAAGTTCCCAAAACGCAACGAATACCGAACGAAAACATTTAACGACCCAATTAAAAGCCCCTGAACGAACCTGATATCAAACTAGACCGTACCGAAACCCACACATTCGCATAGATATAGTAAAATATATGCTTAGCAGCCACAACAACCTCACAGATAACTGCCAACACCACCAACCACCGAAAAAAAAGAAATAATATCACAATCGATGGGCACAGAATGTACTTAGGCCCAAATCAAAGGTAACCAACTCTTATCGGACTTTGGTGGGGGGGAACTGACAAGCTAATTATACCAGCAGATCGTACTGTATCTATATAAAAAAACAGAAACAGAACTACCATCGTTCTCTTTACTTACTTTTTGGGTGCAAAAGAACAACTGGAACAATGGAAATTTTCACTCTCTGAATGGCTCTACCTGTACGAAACCATCTGCTTCGTTTTGCTCTTGTTTTGGCCGACATTAAATCGTGCCTAGGTATGCAGAAATATTTCAGTTATCGATAATTGCTTATCGCTATTTACGGCCAGGTAGTACCTTCATATAGTACGTCAGTCTGCCGGCATTTAGCACTCTTCGCAAAATGGTCGCTGGTTTTTTGTGAATGGAACGTAATCAAAGTGGGCGGTGGGAGAAGAGTGGCGAGGGGGAAGAATTGATTAGACCCAGGAAGTGGGCGAGTGCAAATGGGTAATACATATAAATATTTAAACCATATGTTCACCGAAGCAACTGATTGCTGAGTACACTATCTTAGATTTTCTGGAACAATCTGCAGCAGTTACTTAAGTTCTTGCAATAGCAGCAAGTGCGTTTAATCATTTTGATAGCCTAATGAAAACTATATAATTGAGAATCTAATCATTACCAAAAGGGATCACGTTATAACGAAGTGCACCCCTTTAAATGAAATATCTCTGAGATTTAGATCAGGTGGCGCCGCCTGCTGGTCGTGTGTCGTGAGCACAGCGCCTCTCTACGCGCTTCTCAACATATCAGCTAGGTTCGAGTTCGCTTATCAATCGCCACGCTTCCTGCCCCACATTTTTCATATCTAACCTTTACCGATGGCAAGTATTTTTAGCTAACATTTTCTTGTGTACATTTGGTTGCGTTTATTTTGGTAGTTGTTTTTGCGGCTGCTATTTAGCTGTACTTCAGTAGACATTTTTGTTTGAAACTGGTTTTCAAGTACGACGCTCGCGTCGCAGTCAACGTCTCTGCTGGCGATTTATGCGTTGGGTTTTGAGTCGCTTCAAGTTTTGCTTGCTGTTGCAATTTTCGCTTTGTTTTGTTTTATTTTTAATGTGATTTATGCATGTTCCTCAGTGTGTGAGTGTGCAAAAATACTTGAACAATATTATTGCAGCTTCTTTTTTTTCGTACATTTATTTTTTGTGGATTTTTTTTTGCAGTTTTGCGCGTTGACAGTCGCAGCCTTCGATTTATTTTTAATGTTTGTTTATGATTTTTGTTTGGGTTTTTTTCTTACTTAATTGGCGATTAGATAAATGCCAAAAACGCAATGACGCCGATGACAATGGAATAGATCGCACTGAGTGCTAAATCCCCGCCATCCTCGCCTGAAGCCCTTCTCCAAGTTTTCCTTTTTTTCCGTTTTGCCCCCGTTGACTGGCATAAATTTAGTTTGAGCAAAACGCGATAGATAAGATAAGCAAAGCAAAACCAGACCCGCCAGCAAATCGAAGCCAACACATCAGATTCCCGAACCCGAACTCGAACCGAAAAAGTGACTGGGTAAGGTGTGCAAAAACCACATCGCTGATTGATAGTCACAGGGGGTTGTGGGTGGTCGGTGGTGCAAGGGGTTTTTCTGGTGGTTCGTCCATTAGCGACCTGATTAGCGCGTGTGTTACAACAACCACAACGCTTTTTGTTTAGGTTTTTTTAGTTTTTTTTATCACCAACACGAGCAGACTTCAATGGCGACACCATCAGCCATCAAAACGATTTTGGTTACAACACCACAAGGACAAAGTAGCAGACGACAACAAATACAATGGGTAACAACGCAGAACAACCTACAGTGAAATGCAATTTCCGAATTGAATAATGCATAAACACCTGTAAATATGTATTCCAAGAGCCAATCACAGTGGTCACAATTAGTCCATAGCCCACTATAATATTATGGGTAAAAGTGGTATTATCTTTTCAATATCATAACCATAGTCTTTTGACCTTTTAGCTTATCTCTTGTGTCGACCAGGTCATAAAACATGTTATTACCTATTAATAAGGCGATAAGAATTCATGTAATTAAACTTGAATTAATTTTTCAATTAGTTGGAAATTATGTTCGCATATCTTCCATTTATTTACCAAACAAGTCTACAACTTTGTAATTTAAGTGTTCCATAAATCATTGTTGCCACAGTGACCACTGTACCCTGAACTATAATCCTAGGAAATCCTACAATATAGTATGCAAATTAGCAAATACATAGTTGTATTACAAACAGCCGCAGACACGCGCCTAAAAAGTAAAACGAATGTTTTAGGGCCAGGCGCACACTGCGTATACGCAATGTGGAAAAAGCATACAGCTTACAGTCCTGGCTGGCCAATAAATAAAAGCCAGTTACAGGTGCTGAAAACATGCACACACAGCAAAAGGAGGAGGAAAGGGTGGAATATTTCAAATATTACTCATACCACATGTGGGACAGACAACCAGCCATTTTCCCTTTGTCCACCGCAAGCGGCAAAACATTTATAAAAATGAATTTGCAAATCCGCAAAATGCAAACCGAGCACAAAGTTGGAGGCAAACATTTTGTCGGCGCAAAAGGGGGCTGAGTGCCGAATATGTTTTTGCACATATTCAAAAATCTGCCAACCCCCATAGCCCATCCCTCAGAAGCCCAACAGCACCACCACAATCCGCCTGCTGACCATCTGTATTATTTGCATTGGATTTTTAATCAAAAATTGCGCGATTTCTCTTCGCCTTTTTGCCCCAGCTCTTTCTTCGCCTTTTTATTTTTATTTTTTTCTGTTTACAGTTCGATTTTTATTATGTTCACCCCCCAGTGAAAAAAAAAGAAACCCACTCGAGCGGAGGGTTGCTGCTGCCTTTTCCTCCTGGTGGTTGCTTTCTTTTTGCCTTGCTTTGTTTTCTGGGGTCGAGTCTATTATGCTGATTTATTTTTATTTTCATTCTGATTGCAATTTATGCGAGGCAGATGAATTATGAAAGCGATCGAAGCGAGCAAGAAAAACTCCACGGGAAATTCAATCGAAAATGGGTGGCGAGTAGAATTTTCCCACTGAGCTTGAGGCGACAAAAAGTGTTGCATACCAACAGGCGCCGCCCAAATGCGAATGGCATACAAAGTCCCAAAACTAAGCGGCGAGCAAAAAATTATTACCATCCTTTTGCCACTCAAAAGAAAAGAAAAAAAGAATACGTAACGAAAAACCCATACACAACCTCCCCTGACAGGGCAATATGGAAAAAATGAATCCAGAACAGAGTCAGGGGCAAAAAACAGACAGACGACAACTGCCAACTCAAAATTGGACTGGAAAGAGTGGAGAAAATGTTGGGAAAAAAAACCAATTCTTTGTTTTTTTCTCGTATGTATTTTGTATGCGAAAAGTGCAGCCAACAGCGGGTGGTTTCGGTGGTGCGGTGGTTCGGTTTCAAACACCCTTGAAAAACAACTGTCAAACGCATTTCAGCGGTGGGAGGTAGGCAACTGCAGCGGAACAATAAGCCGGGAATAGAGGAGTTTGAGTTTGAGTGACTGATGAGTCAAAAGGGAGGCGGGAACGGCAAAGAGAGCAAATCAAACATTTTTGACGTATTATTGGTTTTGCAAAAGGGACCGGAACTCTTAGAAATATTTTTAAAATCCAAACAAATTGGACTTTCCTCAAAATTGATTTTATATTTTTTTTTAAAGATTTTTTTATCCCTTTCGAATTGAAAACCATAATCGCTTCCTTATGTGTTCCAAAAGAAGCAGTTCTGTCAGCAGACTTTGATTGAAACCTCCCACTCCAGTAAGAAAACCTATTCCAAACATTTCGTTCTGTCATTGGCTCCACGCACGTGTCTCACAATTTTGCATGGCCTCTAAAACGCACACATCCATTTTGTATATATTACTTGTTTTGTTACATGACGCCAACTGTCGTCTGTGAAATAAAAAAGTAAAAAAAAAAAAGTAACACAGAAACGCAAAGGCAAGTCGAACAAAAAAACACGCAAACAACAATAACAATAAAAATAGAAGAAAAAGTTTGATATTTTTTTGTTGAGGGATTGTTCTGCTTCAGCAGCGTAATAAAGCTTACCAGACATGTCCTCCAAAAGGATGTTCTACCCATCCCGAATGCCGCATTGCCGTCTGGGCCATAATTCAAATCGCCAGAAACAATGACTATAAATTGTGAAAATATAGTCAAATAAATTGGAAAAAAATAAGATATGTATACAAAATAGTAAAACATAAACCCCCGAGTGAAAACCTTTAACGACGCCCCTGTCTGTTGACATACGGAAATCATTTCGTGTGCCAAATGAGAAATAATTTTTATTACCACAGCAAATCAAAGTGCGCACAATTTACAATTACACAAGCAAATGAGATGGAATGGGGGGGGGGGTTCAGAGATCGTGCACCGATTTCGATATGAAGCTATATCTTCGAGCACGTGTTTTCTACGGCCTCTGAACTGAATTTTAGTGATTCTAAACTTTGATCATATCACGTTGTCTCTTTCCCTCCCTCGCGGGCTGTCTTTCTGTCTCACCCGCCTGCGAGTTACCTGTTTTGCTTTATTTTTATCTAATCAATGAAGAAATTTATATCTAATCAAAGTACAAAAGCCACTAACAACGAGAACTCGACTCGAACTGGGAACTGAAACAAAGCAAAGCAGCGTCATCAGAGATCGCTCGCTCCCCACCTCTCGAAAGCCCCTAAAAAGTGCTGTTTTTTCCAGTGCAAGTCACATAATGAGACGATTATATGATCGCAAGTGCTCAACTTAGTTGTTTGCTCATTAGAATTCCCCAATATCTTCTACAGTTCAGTGGGGTTTTTAGATCTATATTACTTTTATTTATTTGCCCTTCACGTTGGCTAGTTTTCTGATGATTTTAGGTACCTTATCTTACATCTCAGAGGAGGTTGCCTGGTTTCCAAGTATTTAATGATAAAAGATTCTGAGTAATTTAGCTATTTGTGATTTTAATTATTGTAATAACAATATATAATAGCACACTTTTCGGCAGCGTTTTTAGAACAAATTTTTATAGTTCCAAGCTAAAACAGAAAAAATACTGTTTGAAAATCTTAAGATCTGTATTGTAATGGAATAGTAAATTACATATTTTGGTTTATCCATTTTAGTCGAGTGACCACTGTAGCCCCACTTGTTTTCCCGCCTTGGGGCACACTGTATTTACGTTCTCTTTCGCTCTATGTTCGTCTCTCTCCCCCATTCGACCTAATGACCCGCTTTGCTCTGTTTACCTCTCCACTCTGTTTTTGCACTTGGAAATTGCTAGCTGCTCGATGCTAATTTATCGTCACAGTCTCGCGGCAATCACAGGTTCAGTTCCACCACCAATTCTTCCCCCCCTCCCCCTTCCCACACCCCACTCGATTCTCCCGCCGACCAATTCTTCCCCGCTCGGTTCTCTAGCGATCTTTGTAGACTTTGCCGGCTCGGGCTTTTCGTCATGCGATTATCAGCCAATCGCTTAGTGTGCCATTTATTTGCATTTCGCTCGCTGCTGCATTTGTTGTTGCCTTTGTGTTACGTTTTGTTACGTTTTTTTGTTGGGTTGTTTTTATTTTTTACTTATTTTTATTTGTTTCCAACTTTATTTGCTTTTGTGTTGCTGTGTGTACTGTGTGTTTGCGCTGAGCTGCTTTTGTAGATGCGCAATTATTGTGAGCGTGTTACTTTATATTTTTAATGTGCGACTTTTTTTGTTGTTGCTCTACTCTAATCTTTTAAAAAAGTTTAAAAAAATTTGAATTTTTAAAAATTTTTTATTAAGAATTTTTTTTTTTGTTTTTAATATTACCGATTTCCTAAATTTTTTTTCAAGTCAAAGTTTTCTGAAACCTCGTAAATTCAAAAATTGCTCATACGCCTCGTTGGCCAAAAAAACAATAAATAATAGACCCAGTAGGAAATGTAGGATAATAATTTATCCTTTCTGTTGTCAAATACCTTGAATTTTATAAAGGTTTTAAGTGAAGATTTTAATAATATTTTTATTCATGGATATTTTATCCAGAGTATTACCATCTTCGGTTCACCAGTTGCTTTCGAATTTATCTGTTTTCTGCTTCGCATTCACACTGCGTTCATATGCTTCATATTGTTATTGTCCGCCTGGCAAATATGCTTAATTATTTTTACCTTAAAAGTCGCGCCATCAAAGCGAATGCGAAAACAATTTCAATGGTTAGGTGGAACAATTGAAGGGAGCGATGTCGAGGGCAAAACAAACGTAGACCTAAACCTAAACCTAAACCTAAACCCTGAGCCCATTTGACATTTTCGGGCTTAAATGTCACAGCAAATCGGAGGGAAACAAGTGCAATGGGAAATATAAGCAACGTAGAAGATGGAAAATGGAAAATGCAATTGCAATTGCCACACAGCAACTGTACAATGAATGACGTTGACAATGACGATGATGGAGATATGGCTGGGCGTTGGGGAAAGGGGGCTATCAGGGGTGTTAGAAACGGCTGGATGGTTGGATGGTTGGGTGCTGCGGATACTGGGGTAAAATCACGAACATAAGCTGCCTCGGGCTGACATCATCCATGGAGGTCGAATAATGATTCGAGCAGCAGAGAGTACAACTCAAATCAGAAACAACCAACCACCCAGTTCTTTGATGTGACTAATCAAATGGCGAGATAAGGGAATTGATTCTTGGTACGAACTTAAGATTCAACATAAGAAACCAAAATTAATTTTTACAATGAAAAATTCAAGACAGTCCATAAGTATGACTAACGAAGGCGATAAAAATGGTACTTACGAAGAAAAAAAATAAAAATGAATATTATATTTTAAGAACTTTGACAACATATTATACAAAACCCAGCTATATTACATTTTTGATGAAATCTCGTTTTTTCTTCTAAAAGTAGGCATGGGACTCAATGCCCCTGCCTTTTTGATGCCAGGGAACATTCGAATACACCCAAAATTGTCTAGTTGCTAATAGATTTTGAACTTTTTCTGCTCAATTCGGGCATTATACGATAAATATGTCTTATGAAGTGCTGGAATGGACAATGCCCATGTATTCTATTGGGACATCCGGCTACATTATCATCTTTTCCATCACAACTAATTCATGGATATGTGTCTACTACGAATTTTACAGGAAAAATGATGAAATGAACCAGCAGGCGGGCTCCTCAAGGGCGCCAGCCACCGGGGGCCAAATCTCACCGCCAGGTGCAACAGTCGGCGTAGACCAGCAGCAACAGTTGCAGCAGCAGCAGCAGCAGTACTACAACCAGCAGCAGCAGCAACAATACCAGCAGCAACATCAGCGCGACAACTTTCTGGCCTACCAGCAACAGCAGCAGCAGCAACAGCAACAACAGCAGCAACACCAGCGATCCGGAGGCGGCGGAGTGAACGGCGGTGGTAACTTTATGCTGGGCAATGACCTTGTCGGCGGCGACAGCCTGCGCAGCCTGAACAATACCTTCGGTCCCAACTCGGAGTTCACGGCCCTCGGGGGCGCCACAAGCTCGGCAACCTCATCGCTAAGCGGACTGAGCAGCTCCAGCGGTCAGGGATACACGGGCATGGTTGCTGCCAGCCAGCAACACCAGCAGCAGCAGCAACACCACCAGCAACAGCACCACCAACAGCAGCAGCAACACATGTCCAGCATGGACGCCATGGGTGGCTACAGTCAGGTGAGGATCAGTGGTTGAAAAAGAATGATCCAAATATGGATTTTAAAAACAAGTTAAAATTTCTACACTGAAAATAAATTAAAAATTTTAATTTAATCCTTTTAAATATAATACTATTTAAATTACTTACAAATAAAGGATACATTTTAAAAACCCCAATTCAAAACCTCTATTATTTCTAGTCTTACCTAACCCAACTATCTTTTATCTTACAGATGGGTGGCGGCATGCACCCTGGACCCAACAGCGGCATGATGGGCAGCATGAATGCCCAGTACATGAATGGCGGATCCGGCCAAGGTGGCTACAATGGCACCCAGGGCATGGGAATGGGCTACGGCGGAGGTGGAAACATCGGACCCCAGAGGCATCATCAAGTAAGTGCCAGTTGGGATAAAATTGTAAGGGTTTTTTGGGGAATGGAATGGCTGGATGACTTCACTGCACTCCCATCTACATTTTTTATATGACCAGCTGTTGACAATTCATTTGCGGGAGTAAACAGATTTCGCCTTTAAAACGTTCGCCCATTAACGAATCATTCGAATCGCACCCAAAACAGAAGTCGGCCTCTTTGGAAATGATAAATTTCTGACTGCCAGAGCGACAGTAATCCGCTCAAGACCAGTAGCATTATTTGCCCAAGTCCCCCAATTCTCGTGGTCTTAAATGTTCAAAAGTTTTTCGCTTAATTTGGGATTAAAGAATGAGGCACTAGGACTTGACTTTTTTTAAGAAACCCCTCTTACTTCCAAGTGATGTTTATACCCGTTACTCGTAGAGTAAAAGGGTATACTAGATTCGTCGGAAAGTATGTAACAGGCAGAAGGAAGCGTTTCCGACCCCACAAAGTATATATATTCTTGATCAGGACCACTAGCCGAGTCGATCTAGCCATGTCCGTCTGTCCGTCTGTCCGTCTGTCTGTCCGTCCGGATGAACGCTGAGATCTCGGAAACTATGGGAGCTAGGCTATTGAGATTTGGCGTCCAGATTCCTGAGCTTCTTACGCAGCGCAAGTTTGTTTCAGCACAGTGCCACGCCCACTCTAACGCCCACAAACCGCCCAAAACTGTGGCTCCTACAGTTTTAATGCTAGAATAAAAATTTTAACTGAAATGTATTGTTCTCATCAATACCTATCGATTGACCCAAAAAAAAGTTTGCCACGCCCACTTTAACGCCCACAAGCCGCGAAAACCTGTGACGCCCACAATTTTCATGCTAGATAAAAAAATTTGCCACGCCCACTCTAACGCCCATAACGCTTAAATCTGTATACCGCCGGTAGGTGGCGCATTTTAATCTCGCTTTGCTGCTTGCATATCTCCATTTAGCTGAGTAACGGGTATCTGATAGTCGAGGTACTCGACTATAGCGTTCTTCCTTGTTTTTTTTAGAAAACCCTTGTGTGCAACCTTAAAAACCCTACTAATCATTGTTTCCCCCCCTTTATCCTTCAGATGACGCCCATGAATCAGATGCAGAATATGTCCATGGGCCCCGGAGTTGGTGGAACTTCCGGCATGGGTGGCGGCATGAATCCTCTCCAGCAGCAGGCGGCGCAGCAGCAAATGGGCGGCATGAACCCTATGGCCAAGATGCAGGGCATGGCCAATGGTGGATATCCCCAGCAGGCGGCACCCAGTCTCACCCAGCAGCAACAACAACAGCAGCAGCAGCAGCGGCGAATGGCTCCGTATCCCCACCCCCAGATGCACATGGCCCAGAAGAGGGCGGCGGGCGGAGTGGGTGGAGCGGGAGGAATGTATCCGGGGAATCCGATGCAGCAGCAGCAACAGGCGCAGATGTACGGAAACGGGCAGATGCATCCCGGATCCGGAGGAGGTGTTCCCCTGCCCATGCAGGCGGGAGGAGCCGGAAATGGTTACGGACGCAGTGGACCCATGGGCGCTGCCAATGGAGGTTACGGCCGCATGTCCGCGGGTAATGGCCTGGGTCCAACCGGTGGGCCCGTAATGGGACCCATTGGACCCGGGGGAATGACCGCTGGAGGAATGGGTCCCGGACCTGGTTGCATGAGCCAGCAGCGCTTCATGCCCCAAGGATCCGGCGGCGGAATGCCCGGAGTGGGCTACGCCGGAGTGGGAGGAGCTGGCTCGCATCAGGGTCAGTTCTATCCGGGCAGCGGCCAGAGCGCCGGAATGCAGCAGGCAGGTGGCATGTGCCCGGCGGGTCCGGGAGGCGTGGCCACCACCGGCAATCCCTACCAGAATCAAGGGTGAGTTCTTGTTTTACCTACCTATTACCCAGTTAATAATACCTTTTTGGATCTTTAGTTTCCAGCAAAACTATCAGCACAGTCCAGTTCCTGGCAATCCCACGCCACCACTGACGCCCGCCTGCAGTGTGCCCTATGTCAGCCCCAATCCGGACATCAAGCCACCCATGGACAACAGTAAGTTGTGCTAACTTATCCCTGTTTTAAAAATTTAATTAATATTTTAAACTCTATTTTTAAAGGCGAAGAAATGAGACTGACATTCCCGGTGCGCGATGGCATCATCTTGGCTCCTTTCCGCCTGCTGCACAATCTATCGGTCAGCAACCACGTGTTCCATCTCAAGCAGAATGTTTACAACACGCTGATGTGCAGGTAAGTCTAATCGTTACTACTTTTATAGAGTTTTTAACTAACTGCAATTTTCTTAAATTAATTTCAGAACCGATTTGGAACTGCAGCTTAAGTGCTTCCACCAGGACGATCGGCAGATGAACACCAACTGGCCGCACACCGTCACCGTCTCCGCGAATGCCACGCCCCTGAATATCGAGCGGTCCGAGAAGAACAGTACCGCCCTGCGTCCGCTCTACTTGAAGGCCGTCTGCCAGCCAGGAAGGAATACGCTCCAGCTGACCGCCAGTTCCTGCTGTTGTGTAAGTATCTTAAAGATATACTTTCAAATTTTTAAAAACGTTTATTAAAAATATTTAAAAAATTATTTTAAATATACTTTTAACATATATCTTAAATAATTTATATTAATTATATCCTTATGCCTTTTCCAGTCGCACCTGTTTGTGCTGCAGCTAGTCCATCGACCCTCGGTGCGCCAGGTGCTGCAGACGCTGCACAAGCGCAACTTGCTACCCCTGGAGCACAGTGTGCAGAAGATCAAGCGCAACCTGAGCCAACCTGAGACGAATCCCGGATCGGAGGCCACGCCCCAGCAGCAGCAGCAAGGAGGCGGTGGCCAGCAGTGCGCCAAGATCTCATTGAAGTGCCCCATCACCAAGTCGCGGATACGACTTCCGGCCCGGGGTCACGAGTGCAAGCACGTGCAATGCTTCGACTTGGAGGCGTATCTGATGATCAACAGCGAGCGGGGCTCGTGGCGCTGCCCCGAGTGCAGCAAGTCGGCTATCACCGATACCCTGGAGATCGATCAATACATCTGGGCCATACTCAATACGCTGGGCAACTCGGATGTGGACGAGGTGATCATCGATTCGTCGGCCAACTGGCGGGCGCTGCAGCATAATGGCGGCATGCCCAATGCCCCGCCCCCCTCGAATGTTCCTAGCAATCCCAGTGGCGGAAGCGGCCCCAATTCCGTGAACGGAAGTGGCAACTCCACCATGCCGGCCATCAAACAGGAACTGTGCGACGATATCGCCAAGGTCATGTCGCCGGGATCCACCCAACTGCCCACCTGGGACAGTGCGCAGGCCATGAGTCCCTACAACATGCACGACATGAACTCCATTGCCAGCGGAAACATGATGGGCAACGGCGGCAACACCAACCAGCAGTAAGCTTTATAGTTAATCTATAGTTTAGAGGTTTTATTAATTTATTTTCTTTAATTTTTAGTGGCAATCGCAGCAGCTACGACGGCTTCAGTGGCAACCACAGTGATGGCAGCGGCGGTTTGGCCGGCAGCGATGGTGGAGTCAACTCCCTGGACCAGCTGAATGCCATGGAAAAGTCTCTCAGCGATCAGGTAAGAAAATAAAATTAAAAAATAAATATATTATATTTTTATTTAAGATCTTAATAGACTTCTTCATACTGAAAAATAATATTCAAAAAAAAATAAATTGTATCTTATTGACATACTAAATTTACTAGTTCCAATCAATTTGTTGATCTATGTATATCCTAAAAAAATGAATTTTGTTATACTGTTTTTTTATACTCCAAATTGTATTTTATCATACATTTAATAGTCTTTCTGATTTATTAAAAAAATATTTATATTTTCAAAAACCTTTACTCAAATATTTTTCCTTTAAATTTCAGATGCCCCACACCCCGCACACTCCCGGAGCGGCCAGTCATCCGATGACCCCCGGCGGACCGCCCAGCGTGAGCAGCTCCCACAATGAACCCATCAGCGGCGGCACGCCCAATGCCAACGGAAGCGGAAGTGGCAGCAACGGAAGCGGCAACAACAACAGCAGCACGGGCCACAACTCGCCGCAGACGCCGGGCACGCCCAGTCGGATGGGCGGCGGCGGCGGCATGGGGGGCGGGGGAGCGGACAGCCAGCAGCAGCAGCAGGAGCAGCTGCTCAACTCGCTGATGAGCAGTCAGACCCAGTTGAAGTTCAGCGAAAGCGATCTTAGTGCCGAGCTGCAAAGTTTCGATGCGGCGGCAGCGGCCATTAATGACACAGCCCACGATCTGAATGTAAGTGTTGGAAACGCATATATTTCGTTAAAAAATGTGAAGTACTAATTTTGATATTTTTTCTAAACCCCATTTTAGCTGCTGCAGGACGTGGATCCCATGGAAATCCTGTCCTATCTCGATCCCCAGCCCGATCTTAACACTCCGCCTTCGAGTGGCAGCAGCAACAACAATGCCAGCGACGATTTGCTGGCCACGTTATTCGACTAGACCTAATCAAAATATATGGCGAAATGTTAAATCAAGGCCCAAAAAAGCTGACAGAGAGAGAGTTGGAGAATTGAAATGGCAGAAATACCATAAATTGTATATAGTATTATTAATTTTAATGAAATGTGCACTAGAAGCAAGTCGCGTACTTCAACAAACATTTTCGTTTCCTCACACAAACCAACAGCAGCAACAAGTAAAACCACAAAAATGGATAAACTATTACAAACAACACACTGGATGAGAAATCGAAGCGGAAATTTGAATTTGCCCGTGTTGAAAAACAATGAAATGTGATTTAAAAATTAATTAATTAAATTAATTGGCATTTAATTTAAAGCTAACTGACAAAAAACACCCATAAAAATCGAAAAAAAAATACACACACACACACAAAAAGCGTAAAAAAATAACAAACAGTCATTATACCATATAAAAAATGAAAAACAATCAATTCAGTTCAGAGCATGAAAATTCCTTCAATGAAATTTACGAATTTAAAACGCAGCAGAAAGTCTTTTGTTTGTTGATTTGAAAATTACATTTTTTGTTTGCCTTATCCCAGACTTTTGTTGCAAAATGTTTCTTGTTCATTTACAAAGTATTAAAAAAATAAAAAAGAGAGAGTTAAATCAGCAACAACAAAACAAGCATGAGCAAAGAAAAACAAAAGCGAATTAAATGAGAGATACAAAATACATACAAGTGAAATCCCAACAATTTTATTACATTTATAAAATGAAAACATTTACATTTTAATTGTTGCATAATTTTAATTATTTTTTAAAGCCTATCTACATATAAAAAGTAATTGATTTAGCTCGGTAAATGATAAACGAAATTTAACAGAACAGCGGAGAAAATATTAAGAATTATTAACTTTAACGAACAGAAAGTAAATGTGTATAATTAAGTGACAAAACAAAACTGCATAAATAGCGGAAGAGAGAAACAAACTATTAAAAGTGTAAATCAAATTTAATGCTAGATCTAAAATATATTGTATATATGGATATGTATGTTATATATGCGGCAACAACAAAAAAAAAACACAACCCCTCCCCCAAAAAAACAAACACACACAAAGCTAATTAATACATTTAAATAATGATAATAATAAATGAAAAAAACAAAAAGTATTTCAAAACTAAAATTAGAGTGTTATGATTTTGTTTGCGTTTTATTTCCCCACACAATTCCCTTTTATTTTGGATTTTCCCTTCAGTTCCGTCTTGAGTTCCTCTATAAGTTTCGTACGATGTGGTTAACATGGACCAATTTTTATATACAAATATATATGTATAACACCCACACACCGACGAGTCTTTGAATAGAGTATATATGCGAACTATATATAACGAAAAATATATATATTCATGTACGTATCTGATATGATATTCAAATATAGCGAAATTTTTAAGCTTTGCCCAGGCTAATTCCCCGTTCAGCGCTTAACAAAACGAAAGAAAACTCGAAAATTTACGCAAAATCGCATCGATGTGGTAGTTAAATGAATCTCAATCTCTTCTCAATGTTATCAAGAACACACGTAATTAAATTATTATATAAACACGTATATCCAAAAGCGAAAAAGAAACAAAATTCGTAGTGGTTTCATTGTAAAACAATATTTCATAATGATTAACGAACAATTTAGCTTCAAGATTTCGATATTCCAGTTCGATTTCTTCTCTCGCTTAATGAAAAACGACACGATTAACGATTAACAATATCGATAGGCAGTTGGGATGCGCAAATGTGATTTTATTCAAAATAAAATACACATAACCATGATTACAATTAATAAAGATTTTTATTTGGATCTGTGGGATCGTTCGCTGGAACTGGCTGCGAAGGAAGAGAGTTGTACATACGAGTATTTAACTAACGTAATCTTTATGAATGAACATGGTATATATCTGATTATATATAATATGTTTAAATTTAGTCCATAAGCTGTAATTTTAAACGATGGAACAAAAGCAAATACACATTAAATAATATGAAGAGAAATAAACCAAAGAGCAGCCTTAGTTTCTTGGGCACCTTCGTTCAATTCCAGCGGCTCTTCTTGGCCCTTTTGGCGTCCTGGTTGCTGCTGCTGCTGGACGAGGAGGGGGCTCCTTGGGATGATGATGGAGGTGCCATTGGCGCAGCAAAAACTCCGGAATCTGGCAGAGTTTTCTCCCAGGTCCGATCGCTGGAGGCTCGAAATTGGTTGTTATACTGCGATCGGAAGGCCTCCCGCATGGCTGCATAGCGATCGGTAGCAGGTCCTGCGCTGGAAGAGGATTTGTTGGAGGGTCCTTCAGTTGGACTATGGACAGATCCACTGGTGCCAGATTCCGAGCCATCAGCCGACCCGAAACCACCGCCATTTCCTCTCTCCCGATAACCCAAACCTGTGTGGGTATTCGTCGGCCTCTTCCCTTTGCCTTGCTTGAAGCGCGAACTGCGGAACCAGGAGCTCTTCATGGCTAGCTCCATTAGATCGTCGGGCACCAGCTGATCGGCGCCCTCCAAGTTCCGCACCAGATGACCGGCAAACTCCTTGTCCTTGTCGGTAACTAGAGTGAAAGCGTTACCCTTTTCGCCTGCTCTGCCAGTTCGTCCAATTCTGTGCGTGTGTGTGTCGATGTCCCTGGCAATATCATAATTCACCACATTCCTGATATGCGGTATATCCAAACCTCTGGCTGCCACATCAGTGGCCACTAGGATGTCGCATTCCTTCCTCTTAAATTGTGTAATTACCTTATTTCTGTCCGCTTGATCCATATCGCCATGGAGTAATAGGCAGTTGTGTTCCTTTAGCAACAGATTATTCGCAACAGTTTCGGCATCTGCTTTTTTGGTCACGAAAATTAGGACGCTGCCTTCGGAAAGGAACTTCACCAGGTGGCACAACAGCCAATTCCACTTTTGCAGGGGATTGGGGAAGACGTAGACGGACTGAGTAATGTCCTGGTTGGCCTCGTTCAGATCTCCCTGTACTATTCTCACAGGATCGGTAAGCACATCCCGGGCCAGACGTTCGATACGCTTCTTAAAGGTGGCGGAGAACATCAGGCATTGGCGATCTGGGCGCACGTGATTGCAGATGGAGCGCACCTGTGGCTCGAAGCCCATGTGGAACATGCGATCGGCCTCGTCGAGCACCAAGAAGGTCACCCTTCTCAGATTGGTGGCTTTCATCTTGACCATATCAATCATTCGTCCGGGCGTGGCCACTATAATCTCAGCTCCCTGCTCCAGGGCTTTACTCTGCTCCCACTTGGAGCCACCGCCATAGCAGCAAACGACATTCAGGTTGTAGACCTTGCCAAACTTCTTGGCCTCGTTGTAGATTTGTAGCGAAAGCTCGCGAGTGGGTGCTAGGATAAGACCTATGGGTCCATCGCCTGGTTTGAGCTGCCTTTGATCCATCAAGTGCATTAGCATTGGCCAGATGAAAGCTGCTGTTTTGCCGGAACCCGTCTTGGCTATGCCTATGATATCTCTACCGGATAGGGCGGTGGGCACAGCTTGAGCTTGTATAGGAGTGGGCTGTGTGTACTCCGCTTTTCTTACCGCCTTTATGAGCTGCTCATCGAAACCGAAATGACCAAAGGAAGTGACTGGCTTGGGTGGCGATGGCCCCGTCACCTTCACGCCCAGAGTGCGCCTTAATTCCCGCACCTGTTCCTCATCCAGGGCAGCTATATCTTCATGCTGCGTGTAGAAGTTCTTCTCGAAGGGTTCGTATTCGATTTCGGAATGGTAGATGGGCGGCAGGGGATCAATTTCCTTCTTCTTGGGAGGAGCAATAGGATTGCCGTCTTCGTCGTACTCAATTTCCGGGTCAGATCCCTCGTCGCGTAGTCCGGCATTGGGATTCTCCTTCATGTAGCGATAGTAGCTCTCCTCGTCGTCCTCGTCATCGATGTCGCCCCTTACCGCCTGAGTTGGAGGCTTGGGGGCCTGTTGGCGCTTTTCCTTCTCCACCTGTTGGTTAATACCGGCCATGAATTGCTCCAGCGGATCCTCATCCGAGTCGGATTCCTCTTGCTTTTTGGCTGGGGGGCTTGGTGCTCCCGGGGATCCAGGTGCGGGTATGTACGCCTGTTCCATCTCCTTTTCCCGGGGCTCATCGTCGTCGTCGAAGTAATCGTCGTCCGTGTGGTGTTTCCTCTTGCCCACCAGATTCGTTGCGTTGGTGTACTGACTGATGGAGTCCAAGGTGGAGTAGCCGTGCTTGGAAGTCGATGTAGTCGGCGCACTCCCCGTAAGCCCACCGCGGGCCGCTCCGCCAGGTATGGATGCACCTCCTCGGGGGCCCACATAGCCCCGCACATTCAACATGGGGGGTGGGGGCACGGCGTTCATGTTGTTGCCGGAACTAACTGGCTTGCGGTAGGGGAAGCCCCCGCCTCCGATGCCTCGGTAGCCGCTCATTGTGCTCCTATTCGGTGCTCCAATTCCGGGTGCTCCAAGCCAACAAATTTTAATCAATAATAGTGATGAGCAGCGTGAATGCGATAAATTATACAGTCCAGATCTGGGAAAAATACTTTTTATACCATTTTTATAAATATACCGAAAATATTTCAAACGGTCGCTCTGCAAATATCGATGGATTTTGAATCGATTCTTTTGGTCTCGGGAGAATATTTTAAAAACAGCTCTTGCTCTGCATGTCTTGTATTATTAACTCAGCACTGCAAGTTCTCCAATACCTACTTATTACCAATTAACACTTTCTGCTTAACTTCAGCTTCTAAGAATAACAAATAAGGAAAGACTGGACATTTCCCGCCTTGTTTAATTGAAATTATGGTGCTATCGATAGTTCCCTCAATTTTTGATTTAGCCAATACATCAACCTGATATAGCCAAGATACAATCCTTACTTTTACATCGATAACAAACATTCCAATTGGCACAATTTTCCTTTTCCTTGGTGTGCACACACTGTTAGGGCCGAAAAGGAAAACAATTGTTGATTTTGTTTACAAATATTGGTTAAAAAGTTGTAAAATGCAAGCTGATATTAATAATGTTTCCCGGGATTATGCCAAGATCCTGCAGAGCGCCGACCTGGAGAAGGAGATAAACCCACTGTGCACAAATATAGATGATATGATGACCAGATTGGATGAGTTTGAAACTTTGCTGGGTTCGGTAAGTTATTTCCCATAAATTTTAGTAAGATGTGTAAATGGTTTATTGGCTCTTAGGTGCGCGCCGAGTCCAATGGAATGATGGCCAACAATGTGTGCAGTATCCTGGGATTCGGAGACAGTTTCGAGCAGTTAAAAACTAGAATCGATGGTCTGGAGCAATTTGTGGGTGCTGTGAGTGCAAATTTGTTAGAAGTCGAAAGAAATGTGGATATAGCTGAGGAGGAACTCCACGTCACGGACTATAGCCTCAAAGGCCTTCTCCTAAAACCCCTGAAAGCCAAGTTGAGTGCTAGCGATTCCGCAACATCCAACTCTCTGCCGCGATCCAACCTCATAGAAGAGGAATATCAACCTGTGGAGATCTACAAATCCGATGATTACTTCGGAAAATCTCAGGATGAAGCAGTAGAGGAGCCGAAACTTACTAGTTAGATAATTCACAATTTAGTAAGTAATTAGAAGGAAATATTGTTTGCTTAAGTTTTTACATTGAACTGTCGTTTCTAAAACATAAAATACCATTCTGAGATCGGGTTATTTCCTGATCTCTCTGCCTGTAGAAAATCCAAATATATCTTTATAATATATACTTGTTTTCATGTGATAACATTTCCACTCAATGCCTTTAAAATATTACTAATGCGTAGATCTTTTTTATACATTTGTATTTGGTTTTGCAATTACATTTAATGTATTTGCTATAATTGCAAGTTACAGATTGAATGGAAAAAACCAAACCAACCCATCACTTTTTATTGCTTATACTTGATGTTTATTTTTATTTTTGTGATACCTTAAACGTCGGAGTAATGTATACCATGACTATTAGCTAGATGAACCCATAAATATTTAGTGAATAATTAGCGTTGAGGTGCTTATGTAAACGTACAATTTTTTTTACGAGTTCCACGTCGTAAAATTGATCTAATTTATACGGGGAAGCCCGAGGCGTTACGCAGTGGAATAAAATTGTCGATACAATTTGTATTCATATAAATATTTATTATGAGAAAAAGTTCCAGAGGTACCTTAGTCTAAAATATATAGTCGGAAATGTAATTTATTTAACCCACAGTTATTTGGTGATTTATTAGCTAAGAGGCGCCAATAATAACATATTCGAAAAACAATATTTGGCCTTGAAACTTCCAATTCTTTTAGCTTATAATAAATTTTGTAAATACTTTACATTGACGTTGTCCAGACAGTTGTAATTTATTCTGACAGCACGTAAAATTGATAGTAATGCGCTAATCTGTTGTTATTTAATGCTAAACAGTGAAACCAAGTCTCATTTTCTTTTCTAATAACTGATGGTGCTAAAAACCATTTTATTTGATTTCCATTTCCCTAAATATTTGTTGATTAATTAACACACAGTCTTTTTATATAAGCATGTAAATATTGTTGTTTATTTTAGTTCGTTTTCTGTGACTACAAATCTCGTGATGGTTCAATTAGCGACTTTTAGTTTATAAAGTTTAGGCCTTGACTTTCTCCTTGCTCTCCTTGCTTTCTTCGGAACTGGAAGTGGACTTATCCGAATGCTTGTTCTTCTCGAAGAGTTCGGCCACGGGAATGGGATGGGGAATGTTCAGATGGTGGGTGGACGGAGTGGTGCTTCCCACTTCCGACTTTGTGGTGGCTGCAGGATCGGCGGTGGCTTTGGTCTGAGTGGGCACAGGAATGTCGCGCTGCTGACGCTTCTCCGGGACCTTCCCTCCGGCCAGGGATTCGAGAGCCTTGTGGAGCTCATCGGCATGCTGAGGATTATGCTGGATGGATTCACGGGCCTTCACGCTGGCGGGCTTTTCCACAGTCTCGCGCTTTTCCTGCTTTTTGGGCAGCTCTGCGGTGTGAGCATCAGCGGGAAGAGCATGAGGCAGTGCACCCTCCTGGGGCTTACCCTCCTCCTTGTGACCCTCTTCGTGGTGAGCCTCCCGCTTCTCCTTCTTGGGCAACTCTGCGGTTGGAGCATCAGCAGGAAGAGCATGAGGCAGTGCTCCCACCTGTGGTTTGGCCTCCTCCTTGTGACCCTCCTCGTGGTGAGCCTCACGCTTCTCCTTCTTGGGCAATTCAGCGGTTGGAGCATCAGCTGGAAGAGCATGGAGCAGTGCTCCCACCTGGGGTTTAGCCTCCTCCTTGTGACCCTCCTCGTGGTGGGCCTCCCGCTTCTCCTTCTTCTTGGGCAACTCGGCGGTGTGGGCATGAGCGGGAACAGCGTGGGGCGATGAGAGATCCTCAACCTGGGGCTTATCCTCCTGCTTGTGTCCTTCCTCATGGTGGGCCTCGCGCTTTTCCTTCTTCTTCTCGACAACACCTATTTGAGGTGCAGGCACCTCGGGAGCACCCTTTACTTCCTCCTCTTGGGGCTCCTCCTTGTGTCCCTCCTCGTGATGAGCCTCCCGCTTGTGCTTGTGGTCGTGGGCCTTGGCATCATGTGGGCCAGCTTTCTGATGAGGATTGGCTGGAGTGGGCTTCTGGTTATGGGGATTAGGCTGCAGCAGCTCATGGGCTTTCACACTGTCGGGTTTTTTGGGCTCATTACGCTTCTGGCGATTAGGAGCGGGAACATCCTTCAGCAGGACCACCTTCTCGGTGGGCTTGGGATCAACAATCACATCGGGACTGATGGGACTGGGTCTGGAGAGCGCTTCGGCCGACGACTCCTTGACTTCCAAAGGTGCTGCATGGCAAAGAGCCACCAGGGCTAAGAGAATAATCTAAAAACCAAAAAAAAATTATTATTTAAGAACTATTATCTTGAAACAGAGACTTTTTTTAATGTTATATTCTTTTCGAGTTTCCATGTGTTTTATGTTTGCAACTTAAAAATGAACATAAAAATATCATCCAAAAATCTTTAGAATTGTAAAACCACAGGAAAACACTTTGAAATCTTAGTCAGGATAAACTTCTTCTTTCACCAAAACTTCTGTTTATAGTTAGTAGTCAAGTTATGGTCAAGACTTTAAGAAACCCGAGATCTCCACTTACAACCGACTTCATGTTGACTGCTTGGAAATGGGTCCCAAACTGCTGCTCCAAGCATGGGGCGAACCCATTTTATGAGCTCCGCGGATCGGAGGCTTCTCCGATTTGCTGGAAGTGGATGCTAACCAGTTTGTAATTCGGTGCTAATTGCGAATAGATGCACGTCAATGCACGGAACCCGTTCGCTATGTAAATCTCACCGGCGACGACTGCGTTTCCACGTTGATATTGATAAGTCGAGCTAATTATAACCCGAGGAAATCGCAGTCAAGTGCGCCGGCTTCTCGAAAAAGCTGAATATGGAATAAAAATATAGAAACTAAAGCGGGTTTGGTCGGCGAAATGGGCTCAAGGCTTAGTCACTTCAGCGCCATGCACGGATCCACATCTGCCGGCTATTTAGCACTGGCTTGCAAAAAAGTTAAGTTAAGCTTGGTTAACTTAAGTTAAGTATTCCCGCGCAGCTAATTTGAAGAGCACATAAATATGGATCGCGGGGCGTCTGTAATTACGCCTTTTACGTAAGTTGACAGGTAAACATATCAATTGGATGGCGTTTTCCTGGTACTGTACTTCCCGAGAATCGCGTTGATTTGATTGATCTATTAATTGCCCTGAATTAATATCCTATTTAAATTCAAATAAATCACTCGGGGAGTTTTTGTTCTGTACATATTGACATGATTTGATTCGGTTTTATTAAAAAAGGGCTAACAAGTCAATTGCAATAAATTTAACACTACTTAAAGGGGGCTGATGAAACTTATAGTTAGTTCATTGCTTAATAAAAACATAAATAATACAAATGATATAATTTTTAATTCAAATAAATTACGCGCTCAAAAAGTGTCTACACACCTTCAAATTGAAAGTGGTGTAATTTGGTACATTATCATTCTAACAATAGGGACACACTGGTCTGTATTTTGGTTTTTGTTCGTCCATTTTTCCAAAAAACGTGTAAAGGAAAATAAAAGTAAACAAATCAAAATGCCAACGGAAATCGAGAATATAAACCCCAATGTCTATGACAAGATCAAGGAACGAGTGTTGACGGCCAACGATGAGGACGAAAATGTAGCTGATCCCTTTGACAAGCGAGAGATTTTCGGTGAGATCAAGGAAAATAGTTGGGAAACTGTCTTATAAATGGTATTACCCAGATCTCATAAAGAATATCAATGACCCTGAGCATCCGTTGACCTTGGAGGAACTGCATGTGGTGCAGGAGGACCTAATCCGCATAAGCGATGCACAGAATTCCGTGCACATCAGCTTCACCCCGACGATTCCGCATTGCTCGATGGCCACTTTGATTGGCCTGTCCATCCGGGTGAAGTTGCTCCGTTCGCTGCCTCCCCGCTTCAAGGTCACCGTGGAGATTACACCCGGAACCCACGCCTCCGAGCAGGCGGTCAATAAGCAATTGGCGGATAAGGAAAGAGTGGCTGCCGCATTGGAGAACAAGCACCTCGCCGAGGTAATCAACCAGTGCATCTCCGCCAGGGGCTAATTGATTAATTTTATCCTACTTGTGGATATATGTATAACTATGCTGTGGGCTTAGGAATAATAATGATTTATAGAAGTTAACATTAATAATGTTACCCTTTTCCGCACTCTTAAAAGGGCGGCTGATTGCTTCCATGTACCTACATATAATAATGACAACTTTAATATGTCTGTTCTACATCTTTTTAAACGTTCTATCTTAATCTTTAAATAATAGGAAACAGCGCAATGATAATTGATAGCCCGGTTCCACCCATCATTTGGTTTAGTAGTAATAACGAATTTACCCTCGAAACAATGGGGATTCCCTTATTAAAAAGCTTTTAGAGCTAAATTTAGATATGTTTCGTTGTATCTGGTATAATAAAGCAAGAAAATAACTGAGAAAACTATTTTATAGTATTTCCGCAATTTGCAAACATGATATAATAAATAACTCTATATATATGGACATTAGTGTCTACTGATGATTTAGCAATAATACTTATTTTATATTGATATTAGATTTATGCAGTGGGTTTCCCTGAAAGGAATCGAAGCCAATACTAAATAGTGACCGAGGTCAGCAACTATCAAGTTTTCACTCTTGTGTAGATTGATTGCCAGTTTTTTATGTGGCAATAATAATAGGGATTTTTATAGGCTACCTGGCTACAACGATTAGATAGAATATAAGCTCATATATTTTATAATCTGTTACTGCTATTTAATTCGATTCCTTTTTTAAATAGTAATATTTATAAGCTCACTATCCACAATCAAATTTTTTATCTGCAGAGAAAAGTGAAAACATTTACAGCTTTAATATGCGGCAAATTTTACAGGCATAGCATTTTCAACCGAAAACAAGTCCCTTCTACGCGTTTCGTCTCATAGCGTACAATCCTTTGTTATACTCTCCAAATTACGTCATATTAGTAAAATCTGCTCTTGTCCATTTACAAATTATATTTTAGCAGCAAAACGTTCAGTTTGATGGTGGAAAACTATCGACTAAAGGGTTAAATTAACGTAACAAGACACAGCACTCGGCGGCGGTCACAGGATTAACTTATCCGGGACTATCGCTGCTTGTTTGGCGGCTCCTTTAGCCTCATGTGCGGCTCCGCGGAGATGGTTTTGCTCGCTTTCGTTGGATCGAACTTGTAGGTCTTGACCAGCGGCCCCTTGCCGGCCTTGGCGAATCGAATCTCGTCCAGGCGCTGCCGCTCCTCGATTTCTTTAGAGATCTTCATGTTGTCCCAGGCTGGAAAAGGGATTAGAATGGATCTAGGTCAGAAAATCTGATAGGAAGAGCGGGTAATCCTCTTGTACTTACACTCCTTCATGCCTCCGACGAATCCCTTCTTGGGCGGCAGTGCACTCGGCGCATGGGTCAGCATTTTCTCGATCTTAAAGTAGTCCCTCACGGAGGGAATCCTCAGCAAAGCGACCTGTCCCAGCGAAATAAAGTTGCTGCAGGCCCAGTAGGTCAAAATGGCGGCGGGGAAGTTCATCGTAAAGGGGAAGATTACGATGGGCAGGGCTCTCAGCACATATTTCATGGTGTTCATATTGGCGGCTGATAAACGCGCCGAATCCGTGCCGATTTCAATGGTCAGGTACAAGGTGGCACTGGTGATCATGGGCAGCAGGTAATATGGATCTGCCAAGGTGAGATCGGTGAACCAAAAGAGCCCACCATCCCGCATGGATTCCACTGGGGCATTGGCCATCTGGCGCAATCCCATGAAGAAGCTAATGAAGAGCGGGGCCTGCGCCAATGGCACCAACATGTTCTTGAGAGGATTGACGCCCTTTTCCCGCATGAATAGCATCATTTCCTGGGCATATCGAGCGGATTCAATGGCATTTCCCGACTGCCTGGCTTCGGTCATCTTCAGCTGGAGCATCTGCATCTGCGGCATGTTGTTGTTCATCTTGGCGGAGTTCCTTTGGGCCAATATGACCAATGGGAATATAATGGTTCGCACGGCGAGGGTTCCCATGGCGATGGCTCCCCACCAGGGGATTTCCCAGGTGCAGTGCAGGAACTCCATGCAATTCTGGACAAGGCCCACAGGCGACCAGCCGCCTAGACCAATGGAGGCGAAGGAGGGTTCTCCAGACACATTGACCACGTCCATTACACTTAAACCGTCGACGGGTGGAGGCACTGGGGCAGCTGGTATGTCGGGTAGATCCACCAGTTCCGTTTTGGACACCGCCTGCATGAACTCCTCACCCTTTGTGGCCGAAACTCCCGCTGCAGCAGCTCCACTGCTGGCAAAACGCAGCTGGCCGGGATTTGACCATTTCCCGGTGGCCACCAAGGGCAAACTGCTGCCCTTGGCCATCCGCTGCAGGTGGATATCTCTTCTGCCCGTCGTGGTACCCTAAAACACAATGTTTTCATTGAATTTCGGGTAGATTAAAGAACTCAAACATTGGCAACTTGCAGGTTATGTCACAGGTCGCCGGCTGATTTCCACCGATTTTCACTCACCTGTTGAGGATAACGGCTGGCTGCGGAGCTCAAGGCCATCGCCGTATTCGTTGTCCTCCAAAGCTGCATCCTGTGGGCCAACATTCTGTGCTCTGTGCTTGCGATTTAGTCAAATTTAAATTAAATTGTACAATTTATTTTCGCCTCGTTTTGGTCTGCGCAAGTGCGAGCGAGATGGCACGAAATACGCGGGCGGGTGAATGCCAAGAAAGAAGCAGAGACACAGCTGTTCGGGCACAGCGCCCTCTGGCGGAATGTTGTGGGACTATTTTTAACCGCTAAAATTTGAATTCAAAATTAATTTCAAATTTAAGCAGAATAATAAAAGAATATATAAAAACATAGAAAAAGTTAAATATATTGATTATGTTGCTCACTTGGAAATTTGGCAGGCGTGTCCAGTATAATTACGATAACCAAATTATCCTTTTGTTTAATTTTTCTTTGCTTAAATTTCGTGCAGACTTCAAAAGTATTTTCAATAATCTTGCCAATGACAAAAAATAAAGAGTGTACTGAATGAAATCTTCAATTCATTTATTTAACACATGTTAAATTTAATAATCATAAGTTTAATCAAAAAAGTAGCAGTTTAAGTTAAAATAGTCAGGGTTCACATCCAAAATTTGGAAATCAACTTTGATGATTTTCACGATTACGATTTTTGTAAAGATATGATTTGATAAGAAGCTCGTGCTGGCTGATTTTCATTCATAAAAAGGTGTTTTTGGGAGTGAGTGTCCCATAAGTTACGAATTGCGACACATTTTTAAGAGATTGAGAAAAAGATTTGGCTTTAAACGTAAACACTTTTAAATGGCATTCCGGAAAGTGCATAAAGTCTATAAGTCATCTATAAATTAAGAGTCCCATAAATTAAATGCCAGTTAAGTTTTGGAAAACTACATTAATAATATCACAATTCACCGTCGAAACCATAAAAATATTTACTGACTATAGGAGAACACATCCCGGAAGGCCAACAGGTTATGGGATAATGCTAAAAGTCAATATGGCATATTTGGCAATATTTGTATCATTTCAGTCGAGTTAATAAGCACACGAGTTCAGTCCAATTAATTTGCATTTAATTTAATACGCTAATGGATGAAGTCTTCAAGTTTGGACACATGCCAGTTGCTCGAATATGTTAGCTTAATTTTTTAACATTTGAATATATTTTAAGGCTGAAACTCTCTGCTAGGATATAAAACATGTTAATTGTATATACATACTTCGACCTAGTTATTCAAAAAATTAATATAAATATGGCCGCTAAAGTTAAGTAACAATTTTAAAATAGTTTATAACGTTTGGCAGTGCCCTAAAATATTTTTTTGGTTTACCTCTACACGAAATCATATCATATCATGTATAATATTATTTATGTTTAAAAGTTTACATAATATTTAGTATAAAAACAAATAATGCGCTGTTCCAAAATCTTAAATAAATATTTGAAATATAAATAGCTTATTCTTATAAAGGGTATATAAAGATATGGCTTTGGAAACTGTAACATACCCAATTCCAATTAGTAATATGATACACTTTAGTGAAGATTGGCATGGGAAAAATAAATTTAAAATTCGTATCGATTTGGTAGACAAAACTTGCACCGATATTGACGCCTCATCTGCATATAACCAAATCGAAACCAGAGAGATTATATACGATATATATGCATATCAATAGCCCAGAATCGGTGTGAAATATTGAAGCCGCCGAAGCCATTGACGCGTAGCTCTAAGCAAAACCAATTTGTTTATTGATGAAAAGGAGGAAAAAACCGAAAAAAAATAGTCTAAAAATAATATCACATTTGGAACTCGTTTATGCTTAAGGTGTTGCTGACCGATCGGAAGGTGCATCTTTTTAAATATCTAGATCGAGGCAGAGCACAAAAGATAATCGATATAAGGTTGTCATTCAAATATATCAAATGTCATAATATGGGAACCTCGAATTGGGCTTTAAACGTTTTGTGATTTTAAGAGTACCTTTGGAGGCTTATTTCTATTTTTGGCATCTCGTCTGAATGGACTTACAACTTTCAGTTAATGCAAATGATTTAAAACTATTTAAGTATGATTTATTTAAATTTATTCGCTGGGCCGTCAATGCTGGAAGGTTGAGGTAGATCCAATCACTCTTAAGCCACACTCAATATGGTAGTCCCAATAAAATGGCTATAATTAGAGGCATTAAATTAATAACCATAATCGTATCTCCAAAATATGCATAATTATGAAAAAAATTTTAGGAAATCCCCGAGTTAGTGACGACAGCAAATACAATACGTAATCCATGTACAATCTGTTCTCAGAAATTAACACAGATTTTGCGTATAAAATGGGCAAATCAATAAATCTTTTCAAAGCCTTTGACATGTTACCATGTTACCGAAACCCACATCTCCGAACATTAGCATTTCCTATCAAGCATACGGATGATTTCACTTTCAGTGGTTGTCATAAAGATCAGTTTTATGGCCGTTGTGTTCTGATCGTATGGACATTTTCTCAAGGCCCCCCAAGTAGATTTATTTAAAATAAAAACTATCAACACAGTGGATTAAAAACAGAAGATAATAAATTCCTTAAGATCTATAAAAAATAATAAAAAAGCATTTCTGGAAAGGCTTATAAAATATTTTTTTTAATAAATATAAATTTAAAAATCGAATTTTCTTATCTTTTTAATATCGTACATACAAAATTGTTTCGCAATAAAATCAAGTTTCGAAATTTGATTCATTTTTATCGAATAGCACACTGTTTACTCTAATGGTTTCTTTAAGAATTAGATATAAAGCCGGCTGTTATTGATTAACATAATTAATTTTTATGCTTCTCAATGATTTAAAAACAGGCTGCTTACCACCGTGCTAGAATATGAATTTGGAAAAATCGCATTAAAGGTGCCGCTGGTGACACGAGACGTTTTGTAGTGTTTGGATAAGGCGGATTAGGCGCGGCTGGCAACGGGTTAATCCAGTTTGATATCTTACTTCGCGTATCAATTAAGCATTAACTCACTTTTATGGCCCAATTTGTTAAACGCACACATTTCATCGCCTCGAAGTCAAAGATTACAAATGAGTAAGGTGAAGGAAGGGTTTGACGGATCGAACTGGAAAAGTTAGGCATTGAGCAGACCGGAGTGGAACCATAAATTATGCTAAAACCGTATTGAGACTCGTCTGTTTCAAATGCATTTAATTAAGACTGCCATTTTGGGTGTGCCGCCTAAAACTGAATTTTGAACCAGAAACTAGCTGCGACATTGACATTGCCGCATGCGGTGATCATATTAGCTTTTACTCTTTGCAATACCCGCACTCACAGCTGAGGTCGCGTTTTTAGGTCTGATGTGCAACAAGGCTTTACCAAAAATTAAAAAGTAAACAAACAGAACAAGAAACTTCAAGTTTCACTTAATCGTTTAAATGCAAGATAAATATTAATAATATATTAATATTAACAATATATTAATTTAAGGTTTATTAAAAATCCAGTGTATTTGTTTTATAGTTATTTAAAAAATTGTATTGAAATAATTATGTATTATTAAATAAAATGGGTAGGGTCCCATCTTAGTTTTATTCATTTTATTTCATTCCTTGAAAATTGTACATAATTGAAAAATATAATAAATAGCCCTATTAAAGTACTAACCCCGTTAAAACAGATAATATAGAAACAAATATTAACAAAACATCTACATTTTAGGTGTTTTGTATTTTTTTAAATATTCCAAGCTAATATTTTTACCGCAGTTGTAGGCGTGTGCCCACAGCTGGATTGCAAATTCGAAGAGTCGATATTTGGCTCTTTAGCTCTTTACCCGCTCTTAGCAGTCTAGTTTCTCCAACTTCGACTAGTTTTATTGTTATTTAGATAAGTTTCCTGCAGTCGGCCGTAAAAGTTGTTTGGGTGGATCTGGCTTCATCGAGAATTCGTATAAAAACGTTGCAAATCTGCAAGAAAGTCACCATTCAGAGTCGTCTCTCAGTCTTAGACACACACTCCAAACCAGCAAAGATGTTCCGCTACGTAAGTCAAAAGATATTTATTAATAACTTAAAAGCCAAAAAAAAAATGTTTTGAGATATTTTTAAAATTCTTTAAATGGATTTCATTTTAAAATTATTGTTATAAAATGTTATTTTTGTGAATAGATGCTCGTTGCCTCCGCTTTCTTGGCCTGCGCCTACGCCGCTGCCTCCTACAGCCAGGATGCTGGTGCCTACATCACCAAGAGTGGTGCCGATATTCGTCCCGATGGTCACTACGACTACGCCTACGAGACCAGCAACGGAATCGCCGCCCAGGAGTCCGGACTTGGAGGACACCAGGTCAACGGAGGCTACTCTTACTACTCGCCCGAGGGAGAGCTGGTCCAGATCCAGTACGTCGCTGATGAGAACGGCTTCCAGCCCCAGGGAGCCCTTTTGCCGACTCCTCCCCCAATCCCAGTTGCCATCCTGAAGTCCTTGGAGTACATCCGCACCCACCCCCAGTACGTGGAGCAGCAGTACCAGTCCCAGGGTCCTTCCCAGTACCGTAAGGTGAACAACTTCCGCGGTTAAGGAGTATCGGAAGTCCTATGTGATAACCTTTTAAAAGCTTTATTACGATTTGTAAAAATGTTATTGTAGAGTTGAAATAAACGAAGAAGATATAAAGAATACTATTAAAATATGTTTTGTTTAAAAGAGAGCCATTCTGAAAGCTAATTAAATTTCGAAAAGTCTGACTTAAAATTGGGTCAAAAATGTGGGATCCAATAACTCAAGATACGGAATCTAGAAGTGCAGTTTTGGGTCCCCATTCTGGAAGCCCTTGGAAATACGGAAAAATCGAACATGAAAATGGGTCAAAACTGAGACCCTCGATTAAAGAAGAACTTTTAATATAGAGTATTAGAGAATTCAACCACAATTTCATAGAGGTATCCCACGTCTAAATCGGGATCCAATAACTCAAGTTATGGAATCTGGAAGTACAGTTTTGGGTCCCCATTCTGGAAGCCCTTGGAAAAACGGAAAAATCGAACATGAAAATGGGTCAAAACTGAGACCCTCGATTAAAGGAGAACTTTTAATGTAGAGTATTAGAGAATTCAACCACAATTTCATAGAGGTATCCCACGTCTAAATCGGGATCCAATAAGTCAAGTTATGGAATCTAGAAGTGCAATTTTGGGTTCCCATTTTGGAAGCCCTTGGAATTACGGAAAAATCGAACATGAAAATGGGTCAAAATTGAGACCCTCGGTTAAAGGAGAACTTTTAATGTAAAATATTAGTGAACTCGACCACAAATTCATAGAGGTATCCCACGTCTAAATCGGGATCTAATAACTCAAGTTATGGAATCTAGAAGTGCAGTTTTGGGTCCCCATTCTGGAAGCCCTTGGAATTACGGAGAAATCGAGCATGAAAATGGGTCAAAACTGAGACCCTCGATTAAAGAAGAACTTTTAATGTAGAGTATTAGAGAATTCGACCACAATTTCATAGAGGTATCCCACGTCTAAATCGGGATCCAATAACTCAAGTTATGGAATCTAGAAGTGCAGTTTTGGGTCCCCATTCTGGAAGCCCTTGGAAATACGGAAAAATCGAACATGAAAATGGGTCAACACTGAGACCCTCGATTAAAGAAGAACTTTTAATGTAGAGTATTAGAGAATTCAACCACAATTTCATAGAGGTATCCCACGTCTAGATCGGGATCCAATAACTCAAGTTATGGAATCTAGAAGTGCTGTCTTGGGTCCCCATTCTGGAAGCCCTTGGAATTACGGAGAAATCGAGCATGAAAATGGGTCAAAACTGAGACCCTCGATTAAAGAAGAACTTTTAATGTAGAGTATTAGAGAATTCAACCACAATTTCATAGAGGTATTCTACGTCTAAATCGGGATCCAATAACTCAAGTTATGGAATCTAGAAGTGCTGTCTTGGGTCCCCATTCTGGAAGCCCTTGGAATTACAGAGAAATCGAGCATGAAAATGGGTCAAAAATGAGACCCTTGATTAAAGAAGAACTTTTAATGTAGAGTATTAGAGAATTCAACCACAATTTCATAGAGGTATTCTACGTCTAAATCGGGATCCAATAACTCAAGTTATGGAATCTAGAAGTGCAGTTTTGGGTCCCCATTCTGGAAGCCCTTGGAATTACGGAAAAATCGAACATGAAAATGGGTCAAAAATGAGACCCTTGATTAAAGGAGAACTTTTAATGTAGAGTATTAGAGAATTCAACCACAATTTCATAGAGGTATCCCACGTCTAAATCGGGATCCAGTAACTCAAGTTATGGAATCTAGAAATGCAGTTTTGGGACTCCATTCTGGAAGCACTTGGAATTACGGAAAAATCGAACATGAAAATGGGTCAAAATTGAGACCCTCGATTAAAGAAGGACTTTTAGTGTAGAGTATTAGAGAATTCAACCACAATTTCATAGAGGTATCCCACGTCTAAATCGGGATCCAATAACTCAAGTTATGGAACCTAGAAGTGCAGTTTTGGGTCCCCATTCTGGAATCCCTTGGAAATCGAACATGAAAATGGGTCAAAACTGAGACCCTCGATTAAAGAAGGACTTTTAATGTAGAGTATTAGAGAATTCAACCACAATTTCATAGAGGTATCCCACGTCTAAATCGGGATCCAGTAACTCAAGTTATGGAATCTAGAAATGCAGTTTTGGGTCCCCATTCTGGAAACCCCTGGAATTACGGAAAAATCGAACATGAAAATGGGTCAAAATTGAGACCCTCGATTAAAGAAGAACATTTGATGTAGAGTATTAGAGAATTCAACCACAAATTCATAAAGGTATCCCACGTCTAAATCGGGATCAAACAACTCAAGTTATGGAATCTAGAAGTGCAGTTTTGGGTCCCCATTCTGGAAGCCCTTGGAATTACGGAAAAGTCGAACATGAAAATGGGTCAAAATTGTGACCCTCGATTAGGGATAACTTTAAATGTAGAATATGAGAGAATTCAACCACAATTTCAAAGAGGTATCCCACGTCTAAATCGGTATCAAATAACTCAAGCTATGGAATCTAGAAGTGCAGTTTTGGGTACCCTTTTTGGAAGCTCTTGGAATTACGGAAAAATCGAACATGAAAATGGGTCAAAAATGAGACCCTTGATTAAAGGAGAACTTTTAATGTAGAGTATTAGAGAATTCAACCACAATTTCATAGAGGTATCCCACGTCTAAATCGGGATCCAGTAACTCAAGTTATGGAATCTAGAAATGCAGTTTTGGGACTCCATTCTGGAAGCACTTGGAATTACGGAAAAATCGAACATGAAAATGGGTCAAAATTGAGACCCTCGATTAAAGAAGGACTTTTAGTGTAGAGTATTAGAGAATTCAACCACAATTTCATAGAGGTATCCCACGTCTAAATCGGGATCCAGTAACTCAAGTTATGGAATCTAGAAATGCAGTTTTGGGTCCCCATTCTGGAAACCCCTGGAATTACGGAAAAATCGAACATGAAAATGGGTCAAAATTGAGACCCTCGATTAAAGAAGAACATTTGATGTAGAGTATTAGAGAATTCAACCACAAATTCATAAAGGTATCCCACGTCTAAATCGGGAGCCAATAACCTAAGTTATGGAATCTGGAAGTGCAGTTTTGGGTCCTCATTTTGGAAGCCATTGGAATTACTGAAAAATCGAACATGAAAATGGGTCAAAATTGAGACCCTCGATTAAAGGAGAACTTTTAATGTAGAATATTAGAGAATTCAACCACAATTTCATAGAGGTATCCCACGTCTAAATCGGGATCTAATAACTCAAGATATGGAATCTAGAAGTTCAGTTTGGGTCCCCATTCTGGAAGCCCTTGGAATTACGGAAAAATCGAACATGAAAATGGGTCAAAACTGTGACCATCGATTTAAGGATAACTTTTAATGTAGATCTAATAACTCAAGTTATGGAATCTAGAAGTGCAGTTTCTGAAGGGCACTGCATATACGGTTTTATGGTTCGGGCGGTGCGCAGATACCCTTACTTTTTGTGTTTTCGTTTACATATCTGAAGTTTAAATATGTTATTAAGGAAGGTGGACCCATAGGGATTCTTGATACATTGAGATATTCGAGTTAAAAATTTCTTATAGCTCCTAAAAAATGTCCCAAAAATTGTAGGGGATTGGGATTCCTAAAAACTTTAATTGATTGGATAAAGCGGTGAGTGAGGAGTCCCCTGATTAACTTCCAACGCACTGCAGTTTTTGTTCGCCTAATCACTGAAGCAGTCCGTCCTAGTTACCGGCTTATCGAAGAAGGCTTCCGCCTTTGTTCCTAGTGAAATCTCATTTATTTAACTAGTCGCGGCGGAAGGAGGCAAAGGAACCAGCTACTGGTACCCCTATGCGGCATTGTCATTTTCCCTTCGGCTTTGTTCCAATTTTGCGACAGTCGCTGCAGTTAAGAGGATTATTGCCTGGCGAACAAAGAACGAAATGCCAAGGCCTGTGCCAATTTATTGAAAAATCCCGATTTCAAATCGAGTGCGAATTTTAACGGGCTTCCTTTTTTTTGCAGTTTTTTACTGTTTTTGTTTCTGTTTTTTTTTGGGTTCCTTTATTGTTATTTTTTCACCCATTTTTGCGCCGCCTGTCGTCCTTGTCCTTTTTCCAGGTCGGGCGACATTGACCCACGTGTCATCCGGGGTTGGCTACGCTTATTAATGGGCTCAGTTAATGTGTCGCACAACCCCTTCTTGCACCCGAAAATTAAATTTTCCCCCCTCCCCTTTCCTTTTGGGTTAAAAAATTGGCAAGTATTTTTGCGTGAAAAAAATGAGAAAATGTAATTTATTAATTTCGCATGGACGTGTGACAGTTGGTTGCATTCGCCAGATCCTTTATTTACACAATGAGCGGCAGCAATGGGTGACCCTTTTTACCCCCGACGACCCAACGAGATTTTTATGCGGAAAATGTCAGGAAACTTTTTGTTGCAAAATTCGCATTATCCATAGAAAATTGCAACTTTACAATGGGCAAGGGTTGAGGGCAGCATGAGCACTTACCCCTTACCCTATAGCCCCTAACCCCTTTTCAGTGTCATGGGAGGATTTCAAATTTCACATTCAGTTCGCTTCATTTGCGCTCAAAAGTAATTTGGTGACCCCTTTCGTTTTGGGCTAGATTTTACAGATTTTTGGAAAACTGTCCCGATTGGACAGGCAACCCTTTCTTTGTCCCCCGATTTTTCCAATGTGCAACAATGCAGCGGATTGTAAACTCTAATGAAATTTATGTCGATTCTTTTGACAACTTTTGGGGGCACCACACGCTTCGCACGCGTGTGGATTTCACATTTTCCATTCGACAAGCAGCTGCCACAATTCTGGAACTCGTAGGGTCCAAATGGTGTTTAAAAACCCAAACTACCCGTGCCGCAAACACGGATACAGCACACATACTCGCCAGTATCTTAGGTTTTTTTATGGATCTTGTTTACTTATTCGATTTTGATACTATTGGCGCACGCGTCTGTGTTTGCCCACGGCTTTAAGGGCCGCAGCCGGGGTTTTTTTCTGGGGTGTTAGAGATAAGAAAACTAGGGGTTTTTTGGTGTTAAAATGTACGTCCGTTTTTTGTGTAAAAAATTGACTCTATGCGGCGTGCGAGTTTGAGTTGAGTTTAGGGTTTTTAAATCAAGACACGCGTCGTTTTGGTAATGTGTAATGTCTTCACATGCAGGCCTCTTCTTAAGGGCTTACTGTTTCTTTTTTTTGTGAATTATCGGTGATTATACGGTTATTATAAGAACAAATGCGGACATAATTGTAGATTAAATCTCATTAGGAATCTTGTAGAATTGTAAATTATATAATATCATACTCGAAAATATAAGTATTTAAAATCAAGGGTCATTTGTAATTCAGTTATTTTAATAATCCCTATCAGCTTTCTAAAACTACTAATATTTATCTCTTAATTTAAATTATTATCCTTTTCCCTTCGTAGATTTATTGAGATTGATTTTGAGTTCATTTATAACACTATGTTTTCTGCTAATTGATATCAGCAATATCTTTTAACATTCTCAAAGAGATTAAAAACATTTAAGTTAAGATGAAATCTTACTGTAAAGTATATCATACTCTAAAATGATAAGTTTTTAAAATTAAGGGTCATTTATAATGCAATTATTTTAACATCCCCCACCAGTAATTACTTCTATCCTTAAATTATTATCATAACATACACCCTTCTTAGAGCTATTCGTTTGTAACTCTTTGTCATCTGTTGGTTAATATCAGCGTTCTATTTTAATATCATTAAAAATATTTTAAAAATGATCAGGTTTAAATAAACGTTTTAGTTCCTGTTTGTTTATAGTTCGAACATCGGTTTCGATTGAAAAGAGGCTTAAGAAGATTTGAAGGAATTATAACCGCCACTTATCTTATCTTTGACTCCGCAGCTATGGATGTACTTCAGCTACTCCCTGACCACTTTCGGAGTTTCTGTTCTCGAACATTTTGTGAGATAAACGTATAAAAGTCAATGGCTTTGGGCAAGGGGCTGTTTGCTACTTTAGTTTTTTCCCAGCCTTTTTTACTCGAATAATGCAAACTCCCCCACGGACACACTTTCAAAGTCTGACCACACACACTGACCGCCATTTCCCCGCGCTTTTCCCCTTGCTTTCCATTTCCACTTTTCCATTTCCCTTAAGCAGCTTACGCACTCAGCAAGCGATTGTGTGTGTGTGTGTATGCGTGTGATAGTGCATCAAATTTATTGGCGCTTTGGGGGAGGCGGGGAAAGCAGGAAAGCTCCACTTTCACTTTGGCCTGCCAATGGCAGTTTTCCTTGTTGTGGACAACGCTTTTATAATTTTATGCCATTTCTTTCAATATTTATTTTGTTATTATGTTTTTGTAATGAGTTCAAGTTGTTGTTGTCGCTCTCGTTGTCAACAGGATGGGCAACAACAGCAACAGCAGAAACAACAAAAAACTTGTTAGAGGATGGCGTTGAAATTGGAAAAATTGTATCAATAGACGGTTGTCTGCGTATGTGTGTATTGGCCCTGGTGTGAGTGAGTATTGCCATGGAAAATTCCGCCTGGCACATAAATTAATTAATTTTGTTTTTGCCTCTTTTTTTTGTGTTTGTTGTAGCCTAGAACGGGGGGTTGGGGGTCGCAGGCCTATCGAAATTTAGTTTAATGCGCAGTCCATAACATTGAACTACACTGGAAATAAAAGCGTTACATAAAAACGTAGAAGGTATGTAGAGAACTATATATGTTTGAATATAAAAGGTTCTAGAGATCCTTTTTTGAACTAAAGCATATTTAAGATTTATTTAAAAGTTTATTATTCCTTTTAAATACTTAAAAATTATAATAATTATAATATTACCCAACATTAATAAACCTATATATAATATTACCTATTTTGTATAATAACTCTCGGTGATCATATAGAATATTTATTTTTTCCGTGCACTTATCTTACTTTTCTCCTTCATTGGCCCATCTCCTATTTCCTTTTTTTCTGTAGTTGCCTGAATCTAAAGTTACATTCGTCTCTATTGATTTTCCATAATGAGGCTTATATCGGCCCAACTCCCCTGGTGGATCCATCGAATTTCATTGCAAAATCACTGCAGGGAAAGTGATGGCCAGGGGCGGCCTGCCGAGGGGTTTGAATGGGTGGTCGGTCTGGTGAGGCGTATTCTTCGGTCGGGAATAAGAATTCCTGGCTGTCATGGCTGATTGCCAAGCAAACAGACACGCACCCACATCCACATACACACCCAAGCGGAGCAATTGTATTGTCATCATTTATACATAAAGTGGGGCATCGCTACAAGGTTTCTTTAGCCTAGCCCCACAACATATGTTAATATTTTTTGGTGATATAATAAAGTTACGTTTTTATGGAACAGCTTTCAAAATGATTTAATACATTAATATAAAAATAGTATTTTTTTCATTATCTATGTAAAAGTAAGTTTAAGACTTTAAATTATAAGATCTATTTTTTTTTATTTGGATAATAATGCTATGTATATATATGATAATTTTTCAATAGCTCAAAATGTTAGTTAAAATTTAATATTATAATCAAAATGTATGTATTTTATTATTCTATATTAAAATTTTCTGTTTTTAAAGTAATACCCCATAAGGGATTTTCACTGTACTCACACCATACAATTTTTTGCGAAATATTCTTGCACAAGGACAACGCAGGATGTGGGTATTGTTTTTGTAGCTGTCAAGTCAATCCTGACATTATGATTTCTACTCCATCAGCAGCAAGCTGATAGCCCCTAACCACTTCTTATGCCCCCGGAAAAAGAATACAGCCTGCTACCTTTGATAGATTTTTCAATTTATTATCAGCTTGTCAGGCGTTTTTTCTCCCCTCCTTCGTCACTTTTTGTAATTAAGGATAGTAAGGGATAGCAGGTTGGTTAATATTTATTGCTATAAATAATTTTGCAAGTTTTGTGCGGCTCAACTTTAATTTGCAAAGCGATAAATAACAAATGGCCCCATTCCAAAGCCAAATTCCAACTCCCTTTCCAAATTCCGGAATCCAGATTCCGGACCCACGCACATGTGTACATACATATATAGCATGAACCCGGGGACAGCCGTAAAATGAAAGTGAAAAGAATAGTGGAAAAGTAGCCGGAGCAACAACTGCAAAAAGTGCTGAACGCAGACAAAGTACAAATTGCCCACAAAAATATAAAAACGATGCCAGAAGGAGCAGATGGAGGGTCAGAGAAAGGAAGAAAGTTCAATTTACTACTTTTCACTTTAGCATACATTCCACCCACCCAAAAACACATTCAAACACACACTCGCTCACACACACACACACACTGGCAGGAATTCAAAGGACACCCTCATTTCGGGTGGCCAGCTGGAAATTGGAGAAGCCAGAAGCCTCAGCATCCCACACACATGCTTATAGAATTTTCCCGAACCCCTCCTCCATTATCCTGGCAACCTTATCCTCGCACTGGCACTCCCCCAAAAAAAACTTTGCCTTTTGCGTTAAATTTTTCTTTTTATTTTGGAATTTCGTTCGATAGTCTCGCACATACATACTTATATGTAGGTACATATGGTGGTATATATTATATGCTATATGCACACACACACATATGAGCATCTAATTTTCTTTTAAGGTCAAGCTGAAATGAAATACAAAAAAGTTTTTTTTTCGCTTGATGAAAATTACAATTTTCGTCTTATTTTTCTCTCAACTTTCATGCCAAAAGGAAGAAATTGTTTGCCCTCTTGTTGCTTCCGTTCGTTCGCTTTTCCTTTCCTGATGTCCTTTCCCCTCGCAACCATACAAGTACACTTACGCATGTGTGTGTGCGCCTGTGTCCTTTCTCCTGGCAAGTTTTATTCCTCATCAACGCCCGTTCAACCTATTCCCCCTCCACGAAAACCTCAAACTGAAACTCAAACTCGAACTGAGACTCGGAGTCCTGGCAGTCCTTTCTGTAACTCGTATGCTGTGTGTATCCAATTGAAAAGGCAAGGAGCAGGACGAAAGAAGAAATCTCAAAACGCAACTGAAACTGAAATAAATCCGTATTTTGGGTGTCGATGCCTTTAGTTTTCTACTTTCTTTGGCTTCACATGGCACCAAAAGTGAAATGGCTAAAGGGATGTAGCCCTTTTCAAAGTTAGATAAGATATCTAGATCTATCATGGGGTTGCCGGCTTTAATGTGCTAAGGGGTCGAAAATTACCCAATGAACTCATTAAGATCTAATTTATGATCGTTATATGGAATGATTAGTTCCCTGATCAGTGTCACTTTGATCAATAAATTTGGTTTATGATAATAATCCTGAAATAATTCTAACTGATATGGAAACCTCTATATTATTTTTTTTAGATCCTATCTTTTATTTAATCGTTGCAGTAAATAATCAAACTATTGATTTCGCTCTTAAATTAAAGAAAAACTTAATTATACATTTGTGCAAACCTTCCCAGAAAGTAAAATACCTTTTAATACATTTTTTTTACCAACACTAGTATTAAGAATTAAACTTAATTGTTGACTATACATATACCTCGAAAGTTTATAATTTTTCCAACTTTATCTTTTAATCTATTTATTGCCAAGCGTAATATATACAAAAATGTAGATATATGTTAATACTAGTCCCCGTTCCACTTTGTTATAGTTTGAAAAATGACATCAAGAAAATTCCTAGTTAAAAATGCTAAACGCTAAAAGAAAAGCCAAAACCAATTTTAGTCGCGTTCTGAAAAGTCATTAGGGCAACCTACGGCCACCCCTACCCGCCCGTTCTCCTATCCACTCGTCTCTGGTGCGTGTCCTTTTGCGTCATTTATTTAAATTGCCGCATTTCCAGGACTAATGTGCATATGCCAGGGGGAAAACAAATGAAAAACCCACCCCAGATCCGGATCCCCTTGCTCCCTCCGCCCCTCGTCTTGATATACATTTGGAAAATGAGAAAACGAAATAACAAATACTTACCCACACTCCAAGGAGCCGAAAAAATCCATAAGTTAAATTATTAAAGTTTGTAGCCGTTGTTGTTGACCCAAGGTTTGGGGGTTTTTTGACACATTCCAAGGACTCGGCAGGCGGTCATTGAAACGAAGTCCCATAAAAGCACGAGTAAAAATGGTTCAGTCTCAAATATAAAGTACCCTTCAGGTCCATGAATTTATGATATATGAACTTTACTTTTAAAATAAATTCAACAAATATAAACAAATTTATAATGTATAATATTAACATTAGTTAAGTTTATCATTAGTTTATGTTCTGAAGACTTCCCCAAAATCAACATACTTTTTAACTTCCTGACCAAGGGGTATTGAAAATGGAAAGCGTTTCCAAAGCATATGGTGACAACAAAAATTGTTGTTTGCGCCTGGCGCCGCCTAAACAATTTAATTGAGAGTTGAAATTACTCGTAAATATATGTACATATATGTGGAATAAGTGGGTGAAGTTGTCCTGAGGTTGGCCTTTAATGGTGTTCAATGGGTATTTCAGGCCTGTAATTTGTTGGCCTGCGTGTGAAGCTCTGCCAAATCGATTAAAAACTAATTTCCACAAGCAATCCATTCAAAAACAACCAAAACTGTAATTTAATTCTGGAATTTTTTGAGCTATTGCTGTCGTTGATGGATGGGTTTTGATGTATAATGCATTAGAAAGAAGGGGTAGTTGTCACATGTGCATCATCATTAATAATTGTTTTTCGTTTCTAAAGTGGGATACCTAGAATTTTTAGGAGTAGTATGGTGTTTAGTAATGGCTGCAAAAACTTTGAGAATGGAAATGACTTAATACTGAATGTGTGTATCCAACTTTTAAGTAACAATGCCAAAAGTCTATGGCAACTGTACCCAGAAAACTTTTCCAACTTATGTAGCACTACACATTTATAATACTCACCGAAAACTATGGGGAAAACATTCTGCCCTCTTCCGTTGCCAAATTATGAACAAGTTTGTTTCCTCGCCTTTTTGGCAACAGGAAGTTTTTGACAAGGGACGACAGGACAAGAAAGCCATGGAGCTGTCAGGAACACGCGTCAGACGCACATCTCCAGCCCCCGATCGGAATTGATTTCGTCGCATTCTTTTCAAAAATTATTGATAAGACATTTCCACAGGCATTGTGTTTGCCCATTACATCTACAGTTACAGATACAGTCGCTCCTGCCAGTGAGTGTCCCATGTAATACAAATATTGACATACTTTGATTTCGCAATGCTCGGACTGCTTAGGGTAGCAACAAGCGAAAGTAAGGACCTTCTCCCCGGTTCTCTGGGGTTGGAGGTTCTTCGTTTTGCACAGAAAAAAAATTAATGTAGATTTACAGCACCAAAAAAGGCTTAGAAATGCAAGATTTTATTATTTTATTTTTTAATATTATTTTATGTGGAACTTTTTGGTGCCATTATATTTTTCTGAGTGTTTTCCGTTCATCCCTGTCTTCTTGGAAAATATTGAAAAGCTAAAAGCAAATGTCAAAACTCGGAAAAGTTGAAATTTTCTCCATTTTTCCTGAACATGATGAGAGGTTGGGGTTCCAGTCTCAAGGGTCGCAAAATCAGCTTAGGCAGGTCCCTCGCCGACTTTCAATGGGAATCACAGGGCGACCTAAGCACTTTTTAAGCTCGAGATGATGACACTTGTAGCTGAGTGCGTTTTTGCTTCAGGGAAGTCGAACTAAAGAAAGTCGCTGTGAATTTTAAGAGAACCCCCTCCCTGACCCAAATCATACAATTTTAAATTTATTTATATGTTTTTGTATATATATTTAATATAATCAATTTAAAACACATACAATTTTTGATAAATGCTCTTTTACAATGAAATGAAAAATGTTTGGTTTTCCACCTTTTTTGATTCTTTGCTCTTTCACATTTTACATATAATATAAATTATTTTGTTCAAGTTTTCCTTGGTTTCTTTTGATTTTTTCTCACACATAGTTTTACATAATAACAAAGTAAAATTGTTTAAGTATATGTAATATATATATATATCGATATATAAGTGTATATATCTCATACATTTGCCAATTACTAAATAAATGTTATTTTGTTGGGTTTTTGTTTTATATTAAATTTAAATTTAATTTTGTTTTGATTTTTTGCTCGTGGCTTTTGATTTTGCGCTCTCACGTCTTTGTGTTGCATTTCTCTTCACTTTCTTCTCTACTTCTCTTGTTCCAACTTCCACATCTATTAAATTAATAATTTTTCAATGCGTTTTGTTGCTTCGACTTAAGCCTACAACTAAAATATTTTTTTAAGAGTGTAATTTTTGGTTTTGGTTTTTTTTTTTTTGCTTAGCGCTAGTAAAATTGTATTTTTGATTTTCTTGTGGTTTTTGCAGCTTGACCCTACCAAAGGTCATACAAAATTTTGATTTATGCTCAAGGTACGTTGCAAGTGGTTTTTGGGTTTCGTGTTGTAAAATTTATTTAGCTTTAGATTTTTAAAAACATATTTTTATTATTATTTTTGATTTGTGCGCTCTTCTGTGTGAGGGTTGCAGTCATGCCAAATTGTAAGGAAATAAAAATAATGATAAGCCATTGCCAAAAACCCGAGCCCAAAGAAGGTAAGGAATTTGCATGGGGTGGCTGCCAAATCACCCTTGGCAAATGCAATTTTTTCATTTCATTTTCATTTTTGTTTTATTTTTATATAAATTGCAATTTTTCCAGTTCACTTTTAAACATGCAAATAGCGGCGGACACCCTTAAATCGATGCAAATGCACCATGGGGTAGCACTGCATTTGGTCAATTGTTTGCGCCCTTAAAAATAGCTGGCAGTAGATTTTCCTAAATTGCCATAAAAATTCAATAGAAAACATTTTTGGGGGAAAATCTCGGAAAAATATTTATGAAATTTGCCTACCATCCCCTGGTCAACCTGGGGGTTGTTGTTCGAGTCAATCTTTAATTGCAGCGCTGGCAGCCGGAAAAGTATCGAATATCTGGCCGTAATCAATGAGATGAAATTTGCATGGACACGTGACAAATAATTAACTGCCAAAACGGGCGCATTTCCCAACCCAGAGGGTGGCTGCATTTAATCAATAGCCATGGCAATATCGATTTTGATTCCGGCTTAGGAACTTTTTTTTAGAACTTCAAACAACTGCAGCTGCTTACGCGACCCTCCAACTTGACCCTCACATGACCATGCTGGGTTTTTGTTATCGTAGTTTCCTTTTTTTCCATACAGATGCATTTTTTAATGCAAACATACTAATCAGGGGGTTGGTCAAGGCCTGACCCAAAACCGGAAACAGTTTCACTTATTATGTTTTCCCATTTTTTTTATGAGGGTGCTGTTTTTGGTTATATTTAAAAGAGATGTGGAAGGAAGGCAGCTGCTTGTGAGTTTTTTAAAATGATTAAACAAGTCGAAGATAGGCTCTCAAGCTATTGTTGACAAATTGAATCAAATGGCAATTTAATAATTGAAGAGGCCAAGGCGTTGGACCAGCATATAACACCCCGAAAAATGAAGGTCCCCTATGGGAAAGTTTTCCAAAAAAAAAACGAAACAAAGAAAAAGGTCTTCCCCTATCGGCGACAACTTCACAGTCGATAAGTAAAAGATTGTGATTTTTTAAGACCTTGGACTCGGGTCTGGCACACTTCAATTAGGGTTAAAAGTACATGCTAATAAATAGAGATATCAGAAATCAACATTCAAATAATAAAAGAAACTCAAGTTTAACAAATACAAATTGCATGACATTTATTCAATACATATATACACATTTAAAGTAAGATATAAGAACTAAGAAGTAAATGGAATATAAAATAAAGTTACGATCTATATTTGTAGTTCTATGTAAAATTTCATTTCGATTTTGAAGTTCAAATTTTTGGTATTGTAGGTTCGGCGAAGTATTTGCTAAAAGGCACGCAGCATTTTAAAAAACACACGTTTTTAAAAAAAGGAAATTTCAAATATAGCAAATAGTTCCTCGCCGATCCGTATTCTTCTTGGAGCCATCCACTCATCTTGGGCAACTCCTCTCGCCGAAGAACAAATTCCTTAAACACTACAAAATAATCGGCAAAAATCGTCACCCAAAACTGAAGAGTTGATGGATCTGTTTTGGCTTCTGGTTTAATATTTTAGTTATTATAATCCTTATACGTTTGACTAGAATGTTTTGGTTCTTGTTTATGCGACTAGCTGTGGTCTTTGGAATGTTTAAAATTATAATGGTTAATTAAATCATAGGATATATTTTAGAATTTCAACAAAGTATAGGTTAAATGTAATTCTGTTTTGAGGTAAAGTTACTACAAAAAATTTGATTTAGCTTTAAGGTTTGCCTCTACTGCAGTTTTAATGGTTTCGTAGATTTTTCTTTATAAATTCATTTTATTTAAATTATTGTTTTCAAGTCCGTCTGAGGTAGCATTTTTGTTATCTTTTTTAACGTTTCATAATATATTTAATTTATTATTATGGTAATATTTTACTTGCGTATGCTTTTTTTGGTTTCTTTAAATATGTTTGTATAAAAAAGTACTAATGGTCATTGTACTTTTGCCCTGAGTTGTTTAAATGTTTTTAATGTTTACCTTCTGGCGCTAGTTTTCTTTCTTTCTATCTCGTACTTCCCCTCGCTATCGAAAATCTGAACCTTTTATGGTGTTATCTTTAACAACTTTATATGTACACGTTGTGCGCTGGAATTATGTTTTAGTGAAGACATTTCTTTGGGTATAACTCGGTTCAGATACGGCTAATAAAAGAGTGTTTATATAGAGGATGATAATTCAGGGCCATCTTGCAGAACATCCTAAAAGTGTAGTCTTCGCTAAAAAGATTTTGATTTTGAGCAATTTGTTTGTGCTGAAGCTTTACCATAGCATTGTTATTATGCCATATATATGCTATATTTGTGCCGATCAGCCCTAATCTAAGCACGACAAACCCACGCCATATCTAGATGAGAAATGTATAATTGTAATTTTGATTTATGCTGCTGCTACTACGATATATAATCCTTCTAAGTGGTATATATAGTAATTTTTTCTCCATTTTCTGCCTCTTCCCCTTCGCCTAATCTATGTACGTATTTAGATTCCATCCACCATCTCATCTTTCTGCAACTCGTTTACGTTAAATTACTATTACGCATAGGAACTTTGATAGTTAATCACTAGAGATATATGTTATAGGTTGCGGTATGTTATGCTTTATGCTTTGTCATGCTTCTATCAAAATATATATATTTATATATATGTTATTTTGATGATTAGCACAGTGTTGCCAGCTGAAACGGACTTGTTCTTGTTGAGTTATAGGCTATAGATTTTGTGATCAGTGCCATGTTGGACATGGTTAACTTTTGGGCCCGATATAGGGCTTAGATGTTGATCGATTTGTTGTATTATGGTTTTTTGTATATATTTAAGTTTAATTATGAGCTCAACTAATATGCGCACTCAGTCTTTTGTAGTTCCACTATTTTGTCTTGTTCATGTTCCTAACTTCGTTTGCTTAACTATTTAGTTTTTGGGGGGATTTCTTTTTTGGAATTTCTGGGATGGGGGCACTCAGGAGGTAAATTTTATATTGTTTTTTAAGAATTTACCATTTAGAGTGCCCCTATCCCTTAACTTTTTGGGGGTTCTTTCGTTTCTATGGCTTGAACTTACGCTGGCAACACTATACCTGTTGCATGTGGCACCTTTAGGCCGGTGTGAGCCGGAAGCTGAGCGTGGCCGACGCCGAGGCCCGAACCCTTACCGGAAGGTAGACGAGGGCTGGGGCGAACTGCATCTCCGAGTCGGCGTCGGCGGGCTGCAGGTGGAAGGCCTGCATCTGATATGCTTCCTCTGCCCGATCCGGTTGGGCATAGCTCGCCGGCTTGCCACTTCCGTTGGCCAACTCACCGCATCCCTCGAAGGGTGAGGTGGCCGCCGATCGATGGTTACCACTTCCGTTTCCGCTTCCCAAACCATTGGGTGTCGTCGGGGGCTTTGAGGTGGATCGACGGCGTTGAATCTTGGGTGAAGTTGAGCTGGTTGCCTTGGGGGAGTAGGCGGCTGGTGATGCTCCTCCTGCAGTGGGCGAATGGGAGGCGACCTTGGGTGCGGAGGTGCTGAGGTTGGTGGGCTCTAGAGGTGGCTCCGGTTCTTCGGATTTGATGGGCGGAGGTGGCACCACCGCCTTGTTGGACTTGCTGCGCGATTTACCCGAACTCCTGGGTGGTTGCTGCGGTGGCGGCGTCTCCATGGGCAACTCCATGCCCTCGCCCCCGTTGTTGAGCAGCGCATGGGAGCGCTCGTGGATGAACAGGAAGGCGTAGTAGGGCGTGGTGAAGGGACACAGTGAGCACTGGTACTCCTTAAACCTGCCAGATGGTTCGCCAAACATACCGGGCAGCGGCAATGGTGGCATCTTGGGCATCTGCTGTTGCTGCTGCTGCATCTGCCCAAAAAGATGCTGGGCATTGAGGTTCTGCAGGGCTTGGGCGAGATTAGGAGCGGTATTTCCAGCTCCGGATCCCGCTGCACTTGGATTACCACTACCACTGCCGTTGGGAATCTTTAGCGTGGGACTGTTGGGCTTGCTGCGAGTCGACGATGAGGTGGTGTCTATTTCCCGGAGACGTTCCACTCCAGCGGTTCCATGCTCGTTCATCAGATGAGAACGCAGCCACTTGAAGCTCCGGAATTGGCGAGAGCAAAGTGGACACACCTCGTGATTGGAGTTGGAGGAACTGCTTCCGGCACTGCCCTCCACTGTGGGTGGTGAGACATTGATATCCTGATCCTGCTGGGCTGGCTGCGATGCTGCAGATGCTGCTGCTGCTGCGGCAGCCGCATCCATCTTGACCCCATTCTGACCCCTGGGCTGCGGCAATGGAGATCCCTCCTCGATGATGCCATGGGTGTTGTGCTTGTGCACCCGCAGGAAGTACTTGCTGCACAGCTCCTTGTTGCAAATGTTGCACACCACTCCGCCGATTTGGGCGCCATTCTCGATCTCGATGCCGTGCATCCGCTGCATGTGCGTCTTCATGAAGTACTTGTTGCACAACTCCTTGTTGCAGATCTCGCAGTAGCTACTGGTGGGTGTGAGGGTATAAGCTGGACGATTCCCTGGAGGAGCAGCTGGAGTTCCTGGACCGCCCGCTGATGGCGCCACTGGACGTTCGGGCGTGAAGAAACCCTCGCGCAGGGGACTTCCACTCAGTCCTCCATTTCTGCCCATGTGCACCTCGGCGATATGTTGCTTGAATTCCTGGGTGGTGGCGAAATCCCGATCGCATTGCTGGCAACGCAGATCGCCAGCTGGTGGGGATCTGGCTCCTGGAAGAGCCCCTGGTGGTGTTTGGGGATTATACAATCCAGCCATGGGATGTTGGGGTGCCTGCTGCTGATCGGGCAGGGGAATTGGTATGGGCATGGGCAGTTGCATCTGGCCAGCGTGCTCGGTCATGAGGTGAGCTCGCAGGGCGTACTGGTTCTCCTGCTCCTGGCCACAAAGGTGACAGGGCAAAGGACGCTTGCCATTGATGTCGTTGAGTTGCTGCAACATGGACTGCAGTTTCTGTAGATTCTGCAGGCCCACCACCGAGCCATTTAGCTTGTCTTCATCATAGCCCTCCGGTGGCGTCTGTTGTTGCTCCAATTTGATCCTCTTGCTGGGCTGCTCTGACTCCAAATCCGCTTCCGGTTCGCGCTCTTGCTCTTGCTGCTGATCCATCGTGGCAGCTGCCGCCTTGGCCAGCATCAAATTCAGAGGCATAAATGGCCATGCACTGGGCATCTGGGCCGCCTCATCCTTGCCTCCCTGCTGCGATGCCACATCTTCTGGTGGCACAAACAAACCATGCCGCTTCCACTTGTGGGTGCGCAGGAAGTAGCGATTGGCATATTCCCGGTAACAAAGCTCGCAGAAGAACTCAGGAAACTGGACGCCCAGGCGACGCAGCTTGTCCGGATTAAAGTTGGAGTCCTTGGCCTGCTGGTGAAGATGTGAGGGCAACTTCCTGGGTGGCGGTACAAAGCTCAGCTCCTCCTGTTCCAGGGTGAAGTCCTCGCGGAAACCCTCAGGCAATTGATACGGCTTGACCTCCTGACCTTCCTGTGACATTTCCTGCTTGATAGCCGGCTGCAGTGGCTCATTTGGACTTCCCCGAAGGTTTTGCGATGGCATGGGCGTCTGGGAGTTGGGTGAATCCTGGGCACCCGGCTGCATGTCATGCTGTTTGGCCCGATGACGACGCATGGCGAAGATGTTGGTGAACCGCTTGGAACAGATGTCGCAATGCACAGAGGCCACGGGATTGGAGGTTCCTCCAACTGGCTGAGCATCCTGCTTGGCCAAAACCTGAGCCTCCCTTTGCAGCTGGAACATTTGACTCATGGAGCTCACACTGGGATTAGGGTGTCCACTGGTGTTGTTGTTACTACTGGTAATGTTGTTATTGTTGTTATTATTATTGTGGTGGCTGGAAGTGTTGGAGCTGCTCGATTCGCCGACGGGATCGAAGATGCCATGCTTGTTGGCCTTGTGTGTCTTGAGGAAATACTTGTTGCAGAACTCCTTGTTGCACAGTTCGCAATAGGCCTCGGGATTGAAGATCCTCAGGGGGGGACGATTCAGGCCATCTACTCCAGGAAAACCAGACATGCCAAGAAGTGGTAGATATCCAGCTGGACCCAGGGCTGCCTCTGGTGGGAAGGGAAATGCAGGTGGCATGTGCGGACCATGCGGATGATGCTGCGCCTGCTGCATGGCCTGGAACCAGTGCTCTTGTTCTCGCTCCAAATCCTTGCCATGACCATTGGTCATGTCCTGCTGCATATTATGATCCTGCTGCGGACTGGGTATGTCGGCACGCTCCAGTTTCACCTTGATGGAGGCCAGGAAGTCGGCGGGATCCTGTTCACCGGACCTATCATCGCCGTGATCCTGCAGCATATGCAGGCTCAACTTGAACTCGGTCTCGAAACTCTCGCCGCACTGCTTGCAGTAGGTGTGATAGGGATTCTCGCGCTGCTTGCTGGATTCTGATATGTCTGCCATGGCTTCCGCTTCCGTTTCCGCTTCCACTTCCGTTTCCGGTTGTTGGTGCTGCTCCTCCTCCTGCTTCTGCTGCTGCAGCATCTCGAAGGTCTCCTTCAGTTGCTCAATGGATTTGGGCAGGAACATCTTGGACAACTTCTCCTCGTAGTCCACCGTGGAGGAGTCGGGTCTTTTTGGACCCACTTCACCAGAGGGTTCTCCACTCAAATTTAGGGCCTCCAGTCGACTGGGATTGTGTTGCTTGCGTCGCTTTTTGGCCGCATCGCTGAGGGCCTCCAGAAGCTGCAGCTGCATGGCTGCCGCCATGGTGGCCATGTTGGCATCGCCCACCTCCTCCTCCTCCTGCTGCTGCTGTTCCGCGTCCTTGTGCCGCTCCTCCGCTGCCTCCTCCATTTGGTCCGCCTCATTTGTGCCGCTTCCCGCTGGCTTGGGCTCCAGTTCCAGCTCCATTGCCTTGACCAAGTGGGCGGTGGGTGAAGTGCCTCCCACTCCACCACCTCCTCCTGTTGCTCCTCTTGATGTGGCTGATGTGGCTGTGGGCGTTGCTCCTGTGGCTTCATGTGGATTGTTGCTATTGCTGCCGCTGGTGTGGTTGTTCCTGTTCGTGTTGAGTGTCGATGAGTTGGAGACGTCGGAGAGAGCAGTGTCCTCGCTGCTCAGATCTGGCGGTGGGGTGGCATATATGGATGCAGCCATTTTGGATGATATTACTGAGGGGGAAAAGGGGAGAAAGATGGAGAGGGAGAAACATTGTAGTGGAGAACTTTTTAATTGAAGTCGAAGCCATGCTAGCGGGGGGTTTTACTCTAACTAAAAGGGATGGGATATTAGGGTTATTTATATGCATGTATGAACATAAGGTTTAGTTTTATGTGGTGGAAACTACCATAAAATTGAATGACATAATATTAATAATAATATTTTGTAATGTGTAAAACTTTTCCCGTAATGGCAAATGTCTTACAAAAATATTAATCAATATAATAACAATAAAATCCCTTCATATACTCAACCAATTTATTCATAACTCTCCCTCCCTCCCAATTTTTCTTCAGTGTACATATTGAATGGGCTGAGGCTTAGATCGCATTATTTTTTGGCCAAAAAGGAAAACGTAGAGAGAAACGCAGAACATTTGACCAAGGATTCCATTCAATTTTAGTTTGGCTTCAACCGAATGCCACTCAAATATTTCTCCTGCACACACACACACACAAACGCCTAAGCCCGCACACACACGCAGAATATTTGTGTCTCATTTCCGTATGCGCTTAATTTCATTTTTCTGCTTCTGTCCGCCTTCTTCTGCTTTTTCTTCTCCATCATCATTATTCCCACCCATTTGCCACCCACAATACCATCTACCATTTCCCACACCATTTCGCTGTGGCTACACTTTTTCATTTTTGTGCAAATTCTATGAAAAATTTTTCCATTATATACACATACATATGTATAGCATACATATATGGGGAACGAAACTTTCTTCTTTTTTTTTCTTCTTCTTGCTGTTTGTTTACTAAGCGCCCCAGCTGCCACCCACTAACACACATACACACAACCCCATTGTGGCGCACACGAAAATTTATACAAAGTCATCCGATTTAAGGAATACAAATTTTGCTTATTTTCTTGTGTGTGGGTGTATGTGTGTTTGTGTGGCGCACACAGAAAACTTTTTGCCCCACACTATCACACACACACACACAGCCATTTTCCACCCACTTTTCCGACCCCCCCACCAACCAACACCATCACTTGAGTCAAGCATAAAACTTATAAAAATTTTCTTCAACATGACTTGGTAAAATAAATTTGATTCTCAAGAAAAGCAAAAAGGAATATGGTGGGGATGAGGGGAAAACGAGGGGGAAAATGCCTGGCAACAGGGAGGCAAAAATAGGCGGAGTTACACTGGAAGAAAACTACATAGTATGTAATTGATATAACAATATTTATTATGCAAAAGAAATTTAAGTCGGAAATTTTTTTTCGAATATTTAATGGAGTTTACGGGGCTAAAAGGACCAGTAAAAATAAAGACCATTGTATTAAAAGAAACTACTAAAAAAATTGCAAGCCAGAGTGTTGTTGCATATACTCCTATTTAACAATGTGAAAGTATAAATATTTATTGTTGAGTACTTGAACTCGGTACCTTAAGCATCAAATAATGCAATGTAAAGTGAACTAAATTTCTTGCTGTGCAGGAAAATTTTTTCGAAATAAACCGAAAATTCCTTTTTCCTATTTGAGCCCAGGCTAAAAGGAGAAAAGCCAAGGAGGAGCAGTCAAAGGGTAGGGGGGGGAAATAAGTTTCCAGGGGGTGGGGTTGGAGGTGGTAGGCGGAGAGTAGGCAAAAGGAATGAAAGAAAGAAAAATATTCTCAACTATGCTGCAGACATAAATTAAGTTTCCATGGTTGGAAATTGGTTCTCCAGCTACATGTTGTCGTTGTAGTTGTTGTTGACTTTGCTTTTATACAATTTCTTGAGGCCAAAACCCCACTCCCACCGCCACTGTCCTCCCCCTTTTAACCAACCCCCCATCCCCCATGACCCCGAACCTGGCACTTTGAGGAGTTAAGCAAAAATGCCTGCCAGGATGTGCGCATTTCTCTTCAGTATCTTTGTGCGTTTGTGTATGCGATAGCGAGTGTTGCTTGTATTTCGGTTGGGATTTTTATAAAGCCTAAGGTAGTTTGATGTTATTTTATTTGATTTTTTTCGCCTGCCTGCCCGCCTTATATCCATCTCTTCGTGCCAGTAGGAGGATGCCCGAGAAAAATGTTCGAAATGAAAATGCCAACAGAGTGTAAACAAAACCATGTACTCCTTGACTAGGTATACATATAGTAAATGTGCATGTGTACACTGTATATTTTGAGACTCCACAAGAGAAGCGGCTAATTTGGCAAACCAACATATCAACCCAGTTCTGGATGGGGGCCAGAGGACTCAGAAAATAATCTTGACACTGGCCTAAGGGAAACCAATAACGTCAGATTGGTTTTGATTCTGACATGGATAGTTGATGGTAGATGTATTTCTGATGAATATTAATCTTAGCTTGCAAGCTTAAGCCCATAAAATTGGTGTTTTAACTAATCTGAAACTAATCAAAACTTTTTAAAAGATTAAGAAAAAAGAGTTTCTATAATATTACAGAAATTTTCAGTGAATACAAAATAAAAACGTGAGTCTTGAATTTAAATGAAACTTACTAAGTTTGTTAAAGAATGAAGATGTTAACGGTTTATAAAATTTTTTAAATTTAACTTTCAAAATTTATTTTAAAACTAAAAAAAATATAATTAGTCGCGTTTGTATATTAAGTAGTACTAAAATATTTTTTAAAGTGAAGATGATAATTAAACCACAAATGCAAATTTAAGTATGTTTAAATAATTAGTTTTAAAACATTAAATTTGTGATTTTATTAAGATTTAGTAATCCAATAAAATCACATTGATCACAGGTGAAACACAACTAATAAAGTTATTTGGTTCCACTGGAGAATCATGTCGTAATGATGTATTTCTCCTTAGAATGTCACTCAGCTCCATCTTTGATATTAACTATTAAATAAACTATACAACTTTGTAGATCAACCTACTCATTAAGTATGTTTTTGATTTTCGCGATCCGATATAATTTTTGTTTAATTTTTGTTCCTATTGTCACTCGTTTATTTGGTCACTGCACATTCTCAAAAACCATTTCCTCGATCAGTGATCACTTGATGCTCTCGTTATGTTCGCGTTACGCAAGTCACTTTTGCGCATGCGCAGTTTCTTTTTTATTTTTTGGCGTGTGTCGGGATCGTGTCCTGCCAAGTGGCTAGCTCGTTGTCAACTGCCGCATGACGCAGCGGAATAACAAAAAATATCGGCTATCAATTGCCAGTTGCCGGTTGAAAATCAAAACAGCAAATAGCAATGATACTAAAATCCCAACGACACACACACAGACCTAACCCTATGTATCGTTTAATACACACACATACAATCTGGGCCCCTACCCATATCACGGAAAAAACCTCAATAAAACACCCCAAAATATCAAAAATCATAGAATTTCCCTTAAAAAAAATCCATACAGCGACAATAGAGCAGCGCTGCCCGGAAAACCATTATTGCTCCGCCCCTTTTAGTTTTCTTTTTCCTCCTCTCTTTTATTTTTTTTGAAATTTTCAGTAACCACCACAACTACAACTACAAAAGAAAGGGACGGCGACACACGAATGAGCAACAACCGCGCAACTTGGAGGGTTTTCCCCCGATATTATTGTTGTCGTGCCAATTTATCATTGTTCGATAGGATTTTCAATTTGTTTTTCCTACTGCAGAACTTCGTGTACCGCCATCGTTGTTATTGGTGTTCCGCCAGCGGCAGTTATATTTTTGTTATTTTAATTTATGCACTCCCAATGAAAAGAGTCAGAAATTCTTTTGGTTTCTTTCAAGTTGCTGTCACAGAAGCCGAAACTTCTTGACTTGAGTAGCTAGGAATCACATAAATATTCCCTGAAAGGGTTTGAGGGTTGTTCCATGTTACGAAATGTTGAAATTGGCTAATTGAAGGGTTTCTGCGGACTCTGGATTGTCACCCAGGTAAGAAGTACCTTTTTGTATGCCATTTAGTGACATTAGAGAGAGGATTTTGTAATTGTCTTTTAATAACATGATTACCAAGGGTTATTGTAAGAAATAATTTTAAGAACCTTTAAAGCTGGAAACTATTTGAGGGGATCGGTAGATCACTTTGTGAATTCCTTTCATAAGAGGCCTTAAAATCTAGGACAATCAAAAATAAATTGGATCCTAAAGAAAAGAGTTGTAAAATAATGTAAGGAAAATTGAAAAAGGGTGGATTACACGTTCCTATTATTAGAAATGATATGGGTGTTAAGTCAAAGAGCTTTTTGATCGTATGTCTTTTTTCTTTTATGAATGTTTATAATTGAGTTGATAAAAATGTCAATCAACTCTTGTCAATTTCAATTAATTATAATATCTACACTTTTAAATTGAATTAAAGACGGGTGACATTTGTTTGAGGCCATAAAAGAGTTGCTCTAAATGAACTATATTGTGTTACGGTGGAAATTAGCTACTAAATAATTGTATTCCTTATTTATAAATACTTATGTATATTATATACAAAAATTAAAACAGCAATTTATTTATGAGGTATAAGTTATGGAAATGCATAAATAAAGTGGTTCGAGTTGTCTTTATGATCAACTTAGGGTCAGGCGAGTCCCTGAAGGGATTAGGCTTTGGTTCAGTGGACATCTCCATAAATCTGAGTCATAAACTCTCCCCAGAGATGCGGCCAGTGATTGTTTGCTTCCCCCGATTGACGGATTGACTTACAGATACTTGTATCTCGAAGGACATGCCAGCTGCAAGTGCATGTGTGTGCGTGTGGGTCCAACCTTGGCCACCCCTTTACCATTTTCCCCACAGTCTTTTGCCACTCGGCACACAACACACATCAGAGGCCGAAAAAGTGAAAGTGACTTCCCCCGCATTTCCCCCAGTTTCTGCGTCTGCGCCATGAAGGTGACTCTCTTTTTTGGAGCAGCCGGCCATAGTCATATGTGTACGAGTGTGGCTAGAAAATCGCCGGTTGAACGAACCAGGCTAGCAAAATAGTCCAACAGCAACAGTCGGAACGGAGCAGTTGGCAACTCATTGGTCGGCAGGCAGCTGAATCGAATCGGTTCGTATCGGACCCCAAAAAGAACAGCCCAACCACCCACTCGGTCTGGTCTACTTTGACCTGGTCGCCATCGTGGTCGTGGTCAAGGTTTTCCCATCGACTTTCACTCTCACACATGTCCACTGTGACGCAGCCGTTGCCGGCACTTTCACTTTCGCTTTCACTCGACTGGAATCACTCGCACGCACGCACCGCCCGAAAAGAGGGGCTTCCCCTTTTCGTAGGCGCATGTCCTTGCAGTGGGCGGAATGTAAACAAAAATGCAATGTGGCATTCAAATCATTATAAATAAGACTGGATACTCATTTATGGGAAGCTTATTTCTTTCTTTTTGCTAATAATATAAAACATTTCAAATTCAAGGTATAACGTACCCTAATCTAAGCCCAATAAACCATAATTTATGTATTTTAAGTCTCAACTAAATAAAACCTATCAATGTCTTGTGTTGCTCTTAATATCCCAAAGGGGGTTTCGACTACAAGAGAATAGTATTAGTATTCTATTTTTTTGGTATTAGAGATTTAAGTTAAATTTTAAACGGAACATTTAAAAATATTATATTATATATATATTATATTATTATAAATAAATATGACTTAGATAAATGTTTTCTGAAATTGCAAATATTTCTGAAACAAGATTTTTATTATTTTGTTATATTATATTATATTATCAATTTACAATTACTATTTTAAATTTTTGTGGTTTCGTGGATGCCCGACATATAGGGTGCTCAGAATTGTAACACCCGCCCAACTCGTTGGGTACCATAAAAGTAATTATTAAATTTAAATTCGAGCAAGGACCAACCTACTTCGCACCCTTAGCCTAGCGTGTCCTGACGAAATGTCGCTTATGATTGATACGCCCCTTGCAGCCCATATGCCACACTTTCACCTACAACAGCAGCCCCTGACAGGACACCCCCGCCCGAAATGCGGTATGTGGATTGCAATTAATATTTCTGATGAAAATCAAATTGAAATTATGCGTGGACTCAAAAATGTAAATGGAAATGGGAATAATAATGTGTTAGGGGATCGGGAAATCAACCCCTAGACTTGGGAGTAATGATCTCTGTTGGTTTTTCTTCTTATGCGGGGGAGGAATCAGTCAATGGGACGGGTTTTGGTGTCGCCTTTCCGCGTTAAATGTGTGCGACAAATTACTTTATTAGAAATGCAATGTTCGATATACGTGAGATGCTGCTAAGTTTTTTGATGTCTCAAGATTGGGGTGTTACTTTGAAGTGTGTTTGGTTAGGAAATCAGTTTTTCGTGTTCTCCAATAAGTAACGCAAGTTGGTCAAGAAAGGAAGATTCTATTGGATTGGTAACCTGACTGAAATCGATAACTAGCATATCTATTAACAAATATACGCATATATCAAAGGGAAATAATATCCAATGACTTACATTATTGTAGTATAAACACCTAGAATAATTAGCTTTTAATTGCCATCAAATACGTTAATAATCTGAGAAAGGTAATGACCATAATTGAAAAAGAAAACCTACTTAATTCTTCAGAAACCGTAATCATTTGAAATGTAAGAAATAAGAAGTATGTCGAACCAATTTCGTAGAACTTCCTTTGACGTAGCTGCAGAAATCCTTTGCCCAAAGCCCTAAGCCAAGCGTCAGGAAAAAAATCGGAAAAACATTTCCAGTTTCTAGGTGCCCAGCTCATTAGTGGGAAATCTCATTAGAAACCAATGAACGCGCAGGGAAAACAAACACGTAAATATGTATTGGAGGGGGAGTGAAAAACCCTGTAATGAGAGCTTCGAAGGCCTGTAAATCGTTAACGGTTTGATATTTTTTCCATCATTTTCACTTTCACATCTCCATGGCGCATGGGCCACAAAGTGAAAAATTAATTTTCCCCAACCATTTTCATACCCCTCCTATACACACACACACACATACACCATCTATTTTCCGACCAACCGAAAAACGAAAAGCCAACAAAAACTATTTCCATCTCTGTCGGGCACTAAAACTTTTTTCTATCAAATAATATTTTGTACAATAAACTAAATGCGAGTGTGTGTGTGCGTTCCACCCTCTGGGCCTATGTGTGTGTGTGTCTATGTGTGTGATAAAATAAAAATACGAAAAATATGAAAAAACGAGGAAAATTAATAATGAAACTCAAACACAGAGACAAGGACAAATGCTGTGCACATACATAAGCCAGTAAAAGTACGTATGTGTGTGTGTGAGTGCAGAGAAAATATGGATGAGGGGTTATAATAATCATGTTTATAATAAGGCAAGTGTTTTCCTTGGTTCTAATGAGACCGAGAATATATGTAGTTCCTTATCATCTGCCTTATCGACATGATGAGCTTCTTGTGGAAGCAACCCCCTTAAGTATGCTGCAACTATTTCGCCAGAGAAATCTATCGTCCAGGAACTTTTCATCCAAAAAAAGAATACAAAAGAAGAAAAATTCCATAAATTCTAGCTTCTTCTTCTTAGTCGAACACCCACACAGGGAAACAGAGGGGGAGAAGTTTGCAATTTTATCAGAAATACACACACACACACACACACACACTGACAGCCAGGGGAAAACCACCACCCCACGCCTCTTTTTTGGCCCCCGAAGCGAGTTTATGAAACCATCAAATTATTTTCTTTTCCATTTCTGACACTCAAAAGAAACGGCAAACATACAGAAGGAGGGATGAAAGTGGGTGGTGGGGTGGTGGGGTATATTTTCACGGAGAAAGCAAGAAATGAAGGAAAAAAGGGAGAAAAAATTATTATTTTCCAGTTACAGTCGGCTTGGTCTCCATGGTGGCCCTGGCACATCCTTTACATTATTTTCCTGCTGCTGCTCAAAGTTTTTGCCATGTGGCCCCCCCTTTTGCCACCGCCTCTGCCCCCTTAACCCATAATGCCTGCGGGTTACATTTTGCCCAGTTTGTGTGTGTGCAGCTACTTCGTCTTATTCGAGTACGAAATTTTTATGAGAAAACGCCTGCTTGTGTGTGTGTGTGTGTGTGAGTTACTGGGCTGTATATCAAAATATTTAAAAGCAAATATAATATTGGGTGAGTTGCGGGTGGTTCTCAGGGCGCTTTATGGGTGTGTGTGTGTGAGTTTGCCTAGCTGGAATTCGGGCAAAAGGCGTAATAGAAAAACACTTAAGCCAACCCCCATCTTCTAGGCCCTGCGAAATATAAAAATGTAAAAAAAATCATTCATATATATATACAGATGTATACAAGTATATACTTATATTAATAATGAGCCGCAGCGCCAGCGCAAAGAGAAAATGAGGGAAAAAAAAAGAAAAATATTCGCTTTTCGAGTGTGTGTCTGTGTGGAATTTATTGATTTTCAGCGAATAAATATTGCCGGAGGAGCACATGGCAAGTGACTTAATATCAGTCGGCTGGATATTTACAATAGACACATGCAAAACGCATATCAATAGATATATGTGCATACTTATGGCTATGGAAATTGATTTGCCCCGCTGACGTTGCTATATGGTATATATGTACACACGTTATCGTTGAAATTTTTATATTTTTATTGTCAGTCGCTGTCGCATTAAAAATACTTAATCTCCGACGGCCCAGTTATTGCCCAGTCATAAAAAATGTGGGTGGTAAACTGGGGTCCGCATTTTAATCATGTCCACCACCCATATCGAAAATTTTACTTTATCGCAATCCCGCAATCCCGAGCCGGGCATATTATTATTATTATTCGTCGTTTCTGCTTTTACGTTATTAGCACCCGTAAGGGGACCTCGTGGCGTATGCTCGATGTGCGATAAAACCCGTGAGCTAATGAGACTTTTTAATAAATTGTCCCATTCCGGCTGGCCTCGTTTTTAGTACAATTTTCATTATTAATAAAACTTTATGACATCTATATCAGGCATTGTGCATTTTTGTTTCATAAAAAAAAGTGAGAGAGCAGCGAACACCACACACACACACACCGTTTATTATTCCAATTAAATTTACCAACTTCGTCGGACACTGTCTGTGTGTTTTGTGTGTGAGTGAGTCATTGTATCCATCAAAAAGTCGCATCTATCTTTTCGGTCTTTCTGCTTTTCGAACCAAATATTACAATGTATATGATGGAAATAAAAGATACGTGGAGAGATTTTTGAATTACGTGCTCACAGAAATTGGTTTGACAGTATAGCATACCTTTAAGAGAAAACTTTGAAGAAAGTAAAAAGTTTGCCTTAAAAAGCACCTAAAGTAATTTAAATTCTAGTAAAATAAAGAATCATATTTTTCAGTTAACGTTAATTAGGATCGCCTAACAAGGAATTTTAAAATCATTTTGTGATTTCCCTTATCTTATAAATTTCTCAAAACTATATTACAAATGGTTTTAAAAACCCATATATTCTAAATTTATTCCTGAGGTCGCCCTATATTATACCCATCATATTTATTTACATATGTTACTAAGGCTAAAAATCTTTAAAACGTTTAAAATATACTTTTTTTAAATGCTTTTCATAAATATTTAGTAGTATAATACAAAAATGTGTAAAGTTTTTAATAAAATAAGTACATACATACATGCATATGATTGGGAACATTTTTTTAGGGAAAGGATTTTTATTGGTAGTTTAGGAGAAGAATAAAAAATGCAGTCAGTTAATTTGCATAGTTCTATGTAATGTTTTTTTTCCGATTTGCTATTCATTGTGATAGTAATTTAGATCTGCAAAATAGCGTTGACTGCATATAAATAGGGGTTTTAAAGCATTCGAAAGCATTTAGCAAACACATTTTAATAAATTCGCCAATTTGAATTAATTTTCATTTCCTTTTTGTAAAGCCAATCATAATTTCGTTTCTTGTTTTTAGTGGCCAATGCAAGCGGGCATAGTTCAATAATCCAGTTATATATATATGGATTAATGTGGGTTACAGTTTGCGTAGCTGGGACTCACAATGTCTCTGGCCAGAGAGAGCATCTTTAATCCTAAGTGTAAACTTTTGCGAAAATAAACGCGCATCGAACGGAAACTCCTTGGATAAGGCATACTTTGGGCTAGTATCAAAATTTGTAATAATTTATTACTTAAGTAGTTTGTTAACGTTTAAAGCACTTTTTGGGTTTTTGATTAGCACAGCGTTTCTGGTTATAAAAATACAAAATAAGCTTGGTTATCCTTGTTTTAAATTTTAATGTGTTGCCACCACTTTTTGATTGTTATTGGCTTACAAATTCTCGGATTTTGTCACTCATTTCAAACACTTTGAACACTGAAATCGGCAGATTGATATTTGCATTTGTTTGGCTTTCATTTGCTTCTCATGGATTTGATTTGATTTTGTTGCAGCTGGAAACTTACAGAACTTGTACAGGGCGTTACACTTATTTGATCATGCCGACAAGTCCAAAACGACGCTGTGGTAGCCACCCGCGGCTACTTCTGCACCACGTACGCGTTTTCTGTAGACTGATTCGGCTTTTCCGTTTTCCCAATTGCCAGCCTGCCGCCAAAGGATGCGGACACCCACACTCGGGCACTCGAAAGAGAGCGAGAGTCCGCGAGAGAAACCACCCCCAGAGCCACCCCCAACCTCCAGCGGGCAACGCTCTGTTGCTATTTTGTTTACTTCTCGCCGCGGGGGCGTTCTACGGACAAAAAGAGAGAGAAAGCCACAGGAAGTTGTAAAGGAGGGGGTGGTGGTGCTAGGCAAAACATGTGCTAACCTTTTCCACTAACTATATTTTTGGCGCCCAACGTGGGGCACTTAAGCTAAACATGTAATTTGACTCAATTTTCGTCTTCTTAATTTTTTTAAATTTAAAAATATAATTTTTATTGTAAAAATAAAAAAACAGCTGGAAATAGTAAGGAGAGGCAGTATTGAATGACTAACCAATATTTTGGCGCCCAACGTGGGGCCTTCTAAGGACTAATAAATTTCTTTGCCTTACATTTTCCATTTCTAAAATTCATTTTTGATATACAATCAAATTAAAACGAATCATACATTATTATTTCACACCCATGCCATATTTATATGTATGCAACGCGCCCACTTGATGGATTCGCAATAAAAGCACACATCTATACAAGCACACTAATCCTACCTTCTGCTCACAGGACATGCGTATTAGATAAGTCAAAAAATAAATATTCCACTCAGAGCACCGCTCTCCGGACCATTTTTTGTTGTTGTTGCTAAAACAGTTTATCAACACGACCAAGTCTCTGATAAAACAATCATCGTTTATGGTGCAACACGCTTCAACCGCCGCCCCCCAGCAGCATAATTGAGATATAGTCCAGTGACCAGACCAGTAACATCAAAACGGGGTGGTTAACAAATCGAGTCGAGTGGAATGGCCAGGAGGACAGTCAAAAGTGGTTGGAGTGGATTCGAGTATAGAGTGGTGTGGACATGTTCTGTAACCGCATGATTAGAAATCGAGCAAAGTCGATGACAAAGCAGCGGGAGGAGCTGAATCCTTATTTGGGGAGGGAAATCAAGGACTGGGGGTGGAGTGCCAAACTAGGTTAAACTCAAACCCTTCCATTCAAATTTTTGCTTAATGATTTTTGAGCTAGTTTATGACAAACAATATCAATGCAAAAGCGTAACCTGCGTGCGACCCGTTTAACTGCCTTTCCCGCTGTTTGGCCTCAGTGAACCCTGCTTAAACGACTGTTCCTCTCCGAAAACGGAGCACGCAGCGGAAATGAGTGGGCATAGTTTTAGCATTTTCCTTTAAATTACAAAACAAAACTAAAAACAATAAAGGAAGTTTCGGGAAAACCAGTCGACTCATTCAGTATCCTTTGAAATCTTTCTGTGAGAATCGTGGTCTAATTAACTAGGCATAACAAAATTTTAATTATCATATATAGATTACATTTAATTAGTTTTGAAACTCAATTTATTACAGCAAATGATAGCATTTATAAAATGATTTAAATATAAATATTTAGTAGTTAAAAATAATAAAATATAACTTAGAACCATTAATTAAACCTCTTACTTTGTAAAGAAGCCGCTTTAACTGAATCCTATTGTATTAATGCCCTTTGGTATAGGGTATGCATTACAAGAAAAGTCGAATGAGAAATCAAATATGCGCTTAGCACGATATATTCAAATTGTTTACGTTTTCTGCCGCCCCCGAGGACAGCGGATTTTTATTCGACTTTTTATATGCCACATAAACCAGGACTGTGCGTCAGTACGCGACTTTACAATAAAAATCCCAATCCTCCTCTCCGAGTGGATTTATTTATCACCCTTGCTGCTGCTGGAAGTTTTGCGCTGACGGTGCTGCAGCAGCTCCTGATATTGTTCAATGGATCCATCCTCATGCTTGGAAGTGAAAGAGACGGGCTTTTCAACCTTGGCCTGCTCATCACTGGCGACGACTTTACTGCGCTTCGACTTCTTAAGTTTGTCGCGTACGCGTTTTCCTAGTCGGGACTCTGCCAGCACCTGGCTGACCTTGGAGCTTTTCATGTAGCGTGTGCGCCAGGACTAAAAATAAGAGGTTTAGAGGTGATTACCAACATTATTGTTTAGATTGACATATCGAAATACCTCGGAGTTTGGCTCCTCTAATTTGTCGCGCTCATCCTCGCTTGTGTCCAGAGAAATAACATCGTTGTCCATTTCCTCAGGATCGGCCAGCTTTTCCTTTTTCTCGTTTTTAATGCTCACTGGCGGTGGCTCGTCTTCCTTGGTCATCTCCTCAATCATTTCCAGATCACCGCCTATTGAAATGACATCGTCGTTTTGATCTTCGTCGTCTATGGCAGCTGGTTCGGGTGCAGGGCTTTGCTTTGATTGGGCAGGAGGATTATGGTCAACTAAGGGAGCTTCTTCCAAGGGCTGTTCTTTTGTCGTTGTTGTATCCATCTCGTCAGACTTTTCCGCCTCATCTGGTTTAGATACGATTTCAGCATTGGCGGGCTGTTCTGTTACAGCTGATTCCTCTGCCTTTGCAGGTTCTTCAGGCTTGGATGGCTCTTCTGCCTTGGCTGGCTCTTCGGGCTCATCGCGCACTTCACCTTCCTCCGGCTCGCTTTCTACGACTGGAGCTGGTGGCTCCGCTGCAGCTGGTTCAATGATTTCCTTGGACTTCTGTTTTGTGCCCTCATCATCCGTACTGTCGCTGATCAGCAATGTTTCCGGCTCTGTTTGTATGGGTATCACATCTGGTGAAGCAGAACGCGATTTGGAACGTAGCTGCTTGGGGGAATCCTTCTTTGCAACCAAAGTTTCGGACGGTGTTGGAGGAGGAGCAGGGGCTGGAGCTGGCACTTCCTTTTCTGGTGACGTCTGTCGATAGTTCCGCTTGATCTTGATTTTCTTTCGGGGCGCCGACTGTTCTTTGCTGCTACTATCTGCATCTGCCGAACGGATCAATGTAACCTCTTTGGCTGCTTTACTTTCATTAGTTTTGCGGCTGCCCGACTCCTTGTTTTTGGAGCTGCGCTTTTCCTTTTCCTTCCGCTTAACTTTCTCTGCTGGTACCTCGTCATCATCATCCGATTTGACCTCTATCTTAGTGATTGGCTCCATGGCAAGTTGAGAGCGAATGGCTCGGGCGCGCGCTTGAAGCTCCAGCAATTCCAGCACACTCATCTGACCGCCCGCTGTGGAAGAAAATATGAAACCTTAGTAACCTAAGCCACTTCAAGTCATAGGGACACTGATGTAGAGGGCAGTTGTCATAATGTGTTCATTCGATCTTGTTTAGTTTTTATACATTAATAAAGTTGATACTCACACTCCTTGTTTTCATTTCCATTGTTCGTTTTTTTGGCTCTGAGCTTCTTCTTGTCTAAAATTTAAATTATATTGAAACAGATTGCATTAAAAATTGTAGATAAAGTATAGTTTAAATTAACTGCACGCCAGAATGCCGATCAACCAGCAAGCGGTGGAGCCGCAGTTAGACAGCCAGACTGCTGAGGATCAGGGAGAGGAGGAGGAGCAGCCGGAAGACGAGAACCGACTGGAGAAGTTTACGGTGAGGCTCAATGGACAGCATGACTTGGAACAGCGCTTAAAGGATTTCAAAGCCGCCTGTGAGGCTCATGAGAAGCATGCCAGGCGGCGAAAGCGGAGACGCTACTACCATCTGGGTCTGGTGGCCAAGCTGGTGACGGAAACCACCCATGACGAGCTGCGTCGCATGCTGGAGAATGGCACCTACACTTTTCACGTCGATACGGTGGCCAATAAGCCCGACGAATTGAAGGCTATTCTGGACACCATGAACATTGCTATTGCGGCACACACTGAGGAAAGGGAACTTCGCCTCACCACCGGCTTGGCGTTGGAGATTAATGGCGAGTGCTGCCGCGTTGGCAGACTGAGGAACAACTGCACCGTGATGCTGGCGAGAGGTGGGGTTGTCACTCTCACCACCGATGAAGCGTACCGCTACAAAGGCTACAAGGAGATCGTCTACGTGATAAATCTGCGGGCTTATCTCGCCTCTGTCCAGCTAGGCGACATTGTGCTGATCGGACGTGAAGTTAGGGGTCGGGTGGTGAAGACCCTCCGCGAAGCACTGACCGTGATGATCATCGATGCTGGTCTGGTGGCCTCCTACGACTTTATAGAGCTTCCCAGGCAGTGCCACAGTCTAGATCCCGAGGTGTATCCCGATCTGTATATGAAAGACCTGGAAATGGCCGCGTCCATGAACGCCAACTATGTGGTTTTGCCTAAAATTCGATGCAAGAGCTTTCTTCGAGCCATCCGGCAGACCCTGAATTCTGGTTTCAGCCTAAAGTTGATCGGAATGATCGACTTTGAGTATGTGCGGAGCAACATGCTGGATCTGCTGGGCATCATTAAGCTGGTAGACTACATTTGGATTCCGGACATGTTCAACGTTAACTGCTGTGTCTACAACTACATTATGGAGGACGTGCTGCCCATTTCGCAATGCCAGAAGAAGCCGGTGATTGGCACGGTACCGCTGGAGCGTTGCAGCGATTTCAAGCGGTTCGAGTTGCATGAGTTCCTGTGGAAGGTTGACGCCATCCACATCCAGAAGAGTCCATGGTGCAACAAATATCCGCTGATTGTTAAGAAGCTGATGCCCATTAAAGATTATAGAGTTGGTGTTGTCCAGAACAAAATGGTGGTGAAGAACATCCTGACTTCATACCAGACGGTAGTGAATTTTATCATTCGGACAATCAGCTCTATTGAGTGCCAGGCCATATTTTTGTTCACCAAGTGCGAGACCGCCAGCGTGGCCCTTTCCCGCGTTGAGATCTACTGCCCGGTGTATATGATGATGCCTCTGGAGGACACAGACGATGCGGAAACAATAACCTGCAAGGTGGAACTGGCTCGAGCGCTTCACTTACGCCGAAATATGCACCCGGTTTTGTACACCAAGGAGCTCAACGAGTGCAACTACAATCCCATTGAATTTGGAGTCGATTTCATGCGGAGGAAGGGCTGCTTGGAAGTTGGCGACTTTGTGGTCACGCTGGAGGTGGGCAAGGAGGACACTGAGAACGTGGCCATCGGCATAGGTGAGGATGTCTGTATCCTGCGTGCATTCTACGTGTCACCACTCTTCGCCTGCGAGAAGTTCAAGTACGGTGGCTAACTTTCCGGCGTGCAGTTGTGCAGATAACACAGATTAACCAGCTCTAAATTAAATGTAACTTATGCCAAAGCACTCACTTCTTCGGGATTCCTGACCTCCAATGTCGCTGTCCGAGGAAATCTCCTCCAGAGAAATGTGTTCTGAAAGGGGGCTCTTTAGGGAGTGGTTCTAAGAGTTAAAGAGTGCTTAAACATACCCTCCTTGTGCTCCACATCTGAATCTTCAGAGCTTTCGGTGTCTGTGGGACACCTGGTGCCTTCTATAATGGATTTCAGCCGCTTTGTGGACAAGCAGAGGAGCTCCTCCAGGCAGAGTTCCTCGATTTCGTCAAGGGGGGTTTTCTGTGCAATGATGGCAGTTAGTAATCTCATTATAGGCATTTTTTAACCCACCTTTAGAAACTCCGGCGCCAGGTTCATGATAGTTTTCGGTTTTAGGGTCCCAAAAATTTGTTTCACCAGCTCCAGACGGTCGTCTATATAGTGGGTCATCGGGTGCAGCGTGCGGTCCTCCTCCATCTTTTCCTTCTTTATGCTGATGGGCTTGGGGATTTGGTCGCTTTTGCTGTGCTTTTTCGCCTTTGAGCCGCTCATTTTATCCAATTTGTTGTCAAATTAAAAACCAAACAATTTTCAGTCTTTCAGCCAGCGTTGCCACTTTGATTAATGACCGGTGCACAGTGGTGCAAAGTTAGGATGCTTTGCGGTGTATGTTAAACTAAATGTGAAAAAAAGTTAATGAACGCTAAAGTTAAAGTCTGCAAACGTACTACTAGGTTATAAAAAAAACTTAAAAATTTGTTTGTAATTTAAAAATACTTTTTTCTTTTTCATTTCTTTCACGAATTTAATTAACAGAATTTCTATTACAAAATTGAAGTGTGTTACCCACTGTGTGCTGTAGCTTACAGTGTTATTATTGTCCGTGCAGAACAGCTGATTCTGAAGCGGTGTAAGTTTGTGAAAATTCGTCGTGCGTTTTTCTGTCAAAAATTAAGAAGGTAAGCACAATTATTAATTAGTTTTCCAACTGTGAGTTGAGAAAAATGGTTGCAAGCAGAGTAGATAGAAGTTTTCATTTGAAAAGGTCAGTTTATATTGAAAAACTTGTGTTTTTATTTGAAGAGCTGTTACGCGCAGTGAGGTTATTTCGAGCAGATTTCAGTTAAAGGTTATTACGATTTGTAAGGTGAGTTAAAGACTATTACATGCCAGGTTAATCAAAGAAAACATAAACATGCAAAATAAAATGCTGCCGCGAAAAGCGTTACATCCCCTGTTAACTGCTGTTAAGTAACAGTGTTGGCATATTTAGGGCATTTCATTTGGGCGGTATTTTCTGACGGCTCTGCCAGGGCACACTGAACATCTGTTCCACGGAGAATGGCTGCGATTTCGCGTCGGTAAAAATAGCAAATACTCGTTGATGTGCTGTGGGAAGGCCTCCTCCCCGGCTCCACAGAGGCCCCGAAAGAAGTGAGCAAATGTGCGCGCCGCAAGATAGTAGCCGTCGAACGAACGATAGTGACGAAAGCACGTAAATTCAAGTATCAGCCGCCCCGCAATTACGATGAGTGTCTCGCGCGGCAGCGGCAACACAACACTGGACCTGCAGCCGCTCCTGGCGGACGGCGATGATGACAGGGAGCAGGAGGAGAAGCTCGGTGGATCGGGGGGAGCATCGCTACTTAATGGATCCGGCTCGAAGGAGCTCAGTCACCGGGAGCGCGAAGAGTCTGCGGTGTTCGTCAAGAAGATCGGCAGCGCCTTGTTCTACGGCCTGTCCTCCTTCATGATCACGGTGGTGAACAAGACGGTGCTGACCTCTTACCACTTCCCCTCGTTCCTGTTCCTCAGCCTGGGCCAACTGACGGCCAGCATTGTGGTCCTGGGCGTGGGAAAGCGCCTGAAACTGGTCTCCTTTCCGCCCCTGCAAAGGAACACATTCGCCAAGATATTCCCACTGCCACTGATCTTTCTGGGAAACATGATGTTCGGACTGGGCGGCACCAAAACCCTGAGTCTGCCCATGTTTGCGGCTCTGCGGCGCTTCTCCATTCTGATGACCATGCTGCTGGAGCTGAAGATCCTGGGACTGAGACCTTCGAATGCGGTCCAGGTCAGCGTGTACGCCATGATAGGTGGAGCACTGCTCGCCGCGTCTGATGATCTGTCCTTCAACATGCGGGGCTACATCTATGTGATGATCACCAACGCCTTGACCGCTTCGAATGGAGTGTATGTGAAGAAAAAACTAGACACCTCGGAGATCGGAAAGTACGGCCTGATGTACTACAACTCGCTGTTCATGTTCCTGCCCGCCCTGGCCCTCAACTATGCTACTGGGGATCTGGAGCAGGCGCTGAGCTTTGGCCAGTGGAACGACTCAGTGTTTGTGCTGCAGTTCCTGCTTAGCTGCGTGATGGGATTCATCCTGTCCTACAGCACCATCCTGTGCACGCAGTTCAACTCGGCGCTGACCACCACCATTGTGGGCTGCCTGAAGAACATCTGCGTGACCTACCTGGGCATGTTCATTGGCGGCGACTACGTCTTCTCGTGGCTCAACTGCATCGGGATCAACATCAGCGTGCTGGCTAGTCTACTGTACACGTACGTCACTTTTCGGCGGAAACGGGCGCCCGATAAGCAGGCTCACTTGCCCACCACCCGCGGCGAGAATGTCTAGCTTCGTCTTAGCTCAAACTCAAGCCAAAGCCATACGATATGTTTAGCGTATTCCGTACTTCGTTCTGCGATCTGCGACTTCGTATTCGATTTTCCTATAGCCACACAGCGCATCGTCTCTGTACATATATCTAGCTATGTATCTAAAAGAGTGTAATTTAGCAATTATGTAATTTTAATCACTTTGTACATTTGTCCGCATGCAACTGTTTCCTGCATCGAAAGTGTCATAAGTTATAGAAATACACAGACATCCAGCACCTCCGCCGCATTGGGTGTGCCAGATAACCGATTGTTTTCTATCTTCTGTTCCATTTCGGGTCGTTAGCGATAAGATTGCCTCCACCAGCTCTCCACAACTCTCCCTTTGCTAATTAAGAAAAAATTATTGCCCTCACATGTACTGCTCTAATTAGTTGTTGGAGTAAAATTTGTAATTTGTAGAACCACGTTGTGGGACTTTTCAATTACCTTTGCTTAATCGGGTGTTTATCTGTTCTGGGTAAACACTCGCTGGAACTTTGAGAATTCTACAAAACAAAGTACTGCAGTGCTGGACAATCCAGCAGCGTCATCATCTCGGCGGAATACTTATGAACGGGTTGACCGATTACGGGTTACTCTGTAGACCAGTTCGGGTTTTTCATGTCGTTCTAGGAAAAAAACATTATCAGGCCAGGGAGCGTTTCCGAGTGGTAATTATAAAACTAAGATTAGCGCGCCTTTAGTTTTTGGGCATAGACATTGTGATTTTCCGTTTGCTTTTGTAGATTGCCTAATAATAGACTTCTGTTAAGAGTAACGAATTGGATTGTTAAAGAATTTTTTGCTTTATATAGAAGTAAATAAATGTGCGCAGCTGAAGCTCTTCTGTTTGCTGTCTCCTAACTAAATATATGCTTTAAGATGGATATCTGTTTCTAAGAATTAGTTAACCCAAGCGACAAAGTTTTTATAATATACTCTTAATTGTCTAAAACTACGGACTGTAAATTTTGTTTACTTTTAAATTGTTTTTATGTGCACTTAACTTTTTAAATACACAGCATTGTCACTATAAGTAGTGACTACCCATTTATTCAAAAAACAATGACGACATTGAAATTGAGCATAAAATCCGAGTTGAGGTGCCAGTGCCCCCTGCAGCCATTTGTTTAGGTTTTATTTTGAGACCCCGCGATATTGATAGGTGGCGAATGAGGGATTCGGAGTGGAGACAGGTAATGAGGAAGCCGAAACAGGTTTTCTCGGATTAAACCGTTGGGCGGTCCGAGTGCGGTGAGGTAAATTGTTAGTCAGCATCAGCCCTGTCCGCGTACCCACATTATGGACAAATTGTTTGCTCATATTCGCTGCTATTGAAAGTGGGCACGTACGGTCGGCCCGAGCGACAAGCTTTAACCGAAGACAGGTAGTCAGGGTCATGTTTATGTGCGCTGCTGGTAATGATGATGCCGACGATCGTGCTGATAAGGTCACCGGGTGTACCTCCCCATGTCTCCTCTTTGAATCCACAGATCATCATGTTGCAACGCTGCTGGCGTTTCCCAAAGCCGCTGGCCCTGCGACGAAGTCTTACTTTGGGCGTGGTAAATAGCCAAGCGGTAGCCACAGAATCGCCAGAGGCAGAGCCCCAAGATGCCTTTGAGCGTCAGTATCTTAAGGATCGCATCGAGATATCGCCTTTCCAGCGGCTGATCCTGGGAGCAGGGTCCTCCATTGCTGCCCTACTAGATCCAAGACGGTGGGATATATATTTTTTTGCATATTTTTATAATTAATTAAATCTAATAACCATTTATTTCCCTTCAAAGTCACGACATGATCGCCTGTTTGGGCGAGACCACTGGAGAGGATGCCCTTTGGAGCATTTTGGACACCATGCAGGCCAGCGAGGAGGGTCAGCGCATCATGGCCGACAAGCCCCGCATCCACACCAGCACTATTGACTTCAAATACCTGGAAACTCTGCCACCAGATACGTTTGGAGCCTCTTACGTCAAGTTCTTGAAAGATAATGTAAGTAGAGCAGGTGATAAAAAATGTAGGAACAAGTTAGTAAACACAACACGTGCAGAAATCTGGTTCAAAGACATTCTATAGATAAGTGGGATAGGAAACCAACATCAAGATACATACTTGTGCCAAATACGAAAAAAAATTATTTAAAAGTTAAGATCAAACTTGTAATTCCGACTTCACAATATCATCTACGCTTAAAAATCTATAAAGATAACTTTTTTTATTTTTTAGGGGAGATCACCATTTAGTTATTTGGAATTAACCGAATTATATTAAGTAATTTTTATTTTTTCTTAAAGTTCAATAGAAAATAAAGCCGCAATTGATTTGATTGAATTGATTTCATAAATTGACTTGACACTAATTTCGGTAACCAACTTTCAGCAAGTCACGCCCGACAGTCGCATGGCGGTGAGGTTTTTGGAGGACCCCAAACTGGCCTACTTGATGACGAGGTACAGGGAATGCCACGACCTGATCCACACTGTGCTGGACATGCCCACCAACATGCTCGGCGAGGTGGCCGTCAAGTGGGTGGAGGCTCTGAACACGGGACTGCCCATGTGTTACGGAGGCGCGGTGTTCGGAGCAGTTCGCCTACGTCCCAAGTGAGTTCAGTGAACTGCGGTGCCCAATTATGCCTCCATTCACGCATTTGTTTATTTGTTCGTCTTCTTAGGCAGAGGCGTGCGTACTTGAAGAGCTATTTGCCCTGGGCCCTGGAGAATGGCAAGAGGACCAAGCCCTTGATGCCCGTCTACTGGGAAAAGCGCTGGGAGCAGAACATACACGAACTGCGCTCCGAATTGGGCATTACCGTGTTGAATAAAGCTTGATGAGGCGCTTAATTTTTAAATTCTGTTTTGAATGTGGAACTTATCGATTACAGCTATCCTGTCAAGTGATCGTAGTTTATCGAGGCACTATCTGGCAACTCTTGTTGAGAATTTGGAAATTAGTAGTTTTTTACCAAGGGGACTACATAATTATTAATTACATAAATAGGAAATTATAAGATGTAAATAGAACAATAATTTTAAATTAATTTTAAGTCCATTGAAAAATATTTTTAAGCATTAGTGGGAACATCCTATATTCGTAAATGATCGCATCAAAATGTAAACCCATCTGGCAACCATAGACGCTCTGTTTGCTTTTGCTGATGTGTTGTGTATTGTTTTTCGGTCCACTCTTGTTTAATGGCTAATTATCTGTAATTCCCGCACCATGACAGAGAAATTCAATGGATTTAGCCACGACGAGATCCTCAAGATAACGGGCGTGAAGGAGGGCAGCGTGGGCAAGCGGCCTGTGAATCTGGAAGCAGGTTAGATCACCATGAATGAACCACGAAGCGTGTAAACAATTATACGTTTATAATAAAAAAAACCTTCCATGTGTGTGTGAGTAGCGAAACAGGCGCTCCGGAATCAACCCGGCATTCGGCGGATGCCCGATAAGATCTTCCGGCAAGGGGATCAAATACGGAAGCAGCAGCAGCAGCAACAACCACAGAAGCCCATCCAAAAACCGGATGTGGCGAAAAAGGCCAAATCGGGAACGGCAACTCCCACGGAGAAGGCGCCAACTCCCACGGCAGAAGATGACGCAGCCCATGGATCGCTGAACCTCGAGCGCGCTCTTTCCGATTCATTAATGGAGGCACTCTATCATGGGCATGCTACAGCTAGAGATAACAAACCCACTGCCACGTATGCGGATGCTGAGGCAACGTCCACAGACGACAGTTCGATACTAAAGATCAGTGGCGGTGAAGGCCAGACCAGCAGCTCCATAGACGATGCCAGCATCCTGCCGAGCAGTAAGGAGTCCACATCGCGGGAGCGCCTCAATACTGACTCACCCTTTAAGGGCATCTCGCTGAAGGACTTCGAGCAGCATCGTCGCATGATCGAGGAGCAAAACAAGCAGAAGAAGCAAATGCTCTACCAGGCCATCGAGCAGCACACTCAGAAGACGGCGGCAGAGTCAAGGAAGATCGAGGAGATCCGACACGAGCTGTCCAAGCTGGAGAGCGATCTTGCCGTGGACGTGGCCCTGCTGAGGAAGCAGATCGACAATGCCTGCATTCATTTCTCCAATGTAGAGTGAGTGGGGGAGCATAAAACCTGTATAAAGCCGTATTAATAACTATTATCTTTACAGAAAACAATACGTCAAAATAGAGGCTCAGTTCCTAAGGGCCAAAATAGAGCTGCACAATGCCTCTGAGAAGAAGGAGCTGCTCACCGAGCATCTTTGCACAGTAATTGCCCACAACGAGGATCGGAAGGCGCAGAAGCTCACGGAACTGATGCAGAAAGTCGGCCTGGCGCCAACCGATGAGCCCCCTTCTTCGCCAACCAATGTCAATTGAGCCTAATTAGTTTGTTAAATTCGAATTGTCAGCCTGCTTCAGCCTGTTTCCCTTAATTTGACCAGCGAGGTAACTTCCTTGCTCGCTAAAAATGAAACTTGTTCGGAAACTTGATATTATATTAATTATATTTTGCTACATTTTATGAAATTGTAAATTGAAACAGGGCTTCTATATGTTGAGTGCTCTCTAATATTAGTATGTAATTATTGTTCATAGTGTAAGTGAAAAAGTGCAAATTGCAATAAAATATGTATATGTTATGTGTAAAATGAAAATCCATTTTTATATATATACAAAGGCGGTTAAAAAATTTGAAAAAGAAGGGCATTAAAAGTCGACCTGTAACTCTTATGTTATTGTTTTGTTTTGACTATGTGGCAACGCCGCAAGTTTGCCCAACAGCTGATCGTTTTTTGAGTTGAACAAACGTGCGCAAAAGCTAAACAAAATTAGCAGAAAATAAACATTTCTCAGCGGAATTAAATAAAAAACAATCCAATAATGGCTGGACGTGGAAGGGGTGGGAAGACAGGCACCCTTACAGCCGAGCAAATGGCCATGCTGGGCTGCACCAAGGATTTGCCGGTGCAGACAGCGCCGCCTCCCACATTTCCGCCTGTTTTAAACAGGCCCACTACCCTAGAGGTGGTTTTAAATATATATATAACTTAACTTACAAAAAGGTATAATTAATATAATATTCCCGTGATAGACAACTGCCACACAAAATTACCAGCTGCTGTGGAAGGAGGATTTCCTGAACCGTATGCGAGATTCCCCTTATTACATTGTATCTGCCAGCCAGGAGTCTCAAAAACTGGAACACAAGGACTGGCGGGAGGTGACAAGCCTAGCTACATATGTACTTTAAATGTACCACCCCTAATCCTGTTTCTTACAAACCCCCAGAAAGCCATGACTCGCTTGAAGCTCAAGACCCAGCCAGAATTCAATTACAAAGCCATGCCCCAGGAGCTAAACATCTCCAGTCGAAAGCGACGTGCTGCAGATGCACGTCCCAAGCTGCTGGCCAAGAAGACCAACATCGAGGACAGACTTAAGGTGCTGGAGCAGAAGGAACTAAAGTCTGGGGGCGGTGAACAGGACGAGGTTAAGCAGGAATCCGACTCGGAGCAGGAAGAAGACCAGGATGATCCGGAAGCGGCGATGGATGATGAGATGGACGAGGACAACGACTACGGCGCCACATACTTTGACAACGGTGAGGCGTTCAACGATGAGGACGACAACTTGGATGATGGTCCCGTGTACTGATACTAATAAAACCAGCGAACTGAATTCTTTTGGATCTGTGATTTACTATGTCGCCACTTTAAGCTTATTTAACACAAATTTTGGATTAATATACACGTAGGGGGTGACTGGATTAGTCCAGGCTCTTGGGCACGTAGTAGTTGAAGTGGATCACACCAGAAGATTTCACCTGCAATGGGGAACTCGGTTAGGAGGAGGTTCGAATAGGAAGAGAGTGGCTGGAACTCACGAATCCAATGGTACCGGCCAGGACGAGGATGCCAGTGATGAGCGCGGCATTGTACTTGGCGTTCCTCTGGCTGTGATGCTCCTTCCAGTCACCAGCGGGCACGGGCAGATCGTTCATGGTGGAGTGGGGACCATGACCAACGTGGTAAGCGGCACGCGACAAGGCGCCAGCTGAAATTACAGGAAAAGACTATTTAATAAGGTCCTTTAAAAAATGGGGGAACCCCTCTCTTGGGATATGATCTCATCCTAGTACCAAACTATTATGCAGATACATATCTTTAACTAAAAATTATGGAAAACATAGTTAGGAACTTGTAATAAACGATGTTAATGGTTATTATAAGGATTGGTGGGTAAACCATATCTATCCACTTCCTTGAAATCCCTCTTCTAGCTTCCCACATTATGTAATTTTTAAGGTTAGCAGTTCCACTGAAAATAGTTGATGCGCCGCTCAAACTCACCGTTCTTGAGCAGAAGCCCCTGCTTGACAATGTGCTTAACCAACATGATTGCTCGAGAGATACTGGAAATAGGTAAAATATGGTTTATTTTTACGCCAAAGAATTTTTCGCATAAAAACTCACCCGTAAGTTTTCTTGTGTCGAACAGTGTGACCGTGCTATTGTTAAGCGAAAATACCCACCCTAAAATCAGAGATGGGCTCACGAGCCTTAAAATCACTCACGCACTCAGCTTTTTTAAATTAAATTAATTAAAAATAAAGTAAGTGAATATTAATATAGTAAAACGTTTTTTTGTTATATTTTATAATATTGAAATTAATATTTCCGTTAAAAATAAGTAGTATGAAATGTTACTAAATATCTTTCCGTTACTCGTCACCCGCTCCTCTCTAACCGATAGCCTGTAAACGCCTCTGTTATCAGCTCTGTAAAATCAGCTGTTGATGCGGAGGCGTTCTCCGTTTGCTAATTACAAGTGCAAACAATTGACCAGTTGTTGATTCGCAGCAGGACTTTTCTTTCGTGACCAGTGCCCCGCAAGACATTCCCAGCCATGCTGTCCATCGGCGCCATGGCCAACATCAAGCACACGCTGCAGAAGGAGCTCTTCCTGGCCGCCGGCGAGCGCCTCCTTTCCGTGGTGACGGTGGTCAAGAAAAAGGACAAGAAGCCCTGCTACCTGTGCGTGGTCACCACGGCGCCCCCAGTGCCCGTAATTACGCTGTGCCTCATCAAGCAGTCGGAGCAGCGCGAGGGCGAGTACAAGCGCAAGCGGAGCTGGCAGCTGGACGAGATCAAGTGGGTGGACGGCCGGAACGAGCAGTTCGAGACGCACGAGTTCGATCTGCAGTTAGAGAAGCTGTACAAGTGGTACGCCCTCAATCCGCACGAGCGCCAGAACTTCCTTGCCGTGCTCAACCGCCAGATCCAGAAGAGTGTGCGTGGCCAGAGGGCGGAGTTCCGGAATGTGCCCGCTGCCTGGCTGGCGGAAAAGTCACCCGAAAAGGTCGCACTGGGCAGGGCGACGCAGAAGACACAGCACACCGACGACGAGGAAGACGAGGAAGAGGAGGCCCAAGAGTTCACCGCCCTGACGGACAAGGAAGCCAACGAGCTGGGCAAACTCTTCTCCGAGTGCGACTTTGCCATCAAGGATGCGGAGCAGTTCATAGAGCAGTTATCTCGGGAGCTGCACGATCTAGATGGGGTGACTAAATAGGCACTCCAAAAGCAGTATTCATTACTCATAATTTCTTATCTCGCAGGCCAATATGCAAAGTGTTCTGGCTTCGGAGCAGAAGGTTCTGAAAATGATGGAGCACATCGACAACGCCATCTCAGAGGCGGACAAGTTCGAGAACCGCCTGGACAGCTACGAGGATATCCTGGGGCACGTAAAGGAGACCATGGAGAAGATTGGCGGCAAGAATGCCATGATCGAGATCGCCAACAACAACAACATCAAGCTGATGAAGGAGCTCAACAAAGTTATAGTCGGTATTCGTAGTATATTTCGTACCATAGAGCTTAATTGTTTGTTTATTCCTTAGAGCCAACTGGACTTGCCGCACAGCCAGCAGCAGGCTCTGGATGAACCCGACCTGAAGACCGCTAATGGACGCAAAGCGGCCATTGCAGCTGCTCAGTGCCTGCAGCAGGCCATGAACAGCGATATAGATCCCGCCCTGCTTCGTTTGGAGGCGGTCCAGGATCAGCGCAAGCGCTTTGAAAAGTGGAAACAAAAGTTCTCTGCCACTGTCAGTCGGTTTATGAATAACCTGTTCATCCACCTGGGGAACGAAATAGGGGACATGCCAGTCACCAGCACCGAACTGACACTGCCTAATCATTCCAATGTTCATCGGGAACTGACTCCCTATACGGAGCTGATGCACTGGACAAAAGCCATGGATCGGAAGACCTACGATGGCCTGATGCGTGTCTACACGGCTTCGCTAAGCAAGATCTATGACAGGGATGTGAGAAACTTCTTCAATTTGGTACGAACTCATCTTGAAACTTTTGGTCGCAAACTAATTCGATCTCGTATCCCTTTTTTAGGCTAAAATTCAGGTGACAGAGAAGCTTCGAAATTCTCGGGAGGATCTGGACATGTCCACTTCTTCCAGGAAATCAGCAGTGTCGACAATACCCTACGGCACCTTGGGAATTAATAGGGATCAGTGGGGACCCGGCGTGGAGAGTGCCGATCGAATTCGTTTCGATGCTCTGCTGGAAAAGGTTCTAGCTGAGCTGGAACCCATAGCCCTGCAGGAGCAGCTTTTCTGCATTAACTTCTTTCAAATGGACGTTATCAGTCCAACGACGAAGAATACGCAGACTACCTTGGAGATGGAGAAAACGGTGGACATGTCGCAGTCAGTCATATCGGGAGCTGTCTCGCCATCAGCTGAGGGAGTGCCGCAGAAGCGTATCGATCGTCAGATTAACGAGGATGTGCGGAAGTTGATGATGGGGCTTTTCGGTTGTCTAGAACCCGAGCTGGTCAGCTTCATTCAGAGCTTTGAGCGTGTGGACAGTTTGTGAGTAATCGAAATTATTCTATTATATCTACCAGCAAGTCTTAATTACTAAATGTACTTTCCCAGCTACTCTCTATATGTCTTCGTGCGACTCACCCAGCATGTCATGTCCGCCCAGGACACACATTCCTTTCTCAGCATGACCTTTGCCTCTGCCCTGGTGCAGGTGAAGCGCAGCTTTGACCGCTTTATGCACAACCAACTGCAGTCCATAAAGGAGGCCAAGCTGCATAAGCGCTCAAAAGCCATCCTGCCATACGTGGAGAACTTTGAGAACTTTGCCCAAACGGCGGAGGGCATCTTTCGCAAGTCAGATCGTCGGACGGATATGGAGAAGTGGTACTTGCAGCTGGTGAATGCCATCTTTGAGGGCATCCATCTTCATTCGCAGGAGCATCCCAAGACACCTGTGCAAGTGGTTCGCATGGAGAACTACCACCATATGTATGCCTTGTTAGCACAGCTAAAGGTTCCTGGACTGGATGCCCTGAAAAAAGAGGCCAAGAAGTGTTACAATGATGCGCTAAAAGCGTATGTGACTCAGTACTTCGGCCGGCCGTTGGAGAAACTGAATGTACGTTAATGACCTCTCAAAAGAGATCATCGCTTGAACAGATATTATAAGGAATATTTTATATCAGATTTCCTCATACTTTCCCTTCTCCATTTGCAGCAATTCTTTGAGGGCGTGCAACTGAAAGTGGCTCAGGGAGTCAAGGAAACGGAGATCAGCTACCAGATGGCCTTCTCCAAACAGGAGCTCCGCAAGGTGATCGCCCAGTATCCGGCGCGTGAGGTGAAAAAAGGCCTCGAGAATCTCTACAAGAAGGTAGAGAAGCACCTGAGCGAGGAGGAGAACCTGCTGCAGGTGGTGTGGCACGCCATGCAGGAGGAGTTCATTGCCCAGTACAACTATCTGGAGGAGCGCATCCAGAAGTGCTATGCCGGCGCCATGATCAACCTTGAGTTCAACATCCAGGACATACTCGCCTTCTTCTCGGACATAGCGCGATCCCACTGATCGAGGGATTCCTGTCCGAAAGTCTGGAAGCGTTTAAATCGGGTTTTATTTTTAAGTGCAATAGTATTTAAAGCGCTGTTTCTGCTGATTGGAAAATATATGGCGCGCATATTTAAACAGATGTGGATCTGCAAAAGTCGAAAACGATAAAAGAGAGGGATCAAAGAGAAAGATCTTAGAGGTCTCGAAAAAGTTGGCCTTTGGGAGAGCTTTTTAGCGGCTTGAAACGGCTGTTGTTGATTGTATAAGTTCTAAGTATTGAACTTCCCTTATTCAGTTTTCTTAAAATGTGGGAAAATAAATGTTTTTATAAAGGGAGTAAAATATTTTATATATTGAACGGAAAATACCTTGAGATATTTATAAGCAAACCCTTGAGGAGTAGAAGTTTTGGTTTCTGCCTTTCCTCTTACATAAAACCCTTTAAAACTGTAACACTATAATTTAAATATTTATACTCGATGTTTTTGCGTGACTATTAAATTAAAAGCGTTACTTCAGCTGCTCGTTAAATATATAGCGCGTAAATTTAAACCTCCACGAAAGGTCAAAGAGAGCTCCTCAAGATCAGAAGAGATTGTAGAGACCCGAAGAGATATGCAGAGAGCTGTACAGCCCGAAGACTGTGCCCGAAGAGTGAGCTTTCCGGGTGGCTTTTCAACCGCCAGCAGTTGGAGTTCTGGGTCGAGCTCCCAGTCAAGTTGCGCGCCTCTATCCGATCGGTTGGCGCTCGTCCGCGTCGGTTCCCCCATTTGCCTTATAAGTATTTTATTCCGTGCATTTTAAATTGTTCTATCCGTACGTGTTTCCGTGTGTGCTTATGTGCCGTGTTGATAACTCCGTGAAATGCAAATGGTAATTGCAAAAAGCCGCAGTGCATGCGACTGAATGTGGTGCATATTTTAAGAAGCTCCGTCAGGGAGAACAAAAAGTTAGACGACCGCCCGCCGATGCGATCCGAACTGATCCTCCCTCCTGTCTGGGCTGTCCCATGAGTATGGTCGCTATAGCGACCCGTCCGACCAGTTTCGTGCTGCGGTTGTCGCTCCTGACTCGGTTCTCCTTACCTTCCCGTAACCCCCATTCCCATCCCCAGCTCCATCCCTATCCCCATCTCCTCCAGCCTTTCCATACCTTGCCCTGCCCTCTGCCTTTGCATTTCTCATGCACACACGTTCCTCGTTTTTTGTGTTTTTCGTGCGCTCCCGTGCCCATGTTCTTCCACTTTTTCGGCTGGATATAGTACAGTGAATACCGGTTAACTGTTGTTCCGGTTAGGAGGTCCATGGAAAAAGTATTTACATATTTATACATGTCTTTCGTGTAATACTAATCGGATACGAAAGACATAGGCAGGAGGTCTTTTAAACACCTCATATAAAAACATGAAATTACAGCCTGTTTTCAACACCCTTCACTAAAAATTGAAATAAACTCATTGTCGTATTATACGATCTTTTATTATGTGTAATTGGGGAACCCTATAAAGTATCAAAGGTTCCTTAAGATAGTGTGTTTTAAATATAATGTTTTATATCTTCCATTTTTATTATAAAAATTTATAGACTAATAAAAGATCTAAATACTTTAAAGTAATAAAGGCAGTTTCCACTGTTTCTTTTTTCCTCACCAATCCTCTTTGGCAACTGCCTTTTGTTTTTGCCTTAACTGGCGGTCATCGCAGTTGCTGTTGCCGTATATTTTAACGAAGTTTCGCTGAAACCTGGCCCACCTTGATAAGCCCCTGGAAAGTCAGTCAGTGGCGATCGTCTCGGCAAGTTCAATGCTACAATACGTAGTATTGGCGGTGCATTTTCGACTTCCGCCATAATTAGCTAGTTCAGACCGTAGTTAACTTATTGGCCCTACGCTTACAGAACTCACTGTAACTGCTCTCGAAGAAACGGATAAGATGCGATAAGTCGCCAACTATGTTTAGTGATTAAGTTCAAGAGCTATCTATGCCATCAGTAAATATTGTAATCGCTGAGTTGATCTTGAGTCATTAAAAGACCAGGGATGATGAGGTGACCCTCAGTGAGTTGGCAATGTGATACTATTTAAAAGTTTAGTATATATCAAATTTTTAAGTTAAATAGATACCTGATATCTTGTTTTTAAAACAAGAAATGTGGTTATTGGCTAATATTACCCAGTAACAGTGTGTGCCAACTTCATTAATTTAATGTTTATATATGAATGATATAGTCTCGGATGTCATCACTGTACCTTGCTTCCATTGCGGCGATATCAAAGTTCTCATTTTTGCTTTATGTACCTACATTATTTAATTTCCTTGATTGCCACCATTGAAATTTTTATTTGCTCAGTTTTAATTGCCGTTCCATTTTATTATTTGCATGCAGAGAATACATTTTTAACACTTGATAACCGAAGCAAATTAATGGTCCACACCTCATTTACTCTCACTATGCACTTGTGGAAATGGAAATAATACATTTAATTAAAGATTTTGTTTGTGTTCTAAAAAATTAAGTATTATATTGTCAGCTGTGCAAATAAGAACAGCAAGGCTTAGAGCAACAGGGACAGAGAGCTCTTGACCTGAAATTCGGAAACCTTTTAAAAAGTTGTTTTTAATAGATCGTAAGATAAAATCAGAACGCCTTTTATCTTTATGTGGGTATTTTCCAGCAAATGATATTTACAATAATAGTACCTTGAATTAAGAGTAAACACTTAGACTCACTCTTGTTTTCGTTCTAAACCAAGTGTTTACTTATTTGCGTGGCACATTTAGAACTTTTCCGTAGGAAATGGCATATGAACGCGTAATATCCGCTGTAGAATGCATCGCTTGCTAAATATTTGCACTTGGCCATTATCTTTTTGTTTTTAATATTTTACTGAAAAGCAGTGTCGGGAGTAGAGGAAGGTGCCCCCACCCACAGCTCACCCACTCTCCCATACTTTCCGCCAATTTCCCGAGGGGGAACCATCAACTTTGTGCTTCGTGACTGAGTCATCAGGTTTTTTCCTCTATCTCTCTCCGGTTTTAGCCTGAACCAGAACCCAAGTTTACTTGAGGTTAGCTGCCAGAGGCAGTTTTTTTCCCTGCCCATTTCTGGCTTCTTACCTTTCGTTCTCTTTGTATTTTCGCTTCTTTCTTTTTTTCCGTCTTTGGCAAATGCATCATGGTTCGCTGTGGGCCGCACATTTTTTGCCCACCCAACTGACCGTTATTTTCTAGACCTAGACTAATTTATTCAAAAATTCTCCAAAGCTCTGCTGTCATCAGCAGAACTGACCCCCGATGGGTGTACTTGGGGCTCCCTAATCTCCGCCATACGTGCTCAAAATTTTTTCTAAAATTTTCGGGGTGTTTGGCAATCGAAAAGCTTAAACAATAAGCGCCGCAAGTGTGCTATGTGCAAATGAAACACCTATATACAGGTGATCGTATAGTTATGTGCTTGTTTTATAATGCATGTGGAAAAAAGAGTGTGCGGTGCACATTGTTCGGAACAATGGAACGTTATACGATAAAAAGTTAAAAAAAAAAAATAACCCGAAAAGGGGGTTGCATGTCACCGGCTCAGCCTTAGATCGCTCGGCTCAGCCCTGAGAAAATGAAGTCACTCTCAAATAAATAAAAATAAAGGCGAGAAGAGTTACGGCAAGTGCTAACTGAATATAGTATGCAAGACAGCCACATAATACCAGCCACTCACCCCCACCCGGTGAATCTTTATTTATTGTTGTCGTGTTCTCAAAAAACCATGAGCCATGTGAACTGTGTGAACCCATAACACACGTTGTAACTTAATCAAAAGCGGCAAAATGACTGTAAAAGTGAGGAAGTTGTGCGGGTAGAGATACACCTTTACCTTTGGATCTTTGGAAAAAGTTTAAAAGGAAAATGTATTCATTATGGCAGATTATCATATCTAAATTTCTTCTTGACTTCTTGTCAAACATTAGAAACGAAAATGTTGATGGGTTCCAACTAACCGAAGATCATCTTGTTTTAATATCATAGGACTTTTGAAATGCGAAATTAGGGACCAAAACATATAAGAGAAGTATTTTTAAAAAATTCTTTCATATAGACGATATATTATATGATATATTAAATAAGAAGGTGCTCTTTGCGAAACCATTGTTAGGTTAGAAGCAGTATCATATAAATTTTAAAGTGATTGCAAGTTTATTTTAAGATATCGTTGGTGTTAGTTAGTTTAGAAAACGATTCCGAAATTCCAAATATCAAACGTTCTTCACTGTTAGCATTTTACCTCCAAGATATGCGATATCTACCCGAGTTGGCTCTTAGAAACGATGGAGAAATAAAGGCCTGAGCACGTCATATTCGATTGGGGGTAGAGTTGCAGATCTTGCGGCTCGATTGCTCCACGCAGCAGTAGAGGTGGAAAGTAACTCCAGATACTCCAACACACTCATACTGGGCCCCTTTTGGACCTAGAGCACATAACTCTGTGGCTGAGGGCACAGGCGCACCATTTATGGTGTCAGTAAGGTACACTGCAGCCGGTAATGGCCATGATAATGATGCCTCTTGCCCGACTCGCCACCAGAACGCCACAAAGTGGTGCAATTTGCTCGACGGTTCTTAGAGTCTGCTGCTAGAAAGTGGCCAAAAGGCGGCTGGGAAATAGCAAAACAAAAAAGCAAAGTAATGTAAAGCAAAGTAAAGCATGCTGCGGAAAATGGCTCTGCACTCATTTTGGTAACTGACAGGTTTACCTGCCAAGGCGAGTCGGCTATCGTCCCCTTTTTTTCGAGTATCTGCTCGTCTGGTTTGGTTTGTTTTCACCATGCAAACGTGATCGTGGAAGTGGACGAACTCGTGTCTTACATTACATATAGACCAGTTTCCTCATTTTGATGTGCCCGGTTCTAATGCGGTGCCAAACATTATCCTCTCCCCTAGCCCCAAAGCCCAAGCTGAACTGCCTTGAGGTCTTTGAGAAAAGAGGTTTTAACCGGGAAGCTCAGGTGTGACGAACATGTCTGCATAGTTTGCTTTGCATAGGCATATGAAATTAACAAATTAATGAGTTATCTAAAAGAATGTTTGACAATTCCCGTTGAAGAAAAAGTTGTTGGCATGTTCCAGTTGTAATAAAGAAATAATTTTATTATTTTGTTATTATTTTTGATTGTCAGACAAATTGTTGTTAAAATTTATTATTATTTATGATAGTCTAATCTATCTAATAGTATATATAGTGTGTAATTCAGAGAATGAATCTCATTAGCAAGAGCAAATCTTCAAATCTGCGCATTATACATATAACAAAATCTACGCTTCCAGGAAAACATAAGACAATAAATCAGAATTCTGATTATATAACAACAATATTGTCAAGCACTTTTTTTTTGGAAGCTGTGAAGATGGTTTCCTTAACTCATTAATATCTGAGTAGAACAAAAAACCAAAACAAGACAAAGCACTTGCGCGTTTCTCGCATCAAAAGTTGTCTAGGCCCTCTACTTCGTACCCCCAGCTTATGATCAACATCAGTATTGCGCAAATGTTCTGGGGCCATGAAATATTCGCTGGATGCATGCTAAATTAATATTAAAAAAAATTGTTGAGTTGTCTGATTTATAATTAGAAATGAGCCGGAAACCGGTAACTCTGCCTTCTCGACCTCCTCTGAAAGTGGCAACATCTCCAATTGTAATTTGTTATTGGCAAAGAATCTTTGGGCCCGCCATTGAATCATCGTTAAGTTAAACTCAAACTAGGAACTCATTAGCATTATGCCAATAGCTTCGCTTTACCTGGGAATATTTTTTTATGATCGCCTTTATGCTGCACTGTGTGAACAATCAAAAAGTCAAAATAAACAGAATTGAATTGCACGCAGCGATGAAGTTGTAAATACCTGAGCGACCTTGGCAAATGGGAATTTACGGAAACCCTACCTTGCCCTAACCCTCGAATTCTCACTTCCTCACAACCTCACAACCTCGTCCTTTCCCGCCGACAGGGACTTAAGCCCAGAAATATCCTACCTCCTACCTGAGGGCCTGAGAATGGGAATCGACGCATTACACACACACTCGAGTGATTAATTTCCTGTTTATGAGCATTTCGTTCGCCTTATTCTTTGTTGTGCGGCTTCTTTGCCGAAGGTTTCGAAGGTTTTCCCTCCCTCAATGAAACTCAGTTTTGGGATTCGTGCATTTTTCCTATGTGCCGGGTACACGGAACAAATTTATGTATTTATTGTAAGGTTGATTCAATAAACAAGAAATGGACAAACACAATGGACCGATAACCTATCGACTATAATGTGTAATTAGATCATTTTTACATTAGCACATAGCATTTTGGTCTTATCTCTAGGACCTTTTGTTTTGTTTGGTCATTATATTTAGATATAGATAAGATATTGAATAATTACATAGCAAATACATATGATTTCAGCACTTTTTTATATGTAATTATCAAACCCATGATGTTGCGATACTTGTTGGTATTTATTGAATAACAAAGATTATATTTATTCCAGAACAATTCAGATCTAGATTATTCTTTGCTATTCGCAAAAGTTTTGGGATCTATCAAAATATACATGAGGGATAACAATCTTATTTATTCAAGAACTGGGATTATTTCAACTAAAAAGAAAAGTTACAGTTATAGTATTACCTTTTTATTGTAGACCTATGCCACTTTTTCAGTGCAGGATATGGTATAAGAGAGAGAACCTAGCTCTTGCGACCTTTCTCTGTGGTTCTGACTACGAAATTATAATACAAATTGGTTTTCTAATCTCCAAATTAATACAATTTTTTCGTGTGCAGGATATGGTAAAATCGAGAGCCTCTCTTTAAAGCTATCTTAAAATGGTTTGCGTGTCTCGCTGATATTACCGCGACTACCCGACGCCTGATCGGATGGGCTAGGAGCTGTGTATCTGGCAGATACATTTAGCCGTTACACGTGTTGTACCGCTCAGCTCGTCGCTACCTGTCAGGTATTTTATCCATAGCTTCGCTCAGCTCGGCTCATCGCAGTTCCGCTCTCGGTCCGTTCAGTCAGTCAGTACCGCCGAACCTGTCGTCGTCGTCGCTTAGTTTTTCTGTTACCGCAAAACGCTTTGTATCTGTAGTTTGTATTTTCAATGTTTTTCGTTGGTTTTTTTGTTTTTCGTTTTAATTCGCGTGTGTGAGAACGTAATTTCCATGAATTTCTGCGCTATTGAATCGAAATTGATGAGGGTTCCAGTGCCTCAATGATTGCCATTTCGCCGTGTGGCAATTGCTCTTTATGGAGCATTCAAATGAGCTTTTCGGAGCAGAGTTACGTCTCTGATTACCAGTTCCAGTTTCGCTTGTTGCCCCGAAAAAAGCAGAAGCCAACCTGAATACAAATTAAAAAATTGTCTACTTCCTAACAAGTGATGAATGAATGTCGGCTCAACCTTAGGTTGGCCATAAAAAGTGGCAAGAAGTTCATTGAAATTCTGTGAAAAAAGAAATATTTCAAAATATTTGCATGTTGAAGACAGTATTTAATGTGTATGTGATCGCTTACTGGAGTTTATTTTACGGTTTTCGAGGAATTTTACGGTAATTAATTGTTTTGGTTTTTGTGGAAATTTAAAACTGCTGACATTGGTTGAGGTGAAACTAAAGTACTTATAGAATTTATTGGGATAATAATAGTATTACTATTTATGGCCTTTCTGTGTTAAAAAGGGTATGCTGATTTTTTTTACCTCGAGAACAAAATCACAATACTTTAAATTCCTTCCGAATATGACTTCAATGTGAATAAAAGTATTTAACTTATAATCATATGGCTGAGCTCAAAATTAGCATAATCTCAGATAAGTTCTGGGAACGCATTAAAGTCAACTGGGAACCAAATCACGAGTCTTAACACCTGTTTTATCAAAGAAAGAGTTCCATTAAAACGAGCTATCAACTTGAAGTGAGCATCAAACACCTGGCATGAATTATGGTTTTAACTGAAATTATTCAGGTAGCATCCCGCCATTTTCATTGCCATTTTGACTATTTCTGTTTGCTCGAATCGATTGCGAAAGCGGCAAATCTAATGTCAATAAGGGGGGAGACAGGTGGGGCCCATTCAGTTGCTAATGATTCTGATAATTGCCATTGTGCGAAACCAAAAGCGAAACTTTGGTTGTGCAACCGAAGGGGGTTAAGCTGACTAGGGATTGCAGGGGGTACCGACATTTAGTAGAGTTTTGTTTTGAGTACCGATTATGATTGCCAGCGACTCGATGCTGATGCAATTAACGAGCGGCAAGGGCAGCACGAAGTATTTATGCAAATCATGGGCCAACACAATCCTCCTGAGCAGCAGCTATTGAATCGAGTTTGCGGTTGAAGCCAAAGCCTCTCCTGGCGTATCTTTTTTATGCTCTTGACCCAGTGACAAACAAGTGTCAAAGTGAGCAATTTCTTGGCTTATCTCCACGCGCAAAACAGGTTCAATAATAATTAAAAAAAGAAGGAAAAAAGTAAAAAGTGTCCACTTGCCTTGATCTCTGGATAAGTGTAATTACCACGAGCTTAATGCAATTTGCAGAGCCATAATGGACGAACGAGTTTTCGGATTTTTGCCCCACTAACACGAAAAACGGAACTCGAATTGCCATCGCAGATGTGACAATTTGTTGAGAAAACACCGCTGAAAATTCACTTTGAATGGGAATCAGTCGAGCGTTTGAAAAGGGGGCGTGGCATGGCGAGATTTTTGCAGTGGTCCGTGTCCCCAGAGCGGACAGCATTAATTAAAGTCGATTGGTATTGGAATTGGACAATCAATAAAAGGCAATCAATGCGATACAGACACGCGCGGATGCCGAGATACAAGATACAATGTACTCATACTCGGGTACTTTTACTTGTGTCGCCTGAGTTTCAATTCAATTTGCACATAATTTTACATAATCTTCGCCTTTTGAGAAACTATGTCAAGTCAGCTGGCAGTTAGCAGTTAGCAGTTGTAGTTAGCCAAGTATGTATCTTGGCTTTGTTGTTTTTACTTTCGTTGGTAGCTGTGATCTCTGCCGGCTGTCAGAAGCAGAAGAAAGAGGAGAAATACATAGACCCATCTAAATAGTTTTTACTTTCCTTTTACGCCAGGTTAAGCACAGACTTTCAATTACTCGAATGCAGATTGAGATACGGATACGGCTATTAAAGATAAAGATACAGATACAGCCCATTGCCGAGCACCATGCCAATTGTGATTATCCCCGAGGTTCACTAAATGAATTGTTGCCACGAGATTTGATTTCATTTGATTTGGTCTCCCCTTTGGATGATCTCCAAATTAGCCACACAGTCGGACACTAATTAGTGCTGCCGGTTTATAAATGAAAATTACTCTGTTATTTGCCTGACACATGTGACATTTCCAGTCCAGGTTCAGGTTCAGCCTTATAATAGGCGTTCGAATCGCTGGCAGTTTGGACTTTCGCTCTGTCAAAGGTCAACCACGTGTGCTCGTTACAAATGGGTTCGGAACTATTCATAGTACGCAGTCTAATTGATGGTAATCTGGCAGGAATGTTATTAGAGTTAAAGGTTGTCATACTGAAAGAAAATTAAAGGGCAACGTTTGATCATTTGAGTTAAATCATATTGTGTGAAATTAAATCTTAAAAAAGGGACATCTAAGATAAAAAGATTGTTATGATAATAATATTGAAAAACGGCAACATTTGAGAAGATGTGTGGATTACTTTGGAATCTATCATTACCCCTATCACAATTTCATTATATATCCATTAAAACCCATTAAGAACTTATCATATTCATTTGTCAAAACCAAAACCCTTCAACTTCTTGACCTTCAAACATTGATTGATCTTGGGGGTTCTTTGTCTTGTAGATCCCTCATAAGAGAAGCTTTTTGTGCAATGCCAGATTCATCCATCCATTTGTTTTTCCATTAAAAATAATGACTGCCAAAGCAGTTGATTCTTGGGGTTTCCTTGGAAGTGAACCCTTGATAATTTCAGCTAAAAAACTTTATTACCAAAGGTGGAATTATCTGGGGTTCTGTGCGGTTTGTTTGGGTTCTGCGGGCCATAAGTACAGGCTAAATGGCAAGTTAATGTTCGCTTTGGCTTTGGTCAGTGGCAGATTGTCTGGCGTTGTGGCTACGCTCGGCTGCGTTCTATGGTGGTGCTGAAGTGGAAGTTGGTGCCAGCATTTCTATATATATAGTAGAACTAATATATATGCTGCCCTCGTCAGAACCTTTATCAAGCGTCATACTTTTTACCAAGACCAAGATCCCAACTCCCGCACTTGTTGCCGTTCGGTTTGAGTGCACAAAGAAAAGCATAGGGCACATGTAGGGGTATTGTATGGTGCTTTCCTCGGCAACACTTGTACTCGCACTCGTACCTGTTAATAACTTGTAACTTGATGCATCGCCGGATCGCCGGATCCCTTGGTGATCGTCCCGCTGGACTGGGTTTCCGAGTCTTCGCCAACGGTCGAGCGATCCCGCTTTTGGTTCCGCCCCGTCTCCTCACAATTTGTATCTGTGTCTGCGATCTGTTTGCCCCTGTGTGAGTGGGCCACCAAAGTATCTAAAGGCATTCACATCTCTCCGAATTTTGTATCTATATCTGTATCTGCGTATCTGCAACATGCAAATGCAAATCTCTGGCTATACGGCGCCACATTTGTTTGTAAAATGTTTAATAATAAACAAGCGGAGACGACGCCGTCATCCACTTTGGTGCCTTCATTTTGCCGAAGACGCCGTAAAAACTTCGATACCCGGTACTCATTAATGCCTGTTTGTGGATAAACATCGGCTGGCTAAAGTAATTTGATCCGCAAAAAGGGACTTTCGGGGAAAATACAGTTTTAAGGGTCTGCGTTGTATATTGCAAACCGTTAAAGAAAATATGTTTATGTACTGCTGTGAAACCAGGAAAAATCAAAAATTCAAATGATTCCACTTGAAAACTTTTAAGGTCTTGTCTCCATTTTTTTAGTTTTTCAAATTGAAGTTTTGAATACATACTTGTAGCTTTTTCTTTATAAAGAATAATTTCTTTTCCATTATATTTATAACAATACCTTTTTGAACAAAATTTGTTGTATTTGATGTTTCAAAATTTTTGTTTTTGTGATCCTTTGTAATATATTGTTAATTTTCTTAATGATTAGTTTTACAAATTCCACACTTTTTTTGTACCGTGTATCATAAGCCATACTTTCCTTGATAATCACATTTTAGTATAGGATATCCCCTGAGTCGAACACCTTGAATATACACCTTCTTTTATTTTATGACTTGGCGGCTTGAAACACCAGTAAATGAACGAAAATTTGTATAAATACTCGGGCAAGATTGAGATACGGCCTCTTTTGGACTGTTTCGCTGGTCACCGAACTCAATCGCATGTTAAAAGTTGATTTTGTTTTCTTCTCTCTCCTTTATTTTTAACACCGAACCTTTTTTGCTCATTTATGCAAGCATGCATAATTATTTGTAAATATGCATTTCAGGTGATTGTGATAAGAGGCTGCTGCTGTTGCCAAGATAAATGTGTGCCATTGTGCCGATAAGATGAGAGCAGCCATTAATATAATGACACAACCTTAATAATCGAAATGTTAGGTTCGAGTTGAGTCATAGTGTCATTTGAATTGTATCCAGCGGTGCAAAAAAATATAAACACACCAATCTTCGAAGATATTCCAGCACTTGGCTTAATTAATGATTATTAGCCGCATATATTTGCTTAATTTGTGTTGCCAAGGCTCGAAGAAGGTAGCTGTCATGACTGTAAATGTATTAAAGTTTTTTCTTTATCTTTCTTTTAAAAATATATTGGCTGATAATATATTGCATACTTGAAGAGGAGAGCGCTCATAAAGTTGTAATCCGGTTTTATCACTAATAATTTTAAGCTGTTCAAAGAAGTTGGATCCAGTTAAATATTTTAAGTCAATAACATTTTATTTGATTACTGATTAAATGTAAGCTTGGCATCCAATGGGTTAAGCAATGGCAAGGGAACCTTAAAAATATTTTTAGCACGACAAACTCATTTTCAGGTCAATAAAATAAGTTGGGAAACAGAGACCCGAGCAACTGATATCGCTGTGTGTCTTTCGCTTCGTTTTATTTTCTTTTCATACATTTTTTTTATTTTGCCATGTTCATATTGGAACAGTTGTTTTTACGACTTTGTTTCAATTCTCATTGTTGTCAACTTTCTGTCGAGAGGTTTTCTCTGTCAGTGTCTGATAAAAATAACCAGACAGGTGAAATTTCGGCAACAAAGTCAGCAGTCTAGAGCAGAAATGAAATGATTTGCTCTGATTTGTGCTAAATTGCATGACAAAAGGCGATCGCAGATTCTCCGGGAACAATGTCATAATCCATGGCATAATAAGCCCATCAGTATGCTGTAGAATGCCTAAAGGGCTTTCACTTTCGCAAAGCTGCGAATTGAGGCGACTTTTCACTTTCCGTTCAACGGACAGACATTGTTCTCTCTCGCAGTTCGATTCGCATGTAAATCAGTTGTGCAAACAGGCCCAAAACAAAACCCCAACCAATCTCCCATATGAATCATTTCGTTAGAAAAACCACAGCGGATATAATCGTATTTTTAATATGATTTTCGGGCTTCGTGTGAACTCCGCAGGCGGAGCTCGGCTTTGAAGTTATTCTGATATTTCCACGAACTTTACTCACCGAACACAAAGAAAAAAGTTGACAATTTTGGTTGAATACGGGCAGAAATTACGAAAATTATGATTTTTATTTTAATCGTATGATGTTTGATCGTATTTTAAATTGGCATTGGCTTCCCTTGACCGAACCCAAAATATTTGTATCATCCAAATTTCTGTTGAGGTTGTGATTTGTGATTTATGGGGCACTCCTGAATAGGTTTTCGATCCCAAATTTGTTTACCCCTATTTATTCAGAAAAGATTTATTTAAAGTGACAAATTTAGCTGACACTGTTCCCCCTTTTTTATCGCTATCCCCAGATCTGATCGATGAACAGCATCTACAAGCCCCGCAGCAGCGACGAGGCCCTCGCCGAGCAGATCAGCTTAGCCCGTGCCGGAAGTGGCACCCAGCCCCCGGCCACGCCCACCTACCGCCAGATATCCGGCGCCATGGCAACCCTGCCGCGCCATGATAGCAACCACAATCACAACAATAGCAACTCCAGCCGGTTGCGCAGCGATTCCACAGCCACATCGAGAACTTGTGTCTATATTGGTGGAGCGCCAACGGGTGGCGGCGGCGGAACCGGAAATGGTCCGATTTCCGTGACCTTGGACCGCCGGCAGCCACAGCGAATGTCCTGGCTGAATATGCGGCGAGCCAAGGCCAGCGAGGCGGATCTGCCCGCCGTCACACCCTCGCCACAAACCACTCGTAGTTGCATCTCCACGGTGTCCAGTGTGGTGGACAGTGGTGGCGGTCGCACCACCGCCACTTCCGGTCGCATCAGCTCCAGCGGCATCGTCACCCTGAGCGGCAGCAACAACACACTGAGCGAAATCCAGGGCGGCTACCACGACATGGACCACGACGCGGTGTCCAAGAACTTCTCCGTGTCGGCGTCCGCCCACTCCACCCACAACATCACCACCGCCAGCAATGCCAAACTGCTGCCCGCCGTCGAGGATGAGTCCAACAAACAGGTGAGTTCGGGGCAGACAGGTATGGAAAAATGGGGGAAAGTATTGTGGTTTCATGGTGGGAAAATTAGGAGGTAAATGGGCTTAATAGGAAATAAAAAACCATTGATTAATTTTTAAGTGCCTCAGGAAATGAAACACTTTAATAAGACGATTTTGATGATAGGTTTAGTTGGTTTTCCTGATTAAATAATATCAGACAGTATTTAATAATTGAAATATTACATTTTTAACAAACACATAATTAGTTTTTATTTAAAATATTTTTTTTCTGCACAGACGTTCCAAACTCCTGTGCATTTTTTACTAACTAGTGATGTTTCCGATAAATATTTTGCCAAACTCAGCTTCCACTTAATAGCACACTGAAGTAGCTGCTTGATTGAATAGCCTTTCTGCAAAACTAATAAAATTAATTAATATTATACTTCTTTGAATTAAAATAGCTGACAAAAGGAAACTCAATCTTCCACACGCCTTTTATATCGCGGCCTAGCCAAAGCAATTAAAATGTGTATTTATTAGCATGTTTGAGATTCATTTAGCATAGCGATATATTGAACTTTCAAAAAAGTAGTTCATCTTCGAAGCCGCAGCTCGTGTATGCAATTTATTTCGGTTCCCATTCGAGTGGTGGTCCTACCTGTTTTGGCTATTTAGAAGTTATCAGCCAAGATCTCTCAAGTTGAACACCTTTTTTCAATGTTACGGGCTAGCCAGAAGCGATTTGATTCATCTTCCTTTTCGAGGTTTTTTGAGAATAAGAATGAATGTGAATAAGAATGATTGTGTTTATTCCCAGATGACTGCTGCTTATCATCAGGTAAGCCGAGTCTTTTGAAGCTTCGGTGATTCCATTTATTGATTACTCACGGGTGCTGTAAATTTTATTTCTCCGCTTAATAATGCTGAAAATATTCGGAACGAATTTGTGTACGTGTCTCAGGTCTCAAGAGAATATTCACATTTTTGTTTGTCTGGTTCCAATCGATCGATTTGTCTAAGCCATTGCAATCGGCTGTAAGTGATAAGTATGCGATACTTGAACACTTCCGTAAACAGAAAACAATAGTTTTATATGAGGGGTTCGGATCTAATTGTTTAGAAACGTATACCATTGTATATATATTTTGCTGCATTTTTTGTTTTTATGTCAGTAGACTTTTCCATCTCACTGTTTCATCTTCTAGAGTTAAAACGCGTTAATTTTCGCGCGATTTGTTTGCCTCCACCTTTGTTTGCTGATCTTCGATTTGAGGTGTTTGAGTAGTTTTCAAGATGAAGATTACCTAAGACTACACAATCTCGGTTGCAGTAGAGGGCGTGGCGATGGCAACCTTCAAACACCTGAAGCTCTTTTATTGCTCGAACCCGACGGGGAATGCAGGTCTTTCATACAGTCCATCCTTGTGTCTTGGTCTAATAGTCATTGTTTATAGGGTTGTCGGGTAGCGGCAACATCATAAACAAGATCATAAAACTAGTTTCGGCATCTGTGAGCTCGTATTTGTCCACTATTTGGGTTAGTAAGGCAGCGGGCACCGGACTGGATCGGATCGGAGTGTACCGGATAGGGCCCAGCTGGTCGCTTGGCCATTGTCTTTCGCATCTAAATGGCACTCCCATTGTTTCCCGTAATTTTCACCCATTCAGACCAGGTTCCCCAGCCGAGTGGAAGTGCAAGTGCCAAGTGCAATATGAAATGCTTCGAACAGATGCTAATTGGTTTTAATTAGCATCACACACACTAGCACAGTGTTCGATATGCGTGCAGTTAATTCAATAACAAGTATTTTAAAGACGTCGTGTTTTTGAGGGCATAAATAAATTTGGACTAGTAGTTTTCTTAGTTCTCTCCAATGTTTGTTTTAAGATTAAGCGAGGAAATATTAGCAACAGCGAAAGTAAATAGTTTCTTAGGTGTTAAGTAATTGCAGAACATGTTAATAGTGCTTAGCTTAAAATGAATTCTTAGCCAAGTGATTTTTAAAAACTAAATTAGTTGTGCTGTTTGATCAATTGGGTACTTGTTAAATATATAAAAAAAATGTTTATGTAATAAATTTGTATATACATTTTTCTTCACTTTTTTTTATATATATAAATGTAAAAAAATTTTCGTATCATATTTTTATCTATTTTAAAGGTGCGTATGTAAATGTTTCCTTTATTTTGAGGGGAAATTAATTTAACGACACGCTCTATTGGGTTGATATGGAAAATTGGGTTTAAATTAGATTCCACGATACGACTTCCATTGGCTTTAGTTTTTCTAATTGCCCAATAAACTAACTGGCTAAGTGATTCCAATAAGGAAAATTTAGGGTCAGATTGACATAAAATTGGTAGTTATAATATATTAAATATATAATAATATTTAGGATCTATAGGGTAGAGTCGCGGAAAATCATATAAACAAATAACAGAACGTAAATAAATAATTACGAAACGACTATATTGATGGCCAACAACTTTTTATTTTTTTTTTTAAGTGGATTTTATGTTTCATTAAAATTCTTCGTTGCTTAAATCAACTTTAAAAGTATGCAAACGTCCCGAGCGACATTCTACACTTTTATCAAGCTCAAAAATGCAATATTTTTGAATCAAGGCGCCAAGTGTTCTTCCTCTTCATGAACATGAGTCATTATTTTCCTGAGCTGGTAATACCAACATCGTGTTGCTCTTTGACCCCCATTCTGCATAGCACAACTCCTCACCACTTTCTTCACAACTCCTTTCCCCTTAAGATGAGACAGCATTTTTTCGGTCTGGCAACGCTTGATTAATTTGACATGTACTTGACATGCACTTTTCTACATCACTTGACATAGCAAGACATTTTCATCCCTATGGTATGCAGTGACTTTTTTCAAAAGGGCAATGAAAAAGCAAATTTGGCAAAGTGTTGCATACTTGTAGGGAAAAAGTTTGTCGCCTAAGTCTTTTGTTTTTATAACGAAAAATTTTGACCTTTAATGTTTTCGTTAAAGAAAAAGATTATATAAATAAGTTTTATTTTTTTACCGTATCCGTTTAAAATAATTTTACTTTAATTTACTTTAACTTTTTAATTATTTGAATGCCCTTCTCGAAACAAAAAACTAAAAGAAACTAAAATGAATGAAAATGAATTATTTCATTGGTTTATTTTTTTATAAAACCGCAATCAATTTACAGTAAACACTTACTCACTAAATAGCCCACTAATAAACTAATTTAATTATTGACTGCCAAAATTTCGTATTCAATTGTACAATTTATTGACCAATTTCATGGTCCCGCTGTTAAAACAGTATCTGCAACTGGGCTCGGCAAATTCCATGTCTGCTGGCAGTTCGCATATTTGTTTGCTTATTTTTACTTTTAACTTGGGACTTTTCGAATGTGCAATTTGCTTACCACAATCGATGGCCCACCACTTCCCTTCCATTACTTCTTGGCGGCTCATGCGAGTGGCCAAAACACAAAACCCAAGACCCAAAAGCGAAAACCTCTGCCCATATGCATGTTTCTCGAGCTGTTCAGTTACTTCATCTCTTATGTTATTTCGTTTCCAATTCGCTGATTAACAAGTTCAACAAAACACAGTGGCAACAAATACAATGTGGCAGATACTTTCGGTGCAAATTCGGCAGTGGCAAGTCGCACGTTTCGGCCATAAAAAGAAATGAAAATAAGAAATGACGTCAGTTGAAAACTGGTTCCATGCAATACAATAATTGCAGGGGGTCTATTAGAATTGCATCGATAAATCGTTGAATTCGCAAGCAGTGAAAGTGCGGATGGGGGAAGAATCAGGCAGAGTTCCCTTGAGTTTTACGATACACAATCCCACTACACGGTACACTGCGCTACCGGGTTTTTGGGTGTAACCGAGACCATTTGACGAGTTAACGATATCACAGACAACTGCATGGCTTCATGACTTCTCCTTTCACTGGCCACTGATTAGATAGAGCCCCCGAGACGCAATCCGAATCGTAAAACAATAGCCCAGATGCGAGTACCATAACTATAACTACAACTCCCCAGGTACACTTGTCCATGCTCCAGTGCCCAGATCCGTTCAGTCAAAGAGATTGTCGAGGCATCGCTTATTCAACAGCAAATACTGCACACAATAGCCTTATTTCGGACACCTATTGTGACCAGTGCTCCATTGTGGGGACATTTTCACACTCCAGTTTCAGGTGACACTGAAGGTAATGATTGTCCAGCCTACAAGACACCTTTCCATTCTGATACAATCACGGAATCAATTCTCGATAGAATAAAACCAAGAGAAACCTTGCCGGGTATTTATGGGTTAAGTTTCTCATTTAATTGGCCCCAGCCCACGCTTTTACTTTTGGCTTTTCATATTTCACATATTTATTATACCACTTTGGAGCTCATTCGATATGCCGGGCACAAACGCAACCGTCAAAAAGCCAAAAAATCAAGCAATTATTTATGCTAAATGTGTTTAAGTTCTTGATGTGATCATCGTTGAGAAAGTCAAACCTTCATTGATTTGATTTTATTGGCATTTCGTAGGAACTTCCGCTCAATATGGCAGAACTTTGATTCCAAATAAAAGTCCCAACTAGTAATAATATTTTTATTTTCCATTAACGCTTATTCTATCCACCTATTTTGCTCGGCGCTACCTCGATAATTTTTTCCCTTCCCCACTATTTTTTGTTGATCACACAGTGAGTGCTGTTAATTACGCGGCCAGTGCCAGTTTCGCTCGCATGCTTACATAATAATTAGAAATTACCACGCTCTTCTCTCTTTCTGCGCCAAAAGAACGTGTTAAAATGAAATTTAATTTTAGTATGAGAAGCGGCTCAAAGAGCCAAGACTAATAGACGGTTTCTGCTCTTTGCGGCGGGCTCTTCCTGCTGTGCAGAAGACAGGTTAATTATGCAGATGGATTTCGAGACATGGGAACGCGGCCTGAGGGCATCATTAAGCAATAGAAATAAAGTCTCATTCAGCCAGCATCTTTGTATTCCCTGGTCTCTTTTTTTCAATTAACCCACGTGGGCGCGCTTAGAATGTTGAAGAACTTCAATAAACCTGTGATGATTAAATTCTCTCAGGAGAGTTAAGTGTACTTGAAAAAATTACAATGTATCTTGTGCTAAAGGGTATGGGGGAATTGTTTTATGTCGGTTAAAGATAATTATCTTATAGGGGCTAACAGTAACTTTAAGTTATGCTTAAACAGATTTTTCATTAAAAATCATTTAAACATTCAAATTGGAAAAGTGAGCTAATGAATTTAACACAGCTGAAAATGGGATGCTCATTTTTTAAATAGTGTTAGACATCAGGAATTTTTGAAGTGGTAAATTAATATGGTTATTTTATAAAATAAAGAGATTTTTTTTTTAATTTAAGTAAAATTTTTCTTATTATAAAAAACAATTTTTTTTGTACAATTTATTTTTGCTTAAAATATGTTTAAATAATTTATCTATAATATTTATAATTTGTTTCTATGACTCAGGGCAAGGTACTTATATATTTTTCTCTGTGCACTTGTAGAAGCATGCATAAATTTCCAAAGAAACCCAGTGAGGCGTGAGTTCGGCCGCGCATTTTCCGCAGATGCGCGGAGGCGTGCGCTGACTTTGCGCAGCCACTGTGCATAGAAAGCCACGCTTTGGTGCCGTCGCTGCTTTTGAGCCGCTGCCGCCAGTATGGTAGTGCCTTTTTTTATTTCGCTGCCGCCGGCACTACGTCAGTCGTCAGTTCTGCATTAATGAGAGAGCAGTTAGGTACGCTCGCTCGCACGCCCGGTGTGGTCCAAAAACAACCTCGGAGTTTCATCCAGATGAAAACTCTGCCAGGGGAAAAATCAGGCGGAGAGAGATCAGATCCCAAATATAAGTTTACCCATTGGGGGAAAACTTGTTTGGCCATCTTTCTCGCCCGGCTCTTTCTCCCCGGGCACTCGAATTCGATTTTCCCCCCAATCAAAACCGTCGTCTGCGCAGTCGCAACTCGACGTTGCAGCCGTGATGAGTGCACACGCTCATCGAAAAAGCTTGAAAATAAAATAAAAACAGTTTAATGAAAAAGGAAACGCTTTGCAATCGGGGAAAATGCAAAAGTGTGAAGTGAATCGCCTGACCAATGAGTTCTGTGCAATGAATTGTAATTGAATTCCAGGCAATCCGCAACCACAAACAGCTCTATATATCATAATCTATAGATGGAGCTCGAGTACTATAGTTCCATAACAACTGCCATTGATACGCGTTGGCGATCTGTGTTAAATGAGACAAAAAATAATAATAAAAAAAGAATACAAATACCTTATGTGAAATAAAAACAAAACGAGACAGCGAGACATTCAATAAGCGGTTCAGGGCCAGGCTCTGAAGGTGTTGCCAATTTATTTTAAAAGTCTGCGCTTTTTGTTGGCTCGCTGTCGTCACGTGATAACTTGTTCCACTTGCATAAAAATATTGTTATTTTCTTGACACAAATGCCGCAAGTCGAGGCTTTAATTAGCATGATGTTTAAAATATAAATACGAAATACTTAAAAATCCACACGAGTGCCTCCGTTAATTGTAATTTATTTATTTTCGAGTGCAGTGCAATTAATATTTCAGCTCGCAAGGAAACAAACCTCGCAGAAATCTAACGAATAAATCCAAGGCATAACAATACAAAAACCTGATTTGTATGTAACAACAAACAAATGCAAGAAAATGACAAGTTCTTTGACACCAAACAATACAAAGTCTGTCCCAAGATGGAGATACCAACGACAAAGTATTTAGCCGACTATCTGTATGTTGTGCACGAGGATGTACCCTTTCGATACTATCGAAAAGTAAGTGACGGGGAAGGGGGAATTAGGGAGCCCATCATGCATGATATGGTTTATGGGTATGTGATATATGCCTATATAATGCTCGTCATCTGCACGCTCATAAACTCCAAACGCCGCTTGGCTGGTCGGTTTTTTTTGTTTACATTTTCACCGTGCGGTTTTCGCTTTATTAACTGCGTTTACCTGGGCGTCACGTTGTTGTTACCGCTTTACCTTTGGATGCTGCTGCTGCCCTGTTGGCAGTTAGTTTGTCTCACTGAATGAATTTCACTTAAAAGAGCTCCGCCGTCTAACGATTATAGGTACCCTGTGCATAAAACAAGGGATTGGAATAGGAATAGGTTTGCGAAACACATTTAAAAATCATTTAAAAAATAAAAATGTAACTTAAAAAAGGTGTAAAGATTCCGCTTTAAAAAAAGTTGTAGGTGTAAGAACTTATAGTTAATTTTAATTTTTTTCCATTGTCAATTAGTAGTTTTTTGAAAGATTAATTTAACTTAACTAATAATAATTTTTGTTGGTGAAAAAGCTTTAATGAATTTAATGTTTTATAATATTTTCATTTTAGTTTCGGAATAAATTAAGATAGAAATTTTTGATGTATTATATTATACTATAACATAAGTTTTCAAAGCGGAAATATATTTATCAATGAGTTTAAAACGAAGCAGATGGTTAGATATGTCCCAAGAAATGCTTTCAAAATTAGAATCTCTGCAAATCCCAAGGTATTCTTTAGTTGTCATGCTTTTTCTTTCCTAAGCTATTTTTTTGTGCTTTGAAAGTAACCAAAGTGAGGATTGTTGTTAGTTGCTGGCTGGTGTTTTTGCCCGCTCACATCTAATGGGCTTATGCTGTACATTTTGCAGATGACTTATTAGAGCCATGAGCGAATTTCGGTCGCCGCCTAATAAGATTCCCCATGGCTCCCTGCTGTGGTGGGCACTTTCTTTTGCCGCTCACTGTGCAAACACACAAAGAACTAAGGCAGTTTGTTTGGCAATGGAGTGGGGGGTAATTCGAGGAATATGAGTCGTAAGACAAATAAACAGAAAGCAAAATTGTGTAATTAATGAAAATAAAGCAAAGCATAGCGAAATTACACAAGTCGAAAGCGGAAGTACCGGAAATGGCGGCGACGCTCTGTAGGTGTATCTTTTTGTTTTTATTTAATGTCGGCGGATGCGGCAACTGTGACTGTGCCGCTATTTGTCTGGCTTACCTGCAAAAAGCGAGCACCAATGGGTTTGCATATGACAGCGATTTGTAACCTTTGTATTTTCGCATCAGCTGCGCAAATTTTTCGGACAGCTGAGTACTGGGTGTATTATTGTAAACTTTTACTTTCTTCGAAGGGAGTTAAGGGTTAAAAACCATTAAATAGTGGAACCAGAAACAGTGGATGTCTGAGAACCTGACAAACATTTTCTTTTTAAGTCCTACGTTTTGTAGATAGGTCTGTAATACCATTTGGAATTAGGAACTTATGTTTTGGATTTGAATTTAGTTTATTATTATTTAGTTTTATAAACGGAAATCTAGGAATTATGCCAGGGATTATAAAAAATGTATTTATACCCTGATAAAAAGGAAATTAAATCAACTTAGCTTAAAGTAAATTTAAATAATAGCATCTATGATATTTATCTATATTCTCTTCAATATATTCTGTTTTTATTGACAAATAGAAATTAATGGAAAATGATACAAGTAAATAAGATTAACATTGTATCTTTAATGTTCCATCTTTAATCAAATACTTTTATACCGAATCATGTTTCGTACATTTTATTATTAGGTATTTTATTTTATTGGATTTAATGTAAACATACGGGATGACATACGAAGTTCTAAATTGAATTTGCATATACTTATTAGTTTTATTTCTTTTTATAAATGTATAGAAATGATATTCAAATTTTACTCCGTGGGTGTTGTTTTATTTTTGGTGGGTCCCGTCAATGGTTCCACTTTTTATCAGGTTAATGCTTAACCCATGCTGTCTTCAAACTAATTTTAATATCTGTTCCATTTCTCTTCTGTTTATTGCAGACGAAATGCTCGGTGTTCCGTGGCCTCGTGCTCTGCTTGTGCCTGAACCTGAGCTACGCGAACGTGGTCCGCTTCCCACGCGAGTTGGACCGCTACGGGTCGGCGTACCTGGTGCCGTATGTGGCGCTGCTCTTTCTAGTCGGCCTGCCCATGATTCTGCTCGAGATCTCCGTGGGCCAGTTCTTGGGCCAGGGGGCGGCGCACACCTGGCGCGCCTCGCCCATTTTCAAAGGTGAGTTGCGGTTGTCTGCGACGGGGGTTGCATACTTTTCGGCAGGCAACAGGTGCTCAGAAGCATCGTAAGCATCGCATCCCCCATTTCGAATAGGTGGTAGTTGTCAAAAAGGGGGTCAAAGCTAAAGCTGCAGCTGCAGCTTTTTGCATCCCCAATTGCAGGAGGCAGAAGCTTCCAAGGGGGAAAGCTCTGCAGTTGCACTTCTAGTGCGCGCATTTATAATTCCCAAGTTGGAATTCCGAAGGATGTGGCTTAAATACTCGGATCGAAAGGACCTCCATCGGGCGGTCGTGCATTCCGCAGCAACGACGGTTGGACACATCCCGTCTCATCCCCACTCTCTCGAATTGTGTCCGTTGGTAGCCGAAGTTACGATTGCAAAACTTTCGTCATCTCTCTCTCACTCTCTGAAGCAAAAAACCATGGCCGTAGCAGGCGCATATACTACCATTCCCATCCCCCCCAAAAAAGGGGTTGCGGATGTGTATGTGTGCAATTGCAAAAGCACAGGAGCACCAGGAGCAAACTAAATAAACAAGAAAGCAAAATCAACAACCGCAAAAGTCTAAGACATATATATGTATCACGAATCGAAAATGATAAATGAACAAAATGAAGAAAAAATACAAATATCAGACCAAAAGTATATCAATGCAAACAAAAAAATCTAAAAAAATACACATAAAAAATACACTAAAAAAAGAGAAGACTTACTTAAATGTGACCTAGTAGTTAAAATCATCATCGTGTGTTATCAGGACGACCGCAAAAAATCTCTGAAAAATCGTACAAAAAAATATTAAAACCTCAAAATGCATTGGTGTGTGTGTCCCGTTCGTGTAATCGCTGGCGCGCCACGCCCCCCGCGGCCATCGCCCCGCCCCTCTGTCGTCGGCCTACGCTCGCCACGCCCCCCGCAGCAGCAGTAGCAGCGGGTAGAGGGGCAAATGTGAGGGTGGCGGCCCACAAGGACATCTAGTAATATATAAAAAAAAGCCCAAGAAAACAACAGCAAACAACAACAAAATCTGAACGCCGCCCGGCTTGAGTCCTTCTGCCCTGGCGGAAACGGAAGCTGCTCGGAAACGAAAGCGGAAACGGAAACGGACGAGCCAAAATGGAAGATGGCGCTGTGGACAGGCGGTATCGCGGGCAAAGCGGCGGCGCGTCCACAAAAAATAACCATAGAGACGTTTAAGGCAAATTCTAAATGAACAAAAGTATAAACCAAAAACAATTGTAACGAGAAACAAACGAATTCAAAAATGAGCAATATGAGCAACAACTAATAATGGCAAAAAGCAAAAACGACAACTGCAAATTACGACACAACACCTTCGAAAAGACCTCAGTAATAATAAAAACACCAACAAAAAACACGTGAATGCTTGGTGGCTGCAAAGGAATGCCTTCGTTGTATCGCCCTTTTTTGCATATTTCAACTATAAGATCTGTTACTTAAAAAATTAAAAGATTCAGAACATTTTTTAAAAAGTACTAACAACAAAATTTAATGAGAAGCCAACAGTGCGTATGAACATTATCAACTCTTATTAAAATGCCTCAACTATTACGATTAGTTGGAAATTAAGAGAAAAAAAAAATAATCCAAGATAATTAAGCCTTCTTTAAAGTTTTTATTAGGTGATTTACAGCTATTTATATGAGCGATAAACTGAGAAAACACTTCCATTTAAACACATTTTATTAACATTTAATCCAAAATGGCGTCCTTAACCAAAGTAATAAAAAGAAAATGCATTTAAATATACTGTTTTAGCCAATTTAGCTTTGCTTTTCCATTAAATAAAATATTTTGACAAAGACAGCACTATGTTTGGGTATTAAGATAAAGACTCTTCATTAAAGTCTATTCTCTATGAACATTTAACTTCTTATGACTTATAAAACCCACAAATGGCTGAAGGCAACACTTAACATTTTTCGAGCCACTGACGTCTACTTTAACGTACCCATTTCATTGTGAAATCAGCGAGCTCATTGAGTGGAGCGCTTCATGAGTGAGTGCTTGGCAGCCTATAATTACGATAAATGAGGCAAAGTATTCAAGACACGTGCCGATTGCCCATATGAATAAACGAAGAACAGAATCAATATATCAGATGAGATATGATCTTATGCTCCTTCACCTCTTTGCCTGATGGGTAGCGCAATTCAATACTGCAATATAAGCATAAAAAACAGTGCTAACGGAATTGGCAGCCGCAACACAATGTGGCCTATATGAAAAGATAGGAAGTGTGTAATAAAAATGGTAATACAGTTGCGGTCTCTATAACAGACAATGCTAATTAAAATATTTTATTCATATTCATCATCGAGCTATTAAGCCAAGCCCTAAAGCCTTTGAAGTCCAACTCATTTATATAGCTTTTGAACACTTTTCAATGTCATCTTAGGGTAGTCCCCCAGTCAATTTACAATACATATATCTATTAACAGCTTTGGGTGTGTTTTAAGGTCAAATTGATCTGGTTTGGCGAATTGGTTTTAAGTCGCTGCAGAATATGTTATAAATGTAAATGTAAAGATATTTAAAAAAATCTCGTTCTCATTTATAACTTGTTTTCACTTGAGCTCTTTTCAAACGAATGGTTTTGCTCTTATGAATTTCGCCATTAAAATGACAAATGTAATTTAATTAACTGGGTTCCTCCTCTTCCGCTCTCTTGTAGTCTAGTTAGCAAGGCTAGGTGTTAGGATCGTACTTTGAACGACATATTTTATATCCGATTCGGAACAGGAAGATTTGGTTATGTTACATGAACTTATGAAGATTAGCAATAAAGATAACAAGAATAAAAACAAGGATCATAAAAATGATTCTTATAATAATAATACGAAAATGAATTTATCTAGTCTTGGAGTTAGCATATAAATGGTTTTTATTAGATGGATTCTATTAGAATATATTTCGAGATTATTCATTGACCAAGAAAATTAATTTGAATGTGCTTTATCAAAATCAACTGAAATATTCATAGACTTAAGATATAATCTTCATTATAAATTAAGTGATATTTATTGTATTCATAATTTCTAGGAGCCTGCATCATCAGTCGTTTCGCCTCTTGGCTTTCGGCCATTTGGGTGTCCTTGCAGGCCGTGCTGGCACTGGCCTACATCGGAATGTTCGCCTCCAATGACCTGCCATTCAGGGAGTGCTCCGGACCCGTGAAGCTGCGAATGGTAAGTAATATCTAGTCCCTCTAAGAATTTAAGTCTTATGGGTCTTATTCTTCAGAGTGGCTACCTCCTGACGGGAACAAGTGGACAGGAGTGCCTGCAGCAGACCTTTCTTACACCCTTCTGGCGAAATCCTTTGTATTTTGGTCTCCTGGCAGCGGGATTAATAGGTCTCTGGATAGTGGTAATGCTGTGGTAAGTCGGAAAACCTTTAATATAAATCCAATAAATATTTATATAACAATGCCAACAGCACCCATAATGCCAAGATCCTGAGAAGAAGCGTCTTCGTCTATGGACTGGTTGGTCTGGTCCTCCTTTGCACCCTCACCGGTTGGGAGGTGCGCAACTCCTTCAGTCGTCACTATTTCCCGGAGCTCTGGAGCTTCGATGGCAGTTTGCTGGCTGAGAGCAACATCTGGTTTAATGCCCTGATGCAGGTCCTCTTCTCGGTGAACTGTGGCTTTGGAGCCCTGCCCATGGTCACAGGGAAGTTCCTTTACAAAGGTGATGCCGTGAGAACCTCGGTGGTTTACCTCTGCTTCAACCTGCTGATCAACGCCATTGCCGTGACCCTGTTCATGGTGCAGTTTGATCTGTCTGCTAATGGCTATCAGAATATGGAGGAGCTAAAACCGCTGACCGCCATCTATGATAGGGTATTGAATGGCTCAAGGGACGGCGATAGCCATGTGCTGCAGCATTTGGTTCCATCGCTGATCTACCTGCTGATCATCCTCTCATCCATGGTCTCCATCACGGTGGCCGTGTACACCTCCACACGTCTCGTACCACGAAGGCCCAACTATGTGATCTGCTTGATCGGACTGGTGGTGGCGGTCATATCGTTTGCGGCGCCCAAGTTCCTCATAGCCCGCGTGCTGGACTCGCGACTGGTGGGCACCATGGTGATCACTGCGTTGGTGTTCGAGCTGATTGCCATAACTTGGATCTACGGAGCCAAGAACATTTACACCGATCTGGAGTTTTCGATTGGACGTCCCATTTTCCGGATCTGGATGTGGCTGTGGGTCATCTGTCCGGCCATCCTAACGGGCATCCTGGTCTGGTGGTGTGCCGACGATGATCAGTATGATCTGCTGGCCGAGTATCTCCCACGTTGGGCGCCAATTCTTTTTGTGCTGGCCGTGATTGTGATCATCGCGTGTGTGCAGATCTTCCTGCAGGTGGAGTACAATTTCTTTGGCATGATATGCGAGGCCTCCAAGCCGGCCAAGGAGTGGGGTCCAGCGGATCCCTTGGCCCGTCACTCCTGGAAGCAGTGGCGTTCGGTGTGCCAGGATACGGGACGCAGGGACTTCACCTTGAGGAGAAGAGGAACCCGTGACTACACACATTCTATAAAGAAGGGTCAGTACTCGAGTGCCACGAAGTATGGTGTACAGAATGGTGGACAGACCCAGACGCCCATGCATCAGCAGCATTGGAAGTCCTCCACACCGGGAAATAGTTCACCCAACTACAGTGGATCCATGTTTGGGGACTCGGCTATCGAGGAGGATATTAGTGTGGATAAGTTTCCCGGCATAACGCAACAGCAGTATGTGCCCTTTCAGGCAAGTGATGCCACGAAACCCACGAGGTATTCCCAGCGAATGAGGCAGACTGCCCAGCCACAGACACAAACGCAGATGCGATTGCCAAGGGAATCGGTGGAGAAGCATCGCGAGGTGGTCTACATACGTCGCCTGTCCGACGGAGGAAGTGGATCTCACTCCACAAGGATAGAGATTTCACCCTCCAACGAATCCATTACCTACGGCAATGGGAAGAGCAACAATAACTCCACCTTGGCCATGTCCCGCAATCCATTGGGCCGCTCCACAGGATGTCTGGCCGCTCCTGCCCAGCAACCACCGCCTCCAAGTGTCCATGTGAAGCGGTCGGCCAGCTCGGTGGTCAATGTCAACTCCCACAAATTACCACCACCCACAACCGCCGGTGGAGCGGCGGATCACATTTGCTGGCGGAAGTTCAACGTGAATCCGGAAGAGTATTCCACGGAGCTGTGAAACGAGGAGAGATCCAGGATCAGGAGTAGGAGTAGGAGTAGAAAACGAAGCATTCACATTCAAAAAGACTTGTTGCATCCAAAACAAACGCATCTGTATCTGTAATCCGTATTGCACCTAAGGCACACCTAATTGTTAAGCTACGAATAACGAAGCATGTCCATATGGAAAGTGTATCTTCTAGTTGCGAGCTGTAAATAGCATCCCTAGATATAGTTCTACGATCTAGTTCCTTAGCTTAAGTCGAGAAAATTCCGTTGTCATTGTTCTTAATCTGGAAATCAGGAGCAGGAAAAGAAAAACTTTACATTTAGTCTAAGCACATTGAACTATAATGGATTCGAGTGCCTGAAAAACATGAAATAACTGAAATAAGTTAGTCCGTAGTCTTATGACCCCATATAACCTAAGCATCCATTGTAAAGTTGCATGAAAAACCACAACGATTTCGAAAACGATCTTATGTAATAAATGTATGATTAGTAAATTATGATCGCCCGTGTGTTCTTTTCTTCGAAATTTTATGGCTATTAAATATCAAAGTTCGGGTATTTATCAAGTCGGGTGCTAAATTTGTTTTCTAATCGCAAAAACTCTTACTTAGATATCTCATCCATGGGGATTCAAGTTCGAGAACCAGAATTTCAATTAGCATACGTGTTCGAACATGATCGGTGGATCGTGTCGATAGCTTCTGCCGTCGATAACTACCAAAATCCAGCTTAGAATTTATATTCGGCTATTCTGAGCTATAAATTTTCGCTACAAATTTGCACAAAATGGTTTCGCGAACGAGATTTTGGAATGGGCAAGTGAACATCCTAAAAAAGTAATTAAATATTGTTAAAGATCACTTTTGTTTTTGCCGCAGAGCAAGTTATTCTGACGCAAACCCCAAAAGAAATCGAAAGCTTATAGTCAGTAAATTATTTATCGATTATGTACCGTTATTCGAAACGGAACTGCGTGGGATTCATCTGATTATAAAAATGCTGGAGACTTATACTAGGTTTAAATGAGTATCGGTGAGTTCGACGTGTCCTCCAAGAATAGCACCACATAAATGGTAAGGATAATATACTTATCATGTATGTACTTTATAGTATATTCAGTTGTATTTAAAATATAGTTAGTCTATGTCTAAGATAAGTATATTGCGGAATTCAAGAACGCTTGTGTGAATTTTATTTTCTTTTGTGTAAAAATTGTTTGAATTTATATTTCCTAAGATTAATATCTTGGCAAGCAGTTACGTAAACGTTTTAATACTATCTTGGGAAAGGTCAAACCTTAAAGTAATTAACTAATAGCTGTATCTCTAATTTCTGGAATATTTTCAATGCCATACCAATACTTTTATTACCGAGAAATAATATGAGTGTAAGATTTAGTGAGGTATGAAAAAGAAAATTGAGCAATTACCTAGCAATTTCCATAAAATGTGATAGATTCTTGGCTTGTGCGGCAATTATTACCGCTAAAGAAGTGCGAAGTTGGCCCATTAAGTGGTCAATCAAAGCGATGTTTAGGCCACTTCTGAGTGGATTCCCTCTCTTGTTTGGATCGCAGAGGGGGGCCTTGAGTGGGGCACATCGAATGGAGGGAACAAGCGTGTGATGTATGGCTCGAGTTAATCGATTCCACATAAAAATATAGTTTAGCCACGCAGAACTGCATAGAGATGGCTCCCATGGCGAAGTATCATCATTAAGACAACCACTAAAATGCTAATCGATCCGATCCGAGCTCAACAGGTACAAATATATATAACTCTATATGTATTTCGTATGGTATACGCTGGACTTGGTCTTCTTCCTCTGCTTTGCATAATGCCCACACACATACACACTTTGGTATAGAGCTAGCCACAAAGTTTGAATCTTGTATTACCAGCTGACGTATTTGCTAACTGATGAATTTTATACAAATTTGATACACTCGAGGTGAACTTGATTTTGTTTGGCGGTGTTGCTTTTTTGTTGTTTCATGTTTTCGTATAGAAGCATCTATGTCTAAATGTATCTCCGTGCAGAAGCAGCGCCTCAACGAGTTTTGTTCGCGGTTTTATTTTATATGAAAATTCAAATTAAAGCTAATAAATACTTAGGCGTTCATTGTGGCTCTAGTCCGAGCCGAACTCTATCTGAAATTCATTAGAAAACTGGTCCATCTAACCTTCGAGTCAAGAAGATGCCACCGAGAGCGGGGATTGAACAGGGGAATTCACACTGATTGACGTCTTCGGATTGCATAATCCAATTAAGTTGGTGCTAATCGCCTGAAATGCGATGTCAAGTCGAATTAATGCCACGAGACATGGAAGGATATCGCAGGACTATAGTCTTCACTTTCTGATAGGTTTGCGTGCCTGAGTCAAGGCTTTGAAATGCGGAAGACAGCGGGTAACTCCCAAAATTATGTGGAAGAATGTGTGGTCTTGATCCCCCGGTCAACAAATCATAAATGCCAGAAATTAAATTTATGGCCTGGTGGAAATTATGTGGCCATTTTCGTGCCTTCACAAGTGCAGAATGGTGTTCGTGGCTACCATTACGATCAGACACTTCCCAGGCCACCGATCGTCCAGACTTCGATAAATTATAAAAATATATATATGGGGTCCGACAAGTGCGTCAGTGTGTGTGATATCTGATGAAGCTACTTTAAACCAAATTAAATGACGATTGATATGCAAAGTCGAAAGGGGAATACCCTTTAATTCAAGTTATGAATAGTTTGTCACTGTCTAGGGAAATAATACAAAAATATTTATAAATGAATCCTATTTTATTTCTTATTGTTAGTTTATTCTTAGAAACTTCGAACAGGTTATATTAATATACCGTTTCATACTATTATAGTAGTTGTTCGAACAACAAAATAATAATAAAATAAATTGATTCCATTTTATTAGCAAAGAATATACTTTATATTTTTAGAATTTGATCAGGCAATTTCTAATAATCTTTTCATCTACTTATTTCTCGTTGGTACAATCGCTACAGAACTTAAAAACTATCTGCTTGGTATCAAATGATAATTAAAATAGTATAAGTATTAGTATTAAAAATATATTTTACTAGAAGATGATAAAAAGAATCACCAATTCCCCTGTAAACCAAAGGGTGTGTTCGATGAAACAATAAAATACTGACAAATTTGCATGTCTGACTTTTAATTTGGATTTTGGGCCGTAGAATGGACGCTGTCAAAAGTGGTCTGCCTACAAAAAATAAGTAAATGGCAATATATTATGTACTGGGACGAACCAGTTGGCTATTAAAATGAGGCGATATAACCAGTTGGCCAGTTCCCAACCCGAAACAAATGAATTTTATTCGAAATTAATTTTTGGCTCGTTGTTTTTATTTTGACCAAACCGTGTAGAATTTATACATCCACATCGAGGGCTTAAGCCTGATCTGTAGCTCCAATTCATACATTATATTTATCTCATTTGTGTATATTTAATTTGGAATTTAATTTTGGCCTTAAACAGCCTTGTGGCCGTCGACGCGTGTGAGGCGAACTGCTCCAATTTCTGTTTTTATTTGCACTCCAAGATGTTTGTGCCTCTGACGAGAGTTTTGTATCCGATTGTTAGTGGCTGTGTATCTCTCATACCAAAGTGGGCTAATTTGGCAGCCGAGATGGCCGGGGGTGAAGTGCACTCTCGAGATGGCCATTAATCAGGTCTTGATGGCTCACATCATCTCAAGTTCCATTTCGAGCACCTTCCGTTTTTTTTTGACCCACAAAGCACGGGCTCTCGAGTTGAACTTGAGACGGGGTGTCGCCTTAAGTGAATAATAGGCTCAATTCGGTCTCCGGTCTTCAACGATCTTAGCCTGATTAATGAATATCTTGTGAATTCTGGTTAATCCCGCCACTTTCGCTACGAAACGCACGTCGAGTTGGTTAAACTTTCAAGGGTCACTCGGTTATGTAATGTGCAGAGCACAGATTCTGTGCAACCGGTTCTCGTGGTTCCAAAAGCTACCTGTCCCACAGTTCCCAGCACGGTGACCCTCAGCGGTTCCCAAAAAATTGTCTGGGTGTTTCATTTAGCACGACAAGGATCCCAATGGCAATGGCCCGCAATTGTGGCCCATAAATTGCTGGCCAAAAACTGGTTAACGCTCGCCTTTGCGTGTCCTTGATAAGGCTTATTAATATTTTTGTTGTTTCTGGGTCTTTCGCGGGGGAAAAAACACGTTTTATATTTTTTCTCCCGCCGCACCGCCTTTAATTTGACATGTTTTTGTTTCAAGTAAATTTCACAGATTTTAAATGAATTTCAAACGCCATTTTATCATCGACTGGGAATATCCAATAACTAAATGCCGTTAGCAAAGTTGTTTATGCGATTTGCCAAACGCGACTGTTAACAATTATTCAATCGCATTGCAAACATTGTACATTTTGCCAACACATATTTATAAATTTACGGTCGGGATTTCTGTATTGAAATCAAATAACTGTACTTCTTTTTGTTTAAACAAAGTGGACCGAGATCTTGTTGAAAGAATTAATTTTGTCTTTATCACTCGATCTTAGTCAATTTAAGGTGAATGTTTCACAGATCATTGGATCGATAAGTCAACCTTATTTATTTCCATTCAGTCCATCGAGATATGGTAAAAACTCTTAATCGATATTGGAATACATTGTGTCAGTCTGATTAATTGTGTGAATGAATGAAATATGGCTTTTATTCAAGGATGCGCTTGAATTGAGTTCAATTTAAAAATAAATATATGAAACTTATATATTAAGCTAGATTTTTAGGATCAGACGATATTTAAAATGCTTATTCATAAAATATTTATATTTTTTTATTAATGAAGATCGTAAACTTCAAAAAGAGACATTTTAAAGCAGTTTTGTTCGTCTTGCAACTTTGATGTTAATGATTGAACTTCCTTGAACTTAAAAAACAAATAATAAAGACAAATCAGCATTTAAAATAGACAATTATTTAATTCAACAATATTATTGCTTTGACTAACTACATAAATTATAATCAGATTTTTGATGAAGCTGTCTTTCTAGAAACTTTCCATTTCCAATTTGGCATGTAAAATCCAGTTTGAGAACCTTCCAACATAACTTTAGGAATTTCCACTTCCTAGACCAGAACTCCAAACCAAATTTAAAATTGGACACAAAAAAAGCGAAACAAAGTGGGAAACTAGTTAGTCGGGTTGGGCGTTTGTTTGACTGGCGGATTTACATAAGTATAAATCTTAAGCAGAAGACAATATAGTTCGCCATGACTGAAGCCATGTAGAATTTAGTAGAGAGACGCGGACAAATGCGTTATGTATAGGGACAAATTTGCATAAATCATAAGCACAATTAACGATGTTTCGGCGGTTTGTTCTCTTCTCCTCGAACCGGTGACGCAGGTGACGTGACATTTGACTCGGAAATTTATATGATACCTTCCAAGACAAGATCCGCGAAATTTGAATATACACGCACGTTTAGACGCGTCTTTATCCATTCAAAGATGCGTGAATCTTCTGGGTGGGTAGAGAGTCATCGGCCTTCTTATAAATATTCAGTGGCGACATCTTTTTCTTGGTTTTTTCGTTCTTCAGTGAACACTTTTCATTAGGCGTTTTGCGGTTAAACTTTTTTGTCCCTATCACCAAGAGACTTGATTTTAATTTTAATTGCCTGTGCGTGAGGGTATTTAATTTGCTCTGGGATTAGATAAGTTATATCATTTGTCTGGCTGAATGGATACAAGCATTTAATAACAACAGTCAAAGACATTTAAGATCTCCGTGAATCTTTCTTAAAAATGTTTCTATTTAAAAAATGTTTCCTACAAAGTAAATAGGACTAGTTTTGAAAGTATATTTTATTATTAGAATTGGAAACGATAATCCCCACAAACCATGTTAGCATTTACAACATTTAAATGACCTCACGCAAAATTTTGCAGCAACACTTTAGCTGTTAAAATATTGTTTATGAAGAGGTTTGGCGTTGGCAGTGCTTTTTTGTAAGGTGTACCAGAAAAAATTCAGTTAGCATTATGATTTAAGATTTGTTTACCTCGTTTCTTGCTTGGTTTTTGATGATTAAAAATACCATTTAAACAAGACAATGTTTGTAGCAACATTCGGAAATAGCGCCAAGACGAGATCTTCACGCTGATAAAGTATAATGAAAAACTAGATATCATGAGTTCCGCACCCGAAGACAAAAGCTCATAGCAATTCACACAAAAACCATAACTCTATATCAACAACTCGGTTTCTTTTTAATTTATCTAAATAGCTACCTGTTCAGAATTTTAGACTTGTTTTCTATGGCAACCGTGTTTCGTAAACGTCCTTCGGTGGAGTCCAAAAAGCGAGGCTTCCAGTTTTTCGGCTCCCCGGCTTGGAAAACGATGAATAATTGTCTTTTGCAACTATGATGCGACAAAAAAAGGCTTTTCCTCAAGCCGGTATTCGAGAAGTACTAAAAAATATCTAAAAACAAATAATAAAAACAACTCAGTCGCTTCAGTTATCCGCAATGACAAATTTGAAATGTCAGCAGTCGTCGTCAAGTGTCATTGCCTTTGTGGGGATGGGATGTGCGAAGCAAGTTATGACCCGAATAGTTAGCCAGCCATTATGCAATAAAAGCCAAGAATTAATTGTGGCTCTAAGTGCCGCCTGATGGTCGATGGGGTGACAGTGGCACTTCCGTCTGAGTGCACTTCCTTTGGGTGTTCCACAGTTTTGCCCATGACTAGGTGACCACGCACCTTTGGGCCGAAAGAGTTCAAAGTCATTTCTATTTTTGGGCTGGCTTCATGACTCCGCGTGGCCAGTGGGTGTCACTATGATTGGTTCATTAAAATCTAGACGTGACTCTTGGCGAATTAATAAATTCTAGTTATTAAAAAAGGCGAAATGCAGGCGATGACAAATGCTGAAAACCCGTTTGGGAGTCGCTCGAAGAATGCAGCCATTGATGATCAGTGATCGCAGATTGGAGTGTGCGTTTAAAGGTCATTCCAAGTCGAAGTCGAAGTTGGAGTCGGAGTCAAAGATGAGCTGAGCCTACCTTAACATTCAACTCCATTTGCTGACCCACGGGCGCACGCATTTTTGGCCAAGTCAACCGGTTCATGTTCAACTCCAACTGCATTTTAGGCCTGCTCCGGCGGGTAATTGCCATTAGCCAACGCCTGATCTTCTCGGCCTTATTTGCCTTGGCAAGCTTCGATGGGAGCCTTGACTTGGCGTGCCAACCTGTCTCATCGATTGATGAAATTCGGTGGCTCTGGCTCGGACCCATTTACCAAATTAAACGCTGCACGACAACGTGTTTAACACTCGCCAAACTTTAACTTCTGCCAAAAGTATGCGAGTATATTTGCCCGAAATCCGAGTTGGCTAAATAGAAATGCCAACAAAGAGCCGGCGTTGGTGGCATTGTATTTGTGGCTGCCTTAGTTGCTCCTCATCTGCCATAATTGCTGGGCCTCAATGTGGCTTAGCCTTTTGTCTTAGCCCTGTTATCTGGCTGTTAACTCACAAACATCAAACAACTGAGACTGGTTGGTCAGCAGCTGACGTCGCCGTTGCCGTCGACAGAGGCAGCGGCTGCGACTGCGACTTCGTCTCATCTTCACCTGGCCAAAACGCTTTCGATTTCGGCTTTTGGCCGTGTGTTAACAGCTGTCGCCCCGTTGAAGATGCCTCTCTGCCGACTTCGCTGTCGGAGTGGGCAGATGCTGGGTCCGAGTATATATAGAAAATCTACAAGTTTTGATGCTTTAGTTGGTATTCCACACTCGACCTAGAAGTTAAACCAACTTAGCTTGGCATCGATCAAATTCAATCGTCCATTGAATTTGATACGATCGGTCGCGTCTTCTCCTTTTCCGATCCTCACCGCTAACGTCCGAAAGGATTATCCACGCACTCACGCACCTCAAAGGATTACCTACGCACCCGGGATTATTGCAACTGCCGTTTGTAGCAGTCCAAAAGTGTACAACATGGTAACCGAACCCAGTTCCCATCTAATCTAACCCTATAAACGAACAATGATCGTGTGCAAAGTGCAAAAAACATATAACGAAACAAGTGTCCCTCGGTGTGAAGACAAACAAGACATTTCGCAAAGGAAAAAGAGAAATGCAGAGAGAGAAAGATTATCAGTTTTATAGATCTAAATATTATGGGAGTTTTAGATTTGTGTTGGTAAAGGATATTATCAGAACTTAAGAAGTGAAACTTTAAGCCATCATGATTTGGTCATTCGATGGGAAGTTAAATATGTTTTTGATAATAATATGGAGACTATAGTTTGTATAAAACATGTGCTAAAAGAGTATTCATTTTCAAATTTTAACTGGATTAAACTTAAAAAATTGTCTTTAAATAAAATTGAAACCATGAATAGCACATGTTTTTGGAAAAAATTTTGCAGTGTAGCTTTGTATTTTTGATTAATCTTTTGGAGTTGTGGTATTGTTATTTCGTAAAATTATGGAACAAAGGGTCAATAAAAGGGGTAAAAAACATTGTAATAAAGTATTCATTGAAAATAAGATTATTTTTATGATAGGGCATACACATAGGTGTGAAAATATCATTGTTGTGATTTTTTCCCTGTGCATACCAAAACCTAGCAAACATGAAGAAAAAGCAAATAGATTGCCAATGCCGACTGCAGTTCCAATTCAATCGCCATCTATTTGCATCTCACATCTTGTTGTTGCTGGTCTGGAGCTCTGGACCCGGTCTATCATCTCGGGCTTTGAGTTGACCAGCTGGCAGTTGACATTTAAGCCATGTAGAAATTAAGCAAGTGGCATCGAGTGCAATGTTACGCATACGCCGTGTATGCCGCCCACGGAGCCAATTCGCCTTGGTGCGAACCGCAATTTGCGTATTAAGTCATTAGGATGGACCAGCTGCATGTGCATTCTGCCATTCTGGCGGTCGTTTCTATGTCAGCATTGACATGGGTGAAGATGCAGATGAAATTAAAACTTGTTTTTTTCTTATCCATAATTTTTGCTTTTGCTTCTGACATTTGCGAGTGGCAATTTGCGATTGGCGTATTTAGGTAAATAGCCATTTAAAACATTTGCCTTAAGTTAGATTCTTGACGTTGCCATTGAACAGCCGCCCATTAAGCCAAGACAATGTTGTTCAAGAAGATATGTCATTTGTTGGCTGAAGGGCTTTTCCCCAGGTCTTAGTTTCAGCAAAATCTCTCACAGTTTCGGACTAATTTGATTGCCCCGAAGACTTGGCATTGAGCCTTTGTCCTCGATGCGGTGTGAATCGGATTAATTATCAGCCAATTAGCATAATGAATAGTCAAGGGAAGCGCGAGTATCTCTTCAAGTCCTTTCACTTTCTTAACCTTTAATATTCCCCGAGCCATAAGTCAAACCCGATTTGCTTCTCAAATTCCGAAGTCAAATTGTAGCTGTTGCGATATTTAAAACAAGTTAGAACAGCAAAAATTTCAGGTTCATTAGCATAAATTATTATAAATAATTTACATACAAAAGTTAAATATTTTTTGAAATTAGCAAACAATCAGCATTGGAAAAAAAATGTAGACCCAGCCACTTTTGGAGGTATGGGCTATAATCCACAAGATTTGGTTATAAATGACACCCGAGGCATCCGATTCTTTTTTATGTGAGATGCGTATGCTAATTTCGGTCGGTGGGTTCGGATTTTCTCACTAGTTTTATGGCCTGTCTTGGCTGATTATTATATAATCATGGCTAGAACTGGTCTGGAGTTTTGGGGCCCGGATCCGGGCCGGTTTCTGGCATAATCGGTTATTTTTATAACCCCCGAATAAAATTCTCCAGCGTCCAATTAATTGAGCTCATCGACCAGCTGCGGTCATCGACGAGCACTTTCATTAACTAGCAATGACCTTGTCGAAACTCCAGCTTCAGCTTCAAATGAAATGCAAATGAACCTGCTGACAATATCGTCGGAAGCCATAATTCAGTTGCTGCTTCCTCGGATCCCAATCGAGCTCATATCTCTTGTGTCTCTTCGCATTTGCATAGGCATTATGTATCAATCGAGACAATCTGCAAGATTTACATTGCTTCGGGGGAGGGGACTGACCTAGAGATGCTAATGCCTGTCAAAGTTGAATGTCTGCGCTAGCATTTTGGGTGATTTTCAATGCATTATGGTAAATCGGTTCGTCGGCTTTGTTGGCTGAACTTTACCACAGTTTTGAACTGCAGGCCAGCGGATCTTGGCCAAGTTGCCACGAAGCGTGAAGAGGCGATTAGCCTAGAAGGCGATCAATTAGTCGCAATCAGGTTGTTAGAGCCAGTCGTTAGTCTCAGCACCTCTGCACCACGACACCACAGAGCCCCTGAAGATGAAGCACCACTAACCCACCCGATTTTCTTATCTTTTCTTCCCCCCACAGAGAAGTGCACTGTTCGTCTTGGCGCTTTGCGCTTTGGCGGTGGCCTCTGCGTCGGCCGAAAGCCATGAGGTAAGTTGAAAAGAGTCTCGACCACCCCTTCAGAGGATCTCATATGCCACCCACTTTCAGCGCAAGACTCGTGCCGCCGAGGGATACTTCTACCCCCAACCCGATGTGCCGTTCGATCTGCCCGTGCGCACCACCCAACCCCCCACGAGGCCGCCAACGCGCCCACCCACCAGGCCTCCCACTAGGCCACCCACTCTGCCGCCCTACAAGCCACCGGCAACTTACCTGCCACCCACCAACAAGCCACTGCCGCCAGTGACCGTGCGCACCACCGTCAGGACTACTCCTCGGCCAACTCTGCCACCCACTAGGCCACCAACCCGGCCACCAACCCGGCCACCAACCCGGCCACCGACCACCTACCTGCCACCCCCAACTGTGCGCACCACTCGCCCACCACCACCACCCACTCGTCCACCAACATACCCACCCACCACTCGTCGCTTGACGACCCCCGCTCCCACCTACTTGCCGCCCACCAACAAGCCACTGCCGCCAGTGACCGTGCGCACCACCATCAGGACTACTCCTCGTCCAACTCTGCCACCAACTAAGCCACCAACTCGTCCACCAACCACCTACCTGCCACCCGTGGTCCGCACCACCCGTGCTACGCCACCACCAACTCGTCCACCGACTCGTCCTCCACCAACCTATCTGCCGCCCACCAACAAGCCGCTGCCACCAGTGACCACTCGTCGCCCGACGCCACCACCAACCAGGCCACCACCACCACCGACCCGTGCGTCGACTCCGGCTCCGACTTACTTGCCGCCCACCAACAAGCCACTGCCACCAGTGACCGTGCGCACCACTCGCCCACCACCACCACCCACTCGTCCACCAACCAAGCCCCCAACCAGGCCCCCAACTAGGCCACCAACCACCTACCTGCCACCCCCAACTGTGCGCACTACTCGCCCTCCTCCACCACCCACCCGTCCACCAACCTACCCACCCACCACTCGTCGTCTGACGACCCCCGCCCCCACTTACCTGCCACCCACCAACAAGCCACTGCCCCCAGTGACCGTTCGCACCACCATCCGCACCACCCCTCGCCCTACTCTGCCTCCCACGAAGCCCCCGACTAGGCCACCAACCACCTATCTGCCTCCCCCAACTGTGCGCACCACCCGTGCCACCCCACCACCCACTCGTCCCCCAACTTACCCACCAACCACTCGTCGTCTGACGACCCCCGCTCCCACTTACTTGCCACCCACCAACAAGCCACTGCCGCCAGTGACCGTGCGCACCACCATCAGGACTACCCCTCGTCCAACTCTGCCTCCCACTAGGCCCCCAACCAGGCCACCAACCACCTACCTGCCTCCCCCAACTGTTCGCACCACCCGTGCCACCCCACCACCAACTCGTCCCCCAACTCGTCCCCCAACTCGCCCCCCAACTCGCCCACCAACCCCGCCACCAACTTACCTGCCGCCCACCAATAAGCCACTGCCCCCAGTGACCGTGCGCACCACCCGTCCTCCTCCACCACCCACTCGCCCACCTACCCGTGCATCCACTCCTGCTCCCACTTACCTGCCACCCACCAACAAGCCACTGCCCCCAGTGACGGTGCGCACCACTCGCCCACCTCCTCCACCAACTCGTCCCCCAACTAGGCCCCCAACCAGGCCACCAACCACCTACTTGCCTCCCCCAACTGTTCGCACCACCCGTGCCACCCCACCACCAACTCGTCCCCCAACTTACCCCCCGACTACTCGTCGTCTGACGACCCCCGCTCCCACTTACTTGCCACCCACCAACAAGCCACTGCCCCCAGTGACTGTGCGCACCACCATCCGCACCACTCCCCGCCCTACTCTGCCTCCCACGAGGCCCCCAACTAGGCCACCAACCAGGCCACCAACCACCTACCTGCCACCCCCAACTGTGCGCACCACCCGTCCTCCTCCACCACCCACCCGTCCCCCAACTTACCCACCCACTACCCGTCGCCTGACGACCCCCGCTCCCACTTATCTGCCACCCACCAACAAGCCACTGCCCCCAGTGACCGTGCGCACCACTCGTGCTCCTCCACCACCAACTCGTCCCCCAACCCGTCCCCCCACTCGCCCACCAACCCCACCTCCAACCTATCTGCCACCCGTGACGGTGCGCACCACCCGCCCTCCTCCACCACCCACTCGCCCACCAACCCGTCCCCCCACTCGCCCACCAACCCCACCACCCACCTACCTGCCACCCGTCACCGTCCGCACCACCCGTCCTCCTCCACCACCCACCCGCAAGACCACCGTCTACGTGCCACCCCCGACCGTGCGCACCACCGTGTACGTGCCACCCCCGACTCAGCGCACCACAGTCTACGTCCCACCCGCACCCACCAAGCACCAGGGCTACCAGTACCCCGTGCCCAGCATCCCATTCAACTTCTAGATCCAGGGGTCTGGAGATGATTAGGGATAGGGCCTTCGTCTAGGGCTAGATTGATCTAGTCAATACTCGTACAGTCTAACGTTACACGAATACGCCGCCAGCGGTGCTAGAGGGCGCCACTGGGGCGCCTGCAAGGACGACACTTGTTTGTTTTTATTTTATTTTTGTAATTAATGAATCGCATACTCATACAGCTAGGGATCATTGTAAATGAGTGCCCCAATTGTACAGCTAACAGTCTATCCAACTCTTGCTATATTCTACCACTATGCCACGATCGATGGGCGGCCGTCGTCTGTGACGGTCGCCAGCTCAAGACTATATAGCTCTATATTACGATTAAAGAAACCTTTTATTCGGATTGCTGAAACCTGAACAATAAAATAAGTTTTTCGAATATTTACAAGCATTTTCTTTTGCTTTTTTGGGAAAGGGAAGTGGGCACTAGCATGTGGTTTTGTCAGCTGGACATACACATGTAACACTTTTTGTTTGGGATTTCTGAAGCCCAAACAATGAAATACATTTTTCACGTAATTCCACGCATTTTCTTTTCCTTTTTGGCAAACGGGAAATGGGAGCAAATCATGTCCGGGCGATATTGAGGTCTTGTTGGGCACTCATCTTTTGATGGTTATCATAAAAATCGGTGTTTACGACTATGGTAAGGAGTTTGTTGCTGACAAGTAATAAAGCGATAAAGATGCAGGTTAGGCAGTTAACCTTGACATTCACTTCTGATATTTACCAGTTAAAATTCTGCGCGTGTATATACTTGTTTGTTAACTTAAGGCATGTAAATTTAAAAACATTTTGGTATTTAAATAAAAATGTAGTTTTTAAAAATAAACAAGAATAATATTTAACCTCCGGTTATAGGTGAAACGTAAAAATATTTTTCTGAAAATAAAATAACATCCTGACGAAAAAATATGGAAATCTAAAATTGTTATCGTTGGCTTTGGTTTAAAAAAGATTGATTTTAAAACAGAAAATAATCAAGAAACTCAAGTGTCGGTTAAATGTTTCTGAATGATGGTACAATTTTGATCGGTTTTTGTTTTAATAAAATCTTTAAATTGCTGTTTTTGTGTGGCTAAGCTGTTATAGTTTCACTTTTATAAAAGACGATACCCTGGGTAGAATTCTTATCAACTCCTCCGTCAGAGCATAACCACTTCGGATTTATTACACCCCCTGAGATGTTTCTAGTTACTTCGGTACGATCTTCAGATTTTCATGGTCAATGCGTTTTTTTAATATCTCTTTCGTTTCCACATGCCTGGGAGCACGAATTCGCTGAGCAATTAATTTATTTGTCTGTAGTTGGCCGTTTTGCTTTCGCAGCCAAACTGTATTAAACTTTCTAATTAAGCTGTTGCACTTGGGCCAATATAACCGACGCTTTTTAGGCGCCGCCAGCGCCCGACTGCACTCAGTCATCGTTGCGATCCGCGATGAGGCAGAAGCTCAAGCCCACATTTATAAAGCGATAGGCAACCCGAGTGGTTCGAGCAGCAGAGTCCGGAAAGATGTTCATGCAGTCGGCAGTCAGTCAAGGACAACGAGACACTCAAAAGCGACTGGATCCAGGCGTTAATAAAACCAGGCGGTGGATTATGGGCCTTATCCTGGGGTACACAATTGTAAGTTGACAGTCTGAGCAGATCTCAAAAAGAATACACACAGTAGGATACAGAAAATATTTTAGATTTATATCTGATCATATTTCAAGTATTCCTTTCAAAATATTCCTTAATCATAAAATACAAAAGTGATTATTAAGTGAATACCTCAGTAATAGGTGAAAGTGATGTTTGCTTCTCAAGAAGAATGAGTTATTGTAGATCTTGCAAGATCCAATCTCATATTTTTGTGGTCAATTACCTGATTATCTTGATACGAACTGGATCTGTAGTTGTACATCTCTCAAGATCCAATTTTTAGTAACAATTTTAAGTTATGAAATGATTTTCGGCTTAATAAACAACCCACTTCAAGTAACTTTATAATCTTTGATCTTATATTGTGTGTGCCTTTGCAGATGTCTCTCATGGTAGTGAAGGTCGCCTCCGCAGCAACTCTATATCAGCAACACCAGCAGCAACATCTGCAGCAGCAATCCCCCAACGACATTGAGTCCTCGGCAGACGAACCATCCACCGAGGAGCCGGAACACACGGAGGGCGACACCGACATCGAGAAGATGCGGGCCAAGTTGCAGCAACTGCAGCACGAGCAGCAGCAACAGTATCTGCGCCAGCAGCAACACCAGTTGCAGCTGCATCTGCAGCAGATGCAGGCGACGCAGGGAGCTGGAGTTGGTGCCGGGGGAGGGGAAACCGCCTACTTATTGGAGCGTGCCGACAGCAACATCGCACCCATCTATGGGACGTGGCGCACGAAAGCGCAACGGCAGCAACACGCAATATCGTCGCACGAACCGGACGACGCCCATGTTTACGAGCGTCTGCCTAAGCGATCGGCGACCATGACGCCTCTAAGGGGGCTGGGGCTGCTGCGTGATCAGATGCCACGTCCACCGCGCCTCACCACTCAGGACATGCAGATGTCCTTGGGGTCGCCCACGCCGCCGCCAGCGCCCACAAAGGGTTTACTGCGACGTCAGTATTCGGAAACACCGGGATCGCGAGCCCAACGGGCTGGTCAGGAGGATCAATTCAAGCCCAAACCCTTTCACTTTCCCTATGAGGGGCCCATGCCCGAGCAGTTCACCAAGGGTGCTGACGGTCGTCCCGAGCTGAACAACATTCAGGACATCCTTCAACACTTGCACATTGGGGGCTTAACTCCCAGTAAACTTCCACCCATGGTGATGATGCCCACGGGCCTCCACATAGCCGGCAGTTTTAAGAACCTCAAGTCCAGCGGCATAGGGAACTTTTTCCGGGGAAAACGCAACAAGAAGCAGATGCAGTTCAGTATTCCCATGCCCATGTTTCCTATGGCCATGCCCATGCCCATGCAATGGTACAATCCCGGGGTGATGCCCCACCAAAGGGTGGCCATCGATCAGCTATATCCTTACAAACCAAGATCACCACAGGATGTCAATCTGCTGGCCATGCAGCCACTGGGAAATGGAAAACCCCTTTCCAAAAAGAAGAAAAAGAAGCAGCAACAGCAATTGCAACAGCAGCAGCAGCAACAGTTACTGGAGCATGGCAGCCAGCAGCACTTTGTGGCCGATCCCTTCGTGCAGCACTTTGCACCACCTGTGCTCACCCTGAATGCCACCAGGCAGCCGAACCTGAAGAGGGTTCCCTTCAAGGTCAATCTGGATATATATCCCGTGCTTCCGCCTTCGCGACCCGCCTCCGTGATGCGACATCCCTTCCAGCAGGATTACGCCCTGCCCTCGCCGGCTGCCTTAACGGGCACCACAGCGGCAGCTTTCCACATGGGTCATGGCATCTATCAGACGCCCTTCAAGTTCCCCACCCAACAACCAGTGGTCTTTCCCGATCAGGCCACCAGATATAGTCAGCAACAGGCTTTGTATCAGGCACAGGCCCACAAGTATCCGCCTCCGAAGAGCGTGCTTGGTGATGAACCAATCTATGGTCAGAGTCCTGGTCATATTCAGGGTCAAGGTCAGGGGCAGGGTCAGGGTCAGGTGGAGAGCCAAGCGAATCCCATTATGCTGCATCTGAACGTTTTCCCCAAACAAAAGCCCACTGCCACGATTCGTGCCTCTACCAATCCCTTTTACAATCACAACATGCAACGCAACACGATCAACTCAAACGATCTGCCCCCACCCAATCCGCCCAGTCCCATCGAACCAAGACAGACAGTCAATCACAATGGCACCCACTCGCAGCAACATCATCAGTTGCAGCAGCAGCAACAGCAACTCAATCACACGATGCAGCAGCAACATCAAACTACACAGCAGATACATCAGCAGCAATCCCAAGTCGGCAATCGCTCTAGTACCATTTCCCGCAGCGATCACCTCCCACTGATTGACTTTGAGCATCCCATAGTGGCGGCTGAGCTTCCGGATCCTGCCCCCTTGACCAGCATTCGGCAGGATCTTCGCTATAGGAAAACGCCCATTGATGAGCACTATCGCTACCAAAAGAGCGCCAACATCGAGCAGTTGGCTGCCGAGGCCCAGACAGCCTCGCTCTTTCGATTTCCCGTCGAGGATCTGATACAGTTCCAGGTGGACGATGCTCTCTAACCACTAACTACGCTAGTTGTACTTAGAGTAAGTTAGGGATAGCAAATCCGTATAGCAACGATTAGTTTGCCTTCAACAATTAAATGAAATATAGGCAAATTGTATGTTTTATAAATATAAATATGTATATCAATCTATATCAACAAATGATTTGTATTTGTTAATTAAAAGTAATACAATTCAATGGCTTTTAGAATGGCAACACGACACTGCACTTAGAGATTTCATAACTTGAGGTATTGGAGCCCTACTTAGACGTGTGATACATCTAGGAGTTCGTAGTGGAATTCTCTAATAATCTGAATAAGACTTCCTCTTATAAGCGAGGGTCAAATTTTGAACCCATTTTCATGTTCGGTTTTTATCATAATTTCAGTAACATTTATATGGGAACCCAAAACTGCACTTCTAAATTCCATAACTTGAGTTATTGGACTCCGATTTTGAAGTGTGATACCTCTATGAGTTTGTAATTGAATTATCTAATGTTCTGCATTCAAATTTTCCCTCTTAAAGAGGTTCTAAATTTTAACCCATTTTCATGTTAGATTTTTTCGTATTTCCAATGGTTTTCGGAATGGGAACCCACAACTGCACTTCTAAATTCCATAACTTGAGTTATTGGACTCCGATTTAGAAGGGTGATACCTCTATGAGTTTGTAATTGAATTATCTAATGTTCTGCATTCAAATTTTCCCTCTTAAAGAGGTTCAAAATTTTAACCCATTTTCATGTTAGATTTTTTCGTATTTCCAATGGTTTTCGGAATGCGAACCCAAAACTGCACTTCTAAATTCCATAACTTGAGTTATTGGACTCCGATTTTGAAGTGTGATACCTCTATGAGTTTGTAATTGAATTATCTAATGTTCTGCATTCAAATTTCCCCTCCTAAAGAGGTTAACAATTTTAACCCATTTTCGTGTTAGATTTTTTCGTATTTCCAATGGTTTTCGGAATGGGAACCCAAAACTGAACTTCTAAATTCCATAACTTGAGTTATTGGACTCCGATTTTGAAGTGTGATACCTCTATGAGTTTGTAATTGAAATATCTAATGTTCTGCATTCAAATTTTCCCTCTTAAAGAGGTTCAAAATTTTAACCCATTTTCATGTTAGATTTTTTCGTATTTCCAATGGTTTTCGGAATGGGAACCCAAAACTGCACTTCTAAATTCCATAACTTGAGTTATTGAACTCCGATTTTGAAGTGTGATACCTCTATGAGTTTGTAATTGAATTATCTAATGTTCTGCATTCAAATTTTCCCTCTTAAAGAGGTTCAAAATTTTAACCCATTTTCATGTTAGATTTTTTCGTATTTCCAATGGTTTTCGGAATGGGAACCCAAAACTGCACTTCTAAATTCCATAACTTCAGTTATTGGACTCCGATTTTGAAGTGTGATACCTCTATGAGTTTGTAATTGAAATATCTAATGTTCTGCATTCAAAATTTCCCTCTTAAAAAGGTTCAAAAATTTAACCCATTTTCATGTTAGATTTTTTCGTATTTCCAATGGTTTTCGGAATGGGAACCCAAAACTCCACTTCTAAATTCCATAACTTGAGTTATTGGACTCCGATTTTGAAGTGTGATACCTCTATGAGTATGTAATTGAATTATCTAATGTTCTGCACTCAAATTTTCCCTCTTAAAGAGGTCCAAAATTTTAACCCATTTTCATGTTAGATTTTTTCGTATTTCCAATGGTTTTCGGAATGGGAACCCAAAACTGCACTTCTAAATTCCATAACTTGAGTTATTGGACTCCGATTTTGAAGTGTGATACCTCTATGAGTTTATAATTGAAATATCTAATGTTCTGCATTCAAATTTTCCCTCTTAAAGAGGTTCTAAATTTTAACCCATTTTCATGTTAGATTTTTTCATATTTCCAATGGTTTTCGGAATGGGAACCCAAAACTGCACTTCTAAATTCCATAACTTGAGTTATTGGACTCCGATTTTGAAGTGTGATACCTCAATGAGTTTGTAATTGAAATATCTAATGTTCTGCATTCAAATTTTCCCTCTTAAAGAGGTTCAAAATTTTAACCCATTTTCATGTTAGATTTTTTCGTATTTCGAATGGTTTTCGGAATGAGAACCCAAAACTGCACTTCTAAATTCCATAACTTGAGTTATTGGACTCCGATTTTGAAGTGTGATACCTCTATGAGTTTGTGAATGAATTATCTAATGTTCTGCATTCAAATTTTCCCTCTTAAAGAGGTTCAAAATTTTAACCCATTTTCATGTTAGATTTTTTCGTATTTCCAATGGTTTTCGGAATGGGAACCCAAAACTGCACTTCTAAATTCCATAACTTGAGTTATTGGACTCCGATTTTGAAGTGTGATACCTCTATGAGTTTGTGGTTGAATTCTCTAATGTTCTACATTCATATTTTCTTTTTGATCCGTAATCCAAATTAAAATAAACTAAATACCTGAATGCCTAAACGCGGCAAAACCGATTAACTTCAATTTAAATATTGATATTACCTCATGGCTGACTAAAGTAGGCTCTTATGTTTCCTGAAAATACTTTTTTTTATCAGCCCAAAAGTAGGCATCCCACCAAGTTCCGCATTTTCATTGCCAATTCCATTGCGCGTGCGCGAAACCCGCAGCAAAACAGAACCGGCAAAAGCGGAAAACCAGTATTCGGAGCTGAGTCTCTCTTTGGAGAGCCAAGAACGGGCGGCAACAGGTAAGTCCGGCCAGAAGGTAAGCGAGCGTCGCTCCGTTCAGACGTTGTCGCGCTTCAAACTCGAACCATAAAACGGTTATCCGCGAGATACCATATACCATACTAAAGATCCCAGAGCAGCAACAACAAGAAGTCGCAAGATCAAGTTTCGGACCCTAGCGTCATCCGTTTTGCGGTTTTCGAGTGTGTGTGTGATTTTTGCGTGCGTTGGCCAAAACCAAAAATATCTGTTAATAGTTTGCCTGAAATGGTCATTTCACATTAGTGTTTATTATAGTTATTTGCCCTGTACTATTGCCCCCCGGAATTGCATTTGCTTCCTGTTTTTCGCCTTGCTCTCTCCTTCTTCTTTATTTACCTCTCTCTTTGCTGTTCTTTTTTTTTTTTGGCCAAAACAAGAACCCATAGATACCTACTATACTATACCTGACCATACCTGAACCAGTCCGTGTCTGCCTGTGTTTATTTGTTTTAGCCACTTTTGCACATTCCCCCGTTTCGCTTACGAACTGGTGTGGTGTTGGTACCAAAAGAAAGCCATCATCTTCGCCGCATTTGCCAATCGCCAAGAAGTGCCCAATGATCGGAACTGGCAGACAGCAGCCGCCTCATCATCATGTGCCACTTTTCACATGTGCATATAAAGTGAAATCTTCTGTTCGCTACTAAAATTTCTTTTAGATCTCGTCGGAATATCGGTTTTTTGTTTCCCCCATATGTTTTATTTGCACATCATTAGTGGAATGCGATCGAGAGCTGGCAAAAGTTCAAACGGCAAGGCTAAGATAAGCAAATCTGCAAGCTCAGCAACTCGAGCCTCAGCACATTCCCATTCATTTGGCAAGGCCAACTGTGGGGGGGCGGGGCAGCTAGCATTGAAAAATCATTGTTTCGGGCCCAATAAATAACCAGAGTTTGTTTTTCATTACGGCCAGTCCAAGAACGCGAGCAGAGCGCAGTGTGAAAGAAAAAAATAAGAACGAAAAACCAAAACTGTGTCGTTCTACATGTGCTAAATACTCGGAGTAAACACCATCGAAAACTTGGACATAACGGATACGGATACCTAACGGCAATGAAAATTAGCAACGGCAACATGTTGCCGCTGCTGTTGCTATTTTTTCTGAGCCTAACCGCCGGCCAGCTGGTAAACCATCCGCCGCAATTCGTCCCAGGAACGGGTGATATGTCCCGATTCAGCCTTTCGGAAAACACGCCCGTCGGCAGTCCCGTCTTTCAGCTGAAAGGTGAGTACCACTCCATCCAGGTGTTTCGCAGGTTTTCGATGGGTAGGGTTGGGGGTTTTGGTGGGGGGAGTTCTAGCCGAGATTGCATGCTCGACATCTTATCAACATGTGTAGTACGGGGTCGTCACGTTTCATAATTTTATGCGGAATTGCTTCATGGCTTTCATTGCAGCGCCAAGACAATGTACACCAATAGCCCAATTCCCACGCAGTTTGTGCCAATGCCTTTCACTGGCAGTAGTTCGTTTTGTTTTGGCCAAAAAAGAGATGGATCCCAGGCTTGTAGAGTGTGGGAAGATTCGATTAATAACTACATATATGGGTTATTTATAGGGGAACAAAAAATAATATAAATATTTTTATCAAAATTAGACCAAATTGAGAATAAGAAATATTTATCTTGGTTTGTAAGATAAGTTAAGATATCTAAACAAGTTTTCTCTCGAATTAAACCACTACTAACTGCCAGATAAACTTTATTATTGTGTCAGTCACGAGCTTAGACTAATTATCAAATTACCTATCAAATTGTTTACCTCTTGTCTTTGCTTTTGTGCAAACAATTGTTTCTTAGTTCAGTAACGAGTTTTAAATAAAAATGGGAGCTGGCTCAGAATCGTAAACTATAATGGCTAGTTAAATTAATGACTTAAAATACCCTGTTGCTACAAAACGAAAAGAAAAGGATAGGTCTTAAGCCATAATGGAAAATGCACTTAAAAACATCAATGTCTTTTTCTATCTTTTTTTTTTAATTAAAAGTGTCCTACATAAAAAATATTGATTTTAGGTAAAGATGGATTGCAAATGTTTAAACTATGATTTACCATTGTCTCTGTTAATAATATATTATAGGTATTGATTTAATATAAAATTTATTTTTTTTCTTGCTAACATTATAAAATAATATATATATATTAACATTTTAAAAAAATTAAATAAGTATTGATTATGATTGTTATTATTCTATGATTTGTTAGATATACTTACTGGGACTTGTAACAAAAAGTCAAAGTTATTAACAATTAAAAGAATACAATTGGCATAATAAATTTAATATTGAATTATTACCTTTTCCACTCATAAGATAATTTGGTTTTAATGCATTCATTACTTTCACTTAAATTGTCTATAAATTTAATAGCCTATACAAAAGGGTATTCCCCTTTCGGTTCAGCCCGGCATTCCACCAAAACTGGCTCTAATAATTTTGTAATTTGGATTTTGATCATACCTCAAATTACCAATGGTGACTTTCATTTCTTGGACTCGCTTTGCACTGGGTGGCCCACCTACTTCGGGTCAACCTTGTTCGGGGTATTGGATTTTTGTGGTCGCCGCACGTTTTCAGCACCCTCGTATCTCACACTCGTCAGATATATTTATTTCTTGCGATTGCATAATGCAAGTTGTCTTAAAATATGCAGTGCGGATCTGCAAGAATTCACGATAAGCCAACCAGATATTCATGTTATTATTGTTTATTTTTTTCCTTTTGTTATTTCTGTTTCTGGTTTGTAGTTTTTTTGGAGTTAGCTCGCCCAAGAATGCAGTTTGCTAATCAATTGACAAACAAAAACAAACAAAGACAGGCCAAGATACATATGTATCTGATAGGTGAGCAGGCGGAAATGCATTTGAACACGTTTGTGCGTAGCATTAACGATAAGTGTTAGTCCACGATAATGGTGATGGCGGTAAGGTAATGGCCTCCATTAGATAGAGAATGAAAACTGCACTTTTACTCCGATCGAGAGTGGCAATCAATCGAGAGTCGATTTCATCTAGCTGTATTTTAATAAACTTTGGGGCGGCGACTGTAACTTCCCCCAAATTATATTATCCAACTGGCAAATCTAGTTTGCACCTGCTCCACAGCCAAATGACACCCTAGCCCACTTACAAGATTGAGATACATTTGCAGTTGCAGTTCGTGGACTTCGAGAGGCCTGCAATTTGATGCCGCTCCACGGCAACTTCATAATCAGATGGGGTATTGTCTTAACTGGTTGCCGAGCGTGTGCCAAATCGCCTTGGATGATGATGCTCACCCAGTGACTCCGCCTGCAAATGTAACCGAGACTCGGATGCAGATGGAGACTGGTTCGTTTTGCAAGCGGCATCCGTGAGATACGAAACACGTTTGCTTTGCCTTTGGTGCGTTCGAAATCAAGAGTGCGATGAAAAACCCCCAGACACCGAAAAGTAAATGGAAAAACTGACCGGGCCAAGGAAATTGCTCTGCCTAAACGGTGAGCCGGGAAACTGAAACCATATCTGGCACAACATAATCCGGGATTGCAAGTCAATACCGAGTGTCAATGGTTGCATAACCCAAAACGTCCACCTGGGATTGCCTGGGATAGTGTCGAAACTTGAGGATTTAATTTCATGGAATGTTGCAGAGAAAACTCCTATCGCTTAACCACTTGAGTTTTCTTTACAAACCCACTTAATTACACACTGCCCACAAGTAGAAACACTAAGTAAAACGAATGTTGGCACATGTCGGGCGTTGTTTTTTTCGCTTCTTTCGGCTTATCCCCTTTTTCATGTGTAATAATAACCAAAATATTAACAAATACGCTCCGCCAAGCATGAAATCACAAATTATTTCTGCCGCATCAACAGCAACAATGGTAAACCACAACAATTACATCCTCCCCCTCCAATGAAAGCATCCATGTTTTGGGCGAAGTGAAAAGTAGAAAAGCTTTTCCACAACTCGCACGTACCCGCAATTACGGTGTTCATTCAGCTTTTCCACTTTTCCCCCAATTTCCCAAAAAAACATGCCCATATGTACATTTGTACACACATTCTTGTATTGAACACGAGAATTTATAAAGAGAAAACGAGCGAGAATCGAAAGGGGGAGAGGTTTGATCTAGAGATACCCTATATCTCTATAAGATCTATTAGATTTTGGAATTTATCAGATCTCATATAGATTACACTTTTTTATTTTGCTTGCTAAGGGTGTTAAAGAATCTATAGAGATAAAATCAGCGAATAAATAAGGAACAAATTTTGGATTTAAAATGGAATCTCTTTACCGAATACATTTCTGAACAATAAAAATGTTCTGTTCAATATAATAACATAATACTTAAACCACGATTCTACATATCACACCTTTCCTAAGAACTGCAAACACCCCACCATTACACGGTATGGACAAATGTGAACTCAAAAAAAATGATTATGTACTTTGAAAAGCTAAAATGGTCACTCACGCGGCAAAGCCAGGGAATCAAGTTTGGGATCGGGATAGAGCAATAAACTCAGGGGAGCCCGGGGCAGGGAAATAATATCGGTATGTTTGGGTTTTTGGTGAACTGGAGGAGCGGCAGTGCCTGTTTGCTTCCCGCTTTGAGCCATGCTTATATATATTTTTTTGTGGTCGTGCTGCAATTGTCGGTGTACCACAGACCCGCTCCCAACTATTCCCCAACTATACACCCCACCCCCTGCAAACTTGAAAAATCTTTCAGCCAAAAGCAGTTTCCCGACCGCTTATTGGTCTATGTTTTCTTTTGTATGCTCCTCGGGTTCATTTGTTTTCTTTCTTTTCTCCATGATTGCTTTGCTAGAATTTCTAAAGTAATTTCGTGTTGCCCCCCAGCTGGAATTTTTTCGGCTGCCCGAGTCAAATACTTGTAGATATATGTATTTCCTGTTATTAGACCGGGGGAAGCGAAAAAGAGAAAATGCCGGGGGAATGACACAATCCACTTAGGGTTGGACCCATCAACTAACTAGTTGCCCCAGTTCCGAGGGGCCGGGAAACCGCAGTCGACTGGAAAAGTCGGTTGTGGGAACCGAATTAGCATTTTTCACACGCTTTTACATAAACCGATGGCGGCGGCTCTACTACTGAACGACTTCCCCGAAGTGACAGCCTATGACGCTGACTCGGATTACTCGTAATTAAAGCAGTGAGCGTGTCAAACACCGGGACCCAGACCCACCGACAAACCAACAAACCGCCGCCAACTAATTTGTTGCACTTTTTCCGGCTGCCTAGCATACGTCATCCACGCGAAGAAAAATTACTATAAATGTATTTAGTAACTCGATGAAATATTATAATTAATGAATGATACCTAAACCTATAAAATGAGTTCTAAGTATGAAAAATTGAATTTGGTAATCTTATTCTCATGCATTTTCCCAGGCTATATGTTGTGGAAACACAGGGGTTTTTGGTTGCAAGCCCCCCAGAAAGCTGGGATTTTTACGATTGTCTAGTCATTTATTACAAACAAATTAAATTCTGGGTGGGTCAATACTTAAGAGGTGTTATGGGTAATCATTATTTATCAGAAAATGCAGAGAATATAAGTGATATGAATTCCTCGATGAACGGGTTGCTTTAAAAATGTTGTATCATATTTAATGGAAATAAATATTCCTTTAACTATATTATATTTTAAATTTAATTTTACATTAACGATCTTTAAACAATAATTTAAATTGCAGGCACGGATCCAGAAGGAGGTCGCTTGAAGTACAGTATCAGTGGACCCGTATTCTCCGTTGACCGGGAAACGGGTGTGGTGCGCCTGCGCCAGGAGCTGGATCGAGAGACCCAGGACACCGTCGAAGTGATCATTAGCATCACGGACGAAGGTGTTTATGGCACCGAGCCCAATACAGTATCCCAAAGACGGGAGATTCCCGTGCGGGATTACAATGACAACCAGCCGATATTCCTGGGCAGACCCTATACCGCCAGCGTTAGCGAATCCCTGCCTGTGGGTGCAGAGCTAGTGGTGGAGCCACCCATTGTGGTCATCGATCGGGATGAGGGCATCAATGCAGAGGTCCAGATGAAGTGTGTCGAGGTGGGTGATTAGTCGGGCATATAATCTATTATGTGTCTCAAATTTTCTCTTCCCTTTCCAGGAAAATGATATTTGCGACTACTTTGAGGTGCGTGCTGTGAAAATCTCGGATGGAAACTACACCGCTCGAGTGGCTCTGAAGCAGCCATTGGATTTCGAGAGTCGTCCCTCGTACATCCTGACCATCTCGGCCTCGGACAGTGCTCTGGATAACCGCCTCTCCTCGCTGGCCACTATTTCGATCAATGTTATAGATATTCAAGATCAACCTCCTGTTTTTACCAATGCCCCGTACTCCGCCACAGTTCCTGAAAACACACCAGCTGGAGTGAGCATACTCACGGTGAAGGCCATCGATGGGGATGTGGGCATACCCAGAGATATTTTCCTGTCCCTGGAGGATGAACCCTTTGGACACTTTGAGCTAGTTCCCTTTGGAGATCCTCAGGATGGAACCGCCGTGCTGCAGACCACCTCAGAGCCACTGGATCGTGAAAATGCGGAGATCCTGCAGAATGGTGGGGTGTATGTATTCTCCATTAGAGCCACCGAGCTAATCGATGGAGCTATTCCTGCCGAGCACTCAATCACGAGGGTCACCATTGTTGTCACCGATGAAGACGACCACCAGCCCACCTTTAGTGGACCTCACTTCAATGTCTCCATAACGGAGAACCTGGCCACTGGAATGCCCCTGCCAGGACTTTCGATCTTCGTGGATGATCGCGACATGGGCGAGAATAGTCGCTATCAGCTTTCTCTAAGGGATGTGTCCAATTCCGCCGGCGTGTTTGCAGTATCACCCACCGAAGCTCAGGGACGGACACCAGTGGTTGTCAAGGTGCTGAACGCCAGTCGCTTGGACTACGATGTTGCCGATCCTGACCTCCGGAAGTTCGAGTTTGATCTGGTGGCTTCGGTAAAAGGTGTGGAGAAAGCCAAGTCCCGTGTTGAGATTCATTTGCTGGATGCCAATGACAATGCACCGGTGTTTGCCCAAGCCACCTATCGCTTTACTGCAGCCGAGAATCTACCAGTAGATGCGTTAATAGGTCATGTCAAGGCCACCGATGCGGATTCCGATGAATTTGGACATGTTCGCTATGTGCTTAAGGGATTTGGAGCAGATAACTTCTATGTAGATCCCGAGACCGGTGGTCTTTACTTGCTGAAATCGCTGGACTACGAAAGGCAGAGCAGTTATAGTCTTACTGTAGTAGCCATCGATGGAGGTCAGCGCGAGGCGAATGCCAATCTCTTCATAGAGGTCACTGATGTCAATGACAACCATCCGAGCTTCGAGAGCGGGGAATACAGTAGAACCATTCGAGAGGGTGCAGCCGTCTTCGAACCCCAGTTCTTTGTCCGTGCCCACGACGCAGATGGTCCAAGCCAGGGAAATGGTAGGGTTAGGTACTCCATTGTGTCCGAGAACAGCATTGCTGGTAATGTATTCCGGATCGAGCCGGATACGGGAGAGATTGTCATCCAAAAGGCGGCAAGATCCATGGATACGGAACGTGGCGAGTACGAACTGGTGGTTTCAGCCACAGATTTCGGTGGGTTATTTCCATATTCCCTAAAAAGAATTTATAAGTAATTAAGTTATTCTTTTTAGGTACTCCTCCCTTGTCTAATACCACTCGTGTTTTGGTACGCGTTGGCATCTCTGGCAACCAGCGGCCTATCTTCCGTGGACACTTCCAGAATATGGAAAACCTACCCATCATAGGTCCTCCCAGCTATCGAGTCTCCATTCCCGAGAATGCCGTTGCAGGATCGAATGTCACTTCTGTCTCAGCCCACGATCCAGATGGTCTGGACAGTCTGCTGCGGTACAGAATTGTTGGAGCCAATGATAACTTTGAGATTGATGAACTGTGAGTTTGCTTATCTGGTTTATTGGATTGTCTATATTATCATCTCAACTTCTGCCTTACAGTTCCGGTTTGATAACCGTTTCTCCGCAAGCCCGCATTGATCGCGACTCGAACATGAACAGTTTTGAGATCATAGTGAATGCAGTGGACTCTGGTACTCCCATTCCAGAAACAGCCACCACTACGGTTTATGTAAACGTCAAGGACATCAACGATGAACGTCCCAAGTTCGAGCAGAACAGCTATGCGGCCTATGTTTCCGAGAGGACAGCCGTGGGTGAGAGTGTCCTGCGAGTCAAGGCCATTGACAAGGATCTCAATTCGAAGTTGGAGTACGGTCTGGTGGGTCCAGTCACCGCCACCACGAAGGCAGGTGTTAACATAGCCAATCGCAGCAATTACCGCCTGCAAGAGGCATTCAGAGTGGATAGCCAAACTGGTGAGATCTTCGTCAATGGTTCACTACGCCACGATGTGGCCGCCATCATCATTTTCACCGTGGGAGTGCGAGATCTCAATGCGGAGGTGGATCCTGAAGGTCAGGTTGACAACACCGAAGTTACCGTCTATGTGCAATCCTTCCAAGACACCAATCCCGTGTTTAAGAACCCTGGTTGGACTAGCTCTAGGCCCGTTATCGATGTGAAGATCAAAGAGGAAATGCCCATCGATAGTGCGCTGTTTATTCTTCAGGCCGAGGATCCTGTGACCCGCCAACCCATCACCAGTTTCGAGTTGATGGAACCCAAGCAAGTGGACTACTTCCAGGTGGCAGAGCGAACCGGAGAGGTGATCCTTAAGAAGCGACTGGACTACGAGGCTTTGGGTGAAACTGGTCCTGAGTTTGAACTCCAAGTCCGCGCCAATAGCGCCGATCGGCAGAGGAGTACCGTGAGTCGAGTGAATATCACCGTGGAGAATGTGAACGACAACAGTCCGCGCTTCGAGCAGAGTTCCTATCGAGCCACGATTATCGAGAACAGACCTCATCCCGAGCGAGTTATTCGGGTAAGGGCTTTAGACAAGGATGCGGTTCTAAATGCTCGCGATGAGCGTTTGGGCTACCATAAGATCATCTACTCGCTGCAGGGCGAGCATGCCATGCTCTTTGAAATTAATAATACCACAGGGGAGATAATTGTGGCCAGTGGACAGACTATCGATAGGGAGCGGACCCCCAGAATTCAGCTGCAGATCAAGGCGGAGGATTCACCCGGTCGTCCCACAGATGCCAAGCAGAGCGTAGTTGAGCTCCAGATCGAGGTACTCGATGTGAATGATAATGCTCCAGAGTTTACTCAAAAGAAGTACAGCACTGTGATTCCGGAAAACGCTCAAATTGACTCGTTTGTGCTTCAGTTAGAAGCCGTGGATGCAGATGAGGGACTGGGAGGAGAGGTTCACTACGAGTTGGTCAACGAAGGCGAGGCCAATGGACTCTTCAAGGTCGATCCCAAGAGCGGTCTGATATCCACCCGACGTAATCTTACTGGTAAAGGTCGCGCCGATCCTTACGTTCTGATTGTTCGTGCCCAGGACAGTGGTAATCAGTTGCCCAAACAGCCTACCCTATCCACCGACACAGATGTCCGGATATTCATAGGGGATGTGAGCGCCAATGATGGAGTGCCCTATTTTGTGGCTCCTAGGGTAGGACAAATGGCCAATGTCACAGAGGTGAGATAATATTATTTACCCATCGAATATCTTTTCATAACGAAACTTTACATTTCAGAATGCTGTTATTGGAGCACCAGTATTCCAAGTCATTGCCAGCGATCCAGATGATGAAAACACTCCATCAGGAACCATAACTTATCGCATCTTGCCAGATACTGCAGATGCAGAAGCATTCGTCATAGATGCCCACACGGGACTAATAACAACCAGGCAGTCCCTAGATCGGGAGACGAAGAACATGTACAGGATCCTGCTGGAAGTGAGTGACAATGGACAGCCTAAGCAGTCGGTTACGCGAATTCTTCAGATTGCAGTCCTGGATGTGGATGATCACGAGCCTCGCTTCCCCAGAGAAGTGGTGAGTAAAGGGCGAATTTCTTAAGAACATCAATTAGTATTGACAAAACATTTTCTTTTTCAAAGGACGAAGGACCCTTGAGCATGTCAGTTAGAGAAGAGGAACCGGCTGGTACCATTGTGGGCAACTTCAGCGCCTTGGATGAGGATCTGGGCGAGAACGCGGCTATTGATTATGTGATCATTGATGGAAACAACGAGCAGTTATTTACGATAGAGCGGACTAACGAGAGCCTGGCCATTCTTAAGACCCAAAAGCCCATCGATCGAGAGCAGGTTGAGTCCTTTACCCTGACGGTGAAGTGCATGAAACTGGGTGAACCTGGCTACAAGTTTGTTGGAGACCCCTATGATCGACAGGATCCCTCACACTTGAGAATTACCATCCGTGTGTTGGACATTGATGACAATCTGCCGCAGTTCGAACAACCAGATCCCACTGTGGGCATCAGGATCAATGTGCCCATCGATACGGTGGTGACCACTTTAAAGGCCAGTGATGCAGATGCCGAGGCTCCACCCGTGGGTCTTTCCATCGAGAACGTGACCTTTGTTCCTCAGTTCTATAAGAGGAGTCGTAGTCTGGCCGTGGGCAATCTACAGAATCTCTTCACCCTGAATAATCGAACCGGGGAGCTGCGAACTGGAGGTTCCTTTGCCGACTACGTAGATGGTTACTTCCTGATGCGTGTGTTGGCCAACAATTCCGCACAGGTCAAACGTCAAGCCCATAGTAACCTCAAGGTGTTTGTGATCCGAGACAAGTCCCTGCTAAAGTTCGTCTTTGCCCGGCCGCCCAACGAGATCCAGCACAACATCCGACCCTTCCAAGAGCAGTTGCAGAAGAAACTGAAGCCCTTGGGACTGGAGCTGCATGTCCTGGACACCCAGGTGTTCACCAGACCCGACATGAGTCTGGACTTTACTTCCACCTCATCCTGCTTCCAGATGTTCAAGAACGGAGCTGCCTTGTCCTTCAATGAGATGCATAAGTTGATGAACTCCCAGCAGTTGCGACAGGAACTGATAGATATATATGCGGCATATGGGGTTAGTGAGGTGGAGTCCTGTTCGGTGAGAAGGACTCATGCAGCGGCCCTCTTTGCGGGAATGCTCACCTCGGCGGGGGCGTGGCTGGTTTTCCTGGCCGCCCTTATTGGTCTGGCCGCCCTGGTGTCCCTGTGCACCGCCTGCTGTTTGAAGAAGAAGTAAGTTTAACATGACTTTAACGGAGGGTTAAAATAACTAAGCGTTATTTTCTTTCACAGGCTGAAACGTCACAGCAAGCGGAGCCTGCAGGCCAGTCTTCGAACTCCCACGGAGCACACACCCACCTCGTACAGCTACTCCATGCCCGCCGTGCTCTACTCCGAGCCCATCTACGGACCCTTGTAGCCGCAGCTCATCTTCTGCACGGGAGGGTCCAGGTTCAACCACTGACCACCAACCACCAACCAAGTAGATTAGTGCCCAAGACTCAAGACCCCTTTGCACCAGCGGAGATCCTCCTCGAATCATAATGGATCTCCGCTTGGCCACTGCGAACCGGGACTTTTTTCTAGCAGAGATTGGTAGACGGTAGAATGCCAAATCAGTCCATATACCATAAGCTTAAGCATACTATGCGCGTGATCTAGTATGTACGTGTAGCACCATTTAGCATAGGTTAATATTAATATATATCTTATATATAATGCTGTATAGGGCGTAGCGATTATCCAATTGAGGGGTTTAGCCTAAGTCGAGTCAGTTCTTTGTGTCATTTTTGCTGAAGTGCTGGTTTCCCCGGGCCAATTTCGCAGGTTTTCATTCGAGCTTTGGCAGGTCTGGAATGCATTTATTTTCATATAATTATCTTATCGTCTATTTGTTCATACCATGTCGAACAAGTGCAGAATAAATATCGCCCCAAACGCAGCCCAATTCCAGCTCCACGGAATCCAATCCTCGACCAGGAGTCAAAGTCAGGCCATGTGCGTGTCGACCGAAAATGAGTTTCCCGTTTTCAAACAGAATGCATATGTTTTCGCTATTAAGTAAATATATTTATATACGACTAAGTAGTTTGTCCAATGTGAACATGTGTGCAAATAAATTCTATTAACTACAAAAATGTGAAAAATAAAAAGCGAGCATTTACTCATTTTTTCCGACGCGTTGGCGTTGCGTTAAAAGGCGAACGTGTGAAGTGATATGCAAATGAAATGTATCCCCACTAATGGCCTGAAATCCAGGAAGGTGTGGGCACTAAATTGGGTCTGATCGGTTAAGGCTTACTATTTTCTTTGAGAGGAATTGATTTTATTTGGAAAATTAAATTTCCGAATCTTAACGGAATATAATTAAATTATTTAATTATTTATTTAAAATTTCTTATTGCTATTTTGTCAATATTTTTTACCTTTGGAACATATCTAATATTACTTTTTTTAAGAAACTTCAAAATCTCTGAACTATTATATAAAATATTTGTTTGCTTAACACAAAATTAATTTAGTAGACTTTCCAAAAACAATGTATTGTTTTAAAACAAAAAATATATATATATGATATGACTTTATGAATTTCAAAATATTTCATTATAAGGGATTTATTATTAATTTTTATTTTTCTGTGTCCTAGTTTAGAAATGGTCCCCAAGGAAATTCTTTTAATCTTTCATCAGACAAACCACCAAAAGATGATTTCGCATTATCCTTTCCAAACCTTTTTGAGTACCATCCAATTCTAACTCAAGTTGTTAACGAGCCGCTCTGGATTCCAAATTCCAATTAAACTTGCCTTGCTTATAGTAATTGCAAATTCCCATTTTGAGTTCATTTTGGGACTGCGTCACTATGCAGGCAAGTGAAAATATAACGTCTAAAGTAAATATACTGGGCTGAGTGAGGGAGACAGAGGCATGCGGATGCAGTGAGGGTGAGCGGGACAGAGGGAGGGAAAAACCCATAAATAATAAATGTTGTTAAAACTAATGTGCGGCGCTCATTAGCCCCGGGCAACGAAAGAGAGAACGGGCGGGAAAACAGGGGATGATGCTGGTCCTGCCCCGAGATCCCCGATCCTGACCAAAATCAAAGGGTGCAAAGGATGCCATCGGGGGTTGCTGCTCGCACTCTCCACCGACATTATTTTTATAACTTTTTAAAGCGAAACAACATCAACAACGCAAGACACTGAATCAAGTGTTGTCCGGGTCAACTTAACTGAACCTTTGGGGGTTGCTCGACCCCCTCCCCAGAGATGGAGTGTAATTAAACTTGTTTCCCTTACTAGCGAAAGTCTCGGAAATTTACATAAAGCCCAACTAACCTGGATTGCAGTTTCCCTTGCAGTCTCTTCTTTTTTTTTTGTTTTCAGCTAAATCACCTTCCACTTGAACAGTGATTGATGATGGCAGTGTCATCCTCATAAATCACACTACAAATTCGAGTGTCAAAGCGGCTCGTTTGGAAATCATTCATGGCGCCGACCATCAAGGCCTGCAAGTTTGGTAATCGCCAATTAATACCAATGAATGGTATAGATAGGCTTTTCTGGCGCCAATAGCTTAACTTAGCGGTGTCTACAAGTGAGAAACGATTTAGTTCCGATTATTACAAATGCTCATAGCACTATATACCTAAATAGTTTAAAATATAAGTTATAAAAATAATACCTTTTAAGTGTTTTAAATCAGTTTTGATCATCTAAATGTATGTAATTAAAGTACTTTTTTTCTTTATAGACATTTTAAAAATATTTTATACGGATCCTAAGCATATCTTCAAAAATTAATCACTCATTCTTTAATATTATGACCTTTATAAATAAAAGGAAGTATATTAAGTACCACCATTCAAATTAAACGAAGTAAAGTGCATGGATTTTATCTTTTAAACATTAATTCTGAAATATTACGTTTACAAAGGAAATTCGATCATTACTGTAGATGTTATCCGATCCAAACAACTTGGTTTTGAATGGTTTTATTTGCATTACACATATAACGTGTGAAGGCAGGTGTCCACAAATTAACTTTTTACCCCAGATTCAATTCTCTGACAGCTAGTGTCGGGCGTCGAACAGTTAGCCAGATGTCCAACTGACAAGCCGGCAAACAATGCCAACAATTAATGACTGAGCCCGGACATTTCCTTTGCTATAGAACCTCCTCCTACTCCCGATCGAGCAACAAATTGTGAAAAACCTTGCGTGCATACCAAAAAGTGAGGCAAGAATCATAACGGTCGCTTTTCGAGGTGGCAGGACCATAAAAAAGGACTTAGGGGTTGCGTAATTGCAGTTAACTACTAGTTCTGCTACCCATTTATATTTTTTGGGGAAATTTTCGCAATTTTTTTGCAAGGATTTTCCGCAGTTTTTACCGAATTTTCCCTTTTGTGTATGTCCGTACAATGGTGGTTTTACGCGGGATTTTCGCGCGAATTTCTGCTTTAAGCCGGAAGTGGAAATACCAGGAGGCATCAGCTTAGGATCAATGAAAGGATTTCCCCTCCGTAACCCCCATTAAATCGCTCGAACCGTGTCCGTTGTTTACATTTAACAATAACTGGGCATGAAACCGTTGTTTTGCCGACATTTTAGTGCCAACCTTCCAAATTCAATTTATGCAAAGCGAAAAAAAAATTAACAAATATCAACCATAAATTAGAAATGTCAGCTTCATTATGCACATGGCGCTGCATAGTAATTAGGCAGCTTCTCGCGTCCTCGTAGCTCTCGGCGAACTACCTATAAATTTATGACCACTTGATGAACTGCACCCGTATTCGAGTCCAAAATCCAGGGTAGGGCTCTCACATTTCGTCCTGGTCGCTGGTTGTCGGCCAACCTCATTTGCATAACAATCAACTCATCGTTTGTGGTACAGCTACCATCTACCATTTGCCACTCCTTGCTGCCAGGATTTTTCCATTTTCAGCTGGGCAAAAGGGTGCTTCCTTGCTCTAATGTTAATGTTTCGCGTACACTGGCAGCGGGTGTGAAGTTGTAAAGTTTAATGTATTGTTTGTCTAACAGTTTATTCATTTGGAAAAGGAATATATATTTGAAATGCGTATTTTTTTTCGGCGCAGTCACAGAATGTGACTGGAATAAAAAATTGTTCTCATATGGGGTTGGAAAATTGCTTGGCTTTCTGATAAACTGTTTCTGAAATTTTCTTTTAATAATCACTCATGTGTACGACCATTTGTTTTATTTAAGGAAGTTTAAACTGTAATTAGATGTCAAGGAAGTTGATATTACGCACGAGTTGAGATTTTTTAAGAGTAAATATTATTTGTAAGAACATATCTGTACTTAATGGATACTAATATGTTTTCTTTATATTTACTCTTTCAATAACAAGTAAAACTAATGTCTCCAAGTAAATCAATAAACATATTGAGGTGCTTATTCTGATTTCTACATTTATAACCATTTTCTAGTACTCCAAAAAAATTGTTTTCCACTGTATTTGGTTTTTTATTTTACTCATTTTTATTATGAAACTTTTGATTCCCTTAGACAACCCATGGCAATTTATTATTGCCCTGCATTCATTCCATATTCCGCAACCTTAATCGAGTTTTCTGGTCTTATCGGTTGTGGGCTGTAACATGGTCTCAATTCGATTTGCCTAATAGAAGAGCATGCACGATATAGTTATCTGATTCTTGATTTACATGTGTTAACATTTTCGTTTTGTTTTCCCTTAGCTGCGTACCACTTTCTGGCTCAACAATGTGACATAAATCTGCTTAAATTTGACTAAAACCGCTCTGATCGGATTAAAAATCAGCGCTTGCATAACATTTTACAGTTTCAGCCGAGGGCCCATTGCACACAAATGCGACAGATTGGCTTCCTTGCACGGCCCCGGAAACATATAGAGAAATAAATAGGTCCCGGTACCGGGTTCGGGTACTAAGTGTAACAAAATACTCGAGCGGCTGTTTGTTTATCCAATGTTTTTCGGTTAGATGAGCACACAACTCGAAAGCGACAAAGGTACGCATTGCATCTCTCCCTGGATATTTATCTGGAACAGTAACGTATACGAGGTCGCACACCCCGGAAGGCTCAGAAAAAAATAACAACCAGAGGACGTCAAAGATTTCACAGATAAACCAATTCGAGCAGGGCAATGAATGGGCAAAAAGGTCGAGAAACTTGCCGCTAAAAAGCGAACATGTAGCTGTAGCACCAAAGCGAATCTCTGCCTCGAATGTTTGATCAGGACCAAAGGGGTTAATAAACAAAGGATCCCGGGACTGCAAAAAACCCACGTGCACTGGCAAAGGGTTACAAAATATGTGTGCCAACTTCTTGCTAAAAAGGCGTAAAACAATCAATTCGCCAAATAAAATTCGATTTGCGAAATGGGAATCGCAAAAGGGCAGGGACAAATTGGCGCACGGTGTTGTCTGGAACGGTGTGATATATGATCTTAATACTTCATGCCAGTGAAATGCAGGGTTGAACTCTGTTTTCCGATTTCGTATGCATATCCCACCTTTTGACCCACAATATACGTAATATAAGCATTTTTACAACATATTTATTGAAGATTGTGTAGGTTCTTTGAGTTCATTATATTGCATTTCTTTCCATTTTGTATTTTTTTTTTAACTGTTTGTATTTTTAGGACAAATAAAATGTAACGAATGTTGATAACAGTCATTTTGAATTCGGATTTAATCGAAATACAAATATACTTACAATTTCTTTAAAAAAATATAGCTTCAAAAAAGCAACGGAGCAAGATTATTTGATTCGATATGAAAGAATATGGTGTCCTGTCCTTTTTTTCTATGTTGACTAATCCCTGATAATCAAAGAAATTTTATTCAGTTAGGTATCGGCGAGTCGAACCCTCCTCCATTAGCCGACCCATCTCCTTTGTGCAGTCTCATTGGACCGCAGATGAATCGCTCTCCAAGGACCTGCACTTGCCGCAACCGAAGATGCCATTGTGTTTGCGCCTTTTAGCATGTCCATGGCAATTTGTTTCCATTTTAGTTTGCTTATCGCCTTATGGCCATCGCCAAATTGTTTTTCCAGCCTCGCAGTGCATTAGCATTCGGGCAAGGGAACTGGGGCGGAGATGTCGTCATTGATCCGCCGATAGCCATCGAAACGGAGCCACCCTGTCCGCTAATGATGGCAGGATTCATACTCATCCTCATCCTCAACCCTCGACGAGAGTCCTGGATATTGAATGCAGCTTAGCTGGCTCACCCGCTGCGTATTTTCGCCTTTGCCACACAACGGGAAAACAGAATGCAGGACCCATGCCGGTCCATAATAATGATTATTGTAAAGATAAATCCCGACACCTCCAACAAAGCTGCTCAAATGACAAACGGCGGCTTAGTTGAGGAAATTCTGCCAAAGTCCTTCTTATAACCCCAAAAATTAGCACAGTGGAATTTTCTGGTATCCGCAAAAATATTAATAGAATATGATTTCTAGTTGAATTTAATTTTATTTTAGAAGCAAGTCAACCCAGATTTAAACTAAGGATGTCCTTTTCCGTTGTTTACCTTTGGTAATGATTTCGGCAATGAATATTTATCAATCTATACGTCCTTCAGAATTATTTTTGGGTTTAATATTTTAAAGGTAGATGAATGAAGGCTAACACCTTGAATCGGTATTTATGTATTTAACCCTACATATAAGAATTAACATTATCTTCCAAAAACTGTAAGGGCATGTTAAAAATTGACCTAAAATTTTAGTCTTAGTTTTATTTTGTTATCAGATATTCAAATCTGATTCGTATACTTACATTTGATATTCGTTCACAAGTTAAACAACAAATTTCATTACTTTTTCTAGGATTTTAAGAAAACGACCCATGCAATGAGTTGGCTTAGCATTAAGCCGTAATTTTAAAGAGGACTTAACCCTTTGAATAGAGGACTTTTTACAAAGACTGCTCTAGTCAGATATTGAAAAATCTTATTGTAATCCTCAGTTTGAGATGTCGAATTCCTCACCGGCTTTGAGCATCTTCAGCACCTTTTCACCCTTCTCTCGGTAACGGAAAATGTCAGTCAGTCAGTTAGGCAGTTAGGCAGTTAGGCGGCAAGGCAGTTTCCCTCGACTCTTGCCGGTTCATTCAACTAAATAATTTGAGTGGCATTCATGCAGGTCCACTGGCTCACGGCTCATGTTTCAGGATTGCCCGACTGGTCCTGACTGCTGCTGCTGCTGCTGCTGTTGGTACATTCGTTTTGTAATTGTGTGGCAGGTGACGGGCAATCTTCCATTGTTCGAATACTTCGAAGGCCGAGCCCGGGAGTACGGAGTTCAGTTTCTACTTGAACTCACCCCATGTCGAATTGTAAGGGCGAAAAATGCCCCCTACGATAAAAACAAGCTGCAGTGCACACACACAAAGCCATTCGTTTTATGTGCACTGCAATATACAATATTTATTTGAATTTAAGTCCATTGTTTGGGATCTGAAATCCGCACACAACCCATACTGATTCTTCAGGGTTGTTTGCTTTGCTACTATTTTTGACTTTGCCCAGGAGTTCATATCCCATTCTTTCCATTTACCATCAATTTTCTGGCTCGTTTTGATCGTCAACTTTATTTGCAAAAATAAATCTTTATGGCATTACATCGAAATTCAATCTTATCACTTTAAAGTTCTGGCCCTGACTAGCTCGCTTTCCTTGCATTGCAATAACTGATATAGAATCTGGCATAACCTACATGAATACTTAATCGATTGTACAGTTAATTATGGCTAATACCTGGTACATTTCAGTGATCCTTACGACTAGGCTTACGGGTCTAGAATGGCAAGGTACGTATCCGCTTACACTAAATGGACAACCGATTTGTACTATATAGTCAAGAAGAATATGAAGGGAATATGTTGAGAGGAAGAGTCCTTTTTTGGAAATGTTCCGGTTAAGCACTCTTAATTCAAATATTCACTAGAAATCAGCAAAAAAGAAACCAATTACCAATGAATATGAAATGGTATGTTAGTGAAACTTATCTATGGATTGTTGGTTTTGTGATGGATTATTGGTTAATCTTTTGAAGATCCTTCTTTAACATGAAACTAATTGAGTGCACAGATAAGCTTGGGATTGAGTAGTGGATTTAAAGCTCTTCCAGGCTCAAAAGAAAGCTTTATCTAAGCAGTCAATTTAGTGCCTCACTTACTACCAATATCAACGGATTGCAAGGGATTCGAGAAAAGTTAAAAAGGAAAATCCTGAGATGAGACCCGTGAGTTACTTTAGTTTTTTGATTAAAATAAGTCAGGGGTGTATCTTTGGTTGATTCCCCTAGATCAGTTTCCTGCAATTCCCTGCAATCTTTATATATATCACGCTGAAAAACCTTAGATCGCCGTAATGGCCCTCAAAACTGTGCTACACCTGTGGGGCAAACTGTTTGTAGCTGTGTGGATGTGGAATGGCATGCGGATGTGCCTGATCCTCCGGATATTCCTTCCATGGTGGCGTTTGCGTGTAGAAGCTGCTCTGATGATGAATCCCAGAATCCAAGTTGGTTGGCTGGAGATTGGCAGCTGCATCGAAGGAGCCCCTGAACAGATCGTATTTCTCCTGCGAGAACTGCTGCGGGCTGGACTCCTGCTGGGGATTAGGCTGCAGATGGTGAGGAGGAGGATGAGGCTGAGGCTGCTGCTGCTGTTGGTGGTAGAACCGCATGCTGCCTGTGAAGTCAAATCCTGGTGGATGTCGCTGAGGGTAGTCCATGCCCTGCTGGAAGCCCCCCATCGGGGGAGGATGCTCTGCAGACGGAGCTGGCGCCGGCTGATTCTGGGCAAGAGGAGCCATACCCTGGCCATAGGGAAACATTCTGCCGCATCCGAACATGGGAAAGGGCTGGGGATTCACGAACAGAGCATCGAACAGTTCCTTGGTGATCCTCTCACCACTCAGCGTGAAGTTCTGCAGCTTCTCCAGGTCCAGATTTATGGAGCCCCCACTTTCCAGCACCTGTTCCAAAGCAAAGATGTAGTTGTGCGCGAACCGCAGGATCTCGATCTTCGTCAGCTTCGTCTCCTCCGGAAGCGAGGGCAGTGTGACTCGTAGTTTCTCCAGGGCATCGTTAAGGTTGTGCATCCTATTTCGCTCCCGATCATTGGCCTTCATCCGACGGAACCGCTTGATCCTGACCACCTGAGTGGGACTGCGCGAGCGTGTCACCCTGTTCTTGCCGACGGCATATTTGCGCTTCTGTCGCGGCGCATCCGGATCCTCTGGAGACTTCATGGGCGTACTGGTCAAAGGTGGATCGAAACCAGCGGTCGAGGCTCTACTGTTCAGGTGCTCCACTAGAGTCCTGCCGCTCCTTGTGCTGTGGTTGCTGCTCGTGTCCAGCAGGCCCACAAATCCCGCCGGCGGTGAGTTGAGCGGTACGGCGTCCCAGGCGGCACCGGAGTACGGCTGATGGACCGCCGGAGCCGGCGAAGTGCCGCTGTAGCGGTCATCGAAGTCCAACCGCCGACGGGAGCTCAGCTGGGCCTCCGTCTCGAAACTCTTCTCGTAGCCACTGTCGAAGGAGGCGTCGTCGTCATCCTCGTCGAACTCAAAGGACTGCGATCCAGCGCTATAGGCATTATAACAGGCAGCCATGATCTCGTCTATCTATATCTCAGTGTGTATATCCTTTAGAACATTTCCGATTTCCGTTTCGAGAGAGAGAGAGAGTGGTTTCTTCGTGTTTCGCGTGCCCGCACCAACTAAAAGCTGGCGAGGAGTGCGCACCGGTTTTATGTGCCCGGCCAGCCATTAAGCCCGCTGATTTGGGTCCGGACTGCCAGGCAACAACCCTCGGCGCATTGTCGTCGGTCGTGGCGGCGCCATGGCCATAGGAAAGTACAGAGCGTAGAACCCCGAACGCAAATCCCAACAGATATGCGCCGTGATTGTCGCCCGGGGGTGGCTTTTGCCCACTCACACACAGGCCTCATCTAGCCGGCACTCCCGGGAGCGGGGTGTACTTCCTGGAGATGGAGATTCGTTTTGCGAGCAGCACTACCAGTCAAAATACGAGCATTTTTCACGCTCCGCTGGCGAGCGGTGCTCTCTAAGCCAATCGGAAGGATGTCTGAGTCCGAGGATCAGCGATGTCGCCGACGGCATCATCAAAGCTCATAACTATTTTTGGTACCCTTCCTTAGGGTTATTTGAATATAATATTTTATAGTAAGTTTTATTATAGTTATACCATTAATACATCATTGATTAAAGTACCAAAATGTATGATTCAATTTTTTAATGGTTTAAAAAGTATGATTTAAAAAAATCATACAACACCTTTTTTAGTTAACAATCATCTAGAAAATGCTTAATAGTATATAATAACGTAAACGTAACGTAACGTAAACAAAAGTAATTTAATATTCGTTAAAAAATTATACAAAACTTAGTAAATTCGTAAAATATGTGGTTTTATTTTTTTTACTTTTAAAATGACAAAGCGGGTGGATTAACCAAAATATCCTCATCCTGAAAAGAAACAAAATCTATACCTTGTCATTTCTAGCTAGTGAATAACCCTATATTATACCTATGAGATATGTGGATGAATTTATTATTGTCAGACCAATGAACACAAAACCAATCTCTTTCCTTGATCTTTTTAGTAAAAAGTCCTCACCCACCTCTATATAGAGTATATAGATTTCGTGGCCTAAATAAATTGTTATTTTATTTTATCGCATAATGCGATTGCAATTCAAACGATTCAATTACTCGCAACTCTTTCGGCTCTCGCCTCTAAACCGCAATAATCGTTTAGGGCTTACGCCTGTCGCTAAACGGGTTAGTGGCACGTGGCCAGGATGCCGCCTCCACTTCCGAAAACGCAACATGTGTAGTCGTTCACTCCTCTCCAGTCCCCCAGTCCATCCTTCTGATTCAGAACTTAGGCGTTGGCACGTGCCGTGGTCTTAACGGCTGCTCAAGTGGCCAAGTGTGCTGGTGTGGATTTCCTATCTGAGGCAAGGCGGTTAAAGAAGGATCGAAGTTGCAGTTTCAAGTGGCCACGTGCGGATTTGTTATGATATGCGGCAATCGTCGCAAATTACCAGCACGAGGCAGGACTACTTGAGTGTGAAGGGGGCTAATTTGATAATATGCCATATTTCATATTAATGAACTACCGATTGCTTTGTAATAGGTATTAATTAAGTGCTTTTGTGCTAAACATATAATGGCTCTTAATCGGAAGAAATATTGGATATAAACCATTTAAATTTAGATTTTAGAGATTATTAAAAATGTTATAATGACCAAGCTGATTATCAAATATACAATTTCAACTTTGTTATTAATAATACATTCCTTCGTAAAACAAAACAAGCAATACAAGTTTGTTTTTAAAATTATTTATTAATAAAAGTTTAGAACCAAAAACTACAAACAAAACGGAAGTAATTTTCCATCATTAAATTATTTTACAATAGTAAAATAAAAATCCTGAAGTACACACTTAGGTAGCACATACAAAAGAATAATTTATAATTGAACATTTAAATTGTAAACAGTTTTAATACTAACAAGTATCTCATTTGAGCAATAGCTATAAACTACTAACAATTCTGATTATGTTTCAGGCCAATAGTTTCCAAGCTCGGTTTTTTCACTACCAACCCCTTAGTTATTGATATATGAATATTGCCACTAAAATTCACACCAACAGCCACGTGTCGCCGGCGTCGTCATCCTTGTTCAAGAGCTCCTCCGACGCGTGTAGCTAATTTGGTTTTTTAGAACCACAATGCATATCAATTAGGCAGTTAATTGAAGAACGGATGCGTTTGCTTTTTCAATTGAGTGTTGGCCTAGACTTGTCGAGCGTTTTTTTTTTGGTTGGCCGCGGGCGTCGTCACAGTCCAAATAAAAACCGAGCCGGAAACTTGGACAAACAGATGTACACGTAAATAATTTCATCAGAATCCTGGCTATGTTCTTGCAAAAGCAAACACCAAATGTGCCCCAGGCTAATTGCATTTTAACAAGCGAGACAAATTCGATTTTCCCAGCTATACTCCGTCTTCCTTCCTCCCTCGGCATTTCCATCATTCCGCACAGCTCAACCTCCGTGCAACCCCTCTCCAGCATTCGTTTCGAGCACGTAAAACCTCGCCTACGGCTCAGAAGCCGGTTCGACTTGTCCACGGCGTGTTAGAAAGGAACGATTGCCTCCTCGTAGAGCGGATCCATCTCCATCACATCCGTGAAGTGAATCATCGGGTTTATGGCTCCAGGCACTGGCGAGTTGGAGGAGAGCGAATCCGAGGACAGCTCGATCACATCCGGCGGTATGGATGGTGTATGCCGTGAATGTGCTTGGGTTCGGCTCCTTGGACCGCCTCGTACCTGACCTCGTCCGCGTCCTCGTCTTCTAAGAGAGGAAGCCACATGAGGCACCTCCTCCAGATCTGTAGAGGAATCGGATGTAATGTGCTTGAAGATCGGCTTGGGCTCCATACGAGGCGATGGCGTGGACGATAACGAAGGAGCTGGCGAGTCCGATGTGATGTGCACAAACTTCCTGAAGCGGCGCCTACCATATCTACGGGCATCGTAGCTCTGCGACGATGCATTGCTGTCCTCGGTGAGGGAGTGACTCTGGCTTCTTAGGCTCCTTGCGACTCTTAGCTGCTTGTGCATTGCCTGCTCGCGATAGTAATCTGATATGTTGGTGCGCTTGATACGCACCCGCACTCCCCGAAGCTTCTCAATGTCCTGCGCCGTCAATCTATTCAAAAAAACTTGGACCGGACGGGTAAGGCACTCGTGGATGAGGCGTTCCCTCTCCTTTTCTGCGGCTTCCCGGGATGGGGAATCTGGGTTAGATTCCTCGCTTATGGCATCCATCTTCAAGCGCTTTCTTTCTGGTTCATGGTCAGCGTAGTCAAACCGCAAGGACTCCTCCGCAGTGTCGGTTTCTGTGTCTGTTTCTATGCTCGTTGCCAATACTTCAGGTAGCTCCGTATTTTTTATTGGCTCCATGTCGATAAGCTCCTCTTTTTGCTCTCTAGTGTTTGAAACATCTCCATCCAGCAGCCCAGCTTCTAATGGCTCATTGTTTTGTTCAGTTTCTGTTGGCTGCTGTTTATTTTCATTTGTTTCATTTTCCACGACCTCTTCTAGCTGCCTAGTTTGTAGGACCTCACCTTCTAGCTGCCTGGTTTCCAGGACCTCTTCCAATAGCTGCTCAGTTTCCATGGGCTTATCTTTTAGCTGCCTAGGGCGTAGGGGTTCCTTGGTCCTCTGTCCAACTTCCTTGGGCTCCTGCGTCAAGTTGTCGCTCTCCAGGTTCTCTGGTTTCACCTTAGTTGCTTCCAGGGGCTTCCCGATCACATGCGTCTGTACTTCTTTAGCAAGCTGCAACACTTGTGTCCCCGTGGTAAAATAAAACTTCGGTGGCGGCGATGGCGTTATCTCTTTACTTACACCGGGGGAATCGTCGCTGGTCTCATCGTTGAATTCGTGCGTAGCCATCGTAGAGGTTTCAGAGTTCACACTCTCGGTTTCCGATCCAGTGCGAGCCATCCTTCCTGTTGGCTGCGGAGTTGGCTGCTCGGGCGCCTTTGCCGCTGCCGTCATCTTGAGGGTCTTCAAGTTCTTGAATTTGCTAAGCACCGAACTGCACTCCATCAGGTTGTTGACCTCGCTGGCCACGTTTTGCAGCTCTTCCTTCTCAAAGCTCCAGATGTCGGCGAAGGCCTTGAAGCCGCCGGTTTCGTTGCTGTACTTTGTCCTGGCCTCCATTAGATCGTTGATGGTGCGCTTCTCGTCACTGGCGGCTGCTTCTTTTGGGGATGGTGACCTTGCAGGTCCGACGTTGACCGTCGACGGCGCCTCGACTTCGGGCTGTGGTTCTGATTTAGCTTCTGATGTGGCTGGAGAGCTCGATCGCCGGCCACCCCGTATACTGCGATCCATGTCGGACAACATGGCATTGGCCACCATGGCTGCCGCTCTAATCCGAGTCCTGCGCCCGTTGCCAGTGTAGTAGGGCTCCGAGTCGCTTGAGACAGCCTCCTCCTCGTCTTCCGAGAACACTAGAACATTTTAAAATATTATTATATCTCTTAGAACTTTAGGTAGGGGATTTAAAAAAATAAATAATCATGTAGTATATTCACCTTCATCCCAGAATTTGCGTCTAGCTGGTCTACGCTTTTTCTGCTGCGTGGCTTTGTCAGCTTCTTCGTCCACTGCAGGTGTTGGTTCTGGTTCCTCCTCCGCCTCCGGCAGATTAGCCGCGTTCTCGTAGCCCTCCTCGATGGTGCCGTAGTCCAACTGCGGTCGATCCCTGTACTTCGCATAGTCGATCTCCAGATACTGCAAGTGGTCGCCTGCCTCGGCCATGTTTAGGGACACGAATTTGTTCTTCAGGTCCCGGCTTTTCAGTAGAGCATGGCATCGTTCGTGCAGCGTGTGCCAATCAAGAGCCCAGGAGTATCGCTTGTTTCGCGGCTGGAAGACCACCGTCAGAAGGTCCTTGATTATGCTGCGGGGTAGCCGCAGTGCCTGCAGCGACTTATATACAGGATCGTAGTCGGCCACTGGAGCGTGATGGTTAGTTATGGTCACAATCTCGTCCACATCGATGGTGGAGCTCAGCAGTTCGTACTTGACAGTGTGGGGGGCCGCAGCTGGCGGCCAGTGATCCTCCTCCTGACGCTTCTTTTTGATACGCGAACATCGCCGCACTTCGTTGTAGTTCACAGTTATCGGGTTAAGGTAGAAAGCCGTAAGCCAGAATTCTGCCTCCATGAATCCATGGTCGGAGAATACTTTTGCCAAGTCGGCATAATTCGTCGACATCTTCTGCTCCAAATCGAGCATAAACTCGGTGGTAAGACCGGGATGATAGCGCCATATTTCAATGGCATTCAGCTGCTGACCAATGATCTTTAACAGCAAGGCAATCTTGGCAAACTTCCAGCCTGAAAAGTTCTGAGAGAAAACATATGTCTATGCAGTATGTGGCAGGAATGAGATCTTCCAACTTACCCGTTCTGCCAAAAGTTTGTAAACAAAGGTTAAAACCTCCTCGTTATTCGGTACATTTTGAAATACCGGATCTATTTGTCGATCCTGCTCCTCGTCCGCCTCAGGCAATGGCTTTTCATCATCGTCACAGTTCTTGTAGTTGCCAATATTACTGGCTCGGTTTCCTTTGCATATCTGCTGTTGGTAGTTTAGATTAAGATCCACCACATGTGGTTGAAAGTGGCTGTTTCGCTGGTTCTCCATCTTCTTTAGCTCTTCCAGGAGGAACCGCTCACTGTTTTCCCGCTCCTCCACGTAGCGATACATCAGTACCTTGAACTGCGGCAAGTGCTCCAGGAAATCATGCTCGTTGAGTGCCTGAAGCTCCATCAAAAGATTGCCCAGCACATAGCTGGAGTAGGCCTCCAGCATGACGGCGAAGGAGGTGACCAGATTGAGCTTGAACTTCTTAAAGCCAATTTGCTCGAAGAAGCCATTCCTGCCGAGCTTCAGACGCACGCAAACCTGGGCAATAAGACGAGCTGGTGTGAAGTTGATGTCATGCGAGATTGAAGCTTCCTGCATGGTCTGGGCGTAAAAGCGAATGTTGTACATCTGGGGTAGAGGGTTTTTTAGTAAATTAGACTGCAATGTTGTGTTTTACACTATTTCCTACCAAATTATCAATAACATAGCCGCGGTTTTCATCTCTAACGAATATAGTCAAAAGGTATAGGTGCCCCACCAGTGTAATAGTGTTCTGATCCTGTTCAATGGACTCAAATGGCACATTTTCGTGGGCCTTTAGCCAAGCTGCCAGCATGCGGAGGGCCAGCTGCTTTACGGCCTCAAAGTTGCCGGCGTTAAAAAGCTGCATAAGGCGCAGGATGATCAGGGAGAGACCCTCCTGCATCAGGAAGGCAATGTCTGAAGGATAAAAGCGGAATTAGGGGGACTCATGTGGATAAACAGAACCCTTGAACCTTCTCCTGACGCCACAGGAACAGTGTGCTCGATGGCATGGTGCTTGTTCATCTTCAGGTTGAGGAACAGCTTCTGCAGGTACGGTGTGCTCCAGGGCTTCGTCTGGAACTGCAGGATGTAGGACCAGTCAATCTTGGCCAGGTCGCCAATCCGGTAGAACGCCGGCACCGCCTTGGTGAGGCTGTACAGCAGCAGGTGCTTGAGGCCCTCGGAGCAGGTGTTCCACTCCTGGCTGAACCACATCTGCAGCGAGTGGTGGGCCAGAACCTGGACGATGTGGCGCAGTGCCGGATCCTCGAAGGATTGCGCTTCCCTGGTGGGCAGGTGGCACACCTCCCAGCCGTAGATCAACTGGGACAGCCGGTCATTGCCCATCAGCTCGAACACATCCACATCGCTGTGGCCGGTGCAGAATACAAACATTTTCTGTAAATATAGATTTTACCCCTGAAAATATCAGGACCATGGCGAGTAAATATAGAACGCAATCGCTCACCGCCGAGAACTCATCGTAGTCTAGCTGCTCCGCGCAATCCAGGAACTTCTGCGCATTGTGCACTTCCTGGGGCAGTATTATCTCCATTTCGCAGCCTTTATTTCATGACAGTCCTGTGAAAACCTTTCAGAAAGACAACTTAATTGTCAGCCGGCCTTATATTTATTTGTCTAGCTAGAGATGGAACCCTAATTTATATTTGGGACAGGGTGGCAGCGCCGGTTGGTGTACTCGCTACGGATGGTGGCTGCACTCGCTAAGGAAATGGATGTCCACTTTCCATGCTTTTTAGCTTTCGTCAGACAGCAACGTAATGCCAACTTTTAATTTAATAATTTATAATAAATATAACAAATATATTTAATAAAATTGTTATTAATATCGACACGGAAATATAAATTAGACCTTTATATATAAAACAAATAATTATAAAAAAGAGTTAAAGAAATGTTTTTACTAATGAGGGTTGTCACCCTGGAGATAATTAAAATAATATATAAGTACAATTTAAGAACATGGCAACTAATTTTTGGTTGATAGGAAAAATTAAACAAAAAAATACTAAATTTTTGACAGTGAAAATTGTGTAAATAAGTAATAGTAATGTTGGAACCTAAACTTCAATTAAACATTTTAAAGTTTTCTTTTTTAAGGTTTTACAAAAGGGGATTTCACTAAAGGTTGTATTTTAGACCAGAAAAGTAACAGAAACATGCCATCGAAATAAAATGCACACATAATGTGGTAGCAGAATAAAGTAGTTAGTTATTTTTATCAAGTCGACTTACCCCATATCCTTTTCTTTTCCTTGAGACTTCACAATAATAATGAGACTTTGTTCTTCAGTGTGGAATTGGTATATCTTGGCCAATTTTGATTAGAGATGAAAGTCGCGAATAGATAATTTTTTAAGGAGTAGTCTTATGCACAACATTCCACTGGAATGTCATAATGAAACCACTTCTTTGATGTACTCCATTCGTTTCCTGTCCAGAGCACGCAGGAGGCGTCAATCCCGCATGCCATTACATCGCAGCAGCTCTTCTTAGTGCCCAGATTTTGGTGCGACCACAGAGATTTTCTAAAGGAAGTCCACGCTTATCAAGGTCACTTCATTCGCCGTTATAGTGGAATTCTTCTTCAGCGATGTGCTGCGAAATCTTCTGATGAACCAGGAGGCAATCGACGAGCAGGTTTTCCAGAAAGACTTCACGCAGGACGAGATACTAGAGAATAGCTCATTGGAACAGCTAAAAATGCAGACTGCGATTTCTTCCGAAGTGATTCTGCTCAATCATTACACCCAAAGCCAGATTTGCCAAAAAAAAAAAACACTTTTCAGGAAGGATGTTTACCAAGATTGCGCTGCTGTGAAGATTATTGGCCAGTAACTAAAGGCCATGGCCTTATAGCGCCATCACACCGGCTGTTAACGACCTTTTGCTCTATTTGGACGATACGAACTGTGACGATGATGAAAAGCAACTGTCCAGTTTTTTCTTTCCAATGACTGGCCAAAATCCAAGTGACATATGCCTCACGGCACGAGTACAAGTAATCGAATGATCGATGTCACTATAATATCGTATTGACCAAGCAGTGTTGTATAATTTGATATCATATCATCGTTGAAAAATTAATAAAATATTTAAGAAACACAAGGTTCATTTTTTGTTTGTTCATAATCGAATTAAGAGCTTTGTATAATTAGAGGCAGCGAATATGCTTGTCTGGATAAAATGGGATCTCCTTGCTCTGAAGAATTCCCTGTTTGATTTTCTTGAAGAATTCCTGTACAACTTTTAATGATAAATACTAGTAAATTAGGTATGTGGTTTTCCCCATTCTGAAAAATGTTCGATTGAAATTTTTTGACAATCAGAAATAAAAGAAAATCTAATACCACAAGACTTGAAAAACTAAACATAAATAAAATTTATTTTTCTTAAAAAAAATTAAAGTTTAGGTATGATTTAACTTTTGCCTTGACCTCTAGGACATTGTGTTCCCCATGACTTTCGTACACCCTGCCCCTTTGTTGGCCAGATGGCATATGCAAAGTGCAAACAAATTATTATTAGCTGCCAACAGTGCCAGCTACATCATCTTCACAATGCGCCAAGGGATTCCCATACAAACGTGGCCTTCAGTGGAAAAGCAGAAAGGAGAAGGCGTTAGGTCAAGGCGGGGCTTCGCTGCGTTTTTCCATTGGGCGGCCATTGTTCCGCCTTTAAGAGGACCCCATTTAATTCACTTTGTCACCATGCAAATGCAACATTAGTGGTGACGTTTCCAAATAGATCGCTCAAAGGTCTCCGTCGGATACCAGCAATTAGGCCAGACACGTAAATGGAAATGATTTACAATCGTTTGCTGCTTCTGTAGCTGCTGCTGCTGCTGCAGTCTACAACCCATCAAGTGCACTGAGAAAAATTGGTCACCAAATAATTGATAAGGTATGGTAAAAATTTCGTTTAATTTTGAGTGTGATTTGTACATATTTTTTCCAAATCTGTGTAAGTTAATTTCCTATTACTTTATATAAATCATGTTATAGGATGTTTTTGCTTTCATTCTTAAAATGTACATAAGTAAAGTTCAACGTTTAGACTTAAAGTTCAATTTAAACAGTTTTAATATGTACTTCTTAAACAAAAGATAGCTTATTACAAAAATATGAATTAACACATTAAAAAAGTTCTCAAATTTCCAAACATATTTCGTATATCTGTAATCTATATATACTGTTTAGCTTGCTTTATTTCCTGGCAAATTCAAAAATATTATTATTCAACTTGTTTTAAATAATAAATTTAGGTATATTATAATCGATCCATCCTTTTTCCCGTGTTGCGGGGGAACGGACACATGTAGCTGTCACCGGCGTTGAGAGTCGACAGCGATTTATCAGTGGGCAAATCAATTAGTAACTACGTAGCTTATCGCCGGGATGGGCGGGTGTTCCAACAGGCGACGAGCCTCATGGCCCATTCATTATACGCACCGGCAGAGGAGTGTCATAAATATTCCCATCATCGTTTATGCGGCTCCCCATCAAATGGCCGCAAATGAAAACCTGTTGATGTCCCCCACACACGGTGAACGATACACAACATACAACGCCCACCCACTGACATCTTCGTGGCGACTCTCTTGTAATTGAAGAAGCTCTTTTTTCCTACGTTTTTTAGCCACAAAACGGCGAGGAGGCGCTGTGTCGCCATAAATATTCATGAAGCACTAAAAGGGTTCTCGTCCGGATGCTTAGGTCCTCCTGCTGGGTTGTCGCATGTGAAGGTAAGTGGATGGTAAGTGCCGGGAATCGTATTTCTGTTTGGTCAATTGTCGCCACCCGGCGACAAAGAAATGCAATATGCAATATGCTCCATTGTAAGTGTGGAGTGTGTTTAATTTTAAATGCCCCAAGGAGAGCGTGTACCTGAATTTGAATGAGTCCAAGGCTGGTTCTTACCCCAGGGGATCGGCTATGGGTCGTCGGATGTGGGGGGTGTGAATTCGGTGGGCGCTTAAGTAAACAATCGCGCATGTGTGCCCTAAACTCGGGGCTTCCCCCCACTCACTCACACACACACTCTTGCAAGCACCCTGCTAAGTAGGCAACACACTTTTCGGCCACTTCCGTTGCACAAACGGCGACAAGCGGATATCCATATCCCCCATCTGCCATTGTGTGCGTGCGCAGCCGGCAGTCCTGTCAGCACACACAGACTCACACTAGCTCACGAAGTACCGTTCGTGGACATTGGGATTCCCGTTCGGGCGGCGATTCGTTTCCGTTTTGATTTATAAGCGAGCTCCTCGCCGGTCTGCGTATCATTAGCATTCGATCAACAGGTTTGTGCACAACCAGGACATCCAGCTGCTCGCTCCACATAAAATCACTTTCACACCGGTCAAGTGAGAGCGCTAATTGAATTCCAGTCGTGCCCATAAATTCAATTATAAACGCTATTTCATGTGGAAAAAAATTGTATAAAAGAGTGACCGCAAAACTCGAAATATATTCAAAATCCTTGGCCCCAGTTTCCGCTGGCCGCAAAACAAACATACGCAAAAAGTATTTGGAAATATACGCAGGTGAGTGGTCGACTCAATATTCAATATGTTCGTAATTCGATTGTGTTAGATGGAAAACCAATTTCCAAAGTCAATTCGTGCGGTTCGTTTTCTAATTGTTAACTGAAATACCAAAGCTATTAGATATTTATTCCTCTAGGATGCAGGCTTGTACATCCAAAGTAGACTTAACTTTATTTCGAAACTGTTTTCATTTATAACTAAATTATTAGTAACACATTAAAGGTTTAAAAATGGTGCGAACTTTAAGTGGTAGCTCAAAATATAGAAATTTGTATTTTAATTCCTACTACTTTTAGAAATTTTAAATCTAAGGTACGTTATAAGTACCAATAAGTTCGCTTAATATCCAAATAAAAATATAGTTGATCTTTATAAAATGCAATTTACAAATAATTTAACACGAAAAAAAAGTTAAGAACATATAATAATTAAACAAATAAAAAATTACAAAAGAAAAATATTTGAATTGCGGAAAATGAAAAAAGTTCTTGGTAAAAGAAGGAAATCAAGTATTTTTTTGTGAAATAATAACGCTGGACTTCAAAATGCCAAAAAAATATTGTAATCCATAAAGATTTATATTAAACAAGTTTTACCACTCATCACAAAAACCCTATTTTACATTGATTTAATTTTGTGTAACAAAGCTTATTAATGCATTAATTATTTAGTACCCACATATGTCGACGCATTTGGCTGAATTTTTGTTTTGTGAAAAATTTTAACTGGGTCCCCTTGAATATTCATTAAAACCCAACGATGAAATTTTTGCCAAAAATAGCAAAACATTTTTTTTTTTATTTTTGTTTTGCTTTTGAAAAATCCAAAGGCTCATCAGCGTAAATTTATTTACCATGGCCAAATTATGCACAACTCCTCTGCAAAACAAACTCACTAAATTGAAGCGAGAAAAGGAGGAAAGGAGAAGAACCCCATGGCTAACCTGCTTGAGACGAGCAGTATATTTACTCTTTTGCGGATATTTTGTTTATCTAAGAATTTTCGTTAATGTCCATGTCCCCGAGAAGATCTCGATTCGACGAGTTCTTGAGCGTGGGTGCCGGTAGGAAACCTATTTAAACAAAATACTTATTGGCAAATGCCATCCTTTGACAAATATTTACCCTAGCTATTTATCGAGACATGCAAAAAATAGAAGAGCAGGCAAATTCGATTTCCAGTAAGCTGTTTAATTTTGGCGCGAAAATGTGTTTGCCACACTTGAAGGAGTTGCTATAAGCAGGGCGGAATCTTCTATCCTGACACCACATGAATTATTCTGCAACTGGCTGGCAAATTAATAATGGAGTAGAGCGCGTCAACTAAGAAATTCGAAGGAACGTCAGCCGCAAGGGCCATAAATATTTTCAGTTAATTTCAATTACAAGTTGACCCGGCACGATTGCCTGGCCTTTGTCCCACCACCACCATCACCATTACCATCACCATCGGGGGTCATAAAATTCGATGCGTGCTCTATCATCGCGGTGGCTATATATTATAATTTGGCGCAAAGCCGCTAAAACTTTCATCTGGGCGGCGTCAATCAATCAACGACAAGCGCACAAATTAAGTTCTAAGCCGGAAAAAATCGGCCAACTCCGCACTCCGACAATCAGTCAGGAGTCGGGAGTCAGCAGGAGCTAGGGAACATATACGTATCCGTATCCAAATCCGCATCCGTATCCAATGGGTTGGACACTCACCCACCGCCGACGCTTCTCAATTAGTCGGCCAATCCAAGTGGGCGGCCAGCAACATCATTTAATCAGGCGAGCCCACAGATAAGATACCATTTTGAGATTTGGTTGGGTGGGCTTTGAATACTTGATTCCTGGTTGATGACTTTCCATGTTGGCGCCTACCAGCTGCTGCTGATTTGCAATTGACCATAAAATCTGACTGGGATTATTAATGGGATAACTTAAATGGAAGTGAGGCAGTTAAGGGGTTAGATTTGCTCATTAGGCTTAGTTTCAAATACTTTTTTGGGTCCATTCCCAGTTATATTATATCAGCTTATATTTTTTTAGATATATTTCGGTTTTAAGATACCTCCTAATTTTAAACCAAAGATTTTTTTTAACTTCTTAGTTTTTTACTCTGGCTAAAATTTAAAAAGGCCTTTAAAAAGGGGTTTTTATTTGTAAATGGTGATTTTTCCCGAATGGTTTTTAAATTCTGATATAGTATTAGAAATGTAGTAACTATAAAAAAGCGTCTTAATAATAGTTCCTTTTTCAGATTTTGAAATGTTTAAGGGTAACCCTTCATTAAAGGTCCGAAAACTAATAATATGGTTAAATATGTTGATGCTGAAATGTAGTTGAAAAAAGTGAATAATTTTGTTTAAGAATTTTTCAATATGTTTTCCATCACTGCTTAAACATAATTATTTGTCACTCGACAGAGCCATACATTGTAAGTTTAAACGTATGCATTATTTATGAGGGTTTTATTGTGTCTTAGAAAATTGGCAATAATGAAAACATATATGGGTTCCTCTTCCTTGGAGTGTCCTTTAAGCAGGATGTGGCTTTGTTGACAGCTAATCGTGGCATGTATGCAAATCAACATGGTTGCGATGCTCATGCGAAAGCATAGGAAAAACTACTTTAGCAGGAAATGCAAACACGCGCTGCCTTTCCACCCACACTCGGGGAAATTTCAGTGAATTTTCCTCCCGCCTTTGTCTAGTCTGTCGAGTGGCCGCAAGTGCAATCGCAAGGCACTTAGGCCGATGCGTAAACACAGCCATAATCTTGACTGTGGGGCAGCATATTAACGTTTTAAGGCATCATTATCGACTGGGATTCCAGCTTGAGTTGCCAATCATTTGCTGCGTTGGCTTTTTAACCACCCCTCCTCCCCCAAAATTCCCCCATGTTTTGCCACACTTACATTCCACGGTGCCTACTGGAATAGGCATTCCATAGACATACCCCCTAGTAAGCCCCCGCTGGTTGCTACCTCCAAAAGGGACATTAATAGGCCATAAATTGTAACTGTTATGCGCTGCTGCCTTTTAACGCAGCGGTCGACAGACGGCATGACCTCAGTTATCCCCGCGGAGGTGGGCCACCCCATTCACGCCCACTCAGCGGCCCCCACCGCTTTCAATTAGAGAGGTTATTTAGCTAAATCGCTACGCTTGTTGCCCGCACTGTTGTTCCATCCGCGTGTTTCCGTAATTCAGAGGCGCGGGCGGAAATGATTGCCGCAGGACTCGCTCCAGGACCTTTCGGGACTTCCCAGAACCCCCAGGGAGCAGTCGAGTGCCGTCGGCAGCGGCTTAATTGAGCATTCCGCGAGTGCGGTTGTGACTCCTCCTCAGGATCACTCATTTGCCGGGCATTTATTCATTCATATTTACACCTTTCCACTGAAAGCAATTTAGCTGGATTTTTATTTTTAATTTTTCATAAAATTCAGGATTTTATTATATTATAAATAATCTCTTAATTGGGTAACATAACCAAATATAAATAACTATGTTAACAATTTTAATATTGTGCATTAATTTTAGTATCAAAAGAGTTACAAAATGGTTTGTAAAGGCCATATGAGACTTGCTTAAAATTCGACTAACTGAATATATTTGCATATCTGTTAACAAGAATGTTTTGATTGAATATAAGAAGTATTAAATTTTGAACTGTGGAACTTTATATCTAGGCTACCATGACATTTAGCCACTTATTTTAAGATGAATAGTATTACTAAGTAAACCTTGAATATCCAAAAAGGTTGTAAACCACTTAAATGAAAGTATGCTAAATTTAATGATATAAAATATAATACCTACAAATTTCAAACGTTTAACTCTCTTATATCTGAAAGATGATTTTTTTAAAGTGCACTACGGAAACAGCAGCCTTAATTTGGGTACCTATTGACTAAATTTCCACCTTTGATTTTCCTATTTTCACAGTGATGGCTCACACGAAGACGCGGAGAATTTACGAATTTCTGTTGGTGCTCCTAATCCTGGAAAGCGCCTGCGGCAGTTTGGTGGCCAGTGGCAGTGCCTCCAGTGCCGCCTCCAATGAACCAGGCGGCGGAGGCCTCTCCGAACAGGTAGTACTGGATCAACTTAGCGAGAGCGACCTGTATGGCAACAACAAGCGCGCCTGGCAGTCGCTGCAGAGTTCGTGGGGCAAGCGCTCATCCGGTGGAGAATCAGGGGATCCGGATATCTATATGACCGGACACTTTGTGCCCCTGGTGATTACAGATGGCACCAACACCATCGATTGGGAAACCTTTGAGAGGCTGGCCAGTGGACAGACGTCACCACAGCAGCAGCAGCAGTCTAACCAACAACAATCACAGTCTGGTGAGGATTTGGAGGAGCTGGGAGGTGAACCCGATGTGGAGAAGCGGGCCTGGAAGAGCATGAATGTGGCCTGGGGAAAGAGGCGGCAGGCGCAGGGCTGGAACAAGTTCAGGGGCGCCTGGGGCAAGCGCGAACCCACCTGGAACAATCTGAAGGGCATGTGGGGCAAACGCGACCAGTGGCAGAAGCTCCACGGCGGATGGGGCAAGCGCTCCCAGCTGCCCAGCAACTAATCCGGCACAGAACCGAAAGAGGAACACCTAACCAGTCTTACTAATCCACCTGTATCTAATCGTATTTAGCATGTGTGTTTCCCCTGCGAAGGGGTTCCGTTCTCAGTGTCCATGTCGCATTAGGTTGTCCGGAAATTCTCCCGGTCCCGGGCCACTGAAAGTCAATTCCGAAAATGTATGAAAGCGCTCGCCTGTCAAAATGGATCCCGATGACATGCGATCCGGATCGCCGTCTCGATCAGCCAGTATTATACGCATTATATCAGTGTGTCTATAGTCAAATAATCCCCTAGCACCTAGTTTCCAAGTATACAAGAGGACCTTTTCGAAGAATACCGCTTTAAATTAGAAACGTTAACTAAGTTAATGAATTGTGCATATACATTTATACTTAAATATACATCAATACCTACGAACTATCAAAATTAAATACAAGTACGTTGAAAGTATAATGAATGAGTATGGATTTCAATGCGGATGGGTCGAAGTTTTTGAACCAGTTTAGAACTATTGATAATGTTTATCGAATGCCGAACGACTTTTAATAAATTTAAATTTGATTCGTATTTCAAACTTAAATATGAGAATTTTGTGTCAAAACTTAAACTCAGCAAGCGGTACCTTCAGAGTCAAAGAAGTATAATCAAAGATTCCTTGTATAAAAAAAATCAATTAAAATGTTCTTCAAAAATATTAAACATAAGGATTTGGCGTGTTTCGGAGTGACCACATTTGTGTTGGTCGTGTGCTTCACCTTGATCGCAGTCTTCTCAGGATTCGAACACGAATCCCAGAGATATAAGACGATGATGGTGACCGTCGTACTGGTATTCTTTTTCCTGTACCTCGTCTACGAACCCCTCCGGTTCCTTGTGATGGCCATCGATTACGCCACTTGGCCGGACGAGGATCAGCCCTACAAGGCAGAGAGGGGTTTATCCAAGCCTAACCACATTGCCTACTTAAAGGTCCGACTGCGTAGTCTGCGCTCCGAACTCCTAATAACCGAGAGACACCGGAACGAGAAACTGAATCGGAGGTACAAACATATTGCCGGGGACCTTTTGCTCTACGGTTCGTATTTCGTGGCCCTCATGGTGGTGGTGGTGATGCAAGAGGACCAGTGTCTTTACTACAATACCAACAACATGCAGCGGCTCTTCAGGGACAATACCTCGGTCACCTTTGGCCTGATGGAGGTTTATTTTATCTACCAGGTAAGTAAAGCTTTTTGGGAATTTACACGCAAGTAAATCCGGCTTTTGATACCTCTATATATATATAATAAATATTAGACGAATAAATAAATTTAAAATTATTTAATGACCCTTTACTACGATTTCAAGAAAATCCCTATACTGTTCAAACTTGTTTTAAGACCTTGAAATTAAAAACTTTATAATATGAATATACTAAAGCAAATGTGGTATTTTACCCTTCTTTAAACTATATATAATATATAAGAAAACCATAATCACCAGGTTTTTAGCTTAAACTCTTCTGTGAATCCCTAATCCAACCTATCCCATCCTAGATCCACTATTATCTCAGGATTACCATGGTCGAAGCCTTTTTTTCGCCAAACACCTATGGTTACGAGGGCTGGTGGGCCATGGAGCAGTGGCAGAAGATCGGGGTGATTCGGTTGCGCCAGGTACGTCCCGTCCACAGCCACAATGGACTGGGCGAGCCCGAGTGGGACACCACTACGTATTCGCCCGAGTGGCGCCTCCCCTACAACCGGCTGCATTATACGGACAAGTTCTGGCGAATTTATGAACCCTTTCGACCGGCCCAATTCGAGATAACCTTTCTCAATGGCCTCCTGCTGAATTTCAATCACTGGGGCTATTTGCTTAGATACCCGGAACTCGCGGGCTACATAGTTCTGTTGATGAGTACAAAGGTTGGATATACATTATACATTATACATTATACATAGAATATATATTATAAATTTAATTTTTTACTAGGTAAACTGCCTTAAGCAGATAGAATACCTGAAATCCTACAGTTGGCTGAATAAAAACACCTCGGCTCTGTTTATTGACTTTACCATGTACAATGCGGATATGAATGCATTTACGGTGATCACTTTGCGCGTGGAGAACTCCCAGTTTGGCGTCCAGCTACCTCGGGTGCATGTGGACACTGTAATGATGCTGGGCTCTGTGGAAACCAGGAGCGCCTTTGAGCTCTTCGTCCTGTTCGTGTACGCCATCCTGGTCATCCAATTCGGTCGTGGAGTTTTTTCCAAGATATGGCACGATCGGACCGCGCTCCACGAGGCCTGGACCGCGGTGGACCTGGTAATTTGCATGCTAAATATCTTCCTGTTGGGTCTGACTGTAATGCGCGACATTGAGACGGACGATCTGTCCGATATGATCGAGACAAACACCAGGGGGCAATACCTCGACTTCCAGCGCCCATTGGTCCTACATCAGGTGCTGGGCATTGTTAAGGGCTTCCTGGTCGCCATCACCACTTTGCGGCTGTGGAAGGTCCTGCAGTTTGCCGCCGTTTTCCAGCACTTCACCCATACCCTCTTCTACGCCTGGCGAGCAGTGGCCAGCCTGGGTGTGATCATCCTAGTCCTCCTCATGGGCATCGGCATCGCCCTGGCCGTGCCGAATGGGAACAATGCCGAAGTCTTCCATCACATCATCCAGGCCGTCATCACCTGCTTGTGGTAGGTATGGGGTCTTAACAGATACACTACTTTAAAGGTAGTCAAAAACGAATCTTTATCTATTATTGCATAGGATATTAAACATTCGGTATACATCTTTTTTATCAGTGTTATTTCCAATATTAATATTCTTTTATTTTATTAAAACTTAGGTACTCCGTGGGCTTTAGCGGGGGCATCAAACCAACGGATTTCTTCCACGGAGGCCGCATTCTGGGAATTATGCTTTACCTGGTGCTGGTCTTTCTGCTGGCGATTCTCCTGATGAACGTGTTCGCCTCCGTCATCTACGACTACTTCAACGAGACGGGCAGGGACTTGAAGGAGCAGACGGGCGTGAAGCAAATCACCTTTTGGGAGTTCCTGCGCATCGAGTACGTGGATGTGTGCACCCGTTGGTTCAGATGCACTCAAAAAAAGTACCATCGTCGTGGTCGCACTGTCGCACAGAATGTGGAATGGACGCTAAGCCTACAGGAGGAGGAAATGCTAAACAAGCAACCAAAGCCAAGGATCTCCGACGCGGAGCGTCATGCGGACTACCTGAGACGCGGCGAGCGGATGTTCAAGCTCATGGCCATCCTGAATGTACAGGTTGAGATGCTGGAGCGTTTGGTTCTCGGCGACGAGAATGGTAATCTGCCCACGCCACCGGCATCCGACTCTGATCCCGACGATATGCCAGAAATGTATCGCAAACGGCGTACAGTAGAACTGGGACAATTATAATACCCCTATAATAACATTGCCATTATATAACTATACTGTTCTGCAGTTATTGCTGATTTTTTGTGGAAATATAGATATAATCTAGTAAGAATAAAAGTTATTTAAAAGTACGTTTAGTTGGGGAAATCACAAGGTTGAACTTTTATACTTCACAAAAAATATATAAAGAACCTTATATATTTTTTTATAAATTATAAATTTATAAATTTTTAACTTAAGTACTAAACATAAATGTTTTGGTACCTTTTATTTTCTTTCCAATTTTCTATCTTTACATGCATATATCTCATGAGATATGCTTTTAAAAGTATCCTAAAGATAATCTTTTAAGTACCTCTTTACCAGAGAAAAGAACAATCTAAAGTATTGCGTAACTTATTTAACAACTCTATTCACAATTGCTCTAAATCACTTTCCATAGGTTGAACTTTCTTTTGTACTAAAGTTGACTTTTTGCCAACCCTCTCGACCTCACCTCCGATCATTCCCCTTGGCTGAGCACCCACGCCTGAAATAGGCAGCGATAAATGATTTAATTAAACGGAGATTGTGACTTCTGTGTATTTTTTTGCTGGGGGCGTGAATAACTCCACTAATTTCGGGGGTTACAAATTTTGGGTACGCACGCTTTATTTCAATAAGCCGCGAGAGGGACAAATTGGCAACTACATGCCCACGTACGCCGCCACCTGATGAAATGCCTGACGAAAGAGTGTGGAAAGAATTCCCTGGCAGTATCTTGAAGAGCTCCCAAGCTGGCGGCACTAATCGCTACCGAAACGCACTGCAGACGTCTCAATGCCAGCAGCCAAGCGGCGATTTGAAATCGCGGCTTGAAATTGTCTAACTGCAATTTGTCGCCACCGCTTGTAATGCCACCCACTCCAGGTGACGACATGTCTGGTGATGGGTTTGAACCCTTATAAAGTCTTTCGATCCGTAGGCGGCGCACTCAGTTGAAATGTTCGCGCTCAAAGGGAAGTTACTCCCGGCCTTTGGCCTATATCTCGGTCTCTTTATAACCGTATCAGCCGCCCAGTCACAGAATAAGTCGAAGGAACCCGAGTCCTGGAAGCCCATGCAACCGCAGAAACGTCAGGCTATCGTGAAATTAGAACCCCTCGGCTCTGCAACAGCCAAAAGCTACGATCCTCCGCCGGAATTTTATCGAGGACCGGGTTCAACGACCTCCAAGTTGGACAGCACTGCAGCTGGATTTATATCGAAACCCATCAGTTCACTGCCTCCAGCTGGAGGAGGAGGAGTAGGACCTGGAGGTTCCCACATCAGCAGTCTACATGAGAATCTCAGCGAAGCCTACGACAAGTGGAGGCTCGGGGGAAATATTCAAGACCGGATTAGCGTGGGTGAGTCAAGAGAATAAACAAATAACATGAAATATAACTATAGTTATGTATATATAGACGTCGGATTTTATGTGAAATTGTTTTTTGTAATCCGATTTTTACTTATCGCTGGCTGGTTACAAATTTTTTGTTGGATTAAAATTTGATAAGATTATCTATGATTAGGTTATTGATTATCTCATACTATATTATCTAATTATGATTTTATGAATACAAGTTTTACTCAATCAAAAGTAGCGGTAAATCGTACGACTTCTAGTTATAACTATACAGGGATAAGTGCATATAAGAGCCATAATAACTGATATAATTTTATACAACCATTTATCTAATTTATCATAATACACCGCATCAAAAATTAAAAAAAAAAATTTTAATTTGATTCTATTTAAATTAAAATAGTTAATACTTATATTTTGATTTATGCTAACTACTTTTCCCATGCAACGGAAACTATCAACATTTTTATTGTGTATTCCTCTTTTGGAGGTCACATTTTCAATGAAATGGATATTATCAACATTTTCAATTCGCTTTATCTTTATAAAGGTCACTATGGCGGCAGTGGAAGTACTAGCAAAAGCTACGCCTATGATAGTCAGCCTTATCAGTACGACTACGGATCCCCTAATGGACATGGCTACGAGCCAGGACCTGCTCCTGGACACGGCTACTCCTCCAGCGGAGAGGCGGGAGTGCCGTACCATGTTTACAGACCCCGACCGGAGCCTGGTCACTACCCTGGGCCACCTGTGGACTACTCTTACAGCTCGTATCCCATCGATTCTCACGAAATCGTCTCGCACAAAGGATCGCCGGAACTTTCACCAAAAGCCCTGCTGGCCAAAAGCTTCCTCATTCCGCTGGCCAGTGCCACCGTTCTGGGCATCGCCGCCGCCCTGATCAGTAATCCTCTCCTGCTGCAACTGGCTCCCGTTCCCGGAATTGGAGTGGGAGTGGGAATCGGACCTTCAGCAGTTGGCAAGCGGAGAAGGAGAAGACAAGCTGTAAAGCGGGTTCCGAGATCAGGGAGTTACTCGTTCTGATATCTTAATCCGAGTACTTTCTTTCCTAAACGTTTATAAATCAGGAAGTATTATAAAATATTTAAATAAAGTTTAAACTCTGTTTTTATTAAAAAAAAAAAACTTCTTACTTCAAGATTATATGAAACCAATTTCCATGTATTTGCAATCTTTATCTTTCAAAAAGTTTGCAATGCAGTTATTTGCAAAGTCACACTTTATTCGCTGTAAGCGATTAATATATATGTATATAGCATCCAACGATATCATCATTATTACAGGGCTCTTTGGAGATTAGAAAATAAATCCAGAATCAGTACTTCAAAAGCCTTTGTCTCGGTTGCTTGCTGTTAATATGCTTAAGTTCGCGACTTATTTTTCGTTGGCATTCCTTATATTGGGTCTGTATGGATTCGTGGCAGAAGTTCAGGGTGAAGGCCGATCTGTATGCCTACTTCACGACCCGCCAAATCAATGTGGAGAATTCTGCCTGGAGGCACTGAAACCAATGCTCGATCACATAGCTTTCCACCAGAAGGAGTGGATCGCCTGCGGAAGCCAAAATGAGACCCAGGCGAAGTTGAATAAAATCGAGGATTACCTACTCAAACTTCAGGAATCTCTGGAGAAAAAGGAGGCTACCTGGAAAAATGTAATTGATCGACTTGAGAAGCAATTGACGGACCTGCAGGAAACACAGTCAAAAGCTAAGAATTCTGTTGTATCTCCCCTGTTCCAACGGATTGGAGAACGATTATTTTACATTGAAAGAGCAATTCGTCGGAGCTGGAATGAAGCTGAAGAATCCTGCCGGATGATGGGCGGTCACCTTGCGAGTATCAAACATGATGTGGAACTAACTGCTATTGTCGGAAAGCTGGAGAAGAGCACTAGCTACTGGCTGGGTGCCACCGACGTCGTCAAGGAGGGGGAGTTTGTATCGGTCGCCTCTGGGAAACCCACATCCTTTTTCAAGTGGAAGAGCGGTCAACCCAACAACTTACATGGCAATGATCACTGTGTGGATATCTATAATGGCTATATGTATGACAGTGAATGTAGTGAAGCCGAATTTTATATTTGCGAGGCGTTGGAATAAGTAAAATAATAATATATTTTGAATGCACTAATTAAAATAATGATTCATCTGTAAGCGAAGGGCAAGATCCGATAACAAGCTGGAAATAGATTTAATGTGGATATTAATAAAACATCGTAACAAAAACTATATAAGCTAAATTGTTGCTACGCCTGTTTTAATAAGTATTTCATGAATTTGTCGTATCTTTTGCAATTTTCCTTGAGCAAGTACGAAAAAACATAACACATATTAAAGTGATCATCTTTCAGTATAAAAAGTAATGATTTTTTATTTTACTCCTACAGTATTAAAAAACTATAAAATAAAAAAGGGAAAAAAATGCCAAAAAACAAGGGGACACCCGGGTTTGAACCGGGGACCTCTCGATCTGCAGTCGAATGCTCTACCACTGAGCTATATCCCCATGCTGACTCCGCGTGGCAACTTGCAAAAATGTAGCCCCCTGCTGGGGACACGTTTTATAACCGTTAGCCATGGGAAAAAGGGTATATTGTATTCGTTGAAAAGTATATAACAAGAAGAAGAAAGTGTTTCCCACCCCCTAAAGTATTTATATTCTTAAACAGGTTCACTAGTCGAGTCGATCAGCCATGTTCGTCGTTTGTCTGATAAGTATAATAGCAAGAGAGTTATGACTCAACGTGAAGACCGAACTGCCTACGTAGCGCAAGCTTGCTCTAAAAAGAAATCGCGAAATATGTTTCAAAGTGGAATGTTATTATAAAACTATAGATAAATAAAGCATGTCCAGTGACGTTAGCGACAGAGCAGATAAATTGGTGCTCTTGTACAGGCCTAAAAAATTGTCAACAAAGGTTGCCGTCGTATAGAGCATATGCTTGTAAATTGGTTAACAGATTAAGAGGTATCTGATAGTCGGGACCCTCGACGATAGCATTACCTCGGGTTTTATATTGAGTGATTAGCTGCCCGCGGATCAACCCGGCTCGTTGGTCTAGAGGTATGATTCTCGCTTCGGGTGCGAGAGGTCCCGGGTTCAATTCCCGGACGAGCCCAAGTGGAAAAAAATTTTTTTTTTTAAATATGTAAAAAATAAAATAAAAAAATGTTGCTTGTTTTAAAATTAAAAAAATCGTTTTTAAGCCGCTAAAATTAGGTTAGGTTTAATTTAAAACTTTTAAACTCGTAATAATATATAAAAAGTTAGCCGTTTTTTGCTTGTTCTAGAAACCTATTTATTGGTTGTTCCACTTTTCTTATCAGTTGGAACTTTGTTATTTTTGGCTGCAGCAATGCAGAAATAGCCATAAACTATCTAGAACTGCAACACTGCTCAAATTAAATATCTACATCGTTTAACATGAACTTTACACTACTTTTCTACACACCTTAATTAGCGCCACCTATCTGACAAAGATATTTACATTTAGTGGTATATTTTTGGTGTATTTAAAATAAAACAAAAGGTATTTATTTCATAGACGGACGGTATTTAATTCTCCGGCCACACTGAGCTCCAGGCGCCAATTTCCCGGCATTTTCGCCATTTCCTGACATTATTTTTTATACAAACAATGAATTTCACCAGGAGCAATTGGTAGGTCCGTTGCTCATAACATAGAACTCTGAAAACTAACCCTCGAGTCCCCACAGCTCGCCGTTGACCAAGAATCCGGTGGTGCAGCGCAGCCTGGACTTGCGATTAAGAGGCGCCCAGGCGAGATATTACCTCAAGTGGTGCTCCATAAATGTGGTGCTCCTTTCGGTGCTCCTCTTCGACATCTGCCAGGCATGTCCATCCGCCTTTCGGACGTACTGGTTTCTGGCGGAGTGCACCATTACCGCCTTGATAGCCCTGAGTGCAGTGGCCTGTTTTGGCAAGTATTTGTGGTTATGGTTTGGCGGCGACCAGGTGATAGGAACCGATACCCAGAAGTGCCTGCTGGACGGCAAGGAAGGTGAGGATGCGCTAGGAAATCATACCTAAACATACCTTACCATCTTAATCCCTTCATTTCCCTTAGAAAACTCCTTTAGGACAGTCTGCGCCCGTGCTGTGACTAAACCACGCAGTTACGATCCCGACACCGATGTGGAGGACGACATACCCATCATCAACTGGCACTCCTCTTTCGAGGACTCCTGCTGGGGGTCGCAGTCCATGCGCCGCAGTCCCAGTCCCACAAGAACTCCCCAACAGACGAACCAGAACACCTCCTACAACTCCTCGATGGTGCAAAACAACTCGCTAAATGCCAGCAACCTAAGCAACGAGTCCACGTACATGTCCCCCTATGCAGAGGTTCGCCGGGATGACTTCATCACCGATATCCGAAAGTTGCCCGCTCTGATGAAGCAGGCGGAACGCGAGCGCAGCATGGTCGACAGCTCTGAGGCTCCCAATGTCCAGAGCATGGGCTCGGCCAACTCTTTCTGGAACTACTGCAACAATGCGGCCTACATGCTGAAAACCACCATCTACCAGTTGTCGCCGGCACCGGCTGTTTCCACGGAGAACGCTCCAACTTCAATTGAGGAGTTTGGTGGCTTCCAGTTCAGGGACAGCAATTCGGAGGTCATCAAACGCATCTCCACTGACAAACTGTCGCAATACGTGGCCAACTTGAGATTTGTAAGCAATCTGATCGAGCTTTTTTACAAAATACTACATTTTAAACCTTTTACAGTGGATTTCCACCACCATACTGCAGCGTTTGGTGAAGGAGATCAACCATGTGGACGATGTGTTCAGACAGCGTGGTCTGAGTGACCTAAAGATAGGGGCTGTGAGTCTGGAGAGGCTGCGCAAGACAGCAGAGAACCAGCAGTTCGTGCAGACCTGTGCTCCCATGTTGCCCATGCTCTTGCCCTTCCTGGACACCTTCAGCAACCAGGAGTACCTGGTTCAACGCATTAAGGAACTGGCACAGGGCTCCTGCATAGCCGACTACCGCTGGAACTCAGGCAAGGCGCACAATGGTCAGGAGTGGGGCGAGCACTTGCCCACCGATGCAGCTGTAAGAAATGCCAGTTAGGAAGTTGCTTTGGTTTTTCTTACGACTCGTCATTATTCCCCAGATATTGTTCCATTTGTTCTGCGTGTACTTGGATAGCCAACTGATGCCGTTGCCGCAGGGCGGCGGGCGACCCTTCCATTCCCGCTACGTACTTATCCGCGACGAGAAGCGCTCCACCAAAGATGTGGTGAACGCCGTGCACAACAAGGCCCACTGCGCTATTTTGACCACCAGCAACCAGCTCAACCCCAAGTTCAACTTTATCAGCGACAAGGAGCTGCACAATTGCGTGTACGACAGGAACAATCTGTTCTACGTGATCATTCAGTTCCTGATCTACATGCGCCAGCAGCAGGAGTCAGCGCTAGAGTGTGTCAATCTGGGCAAGAGCGGCATCAACATTATGTGCGTCATTGAAGACTGAGCTGGCCGCTAATCGGGATAACTGGCTATGACTACTTACTACTCACCTCTAAACACTCGTTATTTCTAAGCATCTTTCCCTGACTCGACTATCGTTTGGTGCCATCAGGTATTCATCATCATTCGTTACTATTAAATTATGCATTTGTAATTATTAAGTTGACATACGACTGTTGTGGTTTCGCGGTTATCAGGTGTCATGCGGCCTGCGGTCTGTGCAATTAACTTGTTTGGAAGTCAGGCGGCAAGATAGACTCGTGGACGGGTGTGCACAGGTGCCCGGCTTTAATTGCCCTTTCATGATTCTCACTATTGCTCAGCCAGTTGGGTGACCTGGTCAATGGCCCGGCCTGCGACTCCCACATGCTCGCCACTTTACACTTCCGAAAGTGACAAAATTAATGGTTTCCGCCGACGCTGTCGACATTTTGTCGAGTGAGAGACATTGAGAAAATGCTCTAAAGTAGTGCGAAATGAAGGAGTCGCAAACACAGGCCCTCAAAGAAGTGCCGGCACTACCGGAGAGGAGCTGGCTGGCATGATGGGCCCTCTCGACCAGCCGCATTACCATTTCTCTTGGCCATGCTCATTTCAGGGCTCTAGCTTGACGTTGAATCGGTTGGCTGGTTATTTTAATGCTACCCCTGCTCCCCGATGGTCGGAAGCCTGGCACCTCGGGTGAGTAATGTGCCTGGGTTGTCAACTTTACACTTTTATCCCTCGCATTATATTTGCTTTACCTACACAAACACCCAACCCCCAGCCACCCAACTTAACGCCCCTGTGTGTGTGGTGTGATATGTTTTCCTGATACTTTTTCTCAAGTTGTAAATTGGCTTAAAAATAATTTGTCAAAGCATTTCAGCGGGCGGAGATGCGATGCCTAAAATGGGAATTGGAGTTGGAACTTGGAACTTGGAGCAGCGCGGAGCCGAGATGCTTGTCTCGAGCCATTTTCTTATAACAATATTTGGACCCTCGGCTGATGGAGTGAAATTCCTTTAAAGAAACGCATGTGCGCGTCTTCATATCCAATTAGAAAAGTTTTCCTTCGACTGCTCCGTAATTGTGTTGATTAGTGCGGCTCGCTGGGTTGCTCCCGAGTGGGTGCTGCCTGGGATTCGGGTGGATTCTCCTTATACCCCGCTGTTGACAAAAGAAGCCTTCTTGGCTGGCTGGGGGGAGGATTGTGTGTGTCCCCAGCTGTTGGCACTTTAAAAAGAAATGCGTATTAAATTCGATTGGCAATCGTCTCACACTCTGGTTCAATGGGCTTTTTCTTTACGGCTTACACAAATTTTCATCTAATATCGCTTTGAAGCAGCTTAACTATCCTTCAGATGAGGTCGTGAGGAGAAGTCTGAGTGGGACATTTGTCAGCTGATGAAAGGGAAATTGACGAGATGTGTTGAAAATTCAATGACTATACTATTTTGTAAGTATTTAACATTTTAAAGCTATAACATATATAACACCATATAAGTATATTCTTTTTGTATGTAGAAATTATGATTAAAAGATTGTTCACAGCTTTTCCTAAGAATTACAATATCGTAAGGCTCTAAAAAGGGAATTTTTTATTTTTTAAGCAAAGTTGCGAATATATTTAAACAATAAATTACATATTTTAAATATCAATTAATTACATTTGTATGATTAAAAGGGTTTTTAGAGCAGACTTTTTTTTTTTTTTTGTATTTACATAAGCGTGCACAAATTCTTAAATAGTAAACTATTTGAAAAATTAAACTTTTCCATTTTTTAGAACCGTAAAACACGTATTTAAATGATATTAAAGTCGGGGAACTTAAATGCATTTGCGATATAAAAGAATGTTGACAGCATTAAAGGAGCCACTCCTCATTTTAATTTCATTGAGCTCCATAAAGCCCGATCAAACTGCGGGCAGTGAAACTATTAAAATGATTTTATTATTCCACCTCCGCATGATGTTGGCCAGGCACTCACTTAGCCACCAAACTGGATCCGTTGGCCCGGTCAACCAAATATTGACACACAATAAGCTGGTCGCAGACCGGAGCTTTTACTTTTCGGCTTTCCTTTTTGGCTCCGCTTATTTATTTATTTTGCCATCTACTCCGCTGGGGCATGGGACATTAATGAAAAAAATATTTTTGCCCATTATGCGCCAATATGGTCAGCCATATTTCGGTTTATTTAATTTTGCGCAAATAAAACGGAAGTGGCGTTTTTATTTTCCCCGTCGTCTAGTGGCCTTTACTTTTTCTGGGGTGGCAGGAAAACGCGCTACATAAAATCCTGATGCTGATGCTGATGCCTTGCGACAATGTTCAAATACTGGGGATGCGAGGATGTTGGCTGGGAATTTTTTTTTTTCGTAAGCGCATATTTTTAAGCAAGCAATTTGTGTAGCTCCAGTTTAAAGAGAGCTCCTTGCTGGCGCGCCAGTTGCTAGCTTTCCCAAGCGGAGCTAAAAATGGAAATGGCTGTCATTTCCTTTTGAAACGGCGACTCACGACTCCCTGCCACCGACTCTCTCGCCTTTTTACTCCAGAAACCATCGGCCATTAATGGCCGAAATGAGTTGCCATGCTCAGCTATTCTACTATTCAGCTATTTGGCAGCAGCAGTTTTCAAACTTCCACTGGATATGGCTTAAAGTCTCGCAGAGACATGCAACCGGATCGGCCATTGAAATATTAATTAGTCGTATAACCGCTTGGCCACTGGGAATTGCTGCAGTGTTTGCCTGACTGACGATTGCTGCAGTGCAACCACTCAAATCTGGTGCCACCTGGGCCACCTAGGCCACCTCCTCCTCCTCCTGCTACTCCTTTAACTCCCCACTGATAACTTACGCAACTAATCTGCGCTATGGATGTGTGTGCATACATACATTCGTGCATTGGGGGCTGCGGGGCCATTTGCATTTAATCGGATTTGACCAGATTTCAGGTTGTTCTCTTGATTCCCGGAGCACGCAGCACGAAGAGGAGTACCAGGACCAGCTTCCAAAGTCCATTTGTTGTGTAATTTCCGTATGCAGCACGAGTATTCCTGGCTGTCCGGCGGATGAGTGGACCACAAGCAGAACTAGTAAGCAAGTGGCATCATGACAAATTAACATGGGCCAGACGACTCTACACTCCAGACTCGATTGTTGATGCACTACCCTTGATTGTTACTTCCTTATATGGAGTAAAGTAAAGTCCCCAAGGGTCGAAAATATAAGGAGGAATAAAGATACATAATAGTTTATATCCCTTAATAAGTAATTGTAATTTTTCAAGATTTTTGTTGATTTAGTTACATTTTAAATATTGTAGAGCTTGATTACCCTTTAAGGAACATGGAATACTTCCAAACTTCAAAGTCTTGGGAAATACAATATCTTAAATTTATTTAAATAGTGAATTTTAAGATTAAAATAGAAATATTCAAACTGCTCTGAAAACTAACAGATGAAGGCTTCTTTAGCCAAGCCAAATTTAAAATGTATCTTATATTGTATTAATATTTGGTACCATAACATGTTCCCCCAACCAATTTAAAGAGTATTCCCTGTACGGCAACTTATTTCACTAAGCTCTCATCGCGCGTGGGTAACGAACCGGAAATGTTCTTAGCATTTCCGCTTTATATCAAATATAAAAAATGACTGCTTTTAGACGTATTTGACAAAAGTTGTCTGTCACCCGCACTCACGCAGTCCGGGGATACGGATCCACATGCTCCGGCACCCACATATAGAGACATATAATTGCATAAATCAAACTCAAGCATGCAACATGAAAAATCGCATTAATTTATCTGCTCACTGCTCATGCAGCCGCTGCCTATATGGGGCAGTGCCACGCCCACTTCACCACCATCCCCACCCATCCCAAAAAAGAACGCCCCAACACGCTCCGGAAAGGCGCTGGGTAACATATCCGCTTATGTCAATTTTTTCCTACCACTCGGAGATGGGGCAGCAGCATCATCAACGCTGCTCCTTGTGCTCCCCGTCACTCCAGCCAGTTGTCACTGTCAGTTTTGGCTTCCCTTCCAGTGTTTTGTCACAGCTCCTGGTCGGGATTGGGAGCCTCCAGCCCCATTGCCACACCCATCTAACTTTGATGTCGCCTGGTTTGTTTGTTTAAATGCTACATTTACTTTATGGATTGTTGCTATATTTTTTCTTCAACTGGCAAAACCCGAAAACCCGGGAATGCCGTATAAATTTCACGTCAATTTTTATACAGTGAGGCGTTCGGTGGAGGAGCTCAGCTGGGTGAGCCCTTGACTGATTGTGACCTGTCAGAACTTGCTTCCTTTTAATAACTTGCCCACACAGACAGACACCACACACTCAATCGCCCACTCCAGGATATACAAACGGCTACATCCGCTAATAACCTGGCTTTGGCTCGGTTTCCCTTTTTGCCCACTTTAAGTGTCCTGTTCACGCTACATATGTAGTTTAAAATTCTTCATAATTGGATTCCCAGCTTGCAAAGCCCATTTTTTATGGCCAGTTTCGGACCAAAGAGTAGCCGGCTGCATGTCAAAAGGATTTTACAGTTGACGCGTGCAAACCAAAGCTTTTGCCACCCAACCAACCAACCAACTCGCCCACCAACTCACCCACCGGATCCCGAACCCAAGGCACTCATGCTGGGTCCTTTTTTTTTGGTGGGTGGCCAGAGATGGTGGGAAGAGGCTAACCCGTAAGCCCGCATATGTGTGGGTTGGGGGATGTGATGATATGTTCCATTTCACACGGCAGCGGCAATCCTTTCGACCGCACACAGACATACCATGCTCCACATACTCCGGCCGCAGGAGCCGAGATTTATGTTTTCTTGTAAACAAAATAACGGACATGCTTGAGGCCTTTCGCCAGGAACAGGACCTTCAAGGTGGAAATGGGGGGTATGGTTTAGGAGTCACTCAGCCTTGGGCCATCCGGCTGACAACGGGATTAGGCGCATGTAAACCTGCGTGTTCGATTTGCAGCTTTCTTGGCCCCATCCGCATTTCAATCGGATCATCATGGCTGTGTGTGTCTCTCCTCAAATGCGGGATGAGATGTGCGTTGCCATAGACATTTTAATTATTCAGGGGTTTTGGAGAAGAGTTTGCTCGACTGTCGGTTTACATTTCCCTTAATTTTCCCTTTTTTACTCTGTTTTTTGTTTCCCGTTTACATTCTTCAAGTGACTTCGCTTATGTTTCTTTAATAATGTGGGAATCATGCCCTAAATAGGAAATCACTGTGTATACTTGATATGAATATAAAATATAACGAGCTGAAGTTATGAAGCATTTATTCATACACATCTTGTTATTGCTTAAAGACCATGACGAATAAATTTTAAGGGCGTATACTTGAGATGAATATAAAGGATTTTAAAGCGGAAAGAGACCAACCCTTTATTAAAAATTATTAAGAAAAGGGATTTAAAATCGTTTCTTCAAAGCAAAAAAAAATATTATAAATAGTTTTTGGAAATCAGGCCCTGGATCAATAAAATTTAAAGAAGCCTTAAAGCGGAAAAAGCCAATCCTTTTATAAAATTCAGTAAAATCCTTTATCAAACCAGTTTCCACAAAAGCTTCTGTTAAAATATCTGAATTTCTAAGAATTACTTGCCATATGCTTGTAAGCTTTATGCAATTAAGACCATTTTCATTAAATTTAATGACTTCAGCACAGACCTGTGTAATTCAAAGAATTTTTGGAAAGTAAATACCCTCCTTTGTTCTACTGACCAGATCTCGGAGCTGTTTCCCAATTATGTCTAGACAATGGCCACCACCAGTCCCCTCACTACATCATCATATTTTCTTTTACCTTCCTGTGTTTTTTTATTTATCAGACTGATGGCGATGCTGAGGACACACGTGCGGAGGTCCGTTGAGCCTTAGGCTTCCCTGCCATATGAAAATAAACCAATTTGCATATATTTTACATAGTGGGTGGACAGACGGAGATTTTCGTGGAAAGCAGAATTGCTGGTCACTCATACGCCGCGTGTGCCACAGGTTGAAGGTAACGTTGAAAATCAAAGAAGGCGCAGCTTAATTAAAATCAAAAAACGAAAAGGCGGAGGCTTTTATGCCGGCTGAAAACTGCCCTAAGAATAGTTTTTTCTTATTTAAGTATATACACAATTATTAAAGAGACACAGGAATTAAAAACCTTTTTTTTGTAGTATTATCTTGGTGAATGTTTTAAAATTAAAATATGTTTTGTTCACCTTAGTAATAATTTCGTGCTGAAAACTTTTCTGAAAATAATTTTTCCCCATTTTAAAAGCTTAAATTGAAACTACAGAACAACAGACATAAATCAAAATATTTCAAATATTTGTTATTACTTAAGCTATTGTTTTGAGTATTTTCTGAGTGTATTTCCCAGTAGGCAAACCAATCGGAACCTCTGGCACTTTTGGGTCTCAGTTTCGGTTTCGGTTTCATGTCTGAGCTGGCTAATTGAGCAAATCCGCCAAAACGGCTTTTGTTGGCCCACTTCCGGTCTTCCATGCTGGTGCGCGTAATTATAAATCAATTGGTGGCAGGGGCATTGGTCTTGATTTGCTTTTCCGTTTGAACACCCTTCTGTAGCCGGGAGTTTTTGGAGTTGGAATACCGGGAATCGAGAATCGGGAATCGCGAGATATGGCAGAAAGTTGCGTGACATTTGGCCAATCCCTCGGGCGGTTTTTCCCAGACAGTTCGTGCCTTTTCGCAGGTCTCTGTGTTTGCCATCGTCCATCGCTGCTCGTTTGCTTTCAATCTGCGTCTGGATGTTTTCAATTTCTTTTGGAATTTGTTTTCCCGCAAAAAATCGAAGCGAGCGAATCAGCAGAATTCCATAACCCAGAGTTTGCCCACGGCCCACACAGCTGCAGATACGGATACAGCTGCAGATACAGATACGGATTTATGTGTACCCGTACGTATAATGTTTTTTATGTGTTTATATTTGAAGCGTTCGTCCCTGCCGGCGGTTACTTCTTTGGCATGGTTGGGGTATGAGTGTGACTTCTGGTAAATATTTTCGCAGATTCGTACACCCGCGGCGGCTGTGGAAAATGGCCCCGTAAACGTTTAATAAAATATGATTTCAATTGATTCGAAACTCGCATTTAAACCGACTGGTGCTCCAGATATATACGTGAGCCGTCCCGCCGGCAATCAATAAAGCAAAAAACAAAATGCCCCAAAGAGAGACTCCCCATCCGTAATCGCAACCCGGACTCGAAATCCGCATCTGAATCCTTCGTCGTCGGTCCCTTGAGACTGGCGTTCGCCTTGACTTGGCTCTCGGTTATCCGCTTAGATCACTCAACTAAAAAACTCAATTTGCATATTAATATTATTTGGGGTTTTCTTTTTTCGTTCCTGTTGTTTGGCCTTTCCTCAGCCTTTCATCCTTTTATCAAACAAAAAGAACAACAACGGGCGGAGAATCAACAGTAGTGAATTGAATTTGCTCTGCTCCGACGCCCTTTCGGTCTACCTTTGATATGGCCAGGATCCGGGGCATACCCACACATGGACAGCTGCTCCCAGGTGCATACTTCGAGGGAGTATCCTCTTCTCCCGCCCTCTAATTCTGGGTGGTCCTGGAGCCTTGGATATCCTGCCTGGTGCTCACCTGGCGCACAAAGGCCGAGCTGTCAGTCAGTGTGTCAGGGCATTTTCGTTTTTATTGGAATTATGTCCGTGTTATTTTAGCATAATCATAAAAATGATTGTTTGCGGTCGTCCGTCGAGAGGAGAAAGCAATGAAGCAAGTGGATTAGGAGAATGATTTCGGTTTAAAGTGGGGCAAGGCGTTGGAATCTTCAATGAGTCTTTAAGTTAATGCTTTATAATCAATCAATATATGATTTCTAAGCAGCTGAATACCTTAATCTAAACAAACTCTGATAAGCTGATTGAGTATTTCTAAAAAAACCGGGGAGTTCATTTAATTTAATAACATTGTTTATAACTACTATAGGATTTTATAAGAGGTACAATCTTATTTCATCTTATATATCATCATATCTTATATTCATCAGAAATCATTTAATATAAGCTTAAAGTCTTTTGACGTTGAAGATTTTTACAGTAAAATAAAATATGTAGAGCGAGTTATTAATTAATTTATTATTTCAAATTATAGTGTTATTTAAGCTTATGTAAAATAATATTTGTCCAAGGCCAACAAGCTTTCGTCCCTGAATATTATTAAATTTAATTGATTAAACTGAAAATTACCAGAAATTTAATATGAAATTCAGTATATTAAGATAAATTATTTTGACCAAATGCCAAATGATTTTTTTGTACAGCGTTTGATTTGAAAGTAGAACCCATCCCCACTGCTTTAATAATAACCCCTTAATTAACTCCAAACTTTGGCACTTGATTGGAATTCCAAATCGAAAGCAAATCAGCAACGGGTCTGGTTTTCTGACTGGCTTTTGGTTTTGGTTTCGATTTCGGCTTTATTTTGACAAACGCAAATGAAACTGAATAATTTATGATTGGGTCATGAATTTAATATTTCATCAGGCCGGCGGCAATTAAAATTAGAATATAAATGGGAGTCCATCCAGTGGGACGTCGAGCAGCCATGTTGTTCCATCGCTACAGGCCTTGTCTTCCCGGCGGAGAGTTGGCCCTGATGCCCTGGCCGGTGTCCCTATACCGAATCCTGAACCACATAGCCTGGCCGCTGAAGGCGTATTCGGGTCGCTAGACCATTTTCCTGAATAGGGTGCTGATTTTCCTGGGCTTTCTGGTCTTCTGCGAGCAAAACGAGGTGGACTTTCATTACCTGATAGCAATTCGGCAGGATATGGACAGCCTGCTAACGGGCATGCCCACGTACCTGATTCTGGTGGAAATGCAGATACGCTGCTTTCAGCTGGCCTGGCACAAGGATCGCTTTCGGGCCCTGTTGCAGAGGTTTTATGAGAAAATCTACGTGGCGCAGAAACTGGAGCTCCATTTGCTAGCCACGCGCCTTAATTCAACGGTCTATCTGCTGGTCCTGTTCAACTTCGGTTTGGTTCCCGTGAAGAATGTCATCTACCATTGGCGGGAAATTCTCTACAAGCAGGTGTATCCCCTTGACAACACGCAACTGGGGCTCAACTTCATTAAAAATTAAACATGAAACTTGGTTAAAATTGTGACCATCTTAAAAACGGAAATTTAAATGTGGAATATTAGAGAATTCAACCACAAATTCATAGAGGCATCACACTTTAAAATCGGAGTCGAATTACTCAAGTTATGATATCTAGAAGTTCAGTTTTGGGTTCCCATTCCGAAAACCATTGGAAGTACGAAAAAATCGAACATGAAAATGGGTTAAAATTTCGACCCTCTTTGAAAGGAAAAGTTTGAATGCAGAACATTAGAGAATTCAATCACAAACTCATAGAGGTATCACACTTCAAAATCGGAGTCCAATAACTCAAGTTATGGAATCTAGAAGTGCAGTTTTGGGTCCCCATACTGAAACACATTGGAAATACGAAAAAATCGAACATGAAAATGGGTTAAAATTTCGACCCTCTTTGAAAGGAAAAGTTTGAATGCAGAACATTAGAGAATTCAACCACAAACTCATAGAGGTATCACACTTCAAAATCGGAGTCCAATAACTCAAGTTATGGAATCTGGAAGGGCAGTTTTGGGTTCCCATTCCGAAAGCCATTGGAAATACGATAAAATCGAACATGAAAATGGGTTAAAATTTTGACCCTCTTTAAAAGAGAAAATCTGAATGCAGAACATTAGAGAATTTAACTAAAAACTCATAGAGGTATCACACTTCAAAATCGGAATCAAATAACCGAAGTTATAGAATCTAGAAGTGCAGTTGTTGGATGATTTCCATAGTTAGTTCATTGTTTTAAATACCCTAGATCATACCCTTTTCCTACTTCACGTTTCTAAATTCATTGCGATGAACTGGGTTATGGATTGCCCGCATAATTGTGTTGCCAATCATTTGGAAGTTATACGTTTCCTGACATCATTTGTGGCCTGACCCATGGCCATTTGTCCGCCCCGAAAACAGGATGCATAACTCCCCTCCCGTTTCCACTCCCATTTACCTTTTGTGTGCTGGATATCCGCTGACAACAATGGAGCTTTCGAGCGCATTCAAGGATATTAACACGTGCATGACTGTGATTTATGCACCTCCCACTGCAGGACCAAGTGCAACTGGAACTGCAACTGCATCTGCCAGTCGGAGCATCATCAATCCACTGGATCTCCACTCACTCGACTCCTAAGCAGCACATTTAGGACAGGGCGAAATTTGCTGCTGCTGCGTTGACAGCTGCAATCCGAAGACGTTACCCGGCATATATCCATATCGATATCCATATAGCCATAACTGTCAGCCATGACTGAGTGGCAGCAATTGGCAGGGGAGTGCGGCAGCCGTAGATACCGTGGCACTATATATACATATATCCACAGATTGGAGGGCGCAGTACATGCTCATCCACTAGCAATGGCACAATGCAATATATTCACTTTTCCAGCGCTTACAGCAGTGCTCAAAATTATAGATGTAATTGCAGGCTTTTGAAATAATATAGGACTTGATTCATGGTAACCTTAAAAAAAACTCTTGAGTGTGGAAAGTATTATTTCATCATGACGGTGAATAGTCTTTTAAATATTTGTAATCGTAATAAATATTTTTAGAAACTGATTTTCGGTAGAAAGAACAATTCTCTTATTTAATTTGTCCTAAGAACTTGATACAATGCCGTTCAAAATATTTGTTCTACCACTTTTTATATGCCAAAGACTATTATTTTGAGCACAGATGCCATATATAGAAAGCATGCATATTCCGTCTGTGTGTATATGTGTGGATACATAAATCGGGGAAAATGTCGTTACAAATATTTTATAACAGGAAATCCGTTATTTATACGCACATTGTGTTGGCAGTGGGAGGTGGGATGTGGAAATGGGTGGTGGGGTGTTGGGGTGTTGGCTTGGTGGGCTGGTAGTAGGTGGTTCGGTGTTGAAGGAGATCAGTAGAATGCAAAGGCAGCTTCAATCGGCACTTGGAAAATATGAATGAATGTTGTTTGCCAGTCGTTCGACAGTCCTGCGGTCCTGAAGCTCCCAGCCAAACCCCCATTCCAGAGGCCATCAATTGCCTGATTGAAGCGACAAAATGCGAAATCCTTATGAATTGGCTACAATTTTATTTATTATTACTCGTTCTATTTGCTGCCTTGTACTTCGAGGGGATGCACTGCAAATAATCAAAACGACTGCACTCCTATATTAAGATAAAAAAACTAGAATACCTTTTAGAAAGTATTATAAATGAATAATATTTTCTAAGTAGTTAAAAAAATATTTTCATATCTATTTTTAAACTAAATGTTATATCTTTCAGTCCAAAAATGTCTTCTAAGTGATATTATCTTAAAGTGTATTTGAATAGGAGATCTTTTCTACCGGCTCAATCCCAGTCACTTGCTCCTACCCAACTCCCCCCAATATTTCCAATCTTCTCCAGCGTCTTCACAATGCAGTTCTGCAGTTCCGGCGACGAACGACTTGTTTTGAGCCGAACAAAATGACGTTCCCAAGGCGATTCCATTATGATGGCCTGCAAAATGTTGGCAAATTGCAAACGCGCAATTGATATTGGCTCTGTGGATTGTGTGAACAAAGTGTCAATACCGTCAGCTAAAGCAATAACAACAAAAAAAGAGCAAAACATTGTCAAGCTGGAGGAGCTGGAAATGCATAAACTTGCGATATAATTTGAATGGTCAACAAATAATTGGTTCCTTGATGGCAAAATAACATTAGAAATTTGCGTCAGTAAAAGCCAATTATATTTAAGAGCTTAGGAAAATAATTGTAATCCATTGCTTGTTTTGTACAAAAGTGGGTCAGGGATTTTTCGATGAATATAAGTACTTAGAAATTATAAGGAGTCATCTGCAGAATAATACCAATGGAATGTTTAGGTATCCTGTTTGCAGAAGGCAAAGTCTGTAATATTTTTTTTCTTATTAGTTTTTATAATCAACATAGTTATCCAAGAAAACATTTCTCTTACCAAAGTCATTTGTAACTTTAATATCTATCTAGTTGTCTGGAGATAAATTGTACTTTGTTTTCTAGCTATTCTAGAAAGTTTCAAAATTACAAAATTAGTTTATATTCCTTCTGGATGGCCAGGATCCTCGACAGCTGGCTGTGGGTCCTTCGAAAGATTCGCCTGCACTACGATGTGATCGGTCAATTCGCCGTGCTCTGCCTTCTCGTGCTGGGTGTCCTGGACTATGGGTACTTCTTCCACGGATGGGACCTCCTCTGGTGGAGGCAAATGGTGCTGCAGGAGGAGATTACCCCGCTGTCTGTCCTGTTGCACATCGGTGGCGTTAAGGTGGCCATTATCCTGGTACTCACAATGTGGAGCTATACTCGACAAGCAGCTGAGAAGCGTTTGCAAAGGAATGAGGACATGCCCATCACTCAGGTTCGAAAGCGGTACTGCCGTTTTCTAATTATGCGCCTGCTTGCATCCTTGGACAAACTCATTCATCACCACCCTCGAATGGAGAACTTTCTGGACAGGCACAAGGACTTCTCCGATGCAGTAGAGCTCTTTCGCTGGGAGGCTCGAAAGCTCTTCGAACGCACGGATCTGCAACTCTGCCTGCCACTCCACGAGGTCCTTCCTGTGGAGGATCAACAGGAGAAGGACCTCCTCCACCAGGGCTACGGTGAGAAATTACATCGGTTGCGGGAACTGGACATTCACATGATGGTCTACGAAAACTGAAAGAGTTTCAGGGATGGGATTGTTACAAACCGCTTTAACAGTTGCCAAACTTTTTAATTGGGTTTCGGCAACAATCTTGGGTTGGCTGTTGTTAATTTCACTTTGCCAACATGTTAATTTTAATGCAGCACACACATGTGAGTGGGGGTCCAAAGTCCCCGAAGTGGCAGGTCCTCCCAGAAAACTTCGCTGGAGTGCGGAGGGAGCAGATGTCATGTATCCTGGATGGCAGCTGGGCATTCGTTGGAATTAAAGTTTCATCAGAAAATATCTATGTGCTCTTTAAATTATATACAAAATGTAACTTTAAGGTATCTGGGTAATGATGTCTCTCATGCAGAAATAATAAAGAGAAAGAAAGAAATTTAGTTTTGACTATAATATCTAAAAATCTTTTTTTAATATACCATTTCACCATATCTGAAAGATTCCAGTCGGATCCGAAATTGTCGAAGGTATTTTTTTTTGGTTTTTTATAAACATATTTAACTCGGTTTTTTATTGTAAGCTTTCTATTAAATTTAACAAGTCTGTAAATTACAAGTTAATTTCTTAGTATAAGTACATTATCTATCTATATTACAGAAAGATGCCAGGCTGATCAGAATTATCGTACTTCAGAGCCTTACGATCATCAGGCAGTAAAGGATTATAGCGATATCTTGGGGGTGGTTCCAGGGGTGGTCGCCGAGGTGGTGGTCTCAGGGGTGGCGGTCTAAGAGGTGGTGGTTGCAGGGGGGGCGTTTGATGCCCGGGGTCACCTCCCTCCCTTCGCCAGTGACCCACTGGACGCACCGGATTCTGTTGGTAGAAGTGCTTGTGGATGGTGACTGGTCTCATGGCCAGCCTCAGTTTCTCCTCCTGTCTGTGGGCCAGCCACCTCTTGTGTTCGAAGGCGTTTACATTCCGCTTGACCCCAAACACCAGATGCAAGAAGGGCTTGACCAGCACACTTAGGGCCACAAAGCCGAGGAATCCGAAAACGGCTGGAGAGATCAGGGTGAAGAGGAACACGCCAAGTGTGAAGGGATTGAGGACCGTAAAGAAGGCTACGAATTTTACAAACGGATACAACACCTGACCAACGTGGCTCATGTACTCCTTTTTCTTTTTCTTGAAGATGCTGTTGTGCCTCAGAAGATACTTGATCTTGCTCAAGGGGCGAAAGGTGGGGGTGGTAGTTTTTGGTTTTTTGGTGGTGGTGGTGGTGGTCAAGGCGGCCAGTAAGGCTGTGGGTATGGTTTGAACTGGCATCTGGTTAGCCGGGTGATAGGGATATCCATGGGGATGGTGGTAATAAGGTGGTTTTGTGGGATTGGCGAAGATCACTTGACCGGGCTGGAAAATGGAGTGCTGCTCGTGTTCTTCCGGCTTTTGCTGCTTCTTTCGCTTCTTCCGCTTGCCTTTCTTCTTCCTTTTCTTCTTCTTGTCGCCCTTGTCACCCTTGTGCTTCTTCCTCTTGCGTTTCTTCCGCCTCTTCTTCCGCTTCTTCCGGCGACGGCGACGTGTGCGTTTCCGGCGGCGGCGAATTCGTTTCCTCCTGCGGCGAATGCGTTTCCGTCTCCGCTTTTGACTTTGCTTGGCCCGAGATTCGGGTTTCAACTCGGCTTTGTGTTCGGCTAGAGGTTCCGTGGGTTTTTCCACCAGATAACCCTCTTTAAGATCCTTTTTGATCAAATCTTCTACCAGGGTTCCTAATACATGAAAAGGCTTGACCGTAGTGGTGTGTTTAATTGCCTTAATGTAGTCCTTTTCCAGTTTTTGCAGTACAAGAAAGGGCTTAACGGTTGTGGTGCTGAGCTCATAAGCCTTTTGATCCTTGTACAATTCTTGCAGGACATGAAAACTAGTGTTTGGATGAGCCTGCAGCCGCTGAGCCTGCTGCTCCTGCTCCAGGTCCAAGTGCTGAAGGATACTGAAGGGTTTCACTGTGGTTGTGCGCCTCCATTTCGCCTCAAAGTCGTGCTGCAGTTGATCGAAAACATGGAACATGGGCTTCCCCCGGACGAGTTCGCGCCCTTTGACCTCCCGAGGAGGAGAGGGCGTGGTCGACAGTGGCAGTGGCAGTTGTGCACACAAAGTTTCGTATATTTTTGCAAAATTAAAAACAGGGAGAACCGGGCCGCTAAACTCCAACTTTGCTAATCCATCACGCCCGTGGCTGCGTGCCGTACCACAGTTTTGTGCGAGGAAAATCAACAGAAATGTGGCAAAGTTGCTAACACTTTTGGCACTTCGTCCCTGCCCCATTTCGATTCATTTTGCCGGCGGAGAAGTCCTTCCTCTTCCTTTCTCCCTTTTTGGCTTTGCGATTGAGTTTGATGTTTGATTTAATTTCAGCCTCCACTCGAGCGCTGGCCAACTACAACTAAAGTCCGGCTCTTGGCCATTGCCACTTCATCAGCTCGGGGAGCTGGTAAACTCGGTAACTCGGGGAACTCGCCAACTTGTTGAGCCCGTCGACGGGGTCGAAAAGGGGGAGCACAGCCCATTTCACTTTTCACCGACTCTTGATTTCTGGTTTTCTGTTCTGTTCTGCGTTGTTCTGGTTTGTTTTCGCTTCTCCCCAGAGTTTCTTCGCATAAAAGTAAAATTTATTACTACTTAGTACATTATCAACGGGCTCTGCTACTCGCTTTCGGGGCTTTTTCCCCAACCACCCATGTTATGACAAATTCCCCTACAGCCAAAACAACTTGCAAAGCACTTAATTATGTTTTGGGCACAAAAACCGAAAACTGCTGCCCGCCAAGAACCGGAGGAAAACGAGGCCGAGACTATCACAACACAAATTATGTGAACTGCCATGCAAAAGACTTTGGAAAGTACTTGGTGGCCAATTGCAGTTCCCATTTTGTTGCCGCTTTTTGGGACCGCCAAACTTTTGCCTGGCTAACATGCACATTCACATGCAGATTTATAGGTATTCTTGTGGGTCAAAGACCTCTAAAAAACGAATTTTGGACTTTAAAAGTCCGATTTATAATGTCAAACTTTTTATTTGAATGTTTAAACCAAATTTTTAACCTTATCTTACTTTTTATGAAGTATTTTTTACCTGCATATCTTTGTTTTCATTCATAATTTTCTAGAGATAATCTATTATTATGTCATTTTCTTTATAACTAATTAATTTTACTCCTGTAAGTTATCATACAAATTATAATACCTTCTGTAAGGCTAAAAAAGTGGTTTATTCGTAGGACTTTTGGCTAGGGTCCCACAAAATACTCCCCCTGTTTTTGTGGGGCAACATGTGCTTTGGATATTTGATGTTTACCCATTACATGTTCTTACAACATTAACGTTATGCTATCTGCAGTGAATGCCACTTTGAATTGCCATTATCCTAATTGTTTATTATGGATTTTGATCGGATACTGGGCTGGCATAATGCCTGCGTTTTACGATCCAATCTTTCACATTAATAATAACCAGTAATAAAAACGACGTAAATGAGCCGAGGGACAGGTGTCGATAAGCGAGTTCCCCTATCAATGCGATTGTATGTAAATTAAAGTGTGAAGGGCTCGGAAAAATGGTATATGGTATCCATTTGCCCCTTGCCCTAAAAGCGACCTGCAGCACTTATATTGACAATTAAGAAAGGCATGCAATTTGAACAATTTGCGGCAGGGAGACTTGATTGGCATGCTGTGACCTCGCCCTGCGGATTCGCCATCTCCACGTTGTCATGACGAGCAGCTGGCCAGCTCAATTTGATTGCAATTTCGCCAGAACACTATAATTTACGGAAAAGTTATAAAGAGAGGGAAAACAGAATAATTAAGGTGGTCACCATCTCCATTATACTGGTTAGTAAATATTAAATCAAGAAACACAAAGTGAAATTTAAAGTAAACACACGGTATATGTTAAACCATTAGGTTGAGTTATTTAATATCTGATTTTAAATTATCTCATAAAATATTTTTATTATTTTGATTTGCTTCATCAGAACCAGCAAAGGCTGTGATTAATGTATTATAATTAAACATTGGCTTCTAACAATTCATATTTCTACTTAAATAGTCACAATTTCTGACAAAATATTTATCTCCTATTTTATTTGCAATTAATAATATAAATATAATTGCTTGACAATTCGATATCATTGTCAAACTTAATCTCATATTTATGAATTTTTAATATCATTATCGTTAGTTTAATGGTATTTGATGCTAAACGCATATGTTTGCATTTAATGACTGATAAATGTGAATTTGCATTGTTTATTTGAAACTCGATATGAGCAGAATAAACCGCTGATAGCCGCTTTGATAAGGTATTTTCTTTGTGTACGAGTATTCCGAGAGCAGAATGTCAAACCGATAGGAATTTCAATATTGGTCGTTGGAAAAGCCACAAAGGTTTAAAATACATATATATTTTTCTGGATAATATGCGGCGTTTGCTTCAGGGATGCCGTTCCATCCACATGTCATCCGTGCTCCGAACTGGAGGCCAGATGGATGCCTGTGCGATGAGGGATATGCTAAAGTTTGAGTTCTCTGAGGATAACCAGCGCAGGGTCAAGGCCCTCCTGGCCTGGTATCCGGAGGCGGAGTGGAAGGGAGCTTTGATACCACTTTTGGACATTGCCCAGCGGCAGCAGGGATGGCTATCGATCAGTGCCGTTCAGGCCGTGGCCGAGATTATAAAAGTGGATCCCATGAAGGCCTTCGAGGCAGCCCAGTTCTATACGATGTTCTTCATGAAGCCGCGTGGGAAATATGTGGTCAGTGTTTGCACCTCAACGCCTTGCAAGTTGCGTGGGGGCGATGAGATCTTTGAGGCCTGCAAGAAAGCACTGAATCTGGTGCATGGCCAGACTACTCCGGATATGCAGTTCACCCTGAAGGAGGATTACTGCATGGGTGCCTGTGTGAATGCCCCGGTTCTGGCTGTTAATGATGATATGTACGAGGACCTGGACGAGAAGAGCCTGGCCGACATCCTGGCGAAGCTCCGTAAGGATAAGCTGCCGCCCGCTGGTCCGCAAAATGGGAGATGTGCCTGTGAGCCCAAGGGTGGACCCACCACCTTGAAGACCCCACCACCGCCGCCTGGGTTCATGATGCAGGATCTGCCTGATCCGAAGACCAAGAAGAAGTGCCAGTAGCCATTGATTAAGTTTTAAAGCAATAAATTCCGCCTGCCATCGGGAAAGCAATTCGCGCTACCCTGACTTTCGATGGGTTCCGGGGGTTCAGGGGTCAGGGGTTCGCAGGCCAACAGCTGTTGTTTTGCTAAGCTCCTGCTCAGCGTCCTCCGTTCGCTGCCACTGCACTTTATCCCTGGCCAAAGGACATGCTCAGGATTTCTGCAGCGCTGGCACAATAAACAGACGGCAGCATTGACAAAACAACAGGACAACACAAGATAAGGGCTGTGATAGGTGGAACTCGAAGTTTGAATGCCCTTTATAAGGATTTTTATATTGAAACATTGGGTTAAAGAAAAGGAATACATTGTTTTTTGTATGGTCCGCATATTTTTATGGACTTTTTGACATCTGATTAGTTTTTGTAAGGTAAGAAGTTTCTTAATGTATTCCATCCATACAGGACTCAAGCTATTAAAATATGGAAATAATACATTATTATACTGAAGAATGCTTTAAGTAAATATAACTTAAATCGTATACAATACATAACCTTTAAGATTCTCAATTTTTGTTTTACTAGCGTCAGATTAAAATCTTCTTAAGGAAGAGGATTAACAAAATGATATAACCAACAAATTATCATCCAACTGATTTGAATAACCTTGCGGCAAGGGTATAGCCAGGCCCCATGTCCTGTCAGCTATTCCAGCTAGCAATTCGCTTTGGTCTTGTCCTTTCGCCTTTACCCCTTTGCCACCTCCTGGCCGACCCCTGCCACTTGCCACTCCCAGTTGCCACGCCCCTCTTGCGGTTTGACCCCGGGACCCGGCCTGCATTCTAATAAAATGTTGCCAGTGGAGAACAAGCCGCGCATCGAGCAGCAAACAACTGGCAACTGGAAAAGCTGGCGGCGATGGCAACAACCCGATATTGTTTTGGCCAAAATAGTTTTAATTGTTGCCTGCTCCCCAGCCATCATGGCTTTTCCATCGCTGGTGTGCCGTTCCTTTGCCACTCGCCCAGTCAAATTACAATGGATATTTTTCAGTTTTCATAAATCTGTTTGTCGCCCACTTCAATGGCCATCAACAAGCGGTTGCCAGCTGAAATGCCAGCTTTCCAACCCACGCTTTTCGCCAGCACATTTCCCCAAACCACTTTCCCAGCCCCTTTTCCATTTCCCATTTCCCAGAACTCTCACCGCCTGTCCCTGCGCATGGTGTTGAATTTTTAAATGAAAATTGTTGCTATTGAAAGTTTTTAATTTGTGTGCGTGCGTTTTAATTTTATTTCGCGTGGGTGATATATTCATCAACAGTTTGGGTCATATGACTTTTGCAGGGCTTTTGACTTATTTTTATAAAGCTAAAATATATTAGTTTATTATAATTTTTGTTATTTTTTCCTTCCGAAAGTCATATATTTAAATGAAAATTTTATAAGAAAGAAAAGGTTCTTATAACTATAACTATATATTTTAAAAATCAACATAAAATTTACAATATGTGTAAGATTATAATTATTTCAGGCATTAAAATTGGCAACCATGATTTAAAATTTGATTTTCAATAAAATGCTGTTTTATTTTTATTTGCATGTTTTTGTTCTGAATTTTTAAAGAATAAAATACTTTATGCTCTATTATTGTTAAATCTTGAACTGCAAAATATTGATATATTTTTAATGGCTTGCGCTACATTTTATTTTAATCTGCTTATGCTGAAAACATAATTAACAATTCATAGAGGTCTCCCCAAAAGAATTAAAACAATAATTTAATTAGGTGCGAAGTGGAAATGTCGTTAAACTTCACGTTACGGTTTTGTGTCACGTAATCGCGCCGAGGCCTGTTTTAAATGAATTACAATCTGCGGGGTAGACCCGCCTACTTAACATTTTGTGTACGATCCGTGAAGCCTTGAATGGACTACTTTGTATTTCTAATTGCAGCCTAGGGTGTGTAATGTTCTGTTTGACAAAGGGCTCCACTTTTCCGGCTCTTCCGTTAAGTTGTCTCCCGGCTCGTTGGCTGGGTAGCATTTTGCGTGATTTTCGCCAGCAAAAACGGCACCTTTGGGAAATTAATATCCTTTTTTTGGGGGCCGGGGGTTGGGTGGCACGAGGCCAGGACAACAGGAGCCCGAAGAGTCGAATCACGTGGCTGCTACGCGTGAGCAGCGCTTGAACTTTCTGCGGCCACGTTGCAGGTCCACGCCCCCAAACCGCTCCCGATCCGCTCCACCGCCCACGGGTCAGGGCTTTGTTTTAGTTGCCATTGCTGTCGTTGACAACTTTTGTTTCTGACCCCCCCACCCCTCCTGGAACCGCTTACCACACTCATAACTGCCCGAAGTCCTGGGTGTCCTTGCAGTTATCCCCGGCCAGATTGCATGGCCTTTGACCGCCCCTCATGCGCTTTGCGTAACTGCGCGTTCTTTATTACTTTTTTCCCTGTATTTTTTTTTTGCGCAATTACTCGTTACATTATTGCATTTCCTACTGCTGATATACACGCATAGTTGACCGAGTCGGGGGCCAAAAAGGATGTTCCCCCGGCCAGAGCGAAATAATTAGAAAACATCTCTGGCGGCGGCAAGGGAGAAAGGATAAAGGATGCGCCTGGTGGCCACTTCCAATTGCCACTTCTGTGCATCTGAATGAGTTGCATTTTAGCATTTTCTCCGCTTTTTGCCCCCGCGGCTTTGACGCCCTCGAAAAAAGTTTTCATTTGCATGTTTTTAGTTAATTGAATTTATGCAGAACTTTCCGCTTTGGTGCTCTGGGCAACGGCATTTATATAAGCGCCAACTGGCTCAAAATATTAAGCATACGCCCCGCAGGTCCGTCGAGCTTATTAGCCGCGCTTCTGCCCCGCAGTTTCCATAGAGCTCACTCTGTCTATGGTACAGCCAGCCAAAAGCCATTTAGCGGGTCGACTGACTCTTTGACTTGGCCAGCTGCGGATGGCTTCCTCTCGGTGGCTTTGATTTCCTTTTATGTGCCAGCCATAAAGTCCAAAGAGTCGGGAACCAAAGGCAGCATCAACTTTATTACATTCCTGGAGCGGGAGCTGTAGCCGGGGCATCCTTGGAAGCCATGTCATCAGCTGGCCATAAATGCCTTCTCTGCTAGCCCCCAGATCATTTGCTACACAAGGAATATTCAAGAATTTCGTGTGCGTTTCAGTGTTGCTCTCAGGATATTCTTATTATTAGATAGTTGTTCAATGAACAATGTTAATCATAATATAACTAAAATCTTTACTCAAAATATATAAACATCATGTTTAATTTTATAAAATATTGTTATTAACATTTTGGCAAACATTAATATTTATTATTTCGAATGTCAGTGTAGTTCTCAAGATATTCTTATTATTAGGAGAAGTTGTTCAATGAACAATGTTCATCATATCATATTAAAATATTAAATTTTAGTTACTGAAATACTATTAACATTTTAGCAAATGGGAATATTACTTATTTCGACTATCCAATAAAATAAATTTTTATCTATTAACAGCACAGAGATATTATGTCAAACATTGTTTAGAGAATGTTGTGTGCTTAACTCAGATGATTACAATATTTGGTATTATTATTTTAGTCAACATCAACCTTTAATATAAAATACTTCTATTTAAGCCAACATACTACATGGCTTATGAACTTTTATAGAATATTTTTAAGGTAGGTAATCTAATTTTTTTTTTTTTTATTTATTATTTTAGTTATATAATCTATACTTAAGCCTAAACCATTCTGTATTTTATCATTTTTTTCCTGTGTACTCTTCACACATGGCAGTGCAAAGAACTTGACGGCTTTTCGGTGCGTTGTCAGCCGCATTTAAATTTGATTTTTATTAAGCGCAGAAATCAAAGTGGAAAATTTATCTTCGGTCCCGCCCATAATGGTTGTATATCTGAGCATGCCGGGAATATTTCAGGCTATTTTCTCCGCTCATCCTTGGCGCAGACTCTCGTATATAAAAGCAATTTTATTGTTCAAGTTGTGCTGCTCGATAGGATAAGCCCCTCATTTATGCCCGTTGCCCGGCAACATGTTGCCGCTGCTGAAGTTGCCTCCTTCGGTTGCCGATTCCCACACCCCCGCCCCCATTTGCCCCGCCCCCCTCCCCCGCCCCCCAAAAGTGGGAGTGGCAGGCGGTAACTATTAAAGTGCTGTTAACTTTATTATTTCGAGCACTTGTTGTATAATGTGGCAACGCTGTCATGGCAACTTGGAGCCATAGTTTTCCGGGGGTAAAAAACAAAGAGCAGCAGCAGCAGGACGAGGAAACCAGAGAGTCGAAAGGACGAGAACGAGGACGAGGACGAGGACCCTAGTCATAATTTGTCAAAAGATGCTTGGCAAATATTTGTTACAAAATACGTTTTCTATGCTCAGCTTCCCCACTTCATAACGCAAGTTTTGCTGATGTAAATTCTTGACTTGCTCCCCCTCATAAAATATATTACTTTCAACTTTATTTCTCACAAGTGGCTTGGTTAGAAAAGTTGCTTAATATCAAAAAATATTATTAAACAAAGTTTTCAGCTTCATTGGGTTTTTTAATTAAAGCATCGATTTGCTTGGTAACATATATTTAATATTCGATTATTTTATAAAGTTCTTATTAGATAACTGCGAGTGGCAATTTCCTTCCCATCTCTGGTTACATTTGCATTTCTGTAATTTAATATTTGTAAAATGTTAGGACTAAACTTTGATGACATGACAGCCCTAACAAGACTATTATTTAAATAAATTGAAAATGAAGTCTCCAGGCTATTTGCATTTATATTTAATTACGGAATTTAAAATTGTATAAATTTTAAAGTGGCTTCAAGCAATCTGTTTGTCTTAATTAAGGCTTTGAATTTTATTAGTGTGTATAAAATTTTAAGCATGTATAATATTTTAAATTAATTTTCTTCAGGAATTTTACATTTTTGTGAGCTTATGTAGACAACATAAATAAACTGCCTTTGGCTAAAAGCAGCCTTTTCCAAAATAAATTGTTGTTTTTTTAAGTTTATAATTCACTTTATTGATGATTTATTATTGGTTGCTGAGTTGTATTCTTATTTCGAGCCGCGATGCCCAGTCGCAACCCTTGAGTATTGAATATCAACAAGAATTGCGTTTGGACAATCATAGCTAAAAATCGAATTAACCAAATATTTACTTTGTTTCGCTCCGCTTCGAAAGCTTTTTGTATCCGGTATGGCTGTGGGAACCTGACCAAGCTGCTCCCGGGATATCGACTGACACTCTCTCCAGGGGAAAGTTGAAGGGTCGGAAAATCAAGGGGGTAAATGGGAGCATTGTCAGCTGCGCTCCAATTTTCCATTTTCGTTGCTCGTCTGCATTACAAGTGAACTTTTTCGCTTGCAACTTAATACCGAGATGGCGATGCGATGGTGATGACGATGACGATAGCGATGCTTGCTTAAAGTCTTTCACTCTATTATAGTCAAACACACCCAACCCTGGGATGTACACTCTATATATATATATATGGTATGGTATAGAGAAAGAAATGGGGGAGCCTGTCAGCTTGGCTTGGGCCATAAAGTGTCGGAGGAATCACAAAATCATTGTAAATGTTGAACGAATCTCGTATTACACGCAAGGGGCTGGACGTCAGGACATTTTTAGGGGGAAAGTAGATAGAAAGTGGGAAATGCCACCGCTGACACTTTGGATCGCCTTCTGCACTGCACTTCTTGATTAAATTTTTGCACTGAAAATGAACTTGGTTTTCGCCCGCATACTGCCACGTCTTCAAACTCGTCCGTACGGACAGCTGTATGTCCTCGGCTATATCCTTTTTTTTTTGTACTGGCTTCCAGGACCTCGGGTTTGGCGTGTTTTGTGGTTTTCATTTCAGTTTGAGTTCCTGCGATGCCACGCCACGCTTTTATTGTGGCTTTGACCGCTGGCCCATTGTTGCTAACTGCAAAATGCATTGCTGCGTGGCCGTTTCCTTCGCTTTTCCTTCGCCTTTTCCTTGCCATTTTCCTGGGGGCTGCACTGCCTTGAGCCTTCCCCCCTCAATTTCCAGGGATCAGATAGTCGTTGTCCGTGTCGGGCAGCTGTTATTACAATATCCCTTCCTGAAAAACGGGTTGCCTTCGAGGAGATAACAACATCAAACCGTTCGAAGCCACAATTTCACCCCCAAGCTTTGTGGTTATTTCTTCTGCTGTTTGCCATTAAACTTGAAATTAAATTGTCGTTCCATTCTGGATCCAATTTTTATGCCAAAAGGGAGCTGGCCTAATTGGAATTGATTGAAAGTTATTTGATGTTTGGCCTTTTTGGCCCCCAAAAGGGATATTGAGCTTCAGTTGGTTTGTCCTGTCTCTTTCTCTATGTGGATTCAATGGTCTATCTCGCTCCGCCTGTGCGTTGTTAATAGACTTTGTTGTATGTAATTAACATAATTTAATTATGTGCTTGGCATTAATTTTACGCACGAAATTAAGTGTTGAATTTTAAGTGTCTACACTTTAATTGAGCTACATTTTTATACACTCCCCGCACACAAAAGCGAGCTTTAAGGGGTAGCAATTGGGGTATGATGGACTTTTAATTAAAATAAAAAACAATGGAACAATAAAGGTAGGAAAAATATTAAGTATATCAATTGTAGTAGAAAGAATAATTTAAAGGGGAATTGATATAGGATTAGGAGCAAAAATAACTAATATATTTTATATTTTACCCAGTATAACTAGTCTGGTTGGAATTTGTATTTCATCGCCTAAAAGGGTTACGCTCTTAAGGGCTTCACCATCTTGATAAGGGGAACTTGTGGATCGTGGCCCGACCCTTTTAAAGCCTAATTGTTATTGGCCCTCTACGGTATGCGACCAATAAAATGCCTGTACTAATAACAATGATATTTGGGGTGTGGGCTTTGCCGTGACTAATTAAATTAAACAAAAAGTAACACTCACTCTTGCAGAGGATGGAGATTGCGATGGGGATTCCGATGGCTGTGGAGGTGGAGTTGGAAGGATGGAGGAAGTTCTGGGAACTGTTTCCGGGGGACTGTTGCTTTTATGGGCTATGAAACGTTACCCCTCTTAGCTTTTACATTCAGGGGAGTCTGGCGCCGCCTTCGACATTAAAAGGGCTTCGGCGCAGGGCTCGTAAAAAAGGAGATGCCTAATAAAAATGCCACAGCACGTACGTCAACCTGCAGGCATTAGTCCTACTTACCGCTCACACATACACACACACATACACTCACTGTGTCCTATCTGGCAGGATATACAATAACAAAAACAACCAAGGCAAACAGGACACACAAGAAAACTCATCGCTGTTGTTATTAATTTGCAAAGCGCAAACTTGTTCCCTGTTCGCCGGCAATATCCTGGCTGAAATGTTTGGCTTCGAGGAGGCTGGCAAACTCGGGGAGTAATAAGCTGAAGCCGAAGCCTCGTCGTCCTGGGCCATCCTTTTATTTAGCTATTTGCAAGCAATTTGATTTTGTTTTCATTCCCTTCTTGTTTGCCCAATGTATCAAAGTCGCGAGGCCTCTGCACTGCAAAGAAATGATTAATTTGGGCAGATAAATTAATGCTGTCTGAACTTGAGTGTGAATTAAGCAAGGATATGTTTGAGTACAGTACATATGTCATTTTAGAAAATTATCTCTGAGGATAAATTTGGGGCTTAGCACTCGATGCGCTTACCTAAAACATATAATACATATTTTGATTGTTAAATAAGGGAGAAGAAAGGGTTACTAAAGCTGAAGAATTTTTTAAATTAAACATATACTCAGCATAAACAATAACACTAAGATTTTGTATAGGAATTCATTCAGTTAGTCGAAGTTTAAGCAATCTCATAATGGCTTAGGACCTTAGAACATTTATTTTTCTTTGAGATATTTTTCGCATTATTATTAATAATACATTTTTAAACTAGAATAGAGTAATTTGTATGAAATTAAACCCACCACCATCCCACTTCATGAAGCCCCACGCATCTCCCGAAAAAGTTCGCATCCGCATCGTAGGCATCCGTATCGAATTGCAGTTGGTCGCCGGTCCATTAGGCGTCCACTTGTCGCCCAGTGCTTTTAGCCAACAGCGGAAGGGGGTCCAAAAACAATACCGAGTGGCGAAAGGCAAACGCCCGCAATGCCAAATATTGTTTTGGGCCGATAGCTTTGCGGCAGATAGACGGCGCTATCAGAAGTCGACGCTTTGTAAATTGAGCTGCTAATGGCTCGGGCACACAATGCCAAACAAATACAATGGCTGATGGGCACAAAGGCACAAAGTATTAAAATAAATGTATGTATAAACGGGCAAGAAGGAGCTGAAGGAGCCAAAGGATACCACGGAGCAGAGAGTGTGTTCTCGGGTTCCCAGGACAACGGCATCTGGAGGCCGGGAGGCAGCCACTTAATCCCGCCAAGACCCGCCTAAGCAACTTTATTAGGCCACGTCGACTGGCACTTTGGCGGCACTTGAGTGCCAACTTGAATGCACTTAGTCCTGCATCTGGAGGTCCTGTTCCTCCGGCTAAATGCCGCCGCCTCATCCGACGGTGCACCTGACAGTAGTTGGCTTCTTGAAAAACTGCCATTAACTTGTTACAACTTCCGGCGCTGCCTGCACTTCCTGTGATAGGCTGAGTACCTGGAACCCAACCCCAAACCTCCCCGCACTATCTAACTTTTTGCCATTTTGCTTTATTTTATTTGAGCGCTTAACTTTTGCCAGGACTTCCTGGCGCCCACTTCATCTTCCTCACACCGAAGGACGCATATTTAGTTGACATTGGGCGTGCTCATTGTTTACCTGGAGCTGTTCTGGAGTCCCTTGACAGGATCGCAGCCAAACAATTTGCGTCAACGGCACCTGTTCACCTGCCTTTTCCCCACCTTTCCTTCAAAAGGGCCGGAAAACAGCGAGAGTTTCGCCCATCGCCATCATCATCATCGTCGTAGTCGTCATTATAATGAGAAAATTGTTTCAATTATGTTTGTGTTTAGTTGCTTCAATTTGCTAAGCAACATCATTAAGTGCCGTAACTTCGCCCCCACTCATAAAAATATAATTTGAGTTCTGTTCAGTTTGGCTGGGACACAAGGGTAGTTTCGCCCAGCACCCAGTGCAAAAAAGTCGGGGGCGAATAATGTACTATATATGAATAAAACAGCACACATTCTGGCGAACGCAGAAAGGAGGAAGCTAAATACAAACACAAACACAAATTGCGCACGTGAAAATTTCTGGTTCATGCCACCCACGCCTTATAAACGAGGTCGCAGGAATAGCAATCAGAATTACGTGGAATAAATAGAAATGACTTATATTATGCTTATGTAAAGTAAATATATTTATTTAATGGTTTTTGAAGTCTGTATAATGGGTTTTATAAGCAGCCTCTAGAATTTATAATTGAAGGAACCCTATGATATTATATAATAATCACTTATAACCCATCTCTGAATATATATATATCTTAGGACCTTAAATAGGGAAGGTTTATATTAAATATTTTTACAATTCATTTCTAAATTTGTATTTTAGTGAACTAAAAATTATTTTTAAACTTTTGGGCAGGTAAAGAGGTTCTATAATATTGAGCACTACTGTTTAGCCCTTCTCCTCCTTCAATGTTAGCCATGTTTTCTATTTCTGGGCTCACGTGGCCATGACGGCGCCCAGCGGAAGTTGCCGCTGCCAGAGTCTGAATCTGAGTCTCGGCCAGAAAGAGAGGCAAGGAGTTGCTAATACTTTGATTTTCCCGCACAACAAAACTTTCACGAGGATTATTTTCACATTACAAACAAAAGGGAACACCGAAACGAAACTGCAAACAATAATAATAACCTAACCAAGCGGAGAGTCGCTTTATGGCTTTGGTTACCCTGGAAAACTGAACATGGTATCCTGTGGATTTCGCTAATTGGTTACTTTTATTAAAAGGCACTCCTCCACAAAATATGATTTTAGTTATTTAGAGTAATAGTGTATTTATTTTTACTAAAAACCAATAGAAGCAATTTACATTTTTCCTTTATTTTCAATATAAAAGTTGGACCGCATCAAAACCGCTTTATAGAAAAAAAACATGTTTGCTTTTTGGAAATTTTGCAAACTATTTTTGTGCATATTTGGTTTTTATTAACAAAGTTTTTAGCGTTTATTGTTTATGTTAAACACTTTATACAAGTTTTTTTTCAATTTGGGAAACTGTTTTAAACATTTCGTGTTTTTTAGACAGTTATTTACAATCAAATTGAGTTATACACTAAATAAGTATGCAACGAGTCGAGTCAGTAACTCCCCAATTTAGGTCCTTCAGACAGTTGTAAAATGAAAGTAGTGTGTAACTCCTACAAAAGTTCTTAGTTTCAGCCACCGCCAAATGCAATTAAAAGCCATTCCGCATAATTGCTCTGCGCATGCTTATAATTTTGGTTAGTTTTTGGTATTTCCATTGCGATGGCATCCCCTTTTAGGCCCTAAAACTAAATCATAGACAAGTATAAACTATTGTCTGGGGTGACTTCGAAAATATCCGTGTGCCTGTGTGTACATATACAAGTATTGAGTCAGAGGCCAAAGGCAATTTATGGAGCATATTGTGCCGTTGGCTGGTATCAGTGCAGGAAATCCCACAAAAAATCTCCTTTATTGCATGCACAGCACGTTTCATGTGTTTGTCTGACTGCTCCTGCTTCAGCTCCTGTTCCTGCTCCTGTCCCAATTCCTGCTGCTGCAGGAGGTCCTGTTCCTGCTCCTTTTCCCAATCCCCCCCCCATTCATTTGCAAGCAATGTGATCAAGCCTGCAATCTGCAATTTTAAGCAGAAAGCCGAGAGAGAGACGCCCAAAGGTACAGGGGGAAAGGCAAATAAAGTTTAATTTGAATGCTTCTGTTGAACGTCACACGCTCGGGGATTGGGACAGGAATTGCGACTGGGATTGGGCTGTCTGGTGGGCGTTCCCCAACCCCCTGAAAAGGATTCCTTGTCCCCCCTTGCAAAGGGGCACAAAATCAAAGTTATTTGTATTTATTTCCAAAATCGTGTGGCGCGTGCAGGAGCAGCAACAATGCCCCGGACATGATGTACGGCTGTACTTATAGGTTGCAAGGAGTAGTTTCGGGGCAAGTCGGGAGTGAGATGTTGTCTGAGGCCGTGAGGTACGAGCACAAGGTGTGGGTCCTTGGCGCAACTCGCCTCATTGCCTGCGATTGCCGTTGCAACATGCTTGTGTACCCCGGTCGAACCGAGAGAAAACACGTGGCTATTCCGGTTCGAAATTGGAATTTACTAGAACTAAGTAATCACAGGTATTAAGCCTGGTTTGTCGGTCATTAAACTTATTTATTATATCCTAGCTGGTGTGAAAAAAACACATATGCGATATGGTATTCAGAAAAAATATTTGCAATAAGATATCATTACCCATATTTATAGTTAACCGTTTATTGGCATTTTTGAAGATTATTATGATTATTTCACATTGTGGTATTATTATATCCAATATTATTAATCTGTACGAGTGAAAAGATATAATTAGGTCTGGAATTGATCAGTTACTTATATAGTATACTCAGTTCCTTCAGTATATTTAGATTTCATAATTTATAGTAAGTTTTGTTTTACTATAATCCATACTTATGTTCAGTATACTATAATTATACTTAATCCATACTTAATTAAAGTATACTAGCATCATACTAAAATTGGTTAACAATTTTATTAAAATCAAGTAAGAGTCATAAATGGATCATACTTGAATCCAATTCGGATCATGTTTTAATCAAGCATGAAGTTGAAGTTAAGTAAACACTGAAGATACCGAATCAATAAGGATAAAAGTGTGCGAATAATACTGGGCCAATAATACTTTGTATATTTAGTATATACATTAAATATATACAGAAAATTTAACTTAACCATAATTAGATCAGGGTTCTGTTTTTCACACATTTTTTCCCCGTGCATTTGTACCCAGTTTGTCCCTGGTATTTACTCTTTTCAGTTTTCCTTTTCTATTTTCCGTTTTGCATTTAGCATTGCAGCACGTTACAAGTGCCGAGGAATACGTTGGCGTCAATATGAAATGCACCTCTCGGAGTTTTGGTCCTTTGAATTTCTGCACGCACGTGCGTCACGTTCCTAAACCAGGCGAAAACACGTTCCTCTAAGCAGAAGGACCCAGCCAAGTCCGACTCTATTCAGCTTGCAGCTATTGAATCGTGCCACCATGCATGGCCACCTCGAGTGTCGGATTGACTTGAGCCCATAACTAAGTGGCCGCTTATTTACACATCGCATGGATTTTTCACAGCTTCAGAGTGCGATTTCTTTTTGAGAAGATGCTCCAGGGATTTTATTCTGAATTGATGGGTAAATATTTCGATCGAGTGCTATTCATATTTTGACAGTATTTAAATTTGTGCATAAACGTTCGGTTTTAATTGCTTTCCCCCCATCAAATCATATTGAATGCTTATCAAACATTTATTTACGGCCTCCGTCTGGGCGGTGTCTGCCGGATGGGATTGGTTTCGGGTGCCATTGTCAGAGGTCCTTGGCCAATTCCTTGGCCAGAGCGAGTGCAGTTAGTATGTATTCCTGCTGCCAGAATGCAATGCATAAATTTATGGCATGCCGATGCAGAGCAGGCAATTAAGAGGACGGGGCGTCGGAGTCCCGGTCTCTGGAAGGATATTCGAGGAGATTGGCTGGCTTGTTTCGGCTGAGCGTGTGCAGTGAATGCATAAAATGAAAATCTCAAAACCCCCAAATTCAAATGCGGCTCAATGCAAAACCGAAGGCGTTGCTCAGACTTCAGTTGTGGTACACGGCGAAAACCACAATTCAGACTCAAATTTTGATCTGGAACTCGGGTAAGCAGATTTGTTGTTCAATTAATTAAACGGATTACATTTTATGAGAGCAGAGCCTATAATGCAATTTTAATTAGACTAAACAAATACATAGTTTCTCGTTATTTGGAAATTTAAATAAATAAATCATTATTTTGTTTATTAAAATATAGGTATTCTATCTAAGTGCTTTGCTGAACTGAGCCTTCTAAAATCGAAAACTTAATTCTTAGTTTTGATTAGATTTTCTGTCTAATGTAGACAAAGAAAACCACAATTCAAATTTTAGATTTTGATCTGGAATAAGGTTAAGCAGATTTATTGTTCACTAATTTAAACGGATTACATTTTATGAGAGCAAAGACTAATTCCATTTTAATGTGATTGTATGAGGAATTAAGATAAAGTTTCTTATTGATTGGGGATTTGTTTATCATAAGAAGATTTAGATTTATTTAGTGCCTTATTCTAAAATGAAAAACTAAATTCTTATATCTAGTTCGTTTTGTTTTCTCTGTATAGCTGTTGCAGTTGCACTTGTTATCGTTGCTGTTGCTGTTGCAGCCATAAATAAAACAAGTGAACATGGCGATGGCGCGGCCAAGAACCCAATCCCAAACTCAAACTCAAACTGAAAACCCGGCCTGTTTTGTGTCTGTGTTGCTTGTTTGTTTGTATGTAATATGATTTAAATTCAATTTGTGGCATTTGTTATCGATATCAAGACATGTCCTCCCACCCAAACACACATACTCAAACATACTCCAAGTACTGTGCCACACAAACAAACACACTCAATTACATGCAGTAAAATTTGTTTTCAATTATACATACGATATATGGTTTAGATGTCTGCCGTTCATGTTCGTCGGCCCCATGCATGTGTGTGTGTGTTTGCTGGAAGGCATAATGGGGCGTATACGCAATATTTTATGCATCAGCTTTAAAGCAATCCACCCCTCGTTCTTTCCGCTACACGTCCTGTCAGGATTGTTTATGGTCTTCGACTCTTATGTTTAGCCCCTGACTTCGTTTCGGCATTAAGAACTGAAAAATTCGCATTCGCTTTGTGTATCCTATTATCGGATAAATCTTTATGGTTGCCGGTTGTGTTGAAAGGCTTTTTTACACGTTTCGTTGAAGAGGCTTTACTGACATGCACAGAAAAGATATCAAAATATTTTGGCTGGCTTACTGGATTTGATCTGAATTTTACATTATATTTTACTTCAATTTAAATGGAATTTTAAATAAAATAAAATGTTAAAAAGAATATACTCATATGATTTCGATTTAAAATCCTTTTCTCTGCCTCTTTGTAAGTAACATTTCATGGAAAATATATTTTTTTAAGCCCAGTTGGCTTTGCATGCCTTATAAAACTATCTTTAAAATGCATGCCATTCGAGGCTATAAAATCTTTAAGGCTATCACACATTTGCTTCTGTGTAGTGGGCCACAGATGTGGCGGAACAAAACCAGAACCACACATTCAAAAAAAGAAAAACACTGCCAGGAGTGCCGAAGCTTTTGGCAACTTCAACCGCAATTTACTCATTTCATTTTGAGTTTTGCGGTTTTATTTCGCTTACGAGCGAAATCCATTTGAACAAGAGCCCAACTTTCTGCGTTCTATTTGCCGCAGAGTTTTTCCCGACCAGCCAGCCAGCCAGCCACCCACTTGGCAGTCGAACTCCATCCGCAGTCCCCAACTTCAAGTGGCAGGAAAATGGAAAATCCTTTGCTTTTAGCCTCCCGTTTCGCTTTTCGCTATTTGCTCAGCGAAAGTACAAATTGCATGGCGCCCAGCTCATTAAGAGTCGACATGCAATTATAAAAGCAAGGCAAAAACTCAAACGGCGTTGGCATGACGCCCGAAAGCGAGTGAACGGATCAGCGGGCCAACTCAAATGAAACTCAATTCGGCTCAAAGGCAAAACGGTTTATTTCGTGCGAATACGTTCGCACAAAAGTCAGTTGAAATGTGCGTCATTACACACAGATATGTGTGCACTGAAAAAAAATGCTCGGTCTATTATCTTGGTCTTATGGTAGCAACCAGATTAATCCTTGACTCAGATAGTACTTAAACAAGATAAAAAGGGATTGGAAAACTGTCCATTGTACACTGGAAAATTTTACTAAAATAAATATAAATAAAATTAATAAAATATGTAAAAGTAAGGGGAAAATTATTTTCTTAATATTTTCTGATTTCTGAATACAAATAAAAATCTTTTAAAAATATCAAACTCTTCAGTTTGTTTAAATTTTATTGTAAAATATTGCAATATATAATGTTATATGACTATAAATCCATTTTTTATTTTATAATTATAATTGTAATTAAATAAATCGGTTACAAATTTAAATTATAGATCTTTTTAATCAAAATTAGTATTAAAAAAACATTAAAAACAAAGACAATGTCCACGAATATCAGTTTTCCTTAGTGCAGCTTGTGAGTGTTTCACGTGTTGGCCACTTGACTCATTAAAAAGCCGGAGGTTTTTTCACTCTCCGCCGTGTTTTTTGCACGGGTGTGCGGGGTGGTGTGTGTGTGTGAGGAAAAGCGCTTCAATAGCTGTTTCAGTTTTCAACTTGCCCTTTGCAAGCTGCCCTGAAGTGTTGATGAAACCCCCCTCCCAGCTTCATTTGCGCTGCCCTTGCGTTTTCCATTTTCCTCACTTTTTCCACAGCCCCCCCCTCGAAACCCCCAACCCCCCGCAGACATTTTCATGTAGCAATTTGTAAGCGCTTTTAAGCCGGGGCACAAGAGCTCGTTATGCCACTTTTCAATGAGGCAGCGGCTCAGTTGGAATGGCAACAGGATTGGAGGGTAGTGGCAAGTGAAGTGAAGTAGAGTACACCAAGGTGAGTGCCTCTGCGGCTCAACAGGTTGTGCATGTCGGGGCAAATTAATTATGCATTATGTACATTGGCATACGGGCGCATTAAGTTGCATAATTTGCCAGACTCGACGGCCACTTACCAACTGTCCTTGTGGCTAATCCCCGCCAGCTTTCAGTCCTTCAAAGGCAGTCAAGGCAGCTGCAATAGGTAGAAAAAAAGCAGGGCAAACGGAAAAAGACAGTCAGTTAAGAAGGCAGCTAAGTAACTCGAAAGAACCCCATGTTCAATTCACAAATGTGAACCCACTTCCTCAGCTCCATTCTGCTAATGCCGATGTGTATCTCTTGTAATTAATAAAAGTTTCATCGGATAGATAAGCAAGTTTGCCGGGGAAAAAAACTTTGCTCATTTTAGCCACTACCCCACTTTAGTTTCGCTCCACCCCCCAAAGGCATTGCATAAATTGCGTCAAATTAGACAGAAATATTTAATTAATCTCGCCGAAAGTTGCTTTATTGAATTATTTGCCGCCTTGGCCACGTTAATGTGCCATCGCGGAGAAACTGTTGGCAAACTATTTTGGCCAAGAGTCATTAAACGCAATGTACAAGGCATATGGAGCACTCAGCTCTGGGGATAACACAGAGTGGAGTTGATTTTGGACTGATTTATTAAGCAAGAAAATTTGTATATATTATATAAAAGTATTATATATTAACAAAAAGAAAATACGAAGAATTCCTTCTGCTTATCGTTAGCTGGGATTTATTAGGAAATATCTATGGTCTCATAAATCAATATTATCCCAACAAAACTTAATTGGTTTTTAGGTCTTAGAGATAAGATAATTGACGTTTAAATTGTTGTATAAATATTTTACAATTTAAAAGGTGCATTAAAAAGAACTCTAAGAAAGTTATGCCTATATATATACATATGAGGTTTTTTCAATTAGGAATGGCGAAAATGCATTTCCTAAAACCATTTTAATAAAAATAATATAAAAATCCACAGTCAATTTTTAAGAGACCATAATTTTCTGTATCATATTTTAAACCATAAGTTTTTTTTTTTTAATAATATGTTTGTATTTATTAAATGCGAAAAATATAATAAAAACCAACTCAGTCAATTTTTAAAGATATTAAAATCCACTTTCCCTATTGTAATAATATGCTTCGACTTTTTCTCAAGGATAAAATTCCTTAAATATTCTTTGGGCCTAATTGTTTTGTTTTTCTCAGTGGGAAAACTCCGTGAGCCTGGCAATTGTCATTAGGCGGTTTCGCTTTTCGCTCCGGAATTGTTGTTCGCAGGAAAAGCGACCATCTGCCATTGACAAATGACACGATTTACATTATACTCGATGCAATTTTTCAGCTTGCCAGCCGACATGTCAGCAGTGGACACAGCAGGCAGCCGAGCGGGCAAACAAATGATGATGATGCGGATATCTCCGCCTTTCTGTATGAGTGTGTGTGTGTGTGAGGATGTGTTGCACGCGCCATCTTAAGCGGCGGAAACGGAAGTCATTTGGCCGACGTTCATGATGCCGCTCTGTTCATGTCGCTCCGTTTGCCGCTCGATGGCGCCGAGTTTTATGGCGAATGCAAATAGATACGCACACAAGTGCACATAAAGCGTAATTCTTTATTTACGCCAGATTCTTGCCGCGACCTCCTACTTTCTTCCTGACTTTCCCAACTTTCTTTCTTGGTTTTTTTTTCCCCTTTTTTTTTAATTTGCACCATGCCGGGAAACTGTTGCAGTTCCCTGGAAGCGGAAGTGTTGAATTTCTTATGAAAGTTACAAACGTCAAGCGGATGGCGCTGGCACTTTGTCCTTAGTTTTTCGTTTCCATTCCGCTGCCATTTTTCCCCGTTGCCATTTTCGCATTTGTTAGTCGATAATTTCGTTTTGTTGTTTAGCGTTCGCTGTGAATTTTCGCATCGCAAATGTTGTGTCCCCAACGTAATTGACATAATTTGCAAGCTTCTCTCGAGAAGCACGTCTCATAATATATTCAAGTGCTTGCCGGCGAAGAAGCAGCAGCAGCAACCAATTTCGAACTAAGCCAAGTTTTTCGAGAATATCTCTTGGAAAATTGTACGCTTTTTTCGTCTGCATTCACAGACATTTCCCATTAGCCCGGTGTATATATATATGTGTGTAGTACAACATCCCCAGACACGCTTTATGTATTCTGCATGGAAATCGTGCTACAACAGGGCCTTTTGACCGTCACCGTCTCGTCCACAAGTCGATAAAGACGTCGGAAATGTCAACATGATGACAACAAATTTGTAAAAAATTCTTGATTTATTTGGCCCCGAAACCACAGCAACAAAAAACAAACGAGGGCTAAATGAAATGCTCTTTGGATCGCAGGGGGGAAGGGGAACTCATGCTGGGCTAATGGCACAAGGGGCGGTGCCACGCCCCCTGGCCATTCAATGCCGCCATCAGCCACACAGCTCACGTAATGAATGCGAGAAAAGCCAAAGCGTAAAAAAATTGCAAGGGAACCGAGATTGAGAATGCTATAGTATGGTATGGAATGGTATGGTATGGCATGGTATGGGATTCTTCAGTGGATGGGTCTTTCAGGGGTGGTGCTGCCAGGGACTAGTCACCCAGCGCGTGTGGTTGCCTGGCATATAATTTTCAATGTTGACAGGCAGCAAAAGTTAATAACGCACCCATAGACGATAATGGCCAGTTCGCAACGATATACAAATAGTCATAGGCCAACACGGAGAAAAGCAATCAAGTAATCAAACTCGTCACTTAAAAATAATTAAAGCTATTATAAGTTAACTTCTCTGGGTAATTGTCTTGTTATTTAATTAATTAAACTGAACGAAGGAATAACAAATTAAGAATGACTTGTATAAGTATGAGTAAAGGATTACTCAAACTTTAAACAAGTTAGAAACATGTAATAAATTTCCCGGAAATTTCAAGAAATATACATTCATTTTAAACATATCCATTTTTTAAGGGTCAATAATGAAAACTTTAAAAACTAATAATAAAATATAATGGTTGACTTTAAAGAAATCTTAAAAAAAAAAAAAGTATAAAGGGATACTAGATTGCTGTACAATTTTTTTTTAAATAATGTCTAAATTCCCGTCATCTTAGGTGACAAAAATGGTAATATATTTTTCCCAGTGAGGAAAGGAGGAAAAAGCTCGTTTGGCAGCGCAACCGACGATGTCCACTCTGTAATAGCGTCACAAATGACCGAGATTTAGCGGCGGCCAACGAGGGTCAGCTCCTGTCCTGACCAGAACCCCCGGCTCCCAACTCCCGGCTCCAAAGTCACCTACATCAATGTGGCTTTGGCAGCTGAGGTTGGGGGACAGGAGATGAAGTAGGTGGACTTCAATTCGATTGATGGGCTCTACTTCTTGCGATTAAGTGCAGGTCGACAACAATCGTCCGAGAACCAAGTTGAATATGTGGCCAAAAGTGGGGGAAAACCTAGCTCAGAAATTTAAAATTAAAAGAAAACTAAGGAAGTAAGTAAAAAAGCAAAGCCAGTAAGTTTTCAGCATTTGCTGATAAAATGGAAACGATTTAAGTAAGTTTTACAGAAGGTCTCTTGTAAGTTTTCCATGTTTACTTTATTTTTTTGTATGTTTTCAAAAGTTTTCTTTCTTTTTAAAGATCTGTATTTCAGCATCTTACTGCTTTGTGACTCATTACACAAGCAATAGGGAATGTATTCAGAAACCTTTTAAAAGTTTGAATTTAAAATACAACATATATTCCTTTTTTTATGAACATTAATACCCATGACCATTAATTCCTTTAAATTAAAAATCAGAATCGATGTAGTAATCCAAACATGACGAGCTATTTTTCCATGATTTCCTCTCGCAATTTTGAGTCATTAAATGCAACCAATTTTAGTGGCTGGTACTGGGTTTTCGATGGCTTGGTCAGCTGGAACCGCCATTAATTTCACGTCAGGAACACCGCGTGTCACGACTCCCACTCACGACACTTGCCATTTTGGTAAGTCCCTCCGAATTCCTTTCGCCGCTCCGCTAAATCGTGGGCAATTAACTTTCCTGATGACTCCTGCCAATCACAGCGAACTGACCTGGCCACGCTGTCGTCCTTTTTGGTCCTCAACTAAACTCCAACCTGGACATCCTGCCATTCACCCCCTTGGAGATTTTTAAACTGTCGTTGCGTTGGCCCTCTTGAAACTTGGCTATGTATTTTATTTTATTTTTTGTATTTTTCCTTTTTTGTGCTGCGGTTTTGCCTGGACAGGGATTTTCATTTTAATTTGCTAAATACGTTGGGGGAGAAACTTGGCACACCGGGAAAAAATTAAACTATATTTATTCAAATGGTTGGGAATTTTTAAATTGGATTAGTTTTTTTGGTGGAATTGAAATGAATTTTAATTTGAACCACAAAGGCAATTAAGGAGTTTTTATGGGTTGAAATATATATCTTGCTATTTAAAGGAGTCTAAAAAGGCTAATTTTATTTCCTGCCATTATACCAATTAATTCTTAAAATATAATTTAACAAATACTATTTCATTTTTTAGAACGTTAAGCTCATTTGAAAAGCTAATCTCCTTTTTTAGTAGTGTACTTCGGTACACCCTTTCGTGTTGTTCGGCTAAAATTGGAGTGCTTCCTCGACGGGGTCGTACATTAAGGGGATTAGCGACCTTAAACGCTTTGATTTAGGATACGTGCGCCACTGCGCGATATGCGATAATTAATTCCCAGCTACCTGGAAACGATGGAGGAATCCGCCATAAGGAGAATCCCCTATGCAAACGGGTATTCACCGGTGTCACCGCACAAAAGTAATAAGCTGAAAGCTTGACGATGATGAAGACATGGCAGCGGAGTCATTTACAATGCTCCTGCAAAGGATGCACAAGGCAGGAGGCGAAAAATGTGCGCCATTTTGGTCGGGTTGTCGCCGAAATAAGTCAGCCATTTCCTAACCCACCTTGCCACTTTCCCAGTGACTTTTCCCCCCCTTTTTCCACCCCATTCATGTGCATTTTCGCATAGGCGAAAACATAAAACACAATGCCATTTTCCCGCTGAAGGAGAAGAAGATGGGGAGTCGCGGCAAATGAACATAAAATGCCACTTACTTGTCCAACAGCCACGCCCCAAAAAAAAAGGCTTGGTGGTGCATAACTTTTGCATTCTTTATGACTATTCCTCGGGTGTAAATTTGGGTTTGGTGTTCCGCGGCGACGGAAATTTAATGCCTGCAGCAACTTCATTTAACTTTTTAACCCAGCTCAAATGTATCTGGTTGCCGAAACCTTTCTTTCTTCTTTTTTTTTTTGTCTCCAAGGATCAAAAACATGAAATGGGTTAGGTGACAAAAGCAGGGAGGGCAAAGGTTGAAAAAAAAAAACAGAGGGAAGGAAAAAGAAGCTTGCGGCTGCTGCCACACAATCTGCCATATCACTGACAGTTTTATCGACTTAACAAAACTAACTGCCATTAGTTTCACTTTGCTGCGAGTGTTGCTGAAAAGCTACGACATTTTCCGATGCAAAAAACGGTCGGAAGGAAGGAAAACTCCGGGTTACAGCAGCAAGACAAAGGCAAAATAAACACGGCGAGAAAAAAAAGAAGGGGTGGAAATTGGAGCGTCGTGGAGCAACAACATCAACAATGGTCTACCAGGGAGATAAGGAAAATGGAACTTGGGATCGGGACAGGGATGTGTGCCACCGGGGGTGGGTGCTCCGGCTGGCAGACGTTGAAAAATCACTTTAGCATGACCCCAAAATGTCTATTTCATTAATACAAATAAACCCGGAAGGGGCCGAAAACCAAGCGAATTGCGAATGCCTCCCCAATCGCGGGAAAGGCCAAAACAAATCGTTTGTGCCCGCTGCAAGGACATTTGGACAAATTAAAATGAACATGAAAAGCGGCGGCAGATAAAGAGCAAATGGCCCTGGTCCTCCAATCCCACAAAAGACCAAGTCCTGGCCACCATCTCCGGATTTTTTGCACGTCTTCGGCTATTGACATTAAAATTTGTCATTCGTTTTGCCGTTTCTCTGTCTTTTTTGCGCCACTCGATAAGATTTTCGCTATTCTTTAAAAGAGTATTTGCAGTTTGAGCTTTTATAGTATTTTTTATATATCTATAAGGTAATATACCTTCTTAAAATAATAATATTTCAGAACAAAATATTACGTGTAGAATAGGATTAATATAAAAGAACTCATATGTTCTTTTTAATAGAGAGATATAATTCTTTAAGACAATCTTCACCCATTTTTATTTCTTTAAGGACTATATATTTTTTATCTTACCCCTTTAAAGATTTTCCAGATCCACATTTTGCTTGACTATTTTTTATGTGTCGTAATAAAACTGAAGTGGTTTTTCTCACAATCGCAACTTGTTTGACCATTTAAAGGAAATCAAATTTATAGTCACTTTACTATCCAATGAAGAGCATCCACATTTCGTTTGCCTGAAGGCCGGAAAACGTAGCGCCCATTTTTATTCCTTGTATTTTCCTTCGTTATTTGTTTGCTTTGCATTTTCCACTCTGGCGCAGGTTGGCTTATCCGAACTACTTGAGATTCCCGGCACATGGCCAAGAACGCTGTCGTTGCCGCAAAATGGCTTAGATAAACAGCTGAAAACATGGCATCTCTAATCGGCCAAGTGCTCGAAATAATTTTCAGCAAATTCGCTGTGAAAAGTTTTTCGATTGATGACCATGTCGGTCGTTCAACTGCGGAAGCTGTCATTGTTTGCCCGCCGCTTCATTTATATTTGTATTTCATTAAAATTATTGCCGGGCTATGTGGGTGCTTCTCCCCCGAACTGCGGCGGCTGTTCTTGTGTGGAAAACTAATTGATTGGCACAGTTTTTGCCGGGGCTTGATCGATTGATTTAATTTATTGTAAAAAGCTGCTGAAATTGATGGAGTTGAGAGGGCGAGGCCAGCACACAAAAAAAAAAGAAAGAAAGGAGGGCATTGGGCGTAATGCCATTAAGCCATGACGGAGCGGAAAGACTGGCCTTTGGATGGGGGTCGTGGATGTGGATATGGATGGGGGGTTAAAGCCCTGCCCTGGCCATCGCTCCTGGTAATGTCATCAAAGTGGCTCCGAAATGCATAAAGCGGCCAACAACGGCAAACACCCAAAAGACTCAAAGGCGAGCGCGGCTAAAAGCCAAGGCGAAAAAATCGATAAGATTCTAAAGTGGCTTGTGGCCAAGGATGTTGGCGTTCCAATGCGATGAGATTGGATGCCGATGATGATGATGATGAGTCTGCCCCATCCGCCTCGGTATAACCATCACTATAACCATACTCATTCCCATCGTCTTCTACTTTGCTTTGAGTCTCTTTGTACATCAAGTGTGCAGCGAAAGCAGGGGACTTCAAATTGCACTTTTCATTAATCAGAATACCGGAAATGAGTTGAGTTCGACGATAGGATGCCCTGTGCTGTCCAGTTTGTAAGATGCATAAGTAATTATGTTATGATGTATGAAGAAAATATGATATACAGTTTTATTTAATAAATACATTCAGCCAAAAATAGGCAATTGTCATAAGGGCTTAACCCATAATAGAAGGGCATTTAAATGAGGTCGAATCATGTGACTCGCTTTTTAAAATAAACTGCTCACTTAGAGCAATAAATTAAATGTTTATAAAATTCAAAAAAAAATCCCTAGACAGAGATGATTTATTTTCTTTAGAAAATCGTTTGCAAAAGCATTATTGAGTAAATTTGTTTTCCCAGTGCCCTCCCCCATCATCCATCAATGTTCGCTGGCGGAAACGCGGGATCCTTGGAAATTAGCTGGTCTGCACTGGCAACTGACGTCAAAGTGTGTCAAAGGAGATGCACAAAGGACCAAGAGGAAAGAAAGGACTGCTGACAAGTGCAATGGCAAAATAATTTACACAACTTTTGCCAACTCATGTCGCTGGAAATCGCCCAGGAAAAACGGAGGAAAAGCAACTTTGAAGTTGAAGTTGAAGTTCGGGGTTCGGTCTACCTACCGGAAGAAGCTTTTCAATTTCCGTGACAAACGCGGCAAATGTTTGGCCAAATTCAATTTGGCACACGCACATGCAGGCAGGCAGCCATCGAGCATTTAAATCCGACATTATTGGGTTTGCCAATGAATATGTCAACAAAAATGCTGAGCACACGCGGCGGGATGGGTCTGGGTATGGTTCTAGGGATAGGGATAGGGATGGGTCTAGGGGATGGGAATTTCTGCCGCTGCCAGACGACAATCAGCTAAATAGACGAGCCGAAATGCCAAGCCCGCCAAGTCGACTCGACTCAACTCAACTCAACTCAGTCGACTGACTGACTGACTGACATGCTGAGCAAATGATGAGGAATGAATGCGAAATGGTAATCAGCATCAGGAACGGCAATGAAAATGGGGGAATCGCAATATGAATCGCAATCGCAATGGAAAATGCAAATGGAAAATGGCTAGGGATGAGTTGTGTTTGGGGGCATGAAGATGGAAATGAAAATGTGTGCGGGACCCGCACGTTCTGATTTCGTTGATTCAGCGTCAAAGTCAGCCCTAAGCCAGGACCAAATAAAAGTCAACTCCTCCTTTGCCGAAGTTCCTCCTGTTTAGAAGTTTGGGTCAGAGGATGCACATGCTCTCAATGGCGAGGGCATTAATCAAACGTATCAAACCATGTGGCCATGTGTGAAATTGTGCAGGCCACTGATTGCCGATAAGGGGGGAGTAGGGTAGATACTTCTGCAGTTCGCAGACAGGACCTCCGCGTACGTGGCGCCCTGAGTTATGCAGTGAAAAATTGTTGAGAGCAAGATGAATGGCGGGCACGGGGCAGTAACTCGAAAACGTGGTCAGCCAGCAAACCAACTATGCTGCGGTAATAAGGAGCTCCAAAAAAAGTGTACACAAAGGCCAAGATAAAGATAAAAGGAGTGGCTGCTTTTGGCCAAGCAAATATCACGTTGTCTGCCCTCCATTCGCCCACTTTCCGCGCACTTTCAACTTGTCAAACGCATTGGGATTGGGGGAATGAGCCTGATTGAAGTGACTCTGTCACTGCAAAATGCTCTGCGCTCCTCTTTAAGAGCCTTCGCATCTTCCGCCAAGCTTTTCATATTTCAACTCTGCAGCAGACTCGGGATTGCCATGATTAATCGAAGTGGCTCCACATCCTGGCTGCTATTCCAAGGCACTCAGAGGAAAACTGTTGTCTATTGGAAATAACCTTCAATGATTAAGGACAACATATAATGTTGTCTATATTCAAATACTTTTGGAATAAACCTCTTAGGATTAAAGAAGAAAATTAATTATGAAAAGTATACCTATGAAAAATGTATTCTTTGGGAATTAACCTCTTGAGATCAACAAGGTCTAACACAATCCTTAATGTAATGTAATGATAAGATCCCCAGATAAAAAAATTAAAATCAACTATTAAGCACTTAGATTTCATTCAACAATAATTACCTATAGATCATGTGGTACATGTATCCCAATTAAAGTGCTTAAATGTTTATGGGTGAGTAAATATGGAAAGTTGTGATTTAAAAGGCATTCAAACACCAATGGTTTCTTATAAAAGGTCTGTACAATTTTTCTATAAGTTAAGGTTTTTCTTAAAGATTCTAGTTTATAAGAAATGAAACTAAAAATAGATTGTTTAAACATCTGAATTGTAATTTTAAGGGAAATATTTTTTTATGTGAAAATATATGTTTTAATTCAGTGTAAGGATTTTTTCGCAGTGCATGTGTTTGTGTCCTGCCTGGCAGCGTAGTTGTCTTTGTCCTGCCGCGACGGCAGACTCGCTCCTTCGTCTTCTTGGAGGCTCTTGTTCGTCGACGTTGTTGGCAGTTTGTTTTACAGCCGGCAACATAATTACAACAACAGTTGCCCGGGACTGTTGTACGCATAATTGTGTGACAACGGCAGCAGTGGCAAAAGCAAAGCCAAAAGGACGAGAGGCAGGAGCAGGATGCAGCCAGGATACACACTCACATGCCGCCTTGGTTTTGATTTTGACACTTTTCAGCAACGCCTCAGCCACCTCTTTATGGCCCCGCAGTGCAAACAAGGCTGTCATAAATGCATTTTATGATTTTAATGAGTTTTCTGTTTACGCTTGTGCCCCTCCAGCCAACTGTGCGTGGCCTTAACTGCTCAGTTATCGAGAAATTAATTAAAGCAACTGACTTTCATAGAGATCGGATTGAAGACCATGGCCAAAATCAAAATTTAATTACACTTTGATGCCAGTTCAGGTGGAAAGACATCAATAAGCCATCTCTTGATTGGGAAAACTCCAGGCTGAGTGGCAAATTAAAGCGAATTTATGGAAGTTTTAGAGTAGCTTTTGAGATATGTGTCAGAATGTGTGGAGCGGAACCCTTTCCTCAATAACGGAAGGCATTAATCATCAGGCAACACCCATTGTTAAGCAAGTGTTATAAAAGTTTGTCGAGTGATAAATGCAGGGGAAACCGCAGAATATCATGTGAATGATTGCACTCATAAATAATGGCCAACTCAGCCACATTCACATGTACTATACTATAAACCCCCCCCTCTACTTCCGGTTGTACCTTTTTGGCATAATTTATGCCAACACGCTGTGCTATTTGTTATTTGCATTTAATTAAAAGCAAGTGCAAATCCAACAATAGGAAGAACGCATGAATAAAAAAAACAGCCATTGCTGCCATGATTTTTAATTAGAAATCAAATAAAATAATCGCTTAAATCAATGACCAGCAGCACGTGTGACAGGCACAACCACACAACAACTGCCTTGCGGCAGACAAACAAACATTGAATTGAAACGCAAACAAACATTAAATTTTCTATTTTTTTTCCTATTCCCATTTTTGATTGCAGTTTGCCCTGGCAAACAATTCAACTGCCGTTCCACCCGCATTTTCCGGGGTAAAACAATTACAAAAATGAATCGAATCAGTGGGAAAACCACCTGGCCACGCCCCCAATTCAGTTGGCACCGCCTGCGTTTCCCCATTTCCGGTTGTTTGTATATGTATATGGGATCCAAAATCCAAATCCGGATCCAAATCATGTCCTCTGGCCATCGCTCAAGTGAGGCAGCGGGATGAAAATCGGGGGAAACGGGGTGTTGAGGCCATTTTTTATGCCACGTCAGACCTGCGGGCATTTTCCCATTTTTTGTTTTTGCATTTTTACCCTTAAATTTATGGCTTTTATTTGGCAGCATCGAAGATTAGTTTTTTCTCATCCACAAATCACAAACTGATTAAAAACTTGTCTAGGCAGGCAAATAATATTGTTGATATTTTTGGCTGCCACTGGCTGTTGCTGAATAAAATATGGCCCTGTTCAAAATAAATTCTACGATTTATGTCAGCATAAAATTAATTGAAATAGATAAAAGTATAATAAAAATGTAAGACTCTAAGTGGATGTTAAATACGTTTTTTAAACTATTTAAATAAACATTATCTCAATGAAAAGTGTTGTTATTAAAAAAGTATTTATCAAATTAATTTATAAATTTAAAATAGCATACAGATCATTTTCTCAAGGATTTTTCTAAAATTATTATAAGTTAAGCAGGTTTAAATTGCTGGTTAGACTTAATAGGCTGCTTGGACTTAAATGCGGAATTAATTTCTGTAAAATGAGCTAAGCCATTTACCGAATACCTGATGCTTCAGCATCCTGTTTGTTTATCCTCCTTCCGATCTGCATTGTTTTTGCATGTATAATCGAATCAGGATTAATCGCATCTGCCAATTATCCTGGCCATTCTAATTTGTATTGCAGGGGGGAAGGGCCTTGCTTGGGTTTATGAGTTCTCTGTTTGCCAGGAGGTAGGTGTTGCTTTCCTGTTTGCACCACTCAAACTGGATCAATAAAAACGTATAAATGCGATCAGGGAGCAACAGCAAATAATTGGCAATTTAATGCACATTGTTTGAGTGCACACAAACACACTCGGAATCAAACTAAGGAGCACGTTACGTATCCGCAACGTAGACCGAGGTCCTTGCCAGGATACGAATACGTACGCAAACGTGTCCGTTTTCATAACCATGTCCGTGCGCTCTTTCCGTAATTCAATTATGTTTGTCTTTGGTAAATCAGCAAAATAATTTCGCTTGTTTTGCAGCTTGCAGATTGCCAATGCATTTTGGACTTTCATTATGCGTGGTGTGCCGAGTCACGTGTGCCGAGTTTGTAATTACTCAGCCGGCAGCCATTCAACACATTCATCTTGCACTCGCCTAATTGCGCATAACATTTTAAATGCCAAAGCCAACGAAATGTTGTTTATTGCTTAAACGCAAACAATGCCAGAAGGACAATGCAAAGGACATTTGGCAGCAAGCCGTTGCAAATACAGATACAGATACAGCTACAGATATGGATTGAATGATATGCCTGCTGATATATAAAGACCGACAATGGTGAGCATTTTAATTGAAATTCAATTTAATTGAAATCAGCAAAATCGGAAAATTCATTTGGGCGGCACAAATTAAACACATATGACAGTTGCATAATAAGAAATTGTGATGTCATTTCAGCCCCCAAAGAGCCGTGTCCTTTTTTCGCCCACACTCCGCCACTCCGTCTATTTACAGTAAACACACGCTCTGATGGACGGGACAGCAATCAGCGACATTTTCCCCAAAACCACCTCGCAATTTTTAACCATTCTGCGCATTTTCCCAGCGCGCGTGTCCAATTACGTTGACATCCTTGTTGTTGGCCACGCCGCTCTTATTTACATATGCACATTATTATTTTCGTTTCGCTTTCGTCTCACTTTATCTCAGTTTATTTATTTTGGAGCCCGCGAGTCCTGCATCCTGCGTATGCGATCCTGATTCTTTTTTTAAACCCCTCCCCCCTCCTTTTTTTTTAATTTACGCAAATAAATGGAAAATCAGTCAGAAAAAACTGCTCATCGCCATCCTTGTTTGGATTCGGATCCTGACTCTGATTCTGATTCTGTTTCTCTTTCGGATGCGGATGCGGATGGGGATGCGTATGCGGATGCGGATCCGAAATGCGGATACAGATGCCGAACCGAATGCGGAGTATCTCAATGCGCTGATGCGTTTTAATTGGAATTTCCGCTTCTCGGTTGCGTGAAAAATTAAAATAATTTCACCAGGGGCTGCGGGGGCATCTGGCTGCGAATCCAGCAATTTGCCAGTTTTGAAGGGAAAATTGTTTTCACCAAGGGCACTTGCAGCACCCCAAAAAGGATGCCATGCGACCACACCCCTAATGACGTCGGCTGCATTAGCATTAGGTTTTCAATTGTTTTAATTTGCGAAATGAGGGCTGTCGTTAACCCTCAATATTGCAAAATAATCCAGTTAAGTATTGCCTAAGTATCATTAGGTATTAAGGAAGGGTAAAACGAATCTGAAGATATTACAAGAACACATTAGGTGGTCCTCACCTTAAAAGTGTTTTCTTAAATGGTGTTTTCCTTTAATATAATGAAGAATTTTTGCTATGAATTGAAGAAATCTCAAAATATCAAAAGCAAACATGCAAGTTATATACTACCTATTTTGAAAATATAATGAATCCAGTTGGGTTCCATTTTAAAAAAATTAGAAAATAAAATCTCAAACCAGAAACTAAACAAAATGGTATACCAGTAATTTTAAGTACTCTAAAACTGCTCTAATAATAAAGTTTAACAAATCGTAAAAACCAGAAATAAACCTGAATTGTACTTAAAAAACATCAAGATCTGTACCGCTTAAATTATCCCCATACACCAACACAATGAGCAACAATGATGCCGCAACAATATAACAAATTGTTCGTATAAATAAAAAATACGTTTCCCTGAAATTCTGACAATGGCGACATTGATGAAATGCCCAGAAATTTAATTGACCATTTGATGTGGCGCCCCCTGGCGACAGTCCCGGTCCCCAGCCCCCGATTTCCACGCTGTTTGTTTGATGTGGGCTTAGAGCAACGACGGCGCCTCGACTGCCTCCCACTGGGCCAGCCTGTTAAATGGGTTTTTAAATAAATTTCAGCCACTTTGTTTGTCTGTTTGCTCCTGCGGCTCATGGGCCACGATTTCGACAAGGCCGCAGATGCCAGTTCCTGATGATGCCCTTTTTTAACGCCCCATAAACGTGCCCCGCAGCAAATACTTTTTTAAATGCTAAATAAACATTTTACGGCTGCCAAACACTTAAAAATGCTTAATTCCATTTTGGCTGGCACCCACAAACAATGCAAAACCATTCAGACGACAGCATCAACCTTTTTAAGCCTTTTAGTTTCAATAAAAAATGTGTACTGAAAGAGTTGATGACATAAATTACTTGATTTTTTGTAAAGTAATTGACATTGATCCCTAAAAAAATTAAATTGTAAGCTACGGCAAATTTGGTAGATATTTTTTTAAATAAACTCTTAAAAATATTTTGTTTTGTTTTTATATACAAATTGTATTAAAAAAAGTAAGATTCATTGAACAAATATTTTGTTCGATATACATTTGAAAGATGTTTATACCCGTTACTCGTAGAGTAAAAGGGTATACTAGATTCGTCGGAAAGTATGTAACAGGCAGAAGGAAGCGTTTCCGACCCCATAAAGTATATATATTCTTGATCAGGATCACTAGCCGAGTCGATCTAGCCATGTCCGTCTGTCCGTCTGTCCGTCTGTCCGTCTGTCTGTCCGGATGAACGCTGAGATCTCGGAAACTATGAGAGCTAGGCTATTGAGATTTGGCGTACAGATTCCTGAGCTTCCTACGCAGCGCAAGTTTGTTTCAGTAGACTGCCACGCCCACTCTAACGCCCACAAACCGCCCAAAACTGTAACTCCAACAGTTTTGATGCTAGATAAAAAATTTTAACTGAAATGTATTGTTCTCATCAATACCTATCGATTGACCTAAAAAAAAGTTTGCCACGCCCACTTAAACGCCCACAAACCGCGAAAACCTGTGACGCCCACAATTTGCATGCTAGATAAAAAATTTTAACTGAAATGTATTGGTGTCGTCAATACCTATCGATTTATCCAAAAATAAATTTGCCACGCCCACTCTAACGCCCATAACGCTTAAATCTGTCTACCGCCGGTAGGTGGCGCATTTTAATCTCGCTTTGCTGCTTGCATATCTCCATTTAGCTGAGTAACGGGTATCTGATAGTCGAGGTACTCGACTATAGCGTTCTTCCTTGTTTCAAATTGTATTTTTAGTTGTCTTAGGAAAATATAATTTATTTATTTCTTAATCATTTAAGACCACCTTTTTCATACAATACAGAATAAAAATGAAAACCTTATTAAGTGCTAAGATAAAGGCCTTTGCTGGCATTGTTATTATCACCCTTAACCAAAAAAAAAAAACCGGAAGAAGAAGGGAAACATCTGCTTAACGCCGTGAAATTTAATAAAACACGACAATTCATCCCGCGGAGGGGCAGGAAATTCCTGTTAAAATGCGGCCTGTTGGGCGATTAAGTTGCCAAATAGAGTGCAGCTAGCGCGACGAAGCGCGGCAACAAAGGGTTAAGGGTTATGGGTTAAGCACGACGCGGCCCGGCATTTAATATCAAAGGAATCCCGACTCCAGTCCTGTCTTGTTTGCGCTGTGATTTCTCTTCTCTGGCCATCGCTGATTTTTACTTTTAATGAATTCGTTTTAAAAATTGTTCGTTTCTTTTGCTCCCCCCTTCTGCTTTTATTTTAACTGCTTTTGTAAATTTTTATGCAATAAGTTTGCCACCCATCAGAAGGCCTTCCATTTCGTCTCGGTCCCCTCTTGGCTGTGTGCTGAACATAATTGAAATCCATTTAATGAAAATACGGCCGCAAAAAAATGAAGAAAAAGTTTGCCCCGATAAGATTGGGGCCTCTGGACACTGGACACTGGATGGACCCTGGACCCGAGGGGTTTTTTTCTTTTTGATGGAAAGGTTTGGAAGGACGGATCGACGCGTAATTAATGACATGCCAGAGAACGCGTTCGGGCAAAAAAAGATTATCTATTAATAGATTACGGAGTGTCGTGCGTTTGACCACATCCGGATTGATTCCGCACAATGGTCGCATTTAATGTTTATAAAGTATAATTATTGATAAATTAGGCCCCGACTGTGACATGACAAATGGTGGCCATTCCCAGTGATGGCTGTTTGTGGTCCGATCCACCCACCGCATATAGTATATTGATTTTCCGTTCGCAGTTGGATGACTGCAGAAAAGTAGCCGAGAGGCAATCGAAATGCCATTAGAGAGACAAAGTTTAAAGCGCAGAAACGGGACCCATGTCGAGCATTGTCCAAATACGAAAAGTAGCAAAAAGTTATTTATTATATTTGCCCAAGTGCAAACACAAAGGGCTGTATCCTCTTAGTTCTGCAACTCAACCCACCCAAACCCCCAGTTCTTCAGACGAGGCACTTCCGTTACGCACTCCTGGGACTCGGTTATGGCTCCCGATTGGCCGGCATTTTGTGTTCGATTTGAGTCCTTTGGCCAGGCCCGTAATAAACATGCAAACAACAATCACTGCCAAGTGAATCCTTCAAGTTTTGGGCTCGTCTTAAAGCCAAACCAAGGATAATAAGCATGAATAGTACTCGAGATACTTGTGTGCTTGATTTTGATTGGTTTCACTTAGGTAAAAAATTTGTTCGTACTTAATAAAATGTTTAATTTCCTTAATAATTTATTTAAATTTATCAAATTCTACAATATATAAAAAAAGGACCCATTTACTTTTGAAGTTGTGATAAGTTATAATATATTCCTATAAACCTCTTCTATTAGTTTAGTATTAAAAACACACCATAAGATAATCAAATCCTTAAATATATTTTTCCAGTGCATCTATATAGGACATCTCTTTTGTCGAGGGTATATAGAAAAGTAAAATATTATAATTTGCGATCAAATGAAATCAATTTCAATACCATTTAAATGAAGAACGCGGCGCAACGAGTGGCTGACATGCCAACTGGGACATGCTACCGCCGTAGTGCTCAAGGATACGGATACAAAGACACACAACTAGAGATACAGATACACAGCTAACCAGATACAAATATGTACGACAGATACAAATATACTCGAGTGCAGTTGCTTAGCAGCTATTATGTGCACATGCTCCTCTCCAACGGATTGACAGTCAGCGAGGTTCGAATAGAAATAGGAATACGAATCGAACTGTCCTGGGCCTCTGGCCTCATTTATTCATTCGTTTCATTTGGCTGACTGGATGGTTGGCCTGCAAACTCCGCCGGAGGCCATTTGGGACTGCTTTTAGACGGCGATGTCGACTTGAATGGGCCGGGGCTCCTCCTCCTTTCGACTTCGATGCTTGTTATTGTGTTTATGTAGTTGGCAAATGCCCCCAACGAAATCAAACCACATCAATTGTACACGTAAATGGCCAAGTGGGACCGCTTACATATTCATTTGGGCACACCCATTCGCCCCCCCTTAAAGTTGCTTAAATTGTTGGCCGCTGGCCTTTAATGAAATTCATGCTAAACACTTTGCAAACTCATGCAATTGTCACTTTGGGGACGGAGGGCGGACTTTTGCAAAATGAAATTAATTTTGCGTTTGCAGTTAGCACAAAACACTCATGCGACATGCTGGCCACGCTGCCCTGCTGCCAGTGACATTTTGCAGTTTTTGTGACCAGCATCCCAACCCATCCATCCTGTATAGCATGTAGAACCCATCATCCCATCCATCGTATCCTGGCTTTCCTGTGCCACTGTGCATTTCCATTTTAACTTTGGTCACACATGAGTTGGGTACGTCTCGGTTACAGTTTCCAGTGGATCGTTTTGGCCACCTTGCTTTTCTATTTCCACTTCTATTTCCACTTCCATTTGCAACTTGCAGCGAATTGTATGCTCAGAGCGACAAAATATCAACAGGACACACGAAAAAAATGCCAGAGAATAATGAAAAAAGTTTTATAATTGCATAAAACTTTCCAATTAACAAGCTGTCTTTGGTTTTGGCCATGTTTGTGTAAAGCGTTTTTTTCACTTCTGTGGCATGCATTTATATAACATATATATATATTTTCAAGCCACAAAAACTGTCAATGCCGGCTAAGTGGCAATTAGACATTAAGATGTTGGAACAGTCAATTATCGAGAACGGATCGTGTAATTTGCAACTCTGTGTGGACTCTTTTGCCAACCGCAAGGCATACATTTAAATTATTGCACACTTGTTTTAATTGAAAGGCATTCTTCCGAATTCCTCGAGCGAAAATATCAACAACTTCCTTTGAGGTCCTGGTTTCGTTTCGCTTTCCCCATTTGCGCAGACATAACTTTGCAGTAGACACATTGTAGGAACAGGGAAACATGTTCATGTCTTGGTCCTGTCTGGGAAACGAGCTAGGCCCGAAACGGAGGTCCTTGCAGGTCCTTGGAGGAGTTGTAAGACTGTAGCTGCGGCTGTGGCTGAGGCCTGCCAACATTTCATTAAGTTTTGCTGCAAAACTTTTATTAAAACAAATACGTGCCACAGCCGCAACTCCCTTACACACATCTGTATATCTGTATATATATACATATATTATATATGTACAAACAGAGTTAAGAAGTGAGTGGGCGGGTTCTTGTGTCTCGTTACATTTTGGCCTCGATTTTTTGCCACCGTCTTTGCTTTGTTTTTCCCTGTTTTTTCCCCCCTTTGCGGTGCGGCCAAAAGTCAAGTCAAGTATATATTTTTCGGCTCGCAGCGGCAACATACAAAACCGAAATGCAACAATTTCCTGAAAGCGGCTTTCCCACACCCAGTTTGCCTCGGCTTTTCCCCTCGCTTAAGTAAGTTGCTTAACTCTGCGACGATGTTGTCTTTGCAGGCGGCGCCAAAAGTCACAAAAATACACAAGGACACGGCCCAAAGACCAGAGCCACCCAACCACCCACCAAAACCACCCATCTCCACCCAAAAAAAAAGAAACCCACCAAAGGGAAGGTACATTTCGCACGGTCATGTAAGCCGAACAGCAAAGTAAAGTAGAATGGCATCTGGAAATGTAAACTTTTTTGCAGCTGCACTTCTTTCTGAATACTTTTGCCACCGACTTTTGAGCTGCTACCCCCACATCTTATCAGAGTTCGTAACTCCCTCTCTTTTTTTTCACCCCAGGGATTCTGTTTGCGTGGGCTGCATTTAAAACAGTCCCAAGAATCTGCAATTCAATGCAGGCGAAAACCACCGAAATCCCCCTGCATAAGATTCCTCTTAAGCAACTTAAAGCGGAAGTCGTAGTCGTAGTCTTTGTTGCCATCGCCATCGCCATCGCCATCATCATCATCATCATCAGAGCTGATTTGATTGTATGCTCAGGGGATTTGATTTGCAAATGCCGGCGACATGTGTTCCCCAAATTGAAGATGGCATATATAGACATCAAATTGAATGGCGATGGTAAGCGATTGCTCCATTGCATTCACACATTGTTGTAATCTTTTGGCTTAATTAATGGCCCCTTAAAAGTTAATTGTTCACTAGCCTGCATTGTTTTGCAAAATAATGCGCACAGGTTATGTGAAATTGCCCTTAACGAGAATTTGCATTGTGAGAGGCAAAATCCTGGTGTATTTTAAGCCACAAAATGCAGACAATGCACAGGCCAAAATCTTGTGGAAAATTCGTAGTTTTCATGACGTTTTAATTGTGCGCTTTTGTTCTCTTAATAATCCCGTTTTCAAGAAACTTGGGACTTAAAATAGCTGCATGAAGATATGTCGGGAAAACTGCAAGCAAACTTTTCATTAAAGAAGTTTAGGAGATTTTAAGTCAAGGTTTAACTAAATATTTTATTCGGAAACCTTTAATGATCTTTTTTTAGGGGTTCTTCTATTTTGAAACTATTTAACTTGGCTCTTAAATTGATTTATTGTTTATAAATGCATATCTTGTATATCTTTGATATTTAAACTTTAACAACTTTCCCGCTTCAATTAAATACTTACCACTTCATCCAGCCACATATGGTTTCATCTTTTCCGTACCTAAAAAGACAAGAATAATTCTTGGTTAGAACTATGGCAAACTTTCTGCATTGGCAGAACACTAAAAATGGCAACTGATAACGCAAAAAACAAGGCGGCTCTTAGGGGGTGAAAATTAAATTCCCAGACGTAAATTTGTGGCGGCAACTTTGTCACTTGCACAGAGGCAACAACAGAAAGGCAACAACTTGATACATTTTAGTGTTTTATCTCATAATTAATGGCGGCGACTGTTGGGCTTGGTAGAGGAGGCGCAGCGGGACTGGGGGCGTGGCACTGCTGCTCAAAACAGACACGAAATTAATTGCGCTTTACGCGAGCACGATAAACACTGCAGCAAGGACTTCGAGCCAGGGAACCCGAGCCTTGTGCTCCCTACTCGGCCCGTTACAAATGAACTGGCTCGTAACTGAAACCCGGATCGGGGTAAAATGGAAAAGGGGCAGAAAGACAGAAAGGGGGTACGACATGGACGTGGCCGAAGTCCGGGTCCCGCAAAATTAATTAAAAGTAAATCCAGTAAAAACTATTAAAGTTAAATTTGGCATGAACTCGACCACAAATCAATCTGCCACACAGGGTAAGCGCTTTATGCGAAGGACATCCCACGAAGTGCGGATGCTGATGGACCGAGTTGGAGGATTTCCAGATGGGGATGGATGGGGCTCGGAGTTGCCAGGACCACCGACAGCTGGAGAGGATTTTATTTTCGGCTTTGGCTCGTCCTCGCGTGTGTGACAACGGCATGTTAAGCCGTTTGAAAAGCGTTTGAAGTCATTTTCGTTTTTTCATCAGATACCCCTTAGGAAAAATAGGGAAACCTGCACTCAGATGGGTAAAAAAGACAAGTATGGTATAGGTTTAAATGGAATCCTAAAATGGAAATTTTATAAAAACTATTATAGCATTTATAATAAGTTCATTGCAACCATTTTTGGTTTATTTAACAGCCCCTTAAAAATATTAGAATGTGTATATGTTTAAATGGAATCTTAAAGCTCTGGCGATGAAGAATGGAATATACCTTACATTTTTTAAAATTCCCTTCCAAAACTTTTTTGCTTATTCAAGGGTATCTTTTATATTCAACACTCAACTTTTTTCTTAATAATCCAAACAGCACTCAAACTCATGCTGAAAGACTTACACGGAATGGCAGTAAATGTTTTCAAGTTGAAAGTTTTTATGTCCGGTATTTGGGGCTTTTGTTCGGTGGCTTGCTTACTTTCTGATTTCTCATCTATGCTCGGTGATTTGTTTTAGCACTTAATGTAGAAAGCTCCCCAGCCGTAAGCCCAAACTCGTATATGATTTGCATTAATTTGCCAGGGATTTTGTCAAATCACAGGGCAAACAAGAATGACAATTAATTGAAACAATTTTTGGGCAACCAAAAGGCGGTTCTGTGCGTAGAATCTCACAACAATTCCCAGTAATTCCCCAATAATTCCCCCCACACTTGGTCAAAGTGACCCGATTGTACAAAGGAGAAGTTTAGCATGGAATTAATTTAACTACCACCGGAACACACAAAGAATGCCATCTAATCTGTGGCCATTTGTGTGCTGCCTTCTTATTGATTCGCCTGCCGAAGGCTCTCAGGCTCAACCAACTTTTGCAGCTAAACTTCCAGTCCCTTAAAGGACATCCAAGGATGTGTGTGTGTGTGTGCGTGAGCTCTATCAATCAATAGACTATTTACTATATTTACTATAACTGCACTTTCAGTTCAAGGAACCGAAAAGGGCAAAATGCTCGCAATTTGATATTTAGTTGCCATAGGGCGGGGACAATTTTACAAGTCATTCATTTTGCAATCAGGGCGTTGATTTAATTGGATCGTCATGGCCCACGCTCCACTGTAATACACCATTCATGGCCATGACACGGAAACGGTCATATATCAAACTGTGTAGTTTATTTTCCGCTTTATGCGAACATTTTTCCTCATTTTTCACACAAAAATTCATACGACATTGCAGTCAAAAGCGGAAATTGTCCACCTCAAAATGAAAAAAATTTCAAAAGGACACCGAAAATATGGAGAGGTAATAAAAATATATATATGTTTTGCATTCTGAGTGTCATTTGAAGTTCGATGTTTTCCCATTTTTTTATCAGGAATTTTAATTGAATTGCACTCTCTGGTAATGCTCGGGCAATTATGTAGCCTGCAATCGTGAAAAAAAAGGCACTGCGAAAATAAATTTAAATAAAACAGTGTCTGCAGCTGACATTGGTTTTATGATCGCCGCAGAGTTTATGAAACTAATTTGAGTTCATGACATTTTCATAAAGCATACATATGTGCATAAATATGCATATAAAAAATGTAGAGGACAAAAACGCTTACCAAACGATTACACAAATAAATGAAAATATTGTAAGTAAATTATGCCGACACAAATTGGATTTTGTTTGAAGTAAATTATGAAATTCTACGCCATCGGAATCGTTTGAATTTAATTTAATTACTCGATCAAAATTGTTTAAGCTGCCAGATTCAAAGGGAAATAAAAAGTAGATTTATATTTTTGTATGGTTGCAAATTTTCAATAAACTCTGACCAGCATAATAAGAAATTAATTATGACTTGCTAGCTTTTAAATTATTTATTAATTGGTCTTTGAGATGGTTGCTTTTAGAAAACAACATTTTAAAAGGTATCTTTAATGTGATTAGAGTTTAATTTTTGTCTTTGGATATCAATTATTTTTCGAAAGGCAGTTGAGTTGATATCGGAAACATTTCATCTCTTTTTAGTATCTGAACTAGGGATGAGATTTGGCTTCACTTTATGGACATTTGACGGAAAGTGTTCGCATTAGTGTGATGAGAACATAAAACGTTTGCAATCGCATCAAACGGTTATTTAGTTAAGCTCCCCAGGCAGATGCCCCTCCCCTTTTCGCATAGATCTAACGCCCCCTTCCCCGCCCCCAAGGCCAGACTACGCCCATGGCCGGGAAAAGAAGACAGGGGCAATATTACTTATGTATATTGCCGCATAAGCCGTCACTTGTGGCAAAGTACAAGCAATTTGGCCTGGCCAAGAGTGGGCGGTGGTGGGTGGTGCCGGATAAGAAACGCATTTGTATTAGTTTTACGCGCATTAGAGTCTCATTGCCTGGCTTAGGGATACCCACATTCACACGCCCCCAGAAAACCAAACCAAAAACCCCCTCCCCAAAAAACACAGGACTCTACGAACTTGGTAGAGAACCAAAACCGCAGCAGAACGAGCATAAAATAAAGTAATAAAAATCTTAGCTGGAAGTTGCGTGGGAGCTGGTCGGGTTGCCTTGGCCTGATATCTATAAGATGCAGACATGTATATATTATATTTATATGCTGGGTGCGTGTGTGGGGCACTACGTGACATTTAAAGGGGATAAGGAACGTCTAAGACCCAAATCGAATCATAAAATACGAGTTGAAATGGCATTTGTCGCCCTGGCCGCTGTCAAACTATAATTGTCCTTTTAAGTGAGCATTTGAAAAACAGTTATCTCCAAGGATCTTGGACGAAAGTGTGGGTATTTTAGGGAAGTCAGGGATTTATTTAAGGATTTCTTTGGTTTACTCGAAAACGCTTTTTACCCCACAGGATTTTATTTTGTTAATTAAAAATGGCTTTATTTAGCTTCTTTTTATAAAAGCTAATATTTTGTTTTATTCCATATCCTATGATGCTTGATAAATAGATTTTAATAGTTATTTCTCTTTAACTTATTTATATTTATATGTCTATATATGCCATATGGCTACGCTGTTTAAGTTTAATAAAATTAAAATCTTATAACCTGAATGAACATCTTAGCGCCAATAAATGGTATAATTTCATGAAAATATATCAGATTGAATTAGGAAAATCCCCGTCAGATGTCTTCTATATTCTTCTAGCTTCCTAAGCTCCATCCGCTCCTGAGGTAAAGCCAGTAAATCAGCCGGGTAACTTTGTAGAGCCAACGACTTTGATGTCGCTCGGTGTTTGTCATTGAAACAAATGCAGCACGAAATGCACCCAAAACCCCAATCAAAGCCAAATTACCTAACGAGTAGCGCCATCAAGTGGCATCCGCAGCCACCTCCGCCTCGATGGCATCCACATCTACAGCTTTTGAGGCAAGTAGAAGTCGACGGGGAAGTCAGGCCGAGTGGCAGTAAGCTACTTGAGCTGATCTCGGGCAGCTTAAACTTTTTACGGTCGCATCGAGGGCATCAGCAGCGAGGCATCATAAAACGGCAGTCGTCCAACCGTAGATGCTACGGATTCCGTTCCGACACCCCCCAAGCTGTAAGGGAATGGGAATCGCTCAAATCAAGTCAAGTTTCAACAACTTTTACTTGATTTAAACCCATTAAAAGTCACTTTTTCAACACTTTTGGCGCCCAACGCGGTAGAAAACGTGGGGAGTCATTGGGATGGAATGGTAAACTACTCACCTTGTGCCATTAGCGCATGACGAGATGAAGATGGAGGAGAAGATGGAACCCGAGCACGAGCACGGTCTCTTGGCTTTGATTTGGAGGATGCTGCCGGTGTCCTGCAGACACAATGGGAAGTATCCCTGTATTCCTGTATCCTGCATACCTGCATAAGCATGCCCCTGGGTCCTGGGGTCTTTTAAAAATGAATGCAAGCGCAAAATCGTAAGCCAGGATGAGATGGCGATGACGGCGGGCGGGAATGGAGCTTCTGTTTCCATTCCAGCTCTTTTCGTCCTCCGGATCCTTCCACTCCTGCCCCCGTTGATGTCGGAAAGACATAGACAATGACAATCGGATGAGTTGTGAATGATAATGTGTGTGGGGGTCGCAGTACAAAGCTCTGGGGGAGATAGGAAATAGCGAATATACATAGATGAGCGATGGATTGAATGATAAGTAGCTGCAAAGGAACAACTTAACCCCTTGACAGCACAAGGTAAGTAGGCGTAGTCCTTCAAGTAATAACATTCTGGAGTTTTCAATAAGAGTACTTAACGTCATGTTTTTTTATGGAAGTCAAATATTTTTGTTTATTTTTGTATACCTTTAAAACCAAACTTCGTATCATAGATTAAACTAGTAAATAGTTAATAAATAACATAAAATTAAACTTAGTTAACTCTCATTAAGCATTATATTGATACAATTTACAAATTGGCACAAGGCTGAGTATTTTTTATTCAAAGGAATCTTGATTTTTCATGGGATTCAGTTATCAAAAATGTTAATGGAAGTGGTTTTCTTCCCAAAAAACTTAGAAATATTCCCCAAAGAATTAATTATATTAGGCGAACCCAAAGCTCAAGAGGCATTTGCGTCACTCAATTGCGAATTACTTAAGTGGAGCGGCCTGCATGACAATTTCGCAGATAGGCAGCCGGAAACGCAATGCGGCAATCATGCAAATGCGGCATCTATATCGTCATTGTGCCGCATTAGGGGGCATCTGATTTTGGGGGGATCTACGGCACCAGGTCGTTCCCATTAGCATTTCGGCATTTTGGCATACCATTCCATTCAATTCTGCTGGCACGCACGATTGCTGGCCAAACAAAACGACGCTGCTGATGCGGCGGAAATAATTGTCTTGACACAGATAATCTCGTTACCTTTCGACCAGCAGCAACAGCCGGAAGTTCCCCAAATGCCACACCCTTAGGGCATTTTTTGTTTTCTATTTATTTGCGTAATTTATGCCCCACCAGTAACGCCACATTCAGCCTCATTTGCCATTCCTGTTTCTATTCCGATTCCTATTCCGCCCGACGGTGTTTTCACGTCACTCTGTTTTTTGCCTGCTTGTCATTGTTAAGCTCTTTTGGCCTGGCCAGAGCCGCTGTTTAAAATTCAAATCAAATATCTTCATAAATTTGGCACAGCTCGTTACTATAACGAGGAGGGAAAGAGGATGAGGTGAGTCATGAAGTATATCAGACGAAGGATGCTGATTTTAGAAATGTGTATTTACAAGAGGAAGGTAGAAATAAATTTACTATTATAGAAAACCACTAAAAAATTATTTGATTTTTATTTTTCTTTTAACATTTTTGCAATGATTAGAATGGAAAGTACTTTTTAATTCATTCTAAAACATTTAAACGGGTTTAAATATTAACAATATGTTATAAATGTTATTCTAATTATTAATATAAATATTTTAGAAAAATTTAACTATTTTTTTAAGTCGTAATTTGATTTTTGGTGTGGATTGTATAAAACCAATATGTATTTGTCAGTTGTTTTTTAATTCAACAAATTTGATTCCATAAATTTAAATATCTTTTCCTCCTGGGTAATTCGCCTTTCCACCTTTAGCTGCTGCCATGTTCTTGTCTCACTTTTTCTGGCTTTTGCGCTGTCACTTGGCATAGTCTTTAGAAATTTTGATTTCTTGTCACAATTTGTTGACATTCATTATTTCTGCTGGGGTTTTCAGGCCCGGGCAGCGTTTGTCTGGCCACAGCCAATTAAGGTGGCAAACGGCAGTGGCGAGAGAGTGCCAGATAAGGACACGTTCGACACATGTTGGGGACAACGTGGCGCATGCTTTATGTATTGATTTTGCTTAGCAAGCAAGGAGCAAGGAGCAAGGAGCAAGGAGTAGGAAAGGAAAGGTCCTTCATCGCCTTTGCTGCACTTCCTGTGCCCGGGAACTTCCGCTTCTGTTTCGGCAGGCCAGAAGCCCCCAGCCTTTCCCGCCTTTCACCTAATTGCACAACGAGAACTCAGAACTAAGGACTCGGTACTAAGAACCAAGTTCTGAGCACTAAAGCAAGTGTCGAGTGGCATCGTCTGCTGCAATTTCCGCACTTATTGTTGATGCAGTCAGACAGTCAGTCAGTCAGTCCGTTAGTCACTCACTCAGTTAGTCATTCAGCTGAAAGCCTTTAAATTGTTTCCCAGCTGAAAATTAATTTGTGTGCCTTGGCTTGCGAGTGTTTTTCTAGCCCGCCCCCACCATCCGCCTTTTTGGGCCTTGTTTGCTCAGCTTCGGGGGAACAGAACATCTCGAGTCCTTAATGGCTAAGGCAAACATGGGCGCAGCTACCCCCTCATTATTTTTGCACAAACAATAACAATTTGAAAGTGCGTTATGTATTTTTCAACTCAATTAGAAAATGTTTACAATGCGCATGAAAATTTGATGTGGATGCTAGAGCGAACTTTTGGCTGCTTAGCCCAAAAACTTTAGCAAAAACAAAGTTGGCGTTGCCCAAAAATGGCTGGAAATGGAAATGGCTCTATTAAGCGGGAGTACAGTCAAGGTAATGCCTCTTACTCATAAGATTATTAAGAGTTATGGGATGGGACATTGGAGGGGAATGGCTGGGGATGGGTGGGAGTGTTATAGGCGCCATTCTGGCGACACTCTTGCAACTTGGCCAACTTTTGTCCGCGTCTGCAGAATTTTCCGTGGCGTCAGGTTGTCGCTGCTGCTGTTGCTGCTGCAGCCGGGTTTTCCAATTCCCTGCACCTACACGGTCAGCAGAAAAATGTCTTTATATGCGGAAAGCCGCATGGCTTTTCCTCCCTTTTCCCTTTTTTCCCCACCAGACAGGCAGACAATCAATGGAGGAGGAGGAGGAGGGGCATAGCCTGCCTGGCCATAAAGATAGCGGACTCTACTCATAACTTTAAAGTTCGAAAACTAATTATGCCCATGGCCTGTCCGAGAAATGGCTGCTGCATTCCCATAAATTAGGCTCGAACTCTCGAGCCTTTGGGCTAATTTGCTTTTGCCTGCTGCTGCATTTTATGGCTAATGGTTTTTGAATAACAATTGGCCGAGTCTGGGCCAGGAGGAATCGTTGTCGATATACATATTTGCAGGGGCTTAAGTGCCGCATTAAAACAAGAATGCCCAGAAAGTGGAATCCAGGATTCCAGGATTCCAGCATCCCAGATACCATATCCCAGATCCATCACCATGACAATAAAGGCAATTGACGAGCAGGCAAATGTCGAAAACAATGATTAACGAGCAGGCTAGATGAAATTGGGAAAAAGGGCGGGGTCTGCCTGCCTGGCTGCCACTCACAGAGGCATATAAAAAGTAAAACGAAATCCGTAGACATTCCAGTCTTCGAGCTGGAGGGGCATCATCAATGATTTAAATTAATCGTCGTAACACACGCAAATCTCGCACATGACAACCGAACGACAACAAAGGAAGTGGGTGGTTTTGGAAATGGAGGGTGGGTATTCGTATTCCCACCCACCGGATGTAGACGGTTTCTTGCTGCTTTCCTGCTGGCAGCGGATATGAAGTCGAAATCACCATATCAGGCCAAATTACAAGGGCAAACATAAAATGGCTCAGGCAAATGACTAAACGAAGTGGCAAGCGGCAGCACTTGATGGCATTTCGTTCTGGGGAATCAACTTAAAAGGCAGCCGAGGCCAAATTAAAACGAAACGTTGCGATGACGGTGACGATGAAGATGGAGATGTAAGGATATGAGGATGTGAGGATGTGGATATCCAGGGGATGTCGGCATCCAGGGGATGTGCCTGATATCTCTGCACTCACGCAAGTCACTGCCAGAGAGTTTGGCCCACCAATCAGGGCCGATGGCATGTGAAGTGGCCTGGGCATCTTCCTCCTCTACCGAATTCTGTCTGCCGCTGAGCTATTTTGACAGATTAACTCACGCGTGCGGCAACATGCCCACCCACACTTCCACTCATTCCAACACCCATTTCCGCCTAACAGCCCAACTTCCCAACTGCCCAACTCCCATCTGTCAATTGTTGATGGGGCCGGCAGCTTTGACAAACAACCAGGCAGAAAAAAAACTGGACACTGCCTGGCCAAAACTCTAGGCTCCCACTGAAACAGAGAACGGAGAAGAAGCAGCCGGAACGGAGTCACTGCCAGATTCAGATTCAGATCCACATCCGGTTCCAGGGACTCAGACTGAGCCAGAGAAATCGCGCATAAAAATACAAATGCAAACAGTAAAATACCAACAGAAATGAAGTCGAAATTCAACAGATGAAGATCGAACAGAGAATGCTCTTAATTTATAAAAATATCTTTAAGATACATTTTGGAAAATTGAATTCTGGTTATTATATTCTATAAAAATTATAAGTTTTAATCATTATAATAAAATATTTCAGCAAAACAAAAGCTTATAATTTTGGTAAAAACCATATTTTTTTTTTGAGATTTTAAATATCATGTTACCATATTTACTTATTTAATGTATATAAAACTTTTTCTTTAGAATACCTTCCAAGTCTCCAAACTTATTATACACATTTACAAAGTTTTTATTAGAAAGTTACTAATGAAAATTGACAGATTGACAAAGATGGCAACTTCAATATATTATAAGCCTCTTAAAAATGATGATATTTTTCCCTGAACTACACCCACTATCTCCACAAAAACTTGACAAAGTTTATAGGAAAGTCTATGGAATCCCAAGTGAGGGCACGATTAACAGTTCTCGACATCCGTTTGGCAGTGTCAGCCATTTGCCGCTGCATGTGTTAAATTTAAGTTTTGATTTACGACCTCAACTTTGTAGGCTGTTGTTGTTTTATATAGGCAATACACCAACCCCACACCCGCACACATCCCCCATTTTGATAGTGATAAATTGCGCTGTCAGAAGTTGGTAGCTACAATCGCAAACGCTCTAGCCTGTTTTTATTTCAGCTCTTTTTCCTTCTAACTGAGTTGAGTTGAACCGAGAACTGAGTCGCAGCTGCCGGGGAGTGAGCATAACGTATACGCCCTGTGGCGTATATCAAGATATCTGTGCCATGTCATAGGTTGCCATACTCCATACTCCACACTCCAGTCTGGCCAACATCCCATCCATATAACTGGGTTATGAGCCCAGCTTCGAGCATTTAATGGCTGTTGACAGTCGTGTCGGAACACAAAAGGCACACACACACACCACACACAGCGCAGCCGGCTTTTTGTTTCAAGCCTTTTCTGCCCAGCTCACTTTTTTATGGCCAACTTCTTGACGGGCTGAGCAAGTTATGTGCCCATTTCATTGCATTGTTTTTGTTGGCTCTGAAGTGCGCTTATAAATTTGTAATAAAGTTGCTTATGCGCTGCCATTGTGGGATTTATGCGGTCCGTTGGCACATGCGGCGTATGAGCAATATTGGCCCAGCGGACTTTAGCTAATTGTGTACATTAAATATTAAGAACTATTGGCTGGCATAAATTGCGCCTGCAATTTGCAATTGTTCGCCAGCGTTTTTTTACGCTCCAAAGGATTTTACAAACGGTGGAGGATGTCTGGCCCACCGGATTAGCCGGCATTTGGTGGGGCTCTTGGTCTACGCATAAATTATGCAAAATGATTTATAAGCGAAATGGCAAAAGCGAAAACCGCACAACGTAAAAACTAAACATTGACCGACCGCATAAATTAATTGAATTATGCAGGGGAAACCCAACATCCAACCATCCAAAGCACCCATCCCATGTGCAGCACATACCATCCACCATCTATTCATTATTATTATGTAAATGTTGCATGTGCGTGGGAGTCGATTGCTGGCATTAAATCATGCGATTTGAACTTTCACTTGATTAGCGCCGGGTTTAGTTGACAGATTTATGGTGGTTCTGGGATCCTGGGCCCTTGAGCTTAAAGCTTAGCCAAAACAGAAATCAATTTGCCAGCGCGTTCGGATGGCTGAAGTCCATAAAGAGTGCCTTGGAAATCAATAAACCACGCGCTGCTTTTATGGGCCTGAGTTATATACTTCCAAATCTGGCAGTGGGTGGGTGTCTGCCCTGAGCATGACATGTGTCTGGGCCTTTATCCCCCCTGCCCCTTCTGCAATCCACCGCCTTCGTTGGCAACAATGTCTTTAATTTCTTAGTAGCTGCATAAATAAACTATAAATTCAATTTTAGTACGGCAACGAGGCACTTGGCTGGCTAAATAGATCGCTTGCGCCGCATTGTATGGGGCTACAGTAATGACTGTTTAAGGAAGACTCAATTTATTTTAAAAATATTGATTTAATTTAGTGTTTTTACAAAGCAAAGATATTTTTTGACTAAGAAACTCAAAGTAAGAGTTTTCTTTAAACCCGGAAAGTCACGTATATTTTAAAACAACGTGCTAATATATTTAATCAATTTAAGGTAAATCAAAAACCATTTTAAAACTATTTTAAAATGATGACACATTTTTTAATAAAATCTCAAACTTTTAGGACTTAACACTTTTTAAAAATCACATGAGTACATTTATGTTTATCTTCGTTTCTAGCTAAGCTTTCTTTAAACAAATATTTTGGGTTAAATGATTTCCCGAATATTCCGAAAAACTTAGATACATTTTTTTTTTTCATTTCGGCTTTAATTTAAAACAACTATAAAACTTTTGCTGTTTATAATAAGTTTACAAAAAATAAGTTTTCTATACTTAAGAACTTTCCATCTTCCTTTGTAGATTTTTCGGCATTGTTAGTGCCCACTGTTCGATTCTGAAAGAGCAAACCCGGATTGCCACTCGAACTGGTTGCATATTTGCTCAGCTTTCACATAACTTATAAGTATTTATGCCATGCGGCAAACTCAAATAATGAACAGGAAACTGGAACTTATCCGAGGAGAAGAGGGCCAAGCAGCCAGGAGAAGCAGGAGCAGCACCAGCTGATGGAAATGGCCAACGTTTATCGGGCCGTAAATCGTAGCTCGCTTTTATGCAGCAGGACTCTCGCATGTGCTTAAAATTTAATGACCCTTAAAGACCCAGTATGCCGGCATTCGAAGGCAGGCGACTTTTATGAGCTGTGTGATTGCGCGGCAGCATGTCGTGTGGACATGGGGATATGTGTGCCACACATTTAAGGACCCAGAGATTGGCAGCCAGCGGCCAGCAGAAGTCACCGCCGCAGGAAGTCATTGAGACAGGATCGGACAAATGCAAAAATATGCAAAACGAATCGCTGTCATCAGAACTTGCAATCATCGGAATCAGAGTCAGCATCAGCATCAGCATCAGAATCAGAAACAGAATCAGAGTCGGGATAAAATACATGACATCAGTGGCACATATGAAAGGCTACGTGCACGAGGTGTTCGCCAATGTAATTTCAAACAAAAGTGTGCAGCATTGATGGCAAACCAGGCCAAGTCAGCCGAACCCAACCCAATCCAGTCGAACCAATCTGATTCCAACAAAACGAGACCAAAACGGATGGCCAATCGCAGTGCCCAGCTGTCCATGGGATGGCCGGGATTAACAGTTCGGGGCGAAATGAAATGGATAGGACGTAAAAACGTTATGCCGGCCAAAAGGCATACAACAGTTTAAGCACTTGCATTGCCATTTCGCCATTTCCCATACTCTTCAGATGGGCAGCCACGAATTTATTGACAACTCTCAGGGAGTTACCCCTCTATAAAACAGTGAAAATTAGTTTTATTTCTAAAAAATAGTGTACTCTAAAAATATAAAAGAACTATACGAATATTATTTCATTTATTTTCTATATGTATCTACCGATAAGAATATTTTATTATTATCAATAACTATTAAATTTGTAGCCAATTAAAATTTAAAGGATACCAAGAAATTTTTTAAAACAGACTGGAGAGTCTTAACTTGTACTTGTTTCTTGGTTTCTATCAAAAGTTTAATTTCCCTCTCCTTCTTCCACCAAACAACATTAGTTCTAAGAACAAAAGTCTATAATTATTCTTATTATCACCTCCATTAAACTCGTATAAAAAGTTTTGCCAAACAAAACTTTGAAGCGTATTTTAGTTTCGTTGCCAGGAGAACGGAATATTTCGCCTCACAGCTTCCGTTTTTTGCCTCCGCATTTTTGCATATTGGCCATGTGCGCTTTGATAAGTGAAAATTGGAAAAATCCTCACTTTGCATGCAAAAATAATTACGAAAATATTTGCAGGCGAACAACAATGTCGTTGTTTTTCCAGAGCATTTTTTTCACCCATCTCTTTTTTTTGCTTTGTTTGGCTACCTGTATATTGAACGTTTAAATTGTGCAACGGATTTGACAACTTTAAGCGGCAACTTCAGAGTAGTTGAGCCGTAGGCAGTTAGTGGCTACACACTGGGGCTTATGGCCAGATACTCTGGGCCAAAAAGGGGAGCCCAGAATGGCATATATATAGAGGGGAAAAGTCCGGCAAACAATGCAGTGCCTAGGGCTCCATTGTCATTCGCTGGGCATGGCCCAAAGTTAACTGACGTTCAGTTTGTTCATGTTTTTCTTCTTGCTCCTTTTTTTTGTTTCTAGCCAAACTTGCCTTTTTTCGTAGTATTTTTCTTTGTATTTTGTGTGTTTGTGCAATTCCGACTGCAAATGAAAAGGCCATCGAAAACAAAAGCTTGCGTTGCCTATAAATAGCGTGAGCCCAACTTGACTTTCCACTTGCCAACTTTCTGCCACCGCCAGTCGCTCCTTTTGGCCACGAGTCTTATCTGTTTATAGCGTTTTTAGCGTGTAAGTCTCTTTTTCTCTCTCTCCTCTGTTTGCATTTTCCGCTGCCATTTTCCTTTGTTTCGGTTCTGGTGGAAAATTTTTGGTTATACCGCCATAGATCTCTAGTAGGGATTTTGGCATCGAAGCCAATGTATGTAGCTTAATTGCATTTGCCAACCGCATAACGCGTTAAGCAGGCTCACAAATCTAATTGCAATTATGCAATTTGTAGCCATTAAGGCAAAAAACATATAATGTGCCATAAATTTATGCAACGATAATGCTCCATGCGGGTGCACCGATGTCAACGCTTGTTTGCAAATAAACACACAAATCGCTAGCCATAATTTATTCGGGCGTTCAGTGTGAGTATGTTAACATGGCAACACGCTCCCCGGATTTATGCACATCGGGCCTACAATATAATTAACAAAACAAAACTGGGCAAAAAAAAATGGAGAAGGAAAAAAGATTGCCATCGAACTATGGCAACACATTGTTTATTGTATTCAATAAATTATTTTTGCTGCGCGTCTCGCGCTTTTTTAATTGCATTTCAATGTGGCAGAGTGCGTGACTTTGGTGCGAATAATTCGAAAACTTTATTAAATTACAAGCAAATAATGCAAATCACGTGTGCAACAAGGCGTGGTTATTTTTCCCACCTTTTTTTTCCTGAACATGCCCTTGTAAGTATGCTGCACTTTGTGGATATGGTTTTTTATGGTTTAACGGCTGTTAATTGGCAAACGATATTGAAGTGGTTGATAGAAAAAGTGTTAGTTTCCGCACTTAAAGAGTGTTGTAGTAGATTTTAATGATTTTATTAAATAAATTAATTAGTTTCGGCGTTTTTCATCAAAAAACACTTGATAAATATTCAGTATAAAAAGGGATGTGCTTTAAATTAAATGTTTAAAATAGGCAATAATAATAAAATCACATTTTAATAAAATGTTTTTATAAAGTTAAATGGTCAAGTTCATTATTTTTTATAATTTCACTATTTTTTAAGTTTAATTTAGTTGACCAAAACACGTTTTTGCAATTGTTTAAACATATTTTACAGTGTTTAACGCTTTAATTGAATAAAATCAGTGTTTTTCTTCCTTAGTTTCTTTGTGTGCATAGTTTTTTGCATCGCTCTGAACCCAAGCTTAAACTAATTACAATTTAAAGGGCTCTCGCTGGCAACCCCAAAAAGCATTTCGCCAAACTTGGACATACTTAGCTAAATAACAGAATTAATGAAACATTTCCAGACCCTGGCTGTGCAAATACAGTTATTTATACTACACTCAACTTAATTACAAGCAGCAGCAGCCGCAGGAGGCATCGCTCCTCTGACAGCAGCAGCAGCAACACCAGCAGCAGCAACACCAACAGCAGCAACATCTACAGCAGCAACATAAGCGGCGAGCTTAATCCGGCTACATAGCCATGGTTCATTAATCAGACGCGACTATAAGCCACAACAAAACCAAGCATCGGGCTACCTACTGCTCTGGGAATCCTGGTAGCCGGGAGCAGCAGGAGCAGGAGCCACCAGGAACCACCAGAATCCCAAGGATGCCAGGAAAAAAATTAACAAGCAACTTAACACTTTAACGCCTTTCACTTCACTTTACGATGCCAGCGAACAATGTAATTACTTCAAAACAAGACGAGGCTGCTGACCTCCCTCTGTTCCAGGGTTCTTTGGTTCTTTGGTTTTAGGGTTTTGGATTTCGCAGAAGCCTTGAGCTGAGTTTAGGATGAACTAACTGAAAGTCCGCCCTGAACGCTCGGCTGGGTTTTCGGGCAGTGTTGCAGGAGCCGTTGGCTGGTTGGTTGCGATGCTGTGGCCCTGACTGCATTACCATTTGATTATAGAAAACATTTATTTAAGTTGCCCGGGGAAAGGCAACTATGCCATTATGTAGCCCACAAGCACACTGAGGGAAAGAGCGGGGCCAAACAAATGCCACAAACAAATTAGTTATAAGAAAAAATAGTGAGAAATTATAATAAAACATTTGTTATGGCTATTTTTCAATTCTAGATGTTTGAGAATCTGTTTTCCTAAAATTTATAAAAATAAGTAACCTAATTCTAAGTGATTTTTTAATTTTCTTTTATATGAAATATATTTTTAAGGTCTTTTTTTCTCTCTGTGAGCCAGCACAGGATGGCTAGGACCAGCAAGGAAAAGCTGGGCGAGCCAAGCCAAGCCAACAAACTGCACCGCCAACTAACCACAATGCAAATCCGCAGAGCAAACAATGTCAGGTGACGTTCGCCGGGCCCTCCGCAGTGGCTACGTGGGTGGTGCACTAGGTGGTTCACCAGGTGGTGCAGTGGGTGGCTGGGTGGTTGGCCTACTGGGTCCTTCGTTGGGTGGGCTAGTCAGCCACTGACAGACTGACAGACAGCGGCACACCTTTGGAATCAACTTTGAAAGGTGCCCCAGCCGCCGCCAGCCCACACAGCTCTCAAATTGGTAAACGTTGACTCGAGCCTCTGCACGTAATTCAATCTGCAGTTTCAACTTATTCCCATTCCCAGGCCCAGCTTTTCGGGTTCAGCAGGATGAGCAAAGCAGGTCGACAGGATAGCAGGATACTAAAGTAGGGAAGTGGCATCTGTAGCAGATTTACCCGTCAGTCGTCGCGTCTGAGCATGTGTTAACGGCTTCTCCTCTTCATCATCGTCGTCGTCTTAGCCAAAACCTCTGGCCATTTGTCTTGGCCAACTGACAGCCTACTATCGCAAGCCGTAAAGCCCCACTCTAAGTGCACATGGCCATTGGTATTGGTATACGAAAAGCCATTGCAAATGCTAATGGCAAGCCCAAAAGCAGCGATTCTCGTACCAACCGGGCTGTAATTAATGCTATCAGCCGCCTACTGTGACAAGCAAAAGGGGCCTGCACATTGCGACGTAGCTGCCTCGATTTTAGAACACCTTTAACTGAAAATTAGAGGGCTGAGTTGCCAGTTAGAGGGTTCCTTGACCTACGGTTTCTTGTTGAAAATTGCTAGTGGCGAAGAAAACATTGTTGTGTGTCCCAAAATGGTTTTGGAGAACCAAAATTCAAAGTCTGTGATTATATGCTAACAAGTATTTTAAACAGTTCATTCTAAATGATTTTAAGCTGCAATTTTCTAATTAAATTTATAATGGTATTTTAAGGTATGTTCAATTTATGACTAAGGCTTGCCTAAAATCTGATAAGTATCTATTTTTTTGCATATGGTCACACCTTTTTTTGTGGAAGGACACACTTAGGTGCATATAGGAAAAATATGTAAGTTTAACATTTTCAACCTATCCTAAAAATTAAAAACAAGAAGGGTGTTTAATTTGTAATATTTCCCTTCATTCTTTTTTAAATATATTGTAACAAAATGTGTTTAATATTTTATTAAAAAAAATTAAATATTCTAAACAATTTTTAATTAATTTCTAAAAAAATTGCATCCCAAATTTATATATTTGAGAAACATGTTAGGAATGCAAATGTACAAGCCCCATTAGGTCGAGGAATAACACTTAAGGGGTCTTTGGGAGGACCCCTCACTGTATTGCAGACCCAAACAGACCGGATATACCCCTTTGCAACCCTCGGCTAGGAATCCGCGCAGAAGTTTTCAGTTGATTGCATTCGGGTTGGGGCAAGAATCGAGTGTCGGGGGATCGGGAATCGGGGGATTGGTGACTGGGGTATCGGGAGTCGGAAATCCACCCAATGGTCTGCCGTGAGCCGTTGGCGTTTAAAGCAGCGACACTTGGCCAAAATGCTGTTGCACGAGAGGCGAGAAGCGACGGAAATGGCAGCCTGAACACGCATACTTCCCATCCCCAGAAAGGGGGAAATTGGGAAATCGGAAAATGGGGAAAATCGGGGCCGAGAAAACGGTCTGCGTGGGACATAATTAATTTAAAGGCTTGCCTCGCCATGGCAATGTTTGCAAAGAGTGTCAGGTGCTTGGGTTCGCAACTATTTATCATCGGGCGAGTGCATTTGCATGGTGCGGATAGCGATCGAGTTGATTTATTATAATTACGCTGCAGCTGACAGCCGGAGCGGTAAATGCCCTGACAGTCGGTTTAATTACACATATCAATTAGCGATGAGTGGCGAATGACAGGCGGCTTAAGCCAGTCAAAGGATACTTACCATTATCCAGTGATAAGGCTCTCCAGTCGCTCTTAAAGGCATGTCGATGGTTTTTATTTGTTCTTTTTTTTTTGGTGTTATTTCATTTTAAATAGGGCCTGGTCGTAACACCCACACAAAAGCACACAGAGTAAACATATGGCAGAAGATCCTGGCCACATAATGTCCACACTTGGCACAGGACAAATGCGCTAAATAATAAAGAAAAGGAAAATGGGCTGGGGAAAAATAAAACAATTTAAGAACCGAAAACAAGTCATTTGCCAGGCTGCTCGTCCTGTTCGTCCTGTGTGCGTTTGTGTGGGCGTTCAACTTGCCTAGGCCTTGGGCGTAGCCATTGTCGTAGTCATCGGGCCAATGTCTCGGCAGGTCCTTATCTCACTCGCACAATAATGTCCTGAACAGTTTCAGCTTTTGTCACTTTAACCACACTCCTGCGGTGGTTATATTTTAGTTTATTTTTTTGTTCTACTGCTTTTTATGTTATTTGCACACTAAACACTTTTCAGAGGGCGGACAGGCGACAGGAGCTGAGTGTGTGAGTCCTGGTGGCGGATGTGAGTCCAAGGGACGAGCGCACACAACCATCGCTGCCGCAGGACGACAGCCAACTGTGCGATGAGCCCGAATACCGTTGCCAGGACGAAGCCTCGTCCTGTGTCGTCCTGTGTCGTTCAGCTCGAACTCGAACCTGCTCGGTTCGCTTGCAGACAAGGACTCTCCCACATTGAGGCCTGGAAACACACAATCGACCACCCACTCAGCAACCCACCCACCCACACATCCTTGGTATCCTTGTTTGCCGCGACACTTGTTACGGTTTCTGCGAGGGTGGATGGGCACGTCGCTCGTCCTGGCCGAAGTGTTCGGGCTTGTTTGCTCGCAGCACAACGACAGCGGCTCTCGTACAACGTGTCGTATGCGCACTTTTGCGGCATTTTTAACTGTTTATTCCGGGTGCCCCCAGCACCCTACAAAAAAAATGTGGAAAAAAGGTATGTACGCAGGGTTTGAGGCGGTAAACAGGCCTTGTTCGAAACCAGACAAGCGACCACTTCAAATTTATCTTTTATCGATACTCAAGCATTAGGAATTGATAGGAATTCAGGGACTCTTGCATGTCAAACAGAAACTACAAAATTAGTTTGTTATATATAGAATTTAATTGCTTAATATTATATTATAATAACTTTTTAGCTTATAAGCTTAATACCGAGCTCTTTAAATGGAGTAGATTTCAGCCTTAGCCATGATATTTTTAAGCAGCCAATAATATAATGACATTGCAATGTTTGGGAATTTTAAATATTTTAAGAGGCTAGTTTATTATTTTTCTCAAAAATGTGTTGTGGGTAAGAGCAAAAACATTTTCTATGTGGTTTTTTGGCGCAGCTGGTTTTTTGTTTTAATTAAAGAGGACATTTTTTGCCATGTTTGTTTAATTTTACATATGGCATTTGTGGTAGAAAGAATATATTAAGTTATGTGCTTTAACAAATCGACTTGCCAGTTCAAATTCAATCTATTAAAAATCGTTAAAACCATAAATTAAAATAATTATAAAATACATGTATGTAATTTTATTTTTAATAGAACGGCAATATAAATGTTTTGTAACTTGTGTAACCTTTATATATTAAAAAGGCTAATATAAAAACCGCTTTAAAATGTTACGTAAATTGTAATTAACTAACTTTGCTAATCCATGAGCTAACCATAAAATAATACTTTGTAAACAAGGAAAACTAATTGTTAGCTATTACAAAATTTCAATCGATTTTGGGAGCTCAACTAATAAACAGATTTTGTAGTGTGTAGTACAGCTTAGTAAACTTTAACCGAAATATCCATCCCATTTTTTTAACAGCCTCCGGCACGAACTACAGCAAACAATTGACAATATCAGCTAGTGATTGGAAAAGGTCCCTCACTATTATTTAGCAATCTAAACGATTTTTGGCCAACATGAACTAGGCGAGTATTTGCAAACTCCACGGACGTATTTGCCATGATGTGCAAACGCATTTTAGGGTCTGGGTGTATATAGAGCTCAGTGATTTGGTAATTGCAGCATCAACAATGATGTCATAGCCCATGCAAGTTTAATACGTTGCCATTGGGAGCTTTTGAGTGTGTTTGCGGGCATTGGGTATCCAGTGGCCATAATGTGCCAGCGGGACAATTAACGGCAAGCGGCCAGACAGCTGGGCTATGTAAATATGGCCAACAGTCAATTAAATTCGAACTCGGGAGTGTTAAAGCGCTGAAAAGCAGGACGGCCAGTTCGAAGCCCGTTGGCCTCAGTCCCTAAAAGCCGGCGGATAAACACGTCTACATATGCCCGCCAATTTGATTACATTTTTTCCATTTTTTTTCCAGCCGAACAAAATTTGTAATTCAAATTAAAAAGCGCAAATAGTTTTTTCAGCAATCAGTGGAGGGGACTGAGTGGGGTATAAAAAAAAGGAGGCAGCACTTTGAAAAATTCTTTAAAAAATTCTGTAACTCTGTAAAAATATTTAAATTTGTTGTAAATTTCCTGACTGTGTCTTCAGCTTTAATCAAAACACTTGGAAGCATTTCATTATTTTTAAAAAATTTTAAAATTTAACAGAAAATATAAATAAATAAATAAATAGATAAATAAAATCCTTATGCTGATGCATACTTATTATTCATTCATTTTAAGTTGGTTCACTGAACACGACTTTGGTGAACATTATTTTAGTTTTCAAATTGTTATTCTTTAAATTAAAAACAAATTCCCATAAAGTTGATTTCATTACTGTCTTTACTTCGATTTCCCAGCTTTCGGGGTGATTTTTCCGGCGAGTGTGAAGACTGGGGACAGGAACTGTGGCAGGCAACAAAAGGCATACCAAATTACTGGTGAAGCGTCTGTCTCAGTCGGCTTTTGGTCCTGTGCCCCGGGAAGAGGCTGTGCCGAGAGTCCTTGCAAAAGGCAAATGAAACGCAGTCAGTGGAAATGACGGCGCTCGGCGCGAGAGAGAAATGAAGGCAACTAAAAAATGCCAAAACAAAAATGGAAATAGAAAATGCCGCCACATCTGAATGCTGTGGAGCAACAATGTTGCATTCCACTTGGGCACTTTGTTAGGGACTTTGTACACTATATATATATATAAATATATATCTGGTATATATGTGTATGCAGCAACAGTCATATTGTGTGTGGCCACACAGCCTGCGAGCAAGCTGAAGGATCTGGTTGGGGGGCACCAGAGGGTTAAGGGTGCCCGAGCGGGCTCTGGGACAAAAGGGCGAAAAGTAAAAGCCACGCAGGCATTTGGCACGGAAAATATTTTAAAATTCCAGCAACGAAAGTGCAGACAAAACTCTTAAATGACGAGCAGCACGTGCCCAAATAAAATGATGCGCATAGTTTTGGGGCACATATGAGTCGGGTTCTCCCTTTTCTCTACATATATTTGGGTCCTATATGGGATCCCTTTTCCACTTCCTGGTTGCTTCAACTCAATTTCGCACACACATCCTGGCTGGCTGGCTGGCTGGCTGGGTTATCCTGGTAGGCTTTTTGCTGACTTTTCAATGTGTCAAATCGTGCAGCATTAGATTGGACTTGCCAAAGCCAAGACGCTGGCAGTCTGCGATGCAGATGGGTGACAAGTGCATATGCCAGCGAATCGAAAATGGCTTATTTATTCTGATATATTGATAAACATCACTGCCACATGGCAGTGGCAATGGCCATGGCAACGGGAAGACCCGAAAAAGGAGTCTCTAGGATGGAAATCAAATTGGTTATAGGACGAGATTGGTTTTCCATTTGCCGCATTTAATATTGTTTGTAATATTAATATTCTGTTTTAATATTCGAATTTCCATAGAAATATTTGAAACGTAAGCCCGTTTCGTTTATGCAGAATTCTTATTAGTCGTCGAAAGAGCACTTGGTTTAATTATATTTAAATTAATATATCGTATATATATTCCTGCATTATCACATTTTGCCATGCTTTAAGCAATTTAAGAAAGATTAAATTTACTTTAACCCTTTTTATCATTTGGTGATGGTGTTGAATTTCATTTTAATTCGCCGGAATATCTCAACCGTTTCACTCCTTTGTGTTATTAGTTGATTTTAACCCGGAAATCATAAAGTATGACCCTCAAATTGACAATAACGCAAATGAACAGATGTGTGGGTTTTTATGACTGAAGATTATCGCCCGAGGAGCGTAAATCAGTGCACATTATGTAACTGGATATCATAATAAACGGCAGCTAATTAAAGCTCCGCCAATAATTTGCACATTTATACACTCGAGAGGAGTTTTTTCGCATTCGATTTAATTTAAGAAATTTGCATAAAATAAACATTGAAATTTACGAGAAATCACGCAATATTTTCGCAATCTAAAATGGTCCCAACAAAAGCTGGGGCCAGAATAAAAAAAGATTAAATAAATGCACAAAAATTAAAATAACAAAAACTCGTTTGCATTGGTCGGACGGATGTCTAGCAATAATCAATCAAACGTGAAATAAATGAAAATACAGCGAATAAATCGAACTACGAATCGTTTGTCAGGACACACTGCTTTATATCTTTTTAATGTTTTTTTTTCCGAAATTTTTTATTTACTTTTGTTGTCTTGGCTTGCTGCTCTTTAATACGACTTCCTGAGCCCTTAAATTTTAGCATAACAAACAAAATACTTTCCGACCATTTCCGTTGACTTGTTTCAGTGACATTTAAGCGACACAAAAAGGGGAAACTGGTCGAAAAAAAATATACACAAACTGCAAAGTGCAGTAAAAAATTTGTTGAAATATGCGACGAAAACCGGAGTATCCTCGCCATGTCCCAAAATGACAAAAAAAAAACAAAAAAAAAACGAAGCCAAACTGCTCGGCGTTTTATTTGCACTTCAATTTTGCCCTCGACGACGACCGGCGGCGCACTTTATGGCGATTGCAATCCCAGCTGCACTCGCCTAACTGCACTGCAGTGCAGTCCCGAAGTCCTGGCGTCTAAGGAGTCCTGGCTCTCGACTCCTGACTCCTGATTCCCGACTCCTTGCCACTCGCTAGACAAGTGCTACTTACGGCTATTTTATGTTGGAAAATGTCCTTTGGAGCTTATCAGCGTTTAACATCGGACAGAAGTCAGCCCAAAAATAATGGGCACAAAAAGCAAGCTGCAGGTAAAATGCACGGCCAGCGGAACGTAGCGAAACGAAATAAAATCATGTGACACTTTGTGGTTAATAACGCCCGGCCATGCATATATATGTTCGAGGTCCTCATACCATTGTTACCATTGTCTCGCCGAAAGCCCCGAAAAACCAGGACAGCTCACACAACCAATTGGCTGTGTGGGGGTGGCGGTGATTTAAATGCAAATTTATCGCCATGCAGCAGTAAAAAGCCAGGGGAGCCAACAAAAAATCATAAACGACCCCACAAAATATAAATAAATGGACACACACGCAAAACGCAACCGAAAGCAAAAAAAAAATAAATAATAATAATATGGGGATGTAATAATAATATTTACAAAATGTCTGTTTGCGCGACTTCTGACGAGAGAACATTTTATTTTTTCGCATTTGCATTTACATTTTGATTAAACGATTTGCATATTGCCGTGCCACCATCTCCCATTTAGTGCCAAACTGATTAATTTATTGAAAGCAATTCGAGGATTAATCAGATCATAATGCCAGAGATACATAGGCTGCTACTTCAGTTCCCCGACTTGCTGCATTCGGTACAAATCGAACAGGAATCGAGTCCGTTGCGAGGCCCTAAAGTGTGCCCAATATTGCCGCCAAACCAGGGTTATGGCCATCCAGGCGTAGTAAACTGCCAGGGTTAACATCAAGATCAGGATCCCTGCGCAGCTGTACACCAGCGATATCCTGCCCCAGGACAACTCCATTCCATAGATCCTTTCCCGCGCCTGGTACAACACAAAGCAGTAGCCCAGCGAAAAGAGCGTTACGTAGAAGTAGATCGAGTGGTAGAAGGCCGCCAGCCGGTTCAGCAGCCAGCTTGTGTAGTCCAGGCTCATGGTCTCGGATCCGGCTACTCAAAATATAATATATATATTCTTACGGTGCGAAACTTTTGTTGAAGCAAGGTTCTGGAAGTTGAACGAAAGGTCAACTGGATCTGAAATTTCATAACCTCTTCAAAACCCAAAAGGTATCTTTAAAAATCCCCAGTATATTTACTTTGTTATATTTGTAAGATAACTTTGAAATTTCAAAACTTTAGATTGTTAAGAATCTTAAATAAATAAATAATATTATAAGTATTCAGGTGATAATTCAAAGTAGTGAGATTATTCCCTCTTCAATAATATCATCAATGTAATGCATATATATTAAACAAATAAATATTTTATTATTATAAGTTAGATTATATCAATAAAACATTTAACAAAAGGAATTTGTGTATTGTAAGACTTTCGCCCCACCCCTTTGTTTTCTCTATTCCTGATCTGAATGTGCTAAGCAAATGCGAAATTTCGCACAGGGGCCGCACTCTCTGCTCATCGTTAGTCATTCCCATGCGAAGCGGAATTGTTGTTTAAGTTTGCCATTTTTCAACAACTCATCAATCTGTTCGAACTGCTATGCGGCCATAGTTTGCCAGCCAGGCTCAGTTCCAACTCCTCCCTGTCAGTACGTCCTGCGTCCTTCGTCCTTATGCCGGTTAACGTTCCTAACTTATGCGAGGCACGCACTCTCACCGCAAATGCAGCAGCATCAGTCTTCGTCTGCATCAAAACACATACAACGATTTTCCTTTGTGCACCAAAAGAAAATAATATTTGTTTTGTTGTATTTTTAGAAGCTAATATTGAACAAGCAAAAAGCCTAGCAATGAGCCTGGCAAAAAGCAACACAATAAGACTCGAAAGAGGCTCGGCATAGAACTCGCAATGAGGTAAACCTTTTAATAAGACTTATTCGGAATGATCCTCGCCAACAGCCTATCAAATAGCCTGGGAAAGAGCCTTGCCAAAAGCCTAGCAGAGTCTTGCTAACAGCTTTGCCATGTGCCTCACAATGAGCCTTGCAATGAGCCTCGGAATGAGCCGCGCAATAAGCCTTGGAATGAGCCTCGCAATAAGCATCGCAATAAGCCTTTCAATAAGCCTCGCAATAAGCCTCGCAATGAGACTTTTTGGACTCTTTTTTTTATTTACCCCTTTCCTTTATTGAATGTTCTAAACAAATGCCCTTCGCAATGATCCTCGCAAAATTCTGATTTAAATTACGTAATCGGTTAAGCTATACATATATAAAAATAATGCTTCCTATTTTTTGGCATTCTCCAAAAACATATTTTATTTGATAAGATAAAATTTAGATAATATAACCGTATTCTCCATGTGTACTTCGGTGAACAAATATGGCTGGCTGATTTGATGCTTGCTGATGGGCCTCAAACTGGCAGGAAAAGCCAAGCCGCCTGTCGCCAATGACGCTAAACTTTTTTATTATGTATTTGGCGCTTTTATTATTCATCTATCATCGCTGTTATAGTTTAATAGAAAGTTTAAAAGTCATCATCGTGGCATCGGCACTGCCAATGACTTGCCAAACACACCGTGCGCCATATGTTCGCTCCCCGCCCAAAACTCCAGTTTCCGGATGTTTCTCTGTCTCTCAGATGGCTCTTTCCCCACACGATGCTGGCCAAAAGGCATTTGGAGGGTCCTGGCCTTCAGCCAGCTCAGAAGGCAGATAAACAATTAAATTTATGCAGCGAACGTTTCATTAGCATTCGAGGACTCCGCGCGGAACAGCAATCCTTGTTTAGTTTGGCCGTTCTTTTGGACCGGAGCCGTTAGTGTTAATTAACTTGGCGCGATTTCAAGTGGCCAAAACAAACGAAATGGGTATCCCGCTTACACTTTGAACTTCCTTTGGCAACATAACATGGTCGATACGGAATTATCCCTGCAAATTTATATGTATTTGTTTTCTTTTAGAGATGTAGATGGCTTAGTGTCGCAAATTCAATAAAACTGCAACTGGCCATGAGACGTTAATAGGAGCATCGGCTACGCATGCAAAAAACCAACACAACCACAAAGTGTTCCTAATAAATTTTGCAACAGCAACTACAACAAGTGTTTAAATTTATCGCATCTGCGATTTACTCCCCTTATGACTCTCGACCTCCCTTTCACTGCCAGTCTCCCTCGGACTGAATAAACAATATTTTATATGAGCCCAGAGCTCGGGGTGCGCTCGTCCAAACTCGCTTAACCATTGCACTGCCCGTTGGCGCTAACTAAACGATGCTGAACATCGATTTCAGAACTTTAGTTAGCAGTCGACTTAAAAATACCCTTGCTTTTAATTTTTAAAAATATTAAATTCCACAATTAAAAAATAGAAGAACAAAATGGTTTTAAAACTGGCTAAACTATTTGAGAACCTTTCCTTTTTCGCATGTTAAACTAAAAATAGGTTTTAAAACGTAAATCGATAAGAACGTATACCTTAAAACATACTTTTAATTAAACTTGCGGATAGGAATAAGGCCTTACGACATATATATTTTTTAAAACACCTATGAACGTTCTATGTTTTAAACCTACTTTTATAATAACAAGAAGACAAAAGATCTAACCTCCTTAATATGTTATATTTTTTCTGGTATCTTCTTGAAAATTACAGATTAACCACAAAAATAAGTTTAATTTTTTGTAGTTCTGATTTAATACCTTAAACTTTTTATAAAGTTCAGAAGCATTTCAGTAAATTAATTTTAGTGTGAGTAACTACAATAAGTCTCTTTTATGTTTTAAATTACTCAGTTATATGTCATAATCCCTTAGGGTAAAATTGGGATTCTACAATTCTGTATTATAATAGAGCACATATTAACATATTTCCTTTAAGTTTCTTGTAAATCTAAAAGAAAACATTACGTTTTATTAGTAACTTAATTTTTAGAAAATAGTTTATTCTTATGAACACAAACTGTTACAAATGTCACTACAAGCCTCAAATACCCCTGCTCTGCTGTGGTATTACAGGGTATGAAAACCACGAAGAGCAATTATGATATCGGGCATGATTTTGTGGGCAATTGGCTTTAATGGCTACCAGGGCAGTCCGAGCCAAGTGCTGTCGCCAACAGCAACAGCCCAGCATCGGGCCTTGTGTGTATTCCGGGCCATCCATTCCCGATCCGTTCCGACCCCAAACACTAACCGCTGGTCTATATGTACGTGTGAAATTTATTTAAATGCTGCCAAAAGGCAACAGCAACAGCAGGATCTGAGACTGAGACTGTACAGGATCTGGGGACTGGAACTGATGAGACTGCCGGAGTTGGACTCGCAACCGAAGGAGGCACCCGGGTGTCCTCCGTTTTTGGGGCTAAAGTGTCGTCCTGGCTGTGTGTTATTAGCGGCGAGGCTGGGTCCTTGCCAGCAAGTAAGGCCTAGACTCCGATGCCTATCAGAAACAGGAGGTATACGGAGAGAAATGTCACCAAAAGAAGTCGTAAATTATAATGTCTTTTGTGGGTGCATAACTTCTGCTTGTGTGCCTAGTCAAATTTATTCTTTTAACTGATGAAAATTAAAATATTAAGTTGTCATAAATGTCATTAATAAATTTCAGATTATTTATATAAATTATTTTATTAAACAAGATGAGTTTGATGATTTACGACGTAACAGAAAAAGGTTTTATAAAAATTACATAGGAGAATTCCAAGGAGGTTTGAAAAGGCATATCAAAAAATGTTTTGTCTTTCATTGTGATATAGTATATGCTATATTTTTATTTAAAATCTAAATGTCTCACATTTTTTTTCCCTGTGTATACTCGAAGGGTACCAATGTGGCCAGCTTTCCCTCCATTTCCCCATGTCCTGTCGCTGCTCTTGATTTTTCCTTTTTTTTGTTGGCGGGGCTGCAATTTATTTTTATATTGCCTTACATGATAATCGTTTGCATTAAAAATCGGCCGGCGTTGTCTGGCCGTCTGGCAGTTGCCTTTGCCAAAATGTCGTTGTTTGTATTTATTTATTATTCAAAGTGTTATCGGTGACAGAGCAGTGGTGGCGGTGGGGGCGGACCCGGAACGGACGGATCCGGGGGCATGGCAGCCGAAAACCCAAAGGATTAGTTATGATAAATGTGTTTTATAAGCGTGGCACACACACACCGTGGATGGGGAGCAATGCCGAGCGTACAGAAAACGGCCAACAACCAAAGCGGGTCGTGTCCCATTTTAATGCACAGATAATGAGTTCCTTTGTTGGCAATATGTCAAATCGCTAGGCCAATATTTCAGACCCGAAAGGATTGGGTTTGGGATTGGGATCGGGATACATTGTGCCGTTTGCCATTTACCATTTACCATCTACCATTTAGCATTTAGCATTTCCCATTTTTGGTATTTCGCCGTTTTGTGTATGCGCGTTGAGTCGTGTTAATTGCGAGCCGGCTCATGACAACTACTGGATGAGATTATTTGGGCAAGATTATATAAATCAGTGGCATCAATTCTGATCAGTTACGCAAGACAAGCCGCAAACGGGGGGGTCTGATGAATGCGAGTGTGGCGAAACTTGAGAGGAGAAATCAATTAAAAACGCTTCAATTGCTCTGCCAGACATTTTCTCCTTGTCGTGGTTGCCGCTCCTTCGGTTGCCATAAGGATAAGGATGGTCTGTCCATCCAGGATAGGCATATAGAAATAATCGATGCGTATGCCACATTAACGTTGTGATTTGTGGTTGCAATTCTACAAATTAATTCACCACTTTCACAGGCCTTAATTGATTGAGTGTCTGGGTATCAATTTTTAAATACCCCCTTTTGATGCACAAAGTACAATATAATGTCATTTTTAAAATTTTAAAAATGATATGATATAAATGAATGATTAATTAATCCATTAAAATGTTGAACAATTTTAAAACAGTGATTTATTATTCGCTAACCTTGTTTCCGTTTCATCCCCTCTCTTTTACAAATATTTATATATATTTGTTTTCTAATTTTTATTCTTATTTATTTGTATTCTTATAACTTTCAATATTTTAGCGTTTAAAAGTATTGTTTTCTTTCTTCTCAGATATCATTATTATCTGATTTGATTTTCAATTTTATTTTTGATTTACTATAAATCTGGAACATTTATATTTGTTTTTTTAATAAAGGGTATACGAAAACTTCCTAACCCATAACTTTAGTTGATTCGATTATGGTTCGATCTGCTGTTAGTTGCCATTCACAACTGCTGGTCTGGGAAAAATGCAATTATGTAAGTCAGCAAGCATAATCGATTAACGCTTGGCATTGATGTAGCTGCTCCTGTTCCTGTGCCTCCTGCCCTTCGTCCTTGTTCCTTCATTATTGTCCTACACCATATATTTCCCATTTTTTTTCATTGACTTTCTGTGGGAACTGGTTGCTGCGCATGAGTAAATGGGATTGTGATTGTGATTATCAAGACGTATAGAGGTGCTTATAAATTCGATTAAATTACGTGCCACACCCACTCGAATATTTTTTCCACCGAGCTGGTAATTCCTTTTTAATCGCGTGTCCCGAACGCGTGACTAGCGATGTGCCTCGGCTAATAAATATTTCACTTATTTCACGACTTTCACGACTTTCACGCCTACTATTTGCTCTCTGGGCCACCTGTGAGTGAATTGTAACAAAACGTTTTCACCATTTTTCCTGCCTGCTCGCACATTGTCAGCGCTTTGTGCTCTAAATGTGTGGAAAGGTGGGCGTGTCAGGAGTCCGGAATCCGTATAGTCCACCATATTCCGGACAGCCGGGTGCCAAAGTGCCGGAGTGCCTAGTGCCAAGTGCCAAGTGCTGCCGGCGGCGTCTCTCGAAATGAGTTGACACTTTGCATGTCAGTGTAATTTTGAAATATTAATCATATAGCATGTGCAGCTTTGGTGACGATGACTGCCGCCGAATGGCAATGTTTGCTTGGCATGGCATGAGCATGAGCTCTTGGGGGGGAATCCCGAGGAGGAATGGAGCTGGAGCTGAGCAAGGAGTAGGAGCCGGGTCCACAGGATGATGATGAGGCCGAAACTATTGTTGCTGCTGCATATTACGTTACGGCACACACTGAACTGAGAGCCCGACCAGAACCATAACAAAGGAGCACTGGCTGCATAATCAAATAGAAACTGTTCGCCTAGTGCACTGTGCGAAAAAATGGAAAATATCATAAATAAAACAAAAATAGTATTCATATTTATCTTAGGCCTTACGTATTATTTGGAGACCATTAAAAGTATGTTTTAAATGAAGTGTAATGCCTGAAGTCTATCTAACATTGAATCTATTGTTGTATCTCATTCAAAGATTTTTTGGTTATAATATAATCACCCGTTAATAAATAAAATATTAATTTTAACTTAACTAAGAATATTTTATAGGGTAATAAATAGGTTACTAAGAATTAATATAATTAAAAACCCCAAAAAAAATTTTTGTTTTTCAAAAGTGTATCAGAATATTTTGATATTCCCTTCATATAATTTAAATATTTTCAACCATTTATATAGTAGCTACTATCATTTTTCTCTCAGTGCACTGTCCTGCCTCGACGAGGTGGCATAAAGCAATTAGTGTTGCATTTTATGGCCTTTAATGTGGTAATGGTTTCGGGTAATTAACAATTATGTCTAACTACAAATGCGACACGTTGCCGATTGCGTGCGTTGGCTGCCCGGTTTCGTCCTTTCCACCGCCCTTCCTCAGTTTCTGCCCACAATCTCAATCTCCTGCCACTTCCTTCTTTGGGTTATTACAAAATTTTGCATATTTCAAGTGGATACCAAAACTTGCTTTTAGCTCGCACAAAAGGAAAACTTCATTTCCATTTTCCAGCTGCAAAGAAGCAGCTGAACAAAGCAAATTAGCCATGGCTGTGAGAAGTAACTAAGTGGTTTGCTTATTGTTAGTTCGTTTGCCATATTAAAATTTCAGAAATTGCCGTGCTGCAGCACTTTTAATGGGCAGGAGCTACGATATCCAAGGGATCCCACCAGATTAATTACCCATGCAAAATTTTCCACTGGCGGATGAGAGTGAATTGGTTCGGGGGGCCGTAAGTCCGGACCCCAGTTTGGGTCCAAATATCCCAAATGGCATACCCGGCGACCTAATGAGCCAAACTGCATTGGGCATTATTATGCACATTGTGTGTGTACTTCTTGCTTTATGAGTTTCGAATGATGTATAGTTCCATTTGTGCTTTGTTTTGCGACTTTAAGGTCGATTTGAAAACGCACTTTGGGTGGGTTTAAAACAAGGTAGGAATTTCCATATAACAAGGAGTGCAAGAACATGTTGGAGTATTACTTATTGGTCTTTTAGCATGAGATATTTTACTTAGATCAGCTTTACGGAACTCAGGCTTTTTTATAAAGTTTTTAAAAAGCAAAAACAAAGGTAAACTTTTATTTTCTAAGCAGAAAACAATTTTCTTCATTGTTGTTATAGTTTTATGTTTGAGAATTTTTCTAAAAATATCCACTTAAAAGTCAGTAAAATTATGATTATTCATATAAATTCATTAAATGTGATAAAATATTTAACAACCTAATAAGCAATGTTCTTATATTTCACAAAGTCTTTTCCTCAATCAACAGTTTAGGGAAGTGGTAACTTTATAAATAGACTTTTAGAGAAACTTTATTTAAGATCTACACTAATTAATTTCCTTTGTATTAGGTTACTCTCCGACTTGATTAAACTTCTCATTAATCTATTAAAATGTTTCATGAATTAAGGAGTAAGGTTTGGTTATTAATGGCGGGATATACTAGCCAGCAGATTTACTTAAGCCATGCTAACCATGCTGAACAGCTGAAAATTTCATTTTAAGCGGCACCAAACGCTCTTTTGGCCATAATTAAAAAGCCCCAACCTAATGGGCCCACTGCCCCCGACTCGCCGTAACCACTGCCACAAGCCGACTTCCCCGGTGGCATGTGGAGAGGGGAAAGTGGAAGGTGGTTGGGCCTGGGACACTGCAAAAGTCTATTAACGTACATGAAACTGTTAATTTCGCTGATGCAATTTCGGCTCAATTTATTGTGCACCCACAAAACACAATAAAAAAAAAAAGTGAATGGGGCGAGCAAACGAGGAAAACGAGCCGAAATTGAAAAGCCAAAGTACATAACAACAAGCTGGCGGCCGACGCATGGCCCCCAAATGCCAATCCCAGGCGCGAAAATCAATATAAATATGCTGGGCACATGGCCATGGAGCCACCACGCCCCTGCTGGCCCCTACGCCCCTGGGCCCCTCCCCATCCCCATTATGCCCCCCCCTCCGCAGGGTGTCTCTTCTGCTCTCGGAACATGACAATTTATGTGCATTTTGTATGCAGACGGCTAAATAGACAAGGCTAGGCGACGTTCATGCTCGCGTTTGTATCAGCACTTATAGAAAAATATAGCAACAAATAAAGCAGTATTGCTAAATCTTAAATATAAAATATATCATGAGGAACATCTAAAAATATATAATATATATAAGTTAACACGATCACCCAGCAACAAGAAAGTTCCCAGGCTAATCCCGCATAACGAGACGGGAATAATGCAAGGCCAGCGACACCTGCGGACATTGCACAACGACGGTGCTACGGTCAGCGCAATCAGCGGGCAATGCACTGCGACGGAAGCAGCGGTTGCCCAACCCAATGCACAAGTCGCCGGGTCAGCAGTTTCAGAGCATAGGGCTAGCTTACATTTTAAGAATTTATGTACTTATGAGTTAGTTGAATTTTGGAAATAAATCGTGACGGTCATCGCCGCGCGAAACCAAACTCGTCTCGAATAATTAATTGGCACCCAACGCGTTCGTAAGACCCTCGATCCGTCGTTTAGCTAAACAATTTTAAAACGCGTTCGTAAGACCCTCGAACGGTTAAAAAATAAAATTTGTTATAAATAAATAAAAACTGAACCAACAGCAGCAGCAACATTAATAAATAAATACGCCAGGAAGAAGGAAGAAGGAAGCTACAACAAGAAGCACCAGCAGCAGCATTAATAACATAACACAATTAAATACGCCAGGAAGAAGGAAGATACAACAAGAAGTACCAGGAGCAGCAACATTTAATTAAAAAAAAAAAAAAAATTTTTTTTAAGACCATGTAAGTAGAGTGTTCATTGATACTTTTCCCCCTTATCTGGCCCAAATAAAAAGCGATTCAAAAATTTAAGAATAAATCAAAAATTTTCATAAATTATTCCAAGAGTCTCTGACAAAAAATAGGCGCAAGTTCAGACAAATTTTCGAAAAATTTTCGAGAAAAAATTAAATACAAAAGGAACAAAAAGTCTTTGTTCTTTGTGTTAAAACATATGAGTGATAGTGAAATAGAAGATTTGCTAAAGGAATTTCGAAAACTCAGAAGCGCGGAAGATTGTCTGGAAAAACCAAAAAATTCAAATATGGCAATGACTAACGAGCAGTTAAAGGCCATTGTAGAAAGCGCAGTTGCAAGCGCCCTCGCCTTGCAGGAAAGAAGTTTTGATCAAAAGTTACTAGAGGTTCAGAAGCGCTTAGGTGGTGTAAATATTAGCACACCAGAAGTAGAAACGTATAGGGATGCTGAGATCAGAATAAGTGTTTCGTGTAGTGAGACCTTAGATATTATGAAGTCCCTGCCGGACTTTGAGGGTAAAAATGAGACGTACGTCTCATGGAGAAAAGCTGCGCACACAGCATATAAAGTGTACGAAAAATACGACGGTAGTTCCAAGCACTACCAGGCATTAGGGATATTAAGAAATAAAATAAAAGGTTCAGCCGATATGGTTCTTTCGTCTTTCGACACACCTCTTAACTTTAAAGCCATAATAAACCGACTAGATTTTACATACGCTGACAAACGACCGGTATACTTAGTAGAACAGGAGATGTCAACGCTTCGCCAAGGAAACATGACTCTCTTGCAATACTACGACGAAGTGGAGAAAAAGCTGACTCTATTAATAAACAAGACAATTATGACCTACGACAATACCGTAGCAGCGTCAATGAACGAAAAATATAGAGCAGATGCGCTTCGCGTATTTATTTCGGGAACAAAAAAATCCCTAAGCGATGTTCTTTTTTCGGCTAGACCATCCGATCTTCCATCCGCTCCACTATGGGGAATTTGACCACTTTTTTTGGCCAAAACCCATTTTTTAAAAGTCGTTAAAAATAGGTTTTGTTTATCAGAATGCATCACGATAACATCAATATCTAATGTTACTAACAGAAAAGTTTAACAGTACGCACCACTGTTAAGTTATCAGCTGTTAAAGCCTGTTTTTATTTCAACGAGGTGGCAGCGCTGGTAAAGCGCCTATTATTCTTAATAGTTTAAATTGTCAAAAAGTGTAAAATTAAACATAGCTCTGAGGTTTTTGAAATACCATCCAATCAGAGGGACTTGTAACTTGTGTTTGTGACCTTAATATTGTATTTATTGATTGTGTTGCTCGTATATTCGTGTTCTAGTTCTAACCTCAAAAAAATCAAAATCTTTAAGTTAATTTGTATTTTTAAATAGAGCTACAAAGTGATTCCAGCAGTTTCCACCTCTGAAACCTTTTTTATCTTGTAGAGAATTTAATTCTCATTGAGCTCGGTTAGTATAAAAGTGCACTTTTGCGCACTTTCTCTAAAATTTAGCTTTAAAGACCTCTACCTAATATGGTATATTTTCCTCATTTTTGTCTGGTAAATGCCAGTTTCGATGTTATCTTAAGAAAAACAGTGTGCAGTTATATTTCTTATTAAATAACGATTATTTAAAAATTATTTTACAACATCATTTCACTTACTTAACGTTGATATATAGGATTTTAGTATTTTTGTTAAGAATTATAGTGATCACAATACAAAAAATTACAATTTCACTAAAAAAAAGGGAAATAAAAAAAGGCAAAATTTTTTTTTTTAAATCAGTTTGGTCTCTTAAAAAAAAATTCAAGAAAAAAAATTTTTTTTATTTTATTGACAAGAAAAAAAAATTTTTTTTTCTTAAAAAAAAGGCGGGACCACGCCCATCTTTTTTTAATTTACTTCCTTTAAATTTTATATACTTAATTCTAAAAACAAAACTTTTAAATGTTGCTTTGTTCTTAAGATATTAATTAATGCCACAAAAAGTGAGCAAATTCCCCATAGTGCGCTCTAGCCTTAGCACAAGAGGTAGAGGCTAATCACGAGCGATATATGTTCGCAAGTAGTTTTGCCCGTAGCACGGAGGAAAAACTTCAAAGGTCCGAACAGAGACAACAGGACAGAGAAAGAAATACAATAACAGACTCTAGATCTAACCTGGAGGGTAAAAACCCCCATTTTAATAAAAAACCAAGACAGCCTTTCAGACAGGATCCAGTCCAGCCAATGGACGTCGATAGTTCATCTCGTTTTAGACAACCAACTCAAAATCAACAAAGTAGTCTGTTTCATAGACAAACCCAAAACAATCAGTGGCAGACCAATCAACAAAATAATCAACCCAACGCTTATAGTAACCATGGACTGGCGCATAAAAGACCCAATAATAGTAGCGCAAGGTACACGGGACCGAAACATCAAAGAATAAACCATTTGGCGTTAAACAATGACCAACCTATCGAAAACAATGACGAATACCCTACAGTAGCCGAAGAGGAAGTAGAAGACATAGATGATGACCTCGTAGATTATGACGAAATAAATTTTTTAGGCATGACTCCCTGCTCCCGTTCATAGAAAGGGATATCGCAGGGAGAAAAATCAAACTTTTGATAGACACGGGGGCTTCCAAAAATTATATTAAACCTATGAAAGAATTAAAAAACGTTATTTTCGTAAATAAGCCATTTTCTGTAAAATCAATCCATGGGTACAACACTGTAAACAAAAAATGCACCTTAAACCTATTTAACACAACTACAACATTCTTCTTATTACCGAACTTAACAACGTTTGACGGAATAATTGGACTGGACTTGTTAAAAAAAACCGACGTCGTACTTGACCTAAAATTCAGAAAGTTAATAACTAACAGCAATTCGGAAGAAATTAAGTTTTTGAAATGTGAAAATGTTAATTTTACAAAAGTTGATGACATCGAGGTACCCCACGAAATTATGGAAAAATTCCAGTCAATGTTAGAAAACCGCACGGGTGTATTTGCAGAACCGAATGAGGCGCTGCCTTACAACACTAATATCATCGGTACTATCCGGACGGAGAATGAAGACCCAATATATTCAAAATTGTACCCATACCCGATGGGTGTGTCCGACTTTGTAAATACAGAAACACAGGCTATGTTACGGGACGGCATAATTCGACCATCTCGGTCTCCATACAACAACCCGGTTTGGGTTGTAGATAAGAAAGGGACTGATGAACAGGGAAACACAAAAAAACGCCTTGTAATAGACTTTAGAAAACTTAATTTAAAGACAGTAGACGACAAATATCCTATTCCGAATGTAGTTTTCATCTTGGCCAATTTGGGCAAGGCAAAGTACTTTACCACTTTGGATTTGAAGTCTGGTTTTCACCAGATATTACTCGCCGAAAGCGACAGGGAGAAAACGGCCTTCTCAGTAGGAAATGCGAAATACGAATTCTGTAGACTTCCCTTTGGATTGAAGAATGCACCCAGCATTTTTCAGAGAGCCATCGACGATGTGCTCAGAGAACAAATAGGGAAATCTTGCTATGTCTACGTCGATGACGTAATAATTTTTTCAGAAAATATGCATGAACATGTGAAACACATAGCATGGGTCTTGGACAAGCTATATGAGGCCAATATGAGGGTTGCGCGTGAGAAATCAAATTTTTTTAAAGAAAGCGTAGAGTATTTAGGTTTCGTAGTTTCACGAGGAGGTATAAGAACATGCCCAAACAAAGTAGATGCAATTCGTAACTACGAGCAACCAACCACACTATTCAATGTCAGGTCATTCCTTGGATTAGCAAGTTACTATAGGTGTTTTATTAAAGACTTCGCGTCTATTGCAAAACCTATAAGTGACATCCTGAAAGGTGATAACGGCAAAGTGGGTGCTGGACAATCAAAGAAAATACCAATTAACTTTGATGAGAATCAGCGCCAGGCTTTCGAGAAGCTTAAGAATGTTCTCGCATCTGAAAATGTAATGTTATTATACCCAAATTACAAAAGAGCGTTCGACCTAACGACAGATGCTTCGTCTTTCGGTTTGGGAGCAGTCCTATCACAGGACGGAAAACCCATAACCATGATATCACGAACTTTAAAAGACAGGGAACTAAACTTTGCAACGAATGAAAGGGAGTTACTAGCAATTGTATGGGCCCTAAAGAGCCTCAGGAACTACCTATATGGCGTGAAAAATTTGAACATTTTTACTGACCATCAACCACTCACTTTTGCCGTCTCAGATCGCAATCCAAACGCCAAAATTAAGCGGTGGAAAGCTTTTATTGACGAGCATAACGCCCAAATTTTTTACAAGCCAGGAAAAGAGAATTACGTCGCTGACGCGCTGTCCCGACAGCACATCCACTCACTGGAAGAGGATGCGCAGTCAGATATTGCCACAATACATAGCGAGTTATCACTCACCTACACTATCGAAAAAACAGACAAGCCGGTCAACTGCTTTCGGAACCAAATAATAATAGAGGAAAGCGGAACTGCCTCAGTTAGAACGGTCATTATGTTCGGTGAAAAGACTCGACATCTCTTGTATTTCTCGGATAGAGAAACACTTATACAGAGAGTATGCGATGTGGTCAAGAAAGACGTAGTCAATGCAATTTTATGCGAGCTTCCAGTACTGGCATTTATTCAGCATAAATTAATAGAAACATTCCCGACAACCATATTCCGTTACACGAACCGCATGGTGACTGACATCTTAGACAAAAATGAACAAAAAGAAATTACGGTGTCAGAACATAACAGGGCTCATAGAGCCGCTCAGGAAAACGTGAAGCAGATTATGCAAGACTATTTTTTCCCCAAAATGACTCATATGGCAAATGAGGTCGTCGTTAATTGTAAAACCTGCCAAAAGGCAAAATATGATCGACATCCTCAGAAACAGATTCTCGGAGAAACACCGAGTCCCTCATATACTTATTTATTTATTTATTTATTTATTTATTTCGCCAACAGTTGGTACCTTAACTGGCTACTTGTATATTACTAAACTAAATACTAAGGGACGAAAGGTAATTGTAAAGGGTTTTCTTAATTAATTCCCTAGGAGAGCATGGGTCCAGCCGCATGTGAGATGGAAGTTTGTTCCAGTAGAACAAGGCTCTACACAGAGGCTCATTAAAAGCATAGTTAGCTCTATATGCCGGAATAAAAAAGGGTTCAAATGACCTTAAAGACCTACCAGGTACGGAAAAGCCTATGCTACTCAGCAATGCAGGGCAGTCTATTTTGGAGGACAGCAGGTCACAAATAAAAACTAGTGCGCTAGTTATTCTACGATCTTGTAGGGAAGAAAGGTGCACAAGACGACATTTCGCAGAGTAAGAGGGAACCGGGTCATTAAAGTTTAGAGAAAGAAGGGCAAAAGATAGGAATTTTTTTTGAACACGCTCAATACGATTGATGTGTGTAGTTCCAGTCGGACTCCAGACAAACGAAGCATATTCCAATCTGGACCTAATGAACGAAGAAAATAGGCTTAGTTTCGTGTACGGATCTTTAAATTGCGTGGAATTTCGTTTTACAAAACCATACATAGCGTATGCCTTTGGAATTATGTAGTTTATGTGATCCATGAAAGTAAATTTGGTATCAAACATAACTCCTAGGTCCAGTGATTCATTTCTTAAGGAAAGAACATGGGAACTAATGGAATAAGAGCTAAGGACATTAATTAATCGTTTGCTGTACCTAACGTAGAAACATTTTGACACGTTCAGAGGCAACTTATTACGAGAACACCAATTTCCCACATTTACTAGGTCATTTTGAAGAAGTTCACTATCGGAGATTGAATTCACAGACCTAAATATTTTAAGATCGTCCGCAAACAACAGGAATTCAGAATTTGTTATGCAATAGCTTAAATCATTAATGAAGATGATGAATAGAAACGGACCCAAAGCACTTCCCTGAGGAAGGCCAGAAGTAGCCACATACGGGTTTGAGAAAACACCATTGCACTCTACTCTATAAATCCGCCCATCTAAATAAGATTTAAACCAATTTAATATTGATGAATGAAATCCCAATTTCTGCAATTTTGCCAATAAAGCATTATGGGAGACTTTGTCAAATGCTTTGGCGAAGTCGGTGTAGACTACATCAACTTGATGATGACTGATAAACGAGTGGATGCAAAAAAGATTAAACGTAGCTAAGTTAGTGGTAGTTGACCTTCCAGGCATAAAACCATGTTGGTTAGGACTGATGATCCGACCAGCAAGAAAAGTTAGCTGCTTAGCTACAATTCGTTCAAACATTTTTGAAACATTACTTAGCTTTGCAATTGGCCTATAATTTGAAACAATGTTTTTGTGACCAGACTTGAATATAGGAGAAACTGTGGCAAGTTTCCATCTATGCGCAAATACGCCAGTGGAAAGAGACTTGTTGAAGATCATTTTTAGGGGCTCACAAAGAACACCTATACAGTTTTTCAAAATAAATGGAGAAAGGCCATCGCAGTCTAATTTTCCTGAGTCGTTAAAACTCTCAGCCGCCATATGACAGTCCAAATCAGTAACATCTAAGCACCCAATATTTAGCATCGTGGCAATGGCACCGAGTGAATCATCGTCATTCCACAGCGAGCTCGGTTCAAAGTTAGATACAAAATACTTAGCAAATAGATTAGCGACCCCAATATCAGAAGAAGCTGAAAGACTTTCATATGACATATGGGAAGGAAAGTAGGAGGTTGTACGTTTAGAATTGATAAAGTGCCAGAATGACTTAGGATTGGTAATTAGTTTACACTCTATATCAGCAATATATTGGCTGTATAAGAATTTATTGAGGAACTCAAACTCACGCTTATGTTGTTTGTACCGATCAAAGTCGGCAGCTTCACCGCTTTCTATGTAGCGCTTATAGAATTTATTTCGGAGATTTTTGTATTTTTTTAGTCCTTGTGTGTACCATGGTAGTCTATAAGAACTTTGAACTCTAGTTTTAGCATATCTGCCTATAATAGTAGAGAGAAAAGATATAAAAACTTCATAGGTTGTATTCACATCCGCATGCGAGAGGACTTCCGCCCATCTGATATTAGAAATATCACTACGGATAGAATCTAAACTGCTAGAATTAATATAGGTAAGAGGCAAGCGAGAATTATTTGGAGAGAAAATATAACAAGTAATTAAGATTAATAGGGGCTTGTGATGAGCATCACACGCGGCTAGCGGATTATCGCTGCAGCATAGAGTAAGGCATAAATCAGGGTGTACAAAAATTAGATCTAGAAGCTTATTTAAGTTATTAAAAACATGGTTAATCTGGACTAATCCCATACTAAGAAGCTCATCGATGACTAAGATTTCATGAGGAAGATGCAGATTACTGGGAACCATTGCTGAAGACTCAAGATCATGAGCCCACACGAGCGAAGATAGGTTGAAGTCGCCCAAAACACATATATATTGGCCATCTTCCAGCTCCTGGTATAGGTGGGCAATGTTGTCAACATGCGCTTTATATAAATCAAAACTGCTGCTTGGGGGTATGTATGATACTGTCAGGAAAATTGTTTCCATCGGACCAGCGAGAGATACACAGAGTTGGTCGAGCAGAGAATCCTCGTTCTGGAGACAAATAGCAATGCAACGCAGCTCACGCCGCACAGCAATTAAAACTCCGCCACCTCTGGAGCATCGTGTTTTAACGGAATCTCGATCCTTACGGAACACATGATAAAGATTTGTATCGAAGAATTCATTATCGAAGAAATCCATGTTGAGCCAGGTTTCAACAAAAATGATGACGTCATGATCACCATGAGACGTTGCCTGGAAAAGGGATTGAGCTTTCGTACGCATACCACCGATATTTTGAAAATAAATATTGAAATTTGTATTGTTAGCGCATATCCGGTCATCCATGGTCATGCTATCAATAACTGGTCCAGCATCATGGCCCGAATCCGTAAGAGGCCTCGCTGGGATTTTATCATAATTAATAAAATTATTTGTAAGAACCTTCAGTAAAGTAGTGGTACGGATACGAATAGGCTGGTGATCGGCGCTCCAAATATTAGGTGGGCAGTCAATATAAGCATTCAAGATATAACTGCACGCAGGTGAATCCACTCCTGGTAATAATGAGCGAGAACGTTCTACAGCAGCCGCAGTCCATTGTTGTTGTTGATGGCGAAAGCATCTCCAAAGAGCACCTTCAGAGAGAGCACTCTGAGAGAGTTGTTGTAGAAAGTCGAACGTCAGAAAGGTAGAGACGGAGAGCGCATGACTATTAGGCGATGAAGAGTAAGAATCCACCCGATTTTCTAGGTAATTCCGGAGAGAGACGCCAGATGATGAGAGCGCAACTCCGAGGAGCGCGCCGATATTAGAGCCAGGCGGACGGCGAATGTCGCGCACAGCGGACAACAAAAGCTCCAGCTGATGTTGTTGACGGTGCAACGGGAGAGAGGCGCAAGATGATGAGAGCGCAACTCCGAGGAGCGCGCCGATATTAGAGCCAGGCGGACGGCGAATGTCGCGCACAGCGGACAACAAAAGCTCCAGCTGATGTTGTTGACGGTGCAACGGGAGAGAGGCGCAAGATGATGAGAGCGCAACTCCGAGGAGCGCGCCGATATTAGAACCAGGTGGACTGCGAACGTCTCGCAAAGCAAACAACAAAAGCTCCGGCTGATGTTGTTGATGAAGCATCAGGAGAGCCACGGAAAGTGATGTGAGCGCAACTCCGAGGAGCGTGCCGATATTCAAGCCAGGCGGACGGCGAATGTCGCACAAAGTGGACAACAAAAGCTCCGGCTGATGTTGTTGATGGTGCGTTAGGAGAGAGTCAGAAGATGAAGAGAGCGCAGTGAGAAACGCAAGCAGCTGCCGATGTTGTTGCGAAAACGACTCCGACAAATGAGGAAAGGCTTGCAGACGATGTCCCGCAAAAGTATCGACGCCAGTGGCGTCGAACACTAGGGGTTTTTTGACGGCTGACTTGATGATGAAGTTGGTCCAGGCTCCGGCAAATTAGATAAAATTCCATCCCCTACCACAGTGGCCCGCTCTCTATGAATAAATCTTTTGACCTTAACTGAGTTCGGCCAGAAATCGTTTTTGAAGACTATATCGTAAAGCTGATCAGGGATACCAAGCTTGAAATTTACAAATTTTAAAGTTTGAACGTCGACATCTTTTTTTACAAGCTTTGCACAAGTGAGAGAACTAGCATCCACCTTAAGCTTGGTGGACACATATTTTAAAACAGCATTCGGATCTGTATCAGTTGCAAACTTTCCGACATGCAAAAATTTCTTGGTCGGCAAAACATGAAGGTCTTCAGCATTAGGAGCCACTCCAACAACATGTTTATTGGGCTTGTTGTTGTTCCTTCTCCTCTTATTTCGTACTTGTATGAAATTTCCTCTCTCCATATCCAGAGCATGATTAGAAGGGTCAACGACCGCGGAAGCCGTAGCAGCAGCAGCCGCATATGACAGGGGAGCTGCAGCTACGTTGGTAGGCCTCGGTAGACGAGGTTTCGGATTTACATTCTGATGCAATGCATCATCTTTAGGGGGGAACGCCTCCATGAATTTATTTTGAAGGCCCTGATATAAGCGCTCCAGGGCTTTCAATTTTTCATCGAATTCATCTATTTTAGAATGCGAATCATTCGCAACCACACAGCTATCACATTGCCATAGTATATTTGGATTTAATAAGAGTTTGAGCACATCCTCCGGTAGGGCTACGCAAGAAGTATGATAGGCGCGACGGCACAAAGAAGAGCAGCGAACAGCATCCGAAGCGCGAAGCTGGGCCAATGTAACATCGGTTTTGCACTCGGGACAGCGGGGAAGTAACATAGCGAGAATTTAAGCACGTCTGGACGCAAAGAAAGCTAGATGACGACTGACGACATATTTTCTACAGATAAAAAATACTTTCTTACTTGTGTAGACAAATTATCAAAATTTTCAATTGTTCAACCAATCGCTTCCAGAACCATTGCAGACGTACAAACCGCGATTTTACAGCTTATTAATTTCTATCGACGAACAAAAACCATATATTGCGACAATGAGCCTTCTATTAAATCCGAAACAATTAAGACCCTTCTAAGTAACCAGTTTGACATACAAATTGTTAATGCACCGCCACATCATAGTACGTCAAACGGACAAGTGGAAAGATTCCACAGTACACTGGCAGAAATTGCACGGTGCTTAAAAATCGAAAGAGGAATTAAAGACACGGTTGAACTAATACTTCTCGCGACTATAGAATATAATAAAACCATTCACTCAGTAACAAATAAACGACCCATCGACGTAATACACTCGTCGACCATAGAGCTAAACACAGAAATTAGGGATAAAGTTTTACATGCACAAAATATTCAACTGGAAAGATTAAATAAAACAAGACAAGACAGAAATTTTCAGGTAGGAGACAGGGTCCTTGTAAAATCAAACAGGAGATTGGGAAACAAACTCTCAAATTTGTATTCTGAAGAAATTATAGAAGCAGACTTGGGGACCACAGTCTTAATAAAAGGGAGGGTGGTCCATAAGGATAACTTGAGGTAAATTAAATAAATCTTATTTTTCTTTTTTCTCCAACACACTAGGTTTTGGACAATAATACTTCTCGCCGTATCCATAACAGCAAAAATGACCGACTACACGACTTCAAATTACATACCAATCATGGACGGGGATGTAACTATTTGGAAAGACTTCCAATACCTTAAGCACTCAAGTAACCTAACTTTGTTCTCGGAATTAGTAAAGGAAACAGAAGAAATGAGAAACCATTTCCCTCAGTCACATATGAGACAAATATTAGATTCAGATTTACGACACATTAGGACTCTCATAGGTACAGTAAATATTCATCATAGACACGCAAGAAGCATTAATTTATTAGGTACTGCATTAAAAATTGTAGCGGGTACTCCAGATTTCGATGACTTCGAGAACATAAAATTTACACAGAAAGAACTCATAGAATCAGAAAACAGGCAAATAAATATTAACACAAAGACCCAAGAACAAATAAACAGCATAACAAACGCGGTAAACATTTTGGTAAAAAATGCAAAAACAAAACAGATAAATACAGAAAATTTATATGAAAATTTGCTATCAAGAAATAGAATAATTATTTCCGAACTCGAAGCTTTGATGCTGTCAGTTACACTTGCGAAAATTGGAATAATTAACCCCGCGATTTTAGACTCAAACGATTTACAAAATTTAATCAATGAACATTCTACAAATATTACTATTACTGACCTAATGGAAGTCGCTCAAATAAAAGTTCTATTAGATAATAATTTTTTACACTTTATATTAAAATACCCTAAGCCTTACATAGCATGTAAAAAAATAATCTTGCACCCCGTTGAACACAACGGCACTATTCTTAATTTTGCTGAAGGCGATACTATAGCTGACTGCGGTAACAAAATTATGCCGATTGGAAACTGCACCGCTGCCCTTACAACAACGTTCTGCAGAGAAATGCCCTACACAACATGCGCACAACAACTCCACTCAGGGGGCAACGCACACTGTTCGACTCGCACGAGCCACCTCGAGCCGCTAACAATCATCGATGACGGCGTTATTATTCTCAACGACGGAACAGCTACGATCAACGGACAACTTGTAACTGGAACATTTCTCGTTACATTCGACGAAGAAGCAAAAGTAAACAACACCATTTACCGCAACGTAAAGAACTACGTAAAGAAATACCCAGCGCCAGCCGCATCAACGGTCATTAACATTACGGGCCACCAAGAATTATTGAGCTTACCATACTTGCAAAAATTAAATATGGAAAACTTACGATACATTGGTGAAATGGAAAAGGGGCTGGTAAAAAAGCCGATAGTATCTGGCCTGGCCGCGATCGCCTTTTTGGCCATATGCTTTACTATTTCCAAGCTCTATCAGAGACGCCAGCGGGTCCGTCGCCAGCATGACCTTCAAGTTATTATTGACGGTTTCAAAAAGTCCGAGGACGTCCTTCATCTAAGTGGGGGAGGAGTTAACACGATCACCCAGCAACAAGAAAGTTCCCAGGCTAATCCCGCATAACGAGACGGGAATAATGCAAGGCCAGCGACACCTGCGGACATTGCACAACGACGGTGCTACGGTCAGCGCAATCAGCGGGCAATGCACTGCGACGGAAGCAGCGGTTGCCCAACCCAATGCACAAGTCGCCGGGTCAGCAGTTTCAGAGCATAGGGCTAGCTTACATTTTAAGAATTTATGTACTTATGAGTTAGTTGAATTTTGGAAATAAATCGTGACGGTCATCGCCGCGCGAAACCAAACTCGTCTCGAATAATTAATTTATATATTATAATATATATTTTTAAATATATTTCAGAATTACAGAAAATATATTGTTAATAACCGCATTGCATTCTAAAATCTACATACATCTAAGAAAAAATATTTAGTTTATTAATATAATAAATATGTTAATACAACTTTATCTATAAATATTTATTTTTCTAAATATAAAAAAAACAATATTTGGATGAAAAATGTAAAACGTAGCACTTGGTTTTACAGATTCTGCTATATTAAATTCAAAATTTAGGAATTTAAAATTAAACCATATTTAAAATTATCGTTCCTTGTTCTTTTTTTGAAAGGTGTACATATTTTTAGTAATTTTTAATTTAAAAGAAATAAAGTGTTTAGTTTTGAAACTTTGTTTTTTGATGTTTAGATTTAAAGAGACTTTAGTAAGGTGTAAAATAATATTTTGTTACATGTCATACTTATTTATTTCGTATTTAGATTTATTAAGATTTTAGTTAGTTGTAGAAACACCTGCTTTTCGCAGTGCATGCGTGCGCCTGCTGGAGGGACTGCGCTGAATGCAACGCCTGTGCCAAGGACATCGAGGAGCAGGAGCCAGCGCAAATGCGGCCCCAAACCCGTAAACGCCCGCTCACACGTAACGATATAACTTGAAAATGCTGTTAGCTACGAAAATTTGCTGTCGGACTTTTTGCCCGGGAGTAGGCCTAATTTGACTGCCGCCCCTCGGACTTCTGGCCGGAAATGCCACCCCCTTTTTGGCCCATCCAGCGGAAATGCACGCACCATTGCATCAGTATCTGTATGCGTGCAATTGCAAATTTATGCACTGCGCTGTAAACAAGGCAAACATTTCCGCCATCGAGTGTGCGAGTGCGAAATTCGAATGCGTCGCACAATTGTGAATTATTTACAGCATACTTTGGGCGAGTGGCGCGGTGACTTTGACTCGATTCGTTTCGATTCGATGCGATTCGATTCGAGGCGATACCATGCGAGTCTGGTCAGCGACAAACCTAATTACAGTAGCAGGCGGCAACCATTTGGACGTGGGCAAAAGGACCCAGGACCCAGTACCCACGACCCAGTACCCCGAACCTCTTTGTGCACTCGTTTACCCGCGCAAATTGCTGTCCATTCAGTTAGCTTTTAGAGTCCTTTGCCGCACGCACACCTCGCCAAAAATTCAACAGCCGGGCCACATAACTTTCGATCCCACCGACAACTGACTTTTCAACTCCGGCTGAAAACACAACTGCTCCTTTTCCCTGGGCCCGCTGTCAAGTGGGAGGTCCTCCGGCAAAAAGTGGGTAAAAACTGCCTGCTGCAAAATATTGTGCAATGCGCTGCCAAATAACAAAACAAAATAAAAGTTGCCGGGGACCAGAGATGCACAGCAGAACATAACATAAAAAGCTGAATAGATTAGCCAAAAAGTTGCAAGAAATTTACAAACTAAAAATGAGGAAAAGAGAAAATGCAAGCTACAAATTGTGATCATTACCTAAAGTTATTTTTAAACCTTTCTTTATAAAAATGGCTTACATTGTTTTGAAAAAGGCAGCTTTGATTAAAATACAAATATGGTGTAAATATGTCCTTTTTGGGCCATGTCCTTTACTTAAAAACAGAGAAAAGGGCCTAATTTAAAGATACTAATAAGAAACTTGAAGGTTGTTTCCAATTTGGGTTTACCTATCATTATAATTTACTGCTAATTGTTTGGTAACATCGGCTTGGACAATAACGTCGTTACGAAAGATTTTTCATTCTGATTTTGGACTTTCACATGTTTTTTGGTAGGGGTACTTTATCTCTGGCAATATCGTTCTGGAAAAACCTTCTTTAAAAAAAAGACAATATGGCAGCACTAACAGAAACATGAAGGCGGAGTGTCGATTTTTAAACAATGGGTAAAACCTATATAAGGGGTATTTACTAGACAAATAACACACTTCTTGTATATTAGAAATAAACTGGTTAGATTTCTTAAAGGTTAACGAGGGGTTTTATGGCATAGTCTATAATGTGAAAACTATTCCCCTTTTTTTTGATTAAGTACACATAAATGTTTCCTAAATAATTTTTAAACATTTCTTTGAACAGGATCTCTTAAAACAAGAAAAAAAAACAATCTTCAGATAACATGCTGATTAAAATATATCTTGAAGATACAGTTAACTTTTGTCCGACTGGCCGCATATACCCCTTTATAACCCTTTTTTATCGGAGATGAGTACATCGAGTGTAAACAGCAACAACGAAAAACCTTTAACGGCAAATGTCGAACCTCGACCCTCGACTGTCGAACTCTCTGTGTTGGTAGTTGTTAGCTGGCATTGGTATTGGTAGTCTTCTGGTTTGGGCCTGCTTTTCGACGGGCCCAAATGCGTTTGTCTGTCGCTGTGTCTGCGCCTGTTTTATTTTACTTTTGCATATTTTTTGGCGTGTTTCAACTATACTGCGGCGCTGTCTCTACATTTTTCAAGTTGTCTGCGTTTGACGTGCACGGATGGGCGCTCCACTGCGTCGGCGGTGGCAAAAGGGGGTGGCAGAGGGGTGGCAGGGGGTGGCGGAGCGGCAAGGACGGCGGCGGTTGGCGTAGTTACAGTTTTGCCCATCGACTGGTTTTCCCCGCGCTCCTTGGTGCGGTTGTGGTTCGTTGCTTGGTTATCGCCAGCGCCACCACTCACACAGCCAAAGACCACTGCCTGCACCACTACGAGTGCAGCGGCAACTGCAGGTGCACTGGGAGAAATATATAGCCTAGTTTGAAATTAAATAAACTGTGTCTTTTCCATTAAAATGTTTATTTATTACAAAAGATACTGGCGGAATGGAAGACGAAGTGCCTCTAAATACTTTCAACTTGATTTTGTAATGTTCCTTAGTAATCCAAAATATATTATTTTTAATGGTACGATTTTAAACACCTTAAAATCCAGTTTTCGGCATTGTCAAAATTATTATTTTTTTGGATTTATTACAATTGAGTGTTATTGAATATCTTGAATTTTTGAGAACTGACAATCTTAGGAATATATATAGTTTTCTAGTCCATAAATTCTTCTTTGAAAAATATTACGTTAATTTTGTTTTGATTTTTGGTTTATTTTTTATTAAGCAACTGTATATAGTAAGTTTTTTTATAGTTGAAAATTCGTCATATTTAAACCAACTTCTTTAGAGCTAAAACAATTTTAGGGACCAACTCCTTTGAGATAATTATAGCTGTAGGTTTAGGAACTTATTGGTTTATCTAAAAATTTTTTTCGATCTTTCAATAGCCCACCCCAATCTTATTGCTCTTATCGATCAAGTGTACCCATTTTTTTGAGTGCACACCAGCAGAGGCAGCAACAACGACTTGGGTGCTGTCGGTGAGCCTGTTTTTTAGTGCCTTCCGTAACCATTAAATTTTACGTTTTTATTAGCGCGCACACAGACACACACACAGTCACACACACATACAGAGAAGGGAAAGGCCGAGCGCGGCCAGATAGTAACCCCCCACCTCATCACCCCCACCACCCACAACCGCCCACTCTGCCGACAATTTTTGAATATTTCCGTTTTGGCTGGCAGTTTTCGGTTTTCGGCTTGTCTACAAAATGCAGTTTTGCATGCACTTTGGCCTCGGCGCAAAAAGTCAACCGAAAAGAGACAATAATAAGTGCACAGCACAAAGAACGGAACCAAAAAAAAGGGCGAAAAACAGCAAAAACACGGCGAAAAAAGGAAAACCAAGGAACGTGGAAAATGGAAAATTGCATTGCGCTTGGAAGTATGCTATGGTTTTTATTTTTGCCCACCTTATCAACGTCTCAGATCGGTTATGGCTGATGGGAAAGGGGTTTTGGGATGGGGCAGTGGCAAAAGTTAGCCAAGATAGCGAAATATTGTCGCCCAACAAGGACCTGAATATTTTCGCAATTTTCAGGGCCTGCAGCACAAAAAAAGGAAGAATAAAACGCAATCCACTAACTATAAGGAAGTTCGAGTTGCAATCGTGGGCGGTTCCAAGCGAGTTGCGGCAACCCAAAACGGTTGCATGTTCCAGGGGAAGAGCTTTAATGTGTTTGAGCCTAGCCAAAAGCTACTCAAACCTTTGCAGAAGCCTCTAGAAAAGCTCAAACCTTTGAGACCAAACTAGTTCGACCCAGCCTTTCGGATCTAACAACTTGTTTGACATCCACAATATCTAGGTTGCAGGGTTAAGAGGATAAAAAACTCTTATACTTTGTCCGGACTCAACATATTTGAGATAAAATAGATATTTTAAAAAGGTAAATAGAAATTATTTTTAAAAAATAATTACATTAAAATTTTAAAAATGTTTTAAAGTATGTACATATGTATTTTACGAAATACAATACTCCTAATATATTTTAACTTATTGCATGTTAATATGAAAGTATGGCTAAACTTTAGTGATAAAAAAATGTAGTAGCAATAAATAAATAAATTATTAAAATAATATGTAAAAACACATAATTTTGATAAACCTGCTTTAGATGAATTCAACATTTCACAATTATAAAAATCGATGGAAATTTTAGAAACATAATATAAAATAAACACCAAAATTTGGGAAGACTTTTGGTATTTCTTCCTTAGATGGATGCAACATAAAAATTGCCAACATTCTTAAGTTGAACATTTTTTAATTAGCATTACCTTGTTTTATATAAAATTAAAGAGGTTAAAAGGACCAATTAGTAGTTTTGATCGCATTGATACCCCGAACTAAGTAGACCCGCCGGAAGACTCAAAGTAAGGCTCAACCTTTCGGAACAACCGCACCAAAATTAACCGAAACGAAAATTCAAAACCCATCGGACCTAACCGCTGCCAGTCAGGACCCTCACAGATCTGGAGACCCTAATCACAGGACCCAAGATATAATGGAGCTGTGCCACAAGTTGCGAGTGCAGTTGAACGACTTCTTCTACGTGAATTACCCCTATATAGCTCTATATAGCGGAATGGGCGTGGCCATGACCGCCTACTTGCACTACCAGTGGAAAATGCATCACTACGATCTGATGTACTGGAAGCATTTGGCGGAGGCCTTCTCGCAGGAAATTGACTTCTTTCAGCTGGCCATTCTACTGGTGATATTCGCGATTAATGCTATTTTCGTGTTTATTATCCTGAGCGTGTATTTGCGCCCAACCATCGATAACAATGGTGAGATGTCGCTGCTGGAGATCAAGGATCGCTATGCCCGCTTTATCCTGATCCGGCTGATAGCCTGTTTGGATCGCATCCAGTCCAAGTTGTCGGCCAAAAGGAAGAGTCTCACCTTTCAGCACTATGCCAGGGCCCATACGAATATGGTAAAGGCAGTGGCCCTGTTCCGCAAGGATGCACGCAAGCTGATCCTGCCCAACGAGTCGGAGATCCTGATGCCCATCGAGGACATCTATGGCGTGGCCGAGGACGAGGAGCGACTCCTGCGGCGATCGGGCTACTACAAACTGATCATCGACACCACGGACGAGACAGTGAAGACTCTGTTCAATGCCAAGTGAGGCAATATCCTGTTCTAACTACCTATCCCAACCAACTAGCTGATCCGGTTCCGATTCAAACTTTGAGTAAACTGCAGTTCCCCCACTAATTGCCTTTATCTACTACTACCAAGCGAGGCTCGCCTTCGCAGTCCCCCGTTCTTAAAGCCGTTTTATTGTCTCAATTGTTTGCCTTTGCCAGCTTTTTATGGCCGTATTGTGCGCCGGGCCAACAATAACAGGCCAGTCGGAGACTGTCAGCCATCCCCATCCCCATACCCATACCCATACCCCAATAACAATAATGGCAAAAGAAACAGAAACAGGAGCTGTAGCAGTAGCAGTTGCAGAACCAGAAACAAAACTCCAACCAGAAACAGAAACTAAAACTAAAATGCCAGCCCATGTCTGCACAGCTCAAAACAATATCTAATGTTGTCTACGGCAAAATATTTTGCAAGCGTCTTTTTGTTTTGCCCGCTTTTTGTGTCCTTCAGGCTTTTGTGTTCCGACTTGTCTTTAAAATTAGCTAAAAGGCTGTGTAAATTTAAGTCAGGGTGGGGAAGTGTTGTTTGTACAGAAAAATGGTGAAGGCATAGGCTCAGAAAGTTCCATTTAAAAGTTTCATTTAGTGCCAATAAAAATCGTTCAACCTTTTAAGGTTTAGGTTAAGGAAATTTAACTTTATTAATTTGCTCGAGTTATTTCTTAAAAGTTAATATTAAAAACTTTTGAAAACAATTTCGAAGGGTGGCTCACAAATCATTTGGCTTTAAAAATTCGATTTTAAATATATTTTTAGGTGCCTGAAAGTAGGCAGTGAATAAAGGTTAGTCCTCTGAACTTAAAATAAATTGTTGCATACTTTTAGACACCTAATATGTAATAAGAAAGGGATTCAAAAACCCTAGTGATTCGTGAGAGCCCCAAGTAATAGACTTTTAAAACATAGCTTTAAGTTTAAGTTAGGCTTATGTTTAAACTTCTAGATCTGATAGAAACAGTTTTCCTGCTATAACATTTTCTGAGATACAATTTGAAAAAATTTTTAATGGTCTATTTAAGACTTCCTTTAACACATGGGCTAATGCTCGCGTTATCCAAAAAATTCCTTCATCCTTTCCAAGGACTTCAAAGCATTGCACGCATCGCTGGGCGCCAAAAAGTAGGCAACAAAAGTCTTGATAATGAAAAGCCGAGAAGCGCACGCACTTTTAACTTTATTTTGGAAGCTAATGCGCGAATGGCCAAAAAGTGACAGCCTAATTTCGGTTAATGTGCCGTGTCCTTTGCTTTTGGCCATAAATAAGCGCAGCACGTGTGTGCTCGTTGGCCGGAATGTGGCAAACTGCATTACTTCATTCACAATGCGCACTTTTTTTTTTCACGATGATGATGATGGTGGGGGATCCCCGAATCCAAACTCCACCCACGGCGAAAAAGACATTAAGTAGATTATGGTCTGATTGCATATTTGCGGATATGCGCGCCATAAACACGTTCAGACGTGCTGCAACCGCAACAACGGCGAATGGCCAAAAACACGGCAGCGCAACAGCCGAAAGCCAGCGCGAAAAAATTCACATGGCTGTAACAAAACAAAAATCACAAGAAAAAGGGAAAAAATAGCAAATAAAACTTAACAAGAGCATAAAGAGCGGGGAGCAAAGAGAAAAGAAATGCGAACAAAACATGAAAACGTACGCGCATCTAACCGCAGACAAAATGACGCCTTGCCACGCCTCCCCGCCTTATAAACCAACCACTGCCCACATATTCCCCTACACAGGGAGAAAATTATTTGATATTTCAAGACAGTTGTCAAAACAAGTAAAGAAACAAATGTTTTTTAAGAGTAAGTAAAAAATATTACCCGTTCCAAATTTATTATCCTAAATATAACACTCACTAGAAGAAATTTCATGATAAATATTATAATAAAATGTATTTAGATGTATCTATGTAGAATTCCTATGTGAAGTCTAGTATATTGTAGTCCAGAAATAAATCATCTCCACATATTATAGTATGCCGAGAGTATAGTTTGTTTTCTGTTTAATAACAGGACAATTTATTAACCTTCACTTAGGTTTTTAAAATATAAGGATAGATATTTATATTTCCTAAAATATCAGAACCATTACTTGACCAACCGGGAGTGATTTAATCTTATTATAATACTTAGGATAGAGGATTATATTACTTAAAGATTAAAAACTTGTTTTAGTCTTGTTTTTAGATTAGATTTTTCGACAAGTATTTAAACCTTGTAAAAATCTGCCTAGTAAAAACTGAGTTATGGTACCAAAACTGCTAACGGAAAAATATGTTTCTTCGTTTTCTGGCCACATCTCCTTGTTGAAACCATTAAGTCAACCCTAATCGATATTAGTTGCTCTTCTAATCACTCTTAAATATTAGTTTTATAAAAAATATGACTTTTTCCCTGTGCAGGCATGTGCAGCTTGCCTTTGGCTTGTGCTTCTGCTTTTGGCTTGGCGGAAAAGGACAACAAAGGCGGACCTGCGACTGTATTTGTGTCTGCCGGAAGCAGAGAAAATTTTCCAAAAACACATGTAGCTTCCCCGTGAGTCCGTGTGTGTGTCTGTGTATGTATGTGTGTCATAAACCCAAATAGCAGCTATTACTTTATCGCCGAGGCAACACCACAAAATGGCTGTCTATTGCAGCTAAATGCTGCCAGCGGCTTTGCTTTGCATGTGTGGGTGAGTGGGGGGTGGATATGGGGTGACTCAATGGGTGGGGTGTTAATTCGCTCAGGTGGAAAGCGGCAAACGACCCGCAAGCAATAAACAAATAATCATAAATAATGTTGCCTTTTTAACATCGACTCTAAATTAGCTATTAATTGCACCACCGTCACCGCTAATGCCCACCCGCATTGTGGGTCAAAAACCACACCCACCGCCCACTAACCCACCTCCCACACCACCCACATTTGTGGGTGGCTTGGGGGCCATTCCAATCACAGCTGGTTCAATTAGGCTTACGCCTTTGTATGCAAATGCTGAGCCATATTAGCATACTGCTGGTTCGTATTTCGTTGAAGTGCGAACTATGGGTTGGATTGGGATGTGGGTTTCACTTAGGATGAGGGATAGAACAGGAAATTCCTGAGTACCGTGACCTTTGGTCATTATATATATTTATTTGGCTCACAATAAATGGTTACATAATTAAAGTCGTTTTAATTGGGTCAGCTTTGTAAAGTAACTTTAAGCATCGAAAAATAATACCTAATAGCTTACAATCAATAATACCTTATCCTTAGATACGCACCTACTAAAAAATGTCTATTATGAACTGTCTAATCATTAAATGTTTTTTAAAAATTGTATAAGCAGTCTACAAAATTTAAATATGGTTTAAAATTTTTTTAAGTATTTAAAATTTTGTAAATGTGTAATATAAAAATGAATGTTGTTTTAATTAATATTATTTTCTGTTCCACTTTATTGTGGGGGAAATAAGGGATTTTGATAATTTTGCATTTGTGAAAAATTCTGTTTTTAATAAGTCTTTAAATGGACTGATACATGGTCATGCTCCACATTCAAAGAGCATAAAAATGTGATCAAATCATGATTTAATTGATTTAATAGCATTTAATAAAAGTTTTAATATTTAATTACAATGAATTCACTGCTTTTTAAAAGATATGTAATGAAACCATTTGCCCCAACAAAAATATCACAAAATAAATAAGTAATGAGATGAAAGCGGCTCATCAAAAACCATTTTAATTAATAGCCACAAACTAAGCATTGCAATAGAAATAATAAACAAATATTAAGGCGATACAGACTGAAGGCTTTAAAGTTCTGGCACTTGAGACCGAGGCACCCACTGTGCCTGGTGGGGGGCACTTTAAATTTGATTTGATATGATTGCCATGCAGAGGATAATTTCACAGCATGAGTTACAGGAAATTCAGTGGGAGGAGAATGGGGGGGGGGGGGCTGGCTTAGCATATGCACACGGACTTCAATCAGCTATGTAAAATCTATGTAAAATATTTATATTGCACTGATGCATCCCGGGGGTAGCCGGGTCGATCTGGCTGCGTGCGTATCCGTAATCAGGAGCACGGCATGGCCCAAGGATCTCAAGGAGTGGCTGCACGGCATTTGCATAAACATTGCAAATACATGCCGGCCAGATGAGATGCACTCCGCCCCTGGACGCACGCCACTTGTTATGACATTTTGATTATTTATTTAGACAAAAGAGTCGGCCAGTCCGGTTGAGTTTCTTGTTAGTTATATTGCAGCTATAAAGCTATGGAGAGCTCCGACTTCGGACTTCGCCAGAAAGGCCAACGTAAATAGTTTGTTTTGGAAGAAACCCCTGGAATTATTATCAAATAAATAAGTGCTCGAGTAAACAGAATGCCGTAGCCGTAGCCGATTTGAAAAACTTTCAAGTGCTCCAACTACTTCTACTGCCACACACCACAACACACAAACTGATAGCTCATGTGCGTCCTTATGGCAAATCTATGGCTGGCAACTTTGTCTGGACCAGCCTTTGAGTTTGGCCAAAAACCCGAGTTGCCTCAAATGCAGCATAAGTAAATGTTGGCAAATAAATATGCATGCCCGTGCGGAGATGCAGATGCAGATACAGATACAAATACCCACACACACACACTCGGATGCATCCCTATTGCTGCATTTTTCATAGCTCTCAGTGCGTTCTACGTATTTATTGGGCAGCCCCAATTGCGGCCAGCATAAATCACTTAAAATTTGTGCCAAACAAATATATACGGCAAAAGCCACAGGATGCTGGATTTTCATGGTAAAAGTCAGAGGCAAAAATGCTTATGCAAGCTAAACAAGTTTAAATATTTATGCAAATTAACTGCAAGTGAAACATTTTTAAACTTTAATGGTCATAAATGCCTTAAATGGTCGAGGCGAAACGTTTGAAATTAAAGAAAACTTTAAATAATTGAAGCCATCAAGAGGACGAAAAATTGCCCAGAATGGCCAGACAAACTCAAGGTAATAATGTGTGGAATAAATTAAAAGATATAATAGATGAACTTAAATTAAGTTAGATACAAATTGTGCTCAAGGGGGTTTGATTCAACAATTTCTTTTGATAAAATCTTACCTCATTATAAAAAATACTTTAAATTTAAATTAAATTACTAGCGAATTATATGGATAATAAATCCTGCAGTAAATTTGTTATCTGTGAGTTTTAATGCCTACAAATAAAATTATAAGAAAATAAAAACGAACATAAATAAAACCAGCCGAATGTGTCTCTCAATCTGCCTGCAAAATCCCCCAGACAAAGGAGTTTGATTTAAAAAGTAGTTTATGTGTGCTGGAATAAAACGTGGATTAAAAACCCGATCCCAGTTTCGGGTAGTGAAATGACAGAGGGCCTCGAGGCGCATATGCAAAATGAAAACTTTGCTGCTGCCGCAGGCCACTCAGCCAACTGGAGAGGCGAGACCAATGTGTCGTATGCGCAACGTAGAACTTGGCCAGCCGTAAATGGATATGGATGCATCTTGGCAGCGGCAGTCGAGTGTGTGTGTGAGTGCCACACACAGATACTCACACAGCAACGCTCAAACAAAACATGATAACAATTAAAACTTTGTACACTTGGCGTATTTACATTATTCATTTTGGTGTTGGATTCTCTTGTCACATTTCGTACCACTTCTCCAGCACTCATTTTTTATGCCCCTCCTTTTGTTGCATGCCACATTCATCTGCAGACACGTATCTGCAATGTGTCCATAGATCCGCCGAGAGTAGTGATGGGAAATGTAGCAGTTTTTTAAGACCAAAAAGTAAGAACATATTAAAAAAATGTAATCTTGATTACTGATAAAACAATAAAGTAAATACCAATATTTATCAACATTTTGTATTAAATTAAGTACAAAAATCCAATATTCATTACAAATCATAGTAAGTTGTATTTAATATTCCTTATTTCATTTGAAAATATTTAAGAAATTGTAAAAAAATGTTAGATATTATGTTATTTACATTTATTTTGTTTATTTTTATATATGAAATACAATTTTATAATAAAATCAAAATTAGGAATCCCTAAATATTCAAAAATTTAATTAATAAATGGATGAAAATAAATGGTAAAATGTTTAAATTGACTTACATAAACATAAAATAACAATATAAATAAATATAAATAAAATAAATATTATTATTTTTGCTAAGAAAAAATAATCGCTTCCATCTCTTCTGGCAACTGTGCACTTCTTAGTCCTTTCTTTTTGGCCACTTGAATGATGCGCAGCCATCAAGAAAGTGTGTAATCGAATGCTGGGAAAAGGGAAAATGGGTAGTGGAAAGCGAGACAGGGACAGCATGTTAAGCACTTAATGACATTTTAAAATAAATGTTAAATTTATGACAAAACGTAATTACCGGCCAGACCGAGCCTGGGACTCCTGGACAACAGCTACAGGTTCGCGCCGCATGAAATATGAAACCATAATTACTTTAATTAAGCAAATATTTTGTGCCCGCAATTCTTTTCATTATTTGGGCGCGGGGAGGCGCGAGGCATTGATTGAGAGTATTTATTAAATGGCTATTATTGCTGGCACATCGCACAGCGCACGGCAATAAATTGATGCATTTTAATTATCGTTTAAAAGGCCGACACTCGTTGGCACCCCTGGAACTCACCCATTTCCCTGTCGCATCGAAATTAAAGTCCAATCAATGTGGGTAGAAACCTTGAACGTACGTTCAGAAAGGCAAAAAAAAAACATTCACACTTAAAAATATGATTCATCAATCCAACGCTGAGCAAGCCCTTTTGAAATATGTCTTCTTTGAGCATCATTCTCTTAAAAAGCCAAAAGTGCTGAGCTTTCTTTTTAAAAATATTTCACATCGCGAAGTTCTTGACTTGTTTACAATGAGTTCTTTGAAACAAAAGTCTAACAAAGAAAAAAGACATGTACGAATTTGTATATCTTAAACATAAGGCTCAGAATTTAATTTAAACCAAAAAAAAATCATTCAAATCGAAACGCTTCCGTGTATATTAGATTGTACATTTCATTCATTAGCCGATAAGAACGACCCAGTGAACAGTTATCACTGCAGTCTACCATTGATAAAATAAATACCTCACTGGGTTTATGATTGTGGTTTCAACGGTGACTACATGATTCGTTGTTTTAATGACGTCTTATATACATTTTTTTATTGTCAATGAAATATTTACTTTAATTCTAGGATAAACACATTTGTTCACTCTTCATTTAAAACGATAAAAACATAAAAACAGCAAAAATGTAACATACAATAATACAATCAAAAAAAAAGCTAAGCTAATTGTATGTTTATGTTTGTACCTGCGAGCAAACAGACCTACCTCACTGATTCACTTTTCGTTTTTTTTATAAAAGGGGAATCACATCAAAACACAAGCGGGAATGTTGTTCATCGGATCATCTTATTTATTATTTTTTGTATCATACTTTTATGCCATAACAATAAATTGAGTATCCCGTTTCTTATTGGTGAACAGCGATGTGTGATTGACATTGTAAGGCACCGATAATACAGTAACTAAAAGAAATACAACAATTACGGAATTATTTACATTGTAGCTATAACAATTGTTGAGTTTCGAGGACGCACACAAAAAAATATTCTTTCTGAACTAAGAAATATGAAGAACATTGAATAAGTTAACAAAATTTTGCTCTACAACTAAACATTTTTTTATCATATCCAAAATAATTTAGAATTCTTAAAACTCAGGTCGAATATTTTGTTGGTCTCACGTAATCACAACTTTCACTTACTTCTTAGTTATTTTAAACTTTATCATATTTATTGCCGCAATGATAAATGACTAACAAAATAATAACAATAAAAAATATCGAATTTACTGCAATTATCAATGGCTTGCTGTTTGCGTATGTCATCATCTTGATTTTTATTTTAGATAAGTCCAAATAATTGCGGAAATTAACGTTGTTTCGTCTCAAGAACCCAAAAGCGACTGATCGAGATCGCAAAGTCGAGGTAGGATATCGGTTTCCTCAGAATCGATTATAATTCCACGCTTTTCCAACGAAACGTTCGATCAAAGAGAAATTATAGTTTCTCTGTATACATTTGAGTCCCTCTCTTAAGTGACGCTCCTTCCTTATAGTCACTAATTAAATGAGTCAAAATGTTGACCGATTTTCATGTTTGATTTTTCGGTATTTTCAATGTGTTTCAGTATGGGACCCCAAAACTGCACTTCTAAATTCCATAACTTCAGTTATTGGACTCCGATCTTAAAATTTGATACCTCTATCAGTTCGTGGGAAAATTCTCTAATATTTTACACTTACATATGTCTTTTTTAAGATGGTCGAAATTTGAACCCATTTTCATGTTTGATTTTTCGATATTTCCAAGGTGTTTCAGTATGGGACCCCAAAACTGCACTTCTGAATTCCACAACTTCAGTTATTGGACTCCGATTTTAAAACGTGATACCTCTATGAGATCGTGTTAAAATTCTCTAATATTGTACATTTAAATTTTCCTTTTTTAGGATGGTCAAAATTTTAGCCCATTTTCATGTTTGATTTTTCCGTATTTCCAATGTGTTTCAGTACGGGACCCCAAAACTGCACTTCTAAATTCCATAACTTCAGTTATTGGACTTCGATTTTAAAATGTGATACCTCTATGAGTTCGTGGGAAAATTCTCTTATATTTAACACTTACATTTTTTCTTTTTAAGATGGTCAAAATTTGAACCCATTTTCATGTTCGATTTTTCGGTATTTCCAAGGTGTTTCAGTACGGGACCCCAAAACTGCACTTCTAAATTCCATAACTTCAGTTATTGGACTCCGATTTTAAAATGTGATACCTCTATGAGTTCGTGGGAAAATTCTCTAATATTTTACACTTACATATGTCTTTTTTAAGATGGTCGAAATTTGAACCCATTTTCATGTTTGATTTTTCGGTATTTCCAATGTGTTTCAGTATGGGACCCCAAAACTGCACTTCTAAATTCCATAACTTCAGTTATTGGACTCCGATTTTAAAATGTGATACCTCTATGAGTTCGTGGGAAAATTCTCTAATATTTTACACTTACATATGTCTTTTTTAAGATGGTCGAAATTTGAACCCATTTTCATGTTTGATTTTTCGGTATTTCCAATGTGTTTCAGTATGGGACCCCAAAACTGCACTTCTAAATTCCATAACTTCAGTTATTGGACTCCGATTTTAAAATGTGATACCTCTATGAGTTCGTGGGAAAATTCTCTAATATTTTACACTTACATATGTCTTTTTTAAGATGGTCGAAATTTGAACCCATTTTCATGTTTGATTTTTCGGTATTTCCAATGAGTTTCAGTATGGGACCCCAAAACTGCACTTCTAAATTCCATAACTTCAGTTATTGGACTCCGATTTTAAAATGTGATACCTCTATGAGTTCGTGGGAAAATTCTCTAATATTTTACACTTACATATGTCTTTTTTAAGATGGTCGAAATTTGAACTCATTTTCATGTTTGATTTTTCGGTATTTCCAATGTGTTTCAGTATGGGACCCCAAAACTGCACTTCTAAATTCCATAACTTCAGTTATTGGACTCCGATTTTAAAATGTGATACCTCTATGAGTTCGTGGGAAAATTCTCTAATATTTTACATTTAAGTTTTCCTTTTTTAAGAGGGTCAACATTTTGACCCATTTTCATGTTCGATTTTTCGGTATTTAAATGTGTTTCAGTATGGGACTCTGTATACTCTAACGGAGGGCTAGCCGTTTAAGTCGTATGGAAATTGTATATATTGGCACTACATTTATTTTTATTGCAATACACTATAGTGAAGCCTCTGAATCACTCCAGTCTTCCAGCTCAGAAAACTTCAAGATACTAATGTCCATGTCGCCATTATACACAAATTGTGGTCCTCGCAAGCCCCTGGTTGTGATGTGACCGCTGAAGACGGATTCTGGTGGCATGTTGAAAGGTTTGCTGGGATCGTCCTTTCCGGTGATGACATTCTGCAGAAAATCGATTAAGTTCTGCGGACCCTGTACTAAGAACTTCAGCTGCAGCCGTGAATTGCGTTTGGCTTTTGAGTTTGGCAGGATACCATAGGTGTACAGGGTACCATCAGCCTCCTTCTGAGCGCTGTAAAAACCAGGAAAGTACAAGGAATTCTTTATTCGACAAAAGCCTTACCTAAAATTTTGGTTTTTCTTCTCGTGGAGGAGCAGCTCGGCAATGATGACCATGAAGTAGGTACGTTTGTATGCACCGCCAGTTAGCTCGTTCCTGTTTATAATTCCGATAAAGGTGTTGTTGAGCTCTACCTCCAGGGTCCAGTGGAATGGGGTCGATCCGAAGCGCAGGATCCGAAAATTTCGGAATTGCTGCAAAGACAGTGTCGGGTAAGATTGGATATCTAAAACAAAAAGTTACTCACTCGCAGAAGGCTGAACAGAGATAGTGTATACTGGAGGCGTCTAACTTGAAGTGGGTTCTTGAAAACCCTGTCTTCCAAACGGAACAGGAACTGAACAAGGAATTGGCTTAGATGGTCAACTGTCTGGTATACCGAATCATGGAAGAAAAGCAGACTGATGGCGAGGACAGACTCGTAATCCTTATCGGCAAAGTAACACGTAGAGCACCGGATTACCTGTAAAAGACTTTTTGAAATTACCCTTAATACAATAGGATTCCCACCTGCAGCATCATCCTAACACCGTACTCCCGATCACTTTCAGTTGGCTTTTCCCGATGGGCAAATTCGTAGCATTTGTGGCGGTGCATTATATAAGAATTGTTGATGTGTTTCATGTCCTCTGATACCATACGCAATAATTTATGATGGTACAAACCCAAATGCGACATAACCATCTCCAAGATCTCAACTGGCAAGTCCGTCAATCGAACTGGCTCCTTTTCTTGAGAATCTTTCATATGGACATCCATGGATCCATTGTGCCCCGTTCCAAACATTTTATTTTGAGATTAGTTGTGTTTGACTGTGTTTTAAAGAAATATATAAAAGTTATGTCTTGAATAGACAACAAAAACGGAGCTATTATTTTTTTTAAACCTGATTTATGCTTTTTGACCCGAATATTTTCCCAGTGCTGGGATTTTCTCTTTTTTTGGTTTTAATAAAAAAAGATTTTTTCAAAAAAAATTACGTATAAATATGTTTTTAAATTCATAATAATATATAATAAATATGGTCGTATCATATTTTATTACATTCAATTCGTAGATCGGAAGTATTAAAATATTGTAAAATATACGAAAATATTATTTTTATTATTATTGCCTTAATGTTTTTCCAATCGTTACAATATTTGAAAAAATTAGATTCGATAAATTGCCGATAAAAAGAAGGTAACATTGCCGCTAGCGTTAACAGTACTCGATAGCCTAAGTTCACTTTTAACATATGTTAAAGCTAGGAGGATCGTGTATCGGCTATGCAGGGTGGGTGTGTCGGCTAGAACGTGGCGCGTAAGCTATGGCAGCGAGGACACCCCCCTGACATTTTAGCGTGGCCGTTTTACAGACGGTATTTTTGTCGATAATTTCACAATCGCGCACCGCTCCGCGTAATAAATAAGAACGTTTTCACCATTTAATTTGCGAGAATTGAGAAAATTCCAAACGAAACAGGCGAAGCGAGGCGGCTACTTTCGGTGACAGTTCGAGGAAGCCAGTTTTTTCAAACCAAAATTGTGTCAGTGGAAGCGGTGGCCACGCAATCCGGAATCCGGGCGACCGATCGTTGGGTAACCTAGCGAAAACCGAAAATCCGCCGTAGTCATGGCGTTCCGGCTGTTTGGCACGGCCAAAACGATGGCCGGAATGATGCGGCGCAACTACACGGCGGGCTCGCTGACGGGAAAGGTGGGTTTTTCGCACCTGAAGGAGTCCAAATTTATAGCACACTTCTTGCCCACACAGGTCCAACGCACATCCATGGGAGCCACGGGCGCCGGGGTCTACATACTGCCCGCGGAGCTTTCACCCCTGCTCCGCTACATAGTCAAACAGATCCAGCTGCTGTGCAAGAAGCCGCCCAAGGGTTTCGAGAAGTACTTCGAGGCAGGCGGCAAATCCTCGGGCCAACCCAAGGGTAGCGCCGGCGATAAGAAGGCTCCTTCGGGATCGGGTTCCAGTAAATCCGCCGCGGAGAAGCCCAGCACATCCGCACCCGCCTCGGCTAAGCCCCCACGAGCCCAGACGGAAGCCAAGTCGGACTGGAACTTTGGCATGTTTAGCAACAGCACGCGTGGACCGGCGGGCAGGAGCGGCAACACGCCAGGCGGTAGGCCGCTGGGCGAAGGCGGCGGCGGCGACAGGGAGCGGTGGATCCTCCTGGGCGCCATCGGAGCTGTCGTCCTGGTCGGCTCATTCGCCTTCTTTGAAATGGGATACAAGGAGATCTCCTGGAAGGAGTTCGTCAACAGGTGAGGTTCTATAAGAACTAGTTTGTGTTTCATACTGAATTCAAGGAATGTGATATGCAAACTGATCAAAACTCTATAGAAGTCTCTTCTACAATATCATTTTTGAGTTAATCAGGTTGGAACTATATTCCTAAAGTCACCTTTTAACTTAACTTTAACCTAACTTTAAATAGAAGGAAGTTATTTCAACTATTCTATGATTATAAAGCTAAATCTGACACAAAACAACAGATTATGTGAATTTTCAACTTTTTGTATCTTTTTTATCGTACAAAAGTTATAAGAAACGATAACACTAAGATATTAATTATATTACTCCTTGAGAATATTAACATTTATACTTCCAATTATTAAGACTACTTCATTTTTATTCAAATCCATTTTAAATATTCCCAAATTGCAAGCACAAAATCACTGCTGTTCCAGTATTCCATGACCTGATTAAAATGAAATCAAAAGAAACCTTTACTATATTTATAGTTGTTAATCATAACACATGTTTTATTTCCCGCCCATTTCTAGCTACCTGTCCAAGGGCATGGTGGAGAAGCTGGAGGTGGTCAACAAGAAGTGGGTGCGCGTGCGTCTTCAGCAGAACAGCAACAGCGGTAGCGGAGTCTTGTGGTTCAACATCGGCAGTGTCGATAGCTTCGAGCGGAACCTGGAGACTGCGCAGGCGGAGCAGGGAACCGAGTCCATCAACTTTGTGCCCGTGATCTACCGCAACGAGGTGGAGGCCTCCAGTTTGACGGGTCTGCTGCCAACGCTGCTCATCATCGGCTTTCTGGTCTACATGATGCGCAAGTCGGCGGATATGATGGGCGGTGGTCGAGGACGTAAGGGTGGCGGCCTCTTCGGAGGCGTTATGCAGTCCACCGCCAAGCTGACCAATCCCACAGAGATTGGCGTAGGTTTCAAGTAAGATCAAATCACTTATTGTATCCACATTCTTAACTAATAGCGGTTGTTCCTTTACAGGGACGTTGCCGGTTGCGAGGAAGCCAAGATCGAGATCATGGAGTTTGTGAACTTCCTGAAGAACCCGCAGCAGTATATCGATCTGGGCGCCAAGATACCAAAGGGGGCCATGCTTACTGGCCCACCCGGCACGGGTAAAACGCTTTTGGCCAAGGCCACCGCCGGCGAAGCCAATGTGCCCTTCATCACCGTGTCGGGATCCGAGTTCCTCGAGATGTTTGTGGGCGTGGGACCCTCTCGTGTCCGTGATATGTTCGCCATGGCCCGCAAACATGCTCCCTGCATCCTCTTCATCGATGAAATCGACGCAGTGGGTCGAAAGCGTGGTGGCAAGACATTCGGCGGCCACTCTGAGCAGGAGAACACCCTCAACCAACTTCTGGTGGAGATGGATGGCTTCAATACCACAACGAATGTGGTGGTGCTGGCTGCTACCAATCGTGTGGATATTCTGGACAAGGCTCTGATGCGACCGGGTCGCTTTGATCGCCAGATTTATGTTCCAGCCCCAGATATTAAGGGCAGGGCGAGCATCTTCAAGGTGCATTTGGGTAGCCTGAAGACGACGCTGGACAAGAACGAGCTGAGCAGGAAGATGGCGGCTCTGACGCCGGGTTTCACAGGTGCCGACATAGCCAATGTGTGTAATGAAGCGGCTTTGATTGCCGCCCGTGACTCCAAGGACTCCATTGTCCTGAAGCACTTCGAACAGGCCATTGAGCGTGTTATTGCTGGCATGGAAAAGAAGACCAATGTATTGGCGCCAGAGGAAAAGCGAACTGTGGCGCATCACGAGGCTGGCCATGCGGTAGCCGGTTGGTTCCTGGAGCACGCCGATCCCCTGCTCAAGGTATCGATCATCCCCCGCGGCAAGGGTCTGGGTTATGCCCAGTATCTGCCCAAGGACCACTACTTGCTGTCCAAGGAGCAGCTGTTCGATCGCATGTGCATGACCCTCGGTGGCCGTGTGGCCGAAGAGCTGTTCTTCAACCGAATCACCACGGGTGCCCAGGATGATCTGAAGAAGATCACCGACATTGCCTACTCCCAGGTGGTGCGTTTCGGCATGAACGAGAAGGTCGGACAGGTTAGCTTCGATGTGGGCCAGGCTGGCGATCCCATCTTCAGCAAGCCCTACTCTGAGGACACAGCCCAACTAATCGATAGCGAGGTGAGGTCGATTATCAAATGCGCCCACCAGTCCACCACTGCTCTGCTGACCAAGCACAAGGAGGATGTGCAAAAAGTGGCCGAGAGACTGCTGGCAAACGAAGTCCTCAGTCGAGATGACATGATCGAACTGCTGGGACCCCGACCCTTCAAGGAGAAGTCCACGTACGAGGAGTTCGTCGAGGGAACCGGCTCCTTTGAGGAGGACACCACTCTGCCCGAAGGCCTTAAGAGCTGGAACAAGGAGAAGGAGCGACCCGAGCCCCTGGACGCCGGCAGCACGCCCACTCCGCCGCCCACCAAGCCCGTGACTGCCCAGAGCAGCTAGGCTAGAGTTCCTCTATGTCTTGGTCTATGGGGAACTTTGTAGTGCTAGTTCGAGGGTGCCGACATCTCTTTGTTTTTGTTGTCATCCCCATTTGCGGACCGGAGAAGGCCCCGACCTGCGATGCGTAGAGAGGGCTCGAAGGAGTTCCTAGATCTTCTAGAGCTCCAGTTCTCCACGACGCGTACATCATTGTTTTTGCATAATTTTAAGATAGCCCCATGGATAGATAGCTCGTTCCAGTGTTGAGCATATAAGCGACTGTACTAAATTTCCCGTATGCCGTATTTTCAGAATGCAATAAAAAATGGATAAAACTTGTCAGTGTGGAAAAACGAAATTAAACGATGTTTTCAAGTCGAAAAAAAACGTTAAAATGGTTATTTTTTATTGGGGAGATGTGTTAGTGCCTAATGTTGTGCAAAATTAAAAAAGGTTGGAATTTGAACCGCTTGTTCAGAGTAATTTTGGTTTTTTATTAATCACCTGCATTACAGTTTGTTTGAAAGTTTATTAATTTTTTGTTGAAGTATCAATACTTAAAACAACAAAAATGTATACATAAACTAAAAGTGTAATAATACGAAACATTCATGGACTTTATGTCGAGTACTGCCTTAGAATCCAACCAAAGTGGTTAATTTTCGATTTGTAATGAACAAATTTTAATTTCATTCCCTCTAGGGACAAAATTATACCTTCTTGTGAAGCATGTTTATAAAACATGTACTCAAAATCGTTATGGCTAATAACTCCAAGTAATAACATAACATATAACCTTATAAAGTTCTTTCAAATGAACCAGCATTTAACCAACATGGCGGATGATTAATATTTTATTTTTCCTTTTTTTTTAATATTTCATATATACAAAGTCTGAAACTATTAAATTAATTAATATATTTAAATTTAAATAATTAAATTTGCTCTTGTTTCTATCTTCTCGTTACTACCCGAGATTCACGTGCTATTTGTCAGTGTTGTGTCAATAAGTGTTATCATTACTTTTTAATTATGATCAAACACGTTAAGCTAAGTATTTGATTACTTTTGTAAAAGTAATGCTAATGAAGTAGTTCAAGTACTTCATTTATTATTTAGCAATACCGTTTTGAATTTCATTAGCATTTCTATTTTTAAAGTTAATGAAATAACCAATTCATTACAAAAGCAATTATTGGAAACCACTCTGCTGTTTGTGGCAGTGTAAGCTTTGAAAGCTGCTGGCAGTTTAAGAGAACTCTGCTCTTTTCACCGAGCTTTCTCCTCGAACTTTCGCCCGCTCTCTTTCGCTCTCTAGCCGGCTGCCGTGCGCTCTTTTCCGCGCTCCGGCTTATCACTTATCAGCTGTGATGCTGAAGTACATGCGCCATGTGCAGCCGGTAAATAGTGCAACTGCCGCAGTCGCTGCCGCTGCCGACGCAAAGCTCCACCGTGGCAGCAGCAGAGGCAGCAACAACAACAGCGGCAGCAGAGAGTGCAGCAGTGCAGTCGACGTCGCTGCCGCCGGTCGTTTGGGGCCGTCAGTTGGGTTTTGGGGTCTCGCCGCTCAGTGTCGTCTTGTTGGTTGTCGCGTTCGTGTGCGCGCACTGAGAAAAACGGAACGCCACAGTTGCACTTTCAGTTGCAATTCCTCTATATATTCCTCGAGTCCCCCGATTTCTGAGTTGTTCCCCCGCCGCCGCCCGTCAAGTGCGTGCGTTTCAGCCAAACCACAACCAAAACCAAAACAAAACAACTACCGAATCGCGTTCAAGATACAACCTACAACCAATTTTAAGAGGCATATATAGAATAGTTTGAGGCGAGGAGGAAAAAGAACCCTGCTGTGTAGGGCATTTGCATTTTGTTTACCTCGATGGCTGTGTGGAGTGCAATTTGACGATTATATAATATAACAAAATACAAAATAAAGGAAAACAAATAAATGTGCGCGGCATTCGATTTTAATTGCGAACAACTACAATAACCGCTGAAGAAGAAGAAGAGTTAAAGCGCAACCTTCTCACTCATGCCCCAAAGCCCCACCTCCCTCCCTCTCGCTCACTACTGGCCACCCCTCATTGCATTTGTGTTGATCTTTCCTGCAAAATGGCTGCCGGCCGGCAAAATAACGGAAACATTAATATTTGATCGATAGAGAAAGGGAGACAGACCCCTTAGTCATAAATTTGGGGATATATTTCTGAGTTATGGGGTTTTCTTTTCTTATTTTTAACAGAAATATGGGATTGGAATAAAGAAATATACTTAGTTATGAAGGATTTTGCATTCTAGGCAGGAATAACAAAAACAAAAGAGTTTCTTAAAGCTGTAGTGTTCTCTTTTATTATTATAAATTCCAAAATGGTTATGGTTAAGCTTCAATTTTATTTGATTTTTCAATAAAAAGATGTGTATTAACAGAATCGATCATAAAAAATATAATATAAAGTACAAATAAAGATACATCACAATCCCCAACTATAAGATACTAAAAGTATCTAGTATCTCATTTAGATCTATCTTTCATCCATATCTATAAGATACTAAAAGTATCTAGTATCTCATTTAGATCTATCTTTCATCCATATCTATAAGATACTAAAAGTATCTAGTATCTCATTCAGATCTATCTTTGAGCACAAAGCTTTGATCACTCATCCAAAATGGCTGTCTTCAGGCAATCTAACGGTAACTTCGATTACCGATCAATAGAGCGCCCCCTATCGGCGATCACCGGGCACACATGTGTTATTTTAGTTCTGTTTTAGTTTTTGCCTTTATTTTGTTTTACTTTGTGCTGCCAATTGTCGCAATTGTCGGGTCACGTGTTTGTTGCTGCCGCCAGTTAACTTCTGCTCTCGTTGTAACGGTGCATGTTCTCTGCGTGTGGGGGTGTGGGTGCGGGTGTGCGACAGTGTGTGTGTGAGTGTCTGTTTGTGAAAGCTTGCATGCTGCGCGTTATTATATTGTTGTTTTTGTTTTTGTTTTTGTTGGGGGAGTCACTGCATGCAACGCTCTTCTTGCCCTTTCGCACTTGCACTCGCTCTCGCTTCCATCTCTCTCTATCGTTCTCTATTATTTGTTGTTGTGGGTGTGGGAGAGATCAAGGCGCGTATTAAACGCGGAAAATGCAAAAAAAATATATCTATGGAAAACCAAAAAATTCTGGGAGAAAGCAACGGCAAATAATGGCATTAACAACGAAAGTTCAAAGCTGTAAAACTTGAATGCCTGAATTTTTGCCTTAACCAAAAAAAGTTGTGGGAATTTCAGGTGTGCCTCTCTCAGGGAAGGAAAAATGGTTCCAAAAAATTTTTAAACTTTAAAAGTACTTTCAAGTTTTTTAAAGAGTTTTAAAAGTTTTGCAAAATATATATTATGTTTCTAAAATATTCTAGCAATATGGCATTTCCTACTTTGTCTTTGGATATTACGCGTACGTAGACCAAAAACTCAATAGCTCAAGAAAAATAGTTCTTGGAATTTTTAAAAGTTTTCAAGTTTTTAATAGTTCTATATAGTTAAACCAATCGCTTTTAAAGTTTTGAATAATATTTTCTTATACAAAGTAAGGTTTCTAATTCCCCTTTGGATATTACGTATACGTAAACTGCCAACCAAAATTGTACTACTCAATAAAATGAAAACTCTCAACGGTAAAATACCCACAAGTTTCATTTGTATTTGAAATGGACTTTTTACGGCATCGTTTCTTTTTAGAGATACTTGGCTCATTCTAAGAAATTAATTTGATGGCTGCTGCCATATAAAGTGACTCAAATTTATTTCAAACAAAGATCACTTTGCACTCTTAGTAGCGCATCCCAATTGTCACTCAGCCGTCACGTCGCCGCCCCCTTTTTCCGCCCGTTCCTCACCTGCCTTTTCCACCGCTTTTCTCGCTTTTCCCCCCATCGGTTGCACTTTTTTGCATTTTACGATTGTTCGTTGCGAATCATTGCATTTTGCGGGTGGTGCAGCAGCTGCGGATGGGCGCGGGAGGAGGGGGAAAATTGCCTTTTCAAAAGTTTCCCTGGGCAAAGTTTAAAATTGCAATTTAATTAATTTTCACCAAACACAACCGAAAACAAAACAGAAAAGAACAGATCTTTTGCAGTAATATGTTGCCTTTAAACCAACAACCAAAGTTAACGCAACGTTTCTAAAACTTTAAGTCTAAATACCAAATAATAAATTCAAAGTACACAAAATTAAATTAAAACCAAACCAAAAGTGGCCTGCAAAACGAAGCAACTAAAACAACAACCAAGAAATGTGATTCAAAGTGTGCAATGTAACCAAATTATTAGTAAAAAGCTAAAACAACAAAACCAAATCGAAGGGAAGGGAAAAGCCGTGGAAAATCAACGGGAAAACCAAAGCCAGGCCAAATGGAAATCAAGGAATCCGGGAGCGAATCGAATAGCCAACTAGCAGCCAACTTGGCCAATGATTAAGGGAACACTTTGTTAGCCAACTCGTAGTAGCAGCATCCCCGTCCACACATCACAATACCCGGAACACAGCCACTCAGCCAAAACACAGAACCGATTGACCTCCCCTCGCAGCCCTCGATGCCCGGAAAGAAGGCGTTGGAGCAACAATTGTAGAATAGACAGCCAGACAACCACATCAGCGCAGCTCAGCTCCCAACCCCGGAACACCAAACTCCGAACTCCAGACCCCGAATTCCAAACTCAACTCCAACTCAATCTCAATCACGAGCCAAAACCCCCAACATGGACATCAAGATTGAGCAGCAGCAGCAACAGCAGCAAGTGGAGCTGGGACCCTGTTCCCCCTCGGAGGTGCCCAATGATCCCGGGTGAGTGTACTGGTATTGTATTCGAAATACTAAGTGTTTCGTAAAAGGAAGTAATACTTTTCAAACCGTTTCAAATGACATCCTGGGGACTTTGTAATTCTAAAAAGAGACAGGCATTTAAAAATTGTTAAAACAACCATTTTTTTATATGTTTTTTACACAATAAAGGTTTTCTTTCAAAATTAATATTAGTATATATAGGTGTGGATTATGTTAACAAGAGATTTCTATAACCAAATAATTAAACTAGAACGTTCGAAAAATAAGCATTTTCATTTTTTAGAAATATTTATTACCTAAATGATGTACTCGTAAAGTCATTTAAAAGTAAATGGTATATGAGAGGAAGTAGTTAAAACATACCTTTTAAAGGTACATACATATCATATCATCGCAAATCTCCAAAATAACCAAGGTATATTCAAATATTTTTTGATAGCAAGTATCTCAGATTTTTTTAAATGTTTTTAAAATATTAACTTAAAAGATATTAAAACTGAAAATTTGTTAAGATCAAGAAATCGGTTTATTTGTTTAAAGCATATAAGATAAGCTTAACTAATTTGTTACATCCAAAAAATACAATGTTTCAATTCGAAAGATTTCTTTCAAGAACATTACTTATCATTCTAAAAGGGCATCCCAACTTCGAAGTGCCAAAGTAAACGAAAACTTTTTTATTTAGTTTGAGGTCGTGGACGTGGTATTAATTGTTTAAGTTTTAAGTTTGTCATTATTGAAGCGCAGGGCGCTGGAAGAGAATGGAGCGTGGCCTGGGGAGTGGTGTCAAGGCAGTTAGAGTTGTTGACAGAAAGTTTTCTATGTCAACTAGGACCGGAACTGGCCGAAACTGGCCAGAAATGGACGACGACCCAGCTGGGGATCCAAGTCTGCGAAACTAATTAGAAAACAATTTGCCAAGGACATCAAAATTCAATTAAAGCCATTCGGCTTAGTGCTTTAGTGCAATGCAGTGACTGCTCTCGGCTCGCTTTCATCCTTCCGGCTACAGTTTATAATCAGTCCGATTCCCCAGCTTTCAGCCCCTCATTCAACATTTATATTTGTGCCAAAATGGGTTAAGTTGTGATTGCGGTGTCATATGCAGCAGATTAATTGCCAGCCGCATTGCTGATAATTTGCATCGGCTTGCAGTTGGATTCTTGATGGTCTGAGTGCCGTTTTGCTGTCAGAAAGTCAGACTAACAAATGGATGATCCAGTGATTGGCAGGCAAGTGGACTGATTGTAGGTAGTGGTGAAATGGACTTTTGACGCAGCCCATAAAGTGAACAAATTAGGGTTTTGTTAGGGCGATGCATCGAATATGGTGTTTGAGTGGGAACAGAATATAAATTAATTGCGACAGTACGTTGTGATAAACACTCGAAAACCATAAAACAAATATTGGGAACTTAAATAGTCGTGTTCAAACACTGGCATCTAATCTTTCAAATGCTATTAATTATTTAAATAAAGCAATAATTAAAAAAAAAGTCAACTACTACATTTAAGCATGTTAAATAAATCTTATCTTAAATGTAGTTTTTTCAATGAACCAATTATCATTGTAAGTAAAATAAATTGCATTTTTTATACGGAAAGAAAAAGTCATTGCAATTTAACCTGATAAGCAATAAATTATATTAAATAGTTTTTTTAATAGGTTATCAATTTACTTTTATTCCTTATGTAGCAGTCATTGCAAACGGTAACGTTGTTATGCGGCTTATATTTTAATTATAAATATAAGTACCAAGTTAGGTTCGCTCTTACTTTTTGCATTGTAATGCTCACTTCACTTAGCTAATATTTATGAGAAGCGCCGAGGAGGGCTCACCAACTGATATATGCCAAATTAAGCCAGGTGAACCCTTTGTCGTTGAAGTTAGCCATAGAGAAAAACCGGCACAAAATAGAAAAAGTCAAGAGATGTATAGAAAAGTAGAGACATTGGTACAGCCATATGCCCCGGACAGCCGTCGCAATCCATTGAACACGCAATGCCCATAAATTATGCAGTTCATGCATATACATCCACATAGATGTACGGTTATAAATATATCTATTATCGAAATGCTGCAAATTGTATAACCCAAGTGAATTTCAGCACTCCACAAAGGGGGGCGCGGATGCTGATTGCAGCTCATCTTGTCTATTTGCATTAGTTTGCCAAACTCGCAGCAACACAGCAAGCAAAAATAGGCTGGGCTGGGCTGGGCTGCCGGATTCGCTTTTCCCTCCAAATCCCTTGCCATATTTCTCGTGGCGGGAAAGCGGAGGCCACCGGATAAAAGAAATGGATCACCTGCTGCTCGCTGAGCTCCGACGATGCTGGCAGGTGCAACAACTGCAACTGAAACACCGGCAACTGGTGCAACTATTGCAACTGCAACTGCAACTAGTGATGGAGTGCGGTTGTACCTAAAGGTACTGAAGGTTTTAGTTTGGATTTTTAATATTTTTAGTTTTAAAAGGGGTTAAATCTAATCATTTTTTTGATCTGATTTAGATATTTCCGAAGTATTGTTAGTACACATTTATTTTATAGTTATATGACCCTTTCCATTTACTTTAATTTTCATTCAATATGTTTTTAGTTTCTCTTATATCGAATGTATCGATGTTGAAACATCAATATACTTTTTTTTAATTTATAAATTAGTTTTATGGTTTTTATACCTTCAGATGATCTCACTCAAATATTTATTTTCCACCCAAGTAAATCCAATACCTTTCCCATCACTGACTGCAACATGAAGTTGGGTAAAAGTTTTGTGGCGATGCGAATGGGAAATGTGGCACCTAGCGAATGTTGAATTCATAAATCTTGAATTAATTCAAAATACCTTTTGATGACGCTGCCCAGATACACAGATACAGATGCATCCGCATCTCTGCACTGGTATCTGTGTCTCTGTATCTTTCTCTATTTTCGTTGTGCAACTTGGCGAATATCGTTGAAAACATGCGAATACAATTCCATTCACAGTTTCGTTGACTGGCGCGGCGATCGCCACGGCTCAGTAATTTTGAACGCTACCGCCCCCCCGCTCGCGACGCCCCCCTCCTTGCCTCCCACTCTTTTGGCAAACTTTATAAATCTTTTGAAGGGCCCACGGGCCACAAAATAAAAGAAGACGAGCTGCCTGCTCGGCGCAAAATGGCAAAGTAAATAAACACAAAGGCGAATGAAAATGAAAATAAAACAAGCCAAACCAAAAAAAAAAAAAAACAACACACAAAACTTTGAAATAACTAAATAAATGCCCTGCTATTAATACAATTCACTTTGCCAATGTATTTTTAGTGTAAATGCAGCAAACATGAAGTGAGAGAGATCGTTTTGCGGAGTGATCGATCAGGGTGATACCTTGCTTAGATCTTTTAATTGTACTTTGGGACTCCATTTTAGATTGGCATTTAACAATTAATAATGTTTAATAATTAACAATTATTTATTGTATACCATATATGGGTACGATCATTATGAACTAGTCACAAAAATAGTCAAAGTCCCAAGATACTCAGAAATCACGTATACAAATTTTATAATAAATAAATTGACACGTTCTTTTTAAAAATTAGGCATTTATAAAGCAATCTATGGGCATTTAAAAAGCAATTTTATGAATTTGTGTTAATTGGTTATTATGCGTATTTAAAGTATATGAATTTTAATGGTTTTTAATGGAACCCATATATATTAGTATTAAATTCGTAACTCTAAATATTAATATTAAACTCGTGGGAACTAAAGTTTTCTGATAAAAATTTAGCTAATAAAAATACCCGTTACTGCCAAGCATTAAGTTCTATGTTGGCATCTATAGCTATTTTAAAAGTTAAAGTTAAAGTTGGGATATAATAATACGATGTGCACTAAGGACCAAATCCTTTATCTACTGGAATTGCAATGTACAATGATTAAAGAGGAGTAATGGAAAACTCCTGTAATGCCATCGGTATCCTGTCACATTTTCCGACCGCCGAGTGGAATCAACAAGTGCTTTTAAGCGGTTCCCACACCTTCGTATCGCTAATCCCACCGCCGCTACCCTTTCGATCCGTCCAAGAATGCCTCTCATCGGCATGCGAGTCCGACAATTATCCATTAGAACCGACACGCGGGGACCAAGTCGAGGGAAAGGCACCAAGAAAAATGCAAAACAAAAAATGGTCCAGGCCCCTGCGTCATTTAACGTGGCCCCAAAAAAATTTGTGCATTGCATCGACAGACGACTGTCAGTGGAATTGCGATTGCAAACTGCAATTGCACTCGCTGCTCTTTTCATAATTGTCGTTTTGTTTCTCGTCTCTGTCGCTCTACCGGCGCTTGTAATTGCGGCTTTGTTACGTACCGTAAATTGATTCATTGTACGCCGTGCTTTGAGCACGGACTGAATACTGACCCATTCCCAGTCCTACATACATACATATATAGTAGCATCCATACTACCCAATGTCCCCCGTGTTTGCCCGATATAATTGCTTTCAAATGATTTTGTGTCGTTGTGTGCGCACTTTCATATTGCCCGTAGTTTTGTTTGTTTGCCCGTAACGTAAACGCAACTGTCATTGTCCGTTGTCCGTTGTCCGTCGTCCCTTGTCCGTATGTTTGTCCGTATGTCCGGCTGTTTGTGCCGCCTGTCCGTCCGGCCAATAAGCTTCCATTTTGTATGCATAATGAGGCCTGCGGCAATTTGACTCTAGGACAGCCATTAGCTGAAAGTGCCAGCCCCGTTGGCTAGCATCTCTCCCAGGCGAATTTTATTTTACGACCAAAACACTCACGTTAAAACAATTTTCTCGAAACAGAGCTGATTAAAAAAGGAAACTTTTTTAGTACAAAATAATTGTTCGTGTTTAATTGGCTGCTCAAAAGGCTAATATACCAATTTAAGAATGAATCTAATGGAATATTGTTAAAAATGTTTATATTTCCAAGTTGGGAGTACTCAAAGTAGCCTATAATTGCCAAGCATTCACCAATATTCCTAGCAATCCTTTCTCATTGTTTGTTCAAGTGTCAACAGTTGTCCTTTTGCTGCCATTAAAGTGTTTTAAATATGTTAACAAATTGCGAAATATAGCCTCTCGATGGGATTTAAATGTTTGTTTGCGGGTGAGTTGTGCCTTGTGCATATGTAAATTGGCCATTTGTCTGCACCAACTGCAAGTTGTTATGGTATCTGCGGCTGGATAATATCCACTGGACATGTTTAAAAAAAAATCTGGGGACTGGGCGATCCACTTAAACCGCAAGAATGGCAAAAACTTTTGTGCCGTCCCACGACTGACATTATCAAAATTCAATTTACAATCTCCTCGGAGTCTGACACGCCGAAAAAGAAACTTTTCATTTGCTTTAGTTGCACTTTTAAGTAAACAGTTCGATTAAAATGGAGTGACTTGAGGAAGTGGGCGGGAAGTGGGGGTTTGCCTCGAGCACAATACTTGGCCTAAAAGTATATTTCCCCCACCATCTCATGTGTGTGTACATATATTTTCTCTCCTTTGAAATCAATGCAAGGCTAAGAAAGTTTTCCCTCTGCTAAATGCAGTCATAACTTTTGGCAGCGGAATAAAACGTAAACTCTTTTCGGTTAGGAAGTATAAGCCGCCATTAGAAAATGACTTTAGTGGGTGGAGTGATAGGTGCATGCAGTGGGAAAAAATCAGGAGATCATCTATCTTTTTACTATATATAGTGACCCTCTTCTCTATAAAGATATATTCGAAATAAAATTTAATTTATTTTAAATTTAATAAAAATATATATTACAAGTACTGAGTGGGAACGGAACCTTTCTTTTCAAAATTCAATTAAATATATTATTACATGAAGTAAAAAAAAATATTTTAATAAATTTTGATGATAGCAGTATTCATGGCTTAAGAAAAAGTAAAAAATGTGTTCATCTGTATTTCATAAAATACGTTTTCGGAACTAATTGATCCCAAACATTAATGTTTTTTTCAAGACTTTCAAGATTATTTAAAACATCAGGTTTGTAAATTTTTAAGATAAATCAGGTTCTCTTTTTGGTATTATTTCCTAGGAATGTATTTAATTGTGGTTCGTAAAGTTCCTCGCATTTTTTCTCTCTGTAGCAAACATTATATTGGTCGCCTGTTTGTCGACCCACGCCCCCTTCCTGCCTCCGCCCCTTGTTAAGACGAGGCGTATGTTATGCAATATAAGACGATAAACGGGAGAAAGAAATGTGAAAGAAGAACCTAGTGGAACGGAGGAAAGGAAAGGCGGCGCAAAAGTTTTGCTATCTGTATCGCAGACGAGGCCACAATGCATCCTTTGAACCGCAAAGTGCAGCGGGTTACGGCCTCCCACCCAAACCAACCCCTCCCCCTCCCCCTAACCCACCCCCTGCGACCCTTTTTTCGCCGCCCCTGGCTCGCAATTCATTATAAATTGCATGTACTGGTAATTGTGTTTGTGTTTTGCAGCAGTAGAATTGCTTTAAATGAGCCGAGCCGAACGAAGCGTATCCCAATTTAGGCTGTGCCACACTGCCCCGCCCCCTTTTTGACCCACTGCCACCCCCCTCCCCCCTTTTGGCCGCCCACCGACCATCGATGCTCCAGACGCAGTTTTCCCCACATTTTCCCCCTATCTTTTCCTCCTTCATATTTAGCTTTCCGCACGATTAAATCGATGCAACTGTAAAGTTCTTTTTCTATTACGCTTTTTCGTGCACATTCGCATTACGCACACCATCAAGCCCACACACACACACCCACACGCACCCACCCATACACACGCACACACAGTGGAATAATATGTAAATAGTTTTCAGTGCATTTTTATTGTCTTAAATTATTTCTCTTACTTTCTTTTAGCTTAAGTTTTCTAAGCTATTGAATATTTAAAAAAGCATTTCAATGGTCTGCAATAGATTTTTAATCTCTTCGTTTTTCTGGTTGGCTAAATCTTCTTAAGTCTTTAAAAGTGGGTCAGCTCTCTGCTGTTTGTTAGGTTTTCTCAGAAAAATAACATGATATCTAGGCAAATGAGCTGTATATTACCAAGTTGATGATATCAAATGGCTATTATCAACCCATTTAATGCGATGATTTTGTTTCGGTATCAAGACAAGCATTATTATAATAATTTATATATAAATATCTGAATCTAAATATGAGATAATTTTCAACAAACTACCATAACATTTTGTACATGCCTGGACTTCTTTAAGTTCTGAAACTAGCCCCTCTTCGTATTACCTTTAAAGGGTTTTAGGATATATTTCTACCACTGTTTCCACATTTCCCATGGCTATCTCTCAGTGGGTGCTACATAAAACATTTGCCTCCGCCTGGCCAACATTTTTAGCCGCCGTTGGCTGGCTTTGTCTGAGGCTCGCTTACCGCTTTCAAGCGACCCTTCCCCCTTTTCGCCTACATATTTCTGCTCTGTTTTGCGTGTTCTGGCTACCCCCCATATGAACGCCCATGTCACCCACTCTGGGAAACCCCCTTTGGAGCCCCCTTAACCCCCTGGTGCCCCGTGTCGCTTTCACACACTCACCATGGGCTGTGCCTTCGAATGTCTCAGACAATTGTCGGCAGCATATTTATGCGCTGGCCCAGCTTTTCACAATTCTACAGCTAGAGTTCCAGCCTAGGCTATATATAGCTCTACAACATTGCGTCTGTCTCTGCACAGTAAAAATCAATGGTGATTTTAATTAGGGATTTTAAGGATCCTGTTCGTACTTGGCATAATTAATTCTTAAAAAATTGCTTAACCTTTGCTGTCAATATGTTTGGGTTATACTTATACACTTTGATTTTTATTGGTTCCTTTAGTTAGGGTAACACTTTGATTTTTATAGGTTCCTTGATTTTACATTCGCAGAACCATTTTCAAGGTTTCTGGGAGTCGATTCTCATTAGTATCAACGTCAAATCATATTAATTTCCAATTTTTCATTTACTAAAAGTGATTTTGGTAGTGAAGTACTTCAAAGTTTTGATGTTAAACTAAAATCCGAGGGGGGTATGCTTAAAGGTATATTTTTTTAAAACTAAAATATTTTCATTTTTACAATACAACGATTAATGCTAAATCCAATATAAATGCTTTTAGTTTCGAATAGTAAACGAAAAATAAATCATATTTTTAAAATATTTTGGATCAGTGGAGTAAGAGGGGTGTCGCTTCTCCAGACGCGTTCACCGTTTAGTTTTTACTCGTACTATAGTTCTGTGTCCAACGTTTTCCGCCTTTCCCGCCCGTCAACCCTTCGATTTCGTAGTGAAAAGGTTGTAACCACGAAGCAATTGCAGTACTTCTTCCCCTATTCCTTTTGTATCTCCAGCTGGATGTTGGTGCATTTTGATGATGTTGTTGATAGCCGCACATGATAGTCATCAGGATGTGGATAGGGATTTTCTCTTGGTCCTGTTGCCCCAGTGGTTGTCACCGCTGCTGTTGCTTTTGTGCTGTGCGGGAGTCAAATTGTCCAGAGGTTTTTCTGGATACTCCTTCATATGCGGATGAGGATTGCGGGTGTGTTGGGTCAGAGGGCAAGTAATGAAATGTGCATTGGTTTGTAGACCGGGTCTTACCAGCTTGTATAAATCGTTTTATAAAAGGTTAAAACTATTACGGGCTGTTAGGAAAGTGCTGCCGTTTGTTGTTGTTGTTTGAAAAGTGTAGCATGTATTTATGAATTGAAGGTTTGAGTGCTTTCCATAGCTTTAGTTTTGCTAGGGAAATGGTAGGAAATAAAAGGGATTATTTAATGCGGTGGCTTACATTTTTGTATGTGCTCTGAAAAACTTTCTTAAATATCGTTAGTGATGTAAAACTAACTATTGCATATCATAAGCCAAATTAATATTGTATTACAATTTTATACCGCTGCCAATTAGTTGTACACATTTTTGTTTGTCAGAATATGGAGGTATTTTTAATAGATTATATGATATAAGTCGACTTATCTCTTAAGGAACCACTTAATCCTTCCCTATAATCAAGAACTTTTGTCGCTTAAACAATTATAAACTAGAATTTGATTAAGAAACTTCAGTGCAGATTTATGAGCTATTAAGCCGCAAAATCCCAGAACCGCATCTTTAATGTTACTTAATTTAAAAGTCTGACTGCTGGGCGCCACATTGTTGCATAATGCGAACTGTCCGCTTTCAAAATGCCACAACTCGGCACCTTTTGGATAGACTCTTCTCCCGACCCCTCGAGTATCTGTGTGTGTGCGAGTGCCTTTGTATGGGTGTGTGTATCTTCATACATGCCCCTTTGTTGGCCTCTCGACATGCAGCACCCCCCTCCTCCTGCCACTCCCCTAACCCCCTGACAACCCATGCCACCCACTTCCCGCTTTGTCGCTGCTCACATAATTTGTCATGTGAAAAATTACTAAAGTTACAAGATCTGCACTTTTATTTCCATGTAAGCGGCAAGTCCACGCAGCGGAGATGATGATGATGGTGATGGGGATGCACGGTGAAAATCACACAGAGTCATATCACCATCTCAAGGATTTTTAATTGGCCTTCTGGGTTGGGAAATTTTTAATTTTTGTAAATTAAACCGAACGGAATAGAATATCCTATTGAAATGGATTATAATTGCCGAGAGACTTGTTGAAGAGACTTATTTCTTGCTTAGAAACATAAGAGTTATGAAGATCTTTCTATTATAATCTTCCGATTAACCACTTTTTACCACGATTTATATACCAGTACGATTGTACCACTGTTTTATGATCTTCAAACCAACAAAAACCTCTACAAAATATAGTTACCTTTCCAAAAGTATTATAAAGCCAGAGATACTATATTTAATTATGGTGACAATTTTTTCCCTGTGTAGGTGGGAAAGGGAATTTTTAGGGGAGTTGTAAGCCGAACAAGAGGCATGCGTGTGGCATAAAGGGGGACAGCTAAGGAGAGCGGGGAGGATGAAAGGCAGGCAGGGGTAGCTGTTTTGCTATTTTCCTTTTTTTTCGTTACTATTTTGCACATTTTTCTATTCAACAATGAAGCCACAATAGAAAACGTCAACTAGTGCACAGAGAGAAAAGATGTGGGGATGGGAAAACTAGAGGGGGCGGGGCTTCGAGGGGCGGCAAAAGAAAGGCAGACAGAGATAGTATTAGATGCAAATGTAATGCAGAAGCGAGAGGGCAACACTTGATGTGCATACAAAGTCTGAACGGATTTTGAATGGCAAACAAGCGGCAAAGCGAACGGCGACTGCGACTGCAGCTGCGGCAGAGCTGCGGCAGCGGCGGGCGCCAAGTATAAAGCCCAGCCCAGGGTAAAGCCAAACCGAGCTAGCCAAGCCGGGTCCGGGAAATGGGTCCGGGAACGGGTACGAGTACGGGTACGGGTCTGCAGCAGAACAAGCACACTGAAAAACCTTTAAAATATTAAAAAATAACTTATTCATTGAAGCCATGGTAAACGCCATTAAAACTAACTATCCCAAAAAAGTAGTAGGACCAACAATTTATTCGATCCTTTAAATATTACTTTCTGTACCCGAAATTCTTTGAGCTATTAATTTTTGAAACTTTTTTAATAGTAATTTTATTTTGATTATCAATTAACTGTTATTATTATACAGTAATATCGAACATAATTGCCACTTTGTGTAACTTTTTCTGACAATGTAACTTTTAATTATTGAAACAGGGGGCTTGTTGTAATATTATTATTACCTACTTATTAAAAGATATCGATCTAATTACAATTTTTCTGGCAATGTAACTTTGAGAACCAAGTCATCTCCAATGAAGCGTTTTAATCTTGATATTTGATAGCTCTTTTTCGCCCAGTGTGTGACTGGGACAGACCGTGAATGGGCGCTGACGACTTGCGCATGAATGGCCCAAGTGTGCTGCCTGCCGGAGGGTGGGGGTATAGGGGGATTTTCAGGGGGATATAGGGGGTTGGACAGGGGCTATATAGAGAGCGAGCGGATAGACAGACGAAGGCCTATAGAAAAGTGACGTGCGCTTTACAATTATTTCGTAATGCAAGCAAATGTGACCGAGCCGAGCAGAGTAAAGAGCGAAAAGCGCCAATAGAAGCTCAGTACACTCAAAAAAGAGGGCTTCTGATTAAATTGGGTTGCCCTTGATTGATTAGGCCTTAAAGTGCACCAAAGAAATCTTGATCAGGTTACTGAGAAATTCTCTATGGTATACTACCGCTTTTGGAAAACAATTAAAACAGTGAAATTCTGCGCCTAGATTTTAGGGGAATTTACATACTGTGTAATTTTAATATTGAATAAAATAAAAATGTTAAAGAAAGTTCTTCATTATGTATGAACTTTAATTAAAGTATTATTGTGGACTTCTAAAAACTAGCATTTAAGTGCCTAATTCCCAGATAATCTGCTCCAATACTTAGTAACTTGATTAATGTGGGGCTCATATGTTTACGTGAAACGTATTCCCTTTAATTCCATGCTACTTCAAGGATATGCAAACAGATTTATTTCTCCTAGTGCAGATTAGAGTTGCGTCTTAGGCTCAGGCAGTGGGTGACAAATGTCAGTCGGTGGTTGCTCTACTAATCGGACATGTTGCGCTGATTTGTTTATGACTCTGGGCTTAGCAGACGCACACTAAACCACTCAACCGCCCAACCAACCACCCAACCAACCATCCAACCACCCAGCCACCCCACCAAGAATGAATTGTCTGAGGGGGCGAACTTGTGGGAAATCTGTAAATAGCTGCGAAAAACTGCATAAGCCGGGTTTCCACAACCCAAAGCCTGGGGATCTGGGATAGACAAAGGCAAATGTCATCAAAGTTGGCACCCGCGGGAGAATGAATGCGAGGCCCGAGGAACGTACAACATAAAACAATTGACGAGGGACATCACTGCGTATGCGTAATCTTGTGCAATTTGCTCAGTTGAACTCTTTAAACTGCGTTCAGCGTTCAGCGTTGACTTTGACACTTTCCCAGTATCCCATCCCCTCGATGGTTTTCCATTTCGGGATTTCTATATTTTTTTCTCTATTTTTTTTTATTTTTCCATTTTGTTTGAAATTACGCGTCACACAGCTGGACACTGCGAATGCAAAACCAGAGCCTCAGTGCACAGATTTGCAGTGTGGGACAAGGTCGCATTTATTTGGTGCACTTGCAATTGGCCAGAGGTGTGGTTAAGGGGGTTTTTGTAGAGCGGGGGGGTTCTGTCACGCTGAGTCCGAAGGTCACCTGCAGTGCGCCCCATGCTCACAGACAATGTTGCCAGTGCTGAATTATTATGAAATGAATACAAATATTTGCGGATCAGTCAGGGGCGTCATTCTGCGATTGATGGGTGGGGCCAGGGGGGTTTTCAATGGGTAGCAATGGGGGGAACTGGGTGACAAAGTGGAAACCGAAATGTGATGGATGGTCTCAGCCAAGAAATCGAATGGAAACCCCAAGTTAAACGATAAAATGTTTCTGTTTGTTACACTTGCAATGAACATGATTTGTACACACAAAAGTAATTTGTTAAAGGTCTTTGAACTGGATATCTTATCCAGAAAGTCATAAAATCAAAGAAAGTATAAACATTTTTACATTTTTCTTAAATTTACATTTTGAAGACTGTTAGAAAACATTCGTTTTCCCATTTATAACCAAATTTTATTTGCTAAGTCCACTGAAGCCATTCTAAGTCTTTTAAGCTTAGACAAAATAATCAAGATTACGTTAATATATGTCCTATTTAAATCGAGCTAGCTGTTTTAAAGAAACAATATCTTTAGGAAATTATATGTATTTTATTTAAATTTTTTTTTAACTTGGGATAAGTCGAAATGTTGATTGCACTTAAAAAGAACTTTCATAGGATAATCACATTTCTGTTTAAAAAATTCCTCTGCCATTTATCAGTTATTTTTTCGTATTGTCTCCACTTTTCCATGAAGATTGATTATTTGCAAAAGGCAGAGGCCTAAATCGAAGCCAAGTGGAGAAACAGGAAAATTCCAAACATTGATTAATGACAAATTGTTTGGCATCGTCTAACGTGCAAAAAGTTTTGGGTTTCCTGTCGAGTTGCAATTCGAGGCCTATTTTCAACGGGAAAACTGTGGAAAACTGTGCAAAACCCAGGCCGAAACGGTTCTGCAGTGCTGTTACTTTTTGCCCTACCTTGCCTGCACCCAGTGCGCCACCCCATTTTCCCACCCACCCAACTGCCACCCCATTTTCCAGCTGTTGTTGTTGACGCTTCTTCCGTTCTTTGGTTTAGTTTTTCTTTTAGCTTACTTTAGGCTTTTGTTGCCACCGCTGTTGCATTTGTTGCAGCACATTTTATTAACATTTTCATTTAGTTTTTCTCTCTCTTTCGCTCTCTCCCTGCGCCCCCTTTTATTTCGCTTTTCATTGCAATTTGTGTTCCTATGCATTTTTGTGTGTGTTTTACATTCGTTTTCGTGTCGCCAGCAACATTGCCACCAACTGCATTTTCCAGGCGGACCACCACCCACCACCCACTATCCAAACCCTACCGCCCTACCACCCACCGCCCACTGACCCACCACCCCCTCTTAGCCCGGTCCACTTCCCTTTATGCCACTGTTGCGCTCTTTTGCAGTTTGTTGAAGTTTTCATAATCATTGTCGTCGTCGTAGCTGCTTTTCCTACTGCTACTGTATTTCCACCGCCTACTTTCGTTTCGGGCACAGCCTTTGCCTTTTGTTTTCCACACGCTTTCCCCGGGGAAAAGCCTATTTCCAATCGTGGCTCAGTTTGCCAGATAAGAAGGTTCATAAGTTCATTTTAAGATGCTTTATCGCTTAATTATCTTTACTTACGTCCTTAATTTCTTTATAATGTATGAGTTTTTTGTGGGAACCTTCTACAGCTTCCTTTCTTATATATTTCTTTTTATTTTAAAATTTAATATATTTCATTAAAAAGTCTTTGGTAAACCTATAATAATTAAATATATTTATATTAAATGAAAATTTTTAATAAAGAACTGTTTGAAAGTAGTGTAGATGGTAAATGCGGATCTTATATAATTTTTCTTGCTAGTTTAAAATGGTAAATATACCTAAAGCTAACAAAAGTTGACAAAAAATCGTTAGTAAAATGATAGCAAGTTTCCTTAAAGTAATATTTTATCATAATGAGAAGTGCATCTCAACAGTCTCCTAATTAGGGCCATGTTCCTATCTTCTTTTTTGTTATATAAGCTGGCTGGAAAAATGGGTAAGAAGGGGATGGGCGGGGAAACAAACGAGACTGGGTGGAAAACCTTAGAGTGAGTGGGTGAGATTTCCAGCATGAAAACAATGCCGGGAAAGCGGCTTATTTTCTATGATTTAAATAATGATGAAGACGGCAGACAACAGGCAGTGGCGGCGGCTACCGCAACTGGAACTGCAAGTGCCACAGCTGATGATGATTGAGATAATGGTAATAATGATGACCAGGAGGGGGGGATGGGAGGATGATGGGCCAACTGGCAGACCTACGACAATGCAATCTAAGCCACCTTCGCCGGAGCCAAAGTAGATGGTTGAGGAAGTGTCCGGACGTTGGAGCTGATAAAAGATCGCTCAGCTCGCCTTCTGTTTGTTTGTTGTCTTTTGGCCAGGCCATAACATTTATCTAATTTTTTGCTTGTGCCTCGTACATACATATAGCTAATGCTTCATTTATCTTATACTTCCCTTCTCTTGGCTCTCTTTCGTTGCAGAAAAATGTTCATTGGCGGCCTCAGTTGGCAGACAAGTCCAGGTGAGTGAAAAACGAGTTAAGTGAAAATAAGTGGATCTGTGCTAAAAATTGGCTTGGGTCTGATAAAAGAGGTCAATTAGCAGGCGAGTTAAATGGCAATCCTGCGCTAACAAGGCACCAGGAAATCTGGAAGTCACAAACAAACTTGGAGTGGTGGAAAACAATTTCTTAAACGGTCCATTCGTAATGAAGGTGTAAATAAATAAACATGTTTTTCTTATAATATACTAGGATCAATTAGATTATTTATTAAATAAAATAAATAATACGAGACCTATTTTGCAATGAAGGCATATATTTCAAAACAATTTATAAAATGTATATTAAGTTACTGTCTTTAAGATTTTATATTTCTTATAAAGGGCGATAAAATTGATGGCAAATATTTTTTTTAAGATGAAATTTTATTTTCAATTGTCAATAAAAAGTCTGTTAATAAATCTAGACAACTTAACTTCTTCTAAAAGAACCATTATTTCAATACTTAGAATGTTATTATGCTGACTCTCTTTTTTGCCGGTCCTTGGATGATACAATCCCAAATTAATTTCCTCTTTCTACTCCCATTTGATTTCTCATCTAAGAAGGAAATTTCTCAACATCTGGAGATGTTTGTACAACGTACATTTGTGTGTTACTGAATTTTGTATCTCAATTCGAATGGCCTACGAATTGATTCGGTTTCGGTTTGTGTTTTATGTGATTTCACATCGACAACAATGAAACGAGAGGCGGGGCTTTGTATAAATTGGAAATTGTAATTGATCAAATGCTTGAGATTTGCTCCCTTTTTCGAATTTAAATTTCACGTCAATTGTGGAACGACTTGAGATACGAAAACCGAGATACGAGAGCTGCGGGTAGGGGATGCAGATGAATCTCTATCAGATTGCAGTCACCCCCTTTCCACCGCATAGTTTCATTAGGCTAATCAAAAGGCAACTTGCCATCAAAGCTCGGCATGCATATTAACCGAATTTGGATGGCACTCGAAAAAAAGGTCGGCAAAGTAGAGATTGCAACCGTCTGGCAAGATGCGCTTGCCTTTTGGGAGCCCTTATATGTAGTATCTGCAGTGCTCACAAAATATGGAAAGCAAAAAAAAATGGAAAAGGGGGGTAAAGAAAACCCCATATAGCACATATTTGTATATATCGCTGCTTTGTGTTGTTGCTCTCGGGCCCGCTTGTTTTTTGTTTAGCGAAATTGTTGGCTCCGCCCATCATCAGAGTGCCACTCGGCATTACGCTAACATATTATAACCTATAGCGCATATCTATCCACAAACACACATCTGTATCTACGGCTGTATTCACGTATATAGTTGAAGAGTCAATGCGGTCTTTGGTTTGTCTCTTTATTTTAGCCTTTCTCAATGTTTCCCTCGTGTTCGGGGGGTTTTTTTTTTTTTTTTGATTTTTTTCGAGGGCGGGCTTGGGGGCGTGCGGGGACCGGTTTCCTGTACCTGTGCCAAAAAATTTTCAAATTTTCAAATGGCTTCTTCAATACGATTGCCCCTTCCCTCGTTTAGTTTTCGGTATGAGTGTGTTTTTGCTCGGCTCTTTTGTTATCTTTTGCCATTTCGGTGTCCGATGTGTGTGTCTTATTTCTTTTTTAATTTTTATTTTCGCTTCTTGGCAGCCGCCAGTTGGCCCCATGGAGCTGGTAAATTAGGCAAAAGCCAAAGGGCCCACAAAAACTCAGCACAGGGCCAAAAACGAATCGCTCCGAGAGTAGAAAAAGTGTCTTTGGTGGAATTCGAGACGGAGCAGAAGTCAATTGGAATGGAAATTGCAGCGAAGGGTCAATGAGTGGCACGTGAGTCGATCAAACAGCATTGCAACGGGCAATATTTAATGGCTTTTAGGTTTTGAGTATGAATTCGGGTTAGTAATAAGACTCTGATTCATACAATTTGTTTATGGCAATCCATTTTTTTAAAGGGGACCTAAAAACATGTTTACGAAAAATGGTTGGAATTAGATGTACCTAGCTAACCCTTAGTTTGTAGTAAAAATTCCCTAAAAAGGTGCTAAATAATATCTTGATTCAAACTTAACAAGCATTGAAACATTACCTTTTGTATAACCGTTTTAAGTCAATCAGAATGTTTGTTTCTTCAAATATTTACTTTTAATTCGTTTTACAAAACTTTGCTATTTAAAAACTCAGTAAATAGTCCCAAAATAAAGCATCTTTACCTCGTTTTGTGTCTAGAGGAAAGCAAACAATTCAATTAGCTGCCGTTTGAGCGCAGGGAAAGAAGCTTTTTGCCCAAGTCCGAGCTTAGAGATGCTCTGGCCGTCTATTTCTTTCTGGCCCTTTCATCCCACTTCCATCCGCCCAGCTCTTGGGCACTACTAGTTGTATTATTGTTAGCCAAGTTGCAGCTCTGGCGCTGAAGGCAGAGGCCGGAACAGCAGAACACCAGAACGCCCGGCTCAAGTGGCTCCCACTTCCACTCGCGCCAAAAGCTTATGCTTTGGATTTTTCGCAGCTATCGCCACTCGAGCACACAGTCGCATAAACAGCTGCGGTCAAGAAAATATCTCAAATTTGGTAAAAAAAATAAAGAAAAAATAAAAAATTTAATGATTTTTGTGGGCTAGATTTTATTATAATATCTGTTAATGCCATGATACCGAACCTTAGAACACTAAACAAAATTATAGTTCTAAAAAAGTTGTACAATTAGAAATTTTTATTTTTTTTGTTTATCATAAAAAGGGTTTGATTTGAAATTTGTTATATTTCAGACACAATATTTATGACTACCGACCGTTTGAGTAATTAATAAAATAATAATTGGATTTTTCACTTTTCTAATGGAAAAAATTTTTTTGGTTTTAAAAAGGACTTGTTCTAAAATTTTTTTTATCTACTAAAATTTTTTTTTATAATTTTATTATTGCTTACAAAAGTAAGACTTACAAATTAACTTAGTACACACATATAGCAAAATTTTTTAATAATTATATTAATGATCTCCAGAACATAAAAGTGTTTATATAATGTTTGCCATTATTTTATATCCTCAGTTGTTTCCTTATATGCCCAGCGTCTCCTCCCGCACTACAGTACACACTCGAAATTTGCTGACAAAGACCTAATCTAGGGCGTCTATAAACATGCGCTGGGGTCTAGCGAGTAGCGCATAACGTATAACGTATAACGTACAGGGTCTAACGGCATAGTTAGGGCTGCTTTAGACAGGTCGTACTTGCAGGCGGGATATGGGATGTGGGCTATGGGATATGGTATGTGGTATATGGGAGATGAAGCTGAGTCTGAGTCTGAGTCTGCCTACTGCGTACGTGTTGATAACTGCCGAGATGATGATGGCAATGATGAGGGGCAGTGGAATAGAAGCATCCGCATTGCAGTGGGGGCCGCAGAAAGCACTCAGGAGCGTTTGACTCTAGCTGGGCCAAGATTTTTAATGATTGGCACGATTGTCTTAGCTACTTAATGACGTTCTCGAGTGCTGGCAACCGCCCCCGATAGGTGCCGCCTTTGTGATGCTTTCGTGTCAACTAGCAAGTCATATACTCTCGTATAACTTAATGAACTTTGCCGTCTGCAGTCAGCCTCATCAGCCTCCTCAGCCTCCATAGCCTCCCATCCACTTCTCTAGGAAATCAGCCCCGACGACGTAATTTAATTTTAATTTCACAAGCAGTTTGCTGGAAGTAATTGTATGCATTGAAAATGTATTTGCTGCTATCGCCTAGAAACACTCGTCGCCCGATTTCGACTTCGACTTTGGGGGCTTTTGGCCTGGGATCGGGCCAGAGTCAGAGTCAAAGAGTTCTCCATTCATTCATCTATATGTGCATACGGATATGTCTGGATGAAAGGCCGTCGCTTGGCTTTTTGTTTGTCTCCGCCTCGTGATTTGTGTCAACTTTAACAACATTTTTGAAACACAATACGCGACCCGCTCCGCGTTTTGCTATTTTGGATGTGCGTTCAACTGAAATACTATTTATATATGCACCAAAGATACAGATACATTTGCATCTGCAGAACGGTACGGCACACATTACTCATGCAACAAATAACCAAATAAAGCGACGGCAAAAACATCCAGAAAAGTGAATTGATCGGGGGTAAAAAAAACAAGAAAAGAAAAGAAAACCCAAGTGTAGAAGACAAAAAGCAAGTAGAATCTATGCATGCATATCGCTCACATTTCGATGCCGCTTAGCGATAAAAAGCGGCACCAGACTCTCCCCGAGATACTTTGAGCAAATAAATATGCACTTCTCGATTTACCCCTCGCCTCCTCCTATTATTACTATTATTATTATTGTTTGTTTGTTTGTTTGTTTGTTTGTTTGTCAGCTTGTGTCATGCAAATGAAAATGAAGCCAGCTCCAAGGAGAGCTTCTGTTTGCGCCGAGCATTATGGCTGTGTGCACATCCGGGCTTATTTCTCTGGCAGGGCTTCTCCTTTTGACGCCGCCAAATTGTCCAGGTAAAGTCAATAGATGGCTGAAACTGAAAAGAGTTCAAAAGGTTGGAGCAAACATCGCAGGGGAATTGTCTATCATGTGGAGGGGGTCATGGAAACGGAAACAGGCTAGCTTTTTTTTTTGGTAATGACTTTTTTTTCCCAAAAATGTAATTTACATGCTAAACAATAAAGTTTCTCAGAAATTACTTAATCAACTATTAGACTCTTAAGTTTTAAAAAGATTTTACATGCATTTCTTATGGTAACTGATAGAAATTATCTTGTTTATGGTCCACTAGATCTTCAGATTCATAACCACCTATTTCTACTCACTTGTGTTTTATGACCTATTTGATTTTATCTAATGTTTAAGGAAGGAATTTTCAAAGTAATTACAAGAATGGGTATATTTTAAACTGCCTTTCATCATTAGTTAATCAAGATAAGAAAATAATTATATGTATATATAAAATATATATAAAATTGACATACATATAAATTCTGGAATAATTGTTTCCTATCATTCCTATAACATTGTCATTTTTAGAAACAGCCATTTACGGTTTCTGGTTTGAGTGTACTAAGAGCAAAAGCTAAAAACCCACTGAAATATCTGTTATGATTTTTTATCTTCAATCACTCCAACCGGTAATAGACCACTTAAGAAACGGTTTAGTGCGAAAACCATTTACGCGCTGCAATTAAAGTTTCAGCTAACATTCTAAACTAGATTTGCGCCACTCTATAACTCTTCAATTTGTCAACTAATACCGCCAGTCGATTGCCACCCTCCAGTCGGAATTCAATCAGGAAACAAACGATGATGAAAAATATTTTTGCCACTGGTTTTTTAAAATCTAAAATTTGTGAAATTTTCGGGAAACACGCCTGGGCGGGGCCACCTCAGGATGTACATGGGTGTAGCCAAAGGGGGCGTGTCACCTTCACCATCGTCATCATCGCTGTCGTCGCCTCGTTCGATTTCCTGATTAATTTATGCCACTCGGCGACGAAGGCAGTTAGCAACAATTTGCCGCAAGTAGAAGCGTCAAATTGAAATAGCTCAACTTGGCAGGCGAAAAAACGGAGGAGAAGAAAATAAAATTGTCAATAAAATAAGTGCCGGACGGCTGGTTGCCCATTGCCACCCATTCCGTAGATGTTTCACAACACATCCCGCCCTTACCCAATTCGAATCCGTATCTGAATCTGAATCCGAATCCCAAGCCCTTTTTCCTAGTCTCAGCCAGTCACTCAGTGCGTCCATCAGTCAAAGTTCAGTGCTTCCCTTTCTTCGCATTGAATTTGCCGTGCAACATTTCCTGTTTCTTTCACAGTCGTTGACTGTCACCCTCTTACTTTTCTTTCTACACAATGCAAAATTCGGAAAATTTCTTAAGATTTTACAGGTGAAAAATTTAAATTGTGAAATTTTATAATCTCAAGGTATAAAAACATTCGAAAAAATTATAATTATAAACTTAAGATACGTTTTAAACCTTGAACACGTTAAGAAATTCGGATTTCAAAACCTATTTCAAGTTTAACATCGGGAACGTGAAAATGGTCTAAGAATTTCTTATTTCTACAGACGTTCTGGTTAAAAATAATAGTAGCATACTTTTATGCTTTGTTATAAGAGAATTTAAACCTCTTAATTTTTGGAGAGAACCCAAATTATTGTAAATCATTTAAAAATGCTTAAGTGTTGTATTTTAAACAGTAAAATTAGAATACTATTTATCAATAGGGATCAACAATCTCAATTTAATATCATAGGTTTATTGATTTTAAAAATATTTTCATTATTTTGTATTTGTTATTAGCAAATTGCATTTTATTTCTCTGTGTACTCGTTTTTTACCCACATCCTCCCGTTCTATCTTCGGCGATGTTTTTGCAGCTCGCTTCATATTCTTTTGAATGTGATTATCCTGAGGCTGTGGCCACCGCATCTTGGCTCTGATAGAATGGTTTGTCGTACACCGACCATCCTGCGTTCGCCTTTGCATTGCATTTAATGTCCTGCCAGTTGGCCAATGGCTTCTCGTCCCTTTGCCTGCATTTCATCCCCCTGCCTTTCCTTCCCCTGGCCCATCTTGTGTCTCCAGTTTCGCTGTTTTGTTGACTTTGGCACGAGTTTGGTTAAAAAGTTCACACATGCAGCTCGCTACGTCTCGTTTTTCAGCTGAACAGCTGCGGTCAGAATAACAGCAATGCAGGCCAAGTTTTAATGTTTTTATGCAAAAAGTTTTATTATAATATTGTTCTTAATTAAACTAAATATACCTACTTTTGCTTTCGAATTTAAATTATAGGTTAAAATTATGGTTTAAGATCTCTTTACTTTCTAGATTCAGTAAAGTTTAAAGAAAATAAAATGGTTTTCATGATTTCAGATAGTCGTCTTAAGGAACTGAAAAAATTAAAATAAATATCAATATTAAATGAGAGATAAGATGATGGTACCAAATCAACAATTACATAAAGAAGATTATGTTTTTGGATTCTATACAGATAAATGTTAATTTAAAATTGTATGGAGAAATATTAATATAGAACTGAAGCTCGCAGTATTATTTTTTCAAAGGCTTTACAAATATATAATCTTATAAAATTGGTTTTAGATATATTGGCTTTCTCATTGGTTTTTTATGTACATTTTCGGAACCAAATATTAATAAAATATTCCTTTAGTATAATATTTAAGTCATGTTTAACTTTTAATTAACTTTTTTACAGATCTATAAAGATCTTATATGATAAAAGAATCTCATCCCTGTAACTATTATTTTGATTCCCGTTGTGAGTGCGAATGTCCTGGACTTCTGGCCATGTTGTTGTGCCTTTGGCTCTGGTCCTAGACACGTTGTTGTTTCACCCGCACGGACGGCTCCTTCATCTTTCCGCCGCTTTCTCGTGTTGGCTATCAACTTTAGGGGGCGTTGCTGGTTTGAATATTTACACAAGTGACACTGAATATATATAGTGTATGCGAGTGTATATATACATGGAGAGGCGACTGTGGACTGGGACGCAGGACCTGCTCCTCGTTCTGGTCCTGCCAACAATTAATTAACTTGTACGAAGTATCAAAATGTCGTGTAGCCTTTGGGCCCCTAAAACCGTTTTGGAAGCGGAGATTTTCAGGCGGGGTTACTGGGGGGCCTTGCAATTTCAAGTCGGCGCCTAAGTGCATGCTACGTAAATTTTAAATTAATAAGCATCCAGCCTTATCCTGTACCTACCATCTAGGATCTCCGCCCCCCAGCTTTCTCCCCCCCAAGCTTTCTCCCCCCCCAGCTTTCTCCTTCAATTGCAGCCGCATGTGGCGCTTGTCATATGCCATTATTATGGAATGTTCATTCTGGCCCAACTAATAGACAATTTTTTGGCAGCCAAAAACGGAACACGACAATGCAGACAGCGAGGGTTAGGGATAGATATATAGATAGATAGAGAAGGAGGGCCATAGGGCAGTGGATAGAGACGGCACGATGAGGTAGGTGGAAAGGATACAAGACGAGGCCATGTCGTGACGTTGCCAAGGATTCGCCTCGTGCTCCGTGTGCAGCGGAAGCATTTAAATTAAGGACGACACATTAAAATTATGCAATAACAACAAACTATTATTATTATTATAACGGTAAAGAGAATAAAGGGGGGGGGGGCGGTTATGTATCCTTAAAATATAGATTAAAGCCCGGCATGCCGCCTCTTAACTTTTCAATTTGCTAAATCTTAACAAGAACATTATGAGTCGAGCAAATACTGAAGTTTACCAACTTTTAGTTGCAAAAGATAGAGAGATGCTTGGGTGCAGAACATTTAATGAGCGCTGTGAATGTCAACACCAAACTTGTGGGAGTCCCTCCTCTATGTGAGTGTCTGTTCGGCCCCCTTCTCCTCCTTTCTTTTTTTTTTTGGGTCTTTTGGCTTTTTGTCGGCTCGGGAAGTCATAAGTCGCAAGTTCTGAACTGGCGAGTGAGGCAAAAAAAAAAATAACCTGAAAATAGGCAAAGCAGACGAGCAAATATGCAGTCAGACAGTCGGGCACAAAAGTCGAGCCACTGCAGCACACACAGCTCCTGGAGCTCCTCCTCCATATATCCTCCGATTCACGTCACACACACTCGCCATCCTGGCCGGGTTATCGACTTTATGTGTTTGTTGTTTGGGCCGTGCCTTCGGTGTGTCTTTGGGCCCATTTCAATTGCAGAACCACGTCTCCCACACAGAGAAAATAGCTGAACTACCTGGTGAGGCATTATTATTGGCCTCTAAGTTGTATTCACCAGGTAAATTCGATTTGGGAGATCGTTAAACTGATTTAAAGCCAATTATATGCCAGAATACTTTACGCCATAGTCGTATTTTAAAATGTTTACCAAGCTTACCGCATTTATTAACCTCTGGTTAAATTTCATTTCAAAAAAATCAATTATTTAGGTGTTAACAATAGTTCACAAGAAAGAAATCATCTGAAATAATAGTATGTTCAAAATACTATATTTTTTATGTTTTCAATAAGTTAACAGAATGGTTTATTTTAACCTACGGTTAACGTAGTGTTAGTTTGCTGTTCATAGAAAAAGTAACATTGGTAGTTATTTATTTTCATTATTTTAAAGCCATATGGGAAGTATTTATTAGGCGGTGAAAATCCTTAGAACGGGATAAACCCCACCCTTTTTTTCTGTGCACCTTTCAACCTTTATATTGGTTCTGCGGCTCTGATTTTCTTTGAACAACTGCTAGTTTTTCGTCTGTTCGTGGCCAGTTTGTTTGGTGCCAGGCCAGGCAATTTTGACACGGCAAAGGTAAATATTCTTATCCTCGAGTGTCCGAGTTCAATAATGAAAGCCACTTCTATATCTTCGCTGCCAGCACAGTCTCATTAGAAGTTCCAGCAAACCGAACTTCTTCGCACTGAAAACCACTGAACAGCGACAACTTTTGCCTTCATTGTTTCCAGCTCGTTGCTCCTGTTTTTTCCCTTTTTCCCTTACAGCCCCATTTTCACCGTTCTCCTTTCTATTTTTGAGTCTCTGCCGGCTGCAGTGCCTCTAAGTGACATTTTCCCCAACGGTTGTTAACCGCTCAGCTCAGCCAGTCTGCCCATTTTCCCACTTTTCCCCATTAGGGGGCAAGTCACCGCACCATTGTCAGGGGCCTTAGCTGCGCTTCCGTTCGCAGAGCAGTCAAATATATTGCCAACTTCCTGCCTGCTACCAAAGCCAAGCTCCTACTTGATAGGCTTCCCTCGCACACTCGCACACACACGGCGGAAAAATGAAGGAAATGCCGGCGAAAGACGGATTGGGAGCATTGAACACTCGAATACCCTTACCTTGGCTGCCTTAGGAATTTATATGAATTTTGATAAGGTTTAATTGGATTTTTTATAAAAAATTCCATGTTAAAGAACGTTCAAAGAACGGTTTAAAATGTATCTCTTTAACAATCCTTAGTTACTTTTAAAGTTGTTCTTCGGAAAACTTATTTATTGTTAGTCTACATAAAAATTATTTAAATTGTTTCTTAAATGTTACCAATTACATTTTTACTACATTTTTAACTTCAAAATATTAAGGAGCTACTTATTTTCAAGCATTGATTATTATTATAATTATATAGTATAAGAATCTATTATACTTTATTAATTTATTACTATTAAATTGTAAATTGTAAATTAGTAATAATAAGGATATTAAAGGGTTCAATGACATTTTTAAATTCCCCATAATTGGTACCAAAGTGTTCCCTTTTTATCCTGTAAGCCTCTTCTCCATCAAAAACTAATGAACCCTCAATTACTTTCAGGGTATGCGGCACAAAAAAAATATCGAAGAGATGGTAAAAATCCTCCCAGAGTCGACATCGATTAAGTTATTACGAAATTGTGCGCTACGTGTCTTCCTAGCTGAGTCTACTACCACTTCTTTCCCGACTTCCTGAGCTTCCTATGGCCTTATATATATATATATATTTATATGTGTACGTGGGTCTTAGTCTAGCCAAAAGCCACCCGCAATCGGCCAGGACCTCACGTAACCCGATGTCTGTGTGAGTGAGCCTTCCATTTCGCTGTTGGCCTTAAACTGGGTCAGACCAAAAATTTTGTGTAGCTCCTTTGCATAACCGAAAATTATTTCGGTTGTTGCAGACAACACGGATCGTTGTTGGTTTTGTTGTTGCTGTTGTTGCTTCCTGATGTTGCAAGTTGTTCTGGCTTTTAACTGGGGTTTATGCTCGGTTTTTGCTTGCTTCTCTGTTATAATGTCAGCTGGCAGTTGGCTCTGATTGACATGCGTTTATGGCTCTAGTCTGGCTGGTGTTGCTGCTGCAGATGTTGCTTGTGTTGCAAGTGTTGTTAGTGTTGCTGCTGCTGAGGTCAAGTCAAAGAGTGTCACAACATGTCTGCTTCCGGTAGACGCACACACTCGCACCGGCACACAGACACAAGGGGGGAGGTGGAGGTGTTGTTTACATATTAAAGTTGCATGACCCCGCAGCAACAACAGCAGCAGCAGCAATCATTGCATCCACGAAGTTGCAGCCACGAAGTTGCAGCTCGTTAGTGGTGGAAAATGGTCCTTTAATGTGCCATCATCCTGTTTGATTTGAAGCCTGGCACGTGACTAAAACTAAAACACGGCAGCAACGTGCAACGTGCAACGCGCAAACCTGCAACACCAATCAGCTGCTGCTGCCAAGCTCTCTCTCTCACTCTCACTCTCTCTCTCTCGTGTCGCTCATTTTTCTCTCTTATTTCTAGGACTCTCTTAAAAACTCTCTTCAAGCTTTGGCGCGTGGAAAGCGCTTTTCATTCATAAAAATGGCGTCAAGCTTTTTGTCGAGTTGCGGAAAAGCCACGCCAGCTGGCGCCACTTCGGCGACGTCTTCAAGGAAATGAAATGGGCCAAAAGGATAGAAAAAAGAAAGGAAACTGCATGTCTCCTTGCACATCCTTTCGGCCATGTCCACAACTCCATGTCCATTTACCAAGTCCGTGTTCGTGTTCGTGTCCGCCCCTAAATGTCAGCGCTTGTTTTGATGCTAGCTCACGCGCCGTAAACAACTTATTATTATTGCAAATGCTCTGTCGAGTTTCGGCCGCTTTATCGCCGTCCCTTTTTTGCCCTTTTGGCCAAGGCGACTGCTTTCCCCACACTTTCCCGCCTTGGCTACCTTTCAAATTTCCTTTTTTGTGCGCCGCAAACATTGCAGCACATACCTCTGGGAAACGGAAACGCAAACGCAGGCAGTTCTATTTAGCTTAAGTTATTGATACCCTCTAGGATGGTAAGACCTATCCATTTAGGGCTTTCTGATCCATAGTCAATAATATTTATCAATATTTATGAAATAGTAAAAAACATATATCATTAATATTTTATTGGTTTTTTAATTAATTTTTTTTTTATATTTAGGGACCTATAAATGTCTTAATTAACAAAGTTACTTGCCCATAATGCATTCAGTTAGTAAAAAACATAAAACTCATAAACCAAATAGTATGAACATTATATAAACCAAAAATATGTATTTCTTGTAATATTTACTTGTACCTTCATTACTAATTTTTAATAAAATAATATTCCTGATTTTCTTTTTGATGCAATAATTTTATGAAATAAAAAAACATCACAAATTCATCTTAAAACGAAAATATACTGCTGAATAAATTCCATTCATAAAATCAATCCAGGGTTATCTATGATATATAACATTTTTAAACCATTTTTATTACTTTTCTTAATATTCAAATATTTTTAAAAGGCTTAACAAAATAATTTAGACATATAGTCTTGTACCCCCAATTGAATTTCTTTGTATTGGTCACTTAAAAAGTCGTTCACAAAGCAAGCAAACATTGTATCTCCCGATTTGTACCTCAGCTAAAACCTCGACTATCCTTCAGATAATTGAAGCATTTGATCCGAGGCTTCCCCAGGGTATCGCCGCAACGTCTACCAACCAAGTACCCATTACTTTTGGGGTTTTTGCTACCTTTGAGTCCGCCGTGTCCTGACGTTTGGCAATCTACTCCGGCGGATCAGTGGCCCTCCGATTCGAAGGACGCGAGGGCGGCAGGACGTTGCTTAAGTGGCTCCTGCTTGGCCTCCGTCCATGTCAAAATCTATCTCATTGGCTGTGCCAACTTTCTGACTGCGAACCCCGAACTCTTTCGCTTGCATTTCAGTGCAACTACGCCTCCAACCACGCCCCCGATGCTGTCAAACTTTTATCTACGAGGTTGCCCTGCACAATATATATTTGTACGAGTTTTTTTATATAGCTTGCCTTCTATATTTTTTTTGGGGAATTTTTTTTGTGTTTTATGAGTGTGTGCTTATAAATCATAAATACATATTTTACGAGCTCGTTTGTGGTCGGGACTCACATTTCATTTGAAATAATTTGTGGCATATTGGCAATTATTCATCCTGTTCTTTATTTTTTTCCCTGCCGCTTTTCGCAGTCCTTTCTCGTAACGGCTTAAGAGCGTCGGCAAATTGTTGTGATGTGGATTTGGTCCTGGATTTGGCTTGGCTTTATCTTTCGTCCTGGCAGAATGTTGCTGGTGACATTGCACAATAGGTGGGGCATCTGGGGGTTATCTGGGATAGGTAACAACTGTGCCTGTCTTCCAGGGGCGGGGTTAATGGGGCACCGAGGCAGAAGTTGATTTAGTGCCTCAGTCGTTGATAAGCCGCGCGGACTGCCTCCTCCACGGAGCCATCATAATAACTGCTATAGGGAAATTGAGTTACGGCCAATACATGCGGAAATGGCTGAGGACGCACAGTTGAAGATATTAGTTTTTGGGGGGTATAGCTGGAAAGGAAACTAATTTCTGTACTACAGGAATAAAGAGTAGTGCATAAGGGAATAACTCACAATCAGTTAAGAATTGTACTTAAAGATGGTCATTTTTATGTATTTATTAAGTAATAAAGTTAATTTTACTCGTCGTTTAATGGCCCAAAGAAGAAGGCTCGACTTGCGTTATTTTTTTAGGAGAAGATATTTAAATAGTAATAGAAACTTTAAGTCTTTCCATCTATAAGGAACTTTAAACATTTTATAGGTTTCATTAAAGTAGGAAAAAGTAAAAGATATCCAAATTGATTCCTTTTTTTAAATCATTCATTATAATTTTGGCCGAAACAATTAGAATATACTAGTTGTTGCTTATTTAAACGGCTTTATCAAAAAGCTAGCTGACATTTGGTTTCAAAAGAAGTTAGCAAGTGTGGAAAAAAACTATCATTACAAATTTGACTCGATTAACCTTTTCAATTCAACACACACACTCGGGGAAATATAAAACGGGCCATCAAGTTTACAAGAAACCAAATCAAAAGGCTAGAGAGATCGCCCGAAGGGGGCGTGGCATGCACTAAACCCCTTTTTATCTATACCGTTATCAGTTTCTCCTTCTCTTTCAGTTTCCGGTTTTTTCTTTACACTCAGAAAACAAATGATCTAAATACTAAATCAGTTCTCAGTTTTATTCTTTAATAAGAATTCACATTCTTATAAAACATTATCATCTAAAGAACTGACATATTATTACGATTTTCCTATAGCTAACCAAATATTTGGAAATGCCCTATCCTAATGCAACTTTAACTTTATTTTGATTGTCAAATTTATGTCTGTACTGCCAAACCTTTTTCTCTCTCTGTACACAATTTCAATTGCTCTATGGGGCAGGTGTTAATGTATCTTTCAAATGCTGCCATTGAATTGAATTGAAAGTTAATTTGCCAATTGGTCCCACAGCTCCCAGCACAAAAGGGGGTGCGGAAAAGGGGGCTGAAAAGAGGCGGATGGTGGTAAATTCGTGGAGGGGTAGTTGCAAGCTTGCATTTTCAACTAGTTGTGCAAAGTGTGATTAAATGTTTTGTGTGTTGCAGCTTTCAGCTTTTGTTGCGTGTTTTTATTGCCACCCCTCAAACAAAGGGACGGCTGCGAAGGGGGGTGGTTATGGGGGATAAGGGGGGTTTTGTGGGATGGAGTGCACATGACATTAGGCAACACTGTCCCACTGGCGAGGACATTTTCAAAATGTGCTGCCACAGACAAAGCCTTCGAAACCCTCCACCCCTCTCATTCATCGTGCTTCTTTTTCTGCTGAGTTGCTAAAAAACTTCTTTTCAGCAAACGTTCTGTGGTTAAAAGAGGGGCTGGAGCGGGCTTGGGTGTTGTGTTTGCCGCAAACAAGCAACAAGGAGGGGCAGAGAAAGGGGACGGTGGAGTGGTGGGGGGGGGGAGCTACAACATCCCCAATGAAAGTGAAAAAAATCTGTTTGCATATTACATAGCATAGATGTTTGGGGATGCTGGAGGAGGACAGTGGGTCGCAGGACCTTCCTTCCCCACCAAGAACCACCCCCCTCAGGAGTTGTCCAACCAGAATTTCTCGTCCTGCCACCGAATGCAGCTTCCAGCTGTGCACGCTAGGTGTCGCCCGCGTTGAAGGCAAGGCACAAGGCGTTCGAGCATCTTCAGAGTTGAAGTAATGCGGCCTCAAGTGGCAGCCACCAAACGGGGAGAATCCGCTTTGCGTTCTCCTACACTCTTCACCATTAATACACTCAAAAAATTTAAGAACAATTGTAATATTTTAGGCACTGATTTTTAAGAGATTTCTGAATTTTAAAATAAATTTCAAATAATTTAAAAATATTTAAAATATTTCGAGATATAAAATCTGTTAAATTTTTTTTTACACTTCAGGAAGCGGAAATCAACAATGGCTTAAAACCTTTTTAAGAGGTAGCGACAAGTATGCTATATATGCCTTTGTTTTTGCCTTATCTGTAGAATTGTCTAACTAATAGCACATACGATATGTTTAACTCTCGTTCGAGGGATCTTAAATCTTTAGAAACTTTTGATGCACCCTCTTGTTCAATAAATCGTATTATTTACTCAAAGCTCTTTAAATGTTTTTTAGTAAAATATTTCTTGTAGTGTACTTCGGCCGCCTGCCGCCATTTAAAATTGCTTGTCCTCACCTGGTTTTTCGGTGTGTGAGGGGCGTGTGTATCTGTGTGTGTTATGTTTGAATGAACGCCTGCGTCTTTTATCTTTTCATAAATTTTCCCGCTTTTGTGCCTCTTTCTCTGGCGCTTTCCCAACCCGCCGCATGCCCTTCTGTTTCGCTTTCTCCCCCGCTGCTGCTGGCACTTACAATCACTTTTATTTCGCGTCGCTTTCTGCGACTTTCCTTCGGCGAGTTTCCCCAAGTTTTTCTGCAGTCAGGCCAACAACAATTTTTAATGCTTACAAAATTTGAATTGAATTTGCCAACAGCACAAGGATGCTCTCTAAACTGCCAGAGCGCCTTCGCCGCTGTTTATGTGTTTTCTTATTTTCCATTTTCTACTCCCTTTTTTTCCCCAATTTGCATCCGCCTGCTGCCTTCAATTTGAGGACAACTTCAGCTTCAAATTCAACTTCAGACTCGACTCGGCATCTTGCCTTGGCATGCCACCTGCCTTTGAGCCAGTTTCCTGCATCCTTTTTGCCTAGTTTCACGCTTTGGTTTTCCTTAATCGCTTATCCTGGCAGTATTTATTTACATATGCAGTGGTAAAAAATATGTTGTCTAAAAGTTAGGTGCTTGCTTACTTTTTCTGTATAAAATATCTTAAGCTGCCTTTGAAAAATAATATTTAAAAATTCTTAATGAACGCAAAAAATATATTTCTAGGAGAAGTATCTCAAAGAAGTATTTCAATAATCACCATCTTATTTGTTCCTATTCAGCTTTCAAAATATTACATTTATTTTCTATGGTTTTAAATTTTAAATATCTCCAAAAGAAATATTTTTTGGAATCTATAACCTCGTCCCTATCTTTCATAAGATTAAAAATCTAAAACGGAACTTAGAATAAATTATTTTCTATTTAATTTTCAGTTCACTGTAACGGCATGTTATACAAAATCTTTTGGAACTTAAGGGGGTTGCTTGAAAATCCTATGGAGCCTTAATATGTGTCCCCTCTGTAGGAACCCACACCCCCAATGTGACGTAACTATGCCCAGAGCGACCAAGTGCAATGTAACCGCCCGAGGGGCTGCAGCCCTTGGTAATTGGAGTAGCATCAGATTTTGGGGCGGGGGAGGTGCAAATGTGCATTTAATTCGTGCGAAAATTGTGGCAAGAATGGGTTGGCGAAGGGGGTTTTGGTGGGGGGCGTGGCAAAGGCAAGCTGCGAGCCGGATGATGGATGGAGTTGCAAAAGCTTTTGATTTATATTGCCATCGTCTGGCAAGGCCATAAATATATGCTGCTTGTTGATTATGCATTGGACGCACCGAAAACCTTTTAGTTTGTGGTATGCTCATGTGTGTGTGAGCTCCTTGCTTGCGTGTGTGGATACTCGTGTGTAAGTATGTGTGTGACAAGGTTGTGGTTCTAGTTCCAGTTCCGGATATTGTGGTAAACAACAGGAGGAAGTGCTGTCGAAGCTATGGTAGAGAATCAATTAGAAAGACCAAGAACAAGCATTCTAAATAAAACCCAAGGGAATCGATAAACTCAGCTTAACCACTCAAATAAGTTTAAAGATCAAAAATAGGGAAAATTAGGGAAATAATAGTGGGAAAAATGTTTATGGTAATGGAACGTTACTGTTTTTAAGCAGAGAGACATTTGTAATCAGTTTTAATGGGAATGGCAAACGGAAATCAATGAATATTAGTAAACATCTAAGATACAGAAATCCTTTACATAAATTTTCAATTTGAAATAACCAATTTTAAGTCTACTTTATGACTTATTGAGTAGATGGTAAAAGTTATAAACAGTATTGAAGTCGTATTTGACTGACTTAAATTATTGACAAAAGTAAGCTCCCATAACAAAAAATCATAAATCAATTACCAACCGAACTTAATGCCAAACGAATTGAGTCACCCAAAACTTACTTATTTAAATGGATTTATACAGAATTAAAATTTGTTTATTTTGATAAGTTGTCTGGGCTTCTAATGGATTGGCGGCTGTTTGTTCACATCCCCCGAAATTCTAACCCCCCCCCCCCCCCCACCCCACGCCACAGGCATTCATCATAACCATTCAAAGTTGCTCAATCCTTTTCCATATCCATTTCACAAATATGAAACTTTTTCATTGCCAACTTTAAAGGGACGAACTCGCTTCATCATTTAAGCATTTCCAATGCCAACTCTTTTCCACTCTTCCTCTTCCCCCTTCGTCTGTGTGTGACCAGGCCTGTGTGTGAGTATGGCTCAGTGTGGCTGTGTGCTTGGACGGGGAGGCTATTTTGCAACTCTCTTTTATATAGACCACAAATGCCGCACTTACGTAATACATCACAAAATGTCCAAACGAGGTAAAAGGATTTGCAGGTGCCCAGAACTGCTGGCTGGCTGGTAACTGCGAACTGTTCTCCATATTTTTGTAAGCCAAAATGCAGCTTAACATATCAGCGCCAGCTAGCGATGCCAAGCGAAACGAAACGAAGCAAAGTGAAGCGCTGACCGTGCTCCATTCCGTAGTTCTGAAGGCCCCCTCTTAGTCCCCCTTTTCTCCACCTCTGCGCGGCCTAAAGCACCTGCCATGGGCGGGGATGGGGAGGGGGAAGGGGGGAAAGGACCAAACCATGCCGGGCTAACGTGTTAGCTCACACAAACATACACATTCAAGCTTGGAGGCTGCTGCGGTAATTAATGCAGCGCGTTTGCGAAAATGCGAATACATTTCGCCAGCTACGAACGTTTTCAAGGTATGTCCTGGCCAAGGACAGTGGATCGAAACCACACCAAATTGGTTATAAAGTGGTAAGAGGAAATGGATAGGTAGAAGAAAGCTAGAAGAAAATGTCTAGCATTACCTAATTGGAAAAGTATTACACTTATAGATTCGATTTATACGAGTATATCCAATGTTTAATCTGAAGTTTAAATATCAACAGATATACATATAGAAATCATAAAAATTGCAGGTGCTTTAAAAAGGCTGTTCTTGGTATATCTTAAAGTGGTTTAGTTGAGGCTTTATAAGTAATAATACTGCATATATAAATATATAATCATTAAGAATATAAAACAAGTAAATTTTTATCCATTTGGAAAGTGCCTTAAAGCTAATATTTCATTCAAAAATTGTGAACCACAATGATTGAATGCGAATTCTTCAAATACTTAACCCGAAAACAATGCATGTTTAATAAATTCAGATTTCAGCATAAATACCGATGAAGGCATTCCAGAGCGCATACCCACCCGCCTAAAAATATCCACCCACAAATAACTTATGGGTAAATTGAACTCCCATTCCTCCCGAAAAACGGCCCCCAAAAAATCGAATTCATTTTTCCATCTTCTTCGTACGCATTGCAAAAATACTTGCGCAAACTTTTTGAATATTTTAACTAAATTACTATGCCGGGGAGAAATGGAGTTAACTTGAGCCTGTGGTGGCAGTGCCAGGACCACTGTCGAAATTGCAGGATATGCAAAAGGGGGCGGCAGGTCGGATCAGGGGGGCGTGGCCGGGGGTTTGACACATGGAGACGGGGCAAATGTATTCACGCTGAAACGATTTTGGGTGCACGGCGACACCTTGGTTTGGCGCCCGCTAACTGTAAACACATACATATGCACACGGGCACTGGCACTAACACTAGCACAATAGCACTAACACACTCGATATAAATACACACACACAGATACAAGGCTGCATGTGTGAAAAGTTCCACGTCTCGCGCTGTTTTTGGCGAAAATGCAAACGAAAACAGCTAAAGCGGGGAAAGCGGGAAAATCAGGCGAAATTTTAAATTTGAATATGTTTTTCTTACCCATCTACTTTTACCACTTTCTCCATCCGCCGCTCCTCTAGTTTCATCCGCGCACTATCTCTTCTTGTTGGCTGTCCAACGATCCAGTTTGCCATTTGTCTGCTCGTTTTGGATTTTACGGATTTTTTCCTTGTTTTAATGCCCTACCAGTGGGTATTGTAATGATCTTTTAATTATTAACTCATATAAAATTTATAAATAGGAAAGAAGAATCCTCTATTCTGTCAAAAATCTTGCCTTCTTTGGAGTTGGTAATCCCTAACAGGTTTTTAATGTGACCATGTGTTTGTAATTAACCATAAAATAAGTATTTTTTAAAAAGTATCTTTAACTGTTTTAGTAACAAATTTGCCACATATTGTCCCCAAAATATATGAATAAACGAGAACAGTTTGTACCTATGATATATGATAGATCAAAACTTCTTCCCATGAAGTAATATGTATCTTTAAGAGTATAGCAATCATCGGTGCCCAAAACTAGCTTTCCCTTCACTTTGTTTTTTTAGTGTGTTTGTCTTACACATTCCCGTTGCTTGTGTTATTTATTTGTTAGTTTTGTGATTCAAATGTATTCCAGACCCCGAATCCCTTGCCCTCCGCCAGTCAGCTTCTCCAACTGATTCTCTAGTCTATATGTAGCTTGTTTTTCTTTTTCATTCTTCTCCAAGTGCCGCTTATTATGCACATTTTAAATCATCTACGCAGCGACAAAGACCCAGGGAAACGGAAAGACAAAAGGGGGGACGAAGTAGCAACTCTGGCAGCAGTTAAATTAAGCACATTTTCATACGATGCAATTCATATCTCACAGATACAGTAGCTCGCATATTTCCCAGAATATAATTCCCCCTTTTCGTACTCACACTCACACTTTCGACTCACTTTGACTGCATATTGAGAATAATATATATGTGGGAAAAGAGATTATGAAAAATTGGTTTGGCCACAAAAATTGCTCGAGGCTTATGGCACAAGATGAAAAGTGTACGGCATAATCTCCTAAATGCATTTAATTGCTGTCTTTGCGAGCGGAAATAATCTGTGAGTTCCGCACGCATCAAAATAGATATTCAAAGAAATATAATTCGACAGCAAAAGTTTATCCATTATGAAAAGTCTCTCATAAATACTGCACTTTATTCAATGAAATCTATTTTTCATTTCATTTCAAAGTATCAAATCTGTGTAAGTCATCTTAAGTAAAAAAAGGATTTATTTTTGTTAACTGAAAAGAATGTTTCAAACGACAAATGTATTTAATTTTTAGCAAGTTGACTTAAGCTTTCAGTCAATAGACAAAAGCTGTTCAATCTTTGCTGCAATCTTTGAATTATTTTAAATGCCTTTTGAGTTGTGTAGTTAAATGTTAAAAATATGCGACATTTTCAAAGCTCAGATTTAAACTGCTTATCAGGAATATAAAGTTAATATAAATGTTTTCGTTGTTTCAAATTCAAATTCAAATTAATGTAAACAAATTAAAATACTCCTTGTAATAGATAGAAATAATATTTTCTGGAATAAATAAACCAGGTCAGACCGATCAACGTTATTTGCCAAGGATGTAAACACATTTTGTGGTTATAAACACTTTCTTTACTTTAATTTAACAGGACACGAACATCCTTGGAGTCTTTTAATACTCACAAACCTTACCACAATTGAGTTTTATTCCTTTTTTTTGAGCAAACACACTTCACCTGGCTTACAGTTGCAGTTTGCAGTGGCATAACGGTAATTACGGGCCAAATGTCAGGCAGTATTCTACCGATTTCCGCTCTAACTAACAACCATTGATTGCAGTTATTGTTGCTGCACTTTGATTGCTCCCCCTCTCGCCACCGTCACCCATTTTCCCATTTCCCATTTTCCCACTCGGTAAACTCAGTTTACTGCTGGTTGTTTTGTTCACCCACGTTTGAGCCAATTATCATAAGAAATAATTTATAGACCCAGTGCTGCGTGACAAACGAATAAAAAAGTGCACTTCAACTTTGATATTTTTACCTTGGAACTGTTTCCAAGTTGCCTCTATGTGTGTCTGTATGTGCGTCTTTGGCTGCACATATGTATGTGTGTGTGCTGTGCCCTAATGCATGCCAAATGGCTATGGGCATCAATAAAGCGTACGTCACTCTAATTGCACTTGCCCCCCATAGAGTGCACAAAATTCCGGAGGGGTTCTTAAAACCCAAAAAGAAAACAAAATGAAAACAAGTATTGTGTAATACAAATTGCTGTCCAGGATGTGTTTATATTTATAATTAAAAACAGTATTAAAATTTTTATAATATAATAGTAAAGATTACTAAAATATCAATGATCTAGTATTTACTTTAGTATTTTAATTGATCTATTTTGAAAACTATTAAAATTTTGTAAATATCCAAAGATTCAATACAAAGGTTAAGAGATTAATACGGAGGTTTATATTGGGCTAGAAAAATTATATAATCGAAATGAATAGAAAATTCCGTACTTTGAAAAATATTTCAGTTCTTTTTTAATATCGTTGGTCTTAATAAAAAGGTTGAAAGGTTAGTATCTACTAAGATTAAACAAATAGAAACTGGACTGTTTTCAAGTGTGACCAGATACTATTTTCAGTTAAACGACGATCATATCATTATTACACAAGTAAATATATATTTAATTTGCATTACAGGTGATTTTCTCACAGTGCAGACAGACTGGACACACATTGCAGTTACACTTTGCTTTTTCGCACGCTCCCTCTCGTTCTCGGCCTTTGTATGCAGTCAAAGGGGTTAAGGGGATGAGATGGGCCATGGGCGAAGAGTGAAGGGGGTTGGCAAATGGTGGATCTACGATTGGGGGGATCGAGGGGGGGAGTTGGGCTGGCCAGGAACGGGGTGAACTGTAATGCCATTAGCTGGCAGCGGCGCGCAAAGCCATTTGAAAGTTCAACACGTTCAAAGGTCCCAACATGCTTCACACTCTTTCAGACTCGTTCACCCATTTTTATGGCCATCTCTTTCTACCGCTCCTTCTGCTCCTGCTCCTTCTGGCCACCGTGTCTCTCTCCGACTCTTTCACTTGTGTCTTGGCCGTGTCCTTTTTGCGCAACTTTCACTGTTTATTCTGCTAAAAGCGCTGGCCAACACTCATGCACTCGAAAGACTTACCAGCTCACACACACACAAAGTCTGGACAGTGCACCAGAAATAAAATTGCCCACTTGTCATAATGTCCTTTAAGAAATCTTGGCTGGTCCCATGATTTTGACCACAAAATGCAAATTAGAATGTGGAATTGAAGGTCACATAACAAACCTCTTTAAATAAAATTGAAATTCAAATAATTTTTGCATTTATAAAATTATTTATAATATTTTATATACATATCATATATTGTATATCATTATTTTTACCAGATACAATATTCTACAAGCTATAAAAACCATTATAGGGTCCCGAAATATAGGAACAATCAATTACAATAATAATAAATATTCCTATTATATTTAATATCAAATTCTCATAAGTCGGGGGTATTGTTAGGAAAGGCACCTTAAATTCTTTATAAAACGCAAACATTTTTTCTGCCTGTAAATGGGCGGAAATGTGGGCGTGGGGCAGACACTCAGACAGCTGGATGTACAAATACAAAAAACTCAAACAGAAGCGCAGCTGCAAAAGCAACTGGCACTGCCTCTTTTAATTGACTTTTTATGCGCTCTGCCCGCCTTTGCCCCCGAAGCAGTTGAATTTAACGCGCTTTAAGTTTGCCAATTGCATTCGTATTGGTTGGGCTTGCCCCCACTTTCTCCCGCTTTCCCTCGCTTTCCACCAGCCACCCTCTTGCCAATTTCCATTGCCTATCCACAGGCGCTCAGCCACTGTGACACTTTGCAAGCCATTAAGCATTTTCATTACCTGCCTGCTGCTTTGCATTTTGATAGTCCCTAACCTTAGTATCGTCATTGTCGTAAGCCCAACCCCGGCCACGCCCACCGTTTGCAGGATCTCTCCAGCCGCCCCCTTTTCCCAGCCTTGGACTCTGCTGTGTTTTGTTTACGTGTGCGCTATTAATTGCCCGAGCGTCCAAAATGCAAATTGCAAATGCAACTGCAACTGCAATAGTAACTGCAGGTTCACTGGAAGAAATTGGGTATAAATGAAGGGGGAAATTATTTAAGGTTTTTTATCCGATTTTTTATCAATTAAATTCAGAAAACTGTGCAGGTTAGAAAATATAAATCTTTTAAACATATTCTAGCACATTTTAATTATACATTATACATTAAAGAACAATTATTGAAATATTATTTAAACGAAAATTTTAAAATATTATTTCAAAGACAAATGAATAAAAAAATTTGTTATAATCAATAAAAATTTTTTTTTTTTTTAAATCACACATTTATTTTGTTTCCGGTCCTAAAGGTTGAATTTCAATATTATAAATAGCAGTCTGAAATATTTTCTTCTGACCAATGCACAAATAAAATGTTTATAAATGTTTATCCAAATCTAGTTAGTTTTTTTCAGTGCACCTGCAGTGGTAAGCCCCATTTTCGAGGAAGAGGAGGGACAGATCAGTTAGTGGCTTTGTGCCCGGGGACAATGTGAATTATTGTCCTGGTTTGCATATTATGCTCAAGTTTCGTTGCCTTTCGTTTCGTTTGGTGGGTAATTAAAACGCTTAAAGACGCATCAGTGCGTGACAAATCTAGCTTTTCACTTTTCCCTGGGCTGGAGTTGAGGAAAACTGGCCGTGGAAGTGGAAGTGCAGTCAAGTGGCTAAGTAGCCTGGGCCGTGCCCATTGTTTGCCTTCTGCGGAGTTAAGTTTCTTATACGTTTTCGACTGCGACTGGCTTTATTCAAGTTTACTTTTTAGCCTGTTGAAGATAAAGCCAAAAAACGAACTGGATTTTATTTTTAGATTTCTGTTGTTTTTTTCTGGCAACCAAACGATTTGAAACTCCCACAAAGCTGGCTTTTTGTTAAAAACTTTTAACTGGAAATCATTGCTCTGTCAACATTTGTTTGGCTGCGTTTTTTAATCAATAAAATGTTAACAGCTATAAATCAGCAAGCACACAAGCTGTTGCCAATGAAATTAGCTTTTTTGCAAACTTACATTGCATTCGGTTTTTGCAGTTTGTGGATATTGTACAAAAAAGCGGTATGGTTTTTATCATATGTTCAATTTCATTTATTGCTAGCAATACTCTTTGTAGATTTATCAAATTTAATAGTGTTGGTTTAAGATATAGTCTTGATAATAATCTTTTGAACCTAATAAGGCGTAAGACTATTTTTTACAGATGATGTTCCTCGTTTCCGATTATTCTTAATTTTAAATGTTAGTTTACAACCTTTGCAATACATAATTTAAGTAATATATTTTGTTTATCAATGGTCCCATTTTTTACTTTAAATTTAAATAAAGAATCTTCGCAATATATAAGTACCCCTCCCATGAAAATGTCTTCAACCACTTCTTATTGATTTCCATAGAGTTTTGAGTGGCCATCGAGGACATCACTCCATGCCAGCCACTGCATTCATCCCATCTTGTCTTGTCATTGTTACGGGCACCCTGGTTTTCCCTCCGATTTTCCCGGATGCCTGCCATCCGACGTCGTCTGGCCCACTCGAAACTCTGCACAATTCATTCAAGTAAAATTCTTATAAAAGAGTTGAAGTTGTGTGGCCAAGAGAAGCAACATCAGCTGCTTCGATTCTGTCTGCGCCAGTGGCAAACACTTGACCAAACCGATGATGGAGGGCTACATGGCAGTGCAGTGCAGTGCTGTCCGGAAAATCCTGTCCTGTTGAATCTCCATTCCGTATCGCCGCCACAAGATTCTGGGCAATTAGTGGACGCAACCCCGGGAATTTGTCGCAAATCTAAAAAGCCAAAAAATGACTTAATAGCCAAAAGTTGGGCATGCGACAAAGTAAGCGTTCGTGCGTGGCATCAACGTGAAATGCCACCCAGAGGGGTCTGGGGTGAGGTCCTGGGGTTTGAGTGGGATATTTGCGGCTCATATGAGTGACACAGCCAGGCTGACTTGTCGTCACCAAAAAAGGGATGCAAAGAAGGGAGGGGGGGACAGTGAAAATTCAGGAAGCAGCCAGCGCGTGCCGTTGGGAAAGTTGCCAGCCAAAAGCTGGGCCAACAAGAACCGCTCGCCAGTTAGCCAGGCCGCAAGAGAATGCGTGCCTGTGGACAAAACATGTCAGCAGCCTCGTCCCCATCCGCATATCTATATATACATAGATACACAAATACACACACTCATATTTGTATCTACACTTGCCTTAATTCATAACGCTCTATGAATGAAGTGAAGTGTGGCAGGCCCGCGAGTGCAAACTTTGTCGAGTCTAAAGCAAATGCTCAGCTGGCAATTATAATTTCCCATTTCGTCGCTGTTAAAAATATGATTCAATTTGTTCTGCCTGCCCCGGCGAACGAGGCGAGAAAGAAATATAATTCATAATTTTTTTTCTGGCACACCAAGGGGTATTAAAAGGGCGATGGGTTGAATGGAACTATGAAATCGGAGAGAAAAATGTTTTAATGGGTTAGGTAATTAATATTTAGTTAAATATTTTTGAATTCTATAAAAAGCTTTTATAAATATATTTTTATTTGCATGTAATTAAACGGATTCAAATCTATTAATCTTATTTTAGGGATTTATTAAATTGATTTTTGTAACTGACTTTACATTATAAAGTTTTTTCTGACTCCATGAATTTCAGAATATACTGATAAATATTTTCAGGATTTATGAATTGGATTTTAATTAAGTATATTACATACAATATTTTTTATTAAACATTTTCTTTAAATTTTTAAAAATATCTTGAAATTTCCTTACAAAATTCGTATCTATAATTAAAATTAATTTTATAAAATTCATTAATATATCCGGTAAACCTAAATTTTAAAAAATTATACACTATCTTTTTTGTGATTCTACAAAATTCCTGTAAAGACCTGTATAATTTTCTAGGGTACCACTTAGCCTCCCCTTTGGCTTAAACAATTTTTTATCAGCTTTTCGTTTTGCCCTCCTCGAAAATCCCAGCAACAAATGCGGCATTAAAATTGATTCGCTTACCCACTTTTCGGGGGAAGGGGACAAACAATAGGAAGGGGCGAAAGGGATGGAGTGAGTAAGAGAAAGAGACGGGGACAGAGTTTCAGAAAGAGAAGGCAAACCCTCGACTGATGGCTGTCTGGGCTGATTAGACTTAGAGACGAGGATAGACGACGGCGTGTAAATGGTCCCTGGCAAAAGGTGTTGATGATGATGTACATAAAGTGCCGCTGGCTGAAATGTCAGGGGATCAGGGGGATCCACAGGGGGAGTAGGGGCCTTGGAGAACTGGCTAAAACTTGTCGCCGCGCACGGAAGCACAAAAATTGAATTGACATGACAGTCGGTTGTCCCTTCTCCAGCTGCTGCTCCCAGTTCCCTGTTCACTGCTCCAGTTCCACATCCACTTCCACATCCTTCTGCTCCTGCTCCTGCCACGGATCCCCAGGAACTGACAACAGTTTATGTTGGGCACGACAGTTCGGAGCACGCTTCATAAAATTCATTTCCGCGCCGCCGTCGCCGCTGCTCCTGCTGCTGCAAAAGTGATTAAAATTATAATTAAACTGTGATGGTTGTCCCTCTATCCCTCTTTTGCCAACTCTCCAGTTCTGGTATGCACAGGGAAAATAAGAAGGGGTCTTTTTTAAGAAGAAATCGTTCTTGAAGTAGGCATCTACATAATATAAAATTCGAAATTACAATAGTTAAGATATATGATTATATTTTTCTTACAAGAACTAAAGCAAATAAATATAATATGTATTTTAATTATTTCCCACAGCAAGGTTATTTTACACGATAATAATTTTTAGAGTTCCCCCTTTCTGTATGGCCACTATTCATTTCTCTGCGGCGCAGACAGCCCTAGGAATATTCAATTTACACTAAGCCCAACTCTCAAGTACACGCGGCGTATGAGCAATGTCCGAGGGGTTTTCAGGGAGGCATTCTATGCATTCAACATCCTATCCTGCAGTCTGTCCATGCATTCAACGGTTCATTGGTTGCTATAAATATATAATACGTGACAAATACGTGCCGAGTTCTTTTCAATCCGATTCTGCCACCCCAACTCACCCACACACACACTGCAAAACGTGTGTAGAGCGTACAAATGTATGTACAAATCCTTGCCAGAACATTCGCCATACCTCACACAAAAAAAAAGAGGAAAATATGTGGGTAAAAAGAAAGAAATGGTTAGCAATAAAAGTGTTCAGCGTACTGTTGCATGTGGGGTGGTGCTGAAAAAAACGGGGCAGAGGGAATTTCCAGCTCAGGTTGAGTCCAAGATGGAACGCACTTGTTGATTGGCACTCAATGTTGCGTCTTAAAGGATTGATGTACTGCCGTTGGAGGACCGAGAAGGGGTGTGTGTAGAGAGGGTGGAGAAAGTGGATCCGAAAGTGGGGGCAGCAGTTGCCCAGGGCAACCACTGCAGCGATGCACGTGCATCTATCCTGCCACCATCAACATTGCCACTGCAAAGGCACTGCGATCCCCTCACTTTTTCTGCCCGGGACGTCACAAAAAACTCGGCAATTTTCACTGCCAAATAAGTGGGAATTTTTAGTGGCTACCATGAATATTTTAGGGGGCAGAAAAAGACACTACCTCGATGGGATGGTTAAGTGAAAAATGGTTGCCGTGAATATTATAGGCTGAAAAGATAGATACACTATAGTTGGAAAGCAGTAAAGCAAGCATTCGTTAAATTAAATTAGAAGTTACAATAAGAAAGAAGGACAGCAATTTTAACAAGCACTAACTGTACCAAAAAAGAATCTCCTGAAGATTACAAAAATATTATATGAAAAATTTTAAATATTTAATGTTAAACTTAAGTGATTTTGAAATATTTTTCAAAGGTTTTTATGGTCTTTTTTAACAATTAAATTTTTAAATATGCCTTATACATTTTTGAGTATACCTTAGTACCTCGGTGGTTTTATATTGTAGAATAAATAAACATAGGCATACTTTATAATTAAGTGTTTTATTCCTGAGGAAGTAATATGATAAGAGTACTAATGCCTGAACGCTGCTCTCAACAAAAAATGTGTTGTTAAATACCAGCTTTCCGAAATTTTGTATAAAAGAGGTAGGGGTGTAAACTTTCCCTTTCAACCTCTTGACCTCTGGCAGAGACCCCTGCGAAGGGCATGCCCGTAGTTGCCATAGTTTCATGGTGGGAATCATCAATCCATCCGTGCACCCATCCGTCCGCTCCCCATTCCCGGATCCTGCGCCCCCGAGTCATCCATCCATCCATCCATCTATCCATCCATCGGCAACAAGCCCGAGCAATGAGCGCGCTTATTCCATTTGCTTAGACATGAACAAAACGGGGGAAAAAAGGCGGAGGACCCAATCCCAATCCCAGTTCAAATCCCAGACGCACAGATCAAAGGGGAATGGGAATGCGAGGGGAGTGGTGTTGGGAGGGGGCTGGAAAAGCGCAAAAAAGGAAACGGAAATTGAAAATCTGAAGCTTTTGGAGAGCGAGTGAGCTGTGAATCCTATTTCAAGTGCAATCTTCAGTCGCAGGTTGAAAGTAATTCAATAGTTGGCGGCTCTGCGTGGGCCGTGGATTGCGCCCAGCCTCGTACCTCATCCTCCATTCCGAGGATTCCCGTCCTAAAGCTGGATCCTGCTGCTCCTGGCATTGAATGGCAATCGAGAGTGGCACGTAATGCCAACAATTGCACACCAATGCAAACACAGACGATGGGGCTGGAGAATAGAAAGGAGGATAGTTGAGGGATTGTAATGGGCTGGGGGTGCGGAATGGCATTTGGGGTCGGGGTTTGGGGGAAAATGAGGGACCAGCTCATTGCTTGCATGTTGCACATTGCACGTTGCACGTGTGTAGATAACGTTTACTGTTGCGGCAGCAGCTGCTTAGGGCTTAGGTGGCTCCTACTGCTCAACCACTCAACCCGCCGTCGCCCTTTAACCCCCTTTCAAGGACCTCCACACCCCCAAACGCAACCAGAGCGCCTCCCATGCGTACACGAAATTCATTTATGTGCACGCAAATCCCTAATCCCTAGTTTTTGCTGCCCGTTTGTCTCCTGCCTCCGGAATCCGCAATCCTCGAAGCGAGGATGCGACACCGACAACGATGCCGACAACATTTGCGGAAATGACTTTTGAGCGGTTCCTCCACGGCATCTGCCACCGACACTGCCACAGTCGTTCCTACCGCTTCCCTTACAGAGAAAGAAATATTTGAGTAGTTATGTATGTTTTTTTGATCAATCAAAACACTACAGAGACTACCACAATGCCTTAATAATTATTAATAATAATTTTGTAATGAAAAACTAAATCTAAAAGTGTTTTTTAAACGAAGTCTTTAAAGTCATAGAATTTTATATTGTATCGACCTTTCAGCAGACCTAAGTTTTTTAAAAGACCAACTGAGATTTATATTTATTTTTATTACCAATTTAGCTGAAAACAAATCAAATAAATGTTTTAAAATATAATTTTAATTAACACCTTTTTATGACCATTTACACTCAGAGAAAAAGAATACATAAGGAGCACAAAGGACTTTTTATATTAACATTATTGTAGTTTGTAAGGTTGGGAGATATTTTACAAGGTTTTAAGTGAAATGTCATTTTAATATTTAGCACTTAATTTTAAAATCTAAGCTTTAAAAAAACACACAACAATATCTCAGATATTCAGTTTGATATAGTTCAGCATCAAAGAAATAATAGAAAATGAAGTTGGATGATAAGTACATTCAGAAAATGAGGGACCAATTGATTAGTTTTGTTACAATTTGATACCTATGTTATTACATTTTCTTCCTGTGCACCCATTTCCCGTTTTCCTCTTGGGAAACCAGCACTGTCCCTGCTCGGGCTTAGTAACAAAATTAAAGTTGCGCCTGCCACCAGTCGTCGCTGGCTCGCTCGTGCGTCCTGCATCCTTTTCGGCGGATGGTTGATGGCTCCTAGCTGTCGTTTGCTGTCCTTGCTGTCCTGGCTCCCCAGGATCCCTAGGTCCTCCTCGATCTCCTCACCTCACGCACCTGGCGACGCATCATCCAGCGCCACCGCCTGCGCCCGACACAAGATTGATGTAGCATTCATTTGATGCGGATTAGTATTTTATAGCTGCACTTCACTGCCACGTGGGGCAGCCAACGCACAAAAAGCGAGCAGATCCTGCACTGTTCCTGCTTCGATTTTCTTCTTGGCAATGTTTCTCCTATTTTGCACCCTTTCTTTTTGGAATGGTACTATCCATGATTTCTTTTCAATAGTATATGATATATTTATCTTATAAAATCAACATGGAATCCTGAGAAATTCTTATCTTGCAACTTTAATCTTCTAGAAATGAAATTCGGAAAATATATTAAAATATAGCAATAATCTTGACGGCCAAGAGAACCACAGTTTCCCAAGGGTAGTGGAGTGTTCGGCCTTTGAAGACAGGTTTAACCCCCGAACCCCTGCTGTTCCTGTTTCGCATTTTTTGTTGCTCTCGCATTCCTTGCAATTGATTGCTGCCCCCCTTTTCGTCCACGTCCATGTTTCGTTTGTGTGCGTGTCTTGCCCCCTCTGATTGGGGTCAGCTATTGACAGGGGCGTAGTGGCAGGGCACTGGGGAAGGGGGTGGCATAGTGGTTGTGCCCCGGGCTGTTGTTGTTGCTGTTGTTGTTGTTTAGCTGCTAAGTTGCTTACTTGATTTGTAGCACAAATTCAATTCAATTGGCTCGCACTTTGGTAATCAATAGCATCTGACCCCAGGATTTGATTTCACTCGGCAACAAAGTTGGCAATACAAATCCAAGTGTTATACATATAACACCGGGCTTTTGTTATGAAATCGCTTTTGTAGCTCAATAGAAGAACATTGGATTTGTTGTTAAGCAATAAGTAAAGAATTCTTAAAGAAAGAAAAGAAGATACGACCTAATCAGATATTTATCCTTGCCCAAGCGTCTTTTATAATAAATCTTTCATAAAACCATATCTATGTGTTTTTAAAAGCTTTAAATTTACAAGTGTCATTTGATTTAATATATTTTATTTAATATTAAAGATCATATCATATACCTATCTGCCACATTTTGAAGCTTAATATCAATTGTAATCCATTTATATCTTCCAGTTTAATTACTCAACTGGGAAGCATAATTTTTCTCAGTGCCTTCGGACCGTCAATCATCTTGTTGGACAGTGTAAATCGTTTGCTGCCTGCTCGGTTTGATTTGTGGACTGTGTGTGGGTGGGGTTCTGAGAGGTGGCTTTCTAAGGCATAACCGCAGGATAGGATAGATGGAATGCGAAGCTAAGTCTGCCGTCGGCCGATGTACAACGTAGTCGTTTCTGCAGCAGCGCTGCAAATTAATTAATTTTGACGAGACCAAGGAAATGGCAACCATTTTTCCTGACTGACTGCCTGTCTGCCTTGAAGCCCTGATGCCCGAGCATCAGCGTCAGCGGCAGCTTTGGCAAATATAAATTGTGTGCCGGGGTATGCAAAAGGCCATGCCGAGCCCTGCCACGCCCCCCCTTAACTAACTAACAGCCCCCTAATTTCCAGCCCCCTTCGATGGCTGCTGATGATGGGTGTGAGTGTAATTACTTGCACACCTGTCGACAGCTACACACATTTACTCACTCATTTAGTGGAGAGGCAGAGGGGGCAGGGAGCTACACAGGGCAAAAATAAAGTAATTACTATTATACTTTAAATTTGTTTCTTTTCTAGGCAATAAGAAAGGCTATGCTGCAACAAAAACTAATTATTTTTCTGCCACAACAGCAGTGTCAGTTGGTAACCCTTCATGTTCGATGTTAAACTACAACTTTGCCTCTTTTTTCACTGTGCAAATAACAGAAAGAGAAGTTAGTTGCGGACCCAGCTGGCGGGTTAAAGTAATTTCGACCGCTCTACGAAGCCATTACAAGTCGCCGACTGGCAACTGCCAACTGCCACAATTGCAAATGATTTTCACTTTCAGATCGAAATGAATACTCCACTAGTCGGAGGAGCTGCTGCCCTCCATCCCATCCCCAGGCAGCCTCCCATTGGAGACGGAGCGCATAAATTTCCCGGCCTTACAGACATATGCACAGGTATATATTTAGACACACCTTCACATCCTGCCACCCAAATACATATGTAAGTTTGGGGGCTCGAAGGTAGCGCTAAATGTTGCCGCTCTGCCTGATAAATGACCCTTGAACACCTTTAAGTCTTCGCCCGTTTCACTCGCAATCCCAGAGCCAAAAACTTTGGCCTGACCGCCCTCGAGGCATATAAATTGAAAGCTATTTATCATACACATGCCACACACACTTTCACCGGGGGAAAGTGAGTTGTGTGCGGCTGTGTGTGTGCGTGCGTATGTTAACTAAGTTTCTGGTTGCGCTTGGTTAGGCCCAGGATTCGTTCACAATTCGTCTCGGAGAATTATTCCGGAGCAGCGAAAAACACGGAATGAAAGGCTGGAGCTACGAAATTGATCAGTGGGATTACGCCCATTAAGCAGGAAAAGGGTTACACGCAAGGTTACTGTGGAAATTGAGTTTCTCTCACAAAAAAAACCATATTCTAAGTGTCTTAATATTTTCTTTGATGACATACATTAAAAAAAATTATATTCATTAACCAAAGATTAATTTAAGTGAAAGTCAATTAACCTGCAGACTTTATAGTGTTTACAGAAATAGAGTTTCTTACAGGGATATCCTTCTTAAAAAGTGGTAGATGAGAACAATCTTATAAACATTTACAAATTATATATTACAATTTATTTAAAAACCATTTAGTACACTTGAATCTTAAGGTTCTAATGATTTATTTCTTGTACTCCCCAGGGATTGCCTTTTCGTTTATCCCCTGTCATCAAAGTCGCTGCCAATAATCCATTTTGATCACGTTTATTTTAAAGATAAATCCCCATTTGGTCACATTCTGCACGACGAAACCTTGATACCCCACTTCATCATGGGCATGTCAGAAACAAAAGCCCAAAAACACTTATTACCTCCAAATGGGGACGCTTCATTTCCGGCCACACTTCAAGCTAGATGCGGCTGAAGGATTTCTTTTTGGGCCCGGGCTCCTTTTTCATTTTCATTTCCCTTTTCATTTTTATTTTTTGGGTTTTGCCCGGCTGTTTTTTATATATTTTCTTGTTTTCTTTTTTTTTTATTAACTCAAGCATTTCACTGTACATTTAATGCAACACTGAGCCGCATAAATTGCCACTGGCCTCGCCTCGTTTCTTGGCATGCGCCAGCTGCTCCAGCCCCTCGCCCAATCTCTATTAGTCTCATATGTGCCATAAAAATTCGTATAATCGTAGAAAGCCTGCGGCACCCCCTCTGTCACCATCTCCATCTCCATTGCTGTCTCTTGTCGTTTGTCTCGCTGGTGAATCCGCATCCGCAGAAATCGTTTTCGTCTGCCATCCGCTCGAAATGGCAGCTGGATGCAATCCAAGGCCATTGTTTTCCATAGTTAGCCACTGCCATGGCCGCCTGTGGTGCCCCAGAAATAGCCATAATAGTACAGTACAAAAATTCTGGTATTACGGGGCCTGATAAGGTAGTAAACTTTAAATTGAGAATCGAAAAAGGATTATTTTTACTTTAAAAATATTTTACATTAATATTAAATATTTTTAAATATTAATTTAATAACTATATGACAATTTATAATTTATAAATTATTTAACTTTCAAAGCCGCCATTTTGTTCTTATTTTATGTTCATTCTTGCTTCTGGTATATATTTTTATAGTGCTTTTTAAAGCTTAAGTCATCTTAATTTTAGATCTTTTTACAGCTTTAAATCTATTAATAGGTACTAATGAATGATTGGAATTGGTATATATGATAAAGGAAATATTATTAAAACTAAATATTTTTTAAAATATAAATAAAATATTTTTCTGCTTGCATCAGCTGCGGGAGGACATATAAAAACAAAATGTTCTGCAGCTGGAGTGCTTCGATCATATTGTGACAATTTCTGAACTCATTTAAAAGTCACTTCCAGGCCATTACTTCTGTATGTCCTGATCCCTATTCCCTTGGCGCTTCCTGCAGCCCTGAGCCTCTCAAGCTCCCCGGCTTAACTTCTTATCCCCAAACTCCTTGGAGTCTCGAATGTTTCCGGCATCAGTTGGCAAACTTCAAAATGCATTCGCACAGCAGGACCTTTGCGCCCCGACCAAAAATACCAGAAATGGCAAGCACAACAAATGACAACAGATTTACGGCTACAAAGTCTAATTAGCGATAAAGACTCCTCTAATATTTGTCACTTGAGACCGAAAAATGGCAGTAGCAATTGCGGTAGGGCTTTTGGGAGTTGGCTTTTGGCTTTTTGGGAGGGCCGGGGGGCGGTGAAATCCGCGCCGCAAAACGCTGCCAAATTGCAGCTGGAAGTTGTTGTTTTTCCCGCTGGCAGCCAAAGCAGATTTTCCCCCATTTTGTTTATGAAAAACGAAGATAACACAAGCGGGGCCGGAAAGGTGGAAAATTCTGGCGCTTCTTGGGCCAAAAATTTCCATTGACACAGAGGCGAAGGCGGCGGAGGAGGCTACGGTTTTTCCAGCCACGGATTAATTGCAAAAGGTGAGCTCCTCTCTCTCACACACAGAGAAAAGCCTGAGTTTTCCCGCCCATCCAAAAGGGGGCGGGTGGGTTGGCCATTAGGCAAAAGGTGGGCGGGGCCAACTCAACTCATTTGGCATTTCGAGTGCTTTTTGACTGGTTTTATTGTTGTTTTGGTTTTCGGTTTGCCTTCGGTCTGGCTGCCAACAGCGATAAAATAAAATACACAGCAAACGAGCGAAACTCCCAACAAACAAACAAGCAAAACTCGGTCTGAAACAGCAGGAGATTATTTTTGGTCTAGATCCAAAAAGTCGTTGGCCATAAAAACTTAACGTTTTTGCCATTTTGACCACAAAATGATGCATTATACCCAGTAACGATAACTTTCCGGGCACAACCTGAGCCTGATTAGCTCAATTTGACACTAGGGACAGGGTCTTAAAACAAACTATTGGTACTTTATCTATCCCGAAAACTTGGCAGGGAGGGACTATTGGAAAACAAAAAGAAAAAGCGTTCGAAGAAAACTCATTTGCTTACTTGGCCTTATTGAAATTTTATGCAAAAACTCAAAGTCGAATGAAAACTCATGTCATGACTGGGCAATAATTTGTTGTCCTGCCCCAAATTTTCCTCCTTTTCCGGGGTCCTGCGGAAAATGTTCATCTAATATTGCCATGGGCCCTCGTGCAATTGCCGTTTCAAAATTTATTTCACTTTGCACAGTCAAATGAAAATGAGAAAATCGGAAAACCTATGGAAGAAAATCGAATGTTTGTTACCCTGACTTGGAAAGTTGATTGAACTGGACTTACTTTTCGTTAAATGATATTTAAGTTATTTCCTTCTTAAAACCTTTAAGATATTATGTTTGTAGCACATATAGAGGTTGTAATTTACCTTTTTTTAAAGTCTTTAATTATTATTTAATTTTTGTATGCCTAAGAGAAAACCCCTTGATAATTACTTAGCTACCTTTGATAGAAAACTTATTCTTAGCTATTCAAATTTCACGACAAGAAAAACCTATTCAATATCTTCTATAGACTTTTGCTTTTATCTTGGTACTTTGCTTTTTCACCATAATCATAATTTCCTGTGTAAAGTTTTTCCAACCCAAGTGCTTGATTTTTATTCAATAATCTCCTCCACACTTTAGTCCGTACCCACTTCACTTTACTGTGTTATTCTTTATCAGCTTCTTATGGTATTCATAAGACTCTTCTCCAAGGATGTACCATATAATAAAGAACCAAAACACTAAGAGAGAGGAACAGGGAAAAAAACGAGCTCGCGTAACAATGAAATTGATACTTTTTTAAATGGAGGAAACTGCGGGGGATTTTCCAAGGGTGGTCGATGGTAGAAGAGGGGGCGTTGATTCTTGTGGGGGTTCTGGTTCTGGGGGTGGCTTATGCCTCAAGAGCTGTTTGCTCGTCAAGTGGGGGGCCCGAGTGATGAGAGGGCTTGGGGATGGGGATGGGAATCATGTGGTACGTGCTGGGAATGCGTGAGAGATTTTTATTTGCGGGGCTATCGATACACTTCCGAAAAAAACAAAACGAAAATAACGCACCAACAGACACAGATAAATATGTATGTATTCAAAAAACAAATGGAAAATGTAATGATTATTTGCTTAGCTAATGCCGCACAAAGTGGACCGAAGTGAGCTATGATCTGTGGCCACTTTTCCACTGGCCCCCCTTTCTCCCACATTGCGCATACGCCCCGTGGCACATTTGATTGCTCGGCATCAATATTTCCAAACCGCCCACTCGGCCTTTGACCATTTCCCCCATCCTGTTGCTCCTATTTTTCAGCTTAGCAAATTAGCAGATGTGCAAAATTTGCATATTTGTTGCTTCCATTCGGGACCAGAGATCTCTGTTCTGTCGCTTTCTCCGTTTCCCCAGCATTTTCCCGGGCATTTCTCCGTTGGCATTTCTCTTCCACTGGCTTGCATTTGTTTACCATTTCGATTTGGCACAATTTGTCACTGGCAGGCTGTCATCTTATGGCTTGTTAGTTGGGTTTGTTTGCCTGTTTGCCCAGCCAGCTTATGGACACCAACAAGTGCCCGGGTCGACTTTAAAGGATCTCTCGCCGGCTTTCGGGCTCCCAGGACTCTCCGTCTCTCAGTCTCTCCGTCGTTTCTGTCCGTGTCCCTGTCTCATCTCTGACTGATATGTGGCAGGCTTTGTCGCTGTCGTTTCCCCATCCTGGTTTCTCCTCAGACTTTGTGCAGAGGGAGAAATGTATAGGCTTAGAAGAATATCCTGTTTAAGAATTCCATTTTTCATTCATATTTTTTTTAATATATTTATTTTGAACTGTCATTATACCACATTACATTATATATAGGATGCTATGGAATATTATAAGCAAAGTGTAAAATATATTTTTAAGACAGGTCTGTAACTAAAAGAAGACTACAAGTAAGATATATGCTTTTAAATTGTCTTACGTTTTACAAATAATATAAAATAAAATAAACAGGATACATTCCAAAACAACACGATATTTCATTTAGAATTTGAATCAAATTTGATAAGATTTATTTTGGGATATTAAATTCTTATAAAACACTTTAATCTACCTCTTTTCAAAATGTGTTATATCTCTTTTTCTATATTTAAAATAAGGATTACTTGTTTTCTGACCCATAGACTTGCAAATTTAGGGATTTTTTTTAGGTTCATCTTATAGTAAGATATGCAATTTCTAGTTTTCTAAGGATCAGCCTACGCGAATCCTCTTTTTTTCTCCGTGCACGAGTGTATGTGAGCGCTGTTGCCTTGTCCTCGACGCCGTCGTTTTTGTTTACACAGTTGGTAATGCTGTTGTTCCTGCTGCTCCTGAAGCTCCCATCCTTGGACCCACTTCCCCTTTTCCACTCCGCATTTTCCCATCCCCATCCCCATCTCCAATCCAGATCCCCATCCACTCAGCTGGTCAACGTGTGGCTGCTTATTGTTGCCCCCACCTGCCTTTCCGGTTAAGTGTCAATTTGATGCTGCTGCTTTTTCATGTTTCATGTTGCCACCACTTCTGGGCCCTGCTCAGTTCTGTTTGCCATAAGTGCCACACATTTTGTATAGCAAGTTAAGCCACTAATGAGGCGGCCACCTGCCGCTGCCAATGCCAATCAACTGGGCAAGCAGCCAGCGAGTGTAAACACAAAACTAAATTGCTTGGTAATTAGTATGAAAAATTGCGTGTAACAACAACGGCAAAAAATAAAACCCAGCGAGGGAAAATCCATTTGGAAAATGAAATGAAAAGTGGTTAGTTTGATGTATCTCGTTATGGAATAGCATAAGCTTCAAGGTTTAAAGAGCTCTAGTCAAACTTGGTTTACCCATATATCTCAGCTTGAAAATCAATTAAATTGATCAGTTTCAGCAAACATTATTCAGTTACAAACATTGAACCGAATAAATATTATTGTTCCCTTTAATTTGTGCTAATTAAATTCATACTTCAAATACCAATTCATAAACGATAATCAATGGAATAATATTCACGCTGGCAAATGTCAAATTAAAATTAATTTAAATTTAATTTGAAATGTAATTGATGTTTGAAATATGCTGGGCCTTAAATTATATGATATTATATTTAATATAATTAAAAGAGCCTCAACATAATATTAGAAAATAAGGAAAAAGGTACCATTTATTTATTGAGTTGTAATAAAGATTTTGTGGTCAAGATGAAATGATTTGATTCTAGAACCAAATTGATATTGTTAAAATGTATCTGCCAAGATTCCAACTCTATTATCCTTTTTTCTTGATTATCCATCCGGTGGAATGTCAAATTTGTAACCTCTAATCTGTCCCTCATCAACATTTCAACAGCTGAAATGTGATTGGAGAAATCTATGCCGACTGGGGGCCAAAGCGACCTGGGAGATTCAATTATTGCCGGGCCTCCTTGAGGACGACCCTCTGCAACCCTTTCGCTGCATTCCAAGTTTTTGGGATAAGCTCGAGCACACTTTCCACTCGGCGCTGCCACGAAACCCACTTCAATTTTTAATGAATCCAATTTCGGGCTGCTGTTCTGGCTGAGTTGCTGTGCGTACTTTTTCTGTTTTTTTTTTCATACTCCGTTTTTGTTGTTTTGCATTAATTTCATAATTTTCTGCTATTAATTATAATAGAATTTTTCAGTCCGTCTTCGTTGCCGGGGCGCCAAAAGTTTTTCCAACGTTTCGTTTGGTTCGGTTTGGTTTCGTTTCGTGCGCTCTCTTGCCGTTATTATTATTATTATTATCGGCCACCATCATATGCCCGTAATTAAAACTTATTTCGGGGTTTTTGTGTAGCCAACAAACCAAGAACTTAACTCGCCTTACCCTTGGCAATCAGCGGTAGAGATTTCCTTGGATGGATGGGGTTGCTTTTTTGGCAGGAAGAAGGGTATGGGGATGGGGTTGCCAACACTTTAATACGTCGAAATCTTGGACGCACGTTCTTAAGTAATGGATTCAATTATAAAGTTAAAATCCTCGGCGGCTTTCCTGCTCATCCTGTTGCCCCCTCCTTTCCAATGGGGGCTGCGTCATCGCCATCGCGGTGGCAATCCAACTGGAAGTGATTCGCATAAATTCACAATAATTTATAAGGAAATCCTTTAGAGCTCCCCCATCTTTCCGGGCACCGCCTCCTTTTGGCCCGATAGTCGCATTTTGGTTTATTGCGTCGAACGCTTGACCCTTTTGTTCCTCTATACCCATCGTCCTTATTGACTCTGTCTTTCTATATAGAAAATATATCATCGAGCATTGAGAGAAAAATAAAGGGTTTATTACTCGTTTAATATTCAATTTATAATAATATATACTAAAGGATAAACGTATGACTTATAATAACATATACTTAGAAATTACTTAAATAAGCTTACATATTTTAAATTAGTTTAATAGATTCACGTACAGTTTGAAAATAGTTACCCATATTTATTAAATGGGGTAAGCTTTTATTATTTAAAGGAAAATACAATGAAAGTGTAGATAACGCTTAATAAAAGAACTTAAAACTTTTTAATAACTTTTTGAACGCCACAAAGTTAGGCTCTATTTTTTCCAGTGATTGAGTGAGTGGTGGCATATCTATCTACATACTTCACCTGACTTTGGTCATCCTTTTGCCCTTTCTCCTGGCTGTTACTTTTTAATTTGCTTTCAGTGATTTCCACGACGATTTACCTTGACTTCTGGAAATTTATTCCACTTGGCTGCATTGGCAACAAAAAAGTCCGAGTGCAGAGACGGAATAGGAAACGAGCTGAGGAGACTTTGCATTCAGTGGGAGACTGAGCCCGAGACCCAGACCTTTCATCCTGGTTCGGTTCGTCCTGCCGCCGCACCTCCCAAATCAATTGATTCGTATGCGTTCACAGTCGTCCTCGTCGCATATCCTGCGTGGAGGACATCTGCTGGGGGGAACTTAAGACCCCCCTTTCAGGACCATCTTGACCCTTTTTGTGCTTGACTTCTCGGCTCTTGTCTGGATCTTTGTCTCCACTGGACCCCCTTTTATGCGCCGTTGTTTACGTGGTGGGCGTATTGCGGCCAGGGCTGGACATTAGCATGCTTTTGATGCTGCCCTGGGTCCTGGATCCTGAATCCTGGACCCTGTGTCGTGCAGAGATAAGAAAAACCACCCACTTCCACTTTCTTCCACTTTCTGGTCCGAAAGTTTTGGCTTTGTGTGCGTGGAAAGTTTTCACCGCCTTTTGTTTAACCAGCGCTTCTTCAACTTGCCTACTTTCTGGCCTTTGTTTTCCATCAAGTTTGGACTTTGATTTTTGACATTCTGTTTAGTTTGGAGTTTACCTACCTTGTGTTTGGTGACCCATTGTCCGTATTTAAATGACTTGACCCGAACAAAGGTGGATCCAGATACGGAACACTCGTCCAGAGCACCCCGGCCATTCATCAATCATTTGGTGCGTTGATTTTAATTTGTGCGTCTCAACTTTGAACGCAGCTAACATAAATTATTCAAAGTTGCCGACTCAGATATATTCGACCCACCGCCCCCCAAAAATCTCCAATATCCAATGCAATTATGGTAAGTGCCGTTTGCAAGTTATAGCAATCCATAAGTCTATGACTTGCCATTGCCATAAATCGCACTAAGTTGGGCCAACATTCACCGTAGATCAGGTGAAAATGTTGACGCTTGTAAACAAGTTTTCCATTCTTGAGCCATTGAGTAGGGTTATGGGATTTTGCGTGGGAGCAGAGTTCTCAAGAGGGGAGTGCTATGCGTATGGTAAAGTTTTTCCCATATATTTATCTATCCCAAATCAGAGAGCTTAGTTTCATATGCATGAAGATGTTTACCGCGAAAGTTTCAAAAGGGGCTTGAAACTCCTCTAAGCATATCATAATTAAAACAGTTGCTCCTTATACGGGTCCAGTTTAGGTAAAGAGATCAAAGTGGGTCTTATCTGGGTATAATTGTTTGGTTTGGAAATGCCAAGGCTGAAACTATTTCAATTATTGTTTTATTTAAGTCGTAATGTAGTTAAAAAAGGCTTTTGGGTTATTTAAGGATTTCAAAGTTGGTAATGTTTTAGAATAAGGCTATGTTAAGATTTAAGATAAAACCTTTTGGGTATTATGGTTTGATAAAAGTTCCCTCTGGCTTTGATTTGCTTTTAAAATAAATATATAAGATAAAATATTTTCATCGACATTTTTGGTATCACTGTTATATATTTTAAAGTATCTTAGAGCATTGGATATTCGATCTTTTTGATATCTCGCCCTGGCAACTTGTCCAAATATTATTATTTACGGCTTAGGGCGAAGAGCAAACAGCGACAACTGTTACCCGTAGCCCTCGGGGGCTCAACCTTAACCCCTTAAAGCCGGCGTAATTCACTAAGCGAAAGGCAGGCCGATGGCAGGGCGAAGATTCCAGGAGGTCAAAGGGGGACTGGAACGGAACGTGCGTTGTCTTGTCGCAAAGTTTTTAAGACTTGCTTGACCGACCTTTGTCAAAAGTTGTTGGAGCGCATGAAAAATGATGCTACAACCGGGATGTGTTACAACAGGCTCTACTGGTCCCCTCGTTCCGTCTCCCTCTTTATCTATAGCCCCGTCTCTTTCCGCTTCGTTCTGTGTATCTCTGTCTTCCAGTGAATTGCCATCTCGTTTGCTGTTCAGACAAAATAGCAATTTGCGTTTTCCAACAAAACGATACGCTGTGGGAAAAGTAAAGATGGCAAAGCGGTATATTTTAGTAAGTTATAGAATTGAATTTGGATTTAGAAAACTATAAGTGATAAGAGTGGCAGATGATGATATCTTTGTAATATTTTACCTTTATGATTAAAGATTTTTTATAATGACTAATCAAAGTTTTCTATGATATACTATATATGGTATGTTAATATATTACATTTATTATTAAAAAAAAAATACAAAAAATTTTTTAAGGCCACAGTAGCTAGGTAATTTTTCAATTGCCTCTTAGCCTGAGAATAAATAAATAAATAAAAATTAAACATTTGTATAATTACTAGTACATCTTTTCTATGATATATTATATTCAAAATTGATTTATAAAACTGAATAGTATTGATTTACTTTTTATAAAAAGAAAAAGAAGTTAGGTTGACATGATTTTATATTAAGATACCTTTCGAATTTTAATTTTACCCCAATTTTTCTCTCAGTGTGGGTCAGGGCAGAGCTAAACCGAACGGAACAGAAGCTGAGCTTTAGTTTTTGTTGCTCTGACTGCCAGTTGCCTCAGTTCGCCTCACAATTGATTGAAATCCCTTTGCGCACACCTTTTTCACTCGTTCTGTTTTTTGTTGCTGTTTTGCTGCTGTGTAGTTTTCCAGCATTTTCCAAAGCCCCCCCCTGCCGCCCCCTGCCACCCCCTCTGCCGCCTAAGCTCACCGCAGAGAGCACACAACTTCCGCTTTCTTTGGCAAAAACAATAGAAAGCACATAAATTTATGGTTTCAGCATTGTGCTTTTGACAACATGTGCGGTGGCCTATTGGGGACCTTTTTTGGGGGGCGGTGTGGCGTTGAGGGGTTAAGGGCTGCCAGAACGATAAGGGGTTAATATGCCTGCAACCGCAAAACGGATTGCCTTGGGTGGAATGGCTGGGGGGCGCCACCGAGTTTTCTTATAAATAATCCCAGTAAATGGATTCGGGATAAATTTGCCTATGAGTGTGTGTATTTCTGTGTGCCTGCTTGAACTAATTACCTGCAAATCCATTTTCTTGCCCAGATTGAACCTATTTTGTTTATCGCTTATTGTTTTTACCCCAAACCAAAAATGCAACAATCAAAATTTCCACTTTTGCGTTGGCCTGGTGTGGTAACTTTAATGTTTTTGGCATTTTCTTGCAGCTGTTTCGCTCTGCGGTCCCGGACCCTCTCACTCCCTCTCACTCGCACACGCTTTTCCCTCTCAAAATTTATGTTTGCCGGCTATGAAAATGAAATGACTGTGGTAAACATTTTAATTAAATCCAAGTTTGGCTTTTGGCCCGTTACAATATATTTCGCTCTTGTCGCCGCTGCTCCTTTCGTCTTTCCTTTCATCTCCCCTCCGTTTTTGTTATGTGTATTTTATTTTATTTGTACTTTTTTCCCATCCGTTGGGTAGCAAATAAATTTTAATTTTATTTTTATTTTTATTTTGCCGCGTTTTAATTTGTTGACCATTTCCTTTTTTTTTGTTTCTCATTTCATTTTTACCAGCTTTTTGCTTCTTCACATTTACACATTTATTTTGTTTGCCAGCTTTTCTATTGGCCATGTTGGTCTTTCGGAGGCGGGGGCGTGGCAGGAGGCGGGTTTTGGCCGGTCAAGTGACAGTTGGCACTGAGCTCTGCTAAATGGGCGGTGAAAGGGGTTTTCGGGGGGCCTGCAGACGAGCTCGCAAATATGAAATGCAAAACAAACTTTGCAGCTGTCACTCAAAACTGAACGTCGCATTGGATGACAGAAAGGGCGGTGGAGAAGGGGGCTCTTCAAAACGGGGAGGGGTATGGGTGCACTGTGAGAAACGGCGAGGGGTTAATTGGACGGAAAGGTATGCTCTGTGTGTGAAATATTGTGTGCGGCACTGGGATATAGCGCACTGATTGACACGTTGATGATGACTTCATTCTGGCATTTCACCGGGAATCTGGTTTTAGAGCAGGGAGTCACATGTATATCAAAAATAAATCGGGGTTCTTATAGGAGATTGATGAGTGCAAATGGGAGTTTATTGGGAGATGTAATTACCTCTTTAAAAAAAAGGTTTTAAATTTATTAAACATGTTGGATTTCTTAAAATTATGTTTATTATATGCTAAAGATAAAGTTGTAAAGATTCAAGAGAGTTATTGAAACTGCTTAATTGATTAAAAAGCAGAGGGGAATTATATATTTCCAAAAGAAAGCTATTGCCTTTAATAATTACAACTAAGTGATAATACTTTCATTTAATAAAGCATTGCAAAAATTAAAATATTAAGTTAAATTAATTTAAAATCATTGAATAAAATAAGCATTAATTTAGAGTATGATTGATTTTGAAATTCTTTTAAATTTTATAAGAAAGACCTGTCAAACGACTTGCTAACTTCAGTAGCGACCGTAACGAATGAACTGCGAATTCTCATTTCCGGTGACCCACTCAATCACAGCTATGGAGAATGGGTTACTCCAACTGGTTTATTTACACCTCAACTTCAACTAATGGCCAAGTCCTGCCATAGAATAGTGTCGCCCCACCTGACCCCTCCTCACCACCAAAGACCCCTCTTCCAAGGACATAGAGCGGCAATTGGCCATTAAAAGTTAAAGTGTAGCATACTTTGCAGCGCCACATACGCAACGAACGTAACGAAATGGAACGCAACCCTTTGGCTGCCCCATCAATTTGCATGCCGTACACGCACACACACACACGCACACTCGGCCCCGCTTTCCCATTTCCCCATTTCCATCTACCATTTTCCACATCCACATGCCACTCGAACCGCTGCGCCAGTTGCTGTTGTTATTTATGGTTCCAAAACTGTCATAAGCAAACAAATTGTTTTTTATTGTTCATAATTATTGTGCATACTTATGTAAATCACGCGACGAGCTTCGCGTTTTGCGTTGCATTGCCCCCACTTGACTGTCTGCCTGGGTGTGTATGGCACCCTACCCACCCATTTTTCACCCCATTTCCCACCCGTTTTTAAACCCTTTCCTCCACCCACATTATTCATGCACTTGTAAAAAATGTTGAGTAAGGTTTACTCTTTGGTCATAATTACTTAAAAATTGGTAGAATCGATTATTATAGTGAACACGAATGTTGTTTTTACATTGTTCATCCTACAAATATGCTCTTGAAACCTATGTAAATAGTTCTGAAAAAAATTTAGAAAAGAAAATACCTTTTCCCAAAACTGCTTTGGAATCATACCTTATAAATAATTATACTTACCAGAAATACTTCAAATGAAAATGTAATACCATAGAAACTTCGGTCCTGTGTGCGTATACCTTTCCTAAAACTTTTATTTAAGCACTACCTTATAAAGCAAGAAAATTATATGCTATCCAGAAATAGTTTACACATAATCAAAAAATTACACAACAAGAACTTTAGATCTATGTAGGTATACCTCTCCTTTCCTAAGACATCTTTCAAAGCACTACCTCATATAGGTAGAAAATGATATTCTTTCCAGAACTTATGTTAGAAACCAGAAATAGATTAAATTAATATATAATATAATATTTTAAGGTCACCTCTTAATTTAAATACATATTATTAGTTAATTTTTTATACCTTCTTTGTTTAAGTGTAGCATTTTGCATCGACACAAGGCGCAACTAGTTGCTCTAGCTTTGTTTTTGGTGCGTGTGTGTTGGCGGTGCTGCGATTTCTGGGACGGGGTAGTGGTGCGATGGTAATGGCGGTGATGGTGGTGGTGGTGGAGCTGGTTCCCTGGTGCGATTTCTCGCACCACATTTATGGCCGGAGCGTCTTGGCCACGCGGCGTGAGCGGCAAAATCGTTTGTTTTATTGAATTTTTATTGTAGTTTGAATTTATGACGCCAGCGTCGAGACTCGACTGGATTAGGGTTCTTCAGCCAGCAGCCGACGGGCGAGAGAGATGACTTTATCGGTTTTATTTTGCTTGTTTTTGCTGCATTAAATCGCAGCCAACGAGCCTTGGTATCTGTCGTGCGGTCCCCCCCTTTCCATACCAGTACCCCGACCCTGGTCGCGTTTGTCTGGCAATTTTGTTGGAATAACTTCAGTGTTGCGTTTGTGTGCGTACGTGCCGCTGAAGTGCTTCCACCCGGACGGAGTCCCATCCCCAATCCACCATCCGTGATCCTTCATCCTCCATCCGCATCCGCATCCTCCGAACGGGAGTCAGAGTCAGATTAGCTCGCAAAACCGCAGACAACAGCTGCCGCTGGCAACCAAAGCAGCGAGTCTGAAGTGGTCTGCGTACTTTGTGTGTGTTTACAGGCAGAGAAATGCGATAAAACTTAGGGTACAAATGTAAGAAATATCATAAAATCTATTCCGTCATGTTTTGTTATAAAAATATTAGAGGTATAGAAGGTCGTTGATCTTAGGATCAGTAGAATAAACATTTTTAGGCAGGAAAGTTTCAGAAACTAAAAGGATGTCTATTATATTTTCAGAAAATTAAACTCTAGTATGGATCTTATTAGAGTCAAAATATTTTTAAAGTGAATGGATGGTGTTATTTTTAATATAAAATGAGTGCATCTACCTATAAATATTATAAACAGAAATATTAAAAATATTTTGAATCGTTAAGGGATGCTAAAGATATATTTTTCTTAGTGCATCCTGCGAGTATGCATGTGAATAATGTCCAGTTGCGTATGCAAAGGGTGTGGAAAGGGGGTTTTTAGGAAGGAGACGACCCTTTGTCGGGAGGGAGTAGAAATTTTCGGGGTCCCCAACCAGTTTGTTTATTTGGGCATCACGCGAAATTCGTTTTTCTCCCTTTTATTTTTTGTTTTCAGTTTACTTTTATTAAGCGTATAACAAAATTAGTAACTTTGGCATCGTGATTTTGATGGCCGTACTTGCGTGTAACCCCAGTACATTTCATAAACCTGCTTTGATTGATTATTCATTGCATTTGTTTATATTTTTTTCAGAGAGCTTACGCGATTACTTCGGACGATATGGTGATATCTCAGAGGCTATGGTCATGAAGGATCCCACGACGCGCAGATCCAGGTGAGTCATTTGGGAAGAAGTTTGGTGGAAATTGGGGGATAATCTATAAAATGTTGAAGATTTTCTGGGATAATTATAAAGACTTATAATATATAATATATAATTATATAATTTTGTAGGAAAGATTTAAAAGAGATAGAACCCTTTTGTAAAATCAAAATGTGGCAAAGGTTGAAAAATTTACATCATTGAAATCTCCACTTACTATCTCCTTTTTCCATATATTACAAGAATCTTGTAAGTTTTATTGTACATCTGGTTTCTCTTTAATGTGTTCACATTTTCCTGGCCATTTAGAAACGGCCTTTGATTTATCAATCAAAAAGTTCCTCATCATTCTATCCCAAAAAGTATCCGAACACGAACTGATTTTAATTATTTCCTATTTTCGTGTAATAAATTTGTAACCCCGGCAACCTTTTACCTTTCTGTTGACCTCTCTATCACTCATCTGCCGACCCTATACGTTTGTGCCATCTTTGTTGCCGTTGTTGTTTATGGCCATGCACGGCTGCATCCATTTCCAAATTTGAACAGTTTGGTTAACCGCTAATTGGTTTTCATTTTCATTGATTTTATTTTTTTTCCCCTGTGTTACTCCTCTACCTATTACTCCGTTTTTCCGCCCCCGCTTTTCCTTTGGTCATGTGTGGGTGTGTGTGTTTGGATTTCTGTGTTGTGTATTTTTCCCCGTAACGTTTGTCATTTGTTGCGGTTTCGATCAACTTTCAGTTGGCTGAACGTGGCCAATACCCCTGGAACCCCAACGTCCAATCGTGTACTTTGACCTTATTTAAAAATGCTTAACGTAAATTAGCTGGTTTTTGCGGACAGTATGAATAATGAGATGGCATTTAAACGAGTCAATTTCAATTTCAATATACAGCAAATAAAATTTGAGACCATTCAACGCGGAAGTAATTAAATTCAGCTTTCTTATTCAGCTAATTAAGCTGTTTATGAATCCGTTTAAAAGTTTTTGTATCAGACGCTATAATTTGAAAGTTTTTTAATGCAAATTAACTAAAGTTTTTAATTTAATTTATCTAGAAGCATTCCCTTTAACAACTTGCTTGTTATTTAAATGTTTGAGGGATTCTATTTCCATTTTCTACAAAGAAAGTTAAAGACCGCCCAACTAGCAAGTGTTTATGTTCCTGTTTCTTTTTGCACTAATTAAGCGTTTTATAGGGCGTATACACAATGCGCGGAAGTCCTTTTTTCCTGGTATTTTTTGTTCGCCTGGTTAAAGGAACTCCTGCTGGAATTCGTCCAACGAGAAATATATCTTTGTTTTAATTGAATTTCATCTAATGTCAGTGGAGTGGCGGCGAAGCTTTCAGGTTAACAAGCGACGAAAGTTTATGCCACCTTCCAGCATTTCTCTCCTTTTATTTTTACCTGCTGCTCCCGACTCCTTTCCCCTCGCAGGATCAGGCGTCGTGTGTCCTTTCGCCTTTGTGCATGTCATGTTGGCTGGCAAAATTTTTATGAACTGCGTGCAGCTGAAGCTGGAAGCAGTATCTCGTACTGCCAGCTCAGTAAAACAGTTGGCACTTCCCCTACTGCCGACGACCCCCGTGGAAAAGTATCTCGAAGGGTGGCAGGTGCTCTCTGCCCTCTGGTAGTTGTAAATTCCGCAGCTCTATTTGTTGCCGTCGCCGTTGTGCCGTTCTGTTGCCTGATATCATCGTGTCAGGGATTTCTAGCAAAATTTAATAAAAACTTTATGTCGCTTAAAAGAATGTTTATGGAAATTTTTCACTTAAACTTGCGCAAAGTAATAAATGTAAACAGAATTCCTGAGAAGGTGCGACAACAAAATTCAAAACCGGAAGACAGGGAAGGATACAGAGGTGGGAAAAAGGGGGGGAGGGGGGTCTGAGCAACAAGCTGCACGCAAAGTTGCCGCAGCGAGAGTCAACAGTGTGGTTAATAAATATGCGCCCCAGTCCCGAAACAGGATACAAGGATACGCCGCTAGGATCAGCCATCAGCAGGCAATGCATACTTATAGGCCACCTCCGCTAACTTGTTACACTGCGATAAAAAGTTCTAACCAGAAAAAGGTAGCAAGATCATTGAGGATTTAGATTTGCTTATTGTTGCGATACCACCGATACTTTTTAACTATGCCCTGGAACACTTTCTCATTAAAAAAGAGTTGAGAAATACAATATTTTAATAATTTTAGTAACCATAAAAATCCCTATGAATAATATATTTTAGGATACTAAAAGTTATAAAATAAAGAACATAATAAATTCATGTTCATGGTCTAACATCAAAATTCTAAGAAGATGGATTATTCAATTTAAGCATATAATATCAAACCTTTTGAAATATTTATAAAATCTATTCTAGTATTTTTGAGTATTTCACAGACTATTATTTTGTTAGTTCTAAATGTTAAATTCAAACAAATTAATTTCGTTCTCTGTACTCTTTCCATTTCATTTTAGTTCTTGTGCATATTCAGATTATGAATTAAGAATATTAAAAAAATATCTAACCTTTTAAAATATTTAACAAATTCATAAGAACTCTCTTAAGTTTTAATGTTAATATTTTGTTAAATGAAATGTATTAATTTCTTTCCCTGTACTCATCCCTTTTCCTTTTTCTGCTTGCGTATTTCTGCGTTAGATAGATGCCCTGAGATATCTCACTTCAAATGAGATTGTATATTACAATAAAATGGAGTGAAGTACAAATTAGAAAACTTGCAAATAAATTTTAAGAGCACAAAATGAACAACACTGGCAGCGGGGGGAAAAATCCAAAAAAAAAGTTGGGAAAAAAGGCAATAGCCGGGAAAAACAAAATGAAAGCAAATGGCAAACAAAACACATTCACAGAAAAAAGACTGAGAAGGGAAAATAGCGAAAAACTTTTGCAAGTTGAGCGGGAATTTTCTTGCGGGTGGGAAGACAAAGCGGGGTCGCTCAAGTGCAGCAACAATAAAAAATTGAGTAAAATGGGAAATGGCAGCGCCGGCTAAGGAAAACTCAGCGCCCAACCACCTCCTTTTTCTCCTTCGCATAAGTAAATCCAAACAATTTATTGTTGTACTTTTAGCATTCTTCTTGTGCACGTTGTTGTTTTTCTTGGTGTTGTTGTTGCTGCTGCCATTGAAGCAAACATAAGCGACTTTTCAATGAGTTTCGAAAGTTATTGAAACATAAATTATATCGCACGGCGCACGCACGCCAAGAGCAGAAAGGTTCGCCCCCCATTTTCCGACCCACGGAAAACCCCACGCGGAAAACACAACCACAGCAACAGCACAACACCCTTTTGTGTGTGTGCGTGGGTATCTGTGTGTGTGTGTTTGACAATTAAGTTACATTTTTTTCCGCCGCCGCTTGTTAATGTTTTTCGGTTTTTATTTGGCGTTACACGCGCCAGCAGAAAATTTTCGCTTTTATTTATTTGCCGGACACACACGGCGAATGTTTACCTGAATCTGTATCGAATGAGAAATCGCATTTTCCACCCGCGCGCAATGTTGCATAATAAATTTAACGGGTTTTTAGATAAGAGCCGGGCTACCATATATAAAAAAATAAAATAAAAAGCGGGCTGGTCCAAAGGGATAAGCCAAATAAAAAAGCAAAAAAAATGGTGGAAACATTTTGCACAACCATTAAATGCTTTGGCTTTGATAAACTTTTGGATAGAAGTTCGATTTCGTAAGGCAAATTTTCGCGACATAACTCAATAGAAATGGCAACTCACTCCCCTAAAAATAAAAACCCGCTGCCAAATGGTTTTTAAATGAGAAATGCTTTTTTTTGGATAAAGAACAAGCAGCGAACTTTAAAAAGATTTAACAAAGACAAAGTGTTTTTGGTGCAAATGAAGATTAAGGGTTGATTAAAGCAATTTCGCGCAGGCCAAATGTTTTATCTGGCATTTAACGGCCTTTGATAATATGCACTTAATACTTGGGTAATCCCCCCCGTTTTGTGCGGCACATTTAATATCCTTGTAATAATTTATGTACAACTTCAAACTCGTATTTGTCTCGCTCTAACGCACTCCTCTCGGTGGACATAATTAACTCAATTTAATCACTTTGCCGAGCTCGCAGCTTTAGTGCGCCACTTTATGTGTTTTAGTGGGGGTTCCTTTTTTTTTTTTGGGTGAAGCAGGGGATTTTTCTTGTTTCCCGGCGACCTTCTGGCATTGACCACTCTGTGGGGGGGGGGGGGGTTTCCGGTAGGTTTGGGTTGGTACTTTAGACCGATCTCACATATTCGGCCAAACGCGAATGGCAGCTGCGCTTTGCCCTTTTCATGTTAATTTCCTCCGTACAAAACCAAATGGCTTTATATTTTCCCCCATCCCCCCCCCTCGCTTTTCCCCTTGCTGTTGCATATGTTGAGTGTCCACTGTGTGTGAGTGTGTGTGTGTGTGTGTAGCAATTTTTCATCATTAATTATGGCGGCGCTGGGCAAGTGTGAGTGCGCGTCTGTGTGGGCCAAACATCAGTCAGTTACAGGAGGCAAAAGACCATTAGGACGTCCCAGTCATCGGCCAAGCTGGTTGAGATGTCACTCACACACGCACACGGCAAAAAATGGTTCATAAGGATCAAGATCCTTTTAATTATTTTCATCTCCCAAAGGGTTTTCCTATAGAAAGGTCCAAAATCAGGGTTCTTAATCAATACCATGAAAGTAAATTAGTTTAACCCCCCTAAAAAATCTAAGATTTATTATCGTGTGCATCGAATTCATACCTTTGAATGGTTTATAAAGAGATTTAAGTCGTTTTGAAGGCACTATTAAAATTAAATTTATTTAGGTTCTCATATCACAATTAGTTTTAATTTTTAAAGATACAGGCGTTCTCAGAACAAGTAGTCCTATTTTATCCTCAAACATATGATCTACAACCTTTGTTGTTTTACAAAATATTCTTGTTTTCGTTTTGACAAATCTCAAATAAAAAGTCTATGGCAAACAACCCTTTATTTATATCCTTTATTTCCAGTGCACACACACTTGTATGTTGTCAACGTCAACCCCACTTTTTCACTTTTCCCCGCCATTGTTACTGTTGATTATTTCATGCGCTTTCTCTGCCCGCGCATTTTTATGCGCATTTTATGTTTGTATTCGTATTTGTATGAAAAGAAAAACCCAGCCTCCCAAAAATAAAAGAAAGACGAAAAAAAAGTGCAGAATAAAGGAGGGAATATTTTTATGATCCCCACAGACTCCCCTAATCACTCACTCCCTTGTAATTGCTTTGCGCACCGCACTCTTACATAATAATAATAAAATGAATTATAAAATAAAGTCACCTTTCTGCGGGGACCTGAGACTTTTTGTTAGCCAGCTGCCGCAGAATTTAATGTGGCAACGACACTCAAAAATTGACATTAGCAGCAGGCATACGACGAAACCATAAAAACATAACAAATGGCCGGCCATAATGTGTGTCCTTAAACTGTCACTAAATCGATAAATTTTCATAATGGCCGGGCCATTTAAATATTTAGCCGAAATGTTGGGGCAAAACCCCTTTTCGGGTCTCCTCGCCAGCGCCTTGTTCTTGTGTCTGGATTAATAAAATTACCCAAGACCCACGCATAGATAGCGAAAATGGGGTGAGCAAGGGGGTTTCTTTTTGGATAGATGGGTGGGGGGTCGAGGTTATGGGGGGTTTTTGAAGAAAGGTTGGGGGTTTCACATCAACGCAAGGGCACGCACACACACAACTCGAGGTGGACTCGACATCGTTGACGGGGTGGCGACATAGTCGTCTTAAATGTCTCCATGCCAGGCTTGAGTAGCCTCAGCGCGCTAGAAAGGAAAACAGGAAAATAAAACAAGAAGACGGAGAAAAAAATACTACTAACTACTATTAAAAAGAAAATGTTTTGATTTGCTTTTTAAAAATGATATATTGTTTTGAAACATAAAATAATCAGACAGTCATTACTAAGATTCCATAGAAGTTTAATCCGTATTTCAAACCAATGTTTATTTTTATTATAACAATATTTATATCATATCATATATAATATCATAATATCATATCATATTTTATCAACAAGAATAGTACTATCAAGACACAAACTAATTTCAAGAGATCTAAAGTCCATAGATATTTCAAAACAGTCTTATAAATGGGATGCATTTATCTGCATATGGATATTACCATAATAACGAAGTAAAATATATTTATAGAAAATACATTCTTACTGAATCTAATGTATAAAGCGATCCTGACCAATTTTATGAATATTTTTTCCGCCTGTAGAAGGGGCGTAGTGGGCCCAAGTAGACCAAGGGGGTGAGGTTGCCACTCACGCAGGCCCAGTTAAGTGTGCGTGTTCAAGGATGCATTTTTGTGCCCAGGAAAACGACACGACACAAAACGAAACGAAACAAAGACAAAGGCATAAAAACGTGCAAAATGGGCGTGGGCGGCGCCTCTACTTTGTCCTTACCCCATCCCCCGCCCCTCCTGGCCCCGCCCCTGCTTCTGACATCCCAATTTTGCTCCCCTCGAAAGAGCAGAGCCCTCCGCCCGGCCTGTGTAGGCTTATAAAGTGCGAGGCGAGCCAAGGCAGGAAGCCACTTGTGAAAGTTTCATGCACGCGGCCCCACTTCACACGACAGCAGTCAGCCAGGGGTGGCGAAGGGGATCGGGAGCGCTGCCAAGGGGGGTTGGCTAAGGAAAATCTTAGGAAGGAAACTGATCGAATGGAAGATGCCACGCACTTCTAAGATGAAAGGTGATTGTATGACTTTCTTCCATTTTTTTTCTTCTTCACTTTTTCAAAATATATGCTTATGAAAGAAAACAAAAAGATTTTGATGTAACGATTTTATGAACCATATAACTTTAAAGTTTCTGAAAAAGCTAATAAAAACCTTAATGGTCTTAACTTGTACTATCTTTATCCCCAATAATTTCTAAATAAATAATATTTTTAAACTTGTATCCTATATAGAACAAACGATCCAAGTCGAAATAAATATAATAAGTTTTGGTAATTTTGGTTTACTACCCTTAGTCTCTTAGTCTCTTCAATCATCTTGAACAAAATTTATTCAGCTAAAACCCAAAATAAAAATCAAAAATAAAAAATTTGACAATTCCTTTTTCTAGTTTTGAGAATTATCTATTATTTCTTTGTGAATTTATAAGTCAAAGGTATTAAACCAGTCTCTACGAACCGCTCAAAGGCGGCGTCTTGGACCGCCTGCAAGTGCTTGTTAGTGCGCTCGGGATTTGACGTTTCGCTGTAGCCAGGACTTAGAAGAGCCGGCTCTCTTGCAGCTCCAGCCTCAGTCCCAGAATCCTCGGCCTCTTCATCCTGCCACGCCCCCTGCCACCTTGCCGCCACCCCCCTCTCAACCCACGCGGCACTCCACTGTCGTCGTCTTAAGTTGCATTCCTTCTCGCAATTGTTCGTTTGGGGCGCTTTTGTTTTGTTGTTTCGAAATTTTTACACGAAAAAGTCATTTGAATATGCGTTGCCTACCTCCTCGGATTGAAAGTTTTGTTAGCCGTCAGCTACTTTCGTTGAGCCCCCTCCCCCTCCTACCCCCTTGGTGAAATTCCGCCCCCTTGCCGTAAGGTTGAGGGCATGGCTTGCGGCTTCTTTGCTTTTTAGCCGCGCATAGACAATATAATGTTCGCCTGCATTTCCAGCCTTGACTGCAACTTGTATATTAACAATACTGAGGGGAAAAGGGGGCGGGGCCAACAGGAGGGGTCACTGGAGGGGTTAAGAGGGAGGGGGTGGACGGGGGGATGCCGGAGACACAGAGACAATTGTTTTCTTACTTCCGCTGACTTCAAGAGCAATTCACAGTAGTTTGTCATTCTGTCTGGCACTGAGGTCAGTTGAGGTTGAGGCAATTAAGAGATATAAGAAAATGGTTTGGGCTTTGAGGCGGGGTTTCGAGGGTCAGGATTTCCATTTCCAGCTCCTTCAGGTGCCCATCTAATGGCTTTCATTTGATGCGCATATTAAGTAGTGTACGTAGCACAAAATCATTAAAATTGGAAGTCCCTTAAAAATGAATACAAATTTGAATATACTTAACAAAACAAAATATTCGTATCAAAATGTAGTGTTATTAATAGAATCGCAGTTCCCATTCTAAAAACTCAAACATAAAGATGGGGTACAATTTTGAACCACTTTAAAAGGGAAAATTTAAATGTAGAATATAAGGGAATTCTACCACGAACTCATAGAGGTATCACACTTTAAAATCGAAATCCGATTACTCAAGTTATGGAATCTGGAAGTGCAGTTTTGGGCTCCCTTTCTGGTAGTCATTGGAAATGCGGAAAAATTGAACATGAAAATGGGTTAAAATTTGGACCCTCTTTAAAAAGGAAACTTTAAATGTAGGTTATAAGAAAATTCAACCACGAACTCATAGAGGTATCACACCTAAAAATCGGAGTCCAATTACTCATGTTATGGAATCTGGAAGTGCAGTTTTGGGCTCCCTTTCTGGAAGCCATTGGAAATGCGGAAAAATTGAACATGAAAATAGGTTAAAATTTGGACCCTCTTTAAAAAAGAAAATTTAAATGTAGAATATAAGAGAATTCAACCACGAACTCATAGAGGTATCACACTTAAAAATCGGAGTCCAATTACTCAAGTTATGGAATCTGGAAGTGCAGTTTTGGGCTCCCTTTCTGGAAGCCATTGCAAATGCGGAAAAATGGAACATGAAAATGGGTTACAATTTGGACCCTCTTTAAAAAGGAAAATTTTAATGTAGAATATCAGAGAATTCAACTAGAAACTCATAGAGGTATCACACTTAAAAATCGGAGTCCAATTACTCAAGTAATGGAATCTGGAAGTGCAGTTTTGGGCTCCCTTTCTAGAAGCCATTGGAAATGCGGAAAAATTTAACATGAAAATAGGTTAAAATTTGAACCCTCTTTAAGAAGGAAAACTTAAATGTAGAATATAAGAGAATTCAACCAGAAACTCATAAAGGTATCACACTTAGTAATCGGAGTCCAATTACTCAAGTTATGGAATCTGGAAGTGCAGTTTTGGGCTCCCTTTCTAGAAGCCATTGGAAATGCGGAAAAATTTAACATGAAAATAGGTTAAAATTTGGACCCCCTTTAAAAAGGAAAACTTAAATGTAGAATATAAGAGAATTCAACCATAAACTCATAAAGGTATCACACTTAGAAATCGGAGTCCAATTACTCAAGTTATGGAATCCGGAAGTGCAGTTTTGGGCTCCCTTTCTAGAAGACATTGGAAATGCGGTAAAATCGAACATGAAAATAGGTTAAAAGTTGGACCCTCTTTAAAAAGGAAAATTTAAATGTAGAATATAAGAGAATTCAACCACGAACTCATTGAATTATCGCACTTAAAAATCGGAGTCCAATTACTCAAGTTATGGAATCTGGAAGTGCAGTTTTGGGCTCCCTTTCTGGAAGCCATTGGAAATGCGGAAAAATTGAACATGAAAATAGGTTAAAATTTGGACCCTCTTTAAAAAGGAAAATTTAAATGTAGGTTATAAGAAAATTCAACCACGAACTCATAGAGGTATCACACCTAAAAATCGGAGTCCAATTACTCAAGTTATGGAATCTGGAAGTGCAGTTTTGGGCTCCCTTTCTGGAAGCCATTAAAAATGCGGAAAAATGGAACATGAAAATGGGTTAAAATTTGGACCCTCTTTAAAAAGGAAACTTTAAATGTAGGTTATAAGAAAATTCAACCACGAACTCATAGAGGTATCACACCTAAAAATCGGAGTCCAATTACTCAAGTTATGGAATCTGGAAGTGCAGTTTTGGGCTCCCTTTCTGGAAGCCATTGGAAATGCGGAAAAATTGAACATGAAAATAGGTTAAAATTTGGACCCTCTTTAAAAAGGAAAATTTAAATGTAGAATATAAGAGAATTCAATCACGAACTCATTGAAGTATCGCACTTAAAAATCGGAGTCCAATTACTCAAGTTATGGAATCTGGAAGTGCAGTTTTGGGCTCCCTTTCTGGAAGCCATTGGAAATGCGGAAAAATTGAACATGAAAATAGGTTAAAAGTTGGACCCTCTTTAAAAAGGAAAATTTAAATGTAGAATATAAGAGAATTCAACCACGAACTCATTGAAGTATCGCACTTAAAAATCGGAGTCCATTTACTCAAGTAATGGAATCTGGAAGTGCAGTTTTGGGCTCCCTTTCTGGAAGCCATTGGAAATAAGGAAAAATTGAACATGAAAGTGGGTTAAAATTTGAACCCTCTTTAAGAAGGAAAATTTAAATGTAGAATATAAGAGAATTCAACCACGAAGTCATAGAGGTATCACACTTAAAAATCGGAGTCCATTTACTCAAGTTATAGAATCTGGAAGTGCAGTTTGGGCACCATTTCTGGAAGCCATTGGAAATGCTGAAAATTCGAACATGAAAATGGGTCAAAATTTGGACCCTATTTAAAAAAGAAAATTTATATGTAGAATATCAGAGAATTCAACCACAAACTCATAGAGGTATCCCACCTGAAAATCGTGATCCAATTACTGAAGTTATGGAATCTGGAAGTGCAGTTTTGGGCTCCCGGTCTGGAAGCCATCGGAAATGCGGAAAAATTGAACATGAAGATGGGCTAAATTTGGACCCTCTTTAAAAATGAAAACTTTAAATGTAGATTATCAGAGAATTCAACCACAAACTCAAGGAGGTATCCCACATCAAAATTGGGATCAAAGTACTCAAGTTATGGAATCTGGAAGTGCAGTTTTGGGTTCCGCTTCTGAAAGCAATTGGGATGGAAAAATCAAACATGATTTTCGAAAATCGAATTTCAATTAATTATAAGGAGCGTAAACCTTTGGCTTGAAATGTAACCTTTTGTAAATTTACATAGTTTGGAACAGATATTCAAATAGGATCTCCTCCGTGTGTGGGAAAGCAATTCAATCCTCTTGTTCCACTTTGTGCCGTTAAACCTTACTCAATTTCAAATAATCTTTGCCCTGGATATCCTGGATTGTATTTACTCTGTGCCAGCCCTTCCCCCCCGTCATTTGGCCTTAAATGAGCTTTCGGTTACAGTTTTGGCAATTGCCTGGGGGCGGAATAACCTCATCATCATCGTGCACCTGATCACTGGACATATGCTGGGACTTCTAATACTGTTATCTGCTCCCATTACAAGCACACACACACACGAGGCAACAGCTTGATGTGAACTTTGACCGTTTTGGTAACTCATTTAGTTAGATTATTTACGGTAATCCAAGACGCCAGCCACAAGCCAACCGCCAACTTAACTGCAGACACTCTCTGTTGGCCAGGATACCATGGCTCCTTTATTTTCCAGCTGCCCCTTCGGGCCAACTACTACATCCTTTCACCGGAATGGGTATTAGTATGAGTATCTACGGGCTAAATACATGCAAGTTGTTTTGCTAAATTGTGCGTAAGCTCAAGAGCAGCAGCAGCAACAAGGATCTTCGGGAAAGTTTCTCAAGCTCTGCCATGCCAATTCAAATAACACTTTTATTTCGCTCTCAGCCGTCCCGCTCTCCTTTTGGCCCTGTTTTTTGGTACGTGTCTGCGGTGTTTGTATGTGTTACATGATTGCCACGCCCCCTTTTCCTTGGGCTTTGGCTTGGGCTTGGCTCACCTGTCGCACCTTTACTCTAACCCCCTTTTTTTCGCTTGGGAAGGGGGGGATATACAGCATCATCCTTGGCTGCTGGCAGCTTGTGTGCGTGCGCTCATTAGCATTCTGAAACGGCTTTATAAAATTCAACAAGCAACCCAAGTTGCATGTTCGCTAGGAGGGTGGAGTAGGGGGAGGGTGGGCGTAATACAGCCACCCCACCACCCACTGCCCATTCTGCACCAACGCCACAAAAAACCCCCTTTCTTGTCGGAGGCTGCATGTCTCTGCTGTTGCCTTGTTGTTGCCTAGTTTCTATTTCTTTGTCTAAGTTTGCACACGGCGAACAAATATCCTTTACACTTTCTAAATCCTATTGCTAAGTTCAAGAAATCTTAAGAACTACATCTTTAAAAATCTTATAAATAATGAATATACATAATATTTAAATACTTCTTAGAATCTATATAAGCAGCTTTGTTATAAATAATATTTTTTAAAATTCCTAACTTAATATACGCCCCTTTTCTGATTTTGATTATAGAAAAATGTTGTAGAATTCAATTTGACTTTGGAAAACCATTTGTCAATATTGTTATACTCTCTGATCAACTATAAAATTAATATAGTTGATAAACAATTTGTATTTAAGAAAAACATTTTTAAGCCAACTTAATATGGACAATTGTGCAAATCGTATTCCAGTAAAACCCTCTAAAGTAAAAACCAGAAGAGCGCCTGACTTATCTTTTTTCGTAAGCTTGGTAAGGCTTATTTAATAATTGATCAGAATATTAAAATGAAATATTTGATTTAACAACGTACGATATTTTAATTTATTTCTTGATTTTCCATTTATTAATACCAAAGTAAAGTTAATACAAAATATAGATGATTTTTTTATATCATTTGATTTTTAAGGCAATTAAAAAGTTAATGTAAAGTTTTATATTTTGTTTTCTTATTTTTGGAGGCGGACTAAAGTTCTGATAAATATTATAAAATGTTTGCTTATGTCGGTAACCAAGTCCTGGCTATACTCTCCTTTTTTTCCTGTGTATTTGTGTGTGCGTTTTTTCATTGTTGTTGCCTGCACACATTCTGTTGTTATCCTGAGCACTCCATCCCCCCCCCCCCCCCAATCGCTCTGTCTCGCTCAGCTGCTATCCCTGTCTCTGTCTATCGTGCGGATGCCGGTCTGCCTCGAGTTGCATAAATTGAATCTGAATTTGTGAGTAAATTGCACACAGGAGACACATTATTTTTGAGTTTTGCCTTTTAAATTTGTGGCTTTTCACTTTGAGTTGCCCCCCCACCAGCGCCACCCCAGAAATTGCAACAATCTCTGTCCTCAACTTTGTGGCACTTGCCCTCCCCCTACTTTTTGCTCGGCAATTTTGTGTGACCCACTTGAACATTGGATTGAAGTTACGCCTACTACCGAACCACTCTGGGAAAAGCTCTCAGCTAACCAGCCACCCCAAAAAATCGCCCATTTAAATCAATATTAATAGGTGCAGGCCTCTTTTTCGCAAATTGCACATTGCACAAATTGTTCGTCTATAAATACGATAAAATGTTTATTTAATATGTACCAGACCGTGCCAGCTGTACGAGAATCCAGAAAGCCAATACCAGGACAACAACAGCCACAGCAACAAATAATGACTTATCCATGGCACGTAGATGGGCTGGAAAAAAGTGGGGGCGGTGGAAAATCAAAGACACTCGGTCCTGTCCTGGGTCCAATCCTTTTCCATATGCAAATTGTTTTTATAAATTTGCAACAAGCAATTGTTTGTTGCCATCGTTGTTGAATAGCAATTTATATGGCAAAACACCGATACAATATAGCCAAAAGAATGTCCAATGGAGAGCAGCAAACACATTTTACGGGGGGGGATTATGAAATGTGTGGGGGGTAATCCCCTCAGGAAAAACTTTGATTTTCCGTATTAAATTTAGCACAACCTCAAATTTAATCCTTGCTTATGAATAATTGCCCTTCAGTAGGCAATAAAATTTCAATGAAACAATTACATGTCCGCATTATCTGTTTAACTTTCAATTACAAATGATTTAACTGACAAGTAAATTGTATGGAAAAACGCAAACAATAAAACTGTATGTCAAAAGTAGAGCAGAAATGGGGTTGAGATGGGTTAAGCCAGCTATACGATTGGGGTTCGGTGGGTTAAGGGTGGGGGTAAATGGAAATTACCGAGAATTTCTATGACACGCATGCATTATTGGAATGGAATTAACTAGCTTGGCGTTTCAGGATTTCAAAGAAAAACATTTGAGCTTACATTTGTGCTTTTAATTTGGAAATTGCCATTTGGCAAGTGCATTGCATTCTATGCTGATTAAATTTCAATTTAAAGTGCCAACTACTATATGAGTTATTTCCATCCATTTGCAAGCAGCTGAACTAGTAACTCAGCTTATTATAAATTCAGTTGTACAAATTAATTGCTCTGCACTTATTCCGCCATTAATGACAGAGTATAGCTTTTAGCCAGTTAATTATTTGGAAATAGCCTGTATTTATGATTTATCGCAAGGTCAGGGCTAAATGTTATATAGAACTGTTCTGCGAAATTATATTGATACACTGGCATTTTATAATGTCACTTAATTTAAAGCATATTTAATGATTTTCATATATAGGATGTTATACATTTCAAAGAAGTGCAATCCTCAGTTCTATAAAGTTCTTGATTAAATCTTTTAATTAAATCATTCTCTTTTTATAAGTCTTAGTTTTAATAGATTTGGATCTCTAGGATTCCGTATTACTTATTTCTTTATCTTATGTATTTCTTTATCTAATTGATTTCCGTTGGAACCTCTTTCCATACTATATTTCTACACTAAACATTTCTATCTTGACCCATGACACACCTGAAACCGAAGGTATATGTGTGTTTTCATCACGGGTTGTTTAGCTCTTAGCCATCGCTAGTTGACCATTTGGACCTGAATATGTTAACTGGGCCTGGCCGGTGATCCCATCCTGGTTTCTGGGCCACACGGAGTGGAATCAGGACCGTAACAATTGCCACAATTGCAATAGAATCGTCGTTAATTACTGTCTGTGCTTGCGGTTCTCGTTGGGCTCGGATTGAGTGGGGTGGTGGTGCAGGTTGGGTGGTTTCCGATGGGTAGGAGTGGGTGGTTGCCACCAATGGTGGGCTTAAAAGAGCAAGACAAATACGAGCATGTGTCTGGTCCTGGGCTCTGAAAGAAGTTGTGAGTTTCGCAGCAAAGGAGGCGGAGGCATCGTTAAGCGTTGCTGCCAAGTGGCAAAACTCAAATAAACATAAACGTGCACACAGGCGGCGTGGCAAAAAGTGGGGTTAAAAGGGGGGCAGCACAGCCTTGCCACAGCCCAAAATCTCTGAGCTGGTTTGTTGTCTTTGCCTGTCTCGTTTCGTTTCGTTTTGCTGGCAAGGGAGACTCATTAAAATGCAGTGCGAGATAATAAGCATTTTAATTAAATATTTAACAAGAATAAGTTTATCACAACACGAAAGGAAAGAAACGGGCACAGAAACAGCGTTTTGTAGAGCGAGTTGGGGTACGGCGTGTAATGGCTTGTAAGCGTCTGCCTTCGAACAGTTCGGAAAAAGGGGCATTTGGCGGATGGGAGATACTCCGGGGGACTTAGACTGCTCATTTGGCCCCGTCTCTTAGCCCTATAGCCCCCCTTTTGCCAGCAATATTTTGATGTAATTTGAGCGCCTAATTGGCGCACGTGCTAAACTGACGATGGCAGGTTCAACTTTGGGCCGGGTCTCCTGTTTCGCTCTTTCTGTTTTTCTGGTCCCCGTTCTGGTTTTTTGGTCCTGGTTTCTGGTTCAGGTTCAGTTACTTGGCTCCTGGCTTGGGTAAATATTTGCTGAACTTCTCGCTAACCGTCTCCTGTTTACATCTCCTTCCAAATCTACTTGCAGAGGCTTCGGCTTTGTCACATTCAGCGATCCAAATAGCGTAGATAAGGTACTCACCCAAGGCACACACGAGCTGGATGGCAAAAAGGTAAATGTTACACACGAACTCTTTGCTTTTTTTCGTTATTTTTCAAACAGCAAAACTCCACTTTAACTATGCTAAATATTTGCTCAAAAGCATCATCATCATACCCCCAATATTTCCCCAGCCCTCTATTGACAGCAATTAGAAAGTCAAAGCATAACAGTATGGCTAAAAAAAACGAGGCATGCAAAAGTTGCCAAAAAATAGGGCCCAAAAAGCCAAACAATTTTTAATTAGCTGATATGACAGGCGCGATGAACATCAATGAGCTGCAATCGTTCATTTTTTTGTGCTTTTGTGAAATTTTAGACTTTTAGGAATTTTAGTTTTTAATTTTCTACCAGATATGTGAGCAAACTTATTTTTGAAAATGAAAAAATTACAAGATTTGAACTTATATAAACGCATATATTTTTTAAAATCAAAGAAAATTAAGTGAGCGATAAAAAACAATAATAAGAATTTATTTGAATTAGTAGATAAAATCCTTATAATTTTTTAACATTTGAATATAAAATGTATTATTTTCTATACCTTAGTTAGGTATATCCAATTCTTTTCCAATCCACGTTATTAGTCAACTTTCCGCCAAGATGTCGTATCTCCATTTTATCCATTTAATTAATCGGCTTCGGCAAGCGCTGTTCATTCCTCTGCATAAATACATTTCCGAAAGCGCCTTCCTTCCGCATTTTCAATACGTGGAAATCGCATTTGATTAGCTGCCGGCGGGAGTACAGTGGAGACCCGCTAATGATACCTGCCCACGCATTACGCATACGCCGCATGGGCATTAGCCTAATTGAGTGAAGCCGGACTGTTTTGGTCCTTCGTCCTGCGGTCCAATGTCCAATGTCCATCCGATCATCCTTTTATGCTCGCCAACTGTAAATAAAATGCGCAGCCAGCATTTATGTGGAAATTTTTTTTTGAGCCGCCGTTTTTGTTTGTTCCGCAACTGCATTTACATGCAGAGTACGTGTAATGTTTATATCTATGTGCATATAGATTGTGTATCCACTATATACACGTCTTCCTGACTTTCGGATGGTCAGGGATTTTCCGTGTTTCCGTTTGGCTGCACAGCGACGCAAAACGAAACGAATTCATTTCATTTCGTTACGGTTTTTCGGCCTGATGTATTTCAAAAAGGCAAAAGCATCGACATCGACAACCTACGAAAACCGTAAACCGTTTCGGCACTCAGCGCTGATTAGTTTTAATTTTAATCTAAAAATCAATTTCCCGCCGTGCGGCTTCTCTTGTTTTTCGTCCTGCACACAGGAAATCAACACGGCAAACGGCAAAACACAACGCCAACAAAAACAGAAACAGAAATGGCAACCAAAGCTGGTCGCACCATGTCCTGCCTATCCTGTGACAGATTTTCCCTGTGTATATATATACACTGTATGTGCGAATTATTATCGCCAGAGGATATTGCGTTGCTTCCTTCGCCTTTCCCGGCGCCTTCATTGGCTTAAGATAGCCGGATAAATGCAACAGCAGCACTTCAGCTGACAGGATTTAGTGCCACCCTTGGCTACCAGATTTTTTATTCCGGCTGTCAGGACGAGCTGTGTCCTTGCACTAATATGATAGCCGCAGCTCGAACGCCAAATGGCGAAAGGCGAGACAGGAAAATCAGGAAAAGCGCTGTCAGAAGCTGAAAAGATAGACCAGGCGAAAATGCTTAAAATTGAATTTTTATGATTTTTAATTATTTTTAATGACGCTGCTTATTGGGTAGAAGCTGCTCGATTTTTTTTTTGCTCCTTACGCCCGCTGGCCGAGCAATTTGTTACGCGTTAATTCGTGCGTGCTCAGCTTGAAGTCACCCGCTAGCAGACACCATCCATAGCATCCATACCATCCAACCCATGGTACCACCCCAACCATCCAACCAAAACCCATACCAAAAATCCCCCCCCCCCACTTTCCCCTTGGGGCAATTTCATTTAATGTGCAGTGCAGGCTTATGCAAGATTTATGCGCGGCTATTAATATGAAGAGTTGTGCGAAATGTTCTTTTCATTTAAATGTCATTAAGCATACGATTTCCTTTGGATCTCCCATCGACTCATGGTAAATTTTCTTTGTCTATCTCCCTCTCGCCCGCAGGTCGATCCGAAAGTAGCTTTTCCGCGCCGAGCACATCCCAAGGTAAGTACCAGAGAAAATCGAAAAAATAATATTAATCCCTTTATAATAATATAAGAAAATAAGACAGCAAAATAAATTTACTGTTTGAAGGTAAGGGTTGCTGGAAAAACCAAATAATCCCTACTTATTTCTCTTTATACCATTTAAAACTGTTTTCCGACGATTGTTATTTTTCATATAATATATGAATATTAAAATTCAGTCATTAAGAAACATATATATATTTATATATCCAACGTTAAAGACATTTCCTAGCAACTATGACCGATTCCTCCCTGTACCTTTACTTTTTAACTTTTGGAAATAGTGTACAATAATAATTAAAGAAATTTAATAATCCATTCTGGAAGAAATAGTGTTTTCTACCTTGGTCATGCCTTCTTTAAGTTCCTACAAAATTCAGTTCTCACTCAGATAAATAATCTCCCTTAAAAGGCTATATAAAAAAAAGAAGATACAAACCATCAAAAAAAAATCATTCTGAAAAAAGTCGCCCGTTTTCGTGGTTTTTTCGGGAGTGTGTGGTTCGAGGTGGGGATGGCAAAAGGATGTGTCATAAGTAGCAGTAAATGGCAGATGAAATTAAAAACGGAAGATGACAACAACAACAAAGCTGCCAGGACGAGGCGAAGATAACTTTGTGTCTGACAGGCGTCGGTTGCGTTGGCTTCCTGCAAACCCATCACACCACCCACCGCCCACCGCCACGCCCCCTTGGGCCACCCAAAATGCCACCTTAACACCAGCTCTTCTTAAAGTGATGATGACAACAGAATTTCGGCAAAAAAAGCAAAGACATAAGGGGAACCACTGCGAACTGCTGCTGTCTGCAGCCATCGCACCCCTCTCTTTCTTTCGACGACTCCCCCTCTCTTTCTTCCGCCGATTCCCCCTCTCTTTCTCCACTTGCCACACGCACATTTTCTACCGGTTAGACAGCGCGTTACAAATGTGCCTCTGTTTTCGGTTTTTACTGTCGTCTTTATGCTGGTATACCCTTTGTACAGGAACAGATCCATTCGAAAATCTTAAAGGGCTTATAGCTAAGAAAAGGGAAATGTTTTTTATCACATATTATTACTTTAATTGGTTGGTACTATAATTTCTGGGTACATTTTATTATTGGTTTCAAACGACCTCCTAAATTATCATATATCACATTATCATGTCATATATATATTAATATATATAAGTAATGTTATCTGTGAATGGAGGCTGCACCTTCTAATATTTTATGAAGAAATGATATGCTGAAAAAAACCTTTCAAATATAATATTAAAAGAGACTGTATTTGTTCTATTTGTTAAAAGCATTCTGATTAAATCTATTGAAATGGAATATATGGGGAATTAGAAACATTTCATAGAGACGTTAAAGTTGGCATTACTTGAGCTATGTTTTAAAGACTTTTTTTCCAATTAAATCCCCAAACTAACCCAGTATATATAGGTATTCGACCTAATATTCTGAGTAACTTTTCACCGATTCGGCTGAACGACAAACCGCAAAGCACACCAAAAATACGCACGCAAATGGCACCCACACACACACTGCCTCATATTACACCCACACACACACACTCGTAAGACAAGGAAACGAAGTCGAAGGCACCGCCTCCTGTTTCCGGCCACCCAAACCTTCTGATCCTTCAGTTGCCGGCAACTCTCCTTGGAGCTATATGCGTGCTTATCAACACGCAGCTGATTTCCGTTGCTATTCCAGAGGCGCGTGCCTCCCAAACACGGCCCCCAACCCCTCAAGAATTTTCAGCCCCACCACCCATCCGACACCCCCTCCCCTCAAACACCACCCCCTCAAGCAGCAGCCAACAATTATTTACGTAATGTTATTATTATAATATTTTTTTAAACGCATTCTCACTGGATTTGCGCGGCGTTACCAAGAAGTAGACAGCCACAAGGAAGGAGCCAAAAAGGATGTTCGAGGGTGGGGAGGGGGTTTCGGTGGTTTAAGGTTTTAGGGTGCAAAGAGGCTGAGCCGGGGGGCGTGGCTAGGACGTTGGCTATGCGGCATTTTGCGAGTGGCTTTGTGTTTTGCTGGGGATCTGCTGCTACGCGCGAATATCCTCTCGCATATTAAAAGGCGTTTAAAAACATAAATCCAACGTCTAACGGCTGCTTATGAAAATTACGAGGAAAAAATGACTGACAGAGCGGGACGGCAAATGGGGTATAGAAAGAGACGGCAGGCGGCTTAGTGCGAGGCAAATGGCAGGGACACCCGAAGGAGTTTTCCTACGCAGCACGGACCAAAAAAAAAAAACAAGATATCTGGGTGGAAAAAAATTGCAGGCGACATCAAAAGCAAAACAAGGAAGAACGCTATAGTCGAGTACCTCGACTATCAGATACCCGTTACTCAAAGGGAAATGGAGATATGCAAGCAGCAAAGCGAAATTAAAATGCGCCACCTACCGGCGGTAGACAGATTTAAGCGTTATGGGCGTTAGAGTGGGCGTGGCAGAATTATTTTTGGATCAATCGATAGGTATTGACGACACCAATACATTTCAGTTAAAATTTTTTATCTAGCATGCAAATTGTGGGCGTCACAGGTTTTCGCGGTTTGTGGGCGTTTAAGTGGGCGTGGCAAACTTTTTTTTAGGTCAATCGATAGGTTTTGATGAGAACAATACATTTCAGTTAAAATTTTCTATCTAGCATCAAAACTGTAGGAGTTACAGTTTTGGGCGGTTTGTGGGCGTTAGAGTGGGCGTGGCAGTCTACTGAAACAAACTTGCGCTGCGTAAGAAGCTCAGGAATCTGTACGCCAAATCTCAATAGCCTAGCTCTCATAGTTTCCGAGATCTCAGCGTTCATCCGGACGGACAGACAGACGGACAGACGGACAGACGGACAGACGGTCAGACGGACAGACGGACAGACGGACAGACGGACAGACGGACAGACGGACATGGCTAGATCGACTCGGCTAGTGATCCTGATCAAGAATATATATACTTTATGGGGTCGGAAACGCTTCCTTCTGCCTGTTACATACTTTCCGACGAATCTAGTATACCCTTTTACTCTACGAGTAACGGGTATAAAAATGTGGGAGAAACCCCCGAAAAGAAAGGGAAAGGGGGAGGCAGAATGATAGGGAGGACAATTTCTCGCACCGTTTGCCAGGACCAAAAAAACGAGGACCGGGCTAAAGAAGGAAGGATTGCCCACAAAATGCGGCCCAAAATGCTTGCGGTTGCAGCGAAAGTTAAGAGTTTTAAAAAAGGAGCGTAGACGTAGGCAGTTGGGGACTTTTCTGGGTCTGGATGGGGCTAACGGAGGGGAACGGGAAGAAACATAATGAAATGAAGCATACTAAATGACGCTGCTAAGTTTTCGCTGGGACTTATGAAATTGATTTGAATACTCTGTTAAGAAATATCTGTATCCTTTTTGTTACTTATAAATAACAATTAGAGATCGTATTGTATTTGCAAAGTCTTATTACAATCCATTATAATAAGATATAATGTCTAGTAATAACATTTCTTATCAACAATATAAAGCATTTACATCACAAAGTAGTGTAAAAAAGCATTTAACATGTTCTAAGGCAATTTGTTAAATTTAAAAATTGAATCTAAAGACTTTTTTCTCAGTGTTTTGGCACACACACGCATACCGCGCCATAATGAAATGCGAAAAAATGATGATGATATTTTTGGACCATAAAATGCAGATGAGCCGACTAAGCAGAAAATAGTGTCGCAGCTGGAGAAGAGGGGACATTCTCTGCATTAGGGGCTGGCTGAGGGGTGCTAAGTAGGCCTCTACTTTCGCAGCATACCCTACTTTCGCCCCTTTTCCGCTTTCTACTTTCTCTTCGGCTTTTTTACACATGTCGCAAAACTCTTCCCCTAACTTTAGATGGAGTTAATTTCTTCGCTTTTTAAGCACTCCCCTCCATGAATATGAAATGTATATTTGTGTTAGTTATATTTTTTTTTTTGGGGGGGAGGCATAGAATAATGGGGGCGTGGAAGGGGCAGTGGCATACATATGTCATGTAAAAAAGTTCGCTTTTAATGTGCAAAATTGCTGGCGGACTAGGGCCATAAAAGTGCATGGGAATAAGTGAAATGGATTTTTGGGCTACGCTGCCCTGTCCCATATAAGTGCGCTATAAAAAAAATGAATTTCCAGAACGGTCCGGGGCAGCAGATATAGTTTGAACTTGGCTAGGATTTATGGCTGTTTGTTCGGAACAAAAGAAAAGTGGAGGGACCCCATATGAATCTCTTGGCTTATTCCTCTGGAGTGCGTGTGTGCGGGCAAAAAACATACCGGATTCGTTGAGTTGGGTAAATCCTTTAATGTCGAGTTGAGGTGCGTACACGAACAGGTCGTATAAGTGGATTATACGCACAGATCGGATTTCGGAAATGGCGTTGCCTTAGATTAGGTTATTTTATCAACTTGAACCGCATAGTTATGGACCAAATTATAGCCGAAATAAATAACCACAGAAAGGCTTTGCACATACTCGAATAAGATGTTATTATAGTTATTCAATAAAGTTTTATAGCACTGTCTTAAAAAGGTTAAATTATGTGGACTATTAAAAACATATTGAATGTTTTGATATTGAAGGTAATGCGTTCTGATGATAATGGTTATATAATGGTTAATACGAAGGAATCTTCTTCTTAGTAGGTAATATTTTAACGAACCTCTCTTAACTACAATACGATATTATAAATTATTGGAACTTTTAAAATTATTTATTTTTGTAAGGTTTTCAAAAGTAACATTAAGTACAAGAAAAAACTAAATATATTGTGTATCAGCTTACATGGTATATCATTGGAAAAACTTTCCCTAATATCATAGGTTTCTAGAACTGTCAGTAATTTTGTGCTTTTATTTCCACAGTTGTCAAGTTATCCTGCCCCACAAATTAGTCGTAAGCAGTTCTTCGGCCCATAGATTTCCCAACGAATAATAGTTTTTGAACCATCCCATTGGGGATCTAGTTTTGTGACAAATTCCTGACCAGGCGCAGACATCTCTTTCATTCGAGGGCCCATCAATGGGAAATGCTGTGTCCTGGCATCGTTTTTTCCATTAAATTAACACGCTCAAATGTGCTGCTCATGTGTGGGTATCTGTATCTGTGTGTGTTCTGCTTGTATGAGTGTGTGAGTGAGTGAGTGTGTTTGTGTGAGTGAGCGAGGGGGAGTTGTACACTTACATTGTGCAAACTTTTCTAATTTAAACCGGCAGTTTCAGTCAATTGCCACAGCTTACCGCTTTCGACATGAGTTTTACTTTTTTAGTACCTTCGGGTGTGCGACGGATGCGATGTTGGCGCATTTTAGAAAGAGAAATGGAGAAGTGGAGAGTGGAGTGAAATGGGGGGGAGACAGAGAAATTTCCAATACATTAAAAGTTGTGTGAATACACTTGCCAGAATCCATTATAACCCAGCCAAACTGAACTGAACAGAACAGACATGAAAGCCAGGCCATAAATCTAATAAATACGTGTGTTTCTCACCCCTTTCACTCCAACCCCCTCTCCCCCCTTTGGTTCATTCCCACACACTTCCGGTTCCGTTTGCCGCCCTGTGCAATAACTTGTGAAATATGTAATCAATCAAGATGGAACAGTCGTTGAGGCAGCCAAACTATGTGGCAAGTATGCGTCTGACTGCAGTTCTTGGTGGGTTGAGTTCTGGGGGGTGAAAGTTCAGGGGGCGGTCGGGTCGATTAATTCAACTTTCTGCTGCAGACAATGGCATGTGAAAAAGTCAAAAAGTTGAAAGTGCAATTTTGTCGTTATTATTTTACATTTACAACAAAAGATAGCAGCAGGAGCAGTCGAAAAGCCAACCCAAAAAAAATAAAAAATCGGAAAGTTACTCAACTATTTTATACGACGGGCGGCACGCTGTGAGTCTGTCCCACTCACTCATATCCCCATCTCACTTGCTCTTTCCCGGCTCACCCACACTATCTGGCAGTGTGTGTAATTGTCAGTTAGTTGGCGCTGTCAGTCCGAATGTTGAAATTAATTTATTTCAATTGAAGTTGAACTTTTGCGGCGTTATTACTTTGCGAAACTTTCTCCGAGCTACGCATAATAAACGAGTGTGCGAGCGAGAGGCTCTGAAGTGGGTGCAAGCGAGACAGCTTCAGTCGCCAGGTGCCGAATGACCTCCACCCACAAAAAAATAAAGCCACCTCAATCACCCACTTTGCATACATATTTATTTAGCCTTTGCCAAAATAATCAAATTGCAAAATGGCAAGTGTTGCCATCAACGTCAACCGAATATCATCTGCTCTTTGTCTCACTCTCGCCATCTCTTTCTGTGACAATCTTCAGCTGTATATCTACCTCTTTCTGCCCCGGAATTCCCTATCTCTTTCGTGTTTTATTTTTGATTTTCTATGCCAATACTCGTTGTCTGCTTTCTTTTTTATAACTTTCGGACAGACGGCGAAGAGAATTGAAATGTGAGTTTCGGAGATTCAAGAGGGTGATATAAAGGGCGGGCAGATATTTTTCCGAGGGAGGGGGGAAGGGGGCGTGGCACAGCACACGACAGGTGCCGCTGACGTCTGTGCTGATAATTTGTTGCGAGACTTCAGCATTTGCAAGTGGCAGGCCTTGGACGTCATTGATAGTTATTTGATATGCATATTCCAAATGCTCGCTAAAAAATAAATACGAATAAAAATAAATACAAGCATGAATATCAGCAAAAAATTATTGATTGAAAAAATGGCACTAATGACGCGGGCGAAAGTCAGGTGGGCTGTACAGGAAATTTAAATGTCTGCATGACATTAAAAATAAACAAGTTGTTATTTTTGGCACCATTAAAACAACAAAATGATTTTAATTGCCAAGCAGAAAATGTTATTTCTTTCTTTCAGTTTTTTCCAATTTTCCAATTTCTTTATTTGTTTAATTTTGGGTTTTAACCTTATTTTAATCATCCAATAAAAGCTACGTTTTGTTAAAGCTAAAATATCAAAAAATTGATTCGTTTGCTTACCATTTGCATTACCATTTCGATTTGTCAGTATCAAAGTTTCAACTTGGAATCAAAAATCAACATACTCCCCAAAAATGTATCTATGAATTTTAATGTCCATCAATTGCATGTTTTCTTCTTCAATTTGCCATTCAATTTGCATTAGAATGTATGTATTCGCCCGCTCAAAGTTTTCTTAAAGTGTGCCATGGTAATTTTTGGCAGAGCTTATGAACTTCCCGACGGTTATTGGTTTTCTTGTTGTTGTTGTGATGCTGCCTTTTAAACTCGAATCAAAAATCAAAATCCGCACCAGCTACAAATGTTAAATCCGCAAATAATTGACAAAGTTTAGGCATAAACGTAGCTCTGTCTCTGCAAAATTGCTCAGGGGTTATGGAACTTGTGAGGGGGTGGGGGGGGGATGGAAAATTGTGGGGCTGCGAGTGGAGAATTTGGGTGGGGGGTGGCGGTGGTGTTGGCTAACAAGAATGCTGTGTGTGCGGGCCAACTTCAAAATATGTTGGCCACAAATGGCAAAAGTTTGACAGGTAAACGGAATTCGGATAGAATATCTATGTACACACGTGTGTATGAGGGAAATTTAGTGGGGTTTTCCAACGGAAACCGCTGAAACAGCTGCGACCATCGAAATTCTGGATTTCGAATTTTCGAAAAACCATTCCAATACTTTGTCTATCTATGCGGTTCTAGTTGAGCGGGCGGACATTTATGTTTAATGAGATACTTTTTAACAGCCTCATAAATGGCTATGATAACCACTTAATGTCGAAAGCAACGAAAGCCGAGTGAAAACAATTTACATATTAAACTTGCGCCGAGTTGCCAGCCTGTTATCCTCGTCGCACATCCTGCCCGCCTCTCTCTCTCTCTCTGTCTCTTTCACTCGCCGTATATCCGTCTCTTTCGTTCGGCGTGCGAAATATGTTCGCCTGCGGCGCATTCACTTTAATTTGATTAAATTTTGAACATTTTCACGTAAAAGTTGCTCCTTTGGCTCGGCTCGGTTCTGTTGGGGCTTCAGTGCATCGCTTTTCCCGATTTTCCCGCTTTTCCATGCTCTCTCATCTGTGCTGGATGGATTGGATGGCCAGCTCCGTTCCGTTCTGGCCGGATCGGATCGGTGGCTCTGGGTCTGGGTCTGGTTTGGTCTCGTTTCGCTCGTTTTGGTTTGGTTTGGGTGAGCTCGGTCTTTCTGGTCGGACCTCCTGCTGTCTCAAAAAAGCTGATGCCACCTTCATGCTCAGCTGTTGTCTGCCTGAATTTATCTCGCTTTGTGTGAGTTTAATAGTTTTAATACCCTGTAAAAAAGGGCCGAGGCCAGGTGAGAGATTACAGATAAAAAAGATCTTCAAAGGAGACTCTACGTTTGTTTTTCATTCAAAAATTTAAATTATCTCTCCCATTTTAAGTAATATACCAAGAAGGTTGAATCTTTACTTGTTAATCTGGTGGTTTGAACTGTTTGCATTTAACAGATACATTCTTAAGGTGATTAATATTTTCTTTTACAATCTTAAGGATTTTACTATATACTCTTATAATATTAGAATATTTATTTTTCCTGAACTGGATTTAATCCTGATTAAAAAAGTAAATAATTTGTTTTATTTGTTGCTTTAATTCCTTAAAGTGAATTTAATCATATTTTAATATTTATGTACATTTATCCAATTGTTTTCTTACCATAAATATTTTTTACTGCCATTTTAGGTCATCAAATAATCCTTAACTCCGCCGAGCTTCTCTTGCTTATTTCATTTGAGTATTTTGTAGTTTCTGTATTTTATAATAAATAGTTGTTTAAACTTTCGCCTACGCCAGAACCTCCTCCCCCCTCACCAGTTGCTATACCACCCAAAAGAGATGTTTCCCACCAATGTGGTGGGCTCTTGTTGCTGTTCTCGTTGTTGCTGTCCGGCTCTTCAACTATTTTTTATGCAATCTGCTGTGGCTCTACGAAAGACCCCCTCTTCACACATCGAAAGGCCCCCAGTTGCATTGTTTTGTTCCGGGCGCTTCCTTTTGTTTCCCCGCATACACTTTTTGCTGTGTTTTTATTTTTTGTCTGTTTGCCATTTCCTTCTCTGGTAGCCGCACATAGTTATGGCCACGATTTTGGCTTTCGGTTATGTGCACTGAGATTTTCCTTGGCCTTGTTTTTTCTCCCAGCCTGGCAATTGTTTTCCCGGCTTTCCTGCTTTCCTCCGCTTTATCCTTTTCATTGTTGTTGCTGTTGTTGTTGCCCAGGTTGCCAATGTGGGGGAGTTGAAAATTCTCCAAATTAATTCGCATCATTTAAATCACAGAGAGTTTAATGGGGGTAAGGGGAAAATCATTGGGGCTGCCGTTAAATCGAACGAAGAAAAAGCAGGCAAAAGATTCGCTTGGGCCAGTTAAATTATGGCCCACATTGAGCCGGGGCAAACGAACAGATAAACAATAAGTAACTGTGAATTATGGTGGCCATTACTTTTGTCTCTCTCCTTTTGGTCCTTTGTGTTGTTTATGGCAGGACAATAATTAGGACAAAACAGTGGGGTCGTCACCGCCACCCAGAGGAACGTGTGAAATGCTCCCTTTTACATGTAGCCGGGAGAAAATTGGTTAATTAGGGGGCCCACTCAATTTCCCACCACGAAAAATATATTTCAACCTCAACAGTTGGCAAATCGAATGGGATTCACCTCGATGTCCCTGCGCTCCCCTCGCTGTCTGGGTAAATTGCTTATGAAATTGACATCGAAGCCTCGCCTGTCTGCCGGAAATGGAAACAGCGGTAATGACGAGGCGCACACACACACTCACGCACACCCCTCCTCTAATGCATACCCATACACTCGCATTCACACCCCCTGACACACACACCCAAAACGCTGGCAGTATAACCCACATAATTGGCAAATCACACACATTGATTTTGCCGTGTGCTGGCGTCCTCGTCATCATCCTTATTGCCGCTTTCGCTGTTGTTGTTGTTGTTTGCTGGTTCAATCGCTCACTGCAGCCCGCCCACCAGCCACCCACTCCACCCCCCAGAAACCCCACCCACTCTCGACCACCCACCACATCCGACATCTGCCTGAACAAGACGAGAGATGTAAAGAGCGAATATAGTAACTACACCGGAAAACATTGCTATTTATTTAAAGAAATGTTCCCGGAAATGGGATTTAATCTGGAACGAGAAATTCAGAAATAAGAAAAGATTTTTCATTTTTAAGTCTTTAAGGAATCTTTTTAAAGAAAGCACCAAAGTTGTGTACCAAAAATATGATCATCGTTATATTATAAAATACTTTGTTTTTGGAATCGATATTTATTTATTCATATGGAAACAGGTTTTGTAAAGATATATTGTTATGATATTATATATTATAGATCTTTAAAACGAGTCCAAAACAATATTTCATAAAATTTTGTGAAAACGATTCCAGGTTATCCGATTAGTATACCATAAAAAAGCCTAACTAAAATATTTGAAATAATTATTATTATTATAAGTAGGAATCTGATATGGTATTTTCTTTTTCGAAAGATGGGAAATAGTACCCCAAGACAAGATCCAAGTTATTTCAAATGATTTTCCTCTGTGCAGCGAGTTTGAGAGAACTGAAGGAAAATATAGCCTATACCTAATTTAAAGGCAATGATATCCAAAACTCCAACTTAGCCGCAGGCGGTGGAAGGTGTGCCCACGTATACATATATACATATAGCTCGTGTGGGAGTATGTCATATAGGGCATCATTAATAACAGCAAGGCGTAGAACAGGCCAAGACAACATCATTAGATCGAAGCTGGAGCTGCGACTTTGTCTACGCTTTGGCCTTAATTTCCATTGTTCAGCACTGGCATTGGCATTTCCCTGCCGCTTGATCCTAAATAATTAGGCAGACTTCAGTGTCTCCGGCAGATACAACCCATCAACCATCCGCATGCTCATCATCATCACAGCATCCCAACATCACCGTCATCGTGTGGAGGGTGGAGGAAAAAAATATATCTTCATTGCTGTAATTTATAACGTTCACTTGTCATTAACAGCCATTTTAATCGTCTAGCGAGCTGGCACATACAAACCCATAATGTGTATAATATGTATTCCCGTATCCTGTACGCCTGTTGTGGCATTTAAAGCGTGAAAATATTAATTTATGAGCCTTTTAAACGAGCCCGTTTCGGTGAGCTCAACAAATTGGCAATGAAAATGAAGCAGTTACAGCGGAAAAGCAATGAGATAAATATGAAAATAAATACTGCGTAAATACCAAATGAAAACCGATGTATAAATACTAAACGGGCGGATAAATGAATTGATTGAGAAGCCATGCTCAAACGGATTTCATTCGCGTGAAATCCATTGAATTCAACAGTTTTATGCTGAAACTAGTCGTGTACCTAACGGCCAGGGCGGAAATTCACGTTTTCCTCCGCGCGACTCCTTGGGAAAGCGAGAAACCCGAAATCTATTTATGCCCCAGCTCAAGCCCATAAACCACAGCCAAAATCCAGTGGTCGTCGCATTTAAGTGTCTTGAAGGGTTTCTGGGGGGTAATAGTAAGAGGAGTTGGTTTCGGGGGATAGTGGGGGGAGGGCTTTTCGGTGGGTATTTTGGGTGGTAACGAACGAACCACAAAGCAAATTCGCCTGCCGTAATCTGCACTTGGTGCTCGTATCTTAATAAACTATTAAATCAAACGCAAGCATCAATGCACGCAAGCACACAAATTCCCTTTATATATTTATTGGGGAGGGAGCTCGAAATTTTGAAGCTGGCATCCCTTTAAAGGCCCCTCCATATTTTCGTATTTATAAATTCTCACAAAACTGTATTTTCTTCTCTGTTTTCCTTGCCCACAACTTTTACTGCTCTCATATATATGTAGTAAATGAATAAATGAGTTATATGCGCGTTCACATTCACATTATTCTGCAGCCATTCGGGGGGGATTTATCCTTATCCTGCTTTTCCATTTTTTGGGCCCTGTCCGGTTGGGTTTTCGGTTGTTTTTGTTCTGGCTCACAGGAAACCGATAGGACATGGCGATTAAGGATATTCCAGGAAGCCAAGCCGGGCCGAGCCAAAAGCGTTTTCCATTTCAATTGAACGGCCACCGGAACGGGGAGTATTTTGCTGATGAATGAAAGCGATCTTCTACCCATTTTCAGAAGGTTTAAAGTGCTACTTTGCCTTCTTTCTTAAACTTGTTTAATAGTGTCGTCTTAAGTAATTTTAAATTATTTAATTAGGCTTTTGTCATTTGCATTTATGGACAACTAAAAGAAAACCAATTGTATTACATCAAACCAATTTTTTGGAGAATTCATATAAGCTCCAGTTTGTGTTCATTGAAGATAGATAAACAACCTTTGTAATACATTTCGTAAATTAAACTTACCTACATTCACTTAACATAAAGGTATAATAGGGATTTTTTATTTTCTAATCAGTTTTTAATTAAGTAGTACCTACTATTTCTAACGTTTGGCTTATGTAAGATAGTTTTTAAATAAATTTTGCATAGAGCTTGAATTTATACATAAAATTTTAATATTGCCGGCTGTTATGTTGACTTTTTAATAAATAATAATTTCTATATATATCATAAATTTGGCAGTAAAATATTTCTTGATAAAATGCCTATCAACAAGCCTATTTAAGATTCGGAATACTTCAAAATTCATTCTTCGAATTAAAGTTGCTTTAATGGATGCAAATCTATATCGAAATGAGTTAATTAAATTCCCAGAGATATTACAACTGCTGAATATGACTTCCGTGGATCTGTGGCGATCTGATTTGGGCCAGAAGGTGCCGCTGCCCTTGGGCCACTCGCACCAGATACCCGGACTTATAGCCCAGATACATGCGCCTTCTCCCCAGCATCCTTGGCTGACTCTGCTGTCGTTATTATTTATGTTTTGTTATCCGTTGACCAGAGCATTGGCGCTTGTTTTTTCCACACTAGCCAGCTCGCACACACTCGCATGGCTCACCTATTTTACGATAGAATGAATATCTCGTGCTCTCCTGTTTCCAGTTCCCTCAGCGATGGTGTGTAGTTTTTGCCACAGTATTTTTCTCTAAGCTCGTGGCCATGTGTGTGTGTTGGCCTGCTTTTCCCCCTTGGTTTTCCACCGCTTTTCCTCCTTTTCGGCTGTTCCTGGTTCTATGTACTTCCGTTTTGTAGTGAAAAGAGCTTTGCGTGTTGCGGCATCTCCTGCTGCTTTCCCCTCTTGATATTTTTGTGCGTGTGTTTGTTTGTTGCTTAGAGAATTGATGGTAAAAGGATGTGTGTGATTTTGCTATTTTTGCCGCGTGTGTGTGTGTGTGTTGGCCACAAATATCAGCCGAATGAAGTGGCATTTGTTGGCGTGGTTTAAAGCCAAGTGCGCGGAGTAAGCTCTTAACAAGTAGAATGCTTAAATGTGACCGGACGTCCAGGGAGGATTTCCCAGTACTTCGGTCATAACTTATTCATATTCTGTTGAGAAATGCAGTTGAAATTGAAGAACTAGAGCAATAACTTGCCTATACAAAAATGGAACATTCAGGGAAAATGTATATTTAAATCTTTTAGATTTTTAAAGGTCATCTGATGCTGACTTTCAAATTTTACTAAGAGAAAACTGCACTATTTAACTCTTATCTTAACTTTTCTTAAAGTTGAAGGATGAATAATAAAGAATATTACTTATCCCTTCCGTTTTGCCTATATATTTTAAAAGTTTAAGTATTTTTTGAAGAAGTTTCAAATCACAAGCGTTTTAATATTTAACGTTAACATATTGATTCCCTTCACATTCATCATTTCTTGCTGTTTATCTTTGACTGGTTTTCTAAGTGATTTTAGTTCTCCCGCCGCCGCTTAAATCTGCCCCACACCCATGCATATAAAATAATGTTTTTATAAGTCTGTTTGGAGCTGTTCGATAGCGCAATTTGAGGCGGAATCCCTTCCCAGACGTCCACCCCCCTCAGCGCCTCCCATGTGGCATTGTTTGATCTGGCTTCGGTGGCTGAGGAAAAAGGCAAGCAAAACGTCCCAGCGGAGTCGTCAATAAATGCGATAAAGCCAAACATGTTTCATTTGCAATGGCCAATGGCTGCCGCCTCAGCTTACCCCGACCACTCCATCCAAAACCCGCAATTTCTTACCAGCCTTCTTTCATCTCGCACACATCTTGCAGCGATATCGAGGAAAATGCGAAATTACGAATTGTATTATATATTTTTTTTATATTTCTACGACTGCATGATACCCGGTAGCACCCATCCTGTCAATATCAATAACCATAAATAAGTCAAAATCAATTCAGGGTAGCAGGAATAAGGGAAAAATGATCTAGTATCAAAATATGTGGTTAACATTTTAAAGAAAAAACTTAATATTTACATTTTATGAGCTTTAAATATATAAATATATTCCAATTTGTGATTCTTTGAATAGAAAATAATATTCTATGTTGTGAATAATAACAAAACTGAAGAAATCCTTTGACTTCCAGCTTTAAATTGGCTGGATTTCATCGAGTGTGGGTGAAGAAAAGGTTTAAAACAAGATTTAAGCAGAATATATTACCAACTTTGTTGCTCTTATTACTGCTAGTTCCTGGGTTCATAAAATTAGCTAAAAGTATGTGGTCGTTATACAGCTCATATACCCCTGCATTGTCCCCAAACCGAGCATAAAAAGGAGCGCAGCCAAAAACTCATAAAAATCTACGCTGAGCTGCGCTGAGAAGCCGAATTTAAAGCTGGTGGCGGGGGAAAATAAATAACAAGGAAAGCAAAGAAAAGCGAGGAAAAGCTAAGAAAAGCATCGACATTGGCATTGGCGTCATCTTCAAGTGTTTGCCACTCAGCTCAGCCCGATTCGATTCGCCTCAACTCAACTGAACTCGACTCCTGTGAGGATTTTGACCCATAATTGACTTGTACACATGCCAATTCCCCAGCTGATGTCCGCCCCTTTGCTCCCATTTTGTCCATTTTTCGCCGCTGCGTGTCCATGCGGCGTTTTGCGGCCAAGTTTACAATTTATCCCTGGCCATGCACCTGCCACTTGGTCCACTTCCTGGTCTTTAAGTCCTGCTTTATATGCCATCCGTTCGTTGCAAACAAAAAACTATTGTATATGACATTTTTAATGCCCCCATAGCTATCATTAGATGGCGAACAAAGCGACGAGCGGCGAACAAAGGCAATAGAAATAATCAATACAAATTTTATACCCCCCCTCCCCAACGACACACACACACACACACACACTCACACAACAATGAAATACATTACAAATCAATTGCAATCGCTCGAAAATCGGCATGCGAATTTCCATAGACGATGTCTGGTGTGGCCGTGCGATTGGATTGGATTGGCATGGGCTGGGTTTTGGGTTTGGGTTTGCTATAGGAATTGGGATTGGGACTGGGCTGAGTTGGCTTGGGTTTGGTTCGTTTGAGGCACGGAAAGAAATACTGGGTTCTATAAGTACCTCATTATAGTTATCTAAGAACCACGGTTTTGGTTATAAATATATGATCATATTACAATTCTAATCCTTTAGGATTGTTATAATAGTGTATATTTATATCTTTGACCCAAGGACATTGATTAAGTAACCATTGTATTTTATAATATATTATAATTAATATGATAATTGATATCATAATATAAGGGTTCGAAGCTCTACGAAGTTAGGTAAACAAAAAGTGGGACCAAGATTCTAAAGGCTTAATTCCCATGCTAGGAATACAACTGTTAAAGTATACCTTCTTAGAAACCAAATCTTCCTAATAATCAATGAAAGGACATTATTTTTCTCAGTGAAGCTGGCAAGGGGCAACATTATTATCATCATCAAGCGTACAAAGTTAGTGCCGGCGGGCTTTTCGGCGCGGGGAGATCGGATGAGCGGGTTGCTGTGGAGGACGGTGCTCCAAATCGGCAAATGAAACAAACCAGGATTTACATGTACACAGTTATTGCTGCTGCTGGTTGCACACCCACACACACACACACACCCGCGCAGCACTCATGTGTGTGTGCAGCATTTCCTTTGGGTTATTTTCCGGGAACAACATTTCATGGCACTGATAAAGCTGCCATGGCAGCAGCCTCTGTCGCCGCCGACTGCGCTGTCCCTTTTCCTTTTTGGAGCCAGGGGAAAGGCTTTCACTGCGTTTGCGCAGAGAGCGGGAGAAGGCAGAGAGCCGAAAATCATGGTAAAGAGAGAGCAGGAAGAGCGGAAGCAGGTCCTTTTTCGGCGAGAGCAAAATTCCCAGCTGCGAGCATTATTCGCATGTCAGCGAGGAACAACAACAATTGCCCCGGGGCCAACAAAATATTTGACGCAAGCGGATTGTAAGGATGTAGCTGTAACTGTATGTGTGCCTGGAGAGTCCTCGTTTGCATGGGTATGTGTGCGCCAGTGCGTGTGTGTGTGTGTGAGAGAGAGCGGTGGCGCGTGCACTCCAGGCAATGTCAAGTTGACACTTTCACCAACGCACGAGACACACGACGAACAACAATGGAGGAGATTGGGAACGACGAGGACGTCGGTGCCCATGATGATGATAACGATGATGATGAGGATGGTTATGATGCAGATACAGCTGCCTATGATGAAGATACGACCAGGAAAGATACTTATGCCGAGGATTGCAATCCGGCTGAGACTAAGAACACTTTGATGTTCGTTCGCTTGAAGATGATTTCAATGACGATTGAACATAGATAGTTTCAACGATGAGTACTTATAAGATAATTAATCCTATTACACACGATTACGGCATATATAGTCTTTTTCAATTTATATAACAATACTAGGGACATAAATTTAGATAGTTATTTTAGGAGACATTCATAATAACTGCTTTTAAATATTAGTGTTATTAGTAATGAATTAAAAACAAATTAAAAAATAAAAATAATAGCTCAAAAATCATATTATATGCTTAATAATATCTTACAATAATTACCATTAGTTCTTAAGTTATATTATGCAAGTAATATTAAACCAGGCTATAAGAGACGTATCCATTATAACCCTTCATCCTGTATTCCTCGGACAAAGAGTTAGGGCTCACCTGGCTACATCGGCATTATCCTTATTCATCAACATAATCATCGGCACATCAGCGACACCCTCTGCAGAGGTTACATGGACATTCTGCCGACTCGAATCGCTATTGTTGTTTGTTTGCGCCATCGTCTCATGCCCCCCTTTCTCTCTCTTCTCTGCTCCCTGCTCCTTTTCCTCGTCCTTTCTCCGCCTCTCTCCCTCTCTCTCCAGCGAGTGCGGGCCACCCACGAAAACAAACATAAAGGTGCAACAATGACGCGCGTGGAGCACCGAGCTCTCTCTCGATTGAGCTCCCTCCCCTTTCACTCTATCTCTCTCTTCAGAGAGAGAAAAGTGTCTCTCGTTATCCTTTCTCTCTCCTGCCATTGCAATGAGAAAGTTTTCTCTCTCAGGCTCTGTTAACTCATTTCTCCTGCTGCTGAAAGTGAATGTTTGGTGTATGTCTAATGTTTGTTGTTTGTTTGTTTTCGATTGCAACATTGTCGGTAAAAGTTTTGTGGATTGGGGAAAGTAAATGTTAAGGCTTACAAAATAGTAATGTGTTGCATGTGACAAAATTCGAAAGCAATCGATTTTTTAACTTTTATGTGTATTTAAATAGGTTTAAGAGGTTGTTATTTAAAAGCATTTTCTTTTAAATCAGAAAAGCCCTAGAGATCTGCTGTGATTTCAAATGAACTTAATATAGTTCATGAAAGTATGCAATGAATTTTTTGATTGCTGAAAGCAAGTGATTTGAAATTGATTCGTAAGTTACTTCTTTTTGGGCGTATTTATTTCGAGGATTGATCTGATCATCCTTCTAAACCTTGTTACTATTCCGCTTCTACTATATATTTTTTATAGTTATTTAGGGCAACCCTTAATGGGTACCTAAAAGTATGCAATCAAAGTGATTTGAAATCACAGCAATACTTTTTACCGTTATTACTGCATTTACTTAGTATGTGGAGCTGATGCCCCCCTTAAACTTGTAAGGATTTCGCTTCTGCTGCGTATTATCCTGGAAAATTTGAGTCGACTCGACAACCCTGGCTGTTATGCGGGCTGGCAGTTAACAGAGCTCCAATCCGAGTGGGGGTGCATCCTGCGCTCTCGCTCTCGCTCGCTCTCTCTCCCCGGCCCGTTGTCCTGCTCGCTCTCTCTGTTAACCACTTCCGCTGTTGTAATGCTTCTGCGCCGGCCGCCCGTCGATGGACGGGAAGAGGGGGTGTGGGGAGGGGAGGGGAGCGGAAAGGAAAGGCGGCAAGGCAACAGCTACAGCAACTACGGCGCCGACTGCGACGCCGGCAGCGACGCTCAGGAGAATCCCGCTGCGCTCGGCTGTTGCTAAAAATCCTACGCAATTCGCGAGAGTCCTTCAGTCGTTATCAGACAAGCGAGTCCAGCAGTCGTTGCGTTCTGTTCCTCAGCAAATTGAAACCGTGCAAGTAGCCTAGTGTGAAACCAAGAAATCCACAGCCGACAGCCAATCGAGTCATCGAGCCAAGTAATTAATCCACAAAAAGTCGAACCGCCTTTGAAAAAATTGAATTGAAAAGTAAAGAAACTCTCTAGCAATCGCGTCCTGAGATTTTTGTCACCGTGTGCTTTTGGCAACCAACGCGTTCAAGTGCAATCAACAACAATCCACAAAAAAAACATAAATCCAAAACAGGAGCAGGACATTTGTCGCGCTGTCTAACGTTGAGCTTTAGTAGTGTTAAAAAAACAAAGATTAAATACACAAAAAATAAACAACAAAATATTAAGCAAATACTGACAAAACATAAAACCGAAACTAGAGCTTCTCAAAAAGTTGTGAACGAACCTACGAAAACAGGGAAAATCCGCTACAGCAGACAGCCACAGAGATACAGCAGCCAGCCAGCCAAAAGATATTGCCAAGATCAGCCAGCCAGCCGATCTTAGCCATTCGAGCCGACGCAGCTAAGTCGGCCCACACAACCACATTTCCTGTCGAAGGTGTTGCTATAAAACCCATCAAGATTTCACACTTTGGAGTAAATCTGTTCTACGTGAAGCAGCCAGCGGAGTTATTTCAGCAGCCGCCGCTTCCGCAGGCGACAATTAAAGCGATTAGTCCGCCCGCCGTCGCAGCGCCGCCGCCGCCGCCGCAGTCGACGTTTGCGCCGCTGTCGACGACAGCAGCCGCCGCCGCCACAATTCCAACAAAGAAGCTAGTTGTAAGTCCCTTAGATATCTAAATCTATCACAAAATAGTCTTGGCTAAATTAAAAAAATATTTAAAAGCTGTGAAAGGCGCCACAAAAATCATTGGGGTCTTAAAACCTCTTATAAGGGCCCCCAAAACTATGCAACACTTTTTCAATCAATTCGCAAAGTGACGTTAATTTTTCACTGCATACTTTTAGACACCTTTATAAGTAATTTTAAAACCCTTGGGATTTTTGTGACACCCACCACAGTTACATTTTTTTAGAATTAATAAAAAGTAAAAATCTTGAAGAACATCGAAGTAACATCCTCTACAATGCTTCAAAACCTTTACCCCCTTTAGTTAAAATTCCGTAACCCTAAAGAATAATACAAATTACTTTCTCTCTCATTAACATTACTCATTGTAATGACTTTATTAAATGTTTTGGTTATATAATATTTAACGCCAGCGAGCCAATAAAGCAGCCCATTGTAAGACCTCTAAATATCTAAATACCCTCTAAATGCCACCCTCATCTCTTAATTATTAATGCTATTTAATGAAAGTTTTGGGTCCCGTCCCAACGAAAAAGTATGCAATGAATTATTTTTATGCTGGCAGCTCAAACAATTCAACGAATCGCGCCGTTTGTTTTTGTTTTCCTTCCTTCTTCAGCACTTTTTTTTTGTTCTTAGCGTTTTCCCATTTTTTCCGTTCAGTACTTGTTTTTTTTTTCTGTTTTCTTGGCCAGGCGCGCACGCAATAAATTAATTTATGTCCAACGTCAGGCACGTTTCGCACCCTCCGCAGGACTTCTGGTCCTCGGGCACGTTTCTCACCTTGCCTGCCATCCATTACCAAGATTTGCAAGTAAATCGCTTTAAGTGGCATTGCCCGAGTGAAAAGCACAACACAGAAATTAAAATTCCAACGACCATCATCAGTGAGCGGGGGGAATCCGGAATCCGGAATCCTCCAAGTCCAAGTCCTCCGGCAGGACTCTAAAATTTAGTTTGTGTCCTTGCTGCCTGATAATATCGCTTCGTTTCGTTTCGTTTCATTTTCGTTGCTTCGTTATAATTTGCTTTTAATTTGTTTGGCAAACGCCAACACTTCAACACGGTCGGTGGACAAAAGGACCTCGGTCATATGGCCCATAGCCGCGGCTATCTAGACCCCACACCTCTGCCACTCAAAAAGGCAGGGAAAAATGTCATAAAAATAATTACGCACCAGGAAAATAAACGCGGCATCGGAATTCGCGTGTCTCTCTGCCCTGATCCTCGACCTCTGACCAGCGGACCCATAAATTTTATAACCCGGCTGTAAACGCGAATAAACCCTCATCGAAAAGTGGTCATAAATAAGTTGAAATATATTTATAGTGCGGTTTCAACTTGGTTAGAACTTCTGATGAGCGGTCCGTGCCTCCATCAACTTTTTGTTGATGAATGTTTCAATAGGCCAATGACTTTATTTCAACGGATAAAAGGGGATGGGTTGAGTAACATGAAATGTTTTTATATGTAGTACTTTCTGATCAAGTTGTATGCTTTATATAGAAAGTCGTTAAACCATATTTCTTAACTTTTTTCTGTTATACAACTAATAATATCTTCAAACATAATATCATATTGTTCTATAACCTACTTCTTTTTCATATTTCCCTAAGAAAACTATTAATTTTCTACGTATAGTCTTAAATAAACCTTCTTCCTGGGTCTTAAAAAGCATATCTCTTGATAACTACCCATCTACTCAAGCCCAGCTTAAACCATGAGCGCCTTTCATCAGTTTGGCAATAAATTCGCCATCAAACGGCCAAATTGCACTGCTAGAAGCACTTAGTCCCGAGATCGAGGACCTCGCAGGACTGCTCACCTAGGAGCTCCTAGCCGAACCCATCTTCGTAACCACATTAGCCGTTGTCCCACATCGCTCGAGTTGTCTAACTGCCATTTTAGATTTGTGTCTAGTGACTTCGGCTTGTGGTAAACACTTGAGTTTAATGGTTTGTTGACTGCCTCGGCAACTCAGCTCTCAGAGAGCCCAAAAGACGTTTTCTATAATAAAATTTTCGTCTATTGCCGTTGGCCATAAAAGCGGCAAGCGGCTGCCTAAGCGGGCATTAAAAGTCCCTATTCCACTCGAAAATCCTCGAAAGCCCAAATCCAGTGCTCGACTGTTTTATTATTTACTAACTATTTTATTTGATTTCATTCCGGGCAACGCGCTTAGTTCCTTTTCAGCCAGCCTTTCTCTGAATTGTCCGATGCCGCAAAGCCAATTCCGGAGACAGCTACATGGATTACAAATGTCTGGCTTTTGCCTGACATGGAAGCCAGCCAGGCAGTTGGTTTTTCAAAAGGGCTTAAAGTTCCAGCCTGTTGTAGTTTTGCAAAATGGCAAAATCGCAACAAACAAAAAAAAAAGAGGGAGTAACCTCCGACCCCTCAGCAATTAGCTGTCATTCATGCGGGAAAACCGAAAAAAGCAATTGTCAACCAAATTGGCATTGGCATTGACTGGGCTGGGATTTGATTTATCAACATGTTTCACGTGGAGGCAAAAGAAATCATTGCTGTCAGCCAGCTGGGACTGGGTTTTGGGACCCCCGAGTTGGAGTGTGTGTGCTCGAGGATATATATGGCAATTCCAGCATTATGGCGTTTTCGTTCTTCGTCTCGTCGCCGCATGAAAATGTGCGTTGTGCCAAACCAATTGGGAACTCAACTGTGGGCCCAAATGTGAGTTTGGTGGGGAAATGCGAAAGCGCCCAACTGACGCGTTTCCGTCAAGTGCAACAAGCTGGGAAAAGCGCGGAAAACGGCGGGGCGCAACCGAATGGTGATGGAGCCAAAGCAAAAGAAAAGCAACTGAAAAAGCAAAGGCGGCAGCTCAAAACGGAGGACCAGCTGAAGAAGAAGATTCCCCCAGTCAACGTGCAGGGGTTTATTAAAATTTTAATATCAACGCGAATGTCGACAGTCAGCCAAGTAAAAAATGTGTAGCGCAAACTTTTCCGCTGGAAAACGGAGCGGGAGCCCAAACAGGACGAATGTCAATGCATACACAATGAGAAAAAATATGTGCTTGGCAACTAGATTGAAATTGCATTTTTAAAATGGGTATTAACATTCGAAGTGATGAAATTTTCTGAATATCAACCATTTAAAAAATATTATTTTAAGACTTAAAGTATTTAGAAACTTGGTATAACATCATAAGAACTATTGCAAAAATATACCAGGGAAGTTATGGATCATATAATTTACAATACATAGTATATAGGAAAACCAAAAAAAAGTTTTCTTTTAAGGTGACCATAAAAATGGCACAGACTACAACTGTATATTTTTATTCGATTTAATATAATCTTGATATTATATTAAATAATATATTGATGGTTTATTTTATACTTATACAGTCACAGGAATTTATAAAATGGGTAAGGGGTGCTAGTGAACCAGAAGAAAAATTTTATTTATTGTATTCTTTTTTTCTTTTATGTAAGAGATGTTTACAAAACTTAAGCTTACTGGCTTAAAAAGGCAGATATTATGGAGAAATAAAAATTCCATATTAATTTTGAAATAATTTTTATAAAGATAATATGTTTTCTGTGTATAGTAAAGAGAGAGAGGGACAAAATACGAGGGAAAGAATGAGCGGGAGAGCAATCAACCCCGGCGCAGGATGCCAGGATGCCAGGATACTTGGATGCCTGGATGGCAGGATGGCAAGCTGCTGCTTGAGGACTTGTTCAGTGTGTGCGTAAGCAAAATAAGTCATTTTCCCTTATGGGCCATGCGGCGAAGAAGCTGCAGAAATTCATCGATTGAATACAATACAAATATGTCAACGAGTCGCTTGAGATGTCGCTGCTGCTTCTGCTGCTGCTTTTCCTTCAGCTGTAGTGCTGCTGAAATCTCAGACACGGGAAAGTCGTCGAGAAATGGGTGGGAAAAATCAGGGAAATCGAGGAAAACGAGGATAACTTGAGCGGCAGCCTTTGGTTTAACTCATTTCAATGCGCCCTGGGGGAGTTTGCTTTGGAGGCAAAAGCAATCAGTCAGTGGAGTGGCATATTCATCTCCATCCGTGGGGTGTTGAATTACGGGTATTTTGTGTGAATTGAATTTGGCATGCCCCAGGAGCGGGAGCCTGACTTTCCATCGTATTGGGGTCCTGCCTTGGTTGGTATGGGATTGGTGGAAGGGGACTGGGGCTTCGCATGCCGGCCCCACACCTTGCCAGCTATTTACGAACGCATTCCAATCCCCCCACTGATCCTGCGGAAAAGCCAGGAAAAGCGACAACCGCCGGCGGCAATCAGGGCGCCAATAACAAGGATGAAAGATGCCAAGGCGCTGGCGAATTGTTATTTTATGAAATTGCAAACACAATCAAGCTGAATTCCTTCACCCCGCCTTCACTTTTGTCTTTGGCAATGTCACACAGGCTTTCTTTTCGTTACGCCCTGGAAATTGTTGTTTTCCCTTTTGCCAGACAAATAAATTGAACTAATAGAGCTGTTAACATTGGCAGGCTGCAAACTTATAACTTCGCATCGGGAAATTCCTCAAGTAAAATATTCCAATTGCCAGAGAACAATGCGGAAAGTGTGGAGTGTGGAAAAGAAACCGCCGAAGCACTCGAGCAACTTGCAAAACAAAATCCGCTTTTCAACAAGCTTTTCCCTTACCCCAACCCCAAAAGAAAACAGAATAGAGGGCATTGTTTTTGCTTCCTGTTTGTATGTGTGTGTGTGGGCCAAGTTATTAGATTCATTTCAAGTTGGCCTGGTAAAGTGCACTCCAAACATTGAGACTGCGTGGCGAGAGTCAGTCAAAGTAAAATAAGCCAAAGAGATGCGAATGCGAAAAAAGTTCAAAAAAGACAAGTAAAGGAAAATGGGAAATGGGATGAGGGTTCCCCCCAAAAATGGGGGAAAAACAAGGGAAACTTGGGGCTGCGGCTGGCGTTGACAACCAGCTGAGGAAAAGGGAAAAGCTTCGACCACAACACTATAAATGTGGGTAGTTTCCAAAGGCGGCACAAAAGAAACCGCAACATCAGCAACAAGATAGGTCTGCTGGAAAGTGGAAAAGAAAAAGCAGGCGATGGAAAAGCGGTGGGTGGGCCAACACTTATTTCAAACAATTAACTTGATATTGTAACGGGGCTCGGGATGCTGCTGCTACTTCGGCTGCTTCTGTTCTGTTTTCCAACCTGCTCAACCTCTCGAAAGGTCGTCGGGGCCAAGTCAAATATAGCCAAAGAAAACTCTTGGCAGCATGTGGCCAAGGGAAAAGCAACGGTGGGCGGTGGTCGGTGGGCGGGGTCAGCGGGTCGGAAAATGGGGGCCAGTGCGGTCCCAAAGAAAAACATAATAAAATCAAACCAAAGTGAAGATGCCGACGCCGCCACGGCACACGAAAGTAAAATAAACTAAAAGAAAAACAAAAACTCACGAAAAGCAAAGAGCTGCTCAGGAGTTTCCTCGGCGCCCGTTGTTGTCTCTTGGAATTGCTATCAGTGTTACAGCTGGCGGCGGCATTTCCCCCGCTTTTCCTCTATCCAGCCACCCATTTTCCACCACCACCATCCAGATGCGAGGCCATCAACAGCAGCCGTCGCAGTTTTTGGCTGCGAGGCGTCAACTCTTGTGCTACAACTTGAACACGAAGTTCATCAACTAACTTGAGGGGGCGTTGGGCTAGTGGGTGGAGATGGGCGGCGGAGTGCCACAAATGGCAGCGTCCGAGGCGTTAGTCAGCTTGTTGTTGTTGTCCACTGCAGTGAGGGAAAATCCAAGGATTTCCGTGGAAAAACCAGGCATTTGGTACATTACAGTCCCTTAAGATTGAAATTCTTAAAGTTAAATATAAAGAAGTTCTATCCGGGAAGGGTTAGCTTGACAAAACCTTTGTCAAGTACCTCTGGAACTCATTTTATGTCTGATATCAAGTGCTTATACTCCATCTGACGAGCTATACAGGAGTTTCTTTAACTCTTAATTTCCTAAGTTAATCTTAACTATTCAAATTTTAAATATTAAAAAAATAGAAATCTATTAAACATAATAGGGATGGGATTTGAGATCACTTTTCAACGTAAGTTTAGATATCTAAAAGCATGCAGTGAATAAAGGTTGGTTGTGTTTCTGAATGAATCCATATTACTTCTGAGCCTACAACTTTGTTGCATACTTTTAGACACCAAAAATTATATTTAAAAGTGATTTTAAAGCCCAAATAATCTGATAAGCACTTTCTGTACTCTTTTTCTTTAAATATATTTTGTACAGAGGGTCTCTACATTTAAAGGAGTAGCAGCTGCAGCTCCTGTACATACTTTGTCATTAGAGAATTACACTTTTTTCTCCCTGTGTGCTGCTGCTGTTGTGGCCATTGTTGCTGCTGCGTGTTTGTTTGCCACCGGAATGAATATTGCCCCGGACCAGAGGCAGAGGCTCCTCTGCTATTCATTTTTCTCTGTCTTTCTCTGGTGCCCGGAGCTATTTGGCTTGACTTGGCTTCGGCGCTTGGGAGCTGCCCCTGATGAGCGACACAGGCCAGACTTTCCTCGAGGACCTGTACACCTGTCCACCTGTTCACCTCCGCCTCCACCACCATCCATTGGCCCACTCCCAATCTCCCAATCTCCACCTGCTGCTGCTGGTGGCATCGTCAACAGCAGGTCTCTGTTTTTCTTTCCCCCCCCCTGTTTGTTTGTCTTACAAATTTACTTACGCTTATTTGAGCTGGAAATGAGCTGAGGGCCTGACTCAAGCTCGGGATAAACCTCAGCGAACCCCGGGAGGAAAATATGCTTAAAACTTTTCCAGCTGACGTTTTTATTTTGCGTTGACAAACACACGCGGCGTATGCGCAATAATTTACAAAATTATTGTGACCAAGCTGCTTGGTCAACTTGGTCGGGGGCGAAATGCTTTCTGTATGATTAGTTGACAGAGCAGAACGACTGCAATTTTTCGACGAGTGATGAAAAACGCCAAAAGGTAGCAAAGGCAAGGTAAATATTTACCTCAAAAACATCAGGCAGTGGGAAATTGAAATGGAAATGGTTTCGCTGTGGATAGAGATGATAAAATGACAGTGAGAGATTTAAAAAAGCAGGTGGAAAAAACAATTACCTATTTAATCCCCGATGATCGCTATAATTGCATAATTCACCATGATTTACTCCCGGTCAAACACTCACCGTGCATTTCAATGGCCAATCAATCGATGGCCCCGGCATCATCATACCAAACTCGGGCACAGCGCACAATAAACTATTTAGCCAATTGTTACAACCGCCCAGAAAAGACCTCGTGAACCGAACAGGACCGGAAATGTTAAATGATAATGCGCGGCACGCATAAAATGCAGTCACTCCCCCGTGCAACGCACACGCACACATCGGTGGCGTATACGTAATTTTTATTGCGTATACGTAATGCATTTTGATGGCAGACAACGCTCGGCCGGCCACAGCGTAACAATTTAAATCGTCGGCGGTCATTTACGTGCACACCATGCAAAATGCATTTATTGCATGTCGTGCGCGGAAAGTGTGGGTGAAAGGGCAGGAGAAAGCGGAGAAATGTGTGCAGAATGTGTTGTCTACTTTACGGCGCGTGGCTGTTATTTCCGCTTTCCGCTTTTCCTTTCCACTAATAAAAATCGTTTAAAAAACCGCATGACAGCAACAGCAGCGGCCACAGTCGCTACAATAACAGCATTAAATAATAACAATCATGTGTAAATTTGCCCTCTGTGCGCTGCCATAGATTTATGTGTCCCGACTTCAACTTCAAACTGCAACGTGGCGCAATAAATCTGGCAAAATCTTGGTAGTGCTTTCCCCCATCGCGATGCAGCATTGCTGGCTAAGCTTATTTGTCTCTCCGCAACTTAGTCTGCCATTGTCTTCCATTACTAAAATTAAAATCCATGCAAAACGCGCTGCGATTCTATTACCAAAGTGACTCATACCACGCGAGTAGCAAAAACTCGCGACTGTTTCTTCCTCTATACCATTTTTTTTTTCTACTCTCTCTTCTTGACGGCTTTTACACTTTTAAACGGCGCTGCGGAGCGTGTTATTTCCGCTGCTTTTAGCCTGTCTGGCAGCAGGACTTCCACTCCGGCTTCTGTTCCGTTCCTGCCGCTGATTGTGACTCTCAGGATCCCTGAATCCGAATCTGCCTCACAGTTATGCTTTCCAATTTCTCCCCATTCCAACGTCCTGCCATCTGTTGTTTTTGTCGCTCCTCGCTGGGTGTGTTTGTGTGTGTGTGTGTGATTCGCGTCTTGTCTTTTGGCAACGAAAAATACGTTAAATTAAATTATGATTTCAGCTTTCTGGCTCCACCTCCCTGAAGCTCCCCCCGCCCCACTTGTCTCGCCGCGCGTCTGCTTTCATATTCGTTAAATTCATTTTTGTGGGAATTTTTTATTTATTTTTTCACGTTCGTCCTTGCAAAATATTTGACTGCCTGTGCACGTTCATCAGACGAGGCTCAAAAAACACTTGGAAAAATATTTTGGTCAGGCCTGAGTTCCTTGATTGAATTGAGGTTGGAAGCAAGCTATATTTTAGAGCAAAAAATAGTATGTTTTAATATTTATACTTGTATACCTATAATATATGAAAAGATGTATATATTTTTCAGCACTAAATATAAGATTGTATTGTGAAAAAAAGGTTCTTTAGATATTTATCCAGTTATTTCAGTAGTTATTTAGAAAATTAAGAACAATTTAAGATTTTATGAATTCAACATAAAGATATTCTAGTAAAGGAAACAATTTATAAAAGTATTTTTAAGATAAATAAACTTCAGAAATTAGGAAAATAGATATAATATCATATTTTCCACATAGAGAGGTTTTAATAAAAGAATCGATTTGAATCCATTAATTACGGGGTTTATCGATTCCGAATCACCTTTTATCAAGTTTTATAGAACTCTCTTCATCTTATTTTTTTAGAACGAAAAAAATTCGTGAGACCTTACGGGGTGCTTTAAATAAGAAATCAAGTTTCGTATTATTTCACAATTTATTCCTGTATATCTAAAATTTTTGTGTAATATTTTTGAAGTGCAGGACAGACAGCTGAGCGAGTCAGTCAGTCACTTAGCCAGTCAGTTAGTCAACAACAGCAGCGGCAGAAGCGCCCGTGTAGCGGGAAACCAGCGAGGCGTGCGTGCCGCAATCCCAGAACCCCCCTTTCCACTTTCCCCTCACCATCCTGCCACCCTCCACCTTTACCGCTCCCATTTCCCATTTTCCATTTTCATTCCGGTTCTCATTCGCCCTCGCCTGCCATCCCGTTTAGTTGTGCGGGCTGCAAATCTTCAACAATTGCCCTGATTTATAATTTCTGCTTAGCAATGCAAAATACTTGAGCCGCGTTGGGCTGACTCTCTGAAAAGGGGGGCGGCTGGGAAGCGGGGGGCGTGGCATTGTAGGGCTTCGCCGCTCGCATGTGTTTGGCTTAGCATACAAATATTTTGCTGTTTGTTTGCCTTGGTGCGCATAAACGGCAAAATGGGTGGCTTGGTTGGCGGTGGTAAGGGGGCATTTCGTTTCGTTTCGTTTGGTTGGGAAGAAATGTGATGAGCACGTTGACAAGTGAGTTGCCAGCCCCCAAGTCCCCGCACCTTTCCATCCATCCGTCCGTCCATCCCTCCAGCTCTCTTACCACCAAACCACTCATACATAATCCAGGCAGCTGCGTTCTGCATCAGACGTCCGCCTGCCTCGTCATAATGTGGCTCGTAGTGCGCTTATGCATAATTTACCCACTCAGCAGTTGGCAGAAAAGCCAGAAAAGGGGCGTACACGGATAAAAAAAACATAGAAAAACAGGATCCAGTTGTTTTTAATATATTTAGCTAGATAATGTAAATGCGTGCTAGATTATATTCAGCTTATACTGATTAACATTTTATGGCGATAATAAATTGTATCTAAAATTTGTTTGGGTCTTCAAACGCTTTTCCTTTTTGTGATATCCTAAATATTTTAAGAATTTTTTGTAGAGTCTCATATATAGAGTCTTAGGATATATTAAAAGCTAATATTTCTTAGAGAGTTCTTCCTGAAAGAATTCTTTTAAAAATGATTCCAAAAACATTGGCCTGTAAACACTTGGCACAAGAAAAAGAGTGTTATATAAAATCTCCTTAAAATTGACTATCTTATCTATTTAAATATGCTTAAAATATATTAAAGAGAGATTTTTCTTCTGTCATACATTAAGAATTCTTTAATAAATTACTACACAAATTTGTTCTGTAATTTTCAAAAACTCACCCTATTACTTTAAGATTCCACAAACTGATTGTATATATATTTTTTGATTTTCCCCATTTTTCTCAGTGCATGAGGGCGCTGAAGCGGTTGCAACTGGCTGCAGCGCAGGGAAGCCCAGTGACTGGCGATATCGCTTTGACTTTGTAAAACGCCAGAGCCGACCAAAAATAAAAAAAAATCCTGTTAGGCCGCCAGAGCCCTCCAATTATCTTCTGATTTATGATTTCTCATTAATTTCCCAGCCAAATCTCAGCCACGTACACTGATAACCGGCTGGTTCATATATGAGGCGGGTCTGCACTTATAAATTTGATAGAAGAAAACCCGGAATACTCGTCTCGAGATGCCTTTGAAATGGTGTATTTCTTTGCGGGCCAAAAAAAGAGGACTTATTAGAGAGAGTATCCTTTGAAAGAGTGACTGAAGGCAGGGCTCAAAGCCATGTTGTTTGCTGACTGATTGCTTTGGTCTCCGACCTCGTCGTTTCCCCCTTTCTAACCCCACCCATGAACAGTAGCGGAAATGAACGGAAAAGGGGCTGAGCTAAACGCAGAAATGCGTGCGCCATAAATTAAAGTAGTTTTAAGTATTTGTGTGCTGGCCATTGTTGGGCTCCCGTTTTTCTCCATTTCTGTATCTTTCGGTTTCGGTTAGAGTTTCGGGTTTTTCGGGGCTTGGGTTCCCGGGGTCTCGGGGTTTTTGTGGCATTCGCGGACCGCCCGCTAGCTCTGAAGTTTGAGGTTGAGCTTGTTTCGCCCCAAAAATAGATATACAAATGTGTTTTAATGGTCGCATTTTTTCCGTTTCTCGTCCTTTGTTGTATTACGTTGGCTCATCCTGTGGCTCCGTTTTCCATTCCCTTGTCTGAATCTGTGCGCTTTGTTATGCCGCTTGTCGTTTTTCTATGCGACCGAATTTATTTGCTACTCTCCTCCTTTTAGCCAGTTCTTGGCCCTGTGCGTGTTTGGCCGCCATTCGCCAAAAGTTTCCTCTTTCAGTTTTTTTTTCTTGTTTTGTTCGCCGGCCGCTTTTCCTCTTTGTCTGGCCTGGTTTTTCCTTTTGGCTAGGCCTAAGCCCGGGGTGGCAAATGGTTTTGATTTGATTAATGAATGTTCTAATTAAGCAAAACCGTCACCTAGCCCGCCCCGAGTGGCCCGCGCTTTTGACCTTGGCCAAAAACAATCTATGCCAGCGACGAAGGAGGGAAAGTTTCTGGCCCTCTACGCTTCCGATGGCCATTAAACGGAAATAGAAAGACAAATTATTTGGCTCAAGCTGAGTTTCGAGTTGGCTGTGTGTGACTGCAAGTGATTAGCGTTAAATGGTAGCCAGTATACGAATCGGAATCGAGGGAAAACTTTATCGAAATTGACTCCGAATGGACACCACACACAAATACATACACACAATTTCAATTACCTGCAAGTTGTGATTGCGATAATTATGTAATGACCGAGCGCCTAATGATGATTGGTCCTGGAGTTTATGAGCCCGGCAATTACGTAAGAGAGCCAGGACTCGAATGTCCTGGGCTGACCCTCCTTGACTCGATGCTCTGAGCCTCGTGCTCCTTTGCTACTTTGCTCCCTTTGCTGTGTTATGCAAATTTAAAACTTTAAGCACAAGTTGCGGCCGTCCAGGATGTCCCATCCATGTCCTCGGAGAATGTGTGTGTGTGTGTGCTCGCTTGTCTACCATATAAATTTAAACAATGTTGAAAACATGCTGCGTTGGCACTTTTTAACCACGCTCCGCACACTCACACACACACACACAGGCGCACAAGGACCTTACTCACACATCTGCTTAAGCAGAGGCAAGCATTTATGCTCTGCTCGCCAAGCCAAAAGTGTTGCATACATCGGGGGGCCAGCCGCACAATTTACATGTGTGTGTGTGTGTGTGCATACATACATGCACACACAGAAGCAGCCTTAGCTGCGTGTGTGTATTTAATGTCGAAATTATGGACGACAATTTTAATGACAATTCAACTTAACATTAGAACGACAGGGGCAGCAACATGCGACCAGCATCAGGAACGACTTTGTTGGTCGTTAGTCGCTGCAGCAGCGGCAATAAAGGGTTAGGAGGAGACAAACTCGACTGGGATATACCCTTGGAAAATATAATATAAATAATAACATTAGTTTTTAACATAATATAGAATAAGCCCCTAGATATTATAGGAAATAGGTATCTCAAAAATAAAACAATGATTGCATATAATTTATACAAAAACTAAACAAAATATATTACATTTTAGTCAAGTACAAAACTTTTTAATCGGTATTTTGATATTTTAAAACTTTGTTTAAACAAATTATTATATTTAGAAAATATACCAAAATTAGATGACCCTTTTCATTAAATTAATAAGTAAAAATCAAATCACATTTTTAAAACTGCTTAAAAAATAAAAAACTTCTAAATCATAATGATATTTTGGTATAAATATAAAATAAGTTGGGCAAAAGGAATAAAATAATACAAAATATTTTCAAAATACACCAAAGATTAGAATTAAACTATTTCTGTAGACCTAGCTGTTCTGCCTGTTTTATCAAGACTTTAAAATAGTGCACTCGAAAGGATATAAAAAAAGGGGTAAACTACAGCGCCAACTCGAATATGTTTAAATCCAATCAACCCATAAATAGCACCAATTAATGGGTAAGCCTGGCATCGGCAACAACAATGGCCGGGGCTTCTCTATGGCATCGGCATCAACGGCAGCAAAACAGTTTCCGTATCCGCCAGCCGCCATTGTGCCAGGATGCCAATGCCAAACACACACAGGCACACACAGACACACGAATGCAAGGAGTGAAGGGGTGACAGGGACACACACATGTGTCCTGGTCCTGCCATTGCCTTTGCCTTTCCTTTTGCTCCTGCTGTCGACGACAATGCGTGTGAGTTAAATGTATGCGCATAAATTAATAATTAATTACACAGAATTACATTTCGGGCTTGTTGTATAATATTCATTATTGTTATGCATAAATAAGGTGACTTGCCAGGACTTCTGCCATCCTTTTTGCCACCCACTCGCAACCAATTTGTGAGCGATGCGCCATTTTATTTTAGTTCTGGCCCCACCGTCGCATTATGGAGCTCATTAAAATGCCAACTCAGCTGAGTTCAGATCAGTTGGGGCAGCTCAACTCTTCGACATCAATCTAGGAAAATGTATTTATGTGCCCGGCAATATATTTCATTTGATTTACAAGTTTAAGCTGGACGAAAAAAAAGCACGACTTCAGTCGGAATTTGCATTCCCTTTGAAGGGCGTACACCATGCTCACTCTCAGTCCGTTGGCCCTCGTCCCAGGGGCATATTCAAATGCTGATTTCTCTATGAACCAGGCCCATTATCCCTTGTCAGTGACAGGAGGACAGGAACGTGTTTATTGGCTATGTTCGCTGGGACATTTGCCGCATAAATATCAACGAAATTAAGGAGCGACCGGAGGATGGGACTTCCTTCTGTCAGGACAATAAATCAACAGGGAAGACGGACGAAGGAACGAAGGCTTTTTGTCCAGCCGATTCGACTGGCCAAGCAAATTTCGAAGGAAATTGACCAAAAAGTATTAGTAACGGAAATTGCACAAATTTTGTTTGGGCTCAACGCACTGGGATCAGATCCACATGTGTGTGTGTGTATCTGTGTACGTATTGAGGGTGTGAGTGCGTTATGTCCTGTCTGTGACTGTGTGTGATTATGGTCATTTCAATTAAAAGCCAGACAAAAACAGAAAACCGAGAACGGAAAATGCGGCATTGATGGAGCATATCGAATTATGCATAAGTAAGGATACGAAAACGTGCACTGGGAAAATGTGGGTTTTGGGATGTCGATAAGGAATTGAAGATAGAGGATATAAGTAAAGAAAATCCAAAAAAAATGGATTGGGATTTAAGTTGGTTTTACTTTTCCTTACTTTGCAAGTATTTGCTGAACAATTAAGTTAGTATATCATCATTAAAGTTTATACAGTGCTTTATTTAATTTCAAGAAGTTAAGATTTTATATCAATGCATTTATTACAACATTTTTTAATTCACTTTCCCTGAGAATCCCGACAAAGTAAACCCATTATTAATATATATCTTGGTAGCATTTTATTTCTGAAAGTGTAAAAGGAAATGAACAAAGATAATGCTTGAATAAGCAGCCTCCATACATATATAGCCTCCGTCTCCTTCCTTTTCTCATCCTGAAATGGCATCCTTTGGCATTTGTCAAACTTTCTATTAATGCTCATATTTCAGGCCGGAGCTCTTCGCCAACACTCATAAGTATGCAACACTTTTTCCCACGGCGGCGGGCGTTCTGCTGGCCTCCCCCTTTTATTTTGTATAAAATTTGCATGGATAATTTGTCACTTTGAATGATGTTGGAGCTCTTTTTTCGAGTGGGTTACAACCAATCCCGTTTCTTTTTTCTTCCCACCCCCCACCTTCAAACCCTGCGGCTGAAATTCTTGCGGGAAGTGCGGCAAATGTTACAAATTGTTGTCGTTGAAAATCACCCCTTAACCCGTTTTTGGCCGCCCAGCCTGGAAATTCGGGCAACGCATCAGGAATTTCGGAGCGAACTTTAATAAACCCGCTTTTGCGGACTAATTTCACAATAAAACCAAATGGCAGCACAGAAAAAAAAGGACATCCTAGGGAGGCCCAAAAGGAAAAACCCTTTTTAACCTCACATTTTATGGCACACATGCGCTAACAGGTTTAAAAATTACATTTAATGACAATTGGCAAAGTGCCCCGCATTGCCCCCCATCCCCATGATTTTCCCACTTTTCCGCTGAACATGTGTCGCCGATTCGAGACATCTCCGCAGTTCCGCGAGCAATTTCCAGGCAAGTTGCTCCCATTAGCCACATAATTTTAAGTGTGTGCGTTGCCCGAATTTCCAACCATTTTCCCAGCCCACTTTTCTGGGCTTGGGCTGTCGCTGTCGCGTAGAACGAGCTCATTTAATATTAAAAGGATTTATGAGACATTTTCCTTTCATTTTGACAACGAACGAGGGGGGGTTGGGGGAGATGGGAAGGGCAGGTGGCTCGAGCGTCTGAATGGCGAATGAAAATTCTGGCTCGTTGATGAAATTTTCGCTTAACAGAATTTGCGACGCTTGGCGGACGGCGGCGGAGCCTACGCACGGTTAAAGGGTTTTCCATTTTCCCGAAACTCCCAACCCCCTCCACCAGAAAAACCCCCCGATTTCATTGCCTTACAGAAAACCCCTTCCCCCAATTTCCGTTTGCCATTGTTGTGAGCTCTCGGCAACTTTGCGCTGGTTTAGCTTACGCCCGGGAATTATTTGAGTGCTTTTTGGGAAGCGTTTCGCAAACGCCGCCATCTCCCCAAAATGCCACGCCCCCCATTCCAGAGCGTGTGAAAGTGCAGACGCCTCGAAAATCCTGAGTATCTGAGGGAGTGTGGGTGTGTGTACATTTTTGACAGATTTGAAAATTATTATGCAAAATGAATAATTTAGTTGAAAGTGTTAAATTGATTTGGCCTTACCCACTAACACAACAGACATCGCCTGCTCCCCAAGAGATGATGGAGATGATGGCCGTGTCGGCATCGCTTTTCATCCCACCCATCCTCCAATCCAAAGATGCTATCTTGGAATCCGGATAAGTCGGGGTTATCGATATGGCAGCGATGTCAGAATGAAATATGCATGCGACTTGTCAACCGTCTTGCGTATCGATGAAAGGCCGTGATAAAGTGTCGACTTTATTGTATTTTCCTATTTATATGCTACGCCTCATTAAAATCCGTAATGCTAGGAGAAAGGCGTAAATCTATTTATTAAATAAGCAGTCTAGGTGTTGAATTGATTGATTGCCTCTTATTTTATTTGATGGGCGGAGATTCCTCTTACTCATCTGATCTATTGATTGGATTAAATGGAATGATTAAGTAGGGCTTGCAACAAAAGTAATTCAATTTACGTAAAAGAAGACAATGAAAACATTTTGTAAATTTCTAACTTATTATAAAACATGAACGAAAGTCAGTGCATTTGATTAAAAGGTGGCAAATTGACTGGTCTAGTTTAAAAACGTACAAAAATAATTGGGATTGACTTAGTCCTTCCATCTGTTTCTAGTATTCCTAATCGTACATATTTAATATTCGACCTTTTCGGTTTTTTAAAGTATTTTAAAATATGTCGCTATGATAATATGTAAATATTTTAAAGTTGGAATCTAAATGTTTCACCCCTTTTTGGTGGACACAAGTTCCCTTGTCCCTGTGGCGTCTATTTTATAATAGACATCCATCCAAAGGGCGACTTTCTTGTCAACTGCATTGTAACTGGTCCGCCTTCTTGCGCTTCCGTGTGTCCTTCGGCCTTCGTCCTTCTTCCCTCCTGCGATGCCACGCCCACCGCTTGATAACGCCCACTCCTGACGTCATTTGTCAAATTTTCGGCATTACCCGGCCGAAAAGACATGGCCATGGCCAAACATTGTGCCAGTTGTTGGCCCCACCCACTCGACCCGTCGACCCCGTCGATCCATCGACCCCCCAGGACATCCGGCGGCTCATCGCAGTCCTTGTGGCTAATATTGACATTCCTAATCTGTGCTCCGCTGCGGTGGCCGTTAAAATGCCGTGTCACTTCGTTAGTATGCGTGTGTGGTGCCATTTGTATCTGGCCATCTAAGTATCTGTGTATCTGCGTATCCTTGTGCTCCTGTATCCTGAATATCCGTGCTGCCCCCGTAGCCGCATGTGTATTTGTCTTGAGGTCGCGTTCGGTTCGGTTTTGGGTGTGTTTTGTTTTTGATTCATGCCCCGCTATCAGCACTGGGCGTGTTCCCAAACTGGTTCATTTATATTTGATGATGACATTGCCGACATTGGTCGAGCAATCAAACTCCCGGCTCCAGTTTATTAGTTTAAGTAGCTCCATTTTGGGAGTGATTAGTGCAGGGCGAAGAGCGTTGTGGTCGACAGTTAAGTGAGAGCCTGTAACCGCACAGAGAAACAATGTTGGTTTGCAGAAAGTGATCCATTATCTTGTCTTAAAAGTGAGGTTTTGTATTAAAGGTTACCAAATGATGTGCCATATCAATGCACTGTCATACCTTTTCTATCATCAATCAGCTGATCATGATAATATCAAGTAAAGTTCAGAGGATATCTTCTTGTTAAAGGCTTATAACCTTTTTTTTATTTTTTGACTAACTGATTGATTTTTTTAAAGGTAAAATCTCAATTAAATATTCCGCTGGCTAGACATTTTTAATCATGAGTGGGTTCCCAAATATTTTGAATAGGAATTACTGCCAAATCTGTTTATATATGGTTCTCAAAAAATTATATAATTTATTCCAAGTTCATGGGCCACTTTTAGGTGATTTCAAGGCACTACCCATTTGCGATCATAATTTTTTGGTAGTGCACAGACACACTCAAAGTGCTGGCCACTGCAGTTTGAATCGCTTTTTAACAACGCTGCAATTTCTGTACCCATTTTGTGGCTGGTGATGATGAGCCACATGGGCGGCGCATCAAGGGGGGGGCTGGCTGGCGAGCCGGGCTTGTGCTGGGGTAGTGCCGGGTTCGACGTTGTCTCGGACGTCATGTTGTTACAGTTACTTTCTTGCAGCGCACTCTCAACTTGATTTCTGCTCGTTTTTTGCTTTTGCAAATTGTTAGAGGGAACGCCCGCGGAGTGCAGCACCACCGAACCACCCAACCACCCAACCACCCAACCACAGGACCCACTGCTAACTCAACCTGGCTAAAGTGCAGCACAGACGAAAAAAAAATCAAAAAAAAAATAGATACTGGAAAACAGGAGGAGGAAAAACTAAAAGCGACAGGAAGTAGGAGACCAAAAACAGAAGCCAGGAGCTGCTGAGCAAGAAGACAGGACTCTGGGCCAAAGCGATTTGCCTTGCCAAAAGCTGCACGACCAACTTTGTAGTAACATCTAAACCTCCCCTCTCTATTTCTATCTCTGTCTCTATTCCTATACCCGTCTCTGTCGGTGCGAGTGAGTGCGACAGCACAAGTGTTTTAATTTTACGACATTGTATGAATTTTACTGCTGGCACTGCAGAAACATCAGCACCGCTGTTACATATCGTTAGCTTCCTTAACGGACATATCCCACATCGCCTCCGCCGCACGGAACCCCCCTTCGAAAAAGGGGGTGGGAAAGGGGGGCCTTCAGCCCCCGTTGTCTGTGCCGTGCTCATAAATTGCAGCTTGCAAGCGTCAGTGCAATCAGCGTCATCAGCTTCATCCGGTTTATTCGAGGGTCCCTCGAACCGTGGGCCCCGCACCGCCTCCTTTGCTCCTCGCTGATCCCGTCAAGAACCACGCCCCCTCTTCGCCACACCGCCCACTCGGCTTTTCCCATCCAACCGTGACAGCCTCTGAACTTAGCCGAGGTCTCTGGGGTTTACTTAGCTTGTGGGTAATTTTTTAAAAATTATACAAATTAAAATTGGTGGGGCTCTGCCATGGGCCCACTGTGCCTTAACTGCCGTCACTTAACGTTAACAGTTTACGCTTGCCTGCGGGCTAAAAAGGCTGGCGTTGCACTACACACACGCACACACAAGCAGACAGCCAGCAGCTAACACACACGAGTGCACTGCGGGGAAATTTCTGATAACCGTTGGCCTTTCGCGATTTGTGTGATTTTTAAAATGCAACGGGTAAAGCTTTACAAACATAACATGGCAGTTTTAGATGAACAAACAATTTTAGAGCCAAAATGTTATTTTTCTTATCATCATGTTGAATTAAAAGTAGGGGTTAGCCCCAAAATGTCCATTTCTAGATCTAAAACCTACTTCTAATATATTATTAGGTCTTAAAACGGTCTTATGTTTATTTTCTCACTTTTCTATACGGTGACCCAAAAATACTTTCATCTATGATAACCTTCTTCAAGATGATCCATTTTAAGAAAATATTGAATAAAGGAATATGTCTTGGTAAAAAATGTACCTTTAAATATAGGAAAAGATCTGCATGTTGGATCACTTGTTTGTTTTCTCCCTGACAAATCAACAAAAGATTTTATATAGCCTTAGATATCTTAATATTTTGGCTTGAAAATGGAAGGGAAAAAATATTTTTTCTCTGGGGAAATATTTAAACAACATTTTTGTATAGAAATTATGATACCAAACGAGAAGGTTGTTAAAAAAAAATAGTTGAGAGGAAATTAAATTCTTTTAACCTTCATCTTTCTTAGTTTTAATAGTGTTTCTATTTCCAAATTAATTTTTTCGAGTGCACCTACGTATGCAAGCCTGAGGCAGCCTGCTCGTCCTTGTCTCGCCATCATTTTCGGTGCTGGGTGCTCGACGGCTGCTGCTGCTGCTTTTGCTGCTCCTGCTGCTTCTGCTGCACTAACTGCGTAAAGTTGGCACTTGAAACTGTCAGCTTAAAAATGCCAGCTGCACACACACACACTCAAGCCCACACTCACACACAGGCAGAGGCGAGAGAAAGAGAGTAAGGGCCCCATGCATGTAGTACATAAAATGCACAAAATGGTCGAACGACTCATGGCGAAAGTTGGTGGCCATAAGTTACAGGAACTTGGGTGGAAGACGGGCGGGTTCGAAGGTCGAAGCCCAAAGTCCCTGGGCTCCCGACTCCCGCCCGTCTGAGGGGTCATAACTTTCGGAGTAACCCGCGTAGAGTCCCGTATAAAATGCATATTTAAATACCGCCCAACTTAACCTTTCCGCTCATTACTCTTATGCATATATATATATTAACCCGTTTTTCGCCATTTTCTTGGCCCCATTGCAGATGGTGACGAGAACGAAGAAAATCTTTGTGGGCGGCCTCTCGGCGCCCACCACACTGGAGGATGTCAAAAGTTACTTCGAACAGTTTGGTCCGGTAAGTGGAGAACTCCTATTTCGCTATATACCATATCCTATAATATCCATAGCTACATATATTTGGAAGTAGAAACCAGTCACATGCCAAAATGCTAAACGAAATGAAGCAAAATAATAATCATAAAAAATCAGAATGACAGGCAGTGGAGCAAATCATGCAATCTATTCGCACTGCGCGTGTTTCCCCCAACAATTTTACGGGTAAATTTGTATATATATTCCTCTTTTTTCTTGCCGTAAGCAGTGACACCTTCACTGGCTGCCACTTGCTACGTTTTGTTTGATCAATAAAAACGCCAAAAAAATAAAAAAAGAAAAAATTACGAAGCCAGCGAATGAAAGAGAAAAAACTCTAAAAAAAAAATCGAACCAAATTCAATCTTGACAAGTACTGCAAAGCCCAGGACTCCCCCCGCCAAAAAAAAAAGAAGAAAACTCCACTTAAACACACACATATGCATATCGAGTGTGCAAATGTGTGTATGTGTGTGTGTTTGCGGCTGAGTGCCGTTCGAGTGCTCTTTAAGTTCTCCATTCAGCCATGTTGGGCAAAAGGCCGAAACGGGGCCCTCGCCAGACTTGTTATAGCGCGAAACACAAATTTTTAGCACGAGCACAGAAATCCCGTGTTGTTGATTACGATACTAAACGAAAATCGATTTGATAGACGCTCTTCAGCCTTCCCGCCGCCGATTTTAATGAGCGACTCTCCTGTCGATCCTGTCGAAAGGCAAAAAAAAAATATGGAAAAGCCCCAAACACGGATTTTCATTAACGATGTGCTATCGGATGTTAAGGGGATTTTACAAGAGGATAGAACATGTCGAGAAGAGTTTAAGAACTAAATGGTTGGTGCTAGGTAGATATGGAAAGCGAAGGGCTTAAGAGGGTTAAGATAAATAAAGGGGAGAACAGCTCTTAAAAGCCTTTAAAATATAGGGTTAAATAATATCGGCAATCTCTATAGAACCCCTTTAATGTGACCAAAATAAATGTATATTTCTGGGCAAAAAATATAAAACAGTTTGGTAATTCAATTCCAGCCAATATTTAATCCCAATAACTCCAACTTCACATTCAATATCCTCAGCAGGGAAAAAAGGATGCTACCCTTAAACATTATCAAGTTTCCCAGTCACCCAGTGACAAATTTGAATGATGAAAAAAAAATTGGCTGTATCGGGTAACAGCTAAAAATGCCATTATTTGTTTTTCCCCAGAAAATTACACAGCCAGCTCTCGAGGGGATTTTCAACGATTTTTCTCGATTTCCCGCAACCCATCCGAAAAGCACCCTTCCCCCAAAAGAAATTCAACTCCGCAGGTAAAGCTTCCGATAATTGACATAAATTGGCGCAACTTTTTGTCAGCTCCTCGCCGCAAGACGTCAACTGCCATTTGCAATGCCCCATTGCCCCGCCCACTAAAGCTATATATAAAAATATATATATATATACCGATAGCACTTGATAATGCGAATATAATGACGAGTGAGGGTGAAGCATCCATAAACGGCCATCAATCAAATCAGCGCTGGGTAACGAAATGCTTTTAAGTAATTTTCATCGTGCCCGGCCAACCTGTCAAAATTCATAACGATCAAATAGTGAAGATACTATATATATAGGTAGATTTGCTATGTGTACCTGCCCCCCCAACAAAAAGGTGAAACAAAAGGCGGCGGTCGATTTAACCAAGCGCGAATTCTTAATGGAAGACTTTTCAATTAATCCGCATTGGCAAAGGAAATTATAATAATAACTTGGCTGCGAGTGTATAAGCCTGGCCATAAGCTGTGCGGCGAAACTTTCGACAGGCAAACAAAACAGAAGCCCAAGACCAGTTTTCCCCCCTGCCCTTAGCCAAGTTATTGATTACAACTAATCCCCTTTGGCTTTTCCCTGCCGCCTCATTGGGCAGCTGGGAAAAGCTGGGGGCGGGACAATCTGATGCGCGGGGGAGGAAGTTGAGCGATTTTCGCCAGGTCCATAAACAAAATAGCAAAATTGGCAAGCGGCGGCTTAGTTTTCCACCCAGTTTTCCCCCTGATTTTCCCCTGTTTTTCGGCGGCAGGTGACCAGCGAAGCGTTAATGACTTTAGCGGCCATTTTTCTTCCGCTTTTTGGATGAGATGAGCGCGGAGAGATTGCCACTGGCAAGATTGATTAGCCGGACAAGTCAGGGTGCGCCATTCAATATGATTAATAGTTGCATGCGTAGCACCCGCAAACAGCAGAGGGGTTTTTCTATATAGATATAACAGATAGAAATTTATGGCGCAGTCCTGCCAGCCAATTTCATGTTGCCACGGCAACCTTTTCTGTATCAGTTTGCGGCGAATGCCATTTGCCGTGTATTGTATCTTTTCAAGTGCCGCTTTCAAATGTTTTCATAGTTGTTTAGTTGCATTTCCATTTCCAGTTTGCGGTGCAGGAATACCACTCACGGATGCCCTTCAAACATGTTTAGTGTGGAACACGCATTTTGTAATAGGAGAATTCACTTAATTATAACTGACAACTAGAAAAAAATGTTTCCTCTCCATATATGCAATTTCCTGATTTTCTAGAGGAATTTAAAATATAGCTCAAAACACCTTTATTATAAAGGAAACTATTCCTCAACATTTATTTTACTTAGACATCCAATTTATACATTTGTATCTGTAGACCATCTAGGGCCCTTAAAGTCCCACCAAAAAGCCCCTTTTAAATGCAAATCAGAAAACTATTTTCTAAATGCGAAAACAAATCAAAAGAACTAAGAGAACTGAGAAAAAAAAACGAACAGGATAAGCAAAACACAACGGCTGAAATTCAAATTTTCCCTGCGCAGGTTTTCCCAGCAAATGTTCTATTTAACAAGCACACACATACATGGAAAAGGGGGCTGGGAGTTGGCAATGGGGAAATGGGGAAATGTGGAAAAGTGCCACCCAGCTGACCTCAGATGCTGCAACCTTTGGCCACTGATTTTATTGCAACTGATGCAGATGCTGCTGCTGCTGCTGCTGCAAGCTCGGCGATAACGAAAATTCCACATTCGCAGGGGACGGAGGAAAACGGGGAGTGGGAATCAAAACAGAAACGTAAAGCTCGTTGGCTAAAAAATTGCAAATAAACTACACATTTTGTAAAGTCCCTCCGCATGGAAATTGCCCAGCCAACTATCAGGATCTGGCAGCCAAGTCCGGTCTCCTTTGGACTGGCTTTTAAAGGTGTTTACGGTGTTTGCATTTTCAGATATCCCCCTCGTCCTCCGCACCGTAAAGGTTACTAAATTTAAGCGCTTTTCATAAGCATTTTATGGGGGCCAGGACCCCGAAACCATCTGAACCTCGCCAGGCAAATGGCCAAAAGTGCACCATCTCCAGGGGAATGGCAAAGGGATTGGGCCAAACTGTTGGCCAGGGCACTCAAATGTCAGATAACTCTCTTACTCCCTGCGGAGACCCGCCCACTTCGGTATTAATTATGACAAATCATGCAAAGCAAAGCCAAAACGAAAACAGCAGCTCAGAAAAAACCCCAACTAATTTCATTAAAAAACAATTTTTTATGATTTAATTATGGCAAGGCAAGTGAGCGATGGCTAAAGTACACTGTAGCGAAAAATAACAAATAGAAATTCGAGATTAAGTGTGATGAATAATATTATTACAACGCTTGTAGCGTAATATTCATGAGAATAGAAAAAATATATGTAGGTTGAATAGCGAAGTAAAAATCTGAGCCGTAAGTATCACCTCGAAACGGGCTGATTTTATTGAGAGTATTAGTTTTAGCAGCTCTACTTCTCTGGTTATCTACGTAACTCTTTAAGATAAATGTAACTTGTTCATAATTTATTTTTATTTAAAGATCAAAAACGAGTTAAGTTAACCTCATATATTTTAATACTATTAAGTTTTCAGAAGATTGTTGGAAGTTCCAATAGACAACTAGATGAGAATAGCTATATTATTGGGAACCCTGGTATTATAAAGCCTATTTCCTGGTAATATTTTTCGCAGTGCCCAGCCCAGTGAATAAGAATCCGAGTGAGTCCTGGCTGCTGTTCCTGATTCTGTCAGAGTTCACCTGGCTGTCATAACTGTGGGCAATTTTTGAGGCGTTCTGAATGAAGTGTCTCGCCCTCTCTCTTTCTTTTCTGCCCCATCCAGCTGTCTCTTTCGGGGAAATGTGGGGCTTGAGGGGCATAAATTATGATGCGCAAATCTTCAGCTAGCTGAATGTAAATGTAAATGAAGGCACGCCATTGCTTCTGTGTGTGAGTGAGTGTGTTTGAGCTGTGTGTGTGTGTGTGAGTGTGTGTGAGTGAGTGCACGATGAGTGGCAGATTTGCATAATCCTTAGCAAAAGGTTTCATGACAACGCTGCTCGAAATGTCAATGTGGGCGGCTGATGTGCCACAGCCCCCTTGACAAACAGCAGGCCCAAACTCAAACTCAAACCCAGAATCGGAGCCACCCTAGGACCTTTCGAGCCACTCTAAACCGGCCCAATCATCTATAAGCTGCGGTTGCCTCTGCCCGTAATTAACAGCGTACATATGTGTAGGCGGAACAAACACACACACGCAACACACACACAGGACAAACACTCAGCTGCCATTTACATAGCCAATTAGTTATACATAAACACAGACAGCAGCAGCAACGATGGCAATTTCCACCTTAATCCCTTGGCCGCAACTAATTTAATTGTGTTCAATTTGGCATAAAGGCGTTTAATGCAAAAGGCATTTGGCAAACAAGTACCATCCATCCCCCCTCCCCCTAAAAAACCCCCTTCTTAAACAATGCAATACACATTTTTCATAGCCTGTCATCTGAGGTTTTGGGATCCGAATACCCTTTCACAAAAGCCTTATCTTCGGCTGAGCTCAAAACCGATGGGAAATCAATACGATGCACCCCCATTACTTGCGATTAGGGTATGCGAAAAACTCTATTTGAAACGAAGACGTTTCGGTTTCGCTTTGGTTTCCTTTCGTTGGCCGGGTTCGTTGTTAATGCTTTGATAGACACATTACTTCCGTCTCAGTGGTTAGGCTCGGCTGTACTATACGACCGCCACTACAACTACCAATGTAGCCATGGCTGTGGGGAGATATAGGGGCGAAGGGAAATCTAATATGTCTTGCAAGCGAGCGACTCGGCAGGGATAACCGTTTGTTTACACAGCCCAGACTATTTGAACGGACTGAGCTTAGCCACAGCCACAGTTGGGCACTGAAAAAAAGATAGTGTAACTATGGCTTAAAAAGAAAAGTAATCCTTCTGGGTATTACTCGTGACACTACACATTCTTGCTTGGAAAGTAGCCAGCCTACATCATATTATTACATTCTGTAATGTCATGATATCTTTTATATAACCAAAAACTTTTAACCAGAGGTCATGTTCCAGTTAAATTTATGGGATGATTAAGCGAAACTGACAATAACAAGTTCACCTAAACTTCTTTTTAAGGTTTGTCAGTAAAATAACCATCACATTGGGACCCTATGTTAACTTTCCCTGACGTATAACTGAAAGCTTAACAGGACATTGAGAAATCGGTCCCCAACCTGTTTGCAGTTAGAAACCAATGCTATTTTTAAAAGTGAAAATCAAGGCACTTCGAAATCTTTAAAAACTTTATAAGTACAAGAAAGATTCATATCGAAAAAATTTTACGGATTTTAACCTTTAGTTAAAAGAACAACCTACCTTACTAAATACTTCAAAAAATTTTAATTTACTGACCTTACCGTATGTGAGCACTAATTTAAATGGCTTCAGCTAATCAATTTTGGAATTTTATTTAAGCACTAAGATGTGGAAAGTATATTTTAAGAAAATCCTATTTTCCAAGTGCAGCTGCAGTCGTGGTCGGATTCGAATTCGGATCGGAGTCGCTGGTTTCCTTCTGGCTCCTCCGAGCTGCTCTGCATATCTGCTTCGTGCCTGGCATGGCTTTGGCAAATTGCGCAAAAAACATTGTGCCAGTAAGCAGGAATAAGAAGGATGCAGGATGGGGCGACCAGCAGAGGCAGCAGCAGATTTCATGCACAACAAATTGTCATGCGGACAGGCAGGCAGCCCGCACAGACAGTCTTACAAACACACACACACATAGGGCTCTGCGGTTGGTCCTATTCGGGCTGATCTCCCTCTGGAAAGCCCCCCCTACCCTCTCGGAAAACCCCTTCTCAAAAACCCCCCTTTTCCCAACCCATCTGGCGGCTCAAGCACATGAAATCCTTACCCGGGCGCAAGTCAAGCAAACAAACAAACCGCAATGACATGCAGGCAACTCTGACGAAGGGGAGAAAACTCTGCAAAATTCCACGGGTGGGATGGGAAAAGCGCTGCGGACCAGGAAAAATCTCCTGCTGCTACCCGCAAGACATTGGCATTGCCACAGTTGTAACCGGAAACTGTCGCACTTATTTGGCTACGCGCTAGTTTCGCATATTTCACTGTCAACTTGCGGTAAATAGACTTTAAACAAATATGAAAATAACTCGCAAGAAACTTCCACACTCACACACTGAGACATCAGATATCCGCTCGGCAAGTGGGCAGGAAAAATGAGGGAAAATGTAGAAAAATGCAGAGAAAAAATACAGGAAAAGATGGGGAAAATGTGCAAGTAAACGGTGGCTAAGCAAATGGCAAGTTGTTAAGTCTACTCTGGCTTCCCATCTCCGATTGCCCAACGGGGTAATGGAAATCAATTGTTTACTTTATATGAGCTTTTCAAGTGCTTATTCAATATCATTAGATGCAGATGAGGTGGCATCGCATGCTGGGCTGCCCAGATACCAGAGCTATGGATATGCATGCCGACCAAGGCCAAGTAATAACATAATCCGGCTTGAAGTAGTTTCCTCCTGCGTAATCATTCGAAATTAGATTCTCCTCCTCCTTCTCATCCTAAAAAAGCCCCATATTTACCAGACTAGCAAACTTCTGCCGGCCAAAAACTCTCGGCAAACAACTCTCCAAGATGGAGAAATTTGCAAGCGGCCAGCCAGCTGAAAACTTCGCTCGCCAACGGGGCAACTTTTCTCATTTCCAGCTGGTGAAATTGTACAAGAGCTCCCTGGGCTGGCAGGCAGGCGAAATCTTAATTTAAAAGCCAGCTGTTGAATCAAAGGTTAACCCACCGGTGCCCCCAGTTGTCCCCTTTTTGCCTCGCACAAAAAAAAAAAAGAAAAACGAAAATAACTGGAAAACTCATTTTGTCAGCCATCAGCCAACCACCCAACTGCCATCAATCCACAGTCGCACATGCAGACTCTTTTTGAAAAAACAGCAGCTGAGACTCATTTGCTTGTGTGAACAGGGAGAAAAAGGTGTTAGACCTTAAGGATATAGAACTTAACGAGATTTTTAAGGCATTTATAAAAGGGTTTAGAGCGAAGTTATAGCAAAATACCATTTTTAAATACTCATAAAAGGGTGAAAACATATTTAGTTTATAAATTTAGTGAGTATACATTACTAACATCGTTTAAAAAAATATAAATAATATTGTAATATTTAAAACAACGTTTTATATGTCTCATAAAATAATTAACCAACGCAAGAAAATGTTCAAAATAATTTCAAGAACCACTTTCAAGAACAAGTTCATTTTGTGAATAGTTTAAAAGCGAATCTAAGCTTTATGTTAAATGCAACTTAGATGTTTTTTAAACTTTTAGTTAGTAATGTGAAACTAATAAGTTGTAAAAATAAAATTTGACTTTAAAACACTTTTATCAAGCTTAAAATGTAATTTTCAAGAACAATTTGCTCTCACTTAAAGAAGGTTTTTTTCTGAAGTGCAAATGTGTGGGCTGGTGGGGTGGGGGTATCTTTTACCACCTCTCGGGAGATGCAAATAAGCGAATATTCATTTGATGATACGAATACGAGTGTGCTACACGTGCGATGTGGTTGCCGCCCGCCCCCGCCTCCCACTGCCCCGCCCCCTTGGCGACAATTTAAATGTACGTTTTATCGCAGCACTGGGGGGGGGGGGCGTTGGCGGTTGGGAGGGGGGACGTGGGGGCGTGGCAACGGCGGATCGACAGCTTGAGATAGTCACGTACGCTCCTTTGTTTTTCTGGCTTTTTATTTCGTGCCAATTGTGCGCCTAATTAGCCTCGAATCGCGATGCCAAACGCGGCGGCATCTTTGCAATTAAAACGCACTTTCGCCTCTCGAAACCCCCTCCCCCATGCAAAAGTATCTCATGTGTGTGTGTGTGCGAGTGAGACGGCACAGGAAAAGCGTGTGTGAGCGAGAGAGGGGGTGCCACAAAATGGCGCACGTTGGCTCGCCTACAAAATTAATTTGATTTATGAACGCCGCTCCATCTGAATGTTGCTTGTTCGCAGTTGCCTTTTGCACCTGCCATGTCGTGTTACCTGTTCAGTTCTGTTTTATTCTGCTGTTTTGTTCGGCTCGTTGCTGTTTCTGTTGCTGTAGCTGTTGCTGTTTCAGCCGTCCTGTCCTGGCAGGTAACGAATTTCTGGCAAAACAACGAAAATAAAAATAAATTATTGCCATGGCAAATGTAAAGTGTCGAGTTTTGCGTGGCATATGTGTTCACGTCGCTCCTATAAAACAAGAAGCTACACTGCACGAAACAAACGTCAGATAAATATATTACCATATTTATTAGAAGTTGGGTGAGTCAGTATTATAATAAATCTAAAAAATATATTTATACCTCTTTCACAAACTTTGAAATTAACAGATAAAAGTAAATCAATTAAGTGTCTATCCTATTTGTATCTATGAAAAGTTTAAATACTTTAAATTCAATTAAAACAACTGCAGAAAAATATATTTTCTTTAAATAAACATATATATTTAAGAACTATTTACATAGGATTTGAATGCTACAATAACGATGGCATAAGAAAATATGAATGTATTTTTAAAATATCTCTAGAACATTTCTAATTTCACCTCTACTGACTTTATGTTTGTTTATTTCACCATTCCTTACCCAGATTTTCTCTCTCTGACCAAACCCGATGGCCATGTGTACGTTGCACTTGCCTCAATTTCGGGGGCTGTTGATCAACTAGGCAACGAAACAGCAACAAGCGACAGCCTTAGCCATATATATAAGCCAACATATGCGACAATGCAAATAAAAAGCCATAAACTTTCATTTAAGTTTAAAATGGCATTTAAATGAATGAGTGCTGGCTGTGCTTCCAGCTAACTGCCTTTTCGTTGCTTTTGGTGTTGGCTTTTGGGCCACTGGAGTCGCAAACACATGTATCATAATTCATTGCCTTGTTTTATTCTGCACCAGCACCCCGGTCTCACTTCTTTTTTGGTTCCATTTGGTTTATTTGCTTTTGGCTGCTGCGTGAAAACATAAATATTCAACACGGAGAACAACAACATTTTCGCTAGCCAAGGGCAGAAACACATACACCAGAATCGTTTCGGGCTTGTTAGGCATTTTGTTATGTTCGATCCGATGGGGAACACATTACACGACTGCCTATAAGGCAATAACCATCGATTTGCCATTGATAAGCCCAGAAAACGGACTGATGGCCAACGCGGCGTATGCGTAATGGCCTGAAGCCCAAAACATAAAAAAGATAAAGACGCTCGTTTTCAAAAAAGGTACAACACCGGGGAAAAACTTGTTCCCTATTTTCAAAGAAATGTGTTTTAAAGCATTAAGAAAGTTGGATCCATCTTAAAATAATTTAAAAACGAATTTGGGCTTGTTTAAATAAGTAATTTAAGAGGAATTTAGTAGCCCGGATATATATATATATATCTTACTAAAAGTATAATATTAAAATATATATAGTATCACGGGATTGAAATCTTTTTCTATATTATTATTTAAACAAATAATTTTTAAGCCATTTATTCAATGTTTTATTTGATGTCTTACTGCTTTCTGTGTTCGCTCGATAAGAAAATGTTGGCCATTTTTTCAAAAGGGTTTTATGTGGCTCTCCTACTGCTCATTTATGCTGGTATTTTTTATAGCTAAACTCCCATTTAGTTGGCTTATAAATATTAAATAAATTAAAATGCCAGCTAATTGTTAATCTGGCCGGCTTGCGGCTTTCGCATATGCGCTTTTGTCAACGCCGTCGACCATCATCCGACTGTCCACTAACAAGCTCTATCCCATCTGGGCCCTGTGTCTCCGTCTCTTTCTGTGCAGTAATCGCCTCTCTGTCGCACGCTTGCCATTTGCCATTTACCATTTGCCGTGTTTTAAATGTAAAGCACTTGCTGTGGTCGCTTTGAGCGACCCGAAAGTTAATCTCTGCCAACCGCTTGAAGCCCCCTTTTCCCCATGGTTAGATATTTTGCTATTATTTTTTGCTGCCATCTCTTTCGCTGCCCGATTCGTCGTCTCTTTCTGGCCCCGGGTTCGTTTTGATGCAACCGCAACTTACATTTTCACAGAGAGTTGAGCAAAAACTCGTTTGTTTGTTTATTTTGCTGCCACTTTTTATGCTTTCTACCCGTCTCTTTCTCTTTTTATCATAGAGTGTGCGGGTGTGTGTGTGTGTTTGATTTGTGGGCGGCCTGGGCGGTGGTAGGTGCTCTTTGGAGTCATCTAGCCAGGCAATCACCCAACCAAGTCCAAGATAAATCGTCTTTCAACGCAATTCTCTGAGTGTGTGTGTGTGTGTGGCATAAAAAATCACACGATCAGTCATTATACACACACAGCCATACAGAAGCGGGAACGCTTATATCTGATATATATAAGCACTTATGTTGTGTGTGCCCCAAAGTCATTTTGACTCCTGCATCCTGCAGCCTCTGTAGCAGCTCCTTTTTATCGCCGAGACTGCTGCGCTTTTACAATTTTTTTATGCAAGCTGCGCTGCTGATTTGGCGATAGTGTCGCCGTCATCGCTCCAGGATTCTGCACGGAGAAAAATATATATCAAGAAATGTATATTTTATCCTTAACTCGATATAGAACACATGATCCCAAAACCATCTTAAGGATCTAAGCATGTTTGCACATATTATAAACGGATTAGGCATTCTTTTTCACTTTACGAGTATAAGGCTTAAAAAAGGTTGAAAAACTATCTACGATTATCATGAACTTACATAGATAAGAAGTTATTTCATTTTAAATTCTTATAGGTTTTCTATAAAAAGCTTTAGCCATCCTAAATAAAATTGCTTAAAAAATAAGATTAGATTAAATATTTTGAGGCTTCCAAAAATGTTCAAAAATCTTTAGCGACCAGATGGCTACTGTTGAAGGTCTTATACATAAAAGACCATATTTAAGCCTAGTCTCATATTTTCTCCGCGTGCATCCTGCGTCCCATGTCCTTCATCCTGCTTCCTGCGTCCTGCATTCTGCATCCTGCCTGTCGAGTGCTGAGTGCTAGCCCGTAGCACATAAGTCATTTGGCTGCCGAGCGGCAGCGGCAACGGGGCACTTGTAAGAATTTGCACTGGCTGCCTGCTGCGGCCTTCAATCGTGCCGCCACCCAAAAGGACCACCCCAAAGGACCACCCCAAAAAGGATACCCACCCACCGTTATAGTCGCTTTGCGTCTCAATAGTCTGTTACTAATACGTTTTCTTCGCCCCAGCCATCGACGCTTTCACTGTCGACATTTTAATGCCTTTTCTTGCCGAGCAGATTCTTTAGAGTGCATAAAAAGCGTGGAGGCTCCTACCCCATTATCCCCTCGAAGAACCCCTTGTTCGAAAACCCTCTCCCCCTCCAAAAGCCAAGTCGAAAGTCCGGAGCAAGCTGCTGCGTCACTGCAGCCAAGCCATTGCAATTGCTGACGGCACAGGATATTACCGCCGTCATTCATCGACATCGCATTCATATTCCCCGCCTCCTTAGCAGCACGCACATATGCGGGGGAGGTCCTTAAAAGGGGGGGGGGGGGGCCGGAGATATGGGGGTGATAGTGCCTCAATACTCTGACGCTTCCGGTATTTATGACGCAAGTAATCAAATTGAATGGCGCGCTGCAGTTTCGTTCGCCTTTTATTTGCCCAAGGAGCCGGCAGCCAGCATCCGGCTTCTTGCAGTGATAAATTTTTTTGCGTTTTCCATGCACCAGCCCCCTACAACGAACCCATACCCAACCGTTGGCATAAAAAATTGTGCGAAACTTTCAGCTTTCTGCACATTTTCGTCGCTTATCATCAACGGCTGCTGCAGCTTAACGCTGGGCGGAAAAAAAAAGGACGGGGCTTGAGAAATTGCCAGCTGGGGATGGGGGTGGAGGTAAAATCAGCAGAAAGGCGATGGAAAAATCCAGAGATTGGGGCCCTAAAGAATGGCAGTTTGGGGGCCAGCAATGATAATAATGAACGTGCATGAAAAATGCAAGTTGAGTGAAAGGCAAAAGCGAAACGCAGCGTTCACCTAAGGCGCAATAAATAATAAGTGGCCGCAAGTAACCGGGCAAAAACCCCTGAAGAATGGGCCCATAATGAACGACATCTTGAGCAGTTCTCGACTTGACATAATGGTAAATTAGTGGCCAAGGTGGCTCTACATCTAGACCCCCTTAAGTGCAATGATTTACGCAGGATTAGAGGGCAATTGCAACTAGTTCAGGGTGGCTTATGGAAACTATCTCGGTAATGTACAGGAAAATACTACCAGCCCTGCGATTAGGCTAAAGAATTCTCAACACATAATAGCAGTGGAAAATCCTTCTTTTTTAGGAGAACCACAGATGCTAGCTCAGCAAATAAAAATAGCAAACGCCATACAGAAATTATCCCGGGATGCTCTTGATTTATGTTTTTGTTATTGTGTTCCATAAACCCTAAACGAAAAATATGAATAGAGTGAAAAGTATGAAATTGAAAGAAAAATGGGAAATAACGAAAGCTGGAGGGACAGCTGTCGTCTGAAGATAACTGCCGTTTCCCTTTTTGCAGCTTATTGAAAAATTTAATAGCAAAAAAATAGGCAGTTGGGCTTACAGTTTAAAAATTAAGGAGATAAACAAGTTATAAAACTATGAAAATAAAACTTTAAATGGTAAAAATCGTTTTTTGATCCTTAATAAATGTATTATTAAGGAAAATTTATTTTTGATATTTCTGAAAAACACAGAACCAGACAACAGCAGAGTGGCTTAAAATATATTTGGCCATAATAATTTAGAAACATTAATATATTTATATTGTAAAAATAAGCAATATTGATATTTTGCTATGGTTCTTAGAAGTGAATTTTTAGAGGTACTGCTTAGCTCCGTTTGTATATTTCTAAAACCAAAAAAAAGTTTCAAACAAGTCTAAAGAAAACAGAAAAAAGAAGCAGCAGACAGCTGCTGTCCAAAGATAACTGCAATTCCTTTTTAAGGACTCAATCAAGAGGATCCTGCCAGGTCCTGCTGCGTGAGCGTGTGAGCCCCTGGCAATAAATGAGCAAATTAATTAACAAAACGCAGCCGTGAATTGTGGCACGATTGTCGGAGGACACGGAAATAAATTAATGCAGGCGAAGAACATGGGACACTGGCTGCTGCTGGAAACCGGAGCCGGGGAACAGGACACAAAGGCGACAGGCTACGTTAACGCTCCGATGGTTTTTCCACTGTCGTCGTCGTCCTGCAAATCCTGGAAAGCAGCTTAGCCCGCAGGTGCTGCCAGGACGCAAAATCAATCGAGGGAGCTCTGGTCATGCATAGATACGCGATGGGCTATATGGGATATGGGATATGGGATATCGAGCGGGGAGTTGGGTGGGTGGCCGGTTGGGCCAGGAGGAGCTGCCATCGCCATCTATCCTGGGGACATGTGTGGGCACGTGCTGGTCAAAAAAAATGGGGGGAGAAGGAGGAGCTGCCCCAGCAGTAGCAGCACCAATAACGACGTAATCTGTTTATATCCCCTTTTCCTCTCCTTTTGGCCCATTGTGGTGCGCACTTTTTCCATTTGCCATAGGAGAGAGCTATATGCCGAAGCTATAGCTTTTCCCGCTTTTCCTGCTTTTCCTGCTGCTGCTACTTCAATTTTCTGGCCGGCAGTTTTTGTCGTTTGTCGTCCGTTCCGTACCATCCATGGATTGAGTTGTTATTTTTCGCTTAGTGCAATTTATTTTGGCCAAGTGGCAGCCATCGGGCCAGCAGCGCTTAATTTATTATGCCAGCTACTGGCTGTCCTTCCTCCGTGCTCCTCGTTTTTGCCATCTTTTTTTCTCTTCTTTTCTCGATTTTTTCTCCTCTACCGAAATTGCCCGGCCATTGTTCAATGGCAGATAAAAGAAAAATTAAAGGCAAGCAAAATGAAAATGGTTGGGGGGGGGGGGACTTGGGAAAATGGGCGAGAAAAAATCGTTATTAATTTCAAGTTTGAAAAATTGTTGAGCAGCTTAGCACCCGGCCATGGGATCGAAATCGAATGAATCCGTCGGGCCATCCATTTATTAGCAGCTTGATAAATACTTTCAATTTCCCCCGCCAAATAAATGATAACGTAATGCGCCAGCATTAAAATAGATCAAAGTCGGAAAATAATCAACGAGCTCAGCTGTTGGAGTTGGGGGCAAAAACTATCTGGTTCCTTCTTGATTGTTTGGGCCAGGGCCCGCATAGAAATCCATTATGTCGGCGGGCCATCAATGAATATGGAGCAAGATTCCCATACAATTATGGCCATCATTTGTTATGTGGTCCCCACTCCAGAGATATTCGGGCCCTAACTGAATCGAATCGAATGGAACTGACTGTCAAAGCCGCACACACGCGTCAATTGTTGTGATTAGCATGGAAATCATTACAAACACAAAATGAATGGCAAATCGGAGAATCAACAACGGCAACCAAAATAAATGGCAGGAGTGACATAAAAAAAAAGTTGACAGAGGCGAGTTCCAAAAATAGGAAAGCCAAAAGTGTCCTGAATGTTTTTGCCTAAGTTGCTGATTGTACAGGGATAAAAACTACGAAAATAAGTCTTAGACGCCGGAAATTTGAATTGAAAATGGGGATATGTGAGCTTGTAAAGGTTAAAGGCTTCATAAGAGATCAGACACTTTAAGATATAATGTTAAATAGACCTTTACCCTTATTAAGTTAATTGTTTTGTGGCCATATCACTTGAAATTCCATGTATTATGTATTATTTTATTCTTAAGAACTATTAGTGATGCTGATATCTTAATAATATTTCTTCGCCCAGTGTACATACTTTGTCAAATGTGTTTTTGTGTGTCGTCTCAGATGTGTCAGTGCCAGGGAAAAATGGGTGGCTTGGAAAAATCGACGGAGGGATGGAAAACGAGGGGTGGACCAGCCAAGCAGACAAAAGGCAACCAGTGAAAAATCGAGTTAGGCAAAACAAATAGCAAAATAGTTTTGGACGGAACGTCGCCAGCAACATCGACATAAACAACAACAACTAAACGGAAAAAACATAAAATAAAAGTAGCTGCAGGGGGGTCTAGATTTTCCGAGGGTTGGAAGGGCCTAGTGTGGGGAAAAACCTCTCGATGCCTGGGCTGTTGTAAAAGTCAAGCGAAATAATATTTTCCGGGTGCCAGGCGAAGAGGAGCAGGAGGCTGTTACATTACTTCAAGCGTAACATTGAAAAAAAGGACGAAGGACGAGGAGCCAAGAAGACAGGACGCGAACTTGCGGCCATCATTGTAGGCAATTTGCAAAAATAGCAACGATTTCTCTCCATTTCCCCGTATCTTTCTCTCTCACTCTTGAGTTAGTTTAAAGGAAATCAAAATAAAAATCATAAAAATGCAGAACGTGGCGCGTGGTAAGCCAGCGAAAGAGACGGCAACATAAGCGAAAGACAAAGAGGGAAAATGTTGCTGCTGCTGCTTGGCACAAAAGATGAAAAGTTGTTGCTGTTTATGGCGGAAGTAGATAATGCCAAAGATGAACAAGGCGAAGGATGTCGCTGCCAGTCAGGACAGTCGGGCCAGGAGTGGGTGGTAATGGTCTATGGGGTTTTTCGGAGTGAAATGAAGCTCAAGGGTCGCTGGGGTCTATAATTTCGCCATTACAAAACAATGGTAAAAACAAACTGCAACAAAGTTTTAGCCGGCAAAAAGAAGTCGAGCCAGTGAGGCGTGTGTAAGCCAAACAACTGGCGAAATAGGGAAACAGAGAAATGGAGAAATGGAGAAACGGGCAACGGAGAATCGGAGAACTGGAGCTGAAGAGAAAGCTTTGTCGCATTATGTCCAATTACTGTCGCGATTATGGCCAAAAGGACCTGGCACATAAATAGAAAACCGGGCAGATTGTCAGTTGCCAAATCGCATGTGGATATCGCATATTGTTGACACTGCGGCCATGGTCGAATCATTAATAACCCACTGGCTAATCAAGAGCAGATACACAGATATAGCCCACCCTCTCCCGATCCGATCTGACCCACCATTCATCCAGTCAACTGCGGCTAATGGGATAAACCCTTACGTGCGATAAGACAAAGTCACCCCTGGGGAGCCAATCGCACCACCACCAGCACTTTAACTCCTGTTCCTGCACTTGGGGAAAAGTCTATGTGGTATACTGGTCCTGAAAATTAAATACAACTTTTAATGAGCTCCCGAATTCAACTACTAGCCGAGTAAAATCACTATTATAGGATCTTAACAAGCAAACATTTTCCAGTAAGTATTATATATAATTGATAGGTATATTTTTTATATAATTACCATTTTTATTATATTTTAAAAATTTGATAAGACAAGAATTCAATACAGCTATGAAGATCTTAAAATTCATATGTAAAAAGAAATGTAATTATGTTTAGGAATAACAAATTTAAAGGTCTAAATGTATTAGTACAAGGAACATATTAAATATAGTTTACAAATCAGAAATACTCCAAAGTATTATACTTTGAAAACCCTAAAAATAACACGAATAAGAATCCAGACACCTTCAAAAATGTTACAAAGCCTGTTATTTAGGCCCATCCTAACTACAAATAATATTCCATGCCCATTCCCATCTCGATTTCGGCACGCGTCGTCGATAAAGTTCCACGACCGAAAGCGCAGACCGGAGGCGGAGGCCTATGGCCTATGAGCCTATTCCGGGCTCAGCTGTTTTGTCACTTATTCACAGCACATTAAACAATTTGCTTTTTACGCCGGCCAACATCATCATCATCGCACCACCCACCAAATGCCAAACATGGGCTCTCTGCTGCCTAGCCAACCGCACATTTTAATTGTTCTCGTCATGAACATGTCATAAAGCAAATCAGATTAAATGCGTCACTTATTATTGTGCCCCAGCTAGGGTCCCCGGTATCGGTCCTATATATACGTATAATGGGCCCCCAGTCCGGCCACGCCCCCATCCTTCCGCCCCCAGGCGACCGGGCACGTGATACATCTACTCTATCTATCTGTGTGGGTGAGTGGGTGATGGGTGAATGGGTGTTGGTGCCTTCGTGTGGACGCCTTTGTTAACTGCGGTCAAATGTGGCAACGCACCACGCAACCCAACGCAGGATCGGGGTATCGTTTTTATTGCATATTACCTTGTCAAACACGAAGACACACACACACACTCATGCAGGGGACAGTGGGGCAAGGGTTATTCGAATTGCGGTTGTGGTTGTCCGGATAATGAGCGAATTAATGCTCGATGCTTGCATAATGCTGCCATTAGTGCACATCACATATCCATCACAGTGCCGATTCAGCCACAAATGTGCACTCAGAAATTAAAAGGGATAATATTGAAGAGAGGAGATATAAGAATCAGATGCTTAAAAATATTATAATATTTTAATCGATTTATTAATTTTACCAATAAAAATTTACTGCGTTATTATCTGCAGTCCTATAATATTATAAATATAGTTCCTGATCCTGTTTTTTAGGGATCCTGTTAAAATATATATAAAAATATTTCCAAAGAACATTAAATCCTAAAAAAAAGTTTAAAATACTCTGCACTTTATTTTGAAATGTTTAATTTTTTACAAAGTTTAAAATAGATATCATGAAAATTAACACTTCCTTTGTTAGGACTGAAGTGGAAATATTTCCAGCAACTTAAGATTATAAAGCATTGGCTTAAAGGGAGATTTACTAAATAACACAAGTTAGATCTGGAATATAAAATGGTATATATTAATATACAAGTTCTTAAGTTAATTAATTCAAATTCCGTATTTTTGCCAAAGTGTACAATGGAGTGCAGCCCATATCCGCACTGCCATTTCCGCATCCGGTGGCCAGCTCACCGGACCTTGTTGCACTGTGCCGAGGAGAACTGAGTTGTTATTGCTGCTGCCTCCTGCTGGCCGGGTGTTAACTTGCATGTTAGATTGTGCGTGCAGCTTAATTAGTTGCAAACTGTTTTTCATCATCATCAGGTCAAGGGAGTTTTCTGCATGCTTAGCACACGTCGAAGTGGCAGCTCGGTGGGCAAAAGGGGCAGGGGGCAAACTTTGTGCGTTGTGTTTTTCTCATCAACATTAAGCAAATTGACACTGAAGGCATTTAGTCAAGTTAGGGGCACTTTGAGCGCTTATCTTTTAATCGACTTGCCTTAATTCATCACCCTGGCAAAACTCACACACACACCGGAGCACACACACACACACAGATGGACAGAGGGAATCGAGACCAATATTGATTTCTAATATTTATGCAATTCCATTTTACAAATTTGCATACCAAATCCTGATTGCTAGGGGACTTTGAGGCACCCACATACACACACATCCTGAGAGTTGCCGGTAAAAGTCAATGGTTTTCCCCCATTTCTCGATATCTCTCGCTTTCCGTTTGACTGTTTGCCAGCCGCAAACACAATGAATGAGGGGACAGGAAAGGTGGAAAAGCCTGGAAAAGCTGGGAAACCCGAGGAACCCTGGCACTTGACGCGATCCGACAACAGTCGATTAGTTAGCCAGACAGACAACCGGATAGACAGTCGGACATTATGGACAGATAGTGCTTTTTGTTCACTGTAATCACAGCCAAAGTAACAACAATGGCGACTGGCAATTTTCAAAATGAAAACATAAAATAATAAATACGATTTGACAGCGCTCTGTGGATATCTGCAGCTGTATTGTGTAACCAATAGATACTCGTAGTTTTTGCGGAATGTGTGGGTGGCAGTGGTATCGGTAGTGGTGGTTAAACCGCCCACTCAGTTTCCGTTTCCGCTGTGTGTGTATGTGTGTGCGTGTGTAGTAGAGTGTGTGCGAGCATCTACATAATCATATTATGCTTGACTGACACGACAAACCAAGCGCACAAATGTGGGTCCAACTGCATTGAGCTGGCTGAGCTGAGGAGGCGACTGCAGAGCAGAGATTCAAGTAATTTGACAGGCGACATACATTTTCGGGTGCACACACATGCACTGTAACAGCCACACGCGCACACCCACATCCATGCACGCGGAGAAAATCTTGATGGTTTTTCAAGCCATATATAAAAAATATCAAGTGGTATATATTACAAACAAACTAATGAAAAAGTCTTTAATCAAGTATTATTCAGCTTGAATTTAAATATCTTATTCCTTTGATAAGAATTGTGGAACCTCATTGAAAAAACTAATAATACCGCTCTATAAGGTTTTTTAATTCTGTATAAAGTATAAAAATGGGTTTACTTTGTCTAGAAAGTCCGAATTAAATATAACAAAATTTGAAAATCTATAAAAATGAAAATATATATGATAATGATATATCTCTTCTTATTTGTAATGCCACTTAATTCATAGGTAGATATTTTTAAGAGTTATTCCGAGATCGAAATGGTACAGTACCCACTGCTTTCTCCCAGTTATTTAATAGGGAACGAGAAAGGGCGAGGGAAACAGCTGCGCAAATCTGTTAGCCAGTGAATTGATGAGGGGCAAAAGCGATAAAAAGGCTTTTGCATTGGTCTGAGCCTCGGAATGGGAAATGGGAAAAGCTGCCTGCCTGCCTGCCATGATATGGGAAACTGCCCGTCCGACAGACAGACAGACAGTGCGAGAGGGACAGCGAGACAGACAGTCGGGCAGAGAGGGAAAGGGATGGCAGACAGTTGGAGAGACAGTGCCACCTGGCAGCTGCCAAAATTGCAAAATTGAAATTGAAATGCGACTGCTGCTGTTTCTGCTGCTGCTCCACATACACACACACACACAGACACACGGTTACATCCAGCGCACGGATGCAACTCACAGATACACACTCCTGCATGCATAATACGCATACGCACCGTGTGCACTGCAATCGTCTGTGGCTGTCGCAAAGACAAGCCAAAGCAATTAATGTAATGAGCAGCAGCATGTCAGAGTAACAGCAACGTCGACGTCGACATTTTTGCACAAGAATTTTCAATCAGCAGACAACATTCATTCACACCACGGCTAAGGGAGTGGAGAAAGGTGAAAGCAGATAGAGCATAATGTGCAAAGGCGTCCAATGTAATTGTTTAAAACCCAGCTACTTAAGTGCACTGGATACGGTCCTGCCATCCACCATTTCCCCCTTCCCAAACAAAAGTCCAATCAGGCCTGCATTAATGAGGCTGTGGATAGTAGAGGGGGGGGTGTGGGCTTTGCGAAAATGCATGCATTCATTTGCATTTATGTTTTGTGCCAACTAATTTGAAGGCTCTTTGGCCGGGCAACAAAACAAAATCAGCGACGACAAGCCCCTCTTGACGAGACATGCCACCTGGGCACCAAGTGCATCTAGAGTTGTTGCAACAAAGGCGGCAAAGCTACCCCTTTTTTGCCACTTGCATACAATATGTGCATACTCATTAGTTTGGAGTGCTTCCATCAACACGCCAAGACACCAAGACGAAGAAGCAGAAGATATGTTGTCGTCTCTAGAACTCACCCCCTTTCAAATGGTTGAAAAAAAAAACCACCCCCTTTTCCTCCATTCCTACCCCTTCTTTAAATAAACAAACCCTTTGCGCCTTCCTTTTAAGTTGCAGCTAATTGTTGTTGCCGGCTGGAGTTTCAGACTCTCTTTTTTTCGAAGCCTTTTTCCAGCTCATAAATTTTTTTTCACATACTGCGTTTCTTTTTTATCATCATCTGCAGCCTCATCTTTCAGTCAGTCGACTTCCAATGTCAACCGGCAGCGGCTTTTGTTTGACGTCGCCCCCGTCTCATGAATAACTGATTAAAACCATTTTCGGTTTGAGTTTTCCTTTTATTTTCCCTCTATTTTCCTGTTATGTTTTTTCCAGTAGCTGTGGGCGGATTGAATAGGTTTTGGATAGCCGGCTGCGCTTTCATTTATAATGACTCGGCTCTGGGAAGCCAAAATGGACAGAAGAGTGCAATGTCACCAGTGGTGCGTTGCTTTCGGGTGGTGCAGCTTTGGCCTTTGAAAACGCCTCGGTCGCAGATGATAAATAGCTGCAGCATGAGTGGCTTTCGCTGGGCCAAGGAAAAATGATGCAGCTGTCAATTATGTTTGGGTTAAAACCATCCACAGCTGGGATTTGTTGGGCCACTGTTTTTATATAAAATCCCATGAGAATGTACAAACCATACAAGTAAAACTTACCGATATCTTGTTAGTATATGGACAAAAACGACGAGCAAGTGCAAATATATTAAATATATTTTTAAGATAATAACTGATTTACTACTCATATAATTTGTTGTGTTTTCAGTGATTTTTCCATGCTAAGTATTGGATCATAAAAGTCATTTCTAGTCCGGATTTATGTCGTCGTAATTTAACTCTATATATACAATTTAAAAAGCAATTAAAAAAGGACATATTAAACATGAATGCTCGTAAACAAACATTTACAATTTTTTCATGAATTTTACAAGAAACAACTTTATTAATTTTCCAATAAATAAATTCTGCTGACCAATTATTCCAAGAACTACTGAATTTTCGTCTCTTCCAAAATGCCAGTTACTGATTTCACTTAAATTTAAAAGTAAATTTTCCCAAAGACACCTAAATGCAAATGTGGCTGCGGGCTTGATGGCAAGTTGAACGTGAAAAATATCATTTTACCAGCACTTTATGTGAGTAAATATTTCATATTTCCCGGCCCTTGCCAACGGGACTGAACCTCAAACGTTCAGTTAAAGTTTCCATCGCCTTGCTGCATCAATTGTGCTGCCATAAAACTCTTCAGCCAACTATTCTGGCTCATAAATACAACATTATTTCGCCAACGTAAATCGCAGCGGCAGCAGTCGTCGTCGCTTGTCTGCGAGCGTCTCAATTCACTGCACATTTTGCAAATAACAATCGCATTTTTTGAATAATTCAAATCCACTTTGTTGCCCGTCTATCTGGCTCTGTCTCTCTCTATCTCTTTTTCTGCGAATATATATTGCTCTTTCTCTCCCAGCCAGTGTCTTTGAATCGAGGAAAACGGTCGTTGTGGCATAAGAAAAGCGCTGAGCATTTTCCGTATGTTTTTGCTTTTGTTATGGCCGCATGAAAAATGTATAGCGCACTTTTGTGCGTTGGCATACACACATACTATCGCATTTAGTGCTCACCAACACCAGTGCGCAATTAGAGCAGCGCACCAACACCATCGCAGGGGCATTCAAATATTTAAGCCTTGCATTATTAATGACAATTTTTTAGTTTCTTTATCTGCCCGCCATTTGTTCGCGTCTTTTTATGCGATTGCGAGATTAAAATTTATATTTAAATTTGGCATTTAAATTAAAAACCAAATTGCACATCGCTGTGAGCAATGGACACATATATTCTTTGTACATTGTACAGAGAGAAAAGTTAAGCTAGAAAGTTTTTTTAAAGAATTACTTAATAAACAAATGCACTAATTAGTAATATATGGGAAAACAACAGAGTTTTAAAATCCATATATAATTTTAAATAGGAAAAATTATTTTCAAGCAACAAAAATAAAGGTTAAAAATTGCATTTTTTCTTTTAAAAAATGTGAAAAATCAGCTTTCACTATTGTTGCCCGTGCACATTTTCTTTTTTGCCAACTGCCATTTGTTGCCGTGTCCAGTCGCTGATTTCATTTAGTTGCTTGCCGGAGTGATAGAGCTCCGGAAGCTGGAGCCCGGGGAAAGGTTCAACGGGTCCGGCCACCCACAATTCAAAAATCAATTTTCATTTGCAAAACGATTACATTCACATTCATTCAATGTTCGTTGGTTCGCTCGCAGTTTCCTCTTCTTTTTTTCTGCAATTTTTTTTTGTTTTTTTTTTTGCAGCCCAACGAGCGTTTTCCATGTGTGTGGGTGTGCTATCGGTTGCCTTACACTCGAATGAACTTTTATTCAATTTGCAAAGCAACCACAAGCTGCACAATAGCCGTTTTAAACACTCGAACAACCAGTCAGCGAGCGAACGGGCATTTCGTCATTCCAGCAGAAATGGGAAACTGCAGCCCAGGAACCCATCGAAAAGCCACCCGAAAACCCCCCGGAAAACCCCCTGGAAAACCCAACAGCCCACCCTTTTCCGGAGGAGCACCTACATCTCTCGTCACTGCCATTTGCATGTCCAACTGTCTGCATTTTGCCGTCGTTCATTTAAATGCAGCGCTCGTTCTTTTGCAATTTTTCGGCTGTTGTCTTACTGCTTTTCCTATTTTTTTTTTGTTTTTTCACAAAACTTAAAATCTATTTATTCATGCGTTTTGCTGCAATTTCGGAACGTCAAAGCGTCATAAAAATTCCAGTCTGTATACCCGCGCTGGGAACAATCATGTTTAATATATTAGCATTGATTTTCGCATTGTACCGAAAGCCCCGACATAATGGGCCAACTAAAGACTGACGCTACCAGAAGAATGTATGTAAAAATAAAACAAATAATAAACAAAACAATGGCGATGGCGAGGGGAAAGGCAGTTGGGAAACAAAAGAATGCGCTCGTAAAACCGAGATTTAGGCCCGGCCACATTTGTGACCAAAATATATACAGAAAATATACAGGAAGTGTGTGCGGGCACAAAAGGAAAAGTTGGAGATGGTGGATAGAGCTCTGCTCATTTTATGCGCTAACTGAATCAGCCCGAAAACCATTAACTGAGGCCATTTTATTCAATTTGGCTGGCCCCGAAATAAAAAAAAGGAAAAATAAAGGAAAAAGGAGGCGGAAACGGAAGTATGTACGCAGGTTACACAACAACAGGAGGACCAGCAAAATGGCCAGGAGATGGTAAATGGAGAATGGAGACAGGAACTGCTGGCTTCACTGTTACTACACTCTGCTACGTGTGACAACAATAAAAGTTTTTATTGCCGCCGCACACAGATGCGACTGGGTACACAGATACACTGACAAACGGGTGGGAAATGGAGGGAAAACTGGAGAAAACGACTGGAGACAAAGAGAAATTAGCCCCCGTTTCGGGTGCGACTGCCGCATTATGCATAGAAAAATCTCCCATACTCGCCCTTATCTTCCATAAACTTTTCAAAACACAAAACGTTGGAATCTCCGCATTTCAACTACCGCCGCTGACAACAATAAGTCCGCTGGGCTTTCGCAAAACAATGATGGCCCAAAGGACATTTGTCCATCAGGAGCAGGATAACACGAGCCTCCCCTGCGAAAACCTCTCCTGGCACTCAGGTGCCAACACTTTTGGCCTCTGACTAACTGGTAGCCAGTCATCGAAGATACAGCAAATGGAAGTTTCTAAAAGATTGGAATGGCTTATGAGCTTTTGGCTTATTCAATTAACATTAAGTTGAGGGCTACAACACTATCTTCATAAAAGGACAGACATGAACAAGGTGCACCTCCTTACAAAAAGGAAAGGAGACTCAACAACAAATTCATAGAGGTATCACAGGTATCACGGGATATAATAACAAAAGTTATGGATTCTGGGAGTGCAATTTAGGGCTCCCTTTTCTGGAAGCCATTGGAAATGTGGAAAAATCAAACGTGAAAATGGGTTACAATTTAGACGCTTTTTAAAAAGGAAAATTTATATTTAATATATCAGAGAATTCAACCACAAACTCAAGGAGGTATCCCACATCAAAATCGGGATCCAATTACTCAAGTAATGGTATCTGGAAGTGCAGTTTTGGGCTCCCTTCTGGAAGCCATTGGAAATGCGGAAAAATTGAACATGAAAATGGGCTAAAATTTGGACCATCTTTAAAAAGGAAAATTTAAATGTAGGTTATCGGAGAATTCAACCACAAACTCAAGGAGGTATCCCACATCAAAATCGGGATCCAATTACTCAAGTTATGGAATCTGGAAGTGCAGTTTTGGGCTCCCTTCTGGAAGCCATTGGAAATGCGGAAAAATTGAACATGAAAATGGGCTAAAATTTGGACCATCTTTAAAAAGGAAAATTTAAATGTAGGTAATCAGAGAATTCAACCACAAACTCAAGGAGGTATCCCACTTCAAAATCGGGATCCAATTACTCAAGTTATGGAATCTGGAAGTGCAGTTTTGGGCTCCCTTCTGGAAGCCATTGGAAATGCGGAAAAATTGAACATGAAAATGGGCTAAAATTTGGACCATCTTTAAAAAGGAAAACTTAAATGTAAAATATAAGAGAATTCGACCACTAACTCATAGAGGTATCCCACTTCAAAATCGGGATCCAATTACTCAAGTTATGGAATCTGGAAGTGCAGTTTTGGGCTCCCTTCTGGAAGGCATTGCACTATGGGGAATTTGCTCACTTTTTGTGGCATTAATTAATATCTTAAGAACAAAGCAACATTTAAAAGTTTTGTTTTTAGAATTAAGTATATAAAATTTAAAGGAAGTAAATTAAAAAAAGATGGGCGTAGTCCCGCCTTTTTTTTAAGAAAAAAAAATTTTTTTTTCTTGTCAATAAAATAAAAAAAATTTTTTTTCTTGAATTTTTTTTTAAGAGACCAAACTGATTTGAAAAAAAAATTTTGCCTATTTTTATTTCCCATTTTTTTAGTGAAATTGTAATTTTTTGTATTGTGATCACTATAATTCTTAACAAAAATACTAAAATCCTATATATCAACGTTAAGTAAGTGAAATGATGTTGTAAAATAATTTTAAAATAATCGTTTTTTAATAAGAAATATAACTGCACACTGTTTTTCTTAAGATAACATCGAAACTGGCATTTACCAGACAAAAATGAGGAAAATATACCATATTAGGTAGAGGTCTTTAAAGCTAAATTTTAGAGAAAGTGCGCAAAAGTGCACTTTTATACTAACCGAGCTCAATGAGAATTAAATTCTCTACAAGATAAAAAAGGTTTCAGAGGTGGAAACTGCTGGAATCACTTTGTAGCTCTATTTAAAAATACAAATTAACTTAAAGATTTTGATTTTTTTGAGGTTAGAACTAGAACACGAATATACGAGCACCACAATCAATAAATACAATATTAAGGTCACAAACACAAGTTACAAGTCCCTCTGATTGGATGGTATTTCAAAAACCTCAGAGCTATGTTTAATTTTACACTTTTTGACAATTTAAACTATTAAGAATAATAGGCGCTTTACCAGCGCTGCCACCTCGTTGAAATAAAAACAGGCTTTAACAGCTGATAACTTAACAGTGGTGCGTACTGTTAAACTTTTCTGTTAGTAACATTAGATATTGATGTTATCGTGATGCATTCTGATAAACAAAACCTATTTTTAACGACTTTTAAAAAATGGGTTTTGGCCAAAAAAAGTGGTCAAATTCCCCATAGTGCATTGGAAATGCGGAAAAATTGAACATGAAAATGGGCTAAAATTTGGACCATCTTTAAAAAGCAAAATTTAAATGTAGGTTATCAGAGAATTCAACCACAAACTCAAGGAGGTATCCCACTTCAAAATCGGGATCCAATTACTCAAGTTATGGAATCTGGAAGTGCAGTTTTGGGCTCCCTTCTGGAAGCCATTGGAAATGCTGAAAAATTGAACATGAAAATGGGCTAAAATTTGGACCATCTTTAAAAAGGAAAACTTAAATGTAGAATATAAGAGAATTCGACCACTAACTCATAGAGGTATCCCACTTCAAAATCGGGATCCAATTACTCAAGTTATGCAATCTGGAAGTGCAGTTTTGGGCTCCCTTCTGGAAGCCATTGGAAATGCGGAAAAATTGAACATGAAAATGGGCTAAAATTTGGACCATCTTTAAAAAGGAAAATTTAAATGTAGGTTATCAGAGAATTCAACCACAAACTCAAGAAGGTATCCCACATCAAAATCGGGATCCAATTACTCAAGTTAAGGAATCTGGAAGTGCAGTTTTGGGCTCCCTTCTGGAAACCATTGGAAATGCGGAAAAATTGAACATGAAAATGGGCTAAAATTTGGACCATCTTTAAAAAGGAAAATTTAAATGTAGGTTATCAGAGAATTCAACCACAAACTCAAGGAGGTATCCCACATCAAAATCGGGATCCAATTACTCAAGTTATGGAATCTGGAAGTGCAGTTTTGGGCTCTCTTCTGGAAGCCATTGGAAATGCGGAAAAATTGAACATGAAAATGGGCTAAAATTTGGACCATCTTTAAAAAGGAAAACTTAAATGTAGAATATAAGAGAATTGAATTACGAACTCATAGAGGTATCCCACTTCAAAATCGGGATATAATTACTCAAGTTATGGAATCTGGAAGCGCAGTTTTGGGCTCCCTTCTGGAAGCCATTGGAAATGCGGACAAATTGAACATGAAAATGGGCTAAAATTTGGACCATCTTTAAAAAGGAAAACTTAAATGTAGAATATAAGAGAATTGAATTACGAACTCATAGAGGTATCCCACTTCAAAATCGGGATATAATTACTCAAGTTATGGAATCTGGAAGCGCAGTTTTGGGCTCCCTTCTGGAAGCCATTGGAAATGCGGACAAATTGAACATGAAAATGGGCTAAAATTTGGACCATCTTTAAAAAGGAAAACTTAAATGTAGAATATAAGAGAATTGAATTACGAACTCATAGAGGTATCCCACTTCAAAATCGGGATATAATTACTCAAGTTATGGAATCTGGAAGCGCAGTTTTGGGCTTTCTTCTGGAAGCCATTAGAAATGCGGAATAATTGAACATGAAAATGGGCTAAAATTTGGACCATCTTTAAAAAGGAAAACTTAAATGTAGAATATAAGAGAATTGAATTACGAACTCATAGAGGTATCCCACATCAAAATCGGGATCCAATTACTCAAGTTATGGAATCTGGAAGTGCAGTTTTGGGCTCCCTTCTGGAAGCCATTGGAAATGCGGAAAAATTGAACATGAAAATGGGCTAAAATTTGGACCATCTTTAAAAAGGAAAATTTAAATGTAGGTAATCAGAGAATTCAACCACAAACTCAAGGAGGTATCCCACTTCAAAATCGGGATGCAATTACTCAAGTTATGGAATCTGGAAGTACAGTTGTGGGGTCCCATTCTAAAAGCCATTAAAAATAAGAAAAAATCGAACATTTTTATGGTTAAAAATATGACCAATGTTTAAAAGAAAAATTTTAATGCAAGTAAACTAGGCACAGCTCTGAAATCATGACTCATTTTTTCATTTTTGTTAAATGTGCAATTGTCAATCCTAGAAGTTAAAGAAAAATTCTCCGAAATTCCCATAAAACTTAAACACAATTTATTTTTGAACCTTAAAATGCCTTTCTATTTAACTTCCAGAAACTGTTTACATACTTATTTTACTTGCATGTGAATGCATATTTATCAAAACGATAGAAAATAAGATTTTGCAAGAAAACCAGGAAAACCAACTGAATCAAATAATAAAATGCTAAACTCACATCTGCCTTAATATGAATTTTCATTACTTACTAATCATGTGGTTTCTTTGAAAATTGAAATCAGAGTTGGCCGTAAGCACTTCCAAAGAACGTTATTTCAATTATAGTGCAACATTAAAAGCATACATTATTCGGGGAATGCATCAGACTGATTAAACGGCATTCTTAGGAAATATATATTTAATACAAATATTTCTGTTTTCATTTCCTTAATATGTAAAGAAGAAAACTATGGTAACTGAAACAGAAAACGTTTCCATTTTGATCTATGCCAAATGGCTCTCCGCTGTTTTTCCGCTTTTCCTTTAGCATTTCCAGCTGCCCTGCTGATGACGCTAACAAATGATCAGAATTTGAGCAGCGTTTTGTCCATCGCACTTGGCCGCTCTCAAGTGGCCGCCTACGTGTGCCACATGCACAATGGAACGAAAGTCCCCAATCCCCCCCCCCCCAAAAAAATCCTCACAGTCTTTGTTTTTGAAAAATTGTCTACTTCATTTGGGTCGCTCCAAACGAGAATGGCCATGAAATATAACAGTACTCATTATGTTGGGATTACGATGCAATCAACGCAGAAAAAGTGTCAGTCAAATAAATCACTCGCCAAACATGAGGAATGGAGCGTCTGCAGGGGCGTACCAGGAACTGTTACTGGAAGGGGGGTTGGTTTTGGGTCTGGCTCTTATTTTTCGGCCGCCTTGACAGGCCAAGAACGACCAAAAAAAAAAACAAAAGAAGGAAGAATATATATTTTGGGTATTCCAGGCCAGGCGCAATGTCAACATCAACAGTTTCAACATTCTGCGTCTGTGTGTGTTTAAAGGGCCTGAGTGACTGGGGGGGGGTGTAAAAACGAAAGCGTAGTTGAAACTGACAGCAACGATGACGCCGGGAAAAGCGGGAAAAGCGGGGAAAATCCAGCGGTTGAGGCTGTCACACTGTTTGCTCCCCGGGATAGCTGAAGCCCATTCCATCCATCCAACGCCTGACTTTTCGAGGGGCGGGAACTGAGCCAACTGAGTGGCAAATTTTTTTTAATTATTCAGTGGCCAGCCGAGAGGTTAGATTTCTCAAAAACGGCAGAGACAAAAAATAAACGCAAGTGGGTTTGACAGACCATCGGAGTGGAGTTTAATCGATTTGCATGACTGAATCTTGGGAAAGCAATTTAAATATTAAATTAGGCACTTTCCGAGATCAAGCAAAATCGCCTATCAATCATTGTCTAGCCATAAAAGTTTAGATACGCAGTTTTAGTGGATTTAAAATGTTAAGACATCGTAGCAAGCCATTTGGCAGGTCTAAATAATTTATTTAAAAGCTGGAAAAGAATTGACACTCTATGAAGGCCCTTATTAATGCGGAACCCATTGTATTTTAGACATGTCAAAAGGTATTCCAACTGTTATAAACCATTTATATAACAAGTATTGGAAATGTTTTCTATAGTTTTTTCTATTAATTTTAAAATTTGGAGTCATTAACAAATTTTTTTCTGTAAGTTATAAAAGTATTTACCCCATACTCAAGCTTTTACCATAAAGAAGTCTTAGAAGTCTTAAGTACTAGAATTATAGCAATTAGAAAATTAGAACGAAAATCTTTCTAAAATGGAACAGTAAAACCCTATAATTTCTGTGATTGTAGGAAATGTAAATAAATATACAAGAATTTAATACATATTTATATCTTGCTATCCAATTTTGTTTTAAACTCTATTGAGCAAAAAGCTTATGAATATTTTGTTTAATTTAATTACAAACAAACCCCCGAGTGGCAGCTTTCCTCGTGAACAGGGCTTCCATTTTGGCCGCTGCGTAAGCTAACCCTAAGCTCCATTTATAATGCTCCTTGCACTCTGTAATCCGTGACCGCGATAATCGCCTCTGGTCTGGCATAAAACTCAATTTCCCACAATTTGCCCCGTCGACTGGCAACAATGGCACAACAAATGAGCAAGCGATTTGCTTGTGTCAGCGTAGGTCCAGCGGTACAGTGGAGCCCCGCAGCATCATCATCATCATCATAGTAGTATGCCACGCCCCCAGCAACTTCAGGGATACTGTGGTGGGGTGGCCAGAGCTTATCTCGGTTTCATTACAGTTATTGTCGTTGTCATCAGTTTGCCATGTGCCACAATGTTGCACAGAAGGCAACTTCAGCTGCAACTGCAACTGCGAGTGCGAGTGCGACTGTGAATGCTGCTGCCTTTTGCCACCCCATATTTCCCAGAGATTTTCCTTCAGCTTTTCCAGCCCCCTTTCTTCATCTTCTTCGGCAGTTTCCACTTCTTAGCTGAGCAACAACAAGGGCCACACTTCCGCTGGCTGCTTGAAATAAAAACTTGCTTGATTCATACAAAAGGGGGGAAAGCTGGGTGGGGGGTTGAGAAAATTGCACTGCAGCACCGCAACAAAAGCTGCACACACACACACGCAAGTACAACATCTAAATGCAATGCCATAGAAAAAATGCAAAAACGCAGTTTCCGTGCAAAACAAAAATAGCGAGAGAGAAAAAGCAGAAAGCTGGTATAAAATAAAAATGCTCGTACATAATATAAGTGTAAGCGTCGATTTGGGGGCGTACTGCGGGGGCGTGGCAAACCAGCTTCACACTTAAACACGTACAGAGCCCGCGGCATTCGACGTCTTCGACTTGCCAATGCCAAAACCACCCACAAGCCACCCAAAAACCAACCCAACCACCCAACCACCCAACCACCCAACCACCCAACCACCCATCAACCCATCAGCCTTCGCCTCACATTAAGCCAGCGCTTAAAAGTATGCTACAGGATTTCGCATTTGCTTAAAAGCTGTTTCGACCGATTCGTAGGGATTATTTGATTGCGAGGCGTTTGCATAAATTGATTCCCCCAGCAAAAGCAGCAGCTGCACTTCTAAATTCTTCTGGTCCGCCTGCCAGTTGGGTCTGATTTATTACACTCGTTTCGAGCCCTGTGGTTGCTGGCCAGCAAAATGGACAATGCTCCCCTCTGCCTAATGCGGAATACGTTAAATAATAAATAAATATAATGAAATATATGTGTGGGCTGTGGACCGAGTGCATGTCTGGCTGTCTCCTGGTTAGGCATAAATTCATTTTATCTGGAGCCGCAAAACGAAAATTGCATCAAAACAAAGGTTGCCTACACAGGGCAAAAAATTATCAACCATTTAGTAGTTACCAAAATAGCTGCTGTCTATAAGGCACTCACAAAAAATATTAGTATCATCTCAATTAGGAAATAAGTAATATTTTTAATGTACTATAATTGAATATAATACTTTTCCAATGTGATTTAATAGATAATGATAATTAAATATTCCAAAAATCTAGTTTGATGTGAAATTTAAAGGTCAGTTTCTCTTTAAATCAGAATATAAATAAATCAATATTTAATTAAAAGATATCAATTTATAAATATCACTACCATTTCCGTTATACCAGCGACCTTTGCTGACCTTAAAATATTCATCAAGGTAAAATGCATATATAAAAGAGGGTCCCATTTTCCTCTGTGCATTCCCGCCCCCTCAAAACGCCCCCGCCAGCACCAATGGGTCAACAGTTTCGGTAGCTGTTTGGCGGTGACGTTTTTGTATAATTAATTTTTCTTGTTCAGTGGTTTTGTACAATCAACATTCGATGTAAAAACATTGCAAACAACTGCCACGCATACAGGCGCACTTAAAGCGGACACCCACACACATGCACATACCACCGCAGGACAACGAGCAACAACAAACTGCTGCACTCCTGGGACCTGGACCAGGTCCTCCGCCACGTCCTCGTCCTCGTCCTCGTCCTCGATTTCGTCCTGGCTGCTTGCATATGCATGCGAAAATGTTAAAGCAAATAAGAAAGAGTGTGAAAACGAGCAGCTTGCCATGTAAACAAGTAAACCAATAAGTGCATTGGTGTGTATAAAAAGGATATACACGATGGCCAGGACGAACCCTTCGAGTGTGTGGCTTTAAAAACTGACCAACTAAATCCCCGGTCTCAGTTGCAGCTTCACTTCAGCTAAGCCTTCGTCCTCGGGCAAAAAGCCCGCCCACAAAATCCCGAAAAAAACGCCACCCCCCCCACGATTTCTCGAATATAAAAACCAAATTGTTTAATGAATTACGCGAAGCTCGTGCTGCCTTTTCTTGTTGTTGTTTGCACAATTTGTTTACGCAACGCGTGACGCTTAAATGCTAAATAATGCAAATGTAAATGCGCTGCCATTGTTTGAGTTCGCATTTATTTGTCCTTCCCGCTCGCTGATTTCTGTATCCGTGCAATCCCTTTTTTCCTTATAAGCTGGTAATTATGGCAGGGCTTCGGCGAATCCTTACGCAGTTGGCACAGCACGCTAATAAATTCCCTAATAAAACAACAGAGATTTTGCTTATGCTGCCAAAGGCATTTCAACCTTAATTGCGTGGGTCTCGTGATTGTGAATTCCTTGATTGTTTCTCTTTGATCGAATGAATTAATAAGGGCCCATACTGGCATTTTTGGAAATTATATTTTAGAAGGAAATATTTTTAAAGGCAAAATATTTTTATAATGTTGAAAAATGCTTTAAAAATCTCTGTTCATCTAAAAAATCTTACTTAAAGGCTCATTTTATCTTCATTTATTTTTGCAACTGAGCTCCATAAATCTTTTCTAAAAGGGCATTCCATCTTCGTTTACTTGCACAATCGAATTTCCTTCTTCGATTTTGTTTTAATTTTCTTCGTCATCGTGCCGCAATAAACATGAAGGAAAATTAACATATTTTCGTTGTTTTCCTCAGCCATTTCTTCGTTTTTGTTTGCACTCTGATCGATTTGGGCCGCGTAACTAACGAGAAAACAGGACCGCCCTTTCCATTTTTGGGTAACTTTACAATTGGTCAGGCCTTAAGCCGTGGAACATTTTCAAGTGAATCCCCCTCAACCGAATTGCGGCTCTAACTTATGATTCGCGAAAAAATTACATTAGAATTGCAAATTGGCGGCGGTGGCATTCAACATGGCTAAATAAAAGTTGTGTCTCTCTGCCATGGGTGGAGTCATGTGGACTTGAGTGGGGGTGGGCCTGTGGGTGTGGGTGTGCCGACAACAAACAAACTCAAACATTTATGACAATAACTTCTTAAATGCTTTGTTCTTGCCGCTGTCGTCGGGCTCTCGGAGTGGATTCCGCCAAGGCCCTGCAATCCTCCAATCTTCAAAGCCCCCAAACCCCACGAAAAAAAAACCCCCCCAAAAGTTATATAAGGACCGGCTGGATGCTTGGCTTTTTCGGGTCCAGCTTCTCGACGTTGAATTGAATTACTTTTGCGCCAGTTGAAATTTCAATTGGCAGAGGAGGCGAGAGACATGGCACATGTGCAGCCATATGCAATGCACTGGCCGGAAACGGAAATGCACGCTGCCATTTTAGCATGCCGCCCGCACACACACACACACAAAAGAGAGAGAAAGAGAGGAAGCGGGGCATACAAATGAGGCGTTGAATAATTGAAGACATAAATTCGCACTTGCACATACCAAAAAAAAAGTTTTTATTGTTGCCGGCTTCTGGGCTCTCAGCTCTCGACTTCCGCTGGAAATTTTCCCCTATTTTCCCAGCCAGCCCAATTCACTTTTTATTCTTATGTATTTTGCATTGCTCGCTCCCTGGCAGCATGTTTAATTCCCAATCTCGGGCACAGCTCGGCGACCTGGCCACCTTTGCACTCCAGAGAGCCCCGCCCCCTTTGGCAACCTCCTGCAGGATCCCCAGCTCAGTGACCCTCGGAAGGAGCAGGTTCAGTGCAGTAGCAGCAAAAGCAGTAGCGGTGGAGAGTTGCTCGTTTAACTTTCATGAAATTATAATTTGCTTTGTAATTCGAGCATCCTTAGCAGCGATGACGGGCCAGCCAGGACCAAAAGGAGCAGCAGGACCTTCACAGAACATAGAACCCAGTAGCCAGTACGCAAAGCATATAACTACACATTGAAAATATTTTAATTAACGAAAATTGTTCTGCAAGTTGTTTTATATGGCCGTAGAGCAACTTTAACTGCTGCCAGATTGGTATAGAAAGAAAGGTCCCTGGGAACTACCCTTCGCTGAGAAAACCAATCCCATTAGAAATCTCAATTCCACTCGCAAGTCCCTGCAAAAATATTGAGCAGCTGCTTCCATTCTTGGATTCAAACACACACACACACACTCGCTGTGTGGAGGAGTACATATATCTTACTTATGCTCGCAAAGATTAAAAGTTTTTCAGTGCAAGTTCTTGCCTAAGCTGTAACATCTTTGTATGGCCCCAATGGACCCCCTTTAACCCGCCCTTGCCTTTTCTTTTTTTTTCTGCTGCTGCCTTTTTTTATGTGTATAACCCGCTCAAGTTGTTTGGCCTGCCGCAAAATGCGAGTGTGTGTGTGTGGGGGGGTGGAGGTCCTTTGGGTCGAGCAGGCGAACCTTTTCAAATCCGAAATCGATATTAATTAAATTTTAGTAGCTCACACGAAGAGCTCAAGAAATCTCCGTCACACAAAAAAAGAACCAAGAGAAAGCAGAGAAAAGTGACAAAGTTTTTGCGGCCAGCTTATTAAAAGTGATGACAAGCTGTGGCCCAAAAAGAAAACTGTGTGCGAAAACTGCTTTCATTAGGGTTATAATGGAGATTGACGCCGCTTAAAATGCAAGTTTATCTTTCGGCATGGCCAAAGCAAACTTTTGCTTGTCCAGCAAATTGATAAGTGGGATAATCCCGGGCCAGAAACTAATTTGAAAATGCTTAAAATATCGGCTGGCAGGCCATCACAGTGTGATGTAATGATCTGGGGAATATTAGATTAGACTTCCGGTCAATCCAATCAAATTAAAAAGCAAAGGCCCTGTGACAAAGGAATTTTTTGTGTAAATATTAACTCTTTCGTGCTGCGTGTGCCCTGACCTTTTGAGGTGTCCTGTCCTGTCCCTTTTGAACCTTAACCCCTTGCTCACAGTGCGTGCCCTTAGATTTTGAGCCATTTCATTTGCTTTTTTCCATTAATAGTTGATCTACTAAGCCAGAGGCATAAGCTATGCAAAAGCGTTTTTCATCATTGGCCATTTGCCATTCTCTCTCTCCGTATCTGTATCTGTATCTGTATCTCTGCATCTGTTTCTATATCTTTCGACCCTCATCTCCTCGACTGCCCCATTTCACAACTCTATACACAACAATTTAATATTCATACTTGCGTTCCAGTCGTGCAGCTAATGTCGGGGTTTGGTTTTGGTTTCGGTTTTGCCACTGCCACTGCCAATTCCACTGCTGTTGCTGCTTTGGCATAACAAATCAAGTTGCGGATTATAAATGGAATCCTTTTTTAATTGAAATATATATCCTGTGCCTCGACTCGCACGAGTGCGCCTCATTAATGCGCCACTCGACCGTCCTTCCCTCGCTTTTGTCTCTGAAAGGATTCGATTGATGCGTTTTTGATTGCAAGTTCACCGCAAACAGATCGCCCGACTGCAAGGCTATGTGGCACAGTTGCGGTTGAAATTATAGCATTTCCCTGTCAAATGGACATGTCAAAATGTTAATTAGTTTGGTTAGAGCAATATGAAATCGATGTAATGGTGGAAATCAATTTGGTATACTGACATTAATGGAGAAATAATGATTTGATGTGGAAATTCAATTTAAAATATATTTTTGTGGGGCTTTAAGATATATTTCACTTTAAAAAACTTAAGATATATAATTTTGTAAGCACTATTATCTCAGCCCCAGTTGTGTAGAATGTGTGAGCGAAGAAATTGAGTGGTTTGGGTCTGGACATTACTCATACGCAGCGTGTGTCGGCAGCAAAAAGCAACTTAAATTCTACTTACAGCCAAATATGTAATAAATACGAGCTTAAAAAAGTTTATCTATATTTCAACCGCACGCAGTCATGTGCTTACACACACACATATAACGCATATATGTATATTTGGTAGTCGGTGGGTTTTGTACATAAGAACTGGATGCTGTTTTTTTGCTGTCGCCCTGCGAAAGTTTTTTGAAAGATGTCCCACCCCCGGGAAACTCCTCCCCCCGCCGGCATCGCACACGTCCAGCTCGGTAAAAGTTTACTTTTTCTATACCCATTCCCAGTCACCATGTATCCCCCCAACAATATCTATCTACTGGGGCTTTTTTCGCTCTAGCACAAACGAAAAATAAGTAAGTGCCGAGTGCTGGGGACAGACTATCATTAGATGTATGACTATTCAGTTGCAGCTTTAAATCGCCGGAGTGTTTGCGTTTTTCTTCCCTATCCTCAGCATTTTTGAAGAGCGTCGGCTTCGGGGATTTTTCCCAGTTTTCCCCCTTTTCATTTCAATTTTACAGGCAGCGGCTGCCACCACAGCCACCAAAAACCAAATCCTGACAAGCCCGACGCCGTATAAATTGTCGCAATCAAGCAGGCATACAAAAGCGGGAAGCCCAAAAAACGGAGGCTATGAGTAGAATCCAAGGAAAAAAGCGTCCGAAGGAGAATCGAGAAAACCGCCGGCAAGATGAATTACTGCAAATTATCCAGTTAGAACTTCGGGGACTTTGAAACAAAACCAAAGGCGTGGATGGGCAGGATAAAGCGGTCCGCAGACGGGCGGAAGAGGGTGGGAATTGCTGACGATTTAACGAGTGGCCGGGCAGAGCTTCATCCATCTGCCGCTGCATTCATATACGGGTGTAGATAGGATGTGCATTCCCGGAATCTGACAAAGTAGCGCATTCCTTTGGATCGCTAACAAACACAATTGTTCGCATAAGCCGCAAGTCTTGAGTTGCAAAGCTTTAATTTCCGGGGAAAACCAAATAATTATGCAATTTTGGGTATCATCCGGGAAAGAACAGAGCGACGTATTATCCACTACCCCCTTTTTCCAGTTAAAAGAAAATGAATCTCAAGGAATAAACAACCATTTTGAATTTTCCCAATCATAGAACTGGAAACAAATAATGTTTAAATAATTAACTTTATAAGCCAAGCTAAATATATAACCATGAAAGAGTTTCGATTCGATCTCTACTCATAAAAATATTTGCTATAGACTATAATGATATAATAATGATAAATTCATATTTTCTTTTTGATTAAAGCTATTAGAAATGCTAAAATCTTTAACAGAAATCCTGCTCCTTTCTTTTCCTTCAGATAAAAATATCCAGTAGAGTTTCCTTGACTTAAAGTATGTACTTACCCAATATTCAAAGAGTGAAACTGCTTCCCTTGACTGTGAAAAAGTGACTGTGAGGCACTTTAACCTTTCCGCTATCCAGCCTGCTTTTCTTTTTTTTTTGGTGGTCACTGCCTAATTCTTCGGTGGGCGGGGGCTCAAATAAAAATCACCCGCAGCACTCTTTGTCGGCCACATTCATTAATGTCAACGGCAGTCGCCTCGTCTAGGACTCACTGTAATGTGCCACAAAACGCATAAAATACATACAGACGGGCACGTACATACACAGATGTCTGACACTGTAGTCATCGTCTGAATTTCTGAATTCCGTCTGTATTCTGTAGTCTGTAGTCTGTAGTCTGTAGCCTGCCCGCTGTTTTATATAACGATTACGATAATGAAGCGTCGCCGTTTCCACTGAGCGCAGCATTTTTGTACACAAAATGAGCCAAATGAATGGCCCGGCTTTTGGGCGGTTCGATGGGAGGTGGGCGGACGGGGTGGAGTGGGCGGAGGGGGCGGTCTGGGCGGCAATGGCGGTACAGCATCAACGTCTGTCGTTGATGGCTTTTTGAAGTTCTCCGCACTGGCAGGCGGCGCAATGATTGGGGATTATGACGAATTAATGAATTCAGATTTAAATAAAATTACGCGCGCCTGCTTGTTAGTGGCACACACATTTATATACACTTGCGGCCAAGATAATAGCACATTTGGGTTCTTTTAATTGCCAAAGTTGGTCAATTATCTGTGGACCCTTAAGTAAACGTTGCTTGTGTCAAGCTTTTTTGTTTAAAAGTGTGATTTTAAGTGCATTAATAAAAGGTTTTTTATAAATCTTATATGTAACACTATGATAAAAGTACTACAAACTTAAAAACACATTGATATATATTTTATTATAAAAACATAAAATTCTATATTTGTATTGTTCCTAAGTATAAGGTATTCTTTAGTATAATGCTTACATTACAAACAGCTTAAAAATATTATAGGGATCCTATATTTTTTTCTCTGTAAGCCGTTTATATTGCGAAATATTCCCACAGCGGGGATTTGCTACTATATCAACGGCTACTGTAAACAAAATTATATACATATCGGGCACCACCTCCCCCCATTTACTGTTGCTGTTCATTTAACGTTTGCTAATAGAATTAAAGTTTGCGGTTGCTGGAAATGGAATGGCGGTAGGGAGTGGGGAAATTGGAAAATCGGGAAAATGGGTGGCATAATGAGCTGGCCACCGATCCGGGGGCAGTGTAATTATGACAGCTATCGATGGGGCGAAAGGGGCCATTCGGCCATTTGGCCATCGATGGGCGGACATTAACAACAGGCCGCAATTCGAGCGCAGTGTTCGCGTTTCCAGTTTTGCCCGCTTAATTAACAACAACAATTGCAATTGTACTGCCACGCCCCCCCCCCCCCCCCCCCCCACATCCGGTAGTCCTGCGGCCCACCGCCCCCTTATCCTTGCAGCACCTGAGCTGGCAATTTTTGTGTCATTTGGCGCGTGTAACCTTCGCCGTTCGTTTGTATTGTGTTGCGGCATTGTTGTTGATTGTTAATTGAAAAACAATGTTGTAGTTGGTTTCATCGGCGGCTGCACTTGAAGAGCTGCGAATTGCGAGGCGCGAACAACAGCCGCACTACACGGGAAAAAATATGGGATTAAGGGGTATAATCCTTTTGTATGTAATATGAATTATACGGAATTTTTGACTAGGTAAAAATATATCATTATATTTTTTAGACGACTGTTCAAGCATATTACAATGTGCGTTTAAAAAATACAGAAAAATACATAGATCTACCTAAAGTCTTAAACTGTTTATCCCTATTTTATTTTTCTTAAAAGAAAAAAGGTGTGACATAAACAAAAATATAATTTAAACAGACTTTAATTAATTCTTCCAAATTGCCTGAATGTTAAATACATATTTCTGGCTACTTAGAGTAACTGCCATCATCATTTCAATAAGGATACAATGCGATTTTATTTATAAAAATTAATAAATGCACTTTGATACCCAAGGGACCGATTCTTTTTTCCTGTGCAGCTTCTGAAGCTGTAGAATTTCCCAGCGCTGGGGTCGAGGGCGGAAAAGTGCGGCGCAAGCTTAATTAATTTTTATAAGGCCGCCTTCGCTGGCATCGTGGCTGCATTTTAATTACAGTGCACAGGAGTTGCGAGTTGCCTTAAGCGCATTGATTAAGTTTAATCAATGGCCCATAAGCAGGCAGTCAGGCAGGAGGAGATTGGCCAAATGGCAGGTGGAGGGGCTGGTGGTTATCCGGGGTCATCTTGCAGCTCGTTAAAGGCCGCATCGCAACTTTGACAAGAAATGTGCAATTAGCAGTTGAGCGAGCGAGCAGTGGGATGAAGGCAAAGTTGTCACATTATAATATTGAATGGCAGACAAGAAAGCCCTTGGGACCGAGCCAAAGGAGTAAAGGAAGCCAAAGGAATTGAGGTGGCATTATAAGACATTCGCCTTATTCGGATTGTCACCGGATCAATTGGAAATCACTTTAAAATTGTCATTAAAGTATTAGTTCAATTGCTCAAAGATTACGTTTACCCATGCAATCAATGTAAGCATTTATAATTTCAATAATCACACACACTAAATTTAAAGCGTTGAAATTAATACGTTTATCGGCTAATTGGGCAATTTGTCAGACGCCTTTTTAAATGTGCTTATTTCAATGTATTGTAAAGGCAAAGGTTTCAGCTATAGATTTTAGACGCAACTCTATACCATATTTTTAGGAGATATTAATCATATTTGAATTACAAAATATCTCCTTTTAGGCAATCAAAATTCATACTACCTAGTTAATTATTTTCGGTTTATCATATTACCATTTTTAAATCCATTACAAATAATTCGTTTTAATTGAAAGTTAGAATTCTAAGAATTCGATGCTCCTTAGCAGCTCAACAAACTAATTAGTAATTATTGGGAAATTGTAAGCAATTAAAAAAAATATACAAATTAAAAACCATTTAAACTCTAAGCTGAAGTCAGACGAAATCAAAGTCAATTCGACAATAATACTACATTACATTACAAATTCGTAATGCGAATTCTAATCTGTTGCATAGATAAGTTAACATCTGAACAATGGTATTAATTGCAAATACAAGTAGCTTAAGCCATCAAAGGCATTCGATAATTTCCAATTAAACAATATCAATAATAGCCTTAATTAAGACCAAACAAAATATTATGAAAATAAATATGACACGTTAATGTCTGAATACCAAATGCATTTGATATCTGTCATCTACCATTAATGCCTCAATTTAACCAATGCACAATTCCCGTTGGCCAATGCAATTGAGCCTCAATCTGATTGTGATGGCCAATTTAGCAGCACATTCGGTGCATTCATTTTCTGCGTCAATTAAAATATCAAATGACAGCCAGTCGTTGGGTCAGTCAGTCAACCAGTCAACCAGTCATTCAGCCAGTTGGGGAGTTCATCATTCCCTCATGTCCAGTTAGCGGGTTTGTAATGAGCCAGTCAGCCAGTGGAAAGTCAGCGCAGTTAGTTAGTTAGTTAGTGCGCTGGTTTGACAGTCAACTATCATTATAAGTTCTTTTGCGCCATAATGGGTAAAAGTTTTGCGCCCTCTTCAAAGCGGTGGGCGTTGAAAGGGGTTGAGTATTATAGGGCGGATGGTTTGGTCACTCCTTCCCTTTCTCTATATATATGTGTGTGTGTGTGTGTGTGTTGGCCATTGTGCGCACTCACTTTGCAATTAGCAGCAGTTTTGTCTGCTGCGAACATTTATTCAGGCCATTAATTGAGTTGCTCGCACCGAGGAGGCAAACTTCGAATGCTTATGCACCAACTGAAACAAAGAAGCGAACAAGTGCAGCAAAGTCGCGGAAAATGGGTTGGGAAATGAAAAATGGCCACTTCTTTTTGCCAAGGGAAAAGTGGAAGGAGCAATTCGAAGTCTGTTAAAAAATACTTGATACTTATCAAATCAATACAACTTTTTGACCATCTAAGCCTTTTATAACTAATTAAAAATATTGCTTACTTTAAAAAAATAAACCTAAATTTCTGATTTATATATTCAAAAGTAGAGTTGAAAAATGTATTAAGTTTTACTGGTGGCATATAAAACACGGTTGAAAATATATATTTAAGTTTAATATTTTCATCTGACATATCTAATAAACCCCCTTTTTCCACTTGACTATTTGCAGATCGAGGATGCCATGTTGATGTTTGACAAGCAGACCAATCGGCACAGAGGTGAGTTTTTGTTTAATATCGTTATCGCTATCGCCATCGCTGGTGGTGCGCAACAATGCCACAAAGCATTTGCTAGCCCGTTTCCGGACTTTAACGAGCCGGAAGTGCGAGAGCTTAGCAATGCACATACTCAAACACTCCTACACTCTTTCACAATGTCAATGTATCATGCATGGCAGGACGCTCATAAGCAAGGGGCTAATACAGTTTTAAAACGTTGTCGGGGCATTAAAATGGCCGGGCAACAGGATGTAGAAGGACCCGAAAAGATTACCTGCCAATGCAACCGGATATAAGGGCCATAAGAGACGGGGCCATCCTCTTGCGATGGAGGATGAGGGTGGTTGGTTGGATGGCTGGATGGTGGGTGGTTCAAAGGTGCCCAGTGGGCGGTGCAGGCGAGCGAGGTCAGCAGCTGAGGTGCGCTGGCCGGCAGAAGGCTTAAATCTCCAGTGTACATCCGCTACACGAACTTGTAGCGCACGACTGCGTCCATTGCGTTTGTCCAGCTGTCCGTCCGGCATCCAACTGGCTGTCAGAATGTCCGGCTTGTCGTGCACTGCCAGAAAAGTCGACTGAGATCTGGAAATAGCTCTGAAAACCGGTATAAATCTGCTAACCAGGGGTTCTTTTAGTCAAATTTCCAAACATTTAGAACGTTTTTATAAACTACCTAAGGCCATTTGAGGAATATTTGGATAAAATTAGTTTAAATCAATGAAACTTTCTTTAAAAAAACAGCAGACAATAGGGCTACTTCCATATTGTCTTCACAATGAATGTAGACATGAAAAATGATATAAAGAAAGATGAAAAATGTATACTTGCAATAGGTTATAATGTCACATTTATAACTTGCTGTGAACAAAGTTGTACTTGGTATTCTTTTTTTGTGGCTTTTTCCCCAGTGCGTGTACATTTGGGGTCCTGTTGTGTCCTGCGAAGCCTTGTCGTTGTCAATTTTGCTTATTAAAGTTTTAAATGACGCCCCGAATTTCGCATTGCGACCGGGACCCGTCTCGAATCCCATTGACATGTCCCTCTGGCCGAGGAGGTGGGTCCTATCGGGGATCCGACAACAACCTGAGACACGGCGCATTAAGATTGATGTGCCCAATTTTGCACAAACCAAAAACACACGCTGGGCCCACATCCACATTCACAACCACAGAGGTCCTTGCCACTGCTCAAAAGTAATTAGCTCACACGGATACACGAACAGCCGCATGCATCAATAGTTGTGGGTGCACAATCATTGCGCCACTTGCCCGGCACCACCCCCTCACAGCCACCCCCCGTTATCCACCCCACCGGACATTGTTAACTTTTGCGCCCTTCAAATTACGCACACGGGAATAAGAAAACATGATTTTTGCTTGTGCGCGGCCCATAAAAAATTGTAGCATACTTCTGTGCGCCGCATCGCAGATAAGCGCAAAAAAGAATGGGCGTCGAAAAAGGGGGTCGTGAAAAGTGGAAAGGGGGGCGGAGCTACAGAGATAGAGCCGTGGGCCCACAGAACATTTCGCTTAATTGGACGCTGGAGTACGCTGAAACTGCATGATGATGCAGTCATACATACATAAAAACCGAAAAAAAATGAAACGAAGGCTTGAAAGTGGGCGTCGGCAGCCAATAAAAACAAATATGAGGCATTTTAAAAATAATGCGAAGGCCGCCCAGTCATCGCATTAAAGATTTAGACACTTGGGGACCAAGCAGCAGCGAAGAGCCATATAAATGAGTTCCACAAATTTTTAACGAATTTCCGGCCAGCTTTTTTCGACTTTTCCAATTAAAAGTACATGGTCAGAGATTTTTTCATCGTACAGTAAGAATTGGTTAAATTCTAACCGTATTGAAAAGGAAAGTACCCAGTATATTACTACTGTACCCTTGCATTATATAAATTCATAATGGCTTAGGACAAAAAAGAAGCCCCATTAAATCAAAACGTTTTGGCCAAGAAACCATAATGACTCTGGCTAACCACTTGAAAGAAAATTTCCACGAATTACCCGCTTTGGCGCATATTGTGATTTGCCAATTTGCCAATTAAAAATGCATTGGCTGGACAGTTTTAGCCACTGACACGACCCATTGCCTGAGCAATTCATTTTGGCCGGGACATGTCAGCCTTGCAAATTACAATTGCGTGCATCGATCGCCGGATGAAATATGCAGGTTGTTACTTCTGGCGAGCGGTGAAAGCCAACTGCCCAACTTCACAGGCGACCGACCAGCGGCCAAGTCAATAGAAAATGTGTGTCGTTAATCAAAGGGTATTAGTTGTAGCAGGAGCCCCCTCGCTGGAGGATGGGTTTTTAGCAGGACGAGGACATCGATGGCGACTTTTTGTACAGTCGGACGATGTACGATGTACGACCTTATTGCCATGAGGAGTCGGAGTCCGTTGCCTACTGGCACTTGCGATATGCCTGTAATTGCATTTTATCGATCCGATCCGAGAGCCCCCTATATATGTATCTGCATCTGTATGTGTATGGCAATTGCCACGTACACATACACACACACACACACACACGGCAACTATAATAAAGAAGGGGCAACGGAAAAAAGAAAATAAAAAGAAAAGCGGAAAAGACGTCGTTGGTTGCTCCGGCAGCTACACGGCAGCAAGTTTGTTACTCATTCATAAATCATGTGTGCAGCCCAGCGACACACACACACACACACACACACACACACCAATGGACGAGCGGACATATAGACAGATAGACAAATAGACAGACATCCTAACATGGTGGCCCAGAACTCACCCGAATCCCAAGCTCACAAACACCCAACACACATGTACATCCGTGAGCCTGGTCACTGAAAATTGCACCGGCGTTTTTCCAGCTAACAAGAGCGGCAGCAGTTGGCCCAGAACTACAACTACAACCGTTTCATAGGGATAAAAAATAACAAGATATAGGAAGCGATATATGAATATGCCATAAAACAATATAGGCAGGCCCGAAAAGCAATAACAACAACGGGAATGACAACAACGCGGGCGAGGGCAATTGCAATTACAGTGGAGACAAGCTATGGGGAACCCTTTTGGGTCCCACATTTAAACTGAAAAAATCTGTATATTGAGAGAAATTGAAATGCAACAAAAGCCTATCATAAAGTCACTCTTGAAAGGACATCTGAACTGTTTTCAGTTGAACAGATTTATTTATAACATTGGAAGCGATTAACCAAAAATCACTTCCTTTGGGAACAGCTTATATTTGAGATACAATAGGAACGTCTTCATATTTTTTGTAATATTTGTATTGACATATTCAAAAGTACCTTTCATTTAAAACAACATAATTCACATTTTACAATAAGAAAATACTTCCCAGCGGGCTGAACAATTTTAAAGTCCTTATTAAAGTTCCCCTTAGGCAATCTTCGCTGTACAAATATAGAGTTCAAAACAGCCGAGCTGCGACCGAAACTATGCTATGAATTTCATTTGGCAAGCCAAGGACATGCCCAACGTGCGCCTAAGCAGCCCGTTGTGGGTGGTTGGGTGGTGGTAGTGGTAGTTTTAGTTGGGTGGGTGAGTGGCTGGTGGTGGTGCAGAGGATCGGGGCAACTTTTGGGGGCCGGCTCTGGCAGTTGGCGTCGCCAGCCGCCACTAATATTAAAATTGAAAATTTTGTAATTTTTCTTTTTGGCAAGCCGGCGCAGCGCAGTCATAACAGCAGCTGGCTTTGGCTCCTACCCCCCTCAGCCCTGCCCCCACCAAAAACCCCTCTACCTTTTGCCTAGAGCATATATCTGTGTCCGCTTCTTGGCAATAACATGCATGAGTGTGCAATTTTTGCAGTTGCCAAGACCATCGTCAGCTCCTATCGCTCCAGCGCCGTCCTGCGGGAAATTTTCGACAGGTAAAAATGGCAATGGCGGACGGGCTCAAAACTCTGACTTACCTCTGGGCCAAGAGGCATAAGCCTCAAGCCACGAAATTAACTGGGCAACGAGCATTGCCTCATTCCTCATGCAACCCGGGCGCATTTGTATCCAGCAGATACATTTTTGATTGAGTTACGTGTGGAGCGCGGAGCTAACCGAAAATGGCCGGCTCCATTTGTTCCGCTGCTGATTTATGAAGTTGCAGCGTAATAGAAGCCCTATGAAACTTGAGAGGCACAGAGCAAAATGGGCTATTCAATTAGGGTTTAAAGAATTTCAGAACTTTCTGTTACTTTAAAAGCAAAAAGCTTAGAAAACCTTTGAAACCTCAGAAATGTTGAGTGTTACATAAGGTGTCTAAAAGTATGCAGTGAATATAGGACTTATTGTACTTCTGGGTTTAAAATATTTTGTTGCATACTTTAAGACACCTAAGTGATTTTCAAACCCAAGTAAATTGTGTGGCACCACCGTATAATAACGCTTTGAAACAATTTATACTGTTGGAGAAAAATTAATCACCAAGTCCAAATTTTGTATAATCAAGGTGTGCGAAATAAGGCTTCTAACATTTTATATTCCATAAGTATATCCTTGTAGAGGGGCTTCGAATTTTTTAAATAATAATCCCTTTAAACATTAAAAAAAAAATATTTCACCGTGTAGCTAACGTGCAACATTGCAACGTGCGCTAATTTTATATAATTAAAGCAAATACAAACACACTCCGAGGCGCTAAGGAAGCAGCCCGCACGTTGTCTCAAGGAAAAGGACCTCGGAGCTTCTTCAGCTCGGCACATGTCGCTAATAAGCCTGCGTGTTTACTGTTACTTGTTTCAACTAATTTGTCAGTTACGCCCAGCTTGGCCACGCCCCCCCATCCGCCCAGCCGCCCAACCGCCCACCGCCCGCACGACAAGGCAAACACACGTACACAAACAAAATGCGGGCGCCGGGGCATCAGGTGTCTGCACTTGGCCTTGCTAATTGCACAGAGAGAGAGCCAGAGCCCTTCTTTTTCGGCCATGTGAAATCTCAGACAATTGCGCTAATTGAAAAGCCCCGATAAGACCGAAGTGGTGAAATCCGTGGGTGGGAGAAATCGGAGGAGAGAGCAGGGCCTTAAGAGGATAGCGAAAGCCTGAAAGGGAATTTTATAGAACCCAATCAGATGGGAAGTTGCAACTTACTTTGGCCTCTTTCAAGGAGTGACTTGAACGGGTTTTAGAAGGAGTAGCAATTATCAAATATATAATTAAGCCATTGCCTCTTCGTTTTTGGATCCAAACTATTATTTACTTTGACTAAGTTTAATAGTATGTGATGGAGTTAGGTATTTAAAAGCTTATAAATAGCAATTTAACATCCCAAGAATGGAATGTATTATAAAATAGATATAATTGCTTAAAAGAAATTTGCACTTAAAGAAGTTAAGACAGTTAGCCAAAAGCATGGCCATAGAACCCATTCCCAGAAAAACCCTTTGGTGAAAAGAAAGTCAAGCAACTTAAACTTTCGCCAGCACAAACTGCAGCGGCAACAAATGGAAGAAATTTAATTAAGCCATAATAAATCCTTTACCAATTCTGGCCGTAAAAACCCCCCGAATGACTTGACATTCCTGGAATTTAAGTTCTTCGTCAGCCTCCAATTGGAAGATATCAAAAATAGCTCCACTGGCCGGCCATTAGGACAAAGTTATTATGCCCGATCCCAAGGCGGTCGTCGAGGGGTTAAGGAGGCGGGTTAAAGGGGGCGGGGCCATGGCTCAGTGTCCGCTGGCAAAAGTTTATTATGTAAACTCGGAGCGGCCAGTGTTTGAATTACTCGCCCAGCCGCCACTTGAGGCCCTGCAGGGGATGCATATTGAGGTCAGCCGGAGGACAGCCATCCTGTCCTGAAATGGATGGAGGGCTTGGAAGGGATTTGGAAGGGGTTCGGAAGGGGTTCGGAGGGGGGTTTCCAAAGGGGGCACCGCCTCTGTCTCGGTCTCGACACTTGAGTAAATTATTTAGCCGCTCGCTCACACAAAAGCATATTTCGTTCAATTTTTGCAGCCCTTAAACTTTTTTGCCCACTCTCACTCAAACTCACTTTGCTTCTTTTCTCTTGCAGGTTTTGGCTTCGTTACATTTCAAAGCGAAGATGTGGTAGACAAAGTTTGCGAAATTCATTTCCACGAGATAAACAACAAAATGGTAAGTGAAGCGTGGCGGTCTGAATCGCAGCCGAGGAGGTTTATCCCCTCACTCAGCTTTAAGTTTTTATTTGGCCATATAGAGGAAAATACTGCCCTAAATCGGCCATCAATTTGGGATTTTATTAAAGCGGATTAGATGTGCCTCTGAAATTTTGCTGGAAAATGTATAGAAGCAATATTGTCAAGCAAGTGCAAGGTCAAAAGCACACTATGCAAATCTAGATCTCTTTGTTTTTGGTAATAGAATTTCTAAGCAGTTTTAAGACTTTAATTAAAATATAAGAATCTTGGTCTTTTGTATAAATCAAGGCAATTTAGAAGTTTATTTAAAGGTAATTTGCAACTATCAGTTAGATTAGAGAAGATTTTGCAATGTAAAGTTAAGGTTATTTTCTGCTTTCGTTTCACATTCTGTTAACATGGTTGAGGCAAATTTTAACTAGAGGCTAGAGTCTAGCTAAAAGCTTTTAGTCAGATAAAACCTTACTAGATATGGAAAAAATTGAACAGGACATTGAGAAATAGGACAAACTTAGGCCTAGCTTACTTTATAATTTAAAAATTTATTTTGGAAAATGTAAGAGGTATTTTTTAATATGTTGTTCTATCCTTACAGGTCGAGTGCAAGAAGGCGCAGCCGAAGGAGGTGATGCTGCCGGCCAACCTGGCCAAGACGCGGGCTGCCGGACGCTCCGCATACGGTGAGTTGGTAGTCTGGGGCAGCAGCCACGCCCATTCGACGGCGGCCACGTCCGCCGCCGCCGCAGGCTTGCTGCCGAGTAGTTTAGCCGCTGCCGCGTCCGTGCTGCAGCAGCACCAGCAGCAGCAGCACCAACAGCAGCAGCAGCAGCAACAGCAGCAGCAGCAACAGCACCACCAGCAACAGCTGCACCACACACACCCACAGTCACCCGCCCACAGCCACGCCCACGCCCACCACCCGCACACTCACACGCACAGTCAGTTGTTGAGCTCGCTGCGTTACACGCCCTATCCGCTGCCCGCCCACCTGTCGGCGGCAGCAGTTGCAGTTGCCGCCCAGCAGCAACACCAGCAACAGCAGCAGCAACAACAGCAGGTTGTGGCCGCCCAACAGCAGCAACAACAGCAGCAACAGCAGAGTTTGGCCCAAGTGGTGGCCGCTGCAGCTGGTGCAGCTCCTGGTCTTCTACCGCTCGCCAATCCCGCTCCGCCTGCCACGCCCTCTTTGCTGCACTTTGCAGCGGGCCAGAGCAATGCCGCCCTGGCCAATTCCCTCTATGCAGATGCAGCTGCAGTTGTGGGCTATAAGCGACTCCTGGCAGCAGCGGCGGTGAGCAGCGGTCTTCGGGCACCGACCAATACCGCCTTGGGCGCCCTGCAAGCTGCCGCTGCCAACAATCCCGCCGCTGCCGCTGCCGCCCAACTGCAGCAGGCGCAATTGCGTCAGAATGCCGCCCTGGCCGCCGCCCACTATCCACTCAGCGAACTGCTGGCCATGCAGGGAGGCATGGAAATGGGGGCGGGCGCCAATTCCGCGGCGGCAGCAGCGGCTTCACTGTACCAGCTGCCCGGAATCTGACCGCCCAGGCCACAGTGAGCCCTCTAAAGAGTGTACTTTATCACAGAAATACCTTTCGAATCTTCAATATCCAAAGACATTCAAGCTACGCCAGCATTTAAAAGTCCTTTAAGAAGTGAGGAACTTCAGGGAGTTCATGAGGCTTTTATACTGGAATATTCAATCCCAGTATTTGTATTTAACAACATCTTAGAATTTTGTTTTAAGCTAAAAATGTTGTTTTAAAAACTCTATTCAAGCCCCTTCTTTATTGCATTGAAAAGCTCTTAGAAGCTCCTACTGCCTGTAATCGGATTAAATTAAATATTAAATGATGCGCAATATCTAAAGAAATAATCAACTGAAATAAGTTTCAGTTCATCAATTTTATTTAACATTTAATAGGCCAATAATTAAATTTGAGGCAATAGCTTTAAAATCAATATCCATTAAAAATGCAACCATATAAATTTTCTATGAATTTTTAATAGACCACAAATACTTTTTTTATATTTAACGGCGAGAAAAGGAATTGTTAAAATTTTCGTTCTGGCTTTAGCAAACTTAACTTTCAATGAATTTAAATGACTGCAGAAATCCCTAAAGATTTCAGGGCTCTCCCACACTTTCACTATCAGATGATAGTTCTGCCAATCCCTATCCTACCAAAAACACACCCACAAGACACACTCAGAACTCAACTACACCTATATATATATGACTCTCATTCCGTCTCAATGTCCAAAAAATATGTTAAGCGGCTAGGCCTAGGATTACGTGTACTTTTACTTACAATTAGCCATGTACTTACTTATGCCACATGTACTATATATATCGTAACTTATATTTTGTGACTGTCTAAGCTGCGTTTAGGCCACGCGGCGTATGCGTTATTTAACTAAATTACTCAAATAGCGGCGCATTCGTTTTCTTTCCTTAGACTCTAAGCGAACTTGACTTACTTAAGATATATCTAGGCTAAGTGCAGGTCCTAGAGAGCTGCTTAGATTTTATCGAGGCCATCGATAACCTTAGACCTTAGACGGCGATCGTAATATGTCTTAGACACCTGGCGACTTTTTCTAGAACTTAAGAATGTAACAAATTACGAACAATGTTTCAAATTAAATAACAAAAAAAAAGTCATCAGCTCCATAGGAAACATACTCCATTTATGTTTTAAAACGGATTCTCTTGTATATCAAACATTTTCTTACAACTTATACGTAAACTCATATCAATAGCTGTTTAAAGGCGTATTAACCTAGAATCGTGGCCAAAAAAGAGAATCGGATTCAAACCTAGCAAATGTATCGAATTAGCGATTAAGTTGGATTAAGTAAACCAGCCGAAGGAGGCCGAGCCAGTATTAGAAATGCGATGTGTGTAACGAAGTTTACTATAGTTTTGAAAAATTGATGACCGAACTGGGCAGATGCCATCGTAGCGGCCGGACAGCTGTCGGAGTGTAATTTTCCGAAATGGATCATGGATAATGGATGTGTGCAATGGCAATGCATTCGGTCCAATTACAGGGCCCTGGCAAATTACGGCCCAGACAGCTGATGGCCAACTCCCCCAGCTCCCAGTTCGAGTACTCATATACAAACACATATTGTTTGCCCATAGCCATTAATATTTGACTAAACTCGAAACTAGCTATTTATTATACATGCATAAATAACCACATACACACATCTATTGCATTACGATAAGCGCATTAAGCGCTCAAATTCAAATTCAAATTCGAATCAAACTCAAATTCAACTCTAGTTAAATCCAGTGTAACATTAGCCTAAGCTGCAACAGTTGAAGGATGATGATATATGTACAGGAAACGAGCCGTCAGCAGTCCTTCGATGCCCAAGATGAACGAGAAAGTGATGGGGAAAGTGCTGAGAAAGCGGAACGGAACTGACCCCAGGCCGAAGCAAAATTTATACAAATTTTCTTGATTAACATCTAATAGCTGTCAACCTTCCTATATGCCCCCCTTGAGTTGTAGTGTTTATCTAGCCCATATATTTATAGTTTTCTGTGTATTGAGTTTCGATTTTAATTATCCTTTTCCTAAGTTTTCCTAAATCATTAGTTGCGGTGCGGGGCAATGGCCTGGAGATATGGAGCATTTTTGTAGAAATGCACAACGGCAGGCCTTAGAATTGCCCCCACTCAAAGATTAACTCTAAAACATTTTATAATTAGACGAATTATTCAAATTTATACTCTTAGCATAGATACTAAATGTCTTAGATTATAACTACGTACATATCTAATAAGTGTTTAGAATTGTGTCATATCTACGGTATATCGAACAAATGTAACTCTACATATAACTCTATATAAACATAGCTCAAATCAAGGCTGTTAATGCAGAAAATAACAAAAATGGGGCTGAATTTATTCGCCCCCACTAGTTATGCACTTAAAAAAGAATCGAGTGCAGTCGCAGAACATTTCTTAGAACTCGAAACATATATAACTAGTATCTACATATAGCGGCAGTTCCTTAGTTGCCACTCACACTACTTAACTAGAACTCTAAGTACACATACCGATTACGAATAGTAAAGCAGTCGCTCATATTTACACTCTATAACAATTAGTCCTGATATAATCTCGATACTCTTTTGTTTGAATTCATTAGCTATGATATAATCGTGTGAGTGTCAGTAATTATCTGTTTTTATGCCTTTCTTTTCTGTGCTCTCTCTTGTTTTCCATGCGACTCCCTTAGATAACATCATGTGGGGACTGGGGACATTGCCCGAAGGTGAGAATTACAAATGATATATACGATATGATCCAATAGCTAATATATTTTGTATATATCTTGGAACAGGTTTTCCGGCAGCTGCCTATGCTGCCTATGCCGCTGGTCGCGGATATTCGGGCTATCCCAGTTTTGGACTGCCCTATCCAACTGGTAAGTGCGGCTCACAACCACATAGACACAATGACAACCATCAGCACACCCACACAAGCCTGAACCTGCACACATACTCGTACATACTCGGCCCCCCTGTTCATTACTTGTATGTGAGTGAGAGTGTGAAGCAACCCCAGTGACTACTAAAACCCAACATTATCCATTGAAACCGAAACCCCACCGAACCGAACCGTCTGTGCCACTTGATATGACGAAAGGCCTCGAGTCACTCCGATAACAACCATTAGCATTACTAACTCAACTAGAACTTGTGACGATTCGTTAGCCTTTAATGTGTTTGCCCGATTCGTGTCTCTTTCATCATCAGATACAATCGAACATATATGTTTCTTTACGTTTCGCTTGCTTTACTCTTTATTATTTCTCTTCTGTCTTTGTGTTTGCTTTTACAGCGGGTGTGATGGGCGTAGTGCCGGAGAATCGGATACTGATTGGCGACTACATGGCCTAGGACGATCCCAGCCCCATGACTATCTGTCGAGTATTACTCAGAGATCATGATCATTATTGAAATAAATCACTGTTTTCCAAAGAAAAAGAAAAATACCAAAGCGTTCGTCATATCAATGCACAAATAGCCGAGGATCGGAACCAATCGAAAACTCTCACAGCATAAGCCACTACATTTGACATCTAGTACCCCATAGAATTGAGTCCTGCGCATCCTGCAAATATATGTCATTGACGCTGCTTGGCCTTGAGTTTATCATTTGCCCACCACTGAACACACTGACCCAACACTGGCTACTAGGGCTTCTAGCTGATATGAAATGATCCCATGTCCTCGAAAACCCTCTGTCCGAGCCAGAACTGTAAAACTATCGATAGGGATATCGAAAAAATCGATTTATTTTTTGTTATATTTTACACGAGTTTTTTCATTACTCAAGATGAAATCACTTTTATGAATTTGAGCCATTGTTTTTTGTTATCGATTATTTACTCATATCGATAAAAGAGTCCCTAAGTTTCTTGCATCAATTAAAAATAAATATACATAAAGAGTACAGGTTTTCAGGAAGTCTAAGGTCTTTTTATGTTTTAGTATGGTTTTTTAATTTGAGCCTTTATACACTTCATCTCTTATCGATAGTTTTACGGCTCCAGCCTTTTGTGCAGACTGTACCTTTCTGTTTGCCCCCTCTCTCTGTCTATCTCTCTTCATCTATCTTGTATCTCGTATGATTTTGTAGGCTTGACTATTTGCGGCATCGGTAGAAGTTATGGTACCGCTTGTAGCGCTGCCCCGGGCCGCAGCAGAGCTGCCCCCGCTGGCGCCGCCTCTGCTGTTGCGGCGGCGGGTGTCGCCCCCTCCGGTGGCACCCCTGGCCACGCCCAGTCGGCGTACCACCAACAGGCGTTGACCCTGCCGCTGGCCACGGCGCTCACGGCTCGAACCGCGGCCATCAAATCGCAGTTTCTGGGCAACATAAATTTCTAAACGAGAACTTAAACCAAATCGAATCGAATCGAATCGCACAAGTCTGAGATTGAGAATGAGAATGCTAATGAGAATGAGAATGTGAGATGCAGAGTTCCGTTTACATTGCCGCCTTCTTTTCTGTGTCAAGTAACTATATCATTTGAACGGTGACAAGTAGGTACAGCCATTACAACTCCAATGCCAACAGCAGCTGGAAGAGATATGCAACCCAGAGCGTTAGTTTAGCTTGTAACTACGGTAAATGGTATAACCACTGCAACAACCAAAGTAAAAACCACTGTTAAATCCACGGAAATACTCGAAAGTGGAGCAAACATGCAAAGAACTAACGAGAGATTTGAAAAGAACTACATAGAAAATGTATCTTCGACACACACACACACACACGCAAACACACTCTTAGAGGTGCAGTCTTTATAGCTGACACACAAACAACCACACATACGAAACTAACGTACTAGACTCTCCCCAAAAAGTATTCCCCATATACTCGTATTGTTGGAGCAGTTAACCAATTACCGCAGCAGTATCCGTAGTGACTAGAGGCATCCCCAAGTTATAAAAAACCTATAATATCGTATCTATAGAGCAGCTAGCACCCGTACTAACCAATCCTAGTGCAGTTCCGTAATCGGATGTAATCGAGTACTTAGAATCGTTTAGATCTAGGCCAGCATAATCACTCAAATACTCACAGACATGCGTACACTTAAGTATTTGTCTCTAGAACCCTAATTAGAAATGTGACACAGTACTTGTATAACGAAAGTTTATAGCGAACTATACTCGATCTTCATGCGCTCATGCTCACCCACTCACCCACTCGAAAATAAATATTTAGAATGTCTCGCTTTTTTACACCCTGACCTGTGACCATTTGTGTCCCGTTTCGGGGACGCATATCTATTATTTATAAAACTATTTTACCGTAGCATTTAAATGCAAATTTCATTTGTAGTCCCTGTATGCATAAATTAGTTGCTACCTCCCACATACACACACACAACAGCAGCGAGAGTGCACATGGAAAAACATTTAGATAACAACAAATTTTAGCAGGCCTGTCACATGTAGTGCCATTATTATCCTTTAATTAATTTGCTGCAAATTATGTATGCAATTTTTCCATTTGCCACAGCGCTTACCATATCCATATCCATTTCCCAGTCCGTTTTTGTTTGCGTTTTGTTTTTGCTTCCGTTGTTGTCGGTGGTCCCATGAGTTTTTAGATAATTAGCAAACGTGCAGAGATTTTTGCCATAGCTAAAGTTCATTAATTAGTAGATTTGCCCATTATCCGTAGATGTGCTATTCCGTTTCATATGTATTTGCAAACCGCATTTGGCCCACATACGAATTGAAGCCTTGAAGCATTCAAAACTATATAAATTCCTTCCTTCATCGGTGCATCGCAAGAATTCCAAAAATGGCTAACAAGAAAACCAAAAATACGAGCGAAATTTTTCGACATTTCTATTTAAAGTACATATAGACATTACTATATACATACCTATATACTATACCTTATATACATGAATATTTATATATACATATTTAATATACGACGTTTACAAACTAAGTTGAGTATTCATTTTATACGTGAAGCGTGAATCGATTTGATTTGTACAATAACGAAAAATACAATATTAATGTCCATCCATTTTCGAAGAGCAACTTAGCAGCGCCAAAAAAAAACAAAAAAAACTTAATGAAAAACCAAAAATCTCTCTTATGTTGATGAAAAATTCAATTTTTCTACGTCCTCTCCATGTAAGTCTCACCCAAAAACACACACTCCTAGCTATTTAAACACACACAGATCGGTCAATAACTCTATATAGATGGATAAGCTGTTACTTAGTTAATTGAATGCAATTATCGCAACTCTGTGGCATCCGGATGCCCGGGAACCGCTTCGAGGTATTTTGCAACTATTTAAATTGACAATTACCAAACGCTTGCGAGTTATTTACAAAAACCTATATAGCAAAAACACAGACACGAAGACACACACATAGACACACACACACACCCAAACGCATATTCCAATATGTATTTTACACGTATATACTGTGATTTATAAGAAAACGCTTCAAACGAGAACAAGAATACCATTTGCTTGCGCAGAACCGAAATCGAAATGGAAAACGAAATCGAAATCGAAAAGTTATTAACTAAATAAATGCACAAAACTAAGATAAATAAAGTGAAAATAAAATAAATACGGATGCAATGCCGAAACCAAAAAACCCAAGCAAAAGTCTATCCTTTTGGGGCCTCAGGCATTGGCTACCATTTCCAAGCCCCCGATTATTAGCAATTCAAAGGGGAGTGGAGTGGCATCGAAGGGGCCAAGTGAGTGACAAAGTGGCCATCGGGGCGTATGCGTAATATTCTGACAGCAACTTGGCAAGGACATTGCGGCAACAACGAAAGAAGCATCGGCAGGAACCAGAAAAGAACTGCGAGAAAGAACACTCCTTCAGTCAACAAGGTCAGCTAATGGTCGTCTTATTGTTCCAATGCATATTCGTACAAGCATTATACTCTTTTTATATACGTATATTCATCTTTATATTGAACCTATAACCGTTTTTTGGCTCCATATCCGAATAAATTTTCACATTTTACGATTATTAACTGTATGTAAACTGTTAGATGATAGAAAAAGTTTTAGCAAAGAGCGCAATAAAAACACACAAAATTGTAAACTGAACGCCCCACGTTGGGCGCCAGTCGTAGTTGACGAACACATATATATATTCCTGTGTAGTGCTCTTCCGTTTGAGAAACTTTGTTTTATGAAACATTTAACACACACATCAAAAACTAACAATACCAAATTAGCTCAAGCGTCGGACGAAAAAGTAGCTCGAAATAGCATTTAATTTACCGAAAAATGTATCGCATAACACATTCATTAGTAGCGAACAGCTGTAACCATTAAACATGTATAACCCCCCCACACACATATATAAGTATCTATTTTTATGTATACCCTAGTTTTAATACAAACCCGCTGCCTGAAGAAAACTTTATCTCAAAACAGTGTAGTGATCATGTAAATGTCTTCTGTTGACCGATTTTGTTTGTGGAAATGTCTCAATTCAACCTTTTATTGTGGCCGTAACAGGGTTGCCAGGTCGACAGCTGGTAACAGTTGTTTTTCCGCAACCGCAAGACTGACAATTGCAATTTTCCCACAAACCCACAACCCTACCTCTTTTTCCCAGCGGAAACGCATTTCATGCAATGGCAGCACGAAAAAAGAAAGAATCCCCGGCTAAATAAGTTATTTATTTACAAAAGGCAACTGCTATGGCGATTGCGATTGCTATTGCAACTGCTGCTGCTTTTACGGGCTCTTTATTTCGGTTCGGATTGGGATCCGGGTTTTTCGGGCGCTTCTTTGTATCAGAGTTCCCAGACTCAACACTAATGAAAACAACATGGCGCACCGAGATTTCGCACAAAAACGTAAACTAAACGTAAGCCAAAGTTGATTGGCGCCATAAAACGCACAACGGCGATGGCGAAGGTCGTGGGGGTGAGTTTTGGGGTGGGTGCTAAAGGGTTGTGGGTCGATAGGAAGTGGGCTTATAGGGGGTGCCATAAGCGAAGGACTGCCAGGGACATGCCTCGTTACGTTACGTCACGTTACGTTACATCAATTTTTGTGTTTCCGCAGGAAATGCAACTGCTACGTTTCCTCCCCCTTCAAAACCCTCTGAAACCCCCTCTGAACCCCAGATATTCCCACTATATCCCTATTCCGATCCCAACCATAACCCGTTACAACCCATTTTTTCGCTTGCCTTCATTCACATTCGCATTCTGTTGTCATTTCAATATTGGCGCTGGCGTATTTTTACTTGCTGTTGCAGCTGTGACCATAACAAGGCAGAGCAGCCACAAAACACAAAAAAATGGGGGTAAAAAAAAACGATAACAATGATAACGGGGCGAAAAAGGGGAAAAACTGTAGGGGAGGGGGTGGAAAAATCCGAACAGGAGCGCCCAAAGGAAAGTGCACATCACTGGGCAAACCAAGCGTAGTAACTGAGTTTGGATGGGTTCGGATTGGTTTGGTTTGGTTTGGTTTAGTTTTTGGCTTTGGCTTTGTTTTGTCACTGTAGCGTCAACATCCCACCCCCCCATCAACCCCACCAAAGCTCGTTTAATAACCGAGCACTTTGTGTTTTCATAACCTGCGTTCCAGTTAGCGCTTCCTCCCAGAAAACCCCCATCCACCCATCCCCCAGACATCCATTTATACTTTATATATGTAGGTACTTCCTTTCGCTCTTTGGTTCGTCTTTTGTGTTTGCATTTGGCATCGTAGTTGTTCTGGGACTAGTTAGAGTTGTTTACTTTCGCTTTTGATTGTTTGCTTCCTCGGCACACCGATATAACAGAGCTATAGCTACATGGCTATATGGCCACATGTATTACAATCGCATACTCGAATACTCTCTCTCACTCCATACCCACTATAAATATATATATGCCCACTATATATACTCGATCCCCCAACTCCCCTTCGTGCATACATACTATACCCCCTTAGAGCTCAGCCTTGATTACTTTCGTATACTCTTGTGTCGCGGGCACCTTTCTTTATGATGGGTGCCCGACTTTTACTCGCCTAGTTACGATCCACCGTTAGCCACCACGCCCCCACTAATGACACGCCTCTCGCCCTCTTTTGCCACTTACAGTTGATCTAACCAACGGGCAGCTGACCCCCAACAACAATACACCGCTGCTGACCCAGGCGCTGTCAGGTGAGTGACCCCATTGCGAAATGTTTGGTGGGTTCGGGGGGTCCAAAGTTCAAGTGGAAGAGATAGTTAATTTAAATAGCTGTTCGAACCTGTTTAGTCAAAGTCATCTTCTGTGACTATTTACTAGTATCAAATACTTTGGGTGCTGGACAAACAAATGTCCGTCAATCATTTAGGAGTGAAATATGGGAGAAAGTAAATATCATACTTGATTGGCAAACATTTTTGCTCGATTAGACTTAATTGTTCCTTAGGTCTTGCTAAAAATAAGACAAATACTTTATTGGACTTCGTTGAAGACTATACACATAGTACTATCATTGTTGCTTATAGCTCTTGTTATCTATAAAATGATATGTTGTATTAAAGTAGAATTGATTCCAAGACTTACTTCTATCCTACGTTATACTAAAATATATAGCTAATACGTACCAAAATTAATAGTTAATTTATTTAAAAATTTTCTCTTTGCCTCGAAAGTAGTATATACAAGTTTTAACTTAGTAATCATAACTAAAATGTAATTAGTAGAATTCAGATTATATGTGATATCATTTCTGAAACATTTGTTTTCCCACGTTTCTCAACTGGTTGCAAATTGTTTATATAATTTGATAAAGATTTAAAATAAATAATATTTACTAAAAATTTGGTAACCAGTAAAGTATTACTAAAAATTGTTGACAAAAATAGTTTTTTACATGTATTTCATCTAATTATAGGTAAACCCTGTTCTTTCAGGAGTTACTATATTTTTTTCAAGAAACGGCGGGCTTAAACAGTTCCTTTTAAGAAATATATACTTTTTTTTTGAAAAAGCCTTGGCTTAAATTTTTGAAAAATTCTTAATGGTGTAACTTTTTTACTGATGTTATATTCCTGTTATCCCTTTCCTGTTGCAGTGATGAACAACTATCAGGCGGCTGCCGCGGCCGCCCACAGCTATGGACCGTCGGCCTCGCCGCACGCCGCCGCCGCCAACACGGCCACCCGGCAGGGATTCCCGTCGACCAACTCGCCCGGCCCCACCATCGACATGTACAGCTCGGCGGCCGCCGACAACGTGGGCTACGTGCAGGCCACCAGTCCGCAGCCGTCCGGCTTTCCCATCGCCGTCAGCCGAGCCCCGTTGAACTACAGCCCGGTGAGTCGTCCTTTTGGTCCTGTGGACAGGAGTGCCGGGTTCCGAGATCTCCAACAGATCTCTGGACCTGGGCCTACAGCTAGAGTCTAAGCCGGCGATACGAAAACATCCAACAAGTACCTCGAATCTCAAGATTAGCGATTCGATTCTGAATCCCTCAGACACACACACACACCCACACACGACTCACACATACTCATACCGTAGCGATAAGGAGAGACTGCCGATGTAGAGCTAAACTATTGCGTTATCCTTCTATATATTGTATGTATTTCTCTTTCATTTCGTACAGATTTATTCGTTGAACTTTGCGATGGCTAATATATAAAAGACTGATAACCCAAAAATATAAATGCAAGAGAACAAAAAACAAACAAAAAAGATATGCAAAAAGTAAAAGAAACCAATTATATATTTAAATCGAAAAATATATGAAAAAAAGATACAAATAAAATAAAAGCTAAACGAAAGCAAACAAAAGAAATAAGAGTATAAACAAAAACGCAGTTGCACAAGGTAGGCACACCAACAAAACTACAGCGTGTTCTCTTCTTTTTTCAACTAAACGATTTCAATTATTAACAATCAAATTCTTTTAACTACAACTAGTCAAACAAAAAAAAAAAAAAAACAAAATATTACAAAAAAAAAAGAAAAAATAAATAAACGTAAAAATATGTATGCACGTCACAAGCACAGTTTTCTAGGCCGTTTCAATTAAACTATTATTATTTATTTAAATTGTATACACCATATATGTATTATATATGAATATATTCATACTTCAGTATTTCAATATTCCCATGCCTCGCTGCAAACTAAAATAAATCATATCGAAGCATATTTATTATCCATGGCTGTCGGCGAGGTTTGATAAAGGACTGACAATCAGTGGAATTCTCTGGAAAAATGCACTTTAATCAAATTAGTGCTTTTATGTTTGGGAGAGCAGTAAGAAAAAAAGAGCAATTTGATAAAAAATGTTTATCTAACCTGTGATTTGTTATTCAATAAATTTTAATTTGGGGATAAGAGAAAAAAAGTGATTTGACTTTATGAACAGTTTTGTATTTTATTATGAAATATAAAATTTTTGGAGAAGTTTTTCTATCGTTTACAATGAAAATTCAGATTGTTCCACCTTATCAAGCCTCGCCAGCCGTATCTAAAAATTCTTAGATCTCTTTTTTAGTTTAACAATCGATTTGAAAATTTCTTAAAAATCAGACTTTACTTCTTCCGAAAACTTGCCACTTCTACTTCTATATTCAGTACATATATATGTATACCTCTTAATGTTTACTTTCTATATATCAATACTTATATACCTATACTTATATAAATACATACATGTATGTGTGTGCGTAGTTATGCAACTAGAAATTGCATTTTATTTGAATAATTTTTGGTGTTTGCTTGTTTTGTTCTCCACGAAACGTTTATTTACAGGGACCACTAATTCCTGCGGCATTTACAAATGGATACCATTAAAAGGTGGCGCCGACAACCGCAATGAGAACAACAACAACAGCAACAAAAGGCAGCAGCAGCAACAACAGCATTATTAACAACAACAAAAACAACAGCAACAGGAGCAACAAATGCAACAGCAACTTTAGCAACAAATGACAGACACACACACTCACACACAGTCACACACACACTTACAAACTGCAGTGCTGCAACCACAGAGCGCAAAAAAAAAGAAGAAAAAATAATTTAAAATTATATATACCTGCATATATATAAAAATATAAATCAAATAAAGTACATATTACATATTTGTGTATTCCCCACAAATGGCAAAAATGAAATCCGTTAAGCAAGAAAAACCGAGACAACTGCAAGAGCAACAAACAATAAACCAAACACACACATATTATAATTAATTAATTAACGTATATTACAAATACGTACATATTAACGCATGGCAAAAAAAAGAAAAAAAATGAATATGAAAAAAGTAAAAATGTGGAAAAAAAAAACGATGAGGACGAACTACGAGCGAACACAAACAAAAAAATTAATTTTAATTTAACAACCACTACAACAACAGCGGCAAGAACAACGCTCGGCCCCGAAAGATGCAACGTGTGCAGCAAAAATCGTTTAAAATGCAAATTAAACGGAAACTGCGCGTCCAACTGGAGTGGAGTGCCATCGCGGTGGGCGGCTGTGGCCCGGTGGGCGTGGCCCTGCTCACACAGCAAAAAATCCAGAGGCCTCACGCCCACTCACCGCCCACCGCCCACGGATGACAACCAGGCCAAAAGGGGCGTAACCACTTTTAAGTAATGAGAAACCAACAAACGAAGGCAAAAAATGAAAAAAACACAAAAAAGGAAATCACAAAAAAATCAAGGGGGTTACTAATAAAACGATAGAGTTGAAAACAAAAAAAACAAATCAGATAAAGCAAAAATGTTGCAATAATAGCGAAAATGTTATTATTTAATTGCGTATTATTAAAGGCAAATTATTATTACCATTATTATTGCTATTCTTAACGTATCTAAGTTGTAACTTTTAAAGTTAAAATCGATATATATATATATATATATGTATACATATATATACAAGAATATACACTCTTATACACGTAAATTAAACTGCAATATATACAAAGGGAATTACTTGAATCAAAACGCGAAATCCAACCACAAGTTATTGTACTTTCAACGATAATTATCGATTTAGCAACACTGGCGTGCAGAGGAGCTTGAAAACGTTAATCGGTATCGGTTGGGCTTAGTTTTCATTTCTCGACTGGGTTGGGGGTGAATCAAATCAAAATTGTGCTTACAATTATATTTATGAATTTATTTTAAAGTACAACAAATCCTTTATTGGCCAAAGTAAACAACAAAGAAACAAAAGCGAATGTGAGCAAAAGTCGAAGGCAATTTGTTATTAACTATGTTGAGGTTCTCTTTCTCATTATTTCAATCGAATCAGGGGAACTTAGAGGCAAAAAAAGAAGAAAACCTATAACTTTTGTGTTCACATTGAAAGCAAAATGGTAAATAATGCTAATTAAACAGTGGATAGTTAGACAAATATGTTAAAGCATTAAATATGACAATGAAAGCGAAGTGAGAGAGTGAATTTCCGTAGCTCGAGGCATAAATCAATTTATTTGCTAAAAACAATGGAGAATCCAAAACAATGAAAACTGCAGAAAGCAACTCCCTAAATATGTAAGAAACACACCATTTTTCAGATACAACACAGCACACACACACATATACAAACACTCACAGACACACACACACACACAGACAGGACACAGATCTTACGGATAAATCAAAAAGAAACACTTAAACAAATTAGTTGGTAAGAGCATATGCAAATATAACAATGAACTATTATACATACAACATATAGTACGATTAAGTAAATAAAATATTTATAAAACAAACGCGCAAAATCGCAAATGTTTGAACACTTAACTAAATATATCTGTAAACAAGCGTGTAAAAAGGATCACAGATGAGCGATGAGCGATGAGCCACATAAAAATGGTAGTGGAAAATTGGAAATGCGAATATGGTTATGGAAATCATGATGTCGAGTTGAAATGCAGGCCACGCAATGTGCAATTAATTTTTTTCTAGTCGCTCCGTCCGGCAAATCGCCCGGACGATGGATGTACTAGGCATATTTGAGGATTATGACGATAACGACGACGATGCAATCGGGGGCGTAATAGAAAAATATATTTATATACAACTATATGGAGTATTAAATTATTGGAAAAGCAAAACCAAACAAAACCTATCAGCTAGATAAGTAAACGACATTTGTTACACACAGCAAGTGGGGGAAAATTGCAAGCAACACAAAAACCCAAAAAAAATAATAGCAGAGAGAGGGAAATATTCTATAATTGACAGAACAACAATACGTTGCGCTTTTTCTCTGTCTGAGATTTTTTGCATTAGGCGACGTAAAAACCAGATACAAAAAATAAAACTTAAACAAAAACAAAAGCAGAGACAGAGACAGGAAAAGCCAGTGGAAAAACAAAGCAAATGCCGAAACAGTGAAAATGTTCCTTTCATAACTTTTTTGCCAAATTGTCAAACCAACGCTCTCCAGGACTTTTGTCGAGTCTCGGACCAACAAACTTACACATTACCTATAAAGTAGAGGGAAATCGCGGGAACCGAAACCAAAAGAGCCGGACAAATACCATATACGATGTTTAAAGACGGACAAGAAATAGTTGCAGTGTAACATAAAGTACATTTAAACCCTAAAGTGTTGAGCCCCCCACACACACACACCGATCATTTCAGATTTTCCAAAGATCGCGTCTTGCGACTTTGCCATGTGCATCACACTTATAAATAATCAAAAAACAAAAGAAAACAGAAGGTAACAAATTAAGGAAGCGAAAAGACAGAAATCTTCAATTTTAGATAGACAAAGATCAGACCATGGGAGTTTGGAAGAGGACCTTTGCCGGGAGTGGATTACTTTAGAAGGTCACAGGTCATTGGGGAGAATTCCAGATGCAGCTTCTGCCCCGCGGGGCGGATATTTTTAAACGGGAAAGCTAGCGAAGGGCAGCAACGGCAAACATGTTATATTTGCATAATATATATATATATATATATTAAACCTACTTCTAAGGCATATATAAATATATAAATAAATATATTTTTAAGACATGTTCTAAAAGCAATAATTCAAAACAACAACCAGCGTGGCGGAGGCAGAATAAAATTGAAAAAAAAACCACAAAAGGAATACATAAAATATACACCAATATATAAATATACATAAAGATATATACACCTACACGTAAATATATACATGCATACCAGATATATATATATATTAAAGAAAGCGATTAGCTTGAGTCTGGAGAAATCATTTCGCAGGCAGCTAAGCCTGTGTTGCTACACTTCTTTAACTAGAGCCCCGATCCACGATCAGTGGGCCGGCAATCGTTTGGACTCGTATTATTTGTGGTGTAGGTGGACGAGGGATGGGGGTACCCCAGATAGTCTCGGGATCCCAGGTCCCACGTTACGTTTATAGTACGTTGTAAGTCGATGCAGCTTTAGGTGTAATGTTGAGTCTTTCCTAGAAGTTTCCCCAGCATTTCCCCGCTAACGATCGACTCTAGGCTTTCTGTTTGTGTTTTGTAGTGCTCTATGTATTCTATAAGAACCTTCTGCGGAAGCTATAGCCGATCAGAGACATATAACTATTGGTATACCGGATCAACTTCAGCCTAAAGAATACCGTAACAACAAGCAATGCGTCCTTGTAAACAAAATCAATTTCAGTCAATTAGAGAATTTCCAACACCAACCAGGCACAGAGACATAAAGACAACAACAAGCTACAAAAAAAAACATTTTTTAAAAACCAAAAAAAAAAGCGAACAAACAAAGACATAACAAAAAACAAACATTTTTCATTATTTTTTTACTGATGCGCCGTCAGAGCGAAGGGAATACAGGATGAGATCGCGAGAGCTTGACGGCGCAGGCGCAAAAGCTTTAAATTGAACAAAATATGAATAACACGAACAAGGAGAACAATTTATAGAATTCGACAGGTGGGCTCTCTTTTTTATATCGAGAACGGAGAAGTGAGTGTATAAAAAGTATGCCGTAACGATTTTTTAAAAATAATGTACCCCATACTTTAAGCTATACGCAACTTTCGGTCAAAAAGTCAATTGGTGGTCGAAGCCGGGTAGGAAGCCAAAAGTTAAATATATAAACGAAAAGACATAAAGTGTAATGTAAAATAGTTTTAAATTGGCGAAACACCAGAAGACGACGATGATGATGATGAGGATTGGGTGTAGGCGGAGTTACGTAGTTACATATACGAATTGCTTTCCGTTTTTCTCTTATTATTGACTTACAAACATATCAGTTCTTATTATGTGTATGAGTATAGCAACAACATCAACAAATACGATTACAATTACGATAACGATTACGATAATGAAATACAATTTAACTAATATCTAGCGCTAACGAACGAAGAAACTTTCTGTTTACCAAAACCAAGAACAACAATAACCACACAGATGAGTAAGACAAGCCGACCAGCTGGCCTTTTTGAGAAGCGCAGAGAGCGGCGCAAAAGGGCGCCTGGCAGGACTTACGACTTGTGGGCCTTCTACACTTTGACGTGCTTTTATACGATAGCAATCCTTTAACTCACACGAGACATTTCTATCCTCGGTTCTTTTTTATAGACATGTGTACATACACCTCACGGCACTCACATAAACCACACACACTCACACACACACACACCAATACACACTCAGCCACAGACACAGACACTGGCACACGCATATATACGATGGAGATCACATACAAAAGAACCTTCATACGAACGATCACTTGACTATTTTTGCTATAAGTAAGAAATTCCCCCCAGGAATGTGTCAGTCGGAAGTGGCAGAACTCCTGCTGACAAAACACCTTTACTATATTGACAATATCTCTTATATATTTTACACTATACTATATGGAAAATTATATATTAATATATACAAGAAAATGAGGAAAACCAAAAACAAATAATACATAATTGAGGCAAGACGAACGGCGTGAGTGGCGTTAAAATTGTATTTACAAGAAATGCGTAACCAAGCAAGATGAAATCATTTTAATACTTTATACACATAAAAGTCAAAGGAATCTTTAGAGACAAAACCAGGCGGCAGATGAATATGCAACTACAAGACAGACAACAAGACGATGAAAATGAAAATGAAGATGAAGATGAAGATACATTTATAAAATGCGCCATAGCAGGGCGTCCAGTTTGTAAGTATTCTAACTATGTAAGTAAAGTAATTAAGGAGCGCAGGACGAGAATCAATTAAACATACATACTGTCTACGAAGTCACCGAGCCGAGAGCTTTGGCAACTTTCAGTGCGAATACTTTAACACAAATGAATCCAGATGGAATGGAGTGGTTGCGATGGGTTCGGGTGATTTGAAATCGGACACATTGGGGATGGGTTGATGATGAATGTTGGATGCGAAAATGGGGATGCGAGATTGCCAATGTGTGTACATAAGCATAAACATAACATAAACTGGTACAGTACTACACTTACAGCAAACTATACAAGGTAAAAGAACATAATAATTAACAGCCAGACGGCGGGAGACACATACACATAAATAGAAGCATAACGAGAATTTAATAAACAGTTTTTCATTTCTATAAAGAAATCCGGTAACGAATTTGTATATTTACTACGAGAAAACGCATAAAACAAAAGACAACAAAATCCCAGAATATATACAAAAAGATATATATTAAAGGGAGGACAGACCCAAAAAAGAATACGAAGGCCGACGAACCTTTCTGAGAACAGCAAATATGCCCGTATACACATATATGAGAATAAAACCCAAAATGATATATATACATATATATACATAGTTATATAACCAAGAACAACAAATAACATATAGTTAAATTCAATAATGTTAAGCATTCGATGAGCAAACAGACAGACAGGCACGCATATTGGTGGCAAAAGAAATTCAATTATGTATAAGGACCCTCGAACCGAAAAGAACATAACTATGCGGCCACCAACAACAATACCATGAACATCCTTAAAAACAACAACAGCAAGTGCAACATTTATTAACAGACGACAAAAGGCAAATTGTTGCTTTCAACATACACACAAAATTACATAAGTTTTTAACAAACACCCATACACACCTTACCCACACCCACACACATACACATTGAACACCCCCACTCACACATTCAACCCGCAATATGTATATGCAACAAAAAATGCGAACAACTTTAGCAGCAAATTAAAAATCACTTTGTTCACAATGTGCCACGTACAGGGAGGATATAGATGAGGTTCTTGGGGACTATTATCCATTGTCCCCTCGATCAGGTTAAGATCGGCAGTGCAATCGGCAGAATCAGCAGCAACAACAGAGATCAGCAACCGCATATTAAACGAAAAAAAAATGAAAAAAACAAAAGAACAGAAAACTAAAACATGATTTTAAACAAAAATGAAATTAAATAATGGCATAATAAGTTAAGCTAATGGTACATAAGTTTAAAAAACAAACGGCAAGAAACGCTCTAGAGCAACAAAAAAAAAACAAGAAGAACAGAAAACCAAGACAAACAAATATATATATATATATAAAATAAAAATTATAATGAAATAACTGAGAAATAAATAAATTAATTCATAATGATAAATAAACCAATATGAACATTGTTCAAAAACATAAGCTGTCCAAGTGTTTTTTACTGGGTTGTCGAGGGGGTATTTTAAATGGATTCTTAACGATCTAAAGGTAAGGTAAAAAAATAATGCCGTCTGTTTTTGGTCAAATATCTAATATTATTTAATTTTAATTAAACAGAAACCTCTTATCCCAGTAGTTGTTCCATAATGTAAGCTACAGCTCAGAGGTTCTTTATTTTCCTAACTTTTTCGATTCCTTTTCTTTTGCAAAACTAAAACACGGATTTATAAAACAAACAACAACCATTTTATTTAACAGGATATTTACAGGACATCAAGCGGGGCAGTGACCACAAATCCACTCAGGATATCGGGTAGTACACTATCGTAATGCGGGATTAGCGCCACTCAGCTGGACTTCTTGAGCTTCTTGGCCTGCTGCCGTTCATCCCACCATTTGGCATACCACTTGGCACTTCGCTCGGCACTCGCATCCGGATCGAACAGGGGCATGTAATCCATGTGGATGGAGGCCCTTAGCCGATTGTACATCAACATTGAGGAGGTATAGGAGGCGAGGGCACGAAGGGAGTAACGCAGGCGGTACTTGGTATAGGGATATGCCACCCGAACCACCACCTCCAGCAGAAAGGCCAGGAAGAAGAACAGGAAGTGGGGAATGTACCACCAGCTGGTCTTCACCTTGAAACGCTCGCCCAGCACCGCCATCTTCTGGACAAATCGCGAGACATCGTTGATGCCCGTGTCATCGGTGACGAAGACGGGAAGTCCGTTCACCGCCTTATCGGATACTTTCAGGGCCTTGTAGGCACAGATATGTCCCCAGGCCACATTGCCAGCGTATACTAACTGCTGTTTGCCTCCTACGCCCGCGATCCTCGGGAATACCCATCCTCGGGTGGAAAGGTACTCAAAGACCTCCGTAATAAAGTGCGAATCACACTCGCCATATGTCAATGGAGCTCGAATAGCGCTGGTGGCCAGGTACTCTATAAGAAATGGAAATATATAATATATTTAATGATTGCATCTTTTAAAAAAATATTTTAAAACTAGCTAACGTGTTAAAAAATCTTTAATCAAGCTAATTACTATGTGAGACTATGGCTTTAAACTACTCAATAAAATTGTATATTTCCTTGAAACTTTGTTTACTATTTAAACTTGGGAATAACTATTTTATCTGGTTTACTTTAAAATATACTTAATGGGTTATGTTTCTTCTAAGTATTTCCGTATCTATTTGATCGAACTCACCATGCTGGTTCTGTAGAGGAGCCCCATTTGAGTTGAGCACTATGTTCTCCGCCCTCAGCTTGCTGGAGGCGTATCCTGGTATCAGGAACTGGTTATCCTGCTCCCACAGACTGGAACTGTCGAGTGTGGGAGTATCTGTCTTGGATTCCGTGGAGTTAATTACCGCAGAGAAGGTACTACGTCCCTTAAAGGGCACAAAACAAACGGATGTACAGCTAGTATAGACCAATCGCTTAACATTGTTCTGAATGCACAGATCTACTACGGCCAGGGTTCCTAAAATTGGACAAAAATAAAATATTGTGTGTCATGATGAGTTTGAAAAAAGGTTTAGTGGTTCACTGATCTAATTTTAGTTGTTCACCTACTTGGGATCATATCAAAGTGGTTTGAGGCCCATCATAATCAAAGAAATTTTACCTCGAATTACCTTTCTTATGGGGTACTTTGTCTGCTCACTCACCGTTTATGTTCACGCGTTCCAGTTCGTCGTAGTTGGGGGGAAACTCGATTTTCACCGAAGCGGCACAGTGGAAAACCCCGTCCACCCCATTGAAAATGGGATTGAGTGCCTCCCGATCGCCTGAGATATCGGCCACAAAGGTGCGCAGCAGGGGCGTCTCCTCATGCCCTATGTTGTTCTTGTAGGGCACTATGTCCAGCGAGCGGATCTCTTTGATACCCAGCTCCTCCTTCCGCTCCAGCAACTGCTTGATGAGGTGCTGACCCAGAAATCCACTGCCGCCGGTTACGAGCAGCACTTCTCCGCCTTTGTTGCTCATTGTGTCCGGGGTTCAAAGTGCACTGCCTTTTGGTTTAACTGCAACGAGACGGACTGCAGGTTAGTTTAAAACTGGCTCGAGTAGTTAAGTGGAGTTTCCGTGAGAGTGGCTTTTATGGTCGGCAGCCCCATAAACCCGGCCACTTTGATATCACACATAAACTGGCTCATCATCAGCCGGCGACCTTCTTCGGGGGTCAGCGGAGCAGGTTTCCGAGTGACTCGGCGCGTTTTCAAAATGCTCGGCTTACGTGAAGGCCTGGCCCCGCTTATAAAAATGGCTAATATACATATGTGTGCACTTATAACTCATGGTTGGTGTAATCAAAGTTTTCCTGATTACTGAAATTATATATCTTCATGATTTGTGAAATCTACATTATTTAGATTACTGGAAATATTTACCAAGATTTTATATATAGTCTGTTAGAAGATATTTATACCAAAACTTTTAAGGAAAAGAATTGCATTGATCATAATCAAACATTTTTAAGTATTAACTTTGTTTTAAAAAAAACATATAAGCCTAACATACAATTTGTTATCAAAAGTTTAACTTTAAAATCAAAAATCGAACCCCAAAAAATATTCCTAATATTAAATTTGTTATCAAAAAATTACTACTTGAGATCAAGTTATAATCACAAATCAATTTTTTTTACCTTCTTTTTAAACATGACCTTATTTATTATGGTAATAATTGCATTCATATTTTTAGATTGCCAAAATTGACTGGTAACTTGCTAATTAAGCAAACCAAAATATGGGGAAACAGAAGAGTTTTGCAAGCTGCCTAAAAAGTTTGCCGAAAAGGTCAGAGATTGGCAATTAACTTGTTTTAGAAAAAGGGAAAAGTTAAAGAAAACTCATATGCTGATTAAAATCAAGATACATCCGAAAGTCCATTGACACTTTGGCTCCATGGCTTTCGATTTCTACTTCCCCTTAGTGTGTTACTTGGCCACGGTCAACTTTTGTATGATTTTAATAGACGCAGTCCAGCGACTAAGGCCGTTGAGCAAACTTAAAAAAAAAAACAAAACACAAATGGTAACAGCAGCAACATCTGCAACAGCAACATCTGCAGCAGCAACATCTCAGCAGCAACACCAGAAACATGCCTAAATGTGCTAATGTTGACGCAGGGCTGACTTTAGATTACAACACAGCATCATAACAATTACCGCGAACTGGTTTCCGTGTCTATTTCGACATGCACGTCAAGTCAACACTCAAATTTGGCATTTTTGCCTGGCCATTTTGGGCACTTAACGTAATAGCACTTGTCCACCTAGAAGACCGAAAATCTAACTATAATTGGGGAGAAAACCCCGCTTACCAGATGAAGGGAGCTCTATTTGGTGGGCAAACCTTTGGGCTTGCCTGCTGACTTGAAACTGTCTCTTGTTGGCCATAAACAAAACTGGATAAGACCGAAGCGAGCGTTGCCAAACCGCCGGGCTATCGACATCGCTGCTATCGATCGCAGCAATCGTGCTTTTGGCGCCAGAAATCGAAAGCTTTTCGAAGTACACGGCATTTTGGTAAAAGGTAATTTTTATTCAACAACAATTAAATGAATGTGGACAGTAAGTACGCTTAGTGATTATATAAATAGTTGTCTTCTTTTCCCATGCATTTTTGGGGGTGCTTAGGCAATTGCAATATTCAATAAGTACAGTGGTAATTGTTTTCGTTGCATCTCATTCAATAACTTTCTTATATATCTTTATAAACTCTCTGGTAGATGTATAAAGTAAACGAGAAGTAAAGGCCGTTGATACAAATGACTTTGGATTAGATTAGGATTAGGCGCGCTTAACCATTAACCATTAACGAGTACGGGGAATACAATTACGGATATACAATTACGAATACAAAACGGTGTTTAGTACAATTAAAAATTCTGTTCACATTTCGGTTTGGTTTATTACAACAATATCATGTAAATGCCGATGTAGGCGCCCCCTTCCGTGTGTATGTACTTAGGTTTATGGAGGCCTATTGGGGTGTATATAAGTTGTAAGTTGTAAGTACCGATTGACTCTGCCGACTGCTTGGTGGATTACATTGCATCTTCGCAAACATAAATAATAGGACATAATATATTACATTAAATTACACGTACGAGTAAACTATAATTATCTAGCAATTTCATTTAGTTACACATACAAAACACAATTGGTTTTCACAAACATTTTCCGTTTTCAATTCTCAGCCTAATGCTATTTAGTTGCATTTTGATGCATAATTGGAGTGACGTGAAGCGATGAACTCAGGTTCTACGTAATCGTAATTTAACATGAATGTTGATTGTGTACATTAAACTAGTTGTATGTATGTATGTATAGATAACTCTCTGTACTGTATGTATCAGTATAGTGTGGTATGGTATAGTATTGTATAGTGTATCGTATAGTTTGCATGGGTATTATGGGTGTGCCGTTTTCCAGTAGCAACATTTCAACTAACATTATTTACTTCGCTATTACAAGTACGGTTCTTTATTAGCTATTATTGTTGTTATTGTTTCTGTCGCCGTTCCACAGTTGCCATCCATCAAGGTATCCGCTCCCGATTCCGATTCCCATTTTGGTTCCACTTCCCGTCGCCGTCTCAATAGGAAAGCGCTGAGGGCGAACGCGAGCCAACTGTGAAATCTTTGTACACCGAAAACACAGATATCTGCGGAAGAGTGGAAATATTGAATTAAAAATACACCCACTATTCATTCGAGGGCCCATCCCAATCCCCCATATTTCCCATAGTTGTGCCAATCCCCATATTGGCCACTTTAATTGCCGACTTGCGTCACAGTCAAGAACTGCAGCGTGGCCCTGGCAGTTGGCCAGCAACCAAATAAAACTTGGCAGCATCTTGTGGGTGCGGAAAATGGGACAGCATCTGTGGCTCTCGGCACATGTGCTTCGGCGGTGCGAATCGCTGTGATATCATTTCAAGACCAGACGCCTTATCAGTGCCGGCTAATTCCAAAAATAGACGTCACTTGGGTGGGTGTGTTTCAAGTAGAAGTGATTTTGTGGGCGGATAGTAATTGCTGAATGCTTTCTAGATATTCTGACCTATAAATTATAGGCAAACTTTGATCTTCTCAAGAGCCAGCTGTCAGAATATCTTTCTTATTACATTTTCCTAAGATATACCAAGCGAAAAGCAATGATATATCATAAATAAAAAATTATTGACTCGTTCTATTCTATTCTATTATTATACAGCTAAGAATAAAGCGGAATGATTCCGGAAATAATAGGATAATAAATATAAGATTTTAAAATTTTATTGTTTTTTTAGTCTATACCAGTCTTTTGTAGATATCAAAACATGTTTTTCTTCTGTGTAGGCAAAAGATACATTTGTTGTTTCGCTAGGAAATAATTGACTTTTTCTGTGTATACTTCTCACCCGCTGAGAACAAGATTTCATTCTTGGGGGGCGTACATGATATAATACTCATATTTTTCAAACAAAACTTGAGCATAGACAGACAGTCGGATGATGAAATCAACATTCTTCAGAACACTTTCATATTATACTAATTATTGCCATGAAAGAATGATAATTAGTTAATACTACTTCTATATTTGTCTACTATACGTGACTGCCCCTCTTTCCGTTTCTACAACTTTGTAGGCTTGTGTGCAGCCATACAAACCGACCGTTCTTTTGCCCACTTCCGGTGCTTCACCTGCGACTCACCTTGTCTTTTAATTGCTGGCACAGTTTCTGGCCATTCATCAGCAGCAGTAGCACATCGTTTAGCCACTGGACGGAGGCCTCCGCCTGGCGGGAATCGAAGCGCATGGTGCCCTGGTTGTTCAGCAGCTGATAGACGGCAATGATCAGCTTGTGGCTCTGCAGGTAGAAGCTCACGGCCAAATCCTCGGGCAGATTGGGCACCAGCGACTTCATGTTGCGCCCCTTGATCAGCTCGTCAATGGGCTTCTTCTTGGGCACCAGCAGACTGTTTCTTCCGCGCTGGAGGGCATCCAGAATGTTGCCTATCACATGCAGCACTTCGTCGGAGGTTCTAAAAAAACATGGTGTATAAATACAACCTCCAGTCGCAAATCTCATGCAAAACAAAACGTGACTCACTTGAAGTGATAAGAGTCGTCGACATCGTCTATGTGATTGATGGCGGTCTGCAGATGATTGGCCGCATCCTGGACCTGCTGCAGCTTCCAGGGCGAGTCATGTGTGATGGAGGTACGTTGCGTTTGGCTCGGGGCCTTGCACAGCTTAAAGCTAATGTCCTGCGGAAGGGAGTTCTGTATTAGGTAGGTGATTTTATGGCACAGATGGGAGAGGTATCACTTGTTGTGGCTGGCTAAGTTATTAGATTAATAGGAAATATACACATATGTCATTTTATTACCAGATAAGGAAAATAAATATATTGCTAAATGATTACTAAAACTTTTCATGTACTAAAAACAAAATGACGTAATAGGACGAAGGGATGAAAGCTTGCTTAGAAAAAGAATGTTATTAATTGAATTGAAGCAATTTTTTTTTAAAACTTTGTAACATAAGACGCTAAGAAATAAATTAGTTAAAATAGAATGACAAAATAATTTAAACAATTTCATAGGGAAATTATTAGGATTGTAACTCTGATGCTTTTCTTTTTATACAATTTTTCTAGCTATCTTCTTTTAATAAGGGTGAGTAGGGGATTACCCATCTTAACTGATGTTAAGACTGAATCATCTCTGTCAATCAAACATTCCAAGCATTAATTTCATCTAGTTAAGTTCTTTCACACTAATATGTGATTTGTTTAATGGCACAGCTGGGGGTGATTCCTATTGCTCTTGGGGGAGTTTCCATATACTAACGACTGAATCATCTTTACGGAACGAGCTTTAAAGGCATTTTTTCTATTAGATGTACAAGACTTTTACTAGTTTCTTTGAAGAAAAGCAGTGGTTCCGGTTGGGGAACTATTAGGGGTATTTCCCCGTTACTCTTGGCGGAAGTAATAAACTATTCTTGAACCGTATGCTCTGTGAACCGTAGTTATTGGTTTACATATAGGGTTTTAGTTGGGGATCTAAAGGGGTTACTTTCGGGGTATTTACAATCTATTCTAGAACTGTAAGCCCTCTGTTATTTCTCAGTTTGGGGAACTAGTAAGGTAGTTACAATCTATTCCACAACTGTAATCTCTCTGCAAGCTCAGTTATTTCCCCAGAAATGAGGTCGAGCTTGGGGATCCAGTGGGGGTTGTTTTCTTATCACACTTTTGGGGGGTTACTGGACTTACAGCCTGTGTGATGGCATCGCCCGTGAGTGTTAGCACGGCCTTCAGCTGATCGGGCGACACGGTGAGTATGAACTTCTCAGTCTTCTTTCCCTCGTTCTCGTACAGGGGCACCGGAAACCGATGGGCGCATTCCTGTGGGTTAAGATATGCATGTTAGTTATAGGGAATTTGTCATAACCCATCCCTACTCACCACCAGAATGGTCCTTAGTTGCTTCAGTATCGCGTGTACTTCTTGCCTCAGCACCCATTCGAACTCAATTTGCTGCGGGCATGATGTGGGTTTTGCATATTTTCGCGTTCCATATATTGTATTTGGTATTTTGTGTTTTTCATGGGTTCCGCCAGCCAGAGATTATATATGTGTGTCGGTTGGTTGGTTGGTTGGTTGGTGTTTTTGCGATAGCGCCACCAAACAAAGCACGTTCCGTGTACAAATCAATAAAGCCGAGTGTGAGGGGGCGGTGGGCGGTGGGTGGGCAGGAAAAGCAGGAAGAAGAACAGAACATATCAGCGATAATCGATAATCAATTAGTCAATATTCAGAGTGGTCGAAATTAATCGCTTTGGTTTTGGTTTTTCGCCAGGCTTGTTATTGTTTTTGTTGCTGCGATGCCGTTGTCATGGATTCGCATTCGCATATCTGCAAAAACCCTGCGGAAAACTCACCAAGTTGAGGGCCTCCTCACGCTCTGTGTCCGCGAGCATTTTCATCGCGCTTTTCGGCTTTTTCCGCGCTGCTAAGAATCTGCGCTTGTGTCCGCTTTCCGCAGCAGCAACGCCAGCAATTTGTATTGTGAGCGCTGTAATTTTTGTTTTTATTTCAGTTGTTGTTGTTTTAATTAGTGGACAGTGTTGCCAAGCGCTCAATGGGTTGCAAGTAGGCAAAATCCCCTAAAAATACTACTTAAATACTAAACTTGGCAAGAAGGGCGCGTAATTTAAAAAAAAGGTTGTACTTATGCATCATCCCGAAAAACTAAATATGGCAGTTGTTTTAAAGTTTTACTAAAAACCTAAGTGTGTGTTATGTGTTCAAGTATATGGTCTTAACATATTTTTAAAAATGTTTACTATTTTATTAATTCTTATATTTTAATAATTCAAATATTTTATTACACATTATTTTTTCTTTTAATAGGTAATTAAGTCTATTTTTCGTTTGCCATGAGCCGTTTAAATATTTTATTGCATTTTTTTTTCGTTTAAAAAGACGTTTATTAAGTAATTAAATTATGATATACAATTATGTACCTACCTAAAAGGGGTGGATTAAACCAAAACAGAGTTTGCCTTAAACTTTCCACAGAAATATATTTTTTTAAAAATGTAACCAGATAAATCTAGTATTTATTCCACAAACCTAGCAACCCTGCTTAAAATACTGCTTGACACAGTTATGGTAAGCGCAAAGGTGTAACAGTCAACTGTTAAGTATCTATTGTTAAGCCTCTAAATATGTACAAATCAGACAAAAACTAAATAAAGGTGACTGAAAGTTAAAGAATTACAAGAAGGACTTACATATACCAAATTCTAAAATGATTTTCTACATACAAGATCCCAAATTACACAAAAATGTTTCCTAAGCTCAACAGCCACTGTAAACTGTTTTCTGCACTGCTTGCTTGGGCGCCAAATTCAAATGACGAAAGAATAGAAAAACTATGTTACTTACGTTTTCGCGTGGGCGGGGGCGTGGTGAGCACTGCGGTCTCCGGCACCGTATTGAGGACATGCTGGGGATACCCGCTGCTGCTTCGCTGGCGATGTAGAGGCTGGAACGACCAGTTGTTCGTGGAACTTCAAAAAAAGCAGAGAAACACTCCCATTAGTCTTGGTTAGACGCGAATTACACGCGATTTGTTTGCCTCTTCTTCGCATCGGACAATTGTGTTGTTCGTTATCATGTTTGCGACTGATTTCGGCTTGATTTGATTCAAAGTCAAGTGCTAATTGGTGGCCCATTGTTGTGACTCACGTCACAGGCGGCTGACGTCGGCGTCTGGTTTCTGCCGCTGAACTGCAGAATTTTCCCGTATAGCCAGCTAAAAATTCATAAAACCCCCTTCCCTGGCCACAGAATTACTGCAGCGCGTGTCATCCAAACCGGTGGCAATGGCTTTTGTTTTCAATCATGGCTAAAATTACAAAAAAACCACAAAAAAAGCGCTTATCAAGCGAACTTGACAATCGCCTCAAGAAACACACAAATACTCGAAACACCTCAATTCACACACGCACAAATTTACAACAGCCCGACTGGACGTCTTTATCAGGTCCAATTTAGTTTTATAATTTATTTGATAAGCCAATGTCAAGAAGTATGAAAAGGCCAAGAGAGTATCGATGAAAGGCAGGTGCCTACCAAAAACTTTATGCCATCATAAATTTTTATTGACATGACCATTGGCTCTGGCTTTGCGGCTTTTAACACGTTCACATTCTTTATTCTTGATTCTTGGCCATACACAAACACACTCACACACCGCATAAGCCAAAACAAACAAATTTTGGCCACTGTTATTAGTTATATAAATATCACTTTCTTTACCTCTGCGGCATATTGGATATATATTATATATGGAGGCCTTGTTTTCTTTATCAATCGCGAACCGCGAATCACGAGACTCTGTGTCAAAATGCGGAAAACTCGCGGATAGTTCAGTTTTCGGTGGGGTTCAATTCACGTATCGTTAGGGAGAGCCCCCGAGTTGTAGAATCGTAGAAGCGGTACGACGTTCGACTTCGACGCTCGACGCCCAGCGCTCAACTCAGCGGTACGAAATACCACCAATGCTCGTTTTGTAGACCTGTAGACCTGTAGACCTGTAGAGTTACCGTGGTTAAGACGGAGAGAGAGGCGTCTCTCTTCAGAGATCGAAGCTAAGCTACAAGAAGTCAGTAAAGAGCACAATATTTATTTATTTAATAAGGGAAAAGTGGTCGAGCAAACAGATTACTATGTATGCTCCACTTAATAATAACCATGAGGTTAGTCTTGTCACTTTGAACACGATGATTAAGACATATTAGATCTAATCTTTAGAAAGTATTAAAATTTAGGTTGTTTTCTGGGAAACTTATATTAAATATTGGCTATAAATCTTGGAAAACTATAAGCAAATTAGGCTTACATTTTTTACGATGCAGTCAAATATACAAACTTGCTATAAGGTAAAAGTCATTAAGCTATTCTGTCTGTAAATCTCTATATTGTTTAAATATTAACAGGAAAATAAACAAATCATAGTTAGGCCTTAAAAAGCTAACGGTTGAGCTTACAACTTTATTTGATGTTGTCAATAAACGAATTTACAACCTTAATATAAATTGCATTTTTAGTTCCCATGTATGGGAAATCTTTGTTGGGCAATAAAAGTCTAGACTAAAAATAATCGAAGTGTTTGTATTGATTTTTATATTTATAAGGCTCTGCGGCTTTTGGATAATAAAATCGAGAATAAAGCAAACCAAACTGGCTATTATATTAATCCAGCCATGCTAAATCATTGTTTATGGGCTTATAAAAATACAGCAGTGGTTCTTCTTATTTAAAAAAAAGTTATTACATTCATTCATACAAAGAAAGCGAAATAAGTGGTATTGTTAATCTGTGGCAAAAGGAAATACTAGTACGACAAGAAAATAAAATAAATAAAAATTTGTCTCCGAAAAGAAAAGTGTGACTAATGGCCTGTCTGATCATTAATTTTAAGTTCCGTTGCTCGTTGGCATTTAATACTTGTCAAGTGTTGATTTTTGTTAAGACCAGTGGTAGTATAAATAACATTCATATAAGGAGAATAAACCTAGAAGTGTACTATAAACGTGAGGAAATCCTACACATATTTTGAGACTGAATAAGATTTACGACTCAGCTACTAGTACCCTCTGTTTACCCGCATTATCAAAGTGAAATATATGGTTTTGTTTGCCTGGTGGGAAAAAGTAATCCCAAAACAAAGGAAAACAAAATGTTTTGGGTTTTTTTTTTTTGCTATGGCATAACATTTATTTTTTCGCATACACAGTATTCCGTTGCTCTTTTAGTATAAAAAAGTAGTACAAAAGTTCTATTTCTACTCGTGTTTGGCATTGTCAAACTGAAGTACGTGGATTTGTTTGCTCCCTTGAAACAAAAAAAGGAAAACGGGGGGAAAATGCAAATAAAAAGTGAAACAAGTGTGCAAATAGGAGCAAACAAACGTGTGCCCAACAGGTGTGTGTGTAGTGTGTGTGTTTTTTGTGTTTCCAGGGGGTTTTCCGTGGGGGGAGGGGGTGTTGTGTGGGTGTTTTGAGTGGGTGGCAGACGCAGTGCGTTTATTTACTCGCCGGTCATCATCTCCATGAATTCTGTAAATTAAACAAAATGACAGACATTAAACCGATGCCACAGAGCCCCAGAGCAACCGCTATATGCATTTATAAATAAATATTCCATAAACACGAAAACAAAAATGTAGATATACGAGAATGCTAGGGGAATGAAAAATGCGTGTGGAATATGTTCGGAATCGAATTTGTGTGTCGCGACTAAAAATAGCGACCGATATGCTCCATGGGAGCGGTGATCAAGCTGTCATAATCGAGCGATCGCGCGCGATCTCAAGATCATCGCAATTTATGATCACTATATGCTGAATATTCTATGTGGGTGGATGCGATGGCAAGCCACTAGAATATGGTATATGGACTCACCATCGAAATCCACTGTACCGGAACCATCGGAATCGATCTCCTCGATCATGATGTCCAATTCCTGCTCGGTCAGCTGGTCGTCCAGCTCCTTGAGGATCTCCTTCAGGCAGGTGGTGGGAATGAAGCCGTTGCCCTGCTTGTCATAGAGACGGAACGCCTCGCGGAGCTCCTTCTGCATGGCCTCCGCATCCTCCTCCACGATGAACTTGGCAGCCAGCTGCACGAACTCACCGAACTCCAGGCGACCGGACTCTGAAAAAAGCCAAAAATAATAGGTGGCATATAATTAGCTAACTGGAATGATAGGCACTGGCTAATGATGGGGGCCCCGAAACAGCGATGATCATAAATCAATGACAGTGAGGAACTGAAATATGATCATCAGCCGATAGTGAATCATCTTTGAATTGGTGTAATAATCAGCAAGAGATAAGTTAGACTGAGCTTAAGATGTATAGCTTTTTTGATTATAGAAAATAGTCTAGAATTAAGCTAATAGTTTTCTATATATCAAGCGGAATCTTTATCAAGGTATACGTAGCTGAATACTATGCTCTGATTTAATTTATTGCAGATTCCCTGATTTATTTAAAGTACTTAAATATTTATTTGCTTGTTCCTAGCTGTAATATGATATTTTTCTGCACATTGTTACAGTCGATTTCATTTGCACAAGTTCAATTGAGCATAATTGGCTATTTATAAAAATACTTTATCGATTAAATCACAAACAAAATTTTAGATTATTTCGGAACATTAAAAGTATAATTTTTAAATGACTTTTTATATTAATTTATTAATAGTCTTGATGTTTTTGTATTTAGTATTTACTCGCACTTTTTATTTTATTTAGGTAGCACCTTTGTTTATAGCAATTTAAACTCACACTGTTATAGTTATTTAAAACCGAATTAAATTAAATGTGTGCCACTCGAATTGTAAATAGACTATTTTCAGCTAATTATTTTAATTGGAAGACTATTTGACATAAATAGTGCACTTTTCAGCTACAAAATTTGATTCTATTTTTGAAGGTGTTTATAAAATTGTATTAAATGAATCAAAATCATTAGATTAATGTATATAGTGATTTTTACTTACTGTCCTCATCGACCTCCTCGATCAGTTCCTCCAGGATCTTCTTGTCGAAGGGCTGACCTGCAAACCCAAAAGGATTAGTAAACCCTTATACAAGAAGCCCATATTCCAGGACTCACCCATCAGACGCAGGATATCGGCAACCATCTCGGTGGGGATGGAGCCAGTCTTCTGGTGATCGAAGCTGTTGAAGGCCTTCTGGAGCACGGCAATCTGCTCGGGGGTAAGATCTTCATCCTGGCATAAACAAAAAAAAGGTATTCCTTAGTGGTAATCCTTTGGAACTGGAGGGATCTCAAGTGCTTACGACGCTGCTCATGTTGCTGCTGTTTTTTCGGGGTGTACGTGTCTATAGGATCTGATCTGATCAGCTTTATCTCACGAACCGATCGCCTCGGAATATTCGTTCCAACTACGAGGCTGCGCCGATGCGTTTTCCAAAATATAGACCAGAATCGGTGAACTTGCCACACACACAAAACAAAAATCGGAAAAGCGGAAAAACACGAATACGGCCGATTGGTGGGATATGCGGATCGTTGGAGTATATGTAGCGTTTTTCCACGCCGCTGCCCGTATTTTATTGTTTTTTAGAAATAACTGTAAATGTACGATGGGAAAAAGCGAAAATAAAATGCGATCCGAACGGATCCCGCCGCATTCGCTTTCGCAGCCGGAGACTGAATACGAGCCGTATAGTGGTTTTCCATGGCCAATAATCGGTTGTTGTTGGATGGAGCATCCCATGGAGTGGGCTGTGGAGCAGGAGGGGCATCCACGATCTCTGCTATAATGCGATGCGTTGCGTTCCCTCGTAGAACAACACGATCGGTGGAATATATACATATACATCTGCCACCAGATGCACGACAACAACGGGGAGCAATTTGGAGAAATCGTCACTGGAGCAATGCCCCATTCTCACATCCAGTGAAACGCAGGTGGGAGCAACATATGTAGCGATCGGATCTGTGATGTGTTGTTCAAATATAGCATAAACATATTCTCGGAATCGAGTAATGCCATTCACTTTTGTTTACCTATTCCATTGGCTCTACAATTGTCAAAATACACATTTGTATGTATTTGGTTTTAAGAAATAAAAAAAAACTCTACAAAGGGAATGCCAGAAAAACATACGCACATTAAATAATTGCAAGGTCACTGCTGATAAATACCAGCATATACTCACAATAATAGTCCAAACTCCAGTTATGATTAAGTTGTGGTTTCTCAAGAAAAGTTGTTTTTATTTTTATTATTTTAACTCATTTTCATGTTCGATTTTTTCGTATTTCCAATGGGTTTCAGAATGGGACCCCAAAACTGCACTTCTAGATTCCATAACTTGAGTAACTGGATCTCGATTTTGAAGTGGGATACCTCTATGAATTTGTGGTGGAATTCTCTTATATTCTAAATTTAAATATTCTTTTTTAAAGAGGGTCACAATTTTAACCCATTTTCATGTTCGATTTTTCCGTATTTCCAATGGGTTTCAAAATGGGATCCAAAAGCTGCACTTCGAGATTCCTTAACTTGAGAAATTGTATCTCGATTTTGAAGTGGGATACCTCTTTGAATTTGTGGTGGAATTTTCTAATAGTCTACATTTAAATATTCTTTTTTAAAGAGGGTCTAAATTTTAACCCATTTTCATGTTCGATTTTTTCGTATTTCCAATGGGTTTCAGAATAAGACCCCAAAACTGCGCTTCTAAATTCCATAACTTAAGTTATTGGCTCCCGATTTAGACGTGGGATACCTTTTTAAATTTGTGGTGGAATTTTCTAATAGTCTACATTTAAATATTCTTTTTTAAAGAGGGTCACAATTTTAACCCATTTTCATGTTCGATTTTTCCGTATTTCCAATGGGGTTTCAAAATGGGATCCAAAAGCTGCACTTCGAGATTCCTTAACTTGAGAAATTGTATCTCGATTTTGAAGTGGGATACCTCTTTGAATTTGTGGTGGAATTTTCTAATAGTCTACTTTTAAATATTCTTTTTTAAAGAGGGTCTAAATTTTAACCCATTTTCATGTTCGATTTTTTCGTATTTCCAATGGGTTTCAGAATAAGACCCCAAAACTGCGCTTCTAAATTCCATAACTTAAGTTATTGGCTCCCGATTTAGACGTGGGATACCTTTTTAAATTTGTGGTGGAATTTTCTAATAGTCTACATTTAAATATTCTTCTTTAAAGAGGGTCTAAATTTTAACCCATTTTCATGTTCGATTTTTTCGTATTTCCAGTGGGTTTCAGATTAAGACCCCAAAACTGCGCTTCTAAATTTCATAACTTATGTTATTGGCTCCCGACTTAGACGTGGGATACCTCTTTGAATTTGTGGTGGAATTTTCTAATAGTCTACATTTAAATATTCTTTTTTAAAGAGGGTCACAATTTTAACCCATTTTCATGTTCGATTTTTCCGTATTTCCAATGGGGTTTCAAAATGGGATCCAAAAGCTGCACTTCGAGATTCCTTAACTTGAGAAATTGTATCTCGATTTTGAAGTGGGATACCTCTTTGAATTTGTGGTGGAATTTTCTAATAGTCTACTTTTAAATATTCTTTTTTAAAGAGGGTCTAAATTTTAACCCATTTTCGTGTTCGATTTTTCCGATGGGTTTCAGAATAAGACCCCAAAACTGCACTTCTAAATTCCATAACTTAAGTTATTGGCTCCCGATTTAGACGTGGGATACCTCTTTGAATTTGTGGTGGAATTTTCTAATAGTCTACATTTAAGTATTCTTTTTTAAAGAAGTTCTAAATTTCCCAATTCCATAACTTAAGTTATTGGCTCCCGATTTAGACGTGGGATACCTCTTTGAATTTGTGGTGGAATTTTCTAATAGTCTACATTTAAATATTCTTTTTTAGAGAGGGTCCTAATTTTAACCCATTTTCATGTTCTATTTTTCCGTATTTCCAATGACTTCCAGAAAGGGAGCCCAAAACTGCACTTCCAGATTCCATAACTTAAGTAATTGGATCCCGATTTTGATGTGGGATACCTCTATGAGTTCGTGGTTGAATTCTCTTATATTCCACATTTAAATTTTCCTTTTTAAAGATGGTCCAAATTTTAACCCATTTTCATGTTCAATTTTTCCGCATTTCCAATGACTTCCAGATGGGTGCCCAAAACTGCACTTCCAGATTCTATAACTTGAGTAATTGGGTCTCGATTTTGAAGTGGGATACCTCTATGAATTTGTGGTGGAATTTTCTAATATTCTACATTTAAATATTATTTTTTAAAGAGAGTCACAATTTTAACCCATTTTCATGTGTGATTTTTGGATATTTCGAATGGGTTTCAGTATTCCATAACTTCAGTTATTGCATCCCGATTTAGGCGTGAGATATGTACTTCTATAAATTTGTGATTGAATTTCTAAAAAGTATGATAAAGAAAACTTCTTCACCGAATGCTTTGAAAAGTTCATAAAAATTACCTTTATACATATTTATTAATGTTTGATGCTTTTATTGTATAAACAAGTTTTTTGTCCAAAAATGTAATCGCCTGGCCCAGTTTACTGTTCTATCGAATTTCGAAAGCATGATATATATATGGCTATCGATAATACCAAAATATCTTTATAATAAAAACAATAAGGTGGGTGTGCTGGCTATCCGGTGGGTGTATTCGCTATAGCCGATAGACCGATAGGTTTCGACAAACAACGCCTGGCGATATCGAAGTCGATAGGCCTAAACTATTTTCGTGATATTTTCCCCCATTAGCCCTAAAATTAATAACCATAGATGCCAATTTGCCACCAATGTGTGCGAAATGACGTGCCTTGCCTGAGCTGCTTACATAACGATGCACTAGCCGCGCAATAGACGGCCCACACACATCGATCACCCGGGATTAGCGAGGCTTACGATTTGGATTCCATGGCGTCAGTGACGGAGGGCAGCAAAATGCTCGAGGCGGCGCTCCAGCAGATGGACGGCCTCATCTCCAGCACGGCCACCCAGGCGGGATCGGTATCGGTAGCAGGGGCAGGGGCTTCCCTGACCCTCAACGAACGCAACTTGATTTCGGCCACCAATGTACTGTCCACAGCAAAAACTTTGGCTCTCGCTCTGCAACAGGTGAGTCACTCAAAACAAGATAAGAACCAAGGGAGCTAACAGTTCATATGTCTACCATTGCAGGTCGGCCTGGCTGCTCCAGCCCCGGATCCTGTGACGGCGGCCATCATCAGCGACTGGCTGGAGACGCACATACCGCGCCAGGACTCCGACGAGCGGATGCGTCGCCTGCAGCGGGACAAGGAAGGCCTGGCTCTGCAATATCAAATGCTGGCGGAGCGCGTCTCGGAGCAGGCCGACAAGATCATCGAGCTGGAGGGCCTGATAACCGAGAAGAGCCAGCAGTTGTGCAACAAGGAGGAGCAGCTGCAGCGCCAGATGATTTCGCGATCGGCTTTGGAGACACAGAAGCTGGAGCTGATGAGTGCTTTAAGTGAGCTGAAGCTGCATCGCACTGCCCTGGAGCAAGCCAACGATGGAGGTGGCGGCATTCCCGCCAATATTCCATATGGCAGTCTGAGCAACATCAACCAGAAGGCCTTCATGGGCTCCCCCAAGACGCCGCCGTCGGCGCTGCGCCACCAGATCAAGCCGCAGTTCCACAGCCTGCCCAGGTCGCACGGCAAGCTGGCCAACAACAATAACAACCGTGCCTTGGACGTGAATGCCAACAGCAGCGGCAAACAGCGGAACGTGGCCTTCGCCTCGAACGAACAAATCTTGATCGAGGACAATCCTCACCAGGCGGAGGATGTTATGACCTCCAGCTTCATGTCGCAGTTCACGCCCTCACCAAAGCTGAGGGAACGATCTGCACGCGGCTTGCGCAACATACTCGGCAAGTTGCGGCGCAGCAATAGCAGCAACTGCGAACTGACCGCCTTGGAGCAGGCCGAACCGCAGTTTCGACGCGGAGGATCCAGATCCACCGCCGGTGGACGCATTGAGTGGAGTGCCCAGACGCCCCTCTTCGGTGAGAACGAAAAGCACTGGACCACTTGGGGAGTTCAGGAGGTGTGCAATTGGCTGGCCTACATGGGCCTGGGATGCTACGAAGATAACTGCCGGTGAGTCAGCAGTCCGTAATCACAAAACAAATAACTAAATCAAGTATTCGCCCCCAGAAAATGGCTGAAGGCCAGTCCCTCTGTGTCAATCTTCACCGCCTCGCCTGTTGATATCGAACGAGAGCTCAGCCTAAAGCTGCCGCTTCACCGCAAGAAGATTATGCTGGCCGTCGATGAGCTAACTGGAAAGGAATTCGACGATCTTACTTTAAAAGCATCCAGCTTGGATGTGGCTTGGGTTCTGCGGTGGTTGGATGACATTGGTCTGCCCCAATACAAGGATTACTTTATGGTGGCCAAGGTCGACGGCCGAATGCTGCACCGCCTCACGCTTGAGGATCTGTCCCAGCTGCATGTTAGCTCCTGCCTGCACATAGCCTCGCTTCGAGCGGGCATCTTGTGCATGCGCCGCATGTCCTGGAACGCAGAGGGACTGATAAGGCGCTCGATCAAGGTGGTCAGCGAGGATGAGGGTGCAGCCAGTCCGGATAAGGAGAACGTGGAGCTGTGGACAGCCCATCGCATAATGGGCTGGTTGCAGACCATCGACCTGTCCGAGTACACGCCCAATCTGCGTGGTGCTGGTGTCCACGGGGCTCTGATGCTGTACGAGCCGCGATTCAATGCGGATCTGCTGGCCGACCTGCTGTCGATACCGCCAAGCAAGTCCCTGTTGCGCCGCCATTTGGCCATGCACTTCAAGGAGCTAGTGGGTCGGCCGGTGATCCTGAGCAAGCGAGATGCCGAATCGGCACCCGGCTACCAGCCGCTGAACATCACTGCAAAGTTGAAGCCGGTGAAACGCACACAGTTCTCGCTGAAGCGCCGCAAGAGCTCCAAGGGCCAGAGCGACGTAGACTGGACGGAGTACGTGTGCCCCATGAATGCCAGGGTGCCGGAGTACTCTCTAGTGTTGACGGCCAAGGACCATGAGAGCTCAATGAGTTCGAATTGATGACGAAAGACGCACAAATCGATTGCAAGCAAAAGGAAACGTGTTTTTTAGTTGTAAGCCCAAGCCTGGCCCAGGATACCCAAATGAATGAACTGCCACCTGAACTAATCAAGCAACCAAATCCCCAAATCGAGCGACAATATTAGTGAGAATTTATCTGAGCACGGGCTCGCCCCACCTTCCAAACATCTTTCGATCGAATTCGAGACAAAATTCAATCGTCTACCTAAGCATACCAGCAAACATTTTGGAATTTTTTATATATTAACTGTAACTAACATTTAGGATAATCTGGAACCGGGATGTAATGACATCTTCTATATAAGCATAACGATGATAACGAGAAGTATTCGCAATGGCATTGAAACGACCTTGAGAGCGAGCATAACCCTAAAAGACTTATCGCCCAATTTGGAGTTTATCTTTTGTACTAACACGTTACTGTATTGACGGATATTTTGTAAAATACAAACAACGATGCCTTTTTACCATAGACTACCTATAATTTGAATATTTGTATACTTTAACCAATTGGTTGTACCATTTTTAATATGAAATTACTAAGTTATATCTTGTATGGTTAAACATTGAGTTTATTTATTAACAATAACATTTTATTATGCACTAGAAAAACTGATGAACGACTAGGAAGCGCGGCTGAGGATCATTGATCGGATTGTGGTGCAGCCCGCATGGACGGAATCGGATTCGGCATGGGTTGCTCTGCTCCAGCCTCAACTGGCAACGCCGACCGGTGATGGACCGGCCATAATCAGGTCAGGTCTTAAACTTAAATCTTTGGCAGTGCTTTGTGTGTGGCTTGTTCCCGGATCTCCTGCCGGATGGCTTACGTGGTCTGCGTCTCCCCACCCGGTAAGTTGTCCTCGCGACCACCGCTTTGGTGCTTGGCCAGGTCGCTCTCCGGTATGTGATCCTTCCAGTTGCGGAAGAGGTATCGCGTGAACTTCTTCAGCTGCCTGAACTTGCAGTATGTGGCTCCTTCGGCAGACTGCAGCTGCTGGGTTTGGATGAGGAAGCCCTTCTCCTTGAAGGTCTTCTCCAGTTTCTCGCGCTGCTTGGATCTTCTCGAGGATCGCCTCTTGCGGTCGCTATCCGAGGAGGATTTCGCCTGCGTCTGGCCTGGCATGGGACTCTGGGAGCTGGAGCACTGAGATGCAGGACTTTGTGGCGCCACGGCAGTCATCAAGTGGTTGCTGCTGGGCAGGAGCAGCGTTGATGTGGGCGACTCCGGCGAAATGTGCAGCAACTCTGGACTGAGATCGGTGGATGGTGGTGGGATATCCACAAACAGCTTCTCCTGCTGTCCCTGCTGTTGGTTCTGCTGGAGCTGTTGCTGCTGATCGCGCGATATGAACTCGTAGCCCCGCATGGTCTTATCCCCAGTGCCATTGTAGTACCGGTAGTTGCCCTCCGCGTCCACCGAGAGCATCTTCTTCTCCTGCAACGTGGGCTTGGCCCCGCCGGTGAACTTGAACTTGCAGATGCTGACCTCGTTGGAGGGACTCGACGAGTGCTCGGCGGGCATGGGCGGTATGAAGATGGCCGACCGCTTGCGCTTCCGCATGGCCAGCGGCGCAGTCTCATTGGTGAAGAAACCACTTGGTATGGGTATCTTGAGTGAGAGCTGATTGTCCTTCTCAATAGTCTCCAGCGGCATAGGCATCCCGCCCAGGCTGCAGGATTCCACCAGCTGCTGATAGTAGAGTCCTCCTGGCTGTAGCATCAACTTGGCGGCTGACAAGGACTGATCCTCGCTTCCGGCCAGCTCTAGAGTTAAGGGTTTCCCCGAACCAAGTGGCGTGGTTCTGTGGGAGGAGCTGTCCGTCGTGGCCGTGGTCGTTGTGGGCGTGGTCCTCGTCGTGGGCTTCTCACTGTCGCCGCTGGAGATGGAGAAGCGATCGCCGCTCTGGTCCCGCAGACAGAGATTCAGTGGCTCCTCGGGCGGCACTGATACCGTGGATGTTAACGCCGGCGGAGCAGCACTTACTGGCATGGCCGCCACGGAAGCTGGAACAATAGTGCCGTAGTTCTTGTAGATCAGGTGGCAGATGTCCGCCTTCTTGGGCTTTCGACCGCGTCGTGGCTTGTAGTTATCCAGCGTGATCTCGCCCATGTAGGGCAGGTCGGCGTACTTCAGGGAGCTGCGCTTGGAGGCGGTGGCTACCTCAGGACTCTTAACCGGCACTGCAGACGTGGCTGCAATAGGTGAGGATCGCGAGGTGGGAGGTCCAGGTGGAGGTCGAGGAGCGACTGACTGCTTCTGTTGCTGGCGCTCCGCACTGCGTTGAATCTCGGCAATCTTCCGCAGCCAGCTGCGCACGTTCTCGTGCGCCTGACTTGGAGGAGGAGGAGCAGTTGGTGGCGGGAGCACTGGCCTGGATGGCTTCCTACCCTGGGTGGCCTCGTAGTGGGCGGCGTACTCGGCGGGCAGTGCCTGGTGGTGGAATCGCAGCTTCATGGCCCCTGCCTCGCCGCGTTTTTGGGATCGGTTTTGGCTCGGCACTGGTCTTACTGTCTTTTGTGGCGTGGGAGCAGAGGGTTCCAGCTGCACAGGCTGCCTGTTGGCCTTCCGGCTGCCCATCAGGAGATTGGCCTTCAGCTGCTGCTTGGTCAGCGGACTGCAGGTGCCGTTGTGCGGTGTCTCGTGGGCAAGGCTTTTGCGGGCCAGTAGCGTCTTGAAGGGATGGTCCTCGTCGTGGCCATCATTGGTGGCGCCATGCGAGATCAGTGGGTCGTCGGAGCCCTGCAGCAGCAGCCGGGTGCTATTGAGGTCCAGCCGGAGTTGTGGGTGCTCCGGCGGCAGCCAGCACTCCAGGTCGGGATCGTGCTCCAACTTTATGTTGGGCAGCAGCTGCTCCAGATTACTGGCGGTCGGAGCTGAGGGATCCAACTCAGCTTTGGCAGCATTACCGTTCAGGTCGCAGACCCTCGTCAGTTCCTGCATTCTGATCCTGGCTAAAAGAGGGAGTTAAAGGAAGAGTTAGTTGGTAAATGCAAAGGAAGATGAGGCGAATACGTAATGTACAGGAATATGTTGCGTATACGCAGCATTGGTCCGGACTGGAATGCAACATTTTAATAAGAGATGAGGAATGTTTATCAACATGAAACTTGGATGAAAAGGATGCTCCAATGATCGAGAGTTATTAGGAAGCTGGTAAGTTAGGAATTTTTAAAAAAATAGAAATAAGTTTTAATAACATACATCCTGCCTAAAAACAGTTAGTAGTTAGAGTTAAATATGAAACTAGCCCTACGTTGCGTATACGCGATGTGAGAAACACACGTTTTTCCTCGGGTTGTGTTGTTATTTTGATGATCGCCGGCAGGGGAAGGGGAAGATGGACTCGGAGGCGGAGGAGCAGGCCTGATCTCTCTCTAGATCGGTGGCCAGCACGGGAATTCTATTTAAAATGTCTACGAGGAACTGGCAAGTGGCGCTCTCTCCGCCAAACACACACAAACGCACCGCGATTTGCGCTCCGAAAATGAAATGTGTTGTTTTTGTGCATGAAATTCGATTCCCTGGGCCAAAAGCATGCCCATAAAAGGTTTAAATAGGAGGCCTGAATGGATGATAATGAAATCTAAAACAGCCAGTTATAGGATATCATTTAGTGGTATGGGCTATGGCTATTACCTAGTTTTCCCACGATTTGTACGGTCAAGGTGCCCCGGATGAATACGTATATCTTTCGGACGGACCCGTCTTCGGTCTCTCAGTCTTGGCTCAAGATGATATACGGGTAATCCCAGCCGGATCACCTCCAAAAAATTCGTCACAGTCCACAGTTCACTTCACGCTGCCAGTGGCAGTTGGTCGACCAGAATCGCCGCTGTGCGCGTGTACATCGTGTTGACATCCAAAACGCAACTAGTTGCGGGAAAGCCGAGTCGCGGAAAGCATCGCTTCTTCGGAATATGCTCCTTAGATGGACCGCCGCGGAGAGCACAGTTGTACCGCCGCCCCACACACAATAGAGGAAAATAGAGGGAAAATCAAATCAAATTCCTTCGCTCTTTTTCGACTTTTCCGAGATGCGTTGTCGCTTTCGCTGCTCGACACACCGATGGATGTCGTGGTCCGTATTTAACGCCAAAGACGAAGCTATTTCGTGTGTGTTCATTTTTAGAAAAATCCAACTTGTTGCCGGCCATATAGAACACCCAACCGACCCCCTCTCTGGCCGATCGGACAAACATCATCCCATATCCACAGCGCCACGCAGAATGCGGCGGCCAAAAACAAAAAGAAGAAAGCGATTTCGAAAGATGTATTTTCCGACGTTTTTCATTCATGGGCTCTGCCCGCCAGCTTGTTTATTGTATCAACGGATCAGGGTGAAAACAAATTGGTTGTGTTTAGGTAGCAGTTTCCCCAATTCTTATAGAGGGTATCACCTGGTCGATCACTTAGTTTGCCAGCTGTCTTTCTTGGTGGTTATGCGTACATGCGATCGCTCAGTTTTGATGGCATTTTATTTATAGCACCTGGCTACTTCGGGTTAGGGCTACTAAGAATCGCCTGCGCCTCTTTCGGATTATGATTTGTCGGGTAAGGTAAGGAAAGGAAGAGAAAAACACCTCCCGAAATAGACAACGGATCGAGGCGGGTCCTCTATTTCGGGCAGCGCACATGGCAATATAGGTCATCTCCGGTTCTACCTGGAGTGGGTACACAGAGAGAATTGATTCACTAAATACTAAAAATATTAAAAAAAAAATATTTTAAATTTTGGAAAGATAGCATGACCTTAAATGCTATCTCTCATAGTCGCATCATGATAATTTCTATTAAATTGTTTTACAAATTAAAATCAACTTTCTCTTTCCTAAGAATCTTTATTTTTTGAATTTTGACTATTAAATAGCGGAAATAATACAATTTAAAAAAAAAATTCACTCCTTAGGTAAAAGCCAAAAGTGAAAAGTTTGTGTTCTACCGAACCCAAAAAGATAAATACAGCTTATATCTCAAAAACTTTGTATATCTGTACTTGTATTGCTAACAAAACAATATAAGCTATACCACATTAGTAAACAAAAATGGTTAGTAAAAATAACACACCAATATTCCACTAACAAATTGATTAATTTCATATATTTACTGTGTTAACAACCATGATTGATACAAAAAAACTTGATGTCATAATTGTATTCAAATAATTTGAGTATAAAAAACGTACAAACAAGTATGACGCCATAGCTGTGGTTAAATGTTATTTTTTCTGGTAATTGGTTGTTCTGATTGTATTTTTTTCAAATGCCTCTGGGCAGTATTGTTATAGTAGGTCATGGGCTGAAGAGTCAGTGGGTTAAGTCACTACTAATCACTTTCTCTGCTGCGCAATCCGACGATACTTGGAATATCGGAATATCAGAATGCAAAGCACAATCGAAAACCCGCCTTTTGGGGCAGCGTTCTTCAAGCGACTCATTTGGGTGTTCCAAGTCGATAAGAGGCCTTATAGCGCAGATCACTTGATAATAAATACCTACCCGATTTAAGCTGGATGGAATGCCATTTCCCATCGATCTTTTTTCGACTGTTTCGCATCGAACTTCGCAGAGATCACTGTGCAACGATGGTGATGACGCTTTGCCGGCGGCAGTGGGTGGGCGAGTTTTTCGCGACCTGCAGAAGCTTTACATTCTACAAGTTGGCGGTTAGACGGTGGTTAGACGGCGGTTAGACGGCGGTAAGCGGTATGCGGTAAGCGGTAATTGGCAGCCCAGAACCGAACCGGAGCTTACATCACCGGCCAGCGGCGTCCAACCTACGGATCCGTATGGTAGCTCTTGAGTATTGCACATCTATTCGGCAGCTGCGACTTTGCGACTGCTGCTGCTGCTGCTGCTGCTGATATCTCACAGTCAATACCTGCTTACGCGAACGTACATATTTGTATTTATGGCCATAACTGCCACTTCAATCGCCCACGCTGCTCGGTGTGTTGGCCATGTCGATTGCGAATTCTACCGACCAGGTCTTAAGTCTGGCCTTGCCTCAAGTTCACTCTCTTCCCGCCGATATCGAAAGTTGTTCTCATTCCACTGGGAATTATTTCACTTCACTGCAGGTTATCACAGTCTTCCCGTCAAAATTCGATTTTTTATTATGATCAGCCGGTTAGAACTCGCGATTCCATATGCAAATGCGAACTGCCGCCGCATTCGACTTCCATTCAAATCAGTTTCGTTTTCGTTCTGTTAGCCAATTTGGCCAGGTGGCCAATACTTTCAAGACAGGCCTGCCATATCGTTGGAATAAGAATAATAAACAAGGGAACTCAATAATATTTTTATGGTAAAAGTTTATTATTTGCAACTTTATTTTTTAGTTTCTTCTTTGTGTTTTTGTTTTCATGTTTAAATGTCTATAAAGTATATATAATATATATTTCTGCATTTTTTGTGGTTTGTGGTTTTTTTGTTTATTTTTTTTTTTAATTTTTCATAATTTTTTTTGTTTTTGCTTTGTTTTGTTTTATTTAACTTGCCAGTTGTTCTTTGTTTATATACCTATTACACATTTGCATAAGTTTTTGTGTATAATAATTATTATTAATAATAATTTAATTGTTGTAATTATAACTTGGTTTATAATCTCCTCCCCCTCTCTATATCCAATTTCCTGCTCCTCGTTTACTATAAGTCCCCGCATCCTTATCATCCTTATCAACCCTATCATCCTTATCATCAATGTCGCCCATCAGCGACGCCCAGTTTTTTTTGGCAAACGAAACAAAATGTACACTGCTTGCCCATATTTTGAAACTGGCAATAATTAATACTAGGGTGTTTGATATTTCTGTTATTACGATTTATACCATCTCCATCTCTCCTTATTGTTAGCCCCTCGCCGCGATCTGCATCTAACTAATCTGGCTTTTGCACCTACTGCATCAGTTTTTGTGTTTTCATAGTTGGTTGGTTCAGTGTGTTCCGGAATTTAGCAGATCTCAGGGAAAGAAATTGATCAGAAATTAACCTGGGGTTGGTGTGGGGATGGTGTCTTCCTCAATCGATCGGTAGTTATTGTTACTGTAGTATGTACTCGTCTATTATTATGCTGGGTTTATTTATGTGGTATCCTGCAGTAAGTCGCATAAATAATGTTTAAAATATACTTCTTGTAATAATGCTTTAAGTATTAAAATATTTATAGTTTTGTCCATAATTAATTAATAGTTTTCTTGTTCGATAGCATTTACTTGTGTTGTGGGCTTCCAGCCGATTTCCGCGTGGCAAAACATCGCGGAAAAGGCCGATTGAGTATATATAGATATATATCTGTATTGTTTTTTCGGTGTTTACTTTCATCCTTTTGTTTTAATGAACGAATGCACAATTTTACACACTTCGCCATTTTGGTTTCATTATTCATAGATTGTATTTAATGTACATATATGTATAGTATATAGCGTATATTTCTATAAATAGTTATATAAAGACCTTTTTGTTGCTATTATAAATGATTTACTTAATTGTTCTTCACGTCTGTCCGTCTGTTTCGATCAACTACTTTTGACTATTACATCCTTACCATCCATCTCGTTAGTTCGGCATTTTATGTGTGTAAATATAAATTTTGTCATATTTAATATATGTGAGTATGCATGTAATAGCTGTGTGCATGTTTCTGCCTTATATCCGTTTCCTTTGTGATGTAGTTGAAAAAATGCGTAAAGTGAGAAATGCTCGATTTGTGTACAAAGTGCATTCGATGTCAGAATTCAAATCAAAGTCAATGATAGACGAAAGACTAGAGAAAAACTCCTGAACTGTTCCGGGCTCACAGTGCCAGTGATCCTGTTTATGCTCTATTTATATTTTATTCTTTTTGATTCTGAAACCATTTTACATTTAACATTTAATTCATGTGTTGTTATTCTTGATTTCGTCTCGTTTGGTTTTGGTTTTGGTTTTGGTTTTGTTCTCTCTTCCGAATTCGAAATTCCTCTTGACAGATTTTAAAGGAACTGATCACGAATCGTGTTGGAATCTGCTTTGCTTCAAATTAAATTGATAAGAATTCTATATCTGCATTTTCTGTTTTTTATACATTTATGCTACTAATATTAAGTGCAAGTTCTCTTAATTTTAAATGTCATTTGTTGAATTTTAATGTTAGGTTTTTATTTTAGTTTTCGTTTGTGTTTCTCATTCACATTTTGCTGCTAATTTCTTATTGTTTTCGTTAAAGGTGCTCTTCAAAAATCTCAAATAATGGATTGATGTAATCATGGCTAAGTACTTGTATTGTGTGGGCTTGTTCTGGGGTTCGGAAAAGACGAATGTAATTACATAACTCTTGGGCAATAGCAAATCAATTGAAAGTGAGGCTAAGTTTCCAAAATCAAAACACATGCCGTTGCTTACGTGTGTGTGAGTGTCTGTGTGTTTGCATAATGCTAAATACGGACGGATTTCTAAACGAAAAGTATATAGAGTGTATAAAGAAGCTGTAGCTGTAGTACTGCATCTGAGAAATAGTTTCTAAAAACGCATCTCAAGCTACACTCAAAAAATACCAAGTGTACATAAGTATGTATTTTTCTGATGTGTTGATGCTAAAATCTAGACTAGCTTTCTTTTTTTTAATGTTTTTTTTTTTTAATAATATGCAATAATTCAACCCCCTGGTTCGGGTTTCTGTTTGAGGGATTTTATACTATATACAATATAAATTCGCTTTGACCATTTGGTTTTATTCGATTAGCCTGCTGCCAACTACATGAGTTATATCTCTGTATCTCGTACCTCGATCTAACATTTGGCTAAGTACTAAAAGATAACAGTTTTATCTACAAAAAATAACTTTGGGCCTTTTCAACGCCAATATCTCCAGCCGTACACTTATTCCTCCCATATCATTCCATCCGATTCGGTTTGTATAATTGCAAAATTGGTTTATATAATGCTTGGTTGACCTTAGCTCGCTAATAAATCTTTCTTTGTTCATAGTAATAGTAATAATTGTCATAATAATAGTATTATAATATATCGTCTATATAAGTACGACTAGTTTCTGCTTTTAAAAATGTTTAAATTTCTCCTTTCTTTCCTCCCTTTTGTTTTCATATTTTTGTTGTATTTTAAATGCACTTTCTGAGCTTTCTTACAAGCGCCGCCAATTATTGTTGCTGGTTTTGTTATATTCCTATGGCTACTACCGCCTTTCCTTGTCCCATCTATGCCCATGGTTGATGATACTCTAAGGATCTAACCCTATGCCTATCCAAGCGAAATCTATTTGGTAAGCAAAGCTTCAAAAGTGTGTCACGAGCTTAAAAATATCGTATCGAAAAAAGTGCGAAAGCTTTGGGGGGAAATTATATTACAAATGAATTGAAATGTTTCGGTATCAATACGAAATTATCATAGTTACTTGATAGGTTTAGTTTACTATGTATTTAGATTTAACTGCATGTATTACCCTGTATCCAATATGTCATTCTTGTGTTCCTATTAAAACCAAAGCAAAAATGCGTTATAAATATTAAAGGCAAAATGTTTTAGGCTTGGCAAAAAGATATGCACCCCTATCCTTCCTTTTCTAACGATCAATCTTACACTAGATCCTTCGTCCCTTCGCCTTTTTGGGCCCTTGTAACTGTGTCTGTGTGTTAGTTGGAGTGTTGATTGGGTGTCCTTGTAGGTGTAGTTAGAAAACTAGTGTATGCAATTTTGGTAAGTCCTTGGTTATGGTGGGGTTAAGTGCTTGTCTCTATCGTTATTTATCGTTATCGTTAGCTTTAGTTTAGTTTTACCTTTACTTTTACTTTCTTTTAAATACCTGCAGAAAAGTGTATCTAAATATATTTTTGATTAGTAAGTTCTAAACTTGGACTCCAGTGTTTTTTGGTTGTTCTTCTTGTTTGTTCATGTTCTTTTGTTTCCGTGTCAGTGTTGTAAGCTTCATTCACTACTTTGTCTAACCTTGTCATTAACTAGTATATAATATATTTGTGTATAGTATATATAATAAATAAAGAAGTTAGTTTTTATTAGTAATGCTTTGTATAGAGTAATAAACATTCTATAAGAATGCCACATTCCGCACTTTGTATAATAAAAATACACTATGCGTAGGACAAAATCTATTCGCATATAGATTAAGTTTAAGGAACGATCATCGATAAGAGACTTCATTTTCATTAGTAATGTACAATGCTTATTCTTAGATTAGCGCTATGCTTAGCCGGCTACGAACGGAAAATGGAAATTTAAAACAAACCGAACAAATCAGGAGTAAACGCAATGCCAATGGGGTCCCTTCGATTTCATATCTCTTCGCCGTTAGCTAAACAACTTGAGAATCGCCGAGAAAGGTGCCAAGTTATAGACTACGGTTCGCATATCCGCGCATTTGATATGATGGGTGTGTACATGTATATGGTGGTGAGTTCGTTGTGTGTGTGCGTATAATTGAGAGACAGTGAAAACGCGGAATATGACGACGCTAAATGCAGATTGTAGCTCTAAAGGATTTCTCTGGCACTAAACTGGATTTTGGCAAAACTTGCAAAGAAATGTGCCAATTTTCATATCCCCTCAAGCAGATGGGCGAAACCTGTCCATTTTCAGTTAATGTGGTTGTTATCTATGGTTTATTTCTAGGAATACTATAATTTTTACGAGTTCCAATTTTTACACTTTATGCTCAAGGTACAATTGTCTTTTTCTATTCGTTAATGTTTAATATGAATTCGACATGTTTTTTTGTTAGTTATTTATGTTTTTTTTTTGCTTTCATCACATTTCATTTCGAATTTGAATTAAGCGACTTAATTGTTCGTTTATATTGTATTTTTATTCGTTTATCGAGTTAATTTTGATTTGGCTTTAGTGGTTTCTTGTTATCACCGCTCTTTAAAATTAACATTAAAATCAAACTAAGCGCAAACAAAAAATAAATTTGATTTTGTTCACACTTTTTGTTAAACGTTCGTGTCACAGCCCTTTTCGTGTTTTGGTTTTTTGTTTTTAGTTTTTATCAAACGATACTTAAGGGAGAACATGGGAAAACGATATTTAAATCGGGTTGGGGATTATGCCAAATTCTCAGTCCTCTGTTGCAAGTTGGGATTGTGTGTGTTTCGGGGGTATGTGACCTAGTCTGTCCTGGTATCTGCCAATTGAAATGATTCAAAAGCCGGATGTCACAGACGCGGAAAATAATGAGAAAATAAAACAAGTTGGTTGCATTGTATTTTGGTTTTTCAATTTGTTTTCTCTTTTATTTGTTCTGCTTCTCTTGGTTTAGTTTAGTTTTATTGTGTGTTATGCTTTAGAAATAATAGTTACGATAATTTAGGGTTTTAGTATCCTTCCTCTTGGTATATAATTTGCATAATTTTGCCAAAATCAGTTTAGCACAAAATGAATTATTTTGCTTGATTCCGTATGTTTTATAGTATAGTGTATATGATCTAAAAATGTTTGTATAATAGCATATAATAATAATAATAATAATTGTAATAATAATTTTTTATATATTAATTTAAATACTTGTGTTCGTATTTTCAATACATAAATAAATTATAATTCGTTAATCATAATCATAGTACATAATAATAGTAAATTATTATTATCTCAATAGTTTGACTTGGTTTTTATACTTCTTATTCATCATTAAGGTTTAATTTTCATTATGCAATAATTAACTTGAATTTGACTAGATCGATTCATACAAGATCGTAAATACATGTAGTGTGTTCGTGTATCTGGATGAGTTTTTCCGAAGTAAAATTCTAGTTTAGCATTTTAATTCAAAGCTGTCAAAATTCTTGGGTGTCTCTGGCTGAACTACTTTTGAATAGGCGCTAAAATCAGTTTGATAATTTTCATATATATGTTATGTACTTGTATGTTTGTAGGTATGTATATAATTATGCTTGTATGCATGTGTCGTTAAATAACTGCCATTTTCATTCGTTTCTTCTCAGTGTGGGACTTTCATCCGCCTTAGTTTTCATTTTCTATATTTACAATATTTCTCCTGTCGAGGCCTAACATTTTGTGATTCAAACAAAAAGGAAAAACTAAACAGATTAATTCGATTTGACCTTGAATATAATGTTTTCCACAGATTTCTAATACTGTCTCATTGATCCGACTGGCAATACTCACAACGTAAATGTAAACTGGAACTGAAGTTGAAATTGATATTGGTTGAGAGGGAACCCATAAGTATCTGCACCAAAGTATTTATTGCACTGGTAACAAAATTAACTTTAACTCTGATAACAATTTTATTTTCATATTTAAATATTTCTTATATTTTTTATATTTGTATTTGTTAATATTTAAATTTTATATCTTTAGTATCAAATACGTCCCGCAGATGGGGATTCCCCTGCAGGACCCACAGACTAGGCGACTCTAAACTTATCATTTTCACTATACAAACTCTAAATAATTGTTAATTTTTCTCCACCCTCCTCCTTTTTATCTTTTCACTATCCATAATCTTATTTTTTGGCATATTTAGCTGTAGATTTGACTCTTCGGTCCTTCTCCTCTTCTTGCTTTTGTACAGATTTTGCTGCTAAATTGTTAATGATTCGATTCAACAGACAGTTGAGTAAATGTCGGATAAAGATCTCATTTTTACGTTTCTTTATTGACAATAATATTTAGTTAGATTTCAGTGTAGGTGTGCGGGGGTATTGTGTCGTCCTATGTCAGGGTGTAAAACGAAACAAAAGGCTAGAATAAATTTAATAGGCCGTGATAAATTCTCTAGTTTTGCTAAAAAATACTTGCTTCCTTTTTGACTGTGATAAAAATTCTAATGGTAAGTTTTTGTTTATAATAACAATCAATAATAATTAATATACGCTTAGTGTTAAATAGTTTGCTTAGTCTGGCTAGGGCGCGCTATGGTCAACTTGATCGGAATCTGATTCTTTAGCTGTATCGGTATCTTTCTCGGAGCTGGTTGTGAAAATAAGTGGCCAAAACTTTCAGTTTTCTGCTGTTCTGTATATCTATTTTGTATATATTTTTTATAGGAATACTTCCATAGCAAAATGTTTTTTATGTTTTCCATTTTTTCAGTAGCCCTATTTATATTTTCTTTCCTTTTCCTTGTGTTTTTATTTACTTTTTGCTTTTTTCTTGATTTTATTATATATTTCTATGTATATATATATATATATATGCATGTATATCTGTAAGTACCTGTAATTGTTTTTGTTGAAAGCAGCTAAGTTTAAGTGTAAAGTTGTTGTTTGATTTTATTCAAAATTTTGTTTATTATTCTATAAAATCGTTTACGATTTCTTGAATATAATGATAAACCAAACGGTATCGAATCAAACAAGTTGAGAAGTTTAAACAATTACAAGAATTTTCTCCCTCCGAGAATATGGGCCAACATAAATGATCGCTTTAGATATTGTATTTTGTTAATCTTTTTAATGTTTTTTGTTTAGCTTTCGTCACTTTGATTCTCTTCAATAGTTCTAACAAATCCATATTATAATATTTCTAAAATTAGTACTCATTTATGTATTATAAAAAATGATATCTTTGCTCGTGGTCAGGCTGGTCGAACCCTTTGGGGTTGGACGTAGCCCTCAAAGCATGTCGCATATATTAAGTGGCTTGCTCTGTCCCGCCTAGTTCTAACTTCCTATATCCGTTTTGTTTTACTTAAAATTAATTAAATTCGAATTTTTGTGTTAATTTTTCATGTGTACATATAATCTGTTTATGCATCTGTTGAATCTTTGCCGTTTTGCTTACCACTAAATGCTAAAAAGTTGCAGACCTACTTTGTCTTCTTTCTCACCTAACTTCCTCTACGTCCCATCTATATTTTAACCCTTTCCTTTAACTGCTGCCTTCTAATTACTCGATTAACTGTAAACTCCGATCGAGTTCATCATTAGATTAACAAATTCAGTTTTAATAGTTGTTCTTTTGTGTTTGCTTTGTTTTTCAACTAATTTTCCTTGCGCAGATTTGTTAATTTTTATAAATTCCCATCACCAATTACTCATATAAAATGGTTGCTGCTCTTATCGTCCTTAATTGTTTTTATTCTTTTTTGTTTTGTTTTTTTTTTTTATTTGAAAACCCAGATAATTTTGGTCTCTTGCCAGTCAGTTTTTGTCTCAAGTTTTGTGTTCTGTGTGGGGAGTGTACTGGTGTGCAATGTTCTTGTTCTTTAGTTGTTAACAAAACTATCAATATCAATGTTTTTGTTCCTTGCTTCTATAAATATATACTTTTATTAAATCGATATTTTGGCAAAAATTCTGTCATTCGTTCGGTTTTTCTCAATTTTTATAATTTTGTTTGTGGTTGGTTTTCTCTTATTATTTTGTATGTACTGCTGTACTGCATTCAGTTGAATGTATAATCGGATAAATATATATAAATATATTATATATATAAATCTATTCATTTTTTTCAGCTCTAAGGTGTTTTCTTTTTTTAATTTACATTTTTCTTGTTTACTATTTTTTATTTTTTTTTTTGTTACATACTCTTTGCATGTATTTAGTTTCTATAATCGTTTTCACATAGCATGGCTGACGACCATCTGAAATGGAGGGAAAGCAATGTTATTAGTAAGGAAGTCTTAAGTGGGGATCTATAAGAAATGGAAAGGTCAGGTATGATATATTGCTCAGTTACTAGAATAATATGAGATATCTTGAAATATAGTATAACGTGATAGCTTTTAAGATCGTATGATAAATGGATATCATAACATATATTATTATTCTTTTAGTAAATGAGCGATGTCAATCAAAAACGCGATATTATAATCAAAATTCAATCAATTTCAATACCGTATCGATGTTTCTTAAAATCCTTTTCGATCTTTAATCTATAGTTCTGCTCACCCCATCAATAGTTGCTCCTTATTGTAGCTGCAGTTGTTCTGGTTGCTGTTGTGGTTGCCGTTGATGTTGCATTTAGGCCTTTCGCTTTTGCTGTTGCCACATGAATAGTCTCTCGACCAGTTCCACTTTGGAGCAATTGGTATTGGGTTGTTGTGGATCGTTTTGGGACTGAGACTCTGGATCGTTTCTGTTGTTGTTGTCGCTGCAGTTGTCGTTATTATTGTTGTTGCGATAGCAATAGGTACCGCTGCGCCAGCTGGCAAATGTGTAGGGCATATGGGCATTGTGGGTGGAGCTCTCAGTGGGCAAAGTTGGCCTAAAGCTGCTGCTAAGGTTATTATAGTGGGCTGTTGTTGTTGCTGTCGCGGAGGCGGAGCTTAGTCCGCCCGATGTGGGCGTGGCTGCGGAAAATGCTGTAGTTGTTGGCAAAGCTGCTGTTGCTGATGTTGTTGCCCCAGTTGGTTGTAGTTGTAATTGTTGTTGTTGTTGTGAATTGCGTTTAAGGAACTCCGATTGTTAATAGGGTCGACTGGCATCCTTTGGCCGCTTCAATTGAACTTTCAGTCTTTTCATGCCAATCTGGAAGCCATTCATGGCCTGAATGGCCGCTTGAGCGCTGGCGGGATTATCGAATGAAACAAAACCTGTCCGGGAAAGTATTCGTTGTAATTAAAAAATTCAGAAAATTCCCAGTAATATATCACAGTACCGAAGCATTTGCTCTGGTTTGTAGCACGATCGATGAAGACCTTGGAGCTGATCACATTGCCAAAGGGCAGGAACATTTGCATTAACTCGGCATCGCCAAACTCTTGGGGCAAATGGTAGATGAAGAGATTGCAGCCCTCGGGTCCGGATATCGAACATCCTGGGAACATCAGAAAATCTTAAAGGGAGACATTTTAAAGAGAAGAAACAAAGTAGAGAACAAATTAAGTTTAATAATGAGGAAAATCATAATTCATAATTTTATGAGTTATGTCTGCTTGCTTGTTCTTGTCTTGTTTGCATTGATTTCGATTTTTGTTTGACTTGGTCTGATTTCATTTTGGAATTTCTCATTTGTGGTCTGTGTGGCTGTGGCTGATCTTGTTTCTGGACTGAATCAACTAAAACTAAGGGCGCAATATAGGAAACCAAAACCAAAACCATGAGCAAACGAACAGTCTAAATGACATACTGTTTAAGGAGGTTTCTATGCATATACTCTAGAGATGCCTAATGAATATACTTAAGTGGTTAGCTTAGCTCTAGCCCAAGTTCCCATATGATGTATTATGGTGTATTATGTGTGGGTATTATTACTATATGGGATCCACACTTAGATGGTGTGTGTGTGTGTGTGACTGGGTGTATGTCATGCAGGTAAGGTCTAGAGGATACACAGAGAAACAACAGACTACGGCGCACAGATATCGAAATGGAACCAAACGAACTTTACACTCAAGTTAGGTTTATAGTTAGCATATAGGTAGTATACACACACCAATACAAATGAATATGGCACAGGCACACACACACACACACACACACAGAGCTACAACCACACCCACACACTTTGTTTTACGGGAAGAGAATGGATTACTTGTGTCTCTGGCCCTGCCGAAAGGCAAAAAGATGAGCAAAACGAACCGAAAAAGAAACATAAAATTTTATGAGCAAATGTCTTCGAAATACGCCGACGGTCTTTATATGATTTTAAGCAGTTTATATGTAATTTTTACGATCGCATAAAATGCCGTTGAATGCAGCCATTAAAAACGATTTACGCCTTGCTCGCCAGCCCCAAACAAAAGGGTTGAAGGCCCATTCCATTCCGAAAAAGCATCCTTTCTACTTTTTGGCAGTGGGTGTGTTTGGTGGCAACAAAAGGGATAAAATGTTTATCAAAATAAAATAAGGACCAAGGAAACGCAGTATGCAAAGTAATTAATTTTTATGGCCTTTTGTTTTAAATTTAATTTCTCTCCGCACAACAAATAAAATTAATTACTGCTCATTGTCGGCTAGATCGAAGGCGATATCACACCATTTTTTCTCCGAGTGTAAGTGTATCTGTGTGTGTGTGTGTGTATAGCATGTTTACGATGACAAAGAATCGAACAAAATTCTGAATCGGGAGAAACATGTACAATGTAAACAGATAAGTATTTGCATTTACCCGAAATCATTCGATATTGGGAAAAAGGTCAAATGCAATATCGCTTAACAAGAACTGAAACAAACGTACGGATGTGTATTGGGGGGAATCGGGAAAGTTTGGGTTTATGGGAATATAGGTGATAAACGAAATTATAATGAAAAGCTTACCTTCACGCTGAGTGGGTGCAACCGCCGCTAGGGGAGGTGGTAAAGCTTGTGGAAACTGTCCATAGACGGCGGGAAAGGCTGCATTATATATAAATAATTTTGTTTTTGGTTTTTACACAAATTCCGAAACATTTATAAAGACAACACAACAATTAAGAATACGTATAAATATATATATATTTGTTTTAGGTATTTAAAATAGTTCTCATATTTTAGTAATCCACAGACAATGAAACAAATTTCTAAAGAATCAAACTAAATGTTGTTAACCAGCCATAGTAGATCGGCTGGATTTGAGAATGGGGTTAGAACGCTGTTTTCAAAACAGCTCACCGATTTAAACAAATTTCTAAAAATATTTTAGGTTTAAAAAAAAATCGAATAAATCAAAAGCCAACGATCGGAAGCTTGTCTTCCTTTGCACAAAGAAAAAATCATATCAAGTTTATTTTTTAGAGTTATGTAACACTTTACTAACAATAAATATTTATGGCATGACACAACAATTATTAATTATTCGATAAAAACAGTAATGAATGATTGGGCTGTTTTTTGCTGTTGTGGTTGGGGTTCATTGGAACATAATCCGATGCTAATAATAAAAATGATGGTGGTGACGATAGGATGGTACACAATGCCATGAATGATGCAGATGGGGCTAAATGTGTAACTGAACGCGATTCAAATGACATGGCAAAATTACTCATTTCGGGTGAATGGAGTCTCAATGACATTTTGAAAATTAAGCAAATTGCAATCAAATATTGTCTGGCGGTTCTGTTTTTTGCCGCCAAGCGTGTCTTGGATCTAATACTTAGGATTAAAGCTTATTCTTATCCGGCTAGAAAACACTTACCAACTCCTGGAAACGGTGGCAGACCAGGGAAGGCATGTTGCAGGGCAGCAGCATCGCCGTTTGGCAAACCTTGTGGCGGTATAGTCAAGTGCAGTGGATCTGCAAGGAGGAGTTCAGTGGCTATAGAAAATATATATTTATTATATTAAATGAAATTATAAAGTTATACTGTAAAGTATAAGTATACCCCCGTTTCTTAACTCCATTTTTTTTAATTTTAAGTAGTTCTACGCTGATTTCGTCTTTAAATAAGAAACGTTGTATAGCTAAAATTTGTTAAAGTTTCAGTGCCCTCGATATATTTCTAATGTAAGTTACAAAAAAACATAGCCTCTGATTAGGGTCTTCTTAGTTATTTTTTTATTTTGCATGGTTTTATTTATTAAACTTGAATTTCTTAACTTTGATTGTTACGTTTACAAAAATGATAAGGTACTTTTCTGTTTTTGAAAAATAAATAAACCATGTAAATTTGTATAGTTAACTTAAATGAACTATATAAATAAGTATTTATTTAAAATTTGGTGTTGAATTAAGAAATAAAAATTTTAAATCTAATTTTAAATGATACAATATTGATTAATTACCTATGCTGCTTGTGTAGATAAAAAAACTTTGGTTCTGATCAGGATCTTCTAAATTGTTAATAAAAATAGATTTTTAAATGTTAAATTGTTTTTGGGTGGTTTTACTTGGGTTAAACTAAGTACTTTCTTGAATTCGTATTGTTACTTTATAAAAAATACTAATGGACTAAAATAAAATCTTAAGTAGTTCATTTTTCAAATTTGACAAACTAATATATCTTCAATAGATATTCAAAATTCGATTATTTATTCCAAAGATTGTGAAAGCTAATGCAAAACAGATAACATTTTTAAATAACATGCAAAACTATGATCTTTAAAGGGTCTTTTAAATGGTTTTAAAATTTAAATTTTTAATATTTAACGTTTTTTTTATATTTTGGATGGTATATAATTAAACAAAATGACAGGAATATTTTTTTAATATTTTTTAATAATTCATAATATACTCACGTCCTGGGAATGCCGTTTGTGGAATGCCGTTCGTGAAGACGCCGTCCGCAGCGGCCGCCGCAGCGGCAGCGGCAGCCGCTCCACCGGGCTGTCCGTTGGGCGTGTTGGCGCCCATGTTGAAGTTGGGCATGGTCGGCGAGGGCAGCGAGGGGGGCTGGCCGGTGCCGTTGAGGCCGTGAGGTATCTGCGTTGCCAGGGCCGCCATGGGGTTCATGTAGGCAGCGGATCCGGGCGCCGTGGCAGCGGCTGCCATCAGGGCGGCCTGCTGCTGCTGCTGCAATTCCGGTGGAGAGGGGAGCTGCTTTATATGTAGTATACATTTAAAGGGGGGTCGGGGGTGGCGGTCTTACCTGAGCGTAGGCGCCGTACGGACTGAACTGATTAAAGACGAACGGATTGAGGAGGTTCATGTGACCGGCCATTTGCTGCATGCGCCGTATTTGTCGCTCCTTCTCCGTGTCGGCGTATTTGACGACCAGGCTGGAGGATGCTCCCTGGAAAAATAAGTGGAGTGAACGGAGTCAAGTTGAGTCAAGAGTTGTATCGAAATTGCATGTTTATAGGCGGCTTTTCCGCTCTACTCTTCTTTCCTTTCGTTTCCGCCATCTTTCATCATCTCTGGGGAACAGGAAATCCTATTACAGGCCATTATTTTGCGATGACAGCGTTGGGTACCTGCGTAAAGCACCTGCTTCCTTTGTTCGACTGCTCATTATTATCTTATTATAATTATATACAAAAAATATATATCAAAATAATTGGCATACGCGCACTTCAATTTGCATTTCTATTCAAAGCGGCTTATGGGCTCCACCAACCAGCAATTCCATCTATTGTCGTCTGTCATTGATTTTGATATATAAATAAGTTTAACAAAGAGCTGCTCCTCTAGGCCTGGGCTCTTCCATTTTCTTTGCTTTTGATGTCAATTAATTAGCATAATAATGGCAGGCTTCACATTACGTACGAACCCCCCCAACCCCAACCCTCCTTTCATTTCGAGAGGTTTCGACTTACGTATGACAATTTCGAATTGAATAGACATTTTCAATATTCGGTAACATTCTGTTTCGTATTAATTAGAAACGTTTTTGTAATGCGAAACCTTTTTCCCGTCGACAACGACGACGACGATGATGAAGATGGTGATGGATGGAGTGGGTGGGCAGGGTTTAGGGAAGCAGAAAAGCTTTTATGATTTTGTGCAAATCATTAATCAAAGCAACAATGATATTGTGTTGCACAACTCATCCCTTGGCTAAATATATATATAAATGTGTGTGTGGGAGGGCTGTTAATGAGTCTACAACCGAGCAGGTGCTTCAACTATAACGGCTATCTGCTCTGCCTGGAACATAATTTTAATTAATGAAATATGAAACTCGAGATTATGCAAAAGGTCGTTCGGAGGGAGTCCTTGTCAAGGCGAAACTATTCCTGTTTACCCTGTTATATGGCCTGGAGATGCTACGTAGATCCTGTAATGAGTTTTAATGAGCTGCTCTGAACATGAGATCCGGTTTGGCCAGAAAATTAATTTCAATCTCAAGCTATTTGTAGTCGTAGCTTATGGGCAGATTAAACACCCAAAACTATTCCATCAAAATTTAGTATGAGGTGCATTTGGTATTTCATTCTCAATTGCCTGCCATCGGAGGCGATAAACCTTCATTAACCGAAGGCTAATCTGTGGTCCTAATTGTCTTTCTCTGGCCTTGCAGAGAGAGAGGACCATGCAACAGGCCAAAAGACTGCCGCAGAAGCTCATAAATTAATTCATTAACGTCAATTTAATTGTCTAATAATCCCCGGCTCATGTCAGCCTGCTGGCTGATGGCCAAAAAAAAAGAGGAATACCACAAAATTTGTGTGGCTCACTGGGGGAATTATGGGGTCGAGATTCAGTCATTCACTCAATTTGAACGTTTATTATGTGCTCTATATGTGCAGTTGTTTGGCCTGTTCACTTCCGTTTCCGCTTGACGAAGACGACAACGTCTGCGACTGCTACTGCGACTGCGACGACACGAAATTCCCATTCAAGTGGATTGCTGCCGCCAAATGAAATGAAAAATTCAACACGGCACACAGAGACACATCCTTGAAAGGACTCGAGTTGGCAGCACGCCTAACCAGAACGAATGGCAGTCGTGCTCCAGTGGCAAGTGGCAAGTGCAACAGGCAGAAGGCAGCAGGCAGCAGGCTGCCAACTAACAAGCCAACTAACCAGAGGAGGTCCTTCGCTCTTGGTCCTTGGGCCTTGGTCCTGGACTCGTGCCAGGCGGCACTTTTGGCAGCAATCGCATGTTGCATGCCACTTTTCGGGGCGGCACAAACGTGACGCCATTAGACGATGGGCCCACAGTCCTTAGCCTTTCCTCGGCCCAATATTTTTTTATTGTTTTTTAATGCGGCTCACTCAAAGTTTTCTGCTCCTCTCTTCGATTCGGGAGGGCTTTTCTATATTTTTTATTTGGCAAAGTTTCGAAACCGCACGGCGGCCAATTACAATTGAGGGGCTTACAGTGCATTTAAAAAGTAATTTGTCTGCCGCCCCAAAAGCCGCGCACGTATTTATATATTTCAATGCGAAATGCAAATGCGAATGGAAATTGCGCCAAGAATACTGCAATCCCAGGGTGAACCTGTCGGTTTTTGGGTGTCAGAAAAGGGGGGTTGGGGGCTTCAGAGGTCGACCCGGGGTAATCACAGTAACCCGTGTTCACTAATGGTTCTACAAGCCACAGGGGCAGCCGGTAAGCCCAGGGACGGGAGACAGGAGACAGGGGCGATGAAATGCAGCCAGGACACACATATATTTCCCCCCCACCCTACATAATAAACTCGCGCCGGGAAGTATGCAACGTTTACCGAATTCAATGGGTGGGTATGGTATGGTATGGGATCGTATGGTATGGGGTGGTGTGGTATGGGATGGTAGTACGTGTCTGGGGACATGTTAACATGGCAGTCGTGCCAAAAATTATTATTCCCGCCTCGCCACGAATGCCTTTGGCTGCCTGGCTTTGCATCTGTGCTTTTTCTGGCGCTCCTGCTGCTTTTTGCTTGTTGCATACTTTTAGGCGCGAGTGTGAGCGCCTATTTGTCAACGCCTAAAAGGACAACATATTTCTTGTCCACAGCGTATAAAAAATTGTATAAAAAAACCCTGCCTGCGAAAGCAAATGGCCGGCAAATGGTTTTTAACAAATGAATTATATATATTTTTATATGCAACTGATTTGCATTTTATAGTTTCTTTTCGTTTTGGCCGCAGCTTGTTTTAATTGCTAAATGAATTGGCCTGGTCCAGCAGGCCGGGCCGGCATTTGTTTAATGGTGAGCCATTTTTATCTATCAATTAAAGCAGCGACAGGAAAATGTATTCAAAATGCAAGCACATAAATTTTCCACCTAATGGTAATGGACATTTCTTCTCTTTTTTACTGGGCCATCTGTTGATGGTGTGGCGCACTGATCAAAAAATATAGGAAGTCCAAAGATTTCATAATATATTATAGTATTAAATTTATTACATGTTAAATTTTTTATTATATTATCAAATTAAATTATGCAATTTAAAGTGTTAAGTGTTGAATAATGCGTTTCTGTATTTAATTCAAATATTGAATATGAAATTCGAAGTTCCCAAGGTAGGCATATATTTATTTTACTATTCAATTTTTTTGTCAGTGTTTCCATTTTTTGTAGTACAGCATTTAGCCAGTAAATGGATTTAAGCCTTTTTAATGCGTGAAATTGATTCAGGGGCTGGTGTAAAAGCCAGTCAATAGAGCGGCTAAAGTAGTTTCGGCCAAAATGGTGGAGAGGGAGATAAACCAGCTCAACACTCTGGTTGCGGCACGTTCCGCCAGCTAAAACGCCTAATGACGTTTACACGGCCAACATAATTACAGTAATAATGTGGCTGAGACTCGACTCGCAGTGGTGGCATGTGGCACAATGACGATGACATTAGCGAGGTGTCAGGCGACAATTTAACGAGCAGCCTCGCTGCACACACGTATGCGCGGAAAGGAATCCCCTGTCCGAGCCCGATCCCGGTCCCGGATCCCGAATCGGAGGCCCTGTCTCGCGGAGCCATGTGGCATGTGCCGCATGCAACACCATCCTGCAACAAAGCACATTCGTCACGAAACGAGGAAGCGGCAACATCAACATCACCAGCCAAGTTGAGCTCGTGCGTGTGTGTCGAGCGACCATTTTGTATGCTTTTAAATTAGCCAAAGTGTGAAAGTGTCATGTTTCGAAATATGAAATTAAGCAGGAACAGGAAAAGGAAGAGGTGCTCAACGACGAAGGACGAAGGACCTCCATGTTTATGGCTCGTGCATGCTGTTGATATGCCGTAATTTGTTGGGTGAAAATTAAAAGGAAGTGCACTTCAATTATCGTCTGTTGTTCCACCGGGAAATTCTTTAAAGACTTTCCAGGTCTTCAATAAATTAACCCATAAACGGTAGCAGGATAGACCCTTCATTTGCATGGCAAACTCGTCACAATGAGCGCGAGAGTTCTCAACGAGTTTTCCAATTAATTTTCACTTAAAAGACAAACCTGTACCGTAGCCGAAAAACTCTCAATAGAACCAAAGTACAACCGGGTAAAAGTGGCAGTAAAACTAATTACAAATTCGTTTCCAGCTTTCCATTCCGTTCGCTGTCTAAAGCAGAGAGTCATGTCAAAATGGTGGCTCAAAAACGCCGCCATCGCCATCGCCGCCGCCGCCTGGAAAACCGCATCACCGAGTAAGTAATCTTTTCCGGCAAATAAATCACACCATTGCCAGTGGGAGTCGCAGTTTGAAATTAGTGTAAATGCCACTAAGCTACCTAAAAGTATGCTCGGCATTAACGGAGCCGGCAAAAAAAAATCCGGAAATTTACGTACTATGCGAAAAGTTACTACTTACCCCCCGGAAAAGTTGCAATGCGCTGTTAACCGCAACTCTGAACTGGACAACGGGGCGGATGGGGAATGTTGGCTGGCTGGCTGGGCAGGGCAATGCATACATTAAACAACTTTTGGCTCATTGCATTCTGGCCGGGATCGGCAGTCCCATCCCTCTACTTCTCTCCACCAAAAAAGGCGACCCGACAAAGGGCCGCCGGCGAAGCGTAAAATGCGGGCAAGCAAAAAGCAGGACGAAGGACGAAGGACTCTGGCCTCAGACGACGGCGTTGACAATGCAACTTGGTCGCGGCCAAAATGAAAAACTTATTTAATTTACTTTGCTTTTTGCCACAGCGCCGGCCATTTAATTCAATTACTCGCCGAGAGTTCTTTTTTGAGAGTTGAGGGTCCTTTTCCTACAGGGCCTAATAAGGCAATCAACGGTTTTGAAATTTGTCAAAGACTTGGTCGGCAGATCGCCATTCAAGAACCCTTTGAAACAAGGCGCAGTATCTAATGGGTTTGCTAAAAAGGATAACTGAAGGATCGATCCTTGGGTCCCAAAAAGAGCCTGCTAAATGGGCAATCAACAGGCTGGAATCGAGCTCAGGGCAACTTTCCCGAGGATATGCTTGGAATGTGACAGAAAAGTTTAAGGGTAATTTCGCCCCAAGAAGTTGGAAATAGATAGAGCATAGTTAAAGGTGGCTTCCTTTCCCCGCTTTCGCTTCACGGCTCGACTGCATTTGTCTTGCATACTTTCGAGAACTCCAAGGAGGGTCAGGACTCGAAGGTCCTGAATGTGTTTGTGTCAACATTGTTGTTATTGTTGGGTATAAATGTCTCCAGGAGTCGAGGGGTTGGCTTACTCAAACAAATGGGCTGGGCTCAACGAGCAGGGGCAGCGGACACAGGACACAGGACACAGGACACCGAGAAGAGGACTCAGGACTCCAAAGGCGGCAGGATATTGCATGCAAGCATGATTGAGTTTTGAGAGAACACGACCGAAAAAGAGGAAGCGCACAATTTCATAAATTTAATGCGAAAAGCTGCACAAAAAGGACCTCTGGCCGGGCTGCCAGAAGATCCTTTCGAGCTGGCCGCCTGATTTCAGCTTTTTAGCATAGCATTGCAACAAATTGAATTCAGCACTAAGGACTGGGCCTCTAATGCAGTTAAAATCACAGTCCTCTCGCACACACATATAGCATACTCGCTCAAACAAAAACTAAACCACTGCTGGGATCCTTACTGCAGGATAGTAAGGATAACTTGCCACGCCCCCTGTTCCGCCCCCCCTGGCAATGTCTGTCTGCGGCGTTTTTTGCGCTTGATTGAACAGAATGTTCGGGGGGAAGCTAAATTTAATTTACGAGTTGAGGGCGAGGGTTCGGGTTCGGGGTTGGGGAATTGGGAATAAGACGGAGATAGTCGGTGAACATGAATATTTCATTTGCCTCGGCTCTGTGGCAGCACAAAAAGTGCACCAATCCGGCAGACGCCTAAAAAGCTCTTCCCTTTTTTTTGCCATAGCTCTTCGACCACCAGCCACTGCCGAGTCGTAAACAATTTACAGTCGAAATTGTTAATAAAATTATCAAATATTGTATTTATGGTCAGAGTAATGGTCAAGGAAATGCAAAAGGAGCCGGGGAACTTTTTACGGCTGGAGTTTAATTTGCTGCCTTGGTTTTACGAGCTGTTGAGGCGATAGTTGGTCCATGACAGGGATTGAGGATAAGCTTCACACCGAGAGAGGGAGTTCCTTTTCAGGGATTTCAGAGCCACTTAAATTCCGTCCGACACTCCAATAATGCAGAAAACATAATAATCAGAATTAGTTTTCCAATTCGAGTCGAAATCACAATTAACCGCACAGCACGCGAACCCAATTATCCCCGTAACAGGACCAGAGATCCCTTGGCCATTTGGCCATTTTGCAGCCGCAGAACGCACAAAACATTTCGGCGAAGGACATGTCAGGAGCAGGACTTTTCCCCTAGACTAAAAACTAAACTAAAATCCAAATGAAAATATTATTAAATTCAATTGGGCAAACATTACAGAAACATGGACCCAGGACACGCACATACACGAGCACAAACACATTGAGACTGGGGCGACAGGACATATGTGAATGTGGATGCAATGTGGCGTCCAGTTGGCCAACGGCCGCCGCAACAAACGACCAAAAATTGCATTGCCATTTTTACGCGCAATTTGTTTTGCGGAAATATTGTGAAAGTTTTGCGAACGGAGGACAGGCTGCCACGTTGGCGACATTTGGCCAAATTGCACACTAATATGTGTGTGTGCGGATGTGACTACTATATGCGTGTGTGTGAGTGTGTGTTTGGGCCAAATGGCTAACGGCAACTGGCCACAAATGCTTTATATTTTTATTTGCTTGCGTTATGCGTTGATTTCTGATTGTTTCACATTTTATTTAATGCCTGAAATGGCCGCCCCCGCATTGAAAGAGATGTCAGCTGAAAATTAAACCCCACGCCGACCAAAAAAAAAACCACCATCGCTTAAACAGAAACCGAAATGAAGCCATCAATGTCTGGCAGACTCGATTTAATCATTGCCAGTGAGTCCTTGCAGTCCTGTAGTTCTGAGGACTCCGGAAAACCCACAGAGAACCGCCCAAATGCAGTAAGCACAAATCGCTGGCATGCCTGCTGTCCCTCGCAATTGAAAGGCAGGACTCCATTTCTACCATCTCCATCTCCATCTCCATCTCCATCTTTATCCCAGTGCATTCCGGGGCCAGAGTGGCAGCCCAAATCATGGCAAATCTTTTCTAACTATTTGCAATTCAAGCGTAAGTCTCTCCGGCGCCCACACACACATCCTGCAGAGGAAACTCGCCTCATATGCAAACTGCTCCACCCACAGACAACAAATCTTGCAATGAATATATTTGGCAGGAGCAAGCCAAGGATATGGGGAAACGAAAAAATGTTGCACACTTCTAGGCGTTGGCGGCGTGAATCGTTTCACTTTGCCAGAAAGCAAAAAAATCTAGGTGCACTTGTAAAAAAAACGTAGATAATGTAAGGACTTCATGTTTAATTTAAACATTTTTCGCTGTGGTATTCATCCGTTGTGGTTTTTAACAATTATTCGCACAAATCACTAGAACGTGTTTGCCTAGAAGTATGCAACAATATATTGTAAACTCGAACATGCCATGAAATCATTCAGAAAGATGTCTCTCCTTTATTCTTTTCATACTTTTAGGCACCTTAAATAAATTTTAGAAGTGATTTATAGTAACTGTGATTTACTACCTGCCTAATATTTTCTGCATTTTAATATGTTTTGTGTAAAATTTCATGTTTCTGTATTTCCTTTAAATTTTTATCTTTACTATTCCGTTTTTTCAGTGTTTAAGGAAAGCCAGGAGGACTGCTGCTGCTCCTTGGCTGATAAACGAGAGTAGTCCTGGTTACAGACGGTAACAGGAACGGCGGTTTATATTTTGACAATTTTTCCCGGCTGCAGGTAAAGTTTTCTTTTTTCGTCGCCACTCTCGAATTGCCAAAGGAAATGATAGACGGCAGTCGGTAGTCGCTTGTTTTCTAGGCGATTTATACACTTGCCGTCGCCTCTTTGGTCCTTTGTTGTCTGAGTCGGGATGCGGCTAAGCCTAGAAAGCAATTTACCTGCTTATGTGAGCCTTAAACTTGTCAGCCAGGACTTTAAGTCGCCAGCCGACAGAGATTTGCTTTGGGACTCAGTTATTTTTCCATTTCGCCTTGCAACTTTATTCAAACATAAGCAGATATGCAGTTGCATCTGCAAGTATTCCTCATATTATATAAACATGCCGCTTCTGCTCGACTTGCTTATCGCAACAAAAGTTGTCTGAAAGAGTTTTAGAGGGGGGGGGGCGGACTATGAAAAAAGTCGAAATAATATGCCAAAGCATTCTTCAGTGATTCTGGCTACGCGTTTTTGCACTTCAAAGTACTTCAAATCAATTTTCTTCACTTATTTTCATAAACCCCGGCGCAGTCCCTTTTTTTCCCTTATACCCATAACCATACTTCCTGCCACCCAACCACCTTCTGTTCGCCATCATCATTGGAGAAAAAAATTTGCCAGAAAAGTTCAATTTTTGAAAAATATTTGCAAATTTCATTCACTGCGCTCGTCCATTCAAATTTCCTGCATTTATGTTGTTGTCCCTTTTGGGAACTGGAAGTGGATATAGCCGGGGCTGTGGGTTCGAAGGGCGAAATATGAGCGGGCCAAGGAAAAATGGAAATAAAGGACAACAGCGGACGAGGGCCAGCAGCTGGGTTGGCTTCGCCTTTGCCTCTACCCAATATTTTCGGCACATTTGCCTGGGCGCAAGGACCTTTTGTTATATTGAGAAGGCAGCAAGAAATTGCGCTAAGATGCTTATCCTTTCTTTTTTTTTTTTCTTCCTCTGTGGGCTGCTCCCTTTCGCAGGGGCAAAAAATGGTAAAAATGCTCCATTATTATTTTTATTACTTATTTGCTTATAATACTTCACGGCGAGGACGAAGGCGATGGCGATGTCGAAAGGCGACGACGACGATGGCAAGGACGAACGTCATCCAATCTCAAAGCGGATGTCGTCTACTTTGCATTTTGAGCCGTTTCTACTTATGTGCTTCCTGCTCCTAGTCCCAGGACTCAGTCGGGGGCGAATCCTGCCCCGCCCAGGCATATTTTAAACGATGCTCGTCCTGGCCCGTCCGAAATTATAATACCCTCGGTCCTTTTGCCGTGCCCCAAACGGTTGCACTTATTGAAAAATTCGCATCTCACATCAGGAATTGAAGGCAAATTCCTTCTCCATGGCTTCGATGGCTTTTCGATTCGCCTTGGTCCTTTCGTCTTTTCGTCCTTCCCACAATTTATCCCCCTTTTGCTCGTCTTACTCTTGTTTTAAGTGCAGTCAGTAGTTGGCTTTGTCGTCTGTGTTTATGCAAAAAATTTGTCTACAGTCTGCCGGCGCCCCATACCAGCCAAACTTAACCGAACCGAACCAAAACTGAACTGAACTGGCCTGGTTCTTCGGTCAGGGCTTTTGTTATTTCTTGTGCTTAAGTAGTTTCTGCTGTTTTTCATACTTTTAGCTTGTAATCACTGTCAATGTCGTCGACGGCGACAGCCAGGACAGCAGCCCCGGCGGTTTTTCTCCATCGTTTTGTTTCTGACATGCTGCTTAAATGCTTGCCAAGATTTAGCTACTTGATGGGGTTTTGCCTCCTTACAATGTTATTAATAATAAGCTATACAAATTTTTCAGTGTCTTCGAAGGGTTCGGCTGGGATTGGCTCGGATTGAGCCGGACTGGACAGGACAAAGGCACTTGAACTTACGGAACACTTTAAGGATTGATTATCCTGGGGGCTTAGACCTTTTTTTGTACGTACCTGTAAAGACAAAGAGGAAAAGAAAATTATGGTTAGTTTCGAATTCAATGGGATAGTTAGATTATATGGTTTTAAATATCAACTCCATCTCCCATTAAGATTATATCCCAAAATCAATTGCCGAATCATTTAAGGGTCCAACCTTAACGACAGTTTTACTGGGTCTTTTCCCTCTCATCTCTGAAGCTGGAAAATTTTAATAAGAGCAAAAAGTTCAATTGGCATTTCAATATTGTCTTTGACCTTAGCCTTCTATCGGGAAATCCCCCACACCATTTTAAGGGCGAGCCTGGGATGATATTATGAGTGTTGCTGGCATTTCAACGATTTTCAGTTTTCTTATTAAATATTCTAGAAATGTTTCGGAATCCAATGATTGTGCAATGGCATGTACGCGTCCCCCCTTCCCCGCTTTCCCTTTCCCTTTTCCCATTTCCCTGGGTGTATGTGTGTGTGTGCTGGGAAAGCATTTTTCGCTTCTCAGGGATCCTGCGACGACGACTCCCAATGTTGTTTGTCATTTTAAGTCAGTGCCATGGGTATGGAATATGGTGTAAGGGGCATGGGTGGCTAGTGAGGTGGAACTATGGGCCAAAGGCAGCCGGCGCAAATGGCATTGTAGAACTCTGGATCCCTTCCCAGCTTTTCCTTTTCCCTCTGCCCATTTCCATCTGCGAGAGCGCCAACAACAAAGTGAAAATGAAATGACTCGGAACGAATGGCAAAGCAAGCGTTTACATGAAAAGCTGAGTTGGTCTATGGCTCTGGGTTTGGTGGGGGATCTATAAGGAGCAGGGTAAGGGAAAGGGAAAGAGAAAGGAACTGGTCACAAACACACTCGCACAGACAGAGGCACACTCACGGAGTTTATGTACCTTTTGGCAGCCAATGAAGCATGCCCTAATTGCTCCTGCAACTTTAAGCTAAAGAGTTTCTGAATTTTAAAGTAGGCATCCAAAAAGCTAAACGACGATTACGTGGGTCAGAAAATGGGAAGAATGGGTTGAAATGCAGGACCAGATTTACATGGAATAAAAATTTTACATTGGGCATGAACAAGATTTAAAAAAGTCTGGAGAATTTCTATTTTAAAAGTACATAGTCCCTAAATATTGGTAAAAGATATTTACATGCAAGCAAAACAAGTTTAATTTCTAGGTTTTTGAAATCACTTTTAAAGGTTATGTCCAAAAGTATGCAATGAATAAAGTTAGTTGTCCCTTTGAATGAATTCATTACACGACTGAGCTTAGGAAATATTGTTGCATACTTCTAGACACCTTAAATGATAAATAAATGATAAATGTTGATTTATTATAAAACTCTCCAATTTATATTTAGCTAAATTAAAAATGCTTATTAAAAAATAAATGCTGTTGGGAGGAACAAGAATTTTTTTTAATGAATTTAATTAAATTCTTCAAGTGCTAGTGGCAATCATAAGTGCTGTATAATAAATCAAAGCGTTTGCCTTTGGGGCACACTACCACTACTACAGGCGCAGCCGTTAAATAAACAGCTCGAGCGCCCAAAATTATGCAACACAAATCAGCAGATTTTATGCATGGCCAAATATGCGATAAACAGGCATCTAATTTCCAGGCAGTTCTCACTGTCAACACAAAAAATAAATATAAAATGTATAAAATTGAACAAAAATACACAAACTAATTTTACAACGATTTGGTAATATGTGCATTGAAAGGCTGAAACTGACACAACCTTTATGCAATCGAGTGCAGTGTAAATATCCTGCGGTTTTTAGTTTATTAATTTTTTGTCAACGAGTCCTTTTGCTGCAAGGCTACTGATGCTGTTTGTCTGTCTGCCTGTCACTGATAATAAATTTTCCGGCAGCAGTCAAAAAACTAAAAATGAGGCAAAAAATGGAAATATGGTCGACTGCCCCACCGAAGGCCCTAAACGCTTTTTTGTTGTCATACTTTTAAGCGTCATTTAATTAATAATACAGCAAAGCCCGCCGGCTGGTATTCTGCCATTGCATTGCCGATGTCCTCGGGCTGATTGTTGTCCTGTCGATGGCTTTGGAAATTCGGTTATTAATTTTCCAAACCAGCCGCTTTTTACCCCAATCAACGTGTGAGGCTTTACGGCTTTTATGTGTGGTCAACGAAAGTGAAAGGGATAAATAGTACTTTCAAAAAATGGTTTAACTAATAAACGCTAAAAGCTAAAAATAAAAATTGTACAAAAATATTTTAAATAATATAAAATAAGATAGCCTTAAAGTATAGTTAAACCATTTTCAAAATTTAAATTTGTAGTTTTTTTGGGAGCTCGCTTCCTGTTACCTTAATTTAAAATTTTATTTGTAACACAAAGTTATGTACGTGATTAAAAATTAATAATTGCACACACTGAAACCCATCATCCTAGCTCTAAAAATATTTAAACGAAAACCAAAAAGAATGCACACTATACTTTTCGCACACGGATGCAGTTTAATATTTTAAATATGTCAATTAAACGGCTGCCGGGGAAGGCGGGATGTGGTGGGCGTGGCCAGACAATCGCTGACAGGCAGAGGCTGCTTATAATAAATTATGAAATTGGCAGCCACATGAATTAAATAAAATGCAGCCGAACATTTATTCAATAGCTGATAACTGCTGCGGGGAAAAACGGCAAAAAGGATCAATGTGAGAGACGAGCTTTTAGACAAGGCAACCGAGACACTGAGCTATAAAAATATTGAACTTTACGACCATGCACTTGGCCATAATTCCATCTAGACGAGCGCAATCTTTCCTTAAGTCAACCAAGTGGATTCCGTGGATCCTGGCCTCGTGCATCCTGGGGGTAGGCCAAGTCAAGTGCTTAAAGCAGCTCAAGGAGCGACGAAGACGAGGACGAGTGCGCCGTAATGCACATGAAAGGAGACTTGAGCAATAAAAAAAAGAAATAGAGAAGAGTGGCAGGACGAACAGGACTCCGCCGTCAGACACACACAAAAAGGCACTCGTCAAGTCCATGACGACGGGTCGGCCCAAAGCAACACCAAGTTGGGGGCGAAGTTTAAACGACTTAAGCGCCGAAGAAATCATCATTAAAGTCCCGCCGAAGCGCCCACATTTTTGCCAAGGGGGCGTGGCATCGTGCCATCGACAATGCTGGTTAAGTCAAGTGGTAGTAGGTCGTTGGTCGGGTTCAGGATCCGCTGGGGCCTCTGGTCCTCTGGCCCTATGGTCCTGTGTGTTCCAGGGACCTCGCTCTCTGTGCGGAACTCCCGCTTTCGGCGAGAACACTCAAGTAAATAGAGTTCAGAATGAAATGCAACCAGCCGCGAGTGAAGTGCAGGCGGCCCTGTCATCGATCCGCACCAGAATGGTAATGGTAATGGCAAGGATTCTGGGTGGAACCGAACAGGATAACTGGATGTGGAGCTTTAATGCCTTGTCTGCATTTGTTTTCAACTGTCCGTGCGTGCGCCATTTTAATTAACATGCAAATCCAGTTGAAAATGCCAATTTATGCTTGACATAATATACCGAGAAAAAACGAATCAACAAACAGCAAACAGATACAGAATGCACACAGTCCTAGGCGCAATAATATGGACAATCCCCGGCGAGGATGATTCCATTCAACTTTTGGTTTCAATCCGATTCTTTTCGCTCATAAATCAACCGAACACACACAAACAGTCCTTTTGTACGACCATATATGTACGTATGATTATATAATAATTACACTTTTTTCAATTGAGGGATATCCGAAAATCAATGCATGTACTGAGACACGCATGACCAGATTATTGTTATTATTATTGAGTATTTTTTATATAATTAATTTTTTGTCGCTTGTATGTTTGATTTTTACATTGGACTGACAGCATTCGAATTCGCCATTGTCCATTGTCAGAAAGTAAATATGAAAAATTATATGCCACACAGTAAAATAAAAATTAAAACAATTTTAATGATTGCTTTTCGCCACACATACACTGCATAAATAAGTTTTAATTTGGTTTCATAATCAGAAATGCAATGCATAATAATCGCTTTAATGAGACGACCTGACAACTACGAAAGTACCTGGCCCCCCAAGATCGATTCATCAAGTTGACGGGTGTATTCAAAAGGTACAAAGGCAGTCAGTCGGGCAGAGTCAAGTCAATTTGGTAAAAATTGAAACACCTGCTTGATTTCACGCCTGATTTAACTTTGGCCATTGTCCTGCACTCCGCCCAGGAGTTTTATCCTTGGCAGCAGCATGTGTTTGCAATTTAGCAAACAACGGGGCAAACTCGATAAGTTCGCCTCGTTCTCCACGGCAAACACTTGACGCGAACTGAAGTCGAGTTGAGTTGCGAGTGCCAAGGTAGAACGGCAGATTGCCGTCGCCTGATAGGAAGCGGTGAAAAAGCCCTGGCCCTCTAGCAATTTGTCTTTTGTTTGAAGTGAAATTTGCTGTTTGTCATGGCTTGAAAATTTAATGTGTCTGCCCCGTGGCAAGAAGGTGTAAGGAGCAAGGAGTAAGGAGTAACAAGCGAGGAGTACTGGGTGGTGGCCAGGCATTAGGCGAATGTTCGATTTTAAATGCCTCCTGGCAGGACATAATTACGACTGCCAAACAATGTTTGGTTAGACATCAGCCATAACAATTGTGGCAGCAAGACATGCTATAAGAGACCGAACAGTGGTTACTCTTTCTGAAGAATAGAGATTTAATGGAAAGTATATTCCTTTTTGATGTACCCATGTAATGTATCATTTGGTTATTGAAAAAACGTAGTCTAGAAAGAATTAAAGGACTTAATTTAAATTAAATAAAAAGAGTTTTCAAATCACTTGTTAATATTATATTATATGTCTAAAAGTATGCAACAATAATTTCTTAGCGTAGAAGTTAAATCAAAAAGACGAATATCCTTTATTTACTGCATACTTTTAGACACCTAATTTGTGAGGCTCCGCCTTACTGTTTCATTCTTATTTTCTAGAAATTAAAAATGTTTACCTATATCTAATTTCAAAAATTAATAAAATATTTTTACATAAATACAATATTTTTTTAAAATATTATTTATTGATAAATATTGAAACGATATCGATTGAAATCTAAAGTGCGGATGTAAGATGTCTTGCCATCTCGCGGCAAATGTGATGTAACTGTGGTAATTGCCCCTGCTCAATAGAGTTTATGGCTGCAACAACAGTTAGTGGCGATGCCATAAGCCATGCCAGAGCTAAAGACATGGTAATTAGTGGCTCACACGCACAGGCACACGCACCAACGCACATTCGCACGCACACAACTGCAAGGCAGAATTTATGCATTTGCTGATGTTGGGTAGGTTTGGTTTGGATCGGTCTGGTCGGGCATGTCCTGGTCGGGATGTCCTGGCGCCTACAGCCGCCTACGAGTGTGCCATGCTTTATTTTAAATGCTTTTAATTGTTGTGTCAACACACACACACACTCGCACACCCGCACACACACAGAGAGGCTGCAGGCGGGCGGCTGTCAAACCGCAACGCGCCTAAATGCATGCTTTAAAACTTGTTTGCCTGCAAAGCTAATGAGCTTTGCCATTACACAACAAGCTGGGCTTATGTGTGTGTGCTTCGCACTTTGTTTGCGGTTGTGTCATTAACAGCAGGCGCCACAGCCCTTGGCCAAAAGCAGCCAAGACGCAGGAGGCCAAGAGGCAGAAGTTATTACCAACCAGGGCTAAACATAAGTAAGTGATATTTGCCCAGGGGGTTCGGTTAGAGGCCAAATATTAACTCATTTCGGTCGGGTTACAGGTTTCCCCCTTGAGGAAAAACTTTCCCTTGACTGTTCTGTGGCCCAAATGTGGGTTCAATTTGAAGGATTAATTTAATTAAAATTGATTAGAGAACATTGGCAGCAGGCTAGCTGGATTGATTGAGCTGTGTGGGATCGGGAGTAACGGAGCGCAAAGAACTTTGCCGGAATAGATGGTAAACAAATTTCCATAAATGCATTTAATTGAATTAAATATTATCGAAAAAAAATGCCTATTTGTCTTTAATTTTTCAATGTCTGACTGAACTCTGTATTATAAACGGCTTTTTATAACCTTATTCGTACACAGTATACACAGTGTTTTTGCGCCATAATACCTTTTGCTTTAGTTATTTTTCATGTTAATTAATTTTGTAATTAAATATGCATTTATGGCCTGGCGCGAACATAATTCATCTGCCACGGCCAAAAGTACTGGCACACGTGTGAGTGTATATCCGATATGTATGCCTATGCCATGCCATTTTCAATATATTTATCTCAGAGCTCATTTATATTTGCATATATTTTTAGCCAGCGGCCATGTTGACACATGTTTGAAACGTAAATAAATAATGCAACAAACAAACAAGGAGCCATGGACACCGTGAGCGGGGGGCGAAAACGTAGAAATATATTTCAAATAAATATTAATGTCTGCGACCAGGCGCAAATGATTTTCATGTAATTATACAAATAGCTAATTATTTTTGATTTTTAATTAAAATTAAAATGGCCGTCGGCGAGGCGGAGAAAGTCCATTAAGGAAAAGCCGCCAATTACAAGATTAACTCGCATAGAAAACAAAAACCTTTGATGGGGAATAATACCAAACAGTGGTAGTCAAATAAATTAAAATGATTTATATGCAGATTGGATATATCTATGTAAATCCCCCCCCCCAACTGAATGCAAATGAGGCTGTAAAAATGCATTTTCAGTGTTCATCAAGTGCACAGCAGCTCATCAATCGAGTTGCAGAATTTTTGTTATTTGCGGTGCAAAATCATTTGTCTGTCAGCACAATTATAATTATTATATTATTATTATAATTCGCTGCCCGCGCGTGTCTATTTGTTTTAATGGCAATGCATAAATAAATGCCAAATTACATTAATAGCATTTGTTCAATGCTCAGCCATGACTTCCGCCTGTGTGAATTGTTCAGTGGCGAGCGAAACAATTTTTGGAATTTAACCAATGTTCAGCCAGTCGGAGAAATGTTTTCCACTAAAGTTAATTAACAATTGTTTTCAACATGGAGACAGAGCGATTGTTGCGGTTCGTTGGGAATGTATTTTAATGGATTGTTTGTTGGGGATTAGCATTCAGGCAGTGGATAAAGTCGCAAATGCAATATTTTATAGCCATAAACCCAACAAACCTTCACCATTAAAGGGCCAACAGCTGTCATCGGCTACTGAGCCTCTTCAGTTTACCAAACATTAATCAATCCGAAATAATAAAAATGAAGCCCGTAGGATGTACACATTTAATCTACCAGAAAACACTTGCTCACGAATCCCTTGTTGAAGTAAATATGAAATTTGAGTAATTGTTTTTAGGGTCATGTTGGGGTCATGTCATAAATCATAAAAGCTGTTGCATAGTTTTAGGCGCTCACCCATAAAGCCCTATTATAATGTAAACTGGCAAAGGATGTGGGGATAGGCTGGGAAAAAGTAGCTCAAGTCTGGCAACAAATTGCAGGTGGACCCCCCTTTTTACATCGACTAGGATGTGTGACAAAAAAGCAACAATCACCATTAGTGTCACAGGCCATCATCAATCATCGACAGGACTGCCCAAGGTGGACTTGCCAGGATTTTCCAGCGGTCTTGTTGCTCAGTTTAGAGCGCTTTTAAGCAGATGAGCGATACGAGGCTTTGTCTTTGGGCCCATGTCATTTTCAGCTGTTGTTTGCTCTAATATTTTCGTGTTTGGCTTTGTCAAAGGACCCCTGAAAGCCTGGATTCTACGGAGGATCCTTGCTCTTTTTGCAACGACAGGTGCTAATGAAGTGTTGGTCTCTGACGCGGCAGTTTCCCCCGCTCTATTTGTAATTGTTTTTGCCTTTGGCTGCGCTCTAGAAGCACTCGAATGTCATCATTTATCACAAAATAATTAAAGGTCTAGGCAACCTTCAAAAACTTTTTAGCACAAAGTGCAGTCAAAGTTTTTTGGCCCAGGTAAGCGAGCGCCGCAACTTTTTCAGGTGTGCTTCAAAGTCGCAAAAAATGTTTACAGATATGCAACTCGAAGGGAGAAAAAGGGAAGGGAAGACAAAACACTTGGTAATAACTGCCAAAAAGTTTTCAGCTGCTACTGTTGTTGTTGTCCCTTGTCTCTGGTTGCGACTTCAAAAATATAATTTATGGCCCCATAGCCGCGGGTTCAGCCAAGGCATCGATAAGGTGGCATGAAGTGTGGCAAGATATTTGTACTTTTCCCAGGGATACCCCAAACACTTATGGGCGAACTTTCAAACAAACACCCATATCATATATATATGTTTGTCTGGCAAAACATTGTTGCATAGTTTTTGGGGGTGCAATTTTTTGAAAGGGAAGATCGCTAATAGAAATAGGAAATGTTTACAAAGTATTTTCATAACTGCAGGCACACTGACACCTGACACAGCTGCACGAGTGTGTGTGTGTGTTTGTGCGCCTGGGGGTATGCAATAAATAAGGCAGACAAATATTTCAGGACGCAGAAGGGGCAGTACTTAAGCGAGAAGCAGCTAGCTGGCATTCTGACACTCTGGCTAAATAATTTTGCACACGCATCTTAACCCTTCAGTGGGTCCCGTGGCCCGCCGGGCTGCCTGTCTACCTGTTTATGTGTCTGCCCGGCTCCTTTTTGCCAGGATAAATATGAAAAACATGCTAAAAACTTTCAGGGCAACGTCTTTTCCACCGACCCCCACCTCTCCTGCCTTTCGCCTGACAGCGTCTGCTGTCTCAGCAGCATTTTTTAAGGTGCAACATTGCATGGGGCATCCGCATCCTTTCTGCGCCGCCGCCTCCTTTCGCATTTTTGCATCACAAAAGTGCAAACTCATTTCTTGGGCCCGCCTGCGGAAAAAGCGCGTGGGCGTGGCACCTACCGTTATCCTTTCTCCATATATATATATATATTCTATATTTTCTTTTTTTTACCAGTTGCATGCATGAAATTTAATGGCTCGCACTTTGTTGTTGTCGTCGTCGCGACACCCGGAACGCCACTATGCAAAACATTTCGTGCTGTTTTGGCATGTGAATTATGCATCAGAATTTTCCTCGCCTGCGCTGCGACATTGCCGGCTAAGAAATTACTCTTCTTGGCTTAGGACGAAGTCGGGCCAGCACACAACAATTTCAAATTGCCAGCTCAAATTTTTTGAAAGGCGGCGACATTTTTGGCAAATTTATGTATTTGTCACATTGCTGTTGTAGGGACAAAAAACAAAAAAAAACATAAAAAAGAAATAAAATACCTACGAGTCGAGTGGAACTTTTTGCCGCAACATTGTTTTTGCTCCTTTGCCGTCGCCTCTGCATATGATTTATTGCAGGGGAAATGCATGTGCCCACTGGCAGTGGGAAAAGCTGACTGTTTCGGAGTCCTGCCAGTTTCAGGACATTTGGCTGCAACAAAACGCAAATTTGTCTATTTCGTCAAAATGGTCGACAGGCGTTTGGGGTTTCAGCCTGGTCTGGTTTGGTCTGGTCTGGTCTGCTGTTGACATTTACCAAGCCAACCAAATACAGCCAGCCATCCCATCTCTTATCCCTTCATTTTTTGCGAATCCTTGGATCCTTGGCATCCTGCATGTTGGCAAAGTTCAGCGCAAAACCAAGACAAATCACATGCTCTTACACAGGGCAAATTGTCTGTTGTGTTTTTTGCACGACTATAAATTATGCCTGGGCGTTGGAATTTTTGCATACTTTTAGTTTTGGGCAATCACATGGTTTAAGTGCATGTGGCCACGCCCACAAGGTCACCGCCCAAGGGCAAGGAAAAACCGAACCCGAAATTGATGTGTCTACCCCTCAGCCTTCGTTTTTCTTTTTTTGGGCCAGGACTAAATAAACTTAATTTTTAATTTCGCCCCCTGAAGGAAGGAGATGGAAAACAAAAATATGAAAAGTAAAAGCAGAAGCAAAGAAAAATGCGTTAAGTTCCGCCTTTTCCCCCTTACTTTTCAAAATCCCGGGGGAGGCAAGAAAAAGGGTTTTTCTTTTCGGGAGGAAGTGCAAAGTTTTGTTTGCCCAAAATCAACAAACACACAAAAAAATGTTGGTAAAAATTTCGCTTTTCTTTGGCTTGTGTTTGTATGTACATTATATTATAAGCAAACATATATACATATAAATATTTGCCAAAAGAAAAGATATGCCGACATCGTCGTCGCTTTTAGTTGTTCCTGTCGCCCCTTAAATCCTGGGTCCTCGATGTTTGTTTGTGCCTTAGTGCGCAAAAAGTAAATTATTTATCTACGAGGGAAATAGGAAGTGCTCTCTGTGTGTTGCGTATAAATGTTAAGACAAACACAAGACAGGCAAGGCATACATTGCCCCCCATTTCCAAGCATTTTCCACCCATTTTCCACCCACTCCCCCAACCATTTTTCACCCATCAAGTACACACAACGCGGCTTTCAATTAGAACAAGCGAAACGCGCAAAATTAAAAACACGCAGTGCAAGACAAACAACCAAGCCGGAAAAGTGGGCGGGGCGGAGGCAAATCTTCCGGCTGGAGCTCTATACTCGGGCATCAAATGAAAAACTCAAATAGAAAGTCCGACCATTTCGATGAAAAAGCTTCTATGTTTTTTTTCACCACCCCGCCTTTAGCCAGCATAGATTTTTTCGGGATTTACCGGCAAAAAGTGTGGGATGAAGTGCAGAGAAATGGGACCTTTTTGGTTCTCGAGCTGTAGATGCAACCTAATTGTTGGACAATTGCCTGAGCTGGCATCTTGAGCGACCAGCCAAGCGGTTTAAGTTGTTGCAATTACAACCGATGCAGATAGAGCTCTGGAGCACTTTAAGGCCAAGTGCCGTGATATGGCCAACTGCAAGTACAAGTTGGCCAAGTTGGCAACCCAAGATAAATACACTCTGCTCTGGTCTGGCCTTTAAATTGAGGCGGCTAATGAAAAAATAAGGCAAGGACAGCGAAAAAAAGGGAAAATATGAGGTCTGGGCGACTACTGACTCCCTTTGCCTTTTTCAATTTTCATTTTCGCAGCTAAACTGTGAAACAATTTTTAATTAACACTTTCAAGTTGAGCAGCGGAAGCGGGAAAAAAGAAAATACAACACAGGCACACGCAGATACCAAATATATATATATATATAATACATATATATAAAAGGAAAAAAGAAAGTATAAGAAAGGGCAGAAAGAAGGAAAACCTCATTGTGTGTCTCAAGTTTTTCCTTTTCGGGTTGCTTGAGTTTGGCCTTCTCTTTACTTAGCTGCTGTATTTTTTAATTAATTTGGCATTTATTGGAAAAGGGTTCCCCTTGGAACGTTCGTTCCAGCGTTTCATTAATCTAATGCACTGCAGCGGGACACACCTGAGGTTTGGCTTTAGCTTTTTCGAAGGACGAAAAACGAAGGCGGCCACTTAGTCACTTGGCCACTCGCCGCTCGTTTGTCGTGTCAGGGTAAATGCAATGCAATATTCATAAAATGCAATTAGTCACTGGACACTGGGCCATTTATGAGCTCAGCTCAGAAAGCTGCAGCTAGACAGTCGGGGATCCCAACTATAGTTGGCCAGCGAAAGTGCCACAAGCTACATTTGCAATTCTTTTAATTAAATTCCGCGAGCACAAAACACTGGAGTACGTTCCGGCACGTCTCTGTTCTTATTCTGCGAGGGTAATTTGAAATTCCAACTTAATTTCCGAGAGGTAGGAGTCGAGGGGTGCGGGATCCCAACACGTTTAAGCTTTTAAAAACCGCGCTAAGCGTTGTGGGAGACGAGGCAGCCAAAGCCGAGACACAAAGCATTTATTAATTGTTATTTATTTTCATTGCATTTGCGGTCACTGGCTTTGTCTGTCGAGGACGAGGAGCTTCGGGGTTAGAGGTGTCTGAATTTGGCAGAGGACTGCCTGATTTAAACGATTAAACAACTTTATTGACTTCTCTATCAAGGGGGACACGAAAATCACAAAGGATTTGAAATAACTTTATAAAGTGTATAAAAGTAGGCAAGAATATACTTTATTTTTGCAATACAACCTCCATTTTTCGTTGCATACTTTTAGGCTGATTGGGTGGGAAACGAATTAACAATTTCATTGATGTCTAAAAGTATGCAAGAATATATTTTAACTCCATATTTTTAGAAATATGTATAAGTGTTGATTAGGTCTGAAACGATTTAACATTATCATTGGCCAAAACTAACACTAGACTTTTAAAAAACCCATTAAAAGGTGTCTAAAAGTATGCAAGAATATATTATCATACTTCTAAATAATTTCCTTTTTTCACTGCATACTTTTAGACACCTTTTGGAGTGAATTCAAAATCCCCTCTGTTTCTGTTGCAACCGTTTTTTTTTCTAGACAAAATTTAAAATAAATAAATTTACAAATCCTGCAGAACTGAGTTTGAGTCACCTCTCCACCTGCTCACACTTATTTGCCTGTGTCACTCCAACTAATAGCGTTTCCTCAGGCGTTTTTCCTCAGCCCAACAACTGTCTTGCTCTATTGTCTTCAGCTGCTACTTGAGTTGCATTTGTAATTGCACTTCACTCCAGTTCGGAATAGTTGAGTTCAGTTCGCGACGCGCGTCTGCAGAACAATTGCTTGCCCACCTAAAAGCATGCTACAAGCGGAGAGACAAATTGATGGCATGCTTCATTGCTGCCCCGTTTCGTCCTGCGTCCTTCATCCTGGCCGTGCAACCGAAAATAGCCAACAAAAACTGAAACCCACTCCCGAAAATACCCGCAACTGCAACTGATGTCTGCAATTAATTATCGAAAGTGGGCGCGGTCGTCAAGTGGGCGAAAGTAAGTGACTGTGCACGGCTGTGCAAGGAGTGTAAAGGACGATGGACGAAGGACTACGGTCTAGGGCTATATGGCTCCACGGGGTAATCAATGTAAAGAGCGGATATATATTTTGTTTGGCTTGGCCAGAAGTGCAGCCCCATTGAGGCCAGACACAGCAGACACGGTTTTTGTTGCAGGTGTAAATAATTGAAAGATAGTTGCTTCTGTAATTAAATACAAAAGCGTGCGGTCCACAATCCCAGTCAATAGATATAGCTTGGCAACGGGTATATACTATGGTACTGGTGTTCATTAGGCGAATGGACTTACGGCTTTGTCAGGACACCAAAATACGACGTCACTTACCTGGAAAGAAAAAGAGGGAAATGTTTTAATTAAATATTTCGTATGAAATTGAAATTCCCCGCCATATCCCAGCGACTTCAATTAATCATTCGGGCAAACAATAAATGAAATATATATGAGTGTAAATAGGAAGAAATTTAACGGCAACGCAACACAATACGGAGTAGAAATAAGCGGAAAATGTCCATGGCATGCCGCGTTTCCCCATCGCATCCTATCGTATCGTGTGTGTCATGAATGCAAACAGCACAGCAAGGGGCAGGAAGCGGCCGCACATATAAACAAGTGGCAGAGGCAAACAATCAAACAGGGCCTGTGGCATAAAGCAATAAAAAAGCGAAGCGAAAGCGACACTGAGCGCTGCCGGATAGGAAAACAAATTAAAACATTCCTACACACACTAGCCATCCAGCCAGCCAGCCATCCTGCTCTCCATTTCTCCAGCTGGGAATGAAAGAAAGCCCCCGGAAAGTTGTAGGCGGTCCGGGATTGCCTAAAAGAATGCCGGGCCAGGAGGAAAACAAAGGAGCCACCGCTGAATTGAGTCGCTCGCTAGGCTCGTTGAACAAAATCAAAAGGACATTCATTTATAGAGTTGCCTGCTGGCAGCCAGAAGGACCTGCCGCAACAGTTGCAAATAAATTCTTGTGCCATTTGTTGGCCAGCTCTCGCTTGCAAATATGAAAAGAGCGTGCACAAGGATACACTCACACACACACACACACTCACAGAGAAAAAACTGTTGCATACCGCACGGCGCACCGTTGCTCATTTTATGGCTGGCTGACTGACTGGACTGCTAGCCAGGACTCCTGCCCTCCTGCCAGCGCATTGTTTGAATGCCAGGACGACGGCCTCCGCCCCCAAAAAACCGCAAAAAAAAGAAAAAGAAACCCCAAAAACGAAACCCAGCACGGCTCGACTGCAAGTTGGGCAAATATTTGTTTAAAAACTTTACGTTGAAATGCATTTGCGGTTGAGTGCCAAACGTTGCCTGGCGATGATAGAGAGAGAGTGCCGAAAAAAGTCAAGTAAAAGGAGCGGAAAGCTTGAAAAACTGGCTCTGCGGGCAAATTGCTTTTGAGTGTTTTGGCCCCCAGACGGCAAACAGAGGGATTGTCTACCTACGAAATATGAATTGTCGGAGTCAAAGATGAGGTAAACTTTGTGGAGGCCTTTTAAAGAAACCCATGAGGCGGGGGATAACCCAGTGTGACTTGAAATAGAACCCCGAAAGACAGTTTATTAATACATTATACATCCATTTCCAGTAGGCAAACATTGCCTACTTTCTGAGCCCTGGCCAAGTAATCCCAGTCGGCAGAAGCCTGCCCTGCATAATAAACCGGGCTTTACATCGTTAAGCTGTCACTCAACTAAGACGATGCCCCTAGACCGAAACCATAACCAAAACCAAACCAAACCGATCCAAGCACTACTCAGCTCGATCAATATTTGCACGAAATTTAATGTATCAATTAAAAATTATGAAGTTTACTAATATGTAAGAGCACGTTCCGGAGATTCCAGTTGGTTGGCAGGCGTAGATGGGTGTTGGGTTCGGTATTAGTGCGCCACTTGGTATGCCGGAGCTTTTTTGTTATTGTATAATAAAATGGCTGAGGCTGGCGAAGGACCAGAGACCAGGATCTGTGTTTACCCAAGGATATTGCTGTGCATATTGAAAGGCAACGGCAGCCAGGATGGGTCGGTCTTAACGTTCGCTCCTTGGTCAAGGCATACTTTTGGTCCTCTTGGACCTCCACCACTCTTGCCTTAACCGTAAGCAATTATGCCACCAGCCTTCCTGGTCCTTTGCCCTGGACTCAGGATCTGTGTGTGTGTGTGGAATTATCGTCAGCGGCAGGACTTGCATCTTAATGGAAATGGATTCAACGGCAATTAACATAAGCAAATATATATACAACGGGTTCGCTGGGGTTCGTATGGCATGTATGTATGTCCTGGCCGTACGTGAGGGGCGTGCTGCGGTTCAGGACATACGTGGCCTCTCCTGCAGACGCTGTAATGGTCTTATCATAAGGTGGGCGGGCTCTTTGTGGTCCTTCGGCACCAGGACCTCTCCACTCCTCTCTAATCGTAGCCGTGTCGAAGAAAAATGGCTCTTTTAATTTAAATGCAAACACGTTTGACTCTGGTCCTTCGTCCTGGCCTCTCCTTCTATACGTGTATGTGTGTGTGTACTGTGTGGGGATTTATGTGATAATCGTTTAAGTGAAAATTTAATTGCATACTTTATGGATGGGTTTTTAAAAGATTGCCTGGGCTTAGGCTTAGGCCCGGCCCCGAGGCACATAAAGCAAAATTTATGTAATTTTTAAGTAAGCCCCGCAATGGCTATGGAAAGCAATGACGTTGCGTGGGCTTAATACCGATTCTAATGACAGTGCGCCTAAAAGTGTGCCATAAATCTTGGGCGAAAAGGTGTGTGTTTGTGTGGCAACGGGGCGTATGAGATATGTAGATGGAGGTCGTAAGCCGTGCGTTTTTCTTACCAGCCAGCTTAGTCCGCATTAGACTTGCAATGGCAAATATTTGTAATTGCCTAATGCCTCAATAAGCCTTGGTCTCTGGCATCTGGTGGCCATAATTATGCACTACAGGAATTACGTGCAAATAGCCGAAAGGGCAGCGCCTGGCCTGACCTGCCCGTTATTAATATGTATTATTAATATTTACTTAGGTCAGACTGGGGGCAACTGACCCTCCCCACTAACCCCTGAAACCCCCTGCAAGATGAAAGCTTAGCTTGTAATACATTTCGCTTTAATAATGTGGCAACAAGGGTCCGCTTTCTTTTGGGCATCCTCCTGGCTCCGTGTTTATTTTAATGTGCCCCGGTAATTGCTTGACCAAAGGATTTTTTAATTAAAAACGTTGTATGTACATGCAAAGGGCGATTCGCACACCCCCTGGTTTTGTTGAAATAATGAAATTTTTATTATTAAAAAAGTGGCTGAGCAAAAGCGCGGCTTACATGGCGGATGGTTAATATTTGCTTAGGCAAGCCATGGCTAATGCGAAGAGCATTCCCTCACATTGTGATCCACCCGGCATTTCTTAATTAGCGAAACTTTCGCCCGACATCAATGAAGATTCCTATCGGTGTTTGTGTTGTGTTTCCAGGGAATATTAATTTCTGGACCCCATCCCCCCAAGCTGGGAATCCCCAATCAATTTGTTAAGCTCCTGGCCGAACACAGCTGTGCAAACAGACACCACTCAGTTGACCATTTTGGCTGGCTGCCAATAAATTATGCCACATCGCCTAGGCTTTAAACAGACGTATATAGAAAAAAACCAAAAAAAAAAAACACAACACTGGCGAACATAATTCTGCAACTAATCCTGCGGCAGTCGCATTAATATTTATACAAAACAAATTTATGGCCATCTAATTGGCGGGGGTATGCATCTGTTGTTGTGACACATTAATGCAGAGGAAGCAGCCTGACTGACCAGGCAAATGTCGCACAAATTAAAATCAAACGCTAAGCTGGGGCTTAATTTAATTATACAAAAATAAAATGTCAGTAACTCAATTAAATTTTAATACAATGGGCTAGGCGATGGGAGGGAATGAGGGGGTCAGAGAGCTCTGACCCGCAGGCGGTCCACCATTTTTGCTGTTCTGGTGAGGAGCTAAGCTAAACTAACATTGGGGGCTTGGAGAGTGGGAAATGGTCTGGTCTCTCGACCCGGGCACAGTAAAAATAAATTTTCATTTGCAATTTCAATCAGCGCTAATCCCTGGCCAAGCGCATGCGGCGGCTGCCCCACTTCTGCCGCCACACAGCCACGACACCCCTCCTGCGTATTGCGTGATTTTTGCAGGCCAACTGCAGGCGTGGCTAGTCAGGAGATGGCCAAATGGCCAAAGCCGGGGCTGGCTTAAAAGTGCAAACAAAATTAAGCACGTACGCGCGCTCAGTCCGCAGCTTGGACCGAGATTAAAGCTGTCCAAACTGCGTGAGACACAATATATCCTTATCTGAAAGGGGGGGAGGGAACTGGAACACCCCCAATACCAGACAGTCCAACTGTTGTTTGCGACAATAATTCTCAGTTTAAAGTGGGCACGAAACCGAAGGGCAACAAAGCAACACAGCGGATGGTTCTTGGCCAGACCTAATCCCTTGTCGATTAAGTAAATGCCTGCAACGTTTGTTTTTCCAGCCAGCAGACAGGGACACGGACCTGGATCTCCGCAGTTCATTGGGATTAAGAGATTCCATTGTGAAATTCGTTATTTGTTGCGCCCAAGGAGGGGCCAAGGACCAAGGACCAGAACCAGGACAACTTCTGACAGTCCTCGAGGATCTGCTGTGGCTCCCAGTTTAATGAAAATTGAAGGCCGTTTGCTGAAGGAGCAGCCCGGAAATGTATGCAATGTAAATTTTGAAACAGAACGCGCCAAGTTTTGACAGCTGTCAAGTTTTTTTTTTTTGCGGCAACAGCCGCGAGTCTCATGAAATATTTATGCAATAGCGAAGGCGTAGAGTAAAATTTTAATTTCTATCTATTGCATAACTCCTCGGAGCTAGAGCCAGAGCCCTTGGGTAATTTATATGCTATTACTAATTTTGGTAATTTCCTTAATGTCCTTTCGGCTGTTCTATCTGGCAGGGTGATTTCCCCAAAAAAGGAAGCGAGCCAAGCTGGAATAACAAGAGCCCGGCCCCAGGGCGCTGATAGTTGCTCTTACATCCTGAAAGAGGGGGGTGAGGTGGGTTTTGCCAGGACGATATAGATTTGCGGGCCATCCCAAAAGTATGCTGCATGTCTCGCCTTGCTCTTGGGCAGGTCCTGAAACCCCCCCCCCCCACACACACACACACTCCCCTACATTTTGGCTTGCCGTATGTTTGATAAAAGTTCAAAACCCTGAACTTTGCGCATGTTTAAACAACGCAAACGCAAAAATGCTGCTGGCGATTTTAGTTGCAGGTTCCTTCACAGTCCTGGAGTCCCCAAAACCCCGGACCCCAAAACCCCTTTCACCGGGTCCTGAATCCTGAAACCCAACCAAAAACCCGGCATTGTTGTTTCGGAAAACTTCCGTATATGTGCTCTTATGTATGTGTGTTGGCCGTAATGTTTCGTTACAGTTTCGTTGGAGGGCAGACACAATAACACACACACACACACACACACTTATTCGAAGGATTGGGGGAAAAACAACTGAGGACCGAAAAATTTAATCTCTTAAAAAGTGTCTAGGCTTTTGCCTCCGTTTTAGTTCCACTGCCCTGATACGGAAATATTGTTTGTGACGCACTTTTGGCACTAATGTCTGCCGACTTCCGTCTTTAGTTTTGCCCGGAGGTGCAGTGCCCTAATGCTTTTTAGCAGCTTTTTACTTTGCTAGTTGGTAGTTGGTACTTGCTGCTTCCAGGCTAGCCAACTTGATTACACTTGATAGTTTTGGCCCTGGCTTGTTTGGTTTTATGCTCTTGAAAGTCGAAAATGTTTAGACTTAGGCCGAGGGAGGAAAAAGTTGTGCCGGCTTTAAGTGAGATTGCATTTTCATATTGGGCATATCGGGGCTTTCAAGACGACATTACTCATGCAACGTTGTCTTTGTCCTTTAGCTTTTCTCACACACACTACTTACATTTAATTTATATTGCACTTATAACTTTGCATATAAATTTCCCGGGCAGCCAGTTACTACTTTGCATACACGCTGGCGCCCCCATAAATAAACCGACGCCCCCCAGTTTTCCACTGTCTATTAATAATATCGTTTGAAGACAAATTTCTTACGAAACGCTAATGACATGCCCAAACATTTCCGTAAGTCGTTATCACAAAAGCAAAGTCATTATTATAATGCCGCAGAGCCACTAAGGGAGACCCTAAGCACATCATCTATTCACGAGCAAAAAAAAAGTGGTTGACATAAATACAATTATAGATTTGGCGCTGTGAAAATGAAGATGAAAATAATAAAATTGAACAAAAATTGATGTCAACTTTTGGGCGGCAAAAAAAAAACGAAGGAAAACGAGGGGGCGGGAAACGGAAACGCCGCCATTAGAAGGAAAGAAAAACTGCTGCGCCATTGAGAATTGAACTGCGGGCTTTCAACTTGGCCCTAACCAAACCGAACCGAACTGAAACCGCCAGGGAGGCCAAGGAAAAGGGCGGTTCTGAGGCGGCGTAAATGACAAACAAACAAGCCAAGTCCTTGGCATCGTCCTGGGCGCAGATAAAAAGAATTGTCAAAGCGCCTTAAAAGTATGCAATGCCAGCAAAGTAAGCTGCAAAATCGACAAGTACAATGCTGACAGGCAATTGCTACAGTTCGAAGAACCAACTCTCCCCACTCTCCATTTCGTTGTTATTGTAATAATAATATCGATTCCTTTGGGGGGGATGGCGGAGGTATAAGAGGTATAAAAGTGTCCACAGTCTGTGCAGTCTGCTCGGCTTTTCCTTTGCCTTGTCATCGCCGATTCCGCCGACCATTCGCCGGAATTCGTTAATAAAATTTTATTGAAATTGTAGACAAGCGGCGAAAAACTGACGACGACGTGCAAAACAAAAACACCGAAGAGGAAACGAAACGAAGGAAAGAAATTGCAGAAATCGAAGCCAGGGTAAGAAAGAAAACCAATTGTCATCATTGGCACGTAAGGCGGAAGAAGGCTGGGCCCGGCTTCCCATTTTTGGCTTGAAGTGTTTGGCTTGGTCTCGGTGTGTGATAGAAATCTAAAGCAGCCTTCCTGCTCCTTGAGGGTTTTCCTCTTTTTTTTTCTTCTGGGGGGTTGTTTGGAAAGGGTTTTCCCTCTTAAATGCAAAAGCCAAATGGTTGACAGAGCCCCTCAAGGTATGCAACAAACAAAGGCAAGGTTGTAGTTTCCTTTAGCCATTTCCCTGAACTTTTCCCAGTTCGCAGGGCTCTTTTCCGAGTGCCGAAAATCACGTCAGCATTCAATTTCTCCTGGCCAGTTCGTGTGGCTCATTAAAGTTTATGCAGCAGACAAGGAGGAGCATTGAAGTTTGCTCATCATTCGATGGCAACCGAACGTGCCCATACATTGATGATGCTGCGTTGCAAGCTTCACGCTGCAAGCTGCTTCGTTGCATGTTGCCGGCGTCGATTCAATAAGGTTTGGGTTTATGCAAACAGACGTGCATTAAATTAAGTAGCCGCCGCATTGGACGCAGCAGCAGCAGAAGCACGTAGCCGAAACAGACGAAGAAATGCAAAAGACAATGGGGGTCCATCATGGATGATGATGGAGCTGCAGCTGCTGCAAGCTCACAATGTTTCGCAGGAGGAGTGTTTTCCCTCCGGAGAATGAGGCAGGACGGCCCAGTCACCTGCAAATGTTTGCCCTTAAGCAAGTCTATTAAAATTGTTTATAACACGGAAAGACAGACGCAGCTGCAGCAGCACTTTTTATGTTGCACACTCGCACACACTTTTTTCGGCTCCAATGTCGCTTTTAATGATGCACGCGCATTCGGACACAAAAAGGCCGGAAGTTTTGTGCTTTTAGCAGCCATGACTTCGTTTTATGAGCGGAAGGCCCCCAGAAGAAAGCCATTACCAGTGATTCTTTTATGTGGCAAGGAAATGCGAGATTTCTCTTAAAGCCGTTGCACTGCCAACCGACGACTTGCTTCAATTTCCGGCGTCTAAAAACCAAAAATTTATGTCCACTCCATCCAGAGTTAAGGCTAGAAGTCGGTAGGAGGTCCATGGATGGACCATGGAACGTGATGTCAATAGCAAAACAGGTGCCACAGCGGGCTCCCTTCATTTCTGGAAGAGGAGAAAGCCCCGTGTGTGGGCTTTGATTGGCAACTCTGCCGCGTGCCAATTTCACTGTCAAGATATTGAGCAAGAAAATTAGTTTACCTAAAAACGCCGATGCCCTGGCCAAGGCGAAGGTAAACGCAAAGGTTTTCTGAAGAGAGAGTTGAGATGGTTGGATGGTGTGGACTTGTCTGCAGGCTGTGGCAGAAATTGTATGAGGCAGGCGTTGTTTGGATTTGCCGCCGGAGTGAAATTGAAATTGATGGAGCCTGAAAGCAGAAGGGGTGGGCCCAGCGACTGAGTGGATATCAGATTGGCTGCAAATCAATATTAAGACGGTGTGGCATGGGTTACCATTGCCACCCTGTGCATGTGTCTAATATGCTAAACTTCAAGCATGATTTAGTGGTGGATGAGTCGACCAGGCTTAGCCGATCTATCCATGATTTATGTGCCACACTCTGGATAAATAAGAGAGCTAATCTTCTGAAAATAAGATGTTTAACTTTTTTCGGTATTATCTATTCTCAGAACATGCAGTTAGATTGATGATTCTACTCAAATTATTTTTTTTTACTATTTCAGTTTTTGTCAAAAGAGCAGTATACTTTAATCCGCTCCGGTCACACTTTCCAAACTCTCTCGAGGGAAAACCAAAAAACACTTAGGGAAAAACCATAATGAACTTATCCTGATACAATACCTAGTTTAATCACATTCATATCAGAAAATATTCAAATTTTGGATACATTTTTTAAAAATGGAAGACATTAATTGTAGCATTTGAAGATATTGTAAGTGCCCTTTTTAATGGCAAGTGGAAATGGTTTTCAATTAGGTTAAATATCTTACAGTAAGTATACCCATTCAGCTGGCTTTAAAATTCACTTACAAGTATTTTGGAAGCCACAATCTCATGAAAATGCCACACCCCCCCAACTTGCCACGTCTAAGGTGGCGTCGCTTGTTATTCGACCATTTCCACACAGGCACAACAGCGATTTAAAAATTGCTTAAACGCGCACATAAGTATGCTTTAGAAAGAAGAATACAATACCCACGCATCCACACACAACAACTAACAGCAAGAACAAGCAGCCAAAACACAATCAGCTCAGCCCCTCCCCTGCTCGCCCTCCAATCCCGTCCACCTGCCACTCCGATTTGCCCCAACTTCCATTGTTAGCAGCTGCTGCACATTAGAAATTCAACTTCGCCTCGTCTTCTTTTAGGCGCTGAGCAACAATGGCGTGTGAATTAAAATAGAAAGCCGGGCCAGAACAACCGACGCTCTCTTGGTCGTCAGCTTGACGCGCCAAGGTGCGATACGAGTGTGTGTGTGTGTGTGGGCGTCGCTCAAGCGTTAAGAAGAAGAAAGTCCCATTCCACCATAATGCTACCCCCATCTACCATATACAAGAGCAGCCGCAATGCTCTGCCCCACGTTGGGCGCCATTTTTGTACGGCACAGCAATGCCCCACGTTGGGCGCCATTTTTGTCAAGTCGCATTAAGGCAGCGCGCTCTTATTCGACTTGCTCGTTCTGCCCGTCGACTGCTGACGAAAATTGAACGGCCAGCAGAACGAAAATTGTTGTATAAATAAAAGCATAATTGATGCGAGACACACACAGCACACACACATCAAGGCTGGGGAGGAAAACAAAAAGCGAGAAGAACAACAAGCAGTCGCACAACATTCGACGATGGCACTGGCATGTGGCATATGTTGCGTCAATCCAGCCATGAGCAGAGCAAACAAAACGACCAAGGAGCCAGGCGGCGAAAGTAGGAGAAGAAAAAATCGAGCTGCGCGCAAAAATGTTTCTTCTTTTGCATATTTTACGGCGCCCGTTCTGCGAAATGACTGTGAAAACAGGTTTGATGGGTTGGAAGGAGGTGGCATATCATTTTTTGGGACAGCGCGGACTCTCCTCGTATTTATCTGGCACTCCGCTATGTGCGTTGTCAGCTTGCAGATTTCTTATTTCTTTCAATCTTTCTTTTTTTTTTTTTTGTTTTACTTTTTGTTTGCTTCAGCTTCACATGGCGAGAAATTAATTTGAAATTTAAATGCGCACCAAGCAAACGGGGAAGAATGTCTTTGATGATGATGGTGACTGCGTTCGCCGGCTGGGAACATGTGTTTCTGTTTGGCAAGAAGGTGTGACAAGGTTCTCTTCCCACCCAAACCATATTGGCCACTATTTGTGGTTGCACCCAGCTGAACAAATAAAAATAGAAATGCTAATTGACTAATTTATTCGGAATTCCGACGCTGTCAAAGGTGCGGGACTGCTGTGTGTCCTCATTTCCAGTAACTCTGCCAGTAACTTGAAGAATTTATTTACGGGCGTTGCTTTTGTTTCCATTCCCATTTCTTTTCACCGAGGGTGACAGTTTTTATTTTAAATTCTATTTTCGTTTTATACTTTTTTATTCCTCCTGCTGGCTATGCATGTTGCGCGGCTTTTGCGCTTCGTCAATCAAAAGCATTTAGAGGAAAAGGCAGCTTTAATGCATGCGCGCGCTTTCATTAACAAGTGTTCGGGCCACGCCCACTTCTAAGCCGCGCCCACTTCATGGACAGCAAAAAATCGCATCAGCGGCTTATGCAAATGGCGGTGTGCGTGTGTGTGGGTGTTGAGTGAATACGAAATTATTGTTTACAACTGTAAACTGTAAACTTTTTTCGCTCTGTCTCCCCCGCACACACAGTGTGTTGAATTTTTGTATCTACTTCTATTTTTTTTTTTTTTTGCATTTAGAAAACGTTTGCCAACCGCACTAAAAGCGACTTATAACATGTTGAGTGCCAAGAGATTAACAAGGGACTGAACGTGTGAGGGCTGAGGAGGTGTTTTCCATTCTGACCATCCATTTTCGCCCTGCAAATTCCTTTTTAATGAGCGCTTGGTCCATTCCATTCCTGGACCGGGGGCGTTCATAAGCTGCTTAAGGTTTGGCGTAATCAAAAAATGTTCTTCCTCTGCATCTCGTTTTTTAAAAGCTTTCTGTGGTAACAGAACAGCACGGAGCAGTACAGAACAGAACATCAACATGAAAGCCAAAGAGGATGCCGGGGTGTTGGAAGTGGACTTTGTTAAGCTTAAAATTAACTTGCGGTTTTGTCTGGCGCAACTTTGACGCCTGCAGGTAGGCAATCAATTCGGACCCTCAAACCCCCCCATACCCCCCAAATACTCTATACCCACTGCACTTGGCCATATAATTAATGTATATATGTACCTATGCTACGCAGAGGAAAAAGTGTGGAATTCTTTTGCGTGGCAGCTAAAAATTTTTATACAACACAGCAGCTGGCGTCGTTTTGCGCTAATTACCTCCTTCCAAAACCCCTTCCAAGAACCCCTTCCAAACCCCTTCCAAGTCCCTTCCGCACCGCAGTCGTAATGCCAAATTGCAATTACAGCCGCGCAGAGGGTTAGTGGGTGGAACCGAGGGCAAAACTGACATTAAAGTGCTTAATGCAGGCAGGTATAAAAAAGGTGGGTACAAAAAAAGAAATTACTTGCTCTTAAAATTAAAAAAGCAAGTAGAAAAATGTACAACTTGCTTTGCAGCCGTCTTTTTTTCTCTTCTCCTCCTCCAGAGCAGCAATTTGCCAGCGTCGTCTTTTGGGGAGGTCCTGCTCATCTTAAAAATTGGCCAGGTGAAAAATTGCAGCTGTGTGTTGTGTTAGTCCAGGGGGCGTGGCAGGTCAAGGGGCACAGGACATTCCAAGCGTGTAACGCCCTGGGCAAAAGGTGCAGGAATGTGTGTGAGGCACATTCCTGGGTAATTGGAGGTAAAGTGCAGTTGGCTGTAGGCCTCCAGCGGATATTTCCCCTCCTGTTCTCCCCCTAAAAATGTCATTCAGGTGGAATGGAGAAAGTGCGAAGGGTAGACAAAAATTATGGTAATGCTCGGGTAGATAGCAATTTACACAGATTTCATCTTAGCCTGCCTTTTCGATCGAATTTTGCCCGGAGGCCATACTTTGATTTGTTGTGTATCAACTGCAATCAGCTATAAAATGTGACGGTTTGTGCTTTGAAATTGAAATTGACTTAAGGAGTTCTCTGTTTGTTCTGGTACCATCTTTACATATTTGTTTTCCTCACTTGCGGCTATATTTTTAAAGTTTTTGAAGTCCGTTTTGGGTGAGTGTGTAACTTTTGGCCAACGGCAAGTGTCATTGGGCTTACCTACCCATCCACAAACCAAACTAAAGACTGTAATTGCGTGGCAGCCGTTCATCCTTCGTCATCATCATCATCATCAACTTCCGCCTAAGTAAACACATGATTTCTGTGGAAGCGCCGCGGCGTTTGTTTAAAAACGCATCTAAATTGCAAATTAAGCAACAAATTTCATCAACAATATTTGAATTTGAATTTAAATGCGCCAACGAGTTGTCGACTTGAGTGAGCCGAGCAACCCGCAAACACACAAAACCCAAAATGTAAAATTCGTTTGCTGAAAGAGTGAAGAGCGAAAAGGGACGAGGACTTGGCCAGGGATAAAACTGGGACTGGGTTGGGATTGGCACTGGGACTTGGAGGAGACTTGGGATTGCACTGACTGCCTGCCTGGCTGTAAACACCGAAAATACAACAATGGCAGCGTTTCAGCCACTACCACTGCCATTCCCCCAGCAGCTGGTTTGTGTATTTGCTTGTTTGTTTGTCAAAAGAAGCAATTTACGTGCAAAATAACTCAAGTGTCATGCAAATTTCATTTATTTTTCGCAAGCAGCAAAGCAAGAAAAAAAAAAAGGAGAAATAATTCCCGGGCTACGTTGTCATAGAGCTAAAGGCTCTTCTATAAGGCTTCGGTTATATAGCGCCGCAATCTCGGCTATATATGGTGATTCCTTACAAAATTCGAGCATAATGAAGTCACTTGGCGGGAAACCCTGCTTCGTTCTCCTCGGCTTTCTCTTCTTCTCCTATGCCCAAAGCTATTTTGATTTACTTTCTCTTTGTGTTTTCCTTTTTTTTTTTTTTAGAAAATTAGAGTAGAACGAGCTTCTTGATTTGCCATTGAAGTGCGGCGTAAAAGGAAAAAACATAATAATAATACGACATTTAATTTAATTCTAATTATACCCGTTACTCGTAGAGTAAAAGGGTATACTAGATTCGTCGGAAAGTATGTAACAGGCAGAAGGAAGCGTTTCCGACCCCATAAAGTATATATATTCTTGATCAGGATCACTAGCCGAGTCGATCTAGCCATGTCCGTCTCTCCGTCTGTCCGTCTGTCCGTCTGTCCGTCTGTCCGTCTGTCCGTATGAACGCTGAGATCTCGGAAACTATGAGAGTTACAATACTGGGATTAGGCACGCAGATTCCTGAGATTCCTGCGCAGCGCAAGTTTGTTTCAGTAGAGTGTCACGCCCACTCTAACGCCCACAAACCGCTCAAAACTGTGGCTCCTACAGTTTTCATGCTAGAATAAAAATTTTAACTGAAATGTAATGTTCTCATCAATACCTATCGATTGACCTAAAAAAAAGTTTGCCACGCCCACTTTAACGCCCACAAACCGCGAAAACCTGTGACGCCCACAATTTTTATGCTAGATAAAAAATTTTAACTGAAATGTATTCGTCTCGTCATTACCTATCGATTGACTCAAAAAAAAGTTTGCCACGCCCACTTTAACGCCCACAAACCGCAAAAACCTGTGACGCCCACAATTTTCATGCTAGATAAAAAATTGTAACTGAAATGTATTGGTCTCGTCGATACCTATCGATTGATCCAAAAAAAAATTTGCCACGCCCACTCTAACGCCCATAACGCTTAAATCTGTATACCGCCGGTAGGTGGCGCATTTTAATCTCGCTTTGCTGCTTGCATATCTCCATTTAGCTAAGTAACGGGTATCTGATAGTCGAGGTACTCGACTATAGCGTTCTTCCTTGTTTTATTTATAAATCACGGAAACTCGGGGCGGGCGGGCACTTAAAGCTTAAATGAAGTTGGCTAAGTACTTTTCAACGATGAGAATCGACAACAACACCAAACGTCGAGTACAACAACTTGAGTATGCATACTTCAGGTTTGAAATTTCATTATTTTCGTATTATTCGCACAGAAGGGCCATCAAGAAACGATGCCTGGGCCAAGAGAAAAACACAATTTTCTAATTTCACCAGGGTGCTGGAAGCCCATTTCGAATAAACCATCAAAGTCGTTTATATAAATAAATTGGTATCCCCCTACTCACCGGCATAGTTTGACTTCCGTGTAGGTTGGTTATTGCTGACTGGGCCTCCTGCTGCGAACCAAATTTGACGAAAGCGCAGCCTGCAAATGAAATATAAGGCATGATTAGTGACTAGTGTTTCAATGGTTATCAAGGGAATTTATTTTTGCATATGACTTATTTCTTCAGTGTGGCTGCCACTTCAATCAGTGGCACTTGTGAAAATTCGTACAATACTGAATATTGAATTTAAAAATCAGTAAACATTCCATAAATACCGACTCGAAAGCCTCGGTGAAGAGTTCAGATGTGTGGCTACAGCTGCGTTGCCTCGACATGTGTGTGCGGGGCATTTAAATAAAATTTTAAGTGCAATTAAAAAACATTTTTGCAAGAATCGCTTCGTGCACTCTTGCATGAAAATCAACATCGACATCGGTGGGCGGCATCAGGGATTCGGAATCAGCGCCCATCAACGCCCATTATATAAAAATAATAGTCGGCCCGCGCTGCCCGTTACTGGATGGAATGTAAAATTCAAACTGAACCGAAAAATATACAGGAAAAAAAGAGAGGGAATTTCCGCTGCACTTGTTCGCTCATTATATTGTAATTTGTGGGTGCCAGCTGTTGGTGGAGAATGGGGGGACTCGAGGTGGAGGGCGCCCGGCTTCAATGGCATAATTATTAAAAATCATTTATGCTAATTTAATATACAGTAATAACCACAAAAAGTAAGGACCTTCCAGGGCCAAAAGCGGCAGCAGGGGCCTCGCCAAAGAGCGTAGTGTGGCGGGAATAAACGGGGCTTATACCACATGTAAGCCGGTGCTTGAAAACGATTTAAAAATGCGGTAATGCTCGATGGCTTCGAGCATTGTTTTACATTTGTAAATTGAGAACAAATTAAGAGAGTTCGTATTCTGTATAGTTCTATATAGATGCCTGCATTGGTTCACTGACATGTTATTCAAAATATATTTAATGCTTAAATGCTAGGAATTTTCGTTAGAAAATAACATATTTATCAAAAATACAGCTTCAATGGACTTTTCGCGATATAAGTTTAGTTAAAAGCCATTTTTAATAATTAAACCCTTGATTAAAAAGTTTGTTTATGTGGAAACAAAACTGTGTTCATTCAGTTAAAGCATTTGTGAATAAAAGCGCGAATTCTTTAGATCCAGACGGTAAAGCGAATTCTTTAGTTTTATGGGCTAACGCGAATTCTTTAGGTTCTTTAGTGTTTGACGGGCATATTATTTCTAAACCTCGTATACTTAAACTGAAACTTTCTTTCCCCAGCACAACAGCCTCTATGTTCACATTCTCTCTACCTTTTAACCCCGCCGCCAAGGAATTAATTAAGGCCTAGCTTAACCCTTGCTCTACGGCTCTTCATCTGTTGTTTCTGTGCTGTACGCAAAACATCAACAATGCTGAAAATTAAGACCCTCCAGCTGGGAAAGCCCTGGGGGTGGGGGTTCCCCGGTCTGAAAACCCTGCCAAATGTCTAATTCCCGAACCCGAACCAGAAAGAACCCTCAGTCCGTCGAGGGTTCGGACAGGATGGGTGTCCAAATTGCGGCTTGGGCTGTTGCTGTTGCTATTCCCGCTGTTGTTGTTGCCTTTGTAGTTGACGCTATTCCAAAGGGGCGGGTAAAAAGGGGGTGCGGCAAAACAAATCCCGCCTAAAACCATGCAACATGCGAGCTGACAAGCCGAAAGGCAGACAAGCACAAATTTCGCGTGCAAACAGCGCGAAGAGCAACAGCGAAAAAAATAAAAAAATGAAACGGGGGGCTGTAAGGGAAAATTCCTCTTTTTATTCGCCTTGTTGCAAATGTACAAAAAATAAAGTGTAAAAAATTCAAGTGGATTTTTGTTCGGCCCGACTCGACGCGACTCTTGTGTATTTTATGTTTTGTGTGTTGAAGTGACAACAAAATCCAGAATTTTTCCTGTCCCCGGGTTTGGGTTTTTCGGGGGCGACTGAATCCGAGGGACACAAGAGTGCAAATCAGCGCTGCTAAGCAATAAAAAATAAAATATTTTGTTGCCAGTTAATCCACACAGCTGAAAAATAAAAGAGAACAACGAACTGAAAAAAAATGAATACAAAACAAAAAGTTAAAAAAGCACGGCAATTGCTAAGCATTTTGGTAAACTTAAATCAAAGTTGATTTTACTTTTCCATTTTTTTGTTGCTGTTGTGTCCTTTTTGTTTCTTTTGTGTTTGTTTTTGTTTTTTCTGTATATATTTTGATGAAGGCTTTTTCCGCTTTATGTGAAATGTATTTTTCTTGGCATAACTTCTGTGTAAAGAGGAAACTTTACTTTTTGGGGGCTGGCAGGCTTAAAATGTTCGAACACCTCGAACAAGAGAGCCCCAACAAGATATCAGAAAAAGCTTTATAAATGTTTCCATTGTTCAGATCACTTAGCTGTTCGCAAGTGCGTAAGTTCTATATCTCATTTTGTATTTATGGAAAAGTTTCCTTTAACCCCCCCTTCTAAAGTTGGACATTCATTAGCATCTTGAACAAACAGTGTGGATTCTTTGCCAGCCGGCTAATTGTATGTCTTTGAGTGAAGTTCGACTAAGTTGACTTTCTTGGGAACCATTTGATTATTTACCCTTTCCAGGCGTTCGCTCAACATCACGGATAATTGTCAAACTTGGAGTCATTATATTAATTAAAAGCAAATTAGTCAGCGAAAGAGGTGACTCAGACGGTTGGCTCAGATGGCCAAGTCCAAATCCGACCTCATCAGCGTCGCTTTGATGTCGGGAGCAGGAAAATTGAATCTACATACAAATCAAGTCGGCGGACAACACTTTTAACAATTAGTGCAGAAGGACAGGTTGCAGGACAATCTCTGAAAAGCTAACAAAGTGCAACGCCTTAATTACTTAACGGCCAGGAGAGGCGAAACGATGATGATGATGATTCCCTGATTCTCGGCAATTAGTTGAAATTAAAATGTGAGCAAGTGCGCCAAGTTTTTAGCGTCTTGTGCAACTTCCGGTGAATCGTGAAATGATGCAGCCAGCTGCTCCTGGTGGAGAGAATAGCTGAGGATCTGAGGAGCTAAGGAGCCGAGCCTAATGACACTTTTTAATCAAATATGCTAATGCTAATGCAAAAGTTGAGCTGTCATTAAAATTATAGTGAGGCAAAGTTGTAGTCCGTCTGTCTTAGTTATGGCAAGTCTCTTTAGACTTCTTCGAGCATAAGTTTATATTAATCACCAGCTTGCTGATTGTATCGCTTTATCTCGATTTTTAGAGCACAGAAACAAAAACTCCTAAGTATCAATTTGATTAAGCAAGGTAAATTTAATAAGCATTAAAGTTTAGCAGTGAATAATTTCATCTTGATATTGAGAAAGGACTTGTCTTAAATTTCCTCTCTTTGGAAATTCTGCTAATTTGAAAAAGAGAGAAAAGAGCGAGGGAACGCCTAAAATTAATCTGGGTGAGAGCAAGACAGCAATGTTTATAACTCTCTTGAGTAGAAAAAGAGAGCAAACAAGATTGAGAACTGTATCATCTTATGATCAAATTCATCATCTTATCTTATCAATTCGTTTCCCTGTGTGCAATCCAACCAAATCTTAAGCCATACCTTTCCATCCATGTTTGCCAGGCGACATTTTGACCCTAATGGGTCAATTTTTGACCGGCCAAAAAAAGGATATGCTGCGACAATTGAGTTGCACGAGATTTCGGGGCAACACATGCGATTAAATTTATGGGTGGAATCTGAGGGGGCCGTATTCATGCTTGGCCACAACTTGCACATTTGCAATACAAATTTGCAATGCCATTAATGTATGGGAAACCCGAAAAACTCCCTTACTCGCCCCTCAAAAAAAATGCCTTGCCATGAAAAATCGCCGCTGGTCAAACACGTAACCAAATTGTGCAGAGCGGCAGCATCAGCAGGAGAAGGAGGAGGAGCTCCATGTGGAGCAGTAGCCAGGAGCAATGGCAGCAGGACATTGGGACAGCAGCTACAGCAGGAAACAAGGATAACGAGCGTGTTGAGGCCCCCATCCCCTTCCCTCAAATGGGGTTTTGGTCGATATGTTGGCCTTGCCGGTCGCCGCCTGGAGGGGCAGGCTCATGTTCTGGCCAGGCCAGCAATGCTGGCCAGCCAGGATCTCCCCCCTCTCATCTGCCGGTGATGCCTGATGTTGCCTGCCGCTTCCAGTGGCACTGCTGCATGGGACAAGTATTTTAAAATCCAATTAAAAACGCCCTAGTGGGATTTTTCAATCGCTGCCGACCAGGATGAGAGGACTGCCAAGGCAGCTGGACGGCAGGAGGAGCAACAAAGTTGCATTAAGCGCGCGACATTCGCTGGCCACCGGTCGCGTCATAGTCATTTGTTGGCAGGATAGTAGGACGGGGGCGGCAGGATGCCAGGATACCAGGATGGCAATGAGGTGGAGGTCCCTGGTTTCTGGTCCCTGGTCCACTGATGGCCATTGCATGTTTGCCTCTTGGGCGCAAAAGCGTAGCATGAATCTTGTTAGCCAACGTTTACGCTTATTATGCGATGGCAAGGCTATCGAATTTGTTTGATGCATGTGCAGGGAGCCAGGTAGAGTTCGGCCATATATGGAATAGGAATGGCTATGGCTATATGTCCATCTCCCCATGGCAAAGCAAATTGCATTTGCGGCATGACACTCGCAGTTGAATGCATCTCGGGAGATGTAGATATATACAGATGGCAGAAGAAATCAAATAAACTCATCCGAATGCAACATATGATGTCCGGGGCAGGTAGCTAATGTCGTTTTGAAAACTATATGGGTGAGTGTGTGTGGGTTTTGCCAAAACTTTGACCAGCATGTCTAATCAAATCTGTCGCTGGCAGAACTTATCAATATGGCCAACTACGAACTGCAAAACACAAACATTGGAGTCCCCCCTCCAGAACGGCTGAAATTGAACTCTGCAACCAGGCGAGAGGCCCCAGCACTTTGCATACAAATCATATAGACTTTTTGGAGTGGATCCCAGGACACACACTCGGCCGACACGTAGTTGGAATGCCCGATGGGACCATTATTCTTGATTTTGAACCGAAAAAAGGCCACTCGAAGGGGGGCTCAGAGGTTTAGAGTGAAACTTTCGACTACCTTTTGCCAGTTGATAAACAACAAAAGTTTCGGCCCACCAGGCCTGAGGCATTTTGAGGATTTGCAACTTCAGTAAATAAAACTCGAGACCGGACTCTCACTTCATATGCTAGGTTGGGCTCTGGATTTGGATCTGCTATGCAGAATAGTAGCCCTTCGTACGTGTAATGTGATACATTTTTTACAGGACTGGACATCCTGCAGGCCAAATTAAATAAAAATCAGTGCCCAGAGTCAGCTCAAATTGCAATTTCATAAGCAATTTGCCAATGGACAAGATCTTTTTGTCTTTTGAGGACTGTTTTGGGGATTCCAAAGCAAGCAAAGGGTCAAATGAAAATTACATTTCAACAAGGCAAAAATTTTCTGGCTTACGTTTAATAGATGAGAGTGGCTTTAGATATGGTCTGGAATTGTTGACATTTTTATGGGCCCTTTGAGAGTTGGCCGGAAAGTATGCTCCCTCTCGCTCTGTCAACGCATGTGTATGTGTGCATTTGACACACAATAAACACCAATTAAGAAAATAATATTTTGTGTACATACAAATGTCTCTGGCAAATTGAAAAGCCAACGCCAAAGCTTTCGTCTCCCTAGTTTTGTACAAGTGCTGTGCAAATAGTGCACAAAAGTATGCTACAAAATACGAACAACAAACAAACCGGCACCACAAACACAGCAACACAGCATCGCCTCTACGATCCCAAAAGGCGAGAGCCAAAAACCTATAACAAAAGCTGAAATATTATTGCTTTCTGCTCCGACTTACGGGCCAAAAGTTTCTTCGCTACCCGACCACTTTACAGTGGCTCTCTGGGCCTGAAGTCCGAGCCAGCTTGTTATAAGGCATGTTGACAAGCCTCTTTAACAAATGACACCAACAGACGACCAAGAAGAAGCAGTCGTCCTGCGAAGGACAAGCCAAATAGTCACCAACACCCATCCCCCGAACCCTTTTTATCCTCCAGCTTCAGTTTTGTGTAACATTTGTTGGGCGCAGCCGAAAAATGTTGCTTCTGGAACTTCCTGTCTTGTCAGTTTTGCCCTTCTGCTGTTTGTTGTTATTTACTATTTACCCCCGTCCTTTGGCGAATATCCTTGGCATTCCGAACAGACCCATGTCAAGAGGGGCGGAGGGTCCCAACATCATAGGAATTCGACATAGTTAGGGTATAAAGCTAAAAAGCCATTGTCTCTGCTACCAATTCAATTACTTTTGGCATCAAATCATTGACGATTGCCCGCAAATTCCAGTTTAAAACTCGTTAAAGTGGGGAAAATCAGAGGAAAACGTACCTTTTAACCGCCTAAATAAACTGCACCGTCAAAGATTTAAAGCCCTCGCCCCGCTACCGCTCCTGACCAAAGTAATTTCAGGTCCTGAAAAACTGTTGCCAGCGCTCAGCGAACCACAAACAAGGTAAATGCTTCTGCTGCAACAGCAACACGAAACTGGTGGCAAGGACTCAGGAATTGCAAGGATCTGAGGAGAGGGTTCAGGGTTCTGCTGGTGGAGGCACAGCAACCGCAACATAATAATTATGCAACAGAAACCGCAATGCATGCGGGGCAGGCGACGCCAGCCCACTTTTTCCCAACCAGATTTGGGAGGAAAATTGTTTTGCCAGGCGAAAGTGTGAACAAAAAGCTGTTGCGTGTGCTGCAGAAGGGGCAACAAAAAAAAAACAAGCACACACACATAAAAACATACAAAACAACAAGCCAAACGCAACAACGTCAAACCGCAAAGTCAAATGCAACTAAAACCGCAGCACAGTTTGGGGCGCCGAGGTTTTTCCGCACCCGGGAAAAGGGCAAAAAAAAAACATGGAAAGGAGCCTGAAATGAACTTTAATCTCTCTGGCAGAATGGCCAACTATTACTACTACCTTTATTGTTTTCAGCATTTATTCCGCAGCATTTCATTCGCTATCCTTTGGCGATTTATGCGTCCACTTATTTAGCCGAAGGACGAAACAAATTCGAGAAATGAAGGCAGGCAGTACTAAAGCCGCATAACTTAATGGCAACTCGCTTCATTTGAACTTTATTGCTGACTTTGCCGGGGGGGAAAATATAAAAATAAAGAAAGAAACACAGGGGCAGCGTGGAAAATCAATTTTACCGGGCTTAGCCAGGACATCAAAGCGTAGGCAGGACGATCCAGGAGCAAGGAACAAAACCTGGACAGGTGGCTAAGTTAAGCCTAATAAACTGCCCCGTCCGAAAGCATGCAAAAAATGTATTTTTGTTTTCCTTCTCAACGGGCGGCAGAAGGAGAAGCTAATTGTATTGCCAGAGCCAGGGAATTTGATTGCAAGGATTTGGACATGATTGAAAAGGGCCTTTGGGCCAGCTAGCTGGGTAACCATCTGGACAGTGAGTGCATAAATTGTGCGCCCAAGTCGCGCACATTATTCATTTTTAATGCCACCGAGACGTAGACGCAAACATAGACGGCCACAACAATTTGGCCACATGTAAGCACAGCCAAGTTGGCCATAATTGCCTCGAAGTTGCCTCGACCAAACCGGCGGAAGACCGAAGACACCGTGAGCCGGGGCCAACTGCACTGGGGTCCTTATACAGGTAGCAGCATCATTAAAATGAGTTAGCTTCCCAGACGAAGGAAGTGGAGTCCTGGGACTTTGACTGCCACTGAGACGGAGACCTTTTGGTCGCAATTTGTGGCAGTGGCAGTGGCAGCAATTAAGCCATAGGGTAGATTAACATTAAGCTGCCGCCGGGATAGATGCACTTGCATCTGCACTCTCTCACTCAGTCTCCTCACTTCGAAATTTATTTAATTAACCGGAAATTTTTGTAACCAGAAGTGCCTTTCACGAGAAATGGCAATTTTCCATTTGCCCCTTGAGGCCATAAACCAGAAAACAATAATTCCTCGATAAAAAATGCACTACAGAACTTAAGCTTGCGGCATGAAAAACTTATGAAAGCCATGAGGAAAAAGCATAAATTCTCTAAAATAATATTGCAAATTGAACAAGATTTTCAATTGCATTACGCAAAAATCTGTGAAGCATTGCATTTTCAATTGTTGTGAGGCATGGCATGGCCCCATCTATATATTCATATTCCGTATCTGTGTATACGATATATATATGCATAATGGCAGCTCAGCTTCGTGCTCTGTGATGTGGCAAACAAAACGTGCCGCTTGCAAAATTGTACAACAACCAATTAAAATGCATAACTCGATTTAAAGTTTACATAACATTTTGCTAAATTACAGGTTCGTTCCAGGCATTCAGGCTTATATAAGTGGCCAGCATCCCCAGCCCATCGCCCTTCATCCGTTCGACGGTTCAGTTTGCAAGGGGCTTACAATGTCTGTCGCTTGTTGCTGCTGTTGCTGTTGCTGCTGTTGATGTTGCTGTTGCCCCGGCAACATGCAATTAAAAGCGATATTGAATTTTGTTACGCTCTGCGCTCGAGTGTGCGATTTGCAGTGGCTGTTGTTGGCCGTGGTGGTGGTGGCAGTACGGCTCTTATTTAATTTGAGTCGGGCAAAAACATATATTTTGTTATGTGATTGGCATAACTTATACAATGCCGGCAGCAGCTTAAAACCATGCTTTGAATAATATTCTGTGCTGTGGCAATACATCCGCCTGATTTACGTGAGGTTGGTTTTGTGGAGCTGATTCCAATTACCAGCTATAAATGCCACACACTCCTCGCAACTGCCTTGTTTTGCCATTTTTCCAGCTTACCACTTTTCCCTTCGATTGTTGTCGGCCTCGGCCAAATCGCCGCTGAACCCTAATATATGGCTATTATGGCATACAGTACTTTGGGCCCCGAGCATCGCCATGACAACGGGAGTTGAGCTAGAGGCCAGAAGGGCATTATAAATCTTCATTGTTGTGGGGCAGTGTTGTAAAGTAGCGCAGGCAGCAGCCGAAAATTTCCTATGCTGCTTCTGCTTTTTTCCAGGATTTGTGCACTCAGAAAAAATGATTTTTAGTTTTGGAAATGTTCTAAAAAAATGTTTCAAAAGCCGTATCTTAAAAAAGGAACAAATTCTCTCTACCTAAAAATAATATTCTCTAAAATCTGATCATAAGAATTATTTTGTATTATTATTATTTAACAATTTATTATTTTTTGCTTTTCTAATTTTAAGTGTAATATTTTTCAAGTGTGTGCGGGAATTATGTTAAAATCTTGGCTATTGTTTCTCAAGAATAATATCTTAAGCACATAAATGTAAGTCGCCTTTAAATAAATACTTAAGCTCTCCCTTAAAAACAATATTCCTCAAAATAAGATTATCGACTAATTCTTTGGTTTTACTCCGTTAAAAAAATGTTCCTTTAAAATGTATTATTATTTACCATCCCAATTTTAAGTACAATATTCTTCGAGTGTGTGTGTGCTAAAAGCAACATCAATTTGCATGAATTGTGTGGTTGTGTGCGTGTGTGTATATGTAATTACAAAAACACACGAAGCGAAGCTGAGTACGTGCAAATCTGACCAAAAATTTAAATTGAAGCTAAAATTTTTGCCAAATGCTGTTGCCAGCAACGATGACGATGATGATGATGATGTATGCAACTCTCTAGCCCCCCATTTTACCCATTTTCAGCCACACCCCCAGGCCATAGAAAACATGGTCAAACCGAGGCCTAACTCCTTTCCTCACTTTCCCCACTTTCCCCACTTGCCAGGCGATCTCTCTGCAGGCCGTTTTGTGAAAACAAGTATATCGAATTTTAATTACATTTGCTTCATCTGTGCGGGTGTATGTGCTATTTGCTTTTTGCGCCAAACAGCCGACACGGAAATGTGATTTTTGATTGAGTGCCGACCAACGGTGGCAAAAGGCTAGGGGAAAAATATGAGATGAGGCGAAGCAAAAACGCCTTGGGCTTTCACTGGGAAAAATTAGTGGCAAACTCGACTATGATTTTTATTTATAGCACCAAGGGAAGCTTGTAATCTTAACTCTGGCTGATAAGATCCCAAATGAACTTGAAGTATTTATATATTTATTCATTTAATTCCGATTTCTCAATGTCGAGTTAACTCTTCTAATTAAGTTAAATCGCTGTTCTTTTAACAACAAAATTTTCTAAAAAATACTAAGCACTAATGACAATGTTCTACTTAAAACTGGCAACTAAGATTTAAGTAACATCACCTGGAGAAAGTGGCTTTGTCTTTTCGAAAGCCTTTACCTAAGGTTTACTTTCTCTGACATATAGCAAAGTACACCTTAACATAACATTGAGTAATCGTCCCTAACTGTTTTATTGGTATAGTTAACTTTCTTTCTTACTGTGATTCTACTGGTTAAGTCACTTCCTACATAATTTTACATCAGATTTGCAAGTGAGATTTCAAAGTTAACTTCCAAAGTGGTTAACCGAGGAAACGGGGTAATGATTATATTATTCAAAAATCTACAAAAGCCTACCACATATGTGTATCACTGCAGTTTGTACTCATTATTATGCATTGTTTCCTGTCAAATTACTGATAGTCGACACTTTTTGTGGTTAACAACGATACAGAGTCCATCACAGGGATCATTTGCATTTCAACAGAGCTGCTACTGCGGTGAATAACATATGCTGTGGTAAATGGCCAATTTGAACTGGGGAATTCTTAGAAATATTCTCTGAATGGGTTGGAGGTAAATACTATATATTGATTTTCATCTGCTTACCGCCACGTGGATCACGTGTTCTGCTGTAAGGATGAAGCCTGGGGCACTTACCTAAAACAGAGAAGAAGAAGGAGAACTCGATAAGTGGGGTTGCAAGAATCGAGCAAGGGATAAAATCAACTTAGGAAACTCTAAAGGGGGCAAATTTTAAAATCTCTCTCGGCTCATTTGCTGAATTGTTACCATGTTTTTAGGGCTACCCTTTCCGTGAAAACCAGAACTTAAGACCCTATCCCTAGGCATGCTGTCGACACTTGACGCGGCTTAGCAACCCACAAGCCAAAACAGGCTCAGAAAACCCAGTGTCAGTTTTATATTATTTTATTTTCTGGCCTCGGAGCTTTGAAAAAGGATAGCTGGCTGGGGGGCTGGGCCTTAGACGTATCCATTTTCATTAAATGCCTTCGCGGCTCGACTCGAGCTGCCTTTGCCATGTATCCTGTTACGGGGAGCAAGGAGCCAAGGAGCCAAGGAGCAAGGATCCAAGGAGCCAGGAGGCTGAAAAGGATATTGTCTAACAACAAAAGCGGAATAAATTAATTTAGCTCATGTCTTGGCCCCGGCAATGAGCTAGAAAATGAGCTGCAGAATATGTATGTGGCATACGGTTGGGCGCCTCTCCTTATAACCTCCTGATAATAACAAAATATGTGCAACTGACAGGTGGTGGCAACAGCAACAGCAGGAGCAGCAGCTCCTTGTCTGAAATTTAATAAGTTCCCCAGTGCTGTCTTCGTTATGGGGCTTATTAAAAATATTAAAGCCTAAGTTAGCCAAGCTATTCTCTATCAATAACTATCTAGAAAAAGCTAAAGAAAAACAACACTGAGTTCCTGCCCCTTATTGAATTAATTTTTCAATAATCCTTGGGAACTATATAACAAATATCTAAAGTGGCATATTTCATGGCTGATAGGACTAATCTTTTATTGATAGGGGAAGGCGCGCTCAACTGAGTTAATTAAATTTGCTGCAGAGGGTCCTGCGGCCTCTGGGAATCCGCTTGCCTTTAATAAGCACATCCACATCCTCATCCTTATCCAGCCTTTGGATACATCCTCATCAGCCATCGCCGGGCAACCCTTTTCACCGACTTCCTGCCCCGTCCACTTGGCCAAAAACTTTGTGCTTAATGCTTAGCCGAAACTTTTTTGACATTTTTATTGACAAGAATCCAGGAACCCCAAGGAAGCGGCTTCTCCGTGCGGCTTGTACAACATTTTTTGCTCTCCTGGGCTGCGGCAAAGTTTCGTCTGGGCTCCGACGGTCTCCTGTGCCCGTGTGTTGCGGTCAAATCTAATTTCCGCAGCTTTTACTACTTTATTAAACTATTACAACTAAAGCCAGCCCGTCCTGTTTGGTCCTGTTGGTCCTGCCAGGCAGCTGGCGATGCCGATGGCGATGGCAATGGCAATGGCGATGGGTATTAAAAAAGTTATGTTCCTACGTATATGGGTGTGTGTAGGGTGTTTGAGTGCGGGCGGGCCACGAAATGTGTTAATAAAGCACACTTGCCACCAACATGGCCACATAATGAAACGAAATTGCGGGCGGCAGCAATATAGCTGCTACTACATGGGAACAGGGTATCACATGGGGTTGAATATTAAAAGGAGTATTCCTATATGATGCCTTTACGTGAATATCACTTTTAATACTATAAAAAAGGTATTTAAAATGGGGGGATAATATAGCAGAAGGTTCAACATAGATGTCTACAAACAAAAACCGAAATTCGGAAATAATTCAAAAATGATTACTAAGATTTACTATGTACACAAGTCAGCCATATAATGATTTTAAATTTTTAGATATTGATGTTTCATTTCTTTTGATTAAATATTTCACAGGCCAAATATGAGTGATATATATTAAATCACAGGTTAGATAGTTTATGAAACTTAAATGGATTTATTAAAATAACTATTTGCAGGCTAAAAACTTTTGATTAGGCCTATATAAATTCACCTATGGTAAAGTTTTTGTGGAATTTGGTATTAAAAAAAACGTTTGTTGATATTTAGACAAAGAATGTAACTTTTTCTTTCTATAAAAGCCATTATATTTCTTTATTTCCAATGAAAACGATAGGTATCTAAGGGATACAGGACTCCAGTGATATGGCCAGGGTATGAATATGCTTGGCTGTATTCCTTCTTTTCTATTCTTTCTAAGCTGGTGGCGAGTGGCATAAGTTGCTGGCACTTTGTGGTTCTTTTATGACTCGTTGGCCCGGCTTGACGGCATCAAATTTCAGCCACTTCCTGCTCGTCAGCCGGCTCCTTGCTCCTTCGTCCTTTCCTTGGCCACGTTTAATTGCTCTGACCTTCGCCTGTGTATGTGTGTTGCTGTGTTTCAGAATTCACTGCATAGTTTCGGGCGTGTTGCATGTTAATTAGCATTAAGCAGGGCAAGGAGCGGAACGCCTTTTCTACTTGTACCATATATGTGATAAAAATTTATTGGACTTGCCTGTTGGCCCAAATGTCCACCCCCCCTCAACTTGCATATGAAACTTTGGCTATAGTGCAATTAAATTTAAGCTGCATCGCACACATACACGTTTTTGGGGTCCGGAGAGGCTCAGGAAAAGGATCAGGATCAGGACTCACAAAAGACTTGTGGCCATGGCGACTATACAACTACGGCGACGGCAAAGTTTTGTTGGGTTTTCTGGTTTCGGTTTTTGGTCTATAGACGCAGAAGTTCGCGTTTGTTTCTTACTCCCTGCCAACCGCCCCATTTTTGATATGTATTTTAATGCCTTAGCCTGTGTGCCATTTTGCAGTCCAGGACTTTTGGCTTGCCGGCGGCACAACAGCAACAAGGATGACTGCGGCTTAAATGGCACTTATGAGCTTATGCCACAACTTACATTATTATTATTACTCCGATTTTTTCTTAGGCTTGGATAAATGCCGCTTCTTGGCACGCAATAAATAGTTATAGACTCCGGCGGGCACTTGAAGTTTTGTTTTAATTAAGGCGCATTAAGTGCAGTGTTTTATGGTTCCACTGGGTGATGTGAAGCTCTAATTAAGGAAACTTTGGATAAATTAGATTTACGGTATGACAGGGCTTGGAATATTGGGTAAAGTTATCTGTTGGCTATTTTGTTATACCCCCAAAGCGGGTCGCTTTATTTCCAATCCAATCAGCAGCCTTTGAGCTGACGAATAGCCAAAATCTCATCACACTTTTCAGTCATTATTATAAAGAATCAAATAAAGCAAAGCTCTCGCATGTCATAAGCGTTAAATTCAATTTGAGTTTTACAACAGAGCCCGCGGTTCGGGGCTTTTGTTCGGTTCTGTTTGACAGTTTTTGCAGCGCACTCAATCAGCACTTGATAGAACTTTTTAGTGTGCTGTAAAATAAACATGAGTATAGAGCTGAAATGAAATGAAATTTAATAAATGCAGTGCGCCAGAGGATGGGTAGATGGTTGAAACAGGAGTAGAGCAAAGCGACAGCCAGCCTGACATGCACTTCATAAAACTTTGCTCATATAAATTGAAATTGAAATGAAATGATGATGCCAGAGCTGCCACGGTGATATATAGTATGTGGATGTGAATGTGAATGGGGGGATGTGAATGTGAATGTGGGCAAGTGAGAGTTGACAACCGGCGGAAGCTGCCTTTTTCCTCCCCTCCCTCGATCCCCTGGCTGTAAAAATTTGTTGGCCAAACAACAAGTGGAGCACAGCCAAAGCAGCAACAGCCTGAAAAACAACTTAAACTGTCATTGCAAAGTTTGAGCCAAAAGCCCCGTGAGCCAGGGGATGGGGCATTAAAACTTTTGCTCTGAGCAATTATGTGAAGGCTACTTAACTTTTTTGCAGGCAATAAATTTGCTCTTTAAACTGAGCTGGGAGAGCACGCACCTGAGTTTGCTGCGACACAATTTTGTTGCACATTCGGTGTTTTTTCCCACTTTTTTTCTAGAGTTTGACAGAGCTATGTGCTGAAATTCAATTAGCCAGCCAAGCGTGGCTGGTTTTTGGGGGGTAAAATGGAAGCAGTTTGCCACTTGGCATGCCAGACAGTTTTGGGGAATGCTTTGAAATACACGCATGCACACTGGGATTCAGATACACTCATTTGCTCATTGGTTGTGCGGTTGTGACAGGCTACCGATGCTGCTGCATTTGCTGCTTCTGCTGCATGCTGCATGCGGCATACTTGCCTCAATTACGCCGAAAATGTCACATTAATTATTGGCATTTATGGGGTTTGCGCCGCTTTTGATATGATAGACGACAATGCAGGCCAAACATTTGAAGTCTACTTTACGGCGCGCTATTGTTGTGCTTGTATGCGTGTGTCAGCCGCACAGAAATTTATGCATGTGTGTGTGCGTGTGCCATGTATTAATTGGAATTTGTTTTTGTGTGTCAGCTGCAAGACGTCGACTATTCTGCTCTTTGTTGGCTTTTGCGGCAATTAAAAGTTAATTTGACAAAGCGAGACATTTCGAATTAATTTCAAGTCTAAACGACGCTTTAATTCAATTTATGTTTTTGGCAGCACAACTTGACAATGCCATCAATTGAGTGGGTCGATTGACTCAAGGTCTTCGATGCCAAAATCTGGGTAAATAGCGAGTGTATTCTTTAAATTAATTGAGTTCCAGAGCGTGGCTCCCACTCCAATTACTTAATGACAGCCCACAGTGGCGGTGATTAGGCCGGAAAGCGCTCTAAGCCCAAAAGGGGCGCCCATTCAATGTCAACTTATGTCAGCAACAGGAGCATTCTGGAGTCCTCCTGGAGTCCTTTTGGCATCCTCCACACTCGTGCGGCTACTTATGCAAAATGCTAGACGACACCACCCGTTGCTGCTCATATATACACGCACATGGGAGCTTTGATTGCCGGCGAACGGAGGGCGGTACAGTGGGACACAGGGTTCATTCAGGGGGGGAACGGAACAGTGGGCGACACACAATTGTGTTGATTGCACAGATGACAAGACCTAGGACGAGATGACAACTTTGCTGCCTGCCAGCCTTGATGACAATGAAGTGCATGCATGAATATTCTAATCAAATGAGCCGCCAGCCGCTTCAGACTCCTGGCTCCTAGCTCCTGGCTTCTACCTCCTGGCTTCTGCCTGTGGTCCTGCCATTGTCGAGATGTAAAATTTTTAGCCTCCGCCACATGGTTACACAAAGAGAAATGGGCTAGATCTTCTCTTAAAAAAACTACACATTCAAAAAAGAGTCTAAAAACATAATAATTTCAGAACTAAATAGCCTATCTGCCATCAAAAAGAAATTAACCCATAAAGAATTTCATAAAATGTATTTTGTGTGGTTAAATATTTACCTAAGGCAATAAATAATAATGATAAATAAAATTAATTATACCAACTATTTGAAAATGGTCAATTGTATAATTTAAATTGCAAATTTAGCTCACTGTGATTTATAGTACTTCGTAAACATTTTTTCCACATTTAATTTTATATGCTCTTTTGGAAAAACCTTTTTGTATGGTTTTTGTTCTGTGGCTGGGATGCAAAATAAATAAAAGTTTCATAATAAACAAATAGATATATTATCATTGAAAAAAGGTTCCTAATGGCCTCATAGTACTTGCTAAACTTTCCACTAACTTACTAGATTGATTTAAAAAAATAAAGGCAGAGTAGAGAAAAAGAGGTATAAGACTGACCAAGGAATTTTAATACATATGTGCTGTAGATTGCCAAGACTTTTTATAAAAATTTTCTTATTATTATTATTATTGATATCCTAACCTTCTAAGATAAATAATTTAATATTTTCTTTCCTTTCCTTGCCCTTTTTTTCTCAGTGCTGCGCCACATGCTTTGTGTTTTGTGCTGGGCAAAAGTTTCAAAGTCAGCCCAAGTCCCCGGCCAGAAAAACCTTTCCTTTACCTCGTTTCATTTCATTCACTCACTGAAATCGAATTTGCATAATTTAACATGATGGTTGCGCTTATTCCCGCAGCCTGTCAGGCGCACAGACATCGGTGTTCCAAGGATGTGGGGCTGGGTTATTATTGTTCGCCCTCGGATTCGGCGTCACCGCATTTCGCTGCCACATGCATCATCATTTGCATACATTTGCAGTTCGCCCAGTCAGTCAATGTTCATTCCTCATTACCCCACCCTTCCCCATTTACCCCCCAGTAAAGTCGATTTTCTTTGAATATAATTCGGTGGGGAAAAGTGCGGAGACGGAGGGCATTGACGTTGATGGATTTTGGCACTTACACAGGCTAGCGCCTGTCACTTTTCCAACACCAAATGCGACTCCGAAAAAAAGGGAGCGCCAGTTGAGCTGACTTTGAAGCGCATTTTAATGAAGAATGATATGTTGGCATCGCAGCCGCAATTTTCCAAACCCCCTCCACCTAAAATTTAACCACATCGACTGACAGTTTTCGCGGCTTTGCACGCAGCCACTGTCGAAATTGAAGGGCGAAGACATCGACAACAAGTTTTCCTGTTCGACAGGAAGTCAAAAAAAAAACAGGATATAAAAAAAAATGAGAAATGAAAATTTGTATCAAATTATGTCGCTGCTTTGTCTACGATTCGTTTGACATTCCTGCATGGGCTGGCAAATAAATATATGCGTGAAATATTTCAGTTATTCAAATTTGTGCGGATATTTCAGGCATCAATTTGATTGGAAATTGATGGCTGTCGTGAATCTCAGGACCCCACTCAAGGCTTTTAAAGCCTAAGTGCAGCTTTCACCCCCCTCCATCTAAAAACCACCCCTAAACAAATAAAAAAGAAAAACACAGAAGAGTACACAAAAACAAACAGAAATAATAAATAAACCCCTGAACATTTGGTTTCCTGTGCAAAGTGTCACATGGCCAATGGGCCACGCCCCCTTCCGACCGCTAAGGCCGACCGCCTCTGCCTTTTCATGCATATCAAAATGGCAACAATAAACGCCAACAAAAGAACAACAATAACAAACATTAACATGGAAATACACACGCACACACACACACACACGCAGTTGAAAGGACGACAAAAGGCGGCAGTCAAAAATGTTGCAAATGTAAGCAAAATAAAAATATACAACAAAGACACAATTACACTCACAGACCGACTGTTTGCCAGTGTATTTGTGAGCTGTGTGTGTGTGTCTGTATTTGTAAAACCAAAACTTTTGACATAATAAAATGGAATGTTATTGTTAAAAAAGTTACTTGCATATTAAAACAAACGAAACTTCCCACTGCCTCTATCTCACATTTATTTTTGCTGTATTTTTTATATTTTTGAACCATTCTGTCAGTGTGTGTGTGCGCGTATTTTTACTTGCAAATGCCGCATACAAATGCAAATGGCCGGCGTGTGAAACGAGCAGCACTGCCAAAAGCAAACAACTTTAATTGAACTGTTTACCCGATTTTTATTTTATGCCACCTCAAGGCCCCCAAACTGCAAACTCTGTGTAATTGTTATGGTTATGTTTGTGATGATTATTTGGCTCGTTGCACAGCTGCCCACATTTTTTGGCTGGGACATTATCAGTTGACTGGAAGCCAGTTTATCAGTTGCCAGACCACAGAGAATTTGCAACTAGGGAGGGCAGAAGCTGTACAAAATACTCTTTATTACAGGGTTAACATTGCGTATACTTAATATTTCCCTTAATAACCTCCCAGCTAGGGTTTTGCACAAGCTATACGACAAAAATACAGCCGGGTTTTTAATCTAATATACTCTTAGCACGTCTACGCACAACCAAGCTAATGCCAAAAAACGTAACGATCAACAGAATCTTAAGTGTAATCATAAAAACTGGAAAATACAACAGATAACGAGCCGAACACGTTACGTATACTTAATATGAACAGTATCTTAGGTGGGGGAGATTCAAATGGATATATAGGCTGTAGATAGGTAGTAAGTACTATAATTATTTATAAGAAAGATGGGCTGTACTCACCTTTGCTGGCACCGTCCGGGCCGCGAAGAATGGTGCACTCCTCTATAGTGCCGAACGGATGGAAGATTTGTCTAACATCGTCTTCGGTCTGTTGTTTGCTGAGCATGCCAACGAACAGCTTGCGATCTAAATGCTCTGTTTTGGTTTCGGGTTTGTTCATGTTTCATGTTTCATGTCATGTGATTCGATCGATCCGATTGAATTTGATTGATTACGATTGATTTACGATTTTGATTGTTGCACCAAAAGAGACGGCAAAATGGACAAGTGGCAATGTGTTTTGTTGTTTCGTGTGATCGTGTTTGGTGTTTTTGGTTTTTTGGTGTGTGAAAATGATAAGTTTTCAATCAAGAAGCCATAGCCAGAGAAAATTCGCATCAAATAATATTGAAATTCGAAAAATGAATACCGAAAATCAAAATATATATATATTCTCGATCATAATGTGTAAGTGTGTCGTATAAAGAGAGATGTAAATGCAACAGGGTTACACATTACGCAACATTTTTTTTTTGTAACGAGTAACGAACGCAGCAGGCACATTTACGTAATTGTTTTTTTGTTTGGTAAATTTGTTCAAAATTTCAACAGGCGCAAAATACCCAAAGGAAAGTAAAAGCAACAACATTTAGTTAAGAAGAAATTCGTTGGTGTTTGGGTGGATAGTTTGGGCACCAATAGAGCAAATACAATTACAACATTTATTAATGTGGTTAGGTTTCGTTTTTGTTTTTTTTTTTTTTTGGGTGGGAAGAGGGAGTACAAATTTTGATTTTATAAGCGGAACGAATTTTGTTTTGTTGAAATTGTTGCATCAAGAAGGTAGAAATTTCGATAAGGAAAAAAACCGAATGAAATCAAAATAATACGAATAAGACCACAAAAAAAGTGAAATCAGTTTTAGAAAATAATAAGAGAAGAATTGTCAGTTTTCCAATTTTGCCAATTTTGATGTATTTATTTTTTTTTTTTCGTTTCAATCATATATATTTGATATAGAGCACGAACAAGTGTTACATAAAAAGGAAAGAAAAGAAGATAAAATGGGTGATATTTAGTTAAAATTGTCGTACAATTTGTTTTTTGTTTAACTTACAATTTACGAGAATTGAAATTAGCTATTCATAAGATACGTAATATATAAGTATGATATTTGTATGTATATATAGAACACACACACGCAAACCATCTCGCACACACAGACATACAAGCTGGCCACGCACAGAGCTACTGAGTTAAGGATAGACATTGAAAGGTAATTGAACACTCTATGCCACTACTTGAAAAAAGAATTGGTAAAATTACGGGCGAGCATGAGGAAATATATGGCTTAAAAGTACTTAGAGTCTATGGTTTAAGGTTAGTGGGTGGGTGAGCGATAGATGGTGGTGATCAGCAGGAGATTCTCTAAAATCTAATCAATATATCTACTGGTAAATGGATAAGTTGGCACAAACGGCAGCTGTCTCGACTCCTGCCTCTCAATTTCACATTTTCCATTGCTTTTCCACATTTTTCGCTTTCCAAAAGCATATAAGCTGGATCCAAGGACACCACAATCGCACTCTCACTCGTATCATATCGAAAATTGAGCGTCACATAATTGGCAAAACACTTGCCACAGACAGCACGGCCAAGCCAAGCCAGTCCGCCCCAGCTGCTGCTGCTGTCGCGTTAAAGTGGCAAAAGCAATCGAAGTAGAAAATAACTAATACGACACGTTGGCCCCATGCACACACATGGCCTGCAGGCAATTGTCTTGTGTCCGGGTTAAGCCTAATGGCATTTGGGTTCCAGGTTCCTGGTTCCAGGTTCTGGCCACTCTCTTCTTACCCTCCCAAGCACGTGCAATAAGCCAAACAACGCCCCTGGCATGCTAAACAACAACAGGAATGGGGCAAAAGTGGAAGGGTTGGCTTAATAAAAATGTAAAGCACGTTGAAACGGAGGGCAGGACAAGGTAAAAATAGTGCAGCATACTTTGCGGCGCCTGCTGTTGTACATATGAAATGGCATAGTTCAACTGGCTGTTAACAGTTGCGGCCGAGCCGAAAAAAAAGGGGGGAAAAAAAGGTCAGGAGGTGGCAGGCAGGCAGGACAAAAGGATTTGCACAATGTTTAGCCTGGCGTTGCAGCAATTTTCTACAATTACCTGGGGCACAACGACACAGACCGGCAGGGATAAAATGCACACCGGGCTTTCAGTGATTCCCTTTTGCTTGTTCTCCACTTCTATACTTTCTTTTTTTGGTTTTTACTTTCTTTTTTTTCGGTCTCTGAGCTAAAGGAAAGAGCAGTGAAAATAATATTAAAGGCCATTAGGCTCATATAGACAAGTTAAGTGGCTCCTGGTCTGGGTCCTTGGTCCTTTTGGTCCTTTGCTCCTCCTGTGATTCCTTTGCCCGCCATGTGTGTGTGGCAGTTTTTAGATTTTATTTTTATGCCTGCCCGGGCAAAAGAAGTCATTAACGTGTCGTTGTCTTTGATGCCAACAACCTAAGTGAAAGGGGGCAGTGCGGCAAGAAGAAAGCCAAATTAAATTAGCTAACCACATGGCAACTTTTGTGCTATACATGTGCTGCGCCGGCAGACGACGAGGACAGGCCACTAATTGTTGCACGTTATGTTTTTGCTTATCTTCCCATCCTGGGGATCCCCTGGATACAGCATCCAACAGCCAACATCCAGCTGCATCTTCAACGCTTTTTCAAACCCCTCCCGGGGGAGAGTAATTGTATTTTAAGTCCTGGCCAAAGGTGAAAAAGCCAGTCGCGTCTATGAATAATACAAAAAATTGTGGAGACAGCGGCGCCAGAGGATAAATAAAAAAAGAAAGAGGGGAAAAAACTAAACACAAAGTCGCTGACAAAGCGAAAGTCAAAGCTCAAAGCTCATGTGTCCCTGAACTCCCTCCGCAGACCGTTCTTCTAGCCGTTTTTTCACTGTACTTCCTTTTGACTGCCTGGCTGGCTGGGCACTGTTGCCAATTGACATGTAAATTGACGTTTAATGGCTGCTAATGAGCGTCTGAGGATTAGTTCTTCTTCCCGGCTAGTGTGAGTACCCATTTGAATATCTAAATACATCGGTGGAAGAGGAGTAGATAGATCTCAGATGAATCAGGTGTGCGTATTATGATGGAATTTCTCTACTCAAAAGCTGACTTTGCTTCAGGGATTACGTTCAATCTTGTGAAGGCTCTCGTATCCTATTGCAGCTAATAAATCATGAAACAAACAAATAAATACTCCATTAATTTTCACAGCTTAGCCAGCATTCTGTGAACTAACTAAGCTACAAATGAAGATCCTGCCGTAATGCGACCAATTCATATCTGCAAAATGTTTTAATCTGATTATGGCAGATAGCTCAAACTGCTATGTAAATATGTTTAAGTTATTAATTATTTTGAGGGGATTTTCAAGCTCTCCGTTATAATTACAAAACTTTGTGGGAGCCGTCTTGGAATAATATTTGCTTGGCAAAAACTGATTGAAAACGAAACCCCCGAATCAACCCCCAAAATCATAGCCTGTATCCTGTATTTATGTGCTTGTATCTCTTGTCTGACCACGTTTATTTTGCTATAAATTATTGAAATTCTAATTACTTAGGCAGGAAATGGGTAAATGAGCACCAAATCGTATACTTAATGCTGTGCAACTGGCTCTTCACGTTGATATGCCCGATTTTCTTAGCAGCTTGTAATGAAAATTTAATTAGAAATGTATATATATATACTTTGATTTAAGCCTAGAGTAAGTAGTTTTTCATTTGCATTTTTCCAGATTTTATTAGAGCCCTCTTCTACTCGTTGTGATTGATGATGTGCTTCGTTTGGGGAGTGTGAGGCTGAGTGACTGGTAAAAGGAAACTAATTAATATGTAATTAGTGACACTCATTTGACATGTAACGAGGCTAATGTAAAAATATTCCGGAATCTCTTCTTAAGATAAAAGAAGGGGTGAAATTCAAAGGGAGTGGGTAGTTCATCCTCCACCAAACCTTTGATTAAAATGTAAATTACTCCGCGTGCAATCAATTCTTCTGCCATATGCTAAAGCCCAATCTGGGGCATCAGCTGTGGCAAATGTTATGCTGCCCCATCAATATTGCCCTGAATTGTTGGCCAAGTGTGCCTGCAGGCGCTACTGGATAGTCGACAACATCCCATTTTTATGGCACCCAGACAGTCTGAAAGTCATCCCCCCTGAAGAGCCCATGGAGGTGTCAGTATTTATATGGCAAATAAGCTAAATGCTCCCTTTATGAGTCCCTTAGCAAACAGTTGGTGTCGTCGTCGCCCGACAATTGTGTGGCAATTGTCAAAAGTCTCCCCTCAGTCTTTTGACGTTTAAATATGGCTAGAGATAACTCAGCTTCCACAACAATTCCCCAGTTTTCCCGTCTTTTTGTTGCCATTGTGTCGCGGAATCCTTTGGGCCTCCTTCCGGCGACTTTTGAGCTTTCGAGTTTATTTGTCAGTTTGAAATTCTTCCGTAATAAGCGTAAAACTCGACTATAGGCTGGGGACAAACTGGCTGAGAAGCGAGAGCCAAGCCAAAGTTAGAAGTAAATTAGTTATTAGCCTTGTAAGTAGTTCAAAAGTTAAGCCAGCTGACAGTTCAGTTTCTGAGTTTCGGAGTTTCTGGGAATTGGAAAGGGTCTAAAAAGGAGTCGCTAAAATGCGCCTAATTGTTAATTAGTGTCAGCGTGAATTTGCGTGCGGCTGCAGTGCCAGACATTTCCATAGTCACATTTTTAGGCACAAAAGTTTTCGTTCTGGCCAAAAGGGCCAAAAGTCAAAGGCAGACCGAGACCGGAAATAGGAAGAGGGCGGAAACTTTGTCTTCGTTGCTGTGGTATTGAAGTGTTAATTAATATTGAAAGGGATAAACTTTTGTCTGACTTGCTGAGTAGCGAAGAAAGCACAGCCATTTGGGGTTGCTTTGAAAAGAAAAAATTACTAACAAAAAAAAAAGAATTACTTTAAGATTGAAAAGGGTTTTCATTGGGTAATTGAATCACCTTTTGAACTATTAAAATCTCCAGTATCAGCCGTATTTTAAGCGTGATTCGTGCCTTCTTGGGACACAAAGCATTTGCATTCCATTTTGCAGTCGGTGATAAATTTGGACTTCTTCTTTACCAACAGCATCCCCAGCCACTTGGAATGGCAATCTTGACAAGCCATTAACATTTCATGTGCACCTTGTCTCCGCTTTTTTCCGCTGGCTTGACTATCACACTAAAAGTCAATATAAAGTAAAAATTTTTTATGACCCCGGGATTATCATTTTGCGCTGGTTTCGCTGCGGCTGCAGCTTCAGCTTCAGCTTGACATGAAATTGGCTGCACACTGTGGGTAACCAGAAATTGGCTATAAAAGGCCACCGACAACCGACGACCAAAAGGTGCTCGCCATCGCTGCTCCTTTTGATATAAATAAATGTGTAAAAAATATAGAAATTTTTATTTTAAGTAGTGACGCGTCAGGGATAATGTTAATGGCACATGGCATTTTCATTTCAAACGCATAAAAGTGTCCGCAGTTCACGTGAAATGCTTAAAGAAAGAGGGAAAAAATAAAGGAAAGTCGACGGAAAAAGGAAAATGTCAGCCGGAGAATGTCCCCTTTGTGGCTGTCGTTTATGTCTGTACAGATTTGTTTTTTATTTCATCTATATATGTACACGATATGTGGGTATAATAAGGGGCATCTCACGATAAAGCGGAATTTAAAGTTTATGAGCGCTAGACGGAGTTCGTCTTGCATACGCTTGTATAATTATATGGTCTGCCTCCGTTTTATAACTCTTGGCTCTGGATTTTTGGAAATGGCCAAAAGACATGGCCGTTAAACTCACTGAAGTCTTAAAATTTTTACTCAAATTAAAGCTTATAAGAAATACATCTTAGTGCTAGACTTTATGTTAATATTTTATGCTTACTTTTTGGTTGTATGATTAGACTTTGTCTGCTTTGCTTTAGTAACTTTGAGTACCGTGCTTTTTATTTTATTATTCTTGGAATGTAACGGAGCATTGTTAATTAAATTAAGGTGCTACTTTATTATTTTTAATTTGACCTGTAGTTCAGCACTTCGTTTCGTTTTGAACTGGTGGGCTTAAAGCTCTGTCTACTTGAGGCACGGCTTATTACGATTATTTATCACGGCCTAATGAAACTGTTGACATTAACAAACTTTGATGCCCTTAAAGCACAGATTTTAGATCTAATTTGAATGGACGTTTGCCGGGGAATCTCCTCTTGCATTTATGCAATCGTCGAGTTATCTGGTACTTAGGATCGTATAGATTTTCCAAGCTTCCATTGTGAACTCCTTTTTAGTTGAACGCCTTCATTTCGATGCTTCTCACGGCGGTAGCTAAATTCGTGTACAGATTTTTGGTTTTGGTTTTCGTATTTTTGGATGTTTTTCAAAGTTTTTGCAAAAAAAGAGAAGAGCAGAAAAAAGAAAGAGAAAAGTAAGAATAAATAAAGTTTTATAATCTCTGTTATTGTTTGGGTTTTTCTGATTGGGCGTGGGTTTTTTATTGTAGTAAAATATTTACTTTGTCAATGTTGTTGCATATTGTTAATTAATTGGTTTATTTGTTGTAGTATCTTTTTTTCAATTTGATGTATTTTTATACTACGGAAAAGAGCAACACGAAAACAATGCACAACAAATGTTTACGTGGCACAACAATACAAAATTGCTATTTAAATTTCTGCGGCAAGTCGCTTGAAGAGGTACGTAAATAAAAGTAGATATATCACAACATTTAACATAATCGTTTAAGTCTCTCTTGAATTGTGTCGACTATTTTCAGTGGTAAACTGTACGCACAACATCGAAAAACAACAACACAGAGGTATAAAATTTTATTGGGGGCAAAATAAACAGAAAATTTAATTAAGATAAATATGCGGGGGTCGGGAAATATATGGGTGTTAGAATGGAAACGGAAAAATTGAGCTAAAACTTTATTAAAGTACGATATATATACGGGTACATTTTGTCTGATATTTAAGAGCATCAAAGTTTGATATGTCACTGATTTAATGGAGATATTTTACGCTTATTTGATACGTAATAAAGAATTAGGTAAATATTATAAAATACACGACAACAACAGACGGCATAGGCGTATATACGGAAATAATGGTGGTTACATATCGATATATAGTAATAGTAAAAGTATCTAATCTAGATGCTAGCAAAGTATAAAGTTCTATGGCCAAAGAATTACCACAATAGCAATAGGTTTTCGTAAGTTAGGTGCGAATTAAACTAGATGCCCTCTATAGATCTGAAAAACAAAGTCCTCCATCATATATGCCTCCCCGAAACTGCCTTAATTGAATACATATTGCCTGACTTAACCCTTGGAAAACAACACTCTCCAAGTAGCAAATCAATGCAAAACTTCAGGCGTAGCACACTCTTCAACACCTTGACAGCAGCTGATGCCACAAATCAACAAACAAAATCAACAAAGTGAGAGAAAGGGGGAGAAATGGGGGAGAAAGGACATTGCAACCAAGTCAAGTTCGTCAATCAAATTGCTTTGGGAAGTTTTAACAGAAAATGGTTCAATAAACATGTCTTACATAAAACATTTTAATTAAATTATATTTTCCACCCCTCTATCCGTCTCTCTCACACTCTTTATAGCCCTGCATGTGTGTGTGTGTGTGTGCTAGTGCGTTTTGCAATATTTATCAATTTTCCAAGAGTCATCACAATAACCATACGTCTTCATCTAGCCCCAAACACAAATACAAACACAAACGAACACATACACTCACACAGCCCCACTCACACAGGCAAACAAAAGTGTTTTAGCGCTCTTCATGCACATCACTCATTTACACGAAGGGGTAGAGAGTGAGAAAGAGACGGGTAGACTAAGAGAGAGGGAGACGGAATGATATAGAGGGGGGTGCGCTCTACTTTAATTTAATTTTTGTGGTTGCTTTTCCTTGTTGCTGTAGTTGTAGTTGTTGCTGTTTGTTTGTTTGTTCGTTGCGCGCAATTAATTGAACTTGCAGCAGACTCAGACTATTGACAGCTGAGGGGGGAGGGGGCGGTGGAAAGGGGTTCCGTTGGAATGGCAAAGATCGGAAGGAAGGAGCGCCAAAGGACCTCCCCTTCGGAGCAGAGCTGCTGCTGCGGTTGAGTCGATGAACACTTAAGCCGCACTCAATGCACCCCGCTCGTTACCCGTTACGCCTTTCGGAATTTAACTAAGACAAACACCACAACGAAAACAACAGAAACGGACTGAGCCACACACAGATACTATGGGGTGGACCTTATTCGTTAAATTACAGGAATACCACAAGAAGAGATTGGGTCTGCGAAATATAAGCTCTGCTGTTATTACTTAAAAAGTTAATTAAATAATCACCAAGTTGATAAGGCATTTGATTTAACGAGAAACAAAAATTAAAAAAAAAAGTTTTTCTTTAAATTAAGGAGGCGAACATGAACCCTGTCCAACTAACAAAGCACAAGCCCCTGACAAAGTTTAAACAACTAAGGAAAGTTAGGTCTATAGACCTTAACATTTTACCTTAAGAACTTGTACACTGCATTATCAATTAAAGAAGTTTGGCTTACATAATCTCTAAGTGAAATTTAAGATATACCTATTTTTTCAATTCATGTAAGACTTTTTATGAAACTTTTTTAAGTCTCAAGAAGCTCTTGACGTTTTGTCTTAAAATATTTTTAATTGTTTTTAGAGTAACTTTTTTTTTACTACTTTTACTACTTCTCACTAACACTACTCGTCGAATTTAGTGAAAAGATATCCAAAAAAATGTTGTAGGTTGTGTGTACATTTTATGGTAACTAAGGGTAAGAACTTACTTTTCTCAGTGCTGTTTTTTCCCAAACTTAAAGAAGGCTTTAAGCCTAGAAAACGCATGGAAAATTACAGTCTGCAACCTACTTTTAGTTTAGCCAGCGGATTGCTTAAATTCAATCTAACAAAGGTCCACCCTAAGCTGCACAATCACTCGGACAAATACGGCAACACAAGTTTTGCAGTTTGTTGCCTTTCCCGTTTTGGTATATGAAATGCTTTCGGGTCTTATGTTGGCTTAGCAGCAAACTTGTCTAAGCTTTCGGCCAAGACAGATAGACGGGGCCTGTGGAGATGCTTCGCCTGCAATTACAATTACGCATGGAGGGGAAGACAGAAACGGCAGTGGATGATGAAGAGCGGCCAACGGTAATTGTAATGGCCGACAAAGTTGGCAAGACGTTTAGCAATTTAACGCACATTTAACCTGATGCAGCACTGGCATCAGGATCCCTTTAAAGCCCGGATCTCCTTTGACTTTCAACTACTTAGCGACCAGTAGTAAGGAACTCCACATCCTGGTCAAGGCTCTCGCCTGCCAGCCTCTAAAACATATTGCACAATTACTTGGCACGAACACACACACACTCACACACAACGAGGGTAAAAAATAAAATAGCTAACGAAATTTATGTTATTGTTTGTCTGACTGCCTGGCAGCTACGGGCAGGAAGGACTATTCGTACCTTGGTCCTGGAACTTCCTCCCATATTATTTGCACATATTTCTGGGCATGTGTGTGTGTGTGTGTGTGTGTTGGCCCTGTTTGTTGCAACATTTTATTTATCGCACTGGCCATAAAATGCACGCTGGGGGCATTTGTAACAATTTCGCAGCCGCACACAATGGAGGATCCAAGCCCAGGTCCTTTCAGCCCTCCTCCCACAATTCATTCCCTTTTCGCCTTTCTTAGTCAAGTTAAAATATTACAACATCATGCTTAAAAGTCACGTTTAAACGCTGACGACGACGGCGCTGAAAGATTATTGCATTTTTAGACTCCGGGTTCGGGTTCCCCTCTTTCCCTTTGCCCCGGAAAAGTACCTGGCTTGCTGGATTCCACCTGCGCACAGCCGCACAATCACAAACAAACGTAGTTCATTTCAGTCAGACGTCGTCCTTGTCGTCCTTGTCGTCCTGCGCCTGCCTGTCTGTGAGTGCCGGCGAAATAAGTAATAGTGTTGCAACGTGCCTGCCGCATTTTATTTCCTCTCCAGCCAGATACCCAGGATTCAAGGGGGTTAAGGCCGGGCGCTTTTGGGGGGTTAAGGTGGCAGATCCTTGGAGCAGGGGGATTTTGCTCGCTGGCAAGCCATTGATTGTATAATTCCTGTGTTGCGAGTGAAAATTGTATATGCTTGATGTCTGATTGAATTGAATTGATGTGAGAAAGTGACTGCCCCGCGCCCCCAACTCCCTTCGTTTGGCTTTTGCGGTTGCGAAACCAATTTATTTGCTTTGCCAATGCGCAGGATAGAGAGAGAGGGCGAAGGACTGTATTTATTTTAAATAGCACTGGCAAGGTGTATCTTTCCTCTTCCGACTCTGGCCCAGAAATCCTTGAAAGCCAAAAATGATTTCATAAGATGAAAAGCGCTTTTCCCACAATATTTTGTGTGGAGAGGTTTGAACGAGCCGGCAGGAAAAACCACAACAATTTTTGGCAACTTTGTGGGTTGGCAGATTGAAATGTTAGTGGAAGGCAGTGAAAGAGGCGGGATTGGATGGGGAGTACATATAGAACAGGTAAATGCAATCAAAGGTAATGACAATTAAAGCAAATTGCTGAAGGTAGAGGGAAAGTAAGGATTGTATCTTGTATTGATACATCTATGTTTTCAGTGTCTAAGGCGTATTCAATTACATTTAAAGGATGAGCTGGGGAGCAGCCCCCAGGATATAATGTCAGAAAGGCAAAAGTCACTTTTTCAATTTTCAAAATTAAAAAAAAACGAGAAAATTCAACGCACACACGAGTAAATCACTGAGTTACTGTGTCGCATTGATAAACCCTTATCAAGCTGCCTCTTTTTTACCAGGCACACACACTTTGCACTCCAACCCCAAGAACGTTGACACTCTGTCAGGGGGCACGCAACTCGATGGGAAAAAGTCACTAAACGGAACGCGGAAGTCTGACAAGGGTGAATGGCAAACCTGCCCGAAAATAAGGCCTGAATTTAAAAGTCAGGCTATGTAGCTCGCATATTAAAATCTATAAAATATGCTTGTGACTGCTTTACGACTTGAAAGGCGGCAGCTATGTACAAAAAAAAAAAAGTTCAATATTTGTAAATCTTCTGCCGTCGCCCGCTCGACTCCTCCAAAATGGCTACCAGGCTCTCGTTCTTTATGGGTTAATGGTGCGAAAACGTGACTTAATGTGCGTGTGTAAGAATTTTTTACGCTCCTGGGGAGCCAGAGAGTTATGAATCAGAGGGGGGGACCCATCTGGTGCTCAAAGGTCAAAGCAATTTGAGGCTACCAAGGGCTGGTGGATTTTAATAGAAATGTCAGACAGTCTGGCTTTAAGATGGGCATCTTTGGTTATGGGATATTAAAGGCTTTATTAAGCCCTCATTTTATTATCTATTTTTGGCCAAAACTATCTACCAGCGGAAGTGAGTTTAGCGTAGATGACAAATCCCTATGCTAAATATGCTTAATTGCAGCAGACAGACACACACTCACACCGAGGAGCTTACAACGTGCTGTACATATGCTTAATGAAGCTTATAACTCTCTGCACCCATACAGTTGCAGCCTGTGCAACACGTACGTGTCCTGACAATCCAGGCAACAGGCAGCATATGCCATCAACTGGAGGCCCGCCAGGCGAAATAATTATAAAGCGCTCGCAGCGGCGGAAGCTGCAACGGAAATGTTACCGTTATACCTGTGCAGAAGCACGTGCAAAGGGGCGGTGGGCAGAAAATGGGGGCGTGGCAGGTGGCATGAGGCATGAGGCATGAGGCATCCTGGTTGCGGGTGCAAATTCTAGCACTGCCAGCCGTTTAGTTTAGCATAATGACAGGCACAGGAGCATGGCCCCGAAATGGAGACAGGGTTACTGGGAGGGTTTTTGGGTGGTTTCAGGGGCTTTAGGGTGGTGCAACGACTGGGGGCAGCCACTAAACCAAGCCACATTAGCTCGGCAGCAAATGTGGCAAGGCGTGTTAATAACTCACTGTGCTACGAGTGCACTCCGGAGAGCTACCTCTTGGTTTTAAGTTTTCGGATTTAATAATAAAGTTGGGGTCGCTGCAAGGACGAAGGACGAAGGAGTGGCGGAGTTTGTCGTCGCATCTTGACGTGTAATGGGGCCTGGTCCTGGCAGGATCTGGCCTGCTGGCACTGCATGTTTTCCATGCATAATGCATAATTTCGTTTCATCATCTCGGGGCTGCCGGCTGCCAAGGATTCCTGCCTTTCGTCTCGGGCCTAATTTGCTGCATAATGAAGCGTGTAGTGGGTTCTGAAACTCCCAACTCCTGTTTTGTTTCGGGCTGCATTGCAATTTCGTGTGCGAAATATTCTTAGTGCTTGTCAGGGATTTGCTGTATTTAAGCTAGATAATTGGATAACATCCATCAGGTTGGTTGGTGGGGGTGGGGAAACCTAAACCTAATGAGATACATATTCGACGCTTCCACATCCGCAGCTGCGACCGCTGTGACATTTCATCTAGAATCAATAATCTCCTCTTTTTTCCGGCCAACAACCCTCTGGCTCTGCTTTTGTTAACCTGAAACTAACGAAAAATCCCAGGGAAAAGCTCCTAACCACAGCTCACACATACACCTTTAATGTGAGACTATGTGTGTGTGCTTCATTATTATTATGGTTGTTCGTCCTGTTTTTTCTATATATATACACCCACATATATTTATCTACCTGTCCCTGTCAGTATTATTTTTGTCGTATTGTTTGCTTCCTTGTCACTGCCATTGTTATTTTTCGTATTTTTGTCAGCGCCTTCTTCAGAGTCCTGAATCCAGGATCCTTTGATGGGTGTATCCATGTGTGTGTGTGTGGCTTGTTTTCGTTGTTAGTTTTTAGCTCGGTTGTTCGATTTTCGTCACTAATGAGCAGTAGTAAAGGCGAGCAGTGAACTCGAGAAGGGCGTGACGCAGGTAATGTCCTTTGGTCACTGGTGTCCAGTGTGTGTGTACTTTATTTGTGTGTTTACGTTTTTAACAGCCCTCCGACAGCTCCGACTGTCTTGTTGTCCTGCCGATTTGGGTCAATATGCGAGCTAACTCTTCCCCATCCATCTATCTATCTATATATATATCCTTTGGCTGAGATCCTTTAGCTCTTCGTGTCGGGATTTTTCATTTGCCTAATGAATTCAATTATTTATTTACCTTGAGTTATTTTTCTTAGCCACGCTTTCAGCGACAGTCTCTGATTTGATTTTGCGTGCTCGCCTTCACTTCGATGGAAAAAAAACGAGCGGTGGGGACATTTCTAATTAATTTTGTACAAATTACATGGGTGTCGTGCAAAAGGGAGGAGGAGGGGAGCTACAAAAAGTGAAATTTAATTAGTGCAAGAGCAATATTTAATTGGAAATGAAGGACTAATTAAACGGCGACGCAACGATCCTGGGGTCACTTTGCACTTTTGCAGTCAATTGCAAATGCAACTGACGGCGATTCAAGCACAAAATTAATTAACACTCAGCCACACACAAACACACACTCACACACACACACACACCCTCATTGTTCTAAAAAGGGCACACAAAAATATGCAATTAAAATTGTAGTCGCTAAAGTTATTAACAACAGCTAAACAATAATAATTCGCAATTTTACCACACAAACACACAGTAACGCAAATAATAAACTAATTAAATCGACAGAGGCCTCTATATACGTAATGTGCTTAATAATTTGCTAAATAAATTGCTTTTTGGCCAATTCAATGAGAGTGTCAAATGCACAAATGAGAGCCAAACCAAGCCGAATTCCGTGTTGAAGTTAAACCCTTTTTGGAAAAGCATCTCAAATACAGGATCAGCAATAAAAAAAAAATGTCAACAAAGAGAGACAGAAATTCTTGGGTTGCAGAGTGAAGATTTTAGGAATTCAGTTGAAAATATTCTTGGCATAACTATATGAAACTGTTTAATGGTATTGTTAGTAGATCACAAACTTACTGCGAGCTTAAGGCTAGAACTTCGGGTAGAGAGAACTTGAACTTACCTGAAAGGAGATAGAGAAAAATTCCAATTAAATTTAAGCATTTCAGGAATTAGACAATAAATAAATTTATGGGGATAAGCTCCTCCAGACAAATCAATTTGTGAGATAGCAAACTATATTTGCCATTGCCGCACGTTTATGGGTAACACAATTTGTTTTATATTATTATTTGCATTTTTTACCGCTCGCCTCTGCCGAATTTGCTTTTTTTGCTTGGTGCCAGATCCCTATTCACATCAATCCAATGCTAACAGAGTTCTCTTGGTGTCGAGCTGCCCTTTTTTCAGGCTTTTCAATTTCGCATATACCAAATATTTTTTATGTTTTCACCTCCACAACCCCCGGTTTTTGTGTGTGAAACGAGAGTTCTCTCCGCCTTTCGTTTCTCGTCTCTTTTTTTCCATATTTTACATGCAAATCGAATTTTCCTCAATTTTAATTGGATTTTTGATTGGTTATACTTGTGTTTATATACGCACATCTCGTTTGGGTGGATCAAGCCCTCGACTCAACTGCTCTCCCCCCTCGATATTCACAGTATTTATTTGTAAAAATATATAAAAATAAATATAGCTATATATATTTGCATCGTTCAAAATGCTGCCTACACTTCAATTATTTTGGTTTTAAATTTGATTTTTGATTCTCATGTTCGTTAGTTTGTTACACGATGTAAGTTGAGAATTTACAACAAAATCAGGCGAAATATGCAAATTCGTCATGTGCTCGAACAGTCTGATCTGGATTTTGGCAAATTGTTGAATTTCTGCCGAGTTAACCGATTTGCCTCGATTTAAATGTTGATTCTCTTCGATAACAATTAATTTTCACGGGCTGCACATGAAAATTGAAATATAACTAAGGCTCAGCGATGCGAACCACAAGTTTTTCGAACTTTGCAGAGCAACACCTTTTTATTTTTTGGGAAAAGCCCCCATCTAATCTAATGATACGTTTCCAGCAGTTGGCCTGGGCAATTAACCGAGTCGCGCACAAATTGCTGGCAATTTGTACAAACTTTTAATTGAAGACGACATGAAGAGACTTTCCCCCCTACACACATCCATGTACTTAGTAAGGGAATAAGGGAATTCCCCCTGTACGTATGTATATATATATAATTTTGAGCACACAGACCCGAGGGCATTGGAAATTGGTGGGGACAACTGACAACATCAAGGCAGGTCTCCCCGTTGGCTTAGTTTCCTACTTATAATTACAATTGAGACCGCGGTGGCTGCAATGATTGTAATTATGTTCTCCACTGTAGCGACAGTGGGTGTGGCCGTCCTGTAGCTCCCAAAAAAGTATCTACAGGTAAGGAAAAGCGAGGAGAAAGATGAGGCAATTTCGAAATAAATCACTTTTGGTTCGGTTTTTCACTGGGCAGCATTTGGGCGCTTGGCAAGGACTTATGCTGATTAGTAGCAAAAGCGACACAGTAAATTTGAATGTCAGAGGATGGGTGGGGAAAAGCACCCAGTAACACCCATAACCACCCACTTTCACCCCCCACAATGCCCTGTCAGGCATTCGAAATGATTTATGCAATGAGCTCAAAAAGATGAAAGTTGTACATTTTCATATTTTAATTGCTTTGCTCTCTTAATACTTTTGGGACCAGGCTCAGGTCTCGTTTGCTTTTTATTTATTTTTGCAACTGCTTTGCTTTCTTCTCCGTATTCCTTGTTACGCTTCTATGGGTCTTTTGAAGTCCTTGCGGGTGGCTAAGGACGAAGAGTGGAGGTCCTGGGAGTACTTCTGTGTGTGTTTGTGTGTGCGTGTGGGCCTCGTAGTTAATGTAAATGTATGCTGAGAAAATTTTACTAATTTTATAACAAGTTGCGGTTTGTATTTCTGTTGCGTTTTCAGTTTTTCCCATTTCCTTGGGCTTTTCCACCCTCGCGCTGTCAGTTGGGCTTTCTTTTTTTTTTTTGTTTTCCCCTCACCGTTTTGCGGCAGGAAAAGTAGATTTCGTGTATAAGTAAGCATTTCGCATTTATAATTTATGGCTTTGTATTTGTCAATGGCATTATTATTTCTCATTTTTATGTTTGTCCATTCACCTTGCCTTGGCCTGTATATTTTATGGGGCATTTAGCATTTGAAGTCCTAAAATGTAGGTTTATGGAGTGACAGGCAAATTTGACAGCCAGGAGCTTTGCGTTTCGCTTTTAAAAAATGATAATGAAAACTTTTCTTTGGCGTAGAGGAGGGGAAAATGGTTCCTTGGCGGCAGTTTAACATTGATTAAAGTGGAATTGTTTTTGTACTTCTTCTATGGGTTTTTCGTTCGGGGCTTCCACAGTTTAACCCATGTCACGCAATAAATCTAAAATGTATAGAGACCGAAACACAGGACCCGTTCAGGTTTCGGGGCAATTTGCAAACACATTTTCCATATGCACATTTGCCACTAATTATGCGCAAAATTTCTAGCTCAAGGGCTCCAAGCAATTAGCAGGGCACACACACACATATCAAACCAACCACCCACCCACTTTACATCCCTCTCAAGCAATTTACATTGAAATTAAACAAAAACTATGAGTGTGTGGGTGTTTTTAGGGGAGGGGAAAGTAGCTCATTTCCCATTTTCCTGTGCATGTGGCCAACATTAATGCAACAAATTATGTTTAGACCGCGCGGACTCGGGGAAAAACTCCAAATGAAAATAAACCGCAACATTTTTCATTCGTATAGAAAATGAAGAAGCGGACTTGGGAGCTCTGGGATCTGAGGGGGCGAATATCACACGGGAGCAATATAACCGGTTTGTATGCCACAAAAGCAATTTTATGATTATAACAGCCGAGGCCCGGTCGAGTCCTTCCCGGTCCCGCCCCGCCCACGAGTCCTTCCACCACCGCCCCCTTTCCACCCATTTCTCCCAGGGAACGATGTGCAATTAGGCGCCATAAAAATGGCTAACCGCCCCAGATGGGCGGGACTGTTTGTCTTCTTTCCGTTGTTTTTATTTGTTTCGTTTGGCAGCCCGCACAACCCGCACAAAATTCGCTGTATTTTTAATTTAAAATCCACAACGAAACGTGAGCAGCGCAAGAAAAGAGTGATAGACCAGATGGGTTGGCGGTGGAAAAGTTCATTGAAATATCTAGGTGGCGCACAGTGGGGTGAGTGGGTAACAAGGTCAGAATATTCACTTGGTTCACTTTTTTATGATCAAGAATGATTGCTTTATAAATTCATATCACTGTGAAATCGCAAAATTCTACAATTAAATATGAAAATAAGGAGTCCAGTTTTGAGTTCCCATTCTGAAAACCATAGGGGCTCCGAAAAATCGAACATGAAAATGGGTTTAAATTTTGACCATCTTGAAAAAGTGAAATTTAAATGTAGAATATAAGAGAATTTAACCACAAATTCATTGAGGTATCCCACGTCTTAATCGGGATGAAATTACCCAAGTTATGAAAATTAGAAGTCCAGTTTTGGGATCCCATTCTGAAAAAAATTGGAACTACGAAAAATTCCTACATGAAAATATGTTAAAATTTTGATCATCTTGAAAAGGTGAAATTTAAATGTAGAATATAAGAGAATTTAACCACAAATTCATTGAGGTATCCCACGTCTAAATCGGGATGAAATGACCCAAGTTATAAAAATTAGAAATCCAGTTTTGGGTTCCCATTCTGAAAACCATTGGAACTACGGAAAAATCGAACATGAAAATGGGTTAAAATTTTGACCACCTTGAAAAGGTGAAATTTAAATGTAGATTATAAGAGAATTTAACCACAAATTCATTGAGGTATCCCACGTCTAAATCGGGATCAAATTACCCAAGTTATGAAATTTAAAAATGCAGTTTTGGGTTCCCATTCTAAAAACCATTGAAACTACGGAAAAATCGAACATGAAAATGGGTTAAAATTTTGACCACCTTGAAAAGGTGAAATTTAAATGTAGAATATAAGAGAATTTAACTACAAATTCATTGAGGTATCCCACATCAAAATCGGGATGAAATTACCGAAGTTATGAAAATTGTAGGTCCAGTTTTGGGTTCCCGTTCTGAAAGCCATTGGAACTACGGAAAAGTCGAACATGAAAATGGGTTAAAACTTTGACCATCTTGAAAAGGTAAAATTTAAATGTAGAATATAAGAAAATTTAACCACAAATTCATTGAGGTACCCAACGTCTAAATCGGGATAAAATTACCCAAGTTATGGAAATTATAAGTCCAGTTTTGGGTTCCCATTCTTAAAACCATTGAAACTACGGAAAAATCGAACATGAAAATGGGTTAAAATTTTGACCATCTTGTAAAGGTGAAATTTAAATGTAGAATAAAAGAGAATTTAACCACAAATTCATAGAGGTATCCCACGTCTAAATCGGGATGAAATTACCCAAGTTATGAAAATTAGAAATCCAGTTTTGGGTTCCCATTCTAAAAACCATTGAAACTACGGAAAAATCAAACATGAATATGGGTTGAAATTTTGACCATCTTGAAAAGGTGAAATTTAAATGTAGAATATAAGAGAACTTAACCACAAATTCATTGAGGTATCCCACGTCTAAATCGGGATAAAATTACCCAAGTTATGAGAATTATAAGTCAAGTTTTGGATTCCCATTATGAAAACCATTGGAACTACGGAAAAATCAAACATGAAAATGGGTTAAAATGTGGACCATCTTGAAAAGGCAAACTTTAAATGTAGAATATTAGAGAATTTAACCACAAATTCATTGAGGTATCCCACGTCTAAATCGGGATAAAATTACCCAAGTTATGAAAATTAGAAGTCCAGTTTTGGGTTCCCATTCTGAAAACCATTGAAACTACGGAAAAATCGAACATGAAAATGGGTTGAAATTTTGACCATCTTGAAAAGGTGAAATTTAAATGTAGAATATAAGAGAACTTAACCACAAATTCATTGAGGTATCCCACGTCTAAATCGGGATAAAATTACCCAAGTTATGAGAATTATAAGTCAAGTTTTGGATTCCCATTCTGAAAACCATTGGAACTACGGAAAAATCAAACATGAAAATGGGTTAAAATGTGGACCATCTTGAAAAGGCAAACTTTAAATGTAGAATATAAGAGAATTTAACCACAAATTCATTGAGGTATCCCACGTCTAAATCGGGATGAAATTAGCCAAGTTATGAAAATTAGAAATACAGTTTTGGGTTCCCATTCTGAAAACCATTGAAACTACGGAAAAATCGAACATGAAAATGGGTTAAAATTTTGACCATCTTGAAAAGGTGAAATTTAAATGTAGAATATAAGAGAATTCAACCACAAATTCAAAAAGGTATGCCACGTCTAAATCGGGATGAAATTACCCAAGTTATGAAAATTAGAAGTCCAGTTTTGGGTTCCCATTCTGAAAACCATTGAACTACGGAAAAATCGAACATGAAAATGGGTTGAAATTTTGACCCTCTTGAAGACGTAAAATTTAAACGTAGAATATAAGAGAATTTAACCACAAATTCATTGAGGTATCCCACGTCTAAATCGGGATGAAATTACCCAAGCTATGAAAATTATAGGTCCAGTTTTGGGTTACCATTCTGAAAACAATTGGAACTACGGAAAAATCTAACTTGAAAATGGGTTAAAATTTTGACCATCTTGAAAAGGTAAAATTTAAATGTAGAGTATTAGAGAATTGAACCACAAATTCATAAAGGTATCCCACGTCTTAATCGGAATAAAACTACCCAAGTTATGAAAATTAGAAGTCCAGTTTTGCGTTCCCATTCTGAAAACCATTGGAACTACGAAAAAATCGAACATGAAAATGGGTTAAAATTTTGACCATCTTGAAAAGGTGAAATTTAAATGTAGAATATAAGAGAATTCAACCACAAATTCAAAGAGGTATGCCACGTCTAAATCGGGATGAAATTACCCAAGTTATGAATATTAAGAAGTGCATTTTCGGAAAATTACTTAATATACAGACAAATCGAGTAAAAACTTGACTCTTAAATAAAAATATATTTTTGAATGCAGAATATTAGAGAATTCAATCACAATATACTCCATATATTCGTTTGCAATGCAAAGACAAATGCAATTACAGTTTAATGGTACTTTAGCTACTTATAGTTTCCCCTTTGGAGATATACCATTAACATTAACCTCCCTTCCATCGACCGGCTTTTGCTAACCACATTAACGCTCACTTCGAGGGGAAAGAGCCTTAAATTATGGTTATTGTTTATGGTAAAACACGGTAAAGGTCGACGGCTAGTCAAATTGGTTGTGCAACCCCCTCCACAATCTGCTGTGCTACCCCTTTTCAAGCTGCCACTGTTTAGCGCAAAAAAGAAAAGAGAAAGAAAATATTTACACTGTATTGCGCCGAGCAGTTTTATAGAAATTTATGAGGTTTATAGTGTCGTGCCATTTCGTGTTGGTTCGGCTTGCTTAAAAGTCCCTCGAGATGTAATCAATTACTTAATGCTATGGAAGAAAGCCCCCTTCCCAGTAACATTCCCATCCCAGTCCCCATCTCCCCCAGCGACTCGACGCCAAACAAAAGCCATTACGCTGAAACTTTTCAATGAAGCGTTGCTCGTTGGTTCGTTCGCCGGATCGTTCAGACCCGTTTTTAGCTCCGTTCGTCAAGGATTCCGGGAGGCGGAGGACTATTAGCTGGGATGATGTCCTCGATGTCCTCGTTGTCCTCACTCTCTCTCCCTCTCTCTATTCGGCACAACCCCTTGCGGGGGCATTGCCACAGCTGATGTATTATTATGGCCCTCTAGATTGGGCTCTGTGGGCTGGCTCTCTGTTATTAATATTGTTTTTTCCCTCTGTCTCTGGCTCGGCGGGTCCTGCGAGTCCTGCGAGTCCTACCAGTCGCTCTCTTTCGTTGGCCCGGCTAATACTGGCGAATCCCCAGCGCATTACGTGCCGAAGGTAAGCAGGCAGCATGTCATCAGAACACGCCCACTTGAATTTTGAATGGGGTTTGGCATTCGTAGTCGTCGTCGTCTACGGTTTTTAGGTTGAGTTTACAGTAAAATAAATATTTAAGTGGAGCCTGTGCCCACAACGACGACTCCTTTCCACTGGGGTAAGTCACTTGAGCGTTTGTTGGCACGTAAAAGACATCATAATTAGCATTGGGCGCTCGAAATTAGTGTGGCAAAGGTTAAAAAGTGCAAAAACGTGTGCTGGAAAATGGAAAACAGGGGGTGGCGGTGAGTCACCGACTGGAATAGGAATAGGCCAGGCCAGGACAGGACACGGGCGAGGAAGACAGCATCCTGGCTGAAAAGCAGAAACTTGCAAGAGCCAATTTCCGTGTCATAAAACTTGAAAGCTTTCTCGAAAGACCGAAAACAATTTGCATGCGAAATTCAATTTGATAATGGCAGCATGCAAAATTGGCCAAAGGTTCGGTGTCTTCTGCCTGGAAAAGTTTTGGCCTACGAAGACCTGGACAAAGCCAGGCCAGGTAGCAGTCTAATTGGGTCAGGGCGGAAGGAAATCTAAGCTGGCCAGAAGCAAGAGCTGGAGAATCCCCGAGTTCAATAATATTTGCCTCGGCGATAAAACAAAGGAGCAAAGTTTTAAATTACCAAGAGACGTTGGGCAAACATTTATATATTTTTCGGGGAACGGGCCACAAACACAGACAGACTTAGCCGGCGAATGAAACCCAGACGCCGACGGTCGATGTCGATGGCTTTCTGTCGCCACAACACCCGTAGAATTTGTGTAATTTGACCCAGAGCAAATGTAAATAGAACTGCGACTGGCTGAAAGGGCGTTAAATTGTATAACTTAATGAAACGTCGTTGGGCAGAGCCAAGTTGAGCTGCAAAAGCGGCCAAAGCAGCAGCTGGGCAACCAGTCAAAGCAAACCGAAAGCCAAAACCAAACCAAACTGAACCTTTCCAACCCGAACCGTAGCAAACCGACCTCGAGATTGAGGTTTAGAAGGGGCGCCGAGCTGAGCTGCTAACCAGAAAACCAACAGCACCAGCAGAGTCAAAAAGTAAGAGGAGTCCTGGTACCCAGTGCCCATTGCCAGGGTGAGATATCCTTGCTTTGTGTCCTGCGTCCTATGTCCTGTCTCTCCGCTTTCCTTTTCGCCCGTTTGTGGCTGGCCATGTGCGGATTACGTTTGACTTAATGCAGTCGGGCAGCGAGGAAGGAAAAAATATATATAGGAGAAGTGGAGACTCCACACGAAGAGGCAGCAGAAACTGTTGCACGCCATGCCACGCCCACATTAAATTAAAATTAAAATGCTAAAATTTCCCAGCTCAAGCTGTGGGCGTTGGTACACACGCCCCTTCGCCACAGACCTCCTCCACCAACCCACTTTCAAGCTCCACCGCAGGCCTTAAAAATGCAAAGCAAAATAGTTTTTAATTAAAAGGTCTGACTGTCACAGTCATGCTGCTTACACTCGAGGTTGCGACATTAGGTAGAGTGCCTACAAAGGTGGATTTCTGAAACCCAAGGATCTTTCAATAAAAGTGCTGGTGGTTAATATCTAAGTACTGCCTTATAGGTTGTTTTAAAGTGATATTTAATTAAAATAAAAAAAGATTTTTAGTAAGAGAAACTTTAACAATTTAAGCTTCTTATGCTTATAAGAAAAAAATATTTTTTTAACATCACTTTTAAAAATATAAATATTAAGAAAAAATCGATCCTTTTAGCCAACCCTATTGAACTCCTAGCCTAAACTTCAATAAATATATTCTTTTCATTGAATTTATTAAAGGCCATAAAATCATAACATCTTTTAAAAAAAATTTGATCGGGGATTGCAAAGGAATGTTTTAATTTTCTCTTTGAATATCAAGAGTTGTTCTAGTTTAAAAGGATACCTACTAAAAATGAGAAATTTATATATTTTTAAAATTGGTTTTACCTATTTATCGAAGGTGATTTTTTGATCTCCCCCGGGAGTGTTTTGCCCTGAAATATTGGCATTACCCACCACACAGCCGACGAGTAATGGCCCAATCACAAACTAACCCTGCCCTTTGATTTACCCACCTCAGCGGGTCTCAATTAGGGCGGCCAAGAATTTTTCGGCAACCCGCCCCACCACCGCAAGTCAACAAATAATTTCTATGCAAATATTTTACACTAATTATTTCAAATATTTTGCATGCGGCGGCGGCGGCAACTGACGGATGGGTAAATATTCCCTTACATTTAGGAAGGGGATTCGTCTGTCTGTCTGCTGCCAAAAATAGTTATTTGCTCAAATTAAATATATACATTTGTGTTTCGTATTTGCACTGGGCAAATATGTCTATGTGTTCGAGTCCCACCCTATCTCTGTCTGTGTGTTTGTGTTGAAACAAAATTATTTTATGGCGTTTGCGTTGGGTAAACACACAGATACGATGGCAGACAACCAAAGGCGGTGAGTCAGTGCGCTGGCCCTCGGAAAACTATGCAATAGAACCCCCAAAAAGCTCTTCAGAGTGGCAACATGGAGGTGGAGAATCGGGAACCGAGCAATTTTCCAGCCTTTGGGCACGCCTTTTGTTTGGACACAGGCGTTGAAATTGATTAAGTTTGTTGCCTGCCAATGGAAAAGGCACTCAATCAAACGCCGTTCGTTCGATTCGCCCGGCGACAAGGCAAAAAAGTGTCATTGAAAGCGAGCACGAGGTGCACAAGTGCCTACCGAAATAAATGAATCGATGAATGGAGAACACAGCGGGGAAAATCCACTGGTACTGGTAGTGGTACTGCTACTGGTACTGGTACACTGGCATTCAAATCAAGTCAAACGTGAAAACGTTGACTTTACACTCACACGCACCTGAAGGACATGGAAATGGAGAACCTTCTATGTCTATTGATCGCCGCGTAGATTGCAGCTCGGGCTGTGAAAATGAAAAATGGATTTTCAAGAGCAAGTGGCTTCAAGTGGCTGATACTCAGACGCACTTTACATACTGCACATAGTACACAGTGCATTTCCATTCATAAATTCGACGCGGCCAACGTTGCGTATGCGTAATGGGGCACTAAAAACCAAGTAACTTCACTGAGTAAACAAAACCGTTCGCCGTCTAAAATTTACAATTTTAGTTTTCGCAATTTCTGCAATCTCGCCAGCAGCCAGAGAATAGAAAAGAAGCTGCTCGCAGGCAGGATAGACAATTCCGACAGCCAAAAAGAAAATCTTATCAAATTTTTCCCAAGCTGGCGAAGTTTTTCGTGATGTCGGGGGCTGGTTGGCTGGCTGGCTGGTTGGTTGGTTGGTTGGTTATCCCCCAAAGTGCCACTGTAAAATATTTTATTGAATATAATAAGCAGTGGAAAAGTTTCTGTGCGCTCTAGCTCTGCCAAACGGAGACAAAGTTGTTGATGCCATTTAATATGAGATTGCAAACATTTTGCCTTTCTCCGTCCAACGTTTATTGCATTTGGTTTTTTTTTCTGTACGCTGCTTTGGAAATATAATACCTGCGTGTGAAATAACGCAAAGTTTATGCAGCGCAGAAAAACTTTGCACTTAAATGAAAACTACAAAACATTTAACTTTCGGCCAAAAAGGAGGCGACAGAATTTAAATGCCGCATCCCCCGACTCCATGAAACGCAGACTCGAAGCCCTTGGGCAACGAAAATGAAATTTCTTTTCGAAAAGTTTACACTTTGTAGTCTCGTCTTTGATGCTCACAGCTCTCAGAAAGAAAAGAAAGTGTCAAATTAAATTTAAAAAGTGATTTGCCGCGTTTTCAATTTGTTTTTTTTCTCCCGCCCTTTTATGGAGGTTTTTCTTTTTTGCCAGCTTTAAAAGCTTGCAAATACCAGGGTGGAAATGCGAAAAAAATGCCATAATTTGCCTTTCCAGAAAAAAGTTTCAAATCTCAACTACTATTGTTTTGAAATCACTTAAAATTTCATTTTAGGTGTCGAAAAGTATGCAACGAAATATTTTTGGCTTACAAGAAAAATTCACTGCATACTTTTAGCCATTTTTAAAAAGCATTTCAAAACCCTAGTGATTTGTGCGACACCCCTATATCACAAAACTTATATCTTAAGGACAACTAATTGCCAGCCATATATTATTTCTAGCCAAATTCGAAACGGTCAAGTTATCTAACTGAAAACACTCATTTAGATGGCACCCGAAACAAAGAACAGAAATTGGCTGAGCCAATTATGAGCTTTCGACTGTCATTGACCAGCAGGTGTGTTTTGTGCCGACCAGACAGAGCTTAGCGTTATCACCGGCAGCCAAAACCCCCCTTTCCCCCACAAAAACCCCCTTTTTGGGTCCGTCTGGCCTGTCATGATTGACGGTCATTTGTCATTTTCTGCCATTTGCCCATTTATTTGGCCACAACTTTTTTAACCGCTGCCCAGCAAGCCAACACCAAAAACCGCACGCAAAAGTTTGCGACCCCCTCCCAAAACCCCCTTTTCGAAACCAAACCAAAAAAAAAAACCCCTGCTTATGGCACATTTGTCAGACGTTGACGTTATGCAAAAAAGCTCAGAAAAGTGGGGCGGAAGGAATTTGTGTAGGTGTTGCCAACATGACGCCTTTAAGCGCGTATAAATTACAAAAAGCCAAAAGTCAGGCAGGAGCACAGAACTGAAAAGGGTTTTTATTTCTGTTATAAATGAAGTTGCATACTTCAGGGGGGGGCCGAAGGATGGCAGGGATACCGAATGCCTGGAAAACCTGACATGTCACGGCGCTTCGCCTTCAACTCCAGACCCCGTTTCCAGTTATCGTTGCTACCCACGCCCCTTTACACAATTGCCACCCCTTTGTTTCAGCCAGTAGCATTCATTAAAAAACGGAAATTTGTGATTTTTGGTGGGGCTTGAGGTAAAAAGAAAAATTGTTGCCTCCGGTCGGGATCTGATTTTGTGTTTAATTAGCCACTCGGGCCAAAACAGACAGCCCCAGGTAGTTGGCCATTAATAAGGGAACGAAATTCACTTACAAGTCTGCCCAGGCAAGCAAACAATTAATTATGAATATGTGGGTTAAGGGTGATTTTCATTTTAATGGAAAACCCTGACTTCGGATCCTTAATCATCATGAAAGAATTAAAATTAAATACAAATCATGTATATTTATTAGGTCTTGAATAAATATTTACTTCTATTACTTAAAAAAAATTGATATCTTTGAAAAATATGCCATGCTTTAATGCTTAATGTCATTAGGCTGGGAGAAAGTTTTTAATTTCATGTAGCTGCCACGCCCCTCCTGGCCATTTGGCAAACAAAGTTTAAATGCAGCTGCGTTAACTTGGCCTCAACTCATATACGCACACACATATGCAAATGGCAGGCAAAGTTTGCAGCTAAGCAACAAACAAGGTCCTGCCCACCTCCTGTGCACTCGACAGGAGGCAAAAGCAATCCATCAAAATTGCACCTTCTTGCAGGAGGAGTTGCTCCTGATGCCGCTGCTGCTGCTGCTCCTGCCCCATCCTTTTGGATCCTGCCTCCTCGGCTGCTGCTGACTAAATTGAATTTAATTTGTTTTGCGCGTCGCACACATGGAACACAAGGAGCCAAAAGCATTACAGCCCAATTCCACCCACCGTCGAGGCCAAGTTAAACACTCCCCAGAGGGGCGAAGAAGACGGCTATTGTTTAACCCCTTGGTGGCCCAGCTTTTAAACCCTTTCCCCATCCTCGCCCCTGAGCCACCGGCACTCAGAGCGCTGCTTTTGTTAATTATTTGATGAATTTTTAATTGATTTTTCGCACACAGCATGGCGGCAAATAACAAAAGCTACAACATTCTTTGGCCGCATCTACATCTACACTCCGTAGACATGAAATGCGCTACATTTACATTACCAATACATGGAAAATTCTATATATATATGTGTGTGGGGGAAAAAATGTGCACCGTTGCATACTTTTAGTTGCTTTGTTATATTTAAACAAAAGCCCAGCGACGTTGCTGCTCCGATGTATTGTTGCAACATTTAAATTAAGATAAATCACCGCAAAATTTATGGTTTTTAATATGCGTGCATGTATGTGTGTGTGTGTGCCACACCCACCACACCGACGGCTTGTTGCCGCTGCTGTTATACAACATGGAAAACAATTTACTAAATTGCAATTAAGTGACATTTTATACCCAGCTACAGGCCGAGTCGCAAGTGAGGTAATGGCCCAGTGACCACCCCTTTGGGGTAATAAATTTGAAATTGCGGTTTGGCAGTTTTAAATATTCAATTAGTTGTGAAATTTTTGCGCCGCGGCCATGGAAAGAGCACAGAAAAAAAAAAAATTGGAAATTGGAAAATGAATGCAAGAGTTGGCGGGGGATTTATGATGATAGCTGTCGATATTCGCCCTTTGCCAAGGACATGTTGGTGAACCTGGTTGGCAGTTCTTAAATTCAGCAGACTGCAGAGCTTAAAGAGCAGGGATATTTTTGCATTCCGGCGAATGCCGCCAGTGGTCGCCATTTTATTGATGTCTTTTGACGCCGCACTCTGAACCAAGGACAGCAAGGACAGCCAGGACCAAGGACCAAGGACCATGGACCAGGACAAAGTGGGTTCGGACAATGGAAAAATATGGAAAGAGGGAGAGAGCCTGCATTTCCTGCCCCGGCAGACTGCCTGCTGCGTCTGCTGTCAGTTTGAGAGATGACGGGGCAAGATCTCTAGCAGTAATTTATTTCAGGGGAGTCCCCTCCGAAAACCCTCTTCTTTATTGCTACCCCCTGACCCTCTTTTCTGTTCCCCGAAACTTATTAATTTAGACTTTTTGTTTCGCAAATTCTCGTCTGTCTGCCCCTGCTTTCAGTTCTTCAGCTCTACAGCTCCTCAGTTCTCTGGGTCGTTGGCCAAAACTAACAACAAACGTGGCTATTTCGGCATTTTTGCTTTGGCAACATTTATGCAAATTAGTTTTGATTGTCCCTGGTTGGTTGGTGAGAGGAGGGGCTAGGAAATTGAAAGTTAATTTGCATGCGCTGCCCGATGGAAGGCGCCCACAGTTAAATACACAACAATAACTGTCAGTGGTGTTGGTCCACCCTAAAAGCAGCATTTATTGTTGTTATTATTGCATTATCCGTTGCACACTTTCAAGCGCTGTCGCTTTATTTAATTGCACGTGCATAATTCTTTTAAAATACAGTTGCAATTATTGCCAGCAGACGTAACTCTTGGGCAGAAATTTATCGTCTGTTTTCCAGTGGGGCTCATTGCTTATGCAGAACGGGCTTAAAGGGAGGGTCCTGAGTCCGAGTCCTGCCATCCACTCTTCCTGTGTAATTTTAATAAGTTTTCACAGTTCGCTTCGGGCTGGCCAACGAGCAGGAGCCGTTTTAAGGAGCTTACTTGCATATTTATGTCACTTTCGGGGAAAACCCCACCCACATGTCCCTTACTGGGGATGAGTTGGTAAAATGGATTCGGCCTCAGTTTTTCTCTTTCATAATGGAGACAATTTTCGAGTGGCAACAGCTGTTGGGCCAATCGAATGGGTCTTCGGAAACTAAATACCAAATAATAATTAGCCAAATGCTTGGTGGCTATAAAGCACAACTGTTGCCAAGGACTGGGGGTTGGCCATCATTTCTGGCCGAGAGACAAGCTGGCAGCACTATAAACTCATCAGCGTAATGAAATTTGCCATTTAGTCAGTCAGAGAGGAGGAGTCCATCAAATAAGCGAGCGAAACGCGCATGTTTTTAATTACAAAAACTGGATAATGCCCCGCCGAGATGAAGGATAACGTTAGTCAGCTACGAAGGACGAGAACGTCACATTGTCTGATAGTAAAAAAAAAATTACTAGGATAATGAGGAAAAAAAAATATGTGCTTGTACTTGATCCCCTTGAAAGTGTCAGAAACTTAATCGAATGAAAGTGAAGATGCGTTCGGCAATTAATAAATAAATGATTGATGGTTATGGGGTATATGGGGTATATGGTATATAAAAAGGTCACCCTCCAGTACTTGCGATAAAAATTACATTTTATTGGCTGCTCGTTGAAAATATATGTGAGCTAGTTTAATTGAAAGTTGGCAGGCGGCGAAGACGACATTGCGTTTGCGTTTGACTTTGAAACGACATTCAAACGGTCCCTCGCGCTGCACAGAAGGGTAATAAAATTATGATGAAGCTTATGGCTCAGACCACACTCGCATTTGAGTGCCATTGTCTGCCTGTTAACATGCTCATTATGGCCTGGGAAAGGCAGAAAGCCAGACAGAAACTGAAACTCGTTCATGACTTCACTTCAATTATAATTACGTCAAACAGTGCAACAAGAAAATGTGCAACTCGAGGCAAACAAGATAGAACAGGACGAGTACGAGATTGAGGACGAAAAGCAGGACTCTGCTCGACAATTGTGTGCGCAAAGGGGGGGCTGGGGAAACAGAGAGACAAACAACTTGAAAGTGAGCATTTCCTTTTAATGCCTTTTGCTCATTTTTTCCTCTCGTCCTTTTTCCTTCTTTTTTTTTGTTTTATATTGCATTACATTTGCTCTGCCAGAGAACATTAAAAACAATGCACACAGAAAAGGACTCGACTCGTCCTGGCAACATTATATCCGGCCAGAAGATGAAAACTGTTTTGAAGAAAACTCATAATTGCTTGGCACAAATTGCAAGTTATAGCCAAAGTTAAAAGGAGGATGAGGGCAAACTACGGGCATTCATTAAATAAGTTTTTCGCCTGGTCAGGTGGTCGTGGGATCCTTGGATCCTTACGAAATGAGCTGATAAGGTGGGCTAATCGAACCGGCCGTTGGCATTCCGCTTGTTTGCTATGCAAAAGTAAACTTAAAGCTCGGCAATCCACTCGGTAGCAATGCACTTACTCCTACAAATCGCCTGTTGTTGTTTTCGTTGGGTCCTGGATGGGGATATTTGCCCGGGGCAAATGTGGCCGGCCGGCAACAAAACATAGTCATCGAGTCATACGGCCATCTATATAACCATCTATTTGGAGGGTGGGCTGGCAAGTCATCCATTCAGCCGGCCATCCATCTATCCATCCATCCATCCATCCATCTATGCAGTGCAGCAAGTCATGCAGCGGAGCTCGCTGACCCGCACGATGAAGCCTTTGTTGGTCCTGCTGGCCCTGGTCCTCCTCCACTCCTCCCATTATCCTGCAGATCCTGCATGCATTTGGCTTTACAAACAATATTTGCCATGGCCCTGGTTGTTGTTGTCTTCACACAACAAACTACATCAGGCTCAGGACTCAGGATTCAGGACTCTGCTGGCTATTTGGAAATCCTCTTTTTCAGTTTTCAGAGACCCCCCTCCCTCCCCAAAACAGCCGTCCTCTAGAACAAACTAATATGCTATGCTTAAAGCGTACATATTGGACTTATAGTTGTTGTTGGCTGTTGTTATTTTTGATGTTGTTTGTCTGCCGAGGAGGAGAACAAAAGGCCTCCTGCCGCTGTCATATTTCGTGATTCCCCACTCTTGCTGAAAGGAGTCTCCCGTGGAGGGTCCAGAAACAGGAATAGGACCAAATACAGGACGACCCCGGAGTTCACAGTGACGGACCCCGTAACGCTTTTGCCTGTCCTACGCTTATCATATAAATTCTTCTGGCTGCTTGTTGTTTTTCGCTTCTGGTCCTGGCCACGCTCTCCTGATCCTGCGCCATAACAAAAAGGCTAAAAAGTTTAGTTGCTGCCGGCTCCTGTTATTGAAGGCTTAAGCGTCCTGCCAGCCGAGTCGAGTTAGTTAGCAGGAGCCGAACCTCCATACCCACACCTCCCATCCGGTATCCCCTAAACAAAACAAACACACACATCTAACGTAAAATCAACGCTAGACGAAAACAACAGCAGAGCCATGGGTCGTCAGTCAGGAATCTGAACTGGGATTGCACTTGACAAAATATAAATTCCTTTAAAAGAGAATTTATTACGGAAAACAAAGTGGATTACAGAAACATAATACTTATAAAAGGTATTATTGATCTTAAATATAAATGCTTACTGAAGTAGTACTTCATTTGCAATATATCTCCTACCACTGATTCCTTATCATAAAACAAAATAATAAATTGTTACTTAAATGAGGTAAGTAGATAAAACTTATAATATCCAAACTAGAATTGGTCATGTATTATTTCCTGAAATGATAACTTCTTTCAGAAAAACTTAGATTAAATGAAATTAAGTTATTTTAAGCGATTATTGATCTGTAGCCATCGCATTAGAAGTCCTTCTAAAATCAAACTTATCAAGTATCACTGGAAATCGGAAGCTAAAAATGATTATTACATATGATTCAAATAGTAACAATAGCAATATATATCGCAAGTAACTACAACTTTAGATACTTAAATCATAATTTCTCCATTCTACAATCATTTTATAGATTTCTTTCAGTGCATCCCCTGGGCCATGTAGTCTAGAGTCCAGCTCCCTTATCCGTCAGGCCATTGATGTGCCGTGCTGATGCAGTTGCAAGTGCATTTACTCTTGACCGATGACGAGAGACTTGGCTTAAAGCAGTCCCTGGCGAATATTGTTGCATAGTTTTTGTGACACGTACGTGAGATCGGGTTCCTCAATGGGAAGTGGGCAGTACACGGGGTGGCCCCAATAATTTCCATATCCTGTGCAACTCTGGCTCTAATGTATTAACCGACCACAGCTCCTTGTGGCCTGCCAACACGCCATTTGGCCATATCTTCAAAACATTGCCAGTCGGGGGACGTGTAAAGGAGACAGATAGCAGTTTTATGCGTTCCTTGCCCCACCACACTCTACTTCCAAATACATGTATATACGGCTCATATACTTTACAAATCTTGATAAGTTAATAGAAGACGCTGCTGGCAGAAAGCAAAGACATGTTTTGGCCAGTTGGCTGATGGCTGAACGGCGGGTGGCAGGGTGTTTGCGTGGAAATTTTGGCACATTAAAGCCCAAGAGTAAGAGTCAGAGAAGCCAAAAAGTAAAATAATATGAAAAGTCTCATAAAAATAACAACGGGGGACACGTCCACCGCAACAGGGGTGATACAAGTTTTTCGGGCGAATTTTGTTTGCTTCTAGTCTGGCGACAAGTTTTCTCGGCGTGTGTTAATTTAGGTGAAATCAATATTGGGTGGCGTAGGTGGCGTTCTAACAACATTTTATATTAGGGCAGCAGCAGGAGGACTGAGGGAAAATCTATAAAAATTAACGAGCTGCAAGTAATGTAGCATACTTGCTGTCATCAAATGCGCTCTGCTGCCTTCAATGGCCATTGTTTCAAAATGCCAAAGCTGCCCTGTCTGTTTATTATTATAATGCCATTATCATTTTTATTATTGCATTTTAAATGCATTTTTTTTTTGTGTGTTGCCCATCTTTTCATAATTTTTAATGCCCCGTCAGAGAGCCACAGCTCATTAAGCAGGGATAACTGCAAGGAGCGGCGACTGTCTTGACTTGCCGGTGGTGCAGAAAAGATTAATGTTCCTTACGTGTCCTGCGCCTGTCCCTTTGGCCACAGAGTTGCCCTGCTCAAAGTCGCTTCAAAGTCATGTGCATGATTCTATAGGATTCTGCTCCTCCCGCCAACTGCATTTAAAGTATGTGGAGCTTATATTCCTTGGTTTGTCCTGCTTTCTTTGTTTTTTCTCTACCCCTAACCATAAACAGAAATAGCCCTGAGCTAGGTCAATCACTCTACATCACGCCAAAGTAAGGAGGAATAGGGATTCTGCAAAGGAAGCCGGTCCAGGATTTGAAAAAGAACATGGCAAATTAGATTGGCCAGAGTTAAGCAAGAAACTTGACTCTTTTAACTCAATTAAATATTGTATCTGTGCTGAAAATCAGTTCTTTTGGGGAATAACATATAAATGCAAGCCATAATAATAAATCAATTACTTTTTACTTCCCCTTTTAAGCCTTAAATCAGTTACCTACTCTCACATTGTGGCCACCACAACAAACTGTAACTGAAACGCTCGACCATAACTGAAATATCCTGCACCTGCCACGCCCCCAGGTATTATATCCCTCCCCCCTCCCCACTAAGCCAACCCAGCACTCGTAACTATTACCATAACATTTATGATTATTAACCTACAATGCGGGGCACTCTAAATGCAATTAAGATTACGATCTATATTGCATTTTCTGTGTTGCAAAAAGAAGCCTGGCAACTCTGCCACGACAAACAATTAAAAACAATGCGCCTCCATCTTCCGTTTGCGTCCCGCCGGCTCCACGGCAATAAAATGCTGTTCCAGATGTTTATCCAGACCGCTCGCCCATATTGCATAAGAAATAATTACTTTTTATATTACACATACGCCCCGCTGACCCCGCCAACCCACCGAACTCATCTAAGTCTATTGATTGCGGTCACAATTTCACCTTTTTGGCCCCATGCTCCCCCCTATATAATATCATCACACGAAAGTGTCGCGTTTGCGTGTCGCTTATCATTGGCTCTTGGCCAAAACAAAAATGAAGACACCCCAAAAAGCAGAAAGCCAGGGCAAAAAGCGTCAGACAATTGCCGCACCGATAAGATCGGCCGAAAAGAGAAATGTTTTTGTGTGTGGTGTCCAGCGTGGACACCACCTGACTGAAATGAAGGCCAAAAGGACCCTAATCGTGGCTAAGCCGCGTCAACTCTATTCAATAAGGCGGAATGGTTCATAAATTGGATGGGGAAAAGGAAATGGGGGACACAATTCGACCGAATTCCCTAAGAGACCTTTTAAATAGAGCTCTTTAAATGAAATAATTATCTCGAGCAAGCTTTAGTTTTTGATCTGTTGGGCACATAATGTTAAAAATACATTTATGTTATATCAAAATTTAGTTAAGCTTAAAAAACATCACTTTAAATATTTTATTATATCATGTTATATTAAATAAAATTAAAAAAAATATTTCCTACATTTGAAATTCACTAAAGCTGGATTTTTATTTTTGGATTTAAGCCTTTTTCAGTTGGTAAACCTTCTAAGTCTTGGAAAAATCAGGCATTGTAACCTTTTAGAGCACATTTCCCTGGGCTATTTCATCACTGCCTTTCAGTCTCCTGTCAGAGGTAAACATCAGCCGGCTTCTTCCCATCAAAAACGTCTACGTCAACAAACTTGACTTTTGGTATTTTATGCAAATGCTTCAAGTGTCACGGACTAAAATGGCAATTGAAACGCTAATGATGACATTTGGCAGGCCTAAGCGGCCCAAGGAAAACAAAATAACAAAATAGCAGAATAACAAACTAAAAACAAAACAGAGAGCGAAAGAGACGAAGAGCATGGTCTTCGTGAGCTTTTCCGTTTCCTGTTGGCGCTGCGCTGGGAAAACGAAAACATAACAAATCGTTTTCTTCTTTTTTCTGGCCCCGTTTCGTATTCCCTTCGACGCGAAAAAAAGGAATGGGGAAGTTTCCTTGTAGGCCTCTGGCATTTTTACGAGGCATTCAGCCAATTGACAGGCTTCAGTCGCTCGTAAAAACAAAATCAAGCAACGAAGAAAAATGATGCGCAGAATGGCCGAGGAAAACTGTCGAAGGGAAAATGAAAAGGAAACTATATGGCCATTGGTATCGCCTAAAAGTATACTTAAATATTTAACAGCGAGCGGGGGGTGCGAGACCGAAATAAAACTTTAAAAAACATTAAAACGCATTTAGCAGGCTGTTTTTTGGGTCCTCTATGTTTATACTTTCTATATATAGGGAAGCGAATCTGTTTGCCCCGCCCATAAATACTTATTATCGCTTATTCGAACTTGCGAATGCTGCCAGCAGCGATGCTTGTGATTTACTTTTATTTGAGCTGGCTTTTCCTTTTCTTTCCTTCGCTTTTCCATTTTTGTGCGTGAGTTGTCAGTGCGAAAGTGAGTGCGAAAAAAATCGATTTTTATTTCGTCTGCTCGGGGAAAAAAGGTCAAAAACAATAAAAGCCTAAATACACATACGAGCCTTTGAACTGGCTTTGATAAAAGCGACGCAGTCTCAGCCGCAGGACGAAAAAAAAAAACGAGAGGGGAAGGAAGTCCTGCGAGGAGGGTAAGCCTCCAATCAATGGCTGTGCGTCGCTTTTGGTACGTGTGAATTTAAGCTGATTAAAGAATTGAGCTCCTCCGCCGAAGAAAGGAAACGAAGAGGGGAGAGAGAAAAAGAGAGGAGAAAGGCGAGAAGAAAAACGCAGAAAGGCAGAAATTGATGTCTGCTTTTAGGCGTAGATGCTGCCTTGGCTTTATTTATGCCTTTTGTCTGGGCTCGGAGGCTTTGTTATTTGGGGCTTAGTGGCGAATATCCGTCCTTTTAATTTGCACCCCACAAAAAAAAAGAGGGGAAAACACATGTGGGACAGATAAAAAGAGACAGTGGCGGTCTCAGCTGAAGCCAATCATCATTGGCAGTCAATCTATATTACAAATTCAATTGAATTTGTCGCTCTTTATTTGCGCTAATCAAATTGCCAGGGCTGCCATAAAAATGTTGACACTAATAAGGCCGTCATTTCAGGTAGAGAAAGAAAGTGTCGTTGTCTTCTTTATGGTCAAAAGGATATATACACTTTTTGGGCTAAGAATTCCCGCGCAAAGTGGGAAAATACAATTCAAATGCCTAATCAGGCGTAAGAATTGGGGGACTGGGGAAAGTGAATGGCAGCAAACGAAATGAGAAAAGTTTGTTTTTTCGAGGTCGAAGGGGCGGCCAACGTGGCGTATTATTATTATTATTAGTTTGCGGCCCTAAAACTTTTCGCAGCCTGCTTATTAGCAAAGGGAAGGGGTTTCTGTTTCATAGCTCATTGCTTTTCAATTTGATCAGACGTTGTCTATAATGAGCTCTCCAGAAAGTTTGCCTTTACCAAGGGTTTTCATGCATACATATGCGGTCTACATATAAGGTTCCTCTTTAATTTTTCTGGCTGGGTTTTTTTGAGCTTTTTTTCTGTTAATTTTCGACTGTCATTTATCATCAGAGGTGAGGGATGCGTGGAAATTTTTATGGAGTTGATTTTTAATCTTTCGCAATCGCTATCCCCGCAAAAACCCCCCAGCAGCACCGCAGGAGGAAATGAATATTTATAAGTATGATGGATGAGGCGAGACGGGAAGTGCCCCAGGTGGAAGAGGAGTGGAGCAGCAGCTGATTTACTGACGTGTGACAAGGAGTCAAGGATAAAGGTAAGGAAATTAATGCGTAGTTAGAAGCATAAATCTGTGCGTCGTCCTTGCAGAGGCAGCAGCAGGAAATGGCGGGGATTTCACAATTTATGTTTGCCTTTGCCCGGCTAAAGGCAGATATTCTTTGCGCTCACGGGTCGTATGAGTGATATTAATTTGACTTTAAGTCGCTCTCTATGGCAAACGTAACACGTCAACGTAAACGTAAGCGTACGTATGCAATTTACGTGACATCATTACGTGTTAGACAAGTACAAATTACGCGTAAAGGGGAGGGAAAGAGAGGGAAAAAGCAGACGACAATATGAGTTTGATAATGATGAAGCATGGTGTGCTAGTGTGTGTATCTGTATCTATGTGTGGGTGGAATATCAAGATAAATAACTAAGCAAGGACATGTGTGTGTGCCAATGAAACAAAAGTCATCAGACTTAGATATGGCACAGTAGATTGCAAATGCGACAAACGTTCTCGGGACGAAGGACTAAGGACGAAGGATTCAGGACTCAGGACACCAGATGAAAGACAAAGGCAACAAATTTTACTACAGTTCTGGTTGGTTTGGGATTTGGGCTTCGGTTTTTTGGGGTTGGGTTGCTGTTGGTCAAAGCCCAGACATGTCAACAATGCCTGCCTCAGTAAGTTAAAATTGATGAAGTTAGCAGGCACGAGAAACCCTTTTAAATCACTTTTCCTCCAGCACTTGTCAACACTAATAAATGTATTCATATACATACCTCTCAACCCCATTCATCTGACAGTTTTTCAGCCCCAACATTTCATGCTTGATTTGAGTTTAAATAAATTAGATTTCTTTGTGCGGCGGCTGAAAAATGCAAATGTCAGCGGGTGAAAACTTGCAGCAGCCGGCCTGCTCGAGACCGGCAATTAAACTTGTCCTTGTCTAATTGCATTTTGGCCTAAGCCAAAGGGCCAAAGCCAAAGATCCTTGCCCCCCCTCCCACACACACACACACACACACACAAATAGGACAAGTCAAAAGTCGCAGGACTCGGTGCCGAGTTGCCAAGTGCTCTGCTGATAGCGGCCCAAAAAGTTTAGCGCTTTAATTTCTTAGAAATTTGTTCCAACAGAGAGGCAGCAAACAAAGTAACAAACAAAAATGTCGACTTGATTGCGTCGCTGATGGTTTGGTGGGCTCTAGGACTCCAAGTCCGAGATGGGAGCTTCAGTCCTTTGGACCAGGTCCACAATTGTGCGGACAGATTGCCGGCAAGTTGAGCTGAGCTGAGTCGAGAGTTGCTTCAAGTTCCCAATCCTCAGCGGATTAGAAAAGTTTAAATTGTTGCTGGCGATAGAAAGGAGAAAGCGAGGAGGAAAAAGGCGGCAGGGAGCGAAGGCAGCAGCCAAATCGAAGCAGCCAAAGAAGAAGAAACGGATGAATAAAGGGAGCAACGTAACGATTAGTGCTTTCATGTCCTTTGCCAAAGTTTAAAGGTCATCCGGAGGAGGGTCCTGCGCTCGCTGCTGATTTGACACATCAACTTTGTCAAGGTTTTTTGCACCACCAGCGACAGCGACTGTTATGAGCAATGGCTTCTAAAACCCTACCCCCGAAGTCGAAGTCCTGGCAGGACCTCCTAGATATGTGTGTGTGCACTAGCAATTTGTGCAATGGACATTTTCGGGCGCTGCCATTCTGTGATAAGCGCTGCCAGCTGCAAAATGTCTTAAAAGATTGCGGAGTGCACTGACTTTCGGTCCAATTCAGCCCCACAGGCATCCTGCGATGATTGCGAAATGTGTAGCATACTTTTGTGCGATTGTACCTTTTTCAGTTTGGGGAGAGCGAATTCTGTGGGTTCTGTGGGTGGTTGATTTCGAGGGCTTCTCGCCCACACAGCGGGTGGAAAATATTGAAATTACTTTGAAGCTGCTGCATAATGAGCCTGTCAATAAGTTTATCAAAGCAACAACTACTCGGGCCGTGGCCTGACCCAAAAAACAAAGTTGAAGTGCTGTGTAAATTATGCAAATCTTTATCATTCTTTTTCTGCCCTTGGAGGGGTTTGGGGAGCGAGTCGAGGGGACTTGGCTCGATGGGCTGTCACAAACAAGCGTGAAGCTCGACAACTGTGTGAGGGGGCCCAGTAAAAACAATATGGCGCCCTGGCCAGCGAGGCCTGCCCCCTCTTCTTTTTCCATTTCCACCACCCCCGAACCCAAACCCGGCTGACTGCCATTGACAGTTCAACGTTGTTTTGCTATACGCTTTTCCCATTTTCTCTACCTTTTCCAAAGTATTTTTTCGAGGTTCGCTTTGGTTTTTTTTCTTGCTCTCCTTTCTTTTTTTTTGTGAAATGTCAAATTTTTGCAGACAGTTTTGACAGTTTATCGAAGTGCGCCCGTAATTTTTGCTGACGTGTGTTGTAGGTGTTGAAAATAGCATGGGCATGTTTTAGGTGTGAGTGGGAAAAACTTTGGCTGGCTCTGCACTTTTCGGCTGAGTGCTTTGGCACAAAAACTTTCCCCCAAAGGAAGACGAAGAAGACGGGTCAAGTTTTTCGTAATTATTTGTTTTGGGTCACCTATGGAGACTCACAAATTGATTTTCTGGCGGGGAGTCGAGAATTCTACGGTGGGGGGACAAACATGAATATGGCAGGTGATTACTTACCGCTGCGACTTTCATTTTCAGCTGGCTTCAGCTGTAAAGCACGGTTCATCTGCAAAGACAAAAAAGAGAGAGAAAATTAATACATGTTTACACAGGAAAAAAACACATAGGGATCAATTGATATTCGCATGGTAATTTATGAAGTAATCGGTTTACCACTGAATAATGTAATCTTGATATTGAGAAAGGACATGTCTTTGATATCCTCTCTTTTAAACTTCTCTCAAATTGAAGAAGAGAGAAAAAACGTGATAGCGCCTAAATTACTCTGGGCAACTCTCTAGAAAAGGAAAAGAGAGCAAAAAGCAAGATGGCGGGGATAGAAAGAATCGGTACCTAATTTGATCTAAATGAGCATCATATCGTATCCATATTTTTCTCTCTGTAGAAAGAGATTTTGCGTTAGCCGTGTTAGCTGGCAAGTCCATTAAATCATGGTGGTTGGCACTGGCCCCCTCAAATTCAATCAACTTTCGTTGGCGGTCGAGAGGAGGACCTCTTCATAAACACCTCTCCCAAAACACATTTGGCCAGCGAAGCATTTTCAAGCATTTAAATGCCACTCAATATGCAAGCCCATCTCCTGTCGCCCCGTCCTCGTCCTTTTGATCCCGATCCTGCACATTTGCGCTCATTGCCTTTTACCCACGACTGGGCAGCCACATCCTGTGCCGCTTCATGCATCATTAAAGCTTAAATCTCACCCAAGCGACCCATGTCGATTCTGGCCAGCCAACACTTAACGTCCACCTCTCTCTCTCTGCTCATCTGGGATCGGAGTTGGGAAAGGGAATGGGAATCAGAATGGTATTGGGCCTCAAAGTAGGGTGGATATGGTTCTGGGACGGCTACGTGTTGTGGTCACCTTTTGGTTTATGGCAAATGAGTAATATGCCCGTGCCAGAGCACGAAAAATCCCATTAAAAGACGTTCAAATGAAATGCATTAAAATAAAACTTAATTGAGGGCTTTATACGGAATGTTCGGATGGGTTGGTATGTTGGTCGGATGGTTGGTTGGTTGGCCACCCCCCAAAAACCGCAGAAACCCGAGCAAATCAATAATCAGCCAGAAGGAGAGACCCTTTCTACATATATCTCTCTCCCAGGTGTAATTTATTTGCACCACACACACACACACAGCGAGGCAGTGCCAAAAGGGGCGGCTACTGGCACGCCCCTTTGTTTCCTGGCCTTAGATTGGCTCATCACCAGAGGTCCTGGGCTCGAGTCCCTGTCATTAGCCACGTGGAACCGCATGGAAGTCTGTCGTCTCATCGCCTGCCGCTTGTCGCATGAATATTTTATAATCAGCCATTAGTTTGCGGCAATTGAAAATGATTGAAGCTTTTAACTGCAAAATTCAATTGCTTTATATAACCGTGAGTGGGTGTGGGCGAGGACGAAGGGCCTCAGTGTATTATGAAATATTTAATGGTGTAGTTCGCTAGCGGATTCGTTTCGTGTGCCTTTTTTTCGGAACAATCCATTAGTCAGAGGCGAGTAATTAAAATTGCGATTTATGCACGCGCATGGAGCCGAGTTTTTGGGGGCTCTCTTGTTTGTAATTCAATTATGTTAATGATTGGACAACATTTACCGTATTTACATTAATGCATAATGAATGAGAGGAGGCCCTGTGCTTCGATGTCGTTTTTTTTTTTTTGTTAATGGCAACTGCAACTGGGGGTCCGCTAAACACGGCCAAACGGCAATTAAGTGCATTTCTCTGTCTGACCAGGGGAATGTCGGAGCTACCATCACTCCTCTTGGCCAGACAACACACAAATGCGCTTTTGCCTTTGCTCAAAGCTCAGCTGGATAAATTAAGTGGTCGATGAACTGAAGCCTTGTTGATTTTATACGCCATGTTGTTGACAGCGGGGAATGGTAAAGGGGATACGTGGTGACGCCGCAGAATTTAAACCAATGTTTAACCGAAAAATGTTCATTTAGTCGCACGTCCTGCAAGAGGGATGCTCGTCCTTGTGCTGCTGCTGATGAATGATTGATGTGGCGCGGTTTAATAAATTGGAAAATGTTTTCAGCTCAACTTGAGCTCGGCATCTCAAAGGCAAAGGGAGCTAAGCTAAATGCAGGTTGTGCCCTCTGACGAGCACTATCCATTCTCTGGGCTTTCGACTACCGACTTTGAATTTTTTTTTATATTTTTTGTGAAGGCTTTATCAATGCTGTGGAAGCCCGCAGCTGGCTGCCACATCAATTGGCTGGCGAAATCAGTGCAGCCTGCATGCACATACATATACCTACATATTGATTGGGCCTGGTCTGCTTTACCCTAGGCTAATGAACTTCTGGCCATTTATGAAGAGTCAGAAAAAAAATGCTGCAAATTTCGTGGAAATTTCTGAAAATTTAACTTGTTCTCTCTGGCTGCTCGGACTGCCTTCTAAGGCATCTCTGACTCTGCACAAAAGTCTGGCTAATTATTAGAGCCAGAAAGGGCTTCCACACTCTGCTCCTTTTTTTGGCCGCGTAATTAGCGCACATAATTTGAAATTTAAATGTTGCCAAAAGCCGAAGCCTTTGAGAGTCAAAATGTTAATTAAATCTGGTTCTCTCTTTCTCCCTTCTTTTTTTGGAGGGGGGGAAGGCGGGAATCAAAAGATGCCTGCCTCGACACAATTAGCCTTCACAATTGCTTATGACAAAGTGTCGTTGTGGGTGGCTTTTGGGTGGCAAAGATGTTGCAGTCGACAGTGGAGAGTCGACAGGCGCCAGTGGCAACGTTAAACCGCAAATTTTAGCGCCCCAGCAAGTCGAGCATGACGAGTTCGAGGGTTCGTGGAGGGGTCGAGAGGTCGAGGGGCCGAGGGTCGAGACTAGCCGCAGTGTCGCCGCCTACGCATATGCAATGCCAATGCCTGAAAGTGCCAACTTGGCCAAGTGCTCTGTGGGCCCTCCCCACTTTGGGTGGCTGCCCTGGGTGCATGGACCCATAAACTGCGTTAGTTTATGATGCCCCAGCGCTAAGTGAGCAAAGCGAAATACGCAGAGAGACAGCGCCAGAGATCCAGAGATCCAGTCAAGCCGTAAGTGCCTTCCTAAAATCCCCACACAACTCTACACAGAAAAAAAACAGGTACGGATCAAATTTATTACTAAAAATGTTAAACTGATATTGAGAAATGTAGCTACATGGATTTCCTCTCTTTAAAAATACTCTCAAATCAAAAATTTGTTACTAATGAATAGTGTAAATTTGATATTGAGAAATGGTATTTCCTAGATTTCCTGTTCTTGAAAATTCTTTAAAATGAGAAAAGGAATATTATGAACTCCCCAAAATAGAAAAAAGGACCCCTATCTTCAAAGAATTAATACTGAATTCAATCAAAATGTTCATCATATCCGATCAATGTTTTTCCATGTGCATACTATACCATCCTATACCATCCCATACTACTAGCCTTTGCAATTAGAATGCGGCGGATTGAACCACCCAGAGCACAAAAAGCCGGAGAAAGAGCTTTCAGAACGCTTTGGTCAGTGGTGTGTTGTTGTTTTTATGCATTTCACTGGTCGAACTACATAAAACGGAACAACGAAAATGCAATTAAAACTACGTTTTATGGCTTTGTTATGGCGGACGGTCCTTTCGCCTTTCTCCATTCGCCTTTCTCCACTGAGCGCACATGAAGAGCGATTTTTATGATGCTTTCTCCACTCGATGATGATGATAGTTTGGAAAATGGTTTCGAATTGAGTGGCCCCGGCAACTTTTGTTGATAGAAAAGTAATATTTTATGGGGTTAGCTTGAGGGTAAACTGTCTGTGGTGCTGGTGGTTTCATAGGTTTGCTTATTGAAAACGCCGCTCGGTTCGCTTCTTTTCTAACAAAAATCATCAAAGTTTTATGCAAAAGTTTTTTCGAGCTGCTGCTTGTGGACACAGATACTTTCTCTCTCTCTCTCTATCTCTATTTCTTCCTCTATCTCCCTTTGGAGAAATTTGTCACTGGCAAAGCACCTAAAAGTAGACAATGTTGCCTCAAGCATCTGTCATGTGTGCGGAGTGGGCGGAAAAGAGAGGTTGTTCCAGAATCCAAAATGCAGAACCCACAATCCACCAGCTGGAGGTAAAAGCAAAACAAACTAACGAGCTAGCTAGGAAAACAAAAGCTTGTAGAGCAGCTACTCTCCGCTCTAACAACCTGCCATAACTGCAGCTTAATCAAAAGTTTTTCACTGCCTGCTCAGCCACAGAGATTCAGCTCCAGCTGGAGGGCAAGCAGCCATAACCATCCAACCATCTGAACAACCGCAACTGTATCATCCTTCGTGATCCTGCTCCCAGGCTCCCAAACTCCCATTCCCCATCTCCCATTCCTTTGATACTAATCAGTGGCTGCTTCTTCCACTTTTTATGCTGTCTGGCCTGGTCGGGGCCACGTTCAATGGAAAATATCTATATTCTTTATGTATCCCAATGTATGAAATATGGGTAGTCTATATAATGGCTGTTGCAGGGCTTTCCCTTGGTGGGAGTTTGCAATTAGCAAGTGGCAATTAAAGTTGTGGCATTTATTGGTTCATATATTATCCAGTGGGCCAGACACAAAAAGCTGTTAATAAGTGGCGAAAGAATAAGAAACAAAGAGCAGAAATCGTTTAATAAATCTTTAAGTTGTATCTTTAAAAAAACCCACACCACACCTGTTTCCCAACTCACAGCGTATTTCATTCAAGGCACGACACTTGACTGTCGTATGACACTTGAGTTCCTGCTCCTGTCCATCAGCCTGTGGTCGCCCCACCCTTTTTTGGCTGACACAAAATATGCAAATAAATTACTAATAACCTCAGAATGTAACCCTTGCACGGAAGCAGTTGGTATTTTAGGGGGGCGAGTTGTATTCCTGATTCATAATTCAAATTTTACGCCGCAATAAACAAAAATGCCTAAAATTATGCAACACAACGCCCATGAACATTGCTGAGCAAGTCATAAATTATGTAAATTTAATTTTACGCCCCCCACCGCGGCATCTATATGTAAGTATATACTACGTGTACATATGTATGTACGGCCACGCCCACAGTCAAGTCAACCACAAAATTGTAAAATGCGCGTTCGTCCCGCAAAGAAGAAAGTATAGGCAAAGGAACGTTATTATTATGTAAATAATTAATGGCGTGTAATTATCTAAATTTCGGACAATTAGAAAAAATTAACACACACCGACAAAGCGAACCAAAAACGAGAAAAACACGCGGCAGTGCCAGAAATTTATGACATTTTTATTACGCCAAATATGATAAAAAAAATAGGGAATGGAAATGAAAGCGAAAGGGAAACTCCATATAGAGCATGTCCTTTCACTGGCTTTTCCGGGTTTCCGTTACACATTTAACGCCATTTTAACGCATGCTAATGACCATCTAGGCCCGGTCCTGCCCCACAAAAAATACTTTGTTTACTTTCGAAAAATACGAAAACGAGAGAGGAAACGAAATATGAAACAAGGTGTAGCCCTTTGAAAGGTTCGCCATTAATTAGCCAAACTTCGAGCCCAATGTCAGGTCAGACAAACATTAGTTTTGGTAATTTATTAGCAGGCCGGAATGCCCAGCGAAAGCTAATCAATACTTTCAGTGGGCAGACGAGCCTCTTCCAAAAATTACTAATTAGCCTGAAAACGGTCGAGTCAGTTGCTTTTGAGTGCGGTGCCATTAGGAGGGGTTAATATTATCGATTTGGATTGCGTAATGTGTTAAAGGGTCTTTAAAAGATAAAAATCCATTTGAAATATTATGTTTAGGTGTCTAAAAGTATGCAGGGAATAAATGAAACGCTTCTTTTTGAATGAGTTCATTGGATCACTTGGGTTCTAAAAATATTGTTGCATACTTTTAGACATTTAACATTTTAATCAAAGCGGATTTCAAGCCCCAAATATTTTTAAGCAACCCATCTTCAAATTTTTAAATTTAAAATAGGAGTATTTATTCAATCATCACCTCATAAAAATTGTAAGTTACTTGGTGCGTGCTTTAATTAAAAGCCACATGGGAAGTGAATTCCTGAACTACACTTGCTGGTTTGTCGAAATTTAAATGCCTGTATTTTTGGGGCGATGACCCAATTGATGGCTTTGGTTTTCAGATGGGGCAGCATTGAACGCATACCTTTAAGGGCAATCGAGAAGAACGAACAAACGCTCAGCCCATCCCTCAAGTCCCGTCCACATCCCATCCAAAACCCATCAGCTTGTGAAACGGCAACATGGAGAATTTTTGCTGCATACCAGCAGGCGCGCTAGAAATGCTTACAAATTATATAAGGCATCGAGGAGAAGGATGAGCAGAAGGGGTCCTTCAAGTGGGTGGGTTGGGATTGGTGAAAGCGAAGGGGAAGGGGGCGAAGCTGGGCCCAAACAACGCACTCAACTGTGAAAATGTCTGTTAAGGGCAACAAACACGCACTCATGTGTATTTGCCAGTGTGTGTCAGTGTCTGAGCGTGGGCTACCTAGCCTGTCAACAGAATGACAGTATATATACTATATATACCTAAATTTATACATGTGTGGACCCATACGCCCACCCCAACATGTACATATTTTCCATGTGCCCCGCCTTGGCCAACTGTCAATTGAGTTGGCATGTTGGCAGCCTCTTGACTTTCAGTCTAATGTGAATTCCTCATAAGCATGATAAGCATAAATATCCATTTGGACAGCTTCGCAGGCTCACAAAAAATTTGATTGAAATATTGCCAAGTCAGGAATCGGAATCGGAATCAGGTTTTCCCCCCCCATCTATCCTAATGCCCGGCACGTATTTTAATTGATTCGTGCCGCACAAGGAGCCGCAGGAGTGGCATCAGCGGCAGCTCATTACATGTCATGATGAAGGCGCCGATGCTCGGGTTGCAGCAAATTGAAAAACCCATGCCAAAAAAAATAAATCAATGGCAATGCAAACAGCACACAAGCCCAGGCACAAACACAAACGCAAATACAAAGGCAAACAGAGCAAAAGGATACTCGATATTTGCTCTACGGGTTTGATGTCTGATGATGATGCTACATTTATTATTAACTTGAAATGATTTCGGGCAGTCGAAGCCCGCCCTGCGGTCCGCACTCTCCTCGTCGAGGTGACGACGCAGCGATTGAATGCACGACTGCATCACAGGACTCGCAGGACTGCATGTATCCGTATCGCCAGGACTCGTATCTGTGTATCTGTGTATCTCCGCATCCGCGTATCCCTGTATCCGTGTATCCGCCTCTGTGTGTACACGTGTGAGTTCAATTGGAAAATCGTGTGCGGCATACGGCAGCGTGTTTTTGTAAATAGCAATCGCGTACGTTTCTCAGCAGGCCGCCTGTGTACACTTGAAAATGTATCTGTGGAACACATAGTGTACGTGTAACTGCAACTCTTACCGCCGCAGCGGCAGTTGATGAAATCAGGCGAATTCATATTTCATATTAAATTTTAAAAGCCCTGCCCCGAGGCGCGATGAAGGGATATGGTCGGGGATTCGAGAGAAACTGCGGCTAAGAAAGGATCATAGCCCAGGAGGTAATGCAACTCAAATGGGAAATGGAAATTGCACAGAAATAATCACACTTTAATTTTGAATTTTACCTTTTAATTTTTAAATATAATGAACTGTATTTTAAATTGTTAAATATGAAAACTATTTTAGAAAAAGTATAGAATTTACTTAATTAGAATTGATTATTTGGGAATTGTAGGTATTCAAAGTATGTTTGAACATTATTTATAATAAATTGTAATAGTATATTGAATATTTAAAAATTCAGCTAGGGCTGTACAAAAATAAATTACAATTATTTTAATTTTTTCTAAAGCTTTAATTGTAATGAACAGGATTTAAGCGAAATATATAATTTTTATAGTGTGGTTGAATACCATTTCGATTGGATCTTTAATGGATTTATACAAAATATTCCAACAAAATTTTTATTAAATTGGAACTGGAAATAAAACATGATATGTTTGAGTAAACGGAAGTACCCAGTTTGATTTTTTTTAAATTTAAAAATTCCCATCATATCCAGCAAAAGGGATCTGTTGAAATAATTCACCCTTTCGAGCAGTCCCAACCCATTTATGTCCAGATCCTTCAGCCCCAGCATTCCCTGTCCATGGGTCTTTAAATTTAATTTTCCGAGAGAAAACTCTGTGTGCTTAGCATACAACACAAAAAATAAACCGCTTAACATGGCTTTGAGCAGTGCAAATAGCACAAACGCATTGAGCGCATGCAAATGACAACACGACACGCCCACGCACACATGCTCAGTTCTCCAGTGTGTGTGCGTGTGAGTGTGTATTTGTGTGCGCATAAGTGAAGTATATCTTTGTAATCCGAAATGCTCAAGGCGTGCAAATATTCAATTTTAAATATGCAGTCCCCTCTGGAAACCCCCTCCCCTGACCAAACATTAAAATAAAAACGAAGCATTGACAGCAGTTCTCCTCTTCTTCTATATATTTTCTATCTCAAACTCTGCAGCTCGTCATCTCTTTCTGGCCTTAGCAACTAAATGTCATAAACACAATGTCATGACAACTTTTGAAATTTGAATTTCAAAGCAAAAATTTCTCTCATTTATTCATTTGCTCAGTCATTCATTGCCATTTATTTTATTTGCCATGCCTTGCTGCCCGGTCTTCATATATGTGCGAAATTGGTTCCTGTCCATGTCTCAATTTTCCTCCTCCTCCTCAAACTTTAGGATCCCCAAAAATTCCTTGCGAGCACAAGTTCTTAACACGTCTTTGATCTCGGAGGCTGTCAATATGGCAGAAAGAGGCTGCTGAACTAGGCGTAGCGACCCGAAAATCGTATTAATTTAGATTTCATTTAGTCCTGTCCCTAGGGTCAGTAATAGTTCCTTTTCCGAGAGACAAAAACCCAACTCAGTGGGGAAAATTAAGGACGTTACAGTGCGTACAACTTGATTTTATGATCAAAGTGGCTTAGATATGATGGGCTTTAAAACTTTAAGATTTAAGGTTTTCCCTCTTTTGACCTTAGGCCTTCATTATCGGGGTTGGTTTCCGCATCTGTAATTGCTGGGGTTAGTTTTTCCTCTACGAGGGTTGACTGCATTTGAACTTTACTTATTTTTTCCGCTCGGCCTTGTTATTATTTTAATAAGCAATTCGATGTTGCTACTCAAAATGCTGCCACGTGTCCTGTGACATGGTGTCTTAGTTTTGGGTTTTGTTGGTGTGTCGACGGCAAACAAAACTGGAGTTTTTTGTGTATTTATAATTAAGGGGCGGACTCATAAGTGCAGACGGTGAGAAAGTGCAATGTGCGAGGCAAAGAAGTCAGGGGGAAATGGTAAATCAGATTATCTCCTCGAGATATCAGAGAACAAATGGAACTTGAGAACCGCCTGCTGTTGCCCTATAAGAAACATTATATTTGGTTCATTATAATCTCGTACACATTTGTTTATCACTTTGCCTCATTTTCACCTTCTCGTCCTTGTCCTTTGCCCTTTGTCCTTTGCCCTTCGTCCTTTACTCTTAAAACTCGAGTTCTCTGGCACTGATTCCCTCTGATACCCACTTGAGCCTCGCAGAGATCCGAAAGTTTATTAAATATAAATTTATAACACGCACATGTGGCCCCTTCTTGTCAAACGGAAAACAAACAGAAGTCAAGTTTGCAGGGCCCCCCCTTGAAATGAGTGGAAGAGCCACCCCTGGTTTCTCCGGGTGGCTGGCTCTTCTCGCCTTTTGCCATAACTTAAATAAATATGCAAACATTTCGTCACATTCCGCCCACGCCCACTTTTAATTTAAGCCCACTTAACACCTCATAAAACCGGCTACGTTCTGCCTGAATAAATGAATGACTGAATGAGTGAATGACTGGATGAACGAATGGGGCCCCCGAGTGAGTGACTGACAGTTGCAGAGTTCCTCCTCTGTTTAATATAAAATATACACATTTTATACATTTTAATTTTTACATTTAACAACTTCCAAGCAATTAGCTCGAAAGGGTTGGTCCTCTAAGCCCAGCCACCCCATTTTACCGCTCTGTTCAGAGTCCTGGCTCTTGGTTGATTGCTACTCTTGGCAAATTAAACTTGAAAGTTGTAAAATTTCCCTTGTCATTGGCAAGGACACGTGCGTGTCAAACGGGCTGCAAGCCCGGTGTTTGGAAATCCGGCATTTGGCAACCCAACCCCCAGTTGTTCTCGTAGCTAAATTAAAATGTAAAAATATCTTTGTCATTTCGGAGGGAAAGAGGTTTTGTTTTTTGGAAGTTGCAAAATTCATTAGGCTGCAATTCGAATCCTTTGCTTTATTTTCCAACCATTGATTTGTGTGCTTTGGGCGACCGAAATTACCACAATTCAGTGAAACAGATGTGGGCTGTGAGCTCTGAGCTGATCTGGGCTTCATTCGCAGCCCATAACAATTGCTGTTTATGCTGATTTTTATGCCCCCTCAAGACACACACTTGCCGCCCAGGTCTGGCTATGAATAAGTAAGTAAGCGGCGAGGTTTTCCTTCTGGCCTCCACATTCAAATGTTGTCCTGCCGCTCTCCACCAGCTTATTTGCCATGTAATCTTAAGCGACAGGCATTTGTTTACTTATTTATGCACTTTCTCCTCACACTCGAACTCGCACTCGAACTCCCTTTGCCCATAAAGGTTAGCAACTTAAAAATCACAATGGGGGCTTTGACTCTGCCATTAGATGGGATATGGTCTGGGAATCCCTCTTTGGGGTATCTCTTGCTTTATTTTTATGCGCTTCGTGTGAGATTTTTATTGTGTACACACAGAGGACTCAGGACTCAGGATTCAGGACTTGGGACTCCGAGACAGACGCTATCTTTGCCACGTTTGCTTTTATTATTTAATGGAGCACAAAATGCATTTCACTCTCCTGCTTATTTGCTTTCCTGCCGCTTTTCTGATCCTTCGACTGCTTAGGCGTGCGGTTTTCTTTCGTCCTTTGAGAGGGGGAACTGAGATGGCCCAGGCAGGCATGCGAAATTAATAATTTATATAGGAAAATGTGCGTTAAGAGCGGCAAAATGAGAGGCGAGTGGCGCAGAGTGTAGCCTGTTTGTTTGCCAAATGGCTAAGGACAGAGGCGTTGGGCTGTTTGCCAAGGTCATAAGTAGGACTTGCCGAGATTCCCCCAACCCATCTGCACCACCATCTCCACCATCTCGTTCATCGTAATTTGCTTAATAAAACGCGGTGTGGCATATTGCATAAAATATAAGGCATTCCCTTTGTTTTTCTTCCGCCTTTGCGCAATTTGTAAATTGCAAACCAGATTTCTCTCGTTTCGCGAACATCTTTGCTGGCTGTCGCTTTTCATTTGAGACTCCACTTGAAACGTTGCACTTGAGGGTGGTGCGGCAGTCAGGATGTCTGTCTCTCGAAAAGGAGTCAAGTGGATGTTATGTGCATAAATTTCCCCAGAACCCAGACTCCAGGGAGACTTTTTTTGCCTGGCAAAAGGCCCTGCGGCTGCGAGTATTTTTATGGAGCAGCCAAATGTCAAATTTATGCATATGAATGTTTATGGCAGATCCGAGAGGGATTACGATACGATAAGTCATACGAAAGGCATACCCTTTGCTACCCTAGGAGAGGCAGAGAAAAAACATCCGGCAAAAGTCAATTGAAGTTGTAATGAGAACTGAAATGGCTAGCAATTAAAGGTGATGGTGGGTAAATTTTTATGCCAGGATCTGCTGTCCTAACGCCCGATTTCCCCGCCATTTTTCCATGGTTTTACGCATGCCGGAGGCTCAAACACTTTGCATAACATTAAGCAGCCTCACTTCAGTTTTTATTTCGATTCAGATTCCCTTCCGTTCTCGCTTCTTTTACTTTCTGGGTTCAGTTTTTTTTTTTGTATTTTTGTGGGTCTCTGTGGTCGACCGCAGCTCCATAAAATATGCACCCAGACTCAAACACTCACACACAACAAAGTGAAGTATGCAAAATGGAGGGAAAACTGGGTAGAGTCTGTGGGTGGTGTGGCAAAGCGCCTAAAAGCATATTTCAATTAAGCTATCACCTTGAATTATTCTCACGAGCAATGGCACTCACACACACACACACATATAGAAACGCCAGCGAGAGTTCCGCCTAAAAGCAGACTACAATATTTTTTTATTTTTAATTTTAATGTTTTCATTCAACGCCAGCGGAGAAGAAGAAGCAGAACGTTAAAACCGCTCGTCAAAAATTTGCATTTAAATGAGGCGCAGAGGCGACTGACTGACGGGCCTGTTTTCCCATTTCCCATTTCGCTCCTCTCCTTGAAAGTGGAAATTTTTATGATTGCGGTGACTGCCAAATTGTCAGTGGATAAAGGCGAGTGTGTTAGTGTGTCTGTATACGCGTGGGTGTGCCTGCTGTGCCAGTGTGTGCGTTCATAAAATGTAAATATTCTCTCTCTTGAGGGGTCAGTGAACACACAAAAGTCACTTTGCCTTACGAGCAGAACTAAATGTTAGCCCTCGCGAATTCTTCAGATCCAACTGATAAGGCAAGCCAATAATGGCCATATTCCATTTCAATCAAACAGGGAGAAAACTCCTTTTTGGCAGGCTTAAACTCGTCCGAAAATCACAATTAAAAGGCAATTTCGAATAAACAGGATACACAGCGCTCCTCTGTGTGGGTTATGCAGAAATTGCTCAGCTCACACACGCATACTCAGACGGTTCATCCTTCATCCAGGGATTTTCCCCCCCGCTCTCCTTTGGCCAAAAATTTTTGGCATAAATGCCATAAACAGTTTATTTAGCAACGGAAAATTAACTGCAGAATGCTGCCAAGCCCCCGGAAAAAAAAGAATGTGTAAGAGCCACTGGCAGACAGACGGGGACTGATGATGATGCTACCCAAGTCAACCGTATATGGCCTCCGCTCGACGCTTTATGACGTTTTACTTCATGTGCAGCTTCATAATTAAGTGACTCCCGTGGGGAATGGGATGTTACGGGATGGTATGGGTTCAAACCCCACCCAAAACTAGCTCAAGATTCCGGGGAAGGGGCAAGGCGTCCACGGTAGACACTCGGGGGAGCTTTTAGTTTTGAGCCACGTGAGTAGCATCATCGCTTGGGCTTCGCCATAAAAACAAGCCCCAAACGAGGTCAACTGAGGGCACTAAAATGCATTTGCTTTATATTCCTGTACACAAACATATATATATTGGTCCTGGTGGAGGAAATGGCATGGCAATGGAGCAAAAAGGATATATATATAGAGAGATAGCTGGGATAGACTGGGAGGTGTATACAGTTAAAGACGCACATAAAAAGTGTTAGCAGCTCGTTTTGTGTACTTACTAATTTGATGGCTGGTGGTATTAATGGATGATGGCAACTTACCTGCAAAGACAGACAAGGGAGAACACGGAAATGTTTAATATTAAGTGATATGGCAGTGAGTGGGTAGGAAAATTGGCTAAAGTATAATTAAGTCATTATGAGTGCTGGGGGGTGGAAAACGAAAACTGTAATTAGATATGATGGGCGATAAGACTAAAGTATATTTCCTCCAGGAATAAACTACCGAAAGAAAACCCCCTTTAAAGTCTGGGTCACGATTTCCAAGCTCAAGCTCGAGTTTCCACCAAAAATTGATTATTGCAAACACTTTAACACGCCCAGGCACAGGGCAAAGTTAGCCCAGGGCGAAAACCAGAGAAAAAAAATGTCATAAAAATTCTATTTTCGTATAAAATTTCGAAAGTAATCTAATAAATATTGATTTTCATTCGTCATCGCCAACGACGATGTCGATGTCGATGGCGATGGCGATGGCGACGCTTGGCGACAACAACATCATCATCAGCACCACAGGGTCACTGGGATGGATTGGTGTGGTTCGGTTTTGGAATGGGGATGGGGATGGTATAGGGAATGGGGGCTGGGTGGTATGTAACCCTACACGGGGACACGACATCACGGAGCGCCACACAGGCGTAGTCAATAGTCGTTATTTGATATAGTCGCCAGACCAACAACAAGCTGGCCATGATGAAACGTGCCTGGGACCGCCACGGCCGCCACTGCTGACCAGGACATCGGCCAGGACATCAGGAGCCGGAGGAGCTGACCGCACGTAGAGCGAGTCCTTTGGCTGCAAGGGATGAAATCATGCGCGCAACTCGTTTTCGGTCAAGCAAGCCGGCACACAAAAAAAAATGGGGAGTGGTGGATGGACGACGGTTGGTTCGTAGGTTTGGGGCAAACAGTTCATTCAATCATTCAAATGTCCTTTGAACTATAAAAATACATGACACTAATAAAGAAAACGAACAAATGACACGACACCGGGCGCTCTCTCTCGAGGTGGAGCAGCCCAAAATTGCTATTTAGAGCAATTTATAAGCATACTTTGAGGCGCCCTTAGCGCCCCCGGCACACGATATTTGACATTTACGAGTGAGTCCAGTTCCTTCCTAACATCCTTGCCTCCACGGGAACCATAAATTTCCTTCCAGCTATTTATTGCATTTTTATGTAAAATGATCCTAACGGTAAACCTATACACGTTTCTCCCTTTTTTATTTTATACTTTTGAAAAGTTGTTTATGGGGCCACGAGAAATCGAATTGCTGGTCGTGTTTCACGAAACCTGGGCGGCACGAGAACAATTTAAGCAATTAAAGGTGAGCCAGAAGAGGTGTGGGGCTTCCAGGATTCTCGTGGCTGATTTTTACAAGAATTTCCTATTCATTCGCCGACCAGCATTGCATACTTTTTCGGGGGCTTTGGCATGATTTATCTAGCATCCGCCACGTCTGCAGCGCATTTTTATGGCCATATGCTCAACTCTGCCCTCGATGGCCGTAACAACAATCGGGAAAACGCAAAAGCAGAATCAAAAGCCACAACAACTGGGCACTGGCACACAAATCAAAACAACGCACACAGCGCCTAAAAAGCTGCTGAGGTTAGGGGTCCGAGGTCCTGGGGGCCGTAAACTACATGGAAGGCTTTCTTCGCCGCGTCTGGGCCCAGGCCCATGTAATCTCTGTTGACCATAAAGATTTATAGACTATTGTGTGTCGTTCACGCGGCCGCCGCAGCAGCGGCAGCAATGAAAGGAAACTTTTTGCAACTTAGCGCCAAACTTTATGCAATAATTTATATATATTGGGCGAGCGCCGGTCTTCGGCTATATAAAAATGGTAAAAGCAAAACAAAACGGGGGAAAACAATATACAAAAAAGGGAAATAAATATAGGACCAGAAAACGCAATGCCGACGACCTACACAAAAGGCATTACCTAAAATAGTCGCTGAAGCAAACAAAGGACGAAGGAACCCCCACAGCCAAAAGGACGAGGGTTGAGGAACTGCACAAGAAGTTGATGGAAAGACATCATCCACCTGGTAAGTCGAACTGATCATACTCTGGAGAATTCACAAATAGTATAAACTTTTAGCATCAAGTTCTTTATATCATCAACGATAACAGATGATGGATATAAATAAACGTCGAACTGGGGCAAGTTGAAAGGTTTTAAAACTTTATTGTCTAGCATCTTGCAAAACTTTACGGCCATTACCCCGGAAAACAGAGATATTTGTGAACTTGGTATGGGACTTTGGGTTGTTAAGAAAAATCAGACTTTCTTTAAATTTCAGATGATTTTTTGGTTTCTTTAAGTCAGTACTTTTTAGTATTTTGAATAGTAAGATGCTTATGTTGGTATTTGCTAGGATACTAAATATTGTCCCCATTTTTTCATGACTAATGATACTCTTTTTTAAAACCATAATTCAAAATATCATAAGATGGTCCCAGGTTCGTGACCCACTGCTTATATTATGTTATATGTTCCTTAATAAATGTGTAATATTAAATTTTTAGTATTTCTTTTAGGATAATTTACCATTTATTTTAAAGAACCCAGGTTCGAATCCCCTCGTAGTGGTAATAGTGGCAAACCACAATTACTACCCCATTATTTCGATGTTCTAACGAAATGATAAATTCAATTTTGATAATCGAAGCCATCGTTGAGCCAAAAACTTGCAAATTATCCCAGATAAATCTCGACTACCCCGCGACCCTAAACAAGCGTAACCAGGTTCGCTGCATATCGTTCCAAGTTGGCTGTGGCGCGATAAAAAATTAAAAACTTCCTCCTTCGATACACCGCTTAGGTGTGTGGATCGCGGGGCAAGGACTAAAAGGAGGAGGAGGTCCTGGAAAAACGGGAGAGCGCGCCAAGTGTAAAAAAGGAAAACTTTTCAATGAGTTTTTCCTGTCGGCGTCGGCGGCGTCGTCCTCGGTTATGAGCCCCCCCCCCCCCCCCCTGCCGCAGCCACTGTCCCAAAAGCCCCCTTTGAATACAACAACACCCCCTGCGCACCCCCCTGGCGGTTTATTGTTGTTTGCGTTTTAAATAGACTCAAGTGTTGTTGGTAGCTGCCGGTTGCAGGCATTGTCTGAAGTGCGTTTGCTACTAGGGATCCATTGTTGTTGCCGCTGGCGGCTGACTGCTGGGATGCTGCTGTCCTGGGGACTCGAAATCAATCGATAGTTAATGGAAAATCGTTATTAATGAAAAGTTTACGTCTATCTCCCTCGCTCTCTCTCTGTGAAAAGCCGGCAATTGAGCGTTCACTGAGCCATGGCAAAATGGTTGATAAAGTGCAGAAAGCAATAAAAAGGAGAATGGGAGCAGCCAGAGAGAGCGCTACATTTAAGTAGCAAAGTTTTCCTCTTCTTTTTTTTTTTACTCGTAATTTCATTTGAGTGTGAAAAGTTGCACGCACATGGCGAAAAGTTCAGGAGGGGTGGGGGGGGCTCTAAAAGGAAACCCCTCCGTTTTTTGTTGCTGCATATTTTCCAGAGCATAAATATTTTATGCATGCAACAAAGGCAGTCAAAACACAATGGCCAAAAAAGTTCGGTGAAGGCGACTTGCTCTGTCTGTTTGTGAGGCATTTGCACCTCTAACAAAGCAGGGTTTTTCCTACTTTCTTTTTTTAATATTATTTCTGATTGAGGAACCCGCAAAAGTTTTCCTTTCTTTTTTTATACCTATGTATATTTCGCATCCTTCACTCTCGATAGTTTAATGGCAGTTTAAGTAGTTTGACAGCGGTGAAAAGAAGGTAGAGAAAGGGACCGGGGGAAATTGATTTGCGCCAGGAACTCATTACGACCGCATCGCGATGAACTCGGATCACGCAGGACATAAATAAGAAGGGATATACTAACCCTGTTCCGCTCGGAATGGTTTTGTAATCACATCAGGCTGGCCAAGGAGTTGCAACATTTTTCGGGGGTGGCTGATTTATTGCAACAACAAAGTTTTATCATGCATATTTTATGCGTGTAAATGTTGCCGTCATAAAATGCCTCCTCGAAGAGGTCCTTTCGCACGCATGTGTGTAGGTGGGAGTACGAAATGGATGGTTGGTATGGTATGGGTTCATTCAGGATGTAACATCGCCCTTTATGCGTACGAGTTGTAATGGCGGCCAATAAAGCAGCCATTCAATGGCAGCAAATTGGCATTTTATTAGCGCAACCATTGCTGCCACACACACAGTATACACCACTAATTTGGCTCGTACTTCTCGCGTATGTCATAATAAAAATGAGTGTTGAAAACTTTTAACAAACGACCAAATACCAGCCGCAATCCCCTCACCCTTACCATCCCCCTGCCATCGATCGATGTCCTGCCTGTGGGTGCAAAAGGATGTCGTCCTGCGCTTTGAGGTCGTCGTCGTCGTCGCCGCCGCCGCTGCCTCGGATTTCGCAATTCGCATTTAAGGCTGGGAGGGCATAACTCAAAGTTTACTCAAGTTACTTGCGCCAGCGACAAGACAGAAAACTTTGTACTTTACATCATTAAAAAGTTTCGCTTTCTCCGCTATTTTTTTTTTGCTCTCTTTCTCAGTCCCTGTCTCTGTCTCCGGTTTTGCAGTTCTTCCCGGGGCTTTCTCGGCAACTTTCCGGCCAAAGACTGACTTCGACTTTGATTGTGATTCAGGCTCTGACTGGGGAGCTTAGCAATTGACAGTTGGCCATCAATCGGTGGCAAAGGCAGAGCCCAGGAATTTAAAAGGGACCAAAAAGGACTCAAGATCTCTGTGGCTGATAACTGATTAAAGGGAATCCCCTGGTACTGCCAGACTAACAAAAAAAAAAAAGGAAACAGAACTGCATTCACTTAGGCGTGAGCTGGAATTCCCGTAATAAACGAGCGCGTAATAGAAAAAATCCCTGCCTCCTGGGGAGGCGAACAACAAATAAATAGTTGCAATGCTCCAGTTTGCTCTACGCTCTGGTTGGCTGCCTGCCACTGGCCACATTCTGGGCTCTAAGGGTTGTGGCAAGGGGGCATTTCGGGGGCTCCGGGAAAGTCCCCAGTCTCATAGTTGGCAGCAGCACTAGTGGTTGCCTTTTTGTGCCCATGCGCATGGAAAATAGTTGCACAAACTTGCACAGAGCACAAAAAAAGGATATAAACGAAGGCATGAAATGTAAGGGGAGCAAAAAAAAAAGGACTACCAGCAAAGGAGGAGGAGTTCCCCGGCTTAGAGTGTCCTGCTTTTGTGTATCTGTGTTGGTGCCCCATTGTCACTTGGCAAGTCTCCACCTCCAGCGAATGGCACAAGATTTGCATAAAATTCTCGGTCTCGGACAGCACATGTGACTGCCGGTGGATGTGTGGCATTAAAGTGTTGCGCCCTGGCAATTATTAAGTTTTCTCTCTTTTTCTTGCCAACAATTGCAGTTGTTAGCCCACTAGGTTCCGCTCCGTGTGAATTATGTGCAAGGGCATGCACCGCCGAACACAAGGCGGCATATTAGTGACAATTTAGCGGGAAGGTCCTGGGGCCAGGACGAGGAAAATAGGCGGCTGTGCGTGTGCGTCTAGCGTTAAATTAAGCCCGCCAGCAGGACAATAGAAGGTGCGAGAGAGGACCCAAGATTAGTGGCAAAAAAGCCGGAAAATTGAATGTGGATTAGGTGTGAGCCAGTGGATGAGGTTTGGAGTCCAAGGGAATAGACTTACCAAATGATCTCAATGCTCTATGCCAAGATCACATAAAATTTGGTTATTCTTTTCCGAGGATTTGAATGTCAGAACAAGAAGTTCTTAGCAAAAAGAGCTGGGTTTTGAGATATAGTTTTGAGATAAAGTATGCTGTGAAAAATAAAAATCTCGGTATATGAACCTTCAACATATCATTTGCATACTTTAAGATGCTTTTCAAATGCATGCAAACATTTTTTTAAATAGTTCTTATCTTTAAAATTATTTAATCTTAAAATGATTAAGTGTGTAAACAAAAACAGCTCTAATTTTTTAAGTTTTTGATTAAGCTGCTTAAAAGATTGCAATGCAAAATTTGTCTGTGACTTTGAGACTCTGTAGTCACTATATTGTTGCCTACTTTTAGACACTTTTAGAAACGATTTTTAAAGCTTTAAGTATATGACTTACAATTTTCAAAATAATATTCAAAATAAAATCATGGGACACACTAAGCCCTATTATTTTTCGGTTCCCAGCTAGACAAACTTATTCTTCTACAGCCCTGTCCAGGACAAACGGAATCAAAAGGAATGCAACATTAGTTGAGATTGGAGAGTCAGCTCGCCTCGGATGGGATATCTCAGACTATTTCGTTGCCACTGTCGGTGGATAAATGATGCATATGCATTTCTATCTCCATCTCCTTATGCATCTGCATCTGTGCAGCTCGCCGTCGCGAACGGCATTTGTATCTGGGAGGTACATGTGTCATGTATTTTTTATATCCCCTGCCAAACATAGTCTTTATGCTTTGACAAAATGTATACCATTTGCATATCCTCAGCTGTTGCAAGGCCCCCAGAATTCCGCCTTTCCCATCCTTTCGTACATTTTCCCTTGAAAAATGCAGCAAAAGCCAACGAACTGTAACTGGACGTCGTTTTCATCAATATCAATGGGTGAAAATCTCCTCCACACTCCCCACCATTCTCATTCTTTTCCTCCGCTTTTTTTTTGTTGTGTTTCACCAACAGAGTTGCAACATATGCTATGCTGCAAAAGTGGGCGGTTGGGGGTGTTTTTCCAAAGGGGAGGGCGGGGCAGGTCTGGTGTGGACAGCAGCGCTTTTGCAATACAACGCATCATTTTTATTGTTTGTCGGCTGCAAGAAAACAGCAACAACAACGACGTCTATTGAAAATAGAAAGCAAAATGCTGAAAGGCATTCCGCGGGGTCGGGGAATCCGTTCGTGCTTTTGTATTTCTGAACCCAAAAATAGAAAAATGCAACTAACTCGAACGCAGAAAATCGAGAAAATAAACTTGAAATGCGCATTGAAGTGGCGGAGGCGTCTAATGCAGCTGAAGGGGCAATGAATGGGGCGGAGGTTACGGACTGACTATACACATTTCTGAGTTATTTCCCCGGCTTCTTTTTTCCCCCAAAAATATTGTCGGTTGTTTGCAGTGTAAGATATGCACTTTGGTAGCACAATTTCCCTGTGAAAGATTTGCAAGAGCTGTTCTTCGTATTACAAAGAAGATACACTTTTGATTAGGTTTGAGTTTCAGGACAGACTGAGAAGTTTGGAATTATCGATCCGGGGAGTATCTTTAAGTTCGGAAACCCCCTCTTTTTGCCTCACTAACGACACCATCAACAAGCCAAACAACCAATAACAACAGCAACCGCATTTAACTATCGCACACTTCACTACCTAATAAGTCTCAATTAAATGTACATAAAGCATAACACCTTGTAACATTTGCATGTTTCAACCAACAAACTTGCCCCTGCAACCCCTCATTTGCCATCCCATCCTCGAATCGTGTTTACTTGAACAACTTTTCAAAAAGTTTCAGCACGCAAACCTTTAACAACTAACGCTGAATACTAAAGCAGTGGCAGCAACAACAGAAATTACTACAAACGTAAAACACCTGCACACTCACCGGCCAAAAAAAAGGGAAAACTGTCATTCTGTCATTCTGTCAGTGTGTCATTCAATCATTCCCTCATTAGTTCAGTCTCTGACATTGTCAATGTCATGAGGCGTGGTTCGATAGTAGTTTAAGTATAGGGTATTTACATTTTTCAAAGGAAATAAAAGGACTTTAAAGGACCATTTATAGAAAAAAGGTTTGGGTTGGGTTTATAAGAAAGTCACTCCATTGAAAAGGTTTCCAAATATAGAATATAGTTCTGATTACTAGAAAACTACCCTCATTTCAGGGGATTTCACTGGTATTTATTGGTTGATTCGAGAGAACAGCTTTATATTTAGGGAGTTGTAGTAAAAGTTAACCCCAAGTTGTAAAACAAATATTTTTATTATATAAGAAACAAATAAATTTGGGGATGTCTTTATGTTTATATTATTAAATACATATCTTGGCTCCGAAATATGGTAAATGCCTTTTTATAAAATTATGATAAACACAGGTAAATATAAAAAATAATATGTATCCCTAAGATTTTTAAACATTTAAGTTAAAATCATTTAAAACCAAAACTCCCCATTCCAGTTAGGGTATTTCGAGGGTTCCCCAAGTGTCTCTATGGGTTTCAATTAAATATTTCTGGCTTGACTTGGACTGTCAGGCCCACTCCTTATATCCTGGCTGGAACCAGACCCTCGACCTCAACCTGGGGCACTTCCACTTCCCATTCGCATTGCATGCGTGCGTTTCAAGTGGCTGTTGCTGTTCTGGCCCACTTCCTGTCGTAAATAAAACGAATTCGCTTTTGGCAACCCCCCACCACGAACGGGGACAGGTTGTGCCACCCTTAATGAATACGACATTATTTTTTATGAGCTGTCAAACACTATTTTCCATACATTTCTTCTCCTTCGGTGGCCGCTTTTCACCCACTCGAGAGGCTCATTCCAAGTTTCCTTTTGCCATTTTTATTTATCGCCCCCGAGTGTTGGTTTTGGTTGGTTTTGGGTTTTGTGTGTGTGCCCCGTGTGGTTGTGCGGTTATTGTTATTATTTATATTATTTTTGATAAATGTTTTTGGGAAATTTGTATTTTATTGGTTGTTTATCGACAATTAGCGGTTTTGTTTGCTGAGTTTCCTTTTGCATAATGTAAACATAATGTAACCCGGCTTCCTCTCTTTCTTTTTTGTGCCTTGTTGATTTATTTGGCAAGTAAACTTCTGTAGAAAAACAATAAGCCGTATTCTCAAGGAGCTAGCCACTCGAAGTGGCAAATATCAATAAGGTTAAGGACGTTGTGAGAGGAAATAATTAGTGTACAAAGCTGGAAATGGAAAATGCAGAGGAAAACTGGGCTATATATGTACGTAGAAGACCGTAAACATTCTGCTGGGGCACATAAATAATAAACAGAAATACAATTTATTGTTCAACCGGCAAAAAAAGAGAGCGAAAAGTCGAAAGCTAAAGGCCTCTTCATGCGGTTTTGCACTTTGGCGAAGGCATTAAAAAGTATGCAAAGTATATACGATATATGTATGTATATATGGGATGCACAGGGAGAAAAGGGGTGGTACTGGTACTGGGAAAAGCATCTGGAAAATTTGTTCACATGATGACGCACGCAGCTGCCGCCGCTGGGAAGTGCGAGATTTTCCTTTGCTTGCCCATTTTCGTTTTTGGTATTTTTGCGCTTTTGTTTACATTTTGATTCAGCTATTTTGAGAAGCCATAAACAAAACAAAGGAAAACGTGCAGAAGCCCAAGAAAAAGTAAGAAATCGGAGCTGGGGGGAAAAGTCGAAAGTCGGAAAATATATAACTAATATATATATAGCTGGCCATATACTTGTTCAGCGGGAAACCTAATGAGCTGTGCAGCTTTTGAAGTTGCCTCATTACGGTGATCGAATTGAATGGAATCGAAAATCGATCGATAGTCAAATGGAAGACCCACAATTAAGGCAGGCAGCCATAGATAAGACCTGGCCTTATGGGGCGGGGGGTATGGACACGCTCGAGGGTGTGCGTTAATCACGCAAGTAATTCTAATGCCCGACCCTCGTGCCCCCCTTGCGATAAGTTTTCCCCTGCCTGGGGGTGAGTTTTCCTGTTTCCCGCTTTTCCATTTTCCCTGGCACAAAGCATAATCAGCACTGAACATGCCAAGCACAACAAAAGAAGCAAAAACTGTTGGTTAGCTTGATACTCGGGGTGCATTCAGCATTCCCTGTTAACAAAGCTATAAAACTGTCACCTCTAATAATCAAGAAACTCAAATTAAGGCCCGGAGCAAAGTCCGAGTCGCGTGCCCTTTGACATACATAGTAAAAATTCACGTAACTTCAGCCAAGCATAGCGGAATTGAGAACAAAAAAGGATTTTATTAAAAGTCCTCAAAGGGGGAATCTCTAAAAAAAGTAATCAACCTGATGAATAACTTTGGATGTGAACTTCCTTAACTTCTTTGAATGATCTTTGGATCATTTATAAAAGTTATCATCGTAATGTTATCAAAAATGGTTTCTACTAATATCAATATAACAACTTTCTACCAACACTTTCTTTCTTGAGATATATAATCGTAAAATACTGCATATCAAAGTAAAGGAAGTAAATTTGTGAACTAAAAGTGTTGATAAAAAACCCTTTTGAGATGGTGAAACGTGATTTAATTCTTTTAGAATTTCACTGTATCTTATGAAATCAGTTGGATTTTATATAACAAATGTTCCTGACTCAAAAGTCAAACTAGTTTCTGAAGTATTTGATAATTACGATAGATTGTGGTTCGGGTAATTGCATTTCTATTATACACTAAGATGACATTGTACTTAATTTACAGAGCACTAATTCCATGTCTTTTCCCTAATCAATTTGAAGCACCGTCTTAACCCTGTACGAAGTCTTCCTAAGAAATTCCCATTGGCAAAGCAATTTTCGCTTCGTCGTTCGCCCTGCCTTCTTAGGTAGTATTTATGATTATTAGGCTGGGCAATTTGCCGACTTAAGCAATTACCAGCAGGCCAACAAAAGGCGTTGGCGCTTTTCAATATTTATACGCCTGTCGCCCACACCACACCCAATTCGCTTGGCCAACCCGTCTAATGGTATGTAAATGCTTGACGGCTTACAAAACACCGAGCCAAGCATAACAAAGGCGACCACAACCCGTTATTATTATTGTTGCATACGTCAAGGCGTTCTCGCTATGCGGTCTGTCTTGTTTTCCCAGCGACTTTTTGTTTCTTCTCCCGCTTTGTTTTCCCAAGTAATTTGCAGTGGCATGTAATTTAATAGCGCTGATGTGTGTGTGTGTGTTGGCCAAGTGGAGCTGTTGAATGCGCCCCCAGGTGGGCTGTTTTGGGTGGGGTCGTCAAAAGGTATATTATGCCAGCGGCTGACAAGCCAGAGACTCCTTCGGTCGCTCCTCAAGATTATTGGTTTCAAGGGTAAAATTATGAAATGAAGTGGAAAATTAAGTGTATGATTGTGCCAAGTGGCGAGTTTCAAGGAAGCGCCGCCAAAGGACAGGCGATTAGGAGTGGAACGGCAAAGATGAAAGGAAATTAAAGGGTGGAGGTTAAAGGGTAAAAGGTGAAAGATATAAGAGCAGATATCGATTTTATAGACATATAAGAACTCGGAAAAATTAAAAGCTTTATACAAAGGGAATTATTCAAGTACATTGTTCTTAAATTGAGAACATTCGTTCTTAATAACCTCCTATGTACATTTTGGTATCAATGTTCTCAATAGTAGAAAGAAATGGTGAGAAGAGAAAAGTTAAATTGTGTTTATTTAAAAACTTGTTGATAAGTATAAACTACTGACGGGACTAAAAGTTTATTTGGCGAGATATACAATGTGTATACCGCCATTTCAACTTGATTCGAGCAAAATGAAAATATTTTCAACTTCAAAAATGTTTTTCTCTTTGTTAAGAACATTTTCAACTCAGATAAGAACGTCAAAAAATTTCTTTGTCTATAAAAATTAAGGGTGAAAGTTGAATCCAAATTAATTTTATGACTAAAATGTAAATTTTAAGACTATTTGCACACCAATCTACTAAGTGAATATATTCAGTTTTCCACTAAAATCAGACTACTTAGTTGCCTTGCTTGCTCAAAGGAAAACTTAGTTTCGGCCAAAGGATACAAGTTCGAGCGGAAAGTTCGTGTCTCTGAGTCATGGCCCGAAATGCAAGCGCCTTGCTCGAATCAAATGAAAAGAAAAGGACCCCAAAAGAACTGTGTCAACGACTTTGCTCCACTTAACCATTTAACGAGCAAGTTGGCTAACACGTAATGCCAGCAACAACAACAACTGGAGACCAAAAAAAAAAACAACAAAAGGATGTGGAAAAATTCAAAACAAGTGGCACAAAATATTGAACAGCAAATGGGGGAGAGCAGGAAAGCAACAGAGAACGCATGTGTCATCATTAGAATAAGGAGAGCCAGGATAACCGAGAGGACTTTCGAACATCCCTGCCAAGGATAAAAGCGGGACGCACGCACAAAGGACAACAAAGAACGCCGGCGACGTCATATAACGCAGCACGGAGAACGCACCACCCAACTACACCCACCCACCCATCCATGTAGCACCACCAACACCACCCTCTGTGCAACCCCCATCTACGTCCATGTAAGCCCGATCCTAGACAGCCACCACCATAAAACTGAAATACACAATGAAATTTACGCAATTTACCCGAGTAACAGACTTTTCTGCCTTGGCGTTGTAATAAAATCAAAAAAAAATAGAGAATATAGAATATATAAAATAGAGAATAAGAGAAAAGAGGGTGACAACTGGAGCAACATCAACAACAACAACAAAACCATGTGAGCCACACAGATACTGATAAAGCAGTCAGCTGAAAGTGAAACAGATACATAGATATATCTACTTTATATGGGGGGAAAATGAGAGGGCCGAATGTACTTACTCAACGCAACAGAAATAAATGTAAATCCGATTAGAATTTTTAGTTTTTTTCTTTTTCCTAAATTCCACAAAGCTGGTTGACAACTTTGGGGGAATCAAGAGACTAAACAGCAAGTGAATGAAAAAGTTGATAAATCAATATGTGGGTTAAAGACGCGTCCATATGGTTAAAGAGAATTATCAGGTTGGAAATAGACGGACAGATAAAAGGATATCTAGAGAGCGGAACATAAATAAATGCTAATCTTTTATAGATGTATTGCGAGATTTATGATCTTAGTTATAGATATTTTCGTTTTCTTTAATTGGTACACTAAACCATTATGTTAAGAAGAACAGAGCGCACTTTAATAAAATATTTTCAGATTTTCTGTTTAAACACCTTTTTTTCCTTTACTTTACAAACAAACTGGACATTTAAAGAAGATTAAGCTTTATATTTATTTTTAACCAAATTGTAATTTTGAAATTTTTTTTTAGGCAATTAAAATCTTTTGAAAAAGGGTAATACATATTGGTTAATTTTTTTGATAATCTATAAGCCATCGGATTTTTAGAAGTCTGACTTTTAATTACAGAATATGTTATAATAAGTAACCAAAGTCTTTTTGTTGTTAATTTTTTGAAATACAATAAATTAATCTGAACATATTTCATTTTATCTGCATTTTCTTGTCTTTAATTTGATAATGTTTCGAATTGTAGTCTACTTTTTGGATTTTCTGGCATTTCTTTTCCCTGGAGTACCAAAAAAAGCCGAGCTCTTAAAGCCGGGTCCAATAAACTCGTAACAAAGAAACGGAGATGTTGGTCATTGTGAAGATTGTGGTGTGTTAATGGCCAAGAGACGCAGACAGTCAAAACGAGAGTCACATTGACCTACACACACAGACGCACTGATTTCGAATTTTCGCACAAAAAATGTAACCGCAATCACCCACACACTCGCACTCGCACTCACACTCACGCAGTGGAGGACACACACAGACATAGGGAATGATTAATTGTCAAAATATGTTGAGCAAAGCCAAGGGAAAAAAAAAGAAAATGAAAAAAAAGAGAGGAAAAGCGTCACAACAACATAATAAAAAGTGCGTTAGTGTGTGCGGGGCGATGTATGCATATGTATTTGTATTAAGTTGTCATTACGTGACTGCGGACAACAAGATTTATTATCATTTTCGGGCACATTTTCCCGCTTTCCCAGCACTCCCCCCCCTCCCCAATCCCCACATCCTGCGGTGTGGAAATTCATTTTGACTCTCGATTTGATACTCACAGTAACTTGTTGAGCAAACTCAACCTTCGGCTGGCCGACCAATTCAATAATATGAACCATATGGAACGATTTGCTCTTGGACGTGGCGCCTTTGCGAGAAAAAATTTTATAACGATTTTCACCGATTCTTTGTTGGAAGCTTTTCGGTTATCTTCCTCTGGAAAAATGGCCGTTGTTTATTTGTCTAAGTTTTTTGTTTTGGTTAATTTTTAAGCACTTTTTTTTGGAAAGTTTCGTTTCGGTTTTTCACTTGAACTGTCTTCTCTGTACTTTGTTACTTATTGGATTTCAATGTATTTTCGTGTGGTTAGCCTGCTTTAATGTGTGTATGGCTTAGTGTTTATAATAATTTATCTTATCTGTATTTTCCAGTATTTAAACACACGCGTGTCTCTATCTCTTTTTTCTTCTTTCTCTCTCTCTCTGATTTTTCTGCTCGTTTCTAAAATCGAATTAAAATGTTGTGAAAATTGATTTTGCTGTAAGCATGGGTAATTTAATGATTTTCCAAGTACAGTTCGCTTGGAAAATGTATCTTTGGCTATAAGTTAAATTGCTTGGAATTGAGGTGAACGCCGGGAATGGAAATAAAATCTATCTAGGTAAATATTTATTGTTGTTGGCAAAGCAAATGATTTATGGTTTTGCTTTCTGGAAGGTCAAATTGGAAAATATGGAAATTTTTCGAAAAGGTGTAAATTATATAAAAGTTATCACAGTGCACAAAATTAAATTTCCAAACACTTTAATAAAAACCAAGCGAACAATTTCAAGCACTTTAAAGAAAATATGAAAAAAGCATTTTGGGTAAAAAAATTTCACATAGATGCAGCATAGAAAAAATTCAAAACTTCTCATTTGCTAACAGTTTTTTTCAATCACTCCAGATGTTAATATCAAAAAAAATTAGTCAAGCGATTTACGACCGTTTTAACACTCATCGAGAACCAAAATAATTTCGATTTTGGGCCAGAGAAAATAATTTACTGTAAATATAGGCCATTCCGGCCACATCAAAGCGGCCGTAAAACGTTTTAGCCATATACCGATGTGGCAAATCGCAGGCCAAAGAAAGGAAAATCATGCTCTGCTGGCCAAAAATCATTAAGAGCACTGCATATTCAATTAACAGGGCCATATATATTGGCAGCTCGCACTGGCACAACTACACTTAAAATACAACAAAATACAGCAAACAAAACAGATTTTTGGCGAAAAATGGTTTTCGAGTGCTGGAGAATCGGAATGCCATGGAGATGGAAACGAAATTATGGAATGCTCAAAATATTCAAATTCAAATTCGATGTGAGAAACGTTTTCGGTGCTCCGCTCTGGTTTGCTTTGCTTTAGTTTGGTTGGCTTTTTGGGCCAAAATTTTAATTGAAAATGTTTTCGTGTGCTGCGAGCGTGAAACAATTTTCGTTCGTTTGTTTATCTAGGCAAATTGAAAAAAATACATCGAGAATAAAACAGAGCGTGGATAAATATCGGAAAAAGTATTGTAAACCCCAGGCAAAGAGAGGAAAACATCCTGATCGGCAATTTGGGTTTCCTCTCCGCCCAGTTCTGTTTGGAAATCTCGTTGTTTACAAATTGTTTCTAATTATTTTCGGCATTGTTTATCGTGGCAGTCGGTCTATTTCTGGAGCTAATTTTAATGAGGCTGATGGAGAGATTTAACAGAAATCGAGTTCTAATGAGTCGGGGAGAAGGTCTATGTGAAATATTTTGGAGCATAAGTTCAGGATGATCTTAGTGGTAATTGCCCTTGCTTACAGATTTAACAGTTATATATTTGAATTAGTTGTAGCTTGTTTTTTTGTGTTATGGGTTTGAGTAAACGAATTTTGTAAACTTTGTTTGGGATTTTGTGGCGAATTTGATTTGATTAAATTGGTTGTTATATTTGTAATATATTTTTGAAGCGAATTTGAATTTTTAATTTTAATTGGTTGGTTTTCTTTTGTTTTGTTTTTCAATTTTTTGTAATTTTTTTTATTGAATATTCGTAATTTGTATTATCGCTGTGTTTCAATATGCGTTTCTGAATTGAAGAACAAATGTCACACGACAGTCGACGAGAACTATACGAAATATTCCGACTTAACTACACAGAACTCAATATCATACTGAAAAAGGACGGCGCTTACAACGGCGTCCGGAGCCCCAAAGATCCGAACCGAGCCCGAACCACTTCCTCGTCCGAGCCCGAACCCGATTCCGACCGAACTTACGCCCACCCGACCAATTCGAACCAGCGAACGCAACAGCCAAACTCGCCGGCAAAACAACAACGCTCTCAGGTTCTTGGTGGGCGATGGGTGGTGGGGGTGGGTGGTCCACCCCCACGTCCGCTCGGCTCATTTTCCGAGCGTTGGATCGAACATGTGTGCTGTCGAACCGGCCACAGTCCATAGACGAAGTTTCGTATGCTCTATAAGATCCGGAGTGGTTTCACCCAGGAGGGGTGTGGGTAAACCTAACTATTCCCACTGATAATGGCTAGCTTGTTGCTTGTTAACCTCTATCCTAAGGGTTCCGATAGTACGCCTTAAGGATCCCTAATTACAACCATCCCCCTTTCGAAGACTTCGAGACCCAATCGTAGTACTCCCGAAACCCTCGTAGAGCATAACAAAAACACAAAAATCACACCGAATAGCGGCACTCTAGCAGAGCAGGCTGGAAAACCCAACAAGGCCTAAAGGGAAAATCCCCGAACTGTCGAAATCGTGACTCGTGTTAGCCGATTCACGCGCAGGCGAGGCTCTCTCGCTAGCGCCCTCTCGCTCTCGCTCTCAAGACCCCCCATCGTATGAATACCGAGTGGGAGCGAGACGGCCAGACGGTTAGTTTTGGGCCCTAGATATGTAAGGTGTCTTGTGTAGTGGAGCGGAGTGCATCTGAGTGGGAGAGCGCGAGAGCCATGTGCCGGGCTTACTGGCTGGTTGTCTGCCCGCCGATTGTAGGGGGTATTCATAGGGTGCTTGGGGGGGTCGGGATGGTTGGACCCTGATATTCTAGGGGGTGGCCAAGGGTGTTATGATGATGAGGAAAGGCCGAACCGCGAGCGGGTTGGAGAATCGCAAAAACATGTGCGTTTCACTGCCCCTCTTCTTCGGCTCGAGAACTTGTTTTTGCATTTTCTGTTTTGACTGGAAGTGCTCATCATTGCGATGATAATTTTCTGTTGAATATTTATGAAACACATGACTCACAATGTGATTAAGGCTGCCTCCTTGGTGTCCCAAAAGGCAAAAACACACACAACGTGGCTGGAAAGCTACGCCAATAAGAGCACTGAAGAGAGTCCTTTGCCCAGGACGAAGAGAGAGTCCTTTTGCGAAGAGCGAATGGGTTGGTACGCAGGAACTCACCCACACTAGCACCCCATTCACCGAATCGCTGGCAAATTCATCATCATGAACTCCATGCTGATGACGACGCACGAAGACAGGAAGAAATTAATATGCGAAACGCAACAATTTTTGCCAACTACAACATCAACAATAACAACAACAATAACAACAGCAGCAGCAGATGGAGGAGCACTTTTTTTAGTATGGCTCAGAGCCGGCAAAAATAACAGCAGCAGGGAAAACATCTGCGAGGCATTGAATAATGCCAGCCAAGTTTGGGGCGCGGCTTGTTGTGCTTTCTCCCGGGAAGGGGAGGAGACTCCCCCTTATGGTCGAGACACACTTTTTTGGCTTGCACTCCGAAACGGTTGTGGCTGTGATTGATTTCCCAAGGTAATTTCTTAAAAACGGCTACTTAGGAAAATGATTCGGTCACGAAACTGTTTAAAGCGCTTATTGGTGGTGAAAGGTAAAATAGAAGGAAGTGTTTTTTAAGGAAACCACAGAAAAGTATCATATCATATTATATATAATAATGTTTTTTTTTTTTAATATTATCGATAAACCTAAGAATAGATGTTTTTTATAAAAAAGAAAACTTATGATCCCAATAAGTAAAGCTGATTTTGTTTTTTTTCCTTAAGGAATTTTTTTCTGTACTAAAGTTAAGATATTTACTGTGAGTGAAAGTGAATTAAGTTACACGTAACACTCTCCAAAAAACTTAATGTTTTTCCTATCAAAAAAAGTTAAGATTAAAGGATGTTAATTTGTAAGGATCGAGTTATCAAGAATTTTAGATATAAGACTATTAAAAGGACCTTCGCTGAGATTTGTTTATAGAACAGGTATGATTTCTAACGTTTCCGTAAATGTTTCGACCACCATTTTATGGATTCCGTATAGGCTGGCCAACGTTTGTGGCTAGAACTCATGGTGTCCCTCCCAAAACCGCTGGCCAGGTCGGTTAATCCGGCAGCTAATATGCCAAAATACATCAATAGTCAGCTCAATTCAGTGGCGTTCGGTTCGGTTGAGTTCAGTCAGTCATTCACTCAAGCTGCTAACAATCTCCGCCCTTGACAGACTCGGAAACCTAACAACCTGCCAAAGCAGCAATGAATGTCGTCTACTCAGTTGCCTGTCCATCTGGGCCGCTTCCCCGTGTCCCGTGGCCCCTTGCCCCTTGCCCCTTGCCACCACCCCACGTGACACGAACCACCGCCCACTTGCCACCTACCCAACCACCCAACCACCCCACGGCACTCCATTCAAGCGTTATTATTGTAGCTAGCTGTTATTCTTTTTCCCTGCTATTTTCGCTACGCGCTTTTTGCTCTCGCTTCTTTTTGTGCGTGGGTGTCTGTTTCTATCTCTCGATGTATTTGTGTGTCACTAGGATACGCAAAAAGCATCACGCGCCAAGCCACCACCCCCTGCACCGCCGAACAACCACTAGAGCAGTCGCAACCGGAGCTTCAGGACCCGTCAGGACCTCATCCTTATCCACATCCCACATCCCACCAACCTCCCCGATGAGCGTGGCGCGTTGTCTTGGAGTTTTTCAATTTGATATGCTCGACCGATTTTCGCTCATTTCAAGCGCGGGACAACGTTGTCAGCATCGTCAGTCCGCCGCTGTTGTTGTTGTTTCTCCGCGTTGCGCTTGTCGTCGCCAATTTATCGCATTTTTACTTTGATTTTGCGTTAATTTTTGGACAGCAACAGCCGCTACTCCCTCCATCCCGAGAGGCCCTCGTCGGTCCGAGTTTTCTGTGTATTTAGCGCTAAATGGTGTGTTGATATTTTCCTTTTTTTTAACGCTTTTCCCATGCCTCCCAAGCTTTGCAAGCCAGAGAATCCAGATTCCTGGCCCCCGGGAGGCAGTCAAGTGTTAAGGCATATAATCAGTGTCAAGATGGCGACGATGATATGAAATCAATTTTACAAGGAGAGGAAGCTAGTTGATGGAATGCTATGCGCAAAGCTGACAGAGAAATTCTTGGCTATGCGTTGGTAACAGAAGATATGCGGTGAATCCATCATTCACAGAATTGTAACAGAAAATTGAAAGACTTAACTTTACGAAAGGGCTTCAAATGGAGGGCTTATAATACAAAGTATACAAATAAAATGGGTATAATGGGGTGGGTATTTATAATCTTTTCTGTATCAGTAATATTTGCACATTACTGATAAGATTTTGATAAGTGGGTAGAAATTGTTTTTTAAATTTTAATAAAATATTCGACCTAGTTCCCAGACTACCCGGAATAAGTATTAAACATCTAGTTCCATATGCATTAACTTATTATTATGGAGAGGAAGTAAAGGAAATGGAACATAATCGTAAACGCGAAACTGAGCTGCCATGAAAACCGAAGACTTACGATATTTTACGTATCGGTTATGAAACGGAAGCCAACCGGTTATGGGCTAAATACACTCAACTTATCGCTCTTAACATATATTCAGCCCCTCCATGCCGAGGAACTTTACCATACGACATTATTAAATCCAGAAATGGCAATAAATTCAATAAAACGAAAAATCACCAATGATTTTTCTGCCATTTACTTGGGCTTTATGCAGTCGGACATTATCTGGCACACCCACATGCCCACTTACACCGACACCGCCTCAATGTCATTTGGATTTTACATCTTCTATACGTACAACAAGTCGTTAGGCCGAGTCGGGCACTCAGCTCCAGAGCCATTGCCTTTATGCATCAACGAGCACACAAAAGTGTGGAGGCCCCCTGCCCACACCACATGGTCGATATTTATGCGAAAATCAAGCGATAAATCTAAATTATATGCCAGTGCTAAAGCTAATGCCATGACGGGGCAGCCTTGGCTTCTGCTCCTCCTGATTCCAGCCTTATAGCGCACATCCCCCCCCCCCAAAACCCAGCCACACAAGGAGTATTATTATGATGATTAGGCATCCTTCGAATGGCCTAATTAAAAACGAAACGAGAGGCAATGCTGATAGATTTTGATTATCATATAATTAGGAGAACTTTCGTGTGAGCTGGTCCACATTTGTCATGATCCATCAGCAGTAGGCAGTGGGGGCGGGGGCAAAGGTCGCCGAGAGGAATACTTTTCCAGATGCCTGTCAAAAGTTGGCCACCGAACAGTGTCCTGTCATACATGTCGCAAAATTTCATTACTACTGCTGCTACTGCTGCTCGATCCTAGTGCTGTGTCGTCAAGTTTTCGTTACGCTGTCAGCCGGAGGGGTCAGAGGGCACACCACCAGAGCATCCTGGGCATCAGCAGAAATTCTCTGCGGTCGAAAATTAATGAAAATTTCATAAACTGACGGGGCCTATATGTATATGTATATGTATCTGTGTTATCTGTCTCAGGCAAGCCAGAAGCCATCGCAGTGTTTGCGGTTTGCCATCATAACTTAATTAACAGCCGCATAGCCCAAGCACAGGCCCAAGCCCAAACCCAAACCCGAACCCTAGGCCAATATCAATCCCAACAGCCAGTCCAATCCAATCCAATCCAATCTGGAACCCAACCCCCTCGAAGACCCCATGTACCCCGGAGCAGTGATAGATACTGGGCATGATTCGCTGTCATCCCCTGCTTTGCATCTGACCCATCTAGGGCTGATCAAGTTATAAATAGTATTTCATATTTCACTACCAACGCTCTCGACCCAAAGAACTATGTCAAAGTAGCATATGTTGGGCCAAAGGGGGGGTGGTGGATTAAAGGCCGTCGAGCAACCCTTTCGGACCCTTGGGGCACTGGCTCTCGGAAACTTAAGGGCGGCACCACCAGTTCACTCGCCCAAACACGTACTCATAATAATATTTCACTTTGGTCCCACAGAGAAGGTTTCCGCTTCCTCCAAACCCCCCTCCCCCTTTTTTTGGTCTGCTCTGTGTTGATAAATTGGCGACAGGGTATAAATTAAGAAATTGTACACTAATTGCGTAAAAAACTTGTTGTAGCTGCATACTTTCAGGCGGTTTTTCAATGCCACCGCAAGCGAGAAAGGATCGCAAAAGAGGTGGGGGTTGCAAAGTGCGTGAAAGTGTTGCCGCATTGTAAAAAGTTTTATTTATCGATTTTGTTTTGCGACCCGCAGCAACCAAAGAGCCCCCTTCCACTCGCCACCCATGCCTCATTTCAATTCCAATTTTATGTTGTATCAAAAATTGTTAAAGCATACATTTTGGCGTTTGGCAGCCACTGACTAAGTGGGTGGGGTTAGAGGGTAGATGGTAGGGGGTTTGGTCCCCATCATCTGCGTGTTGCTGTTGCTTTTGAAGTTTGCACAACACAAAAACCGCAAAATCTAATTAACGGGGCGCTTGGTCTTGGTCTTGCCATTGGAGAAGGGGGCGTGGCTGCCCGAGGGGGCGGCAATTGTGGGCGGAGGTAGTTTTGTGAGGTGGCGCGGTTAGCGCGGGTTTTCTTTTGCTGTTCCTGGCATTTGGCTTCGGGGCCTTTTCTTTCCCGCTTTCTTCTCATTTTAGCCGCTGGAACAGGAAAAGCCAAAAGAGGAAAGAGGAGCTGAGCAGCAGTTTTAAAAGGCATTCCCAGAAATCGAAAGTGTTTTCCAAGCAGGTGACAACCAAGAACCTTGCCAAACAACAAGCTGCCAAGCCACAGGATCGATGTCTTCTTTAATGACGTGCAAACTTCTTTGAATATCATCTTCAGGGATATTATGTTTAAGGAGATTTTTGGAAACTTTAGTTTCAAATTCTATTTAAGTTCCAAAAATAAGCGGGGGCATCATTATTATATTTAACATATTGATAGGTGTCTTATATCTCCTTAAATTTTCTACATTAAGTTAGCGAGAAACAAGGAAATTATAGAAATGTGGACCTGTTGTTCCTTTGAATGTATATACAACTGATCTATTATATTCATTAAATTGACATCGAAATTTGTTATGTTGTACTAAGTCGAATAAGTAATGAAATGTGGTATATTACATAAGATTCTTTAATGAGGTGAAATAAAAATATTTATAATAAAAACTAACTTAGAAGATAAAGAACCTCTTGTGCAAGTACCAAGAAAAGATTAAAAAAAGACTTTAAAGAACTATATTTCAATGAGATTTTGTATGATTCTACAGACCTACTGATTGTAAAGTACCTAAAGGTTTCGCCAAGACATATGAACAGATCTAAGGATAATGGGCAAACAATAAAGGTATGCATGTGATTTGGTTCCTCATCTTCCACCTACTTCATAGCACACTTTTTCTCATCTTCCTGCTACCATTTCTTTCCCATTAATCTCACTTGAACAGATTCGTCCTTCTGGTCGACAGCTGTGTCAACTTTAAGCATCATTTAAAGTATTTGGTTTGTTTGTCAATCTTGTTTTACATATAGCAGGGGCCCTCGGCTCCGGTCTCTCTATCTATCTGGATTGACAGACCTCAGTTAGTGTCATCATAATCATTTTGTCATTAATATGTCTGACTGGCCACAGGACGCGTCGTCCTGCTCGCCGAGGTCCTGGCTCCTTCCACTCCCCTCGTTGTCGCATAATCTGCGGTTTGCTTTTTGTTGTGTTCATTTTGTGTTTGTCGCCTGGTCTCTCTCCCTCTTCAAAGAACTCTCCGGTTCTTCGGGGAGCCAATCCATTGAATTATATGGATTTTTGCTTGAATAAAATATATACATATAACATACATGCATGTGTGGCCCACCCTAGCCCAACATTTCCGTATTTTTATTTGTCTTGTCTGCGCTCTCGCTCGCTCCTTGTTTTGCTTTTGCTTTTGCTTTGCTTTTGGCCATATATCGCAGCATTCGGCCCTGTGATTGACGTTGCCTTAGCTACCCGGCTACTGAGATCCCGAGCCAGATCCCTCGGCCTCCCCAAAAAACTGAGGCCAAATCATCTGGGCGGCAACCAAAGCCTCAGCCAAACATTCACATTTCATTTTGCCCTTCGTCTGCCTTACAATGTGTCTATGTGTGTGTGTGTGATATATCCCTATATAGAGAAGGCGGATATGTGTGCGAAAAGTACTCCTAGGCCCTTATATAAGTACGTGCCCCGCTTCCCAGACTTCCTGTCCCTATCCGTGTTGTGCTATCTCTCCATGCATTTTGACATACTTATGTCGTTTCATGTTTTTGCTGAATTTGCAAAAAAAAAATCAAAAAGAAAAACCGTAGAAGGAAAATCAAAGAAAAACGAAAATCGTCAGAAAAATAAAAGTTTGTTTCCCTTTGTTCGCTTTTGACTCCCCATCCGAATATTTTGTTTGTCGCTGCCCCGCGTTCTCTTTGGGCGGAAAACGCTCTTAGGAAAATCGTGGAAAAGTGGTCGGAAAAATGCGCATGTGTTGTAGCCATGGCACTCAATTCGCCGCAACTTGAAGGGATTCTGTCGAGGCGAATTGGTTTCAAGAGGGGTGTTTTCATCATAATTTCCTCACTTAAGATGTGTTTTAAGGGATTTTTATTAAGTTTATGAGATAAAATTGTTAGTATTATAGGAGTAAAAAATAATATATTTTAAAAAATGATTTACTTTTCTTTAAAATATAATTTTCGTAAAATGATTCCTGGGAAATTTCCCCTTTTCCTTTCTTTTACCCCTGCTGGAATGTTCCTTGCTACCCCTCATTTGTGACTTTGGTTTTACTTTTTTACTTTACCCTACCACCAAAATCAGTCTTATCAGTTGGCCCCAAAAGATATTGGCTAGTGGGTTATATTTTTTTGTTTTGGGGGGAGGACGGGCACCCATGAATATTTCACAGGCGGCAACGAGAACAATTAAACGAGCAATTGCACGCACTAGCGCGCATTTCACTGGCCTGTTTGGAAGTTGGAAGTACTTTGGGCTCTATTAATAGATCGTTTTTTGTGTGCTGCCTTGGTTTGTTTACACCAGAAATACAGGCAGAGATGGGTAAAATGAGCAGGGGAACGTGCTACCACGAAGGCGGCTAATTATTCTAATCATTGGGAATGGGAATAGTGAATAGGAATGGCAGGCAGGCAAGAGCAATTGAACTGCTGTTGACCCCAGTCGGTGGATGCAAACGAGGGAAGGCAACTGAAAGATACAAAGATACACCATATGGTTGCGGTTGCAGCAAAAGTAAAAGGAAAGGCAGCAACAAACAGCGAGTGGGAATGTATCTGGCAGATACTTTTAGCATACAAATCACAACAACGTCACAACAAATTGCCAGTATTTTGTATAACAAAGTTGTGGGCTGTCATTTTTGAAGTCTTTACCCTCACCCATCTATTTATTTCTTTCGTTTTTGTATGTAGGTAGCCCAGGAAGAACGAAGCGTGAAATTTGTTGAACAAAACGTGAAATGAGCCATGAGATGGTTTAGAAACAAAAAAATATTTCCCGCCGAACACATAAATTACTTACAGATTGGTTTTTGTGGGTCAGCGACTTTTTCGGCTTTTAAATTCGCTTTTAATGCACTCAAAAATGGTGAACTAGAACTTTAAATTGCTCTGCTGTTGCCATCTATCAAAAAATAGATAACACACACACATGGTATATATGTACACATTTATCACCCCACTCTAAATAATATCCAATCAAATTAGCCACGAAATCCGTTTTGGCTAGCAGTAATTAAGCGAATCTGTCACACGAAATTCAATATTTTGCAACTCAATATTTGATTATGGAAAGCGATATGGCAGATATACGGGGGGATATATATACACCTGCCCAGGTCACGAACAAGGCAAAAAATCAGTGCAAATAACAAATGACCAAACAAACCCAAACAGAGGGCAATGATGAGAGGGAAATGGGGAATCCCCATCCTTTTGCAAGGGGCAACAAATCATCATCTGACGATGCGTCACGTCAATAACGAACGCAGTTGAAAAATTGTTAAAATTGAATTACAGTTGCAAAACGCTGAATCCTGAAAGAGCAAACACTGCCACGCCCCCCAGGGCGTCACACCGCCCTTCCACCCACACACACAAACACACAGTGGAAAAGTCAACGCATATGAAAAACGACAGGAGGCGGGGAAAAGGCTCCTCTTTTTTTTGGGGGCGGGCGAGTCAAATCTGCATATCCTTCAGCAAATAGACAACAAATTGCAATGTGATATACAGTTGAGTTGATGGCCGCGTTGTCCTTGGCTCCCTGCTGCCGTTGGACAGCGGTGAAAATTGATAAAATGATATTGATGAATTGCACATGGCAATGAAACGTGGTTGGAAGGGTCTGAGGCAGGGGAAAACTGCATATCCTTCAGCACCAGGATCAGCCTGCAGCGTCCTCAGCGTCCGATGATGATGAAAAATTAGCTTCTGCCTTTGCATTCCTGATGGCTTCTCGGTTGGATGCGTGAGTGCGCAAATAGTTAGCGCCTCCGGCCGAGGCGATTCTCCAGGCGAAGTGAGCAAGATTAATGAAGGGACAGCCTCCGTGGGCGGGAAAGGAGGCACCGGGAACGGCAGGTAGGGGCCAATCCAATTAGAAATTGAGATGGCAGCAAAAGATGGCCAGCTTTCGTTCCATCAGGGGACCATCACAGGCCAATTTATGCCTTATGTTTTCCTTACATCTAAGGATAACTGTATCAAATGTAGTGGATTCTTAAAGAATCAAAAAATACTTTAGGGATCTGAATAGCCCACCGACAATTCTCAAAACACTGCTTGCAACATTTGTTTACAAATAAACACATGATCTGTTATAATTCTAATCCTTGGAACGCAGTACAGAAATATTCTGGAAAAAAATTTAAGACAATATTTAAATGATCTTTGTTACCCGATCTATCTTTGAGATACTCAAAAAAACATATGTATGTTATTGAAGCAACAACATTGTATAATGATGGTATAGCCCACATTTAGCAAGTAAATGGTATAAAATAATATAAATATATCATATATTTTAAATGGTTTTATTTTTTGCTACAATATTCCATAACAGTTTTGACTAAAGATTATATACCTAGCTACGATTTCGTCCCAATTATTATATCTGCTACTCGTTCTACTTTCCTCATAGGATTTATAGGCCTTTTCATTACTTCCGGGACTTTATCCATCTCGAGCATTTTAGCATTCATTTGAATTTATTGCCGTTTCCATTTCATTTGGTCGACGCAGCCACAGCATCTCATATTATAGTTTCCTTCATCACATTTGTTTTCGGCCAAAAAAGGGGAGTGGGTGGGCGGCAAAGGATATTTTTCACCTGGACAACCGCACGGGGACTGCGTGAACGGTGGTGGAATGGTGTCTGCCCTTCGTGCCACAAAAATTTATAAGCGCCTTGCGCCAGTTTGCGATGCTTTTTGTTGTTATTTAAGAGAAAACCCCCAAACGCAATTCTTGTAGTTGCTATAAATAAAACAAAAGCACACACACATACAACCAAACCAGTCAACCACCCACTTCTGCTTTCTCGCTTTCACCCGCTGTGTGTTCGGTTTATATAAACTTAGATAACAAACAGCTTGGTTATTTATTTTTCTTAATATTAACGTCAACATTCAGCGCACATGTTGCACGCATAGAGCTCCACCACCCCCCACTGTTTTGGCCCAGACGCAGACATAGATAAAGTCATTTACACACACTGGCACACCCCCACTCACACACTCACAGACAGATGGAGAGACTGCGACTGTTGTAATATTTGTTGCCATCTTACAGGCGATGGGCAGTGGGCGGTGGGTGGTAAGAGGCATGTAGAAGCGAGGTGTGCAACTAAATCACATCAACAACATTGCTAAAATTTATAACTGTTTGCCCGGCAAAAGGGGGTGTGGCACTGTGTGCGTGGGTATTTATGTTGGCTTCTTCTATTCACTTAGCCTTGGTTATTTTGACTTTATTAAGCCAAAACACGTTGCATAGCTGCTAAGCACGCGCAGATAAATATAAACAAAAGAGTCAAATCGGCTGGCTCTTGGAGAAGACCAAGTCAGAAAGTATCCAAGGGACAATAAACTTTAAGAAAAACTTTTCTAAAAGGCGATATTAAAGAAGAATCCCCAGATTTTATTTTAATGATGATTTTTTATTACCATTACTAAGTTTGCCCTCCACGATATAGTTCTTATATAAAATAGCACCTTTCTTAAGAGTAATATTTTAATGAATTGAACTTCCCAAGTTAAGAAAATTAGAAGTCCAGTTTTGGGTTCCCTTCCTTAAAACCATTGGAAATACGAAAAAATCTAACATGAAAATAGGCTTAAATTTCGACCCTCTTATAAAAGAACAATTTGAATGTAGAATATTAGAGAATTAAACCACAAGCTCATAGAGGTGTCCCACGTCTAAATCGGGATCCAATTACCCAAGTTATGAAATTTAGAACTGCAGTTTTGGGTCACATTCTGGAAACCATTGGAAATTCGTAAAAATCGAACATGTAAACAGGCTAAAATTTAGACCCTCTTATAAAAGAACAATTTGAATGCAGAATATTAGAGAATTGAGCCATAAATTCATAGAGGTATCCCACGTCTAAATCGGGATCCAATTTCCGAAGTTGTGAAATTTGAAACTGCAGTTTTGGGTCCCATTCTGGAGAAAAAATCTAACATGAAAATGGTCTAAAATTTGGACCCACTTATAAAAGAACTATTTGAATGCAGAATATTAGAGAATTCAACCACAAATTCATAGAGGTATCCCTCGTCTAAATCGGAATCGAATTACCCAAGTTATGAAATGTAGAACTGCAGTTTCGGGTCCCATTCTGGAGACCATTGGAAATACCAAAAAATCTAACATGAAAATGGGCTAAAATTTGGACCCACTTATAAAAGAACTATTTGAATGCAGAATATTAGAGAATTCAACCACAAATTCATAGAGGTATCCCTCGTCTAAATCGGAATCGAATTACCCAAGTTATGAAATTTAGAACTTCAGTTTCGGGTCCCATTCTGGAGACCATTGGAAATACCAAAAAATCTAACATGAAAATGGGCTAAAATTTGGACCCTCTTAAAAAAGAACTATTTAAATGCATAATATTAGAGAATTTAACCACAAATTCATAGAGGTATCCCACGTCTAAATCGGGATCCAAATACCCAAGTTATGAAATTTAGAACTGGAGTTTTGGGTCCCATTCTGGAGACCATTGGAAATACGAAAAAATATAACATGAAAATGCTCTAAAATTTGGACCCTCTTACAAAAGAATTATTTGAATGCAGAATATTAGAGAATTCAACCACAAATTCATAGAGGTATCCCACGTCTAAATAGGGATCCAATTTCCGAAGTTGTGAAATTTGAAACTGCAGTTTTGGGTCCCATTCTGGAGAAAAAATCTAACATGAAAATGGTCTAAAATTTGGACCCTTTTAAAAAATAACTATTTGAATGCAGAATATTAGAGAATTTAACCACAAATTCACAGAGGTATCCCACGTCTAAATTGGGATCCAATTGCCGAAGTTATGAAATTTGGAACTGCAGTTTTGGGTCCCATTCTGGAGACCATTGGAAATACGAAAAAATCTAACATGAAAATGGTCTAAAATTTGGACCCTCTTACAAAAGAATTATTTGAATGCAGAATATTAGAGAATTCAACCCCAAATTCATAGAGGTATCCCACGTCTAAATAGGGATCCAATTTCCGAAGTTGTGAAATTTGAAACTGCAGTTTTGGGTCCCATTCTGGAGAAAAAATCTAACATGAAAATGGTCTAAAATTTGGACCCTTTTAAAAAATAACTATTTGAATGCAGAATATTAGAGAATTTAACCACAAATTCATAGAGGTATCCCACGTCTAAATCGGGATCCAATTACCCAAGTTATGAAATTTAGTACTGCACTTTTTTGTCACATTCTGGAAACCATTGAAAATTCGAATAAAACCGAACATGTAAATGGGCTAAAATTTGGACACTTTTATAAAAGAACAATTTGAATGCAGAATATTAACCACAAACTCAGAATTGAACCACAAACTCATAGAGGTATCCCACGTCTAAATCGGGATCCAATAACTCATGTTATGAAATCTAGAAGTGCAGTTTTTGGGCGCCATTCTGAAAGCCCTTGGAAACACGGAAAAATCGAACATGAAAATGGGTAAACAATTTGACCATCGCGTAAAAGGAAAATCCCTTACTTAAACATTTTGAATGCACTTTCAGTTTGCAGCATTAAAAGGATTTATATAACTTGAGGTAAAGATTTTTAATAATTCTGAAAAGATGATGTAAATTTTATTTAAATTTTTACAAACTTTTCAGATAACACTGAAGAAATTTTCTTTACCAATTTGTTGATCTGCTATCGAGTACGTTTATTATTTGTTGTTGTCCTCAAACTATTTTGATATAAATAGTTTCATCTCCTCCTATCTGTCTCCCAGAAAGATATAATTCAACACTTTCATCCTTTGCCCCAAAAATAAGCATATAAATCAAAAGGCGACATTCGAGATACTTTATGCTGGCTCGGCACAAATTGGTCAGCAACCTGGGCCAAGTCAAAACAGGAAGACAAGTAGAGGTGGAAAAGGAGGAAATATATGGGGGACTCAGTTCAATGCCTTTGATTAGTGTAGCCACATTAGCAGCTCTCTAAAGCCTTGAAAACTCCGCCGACTGTGAAACTTCTTGACTGAATGACTGTCAGGTATTTTTTGGAACAGCATCAACCATTCGGAATGCACTGCTGAGTCCAGGCCGAGAAAAATTCCATTGTCAACACCTCTGGAAAATTCGAACACTCTTGCTTCCTGACTGAATTTGCAGGAAGAACTATTTGACAAGCGTTAATCAATCAAACACAAAGTGAAGTCTGTCTGAGATGTACGTATGACAGCAGGCAAAACCTTTTTAATAATATTTTCTAAGCCAGCCACCCTCATTCAACCTCGACCCTTGCCCACTTAGTCAGTCAGTCAAGATGGGTTGTCAGAGGTAGGAAGATAAAAAAGAGGAAAAACAAATGTAGAAGGCCAGAAATCAGGAAACATGACTATTAAAGACTAGGGATAACTACCCTGCCAGTTATAAAATACAATTTATGTACTTCTAGACATAATTTATTAATACTTAAAGGACAAAATATGAAATATATTATGACGGACTTTCCCCTAAAAACTCACATAAATGTATATACTAAGCTGGTCAAAATATACATATCCCCAAAAATCTAGTTAGAGTATCAACGTTGAAAAAAATTGGACATCAGAGAATAAAGCACGCACTCACTAGGGATTTGGGTGGAGTGAGGGTCTTGGATCTGTGCGGACTGGTCAGAATGGGATAAGATGGGCCAGGCCGAGAGTCTACCTTAAGCTCGAGACTTTCGGGGGTCTAAGAAATTGCCAAATTTAATAAACTTAAAAGGGTGCGCATGTGAGGATGTCTGTGCCTGACACATATACCCAAGCTCGCCCACTCATACGCACGGTCATGTAATCAGCAACAACTTGAGTTGTCAATAAAATTGTGATTTCTTAGGACCGGAAGTGGGGTGAGGGGGGGAAGGATGCGAGCAAAACAGATTATTATATTGTTTGGGCAGCCATAAAATGAAACCCCAAAAAACCCTCCCGCTCTTTAAAGAGCCTTTTTGCACCTGTAGTCCGTGGCAGGGAAGTGGTTTAAAAATTTATAGTAATACGCCTATGGCTAGGCAACACATTGCTGTAAGCAGATGGCACGCACACACACACACACATACACGGGGGGCTACAGGATAATAAAGGAAATTGCTGGGCAATTTTGTGGCTCCAAAAGCCTCGGTGTGTCTAATAAAACTAAGTGGGAGCCATCGCGTTCGCCGATAAACGAAAATTGATATTTAATAGGCGTTCTTTCATTCCCAAATTGACATTAAATTCAACTGAAATCCGAGTAAGATTTAGCTGACCTCCCTTTCCCTTCCACAGAATCCAAAGTTCATTATGCGCCCGAGCAGGCCTCAAGATATCATCCCCCCCAGTTTTGGTTCATCCAGGCTCACATTCCTTCATGTCAAAGTCAAAGGACTTCGATGGAGTCGCGCGTGGCAAACCATGTAAATCAATCAGTTCGGCGTGCCTTTCTCAAAGGCCGCTGCCTTATATAAGAGTTCTCAGCGAGGACCCATCTCAACTCCCCACCACCACCATCACCAACAATGATGTATGGATGAACGTTGTGCATCATTGATGTAGAAAATGTTTTAATGTTATTATTGGCCCTGTGCCATCGACTTGGATGGCAGGTCCTCCATCCGCCTGCTGGTGACAGTTCGGTTTTATTGAATTTTATTTGCTCAAGAGTTGTGCAACAGGCTGGGTGTGGAAACTAAGTCAAGGAAATCTGAATGCCACATTTTGTATGGGAGAAAAGGCTAAGAGCTCTGCACCTCAAGGGATGTTTCAAAACAGGAATGAAGGTTATATATTTATTGCAAAAAGGTATATATTTAAAGAATATAAAGATGAAAACAGCTAGTTTAAAATCAAATTTGGGATACCTTCACATCTTAAACTCTTTTAAAGGCTCATAGAAAAGAGAACGTGGCTGATCTGCATTCGAAGTCGAAACATTTCCGTGCTCTGTCCAAGAATAAAACTCTTCTCCTTATTTTCTCGACCCCCCTAAGCACTCATTTGTGCAACAAAGTCCGCTTTCCCATCTTCGGATTTTCCTTTTCCATACAAAACATAGGAGTCTTAAGTGTGCTTTCTCAGCTGCAGAGCTCCTTTTTACCACCTCCACCTTTTTTATCTGCCCACTCACATTTTCGGGTGCGTGCTGGAAAAGTTTTTCCCCTCATCTCCCATTTTTTTGGGGCTGGGAAAAAAGTTTGTTGCTCCTCAAACAAGGCTCACAACAAGAACGTCGAAACACAATGAGAAATATTGATACTGAAATATAAAATGTACCCTGGCCGAGGGGTAAATATGGGGTCTAAAAGGTAGTCCAAATACAAATATGAAAATCTACGAAAAGGAGAAAGTGCGGGGGTGGCGGACCAAGAAAGAAAGACACTCATGTGGACACTTTGACACACAAATTTACAAGTTTGTTGCTACTTTTTTGCCCGGATCCCCAAATACAAAAGCGCTCGAAAGCGATTTCTCCTTCAAGTCACCCCACAATTTCAGTGCTTCTCCCGTGTTTGCCGAGACCAAAAGTATTGATGAACAGTTGTTTGTTGCTGTCGCAGGCTATGGCGGCAACTTATTAGAAAGTTCACACACACACACAGTCGCAATCAGGGATATCTGCGTGGGTGTGTGCGTGGAAAGTCAATAAAATAAACGTTCTATGTTTGCGGGCAAAGAAAGTAAGAGGAGTTTTGGGGGAGGGGTGGCATACCAAAAATAGGCAACACATTATGCATACATATCAAAGTTTAATACTTTCCGGGGAATGCGTTCCTGAAATACCCTGGCATCTGGGAAAAGTCCGAATATTATAATACTTTAAGGAAACAGTGAGCTTTGTTTATCGACAATCAATATATAATCTGGGGATTGTTGGATAATTAATAAGATTTGTTTATAGATGAAGACCCAACATTAGGGGGTACAAATGTTAGACGATTACTATAATTACACCTAGTTGAATGTATTTTAATATAATATACGAATATCATCATTGTAAAGTTCCTAAGATACATGATTATTTTTCCGGTTCTAGCCATTTTCATTCACATATCCATTCAATATTTAATTGTCAATCGATTCCATTCCTATTCCATTCCTATCGTAAACAGAAAGGCCTTCAAGAACCTTATTAAAAACCAATCGATCATCATTTTTCTTTCTGTGTATCTAAGAGCATCTAAGCTTTCGCTTGACACACCCCATATTCCATTCCAACAATCGCCACTCATTTTTCGCAGTTTTTACCAAAGTTGCCTCCTTTGGTTGTCGTTGGTTGTTGCTGCTGTTGGTGTTGGCAACTTTCTGCAGTAAATGGTATTTATGTTGGTTTAGTAAACTTTGACGATAACGCTGAATGGTTCAAGAGCCGGCTGCAGGATCCGGATCCTGGGAAAGGACGATTGGCGGCCTGATGGCCCAGCTTCTGTGCATCCAACGTTGTTGCGTTGACGACCTCAACAACATCATGTAGAATTACGAGTATTTGAAAAGTTTTACAAGTAATTTATATAGGCGCAAGTTTTTGAGACTCCCGGAGCTCCACCATCTCGCAGGCGGTCAGACCGTGAAAAAAAGAAATATGTGTATAAAAAAAGAGACAGGGAAAGGATGTAAAGCCGGGGGATGATGGCACATCGACAGCTTCAGCCCCCAAAAGCATGTGTTGCGGTTATGAGCAAACAAATATAAAAGTATCCCGCCGAAATAGCTTACAAGTACATCAAATTTTCATAAATTAGGCATGCATAAATAAGGCAGAGCCGGCAAAACTTTTTCCGTTTGGCTTCCGTGCTTTCTTTTTTTTCCGCCCCCTGCCCCCAAAAATTCCCTCATCGAATCGAGGTCGTGTCATGAGCTGGCGAAAATTATGTAACGCATAATAATTCATCAGAAAATGAGGGAGATGGGGGGTATGCGGATTGTGTCTGTGCAAATTGCAGCAAATTTGTGCCGAAACATAGTGAAATATGTCCGATCATCATCAAGGAGGTCGGGACCTCGCCTCATTATGAGCATATAGAAAAACTATAATGAAAAGGTCCGCCAACAGCTGTCCCAGAAAGCGAATGAAGATGTCAGGGAAAAGTTTCCCTAATGAAATGCTTGAGTCCTGGACGTAGATGGATGGATAAATGCTCGGTGCCTTGGCCAAGTTGATTTGAGTGGTTGAACTTGAGGGTAGGGTTGGGTCAAAGGGAATGTCAAGGCGTAAATACTGAGAGGTGTAAGCGATTATTAGATGTTTGACATGTGGGGGAAGTTTGCTCGAGGAAATCGCCCCCTACTTCACATGACCATTACCAAGGAGCAGCCCAAGCCAGCCCTGAGGCACTTTTTTGTTTGTCCGGCAAAAGCAGTGAAATTTAATGAAACTAAAACCAAGAAACCCTTCGTCGAAAGCCAGATAGCCTTGGCCATAAGTAAATAAACAGCTCTCCCACACACACACACTCGGGAATCCTGTCATGTCCTGCTTTCGCTCATATTAATTACAGTCCATGTGAGGAGGCCTTGGGCTAGAACAGAAGGAAGCGCCCAGCAAATTCCTCAGCTCAGCTCAAAGTAATTAAAATTAAATCTCAAACTAATTATTATTGAACTTGGGCCGGGCGGACTTATCCATATATGTATGTACGTGTCCGTATCGGCATAACTGTGTTTGTGTGGCTTTCCCTGCGGTCATTTGCCGAGCGCTCAATCAAACGAAATTTCGTCAAGGTTATCAGAGGGTTGGCCTTAAAGCCGGAAGCCATTAAAGTGGCTACACTGTGTCTATAATTATTTAAAGGAATAATAGTTGGCAACGTCTTTGCTAATGCAGTTTCCCAGGACTAATGACATTTATACTTGTACTATCACATTTGGACATCGAATTATATCGTTTAGATGTTTAGGCATATAAGAACTGTTTGAAAAGGATGTTTATATTTAGCATTCATATGAATCTCTTATTTAATATTTTCAATAACATATTAATAAAAGATAACTGTTTAATGTAAAGCCTTATACTGCTCTTTTGAGTGTGAAACCTTTTAATTTTATTTTAATGATAATTGAATTCCGGTTACAACTATTGCTTTAATTTTTATAACATAATTTTATGTTTAAAAAACATTTCTCGACGAAAAAACTATTAAGCCACACATGTATTAAATATTATTTTAGTTTATATAAGAGATTTGATTGATGCAAACTTCAGTGTTCTGGGGCTTTACACATAATGAAGTAGTTATAAATTTTGTTTTGATTGAAAATGTTCTATTAAATATTAATTAATGATGTGCGTATCTTATAGATATGATATACTGTATCTTATAAATATTTCATAGGTAGAATAAACCTTTTAATAACTTTGGCATTTTAACTATTTTATTATAATGTTTCTACAATCGTTTTTTTTTGAGTGCACCATACATTTTTTCATAAATCCATTATTAAGCGACTTTTGTTTGCGCTTCACTAATTACAACAACAATAACAATTAAAAAAGACAGAAAGTTGCAAAGAGAGCGCTGCAGAGGAGCAGTGAAATCGTAAACAATTCAAACAGCCATCGCACCAAAACAATAAAATCTGATTGGAATCGTATATGTATGTAGAGCAGGAGTGCCGGAGAAAGGAGAAAGGAGCAGATAAATTGTGAGCTCACACTAAAAAGTCACGCATGCAACCATTTTCCATTTTTTTTCTCATTTCAGTACTTTTCACACTTGAACAAACCAAAAGCCAAAAAAGTTATGCTCTACAAACTGCAAACAAAATATGAAATGTATTTTTCGGCAGACTGGAGCAGGGGACTAAATGCATATAATTTCTGTTTATTAATACGCTTGGCTAGCGGAAAAATAATTTACATTTTTTTGTTGCAACACTGCAGAAGTAGATAAAATCGTATGGGAGTGGAGTATGCTAATGAGAGTAACCTGTGAAAGGTGTTTCCAAAAAGAGCAAACGGATCAAAGCGAAATTGCATTTCATGTTTCCTAAAAAAGTAAAATAACGAAAATTGGTTTTCGGTATTAAGAGGTATTATGGATTTCGAATGCTAACATTTCTATAAAAGAAAACTGCTCTATTATAAGAAAGGTTCTTAATGATTAGTTTGCTTCTAAGTACTAAGAGAAATTGAATTTCAAGCAGGCATAGATCAGTAAAATAAAACCAAGCTTTTATAAGTAAATTTTCTGATATGATGTTTTAGGATCCTGAAAAAAACGTAGGTATTAAAAGATTAGTTTCCTATCGAAAAAGAAGAGCTTGTGGATTTTAAAAAGGCAAAGAAAACTTTATATTAACAGAAGAAGATTATTTGTTATCCCTTTCAAAGTCCTAGCGAAGTTTTAAACCAGATTTTGGCGGAAACTCTTTCCTGGAATGCTCCTCCATTTCGTAGGCCCTTTCCCCGCCCGCACCTCCCTGTGCTAATGCATTTGTCAATAATTAAGTAAAGTTGCATACAGTGTAAACATTCCTCACTAATTGTTGTTTCTGCCGGCGCTTCGCTTGTTGTTATTATTTTAGCATAATATTTTCGCTGCCAAGTGGAACATTTTCCTCCTGTTTTTTCCTGCCTTTTTGTTACTGATGTTATTTCGGTGTATTTGAGTTTATATAGCGTAGAAAATGTTTATTTATTAAGCACACACATAAATTTGTATTATAAGCGCTGACTAAATCAACAGAGCGTTTTTGGTAAATGGGTTTTTCGGGGGTGGTGGTGCGGTGTATCCTGGCGTATATCCTGGAGTGGTTGTTTCCTGGCTGTTTACGTAATTGGAGTGCCGTGGTCAAAGTTAATTGTTCCGCTGCCAAATATTTACAGGTGGGATTTTCTAATTGGACTCGAATGACAGATAACTATCACGTAACCGGGGAAAAGGAAACTTTCCCCTTGCGTTTCAGCCATCGATAACTTTTGATTCGGCCAAAGAGCTTATAGTCGTGGGCCGCAACTTTTTGCGATCCAATTTGCCTGGGCCTTCGCCAACGCAATGGTCCACCCCATTCTAATTAAGCCCCAATTGGATTGGCCCGCGACTATCGCATTACCGAACTTTTCGCCCGATCCGAAGTTACTCCTCCAGCATGTGCGGTCGCAATCACCGCGTTGACAGTTTCCGTACCCAACGTGGGTTTTCCTTTCCTTTCGCCGTGGGCAACCTTCCCCATTTTTTCCACGGCCTCTGACAAATTTTGCATATTAGGGCCACCAACGACGCGTTTTGCATTTACATAAAAAAAATACACAAAAAAGAAAAACAAAGCGGTTGAAAAAAGGATTTTAACTCAGCACAAGGTGGACGTGTTGACGACTCCCTTTTTTTCCAAGTCGTTTGCTCATGAAAGAGTATTGGGTGGAGGTGGGTGAAAAGAAAGGCCGGGGGGAAAGAAATCAGTTGAAAGCTTTGAGCGGCATTAATTGGATTTCAATCTGCATGGGAAAAGGGCCTTGGGGGCGGGAAGACCGAGTTTTGGGTTGTCGCGCTTAATGAGAGGAGGACATTTTTCAGGCGACGCGGCAAATGTTTCAATTTTGTTGAAAGAACCTTTTTCGCCTGTTTGCCTCCGGTAAGTATTTGACACATAAGCCGCCATTTTGTTTGCGGGGTTAGGTCTTATGTGCACCCTATATACCACAAGTACCCTGTAAAAAGAAAGCATTATGACAGCACACCTAATACATCTTGAAATCTATTATTAAGGGCCGATTTCTCAATGTCCGGTTAGGGTTCTGGCTTGTTATCTGCCAGGAAGAGTTAGCATGAAGTTAAATTGTTCAGAAAAAAAGATTAATTTTCTCAATGTGATGTAATATCACTGATGATTATTTTACGAATGATACATTTTTATATAGTTTGTTATCACAAGACTTGGAGGTTAATTCTGTCTGTTAAACCTAAGAAGAAAAGTATGCGAACTTGTTGCTGTTTATTTCCTTTAGGCGACCGACAAATATACATTCTCTCTAGTTAGGAATCTTTAATCAGATAAAACCTAACACGATATTGAGAGACACATTTTTTCGAAAGTTAACATGACATTGAGAAATCGACCCGTAAACTAACAGACAGATCTTTTTTGATCTGTGAAAAAATGATATGTACAGGTAACTTTCAAAGTCGACTTATATCCAACATCCACATTAATTGTTCTATGCGTTTGACAGTTTCGCCACGCTGGCGCATTAATTTCGCTAATTTTGACAGGATCCTGGAGGTTGGGTTTGCTTTCCTCTTCACTCGCGCTGTTTTCTTTCGAGTTTTTCTTCGATTTTGGCTTGCCACGGATTTCCATGTAATTTATTTTTAATTTCCATCCATATAGGCATTTTTCAAACGGCCAGAGCACCGTAATTACGCGTCTAATGAGACAACAAAGCAAGGTCACAGTTGGTCAAAGTTGGCGGAAAGGGTTGGCCTGCCAAGATTAGAAAAGAAACGAAGGAAAGAAAGTGTCACCAATTTGCATAATTGCACCGATTTTTCTTCTTCGTCTTCGACGGCGGCGGCTCAGTGTTTTTCATCGCCCTTTTAATTGACAAAATCGTTGATTAATTGCTTTCGACCGCGGTGCCAGGCTCAATTAGGCGGCAATTAGGCGAGTTCATTTGCCGGACAACTATGGACATGTGCGAGATCGAAGCGCCGCCTTCTTTTTAATTGTCTCTGACATTTATGGTTGACAGGGGGTCGATCTGCCCCGCCCACTGAATGCCATACCTCCCGAACATTTTGACCAATTTGGTTAATGGCCATAATATTTGTTTAGTCAAGGCAAACACAACAACAAGTCCGGATAATGACTTTGGCCATAAAAAAGCGCGGCCCATAAAAATAATGCATAAATAAAAGCAAATAAATGACAGCATGTAGAAAAGAAACAAAAAAGCGGTGTGGGTAGGTGGGAAATGGAAGCTCAAGCCTTGTTCTCTATGAGGCGGTCATAAACAAAACAAATGTTTTCTTAGCCTGGAAAAGTGGTGGTTTTCATCGGGGGGCAAAAACCGGGACTGATGTGGCCACAATGAATGTCAAATTTGTGTGGCTTATTAATTGTCCTTTGCATTTGTTTTGCTTCTAATTAAGACAAAATGTTCTGTCCCATTGTCATTTTTTTTCAGCCTTATAGAGCCTACTAACGAGCCTTGGAATTGGGGCAAATTAACGCATTTCCAAACAAGTGAGAAGCTTCGAAAAGTGGATTTTCCAGTGCATTCACCGCAGAGAAAAAAAATCAGTACACAAACACGATTGGCATTGGCCATTCTAATGACTTCCACTGGGCAGTTTGTAATTACGCATTATTCAAATTACAAATTCGCAGCAACAACAAGGACACTCGGCCAGGAGGGTTAGCTGGAAATTTAAACTCTAAACAGGCGCAAAAACAGACGGCGGACCACAAAAATCGGGTCAACTCAAATGACAAATGTGCTGGGCCAAAAGAGGAGGTGGGTGTTTTTCCCGAAATGGGAAAGTGGGCAATGCATTTTCCGCCCAAGAGCTACCGGTGAACAATATGTTTAAATGCTGCCTGGCTGTATTCACTGCTCTGCTTTTCGGTTTGACTTTCAAAATGTCAAATACATTAAACGTGCATTTGCGTTGGGGTTAGTTGCGATTTGGTGGCACAACCAGCCACAAAGGGGTGGTGGCAAGCAGATCGAAAGAGTCGTTTAGAGTCCCTGACAGTTGAAATTTACCTTTTGGCCATAATGACATCACGTACACAAAAGGTGTGTGTGCTTTTTTGGGGGGCTGCCAGTGTTCCATTCGCCCTATTTCCTCTTATTTCGCCAGTCCATATGCTATTTGTTGCATACTTTCGGGTCAAAGGGATGTGCAGGGGGGAGGGGGGAGGTGCAAAAGGATGCGGCAGGACAGCGTGTGTGCGCTTTTGCGGCTTACAGGCCGAATGCCGAGTGCCGTGGCTAATGCGAATCCGAAAATGGAGCCAATGGACAATCACATAAAACAAATTACATGAAAAGTTTCAGCTGCAAAAGCCCACAAAAGTATGCTACAAAATGCAAGTACCCAACTGCATTACAGGATGGGTTCGCTTTGGTTGGGTTTGGATGCCCAAAATGCAGCAATTTAGTGGGGAGGGGGGTAGAAAATCTGGTCCATCCTAGCACTGGTAATGCCAAAGAATCCGTGTACAATGACCAGGTAAGACCATTTCGGGTAAGAAAGGAGCGCGCTGCAAATCTTTACAATCAACGCTGGGGTTCCCCGTCGCTTTTTTTATATGTTTTTTAGAGGGGGCGTGGCAGCTGCCCAGTTACCAAACTGACTGTGGAGATAATCAAATGAAAAAACGTAAATGTCTCGTTAAATTGCACAGAAATTAGATTTTTCTTGCTCCCTCGCTCACTTTCCCTGCACCGCTCTTTCTCTTTTCCCCGCTCGTTTTTCCCGGAAAAATCAGAGCATGACCACTGGCTGTGTGTGTGTGTGTCAGGGGGAGGGGGGCAGTGCGGTGTGGGACCTGTGTGAAAAATCAAATTAAGTATACGTAAAACGCGAGCTGCGACAGGACATCCCCAGCAACCGAACCGAACCGAAGCGGCTCCATCTCTTCCACCAGCTGAAAATCAAGGCGAGTTGTCGATTGGTAAAAGCTTTTAAGGTGCCCAGATAAAGGAGGGCACCGCACGCTAAAAGCCAACTACTATGCTACCTTTAATTGGATTACAGGTGTATGGCTGTGCGTGTGTGAATGTCCACGAGGGTTGGCCAACACACACACACACACACACACACCAGCGCACAGTGAAAGTTGCGAAAAGCATAAGTTTGCATTTTTATGAAGTTGGCTAACCATATGGCACAAGTGCAGTGGCGTGGGTTTTCAGCAGGATTTGGCCAAGCAGATGGAAATTGAGTATTTTTGGGAAGGGGAAAACTCAAGGTGTGAGATGGCAGTGGTGACAAGATTGGGGGGAAAACCCTGGGAAAACACACTCGATAGTTAAGCGCTCATTCGGCAGTCCATTTAGCAGCGCTAACTTGATTAATTCGCCCACTCCAGAGGCCTTTTGCTCAAATATTCATAAATATGTTTGCCGTTAACGCAGGACAACATTTCGAGCGGTTACAAAGCGAATTGGTTATTAACGTTTGGGGCCAAACGGCATGCCCCTTATTGCCTCCATTGAGCTGTGCATTTTAATTTAATTAAAAGTTATGGCAAATGTAGAGCAAAGGGGCAAAATGGTGAGGGGGGAAGCCAATAATAAACCAAATTATTGCATGTATTAAATGAGTTTTCCCCACTTTGTTTGTGTGTGTGTGTGTGTGTATGGGTGAGTGTTGTTGATGTTGCCTGCAATTAGGCGCAGCTGCTGCATGGAGAGAAAGGTGGAGAGAAAGTGGGTTGGTGTTCGAGCCCAGGTCGCCCGTTTGTGTTTCTGTTTATGGGCCGTGTTCCTGTGGCTTTTGAGCTTTTTGCGCCAAAACATTTGCCCTGCCATAATTGAGTTAGGCATGGCATTTACACACACAGTGACACACACACACAGAGACGAAGAGAAAGTTTACTTTAGCATACTTTCGGGCGACGAGAATTTCGAACCTTTTGTTTATGGCCCTGCTGCTGCTGTCATAAGGTCTAATCTAATGTCAAATTCTGTGCATAATTTGCCATTGTTCATGCTGTAATTGGCTTTTGTTGCATACTTTCAGTACGTGTATCTCGGTTGCCTCGAAGATGCTCACATTTCTTGGCTAATTGCATTAGTTTCGGTTCGTCCTGCATACTTTCGACCTGCCAATTAGTTGCAGTCAGTCCAGTGCCTCCACACACTTCCACTTCCGACTCAATTAGTCGGCATCAATGATTTATTGCACACTTTTAGGCAGCCGAACAAGAGCGAACAAGCTCTTACTTCCGATGGATCCTAGGGAAAAGTCCTTAAAAGCCTACGCCTTTCAGCTGCACTCTAAGCGGATTTTGAAAGTCTTAAAAGTTTATTAATTAGCAGCAACGCCAGCTGAAGGATTTCCCTGCCGTTTGATTAATTTTTGCATCTCCAACTGCCAGAGACAATTGGTGAAGCCCACTGGAGGATTACCTTGAGTGCGGGTCTTTTGGGAATTGATTCCGAGAATTCCTTTGCCCCAAAACGTCCTTTCACATTCCACATGCTGATAACTCGAATGGCTTCTATCTCACATTCGTTAATTACCCTGGAAAAACCCTGGATGTGTTGCTATCTCATTTCCGATAAATTCGGGTCCTAATTAGATTATTATTATTACTGCAATGTGCAGGCACGAAAGGAACAAACAATGGACCAGAAGCTAAGCCAGTCCACAGTCGCAGTGAGTTGATCTTGTGGTCTGGGGCCAGAGAGAATAGAGGAGCGGCAACCACAACAAAATATGTCTGGACCAAACACCACACCCACATCTGCCCCAAAAATGTCTCAGACCACAGCCTGTCCTAGAAACACTGCACCCGGGCAAAACCAAACCAAACCAAACCGTACCGAACTCAACTGAACTGAAGCGAACTGTCTGCATAAGTTGAAGATAAACGTAAACCGCATGCACGGCACAATAAACAGACATCCGTGTGCATTTCCCTGACTATTTGTCAAAAACATTGCAATAACAACAGGGACAACAGGCCGAGTGCAGCAGGACCAACATCAGGATCGGGGGATCAGGTCCTGGATCGGGGGGGTGTATGACAGGAGGAAGGCAAAAACCATCGCACAGATAAACCCTTGAATGCAGTCCCAAAAGGGTGCCGGATGTGGGGTGAAGTGAAGGTGTTTGCACTGGCAATGCCAGCGATAATAAACCAGCAGCAGCAGCAACATCATCACACGGTAGCAAAAGGCCCAGCAACAACGGCAACCTGCGCGAAATGAGAAATGCAGCATAATATTAACCACAAACTGAGATTGCAAGCGCCGAGATGGGCGGAAAGGGATCGGGATTGGGATTGGGATTGCATCCAAACAGGCGTTCAATCTGCAGCACAGGGAGAAATTCAGGAGCTAATACAACCAGTTATCAAAAAAGTACGGGATCGTTTAATCAAATCACAAAGATCTTTACATCACAATTGTACCTCAGGTGTCTAAAAGTATGCAACAATATATTTAAAACTCAGAAGTATATTGAATTCATTCCGAAAAGCATCTATCCTTTATTCACTGGATACATTTAGACATAAATTAAATTAATTTTGAAATTAATCTCAAAGCCCTTGTGATTGTACCCCATTAGCTATCAATTGAAATCCTAACCGTAAGAGGGTTGTAAGAAATGATCTAATTAACCAAAAATTGGTAACTAAAAAATTCTTGGTTTCTAAATGCAATCAATTCCGATATTTCCACCAATTTGATTAATATTATGTCTTTAAGTCCACAAAAATGAACAAGATCGTGCAGGGAATTGAAGACTACTCTGGTTTATTTATTTATTTTTATACGAGCTCCATATGTTGCGCACTTGAACACAAAGAACCATTTGAAATAAGATGGCCTTATAGGAAACGTAATTTTCTTGATTTGGCAATAAGATGGATTGACCCATTCGATTCTCGCAGTGCTTACCCTGTAGCTGGCATGGCCTTCACACCGGCCACGGGGCAACTTTTGCATGCGGGTTTTTCTAACGAAGCCCTCTCCAGTGGAATCCTCCCGGCCATAAAGGAGGAAATGAGCTGCTGCTGCTGCTGCTTCTGCTGCTGATGCATTTACCCCAAAACCGAGTGCAACCTTCGCTTGGTAATAACAAACCAAACACTGCATAAATTCAGGCATCGAGTCTGGCCAGCCTCGCCCCTCTCAGAAACGGTGAGCTCTTCGTTTTCGCTTTGGTATTTGGTCAAGACTGTCTGTTTGTATTTGGATTTGGCTTGTTTCGCCAACTGCCAACAGAACAGGGCCAGAACAGCCGAACTGCAGCGCCTATTGTTGGGCAATGGCTTTTGTTTTGTTAATTTGCTCGGCCCAACAACACAGCCCAGCCAGCCATCCAGCCAGCCAAACGCCTGGCCAACTTTCATGGAATGCGCTTTGCTTAGGCTTGACTTGGATTATTTGACTGGCAGACATATAGGATGTGGGGTTTGGGGTACGGCAGATAACTAAGCTACTTTGAAGCTATCGAAAAATGAACACTCTCCAGAGCAGGAAGGGCAAAAGCTGGGGGCTTAAATGGCTGGATGATGCACCAGACAGTCCTAGTCCTGTTTAGCACCCAGAAAGTTATTCACCGACTTTCGTACCCCTCAATCTCCCAATTGCAGGACTCTCTAATCTCTGTGGGCCCATTTTTGGTTCCTGCAGGTCCTACTTAAACCAATTTTAATTACATGCATGCTGCACGTGGGAGTTCCTCCTTATCGGCACTACAAAAATTAATGCCCAGCTAATTGAATATGGAAAGAGCAGTCTACTGTCTAACCACTTCGAAATCTAAGACCCTGGAAATACGAATGCAGGGGATCCCAGAGTATAAGGACACCGGGGTGCTGTCACTAATGGAAAAAGCATCAATGGCTTATGGATTCGAGTTTTTCGAATGGCAAATGGGAATGGCAAAAAATTTATGGATTTCATTCCCTATTTCTCTTGGCAACAGGCCACCTGTCATTTCGCGTATTTGCAGATATTCACCAGCATTCGAAACCCCCTCCCCAAAGGAGAGCAAACAAATGGCTAAGATTACACGGCAACTGCTACGATGGCCTACGATTTCAAGGCGATGGCAGAGTGCGTTTTAAACTGACGCCCATGACGCAAACAATAACCTTATAAACCCCAAACCCCCGAACCCCTCCCTCCCCCTCTCACCACTTATCATTGTGGGCGGTGGGTTGTGGGGGGTGTGGGCGTGGTGCCTGTATACACAAATAAACATTCAAGTGGAATTATTGCAACGAAATTCAAAGGATTACGACAAAAGCACGTTCACAGGATTCAGCAGCAACTACGGACTCCAGTGCAAGGCACGGCCCACGGATCGGCACTACGGACTCTCCGGGTCGCCAATGACAACAATGCGGGCCATTGGAGGAGGCATCAGGACGAGGAGGAGAAGAAGGAGGAGCAGCAGCAGAAGGCATGATGAAGCACTGCCGGGGGGGAGCGGGGGTCAGGGGTCACGGCGGTGGGCGGTGGGCGGTGGGCGGCGGTCGTAGCCGGAGGACGAGTGTGTTCAGCTCGGCAAGTTCAATGAAGGAAAATTATGAAGCCTTATTTATTGTTTATGCGTGCGCATAGCTCATGCAGAGCGCTCGAAAGTGGGAGCCAGTGGAAGGACTTGTAATTTTTGTCCATCCACTTTCAAGAAGGGCAAATAGGGATAGATCAGCTAGATGATCGATCCGAGTTCATCACAAAACTATGGTTCAAATATTAAAGCAAAGCTATGATATTGAAATATATCAATGATATGATAATGATACAATATAAAAATTCATAGTTAAGGAGTTCATCGAAAACATAATCCTTAAACACCTATACGATAGTATTTAAAATATTGCGAGTTACCTAATATACTAATTTAAAGCGGGAATGGAAACCACTTGTTTGAGTTATTAGTATTATTATTATTCTTGGTTCGGCTGTAGAGAACTGAACTATAGCTATAGCAACGGGATCCTATCTGAATCCTTGTATTATATTGAAACCTAAACCTTTCAATTTCAGAACCATTTTTATAAAACCAGATATGACAAATAAACCTAAAAAAAAAGCATTTTTTCGAATCATAGCTTTCAGCTTCCCATATTAGTCGTATCCTTATGACTTAAGGGTATTACGAAATCACCATCAAGGACTTCGAACTTCTTCCTGCCAACATATTAACGTGGAAAGTGGGCGGTGGGAGTCAGATGAAACGGAACGGAATCGTAGGGAATGGAGTGAAATGAAACGCGGCTTGGCAAGCGATTCACGGAGCATGTGAAAAATTTGCACAAATAAATATGAATTGCACTTTAATGCATATTAAGCGAATGCGAAGGATGCCTGGTGGAAAAATTCTGGGAGCAGGAGATGTGTGCTTTCCCGAGGAGTTTATTATTAAATAAAGTGCCCACTGTGCGCCATGTTTGTTTGTATTCAATATTTATTGTTGTGTATAATTGAGTGAAAAGTTATATGTTTGTGTGATTACATGAGGGTGGCATTGGGGGTCTTTGGCCGTGGTTATTCCGGTCCCGGAGTAGATGGGAATAAATACCACTGAAAACGGCCGAAATTCAATATTACGGCTGTGCAAATAAAAATGATATTGAATTGTTGGAAATTTTTATTAAGTAAGTATATCGCGTAGGGAGAGCTTGCCACAAACCGCAAGCCACCTTCGACCCTGCCTCAACGTCATCATCGACCATTACTCTGATCCCACTGTAAATATTCGTAATTGGGGCTCGAGATGGAGCGGACGAGCGAAAAACTCACCCGGGAATCGCAAAAGTGTTTAAGGAAATCATTTCACCGAATGCCGAATGAATTGCCAGACTTACCTGCAAGGAAAAAAGCAAACGATAAAACAATTAGCCATATGCAAGTTAAATCAGTGAATGTGAAACGTTGGTGGAGTGCTGCAATTACATCGATCGGGGAGGATGCAAAGAAAAACTGTCGATGGTCGGTAGTAATAAATAATGAAAGACGTTTGCAAGGTTCCTTTTTATGGTTCTTAATTTAACTTAATTATTAAGTACTGCAGGACGATATTTAACTTTAAACTCTAAAAATGTTCATGACTAAGAAATAAAAGTTGTTAAAAATCCCATGAAACAAAAAAGGTATAAGAACATTTTTTAAGGAAGAACTTTTTATCAAGAATTGTTTTGTTTTGGAGACGGCAAATTTCAAATTCATCTAAAAGAACAATATTTTGAAAAGGCTCAAACAGATTTATAAGATTGACTTAATGATATAATGATACAATAAAAACAATCCTATTTTTGAAGTTAGCAATTTCTTGTTAACTGATTTTTGTTCGCTGACCTTATATTGAATATTACCAGTCTATCGGCGCAAATGCCTACAAAGTTTATTACCCATATCTGTACCACCCTCATTGGTCAGCTTCGTTACACAAAAGGCATTAGCAGTGGCCTTAAAATATTTATGCTGAAATCTGGCGAGCATTTTCGGCAAGTCGCCTTCTACAAAGTTCGACGCCATTAAATCGAGCCTCCAAACACTTCCAGCCCCGCAGCCATCCACCCACGATCCCTTCCAATAGTTTATGAGCGCAGCTTATGAAAATCCTTTTGTTACACAATTTTACAGTTATTTTAAGGGGGCAGGAAAGGGGCTGCGAGGGAAGGCTAATTTTGTCGTCTCGGACGTGCCAAAGCAACCGAAGAAAGGCAAGGAGAAAGGAGAAAGTTGAAGGGGTGTTGGTGCGTTGGTGTGGGTGTGGGGCCCAGACAATGTTGGCTGTCCTGTCTTGGCAATTAAAAACAGTTGACATTCTGCAAACTGAAGCGGGACAAAGACGGCGACGGTGACGAGCTGGAGCAGCAGCAGCTGCCTATAAACTAAGCAACGTGAGTTTGCCTAAAATTATGCTAAGCCGTGCCAGCCATGGCTAAGAAAAGAGCAGTACACAGAGAGAAATTTAGGAGATATATGGTTTTTTGAAATATTTTTTTGTCGGTTTCAGATAAATTTAATAGATTTATATCAAAGTCATTTTATATAATAACTAAAATATAATTACATTTAAGAGATGGAGTAGATTTATATCATTTTTTAAATATCCATTAAATCCGTTTTCCTTGACTGGTAAAAATTCTTTTGTATAAAACCATGATTTATTTAAAACTGAAAGCAATTAGGATTTTTTAAAAATGTTATATGACCCTTCGACACTTAACTAAAACCCGAGATCTACAAAATATATTATGATAAACAAATTGTATTATATTAATTTTTTTTATTTTAGATTAATACATAATATTATATGATTTTTCTTATAAAACTTATAATCAGTACGGTCCCTGACTAACATATAAAAAACTACCAGTGATTTCTGAGAGTTCTACTTTTCATATGTACATTTGATTTGTTAAGGGTTAATAAAAACTATGATTTTAGGTAAAAAGTAGTTACAAACTTTTTTACACATAAAAGTTGGCGTCTGAAAAAATATTATTATTTTAAATGACTAAAAAAAACTTACAGTGGTATTTAGGAGTGGTTGACTTGAGATACGCATATGTAATGACATAGTTGACCATCGAATATCTTAAGGATACAGAGCTGGATTTTTTATCTGTGTAGCAGGAGTGAAAACAGACCATTTCTAGCCCGGACAAAGACAAAGTATTCAACGATGGCGGGCAGGCGAATGCATCTTCGTCCTGGCTGACTTCCCACCCCCGTTCCCCCTGTCATCCCCCTCCCTGGCCCCGACATAAGTACTTAAGGCAACAAAGTAGACTTTTGCATGCAAGCGCATGCCGCCAGCGGGCACTGACAACTTTGTATACTTTTAAGGGGGGGCTGTGGTGCAAGGGGGGTCGTTGCAAGGCTATTGACAGCTTCAAACTGCACACAGCATAAATAATTTTCAATTTTTTCCAAGCAATTTTGCAGAAAAACTTACAAAGTTGTTCGCGCTACTGTGTTCCCGTCAAAAAGTTGTCCGTTTTACTTATTTTTTTCTGTGCGAGACGACGACGACGACTCCCAGGGCTTTAAATGAGTCGCTCTTAAAAGCTAGAGCTAGAAGAAGGATCTCCTCATCGCACAACGCATCATTTCAAGGAGGGGATATCCAGTTGGGAGCAGCTCAACAAGATTTCCCACTCACGGCGACAGGAACTGGGACTCGAAAGCCGGGCTGCAGCTGCCAAACCAGTGTCATGCAAAGATGGCTTAGCCTTTTGCAGCTAAACTGACTGCCGGGCGGCTTCAATTGCATTTTGATTTCCTCGACTCCGGAGTGGCAATGGCACGCAGGACCTAATGTGTCCTGGGTAATTGGCTCGACACAAGATTCTGCATTGTTGTCACGCTTTTCCCACTGTCTGTGTGACTGTGACTGGGACATGGACTGATCCTGGGCCTGGAACTATCAACTGGGAGTGGGTTGTGCAGAGTGGGTGGCCTGAAACCCAGCCCCGAGGAGTATGCAAATCAAAGTTGTCGTCAATCTAAGGACCTCCCCTTGGCGAGGCGACAAAACTAGCGCGCCAACTAGGCAAACACTTCCGCTGGCCGGAAGCATAAAACAACTCGACAGCGGAAGTTGGCAAAGGCTATGCTTTTCCCGCCTGCCAGCTCCTTCCCTCGGCCCCGGGATTTATGATTAGAGAGGTGGTCTATGCAGCAAGCGACTCGCTTATTATAATTATTATTTTATGTGCCGCGTTCGGGCGGAAAAGTTGCGTGCGGCACTTGCACGTGAGCTGTTTAGCCAAAAAAGTGTTAAAAAGCCGTTAAATAGGCGAGCGGGAAAGGTCTATGATATGTGGGGATACCCTTTATGAAGACAACTTTATGGTGATCCAGTCAAAAAAATATTATTATCATGCAATTCATTAAAACAACGATTTTTTGTGAGGTAAAAATGATTTACAGCATCATAAATATTAATTATAAACAGAAAAAACCATTTTTTTAGTTGAATTACAAGAGTTCCTTGTGAATAAATGAAAATAATTTCACACATGCATTTTTGCTTAACTTAATCTAGCATTTTTTACTTTTTATACACCTGTCAATATTCTAAGCTTAAAAAAATGATATAAATATTATAATAAAACATAATCTTTTTTGTTTTTCAGTTACTCACATTAGCAAATAATTTTGAAAGCATCTAGAACTTTCACAGTAGCCTGTGACTTCACCTATTTTATATATACGTTTATATATAGTTTATAAATATGGCTCTCATATTTGCAAATCAAAGTCTCCAAATGATAGTCCCATCCAAACTTCCCTGTTATAGAGCAGCCATGATGAAATTGTTGCCTGAATAATATGCAGACGACATGCATGTGAGTGCTGCGATAGTGGTGGTGGACTTTCGGAGGTGTTTACGAGCCCAGGCAATTAATTTAACTGCAGTTCCAAGTCACGCCAGCTAGAGGCCATAACTAAATTTATGGCCAACAACAGTTTTGTCAATAACTTTTATGCCCCATCCCCCTGCTCCTCAGCCACCTAATCTGGGCGGCACTTCATTAATCCAAAGCTCGCAGTTAATGCCATGCATGTCAGAGCAGCAGACAAATGTTTTGCCCCGCCCACACCAGCTGATTCGGCTCCTGGAGATCCTGTAGAGATCCTGCTGCCTGGCTTCGCAAATTTATGAGCCACAGCAAAATGCAACTGCCAAGGCAGCATATCAAATTATATGGGCGGCCACAAAAAAATAATGTGTGTGTGTGTATGCACAGTACACCGGAGGAGCAACTGCCACTGGCAGGATTCCCCTTCCCTGCCAGCTGGCTGCATAAATTCTGATGAATCACTGCACCTTTTGGATGCCAGGTGGTGCAGGCGGCATCCACCCAAAAATGTTTCCACGTAATGCGGCATCTAATAATAAATTTAGCTTGTGCAGCGAACGAACGCGGAACCAAATTTCGCAGAATGCATAATTCAAAATAATTCAAAACACAACGAATGGCAAGCTCTGATTTCTTCTCCAGGTTCCCTCGTTTAAGGTCGGGATGGGGCAAGAAGATGGGCGGTAGACCACAGCCAGACAAGACAAAATTTAAATCATTTATAAAACATTTGTAGCTTGTACTATTCTTAATTTGTATTCCTTTTAGCTAGTTAGATGGCTAAAAAACAGGTGCAAGAACAATAGGTTTTGTCCGATTTCTCAATGTCAAGTTAAGGTTATAGTTTGTTATATGTCAGATAAAGTTGCCATGATAAATGCCTCCAGCTTAGAATTTTCAATAAGATAAAACCTAACTTAATTAGCAATTTAACTCAACGGCAAAAGTTAACATGACATTGAAAGACCCAACCACAGTTTTAAGTTTTATTTTAGATATATTAAAGAACACCCTAGTGTTGATTATTGTTTTCAGATATTGTATTTAATATAACAGGAAGTACCCTTTGTCACGGTTTCCGCCTCGAAAACCCAATCAACGCATCTCCACCAACCATTCTTCCTGCCAAAACAACCAGCTCCAGATGGAGAAAAACCTAGGATAAACCAAGTAAGGTTGCCACCCACTTCCCGGAGAAAAGCGGCTATTGGGACTGGTTAATTAATTAAAATGCGTGAAATTTTGAAGCAATGCCAAGGCTCGGCAAACAACAGGCAAATGGGATTCACGGGCTGCGATGGGGAGTGGAAGTGGAGCAGGGTCAAGTCAAGTGGGAGGCCCACTGGCAGTGGCACTGGTGGGTTAAGCTGCTTATCAAGTTGAGCATTGAAATTATGGCCGCGAGCTAGACACAAGAGCACAACCAGCGAAGGATACCAGGATACCAGAGACTACACAGTACAGAATACAACCGAACACAGGACTTTGTTATTGCGAGTGTATTTGTTTTTGCTGCCGCTGCTACTGGGGCAGCACGGGACTCGGCACAAAGGCATCCTTTTAAATTTCCTGTCATTTGCCACACAATACGCCAGAGAGCGGCCACGACGATGACGACGACGATGAGCAGGACGCTGGTTGGGCAGAGAATAAAATCAGGAGCAGGATGAGGAGCCGGAGGAGCAGAAGGTGGTGCTCCTTCCAACAGCTGCACTTGCCCAGGATCCAGCTGCTGCATCTTGGTCGGGAGCTGGGGAAGTGGGCTGGCCAAATGCTGCTGCCAAGGCAAGTCTATTTGTGTACACTTGCAGAAATAGGGGGAGTAGATGTAAATTTAATCAACATTATCTGAACCAGTGTAACTCTTTAAAATCCATAAAATATATTATAACTGAAAATATATGGAATTTTACTCCACCAATGATCCACTTAATGAACCAAGCATTCAAAACTAATCGAGATGGTGGAGATTTTTACTAACCTCTGGTTAAATACTTTCAAGTCCGCTTTTGCCATCTAATGGTTAAACATTTTAAATATCTTATCAAATATCTTAAGTGTCATTTTGGCTTTGAACTCCAAACTTTCATAAATTTTATAGGCTAAAGTTAAAAATGATTTTTAATAATAGTCCATTTATTTGGCTATCCATCTAACATTTTAAACCATTTTGGAGATGAAAATAAATGGCATTTTTGGGTGGGTTAACTTATAATTGGCAACAGCTATTAAGGAACAAATCACTATATTTTTCTGTACTTGTAATTCAACCTCTAGAGCTTCTTGCAGTGTAGAGCGGAAAAATGAAACGCGTTGCTCTCGACGCGGCGCGTCGCTTTGCTTGTTTGTTAGAATTTAGCCGTTGGGAATTTGCATTTTTCATTACGCACAGACTAGGTTTGGGACCGAAGCTGAAATGGGGATAAGGATGTGGGGCTGGAGAGCTGGGCGCCGTATTAACGCCTAGACTCGTTCATGGGGTTAAAAGCTAGTTTCCGCCGGAAGTGGCTGCCACAGCGCATTCCGGGGATCTCCCCGCGCGCCCCTCTCGCTGACTTTTGTTGGTGTGTGTAAATAAATTTCTGTGCGAAATGAAATGAATGTGATTGCCATGCCCCAACCACCCGCACTGCCTTTCTGCCTCTCATGGCTGTCGGAAGCAGTTATTATGGCAGCATATTTGCCGGTTCTTTGGGGCTCAGCCAATTCCCTTTTCAAGGGTATAGTCGCTAATTAGTAAAGTCGAATAAAAATCAAGTGTTTTTAGAAACAATCAAAATTAACATGAAACAAGGAAGAACGCTATAGTCGAGTACCTCGACTATCAGATACCCGTTACTCAAAGGGAAATGGAGATATGCAAGCAGCAAAGCGAAATTAAAATGCGCCACCTACCGGCGGTAGACAGATTTAAGCGTTATGGGCGTTAGAGTGGGCGTGGCAAAATTATTTTTGGATCAATCGATAGGTATTGACGACACCAATACATTTCAGTTAAAATTTTTTATCTAGCATGCAAATTGTGGGCGTCACAGGTTTTCGCGGTTTGTGGGCGTTTAAGTGGGCGTGGCAAACTTTTTTTTAGGTCAATCGATAGGTATTGATGAGAACAATACATTTCAGTTAAAATTTTCTATCTAGCATCAAAACTGTAGGAGTTACAGTTTTGGGCGGTTTGTGGGCGTTAGAGTGGGCGTGGCAGTCTACTGAAACAAACTTGCGCTGCGTAAGAAGCTCAGGAATCTGTACGCCAAATCTCAATAGCCTAGCTCTCATAGTTTCCGAGATCTCAGCGTTCATCCGGACGGACAGACAGACGGACAGACGGACAGACGGTCAGACGGACAGACGGACAGACGGACAGACGGACATGGCTAGATCGACTCGGCTAGTGATCCTGATCAAGAATATATATACTTTATGGGGTCGGAAACGCTTCCTTCTGCCTGTTACATACTTTCCGACGAATCTAGTATACCCTTTTACTCTACGAGTAACGGGTATAATTATCTCGTATTTTTTATACCCGTTACTCGTAGAGTAAAAGGGTATACTAGATTCGTCGGAAAGTATGTAACAGGCAGAAGGAAGCGTTTCCGACCCCACAAAGTATATATATTCTTGATCAGGATCACTAGCCGAGTCGATCTAGCCATGTCCGTCTGTCCGTCTGTCCGTCTGTCCGTCTGTCCGTCTGTCTGTCCGTCCGGATGAACGCTGAGATCTCGGAAACTATGGGAGCTTGGCTATTGAGATTTGGCGTGCAGATTCCTGAGCTTCTTACGCAGCGCAAGTTTGTTTCAGCACAGTGCCACGCCCACTCTAACGCCCACAAACCGCCCAAGACTGTGGCTCCTACAGTTTTGATGCTAGAATAAAAATTTTAACTGAAATGTATTGTTCTCATCAATACCTATCGATTGACCCAAAAAAAAGTTTGCCACGCCCACTTTAACGCCCACAAACCGCGAAAACCTGTGACGCCCACACTTTTCATGCTAGATAAAAAATTTTAACTGAAATGTATTGGTCTCGTTGATACCTATCGATTGATCCAAAAAAAAAATTTGCCACGCCCACTCTAACGCCCATAACGCTTAAATCTGTACACCGCCGGTAGGTGGCGCATTTTAATATCGCTTTTCTGCTTGCATATCTCCATATAGATGAGTAACGGGTATCTGATAGCCGAGGTACTCGACTATAGCGTTCTTCCTTGTTTTTACAATAAAAAATATGTCTTTTTTGTTAGAAGAGTATCACTGCATCGACTTTTTATCTTGACTTTTTTCCGTACTTTTTCGGCATACAGTGGTCAAAACTGTTGTTAATTCTAATTGACTTGGGATTTTTCAACTCGCCGCCTTTTAAACAATAGCTGCGCACTCGCATGCTTTATTATGTGGCATCAGCATGAATTTTACATTTCAGCTCGACCACTTGGCCACCTTTCAGTCACAGGGAAATGCAATTGGATAATACAATTAACAAAATTACGAGCAGTTATGCAGAAGGATTCCGTACAAGTTGGCCATCTAATGGCATATTGGTATATGGGGAAAATGCTTTAATTTTATTTATGCAGCTCATTTACGCGCCGCATTCATTTGCCAGCTACCCCCTGTCTCTGCGAACTAATAACTTGTACCTGGCCCAAAGCGTACATTATTAATCAAAGTCAATGCAGCAATGCCCTCCGAACCCAGAACCACGATTTCACCATCACACAAGTACTCCCACACCCACTGCTCCTAAAATTCACCCTGTAACAACGATTTTTGCGCCTAATCAATTTCCCCGAAAACGTCACAGAACTCCGGGGTTTTTCGGGGCAGCGGAATGTGGGGGAAAGAACGAGCTCGAGGAAAATTTATTTCATTTGTGTTAGCATTTTGCATTTCATTAGGTTTTCATTAAATAAAATGTTGAATTACACGCATAATTTATTCCTGTGCTGACGAACGGAACGCAGACTGCCGCGTTTCCCGAAAAGGTATCGTGACTTCTGCTTGGGCTTAGACCAACCATGTAGCTATCATTTTGAGAATTTCGGTTAGGGAATTTCCCTCTTCGTCAGCCACACATCCACCAATCGAAACAAATTACAATAAAAATGCCAAGGATGCGTGCTAAAAGATTAAAGCCTGACACGAAATGAAGCGTGGCCAAAAGCCCTGAAAGGGCGGGGGTTGATTATCGGGGGTTGTGTGGGTTTGATTTCCATATGGCATGCCAACAGTTTAGTTTCCCCAGCTTTCTCATCTAAATATACTTTTTCTCTGTGGGTTTTCTGTTACTTGATCGTCACAAAAGGCAAATATTTATACAGCTTCCTGGCGAAATCAAAGGTTGGCCTGGCTGCCTTTCTTTCTCCCTTGGCTTCGCCCTGACCCCAAATGATAAATTACTTTAATTAATGCCGCCATATTGTCTCAGAGAAGGGAAAATCGGGGGGACTGGGAGAAAGGGGAAAGTTTGCTCGGCCTGGTCTGATGGCTATTATGCAAGTTCATTGGGTTTAATTTGTGCGTGGGCCACTTTTACTCGGTGGCTGATTTATTTAGTTCCTTTCTTGGCCTTTTGGCTCTGGCATTTCGTTACCTTTTTTCTGTCCTCAGACGAATGCAACAGGCGCAACGAGGCCAATTTGCTTGACATATTTGGTCGGCGAACCCGAAACTAAAGCCGGCCTAATTAATTGGCTTAGTTTGAACTTTGGGGCTCAAGGAAATTGGAATCTGGGGAAAAGCTTTAAGTTGCCTTCCGCAAATGTATCTGTATATATTTTTCTGGACTTTCTGGTCAACTATCAAATGACACTTTTTGCCCAGAGACATTGAACATGTCCAAGGAGTGTTTTTGGATGGACAGAACACGTGACCGAAATACATAAAAGGCCTAACGTTGATTGCGGTTTTTTAGGCCATTGAATGGGGGTTTTCGGGTTAGTTTGGTTTGGCTAAATGTGGATACAGGTAGAGGAAGGACCAAATGTGATTTGATTGGCGGGGGAATACATCCTTATTACGGGGTGAAATGAGGTATGGTTAAGCTAGGGCAATATCATGGCCTTAAGTATCGATAAGTTCGATGTTTGCCCAGAACTATTCTTGAAGGTTCTGCCAATTCCGCTGAACACTTTCGCTGTCGACCCAAGGCCCTTACTTACATTTAATTCGAAATTATGTTCAGCTAATACAATTTAAAATTCCACTGGTGTCCACACAAGGTCCTACACCACCACCACCACCCACTTTATGGAGGGCCAAGGGAAGGAAATCTTGAAATGAGCACTCAAGTGGCAGATGAAGTTGCAACCGGGCAGCAAAGGGAGCAACAGAGCGTTTCCACACAAAATAAAATTAATATTAAATTAATTCTGGACATGAAGTGTGTGAGGAAAATTACAAGAGTCGCAGCGAGGAGCCGAAATATATTTTTCCGATTCCATAAGCGAACTTCAATTTCAATTCAAGTTACGACGTGCCCAGGACAACAAGCAAGGATGCTGGCCTCAAGAAGCCAATTCCATACAAATGGCTGGCCATGAAGGTCCTGGCCCAGGACACGGAAACGCAGCCAAGGACGACTTAAGGCGATTTATGAACAATTTTTCGTTGCCATGACAAGAGATCGTTCCTGATGCACTTGATTATCTTTCGGTTCGCTCCTCCTCCGCAACTTATTGTTGTTGAAAATTAGCCAAAAGCATAAAGACATAATGGCAGGACAAATAAAAGCAAACAAATGTCAGCTGCAGATTGCAGATACTCGGTAAAGCTAAGGTTTACCGATAGAAAGCATAAAAAACCCCTTTAATAACTTCTCAAAAACCCCAGACCTTGACTTCGCAACCATCTTTGCATAAGAATTTTCATTGGGGTTAAGCCAGGGACCGCCTTCGAGGGCTCAGCCCACACATTTACCGCCCATTCCGTCAAATCTGAAAGAGACAAACAACAACAACTGAGTATTTGCAGCTGCTCGTGCTTCTGGTTGCCCTTGGCAATCTTTAGCCATGTTCACACAAAGCCCGCCCACTGCATTAAAATCACAAGACAAGTGGATAAGCGTTACCAAAAGAGTTCCCAACCCACTGAAATCCCCCCCCTCCCGCAATCCTCGCAAACTGCTGGCAGCGTCAACAACAAACGTAAAAACCGCAGCGTGGAGAAAGCTTAAGAGTTACCTGGTGCTGCTGGGTGCTCCACACCCCCTTTATAAACCATACCTATACATCCACCTCCCTTTGGTGGCCAGCTACTCAGTTGGTTACCATGGCAAATTATCCTCGGAGTTGGCATAAGTTAACAACAACAACATCTCTCTCTACTCGTTTTTTGGCGAGGGTAGGGCAAAACGATGACAAATAAAAGCTAAAAACCATCCAATACTCGTGCATAATTCAGTCGGCTTCTTGGCATTCCAAGTTCAGGCAAAAATTTGATAGATTCACTAACCATAAAAACCATTTAAAATAGAGAGTGTTCCTAACTTTAGTTGCCTTATAAAATTTTGAAAATTTTCCTATGCCATCAAATAAATAAAATTATTTCTATCACGCATATTAAACCACCTTTCGAATTATATCATGTTTGATAGAGTCTCTGAAATTCGACTTCTTTATATTCCCCAAGTTCCTTTGCAATCTGCACTTTGTACAGTATTCTGCAAAAGTATTTGCATTCTGCAGTTGGCATGACAAAACGCTTTTGTTACATTAAATGCAAGCAAATGACAGAAATATTCGCTTTCTTCTTATTTTATTTTGGCTTGAAGCTTTTACAAAGAATTTCTGGTTTACAAGCAATTTTACTACAATTTCTACCTTGAGCCTTACACATTTTAATTAATTTTATTCTGAGCCTGGCATTGAAAAATCAATATATCAAATTCAATAAAGCAAAATTGACGGAAGTAAGAAAAATAAAAATGTAAAAAAAATGTATTGTAAAAAAAAGAATATTGTTTCTCTTTGGTTTAAGTCACCCCAGCAAAGTTTGCAAACAAAGTGTATTAAAAACGACAGGAACCGAGGATTCAGCAAAGTGTAGCAAATATATAAGTTATTTATGTTCATATGAACAAAAAGCAAAAATAATATACATGATGGAAGTACACGGAACACATAATAAAGCGAAAATCATGTCCCTCAGGGTGGCCCCAGATAGCGAGGCTAAAAAGGAAAAGAATGGCAAGACAGAAGGGAACAAAAGTGAGAGAAGACAAAGCCAAAGCTTTTCAATAACACGTTAAAATCTTTAAAAATTGAAATTTATTATTTAAACAAGGAGTGGGGCAGGAAATGCACTGCAAAATGTTCTCTCAGTCTGACAGTTACTTGGGGGAGTAAAGACCCCATTTTCTTGCGGAAGTGCGTGCCAAAAAATTATTCTATAGATAATAATAAGATATTAACAACGCGTTTGCGTGGCACTCCCATCCCGGCAAGCCGTGCTGAGATGTTGGTAATTTATAATTTATGATGATTGCTCTAAGATTTCCTTTGGGATAATGCCCGCAGGCTGGGTAATGTCGGACAATGATCAACTGATTGATATGCGCATGAGCTTAATGATTATGTGCAAATGTGAAGGGAAAAATATTACAGAATTTAACCACAAATTCATAGAGATATTCCACTTCAAAATCGAGATCCAATAGAAGTGCAGTTTTGGGGACCCATTCTGAAACCCAGTTGAAATACGGAGAATTTGAACATGAAAATGGGTTAAAATTTTGACACTCTTTAAAAGGAAAAACTTTAGTGTACAATATTAGAGAATTCAACCACAAATTCATAGAGGTATCCCACTTCAAAATCGAGATCCAATTACTCAAGTTAGGGAATCTAGAAGTGCAGTTTTGGGGTCCCATTCTGAACCCATTGGAAATTCGGAGAAATCGAACATGAAAATGGGTTAAAATTTTGACCCTACTAAAAAAGGAAAATTTGAATGCAAAATATTAGAGAATTCAACCACAAATTCAAAGAGGTATCCCACTTCAAAATCGAGATCCAATTACTCAAGTTAGGGAATCTAGAAGTGCAGTTTTGGGGTCCCATTCTGAACCCATTGGAAATACGGAAAAATCGAACATGAAAATGGGTTAAAATTTTGACCCTCTTTAAAAAGGAATACTTGAATGTAGAGTATCAGAAAATTAAACCACAAATTCAAAGAGGTATCCCACTTCAAAATCGGGATCCAATTACTCAAGTTATGGAATCTAGAAGTCCAGTTTTGGGGTCCCATTCTGAACCCATTGGAAATTCGAAGAAATCGAACATGTAAATGGGGTAAAATTTTGACCCTCTTAAAAAAGAAAAATTTGAATGCAGAATATTAGAAAATTAAACCACAAATTCAAAGAGGTATCCCACTTCAAAATCGAGATCCAATTACTCAAGTTATGGAATCTAGAAGTGCAGTTTTGGGGTCCCATTCTGAAACCCATTGGAAATACGGAAAAATCGAACATGAAAATGGGTTAAAATTTTGACCCTCTTTAAAAAGGAATACTTGAATATAGAGTATTAGAGAATTAAACCACGAATTCAGAGAGGTATCCCACTTCAAAACTGGGATCCAATTACTCAATTTATGGAACCTAGAAGTGCAGTTTTGGGGTCCCGTTCTGAAAACTGTTGGAAATACTGAAAAATCGAAAAATAATCGGACTAAAAGTTGACCCTCGGTTCCAAAATCCTCTTCTACCTTCGGTTGCCAGAGAATTATTCGCAGCCCTGTTTGCATTATAACAATGGCAATAGTTCACGCTCCTCCCACGCTGGCATCCCTTTGAGTCGGAATTTTATTGTACTATCATTGTGCATTGTTTTACGTCTCTTTCTAAGTGTGTGTCTTCCGGCTGTCGGTGTATGAGTGCTCGTGTTGGCGTTGTTCCTGGCAAGTTATTTCAAGCAAAAGGTAATAAATTTTAAGCAGCTTAACACTGTTGCTCGCTGGCTTGTAAATGCTCTTCGCCTCTGCTCGTCCAGCACAGTGCCGTCCACAAGTCTAGGCCCAGTTGATATAGTGGGCATGGTTTCCTGCGAGTGTCTACATTCAAATGACTCGAGGTGTAGAACAGAGGTTGCACCTGTTTAAGACTCAACTAAAAGTATTTGATGCCATTTAATCCAGTTATTTGCGAGTTTACACAATAAAAACCTTGGGGTGGAGAGGTTTGTTGATGGAAAAGGAATGCATGGCCCAAAGTCTAGTTAATTAATTGTCTTTCATGGCAGTCCTTGGAATGATACCAGAAGGAAGATGACTTGGGGAATTTTAAGTGCCCCAGAGCCGTACACTAATCTCATCTCTAATATTTCGAGCAACTGAAAATTTCATTTCGCCCAGCTGTAAATAGAGGCAAACACTCGAATACACTTTGCTGTTACAACTGTTTACTCGCTTTTGGCTTTTCAATAATTTACGTTACATACGTGTGGGCGTGGCTGGTCGTCCCAGGTGCCCACAGTTGGATGGCACTTCTGTGTATAAATAAGTAATAAATACGCTTAGTTGCATCAAAAAGTGCCACTAACCGAAAAATAGTTGGCCAACCCCAAAAAAAAAAGGAGAGAGCAGAAAAGAATGCACTAGTAGTGGATGGTATCAAATGGGTGCCGAGGATGTGAGGTTACGAGGATCCGAGGTATAGGGGTACGACCCAGCCAAGCGATAGAAGTGTCGCCTCAACTCACCACACACACAAACAGGCGAGTGCAGGGAAAACTTTTTCAGTTGAGTTTTCATTGGTTACCGGCTTGTGGCTTGAAGGACACAAGAGGATTCACAGAATGAGTGGGAGAGGGATTGGGATCCTTGGAGTGTGGGGGCTTGGGTACTGTCCCGGGTAGAGGCCTCATATAATTTTAAAGTGCTTCCGTTTGTGGCGTAAGCCGAAGGGGGCTGCCGTCCAGTTTGGAGCCCCAACGACAAACAGTGGCTGAGCATTAAAATATGCTAACGAAAATTAAATTTAAAACTAACTGCGCAACCAACTGAAATCATTGTGCCCGAATCTCAGCACTTGGTGCAAATGGGGAGTAAGCGACTATAAAATACCCTACACTGCATACCCAATATCAAAAACACTCCTTACTAGAAATCTTCAAAGATTAAATAAATCAAAATATTTCTTTTTAAGTTTACAAAATTTTATTTGTAATTTACACCTTAGATTTAAAATCTTAGCTGAAAGCTTCCTTAAAGTATAATACTAATTAAATGGTATGGATTTCCAACCTTGTATGATTACTTCCTTAAAGTTGGTTTCATTTAATATAATATATGTTAGTATTCACTAATAACCTAAGCAAAACTTTTCATTTAAGTTTCTTTTTATCTTTTCTTTTTGCATCCCTTCCTTATTGATATTTATCATACTAATATAGACTTCTACAGATCCCAAAATAGTTTGAAAAAATACTCAAACCCACCTATCTTTCTTCTACTTCCCACTTTTTGTTGCAACCTTTTTTGGAGCTCAGCAAGCCAACACCTGCGGTTGTGGAACTTCAGAAGGGTGTTCACAAGCGCAAATACATGGGAGGATTTCTAGACCCGCTGCACACACATATATGATTTATGACTTCCTGTTTCTGGGGCTAGCATCCGCTGCCGGAGAATGCTGCTTAAATTACCATGTCCTGCCAACAGCTCCATCCACCACTGGCCACTCAAAGCCAAATTTAATGGTTGTCCCCGAATTAAAGTTAAGAATCTGTTCCAGTTTTTATCGAATTATCAGGCGGCAACCGATATGGCCACGATGCGTGTCACTCTGTCAGTTGGACTGTCACTCATTCAAAATCGAATAATGTTGATCTAGTATTCCCCACTCTTGCCGTATCTTTTTTTCCGTCTGTCTTTGGTGCTCTCTGGCGTCCTTTTCGTTGTCAATTTGCTTGTCTCTATCGAAGCCCTGACAATCATTTGCTGCCCGGCCCCATACAGCTGATTTCCATCTAAAGTGTGTGCGAAACCGGGAAATCTGTGCAAAAAATATATATACATATATAAATTTATATACGTGTGCAACAGAGACAAAGCGACAAGGTGGCAGATGTCAATAAGTGCCACAGTGGAAGAGAGACAGAGTGCGTAAAAAAGGCACGGAAACCCAGTAACAAAGTAACGTTTGACACCCAATTACGGCGGGAAATCAAAAGAAAATTTCTTTGGGGAATATGGGACTGCAGATCGAAGGGAACCAGGGGGCATTTTTATATCAAGAGGTGCGCTAAATGGGAACAATAAGGTCTCGATTGGCAGGGAAAGCTTTAGTCTACTTGCATTGAATCAATATTATATAGATTTATATATAATCATCATCATTTGCATTTAGAGATTAAAAATGTAATCCTTATTATTAGACTACCATTTAAATAGAATTAAAAATATTTTCGAGGCAATTGGGCCATAAAATGTGTGTTAAGCGGTATGAAAAAATTATAATCATATCAAAACTCCAAAAATTAAGTACTAAATGCATAAATTTAATAATGTTTTTTTCAATTCAAAAATGAGAGCTGGAAATAATTATTTAAATTTTTTTACAGCTTAATACGCTGAATTTTTGATTGCTGAAATAGTATAAAAATTGCTGTGCTTAATTCAATACCCAAATAGATAGAGGATATAAGCGAGTCGACATGCACTGAAATGCTGGCAGCCACAATAATTTTGCATCATTAAGTCAATCTAAGCGAAAATGTAGCTTTCGCAAAGTTTCGGATGGATATATGTCGGGCAAACGAATTTTTGTGACCTCGGTAAGCGATAATAAAAGCGTTGCATAGCTACGGGCGACGTTGCCTGGGTGACATGTGACATATTAATTACTTGGCTACAGAAAAAGCCAGTGCCGAAGCAATAAGCCAGTTGATGAAAAGCAGAAAAACATTTGCCGAGAGGACAAACAAAATTAGCTTTCGGTGCACAGTGGCAGCTCTTCAAAGGACTGCCAAAACTAATTTTCACCCAAATTAAAGTTCATTTAATTAGCTAGAAAATGTTTCCCACAAAAGCAAGCCAAGCATGAGATATGTATATGGTTTGGGAGTGGGGTATTGGGGCAGTCAGCAGACTGATAGATAGAGAGATAGGGAAGTGGCTATATTAACATACTCATAAATGGTTAGCTGACCAATGCCTTTGAATCAGTATTTCCGCTTTGGTGCAAACGAAAAAGCCACTAACGATGCTAATCACTTCAACTAACTAAAACGCTTCAGCTGACAGAGCATTCAGTGTGCAGCCTCTGACCAGTGACCCATAATGCACTGCAAAAAAAATCTAGTAATTTTGGGAGGAGGAAAAAGATATCTTTTAAAAGGTTTTTCACTAAAATAGATGTAATTTTTTGAGTGCTTAATATTAAATTGAAGTTTCTTGGGACGTAAAATATTTTTAATGTAACATTTTGGACATCGTAATTAAGAATGTCCTCTGTGTGCCGGGTTCAATTCCCACAGGCGATGATATTTTTCTAAGTTTTTTTTTCATTTTCTTAGTTTTATTAGCAAACTAGTCTTAAAATCCTGTTATTATGATAGTTTTTCAGATATAATATATGTACGAAGAAAATATTTATACTCTAGAGCACAATATGTTTAAATGTTCTTCGTTTGAAATGGCTTATATACTATATAGTTCAAATACATTCAAGTCAACCCTGGTTTTTCTGCGTGCAAAGACAAGAATAACAGTACCAAACATTTCCAGGTGGCTGACAGTCGACAACTGTCCACCTGTCTATCTATCTGTATCTGTATCTGTGTCCATATATCCATATATATATATTCGTGTGTTACTGTGCATGTGAATGCTGCCCCCGCACCCCCTTAGTTTTGCCCGCTTGGTTGCAATCGTGTGATTTTGATGAATTTGACAGTTTGTGGGCGTTTGCGCTGACAGCTGGCTACATACAGAGTTGCCATGGCAATTGCGGATGGGCGGGAAGGCCGCAGCCACTGCATCGACAGCTCTGGAAAACCGCAACCAAGGACTTCCGTGCACCGGGCTTGTTTGCCCATGGATCGCCATCTACGCCATCTCCTCCATCTGCGCCATCTACGCAACCATGTATCCGGATGGGCTGGGTGTTTTCCGAAATTTGGGGGGGGGGATGGAAATTGTTGCTGCATTTGCATTAATTTTGAATTGATTGCTTACATTTTGGACCCCTAATATAATTATAATATCCACGCACATGCACACGTAGCGGGACTGCGGTTTTTGGTTGTCATCATTACCCAGGCATTGTTGCTCTGTTGCGATTTGCTGTCGTCCTGGATATTGCGGTCAGTCCACAGTTGCATTTGCATCCCCACCAAGGACATGCGAGTCCTGGGAACAATGCGAAAGCCACAAAATTCATAAAACAGCCAAATAATGTCAGAGCCTCGCAATGACACATTCTGTAGCCATGGCTGTTGCTGGTTTGATAGGTTCACCGAATGAATCACTGACGAAATTAGGTAAAAATGGCCAAGTGCGCGGGGGGATGGTATTTTCAATAAAATGGTTTTGTGTACTCAACCAAAGTTTTGTAAACAAGCCCCTAATCAAAAATGTTGCAAATATTCTTTAAAAGTTGGCAAACATTTCCAACACAACCGCATACACATATAGATACACTGGGGTAGCATATGGATGGAGAATATTTACGAGTATGCATGCCCCGGGGAGTTAATAATAACGCGTAAGCAAATAATAAATAAACCCCTCGATGCGCAAAAAAAGTGCAATAAAGAATTTTTGGGAAAGAGGGGGTGAGGTGGTGAGGAGGTGAGGTGGTGTCGGGGGTCACAGAGATATATAAGTAAATATTGGCCGAACAAGAAATCAATTAAAAAATAAAAATTGCATTTTCATAAGCTGTCAACTTTGCTCCTTCTCTGTGGCGCTATCTGGCATGTGGATACGTGTGTTTTTGTTGAATATTTTAATTAAATTGTTATTATTTTTGCAGTACCAGTGGCAGCGGCTGTCTGTAGTTGTGCGTGCCATTGCAACTGATTTTGTTGTTATGGCTTGGCAAAGATTTATTTATTTATATTGATGGTCGGTCAGTCGCTCCCATTTCGCACATCAATTTGTTTGCACGGCCAAATGTGGGGGAGTGGTAATGGCAATGCTCAAGGCAATTGAAGCGTGCGGATGAAATTACATTTTGCCAACCTCGTTTGGTAAATTCGTTTGGATTCTGATTTATGCCGCTGTTGATTTATAAACAACCTGTGTATTATTATTAACCCGAAAAACCCCGCTGCCATGTAAATGGTCTGTCTGTTTGTTATAAAGCTTAATTAAGTGCACCCGAGATAAATAAATTGCGAGTCCAACTTAAAGATTCAATTACCAGATTGAACAATGAATCAATTCGTAGCTGGATTGGAAACTCAGCTAAATTCAGCCATTCCGTTTCTCGAACATGCGATATCCTTAAAATCAAATCACCTGCATAAAAGTCACTCTGAGTTCCGAATTCCGAGTCCGAATCCATTGGTTGCACTTCCAGCTTTGTTTGGTGATAAATTTTTATGCACTTTCGAGACGAGACTTCAAATGTTTTTAGAGCTCATGTGGGAGACAGAATTTTCCACTGGTTTTTCCCCATGTGTTTGTTCAAGTTTCTAATCCAAATCAATTTGCATCAAGAGCCTCATTTCATTCTATTATTTTGCAGCCAATTTAAGCTACCATCGCTGTCCTGCAGGACGCATCATTTTCGATTACTTTGGCTGTAAAAAAAAGAGGGTATCCTGCGGCACATTGCCCCCTTTATCCTGGATTTGTTTGCCTCCTTTGTTGTTGCAATAAAAGTTTATAACGCGCTTGTTGACAATCCTAATACGGAGTTCCCAGAGTCCTTTCAGCAGTCCAGTCTGCCCGTCTGTCAGCAATTGTTTCCTGCCATTTTATTGCCGCCAGCCCCCCGTTTTTGCATTCGTCGGGTGCAGATTTGTTTGGTGTCAAGTTTTCAAAAACTATTTCAAAACTGTAAATGACAAAATGTTAAATGGACTTTCAATGCCAAAGCGAAGATGACTCCGCAGCGGAGTCCCTCTCTCTTTATCCCTCGGAATATCCGTTTACACTTCTACAATAAATCAGCGCCTAGTTGGGAATCCTTTTCACTGGAATCCCGATGCCTCGTCCTTTGGCCATAGCCAGTCGCCCCTTGTTTGTTTGCCTTGTTTATGCCACTTTTCTTGCATTTCTTGCTGCGGCCAGCAGAAAGTTTTGTTAATTGAGTTTGTTGAAAGTTTTATTAAACAGAGCGACAGCCGCATTCAAGTTTTCCAGAATTTAAAGCCGCAAAAGTCGACTTAAATTATTCGCCGCACTTTGCCCTTTCTTCTTTTGCATTGTTGCATCAGGTGGGCGGAGCTGTCTGAGGTGGGCGTGGCGCTGGCCAGCTTGATTCTGTTTTTTTTCTGAATTTAATTTTATGCCGTTCTCGCTAAGGTCACACATGACGTATGCGTGATATTTTTTCTGTTTGGATGGCCTGCAGCCGCGTGGTGATTTCGTATTAACTTTTGGTTCTGAGTATTTTTAATATTAAATAAATGGAATTCATTATGTCAAGTTTCACCCACTTCAAGTCAATAGCTCTTAATAAAAATTAAATATTTTTAAAAATAGATACCTATCAGTATATGTTCTGAATATAAATAAAAGAAACATATGCCTTCTGTGCTCTGCTGGCTAAATTCCTTCATTAGTATTAATTAAAGCTTTTCCCCCTTCGGCTCAGGCATATATCATGTATCCTGTAGCCAGCTTCTTAATGCCAACCAGTTATTTTAGCTGTCCCTATACTTTCAACACGACTTGACAAAAATTATTAATAAGCTTGCCGGGCGACTGGCGGGCAAATAAATGGCCAAGCGAGTGGAGAAAAACCGAAGGACGAAGGAACATCTCATGTATGCACAATAATGAAGTAAAACCATAAAAAAAGAGGGGAGAAGATGAAGGAGAAAGGACTCTGGCACACACACACACTGGAGAAAGGACATGGACTTGGCTTAGGGGACGGCAACCACGGGCAACAACAAACAAACAACATGTCACTGAAGGACACTTGAAAACTACTATTTAATAAATGAGCGCACCGAGGAGGAGCAGGAACAGGACGACCATGTGAGATACAGGAGAGCTGGGTGTTCGAGGGTGTGTTTGTGTGTGTGTGTGTGCCCCAGAGAGCGATGGCAGGAGCGACAGGATTCGTCGTCGTCGTCGACGTCGCTGGGTAAACAAACAGAGTCATTTTGCAATTCATGCATTTCCTGCGGCAACTAATTAAAAGAGTCATTCATCACAGGCACAGGCAGTGATGTGATGCGGAGTCCAAAGCCACCCAACCCATCCACCCACCTCCTTCTGTGGTTTTTGCACCCGCACAGGGGCGTGCTTGAGGGGGGGATGGCGAAGAGGGGTCAGTTCCTGTATGCTCTGCTGCATGCTTATTACTGTTTGCTACGTGTTTGTGTCCCCTGACCCTTGTACCCCCTCCCCCACCCCTGCCAGCTTGTTTGTTTTAACGTTTTTATCTTTTGATACACTCAAATATGACACACACACTTGTCCCCTCAAACACACACGCACACACACACTTACGTATTGCTCACTTTGTGACTCACACATGCACACAAACCTGGCAAAAGCTCAGAGATTGTCTGTATTTTTGATGTTTGTTTATCTTTTTCGGTCATTTCAACACATTTAAATGAATGCAATACGATTTTGGTGAAAGGGGCGGGGTTGGGTTTGCCGAAAAAGGTTCATAAACATCTCCATAAAAGTTGCCTTTTGCATGGCAAAATATTTTGTGTTAATTGCAAAGGAGACTCTCTTTAATGAATTCAAATGTAGCATATTGGGAAATCACTGCTGAAGTCCTTTTTTATGTTCTAAAGTTTATTAATTGGTTGGGCAATACAAGGGTCACTCAAATAATTAGGGGCACAGGGGTAAGATCAAATGTGTCAAATATTTTAGTGTGGTTTTTATTACTTTTTGTTCTTTTTTACTGAGAATAAACAGATTTTAAAAGCTGTCACTAATTAAGTTAAATATTAATATTAGTTATACTGCCTTAGGGATTCTACAATAAATCATCTCAAAACGTATTTTGATTAAAACCTCTCATCTTGCTCTGAAGCAAACCGGAAACGGAAATGCCAATTGATGCAGTGGCACAAAAAACCAAACCAGAAACCCCCGACAGGCGAACCGTTTTTGCTGACAATATAACTTAATATACAACAAGCAATTAAAATTAAATAAAAATTGTCACAAACTATGCAACATCTACAGAAAAGGAAAGCGGAAGGGGGTGGCTTTCGGGGGGAAAGAAGAAAAATTGCTGTGAAAACATATATATGAACGTGTTTTATTTTATGATAGCCCTTTGTCAGCGCAGGACACTCCCACACGGACGCACACATGCACACTGGCTGCACTTGACAGGCAGCGGATGGGAGGTGGGTGGTGGGTGGTTGGGTAAATGGGCGGTGGGTGGTGGGTGGTAAATCTGCTGCACCGGATGGACAGGCAGACGGACAGAAGGCGGCACAAATAGACCGCACCAAGTGGCAAGGGGGAGGGGGATGGGGGCTGGATGGACAATCAGACAGTTGGAGGGGCCCACGCACGACATGACTGTAACATGTAATTATTTTTCAATAAAACCCAAGGCAGCAAAAGCAACAACGCGACGACAGCAACGCCGCTGACAACATGCCGTATGAGTGACCAAGGCAAAAAAAGGACACAAATATAACTACAACAGCGTGCAAGGAAATAAAAAATATGAAGGAAAAAATATAAAAATTAATGAAAACTACCGAAATTGTATAGTGAAGTTCGAATTCCCTTAAATGGAGGTACTTTTACAGCAGAAATTGAACTAAATTTATTGCCAATAGAATTCTCATCTTATACTTTCAGCCTGAGTTGGTCTCTCGTTAATCCAATTTAACTGGAACTTGAACTTAATATGTGTTCTAGAAATATTTTATTAGAAATATAGTAAGCTTTCAACTCCTGGAAATATAGATTAATCGGGAAAGCCTAATATGAAAGCTTTTTCTTTCCTTATTCGTCGTAATTTTTAATGAATAACATGTATACTTAATAAAGAAAATAATAACCAGTCTATATAATTTAAGTTTAATTGGTTTAGTACTTATTTGTAGATCAATAAGATCACAAATCAGCCTCTGGTTAAATCAATAGCACCCTCCAAAAATAGGGTATGCCAATATATATTGCATACGTGATAATAAAATGAAATAAAAGTGTCCAGCATATATGCGTCAGCAACAGTTACGCGTTGGTACAGCTCCAACTTGGCCGAGAAGGGGCACCGAACTTGGCCAGTACTGGCCACGAAAAGACAATAAAAATGAAATTATTAATTTGACAGAACGAAATGGGTGGGGCCAAGGGGGTTGACAGCTTGAAGGAAGAGTGACCGCAGCATTTTAACAGCCGCAATTTTTATGAAAATGCTCCCTTTCCCGTACTTTCTCTGGCTTTGGCTTTCTTTCTTTTAATTTTTTTTATTTTTTCTCCTGCAGAGCCACGCCCACTGGATGGAACAGCTGCTGCAGAAAATAAAAACAAAGGACTCATCAGGAGCAGAGGATTCGGGGGAAATGGAGCGGGCAGAGTAAGAGGACAAATGCATGAAAATCTGACAAGCCCGTGGCATCTGACATGCCATCTCTCTTACTCCTCCGAGCTGGAAAACTTTTCTTTTAGTCGGACTCTGAACTGGAGTTGGGGTTTTCCTCCTTTGCTGCGGTTGACAGCCAACAGCGACAACATTTTAAAGTCGCTCTCCGGGCGTGAGGAATGCATTTTTATTGAATAAACAAATTTATCAACCGCACACACGCACGTAGCCATAAGTCCTCACCCATAAAAAGTCGAGTCGAGTCATAATTAAATTTCATTTTTGCAAAATCAAGGCTCTTATTGTTCGCCCCGAAAAAGGCCGTCCAATCCATCGGGATATTCATGTGTGCATATCCATGGGGTTAGAGAATCCGAAAGGAGAAAGGATTGAAGTCCGGCGAGATGTGTCCTTCGGCAGCTTAGCTTGTTGCTTGCTGAAAAACAGCAGCAGCAAGAGAAAAACGCTAATTAATTTCATGCTACACTCACATGATAAGGAAACTAATTAAGCTTCAACTCTGATTAACAGCAAAAACTCTTTCTCTGTGTGTGTTTGTGTGTCCTTTGAAATGACAATTTTTTCGCATACTCTTGTGCGCATCAAAGCGAAATAATTAACAAATGTATAACACACACACACAGCGGCAGAGAAGGCATCATATCTATATCTCCCGCTCAGTGCCGCTTTTCAAATGTCAATGGCAAAGGCAATGGCTAGCTGGGAAAAAATACTGCACCGAAGTGGGCTATAAAAACGCACAGGATCGTGGAAAACTGGACACGGGCACGTAGACACGGGGTGAGTGGCCATTTTAATTAGCCGAGCATCATCGTTTTTAATGCTCTGCGGCCCATGCATAATGGTCACCCAGCCAACCCGAACTCAGGCCCACACCTACAACCAAACTGAACTGCCGACGTCAATAGTTTAATCATAAAGTATAAGGCAAAAGCGGGTAACGATAACAACCATTCATGAGGTCCTGGAGAGGGAAATGCGATGCGTGCACCCGGAGAAACATCTCATCTACTGATTGCCAGCTTTACAACCCATCTATGCACAGAAAAAAACAGATTAAATGTTTGAAAATAAGTAAATGATAAAAAGAATAAAAGTTTTTCTCTTCTTTTCTATAATGTATTTAAGAAAAAAGTATGAAAAACCCCGTATGATAATATTCTATCTACTTTTTTGGTACACAATATATATATGATTGTTTACAGTAAGCCCTGCCATTTTTTTCGTTTTTATAACGCCCATTTTTTAATCTGGCATTTCAAAAACATAAAAATCACACATATGTACCATATGGGCGTTATTTCACTAGGCGTTAATGCACTTTTCCCACTTTATCATCAGTGTAATGCCCAACTTAACTTCTAGTAAGTTGGATTGTCTTCAATAAAACGACCCATTTTCTTGCAGTGCATCGCATATTGAATGCTGAGGGGTTCAGGGATCCTCGACTCGACCCTCCTGCCAACTGCCATTCAACTGGCTCCAAATCCAAATCCAAAGGAGAAGTGGTCGCGGTGGCGGAGTCGTCGCTAAGCCTATTCAATGCGAGGTTCAATGGGCGATGCCAAACAGCGGCTAAATGCCTTTTGTATGCTATTGAAAAGTCTTTCACCTATTGATGGATGAATCCAGTTGGATTCGGATTCGGATTGGGATTGGGATTGGGATCCAGATTGCCATCGGCTGGGGGAACGGGGTACTATGCTGCCAAGCGGAGTTGGGAGAGTAATTGGTCGGTCAGTTGAATGTTCCCACTATGCATTATTTATGGGACTTTATGCATTCCACTTTGATTTCCATCATTGTGAAAAAGCTAATTAAGTTTTTATACATATATACGACTGAAAGGAGTGCCAAGAATAAAGCGTAAAGGACACTCCGTCTAGAGCAATTAAAATGATGAATGAATTTCTAAAGGTAAAAAAAATAGGAAGTATTGCCGAGTTTAATACTTACGAAGGAAAAATGTTTTTTAAACTCACCTGAAAAGATAAAGAGATGAACAACTAAATTAGTAAATAGTCAGTATTTGATCAACTTAAAGCAGGTTAAATTTATAATTTAATACATTTTTTCATGACATCTATATTAGTTTCTCGATCTCAGGAACAGTAAAAAGTGTAGGTAGTTTTAAAAAATATAAAAAATTTTCTTTGTTCATGGTTCAAATGAATGAAATATATTTTCTAAAGAATCCGAATTTTGCGTGTACTCTCGCTGTATGACTAGTATCTCAACAAAAATTATGTTAAAGTAATGAAATGGGTTTGCTAATATTGCTTTCAGCCTGATTTCAGCCTCGGACTGGATTTGCTTACCCCTCACTTCTCGGCCATAAAATTCATATGCAGTTAAATGGCAAACAAACTGACACAAAAGGGGGGATCGGGTTGCATTGTTTAGGGGAATTCAAGGCGGACAGACGACAGACAGGCATGTTGAAGTCGGTTGGACATTCTCTTTCAAAGCTGCAACGTTTATTTATTTATCCATATAAGGGGAGTTAAGGGGCGAAGAAGACTCCGGGCGCATCGTGTAACTTTGTTGTCAGCAGCAGAAACAGCAACAACATCGTGTTGCATTTATGAAATCCTTTTATCTTTTGGGTTTAATGCTAACACACGAGGAAAGAAAAGGGCGCCGAAGGGGGACAGGCCATCACAAAAAGCTCTTTTTGGCAGCAATATTGTCAGAGACAGGGTTACATCCCCCTTCTCGTCCTTTGCCACCCCCTAACTGACTGACTGCATTGTTGCTATAACAAACATTGGGTTGACACCTTGAGTGTCATTAATGCGTGTGACATTTTCATTATAACTTTTTATTGTTCTCACTTTTCCCTCGCTTTTCCTCTTTTCTTCAGCTCCCCAAGGAGTGGGGGGGAGGGGGGTCTGAGAATAATAGGGCGAAATTGTCAGTTTGCTTGGAATTATAAAATTGTTTATTGTTTGGTCCGACAAAACTAAATGCAATTTTCATGCTGCTGACAGGACACCTCACGACATCAAATTGCTTTTGTGTACCAACTAGGGAAGGCTGAATATGTGATTTATGAATGCCGGAGATTTGGACTCCAATTTCGATTAGGCATTAAGACCCGGGGACAAAAGGGTTCCTCCAAAATGGATCTCCAGCCCAGAAAACGGTTCACTAGTTTCTAATGCAACTGCAATTTTAGCAACAATGCAGCCGCCACTCGAATCCTTTATCGCTGTCATGCAGTTGACAGTCGGTAGTAGGAAAACGCCGCCTTGCGACTACGCAAATTGGCCTAGTGCAAAACCATTCCGCAATTGTATTAAATCCCAAGGGACCCCCGCTCTTTCGATTCCGCGATTCTTTTGTGTGTGTGATTTTAAAATTCAAAGGGGGAAACAACAAAATGGCAAAGGAGAATTTCTCCTGTTTTTTTTTTGCCTCGACTTCCTGCAAATTTCATTTCCGCTTTGATTGCGCTTTTTCCGCAGGGCGGCGGTGGGTTGTGTGGCAAAAGTAAAACAAATGAACGGAAATGCCACACACGCACCCAGGACAACAACAACAACGGCAGCAACAACAAGGACGACTGCACCTTTGACACCTTTCGGCCAAAGTGTGACAAAAAGGGAGGCGGTAAGGCAGGTAAGGAGTCGCAGTCAGAGATGAGCTCGTGATGCAGCCACGTGGAGGATCCCTGCTCCTCGGCCCGTGGAGTCCTGTCACGCCCGCACCTCTGGACTGATTTGGCGTTGTCCTGGAGGCCACAGGCTGCATGCAAAGTATCAGGTGGGTGGATAAACCCCCTCCCCTGCTTGCTTAGCCGTTTGTTGTGCTTTTTGCCATGCTTTGTGCCGTCCTCCACCTCCTGTCTGCTGCAGGAGCTCCCCTCCAAGTGTGAAAAATGTCGAAAATGCAATTTCCTTCAAGTAAAATGCCTGCCATGCGCTTTTGTCAACCCCCATGACCCCCCTCCGAGGGCGCCCCTAGCTACGTGGCCGTATTACAAACGAGTATGCGTTGTCCTGGCAGAGTGGAGAGGTGTCCTGCCCGATTCTCTGTAGCTTAAATAAAGCACTTCCGCTAATAAAGTCGCACTCGGCAGCTCTCTCTATCGCAGGCGGGGTGGCGGCTCTGTGGGTGACAACAGCAGGAGCTGGCAGTCAGGATCGTGCCAGGACCTCTAACTCCGCACACAGTTGCAGGCCGACTGCAACATGCGTGTCAATGCGAGAGCGAAAGGAAAAGGAAACGAGCAGCGGGAAAGGGAAAGAAAAAGAGGCAGAAGAGGTCCTGTGTGTGCGGCGACTGACTGGCCTAGGTTTGCTTTCGTGGCAAAAACACATTTGGAAAATTTGTGTAGGCGACATTGTTGTAAATCACCGACACATTTTCAACTGGCAACACAAACACCGAGGCCCATACAAGACCCTATGCTCCCTATTTGCCACAAGGGCACTGTAAAAATTTATTTAGATATTACAGAAAGATCAAGATCAAACATCCCATAGGCTCAATTGAACTCCTGACTTCCCTGAAATTCCTAGAGTCCATAAAACTGCATTACCTAGTCTTATGTAGAGAATAATATAAACAGAAAGCAAGAATTAAAATAAATATTTTGTTATTAATTTTAAAAGGCTGAACATGTATATGTCAGCATTAAAATTTGTTAAATAGGTTAAGAAGCTAATACTCTTTTTAATTTTTTAACGCATGCAGGACACGTACGATTTTTGATCGACAAACTGGCAGTAATAAAATAATCTTATATAAATGTTCTTCTTCTGGTTGTACTTGAAATAGCATTTCGGTAAAAATACCAATATTTCAAGAACTTCATCTTAAACTAACATCTTTGCATTTTTAGGTAGATGATTTCAAAAAAACATCCTATAGAAGTCCTATAATATAATTCTTTGGATATTTCAGATTGTAAATCATGTACTTAGAGCTCAAACCATCCTATTGAAGGTCTGTAATGAAGGGTAAGAGCAAGTTCATAGCAGTTCCGTAGGATCACCTTCCTAAAATATTTCTCTCAGTGCATGAGGAACCCACTTGCAGCTCCTTCTTGTCCGCCTGCGTAAATGTTGCGGCTGCACGCATTGGCCTATGTGTGTGACCCGACCCCGATTTCAGCCTTTCTTTTCCCGCTCCTCTCGGGTGTGCAACTCAAAATTACTGCCAACTTCTGCAAGTGACGATGACGACGACTGAAATGTTGCATGCATTGCATGAGGAGACACGGAGAAGGATGTGTGAGTGTGTATGTGAGAGTGCAGGACAATGACGTTTTGACTTTGCCCAGACCCAGACCCACACCTCCACACCACCACCCCCTCACACACACACATTCATCAAGGGGCATAATGATGGTCGTCGGTATAGTCGTTGCACAGATTTTTGTTGACAATGGGTGTGAAAATTGAAGGCGAGTGATTGCATTTGCCCCTTGCCAACCTCCCAACCTCCCAACTCCACCCACAAAGCCGAACAAAAGGGACTTCAAAACTTTTGTCTTTCTCCTTGGCCAGGATTCCTGGAAGTGTAGGTAATTAATAGACTTGAAATGGTCGCTTGAGCAAAATTTTAATTAGGAGACACATGCAAAATTTTCAGCCAGGATAAACAGGGAGCACGGGAGCTGCCTTTTGGCTCCGCTCCTGGCTTTAATTGATAGTCAAAAACTGTCTCGTTCGGCGGCGGTGCTGTTGTCATCGTCATCGTCATCACAATTCGCAACCCCTCGATGCGCTGCAGTTGAAGTGAGGAAATTACAAGTCGTGAATTAATGGCTGCCTTCCCACCGCCCCCATTCCCCTGCTCATCTTCCTTTTGCCAGCACAATCACTTAAGGGGGGATGGGGGGGGGAGTGAGGTCCTGCATATCCTTGGCTACGGCAGAGTATCCCGCGCACGTTGCCAGGATATCCGACGTCGTCGCCGTCTTCGCTGCAATTGCAATTGCTTTGTCAGCTCAAAAACTTAACCTCAGACTTTGGTCCCCCGTTTGGCCCACACGTGTGAGGCATTGTTTGCCAGCTTCAACATCTTTTGGCTTAATTTAAATTTCAAACATTTGCCGGTGAAGAAAGGCGGAGAAAGGAGCTGGGTCCTTGCCTTGTTCGAATTTAATTAGTAACGCGTGCTTTCCGTGGGTTTCCTGTTTTTCGGCGTGAAAAGCTCGCAACGGGAAATTGCTGTGGCATTTGCAGAACCTCTGACCCAAACCCAGACCCCAAAGTTCCCACTTACCGCCTCAGCTTCCCAGGTTGCCATTCTCATTCGCTTTGAACTTTGACTTTGAACTTGAGACTTTTTTCCAGTTATTGATATGATTGGAGGGCGGCGGCCTCCAATGCTGATGCTCATTGGGAGGGAAATCCTTTTAGAACAGCTACCCCATCTTGCGCATCGGAATCTTTAATTACATACATTTCTCCCCTCCCCAAGGATCATTTTCTAGGGGTCTGCTGGTGACACGGAGGGTTCAGGAAGTTGGCAGAGGGAATTGACTTGGCGAAGCAAGGGACAGTTGTACAGTTTCCGCGCACTCACTTCATAAAGTCACATCAATTTATTTCATTTCCTTAGTTAATTTCAAAGTGTCAACATAATAAATGAACTGCACGTAGCAACAACAACGTGGCAAGAACGAGGGGGAAGCGATTGTTGTTGTCCATTGGCAAAAAGTTGTCGCATTTCAAAAATGGTTGCACGCAACAAACGAGCGAAGGACCAAACGGGACGGGCCAGGACATTCTGAAATACGCATAAAAATGCAAGACAAATGGTGAGCCAGCCAAAGGAGACCAGGGGAAGGACCAAAGGAAGCGCAGACAAGAATGTGCTAAACTGCACAAAAAATGCAGGCGAAATGGGAAAGGGAAATGCGGACTGGGAAAACAAAAATGATTAAAAAGGACATGCAAACACCTAAAACGTCGCGAAGGAGGAAAAATGCCACAAATGCAGCGACCGTGCAAATTTTCTTCATTTCCATTTTGACAAAACGCAAACAGCGCGGGCAGAAAGGGGGTAGGGTTGGGGGTTACCAGGACAGTTGACGGACTGACTCCCACTGACATTGACAAATAATGAATGGCCAGAGCCAGGGGAGCGTGGAAAGCTGGCCAGGACCAGGGCCAAAAAGGAGCAGGAGCAGGACCATAACGCATGAGAACGGCACAGTGGATCAATGATAGCAAGAAACTGCTGGAAATTCGCATCAGTTGATACAGGAAAATACGGAAAATACTTATACCAACAATGATAAAAAGAAAGTGGATAGAGCTAAATTCAAGATACTTTGTTAGTCATATTTGGTTAAAGTGTTTTATACACTTTTAAAACATGTAATATTAGGTTTTTTTTAAAATTGAATTTGTAAGTCCCTAAACTAGCATTAATTATTACATTTAATATTTTAATATTCAAAATAAATCACCTAAAATTACAATAGTTCAAAATCATATCTGAAATTTTTTTGCTGAATATAAAATGTTCAAAAATACTAAGTGCCTACGTACCAACATTCTTCGACTTAGGAGAGTTTTCTATAGAAAGATAAGTTGTTTTGCACTCCTCATACCTATTAGACCTGCTGATATCGAACTGATAATGGTCTGCTTTGCTATCTCGCCTTAAGAGTTAACCCTTTGCCGCCTTGAAGGACCTTTCGTGGCATCCTTTTAGCCACTGTCCTTGGCCAGAAGAGATTCTGCTGCTGACTGGCGCCGCTTGAATGTGTCAAAATTGGAGCCACATTGTCCGCAGCACAAAACGTACGGGAGGAGCCGCAGGAGCAGCAAAGGCAGCAGGACCTGCCGGCGGAACAGGACGTGGATGGGCCGAGGTGCGGGAAGCAGCTGCAGATGCCGGCGTTTACCGCAAGGATGATGACAACGAACGTCGTCGTCGTCGAAGGATTGCGATGGGTATGGTAGTGGATCTATAGATGGGGTTTGGGTCGAAATGTGAATGCGAATGTGTGGCCCTGGCAAAAGTGGAAACAAACAAAACGCCAGACAAGAAATTAAGACAATTGAACCGTTGAGGCGTGCGAAGACATGACATAGGTGGGCAGTGGGCGCCAAAATGGGCGTGGTCATGTTGACATTACAGGTGCGCCATACTAGCCGTGCTGTGTTGTCAATGGCGCAGAAAGGACAACGGCAGGGGGCGGAGGGGTGGGCGAAGGACGAAGGACGAAGGACACCGCCCGGCGACGTGTTGGCTTAAGTTATTAAAACAGAAGAGAAAGGATAGCGAGAATGTGGGGAGACACTAGAGCTTTTCTCCAGGGAGTGGGGTTTGGAAGTAAACAAATAATTGCCATGCAAAAAGTATTAGATGTCCTCCCCCTCTCTACACACACACATATAGACAACCCCCTGTGCACTGTTGCGTATCCTTGCAGTTTGAGAAAATAATTTGTTTAATGGAATGTAAATTTCATACTTAAGCAAATAAATGTGCTAGGGGTTGATTGGGTTGGGTTGGGTTCTCTCCGGTCGGTTGGTCTGTTAGGATCTAAGTTTATTCCGGCTTTGGCCTTCTTTTGTCGGTGGCGAAAGAATAGTTTTTGTTTGCCTTATGTTGCGGATGCTGACAATGATGATTGTGGCGATGGCACAAAGAAGGGGTGAACTCTTTGCTGAGTTGGCAGAAAGCGGATGACGTAGTTGCTGACCTATAAACATGCGAAACCCATTATTGGAGAGTTTTCGAACTTGGTGTCAGAACACATCATCATGGCAAATTAACGCCCACAAGCGAGCTACCTCTTTTCGTTAAACAACGTAATTCAATTTTAATTAAGCGTGTCACTATTTGCCCCTAATCAATCTATTTAACTAACTAACCGCAGCGAAAAATCCATTTCGATGCCCAACTTAATGCACTTTTCAAATGCAATTAGTGGAGGCAGCAAAAAAAAAAACGTATAAAACCACCTAAAAACTATCTGGCATATTAAATGACAATTAATTTGCTGGCCAATCAAGTGAATAATGTTTTTCGAGAGCAAACAACCAAAATGCATTAACATTAATGCCAGATGGAGCCAAACCTGATTGTGCATTGATCTAAAATTAAATCGGGAATCTTATGTCCTTGTATTCCCACCGATTCTTCATTTGAGGCCTGCCAATTAACCCATAAACCAAGCTGTGTTCTTTTTTTGGAGGCTGGACAGGCTTAATCTAAAATTCAACAGCTAATTAGTTGACTGGCTACTAAAATGCGGCTTTCAACGCAGCCGTGTCCTGGGAACAGGTCCTGGTAATCCTCATTAAATAGTTAAATTCAAATTAATTAAATTGCCGCAAATCAATTATACATAAGCGCTGTAATTAGAAGACCTCAACGCGTTGGCATGGGTTGGTTGGCGGGAAAACTTGATGAGTCATAATGGGGCCATCATAGCGGTTTAGAAGGTGGCAAGGGTGTCGTATCGCATCGCATCGTATCGCATCGCCTGTTGCACGACACTGTCACCATTTCAATTAGCTTAACAACCAACGAAACGCATCCCAAATGTTTAGAAAAACATCATCAAATTAATCCCACGGCGCAGAGCACACTCGTTGGACAGCCAGGACATGGCAAGGATTCGAGGAAAGGATGGCCATTGGCCACAAAATTTTCTGCACTTTGGCTTCGATTTTGCATTTGAATCCCGCCAGGACATTCAATGCACCGAGTTGACAACAACTTAATCACTTAACATTATGCAAATTTAATTATTATCGCTTCATAATCATCATCAATTGAAGAGGAGCCCATTCAAGGCCCCCAACTCTCCGTCTCTCGGGCTTTCCTGGCCATGTTTTGCCACCCGGTTTCAGATGGCTATCAGCAAATGGCAACATCATTCGATTGGGGAAAACGGGTGGTATATACCCATTCCTATCTCTGCTGCTTTTATTGTCAATTTAATCGGAGTCTTGCATTTGTTTATGCAGTTGCACTGTTTGAGCTCCATCAATGCCACTGCCATTGATCGAAACGATAACTGGCAGTTTGGGGATACTTGTTAATGGCTACGCGTCAGCGACTTGATTTAAATGAAGTCTTTAAGATAGGTTACCTTAAATTTCTAAAGTCTCTATGAAATGCATTTTGGTTTTGTAACTCAGATGGTTTTTATGTGTCATAACATATGAGAGTTTTCATACAACAGATCCCACTAGTTTTACTCGCGATCATTAAAACATTTTCATGGCATTTGTATTAGTCCCTGAGTCCCGAAATCCGCCAGCCTATCCAGGCCCATATATTCGGCCATTCGAAGCTTTTTATTTGCGCATTAACACAGGGCAATAATCTACTTAGCTCCATTAAAATGGCTAAAAGTGCTATGCATACATATATGGAAATGGTTTTTTACAGCTTAGCGTAGTTTATTTAAAATGCCATTAAGGGCAAAACAATTTCAGCTTCAGTTTGGGCTTTTTGTTTGTGCACTTCTTGTTTATGCTGCCATCGTTGGCTTTACGTTGATTATTAGAGGAGCTGGAATGTATAATACCCTGGAGAAGGAATCGAGAACCAACTGCCATTCCACCAAATATACCCGCTGACCAGATTTATGGCTCCAGCGCAGGCATAAACATTTACAGTAGAACGAACCACCAACATTTTGATTTAAGATCGCCAAATGAATATTGCGATACGGTGGCCATGGAAATCATGAAATAGTACTACAGCCAGAGACTAGGACCCATGGAGCACCAGAAGACCATTAAAAAGCGACCCCGGCGAAGGTGAGAAATACATTCGCTCAAAATAAGGGAAGGCGAAGAAATACAACCGAAAGCCTGTAGTTGAGCAGGCAAAAATAGTGGCAAGTGGCAAATGTATTGTAGTAATAACAATAAAAGCAACTGCCAACAGGCTCTGGCCGTGGAAGAAAAAGGACCCTGCGCCTGCCTGCGACTCGCCAGGAAAGCAACAACAAGTTGCACGTGCTTTCAACTTAATAACGTGGCTTTTATTTTTACGGTGCCAGGAGGGGGGATGAGGCAGGATTGCAAGGGGCAGGTTTCCATGAGGCAGTTGGTATGGTAGTTGGTAGTTGGGGCAGGACCACAGAGATGGAATCGCAAAGGAGCAGCAGCAGCTCGCTTTCAATATCCGGCACATAAATGGTATTCAATTCGCGGCCATATTTTGAAAGTGAAATTCTATTCAGGATTTTTGGTTATCAAGTTGAAGGTCAAAGAAAAAATGTTTAAACGTCTCAGGCCTGTTTCGGCTTTTACTTTCGAGTATTTTTCTTAAATTCGAGTTGCAAAAATTTTCATCTACTGATGGCAACCAATTTTTTCATCTTAAAAACACTTAAAATATTTATTTATAAAAACGGATTCAAAAACAAATCGAAGTCGATAAAATTTCGAGAAATATATTTTCAGAAGAGTTCTTTTTATATTTACACGCATTGGATACGATTTCATTTTCTTATCGTCCTTAATTTTAGTCATATAAATCATCAAATGCTTAAGTCATCATAAGTTTTAAAACAAAAAACATAAATTGAGTGATTGAACCATTTCCTGAATATTTAAGATAAAATCCATTACATTATAATAGTAATAAAAATCTGAAATTTAATTTTTTTGTAAAGATGAATTTTTTTAAATAATCCAAACTACTTTATAATATAGATTTTCCCAGTTAAGTGGTCTTTCCTCATTTAATGTTTTTTCTCTGCATTGAGAGCTATTAATTTTGTTTGATGTTTCTTTTCCAACAGTTCCCAATTCTTAAGCTTCAAAACATCGCTGTGGAATCCCGAATTCTCCCAGGCACGCTGCCATCCCTAGCCGGGTGATATTCCTTATGCGCACCCACATCTGGGGCACCTTTCTTTCCCTTCGACTCCTTGTGGCGCTATCAAAGCGTCAGCATCGACAAACTGCCGCACAACAGAGAGCGCTCCTTGGTCCTGGCCGCACTTTTCGCACCTTTTTTGCATTTTACAGGCATTGCAGGGGGGGCGTGATAAAAAAGGCAGGGGCGGAGGCGGGGGCGTGGCAATGGGGATGAGTGCTGGGGCAGCGCACAAAAGAAAGCACACACAAAATGGCGTAACGTTGCGGATTTTACGCACGGCAAACAGAAAACTACGCGCGCGTACACAAACAACAAGAAAATGCACTCAGGCTTAGTGTCGGTCGACGGCGACGGAGACGGCGACGCCGCCGAGGTCCTGCGTTGGTCCTTTTTCCTGGCAGTTTGCACCTTTTTACGGAGCAGTCCCCCGTATGTGTGGGTGCGAAAACTTTTTGAGGTCTGCTTTGGGTAAGTGCTGTGCGGACCGCAGCTTAGTTGCGCTGAGGTTGACTGCGCCGCTGCCAAAGCGGGCATACCTGGCCCTTTTAGAGAGTGTCCTGCCAAAGGACGAAGGAAATCCGCCAAGAGTGGTCAAATCAAACCCGTAGCCTTGGCAACAGCACTAGACTAAGATCGTTGGTTCCATTAGAACAAGATCATTGTATAAAAATTGATTTTAAAATGCTTAAGTATAAAAAATATGAAGAACAAATTCAGAAGATTGTAAAATCTACTTTGAGATATAATTTTAAATCAGTTTTTTGATTTTTCAAAATATGTGACTATAAATACAACAAATGTTTAATTTAAGAAACCCTTTTTTAAATTTTTAATTGTTTTAACAGGATAAATGTCTTCAAAAACCAAAAATCTAGGAGATAAAAGATTTTTAAAATGAATTTCTAATTTTACTTTCTAAAAACTTTTCTAAAATTTTTAAATATTTAAGAGTTTTAGATGTCTTTAAAGGACACTTAAATTTATTCTGTAAAATGTTATTGGAAAGTCACCATAATAAATTGAGTTATAAAGACTCGGGAACCCTTTCGCAAGTTCGCAAATACCTCACCATTACAATGCAGGGCACTCCGCACACGTGGGGTAAATGCATGGCACACAACACTCAACCAGATTTATGTTTGAAATAATTTAGAGAAAAAATACGAAAATTAAATAAAATAGAATTACGCGAGTGCAGCATCAGCGGCGACGTCGACGTCTATCCTATTAAATGTCCATTTGGCGTTTTGTTATGTGAGTCCTTGCTTTTGTTGCTCGCAAAACTTTCAGCCATTTAATTTTGCAATATTTTTGTTGCCTTTTTCCCCGCTTTTGCTGGTCCCGGTAGCTGTAGCTGGTCAGCATCCGAACATCATTAAAAAACTGTCATTAGCAGTTGAGTACATGAAAACTGAATTTTCATTACGCCCGGCACGGGGCTGAAGGAAAAAAATTATACGGCGAGATGTAAAAGTTTTGTAATTCGCTCTTGGTTTTTTTTCCCCCCATCTGCTTCCTTTGTAGCCTGTTGTTGTGTGTGTGTTGACATAATCGAATTTTAAAGTTGTGTATGGACACTCCATTTCAGCAATGTCCGCGAACACCTGGCGAGGCTTCAATATCCTGTTTTACCGGTGTAGTACCTATATTTAACAGAGTATTCTGGGTGATAAAGGCAAGACAAAGAGATGAATTGGATGCTTCCTGGGAGGAATGTAGCCCCACCCTCACACATAAAGTGCCCTGATGCTCTTATCGTGTCGCTCCATCAATTGTATCATCTGTAGACACACTTTAACACTTCCGTTTTCCTCAGTCATCAAATGTAATATCCTGTTACACTTTGTTTGACTAGCCCGGGGCGCTTTTTAAAATTAATTACCAGAGCTACAAGAGCAACAAAAGGCAGAGTGCCATCGATGTTGGGATTGCTCCTCAGACGAACATGAAATGTTGACAACATTGTAACTAAGCCCGAGACATTTACTTAAACACTGGCTGCGATGATGGGAGTGGTCTGGGAATACCCTCGATACAACTAATGCCGAGCTGTCAGCTCATTATTATCGACACTTTGGGCTGGGTTTTGGCTCCATCTCCGTTCAATGCGTTCCATTCAAATCGGGCGACCAAAAACCCACTCAACCAAATTAACACTTTAGACCAGCGTCATGGGAGTGAACTTTCGGCAGGGTGGGGGGACTTCGGGTTAGGATTGGATAGCATTGACAATTGGATAGCCCTTCTACGGCTGTTCAGGCCAAAGGGCAGTGCTCAAAGGCATTATTGACAAATACGAAATGTTGCAATCTTAATCTGTAATCAACATAAAATTCAGTCACTGGAAAATGTCATCGTTGTGTTTGGGTGAAAAAGGGGCCGACGACTGGGGGGCGTGGCTCTAACAATTCAATCAAAGCCCCTGCAAATCAGCAGTTGTTGAGCTCTTATTTGCTGGTCAAGTCCCAGTCCCCCCAGCCACCAAACTTGGACTAGACATTTACGACTCGAGGGCAGGCAGCATTTGTTTGCGGTTCTTTTCCACTTTGATTTGTGTCCAGATTTGCCGTGCTTAAAGCATCACATTCACATCCAGAAACTAAGGCTCCAGATTTGCGTTGGCTTTTTCCAAAATACGGTTTCCCAATAAATTCTGCAAGTGACTTTTGCCTAAGTCACCGCACAGCAGTCAGACATGAGTGAAACACAAGGCGTTTGCCTGTAAATGATACGAGGCGAGCAGAGTCAACAGGCCTCTATGGCCGGCAACAGCAACAACAATTAAATCAAGTGCAATTTCAACACAAATATTTTAAACTTAAACCACAGACAGGGAGGCGGACTCGGAGTTAGATAGAGCGGGTTGCGGAGAAGTTGCAAAATATTTGTCATGCCTGGCACGGACACAGGACACACGAAGAAGTCTCCGTGGTCGACAGTGTGAACCCGTCCAAAGAAACCTAATATAAATGTATTCATGATACAAAGAAAGCTCTATAATAATATTATAAGCTCAGTTCGAATATATATTTTCAGTTGAAATGCCTCAGGAGTGAATACAATTAAAAGGACACCAGTTTTTTCAAGAAGCTCTGGGTTCGATACCCACTGCTGAGGTGTAAAAATTCTGAATTCTGGGTGAATTCTTTTATTAGCAGATTTTAAAACAAAAACTTTAATAACATTTTATGAGATTTATGAATATTTTCTTTTACATTAAGTATCAAATCAAGTAATTTCAATGGAAATTTTTTTTATTTTTCATAAATTTTGCCATCTTTATAAAAATTAATATTTAGACATACCAAATTTTGCCAGTTGTATCTGGTTCATAAAATGGTGTATCAATTATAATCATTTTTTCTACATTAGCCTAAGGAACATTTTGCCATAAGATCAGCATATCTCGACCCACTGTGCGACGCCTGAGCTGGCGTCGTCGTCATCATCGTCAGAGACACCCTGTGGCCAACCGCAAAGAGACATGACCGTACAGTGTGACATGGCCTTAGTAGACAGTTGTCAAAAGCACTACCCCCACCAGATCCAACAGATCCAGCATATATGTATGCATGTGCATGTGGGATGCTTAAAATTCATTACATTTCTGTGCAATTTGTTTTTGATTTTTCATTTCATTTCATCACGAATTTATGTGACGAATTTGAGCTCGCTGTTCGCGCAGCGGCCCAGGCCACCCACATTCCCTTCCGAAAAAGGCACGTGCCATCTGCGCTTCCTTGTTGATTGTCTCCCTGCGCCAAAAATTCATCACAGCATAACAAAAATGGTAACGAAAAAAAAAGCGCAATATCGAGGATATTCATCGTCCTGCCAGACAGCCAGCCATCTAGCCAGCCAGCCAGCCAGCCAGTCAGGTAGAAAGCTGTGTGAAAATATCCGTCGCGCTTTTCCGTCCCCGGGGAAATCAAACATTTCATAATTAGTCATTGGCATTGGCCGTGTCCCCCGGCAGCAGCAGCTATGATTCATATTTAGAGCCTTTGGCTCGGCCAGGACACTCAACTCCTGCCAACTCCTGCGGATGTTGGATGCTGGATGGGCCGTCGGGCTGTCGGGATCCTGGCACATAGCAATTAAAAAACCGTTGCGCGTTTGTGGCGCTTTTGGCCGCCTTCAGCAGCTCTGAGGCGTATTGAAATTGCTTCTTCGAAATGCAATCGACATTGGCACCATCTGGGGTGTGGGTATATGGATTTGGATCTGAAAATGGGTCTGGGTCTGGGTCCTGAATCCTGGGTCCTGGGTTCTGGGCACAAAGTAAGCGACTGCCCGCGGCGGCTGGGAAACATGCAAAGCTAAAGGGAAATCTAGTTTAATTTTTTAATACAAACAGTCAAAGGGGCTTTGGTCAGCAGGGAAGGAACTAAAATAAGGAAACAGTGGCATGGTTTCCAAGGGGGGAGCTAAAAGCAGAACTTAACTTGTAGCTCCCTTCATTTGAGTGGTTAGAGTATGATTTCTGGGATAACTTTCCCTTTTGAGTGTCCCTTGATTGCCAGGTGACCGAACCCCTCTTGAAATCCCCAACTCCCCACCGCAGACGCCCCTTTTTCTGGCCCTGTGATTGCCATTGAATGCAGCTCAGCGTTCGATTCTGTAACGCGTTCTCTTTTGCCCAGCGGCAAACAGGAAAGTTGATTTGTTTTGCTACATGCAAAAAAGATTGCAAAGAAACAGGGGAAAAAATGTTGGGGGAAAAATGGGAGACCAGAGCGAGTCAACAACAAATCGTTTGCTGTGGCAATGGAGTCGAGTTGGGTTCGATTTGCCACAAAAGGAAGTCCCCGCTTTGGCCATGTCAATGCAGCTTCAGCTTCAGCTTCAAGCACAATATGATTTGTGTGTGAAAATTACAAAAAATTGTAGGGGAACGGGGGTCGTCGTTTATAAAAAATGTGAAATAAAATAATACCAAATCCGAGTTACCCCCTATGTAATTGGGAAAGCGTCAATGGCAGCCAGTGAGTGTGTTCTTTAAAATGTTTTGTGCTGGCCAATGCAGAGTGAAAATATTTGCACAAATCATTCGAACCGCACACCCTCTCACATGGAAATTGCAAAGCAATTAAATGAATTGCTTAGATATTACTAGGGGTAAGGGGGTCTAAAAGTTCTACTCTACTCTTCTGCGGCTGTGCAGTCAACTGATGCAGCTACGCAGTTGTAACCCGGCCACACTCACTAATAGTTCTAATTGCAAAAAGCAATTAAAACTTTCGCCAACTCCAAGATGCACATACCTACCCACAGCGCTTGGCTCCAAGAAATTCCTCGGCGGGGCATGGGGATGCTGCAGTTGGATTGGCAGAAAATAAGACATCAAAGTCAAACGGCGGCGGCAGCAGTGGCAATGTAGCAAAAGCAAAGCACATCAATCACAAAAATTTCAAGTGTGCAAAACTTGTTTGCCAAAAAGCTGCGGCGGCAACGGCGGCGGAGGGTTAAAACTCGCAGAGAATCAAATTTATAAATTGAATTGGCATTAAGCATAAGGCTGCGCTGGTAAGTATGCTATAAAAAGAGTTAACTCCCTGGGTTGTCAGAAACGGAGATTGTTGTGCTGTTTGGCATTTGAAGTGCCTGTCCGGGATTTTGGGTGAGGATTCCGAATCGGAATCGGAATCGGAGGGGAGCTCGAAGGTCTAAGTTGCCGGATTTGAATCCTAAGCCAGAACTGAGAGTGAAATAGCAGGACCAACTCGAGACTGAAATTGCTTCGGATAAAGGTGTAATCGTATTAATACGGTATAACGTTGATCGGAAAATAATAAATAAATCCCCTTAAGTTGGATTTATAGAGAGTATTAAAACAAATAAAACAATTTAAGTGCTAAACAAAGCATATTATTTTAATAGTATTTAAAAGGAAGAAGGGGCTTATAATTATCTTGAGTATATGACTATCTTTCTATATATTTTTCCGTATCAGATTGAAAAGCATTAAAAAAGAATGCTGAAAACAAATATAAATGGCATTACAAAAAGTAAAGAGTACTTATACTTAAAAACATTTCATTGGAATTTAAAAATAAGAACGCCATTGAAAATATTTCCTAAAATGAATGCTAATAAATGGTAGACTTTCAATTCAATTAGCATTGCTTTTTAGAAAAATACTATCTTATCCAAATCAGCTTTTACATCTTTCACGCTTTCGATACAACGTATAACGACTGTGTTTATAAAAAAGATCTCAAGAAAACTCGTCCTTATATGGTTCACCAAGATTTGAGAGCTTTCTGAAGATTCGATAGATTTTTTCGACCAAAGGGAGAGACATAAATTAAAACGCGAATTCTTTAGAATGCAATAGAAAAATATAGACTTAAAACATTTTTCTTAACTTTAAAAAACGAAGTTTTTCAAAAACCTCTAGGCACTTTGAACTTTAAGCACTGTAAATTAAAAATGCTCAAATTCATAAGCCGACTCAGGGCGGAAGGAGCTTTCTCCTGGCAAACGGTAGCCAAGCCAGGAGATCCAGCCACAGACAAGAACAGTTACATGGAAGAGGTCCGCCCACAAACACAACAACTGGAGCAGACGAGGCGACCATCAATCAGCCAGACGCAGATATTGGTGTGAAAACGGGTAGTCGGGCAGAGGTGGGCCTTAAGGGGGATTTCAGCTGGCTATGAAGCTGCTTGGATGGGGGGGACTGGCAAAATTGTAATACATTTAACAGAATTTAATGCATTTGCCACAGACATTAATCACTGTGATGCACAGGACAGGACAGCAGCAAACCGAAACCGAACCAAACGAAACCAAACCATACCAAACCCAAGCCCGAAGTGCAGAGGAGTGGAGTGGAGTGGAGTCCTGAATGTCCTGGGTGTCCTTGCAGTGAGTCGGCTCGACTGATACAGTTGATTTTTGCAAAGTCTGCCTACGGGCTAAAGGGGGCGTAACGGGGGCATGAGATATTGAAAAATTGAATATTCCATGTCCACAGTCAGGGGGATAGGGATAGGGATAGGGATCCCCAACCCCATCCACACACACACACGTTTTATTGGCACTCTACGCCAAAGGATGGGGCAGGAGATTTCGCCGAACTCGGGGGAGGCAAAGAGTGGTGCACGATTGAATGCACACTTGGCTGTGAATGATTTTTGAAAAATGATTCTAGGGCCTGGTCAGTGTGATTTCATTTGGTTCGGCAGCATAATTGCATGTACCCCACAGAATCGAGTATGGGATAAACGAACCGCTGATACCTAATGGTATCCGGTGGCCATGCATCTCGTGAGTCCTACTGATTGCTGGGTAGCTGCCGTTCGAATCGATTCCCCTGATCTCCATTTCTCCTTGCTGAGTGGCTCTGTGCAAATACACGAGGCGAAAGCTCAATGAGGAAAGAAGACGATGCAGTTGCAATATGAAATTTAAAACGCTCAAAGGCATATCCATAACCAGTCGCAGGAGCAGGAGGAGGAGGAGTAGTAACCAGCTACTGCTCGGTAAGTCGAAGGACAAAAAAAGGACATGCGATGCGAGGGCTGAGCAAATATGAGCGCTTTTTGTGCCATGATAGACGACGACAGAAGATTGAGGGCTGCGGAGTGCAGAAATGGAGAACGGCAATGATTCCAACTGAGACTCTCCAAGGATGTGACCGTTTGGTTGTGTTGGTGTGATTGTACGTGTGTGTGTTTGCCATCCCCAAACACACACACGCACACCAGCTCAAGTGCCCCGTTGCCATTGACGACTTGAGCAGCGCAGTCGCGTCGTTTATATAGTTGATGCTGCAAGTTGAAGATTTTTGACTTTTATGCAACAATTCGCCAGCGAAACGACGCCGAAACGTCGAAGGCAGAGTCAGGATGGCAGGATGGGAGGATGGCTGGTTGGGAGGATATCAGGATATGTAGCCAGACAATCCCCTGCCGAATTCCCCGTCTCCTGGCAGTGACATGCCAAGTGGGTTTGGCCCAAGTTTGCCATGGCATCGCAGCAACCACCCAGCATCACGCACTTGGCATGTAAAATAGTTTTTTGCCCGCCCTGCACTTCTTATCCAAGTCGTTTGTTTCGTTCCGTGCAATTAGACTTTGGCAGCTCACAGCAAACTGATCCGCCCACGAAAGAAATCGTTGGGGAACTTGGTTTTATACTATATATAAGAAGAAAGCTTTATTTGGGGTTGAACTCTAGGCAGGTGATTTAATTTTGTCACTAAGACAATTGAATTAAAAACAATTGTAGTTCAAGAGGTTTACAAAATTATAACTAGAACACAAAGGCTGTCAATTAAAAATAAAAAATTCTTTGAAGAAAACACTCAGTTTTAAATTAGAAATACGAATGTCTAGAGGCTACGTATACCGAATAATAATCACCAGTTGGAGGAGCCTGCCTGCCAAACAAAATGTAAAATTCTGCAGCTTGGCAGTGAATTCGCCATTCGATATCTGGCCATTGTCTGGGGATAATAAGTCGCTACTGTTGCTGGTGTGACACGTGCTGTTCTGGCTATCAATTAACTGCGCATTACAAAACCCACCCACGCACTGGGCAAACGAACACACACTGGAGCACGCAGACCCAAAACCAAACAAAATAATTAAAAACCCATGACAGGTTTGGCCCACACACCCCCCTTTGCACACTTGCAGTCCATCTGCCTGAATCATATCCAAATTCAAATTTCGAAAAATACGAAATTCAAAATCACAAGGCCCTGTCGTCGCAACTGCAGCTGCACAGCTACTGCTGTGTGGCATGCAACTCAATGCACATGCATCATGCTGCCATCCCACCAGCCCATCCAAGCCAACTCACATATTCGGCTATCAAATATCAGCCCACGTCCAGGCGTGTCCTGTTCTCCACTCGAAGCGGTGATGATGGCAAGGCCCAGTCACGGTGACTGCTTCACAAAAATATTTACCTTTTTGTGAATCAAGGAAATATTTACTCAAAGAACTCAAAGCAATTTTGAATAGAGGAGATAGGTAAAAGTATTATTCCAGATTTTTTACTCTTTATAAACTAAGAATTTGTCTCTATTCAGTCAACCAATAGTATGATTTATTTTTAAGAGCTATTGTCAAATTTTTTTTCAAAATTATTCCTTTTTTAAATAGTTATTAAGTTATGGATTAAAGTAGGTGCTTGACTAGACGAGATCATTCTGATGCTCTGTTTATCAACATTTTTTTATTACTTTCATAAATATTTTTTAATAAAAACATTGGGAAATACATGATCAAATTAAAAAGAATTATATATATTTTTAATTTTTAATTTTTTTTACATTAAAAAAATGGGGTAAATAAAATGTAATATTTTTAAAGTTTGTGACTTTTAGTTATCCCTTGAAAGTAACGTTGCGTATACGTATTCGCATTACGCATACGCCACGAGTGGCCACTGACAGACTATACAGTGCTCGTCAGCGTCGCCGCCATTCAGGCCTGGCAGGCAAAAAATGTTTGCCATTATTGCATACACTAATGAAGCTCATGTTACCAGGGTCCTGGGATGGGGACGTGAGTGAGATCCGAGAGATCTGGCCCTGGGGCGAGCTCAGCTGGGGAACGGCAGCGGGAAAGGCATCGGCATCAGCAACGCAACTCGACTTGACTGCACTGGACACGCATGATTTTTGCTTGTTGCAATTTCTGATTAGACTTAATTACAGTGTGCGCCTGTCTGCCCATCAACCCATCAATTTGATGGGTTTTCATTTAGTTTTACGGCAGCGGGAGTTAGGCCGCTCAATAAGTACGTATTCCTCGGCCAATCAAAGGTTACATTATATATTTTAATTAAAAACTTGCCATGTGCATAATTCGCCAAATGGATGGACAACACGGTAATTAATGCAAACAGCAAACATCAGCCAAGTACAAACAACAATTTTAATTAAACTAAAAGCAAAAATGCATTACACACAAGAACATCGGCTAAATGATGACCATTAAATGGACGGAAATTGAAATGTACTGGTGTTAAACATTCAGTTTGCTTTGGTTTACCAGAATGTCTGATATACCCCTTTTGAGTTGGCGCCATTCGGTGGGAAAACAAGGCAACTTTCATGGACAACGCGTTGACATACTTGTTCAGAGAATCACCAACCATCCTTCCATTAACGCCTTCGTCATTTGTCTTGTACTGAAAGTGACGCTCAACTTCAAAGTTGATTGCATATAATTCCGTTCGCTTTTCTTTTGTTGTTCGGCTGCTCTTTTCCGCCCGTCATTTGCAAATTTGATGGATGACAATTTCCTTAAGCGGGTTTAAGCTTCAAGGCTCTTGGCTATAATGGCTTTCTAATTAGTCTAATTAATGGCTTCTTAAGGTAACCTTTTCATTTCGATTAGGCTTAATTGGGTTGGAGAAACAATCGAAAGTATTTCGATTATTTCGACATGATTTGTGCTTTTCATATCGATTATATTAAAGTATCATTTTTAAAAAATTTAAGAAACCTACAGTTAAGATCTCAACTTAATTCTATTTGCAAAACAATCGATAGATTTTCGATATTATCGATAACAACTCTTTTGGCTTCTTTTTTGGATTTTTAAAATATATCAATTCTAAGACGCATTAAAGGACAAAAGTGCAAGCGAAAAATTTGTATACTAATTAATAATGGGATATTTATAACCAGAATTCTTAAAAAACCATCGATAACTACAATCGCTTAACAACCTTGGCTTGCCGAAGTCAGCATATATCGAATTTTAATAATAGGCGGCTTGAATTTATACACTTCATCGAACGAGATTAAATTGAAATCACAGAAAATATGACGAGCTCGGAATACAATTTCTCAACGAAGTCGTTGGCTTTCGGCGATGAGAAGAGGAATCGTAAAAACAATAAAATTGGGAGGACATTTTTTCGGGCAAATGGCAAAAGGCGGAGTGAAAACCGCAGGACCTCAAGAAGGGAATGGGTAGGGCGAGTGCCCAGAGAGCAGCAAGAGGAATAAGATTTTCAAATAAATCCGATTAAATGGAAATTTATTGTCATCCACTGGCGAACGGCACTTACTACTTCAGTGGGGCGTGTGCTCATCGTCATCGACTCATCGACATCGGCCCAGTTCCAGTTCCCCGTCCGGTTCAGCTCCTGTCCGTGAACCCAGAGTCCTCCGCCCGGTCATTCCAGTCCATGCCATGCCATGCCATTCCATTGGGGGCACATTGGGGGTACTGTGGGGAAACATGGGGGACTTCAACACTTCAATATGCTCGCTGACTGCCATACAACATTCATTTTATTTGCCATCCAGCCATCCCATGTGCACGCTCCCTTCACCATAGCCATACCCATTCCCATTCCCAATCCCATTCCCGTTCCCATTCCCCGACGGTCGCTAAAAGCCAGTAATGTCCTTTCGCCACACTCGACTGCATTTTTCTTTAACACTTCAATATACTGGTTGGAAAAAAGTCGGACTAGGGCCAAGGGAAAATTCACAACTTGAATGAGAGTGCAGCCAAATCCGTTCCACGTAGTCCTGGCCAGGAGTCCTGTACTCCCGAACCCCGATATCCATGCAATGCCTTTTTCATTGACTCTTGTCTAGTTTTGTGGTTACCCGGCGACAACTGGTTTTTGGTCCTGCCGCTGATCCTGTGTGTGTGTGTGAGTGTGTGTGCTGAATATGCAAGGAATTAAGTAGTGTAAATAAAAAAGTTAAGCCTCTCTGTCCAGAGCTACGCTTTGGCTTGGGGATCAATATGAAAGGGTCCTAAAAAAAGAACCGGAAAAGCCCTAAAAATATTTCTTAATTAATGCCTCTGCAGGAGCTGGCCAGAATGGGATTGAAAGCTCTCAAAGGAAGTGAGGGAATGGCTGGAACTGGAAAAAAAAGGCAGTACCTAATGGAGTTTATGGCTTTAACCCTGCTAGAAACGATCCCACGTAGCCAGTTCCATTCCATCAGCACCTCATATCGGGCTTGCTGAACCGAAAATGAAACGATCGTAAAACGGCTAAATCAAGTCATGGCCGCACCATAAAACTTTACTAACCGTAAATGCAGTGCTATCTTAATCCCGCCAGCTGCAGCAGCTCCTGTCTCTGCCCGTTAAGCCACCGACGGGGAATAAAAAACACTTTAGCAGCTAATGCATCAAAATCCAGGATCCACTTATCCCGATGCCTTTGTTGTCCATTTACCACATTTAAGACACACACAGCCCCGAAAGCTGTCCAATAACTGTTGAATGAGATTTACAGCGGGGAAAAGCTGCCTAATTACCGCAACAACAATGACGGAGCAGCGGCTAATGCAGTGCAAAGTCAAAAATATAAACATAAATAACAGTTAAGGCCTGTTGGCCCACGACGAAGACGAGGTCCTTGGGCCTGGCCTAAGGATAACACTGGCCGCCCGTTCAAATAAATTAAATCCAGTGCAGCTGAGACAGGACAGCGCAGGACATTCGAGCAGCCGGGAGCCGAGCAACAAATGGTTTTTCTGCGCTCGGCCACTGGCCTTCAGACAGGAGACAAATGCCAACGGCCAAATGTGTTGAAAGCCAGCACAAACAGCCAAATAATATCGAAAACAATTTTCGAGCACTTAAGTGCAGTCTGGCTGGGTCTGACTGGGGATTTCTTCTAGCCGCAGGCAGGCGGCTCCGGCTCCTTTATCCTTTTTTCCTCCTTTTTTACGGTTATAAATTCTCGATGCTTGCACTTATCGATAATAGATTAATCTACTTGGGGCATGTTTGGCATATAAATCCCAGCTGAAGCATTGAACTTGCCGCCAGCGAAAGTCCCAAAAGGAAAACAAGGAGTGGATATGTGATTTAAGTTTATTTTTTAATGAAATTTTGGTTTCCGTTGGAACTGATTCCTCATTTTATACTAATATAAAGTAAAGACTCTAAGAACGAGAAAGTCTATCGTCAGCAAAAACGGTTTGCCTTAGAAATCTAAAATAAAAACCAAAATTCTGAATGAATTTAAAGAATAAAATATGTAAATATCATGTAAAGCGGTTTCAGTTTGAACTGTTAGACTCACTTTAATTAGATGACTGGTAGCTGAAAAAATGACAAAGCAGAAAACTTGGATATCTTTTGACCTATCAAACTATATTAATTAGTTTTACTTTTATAAAATAAAGACTTTAAAAATGGGAGGACCAATCGTCAGCAAAAACTGTTTGTCATAGAAATCTAAAATTAAAACCGAAATTCTGAATGAATTTGAAGAATGAAATATGTAAATGTCATGTAAAGCGGTTTCAGTTTGTACTGATAGACTCACTTTAATTAGATGCCTGGCAGCCGGTGAAATGACAGAGCAGCAAATGGTAAATATTTGCCTGGCAAAAACATATTGGCTTTGCCATTCGCATTTTTATCAGGTGGAAATTGCGGCCTTTGTTTGTGCACGCAAGCATGCATTTTATTAAAATATGGCTCAGATCCGGGGGCGAGGGCAGACAGTCGTTACCTTGACGAGCATATCATATTTGTCTTCAATACATTGGTGACAATCACCAGCGGCCATCGAAGAGCTGTCAATAACATTGACAACTCGCATATAGACAGACACGCAGGGATGCAGGAAACAGGATGCTGGATGCATTCCTTTCGGGTATTCGCATTGGTGTGGGTGTCCTGGGGATGCGAGGATGCAGGACACGTATTGCTTTGTGCCTTCTCCTTTTTCGATGCATGCTTAATATTGAAATATTAATTTCGGTATCTCCTTTGCCCCTTGCCAACCAGCCCAACCAACCAACCAACCATCCAGACAGACAGCCTGCTTGTTTATTATTTGCTTTTAGCAAGAAAATGTTTCACATTGCATTGGCTGCAACTGCATGGTGAATTGAACTGCATTGAATGTCAAATTTGCAAAGTCTATGCGATACCAATATAGCCAGATGAATTCAGCCTGCTGAATAAATTTCAATATAATTCCTAATGAAAATATTGGGAGCCGAAGCGCACACAAAAACGAACTGTGCAACATTCAATGAGAATTTCTTTTAATGATGCTGCATAAAGTGGAATTTATGGCATTCGAGTTGCTGGTCAGGGGATTAGCATGCCTAGGTGGCAAGCAATTTGACAAATGCGATTGTTGTTTGCCAATCAAGCTTTGATAACGATTTGCCCAAAACAAATAAGCTGGCTGCTGGCTGCAAAAACTTTAATGCCCTCTTTAAGCAGTTTCTCCGACTTCGCATTTTGAAAACTCCTGCCCCAAAAATGTAACAAATGCCTTCCATTTTAAATATGACAACAATTACAGTTGTACAATTTGTCCCCTTTTGGCATTCCAGCTGCACTCGATGTGGCCAAAGGACCAAGGACCCAGGGACCAAGGCTCTTTACCACACACCATCCAACGCACACATGCACATGCATATGGCCAACAAGCAATTTGTCAGTTTATCGATTTCTACCAAACATTTGTGCCAGACACTCAACTGTATTAAATGCTAAAAAACAGCAACAAAAATTGAGGAGAAAGGGGCGAATCCAAAGTGAAAAACCTTACACACAATGAAAAGCTGCGAGATTGGTGACTGCCGGCGGTGTGGGGGAAAATATCCAACAGACGGCCAATGGCATATGCTAAAGAGCATGCAGTACGGAAAATTCGGACGAGGGGGAAAAAAACCATAAAATAAGAAAAGGAAAATAAAAATAAAAATAAAAGTAAAAAAGAAAAACAGGAAAAAAAAGAGGACGAGGTGGAATCAAGGCAACGAAACACACGGCTATACATGAAATGGGTATTTCAAAGCGAAAAATCGAAAACTGAAAAATAATTTCAAGCATAGACAGCGCCAAATGTTGGTGGGGATAGGTTGGGGGTTTGGTCCTGTGGAAAGGGGGTGGCAGTCACATATGCAGGCAGCTGCACACAGACTCAAATCCCGACACTCACACACATATGAGAACACCATAAATAATGGTTGCATGATTTATCGATAACAAGCGCAATTTACAGTCGCACAACAACAACAGCAAGGAGGAAAGCGACAATAGCAAAAAAAAGGTTACAACTGCAATGAATTTGTTCGCGATAGAAAACGAAATAAAATAAAAATGGGCACAGGGTGTGTAACATCTCTGGAACCGATTCCAGGGGTACCCTTGAAGGCCACTTTTTCATAAGCCAATTTATAAATATTTTTTTAATTTTGTTGTGGTATATAAAAGAAAGGTGAATTTTAACATGAATATTCTTTAAAATCAATTTCATCCCCTTTAAAGTAATCCGCTCCCGATAAAATAAACTTATGCCTACGATTGTTCCAAACCTCGAAACATGCCGAATAGTCGCTTTCCATATTTCATCTTATTTCAACAAATACATCGGCTTGTCCTTTTGATATCTTCAAATAACTTAAAGTATTTCATGTTTCTTACATCGTCCTATAATGAAATGTAAATATAACATACCCTTTATAATCTAAAGGTACCAAATATAAGAAAAGAAAATAGAACAACCAGAAGCAGCAGCGGGGACAAACACAAGCAGAATGTAGGAATTGCATTGTCATTTTTTTTTAGTATTTATTCTCTTTTTATATTGTAAAGTCCTTAGGACTATAAAACTTGCATGCAAGCAAAAATCGCATAAAGTTTTATTGAAAGCGCATTAAAGTCAAAGACAAGAAATGCAAACCAGACCAAAAATGAGTAAAGAAACCCATCCGAAGGCCACGGAAAGGACTTTATTAGCAAACGGGGAGCAACTCCGGAGTCCTTAGAATGAACTCTTCTATATCTTTTTTTTTATCCCAGCTGGAACAGTTTCGCAGCAGTTAGTCTGAAGTCAGTCAGCTGCCAGTGCCGTAAAAAAGCGGACCGTAAAAATGTCAAAGCATAAAAATGCACACAGCCACCGATAGAAAGCGGAAAGGACTGAGCCAAGGTGTTTGCTCTAAGTGAAATGCCAACGCATTCGAGGGGCGGGTGGTGAGGATGAGGAGATCCTTTTTCCAGGACCTGTACCAGGACCCCCTGCACTAGGAGCAATGTCGACAAACAAACAGCAAACAAAGCGGACCATTTTCACGCGGCGAAAACGACAGCGATGGGAAAGAAAAGAGCCCAACCAGCTGAGGCCATCAAAGGGTTTCTCGGTTCGGGGCGGAACGGCAGCTGCAATATATGGGAAAGTAAACGACGTGGTTCTTAACAAGTCAGACATACTGCCAATCGAGTGAGGGATCCTTTGAAGACAGCCCAGCAGCCCAGGAAAACCCAACCAGAGCTTAAAATGATTTTCCCATCAATTGCTCTGCAAATCCCCGACAATCCATTCCAGGTATTTTCGGCACACACGCGATCTCTTGTTTGCCGCGGACAAACATTCGATATTTTCAAATGCATTTATCAAATGCAATTTATATACGCAAATTCATACGTTTTATTTGATTTACACCATTTGTAGACACGCCTCGCACATATCACTCTAGTCACGTATCCAACAATGGGCAAACATGAACGGGAATGTCGAAATAGTGAAACCCAACTCCACAACAAAAAATATTCAAAACCAAAACGATAACCAAAATCCATGTGAAAATAATCCCCAATCGCGTAGAATGGGCCAAGTATATATATTATTGTCAAAGGTCACAGGACCAATTTAAGCCCTAGCTGGTGATGAAAGCACATCTAACATATAATTTTAAATCGCTAATACCGGTATGGAAGATAAATGAATGTTATATGTGAATACCGTGATCCTGCGGGTATTCTAGAAAAATACTTTGCCGTGCGTATAGAAACCGAAATACTGGTAGTCGAAGCAGGAATACCCCTGTAATTTATGTATCTTAAAGATATCAAATCAAACCTTGTAGTATTTTGCACATAATAACTCTTTACTATTATATTTTATAGTTCCTTCATATCAACAAATTATATTTAATTTTTAATATGAAATTTGAAGAAATCTAACTCGATGTTTTATTGTTAAAAAGTATTTTCTTTATCTTTACTAGCTTATTTCTAAAAAAATTATCACTTTTTAGTTTGTTTACCCTTTTTAAAGTGATGGTTGCCCAGCAGCTCGGGAATGTGGGAAGCACTTTCATCTCGATTTCACTGATTTTTTAGATCTGCTATAGAAATGCATTCGATTTCTACACCCGAATAATAATGGTGTTTATTTCTAAACGAAATTTGAACCGACACGCAAGCCCGTGAACTGTGAGAGGGGTCAAAGCGCTGTAAATCCCATGGCTCCGACTGTCCCCTGTCATCTGCCTGTGTGTTTGTGTTCGTGCCAATGTTTGGACATTTGTCGTAGCCGTTTTGAAAAATAAAACCCCATCTCGCCCAAAACAATGGAAGCGTTGCGACCGCTTTCCTTTCCCTTCAAATGCCCCCAAATGTTGCGAATAAATCTGCGGCTACTGCATACGAAAATAAGAATTTGCAGCAGAGTGTGACCATGGACCAAATGGTTTCTGTTTCTGCCAGCGGATTGATAACGCGAATAATTTTATTAGATAACTTCTGAGCATAGCATTTTTCCTGATTACGTTCTTCTTTTATTTTTTTTGATAAACTTTAATAATTTTCCAACTTGGAAGCTGAATTATTTAATGGCTGTGCCAACAATTTCCACATAAAAAAGTTGCGTTGCAGAGTGGTGGCACAAAAAAATCTATAAAAACATATGGACCAACTGCAGTTGTATTTTGGGTGGCCATGAAAACCTCGACCCTCCATTTTCCCGCCCCGCGGAAAATCCAACTGGTCTGCTATCGGGGCCTAAACACGCGTTCAGTGAACATTTGTGTAACCATTTTGTGTTTGTTTTCATTTTCATTCTCTATTTGTTATTTACAGTTATGCTTTATAACTTTTTCATCCAGCAAAAAGTCGAGGAAAAAAGTATTCAATTTTCACACATCGATGGGAATGAGTGGTTGAATGGATGGCGACGAGGCTTTTGTGGAGTTATCAAATGCATTTTAGGCATTATGGCCGGGCAATAAATTATTGTTGTTTAGCAAATAGTTGAAGGAATCGGCTTATATATAGGGCCTATCCTGATCCGGCAGCAGTCAAATGCAATTCATTTTTCATATTTGCCAAGAGAAAAATGCCCTGCCTGGCCCCTCGGAATATATGTGATGTGCTGTACTGTGTTTGTTGGGCAAAGTAATTTAACAAATGGATTTCTAAACAAATACGGAAGTTTAATTTGTAACCAGAAGGACAGGCGCACGAGGGACCGAGAGGAAGTCGCCGGAAGCCAAGGAAATGTATGCCAAAGGCAGGACAATTCGAGTGGTCGGGGGGTCGGGTTCCCAGGACTCGTGGAATCCGCAGACCGCTACAAGCGACAACCGCAGGCCAAGACCAACGCTCCTGCGAGCCAGGACGAGTATCCTGTGGGTGTGCCAGTCACTATGTTTGGTGTGTGTGTGTGCGTTCTGACATGCCAGCATATTCGCACTTCAAGATGGCTTCGATATTTCTTAGTCAACAAAATGGCGATTGCAAAATTGTCCTCCTCGCGCAGCTCCAGCGCAGCGTTAAGAAATTACTTTGCGTCTGCGAGGCGAGGGATGGGTGCGTGATGCGATACACTAAAGAAAATTGTGGCTTAAAAGTTTAGAAAAATAAATATATATTACAGCAGTGGGTAGCGAACTTTTCTCTCTTTCATAAGATCAAGAATATCCGTGCTTTGGAACACCGATAACCCATATATTTTAACTATCAAGGAAACAAGGTTTTTTTTTACCATTAACACACATTTAAAAGAATTTTCCCTTAACTTTACATAATATAGAATTTTTTTATAATAGAATTTTTTTAATTTAAAGAACTTTGCAATGGTACATTGTTTGGTAAAAAATCAGAAGAGAATTAATATTTTTTTCTGACATAACTTGAAACTAATTCTCGAAAGCAATTCCCTATCTTTGCAAAAAACTTAGGATTACTTTGTTACTCTAAGCATAAGAAAGTAAGTACCCGAGTGCTTGTTATCATAAAGAACCTTATAGACAAAGTGTCAACCGTTTTATTACAGTATTTCAAGTTCATTTCTTCAAAACTACAATTAAATTACATTGAAGTTATTTTAAAGGTGGGAAACCTTTTGGTGAATTTCACGTGTGAAGTTGACATCAAAATCTTTTTCATCGGTGTAGGGAGGACCCACTTTGTCACGCTGGGCACGATCGTCAGGGGAGAATGTGTATGTGGCTCCTTGCTCACGAACCCATCCCAGGACACCCCGCCCACTGGCCATTTTTGTGGCTTGGCCACCGGCACCCCCCCTTTTTCCGAGTGCACCGCCACCACAGAGTTGACACAGTTTACATTGTTGCCACATTTATATAGCCTGGCAGCTTTTATGGCACTTTGGCTTTTGTCTTGAGCTTTTTGCCAAAGTCAACGGAAGTGGGCGTGGATCAGGCTGGGAAGTGGGGGCGTGGCCGAGGCGGCCATCGTAATTCTCAATTTGCCAAGGCGACAATTTAATGGATTTTCAGGTGTGCAACAATCCAACTAGCCGAGCAGCGAGTGTGTTTTTCGAAATTGAATTGAAATTGCAGAAAATGACATTAAAAATTAATTAAATTGATTGGGTTGAGGGGGAAAAGTCGGCTGGCTGTCAGAGGCAGTAGCACCTGGCCAAGGTGAGGCGACTGCATTAATCTGCCACATTTTTTCTAATTTTTCTTTTCAACAGTTATTGGCAATTGACAGAGTCGACGGCGAATTGAGAGCTATATCTGTTGGGAACACCTGTTTTTGAACTGCCTTTTAAAGAGCATTCAACCTTCTGCGATCTAGCGAGTATTTTCCATTCTGTTTTTATTTGCATTGGCAATTCCAGTTAATTGCAGAGTTTCGCCCGACATCGTCTTTGATTGCCTGACTTATGGCAGCCATTTAATTGGCCACCCGCCACGTCAAAGGCAGCCAAAATGAAGAAATATTATAGACGGTATTCGGAATTTCCCTTCGCACAATCACGCCCAAACCATACCATACACCCCCTTTTTCAGGGGCGACCCCTGCAATGTTGCAAATCAATTTGGCCTTTGGCAAACTTTGGCTACCTGCAAGGCAAAGAAGTAGCAGAACTTCCGTTTGCACATTTGTTTGCACAAAACATAAGGAAAAAGTTTCGCTTACTTATTGGCCAGAAGAAGTTGTTTGTCGGGCTTCTTCGCCTTTGGAATTTGTTTTTTGGCCCCGGATCGGTAATGAGGGAATGGATTTGAGGCGAATGGCACACTATGTGACCGGCAATTGCAGCATTTGTGATGCTGCCGAAAAACGTAGGAAGGCAAACAATTTGCTGTCAAGTGGTTTGCGGCTCAAGGGTGAGCTCAACACTTTTGACAAGTTGTCCCCGGCTTTTTGGGCATGATTTACCACTGGTTTTCGACATTTAGGGGAACCCGTCTACACAGATAAAATGAAACAGGATTGTTAGCAACGAGTAATAGCTAGACGTCGGATTAAGCAATATATTTATAAAATACTGAGTGCCAATATATTTGAAAATAGTAATAAATACTATTTAAATCTCCTTTTTTCCGAGAACCTTGACTGGTTAAACATATTTTAATGAAGCCATAATAGATTTAAGGTTCAAATTAATTACAATTTTATAAAAAAAAGGGAATTATATATAAATAAAGCAGTTGGTATTTGATTACTCGTGGTATATAAACTGCCAACAGATGTTAAAAATCAAGTTCATATATAATTAAAATCGAAACCAGTAAATAATAAATACCAAAAAAAAAAAAAAATATAATTGAATTTACCTCTCTTTAAATGTTACCCAATCCTTGTAGACGATTGTTATCAGAAGGATCATATTTAATCTGCTGCCATGTGAACCTTTTTTTTTTATCAAAAAGCTCATGTTATCCCATCCATTTGTTTGGGGTTTATAATGCTATCAGTCGCCGAAAATGGTTGACTTTTGTGTCGTGTTGTTTTTCACGCTGCCGACGTAAACAACATTGGCGGAGCTAACACCCTTTTGGAGGGCTTCAAAGGCAAGGGAAATTTCATAATTATTTGTTCGAGCCCGCCTTTTCCCCCGTGACCTGTGTCCCCGTGTCCCGTGACCTCTGTGTACACAATGGTGAGAGCACACTCACAAGGTGAAACAAACAAACAACAAAATGGCGTCGCCGGCAGACGCCACAAGTAACAATAACAACACGGGGAAAGGCTTTCTCTTCATCTCGTCTTGTCGTTGTCTTGTTGATCAAGCGAAAATTTTAATAGAGTCGACGTCAACATCAACGTTGTTTACGTCTCGTCAACAACGTGATTGCTGTTCTGCGCCATCGTTGTTGTGGTTCCTGCAGCTGCCTTAATTAAATTTTTAAATAATTTTCCCTCCTATCGTTGCATCTGCATCTTCTCGGCCGCTTTTACTCATTTGGGGACTATATGGGCTATATGGACTATATGACAATGTGTACGCAAATTAAAATTGCATAAAAATCGAAGAGAAACTGCAAGCGAATGAGATTGTAACATGTCTGCATAATGGCAGATTTTTAATTGCCAGTCCGAAAGTGTTTCGTCCTCACCGCAAAATTATCATAATGAGCTCCAGCACTCGAACAGATGACCATAACAGGCCGGGCCGAGCAATCGAACTTGATATATTATTGCGCATACGACGCGTGGGCCAACAGAGAAAAGGCAGCAAGTCGAAACTGGAGCTTTGGGGTTTCGTTGCAAGGTTTATTCTTAAAATTAAATTTTCTAAAAAATCTAACAAATAAAGGTTCCCTAATTTACATTTGAAATTATTTATACTATATTGTATCATTTTGATTGATTAATTAATTCTTTAATATTATGATTTATAAAAAACTGATAAAGCCAATCTTTTGGAAGTGATATATTTTAGAGATCCATTTTTAAGGACTTTTAAGACCTAAATTTTATGGTATAAGCTGTTTTATCTCAGCTGGCAACTACATTATATACCCTATATTATTTGTCTTTCTCTGAGCACAACTTTGAGCCCCACATATGCTTTATGAGCTGCGATTCCCGGATTTTCTGCCCCACCCCCACCCGGACCCATCGGAACCCTTGACCATTTCAATGGCTTGCTGCTCATTTTTATTGACGCTGACGTCAGGCCCACAGAAGGCGGCCAGGATGAAGGACGAAGGACGACAGTGGCCGCAACGTCGCTTTATTTATGTGGCCATATAGTCCCTCGTTGGGAGGGGAAGTGGGAGTGGGAGGGACGACACATTGGCCAGTCCACATAATTATGCGAATTTTTCGTAATTAAATATTCCTTGTAATTTGCATTCGCCGTTCTTGCATTTTTATTATGCGCGACTCTTTGGGCGCCCAACTCCACCACGCTGTCTCCCACGAGGGTCTTTTGTTGTCAATTTTTAAAGGTAATTGAAAAATACAATAAAGTGGTTTTATAATTATATGGCCAAACGTTGTCAGTGCGTTTGCAGGCGGCCAAGTTGAAGCCGAAAACTTTTTGCCAAAGCAGCAGCAGCAGCAAAGAACAACACCAGAATTTGTGCAATTTTTTTCAATTTCCGGCTTAAGACAAACAAATGTACTGCGAAAGTGCGAGCGGAGCATCTCCGTCGGCGGAAGTTGCCGCTGCTTGTTTAAAACGCGAGGGGAGCGTTGCGGCAGGGGGCCAAAAATTTATTTTTTATTTACACCGGATATTAATTTTATAGCAGGCAGGGGAAAGTCGGAGGCATCCTTGGCTTGACAAAAGCGTCAAGGCAAGTCAAGGACTAGGACTTTTGATCTTTTAAGGCGTGTACACACACATGTACCCATAGTACCATCTCATAGGGCTCATTCAATAATTTTAGCTTGACGCTTCCGTCTGTCCAGCTGTCAAGGGGCAAACTTGGCTCTTCGCTTGGCTAATAACATATACAACTTCCGGTGGCGGAAGTGTGCAACTGAGGCGGCCATTTTCAGCATGCTAGAGTGTGCGTGTGTGTTTGCGTGTATGTGTGTGGGTTGGGGTGTATGCTAAAGGCTTCGGGAAAAAGTCAGAGGCAAACTAGCAGCCGCAGCTTGAACTTCGCTCTTTGGATGCAAAGGTAACCTCACAAAAGCCGCCTCACAGGCAGCCGGGCGGAAGGCATCAGTAAACACCTTCGCCGACTTTTATGTATGTTCTTCTTTTATGTTCTGTCAGCGTAATAAAAAAATGCATGCATAACCCATCCTTGGGGGGCAACCAAACAAACAAAGCCATCCCGCCCCCCAATCTGTCTGTGTGTCCACAAGCAATGCTGCCTTTGAGGGCCTGCTCCTGGAGCAACTCCCTCGCCATCTTGACACACGACAGCCAGGCAAACACCAAATGGGTTTAGAGCAGCAGTTGGAGCCCTTTTTCCCCAGGTTGAATACCCTAACCACGTAATGAGGGTGTTGCCAGAAAAAAGGAGAAAAACGCTGGTGTCAAGTGACTCGACAATAAAATACCCTTAAGAGCCAGAGCATGTATTGCATTTTATCAAAATTAGAAAATGTATAAGTTATAAATTTAAGTATTACTTAATATTTAATAACCTATGCAGGAGTTAAATGATAACAAGAGTCGAAAATAAATTCCTTTCAATTAGTTGTCATACATTTTGCAATGATTTTACCCCCTTTAAACGGAATATTTCTGTTGCGTATCTTTCTTTTCCACAAAGAGAGTATTTCTGTAAAAAAGCATATTTTATTTTTCACTTTTTTCCCCCGCCTGACAGTTTTTAGCTTTCATTGCGGTGCAAATATGGTTACATGTAGCGAGCTCGCTAAATTAGATTAATTAAATCAAAATGCTGAATTTCTCTATGAAAGAGTACCGAGCAAATAAACAATGCAATAAATAAGCAAATAAATGTGAATGCCGCAACAAAACTATTTGCCATGTCCGGGGCACAAAATTGTATTAAAAGTTGTACAATTCAATTAAGACATCAAATTGTGCAAAAAAAAATTAAAAAACAAAAAAACCAGGGGGTGGAAATGGATTTTACCAAGAGCTTAATTGAGTTAAGCTGGCGTTTTGGGGTAAGCTTATCCCTGACTAAGAGAACCTTTTCGCTTAGCATTAGTGCCAAAAAGCTGGTAGGTGAGAAGAAAAAAGAAAAATAAAATAAAAGGAAATTCTCCTTGGCTCCAACTCGATTTGATTTCTTCTCCACATTTCGCCTTTCATGTGAAATTGAATTATGCAGCAGATTTCACGTTTCGCCAGCCGCTGCCATCAAAATGCAAACGAAGTCTGCACCCGGGGCATTGTTTGTACTCGCTTACATTTGTAATAAACTTAAATCGAGTGTGAATTGCACGCGGCGCACGCGGCGTATACTTAATGTGTGCGCGAGAAGGTGCCTGGGCTTAATTCGATTTTATTTAAATACTTTCGCAAATGCAGCGTCATAAATAATGAAGCAAATACCTTGACAGCATCCAGTATCTCTCGACATCAGCTGTTTACTCTTGTTTGTCGCCAATGTCGCTTCATTAAACGGCAAAGTTATTAAATTACCACAACCATCGAGCCGACCAACAGTCGCCTGCAATTTGCACAATGTGAAATATGTAATTGTCAAGGCGTCTGTCCATTTGGCGGTCCGTCTCTTTTTGGCTTCATGTTTAATCACACAAACCAACTGGCTGGGCAGCGCGCAGAAGAAGCGACCGAAAAACCGCATTCGGCAAAAGCCAGCGATGAAAATCGATGCCCGAAATGACAGTGACAATTTCATTTAATTGGTTTTAATTAAATTAATGAGTGAATTTTACAAATTGCAGCAAAATGATAAATAAGTAATTTAATATATATTCCCAATACCCATCCCAGTCCCTAGCCTCAGCTCGCCTCATGTTAATTTAATTTAATATCGCAAAAGTTTGTCGACTCGATTATTTTTATACCCGTTACTCGTAGAGTAAAAGGGTATACTAGATTCGTCGGAAAGTATGTAACAGGCAGAAGGAAGCGTTTCCGACCCCATAAAGTATATATATTCTTGATCAGGATCACTAGCCGAGTCGATCTAGCCATGTCCGTCTGTCCGTCTGTCCGTCTGTCCGTCTGTCCGTCTGTCCGTCTGTCCGTCTGTCCGTCTGTCCGTCTGTCCGTCTGTCCGTATGAACGCTGAGATCTCGGAAACTATGAGAGTTACAATACTGGGATTAGGCACGCAGATTCCTGAGATTCCTGCGCAGCGCAAGTTTGTTTCAGTAGAGTGCCACGCCCACTCTAACGCCCACAAACCGCCCAAAACTGTGGCTCCTACAGTTTTGATGCTAGAATAAAAATTTTAACTGAAATGTAATGTTCTCATCAATACCTATCGATTGACCTAAAAAAAAGTTTGCCACGCCCACTTTAACGCCCACAAACCGCGAAAACCTGTGACGCCCACAATTTTTATGCTAGATAAAAAATTTTAACTGAAATGTATTCGTCTCGTCATTACCTATCGATTGACTCAAAAAAAAGTTTGCCACGCCCACTTTAACGCCCACAAACCGCAAAAACCTGTGACGCCCACAATTTTCATGCTAGATAAAAAATTGTAACTGAAATGTATTGGTCTCGTCGATACCTATCGATTGATCCAAAAAAAAATTTGCCACGCCCACTCTAACGCCCATAACGCTTAAATCTGTATACCGCCGGTAGGTGGCGCATTTTAATCTCGCTTTGCTGCTTGCATATCTCCATTTAGCTGAGTAACGGGTATCTGATAGTCGAGGTACTCGACTATAGCGTTCTTCCTTGTTTTTTTATGTAATTTTGTTGCGTAAACGCCATCAAATTTAATTTAGTTTAATTAATTTTGCGAACAAAAAACAGAACCAGGCGGCAGGAAAAAATATTGCTATGTGGTACAGTAATTGACGAGTGATGCATGACAAATGACTGATTTACATAAATTCATCAAGGCTGGTCAAATTTAAAGGAAAACAAAATAATTGCATTTTATTAAAATCACTTTAAAGAATAATTTTCGATAAAAAAAAAAAATAAAAGTTAAGTGATGTATAATGTATTGTTTATTTTAAGTCCACTTTATTTGTAAATATGCATATCAATTTATAAAAAAATTTCCTACTTCAAAAAAAACCTCTATTAGTCGAAAATTCCTTAAAGCTATGATGACACACAGCTTGATCTGCCTTCTCCATCGAAGCCAGCTTTTCCTTCTTACTCCCTGGAGTTCCTAGGAAAACCCCCATTCCTTAAAGCCTTTCACAGCTGACTAAAGCGGCTTATCGATAACATACTATCGCATGACATCCAACAAGGCACAAGCCATTAAACTCCAGAAGCCCGTACTGTGGACCCTCGATATGTGCCCTTGCACTTGTCGCTCTGCATGCATAAATTCCCCGGCAATAAGATGCCAGCAACAACTGCTGTCAACTTAATGGGACGCGGGAAAGAAGGCTCTGTGCGTTGGCATGAAAAATTGTTGGCGACTTGCAGATTAGACTGCTCCTCTATCTTGGTCCTTTTCAAGGGGAAAAAGGATGGCTGAACCAGTATGATGACTCGCTGGCCAAACGACTAATCAGGGGGGGGGGGGGGGGGGAGAAGGGCTTTGGGAAAATATGAGCAGATGAAGTCCAGGAAATTGACGGCAACAACGGCAAACAACATTTCCATTCGAACACATAAATTTCCACAACAAATTCAATTTCCTCTTTGATTTTTAGCAAACGAGCAGTGGGCAAGTAGCCGCTGGTGGAGCAGGGCAAATAAAATAAATAACTTCCCCAAGAGCGCAACAGTTGCCAATAAACTGGGAGGGAAACGGGCAAAAGGAAGAACGAGGCTCGTCTAACAAATCGGAAGCGGAAATGCAGCGTGTGTTTGTGTACGTGTGGCTGAGTGCGTGTGTGTGTGTGTGCGCTTGTGTCTATGTGTATGTGTACAAGAACAAATAGCAAATAAGTGCAAAGCAACCAATTGATAAAGTAAAAAACACTTCAAACTGCACCAGCCCCCAGGCATCGCAGGGCCCACTCCTGTAACAAAGGCACAAACTCCGCCGAAGAGTGAGTTGCGAGTCGAGTCGAGTGTTGAGTGGGGAAAAACAGCAGCATGGGTATCGCAGGCAGCGGAGAAAACCAGAGCAAGCCAACCACTTCATAAATAATTCATTTCCCGCCTGCTAACTTAACTTGAACAGCCTTTTTTACGAGGATATCCTGTATTCGAGGGGAGTGCTCGAAGCAGAGATGAGATGGAAAACCCTTAGGATCTGCTTTTTTTCCAGGAGAATAGCTAGTGGCTATATTTGGTTCATTGGAATTATGGATGTTTATGGCTTATAATGCTCTTAAAATCTTTGTCCTTAGCCATTCTTGTTCTTTTTTTAGGACCTAGTCTTAATGGATAGTCATTGAACTTGATTGAAAATCTTTTACAAAGTTTTTTACTGAATCTTAAATGGACCTAAATTAATTGATTATATAATAGGATGGTCTTTTGATTTTACTGAATTTTAAATGTTCAGAAATTTATTAAATAAATAAGTAAGATTTTTTTTTTGTACTTAAAAAAGGGTTACCTTTTACTCCAAGAGAGGTACCTTTCAGTCCAAATTGGTAACCAGGTCCCCTTCTTTTTCCTGTGGCTACGTGGCGAATGCGCAACATATGCAACAGTCAGAGGCATTCGGCACAAGACGGAGTGGGCAGAGGATGCGAGTCGCCGCCGCAGACGCCAAACTAACGTGAAATAGACACGAACAAAGGCTTTTCATGCCTTTGCAAGCATAAAATTGCTTTTTTGCAACAAATATCCTGGCAGGCAGGACGGCCGAGAGACCCGGCATGTTTGTCTAGCAGCCAGCTCGCCCATTTTCTTCTGCCATTTGCTACTCCTATTGGTCCAACTCCATCCGCCCCCCTCCATTTGTTTGCAATTGCATGCGTATTTGATTCAATTTCTGCAATTTATTTGCAATTTGGCAGACGCCGGCGTCTTTTGCTTTTTATCTCTTTGATGATTGAAAGCACACGTACCAGGATCACTGCTACCATCGGCTGGTCCACCCTAACACACCACCGCCGCATATCCTGTCAGTTTATTAAGTTCTTTAAGTGACAATGGGTATGCTGGCATATAATAGATCTACATATTCATATTCCACGCATACCAGGCCATCGCATATGTATGGCCATGCATCGTTTACATTGTTGTATTGTCATCCATCCGAAATGCATAAATTTAACACCTAGTAAGCAATTCTACCCACAATGCCGAAGGAAACTAACACACACTCACGGGACTCACCAACAATGTGCAACACCCAAACATCCGTTTCCGCTGCATCCGCTTGCGCCTTTCGCGTTGTTTTGCATTGGCTGCCCCGACCTCAGTTGCAGTTGATGCTGTTGCTGCTGCTTTTGTTGCTGTGATGCATCGTGTGCATATATTAAATGCCACTAAGGCAACACACGCACACCCACACACTCCGGCAATCTGAATTATAATTAAATGCATTGGTCGCAGCTGAGGTTATGAGGGGGGTAAAGCCGGGGACTCAGGGGTCTTTGGGCACACCGGTTTGATAGGCAGTTTCCTCGGAGGACCCTCATATCTCAGCCAAAGTCAGGGCTCTACAGTGGACACTCTATTACTTGTATAACTACAATAAATATCTTAACAATCATACAATTTTTGCAGTTAAAAGTTTAGTTGATATTAATTTTGTGGCCTCTGCTGTCGTCTGTAGTGCTTTTAGTGGGACCTATTAAAACCTAAAAAATAACTATTTAATTATTAGAATCATATACTTTTTTCTCAGTGTATCTGGCGCCATAGAAGCGACCAAAATCAGATATGTATTTACTTTGACCGGAACCCCGGCGGCCTTTAACCCTTACCATGTCCTCCCTCGCGGTCGCATCGCCAGGAGCAAATGCAGACAGGATGAGGCCAGCAGCGACGCCACCAAAAAGGGGTAAACAAAGCCAAAAGCAGTGGCAGGAGGCAGGGGGGCTACAGGGACAATAACAACAACAAGGGCTATGATAATGAAGGCATTCATTATTATTCCAATTGCTGGGTTCGCCCAACTGCCATCCTGCAGCCAGAATCCGCCCGCCGGCTGCTTCAAATGGCAGTGTTGGCGCCAAAGAAGCGATTAAATGGAACTGTGTCACAAACAAAACTCGCTTAAAGACAACGCAAACAGCATCTAAGTCTTGCAGTTGCAATTTTGACATCAATTTTGGTCTATATATTGAGTAAGCTCAACCATGAAAGATATCTATAGACTGTCGCAAGCAGCTGCAAAAGGGAAAGATATGTTTAAAGTTTTAATTTTGGTAAATGTAAAAATTTTCTTAAACCCGCAGATAGGCAGTCGTTAAAAAATAAAAGCAAAAGCCTAAAAACTGATACCAGGAAAGCAATTGCTAGAAGTAATTGAGGGGGAATAAGCTATGAGAAGGGTAAATGGATTCTCAATGTCATGTTTTAGTTCTAATTTGGTACCTAAACGTTAACTGACAGTTAAAATGTTGGAAATACAAATTCGTTTTCCCAATGTGATGTTACTTTTGACAAAGTTTCTTACAAATGAGAAAAAACAACACCTAACATGATATTGAGAATCCAACTCTTTACGAAAAACTAACTTAACTCAATGACGAGAGTTAACCTGACATTGAGAAATCGGACTTAAATGAGTTAGAATCGCAGCAAGGTATGGGCGATTAGAGGCTGAGCTCCTTTTGACTTGTGCGTCACATGTGGAAAACAGAATTGTAATTCATGTTAGGCCGTCGCATTTTCCGCCTCCACCGCCACAGCCGTCGCATAAATTGCTGCTACCCAATTACGGGCACTAACAATGAAGGCTACTTCCCCTATACCCCCTACTCAGCCACCCAAAAACCCCACCCATCCATTGTCTGAGCCTGGCTCGTTGTAGTTGCCAATTTTAGGCCAAAATGTTATCATGTCACTCGCAGTCGTCGTCATTGTGCCACCCAGTCCTCCACTTTTCCCCGCAAAAGCCCCATCTTCCACCAGCAAATGGGCCACGTCCAGTTGCAATGTCCCACGCTTTTGGAGTGCGAATTTGCGTAAATATAATTTATTTACGCAACGGCAAAGGACCAGAGAAGGCTTCCAGGATTATATAAGCCTGGCCCATGGAGGCAAAGTGCAATTCGGCTGCAGTCTGCAGCTTTTGTCTGTCTGACATTTAAGGCTCTGTCACATTGGTCACACAGCCACATCCTGCGATGTGTCTAGGCTCCAAAGTCAGGGCGTTTAATTAGAATGCGGTTGGTGCCTTTGGGCCAGGCCATTTGGCTGAAAGGGTCACTGGCAAAGCCATGCATTTATTTTGAAACATTTTCTACGTTTTTTATTTTTCCGCTACAACGGATTGTTGCTCGATTTCTCGATTGGCAGTCCGACTTCAATCAAAGCTCAAAATTGAAGTAAATCTCGTGTCTGGGGAATCGCGTCTGCTTACAAATGGCAGTGTGGGTTGTTGGTTAGAGAGCTGCGCCAATGGCAATTGCAATTGCGAAAGCATTTTCCTTTTCCACGTGTATTAACATAATCAAATTGGATTTGTGCACAGGATAATGATGAGCTTCATTATTGGTTATATACCCGCTGTTGTTGCCGCCATATATGTGTATTTTTGTCGTCCCTGTCAGCGTTGTTGCTTATTATAAATTATAATGAATTTGCCCCAGCCTTCCGCCAGCCAGCCACTTGTTGTCAGTGGCAACTCCACTCAGGAGCCACACACACACACCCCACACACACCCCACACACACCCCACACACTTGCTCAGTCCGCTGGAAAATGAAGGCACATGGGCAACCGGCAGCGAGTCTGCCATAATCGAAGATCTTCCCAGACTTCTGGCGAAAAAACCTGTCGTGTGTCGCCATCGAAGGAATATATTTTAGGAGCTCCACTCCCTTCCGAATGCCTGGCAGCTACAACATTTTCAATGCTTATTATGCAAATTTTGTCAGAGCTTCCTCTACTTCTCCTCGCTTTTTCCCCCCCCCCAAAAAAAAAGCGTAGAAAACTGACAGTGATAGCCGCGGGACAATTTGCATCGTCTACAATTAAAATTTAAATCACAAGTAATTTAATTGAGCCAAACTCCTCGGGCCACTTCAATTTCGTAATGGCTGAGGGGAGGGGGGACTGGCTTTCGGAGCGCAATTAACCAGCAATTTTCGCATAAACGTTTCTTTCATAATTGAGCTCTCGCCCAACAAAGCCAAGTCGTGGAGTATTACCACAAAAAAAAAAGAAAAAGAAAAGAATATGGAAAAAAAAACGTTAGAAAGAAAGCAAGAAAAATAGACAGGAGCAGACTTTTCAATTGGCAGCGCTTCTGCTGAGAACAGCATTATCTCCATCATCATTATACCATAGTATACTACAGTAGCGATGATTGCCTTCATCAACTGCCATATTATCGTTGCTTTTAATTTTTTTGCCGGCTTTTGTGTTGGCAGTCGGTGCAGCCATTGCAATTGTTAGCCCAAAGCCAAAGCCAAATGTCAAGGTGGGCTAAGAACTCAACGAGTTGGGGCCAAACATTGATTCATAATGACAAAGGGAAGCCATTTACTTATATATATATAAGTAGTGTAAGGGCTGTCATTTAGCCAGGGATTGCTAAATATTACCCCCACTCAACACGGCATTAGCCCAAACAGATCTTAAGGCCGATTCCAGAAGCCTTTAAATGCACCAATTGCGTGGGGAAAGCCACAAACAGGACATCGCACAATGAAGCGTTTATGGTTATGAGTCCCGTGGGCGCAGGAAGAACAATTCGCTGGATCCTTTAGCTTCTCCGATTCGTTGGTTAGGAACTGGGAACACTTTAAGGCCCATAAACGACCACCGAAAAAAGGAGGAAAAGGATGTGTTTCCTGGGTAAGCAACCCACACATATCTGTGGCCCTTGAACAAGACACTTGAGGTGGTATATTAAAAATACATGAGCATACGAGAGCTTCGTTTTGGGCTCTACTTGAGTTACAAGTGGCTTATTTACCTCACGATAAGTGCAGCCTGGAGTGCCATGACTCGACTATCAGGCCCTTGAAACAACCTCTGCCCACGCCATTGCCTTAATCATATCAATTATTATTTCTTTGTCGAAGGAGTAAGGCCTCTCCAGGGCCTAATCGACTTAAATATTGAGTTTGCTTAGCTTATTTCTTTATTTTCCAAATTAAACAGGCTGCCCCGAAAAGCATTATTCAATATCAAATTGAGCACCAGGAATGAGCTTGAAGTTCATCCCGATTTTCTGGCCAATAAATCAGGTAGAATTTTGCAATAAAATGATGCGAGAGGCCTGTTGACGACGAAATCCGACCCTCGATTCTGGTCCAGCTTTTTGCGCCCTAGGGCCCACTGGCCCACTGATGATTTATGCCCTGACCGCAATGATAACCCAGCAAACATGGCCCTGTACGGGGCGGCCCAAAAACGTTGAAAATTAAACGCCCGGGAGGAGTCTGCCAAAATATTTATGACAACAGCAAAGGGCAGCTGGCAACGGTGGAGACAACACGGCGTATGCGTCATATTAATGGACAAGGCTCGGCCGGTGGAAATTTTTTGGAAAGCCAATTTGCGTATGGTTTTCAATTAAAATGTCACATGAGCTGTAAAACAGTTTGATGAGCCTGTCGCCCATGGGCTGGAAAAATGAGATATTGACGACGAGGTGGGAGACACCATCTTGTGTGTGTCTACTTTAGAGGAAAGCTATGTAAGGTTCGTGTGATTTCCTGGGAATTCTGGCAGATGTTCAGGAATTTTGGTGGCAGCTCCTCAAATTTTCAGACGCAAATTAGTCGCTACAAATATTTTCATATTTTGGTTTTTTTTTTTTTGGCGAGCAAACTTAATGGGATTTTAATTTTTTTTTTGGTGGCTCCATCTCCATCGACATCAAACAAATTTCTTTGCAGCTAATTAAGGCGGATTAGGGTGGCCCAAATCTACCGCACGCACGAGTACATGAAATGCATGCCATATATACAACGTATATCTATATCTGGGAGTAGTCTTTTGGCCTGATGTCAGTGTAGGATCCTTCGCCAGGATTGCATGCGCACATATTATCCTCAATTAGCGCGCTTATTGTTGGCCCAAAGTCCCCGGCACATCCCCACTTTCAGCGGATCTGCCCGGCATCCACTGCGAGGAGGCTTAGGCTTAAGTACCTAAAGTTAGGCGCTTGCCATGAAATGCAAACTTTACGTTTCGACTGCCACTATCCATAAACCATCGTGCCGTCTCCCTCTGCCGCCCTGCACTCTCCCCTCTCTGTCGCTCTTGTGTGCTGTTGTTGTTTTTATTTGTTATGCATTTTGCCCGGAAATTGGAGATAATAAGCATATTGTTGTGCGAAAACAATGGCCATGCTAATGATGTACATCTGTGTGGGTGCGGCGCTTGCATGTGTGAGTGTGCGAGGATGGGGTGGCATGTGTGTATGTTAATAACTGCACACGTAGGCAACTCATGGAGTTTAATTCAGACAAGGCAGCCCCAATTGATCCCTGAAATCTAATTTAAATGTATGCTTCTACCAACTGCTTCATATGCGCACTTTATATGAAGTGTTCAATTCCATAGACCATTAATCAGGTATTGTTTTATCTTTCATATCCATATATTATATCACATCATTTATTATGTGATTTATATCTAGATATATCTTGTTCCAACAGCCTTACATCATTTATATAAACCATTTTTGGAACACCCAAAAATGATTTAATGCTCAGTTGCATTTGCCAAGGTAATTCATTTTACCAGGTTATTTATCCTATTCTAAACACATAATTTAATTAATTGACACCCAATATAAAATAATATAAAAAGTTTAGTACTAAAATATGTTATGGTTACATACAGTAGCGAATCCATAACTTGGTTGTGGCTGGTACAAAATAAATGGGTTGAGTAGAAATAAAATATTTGGAATATATATTATTACCCCGAGTGGGGTTTCTATTCCCCATATAACATCCCCCCACTTAAATAATTTAACTACACAATTTCCAATGTTCAAATAATAATTATATAATAATACCTGGTTCCTACCAGGTGATAACAGCAAAATCCAAGTATGATATCCTTATCATACTTGGATTTTGCTGTTATCGCAATTTAGAAAATACCAGACTGTTTTCTTTACAACAATTGTAATATCTGAAGGACAATCAAGGCTTTGAACTTTGAATTTTATTATCTAAGCATAAGCGTCGGCTTACGTTCTGCACTCACCTTGAAGCCTTTACTCTGGAAGGCTTAAACAAAGTGCATTACAAGACTCGGGGAGAGGACCGAAAAACTTCCAATGGAAAACACAACAGAACTAATTGAATTAAAACTAAATGCAACTTTTATCCCCAGCAATTACGGGAGTGGATGAGAAGGGCAGGCGTCGGCCTGCCGTAAGGAGGCGGCCAAACATCAAGCCATAGAAATACATTTTCATTTTCATTTCTATTTCATTACAATTTCATTTAAGTGAAGCTTAAAAGCGCACCAAATGGCAAATGGCTGCCTGCCGTGGCAATTATTTTTGTAGATTTTCCCCATCTCGAATCCCCATGAATCCCTTTTCCTTCGCCACCCCCAAATGTAGGTAAACAATGGCAAAAAACACAGGGTAAGAGGCACCTGTAAAACAATAGAAATAGACTGAGAGAAGGCTGGTTGGGTTGCAAAAAACAACAACAGCAGGAAGCAAATAGAAGCCGGGCGTGCCTCGAGATTGAAAAACAAGTTAATTGCAATGGCTTTGGTTGGCTTGGGCTTGTTATGGTCCAACTTCTTGGTCTTCCTCTTATTCTTGGGATGCCCCAACAATGGGAGTTTGGCAGTTTAACAAAATGTTTTTACTTCTATTTATATCTGAATAAATATCTTCCTTTTTCCAAATAAACGTGATCCCTCACAAACTAGAATGATCAACTCACGCGTTCATTTCTATGGAATCCCTTTCCATTTGTTTGATATTCGAGTGAAGTAATTAATTTACTAAACACACACACGTTCCAACACTCCGATAAGACTAGACATGTTTACAATGTGGGTGGCAGACCCCATAAATACTTTGGCATATTCAATATTTTATTTATTCGAGGCGTGTCAAGTTGCAGTCCCTCACGAATTGTTTTTCTCTTGCTGTCTTTGGCTTCGATTTCCTTTTACCTTCAACATTTTCCGGGCTTTTCCTTTAATTATACACCCCAGTCTCATGTGCTTAAGCACTTTTCAATTGTCTTTTAATTACATTTTCGCTAAAAGAAGAGCAATACCTAGGATGGTAACCGAATCGGTCCCATAAGTTCCTGCGGCTATAAATTTAACGCGACTGTGGGCCATAAATTTTCAATTGCCTTTTAATTTGCATATACTTAGAGGCCTGGCGAGGGACATAACAATATCATCCATATAAACCGAGTCCAACGATTGGGCCACTAATTACAGTTTGTTAATGAATAGGCACGGCGCGGCACTTACCTGAAACGAAAACGGAAATAGGTTTTGGGCGATTACAAAAGTTGTTCTGTCATTTTCATTGAACATTAAGGAAAGAACAAGTTTGGTATAGGTATAGAAATATTCATGAATGTCTTATGGTAGGTCATTCCATGGAAAAGTTGGGGAAAATAATTATTAAGCTCGAAAGTGGAGTATATAAGCCGAAATAGCCTCAATTGTGAGACCGACATAAATAGATTGGACTGCATAAGATATTCGTTTAGATGGTGATATAATTTTAATCAGAAGCTTAACTTTAGGACCCACTTAAAATAGAATACTTCTAAAATACTTTGAAAAGGGCTGAAACCATTAATTCCTTGTGAAGCACAAATACCCCAAAAAATAAGCTCATTCTTCTTTAATATTTAAACCCCAAATCATATATTCAAATATCCCAGATTTTCAAGACAAATCGTGATGTGCTAATGTGGCAGCCATAATTTAGTACCCAGCTAGATTTTCCCAAGCCACAACAATTCCTGCATTCTCTCCACTCGAAACGCAGTGGAGTAGAAAGCGGCTTAACTATTTTTCCTACTAATTTTGTTTTGCATATTATTTTAGACATTTATCCCCTCCTTTTTTCGGTAGTTCTGCAACAAAAGTTGAATTATTATGAAGACCTATTAACATGCTTGCTCTGGCTCATACCCAAATGTCTGCTCGACTTGCCAAATCGAGTCGAGTCGAGTTGAAAACTCTCAATGGGGAAGGCGTTTAGTACTCATAGGATTGCTCACTGGGAATAATTTACGAGCCGCCCTTGATCTGGTGCACATAAACTTGCAGATTTTTGCCAAAATAGTTCAGTTTGCATGTGCGGTTAGATTTTAATACCGAAATAATTGCCGCAAATAGTTTTCTCTGGGAAAGGAGAGGAGGGGTTAATTAGAAAAGGTCTGAGACTGAGTAAGGGAACTCAGGGAATATATCCAGCGAACTTAAGCAGACAGTTCGAAACTTAATTAATAAGCAGTGCATATAATTGATATGATCCTGGCATTCCGCCTGGCTTGTTTATGAAACAAAAGTCAAGTGCTCTTCGGTGGCTTGTGTGGCATTTAAAATCAACGAGAGAAACGCACAATCAATGCCGAGTATTGTTTTTCTGACCTCGTACTACCACACACCCTTTACCCTTTTTCCGCCGAATCGCCGTCGCAACCATTGTTATTATGGATTATTGCCCCGCCGGAAGCTGGCGCACATTGCGTATACGCAATGGCTCTTTTGCCATGCGTATTTTCGACGAAAACTCAGCGCACAAGATAAACAGGCCAGGCCGTAGAGACCATGGAGTCCATGGAGTCCATGGAAATTAAGCCAATGCCAATGACTGGACTGCGGTTGCTGCTCGAATGAGTCTCGGCCACGTTAATTGCAGCGCTTTGTGAAGTCTTCCATGCGGCTCCTCGTCCTTCCCCGCCGAAGGATGCACACACATACATATATACTCCACACATGCGGCACTCGAACGCACTGAGTGTAATACAATTTTTTTCACAGTGCATTGCGGTTTTCACACCCCTTAATCACCCCCTCAAATTTTCCCTGAACTGCGTGGCGAATATTTACTGCATGGCACATTAAGCAGGCAAGTGGTGGTGATATGATTGAGTTTATGAGTGTCTACGATTTTCCTCCCATCCGAAAAAGTTCTAAAATTAACTATCGCATTTTTTTTCGAGTAAATTTGGGTTGGCAGAGTGCAGTGCAGTGGAAAATGCTGGCTCTTTTTGCATGTGTGTGTGTGCGTGTGTGTGTTGCCAACTCAGTGAGCTAAGCCAAACCGAAGTATTGATAAACTGATATTGCAGATGCCGTGGATAATTAGTGGCAGGTTGCAGTCAAGTGGAAAATGATGTGAAAAAAAAGCGTAAACGCAATCAGGAAAACTTGCATTTTTTTTCCTGTAGTCAGAAGGTTGCACCGCTTTACCACTCATTTACCCACCACCTTCAGGGCCATTTTCCGATTTTCCCTGCCCTCAGGAGCAGAATTTAAATTTTAAACCGCAGAAAAGTAAGTTTCCAGCAGCCGCAAAACTTTGCCCAATGCAAAACTGGGCAAATATTTGCCCTTCGACTTTGGCAACAGCATCTGCAGTCCGCTCGGGTCCAGGATCAGGCGGTTCTTGGTGGAGAGGCCGCAGGCGCATTTACTTCAAGGTGCACGAAGGTAGGACTATGCAACTCTGCAGGCGGGGGGGATGGGGGCAATTCCTGGTATCAAACAAAAGGCAAAATGCAGAAAACATTTCACTTGGCTTTTGTTATTAAAAAATTCCTAAAATTACCAAAGATAAATATTAATAACAAGCCGCAGCTAACAGTTGCTCCTTCGTCCTGGCAATGGTCCTTCGCCTGCAGTTGTTGTTGTTGTTAGCAGGTATTTTTTAATTTGCATTGAGGTAAACTGAGCTTGTGTGTGTGGGTATAAGGTGGGTGGGTGCTTGGAGGCAAACTCAAACAATTTGCGGTTTTCATTAAGTCATCTTTCCCCGCCCCTTTTGCACTGGCAACTTGGGAGTTTATTATATGAAATAATTTATCCGAGTGGCATGCCAGGAGCAAAGGACTTGCAGGACTCGCTGGGACAGCTGTCATTAAATGCAGGAGCAGGCATTTGAATAAGCTTACTCGTACCCCAGTTACCAGGAGATGCACTACAAGGCGAATTGAGGGTCCTGGCCAGATCCTTCTGTGGTCAATCTCCTTTTTCGGGCAGGGCATCTTCAGTTCGTCACGGCTAATGCATGAGGCCAAAAAAGGTGAGCCAAAAAGCGAAGACCTTGATGGACCATCTCAGAGGTCTGGAGTTCAGTGCATTTAATAGTTTCCATTTTGTTAAATTTCTGCTGCTGCCTGCGGCTTTTGACGTTGGCACTTCCGTTTCCGCTTGAATTATCGCGCACAGCAGGCGATTGGGGGCGGGGGGCGGGGCCACGGGAAATTGCATTAACTGTGGCAAAAGTCGCTGGCAGCCTTTGGGTTTGCTGTCTGCGTTTAATATGCAACTTTCCACACGACACACACACACCTACCTACCTCTAGCTGTCTTGCGTCATTTTGAAATATTTGTGGCATCAAATGCAGTCGTCAACTTGATTAAATGTCATGCATAAAGCAACAGCCAAGCTGCAGATGAAGATGGGTTTTGCGGAGGGCACTTGGGCTGGTCTGGGGGGGAGGGGGGCTGGGGCCAGGAGAAATTGCAAGGCGTTTGAGGGAAAGTACGAAAAAAGCTGGCAAACGGAAGGCGAATTGCGTAAGGGAGGAAGCTGGCTAAAAGCAACTGCCAGATGAGTTGAGCAATGGAAGCTGCAACCTGCCGGGCTGACATGACCCCAAAGTGACATGCAGATTTGTTTGCCACAAATATTCCTTATTCCTTATTCCATATGGCTGCGGTTACAGTGCCATTACCCAGTGGGCTGCCTTCGCAGGAGCAGATCAATTACAAAATGAAATGCGACTGACTCATCAACGAAAAATCCTCGTCAGCATAATTATGCGGAGCTTTCGGAAAAATTACAGATAAACATGAAATCCAATGTACATATATCATAATACATACTGGTGAAAGTAAGTCTTTTATGTTTAATTTAACATTTAGTGTTTCGATAAAAATGAATTTAAGCTGACTTTTGATATTTAAAAATTATAATTTTTAATAAGGCCTGGGTTATCTTGGGTTTCTGAATTTATTCTTTAATATTTCTCATTTTCTTCTTTCCTTTACTTTTCTTCTACCATTATCAAAAATAGTGATCTGATGTTTCTTAGCAGTTGCAAGCATTTCGGTTCGTTTTCAGACTACGAGCAGCTATTAAAGCTTTAAGTTGTTGTCCTTATATTTTAATATTAAATAACCGTCATAATAAATGAAAATGATGTATAAATACTGATCAACTGTAATTCGAAATACACAGGGAATTTCATTTAATTTGTGAAACTTAATACAAAACTTTTACGCAAATTAACGAGCTGCTCGGGCTTCAGACAACCAAGAGAATTTAGAATACAAATGAATTAAATGCATTTTCATTTGTACAACAAAGGTAAACAAAATTCCGAACAGGAAATGAACGATGCATGAGCACTCTATGCAATGAAAAACCCAATTGTACATTAATTACATTTGCTTAGGCCTGACTGGAACTGAGATTATTACACATACGCAGTGTTGACAGACAAAGTCATCAAGTGGCAACGCCTCATTCATCTGCCGCCCACAGACACATATTACTTTAATTTCTTTTGACAAACCACACTCACATACTCCACTCAAATGCACACAAATGCGAGATATATTTGTAAATTAAATCAATTTATTTGAAATTTCTTGGGCCCGGACGAAGGCGCACGAAAATATGCAGCAATTTATTTTCCCCGATTCCCGCAGCCAACCCCTCTGTCTGTTCATTTGATTGAAAATGCGAATTACTCATGTATATAGCCGAGTATTCTGTGTTTGCTATATAGGGCGAGTGGCAAATCTAAAATCAAATCAAATCAATTTTCTCAAATGTTACTTGGTAGCTCCAGCACCATCTTCCTCACAGCATTTCTGGCCTTGACGCGCATCGTTCTATTCAACTCGGCATTTTATTCCCGTCTGTCTGCGCAGCTCTGATTGATCGAATTTAAATTTTTGTGGCACATTTCAGAGTTGGCAGTTGATAGTAGAAGAAGTCACTCCCTGACGGGTTGCTTTAATTGGGAATATATGTCTAGAATTTTCTGCCCAAGGAGTCAAGATCCCCGCGATAAGGACCAATAGAAACACATTTATTGGTTTCCTTAAAAATTCTATTTTCAATCTGCAAACATCCATTGAACGGGGAAAACTTAAAACGACCAGACTCCAGTCACTCGTATTGCTTCCAGCCTTTGCATTCATTCGAGAAGCCCAAACATCCGAGAAAATAGAAGGAACGGCCAACGGCAAACAAGCCGCAAAAATGTTTGAAATTTTACAAATTGCTATTTTATTGAGAGGTAAAGCCAGTGGAAATATGAGGATATACACCATCCCTTTTCTGGGACGGCGTATGCACAACTAACCAGACATAATTAGCAAAAGAATTTTCTCATCAAATGTGCAAAATGGTCCAAACAGCCAACCAAGTGTTGAAAAAGCCGGCAATAAAAACTCACAGAGGAATACGAAAAGTTATGAATCAAAAATTATAGAGAAAAAAGTCAGCCGAAGAGATGAGGCTAGAAAGGGGGGGGGGCTCAACTTTTTATGATTTCAATAAAGTTGTTAACTTTATTAAAATTTTTGCTCAGCTCAAGAAAAGTTGTCTAAAAGCCAGCCGAGCATAGAATTACTATGAGAAAATACTTTCGCCGACTACGACGTCCATAAATTGACAATTTAAGTTGGGATGGCACAGTAGAGGCAAAAACCGGGGAGTAACTAGCGAAAAAGTTGTACTGAAATCGCGCATCAATGAAGCATAAATGCATAATGCCAAAGGCAAGTCAAACTAATAAATGTTCAACAATGAAAGGGGCAGTATTCAGCGATCTCGTCCTTGTCCCCAACGTCATCGTCCTTTATGGCCATCATCGTTACATGCTAAATTACACGCCAAATTGCGCACAGCCAGCCAGCTCCTCGGCTTATTGATTTTAAGTAAAAATCCGACTCTGACTCTGACTCTCCGCTTCTGGGTTCTGCAAATCTAAATCGAAATAGCGACGAGGAGAAGGGGCATTTCGAAACGAAAACCTAAAGTGCTGGCCACTTGTGCCATAAACAAATCAAATATTTCTCATATTTCTACGATTTTCACGCATAACTGCATCAAAGAAGGATTGCAAGGCAGTTGGAAAATGTGTGGCATGGGTGGGGTGCAAGGGGGGGTAAAATCCAGGTAAGCGATGCCCAAAGCTTGGCTTTTCCAGCAGACGAGACGAGAAAAGAAATGCATAGTTAAAGTTTGCTTTTCCCCATTTCCTTTGTGCATGTGTTGTGGGCTCGTACTCATAAATTCATCATTTAATCAGGGGCGGCGGCAGGAGGGGTGGCAAAGTCATCGATAGCATCGAGCATCGTTTTACGGCTCACTGGCTGGCAGATTTATTGAGCGCGTTTTGCTTGTTTGGGCTGTGGATTTGGAAAAGCGTTGGATTTTCCTCTTTTCTACCCCCTCTACGAAAATTGCCTCTTGCAAATCACAAACAAATCATTATCCTTCTCAATTCGAAACTTAACTCTCAGTTAATTTTAACTTTGTAAAATCATTTGTCCGGCTTTGTTGGCTAAAAACCTATATATGCCACATAATTAAAAACCCAACTTTATCAGCAGATAAACAAGGAGAAAAATCATCAGGGGAGGTGGAGAAAAAAACATCGAGGTAAACAACTAAAAAACAAGGTAAATAAGAGGTACAAATTATGAAGCACTTCATATTCCTATCTCCTCCAACGTTTCGTTCGTTTTCGAGCCAAAAACTCAAACCAAAGTCGGTGGGTTTGGGCAATCAACACAAAACGACCTCGTCAACAACTCCAGCTTAAGAGCAAAAATATCACAAGTGGGTGGTAGAAAAAAAAGGTGGGTTGGGTTTTGGGTGGCCCAGCATCATCATCATCCACATCACCCATGGCAACTTTGTTGCTGGCAGCATAGTTGGCAGCAGCAAAAAAAGTTCCTTGGGGTTGGGTTTTTGGCCGGGAACTGGGGGGAGCTGAGGGCGCTCTTGCCGATTGCTTAGCAACGCAACAGTTTGCCATGGCTATAATACGTTATAATTTGTTATTGAGTTCTCTTCAGAGCAGCTGCAAAAATGCAGGAAAAAACGAGAAACGAGAGTTTGAGCTGGGGCGGTGGGAAATATGCGAAAAAGTAAACAAAAATCGCAAAGGCATTTATTTCATATACGAAGAGCAGTTACCCTTACCCATAAACATGGGTTTTCACCTCCCAAAATAGGCAGCATTTCGTAGAAACCCCTTGCCGAACTTTCGTTCATGAGAATTTAATCATACCTCAGGGGTGAAAACTTCTAGCGATAGAGTATGGGATCCTGTGTCATAAGTGCCCTTATCCTTGTTGTTGGTTTTGGGTCCGAGAAAGGCCTCCGCAAAAAGTATATATATATATATATATATGATTGGCAACAACAGCTTTTTAGTGCCAGTGAGTCCCTTTTTTTGTATTTTATATTCCATGTTTTCCACCTCATACCACCCATCAACCAGCTTTGCTTTTTGTCATGAGGAGAAAATATAAAAATAAACTTTTTTCCAATTTTGTTGTTGCTTTGTGTGTGCCTTATGAAATTGATGCTCGAAAATCGCACTCAATTAGTGGGGATTTCATATTTATTTATTGTAGCTGCTGCTTTCGCATCATTTGAGGGAGTGAAGCCTGGCACGCGTGTCCTTATATGGGGGGTCTCGGGGATTCTGGAAAACCAGTTGCTTGGCTCAGAGGGTGTTTATGCGCTTCATTTAATTTATTGCCGATTTTATTTGAAACCCAAATACCGTCCTTGAGCCTTGATGTCAAGAAAACCACCGAAGGGTGTTCTTGTTCTTTTCAATTGAAACTTATTCCCAATAACCCTTTAATAGAAAAAACAACGTACATAATATATTTCCGGCAGCACGCTGAGCTAATAAATTATTTCTATAAATAGTTATAAGTACCTTTTTCACATAAAAAGGACATCTTTTGTCTTAATCTGGAAGCGTCCAAGTTATTTGGAAAAGTCCTCTAAGAGCTTTTTTAGTTGGGTAGGAAAAAATAGTTAAGACTAGCTTTCTCTGTAACTGGCTTCAATCCATAAAAAGTACCTACAACTTTTATAGTAACGAATGAAATTAAGTGGCACATATGTTGAAGTAGAGTAAAGCAAGCTTTACAAGGACTTCCAACAAATGATAAAGCTCCCATAAGCTCATTGGACGGGATAAAGCTTTTTAAAACTTTGGGAGTGTCCTTAAAAGTTTCGGAAAGTGTTAGTCCTGGCTCTAAAATCTTTTCAGTTTGTATAACAATTTAACCTGAGCTTTTTAACACTGTTCTAACAACTTATCATGAGCTTTTTAACAGTGTTCTAAAATTGTTAGCACTGAAAAAAGGCTAACAGACATTAGCAAATTGTGCGTAGCCCCTGGAACCCCGAATGTGGATCCCCATCTTACATCCCCCTTCCTACCACCCGGCAGCCAATATCTCGTTAGTGCGTCTGTAGCCGTAGCTTAAACACAGGACATTTACTTTATGTGTTCTTAAATGACAGTCCCAGGATGAGGACCAACCAGCAGCCGGCGAGGCGAACCCAGAACGGAGAACTGAGGCATAACGATTACATTAGAAGCGAGTAAAATTTCATAAAAATGCTCTACGTGCGCTGCCTTTTTGAATATGTAATGATGCCACGATGGGAGTGCAATTTGCACAAACACAGATACACACACATAAACTGGCACACTACCACACTCGCACACAAACTAATACCCACGTAGGAGCCACCGAAAGCGCCAAAAATTCTATTTGTGGTTAGGGCGGCCAACTTTATTACGGCTAAAGTATGCATGGAGAGTTAAAAAACGAAAGCCACAGCCAGTAGCAGCCAACCAAAAAAAAAAAGGGCCAAAATATTTTACTATCAATTTGGGGGCTGGCATTAATTTGCGCAAATTTTCGGCACTCGAGGTTTGATCAATTGTGGCCTATGGTTTATTTTACGCCAGTTGGCCGTCGGTTGATGAGGGTGTTGTCAGTAGGACCACCTGTCAAAACGCTGGCCGCCCTGCCTGCGGTCAGTGGACAGTGGACAGTGGGTCAACTAATGAGTTTACACAATTGCATTCATGAGATTGGCTGATTTATGCATTTCGGAATTTGGCAATGCAATTGCAGCAATGAGCTAGATATTTATGAATTTATGAGATTTATTCTGTTATTTGCCATTCGTATATTTGAAGAAGGCGAATTCAATAAAGTAATTCCTAAATTTAGAGAAACAAAGGGAGGATAATGTAATGAAAATGAACTATCTTTAAAATAAATTCCTAATTCCTAAATTTAGAGAAACAAAGGGAGGATAATGTAATTAAAATGAACTATCTTTAAAATAAATTGACATTCGTCATTTTTATAAACGTAGCATCTAAAGAAACATAAAGCGATTTTAAAAGGATGCCTAAAAGTATGCTAAAATAAAGTTTAGTTGGAATTCTTGATGGACTTGTACCGAAAAGTTTCGAATTTATTTTTCAAAGCATACTTTTAAGTACCATTATAAAAGTAGGTTTAAGCACTAGAGATTTTTGATCACCCCAGAGAGATTATTGAAATGTGCCATAAAAATGTTTCTAACTATTTTTTCACTTTAAGAGATTAAAGTAGTGAAAGGAATACATTTGTTTTTAAGTGTTCGACACAACTACATTCATTTCTAATCGATGAAGCATACATTACCCTACTCCCACTAAGTTTTACTGCATAAAACTCGTAGAAACCCAAAAGGAAGGCAAAGCCTTAACGAACCGAGTGCTGGTATTTTATGGTCAATAATTGAGCAATAAACGTAAGTTTTAAGTGTTTGAAGAAACACAGCACTTCTATTTGGGGGATATTCCCACATTTCACCTGTGACCCCACCGTGCAACGTCTGTTTTTCAATCCATTCAAGTTGCCTGTAGGCCTGGTCGGCACAGTTGGTCGTAGGCGTCCTGCGGTTTTCATTACATTTTCGATTTTGTACATTTTGCAGTCGTCGTCGCCATCAGAGTTCGTCATCGTCCTGTTTCGCCACCCATGACCCATGACCCCCCATCCGCACCCTCCCCCTCGATTTTCGCCACCGTCTGTTTGGGCTGCAACTTAAGCGGCTTTTCCCTGTAAGTGCGGGTGTTCTCTGTATGGGTATCGCTGTGTGTGTGTGAGAAAACTGCCCCGGACGGCGGCAATTTGGCTAAAACGGTAAGCACACGCCTACCTGCGCCCACAAAAACGCACTACACAAATTGCTATTTATGTGAGTGCCTCCCCCCCCCCCCCCTCGCAGTTCAACCTTTGCCCCTTTGCCTTCTCTGTTGGTGCGGTTGAAATGAGCAAATTGTATGCGATTGTGACAACCACAAAAGAAAAAAAAGAGTGAAAAAGGACCCCCAGTTGGAAAAGCAGAACCTGTAGTGCAGCTTAGTTTTCTTTTTTTTTGAGAGAGAGACGGTTGTATATGCTGAAATTTGGGTCACGTAGTTAAATTTTCCAACTCGTTTCGATTTTTTTAAGCAACTTACTTAAAATAAATTAGTTTTGCCAAACCACAAAAACGAAAACACCCGACTGCAGGGGGTGAGAGGAGGAAAAGCGAAGAATATCAAAAGCAATGTATGAAATAAATGTGAAGAAATCAGTGCCAATGCCCAAAGGACTGCCACGCTGCAAACAGGACTCGGAATGGTCGGAGAAGGTCCTTTAGCGGTGGTCAGGGAAAGGAAGGCGCCGGGCAGGCAATTTTATGGTCAGACACGCAATTTACGCCCTCGTCTATCTCGGTGTGATTGTGTGAATGCAAAGAGGCAAAGGCAGTGGCAACGGCAACGGCAATGGAAATGGCAAAAAATGCCCAACTATTTGCCATTTTAGTCACCAGGGGGCCCATGACTCGGCCAGGACGAGGGCTCGGCCAGCTGGTTGGCAATTCTATTAAAGCCGTAACGCGCTAAGCATTCGAAATCGAGTGCATAACATGGGCCAGTCAGGTCCTTGGGCCAAAGCCAAACACAGAGTGGTTGGGTGGCCAGTGGGGTTGGCAAAATGGCCTCTGAAGGAGCGCAAGGTGACAAATTAGCAACTGCCGGGGGTTAGGACCTGGCTGATCAACAATTGATCAAAGTTTGCAAGGGTCAGACAGGGCTTCTCCAATGGGCGACTCGACAGGCAATTTAGCTAACAAAACCAGCGGGCATGATTCCTGGTTATATTTATATCACAAGCTATTTTTGGAAGTCCCCAAATGAAACAAAACGAACAGAAATAGGAGTTGAGCATTTTCAGTGAAAGACCTAACCTTTTTAATGGCTAACCATTTATCCATTCTTTAATAATATTTCATTCATTTCTAATAAACAAACGTAATATAATAGTGTAAATAATAGTGTAAGAACCTAAATTTATAACATTAAGAAATTCTTTTAGAAGATCAGATTTTGTAATAAAATCTTTTAAAATACTACGTAAAAGTAACCAATCTGCAGCTGGAGTCCCATTTAAAGCTAACAGATCAAACTTTCTAACAACAGAAAACAAATTTAGGTTTATAAATTAATACAAAAACAAAATGGTTTCCAATCGACAGACCCATCCGCTATTAATTCTTGATTTAAATTGGATTAGGGCCCGTCTTTATATACAGCTCACAGTAAACGCTGTTCATTCGCGTTCGAAACAGTTTCCACCATCAACATAACCATCTGGCCCTACCGGTTGGCTAAATAAAAACCAATTACTTACAAAAAATCCCCAGCAGGCGCAACTAGCCAACGGGCTTTCAAAATAGACCACCAAAAGCTATTGAATTTGAAATAAAACTGTAGAGAGCTAAACTTTATTGCAAAGGCGAGTGGTATCTATGCGATCAGAGCAAATTAAAATTCCAATATATCTGCATATTGGACTAACAAGTGCAGTCAGAGATTAAATAAAATACGTTTTTGTTGAGATTTTTAATCAAAAGGGAAAAAGCTGCGTTGGAGCAAAAGTGTGATCAAAAAACCAAAATATTCCTCCTAAAAATTCACCACTGGGGAGTGTGGGCGTGGGTCTGGGGGAATACGACCAAAAAATTACACATACGTACTGTGACTGCTGGCCAGCCCACAACAGCAACAATGCCGTTCCAATGGCAGCTCTGCAATGCAAAACTGTCCGGTGTGTTTGATGCACAAATCCCTCAACTGAAATAGATTTACGTCACTGCCAGACGACGGCATTTGGTAGTACGGATTCGGAAGTCGGGGTGGTACGGGTTTTTGGGGGGCTCAAGCTGCAACTGCAATTGCGTTGGCCGGCCATTTTCGGCTGCTCTATTCCAAAAACCCCTCCATCTGACGCTCTTAGCTTTGGCAATTTATTTGCAAATATTTTTCAACATCAAAAATATGTTTTCTTTTTTTTTCCCAACGTTTGTCCTGCTTTGCTTTTTTACCCAGTGAGTTCGGGTTGTTCGGGGGCATACTAGATTTATAGTAGTTAGGGGAGCATTTCCAATTGAACAGGTAATTAATATTCTGGGCCACTATCTGTCTGCATGTAAATTACAAACTTCATCTAATTTAAAGATCAAATATGGTTGCAAACTGCATTTAAAGTCTGAAGTTAGACAAAAAATTAGTAAATTTCAATGGTATGAAATTAATTTAATATAATCTGAAAGTACAAGCTACATTTCTTAATAATTAAATAGCGAATCAGTGAGGGTAAGTTTAAACCACCTAAGTGGATGTATTTTTAAGCAATTGAAGTTCCAATTTATGGATCACTTTATTCATATCAAATATTATTAATATTTACTTGATAATATTTTTAAATATTTGAAGATTAAGTAATGAAGTTAAAATACAAATGCCATAACAGTAAGTATTTTTATACAGTTGAGGCTCAAATGATTTTAATATGCATTATTTTAATTACTTCAATGTTTTCCCTTGATTTTACCAATTATATGGACATATTTTACCAAAGATACTAGAGAAAGGTATACCTCGACTACTGCAAACTACGATAATGAGTGGGACAGGACGTGCCCTGTAACATCCGGATAACAAATCGAACGACACATCCCTGTGCGTGCGTGTCCCGATGAGATGTCACATGTCGTCGCCTGCAATCCGGTGTCCTCATCAGCAGGCTCAGCCCGAGGTCTGGCTCCCAACTACCAGTTGTTTAAGTCCCTGGATGCGGGAATGTGTTCGCTTCGAAATATGGAAAGTTGGCCAGGAACTATTTTTTAATTAACTGGATTTTGGCTTGAGTTGCTCCGCCTCAACTCGAACCATCCAGGCAGAGCCAGCCAGCCGGAGAAAAAGAGTCAGTTGGTGCAATTCAAGCTGATGTCAAATCCATTGCTGGACGACTGGCTTGTTAAATGTCAGGAACACGCCTCACTGATTTTCCAGGGTGGCAACGAGTGGGTGGCAGAGGCTGTATGGGGGAGTGCAGGGCAGAAAGAAAAGGCAGACGCAGAAATTTATCTGGCAGGAAAATTCGATTTTCCTATTCTCATTCTGTATGAGAGGCTGAAAGCATGCATCTGGTTCCACAATCAGATTCATTCATTTTCATTTATTGCCACGATAATACAATGCCAAGCTGTCAAGTTTGGCTAAAGATAGGAGTAAAAACCCTGCAGTGGATGGATGTGGCAATCTACATGGGATTATTTTAAAATATTATGAAAAGCACACATTTTTTCACAGAAACGTGTAACTTTTATTTAATATAGTCAAATAACTCAATCAGATTTTCCCAATGAAGGAAGAGGGATGTGTTCTTCTTTTTTAATATTAAAGTGAACATATATATTTTTATAAGCTTTAGAAGACGGTCAAATATAGCCATTTGAGTAACTTATTTGGGTTCCTAAAGTCATTCTTTCTGTCTGGTATTTATTTCTTTAAAAACTCTTGCAAATGCAAAACAGAGTGCATTCAAATGTAACATAATTGGCAACCAAATCACTACCGTTTATCCTCTATTTCGCAAACTGGCTACTGAGTATCTTATTGTTAATCCACTCGACATCAGCGGTCTTACTTGTGTTTTGCTGTACCTAAGAGCCCCAAGCGGCTTTTCACTTGAGCCAGGTCCATGCCTCAGTTTTCTTCTTTAGTTGACTAAATTGCTGCCAGTTAAAAAGCACTTAAGAGGTGTACTTACTCTAGTATTCCACTTTACGCTAAAAAAAAGACATTTCATCGTCGGCAGGCACGTTTAGGAGCTTGCCCCACGGACAGTCGTTCCCAGATACCCAGTTTAGTAGAGTAGGCTTTTATATTGCAGATCTACCTTGAGTATTTGCCTCCGGAGGGTACTTTGGTGCTACCACAGTCCGAGCTCGAGAGGTTAAACAAATATTAACATTTTAAATTGTCATGACATTGAAAAGTAACTTAAGAATTTCTTAATTTTTAGTTACCTTTAATTCAATTAAATTTATTAAAAATTTCTTATAGTGAATTGAATTTTTACAGATAAGCAATTTAGCCCAATGTCAATAGTTAACTCGACATTGGGAAATCTGCTGTAAATAATTCTGATTTTGGAATTTTGTAAGTTTATTTAATACAGTTAAAAGTTTTGATTTAAAAAATAACTAACTTTCAATTGCAACATGAATGTTTCTAAACGAACAATTTAACCCAACGTCAAAAGTTAACATGACGTTGAAAATCGGCTGTAAACACTTGTAATTTTGAAATTTCAATAGGTTATTTATTAAAGTTACGAGTTTCGAGTTACAAAATAACTAACTTTAAGTTGCAACATTATTGTTTTAAAAAAAAAAAACAATTTAACCCAACGTCAAAAGTTAACATGACATTGAGAAATGTTTCTGATACACCAGTTAACTTAAAGGTGCCGAAGCTCACATATTTATCCGTGAAAAGATTCAATTTAATGGGTGAGTCGCCTAAGGAGTCCTTAAAACGGCTATGGAAGGCGTAAGCTGAGTCATTTATTTATTTATAAGCACACAATCGAGCAGGGGCACACAGACAGGAAGCGTTGTTGGGGCAATCCATTTACGTGCCACGTCCACGTTTTCGTACTCGTTTTCGTCCTGGACTCTAGGTAGTGGCTAATTAATTTTACACCGTTTATCGCTGCGTTTCACGGGCATACACTCGTCGCTTAAGTCAAACAAATCAATCACGGGGGGAAAATGTTGGGCAGAAGGATGGCGCCAGTGGTCGGTGGCCAATTAGCAAAGCATACACCGCACAGCTGCTCTTTGCATGGCGACAAGACGACGCCGTCGCAGGAATCGCTGGAATCGCAGGACTCGCAGGACATCCACGATAATGTCAGTGCGGTAAGCCCTTAAGACAGATGAATGAAGTGGCAAACACAGCAGACAGTTCCAGCCGATTTACAGCCGAGTCCGGTTCGGAGGCGACGACTGGCTACTGACATTTACAAATCAGCAGTCATTACTTATTGGCCTCAAACACACAACGTCAGTGGGGCCACATGAGGGGCCTTAATCAGATTTTACCGAAGTTTGCATACCCATATAATAAGTGGAGGGAATTGATAAAAGTTTGCAATGACTGGCTTCAAGGGATCTAATAAATGAAGAGCCTCTAAAAATAATAGGTAGTCATTACATATTTCAATAAAGTTTCAAAGTATTGTAAGATTTGTTGAGGTGTAAAATTAGTCAGATAGGTATTATTTAAAAACTTGGAAAGGGCTAATGATTGCCATAATCCTCCAAAATAAAAAATGACTAATCTATTTATTATTGTAAAACAAGACATATGACCCAGGTATTTTTAAAGCTCTCAAGCAAATCAATTAATTTATGGGGTAACAATCGGAACCGCCAATCGGAAATTCGACTTTGGCATTCCCATTTTTTAGGGACAAGTTCCCGACAACTTTTTTCCGCCTGTTATATAAAATTGCACCAGTGCAATATAGCCATGTACTTCACAAGTTACGCACATAAAAACCGACGTTTAAAATCTGACAGTGAAAAAAATGCTAGGTGAACAAATAGACAGGAAGAGTGAAAAAGCGAAAAAAAAGTGGAGAAAAATGCAACAGCATTGAGAAGAAACTGAGTTCAAATAAAATAATAAAACCGAGGCATTTTTCAGCTTCATTAAATACCGACAAAGTTTGTTTTATGTATATGCTGCAAGTTACAGGCCAGAAACCAGCGAAAGATGGAGTTTCCGCCTACATATGAAAAACAGGAAAAACAAATAGAAGGGATATTTTCGAGACGATCGACTGCAAGATACCCTGTGGATAGTTACTTAAGGTTATTAAAAAAATGTAGGTTAAACTAAAATTATTTTAAAGGATTTTAAATATTTAACAGCATCTAACTAAAGAAAACTAATCAAAGTGAAATTAAATTATGTCTTATTTATAAGCTACTTCTTGGCCACAGTTACAGATAAAATACACTACTTATTGCAATTGACTTTCTAAGTAAACTGCCAGGAAAAACCGGATAAATATACTCTCCTTGAGGTTGGAGGTTGCTGGCACGGCCTTTTGGCCATTGACAGTGGTCGCAGTCAAGACTTCACTTTGGCAAATGAATTTGATAGGGAAAATGGCTTTTCGATTGGCAAACATCTACCTCTGCGGCAATGACAAAATATTTTTCTGCATATTTTTAAGTTACGGAAATGATATGACAAAGTTTCGATTCAGACCACTGTAGATCGGACATTGACAAATATTCAAAGCGGAGGCAGAGCACAATTGCCCAAACGGCATTGCCTGCAGTTTGTGTTAAATCAGCAACAATTGTTTGAATTGGAAGCTGGTCTCATATCTGTTTCAGGCTTTTGGCGTCGCTGTGACTCCGTTTGGGCTTAGGACTGGGCTTTGGCCAGCCGCCAGACAGAGGAAATTAAAATTTATATAGCCAGCCCAAACGCGGCAGATGCTGACTTCAGCACATTGTTGGTTTGGGGAACTCTGAATTTTTGGTACTTAGCATGCCTTCTTGCATCTCGTCGATTTCGCTGAAAAACTGGGTTAAGAATGAAACGTGGAGCGTGGCTGCCAATAAGCTTCCAATAGGCCATTTGTCAGCTCTGACCATCACGACAAAAAAAAGAAAAAAAGAAGGAGGCCATGGCAAGAATCGTTTTTTTCCTTCCTTCCTTCCTGTTGCCAAATGCTTGCCAATGGCTTTCAATTGGGTTAAGTGATTTGGCATTCAATCAATGTTCGTTTTTCTAACTTCCCCTTCAGCGCAATCACCACATAATTATAGCGTTTCCCGGCTGTTTGTTTTTGTTCTGGTTCTGGTTGTGGCATATAATACATACTCCGCCGGGCTCAAATGCATGTGGCAAATCAACAGTTGGCAGGACGAAAGGAGGTGGAGCTGGGGCCATAATGACTTTATTATCTGGCCCGATAGAAACTGATCTGACCAGGGTCCTGCGAAACATGTCCATTGTTCTACTCGCTCTGTGCGTGTGTAATTTAAATCAATTATGCGCTTGGGACCGAAAACATGTAACCGCTGTCAGAGGATTTGGACAATGAACTCGCCAAAAATGAGCAATAATAAAAGCAAATTAATGAGTCGGCCAATTTATAGCTCTTTTCCCGTTCAATCGTTTAATACAGCCGCTGGAATCACAATTCAGCACTGTGAATGTCCTTTAAAGCCAGCTGAACATTATTCTCTGTCTGCCACCTCGATTTCATTTGACATTTGATTTAGAACGCATTGTCGAGCAATCCCTGTCTGAGTTGCCGAAGGAGACGAGCAAATAAAAGGCTCAGCCCGCAATCATTGCGGTAAACAAAAGACAACTGCAGGGTTCACGAGGACACATGTTTATCAATGTCCTTTTGCAAAAAATTAGTTCAAAGCGGAATAGAAGCTCTGGGCGCAAAAAAAAATGCCACGATATACCATATGCCAGTGGAAAAAGCAGCAAAACCATAGACGCAGAGATGCTGAGTCTTCAGTTGCAGATAAAAAGCCAGGCCCTAAATTGACAGACCACATATTAAGCCACGATATGGATTGATTTATTGCCTTCGGACTGACTCTTTCCTTAACGTTATTTTTTGGCTTTTTTTAAGTGGAAGAAAAAAATGTGTTAGCCAGCCCGCACATTTTTCAGCAATTAGGAAATAATGTGTGGAAATTTAAGAACTTAAGAGCAACACAAACAGATACTTTTAAGGTATTAATTTAATAGCTACTCACTTGTTTCAATTTATTTTTGTGAGCTATACTTACCTAAAAAAAGAAAGGAGAAAAGTAGAATTAGTTCTTTAATAAAAAATATATAATTTGTTCTTAAACCAAAACCAATCTTAAAGCTTCTTGCATATTCCTACAAAAACCCATTTCCACATCATCAAAAACTTGACAGCACATGAGGCCTATTTGCTCCACACAAAGAACCAAAGAAAGGCCATCCCAATGACAATAATGTATTACAGTCGATGTCGATCACAAAAACAATGCCTACACCACATCGACCTCCACTTGTAAGGAAAAAACCCGAAAGGCGATAACAAAACCATATACAGAAAAAGTTGAAGTTCTTTAACAAGGACATGCCGAGAAAACACACCCAAACAGAGCCAAGGAAAACAGACAAGAGTGGAATCTCCCCACAGGCAAGACATAAAATATTTCTGAATGGACAAGGGGAGCAACAGAATTTCCAAGTGTTTTATATTGATTTCAATTGTTTGTTGGCACCCAAACATAAATATGATATTGAAGGGGGATATATAAAGAATACTTGACGTAGACTTCGAAGGTCAGTCACACGAAAGCAATATTTTATTTTCGTCCCTTTAATAGGAATAATAAATCTCTCGGTATTGATATCGTCTTAAGGTTTTTATAAATACAACAAATATTATATCGATCAATATATTAAATTTTTGGTGTAAAACTAAAGAATTCACGAATTTTCACCTTTAGATATTTCCATGAAAAGTTAAAGAAATTAGGAGTCTACTCGAACGACTAGGTTTAGTGGAAAGTTCATTAAATTCCTGAAAATTCGTGGTCTGGCGCTTTTCGATTGGATAGATATGACTTTGTAAATGACTTTCGTGAGCAACTAAACAAATTGGTTAAAAGGTGTTTTGCCCATGTATACGTGTGGCCGTCGATTTCGTGGCTATATTTTAATTACAGACTTTTAAAGTTTGTTTTACCTTTGCGTTTAGTTTTCCATTTTAACTAAACTGTCTGCGTGTTTGCATATTTAATCAACATTTTTTCTTTTTGTTTGGCTAACTTCCTACTTGGCTTCTGAGTCGTCCCGCCTACAGTTTTCGTTTAGTTGGACTCTACTCTGCGTTGGCATTTATAGCTCAGACCAGGAAGGACTAAAGTCGGAGGAGTTGAAGGAGTAGGAGTGAATGAGTGTATGAGTGGGTTGGTCGTCTGAGAATGACTGGCATAAATCACAGAGGGCAATATGCAACACTATTTCCAGAGCCGCACTGCGAATACTCCTGGCTGCTTTATGACCCCGCAAACCTGAAAGCCATTCCAAGTCCTCTAACTTCTTGTTGCAGCTTAACGCGTTAACTCGTACCTAAGCCAAAGTTTTAATGGGAGCTTGAGGAGTTCCCCGAAGTTCACTGGCGGTCTTACAGGTACCTTGCAAAAGACCTTCTTGGCGTTTTATTAAGCCCCTGTGATCGATTGTATTGGCCCAGGCGGAGAACGAAAACTTGGTGTTAGTTGGTATCACGAAAATAACTAAGTATCAAGGGATAAAAATAAGATGAATGTAAATCACACAACTGAGATCTTTTCTATTAAAACATGAAAGTCATACAACTGCCAGTAACTTAAATATTTATTCAAGCAGGAACCCTGCCATGCTATTCCAAAAAAAAACTTGTTGGCCCAAGAGAAACTAGCCAAAATAAAAATAAAATTTAAGTCCTCGTCATCCTGGACAGCATACAAAAAAAAACCAAAACAAAAAAGAGGAAACTCCTGCACACGCAATCCAGGCAGCTGCATCTTTGGACTTGTAAATTGCATTTGCAGCCAATTTACACAAAATTAAATTGAATTTACGCTACGCTTGCCCAAAATATCAATGAATGTCGCCCAGAGAGAAAGCGCACAGATGGTGGGCGGGATGTCCTTGGCACATGCAAGGACTCCACAGAGCACCGCAAAAAGTCAACTGCATTTTATCAAAATTCAAATTGTATTTCGTTGCTCGTCGCCGGGTCCTCGAGTAAGAGTCCTCTGCTTGTTTAGCATGCGTGATAAGCAGCCAGCAAAAAGCAAAAAGGACTGTCACACAAAAGTTGGAAACGCACACGGTCGCACATAAATGAAGTGCCTGCAAGTTGGCCGTGTAGTTTGTTGCATGTTGCACATGGAACAACAACTACTGGCGGCAGTATGTACTTCCTAAGACAGCATGGACAACAAACTAATGCACTCACTCGTGTGAAGCCAGCCCACCTTCCCATTTCGCCATTCAGTTGGCCATGCAACTCGCTGAACTGACTTGCTCGACAAATCACACGAGCTTCACTACGGGCAGCAAATGAATCCAGGCACAAGTTTCCTACCTGCGTAACTTTACAAGTGTTGAAAGCAGCTAAGGAATGGGCTTGAGCAGATAATGCCGGCGGACTAAAAGTCAGTTGAGTCTGAGTGTCGACCAATAGGAACTAGCTGGATTAGCAGATTGGGATATGCGAGGTTTTAAATATTTAAGATCCAGCTTAGGTTAAACATATTTATTATCAGAATGGAACATCAAACTGCTCTTCTGGATTTCTTAACTTGTGTTATCGGATCGCGATTTTAACGTGTGACACCTCTATGAGATTGTGTTTTCATTCTCTAATGTTCTACATTTAAATTTTCCTTTTTAAAGAGCGTCAAAATTATAACCCAGTTTCATGTTCCATTTTTCCGTATTTCCAATGGTTTTCAGTATAGGATCCCAAAACTGCATTTCTAATTTTCATAACTTGGGTAATTCGATTCCGATTTAGACGTGGGATACCTCTATGAGTTTGTGGTTGAATTCTGTAATATTCTACATTTAAATATTTCTTTTTAGAGAGGGTCAAAGTTTTAACCCATCTTCATGTTCGGTTTTTCGGTATTTCCAATGGTTTTCAGTATAGGAACCCAAAACTGCATTTCTAAATTCCATAACTTAAGTAATTCGATTCCGATTTAGACGTGGGATGCCTCTATGAGTTTGTGGTTGAATTCTGTAATATTCTACATTTAAATTTTGCTTTTCAAAGAGGGTCTAAGTTTTAACCCATTTTCATGTTTAATTTTTCCGTATTTCTAATGGCTATTAGTATGGGAACCAAAAACTACACTTAAAAATTCCATAACTTGGGTAATTCGATTCCGATTTCGACGTGGGATGCCTCTATGAGTTTGTGGTTGAATTCTGTAATATTCTACATTTAAATTTTGCTTTTCAAAGAGGGTCTAAGTTTTAACCCATTTTCATGTTCGATTTTTCCGTATTTCCCATGGTTTTCAGTATAGGAACCCATAACTGCACTTTTAATTTTCATAACTTAGGTAATTCGATCCCGATTTAGACGTGGGATACCTCTATGAGTTTGTGTATATATTCTCTAATGTTCTACATTTAAATTTTGCTTCTAAAGGAGGGACAAAATTTTTACCCATTTTCATGTTCGATTTTCCAATGGTTTTCAGTAAAGAACCAAAAACTGCAATTCTAATTTTTATAACTTGGGTAATTCGATCCCGATTTAGACGTGGGATACCTCTATGAGTTTGTGGATATATTCTCTAATGTTCTACATTTAAATTTTGCTTCTAAAGGAGGGTCAAAATTTTTACCCATTTTCATGTTCGATTTTCCAATGGTTTTCAGTATAGAACCCAAAACTGCACTTTTAATTTTCATAACTTAGGTAATTCGATCCCGATTTAGACGTGGGATACCTCTATGAGTTTGTGTATATATTCTCTAATGTTCTACATTTAAATTTTGCTTCTAAAGGAGGGTCAAAATTTTTACCCATTTTCATTTCGATTTTCCAATTGTTTTCAGTAAAGAACCAAAAACTGCAATTCTAATTTTCATAACTTGGGTAATTCGATCCCGATTTAGACGTGGGATACCTCTATGAGTTTGTGGATATATACTCTAATGTTCTACATTTAAATTTTGCTTCTAAAGGAGGGTCAAAATTTTTACCCATTTTCATTTCGATTTTCCAATGGTTTTCAGTAAAGAACCCAAAACTGCACTTTTAATTTTCATAACTTGGGTAATTCGATTCCGATTTAGACGTAGGATACCTTTATAAGTTTTTGGTTGAATTCTGTAATATTCTACATTTAAATATTTCTTTTAAGAGAGGGCCAAAATTTTAACCCATTTTCATGTTCGATTTTTCCGTATTTCCAATGGTTTTCAGTATAGGAACCCAAAACTGCACTTCTAATTTTCATAACTTGGGTAATTCTATGAGTTTGTGGTTGAATTCTCTAATATTCTACATTTAAATTTTCCTTTTTAAGGAGGGTCAAAATTTTAACCCATTTTCATGTTTGATTTTTCCGTATTTCCAATGGGTTTCGGTATGGGAGCCCAAAACTGAACTTTTAATTTTCATAACTTGGGTAATTCGATTCCGATTTAGACGTGGAATACCTTTATGAGTTTGTGGTTGAATTCTCTAATATTCTGCACTTAAATTAGGCTTTTTAAAGACTGTCAAAATTGTAAACCTTTTCATGTTCGATTTTTCCGTATTTCTAATGGGACCCCAAAACAGCAATTCTAGATTTCACAACTTGAGTTATTGTATCCCGATTCTAACATGGGATACCTTTATGAATTTGTTGTGCAATTCTTTACAATTTTACACCAATATTACTTATTTGGTTAAGGCTTTAAATTTTGTTTAAATTTTTTGTGTAGGACAAGCACGGTTTTGTGACATTGAATTTTTTATAATGGAGCGTGTTTGACAGCAGGAAATTTAAAAAGCTTCACACTTCCTAAAACCTGATAAATATGTAATGAATGTATCTATTATTGATAAGATTACACATTTTATTTTTAGGCCTTTGGTCTTTGGGTCAATTTGACGAAATTATTAAATAAATATAAATGTGTTGATTAGACACCTTTCTAACAAATTATACCAAAAAAGTTTTTTTTTTTAAGCTTTTAAAGAGAGCAGTGGTATCTTTGCACTTATACTTTTTGCCTGCCTTATGGTTTATTGAATATATTGATACGGTGTAAACAAATCATTAGTTAGGCGTTGTCCCAGGCAGGGACACCAGTGTCCCAAGGGTCGCCAAAGGTCTAACTCTGTTTCCTGAAAGCAACGTTAAGGATTCCGTGTGCACTCTCATCAATATCATATTAATGCTCGGCTGCCAACAAACAATTGAAAACAATACAAAATACTTAGGAATTCCTTTGCCCCTCAGCCAGTATTTATTCCCTGCCTGGTTCGTGACGTGTTTGTCTGGTTGTTTGGGACCGTGTGGATGCCTCAAGTTTGGCCTTGTGCCAGAAATCCTACCTTCCTCATTTTTATACATGTATCGTTGTGCCATCCCTTCTTGGGATCGGTTTTTGTTTTCGTCTTAGAAAGGGGATATCCAAAATGGAAAGGGGAAAAGACGGAAATACTTCGAGGTTTGGGCCGTTATGCATATTTGCCATTTGTTCACCTCTGGATCTGTTCTTCGCATGCCAGAAATATGCCGCAAGAGCTGTCAATTGTTGATGATGTGGGAATTGTTAGAACCTAATGTTTTTTAAGGAACCAATAATTTCAGAAGGGCTTTAATGTGTTACTTTGGGTTTCGATTTCTTGTAGTAAGTGGATATTAGATTTACTTTATTATGAATAGTTTCCGATAGATTATAAAGATGTAATCTATTCATATGGATCATTTATTCGTATAGCTTGAACATATTTAGAAAACTGTCGCTTATCTACCTATTCATTTTATTAGTTTTATCTTATTTAAGTTACCAGTCAATGAATCATCAATATATCGATGTTTGGATACGGATATTTAAATGTTTAACGCAACATTATAAACATGTCTTAAAAACATAGAGCAATTTAATTCAGAAAACCTTTTTCAATGTATTAAGTGTGTTTAAAAACAAAGAAGTCAGGGCGAGTGTCCAACGAACTTAAAGTGCTTAAACTGCATTGAGCTGGTCATGTCCAGCGCTTCTGGAGGGCAGTTCCGTGCTCCGGCGCTACATACACGATGGAGATTGGGAGGTGGCAGATGAGCCCCATCCTGTTGGCAACAACATCTTGCTTGGAATTTACGTGATGTACATTTAAACGCGGGTGAGCAACCGGAATTATGCGTCCACCGGGTCTGGAGCTGCTGCAGCTCTGGGAGTTCACAGATTGGGTTGAGGGGATGGTAGAGGTAGATGGTATGGGTATGGGATTTTCGAACAGTTTGCTAAATTGGCATGGCCAGACTGAAGGCAAAAGGCACGCCTAGGTGAGCGCGCGCCCTCCAATATTTCTGGCTCGACTGCGACGGGTCTATAAGTATGCTGGGAGCAGCGGCAGGGAATCGCACATCTGCTGAAAAAATTGATTGATGATTGATGGCAATACAAAAAGGGCGACGTATGCCTCCCGCACATGAGCGTTTCCCGGGGAAAGGTGCATCCACATCCACATCGACATCCATATCCACATACTGATATAGAGGGAAAACCGAATGGGAGAAAAGCGCAATTTCACATGTGTACATACATATACACTCGTTTCTGAGTGGGCGGCGCTGAATGTGTGGGCGGGGTTTTAGGTGGTTTCGGGCTGGCACAAATATTCATGAGCAAAATGCCGTGTGCTCGTCTCCCGTCGCGCGGCTCAGACAAAATTTGCATAAATTTGGAATTTGAAAAGCTATCCAGCCTGATGGAAATGATGACGAGAGCAGCACACACCTAAACACCCACTTCAAACAAACCGGGGACGAAGCGACGATGAAGATGGAACGCCCCCAGTCAGTTTGTGGCACGTTGTATTAAGGCATTAAATGTTTGCCGCACACATTGGAGAACAAATATGCTGGAGCCTGAAATGGGAGCGGAAATGCCAGCCGGCATTGCTGAATTATTATCGAGAGTTTTGGCTAAGAAGCCTTGTACATATCATTTTGCAGAACACTGATAGAAATGCCAAAAATTTTGACATTCGTTTAATAGGCTCATTTATAATGTGGCTTGGATTGGGCTGTTAAATATTTTTCAAGCTATTGAAAATGAAATAAATTATGAAAGTAATCATTTGGATATGGATTAAGAATGTCATTTAACATCCAGATAAAAGGATCATAAAGCAATTATTTGGTTATGTATTAAGAATGTCAGTCAACACTCAGGTAAGGTTTAAAATGTTTAGGGAGACCTAGAAATTCTATTAAAAATTGTTTTCATAATTTGTTTTAAAAGTGTTCAACTAAAAAGGGCTTGTCCTACCATTTTAATATTGAGATTATAGAGAGAATAGATTTTAACCCACCTAATGAAAATATGCTTCACAAAAATTAACAAGTTGAAACATTTGAATGAAAAATATTCAACCATATTTAAGTCAGATATTCGTGGTGCCATCAAATCTCTAGGGGTTTAAAACCTCTTTTTTAAAGTTTAGGTCACATCCAATAATTTAAAAACACCTTAAAATCAGTTTATTGTTTTTTTAGGTGTCAAAAAGTATGCAACACTATTCTTTTAACTCAAAAGTACAAAGAATTCATTCAGACAGACGACTATCATTTATACATTGCATACTTTTAGACACCTCATTTGTGTGACACACCCATTACTCATTCTTATGATTATTAGTCCCCATTTTTACTGTGATTGCTCTATGTGATTCAGGGTTTTGGCTTAGACTGTGAGTCACCTACCAATTTTCTGTGACTAATCTGCTGCAGTTGCACTTGCAGCTTGTGCGATTGCAGGAGTTGACCTGTTGGGCCTGACATTGTTCCTGGACTGCTTGATGTTGGGTTTCTTAATGATGATGTTGTTGATGATGTTGTTGCTGAAGTGGCACTTGCATCGCTGGCAGCGGAATGCACTTGCTGTTAGCAAATTGCTTGGGTCTTGCAGAAATCGCGCAAATTGTGTCGGCTGCTCAAACTGAGGCGGCCGGAACTGGATGGCTGATTTTGTAGTAATTGCTGTTGGTGGCGTTGCAGCTGCAGACGAGGGTAGGGATATCCAAGGGATTGGGGATTTTGCTGCCAGCGCAAGCGCCGCACGTTTAGGGCGCCACATGGATAGGCAACCTGCAAGAGAATTGATGAGAGATTCAAGAAAGAACACAACACAACACGAATTGTTTGACAGACATCCGAAGAAGCTGTCACACGGAAAATAATACAAAAAAACACAAATGCATATTTACTGTCAAGAAACAACAACATCAATGAGCAGGGAGCACAACATCGATTGGTAAATGGTTATATTTATGAGTTAAATGGAAATCATGATTACAGATAGTGGTCTTGCGTTATTAGAGAGGCTTATGAGTATGTAGTAGTAGCAGTAGAGTAGTAGAAACAACATCAACAACAACAACATCAATTATAGAACAACATCAATATATTGGAGTCAGTAACAACATTGATTCTTATAATTTATAACTTATTTGCGTTCCCCAACAGTATATAATGGAATTAATATAAATTGATATGTGTCTTTCTTTTTCTTACCCAGCTTGAAAGAATAGACATACACACACTTTAGGATTTGAGTAGAGACTTAGAGACATTCAAGAAAGGAACATTCCGACACACTTAAAAATATATATTTTACTTACCTTTTCCTATTAATACAGGTTAGTTTATTTAAAGGTTATACTTATATATATAAATAGGCGACGTAAATAATGTGCTAAAAGTACAACTAGATTATCTCATGCACAAGTAGTAACATTTACCAAACAAATGATATTGGTGCTGCAATCAAGGGGTAATACATATACTATCAAAAAATATAACATGTAAATGAAATAAGAAAGAAACCCTTTACGAAGAGTTCCGACAAAGCGTAGTGACATTAAAAAAAAAATTAACAAGGAACTACAAATTTATTCAAACATGTTTTTAGAACTCCTAAATCCCCATAAAATGATCTGTCATCATTGCGGATTTATTTTGTTGGTTGGAGATTGAATGCCGTGACGAGGTAGCATAACACCCACAAAGACGCACTGCCAGATATACGACTGCAATGTAAATCGACATTTTTATTACGGTGTTGGAATACGTCATGCTCCTTTCTCCACAATAAAAATGTCGCGCATTCGGCTTTGAAATGCAAAAAAATGTTCAAGCGTTCCCACTCCATCCTTTTGTGACGGAACATTTTCGAGTTGAGGAGCTACCAGTTTTCTAATAAAATATATTTTTACACATGCGCATGCATAAAATATTCTCTTTGTAGTCGGTGTCGGCAATATTTCATGGGCTTTATAAAGTTGAAAATTGTTCCTTCTATGGCTCAGACAGTTTTTATGGCCACAGAAGAGTATAGTCGGAGGCTGGTTCTTCAAACATTAATCAAATTCTTTATCTCAGTTTGGGGCCAACTTTTAGGGGGTATTAGTATAAATTTGCTTGAAAACATAATTTTGGTCATATTTTTTTGAATTTTGTTATTATAAAGAAGTCAAGAATGACTAGTTTTTCTTGGTTAAAAAAATCTATATATAGAATATTTTTTTTCTATTAATGGTAAAAGTCTTTAGATGTCATGTAACTAAATACCAAGAGCATTAGATCTAAGGTCTGACGATTGATTCCCTCCGACTTGCTAAATCTTTCGTTACACTCTTCCTGGCACAGCTGGCTATCTTAATTAATTAACTGATTTGCAAAAATAATAATAAAACTGTCAGCCGCAAGAGAGAGTCGACTGAAATCTCCTGTCCGATTCAACATACTATGTGGCGAATATATATATATTTTTTTCTTATCTCAAATTCCTCTTGGCCAGGACACGGGACCATCTCGCTTACTCTCCTGCTATCCTGGCCATGGGCAGAGTGGCCGTGGTCCTTGTTTTTCTGGAAACTGGCATCCGCCAACACTTAATTAAAATGGCATCCGGCCGAGGCGGAAAAAATCCTGAGCGGCCCAGCATGCCACTGCCTTCCCCGTCATCGTCCACCTCTATATGGATGTATATGTAGACCATCCATCGCCGGCGCGTCCAGTGGTGTGAGTAAGTGAATTCGTTTCCCGCTTTTGGCCGTTGATTGATATGCCAATGAAGCGAACGCCGAGCTCAGGGCTCCTATTCCATGGCCAGACATATCTGGATCCCAGGGTCCAGGGACCAGGGACCAGAGACGATATACGGGAGAGATCCAAGGAAAGAATGCGGAAAAAATCTAGTTCGTTAGCTCTTATGCAAAGCGGGACAATAGTGTACACTGCGGCCCAATCGCTGGCGCAAAGTCAACAAATGCAGATGGGGCCAGATAAATTGCCAAACTGAAGCGTCCAGCACCAAAAGCGGCTTCGGGCCCAATAGGAATGGCTTGGCTTTTAGCTCAGTTAGTTGCGGTTCAGTTCGGTTCGATTCAGTTCGTTTCGGCAGAGGCCTGCAATGGATGGTATGGTCAGCTTTGGCCCTCGTCTGGAATAACAACACAAATTTTTGCTTTTTTCCCTGCCGAAACAAAGTTTAGGTGAATAATGAAAAGAGGAGTGGCATCCGAAAGGTGTGCTATAAAATCAAAGGGATTCATCAGCACAGAGATACACTTTCCAAAGTTAAAACAAGTGTGGATAACAAGTGTTGGACCAAATGTTATAATATTATATTATAAGCAATCTTATCTTGAGCTAAACTCTAGTTTCAGTTGCACCTTAAAAGTAGAGACTACAAATATCTATAGTTATTTCTCATCTATAATAAGGGTATTCAGAATTCATTAATTGCGGAAGAGCTACAACTAACCACAAAATCCATTCATTCATGAATTGTGCTACATCATGGGCGAGCGTGATTAATTGCAGGCTGTGGTTAAATCCTTTTTAGTCCTGATTTCGGAATTTTCCAGGTTAACTCGACTAGTTCTTTTTACTTTCCCTTCCTCTTTGGGTAAGTGTAGCGACATAGGAAAAAATATACAACAGCCCTTGTGGCCAGGTAAACAAAAATTCCACGTTAAGAAAGGTTCAATTAATTTTATGCTTTTTCAGGGAAATTTAAAGCAGTTGAAGTTAGTTTGATTAAGAAAGCAGGAAGAACAGAAAATTAGGATAGGTTTGTAAATGTATTTTTTGACTTAATAAATACAAATCTTTTACAAATTAAAAATCGTAACGCTTTTTTAAGGAAAGAACAAGAGGTTTAATTTAAATCCAGACCGGGAGTCTTGACCCTTTCCGCCTGGCATTTCTTCGACTTCCGTTCCTAAGGCTTTTGAATTATCAGCGACGGCCAGTCCCCGGCATATGTGCAAAGTTTCTGCCCACTTGCCGTATTTGCTGCCTTCTCTATCTACTTGGCAGCAGATATTTTTCATTTTTGAAAAAAGAAAATTATGACTTTTCCCACCCAATGCCCGGCACCGCCCCCTTTTTCGCCTCGTTTTGGGAAATTTGAATACGACAAAGCGGCGCATAAGATTCAGATAAAGCTAAACTGCCAGTTGCCATGAAAAGTTGAGCGGTGTTTCAGGCTTTTTTCCATGACCGCCGCCTTGTGAGGCCGCAGCTTGACTTTTTATTTTTATGCTAAACTGTTTCCTCTCTGCAAAAGGCCGTATTTCGTTGGCGCAAAAAACTGGCTGCCAAACTGTGGCACAAAGAGGAAACCGGAAGTTATATCGTCCTCCGGATGATTACTGCACTTTCTGTGCGCAAGTTGTTGCCCCTGTTGAAGTGGTCTGAAGTCTCCGGGGCCTCGAGTTGAAGGATCCTTCACTTATCAAAGCACTCGATACGTTAATTAAAAGATCAGGAGGGGATTTTCTCCGAGCCTTGAACGGGTTAGAAGCCGTCTCGATTTAATAAAACAACTCTTGATTATGCAACAGGAAGAGTGACTTCCTTCGGCTGAACAAAGGCGGAGAACAAAGGTGGAATTCCTCCGGCTCGCCCCCAAGTTTTAATAAGTAGCACACATGCAGCAACAGTCGACTTCTTGCCACACACAGTGGCACATTGGCAAGTGCACAGAAACCAGAGACAAGAACAAGCACAAGAACAAGTATAGAAAAAGTCGGGTCTGAAAGTTCTGAAAGAAGCCGAAGAGAAGAAAGATAAACTCTTCCCAACGCATCCAAGCCGGGCCTAGACTAAGAAAATGTAATAAATTTCCACACAAAAACAGCCACAAATTTCCCTCTCAGTGTTTGTCAGAGTAAACAAAGGAAAATATGAAAACAAAAGGCTGAAGGAGAGAAGAATACTTGGATGGCTGGGGATGGAATGGACCAGCCTATCTATATTCTTCTATCTTGGAAAAGCAATGGCAGAGGGTGTCCTCCGGTTTGTACAACTCTGGCTGCAGTTCACAACATTTTGCATATTCAATAAACTGCTTCTTGCCGACTTGTGTTTAGTTTGATTTCTATTTGAAGACTCTTTTTGTGTCGTCCTAAGCAAAATTAAATTTCAGTTATGAGTTTTTAGACCAGAACCAGGCACAACTAGAGGCGGGCACACAATCAAGATTTGTTGTTTTTTCCAACAATCGAAATAGTTGTGGGGGTCAGGAGAAAGGGCCACCAATTTGCAGAGAAACAAATATTATGTTTTATTTATTTTCTTTGGGCTATTCAAATAAGTTTACAAAATTTTAATTACTTTTCCAACCACATGGCCATAATACCCAGCAGGTGGGGGGATAATCAACACGCTGAAACATGTGTTCCCTAAACGCTTTTACATGGCTACACATGTTCGGCATTTAAAACTAAAACTCAATTAGGGCAAACATTAACAAACATAAATCACAAAACAAAACAGAAATATATCTATATATTTTGGACAGTGAAAATTGCAATCAATTTTCAAGCCCTCTTTTGTCGGCCTGTCATAAAATTGCCCCGACCAACGCATTTAAGGATTGTCAGAGTTTTTGCAGAAATAATTTAGCACAGTGGCAGCAAAATCCACAAACATCGAAATCGAAAGCAATCAAAGGGGATTTGCACAATTTTCAGTTGGGCATGCAAGTTCGAATTTTTTTTGAGAGCACAACATACAGGTAGAAATACATCAAAGAGTAAATCCTTGTGGTAAACATATATTTTTCTTATTTCCCTAAATATTTTAGTTGGGGGGGAAAGAGTAGTGAAAGATACCACAACAAATTATAAGAACAACACTCAAACAATGTGCATTTATGGGAAAATTATATGTCTAGCTACTTAATTGATGAAATTGAGGGCATTGCCCCTGGTCACTTACCCCTGCAATGGACTGCTTGTCATTGTGGAGCGAAGCCTGTGCCCCCGAAGTGGGCGATGTGGCAGGCGTGGCGGAGGTCTCCGGACTGAAGTAAGTCAGAAAAGCGCAACCTGCAATGACAATCATTATATTATCAATCAATAAACGCAAGTGTAAAACGGGGTATATTCATGGTTTAAAGGATGATTTCCAAACTATCTCTTAGATTAATTTTATCTATTTTACCCGCTAAATCCATGTTCGTTTTATTTCACAATTAAAGCCCTGTCGGGTGGAATGTCCTGGTGAAAGGGACTGCAAGGACTAACCACCACACACACACACACATGTCGGTTTGCGTGTGCAAAGCGTCAACGTGTTTAGCACAGTTTTGTGGCCATTTTCATAAATCCGTGTAATTTTCCCCACCGCTTGCTTTCCCATTGTTTGCCTGTGGTGGCCCGCTAGGTGTTGTTTTTAAAGGACGGCAGGGGGATCCTCCTGTCTCTGCTCCTCATTAACTGCTCAACTGCCGCCCCGTATTTCACCTGCACGGCGACAGGCTCGTGTCAGCCTAAACCGATTTAGCAACACATATTCCACCAGCACGAAGCCAGCCCCTGACATGTGGTCATACCAGGAGCACCCTGCCTTCCCCCATTGACTGTCTGTTCCCACCCCGGGTTACACGGGAAAAAATAAGGCATACAATATGATTCAGGTGATCTTTATAACGATTGCTCGTATAGTTTCAGCAATGGTATCACTATGTTTGAAAATGTTAGTCTAAAATATGTGTTTATTAAGCTATCCTCTCAAAACTGAGAATCCTTGCTTAGCAGAACCCACTTAAATGACACTATTAAAATGTCCTGTCATGTAATTTTTTTTTTACATTAAATTGGTTTGTTAAGGTATGTAAATTTTGGTATAAGACTATCTACTCGAAACTAAGAATCAACACAAGAATGGCAATATACATGTTTCTTATCCATACATTTTATTACTGTAAATTGATTTAATTGATAAAAAAAAATTGAAATAGTAGAATAGGTTCCACAAAGAGTTATAGGTGCCTTAGTAAATCTATAAAACATTTGTTTTCTTTTTGTTACTCACTGCACTACTTTGTGGTGATAATGAACCATATTTATAGGTATAACTATATATACCAGTAGTGGTGATCGAACCTGGACCTTTTTTTTGGCTCGGAGTATAGCCCTACAACTATTCATGGATTACTTGAGAAATAAGATTATTTTTAACAGTTTTTATTCATTGAAAAAATCAGAATATCAAAGTAAGATCTTTTTTAACCGTGTAACCACTGCAACAGCAACAATTATATTTAACTTTTAGCCCAAAACGCGCGCACGTTTAGGCCAGGAGTAGTCCTTTAGCCCGTCTCCCTGTCGCCCAGCCTTTTCCCGTGGCCTTTTGTCTGGGCAACTCAAAAGGCCACAGCATGCAACACGTCAAAAGTTGAACGACAAGCGACCAGCTACAACAACTGTAGGGACAAGTGCAAGAGCAACAACCGAACAACCGAGCAACTGAACAACCTGCCAACTGTCGACGTCAGCGCCGTCTAACAACATAAAAATTGTCGGCACATTGTTGAAATGCCAGGAAATTATGTGCAGCCCCACAGGACGAATGGCGAAAGGAAAGCCGAAAGAGCTGTGGGGGATAACAGCTGCCAGTAATTAAAATGAGCAATTCACACAGTGTAGCGGCAAAAACAGTGACCAGACCTCGCGCCTAATGAGTTTATTAATTAAAAATCACTCTCATATATACATGAATGTACAGTTGCGTGCAGTGAAATAGCAAAGGTGCAGGAAAGACAAAAAAGTTGAAATATTTTGGTAACGTTTAAAGAAAATTACAAAAAATTGGTTATCATAATCATATTTGTTTCTTTTGTATACCAAATGATATGTTTTGAAAATTCGTAAAGCTTGTTTTAGATTTTAGGAACCTAGTAAGACTAAGAAAAAAAGAAAAATTATATACTCTATAATTAAGATCGCTTACTTTCAAAATATAATTCAAAATACGATTAACGTCTATGAAAAGATTTTAACAACTTTAATAACGAGTCAAGATATTTCCAGTCGTCGTTCATTAAACGACCTTAAACTAATATATTTTAATTGCACCTTATTTCTGCCAATTCACTTTGCCAGAGAAAATCTCAAACTCTTGCTCTTTGCTTCGCCTCCCCTAATTTACTTAAATTTATTAACCCACATTAACCACATTCCTGGCAGAATGTTGCTCATGGGGCCTTCGTAATGTGCCTCCGAAGCAATATTATAAGTTGCTTTAGGCTTTTAAAACTTTTCACTTTCAAGAGGAAAGTGCGGTTTGGTATCTCTTTTGCGGCAAATCAACTTTCAAACTGAATGCTAATGAATCATTTTCGCCAGCCCACTGACCGCAGTCGGTAAAGGTAGTTGGTCCACCCCACACCATTTATTAGTGGTTCTTGGCGAGGCCAAATTTATGTTTGCGGCTTGTTCAAGCAATAAACAAGACTGAACATGAAAGACCGGATATGAAAAAGGACTAGAGGTCTGACTGCAAAATTTAATTATCACTATTTTTTGCACATTTCCTATTAAACTTGCTCAGACGGAGTAGTAAAGAAGCAGAAAGTATGGTAAAACAAGTTGAATGAAAGTGAATTATAAAAAAAGAAAAACCAAAGGATATCGAAATTGCCGACAAATACAAACAGTCAACTCTCATCTTTGTCTTGGAATTCTAAGAAATGATACTTAACTCAAGTGTCCTTAAGAAAATGAAAGCATACTTTTTGGGGCGGTTTGTTTCTTGTATCGATTGTTCATCAACATCTGACGATGTTTGAAAATTTCATTTTTGATATTTGTAAGAAAGAAAGAAATTTTAAAGACACGGTTACCTCCACTCAATTTTTGGCGCTTTGTAAGAAAATATATACTTAGAAGAGCCACAAACGATTTCCCTACCATATTTCCATGCCATATTTTTCGTGAACAAAGTTTGGCAAGTGCCCTAAAAGTCGTGTGTCTATTCTTAAGCAAATTGCAGACTTATTAGCCACCACTGAATTATACACCACTTCTAAGTAAACCACAAAGGCAGCAAACAAGGGTAGCTTAAATTTTCTAATATGTATGGCTCAGGCGGCTAGGTAAATAATTGATACCACTTTTTCAAGAAGAGGCAGGAAGCCCGTCGCCAGTGTACTTTTTGGCCTCTTTTTATGGTATTAAGTTATTATGTGCTTAAACCTAAATATAATGCCGAGGGGCTTCAGATGTTGAACGCCAGCCGTGGCTGTGCTTTTATTGTTTATTGAGAGCTGGGCCCATGTAACAGGCCGATTTAACTGTCTCACCACTCTGGCAGCACAAAGGAGCAGTGCTGCCTTCGTTGAAACATCTTAAGTGCAGCCTCGAGTTGCTGTTATTCTTCGTTGCCTTCCATTTCCATCACACAGGAAATTGTTATACTTAATGGGTTTTTCCCAGTCTATGGCCGTCGGAGGTAAGTGGGCAACCTTTAAATGTTAAATGGAGCCCGCTTAATAATTGATTAGTTTGAGGCTCACAAGTAGTTAAGTCCCTAACCACCCGATTCTCGGGCACAGAGTGCGCATTGTAGCAATTACAGCTCTCCTAACAAATTTGCAAATGCAAATTGATTTTGCTGATGGATTTTGGGTCATATCAACATGGTATCTCACTTAGTAGTTATACTGAAATCTAGTATTAGGGTAGCTTAAGCTTTTTAACTCCCAGATTCGTAAAAAAAGTTATAATTATTTTATTACAGAGTTTGAAAATTAAATTATATTTTATACTTACTGGCAATATGTTCGTTGTGAAAGGCCAACATGATCGATATTTTTTCTGGTACTGTTTCTTAGATTTCCGATGCCGAAATTATGTTTAGGATTGTTCCTGATATTTCTAGCGCCTGCAATATCACACTTCGATTTTTTCTGAATTTAGTCGTTGCTAAGACCTGAAAAAATAAAGGAGATTTAAGTTTATTATGGTCTGTTTGTAATATCAGTTTTAAAATATATTATTATGTATTATATTTTTTTAATTTAGGTAATAAAAATACTTTTCTAAAAATTCGCTTAGATCTAGCAATTTATTCGCCGCCAATCTCAGGGTATGTTCAATTCGGTTGACTTTAAATCTTGTTATTCTTTTAAGATCCCGCCAAAAACCATCGTATATGTACAAATATGAAGCTCGCCATTACCAGGGTGGGAGTAGTCACCCTTTGATTTTTAGTTAGACTCTCAGTAAGTTTGACTGCGCAACTGTGTGGCATTTCCGCTTCCGCAACGGAAGCTAATGGAAATGGAAGGGAGCAATTGCGAGGGTCCAAATGACTTGGAAATTCCAAGCTGGAATTGAAAAACAATGCACAAGCCATTTTTAAATAAATAAAGGGCCATAAAGAATTCCTTCTTACATGTGGCTAACAAAGTTTGTGTCTGGAATTTAAATATTGCCATGTGTTCTGCTTTAATTCGCAACCTAATCTAAATATTATAAAAACCTTTGTAAGCTAACAAAAAAAGCTTAAAGAGCTGTAAACTTGTTTATAATAGTCGAAAAGGTGTGACGAAAATAGGGCCTTTCCATCTGCCGCCCCTTAAATGCGTCTGGTAAATCTTTAATGAGGGACCTGAACGCACTCCAAGTAAATATCGATTTTATTTTCTTGCTAATTTTCTGCTCGTTATTGCTATTCCTGCCCCCGAACAACAGGACAGCACACACGTGGGCCAGTGTTGAGTTGCTCCTTTTTTGTCCTCAACCAAAAAACAATGAGCTTTCCAGCTCGTTCTTTCCTTCTGCTGGCCCGGCTATGTTTGTGTTGTCTGCAACTTTTCTGACCATTCAACCAAAATAGTCCGGGACATTGTAGCAAAAACAAAGGGAGTGGAGGAGGGGGCTCCCAAGGACTATAAGGACTGCTACTGTGGGGATGAGGTTGATGATGACGATGACGATGACGACGTTCACGTCGACAGACTTCCTGACTTGCTGAGTTTCCTGCCTCGGCTGGCTGTTTTTCTAAGCCACCACTGTGAACTTTAAAAAGGTATATTGGACTAAGCAAAGTCAGATCAGCTTATCTAAGCAGGGTATCTTCTGGTTCGATAAGAAACGGTCTATGTATTTTCTCATGCTTGTTTGGCTCTTCGTACAGAACACAAAACTTTGGGTGTAGGATTCAGATTTGCATTTACCAGTCTACAGGCCCGTTTTCCCCTAACCATTTCACTTTACCCATGCAGAAGCCTAAGCAATTGGTTTATCTGTATATAAGCTGGGGCATACATGTGTCTGGATGTTAGGACGCCCCCTGCAGTAGACATTCGATTTAAAAAACCCTAATGATGATAGCTATGATTCTTCTCCGCATAAATTGGCAATTTGATTGCCCTGCTATTGGCTAACTACTGTTGAATTATGTTAAATGAAGTTTGCAATACTTTTAGTATGCCCTTACCGTAGCCCATTAGCATGGCAAACAAATTCCATTGTTTTGGCTTTCTGTTTAGCCCGCATTTATCTTCTCATTTCCCATCCGCCGAATTTCGGCAAACATAATGGAATTTTCGTGTAAACAATTTGCATGCTTTCAGCTTCACCTTATTTTACATGGTTTGGTAAATGGAAAGAATCTCTGCAGTGAAAAATTGACTTAATCAATTAACACATCAAGTTTTTGTAGAAGTTTAGGTTATAATTGAGAGATCTGGGATAGAGCAATTTTAATCATTTGTTTGCGAATAACCCGCCCTAATGTGTTGGTCACCTTTTTGCTTAGCTTTCTTTCCATTAATTTCCGTAAACCCTCATTTTGCCTTTTTGTCCTTGTGTGAAACTGTTTGTCAGGCTTATGAGCTTAAGCGAGGACACTCTCACATAGGAGGCGAAGAGATATTGCCGAGTAGATGAGCATATAAACACAAACACTGGGAGAAAAATAAATGCATTTAAAAAAATACTAAAGCTCTGAAGTATATTTTATAAATTCTTTAAAAAATGTGAGCTTCACTTGAAGTCCAGGTGTTAATTTACTTAAGCCAAACTGAACTTAATTAGTTTGACTGGCTAAGAAAAAAGCTGCCCAGAATTTCGGCCAAAAAATTTAAAAGCCCGGAAGGCCGTTTCTTTGGCCATACAAAAAAATTTAACTACATACCTCCTTACAAAACAGAAGAGCTGAGCTCACTCACAAACTTAAGAATTACTTTAATACTGATGATTTAAATATTTTTTTCAACTTTTTTGATCTATTTATAAAGCTTAAAAAGAGGTAATATTTCCATTTCTGTTTAGCAGAAGGTAGCAGCTTACTCGCGTTTCCAATTAGATCTCAACAACTGTAACCTGTGTATCTGCGGGTGTACATGCATGGGCATAATAAGTCAAATTAAATAAATTTAATTACATAACCAGCCCAATGCCAGCCAGAAGAGGTCCCATCAAGCCGGATACTCAACTTTTGCCAGTGAGTGTGTGGGTGTGTGTGTGGCTGTGCGGTTGTGTGAGTGTGGCACAGGACACCCGCACATCCTTCCAACCGCCCATCCTGCCAACCACTTACCCACACAACACGTAGATAGACCGAGTTGTTGTGCCGGAATGTTTGTGTGAATGCGCCTACTTAGCCTTTAGTTTCAAGTGCATGGCCTCTCCGGAACCCCCTCTTTATAAGGGGGGTTTTATATCCCCCTACCCACAGGGTGCAGGTGCTCAAGCGAAGCCACACTTATGCATTGGATGCTGTGTTAGTGTGTGAGAGTGGGGCTCCTGTGTGCAAGTTCGTTTAGTCCTGGTCGCCGTTCATGTGAGTGGTGCTCTGAATCAGGAGCACCCCCATCCCCATTACCCACCCCTCATTTTTATCCTGCCACCAGGACCTCGTCCGCAATCGTCCACGAAACTCAACTGACTTTCTCCGTGGGCCCCCACCTTTCTACCGATTTTCCCTTTCTCTGTTTGACTTAACAAGTCGTCGTCGTTGGGGCGGCGAGTAATTATGAAAATTTTCAAAATGAGCTCTCGTCCTGAGCTCTCCAAGCCCACGGTTCAGTTTTTGAAAGTTGAGTACGAGTAATTAAAAATTTCGTAGTGTCGCTGCCACTCAGTTCCCCGGTCTAGATTTGACTCCTGCCCCAAACAGAATTGTCTGGCATATGCTTATTTAGCTGTTGTTCCCGGAAATATATGTAGGTATATGAATTTAAATTAAATTCATTTCGCTTTCCTATTTACCATACCTGCAAATATATACATATATAAACACTACACTATTAAGCCGTGTCGGTGAATGTGTTTTGTGTTGGTGGGCTTCCTTTTAATTAGAAAAGCGAAAAGGCATTTAGTTCTAAAGCGTTTCCATATAAAGGCTTAACATTACTGCAATTAGTTTTGTTGGCATGCCCAAGATGGCAGGTGCCACATAAAAGTACTTTTTAAAAGCATTTTAATTGAGTTCATGTAGGATGAAAATTAAGTCTTAATTAAGTAAATATTTGAAAAACAAGGTTAGGCTAACAGAAGGAAAGAGTGCAGTAATTTGCTTTATTTTCTCCATTTACCTTAAATATTGTTAAGTGAAGGGCAAAGTTATAAACAGTTTAAAAAGACATTTTGTTCACAATCCAATACGTTTTGAGTTTGATACTAAATGCCTCTATTCAAGCGGAAGTGTACCTTAATACTCTCTTTGTTTGCGCATTATTCTTGCCACCTAATTTCATCTCAAGAATATGATGATGCACATTAACAACTTGGCTAGCCACAAAGCAAACAAAATGGCATCTAATCTCACCATTTATGTGAGTATAAAGTGTGAGATAATGGTGCTTTTGTGGGTAGTAAGACTTTAGTTTTGAGCTTCTGAAGATGTGGCAGCGAAAGAAAATGCTTTAAAACGAGTACAATGCTATAAAGTATGGCATAAACATACACTTCGCATAAAAGAAGTACAAAAACTGTGCTAATAATAAGTTTTTTGATTCAAAAATTGATTTATTGTTCTTTTCATGCGTTTAGTGGTTATCTTTATAAGCCAATTTTAATAATAATAATATTTTTATGGCATATATATATACAAATTCATGAGAATTCACTTAATACCTCAATAACTTCGCACCCAATTCAAGCCAATGGAATTAACTGGGCTCACGAAGCGAAGTCACTCAGGTCTGTTCAAGACATACCCGAAAATTAATAATTAATCATGCTGTAATTTGCTTTCTTGGCAGGCCAGACATTATGGCCAGATGACCTTTTGGTCATTTACGCTTCTGGCTAAAAGCAGACGAATCCCAGACAGTCAACGCCAAAGGGATGATGATGGTGCACATGAATATTTAAGGGACACCTACATACAAACACGATTCGGGCTAGATGGAGATGTAACTAACTTGCGGTTTTCCATTTGGCCAGAACTGAGGCAAAATTCTGGACCCAAAATGTAGGAATAGGTATACTAGATAGCAAGAAGAGAGCAAAGAGGAATCGGGTCCAATAAATTTGACATATTGTAACAACGTAACAAAGGATGGTTCTACTGTCGTGTATGTCACTTGCAGAGTCTGAACTTCTCTGTACTCAATTCTCTTTCCATATCAATAGTTGAATTCTGGGTTCAAAAGGAGAATGTCAACGATTGTCATTCCTGGCATTCCTTTTTTTCTACATTTATTGGAACCCTAACCGCAAGAATCTTTGACCACTGTCTAAATGGACTGACTATAACTCATATGCAAAACCACAAAGAATTGCAAATGTAATTAACAATGTAATTTTGGCCTTAACATGTACCTTTACCACCTCGTTTTCCTCATTCTGAACGTGTACGTGGCTTCGAAAGACAATTGAAATGAGAAAAGGTAGTTGGCTGGGGCAAAGGGCAGGGGTCTGGGCAAAGTCTGGGGCTGAATGTTAACAATAACAATGCCACAGCAACAATTGTAATGATGAAATAAAAGTCAAGTGAATACAATGGCTTCGAAAAACAACAACAGCAAAGGCAAAAGCGGCAAACCAAACATGAAACTCACTCACTCAGAGTGCGACCATATATATAGGGGGTAGAAAAGGGGAAACGGAAATACGACTACACCTATTATCAGAATGGCAACCTCTCACCCCTTAACACCGGACTTGTATTTGGCGTGAGTTGGTTTGGCTGGTTGTTGTTCGTTACATGAAAGGGCAACTTTGTAACAACAAAACCCAGTACACAGTTTTATAATAAAAACCAGAAGCAATCCAGCCAGTAACCAGTAACCAGCAACTGGCAACCGTGTTGATAGACGGCTGAGCTACCCCTCAGCTTGTTGGCCTTGTAATATCAAAAATCACCGCCCGACTGTTAATCATCGCCCCGAAATTGTAATGGCATGTGCAGTCAGTCCATCCTGCCCCATTCACTTATACTCTCCATAAACATGTAAACAGCTTGTAACAGATTTCAGGGCGAACAGAGATTTTTGTTTTTGCCGGCTTTTTGCAAACTCTTTTCGGTGTAACTCATACTGTGTCTCTGGTCTGGCCTTCGAGCTTGCATGCGAGTTTAAAGTTGTTGGGGTCCCTGGTTTAGGTTTACCTATGGCCCACCTAAAAACCCCATTCCATCTCCCGTAGCTCCCAAAAAAACACCCCGTTCGTGTTGCCGAGCTGGGAACTGGGAACTGGGAGGTGGAAAGTGGAAAATGGGAACTCTAAACTGTGAGGAACTGGGAGCCGAGAGTTGAGAGACTAACAGCAAGCCAAGCGCCCCAGGTGCAAAGTGTAAATGAAGACTGATTGCAGTGCACATGAAGAGGGGGGCCCAGGATAAAGGAGAGGTTACGAGTACCAGAGTGGCATAAAAAACGCTGCTCTTTGCCCGACGCTCTTGTTTGCCGAAAAACGGGGGGTAATTGCGGTTAAGTGCTGGTTTATTGGCTTGGCAAAAGGACTTAAAAGATATTTGAATTTGGCAACGCGACAAAAATACACCCTGAGCGATTCTAGCCGGAGCTCATGTATACAATTACAGGTCTAAGGTAAAGGGTAAGCCTTTTAATGTGCTGAAAACCTGGTAATATCGGTAATATGATACCAGTATAAATTTCTTTTACAATCCATTATGCCACCATTTTTTTTTTCCATCCAAACTTAATTTCTAAAAGCACTTGGCATTCACTGGATTGCAGCTACACATCAGCGGGTCACATTAAAAAATTAATTTTTTAATTGAAATACAAACCTCCTGGCAATCCGCAGAGTTCCCCAATGGGGTGGATCCAAGGGGGGTGGCTCCACATACATATATGTACATATGTGTATGTTGGTGGGGGGGGGGGGGGGGGGACAGCTGCTGTCGCTCACTTAAGTTAATACGCAAACCAAATGTCACTCAACATTATCAACAGCAAACGTAATCAGTTAAAACTTTTTCCTGCCTCTCCGCCACTGTTGTTATGGGCCTAAACCATCCCACAGACCGACAGACTGAATGACAGACAGTGGTTGTTATTGTTGTTGCCGCTGTGCAAAAAGTTGGCAACATGTTTGTTCTTTATTTCAATTTTGTATGTCCTCTACTTGACTCCGCTCCGACAAGCCAGCCAACGTTGTGAGTGCTCAAAACAAAGGGATGTGGGATAGCATTTTACCACGAATCCTAGATGTTCTGTCCTTGAACATGTGTAGTATCCAATCCAATCAGTTGCCAATCAACCTTTCGTTAACTAAAAACATGAGTTTTGTACCCTTAACATATTGTTTGGAACCGAAAGACAGAAAGACGTATAACACCTATCAAGGAACCCATGATGTACTATCCCTACCGTTCGGATTTCAATCGACTTTTCCCTTACCAAAGATGAGTTTCCACACATAACATATTGTTTTGACCCGAACTGAAGGTCCCCCTACAAGACAGAGATAAATAATACCCAATAAGGAACCAATATATGTACTATCCCTACCTTTAAATTTTTTTTATATTTTAACCCCACCAAAGAGTTTTAGATCATTGAAAAATTTATAATACCCATCACAGAACCAAAACTCTCCATCGCTTTCCCATCGACTGTGCCCTATTCCCTGGAAAAATATTTTTTTTTTATTTGGTTTCACTTTTTGGTGAATGAAAAGCGAACACAGAACTGTAGGCTGAATGTCTAAATTTTGCTTTGGAGGGCCGCAACCTGATATAGTCCTTCTGCCGTCGGAACGAGCTTGTCGTAAGTGCTCGCGGGTTTTTGCATATTTTTGGGCAACTCGCGTCACTTTGCAAAACTGCTAACAAAAAGGGGGCAAAAAGGGCAAAGAGGGGTTTTCAGAAGCGAAGTGGCGTGTGTGGGCCACTTGACAGCCGTTTAAATGCATTAAAAAATTACCTACTCTAACATGAGCAATGGAAAAGGAAAAAAGCAGCGGCAAACATGTCAGCCGCCCAATTTCACATGTGACAGAAAAGCGGAAGCGGGAGAAAGCGGGAGAAAGCGTGAAGGCCCACGTGGTTGTCACGCTCAATGGCAAAGTAGGGAAAAATCAAATCCACTGCAACTGGCGTTCGATCCAAAGAGGTCAGCAGCGAAAATGGGATTCGTTCTGGGGAGTGGTGCACTTTTTCCAATTTCTATTGAACAAGCTTCAAATTTAAAGAACAGGACTTCCTGAGTTTGAAGACCTTTCCATTCACATTCGAACTTTCATAACTTGAACTTCCTTAACGCGAAACAAAACTTTCGGGCAATAGCGACCTCATTCAATACAATTCTGTCTTAGTAAGTAAAATTTCATTACCCAAATTTCTTTATAAATTGAAACAAAAGTGTACTACACGGTATAGGTATATTTTTTATTTTTTACGAATATCAAAAATATTATTAATTGGTTTTGAATTGTACAAAAGTTCTTGTTCTAAGAAAAGTGTCGTCTACATCCCTATATACTAACATCCCTATATATACTATAGATGACATTCGAAAACTGTGGTTTCAAAAAAAAGTTCATAATTAATAAAGCTCAATAAATACATAACTTTGGTTTTAATAATTAAATTAAAAGCTTATTATTTCTGTAGAACCACAAATCCTTTTCACGACAGGTTCATCCTTTTTGTTAGGATATCAAAAGAAAACCGCAACGGGAAAAACTCAACGGGATGCCGAGAACTGAAAATTACGAACCTCGGTGACTGACAGCGTCCGACATTTTTTTGTTGGCCTTCCTGTCCTCTACTGGGTGCAAAAACGCATTACGCATTCACTTTGCTCAACACTTGTGTTCATTTTATGCAGCCTATCCCAGCCCCGCGTTTCGATCCCATTACCACTGCTCGCTTACCACACTCTGTTTTTGGTCTGTGTACGTTTGTTCAAATATTCATTGCGAATTCCAATTAAATTTTCGCTTAAATTGGCAATACCAACAGCGAAATCTGTAGTTGATAGCCGCTCTAAAGTTTGTTTTCTTTAAAGCTGTTTTTCATTTTACCTGGTACTCTCAGAGAGTATTGGTGTACCAAATAAAAATACTTCTGTATTTTTAACACTGTTTTACGAAGATTGGAAGGGTAATTTATAACTAGGGAAATGTTTTTTAAAGCTAAATAAATGATTTCATTTATACGACCTTTCTTGATCAGCACCAACTATACTAGTTCAAACTGTGAAAAAATATTTAGATAAAGATTGAAAGAAATAAATAATAAAATAATGTTTAAGTAGAGGTGCTACAAAGGAAGTTGAAATACTTTAAGCCATTTAAGTGATTATGAAGCAAGTAAATTTTTAATTTCTTAAAGTAGTTTTCTCCGTCTTATTTGACACTATTATTTCTATAGGATAATTTCTTTATTGTCTCCCAATATAAGGAATAAAAGTATATTTTTTGTTACCAGTTTGGCTTTAGGAGCTTGGTATGCTAAATAAAATGGTCCCATGCTGGGACCTTCTCCGCCTTATGGCTTTAAGATTTATGTCTTTGAATTGCATCCTACATTGGCTGATTTGGGCCAACTTGGTGTGGACTAACTTGGCATGAGTTCTACAACTTCAATAAATGGGCACACGCTGCGTATGAGCCATATTTCAAACATGTATATCCGAAAAGTGGCTATTTATCTTAGTGTTATAGGTTATTTAAATAAACTTTTCAATAAATTTTGCAAAGTTGTACCAATTAGAAAAAAACTTCTCAAAAATCAACACTAAATAAAATATTTGCAATGGCTAATCTAGTGATTTTCAGTTCCCTTTTAAGGCCGCCTCAAAAGGTCAAATGACAACGGAAGGTCAACGCTTGCTCCTTACTTATAGAAATCAAATAAACCTCACCATATAAAGACAAAAAGCACGGAAAGATTTTTCTTGGTCTGTTGAGTTGATTTTTAGTTGTGGCACTGGCTGACAGAAAAAATGAACAATAGAAAGGCAGTCGGAAATAAAGAATATCCACAAGTTGGATTTATCGGTCCCAAGCTTGACCTGGAAATTTGAGGACCTTATGTCTGAAAGCATAAAAGAAAAAAGATCAATAGCCCATTTCTCAATTTTTTTTCCAATAAAATGGTATAACTATGTACCAAGCAAAAACCTAAGATTACATTGTATTAGTCTGCTTAACTAGCTTGCACTTTTCATTCCAAACTGGTGTTGCAAATGTTTGCAATTATTTACTTACTTACTTCCAGAAAGGTGAAATTATGGCTTGTGTAAATCCTATTGATAAATCCCTGGCCTGCACGTAATATGGAAATTAAAACACAACTCCAACAAAGTGCAGTCCGCAAATGGGCAAAACTTCACATTCACCCACGCATTAACTGAGGGTGCAAATGCTACCTTACATGCACGAAGGACATGCAACATTGTTTTCATTTTTACAGCCTTCTGGAGTAACTTACTTAGCAAAATGAACACGCCTTTGGTATGTCTATGGAGCGGGAAATTCGTAGACCCTTTTTTCGATTTTAAAATCTGAAAATGCTGAGCAGAAAATCGCACATATCTAATGTATTTGCAATTATTTTTGAACATCTCTAAGATACATAGGGATAACAACATTTTCTTGAAACAGAGCTTAGGTTTCTTTATAAAGTACGTGTTCTCTGAAGCCAATTCGAATGACGTCCTGTGCAATCCTTTTCTGCAATCCAGACACAACAGCAGACATTTGTGGTCAGACGTTTAGTTAGGCTCCCTTAATAGAAAGTCTGGGCAGCTTCATTTCTGACCCAAGAGCCTAGGAATATTTCTACAATCTCATGGTATGGGGAATGGAAAATTGTTACCTAAATATCGCAGACTCTTCCAGAACCTAGCATCCGTTTGCAAATGTTTCAAGTTTAAAATGAGCGTGTAATTATAAATGTAAAGAGGGTAATGAGGAAAGCGGGAAAAGATGGGGAAAGTGAGGAAAATGGGGAAAACTGGAGTCGAGTCGGCTGCAGAGCAAAAGTCACTGCTGCGTCGCGTCCCCAGGAAATGTCCCACGCAAAAGGAGGAAAATGGCGAATAAAATTGAAATAAAGTGGTGCAAATGCAAAAACGTGCACATACCCAGTCACCTCACCGCAAAAGTGCACCATGCCACACACCGGTCCTAGGAAGTTTCTGGCCCCCAACAATGAGTAGCATAAAAAGTTATGTATAAAAATCTTTCGCTATTTTTTGCTTGCACTTCCGTTACAAGGCGAACAGAATTTGCATGTGACATTTGTGGTTGAGTTTTTGTTGATGGATGAGGGTAGACAGATATCTTTGCATCAGCAACGTCTGCTGATAAAGCAATAAACCAGGTTTTATATGCGTGTTTGAATTAGAGATACGGTGACTTGCATTCTTATTTAAATAAAATGATTTGTTAGTACTTGGTAATTTTCTTTTAAGGTGAGAAAGTGTTAGGGGTAGAACTTTATAGAATGGTTTTTAATGTATACTTTTATTAATTATTACAATAGTTATGCTAGATTTATAGATTTCATACTCATCTCTGTATATTGTTTGGTTTTCAAATGTACTAAATTCTAGAATATTTTGACATTAATTAATTTGTCTTTTTTTTAAGGTAAATCAACTAAATTAATAAGCAAGAATGTTAGTAAATTTAAGTAAACAGTCAAAACCTGGTTTATTTACCACAATTATTTTTAAAATCGAAGTCAACACCCCCCGCACCATAATTTATTAAATCAATCGAATAATATAATGTATATTTACATTTCTTCCATCCTTTTGGTAAATAAATATAAATAGTAATATTTTTGTTTTTTTAATATCACATTGAGGAAAAAATCCTTAAAATACACTTACCACTTTGTAACCCCCAATTAAGTTGTATACACTTTAATAGCCAAACATACAATAACACGACGGCAAGTATTTGTTGTTTAATTTGCTGTATAATTCAATTTGCTTTCACGGGTAGCATATGCGATATTTACTCTGCTCATTTATTCAATAATAAATATAAATTTGTATTTCATATTTTTCCTTGTAACTGTGTTTGCGGGTATTTAATGATCTGCTGCACCTCCTGGTCTACTCGGTTTTATTACACATTGCATTAGGCACTACATTAATTCCTGATGTTTTTGTTGTAATCTTTTTTTTTTTGTAATTTCGTTTATGCTGTTTGCAGAATTAATTTATAAAATATTTAAAGAACGACGCGCCGCAAGCTTTTATTTTTGGTTATTTCTGTTTGTGTTGTTTTTTATTCCATGAATTATTGATGGCGTTTGTTTTGTATTTTGTTATTCATTTATTACTTTTGATAATATTTTTTGCAGACGCTGTAAAACATAAATGCACAGTGATGTTTAAAAAGGATAAGAGTGGTGGTGTTGCGCAGCCATATGAATTAAGGGACGCGATAATAAACATGCACAAACACAATAAATTTTACATTATAAACAGCAAGAACAACAAAATGTACAATTAGCAACAGCAAAAGCATAAATTTTCGGTTAAGAGTTTAAAATGGTGAAACAACAGCAAAATCGCGTATACGCCACGTGGACGCGTGATAATTATGGCCTTTGGGCACGAAGTGTAGGCCACAGAAAATATCTTAAAATTTTTTCCTCCCCACTCCCCGGAAAACGGAACGTTGAAAGCGAAATGTTTTCAGCAAGGACATGAACATGAGGTGGCGGGCAAGGTCTGTCAATAGCTAAAGTTGGCTGACGAAGCCAAAAACAAAACACTGGCTGGATGGCGAGAAGACGCAAAGAAGCCAAGCGCAGCCTTTTGGCAGCTGGAAAAACATATATGTATGTACATGTGTCTATGTGGGAGCTGTCTGGGTTGGTAAAAGGCAAACGCGCAGGAAAAGGACTCTGGCTAAAGCGACAAAAGGAAAATCAAGCCAAGAGCTGAGCAAAAAAAGCGCAAGCAAAACAAAGTCGAGCGGATGATGAGACCTGACTGGCCCAGAAGAAAATGGAGAGAAAAGCGGCGAAAGCCCGGATAAAAATGATACAAAAAGGTTATACCTCACCCATTAAAGGGGAAGTGTTCATTTTGGCTGCTCAGTATATACTCCTTCCAAGGTGGAAATTATGATATCTTGTCTTGATGAAGTTATTGCTTTTAGAGTAGCCTAAATTTAGAGGTGTATCATATAATTCTTCATCTTGAAAACCCAATGCAGACAATTATGTGACACTGAACAATTATGGGTCAGTTATTGGCCATCTTTTTCGCCATTGTCACTTTTCGGAAATCCCCTTTTAATGTGATTTATTGATTGGAGGTCGAACTTTAGACGTCCCACTACCTCAGGGCCTGTTCTTGTAATAAAAAAAAGGCAAAGAAAACGTATTTGTCATGCCTTCTATCCTGTTATCTTTCCATCTTTCCTTCCCTGGGTTCCTCTCTGTTTAGCCATATAGCAGATATATATATATATATATCTTCCATGATGACTTTGCTTGTGTACGCCCGACTAGGTTTTTGCTATTTACACACGCCTACATGGCGGGTGGCGAACCTCAACCTTCAGAGGCCATAATATCTTCTACCCGCCAGAATGGCTGCGTCGCCTGTTTTATAATTTTCACAGACGTCGCCCTCGCAATCTCCCACTCTCAAGTGCCCTGGGTTGACACTCGCACATTCAAACACTTCATAAAAAAGCCGCGCTTGTGCCCATTATTTATGTATATTTTCACCTACATTTATTTTATTTATGGAAGGGAAAACGAATGGAGACAGTAAAACTAAAAAGGGAATGCTGTGAGTTAAGATGGGACCAAAGCCTTAGGCAGAAAACATCAAAAGAGGAAGAGGATAAGTTAAACACAAAAACATCCATGGAAATAAAATGCCTAAAATAAGCTTATATACGAGTATTGTCTGCAGAAAACAGGAGCTATTAATCAGAGGCCTATTTTTATTGCAAAATTCAAAAAGCTAGGCAAAAACAAATATAAATGTTTATTTTGGTCTTTTTTTTTAGTAAAGAAACATAAAAGCCTTAGTTAAACATGCATCATCGTATTCTTTGTGCAAATAAATCAGTATAAATAAGTCATATAAATTTAATTATAATAATAAAAAGCTGAAAAACAACGTAAACCAATTTCATTCGAGCCATTTTAAATAGGCCAATAAATCAATCGGTTTTTATTTTTAAAAATTGAATTTATCAATTAAAGATTTTTTATCTTCTTCCGAACTCAGCGCCAAGATATAAATATAAATAAATATTAAGTAGATATGTATTTGTGCCATAATAAGCATATTTAATAGAAGCTGTGCCAGCAGTCATGATGCATTTGCATATGTGTCAGGGCATAAATATATAGAACGCAATCTATATATGCATCTAGTTAAAGTTTTTCCTCTTTTTGGATGTGTCATGGTGGGTGGGGGAGGGGGGGGATGGGGTAACAGGAGGAGGAGGAGGAGGGGTCAGGGGGCACGTTGGGATGAAGCCTGCACTTGTCACGCCTTGTCTTCTTCTCATTCACCATGTCTATGTGTGCGGCGCTATTTGCATGGGGGCGTGCGTGTGTGCGGTTTGGCCTCGTTGAAAATGCAAAACAAAAATACAAAAAATGAGCAAGCGAGATAAATAAAAAGGACAACAGTGGGGTAAAAAGGACGAGTCTAAGAAGGCAATGCCCGTGGCTTTTTGAGTTTGCCCATAAGTGTCTGTGTTTGTGGATGTTTACTTCTGTGTATGGATTTGACGACATTTGCTGCATTGTAAACTCCAAAACGAGCTTAGATCACACTACTATGGAGAGATTTATTGAGAGAGAATCCTTTAAAATTGTCCCGCTATTGTGTTACTTAAATGTCTTGAAGCTAAGTTTAAGGGTAGAAGGAACTAGATCTTTAAAATATTTTAAAGATTATTTTATGATTAAATTACTAGGAAATGGGCGTATAATCGTATCTTGTTTTGTGGATTTTTAATGTTCTCGATCGTTTTTATAAGCTTTAAGTATATAAGCTTTAATAATTAAAAAGCCTTAAACAGATACGGAAAGTATACATATTTTTTTAAATTGATTAAAGAAACCATTGTCTTGATGGTAATATTTACTAACCAAAAATAAGTGACTTGAATTTACAACCCCATCTAAAGTTAATTTTAAAATAAGCAGATTACTTTTTTACCTTACTTTCTAATTTATTTTTTTTACTAAATAAATTATTATGAAAACATAAGCTTCTATTAGTATTTATCAACAATTAAATTAAAGAATTAAATAAAAATTTAAACCATTTTTTTCTACTAATTTTTTGAGCACATCTACTTATTAAAATCCTTGAAAGAGAAAATTATAACATTAATTAGTCATCTCCACACTTTCCATCTGTGGATTCTCAGCCTTCAAAGTTGGCAAAAAGTCAGAGCAGCTTGAGGAGTTTTAAAGCACTCGTAAAAAACCGAGTTCAGAGTTACGGAGCTTGAACAGGGCATTGTATCAAAATGAAGCGTAGAAAATAAAGGTTGAAAATAATCAATAATAAAATGAAGGAGTTTCCCGAAACTTTGGCAATAAGTGGTTTCGGGCTTGGTTTTCCCCTGGGGCAGGCTCCGAAGCTTTCGGTTAATTTTGATGCTATACTTAAATGCCCAGAAAAAGTTGATATAGCAACAGATGCAGCTGGCGATAAAAACAACTTTTGTGTGAATATTTCTTTAGCTTAAATATTACATTAACCCCTGCCTAAGCTGGCCACTCCTTCTTAGCCACAACGGGGTAATGAACTCAATGCGCGGGAGTTAGCCGGGGGCGGGAAAGCCCACGTTAAAGGGGTAGGCTAAAACAAGTTAGGAAAATATCAACGAGATTTATCGAACTTATAATACACTTTCTCCTAATCTAAAAAGTTATCAGGATATTCTGTTCTAGCTCAATATGTGATAGCTTCTACTGCCTGAATACCATTTTGATATTCCTTGACTTAGTGGTATATGGTTTTAATACTCTAACACCATATATGATTGGTTTTATTACAGAACACCCATTCTTAAGATGATGTCACGCCTTGACTAAGTGGTATGTGGTTATATTCTGGAAGTCTGGTTTGGGATAATCCATATTCCATCATCACAAGTTAGGGTATACATAACAGGCCGCCGCCTGTAGCGATTGGCCGCACAAATGGAGCGTTTCAGGCCGGCAGCTGCAGCTGTATCGAAAAACAAGCGCCTTCGCACGTGTACGTGGCTATATGTTCTATGGGTGTCAACAATTGCACAGCTGGGCACACACAGCACTCACACACCCACATACACACCCACACACCTAAACTAAGATGCTGGCCAAGGAAGCTGCGGAAGTGGAAGAAATAATGGCTGTGGCGGCTGAGAGAATCAGCAGTTGCCGCACTCACACATAAAACTTATAGTAAGTCCATGGGTGGACAACTTTAAAAGGTTCAGTGCTAACAGGAAGAAAGGACCCCCGAAGTAGACACGGTCATAGGTCAGCGTTTAAAATGTAATCAACATTTTTATGGGTTCTTTCACATCTAACTTAAACTGCAGACCACTGTGCGTATGAGTAATGTCTGTTTAACAGGTGGGAGTTCAATCGAAAAAGTAGTGGCTGCCATTTTTGGACATAGTAAAACTATTTATATGTTTTCTTTGCTGTTTAAATTGTACATTTTTATAGCGTTCAATTGAAAGCCACTCGAAATTGCTTAGTTAAGTGAAGACAACCAAAAAAGACTTCTATCAAACTGAATCACTTTTGTAGTCTAACTTAAGAGGCTATATAAACATCTTATAAAGCCTTAAATTAATGCAAATAAAAGAGCAACAAAGAAAAAGCGACAAATAAAAATGCAAAACATAAGACAACTTTAATATTAAATTAATGGCAGTCCAAAGCGGGAATGCTTTCAATTTGGAAAATGTTGTAAAAAGCTTTTGCGAATCAGCATTATTAAAATGAGTTGGTAATTAATTGCATTTTCCGAAATACTTTTGCTTTCCATCAGCAAGATGTTGTCGAATTTTTTTGGAGCACAGAACTTTCACTGGAATCACAAAACACTGGAGGGGGGGCACTGGGGGGTCGTAATGGCGGAGGGGCTTTAATTCTCTTTGACGCTCGTCAAAGTTACGGGCCAAAAATGTATCAACACCCGAAACGTCGGGATGGCAGATGCTATATGGGTATATGGGTATGGGTACACGGGTATATATATATATATATGGGTTTGGCCAAAACAAGTGATGCAGGATCTGGACCGAGAGGAGACCGATGACGCCGATGACGAAAACTCGTAGCACAAACACGGAGGAGGCGACAACAAGGACGACGCGGTGGGTGAACGACGATAAATGTTTACAAAGCGGCTACTGCCACACAACTGAAGCGACAGGATGCACTGGCTGGCTGGAACAGGCGGCTGTGGAACGAATGGAATTGGAGCAGTCAAAACACGACTTCGGCTTTTCCGAAGGACTCTTCATGGGTTGGATGGTGATGGCGATGGTGATGGTGCGGGGCTTTTCCGAATTAGGTGGTAGTGGGGTTTATTTCGGGAAAGGGTTTGGGTAAAATGAATTCGCCGGCCGAGGTTGGTGGGTGCCCCCAGCCCTTTCTTTTTTTTTTGGGGTTGGTCGTGGGGAATTCGCTTCGACGGCTAACTAACCTACCGCAAAAACTCTGACTCTAGAACTTGTAAACATAAAGATAAGAAAACAGCCAAATGAATTATTCAAACTTGCACGAATATAGTTGGCTATCCTGCGCCTGCGCCAGGACCTCACACATATAGTTTCGTCCTAGGACGAAAAGGCCTAGACTAGAAAATAGGCCTAAGCGAATCAACATTAAGCAGAAGTGCAGCCCACACACGCCGCTTGAGTCGCTGCCAAAAAGAAAGGGGATGTGGGTGGTGATGGTTTATAGGTGGGTGGTGGGTGGTGGGTGGCTTTAGGGGGTGGCACCACCCCACCAGGCAGAAATGCTGAGGAGGCAAAAGTTTAGAGCACTTTGCGGAATATGCAAAACCAAAACAAAGGCAAATTAGAGGCAAAAGCAGTAGCCAAAAGCACATGAGTCTCTTTGGAATCGCTTTCTCTCTTTTGCTTTCTAAATTTCTCTGCGGAACTCTCTCTTTAGTGAAATTCCCTACTTGTGTTTGTGAGAATTCGTAGTTCAAAGTTATTAGCACAGCTATACTTAGAAACGGAAGGACTTACTAATTAATACATGACCAAACCAAACAAAATCTTGACTTCTAATTGAATTATTAAGAAGCAGGGTGAATCACATTTGATTAATGGTCTTACCATTAAGAAAATACCATCTAGAATCAGGACTTACACGGTCTTTAAGTACATAATCAAATTAAAATACCTTGAATCGCATGAAAGGTGATAATTACCATTGAAATGCCATGACTGCCATCCCGTGAAATAAAGTTGAAGAAGCTCTATATTTATCAAGAAAAATTACTTTCGAGCAACTAGCATGCAATCTATAATATAACCGAAATGAAAGAAGTGAAAGTAATTCCTACAAAAAACTACATTTTCCAACCGGACCATAGGAAATCGTCAACAGCCCAAGGCGTTGTGCTTTTCGTGTGACATTTTTATAATTACATGGTTAGAGTGCCCTTCAACGATTTTTGAAAATAAACCTACTATCCAAAGAAGGCAATCTTAACAAGAAAAGAAACTTTAGTATAATTGAAACCCTAAATTTAAGGTGATTTATTGCACGAACTTTTATTTTTCAGCCTTAGGATAAACATATTACAGGCTAATGAGATGTAGTACCCAATTATCTCAAGTTTACATTTTAAAAGAGAGACCCTATTTTTTCAGAACACTTGTTAAAATGTGAATAACGTTTTACGAATTTCTTGCCATTTTCATAATGTCCTTTACAATTGAGTGAAAAGTCCCAGACGAGTCGAGTTAACTTAGACATTTTGTAAAAGCAGGTGACAGGTGAGAATCGTGACCCGCATGCGAAACAAAAACTACCTGGCACAAACATAAATACATACATCACCTGTTAAGGCATAAACAACGACAGCGAAAGCCCTGTCGAAAATGTACCTGGCCACGGAAATAAAAAAAACAGAAATAAACAAGGACTTTTTGCAAGAGTCATCTCCGGAAAGTCACTAATAACGATTTTTCAATAAATGCGAGTGCTGACCTTCCCCTTTTTGTTTTATCCCAGCTTGAGTATTTTCTTCCTTCGCCTTTCGCCTTCTTAAATATAGTTATTATGTTGGTTTCTGTATTGTGTTCTACTTCAGTTTCACTTTCACTTTTTAAGGCTTTATTTTCACTTTTGTACTGTTGTATCCTGGTAACATTAAGAGATTAACTGTAGGGAAAAGTACAAATATGCAAAGTTGGTATTGTAACGAAAATTTATTGAACAATATTAGATTATAATTCAAAAGTTATGAAGTTTTAGGAGATTTCCTAAGTAAATACCTAAACCTAAAATGTTTTTTTGTACATCGTTGTGCTGTATTTTTTAAATAGTGCTCTACATTTTTGGGAATAGAGATAGTGTCTTATATATAAATTCCTTTAAACTTATAAAAAACCAAATGGTTATAACTTAAAAAAAATATTGACTAACTCAACTTTCAGCTTTTTAAATTAAGAGTATTTTCATTCATGGCATTGCATAAAAATAAAACCGAAAATGGGCTGCATGGGTTCTGCCAAGAGACAAGGCAGGAAAAGAGTTAATCTGCGCTGAGCAAGCAAAATAATTTCCGATTTTTGCAGAAAGGCAGACACAGACTAATTAAGGAAGTGAAACATGAGGAATGCGTTGCGTTTCCTTGCCCAGGAAATAATCAAGTATTCCAAATGTTGCCAACTAATGGCGCATCACAAAGTGGGTGAACGCCTCGCGTCCTTCTAGACCATATATATTTTAGCTAATCCGCAGATATGCAGCCAAAAGCTCTTAAAAATGTTGAGTACTTTTTAGAGCTCTTAGACTTTTCAAGGCTTACATCTGCGCTTAATTATCCCGTCGTCGCTGGAAACCAATTACCTTCCCTCCCCATTACTTATTTAAGATCCTGGCCCGCTTTTCGAGGCTGTCTCATGCTAGATCGTTTTGGGCCTATTAGCCTTAATGGGACTATCATGCCTGACTACGGAAACTTTCCCCATATATACTCGTGTGTACATACTTTACCAGCGAGACTGGCAGACATTTTTTAGATGTCCGACTTGCGCTGACCTTTGGTCTTGCAATTTTTTGCACGTCTTTGCAGTTTTCAATTATTTATGGCTTGTGGACGCCTTTGCATTAAAATTGCCCAAGCAGGCTTAACCAAGTCCATAACCACGTTCAGGCTGAAACGGGTCTAGCGACCAAATTGCCGTACAAAAATATTACCTCCATTGCATATGACTCACTCTCTGTGCTATTCTGTTTTCGACCCGCTGCAGTCTGTTCATGTAACCTGCAAAAATTGCTTTATTCCATGGCAATATATGAAGAGGTGAGAAAAAAGTTACGAATAGCCTTCGGGGCCTGGGAACACACAGGTCTTTCAGTCCTAAATGACTGAATTAGCATGTAAATATTTTGCAGCGGACTGGCAAAAGTTTATATTATGATGAATTTCATGTTTGGTTGGCACGTCACTGAAAATGGGTCTAAATCATGTAAGCCGTAACCTTAATTGGATTACAAAATAGTATATGTATAAGAAAATATTTTTCCAACACAAAAAACCTTAAAAAACATTTTTTAATCTGCCGAAAACAAACTTGAATTTAATTTTTGGAACTTGAAACCTAGTCAACCCAAAATCATTAAAGATTACTTAATATCTTTTCTCACTTTTTGTTTAACTGATAATATCCACATGTTGGTGGGGAGAACCAGAGACGGTTGGCCACAAAAAGCCATGAAATAAATTATTTCAAGATTCAATTATTGCTAATAGCATAGCCCAAATGGAAATCAATTCAATTCACTTGACAGGCAGACACAGCAGCACTCAGGGAGGACCACAGCGGATAGGAATAAGTTCAAGCCTCGTCGCTTCCTCCTGAACATATATACCTACATATATGCTGTGTTTTCAATGAACGTATATGTATCGCATGTGTGACGATTTAAGCTAATGCATAATTGATTGTAAGGTATCGACAAGACGATATCAATTCGCACATTACTGTGTAGCTTAAAGTCTTCTATATTTTTTGGTATAAAACTTGAATATATTTTATTGAACATACAATTCAATAATTATTTAATCACTGTGAACAGCAGTCCACATAGTGACGAAGCGCACCAGGAGAGTATAGGAAGGCGACTACAAGTCTTTTAAAATTCTAATTGGTTATGCTTCGACTCTATGATTCGTCTATGCCTCGTCTATATGATTCGACTCTATGATTCGAATCTATTATTCGATTATATGTATGATTCGACTCTATGGTTCGATTCTGTGATTTTATGATTCTTTGATTAGGCTCTATGATTCGATTCAATGATTCGACTCTATGATTCGATTCTATGATTCGACTCTATGATTCGAATCTAAGACTCGACTCTATGAATCGTTTCTATGATTCTACTCTGTGGTTCGACTCTATGATTAGACTCTATGATTCGATTCAATGATTCGACTTTATGATTCGACTCTGTGATTCGAGTCGATGATTAGGCTCTATGATTCGACTCTATGATTCGTCTAAGATTCGAAAACAGCTTTTACAATATACTGTCAAAATCTTTTTACTGGACTGCTTAGGCACATGAGCGCTATGCAGTGCATCGGGAAATTAACTCGTTCAGATTCATTTTCCATGGAAATCAGCAAGGACATTGCGCGGGATGGGAATGGGGATGGGAAGGGGGATGGCATACCTCTAAGACCATTTAATCCAGTCCTCTCCCAGACTCGCAAACATGTCCAGTTCTTTTCCGCTTTGCTTGTTTCTGTAGTTGACGGGCTTGCAAACCCATAACTTTTGTCAACTGCAGCCGTAACTCCCCGCCACGGCCACATCCCGTTCCCAAGGACCGAAAAACCACTCCCCCTAAGCAACCACAAAATATGCTCTGCGCAGGGAAAATTTCATTTTTCTTCTGGTTTAGTTTACTGCAACTCGTCGTAGTCGTCGTCGTCGTTGGAGTTCTTGCGTGGGCCGGGTATAAAGAATGGGTAAAGAAGATAAGTTTTTGCGGCCCAGGACTGGAGGCAACTTAACGTGTTGCAGCCGGGAAACAGAGCTGAGGCAGAGCTGCGGCGGCAGCAGAGTTAGAAGCAATGCCGGGGCAACGAAATTAAGAATTAGTATTCATGCCCCACAGTGTCATTTCCGCGAATGCGTGCGGGCGCAGAAGACTTGCAAAAAAAATAGAGAAAAATAAAAAAGAAAAACTTTTCGCTAGCATTTCTTGATGGTATTCGGCGTGAGACAGAAGAGCACAGGCGATTGATATGCATACTATCAAAGGAAGGAGGTGGCTTGTGGGTGTTGGATGGTAAGTTCAAAATGTGTGACAAATGTGTGTATTTGTGTGGTGGAGGGTTTATTGCTCAACTTTTCATATAAATCCTTAATTATGACATTATTTTGCATATTATAAAGTTGCCAGGCCCCCTTAAAGACCACCCTCCCCCAGAAAATTGGTGCCAAAGCATTGATGGTTGGGGTGCTCAGAGGAGGCACCCTGCCGTCCACAGAATATGTGCAATAGAGTCCGATGCCACAACGAGTTTCACATACTACAAATTTTGCAGCTCGTGCTGCGAGTGTCAAGCGGACAGAATTAAGCCTCAAATGGTGGATCTGTGCGAGCAGAAGGATGCCGAAGGATGTTCGAGGAGCGAGCATCGAGGGGTAACAGGTCGCCAATAGTCAGGCAGTTTGAAATATTTTGTATTTTATGCCAGCAAAATTCCGTTGGCCAAGTGCCAAGTTTGCCACCAATGCTGCAACAGCCGTCTGTGCATCAGCAGCACCACCAGCACCAGGCATCATCGTATGAACGGTGGTGTAGGTGGTGTCGGTGGTGTTTGGGATTCGGATGGGGTGGCCTGCCAGGACGGCTGGGATTGCTAGGGAGCACCACCGACCACAGGCGAACGTGGTGGGGCAGGGCAGGGATTTTCGATTTTAGGCTTAACACGGCCGAGCGCAAAAGTTCAACTCGTTGAACAGCCAGCCTAGGCATTGTCCTCGTCCTGGTTGACATTAAAACTGATGCAAATATGCGCTCCAGGACATCGTCGAGAGTGCCTGCTTTTATTCGTTTGCTTCGTCTGCCTCAGCTTTTTTTCTGATCCCAAGCCGACTGGCTGGCTGGCAAATTTTTGTGGCTTGACGCCCTTGCCATGTGACGCCCTTCCCGCTGAAAGGACAGGCCAGCAGGGGACCATCGGAAATTATGAAAAATATTGCCTATAAAGTGACAGGTTAACACATAATAATTTATGCAAGTCAAAACATTTTTTCAATTAATAATAAAAATCTTGACAAGTTAATAAGGGGAATAACAGGCCTATAAAATAGTAAATGATGTTTTAAACACTTTTTAGACTGGCATTAAATATATATTTTATGAAAATTACTAGGGTTTTTAAATACCTTTTTTAATTAATTTAAGGTGTCTAGAAGTATGCTTCACTATATATTTTTAACTCAGATGCTTAATGAATTCAATCAGGCGATTATTCATTGCATACTTTTAGACACCTAAACAAAATTCAAAGGTAATTTCAGAGCCATACAGATTTGTGAAACTAAAAACGAAATTTAAGTAAAATAAAATGAAATGACTAAAGCTTCTTCAGAGCTCTAAAAATTATTGTAACATTATAACATTTTCTTTTAAGGTAACCCCAATAAGTTATTTGAAAATTCAGAATCGAGTTGAATTGTTTCTTCCCCAACCCTTAAGCCAAAGTAAACCTTCTGGAACGGAAATACCCATTCGATTGCTCGCCGATTGTAAATCGTAAAGCCTGAGTTGGGTTTAGGACGCACACGATATATTTGACTGTCCCAAAAGTGCGCACAGACCCAATTCGAACATCCTTCCAGCGCATATCTTTCACGTATTCCCTGAGCCTCACTCGCACTGCCAATCCGTGTGTGTGTTTTAATTTATTTCACCCGCATGAGCTGTACAATCCTGCGCCTGCATGTTAGCTAGACATATTTGCGTAGCCGCCTAAGCTTTAAAGTTAATCCAAAACTTTTGACCTTGAAATGGGGGCTAGATGGTGGGTGGATGGTGGGGTGTATGTCCAACTGACTGGTCTGTCTGGCACTTCCTTTTTTTTCGGTCATTCCCTTTGGTGGCACACGACCAGACGCATGGCAAGTTTGTTCTTTTACCAGTTTTAGGCTTACAGACTTTAAACAAAAGATAACCCCCCAAGCCTGGCCACGCCCACGAAAGAGGCCAAACCCGACCGCCCACTCTCACATTTACAGTTGGCTTAAGTAAACAATAGTGGAAATTTGAAATTGTAAATATTTGCACTCCGTTTTCCGAGAGTTAAACTCGGGCGGGCATTTTGGTGGGTTGGAGGCGGTGGGCCTACGTGGAAATTGGGGGCGTGGCAGCCGCAGATGGAAAGCCAGGGGGCCTTTGCCTTTTGCATCTATGTTTAACTAAAGTTTCGTGCGCTTGTGCAAATAGCACAAGGATTCGCCTTCGTCCTTTCGCCAGCCTGGTCGTCGTGGACCTTGCCCAAAGCGGATTACAATCATAAGCGAAAATTAATGAATTTCTTACCAGCATCTTAGTTGGGCGCAATGTGCTCATAAGCAGCCGCCTCAGCCAAATTAGAAATTTTGCCTCCAACCCGCAATCTGTGGCAAACTGAAATACCTTCCACGAAAAGTCAAAAGTGGCTGCAAAGTTGAATGTTGTCTACACAACGGTTATACGTGAAGGCAAAATCTTTCAGACGCCACGAGGTAATTAATTAGGATAGTCATTTGTCAATATTATCTGCGACTTTTATAAATGGCTTCTAATTTTCCCAGTTTGTTTTCGAATAAATAACCCAGCTTGAAAGCTAAGTCCCGTCGAAAATAAATTTTAGAATCTAATTTGAATGCCGACTTAGCGCATTTCTAAATTTGTTTCTCAAAATAATAATAATCAGGTAAATAAGCTATATATTATTTTATTTATAAGAAATTCCCTTATTTATCCTTTGCTTAATGTAATGAATATGGATTTAATTGGCTACTTATATCATCGCCAAAAATGGCCTTGACATAACATATATGTGTAGGCCAGAACATATCCCTGCTAATAGCTGCTTACTAAATGATAAATCATTAAAACGCATCTCAGTTTCCTCATTAAGATGATGAACACTCACACTCACTCATAAACACTCATTTTGGCCACAATTTAACCACATACATCTCACATTTGTGGTCAATGCAACAACAGGAAAAGTGGAAAGCATTTCTTGGCCATTTTCCAGCCATAAGCAGGAACTTTAAGACATCTGCAAGGGCTATTATCCTTCCTGCTCAGAAATGTTTGTTTTTTGTTTTTCTGCAGCCGGCGGCTTTCAGCAAACACGGTTTTCACACATGACTACCCAACATATTAAATTGTAAACATGCATAAATGTTGTTTATTGGGGCAAGCGCTTAAAATAACACAATGAAATGAGAAGGGGGCAAGATTTGATTAATATTAAAGTTACAATGACAACTACTAATGTTTACAAGTTTTATGTATTAAAGTTAAAGCTTTGTCTTCTTAACTTTGTAATATTCGCCTTATTAAGTGAGCCTTTAATTCCGACCGAAATTTAATTCAATCAGTTAAATAATTACATATATTAAAAAGCTCCAATGACGTCTACCTTGTGGAGGTTTTTTACCTCCACTTTTATCCTGCATCAGGTTTTTTTTTCATTTTGTAATCTTGAGCGAGAAATGACGAACCAAATGGCCTTCTACCAGATATTTACAAACCCAAGAATATAAAAGCGTATTATTGAGATACATGAGATGCAAGCGCACACACACGCGGCATGAGATTCAATCGATATGCAATTTTCCTAAATATCATGTAGATAGGTAGAGTGCCGTATGCCGCTTAAAAATCTAAAATGCAAAAATCGTTTATTTGCTCAAGAGCCGTTAAAATGTACAAATGGGCATCGTCTTGAGGACTGGAGCCCCGTGGTGGTGGGGAGTGAAATGAAGTGGGAAAAGAGTAGGACTCGGCCAAGTCAAACATGGCCATTTGTTGCAGGTTCAATTTCAGAAGATTGCATACGTAGAAAGCGGCACAAAGATGAAGAAGTTGTTGTTGATATTTGGACGTGCAGTCGAGCGCAAAGAAGAACACAGACCTCACCCAATCTTTCGGGATGGTATGGGACCTAGCTCTCTCTCTAGACCTCCAGACGGACGTATGTAGAGCTCACATACAAAAATTATAAGGATATGTGCTACGTGTAGTCAATAAATAAAACAGTTGTGCAGTTTTGCTACCAAAATAAGAAGAACCATGTGCCAGGAGCGGACTCAGAATATATTTTAGAGATAACATAACATACAAATAAAGTTGCACATATACCAGGATAACCATCTGTAAGCTCTAAACCATTTTCCAATTAAAATTCTTGTGTCTAGGACCTGCTATATATTTTTATTTATCACTTTATAAAATATATTTTAAATTGCCTAACATTGCTTAAGATAAGATACGTTAAAGAATTCGGGACAAAATTATAACCCAAGCTAGGTGATCAAAAATGTTATTAAAAGCATAAATTTTAGTTGGTAATGTATTTATTATCTCATATATTTGTTTTGAGAACCCCTAGAGCCACCCTGTTCCGCCACTGGCTCCAAAAGTAGCAAAGGCAGCAGCCGGAAGTCTTGGAAATGGCAAAGTGGAAGGCTGGGAGCGAACACGTTCGATTTAATACAAATGTGCTTCGGTGTGGGAGGAGTTCAAAAAGCAAGGGTGCCCTGGCTCTGGGTGGGATTTATGTCGAGCGACGTTTTAAGTCTTCGTCGCCAGCAACAGCTGTTCCACAGACTCAGTACTCTCGACTCTATATAGTGCCTGTTTAGATAGGGGTACTTCTGCTTATGCAGCTGCAACAGCTGCTCTTACAAATGCGCAGCCATAAAGTCATTGCTTTCGCCTTGGCCAGCATTTTTCGAATAATTCTTTCTAAGCTCATCTGGTTATCTAATTTCGATGTGACAGACTAAATAACTCAGCATATGAAAACTGCTGGTTAGTTGGGCATTTCACCTGAATTCTCAAAACTCCGAACCAGCCATCGGTCATTGACTTTTGCCTTTTGATCACAGGCATTCCCCTGGAGATAAGACCACAAATATGATTTATACGGTATGGGCTCGAACTGGCATTCTAGCAATTGCCTTTGCCCCCAACAGAACGATAACAGTTATGGGCATTGGTCGAAAAAGTTTGGCATACTTCAAGGTGCACATTTTGAGCCACAAGGATTACGAGTACTAAAACCGAGTTGCAACTGTTAAATTGCCGGCAATTCAAAGGATGCAAGAAAATTTGTGGCTTCTGCTGACTGAATTGCCATTTTTGTACTTAAGACAGACACCCACACACACACAGACACACACGTGGGTGCCTATTTCCGGTGGGAAGTTTGGAAGAGCGAGAGGCAAGACACATTAAGTTTGCCATTAAATTCAAAATACGTGGGAAACGCATATGGGAAGTGCAACAGCTGCATATTGTTTGATAAATAAATAGTAAAAATACACACACTCACGAAGAGCACCTAAATCACGCACATTCGTGTACACTGAGAGAAATATAAGTGTTTGAAACAATTTGCATAATTAAGTTGTAAGTCTAAAAGCTTAATTCTAACTGTAAATAATAAAAAGTTCTTAAATTATAGCTAATTGTAAATGACTTTAATATGCAAAAGAGTGAACCCGTTCAAAGGATCAAATTACTTGAACAAGATGATAAAGGATTGCCATAAACTTAAATATATTTCAAAAAATATGTCAAAATATTTCTTATTAAAAAGCAGAGGTTTTTAAATAGCTAAAAATATATCCAAAAATCAAAGTTTAAAATTGCACGTAAAAATTTAAAGGAAAAGTTCGTATTTCGTGTATTGTCTTTATTAAGTTGTTGCACTTTCTATATGCACAATTTTTTAAGTTCAGATCATTTAAGTTGGCTTATCTTGACTCATCATTACACTTAAATCGTTTATAATAAAAATACATATTCCCTAGTTTATTCTTTCAGTGCAAATTCGTACGAACACTGGTACGTACATATGCTATGCTTTTATCTCTTCGCATGCACAAAATTCCATTGCAATGCTTTTTGGAGCAAGCTGTTGTCAGTGATGTTGGTAAGATAGGGAATAAGGGTGAGGGAAACGAAAAAAACCTAGAAAAAGTTAGGATGTGCTTATTGATTTGGTATTCCCACCACTCACTTTCACAGTACCATAACATTAAATGTGGATATTTATTGTTATTTGATTGACTGGCCTGAAGTGTATGTCACAAATGCACTTTGTCGCTCTCACCACTTAAAATAGTTACCCTATAACACAACTATTACACAATTTTCAAATTGTAACGACAATGATAAATAAATGTTAACAATGTGCAAATTGTTTAAATTTGCCACAAACAACGTGAAGAGTTAACAACAAAGGCAACACATTTACGACCACAATAACAATTGCATTATCACATGGTGGAGTTTCCTCCTTATACATATAGAATTTTGTGTTTGAGCAAAAAACTTGTACGTTAAGTTTGCAGTTTGTGGGTTTTACTTGTTTTGGGTTTTGTGTTGTTGGCTCTTATTGTTATTGCCGTTTTTGTTGCAAGAATTATAGTTATATTTTTTGGTCTGTCTATGTGAATGTTATACCTCTTAAATAGAGGGTGAATATATAACCCTGGGGATACAAATTGACCAAAATAGAAGAGGATCTTTATAATGCCTATAGGCGTATTATTTTCCTTGTTTGACTGGCACAGAAATTTACGTTTTTAGAGAATTTACCCAGACAAATTATAACGTTACATCGAAACGTCCATTTCTATTCAAGAACATAGTTGAGTAAATAAATTTCTCTAGTTAAACGAAGACAAATTAATTATGCATATCTTGGCAAAAATAAAGACGGCTATAACTGCTTACACTTGGCTAGTTGTGCCGGTTAAAATAGTACGTGTTCCTTTGTTCCGCCGGAGTCCTTCCCTTTTTCTTGGCCGTCGCACAAAAGGATAATTTAATATTCACGTCGCCTAACCTAGGTAAATTGTTGAATCATACAATAAATAAAATGGCAAGAATGTGAAAAAGTTGCCCGGCATATATGTAAGTGCAGTGCCGGCGGGCTTCTTTCTTTTGCAAACCCTGCTTTTATTGTTCAAGTTATTGCAACTGAATTAATATCAGCCACAGAACTTCATTGTTGTTATATTTTTAATGTGCCTCTGTCTGCAGCTGAATGGCACGCATGCACCTTCAGTCCATGTGAATATGGGGAAAATAAAAGCAAACAAAAAGCAAACTACCCACAATAACACTTAATTATTGAAATGCAAATGCAAGGACGGTTAAGAGCAGAGTCGGACTCAGAAGTCCGCCAACTTTTCATGGGGAGTCAACTTATCATAAGGAGAGGTGCCACAACAATATGAATGGCTGGGCAGCCAGAGAAAATTCAACCGTTGCGGACATTGCCATAAATTAACTTCAAATTGCTCAGAATTTTCCCCTTGCAGAGGTACTAAGTATTAATGGTAAGCACATTTTAAATGAATTGTCCCTTCAACTTAACAACGGAAGTAAATGGAAAGCCTACTTATAAATGTAGGTCGATTTGCAAAGGGCATTTTAAATGGTAATTACTTATAAGTACTTGTTTTAAACGTAAAATTATAGTTCTAGTTTTTGAAACTGAGAATATTATATGTATGATATGGACCTTTAATGTTGTAGTTTTAAAGATTGGATATTTTACCATAAACATTATAGTTCTAATTTTTCAAATTGAGAAAATTATATGGTATGATATTGACGTGTAATTCTAAAGAATGCTTTAAAGATATAACTGAATTTACCTTTAACTTTCAGAATATGAATATTGAATACACCTTAGTTGATATACAGATTTACAGGCAATTTAATCATAACGAGATTGATTGTCATAAGCGGAACCTCTGCCAATTCATCAAATTATTAAAATGCCACCTTTACACTTGCGGTCTGTCCAGAAATTCTGTTGTCCTGTTCGATTTTAATGTGCATCACGCAAATGTCAAATACCAAGCTGTCATCGTCGGCCGTCCTGTGAATCCTTCTGCTCCTGTTGTCCTTTTTTCTAGGTTTTTACCTCTTGCAGATTCCGCACACGTGCGTGTACCTTTGCTGCCAGGTTAATGTCCTCAAATGGACATGTCCACCTACATACGCTCCCTGGGGAAACTCTGAGTGCCACCTCACATTCTTTTGGTTAATTGAGAGAGATAGGAGAAGGCAGCAGGGACATCGGATTGGAATATAAGGATAATTACACTTCCGAAACTGCAGCTTTCTGCCTACAACTGCATCCTGCAATTGTCGGGCGAAGGTGTTGACATGAAATTAAAATTAATTGAGAATTCCGTGCACATAGCAACGCAATCGTGTCGTCCAGCAGCTTAAAGTCGGAAGTCAGCAGCTCCACCGAGTCATTAACGGATGGCCAACGTACTCTGCGGAAAAAGAGGTAAAAAGGACACTCAGACTTAGCCAACAATTATATCCTGCTTGCCACCAGAATCACGGCTACCGAATTCCCACCAAAAACCAAATCTGGGTGCCACACAAATCTTATTTTCTTTGGAAACATATCTTTTTTAACTACCAAAGAGCCAATTATATTAATAAAGTATTAACATTTTTTAGAGGTTTTGGTTTTTAACTACGATACAGTTGAAGAAGTATTTTATAAAAAATCTTGTCGAAATAGTTTTATGCCTCCCTTAAAAGATGTAATTCTAATCTGTGCAGAAAATCAAAAAATTTTCAGCTTAAAATATTCCATAAAGTTCAAAAATTAGAAGTATAGATATAATAGCTTTGGGCTAGGGTATTTTATTGTTTTGACTATTAAAAGTTTGTTTTTATCTATGAATTTTCCATCTCACGTGCCAGCCGTAACGTATTTTTAGCCAGGTTTTTCTCTCCTACCTAAACCAAGCATGTCCAGCATCCTGGTAAACTTTGACACTAACTCCAGAGGGAGGAATAAAAGATATAAAACTAAACTGCGTTAGGCAGAGTTTGACTAATCATCTTTCTAAATGATTTCCATGCTTTTCCTTAAAGCATTAAAAAATAAACATGGTCGGAGGAACAGTTTTTTCGTAAGGGATCTTAAGTCACGTCATTAAATTCCTAGCATTAATATAGTCTACTGTACAGTTTGTAATGAGCATACTACTATGAACATATCAATGACTGGCAAGCTCAGGTCAAGATGGTTAACCACTCCTAATCGTAATTTTTATTTCCAAGTTCCACAGCCGTACTTCAACTGGACCAAGTCACTGATTAGTATTTGGTCAATTTACAAAGGAAAGCTTTCAAATAACCCTTGCACCCCACCCCGGGCCACATGAAAACAGGCTAATTTCCGAAAACTGGATGCTGTGCTTGGCCTTGTGCTTATGCAAACCGAAATCGGCTTCCCAGGCATTACAATCAATTATGCATTGGCTTAAATCATCGCATATGTGATTTACATACATACACCCAAGGCGGCCAGACCCGAGAACGAACACATCCACCCACCCGGAGACATTGGAAATCAACGGAAGGCATTGGGACCACTGGGTCCTCGATTTTGAAACCCCCCCCTTTCGTCCTTTTGGCAAACGCGCTACGTATGCAGCTCAAGTGAATTAAATTGGTTTCCAGCTGGTCTGTGCTATTAGTTGTAATTGATTCTTGAAATAATTTATTTTATGGCTTTTTGTCGCCAACCGCCTCCGGCTGACGATTCTCTTCACTTAACGATCCCTTACTGGAACTGAAAGTTCGGCAAATTGCATATAATCGGGATTTCCTGTCAATGTCAATGGCTTAAATTAATTAGAATGGATTTAACACGTTCACTTTGATTTACACTGATTGGAGTTGGAAAAAGGTTTTATAAAAGATTTACAATAGGTAAATAATTTTTTTAGATTTATTAGTCCTGAATCTTATTTTATTAAGGTAATTAGAAATAAAAATAATAAATAACATATTTTTTTTAAGATTTAGTAATACTGATCTTTTTGTATCTATAGGTACTACACAACTAAGTTAGCTTTTAAATCCTCTTAGGAGGCACACTAATGAGGGATTTAAAAGCTACATAGAATTTTAAATCGTATCTATGTAAGATCCAGTGCCATATTTGGGAACATGAAAGCTTGTTTATTTCTGAAAGTGCCCCACTTATTGTTTAAGGCTTCGCAGAGTTGCGATACTGAACCTATTCTGCCGAGTGTATTTACTGGTTGTACCCTGATGGCCGCTGCATTATGTATTCGCCACTCTACAGCCATTTGCCAGCATTCCGAGTCCTTGGCCAACCTCGCTGGTATTATTAAAAATTCGCTTCTTGCATAAGCGACTACCTTTCGGTGGCAAATGGTCGACCTCTTACTGCTTCCATCCTGTTGCAATTCTTGCTCATTGCTAATTCCACGAAATCGAACCATCATAAAAGCTTGATGCTCTGTTCCCCTTTCTCTCTTTCTCTGCTAGCATATTTTTAAGTTTTTCGAGCCGTTCCAATGCCACTTTCTTACCCACTTTTGGTGGCCACCAGACGATGCAGCGGCAGAGGACAAGCGAGGCTGGCGATGTGGGTGTGACTGAGGTTAGGGGTGGAAGTGCCAATGATGGGTTCTGTGTTGGGGCCTGAAATTTATTTATAAGACTGCTGTGTTCATGAATATTTTGTTTTCCGGCGGCCACTCCCGATTCCGCCCGCCTCTTCTAGTGCTTCCTCTATTTTTCTTCCGCTCAGTTTCGGTAGCTTCAATCTTTTACTTGGTTCTGGTTCTCATGGAGTACTTAAGTCCTATCAAATTTACAAGGTGCCTTGTAAACTCTTTATTACAAGGACATTGTATTCGGTATTTATTAGTTTAAATATACATAAGTGAACAAATTCATATATGTGGTAAACTTTTTTCAACCAACTCACAAAAAACCTTAATATAGAGTTACGAAAATGTTTAGATTACATCATTACTTTTAAAATTACGCAGGTAATGTAAACGAAAATTTCATGAAAATGTAGCTTGAAATCTTTTACAAAGTATTCGAAAACAGGAACGTGGCCAACAGCTTTAATCTAGCATTCCTATTTTTCGGTCTGCTGGTTCAAAAATTTCAATTTGTGTTAACTAGTCGACTCAGTCATTTCGGCCCTTTCCTCTGCAACACTGTGGCAAACCCTTTTCCTGTCCGGGCAGACAGACAGCCACGCCAAAGTTATCCTTTCACCATTGTTGTAGTCATTGGCTGGCGCGTCCTTGGCTGATGATTTGATTTTTCCCGGCCTGCTAGTGGGCGTAACATCCCCATAGACCTCCATTCCTCCATTCCCTTTTTCCCTGACTTTCCAAAAGTCTATCGCATGTGAAAATTTGGCGGATGTCATGTTTGCCCTTGCCTCTGTTTTGTTTTGCTCATGTTGAAGAAGGTAATATTTTAATGCATTTAAACGACTGTCAAGTGGCACACACACGCCAAGTTGGCTATGATTCCTTTCCTGAGTTCCCTTACGATCTGTTATTTGTTTCCTGTTTTTGGGCCTCCCCAAAAAGTTGTAAAAGTCGCGAATATTCACGTAGAGGACTCTCCAAAAATTGTGTGGGAAAATGAGATAGGCAATTGCACAGTCTATGTGCGAGGACTCGTTTTATCTGGGGGCCCACAAAAACTAACCAAACTTAAATTTTGTCAAAATTCGTACAGTACATTTTCGTTCCCTTCAAAAAATATGAGACTTGCATTGGTGTTCGGACAATTGCATGCCCCTTTAAAACTTTATTTTAAAACTTTTATTGCCACGATTAATTTAAAATTACAGTTTGGGTATTCCTATAATAAACAGAATGCATTTTATTGTCATAATTGTTAATTTTTGGCATAAAGACCAATTAATTTCTTTCCTTTGATAACGCCCAAGCCGATCCTTTTGTTTTTACATTTTATTATGGACATTAAACATATATATATCTTGTTTTTCTTTTTGTAGAGCAATTGTTGTTGTTCACGGTGTCTGCGGTTCCAATCTGGAATGGCTTAAAATATGCAATTAATTGCAATTGTCGCCCGGCAGTTTGAAGCCTTCATTGGATGTCAATGTTTACCTTTCCAGGGAATGTGCACAGGCAGCATCATTATTTTTCCATACGAGTATAATTAAATTGCTCAATTTCGCAGGCGACAGTATGCTGGAATGGAATGCGTATGAATATTCTGACAAAAAATAAAAACAATAAAAATGATAGCGTCGTGGAAAAAAATGTGTTGCATTCCTGAAAGAATTCCATCCATCTTAAGCTGTAAATTTATGTGGTTGTTCCAGTATATCAAACAACTTACCCACCTTCCAAAATACTTTTGTCTGCACACAACTATTTAAAGAAGTCAAGATATCAAAAAATAAACAATGGACATCAGTTTCTTTTAAACACCGCGGATGAGAGAGTCATTCCTTTTTTCAATAGGAAAGTGATTGGAAATATCAAACATGAAAATAGGCTAAAATATTGACCCTCTTCTAAAAGAACAATATGAATGCAGAATATTAGAGAATTTAACCACGAATTCATAGAGGTATCCCACGTCTAAATCGGCATCCAATTACCCAAGTTATGAAATTTACAACGGCAGTTTAGGGTCCCATTCTGGAGACCATTGGAAATTCCGAAAAAATCTAACATGAAAACAGGCTAAAATGTTGACCTTCCTATAAAATTACAATTTGAATGCAGAATATTAGAGAACTCAACCACAAATTCATAGAGGTATCTCACGTATAAATCTGGATCCAATTACCGAAGTTATGAAATTTGGAACTGCAGTTTTGGGTCCCATTCTGGAGATCATTGGAAATAAGAAAAAAGCTAACATGAAAATGGGCTAAAATTTTGACACTACTGTAAAAGAACATTTTGAATGCAGTATATTAGAGAATTCAACCACGAATTCATAGAGGTATCCCACGTCTAAGTCCGGATCCAACTACCGAAGTTATGAAATTTGGAACTGCAGTTTTCGGTCCCATTCTGGAGACCATTGGAAATACGAAAAAATCTAACATGAAAATGGGCTAAAATTTTGACCCTCCTATAAAAGAACAATTTGAATGCAGTATATTAGAGAATTCAACCACGAATTCATAGAGGTATCCCACGTATAAATCGGGATCCAATTACCGAAGTTATGAAAATTGGAACTGCAGTTTTGGGTCCCATTCTGGAGATCATTGGAAATACGAAAAAATCTAACATGAAAATGGTCTAAAATTTTGACCCTCCTGTAAAAGAAATATTTGAATGCAGAATATTAGAGAATTCAACCACAAATTCATAGAGGTATCCCACGTCTAAGTCCGGATCCAACTACCGAAGTTATGAAATTTGGAACTGCAGTTTTCGGTCCCATTCTGGAGACCATTGGAAATACGAAAAAATCTAACATGAAAATGGGCTAAAATTTTGACACTACTGTAAAAGAACATTTTGAATGCAGTATACTAGAGAATTCAACCACGAATTCATAGAGGTATCCCACGTCTAAATCGGGATCCAATTACCGAAGTTATGAAATTTGGAACTGCAGTTTTGGGTCCCATTCTGGAGATCATTGGAAATAAGAAAAAAGCTAACATGAAAATGGGCTAAAATTTAAACCCTCCTATAAAAGAAATATTTGAATGTAGAATATTAGAGAATTGAACTGCAAATTCATAGAGGTATCCCACGTCTAAGTCCGGATCCAACTACCGAAGTTATGAAATTTGGAACTGCAGTTTTCGGTCCCATTCTGGAGACCATTGGAAATACGAAAAAATCTAACATGAAAATGGGCTAAAATTTTGACCCTCCTATAAAAGAACAATTTGAATGCAGTATATTAGAGAATTCAACCACGAATTCATAGAGGTATCCCACGTCTAAATCGGGATCCAATTACCGAAGTTATGAAATTTGGAACTGCAGTTTTGGGTCCCATTCTGGAGATCATTGGAAATAAGAAAAAAGCTAACATGAAAATGGGCTAAAATTTAAACCCTCCTATAAAAGAAATATTTGAATGTAGAATATTAGAGAATTGAACTGCAAATTCATAGAGGTATCCCACGTCTAAGTCCGGATCCAACTACCGAAGTTATGAAATTTGGAACTGCAGTTTTCGGTCCCATTCTGGAGACCATTGGAAATACGAAAAAATCTAACATGAAAATGGGCTAAAATTTTGACCCTCCTATAAAAGAACAATTTGAATGCAGTATATTAGAGAATTCAACCACGAATTCATAGAGGTATCCCACGTATAAATCGGGATCCAATTACCGAAGTTATGAAAATTGGAACTGCAGTTTTGGGTCCCATTCTGGAGATCATTGGAAATACGAAAAAATCTAACATGAAAATGGTCTAAAATTTTGACCCTCCTGTAAAAGAAATATTTGAATGCAGAATATTAGAGAATTCAACCACAAATTCATAGAGGTATCCCACGTCTAAGTCCGGATCCAACTACCGAAGTTATGAAATTTGGAACTGCAGTTTTCGGTCCCATTCTGGAGACCATTGGAAATACGAAAAAATCTAACATGAAAATGGGCTAAAATTTTGAACCTTCTATAAAAGAACATTTGAATGCTGAATATTAAAACATTGAACCAAAAACTCCTAAAAACGCCTGTTCTTTTTTTGTATATCTTCAGAAGATTTTATTTTAGTAAATCATAGGTACCTCTTTTTGGGTATATTTTTCTAGGGCTTTTATGGCATTATTAAACTCTTACATCTGTTAGGAGATTATTGAGCAGGCTTTCGATTCCAGATGGCATTACCCTACCTGTACCTTTCTAGGTATGGATTTGGATCCGTGGGGTTTTCCACCGGTTATACCTGCACCAAAGAGAAGAGTTATGAAGGAAAGTTATAGAAATTTACCTGCTTAGATCTATATAAAGCAATGCACGGATAGTTTCAAATCATTCTGCGTCAAGAGTTTCTCCCCATCGCATCACTTCAAAGAATTTTAAAATGACGAATGCCGTAAACGTTTCATCTGCTGAAAATTCCTCCGCTGGACAGCCGAAGAATCCTAAGAACAGTACGATGACACCAATTGAGATATCTATTGAGAAATTGCCAAATCTCGCCTCAAACTGGTCCACATTTTTAAGGGACATAACCAATGACCGAAAGCTACGAGCCGAACGTATAAATCGCCAGTCGGAAGATGTCATCCAATTTATAAAAAGATTTCCGTTACTGGAATCTTAAAAAAATCCTCCTGAGAATGATACTAGGAGAAAAAATCGAGTCACCAAAAACTTACAATTCAAAATTATATATAATTAAATTAATTTTAAAACAAAATTTATAAAATAAAGAACAAAATTTACGCAAATTAAAACACATGGCATTTATTTGTAAAGCATTTACTGGGTAAGGGCAATATTTTAACTATTAGGTACGCTTAAATGTATTCAATCATAGATGAGAAACATTCTCCAAAGTGCCTCTATGTTTGTTTATGCGAGATAAACTTTATGCTCCACTATCTTTTACCGTTTCCCCCGACTTTCTTTCATCATCCCAAAAGAAATTTCATCCGATTTGGTTGGAAAATATTCCTTCAGAGCTTTGGGTATAGTATAACAAATTCCTTTTTTATTGTTATTGTTGTTGTCCATACAGCATACAAAGATTATAATCTTTATGGCCGAAAAACAACTCAAGCGACAAATAACCAATGAAAATGAAAAGCATATGAGCCGTGGTGCGGACGTTGCGAGCGGTCATGAGAAGAGTCAGGGAATTTTGTGCAGGCCACACAAATTATGTGCTGCCGAATCAACCATTATTTATTGAAATCTAGTGTGCCATAAACATCCTTGTTTTCGTAATCTGAAACTTTAACAGAATTTATTTTCCCAGAATATGGCTGGGCGAATTCAATTAGGCTTTTCTCACAGAGAATTTCCAATTTATTTTACTTCAAGTTTATACTATTTTGGCCTATTACTTTATTTGGCCTTAATAGTCTTAAATCAACGATGTTAATATCTTTTTAGATTATTAATATCTTACTTTTCTTGAAATCTATGAGAACTTTTCGAATAGAACCCATTTAGTAGACTATGTTAGTCGTTAGATTAAATTATGTTATCCTCTTTGGAAATTTTGTAAAATAGGTCGAATTATTAAAGGTATTTATCAAGACACTCCTTAAAAAATTCATTCTTGATCCCCGCACTTTATATTTGACCAAGAAGACAATAAGGTTGCATTTCCCATAGTGAAAGCATGCTACAGCTGATGCTTCCAGAAACTCCTACCGATTCTATTTAACTTGATTGAATGAATTGAGCCCAACGCAGTGGGTGTAAAGCCAGCCTGTCATCAAGGCAAGTGTCCTGAATGCACCCCCTCCATTCAATCGGTTTGTCTTTGTTGTGAAGTCAATGACGTCAGCTTCGTTTATCCTGTGAATTTATTATATGCACACAAACGTAGTGTACCAGGTATTGTCTCGAAAGGCAGCAGACTGAAGCTCGTATACAGATTTCAAAAATCTTAATCGATTGATGTTCACAACTTCATGCAAGCTTATGATGCTATCTTATTAATGAATGCCTTCATATTTAATCACTAAGACAATAGGCATAAAACAAAATCAAATAAAAATTGTCTTCCAAATTAATTTTCATATCCCTCAAAACCAGGAGCTCTGGACCAAAGTTAGCCAAGCCAAGACAATGCCGAATACGTAGTGCCACTCCAGGACATAAATTTCAAAACAATAAAGGCAAGGTCTAAGGCCGTGGTAGACACTGAGAAAGCGCTCCTTTATGATTTATGGGAACAGAGGTTCATCGGCATGGCTTTTAATAGTACTCGAATTGCCATCGACCACAGGAGCGGACCTCCCCTGGGTTATAATCTCGCATGGATGTCACTTCGGTGGCTGGCGTTTAACATATGACCATTTGCATAGCGGCTTGCTGCTCTCCACACATTGATTGCCTTATCGTTGACGGGACTTACGCTAATTTATATGGAAACAGGCTAATATATTTGAAATTTAGGCTTACATTGCCAATTAGCCGCTAAGCATTTATTTATGGTTAATTCTATTTGAATTTTATTATTGGAGCGAACAACGTGTTTTTTAAAGCCTTGAAATTTATTGCTTTCCTATTTAATTCTTAAAATTTTCTCTAGTTCTTGTTGGGTAAAAATATTTTTGAGATAAATTTGATTGATTTATTCTAATCCAGTCGAAGTCGAGTGTATCTTTTTATTAAAAATAACAAAAATCTATTTATGTAAATATCCTAAACAATTCGATTAAAACTTTGGCTCGCGAACTTAACGCAATGGGACTACGATTACCCTGAATAATTTATAAAAACACGAAAGGCGCATATATAAAAGCGTTGTAATTTATATGTATGCACACGGTCAACCCGCTTCTTTAAGCACAGAACCATGAAAATCCTCAATGGACTCAGCGGAATCCAGTACCCATTAAATAAATAACCGAAAAACTTTTCAGCTTTCATGAATATTAATAAAAGGAGTTTCCTACGAAATCAAATGATGTGACGCGGGAACTCCAGTTGAACGGTTGGTCAGCTTGGACTAAATGTAATATGTGCATTTAAATTGAGTTTCTTAACTATATCGTGGGATACAGGTATGAACAAAAAAAAATTACTGGTAGAGGTACAGAGACAGGTACCTACAATATTAAAATATATTTTTAAAACTACGTTCTTTTAATGAGTCCAAAAATTTTACTTTATTGATTTCAGGTTTAGGTTAATACCGCAATTTGTATATACCCAGACTTAATATAAAGTTTTACAATCCCTTCTCCTTCGTGTTATATACTACCTGCAATAAAAATAAGATATTCGGGAAAGTTCCAGGCATATATCTTTAAAACTGACGGAGTAGGTATACAAATGTCTCCCATCCTGCGGACTGGATTTTTAAAACCATCTGATGTGGACTGATTTAAATATAGATTGAAAGTATAAAAACAAAAACTATATAAAAATATATTTAATTTGTCACAATTTTGAAAAGTTCGTATTAAGTCTTGTAAAATGGAATTATTTGACTTAAAAACGAAAGCAAGAGTATACAATTCGTACTCAATGACTTTTGTAAAAACACAATCAACAGATGCACGCGACAACAGATGGCGAATGATGCAAAATATGAAGCGAAATGATAAAAAGGGCCCACAGCGAACAAAGGACGATGTTTACAGAGCGACTGGCTCCACACAACTGAATCGCCAGGATGCGGTGCTGAGCATTTCGAAACCGCTTCGGAACGATATGGTAAAGGACCGTATAAAACACAACTTCGAGTCCTTCAAGCCGAAGCTCTCTTAAATCCACTCTGAAAACGATGTGGAGAGTCTTTGCCAGAGAGAACAGAAATGAAGGTGGGAAATGGTGTTTGCAGTGGGGTAAGATCCGCAGTTGGGGATTTGAATTCGCCGAGAAATGGTTAGTGGACCAATTTTATAGTCTTATTTCGAAAATGTGATAAAGACACCAAAGCAGCTACCCATATTAAAGATAGATGATTCATTACCCTAGCAAGAAATAGGACCAAAACTATATATAACATAAACCCATTTTAAGAAAAATTTAAAATATGGCAATCTCTTTTTATTCCTTTCCTTCTATTGAACAATATTGCATTATTGGCTAAAACCTTACAAGTGAGAAAAGTACGAGTTGAAGCAACAATGACATGACCAATTTTGAAAAAAATTTTCCAAAAATTATATGTAAGGTGCTGGGAAGCAGTTATAAACATAAAAAATTACAGCTTGATAAATTTCCGCTTTTTGTTGTCGATTGTATTTTTCTAAATTATAGATCGGATTAGAACTTTTCGCCTTGAGGCTTGATGGTTATGTTTTGGACCTGCAATGGTAAAAAAATTAATTGGATTAACATGGGTACAACATGTAATATCGCTAATATCAACCAATTGCAATAAAAATACTAATTAACAAGAAATTTTTAAGATGAACAAAACAAAATGTTTGATTACAAAAAACACGTCATCGCAAAGAGTTTACCTGAACGTTAGGAGGAGTGCCAATAACCCACATTACCGCATCAGCGACGTCAATACTTCGCAGCATGGGCATGTGCTGTTTGACAACATCCTGTATCTGGTCCGGTAGGATGTCCGTGTCAACCATGCCAGGACTTACGGTCTATTAAAATAGTACAAATTAGGCATTTCGTCCTAAGGATCATAGGATTAACTTACCGAAACCCTAACCGGGGTCTTGTGCCGCTGGAACTCCTGTCGGTAGATCTCATTCATGGCGCGAAGGGCAAACTTGGTGGCCGGATAGATATTGAGCGAAGGGAGCTGGGGACCAAGGTTGGGCACCTGGAAACCCGCCACGCTATTGACAATAACCACGTGACCTTCGGATCCCCGATTTCTCATCGAATGAAAGGCCTCGCGAACGCAGTAAACAGTGCCCATAATGTTTGTCTCTATGGTGGACCTCATAGCGGCACCGTCTTTCCGCTCACTGAGTTCTCCGGTGCCTATAATACCGGCATTGCTTACCAAGACGTCCACACCTCCTAAATTCTGGCTTGTCCAGTCGAAGGCTTTTAGTACCTGATCCTCCTGCGTAATATCGCATTTGATTGAATGCAACCGGGACTGCTGTTCGGGACTCAGTTCACTACGGAGCTGCTCCACTCGCTCCTGTCGCCTTGCCAGGCCCACAACTACCATTCCTGCCCCGATTAGAGTCCTGGTGCAAGCCGCACCAATTCCGGCACTGGCTCCGCTAACCACGGCGACTTTGTTGCACCAGCGCTCCATATGATACCTTTCAACCGAGGTCTAAAACTTGAGTGACTGGCCGCTGGGCTTCTAATCGTTAAAGAACACAACCACCTTATGAAGAAGCCATAGCAATAAACACACTATTGATTGCTGCGAGTTCGCGCCGCAAAGTGGGTCACTTCAAATGACTCCGCTGTTGACTTTTAGGAACTACGTTAGATTAGCGATAAAATACCAAACAAAGCTTTGAACTAACGCTACACCTCATTAACCTAAGGTTAAGTTGCCGTTGAGGTTAAGCGAAATTCAAACTGAATATCACTTAATATTGCTAGAAAATTAAAACAATATATTTTGATTGTCCAATTAGTTACTAAAAGTTTATTCTGCAAACTCCCCAGCTTTATATTGTATCTTAGACGTTGTTTGTAGCTTTCCACTCCTTGACTCGCTTCTGAAGAACCAGTAACCGACTTTTAAGATCTTCAGTTACATTTGGGTTGTTTTTCGCCACTGTTCTGTATGGTTGAATCATTGATAGTTTCAAGGGATTAAGTCTTTTTCCTGGAGTTGGCCGCTCAATCTTGGTGATACGAGGCTGTTGTTCAGAAATAGGCATCTTGAGCGGGTTTGGAATCTTAAGCATAATTTTGAATTGTATGCGTTCCAAAAGCCACTATAATTACTGATGATTTATGATATAGGTTATTTGCAAAATATTTTTTAAAAAATTTTAAATGCCGAGGCTAAGACTAATGAGGTGAAGTGCTTAGCAAAACCTACTTTGACTTGCATATATATAAATTTAGATATAGGCAGAACATGTTTACAATAAGTGTGAATGGATAAGAACTACCAAAAGCGGTCCCATCCATATAATTTAATCCAAAAACATTTGAATTCATCAATTACAAAGATAATTTTACAACAACTTCGAGGTCTAAAAAAACTTCAACTGGTGGAGTTGTTTTGTTGCTCGTAGGTGCTATTGTCTGAAAACGGTTCCATATGGCTGGAGATGGTGCTAGTGATCAAATAAGAGTAACGAACATTGCGCCCCCATCTATGGGTTTCTCTTTTTCCAGTCTCTGTTTTAAAATTTTTGGTGGATGGACAGTGTTTTCAGTTTTGTTTTGCTAAGCTAAGCGAGACGCTTGAAAAGTTTCGATGAGAGTAACCCATAGAGGGGTTCGTAGAGAGTTTTAAATGTATTCTCTGTGGTCTCTTACTTTCGCTGCTTTGAACTTGCCACAGAATGTTGCCTCTCCCAACAGTTCAGTTAAAATTTTACTGTCTACGGTGCCGGATCGAGTAAAAGCGAGTTTAAATACGTTTTATAAGTTTAGGCTTTGGAGTATATGCATACCCACATAATTGAGCATGCAGTGCACTGCCCTTACTGATCGCTGTCCATGTCGCAATTATTGCATTTCGTCATAACAGATTTGGTTCTAATTTATTTAAAAAAGACCACGCCCGCTTTAATATAAACATGGGCTGCTGTTTTAATTATAAATTGGTACTCAATCTATGTAACTTTCTGTTTTTGGTGAGTTGAAGTGAAAGTTTCATTGGTTCCTCCGTTTGGAATCCTTCTCCGGTGAATCCTGTAAATCATATTTGATGTTAACTATTTTTTTAGATATGTGGCTTGCTGCTGATTGCATCAGGCTTGTATATCTTTTCGGATAACAAGCGCATTCTTCTCTCAAGGCTTTTGGCTGCCTCCAGCGATCGGTTGAGCTCACTTCCCCAGCCCTTGCTGTTCTATATAGCCCTGGGCGTGGCCATTGCCGGATTTGTGGCCACTCTGGCTGCGGTCGTGGGTTTCTGGGCCAGCTGTCTACACACCTACTGCTTCCTGACCATATACTTCCTGAGCGTTGTGGTGCTGCTTTTGACCGAATCGGTTTTGTGCCTGGCCATTACATTATGGCCCCATTGCCTGGGAATTAGCCTGGATGAGAGTCAAATGGTGCGATCCTTGCAGGTGAACTATGGAGTTCCTGGACAGGAACAGTTCACCAATGCCATGGATTTGGCACAGGCACGTTTCGGCTGCTGCGGGATGAAGACTTCCCTGGACTACGACACATCATTGTGGCGATTGCAGGGCTATGGACAAAGAAATTGGCCAGTTCCTCTCAGCTGTTGTGTGCTGGAAAATTCGGAACACCCGTTATCATTTCTGGATCCCAAGCCGGCCAATGAGTCCATGTGCCAGTCTCTAGAGCGATTATCCTACGAAAGGGAGCGCAACACAGAGTCCTGTCTCCCCCATCTGGACAACTGGTACCGGGAACAGTATAGCGTCTTCCTTGGTGGCAGTCTAATTTTGGCCCTCATTGAGTTCTGTGTCCTGCTGGCAATTATCATGAGCTGCACTGGCTTGGCCTCAAAACGGGCCAGACTCAAGAAACCCACTCAGGAAAGAAGAGGTCAAAAGGTGAAGTCTCGACAAACTCTGATAGAAAACATATACGAACCCGAGGTGGAACTCAGGGAAAATTCCAGTCACAGTATCGAAGGAATATATCTGGGACCAGCTAGCCGGCATGTCAGCAGTGAGGATTTCAAAGAGCTGTACATTAAGCCGAGGGACCTGTACAGACAACACCATTTGGGCACAGGAAAACCCATTCCTGTCGACCGTCCACCGCAAATGAGAAATTATTTGGTGTAAACTTTTACTGTCCATGGGTTAATATAAGAACTTAAGAGTTTTACGTACCTTTAAAAAAGTAATACCGCTCAATAATAATTAATAAGGTAAGTTAGTTGACAGAATAAGTGACTTGTATAAAATATTCTTTATTTAACTTTCGTGGTTACGGATATACAGTTCTAATTATCAGAATATATTTAATTTTAACTAGTACTTACTCTAATATGGTAGCTATATAACAAATTAATGAGAGAATTGTAAATTGTTTGATTTAGAGAAAAATTAAAATAAACGTTCGTTTTATTACAAAATTCCTAGAGCATCTATTAATTTTGTTCTTTTAGGAAAATACATTTTCATTGAAAAACTATATTTACAGTTTTTAAACATAATTATTTGATTTTTTGGAGGTCATGGGCCAAAACGAATTTTATGCTCCTCCAAAAACGTGGATACAGTGGCGCCCCCTATTGTTCAAGTAGATAGCAAATAGATGCACTGCTTACTATAACTTAAACTGCTTGAACCGATAACATTTAACGGTCTCGCGGTCCGTTGTGAATTCAAATCAAAAGACTTGCCTTGTCTTAAATTAAGTCTTTTATAGTCCAGCATTCAAGTTCAATGATAGTATGCATTCTTCTGCGTAGTACGTATTTCATTCATAGGCTGCTGCTAGACCAGATAATTTGAGTGGCGACGTAACACTAGATTGGAATTCCCCAAGGCAGCAAAGTCTTACCCCCCATGTGGACCGCCGTAAAGTTATGACATATATAGGTCCCGGAAGTGGCATTATCAACCAGGCATTGGCATCAGCATAAACTTGGCACAGTTATGGTACATTCGCGATGCTAATTTAAGCACAGCAACGCCGATAAGCTGAAGACGGTGCTTTTTTAATTGCGGATTCTGGATAAGTGGTGGGCTTGACCCTAACTTTTCAGAGTCGTTTGATAAAACAGCGTGGCCACCAGGCTATAAAAGGCGATCCCCAGCCATAGGCACCATTAGTCGCGATCGCGCTTCGAAATCGTCAAGTTCAGTGGATATAAATAATAACATATAAAGTGAAAAGTGCCTACAAGTGTTAATAGTCTGGAGCCAGATCTTCAGGAAGGACTAACAACTCAGCAGTGTCCTGGCAGTAATGGATTACCAGTGCTAACTATTAACAGGATAATCCTGTATATAAAAATTGAGCATAAAACGTACTTATTAGCCAAACAGAATGGCAAACAAAGTGATTTTCGTATCCTTGTGGCTGCTACTTATGTGCTCTGTGTGGGCCAAGGATGGAGACATTATAATGAGTGATGACGAGGATATAAAGTGAGTGGAACCGAATGTGGAAAATTATGTGAATTTAATCAATTAATGTGATTAGCAATGTACAATGGTGGATTGCCAAATTTATTATAATCATATTTACATTCAAAAACTTACTAAAATGCCACAAGTACAATAATTTTACTAATGGAATGTGATCTTTGTTTCTCCTTACAAAATTGTAACAAGTTTAAAAATAATGAAAAGTTTTGACATAAATTGAGTGAAGAAAAATGGTCTTTTTTGACATAAAATATATAAAAGTACATTATTTCAACTCCTTTCATAACTAATTTTATTTATGTACTAGACAGTCGCACGAAAAAAATATTTTTAAATTTGAGTTAAGAAGTCTAGAAACTTTTAAAAAATGCCAATTATATCAACCCTTGCCTTCGTTAAATAGTAAACTTATTTTTTAAAAGCAACCATAATAATAACGTATTCAAGATTTATTAAAGTTTTATAGAGTTTTAAATGAATGGCTTAGGTCAAAACTGACTTTAATTCCTAGGTTTCAATTAATATAAGTACTAGCATTTTACATCTAGCGAGGTCTAACAAAATGCATTCCTTTAAATATCCTTTTTATCCTAGTCCTTTAAATATGTCGTTGAAACTTAACTGCTCAAATGTATATATATATTTGGAATTAAAAATAAACTTTAAAAAACAAAAACGAAAAGATTTAAAATTCTTATCTGTTTAAAAATAAGCTTTGTGCCTTAGTAAACCCATATATTATTCGCAAATTTAGCCCGCTGGTCCAGGCCGCACCGGAAGCCGTCGATAAGGAGAGTGAACGCGACCAGCGCCACATTAGCTTCAACATCCTCCAAGCCCCCGCAGTTAGGTAATGATAAGTCGGAAGAAAGGGCGATAATTCGCCAAGTTCAGCGGGAATTATATAACTCGATTAATTGTGTTATGTTATAGTGCGAGATACAGTTACGGTGGTGGAGGCACTGGAGGTGGAGGATATAGCGGGAGTGGAGGATATGGTGGCAGTGGAGGATATCCCGGAAGTGGAGGATATCCCGGCAGTGGAGGATATGGCGGCAGCGCAGGATATGGCGGCGCTATAAAGACGTCTCATTCTGCTGGAGCTGGGTAAGCCTAATCTGCCAATCGGGTGAACTTTCTTCAAAACAACAATTTATTACAGTGGAGCATTTCTAACCAAGACCTTGGGAATGTTTGGCATTGGGAAGGGGTAAGTAGGAGCCATGAAGGTTATACAACCTAGTGTATCGTATCTTCTGTATTATATAGAAATCCTGGAAATTTCTACGGAGGTGGTGGTCAGTTTCTGGCAGCCTTTGGAAAGTGTTCGGCCATGCAACTGCCCACCAATGTTCAGTCCGAGTGCCACAATGGACGCTGCAAGGTCTTCTGCCCAGCTGGCTACAGTTTCGGCCAGGACACACAGTTCTTGGAGTTGTTCTGCAGCAATGATGGATGGATCATAGGCAATTCTGTGTACACAGAGGTGCCTCCTTGCCAAGCCCAATGCCAACCCAGATGTCAGAACAATGGTATATGCATCTCCGCAGGAGTTTGCCAGTGTCCGGAGAATTTCTATGGACCTTTCTGCCAGCAAAAGAAGTCAGTATGTGCTTCCCTTCCAAGTCCGCCAAAGAACTCCAAAGTGTCTTGCATGAATAAGTGAGTTCTTATACGATTATATGCGCTATGGGTCCCAAAAAATTACTTTCATTTCAGTATGTGCAATGCCGTGTGCATGAGAGGATTCCAGTTCCCAGATGGCAGTGGTATTACCAACATTGAATGCCGCAACGGCCAGTGGGTCCACACCAAAACAGGGTTGACCAAGGCCCCTGACTGTGCCCGTGGGTAGAGCCACTGAAAAGTTGGGACTCTTCTGATTTTAATTTAATCTTTCAGCTACTTGTTCGCCTGCCTGTCAGAACGGAGGTCAATGCATTAGCTTCAATGTCTGTGAATGCCCCAAGATGTTTCGGGGAGCCAATTGTCAATACAGTTAGTATATAATCTATAGGTTTTTTGCAAATAAGTACTTTGGGTACTCGACGAATAATACTCTTAGAGAACCACTCTCTGTTGAAATCGTATTTTGTATTATTTTTCTTTAATATTAAACACTTCAATTCATTATTACAATTCTACAGATATTAATGCATGCAGTGTGAATAATACAAACTTTAATGGCAACTATAAGTGTGCCTATGAAATGGAGGAGGCTCGTTGCACATTCAGTTGCCCCCAGGTAGCGGGATTAAAGATCGAAGGTCGCTTAGACATTGAGTACAAGTGTAGCTATCAGCAAGGACAGTATCTCCCTAAACCAATTCCAAAGTGCATATTTCGTAAGTTTCAATTATTTTTCTATGAATATAATAAGCTTCTTAACTATAAGGACGATTGAACATAGCACAAGCTATGCGACGTTGTTCTTGTCGTGCGTTATAAAAGTTATATTACCAAAATATAAAAAAAATTATTTTAAAAAAAATATTATTACAGCTTCTGGATATACCATTCGCTCGAAATCATCCATGCATGGTGTAATGCATAAGACAGGGATCTATCAACACGGTGTGAGTGGAGAAATGTCTTACGAAATCCAAACCGAACGGGAAAAGCTTTTGGCTTTGCTGGCGAAGTATCGAGATCTGGAAAGAAGAAGTGTAAGTTAATAGTAAATGTGCATAAAGTGGTCTCGACTTATACTAATTGAGTAATATTTAATTAGGAATGGTGGTCATCGGAGGAATCGGTTGTCACCCTCAGTAGTTATTCCCTCTACCAAAGCAACGACTTAGAAGTCGTTATTGACAAGACCCCGCGACCGGCTCTTTGTACTACTTGGGGTGGTATTAACATGAAGACCTTCGATGGTCTGGTCTTCAAGTAAGTGCAGGTGATAAAACTAAATGATTGGCACTTTTCAAATCATATATTCCCCACAGGGCTCCTCTTTCATGTTCCCACACGCTGGTTACAGACAAGGTTTCGGGTACTTTTGACATTATCCTGAAGGCTTGTCCTTATGGTTCCGGGTATGGTTGCGCCCACACCCTGAAAATTCTGTGGCAATCGGTTCTGTACACTTTCGAGAATCTAAGTAAGAGTCTATAAACAGAAGCGATCACTTAAAATGATGTACACCCAAACTTTTCTTACAGATGGTACCATGCAGCTGAGTACTCCCGTAAAAAAACTACCCATGCCCGTCCAGGTTATGGGCATGAAGGTCATGCCCGTGGCCCAGCATGTCCAGATCGACCTGGAGTCCGTTGGTCTGAAGCTGGATTGGGATCATCATCAGTATGTCGCCGTGCAGGCTGGCCCCCAGATGTGGGGAAAAGTGGGTGGTCTATGCGGATCCCTGGACGGTGATTACAACACGGACTTGTCCTCCAGAACGGGCAAAAAGTTGGCAACTGTAAAGGCCTTCGCAGATGCCTGGCGCGTCGAGGATCACAGTGATTTGTGCCAGGTGGAAAACAGTGCTGAGCTAGAATTTGGCATTGACTCCTGTGAGCAATCTAAGCTCCAAAAGGCTGTCTCCGTCTGCGAGCGTCTATTGGGCAACGAGAAGCTCGGGGATTGCATTAAGCCCTTCAACTACGACGCCTTGATCCGCACCTGCATGGCGGACTACTGCAATTGTGCCAATCGTGAGCATCCGGAAAGCTGCAATTGCGATGCCATCGCCATGTTGGCCAAGGAGTGCGCCTTCAAGGGCATCAAGCTGGAGCATGGATGGCGAAATCTGGAGATATGTCGTAAGTAAAACGGGATAATTATAAAAAAAATGAATATAATCTAATTATTCTCGTGCTCTTCAGCCATCAGCTGCGGTTTTGGACGCGTCTATCAGGCTTGCGGTCCCAATGTGGAACCCACCTGTGACACGGAACTGGCCATACCAGCCTCAAAGGGCTCCTGCAACGAGGGTTGCTTTTGTCCGGAAGGAACTGTCCAGTACAAGGAGGCCTGCATTACCCGTGAACTTTGCCCCTGCTCCCTGCGCGGCAAGGAGTTCAAGCCGGAGTCGACGGTCAAGAAAAATTGCAACACATGTACCTGTAAGAACGGTCAATGGCGTTGCACGGAGGATAAATGTGGCGCCCGCTGTGGGGCCATTGGAGATCCGCATTATCAGACGTTCGATGGCAAACGCTACGATTTCATGGGCAAGTGCTCGTACCATCTGCTGAAGACCGAAAATATGTCGGTGGAGGCGGAGAATGTGGCCTGTTCGGGAGCCGTTTCTGAGGGAATGAACTTCGCCGCTCCCGATGACCCATCGTGCACCAAGTCAGTGACCATCCGATTCGTCCTCCGCGATGGTACTCCATCGGTGATCAAGTTGGACCAGGGACTGACCACCGTCGTGAACGACAAACCGATTGTCAAGTTGCCCAAGATGCTGGGGCTGGGCGAGGTCCTCATCCGTCGGGCAAGTTCCACCTTCCTGACCGTGGAGTTTGCAGATGGCATTCGCGTCTGGTGGGATGGAGTTTCGCGGGTCTATATCGATGCCCCTCCCAGTTTGCGTGGCCAAACGCAGGGTCTGTGCGGAACCTTCAACTCGAACACACAGGATGACTTCCTAACACCAGAGGGCGATGTGGAGACGGCTGTAGAGCCTTTTGCCGACAAGTGGCGCACCAAGGACACTTGCGATTTCAAGGCCGAAACCCATCAGGGCCCTCATCCCTGCACTCTAAGTCCGGAGAAAAAAGCTCAGGCGGAGAAGTACTGCGACTGGATTCTGCAGGACATCTTCCAGGACTGCCATTTTCTGGTCGAACCGGAGCAGTTCTACGAGGATTGCCTGTACGACACCTGTGCCTGCAAGGACGATCTGTCCAAGTGCTTCTGCCCCATCCTGTCGGCCTACGGTACCGAATGCATGCGACAGGGTGTTAAGACGGGCTGGCGCATGACGGTCAAGGAATGCGGTGAGTTTTATAAGCCTTAGTCCTTGAACAAAACTGAGCCCATATTTAATACAACTTATTCCATTGTACTCCTTCCCCAGCTGTGAAATGTCCCATGGGCCAGATCTACGACGAGTGCGGCGACGGATGCGCCTTGTCCTGTGACGATCTTCCTGGCAAAGGATCCTGCAAGCGGGAGTGCGTTGAGGGGTGTCGCTGCCCCCATGGCGAATATGTCAACGAGGAGGGTGAATGTGTGCCCAAGCAGAAGTGCCATTGCAACTTTGATGGAATGTCCTTCCGGCCGGGCTACAAAGAGGTGCGGCCAGGACAGAAGTTCCTGGATCTCTGCACCTGTACAGATGGTGTGTGGGATTGCCAGGACGCGGAGCCAGGTGACAAGGATAAATATCCACCCTCATCGGAACTGCGCACGAAATGTGCCAAGCAACCTTTCGCCGAGTTCACAAAATGTGCACCCAAGGAGCCAAAAACGTGCAAGAACATGGACAAGTATGTGGCTGATTCTTCGGACTGTCTTCCCGGATGCGTTTGTATGGAGGGTTATGTCTATGATACCTCCCGCCTGACCTGCGTCCAGCCCTCCAACTGTTCCTGTCATCATGCCGGCAAAAGCTACGATGACGGCGAGAAGATCAAGGAGGACTGTAATCTTTGCGAGTGCCAGGCAGGCAACTGGAAATGCTCGAAGAATGGCTGCGAGTCCACGTGCAGCGTCTGGGGCGATTCCCATTTCACCAGCTTCGATGGCCATGACTTTGACTTCCAGGGAGCCTGCGACTATGTTCTGGCCAAGGGAGTTTTCGACAATGGTGATGGCTTCAGCATAACCATCCAGAATGTTCTATGTGGCACCATGGGTGTGACTTGCTCCAAGTCACTGGAAATCACACTGACTGGCCATGCTGAAGAGTCCCTGCTTTTGAGCGCGGATTCTGCTTACAGCATCGATCCCAACAAGACTCCTATTAAGAGTGAGTATATACCATTTTATATTACATCTTAAGTGATATCTATTTTATATTTCCCTAGAACTTCGTGATAGTGTCAATTCGAAAGGTCACAATGCCTTCCACATCTACAAAGCTGGAGTCTTCGTTGTGGTGGAAGTGATTCCCCTTAAATTGCAAGTGAAATGGGACGAGGGAACTCGGGTTTACGTAAAGCTGGGCAATGAGTGGCGTCAGAAAGTCAGTGGTTTGTGCGGCAACTATAATGGCAATAGTCTGGATGATATGCAAACTCCCTCGCTGGGATTGGAGACTAGTCCCATGCTTTTTGGCCATGCCTGGAAATTGCAACCCCACTGCTCGGCTCCGGTGGCTCCCATCGACGCCTGCAAACAGCATCCCGAGCGTGAGACCTGGGCTCAACTGAAGTGCGGAGCTCTAAAGTCGGATCTGTTCAAGGAGTGCCATGCCGAGGTCCCCCTGGAGCGTTACTGGAAGCGCTGCATCTTCGACACCTGTGCCTGCGATCAGGGCGGCGACTGCGAGTGCCTGTGCACCGCCATGGCAGCCTACGCGGATGCCTGTGCCCAAAAGGGAATCAATATTCGATGGAGGTCCCAGCATTTCTGCCGTTAGTAATTCAGTTTGAATTGACTTTCTTTTAATTTTATACTTTATATAATACTTTATTTCAACCTGAACCGTTTACTTGTTTTACATTTAGCCATGCAATGTGATCCCCACTGCTCGGACTACAAGGCCTGTACCCCAGCTTGTGCTGTGGAGACTTGTGACAACTTCCTCGATCAGGGAATCGCAGAGCGCATGTGCAACCGGGAGAACTGTCTGGAGGGTTGCCACATCAAGCCTTGCGAGGATGGATTCATCTATCTGAACGACACCTATAGGGATTGTGTACCAAAGGCCGACTGCAAGCCCATTTGCATGGTGAGGGAGGGCAAGACCTTCTACGAGGGTGACATTACCTTCACGGACTCATGTGCCACCTGCCGATGCTCCAAGCGCAAGGAGATTTGCAGCGGAGTAAAATGCGATGTTCCCCTGACGACAGCACATCCGGCTCCCCTCATCGAGGGCACCACAGCACCAACTCCTATGGCCACCCAAAATCAGACCAAGTGCGTCAAGGGATGGACACGATGGTGCGACAAGGATCGGGATGCCTCGGATAAGAGTGTGCGGCTGAATGATGAGGAGAAGGTGCCTCGTTACGATCGTATGGAGAATGTCTATGGAACATGTCTGAAACAATTTATGACCAAGGTGGAGTGCAGGGTGAAGGGAACCCATGAAGCCCCTGAACAAATGGACGAGAATGTGATTTGCAATCTGGAGGAGGGTTTGAGGTGCATTGGCAAGTGCCACGATTATGAGCTGCGTGCCTTTTGCCAGTGCGATGAGGAGCAAGTTCCTGATTTGCCCAAACCCACCGAGAAACCACAACTCGGCCTGGCCTGCGATGCAGGGATTGTGGAGTACAAAGAATTCCCTGGAGATTGCCACAAGTTCCTGCACTGCCAGCCCAAAGGAGTCGAGGGTGGTTGGATCTATGTGGAGCAAACCTGCGGGGAGTACATGATGTTTAACCCCACTATGTTTATATGTGATCACATAGCCACTGTCTCAGAAATAAAGCCCAGCTGCGGCGTGAAACCCAAACCACAACCTGAGCCCGAACCCATTAAACAATGTCCTCCCGGCAAAGTAAAGTCAGATTGTGCCAATCAATGTGAACACACCTGTCATTATTATGGCAGCATCTTGAAGAAGCGTGGTCTCTGCCAGATCGGCGAGCACTGTAAGCCAGGTTGTGTGGATGAACTCCGACCAGATTGTCCTAAACTTGGAAAGTTCTGGCGAGATGAGGACACCTGTGTTCATGCCGATGAATGTCCTTGTATGGACAAGGCTGAGCACTACGTTCAGCCTCACAAACCCGTGATCGGGGAGTTTGAGGTATGCCAGTGCATCGACAATTCCTATACCTGTGTGCCCAATAAACCGGAACCCGTTCCCAAGGAAGATGGTTTGTAACTGGCTAAAAATCATATATCATATATAATATTCAATGCTTTTTTTAAGATGGTGAAAGGGATGTGTTACCTCTGGTTCCCATTTTGCCTGTTACCCTCACCCCACCTCTACAGTGTGCCCCAGAACGGTGAGAAATCCCTATCATTATTAGAATCCCCAGCCAGCTAAGATATTTTCCTTTTCAGCCTCATTTCCAAGATAGAAAACTCGGAAAATTCTGAGCCTGACAGCATTTTCAACGCAAGTTCTCAGCTGGCACCCGAACACGGCGCGAAAATGGCTCGTCTGACCAAGGATCATCCGAAGGGCAGCTGGTCCCCCAGCATAAACGATCAAATGCAATATCTGGAACTGAACTTTGGAAAGCCAGAACCCTTCTACGGTGTGATAATGGCCGGCAGCCCTGATTTCGATAACTACGTTACACTTTTTAAGGTGAGTCCATCCTTACAATGTAAATAAATCCTATTTTTTATTGATTTCAATTACAGATCCTTCACAGCCATGATGGAATCGCTTATCATTATCTGGTGGACGAAACAGAAAAACCTCAGATGTTCAATGGTCCCTTGGATTCACGGGCTCCAGTACAGACTCTATTTAAGATTCCCATCGAAGCGAGCTCTCTTCGCATTTATCCCCTTAAATGGCACGGTTCTATCGCCATGCGTGTGGAACTGCTGGTATGCGGAGATAAGGTGGCACCTACACCATTGCCCACTGTTCCAACAAGCCCACCCATAACCGAGAGCCCAGCTAAATTGGTGGATCAAGAATGCATCGATCTCATGGGAGTGGATGAGGGTAAGATGCATCAGGACCAGGTGCAATCGAGCAGTTTGTGGCAGCAATCCAAACTTGGCAAGAAACCACAGCTACTGGAATTGCTAAAATTGTCAACACCATTGGCTTGGCGTCCCCTGGCAAATAGTCAAAACCAGTTCATTGAGTTTGATTTCTTGGAGCCACGAAATATTTCTGGATTCGTAACCAAAGGTGGTCCGGATGGATGGGTAACTGGCTACAAGGTGATGTTCTCGAAGAAGAAACCCACCTGGAACACAGTACTCTCAACTAACGGACAGCCACGCATCTTCGAGGCCAATATCGATGCTGAGTCTGAGCGCAGACATCATTTTAAGAACCCTATACTGACGCAGTACATAAAGATTGTACCGGCTTACTGGGAGAGAAACATAAATATGCGCATTGAGCCCCTGGGATGCTTCTTACCATATCGTAAGTATTTGCTAACATAGGATCTCAGATAAGCGCGTCCCTAAAAGGATTTCGATCTCGCAAACACCACTTTCGCCTCGAAAAAACATATCAAGAATACGTTCGTCTCAATTTCAGAAGCGCTTTGACTCAAAAGTACTTAGGTCTTGATTTGAAGGACTTTTCTTCATAATAAGTGGGGAGATGAATTCTCAGATAGAGATCATTTGATCTCGCATTTTTTCCGTTCTCAATTTTTCTGGGTGTATATGTTTCGTATCCTTCTTATCCTTCTGAACAGCTGAAATTCAACGACAAGTGCCTGTGGAAGAGAGCAAGCCAACAAAGTGTAACATCTGTGATGGGGTCTCTACTCCCAGTTCGACCACCGTATGCCAGTGCCAGGATCAAGAATTCTGGAATGGCAGTGACTGCGTTCAACACAATCTCTGTCCTTGTATAGAGAACTATGTTAGCTATCCAATAGGTAGCAAGTTTGAGAACTCGGCCTGCGAGGATTGCGTCTGCGTGCTCGGTGGTCATAAGAATTGCAAGCCCAAGAAGTGCCCGCCCTGTCAGGATCCCAAATTGCGGCCTGTGATTACCAGCGACTGTTTCTGTAAATGCGAGGCCTGTCCCAAACACCAAAGATTGTGCCCATCCAGTGGAGATTGCATTCCCGAGGTGCTTTGGTGCAACGGAGTGAGGGATTGTGCTGACGATGAGGACTCCAGCTGCAGTGACTCCTTTACGGTGGAGCCCGAATTCGAACATAAAAAGAATGAGTGTAAGTTTAAGCTGGGTAAACCATAATACCATATGATCTGTATAATATATTTGTATATTCTTCTCCAGCTGAGATCATCACATGTCCCGTGCCCATTTGCCCGCCTCAAATGACGATCAGAATAACCGAAAAGAAGTCTAGAAAAATGTCAAAGATGTTCACCTTCTCAAAGCAGGTGTCGATAGTGGACGATGGAACGACCATCACCAAGACCAAGTTCATCTCGTCCAACGAACAAATTCTGGCAATGCCCAGCCAGGAATTGGACTTCCAACTGGAGGAGCAGTGCGACGAGTTTACATGTGTACCCACTCCCAACAAGCAAGTGAACAAGACCGAGACAATCACATGTACGGAACCCAAATGTCCTGAGAAATACGATGTGGAGCTGGACATGAGTGCGGCTAAGGTGGGTGACTGCATGAGATACGCCTGTGTCCTTCGACCAAACAAAGATGATGTATGTGAGATTAGCGGCAAGAGTTTCACCACCTTCGATGGAACTGTTTTCAAATATGGACCCTGCAGCCACATCCTGGCCAGAGATATTCACAAGAGCAGTTGGTCTATATCGGGTAGGATTTATTACTTAACTTCTTTACTGTCCTACCACTTATGTATTTCATATTTTTCCAGTCCATCAGCAATGTACCGATGAGAGCCGCAAGGTTTGCCACAAAGTGATCACCATTCAGGACACTGAGGCGGGGAACGAGTTGATTCTTTTGCCCCATCTAAAGCTCAAGTTCAATGGCTTCGAGTTCACAGTTCAGCAACTGATCAATTCACCGATTTGCAAGGCTTCCTTCGTGGTTTCCCAGCCGGGCAAGACCCTACTGGCCGTATCCACTAAATATGGTTTCTGGGTACAGCTCGATGACATCGGAATCGTCAAGGTTGGCATCTCATCCAAATTTAAGCGCACTGTCGACGGTCTGTGTGGCTACTACAATGGAAACCCAAAGGATGACAAGAGATCGCCGGAGGGTGAAATTATTCCGAATACTGAGAAGTTCGGCGACAGTTGGTATGACAAACGGATTCCCAAGAACCAGTGTGGAGATCTCAAGTGCTCCAGGGATATGCAGGCTAAGGCTTTGCAGCTGTGTAATATCATCCAGTAAGTAACTAATAGAACCCAGCTTGAATCAACTGTGTTCAAGACAATTTATGTGTAATTCCAATACTCAAGATTTTCAGAGATTTGATATATGGCCGTTTTTCTCCACAGTCATCCAACCTTTGCCCGGTGCCACAAGGCCGTTAATTACAAGCAGTTCCTTAACAATTACTGCCTAGAAGCTGCCTGCAATTGCATGATGGCCAACAATGGGGATCCAGCGGCCTGCAAGTGCAACATCTTGGAGAGCTTTGTGAAGAAGTGCCTCAGCGTAAATCCGCTGGTGCAGTTGACCACTTGGCGAGCCGTTGCCCAATGCGAGATCAATTGTCCTGCGCCGTTGGTTCATACAGACTGTTATAAGCGACGCTGTGAGCCATCCTGCGACAATGTTCACGGGGACGACTGTCCGGTGCTTCCAGATGCCTGCTTCCCGGGATGCTATTGTCCAGAGGGAACAGTTCGTAAGGGTCCCAACTGCGTACCCATTTCGGAATGTAAGGATTGTGTGTGCAACGCGTTGGGTGCCTCCAAGTACATGACCTACGACCGCAAGAGCTTCAGCTTCAATGGAAACTGCACATACCTTCTGTCGCGAGATGTGGTTCTCCCTGGTGTCCACACGTTCCAGGTGTACGTCAGCATGGATGACTGCAAGAAGTTGGGGCAGCCCACTCCCGTGGAGGGCGGCAGCTGCGCCAAATCCCTGCACATCCTCAATGGTGATCATGTGATTCATGTCCAGCGCGTTCCAGAGAAACCGAAGTCGCTACAGGTCCTGGTCGATGGATTCGAAGTTAAGAAGATACCGTACAAGGATAGTTGGATTAGTCTGCGGCAGGTGGTGGGCAAGGAATTGGTCCTTTCCCTTCCCGAATCCCATGTGGAGCTGACTGCCTCCTTTGAAGATCTGATCTTCTCCTTGGGCGTACCAAGTATCAAGTATGGCAGCAAGATGGAGGGACTTTGTGGCGATTGTAATGGCAATGCGGCCAATGATCTTCAGGCTAATCCGGCAAAGAAGAAAGCCGGGCTAGATGTGATCCAAAGCTGGCAAGCGGATGAACCCAAGTTGGGTTTGGTGGAAGAGTGTCTTAGTGAGAATGTGCCCAAGGAGCATTGCATTCCCCTGCCGCCTGAAAAGGATCCCTGCCTGCAATTCTACAATGCAGAGCTGTTTGGCAAGTGTCCTTTGGCGGTGGATCCCATTTCCTATGTCTCCGCCTGTCAGCAGGACATCTGCAAGCCTGGCAACACCCAGCAAGGAGTCTGCGTGGCCTTGGCTGCTTATGCCAAGGAGTGCAACCAGCATGGCATATGCACCAATTGGAGGAGGCCCCAGCTCTGTCCCTATGAGTGCCCAAGTGATATGGTCTACGAGCCATGTGGTTGTGCCAAAAACTGTGATACCATTAAGGCCATGTCTGAATTCGATGCAGTGAGTCTTAAAAGCCAGGCGGTGATTCACACCGTTAAGAGTGACGAAATGTGTTTGAGCTCGGAGCGTTTTGAGGGCTGTTTCTGTCCCCCTGGAAAGGTAATGGATGGTGGCAAGTGTGTCCCTGAGATAGCCTGCTCGAAATGCGATGATGGAATTCATTTACCTAACGACAAATGGCAGAAGGATAAATGCACCGAATGCCAGTGCGATCAGGGAGGAAAGACCTCTTGTGTGGAGAGGAAGTGCCAGGTGGAGGAGAATATCTGTGCCGAGGGCTACAAGCCAGAGACAATTGTCAGCGTGGAGGAATGCTGCCCAAGATATCGATGTGTTCCAGAGACCAAGAACCCCACCAAGCAGTGTCTGGCTCCTCTAATGCCCATCTGTGGTCCTGGACAGTTTAAGAAACAGAAGATGGATGTTAATGGCTGTGCCCAGTACATATGCGGTAAGTTAGTATCGCTACAGATAAGATCTCAAATCAATCTTAACTGCTTTTAGAGTGCAAACCCAAGGATGAGTGTGAGATTGTCAAGCTTCGAGAATTGCTACCAGGCGAAGTGGTTGTCAAGGTTGAAGAAGGTTGTTGTCCCACTCAGAGCATTGAATGTAAACCACAGTTGTGTCCCCAACCACCTGTTAACTGTCAAGAGCGATTCTACGAGGTCAAGACCACCAAGGAAGGCGGAGCATGTTGCCCCAAACACACATGTGGTATGCAAGGGATCGTTTATGATACAATTTCCTATCTTTAAAAATACCCATATTATTTTTCAGTACCTCCCAAGGACCTGTGCATTGTTCAATATGAGCTCGAGGAGTCCTCTAAGTTCACCAAGCAGGTTGGGGATAGATGGACGCATGCCAAGGATGTTTGTAAGCAGGAGACATGTTCTTATGGTCCCGATGGCAATGCCCAGGTGGTTAGCACCTTGGAGCAGTGCATTACAGACTGTGCCCCAGGATTCAGCTATCAGAACTCGGACAAGACCAAGTGCTGTGGAAAATGTGTCCAGACATCTTGCATTTTTGAGCAAAAGCTATATGAAGTCAATGCCATTTGGAAATCGGTTGATAATTGCACTACCTATAGTTGCCTGAAGAAGGATGATCAGTTTTTGGTTACCACCTCAAATGAAGTGTGTCCTGATGTTGGTAATTGCCTTTCCCACTTGTTGTACCAAGATGGCTGCTGTCAGCGATGCAAATTGGAGCCACTTATTGAGGATAAATGTAAGTAGATTCCTAATTCCTTAGATCGATCTAAAAAGATTCTTCGGTTTATGCAGCAACTTGCCTACCTGTTTCTTTGGCTGAGTCACACACTAAGGAGATACTCAAGTTCCCGGTGCAAGGACATGGATCCTGTGTGAATGCCGAACCTATTCAAGGCTTCACCGACTGCGAGGGTGCCTGTTCCTCTGGTTCCAAGTACAATACAATCACCGACATGCACGAAAAGTATTGTACCTGCTGCAGCATTAAATCCTATCATCCGATCTCAGTGAAAATGATTTGTGAGGATGGCCACACGTTTACACAGAAGGTATAGGAGTATCATTTAAAATTAATCAACAAATTAAAATATATTTTTATTTCAGCACGAGGTGCCTTCCAATTGTGGCTGCTCGCCGTGTTCGGAATTCTCGGATGCCGTGATCGATGTGCGAATGCAGCCGGATGTGCAGTCCCCACTTCTGCACTTACTTGGCAACCACGGGCACTAACAAATAATCGATTTTCTGGGAAAATTATTTAATTAGTTTTAGGCAAAGCGAACATTTAAAATAAAAATTTGAAAAAAATCAAACTGGTTTTAACAATGGGTTAATCCTCAAAAATATTATCAGCTCGCTAACCGAAGAAAAGGGTTGCATACTCATAGGCTTATTGTTTATATACGGAAACGCAATTGAAATTCACATGGACGGACTGAAACACGGACAAAATTGAAAAGATCCCCGATCAAGAAAATATACTTTCATATACATATAACTTGAAGAGTCTGAAACGTTTTCTTTTTTTTTTAGTCTAAGAGTACAGAAACCATGTAACAAATTGAAACATCGTAAGATTACAAAATATACGTAACTTTTTTAATAACATTTTTTAACATAATATACTTAATATAGTCAAAACTGTATATATACATATTACAATGGAAGAAATTCGTGTGGGGCTCCCTACGTTTCTAGATACTAGAAGATATTTGACGTACAGAATAATGGTTATACAGCGTAAAATATATATATGTAGATTACGGATAAATGGCACTAATGCTAATCAAATCAAAATTTTGGCATTACAGCTAAACAAATCAAAATTTTTGAGAGAATAGGGGGGTCAATGCTAAATGGACAAGGGACAAAAGGACATTAAGGGGATCATGGAATAATTTAAATATCCTTGGTGGCTAAAGCTATTTTGTGCCCGGGCGGAGAGGCGTTGGTGGTACTGATGGTGGCATTGGCCAACCAGCAGGCACTGCCTCAGACGGACTTGATGAGGCGATCTTGTCGCTCGAAGAGTTTCGTCTTGTTGGCCAGCGTTTCGGCGGCGGTGGCGATGACGCCACTGGTGGCAGCCATGGCAGCGGAGGCGGCACTGGTCAGTCGATCCTGCATCACGGCGGTCAGGCACTCCCTGAAGGCCAGGAGGAACTCATCGGCATTCTCCCGGCTGAAGCACATCGGAGGCTTTAGCTTGATCACGTTGTCGTTGGGACCGTCGGAGGAGACGAGCACCCGGTGGAGCTGCTTCATCCGGTTAACCACCCAGTGGGCGGCCTTCTTGTCCGGAATCCGCTCCTCCCGCGACTGAACCAGCTCGATGCCCACAAAGAGTCCTGCGCCGCGAACATCACCGATGCATTCAAAGTCCTGCTTCAGCCGATTGCACTCCTCCAAGAGATAATCTCCCAAGACCAGAGCATTCTGCTGCAGACCCTCCTGATCGATGACACGCATCACGGCATTGGCAATCGCACAAGACACCGGATTGCCGCCATAGGTATTGAAGTAGGCCACTCCGGTGGCATGGAAAGCCTTGGCGATTTCCGGGGTGGTGACCACTGCACCCACCGGATGACCATTGCCCATGGGCTTAGCCACGCACACGATGTCGGGGATGACGTTCTGGGTCTCAAAGGCCCAGTAGTGGCTGCCCACGCGTCCGAATCCCACCTGGACTTCATCGGCGATGCAAACGCCACCGGCGGAGCGTACTGCCTCGTATACGGCCTGGAAATATCCAGCTGGTGGCAAAATCTGGCCACCACAGCTTTGGAGACTCTCGGCAATGAAGGCTGCCACGCCCTGGCCCTTGGCCAACTGCTTCTGGCAGATCTCCTCAATGGGCTGGGCATACAGTGCACCCATATCCGCATCCGGATACATCTTGTCGGTGAACTTGCCGCCATAGATATCCGGGCACGGAGCCACATGCACGTAGTCGGGCTTGACCTCGCCACCAGGCTGGTTGAACTTGTATGGTGACACCTCCATCACCGACTGCAAGTGACCATGGTAGGCACTATAAGAAAAAAGAAAATTAAAGATCAGTAAGTTTGCTTAAATAAAATTTAATATATTTTAGTATTGAAGTAAGAAAAGAAACTTACTGGTCAAGAGTAATGACATCCTGGCGCTTTGTAAAGTTACGTGCCAGACGAAGGGCCAGGTCATTGGCCTCCGATCCGGAATTGACGAAGAAGCACACGGACAATGGCTCCGGCATTTTGCTGGTCAGAGTACGGGCACATTGGACCAGCTCATCGTGGAGAAAGCGGTTATTGGTCGAGATGGTGGCCATCTGCAGGGCTCCAGCACGAACCACCTCAGGATGACAATGACCCACTGCAAGAAAGGAAAGTGAAATGTAAATTTATATTTTTGTATCATATACATCAAAAGTGGTTTATAAATATCTTAGATTTAAACCACAAAAAATAACTGCATTTTAAGATTAAGCATACAACTTAACTAATTCAGGAAACGGAAGAAGAAAAGAAAGCCGCTTAAAATATATTTAAATGGTTATCTTAGGTTTTGATCTAATCATTAAAAGTCTTAAAGAGTGAAGTTTAAATTTAGCAAACTCATAAAGAATATAATGTTATGACGTTTTTGGGTACTTTTGCACTTAATATTTAATGATGAGCCACTAAACTATAAGTGCCCAAATTGGAAATCATTCCAATAAATCTTTTAATATTACCAATAATTTTAACAGTGAAATCAGGCACGTGTAGGGCACCATCAGTCAAACTTATGGTGCTGAAAACCCCCAGAAATAATTATTTTGTTGGTGGTCGTCAACTTGAAGTGTCGATTATCAAATCTTATTTATAGGTCTGCCAACTAGCGATTAGCTTGGGCAAACTTCACCCACTTAAGTACTGCCAGTCTTCGGGCGTGCCTAAAAATAAGAGAGTCGCGCACGTGATTTTCCTCCGCCCATTTTATTGCCCGGGCGTTTGCGCATCGCACCGCCTATAAGCAGGCGAATCCGACTCGGCACCGAGAATAAAACGCTTTCAGACAGGCCCGGATCCAATTGAAACGGCGTCGCCACCCATGAGTATATCACTTTTCCGTAGGCCCCGACTGATGGGCGATAAGCCCCGGACCCAGACCACTCCGCCACCGTCCACACGGGCAACAGATTGCGTCGTTTGGGGGTCAACTAATTCTAATTCTATCGCGTACTCTCATTAGTAGTATTTGGACTTGGACTCACGCCTTCTGATAAGACGTAGTGCTCGGCGAGCCAGAAATCACGTGAAGTTCACGCGATGCCTTCACGTTTCTAGTTTCTGTATCAGTGCCCTGAAATGCAGTATTATGTTCCCCTATTGCTGATTAGTTTTGCAAGTGACCATGGGGGAGTCTTTTGGCTTGGGTTTCTTATTTTCTTAAGTAGACAAGAGTACAGTTGTGTTGGGAAAGACTAGGTATTTACTAACTAAAGGTTACTAACTGAAGTGACATGAAGTTCCCAAGATATAAACAATCTTTTTTTAGAACTATGGGAATAATATCTCAGAACCTTCGTTATCAATACCTTTTTTTAATTATAAAGAATCTTGACTTAAGCTAAGTTTAAGTTCAAACTAAAAGTGGAATATTTTAATTATAATATCCTTAAAATAATCTTTAAATTAGAGCATTCCCCAGATGATCTTTATGTTCCCTACAAAGACAGCACACTTGTTTATTTATTTTTATTCGTTTTCCCTTTGTGTACCCAAAATGTGCGAATTTCCTAAGCACCTCGCGACATTGTCGCCAATCTACAAGTGGTCGCTATGACATGATCACTTCCACTTGCTCTTGCTTTTATATCGGCTGTTTGTACGAGTTCTCACAGCTCGGAGTGTTTTTCCGACTATCTGGTCAGAATTTTCCACTCGCAATGTGTGCCGAGTGGCACAGCTGATTGCTCAGATCTCATGGGGTAGGGGCACTAAGACAAATATTGGAACTAGACTACGGGCACAGAGCAATGGACGGTTGGATGGGCAGACTGTACGCCTTATAGATGTGGACTCTCCCCGGGGCGGTTCCTCCCCCTTTTTTCCTGCATTGTGCTTAGCCGCTATCTCGAGTACATTTCCATTCGCACGAGACGTTCACATGTTGCTGGTTCTCGGAGCCCCGGAGTAGAAAAGTAGCACGAGATTACGCGGAACGTGGTTCCAAGTTTCATAACATCTTGTTATTCAGATCGTAGATCGTCAACACGTGCACTCGACTCGTTATCTGGTTTATAGTGCCAGTTCCATGTTATGTTTGCTTGCGGACTGATTTCTTACTTTGTTATTGATGACTTATGGGTATAGCCGTCAGTTACGAGACTCAGCACGGGTATTAGAAATACTACGTTCTGGAGGTGGAGTGGCAAACTATCAGACGTCAGTTCGGGGTTGATTAAGTTTTGCGATCGTTCAAGAAATGTGCAAACGTCTAAGTGGGTCTCCAAATCAGAGGGATATATTACGATTACTTAGTGCTTAGTGGAGCAAATGGGGGACTATCAATTATTTCCAACTGATTTCTAGTTTAGAATTGACCCAGTTTTCATCTCATAAAAGTGGCCATTGTTTGAAAACAAGGTATCCATTTATTTATCTGATTAATGCTTCAAAAATATTTATGATCTATTCCATCCATTCACTTGATAACGCTAAAAGGGGCAAACATCATCAGGTGACTATCACTCAGTTGTAAACAACTTTACCATTTGCCCTGGGCATGATAACCCTTTGATTGGTTGATGAGCCCCCTTTTATAGGTAGGCAGAACCCAAAGGGACGCTATTATTTATTTGAAGAGCACAATGGCTGGCGTTATCAAGTCTCATTGGACTTCTAATTCTATTTCATGATTTTTCAGTGCATTCGCAATGCCAATGGCCTCAGCTTATCAGCAAGGGGTAGATCTAATTCGGAAAAACTAAATGAACAAAAGGCAAGCTTCATATAAATAGCTTGCACCTAAACTGATTAAAATAGATCGGCTGATTTGAAAATATTACGTTGTAATAATAGTAAGCTCTTTGCGATGGCACTGTATTAATATTAACTGTCCATTTCGGCTAAGGAAATTCCTGTCGACTCAACCTTGTAAATGGAAAATTCCGTTCTAGGAAGTGTTTTGGAAAAATACAAACAAGACGCAAACAATTTGAGCTACCTAGATTCCAGAGTAAGCAAATTGGCAAATTGGTTGCCGACGTCAATCTTCGTTGTTGTTGTTATTGTTGATATGGTTACACTGGATTTGACTGGCCCCCCATGATGATATATGTGCCCGTAATACGCGTTGTATATTTTATACGCAAATGGGCCCGTGGTCATTTGCTATTATTATTATTGTGATTGTCTCGATGACACTGTTGTCTTAATCACCAGTTATTGCTCTGCGGCTCTGTGTCGGGGCCCGAAATCTGAAATCAGAACCAAGTGGCCAGGCCCGCCCGCCTTATTCCCATTCACATTCCCATTATTCCCAGGCAGCATCTAAAATTCGCCCGGTGGGCGATGTGATAAGGCTGACTCAGTGGCAGAGGGCTTCTCAATCGGGGCCTGAACATGCCGCCGACGTCTGGCCCGCCACTCGTTCTATATCTATTTGTGCGGCCAACCTTGAACTTGTTGCCAAATGCGAGAGTCCGCCCATTCCTCTTCAAGTTCCCCAGTATGCTTTTTACTACTCGTATATGGTATGCACTTTGCAGCCCAGCGTTTTTGCCATTTGTTGGGCGTGTGCCGCTGCTAATCAGCATAAACAGAAATAGGATCTGTCGTCGACCAAGTGTCGACGTCCGGACGGTAGGTCCAAAATAATACGTCATCAGGCCCCGGTTCCAAATTTGCCGCCTAGGCAATCGATCGAGAGACCATAGCAACAATCTTAAAAAAACCCAACTGATTTTGAATATATAAGATTATAAGACTCAATTTTCAAATATTATTTTCATATTTTCTGTATCATACTAATTTTTAAGATCATCTTTCTAAAATATTATACCATCTTTAAAAATACAATATCTTAGTAATACTTATTTTTTCCATAAAATCCCTAAAAATTTGTCACTGTGATATTTTTTACTCTTAATATTAGTAATAGGTAGAGTCACTTACCATGAGCAACATTGTTGATGCAGTCCAGATACCGGGTGCCCTCCTCATCGAACATATATTGACCTTGGCCGCGTACAATTTTCAGGGGGTCAGAACGATAGAAAAGCTGACAGGCTTGCCTAGAGAGAAAAAATTAAAATGTATTAACTTGGTAATAGTTAAGTTTTAATAACACCCATAAAGTCCCAGAGACAGTGTAAAATGCAATGACGTATATGGCACTCTAGTTACACTATTAACCGGGGCCTATTTCAACAATTCACAACTATCTGCCTCAGCTGTGGCTATAATCACTAAGATTATTCCCGTGCCCACTCCCGAATTTAATGGTTATTGTATTTGTGTTTGCCAGACAAAAACAAGGCCTCTTGCCGTGTTTGATAAACATTTTATGGTTGACTTTAGGCAAACAAAGAAAACGGGGGTACAGCTGCTAACAATTTAACGGGGACAAATAAATGCACTTTGATCTTATAACTAAGGAAATTGCAAATCATTAAGAAGAGCAAAATTAAATTGTCCCTATAAAATTTTTACTTGTTGTTTGGGGAATCGAAAGTTTTCAATTTTTAGCTGACGTACTAAGTAAAAGTACAAAGTCATAAAAACAAACCCATATATTGTTCCTGTTTTTTTAATTTCTAGGTTTGTTAAATTACAACACTTTCCATAAAATGGGAAAGCGAAATTAAAAATTTGACCAACCTAATATTTTTTATTGACAATTTAGATAATGTGCCCCCAATCAATCCAAAATTGCTAATTAAATTCGATTAAGTGGTTTTCTGAAGCCTATATCAAGAAAAAACTCCTATTTTGACCTGTAAAACTTTTCAAATTATTTTTATAAGCCTTCCTAATATAGGGCTCCCATTACTTTGCAGTCAGGCGATAAAAATCAATAAAGCCAAAATCTAAAAAAGCCGCTCTGCTGCATGTTTTGGTTTTTCGGTGTGTGTTTTGTACTTTTTGTTTTATTATTTCTTTTTTTGGGGGCTGGGGGGCTGCTGTTGGCAACAGTGCCAAAAATACAAGAAAAGCGGGCTGGCTATTTTGTAGGGCGAGCAACAGAGAGGGAAGGCGATGAGTGGGCCGGGTGGGGGATGCCGCCTGACCTTGACAGCCACAGCGAATTCAAGGCAAGGTCGCAGGCTCACGACCCGGAGACCAGGGATTACGGATTACGGAACAAGGAACAAGGAGCAAGGACTACGGAAGGATATGACTTACCCGATGTGCTGGTTGCGCAGCTGGATGGTCTCCGATTTGCTTAGCTGCTCGCTGGCCACCAAGTTAAGTTGCTCGTTTGCGAAAGGCATTTTAAAGATATTTATTTATTTTTAATTTTGTTTTTGGTTATTTAAACTCGGCTAGGAAGCGCGCACTTTTTAAAATGAAAGTGATTTTTCTTTAGTTTGAAACTGAACCGGGTGTTTGGGCTGTATGTCCTGGCAGGATTTTCTGAACTCCTGGACAGTCGCTGGCAGGCACGGTCGCCTTTAACGTCTTGTTTGAAATTGTTGCCGAACCAAGTTTTGTTCTCGCTTATAAACACACAGTGCGGCATGTCTTGCCATCTCTCTCTGGGAATTCGAACTCGCTCGGTTCTATCGATAAGACGATTTTTCATCGCATATGAGAGCGTTAAGGCGCCATAGTTTGAAAAAATATTCGAATAAAATACTCAGAATACGTAATGTTACTGAAATATTTTGTAAAATATTGTTTATTGCTAATAAACTAGTTCACCATACCCATTTGAGATATTTTTCCATAGTTATCTTTGCTTACCCCAAATGATCTAAGGTTTCTGTTAGAAAATATCTATATTTTAGTATTTTTTGTTAAAAATCAAAACCTGAAATCTTTAGGATACCCATACCATCAAAAATAATATTAAATCAATGAAACAATTCCAACCCATCGGTTATATAAAAAAACGTTTTCTTTTTATTTTTCTTGTTTTTTGCTGTTTTTCTTTATGTATATGTAAATACCAAGGACAATATCATTTGTTTTTCACTTTGTTGTTTGCAATAATATAATTAATAATATAATATTAAATCAGCGCTTTTTGTGTTCATTTTCATTTCAATTTATGTATACCATTATCTTTTGCTATGCTAATGCCTTAGATTTGTTTTGTATTAATTTTGATAAATACAATTATTTTTATTAATGTTTCAATAAATTGTTGAATTATTTTTTAAATGTTTAACTTTATATTTGTTCATTTATAATTGTTCTTTACAATATACACAACTGAAATACCTTTATTGAAATTGTTTATATTTAAACACTAAGCACTAGTTTAGCTCGATCTTTTGCGTTTATGCCTGGTGTTATCGTTCCTAATTGTCATTTTGAATGGGTTTCGGAGGTGGAAATAAAATTGAAGTATGGGTCTTTCCAGGGGATTTTGTCTCGCAAGCAAAGCAAATTGGCTCTAAAAAGCAATGGAACGAATATCTAGGCGTATAGAACTTGTACACTATATATAAATATATTCTTTTGGGCATGAGAATTTTTCTATGTTTTGTTCGGTTTTGTGGTTCAGTGGTTCTTAAGGTGCTTCTTTATGTGTACTTTTCATTAGCATTCTCGATATAAGTATGTATGTATGATAAAAAATATAAAAGTGAGCATTTCTTGTTATGTATGTACTAGGTGGCACAGTTTGTTTTGGTTGTATTTGGTTATTAGTAGTATTTTTTGTGGTCTGGTCTGAATGCATTAAGGGTTTTTGGGGACTTGATATATATTTGTTGGGGCCCTTAAGGAGGATTAACTCAAAAGCGAGACCTGGAAATCATAAGAGTTCTTTTGTTAACCGGTAATATACACAATCATACACTTTATATGTGATATATCGATATATCTACAAGTTGGATTATCTCTGGTTAAAAGTCTAGCTCAATCTTAATCGTACAACAAGTTTGCTTCGGCTGAGGCTTTGCTATTCGGTAATATAGCTATCCATATTAACTATAACTAACTGCTATTGCTATTTACGATACGATATTTACGTGGTACATGGTTTGTGGATCTATATGGTATGGTACATATACGGTTCTATATGGTATTTATAAGCTTTCATTTCTTTCCCGTGTGATGCGGTTTCTGTTTGTTTTGGTTGAATGAGTTTAAATGCCGTTTACCCTTTCATTAGCATAGCATATAGATAGCCTTGTTGCTGTTTGTAATCATAGTTATATATATAGTTCTATACATATTAATTCACATAAATGGTATCATCATCCGAGTGTGTTTGCATGTGGGGGTATTGAAGTTGAAATTGAAATGGTTTCTTCATTTTGCTTAAAATTGCTTCTCATTGTCGTTTACAATTTGGATATAGTTTAGCATACGTTTTATATACGGTATATTTTTAATAAATATTATATTAAATAGATATTTATCTGGTAGTTCTCAAAGTTTAAGTTTAGCCTTCTCATCAAAATGTATCGCAATATACAAAGGCGTAAGTGCGTCCACAAGGCAACCCCCTTGATACTTTTCGTCACGCATAAACGTTGCAAAATGATTTTATAGTTTTTATAAATTTTTGAAAATTTAACTTGAGTTTTTTGGTTTTCTTAGATTTTTGTTTCATTCTTTTTGTGGTAAATTCACTAACAATAAGTAACAGCATAAGCTTCTTTGCTTGAATTTGGTTTTTAATTTTTACTTTTAGCTAAAAAATGTACATAACTGATATTCAGTAAAGCGTTTAATTACATAATAGTCAACAAAAATACAAGTACAATACCTCATATAACGATTCAATTTCAATTTTAATAATTTTGTATATTTACTTTCCACACAGACACATACATAAAGAGAGTTAATAAGAGAGAGTTAAGCAGAGGAATAGTCGTCGTTTCGTAGATTTGAGATGATAAAAACAAGCCCGGCATAGAAACCATGCCCTATACATATCATTAGACACAAAGTTAACTTTTTTGGGGGACTTAGGGTGAACAAATTGCTCTTGTGACATGCAAAAGTTTCATTTTAATTCCAAACACTATCACACACAACAAACGAAATCAACAAACTTGCCGAAACGATTGACTGAACGATTGACTGAATGAGTGAGTGACAGATATAATAGGTAGATCGTAGGTCGTAGATCGTATAATCGAAAGTGAAAGATAGAGAGAGCGAAAAATACGTTGGTTTTTTTTGTTTTTGATCTATAAAAAGGAATTCGTCTTTTGCTAATATTTTACACAATACGTATGAAGTTATAGTCAGCACAATCTGTTGTTCATCGTGCCTGTTTTTTAAGTTGTTATATAATTTTTTACTTGCTCGTGATCGCGCCCTGTCGGCTCGGCTCTTCCTGCTTCAACATCGTTTAACTTTTACTTAATGCCAATCAACCTCAAATTTTAAGCGTTAATTTCTCCTTGTCTCTACAGCGTTAATGTTATTTTTGCATTTTTAGTGGCAGAGCAGACATAGATGTCCTTCTGCCCTAGCAGTTTCATAATTCGTTTACCATTTTTTCAGGGTTGGAGTTGGTTTTGGGGATCGATTTGGGGTGCAAGGGATTTTCCTTAGTTATTTTGGTGGTGAGGAGAATACAATTTTGCAGCGGATTTTCCTGGTGTCGGCTTTTGCTCTTTAAAACATTTAACAAACATTCAAAAATTGTGCAGTGTGCAGTTTAAGTTGTACTAATAACAGGGATATGCCTTGCGGTGTTGTCAGATTGATCAAGGAATATGATGGATGGACTATAAATATAGTCTTGAAAAAAATTCCAAACATAAGAAAACTTCAGTCGATGTCAAAATGTAGAAACTTCGATTAACCTTACAACACTGCGGGTATATAATTTGATATTTTGGTTAAAATTTAGAATTGATGCGCTTTTTGGGCTAATTATTTCTGAGTGGGTGTTAGTGTAAGTGTTATCGTGTGTGTGTTTGTGGCTTCCTTCTTTAAATATATATTTATAGCTTTTTACATTTTTTGTGATTTAATTTTAAGATTATTTTTAATTTTTACAAATTATCTTTTTGCTTAGGTGGGCTTCATTTTTGTTTGTTGTTGGTATTTTTTTATAGTTTTCTTCAATTTGCTGCTGTAAATACAATCAATTTGGCAATATGCATGCGTGTGTGTGTGTGAGTGCCGTGCATGCGTGTATGTTTGTGTGTTAGTGTGTGTTTGAATCTAACAAAAGCGATAATTCGTTACTAGTTTTCTGGTTATTTTTATATTTTACAGTGTCTGTGCCTTTAATCTTTGTTTTCATATTTCATCTCTGCATCATCTTCTTCTTGCTTACTGTTTAAGGGATTTTTAGATATTTTACTTGTTCATTTTAAACATTTTAAGCTCTTGATTTTCTTAATGTATGCCTTATTGGGTTGTGGTTGCTTTTCCTTTGGGGGCTTTTGTGGGTTTATCATCAAATAACATTGCTCTTACAGTAATCTCGTGAACCAAAACTTGTTGTCTTGTCACCAGTTTAAACAAGTAATGACTAACGGTCTAAGCTACGTTGCTCGCTTGATAATCAATAGTAATTATAATCATACAATAATATGTTTTAGAGTTTACACAGATTTACACAATTCGACTAGCGCGTGGTTCGATAGAGGTTCTTAGGATACCTAAGGTCTGGATAGGTCTTGTCACTGGATATTCTAGTTGAGGATCGGAGTGGTTCTTGGTTCTAGTATTAGGATAGTTTCGTAGGGAGACACATATGCAGAACGGAAAGCCAAGTGAGGTAGAGAGATGCCCTGGTTTTTTTTTTACTTTAACCTCGGCAGTGTTAAAATTTTACATTTGATATTTCTGAAATTGTTTAATATATTTAACAAAAAGAGAAAAACTTATATAGGATTTCTTACAAACAGGTCTCATAGACTCCATTTTCTTTGAACATTCTTTTTTTTTGTTAGGGCATCTCTTCAGCTACAACAAATAAACACATTTCTAGGGGGCCTACTAAAGCGGGATATGGCGACTCATAGAATACAGTTTAATTAGGACAAAGCCGGAATATTTTTGGGTCAATTTTGTTTTTATATTCTGTCAAGCGCGTTGTGTTCGGTGAAGAAAGAGGCGTGCATGAGGGGCAGAGGTCTTATTTTATGTTTTAAACATAGGTAGCACAATTAAACTGTTTACTGATTGAATTGCTGTTGCAGTTTTGAAAGAATGTTTCCAAAAAATTGTTGCTCCAATTGCTAGAATTGCATTTCTTGACTCTTGTTTCTCGGTTTCTCCTTACTGGTAAACGGAATTATTATGAGATTTGTAGCTGTTGCTGCTGCTGTAGCGTTGGTGTTGCTGCTGTGATCCAGATGAATGATGATGATGGTGGTGGTGGTGTTGTTGGTGTTGCTGGTGTTGCTCGTGGTGGTCACGATGGTGTTGGTGATGGTGTTGTTCGTGGTGGTGGTGTTGTTCGTGTTCGTGTTCGTGTTGGTATTCCCGCTCGCGTTGTTCGCGTTGCTCGCGATAATGTTGCTGCCGTTCGCGATGATGTTGCTGCTGGTCGCGTTGGTGTTGCTGCTGGTCGCGTTGCTGCTGCTCGCGTTGTTCGCGTTGCAGTTGCTGCTGGCGGGTGGGCGTTTGCTGCTGGTGTTCGCGTGTGGGCGTGGCATGTTGCTGATGCTGATCCCTTGTGGGAGTTGCCTCACGCGAAGCTTTTGTTGGTGTGTTGGTGTTTCCCGGTGGTTGTTGTTTGCTGGCAGCTGTTGCTGCTGCTCCTCCGGTTGGTGTTGCTTGTGTGTTGTTGTTCGTGTTGGGCGTTTTAGTGTTTGGATGTTGCTGCTGATGCTGCTGATGCTGCTGCTGTTGCTGCTGTTGCTGCTGCTGCTGCTGCTGGTGAGTGTGTGGATGCGGATGCGTATGCGGATGAGGTTGATGATTGCTGAGCGCCGCACTGCCACCATAATGGGCACTGATGTTGTTGTGCATCTCATGGGGCAGTGGCGGCGGATTCTTGGCTTTCGTTAGCGGTATTGGTGTTGGCATTGGTTTTGGCGTCTCCGTTAAATCGATGCCCCATTCGTAGAGGAACTCCAGCTTTTGGCGTTCCAATGGGTCACTGGCCGGCAGGGCAAGCAAATGTTAGGCTTCTAAAAATATCAGCGCCGTCGGCTTCGGTTCCAAATTTGATTTTTTTGCTTCGACAACTAAGAAGGTTATTTCAGCCTTTTCACGATTAGCAAAGCATTCGGCTATAAGTCGAGCAACCTCCTGGAAAAGCAAGGAAATAGTTAGCAGAGATGTATTAAATATCACTAGGGTTTTGCAAGCACTTTTAAATGAAGTCTTAGGTGCCTAAAAGTATGCAACGATTTAAGGATAGTTGTCTTCCGAATGAATTCATTGAAGTTCTGAGTTAATAATATATTGTTGCATACTTTTGGACACCTAATGACATTTTATTGTGATTTTAAAACACTAGGGGCTTAAAGAAATACTCCTTTCAAGATTGAACTTTACCTGATGATGTAGACCTTCCACTTTGGTTCCATCTACCTCCAGTATGAGTTGCCCGACTTCTAGGCCGCCCGCTTCAAATGCTGCACCATTTTCCTGTTGCAAGTTCAACATTAGCATAAAAGTAATCTAAATGATCGTTGGCATACTCACATGGATATTGATTATCCTAGGGAGCGGGTGTTTTGTATTAGCACCACCTTCGATAGCAATACCTAAAATTGGTTTGGTTTTCTTAACTGTAATGTGTAAGTTGCCTCTATGATCAGGTACGACGTTTGGATTGTGTTCATGTGTTTGTTCAGTCGTTGAACCACCATTCTGCTCCGCTGACAGACGCTGCATGGACTGAAATACAAATAAATTGAATTCATAAAATATCAATTAAATATGTAAACTATTTTGTTTAATATTTCCCATTTGATTAAAACTTCTTTGATATCCATTAGTTCTAAGTTTAGCTTAAAGTTCAAATTGTGTCTGGGTTTAATCAAAACTTGGTTCAAGCTGGTAAAATAGATTTTGTGATTTGGTTAAGGCAAGCAATTTAACATTTGGTTGATTCAAGGACTTTGGTAAGTATTGTTTTGGGTTGTTGTACTTATTTACGTGTGGTTCAAACAATAGAAAACGGTTCAAGCTATGGAAAGGTAGGCCAATTCAAATTTACAAATATTTCTAGTTAAAAATATTCAATGGCATAGTTGTATATTTTGGAGTTAGCTAAAGAGAGATAGAGAGAAAGTAGAAACTTTTGTGTGATTTGTTTGGAATGAATCATGAAATGTTCTGGGGTGACCGAATTGTAAAAAATTTAATTAGAAAAACCGACGAAAATATTAACTCTGATCATTTCGAGCCGTAACTGATTTGGTTTCTCATACATTTGTTTTCTGTTTTTAGTTATATTAAAGTTGTTGTTGGCATTCAAGTGCTGTATTCAGTTATTAGTTGTAGATATAGATATCTGTTATTTTAGTGTGATTGCACTAGTTTTGGAGTAGCACTCACCTGATGCCTTCGTACACCTTTATCGCCCAGCAATGTGCCGCCTTCTTCCTTCATATCGAAACTTCGTGAGAGTTTTGTGGCCAACTCCTATTCATTTTAATTTTATGTTCGGTTTTCAGATTTGGCCACATTGTATGTTGGCAATGAGTTTGTTTGTTTGTTTGGGTTTTGCATAGTGAGCAAACATTTGATTGATTTTTGGTCGTACAATAAGTTGAATGTAAAATGAAAATAGTAGAGATATTTGCATAAGAATTCGTTGTAGTTGCTTGTAGTAGAGATAAAAAACATAGTTGATTTCTTGGTAGACTGTATTGGTTGCGTGTGAAATATGGTTAGAATATATTTATAAGGTTCTTGATTGTGGCCGCTTTAGAAAGTGTTTGCTTGTTTCTTTTTTATTTTTTTGGCTTTGATTTTCGCTCACTTGCAAACATACAGATAGAAATTTAATTGAATAAAGTATGACAAGTTGACTATACGGTGGGTTAAATTGAGTGGTGGGTTTGTTTTTGGGTCGGTGGATGGGTGGTTCTTGTGGGACAGCATATGCCAAAGCGTGCTTCAGAGAGAGATAAACAGAGAGAGAAATAGATAGAGATAGAGGGGGACAGTCTGAGATTCTGGATATCGATTGGCATTCGAAGTGAACTGAACTGAGCTGATTTGCTTTGGATTGCAGAGTTGTCATTTTTCCTTTTGCATTCGATTTTTGGTTACCTTTCACCATTTTGGACTATTCGTTGATGTAAGCTTTGATTGCTTGATTGGCTTGGCAGTGGTTTTTTCAGTTTGTCACTGGCGAGAGTGCAGCTTATCTTATATTTCGGATTTTATCGTACAATCGGAAAAGAAGGGCAAAAAGTAGTATGAATACTTAATATTTTTTAAATTTACTGTGGTTGTTAACCCTTTGTATGACAATATTGCATAGCTTCAACATTCTACTTAATCTCAGTATTATTTATAATTGAATCCTAAGTTTTTAAACATTTATTTTTATTGTTAAAGATTTTTGAAACAAACACCAGTATTGTAAGCTTAATTTAACCTATATTTATTATGGAAACCAATTTATAAAAATCAATTTTAAAAGAGCAGTGAACATTAAAAGCACAAAATATTTTTTATAACATCCTACAAACATTTTTTTGTTACCATACAAAGGGTTAAAACTTTGGGAAGCCTAAAACGGTTTGGGTAGTTTTTTGAGCTGAATAAACCTTTTTTTCAGCACTTTTAAGTTAACACCGAATAAAATGAGTTTTTTAAGCCACTGTTGTTTATTATTGGATAATTGGCTTTTCACCTATTAAATATTTTGGACTAAATTCAAGAGTGCAATTTATGAATATGCGAGTGCTGTGTGCGTATCTGTGGATTTTGTCTGTGTTTTTGGCTGGGTTGTGTTTTGTCTTCGAGTTTGTGCAATTTAAGGCTTTGCAACTATATAGTACAATAATTATACAGTCTATAAAAGCTAATGGCAAGAGTTGGCAACTAAGACACTTAGATTTTGGTAACTAGACTAAGTCGGACTAGGTGGGACCAAATGTAGCGCTAACTAAAACTTCAAAACTTCAACTTACGAGTATTTTACAGGACTAAGAGCTGCTAACTACAACTAGGATATTGGGGTGCGTGTGTTGTTTTTGTTAATTGGTGTCGTTGTGTAGGAGAGCAGCAGCTAAAATGAAGGCCAACATAAATCGGGATTTACACTAATTACAGGGCAAATGAAAAGAAATGGTAGAAACACTACAAATCGATGTGTGAGAGGTGAATCGGTGAGTTATGGCTGGCGGTGAACCATGACCAAATTATTCGATGCTGATACGGATATTGATATTGATATTTTGCGTGTGTTTAGAAATCGGGGTGACTCATGCGTAAATGTGCAAATGTATTTTTCAAGCTTTTCTTTTTCTTGTTTTTTTTCTCTTTTTATATTCACTTTTTGTTCATTTTTTTGTCTTAAAGGCTTGACCTTTCGCTTTTTAAGGCATTGTTGGCTTTTTAGTCTTGTGTCTTGTTTAGCTTTTGTTTTAAAATACTTACATTGACAATTACTTTACAAAGAGACTAAGGAAATCTATATGAAACGTTTTCGAGTGCGCCACGAAAAAATGAAAGAAATAAAGAAACGAAACACAATGGAAATAATGTGGTTGTTTAACTTGTGGGGCAAGCAAAATTTGACTTGGAATGAGAGCACAAAACTAAAACACAGTTCCTACGAATACAACACAAAATGCTTGAAATGCAACCGAATTCGAGAAAAGAAATCTTTTAATTTTGTTATTTTAATGGCACTTGCACTTGCAGTTGCAGTGGCTTTCGTTGCAATGCACATTCAAAACGGTTAAGTTATTTAAGTTAGTTAGTTAATAGAGAGAGACAGAGTTACAGAGATAGAGAGAGAGAGATATAGAGAGCGAGTGAGATAGTGAGATAGCAACAATACTAAGTAGTTCAGGCTAAATTGAATGCAACGAGATGCAAATTGAACGGTCTGTACCAAAAAGAAAAACAAAATGCAGACTGGTGAAAACATTTCGCAGACAAATATTATTCCACTCAACTTGCGAACACAATTTCTATTTTTGTGGTTGCTGGTGTCGTTTTTATTATTAGGTATTTGTTTTTTGTTTGTTTTCGTTTTTAACGTTTTAACGAAAAATACATTGGCACTTACTAGAGGTCGTCCCCAATACCATGATTTGACACGTTGTGTTAAACCACCCAAATGTGAACGCAGTCCATCTAAGTAGCCGCCCTGAAATGCACACAAATGAACAAACAAGAACAATTTCGGGGAGTACGGGACAAGAGGTCACGGAAATCCAAACTCAAAAGCGATCTGGAAGTCTATGGATCTGATGGAACAACAAAAGTGGTGAGGGGTGCCGGGGTGAAATGAAAGACTCGAGTGGGAAATCAAGGGGGAAATCAGTGTGCTGGGTTTAAATAGAGAGAGAAAGTAATAGAGAACAGGAGGATTCTGTGGGTCTTTGTGGGGTTCCTAGGTTATATATTTGTATTCAACTAGTCAAGCTACTTTTAAGTATTTTACTGGTTATATAGTTGAACTGGATACTTATTGAAGATTTACGGGAGGTTACAAGTTACTGTTAATCGTAGTAACCACAACTACTTATATGATCCATTTGAAAATGAGTACCTAACTATATAACTAATGTCTTAACTATAGAATGGGGTTTCTCTACAATCGCTACCGCTGTTATAGGTCTAATTACGTTTTTTTTAATTTTTAAATTAGCTAGTTTTATGATTTAAAAACTTCAGGATAAGTTATGAGTTTTCAAAGAAATTTCTATATTTTCCTTGTAGCTCTTGGCAACAAATGTTGCTAACCAACATGTTGCTTAAAACAAAATGTTGCTTGCTTCGTGTAAATTTTAATAGCATACTTTCAGGCCTCAATTTAAATTTCCTTCGCTCAACTGAATAATCTGGGTTTTAAACTACACCCGCTATAACGCGTTTATTTGCTTATTATCTTTGGTTATGTCAAAATTTTGTGAGGTAATCTTCACCAAAGCTCCATTGCCTGGGCCTGCAATACGCCCACATACACGTCCCCACCTCTTGCATTCGGAAAATTATGCACACGAATCACCAGAGGCGAAATTAGTTAAAGAAATGGTTTAAAACAGAGTAGCGAGCTAAATATTTACAAGAGTTTTTGTTGCTCTTTGGTTACGATTGCTTCCTTATTTGTTTTTCCTTTGTTAAGTATGTACGTTTGTATATATATTTATTGGAGTTTATATGTTTATATGTGTTTTGGTGTGTGTGTTTGGCTCTGTGTGTGTGAGTGTGTCGAAAAGATAGTTTCGAAAAGTGCTTAAAGTGTAACAAACGGCGAATGCAGCGAACATCGAGCTTACCTGTTCCTGTATCCAATTAATGCGATTTCCATCCATTGCGCATACGCAGCGTGGAACGGTGGCGAAAAAAAAGAAGATTGAAAAACCGAAAAAGAAAAATTAATTACTCCGCTTAGTTGCTAATGAGCATCATCTCTTTTCAATGCCAAATGCAAGCGTCTTTCTGGCCATCAACTCCGCCAGTCATAGTCAGTAGGCAGAAAATACAAATTTTCCATTTACGTCATGTTCAAGCAAAACAAAACAAATACAAAGCCCAAGGGGTAAACAGAAAAATAAATAACAAAAAAAAATAGGGGGCCGGAGGAAAGAAACTAAAAACCCCGCACAGCTGCAGTCGATGTCAGCTGCAGTATCCCACGGATACATTTTATTTATTTGTCACTCCAGTTCGAGCATTGCGTAAATCGCGCACTTATATCTTGGCGATATAATTGCAGTATAATTTTTAGTCATAAATATTGACAGTCTTTGTTTATCAAATCGCCTGCCATTGTTTCTGTCGTCGTTGCGGGTAATTTTTTACATTACTAGGCCATAAAAAGTAGTGGGAAAACGTTCAGTGGCAAAACGTCAAAGAAAGCAAAATCCAACGCAACAACGAAAACCCCAGGATGAAAATTGTGTAGATGCCAAGCCAACTCGAAAATGCTCTAGCAAATTTAAATGTTTGCATTTCACTGGGTGTTAGTGTCGTTCTTATAATGTAAGCTGAAATAATCGAAATGATGTGGTACTTAAATTAAGTTAAGACCTATTTCCATTTTAATTTAGCTACATTTTAAAATGTTTTCATTAAGTGTCCACAATTTATATTTGTTGGGTTCAAAAATTTCTGAATTTATTTTACGTGCATATGTTTGTTTAGAAAGCCTACTCTTAATTTTGATGTTTCCAGAAGTTTTTTTATACCCCGAAAAAGAAGCGAAAAAGAAATTGATGCCATAAATCTGAATGCTAATTCAATTATTTTTGTAGAAAAGCTTAATTACTAAGCTTAATTTTGAATACGTTTAAATGTACTAATATTATTATCATACCTTTTCTAAAAGATAGGAAAGTGTTCTTTTTTCTTGAGTAGTTAGTTTTTTTCGATTTATTTGGGATATTACAGTGTGGAAGTTCAACTCCACTACTAATTATATCATATTGCAAGGTCTTCTGATATTTTGGTCAAACCATTTACCATCTGCCCACGACTCTGGCCAAAAAAGAGTAGCTCTGCTGCTGCGGCTGGCTGGGCATCGTTGGCTTTTGGCAGCAGCAACAGCAAAGCAGCAACATGAGCAACTACAACCGGCAGCAGCAACTTTGGTCTGAGCCGCAGCTCTACCTTCAGAAAAGTCTGCAGTTTCAGTCGCGCGTCGTCGGTTCGAGCGTGAGGTTGAAATCCCAGTCATCAGAGGGCTCTGAATATACGTTTACCACAATTTTGTGCGGCCAACGAGCATCAGCTAAAAGTGCGTATAACCAGGCTTAAATTGAACGAGAAACAAGTTGCCTGTGGAGTTGACAAATCTCGCGTTTCGTTACATTTCGCGCTCTGTTTGCCACCGAATTATTGCATAAATATTATTATAGTAAGCCAGCAGAAGTTTTGCCTGACTCTTGTCTGATTATATCATCGCAATTCGTTTTTTGGGGCCTTGTTGTCAGAAGACAAACACTGTTTTATTGCTTTGCATTTTGCATTCAATTAACTTCTATTTCTCACCTTTTTCGGCTGAGCTAATTTCCTTTGTTTTCCATTTTTTTTGTTACCTTTTTTAATTGCCACAATGAAGTTGAATCGTTTTGGTTGATCTGTTGTCTTTCTTTTTTGCAATTAAGTTGCTGACGGAAATGATGGAGGAGGGGGGTGGGGGATTCTAGGTGGTTAAGACTGCGAAATAGTTGCTAAACATTTCGACCCAGAAAAAAAGAACATCGGCTGTCGGCTGTAAGGGAAAGCCAAAAAGGTTCAGAAGAAATGCGCATAAAACACAGAACGAACGAAATGCTTTTAATGGCTTTTTGGACAGCCTTTCAGAGTGTCTCTGGGCCTAAGGGCACTGACAACTGACTAAAGTAATTGCCATTGGAAAAGGCATAAATAAGAATACCCCTTTTTCCGGAGGAGAAACTTAATGGAGATTGCTCCAATAAAAAACGTTGTTCCGCATATTCACAGAAAGACCGCTCTTTAGGCATTCATCAAAATTGGTTTCAGTTAACCAATCATTTCCAGCCAACTCTGACCCACTTCTCATCCCGGCCGATCGACAAAATCAAATTAAGAGATTTTATAAATTATTCTTAGACATTCGGTCACCTGTCAGTTGCTTTTTAGGTCAATGAGCTAGACCCGAATGTGAACCAAAATTATTCATATCCCAGTGTCACAACAAAGAGCTCCAACATCTCTGACTTCATCGCTGGCATAACAATAGTGTGAATACGACAACAAATTAAATGTTCACCTTTTGTTTAAGTGTTTGGAAAAGTTAAAGAGAAAAAAAGGTTCCGACTGGCAGAACCAGAAAAATTTCACCAGAAGGAACAACTTCGACTTCAACGTTTAAAAACCGGGAAGCACAACTTTCACGTGGAAGAGAAAGAGAATTTTCCAGACAATAATGAAAACTTTCAGTCAATTGTAAGGTTGTCAGACCATTTAACTGTATTTTCCCTACGCACACATCATTTTCGTAGCATTTTTCAATCATTTTTGGAGTCTCTTGGTAAGCTGCTCAGGGCAACCATTTCAAAATCAATCAAATCTATGACTTTGCAAACTTTTGCAGCCAAGATTTGTGTTGTCGTGTTTGATGATGATGTTTTTTTTTGTAGCCACATCTTATTGGTAGTAGCTCAATTTTTGTAACTCGAATCGAAAAGCTGGCAATCATCATTCAAAGCACATGCCATTGACCTCGTTGTTCAATCGGAGGCTGGCGGGGTTTTTGGGGACCTGTCATTAGATACGCAATGAAGATAGAGGGGGGAACCGAACTCGAATTCAACATTGGTCCACCGCATCGATGGAGTTGCCGAACGTTTTTCAGTCCCCAAAGCTGGATTTTATTAATGCCATTGCAAGGTCGAACAAATTAGGTTTTTTAAATTCAAATAAAATTGAGGCTTGCGAAACTGTCACCTAATGAAAAATGTCAAATGCTATAAAAGATATTGCCACAAGTCAATTTAAAAATATTTAAAGATTAACCACTTTAATTAATAGGATTTCAAAGAGAGTGGCTATATTTATTTGGAGTTTAGTTTTTAAATTTAAAGTGATTAATAAATAATTAAAGTATATGAATAGCTAAAGAATATTTGAATTGTTGTTTAATGAATGATTATAAATATAACCTTCTATCTTCGAATTCCCCCTTGAAGCAACCCAAAAACTGAAAATTTTCTTAGGGTATCTAAAAGGTAACTTAATTACCTAACCCCCGGGGAACCCAGTCGAGTATAATGAATAATGTCAAAGATGACAAGCTGTCCGGATTGCTAAAACAACATAATGGATAGACGTAAAAGAGTTTGTCATAACGGTTAATCAAGATTCAAGACTTCACACCTCCCTACCTCCCCAAACCTTTCCCTTCGCCTCAATTAAGGTTCTCATTATGATGGGTAAGAGAGTGTTCTCCATTGACAGAATGGGTCTTCAATCTGACAGCCAACCAACTGGGCCCCAATCTCATAATTATATTTCACACCCATTGAATTTGTAGACCGGATTTGGGTTTGTTTTTGTTTTCAGCTTCTTACTGGTTTTCGCTACGCATCCAAATGGTTTATTTACATTATAAACAACTTTGAAGCATGTACAAGCTACAACAATTTATACTTTCCATTTACGTTTTCGTTTTGGTCTTGACAAAGTTTTGTACCTTATTTAGTACATTTCTCTAATGACCCACTTTTGAGTTTTTGGTCTCCGGCTGATCTCCCGCTCCCATTGCCGTTCCACCTCGATTTCTATCCCCCCTTCTCTGGGTCCCTGTAAATTCGAAAAAGTGAGTGTCCCATAAGCCAGACAAGCGACATCCAACAAAAAGTTGTTTGTCAGTTGTAGTTGAAATCAAACTGGTTACTCAGCTGCCGTCTGGGTCGGTTCCGTCCATCGTCCGTCGTCCATCGTCCATCGACCATTGGCCATTGGACCATCGTTCATCGGTCGGTCAAGCTGGCCCAAATGGTGTCAGCTGTGTAAACAGGGCTAAGCAAGCGGATCGCAAGCCGTTTAGAGCTCCTCAGTTCCCCGATTCCCCGACTGCCCCACCACCAAATCCAAATCAATTTTCGTGCGAACCAAATGAAAATCCTGCCCTGAACTTGACTGCCTGCATGTGATACGGTTGAACGCCTTTTGCGGAAATTATTGCAATTTTCCTGTCTTGTCTTCTAGCCCGAATATACCACATACCGTACATTGGGGTTTTGGCGGTGAGTTTACTTTCACTTTTCCTGCACTTACTCAACAAGTTGTGGGTGAGAGCCAAGTGGCCTGGTCGGCGAAGTTTGCTCAAAGGGGAAACATTCATCAAAAGATTCAAGTACGAAACGTTTCCCTCTAAATCAAATAAGAACTTAAGTGAATAACTGAAGTTGGCTGTTCATTAAAATAGTTCTTCATTGCAGAGTGATTCTTGCTCTGAGGAAAGAGTTTTAACGGAGTTTTGCTTGCAAATAAATTACGGAATCTTTGGGGATTCTTTGAGTTACTAAGCACTTTCTTTTGGAATTTTCCATCATTTATTAATGTCATGACTAGCAGTGAGTTAAATAATCGAATAAATTAGTTTTACTTTAAAATTGTTTCGCATTTATTATTTATAAAGAAAATGAAGTAGCAATTTTAGAAGTATCCTATAGATATTTCAAAACAATAACCTCATTTTAACAGTATTTTGTAAGTATTCTTAGTGGAGGGTCATAAATAAAACCATGTAAATATCAGCTTAAAATACCACTTCATTAGAACTGCAATTAGAATCGAACTGGTTGGCAAACTTTACGCTCGCTGTCCTAGGACACCTAGGACCCCCCAAACCCTTTATTTATTTTCCCTGACTTTTCCCCATCGAGTGCAATGTCAGACCGTCAAACAAAGTCCACTCCACACTGATTGCAACTTGGCCAAAGAACAACAAATCATTTAAACAAATCAAACATCAACAGGCGACTGGCGACAACATGGAAACCTATTTGACGGAGATCAAACAGTTGCGCATACCACGCCCGAAATTCGAGCCGAACAGTTGCCATCAGCAGCACCACCATGCGGTGGCAACCACCGCGACCACGCCCATCCAGCCGCCCCCGCCCCTGCACCACCGCCAGTGGCGACACTTTGTGCGACCCTTTACGCCGCCCCGCGATTACCATCTACCCATGGTGGCCGAGGGCTCCATGCACGACAAGATGTGAGGAGGTCTTACTGGCTAGGCAAACATGCTGCCCCATATAACCCACATATAGGTTATAGTGCTTAAGTCTAGTGATAGTTAGATTAACATATTATAGATACAGTTACAGATACAAAGAATAAAGTACACAACAAAAATAAGTGGACATTTCCTTAAAGGTACAGTTTCAAGAGGTAAGTTCAAAGAAGTGTGTGCTGATCATGAAATGAAACTTCATGAAATGGTCTTATGGAAGATTTCGAGAGTGTAGAGTTAAGAAAAAAGAATCTTTCTAGCTTTATGTAATCCCCATGGAAATCCTACAATAAAATCGCGATCGCTTCGCTTACTCACCGCATCTGGTTCGTATTCCGGTAAAAGGGTTTCGCTACCCCGGCGAGTTCTGTGCTCATCACAGCCGTATTCCTAAGCCGGGATAAAAGAATTTACATAGTATATATATTGTTCGGCGGCTTAAATGCTTTTCTGCTGTTGACCAATTCAGTTTGGCACTGGTCTTAATGCGACTTAACAGTATTACAACACTCAATAGCCAATTGGACAACATTTAAAAAGGAAATACAACATAACCGGAAACAGAGACGAAAACGTAAACATAAACCACATTGAGCAGTTGGACAAACATGGAAAAAGATTTAAAACTATAAAAAAACGACAATAGACGTTACACACAAAGAGAGACAACGATACAAAAAGTAGATAGAGATAGAGCGACAAACACACTAAAGATACAAAATAAAGTTAAACAGATACACCAGACAGACAAAGAGCTGGAAAACGTAAATCTCGGCGATTTTATAGCCGAATGTCAATTTTTTGCTTAATTAAAAACCTATAAAAAAATAATATATAAAAACCCTACGGAATATATTATAGAAATAGGTAAGTTTTGGAAAACTTTCTTAGAAGACTCGGTAAGTACTTTTTATATAGAAGCGTAAAATCGAATGCTTTGGAACAGAGATCTATTCCAGATCTGAGAATTTCAGAACAGAACAGCTTGAGGAACAGTGAAAATAGCTTTGCTACCCTATTCGCCCTACTCGTTTCGGTCCTGACCTGTTGCTGATTGTCTTTGGCCTGTTTGAATTTCAATTGACTTGGTCCCAACGGATAGTGATGATGACGACCAGATCCCACGTTGCCTCCGATTCCGCCCAGATGACGCAATGAGGCATGATGGGGTGGATAATGTTGCTGCTGTTTCAGATGTTGCTGCTGGTGTTGCTGCTGTTGTTGTTGTTGTGGAGGCGATAATGATGATGAGGACTGGTTGCTTGCTGTCTGATAATGTGATGCTGGCTGTGAGCGATGCAGTATGGGTCCCGCCGACATGGGCCGATGGGGCAACTGTAGTGCGGGTCTATCGTATACATATACACAGGTCAGTTAACAGTTATGGTGGGATGGTGGGTGGTTCGGGATCAGTGTTGGAGATTCTATATAGATATATTTTCCTAGCTATATAGCTAAACTGAGAAACAATATACTGACTTTAAATAACCGTGGAAACTAGCTTCACTACGTATTGAGATAAAAAAGATCTTTCTGAGAAATAGGTAGTTGAATTAAATTTTAGCTTCATCATTTGACCTAACTCAAGTTCTAAGCTTCTTCATTATTACTGGGATAATAGTTCTTGGATATAATAATAACTACCTTTTCCAACACTGTTCAGGATGGAATTGGGATACTTTGGGATTGGGATACTTTGGAATATGGGATAGGCATTTTCGGTTATTGACTAGGTACCGTTTGTGTATATCCGTTACGGTCATGCCCAGGCCCGAGTCCGACGAAGGACTCCGTCCGGTGGCGGCTATTATTTCCAAATCGTCGGCTGTTACCTGTTGGGTAGCGGAACGGAATGGTACGGAATGGAACGAAACGATCGATTTGTTTTGCATACGATTCAGAGCGAGAGTGAGTGAGACAGTGACAGCTGAACAGTTTGAGAGTGAGTTAGTGAGTGAGAGGGGTTCTAATCTAGGCTTCCGTAGAATTCTACCGAGCATAGACAGAGACAGAAAGAGGTAAAGAGAGCTAGACAGAGATAGCGTCTAGGAGTCAGAGCTGAAGAGCGACAGAGATAGAGTGTCTGGGAGTGCATTCGTAGTTCGGTCGATAGTTATATTGATTGGTATATATGCATATATTGGTGCTGATTCTTGGTGACTGTTGTGGTTTCTTTGTTATCCTTTAGGTGCATTTTCGGTGTGGGAATACATAGATTCGATGTGATATTTTACAGTAACTTTGTTACTTAAACGTAGTACTAAATTTAAAAATAACTATTTTATCTAAGTGACACTTTGTCACAGCCCACAATTGTATTTACACTTACAGTTTAGCTCAATGAGAGTCAACTGTACGTTTGAATATTCACAAATTGGCTCGAATTTCCCAATGTTTGCGATCGAATTTCTTTCGTTTTTGCTTAATTTACATTAATCCGCCAAGGCCTCTTTTCTTATGGCTAAAAATGATGTAAAAACTTTGCCACTACAATGTAACTAAAGTTGTTTCTATGTATAAGTGTTTTTGTTTTGGAAAAATTGACATTCGATTTGATTGTTTTTGTTTTTAAATGCAATTTTACTTGCAAAGGGCCGAATCAGATGAAAGCGAAATTCTGAAAGCTTTGTCGAAAAGAAAATAAACGAAAATTACATGCAACATTTGGGGAAATGAAAGAAGCATTAACTGGTTTGGAGTTGGGTGGCTAAAGAAAGTATCAAGTGTATCTCGTTCAACAATTAAACTACAAGTTTTGTTTGGATTTTCTTTTGTCGAGTGTTATTTGTATTTCGTCTACAGTTGAAACAGATAAATTAAATGTAAGAGTTACAAACATACAGTGACAACAATTATCAACGACAACAGCAAGAAGAGAAAGATATACTAAACAATAAACATTTTGTAGGCGATAGATATAAGTAGAGTAGATATAGAAGAATAGTAGACAGTGGACCGGTTGAACAGTAGTCAACGTTTAGTTAGAGTTTATTTGGCTGAACATGCTCAGTGTGTATAGTTTGGGGTAGAGAAGTGTCTCTCCTAACTAAGTATATATTGTGTCTGTGTCGTAGAATAAATCTTCTAAAAAGCTTACCGGCAAATCACGGGCGGGGTCTCCCTTACGCTGTAAAAGATAGAGGGGTTTACATAGGGTATACTCGAAAATATGGTTATACTGGGACTTACCCTATGCCTATCCACGCTATAAGGATCGCGTTCTCTGCGATAGACGAGCTCATCGTATCGCGTGCGATCCTCGGGGAACACCAGTTCCCGTATTTCCGTCACTAGCGTGTGCTGGAAGTAAAGAAACAATTTTGTTTTTAAAATATTTGTCATAAAAGGGTAACAAGTACCCCTTCTCAATTCTCATTTCCCCAAGATCTCAGAAATCCTCTTGAAAACTCACCTTCTCGTACGTATCTAACATCTCTAATAAGACGGCAACAAAGGCATCTATGGTCATTGCTTTCGCACTATATTCGGCAATATAGTAGGAAAGGCTTGCAAAGTGATGACGGGGCAGCAGAGAGCGCGCCTTCTCCTCCACCATGGTCGCAATTTGACCTTTTCGGCGTGCTCTGTATGGTATCAAAAGAACTTATCTAATAGAATTCGTAAGCTCCTCAGATGGACCCACCTTGTGCCCGTTGGACTATAGGCATCCCAGGGCTCCATCTCGATGGAGGTGCAGGAGTGCGGCACCTTGCCCACGTCACGTATCACCAGCGACATGCGCTTGTGGTACTTCAACTGACCCACCGCCTCGTCGTGCGTCACATCGAGAAAGGACTGCCCGTTGACCTCGAGGATCTCGTCGCCGATCATTAGTCCGGATCGATCCGCCACACTGTCCTTATCCACGCCGGTGACGAAGATACCCAGGCCATACTCCACGCCGCCACGGATCATCAGACCCAGAGATTGACCCGGCTCGATTAGCAGCTCCACACGACGTATCCTGATGGGTTGGTAAGGGGTTAGGTTTTTTAAGATATCCTAGCGATATTGGATTCGGTGTCCTTAATAATCTCTTGTTTTTTTGTTTTTAAGGGTATTTTTTAGGAGTTCGTTTTTTTTCATACTAGAGCATATACTTCTGAATACTAAAATAGTCACCAGCGAGAACAGCAGCCCTATATCAGGGGTTACGCTTTTTCAATGCCGACGCTCTGCCGACACATGCACAGTGTACAGCATACGCGGCACCGAAATTCCTCACACCAATGTATGTCAAAACATCATACTTATTAATTGTTCTGCCTCTGCTGGTGACCACTGGAATACTAACCTCAATGGTTTTAAAAATCTCTTGATACCATATGTTAAAACAAATAATCGTTCCTAATCTCAAGAGATTTGAGTTCCCAATAAAGTGTTAATGATTTCTAAAGTAACCAATAATTTATCAGTCCTATTTGGATTGCAAGAGATACGCATGTGGAAAGTTAGAAATGAACTCAAAAGACTTAAGTCCTCAATGCAGTATTCAAGAATTCCAAAATAACCCATCATGTATAGGTCCGATTTGGGTTTGTAAGAGATATGTGTGTGGTAACATAGAAATGATAGGTATTATTTAGGGTACTCACCGATCCCGTCGCTCGCTGCGCCTGCCCCCGTACTCCATGGGCGGGGAGGCGGGTCTTCCGTGGCGGTCCATCCAGGAGCAGGTCTGGCGGAAGGGCAGACCCGCTCCGGAGGCCGCCGCCGCTGCCGCCGCTGCTGCCGCCTGGTTCTGTGGGTGGAGGGGGGGTGCCATCGACGCGTACATGGGATCGCGGGAGGGCGGACCGAAGCCGTGGAGCGGGGCGGTCGAGTTCAGAGTGGGCGGCGCTCGCACCGTCATACTGATTTGACGTGACGATTTCAATATCTGCACACATCTCTGCGTTAAGAAAAAATGTGGCAATAGAAGAGACACAAAAAAGAGTGGACAGATGCGAGCAGAACGGAACGGAATGAACCAACAAGAAGATAGAGAGCGAGGAAAAGGAGCAAAGTACTAAATGAAAATTAATAAAATTAAATTGAAATTCGCAAATTGCTAGGACAAAAACGTGTACGTATAGTGGTGGCGAAATTTTCGGAAATTTCTCGAAATTATTAATTAACTTTAACGGTGGACGTGACCTCTGAAATCCTCGTTTCCCCGTTCGACAAACCCCCAAGGCCCCCCCTGACTTTTATTTGTCGTCGGGCTTTCGTGGTCTAGTTTTGTTGTCAGTTTTCGGTGTACTATAGCTTGCCACAATTTGCCGTCATTATTTTAATTGTTTCTGACCAAAAAACTAATGTGAGAATGTGCAAAATTGTGTTTGGTCCAAGGACGTGGACGAGGGGGCAGGTGCGGGTGCTGTGTGCAAATTGGTCTGTGAATCCCCACAGGTGTTGTCCGCTTTCAGGGGTTTCAAGCTTCGGTCAGAGTCTTGATTTTTCGGTTTGCGGTCGGCTTTCCTTGGGCTTTTCACCCCACTGCACCCATTTTTGATAATCTTGTAAAGTTCTGTCAATCTAAAATGCAGCACCATAAGCTTTTATGGCTGAATTCCCTGTCATTCAGCAGGGATATAAATTTATTGTGAAATCCTTTTCAGCTTAGTTTTCTATTTAAAAGGATGTGTGTAGCTCAAATGGAATTTTTAAAAGCCAAAAGCAAAGCAAAGTCGTCTACTTTATTGCCAAAATAATTGCCAGTCCGGTCAACTAAAACTACCAACTGAAAAAAGTCTAAAAAATATAGAACCAAAAACCAAATATACTTAAAAAAATTCGAATACAAAATGCGACTAATCTATTGCCAATTTTTTCTCGGTGTATATTTGTATTAGTGTATTATTGATTTTATTTTCATGGTTTTTCTCAAATGTATGTTCGTATTTGGTTTAGTAATATTCATACAAAACTGTATCAAGTGCATAAAGATTTATATACTTGTATAGGAAACAACTACGAAAAATCGCTCAAAGCATACAGCAATCGATCCGGAAAATGGGGAAAATGTCAATCTATATATTTGCATTTGTGCTTAACTTCGATGTGTGTGTGTTTGCTGGCTGCCAAAACAAGTTCTGTCGAAAACGGTTAAAGTTTAAATTGATAGAAAGCGTGAGAAATGGCACACCATGTGCCATGCCAAAGCCCATCGTCCTTTTGGCCAGATAGTAATATGTTTGAGAATGAATTATATTGACTATCATAACGTGTCACATAAAATATTCCACAATAAATTGACTTTCGTTCTTGGGCAGCTGCCACCGTCGGTGGGCTGAGAAAATCCCATTCTTTTGGCTACTCTGTCAAGTGTCGGCCATAAAAGACGATGGTGGCCTACTGAATACAGTTTACTCCTTGTGCGGGTATATAAATGTGTGGCATGCTTGCACGCCTGATGGATAGAACCCCATTATGGGCAACTATTAAGAGCCAGCGATTGACAAACTGAGGCTGTCGATACACCAGGACGGCCTGGCTAGAAAATCGCATTAAAAATCAATAAAGTGTACAATAAAATTAGATATTTTTTTGATGGAAGAAATAATTTTGACAAGGCTGTCAGGGTCGAACGAAAGGCAGCTGAGATTTAGGGTGGACAAAAAGAGAGATTAAGGTTGCCAAAACTCTCTAAAAATATTGAAAATTGCTCTCCGTATTTATATTCATTTTTATTTCTCCTGAGAATTTGTAAAAGTAAACTTGAATTTAATTGGTTCCAGTCCATGTACATTGCAAGGATTTTTATATAATAACTTTCTCCATGTACACTTTTTTTTCCATATACATATTTTATAGAAATATTAGAGTGACATTTTTTGGTAATATTTTGTCAAAGGAAAAGCAATCCCCTAGTCAATACATTTTAATATACGACAAACATTTATTTTTAAATGTTCAAAGGATCTACTCTACTTCCCACTTTGCTGTATGCTTTGATCGATTTTTATCTAAGTATAAATAACATTAGCTACTACAAAATATTTAATAAAGATCAAAAGAGATATAAATGTTTATGCGGGCGTAAATATTCTGTTGGATGCTCACCTTCAGCGCCTCCTCGTGATTGATTGAGGTGAAGGGGGTGCCATTCACCTCTAGGATTGTATCACCGGGTCGCAAACCGGCGCGCTCGGCCACCGAATTTTCCTCGATGCGTGAGATGTAGACGCCTAAGCCTAGACCAACAAAAAAATTTGAAAAATAGAAGAGGATGGGAAATCAATTAGCCAGCCCAGCTCACACACTCAATTTTTAATAAAAGTTCCCCCAAAACCCCGCAGGCCAAAATTACCCAGACCCCTTTTCTGCCAGAGCCTCTGTGATTTTCCTATTTTTTTTCCATGTTTTTCATTAAGCTCAGCCATTTTGCAGGGGATTGAGGATGGAGTGCGGCAGCCATTTTATGTTTAATTTATAAAGCACGTGTGTCTGTGTGAATGAGTGTGAGTGTGCCACAATGGCGGCGAGGTAAAGAAAGGAGGGGAAAACCAAAGAGGAGAGAGTGGGAGAAAGGGGTGCTGCAGAGGCGAGAAAAGAAAGGCCTGCATACGGGGGCAACTTAAATAGATTTTTATCGATTTTAAAGCCGTCCGCATATTGCAAACTAAAAATAAATTCTACAGCAGGAAATGGGAATGAAGAGGAAGAGGTAGGCAAAGGTGGAAATGTAGGAAAAGGGGCAGGAAAAGCTGGTTAGCCAAAAAGGTAGTCAGGTGCAAAATGCACTTGGAAATGTCAAAGCTGCTGGCGGTTTGTCACACACAAACATGCACGCCAATACACGTGGTTACTGCAACACGGACGGACACACGGCTCTCGGAGACCCGGACAATAAAACGAAATTGAAAACTAAATTGCACCTAAGAGCTTCCCAGGCCAAAAACGAACTAGAAACCCAAACCGACTGGGCGTGACATCGAATCAAACATCAAGGGGCGTGCCACCAGATAGATTGAATGGGTAAAGAGGTCTCGGGAAATTTCAGTGGGATGGATTTTATGCGACGCGGAGGGCTCAACATATCGTTTTCACTTAAGCTAGCATTAGATGATAATATATCAACGAAACCCAAAATAAATACCAAGAGGTGGTACATATAAACCTTGAAGTTCCCGAATAACATTTTTGAATACATAAAAAATGTCTACCAAGGACTAATACGGAAGACTAAAATCACACATAGGTCTCAAATAGTTTTCATAATTAATGAATATTAACTTTTTACCAAACCAAAATTTGTAAATTGATATCAAGGTCTATCAAATATTCCCCTTACTCACCTGAGTCTTTGCCTCCTTTGACGCAAATCCCGAATCCATGATCGATTTGCTGGTCGCGCGACATGGAAACGGTTCGCGTCGTAAGTTCGTGGATATTCGGGACACTGCGATCCCTTTCCCGCTCCCGATCCCGATAAATCTGAAAAATGTAGAAATATTAGAAAAACATATAAAACCCTCTTGAAGGAAAAACCAAAGTCCACACGGGGAATTATTAAAATGTCATACAAGTACATACGAACTAAAAGATTTGATATAATTAGTATAATCAGGATGATATTATTGTTTTCAGACTTCAATCTATGGGATTCCTATAGTTTATGCTAGAACTTTTTAAATATCATTCTATTTGAGGTTGAAACTGATATCATACCACTTAATATAAGATTTCTAAATAGATTGATACTGATCTCATGTTAGAACTTTTTAAACAATCTTCCTTTAAAGATCGAAAATCTATCGTACTATAACTTTTTAACTACCGTTGCTTCACAGATTGCAAGTTCCTTCATGATAGCGCTAACCCTTTTCATATATTCTTTGTGCCACTTTTTCTTTAAGAATTGGGAATGATATCATTCTAAAATTTTGTAATACTCTTTGTTCAGAATTTGAAAGGGATTAGCTTGGAAATTTTCCCCGTATGGCTTTGGATAAGATGGTAAGACAGACACTCACCTGGTGGGTGGTGGAGGGCGGACTGCTGGCGGGGCTCCGCCTGCCGGTGCGATCCCGATCCCGCGTGCCGCCGTTGCTGTAGTGGTAGCTACTCGTAGGAACTGATGACGACTGGGTGGCGCCGAACATGCGGAGCACCTGCTCCGGCGAGATGGGCCGCTTCTTGTTGCCATTGCTGCTGGCGTGCTGGCCCATCGACCGTCCGCTGGCCGCCGTCGAGGTGGGCAGGGTGCCCGCCGTTCCAGCGGCCATGTGGCTGGCGGGTGAGGAGCTGAGATAGGCGCTGCCACGCCCCGGCAGCGAACCGCCCTTCGTGGGCACGCCCGCCGAGTTGAAGTAGTAGTGCGGCGAGTGGGGGCGCTCGATGATCGTGTAGGAGGTGCCCGGCGGCGAGTAATAGAGTCCGGATCGACCGCCGGCACCGCGCAGCGAACTGGTGCTATTGCCAACGCGTGATCCTCCGGCCGCCGCAGCCGCCGAAGATCCGCCATAGGGTCCGCTGCCCGGCGGCGGACTGATCATGCCGAAGGCCAGACCAATATCCTCCGCCTCGAAGCTGCTCGGACCCGGCGCTCCACTACCGCGCAGGTGGTGACCACTGAGGCCCGATGAACCGCCCGTCGGCACGCTCGACGACGACTGCGTCCCGCCCATATTGGGCCCAAGGCCAAAGCCGGCGGCTGCCGCTGCGGTCGCATTGTATCCGTAGGGTCGGGCACTCCATCGCGAGGGTCCAAGATCACAGAGTTCGGCATAGTCGTTGCCAGCTGCGCTCATTGTCAGGGGGTCGCCGTCGTATGGAATGCCACTGCCCCCAAGGCGCATTACACTGCTGGAGCTGGAACAGAGAGGATATCATTAAATATAGGGTAAACTGACTATAAAGTGTCTTTTAAATGCAGCTGTCATCGATCTATCTCAGTTTATAAAGACTTTTAAGCTATATCTATTGGAATTTGCATTTCAAGGTCCCCAAATATTAAGATTTATAAGTTCTGAATTAATTTCTAAATATTTTTAACATATTGAAGAACACTGTAAGCATTTCTAAATATTTTTTTATTAGGTAAATATTTTTTTAAATGCAACAAGAAAAGATAGTAGTAGTTTTCTAGAATGAAGAATTTTCAGCTGAATTTATTAAAATCTAAGACATTTAAATATTGTTAAAATAATTTGGTAATGAACTTTAAATTTGTATCTATTGATAGGTAAATTAACTTAAAAATCGGGCTTTTTGTAAGTATATATTCATAAAAAAATATATTTATATTTATTGCCCAGGACAAAAGTGCTAATATCCTCATCTCCCATTTTACTACAACCAAGGAAACCTTTTAAAATTAGGATTCCCAAACATGAGTCTATTCAGTATGCGTTTATAAAGGCCTAATCGACCCCTGCTCTCGTAACAGGTACCATCCATCCGGAATTGGGTTAACACAGCCGCTCCTCCATCCAATCTGCAATCCCTCGAACAACTTTTGTTTGCGTATGCAGGCCGCTAAGCCGCGGCTCAGACTGAGCGCCACATTCAGTGCAAACAATGGCTTAATCTCCAGAGTCATATGGTATACTGCCGTCCCTCATCCTCCTCCATCATGGCCGTAAAAACAGAGACACACACACAGACATACTCATTTGCACACACTGCGAAATCAATGGGAACTTATGCCCCGTGCTTCATTATTTATGTGCCAACTTTGGTTGGCAAAACAAAAACAGGCTAGCACAAAGGCAACACCAGCTACACGAACCACACTCCCGGAGGAGGAGAGCTTTCCCCGTATACCATCCACACATTTTCACACCGTTCCGATGGTATGGGGCCAGCTCTGTACTCATAAATAGTTGAAAATTGCCGTGCTCACACATTGCCACTCACTTAGCCATGGCCCTGGTATTAGGATCAGGAATGACGTGCACACGATAGCCATTCTGCGGCACTGGCCATAAAATATTTTCAATTTTACAGGATGAAACCAAAAAAAACCCTTAAGAAGTGAGTGCTATTCCAAAAAAAGATCAATGGGATAAAAAAACAGGTGTAACATCTCTTACTAAAAGAATTATATAAGATATTTTCCATTTTCAAAAATTTCACCATTAGATAAAATTATAAGCCTAAAGAAATACAACTATTTTTGAACAATTTTCGCATTTCTTGTAAGGGGGTGCATCGTCTTTTTTGGCGTAAAATGCGAAAAGTTAAAAATTTCAAGTTTTGAATGCCAATGGATTGGAAATTAAACAACGAGCTCAACGAGGTATGACATTCCTCAAACTGATGCTTATTTTCTTTAAAGCAGTCAAAAAACTTAATTTTTAGGGCGAAAAATTGGGGTTTTAATTTGGTAAAAAATAATAGATTCAGATTTCAGTCAAAAATACGATTTTTCTTTCCAGTTTTTCAGTCGTAGTTAAGTCAAATCAAGGAGTACATCCAAAAGACCGACTGTTTTGAACAGCTTGCTACCTATGCTAACGATCCCAATCACTTTAAGAAAAATTTATTTTTTGACCAATTTTCGCATTTTTTGTAAGGGGGTGCATCGTCTTTTTTTGCGAAAAATGCGAAAAATTAAAAATTTTCAGGTTTGAATGTCAGTGGATTGGAAATTAAGCAACGAACTCAACGAGGTATGACATTCCTCGATCTGACTATTAGTTTTTATAAGGCAGCCAAAAAACTGAATTTTAATGGTGAAAAATTCGGATTCCAATTTGGTCAAGATTACGAAATTCAGATTTTAGTCAAAGATACGATTTGTGTATAATAAAATAATAGTATTTTAAGAAATTATTATTTAAAACTTTAATATTTAAAAAAAATGGTTAGTTAACTTTTAACCTAGAAAATGTATTGAATTTTACATTTTTGAATCTACTTTAAGTTTAACATAAGGAAGATAAAACAGGCTTTAGTTTAATGTTTAATTATATATTTTTCACTCTGGAAATTTCGATCCCTAACTTAAAATTGCTTAAACTCGTCTTAAACCTCTTACAAACTCTTAAGTTCTTTATAAGGTCTACCCTATATAAACCGAATTCTTAATTTAATATTTATTACGAGACCCTCAAATAAGGCACAATTTACTTTTAAAAGTTAAAGTTAAAATGTTATACATAAATAAGCAGTTGGAAACTAGCTGGTTTAAAGGAAAGTTCCTTAACATTCCATCAGGCCGTCGAGTTCAATTAAAAAACTTGCCCATCGATTATGCCAATAAAAGTTGCATCAAAGCCATAAACGAAACGCTTTCGATTAATCGAGTGTGAATAGCAAATAAGTTTCGAGTACTCAAATACTCGTGCGTGTGTGTTTGCAGTTATTTTTATATTCATTTTTTCCTTTTTTTTGCATTTGTGTGAGTTGTAAAGTTGTGGGGGTGTGTTAAAGGGGTGGGAAATGTGGGTGGGGGTGGAGAAAGGTAAAGTGCACTTTCAGCTAAGCGCCGAAGAACAAAGCGCCGGCCAATTTGGTTTGACGCTTAAGCGCACTTAGCGGTCGACCATTGGCAAACACAAATACAAACACACAAACAGGACATGCCAAACACGCACACTTGCTCAGCTAAGTCACTAACACACACACGCACACACACAGGGACACCTAACTACGTAATGGCTGGCAATTGTGCTTACGTCTAACAAGCAGCCAATAATGTCCTTTTTGATTTACCGATACACATTTGCATTTCTTTCTGCCACACAACAAATTGGCAAGCAGACGCCATTACAAATAAGGCTAACACATACACGGGCAGCAATGGAAAACATATGTGTTTGTGCCAATGTATTTTGTATAAATATCAATAAGAAGCATCAGCAGAAGCTTCCCTATATTATATAGATATGACAATAAATTTCTCTGCTCTCTCTCTCTCTCCCTCTTACCATATCTTTTGTTTCTCCCACTTTCTTTTTTTTCATGTATTTCATTTTTATTTTATTTATTTTTCTTTGTGTTCTTGTTGCTGCCTTGGCTTTGTTAGGGAATAAACGGCAAAAACAGCATGCTCCAAACGTATTTACTCATGACCTTGCTGAAGCACAGCCAGCACTCACACACTTGTCCAAGGATCGCACACACACACACACCACCACACACACACCACCACACACACAATTCACAACCACAGTTGCCGCCGTTTGGCGTTGGCGCTTGTCACAAGGACATTTTTCATGTGCGCAATGTGACATTTTTCGGAATTGTTAGTCTGACTCTGGTTTGTGAAAGGCAGTCGAGAGTGCATGGATGGACCGTGTCATGAAGTGGTGAACTCAGTAAATGGTTTAAACACTCAAGAAATATCTAAAAGATACATATTTTGAAAGGAATATCTATCTGTAAATATCGATTTTTCGGTCAAAAATATTTTGTTATTTATTTTCAGACCCTTCTTAAGAAACTACAACTTTAAAAAGGTATATAAAAATGTTTACAATAGCGAAATTAATATAACACATATCAAATGAGAAATCAAGCTCAAATAAATTATGATTATTTTAAAACCACATCCCATTTGAAAGTTCCGATAAGCTTAACTCTAAATCCTAGTACCAAGTATAATGGTTTTAAATAATGTTAGTATGATATTATCATATTTGTTACTTGTTATTATGATATTATCATATTCATATTTTAAATTATCATATTTTAAAGTGCCTATAAGCTGTACTTAAAATCGTGAGACCAATTATCCCTTTTAATATCGAATGTCATTCAGTAAAAGTGTACAATTTTGATAGGTTTTATGTAAACTTATTAGTTTTCTAAAAATTCGGACTTTTTTTTAAAGTCTAATCCCACTGTTCTGAATTCCAATTCACATTTTTTGTCTTCTACCAGCATCTGGCACTTTGTTGTAACTGTTTCGCTGTTGTGACTGCCACGCCCCCTGCTCTTCGCCCCCTATTCCGACATGGACTCTGGTTTTTGCTGTTGCTGTTGTTTGATTTGAAAATAAGTTTTGTATATTGTTCACTCCAGTTTTTATGGCACTCGAGCCTAGGTAGTTTGCATGTTGCATTGCATGTTCCATCTAGTTGGGTCTACACAGGAAAAAAGCTTTTAAATAAGGGTCAAGACGATCTTATAACATGTTGAATACAAATGTTATTTTGGCAGCAAACAAAATTTCCGAAGAATATTATGTATCATGTATATATTATATTATTTTTATACACCAAATGCAAATTAGGAAAAATGGTTTTACATTTTTTTTCTGTGTCCTTGTGGGCATGTGTCTTTTATGCATTGCCCTTTTTGGTCCAAAGCTCAACTGCGATTGCAATTGTCGTGGTAGTTGTTGTTCTCCCTCGAGTTGTGTGCATTTTTAAAATAATTGCTAAGCACATTTCGATGTTTGAGTATTTGCATACGAAGTGCACACATTCATATGCACAGACTGAAAGGAGCAGGAAGAAAGGAAGGCCCCCAAATGTATGCTATGCAAAAGACTTTATTTCAGCGCGAACCCTTTTTCACTTTGGCATTAATAATTGATGTTTAATATGCGCCTGTCATTTAACGTTCAGCTTTTCAAGTGCGCTTAATAGTGCCTGAGGCATATTAAAACATTAACCAAAGCTGCAGAATTTCGCTAAGGCCCAGGGCATTCATCAACTTTCATCATCATCATCAGCGGTCTCTTTTTTTTTGTTTTTGTTCTCCTCCCTGTTTTTTTTGGCGGTAAATTTCTGGGGAAGTAATTATGATAAATGCAGGATATACACGAGTGCGGGGGCCGTTTGCCGAAGCGGCATGTCGAACTTGTAACTGGGTTAATTGCGCGTAAATAAAAGGCAGGTAGCACACGGGGAACATGTGCCTCGCCCATTTCCCATTTCCCATTTCCGGTGCTGCTGTCAATAAATCTTGAACACAAGATCTTGGGGCATTTTGATAAGCAAAGCGTAAGACTTGAGTTACGTGACTTTGTCTTGTTTACTCTGCGTACCGACTTGAATAAATATATGTGCATTTTCACTTTATTCCGCAAGCTTTGTTCTTGTTAAATTGGTGATAAGTGAAAGCAGCGTGCTGGTTGATAAATGAGCAATATATGCTATGGTATTAATGAATCATTTCACTTTAATGTCATTTTGAGATTTAAAAAAAATATGGTAAAAAATTAGTTGCACTGTAAAAATTTATATGAAAACATGGTTTTGGAATATTGAAAGTTTTTTGTTTTATAATTTATAATGTTTTAAGGCAATTTTTATGATTTTTCCCACTGCCTCTTGTATTTAATGTTAAATCAGGAATTACGTTTCCTGATTTGCATACTCTAATACTATTTCCAGTATTGATCAATAATATATTGTCATTGTACTCTACTAGATTTTGAAATTATTATTTGATCCAATTAAAGTGGGACATTCCGTAAATCATAGCCTTGTTCAAGACAAAGTTTCATGTACATTTATACCAACATAAACTCATATTGATTGGCCCGCAGATGGAAGATATTCCAAGGACATCACCCACTCAACTCTGAACAATGGCTTTGCTCCTTGTGCAATGATGCCAAGTAGTACAACAAAACAAAGCTTCGCATACATAATGGCAATGCACTTGTTCATTTATGAATCAGCTTTGATAATGCTGTGGCTCAATTACCTGAAGTCTTTGAAAATGTGTACGCCTTATGTATAATCCTGTTCGATTAAAAATTAAAGATTCAAATTTGATTTCAAATTATCTCAATTAAAGAGAAATTGGTAAGTTATCGAATATGATTTTTCGTTAAAGATAAATCAACAAGAAAGCCCAAATATTTGTCAGCTACTTTTTAGTATGTATACTATGTACATCCACCACATAAGAATTTGTCCACATGTCTTTTCGCCCCTTTTGGTGGCTTTCAATTTTCTTTCGCCAGCATTGAGGGTGTGGTTTTCTTAAGATATTCCTTCAACTGAAGCGTCACGTAGACGACATGGAAGCCAGAAGAAAATCTGCTATAATAAGATATGCACAAATGCACATGCATAAGTTAGGACGGACCGTAGGAAAATCGTCCAAAGAAAGCCGAAACGTGGAAAAGGTACAACAAACCAGGCCCAAAAGAAGAACAAACCAAGTTGACTTACATGTCAACTATTGATTTTTTAATTAAATATTAATGAAGCACGAAGAACGGCAAACAGCAACGGTAAAAATGGCACAAAACACGCTCGAAAAAAGCAGAAGGGAAAAAGTTGAGCAGGGAAGTGGAACGCCTTTAGGTATGCTACAAAAAACATGACGCACAAAGAGGGTAGCAGGTGTGCTTGGGGGGGGTCGGGTATACAAAATATACGGGCAAATTACGAATTTTTAATCACACGTCGCGTTTGTTACATAAGCGGGAATATCAAGACCCCGCCAAACCTAAAAAAAAATAAAGTAGGAAAAAGCGAAGAGAAATCAAATAAAATAAATATGCAAAGCGTCGTCTCGCTGTCCCCACCACCACCACCCCACCCTTTTTCCCGCCCATATTTCCCTCTTTTGAGTAGGTCGTCTATGCACAGACACGCAACTACACTGATAACAAAATTATGTTGAGTTTCGGTAATATTATAATATTTATAAAACTTAATAACAGAAGAATTTAAGCAAGGAAGCAGAAATAATCATTATTAGCCATTATCATTTTTGAAGGACTACTAGGATTTATACTTTTAGAAGTACAGAATAACATTTTGTCATTCCTTAATAATGGTGTAAGAGATAGCCTTATGAAAAGCCATCAAAACTCTATTTACTCTTCTCTAGAAAATGTCTATAAATTAGACAAGGTGTAAAATTAAAAAATAACAATCAAAACAAACTGATATTTTTGTTAGCAAATTAATTTATCATTTATAAGTATAACTAGTATTCTATTTTAACCACCTATTACAAATATATTGATTAGTCGTAGGCAAGCCAAAATTTCATAGAACATTACCTTATGACAATGAAAATGTAAGTTCCTTAGAAATAGTTTTAGATACATAGTTAACAAATTTATATATATATAACTTTCAAAGTTAATAATTTCAAATTCTATCTATCTCAAATTCATTTATCTCTTATACAAGGAAGGTCCTATAAAAAATCTTTTAGGTTTGAAAAACTAAGTTTAGCTTCGACATACTTATAGTTTTCCCTCAGTGCACAGGGGCGAAAAGTCGGAAATGTGTGGAAATGTAAAAGGCAAATGAAACTAACTGGGGAAGTCAGGACCGGGGACTAACCGGGGAGTGTGTGTGCCAACGAGAGACAGGACAGCCGGGACGGGCTGGCATTTCCTACAAAACGCCGAGCAGCATTTTGTCCAGTCACGAAAAGTTTGGTCTAGGCAAAGACAAAAAAGCCAGAAAAAACTAACAAAAAGCAGCGCAATATACACACGTACCGCTGAATGCCCTGGGTTCGGGTTAGCAAGAAGCTCTCGAGTCGACAAAGTCTCAAGTTGAATGAAGAACTCACGCAACTTACACACCAAACCCAAAGGTGGGGTAAAAAACACACACCCCACTAACATATTATGCCGGGCAAGGAATTCTAGTTGTTTTCCTTTGCCTCGTTGGCCATGTTTACGATGTTGCGCTGGTACTACAAAATTGGTGCATTTGAAAATTAAAATTTATGACGGGTATAAATAATCATAAATAACAAGAGACCTACATAGGAACCGGTGAGGCGTTGAGAGTGTGATATAAGTTATATGTTGACCTAGGGTTAAATTACCATATATCTCAATTATGAATCAATTTTATCGACAACTTCAGCCCTTGGCCTGTCATTCGTTTGTCTTTGCATTAAAGTGCTGATGGGCTTTATTAATTTTTCCATAAATCTATAGGATTTCGCATGCCAAACTACAGCCTGTAAGCTCCTTAATTATTGTGTCAGCTAACTGAAAGTTAATAAACCAGCCATTGTCATGAAAATAAAATCCAAAAATAAACTGCCAGACCAAATGGGGCACGAGCCCAAATCAATAATAAATACATAAACAGGCCAAACAATGGTGCACAGAAGAAAGACAGAAGAAAAACCATTACCACGATGAGCTATGAAATACTCTTCAATATAAGTGCAAAAACTAATAAATTCAAATGCATAACACACTCTTTAGAAAAGTGTGCATTAAAATGTCCATTCTGCTTAAAACTTCTATGAAAAATATGTTAGGAAAATATTTATTTATTTATTTCAAAAGAGTTCCATGCCATAAGAAGCTTTGTCTACTTTAAGTGGCTTTCAGAAGAACACACATAAGCGGAAACTTCTATATTTATTTATAAAATAAAATCTGTTGAAACATTTTAAAGTGTTCTGAATTTATCTTGAGAGGCATATTTAATAGGAGAACATAAAGAACCATATTTATTATTTATATCCTTCACGTTTGTGCAGTTTAGAATTGCCTCTCGAATTTTGGCAACCCAGCAATGCAATAAATAATAGAGCGTTTTATCGGAGTCATCATAATCGTTGAATTGCGTGGGAAAGCCCCAGACGAGGAGCTCCACCACAAATAAGGATAATAAGCCAGCAATTAGTGTCAACCATAGACTCGCTGAAGACTCAAACAGAAACATGGCCCAAAGCCAAAGCTAAAGCTAAAGCCTTCAACCCATTTAAAGCAATTTTCCCTGGTTTGAAAATGCAGAGAATAACAAAAAAAAAAGGTTAAGCGAGGCGCTCGCACAGACGCAAATCTATTATCCTACATCCTTTTTAGCTTCTACGGTAGAAATTGAAATTGGAAAAAAAAAGAAAAAGAAAAAGAGAAGGAAGAAAAGTTGCAAGGACAAATCGCAATTCCAGTTTTATGAATATTTTTCTATTTGCCTATGGAAAACTGCTGAATGGTCCTTACTTTATCAAGACCTCCTTTTCGACGCAATTCAATGGCTAGAGGTGGAAGAAACTTTCTTAATACAAGATACTTAAGGGACTCGCACACGGTCGCAGAAAGAGGCGGAGTCCGACATTCAATTGCCACCATTCGGATATGAAGGATATGCCATTTATAATGTGTGTGTGTATCCTGGCAGGACTCAAACCGAAAGTCTTAAGTGAATTAAGAGGAAAACTTGCAACATTTCTAAGACAACCCCAAGCCACCCCGACCGTCCTCCATCAAGGTTAGCCCACTTAATGAGCTCTTGAAGTGTTCAAGTTTGAGTTGGCTAAATACATACATACATATATATCTGTGCGAGCATGAACAAAAAAGGATTATTTGATATGGCAGCCCCTCCTCCCACTTAAGCATTTCCTTCTGGCTGGACACCTGTGTCCACCAACCACCCTATCCACCCACCCTTAGGCTTCAAGATTGATTGTTATGCCACCGAAAACTAAACGCAGAAAGGGCTCGGCTCCTTGGTTTTGCTTTAGTTGGGTTTGGGGCCACTTAATGATTGCCAGCCAAAAGATTGTGGATGGTGAGAGGTCAGTTGGAGTGTGAGGAGTGCTTTCTCTGGAGGGGGGTGTCACCCACACCCTGAGTTATACCATAAAACAATTATTGGAATTTCTTTCTTTCACCTTCCCTTTTCGTTGCGTAGGGTTGGGTTTTTCTGGGCTTAGTATATGATGGGTGTAATTAAAGTTGGGGAATGGGAAGCGGGTCACGTAACTTCAAATCGATAGCAGATATATCAGCATAAAAAGCAATTATGGATTTACATTTTAACCTATGACTGTCAAAGAACTAACAATGTGTTAACAAGGTCTATAACAGATTTTTTTGATATAATGATTTTTTGATACGTTTTTTGATAATACCTTATAATATATAAACGAAAGTCTATCTAATATTATAAGAAAGGTTTTAAGAAATCATCATACCATAACTAACATAATACTAGTGCTATAATATCATATGATTTTTTGGATATGATGATTTTTCGATACCTTTTTTATAATACTTTATAATATAAACAGAAATTTAGCTAATATTATAAAAAAGGTATCAAAAAAATCGTATTAACAAAATAAATAATAAAAAACATATCATGAAATAATAATTTTAAAGGTTTACATATAAATATAAATTCCTACCGAATACTTTTGAATATATTTTGTATATTTTCCAATATAACAAAATATGAGAAATCACTTTATTATTTCTTGCGATCTCCAATATATTGTAAAATAGGTATTTTAGTGTAATTTAAAGAAAATAATTTGAAATGCTAGAACTCATTAGATAAAAAGTTTACCACAGCAATGACTTTAACTCTTTGTAATATCTAAGTAGCGATTAAAAATTGCAGACCTTCAAACTCGCCCACCTTGACCTTAAAGATATATAGTTATTCACTATAGCCACTATTAACGACAGAGTGTCAACAAAAAATTCGAGTAAGATATTAATAACCCAAAAAACACACTCGTGGTTGACACTTGCCGGCGACATGGGCTGAGGCTGAGTAATAACTATTTAATGAGTTTGTGTCACAGCTCGGCGTTGTTGCGGGGAACAAAGTAACTTGGCCGTGAACCAAGTGCCAACTGCCGTCATCGGGAGAACGCTTCCATCCACTGACGCCATTTAATTAAAATTTGCGCCTAATTAATTACCGAAAAATGCCCGAAATGGAAGCGCACAGCCTGACAGGACATTGGGTGTACGTGGCGTATGAGTGATGTTTGTCCGTTTAAATTTTCTGCTGTTTGATTGGGGCTCAGCACACTAATTGAAAATGAAAATTTGATTTTTGCGCATTTCTGTGGTCAGCACATTCAATATGCAGTTTGCATCATTGATTTCTACGTTTAAATTTCTCTCAATTATGCCAGAATTATTATTATTTTTAAGCCCTACCAAGCGCTGGGCAGCCTAAAAGTATGCAACACTTTTGTTGCTTTTCAATTTTTTTCGGTTCGTTACCATCATTTTAGCTCTGCATAATTGATGGCTGAGCTTTTAATTGAAACTGAATTGTGGTTATTATGAGTGTAACGCACAGAAGGGGCTGAATCGCGGAGAAATTTATGCAAATTAAGACTACACCGAGGGCGGTCGCAATTAAAGGAAAATTGCATCCTGAGGAGCGGAGAAAGAGAATGAAAGTGCTGTAATTGAAGAGCGTTTGAAGGGTGCGAGTGCCGAACGCTGCTTGAGATAGCAAAGGAAAGGGCGTCCTTGAAGGCGTGGGAGTTTTTTTTCGGTCGAGGATTTCTTAGCCGATTGGATATTCTTTAATTATTTGGAGAAAATAAGATTTCCGAGAATAAGTTGGCACGACCTTTCACAATTGACATTCATTTTATAGTCCCTAACTAGACTAATGAACTGGGTTCCATTTAATTGGGCATTATTATAACAAGAAGTATTTTTAGATACGTCTGATTAAGGCATACAATAAAAGTAGCCCTCGATTATCTTTCCAAGACAATTAGAAATAGAGTCAGGCTATATAGACAAAACATTTGATCAACCTATTGAAGACTATGCATTCATATTAAAGCACAAAAAAATAGATCCGTTGAAGAAATAAATGTTATAGCAAAATATTTCAATATTTATTTGGCAATACTTATATTGCTGGGAATAAAATCTGGTTTAATTCTTTAAAAAACACTTTTACAAACCTATTCAATGACTTAAATTACCTATTATTTATTTCAATATTAATGATATTGCCTAACTCATTTAATATTAGTTCTACCAAAATTGTAATGGGAATTCTTATGTATGTATGGATTTAAAAGAAAACAAAACGAATGCTCAAAAGATAAATTTTCACGACAACGATAAGAAAACTTAATAGTTCTCATTAAAATATCTTCTTATATATGATAAATAGTTTTAGTTTATTCAAAACTGTAAAAAAAATCATTTAATTAGCACATTTTTATCGTGATACTGATGAATAAAATATTATTTTGAAGTTCACTGAAGTATTAAGAATATTCACTACTTTTCCCAGGCACTGAACTTATCACTAAGTATCTTTTAACATTTTTACTAGACAAATCAGCTATTAAAATCTCTAAAATCGTACGCTCCTCGGGAAAGTTCTCTGCCAAATAAATGCCACAAAAGCGAGCAAAAAGTAATTGCTGAAACAATGAGACTACTTTATTCACTGTATCCTTGCGACAAGTTTGCAACTTTTTATGTAGCCCACTCTTGCGAGCCGGGACATTCAAACTTATCGCCCACTCAAAACTATAATCACAATGGTTTATTATACGAGTATCAGGTCCTTTCACCGCACATTATTTGTGCCTTATCTGTGTTCAGTTTTCGGGTTGCAAGCTCACCTGTTTGGAATTCTAAGGATACATTAAAAGTGCCGTTTGCTTGGGCGCGGTGTGTGTGTGTGTTGGTGAGAGGATCCTGCGGATGGAGGAGGCCTCTATTGAATGGATGGCAACTGGATAGGATGCTCGTCCTGTCCGCAACACAGTTGTCCCGCTGCCAGGCTTCCTGCAGCAGTCAGCTGATGCTGATTGTGAGGCTCCTGCTGCTTGTGGCATGCAAAAAGTTTTCCCTTTGAGTTTTCCAACGCCGTTCGTCTGTCTGTGTGTCTGTCTGTTTGTCACTCTATGCGCTTCCTGCCTCTCGATGCCGCCACGTTGTGGCGAGAGTGAAAGTATTTTTTTCTGTTTTTTTCTTCTTCTTGGCTCCTTTGTTGTATTTTATCGTGGTGAATTTCGGATTGGGGGTGCTCTGCTCTCTCTTTCGCTCGGCCCCAAGCTTTCTCCCTCGCTCAGAGAGCTAGGCACATTTTCTGGTTGAGTAAATCTTTATAATATTTTTCTTGATATTTCTCCCGTAACAGAGACACTTTGTTTAAGGCTTGTTTATTAGATTATTATATATATTTTGCATATCTTGTATTTCTTTTATAGATCTTTGGTAAGCAGTAGTTGGAAAGTTTTTGGTAATGTTATGTGCTCTATAGGTTGTGCTCTCTGCACGCCTATAATCTGGATACTCCGTATCCCGACCGAGGAGTCCGAAACCCAAACCGATTTTCGGACTGGCGACTCCGAAACGACTGTCGTACGTGGCGAATTTGACGTTTTGTGTAATTTAACCTTCTGCCCTACTCTTCTCGAATGCGTCATCGGGAATCGCGTAGAGTGGAGGAGTCGTCTCGAATCGCTTATTTATTTGCTTAATATTTTATTTGGCACCCACACACGCGCACGCACACTTTGTTGCACATGTTTTCATATTTGCGATTATTTTGGTTTTATTAAGCATACGCCATGGTGTACGCGAGCCCTCGAACAGTTCGAGTTTGGAGAGCCTTGGCCAGAAGCCTTCAAGGTTATTATTTCCTTGGTGGTTTGCCTCAAATTGTAACCCTCATCTTTTACTGTTTCGGTTTCTGTTTTTCTTTTTTTGTATTTTCTTTCTGTTACCAATTTAATGAAGAGCCCTTAGCTCTATTTCGGCCTGTTCTTGGCTGTATCTACATGCCCCATGCATATTGCCAAAAAAAAAAATTGTTGGAGGAGGAAAATCGTTTCACACATTACACACAACAACATGGAAGAGCCAGAGTTGCCCTGTCTCTTTCCTTCTTTCGCCTCAGGGAGCCCATAATTGGCGTATTTGCCTAACTGGCATTTCTAAACACTTTTTACTTTGGTTGTTTTTTGTTTTCGGGTTATTTGGCTGAGCCCTGTGCAATTATTTTTTAGCCAACTTTTTTTTTCTTTTCCACGAAGCGCGATTTGGGCTGCGATTTTGTAGTTTCTTTCCCTTCGCTCTCTCCTTGTGTATTTTGTTTTAATTTTTCAGCGGAGCTCCGCGTCTTGACCGTTTGGCTCCACTTCTCCGACTACTTTGGAGGCTTCGCTTTCGCAGAGGCCTCGGCCCAAAAGCTTTCCCCGATTTTGTAGGCTTCCGTGCAGACAGAGAGAGCAGGGCAGCGAGAGCGGAATCCCCGCCGAGACTGACTGGCGACGTCCTGGCGAGCTTCGCTCTCTCTGATTCTACATCTAGAAAAATGTTTCTTAAAATGTTCCCTGTTTATAAAGATTAGTTTTAGCAATGATATCAAAACTCTCTTATTATATATCTATAAACACGTTATTTTATGTTGTTGTCCTGCTTATAACGATTAAGTTTAGCCATTATATCAAAATATTATAATATCATATCTCAGCTTTGTTCCAAAAGCGTTATTAATAAATTTAGAAAAAATCTAAAAACATTTGAATAAGCTTTTTCAGTAGAAACATAATTATCCTTCCCAAATTCCCTACACAAATAAAATAATGTGGCAAACAAAAATAATAATATTTTATGATATAACATGATATGATATATGAGATATATGATTTAATACTTGGTTCGGAATTTTAGTTTTATTGTTTAATCTTCCATTAAACTTTGAACTTGTATCCTTTTTTTCTAGGTATATCTCTTTCTGGCCCTGGGTCCTAGGGCTCTCTTGTTGGTCTTGCACTCAAAGTTTGCGTTGTTTGGATTTTGTTATTTTAATGTTCACTGAGCAGTCCCTGAGCAGGTGGACGAATGGAGGGGAAGACAGGATAAAGGGAATACGAGAGAGGGGGTGTGTATTCTCAGTCTCGTTTCCCGTGTGCTTTTGGAGGATTTCTTTCGTGTAATTGTTTTCGTTACGTTTGTTACGTTTGTTATGGGCACCAGGTCCACATGCACCTAAAATGTAGACGTAATTGTGCACTACAAAAAATGTGTGGTATAAAATATCATTTTTTTAAACTGTTACAAAGAACAGTATGAACCTATTAGGATAGTTTAGTAAATACATTCCTCAAACTTAAAATCTTAATTCTTAAAATATGCTTAAGTATTAGGAAAATAAAATATTAGTCTTTCGAAATCTTCTCAAATGCTCTCTACCAATACACAGAAAAACTAAAAAGCATTATGAAAAATGTGACTTTAAATACCTTTTTTATATAAAATGAGCTGATATATTATTATATTTACTGTGGTAGTATTTATTATAATTGAATGAATGATCAAAGCTTCTCAGATGTCCGAAATCAAAGCAAAATAAAAAGAATTAAAATAAAATGTTTCAAATTACAATTACTCGGCTTACGGTCTAGTAGCTTCAATGGCTTAATGCAACATTTTATTGAAGCTTTTGCCCAATTAAGTGTCTTGGTGTAGCCATAAAAACCATCCAACAAACCCGCGCCCAACAAAAGCCCTCCCAGCCGCCCCCACCTTTTCCTTTATTTTCCTGTCCCTCTCCAATTTCCCCGAAGAGAGGCAACTCACTCAATAGTCCGAAAAGCAAACTGAGGCCCATCCGCTGAGACCCAAAAGAACCAGGTAATGCCAGAGCTTTGCAGAAAAGCTTGCGTGAATTCTCTCATTTGTTGGCCAACTCTCCCACGCAGGAACTCAACACAGCTGGCGAAGAAACGTCAAAAATGTGTGACAGGAGCTTCGTGCTGAAGAAGAGGCAGAGAAAGACCAGAGGTCCTTTACTCTCTCTCTGGGGAGGCTGTATCTGTGTGTGTGTGTAGGAGATAAGGAGAAAGTGTGAGAAAGGGGAGAGATGTAGGTGTGAGTGAGGGCCCGACACGTTGTTGCATTTTCGCCTGCCAGAGAAAAATGCTCAAAAGCAGGCAACTGAAAATAACGGTTTGATTCCTATGGTTTGGTGCTTTCACACTCTAGCTGGTAATATCTAAATTCCTACTCCTTTGGAATAGGTTTCTGTTTTACATTCTTAAAGCAGCTTTTAAATTTAAAGTAAATTAGAGGGTAAAAAATGATTTAAGTCATACTGAATATATTAATTTAAGTGATAAAAAACTATATAGTTTTAGTCTTTACTTGGTAAAATTGTATGATATGATAGGATATGATTCTACCTAAAATTAATTTGTATTCAAAAAAACTTTACCTGAAACCTTAACCTGGTATTGAAAAACTTTAGGTAGATAATAATGAATTTTAACATCTCTTAAAGAAATTAGTTAAATATCCAGCCAATATTTTTTATTAGATTATTCGAACAACAAAAGCATTCGATTCACAAGGGTATTTGAGACCCCATGTCTTAATTTCCCGTTTGTTGTATTTTTTGTGTTCCTCTGCTTTTTGTTTGAAGGTTTCACCTGGTGTCGATGGAAATGTACACGTGCTATATGGTGGGTATATGGTCGAGGGAATCGTTAAGGAAGAGGGTGTAACCCGCAGAGGGTGGGGGGCGCCTGTGTGTGGTGTGAAGGAATGGAGAAGGCCAAACTAGACTGTCGTCATGATATAGCCCACCCTTAATCCCCCTCTTACTTCTAGGACTTTCTAATTGAATTTCTTGTTTTGACCTGCAGTTGTGACCCTGTCTTATCAATTTTCTCTGTGGGTATGTGTTGAATTATGTCACTCCAACTGCGTCATTGTGTCTGCTTGAGGTTATCGATTATTCCTTCTCAGTTATGACGAAACACGTTTGTACGCTAGAAATTGGTTGTACCCCGTTCACTATCCCCACCCCCTAAAATTTTGCTTCCGTTGCACGGAGAAAAATGTCATTAAAAATGCATAGAAAAATAATTTGTGGGGTTTTTTTGGCTTAGTACATCCATATTATATTACATTTACACATGTAAATAAGAATTCTCAAATTTAAATAAAACAAAATTAACATAGATTTTAGTTCCTTAGATTTACCTTAAAATATTTTTAACATACGATTTTACTTAGAACGAATGTGGTTTAAGATGGATATTCTTAAATTCTTAAAGTAAGCTAATACAACCACAAAAAAAATGGATTTCATTGTAGAATAGTTCTCGTTACCTCTAATTTTTTTTGTGTGCTCATGACTTGCACAACTATGACGTCATTGTTAACCCCGGAGCTTTCACTATGGCCCAATCCTGCGCCCCGCCACGCCCCCTTTGGCAGCGCTTAATTTTGATGTCACCACCCACTTTTCAGCCCTTTTGAGCAGCCTCAACTTGAAGTCAAGTCAACTTATTTCCATTTCCATTTGATGCTTGATGCGGATTTTCACCGACTAGTTTGAGAAAGTTTGTTTTTTTCGAGAGCTTTTCCAGTTCTTCCCGCCACACTGCCACATTCCCTCGCCCTAAAGTCTCCATTCGTTGGCCTCTGTGAATTTTATTATTGCGGCAGGAGATTTATTATTTGTCATTCAAGTGATCTAATTAAAGTTTGTGTGGGCCGACAAATTATACGCGCCGAAAAAGGGGTAAGGATAACGAAATTTGCTTTCAGCGAAAGTTTTGGGGGCGAGTCACGCCAGTCGGAGGTGCAACTTGTTTTCGTTTCCGACCAAAAAGTTGTTAAAAAGCCAAAACAAAAAAAAAGTAATTTATTTCACTTTTACTGCCTTCATCTCGGCTGTGTGTTTTTGTGTGAGTTTGTGTGTGTCAGCCTGCAAATGTAATGAGATGTTTTGACCCGCTAACTTGGTCCTTTCTTCTAACCCCTTCCTTCAGCTTTGCGGACGCTGATTTGGTTTGAAGCCTTGGCCAAGTTCTCTTGGCATCGGCTGCTTGATAATCAGATTTTTCCACTTTCCGTCCTCCTTCGCTTTTCACATCGAAATGGGTTAAACTTTTTCCGTCGACTTGTTGGGGGTTAAGTTTTCCCATAGACAAGCCAGGCTAATCAAAGTTGGGAATCAGTTTGGTTGGACTACTAATACCTTTAATGGAATGACAAATTTCCTGACAAAGATGGGTTGGAAAGATTCTTGGGGATATCCTAAATCACCATCAGAAAAGCCCTGAAATCGATGGTGTGACACCTAAAAAGGTTTACTTAAATTTGATATATTTCCATTGGTTTCGAATCAAATTGGTAAACCTTACTATGCGGATTTGTTAATCCTAAAATAAAATAAGCCTAGAATACTTTTACCTTCATTCCCTTGATTTTTGTTACTTACTTTACCCGCAATATTTATCATAAATTCAAAAAGTAAATTATTAAGTTTTCTTTTGGTACAATTTATTTTTCAGAAGAACGCAAATTATAGCTTTTCCTTTATGTATTTACAATATTTCTCTGCTTTTCCTCTTTTGCTTACTTCATTTTGCATTTAAATAACTAGCATATTTAATATGTATAAATCAAAATAGATTCTTAGGGTATACCATAAATGTATAATTGTTTCGTACTCTCTCACTAATTTTCAATGTAGATAACTTACAAAATCTGAAATACAGTATCTTAACCGGCTAAAGTTATCGATAATTATTATTTGTTTTTGTGCACTCCACACGGAAACAGTTACTAATAGTACTTATTGTTTAATTTGTATTTATAATACACGTACAGTGGGTAAAAACATCTATACAAATAAGCTTAGTTGTTTGTGTTTGAAAGACCTCAAAGTAAAGTTCTGACAAGGAGGATCCTTAAACCAACTCAATATCCGTTTCAAGATCCCAAATTATTGTACCACATTTAGAATATCAATTGTGTGTGTTTGTAAATATCAGCAAATATTCCAGTAGAGTCTCTATATAATATATGTTTTGGATTGGATTTTCGATATACTTATACAATAAACTCTAGGGCTGGGAAAAATAAGAGATTACAAAAGTTTGCTAAGTGCTAATTGACAGGTTTGAATCGAAAGACATAAATCGAAATATAATCAGTATTCGAAATAATTTCTTCTACTATTCCTTCACTTCTCAATAAATAACTTAAACAAATTACGAACCTAAATAGAAATTGGTTTATCCAGTTTTGTCAGGGGCGAGTCAAGCTCTAGCTATTTACATACAATTTCGCCATCCTACCAAAATGTAATCCTTAAACCTCACTCCTCGCCCTCGTATCCCAGACACCATAATTGGGACAGGGGCACGGCTGTGGACTAGCTTCCGGCCACGCCCTCTTCCTTTCGCGGTCTCAAGATAAAGTTGAGGTTGTAGTTAGTGTTTACCGCATAGTAGACATTCGCATTCTTCGGCATTACCAGTTCTTTATCGGGTAGAACCTGGGCCAGCGTATACCTATCCGGATCATCCTCCAGACCCAATTTCAGCATAGCATTTCGTATCACCTGCGGCGTTCGTTCGTTATTTCCCAACATAATGCTCTTGTACAACACAATTCCATCTAGCTCGATGTTGTCCGTTTCGTAGGTCACCCGGATAATATAGAAATCCGGAGCGGACTGGGGAGTTCCACTTGATGGCTGCACCAACTGGGCGTTGATATGGGGGGATCCTCCATTCGTAGTGCCATTCCCATGCGATTTCAGGCCGTTTCCCATCGACTGGGAGTGCGTCAGTTTGCCGGACTGACGACCGCCAGAGTTACTGGAATCCAAAGATAGATTGGACACACTACTCGAGGCGGACATCAAGGAGGCGTGCTGATGGTGGGCATCCCTGTCCAGGGAATTGTGCCTGGAGCTGGTGCTGCTGTTCAGTTCGCAGTAGAACTGCGATCCCGCGCCGCTGCTCGAGTTGGAGTGTATGGAGTCAGTCTTCCGGTGGCCTATTATAGAGGCCGTCGATGAGGCGGTTGTGTTTGTCAACGACGTGTTAGTGCTGACCACCGATTTCCGGGGCGCCGGCGGTGGTGGTTCCAGTCGGCAACTAAGCTCAAAAGCCTCCCGCTCATCGAAAACCGGCATCGAGTTGAACCAATGATCAAACAGGGCATCTCCCTGGAGGTTATAAGTGTTTGCTGCTCCCTGTAGCAACTTTATCTGGGCCAGCACCTCGAATTCCTTGCGCTTCTTGTCGAAGTTAATAAGCTTATTCTCGGTGAGGTAGTCCGGATTGGCCGTATGGATCATGGTCAGATCGGTGAGGAAAGTACCCAGATAGGGTATCGTTCCGTGGGATGTCTGAGTTCCTAAATTCAGAATGAGCTTTTGAAGGTGCCTATCGCTCTGGTCACTCTGTCTTCCAGGATCGGGATTTTTGGCAGTACCCTCGCGTTTCAGCACTTCCCTCAGGGTCCACGCATTGTTGTCCTCTGAGCAAATATTCGCCAGCTCCGTAAAGACTTCCATCTGTTAAGGAAAAAATAGAAAAGGTTAGTATTAAGAATATTATTTATAGGTAAGTAACCAAAACTAACCCTTTCTTTAGGCAGCACTTCCCAGATCTTGGAGAGGCGGTATATGGAATTGGAATTAAGGGCAGATATAATGGCCTTGAGCGAACTAAAGTTCTTGAGCATGCGCAGCTCCTGGGCAATATCAATCCAACGTGAAATATTTAGAGCGCGCTCCTGTTAGATAAAAACCATATATTAATACAATAAAATTCTTGAGAGCTTATAGAGACACCCACCTGAGGCTTCAGGCGATCAATGAGGATGCTGGACACCACTCGGAAGAGCACCGCATTGAACTGGTTTATGGTGGCCACCACAGTCTCCGATCCTCCACTATCCCGTCGGGCCCAAGTGTGCCCAAGGCATTGGTGGGGGATCAGTCGCTTGAAGAGTTCCGAGTCCATCCGGGTCAATTGTTCGGCAAAGTGTCGCACGGGTACGTGTGGGAAACGGAAGGCCTGCAGGAAGTGGGTGGGTCCGCGGTAGATGGGTCCATGGACCATTGGCGTGAGATACATGCCGTTGAACTGATCCGGCAGGTCATAAGATGAGCCATAGTGCGTGGGAATCATAAACTGCTGCATCTGTTGCGAACCCGCCGCAGAGAGCCATGAAAGACCATTGCCCTCTGAGCCACCACCGCCGCCGCCTCCTCCATTTCCATAGGCAGTTCGGAGGAGCCGCTCCAGACGATTAACCACCTTAACGTACAGATCGGATCGTTTCAGTCGCTTGGAGGCAAAGGTCAAGATCTATGGATGCAAATATATAATAAGTAAATAACAATTATTAAATACAGTTTACTACATCCTCACCTGCTGCAGATTGTCCTGATGCCAGTCCTCCGGGAATCCATCTAGCCATACGTGCAGCGCCGAGACTAGGGTTTTCTTGTGCTGCTCATGGATGGACGCATGGGGATCATAGGCGGGATCCATGGCCTGGCCATTCTGCTGCGCCTGCTCCACCTCCTCCAGGTGCTTCTCGTGCAGGGTATCATAGCGCTGTGTCAGCAGACTGAGCACCTGCTTGGGCGTGGAGAAGGTGCGGTATGTGGACAGGAAGACATTGATGAAAGTGGACTCCAGCTCCCCATCGTCGGTGGCCAGGGCCTCTACCAATCGGGCCAATGTGGCAGCCTTCACGAAGCGAACTCGCACTGTCTCCCACTCCAAATGGGAAATCTCATCATCCGAGTCCTGTTAGAGAAAGAAAAATCGTATTATTTAGTTATTTCATATATAAATTTTACAAAATTACTTATATTTAAAGGCGTACAACTCTAAAAATAATAAATATATCAATCCTCAAAATCCCAGCTCAATATTTATTTTTTTGAATAAACACCACCATTCAAAAAAATGTTGAACCCTTAAAATTATAACTCAATGTATTAGTTTTAAAATAATCCCCATGCCAAAAAAATAAAAATTCTTAACTTGAAAAATCGTTTCTATTATAAACCAAATATCAAACACAATTAATACTTTAATTAAGAAAAAATCTATTTTAAAGCATTAATTCTGAAACTCTTTTTTAAAGTTGAAATACTAATTGCTTTGTGATTTAAAGTCAAGAAAATGAAATTAAATGCTTGATATTGTTTTTTCTATCTTAAATTGGTTTCACCAAACGTTTCCGTCCTACTAAGTAATTGATATTGGGGATTACTTACATTGCTGGCGGTTGGCGTGGGTCGGTGGTATCGCACCTTTTTCAGGTACACGGTGAAAATTGCATTCTTCTCGTGCTCTTCGCCCCAAAGGCGCCACGTGGGCTGCAAAATAATGGAAAAAGAAAGTGGATTAGTCTTCGTCTTGTTGATTGCTTTTTAGTTTCCTAAGCTGTCTGATTTTCCTTGAACTTTGTGTGGAAACTTTGTTTTGACAGTGCCAAAACAGGTTTAATATTTTTTGAAAGCCTTAGGAAAACTATTAATAAAATATGAATAAAAATTCAATAAAAACGTATATAAACAATATTTAGAATCTGTGTCAAAGCCAAAGATCATTACTAATTTATAGGCAATCACATGTATCATGCATCTAAATTTAGCTTTAGTTTCCGACGTAATTTTAATTTATTTCCCCTTAATTCGAGTTCAACAATTTTTAAATATTTCCAATATAAACAGAATGTCTTTAGATATTTGCAAATTGTTTTCAATCCGAAATTTGTTTGTTTTTGTGGAAATTCGGTTGTCTGGCATTTCCATTTCCGTTTCGTGTGGCATCTTTGGCAATGTTAAGGCCCAAACAACATTTGTTCATGTCTAGTCGTGGTATTTTAATTGATACATAAATTCTTTGCTAATTTGTTGGACAAAGCAAAACTAAATGTGTTTCAAAAGAGATGAAAACGAGAATGTTTTTACGATTGTTTGGCCTAATTGGAAAGGGCAGGCGAACAGGCGACATGAAAAATTGCGCAATTTCAAATTGCAGTTCCAAATAGCTTATTAAAATGTGAAGACAATAAGTTGTGCTGCCAAGATATCTTTTTAATTTCACACGCACTTATTTTTGTATTTATACCACTAATTTTCCCAAGGCCCTAGGCGTCCGGAAAAATGCCTAACATATTTTCGCTTAATCAACGCCAAAGCATTAAAATTCTAATTAGAAAATCATGCAACACACAATGGCAGCGCTTTACAAAATACCTTTTGTGTTTATGTAAAAACTATGTAAATACCACACACACACACACACAGAAGGGCCCACATAAAGTGAGTGCATGAGTGTTTAAATTGAAATTTACTCGCAGCAATGCCAAAAGCGTGAAAAAGCATTAAACGAGAAGTGAATGAATAAACGAGTAGCAACAGCAACCACAAGGAGAAAGGCACGCAAAGTTCGTTTGTGACTGTTGGCGCCCCCCAATAATAAACAGCAACAAAAGTTACAACAAAGCTGCGGATTAACCCGAGTCACTATAAAAAGATTTTCCTGCACAGAGAGAAAATACTATCGGAAAATCCCTATCAATTGGGGGGTTTTATTGTTCTGCTTTATGTTTAATAATATATTTTTAATGCATTGTTATTTAGTTAATATTTCTTTGGGTCAATGTTAAATGATACTTGTTTTTATAATGGATGTATAAATAAATAAATATGTTCATTCATGCCCCGAAAGCTTAATATAATGAGATGTATTCGTCGTATTACATTTTATAAATAAACCAAAAATAAGTATTCTTCCAAGAATTATTCATGACAGTATTTAAAATACAAAAGACATTTTATTAATTTTGTAATACGAAAACAATATGTGAATAATAAAAAATAAAAAGAACATTACATAAAATATATACGTATTCAACATAAAAGTGATTATTTTTTAAAAGAAATTAAAGTTTTTCATGTTTTTGAAAACAAAACTTATTATCATCGAGTTATTATCTTACATTATTTATGTATTGTAGGCATCAAAAGATTATTTTCAAAAAATTTCATGCTCTTTTATAATCTTAAGTTGTATTAGATAAATAACCACATAAATAACAGATAAATTCTTATTTTCCGTAAGGATCACAAAATTTAAATATTTTTTTTATGTAATAAATTCAGCAAATACATACAAAAATGGCTAAATATTTATTGAATATTAAATAAAAAATTCAATTATTTTTTCCCCGTGCAGACAGGGCGACAACAGCAACAACATCCAGCTGACCCCAAATGAGAATGTGAAAAGGAATGCAAAAACATAAACAATCTTTAATGGGTGGGGAGAGGGGGGGGGGGGGGGGGGGGGGGCTCACACGTACACGGGGTCATCCATCCTAGACAGACAGACACGAATCTCATGTTGATCCAATTAATTGCCCGCATGCGCTTTGATTACAACAAACAAAGTCGAAACCAAATTGCTTCAATGTTTAGTTCACTTCGCCAGCATTTCGTAATTTTTTATTGAAGTACTTTAATATTTCGTAAAAACATGGAACTACAAAATGAGCCCACACTTCTTTTTCCCCCAGGGCGTTAAGTGGCGGACATGGGAGGGCCATTTGTTTTCTCTGTGTAATTGTGCATACATTTTTGTTTGCGCTAAGATGAATCTGGAAACAGCTGAAACATTTCGAAAAGGCCTTGCGAAAATAGAAGACACGATGTGGCAATGTAAGGGCATTTGGAGTAGCGCTATCTTGCAATCCATTTGCATTAAAAAAAAAGTTTGCCGGCTATTAGTAAACAAAATTCAATAACAACAGCTGGGAAAAATGATGTTTAACTACTGCTTCCTGCTGAAAATTCGAAAACATAAGAAACAAAATTGCAATTGTTTTTAACCAATTGTAGCATGCTTGAGCTTAATTGCCGCTCTCTGTTTTATTTTTCGGCTGACTGATTTACACACACTTCCCCTTCCCCAAATCATTTGGCATATATGTACAGTGTACAATGTACACTGATAAAAAATGAATTATAAAATATAAAAATCTGAATTTTGAGTTCGAAATTTAAAAATAAAATATTTGAATTAAATCAGTATACAGCAGAATAAAGTGCTTATTTTAATTTTAAAATATTTAGCCAAGATAAAAAATATTACTTTGACATTAGTCATATTTATATGAAATATTTTGAAAAATATACCAAAAAATATTTCAATTAAATATAAAATCCCTGGATTTACTACGTTTTTGTTTTTATCAGTGTATGTATATAATATAAATATGTACAATGTGAAGGCAACATTTAATCAATTCCGATCCACGATCATCGACGCCGGCGGCGACTTTTGCTTAGCAGCATCTGCCAAAAAAACTTTTGCCGCTGTTCTTCTTGATTCGCATTGTTGAGATACACGTACATATAGCGAATACGTATTTATTTAATTTATTTGTTATTTATTTGGCATTTTTTGTTTCGGATGCCTTATACGCGCTGCGATCATTTGGTTTTTACTGTTTAATTAATGACGCATTATGGCAGCTCAGTTCAATTCCCCATTTGCGTCAAAAACTGAAGGAAATACTAGTACTGATACTTAAAAATGATTTAAAGGCACATATACGGTAGTAAATTATGTTTTAATAGACATTGATTTATTAGTTGCAAGCTGAAAAATTGAGTAATTTTCAAATGTTGTCCTTCAAGGATTGAAAAATTTTAAGATCTTTATCAATTAGTGTTAACTATGCAATCAAATTATTTTCTAAAGATTTTAGCTTTATTGGCATTTCCTGGGAAAATAAGATTAAACGGTTTTCAAGCGCCAATTTCATTCATTCACTTCCGTCTGTGAATCGCACATGTCTATTATTATCACCAGGTTCAAGTTCACAGACAATTAAGTGATATGCTTTGCTATCAGACAAATGTTTGGCTTGGTACATTTGTATATAAGTAAATAACTAAATTTGAGGTTTTGTATTTAAAATAGTGGCTTTAAGACATTTTCTGAGCTACTCGTTATTTACGCAAATGTCTCAACGCAAGCTGGTCATTGGCAAATAAAATGAACCAGCAATTTTGCTTCAATTAGAAGTCTATTGCATCAACTTACATGACTGAAATTCTTGCATGCAATTCAAGCAATTAATTAGTGTCAATTAGTTAATCAATTGGGCAAACATAATTAAGCCGGATGTGACTCAGGTATCTGTAACTCAACGAGTGTCTCACACCAAATAAAGACATGATATGTTAATAGGTGTTTTCAAGAAAATTGTATTGTATACGTGACCTTTTAAAGAAAATTGTTTTGTTTTTTAATATTGTCAAAAAAAGTTTTTAAGCTTAACACTTTTCTAACTCTATCCGGTAAAATATAGCTATGTTTCGGAACTTAAAAAAATTTGTAGATAAAAGAATTTTATAAATATAAACCTAATTAAGTGTATTATACAATTATTTGTGGGTAAACATAATCCGATAATTAAAATGCTGCAAAATAAGGTTCATTTCAAATGTGAAATTTTTTATAGTATTTGTAAAAATTAGTATCAAATGGTTATAAAAGTCTGGGCATGCATAAATATACCTAAGCATATACGCTTGCTTAGATATTTAAAAAATATGGTTGGGAAAACCGGATGAATCATAACTTTGTATGTAATTTACCTTCGTGTAGGTATAGTTTTTGGCGTGCAGATCCTTGGTCTTTTTGGAGAGATTCCTTAGGGTGGCACCCGTGCAGGCACACAGGTATTTCAAACTGGCCACCACTTTTCGTTCCGCATTAAGGACTGCTGATGAAACATCCAGATCATCATATGAGTGATACGAGCTGTTCCTTCGCGGTTTGGCCGATGCAGATCGAGATCGACGCTGCGGCGTTTCCTGGTGTTTTTGGCACTTGTGAGTTGGCTCAGCTGTGATCAGGGACTTTTTCCTCTGCCTTGGACAAGTGTGATGGTGGTACTGCCTCTTCTGATCCTTTGTATCCTCCTGCTGCTGCTGATGGTAGGCGCAGGACTGGCTGGTGGTGTTGTTATTCACCAGCCGCCAGGCACTACTAAAATCGGTATTATCCAGCGGAGGCATTAGGGCGCGATTATATCCTGTCAGATCCTGCAGCTGATAGGCGCAGGTGTGACTCTTGATCAGAGTGGGCTTCTGCTGGTGCTTTTGGCTATGCGGGCATTTGCAGTTGGCGCGACTTGTGAAATTCTGCAAGTTTTTTGGGGGTTTCTTTAGATTCAAATAGTTTTTTGGGGGGTGTTAAACTCTCAAGAGGTTGCTTTGTACTTGATCTTGGCAGCCGGCTGCGGTTCATTGATTGACTGCGACCCTCAACCCACTTGAGTTGTCTTCACAGTTCGTTCACAGAGCCCCTGACCTTGGCTACGATTTGACTCCAAAGACAAACACACACGAACACAATCCACTCGCATTGTTCAGCTGTATTTGATGTTTATGAGCTACTCACAAAAACCAAAAAAAAAAAACACCCAAAAATAGACAAGAAACAATCCACCAAACAAACAAACGAAAAGTGTATTTTTGACAAGCGACTTTGTACTTCAAGTGGCGCTCACAACTCACTCATCCCCTCCATATTTGGCTAAAAACCCCTATCGCAACCCCCAATGCCCGGGGGCAAATTTACCGGCAATCTTTGTTTAACAATTTCACATTGAGTTAGGCGCGTTGTTCATCCCGGCCTTTAATCGTAAACAACATCCCAAGTATGATCATTCAGGCCCCCCCATTCAAGATGTGTTCAACTTTTACCAGGAAGTTATTACGGGCAACTAGTTTGTTTTTGTTGTTTTTAGGCCTTAGTATTTCACGCCTATTGACAGCTGCGCACAGTTTTCGCCAAGGAAATATTCATCCGAAAATACTCTAACAAAGGAAAGCGACCGGAAGATTTTCCACCCACAAAATAATCAAGATCAAGTTGATATTACAAAATCTACATCATATTATAAGGAGAAAAATCCATATTATTTATCATACATATAATAAATCTATCAGATCTGCTTTGGTTTTTTGATAAAACTAAATACTTCTTGTCTCAAAGAGTATTTCCGCTTCGTTCAAATCAACCGTAACTCTGCAATATTTTGCCTAGATAAATATTTTCTTATTTCTGGTATGGAAACTGCGTTGCGCTTTCCTTTTCTCCATCAGTTTTATGGCATTTACCTCGCCAGAGATGAACTGGCCCAGCCCATTTCATGTTGAGTTTAGCCATAAATTCAGGCCAACTCCGACCATTTTGCAGTATTTCTTTTTTTTTGCTCAATTACAGCTCGGCCTGGCTACATTGCCAATTACATAACTTGTTTCTGGCCAAATTCGTGCGAAGAGAAATGTCATTTGGTCGGTAGGTCTTTGAGCCAGTTAATCTCGGCTAGGAGGAAAACACATTATTCAGAGAGAGGTCAGTGGTTGGTCGTGCGTGAGGAAGGGGGAAAAGGTCGGGTCCAGAGGTCTCGAATCTGGAACGTGCCTCGCGTGGCCAAGTGTATCAAATTATTTGTGATGCCTTGAAATTAAATTACCAAGAAATGCAGCGAAAACCAAACAATCAAATACGCATCACGAAAATCAAATCGAGCAGCAATCGAATATAACCCACATCCGAATGCCACCCGATAATTGAGGCACGTCTGTCTGGCATGATTCACTCTTCAAGGGGAGGTCTAGGATTTCTTCCCGGAGGCGAAGCCATAAACTAGATGCAATCTCCTAAGTCGAGCATGAAATATTTGAGAATTGTGGATTATAAACAAAGTGAAACATTTTCTATTTCTATTAAAACTAGCAAATATATCTATGAGTACATAACATTTGTAGTTCTTTTTAACAATTCAAAACTCCTATGAAGATGAAGTAAAATAATATTTTGATTATTGAAGGCAACACATTTATGTTAATTATTATCATATACCTATTGTTTAAATTAATTTATTTCATTTATAGAAAATAATAAAAACATTTTAAAACACTTTGTAAAAATTGAACAGATATCTATTAAAGAAAACCTTCAATATTTTCCCACACTAGCAACGCTTACCCTAAAGATTGCATACTAATTACCATGAAATATTTCCCGCTAAACTATAGGCGATAAGAAAATATGCTAGCTTATTACTCGAATAGAAAACAACAAAGCTTTTCCAAGTCGAACTTTGAGCGCAGAACTGATTAGAGAAAATCCTTCAAAGCTTCAGAACCAACAGCCCAGACCCATATTTAGATACATACATATAGGCGCATACATATTTGTAATTGTTTTGTTTGAGATGCCTTCGTCTAATCAATATGCACATATATTGCACTCGATTCGTACCAAGCCCCAGAACCTGAACACACTCATTTCATTCACGATTATTATTACAACGAATGCCAAACGAGACCGATGGAAACAGAACACGACTCTGGGAGGAAACGACATTTGCATACGCCTGAGTTTTTACCTTTTGCGTCCGAATGAATCATCAGAGAATACCCAGCCCAGTAAAAAAACAGACGCAGAAATAAAGCTCATTAAGTACTGAAATATTATAGTATTATAATGCCAGACGGTGCAATTGTCAAACTTTTCGTGTTTGTGTATACAAGCCGCTCAATTATAAAGAAATAGCATCCAAGTATGATGGGGCGGCTAATTGGTACGGCCCACATCATCTGTCTATATATAGATCAGGTGACCTTTACTCCAGAAAAGCGTGTGGGTGGTGGGATTTCTGTTTTCTGCAGGGGGGGTTCTTTCAATTACAGATTTCTGCAAAAATAGCCAGAAGCCAGAAACCAAAACAAAGGGGATTCGAACAACAACATCAAAGCGGATGGCCATTGGTTTTGCATTTGCATTTTGGGGTGAATTTTTCAACAAACATCTATACAGTCGAGGTCAAAAAAATATAAGAGATTTTGAAATAATATTAAAGGCATTTTATATACAATGTAAAAATTCAAATTTTAAACTTTAATGGTAAGTAATTTTTACTTTTTTTAGTTTAGAGTTTACATTTTTTGAGTAACTATGGAGCTATTTAAAACTAGTTTCCAAATGATTGCCCAATTCCTAGAGCTATAAATTAGGTGACAGAAGTTAAGAACAAATTTCGTTTATTTTGTAAAATATTAGAAATCATTAATATTGACCACAACTGTAGGCACAAATATCTATTTTTAAATGGACGACCCCTGGCACGAGTTTGTGAATTGCAGCAACAGAAGCAGCGGCAAAAAAACAACGCAAAACCAAATTGAAAACGCCAAAGGAAAAAGAAACTGAAACTAAACACCACTCTCCCCTCTGTCATCTCTGACTGACTGGCTAAATGACTCTGACTGACTGTCAGTTACATGTGACTGCATCCGACGCAGTCAGCTTGACAACATTTGTTGCTCCCCCCGGTATACAGTAAAAAATTTAAGGGAATTTCGACATATTTTTATGGCTGTATTCCACTTTTACATTCCTACAAAAACTAAAAAAAAAATATTTTTCAAAAAGAAATCTAAAAAATATATTTTTCAAATTTAAACATGTTTTTTGAATGGAACCTATACCAACATACTATCCTGGGTAGATACAATACCATTTTTCATGCTCCTCCATTTGAAGCAATTTGAATACTTCCAAGTACTAACCGCTACCACATCCTGTTTTGAAACTTTTTTAATTTCAAAAACAATTATATCCGAATAATCTTTTCTGCTTGTGCACCTATTTGTATCTACTACTCAGCTTCCGTCCCGCTCTTTCGACTATTATCAAACCACATCCGTCGGCCGGCAGAGATGATGTACAAACAATACGAAAACCTACATATCAACTTGAACTAAAGCTTGAGCCACTGAGCATAGCTCTCCACGTAAATTATTTTTATGCACTCTCCATCATTTTCCAGAGGAAGAGGGCGGAGCTTTTGTTTTGCATACAATGGGAGCTGATAAATGTTTTTAAGGGGTCCCGAGCCCCCAACATAAACGAATGATAAAGAAACAAAACCCAAACCGAGACTGCAACTGAAATAATATGTGGCATGTTCTCAAATGATTCATTTTTAAATTCATAACTTTCGGTGCCTGGGAACAACAGAAACTTCATACCTTCATTATTCATCACTTAAATATACCCTAAATACATTTATACAAAACTTTACTATACTGAATGCTTGTTAAAAATCATACATTTTCTAATCCCCTGATACTCAGGATTATAAGAACGTTTCTTTAGTTGTGTCAGACCTCATGTGAGTTATTTTTAACTTATCAAAATGATCAACTTTTATCGATTCCAAGTCCTTCCCCCAGAGACGAGTTTTATTTCTGAACTCCACTAAGGCGTAAAGTTTCCATGCCATTGCCTTTTACCCATAATCGTTGTTGGCATTTCTTTGTGATTCGACACTCAAGACACTACAGTAATCCCTCTACACACATAATCAGATCAAGTACAAAGCAACTAGTTTTGAGGGCTGAGAATTGTTGGACTACAAAAGGTGCGCATTATCGATAAGTATCCATGTTGTTGATTTAGGGGCGAGGGTCAATAGTAATGAACCAGATAAACCACCTACAACTGACATGCCCTCACAGTGGTGGCACTTATCTTATCTTAACTTTTCAACTCTGAATCAATGAATAGAATATTATAATACAAAATATATTTGTTTTCAACATATTGGGAACTAAAAGATTTCGTTGAATCAACACATGAGTGACCACTGTAAGGGCAGGATAAGAACCCATAGATCTTGAGAGCGCCCCTTTTTATTAGCCCTGATGGATTACGATGCTTTATTTTTTTACCATTTGAGATTGGCTTTTGTTCCTTGAGAAATGTGGCTGAGATTCCCGGTGATGCACTGCTAGGTTTTTCCTATCCGTTATCCTCTTCTCCTTTCCTCTGTTTGCCTTAATTTACACGGCTCCTTTAATGGCTTCTGATGTTTTATTTTTACACCCAAGTGCAGTTCAATGGATGTGGGAAGTGGGGGTGGTGTATAAGTAAAGGCAAGTAAAATCGATATTCCTGCTGCTCTTTTTATTCTGAGCTTCTGTGGGCTGCTATAGCAGCTATACCGTTGTTCAGCTTCCTGGGAACGATGAGTCAACGGGACATAGGAAAACACACCCAGGAGCAATATTTGTAGGTGGGGGAGGGTTTGGTAAATTTTTTCTATTATTACTGGCTAGTGGTAAGTGGAGAATCCTTGGTCCGCGAGAAAGGGTTCGTTGCACTACGCCTCTGCGTCTGCTTTGCAGTCTCCTTTTGCTCTCGTGCTTTAGCACGCCGTTCCTTGCTATTTATTTGTTTTCACTTTTATCTTTTTTTCTTTTTGCTAATTTTGCACTCGCACACAGGTAAACACCGATTTTCGGGATACCGCTTGCATTTTCATTCGCTTGGCTGAAAATCTCAACATGAGATATCCATGTATGTAATTACAAAAACATTATACAAAATTCACATTCGGTGGTTTCTCCAATTGGAAATGAGGGGGGCGCAAAACGCGCGCGAGACAAACACACAAAGCTCTCAGCAGAGAGACACGCGACACAACCGCCGCCAACAACAGTCGAAAACGAACTCTGCCCGCTTAGAATAAACGACCGCCCGAAACCCCATCGCTGGGATCCAGCCCTCTCTATTACTCTCTCCATCTCTGGTGGATCCACTCTCTCCCAACAAGAACACAAGTAGTTGGCGAGGGTTGTTCTTACTCGACGCTCGGCGGATGTAACTGTAGCATCCCCGTGATGCGCTCTCCCAACTGCGCGCTCTCTTCGCGTTCTCCCAGGTATTCCAGTTTTGAAGCGTGGGAATTTTTAAGTCATCACCTTATATAAGGGAATATTGGAAGTGTTACGGTTTTTGTAACACGCTTAAAAATATGAAGAAATTGAAGAGGTACACTAAGTCTTAAAGTTTTTAATGTGTAATAAAGAATTCCTTAGTCCTTTCTCAAAAACCACGTAACTTGTATTTTTTCCAATATCCATTGCCAGTAAATAGACAACCCCTTTTTCAATACAGTCCTTATTTTATAAAATTTTTAATAATTATTTTTCTATTAAAAATTAAACTTATTCGTCTTGACTTGAGTTTCGACATTGACTTTCTATTTAAATTAAATTAATATATGTAAAGGGTATCTCGTAGTCGGTTCACCCATACAAAAAACTTTTAGCTTGTTCCAACCATTCTCGCTCTGTTTATGTTTTTTCTGATGAGCAATTGAATGGCTTGTTTGTTTCTCATCAGAACTCTCTCACCCACTCTCTCTCAGTTACGTTTAGTATTTTTTCAGTATTTTTTGGGGCAACTTCACACTGACCCCCACAATATCATTTGTTTTCATTATCTGTTCACATTTATCAATACAATTTATGATCCTCTTTAAATTTTAATACCTGCCTTGTCTTTGATTAATGCCAAAGAAGACATTTAAATAATTTTCCTACTTGTTTTGTTTGATTTTTTGGTTTATCTATTGACTAGCCGGCCAAACATGTGAACAGGAATGACATAATTATGGAAATGGGAATACCTGAGTTTTGTCTGGTATTTGGTAACGATATAAAGAAAGCTGGCGGGGAAATCAATAAGCAGAAATATTAATAAAACGTACATTTACGTAAGCGCCAATCAAACGATGTCTGCTTTTTTGTTTGTTGCTCGTAGACGTTGGATAAACATTGGACCCCGAAAGCACGTCAATTGATCAATTAGCGAATGCAACAAGTTTTAGGACAAAGGGCGGTGATATATGTATACATATCTATGAGTTATGCACTTGGGGATGCTGAAAACGATTGTTGCATAACGCAATCAAAAGAGATCAAGTGAAGATGGAGATGTAATGGAGTTATTAAGTTGGAACTCCGTTATTAAGCTTAAAATTTATTTAGTTTATTTCATTCATAATTTATATAACTTTAAACATATATTGTACCCGTCTTAAAAAACGAAATTTAAGATTAAACAACGAGGAATAGAATTTAAAAATAAAAATGTCTCATAACGAGCATATTTTTTAAATGACCAATTTTTTTCAAAAAGTTTAGTCATAACAAAAGATTTCTTGTGAACTTGAATTAGTAATACTAAAAAACCCTACATGAAATGTCAAAAATAGATTATGGAATTAGAATTAAAGTGTTCTTATAATATACTTTTATGTAAGTGTATCACAATTTATTTTGCTTATTCACTCTTGTACACTTTATAAGTAATTTTTGATTTTTCGAAATCGGTTCAATAAAAATGTTACAGCTATTAGGGCCACAATTCCGGGTTCACATTGATTCGGTCTACCAAATATTTGATCAAGTAATTAGCAGACTTGAGCAAAAGCTTCCACACAAAGTTCGGCGCTCTGCGAGATACTTTCAAAATGACTTTCTATGCATTTCCCTGTTACTTTCTACGTTCGCTATATACTAGAGAGTACCATGTACGAGATAATATGTTAGCTACTCACCAAACTATCGGCCACATTTTGACTCATTATATTCCGCAGCGTTGACGATGGCCAGATGCTGCAATTACTTCAAGGTGCGTGCTGCTCAAAATCTGGTGCGATGCAATTGCCGATGGTGGTGGTGATGTAGATGCGGATGATGATAGTGATGACTGGTATCTGTTGGATACGCGCATTTTGGCTTGGCACAGCTAACGACGAACAAAGACTCGAAGACACACACTTTGGCAGACACGTGTAACGCGTTTACTTATTTATTTCTTTTGGGGTTGTGCAATTCGCTCGGCCAAGCGGATGTATCTGCAAGATACGCGACCAAACTTGCAATCGTATCGGCACACAAATTTCAAGTTTTCTTTTCCATTACGTTAACAAACTGCAAGAAAGCGACAAAACATTCGGGTGAAAACCATATCAGCTCAATGGAAAGTGCGACAGTACGGTCAATAAAAGTTTACAAGAAAAAAAACCACTCAAAAATGAATCAAAACCCAAAGCACACAAATTGTTGGCATTCCAGAGACTTAGAAGCCAAGACCGCGGAGACCAAGCGCCATCGACCGCCCAGCAACAACTAACCCGAAGTGGAATATCATGAATGCGGTTTGAGCGTGGCGCGCAACTGATTTACGATATTCGCTGCACGGCCACAGTGGAATGTATCACAACAAAACCACTTTCGCCAAAAATCTATCTTTCAATTTGGGTTTGCTGCTCAGATATACTACTATTTAAGGACTTATAAAGAGTCTCATATATAATACTACAATGCAAGTAAAAAATATAAATAATTTTTCGGTATTCGCTATAGGCGTAAAAAATGTTTCAATTTTTCCTAATTTTGGCCTAATCATCCAAGATTTTTATTAGGGAGTACCCTACATTATATAATGCCAGCCTATAACCACGTCTCATTGTCGTAAAGTTTTCTGTCACATTTAGCATAAATTTATTTTGTTGGATTGAAGTGAAAAATATTTTTATTACAGGGATGTGCTTTGATAAAAGAGGTAATTGTTATGTCGCCATATTTTTTATATATGTTGTAGGAGCTCTGGAATTCGGCATACGAGTCTTCGAGTTGATATATATATACAAGGCTATAAGAGTATTTGACTGCTTTATATTCGCCATATTGATTTGTTGGGTAGTGGTTTTCATTTTCAACACCATCCTGCTGGTGGGTGTGATAAGGGCAAGTATAACTTGATATTTTACAACTAAACTGTTACAATCAATATTTTTAGGAGAACTCTACACTGGTTAAAGCCTATTTGTGGGCTGCCCTGGTATTTGGGATTCTTTTGTGTATACTGCAGTTAGTTACTTATGTGAATTTCCCACGAGGCCTGCTTAAGGAAGATGAATATCTTATCGAATTATTTATGACTGCGCTTCTTCTGACTTATGTTGGTGAGCCTGCCTTCAATATAACGCTTAGAAGGTTTAACTAACATTTTTTTTTGTATTTTTCAGTACTATGGACCTATTTTATAATTGTTCCCTGCCTTTATTTTGCAGACATTTATGATGATTAGTGCATTCTCTCACCATATTTCTCATAAGTCCAAAATATATTGCTTACGACGTTCTGGAAAAGTGGGTAAGATAAATCCGAAGGAATTGCAATTCTTTTTTGGAAGAAGCTCTGCACATCCCACTGTGCCAATCTAAGCAAGTGACATTGGCTGTGGACCTGACAGCACCTAATGATGGATTTCTTTTTTACGACTCGTAATCGCAGTTACCCCTTTTTCTAAGGGGAAAGAGCCGGGCAAAAGATAGCGGCTCGTCTCGAAATATTTAGCTAACGCGAAACAAAAACATTAATGAAAGTTTTTGCAGCTTGTTGTCTTTTTAGTTTATGCTCTTCTACCTGTTCGCATTGGATCGCTGGCATGGTATGTGTTCTGGATAGTTCGCTCAGACACACATGAAAAAATGCGGAAAATGTTTGGCCAGACAATACCTGGCCAAAGAAAACAAAACAAAACAAACGAAGAACAGGTAGACGAATATCGTCAACACTTAGGGGCCTGCCAAACGCACAGGGAGAATCGGAATAAGATACAAAATCTGAGAGAACCTAGAGAGAACGCAGAACCGATCAGATGTTTTTGGAACGAATATCGTAAACGGAGTTTGGTACTATAAGTGAATTTCCAAAGGGCAAATAACCACCTATTGTTTTAAAAAGTATTATAATAAAAAATAAAGTTATACTTCTATAACTTCTTGACCAAGTTTTCATTGTAGGCTTGAAGATAACTTTAATAACCCATACTTTAATATTATATTTCTTCTAACATTTAGTATATTTGGAGCGCCCATTAATATGCTCAATTTAAAAAGTTTTTTTAAAAAGATCCTAAGATTCACATTTCAGTGTCATTAGGGGCAAGTTTGTTTGTTCAAACACAAACAAAACTTGAAGTATAATCAACCTTGATTACCTTGAGCTGTGAGTGACCCTTCTCAAAACCCCATAAATAAGAAGAAAAAGATGAGGTACACAGAAAAATATTGAAGTTACTGTTTCTTGTTTAAAAGTGAACTTAAAGTAATATTAAAATGTATCTTAATATTCAAAACAAAACTAAGTTTAAAGAAGAAATACAAAAATAATTTAACAAATATTGTATGGTACCTGATGCATACCAAATTTCTTACTGTGCAGCTTTAATGCCAAGCTAAGCTCTTAATTATAAGTTGTGGATCTCCCTCTTTCAATCCCTGTATACGCCCCCTCTCCCCTTAGTTAGTTCTTAGAACCATAAGACATCATCAATTCATTAGCATTTTAAATTTAAAACAAAAGTTAAAACAAGCTGCTCTACGTCAGCGTTTCGCTCTTTCTCTCTTCCAATTTTTTGCCGTTCTGTCAACTTGGCGAGCTTTTTGCGAAATTGGTTGCTGTTTTTTGTATTCTCGTTTCGCTTTTTTGTTTCTTACACCTCCACACAGCTGAGTTTGGATCCATAAACGATATAAAAATATTTATATATGTTCCAGACCCGGTGATATATGGGCTACCTTTTGTTGCTTTTGTTGCTGCTGGGCAGTATTGACAAATGGAAATTCTGAGTCGGTTGCTTCGTTGCCATTTATTTTTTGGCCTGGCTTAAACTAAATTAACTCTCTCCCACTCTCTTTTTCTCTGTTGCTGTTGCCGTTCGTATCTTTTTCTCTACCTCTCTCTTTTTTTACTATTGCAATCATGATCTCACTCTGTTGTAGTTCTCAGTGTTTTTAGCTTTACGATATCGAATTGCTTTATTAGCCAAAAAAAAAGAGGCAAGAACGTTGCCGAGTAAAGTTTTTTTAATTCGTAGTTTTCGTTGTCTTCCCTATTTTGTTCGATTCCATTTCTGTGATTTCGTCTTTGTCACTTTAACACTCGTTTCGAACGTGTTTTTCGGCGGTAACACGCAAGCAGCTCTATAAAATGGTAGCTTTTGATACCAATTTATCTTCTGATGAATTTTGTCATGTTTCTAACTTTATTATTATGTCGTTAAGGTGGAGCAAAATTCCGTTAATTACACAAGGTATTTGAGATTTCTCTTCTTTAGAAATCCTTTTGAGCGTTATGAACTTGTTTTCGATCAAATAATGTATTTTACACCAAATTAGTAATGCTTAACTCCCGTTGATTTTTCCACGACAGCTTCACAATTTTCTAGTTATTTGTTGTATACTTTTTTGTTGGCTATCTCTTGGGCCAACAACTCAAAAAAACACGTTGCAATTGGCAACTGGTTTACAGCTATGCAACGGCAAACACACACACTCGCGGCTATATATTTATGTACACACACTTGCCAGCGTCTCTAGGTAGACACCAATACAAAAGCAAATAAGTGTTGCAGGTGTGTAAATGCCAATTTTTTTCCACTATACTATATATAAGCACTTTTTTGTTGTTAAAATTTTACATTTATACTTTCGAGTAATTTGCACAATTAATGGTAATTATTTGATTGGGTATTTTCGATAAGCCACAAAAAAAGGCAGGGATTTTGCTGTATACCTTTTAGATTTTCATGCTGCTTGATTATTTTTTTGTTGTTGCCACTTTTGTGCACCTTTTTTTCACACACAAACTCGAAACAGAAAATGCCATTAATGATACGATGTTGTTGTCTTGAGCACTGGAAATTTTCGTTACGCTTTGGCAGACATTACGAGCCACGCTCCGCATCCGCGACCCCCAATCCACATCCGCAATCCGCCAGCAGCGATATGATGGCTATATCTATCTATATATTGTTGTTGCTCGCGGGTGTTGCTGCGGTAGTTGAAAATGGTTGGAGCGGTTTTGGGACTACTGGGATCGGAACTCGGACTCGTCTATCTTTGGTTACACGTAGTTTGCGACTGAGGTGCGAGCAACTGGCGAAACACACGCCGAACTCAAAACTGAAGCTGGTCCCGTCTTTTTGGCCCGGCCAAGAGCCTCTCTCTCGCCAGTTAACAATGGCAGGTGAGAGCCGCTGCAGCAGAGAGCCAGGTATCAGGTACTGAGCGAATCGTGGTAGCTCAGATTTGTTGACCAAACGATCTACCTGGGTGAACAGCACCACAGAGCCATGGTAAAACAATCCGGCGAATATCGTAAGCGATATTGCAAAGCTAGTAAAGATATTCCAAAATCTCTTGGCTATATACAAGTAAATTCTGAATTCTAATGGCTTTCAGTATAGTAACCCAAAAACTACACTTCAAGATTCCATAACTTAAGTTATTGGACCCCGATTTGGACGTGGGATACCTCTATGAATTTGTGGTTGAATTTTCTAATATTCTGCATTCAAATATTTCTTTTATGAGAGGGTCCAAATTTTAACCCATTTTCATGTTCGATTTTTTGGTATTTCCAATGGTTTCCAGAATGGGACCCAAAACTGCCGTTCTAAACTTCATAACTTGGGTATTTGAATCCCGATTTAGACGTGGGATGCCTCTATGAATTTGTGGTTGAATTCTCTAATATTCTGCATTCGAATAGTTCTTTTATAAGTGGGTCCTAATTTTAGCCCATTTTCATGTTCGATTTTTTCGAATTTCCAACGGTCTCCAGAATGGGACCCAAAACTGCAGTTCTAAATTTCATAACTTTTGTAATTCGATTCCGATTTAGACGTGGGATACCTCTTTGAATTTGTGGTTGAATTCTCTAATATTCTGCATTCAAAAATTTATTTTATAAGAGGGTCCAAATTTTAGCCCATTTTCATGTTAGATTTTTTCGTACTTCCAATGGTTTCCGGAAGGGGACTCGAAACTGCAGTTCTAAATTTCATAACTTGGGTAATTCGAATCCGATTGAGACTTGTGATACCTCTATGAATTTGTGGTTGAATTCTCTAATATTCTGCATTCAAATAATTCTTTTATAAGAGGGTCCAAGTTTTAGACCATTTTCATGTTAGATTTTTTCGTATTTCCAATGGTTTCCAGAATGGGACCCGAAACTGCAGTTCTAAATTTCATAACCTGGGTAATTCGATTCCTGTTAAGTCGTGGGATACCTCTATGAATTTGTGGTTGAATTATCTAATATTTTGCATTCAAAATGTTCTTTTAAAAGTTGGTCAAAATTTTAGCCTATTTTCATGTTAGATTTTTTCGTATTTCCAATGGGACTCAGAATGGGACCCAAAACTTCAGTTCTAAATTTCATAACTTGGGTAGTTCGAATCCGATTTAGACGTGGGATACCTCTATGAATTTGTGGTTGAATTATCTAATGTTCTGCATTCAAAATGTTCTTTAGTTTTAGCCTATTTTCAAGCTCTTTTTCCCGTTTTTGCAATGATTCCCAGAGTGGGACCCAAAACTGCAATTCTAAATTTTATAACTTGGTTAATTGGACCCCGATTTAGACGTGGGAAACCTCTGTGAATTTACATTAAAATATTACTTTAAAAATAGGGTCAAATATTTGCCAATTCGCATGTTCGATTTTTCCGTAATTCCAATGGCTTTTTTGGATATTGCAAAAAAATTTAACCGATCACAATGTTTAATTAACCATTAAGTGATTGACTTAAGAAAAGAGAAATCGGTAACTATTTATTAAGTATATAAAATCAGTGTTTGCTTTTCTTCTTCTTGGTCTTATGTTTGGATTTTTCGCCCTTTTTGGACTTTTTCTTGGATTTCAGTTTTGATTTCTTGGACTTCTTTGAGCTGGAGCTCTTGTGTGACTTCTTGGCTTTGCTAAGTTTGGATTTCTTTGCCTTGCCGTCCGAGGAATCTGAAGATGAAGAGTCATTGCTGGAACTATCATCGCTGTCTTCGCTGCTGGAGATGATCTTCTTTTCGACCCACTTTTCAGCTTTCCGCTTTTTAGGGGCGTGCTGCTGCCAAAGCTGTTGTAGCTTTTCATCAATGTTGACTTCTGCATGGTCCTCTGGGGCTTCAGGTTTCTGGGGAACTGCTCCTGGCAATTTTGGCCCGTAGATATCCTCGGGCGGAACCTCAGCCATTGCCAACTCTTTATCGTTTCTCAGTCGTTCTTCTCTTGATTTGTAAGAGATTTTCAACTTATTTCCCTCAATAGGAGTGAACTTGGGTGGAGCTGGCTCTTCGGAAGCCGCCACTTCCTTGGGCTTAAATAGAGCTGCAAATATTCCTCTGGGGGGAGAAGTATTCCGCAGGACATTATGAGCGGCAGCTGACTTTGTGGACATTGAGGGTAAGCCTAGAGCTTCTTGAAGAGCAGCCAATTTATCCTGAGCTGGATTCTCTGGCTGTTCTGCAACTGTCTCCTCCTCGTCGCTGTCATCGAAGATGCTTTTGAACAGGTCCGTTTTCTCTGAAATGGGTTTGTTGCGCGATTCATCCACCGCCTGTTCCAAGGGAGTCTTGGGCACGAAAGTAAACTTGGATGGCTCTTCTTTTGTAGTGGGTTTATCCTGTTCCTCAACTGCCGGAGGAGGAGCTGGAGATGGAGTTGGTGGTTTCACTTCCTTGGGCTTTTCTATGTGCTTGGGTATAATGGAAGGAGTCTGAAAGTTCGCTTTCGTGTTAACTGACGTCTCCAGATAATCAAATACCGAGATCTTCGGCTTGGTTTTGAGTTCCTTTTCTGGTTCTAGCATTGCGCCGCCAAAGGGCTCAGCAATATTGTACCGCTTGCATAGCAACGAGGTGGGTTTCCACATGGTCTTTGTCCTTTCCATCACGATCTTTCGCTCTTCTGGCGTCTTCTGTTGCTCCTTGACCTTCTCTTCCTGTACATTGCCTTCCGATATAAATCTGTCGTTCATAAGGCCGTCCAATGGACGATAGATCTTTGCCGCCTGGATGAACTCCTTTTTTTCCATCTCTCTATCCCACAGGGAAAGTGTAACAGGTTGCATGGTAGCCAGAAGCTCTGTTATTTCTGTGTCATTTGTAAGCTTTGAGGCAACGAATTTTTCATAGCGAAGCTGTTTCGCCTCATCAGCCAAAAAGGGTTTAAAAGCCCCTGAAGATGATGTTGCGGGAGCTAAAAAAATAAAGATATTTTAGTTTTATAATCGAGGGATGGCGACATGTTTTCTTACCCAAATCCTTGGTCTTGAGAGCAGCTTTCTCCAGTATGGCCGCATTCGATTCCTTTACTTCTTTAACCAATTCTGTTTGTTTCTCCTCGCCACTTTCGGTGATCACTCCGCCCTTGGTAAAACCCGCAGTCCTTGCATTGATGCGTTCCAGCAGCGATTGTCCTCGATCCTTGAAAGGATTCCGTTTGGGCTGCTCTTCCTGTGCTTTCTCCTCTATTTTCTGCTCTCCAAGTAGCTTCGCCCGCTGATCAGGATTGAGATCATGCCTTCCCAAACCCGAACGTTTGTACTCCGTGGCTGTTTCCAGTTTTTTCGCTCGTTCCTTGTCCATGGGAGCAAAGCGGCTTTTTCGCTGTAGCCAATTCCTGGGCTGGAAATCTCTTGGTAAATCAATGGCATAGGGCTTCTGCAGAGCTGCCCCTGATTTATCCTCACTGAAGCCATCGATGACGTGACGCTGCTGGACGTGTTGCTGCTTCTTTTGTTTGGGCTTCTTGTCCGCTAGTGAGAAATCGTAGCGGGTCATATCATCGCGGGCGTAGATATCGTCGTCCTCTTCTTCAAAGGCTCCCACACCAAAGGCTTGACCCCGAATGGAGAGCTGCTTTTTGTTGGCCTGTTCTTCCAACTGGCCAAAGAGATTAATGTGCTCCATGGGTTTGGCAGTGCTAGAGGAAGATTTGGAGAGGATGGGATCGCGGCTGAGTCCGGAGTAGCTCATGCCAAAGCGATTCTCCTTGGGCGTGAAGAATATGGGTTCGTAGTCGTCAGGCGCAAATGTAATATCCTCGTCGTCGTCATCCTCGTCATTGCTATCTTCTTCAGTTGGCTCTGCTTGGGGAGGTAAGCCCTCCGCGCCGTAGTGCTCAAGGAGATACTGCTCCCTAGTGTTCCTAGCGGTGGCCAGGCGTTTCTCCTTTCGAGTTTGCCGCGGTCCCACACCTTGGCCGGGTTTCCAGCCCATGCTCTTGAGTATGCGAACGGCCACCTTGTCTCGCACCGGACGAAGTAGTTTCTCTAGCACAGGAACTCCTGGTATGGGTCCTGATCCTAATTCCGGCTGCATCAGCTTGCGACGCCGTTGACCGGAACGCTGCTCCTGCTCGTCCTCCTTGGCGAACTCGTCGCGGGTGCGAATTCCTTGCGGTGCGATGCCAAACTCACCCAGATCCTCCTGATCCATGAAGTCCTCCGGTTTCAGCTGAACCCTCGGCGTGGCCTTCTCCGCCCGCGAGCTCTTAAAGGTCTGCGGCGTCCAACCCTCCAGAGAGCCCACGGTATTCCAGAATCCAGCACTGAAGCCGCCGGTGAAGGCACCATGGAACCGTCGTTTGCCATTTTCATCCTTTACAATTTGATCCTCGATGGCCACTGGCTTCTTGGCGGGCACAACATCTGCAAAAGGGGTTTGGGACTACTGTCAGGGTTCCAATTGAGTTTTAAAAATACCTACCTTTCTCTAGAGCCGGCAGTGGTGTGCCAAACCTGTGCAGGTGTTCTTCCTCGTCCATTTTAATGTAAAAATATAAAAATCATATATTGGCGAAATAATTTGTTTGGTCCGGGTGCCAGTGTGTGCACACCACAAAAAGGTATTTAAATCAGCTGATGGGGCTGTCCACTTATTGGTCACAGTTTATTAGAAAAAAGTTCCTTTAACATCGGTAGGAGTCACGATATATTTTGAGAGAATTATTGCAAAACAAAACACTGGGAAAATATAAAAGGCTTAAAAGTAGTTAGAATACTTTATTTGAATCAAACATATTGAATTACTTTTTTAACTGTTGCTTATAAATCTCTCTATAGTTTAGTTTTGATTAATTTGTATCATATTAGTTTTTATCAACTTTTTGTTTTTAATATTTTATATTCTTATTGCACGTTAGCAGTCACGGCTTCGGGTCACGATATTTTTTGCAATTACCACAAGTGGCTGTTCCCATCTCTAGTTTTATCACACGGTCACACTGCAGACATAGCAAATATTTTAGGAAAACTATTTCGTTGCAATTTTTATTAGCCTCCAAGGGGAATAAAGGAATTCAGTGCAAATGGTAAGCGTGGCGGCGGAGACAAAGAAAGGAACACCTGTCCGATTGGAAAAGCAGGTAAATACGGAGAACAAGACCAGTTAGAGGAGAGGCAGACTGGAGCTACCTGTGCTGTCTGTATGGGTGACTAATGATGTCAACATTTTCTGTTTTCTCTCCTCAAGCCGACGGCCATTTTTTGCTAGCTAAGACGTGACTGTTGGCCAGAAAGCCGAGCAAGTGCAGCGCAGTAAGTGGGCTTAAAATTCCAGGGCCAGGAACCCGCTAACCACAACTTCATTCCCATCGAACAGCATTCATAAACCCATCAGTCAAACCCACATCCTGGTCACATACACGCACACACCGAGAGCGAGATGTCCGAGAAGAACCTGAAGGTGGGCGCCCGCGTCGAGCTGACCGGCAAGGATCTGCTCGGCACGGTGGCCTACGTGGGCATGACCAGCTTCGCCGTCGGCAAGTGGGTGGGCGTCGTGTTGGACGAGCCCAAGGGCAAGAACAGTGGCTCCATCAAGGGCCAGCAGTACTTCCAGTGCGAGGAGAACTGCGGCATGTTCGTGCGTCCCACGCAGCTGCGCCTGCTGGAGCCGGCTCCTGGCAGCAGGCGCAGCATCGAAGATGTCAGCGGTGCCACGCCCACGGCTGCCCAACCCACAAAGGCGCGGCTGAGCAGTTCTCGCACCTCGCTCTCCTCCAGCCGCCAATCGCTGCTGGGCTCTCGCACCCAGTTGACCAACTCTCTGAGTGAACGCACTGCCTCCAGCAGCAGCATTGGTCCGAGGAAATCTTTGGCCCCGCAAAGCAGCAAGGATAAGGAATCCTCCAGCACTTCGTTGGCAGAGGGAGCACCAGTATCAGCTGTCGGTGGCAACGGAGCTGGTTCGCATGCCTCCTCCAAGCGGGCTTCTTTTGTGGAAACTGGTTTCCTGGAAATCCTGAAGCCACAGTTCACGCCATCGCAGCCTCTGCGCTCGCCCTCTTTCACCATGCCCTCCAACTCCAGTGCCGAGGACAAGACTGCCTTGTTGGAGGCGCAGAAAACAAGCGCCGAACTGCAGGCACAGCTGGCTGATCTCACCGAGAAGCTAGAGACTCTCAAGCAGCGCCGTAACGAGGATAAGGAAAGGCTGCGGGAGTTCGACAAGATGAAGATTCAATTCGAGCAACTGCAAGAGTTCCGCACAAAGATCATGGCCGCGCAGGCTTCGCTGCAGAAGGAGCTGCAACGTGCCAAGCAAGAGGCCAAGGATGCAATAGAAGCCAAGGAGCAGCATGCTCAGGAAATGGCAGATCTCTCGGACAACGTGGAGATGATCACCCTAGACAAAGAGATGGCCGAGGAGAAGGCCGACACGCTTCAGCTGGAGCTGGAGTCATCCAAGGAGCGGATTGAAGAGCTGCAGGTGGACCTAGAGCTTCTGCGTTCCGAGATGCAGAACAAGGCCGAGTCCGCCATCGGTGGCATCTCCGGCGATGGCGATTCCCCCGGCCTCTCCACCTATGAATTCAAACAGCTGGAGCAGCAGAACATCCGTCTGAAGGAAACACTGGTGCGACTGAGGGATCTCTCTGCCCACGACAAGCACGACATCCAGAAGCTGAGCAAGGAGCTGGACATGAAGAGATCCGAGGTCGCCGAATTGGAGCGCACCAAGGAGAAGCTTAGTGCCAAGATCGATGATCTGGAGGCCACAGTGGCCGACTTGCAGGTGAGCATCCTAGTCTTAATATATGACATAAGCCCTTCTCACTGCCCGCCACCAATTGGTTTTTCCACAATCCACACTGCAATGAAAATTCACAGCTTTACCGCTCCTTTCGCTTTTTGCTTTCCTTGCTCTGCTAGTTTACGTAAATGTTCGCTGCTTAAAAAAAGAACATATCGGTTAAAAGCTTAATCAAAATGGTATATCCATTCATAGTTCTTCGCATTTTGTTTTTTCCTAATCTAAAGCATTTGGTTTAAGACCTAGTACATATATTGCTTTTATAGCCTGGAATTTCAAACATCTTTTGACCGGTATCTACTTTTTACATGTGTAATATATTTTGCTCAAGGTCGATCTAAACATAAACTTTTCCATTGCATTTCTTTTTGCCGGCCTGCCTTAAAAATAATATTTATCGGGGTCCAAGGAGGTAAATTGTGTATATTTCTAACATTTCCCCAGGCAAAATTTAAAACATTTTCCCAAACCATTTCGCATTAAAATTAACTTGAAAAATGAGCAAAATAAATAAATTATCTTTGTCCCAGGAACAAGTCGATGCTGCACTTGGAGCCGAAGAAATGGTTGAACAGCTAGCCGAGAAGAAAATGGAGCTGGAGGATAAGGTTAAGCTGCTCGAGGAGGAAATCGCCCAGTTGGAGGCTCTGGAGGAGGTTCACGAACAGCTGGTGGAGAGCAACCACGAACTGGAGCTGGATCTGCGCGAGGAACTGGACTTGGCCAATGGGGCCAAGAAGGAAGTGTTGCGGGAGCGAGATGCAGCCATTGAGACCATCTATGATCGCGACCAAACCATCACAAAGTTTAGGGAACTGGTGCAGAAGCTGAACGATCAACTAACTGATTTGAGGGATCGCAATTCCAGCAATGAAAAGGAGTCGCTGCAGGACCCCAGTTTGAAGCTGGCCACCGAAACCATCGACTACAAGCAGATGTTCGCCGAATCCAAGGCATACACGCGAGCCATCGACGTTCAGTTGCGCCAGATTGAGCTCAGTCAGGCCAACGAACATGTCCAGATGTTGACCGCTTTCATGCCTGAATCATTCATGAGCCGTGGCGGCGACCACGACTCCATCCTGGTGGTCCTGCTCATCTCACGCATTGTCTTCAAGTGCGGCATTGTCGTTTCGCAAACAAGGGAGCGATTCCCAGCTGTGGAGGCCATCACCAGGGAGGCAGTGACCCAGGGCCATGCTGTCCAGCAGTATGCCTTCAAGTGCCGCCTGCTGCACTACGTCCACAGCCTGCAGTGTGCCCTTCATCAGATCCTTTACGGCCTCAATAGCTGCCAACCGGATACCCTTCTGAGAGCTGGAAGTTCTCTTCCCGAAATGGTTGCCCAAGAAAAGATAGTGGACGGCATTATTGAACTTCTGAAATCCAATCAGCTGGACGAGAACAGTACCACGGATAATATTGAGAAATGTGTGGCCTTCTTCAATGCCATGAACTCCGTGTTGCTGGCCGGAGAACAGCTCCTCAACGAGATCCAGATGATTCGCGACTGTGTGGCTTCCTTGGGCGCAGCTTGTGAGAGCATTCTCAGCGATACGGCCATAGCCAAGGTGATTATTCAGGAGGCGGGTGCTACCAGCGACTCGGTGCTACTGATACAATTCCTGAACGAGAACATGGAAAGCGTGCGGCAACAGGTTAAGTTGATCAAGCGGCGCCTGCCGAGCGACCAACATGTGATCAAGAGCGGTCTGTCGCAGCACAAAGTGGAGGCGATGCGTGGTCTTGCCCAGAACATCAGTCGCATCATGTCGGCGATGCATCAGGCCACCAAGCAATCCTTGGCCGCCATTGTCACTACCATCGAGAGCGACAATGCGGCAGAGCATACGCTGCCCCAGGAAAAGTACTGGGCCCTGCTGTCCGCAGCGTGCGAACGCATCTACGAGCAGGATGACCGTGGACCAACGCAAAACTTTAAGACATTGCTGGCCCAAGCTAACTCCGACCTGCAGCACATTGCCCAACACCTGCTGGACAAGGAGTACGAGATTATCTCGGCAGCCAACAATGCCGGTGGTCAACAGAAATCGGGTGCCCACAGCACGCCCATCACTCAGCGGGCGCAGTTGATCAAGAAACAGCTGGAGCAGAAGAACGTGCTGGCCGCCACGCTGGAAAATCGCGAGGCGGACGTGAAACAGCTAAAACTGGCCGCCAAAATGAAGCAGAACGAGTTGAGCGAGATGCAGATACGGAAGGATCTCGCCGAGAAGAAGCTGAGCGTCCTGCAGAACGAGTACGAGCACGCGGTGGACAAGTGGAAACAGCAGTACGAAGAGACGCGCCAGCAGCTGCAGCTTAAGGAGAAGGAGTTCGAGGAGACGATGGACCACCTGCAAAGCGATATCGACGCCTTGGAAAGCGAGAAGAGCGATCTGCGCGACAAGCTGAAGCTGAACTCGACCACGGGCAAGGTTCAGTCTGGTTCGGATTCCCACTCCCCGCACAATATTTCGGTCACTGGCTCAGCCTCCAGTGCTCCGGGCATCACCACTGTATCTTACACTGCTCCCGCAGGCACTGCTCCAGTTGTGGCGGAAGAGGTGCAACTGCTGAAGAACGCCTTCAACCAGGAACGCAACGAACGACTGCGACTGCAGGCTCAGGATATGCGTGCCAAGCTGTCCCAGTTTGAACCGCTATATGTGCCACAGCCACAAGATCAGCGCATCACTGCCATGGAGTCGGAGCTGACCAGGATGAAGCACGCCTGGGTATTGTCTCTGCTGCAAGTGCGCTCTCAGGATTCTGTCAATGCCGGAACACGCATCGACACGGTGGCTTTGCAAAGGCGCAACCAGCCAGTGCCCCTCAAGGGTGAGATTAGCTCGAAGGCCTCTCAGCTAGCCTCCGATATCCTGGCGGAGTATCTGCAACGGAAGCCGCATCGCGCAGCCCACGGACAGTTCGCCTCCTTTCCCACCGTCGATGTGAAGCGCGTGCTGCAGATTTAAATGGGATTCATCATGGCAATGGGATCGCGGCCAGGGGCAATCTGAATAGATTATAATGTTATTTGTACTGCTAGCACAATTTCGGATCCGGGGGCAATCTTCCCTCGCACAAGCAGCTTCCCCAAAAACCCAAAACACACAACTCCTCAAGACTCCCTGCTCCTGTGATGAGACCTTAACATGATAGCTAAACAAAGAGCAACTGAGAAATTATAATTCTACACTTAATTTATGTTTTTTGTATAAAGATTATATTCCTATTGTAATACTAACTTTGTGTTTAACTCCAAAAAAGCCTATTTCGAAACTAAACTCAAGCGAACTAATACCGGTATTATCTATGAAGTCTATGGCAGGGGAGAAATATGTGAAAGACACAACTAAACCAGAGAAACAAATCTAATTTGCATACATGAGAATAATAAATACATTATATATATAAAGTAAATATATTTTGCTGATGTTGTATAACTTAAAATAAAGATGCATTTTATTGGGATATGGGTGAATGAAGATGTTATAAAAATGATTATTGGATTATATTTACTCATTATTAATTTTAAGGATGGAAACTCAGATAAAAAATTAAATAATTAATCCGTGTTATTAATATAATTCCTTTAAAAAGTATTGATTTGTAATACCGGTTAAGAAAAGCATTCATATGCTTCACTTCCTTCTAAGTACCATCAAGGTAATTATAATTACCCAGCTGTTTTCCAGCACTTAAATATTTAAAATTCCTTCCCCAAACAAAAAGATATTCTCGTTTCACATCATTCAAGATAATATACCTAATTTATTTTAATCACAAGCCAAGCTTAGTTGAATTTTTTAGAGCCAACTGAAATTTGTTTAAGCCAAGTAAAGAACCATAAAGAAAGATACGATCCCAATGAGATCCACTTGGAATCCACTCGCTCTAAGAGAGAGTTCTGCTCTCTTAAATGCAACTCTCTTACAACTCATTTCCGTCCACTTGCCCAACAACAACTACAAAGGCAATATGCTTCAATGCCGCTCGGTTGCAGCAACAACAATTGCTGCCAGCAATGACAACAACAGCTGCAATAGCAAGAAACTATTACATTAGACCAGGCCATAAACCATGATGGCCAAAATAGCCGCCCCCTTTACCTTCCCCCTCCCCTCGGTCAACTGGCCATTCAACAACCCCTTCTGCTTGAAATGTAAATTGAAAATAATTTTCATTTTCTGGGCTTTTCCTTGGCATCGCCACTGCCCTTTTGGCCAGAAATTGGTGCTTCTTTTGACCCCATTCTGTGGCTTGACCTCTCGAGCTTAGCTCTTCCTCCGCGGCAAGCATAAATGAAGATGGAAACATTTGCAATTATAAAGAGATTTAAATAAGCAAAATGTAATCTTTTATATTAACATTTAACCAACTAGACCACGAGTTCACAAAACAAACTGAAAATGGGTTTGAATTGGAACGCTAAAATATGTGATTCTCATAAAAAATCTAATCTTAAGTATAAAATTGTATCTAACTGAATCTCGACTTCAGAAAATAAACTAATAAAGATAGTAAGCCAAAACGCTAAGGTATATAGGTATCAAAAATTGCTTCTTTATTATCGAAATATTAGAAACTGTATCTCTAGTTCACTAAATAAATAAAGGGTTTAAACCTTACCCTTAGGGCAGGTAATTCCCTCATAAAATTGATTGAAAGATGATATGATATTATAATGTTAATTATTTATATATATATCATTTTTTCATAATCAAATCTGTAGACTTTCTTGTTTATTATTCCAGATAATATTACAAATACTACATTTATTTCGTAAAAAAAGCTTGGTATTTAAGCGTGGAAAAAATAGCCAAACAATTAGAATTAGCTCCCAAGCGCTCCGATTGCTCTACATTTATGGAGCGACTTCTGATGTGTGTCGCCTTGGATGCGGACCCCATCGGCCCATAAAGCCATTCTCACGCCCAGCACTCGGCCAGGGGCTGACCTTTTTGCGGTAGTTTGTCCGCCTGCCTTTTCGTTTATGGCCTGGCACTGGGTTTTGTAATACGGTTGCTGTTTACCTTTTGGGGCTTTAACATTTTCGAGGGGCCAGAGCGCAACAAGCGGCTCAAAGAGCCGGACTTCGCGCTCTGCTTGCAGCGACCGCCAAAGTGACAGATCCTTCACCAAGTCACCAGTTTACCACTGTCACTGACACACATATCTGGTAACGTAACTATTCTTCTACAGCTCCAGTTCCACTTCCAGTTCTTTTGTGGCCGCAGAAACCAAAACTTTTGACCAGAAAACGCCCGGTAGTGCCCCAACTTGTTGCTGTTGACTCATGCCGAGCACTAAAAACAACATAATTATTGTACATATTAAAAACCTGATGTATGTGTGCACCAAATTGTAATTAAAACGAAAAGTGGTATACCCTAAGTCGAAAGAATATATGGATATTTAAGAACATTAATAACATGTTCGTTATACAGTAACACTCAACTGTGTTCATATTATATAAGGGATAAATTCTATAAACGTCACAAAATATACTGTTATCAAAGTGATATTTTCAGAGCTATCAATATTGTTATTCTCTTGACATATTTTTTAATCGAATACCATGAATCCTTGGATCTTTATTTTTGTGAAGGTCACATTTAAGATTACTTCTTATGCAAAACCACTATATAATTAAAACTTTTTTGTCCAACTATTAATATCTACGTAACCTTTAAAAATTAATTTGTTTCTTATATCTAGTTTTTTATTTTATTAAAAATTATTCAAGTGTAACAACCTTCATGGTCATCTGGAATCTCTCTGTTCTTTCCGATTAGCTCTAAAAAAAAGTGACACCAACATGCCAGAAAAGTTAATCAACCTCCCATAAGAGCAAAGCAAAAAATAACAGAAATAATTAAAGAAAAAAACTGCGATACAATGCAGAGCAAGAGCAAGACCGAAACCAGTTTAGGTGGGGTATGCTATAGTACGGATCGGTATGGTAGCCGTACCCCCAAGATGGATGAATGGATGGTCGGAGTCCGGACCCCAACAAGAGCGAGAGTGTAAGACAATAAGGCAGCTCAAGAACACTCGATTGCAGGTGAACAGCCAACTGAAGATCTGAAGAACTGAGGAATGGAAACCGGAGATGGAAAAGATCCACGAAGAATTCCATGCAGATGCCCCACAAATGTTCAAGGAAGACTCCACTAACCCTTCCTCATTAGGCACATCAGCAAAAAAAACTATAGATCGGGCTGCGGCGGAAGCACGGAAGTTTCACTTGTGATTAGGAAAACCAGGTAAAACACAAAAAGTTAGTTACGCCTGGTTAGGCCGCCATCCGAAAGCTCAATTTGGGAAATGGCCAAACAGTGGCCCATACAGTGGCCAACATAAACAAGCGGCCACGCAACATCAGCATTATGGATAAATCAGAAGGCGGAGACGGCGATGCAGATGGAGTTGGAGATGGTGATGGCCACCAAGAACAATGGTCTGGTGTCGGTCTGAAGCTCATCTTCATCTTCACTTGGCCCGGCCACTTGAGTGTCTTATTGTGCATGTTGTTTGAAGTTGAGCAGAGGGGCGGAGCAGGAGGAGGTCTAGAAAGACTATGTCTTAGTACCACGCACTAGACGGTCTGACCATGTCTATAGCCCCCTTTAGAAATCTTCCCCCTTTGTTACACTGAAATAAATAGGATTGGATTATAGTAGAACCTATTAAGAGGTTTTTTTATTACTAAGACTTTGTTAACCTTTCTATCAAGTGATCTTTGTTTATATAAAATACCATAGGCCCATTAGATCCTCAAACCTATAATATTGAATTCCTTTTATATTTGGTATTTTTAAATTGCTTGGTAAGGTATTGAAAAAGTGAATAACGTTGGAACCAATTTCTATTTTTTCAAAAATCGTTGAGTTTAGGATTAATAAAGTTAATACAAAATAAGTTCAATAATAAACCAAATAAAATGTGTAATATTTATAAATATCCTAAAAGATTGGGATATCATATCTTATCAGGCCCATTCTTATTATTATTCTATTTTTCAGATCTTAAAACTCAGGTATCCAGAATATATTAAAAATTAAGAATCTAAATAATTTTAATTATTTCTGGGTTCGTTTTCCAATCATGATTGTGTTTTTAAGTGTACATCCATTGTTATTGCCATTCTTGGGTACCCATTGTTTGTGTTCTTGCCGTATGTAAATTTTGCATTGAAATATGTACATTTGGGTACATGTGTGTATGCACGTCGTGGTTTTTGGAGGTCCAGGTCTCCTGCCCTCCCTCTTTGGCCCCTTAGCCCCCTCTTCAGTTCCAGTACCGTACCCCTGCCCTATGCGAAGCGTCACTCCGTTTCATTATTGTTCACTTGGCCGCTTTCGTAAGTCAGTCTCAATGCAAAACAAACGGCGAAGAGCAGTCAAGAGATGGGAGAATAAACAAATCGTATTTCGGCTAAGAGAAAGCGACTGCGAGGCCAAATCAACCATATGCCAGTTAAAAGGGAAGTCGCAGCAAGAGAGCGCCAAATGGAGCTTACCTTTGGAGCTGTGTTATGGTTTTACCAGGGTTGCCAAGTGAATAGTACGTTTCAGAACGGTTAAAAATAAGTTTATTATAAGATTATTTTATACAATTTTTACTAACGTGTTTTTCATCAAAGCATTTGTGGTAGTCGTTTAACATTATTTTATAGAACCGACTACCGTTGAATATATGTAGTTTGACGATAATTCTATTTAAAAACCTGGTTATAAACATGACATTTTACATGGGTAGACTCCGATAACTGCTTCTATTATGATTTGGTTATCACCTAGAAGCCAGGAAAGCAAAACCCAAAACTCCCACTGACCTTAAGAAGATAACTTTAACCGGACTCTTTGCACAGAGATTTAACCATCAGTTATCTGTACCCCCTACATTACATTTTAATACTGCCTTGCTATCTGAGTTACCTTGTAACCATTAATACTCCACTGCAATAATCTTATCTAGCATAGGACGATAACTCGACAACCCTGCTGGGGCAGTAGTAACTCTCTTTTAACCGAAACTTAAGAGAGGCAACCGCCGTTGTTGGTTGTTGTTGCCAAGATACGAGGCTTAGCCAGTCGGGTCAGTCGTCGCTTGGTTACTCATTTGTTTTGCCAATTTTCGTAGCACGGCGCTACAGCTATTCAGTTAGTAACGAACGTTCGCGCCAGACAGACGTATACCACGCCCACGCGTTGCCGCCCCCTGAAAAGCTGGGGAAAGCCAGAAAATCGTAACCGAAGCGAAGCGAGCGCGCGTTATACGGCATCGGAGAATCCGAGAAGCGGAGAATCGAATCGGACATCGGAAGTTCTGCTTTGGAGTGGAGCAGCGTCGTCGTGACCGAGGTTTCTGCCCTCATACATATACGGATAACTGCTATATATATATATAGTTATATGTTTAACTAAAAATATAGGGCCAGACTCTAGCGCGAAAGTGGAAAGTATCTTTTGGATACTTGGATACTTTCCGTTTGGGGGAATTAATTAGACCAATATATCCCATGCAATCCGCGCGTTTATTTTTGTTGTTTTGTCAATAATAATGCCAAACTCTGGCCAAAACCGACATATACAAAAGCGGAAATGCAAAACAATAATACCAACAATTTGAACAACCAAAAGTCTGTGTATTTGTGAACTGTGTCTGTGTTACTTCCAAAAAAAACGAATAAAATAAGATAAAAAGCACAAAAAGTACATAAATAAATAAATAAATGTTGGCTAAAAGCTTAGCCTGAAGCGTATTATATATTATAACAACAGTTGCTGTTGCTACCAAAAGCAGCAAAGCGTGAAGTGCTTGCCAAATGAATTTTCTATATAACAAATGCGAAACTACTTAAAAAGGGAACATATATAAAAATCAGTTAGAAATTTGTGTCTAAAATTAAGACGATATATGCTGACTTTTGGGGGACTTTGGCTCCCATGGTTTTTTTGCTTTATTGACGTGTATAGCTTGCCAATAATGCACTTAGCATTTAACATCTTTTGTATATATTATGAGCCAATTGCGGATCTATAAACTAACCTCCACATTTACTAAGGCAACCACTAAAAATTAATTCTAGTTCTATAGAACTGCCCCAAAATTGGATAATCGAAACATCCTTATAATACATAACCCTCCACCAATGGAAATTCCCAAACATTTTGTAAATATACCCGCATGTAAATACACCCCCAAGAAGCTTAACCCTCTGATAACCAAACCGCATGGAGCTTAACTAAAGACGAACTAAAGACGGGCTAAAGGCAAATTCCGTTTATATTAACCCTCTTGCTTAACACTGTAGTTATATGTCATCCCCCCCTAACCAAGCAAACCCCGACCCCACCGAAAAAAACGAAAAAAAACGCAGTAACAAGTAACTGAAAACGTGCTGGAAAATGCTCAACGTGACCGTCGCTCCCTTTTGGCTAATGATTAGACCCGTCTTCTCGGGCATATATACCCCACATTTAATGCTAATTCTCATTACGGCCTGTGTACTTACTATACTATATATCTAACCGAAATCAACTGCAGCTCAAACATCAGTCGCTTTAACATCGGTTCTGCTCTTTTGGGGGCAGATGGTGCCCATGGAACTATGCTCGGATATATCATCGTAATGCCGCGCCAGCTAAAGCTAATACTACGACCAGATCAGAGCAATCTGAATACCTAACCTCCGAAATAAACGATCTCTGCATCGCATTAAAACTATAATCTAACTGCAAAACAAACTGCATCTTACTTACTGTGTGTGTGTTATGTCTGTAAATTTGGTTCGTTGTTATAATCCGTACCCGTAATACCACACCACACACCACACCTACCAATACCAAATCCAAAAGCCTGCCCGCTAACGATCATGCATAAACCAAAGCTAGCAAATGCTATAACCGCTGCCGCCATTGCCTCATCCATATCCACCAACAACAACAACAACAGCGGCAGCAGCTCCGGTGGCAACAAGTCCAAGAGACCACGTCAATTTGGCAAACACTCGATTGGAGCCGGAGCTGGGGGCCTGGGTCTCCTCCACCGGCCGGACGACTCCGGCTTCGACCACCTCGACCATTCGTCACTAATTGGGGATTCGATTGATTTAGAGCACTACATCAGCGCCATGGAGGCACGTCGACACGACCAGGAGCCGGATGTTTGGGCCCAGCTGCAGCAGAAGGAGTCGGACATCCTTTTGGCCGCCGAACTGGGCAAGGCGCTGCTCGAGAAGAACGAGGAGCTGGTCAAGCAGCAGGAGAAGCTCATCGAGGACTATTCCAGCAAAATTGAGGTGAGTCATGAACGTGTATTACCTAGAGTGCTAAAAAGTTAACAGGTGGAAAACCCATTATGGGAGTAAATATTATACCTATTTGTGGGGAAGAGAATCTGGAAATTATAGAGAATTTTGAGTTGGAAACCAAGTGGCTTAAGGCCTTATGACACTGCTTTAATTTTCACTTTTGACGAACTGACAGGACTTACTTAATTAAGTCTGGACAACCCATAGAAAAAAGAGTCTTCAACTTTTTGTGAATCTATATATTTTAACATCTTTAGTTTACCAGGACTTTTTAAAAAGAAATCCAGTCAGTTACACAAAAATCAAACCAGTGTCATAAGTTCTTTCGAGTTAAGGCTCAAATTTAGATCTAACTAAAATAATATACTAGTATCTAAAATCGAATTATATAGATATTTTTCAGCATATCTATCATATCCACAGTTAAATTCATTTAAGCTGCCTTTCCTAAAATAATTTTTTCTCTTTAATATTGAGATATAATATGTGAGGTCTTTTAAATGTAAGCTGCCTAGCCATTATTACTAATGGAATTCTTCCATGTTTCTATATACGTCTTTGCTATCTGATTTGGCAAAGTGTGCGCAATAAATATAATAATTACTTTGTTGCTATCTATACAGCAGTTATTTTTCTTAAAACGAGAGTTCTTAACAGTGTTATTTGCAGAGCTGAAAAAATATATGCATTGTCTATAAGTTTATTTACTAAATAATTCACAGTTTCTATTTTCACTCTGCCATTTTAAAAATTCCTAAATAATCAAGTGGTTATCCTTAAAAGCCCTCGCAATTATCAAATTGGAAATGGCAGTTATACCGTATTATCTGAATTTTGATGGACTCACCTGGTGATTTGCATTGATTATTGCGGACATGTGTCCGTACATATCTATAATATGACCCCTCACGCATTGCTCGCATTCCCAGGTCGTGAATTAAATAATACATATGGATATTGATTTTTTAAGCTGAAACACGGCACCTGTCCGCACATCCAATGCAGCTCTGTAAACCCAACTTCTCCCCAACTGTCAGCTGCAATTTAATGGCAGGGGGAGAAAGGTGAGCGGGCACTTTAACTATTTAGACAAACAAAAAAGGGACTGGAACTGGGACTGCGAGTGTACGGGTCATGTCATTTTATTGGACGGTGACAAAGTGTGCGCAGTAAACTACTAAACTACATATATCACGTAGGGGTATCGATTTTTTACAGTGTCTATCTACTACCTCGGCACATGTTCTACTGTAAAAATGATGTATGTTGTAGTTGCAGCTCTTTCTGGAGTCTCTCTCCGAAAATTGGCTTTATCAAGCACTTTCCTGATAACATGGTAGAAAAGCCTAGACCGCTCCTAACACCACCTAATGTTTCCAAAGTTTCTGTCTGCCGCTCGACCTTGAACCGCTTGAAATGGGTGGCTTGTGTGGGTGGGTGCGGTTCGTTCGCCTGTCACCTGTTCACACACATACACATAGTTTCAGGGGGAACTGACAAGAGAAAGAATTTCCGATAGGTAAACATAAAGCACCCGTTCCAGCTATCAGTCCAAGTGAAGTTCAAGCCGAGGCTCAAGTTCGTGGCCGTTCATTAGCATATTGCTAGCAACGACATTACCTCAAACTTACCCCGATTAGCTGGCTTTTCCTAGCTTTTCCACCCACAACCGATAGTTAGGCTAATGTACTTTTGTTGACCAAACCCGACACAATGTAGTCTTATCAATTACGCTCCCGCCGACCGTTTAATGGCCATCCAATGCACGGAAATACCAGGAAATGCTGGAATGGTTCGGGGACCACCTGATGGTGTCAGTAACCCAAACAGAGGACACGGCAATGCGTTGAACTTGAATAATTTCGTTGGTACAAAATTTTTCCGTGGGTTTGAGATATATTTACATAGTTGGCTTAGTCACTTTTACTCACTTTTGGTATTCGCCTTATTTCCCACTGGTTTTGTTTTTATTTTTAAGCACATTGAGTGACTTCATCTTCATTGAGAAATGAAAGTGCGAAGGCCAATTGCTGTGGGGCTAGCCGCGTAATATCCTGGTAAAACTGTCAGATGATGTCACCGGGGAATCGATATGATAATTTCAACCAGTTTGGAAACTGAATTGAAGTCATAAATCTCGGGAATTGTAACCCTAAACTTGATATTCATTTTAAAAAAATGTTAATTAAATTAGGGGTATATAACTCGACATATTAACAACAGTAATTTATTATTTTTAAAAGGCTCAAAAAAAATAGACAGTTTAAAATGCCTAAAATTTACAACAACAGTTATTAATATTTTTCAAATCAAAAACTCAGCCAAAACGAAATCCAATAAGATTAAAAATTTTCTGTATCTCAAACCCTATTCCCATAAAAATTATAGTTTCCTCACCTCACTTTACTTCACACATTCCATAGCCATTAACAATTTAAATTAAAATCATTTGCCATCTCAGAAACCATTAGGTTTATTATAGAGCGCTCCAATTAAAAACCCAAAAAGCTAGGAATTCCCATGTTCCATTTTCCATTAGTCATTAAACGGAAATCGCTTTAGCCTAATGAAATTGGGCCAGGCCAACAAAAAAGGTCAACTCCTGACAGTTGAACCACGCCAATTGTCATTTTAATTATTTGCTTAGTTTTTGTTTTTTAAGTCATGATGATGGTTTAGGGAATTCTGTCGTGGGCCTGTCGCATAAATCTCTTGGATTTGGTCACCTTGAGTTTACCTCTGGTCTTTGTTTAGCATGTGACGTGAGGCGTCTGCCAAAATTCACTTTTATTTGCGTGTTTTTGGCAATATGCAAAATTGCTGTTCGCGTATCTAATTAATTTCCTCAGCGTTTTGGAGCGCACAATGTCACTGGATGAGCCAGTGGTCAGCTAAACCAGGCCCATCCCATGGTATATATACTATATATATATGAGTCCGGTCTGTTGCGGACTGACGTAATTAGACTGCTGCGTTGTAGGTGTTTTGGTTCTGGCTAAAATGGCAGTAGTTTTGGCCCGGGTTTTCGTTATTGTCGTGGTCCGAAGCTCGCCCATATTTTGTATTTTATTTCGCGGTCTGTTGAAGCGTGTGTGCCAATTTACGAGCATTGGCTTGTATTTTTAGCTCCGATTTGTTTTTGCATTAACTTTTATATACGCCATAATATAATATAGTTCTGTGCCCAATTCTCACATGCTAATGAGTTCAGAGGCCTTGGCTTGAGCAGTGGTCAGTTTTAGGGTTTTACGCAATGGACAAGGGAGTGGGATTACTTGGAAAATGGTTCCTGCGCAAATATATTCAAGTTGTAATCCTGAGCTAAATATAAAAGGGGTTCCATGATCTCACGTTTACTTAGTAACTAAATTCGATTATATGTTCATGTTGTTAATTTAGTTTTATAACTGTTATACCACCTTATAAACGAAGTCTCACAGTTTTCAACCTCTTCAATCTCGACCAAAACACCTTTAACTATAAATACCCCGCTCTGAATCAGTCTTTTATTCTCAATATGTTCTCAGCCATATTTCATTTCGTTTACGAATTTTCCAAGCCCACTCCATATTATCTAGTTCACAGACAATCGACCAAATAGTTGACCATTGTCATTGTCTGACTGCCAAAACGTGTTTGCTTCGCCCAGGTTCGACTACAAGCCCAGTTTTCAGCTCTCTGGTCGAGGAGAACAATTGAGTGGAAATCAATTGGAATCTGGCGCGGTATTGTAGTTCGCTTTAAGTCGCTCGTTTATCACGATCTGCAGACAATTGTTGCTATTACTGGTTAGGAAATTTAAACCCAACTTGAGAGGATGAAGTGTTGCAAATGGCAGCCGAGAGTAAAATATATAATTTGGTACGTAGGCGTCTGTTACGGTTAGGCATTTAAATAATTCACATTACTATTGGGTTAGACCCCCTTTGGCCTTTTCGAAAGTCTACACCCCTGAATTTACGGCTTTAATAACTTTTGTTGTTTGGTTTTTATTTATTTCTGACATTGGGCCAACTGGTTTCAGTAATTTATTTTAAGAGCTCTTAGTAGAACGGCAAGTCACAACCGATGGCAATTTGTTCTCTGATCAATTACGATATTAAATTGAAACTTTCAACCGTTTCCCCGATCAAAGAATGCTAATGAAAAGGTAATTCCATTTAAACGTTCTTTGATTAGCCTTGATGGTTGTTAGTTGAGGTCTTTGTGTAAACAGGATATGGTTAACCATAGAAAATGGAAGTGAAGAACTATGGTTTGTGCTTAATGAAAGGAAATGCTGCGGGATCTGAGAGATGGGAATATTTACATACCATACTGTAGTTTCACTAAGAACGAAATGATGACGAAGTAGTTAAAAAGCTTTACAATTAGGGTAAACATTTCCTAGTATAGACCAAGCTTTTAATTTCAATGCCTTAAATGTTACTCAATCAAATTTAATTTATATAATTAAAACATATAATTCAAAACAAAGCAAAAACTAAAACAAAGTCTTTCAAATATGATTTTTCCTTTGTGTTATTTTAATAACCGTCAACAATCCAAGTTATATTTATATTTATTTATCCACCAATCCACATGAATCATGCAAATAAAGGTATCTTCCGCCTTTCGATCAAGTCCCACGCCCACAATGCCCATCGTTTCACTCAACTGACCATGCCAGGTGGGCGGACTTCTCGAGGCGCCCAAGAACATATTATACCCATAATGGTTACCTCTCAATCGAAGCCACCTACTGGACGCCTACTTCATCTAGAGTTAGATAACCAAACGCGTTCTACATGCGAATGTGAATAGGAAAAAAGTTCGACCAGAGTGCCCAACGTAAAAATTAAATCAAAATAAAACTCTCCTCACGTTTGCGGACCAACTTTTTTTTATTTTTGGCTTGAGGTGAAGTCATCAACACATTGTCGACTGCTGGCTTTGTTGCTTTTGATTTTTTTTGCAAAAAAAGCATTTCAAAATCAACCAATTTGCATGCGAATAATACGGGTTTATATAGCAAGATACATATATATTTTGAACCGTGTCCATCTCATTTGCTGAAAACCAGTTTGATTGATCTTCAAAACAACAACGAAAAGTGTTTATTTGTTGTAATCTTCTTTGGTGAGTCACAAAGTGAATCTGAGACTGAGTGGAGCTCATTTACCTGCTAAGCATTTCTTCGAGTACCCCAAAGTTAAATCCCAATCCACAAGTTTTTGGCCCCATTAGCTGGACGGGTATGCAAATTCGCTCATTCGTTTGCAAACGAAAAAAATGTTGGGCCTTCATTTTGGTCAGGCCAAAAGGTTTTCAGATTCGAAGTCGATGAAATTCTGGTCTTTCCTCATAAATGGGGGTGTATGATCTGGGGTTGGCCCCCATTTAGGCGGGAAATTGAGGTCGTTCAACATAGTGTGCCACGATTATTATTGGACATTAGTCGTCAGCGTCACCCTATTCGCATTCGCATTCGCATTGGCTCTTGGCCAGTAATAGCATTTCTTTGGCCATGTTGCATGGATGGGGTCTGCAAAATGTCACGGTGAGTGCTTTGTTTTCTTCTGTGACTTTTTGCCCAGGGAAATTACTTTCCTTATTGGCCAGCCTGTCACCATTTTCCTCCCACCTTCTTCGTTTGGCTTTTTGTGTCATCAGGGAAACATGAGTTTTTTATGCGGATTTTCCGGGGGCGTCAGAGGTTGTATTTAGCTTCCTCAGCTGGTAATGAGCTTTATGGAAATTCTAAAAAACGAAACTGTATTAAGCGGGGTTCGAGCTCTTCCGTTAAAAGGTTTCCAAGAATTACAATATTCTTAGAAATTCAAATTTCATTTAATGATCACCCCATTTAACATTAGCCTTCACTTTCGTTTATTTTATTCTTTACTTAGAAGTTTGGCAACTGAACACACTAAATAAAGACTGCAATGATTGAACAAGAATAAAGTTCTAAAAATAAATAATTAGCTCACAGAAGAACCGCTTCAAATTCAAACTTAACATTTAACCGCCACATGTTAAGTTTGTGCAGTGTTGGCTAATTGCGAAGAATCAGTACGCCATTAAGTATTACAAAATTTCGGCTTCCGAAGAAAGTCAAGTGTTGGTAAGCACGCTAAAGCCGCCAAATGCCAAATATACAAAAGTTATAATAAAATTTCAAAGTTTTAAAATTTGAATCAATTTTAGTTCAAGAATAAAGTTACATCCTATTCATATTTCTTCATTCCTTTAGGAAAATATGTCTAGTAAAAGGTGATTTAATTTGAAACATCAGAAAAAAGATATTGATTGACCCACCCAATATTTTTTTTAACGTTAGCGGTTTCCGCAATCAAATTGAATAATTGTTTGGACGGTCATAAAATTCTCTCTGTAGTGGTTGTATGTGCGTGTTCTCAAGCTGACATTCTTTTTTTTAGTTGTAAATCAAATGTATTTGACTTGACCGCCACAATTCTGATCAGTGTGGCCAAATTACCGTAATTTAGTGTTGCAAAACATCTTGAGCTAATCCAGTGTTGGTAAACGTGCTTAAGCTGTCGAATGCCAAACTCTCAAAGTAATTATACGAAAATTATACCGGTTCGATCCCTGGCAAGGTATAAAGTAGCATTCATACTTGTGTTTTATCTTAACATTTTATGAAATTTACACCTAGTTAAATAGTGTGTAATAGGTTTTAGGGTTATTTTTCATAACAAATAGTGTATGGAAGAACAAATATTTTGTCCTACTTGATGTTACCAATTTACGTTGCCGTTTTTCGGCCGCTCATGGCGTAATCGTCAGAGCGGCCAGAATTTGCTTGGTTGTACCAATGCGAGAGTAGGTTCGATCTCAGTCGCAGATGGTAAAGGACTTCTACGGATTTAAGAGGAACGTTCTCTCGCCTTTACCACCAAAGTACTTTCAGTGATCAAGATCCATAGCAGGGGACGCCCAGCAGATACCACTTCAGCATTTAAGGGCGTAATTCCAACAAATATAACAAGATGTAACCTTCAAAAATGTACAAAAAAATTATAAAACTATGTAAAACTAATAAAAAAAATATGAACTTAGGTTTAGCTTTGTTAAATTAAGATACCACTTCAGCATATAAGGACGTAGTTCCAACAAATATAACAAGATGTAACCTTCAAAAATGTACAAAAAAATTATAAAACTATGTAAAACTAATAAAAAAAATATGAACTTAGGTTTAGTTTTGTTAAATTAAATTTTGTACTCATTTTTTTCTTTAAAAATCAAAGTCTCCAAAAAAAAATATTTTTTTATGCTTAGCGATGATAATTAACTCAAATTTTTGGTCATTTGGAACTTGGTCGTCCTGAGCGTGAGTTTGGGTAAGTTGAGAAGTGAGGCAACGGCCTTCAGGCTCTGTTCACGATCAACAAACTGTGGTAATCACGGCTCCATTACCATCTTAGTTAATCGTTTCGAAGAGCAGTTGGCAGGAAGCGAATCTAGCTCAAATTATAGTTGCTATTGATTCAGGCCTTACATAATCGCTGCATGGTTAAATGCGGTAGAGTCCGTGAGCAAACGGTACCGCCTCACTGTCAAAGTCTATTGATGTGCAAATTACTGCTAACAACTGAAAATTAATAACTGCTGGGAAATTAATTCGAATTTTACCGCGACTGACAGCTAAATTGCAAGTATTATCCATCGGGTTCCCCGACTTTGACTTAGGGATCTTAAAGAGAGCGAAGTCTGAGACTACCGCAACAATGCGGCATCTTCGAGTAACCCATTGTTGTTGTCATACCTAAACCTTTGTATGTTTGTATGTTGCATGGGTATAATTTTATTAAATTTTTTTTTCTACCATCTTCTTTCCTACACACACTCACAAATGATGATTTTTAATGAATTGCAGAAGGTGAAAGCAATTTCACTTTCCAAAAGCAATTTTCGGTGTCAAAGCGATGCTTGGGAACAATAGAAGTCGACTTGGCAATGTCGCCAAAGTCACAGTCTGAGCTGAATCGTAAACAAAATTAAATAAAATCGAGTCAGTAGCTACTGCGAGTTGAGCTGGGTTATTATACTGTGAAATCTTTAAGAAAATGAATCAAAAATTGTTTGTAACCCTTACTAAAAATTAAACTGTTAGAAGTGATTTACTTTTCGTGCTAATTTGTAAAGGAAAATTTTCTTATATTTAGTATCCAATTTGATGTTTATTATATCTAACTTTCTAACTAATCTTTCAATAATATTAAATCGTTGTTTAGCAGATAAAAAAGATATTCTTATATGTAAGACTCTATGTAGTCTATATCTTCAAAGTATCGAGTTTATAAAGTTCGATTGCACTTAGAAAAATATAACCTTTTGTGGAATAAATTTACTTTACTACTTTATGGATGGACATTCCGGCATACATACTTCACGATATCAACCTACAAAAATCAATTGTTTGATACATTTTTGATGAGTAGGGAAAAGTACCACAGCCAATGGGTTGGAACATTAACCACAAACGAAAATTTGCCCTTTACTTGCCAGCTGACTCATTGACAATTAATTAACAATATCCCCAGAGCCTACATGTGGATACAGAAACTCACTCCCTTCGCTGTCATATATCTGTCATATCTATATGTGGATATAAGTATGTATGTACATTGCTAATTGGGCAGCTTTCATTGCAACAATAAAAATATATACACACAGAGTCACATTTAGACGATTTTTGTGTGACTAAGAGCCAGCCATCGAAACGGCCAATTGGCAAATTTCAAAGGCCAATACAAATGTAAATGAAATATACAGAAAATATTCATATATGTATATGGCCATCGAACGTTAGCATGATGACAATAATAGACGATTTCACAAAATACGATATGGCCCCGAACCACACCCCCCACCCAAAAGGCCAAAAGTCGAGCCGCAGGGCGAAAACTTTTTCAGAGGCTCACGCAAATCAGATAACAAATTCGAGTGTCAGACCAAGTGGCATAAACAATGTGCCCATCGCAAATGGAGGAGCACTATGGATGGTAGAGGGTGTTAGAGGATGGCTCTTTGGTACAGCAGTCTCCTGCCAATGGCAGTAATTTATGCACCCAACTTTCGATTCAAATGACTAAACCATAACTACGGTCGGGGGATCTGTTAATTGCAAAACTGTCCGATGGGAGTGTGTTATCGCCCATAGATACATATGTATGTGGGACTCAATAGAGGGAAAGGGAGTTATCAATGGAAACCAGAATGTACCAGAAATGTGGGTCAAACTTTGATGCTTTCTGAACCTAACAATTCAAAACAATGACAAAAATATGGATTTTTTACATGAAACATTTTTTATAATATCATATAGCATAATATAAGACTATGTTAATGCTATTCCTTAAGTGGGAATATTTTTTTAAGTGTTTTATTTAAACATCAATTACATTTATTTACAATTTTCCACCTTAGCTAATCGCACAATTAAACTTCATATCTACCAAGATCAACGACTTCAACAACTTTTCGGTTTAAACCGATTGTAAACTTTAGTTTACAAGGTCAGCATTGACAGATACAATTAATAGCCAATTTAATGGCCAATTATCATGTCATCAGTCACAAACCCCAACCAAAACATAGTTTAAGATGAATCTTTGATTTTGTTTACACATTTCTGTGATCATTTGCCTTGCACAATCGTATTAAAATTAGCTGAGCATCCGCACAAATCGAATTCGACTTATTTGGTGAATGACTCAGGTTGAGATTGGGCCAAAAAAAGAGATAGAAATAGTGGGACGATCTACTGCGCATGCGCAACGACAATCGGATGGAGATGGAAAGAGAGGGACTTAGAGCAATAGAAGTAGAAATGCTTTAAGCTGCAATCGAAACAGTTTTTGTATCTGATTGTTTAAGAGAGTGCCTTTGTGTGTGTGTGCCCAGGTGTTATGTAACGGCTCTTTCGGCTAAGCGGAATTATTTTTGCGAATTTGTATCTTTTTTGGAGTATCTCGCCTATTTTAGAGTACATTGTGGGTACTCTAACTAAGCGTTCAATTAAAAGTAATTGGCAAAGATAGATATACTAAATTATGTTGAAATTGGCTTCAAGCATTGTAAATCTAATGAACATTTTACTTAATATCGTTTTATTTTATTTAAGTTTTAAAAAATGATATAAAATTATACAGCTTTAAAAACTAAGTATTTTAATTTATTTTAATTTTTAAAACCAATTTATATTTTATTTAAAAAGTGAATAAGTATAAATATAAATATATATATAAATATTAGATTAAACAGAAATAATTTGACTTCGATTTGAAGATGTTTATATTTTTAATTATATGGTATAATTTTTTTTAATTATATGGTATTTCTTTATTGCCCATTTTAGGAGTAGTCAAAAGAAATTAGGTCATCAACTTTTAATTTGTTCAAGGTTTAATAGCTTACAAATTTATATTATTTACATAGTTTTCTTTGTTTTTTGGAAACTCTTTGTGGAGCCCAACACGGCTATTTAAAATTTTTAAATTTAATTTCTTTTGTGCCATTCAGTTTCTGGAATCCCCCTTATATTTCGCTGCATCGCCTTTTCCCACTTTTTCTTGCACCTTACCCTGCTTTTGCAATTAGCGCTTGCATTTTTTGTGCCATTGTTTGCGTAAATGTTTCACCCACAAGCCTTTTTTGCCCAGGTGAGTGTCTCTTTCTGCAGGTGTGCGAATGGTGATGCCCTGCTCCCAGGAAACCATTTAGCATTACAGCCTGAGAACTAAGTCGCCTGTCACTTTGTCTTGTTGCACTCCAATTTGGCTTTAACCGGGTAAAAGGTGGCGGCTCTTGACTGTTATTGTCGCTTTTTCCGCTGCTGCTGCTGTTGCAGTATTACGGGTATCATGTAAGCCCAACAGTTTGAATTATGGACAGATTGCCACATATATTTCTTTAACTGTAAGTGGAGTCTTTCTCTCTGTGATTTTTTGCGGTTTAAGTTTTAAGGTGTTGAACGAGTTGGCAAAAAATTACACTACCGTGCTGAGTTTTTAATGGAGATGCATAAACACACCGTTTATATTACCTGGGAAAACAGCCAAACTGTTGCAATATTATAGGTTATTTATATGTCATAATTTAAGCCATCTTCATATGACGAAAGCACCGAAAATAAACCTTCCTCTGGATACCATAAATTAATCAATATCGACTGGCTGCTCAACCCTCATGAAAACTCTTTGCCACCACAAAAAATGTTTATTTATTTGTATTTATGACGAGCAAAACATAAACAAAGCCAAAGACACAAAAAGAGCCATAAAACATGTCTTACCCGTACATAATTGGGCCATAAATTTAAAGATTTTCCTTCAACTATAGTACAACCAAGGAATTATATGGAAATAATCTTTTGGCAAATGGTGGCATTGTTCTTGGGCTGAGCTCATCATCAACAGTAGCCGGGGAGTCATAATCTTAATTCTTAAATCTCCAACTAGTTACCCTCGCTCATCATCAAGTCATATAGTTGGGATCTTGATGGTTCTTTTTTTTGAAGTCTTTTTGACTGGCCCTGAGATGACCGCTTCGCTGCTCTTGGCTTAATGGTTTGCTTACATTTTTGTTATTTTCTGTGTCATAGTTAAATTTTCGTATGCTTCTGGCTAGTTAACCACTGCAAGATTAATGACATTTTTTTAAAACATCTGTCGTATAACTAGGAAGTTGGCTTGGGGAGAAATATATCTTAACTTTTAAACGTTTCATTTTTAGCTCTTATAAACTCTCTGAGAAAGTGAAATTAAGCCGATGGCTCACAGGTGCTTAATTCCACTTACGGATTGGGGAGCGTCCCCAGATTTCCAATGGTTAATTTACATCTGAATCGGAAGTTGTAAATATACCAAAAGAAACCAAAGAAAAAGAGGTGTGGGGAAAGACTAATTAAATAGTAGGAAGCACAGGCCAAGTGATAATTTAATTTAAATCACAGCAGTGATTTGCATTATAGTAATTTTATAAAATACTTTTTAATTTATTTGCCAACTAATGATATTAATAAATTTCAAATAAATCAGTGGTAAGCTTGGTTATCAACCTTAAGAGATTTTTCAGCTCGTCAGCTTTAAAACTTTTTCTGGCCATTGAATAATCATCAATTTTTTGCTTTATTCCAACAACTGTTTAAATAAACTTCTCCTTTGTCTGGTCTGGAGTTCATTTACTCGGCCACTTGTGCCACAGTGATAATTGTTTTTATATAGCCAAGTATGTTTTTTATATATTCGCTGTTAATAATACTTTTTTCGCAATCTTTTTTGGCCTAGCGCGTCATTAGCGGAGGCAGCATAATTAAAAAACTCTTAGTTGGCAAGTCGAGGGTGCTCTTTTTGGTCGGGGGGATTTGGGGATGCAGACAAAAGAATTGTGGTCGAAAAACAAGAGACCTCAAATTGCGTAAACAACCTAGAGAACAACAGCTGAAAAACACTAGTTGTATTTTATTTTGAAATATTTAATGAGTTGTTGGGGAATTAGAATGTCTAAAGCAATACAAATATTTTTATGGATTCTGTTAGAGAATAATAGCGGGAGGTTAAGCTATTATAATTCCAAAATTAGTCTTAATAATGTCTGGTAATAAAAAAAGAGCTATAAACTGACATTGTAATAATTAAGTAAGGTAAGATTTAATTTACCTGATTAAGTTTTTCGAATTAAGGATGAGAAATCTTAGTGAAGTTTGACTGTATTTTTTATGAGTCTTTAGATGCTATAGCATTCTTTTTCTCCTACCTCTTTTAAAGATCTTGACTTTCCTGACTTTGTAATCGTTTTATGCGCAACGGTGACTAATTGTTAAGACCTCCTCTTCAGGTGTCTTTGCCTACAATTCCAGCATCTTTTCTACCTCGCATTTGATGACTCTTCTCGAAAGCTTATTTTGTTATTTTGTAAGTCTTGTTGACTTTACAAGTCAAGAAACCCACGCACTGTAGCTCCGAGTGAAAGAAATTTTTGGGATCCAACGTAACCCGGGTATTTCCCTTTCCCTGCCCCATTTCATCGTCTCAGATGTGTGCGCATGCGCAGTGGGCGTTACATTTTGCCGTAAGTATTTATGGCCTAATAATTTTTGGCCTGCGTTCGTGGCAGCACAATCAGATCTAGAAATGAGTTAATTTTGGTGCAGTTCTATAACTGCTTACCTCATTCCGACTGCAGAGCAACTATCTGTATAGCTCTTATCGGTGGAAGTGCGATAAGTTTTCCACTTCATTTTGGCCATGTTTTGCGTGTGCCGGTGATAAGATAAAAGCGAAAACCCCTAAGCAAGTACAGCGATTTCATTTCACGAATGAATCATTCAGTCTCTGGTTGGAAATAATTTTTTATAAATATTTTGTAAACAAAAAACACTCCCTCTTTGTGTCTCACGAAGAGGCGCTAATTAATCATAATTACCGTTTCCGACATTTTTGTCACATTTTAGGACCGGCCGAAAATTGCGACACTTAAAGTTTTGGCTCTGCTCTCCGTCTTGCCAATCAAAACAAGCCCACAAAAATGGCAATCACCTGAGGCCAGCCCCCTCATCCCAAATTCAGTTTAATTAACTGTCTTGCGGCTCTACGCTCTCGAAATCGTTTTCGTTTTGGTTTGAGATAAAAGATACAAAATATTTGCTTGCCCAATTCTTCGACGTTTTCACAATTTCCTTAACAATGGTTAGGGGAATGTCTGGAAATCATCGGCACACAATATTGTCAATGCCAAACACTTGAAATTAAAGACGGTGAATGCCGATTTTTTTTGCATTTTTCTTTGTAATTCGAGGGCTTTTCTTTGGCATGTAATTGCAAAATAATACAATTTTAAAATAGAGCAGAAAATAGGTAGCAAAAAAAAATAGGTTTATCGATACTTAAAGTAGTTTTAAAAGGTGGGGCAAATGTACTTAGCTACTGTTGAATTTTATGAACTTAAATGCTTATAAGGCAGATAAGCTTTAAGAGCCTTAATATTTAAACGAATCGGGAGAGTTTTGATCCATTTGTATTTCTAGTTTATATCTTGACTTAAAAATGATATACTTATATACCACATATCAATTTTAAAATACTTATGTAAGTTCGAAGTAGGGTTAATTTATTGACACACTTGAATACGATATCTATTTTCTCGAAACTAATGTGTCAACTGCCTTTTCATCTGGGCAATTGTGTGGAGTAATAATCTGTAAGTAAGTCCCCCAATAGTTGTCATCCCTCGGCAGCTCACCATGACCAAGTTGGCAAAAGGTCTTGCATGGCTTACACTCCCCCACTTCCAAGGGCAGTCGAAATTGCACTGCCTGACGAGCAAACCGAACCGAATACAATGGCAAAGATCTGGCTTTTGCCTTATTGTGGCATTATTTTTATTATTATACTTATTAGTTGCTTCTTTTTTTTTGTGGGGAGAGCTCTGAAAGTCAGTCAAGTGTGGCGGAGGCTCCAGTTGTGCCACGCCCACCGCTGACTGCGACATGACCTTAGGCGCATAAACAAACTTTTGGCACAAGCACACGATTTGGCTCTTTAGGACTTGGTCTATAATCTTTTTTTATGGCTGCAAAGCTTAAATTCAGTTTGCGACGCTCTCAATGTGCTTGGGGTACACTATAAAATGGGGCTGGTGGGGTCAATGCTGCACTTTGGTGCATTGTCAATGGGTTTGGGGAACAGAGATACTCGTATATTCCAGAAGGTTCCTTTGGATTTCATTACTTCAATAAAACGATCCTTGTATCTGTAATAATATAATATAATTTCACAATAATAGATCATACTGTTGTGAAATATTTTTAGATTAAAGCTTGAAGATATCTCAGTAATATACAACCAATTCTTGTCATTATTTCAATCTTATCTGACATGACATTTCGAATTTTGAATTATCTTTTCACCATTTTGGCGGTTAAATTTAACAACTTAAGTTTAGTACATTTTTATCAATTTATACATGCATAAGTAAATAATTACCAGTGATAAGGGGTTTCATTAATAAATCTTCTCTTTAACTTTCACTGAAGAAAGAGTTAAGATCACTATTATAATAGTTGATTTTATTTCCTTTTCAAATCTAAAACTAATTTGTAATGTTTTTGATATTCCTTTCTGTAAAGTGTAACTTTTGGTCATTTGAAAGGGCGTTCTTAATAGCTCTTAATGTTTTATTTTCAAATCTAAAACTAATAACATCTAATTTTTTGACATTCCTTTTTCTTAAGTGTAACTTTTGGCCATCTGCCATGCTTTGTTGACTGGTGACAATTCAATTGCTGGTTGGTCAATAGTGCTTGGCACCCGAATTGATTTATGGCCGATGTGCAATGCAACTGCATTGTGGGCCAATCCTCGCTAATGGCTGCATTTCACACTCCACTCCAAATGGCTGCTCTCGCTTCTTGGCCAACTTGCAACTGAGCTGCAACAATTAGTCGAGTGTAGAGACTTTTTCACAAGACTTCCCTCTTTGTTATCAGCGATCATTAATCGGTTTCCATTTAAATGAGCTGAAATTAGTCAAAATGCTTGCGGCTAATCGTGCAATTTGCATAATTTTTGCGCTACATTTCGTTTTGCATGCCAATGAAATGCATTATGGCATTTGCAATAATGTGTGAGTGCCGCCAATTAAAATTGTAATTGTGGAAAACTCTTGTGAAAACGGAAAGTTTGCAAGTTTTCCTGGCGGCCAGCCCGCTTTCCACCCGCCGTCTAAGTTAATTTTGTGCAACGAAGTGCAGCTGATTTATCTATGAACTCTGGTTTTTGTTTTAGACGGCCAGACTAAATACGCACAACGAAGAAAATTGCCTTTGCGAAAAATGCTGGCTAGGCATGTGGAAAATGCATTTGGAAATGTTCATCTACCAATGTTAACCGGGCCATTGACTCACCGCCCAAAAGATCCGGACTCGGCTGAGCTCACCGGCCTGAGTCATTGCTATTTGCAGTGTTTAGCAATTCAAAAGCTAAGCCAGCCGAAGGTTTATTAATGCACAGAGAACGAAATTCAGAAAAATTGGTTTAGTACTTCAAGTAACTTGACAATACTCAAAGTTTATTATGAAATTCTGGGAAAAAGGTTCTTTAAAATTCAAGAAAAACCTGTAAAACCTAGTTATTACTTACTTATTACCTTAAGGTTTTTTATTACCTATAATTCAAAATAGTTAGAATATTTAAGTAACAAATTTGAGAAAACATAAATGAATTCCTATTTTTATAGCTCATTAAAATTAAATCTCTTTATTTGGTTAAGTTTTAAATATTGAACAGTTATTTTTTTCATGTTTTAAATGTTTTTAAGCTCTTAAAAAACTAAAAAGGATTCGTAATCAAAATTGTTGGATTAATATTGTTAAATAGTACCTTATATTAATTTTATAATTTATAATTTCTAAGGTAATTCCCATTCATTTGACATTTGAATCCTCTTTTTTTTTTGCATATTTTAAATGAATAAAAATCTATAAATATTTTTGAAAAGTCTTCTGTTGAATTGATTAAGCAAAGTTGTAGAATTAATTTTGTTTTATAGTTGTGCAGTGATTTATTTCTCTGTATACCCTCTTACTTCTGAGGTAATTCCCATTCATTTGACATTCGAAACTGCAGTTTACCTGTTGCATCCGTCCTCAAGAAGCGAGCCTTGTCAACTCATCGCTTCGGCAAAGCGCATTCAAGCGAGTCATCAGCAGCCCCGCCCACCTTCCTGCCGCCCCTTGGCACGATTCTGGCCGGGCCAACATGACTTGGCTGGCAATTTAGTTAATTATTTTAAAACAATTATCGAATGCATTATGCCGACATGGCGGCACGCCGCTTTCAACACCAAACTCATCAGTGGAGCTATTGAAGCTGATGACTTCTACACTTTAGACATCTGAAGAATAGACAAAACAACTTTCTGCAATCTGAAAATTAATATCCAGAAATTGTAGTCTGACAAGCAAGAAAAATAACTTGAGGTTACTTAAAATAAAGAAGCAATCAGAGATCGATAAAAATCATTTTTACTATTTCCGGTAGTTAGAATATAGAATTTATAAAAATGTATCTGTAAGATAAATATAAAATTCAAATTCATATATATATAAAAATCAAACTTCTAGAGCTACAGCATCCAAAGTTTTCTTCAATACTCTAGGAATAGGGATGGTTTTTATTTAATTTTTATTTTATACATTTTTTTCAAAGTAATGATATAAATAGCTCACATTTCAGGCGTATTTTTACTTACCCCTCATGCACTTAAAAAATATATAATAAATATTTACTTATATTCTAAAGCAATCAAATGTAGTTCTTACTTCTTCAGCGATAAAGTGTCAAAACAAAGAGACCATCAGACCTCCACATTCATTTCCTTTTATTTACCTGGCTCACTTCAGGCAGCATTAGAGAGGTATTTGCATAAGTGCACCTGAAAGCACTTGGCCCATTGATGAGTCATTTAGCATTTTGAGCACCTGTCGCCCGGTTTGTCTATGCCGCTAAGCGTGTCAATTGCTACGACATTTCCTGCACAAAATTTCGCTGCACAAATATTTATAATTTTCATACCTCGAAAATGGCAGCGAATGAACAACAATTGCCGCGGAACGTTTAGTTGGAAAGTGGGTCGAGTTACGTCGCATTTGAATAAGACACATAGACCACGGGTGGCAAAATACAAAAAAAGAGCTGGCAACATGTTGCCAGTTTGGATGGGCGGGTTTGTTTACAGAGTTGGATGCGATCCATACATATATCCCATTTCAGGTGATCATGCAATGCAATTAGCCGTGGATGAAAAAGAGATCCGAAATACAAATACGTAATAAAATTAACGCAAAAACAAAACTGGCTTGTCCATCATGAAATTTGAGGCTGATTTTGTTTTGTTATTTCGTCTTCAGTTTTCCTACAATTAAAGTCTGCCACATGATTTTGCTTTTGAATATGTGAACTCATTTTTTTTGCGGCACAGCGGCTGCTGTTGTGGCGGCTAGTTTATGCACAGAGAGAAAAATTTACTTGAAATGTCCCATAATTAACAAAAACCCAATGTCCCATCATTAAGTAAACACAATTTTAAGGCATAAATATATTAATTTGCCTTTTGTCTGCTTAACACAGTAAGAACTTTTATGTACATGCCTAGGTGTTCATTAATTTTTGAGATACAAGCATTCAGATGGATATTTTATAAGATAAGATAAGAGAACAAAATAAAGCCATGATCATTTGTTGTCAATTTAAGAACATTTTCTCACATTTTATAAAAAAAACGTTCTTGATATCAGGACATAAGAGCTCTCAATTTATTATTTTATAAGATACTTTACTTAGAAAGACGAAGTGAAGAAGACCCTGAAATAATGTGAACAGAATAAAGCCAAGATCATTTGTTGTCAAGTTAAGAACATTTTCTCACATTTTATCGAAAAAAACGTTCTTGATATCAAGACAAAAGAGCTCTCAAAATGTTTTGGTTATTTGTAGTAGGTTGGGATTCTTGTAAAATTTAATAATAAATGGTTTTGAATAACTAAACTTAGTTAATTTAAGCTGTGACACTTTAAGATATTTAATTAGTATTTGTAAATTTGTTTCCCCGTGTAGTTGCTGATGGCAACTTCCGCTGTTGCTGTTGCTGCTGCTGCTGCTGGTGGCAGTTGTAGTGGTGCTGCTGCCATCATCAACACATTTCATTGAGCGTGAAATAGAAACAGAGAAAGTACAATATGTACAATAATTTTATTTGTGCCTCGCTTTATCTCTGGCTGCTCAGTCTCCTCTGACTTTAAAAATCCAACTCTGCGAGTGCAATTGTGTTTTGTTATTAAAGTTTTCCATTGTTGCAAACTTGCTGCAGTTTTCCTTTTGCTTTTGGGCTTTTGTGCAGCGACAACTACTTTGTGGTTTTTTCGGCATCGTTGGCGTCTTTTGCATTTTATGCAAATTGCCCGTAATTTTATTTAAGCTTTTCATTTACAGTTTTGTCGCTCCAATTTATTAGGTTGTCGCTTATATGTATCTTGTGCTGTTTCTTTGGTTTTGCAGCTGTTTCGCTGATAGGCCAAAACAATCGCGTTGACTTCTCAGATTTATTGCCAACTCGTGATTTTCCCCAGCTCGATACGTGGTCGCATTGGCTTTTCCGCCTTCCGAGTTGTTGCGGTGAAATAAAGAAGCTGCATTGGTTACAAGGCTTGACGGGTTCTATCGCCGTCTTTATTTTCTTTACTTTTTATTTTTTTGCAGGCCTTTTGGCCTGTGCTAGCCAGTGTTTGCCAATTGAAGGTCCAATTATCGATTAAACTTTGCATGCAATTTTCAATGTCTCCGCAAGCCTTGATCCAAAAAGGTCGGGTTATAAAAACACAAATAGCCCCGAGCTAGAGCCTCTTATTCATAGCTACCTGGCGAAGACTGACACACGCCTGTCAATTATGCAAATTAATTGCTGCCGTTTCTCGCGCCGATAAGTCCAAGTGGCATTCGAAAAGCGGGCTTAGATCACTTGTGGCCCAACACTTATCGATCTGAAAAGACCTTTGATCCAATTTAAGTTATTGAAAATGTGATTGAAAAGTTTGAAACGGTTTACGATGTCTTTATTTAGTTATTATTGGTTCGATGTTAGCATAAAGAGGTTTATGATAAAAGAATGCTAAGGTCACTTATGATTTAACACTTATCGATCTGAAAAGACATTAATCCAATTAAGGTTATTAAAAATGTGAATGGATAGCTTGAAACGGTCTAGGATATCTCTACTTCGTTTTTATTTGTTTGATGTTAGAATAAAGAGGGATGATACAAAAGTACTTAGGTCCCTTATGATCTAACACTTATTGATCTTAAAAGAACTTTGATCCAATTTGAGCTTTGGGGTTTTTTTTCTCTTTGGTGTTATTTTTAAAACCAAAATAGTGATTTTAAATATAATACAAAAGAATCCTTGTCAAGAAATAAATACATTTAATTTAAAAAAACATTTTATTTAAATTTTTTTTAAAACAATTATTGTCACGTTTTGGAAAAATATATTTATTGTTTTAAATTAAAATAAATTATTTGTGACACACGTATTTTGTAGTAAATGTTACATAAATTCAATTAAAAATAGCAATAAACGATTATTAATATAAAATTCAGATGCTACTTTATTTTACCTGCACCTAATGAATTGCTTTGGCAAAAAATAATACAATCAAATATACACTTAATAATTTTTTACTGCCGGGTAAATAATAGTGGAAGTTACTTACATTGAAGAATGTTTACTACCCTCTTAAAACTCCCAAGTGCATCCACAATTGGCTGAAAACTACCAAACGCTTGGTGGCTGATGCGCTTTTAATTTTTCACCAGCCATTTGTCTGCAAACCGCATCTCAGCAAAGCGGAGAAGTGAAAATTCAATTGCATTTTAATTTGAATAATGGGAATTTGTTTCTTTTTGACGGCTGGCTTTTTGCAGTCGTTGGTGTCAAAAGTCGTTGGCATTGTTTTGGGGGCTTGGGAGTCTCTTGGCCGCCGGCACAGTGCGGCAAATTGGTGCATATGGCAAATAAAGTGAGAGGTGGTGCCTAGCAACTCTTTTGTTTTTTTGTTTTGTTTTTTATCTTTTATTTTTGCATCTTTGCCGGCCTGCAGCCAATTGTAAATGCAAATAACTAAACAATTAGTAGTCGAGAGCTGAGAGCTGAGTTAACCTTGCGGTTTTGCCTGGCATCGAGCTTTGCGACTGTGTACGTGCCCATTGTTGGCTCTACTTTCATTGTCTTGACTGACTGACTGCCATATAATTGACAACACGTCATAGAACCAACAATACGCCAAATGAACACACAATTAACTTTCATTTTTTTTGGTTTGCCCCTTTGCAGAAACTCGAGCAGGAGAAGCATGTGCTGCGCCAAAAGCTGGCGATCGCCGAGGACGAGAGCGATCAGCGGGTCCTCGAGCTGCAGTCCGATCTCACCGAGCTGAAGGACAAGCTGCAGACCCAGGACACGGCCATCAGGCAGGCGGAGAAGGAGAAGACCATCCTGATCGACGAGCTGCAGCACCAGAACACACGCCTCACCGAACAGATCCAGGAGGCCCATGCCACCGAGCTCAAGCTCAGCGCACAGATCCAGGAGCTGAAGGACCAGTATCACTACAGGAACAGCAGCCTGCAGGTGGGTTTTATATTCAAAACAATTATTATCATATAAGTATGAAAATTAACAATATTTAATATTTTAAAATTATCATTATATAGCAACATCATCAGAAATATGAAATCAATTTTAAAACTTAACAAGCAAAACTTTTATTAACAAAAAAACCATTGAGATGGTTCCAGATGACGGGAATAAATTAGAACATAAATCATATTCAAATCTGTAATATTCTATCAATCTTTATAAGTATTGAAGCGGATGCCCTTTTGGTTTTTTTTACAAAATATCAGCCTTAATCTGGGTTCCTTAAATATAAATGATATTATCTTGAATGGCCTCATATGAAACGTCTTATTTATTGAGCACTTATATTAAATAATAATTCAATTTAAATAATATCTTCCCTGCAGGAACATGTCAACAGCCTGGAGTCCATCAAAACAGAACTCAACCTCACGACGGGCAAGCGTCAGGAGCTGGAGCGCCGCCTGCAGCAGGCCCAGGAGGAGAAGGAGAGCCTCACCTCATCGCTGGAGGAGTCCTCCGACAGAATTCACATGCTGGAGCGCCATGCACGCGAGCAGGAAACAAAATTAGAGGTAAGTCAGCAACAGTTTTTATTGGGAAATGGTGACGGAGGAGGGAAATAAGAATTGGCTTTATCACGTCGCGTCAACGGAATCGTGATTTACCCACCAACCGAAGATTATTTATGGGCCAGCAAAGCCAACTGCGCAGTTTCTTGAGTACCTATTCCAGGTTTATCTCCCCGGCAACAACTTTCTTTTTTCTCTACCAAGAGCAAAGACTAAACTCCATTCTATAAATATTTCCTAACACGGATTCATTAATGAAGTCTTCAGGCAAGGTATCTAATCAGTTTTATACGAGAAAACACATTTGCAATAATTACTAAAAAGATTAAAAACAATGTCAAGGGTAATACAAATTATTAATAATGTTCTTCTATAGTTTTACTTCGTTTTATATGCAGCAATTTCATATAAAATACCTTTCTCTTATTACAGACCACCTTACAAGCACTGGAACGCTCCCAGCGCGAAAACAATGTACTCAGTGAACGTTTGGGTGCCGTAAGTTGTCCCTTTCTTTAAGTTAATAATTCCTCATTTATTAACCAAACATTATGCGCTCCTTAAGGAAGTACTACTAACCTCATCTAAATTCGTCTACAGGAAATTGTTAAGGGCCTATCCGAACAACATACATTTTTTCCTTACATCAATCGGTTCTGACTGAAAAACTCAGATCAAATTTTACTTTTACTTTGATTTAAAAATAAAATCCCGTTTTCAATCCTTGCCCACAGGACACAAACTCGAGCACGCCGGGCAGAAAAAGTCTGCAATTCGAAATGGAATGCGACGAAGACGATGGCAGCTATACTGAAACGGGGAAGCCCAATCATATGTGGGTGGAGGCCCGATCCGTCTACATACAACTTAAATCCCTGGTGGATTCGCTGAAAGTGAGCCATGACGACGATTCAGGTGGGTAAATGTTAACTGTAGATAAATATTTTAACCTCATAAAAATACTATCAATATCCGTTGCTATCTTAGTGTATGTTCATGATAAATCGTTAACTCAAGATTACTTTTGATGCTAATAGCACTTTAAACCATGTTTCAAGGATAATATCAATATCAAATTATTCATATCATTTCGAACAAAGATTAACTTTGATATAATAGACTTCTTTGAGTCGAAAATAAAATGTCTTAAAGATAGTTAGTTATCTTAAAGGTAAATATATCTTAAGGATAGTATTGAAATAAAAATATTAAATATTCCCTAAGAACAAGAAATCTCAAATTTTAAATGGGTATTCCCTTTCCAGGTCTGAACTCCGACATATCGCTGGAGCTGGAGTCGATGGACAACACCATTTCGAGCTCGGAGCGCCACGAGGATGGTCACCTGGCCATCGAGTTCCGCCAAGGCATGCTTTCATCGATGTCCGACGAACTGACCCGGTTGCTGCTCAACCTGGACGCCGGCAACTTCAAGAAGATGCTGGACCAGACGCGCAATCTGGTCCTGGAGCAGGAGGATGAGATCAAGCGCAGTCACCAGCTCATCCAGCAGCTGGAGGCCAAGGTCACTGTGACGGACGTGGAGCTGCAGAATGTCAAGGAGGAGCGGGATCAGGCCCGTGGTGATCTGGAAGACAACACGGATCGGGATGAGCTGCTGTCCAAGGCGCAGACAGAGCGCGATGCGGCGAATGATCGTCGCACCAAGGCCGAGGTGGAATTGGCCAAGACGCGGGTGGAGCTAATGCAGGCCAATAGCCAGCTGCTGGAGTCCATTCAGCAGAAGGTGGAGCTGTCGCAGCAGCTGGAACAGTGGCAGATGGACATGCATGAGCTGATCGACGAGCAGATGCGCTCCAAGCTGATCAACAACCGGCGGGCGATGGCCGCCGAGTCATCCGCCCCATCGCCGCCCAGCAGTGCCGCCGCCAATCTGGCCAAGCGGGTCACCAGCTACAAACTCTGGAGTTTATTTCAGCGGTAATTGGACAAACCTCACTACCCGCTGGAAGGTATATGCCACCCTCCTGTTCTTAATGTAGGACAGATCTATATATTTTTAATATTTATATTTATACACAACAAACAACACACACAAATCGGAGGAGTCTAGGCATTATAGGTATTGTACTTTATTGTTATTTGTATACTGGAAGCATCGCCCTTCTTCTGTTCGTAGTGAAATCTATCTAATTACGCTTTATTAATTTTAAACACTTACCGCATATTCGATATGATTATTGTACCTATTGTAATTACTGTAATGTAACCGTATTTGTACCTACGTTTAAAGACAAATTGTCTATGCGAACGCTTTACCCCTCTATCTCTCTATTTAGTTTTGTCCAGAATTGTTCTTAAATCCTCATATGGACCCCACAAGTAATCCGGAATCGCTAAAGAAATTTTATGTTTTTCCTAGGACCTGAGGCGTTACTTGTTGGGTCCGTTTAGGTCTATACTGTTAACTGATAATCAAAAAAAAAAGAAAACATATCGCGCCTTTATGTTGAAGGCTTAAAAAGCCAGCACTTCTCGGGAGAAACTGTTGCGATTCATTAAAATCAAAGTGAAATGAAAATCAAAATCTGTACGTAAGCAAATATAATTGTAAGCAAGGCATTTATGTTATAGCAAATAGAAATATTCATCATGCTGGCAATCGAAAGGAGCGCAGAAAATGTTAGAAACTGTGCAGCAGACAAAACTTGCCTTAATGAACGGACAATGAAATTTTAGATTGTTTAAATAACATAACTTACCAATAAACTTACGAGTATACTACAACCTTATTTTTGACATTTATATTTTCCATACATTTTTCAATTGACCTTTCATTAAAAATAAATTCTTAGGTATACTTGTAACAAACAACTTATTAAAACTTATAATAGGTTTAAAAATTATCTTTTTTGATTCCACGTTTGTAGAAGAATATTTGAACATGGTAGTATGATATAATACATTTCGTGTCAAAATGGAAGCTACTTTTATTCCTTCGATTTGTGCACGCGGAGGTGTTTGTTAAAGCTCTTCTCAGAGAAAAATCCTTCGTCACAATGCGGACATGGGTGGGGCCGAATCTTATGACTACCAATATGCTTGTCCAATGTCTTCTTTAAGGCAAACCTCACATCGCAGTGTGGACATTGATGCAGCGTTTTCGGCTCAACGGGCTTTCTGTGCGCCTTATCGTGGCCCCGTAAACTCTGCAGTGAGTCAAAGGCTTTGGGGCATTTGGTGCATTTGAAGGGCCGATCGTTGTTTTCCACATGCCAAAGGACATGCTTTGCAAGAGACTGATTCGCACAGAAGCCCTTGCCACACTGATCACACTTGTAGGGCTTTTCTCCGGTGTGGATGCGTAGGTGACTCTTCAGGTGATGGTTGTGCGAGAATGCTTGGCCGCACTCCTCGCATTTGAAAGGCTTAACACCCGAGTGCGTGCGCTGATGCTTTATCATGTTGGATTTCTCGAAGAACGACTTGTCGCAGTCAGGACACTTGAACGGCCGATCCCCGTTGTGGACCCGCAAGTGGGTGATCAAATGCTGGTTCTGGACAAATCCTTTGCCGCAGAGCTCACATTTAAAGGGCTTTTCCTCCTTATGCAGCCGACTGTGCAATTTAAGGCCCGAGTTCTTCGTAAAGGTCTGATGACATTCTGGACACTCATATGGTCTTTCGCCAGTGTGCCGTTTTATATGGGCCCTAAGGTTGCCCCTAGTGTAAAAGGTCTTATCACACTGTGGACACTTGTGAGCTTTCTGCTCGTCGTGGGTGAGCATGTGCGACTTTAGGGTAGGACCATGGGTGTACTCTTTTGGGCAGAGGGGGCATTTGAAAGGACGCTCTCCGGTGTGCTTGCGCCTGTGGGTTGTTAGCTGGGCGTTGGTACGGAATCCTCTGCCGCAGAAGTCGCACAGGTGCGGCTTTTGTGGATCATCCTGCGCCTTGTGCCTAGCAATGTGCTTCTGCAACGCCTTCTGCGACGAAAAAGTCACTCCACACTCTGTGCACAGCAGCGACTGATTTTTGTCGTCGGTCGTTAATGGCTCTCCCTTGCCTTGCATCCAGGTCTCCTCTTCGTCCTCTTGGTCCGACCAGCTAGGTGACCATTCATCAGATTCTTCTTCACTTTCTTCAACATTATTGTCGTCTTCTGCAAAGGCATCTTCGAATGTCTCACCGTTGGACAATTCTTCTTCAGTTTTTATATCGCTCATAGTTACTGAAACATTAAGAGAAAATATTTTAGTTTACCTAACACAACCTTATTTAGTTAACCTAAAAGGATTCAAGGGGTGCCCCAAAGCAGTGTTATTACCACTACATATCTGATAGACCTACTTTCAAAGACTTCCTGCAGCGGTTGACCGTCCTGTTCCTTATTTGGCAAGCCATCCGTTGGCTCGAAATCATTATCCGTTTTCAAAACAAGCCGATCATCCTCCTTTCCAGAAACATTCGTGTCCAGCGGATCCTCGCAGCCAACCATCTCGAAATCCACTAGTTGATTCTTATCACCCTTTCTGCTCCGAGTTCTACCCTGGTTAGTGGGAGCGGGATTGTGCAGCTGAAGGAGGCGGGTAAAGTACTGGAAACTCTGCTCGCACTTGTGCCTGAAGTGAAAGGCGTTTTGGGTGGCAACAAGGCAGGAGGGACAGATCTTCTGCGGCATCGCATCTCGGTTGACGCGGCAGTTCTCGGGGAGAAAGGAGTTCAACATTTCCCAAACGGGTGGGTCGCAGATATCCGTGGAGAAGAGGTCCACCAGTACGGGCGAGTGTTCGGCGCAGGCGCGACAGTTCTTTCCCATGGTGGCCACCGATGATCTATCCATTTTCCACAATGATTTTCCAACCAAAAACGGCCAGAATTTCAAAAGATTCAAGAACTGTTTTGCACTTTCTGCCAAATAGTTAATGTGAACGTATCCGAGCAGGGTTGTCAGCTGCTCGCGATGATTGGCCGATAGTACCAGTCGCTTCATTTTGCATCTCTAGTAACTTCGAGAGGGAAACTGTGACTGTGAACAGTACTGATCAGATTTAAAAAGTGATCAGATCTAATAGTCAATAAATAATAAATAATAAAATAGGAATATAAATAAAATAACTTTTTTCTGGTCTACAAAATTAACCCATATAAAAACTAATTTTTTCGCTATAAAAGAGCATGAAACAAAAACCTACTATCCATACTCAAACAGTCGTTTGTTATAAAATTACATAATTCTGAAATTAAATATTAACTTCTTATAAAACACAAATTTGTATTTTGTTTGTATTTTTCGTGTTTGTATTCACCTTCTGTTGCTTCCCTTTCGCTTTCAGTCACTTCAGTGACTCATCGGATAAAAATACTCGTGACTCGTGACGAACTCGCGGATATCGCTCATCTCTATCTGCGTTGAGCAAAATTGGTATCTTGTATTAAACAAGCGAGCGAAGGCCTTTTTGTTGTCGTTCCTCGCAATGAATTAGGTCTTCAACCCAAGTGTTTTAAACTAAGCATAAAGATTCACTTATCCCATCGCTGGACATGGATATCCTGGACATCGATGAGGCACTAAAGGATGATTCATATATGTGAGTGATGCACTCCTGTTGTTTCTGTGTTGTTGTTGCTGCTGATGTTGCTGGCACAGCAGAGACAGCGATGCTATAAATACTCATATATGCCTGGTACTCCTTGGCAGATTTCTGGCGGATAAGACCCACGACGATGTCTCCAACATATTGCAGCAGTGGAAGACGAACAACCAGCCGCCGTTGCAATTGCACTTGCAGTACAACAACGAGGGTAAGCCTTTCCACACGCATACCGATGCACCCACACACTCGCTCTGGCACTCACAATCAAAGTCACACACATGTGCAGCACTTTTTATGCAGTTGCGCTTTCTAAAAAAAAAACAAATTTGGGTTAAACTCTGGCGGTCCGGCGGCTACGTTGACGAAGTTCGGGTCGCATGTGGGCGGTTTATTACTTGGCCAGCACTTACCGTTGTCTTCCAAGTGGCCGATTGCCATAATTGGCATCAGCGCCAATGTTATTGTTACGGTAATTAATCAAGCCTCAAAGGCACACACACATACACGCTCCCATTTCGAACAGCTGTGCGTGGTACGGCAAAAATAAGAAAAATAAAAAACTGGCTATGCTAATATGGTAAGAATCTCGCATAATATGCCAACATTATATAAATCCAATTTACTTCCTGCCCAGCCAGCGAAAGTCAATCGAGCGATACGCAAAACACTTTAAATAAAACAATTATCGAACTGGAGGAGAGGATCAAAAATCGATTGCGTGATTTAATGCGTGCGAATGCGGTCATGCCGAGCTTTATTTAATGATTTTTCGAACAGGAATGAGCGTCAGCACTATCAGTAATCAAATAAAATAATATCATATGCTCAAAGTTCAACGTTCAGTAGTAATACAGGGGTAATACATGTAGTATAATAATAGTTATAAACCCATGAAATTATTTTTGAACGATAAGATTTGAATAGGAAGGTCATATTCATTGACAATACGTCATATATTTTTATCTATGTGCTATCTGATAGTTGAAAACTTACTCAAGCTAGAAAATTAATACGTTTGTTTAGAAAACGAGCAAAGCTTTGAAAACCGAAACAAATATTTTTCCCATAATTGTTAGGTAATGATTTAAGTGATACTTCACTTTACAATCGATTATTGCCACTAAACTAAATTCTTATTGATAGTTTTTAAAGAAATTATCGGACTTTAAATTAGTACTCCGGTTATAACGGTAAAATTCACAATCCCAGATCTTATTTGGCGGCAGTGTTGCAAAACTCCACGTGCCAAAGCGTCCTTTCGTCCCTTGACAACACTGCTCAAACGGTAAACTTCTAGACAAAGTGCATGGAAATTGGCAACTGCGAAGTTTATTTCTGCGAAAGGCTTTTTGTGTTCTGATAATTACGAGAAACTGCCGCCATGCGAGTCCTGGGCACTTCCAAATCCTGCAATACGGTCAACCGACTGAGCGTGACCCTGAAGACGCAGGCGAATCCGCAGTCCCAGCTGAACGATCTGCGCAAGAATCTGAATGACAAAACCCGATTTCGCGAGTATGTACAAAAGATGCTCGGTGATGAGGAGCGCATGGGCTCCGTGCTGGACACGATCTCCTCCACCGAAGAGGAGCACCGCCTGGCCACCGTCACCGGCTGGTCCACGGTGAACATAGCCAACTGCGCCGGCGTCTCCAATTCGTCCATCTATCTGGCCCTCAAGTGGGTACTGATGCCCGTCAAGGTAGAGATATTCAACTTCAAGCGCAGCGGACCGGAGGACCAGATGGCACGTGGTCAGTTCCTGGTGGACAACCTGCTGAGCGCCAACCGTTTGAAGCGCCTGCAAGAGGAAGTGGCCGTTCTCTACACGCGCCAGAAGATCGATGTGCAGGTAACACCGGGTCTGCCCAAATCCGTGATTAACGCCCAGATAACTGAGGAATTCACCACTGCCATGGAGGCGGCTATAAAATCGCGCTATGAACCGGCCACACGTACCCTAGATCTCTCCCGATTCCACGCTAGCTCTGAGCTGCACCTTCATTTCTGTCCGCTTCATGTGGTCAAGTTGCTGGAGAGCGTGCTCGTCCTAGCAGGACACGTGTTTCCCCAACTGACCGGCATTGTACTGAGCAACAACTATTTGTGCACTCTGAAGGGCTTTGCAGGCATTGCCCATAACTTTGCAAGCCTGGAGCGCTTGGATATAAGCGCAAATAGGATCAAGGATTTGGGCGAGCTCAATTACCTGAAGAGACTGCATTTCAAAACCATGTACTTGTCAGGAAACGGTCTGGCTAAGCTAAAGACGGACGACATTCGACAGATGCTACCCCAATTGAAAAACGTTCATGGTTGCGTCCAGCCTGAGGAAAATGTAAATGTGGCTGAAACTCTACCCAAGTTTCAACAATTCCAGAGTGGTGGAAGTAATGGCTTGAAGTTCTGCAGTAACTTCATTAGTTTGTACTACAATATATTTGACGAACCAGCACATCGCTCACAGCTTAAGGAGTACTACCACGACGAAGCCATGTTCTCGCTAAGTGCTCCCGTACAGCTGGATCTTTTGTGCGCCTATCAAATGTACAACAGAAACCAGAAGCGCCACTGCTCAACCTTTGCCCGCAATGCCAGGCTACAAATGGGCAGCCCGGCTGTTCTTCTCGCATTAAGCCGCTTGCCTTCAATGATGACAAGCCGCGACAATGCCGGGCTGGACATCCAGGTGTTTACTCCGACTTTGCGCATCTTTACTGTGACAGGATACTTCAAGGAGATCACCTCCGATGGCTGGGAACCAAGGCCCTTCCAACGCACCTTTGTGCTACGCCTTCTCAATAGTCCTGGCTGGCTAATAACTAACGACATGCTGTGCATAATTTCGGCTAAGCCGGAGCAGAAAAAACCAGTCGAATTTCAACCGGAAGTAGCTAAGTTAAATAGCGTTCCATCGATTAAAAAAACAACCAACCCTGCAGTCGGATTTGTTAAAGGGTTAAGCATCAAGACAAAGGCTCAAAAGAATGCTTTTAGTCCCCCCTTGAATGCGGTGGATCCTTTAAACCAAGCGGTGGAGAATATGACACTGTCGAATTCCAAGATGGACTTAGTTTCCAGTAACTTTGATGATATGCCTCCACTGGTTGCCATCACTCCATTAAGGGCCGCGCCAGTCGATTCTTTGGAACAGGAAATCGAGAACACTTTGATTTCAGATGAGGATATCTTTGAACTCGTCATCGACGAGGATGTCCTAATAGGAGATGGTTTTTAACAACTACATGGGATAAAACACAAATAAATAGCAATAAGAAAGCTAAAAACGTTTGATTAGGTTAAGACATCATCATGTTCATTAGTATATAGTTCACCGAGTGCGAAACTCAAGAATCTAATTTATTTTAAACTCTTATTTTTTACGAAAGCCTTCAAACACAATTCGAAAACTTTCACCCGCCCAAAGCGTCGGAATCTGGATTTCGTAAGTAGAAATCGCAAATTTTAGATTACTTTTTATTATATTTAGAACCCTTAATTTTTCAGAGCCAAAATGGAGCAGGAAATGATAGCGGAGTTGGAACCGGAGCGGTCTCGGGTACCCCGGCCATGCTCCAGTTGGAAATTGGCGGTCTGGTCACGACGAATATGCACAAATCCTTTCTGCAAGACACCTCGCCCCCGTCTTCCATATGCTCCTCCATGAACACGGAGCGAATGAACAACTCGCTTATCACATCGGCAGACTTCACAAACCTAAACTTCCTCCAATCCACAATCGGCCTGGAGCAAGAGCCTAGCCTAACCACCACACTTACCAACCAGACGACAGATAACATGGGAATGGGCGGTGGCTTGGGCGGATATACGCTAAGTGACATGATCCGGGATCGCAAGGCGCTGGAGTCGTTGACCATGTGCGAGGAAGATGGCACCCTTATCAAGGACTCGCACATCGGCCAGATCGACGAAATATCTTTGACACTGAGCAAAACCGCCTCCGGCTGCAGCACCATGGACAACAGCACAGACAGCATGTCCATCCCCTTGGCAGCGGATCGAACGATGCCCGCAGTGTTGCCAGTTGTTTGTCCTGCCCTTCAGCGTACAATGATTCTGGGCGAGGAAATGATTGGCGACACCACTTTTAACCTGGTGGATAGCCTCACAACCTCCGCCCTGCAGTCAGAATCTGAGTCCCTGCCAGTGGATGGAAATGCGACCTTCAAGAAGCCCAATGCGGGTTCTGCTCAGGCTGACGAAACTCAGGTGTTGACAGGACGGCAGATGAACACTACCTTTACAGAAGGTTGCAACACTCCAGAGGGCCGCTGCGAAACGCCCGAGAATATTGACCGAAAGCTGGCCTTGCTCACCATGGAATCTTCCACCCCACTGACCACTAACATGCGCTCCCACTGCTACCACAACAACAACAACAATAATAATAACAAGACGGGATATACCCCCACTCTGAAGTTACGTGGTGACATGAACCTGTCCCCGATTGTTAACGCTACTCCGCAAAAACAAGTCAGTGCAGCACCAGGGCGACATAACAACACTTTTGAGCCTGCGGCCAAGACAGCTCCCTTCAATGGCGAGAAGTTCGTGCTGGACACAATGGAGCTGCTAGAGCAGATCGAACAGCCGCTGGATGGCACCTACAGCCTGCAAATGTCCGAACAGCACAAGCAGATGCAGTGCGTAATGGACTTGGCCGAGGCGGAGGTGGAGATGTTAGCACAGCAGGGCGACGAGGAGCAATTCGAGCACATGCTTTCCGAGTTGGGAAAGGTCAACACGCTAAACAAGGAGCAGCTAAAGATGCAGAAGTCGTTGGAAACCATCAAGCGTCGCTTCCACAGGGATGAGCCGGAGTCAGAGGAACGGGAAGAGGAGCAGCCACAGGCGACAGCTCAAAAGGTTGAAACTCCAGTTCTCAACCAGAGCCACTCCAGCAGCAACAGCAGCGGTGGAGGTGGCGAACGGCTGCTCAGTCGTCGAAGTCGCCTCTACGACGATGTCAACCTGAGTGCTATGCACGGCAGCAATGCCAGCTCGGCCAGCGGCAGCTCTGCCTCATTCATCGTCCAACGGAGAGATATGCCACACACGGAGCAGTCAGCACCCGAACCCGATCCCGAGCCAGCGGAGGAGCCTCCAAAGTCCCAGGTGACTGCAGAGACTGATCCGTCCAGCTATAAGCTGCCGGAGCGAAGGGAACGGGATCGGGATCGCTTCAAGACCATTAAGATTTCAAAAGAGATGCGACTCCAGCAAGAGATTGTTGTGCCTTGTATAGACGATGAACCACAACACCTAGAGGGACAGCAAGAGCAGTTGGTGGAAGATGTTCAGCACGAGGAGGAGGAGCGGCAGGGCTCTCCACCTGGTCGTCTTTCTCGTCGAGATCAGAACAGCGTATTAAACAACAAGGCAGAGAGTAATGCAAGTAACTATCTGACCTACAAGAAGCCCAAGGAAAAAAGCCTGCTTCAACGACGCCCTCTGCAGCAGGAAGCACCTCCACCAGCGGAACCAGCGCCTGCGTCGACTCTTCCCCAGCCGCGCTCTCTTTCCCGGCCTCGCTACATCAGTGGTCTGCAAAAGTTTACCACGGTGAGCAAAGCCACATCCGCCGGAGCCGGACTGAACGCCACTCCCGCGGCTACCATGCCAGCCACTGTCACAGTGCCGGCCACCGGTAGCGGAGAGCTGAAAAGTCCCATGGGCATTAAGTCCAAATCGTTCCACAATTTGTCCTCCACGATGAGCGGCATTGGTGCTGGAGCCCTGCCAAGACCAAGTTTGGGTGGTGGATTACGTCGACCGGGTGCGCAGCCTAGCAAGCTGATGAGCGGATTGCGCGGAGCAACACCGACCCAGGAGGTGAGTTTGCAATAGTTTCATTACGACCCTTTTTAATTCTTACCTTTTTACTTTTCCAGGATGACTCCGGTGTATTTAAAGTACCCAAGTTGGTAAGCGGACTGCGTGCTCCTGGTCTTGCTGGTGCGAAACGAGCAGGGGCAAATGGACTGGCACGTCCATCGTCGGGATATTACAGTCTGAGTGTTAAAACGGCTCCAGAGGCGGAAACTCCTGAGGTTGGTCAACATAAGAAAAACAATTTTGATCGGTTAAAATCAAGATCAAGGTTGAAGATTTCGTTTTCTGTAAATTTATTTAATCCTTGTAATAATATGATAAAAGTTTTTATTAGTTGTTAAGTTATTGATGTCAACATTCTGGTAATTTCGATGATACCCATTCCAGAGCCTCTCGTCAGCCTCCTCGCGTGGCAGTCTCTATGGAAACAAGGACTCCGGCCGACCGGTAAACGGCGGAAATGTTCCTCAGCAGAATCCCCAGCACACTTTTGACATGCAGGCGCTCTCCTCGAAGCTTACCCAGGTGACCACGGGAGCCACTGGCATACCGAAGCCCTCGGGTTTGCGGCCACCCTCGCAAATGAAGCGCAGCGGTCTGCCAAGACCTTCCAGCATTGTTAGGCGCTGAGAACAGCAGATCACTTTCTCCGCCGCCGATTGTACGCCCATGTCACATCCCCCGCCTGAACCGAATTTCCATGTTATCCCTAAAATAGTCTATCATTTTTGTACTTTGTGTTTAGCTCTCTATATGTGTTTATCATCCCCGCATACAAGCTCCACTTGCCTAGTGATTTCGAGGCACTAGCAATTATTTTTATGAATTAATATTACGACAAATTATGCATTTAGTTGAACGATACAGAAACAGAGAACTTGGCGACTTGTAAAACAATTAGGCACCCCATACATTTATATATAGAACAAATACATAAACACGAACTTTGCCTTACGAATCATAATAATACAAACGATTGAGGGGAAAAGTAGGAGGAGATATAAGCGAGAAATGATAATAACTGTATATTTTTGTAAAAGCGATGCAAAAATTCTACGAACGTTATACTTAGTGGACGCACCAAGTGATGCGGCAATCAAGAAAGCAAATCGAATACATAATACTAATTAAAAATTATACAATAAGATCTGCTCAGTGGCCACGAAACCACAAAAAAAGAACGAAAGAAACCAAACTAAAATTGATAGTAACTGATAAGAGTATTGAGAAACGTGTTAAAAATCGAACTTACAATATTATCTAATATTATCGCATATATATACAAAAACAAAAAAAATAAACGATAGCAATATACATTGTCTCATCAGATACTTAGACCAAAAGGTTTATGACATGTTTATATTTTGCTATATACTCGTAATTTCTTGAGGTGCAGAGTATATTACTATTTCCATTGTATCCTAAACGAAAATAAATACTTCGGCTCTACTTATGTGCTATAAATGTACATAATATATACATTTTTGTAAAACATCTGAAAACATTCACTTTTAGTTATTTTTATGTTGCCAAATTAAAAAGTGAAACTAATGTTTTGTTAGTTACCCGCAAAATTTCTTAATAAAACTATGCCGCATTGTGCGAGAATTATTATCCTAAAAATCTTCAATCTACCGAAGCTTTTGTCCATCACATATGCATATCCTAAGTTAAGTTTAGTCCGCATCGTTTAACCCTAGTGTATAATTAGTTTAATCTGTAAAGGTCCTCTGAAGGGTCAAGTATTGTTTCACCCTCATCAACTGACTAATATTCACACAAGTAACCCAAATCACGCCTCTACTTTATCTCCTAGCGCTAACCCACTAAGCTTTAACCCTATTAGGCGATGATTTGCATGAATCGAATTTAGTTAGCCACTAAGACTAGTATGGATTATTATTTTTGCTAACGCTTTCATATATGAGCCTTATAACGCAGCGGGTCAGATCCGTGTGGTTTTCCCAGTATCAAGTTAAGAATGAAACCGTTCCAGCAAGTCTCTTTTTTGACCAAGCCAGACTTTCAAATAAAACCCAAGAAAATTTGTGCTAAAACATGGCAAACGTATTTTATTGACTATTGATTTAACCGAAGAGATTGCAAATGCCCCATTTGCAAACACTCGCGGTGTTCGAGGTCGGACGGCACCAGTTGTTCTTCCAGGAGCAGTAGACTATGCTCTGAGTCACGACGGTTGTGGTGGTGTTCGTTGTGGATGTAGAGTTCGATGAGGATGTGGAGTTCGTTGATGTTGATGGCGTAGTTGTGGTGGTGGTCGTGTTAGTGGTGGTTACCGGCACCACATAGACTATTCGCTTGAAACCCGATGCTGCCTGAAGAAGGACGAAAGCAGCAAGAGCACAGATCACAAAGTATTTCATTGCAGGTGTTGTCTGTAGACCGACTTAAAAACAATTAATGATTCTAAGCCACTCAATTCGGGTACTTATATCTTATTTATTCTTTATTTGTCACTACAATAGACGTACAATAACATCTGCTCGCAAGGCCAAGACTCTGCAGGTTTGTGGTAAGATATGAGATGTTCCGAGCAGTTTATATCTCGATGCATAACCTTGACTTTGACTACCGTATTAGCTTTGTACTTTTATATATTAACACAGATGTCTTAAGATAGTTAAAGTAAATTTAAACATGTATGCAGTTTTGCTTGGATCAAAATACCGGAAACCGAAAAAAAGTATTATCAAATCTTCAGTAATACCTCAATGTATTAACTATTTTGATTTAAAAAATTTTAAATACATTTTTTGTAAGCATTTAAAAATATATCCAACATTAATTTTCTAATTATAAAAAAATATTTTAGGGGAGTAAAAGTATTTCCATGTAAATACATACATATATTAAAGGGTATTCAAAGACCAATACTAATTTAAGAAAAACTAAACAGCAAGAAGAAAATGAATTTTCTGTTTTTATTTTGTATATCTTTTGTTTTCTCTGTTTAAGTATTTTCTTTGGTCTGTGGGTACCAGGCTTAGGAGATTAATTTTTATAATAAATCATTTTATATTTATTTTTAAGGTGACGTAGGTCTTCGGGGCTCAGTGCCAAATCTCCTCAGCATAGATCAGATTCGGTTATTATTACTAGATGTAGGACAACATACTGCCAGGTGAGACACCTTAATCAATCCCAGAACCGAATAATACCGATGTTATGTTGCAGAGCATGAGCATTGTCGATGATCGAACGATTTTGGCAAGGGATCGGTTGTCGCAACACTCGGCCCGCCAGTTGTCTGGTGGCATTCGTGGCGCGTGCATCTTGCAATTTCTCCGAGGTCGATATACTTTGAGATATACCAAGAAAACCCCCTTGAAGACGAGGTCGGGAGTAAGGATCAAATTGGATTTCATTGTGGCAACGTGAGGATAAACGGAAGACGCTGTGGAGCTGCAAAGAGAGAAGGCGCTCGAATTCTTCCGAGTCTTGACCTTCGTGCTGCTGTTCCTGATCATCTCCCTGTATCTATATCGTTTCGCCTTCTAAAGGATAAGCGCTGACTGCCCGGGGAACTTGGGTGAGGATCAACACTCCGTTGTGTAATCAGAACAAAAAAAAAAAAGGGGGAGACTGTGATTTTAATTTCATTTTCGATTCCGAATCCGATTCGTTTCGCCTCGTTCTCGATCTCTCTCTCTGCGGGACCTTGACGTGGTGGTGGGGTCTAATTAAAGCCACAGCCGAGATGCCCAAATTACCAGCGGTTGGCATTGATCTTGGTACCACGTACTCGTGTGTCGGCGTCTTTCAGCATGGCAAGGTGGAGATCATCGCCAACGACCAGGGCAATCGCACCACGCCCAGCTATGTGGCGTTCACGGAGTCGGAGCGTCTGATCGGCGATGCGGCCAAGAACCAGGTGGCCATGAATCCCAACAACACGATCTTCGGTGAGTCTCATCTGCCATGTCCTTGCCACAGATCTTGCAATCTTTGCCTGGGATTCGCGAAGATCTCGTCTAATTACTGGCCAAATTTTCATGAATGAACTGTGCGCACATTTTGTTTATTATCTCGCTTTTGGGTTTATTTTAAGAAAATTCTCACTCGCTGGCGCCAAAATGCAGTCCCATTTGCGGTCGAGCAATTTTCCTCCCATTGCGAGAGAATCTTCCCTCCCACTTGAGTCGACATCCACCTCCTCAGGCTTTCCCCCCATTCTCCCAATTTGGTCTAATGACACCTCCACTTGTTGTGTCAGTTCTTTCGGCCTCTTTTTCCCGCCTCCCGGGGCGCGGTCTTTGATGCGGCTCCCCATCCTCCCAATGGCATCCAAGTTTGTTTGCTTCGTGCCAACAAAAATTGTTGCCATGCTTATTGGCATCATTTGTGTCGGCAGAAATAATGAAAATAAGTCTCAGTGCAAGTTGTTATGGATTGTCAGAAGCGTTTGCTTTCGCATAAATAGTTTTCATGCTGGCTGCGGAATGTCGCAGATTTTTCTATGTTATGACTTCTGAAAATCTATTGAAAGCTAAGAAAAATAAAAAAATATATCATAAAAGAGGAATACCGGGACTTAGATATTTGCAATCTAAAATATGATAGCTTTAATTCTGAATATTCTATCGAAAATATCATGATCTTTTAGTTTTAAAAAGTTATAGAATAACTTATAACACAGTCCTTTAAGCTTCGTTCTTCTCTTATTCCGAATCGATTTTAAATCATGGTATTTCAGAAATTGTAATATTTTTCCTAGATATGACACCAAACAGCTAATACTTCAAATACTGTAAAATCTTCATTCAATTTTTAAGTCTACCGAGAAACTTTGAGGGTATAGCTAGCCGAAACTAATCCGTATAACATATTTAATCTTCAAAACTCCTTCTTAATAAAAAGTGATGCCAACATCTGTAAATAGTTATTCCGCATCCGTTTTCAGTCCTTTCTGCACATATTTCCATGTTCCCATCCCAGAGATTTGCTGAGCAGATCTAATGCAAATCTTCTTTCTTCTCTTTTTTCAGTCTCAGGGTCCGCATAGAAATCCGCCTAGAAAGCCTAGAACTGCCCAGACACACAATACAAATCCAATTACCAGACTCAACACCACATACCCTTTACCCTACCACCCCCTTAAATGTTAGCTAATAAAGCGAATCTGTTGTCCAAGTGCGCTGATGTTGTTTTATTGGATTCTGACTGAGTGATTCTGACTTACAGATGCCAAGCGGCTGATTGGTCGACGGTTCGATGATGCCACCGTCCAGTCGGACATGAAGCACTGGCCCTTCGAGGTGGTCGCCGAGAACGGAAAGCCCCGGATCCGGGTGGAGTACAAGGGCGAGCGGAAGAGCTTCTATCCGGAGGAGGTGTCCTCGATGGTCTTGACCAAGATGCGTGAGACGGCCGAGGCCTACTTGGGTGGCTCTGTCACAGATGCAGTGGTCACTGTTCCGGCCTACTTCAATGACTCCCAGCGTCAGGCCACCAAGGATGCTGGAGCCATTGCAGGATTGAATGTCCTCCGCATCATCAACGAGCCCACGGCGGCTGCCATTGCCTATGGATTGGATAAGCAGGGCACCAGTGAGCGGAATGTCCTGATCTTTGACCTTGGCGGCGGTACCTTCGATGTATCCGTGCTGACTATTGAGGATGGCATCTTCGAGGTGAAGGCCACCGCCGGGGACACTCATTTGGGCGGTGAGGATTTCGACAACCGGCTGGTGAACCACTTCGTCCAAGAGTTCCAGCGCAAGCACAAACGGGATCTGGGCCAGAACAAGCGGGCATTGAGGCGCCTTCGCACCGCATGCGAAAGGGCCAAGAGAACTCTGTCCTCCTCCACTCAGGCCAGCATCGAGATCGATTCCCTGTTCGAGGGCGTGGACTTCTATACCTCGGTAACACGGGCCCGCTTTGAGGAGCTGAACGGAGATCTCTTCCGAGGTACCATGGAGCCTGTGGCCAAGGCGCTGCGCGATGCCAAGATGGACAAGGGGCAGATCCACGACATCGTGTTGGTAGGTGGCTCCACCAGGATTCCCAAGGTGCAGTGCCTACTGCAGGACTTTTTCAACGGCAAGGAGCTGAACAAGTCAATCAATCCCGATGAGGCGGTGGCCTATGGAGCAGCCGTGCAGGCAGCTATCCTCCATGGCGACAAGTCGGAGGCTGTGCAGGATCTGCTCCTGCTGGATGTCACACCTCTGTCCCTGGGCATTGAGACCGCTGGCGGAGTGATGACCACGTTGATCAAAAGGAACACCACCATACCCACCAAGCAGACGCAGATCTTCACCACTTATGCGGATAACCAGCCGGGTGTGCTCATCCAGGTGTTCGAAGGTGAGCGGGCCATGACGCGGGATAACAATAGCCTGGGTAAATTCGAACTATCGGCGATTCCGCCCGCACCACGTGGTGTGCCCCAGGTGGAGGTGACCTTTGACATTGACGCAAATGGCATACTCAATGTGACTGCGCTGGAGAAGTCAACAGGCAAGGAGAACCGCATCACCATCACCAACGACAAGGGTCGTCTCTCCAAGGAGGACATCGAGCGGATGGTCAACGATGCGGAGGCTTATCGCCAGGCGGATGAGCAGCAGAGGGACCGGATCAATGCCAAGAACCAACTGGAGTCCTACTGTTTCCAACTGCGCTCCACCCTGGATGATGAGCAGCTGAGCAGCCGGTTCACTCCTGCGGATCGGGAGACCATTCAGCAGCGCTCCAGCGAGACAATCGCCTGGTTGGATGCCAATCAACTGGCCGAACGGCAGGAGTTCGAGCACAAGCAGCAGGAGCTGGAGAGGATTTGCAGCCCGATCATCACGAGACTGTATCAGGGCTCTGGAATGGCTCCACCTCCGCCTCCCACCGGAGGCTCCAGTTCGGGGGCAACTGGCGGCTCTGGTCCCACTATCGAGGAGGTGGATTAAAGGATTCTTGTTCGTTGATTTCAAAATTGTTTGTTATCTTTAGATGCTGAACAACCTTGTCCAAATTAGGCCATTTACAATCCTTCTTAGCTCAAATAAATTTATCGTATACAGTTCTGAATCTTCCAATTTCTTCCAAGAATTTGACTACATCCACAAACGTATGGAAGTTCTACGTTCTAAGTTCTTGGAGTTTTAAGACAATGGTGGTAAAGAATGTTAGTACATGGTTAATACTTCTTCTATTACCATTTTTATTAAACAAATCCATAACAATCTAAAAAAAATAATCATCCATTAGTTGTTGAAAACACAAAATTCCATTTATTTATACTCCCAACATCAACCAACACTGAACTCCAGATATGTGTCTACTCATCGTATGTATAGCATAGTTAAGTACAAATTTGCATACACTTAGGTATACGCTTGTATAGGTGTATATTTAACGATTTTTTAATAGCTGCTGTATTTCGTACTATTGAGAACGGATCTATAGATAGGATACGATAAATCATGGAACCAAACGATGTAGAGAACATCAACTACAGTCAACAACCTTGGTATCAAATATTAAATAATATTGCCATCGAGTAAGTAATGTACATTTGATCTACACATTTTCGATTATTGTATTCACTTGAAACGCCTCTGTAGAAAAATTCGTAAGTCGTAAACTAAAATTGACCTAGCACTTCCAGCGACCGGAATGTGCGTTAAAGATTCCTATTTCTACAAAGAACGAAATAAGTATCTCTCTTCCCTCACTTAAACTGACTTACTTTTCTCTATTAACACTTTTGATTTATTTCGTGACGATGGCTTAACATAATTATTGATTTAGCTAGAACAATCTGGCATATTCCGATATAGTTATCATCGTGAGTACAATGTACAAGAATCTACTGTTGTATAAACCGATTTTGTATAAATTCATCTTGCGTATATTTTATCAGTACTATCTCACACTAACGATAAACACTAGACTAATTTAAGCTAATCAATTCATGTCGATCTACATAAGTGAAAAGCCTAGTGGTATATCAATTCTTCAGTAGCTTTCTAATCGGGCTCTACCATTTCTTGGCTTGGCCTTGCCTTTTTCTCAACAGCTGGATTTCGCTTGTATAACTTCTACAAAAAATTGTATGACAATATACACACACGTACAAAATGTTTCGATTAGCTCCTACGTTTTATGATACACACTAAGGCTGTCTAATTTGAGAACTCGCTTATGACCTGGTATTAGTTCTAAACTTAACCTAGTTGGTTTACTTACTATGTTACACATAATCTAAGCTGACTACAACACGTTTGACGTTCAATTTGAATTCAATTTAATTAGCAACGGTCTCATAACGTAACTCCTTGCCTACTACGCAAATTAGATGATAGATCTTTGATTACTTACGAGCTAATTTTAAACTTGGGCCTACTTATGCACGAACTAACTTTAGAGGGCCTCAGTCGAAGAGCTGCACGGGCCGTGATAACCATTCGAACTGCCCGGGGATGATTGGGAAGCAGCTGCTCTCAATGCGGCTCCAGCTCCGGAGGAACCTGCTCCTCCAACCTGAGGCTGTATGAACTGCTTCAGCGTCGTCTCCAGTCTGGGAGGATACTGTGGATAAAGGTTGAGTGTGGTGGAAGAAAATCTTGTAATACATACATATATTTATCAAGCCACATCATTATCAAAACGATCAAACTTAATCCGCGAATTCTTCAGCATTCGGTCATATGCCAATTTTTGTAATTTGTATGCCGCGAATTCTTTAGGAAAATTTGAATTTGTAAAATTTTCAAATGAAACAAATTTGTAATCTCTGTCTCTAGTATAGTTTTTAGTCAGGAACACCTATTGTTTCCAGGTTTCATAACTCACCTCCTGATTTTCATCCAGCGACGGCAGCAGCTCGTCCAGTGAGTTGGGCGTTAGGGGACTGGGCGTGGCCATGGTGACGCGACTTAGGGCTCCGTGTTGCATCAGTGCCTCACCGATGACAATCTGTGGCTTGTTCTGCGTCAGGTGCTGCTGCTGCTGCAAACGGGCCAGTCGCAACTTCATCTCCTGACGGATCTCCTTCTGTTGCGTCTCCTTCTCGAAGCGCATCATGCTGTAACTGCGCACCGAGGAACTGGTGCTGTGCACCGACGCTAGACTTGGTCTTCGAGAACCTATAAACGAAGCAATCATAATACAGGTGTCAGCCAGGTTAATCAATATGGGGTTTGTCGGATGGGGTTGCTGTATCAAAACTGAGTGAGTATCGAAGCGTTTTTTGGTTAGAAGAAACGGCGGAGAGAAAGATAGTAGTAAGATATATATGAGAAAGAAAGGAGACAGAGATGCATAGCCACAGCGAAAGATCATTCCGAAGCGATTGGAAAGCAAGCTAAGCGAGTGCGAGCAGCTGAAGAGTCTTAAGTAGAGAAGTATTACTGAGTTGGGAAAACAATTAAAAAAGATTTATGGGGCCCTCATTCTGATATAAATTCCTAACTATGTTCTTTTACCGTCCTTATTATCAATTTTATGTTAGTTTCGTAAAATATTCCTATTCCGTACCATTTCTTATCTTATTTTATCTTAGTAATGTTCAAAGCAATCCTTAACGTTCTTAAAAATGAGTTTCAATAAATTATATCTAAAAATGGCTCTATCTCACTCGCAATATATATATTTATTACTTTACTTGATTTCTTAATCAGTTAAACAATCCGATGTAAAGTAAGTTTGTGCATTTTGTAATATCTATTCCATTTTTTTCTTGGGAACATCTTGCTACCCCTTCGTGTTCAAACATACTTAAACTTTTGTGATTCTATGTCACCCATACGCCGGGTGGTACAAACACGACCATTTTTCCTAGTTCTAATCGCGAGATGTCTATTTACAGAACACAAAACTTGCCAGCGAACCTTTTACTAGTCTATGGGTTAAGAATGTAGATAGGGAAGAACTTTATATACGAAAAGTTTGTTTGTCTCGAAATGCAGTCATCTTAAGTTGAAAATTCAAGGCGCACAAGAAGAAAAGTAGAAGACGTTGAAGAAGAGCAGGAAGCGAAGGACATTCACATATAAAGTTGCGGGATTAACATATATAGAAGAAAATTTTCATATCGTTTATCGATTAGTGTGTGTTTGTGTGTTTGGGTGTGTATGCGATAGGGTGTGGAAACTTTAGGGACTCAACCGAATAAGTTCAGGCAAAGGTCAGCCGGAGGTTGAGTGACGTGAACAATCCTGCCGGCAGACAAGTGTCCTTTGCTGCTGGCAGGATGCATGCAATTGCAATTGTGTGTGTGTGTGTGGGTGTAGTGTGTCCATGTGAGTGTGTGGCATAATTTTCTTAATTTGCAATAGTTTAATATATTAGCTAGAAAATCGTGTACGGTTATGCTATATTATTATTTTGTTTTTTTTTTTTGTGTAAGTTGGGAAAGATTTTCTTTGAACATAGTCACCGCCATATTGCTTCAATATCATCTTGTCGAAATGTATCTGTCAGCATCCTTAGAATCTGTGTTTTATAACAATAAATTCCTTTAATTCTCTTCTCAGTTATTTATTGGTGTTATCATAATCTCGATAAAATTATTTTGTGGCTTAGTGCGCGTGTGTTGCGTTGTGTTTTGTGTGTGTGTGTGTGTTTTCTTGGGTAACGATAGAGAAAGTAAAACAATGTAACAACTTGGTATTTGGAAACAGAGGGAGCTCGGAAGCACATTTAACATCGATCATCAAGAAAACGCAAAAATTTGTTTGTAGTTTATCGTTTTTAACTAGACAGAGTTGTCAATTTTAACACTAATTAGACAAGCAGGGGAATAGGGATAACCAACGCCAATGTACACAAAATAAGTATCCAACTGTAAGTAAACTGAGCTGAATTTACGATATGTGACTGCATGAATAACTCAATTTGTGAGATTTAATTATGGCTCCATGAGACATGTTTGTAATACAGAGTCTGATAATTATGCGGGGTGGACTGTTCACTCTACCATTGTAAATTTATGATTAAATTCTATGAAAAAATGTATTTAAATTAGGTCATGTTAATGAGAGATGCGAGTTTTTCATTTCCCCCATCTAAACGCTGGTATTATAATGAGTTTTAATGAATTTCCCATGAATTTAAACTTTTTTGATATTTAATTTGGCATGAGTTGAGCATTTACATAAATATAAAGAAAAATCGTTCTTGCAAAAAATTATGGTGAAATTAAAATAATGAATAATCATTTTTGGGTAGTCTTTTTTTGCTGAATGGGCGAATTTTATCAGAATTTAATACTTTTCAACGATCTAAAGTTCGTACACTAAGGACTGCAAGATCTGGAACTTAGAGAAATTAAAAATTACAGTACAAACTAAGGGCTAGCATGGACTTTAAAGTATTTCTAACCAAGAGAGGATGCAACGATCGAACAGATACGATAAGCACATAGTTGAGTTTGTTTCTGTTGTAATGTGGAACTGTCTGGGGTGGATATGGCGATACGGAATGCGGATGGGGATGCGGATGAGCAGACCACGCGATCGAACAATGAATGCTGAATGACTGATGTTTGAGTTGATTTACCGCAAATCGTGGCGTTTCACTCGCCGGCGTCGGCAGTGCGCCAATTTGCAGGTGATGCAGCTCGGCGCCAGTGGCATATCCGCCGCTGGAGTCGCCGCCATTGGTGTCGGCATCGCCGTAACCACCACCAACAATATTAAGATGGCCATAGCCGTAGCCAAAGCCATTGCCACCAGGATCAGGATCAGCCGGATCGCTATTGTGGCCATGGGCATGGACATGGGCATGTGCATGAGGGACTGTTGTTGTGGTGCTGGGATCTATGCTATGCGGACCGCACTCATCGTCCACATCCTCATTGCCCCCAAAATTGTCAATGCCATTCATGCCCAACAATGTCCTAAATCTATCCTGATTCCTCGACCTCGCCGGCGACAGCTCGAAGCTGAGCAGATGCCGCTGATGGTTCAGTTGCTTCTGCAGGTGGCGGTTCATCGAGAGCGTGCTCTCGCAGCTGCGGCAACCGCTCCCACTACCACCTCCGCCTCCGCCACCACCATCGTCAAGGTCGTCCCGCGAATGCTGGCTGCAGCCCGCTCCGGATGTGTGCCGCGACGAGGCCCGGGAATTCTGTTTGGACACCGCCGCTATGTGACACGATATGAGCAATATGGCGGCCGATCTAGCCGCACCTGTTCGAGACGTCGACACCAGGATGCCCTTCGAGCCGCTGCCTGACGCACCTCCTCCTCCTCCTCCTCCACCTCCTCCTCCGCCCGCGCCGCCTGCCACGCCTCCGGCGGCACCACCGACCAGTCCGCCGGACGAGGCACGTCGATTGCCGTAGGATCCAATCGATCCCGTCGACCGGATGCTGGAACGCGACGACGGACGCGCCGAGTGAACGGTGAGCGGTATCCCTGAAATCAAGGCAATCGATCCATGAGTAAACGGGTCAGAGGGAGATTTGCAGGTTAAGTAACAGCCGATTTCTCAATGTCATGTTTAGGTTCGAGAGTCTGTTATCACATAATTAATGGGCGAATATGGACTGATAAATTTGAAGATGTAGAGCATTAAGACTTTTCGACAAATTTTAACTAGAAGATGATCTCAAGTTGAGAGTTTTCATGAGAGTTCAGATGAAACCTAACAGAAACTGACTTTTCCATTACATTAATGGCCCTTAGGGTGGAATTAGAGAAACCTAAAACTAATTTTAACAAATATGTTATAACAGACTAACGAATCTATAAATAATCTTGGTACAATATAAAATCTTAAGAGCCTTCAATGGAAACTCAATCGAACATAGTGTTTTGTAAGAAAAAGCACAATAAGCAATAAATATAAAAAATACCTACAGCAAATAGTAATAAGTGTATCATTGATAGGACTCCAACTCACCTGTATCGCTGGAGAAGAGTATGGGCGGCGGAATGCTGGCATCTCCGTAATTTCGATGCCGCGGATATTTCGTTTTGCTAAACAGATGCAGCACCATGCAGATAAGACCGGCCAGTACGGCTATACCCGTGGATACGCCCAGCAAAGTGGGCAGATCTGAACTCAGTTCGCTGAGATCTGCAATAATATATATTATTTGTATTTATACCTAAAATTAGTGCATGTTATAATTTATTTATTTTTGCGATTGCCACTCAAGCCATTGTTAATGCGAAAAAATCTAACATGAAAATAGGCTAAAATGTTAACCCCCTTTTAAAAGTAAAACTTAAATGTAGAATATAAGAGAATTCAACCACAAATTCATAGAGGCATCCCAAGCCTTAATCGGGATCCAATTACCCAAGTTATGAAATCTTAAACTGGAGATTTGGGTCCATTTCTGGAAACCATTGGAAATGAGAAAAAATCTAACATGAAAATAGGCTAAAATTTTGAACCTCTTACAAAAGAACAATTTGAATGCAGTATATTAGAGAATTCAACCACAAATTCATAGAGGTATCCCACGTCTAAATCGGGATTCAATTACCGAAGTTATGAAATTTGGAACTGCAGTTTTGGGTCCCATTCTGGATACCATTGGAAATACGAAAAATTCTAACATGAAAATGGGCTAAATTTTGGACCCTGGTATAAAAGAACTATTTGAATGCATAATATTAGAGAATTCAACCACAAATTCATAGAGGTATCCCACGTCTAAATGGGGAGCCAACTACCCAAGATATGAAATTTAGAACTCCAGTTTTGGGTCCCATTCTGGAGACCATTGGAAATACGAAAAAATCAAACATGAAAATAGGCTGAAATTTTGACCTTCTTTTAAAAGATACATTTTAATGTAGAATATTAGAGAATTCAACAACAAACTTAAAGAGGTATCCCACGACCAAATCGGGATCCAAAAACTGAAGTTATGGAATCTAGAAGTGCAGTTTTGGGTTCCCAATTTGAAAGCCTTTGGGAATACGGACGTTATATGTTACCTGGAGTGCAAAAGACGCGTCGCGTTGGCTTTACGTAGCTAACGGAGTGGAATCCGCTGGCACATTGGCACATCGCATTGTGCCGCACCTGAACACAAAGGGAGTTCTCGTCGTTGTAGATGCATGTCTCGTCGTAGAAACACTGATCGCCCAGTTTTTTAGCTGCCAGGGTGGTTACATAGAAATATATTATAGAGAAGAGATCCATTGTGTTATTTCGCAGCCACTTACGTTTGGCGCAACCCTTTATCAGTCCGAGCTGCACGGGGTAGTTGCGTTCGCAGCTGCAGGTTTGCGACTCCTTGTCGCAGGACACGTGCAGCAGCTTGACGTCACACTTCAGCTCGTTGCACGGTGCTCCAATATATTTCCCCTTAGCTGCAATGCGCAAAGCCAATTTGCATTAACAATTAAGTCGAGTATAAAAGAATGCAAATTAAATGAATGCCAAACAGTCAAAATGAACGGAAAATCCGAAAGGATAATTCATTAAATTATCGAGCTTTAGAAATGGGCTAACAAAGTTATTAATTAAAAACCATTGATAAATCAGAATTGATGGTTGCAGTTTTATACATAATGAGTGTCATGTTGTGTTATTTTACCTATCAACTTTAAGAGAAAAAGAAATTCCTATATATTGGAATCAGTAAATTGAATTTACTAATAATTTGACGAGTTAATTCATATGGAATTCAATATAATATATAAGGAATTTACTAATGAGTACACATAAACACACAATTAATTGATTCATTAAAATTGCTTTAGCAAATTCACTGAAAGAATAACTATTTTGTGAAATAATTATACAACAAACATTAAATATTTTTCAGAAAAATTGATGAACACATTTGTACTATTAAGTATGTGCATATTTCTACATATTTAATGCCATCCTCTTCAAATCTAATATTATCTGCTTGCACATGAATTTCACCAATTACCATTTCTTGGTAATACATAAATATGGTGTTCAAATATTATGTGCAGTCCCATTATAAACAGCTATTAGAATATAATAATCAGCTTGCTGTCGACATGCAAATTACTCTGAACATGATTTGCATCTTTGCAACAGCGTGGATAAATATATATTTAATTATAAACAAAATATTCAATGCAATTCCATTAAAATCCCATTTTATCTGCTGGCACATTCATTGAGTTTCCTTTTGCCACTGGCTAGATACGATGATGCCACCAACCATGCTGTGGTATTTTGTAATTCCCGCATCATGGCCAAAATAAAATGGATGAGTTGGTGAATCATACTGCATGGTCCTTCGGTCGGGATGCGAATGCTGCAGATGTTGCAGTGCCAGGTGGCCCAAAATAAAAGTTAAACAACAACGAAGTAGCCGCGTGGCTAGTGGATGTTGTGCAATTTATGGCTATCATGCTCTCTGGGGCTTTCGGTTTGGGACTCCGCACTGACCAAAGGTCAATGCAAACTAACGAAACGCAGACCCCGTGCCAAGTGCATTATCAACACAGTTTTCATTTATTTGCGTTTGCAGCTGCAGCCACAAATATTCATTTAGGAAATGGGATTATACAAAGGAGTGCACAGATAAGTTTTCAAAGTAAATGCTCTTATTCATGAATTAAATGGTATAAATGGAATAAATTTGTTTTGGCTGATACTGTTGTTTAAGCTTGAATTAATTGTAGCTTTTGTTATATTAAACAGAATAAATGTATAAAGGTAGTACGTAAACTTTGTTTGAAAACTAAACTAATTGTTTTTGTATCGCTTTAACGACGAGTTCTGCAGTAGATTGTTGAAAGTTAGGTAGTACGAACATGCCTTAAAATGTACACCTCCATTTTGAAACAAATTTAATTTTGAACTTTTAATAATTTAAATTGTTAAAAAAATGTTGAGACTTAAATAGTGGTTGATACTTGATTAGCTTGGGGATATTCCAAAATAAAACAAATTATTTTATATATATTTATTTGTTGTATTGTCTTAATCTTGAGTAGACAGAATACCTCTTGTCTTTAAATTTATAAATCCTTTTTGATAACAAAATATAACAAATTATATGTATATATATTATATGTATCATAACAAAATTTCAACACTTTTACAATTATAAGAGCGATAAGTAGACCTCGGAATATTTATAAAATCATTGCTTAAACCCTTTGGAATGATCCATAATTGGATTTAAGATTAGACTAATTACGATTTTATGAAAAACAATTTTAAGCTATTAAGTATTATCACATTATATTTTTGTATACCAAAAAGTATCAAATTTAAAAAATTATAACAATTTGTGAAATTATAATTGCTTGGATATATCAGAGAGTTCGCTGATTTTATGGAAGTTTTCGATCGAATAGACTTCTCACCTGACTTATTATTAAGCAAGGCCTCCAACTCGTCGACGTCGTCCGGATAGCTGCCATATTCGTCATCTTCAGGCACATTGGCGGCATCCCGCTTCCGCGGGCGCTTCTCGAGATGCTCATGCTTCTGCTGGTCCGTTGGTGATCCATTCAGGTCCAACGTGTTGGAGAGATTAACCAGGGCCGGAAGGCCACCAGTCGCGTCCGAGGACGTGGCCAGCACAGAGGCGGATACGGAGGCGTGGAGCAGCAGGAGGCAGCCGTAGAGGAGCACGGCCTGGCCCAGTTGCATGGCCATCAAGTGGCTGCCGTGTGGATGTTGCTGCTGCTGCTGCTGTTGTTGTTGCGGTTGCTGTTGCAATTGCAGTTGCAGCGCCACCAGCTGCAGTCGCCGCAGTAGACAAGGCAACGTTAACTTCGCCATTTTGTCATTTTTGCACCGGCTGGCGGTCCTCTCAACACATAGGCAATTGTTTGCTAACTTTCGCCATTTGGCCAAGAAGTTTCGTTGCCGTCGTTAACGGTTTCAGTTTTTTTTTTTTGCTATAGTTTGCAGCAGCTAGAGTTTCAGTTTCAGTTTTCCTTCTCGTTTCCGTTGGCTCACTGGTTTAGTGTTCGCTTGGACAAATTGGCCAAACCCCCGGTGCACATTACGTATACGCCATGGCGCATATTACGTATACGTCGCCATTAGCTGGTGCTTTTGCTTTTGATTCTGCTTTTGATTCTGCTGATGTTTAGCCTTGTCCCGCCTGCCGCTGTTGTGGGGCCAACTAGCCAGCTGCCTGCCCTGCATGATAATATTATATAATTTTCTGGTTGTTATTGCTGTTGCGGTCAGCAGCGTCATCATCTTCGGGTGACCCACTAATGTGTGTTGCATGTGCAGCACCTCCTTTTGGCCGCCCCCTTCCTCTAGCTGAGTATTAATTCCATGCAAACTGCAGATTTATGGCACGAACTTTGAAAATCTGGGTCTTCTTGGTCTTCCTTCCCTCGTTATCCCAAGCTGAAATTGCACGCAAAAAGGTCAAACATATAAATTTGTTCTTGCACTAAAATAACCATAAATAATTCGAGCAGTGCGTGCCTTCATATCAAATAATTACAACCATTAAACGTTTTTAAGGGTTTGCGTTTTATGAATGTGGAGTGTTAAGTTAAGATTTTTAGGGCATTTATATAAATTCTATAAATACTCGTACTGGACAGGCTGCAAAAGCTTACCAAGAAAATCTTTTAAGAATTCTATAACTAATGAATAATTATAAAGTTTTTAGTGCATAAATGACACAGTTTTATGCACCCAAACATTAGTAAGAAAACCCCATTAAACCATCCAAAAACTCTAAAACAAATTGAAAAGTGATACACAGCTGGCCAAAAGTAAACTCACGAAACATGTGTGTATTTGCTTTTTTAATTTCTCCATATTTACTTTTCATTTGAGTATAAAAAGCCAATGAAATGCGCTTTCTTCGGCTAGAAATCTTCCAAATACGAAGATGAAAGTTCTATTAGTCCTGGCATTGGCTCTATGTATAGCCCACGTGGCAGTGGCACAAACAACTGAAACTCCTCCTGCAGATGACTATGATGATACTACAGATGATGCTGCAGATGATACGGCAGATGATACCGTAAATGATACTGCAAATGATAACCTAGATGATATTGTAGATGATACCGCTGATGATACTGCAGATGATACTACAGGTGACTCCGAAGATGATACTGCAGTAGACGATAGAGATGCTGAAGACGATATTGGAAGCAGCTCTGATACCGAAAGCGATTCCGATTATGATGAGGAAGCAGTAACTGCTGCTCCAAAAGCCAAGAAAAAGAGGAAAGGTGGAGCCAAAAAGAAAAAAAACAATAAAAAGAATGGCAAGAAAAAGACAAAACCCAAACGTCGTAAGGCCAACGGTGCCAAAAATAAAAAAAATAAAAAACAGAAGGGTAAGAACCGAACACCTGTTGCTGCTAGGAAGCGGGCAAAGGCTGGGGCCAAAAGACTCAGGCGCTCTGGATAATTCAAATATTATTATTTAATTGACGTCTTTTTACAGTCTATAAAAATTAAAACCATGTGTTTCATTGCGTAAAAGGTTGTGGGTTTTACTTCATTACACATTGATTATGTTGTATTTATAAAATAAAACTTATTGTTTTAAAAGAAAGTTGTATGTGTTGTTACAAAAGACATTAAAATGATGCATCAGGGATCAGAATATCATATTTTCAAACAAAATGCTGTCAAAAATCAAAGAGTTCATGATTATTAAGTCTTGTTTCGGGGCATATATATTTCTTCATTATTTGACTACTGCTTTGTCCTAATTTTTTTTTTAAGAGATCTAATACGGAAGCGACAAAGTGCTGCAATTTTAAGCTTTATAACCTTGACTCATTTTTCAGTGCGTTCTTATTATTATTTTTTTATTCCAATTAACTTTTTTCATTTCTTAAGCCCAACTTTTAAAAACCCCAAAAATATTATACAAAGATGTAGAGCACACACAGGTGTTCATGTCTTAAAACGAAAAAAAAAATGACGACTGGAAAACCAAACATGTAGATTGTGCGTATGTACTGTGTACAATGTAAATAGATTAAAAGCAAATGTAAAAAAAGCTTTATAAATTTTTATATTTCTTCTGACTATAAATACCCAGTGCTTAAGTATTTTCTCCTCAGAAGTTTATATTTCAAGTAACCGATCTGTTCTTTTACTCTCGCTAAAATGAGGCTGTTGCTGGTTTTAAGTCTGGCCATATTGGTTGCCTACGTGTCGGGTGCTAATGACACTGCAACTTCCGACGACTATTATTCCGATTACTACGACTACGGTAGTGATAATAGTACCGCCACTACTGAGGCCAGTCCAGTAGAGGATGCAAGTGAAACAGTTGACTATTCAGATGATTATGACACTGCAGCTACCTCATCGGAGGGTTCTGATGACAGTTCTGATGACAGTTCCGCCACTGATGATTCCACTTCCTCCCAGGCAAATAAGTCCAAGAAAAACGCAGCTCGACAGAATAGACGGCGCAGGCGCACCACTGTGGCTCCAAAACGCAGAGCCAACGCTGCCAAGAAAGCAGCTGCCACACCAGCCAAGAGGCGAACACCTGTGGCTGCCAAAAGGAACCCCCCTGCGGCCGCCAGAAGGAACTCCCCTGTGGCCGCCAAGAAGAACACCAATCGTGCCTCCAACAAGCGCAGGCGCGGTTAATCAAAAGAATTCCATTCCTAACTATATTGTTTATACAGTATAGTAAAAATTGAACACAGAAATAGTAAACCAAACTTGTCTCACAACTGAGATCAAGTTTATTTAAAGAAAACTACATAGATCATTATAAGCACTGCACTCTGATATATACAAAACATTCACCATAAAAAAAAATCTTAAATAGCCCGCGAATTACCAAAATCTTATGTTATTTATACCTTTAATAAATCCTTAATAAAATAACGAACCACATAATGTGGTTCTACAGACAAGAACCTACACCAATAATATTTACCTCAAACGTATAAGAAACTGTCCATAAAAAAGTCTGCTTACATAATCTGAATAATCAAATATCCATTAAAAACAACACATTTTTAGAAAAAATTTATTTGTTGATTCACATAAAACTAGAACTTAAATTTTGGGCACAAATCTTTTACCAAAGCCAAGAAAAAATTGTGTTTTAAACCTAAGGGGCATAGATTGACACACCAAAAAAGTAAGGAAATCCCAGTGCAGAGAAAAACAGACAAGTTTTTGCCCGCATGCTAAAATAATCATAGATTTTAAGCCACCTTCGCTTTTTGCTGCCTACTTTTAGGCGTTCACATTTGCATTTTAATGCGCTTGGCCCATTGTGTTGCTGCTCAGACGTAAGCCAATATCATCTATAAATAGTAACTATGCCCCCATACATGTACACATACATAAATGCACTGGGACACTTAATTACTGATGCGCACTGGCGACAATTGTTTAATGGCAAAAGGATAACAAAAAGGGAGGAGCAGACACCGCCATCGGCGGCCACAATGGGTCCTTTGTTTTCGATTTCAAAGCCGACATTCTGGCAGTGGCATTGCCAACAGAAATCCCGTGTATCCAGTGCACTGCGGCGCACATAAAAGCCACTCCGCATCCAAGTGTTTGTATGCCCCAGAGAGATACCCGTCCTGTCAGTGTGTTGGTGGCGGTGGATATATATGTATCTGGGTATCCCACAGCCACCCACACGTATCCCAGCATGACACCCGCTGTGGCAGCTTAGTGAGCCAAGTGTGGCAACAATCTGAATCATCGTTTTAGTTTCCCCCTTGCCATCCCACCAAGATCAAGAGGGTATGGTGGGTTCGTCGGGAATCGTAGGTCATACCTACAAGAATTGATATAGCACCAGAAATAAAACATCAAGCGAACAACAAAGGGGTTAATAATAATATGGAAAATGTATATCATTGGGACTATAACTTATTCTTTTAAAATTCTATTCCTCGACTTAGGAGGGTGAGGTTTTAAATTATTATTATGATAGAAAATCATGGAACTGTGTTTATATATTATTTATTTTGCCAACTGTTAACCCTAACTGTTTTGAACAAATATCTTATCAACCTCCATGCATCAATGTAGTTTTAGTAAAGAAGAATTCAAATCATATTGAAACATACAATAAATAAAAATTGATAATTCACTTGGGATAGGGAGTAAGTTCACCTTATTTCAACACCCTTTTCCGTTCCTAAGTTTTTTACAAATAATGTTCTTTATGGTACATATGAACTAATGGATTTTTATTTTCACATCTACATATTTAATTTTTCCATTTTCTTTCACCAGCTTCCTTAAAGCTCCCTAATCTTTTAAGCGGGATCTACAGGGTATATCCCCGTGGTAGCCATGAGTTACCCAGCTAACACCATTTACAATTGTAGAACGTAGAATGTAGGTGGCGGCGGAGGATATGGCTGCTGTAATATCTGTGGCTGATGCCTTAAGAGGAAAATGCGATAATGTGCGCTAAACAATGAACAATGCAGAAATGGCATAAAAATAGCCAGGAGTGGGATATGAAGTGGGACGTAGCGGCGGGAATTATAATGGAATATGTGTTTGGCTCTCAGGATGATAACGATGAGGATGATGTCGGGTGGGTGGTGGTGTTGGTCTTGTTGGCACTTACGATGATGATGATGGCAAGTGCCAGATATATGCAGATTGTAGGTGTCGCTGCTGACGTTGATGGGTTTGGTTGGGATGGTTGAGAAGCAGATCGTCAGATTGTATCTGCTGCTTTTGACATTTACATGTTTTGCAACGAACATTTCAAGTAGCAAAGATTGGGGCTAAATGAATTGGAAATATGTATAGGCTTTGGCACAGAGCCGATTCCTTAAACAAGGCTTTGGGTTAGGTTTGAATAAAGTGTATTAGACATATGAGGATGATATGTTGAGAATCAAAAAATTATAATTATAATTTTTTTAGAGCAGTTTGGAGGGGGGTAACCTCAATATTTGGTTGGGGAACTTTTTAAACTTGCATATTAAATTACTTTTTTTATGGTAATTAGGCCCTGCTGTAAGCTGTTTTTATTATAAATCTTTCTTTCCTAAAAAAGTTTTAAATCCTTTCCAGGCATAAAAGCGTTCAATCAATGTACTGGAACAAGCTATTCCTAAAAGGATTTTGAAATTAAAGCTAATCAATTAAATAATTAAAGATGGTATCTCAAACAGATATTCAATTAATGCACTATCTTAACTGATATCTCTAGCAATGTTTAGCCCATCCATCAAATGTTTTTTAGAATGTTCCATTGCTCACTTTTTGATAACAATCTTAAACGCCCAACAAAGACATAAACTTCCTCCTTGTGGAATGTATAATTTGAAAAACAATTTGCATTTCCTTGAGGGCAATTTATTTTCCATTCCTTCAGAGCGTCAGAGAGTGGGGAAACTAAAAGTTTCCGCACTCGAAAGAAAATTTCTCTAACAAGGCATTTAGTTGGCAAACAAAAATACGTGCATATTTCTAACCTGACGGTAGGCAAAATGTTTATGTAATTACAGACACGTTGTAAGGCAGTTGGATTTTTCGGCGGGCCAGAGGGAAAAGGCTTGGAGAAAGTGAGCGAGTAACTAGCAAAGAGCAGAGCAATTTATGTAAGTGCGAGATATTTTTATGTCTCGGCGAACCATTAAAATGTGCATAATGCAATTCCGCCCCGGCACTTTGCATATAAATTTCCACCGGCTGAAAAGCGAAATAGCGGAAATGCAAGTCCAATAACAAGCGGCAGGATTTGAGAGCCCCTCTCGGTGAAAGGGATAGACAGAAGCTTAGTGGACATTGCCAACACTCAAAAAAAAATAGTTTGAGGCAGAACTTGTATTTATTATTATTGTTTTCATTCCAGATTTCGTTTTCAACCAGTTTATAACTGTCAAATTTTTCATGAAATTCAATTAAATAATAAAATTACAACTCTTTCTATTACTTAAGATTCAGTATAGTTCCATAAATCATCTATACGTAGGATTATTTAAATATATTGTTTTCGTTTGATTTTCTGTACTAAAGATACCATTTTTTTTAGGAAAATACCATCTAATATATTTTTCTGCCCTGTTCAAAAAGAGTTCTAAAAGTAAGTAATCGCAAAAATAGACTGATTCAAATCAAATTAGTTAACAATGGCTTAAAAAGATACAAAATAAATCTACATCTCTATTTTTAATAAACTTCAAGATAAATATACTATATACTTTTTTAAGACTCTCTAAAACTGAAAGAGCTTATTTTAGAGTGCACACACTTGCAACGGCGATGTGAATGAACGCACGTCTTGGTGCGGCTGTATGTATGTATGTGTGCAAGGACATGCAAGGGGGTGGAAGGGATAGGGGTAGTGTTACAGTAACGGTAACGGAAGCAACGAACGCAAACATCATCCTGCACTTCTGCATCGCCGCAGCTCGGCTCTCGCAGTCTCTCTCTCTCTCTCGCTTCAAAGAGAAAGTTAGAGAGAGCCGCGCGCCTGCCCCCAGAGAGTGCCGTTGAATCTAGCGGTACATAAGACTTTGCGGACACATAGGACTGCACTCGTGTGCGTGTGTATGTGTGTGGGCTCCTCTACTTTTAGGCACTGATAAAGGCAAATTTACATACGTACGTACATATATACGCCGAAAAGCACCCCCCTCGATTGCCGCCCACTTGGTTTGGGCCACGGCTTTTGGCTTCTTATGTGTCGCCGATGCCGTTTAAAATGTAGGTTACACACAGCGAAAGAGCACCCGCAGACGCACACAAATCACAATCACACTAACAGTCACACACACACACATAGAGAGTCGGGCACACTTGCACGTGCATACGTGCAATATTTTTCAGGACTTTCCGTTTTCCCTGCGGAGCGGGTCCTGCTCTAAGGTAATAAAAGTTTTACAATTTTTCGGTTACATATAGACACATCTGGGTGTGTTTGGCCTTTGTCTTTCGCTGGGTCCCTAGTCAGCTGGGCCGTACAGATTTTGGTTCCCACAAAATCAAAGTTACGGACTCTCTGACCCGTAAAAGTATGCTACCAAAAACGAACTATTCATTGTTTCTTTGAGAAATTCTGACCAAACATACTTGAAAGTGTTAGGAACATACTTTTAGGACCAAATACAAATTTAAAACTTGTCTAGTTTTATGGGGCTAATATCAAGGTACTTATCCATGATATATTCATGTGTTCAGAATATCAAACATCACCCTAGACAAATTTTAAATCCATAAAAGACTAGGAAGTTTTGGAATGAGGTATTTTATAAAAATATACATCTATTTTAAGACTTTTTATGCTTTGATCAACGAAAAAAATAATTAATTGGTTATTGGTTAATGTTATGTATTAATGTTATTCTTATGTCATAAACAAAATATATAAATTTCCTCTTGAACCAAAATGCTTTAAATTTTTTATTTTTCAAAGCAGACTTCTTTTAACCAACCTAATGTTCGTTCGTTTTTCGTTCTTCAATTTCCAATTATACCTAAAAAACAGTCAAGGCTTTCTATTATCCTGCTCCTTGTGCCTCTCCACGAACATAATTTATATTGTTTTTGTTGACTTTTTGATGACCGTCTGTGTGAGTTGGAGAGAAGCAGCATAGGGAAAACGTAACAACTGTGACAAGGGCAGGAAGTGCTCCTCTAGGCCCATAATACTACACAGATTCGTACAGAGTATATGGATATACCCACAGATATGTATTGTAGTGTACCTATGTGGAAAATATATACATGTTCGTCTGGGAGTTCTTGTTTTTGTGTGCGGACTCAAATGGCCTGCCAAACAGCCAAGCAGGAACCAATCAGCGATAAATCAAATTTTGATTTGATTTTCAGCAACGTTTCTACCTTTTTCGGGGGCTGTTTTTCCTCCACTACAAATTACCGGAACACTGTGCTCGCCTACGAGTTAAAACTTTCACATAATTCGCCAAACTTGGTGTTTTAATCATTTAACTTTTGCCAATTTGGCGCAGGGTGAAACTTTCCGCATCGCGGACACGCACACAAACACTATTCTTTTAATTTTTAATGCAATTTTAATTGCGACTTTTCAGCGCGCACTTGTATGGGTTGCAGTACATTAATCCACGTCTTACACATTGCCATAGTATCTGATGTCTAAGTTCAGGCTGTTAAAAAAATCCATGCGATTTGGGAATCGAACTCGTGCGATTGGCGAACTAAACGGAACTGAACTGAGCCGAGCCCACACCAGTAACGGTAAAGAACGATGCGTGGGCGAGGACGACGACGATGCTGCTCCTTTGGTGGTTACTTGACATCTGTTCGGGGTCCTTTCGGGATCTCGAGCTATCGGCTCGGCGAAGAGCTCCCCAATGCAGGAGAACTTGACGTAGGTTTAAATTCCAAAAAGGGGGATGAGACTTTTATACCGCTTACCAGGACTCAGAGAGAAAATAGAGAGTCCAGAGAATAATGTCCTGTCCACTTCTATGGTGTCAGCTGTTTACCAGGATTTTCCCGATAAAATGTTTAAACTTTACAATTTTTAAATTTTTGTGAAAATATTACAGAATCCGGTATAAATATATTGCTGTTTTGACTATAACCATATCATGTAAAACAGCTATTTATCTCTTTCACCCTCAGAACCCCTAAACGAAGTGGTTTTTAAAGAATATTTTATAATAAAACATAATATTTTATGGTAAAACATTGTCAATACATAAGTAAAAACAAAACAAATCTAATTTAGGATTGATTGTAATAATAAAAAATGTTTAGAACATTTTTTTGCAACGGTTTTTTATTAAAGATAAATAAATAACGAATTTTGTGGTGCTATTTTAGCAACATGATCTGGTCACACTAGAAATTTGAAACATATGATGAAAACCTTAATGTATCGATGTTATATCGAGGTTTTTGCCAGCACTAGATAAAAGTAAACAAAAAGGTAAATGTTAACTTTACAAAAATTAAAGCTATTTTTTTTTATAATCAATGTAATACACTAACATATGCGCACTATATTTAAGGTTAATAGAGGAAGTAGTTTACCTGGGAAAGTGCATTTGAACGTAATTTAAACTCTACTGAGGAAATCCTCTTAATCAAGGATTGGCAGAAATGGAACCCCACCATTCTTACGCCCAAGTAAAGGAAGAAGCCGTCGAGGAAGAGTTCCTAGATGAAGACGAAGAGTTAAGCGAATTTATTTTCGATGAGAAACCCCGCCATTTCGAAGCTATTGAGGTCGATCTGCAGGAGAGGAAAGATTTTGAAACTTCCAATTGTGAAAGCCATGCTGTTCTGGAATCTTTAGTGAATGTCGGGGAAGAAGGTTCAGGAGGGAATGGGGAATGGATCCACGCTCAAGTGAAAAACGAACCTATTGAAGATGAGTACCCGGAGGAAGATGTTGGATTTGATGAAATGTACAGCCAAGTGAAAATTGAGGATGGTTTTGAGACTATGGGCTGCAGTGATAAGCTTTTACAAGCAAGAAAAAGACCTATACCGAAAGAAGCCCCCGACCTAAAATGTCTTTACTGCCCGAATACCCATTCATCCATACTTAGGAGACACCTTACAACAAACAGACACACAAAGGATAAACCGCACCGCTGTTCCTATTGCCCAAAAAGCTTTACACACGCAAATACTCTTAGTCAACACATACGTACACACATCGACGGTCTTTTCAAGTGCCCACAATGTTATAAGACGTATTCCCACAAGTCCACTCTTAAGAACCACATCTTGAAGCACAGTGACTTGTCGGAGGAGTACAAGCGTTCTTATTGCATAAGAAGTCAATCAGAAAATATAACATATAACGTCTACCGACCGAAAAAGTGTCCTCACTGCCCTGAGATATTTAGTCGAAACTCGCTTCTTACAAAACATTTTCTTACTCATAAGAAAGTGGGTCCACACAAATGCTCTTTTTGTCCCTTGTACTTCGATAATGGCGAATACCTAGCCAATCATGAAAAGACTCACCGGTAAACGGTCTTGTTAATCTGGGTTAAATTATTACATGGGCCTTAAAAATATTATTTTTAACATTTCAAACCGATAAGTTCAATATTATATAATCATATCATTTACTGAAAATCGAAAAAAGATGTACTCGGTATTCTTTGGGAAAGTTCCATAAACAAAGTATGTTACATTCACAAGTTTAAAATGTTCGCCCAAAAAACCGTTTCGCATAAAGCAGATTGGAAAACAGCTCTGGATTGCTAGTGTTTCAAAAAATTAATGTTAATCTAGTTGTTAATACATGCTGTAAGTTGCAATTTCGGTTTTATTAAACCACTTTAATTTATTTGTATTATGGTACTGACAATTATTATTTGGCTACAAACCTGACTTAGGTGTAAGCTTGAACAAAAATATATTTGTTTATAAACAACGACTAAATGGTTTATCATCAAAAAATTATATTGGCGTTTGGAAAGCGGTTTAAATCAACATTTCTCTTAACTTTCCTCGTTAGTTCAAAACACTAAGCTTAATGTTTATTGCTAGAAACTGGGATTTGTGTGCAGTGTAGACTGTACACTAAGCACCCTATAAGAAGCTTTTTCACCCGATAAGAGAACAATTTAACCGATGAATACCGATGTTTCTCACGACGTTATCTCCCCATTTCTCACTCTTAGAAAGTTGTTGTTATAGCAGTCCGACTCTGGAGCCGGCAGAACAGTTTAATTCTTCAGAAAGATTGGAAGTAAAGTAAAGTGGAACCGGGTTCATAATATTCCAGACAACTCTGTAGGGAATTCTCCGGAATGCAAGTGTTTTTAGCTTTTGCCCTGCTTGCAGGCCTAGCTTTATCGGGTGAGTACAAACATTAGATTGCAAAAAAGGTTTTGCAAAACAAAGAATAATTGCTTGTGCGTGTGTGTGTTGAATAAAACGAATGCATAGAAAAAACAAGTGAGGGCAACGTAGTAGCATTTTAACTAACCTTACAAAATTTAAAATTCATGAATTTAAAAAAAAAGGAAAGCTTTAGATTGGGATTTGTTTTCTTTTTGGGAAGAATTTATTGTTTTAATTAAATTAAGCAATTTTTTGTGACGCAAAGATAAATAATTTTAAAATTAGGTAGAAAAATTTAATTTAAAAAAAAAAATTGTATATCTTAGATTTTAATAATTATTCGCCACTTGTTAGACACATTAATTGCATTAATTTTAATTATTCAAATGAAGTGCTATTCAAAGTACACATATTATCTTGAACGAAGCTGTACATTGGCGATTACCTATATACATATGTATGTATGTATGTCACCAAAGCAATGGCGTGAGCTCAAACCTTGATGGCCGCCCTTTACCGTTTGTTTTTGTCAAACTCCCGCTTATTTTCTCCCTTCTCTATCTCTCCCTACTTTCGCCGAAAAAATAGCTGATGCCACGAATCCGCCGAAATGGGATCCCAACTATATTGTGAAAGGAACCCTATACATTCCATACGCCGAGATCGCAGAGCCGTTCTACGCCTGGTATGACAAGAATACTAAACGATCCCGCATCGACTACTACGGCGGAATGGTGAAGACGTACCAGCTGGCCGGGGAGGGACAGTACGGAACCCTGCTGAAACTGGCTCCGATCACCACCAAGACGGAGGAGAACAAGCTGACCTGCCTGCAAGTGAACGGTACCGCCGACCAGTCCGTCGAGATCCAGAGCATCCTGCCCGACGCGAAGCCCTTCAGTCTGGTGGGCACAGAGAGCTTTTTGGGCTACACCTGCGACAAGTTCCGGCTGGAGGAGACCATTGGCCAGAAGAAGAACGTCTATACGTTGTGGGTGAGGTACAAGAAGTCGCCGCACTATCCCTCCAGTCGCATGCCCATTCCCGTGCGCTACGAGATGCGGGGCTATAACACCCTGCTGGGATCCCACTACGATCATTACTACCTGGACTACGACAGCTACGAACATGATGATATCCCCAACGAGGTGTTCGAGATCGATGACAGCCTGCAGTGCGTTGGATTCCCAGGTCCCGGCACCGGTCACTATGCCACCTTCAATCCCATGCAGGAGTTCATAACCGGAACCGATGAGCATGTGGACAAGGCCTTCCACCACTTCAAGCGCAAGCATGGAGTTGCCTATCCCAGCGACAAGGAGCACGAGCACCGCAAGAATATTTTCCGCCAGAACCTGCGCTACATTCACTCCAAGAACCGAGCCAAGCTCACCTACACGCTGGCCGTGAATCACCTGGCCGATAAGACCGAGGAGGAGCTGAAGGCTCGTCGTGGTTACAAATCCTCTGGCGTTTACAACACCGGCAAGCCTTTCCCCTACGATGTGCCCAAATACCAGGATGACATCCCCGACCAGTACGATTGGCGACTATACGGCGCTGTCACTCCGGTGAAAGGTGGGTGCAAGTTCTAATTTTAATTATTTACTAAGGAACCGTACATATATTATACAATAATCCATGGCAAGTCAGCCAACTATTTCATCTTACACCAATTTAATTATACTTTTGATCTTTGAACTCCTTTCAGATCAATCTGTGTGCGGATCCTGCTGGTCCTTCGGCACCATTGGCCACTTGGAGGGCGCTTTCTTCCTGAAGAACGGCGGCAATCTCGTCCGGCTTTCCCAGCAGGCCCTGATTGACTGCTCCTGGGCCTTCGGCAACAATGGCTGCGATGGTGGCGAGGACTTCCGCGTGTACCAGTGGATGCTGCAGTCCGGCGGAGTGCCCACGGAGGAGGAGTACGGCCCTTATCTGGGACAGGATGGCTACTGTCACGCCAACAATGTGACCCTGGTGGCTCCCATCAAGGGATTCGTGAACGTAACATCCAACGATCCCAATGCCTTCAAGCTGGCCCTGCTCAAGCACGGACCTCTTTCGGTGGCCATCGATGCGTCTCCAAAGACATTTAGTTTCTACTCGCACGGAGTTTACTATGAGCCCACGTGCAAGAATGATGTGGATGGTCTGGATCACGCCGTACTGGCAGTTGGATATGGAAGCATTAACGGAGAGGACTACTGGTTGGTGAAGAACTCGTGGTCCACCTACTGGGGCAACGATGGCTACATCCTGATGTCGGCAAAGAAGAACAACTGCGGTGTCATGACCATGCCCACTTACGTGGAGATGTAAATGAACCCGCACTTTCTTATTTCTTATCTTATGTAATTTTTTCTATTATCACGCCCCGAGGGCGCTAAATATGCAATAAACTTCATGAACTCTTTTGTAATCCATGTCTTTTGAGTCTTATCGCTATTGCGGTTGGTCAGAGATGCAGCTAAGTATAGCTTTGTACTATAGTCTTGTGGTTCCAAGATGTTGCTTAAGTATTTACTATTAGTTGGTTGCGATAAGCTTAGAAGGCAATGACCAGTGCTCTTTTGATCTTTGTGCATGTTGCAAAAGTTTTATGGGGTCCTTGCCATTGCTTCTGGAAATCAAGTGTTCAGAAACTCAATGCAGCTTACTTGATTTTTATCAAAGGTACTAACTGCCAAAAGATGTATTTTAATTTATTCCTTGGGATGTATAATATCAATATAAATGTGTTTGATTACAAGCTATTGACATATTGTTTTAAAAGTATATAATACTTACCCAGAATTGCTTAATTTATATAAATTATATTTCAAATATGATATATAATTTACCTTAACTCAAATTTTTAAATTTTTCGCCCCTATGCCTAACCTTTATCGATTAAATATTTTGCAGCCCTAAAATGGCGCCAATCGGTATTTTTATACGGTCGCAATACGGTCTTCCACTGCAGTTCTTTCTTTCAAAAAATTTGATTCCGGCCTTCATTGCCAAAAGTCAAAAAAAAAAAAAAATAATTAACTCGACGCGAATTTAGAAAGCGAATCATGGAGGATCTTGTGAAAATGTGCCGCGTTTGCATGGGCGAGTCGGAGGAACTGCTGGACATCTACGACAACAAGAGCTTCGGAGACGGGCTGACCGCCGAGCTGAAGAAGACCAAGGAGCCGGAACCCACGCCGGCCGACCTGATGCAGAGCTGCAGCTCTGTTCCGGTCTCTTCCGGCGACTGCTTCCCCCTGAAGATTTGCGAGCCGTGCCTGAAGAAACTGCGCGACGCTCTACTGTTCAAAAAGCGCTACGCCAGGAATGTTGAGTGCTTGGGACGCGTGAAGTCGGAGAAGAAGGACCAGGAGACATGCGATCTGCTGGAGGCCGAGGACTGGAGTCTGGTGGATCGCATCAAGGACGAAGACGAAGAAGGGGACGAGAACGACCTGCAGCCGGCTGCGAAGAAGGCCAAGCAGCAGGAGGAGAAGCCGCGTCCCTTCAAGTGTCCCGACTGCCCGAAGAGCTTCACCGGCAAGGCTCAGCTGACCATGCACAGCCGCACCCACTCCAAAGGAAAGCCAAAACGTCGATCTATTAAGTAGTACCCAGTCCGGACCGCGAATCTTTAGGTTAGGCGCTTGACAAGCCAAATGTTCAATGCATGTTTATAACATTATCATGTTGCTACATGTTCAACTGCATTCGACGTCTAGATATATAAGAGAATCATCTCGTTAACCACATTATGACATACACAAACTTCCACGAAACTAACTCTTAGCCTTGTTAAAGAGAATTTCATTAAGACATGCTAAAATAAAAACATGTTATGATCGGCTTTTATAAGAACTAATATTAAAATGACCAACTATGTACATTGATACGAGTGGATTAAAAATGCTTAATCTGTAACGAAATACTTTGGTTTATTCTTGAATGTTTTAGGTAAGCGGTACTACTAGAGACCTCATATGTGGTAGTTACATTTAGACATTTTTAAAAGTTACATTTAAAAATCTTTAATAGGAAAAAAACTCTGCAAGGGTTTCAAAGCAGTTTGAAAACAAAAGATATTGATTTATTGTTGTACAGAATGGAAGTCACTTAAAGCTAGTTAATGATGAGTTTTGCACTAGCTGCAAGTTTTTTGGCTGTAAAGCTATGAGAATTTCGAAGATGTACAATATTTAAACTTTGTTTTAAATGGCTTTCCGCACATAAATGAGAATTGTATTGACGGTCTAACACTATCCTTAAATATAGATTCACACAAAGATCTTGTTAACTCGTTTACACATTGTGTATTATTCGAAAAAAAATCATTCGAGCAACATTCTTTATATATACATATATAGTATGTACTATAAGAAATAGTAAGTATATTAACGAATAAAATAATAATATGCCAATGGGCATGCCACTTATTCTATGTTGATAAACAAGTAGTGAAGTGAAAGACAACGGAAACATAATAATGAACGTCTTAACATCTATGCATCTTAAACTTTATTTGTTTTCCTTCGTTGTTGCGGCTGGAACTTTACTCCTGTATGAACGAACATATGTTTCTGCAGGCTGTTCTTTTGTGAGAACCTAAGCCCGCAATCGTGACACTTGTACGGCCGTTCGCCAGTGTGAACCCGGATGTGGACACGGAGTTGCCCGATTTGCCGGAAGCGGTTGGGGCAATGCGGACACTGGTAAGGACGCTCACCCGTGTGGAGTCGTATATGGGTGTGCAGATTGCCCTTCTGGGCGAAGGATCGCGGACAGTGGGGGCACTTGTACGGACGCTCGCCCGTATGAACACGCATATGGGTCTGCAAGTGTACCTTATGCACGAAGGACTGATTGCAATCGAGACAAACAAAGAAATCGCGTCCCTTCTTGACCTTGCTCTTCTTTGAAGCCGGCCAGTTTTCATCATCGTCGTCTTTGGCGCAGTCACTTTCCGGACTCCAGGACTCACTTTCCGAATAGGACCTCGCCCTCTTCATGGCAGTGCGTTTCCCCTCTGGCTCTTGCTCTCCCGACCTCCTCACATTGGTTTGCTCCTGCGTGTCTAGCGACTTGTACTTCATCTCCACGAGTTCTACTAAGAGATGTTCCAAGCCTTGAGGTTCTGCAGGTTCTCCATCCTGGACGCCGGACTCGGGTTTCTGCGAATTATTGCCTCCAGACTCCATTTTCAGGCGATCCTCGATGCTCTCCAGCTCCTTGATCATCTCTAGCATCTGGTCAAAGTACTGATTGCTCTTCCGGCATTGCCGTCTCAGCCGGAATGCGTTCCTTGTGGCCTCCGCGCACTCTACGCAAATAAACTGCGGCTTTCCATCCGCCCTCTCCACGTTACATCCGGTGCACTCCTTTAACATGGTGGCCAATAGCGGTTCCTGCCCCTGATCCCTTCGGAGGGCGCACGACTCCGCGAACAAGTCTACCAGACAGTCGGATTCGTCCCGGCAAACGCGGCACATTTGCGAAAGGTCCATCTTGCTGAAATTCGAGATGATTCTAAAAATTCCAGGAAGGTTGGAAGATAAGCACTATCCAAAGCCAGCTGCGAAAAAATACTATTCATCAAAATATACCAAAAATACCAAAACTGCATTTCATTGTTTTTTTTTTTATTTGCTTACATGTTTTTTTCTTTGTTTTTGATTAAATTTACTTTTTATTTTTAGTTTAATGAAAATTTTGATCCGAATAGTTCTTTATCTAGCAATATGCTGAAATTTTTCATTTCTTTGTTTCTTTCAAGAGAATGGAATAAAAAAAAATTTTTCTTTTATTGTATTGTTTATTTTTATTCAAAGTATTCTAGACACATAAAATATGTATAAAAAAACAAAAAAATCCTATTTTAAATGAGCCAAACTGAATGAACAAAGGATTTCGCTTAGAATAGTAAATAATTATTTATTTTTGCTAGTGCAACCGAAAATTAATTTGGTTTTCTTTTGAAGACTTTACAAACTGTATGCATTTCTATTTAATAGATTATATATCTTAATTAACTAACAAAAACATTCAACATTAACTTCTAGGAATGCAAAATTCGACCAAATCTACTTGGTATTGTTATACATGGATGCGATGGCGGGATCTTCGGTCTCGTAGATGATGAGCACATCCCTGAACTTGTCCAGCAATTGCAGCAGCTGCGAACGGCGAAGGTTCTCGAAGTACATGATCTCCTCCAGGTGGTGCTCGCTCTTAAAGTAGCCCATCTGGTAGAGCTTTACCAGCAGCGAGAGATCGTCGACGTTGGCGGAAGCGGGAATGCGCCGAATAGCGGCTCGATCCGCATCGCTGAAGACCTGTAGCAGCTCCTTTAGCTTCTGCTCGTCCTCCATGGAGTCCAGGCTGTCACAGTTATCCGTGCTCATCGAGGCGGTGATGCTGAAGTTGGACTTATGGCTGGACGAAGGTTGCACGGCGATGTTGTCGGAGGCCAGGGAAGAGTGGTCTTCAGAGGCGTCACGTCGATGGCCACCGATTGAGACCGCTGGCACGGGAAGCGGCTGACTGGACATGCTCAACATGGAGCCCTCGTGCAACTCATCCGCATCCTGCTCCTGCTCTCCCTCCTCATCGCTAACGGCATCCCTCAGATGATTGCTGCAGGAGGCCGAGTCTCCGAACTCATCCTCGCTGGGCATAAACTGAACGTACGTGTGTAGCTGCATGAGCAAATGGTGCTGCAGCATCCAAATGACCATCTGTGCGAGAATACCCTGCCGCGCCGGCTGTTGCAGTGGCGTGGTCAAATGTCCAATCGAAGTGGGCAACGAGAAATCCGAGATCACCTCGAACAGTGACATTCCAGCGAATCGAGCGGAGAACTTCTCCACCAGATGAGATTTTGTGTGCAATGGGGCATCTGGCGCGATCACATAAACGTTCGTCTCGCACAGAGGATATATGATAGTGGCCTTGGCCCAGTAGACTAAATGCGAGACCAGCTTGTATACATGTTCGATGCTCAAGTCCGCCTTGGAGGCCATGCTTTGGAGGCTGATCAGTGGGTTGTAGGCGTCCACAAGTTGCCACAGCATCCGAGCCCCTGTCGGTGGAACGCAGTCCAGCAGCTCTGCAAAATCGACCAGCAACAGCATGCCGTGATAGGGTTTCAGGGCACGAAGACAACGATCAATGGTCTCCGGATCAACCATGCTTCCCTTCTTGTGAAGCTGGTGTGCCTTGGCCGGCAGACAGAAACACAGCGTAAGGTTGTGATTCAGCGAGGTACTTAGTAGCCCGGTGGTGCACAGATCGTGGAAGATGGAGCGCAGGGCCTGCGCCAAACTACAACGTTCTGCAATCAGCTCCAGGGTCCGTTCCAGCGGCTGTTGCTGCTGCTCGTCGTGGGTGCGTGCCATGTGGGCCGTCTGCTCGGTTACATAGCCACTGCGCTGCTCCTCGAACTTCAGAGCCAGCCCCAGGCGCTTGCTCAGCTCATGGTAGCACTTCACAATCGAGTAGCTGGCCTGGGCGTGGAGCGCGAACACGATGTTGATGAGCATCTGCTGCTTGGCCATGGCTCCACTCCTTTGGGGAATCAGCGTGGGGTGGCTCACGAAGCGCACGTCGTTCAGTTTGAGCTCGAATTTCTGGTTACACAGCTGTGGCTTCACAGCAAATAGAGCCGACAGCACCTCATCGGCGAATCCCTGCAGCTGTCCTTGGCCCTGGGAAGCCCCCAAGTGGGTGGGCGTCTGCAGCAGGTCGTCCACATGGGCCACGGCATAGGGATTGCGCTTCCTGTGGGATCAATATCAACAAGTTGAAATCGAAGTGAAAAAGGTTTGAAATAGTAACTTCACCTGGACTTCCTCTGCTCATCGCTGGTCTCCTCCGTTTGGCCAAGTGTTTGGTAGGGATATCTATACAACAGCCGGTCTCCCTTGCTATCGAAGTAAACGAGGATTACAGCCAGGGGGTTGACATTTGTGTCCATGGCGGAAAGTTGGAGATGACCTCTCTTCTATCTTTAAGTAACAACAAAAATATGTAAGAATATTTTCATAATCAGCTGGTGTCAGGGTCAGTCCTCGAAATCCAGATGGAATTTCGGAACCATTTTATCTCCCAGCCACACCTTGGACAGGTTTTCATCTATTCTAAGTGTACCTCAAGTTGAGTTCATAAAATATATCTTGCAAAGTTAACATATATAAAATAACATAATTTTTTTATTTTATTTCTGCATTGCAGCAGTGTGGCTGTCTATTATTCCGCTTAAAATACATCGATAAAAAAAATTTTAGATACTTAAATAAAAATGAATATTCACTTTTTAATTTAGTTATAAAACATTGTTTTAAGCCAGTATTAAAATTAAAGAAAAAACAAAGCACGGTCTTACCGCCAGCTGAGTAATCGATCTGGTTCATGGAACTAGTTTATGAAATCAATCGATTTGTCAATCGTTATCGTTCCGCAGCCCTGGTCGCGCGATAACGATTCATCGCCCGCTGTAGTGTGACCGTCTTCGGTTGGTCAGTCGCTAATTTCTAAGAAGCGGAAAGTTGTGAGCAAAACGTGTGAAAATTGTGCTCAAAACGTCAACAATAAATTTGTGAAAATAGCTGGGAGCGTAGTATGCGAGCGCGGCAATCGCAGAACTATGAAATTCCCCCGTGAAACGTGTTAGTTTGGCTGCAAAATCACTTTTAATTTGACGATTTCTTATTAGCGTGTTGGAAAAGAGGAAAACACACACAATGTGAGAGGCAAAATACGAGCAGAGCGTAGGTGGGAGCGAGATGACGCTAAACGTGTACTAGCCGCGGTCTATATATACATATATATAGTATTTGTGTGAGTGTAGGAAAGGTATAAAGAATTGTACAAAAAGTATAGTTTACTTGACTGTGCGCTCAATTTCTGAATTAATTTCATAGTCTTTGGCCGAAAGGTGGCCAATAAGTTGAATTCGACTTATTGTCACTTTCCCTGTCTATTTTCTTCTCTATTTTTTGTGTATCTGTTTTTTTTGTTACATTTTTTCGGTAGTCTGCACAGTTTGATTGCTGTTAGGAATGTGAGTAGCTGGCTCGTTGCCGAATAGTTAACAACATTTAACTATTTTGCTTTTTGTGTATATGTGCGCCAACATCCGTGTGTATAGATTTTACACATACCTACGTAGAAAGGCATGCACAGATATACGTTTGTGTGGGTATCAACGAATAGGCGGAAAGGCGAAATCGAAATATGTACGTACAGCATTTCGGAATGGCCAGGCGCAGTGGTAATAGGCTAAAGCGGGGATACAGAGCAACACAAAAACCAAGAAGAGGAAGAAGCAGGGCAGGCGAACAAAATAAAATAGCCGATAATAGGCTCGGCCACAAGTCAGAACGGTCACACTAGCTGTGCGCCTGGCCGAACAGACCAGTCGTCTCGCTCCTACACACGTCTTTTGCCCCATCCGTGTATGTGTTTTCTTTGCGCGTTTTGTCTTCTGTTTCTCGTGCCATACGGTATTAATAATAATAAAATTGATTAATCAAAGTAGAAACATTTTGATTTGTGCAGGTAGTAAACGTTCGAAACAGCGTCGCGCCATCGTTTGAATGCTGCGAATCAACAATGTGCAACAGAACAAAAAAACAAGTGTACAATTCAATACAAAGTGTTTTCGAAAAATTGAAATAAATAGCTCTGAGAAGCAATAAACCACGTAGCTTGCCGTCAAATTAAACTACATAAATTGTGCAAAATGAAGTGAAAACTTAAATATTAACAAAGTAAACGGTGAGTAAAACCAATGTGCTTGTGTGTGTGAGTGCGCGCCCAAATCGAAAAGTAACTTTGAATCGATAAAAAGATCCCCGAATAAGTCATGCAAATAAATCAGTTCCCAACTAATGTAATTCCGATTCAATGTTGATTCGAGCAAGTTAAATATTCCATTTGTTGATGCCTTGATTTTCTTGCTTTCTTTTTTTTTTTGCATACTGTGTACTGTGTGTCGCCATATTTGATTGCATATTCTTCTCCCCACTGGCCGTCAGTATAGCGTGCTCGCTCGCACACGTTCGCGGGTTCATTTGTTTTGCTTTCGATTCCGTTTTGTGCAACGTGAAGTTAGATGTGCGTAATATACCCCAAGCACAGAGTTGCCAGCCCGACGGAAATGTTTTGTTAAATGTTAATTATTTGCAGTTTGTTTTGCTCAAGTGCCCAAAGTAATGCAGTATTTGAATCACAATTCAAAGAGGCACACCCTTGCCGCATTTTCATTACAATGTGTATGCCGAGGAGTGTTTTTGTTGTCTCCTCCAATGTTTTGACATGCGCATAAGACATTCGGGAAAAAATTATCAACAAAGTGCAGCGAAAAGTGCATTTTGATAATTCCAATTCAGTTTAACAATGCTGACGTCGCCATATTGGTTTCTTATCCAGAATGTTAGCACAAATATAGATTGTATTCGCTTTTCTTTCCTCTTGTTTTCGTCAAACATTTTATTGCGTGTTTCTTCGTTTACACGTTTGTACGCCGCGAAGTTGGCCGCAGTTAACAGTGGGCTAGTGTGTGTGTGTGAGCGGTAGGTCTATTTGTCCCGCTCTTGCACACAGACATTGCTCGAAGGTTCCTGTTCTGCTCCTCGCGCATACGTGATTTTTGCAATTGTTATTTATGCCTTGCGCTCTGTACGCGCGAATTTTCGCCACAAAATGAAAGCAAAAGTTGATAGACAACTTTTTGCACTGCGCTCGTTTTGCGTTATTTTCTGCGCAGCGCAGACCAGACCATCGGATAAACGTAAATTCGCGAAAGCAAGCTCCTCATACTCGATAATTCCAAGGGTTGTCGCTGCTCCAAAATCACGACCCCTGAGCAACCCTAAAAACACCTCCCCCAACCCTCCATCAAATTTTGAAAAAGGTGTATTTCAATGGTACTCATAAATCTTTGAAATCAAATCTCAACTAATGTAGGGGAATATATCGTATTATGCACACACTTTAGCCATGCAGAAATAGAGAAAAAAAATAAACTAAAATAAGACACTACAAACTAGCGAATAGCCCGTATGCAAAAGCTAATGCCCATTATACGGTCGGCGTTTGTGTCAATGAAAGTACATACAGCCAATATTATTGTGCAGTCACGTAGTCCATTGGTCAACAAACTAATATGAGCAACATTACTATTTTTAATTGCAGGTTCATTTTTATTCAGTAGATCACAATGGGAGTCTTTCTCTTTTCGACACACTGTAGGTGTGTTTGTCGATAAGCTTTGTATTTGTTCTACTTCATCTAGCGATGCAACAAAAAACCCAACAACAATGACACGAAAAAGCAGGGGCTGAATCGCAAGGGGAGCTTTATGAATCGAGAGGAAACTGTTTGAAAATGTATATTATTTTTATGATTTTGGTTGTTGATATTACAACATATTTTTTTGGGGGTAAACAATCCCCAATTATCCCCCTGGATCCGCCCCTGCTCAAAAACACCGCGGCCTCTTCTTACATGTGTGTGTGCGATAAGTTTCCAACGTGCATTTGCAGCCACGATTTACGGCGATCTGCTGCTGTCTTGCTCACACCCACGACCCGACAATGGGCTCGAATGGGGCTTATTTTGTGAGCTTGTGTGTAATTTGTTTATGGCGCGCATTTTACTCGCCGATGATGATGTTGTTGTTGGGGTTGGGGTAGGGTTGGCTCTCGCACACGTGTGTGTGCGTGTACATATTTCACCTTTGCGAGGATGAGAGAATCAAATTCAAATTCTCCTCCGTCCCTCTCTCGCCTGGGTATTTTTAACTAGCAGCGTTGTAAGATTTGCTGTAAAAGTTCAGATATAGCGCCCGATGCTAGTGAGTGTGTGTGTAAGTAACCCAAATCAAAATTTACTGCAGGCCCCCATTTGTGCCGTTATCTTGTGGCCTCTCTTTGTTTCAATTTTGAAATCTAAAGCAAAACGGAAATGAGAAATGCCTACCATCGTTATCGATAAAGTTCTGAGCCCCACTTCCTGGGTCGTACACATACAATCCAGCTTGAAGCTGTAAAATCCGTTTATCGATTAACCTGTCGGCGGCCTTTACATAATTGCACATTGTATCTACAGGAAATAGGCAAAAGGTTACATAAGCTTTGGCTGTGCTTTCCCAGATTCACTATTCAATTGGGGAATCAATTGCGCTGCTCCCTGTTCTCTGTTTCAATTAGAAATTGTATCTACAATAGGCGCAAATTGGCAACCAGCACAATCACTCTCGCACACGCACACACAGGCACGCAGGTGGGATATCCAAGTGCAAGTTGCCAGTGCAATGTGTAATAGATACAAGAAACTGAAAAGCCAGCGACAAAAGCAACGACAAAAAACCCCACCACAACAACTACAACTAGCGATGAATGCCGCGCCGGATGCCAAGGCGAAATTAGTGCATTCACTTTTCGCTCCGCTTTGCTTTTTTGCTTTGGCTCTCTGCTTTGCAATGCGAAAGACGGGGCAAATGCGCGGAATGTGCAATAAATTAGAGAATTAGAGAAATTGTTAGCAAAACATGGCAAAATATTGACTACTTGCAGGAGGTCAGTGGTTAGTTGCAATAAGTTGTTATTGGTATTAGGGAGGTAATACCTTTATGCTTAGTCAAAACAAACTTATATTTAATTGAACATTTATTAGATAGTTAAAAATTTTGTGTATAAGCCCTAGTCACACGGATTTGACTCTAAAAACCAAACGAATTCTATAAAATGTCTTGAAAATAAAATAGCCTAAACTTTAAAAATCATAATCTAAATTAGAAATAACGTCATATACCAAAAGAAATTCAAAGATGGAAATCTTTGTCAATTAATTTGGGACGCTTTTGACAGTGGGCAACTGCATTGGCAATTTAGCGATGCGCATAAACAAAGCAAAATAGAGAAAAACTGGTTTCCATAAAAGCCAAATGCACAAGTGCCAAACGTTGTTTGTGTTTTTATTGGCCAGGGGGGTCACACTACACATGCAAAAGCAGACACACTCACACAAGTGTAAACAATGCACAATCCCTTGCTTTGCTTTGGCGCACCTTTCGCACTGTTTTCGCTTTGCCGTTTCGCAGAAATGCTTTTCCGCTCCCTGATGCTGCGTTCAAGTTTACAGCAAGTGCAGCAGCCACCACGAAGCACATTCCGAAAGCATAGACGAAAGTACATACGCAGAATAAACGCGGATATTGACGTTTGAAGTGCGCATGCGTATTTTTGGCGCCCGTTGGCAGCGCTGTGCTTTTTATTTTATTACATAACACAAATCCGAATTGCAGTTGGCAATGCCACTCCTGGATGTTAGAGATGAGCGCCTCCCTTGATTTTATCGATAATACCAGTAGGAGTTTTTTGAAAATTTGTATATAAAATTTAAAATTTTCTCTTCTATAAGGTTTGAAATTGAATAATTCAATTTTCAATAATCAAATGTTTTTGTACCTTTTGCTTGCTCGATATTAGAAAAGTAATAAACATTTTTACAGTTCATAGTAGAAATCTGGAAATTTAATTCATTTTGAAGAAAACCAGTAAATCTGAACTGCAAATATATGTTTATAATAAAACTCGAATTATTTTTCATATATTTAATTGGTTTTTTCTTTTTTGACTCATTGCAGAAACAACGAAAGATCGTTTATGTGAAGACCGTATCCACAAAATACAAGTTTTAACATACAACGACGGACAACAACGCAAAATCTACAGGGCGGGATTATCATCTTCACAAGATACAATCAGTTTCAGGATAAGGATCCATAAACAGGGTGCCAATCAGAGGAATCAGGAGCGAAGGAGCCAGGAAGCACGCGGAGGAAGTCGTCTAATCTTTCGCAGCGTTATGATTGTGATGGCTGACAATGTGATGTGGCACAGAGTTGGACACCGTCTAAGCAAATCAAGCGCGCACCATCGCCTACGCCTACAATTTTTACCACTGGGAGTCTCAGCCTCCGTCCTCCGTGCCAGAGCCAGAGGTTATGCATTGAGCCCCCAATGTTTTGGGGGCACGTCAACGAAGGCCCAGCGTCAGCAGGAGCAGAAACTGCATCAGCAGAACCGGCAGCAACATGACGGCTTTGCCTGTGAAGTAGTGTTGTGAAATAGAAACTAAAACCGAGACCGAAACCGAACTCTACCAAGCGAGTGAACTCTCAAGCCGAATCAAGGCTCCCCCCTCTAAATACACGTCTAATTTTAGTTCGCAGTCCGAACTGCCGCAGCAGCACCATCACCATGCCCATGTCCAGCCACGACACGGTCTTCGTGGAGCCCGCCGTGAGCAGCAGTGGCGGCGGCAGCACCAGCAGCATCAATCGCGTGGGAATAGCCGGTGGCCCCCAGCCGCCGCCCCCGCACATCGTCATCGATGGCAGCAGCCTGTCCACGCAGGCCCAGCTGCAACGCATCATGCAGCGTCGCATGTCCATCAGTACGCGCCAAATCCTTAGCGCCAGCCAGTCCCAGTCGATGAACACGACGCAAAAGTACGCGGTGCGTACAGCAGCCGGAACCGGAGCATTAGGCGCGACGTCAGCTTCGTCGGGCAGCTCCGGTCAAGAGCTGATCAATCCCCAGATCTACAAAATTGTGACCACTGACGGTAGCACCAGCAATGTCATCATCGACGCTTCGGCTGCTGCACCTCCGCACAACTCTAAACTGTTGCTTAGCAATCTCACGGTGCTCTCGAAGCAGGCACCAGTCCAAGGAGGAGGCACGCAGCAGCAGCAACAACAGCAGCTTAACTACCTGGGAGCCAAGAGTCTGCCGTATGTGACGGCATCGCCGGCCAAGGGCCAGCAGCAGCCTCAAAAGTTCGGCAGCATAAGCGCATTTAAGGCGCAACAGCAGCAGCAACACCATCCGCATGCCACCCTGCAGAAAGTGACTTTGGGCTCCCGAGTCGCTACCCGCCTGCAGTCCTATGTGCCGGCAAGTCCATCGCAGATTATGGTGCAACCGGCGCAGCCAAAGTATGTAAATGCCACGGCAACAGCGTTAGGTGGAAATGCTGCTCTTCTGAAGAAGGCCAATCAAAAGATCACGGTCAAGAGCGTGAGCAATATGTCGCAACAGCAACAGCAGCAGCAACAACAACAGCAGCAGCAGTTACAAGCCCAGCAGCTGAAAACCTTCATCACGCAGCAGCAGCAGCAGCAAACCTACAAGGCGGGAGCCAAGGCAAAGTTTGTGAAACAATCGACCGCCTTGTCCATTGCCGCTTTGCCCCAACAGCAGCAGCAACAACAAGCGGCTACCTATGCGAAACAGCCAATGGTCACCACTCCCACATCCGCGAAGGTCACCAAACTGAACAGCAAGTATGTGCAGCAGCAGATCAGCCTGCCGCAGGGCACGCAATTGCAGCAAAAAACGTCGCCGAATGTAGCAGGAGGAGGATATCTGCTGCAGCAAAGTCAGGCCACGGGCGGAGGAACTATCAAGTTTGTCAACTCCCATGGCACCGTCATCCAGCAGCATCCCCAACAGCATCAGCAGGCAACGAAACGAACCCATTACAATAGTAGCGGAAGCAGCGACAATGAACAGCATGGGGTGGCCAACTCTTCACTGATCACCGATGATGTGATGATTGTCAACGGCACTCAGATGACCGACGAACTGTCCGCCCGGATCCTGCAGAGCATGGCTCAGAAGTCGTTTAGCCAGCAGCAGCAGCGATTCCAGCATGTTCCTGCTTCGGGCAGTAGCAACATGCCGCCTCCCACCCAGATAATTTACAGCAACAGCAGCAGCAGTAGCAATGGGACAACCGCCAGTAGTCCGGGTGGAAATCAGCCGGGAAACCTGCTGCTTGCCCACTATCAGGCAGCCGGCTCAAAGCCGGTATCCTCGGCTTCTTTCCTCACGGTCACGGGAACGCCGCCGGTTACGGTTGCATCCACGCCCTCGGTGAGCATCTCGTCACATGGCTTTGCCAGTGGTAGTGCGGCCATTTCCTCCTACATGTCCTCTGCGACGGCGGCGCGACGTCAATCTGTGAGTGCGCCCAGCAGCAGGTCAGTGTCCTTGGAACGGAAGCAGCACCAACAACACCAGCAACTGCAGCACGAGGTGATTGGTGGCGGTCGCAAGGCTCCAACGGTCATCGAGTATTACAACAAGCACGGGTAAGTTTTAACATGGCAGTACAATTATTGGTCTTGCAAAGTGCAACAAGTTGGGAATAAAACAAATTATATTTGATATAAAAAACGACAGAAAATAGCAAAAATTAACACTATAGCAAGATTACCTAGAAAAATCTTGGAATTTTTATCTTTACTGGTTTGGGCTCTTTATTTATTCTAAAAATTCAAGGGAGAGTTTAATTATACAGGTTAAATATATTATAACAAACTTAATAATGTTGGGAAATGTCAAAAGATTCTTTCTAGAATTCAAAAGCTACATTTCTGACTCTTTACCAAAAGTATTATTTTGATTAAAATAATAATTACTTTAAAACCTTTACTATTTAACTGACATAAGTGACATTAGAGCTAAAATATTTGGACCGATTTGCCAGCTTTTAATTGTGACCGTTCATAATCGATTTGTTAGTCTAATGTCACGAGTGTCTAGGATGATCGATTGTCAATTTTCTACAAAGCATCGATAGTTTGCTCTTACTACTGTCAAACAATTTGTATTTACAACTATCGGCCAGCTAGTCAGTTCTACTGCAGTAGGAGAATAAGCCTCGTCAATGGCGAAGCGTAAATTGTGTTGTGATATTTTCAAGACAGCTATTCAAGACAATTCTTTGATTCCAGCGTGAACAGCATAATTGGCAGCAGCAATAGCCTGACCCACAGCGCCAGCATGAGTAATCTCGGAGCCCTGCGGAGTAGCAGTGCAAGCGGATTCGCCACGACCACCACTCCAACGCCAGCTGCACCTCTTCACCTAACGCCCCTGAACGTGCCAGTCCACGTGGAAGCTTCAGCACCACAGTCCTCGCCAGCTCTGGTCAAGGGTACGTCTCAGGCGCCGGCGCAACCACCACAACAGACGCCGCATCTTTTGGGACACAACCAGCTGAGTGCCAACGATGAGGAGCTGTACATCGAGGAGGTGCGTCCGGTTCCAGTGCTGACGCAGGATCTACGACTGCAACAATTGCACGCTATAATGCAGGATCACACGTATGCCTCCCAGCAACAACAGCAACCGGCGCAGGCACCTGCAGGGGATTCCACGATTTCTGGAACAGCACAGCAGGTCCAGCAGCCGCAGCAGTGGTCACTGGGCGGAATCGGTGTCACGGTGGCTGGTGGTCAACCAACACCGACGGCGGTAGGCGGATATTGCAACTACTTTGGACAGCAAAGTAAGTAAATGGGAAGGAAAATGGAGTATAAACCTTTTATAATTTAAAGTCTTCTAAGAAAAGTTGTTTAATTCAATCACTAATATTTCTTTATTTCACTCTTGTTTACTCAGTTGCTCGCCATCAAGCCGACGATGATGCTCACTCTGCCATTAGCAGCAGCTCCCGTTTGGGACTGGCTAGCGCGGACATTGATCCCGGCGAGGAGACGGAAACGGCACCCGAAGCTGAGGCCGAGGACGACTCGGTGACGCGCTGCATCTGCGAACTAACCCATGACGATGGGTATATGATTTGCTGTGACAAGTGCTCGTAAGTATCCTGTAGTTATCCACATACCTTTACGCGAAAGATTGTCTATTGCCAAACTGCCAAAATTTTAAAAATGTTTCAAGATTTATCAATACTAATCAAATATTTAATTTTCCAATAGGGCCTGGCAACATGTTGACTGCATGGGCATTGACCGCCAGAACATCCCGGAGGAGTACATGTGCGAACTCTGCCAACCGCGTGCGGTGGACAAGGCGAGAGCTCGAGCCCTGCAGCGTCAAAAGCGCAAGGAGCACATGCTGCTGGTGGCTACGCAAGCGGCAAACGGTGCTGCGGCTGTGGCGGCTGGAACGACGATCAGCGGTGGACTCGGTGGTGGATTGCCGATGTCCGAGGAGTTGCAGCACCGGCTGGCTTCTGGTCTGAATGGCGGATTTGCCACGGGCACCGGCATGTCCAAGAAGTCAAAGAAAACCAAAGAGAATGCGGGCAGTACCCCCGCCTTAAAGAAAACAAAGAAGAGCGGTGTTGGCATGGGTGGCGAGAAGAGCGGCAGCGGAAGCGGTACTCCCTCTAGCAGCGGCGGCAAATCCAGCAAGAAGAGCAGCAAACGCAAGAGCAAGTCTAGTGGAGATGGATCTTGTGGCGGTGGCAGCAGTCCAGCATTGACGGCCGCCGAAAAGCATGCCGCCAATCTTCGTCAGTGGATCGAGAATTACGAGTATGCGGTGACCAATCACTATTCGCCAGAACTTCGCGCCCGCCTACACGCCATCCAGAAGCAGCCCAGTCTGTTGCAGAGCATACAAAACACTGAGAACAAGGCTTTGAGGCAGATTCAGCAACAACTGTCGACCGCCGGCAGCAGTGAGCTTGAGCAACGGGCACAGCTCATCCCGTATGCGGGTGCCAAAGTGCTGATCAGCAGTGTGGAGTTGGCTCCGCATGCCCCCATCCATGAGCTACGAGGCAAGTATATGCTCACCACCCAGTTCCGCACCCAGAACCCCACCGTCAACATGAACACGCCCCCGCCCAGTAATTACCTGAACAGCTTCAAGGCGCACAAGACGCCGGGTCAGTTTGTGTTCTTTTACCAGCTGCCCGGAGTAGAGGCGCCCATGCAGACCCTGCGGCCAGACGGAAGTGTGCCACAAGTGGCGCAGCAACCGCCCTCGTATCTCAAGGGACCGGAGGTGTGCGTGGATACGAGGACATATGGCAATGATGCACGATTCGTGCGCCGCTCTTGCCGGCCGAATGCCGAGCTGCAGCACTACTTTGAGAAGGGAACGCTGCACCTGTACATAGTGGCACTGACGCACATACGTGCCCAGACAGAAATCACGGTCCGCCATGAGCCGCACGACCTGGCGGCGGTGGAGCAGAAGAAGTCGCATGCTGCCGTTATCCAGCCGACGAGTACCCGCTGCGCTTGCGACTTGGGCAGTGACTGTCTCTTTGCCCTACCGCTGGCCGTACAGCAACAGCTCCAGGCTCCGCCGACCCAGCCAAGAAGTAGTCATCGAAACAAGGCGGCAGCAGCAGCAGCGGCGGCAGCTGCGGCCAATAGTGCGGCAGCCATACAGCTAACAATGGGATTGGGCGTAGGAGCGGCGGCAGCGGGTGTTTTGCCAAACTCCAGGAATCGTTCTACATCATCCAGCGGCGAGAGCAGTCAAATGGGTCTTAATAGTCCGCAACTTGGACAGTTAAATCTGGGCTTTAAGCCCTCTCCGACGGCAGCTTCGCTGACGGCACCTGTACCCGGAGTGCATTGCAACAACAGCGGTGGAAGCAGCAGCAGCAGCAACAACTCGTGCTCTGTGTCCATGTCCAGTGTCCTGCACGACTCTGGCATCTGCACGTCGTCCTCTTCGCCGTCGGTGTCTATTCCATCGCCCACACCCACCCAGCTGCAGTCGCCGACCTTACAGCAGCACTCTCACCAGTTACCACAGCAGCAATTGTCGCTTCTGCAGCGTAGTCCCACGCAACAGCATCAGCAACAGATCCTTGCTGCGCTGCCTACACCCATGCTTACGCCGATGCTTTCCCCCCAATTGCCGAAACCAGCACAGCAGGCACAGCACCAGCAGCCACATGCTCTGTTGCCGATACAGCAGCAATCTTCTTTGCTGCAGCAGCCCCAACCACAGCAAAGTCAGGAGCCGTTGGCTGTTATCGCAGCTGCTGCAGCTGCACAACAGCCCATGGCCACCTATTTTGTCCGGCAACCGCAGCAACAGCAATCACCAAAGCCGCATGTCGTAGTGGCGCAGCAGCCACATGTGGCTGGTGCTCAACAGCAGCAAACTTTCATGCAGCAGCAGCAGAAACAACAACAGCAGCAGAAAATGGCGGATGAGGCTAGAATGGCAGTGAGTGCATTGCAAACTCTGCACGCCGCCCCCACGTCGCATATAGTGACGCCAATCAAAGTGGCAACAGTGCAGCAACAAACGCAACCACAACCGCAGCAGCAACAAGGGGTACAACAACAATCACCACAGCAGCTACAACAACAATCTCAGCACATGAACATCCCGCAGTCGCCCCTACGTCAGCAAAAACCTCAGCCAGTGCAACACCAGCAGCAGATAATCTTTTCAACCGGAGCCCAGGCAATCCCGGCGACTACGCCTACCAAATTGAATTCACCCACGAAGAGTGCGGCTCCTGTGGTTACCACCAACAATGTTAGTATAGGTGGCCAACCATTGGTGGCTGGTGGAAAGAAGACACCTGCCAAGCATCAACAACAACAGCAGCAGCAGCCATCGACACCTCTTTCGGCCGCTTCAGTTCCAGCCGCATCTCCTTCGTCAGCCGATTCCAGAGAAGAGGATGTTTCGTCTAGTACTACTACGACACCCAGCACGGGAACGACGGCCAAGGATAAACCGAAGCAGTCGCGCGAAGATCGCAAGTTGGAAGCCATTCTGCGAGCGATTGAAAAAATGGAGAAACAGCAAGCTCGCGGTAAGAAGGAGACACGTCAGAGTAGCGGTGGCAAGCGGCAGGCGAGTAACTCGCCCGCCTCGCCCAACAAGCGTGGTAGCTCCAACTCCATCAGCGAGGATGTGGACACGCCAACAAGCACCACATCCGCGGCGGCAGCTGCCCAGCGTCGGAACAAGAAGAAGCGTAAAGTGAGTCGCAGCTACAACAACAATACCAATGGCTTGGGTCCGGGAGGCAGCAACAACAAACGGAGGAAGAGCATCCTGGTGGAGTCAGATGGCGAGTCGCATGCATTGACCAATTCGGAATCGGAGGACCAGGTGCAGCATCCACATTTGCATCACAGTGGATCAGAGGATCAGGCCGCAGGACTTCTTCTAGCTTTGGCTCACAACAACTCTTCGCCGAATGAGTCATTCAAATCGCCCTCATCCCAATCGCACTCCCTGCCAGCAACTCCAGCCTCTGTGAGTAGTGCCTGCCTGCTGATCGAGGCTGCCATGGGACCTCTGGAGCAACAGCCGGCACCGGCGACAGCGTCGCCTTCGCTGGGCGAGTTCAAGTACCCGCCCGGCGGGGCCAAGACCAAGAAGTCGCTCATGTCCAGCTGGTTCCAGCAGGCGGAGCAACAGCATGCCTCTGGCTTGGATAGCCTCGTACAGGCGGCTATGAGCGAAATCAACGGCGAACGGGAGCAATTACACCATCAACCCGAAGGCCAATCCTCGCCAGCGCCGGCACTACTTAAGGTGGAGCAGTTTATTCATCAGGCGGAGTCCACGACTTCAGTCGCTGCCCGAGAGCAACTGCATCTGCCGTTGCAGAACAATTCATCTGTGAAGAAGCGCTGGCTGCGACAGGCTATCAGCGAAGAGACCACTCCGGTTGAAGAAATTCAGCAGCAGCTAAACCAGACAGTTCCTGCCACACCATCCCCTCAGCCGGCACCAACCGTCTCGCCATTGGCGAATGGATTCAGTACACCGCTAAAGAAGCGGCGACTGGTGGTCGTTAGCAATGGATCGAATGTGGAATCTGAAGAGCCGCACATCGATGTTATCGGAGAGCCCAAGGAGGAGGGAGAGGAGTCTGGCAGTATGCCTGCCCTTAAGGTAGAAACAGAAAATCAACAAGAGCAGGACGACGATGTGGACATCCTGCGTTCGCCCAGTCCGGGGACCCATCAAATAGTGGCCGAGGATAATCTGGTCAAGATCGAGCCAGAGGACACGAGTGCAGCCGCCGATGACGTTAAGATTGACGTGGAACGCGAGGAGAGCCAGGCATGCGATAAGTTTGAGGAAATGGTCAAGGTGAAGCGCGAGGAGGAGGAGCAACGTGAACAGCAAAACCAGCAGCTGCTTGAACAGTCGGAGCAGCAGGCACCCAAAGTTGAACCCTCCGTAGTAGAACCGAAAGTTGAAAATAACATTGTCACAGCGGTGCCCAAAGTGGAGGCAACCCCAGAGCTAGTGCCGCCTAAAAAGGAGCCGGCGAAAGTGGAACCCAAGCCGGGCGAATCTCTGCTGCGCACGACAGCGACTGTAACTGCATCGGCAGCGGCCGCAGCTGCGGCAGCCACTTTGCTCGACGTGAGCAAAGTGGCAGTCAAAGCTCGACAGCCACCTCTTAAATTGGAGGATGAGCCGCAAAAGAAAAAGCCTAAACTGGAATCGGCAGCCGTTGCAGCACCACCACTTTCGGGACTTCCGGTTCCAGCAGCAGTTGCATCAAATGCAACTCCATCGGCGACAGCCAACTCAACGGCCGCAGCATTAACAACCGGAACTGCTCCCCCGAGTACCAAAAATCTCACCGAACACGATATACAGGAACGTTTGCTATCCTTCCATGCAGCAAACATTTCCTACCTGCAGTCCAGAAACAAGAAGGCTACAGCAGTCTCGGCATCCGCGTCCTCCAGTCAGAAGAGCAATAGCTGCAGCGGCGGCAGTGGCGCAGAGTCTAAAAAATCGTCCAAGGATAAGGAGGAGAAGCGAGAGAAGGAAAAGCAGCTCAAAAAATCAAAGAAAGACAAGAAAAAGTCTAAGGAAAAGGACAAGCTTAAGGCGGCTGCTAATCCCACTCTACCAGTCGTTGAGGCGAAGAAAAAGACGTCGCAGCCAACAAAGCCAGAGAGTAAACCGATGACAGCTCCGGTTCTTTTGCCACCTAGTCTACCGGCTGCTACGGCAAATGGGAAGACCAAACACATGGCACACAACAATGCTGATCAGCAGCAACAGCAGCAGCAGCAGCAAATGAGACGTCGCACCATGTCCATGTGTATTACACCAGTCACCCCTACTCCGGTGCCCATGGTCTCATCACTGCTGGGTACGCCGCCCACAGCTAAGAAGAGGCAGACTAATTTCGAGCAGGAGCTTACCAAGCCGAACAGTCAGATCCTGAGCAGCAGCATCCTTCTGAACAGCAGCAAGGGACTCGGCCTGCCGCTCGCCCCACCCACAGTGGTTGGCATGCCCATGCCCACGGTGGTTCAACAGCAGCAGCATCGCAAGGAGAACAACCACCAGGAGGCGCATCCCGCCAGTGGAGGACCCATGAGCCTGGCTGCTGCCATTGCCAGCGGAAAACTGACTGCCATCAGTCGGCGAAGGGAGTCCATGTGTGGCAGCCGGCAACAGGCACTTATTGCGGCAGCCTTGAAGAAGGAAAAAAAGGAGAAAAAGAAAAGCAAGAAAAAGGATCGGGAGAAGCAGAAGCACGAGAAGCAAAAGGGCAAGGACAAGGAACGAGAAAAGGACAAGGAGAAGGACAGCAAGCTAAAGACAAACCACATACAGAGGCCAGCACTACCGGCTCCAATCACTGCTACCAATCCGACTCCAATGCCGACTGCCACTCCAGTTTCAGTTCCGATTCCGGTTACCACCCCAAAGGCAGCTCCCATCCCAGTATTGATAACCCAGCCCACTCCTACTGCGATCCATCCACCCCAACCTTTGGTCAACAACTGCTCCACCAAGGTTACGCCGCTGCCATTCTATAACACCATCTACGGCAAGCTGCAGGATCCTCCGACGCCAACCAGCAACCCCAGTCCCATCACTAACACCATGCCAAGTTTGGCCGAATATCTGGAGTCTACAAAAGCTAAGACAGCAGCAGCAGCAGTAGCGACAGCGGCAGTCAAACCTGTTGGCATTGCAGCAGTTACGCCAGTTAGTAGCAACATAGTCGCAGCAACAGTGGCAGCTGCATCCCTTGAAATGCCGCCACCGGCCACCACACCACTGAAGCTGTACACGCGAACCGCCAGTCATGACCCGCGACTGAATCCCATGCTCACTGTACCAGATCCCACGCCCATGCCGAAACGTAAGCTTTCCATCAGCGAGTACCGGATGCGACACCGCCCTTCTGTGGATACGGCACCCACCACGCCTACAACACCCACAACTCCGACTACTCCCACCACGCCAACGGGCACCAACAAGGATCGCTGCTTTGTCAAGCCGCAGACCATTAATAAGTGCTCTCTGCAGTCGCCGGAGCGATTCCAGGCCGCAATCCGGGAGCGGCGAAACTCAATCAGTGCGCACCACCACCCGCAACTGAACGTTAATCTCAACAACAATAAGGGCAGCAGCAGCATCAAGAGCGGATCCACTAGCGGTATCCATCTGCAGCACGCTCTAGGCGTCACCAGCGGAAGGATGCCGTCCAAGAATGCGTTAGTAGATCCAGCAGCCACCACCTTGAGCACGGTCAACAGCATCCTGAGCACGGCTCAAAAGCTGCACATGTTTGATGACAAGCCAAAAGGTAAGTGAAGTCTTTAAAAATCTCAAGTGTAAGGTTTAAAATCGCTTCTGATCTGCAGGTGGCCACTTTAATGCTGCACCCACACTTCTCGAGCAACAGCAGGAGAAGATGAGCGAGCGATCGCGGTGCTTGCAGCGGACTATCTCGTGTGACTCGCGGGTTATCGATCGATTGGGCACAGGCGCCGCTGCGAGTGCCTTGGAAAAGGTGACAACGGCGGCAAACAGGCGAGATGGCATCTGAAGAGGTGAGTAAAAAAGCTTAAAAAGGAAAAGTAATTTTTAAACACTTGATTATCCACAGAAAACCAAACTACAAACTGATGACGAAATAATAATAATCCGACATCAACAAAAGCTAAACTGCAGAAGGATTCCAATTTGCTATTTTAGATGATACCTTTCCCACACCAAACACAAAAGCTAACCGTTCCTTGATTTTAAACACTAAATTAAAGAAAATAACAACGCGCATATAGTATGACCTGCATACATGTCGATTGAGCTCAACAAGCAAAGCGAATGCTATTAATGGATGTATATTTCAAAGCGAAGAACATTTTGCTTAGCAAAACCATTTGGGAAATCCGGGAGAGGAGGATAAACGTTCTACTAAACTACTTAGTTATTTAATAGTATCGTTTTTGTCACAGCAAACAAGCCGCTTAAATTACTTACAAACAAGAAACCTACAATATATATGCACGTGTACATGCTTAACACCTATAATACAATATAATATGTAATTATATTAGGCAGCCAAAATTGAAGTTATTGAGATGTTAGAAACCACTCTTGGCTCGTTTAGTAATTGAATATGTATTTTTAGTTATTAAGTTTATTCAATCGCCGAGGAGCCGGAAGTAGATCGGGATGTGTCCATCCCTACAAATTATAATTTGTGTTACTTTCGTTTAAACTTTGAATTACTTGTAATCGTAGAAATAAAAGAAAAAATATATTTAACTCGGTAACCTACAATATCTACCCAAATAAAATTAGCCAGACTTAAAAATGCAAGCAATATTTAAAAATCCACTACCTAGAGCAGATCTTGGCAAACAATATAAAATAAGAACGTTAATCAAGACCAAGAAATCAGAATCCGGGACTAAAACACTGTAAATATTATTTTTAAAATACCAGATACAAACAAATGGAGAAAATACAAAAATACTTGTTATCTTATTAAGCAAGTGATGTAAGTTAAAAAGAGTACAAAGCGAGGGTTAATTGGATGAAACGCGTAAAAAATGTAAATAGAGGCAGCAGGGGACAGTTTCCGAAGCCATTTTCGTAATTAGGCTTAATTTTTTTTTTAACTTTTCCGAATTTTGTATAAAATAAAACATTTACGAATTATTTAAGTAACATATTTTATTTTTATAGCTTGTCATTAGTTTTAAAGGATTTTATTATGATCAATGCACATCGAGGAATGTATACGAAAACTCTGTACATTGACCGTTTTGTATATGTTCCTTGCAGCTGCATTTTTCATTTGTCACTAATGTGCACACTTAAAAAAAAGAAATTCAACTCATTTTGACCCTGTGAAAAAAATTTTGTCACTATCAATTCAGAAAGGATTAGTTATTGAGAATAAACTAGACAGAAAATTGCGAATAAGTTGTAAAGGTGTTTACAAATCTGTTTTTAAGAACTATGTGGAAAAATAGTGTATACATATAACTTTGTACATATGAAATTTTATTTCTTACACTAACCACATAAGAAAATTATGCAGGTGGTCTTAGGCGAAGCGCTTTTTAATTTAAATTTAACTTTTATTTCTGTAAATATGCCTACGCAACTTTAATAGTGTAATATATTCAATGAAGTTTACTAAGACGATTTTATGGAACGTATGTTGTTAATTTTTTTTAGCGCTGTACAATACAAACAAGACCTATTATAAACCTATTTATAGTTATCTGTAAAGCATATATATGGATGGAAGAATTCGTAGTTTTCGTAATACAGATTTTGATAGTTCTAGCATAAAACATAAACGAAATTATTTATAACTTATTTGAAAGAAAAATACCTACTCGTAATAATTTTTACTCTAAACCTAGATTCTTTATAAGTGCGAATTTGAATTGTAAGTCTAAGCATAATGGTTTTAGTCATAAGTCTATCTTGGTTTAACTGATGTAAATTAAATACGTTAATTGTTTACTAAACACAAACACAAGCATGCCTCCTAAAGAAGTCGGCAATCAAGCTTCGTCTGTAAAATACATTACAAATGAATTCATAAGATTCTTTACCAATAAACAAAAAACCGAAAAACACAAATAAAACGAAAATAAAATGAAAATATAGAAAATGTTTTTTATTTAGGCAGTTAATTTATACTTATTGGAATAAAAATATGGCTGCATATGTTCATCAGATATAATACATTTTGGTAAAAGCAAAGGGAAATGGAAAAGTGATTAGAAGTTAACACCTTGCTGATGATAATTTACGATTCCTATTTTCACTGGGTAAGAAGCAATTAATAGTCCAGTTTCTTCCAAAAAACGAAGAGCAAGTCTTGAAAGCCAGATCAAGTCATCCAGGCTAATGCCAATCCAAAACACAAGATGACTCATTCTTTATCCGTTCCATCCTTGGGAAAATGCGTCACTGTAACCTATTGGGAATTTCAATCTTGTGTGCAAACGATAAGAAAGTACCAGTCTGTTCAATTTAAAAATAGATTCAAACCCACAATAATAGATTTTGAGTTAACATTATTTTATTTTTCATACATTTCGTACAATGCCTAACTAGTATTAATATTAATTCGGAAAATATTGGCTTTACCTATTTGAAAAGTACTTAACATACTAATAGCCGACAATATCAATTTCTGTGAAACGTTTCGTATACTCTAGGAAATATATGTGTATATTTGTGTGACTTCCTAAAGCTAAAGGTTCCTGAACCTATAAAAATATATAAAATGATTGTATGCATCTTTTATCCTAACACTTATTAAGGTAGTTCTTTGTTACGTGCTACGTTATATATTTCTACACATATCGGTCGAGCTCTTAAAAAATAATTTTCAAAACGATAAGGGCCGTCCAAAAACTGTTCAAAAATTAATATGGTAAGAAGTAGTCGTCAGAAAGTAAACTAAAATTATTTGAACATATAATCTATTTATTATCATATTTAAACGAGAAGATAATTCTTTTAAAAATATTTACAACACAAAGAAAAGGTAAATGGTAGACGAAAATAATCTTAATATCTAGGGATGCATTACGTTTACGATGACCGATATGCCTATGTGCCCAAGACCCTAAAAACTCTACGGCTCTAGCAAAGCCTTTATGAATTGACGAATTCTGTGGACTAGTTTCGTGTTGGTATATCATAAGAATTTGCAGGCTATATTATTTGCATTAGTCGATCGATGCCTCTTTAAAGCAGCTCAGTTTTCACACTGCCATACACTTACATACTTATATAACAGCTCGCATAAATTCATTTGTAACTATACAGTAAGTCTGAGACCATATCTTGGGTCTACAATAACCAGAACACTCGGCGCTAGGACTTGTTACTGTTGCAGCTATTGATGTTGTTGTTGTTATACAAGTAGGGTATCAGGTTGGGCTCGATCTCCAGCTGCTGCCTGAGTATCGAGCTCATGACGAACTCCGTGGACACAATGTGGCACTTTGGGTTGCCATGACGCGTGAGATCGGCGCAGAGATGCATGTCTGTGGGACAGGTCACGATGAAGTAGGAGTCGGGCGCCTGAATGTGTGTTTCCGCCACTGCTGCACCACTTCTCCGCTTTGGCTCCACTTTGCCCCCGGACGATTCAATCATTCGGATTATTTCCTCGCGCGCAGGGAAAACGTCTGGCGTCACGTAAAAGTATTTTCCCGCAAATAGCGTGGAACGAGTGGGTGCGCAAAGCACGGTGTTCAGATTGAACTGCAGGTTCTCGTCCACCGGTATGTGCTGGATGCGATATGAATCGGTAGGTACAAATTTACCAGCTTTGGCACTATCCGCAATCCAGCTCGACTTGAGCACATAGTCCACATGGCAGCAGGCCTGAATCAGTTTGCAGGTACGACTCTCGCGTGTCATGACCAGGTGAGTGGCATCTGCGGGGCTGTCCACCACAATTCCACCCAAAATCCTAAAAGAGAAAGAAAATGAAGTTATAAAAAGTCAAAAAAAAGTATTCAAACTTATGTGTTATACTTACAACACTGCCTTTTTAAGTGCCTCGGCATCTGCGACCTGGGAGAAAATAACCTTCGGTGGCTTTGTGGTTGTGGGATATTCCAGGCACACAATTTGCTCTGGCAGCTGCTCCTGTTGGAACGAGTTCATCTTCTGGCGCTTAAGTTTGTGCTCGTTGCCATAGGGATCGGACAAATGACGCTTGACCCGCTCGTGCGCCTCCTGCGTGAGATTAATTGGCGCTTTCCAAGCAGCTAAAACAAAATCAAACCAAAATCAGATTACAATACACCAAGGCAGTAACTAAATTCCTATTTACTTAGCAGATGGGCCACCAAATTGCATTCGATGCGGAAGGGAGCGACCAGATTGTACTGCTGGTACTTTGGATTGTCGTATTGCGAGAGTCCACTAAGATTTCCGATGCAGACGTCGCTCAGCCAAAGGGCATTGACCATCGGGATGTTCCACTCCTTGGCCGCATTGAACTTGTTGCCCTCGAGCTGCTTGCACACGACCACCGTGTTCACTTTGGACAGATAGGAGGTGTAGATGGCTCCGCACTCCTCGGCCATCTGCTGCAGCCGGACCACCTCCTCGCCTTCGAAGCCCTCAGAGGTGATTATGTAGCGTTCCAACGGCTTGCGATAGCCAAACTGGCTGGGGAAAGGCAAGTGAAGTGGTTGCCACGGAGGCATCAGTTGCCGCTTTAAGCAAATATCACTCAGCCAGTAGGCTGTGACACAGCGCTTAGCATCCCGCAACGCCTGCATCACCACACCGTGCCGCTGTGTGCGACAAATAACGTGGGTCACGCGGGGGCAGTAGACTCGCTCAATGTCGCCACCAAACTGCCTGATCGTATCTAGCCAAATTGGAAGCTCATCGCCGTCTGTTTCGTCGTATTCCACGATGAAGAACGTGCATCCCACCAGGAACAGATCAGCCGGCAGCTTTAAGTTTGGATTGTGACCGTAGAACTGCGGCATCGGTATAGGCGGCTGTCCGGGACGGGCCTGAATGTATCCGTGAGGTGTCCGCTGCACTGGCACACCTACGCCCACACCCACAGCCATCTGTTGCTGCTGTTGCGGCGACTGTGGCGGAGCCACAACTATCTGCTGTTGAACCAGATGCTGCTGCGGTGCCTGCTGCTGCTGCGGAAGAGTAACAACTCTGCGCATTTGCTGTTGCTGGAGCAGTTGTTGCTGCTGCTGCTGTTGTTGCTGCTGCAGAATAAGCAACTCCTGCTGGGTTCTCGGAGGTCCAGGCACTCCGGCAGAGGCGCTGTGCTGCTGGCCCATCATTCTAAGGGCACCAGCTGCCGACGGTGGCTCGACATGCTGCTGAGGCGCCAGTTGCTGTTGGACCACCATTTGTTGTTGCTGCTGCTGCTGCTGTTGTTGTAGTAGCAACTGTTGCTGTTGCTGCTGAATGGCTCCGGTTACCACAACCTGCTGCACAATCTGCTGCTGCTGGGGCTGCTGTTGTTGCTGCCCATCGGTCAGTTGAATGAGTTGCTGCTGCGGGGTCTGAGCTCCATTGTTTCCTAATCGATTGCTCAACATGTTGGCCAGGGCCGTCTTTGTTTTCAGGTTCATTTGCTGCGGCGTTTGTTGCGGCTGTCCATCGGGAGCTATGTATAAAGGTGCGGGTTATTATACGAACATTAAAATAATAAATTATTGCTATTCCATCCTAAACAAATTTGGGTCCTTGCAATAGGTTGTAACTAATAATTGAACTCACTTGTTGATGTCATGACCAGGGTTTGTGTCATTATGTTGGGATTTCCTGACAGAACTCCTCCAGCGCCTGGAGTGGTGGGCGTGCCCGGGGTGGACTGTTGCTGCGGCTGTTGGACGATTGTCTGCTGCTCAATTAGCTGACCGTTGGGTGCAGTCATGAGCTGCACCGTTTGCTTACCCAGCTGCTGCGGACCCTGTTGCTGGATGGGAATCTGCTGAACTCGCAACTGTTGGCGCTGCATTAGCATTTGCTGGTTAGGATCATTGGGGTTAAAGGCCTGTTGCTGTGGCGACTGTTGCTGCTGCGGAGCTCCCACTCCCGGCTGCTGCTGAATCGGACTCAGACCAGGAGTCCCGGCGCGTACCACAACCTGTCGCTTGCCCTGCTGCTGCTGCAGCCAGAGCACCTGTTGCTGTTGTGTTAAACCAGGTGGCATTTGGTGTTGGACAATAATGTGCCCCGGCGGAACTGGACCGGTGGGACGTGTGGCGACTATGCTGCCCGGTGCCCCGGGTCGTGGCTGGTAGGCAACCTGCTGCCGAAGCATTACCCGTGGTTTGTTTTGCGTATTTAACTTGGCGATGTATTCCGCTCGCTTGAGAGCATCCAACGACATCAGGTGCGAGTGCGTTTTCTCATCCAACACTATTTTCTGTTGCTGTGGCTGCTGTAATACCAGATGTTGTTGCTGGCCAACCTGCTGCTGTTGTTGTTGTTGAGGTGGCGGCAGCACGATCTGCTGCTGCTGCTGAGGAGGTTGCGGCTGCTGCTGCTGTGGCTGGCCGGGCCAAGAGGTTTGCGGGCGCAGACCTCGTGGAACGAATTGCTGCTGTGTCTGAGGCTGCGGCGTAGTTGGTCCGCCGGGCAAGGGCAACGGTGACTGCATCCCCACGCTCGTTGGTGTTCCGGGAGTGCTGGGCGCAACCTGGCCAGCAGGGCTCTGAAAAAATAAGGGGAAAATTTAAATTACATTGTTCTGTGTTAAAAAAACACATATCAACAACTAAAATCCGATTAAAAAATGTTGTTGGATTGATATTTTAAGAAAACTTTTTTGCTTATAACAACGTTAATGAGAATTTTGTGAGTTGCAATCACCTGGGGCGACCAATGCTGTTGCTGCATTTGCTGATGGTTTTGCGGAGATTGCTGTTGTTGCTGGAGCAGCAATTGTTGTTGTTGTTGCTGCTGCTGCGGGGGTGGAGTGCGTTGCGGTAGTTGTTGGTGCGTAATAAGCTGCATTATTTGCTGCTGCTGTTGTTGCTGGGGATCATTGGAAAGCTTCTGTTGCAAAATCTGCTGCTGCTGGGGGGCTTGCTGTTGTTGTATAAGGATTTGCTGCTGTTGCTGTCCCACAAGCTGTTGTTGTTGCTGCTGCTGTTGCTGTTGCTTTTGCATCAACTGCTGTTGTTGTAGGTACTGCAAGCGCTGCGGATCGCTAAGAATTTGCTGGTTCACAACAATCTGTTGCGGCTGCTGCTGCATTTGCATCCTTTGCTGTTGTTGCTGCTGTGGTATAATCTGCTGCTGTTGTTGCAACATTTGTTGCTGCTGCACAAGTTGCTGTTGCGTCTGATTGACCACGTAAACGTTTTGGCTTTGCGGATTTTGCGCCAGAATTTGCTGTTGCTGTTGAACGCTAAGCTGATTAAAGTGCTGCTGACTGATAATAAAGGTTTTTTGTTGCTGCGGCTGTTGTTGCGGCTGCTGAACTCCAAGAATTTGCTGCTGAGATAATTTGGATTAAAAGAAACTTAGTATAGGTATAAAATAAGAAAACTACGGTTTAAAAAGATGTTAAATTGAGGTGTGTTAGAAATCTCAGACGATTTACGGAGTTCCGAGTATAATTGTTGATACTAGGAATATAATAAATTGAAAAAAGCATACCTGTTGAGGTTGTTGTTGCAGTTGCTGTTGCTGTGAAAATTGACCAATAATCTGTTGCTGTTGTTGTGGAACCTGTTGCTGTTGTTGAACGTTGGTTGGTGGTCGTTGAATTGTTTGCTGAATTATTCGCACTTGACCACCAGCTCCAAGAGCGATTTGCTGCTGTTGTGTAAATTGTACTTGTTGCTGTTGCGCGTGCTGCTGTGGAAGCTGCTGTTGTGGAAGTTGTTGCTGAGCAAGCTGCTGCTGAGGAATCTGCTGCTGTTGACCCGGGGGAAGCTGCTGTACTTGAGGTAACTGTTGTTGTTGCTGCTGTGGCTGTTGTTGCTGTTGTGTCTGCTGTTGAACCTGCAACATCTGCTGCTGCTTTTGCAGAGCCAAAGACATATGGCTTTGAATGATTTGTTGTCCTTGGGCCGTGGATGTGTTTATAACGTGTCGCTGGGTGATAACTTGTTGCTGTTGTCCAGGCTGAGGTTGTTGCTGTGTCAGGACCTGCTGCTGCTGTTGTTGCTGAATTTGCTGAAACGAAAAAAGTTAATTTTTTTTAAAATGTATACGGACTTTGGTAATTTTGTATAGTTTACCTGGGGATTTTGTTGTTGTGGCTGCTGTTGTAAGGTCGGCGTTGTAGGTTGTTGCTGCAGTGGAGATTGCCGTGGTGACGGGGTATGCTGCTGTTGTGGTTGCTGCTGCGGTTGCGGTTGCTGCGCCATAGTCTGCTGCTGTGGTTGCGGTGCCATTTGTTGTTGCTGTTGCAATTGCTGTTGTTGCTTTAATTGTTGCTGCCTCATTATTAACGAGTCCTGGTTACTGCTCAATGCAGAACGGCTGAGCACTTGAGCCACTTGAACAGGATCCGTTGGGTCGATAGGCTTCTGTTGCGAGAATGACTGCTGCGGCTGTGCGGCATGTCCGGCTACAGCCTGGTGCTGATGCAGCTTTGCCTGCATTGGAGGAGTTTGCGAAATCTGGGGCGACTGTGGAGAAATGTGCTGCGGACTCTGTTGCTGTTGCTGCTGTTGTTGCTGGGCCAATTGTTGTTGCTGCTGCAATTGCATGCGCTGCTGTTGATGAACGGGCTGCTGAAAGGGTTGCATTTGCTGTTGTTGCTGCGGGGACATCATAGGGGGCGGCTGTGGCTGCTGCGGCGATCCCATCATGTGTTGCTGGCGATTCTGTTGCATTTGTTGTTGCTGCTGGCGCAAATGGTGTTGCTGGGCGCTTTGCGGCGATGGTGGAGGTGGCGGGGTCATCTGTGGAGCCGGCGACTGCAGTTGGCGCGGTGACTGCGGTGGCAACATATTGCTAGTAGCATGATGTTGTTGCTGCTGCAACGATGGCGAGGGCGTACTTGGTGGCATTACCGGAGAACGGTTTTGTACCATCCGTGGCGACTGCTGTTGCTGCAAATTCTGTTGCTGTTGTTGCTGCTGCATTTGCATCTGCAATTGTTGTTGCTGCTGCATTACTTGTTGTAGCTGTTGCTGTATGTTTCTCTGCTGCTGTTGCTGTTGTGGGGTCAGCGCTTGTCCGCTTTGAACGATTTGCTGCAGTTGCATTTGATTCTGGTTCAAAATTTGTTGCTGTCGCATTAGATGTTGGTGTATGATTTGCGGTGAAACGGGTACAGATTGTTGTTGCGGTTGTTGTGGTTGCTGTTGCTGAACAACTTGCTGCTGAACAATCTGCTGCTGTTGCACTATCGCTTGCTGCTGACCCACTTGTTGCTGGACCACCTGTTGCTGTTGCACTATCTGCTGATGGTGCTGGGGGGATTGCACGGGCTGTGGCGTTGTGGACGGAGTACGTGGTGTCTGTCGACCCGTTGGAGTTGTTGGCAGTCTGGGCGACTGCTGTTGCTGAAGCTGCTGTGGATGTTGCTGTGGGTGCTGCTGGGCAAGCGGCTGAGGATGCTGCTGTGGAAGAGGTTGAGGGTGCTGCTGTGGAAGTGGCTGCGAGTGCTGCGGTTGCTCCTGTTGCATGAGTTGTTGCTGTTGCTGCTGCTGAATCATTTGATTTTGCTGTTGTTGCTGAGACTGCTGCTGCGTGTTTTTCAATTGCCTCTGCTGTATAATGTTTTTGATCTGCTGCTGATTTGGTGGATGCTGCTGCAAGTTGGCGGGGATAATCTTCTGCTGCTGAATTATTAATTGCTGCTGATGCTGCGGGTGTGGTGTTGGTCCAGGTGCTTGGGGAGCGCCTTGCTGCAGCTGGTGGGGGGATGGCTGTGCTGGCTGCTGGGCTTGTGCCTGTGGCTGGGGCCGCACAAATACCACTTGCTGCTGGGCGGGCACGGGCAGTTGTTGCTGCTGGATTTGTTCGGCTGAGGCTTGTAACTGGGACTTAATGCTGGCAATACTTTTGGCAGCTGCGCTGTCCTCGCCAAATCCAAGGATGTCCGACAGTGTGGATGTAGCTGAAACAGTGGTCTGCTGCTGGATAATCTGTTGTTGTTGTTGTTGTTGTTGCTGCTGCTGTTGTTGTTGCTGCTGTTGTTGTTGCTGCTGTTGTTGTTGCTGCTGCTGTTGTTGCTGTAGCTGTTGTTGGTGTTGCAATTGTTGTTGCTGGATCTGTTGCTGTTGCGTGGTATGCTGTTTCTGCGTTCTCTGCTTTTCAATGGGCTTCAGTAGTCTCGGATGATACGTCTCCACCGGCATGCAATTCTTGTACTTGAGGCTGTCCGTCACCCAGTCGGGGGTGACGATAATGATGGCATTCTTGGGCAGCGCCAGCGCCTTGTTGTAGATACCACCGTTGGCAGCTCCGCATACCAGATGCGTATTGGTTGCCCCAAAGCTGTGGGTAACCACGGCACCGTGGTAGGTCAGCATGGCGTAGAGCCGCCTCCGATCACCTGCCACCACGTTGGTGATGGCCACCCGAATGCCCCGCATGAGTCGCAGTTGATTGGGACTCGGATCGAAGGCTCTCGTCGAGGCCATTCGTCCCAGTTTGGCGCTGTGCACGATCCATTGCTCTGTCACTGGAATTGCACTGTACAGGTCCAGGTTCATGGACAACTCCTCCTCGTTGTAGTTGGTGGCGCATATCATATGCGTAATCTGATCCGATAGGAAGAGCTTCGACTGGGCGCCACCGCTTTTGAGGAAGCGCTCGATCTGAAAGGTAAAAAACAAGTTTTAATGGTAAGCAAAACTTTGAAATTAAATTGTTTGAAAACAGTAAACAATTATAATCATTGTTGGACAGATAAATGAGAAAATTTGCCTAAAACCTTAAATTTTTCCAAACATGTATTCTAGTTTCTACTTCTCTTCTGTTGTTGAGTTTGATATATTTTTAAATCCATTTGATAATACAATGAGAAATGATTTATTTCTGTTATTTTGACTTTTGCAGATGCTAAAATTGTATCAAGGCTGAAGAAACAATTCTTTTCTTGCACTGTAAACCTCTGTTATGACCCCTTAAATGGATATTAAAACCCCATATTTTTGTTCACTGTGAAAAATCAAAACAAAATCAGTTGATTTCGCACCAATACAACCTTAAGTACACAGACACATAGACGGCAATTTGCCGGCAACATTTATGGCGCGCATTCGGCAAGGTGCCCGGGTCACCCTGTCCGCCCGCGCCTGGAACCACCCTGTGCGGACGAGCACAGACGCACGCACACTAACACACACACACTCACACGCACAATGCAAGTACAGCAACAGCGAAGATTCTTTTCGCAGATTTACCTCTTCGTCCAGGTTTCCCAGCACAAAGTATATCACATCCTCGAACAGTTTTTCGCTTATCTTAAGGTTCTCCATGGCGCCGCCGTTTGTTTGGCCACTTGCACTTCTTTGGCGGCGCTAATTTCACTTTTGCTTTTGTTATTGCTGGTGCGGCGGCTGCTCGTGGGCATCTACATTTCAGCGTGTTTTCTCGTCTTGGCGCTGGTTTTACCCGTTCGCGCAGTTCGGAAAACGGTCGTTGGCACGGTCCTTATTACGAAGTGCATTCCAGATGCAATTTAAAACGGAAAAATTGCATTTAAACTTCAATTTTTCTCTTTTATCACCGCTGTGCCTTCCGTCTAGAGCTGGAACCGAAATCGATATTAATTACAAACTATCGATATATTCCGAATTGCGCAAATCCGATATATCCTGGAATAATCGATTGTTCAACAAACAATTGGTTGAGAACTTGGGTACATTTATTTGCTAGGACTCGTTCCTGGTTCCGAACTTTGGCTAGGTCCCACAGTGGGACGAACAGTCTTTATTTGAATAAAAAATTTTAATTAGTTAAAGATTGTATCTTTATAACGCCCTTATCTTCGTAATTCGGACAGATCCTATAGGGCATGACATCGTTAAAAAGCGAGATATTGGCTTCCAAATAATTTGTTGTTTCAATAAATTTAACAAACTTCAGAACTTACAACTGTCCCATTATTTTGGCAATCTAATTCGGCTGCCAGTCAATTTGAATAACAAATTCCCTCATCCGAATGTTTTCCAACTAATTAGGCGCATTGCCACCCAGGCACTTATCACTTAAGTAAACATTTGCCCGGCACATCTTCCGATTCAGTTGTTAGGTTAGCGCCCCAGGAAATCATCACAATTTTAAGTAGTACGTACATACATTTATTTTTGCTCCGCTTGATTTACAAATTGCTTTTAACTCGACAGTTTGGCTTTCGCATTAAAAATTTAACTCTGCAAGCAGCAGCGACCTATTTTATTTCGAGAAATTCCTTCAACTGCTTATGATTGGGTGCTCTTTTTAATTGAAATATTTCCCATGCAAAATTGAATTTTTTTTTAGAAACTATTATAAATTATAAGAAGTTGAGGGAATCCCAGTAATGTACGAGAACCGTGTGTGTGTGGCTGGCTCCAAACTTAAATTTATTAGGCTCGTAATACTTACAGCTACGTACGATCAGGGTAAGTTATGTTAATGTTACAGAGATAGAGATATATATAACTTTTGCAGAAAAATTTCGCGTTGCTAGGCTCGCCATCATCGCTTCCCCGGCCTGAGAAATGGATCTTGAGATTGGCCAGTGCGTTTGCGATTGGCGTTTAAAGTTTTCGGGGTAACACGGAACGGAGAACTACAAACTCAGTTTAAACTTTTCGCGAAATGCCTGCACAACCCGGCAGCAGCCATCTTAGCATTAGGGTAATCTTTAAAATTAGGCATACAGAGCATTTGAAGTGGGATCTTGGGACAGGATGCAGTTGAGGTTGTGGCTACAGTAGATGTGAGAGGTGAGTAAATTAGCTCGTCGCGGGGAACTTGTTACAGGGTTGGATGATCGAAGTCTTGCGCGCCGGCACGGTTTCGGGCGTGGGAATGGCCTCCCCGGTGGTGTTCTTGTTGGCAAAGACCTGCTTGACGCCGCCACCCTTCTGTTTGGCCATCTGGTAGTCTCCCGAGTCGAAGAACTTTTGCTGCGTGGAAGAAATTAGTTGCATATTAGAGTGCGGCTTACGACATGTCTACGTCATTTTGTAAATGACAAAGCTATCACTATATATATTACTTATTTATTGATTTTTACAATGTAAGCCTAGGTAATGTACGGAAACTGTCTACAAAATGAAAAAGTGTACCGAAAGAACGACTAAGTTGCTTCTGGGAATCGTTAAGTTTCATTGATTTTAGGAAGGAATCTATTGTTACCAAGTTCCAAATGAATTTGAATCGATTTTTGGTTGGTTTACCGAGGGATGAGATTATTCTATGACACCATCCATGGAAATGTTTTTATTGTTTGCTTTGTCATTCGTTTGGCGTGCCGACGAAAAGGTTTCTTAAAGATTGGATCTAAAAAACAGTTAACTACACTCTAACCACTAAAATATTATTTTATTTTTTGCTACTATGCTTAAACTGATTGGAAATGGGATTAGTATAACACCGTAGTATATGCCACTCATTATTATGGGTTTTATGACACTGTAAATGTTGTCACAAAGGGGTCCTAAACACTCACCCCCTTCTGCAGCCTTTTCTGTAGAAAGGCCGAGTGCCCGCCGGGTACGCGCATCCCGCTGGGATACTTGGACTTGAGCTTCTCCTCCTCGATCTTCTCGAGATCCGTGAGGTTGGCCTGCTCGGCGGCCTCGTTGTCCTGGGGCGTGGTGGCCGGGCTGTTGCTGTTTTCCTCCGCTGAGCTCATCGTGGACTGCCTTGTGGGACAAAAGCAAGTCGGAGATTGGATTGAGATTGGCGAAGGTGCGAAAATGGCGACATGGAAAATGAGAAGTAGGCGGGGGGAAAATGGGGAGGAATCACAGGGGCAACGAAATTCGGAGGCGCGCAAAATGCCAAGATAAAATTGCATTTCATCACACACACACGCGAAGCTCGCACACACACAGGCACCAAATCCAGGGCAGGCGCACGCACACTTGTTAAATATATGGACGCGAAATATTATAGTAATAATCGGATGTGCAAATATTGTTTTAATTTTTTATATGCACCCATACGCAGGCGATAAGGCCAGTGTGTGTGGCGATGCGGGTACTTGCGAGTGTGTGTGTGCAAGGCGTAGTTGCTCACCTTTTCCTGTAAAATTTGACGATTAACTGTTGTTTTCCTCCTCCTTTTGTTCTTCACCCTTCTGCTTATGCGCCTCCTTCCCTGGAATCGAATCGGTTTTACCAATTAGCGGACCTCACTGCTATTCGCAATGCAACCAATTGGGGAAAATGCTCGCTGTTCGACTAAATCAGGCTGTTACGCTACACGAATTTTATATATTGTGTGAGGTTGAAAGTCTCAAGGCAAGGCGATTCAAAAGTAAAATTATATTAACACATTACAGACGCTGCTGAGAGATGATAGAGATGAGTAACCTTTCGTGATACTATCGATGGGCTTTGCGTAACACTATCGGGGTGCCAGTCTCGATGGCAATCGATAGCGATTACACAAAGTGACCGTTAAACTTGAAATTCGGAAGATAAATACAAATTCCAATCGTCTTTGCTCAAAAGAGATTTCTGTAAAACCAGCTATAATGGACCTTAATAAATGTGAAGCGGTGACTGTGTATGTATATTTGTACTGGGGAACCACAATATTGGCTTAGTGTTAAAATGGAGTAAAATTTGTATTGATGTACGTAAGAATTATGACCCAATTTAGCTTTCGGCTATTTCATTGGCACCCCCAGTAAAAATAACACAATTCATGAATAAAATTAAAAATCTTGTAGCATAGAATTAAAAAAAACCGTTGGTAGCTCGATACTATCGCTATCTTGGAAAACCCGTAGATAGTGTCATCACTGGCTTGAAAGCACTACCAAGGAAAAAGGGCGATATTCCGGCTGATAAGGAATTTGGAGTAGCCGAGCAGCGAAAAGTCACAGATAAATTTGCTTGGAGTCGTCGATTGGAAAACGGCAACCTAAGGAGGAGCAACCACACAAACCACGCCCACAATGACCGCCCTGCGATACATGGGATGGGTCACCGGCTGTTCGGTTCTCACAGCCTTCGTTTCCATTATTTGGCAGGCGTTTCTCTCGCTGCAGACGCTTAATAGGACCACTGTCCTATTAAGTGGTCTCCTGGCCATCGAGGGGTGAGGACTATGGAATATTATCTATAGAAATACCATATATCTATGAATTGTAGATCCCTTAAGCGTCCCGCCTTGGAGCCGGCGCCAAAAGTAGCCATCGGATACGGAGCCTGCACGGACCTGCAGATAAATGCCACCGAGTTTCTGGAGCGCTATTACAGCCGTCGCATTCCGGCAGCCACTACAGGATCTCGGGAGATCGTCAACAACGAGGACGAGCTGCTGCAATCATTTGCCTATTACTTTCAGAACGGAGCTGCAGCGGAGTAAGTACCTCTAATCTCTAGTTTTTAGACTTATAAAATTCATTTCCAATTTGATCCTTATCTAGGGAAATTGTTTCCCTCTCATAATAAAAGTCCTTTAAACTATTTTTAGTGAAAAAATCTATAAGAAATAATGAAAAATCCGTGTAATACAACAATCTTTCTTTAACCTTCTTCCAGACGGGTGATGGCAAACAGTACTCTCTTCAAACAGCTTGTGGGCTACGCCAAGGTAATGGATAAGGAGCGGATCCAGTGGTACATGGGTGGAAACGCTCCGCTGATGGCTGTGCGCTTCTTCATGGAGGGAGCTGAAGTTCTACTGGGCGCACACATGTCCAAGAAGTATTAACCAATCTCTAAAGTCTCTGTTCCTCCGAACTCATTCTTAAATTTTATCCAGATTACGTCCCCTGCTGCCAAAGGAGATTCGTTTGGCTGGCGACGAGATCCCAAACGATGATATACATCTTATTCTGGAGTACAAAGCCGGTGATACCTGGGGATCATACGTGGCGCCTCGGGCCAATCGGTACATTTTACACAACGACCGGAATAATCCGCATCTGAGGGCCGTAGAGCAGCTAACGGATGCCCTGAAGATCTATCATCCACAGCTGCTGGTTGTCAGCGGACTGCAGATGATGGACATGTTCACCTTTAATCCTGGCGAGCGCGAGGCGCGCCTGCAGCAAGTACAAAGACAACTAACCAGCCAGCCCGCAGACACTTTGAATCACTTTGAGATGGCTTCCTACGTGGAGTTGCAGCTACTGCAGCACCTACGACGTTATGTCCTTCCCTACGTAGACTCTCTGGGGATGAACGAACAGGAGCTGTCCAACCTGCAGCAGGTGCTTGCATACGGACGGACTACCTTGGCCACCGACTGGAATCCCCGCATTGCCCACACCCTTGACCAGATGCGGCAGGTCTTCATCAGCCTGCTCGAGGATTACGGCGATCGGAGCGTTACCGATCCCAGGCGACGTCGAATCTCGCGGATCCACGTGCACACTTTGGCCTACCAGGCTATTCTGACCACTGCGGACTCCAAGTGGAAGAACACCCGAGCTGCGGCGGCCAAGGCGGCTCTCACTGCTCACCGATACGTCTGCAAGTCCCAGTTTGTGAGTCTTATATTTCTGATTTTAATTCGCTCTGTATTCTAATTACTTTCTTATCGTTTTGCAGATCAATCCGGAGGCAGTGCTGCAGGTCCTGGACGATAGTTTCGCCACCTCGGCACAGACGAATGCTCCTCGGATGCGCATCGGTGCAGCCAGTCCAGTGCCCTGTTGGCGGGAGTATATCGAGTACGGTCGCCAGCGGCAACGCCTTGAGGTGGAGATTTGTGTGGCCCCGGTGCTGGTGTGCCGCGAGGCCAGGAAAACTGCTGGGGCTGGCGACAACATATCCGCCTCCGGATTGGCGGCACAGTTGTAGGAGCGACGATGACGATTGAACCGGCAAGACTGCATAGTACTTTACTAGAAACCTGCAATCCAAGACTCGAATAGAAGGCCAGGACGTAACCCCGAAGTATTCCCCCGCTGGATGGACATGGACTCGGCATGTTTAGCACCTTAGTGACCTTAGAAACGCGTTACCTTCACACAAATCTGACTAAAATGCTCAAGCGATAGCACCAAGCAAACAACGACTCCCATGAGACCACATATCCAGATGAGTTTTTTGGCATAGTGCAGATTTCTGCTTCTGTCCTCTCATCATCAACGTAAATTCCATGTGTTCAAAATTATTCCTAATGCAACAGCATCGATGTTCGGAAACGAAATCCACCTAGTCCTAAGTTTTGTTAGTCACTAATTGTATGTTTTGACATATTTGAGCCATTCCTAATTACAATTTGTTTTGCGCACTTGGTTTCAAACTTAAATAATGCGGCAACGAATTAAACAGGCGTTTACGTACTGTAAGATAATTGTGAACCTGTATACCCAATCTTTAATTTGTACTCGTATTTTTAACCTTTCTCATTCGGATCAAAACTGATGTGATAATTAGAATTTAAAATTTGTGTTGTCCTCATAAATGTGTCGAAATACTTTAATTTTACATGTACGATTGTAAACTCTTAATGTCTATTCTAATTTATATTTTTTTACCAATCCTTACAATTTGTTTTACGCAAATCCTAAAATATGCAGTGCGTTTCCAGACTGTACTCTTATAATTTGATACTCTTTCAAACTTAGCACACAGACTGCCTTTTCCACAACTGTCTTACATCTGCGAAACGCACTGTTTAAACACAGATTTACACATATATTTTTCTACACTTAAGCAAACGCATATAAAACTGGCAGATGTAGAATAAATTCCTGTTAAAAGCTTCAAATTGAAATTGTAAAAGCGATGCTCAAGCTGGGAGTCGCGGTCCCCACTCGTTGGTCCTTCAGATGGCGTCACTTGGGAATGGCTGGGATCAGAGGCGAGGCGAAACTCTCTGTGGGCATGGAGAGAACTAACAGACAGCAGGAGCAGGAAGAGAAGCAGTCGGAAGTAGACGCGACTGAAGATTCTCCAAAGAGGCAGAGAAATGAAAGTGTGCTGATCAATCATGCCGTTCACGAGATAAAACACAGACCACTGGAGGTACCCACCATAATCGGCGACGATCCCGTTTATACCATGGATAAGCAGCAGGTCCCTTGCCCGCATCACCTCAAGACGAATCTGGCCCATGTGTTCTATGCCAACCGCAAGCAAATCGAGACGGCAATAAGGTCGGCTCTTTCGACACAGGGAACTTGGAGTTTGGTACCCATTGCAGAGCGCCTGGCTATTTGGCGCCGGGCGGCGGATATTATCCAGGAGGATGAGTTGCGGTTACGAGTGTTCCTGATGCTGACCCTCAGCAAAACGTCCGATGATGCCACGCGGGACATAAGGAGACTGCTCAGCTCGCTTAGGGCAAATGCTGATTATTTGGAGCACCTGTCCGAACTGCGCTTCGAGATCCAGGGCGATATGAATGTCTTCCCCAGCTTCCACTTGCGGGCCATGGATGGCTTTGTGGCTGCACTGGCGCCATTTGAATCGGTGGCCCTGTCCACCAGTTTGGCCCTCTGTCCGGCTCTCATGGGCAATACGGTGCTGTGGAATCCATCATTGGAGGTGGCACCAGCCAGTTTTCTCATCCACCGGGCCTTCCAGGAGGCGGGCCTGCCCAGCGGTGTGGTCAACTTTGTGCCGGCCAACGAGCGTCTGTTTCTGGACACCATCACGGATGCCGTCCACTTTGCCGGTCTGAATACCCAGGGCAGTGCGGCTGGTTACAGGCATGTGCACAAGCTGGTGAGCGATCGGATGGATCGATACATCTGTTTTCCTCGCCTGGTGGCCGAGTGTCCGGGTCAGAACTTCCATTTTGTCCATGCCAGCGCCAAAGTGGAGTCCGTGGTGACGGCTACCATCCAGGCGGCATTCGGATTTGCCGGTCAGTACGCCAACTCTCTGTCCAGGATGTATGTGCCCTCATCCATGTGGCCAAGACTCCGTGAAGAGCTTGTGGAGGCCACAAAGCAGTTGAACGTTGGAGATCCCGTCGAGCCGGAAACGGATATGGGGGCAATGGTAAATATAGAAGGATTTCACCGGATGCAGAGACTCGTGGAGCGCACTAAGAGCATGGAGGTGCTATGCGGAGGCAGCTGCGACGACAGCATTGGTAGGTTTGTCCAGCCAACGATTGTCCGGGTGGTGGATCCACTAGATCCCCTGCTCTGTGAGCCCTGCAGCGGACCCTTTTTGCCCGTGTTCGTCTACGCAGACGACTCCTTTGGGGAGGCTCTCAAGCTGGCTGCCAACCAGTCCAGATACGCGCTCTCCGGCTCCATCTTCGCCAGCCGAGATGAGGTTATCCTGCACTGCCTCAACCAGCTCCGCATGTCCGCCAGCAATCTCTACGTTAATGAGCGTTGCACCGGCAGCCACTACGGATTGACTCCTTTCGGTGGCAATAGGCTGTCCGGGACAAACGATAAGTCCGGATCGGCCTACTTCCTAATGCGCTGGAGCTCTCCGCTGCTGATCGAGGAGACTGTGGAGGGGCCAGTCCCGTCGCAGGGATCCAAGAAGTTTCCTTAAACCTGCTGATGGGACGGGGATACTTAAAGAAGTGCAATAAATGTATGTTTCTTAGGGCATTCAATTTGGCTACTACAACAAGTTAGTTGGTGAATAAATAAATGATAAATGTAAAAAAAATATTTTTTGGCCAGTTTTCTTTTCAGTCTTTTCAGAAATTTTCAACTCTTTAAGAAACATTATAAATTGTAACGGATTTAATACTTTTTGAATTTTTAATAAACTTTCAGGCCTTGCTTAAAACTAGCCAATGCACGTCGGGTAAAAAGGTGGAGGGTTTATTTGGTTTTTTTGTTATATTTCAAAAAATTTTAATTGTAAACTAGAATTTGGATTTAAAGGATCTAAGGAGTAAGATTTAAAAATGTCATTTAAAAGAAGTCAGTTTATAAACGACATTTCTTTTTGCTTTAAAACTCCTTGAAAAATATATAGAGCCCGGGGAAACTATAAGCTTAATTTTTAAAACTTTAAAATCGAATAACATCTAATTAAAATGTAACGGACGTTTTAGAGTGTGCCCGTATCCAAGAACCAGTTGGTATTCTATCGATTAAAGCTTTAGTACTATGAATTGACTTGGTATTATCGCATTTTCTGGCATTGGTCATACTGCGGACAATTAGTAAAAAAACGTGCGGTGTCGAATTGAAATTGCTAGGACTTACCGTGAACCCGAAGGTGATTTTCCATTATCAACCAAAACGTGCGTAGCTAATCTGCTCGAGCACCAATAACTCAAAATCAAGAAGAGCCAAACAAACGTTAGCCAGCGCTTTTCCGCACCTTTTTTCCCTCCTCGGTGTTTGCGCGTGCGAGCGAGAGAGGCGAACGACGAATTCCGAACGCTAGAAATTTCCATTCGCAGGCGAAAAGCGAATCCATAATTGATGTGAATGTGAAAAGCATATATCGAATCGAATGTTCTGGACTTGTTTGTCAAACGAAACAAGCAGATAGCAAGCCGACACGTGCGTGGCCGTGTGTTTAATAAACATTTTATCTAATTCTCCGTCACTCACATTGAAAACTTGTATATTTTGCAGTAGCTGGAACACAAAGAGAACGAGAACTCTGCGATCGCGTTGTTCCGCCCCAAAAAAAGAAAAGTAAAACACAAGAAGAAACGGCAAACACCAAAAAGTGTGTCGGCAACTGAATCAATTGAATTGGAATAGCGGCCAGACGACAAGGAGGAGTTTAGAAAATGTCCGTGATTGGCATCGATTTTGGCAACGAGGGCTGCTATGTGGCGGCGGCCAGGTCCGGCGGCATCGAGACGCTGGCCAATGACTACAGTCTGCGGGCCACGCCGTAAGTACCACTCCCCCCCATTCAATTGTCCCGGATTATGGCCCAGTTCATATAGTGATAAGCTTTAGAGGGTCTGGTCTACATAATCGTTCCACTTTTTGCCCGTTTTTTTTTTGGGGTTATGTCGAATTTGTAAGTCATGGCCCGCATATGTGTGCGTGCGATTGTGTGTTTGTAAGAGAGCGCGCCTAGAAAATTCCATGGTTGTTATGGGTAACGCTCCGTAAAACATACGTACGTGTATCCCCAGTTATGTTCATTATGTTCTAATTGTTGTTTGTGTGCTTTGGCGGAGGCCTAAATTTGGCCAACGACTGCACTTCCATAAAAAGTGTTGCAAATTGCAATTTTAATGAGGCAGCAGAGGCACCTCGCATATCTTTTCCCTTCCACTGACTGCCTCTCTTTTCCAATTTATCGCCGCTGCCTATGTATGGGGGTGCCTTTGATTCAGATACCATCGACTGCGTGGGCCCCTACATATTTCCAATCCAATTCCCCACACTCCCACTCCACCGCTCTCCTCCTCCTGTATTTGTCCGAATTTACTTTTTTGGCACATCACACACACACACAGAGAAAGACCTGGCGATGCATGCGTCATGCGGTCAAGAAGGCAGCATCAAAGGTGAGAGCAGCTGTTGTGGTTGCGAAGAGAGAGAGGTTGAGAGGGAGAAAGAGCGCCAACGAAGATACGGCAAAAAGAAGGAAAAACGTGTGCAAAGCTGTCAAAAATAAATTCAAAGCCGGCAAACACAGACGGAACACAAACACACTCGCGTATGCAGACACAGTGGAGCCCGCCTATGTTGAACCCTTTAAATGGGTCCTAGATTTTAACAATCTAGTTTAGTCTTATACAAAATAATCTTTTTTTATTTTAAAACGTTATAAGATTTTCATGATGGGCAATTATTTTTTTTTAATGTTAGGTTCGATTTCTTTAAAAATAAAAGTATGTTAAGGCAAAATACGCATGAAACTAAAAGTAGGGTTAAACCTTAAACCTAGAAAGCATGGTTATTTACGGGTCTTTTTAATTTGAAAGATGGGTTAAACTTAAAGAACATGCGAATTTTAAGTTTTTTTTCATTTAACATGCGGACGAAAATATTGCCTACTTAATATAGAAGACGGTTTAGGCCACATCCCACTCTACTGGCTTAAACTTGATTGTTCGTCAGACATACACTCCTAATACTGACAACTCCGAGATTTTAGCCTTATATGACCTGCATTACTAAGCCACTAGCCCGGTGTTCTATTTTAATCCCTGCCCTGCCTTTTGCAGCTCCTTTGTGGCCTTCGATGGCAAGAAGCGAATCATCGGCGTGGCGGCCAAGAACCAGCAGGTGACAAACATGAAAAACACAGTTGGCGGATTCAAGCGCCTGCTTGGTCGCAAATTCAACGATCCCCATGTACAACACGAACTCAAGAGCATTCCAGCGCGCGTGGAGGCGCGCGGTGACGGCAGTATCGGCATCAAGGTAAACTACCTTGGTGAGGATCAGCATTTCGGTCCCGAGCAGCTGACGGCTATGCTGTTCACCAAGCTGAAGGAAACCTCGGCGGCGGCCATGCAGACGCAGGTGAACGACTGCGTCATCGCCTGTCCCGTTTTCTTTACCAACGCTGAGCGCCGGGCTCTTCTGGATGCCGCCCAGATCGCCGGACTCAATGTCCTGCGACTAATGAATGAGACGACAGCCACTGCGCTGGCCTACGGCTTCTACAAGAACGACCTGTTCGAGGACAAGCCGCGCAACGTGATCTTCGTGGACTTTGGGCACTCGTCACTGCAGGCCAGTGCCTGTGCCTTTACCAAGGGCAAGCTGAAGATGCTGGCCAGCACCTGGGATCAGATCGGTGGACGTGACATTGACTTGGCTCTAGGCGATTACTTCGCCAAGGAGTTCCAGGAGCGCTACAAGATCAACGCCAAGACCAATGCCCGTGCCAATCTGCGCCTGCTCACTGAAATCGAGAAGCTGAAGAAGCAGATGTCGGCCAACAGCACAAAGCTGCCACTGAACATCGAATGCTTCCTGGATGACATCGATGTCTCGTCGTCTATGCAGCGCTCACAGATGGAGGAGTTGTGCGCCCCGGTATTGCAGCGCGTCGAGCAGACTTTCAAGCGCTTGCTGGCCGAGTCAAAGCTGCAGCTGGACGACATTCACTCGGTGGAGATCGTTGGCGGTAGCTCTCGCATTCCATCCGTGAAGCAGCTTATTGAGCAGGTGCGTGCCCACACCATGACCTTAATTAAGATCCTTAATAATTGTATCTCTCTTTTACGTAGGTCTTTAACAAGCCAGCCAGCACCACTTTGAACCAGGATGAGGCTGTGTCCCGCGGTGCAGCCCTTCAGTGCGCCATCATGTCGCCGGCTGTGCGCGTCCGGGAATTCGGTGTCACCGACCTTCAGAACTACGCCGTTAAGGTGCTGTGGGACAGTGAGGGCTCCGCCGCTCCGGGAGAGATCGAGATCTTCCCGCAGTACCATGCGTCGCCGTTCAGTCGCCTGTTGACAATCAACCGCAAGGGACCGTTCAACGTTTCGATTGTTTATGGCCAGCAGGTGCCATATCCGGATCAAACTATTGGCGTGTGGAAGGTCAAGGATGTGAAGCCGACGGAGCGCGGCGAGGGCCAGGATGTTAAACTGAAGGTGCGCATCAACAACAATGGCATCGTGCTGATCTCCTCGGCCACTTTGGTGGAGAAGAAGGAAGCGGAGGAGGCTGCCGCAGCTGCCGAGCAGGCTGCCAGTGAGGAGAAGGCAGGGGAGCAGGCAAACAACGCTGGCGAACCTACAGATGGTCAGCAGGAGGTGAGTCAGCCATCTCCCACCCAATTAACCCAATCACTGTCATCATTTTCTGTTACGCATAGGGGTTGCTCTGCTGTTCTCGTTTCTGTTCTAGTTGTATTCTACTAACCGCCTTTCTGGCTTAAACCAATAGGGTGTAGTTCCTCTAGCTGATTTTGTTTGTTGTAACACTGTTTCATAACGTCTGTCCGTCTGTATGTATTTTTCACAATTTAGTATCAGATCTTAATATAAAAGCTTTTTTAATCTAATCAGTATTTATTTCGGAGAATTTTTTTACCAAAATTTTTTACATTATTTTCTTTACTGTAGAGTGATGCAAACTTTCATACTTTATCATCCATTTGAAATAATTTTTGATTGGCTAACAGAATATCGATGATTTGTTTTCTCATTTTCATAAGCTACTCAAGCCATAATACATGGTACTCTTCAGCTTGCAAGATCAATACAATGTAAATGAGAAAAATGGCTTTATTCATATTCCCACATTTCTTGACTAATTTCTTTAAAGCTTCGGTTTTCAATGTCTGGTTAGTAAATCTCGCCCACCATCTTATTTTCCTTTTTTATTTTTAAACTTTTTATTTTAAATGTCAGTAAGAGATTTATTTCACTGCATTAGTACAATAAATTGCTCATTAAGATTTTTCGATCGTTACCATAATCGGACATGTGGAAACCGGGGCTGTATCGCTCTTGTTTGCGTATATATAGACACATGAATGTGTATTTGATATAAATCATTCTTATATATAAATATATACCACTCCAATATTTGTTTTTGTTTGTTTTGGATATGTTTGCGAACGCGCGCGTTTTGATCTCTCGTAGGCATATTGTGAGAATGAGGATGATAATAATACATCAACAGCCTCATCACCTGGCGGACCAGGGTGGGCACAGCGGGTCAAGGGCTGGTTTAGTTCGGTACGTTTTCCTCAAATTTCTCAAATTTCAATTCAAAAACAAAACCAACAAAAAAAGAAAAAAAGACCAAGTCAAAATTTTTTGCTCCCACATTTGTGTGTCAAGAAATTGGAATATTATTAATAACAAAATTAAAAGCACGAAATAAGAAATTTTGTGGTTTTTGAAATTTTTATGTTTTATCCTTTCCATCAAAAATGAAACGAGTGAAGAAGACCGCTCATAAGCCGCCTACCCTATGTGCTCCCAACAAAAAAAACAAATGTATTTAAAAAGCTTACACAATCTGCCAATTCGTTTTATTATTTCCACAAGCTTTTTTCGTATTATTTCCATATACACCTGAGAAAAACGCGCGCCCCTTGCTCAAAATTCAAAAACAAACCAATTCCCGCAGTGTCCTATGAACTGTGTTATACAACCGACCCTTGACAATTTATTGTGCTCATATTGTAGGCTGTCGCTTGGAGCTGTTTTTCCTCTTCGCTTTATTGATGATGTATTGTTGCTGCTCCAATTTTCTCTTTCTATTGGAAAACTTGAATTGAACCTAGTATAAACACCTTTGATTTCCCATTTCGATTAAACAATTTACCTCTCTTTTGCTGCTCAGGGCGCTGATAAGAAGAAGAAGGCCTCCAAGGCCACCGAATTGCCGCTGGAGTGCACTACTCACGGCTTCAGCCCCGTCGACCTGGGCAACTACACACAGCAGGAGTCCAAAATGATTGGCAACGATCAGAAGGAAACTGAACGCATCGATGCCAAAAATGCCTTGGAGGAGTTTGTCTACGATATGCGTAATAAACTGCAGGTAAATAAAAGATAATACATCTCTGTTAAACTCTTCCTAAACATCCTACCATCTGTTTGTAGGGTGGACCTTTGGAGCGATTCATCGTGGAGGCGGAGCGCGAGGCTATTGTGGCTCAGTTGAATGATCTCGAGAACTGGCTGTACGAGGATGGAGAGGACTGCGAGCGCGAAACTTACACCAACCGCCTCCAGGCCCTGCACCAGAAGACGGATCCCATCAAGCTGCGTGCCAGCGACTACGAGCAGGGCCCGGCTGCCTTCGATGAGCTGAAGAACACCATTGCCATTGCCCGCTTGGCGGTGGCCGAGTTCCGCAAGGGTGTACCCAAGTACGATCACCTAACGGAGACCGAGTTCATTAACATCTCGGAGACGGCGGACAAGGCGCAAAAGTGGCTGGATGCCAATCTTTCCAAGTTCACACAGTCGCCACGAACTGCCGACAGTCCCGTCCAGGTTTCCGCTATACGCCAGGAGGTGCACACCCTTAATGCGTGCGTCAGCTCAGTGATCAACCGGGCGAAACCAAAGCCAACTCCGGCCAAAACGGCGACACCGCCCAAGGATGAGGCTAATGCGGAACAGAACGGAGGCGAGCCAACTGCCAATGCCGGCGACAAAATGGACGTGGATAACAATGCCCAGAGCGCGGCAGGAAATGATCCCTCCATGGATGTGGAGTGAGCGCCGCCAGCTCCTTTCGCTATCCGGTTGTCCCCGGCTATCAACGGTATTGGCTAACGATTAATGATAATAATAATGATAACTTAAACGGTAAACATATATGAAACAATTTTTGTATATGCACTTGCTTCAGGACTAGCAGAGAAAAATCCAACAAAATCAACACAACAAACAAAATGCAACCAACCAATATACAAGTGTAAGAATATGATAAAATGTAACTGCAGCCGCTGATGGATCCGGAAACGGATGAATGGATGCGGGCTAAAAAATAGTAGAAAAAGAAATGGTTAGGAAGGAAAAAGGAACCCTACACACCTGCTGCTGCCCTGTGGATGATGCAAAACGGAACAGAAACAACCCTAAAACAATTTCTAATCGACCATTTTTCATATATTTGAATAACAAAATCAACAATGCGACACTAAATGAATGGAATTCAAATAATCAAATAAAAACAATGATGATTCCAACTAAGCATTTATTGTATTCATTTTGTGTTTTGATTTTTGGGATGGTAAGGGCGTAAACATTTGACAAGCTTCTGGAAGATTCCAGAATCTTCTTTGGGGAATAAGACGACACTAACAATAAAATAAAAACAAAAATATATTTATGTGACAATTTCAATTTATTACCTACCAGAAGTGTAATATGATTAACTTTGCGATTATTTTATTGGCGCTTACAATACAATACAAACTCGTTTACAAAGAGGAATGCGAATGCGATTTGGTGTGGGTAGTTGCTGAGCGTGATTAAAATGTCATGTTACGAAATATAGGGCAGGAGCTATGCATTTAAAACGGCCGTGACTAGTGCGAAGGTGGTGTTGTGCGCTTAATGAGATTCGTGCTCCTCGATCCTATCCAGTTTAATTATCAATGCGTTGATTATGCAGGCTCCAGCCTCTTTGGTGAACCAGCAGAGATCGTTCAGTAGATGCACAGACGACTCGTTAAGAGTTGTAGAGGGCGTCCCACCCACACCCTCGGCACCCTGACCCAATCCACCGTGATCGTGATCACCAGAACCCATGCTGCGCCTCTTGGCCTCGGCTGCCGCCTTGCCAGTGGTCACTCCGGAGATGGACTGCCGTCGGACGTAGACTTCGAAGGAGGTGGAGATGCGGTGCAGACCCTGCTCGGAGGCAAAGTGGTGCTGGGGCAGCACGGGCTCGATAACTGTGGCATTGGGCGAGTAGTAAAGCTCAAGCCGGGTGCCAGGCTCATCTTTCAGTGCTGCGGCGGCCGGCTCTTCGTCCGGATCCGATTCCAGCGGCAGCGGCTGCCCACGATCCAGTATGGCCCTAATCTTGTCCACCCGCGTCATGTAGTAGAAGGGCAGCCAGTCGCCGTTGAGATCAAAGTGCACTTGGGGCGCATTCGATGAGGATGTCGATGCAGTTGTCGTCGAAGTGCTCAGCACATTCACCGTCTGCTGGTTTAGCTTGAAATAAACCCATCCCTCCAGCTTATCGCCATTTCCGCCGTTGCTCGGACCACTGCACTTCAGGCAGAAGCACACTGGCTCCAGTCGGCTATCAAAAAAGGCCTGCGGCAGGACCAGCGAGGCACAGAAGCGTCTCACCTGTCGCAGGTATTCGCAGTCATTCTGCTCCACACTGACGCCCGTGGCAGTGGATCGCAAAGAATCGGTTCCACCACCTGGCCTTGGTCCGAGAGAATTCGAGTCGGACTCCATTGAATTAAGCGAGGGCAGGTCGAGATTCAGTAGAGACGCTTGATCGGGCATAAGATGGTGTCGCGTATATTCGTTCTGCTGTAGTTGCTGCAGTAGCAAAAGGTGGTTCATGTAGTCTATCTCATCGTCCTCCAAAACATTATCGTTGGCGATTTGATCTCCGGATATTTCGCGTTCGTTGCTAGCAATAAGTTCCAACGCCTCCGCATTGTTCTCGCTGTGATCCATCGTTGTGGGTACTGTTGCTATGGGCCCAGGCCCTTCGTCCATGGAACTAGCCAACGGGTTGGGAGGATTGGGCAGGTCATCGTACTCCTTGTTCGTATCATAGACGCCCGAGTTACTCAGGTGTTGAATATTGGCTGCGGAGCCACTGGGTCCACTACATCCCGCTGCAGTGGCTGAAGTGTTTAACGAGTTCTGGAATCTCTGGGTGCTCTGACTGCGTTGGATATTCAGGTTGGTGTTGTGCTGCAGCTGGAGAGACTCGCGAAGGCAACTGAAAGAACGCAGCAAGAGAAAGTAATTTAAAATCTCAATTGCAATATAATTTATCTGGCCGTGATTGACTAGAGTAGCTTACCAAGTTGACGAGGATCCACCCAGTTCGTTTCGCTGTTGCTCTAGAGTTCGATTCTTGATAGAAATGTTTAGCAGCAAGTTCTCCGAAACGCTTTCCATAACCGACCGAGTCCTAAAAAAAAGTCTCTATAAAGTACAAACAGATTTTAATTTATTTTTATTACTTACATGGCATTTGATGGAGCTCCGGAGGTGGACGGACCATCCCTGGTAGACTCACACACCTGCTCCGTGTCCTTCTCCTTCTCATGCATCTCCAGGTGCGCCTTCTCGCACTGCTGGGGCATTCCGTTGTCCAACTCTAGGGCCTCAGGAGCTTCCAGGATTGGAGTGCCATTGGCGTTACCAGTGCGACCGGCATCATTGCCCGTAATCAGGGTTATCTTTTCGCACTTGCCGTACACATCGAACACCGGATACACATGGTTGGGTAGACCGCTGGCCAGATCCTCGAGATTTGTTGAACCAACCATTATGACTAAATAATAATTACATTTATAGAGTATTTCTTAAAGTTTTAGATTTTCTCGTAAACTCACTCAACATTCCAGCATGGGTTAGTGTTAGGGTGATCACCGTTCCCACTTGGATTTGCTCCAGGGCTTCGCCGTATTTGGAGGCCATCACTTGGCCGTTGATGTTCACGTAATCTTGAGTAGCCAACCAGCAGCTCCTTTTGAAGTCCAACAGGGAAATGGGCGCAGTCTGTGGACTTGCGGACAAAACGCCGAGGCTGAGAGTGCCCTTCCACTTGTTGTTGAGGGCATCTACCTTGATGCTAATGCTCTCCCCCTTGCACAGTGGTTTATTCAGACAGACAATGGCCTGGTTATACGACTTGATCCTGGTCACACTCCTGCGATCTTCGCTTAGCCGTGCGTTCTTTTGTGATACATCTAAAAATTCGTAGTTCTGTGCCTCGGAATCAATTGATTCCAACATGGAACTGTCCTGCTTATTTAGTGGGTCCACTCCAAAGTCCATGGAGTCCTGCAGTCGCAAACTGCAGGGACGCAGAGGTGAGGCTGGACCTTGGGCAGAAATCACCTGAATACCCATTGTCGAACCTCTTAGTTCCGCCACCACATACACATCGTTGGGCACGTTGTGAAACTGTATGTTAACGTTTTCCGAGTTCAATAGAATGTTTAACGAGTTCTCTACCCGCTCCAGCGTTATTCGATCGTCCACCCTGAGCCACTCCAGCGAGGCCAGCGAGCGCTGGAGGCAGCTTGAATTGAGGCACACCTCGTTACCGCTCACGTACCACACGTTTGCCGGGATCCGCCGCAGGCTGGTAGGCAGCTTCTTGCGTACACTCTCGTCGCTGAGATTCAGATCCGTGACCCCAATACTAAGGCATCCTAAGAATGATTTATATTCAATGCTTACATTTCTTGGAATACTGATTAGAAGTCACTCCCTGCTACTTACCCGCAAACATGGGATTAATCGAGGTCAGCTTAATCTCAAAGGGTGATCCCACGCTAAGCGGATGCTCTGAAAATACCAGGCAATGGGAAAGCGGTGCCGCCGCTCCCGTAAAGCGCGAGGCCTCCGTCCAGTCCTTCGTAAGACTTACATTCCCCGAAACGCAAGTCCAGCGGTGTTTCGTCTCCATGGCCGGATGCTGGATTACCGATGTGGCTTGGCAGCTCTGCGAATTCTCGCTGGTTGCGTACGGAGCCCGTATGTCCAGCTGGGTCTGCGTAAGACTCACCTGGGCGCACTGCCCGTACAGATCGATGATAGCCCAAATATTAGGTGCATGGCATTCGCAGGCTGGTCCCTGATCCATGCCATCAACAAAGAAGTGTATAAAGTCACCATTGCGCATCACACCCACTCGAGTGCTAGGACCTAAGGTATCCAAGTCTAGGAGAATATTCGTGCGTATGGTTTTGCGGTTGTGAAAAATCATGGGACCGCATAAGATGATGGTGTCGCTGGCCTCCAGGTCGGTGGCGTTTGGAGCCAGCTGAATGTCCTCGGGACGTGTGCCCGTCACCCCGATCTCGATGTTGCCCGACCAGTGTCGAACCATTGTCTCCAGCTCAACTTCAAACAGTTCCCGCTGCCTCAGCGGTCGATTACTGAACACAATGGCGTCATTAAACTCGGCCAGGGAATTGGGACGCGATGCAGTCAAGCCACTATTCGAGATGCCCGCATTGGCGCCGTGGATGCTGTGAAATCGCAGAGGAACCTCACTGTACAGAGTCGTGTTTGAGATGGTGGAGTTTCCGGTGTCCGGGCTACCGCACTCCGAAGTGTCCACGATGCTAGCCTGTGCTGCTTGTCCGTACAAATCGATTACTCCATAAACGCGCTCCGGGACATTGCTGGCAGCTGGACCCTGATCTACTCCATTCACCCAAAAGTGCACTGTGCCGTCATCCTTGCGCACCACACCCACCCGATCGCCCACCTGCAGGCGATCCAGATTTTGCCCATACTGTTCGATTACTGTGACGCCGTTCTGCATGACCCCGTTCCCTGTCATCATCCATGTGCCGGAACTGGTGGGGATACATTACATTTAGAAATAGCTTAAGTGGTTAGGGAACCAGAACTCACCGCACATTAGTCATGGTGAAGGGAAAGTCAAGCTCGTCGGCGCTGTGAGTGGTCACGCCCATTTCAACAGAGCCCGCCCATTTGGTCACCACGCGTTCAAGTCGCACCTGGAAAAGTTCGTTTGGACGAAGGGGTCGTCTTGTCAGCACCACACCATTGTTGAAATCATCGGCAGCGCTGCAGAGGTTGGGAAAAATGTTTAAATATATTTTGCAAAATACCTTAAGCATCAAAGAAAAGATCATGGAAGCCTTATACATTTGTTCCCTTTTTTTGTCTATTAAGGGGTTCATAACTCACTTGGGTCGTAGAGCTGTGCGTCCACTCTGGGTGACAGTGGCGTGGGTGCCACAGATGTGGTGGAAGGTTAGACGATCATCGTTCCTGGCTATGGCACGCGTACTTGAAATGGTTTCACTTAGACCGCCAGCAGCTCCGGCCACATTCATCTCGCTTTCCGGACTAAGGAGGCTTAGGGTGGGAGTTCCAGAATGCTGCTGGTGCTGATTGTGCTGGGCACCTGCTCCGCTTGAGCAGGCGGTCATGCCGGCCACTATGTTGTTTCGACGCGTAACAAGATTCTGCTGCTCACGCTCATCGCGGTCAACTATTGTGACCTTGATGGTCATACCGTAGAGATCGATGACTCCCCACAAAGTAGAAGCCACTCGGGTGGCGGCCACGCCCTGGTCCTGCCCGTTAATGTAGTTGTGCAGGTTGCCATTGGACTTGCGCATCATGCCAACGCGATCGCCCTCGCGCAGTTCGTCCAGATTAAACTCGCCGTACTGGCGGCGTGTGCCCTTGCCGTTGGTCAGAATGCCACAGCCCGACATCATGATGGTGCCCGAGCGCATGTTTGTCATGGTTGCAGGAAAGTGCAGTACTGTGGGATTGTGCGTGGTGACGCCCACTTCGATGGATCCCGACCATTTGTCCACCAGCTTGTCGATGCGAATCTCGAACAGTTCGTTGTCCCTCAACGGCCTGTGGGTCATCACCACGCCGTTGTTGAACTCGTCCAGAGGTCGGCGTCGCTCGGCGGATCGGAAGTTGGGAGAGAGCTTGACCAGCGATCCACAGCGGGTGTGGAAGCATAGTCGGTCGTCTGCACCGGAGCTGGCCCCAGTGCCTTGCATCCAGGCGTCGGAATCGACGACGATGTTCACGTTCATAGCCACGTCAAGATTCTGGACAACCTGTTGCAGCGGCTGCTGGAGTGGTGAATCCAAAAGCTGTTTTTAAAGGAACAATCAGTACTGTCAGTATGCACTAGGTATTTGGAATGCTGTTGCTTGGATTGATAGTTACCTCTCCGGAGCCGGTGCCATCGCGGGGACACAATGAAACCTGCACACAACGCCCGTAGAGATCGACTAGGGCCCACAGTGGCTTGGGCATATTTTTGGCCGCCACTCCCTGGGACTCCCCATTGACATAGAAGACCAGATCGTTGCCGGAGGTGCGCATGACGCCCACCCGATCGTTCTCGTTGAGGGTCTCCAGATCAGTGCCGTAGAACTCAAACAGGCGACGTCCGTCCTTACGCACATCGATGCCCGACATGACCCAGGTGCCGTTTCGCATGGCAGTGGCGCAGGCCACCAGTTCCAGGTCATCCGGCGACTCGGCAGTGACTCCTATCTCTATGCTTCCGCCCCAGGAGGTGTTCTGCGGATTGGGTGTTATTAAATGCTCGACGTAGAGGCCAATTGTTATTTACCTTCTTCTCGATGACGACTTCGAAGAGCACATCGTCCTCCAGGGGCTCTGCACTGAACACCAGGGCATGGCTGAAATCCCGCATGGAGCGCTGGGCCATCCGGTTGTTGTTGTACAGCCGGATGGAGCGGCCACAGCGCGTGTGGAAGGACTGGGCCTCTCTGCCGGTCATGGTTGCTCCTCCAGTTCTGCTCTATGGGCTCTTTTCGGCTCCGCCGCCGCTTGTTGCCGTACAAATCAATGGACGGTCGGAATGGGCACACGGGCGGAATGCGGCTCATCGGCTGTGGGCGATGCACTGGCTCGGCTCTGGGGATGGGCAGACAACCTCTGACGGCGTGGTATGAAGTTTCCGATGTCTGATCTATGCATTATGCATTGTCTACGAAATTCCAACAGTAAAATAAACAAATAAATAAATTTATTTTTTTCGTATGACCGTTTTGCGATGTTTATGAAAAACTTATAGCTCATCACCACATATCGATAGTTAGAATTCCTAATTATTAATTACACTAAAAAAAATAATGACGGGGGAACCTATTTTGTTTATAATTATTACGTATTTCTTATTATTTGTTAATTGATCATGGTAGATCGCGTAAAAAGCCCTCAGTTTCCAGTAATTCATGTATCAAATCAGTTTTTATTGTCATTAGTAATTTTGATATTTCTAAAAAATATAACATTTTTTGCTTTAAAGTAATGTTTACAAATGAAATTTACTCTCCTTTCTAACGACTATTGAGTTTTTCAGCACAGCTTTATTTATTATTTAATTAAATTCGCACTAAAATACTGTTTTCCGCGCTCATTCAAAATTCCGGTTAATTTTAAATATGGATCAGTTATACTACGTTATGATTACGTTATTTTCATGGCAGCATTTAGTTCAATTTACTAGGAGGAGTGAGGAGTAAGAACCTGCGACGTCTTGTTAAGGTCTTCCAATTAATAAATATATTAAAAGACCGTGACTATTTCCCCAGTCACTGTTCTGCTGAGCACGCCCATTTTATGCAATTAAAATACCAGAATCCCGCTGGCAGTAATATTTGGGCCATGCCAAACGGTCACACTGGCAGGTGTATTCGAACAAAATAACACATTTCGGGACTGAGATTGTCAAAAGCAGGATATTTAGCTGGAATATATAGATGACCCGGCACCATGTCCACTACGCAACGCCAGAAACAATTCGACAGGAACCGCAGCCGTGCGACTAACACAGCCAGCGGCAGCAGTAGTTCCAGTAACAACAGCAACGCCGCTGTCAGCACGAAAAATGTGGTTTCCCCGAATCAGCGCAAGCTTCAAACTTCCATGGAACGCCTGCAGGTGCAACAGGCCAACACAAGTCGCCGGGCGGCCGGGTCCAACTGGATGGCCGCCGCTGGAGGAGGAGCTGCCGGAAGCGAGAACCAGGAGGCGAGTGTGGAGTCGCCGCCACTGACGAAATCGGCACGCATGCGCATCAAAAAGAAGGCACAGCGCAATCGCTACTTGGCCATGGACTGCGAGATGGTGGGTGTGGGACACAATGGGCAGGACGACATGCTGGCCCGCGTGTCGATCGTGAATCGCGTGGGCCAGGTGCTGCTGGACAAGCATGTGAAGCCGCGCATGGAGGTCACCGACTACCGCACCAGCGTCTCGGGCATTCGTCCGCAGGACATCGCCAACGGTGAGGAGTTCGACGCCGTGCAGAACGAGGTGGTCAAACTGCTGCACGGCCGCATCCTGGTCGGACACGCCCTGGGCAACGATCTCGCCGTCTTGAGCATCCGCCATCCGTTCGACGACATCCGCGATACGTCGCGCTACAAGCCGCTCTGCAAACTCGTCTCAAATGGCCACACACCCAGCCTTAAGCGCCTGACCATGGCCGTCCTGGGCCAGGAGATCCAGACAGGCGAGCACAACTCTGTGGAGGATGCACGTGCCGCCATGGGAATTTACAATCGCATCGCCGCCGACTGGGAGAAGTACCTGGAGAAGAAGCGGCACCAGCAGCAGCACTTCTAGCTGCCCAAACGGGGAGCCCCACTGCACTCAGGGGAAGGAATGCGGTAGCCTTAAGTTATTTGTATACACGAGTTTCATATACTGGAAACTGTTGTTTAATTCTATAAAACGTTACAACCTAAGCGGTCGTTGTTTTTTGGAGCATTGGTTGTTTTTTGAATTCGGGGAATAACCCTTAATTAAGACTTGGGACTTTACATATATGATAGGCGTAACTGATTCCAATTTGAAACCAGCTGATTTTCTGGTATTTACATACAACTTTACTTTATATCAAGTAATTTCTTAAGTAGTTATAAAAGGTGTATGTAATTTTAAAACTACTTATCCTATAAGGATGTACCAAAGTGCTAGCCCTGAGTCTAGTATGATACAGTTTTGTCTTTGAACTATAATCAACCTAAGAAGCCTCCACCTCCTTGGGTGGAGTTTGGCTGGTGCTCGATCCGTGGATAGCCTCGTGGCGCTCCATTAGCTCCCGCCATGGATCCTCTAGCATGGAGGGGTGAAAGTACTGTCCAGAGGAGCCTCCGCACTGGTTGTGCTCCCTGTTCTGGTGGTGGTTCCTCTGATTCTGGTCCCAGTTGGGTTGGTTCCGGCGATTGAAGTTGCCGCCTCGTCCGAAGTTCCTGCCCTGTCCGTAGGGCCGATGCCTCTGCGCCTCCTGCGGTGACTTGTTCTGGTAGAAGTGCGGAGTATTCGGCTGGCCCTGCTTGTCCTCGTAAAAGCCAAAGTTGGGACTTTGGGGCTTCTGTTGGCCACCAAACTGCTGGGATCTGTAGTCGGCGGACTGCGATGGATAGTGCCCACCGCGCGGGGAGAAGGGCGGTGGGTGGTTGAAGTTTTTGCGAGGGGTGCTCATTCTGGAGTATTTCACGGACTTATTAAGTTGCTATTTGCATTTTTGTCAAAAAAAATGGTAAACAAAATTAATAAACGTTTTCAGTATGACCGTTTTGCAGTAGCCAAGAAATACAGCAAATATATGGTGGTAAACTTGGCTAAACGTTATTTTCGTCATAATTTAGGACGTTTCATGACAGACTTTTTGACTTCCTTTGACAGACCCACCACGGTCACTTTAATATTCCGGAATAATTCGTAGCAGCGCGGTCGTCGTGCGGTCGGTCGGTTAAAATAAAGTGCATTTAACTGCAGTTGCTCTCGGTTCCCACACTCCACGCTTCCAGTCCGAGTCTAATGTGCCAGCCAGGCGATATGTAAGCAAATTTGCACGCCCCTCGATCGGAAAAACCTGCGAACAGAGCACAAAAGAGGCGTCGCCTGCCGCAGGAGCCTTTCATCGAAATCTCTGGCCTTTGTCTGTATTTGTTCGCCTGCATTCGTGTGTGTGTCTCTCTGTGTGTGAGTGTAGTGCTTGTTTGTGTGTGTGCCGCCGTTGCACCACCAAAAACAACAACAACAACAACAAGAGGAAGAAATTGTGTTTTTGCTTACATTGTCAGAAAGAAGTAAATTAAATTATCAAAATTTGAACACAGCAGTTTTTACTCTTTCCAAAACGTAGAATAAATTAAGAAAATAAAACCAAAAAAAAAAAAATCATAGGCAGACAAAAGTAATTTTCGATTGGCCCAGTTGTTGTGAGAGCAGCGCGTTTGGGAGCAGCGAAACAGGCAGCAGCCGCTTTGGATATCTTCAACGGAATCAAAGAGCAACTTTCAAGTTGCCCGGAACGCACCCGTGCCCTTTGCCGGACTGTATGGGGTACCCTCTCGCTGTCCCTTAGCACAGCGCTCCAAGCGGCGACCATCGAGGACGCCATCGGCGGCGGCGGCGGCTCCGGATCCAGGGGATTACAGGATCCAGGGGGAGGAGGCGGCGGCGGAGGAGGAGGAGGTGGAGGCTCCGTCTCCGGCTCGAGCTCGGGTCGCTTTGCCACCATAATGGGCGCCGTTAAGTCGCGCACCATCACCAGCGCCGATGTGGACGCCGATGAGCAGCTGCAGCATCCCCATCCGCATTCGCAATCACATCACCATCACTCGATGCGCAATGGCCACCAGCACAATGGTTCCATCTCCAGCGGCACGCTGCAGAAACAGGATCTGCGCTATGACATCGGCTGCAGTTCCCAGTACCAACACGTCCGGCAGCCCAGCTTGCGGAGCCGGAGTCAGCAGCCCATGCCGACCACGGACGAGCTGGACCGGCGATTCGCCAAAGTTCTGGTAAGATGAGATCCCCAATCTCTTGCTTTTTATGTTGGATATAACCCTCTGTCGCGGCTCAGGTCAAACTTTTTTAATTCAACACGTTTAAGATGACAACATCTAGCAATTGAACGAAAGATATGACTTCTTACATTTTTTTAACCAATTTTAAAAATTTAAAAAAAAGAATGTACATAGTGTTTTATACATTTTTGTAATAAATACAAAATTGTCTTTGAATTTTTAAGTTATTATAAAAATCTATCATCAGGGTTTCTTTAAAAATCCAAACAATAAATTTTCAATATCAAAAATTTTCAAAAACAAATTTTTCAAAAAAATTGTTTTGAAAATTCCAAGGAAACAAGTATTACCAATCTCAAAATAAAAACAAAATATTTAATATTTGTAGTAGACCAAATAGTATGTAACAATAAATTTGTAAAAAACATTGCCTATATTTTGGAGGAATGTGCGAAAAGTAATACAAAATTCTTATTTTGGCCGTAATGCTTGTCAGATGGATCTTAGATTTTCAGAAAAGTTGTATACCCAACATTTTAAAAATACCACTTATAAGGGTATTAATGATTTATTAAAAAAAAATCAAACTGACCTTTGCAAATATTTTTTTTAATTTAGAGCTATCCAGTTGATTTGCTTCCATGTTTTTTATCTCGCCTCAAACGTTGAATGTTTAGAAACAAATACACCCTTTTTGTTTAAAGCCGTGAAATATTTGAATTTCGCTGGAAGAAATGTTTGTTTATATAAAAGCTTTTTGGGAAATTGAGTTTACTAAGCGAATATATGCAGTGGCTGGTATATAGAGACTTAAGGATTGGCTTCCTGCCCCTGCCCCTGTCCCCCTTTCTTCCGCCCTCGCATTTGTTGCATGTGATTGATGACCTCATCGAGTGTGCGGCGACTTGTTCGCTTGAATTTTTGTCAGCCACTCACACATGTGCGAACGCGAGTGTTTGCTGGTGTTCGTGAGTATCTCTGGGTTTGTATCTGCGCCTCTCCCCAGTTTTACTCGATTCTGTTCCGTTCTGTTCTCTGCTCCGGCTTGCACAACTCCCCAAGCACAGTGGAATTGTAGGTTTCCAAGATCTCAAAGGCCAAAAGGAGTTGGAGTTACAAAGGCCCCACCTAGTTTTCGTTTATCATATCATATTGCTTAGAAATATGTAAGGGGAGTTCGATTTCCAGGTGGTAAAAGCTATATAACAGGTTCTAAACATCAAGGTATTCCGAATCCGACCCTAAACACAAAATATTTTATCTGAGTTCTAAAATAATATGTTCTAATCTTATTCAAAATTTGTTTATTTTATAGCTCTGTAATTTTATTCATAAATGTAAATAAGAATTTAGAGACTTTTAAATCGGAATCCATAATATTCTCACAGAATGTGTTTTAGAACCACTGTGCTAAAAAAGGCGTGTGCCATCTAAAAATGTTTGTCATCCCACTGGATGGTTTTTTTCTCCGAACAAGACTGCGTAATTAAGATTTTACGAGTAAACATATTGCCAAAAAATAAAATAAAACTAAGAATAGAGCGAAAAAGCTTTCAGCTTTGACCGTCATAAAACTGTAACAAATGATTGTGACCCACAGCCGCCATTTGATTCGGCTCCCTCGGTCCTACGTCCCCATTTCCCCCCCCCTAAAAAGCCACTCCAATTCGGCATGCTAATGGCAATTAAAGCGAATTGATCGATTGTCGCCCTCTCATTCGCACTGCAGTGCTGACTCACTAGTACCGCCGGTACGGGTCCGCTCGCCTGCCCTCTCTTTCCCGCACTCTGCGGCTGGTAAAGCTGCTGGATGGGATGGATTCGAGATCTTGCGGCGGCTTATCTCTCTGACGAACTGAACAAAAGGGGGAAGACGAGAGCAGAAATCTTTATTTATATGGCGCAGCTTGGGTTCTCAGTTATCGGCAGTCAGTCAGTCAGTAATATGAGAAATGCTCCCCCAACGGGTTTCCCACTTCTCTGATCATTTTTGGCATTATACCCATTCTCAAGATCTTTTGTTTTGATATCAAGGTTGTAAATACTGTCCTGATCATATGGACAAGGTTATTAACATTATCGTTATGGAAAAGTTGTTTCTGGATTTATTAGAGATCTTATAAAAAAACATATTTTATAAAACTAACTTTTTTGTTTTTATGTCACGGCTGTAAATTTTGTTCTGAGCTGATTTGAGTGGTACATTAATTTGATTATATATCTTCTCAGTAAATTTCTCTGCTACTTTGTTTGGCATTATATCTTTTATATGATCTTAAGGCCTGAAATATATTCGTGCGCATCTCGATAAGGAAGCACGTTTTTATTACAGCCATTCCATTTGTGGTGACACGAAATATTGATTCGTTTGTAAAAGTCGTTAAAAGTTATAACGTCATTGCTTAAAGTTGAAATAAGAATCCCTTTAAGGATTATCATTTTGAAGATTTATTATCTTTATTTTTAAGTTGATAATTCATTTGTTTTTTCAAAAGAATACATGTATTTTACCAGCATATCTGTAATAGAGAAATATTTTTAACTGTATTATAATATTTCTTCCCAAAAAGAAATCTATGTTTACAGATCTTATCTACCACATAACGTAATATCGATTCCGTTGTCGTAATCGAAACCACTATTCGATAATTCAAGGGTGTTTAAGATATTGACAGACCTTAGATAATGCTTTACCCCTAACCTATTTGTATTCTTGGTATATTGTTTGTTCAAAATTCATTGCCTTCTTTTCGCACTCAAAAAATGTGTGTTTTCGTTTGTTTACCTTTGGTTGTTATTTTTTGTTTTCTTCATTTTTTTTTGCCCCTCCATCTGTTGTTTGTTTGCCATTTCGGTAGCATTGTGGAGGTGCTCTATACCGGGCCCTGGTGGCCTCGCCCTTGCCTTGTGTCTCCGGCTTGGCTAATTCGTGTTTACCTTAATTTAGTCAAATGTGCGGATAGCTGGCTCTCTGGCCCGTTGCCATTGAAGTGGACTTGACTGGACAAACCGGAGACCGCCAGAGATCCAATGCGCCAAAGTTCGCGCTGTCGCCTTTCGATTGAAAGCAATTGTTTGTCTGATTCATGGTTTAAAAATAACAACGGACCGACAATTTTGCCGCTAATAATTTGCGTTTGGCTGGATCTAATCAGACGCAGTTGCCTGCATATGTTTCCGGTTAAATTCCGATTCTGCCGCGTGGGTTGATTGAACTTTGAAGAGGGAGAGGAAATCTTCTATGCTCAAGGGGTGCACTATATAGAGCACCATTCAAGCTGATCCAACAATAGAATCATGGTTGAACTTAAGTACAAACCAAATACTTGGAAATGTAGATCTGTCATATTTTAAAATATTTAAAATGACCTTTAGAAGATGAATAAAAATACAAGAAATAGTATAAATGTTCTTTAAAGTAAGAAACTAGTTTATCCTTGAATGTTTAAAGATTTTTATTCCTATCCAAAAAAGTTCTATGGAATATTTCCCTAGATTTAAATTCTACCAGAATCAAGCTGTGATGTTTATTATATACCCCATCAAGATATTTATACCACAAAGGCGAGAGTTTAACGGTGTTTGTTTACTTATTCACTTTAATTGCTTTAAAATTGGCATCAAGCCAATAAAATCCCCATAGTTTATCCAATTGAAAGTAAAAGCGTATTTATTGCAACGCCACAGAGCCGGCTTAAAATGTATGTATAAATGAGTAAAAATGTTAATTTGATTGCATTATTGGAGGCATTAACTTTCAAGAGACTTATCTGCGGTTTATGTTGTGGGTGTCATTATTCACATACATAGGCATAAATATAGTGAAAGACACAAAGACTAAACCGCATAAAATCCTCATCCCCGATCGCTTACCAGCTTTCCCAAGCGAACCAACTTTCACTCGCTTAATCATTGTTGCCCAAGAGACTTGGGCCTAGAATCTATATCTATAAACAATTGCCTGCAGGGGCGTAGTTGAGGTGGGGTGATTCAGGGTTAGCCGTCTCTCTTAATGACATTTTCAATGGCTGACAAACCACAAGGCAGTGAACCACAACACTTATTGTTAATATTGTTAAGCCCTACTTGCCCGTGCGAGGGCAGGTTCAATTGTTTGAACAAATAAAAAGGTACAATTTTTGGATTATAAAGATTTTTAGAACATTTAAAATCTTTAGACATTTTTGTGGTCCTATTATATTAATAGTTTGTTTATTTCTTATTTTCTGAATATTATCTGAAACTCTTGTGACATCCCTCGATGCAAGAAACATCCATTCAATGGCATAAATTGATGGCTTTGTTCAACGCATTGTCCATTTGGATTGGATTGGCTTTATCTAACGGCAGCTTTGCTTCTGCAAAAAAAAATGTGGCTTCCACATTATGAGAGCCTCTTTATCTGCCTTATAGGGCAAACATAAGTTTATCTTTTCACTTCCTTTGCGGTCGGCAAAAAGACCATAGCGAAAAAGAGCTGCTAATGATAAAAACATAGGACCATCTGTTTTTTTGCGGAAAATAGTGGATAAATGGTAATCGACTTTAGACTTCATGGGAATCTTTTGTGTGATAAAAAAGTGAACCAAAGAAAATCGGTAGTTTGCAGATCTTTCATAACTTAAAGAGATAACACGTCCCAAACTAAAGAAACATTATTGTCATATTCCTTTTTATACCTTTCCCTAAGAAAAAATTAGTCATTGTGTTTGGCACGTGCATTCAGAATCGGTATCTTTTGGTTTTTTATACAGGAAATAAGAAAAAGATTTTAGATTCTAAGAAGAAAGTATTTGCTTTTATAAAACCATGTGTGCACATTAAATGTTTTTGGAAAATTTTTCAGTCATTACTCACAAAATGACTGGAAAATTTTCGTTATAAATTGAAAAAAAAAGAATGACTAAATATATAGTTGCTCGCCAAAGGGTTTACCATTTTAATTTCATAATTCTTTTTAAGATGGGTTTTACTGTAAACTAAAATGACGTGTTTGATTGACTCACTTAGCACATGTGTTTACGTTTTTCTCTGTTGGTGTTCATGATTCGCATGAAAATCACTTTATAACAGCCCATGTGGTTTGTTCTTTATATGGAAGGAAATTGATAGATAGATTTAAAAATAGAAGCTTCACTCTTTGTTTTGAAATTGTGAGTAACTTTTTATTGCTCTTTAAATACAAATCCATATTTTTTTGAATCATTCACTGCCATTAATGTACTGTATAATATTTCCCTTAGTCACTACCAAGTATTAACTGTACATCATTTATTGTGTAGTTTTTCTATAACAAGTACCTTCAGAGCTTACTCATTTGGCATGAGCGTAGACAGATTGAAATTGAAGGGGGGAGCGAGGCTTACGATCCGAAGCGCCCCATTATGCAGATACACACAAACGCAGATAGAGGGATACAAAAAATAAAACAAATTTAAAATGCGTATCCGGTATGACGGTCAAGTAATTCATTATGTACACCGGTATATGTATATCGTGTCCAATTTATATAGTAAATTTTCGCTTTCTGGGCCCGTCTGCCCTGGCATAAATATTGAAGAGAGCTCCCGTCTTTGTCACCTTGTTTATTATTCTCTCTTTTTTATGCACTCTTTTATTTACTTATTTATTGTTTTGTTATTATGAAAAGCGCGTCGAGGCAAATCACTCAGTCTGATGGGTTCAGACCGTAACGGACAATGGACTGGGAGTGGGTGTGGAATCCAGGGAGGATCAAGGGAGTTGGGACCCAGTGGCTCACCCATAACATTACAATTAATTAATCAATAAATTTTGCAATCATTCTCGCATTCATTCACAATTCCCTGGCCATGGCAAATATATTATACCCGTATTCAGCAATGAGCACGTATAAAAAAATTAACAATGCCAAATGTTAAGATAATTGTAATAATTGTTTAGCTTAATTAACACTGGGATAAACTGCGGGGCTCCATGTAAATTTGCAGTAATTGAATGAGAAAAAATATTGTTCAAAAAGAGAATTTCATTATCAACTTGGGCAATAAAATGAATGAGGAAATTGAGTACAGAGTCTGAGAAAAGATATTAAATCTTAGTATAGCTACAGGTTTAATCTTTATATAATCTTTAGAGGCTTATATCTGATCAAGCTTACTTATGGGAATATTTTTATTTTACTTTCGCAAACACTTCTGTCGAACTTAATAGGAATTTTAATATTAAACTTTATAAATCAAATCATTGTATGAAAATTAAAATATTCAACCTGACCTTTAATCTTTGCTTTTATAATATAAGATTCCATAAACAAATCATTTTTTGAAGTATAAGAAGTGATTTTGTTTATGTTTTCCAATTGTTGGCTTCATATGTTCTAATTAATTCTATTGATGCGCTGTGCATTTCAACGCACTAAATAGCACTTTATTCAGAATGTTCTTCCAATGTTGTGAGGGTATACATTTTGCATTTTTTCCGTAGTCCCCTCCATCTGTACCACTCCCTTTTCCTGCTCTCATCCCATTATTGAGTGTGTGTGTCTCTAATTAGAACTTCCAACTGCAGCTGCACCCATAAAAAAGGAGAAAAAGTGGAAAAATTAAATTGAAGTCACGTAAGCATATTTGCCGATTTCATTATTGTGCATTCCCTCCCGTTAAATGGTACATTTAACCATTTTACACAATTGTCTGCAGTTGACCAGGTAAATTGGTTCTGAGTATTGGATTTTTCTTTGTGGTTCAGTGAGCTGCAGCTTCAATTTGGAAAACATGTCACAATTGACTGGGTTATTTTTATTAACAAGAATATATAATTTATGATCCTTATTATTGATCATTTTAATGTTTAAGCTTTTACGATAGTTTCTCTTTTAAATTAAAATTAGGAATTAGAGCAAAACTTTGTCGCCTCTTTGAATAATTTTCCTTTTTTGTTGGCTTTTCTTTATGGGCTGGTGACTCTTCCTCACTAATCTTCTGATCAACCATCAGCAGCTGAAGTAATTCAATATTTACATGAGCAGGCAAACAATGCACCGGAGAAATAACTCTAGAGATGCAAGACTGGAGACCCTAATGGGCCATAATATGCGGGGTATTTAGGGCTTTAATGGGCTTTCCAATTCGCTGAGTGCAAGCTTTTACCATTTTATAGAAATAACTCTGTTCATATATCTGCTTTATCTGAGGATCAAGACTTACGAACTGCTTTCCTTTCTTTCTATATATTTTTGCAGGCTTCGATGGACTTGCCACCGGATAAAGCAAAGCTACTTCGTAACTACGATGACGAGAAGAAATGGGACATGATATGCGATCAAGTAAGTAATGTACCTTAAATATTATAATAAATATATTATAAAAAGGGCTTTTTCGGTTAAATTTTGATAACTAAGAATAGATGCCCAAGAATCTAAACCTTTTTTATGAACACAAATCAGTGCATTATTCATTTTTATTTTTTTAAATAAAAACCAAATGACGGGTCACTATGAAAAACAAGATTAAATAATGTGTTTCCCAAAATAACTTAATTTACTCATAACACAACTGTACTATTGTTTTTGACTATTAATCATAAATATTACGATAAAACCTTAAATTTTGGAGCTTTAGAAATATTATTGCCTGGAATGGCATTTAGAACACTCATTAAAATACAAGTTTTGCTAACAACACTTTGTTATCAAAGTCTGAACTTCCTGCTAGCGTTTTGCAGATTATAAGTATTTTTACTCCCAGCTGAGCACTTTGGACCCTTTCTTGGGCGCAGTTCAGAAGGGGTTACACTAGAAACATGGGTATGACTTGAGAGGGGATCATGTTGATGTCGACACCTTGAACACTGACCTTTAGGCTGCACAATTGTGGGGATGGGGAGGGTCGGTTGGGGCGGGCGCCGCTCTAATTAAGCTCTACCAAATGGCTTTGCGCAATAAAATTGTGTGCTCGTAGGCCAGTTGGAATGCCCAAGGCGTTTATGCGTTGAGAAACTTTACGAAATTCTCTTTCAATTAGCAACTGCCAACTGGGTTGCGAATAGATCAGGCAGGTCAACGCATGAGAAATCTTGATAATAAAGGTACACAGAAGGTAAAACATTTGCAATAGTGGAAAGCTATCAGTAGTTTGTTCTTAAACAATTGATTTCTTCGAAATGCACATTCATATGTGATGATAACATAGGCTCAAGCAGAAGTAAATAGAGTTTTATCAGGTATTTCACTGTTTATTTCTACGAAAGCTCAAACATTTAAAAATTCTTTTAAGCTGACGAACTTGTACTTGAAGTATGTGTTGACTTAAATTGAAGTTTAGAAATTTCAGTTTATTTATTTATATTATGTTCTCATAATTGTTGAAGAAAACTTGTATTGTGAAATACTGAAGATCAAAAATATAAATGCCTTATAAGAAATAGCATTAGATGATATGTTAAACATATAATTGGACTAAAATTAAAAACAGACTAAATTATATCTCAATTTTAAGCTTAACTTTAGTATTTTGCATTGTTAACATCCGACAGTCGTTTAACAATGATTGCTGACCTGGCATTTATAAATTGTAGGACATGTGTTTAAATATATGTCTCTGTCTGTCTAGATAGATAATTATATATATATGCATTGTGTATCAGCTTTTTCAATCATTATGCAGTGCGTGCTGTTTTGTCGCTCGCGCTTTTTGATGTTTTTTGTTTGGTTGTTTTTTTCCGCTTCGCACACCAGAGTGTTTAATGATTTAAATTCGCTCGCTGAATCCAAAACACCGAAACATTTCGGCAATGAGATCGCGGCTCTAAATTGCTTTAGAATTGGGCAGTAAATTGTATATGTACGAGTGTTATATGCTATATGGACAAATCTAGATTGCGTGTTTTTTTCACTACTGCTGTTTTTGGAATATGACGAAACTATTAACGTGTGCGCCAGAGCGTGCCCCTCTTTGGTGGATTCTATCTATCTATCCATCCATCCAACCAACCAGCTATCTATCCATCTCACTTGTAACTGGGTCACTGAATTTTCAAGAGCTGCACCTAGGAAAATAACAACGGAAAACAACGGCGACGCCAAGCATAATATATTCGCCATCGGCATTTTGGTGGAGTAGCTCTCGAAAAAATACAAAAAATAAGACAACAACAAAAAATGGAGGAAGGAATGCTCAACACTCTTCGAAAACCTGGTACTCGCGTCAAACATTTTCTGCCATACGATAAAATATCATAAACACCCAACACGGTCCAAAGTTGTTGCTGCTGTTGTTCCTACGACTATTGTTGTTGTCTCCGTCGACGTCGCCGGTTCCTTAACCGCCTGCATGCCTGCAACCCAGACCTGTTTTCCATAATTCAGGCCCACTGCACTGTGGACCATGAATTGGAAATTGGTAAACTAAATCTATAGAGGTGAAACTAGCAAATGGGAAATTGGGCTTTACAAATTTTGTTAATGGGAGAAGGGTAACAACTTCAAGCCGATGATTTCAAGGGAATTTTTTTCAATTAGTTTTTATATTCCATCATTAAGGGTTTAATTATTAATTACAATGATTTAGCAATCAAAATTTAATTATATGATTCAGTATAAACTAATTTCAGTTCCAATTTTATTACGATGACTTATAATGGTATGAAATTATAGTATGATTCATACTGTACTGTTTTAAGAATAATAAAGTATAAAATGAACTATGTAAAAACATTTAACATTTATCAAAGTATTTGAACTGAATTTAAATACCATAGGGTGTTTTTATTTAAGAAAAAAATTTCTGTGCTTTATTTGAATCATATGTTTTTCAGGATTAGATAGTTTACCTCAGTTATAGAAAACTTTTTTGAGTGTTGGGATAAAGGTAAAAGAAACCTAATTGATTGCAATCATATTTATTTTTAGCATAGGAATAATTCCCTTAACTTTTATAAAAGATTTTCTTCTTCAAAAAGTTATAATATTGTTTAGCTTTATTAGTTAGATTTGCATATCCTTGGTCCACTGTTCCACTCTAACGTAGTCTAGTCATGAAAATGAATGAAAACGCAGCCCACTGACAGACGGACGGACAGACAATGGGACGGACAGGTCCGGTGATGACGGTGGGATGGCGGAATGGTGGAACGGTGGACTGGTGGAGGCGAAGCTAGCCACTCGAGGACGTGGAACGAAGTGAGGCCAATCCCATGGACTCGAACTCGGTCCTCGCTCGTCTTCCTGTCTCTGCTCCCCAGTTGCTCTTCGTGCTCACAGTGACAAAATGCAAATTATTATGACGGCGATAAATTGCAGTTTTTAATCGTTGGAGAGCCGCTTGCAGCGGTTTACATATCCGTATACGTATAGGAGTATCTGTGCTTGTATGAATGCTGATATTTTTCTTACCCCTCCTGCCTCCTGCCTCAACTGGGGAAAAGAATCAAACTGGTTTTTTGAGCTCTAGCTGCAGTTCGAACCCAATCCCAAACCCAAAACCCACACATAGTTTCGGTTGTAGTCATGCGTTGGCTGTTGGTGCTGTTTTTGTGGCTTTTGGTGGCTGCCTTAGTTGTTGGCATAGTTAAACAAAACCCAAAACAAAGCAACAACAACAACAAACAGACGAAAGCCAAAAACAAGTATACCACGCTTCATGCTTAAAAATGTTTAAAGTTAGGCAAGCCATCGATGCTTATTTGATCAGGAAAGCGGGGGGAATCCAAGAGATACTACAGAGGGGTGTGGATTGCGGTAACCATAAACATGTACAAAAATATGCAGTTAAAGCACAGAAAGAAAAACAAAAGTAAAAGCCGCCAAGTCTCGGTCTAGTGTTAATGCATGTGGTATCGCTTGAAAATCCCCGATACTCCGCCAGTTTCCTCCCAGATCGCTGGCAGTTCATTGAACAGCGACTTGGGTAACTCCGCTGAAGATGATATTAGTGGCAATTAATGTGATAGGGGGAGCAATTAGTAATTAGGAAGCGAATATAGTATTTCTGGAGTTGTATAGCTGTTAATAAAATTTTTTAAAAGCGTCAAAATATACAATCTAAAAGATAAAAGCAGCTAAAGCAATCCAGCTGCGATTTCAAAATATGAATGGATTTTGGTATTACCGTAGATAGATTGTGGTTCGTTTAATTCATTTGACCTTTGTCATCTGTCAGTCAACTGTGTAACATTAAATCAATTAATATAAAGTTCAGTCGTTCAACAAGTTTTTCTGCTCAATGTGGTAGTACCATTTTGTACCCACATTCTTGAATATTGCCTTGTACTAAATTCTAAGTTTTATAAAATCTTCTGGTAATAATTTATTAATTCACCTACATTTCTATAATACTTTCAGGAAATGGTGCAGGCCAAGGATCCGCCCTCACATTACTTGAGTAAACTGCGAACATATTTGGACCCAAAGGCATCACGGAGTCATCGGGTACGTTAAGTTCTCAAGCCTCTTTCATCTCTAGCTTCCTGTAGTTGTTTCTATAGTGTGGTTTCTGGTTGTCTTTTAAATTACAAAATAAGTGCAGAAAGTTCATAAAACTCTGTTAATCAACTATTAGGCCTAGCTAATGAAAAACCAAAAGTTAATAACCCCTTCTTAAAATCGAAATCTGTTGTTCCAATATTAATGTGTAAATTTCATTTCTCTACTCACAACACTGACAACACACCACGATCCACAATTCCCACACTCTTCTCTCCTTTCTTCCTGTTTCTTCCGATCTTTATCTGTCTCTATTTGTTTACCTCCTGGCACCTGCACTATCCCGAAACGATCCTCGTCATGGTCCTCCCGCTGTTGATTCCGCATCCTGTCGCCTGTGTTTCCGGCCACCCGTGTTCCAATCTTCCCATCCTCCACTCCACTCTCTCTCTTTGTACACTTACAGCTTTATCTCTTCTACTTTCTTTGTCAGAAACGAAAAATGGTCGGCGAGTCCACGTCCACCCAGGTGCTCCGGGATCTGGAGATCTCGCTGCGCACGAATCACATCGAGTGGGTGAAGGAGTTCCTGGATGACACAAACCAGGGCCTGGATGCCCTGGTTGAATATCTCAGCTTCCGGCTGCAGATGATGCGGCACGAGCAGCGCCTCCAGGGTGAACTGTGTGCCTCCGAGGAGCGCTTGAATCTCACGAGCGGGGGCGATGGCGGTGAGATGGTGATCGGCAACAGTAGTTCCCTAAGTCCCGGCGGCGGAGGAGGTGTCATGTCCCACGGGAGCAGTACGGGTCATGGTCTGGCCAATGGCACTCTGGATTCGAGGCAACAGCACGGGATCACGTTGTCCTACGGATTCCTGCGTCCCACCATTTCCGATGCCCTCGATAGTCCCAGTTTGAAGCGGAGGTCAAGGCACATTGCCAAATTGAATATGGGCGCCGCCACGGACGACATCCATGTGTCCATTATGTGCCTGCGTGCCATTATGAACAATAAGTATGGCTTTAACATGGTCATCCAGCATCGCGAGGCCATCAACTGCATCGCACTGAGTCTCATCCACAAGTCGCTGAGGACGAAGGCCCTGGTTCTGGAGCTGCTGGCGGCCATTTGCCTGGTGAAGGGCGGACACGAGATCATTTTGGGCTCGTTCGACAACTTCAAGGATGTGTGTCAGGAGAAGCGGCGCTTCCAGACCCTCATGGAGTACTTCATGAACTTCGAGGCCTTTAACATAGATTTCATGGTTGCATGCATGCAGTTCATGAACATAGTGGTGCACTCGGTGGAGGACATGAACTACAGGGTGCATCTGCAGTACGAGTTCACGGCTCTGGGGCTGGACAAGTATCTGGAGCGGATTCGACTGACAGAGTCGGAGGAGCTTAAGGTACAGATCTCGGCCTATTTGGACAACGTCTTCGACGTGGCCGCCTTGATGGAGGACTCAGAGACGAAGACATCGGCTCTAGAGCGAGTCCAGGAGCTGGAGGATCAATTGGAACGAGAAATAGATCGTAACTCTGAGTTCCTCTACAAGTATGCGGAATTGGAGTCCGAGAATCTTACGTTGAAGACGGAGCGAGAGCAGCTGGCGATGATTCGCCAAAAGCTGGAGGAGGAACTCACTGTCATGCAGCGGATGTTGCAGCACAACGAACAGGAGTTAAAGAAGCGGGACACCCTTCTGCACACAAAGAACATGGAGCTGCAGACACTTACGCGCTCCTTGCCACGATCTTCCTCAAGTGGGGATGGTTCTCTGGTGAACGGTGGCCTCCAGGCTGGTTCCTCATTGGGGGCAGCCTCGCTTAGCCTGCCACCACCTCCGCCTCCAATGCCCGCCTCACCCACCATGTCAGCTGCTCCTCCGCCGCCACCGCCACCAGCCCCACCGGCTCCACCACCACCGCCAATGATGCCGGGCAGCAGTCCGCTGGGCAGTCCGAACGGCAGTCTCACCTCGACGGTGCAATCGCCACCACATGCCCCGCCTATGCTTGGCTCCTTCCAGCCACCACCGCCGCCTGTGGCCGGCTCTATGCCCGCTCCCGATGGTGCCATGACCATCAAGCGCAAGGTGCCCACCAAATACAAGCTACCTACCTTAAACTGGATAGCTCTAAAGCCTAATCAGGTAAGATCAAAAATGATCAAGTCGTGAAACCCTTCCACTAATAAACTTTTAATTTTTCCAGGTGCGTGGCACAATCTTCAATGAGCTGGATGACGAAAAGATCTTCAAGCAAATCGACTTCAACGAGTTCGAGGAGCGATTCAAGATCGGCATTGGCGGCGCCTTGCGCAATGGCAGCAGTGGAACCGAAGTCGATGGGTCGCTGCAATCCAGCAAACGCTTCAAGAGGCCCGACAATGTCTCTCTACTGGAGCACACGAGGTTAAGAAACATTGGTGAGTAATTGATATACATCTGTTATAATATGTGAGTTAATTGAAATTCCTTTGTTACCCTTAGCAATCTCCCGTCGCAAACTGGGTATGCCCATTGACGATGTCATCGCTGCCATCCATAGTCTGGACCTGAAGAAACTATCCCTGGAGAACGTCGAGCTGCTGCAGAAGATGGTGCCCACGGATGCCGAGATCAAGTCCTACAAGGAGTACATCATCGAGCGCAAGGACCAGCAGCTGCTCACCGAAGAGGACAAGTTTATGCTGCAGTTGTCGCGGGTGGAGCGCATCTCGTCCAAGCTGGCCATCATGAACTACATGGGCAATTTTGTCGATAGCGTTCATCTCATTAGCCCGGTGAGCAATAAGATATATGGGTTTATTATGAAGAAAATATATTAAGAGCCCTAGCTGTGAAATCTAAAACTAGGATAAACATCAGATTTCTGAGGCCCATTTGCTTAGTCAGCTGTCAGCTGTCTCTCTAATCTGTTTGTTTATTATTTTTTTTGCACAATATGGAAAAACGTATAATGTGCCAATATAAAAGTCAATAAATTTGCAGTTTTATCAGCAGGCACTTCTCAGAGATATAATTAATATTGTTTAAAAAAAAAAACGATTGCTAATTTTATTTTATCTATTTCAGCAAGTGCTATCGATAGCTGGAGCTTCGACTTCCCTGAAACAATCGCGGAAATTCAAGGCGGTTTTGGAAATCGTCCTAGCTTTTGGCAACTATCTCAACAGCAATAAGCGGGGACCAGCCTATGGCTTCAAACTGCAATCGCTGGACACGCTGATCGACACGAAATCCACCGATAAGCGATCATCCCTGCTTCACTATATAGTGGCCACCATTCGGGCCAAGTTCCCGGAGCTGCTGAACTTCGAGAGTGAGCTGTATGGCACAGACAAGGCTGCGTCGGTGGCACTGGAGAATGTGGTGGCCGATGTTCAGGAGCTGGAGAAGGGCATGGATCTGGTGCGCAAGGAGGCGGAGCTACGGGTGAAGGGTGCCCAGACGCACATACTGCGCGACTTCCTCAATAACAGCGAGGACAAGTTGAAGAAGATCAAGAGCGACCTGCGGCATGCACAGGAAGCCTTCAAGGAGTGCGTGGAGTACTTTGGCGACTCCTCGCGGAATGCCGATGCCGCTGCCTTCTTCGCACTTATCGTGCGCTTCACAAGAGCGTTTAAGGTGGGTATATATGAAGAGATATTTAAAAACCTCCTACTTATGCGATAACTTTAATTTTAGCAACTCGACCAGGAGAACGAGCAGCGCCTGCGACTGGAGAAGGCCGCTGCGTTGGCCGCATCCAAAAAGGAGAGCGACCAGGTGCTTATGCGCAACAAGGTTAACCAAAAGAAGCAACAGGTGAGTGACGGACATCGACCACGAAGCGAAAGCCATTAGTCCCTACAACTCAGGGTGGCCCAAGTCCCTCGAATCGGTTCCATATCTAATCTAATCTCTCATTGCACCTGATAACCTGTTATGATTTCTTCTGATCTCATTTGATTTGATTTATGCAGCCAATACATTGCCTGCTCGACTTTGCCAATCAGCAACAGAAGCAGCTTGCCCAATCGTAACATCCACCCACCGGCAACTTCCTCAGTCTAAGCACGTTAACTTGGTTATTTGGTTGACTCACACAAATCACAACACACCTCTGTCTAATACTCAACTGGGGATAGGAACTCGAGGGGGACTTGGTCTCAGCCTGTGCCCCAAATCCCCGTAAAATCCATCACAAAAACCAAAAAAAAAAAATCGAACCACCATCCTCTACCACCTAGTTGTTGCCCTTTGTGGGCGGCATGTGACGGGATTTGTTTTGTGTAAAGTTCCCACATTAGCGTAAGTCGCCTGGCTTGTCTCTACTTGTCTCTTAACACTGTGTTTGTTCAAACTAATCCTCCCCTATTGTGTTGCCTAATCCCCGCTAATTCCCTTGATAAATCCAATCCACTTTGACTGTGGCCTCACATGTGTGGCTTTCCACATTTTGGATTCGTGCCAGAACTTGCACGCAGCCAAATGTTTTGATGTTATTTATATTTTTTATAGCTTATATATTTGTACCTTAAAATGCTTTTAAAACATTTCAAAAGACATTAAACGCTTTAAGCATTTAAATTACTTATATAATACATTCAAATTGTATTCCGGATGTAGTTCGGGAATATATAAGCTAAAACATATTGAACGGTCTAAATTTTATGAACAATAACACAAATAAATTAATAAACTTATAAATTACCGGCACAGAAACCAATTAAAGCAAGTCTATAAGTTTATTGACAATTCAAAGTTCAATCCAACCTTTAAAAAAAGTATTTGTATATTATATAATCTTTAAATTGTTTTAAAACCCCCCATCCAAAATTATTCTACTGCACTTTAAATTATAAGATTGTGTTCCTTGGTGTTGGTTTACCGTTTCTAATGCTAACCTGTTTCTTTTTCTTCTAATCCCCTTCCGGTTTGACCATGCTCTGCTCCCAAAAACCCAAAATGCAAACAGTTGCCCTCAAACGGCGCGTTATCCTTGCAGGAAGCGGTCATAAACGAGCTGAAGAGCAAGGCGCACTCGGTGCGCGAGAAGAAGCTGCTGCAGCAGGATGAGGTGTACAACGGAGCCCTGGAGGACATCCTGCTGGGGCTGAAGAGTGAGCCGTACCGGCGGGCAGATGCAGTGCGGCGGTCGCAGCGCCGGAGGATCGACAATAACCGTCTGTCGCGCACCCTGGAGGAAATGGATTGCTAGGCAGGAAACCAAGATCGACGCAATGACGACGACGACGACGACGGGGCAATGGCAACGAATCGAAAATCAAAATTCACACTGAAACAAAAAACAGAAAGAAAAACGGAAATGAGAACTTACAGATACTGCAATATGTGATTGGGCGATTAAATTGTTTTCGACACACTCGTACACAAAACACAAACTCACATTCCCTTCCATACAAAACCTTTTACTTTCGAATATTTTCCAATTTAACTATAAGTCCAGTAGGATACGGCCCACCGTATCTCGAAATCCCAATACCCAATGGAACTTTTAGCATCGACAACCGCAAGCACAAGATCCATCCCTTCTGTGAATCTCGCCTTAAATTTTGAGAGACATTTTTTATCGCCAAAATTTTGTTTTAAAAAACGCATTTTAATTTGGTTGCTTAGAGCTTAAGTTGAACTTGAAAATTCGAATGGTGTATTTATCAAATCTTTTATTGTTAAATAATGATTTAAATTTTAATCTGTGTACATATATATACATGCATATATATATAACTATATATGTTCTATTTAATTTTATTTTCTTACGCTTAAGTTATAACCAAATTTGGAATAGCTTGCTGCATCCATCCGAGATGGCAAAACCGCATGAATATGGAGAACCAAACTCCGCACTTTAATTAATTGTATCTTTTTAGTAAGTCATATAAGCAATGAATTGTACGAGAAGAGAGATGATGCATTAAACTTTTGTATATTTTCCTATTTAAATTATCTTTAATTTTATTTGTATTTTTCCACTCCGCACACAGCCAGCTACGAAAGTCCAAACGAAGCGCCAAAATATTGCTAGCCAGATGAATCATTTTTAGAATGTTTTACACTTAAAAAGCTACACATTTTATAAAATTTTATTAGAACTTTTATACAAAGGATATATACAACTATATTAACAGATATTCCATTTATAAGCCAATTTATTCTCACGAGCCACAAACAAATTGACGAAGACTGATATGAAGCAGTTAACTATAAAGCAGCAAAGAAATAACAAAAGACACGCAAATATAATTATTGAAAAGCTTTTGTAATCTCTTTCGGATAGTGTCTTCTCTCGATATATACTTAGATATATATTTAAAAAATGCAATAACGAATTTAGTTGAACTATAAGCACAGTTTTATTGTATTTACATATTACAAGTGCCATCGGCATCCTTATGCATATCCTTTCAATATCTTGTTCTCTTTAATTTGCCAAAAGAAGGAAATAGCGCAAACTAAGACGAGGGCGTTTTAATGCAAACTTACACGATTAGCACGCTCTGCATTGTTAGTTCTTAAATATTGTGTTATTTATTTTAATAAGACGCCAGCATGGTATACGACGATCGAAAGAGAAGGGAAACGATATATAAAATATAAAATGCAAGATTTTTTGTACACACATTTACACGACTATATTGAACACTCGAACTATTTTAAATAAATTATTATTAACCCAATAAACTAGCCAAAACAAGAAATTGTGTTTTATTTTTTTTAAACTTCGGATAGTGATTAAAAAGAGTGGAATTACATTCGCATAGTAAAGGCTTTATCGGTATTGTGGTCTTTGACGTAAGAGGAATCCAATATGTAGATCCTAAAAAAAGAACGCTATGGAAAGGAAAACCAATCCTTAATTTATTTTAAAGTTTTTTTGAAAATTGTAAAATCGTTTTATAGACCTTGTAGATATTTGCTAAACGTTTCAGGTCCTAGGATGTGGATGTCTTTGGTATGTCTACAATGGTTGATACCCGGCTTTAAAACACGGGGCTAATATTCATATTTGGTATAAATAAACCAATTATATATTAAAAATTCATTGAACCTGACCAACTTTTTCTTGAAACAGTTCGTTTTCAACGTCCGCAGCAGCAACTGCGTCCAGTGGGAACGGTTGTAAAATGGTCCATCACTAACCAGCTGTTTCACCTGTTGCAAATATCGGCTCAGCTGTCGCGGACTTTCCCATCCCTAATAAAGCAAAAAGTAAATTCTGCAGAGAGCAGCCGTTCGTTTAGTGCAAAAATGATTTAAACCGGGAGCACATCAATTTCGCACACGCCCACGTCGAGAATGTTCAAACGCACTTTTAAGGTGGTTTATCGACCAGTCAGGAGCAACTTTCTGGTGCTGCCGGACCAGTACTACGGCGTCGTTTCGACCTATGTAAGTGTCCAAAGGTCCACAACCAACCGCCTCCATGCGGATTAGATAAGCGAAAGATTAATCCGGCTAACCATTCTTCGATTAGGACACGGGCTGCCTCAGTTTGCAGTACAATGGGCGGGTGCACTACGCCTCCTGGGCGCCACAGGCGGGCGGAGGCGGCATCAAAGACACCGAGATTGGGATCAATGCCAGGGCGGCCAAGGAGATCGGTAAGCCATTAGACATTACTTAACGACCGGATGTGCATCGGTTGCCAATGTGCCGTAATATTGGAATCCGGCCATCTGCCCCGTACCTCGTATGCCCATGCTCACATACTCATCCATTTATGTATCCATTCTTGCCGTAGGTCTGCACGAGAATGATCTGGTCAAGTGTGCGCTCATCGCTGACGTTCTCAACCTGAAGAGCGTCCACGTTACCCCCGTCTCGTCCAAGGACTGGGAGATCATTGTGAGTGACGGTTTTCGGCTGCTTTGCGGCGTGGTCAGCGATCAGCGGTCAGCTTAAAATAGACAAGTCCGTTTATATCGGATTGGCATTTGGCGCGGGCGTACGCTTGGTCTTTATTTATACTGCCATTGCTTGGCCGGCATTGCCATTGACCCGCTATTTTGATTGGATTAACCAATTAATTAGGCGCTAAGCAGATTTCCGCTTAAATGGGAATATGTTCCTAATTGCTTTCATTAGACGTATTAAGAGTTCTAGCCCTTATAGAACAGTTCGAGCTAAATTATCTCTAAAATTATTAATTTGGCGCCAATTAGATTTTCGATTACATTGCAATGCGTTCCTTATCATAGCTTCTATTACTTTCAATAATATGATTTTAGAGCTTAGAAGTTAACCTTTAAAAGAGTGCTCAATTCTTAACTTATCATAAATTACTGTGTATTCTTATTACTACCAAAAGATTTCCTTTAATAATGTGTTAATGTGTGTCATATGCATAAACTTAAATTAGAGGTTTTTAAGTGTCCGTTTAGTAAAAAAGACTCTAGCTAAAGCTATTTGTTTAAAGAAATGTAACAAAATACGACCGTTTATTTTGGCTGTCTTAGTAATATAGTGACGAAAGTTTAGTCATTAAATATAATTTTAGCTCTACAAAGAACCGCCAACATATTTTGTATAGGGTATATTATTAAAAAGATTGCCAAGAGAAATGTTATAGAAAATCTTTTGGTCTAACTTTTTGCAGCGTTTTTATTGAAATATTTTTGCCTTCGCAGGAACTAAGCACCGAAAAGATCTCGGGCAGTGTGCTGGAGCAAACCCGCATTGTGAACTCCACCCAGATATTAATAGTTTGGATTAACAAGTCCATGCAAGTGGCGCTGACAGTGGGTAAATATTTGCCATCCAATAAATATATATTATATTCATTTCCATTTCACCATTTTAGATCGCCTAAAGCCGCACATGAACTATGGCAGAATTGATCACAACACCGAACTCGTGGTGGCTCCCAACCTTTACAAGGGACTTACCAATGGGCATTCTAATGGTGCTGTCGAGGAGAACTCAAAACTCTCTAGGAGTAAAACCACTGCCCAAGTTAAGGATGAACTTTCCGAGAAGCCAACGCCCTTGACTCATTCCTCGACGGTGACCAATGTGAAGAACACCGTGCAGCGCAACAAGCGACAGGATCACATGGAGCGCCTCAAAAAGGATCTGCGCGGGGAAAGCTCGCGCAGCTTCGAGTTCCGTGTGATCCGAGGTCTTTGGCGGGAACAGGCCCAGGAGTCGGATGTCTTTATCAACCGCAAGCATCTACCTGAGTTCTTTGATCTGGATCTGTTCTATTGCATGCACACTGCCGGTGACAAGGATTATTATGTGAGGGTGCGCACCATGGAGGAGGATATAGAGGATGATATACCTGGAACTATTCATCCCTCGATCGAACTGAATGCTAATCTAATGAAGTTGCTGGGCATCAAGGAACTGGAGCGAGTTGTGCTGAGGCCCAAAACCACCGTGGTAAACTTTGTGGAGAAAATTGAGCTATTTGCCAACAAGAAGACACACTACAAGATCATGGAAAATGCATTTAAGCGGTTTGTGATAGAAAGAACTCAGCAGAAGCCCATGCTCTTCAACCAGGAGGAGGTGGTGCGGCTGGAGGACGATTTGCTGGTTACTGTCGGCATTTTACCAGAACACTTTCGTTATTGCACGGTGGACGCTCAGTTCTTAAAGGAGTCCAAGATCTATGCGGCAGATCTAGTGCGCCCGGTAGGCGAGATTATCAAGGAGCAGACGCCGCCGACTTCGCCACTGAGTGTCCAGGATCTCATACAGCTACCGGAGTATGATAAGATTGTGGACCAGGTAGTCCAAGAGTTGCGAATGAATTTATGCCTAAATGCCGATAACTCAGTAATGCGGCAGTGCAATGTCTTACTCACTGGTGCCTCGGGAACAGGCAAATCCGTTCTGGTTGAGCGAATCCTGGACCAGTTATCAGGCAAGCCGGATTATTGCTACTTTGAGTTCTTTTACGGATCGCGACACAAGGGACGCAAAACAGAGTCCATCCAGAAGGATCTGCGCAACATCTTCACCAGCTGCCTGCAGCATGCACCTGCCATCGTGGTGCTGGAGAACTTAGACGTGCTGGCCCATTCCGCTGGAGAGCAGTCCAGTCAGGATGGCGAGTACTACAACCGCATGGCGGACACCGTGCACCAGTTGATTGTCCAGTACACCAGCAACAATGCTATTGCCGTGATAGCCACTGTAAATGAGCTGCAGACACTCAACAAGCGATTGAGTTCACCCAGAGGACGACATGTCTTTCAGACTGTTGCTCGACTGCCCAGTTTGGAGCGAGCTGATCGAGAGATAATTCTTCGAGAGCTTTGCAGCCACATCAATGCCTCCAAGGAGTTGGATCTTGTGAAGTTCTCCAACCTCACGGAGGGATACCGGAAGTGCGATCTTGTCCAGTTTGTGGAGCGTGCAATATTTTATGCCTATCGCATAAGTGAGTATTTGGTTACATTTTTAATTTACATACAAAACGAGTTTTTAGTATTTTCAAGAAGTTTAAAACTCCTTAATTTAAGTTTCTATTTTTATGAGTTACAGAAAAGCTATCAATTACGGCACCCATCTTTTATTGTATTCATGATTAAAGTTTCTTATTTATTATCTTTTTTCCAGGCAAGGCCCAGCCACTTCTTACGAATGATGAGCTTATAGAGTCCTTGGAGCACACCAACTCCTACTGCCTGCAGGGAATTCAGAGCAATCAAAAGACTGGAAGCGATGGAGAGGCCAATGAAATGCGCGTCGAGGAGCTGCCTGGCCTGGAGTCAGTTGTGGGCGTGCTGGAGGAGGTCCTTATGTGGCCATCACGAGTGAGTTTTTAGCCAATTACATTTAACTAAAGGTTGTAGTTAAAAAATGTGTATTTCCCTTACAGTATCCCAGCATTTTCAATGCTTCCCCCCTGCGCAATCAAGCCGGAGTGCTCTTGTACGGACCACCAGGAACAGGAAAGACGTACTTGGTCTCCCAGTTGGCTACATCCTGGAACCTGCGCATCATTTCCGTCAAGGGCCCCGAGCTTTTGGCCAAATACATTGGTCAGAGCGAGGAGAATGTTCGAAACCTGTTCAATCGAGCACGCAGTGCACGACCTTGTGTGCTTTTTTTCGACGAGTTCGACAGCTTGGCGCCGAAGCGTGGTCACGATTCAACGGGGGTCACGGATCGAGTGGTAAATCAACTGCTTACCGAACTGGATGGCGTTGAGGGTCTGCAGGGAGTCACCGTCATAGCAGCGACCTCCAGGCCGGAGCTGTTGGATCCGGCGCTCCTTCGATCCGGTCGCATTGATCGCATGGTGGAGTGTCCTCTTCCGGATGCCTCGGCCCGGGTACGAATCTTCGAGGCCCTCAGCTCAACCCTCAGCCTCGATGAGTGCGTGGACTTCGATTGGTTTGCCGGAAGAACTTCGAACTACACTGGCGCTGATATCCAGAGCATTCTGACTTCGGCGAACATGGCAGCGGTTAAGGAGGCGCTAGCCCAATTTGGACACGAGGTAAGTCTGGTACGCTCTGCACCGAAACTATCTTTGGTATAAGAAGTTCATGGTAGTCATGTCATTCCTTTTTTTGTCATGTTCCGCTTTTTTCTCATGTAACAAGTGCAACCGAAATGTTTTCAACTATTTTAGAGTGCGCTTACGTGCTTGGCATTGTAAATAATGTTGTGATATATTCAATTTCCGGCCACAGGGATCACGAAACATACATATATTTATTTATTAACATAAGTCCTTAGTCGCAGACGACCAACAAAATTACATCGATTTTTTTATTGCCTTCCCAGAAACTGCCAAAGAAAATCTTGTTGAAGCACAAACACCTTGTCGAGTCCTTCCAAACCACACGGCCTTCGCTGAGCGCCTCCGATGTGGCAAAATATCATAAAACGTATGTAGCCTTACCTTATTTGCTTATATTTATTTCACTTATTTTAAATGTCTCATGGTAGGTATGTTCGCTTTACCAACAAGGAGAAGACCTCCAGGGAGTTTGTAGCCAAGCGCGCGACCTTGGCTTAAAGAAAAAGACTTAATTAGCTTAGCATTATCATTATCTTTAATTGTATTTCGTATATTTGTAAATCGGCAAAATTTTGTTGGGAGACGTAAGTCTTTGGGTAGTGCATATTTCAAAACTCTTTTTGTTGAGAAATAAAAAACGAATTTGTTTTAATTATGTCATGATATGGATATTTATTCTGATTGATTTGAATGAACATTTTAAAATAGATTTTACCTTGAGATTGATCCGGAGCATACCGACCTCGGTAAACATGATGGCGGTTAAGGAGGCACCGGCTTAATTAGGACGTCAGGTGAGTTGGGTATTGCATTCACCGGAAATCACCTTAGTTATGCCAAGTTCTTGGTAGCTAGGTTGGACTGTTAAACTAACACTCCCATTTACCTACCGTTTTAATTTTTGTTCCCATAGACACAGCAAGTGCAACGAAAATGCATTTAACTATTTTTGGGTAGTTTACGTGCGTGGCATCTGGATCAGGATTTGGACCTGTGTATGCGGGAGCTAGTTGTGGCCACAACCAGAAACTGAGATTTTTGGATATCAGTCACGTAACGGATATTTCCTTATTGATATGCGATTACCGCGCATGCGCACGTACTGCACACCACTAAGACAATGGACACATTTTCTTTTGCATAAATTAAGCAGCCAAGCAAACAAACAGGGAGGGAACCCGAAGGCCAGATAATAAAGAATTTCAACGAGTCGAAGCCACCGCAAACATGCTTAGAATAAAACCAACAAGACCCCTGGCAATAAAAAGAAAGGAAACCGCTCAGGAAAACTACCAGCGAAAACAATTGCAACATGCGGGAGGGAGACCACCTCGATCAGGTAGCCATGGCCGATACGATCCCAAACCATCCCATCCACAGACCCTGTGCAAAGGATCCTAGCAAAGCCTATTATCACAGAGAACCGCTGAGGCCCGTTCGGTTCGCATCGGTACGATCGGTTGAATCGGGCACGTTCGGATTGTACCTCGTAAAAGTTTCTTCCGTTCGATCGTTACTTTCAGTTGTTTGCGCACATTCAAGCCAATCGGTTGGCTCCGCTCGATTCCTCCCACAAAACTTTACGGATTACGGTTAGTGCAACGGAAGTGGACCCTCCACCCTTCATATAACATTTTGCCCTTTTGCCTGGTGTATGCAAATAAAAGTTGGCAACGAAGCGGAAATGCAAGGCGCCTTGCCCTCTACTTCCAGATTTAAGATCTTTATCCAAGCCCCCTTCGCGATTGACAGGCGAATAAACATGGTGACAATATTTTTTTGTGGTCTCATTTGATTTTCCCCGGCTCCTCGCAAATAAAAGACAAAGAACGTGATTTTTTGGTTAAAGATTTGGGGTTGTGTCTTGGCAGCGAAGAATTGTATTCCCACTGGAACTGACAAGCAGCAGTAAAACAAAAATAAAGTCGAACAAAAATAATTTAAGAGAGAAATGTTCCAGAAGTAAAATAAATACAAAACATGTCAAGTGCACGCAAAAGTTCAAAATCAACAGAGAAATAAAAAACAAAAAAAAAACAAATGTTGAGAATAAGATCTTAAGTGAAGACAAAGGAGATAAATAAAATAATACAATAATCATCAAATAATAAAAGTAAAATTTTATAAGAGAAGAAATTCAATGAATTGCTTCGTTAATTTAAGAAAAAAAACCCCTTTGACAAAACAGGAAACAAAAATATTAATGGGATTTCCAATTGAATAATTAACAATTGGTTGGTTCTAAAGCTTAAGAACCCCATCAATCGATTGTCATATGAAGTGTTTGCAAAAAGAAAATTAACTAATAATAATATGCGAAATTTCAATTAATTCTGTCCTCGAAATAGCTAAGCAACCAAGTTGAAATGTCAAATCGAGTATGCTAAAAAAGATTCATTCGCTCGATAATAATTCACAAGATAAAAAGGTGTGAGCCAAACGTTTTTGGCCATGTGCGCGCGTTGGCTTCGAATCGAATAATATTGAATGACTGACAAACTGAGTAAAAAATTAAATAAGAAAAGCAATAATACATACTTCAAATACAGCGATCGACTCGTATTTGGCAACAAATGGGGAAAAAAAGGAATTGAATAAATTAAAACCTGCGACGCGTGTGCATACATACATAAATCGGGCCTGAAGTCAAACGGCTAGCGGCAATATCGGCTATAACAAAACCCACAATTACTGGTAGCACTAGCACAATATTAACAACAACAATGACAATCACAACGGTTGTCCCAAGCCTTACAGACAATAAAGTACATTTCATTAACGGCACAGTGGCTTGGAAGTTATAACAAATTTATTTTATAATTTAAAAATAATAGCAATCTAAAAAAATAAAAGCAAATTAGATATTTCCATTATACCTTTGTTTAGTTTGTTCAATATTTAAGGTGTTCTAAAAATGTTGCCTGAGATTAGTTAGTTCTAAAAAACTTGCATTCACATTGTCAATATGTCTGGGGCTTTACCCTTAACCTGCATATCATTGCTAGACATCATTAACCTGAAATAAATCTTAGTTTACTAAGAAAACATTTGAGAACTTTAGCGAAGTACATGCCTTTTCCTGATTACTATTAAGATCATTTATAATTACATTTTAAACTTATATATTAATAATAGGAACTGATTAAGCTAACCTCTGCTAGTTTTATTTCGAACAAGATGTTTTTTAAGAAAAAGTTAAACCCATGTATAGTGTTAAAGAGCATTTAAATGTTTCCTTAGTTGATATTTCCAAATGTGTACCGTCATTTGGGTATTTCTCCATTTGCTATTGCAATTCTTTAGCACCTCGACTGTTTGTTTTGTGAATGCAAGTACTTTAAAATAATTGAAAAGTGTCGAGCCCACTGTACCGAGTGATTTCAAGTGATTTTCTAACTGTTTGGCTTTTTGTTGAATGGAAATCGAGAAGCGCATGCCGCACCAACAACACCAGCATTTGGCGAATGTCGAATATAGACAAGTTATAATGGAGATCCCCTTTGGGAGTGGGTGGCGACGAGTGTGTCCGGCAATCCAGCGGCTTCGACCACGTCTTCGAGCTCATTACGGAGGCAGGGCACACAGTCTTCGTTTTTTTCTGCCGCTTCTCCTTTGGATTTTTGCATATTGGTGCGGACAGACTTGACTTGGCTGTGTGCCGTGTTGGCAATAAAATATTAAACAATAATAATAAATAAATAAAATGACACAAAAAGGCAATCCAAGGGGGGCGACCACGAGGGAGTGAACAAGTTAACCGAAGATTTGGCAATGTTTATTGATTCACATACAGTAGCGGTCAAAAAAGAAGCAGTACTTTCAAAATACGAAAAATGATTTATTAACAATCTCCCTAAAATTGAGTAACATGATCACTCAATACATTTAAGAAATTTTGGTTTCTAATATAACTCCTTCCGGACTGGACTTAAGAAAGTGCCTGAAACTGCTTATAATCTGCAATATTCTGTGATGAGTGTTCAAAATACCATTGAAGGCATATGCCAATATTTCTTAAAATTTTGGTTTAGTCATAATATTTATGAGTAATATGTTAAACCCACAATAAAATGAATAGATAATATATTTTTAAATTTTCGTTTTTAATTTTTTTGATGCTTCCGAGCTATTATTTTTATAACATTTTTTTTTTTATTATTTTTTTACAGCTGAGGAACACTAAACTGCAACCGCAACTGTATATCGATACATGTTCGTGCCCATCTAGATACGATCTCTTGGTGGCTGTTGAACTCAAGAGAATCCACTTGAACCATGGCAAAAGTGCCGATCATGCTGATGATCATTGCGCTCGCCTCTGCTTCTCCGGACCTGGGATGCGACTTTGGCCATCACCGCTGCTCCATCGATGTGACTGCGGAAAACAGTACCCGCCAGCAGCACCTTCTCCCCGACATGGACATCACGTTGGAATGCCTGCGTCCCACGGCCAAGTGGTACTACCAGGATAAGTTTCAACTTAAGGCGGCGGTTTATCGAATTGATAGAGCACAGTCTGAGAATTCCGGAAAATACGGCTGCCTGGATGGCCAGAGATGGTATAATATCTCCCTGCTCGTTGGTCATAAGGAACCAGTCGACAATGACATAGCCAGCTTTGCTAAGGTGGATGCTGCTCGACCAATGCCGGAGACGGATCTCTTCTTTCAGCCCCTGAATGAAAGCCGATCCCTAAAGTTGTTGCAGCCACTCCCCGAAACCGTCCAACGAACGGCGGGTGGTCTCTTCCAGCTGAGCTGCAGTCCCACAGATCCGGAGGCGACGGGCGTGAATATATCCTGGTTGCACAATGACAAGCAAATCTTGGGCGGACGTGGAAGGATAAAGCTGAAGAGGTGGTCACTGACTGTGGGGCAACTGCAGCCGGAGGATGCCGGAAGCTATTACTGTGAGCTGTGTGTGGAGCAGGACTGCCACAAGAGCAATCCCACTCAGTTGGAGGTGGTAAGTCGGAGTCACACGGTGCCCGTGTTGAAACCGGGATATCCCCGCAATGCCAGTATTCCCCTTGAGGACAATGTAAGCATAGAGTGTCTCCTGGAGGACTCTGCCTTGGAGCCGAAGATCACGTGGCTGCATAAGGAGGGAGTGGACAACATTGACTTTGTCCTGCAGCGGCTGAGAGAGCAGTCCCAACTACCGGTGGGCGTTACCCGCTTGATTACCCGAATGGACGAACCCCAGGTTCTTCGGCTGGGAAATGTCCTTATGGAGGATGGAGGATGGTACATCTGCATAGCCGAGAACCAAGTTGGACGCACTGTGGCGGCCGCCTACTTGAATTTGTACAGCCCTTTGGACACCACAACTGATCGAGGAACCACTAGCACCACCCCGAGCACCCCAACACCCACTGCATCCACCGGAGAGGACAACGATGAGGAGGTGGATAATGCGAATGCACCCGTCGGAGAGGGTCCGCCCATGTTTAGAAAGGAACTTAAGCCACTGCAACACACATTGTCTGGAAATACTGTGACTTTGGCCTGTCCAGTGGCTGGCAAGGCAAACATCACATGGACAAAGGACAAAAAACCTTTGGACCGCAAGCTTGGCGTTTATGTCCAGAAGAATTGGACACTGCGATTCGTGGAGGCCACCAGCGAGGACTCGGGGAAATACAACTGTGAGGTGTGCAATGCTTGGGGTTGCATCCAGTTTGACTTCAGCGTTCAGATAAACGATCGCACCAGATCCAAGCCAATAATCGTGGTACCGCAAAATCAGACAGTGAAAGTAAATGGCAGCTTGGTGATGAAGTGCACAGTGTACTCCGATCTTCATCCCACCGTCAGCTGGAAAAGGGTTGTCCTTAAGAACGCCTCGTTGGACGGTCTTCAATCTGTAGAAATCCAAAATCTCAACTTTACCGTGACGAACGATTCCGTTGTTTTGGAGCTGCACAATGTGACCTACAGCCAGGAGGGCTGGTACACCTGTCTGGCTTCTAGTGGCCTGGGAAGTAGCAACTCTAGTGTCTACCTGAGAGTAGTGAGTCCTCTGCCGCCCTTGGAGATATACGCTTTGGTCCACGCCCATCCGGTTGGGTTTACACTAGCATCTATTACTATCGTGGCTCTGTTTCTCTTGGGCAGTGCTTTCACAACGTTCATGCTGCGCCGGCTGAGGAGGGAGAAGCTGATGAAGCTCCGCATCGAAACAGTTCATCAGTGGACCAAAAAGGTAATCATCTACCGGCCAGGTGGAGAAGAAGGAAGTGGGTGCAGCTCCGGCGATCTTCAGATGCCCGTGATCAGGATAGAAAAGCAGAGAACCACCGTTTCCACAACGGGAACGGGAGGTGCTGATCCCGCCCAGGGCTTTAATGAGTACGAGTTCCCGCTGGATTCCAACTGGGAGATTCCCAGGCAGCAACTCAACTTGGGTTCCATCCTGGGCGAGGGAGCCTTTGGACGTGTCGTTATGGCGGAGGCGGAAGGGCTGCCCAGGAGTCCACAGCTGGCCGAGACCATCGTGGCCGTCAAGATGGTCAAGGAGGAGCACACGGATACGGACATGGCCAGCTTGGTGCGTGAGATGGAGGTAATGAAGATGATCGGCAAACACATCAACATCATCAACCTGCTGGGCTGCTGCAGTCAGGGTGGACCGTTGTGGGTGATAGTGGAGTTTGCTCCGCACGGAAACCTCAAGGATTTCCTCAAGCAGAATCGTCCGGGTGCACCACAGCGTCGGAGTGACAGCGATGGCTATCTGGACGACAAGCCTCTGATACCGGCACAGCAACTGGGCGAGAAGGAGCTCACCAAGTTCGCTTTTCAAATTGCTCGCGGAATGGAATACCTCGCTTCCAGACGGGTAAGTCCATGTGCTTTTGGGGATAACTAAGCTTGACGGGTTAATATTATGATAGACTGCATAACTTAATCCTTTTAAAAACCTCATTTACTAACACTTATAATCTTGTCTACTTATTTGTATATTCTATTTTATATTCAACTAGGGCCTTAAGTAAACCTTTATTTATAAACAAAACTATAGAATAGATGCTTCTTAAATTGATTATTTAATGGAAAGTGCAATATATTTATTTGATTTTTCTTTTTTAGTGCATTCATCGCGATCTGGCGGCCCGAAATGTCCTCGTCAGCGATGGTTACGTGATGAAGATCGCCGACTTCGGTCTGGCGAGGGATATCCAGGATACGGAGTATTATAGGAAGAACACCAACGGACGGCTGCCCATCAAGTGGATGGCGCCCGAGTCGCTGCAGGAGAAGAAGTACGACTCGCAGAGCGACGTCTGGAGCTACGGTGTTCTGCTGTGGGAGATCATGACCTACGGGGATCAGCCGTACCCAAACATTCTGTCCGCCGAGGAGCTCTATAGCTACCTGATTACGGGTCAGCGCATGGAGAAACCAGCAAAGTGCTCCCTAAACATCTACGTGGTAATGCGACAGTGCTGGCACTTTGAGTCCTGTGCACGTCCCACCTTCACGGAGCTTGTGGAGAGCTTCGACGCGATCCTGCAGCAGGCGAGCAGCAATCCAAACGACGCCTATCTCGACCTCTCCATGCCCATGTTGGAGACGCCGCCCTCATCGGGGGATGAGGACGATGGCTCCGACGCCGAAACATTCCGGGAGACCTCTCCGCTTAGATACCAGTATACCTATAAGTTTAATTAGTCCCTAGTCTAAGGAAACCAAGAAAGTCCAACGAGTCAACCAGATCCCATCAAAGCATCGCCATTCATCCCAGAAATTTGCCAAAGAAATTATCGCAGAAGCGGTGTTAAACTAACTTTGTTTCCGATTTCAGACATGTAACGTAACAAAGAACTCGCGATTTTGGCTTATGGACAAAGACTTAGTTAGCTTAACACCCTCATTATTTAACTCACTTCACATGTCTCTTTGTATATCAGTAATGTTCTGTTTGGAGTCTTTGGGATTTGTATATTTTATAATTTTTCATGTTGAGGCAATAAAAACGAATTTGTTTTAATACAAAGTTATTTTGTTATTAGGATACAAGTGTACCTATTTTGCAGTCTCTATAGCTTTCTGATTACGGGTCTCTGAACATCTACATGATAATGCTACAGTGCTGGCTAATAGACTCTAGTGCTACTTATTTTGAAGGCCTTTCAGGATAAATAAGGAGCAGTATACATACTTTTAAGTTCTAGGTAACTAAGCAGTTAGATACCATTTATTAATCGATAAGTAAACTCATCTCCTCATTCTTTCATTAATCAATGTGATTGCCCAAAAAAGTCGCAAAAACAGAGATAATTCAGTGCATGGTTTGTTATCTGCAAACAATACGACAACCTTTAACGCAGAACATCGTATAAGATTTTACGTTTATATATACAGAAGTCACCTCAAGTCACTGACCATTCCGCGACAAAATGTTCAGATTAACGTATGTCTGCCTTTGTTTAGTCGCTCTGAGTGATGGAATAAAATGTTTTGGCAATCCTTGGATGTTGCCCACTTTTAGACAGAACTTAAGGCTATTAAAAAAGGAATACAATCAGAGGCAAGATCGTCAGCATTTTCTCCTAGATTTACTACTCCAAGTACACAAACCTTTGCTTCATGAACAACTCATTGCAATGGGAAATGAACTCAACGAGGATCCGAAAGAATATAAAGAAGTAAGTGCGTAGAGAAGAAGTAACAATATATTTAATTATATGGTTTCTTACAGGGCACCTGGAGATATATAAAAGACTTTCATCAGCGTATTCAACAAAATCAAGTGCCACGCCCTTTTGTCATACTTAATCAGCTGGATGATGAAATGCCCCAGAACCTGTTGGGAATCTATCGTTTTTTGACCATGGCCAAGGATTGGTCTTCCTTTCAGCGAAACGCCTGCTATGCCAGGATACACTTTCATCCTTTGCTTTTCGTAAATGCCCTGCAGATGGCATTAAGTGACAGAGAGGAAACCAAAGATTTGCAAATGCCAGCCATGTATGAGGTACTACCACAGCTCTATTTCGAGAAGGAGGTGATCCTGGCGGCCCAGGAAATCGCCTGGCATCAGTTGACTCCCATCAGGATGGTCACGCCGAAACGAAGATGGAAGGATATCCTTTTGGGACATTTCAATCCCAGTCAACCTTGGACCCAAGAGGAACCCTTGCCTACGGATCCCCTGATCATTGATAATGAAAGGCAGTTGGCTCACCTAAGTCTGGACTTGGAACTTAACTTACACTGGAGCAATCTGATAAATCGCCTGGTTATAGCTATAGAAGAAGGAAAGGAGCGGATAAATGAGCCTATTATCATAGATGGCGATCGCTTGATGGCTTTTCGAGGATCCTTCGACGAAGACAACTATATAAATAATTTGGCAACGGGACCACATGACTCGCAATATTTTCTACACAACCTACATCAATTTGTGGCTGTCTTGACTATGGAAGATTTGGCAACAGGAGAGAAATCCTTGGATCTGATAGATCCACCCCTAGTGACAACCGGTGGCGTTCCTTATAAAGGTACCTCCTTAAATACCAAAGCTGTTAAACGCATCTTAGACTTGACCATAGAAGACCTGAAAATCCAAATTGACTTGGCTGTGAAACATAATAACCACTCTATGGGTAATTTATCCATAGCGGGACTAATAATAGCTACCAACTACCTTTATATTTGTCGCCAATTAAGTCTAGCTGTTAATGGACAATATATAAATCAACCGAACATGTTGGGCTTGTCGACGGCTAACCTTAGAGATCCCATCTATCGATCGATGCTTTTTCGCTTAAATGAAATTTTAAAGAGTTATAAACATCTGGATTTATCTAAAGTTGAAGAAGGAATGGTGTCCCCAAAAATAGTTAATATTAATGTGAGTCGCCTGGTGACTTATGAGGAAAAAGTTGACATAGATCTCATAAACTTAATTGACCAGCAACTGCTGCAGTCGCATCGAAATAATTTACAATTCCTGCGTCGCCATCTTGTAGCCAGGCAACGTCGTCTTAATCACGATCCATTTAGTATTAGTTTGGATATAATAGCTCCAGATGATATGACTCTTCAAACAAGGATGTTTTTAACCCTACCAAAACAATTGGGAACACGTTTACACCTGGACAGCTTTAAATGTTCTCTAAAAAAGGGAATACATCATTTTGAACGCCTGTTTCCATCAGCCAATACTGGACCCACTCTAAGCGAACTCTATGAGGCCGATTTCCCATTAACAGATGTGACAAGTTCCAGCCGGTTTCCCCCACATCTTTTATTGCCAAGGGGGACCAGAGATGGCCTCAAACTTCAATTACTTGTGGAACTCACTGCTTGGACTGGCTCGGAGCTGGAGTTTGATGGGGTGTCTGTCCCTGTCCTGGCCGAAACTCTGAAGGATGTGATAATCTTTCATCGCCAGGCCTGAAACTATTATGCGATTATACATGCTAAGTGCTTAAACTTCTTAATTGCTCATAGGAACGCACGATTATGAAGGAGAGGGTTCCATATCAATATAGTTTTCCAAGCACGCACGAATTCCTGATTATATACTCGTATGGTAATACGAATAAAATGATAACTAATCGCAGAAGAGTTAAAGCACTTATATATGTATATGTTCCTTCAAATTTTATAAAAAATAAAACTATTGCTTTTATATTATGTATTTATTTATTTAATTATTTTATTTAAGTTAAATAAAGAATATCTATTTAACCTTCCTACTTGATCATTTCTAATTAAGGCATACACAAACGCACAAGAATTTTAGTATCCTTTTTGTTGAAAATCAAATAAATGACTGACAAAATGATATACCAAGTAGAATGGGGATTTCACCGCCCCCAAAACAGAAACTTGAAAACGAAGGAAAACGGTTTATTATACGAATGCGATGACAACAAAAAGGCATAATAGTAAAATTAAATGTGTCTATTATGCCAGGCCAATACAATGCACACATAAAACCACACTCAAACCCAGCACAACCAAGTCCCATACAATCATAAATACACTGTGAAAAATATTTATGAAACTGCAATAAACCCAACACTGTTCTATTATCTAATTAATTACCTACTAAAACATTTGATTTATAGTTTTAATGTTTGAAGCCAGATTGATAAAGTGTTTTTCTGTTAGTCACCATTTTGACTAACAGAAAAACACTTTATCAATCTGGCTTCAAACATTAAAACTATAAATCAAATGTTTTAGTAGGTAATTAATTAGATAATAGAACAGTGTTGGGGTTTTAAGGCAGAGCTTAAGTTGAATAAATTTGTTTTTTAATTTTTTAATTAAAAAATTGGTAAAAGAAGTATATAGTTATTTCTTTCCGTGCAGGCGATGGGTACATTTGGCAGGCAAGAAACGTTTAAGGAAGGATGTCTTGCTTAGGCGGGTGCGAAGTGTTTGAAGTGGTGGAGGATGTGGATGTGGATGGGGATGTGGATGTGGATGGGGATGTGGCTGGTTTGTCACTGGCACATTCGCATAAAAACAAATGCACACAATACGACCACCAACAATCCCATTCAATTCCCCTAACAAAAAGCAGAGAAAAGCGAGACAGGAATCGTCATCAAGGAGCAGTCCTCATCCGTGGGTCCAGGCCGGGAAATGGAGTCCTGGGCGTGTTTGTTTCTAGATAAGCGCCATAATATGCACGTATTTTACGGCAACTTACACACAGCCCCGCCCACCAAATCACACCACCCAACTGAACGCCCATTCCGCGACGAAATTTTCTAAGAATGCGCAAATTTAAATGCGAATTGTTTTCACTTTGTTGCCAGCGACGCTTTGCCTAATTGACTTTGTGTGTGAGTGCTAGACTTCGTTTTTATCCACAGCCCCCAAAAAATATAATAAACGATAAAAAATGAACTGAATAGACGACAATCAGCATTCGCTTTTCTTGGCCTTTCTTTTCATTCTGTTTGCGCCTAATTTGCGTGTGGTTTATCAGAAGACGAAAAAACTGAAAGCCTCTTTCCCCACCAAAATCCCCACAATTAAAAAAGAAAAAGCGAAAAGTTGTTTCACACTTTAGGGCTTATTAATTTCGCAATTGTTAGGAACAAATTGAGTTTGGGATTTCGGGATGAGGCTTAGCTGGAATGCTTTTGGAATTCCGCTGACCCAACAGAGTAGGGCCATAAAAATGTATTTAAAATAATAAAAACCATGGAAATCCTTTAATTCCCTTAATCTATTTCAAGTTTACTGAAGTGTTATTAATTTTAAAATATTACAACTTTCAAGATATTATATTGGTAATTTTAAAAAATACCTTTGGACAAAAATAATGGTTTGAAAACGGAATATTTTAATCTTTATTAAACTTTATTTTTTCTTGCCTGTTCTTGATTTAGTTTTTCCTCTGGTATTTTTTCCGCTTTCTCTGCCGTAAAATCTCGGTTGTGATAAGTGAAAGTCAAGCTTAAAGGCCATTTCCATTCTTGTGGCATTCCTCGGGTATTGTATTTCATTTCCGTTTTCATTATTATTTGTGGCCGTCCGACTTTGACTCCAATTCCGATTCCCAGTGGCTGTTCACGCCCCCATTCTGTTGTTGTTGTCTCCGCTGCCCCTTTTTTTTTTATTATCGCACCAGTCTTGGCCTTCTTTTCTTGGCTTTTTGTGGGGGCGGACGAGGAGGAGCACAAGAACAACGTCGACGACGATGGCAACTTCCTGCTATCGTGCTAATTTCCGTTTCTTTATCTTGACACAATGGTGCGCATTAAAAGCACGTTGGGGGAGGGGGTTTTGTCCGGGGCAGGACGAACTTCACAACTAAGGGCGGTTTATGTCGAAGGGAGCTGAGGACATCCCCCAAAATCAGCTGCAGCTATGACCGCTGCGCTTTTATTTCCGCCCCGTTCTAAGTGGGGATGTACTTGGCCAAGAATATGGCGATATGATGTATTGACGTTAAGGGAACTGCAGTTTGGCCATAAATACTTGACTAAAAATCCACTTTGATAAGGTTTAAAAATATTTTATTCCATATTTGTAGTATTTTTAGTTATATTGGTACATTTTAGAGAATATTAGTAACAATGCTATATAATAAAAAATGTATTTTCTTCCAATTTTAGATCATCTTAGTTTTGAAACCGGAATCCCGAATCGCAAAGCTACTTGTCTAGAATTTTAAGATGTGTTTTGATTACTTATATAGTCTCTTGATGGTACTATCATTCTTATTATGTATAACTACCAAACAACACTAAATTAAATATCTAAATATTTGTCCAGCAGATTGGTCATCTTAAGAAAATATAAATAAGTTCTCTATAGGATTACTCGTTCCAGTAAAATTCTCATCTTACCCCTACCTTTCTTCAAACATTTTTGTGTAGCCATATTAGCCGCCATTCTTGTTTTGGCTTTGTCAACACAGCATTGAAACCCCAAATGAAGGAGCCATTTGAATTGGACTGATAGTCCCCATTTTTGGGGTGGCTTTAGGAGGCCTTGAGCTCTCTCCCCTCCCCCCATTCCCTTTCTCTTTCCCCCTGATTTGCTGTCCCACTCTTCAGCCAGAAATTTGCATTCAGCAACATGAAGAAAATATTGATAAATGCCCGCCATTAAACGCGATTAACAATTTGAATTATGTGGCAAAGCCAAATTTTATTGCCAACACAAGCAGCCACAACAAAAATTCTATGGCCAAACAAATGGCATCATTATTAAAATATGTATAAATGTGTGTGTGCCTACACCGACCATAATTTCCATAGATTATTTAAGCGCGAAGTATAGACGCGTATTTAAAACAACATTTTGGTCGACATTTTTTTTTTATTATTTAGGTAGGCACGTTCAGAATTTGTGAATGCAATTGCGCGAAAGCGAAAATGATTGGCAATTGTTTGGGTTACCATTCAGTTCCACTTTTTGGGCAACAAAAGCCTTTGGTGACTTAATGCAATTTTAGTCTAAACAGTTGCCATCAAAATTTTCAATGAATTGCATCAATTGCCGGTCCATTGTTGGTGGTCCCTCAATACGATTATTTTTTTTTTTTGTATATCCTCCCACCGCCCTCTGTTTGCAATCGAGTGGGCGTGGCACACTGCACACACGACCCAATAGAGTGGGCGGTTGGGCGGTGAAGGGCGGTTTGGGTAATAAAATAATTGCAGCGCACGTGTCAAAAATATTCAAAAAGGCTTAAGAGGGATTGTCCTGGGGTGTTGGTATTCTGGTGGAGGGATTTCCTGGTCCTGCAGTGCAGCATGAAGCGCTTTTTCCTTGGTGGACCCATCATATTTGTATTATTCCTTTTCCCTTTTTTTTGTTGTGTTGTGTCCAACTGATTGCATAAATTGTTGTGGAATTTTATCAAGTTGATGGAAGAAGTCTTTTTATAAAGGGTGAGTGGGCGGACGGCAATGCGGTTAGACTGTGAGACTTTTGTTTTCGGTGGGAACTGGACTTCTTGGTATAGGAAGTGTATTATATCAGTCCTTTCGTTGCTTTTAAACAAAAAAACAAGATATGATTGTTTTTGACATTTAATTTTTAAACTTAACTTATCTTATTAATTTAAATTTAATTTTAAATTGTGTATAATCGCATTATTTTTAAAAATATAAAAAAGTGTGTGTCTTAATCCCAAAATATTTTTTTGAAAATGTTTTCATAACACTGAAAATTTGGAACTACGCAATACTAAATCAAGAAAATTATTTAAATTTATTTTTTTTAAGTCTACAGACCAAGCCATAAACCGCAGCCTTTATTAGTTAGTTAATATTTTCTTAGATAATCTTAAAAAATTTTAGAAATGGTTTTTGATGCCCCATTACAACTTTTAAAGATAGAATTCAAAAAAAGCATTTTACTAATCTCTAATATTTAGTAATTGGCTCAAGGACCGATTCTTAAATAAATTAAAAAAAAAATTTTACTAATCCTTATTTCTGGAAAATATGTAAAAGAGTATAGAGTTTTCGTGGTAAGTTAAAAAAAAACCAGATAGTGGCTTTTTTGTGTGCGTGTCGACGGCTTGGAATTTGTTTTGATTTGCAACAAATTTGCTTTGGCATTGTGAGTTTTTCTCTGTCTCTGGGCAGAGCGTTTTATTGCTTTTCACTGTCGCCTCTGGGTTCTCCGTAGATCGTGGGTGGTGAGATATAGGGGATAAAGCCGAGCGGATTGGCTGGGGTGGGAAGTCCTCGGGCCGGGTATTGTTTACATTGTTGTGGTGTGAATAGCAAATAAGCCGCAACCAATTCCAGCAAATCCCATTTTTATAGCATACTTTGACGCTTCTCTTTACCCTTAACACTAACCACATAGAGATCCAAAATCCCCCCAACCCATAAATACATTCTAATTGCAGCCCACATAGCCAACGCAGCATAAATTGTATTTCCACATTTTCACACCTCATTAGTTGGCAAAATCACAAAACCCATCTGTGGCTCTGGAAAAGGTACACGTAAATTGTAAAAAATAAAAATTAAATAGAAATTCTGGGTAAAATGCATTTACCGCTGCAATCTGTGGCCACAAAATCAATTTGCGTTTAAAATACATCCAACCGATAAGGAAAATGGAAAAGTGCGGCAATATAAATTAAATGGCTTTCGTGTCTGTGGCTGCGAATTGATTGATTTTGCTGTGACAGCAACAGTAATTGAAAATATTTGTTGTTAACTATTAGTTTGTCATTGGAATGTGTCAAGTCAAAGGGGGTAGAGCTCTCCCCCAAATCATCATCCGCACCTGTGTCCGCATCCCTTCCGGTTCTCTTAATCTCTTCATCATCTCACAGGATCCGGATCTTCCTGTTATGCTAAGATGGTACTTTTTTCTGGGATACGACTTTTAAATACCGTAGCTATAATATAAGTTGTATATAATAATGAAATGGCTTTTATAGCATATAATATAGCATATTCAATATTATACTAATATTAAATGGCATTTTGAATATGTTAAATAGACCTTAGGGTTCTAATGACTATCATATATTGGGACGATAAGGTTATTTTATTATATATTTTAATGTTATATTTTTGTAAGAACTAATGGTCATGGTAGTATCTAGTCCCATCCTTAATACCCTAAATTCCTGTGGGTATTAAAATGTCCTGCTCGTCTCAATGTAAACATTTTTTTAATCCCACTCGAAGGAAAGCCTCCAGTAAGAACTCCTTCCCTCCTGCGCTTATCAAGCGATGCGCCAAAGCGTGTCAGTTAAGATGGAATATAGTGGGTGGTTAGGGGGGCTTTGAAGCGTTGAGATGGGTGTCTTTCAATCACACAAAAGCCAGAGAAGAGAAAAAATCCTTTTGACAATGCAATGCATGAATGTATTTTCTTTACGCCGGTTCCTCGTTTTTTTTCTACCTTCATTTTAATTCACAAACAAATTGAATAGACTAGAGAGAGCGAGAAGAATACGAGGCGATTGCCACGTAGCCATAGATCTCACCTATACAGTATGGCCGTTTATATTCAGAATACATTTTTCAGAAGCAATTGGTCTATTATCAGTGGCGTAGGCAGGGTTATTTTAAAAGGGAATGTCTTGAGAAAATGTATATTTATATTTCAGTAATAATAGTTGTTTTACTACCTACTTAATGTTTCCAATTTTAATATGATATAGGGGTGATTAATATAAGCACTCCTTAAAAAGTAGGCCGTAAAAAATATGTGTGCCTAATGTACTCTGGAAAATAATTTCAAAAAACTTACAATTTATGATTGTTGGATTTAGTTTAGCTCCATAGAACCCCCTTGGGCGCCTCTGATCCCACCACGCCCCCTTCCACGCCCTGCTCCATTAGCCTTTGTGTATGTTTAGGTTGTCGCGCGTATATCACATTTCCGTTTGTTAGCAATTTTTTGTCGTGTACATCTCTGCATGAATAGCGAAAAGTTTTCTGCTCAACTTGATAGCCTCCCAACCAGAGGCAGCGTGTAAAAATGTTTATTGTATATTTTTGAATGCCTTTCGTGGGAGTGGGAAGGAAGGGTTTTGGCCCAAGTTGATTTGGAAACAGCTCACGCCTCCACCCTTCCGTCCAATATTTTCCACACGTCTACCCAGGAAAGGTGGCCAAAGCAAAAAGGCTCGAATTGATTTGGCCCACATCTAGTCGGTTGGTGTTCTTAATAATTTGTATATGCTACAAAGGTTGGGGGTGGTCACTTGCTATATTGATGTCTTTTTAATTTGCTATCTTTGATTTATTTCCCATTGGTTAAACATACACTTATGATTAATCAAGCTATTTTTGTTAAATATAAATGATTCCATTACTTTTGGTTAACCTTAAACTAAATTTAATGTATTTACTTTTTTGAACCTTTTTATTTGTACAAATGTTCTTGTTTCTATAAAAGTTGAATAAATATGCCTCCGTTTGAAAGTAACTTCTCGGTAAAAATCTTTGAAAAGAATTTATCAGTAAATGACGGAAAACCCTTCACTTTTCCATTCTTCAAAACTACCAAAAAGAGTCCAGTTAATTTCTCTCACCACTCAAGCGAATTTTTGCAGATTGTAGCAGGTCCCCCATTGCCTTTCTCCACTAGAAAGCTCAACTAACTGCGAAATTGTTTGGCAACCACAAAAAGAACTGACGGAGAAAGGACCATCAGAGAACACGGCACAGATAAGACCGCCAACTTGTTTGCTTAATAAATAAACTTTATATTCATAACTGAAAAAGTTTCGCCAGATGCCTCCCGCCATTTCCCTTGGCGAAACAAACGTGGCCGCTAATTTGCGTGCCAAAAACTTTTGCCGCTGAATAGTATGCTATGAAATTTCGCCAAATTCAGGAGGAGTTCGTAGGCGCGGCAAAACTACGCGACGGCATTTCCGTTGCCAGAGCGCCAAGGCAGAACATAAATTATATGAGCATTTCCGCATCAAGAGCACTCAGCAAAAACACAGAAATTTAGGTAATATTATAAGGAAGATATGAAATATTTTTCAAAGTAGGTTTTAAAAACATACTATCGAGTTCTGACAACTTCGTTTTTTTTTATTTTTGAAACTTTTTGTGGTTTTAAGTATTTGTAAATTGTTTTTTTGGGGACTTCCATAGAAAAAAATGTATAATATTGCTAGACAGATGTTTTACTTTGCTAAATATAAGACCACTTCAAAAATTATTTTCAAAAATATTTCAGATCCGGTATAAATAAAATCTTTTGCAATAAATCTTAGCAAAAACTGAAACGAGGTCTATATACTTCTCTTATATTTATGAAACTTAGGTACTTATATATGAAGTTATATTTTTTTTGTCTTTTCTAATATCTAAACCTTTCAAGATTTCGTCGCTTTAAAAATTATGTAAGTACTATAATAATAACACTTTGGTAAAATCTATAAGATATATTTTTGTAGTGTCCTATTCTGGCTTTTCTCAAGACGCTATCTTCGCCGCAGCAAGGGGCGCTTGCTAATCACAAAAGTTTTCGGTTTTAAGCCACCTTCAGTTCTGACCCGGGAGATGAAGGAAAAAGGGGGAAAGGGGCCGATAAACTTACGGGTTAAATACCCTTTGGCCCCACACAGCCTCAGTCTGATTAACAAGACATAATTACTTTCGCATTAAGCGGCTGCCTAATAGCTCGTGTAATTCCCCAACTGCCAGAAACCTCTAATCAGCTCATCAGACACAACAAACTAAAGAAAACAACATTTTAAATTTCAAATTACAAAATACAAAAAAGGCGCAGCAACAACGGTGGCAGCAAAATGAAATGAAATGTACGGCAAAACCACTCGAAGATAATGAAAGTGCATTGAGGCGGGAAAAGTCGGGAAAACAGTATCAGGTCGAGTGCGAACATTTTTCCATTATGCAACGTGCCACATTCTTTGGCATTCGACGAGGTAGACCAGGAAAACAAAAAAAAGTGATGAACTTAAAAATATCCTTCTCTAGTTCAAGTTTTTAAAATCAACACTATGAAAATTAAACACTGTGAAGATGACCCTTATAAAATGTAAATGATAACTCATAATGAAAATACGAGTTATTATTAGTATTTATTTTTTTATTTTTATCATCTGGGCATCTTTCGAATATTTTTATTGGAAAAATCCTTTATAAGCGCTACCCTTAAAATCCAATAATTTATTTATGGTTTTTTGTTTCTTTTATATTATTATATATATTATATATATTATACATAATTTCAATTAGTTAATGACAGAAATTACATCACAATAACAAGTCTTTTTCTGGAACCCTTATATTATAAATACTAAAAATAATACCAAAAATGGAATCTTAAAAAAAAAATGTAATATAAATGTAAAATCTTGTCGAAATATTGTAATACTTTGGATTACTTAGCATATATTTTGATGTTACCCCTATAAAAAACAAATCCCACAGGGTATTACCTCAGGTGTGAGAGAAAGGCAACCTGGAAAAATGCAACGTTTAACCGCCTGAGGTGAAATGTCTGCCGTTCCTTGGTTGGTCGACCTCCAACCTGCCCTCCATTCCCCAGGACCCTCTTCTATATCCCGTTCTGATGAGAAAAAGCTTCTATAGCCGACACATATATAGAGGGTTAAAAGCCAGAGCCTTTTGGACCCGAGCCAGCCAGTGACAACGTGAGCTCGACAACGGAAAGTGTGATTATATTTTCATTTTCAATTTTTTACGGCCAATTAATTTGACAATTGACGCTTCGCTGGGCGTCTGCGCCATGGCAGATATATATCTGGGGATCTGTGTATATATCCCCGGCGTTGTTGCAAATTGAGTTGTGTGGCAAGAATAAGAAAAGTCTATTATAGTCCCAGGATGGGTTGCCTGCCAGCTATTTGGTCGCTGCATTGTCTGGCCATCCTTGTTCTGTGGGCGGCCATTGTTTGGGGGCGTGGCTGCTATCTTTAATCCCTACCAGCTCCTGCCCCCCTTTTTTCCATACCCCGCCATTCCCCGATGGACATGCAATTTGCATTGAAATTGTTTTTCGAAATTAGAAAAGCCAGTCAGGTGAAACCGAGAGGGTGGGCATGATGAGGTGTGATAAAACGATAAAACCATCTTGTGGGGGAAAATCGAGAAAAGTGACAATTTCAATAAGGACCAAATTGGAGTTTTTGGGAGGGCCATTAATGATGAAAGGTAGTACCTTTATGCCTAAAATGTTTCCGTTGAGGTACCAAACTTGCTCAAGAAATAAATCCACACAATACATGAACATTCCGTAATAAGCTGCTCGACAATATAATGAAAATTTCTTTAAAGAGAATCCTAATACCTCAGGTATACTAAAATTCAATAAAAACATAGGTATTTAATGCTTGTTTGCATTTCTTGCAAAGATTTTAATTACAAATATAGATAAATGGATTACAAAGAGTATTTAACATTTGGCTATTGTAAATTGCTTTAGGTTCGATAGACTTAAACTAGGGTTCGTAAAGGGTTTTCCAGATGGGTCCATGGCAAAGCGGATGGTCTGACGTTCGGTTGAAACATCCTGGTTGGGGAATTAGTTCTCCTGGACGATGGTCACATCCTGGAGCAGGACATTGGGCAGCTGCAAGAGCTCCTGCTCGTTGCGAATGGGGCGGTCAAGGGGGAAGCCCAAGGGGCGGATGTCCTGCAGGGAGGCGGATCCAATGCCAATGCTGATGGAAGGAACGATCTCCTGCACCTCCTGTTCCACCAGAGGAGAGACGACCACCAGGAGTTGCATGGGCAGACCCTGGGGCCTTCCACGGGGAAGCAGCAAGTGCTGGGGGAAGCGTCCGTTCTCGCCAACCAACTCTTGGATGCCGCCCATAACCAGCTGCTGTTGACCCTTCAATTGTGTCATCACCTGGCGGTAGATCTCTCCCAGGGGCGTCACATCGTTCTTGGTCCAGGGGATATCGATGGACCTCAGCTGGACCCGGTTGCGTCCATTCTCCAGCTGCACATTGATGGCATCCAGGAGGACAAAGTCACGGCGGCGCTGCTCCAAAGAAACACCCTGCCTGCCCTGTTGATCTTCGCCGGGTCCAAGGAAGACGCGAACTATGGCATCCCGATCCTCATCCGATGTAATCTCCAGGTCAATGGTGAAGTCCTTGTTGTTGAGGCGTCGCTGGCGTCCCACAATCTCTTGGTGGACTCCCTGAATCTGCTGGCGTCCCAAAATCCCTTGCTGGACTCCCTGAATCTGCTGCTGCTGCTGCTCCACCAAGTTGCTAAGATCCAGATCGTTCTCCTCAATACGAGTGCGCAGCTTGTCCACGCGGACATCGTTGATGGTAACACCGCGCATCTGCAGCTGCTCCTGGCGGTAGGCTCCAAGGATCTGCTCCCGCTGCTGGTCCACGATCTTCACAATCCGGCGGAGAGTGTACTGCACGACGGGATTACTGAGACGGATGCCCAGGCCGGTACGATCGATCTGCTGGCCACTGTACTTGTTGTCCTGGACCACCTGACGGATGATGTTGATGATGCCCACCTGGCCAAGGCGACCGAGCAGGACGTCGGCAATCAGGGTCTCCACCTGGCGCTGATCCTCCACTTGGCCACGCAGCGAGTTGACATTAACCTGGTTCACCACCTGAGCAATAACCTGCTGGAGTTGCTGCTCAATCTGGCCAATCTGTCCAAGGATCTCACGGTTGCGCTGGGAATCGATGCGGATTTGGTTCAGGCGGAGGTTGTATCTCTGAGTTTGTGTCAGGCGGGGGTTGTTGAGCAACTGCTGCTGCTGCTGCTGAGTCTGGTCGATCGTCTCACCCTGGGAGATGCTCTCCTGGTTGAGGCGGGCAACCAGCTGGCGGAGATTGTGCAGGATGATCTCGCCACGACGGCTGTTCTGCTGGCGGAGATTGGTCAGGCTGCGGCGGCTTCGAAGTCCCTGGCGACGCTCCACAACCTCATCATCATCATCATCATCGTTGTCATCATCATCGTCGTCATTGTTGTTTTGCTGCTTCTGCAGACGGTTCCTCTGAAGCATCTCAAGGATCTCTTCGTCGGTCATCTGGGTCAAGCGGTTATCGCTGCGGATGAGCTTCAGAATGTCCTCGTCCTGGATGAGACGATCGCCCATGACACGGCGACCCTCGCCAATGGAGCCGATTCTGCGGGGGGTAATCCTCTGCTGCTGCTGTTGCTGCTGCTGCTCCTGCTGCTGCTCGATGTCCTGGTTTAGGCGACGCCTGTTGATGTGCACCAAGCGGTCATCATCGCGCTCCACGCTCTCCAATTGATCGGCATAGCTTTGACCCTGTTGTTGGACACCCAAGCGACGACCTTGTTTCTGGGTCTGGATCTGGTACTGGTCCTGGTATTGGTCCTGGTCCTGGTCATCCTGGAGTCCCAACATCTGGCGCTGACGCTTCATCTGCCAGTCGTTCATCTGACGCACCTCATCCAGCTGACCCACTCGGCGACCCTCACTAAGGCGACCTCCCAAACCAAAGAATCGCTGGCGACCAGTCTGCTGATACTGCTGCTGATTCTGCTGCTGCTCCTGTTGGATGGCATTCAAGCGGCGGCGGCTCACATGGAGCAGACGGTCACTGTTCACACTCACGGTGGGTAGGTCATTGGTACCGCCAATGCCGAGACCCCCTTGGCTGATGCCACGCTGCAGTTGGACACGACCCATGCGGATATCATCATCATCATCGTCATCGTTGTCGTTGTCCTCATCCCGGCGGAGAAGCTGCTGGAAACGCTGCCTCTGGCTGCCATAGATGTTCTGACCCTGTTCCTGGTTCTGCTGCTCCTGGAGGCGGCGACGGTTCACATGGAGCAGACGTCCAGTGTTCACATCCTGACCCAGCTCCCCCTGCCTGGTGTTCCACTGCGACTGGCCAATCCATTGATCCTCATCATCTTGCTGGCTGTTGATCAATTGGTTACGTCCTTGCACATTGCTGATGCGTTGCTGTTGCTCCTCCTGCGAATCATCCTCCAGCAGGGCCAATTCCTGGATGAGATTCTGGACCAGGTTGGTCAGCTCAATGTCGTCGGTTAGCAGAGAGGTGCCCTCGATCTGTCCCTGGTTCTCGGCACGGATTACCACTCGCTTCTGGCCCACAACATTCAGGCGATTCTGCTGCTGCTGCTGCCTCAGAAGAGCCATCTGCATGTTAATCTGCCGCCAGGGCATGAGGATGTTCATCATGGGATTCATGGTGTTCTGGCGCAGACCCACAATGTCCATGAGCGTGGGACGCTGAGTTTGCTCCTTGAGGACTCCACGAACCTGTTCAATGACCTCCTCATCCAGATAGAGTTCGGGGAGCAGTTCCTGTACGGCGGGCACAATCAGGTTGCGAGTGTCCTCTCGATCACGAATGGCCAGAGCCAAGGCATTGACCAGCAGGACGGGATTGATGTTCCGGCGCAGGTAGACCACATTCCGGCGCAGGGTATCGAAGTCCTGGGCGCGAACCAGCAGGCGGTAAATGCCACGCAGCTGCTGCACATCCTCCAGACGACCCACCGAGTACACCTGGTGCTCGTCCAGGAGGCGACGCTGGCGATCCAGATCGATGACGCGCTGCATCACCACATCGATGCCGCCGCGATACCGCTGGCTGTCCACAATCAGACCCTGGTCCAGTTGGATAAGATCACTCTGCTGCAAAGGCTGTTGGATGTTCTGAACGATGTCCAGGATGAACTTCTGGCGCTGCAGATCCTCCAAGGACATGCGATCTGTTAGGGAGAGTGACAAACTCATAAAGAAATCCTTACTTTTTGGTGTAAACACTTTACCAATACCCTGAACCCCATAGGGATTCACGGTTATCCTTCCAGCAGCCACAAGAGCGGCCGAAAAGGCCATCAACAGCAGGATTCTGTTCATCTTGCTGATCACTTATCACTGATCACTTGATAAACTGGGGGATTGTAGGACTGGAGAACTCTGGAGGATTTAGCTTGCTAAAACACAGACCAGCAGGCAACTGCATTTTTCTTTGAGTTCGCTGCAGCTTTTATACCCTAAAAGTTCCTATCATCCTATAGGATGCATCGCATAGGCCTATCGCTTGACTTTCGATTGGGTTGAATGCCTTTCAGAGAGGGCGAAAATATGTTTATCAGTCTGCTGAAAAGCGCTCACTCATTATGCAGCTAAGAATGTATTCTCATAGATTGTTCCCGAAATCGGTGGGGCCACTTGAGAATCGGACTAAATCGGGCACGTAACTCCGGTTGGTTTCTGTTTGTCAGTCGACCTATCTTAATTGGTTCATTGATCTGCGATTCTGCAAGCCACCACCTGATCTTCTGACTTTTGTTTGCCATATGTGTTTGCTGGCAATTTTGATTGGCATATTTTTAGAACAAACAATGTGTAAGCTGCAGTTGCAATAGGTAGCGAAATTAGAAACTAAATTTTGGTTTATAAAAAAATGAATGGATTTCATCATAAAAATTCCATTGCTGATAAGGACAAGGAAGACTATATTTGAGCATGGAAGAATTCTGCTTCCAGCTGATAAGAAAGACTTTATGAAATTGTTTATGTACAAAACAATTAGCATATTTCAAGTACTGGTGACCTGTTTGACTAATTAGTATATTAATATTGCTAATCATGCAGCTAATTTGTTTGCCCCATGTTTTGCTAATTGTATGTTTAATGATATTTATTTAGAAATTTTAAAACGGTTGAAAGCTCTACATACAAAAAGATTTCCCCTGAAATTTTAATAATTTAGATTCAAGATTGTTTTTATAATTAAAGAAATTATGTCTCTTCTTAAGTAAATATACTGGTATTATAAAACATTGTTTTTAAGGAGAGATAATTTTTTTAATTTGTAAAAAATTCTGGTCTCTCCGGATCCTATCTAAAAATTCTAAAATAAATTCTTCAAATTCCCATGTAAATAGACATCAAGTGCAACCAAAAGGGGAATCGAATGCAGAGTGTGAGCCCCAAAATGAAGGCCACGTAGCATTTGGCAGCGGCATTGTTCGTGTGAGTGAGTGATTGGCGATTGTGAAAGGATAAAGGATTGCTGTGGGTGGGTGAGCAATGCGGCGAGTCGATGCAATTTTTCTATTCACATTTAAATTGGCAATTCGTTTGTCCGTGGCTTTTGTGTTCGCCAAACGATTTTTGTTGCCTTTTTTCGGTTGTCTGCGCTGCGACAATTTTGCAACGTGCCTGGCATGCAACGGAAGTGAAAAGCGCTACGTGGGTGGCCATAGCTTAGATCTTCCTAGGGATGTACTATATCGCAAAGAAAGTGAGGGTTCGATTCATCGATAGTAGTCTTGAAGAGGTAATAACGTTTGCATTTTAATGATATTTAAAATTATCAATAAATTGGGAAAGGTCTTATGACATTTGCAGTATTTTTGGCTTAGGGGTCAAGAGCTCAACAAGCTTATTATCAAAAATCAAGCAAGTGTCATAAGGCCCAGATTGTTTACTTCTCAACAAGATAGATAGAACTCGAATAATAAATACGTTTGAATTAAATATATTTTTTATATCCCCTTTCAAATAAAATATATCATCTTGACATATTAATTCCTGTGCCTATTAACCTTAAATATAGATATGTAAATGATAAATGAGCATTTTGGCCATCCCTATCTTGGCCTGAATGTAATCATTGTTGCTGCTGCTGCCCTGCTGCCTTTTTCTAATGTAATTGCAATTGTTTGGCAGCTCCGGCTTCGGGAATTCAGGCTTTAGCTTTCAGCTTTTACTGCCAGCAAATGGGCAGTAAAACCAACTTTGATTTGCCTCTGCTGCACTTTACACGCGCTTTTTTCCAACTTGACATTTTTATGCATGCCAAGCGCATTTGTGATGATTAATTGCTTCTTTATGCCGCTCGCCCCTTGCTGCATGTTCAGCAATTATGCAGCTACAATTTCGCATTAATTGCTCCTTTGTGCCGCAGGGGTGTCCTTTTTGCACCCACTGTCCCTGTGCCTGGCCTGAAAAAACATTCCGGCATTGTGAGTTGCTGCATTTACGGCGGAGTCGACTGCTGCCTCTCGGTTTAATTGCTCCCGGCCTCGGACATTGACTGGAATGCGCTTTATGCTCATAGTAATGCCATTGCCACTTGTGCATTGGACTTCCCCGTTTTTATCCATGGAAAAGTTACATTATGGACACCCGGGGTTTTTACTGTCTGACCTCGATTTCCGCTTGAAAAAAATGAAATTCATCCTTTTTTTGATCAACCCGTAAAATTCCTTCCTCGATGTTCGTATTCATCATATTTTGAAATTGCAATTATCCGTTCATTACACCCAGATCTGCTGTTTCCAAGCGTTTCGCTGAGGCAATTGCAAGATTTGTAGGCTATCAAAGTATGACCAAGCAGTTTACCTATTGGCTTCTTATCACGGTCCGCAGTTCACCTTTTGAAAAACAGCGCTTGCTTACAGGGAGTACTAACTAAGGTGATTTGTTAAGTTAAAGAATATTAAACCTAAAATAAAAGAAACAAAATGAAAACAGATCCAATAACCCAAATTATGGAATATAAAAGTGCAGCCTTGGGTCCCATTTTGGAAACCATTCTGGAAAATCTAACATGAAAATAGGCTAAAATTTTGACCCTCTTATAAAAGAACTATTTGAATGCAGAATATTAGAGAATTCAACCACAAGTTCATAGAGGTATCCCATGTCTAAATCGGGATCCAATTACCCAAGTTATGAAATTTAGAACTGCAGTTTTGGGTCCCATTCTGGAGACCATTAGAAATACGAAAAAATCGAACATGAAAATGGGCTAAAATTTGGACCCTTCTATAAAAGAACAATTTGACTGCAGTATATTAGAGAATTCAACCACGAATTCATAGAGGTATCCCACGTCTAAATCGGGATTCAATTACCGAAGTTATGAAATTTGGAACTGCAGTTTTGGGTCCCATTCTGGAGACCATTGGAAATACGAAAAAATCGAACATGAAAATGGGCTAAAATTTGGACCCTCCTACAAAAGAACAATTTAAATGCAGTATGTTAGAGAATTTCACCACAAATTCATAGAAGTATCCCACGTCTAAATCGGGATCCAATTACCGAAGTTATGAAATTTGGAACTGCAGTTTTGGGTCCCATTCTGGAGACCATTGGAAATACGAAAAAATCTAACATGAAAATGGGCTAAAATTTTGACCCTCCTATAAAAGAAATATTTGAATGCAGAATATTAGAGAATTCAACCACAAATTCATCGAAGTATCACACTTTAAAATCGGGGTCCAATTACCCAAGTTATGGATTATAGAAGTTATAGAAGCTATCAGTACAAACATTTTCAAGTGATTGTGTATATGAGTAAACAGTTCAAGTGGTTTATTATTATAGAGGCAAAACCGATAAGTATCCTATAATTAGGTGAACAACATGTTATAAATTAATTAAATTATTCTTCTTATTATATTGTGATAAATTTTAGTACACAGTGAAGGAGAATCATTGAATTTTTCATTTAATTAAGAATTGCCACCGCTCAATATATATAACTCCCCTTTGAATTTGGGCATCGCAAACCCTCTTCAAGAAACACCGAGTGATAAGCTGTAGAGAATAGACAACACATCCTTGCCTCGAACGCCAGTTGTCCTTGATATCCCGTTGAAGTCTGAGCCAAGTCAAGTCGAAGTGGTGGATGTTTCTGGCTTTTTTCTGGGTTCCAGATTCTAGGTTTCGGGACTCGGTTTGGGTTTCGCTTTTTGGCTTTGTCGTCGCTCGCTTTGACTTAAATGCGATTTAATGCCTTTTTTGTTTGTCTTCCATGCGTCGGAAATCCGTTCGACGAGCTGTGGGCGTGATAAACCACATCCTCCCTTTTGCCACCCACCTCCGCCCACTTTCTGGGCTGCTAATTTGCTTGGCGTTGTTTTTTTTTATGTCTCAACTTTGCCTTGCCGTCTTAATCTTATATCCTTTTCGCGTTTTCCTTTTTTTCGGCTGGCTTGGCATTAAAAATATTGTGCGTCCTTTGTTGGGCTGATAAAACTGCTTACAAATGCTTAAAAAATTAAAATTTATTACATGCGATTAAGTTGGTTACGAAGGCCTCTCGACCTTTTAGAGTGGAATGGCCTAAAAAATGCAAATGGAATGTCATCGCTTTGGCGCTTCAACATATTTCCGGGCATAACTTCTTCGTTTTTTTTTTCATTTGGACATTGGCCAATTGATTCATGGCCACACAATATCCTTTGCGTAATGGTCTTTCTGGGCCACCTTAAACAGTCAGACGTCAGCAAAATGAAATGGAATGTGAATGGTGGCCCGGAATGAAAGAAAAAGTACAGCAAATAAATATAAATATAGTAATAATGAAGCATTGGGCGAAAAAGAAGAAGAAAAGCCAAAGTCTGCTGCCAAAAGAAAATATTTCTTTTTATCACAACGGATGTGAGTGTGCCAGGACTGAAATAGCAAAGGATGGTGGAAGGACAGGAGATGGAGGTGGGGTTGGGGTTGGGTTTGGGATGTGGAAGTGGTGATAGAGTCTGGGGGCTGGGGTTACCTCCGCCAGCATCCTGTCAAATAAAACAAAAAATTCAACGCCTTGAGTAGTGAGATTCTAGTACTTGGTTCGGTTGAATGGTGAAAGGAAGAGCATAGTATTCGCTGTTTTTTCGGTTACACCGATAAAAAATCTACTAATCTCAACGTGTAAAAAAATTCAATAATAACAATGTGATCCTTTTTGGTATTCTTGTATAAAAATGAATTTGAATTTTTTAATGTTAGGTTATGAAGAATCCGACATATATAGAATAAGTTGTATAGGCATACCCACCCACTATCCTAATTATCATAAAGTAGTTGGTAATTTAACTATATCACCTTATTTACACTTTAAGTTAGAAAAGTTCTAGTTCTTCTAGTTGAAATTCATCTGTATTTAAGTTGATATAATTTATGGCTGTGTATTTTTGTCACCACAATTCCGAGAGTTCTCAAACCCCCTTTCTATACACTTCCTTCACACAAAGCAATTCAAACAAACTTTTATTTCACACGTTTTTCGCTCTGCTATTTTTCTCCCTCACTGACTGCTTTCAATGTTTTTATTTGTCTTGAAACAAGTGAGTATAGCGAGATGATACTGATGATCGGAGTTCGGAGGTGAAGGGTCGCACGTGCTGCGCGTGTCTGTTAGTTTTGATAGCCAGTTGACTTTGCTTCTGGATCCCACCCAAGCAGTTGACCCGTTAAATTTCTTGATAATTGCTACATTAGATTTCTGAGTTTTTGGGGTGGGAGATAAATTTTGAATTATATTTTTGACTTAAAAGAAATTTTCTATTTAAGAAATTTTAATTAATATACCTTACCAATTTCAGTGAAGAACATTTATAATACCATCAAATAGGTCAAAGACTCTTAAAAATGGAAAGAAATGCCAAATACATTAAAAAAGTATGCATGATGATTAGTAAAAACCTTTTACTAATATCTCAATAGAAAACTTCCTAACTAAACGCTTACTTTTTCCAAATAAAATCCATTATACTTTTAGGGGCTGTCTTTAAAAGTCAATTTAATTCAATTATTACCTCGTGATCTCCACAGCATCTCGGCAATTTGTAAGTTCCCACAGTCCAGCAACTTCATGGATTGCCCTCTTGGGGGTTGCTCACTTTCCCCTCACAATTTCATTGGGCAAATATTGTTGTAGCATTTCGTAGAGTTTCGCACAAGTGATTTTCGGACTGAATGGAAGCTGCTGCCAGCTCTTTTGTCTGTGTTTAGGTGAGGTCAAAATGCAAACATTAAATGCTTATTCAAGTTCGAGTCTGTGACTGTTTCTGTGAATAGGGCCAGGACACTATAAAAACGACCTTGCGGGCAACAAAAGGCACAAGGCACCACGCCACGATGTCTGTGCGATTGTGAAAATGGGCAGACAATCAACACTTAAAAAAATATATGTAAAAAACTTGAAGGAAACAAGCAATAGCTGCTTAACTTAAAAATTGTCATTATATGACCATTTAATTCTTAATTGATTTGTGTTTTTAAGAGGTAGATACAAATTTAAATAAAATTCCCTTATATTTATAAAGCGAAACTTTCGGAATCTTGTTTATTTAAATCTCAAACTGTTAATACTTTATTTTCTTTTTTTTTTTCAAAATTCATTTCAATTTTCAATTTGTTTTTAAAGGTTTCTAGAAATTAGTGCTTTTGAAGAAGTACCTATCTTGTATTTTTAGAATAACTCTAAAAGATCTGACTGCTATTTGATATTTATTTAAATTTTGTAGAAAATCATTATGCTATCAAAGAATTACCAAATTCTTTGTTTTGAAACTAAGAATTTATAAAAGGTTTTTTTTTAGTGAAAGTTAAAAGTAGGTTGGTGTGTGGGGTAAGGTGACTGAGTTGGGTATGCCATCCTTGGTATTTGGCACTTCTTATCAGCAGTTTCGTTGCGTTGCAGCGTGGCATTTGTGTGACTTTTATGGGCGGCTTTTCAGCTGGTTACGACGCTGTTGCGATTCCTCCGTACCGCCACCCAGTCTATAAGTCACCCAGCCACCCAACCACACAACCACCCAACCACCCATATTCCCCCCAGTACAATCATAGTGGTGGTTGCTGCTTTGTTTTGTCCTGCCTCAGACAAAAAAAAGTGTCAATTGTTTTTGGGCCGAGAATTATTGACACGCCTCAACGGTGAGCGGTTCACAGTTGGTCGCTTAAACAAGTGGGCGTGAAGGAATCCCATTAAGGACTATCGCCACCCTTCCGTAGAGCGGCAGACAGTCCTGGCCATCGCATCGCCACATCATCATCCATTCATCCCCGCGGCGTGTCGGCAATTTAAACTAATAATCAACGCATCAGCAAACATTGTCGTTATATTCAGAGGCCTGTGGCGTTTGGCAGTGACTCTCGACAGATTGCGAGCACTGATTTTCACTTACGTTTTCACCAGGTCTCCAGATAGGTGGGGTCAGGGGTTAAGCTATCCTACACATGTATCCATCCATCAATTCACATATAGCATTTTGCTTTTTGTTTGTCTGAATTGCCGTACTTTCATCCAGAGCGCTAGTTAAAAATCGTTTATTTTCTCACAGTTTTTAATTAATTTTCTGCTCTTTTTCGTTTATCACATTAAAGTATAGTTTTACAATCATATATTACATAAAATTGGACATGTTCTTGATGCCTTAACAAATCTAATGTACTAAAGACCTAAAAAGCAAATTGTTTGGGTTCCGAAATTTGATAACAAAGTTTAAGGAACCTAAAAATAATTAAAAAATGAATGAATTTCAATTCATGGCAATAATTTAAAGATTTACCGAAACGTAATCTTTTTTAATAACCTCATAGGGATATTTATTTTAAGCCCAATAACTTGATTTTATTAATCAAATAACAAATCAATCAAATTCTTAGCGCTAAAGGAAAAATTAATTAGTAATACTAATAGTTTAAGGAAAGTAAATGTTATAATTTATAAAAAATGTATAAACAAATTTACGAAACTCATTCATAGTATTATAGCGTGACTTATACATTTTAAAGTCAAGCTTCAAAAAAAAAATAATCGTTTAAAAAAATCGATGAAGTCTGAGAAACTCCACAAGTTAAATTTACGAATTTGAGATTTTAAATAACATTCCAGAAAGTTTCTCGTCGAGCTTCTAAAGAAAGATCTCAATTAAAATCCAGAAAAAACATATTTACCAATAAATCGGCATAGTCGCTTACCTATACCATATTTAAATAAGAACCTTAGCTGAACAGAACTGAAATCAGAACCCGTAACATAACTCTTGCAGCAACTAAAGACACGCACAAATATTCGACTAACACTAGGCTCTAACATTAGGACTTTTAACTTGCGGGGCGGGGTGACCAAGTGGCCGATTCCGGAATGGATCTTTGGATGGGATCGATAGAGATTACCATCCAAATCCTCTGTTTTACACCCATCCTAGACCACATGCTCTGCGGATGAGGAGGTGCCGGCGCCGAAGCGCAATGGAGTCGGTCAAATGATGTTGGGCGGACTGGCCGTGGTGGCAACTACCGCATTGGGAGAGGACTTCTCGGACTTGACGCATCCGTAGGATGAGATGCCGGTGCCGCTGCTGCTGGGCGGGGAGGGTGGTGTTTCCGGGCTGATCAGCGGCAGATACCGCCAGGGGTGATAGATGGAGCCGGCGTACATGGCCTGGAGGCGGGCCTGTAGGTCCAGGGCCAACGTGGGATCCAGTGGATAGTGGGCGAGGCCGGGAAAGGCGTTCGGCAGGCGGGGCAGGGACAACTCCAGTGGCGAACCAAATCCATACTTGGCACTCAGGGTGGCGGCGGCCAGCTGGACATGATGGGGATGGGGATGCGGATGGTGTGGATGCGGTGGATAAGACGACTGGTGGGGATGTCCATGGAGATGGGGCATGTTCTGGCCCAAAGGCGATAGCTGGGGCTGCATGTCCTTGGGAGAGCCAACCGATCCTGGACCTCCAGAACCAGGATTACCACCACCATTGGCACCACCATTGGAACCTCCACCACCACCACCACCTGGCACTGGTGACTTGTTGAGCGTCTTGGGCTTGCGACGTGGTCGATACTTGTAGTCGGGATGTTCTTTCATGTGCAGGGCCCTGTAAATTGAGCAAATGTTGAAACACTGATCAAAAGATCGAACGATTTAAACTTTGATGATATCATAAAGCCAGCGAGCCATCTCTGGTCGTAAACCCCCATAAGAAAGAAGCGGAACCCTTCCATAAACCAACCCCCCTCCCCAACTTGGAGATACAAAATGCACAAGTTTATGTGGTTGTGTATTTAGCAAAGAACCTCCTCACCGATACCAACTTCGATTCCCTTTCCGATTTCCCAGCTGCAACAATGCGCAATTGTTGACATTTGTTTGACAAAACGATAAAACCTGATAAAAGGTGTGTTTTGGGTCCTCCTCCTCTTGTTTTACTTTCGCTTTTCTTTATTTGGTTTTCCTTTCTTTTTGGTCAGTTATGTCTGCCTTATCGCGGGTCCCGAAAAAAATATTGTTTTCCTTATCATCGCGCATTGGCAAATATTTGTACAGAATTTTTTGGTTCTTTTCATTCGATATGCTCGCTCGAAAACCCCGAATGGCCATTAGTTTAAGCCCCTTCAGACGAGCCCTGCTCATTTATTATTGTCATAAAATGTACATAAAATTTCACATTTCCATTTTGGCAGGCCAATCCAATCAATAAAAGGATTATGACAGTGCAAACACGGAGGTTCGTCATCGTCAAAGACCGCACTATCTAAGAAGGTGTAAAAAAAGCAAGAAGGTTACCCATTTATTTCTAAGATATAGCTTTTCTAGGTATTCTTGTTGTTTGTAGGGGAATGAACTAAAAGAACTTCAACTACATTAAAAATCTAGTTTTTATAGAAAATACAATTATGAAGGTCCTTTTTCTCAATCCTTTATTTTTCACATCAGGTATCCCTTTTTTGAAATCTTTTGAAACCCGTCTTTAAAGAATTTATGAAAACTATGTTTCACATATTTTCTAAAAGGGGTTTCTTTGTTGAGATAAGTAGTTAAGTTATACATTAATCTATACAGATATCTCTATTAAAACTAAACCAAACTGAAGGTGCTAAAACCCCTTCGATAGGGTACACTAAGGGTAAACAAAAAGAAGCAAAATGCAAAATGAATGAAGCATTTCATGCGACGTGTCGTCTCTCTTTTGTGTGACAACTTGAATTGAAATGTTTACCCAAGATATGCCAGTGCCAATGAAATTCTGACTAAGCAGAGCGGACACAATCCCCGGCTCTGGAGCTCCACAATGCAGCAGGAGCTCCTCACAATAGGGAGCCTTTGTCTTAGCTAATCGATCAAATTTTGTGGCCAGTCGGCACCGGGAGAGAATGAGCTGCCAACTGGGAAAACTGTAACCGAAACCAAGCTGGAATTTCCCATTTAGCCTCTTTTTTTTACTCCCAACTAAGCCTACACAGAAACAAATAATAAGAAAACAATCATATGAATTGAAGGATTTCTAATTTTAAAAGATTTGCTTAAATGTTTTAAGTTAATATACTTGAAAATTCGATTTCTCTGAAAATGATATCCCAATCTAATACAATTCAAAGGGAACATAATTTCTAAGTTCCTTAAGATGAAATATATTATTAGGTAATTTTTTAATATATCTACATTTGTGGTAAGCTTTTTTAAAATACTTTAATTTTCTATAGCTATTCTTTTGAAAAATACTTGCACAATAAAGAAGAATATAATCTAAAAAGTAGAATTTATCCCATTCAATTTTCATTTTTCCTAATATTATAAAGAACGGAATCTACAACCCATAAATTCATATGGTAATGCATGAAAATGGTAGTTCCTTTCTTTCTTTTTAATGCCTATAAACTTTTTAGTATAAATAGGTAGCTCACACAAAAATGGCTTAATTTAATATCCCTTTGTAAAGTTTAGCTAAGTTAGAAATGAGTTAGGAACCTAGTATCTGGATTGTTTCTTTCCAGTGCATTTTAACCAGGGCCCAGTGAACAGCACTTACCGCAATCGTTTTGCCTCGTCGATGAATGGACGCTTCTGTCCTTCGGTGAGTAATTTCCACTCGGCGCCCAGGCGCTTCGATATTTCGGAATTGTGCATTTTTGGATTGTCCTGGGCCATTTTGCGGCGCTGCCCCCGCGACCATACCATGAAGGCGTTCATTGGTCGCTTAATGTGGTCGTGGCTGTTGCTGTTGTTGTGATGGGATCCAGGATTTGAATTCGAGTGGGAGTTTTGGTGGGCGCTGGCATGGTGGTGCGGGTGTTGGTGCTGGTGGTGCATTTTGGGTGGTGCCACTGGAGTGGGTGGAGCAGCCGCCGTGGAAATGGCGAGGTCAACTGGAGGCAATATTGGCGGGGTGGTGTTTCCCGATCCCGAACCACCGACCATGCCCAGACCCAAATTGATGCCGGGCAACTGCGGTGAGAGACTGCTGCTGTGGCTGTGATTGCTACTCCCGCTGCTCGTGTAACCGTTGCTGTGGCTGTGACTCCGGTGGAGCAGCGCCGAGATGCTCGCCATGATTCCGGGGGGCTCTTCAATGGCGGCGGGACCAAATGGGACTTCAATGCGGGGTTGCAGGTGGTAATTATCAGGTGGTACTGCTGCTCCTCGAGCCCTGAAATGCCAACGGAAATGGTATTCAATAGATATGCCTTGTTAGCTTGGGGACGCAGACTGCTGCTCCCCGCATGAGTCATTTGATTCGACGTTTTTCGTGTGGGGCAAATACTGCAAATAGTTCTCCGAAAAATTCACAATGTCGTTTCTTTTACCCCTTTTAATGTACATTAAAGGGGGCTCAAGAAGGCATTTCGGTTTGATGACGAATCAACACAAATATTTGTTTGATTTTTGATCCAGGTTTTGCTATCTTGGGGATTTCCCTTAAAAGGATCTCGGGGAAAATATGCTTCTTTAACCATTTGAATATTACCTAGTACTTCGGGTTATAAGAACATAAGAAAACATTTATTGTTTAACTCTGATAGGTCTCAGATTTAAATTAAAATGGGTACAGTATGCAAATTTGACCAGATAGTTTTAAGAAACAGAATATAGCTATGAGAAAAGTAATCCAGTTCAAATCGTTTCAACATTTCATACCTTCTAGTTTTTTAAAGCCAAGAAATTTTTTTGTTCTTTACAAAATTCCTGTTTTTATAAGAAGTTTCTTAACTGCACAAGGTATGATCTATCAAATTGAAATTTAAATGAGACGGTATTACGATATGTATATGCATATCTTTTGATTGGAATAATCCATCTAAAAAAAAAGAAGGCAGAGGTTATTACCATTTTTAACTGGCTTATATTTGGTTCAATTTGATTTAATTAAGCTAATTAAAAGATCATTAAGGCAGGTTCCTAATTTCTGTTATTACCTATGAGAGAAATTATTGGAACTTTATTAAAAAAGTAATGGCTTATCTTCTACTAGTTACTTCATCCGTGTTTAATAAACGTATTCAACACGATTTTATAGAGCACCTTAGATAACAAAAACCTTTGTGTTTTGGGAGGTTTCTAAAACCCTAATTTGAGTATAACCTTTATATAGATTTCCCAACTTACCGTAAAATTTTAAAAAAGCTCTGTTTTTACACCTTATTAATTTTAATTCCAGTAGATAGTTTCCACTCAACCAACTATTAAAGTTCACAAGAGTTTATAATGCGATCGTATTTTTTATTTATAAAGATTTAGCTCTCAATTTTTGATCACTTTTTGAAGTCTTAAAAATACACGTGTGCACAGATTTGCATTGTTAAATATTTTCCAAACAGTTCAATAATTTTGGAGTCCTCAATTTACGAACTTGGGGAGTATCTTAACCGTTAGATGCCGTTTCACCGTTAGCCGAGCGCAACGCGTCCGTTTCGAGTGCGCGACAGTTTAGATTTGAAAACACATTCGAAAACTTGCGACAAAAACGGCAAACAAACGCAACAAAAAGGGGCAAGAAGAAGAGCGGTGGGTGTATCTGTGTGTGAGTGTTGGGGTGTCTCTGTAGTGGTTGGTCGCTCCTGCGTTGAACTAAGTGGGAGCGAGATGGAGAGCGAGATAGGACAGCGAGAGCGAGAAGGGTAGCACGAGGGAGCGAGAGAGAGCGCACTTTTTGTAGAGTTTTTTACACCTTCGCTTCGGAGGACGCGTCAACGTGGCGGCTAAGTGATAAAAATTCGCTGCTGCTACTTTGTATCTTTGTATCTGCGTTTTGTATCTTGTTGACAATTGTCTCGGGTTTGTTTTCGGTTTGTGTGCGCGTTTCCAATTCTTGTTTATCGAACGCTGCTCCTTGCGCTCCTCGCCAGTTTATAATATCAATATCAATCGAAAAATAATTTCGTGTCTTTGCGATCGCCATCCATAAGCCACTTAATTATATGTTAAGTTAATTAAGATAGATTACTGTACCAGTATAATATTTTCGGACTTTTTTACCGTGTAAATGTAATTTTTTTATAAAGTTATCTTTATAATCCTTTTTTTTATAACTAATAATTTTGCAAAATATTACTTTGAGTAGTAAATATTTCAAAAGGGTCACAGTTTTGGATTGGCGTGTTTGAAATTGGTTTGATGGGGTAACAGATCTTTTATGAAGTCCTAATAAATTTATTTTAAATCTTTCCTGAGATAAAAGCAACTATTCATACATAATGAGATAAAATCTACAGTTTGTTATATTCAATTTCCAGTCTAATAGTTGTGGTTTAATTTTTCACAGTGTATTAATTTGGTGTTTGCTCCCTTAATCGATCGGTGGCTCATTTGGCTTGTTTGCCACAAACTTTGGTGCTGGTAAGGTTGGCCCTTTTTTTGTTGGCGGGGTCGCTCCATTCAATTGCCCTCCTTGTTTGTCACACACAGGAAACTCCCCATTCCCGATTTTGTTGTACTAATATCGGTTTCTGTATAATTGCAACCATAAAAAATCCCTTGATCCGTTAGTAGAACAACCTTTGTACATTTGCTAAAATTTCTTATAAATGACCCTCTTTATAATTGGGTTCAATTTTCCTTAAAGAGAGAAGTTCCCTTTCCGAGTACTTAGAAATTAGTCGGATATTTCCTTGTGTTAACAGTGTAGTGTCAACAAACAATATGTAATGTTCTAGGGGTTACACAAATAAGTGTTCTAATAATATTGTCGGGCTAATCATTTTTCGGCCGAAATACATTTGACTTAAATATACCAAGATAATAAGCGGAAGTAATAGACTGCAAAATGTTTAAAAATCTTTAAAATAAATAAAATGTATAACTTTTTTTCTTTGAAGTAATAAATATATTTTAATGGGTATGCTCTAAAATAAGGATTCTTTGTAATAGTTAGATTAGTATTAAAATACGAGTTATTATAGAATAGTTCTTAATAGAACGCTCTGTTATCATCAAAAATCCATTTTATTTATTTGTTAAACAGTATACTTTGTTTTTCAATAACTTTTAAAAACGTTAACACTCGAAAGATTATGAATTTGGCAAAGCATTCCTGCGGCACTTTTAAAAAACAACTGTTGGCGCCATAAAAAGATATCTCGCCAAGGGGGTTGCTTTGCGCAGGCGTCGCTCTCCAAATGGTCGTAACTGTTGTAGACTTTCAATCCCCGCCACCCCCAACTTACCCCTCTCTCCTCCCCTCCTCCATATTTTACTTTACCAAAACAAATGCTAAGTGGGAAACGCATTTGGCGGGCTTCCCCCTTCTCCATCGACCAACAATAAAAATGGCAGCGCTCTGGAAATGTGTCTGTGCTCCCCGAACCCCAATCCCCAAACACCCAACCCTGAGACCCCCTAAAATACACCCCCAACACCCACTGCCAACCCCTCCTCGCACTTTTGTAACTGCGCGCATGTCGATTTCAGGCGCTTTGGACCAATGGCGTAGACAATGCTCCGGGAAGTGAGGACCGGGGAATGGGGCCCGCTGCTTAGAAGCGTTCTCAATGGTGACGCATTTTTTATCGCTTTTTGTTTTGCATGCGAATTGAATGCATTTTATTGGCCAAAAGCCAGAACAGACGGGCCCGAAACAAAGGCGCCAGCAACTGGTGGTCCTTGGTGAGAGCCTGCCTAAAGAATCGTCTTATCTTCCGCTGGCAGAGCAGCAGGATATTCGGCTCGAGGACCCTGGACCCTCCTTTATTTGTTCCCTAGTAATGGACATTATGACTGGCCTATTATGCGGTCATCTCCCAGCACAATGAAGAGCAGAAAGTGCCGGCAGTAAAAATTATAGTTGGGTGTACATATATACCTTCCTCTAAAGGATATTCAGGAGGAATTTGAAACAAGTAGCTGATAATAAAGAGCAGTGGTAATATAAATTAAAGATTATTTTCCTCTACTCTTTTAATATCATAGCCACACAAAACTATTTTTTTCTGTCAGTGTTGTGAACGTTAAAAAACTAGCAAAAGGCTTTATGGCTAACTTCTCAATACTGTTCCACCAACACATCCCCCATATTCCTTTTTTCCCTGCTCTCATAATTTTTGGTTGTTTTTTTAAATGACCCACCGCAGACCATCGCAGCATTGTTTGCCTGCGTTTAGTTGCAATAATTTATGGCGGGGATTTTAACAGCATAACGTCGCACAAATTTTTTTGCAAACTCTGGCATACCCGAGTCTTTCTATCTCGTTTGTTCCTGCTTTCTTTTTGGTTTGGGTGGACCAAAAGTGGGAAATGTGCCTGCGCTAATCGTGATTTGTGTTTTAAATGAGGCCAAATGCAAAGCGGTCGAATGAGGAGGCTGATAAAAGAGGAGCGCTCAAAAAAGGTAAAAAAAATAGGGTAGACACAAAAATAATTTGGAACTGCGAGTTTTTTGGCAACTATTTTACGATAAGTAAACCATTGAATTTGAAACAGTCATACTAAAAGGTTACAGAAGTCTTGGAATAAAACCAAATCTTATTTTTAAGTACATTTGTCTCTTATTACATTCCGATAGTGTGAAAAAATATAATTTGGTGAATACCAAAATGTGCAACATTGTTACAGAAAACATTCTTTGATTCAAAATAACATTTTATAATAATAACAATAATCATTTAAAATACAGGTGATTACCAAAACTTAAACTTTTGCAACTAAAACATATTGTTTGCTATAAAAATTAAAAAACAAAGTTAAAAAAGATTAAAATTGTGAAAAATTAGCTAATTTTGCAAATACATCGAAAGTTCACTGTACTTAAAATAAATTTACATGGTTTATTGATGAAATGTGCGACACCTTGCGGCGGCGCACAGAACAAGTTAAATTTACATGACATGATGCTCAGTGACACCTATCGGCAGAAATCGGTAAGTAAATTTTAGATGCGCTGTCGAAAAATTAATCAGGTTCGAGAAAAATCCGCTAGGTGCCGCTATTGTAAGTTTGGGATGTATAAACCGTGTAGATAAAAACCCTTAAGTTTATTAAACTTAGCCTGGGCACAAACCATATTTTAAAATTTCTCAGAAATGTTAAGATGTATTCAAATTAAGCAGCACTGTTTAGAACACCTTAACATTTCTGTTAGAAAACGTTGCATCTTAACATTTCATGAAGAGGAAGAACACTTGGCGCCTTGATTCAAATATATTGCATTTTTGAGCTTGATAAAAGTGTAGGAGCAGAGAAGAAAAAATAAAATTCAATTTAAAAATTTATAAATTCTTTTGTATTGTTTTTTTCATAGTTTTAAATGTTTATTAAAATGCTGTATGATGTTCTCTTGAATTGATTTAATTACATATTTATTAGTCTAATAATGCCATTGCCACAATGATTGGTTGCAACCTACCCCCAAAAGTTGGAGACTTCCACAATTACCACTAATTGCCGGCGCCTAAGAGAGCGTAAAATTAATTAAATTTACTTGGATTTTTGCACCTCAACTTGCGCGCGCCCATTAATTAGTGGCCAACGGTAATTTCGCCGGGGTTCAAACTTGAGCGTTAAGTTGCCGCGGCTGCTTGAGCAATTTATTTTGCGCCGCTGCATTCTGTCAACCTGATTGGCCAGAAGTTGTCGTCATTAGGAAGCGTTTAGCGTTCTTGACTTTTGCCAGCCGACCTTATGCACCCACATAAAAAAAAATTGAGGACAAATATCATCCCAATTACGGAACTTAATATGATTTCCCTTTCCCACCGTTACAAAAATCAATCGAAATATTTGCTGCTGATGACAATGCGTCTTTTATTTTTTGTTTTTTATATTTTTTCTGGTTTCTGATGTATGTATATATTTTGTGTGTATTTTGCTTTGTTTGTGTGTGTTTAGTGTAGAATTTAAATACATTTAAATTTAATTTTAAATTTATGCTATGCACTTCTATCTGCGTTTAAAACATAAAAAAATTGCACCGCTCGTTGTTGTTTCAATTTGTTGAAATATTCTTCTCGTTTTTGCTAAGTGATTTTGCCTCTCTGTAATCCTTTTTCTTATCCATCCATCGGTTTCCTCTCCATTTTCTTGCTTGCTCTATTTTAACAAAGCTTAAGTTTAGTTTACAACTGGAGACTTAAATGTAAATGTTGGCTACGTTTAACTTTAATCTCGCATTTTCGGTTGTATTCGTTTTACCCTTTTCGATATATCCTTTTCGGGGTAATTACACCATGGTTCTCGTTGGCCATTCATATTTCTGAATATTAGGGTTTACAAATTGTTAAAACTGGAATTTTGGGGAAACCCGAATCACCAGAGCTTTTAAATCACTTTTTAAAGTACTTTTTGGTGTCTAAAAGTATGCAACAAAATATTTCAAGCTCAGAAGTAACTGAATTCATTCTGAGAAACGACTATGGTTTATTTATGGCATACTTTTAGACACTTAAAACTTTATTGAAAAGTTATTTCACCCCCATAGGGCTTAAGGATTTTTTAGTTAGGAATATGATTAACATTTTGCCAACAATTGTAATTGGTAAGCCCATTCAGAACTGGCAACGGAACGAATGTGATCCCCTTTCTTTCTCCTAGGTCATAGACAAGTTCAACTCCTCGCTGCCATTGGAAGATGGTGGTCAGAAGATCACCGTCAGCGGTCGCCGGAAGTCCGCTGCGGTGGCACCGCCCCCACCACCGCCCGCTGACCCACCGGCGGCAGCGCCACCACCCACAGCACCACCCGCTGCCGTGGCCAACTGACCGCCATATTGACCAGCATATTGGGCATAATCCAGACCCACATCGCTGGGCGAATGCAGATGGGGCTTAGCCTCCACCGCCTCCAGTTGGGGCGTGGCATCGCGGTCGTCCAGTCCGCTGCTGCTGTTGTTGTTGTGCGAGCTGGCACTGCCGCCCCCACCGCTGCCCCCTCCCCCTCCTCCTCCGCCACTGAGCAGCAACTGTTGCTGCTGTTGCTGTTGTTGCTGCTGCTGCTGCTGTTGCTGTTGCTGCTGCTGATGGTGGGCGGCTGCATGCTGCTGGGCGCCATAAATCTTGGATATGTCGAAGGCATAGTTGGCCGCCCGATCCTGGTACATCTTGGAGTCGAAGTACGCCTTGGTCAGCACACTGGGGTCCAAGTAGGCGCTGTAGGCACTCGCCTGCGACGAGTTGCTCAGATACGAACTGCGCTCCAGGGCGAACTTGTCCATCTGACCGGAGAGGGTGGCCTGGAATATTAAATGGTGCTTAATAACTTGAAAGATATAGTTGAAAACAGCTACAAAGGAAACTTCTCCCAAACCATTTATTTCCATATACATATGTGTTAAAGATTTTTTGTAACTTAAGATATATGTGTTAAAGAATTTCTTTAACTTTAGTAAGATCTTTTTCAGAGCTTATTCGACCTTGAAAAGAAGTTTACCATACTTTAGAATCCTAATAATATATTTAGCTTCCGACTTTTTTAATATTTTGTTTAAAAATTCATACAAGCTTAAATCTTATTCAATAAAAACCAACCGAAAAGATAATCGTTATGCTTAGGAAATCTTAAGAACCTTAAGAAAAAATTAACTCGGGGCCGAACCATATGTATAAAGATTTTCAAATCAACTGACACAAAAATAATTAGACTTTTCTGAGATACCCCTGATAATTTGAAAATTTATTTGAAAAGGTTCTCGTCGCCAATCATGCACTTATCTTATAGAGCTTCCCACTAAGCTCTTTTCCTGATCTTTATCAGAGCAAATGGAAACCACCTTATTAATTTTCCCTTTTTACCAATTGATTTGGAAAATCAATCAAAGATTACTGGTAAATGGTGTATGCATAGCATATCTGATATGTGTTTAGCAACCATAGAAACCATAACCATAGCCCCCTGATAGCACCTCAAGCTGTCCCACTTAATTCGAACAGACTCAACCGCAGATACCTGGAGTGCTTAACCTTCTGATTAGTGCAAATTGCCTAACACTTTTGCGGCTTTATTTGACCAACTAATTGTGGCTAAGGCTGTGGAAAACAACCCCCGGCTGCGCCCTTCACCTCCTCCCCCGTAATGCAAACCGAAACGGTCTCAATTTAATTTTATTTGATTTGCAATACGTTTTTCATTGCTACACCAGTTGCCAGTTCTTCTCGTTGACGATGATGGGAGATTGTCGGGATGGGAATGGGAATTGGAATGGAAATGTGAATGTTAACGGGTACTAAGCACATCAGAGGGTTGTTTTGCTTCATTTCCGTTTTGTTTTGAGTGGTTGCTCTTGGCCGAGGGGTTGTACACTGCGCTCCCCTTTTTTTCCGAACCGAACACTTGGCTCTGGGCTATAATTATGTTGTTAACACATCATCATCACCATCCTCCTCGTCATCCTGGCCTCCCCAATCCTCAGTTCCCTTTGGCTTTGGCTTGTCTCTGCATCGTGGTGCCGAGAGCGTTTTGGATTACAATTTGATTTGATTTGCACCCAATTGGGAATTAGTGTGGATTCGTAAATATTGTGATCCATCGCATTAACGAGTGGATATTTTGTTTGTCTTGTTCGGTTCGTTTGGGTTCCGGTTACTTATCCGTGTGGCAGTTAATTGATTTAAAACCCCTTGTTGGCTGAGTGGGTTATGCAACGGGGTTCCAAAGAGCAGGTGAACAGGGAATGACAGTTCAGTGTTTAGTCAAGGATTGCACAGCAGCTGAGTCAACAATTATTTTTTAAAGAGAGAACTATGGATGTAATTGAAATATAATGGGTATAGCTACCTGGGAAAAATGTTTCACCCAAATATTTTACAGGGTTCCACATTTTAACCGGAGTATTAAAATTCAGAACTTGTTTGTGTTCGAACATGTCAAATATCTTAACTGTGAAGTATTTAATATATAACATTCTTTTAAATGAATTTTGGTATAGTCCTCTTTTCTTTTGAAAAGATTTAACCAGTGATAACCAAAAGATTTCATTCTACTTCTATGTTTCTAAAATATTTCTTGGTTTATTAAACTAGTAAGTACTCAAAGAAGACTCCCAGAACACCACTAGCCGAAGGAAAAAGTCTTTTACAAATATGAACAGGAATGCTGTCAGCAATTTGCCGTGTCAGAGGATTGAATCCCGCCCACTATGCAATTTTCTTTTAGGCCCCGAATGTCTTTCACTCCATCACTCAATCGAGATTTGTTTGGCTTAAACTTAGTCTATTATTATGGCGGAGGAGCGAGGTGTGTTATTATCGGGCCATGTTAATGCCAGGCCTTCAACACCCGCATCGCATCTGCAACGCCACATCAATCACGGAGTGAAATAGGCATCGCCCCGAGAATTACATGCCCCTGAACAGAATGGACAATGGTCGCGAACCGAGAGTCATGGCTTTTAATGGGCTTTGTTAATCAATTGAAGTTGGGCATGGGTAGCTGACCACCTGATGGGAGCAACAAAGGTCCGAACTTTTGGCTATTTGTTGAACATTCTCGGGATTCCTTGCAGCTTTCCTCGGGGCAGCTGTTCTACTTTTAAGGACATTTCAATTCCCGTTTAACCATCCCACCTGTCCAGTTTTGTTTGTTTTTATGTTTGCCCGCCTGCCCTTGTTTATCAATTTGATCTTCCTGCCCAAAACGAGGTACCCCCACTCCTTGGAACCGCTAAATATGTAATGACAACTTGCCGGCCAAATCCTTTGGCATGACATGTCAGAAAACTCAATTGGGCCAGGATCTACCGCTTTCTCGCCTGCTTAGTCACGGATACACAGAAAAAATAGTTATATATTTTTAAGGGGATTCATTATTAAATAAAATTATACAAGAAGTTCTGAAAAATATTTGTTTATAACTAGACGTGGGATCATTGACTGGTTTTAAATTTTATGTGAATGAATGATAAAGTTAAATATTATCTTATGAAAAAATTTGTAGAAAATCAAGTTTTACTGGAAATTGGATATTAAACCTTTTTTTTCTCTGTGCAACGGACCGCATGTTTTCCGCCTTTTAAAGTAGGCGTCTTCCGTAGGAGTTTGTAATTATGTTATTAAGGCAACCCCGCAGTAACCTCCGCCCATGTGCACACACTATATATATGTCTGTAATTGGTCTCCGCTACCGTTCAGCCCTTTTGATGGACGTCGTGGCACTTGAGCCCCGCGAGGAGGGAGGAGGGGGTCAAAAGGTGGAAAGGGCACTGGGCAGCGAAACTCACCTGCGTCGTGGTTGGCGTGGATGTCTGGCCGAGATGGCTGCCCAGGTGATAGGCAGCCGCTGTGGGACCGGGCGCAAAGTAACCGGGCGTAATGCCTGCAAGTGAAGTGAGCAAGATGAATTCAATTTTCAGTTTTCAGTTTACAGGGGGTCAGGATAGGGTTAAGGAAAAGAGTTTACACCAATTATCACCGTGAGCCAAGAACAGTGGAGCAGAGTTTTATTAAATATTTATAATATAGTTATTAAATAAATGGTAACTACATTACATACAAAGCATATGATGGCTACACCAATAATACTTAATACAATAATACTTCTGACTTTTTATTAAAACCTATCCTTTATATATATCCTTTATATATTATAATAATACCAACAAAACCCGAGTTATCCTTGAATTTTTCCACTTTTTTTTTTTAACAATAAATGAACTAAAATCATAATATGAATGTGTCATTGTTTTAAATGTTTTTTCAATATTTACTATTCGTATTTAAATATATCTTGGAAAAATAGTTAAGTCCACTGTACATCTTGGACTTAAAATGCAGCTTCGTTTTGGATCAGTTTTGAGGTTGCCTTGGTGTGTGTTTAAAATAATTGCCACTCGAAATATTTGCGTTCTTTGTTCGGCCAACTCTTTCATTTCGTTTAAATAATAATTTTTTCTTTCGGGGTCGCCATCGCCATTTAATTGGGCGCTGAATCAGCTATTTTACTTGGAAATGCGTGTGATGTAAAGAGAGTATCCACATATGTGCGTTCGAGTATCTGGTAGATGCGATGCCTGGAAGTCATTATCAATTGCCCTAAACGGTAGTCGTCCATCTGCTCTCCTGGCCTTTTGTGGCCAAGTTGATAATTACAGGCGCCGCTTATTGAAAGACTTCAGCATTTATTTCATTGATGGCGCTATGGATTTGATTGAGAGTCCAACCGAATTGGGATCTTCCACCGAGCAATTAAATTCGCTTAGACAACAAAGTTTCCATCAGCCACAACCACTAGAAATACAATGTATTTATCTGAAAGATTTCTTTCTTTTCAACTCTTTGGCCATTTCAAGTAGCGACGGTTTCGTATGCCATCATCATTGTTATTATGATAATAGCGGATTAGGTAGTTGATCCATTGTTGTGGAACTTTTTGTAATGACCGGTTGCAGTAATCAAACGGAAGCTCAGGAATGTTTAAAAATTTTCAAGCAATACTTTTTAGTGGAATGAGTTCCATCCTATGAGAACTTGAAGTTGTGTATATCTTCTTATAGAATCTTAAACTTTATTAGAAAAATTATGCCTTTTTCTTCTCAGCTTTCAATAATCCTTTATAAAGTTTTACCATAAATTCCCTAAAACATATTTATGTTTAAATAATTCCACAGTTGGCTGCACTTTCTGCTTTCCAAATCCCATTCTTTTCACAAAGTGCACTGATGGGGAAGCCACGAGCCAACTAAATAGACTAATTCGGTTTATTTATTACGCATTTCCTAGCATTTTTATTATCATTTCCGGTGGGCATAAATCATCCAGCCCCGTAAAAGGGAAAGGAGACGGTGGAGGACGTGGGACTAACTTAAACCGAGAAAACTTGCGTTAAATTGAGGGCCCATGCTCAGGACCGGGATAACATTCGCTCGGGGTGAAAGACAAAAAACGTGACAAATGCTAATTTAAAACCTCCAACCAGCGGCAAAAACTACATACAACCCACCCACTTCCACTCCCCGTTTCATGAGCATAGAAAATCATGAATGGAAACTTATGCTCCTGCTTATGGCTCATGTCTCATGGCTCTTCCCCGACTGTCTGGCCTTCCTCCTGTCACTCGAATGAGTTGCTAAGCCAGGATGATGACTTCACAGTTTGTCAGCCAGATGGGTGGTGCCATATTGCGGTTATAACAGATTGGGGGGATAGTTTTGGCATAGGCATAGAGCTCATACCACCAAGTCCTAGTTATATCGTGTCAAATTTGCGTTTGTCTTGGGTTTCTGCCGCTTGCTTTCATAAAACTCAATTATTATTCTGCTTAGTGCTTTGCTTTATAGCTTTCAAGGGTTTCAATGTGGAATTTAGCTTTTGGAATAATTTAGGGATTTCTTTAACTATGAAATGGTACTAATTAAAGATATCTTTAGGGTTCTTTACTTTGTTTTAAGTATTATATAGTATTGACACTAACTTTTTTTTAACTAATGTTAAAAAGAAAACAATATCATTTCCTATATAAACTGTTAAAAATTGTAGTCTTTAGGGTTCATTAGTTTGTTTTAAGTATTATATAGTATTGACACTAACTTTTTTTTAACTAATGTTAAAAATAAAACAATAACATTTCCTATATAAACTGTTTAAAAATTATAGTCCTAATATTAGAACTTACCCGCTCTTAACGCCTCAACGGGCACCGAAGGATATGGCATTGGATAGGGATAGCCATCGCGTCTCAGGGCCTTTGGCTTCCGTCGCGGTCGGTATTTGTAGTCCGGATGCTCTTTCATGTGCATGGCCCTGCGAAAAAGCAATCCCTAAATGAATAATCCTAGAAAACTATCCAATTAGAACTCACCTCAAACGTTTGGCCTCATCGATAAACGGACGTTTCTCCTCCTCGGTGAGTAACTTCCACTCGGCACCTGGAAATGGAAATAGTTCTCGTTAATCCATTAGATACATTTGCTCTCAAAGCTCTTGTCGAAAATCTGGCTACAACAATTGGAGTGCACTCACGAGAAGCTATGGCACATAGGCATAAGGACGGGTCGGGAGATACCCCAAAAACTTGTCTTGTCTGTGCAAGAAGGATAACAGCCAACAATGTCGTTGTCAGTGGTTGTCTCTTGTCTCACTCTTCACCCACTAGCCGTCTCTTTCTGGCCCGCCATTGTTCGGGGTTCCCCTTTTCGATCCAGACGAGTTCTGTGCTAACCCCAGCAGGTGGTTTTGGGTTTATATTTTGGGTAGGGGTCGCTGGAGGTACGTAGAAACGTTCTTGAGGGCGTTGGCCAGGATGTGTACAAGGCACACCCACACACACAGATACACGTGCCACACAGATAGACAGGCAAGGACACATACTATAAGGACACATCCTATAAGTGGCACATGATGGTGGTTGCTTTCGGGGAACCAGGACTTCCATTCTGGCTCTGGTTCGTCCATTGTGCGTTTGGAAATTGCAAATGTTTTTAAGTTAATGTAAAACGTTATAATGACATGTGTCATATGACGTCTGAAGAGGGGATGTGGTGTCAAGGAGAGAATATGACGATGGAGTTGTGACAATAACAAGGACCTTTCAACCGGTTGGGGAGTTTGTTTAAAGGTGAGACTGTATTTGCTTGGCTGAGCAGCTTAACCATTTGGGTAGAATGTTTAGGAAATTATGTTGGTTTCCTGATTAAGCTATATAATTGCTGGTTATAGAAATTAATGCAACTGGTTGACTTGGTTTTAATAGAACTAATTAAATTATGAAAATTATTTATTATGAGAGTTGATTAAGTTAAAGTTAAGCAATATCCAATGAAGAACTTTTAGATAAGATAGGTTTGAATAGTTAGGAAATACTATTTTGAGTGATTAATACATTTTGGGAGATAGATTCTAGTTCCTACATTTGTTTTGCTTTCACAAAGCCTCAAGCCAACAATAGTAATTTCCTAATAACCAAAGAAAACCCAAGAAAATGTTGACATATTGTAAGTAAATTGGTTGATGAAGTGTATGTGTGGGGGGCAAGTCGCTAATTAGTTATAACGTGTAATTTTAGTGGCTTGTCATGCGGACAAAAAGCCAGAATAATGTCACATACACACAGTGGGCCACAAAGCCACTCGCACACACACCGGAGGCATTGTTATGACAGACAACGATGACAGGGCCAACTGGAAGTCGCTTCTTGGCCAAAGGAGGAAACGAATATCGAGTGTCAGAACCAGACTTGAACTGAGGCCCACACAGGCAAGGAAAACTATAACAATAAGGCCAATACAAAAGCTCAAAAGCCTGCTGTAGCCCACCTCCACCTCCATCTCCACTTCCACCCACTCATAATGGTAAAATACTAATTTATAGATACATTGACAGAGCCAAGGGCCCAGTACCCAGTACCCAGTACCCAGTCCCAACTGGCCATCAAATGAGCAACTCTCCTTCTGGGGACGACACCTTCAAGAGAATGGATCACTTGGGGCTGTGGATGTGGGAAGAAAGGTTGGGGAAAGGCGCCCTGGACATAATAATAAACAAGACCAGCAGCATTAAACGATGGGAAAGGGGGGCATACTTGTAGATACAAGTTGAGCAGTTGAATAAACTAGACCCACAAAAGGATGACAATGACAATGTCTATGTTTGCCCAATGTCTATGATGTTGGCGCCCCTTGGCCAAATAGACCACTCCGAGAATTTTCTCCTCTCCGGCTGGTTGACCGGCTTAATAATTGATACGAAAAACAAGTCAGCACTTGGCAGTTGCTAGATATTTCCGAGACTCTTTCTGTTACAATTAACAAGTTTTTCCGGCCTGGAAACGTTGCACGTTCGCCTAACCCACAGAGCAAATATTTGACCATCACCAGTTGCAGTTTCCAGTTTGGGATTTCATTCTTTATTTTTGGGGCTCTGCAGTTACACTTCCCAGTCATTCGAACAATCGGGCTACTTATGGGATTACTTCGCCTCTGTTCTGTTCTGCTGGGTTCTGTTTGGTGCTCCACTCATAACGCGGCCACAGATTAACTTGTTTGCCCAGCAATTTAATGGCTTTAGGTGGAGCGTTGGGAGTTTTCTCCATTTTTTCTTACCCTCCACTTGACCAGTTGAAATCTGGCTTATTTGCTCTCCCTTTGTTGGGGGAATCGTGAGAAGAAGTCTTAACCTCTGGGTCTGGAATTTATATAGTGATTTACTAAAAAATGTCTTCCAACGGAGTTTAGAATGTGAACTTTTGTTTTAACTATCTGCAAATAGATTGCTAATTATACGCTTTATACGACATACGACTGGAAACTATGAAAAAAAGGGGAAAAATTGTCAAAGTGATCTATAGCATTACAAATTTCTAATAAAAATAATCGCAAAATTAAAAACAGCACACATTTAAAAGATCTTTAAGAATAATATTTATGACTTTAGGAGGGCATGTACAAAATTAGTTAGATAATTTATTATGCAGATCTTTATCTCTACGTACAGTGAGCATATAAGGATTATTGTCTTAACTTCTTCTTCTATGATAAAATGGAATATTCTAGTTTTCACGTCAACATTTTGTAGCATACTTAAAAGGGGTTTGACAAAAAGACTGATTGGCCTTATGCCATATTATGATCAAGGTTTAACATCCCATTCCGTTAATATCCTATTCAAAATATAATTTAGCCTACTCCACTAAATAAGACAATTAATCACAGTATTATTACAGAGTATACTTATATTTACCTTTACCTAACGAGTTTCGGGCCTATCATAGCTTTGTTAAAAGTTTCTAAAAATCCCCCTGAATTTTTCGGTTCCGCCCATTAAACACTCGGCGCCCACCTGTCAGTTGCAAGGCAGCGTCGTAACCTTCACGCCCACTCATCAGCCCCCCGCCCACGCAAAACTCCTTTCGAAAGCTTTTTCCAATTGCAAACTAATCAATTGTTTGCATTTTATTGAGCAACAAAAGGTGATCGAGGGGGTGGGAAAAGGCTTGAGTTCGACCTTTTGTGATTGTTTTTTTCTCCGTTTCTGCTCCTTGTGCCCATTGTTCCGCCGGGTCTAACGGCCCATTCATCCAACTCTCCTCAGCTTTGTCTGCATTATTAAATATTCCCGCAGGAGCAGCAGCAGCAGCAGCAGCTTTGATTAAAAATAAAGAACATTGTCGATTCGACAGGTTTTTCAATTATTGGCGAGAATACAAAACACGGCAGAAAAGCGACTTTCAGACGAAAGGCATATGCATTGTTGTTGTTGTCGCCCTTTGTTTGTGTTGGTAATTCAAATTTCCAGACAGTAATTAATGACAGTTACAATTTCAATTAAGCCCGCGCGGCAGCACAGAATTGTTTTCTATAACATTCACTTTTATTTCATTTTATTTTATTTTACCCACTCATATATATATATACATACAACATTTTTTACAGCCTTTTGTGGGCTTTTTGTGTTTTTTGTTTGGCGAATAAAATAAATGGCAACGCCAGCGGCGACGGCGTCTGAAGCTGAAGAGCCTCTCCACTGTAGCCAGTCTATGCGGCCCTCTCGCTCGCACCCGTTCGCCCCCTCTCTTTCTGCCGCACTCTGGCCGTCTCTATCGCACTGTGGTGAAAAAGTAGCTTTCGCGCCGCCATTTTTTGTTGCGCCTTTGTTTATGCCACAGTTATTTTCCCTCCTCTTGCTCGGCCATCATCTTGCCGCTTTTTGTGCCTTTTCTGTTTGGCAATTCCTCATAATGAGCGCGGCCTTTGTCGTTGTTGTTGAATTATTCATTTAATTGAATGCTGGCTTAACTTTTTCAAGTGCAAAAAACTTTGACATTTTGTGTAAATGTGGCAAATGTTTGCTTGCGCTTTCCTTTTTTCATATGCCCGCCCCTGTTGTGTTTTTTATTTTCATTTTATTAGCATTGTTTATTTAAATAAATCGTTTTGGTTCGGTTTTGTGGTGTAATGAAAGTTTTCAAAATTGTCCTCGAGATTATTAATGGCATAGAAGAAGTGATAAGTACAGTGAAAGCTGGTGAGGATAGATTAACTGAGGTTATGAATTAGCCTGAGGGATTTGCGTCATCAAAATATATGGCCACTCTGAAAAAATATACCTTAACGCTTTTTACTTGATTATTTAAGATTTCCTTACAAAAGCGAACTAATCCAGTAGAGATAAATATAAGCAATCTCCGATTTCGACTTACTAAATTGACATAACTATTATAAGCCGAAAAAGTACATGTTTTTCCCTTGGGAGCACAAAAATATTTATTTTAAAAAATATAAAAGAACCTTTTTTTTTGAAAAGAAAACCACAAAAAGTTAAATACATAAATAGCTTGTAAAGGACAATCTTTGCACTCGCGGTCATACTTTTTATTAACCTGGTTGCTGCCAATTCAGTTTTGCCCCACTCTGTCCCAGTTCCACCTTTTCCAACAATAGGGTTTTCCCAGCTCCCGCCCCTCCATCAACCCCCCTCCCCCATTTTCCACCCGCTCTAAACAAACTTAACAAAGACTGCAACTGACAGCAAATATTACTGAAAAAGAGAGGACGAGCGAGAGGAGCTGTCAATTCGAATAATGGATTTGCCAAAAAGCGGACTAAAAAGGAAAATGTGAAAGGCGAACAAAAGCTTTCAGCTCAACAATATCAACAACAACGGGGCTGGGAAAAAAATCGAAAGAAAATAATTCGAAATTCAAGTTTGCTTCTAAATTGTATTTAAGTTTGCAGGATCCCATCGATATGTTTACTTGAACTCTTGGCATTGGAAAGGAAAGCTAAATGGAAGTACAATACGGGCTGGCTTATAAGGAGAAAGGGTTCCTCCAGGGAGTGGGGGGGCGGCGAAAAAACCCTCCCCAAAAGTAGACCCCTTTTTTTCGCATCCTTCAGATGCAGCGAACTTCCCTGTTGTTGCTCTTTGGTTCGCTCAACTGGATGGCAAGTGAGTCGCATTTAATTTGCTTTTGTTTCGACGAAAACAATGGTTAAATAAAAATGCAAGAAAAAGTCATTTAACGAGTGCTTGACTCGGGGGAGTTCTGGGTGTATTGCTCAACCAGGGGAAACCCCAGAGAGTTTTATTAAAAAATTGCACAAAACGCCGGCAAAATCCTCAAAGTTCAGATCGATAATGGCCAAGATGAGTTTGTCTTTTGGTTTTGATTTGGTTTTTACTTTTGATTTTTTGTTATCGATGTTATGACAGCAGCCACTGATTAGTCCCCCAATCTATGTAGGACTCTCATCCAATATGCATGAGCTGATCGAAAAAAGGTAGTCCTAAGAACTGGCTTTGTTATGCTAAAGAACTTGCCTGTCAGCTGCCACGTGTCGAGTGTCTGCAAGTTGGATAGAAATTGAATTTACTACAAAGGCTACAGAGAGAAAAAAAATTATAGACCGTTACATACATTCTAAAAAACTTTAGAATGTAAAAGAAAAACTAAAAATATATTTCCTAATACTCGACATATTTCAATAAAAAAAGCTAGTTACAATACCCTTAAGAAAATTCTTTTGTAGGAACTAGTAAAAACGACTTTATATAATCTAAAAATATAGATATATATCAAATTTAAAAATATACTAGATTTTTTTTTCAGTGAACTGGCTCAAAAACTGCAGGCCGAAAAGGCTCGAGACCCAAAGATCCGATTAGACTTGCGTGGGATTATATGACGACGCTCAGAGCCCTCCGAAAAATAAACTACTTAACTTTGCAACTAGTTAAGCGGGTGAGAGACAAAGCTGTTCGTGATTTGGCAAATCAGAATTAATCGGGTGGGTGGTGCCCTATAGACAAGGTCGATCCCAAGAACGAACCCCTTCTTCATGCGTAATCAACAGCTTCCTGAGCCGCTCTTCCTGCTCATTGTTTGACAGCCGCCTGTCACTTTTGACAGTTTCGTTGAGTGGCGGGTGTTTTTGGTTTGTCATTGCCATTGTACAGTAGGGTATTACGTTGATTAGTTTAACTTGCATAAGCGAGCGATAGAGATGGAGATAGGGAGGAGTGAGTGGGTGCGAGAGATTGGCAGGTCGTGTGCCGCATTTTAATTTCGTTTTGTGTTGTCCGCAGATTATACACATTTCGAAAGAAACGTTGCCACCAGATAACCGGGGCTTTCGCGGCTTACTTTACACAAAACACACAAAAATAGAAACTGAAGTGAGCTTGGTTGGGACTTAAATAGTTTGTTTGTTCTGGAAATAACAGCTTTGAAGGAGGCAATTGAGGCACTCATGGTTGGTTGAGTTTTCTTGAACAATGTTCTGTTCCAAGTCTGCAAGCCGAAAACCCAAAAACTCATACATCATACAAAGCACTATGAAACAAAAACTTTTCTATTAAGCCTGTCAGCCTCAAACACTAAAATTACGTAATATTTCAAAATACAGAATCAGATGCAATCTAAGATTCAATCACATAAGATTCTTTCCATTAATCCTAGTAAAATATTTGATTTATTTAAAATAACAAAGATTATCGATAGAATTTCTTCCATAGCCCACTCCTTATAAACAAAAATTCTATCAAAACTCACCTAGCCTCTTGGAAATCTCTGAATTGTGCATTTTCGGATTATCCTGAGCTATCTTCCGTCGCTGAAGACGGGACCAGACCATGAAAGCGTTCATTGGACGTTTGATGTGCTCCTCGTTCTGTCGCTTCGTTGTGTTCTGGATCATCAGACTGAAGAAGACATCGCTGTGGGATCAGAAAATAACAGAATTTAGTGAAAAACTTCAAATTTAATAAAAAATGAAAAAAAAACTCTATTTAAATGAACTTTCTAAAGAATGCTTTAAAAACCTTTTCTCAAAAAACATTTGATATCAGTTTTGTGACCTTTTTAATAGTCTGATAGTTTCTTCGCTACTGTAAGAGTATAGGTGTTTTATATTGTCCTAAAACTGGATAGACTTTAAGGTATATTTAAAAAATATATTTTTTATGTTTAGAAAAGTCTAAAAAAATCAAAATTTCTAAATTAGATCTCAAACAAAATACAGTTTTTGGAATTTTAATAGTACTTCTAAAATATAAATGAACTTTACCTGGCGCTGCTGCCGCTGTTCATGAGGCTGCCCATGTTCTGGTGGAGATTGCTGATGGGCGAGGCCTGCGAATTGTGGTGCAGGTGGGCTGCTGCTGCGGCGGCCATTACGCTGCTGGAGGCCGGAGCACTGTGGTGGCTGTTGGCCGAACCGCCGGCCACTGAGCCGGCACCACTGGCCGAACCACCGCCCAGCTGGGAGCTGCCGTTGCTGTGCGGTTGGTGGCTCAGTGACTGGGACTGACTGTGGTGCGAACCCGAGGACGAGGACACCGCTGGCTGGCTTTGCTGCTGCTGCTGCTGACCCGCCGGGTGGTGCTGGTGCAGCTGGGAGTGGTGGTGAGCCAGGTGGAGCGCCGAGTGGGGATGCAGGCCCAGGCCGGTGGAGCCGTTGGGGGAACCGTTGCTGCTGTTGCTGCTGCACGGGTGGTGCTGGTGCTGCTGCTGGTGCTGCGGCGACTGGTGGGGATGGTGATGCTGGTGGTTCAGCGACAACTGCTGGCCGTGCAGGTGGTGCGAGTGGCCGAGTCCCTGGTCGGATTGCTGCTGTTGCTGCTGCTGCTGCTGATGATGCACCGCCGCCGCCAGTTGGCCGAGGTGGTGCGATCCGCCGCCGGAGCCCAGGTGAGTCTGCAGGGGATGAGCGAGCGAGAGGCCGGTGAGCGACAGGTGCGTGGACAGACGTTCCATCATATCGCAGACGGAGCCGGGCTTCCGCGGTGCCTCAATCTGTGGCCCTCGAGTCGGCGGGCGGACTGGGTGGTGCTGGAACTAGTGGTGCTGGAACTGGTGGTGGTTAGAAGTTGTTGATGCGTCGAGCTGGGGAAAGAGTTACAAGTTTTGAATATAAGTAAAGATTGATTGGCAGTTTTCAGATTTATAACTATAAATATAAATTGTTTTTTTCACTTTCAAGCATGATTCACTAGCATGATTTTGTACTAACTTTCTGAGATAGGTTTTAAAGCTTTACCACGTTTTAGAATTTATATATAGTACCATGATTGGATTGCCAATTTTTCTTAAAAGTAAAATCAATTCAATTAGTAAAAAATCCAGCAAACGTCATAAGGCCTTAATAAAGTCTCATAAGGTCTTAAGTAATAAAGACAATTAATCTTTAATGACGATTAATAATAGTTATGAAAGGTTCTTTAGTTTTTTTTTAAACTGTTTTAGGAACAATAAATCGAAACAAAAAAGCTGTCTTTGTTATTAATTAATCAGATAGTGACTGCAAAAATTCAGCTCCATTACCTGATGTTTTCTAACACCCCTGAAAAAAAGCCATCTGGCTAACCTAATGGCTTGGAATGGTCTCGAGATGAGACCAGAGTCCAATCCATGCAAATATCCACTGCAGATGACACATTTGAGGATAATGCGAGCAAATAGCAGGCCATATATGTGCAAGTAGGACGAGGACTAGCACTCACATCGGGCATATGTCCCCGGCACGCCCGGACTCGATTGTCCTCGAGAGATCCTGCCCAGGATCTGGAGGAGGAGGAAATCCGAATCCGAATGCGAATCCGAAAGGGACCATTAAACAAATTGAAAGCGTTTAGCCGGACGCTGGCTTCTTGACCCTTTTCCCTGCCTTGCCATATTTAACACGTTTGCGGTTCGAAATTGAGATGGAGGCGGGGTTATGGGCATCAAGTGGACCACGTAAATCCCGCTTATAATGCACGCACATGTGGTATTGAAAAGATCCAGAATATCGAAGCCTATCAACCGCCACATGACCGGCTCATACCACCGTGTCCAAAACAAGCGGCTTGGGTGCAAATAAAGTACACAAAAATGTAAAATGGGAAAGAAATGGGTTTCAAGTGCCCCGTCGCATAATGGAAAGGATGGACGACGTCGTCGTAGTCGTCTCATTTGTTGTTGTGTTGCTGTATTATTGTGCATCCTGGTAGGTTTTAAGGGTTGACATTTGGCCCACACAATGGGCGTGAAAGGAGTAAGAGAGAGGGTTTTTCGAGTCCAATTCCGGTCGAGTTGAGGTGGCAACCGCCAGCGCGGCTCGCAAGTGGGTTTTGGGTTTTGGGTTTTCGCCCAGGAGTCCACAACTCCACTAGGCATTGTTTTTTTTTTGTCCCCGAAGAATGGGCTTCAGACGACATACTTTTAAGAGCTCAAATCAATTAGTTAATTGATTAACAATGCCCCATTGGGCACGGGGTCACAAGGCGAAAGAGGGGGCAACGTCTGGGAGTGAAAACAGGAATAATTAATATTATAATTATTTTTTTGTGGTTAGTCAGCTAATTAGAGTCGATTGGGCGCGGTAGGAAACCATTGTGTTCTTTTCTATTAATACACATGGCTTGTAAGAACAGACTTATGAGGTCAATTAGTTTCCAACTAACAGTTCAAGAGCTAATTTCAGTATTACCTATAATAATAAAATAATATATTTTTCACTTCGAACCAAAAAGGCTTTTAAATTACTTTAATACATTTATTTTTAACCAATAATTTTTGGATATTCCAGGGTTTATGAACTGATCAAACCCGGTCTGAAACCATTTATCTTTATCTGTCCGAATCGACTGTTTTTTCTCTGCTGCCATATTCCGCAGTTTCTCCATTTTTTGGCCCTGTTCATTGGCATTCCCGGCCATGCAGCACTTCGTGGTCAATAACTTGTGTTGGGCTATGCGAGGCGACATCTGTACTGCTTCCGGGCATTACCACTTGGTGTTAAAGTAAAAATTGCCAGGCATGCGTATTAAGCATGAAATTTATTTTAAAAGAAAAAGAGGAGCTGTGAGCGGGGAGCCCGGGGACACGCATATTTGTAATCCTTATGGAGTGCAAACAAATTTCTGTGTTGTCAAGTTGCCCTCCTTATTTTTGCTCCTCTTTTTCACGTTGTGCATTGCCATGGTACACAGCCAAATATTATTGTTTAAAGTCTGTAAAATTTTCATTATTATGATAAATGTGAATTTATCAAACAAGCTTTCGGGAGGGCAAAAGTATATCTAAGTTACAAAATTCTGGGGAACAATGTTCAAACTGTCATATCTTGATGGAATCTAAAAAATCTTAATATTTGTTAAAGAAAGAAATGTAACCAGGTAACAACTTATATAGATTGAATGCTTTAGTCAAAGGAAATTGAAAATCCTTTTTTTTTAAGACCAGATCAACGTCTGATCATGTTATTAGCTAACTACAAAGATGTTATTTTACGAATTTTTATTTATTTATTATTTTACCTCAACATGACACACTTGGGTTTATTGCAGTAGTAAAAATGCAATAAAACTGTAAATGACAATGTGAAACTGGAATTTTTTCTTGATGTGGTGCAGTGTGGCAGTTGCAGTTTCAGTTGCACCACAGGGCCACCGTCCGATTCGACGGTTGCACCACCAGCTGTGCACAAATTGCACTCCAGATATTTTTATTTGCTGTGAATATGCCAGCTCCTCCTTTTTTGATTCGCTCCTCCATATAGACAAAATGTTCCAGCGATATTTATTTTTAACGGAAATGTGACCGTTAAGCCTAAAAGCGTGGGTATTCTCAGGGTGTTAATCTAGTAGCCTTAATAGATAACCCAGCAGACAGTTTATGTCCAACTTTTCTCATGCAAATCGAGTGCTGAGACCGTTCTTCTGTTTCGTATCTCAGTAGGAGTAAAAATTAACCCGCTGGCCACTTGAGTTTCGGGTGCCATACATATAGACCCACTCGTAACCCCCATCCAAGTGGGTCTTCTTGTTGTTGCTGCTTCTCGTTCATTTGTTCATCCGTTTGTTGGTGTGTCAAACAAGAATTATGATCGGCTTAGCCACATGCTGAGCTCGAGATCTCTCCCCCGGCCAGATTCTTCATTCCCCAAGGCGGAGAGGAGTCTCGCGGTCTGCAATCTCCAGTCTGCAGTCTTCCAGTCTTCGAACGTAGTCTCAATACAGGTAGAGCTTTAAGTGTCTCCACTTTGTGTTGAAATGTATCGCAGATACAGGGTTTTCGGTCCCAACAGCAGACCCTCCATTCAAAAGTGTCGTCTTGACCGCCCGCTGGGATCGGATCTTCTCAGGGCCCTAAGCCGCTGGGCCCCCTAATGTTTGTAATTAAGAACTTTCACACTCGCAACAATCGCCTCGTAAACGTACCAGTATCACCATATCCCCTGCTCCCCCAAGGTTTAGTGTCAAGTTCGTGCCAAGGGCAATCGAGAAGAAAAAGCAATGATACAAAGTCAGCCGGAGGTACAGAAACAGATGCTGATACAGCCGAATATTAATTAGAATTCTTGGGATTGTACTTTTTGGTTTTTTATTAGCAAATTCATTAGGCAAACACGATGGCCCAAACAATAGCGCAAAAATATTCGATTGACATCTGGTTCAGCTACCATTCCATTCCATTTGGTTGCAAAATAATTTCGCATAGCCCTGTTTGCACAGTTGGTTTTTTGTGAGCTCCTCCAAAGTCGATTTCTATATGAAGAGGGCAAGTCACATTCAACTCAATTGTTGTCACAAATTTCGTGTAAATATTATTAAACATATATTGTTTTCTCTTATTTCTGCTACTATTATTTGCCCTAATTGCGTCATTTACTATTCTCTGGGGTTTTTAGTTCTTTTCATTGCAGCTTTTAACATTCCTTGAGTCGGTTTTCATTTATAGTTCGAAATTAAGTTAACCAAACATCGTTGAATGATTCTCGGAGAAAGAAAAAGAGCTTGCTTTAATTCAAGTGGAAGATCGAAAGCAAAAGTAAACACACCTCGAGTGGGGGCATAAAGATTCCGACAATGATTGGGCAGAAAATGAAAAGAGGAAAATCCTGAAATTATCCAAACAATAAAATCTGTTGATTCCGCATGTATCTTGGGCACTCAGACTCATTTTGAGGTGCTCTCTTCGTGTTTACCTAATTGATGGTCAGGAAAAGTTGTTCAAATTACGTTCTGAACGGCATTGAATCACTCAAGTCTTTAAAAAGATGAATGGGGTTTTTAATTGGTTTTTGAACTTTAAAATAATTTGGGTTACTATTAACACACAAAACTTTAATAACTTAATGGCCATCAGAAAAGAGACTCTTGAAGCAAAGGTCAAAAACAAAATGTTAGCAAAAAAGGTAAGAAACTGAAAAACAAAAACTATCTTCAATCCATATTCGATGAATAATTTTGGAATCCTTGTTTGGCAACGTAATTAATAACCATAACTTATAAAAATTATAACAAATTATTTAAATTTAAAGCAGTTTTCAAGATATGGGGTCTAAATAAAGCTAGGTTCTTCGTCCCCAAATCTTACCTCGAAAAGTTCTGCATTTCCTTTGTATTTTCCCGTTTCCCGGCGATTGTAATCAAATATTCGATAGCGAAATATACTACCGAATCATCTGGATAATATATGTTTATAGTTTGTTGTTGTCGTTTATAAATTCCACTTTCCGAACTGCCATAAAATGTCGAATTTGTTGACTTTTATGATCTTGAGCTGTTTCGTAACCGAATATGTTTGACGAACACTTTACATATGGGATATCATAGTTAATGTTGATTTGTGTTGTGTTTGGTATCCATTCAGTGATAAGATACTTATAGGGCCTCCAATTCTTTGATGCTACAAAGCAAAAGGCTTGTTTGATTTGAAGTTTAACGAGGAAGTAAGTAGCTTAGGATTTCACAACTTTATGGGGGGAACCTTTACTAGGTTTGTTTGTTGTTTTTAAACGCTTGGGCTATGTTTTGATTTCTATTTTGTTTGTTTGTTGTGAGCACTTTACGGTCGATGAAATTTGATATCATATGAGCACTGTTTTGGGGATTGGGTTAGGTCTTACTATTTTGTTAAATGGCGAAGAAGAGTTTAGCTTGTTGATGTTTCACTTTGACTTTGTAGAATTGCCCGAGAAAAGTTTTGTTTATATTTTTTGGGCAATACCTTTTTTTTTTGTATATGTATATTTTTGCGGTTATCTGTTATTTTTTGCCGTTTCTTGTGAGGGGGCTAAAACCGTCGCTAGCTGTTGGCTGATCGGCTCTTCTTGGCCAAGTTGGCTGTTGCTGCATCTAAGCGCGCTTTGGCGGCTATTCAACGGATCCGTTCCGACGCGTAACTAAAAACTTGGCGCGCGCTCTCTTCAAAAACACACGAGCCAAAAAACGAGTCTTTTAGCCCCCGGAAAGGGGCGGGGGGCGTGGCAGGTGGGGCGGTTGAGACAGCTGCTATGTAACTGTATCGCTCCCCACACAAACACTCACACACACACAACTGCAACAACAACAGCACGTAGCAAATCCTCTCTGCAAAAGCTTGTGTTCTCTCTCGCTCTGCATTGAAACTTTTTTCCGGGAGCTTTCTTTCTTATTGGTTTGTTAAATGTTTTTTATAAGACTGTTTATAAAGAAACTACATTTACAAAAAAAAGTCCCAAAAGTGAGAGCGAAAATGCCTTGGTATTGGTGAGAGAGAGAGAGTCACAACAACCAGGTGACATTTCGGTAAGGAAAAGGTATAAAAAAAATCGAAAGAATTGGGATATGAGGAAGAAAAAAAACCAAACAACCGGAGCAACAGAGACAAAGAATGTCAGATAGAAAGAGATGGACAATCCAGAGGGAGGGCAGTAAACACGAGCAGGTGTTGCGTGGGCGTGCGAGCGAGACAAACAGAGTAGCCCATGCCCATTATAGCCATTTCACTCTAAGCAACGAGTCCCATGATGGGCGTTTCCAATTGGAATGCTTCTGGTTGGGGAAGGTTTCGTGTTACATGAAAATCGGGGGGTATTATGGGGGGTTTACAGCGGGAGGAGAGCCCACCATTGGGAGTGAGCTTTTCGGGTGTTTGTCGTTTATTTACCGCATTTGCTTAGAGACCTGCAAAGAGCGCTTAAAAAAACGACGAGAAAAACAAAAAATCGAAAGCAAAATCAACTAATCTTAATGGACATTTATTTCTGAATCGAATTGAACTGTGGAGATCTGAGACTGACATCTTGGCCGCAACTGCGAATCGCCTTTGGCTAATTTCTAAGCTCAAAATGGTGGATATGTTGGCCAAGGTGGGAACAAACCAAAATGGGTCCCGACAGACCACTTTGGGTCATGTTTATTTTTAGCTTTTTTAAAGCCCAAAGCCATTTCCTACTTTTAGTCCCAATGTAACAAGTTATTATCTTGAAATACATTAGTTTAGTATTTGTTTTGATTTTTTTGATTATGTGGTACGGTATTCCTTTGATGCGGAAATCAAACTTTTGGGATGAAGTAATTTTTAAGCATCCTTCACTCTTTAAATTTTTTACATACAATCTATATTCTGTTATTTTCAATCACCCTTTTTATGATGTTAAAATTTCTTTAAATACAATTTTTAATTTGTATATAATTTAAAATAAAAAAAAATTTTTCAACTTGAATTTAACATTTTCATAAATGATTTGTTTACATTTACTAATATCTATAACGGTATTGTTAAAAGTGTGTTACCATTTCTTTTCCTGTTAAAAATTTCGTTAGATTTGAAAAAAAATTCACAATGGGTGTTACCAAAATTAGAAAAGGTCCACTTTCTCACACCTCTGAGAAAGCTTTCCCCTAACTTCAATATTTCTTAACTGGCCAAATAATTCATTCCAGTATTGCATCCGCTTTATGTCACGGCTAGCTGTACGAAGTCCTGAAAAGTACCTGCCATTGCATTTTTCATGTCTACATTATTGTTTTGTTAATTTGCTTTGGTGTAGGTGGCGTTGCCAGGACAACGGCTCGTAACTCCGGACTCCGGACTCCGAACTGCGGAGTCCCAACAATTCCAGTCGCATTTGGTCGGGCTTTGTTCTCCAGGGCTTTTTGTATGACGGGTTTTGGGTGGGCGACAACGAGGGCGAGGGCATTACGCAGGTGTTGCCATTGTTTCAGGGCGGTTTTTAGCGCATTTTGATTTACATTCACTCATTCTGTCGAGTCGAGTTCTGTCGTCTGGCACTTGGGCTTCATTTTAATTAACAACGAACTAATGACAAATGCAAACAGTATATGTATATCTAGTATAAGAAGAAACTACCTTCTAACACTCTAATTTAATTTGACTCTAATGACCTGAGCTTTTCCTACATGGCGGATAGAGGAAAAGTCTGAGAAAAAGTGGGGGGTCTTTGCTGCCTTTTTGCCAATTGTCAGTCAACAATTGCAAGTTGAAAACAATGGTGCACATTTTTCCAGGCCCAACTTGACGAACTGAGTGAGTTACGATGGGGGAGATGGATGGATGGATGGATGGCTGGATGGACTGCAACTGTTCCATTTATTTGGACCTGGTTCTTGCCTCTCGCTCTTGCCTTCTCCCCCTCCTTCTCGCACTCTATGTACTCGGCATTGTCCATTGTCTTTGGCAATGTCTCCTTCTCTTTCGCTGTTTGTTTCCCTCTCTCTTCCTCAGTTAGTCAGCCATTGTAATTATACACTGCACTCACCTGAATGACTAAAATGGCTATAATGGTTATGGGATGGGGTTTGTCGGAAATAAGAGTTAAAAGGAAATTAGATTTTCCTATAAGGATTTTCTAATATACCTTTATGGAGAGTAACCATTACAAGATTGACCGTAAATCTTTAAAGGTGCTTAAAAGTATGCTATGAAATATTTTGAATCCGTAATACAAACGAATTTTGCTCAACGAAAGCAGTTACATTTTGAACAGCATACTTTTAGGCACCTTTTTGAATATAAATTAATTGAAATTCCTTTGAATAATCTATACCTCTTTGTTTTTAATATCTTATTCTTAGGAATTTAGAATTAGGATTTTTTGGTTGAGTATTTCTTTTTTTTTTTTCTAATAAACAAACGTTTTGGTAAATGTATATTCCATAAAATAGCAGGGTAACTTAGAATCCCTGCTTTTCTCCCACCTTTTCGACCATTCTCCTTCCCTTGCCACCACTTTACCCACTTTTTTCGCAGTGCATATTCGCCTTTGTGTGTTTCTGTTTTCTGTTTGTCTATCTGGCCATTGTTTGTTTGTCATATTTATCATGGCAGTTGCTTTTGCATTTGCCATTGCATTCTCTGCACTTGCAAATAAATGTTAATGAGTAGTTAGACAAAAAGCGCTGACAATGCACCGACTGCAACTTAGATACAGAATAATGTGATGAACAGCCTGATGGGGGATTCACCATCTTGTCGGGGCCCTAAATATGCAGAAAGAAGCTCAACAATCCCAACGAAAAAGATTTCAATGGAGCTCTAATGCCTAAATCGTTATTGTTGGGGATGGATAGGTTGCCGAGGTGGATGGGGGCATCCACACACTCCTGACAAGCTCCTGTCAAGCTGAATTGAAAATTTTCTAAAGACCCGAACAACAATGGGGGCAGAGAAGCCGCCGTTGCCATGTAGATTTTTGCACTTTTTGTCGCTCATTAATGTTAATCAAAAAGCAGAAAGCACGAGGAAAATCATTCAAATTTTCGGTCGTGTTTGGCAACCGCTTGGGACTTCTAAAAAAAATAACCACCTTCCCCGTTCCACAACTCCCTTTACCGTATACGGATTCCCACTACCCTTTAGATAAACATCGGATACAATTTCATAGGCCACAAGGCAAACAGATTTTACTCAAAAAACGATCGAAGCATCGAAATCAGCATCGATCCATCGATGGCCGAACAATTGTCGCAAACAAATGAGATTGCCATCATCGGGCCTGAGTGCGTTTAATCCTTGCGAATCCTTCCAGAGACACATCCCAAACAAAGCCCAGATTTGCAGCAAATTGATAAAGGGCAGGAGGAAAAAAACCGTACGGAAACTGACAAAACCAAATGCAGTTATGACATACCGATTGATAGGCCAGATAGCAGATAAACAGAAACTCATATGGTTTCTGGGGTTTGCGTCTTGGGACATGTGAGCATAGGTGGAGAATTTCATTGGAAGACCACAAAAAGGTTTTTTGGACCATTCTCTTCCGGAAAAATCTGTTGATTAGGAACAGCAATTGAAGTATCTTGTCAGAATTGGACAAAAAAGAGAAGAAATTTGAACAAAATTTTCTTTTATGTTTTTCTTTGTGCAAGAGTTTAAGTTATCTACAAACCCTTAAACAAAATAAATTACTTTAATTCAGATAAAGTTTGAAGAACCAACTTTAAATGTTTTACAAAACATAGAAAATCAAAGATTTACTTGTAAGAAATGAAAATCCTTTTTGGTTAAATATATATATATTCAAATAAAACAATCTTGCGTATTTATATCTCCATCACACCGATAAGAATTTATAATCTACCCAGACAGCCTGTCGCGCTGACCAATTGATTAGCGCAGCTACCTTATCTTTCTTTTTGTATTGCATATCCAATGAAATCAAAATGCAAAATCATGTTGTTCTCAGGCTTTCAAAGTACAACAAAATACAGTTGCTTAATGTCCCAGACATGTTTAAAAAATGGTATTCGAATGGTCTTTACTAATGGACACGCAGTCTGGTAGTCTGGGGAAGTAGCCTTGGTCAGGACAGACTGCCTGTCGATCGATCGATTTGAATGCAGACGATTACGCGGCAAGAAAAGGACACGATGATATAGGATTTGCATGCATGGGAAAGATGGCGAGATAACTGGGAAGTAGCATGGAATTTGGAAGCTAAACCTGTTTGAGACTTTAAATTCATCATTTATGACAAAGTTAAAAATAAATAAAAAGGTTGAAAGTCATTTTTCTGCAACAATGTTGCGCACAATGAAAATTTTCTAGTCACTCAACTCTTACCAAAAGACATTTTATGTTATCCGTTATGTAAACCATTTTGTAACACCGCAATGATAGTGAATAAATTAATTTAAAAATGGTTTCAGAGCAGATGTGGCTCTGCCTCCTTAAATTCAAATTTAAATTTTAGATAAGCTTAGGGTTATATTGGTGTCCTTTCTTTGGTCATTGGCCACTTGACCTTGCCCGCGTTGTTGACCATAATGCAGGCGTCGGATGCACTTTGTTAGCGTTTATTGGTGGCTCTACTCAACGGCTTCCTGCGTCTTCCAGGGCCTTTCACGGCTCCCTGTTTTTCTTTTTTTTGTATCTGTAAATGTATCTGTATCTGTAGTTGCATCTGAGCCTGTCCTTTTCCCCTTTCGTGGCATTATCCTGTCGGCCATTCGTAACGCTCCCTGCCGTTTGGCCCCCACCCGCTGGGCCATTGTCCTTTGAGCGGGCAGCGGGGTTAGAAACAATGACGCGGACAAAAAACACCTACGTGCCCGAATGAATCGAATGGCCAGAATGGACAGAATTTACAGAATGACTCGAATGGCCTGAATGGCAGGACGCGGGCCGGTTGCCAAGACAATGGACATGCAGCAAATTGAAAATTCATTCATGTGAAACGAGGCAGGCCAGCAAGGTGGCTGTGCTGACCACGTCCCAGTCCCGGGGTTTTTGGGCATTAAAACACCTTAAAGCGGATTATAGGAATTTTGACACTTTTTCGGAGTATCCTTGGCCGAGCGGTGTGTCGAGTGCAAAGACGTTGCGCCATTGAGAGATTCGTTCGGGATCCTAAGGAAATGAGCAGCTGAAAAGAACCGATGGTATGGTATGGATGTGGGTTCCCTTGGGTTCCGCCGCCACTGCCGCCAGTTTGTCTGGATGATGCTCAATGAATTGTCGCCTCCGACTCTGTGGAATCTCTTCTCACCTCATGAATGGTCGGGCACAAAAGTCAATTACATGCATTCTCCTGGCAGCCCGGTCAGGTATTATATTTTGTTATATTTTTGTTATTTTGTGTCTTGTTGCGCTTTTCATCGGATTCTTTGAATTTCTATTCAGTTTTTTCCTTTGATTTTTCCTTTACAATCTGCAAGTTGAAGGGTTTCTTGGTTCGTACATAATATGATTTGTCTGTCACTTAGTTTTCATACTCTTGGCGGAGGCGTTAACCGGTTGGCTGAGTTAAATGGTGTTCTTTCTTGAGGTCATATATTTTGTAACTTCTTGAAGAGGGTTCTATCGGGAATCGTTTAAAGCTGATTCGGATTAAGCGAATTAGGCATCAAGTGCCAATTGTAAAAAAGAATGTGAAGAAAATGTGAAAGAAAAGGATCTAAGAATTAATAGAATTTTATAATCTAGTTATTATTCCTTTTTATGGCGAAGTTTGTTTTTTTATCCTGAAGATGTCAAGGGATTTTCATAGAACGTCATTTTTCTGGCTTTGGCCTTAATGAAAATTGGAGTTAATTTTAACAAAATAACTTGTCAATGTTTATTTTTAGAATTATAATATTTTTTACCCCTGGATCTCTCTTCTTTAGAATGATCTTATGGCCCATCTAAACTGAACTATAGTAATTTTTGTTAGACTACATTACTTTGTGTTTTTTACACTTAATGTAAAATAACAACGATTTAATCACCTTAATATTTATATTATTATAGACCTTAGAGCCAAAGGTGGTTCTTATACCCCCTTTAAAAACTCACTCTCCGGGTCGGCTTAAAGTAAACTTAGTTAACATTTCAATCCTCGAAGTTCACAATGACTAGTCAGCAATTAGCGGGCACCATTGTGATCGGAACCACCGGGCAGCTGCCAGGCATTAAAAGGCCACTCGAGAGACCACGAATAAGATCAGGATCGGCGGAGGAAGAAGATGGAAGAGGATGGAAGATGGTAAGATATAGAGGAACTGAGGAGCCGGGGGAAGGCGAGATCAAGTCAAGTAAATTAGCGCGCCCTCGGCCCTGGTCACGGATCCTTTTGATGATGATGATGAATTCGCTCTCGAAGAGTTACGCATCGTTTTGTGTCAAGAGTGTGTCGGCTTGATTGCTTCTGACAGCGCGCGAACCTTCGAAGGACTCGTTGTCCAAAGGACAAGACACATCGCGAGCTGAGAGATGAGGCTGACTCACCCCGGGAACTGCGGAATCAGCAGCTGCACATCGCGATCATCTCGATCCCCATGAAGATCCCGATCCCAATTCCAATCTGGATGATCATCTCGCCGCCGATTGCCGCAGAATGATGAACTGCCCAAGGCGACATAAGTGTAGCAACTCTTTGTTTATTTGTTTGTGTTGTCGGGCCGAGGGTCATCGCATCCATATGCAAATCACGGAGGATCCTCGAATGCTGATGAGCATCGATTGTTCTGAAGATCTGGAGTTCCAGGGCAAAAGTGACCGTGAGGAACCTGAAGTTCCGAGACCCGAAGAAGGGGTCTGATTGAATACAAATTAAAGTTGAAACGGTTCCAGTCCCTTCTATTTTCGCCTTCTGGTTCCATTTCCAGTTTTGTTTCTCTGCCCAATCTAGATTTGTATTTTGGTTATAACAAGTGTGAGTTGGCTAACGGCTTGTAACATTTTTGGACAAGACTTGGCAATTATAATTTAACAAAAGTTGAAAACTTTTAAAGGGCGCATGACAAATTTTAATGGCTAAACTTTGTCATTATGAACACGCGGCCAAAAAAAAAAATAGAATGGCAAGAAACCAAAGTTGTAACCGACATTTAACCCTTTAGCAACCCCGCAGTGTCCAAAAACACAACAACGAAATGACTGCCTTTATAAGTCTGTCGATCTCAGGAGGCGTATCCTTGTAGGCCATTAAAAATTTGCCAATTTTTAAATTTCACAAATTTTTTATTTCATCGGCAACGCCCAGCGATTGACAAATGTCAAGAATCGAAAAAATCCTTTTAATGGCTTCATTAAACGGGTGACTCACCCCCCTGCAGCCCCTGTCACCCCTTCCCCGCCCCTGTCTGCCCTTTCAACTGTAACCCCTTCGCTAATACAATTTGCATTTGGTTATAACAAACATCGATTAATGGCCGTTACAAATGTTTTCCATTTGTCCGCGTGTGTCACATTTTACTCGCCGCCTTTTTTGCGAATTTTTCATTGCTGGAAAATTTGCGTATCGATTTTGCCATCCCTTGCCATAATTTATGCGAATTTATGATACGCATCTCAGCAAAACATAAAAAATAGCAAACTTTCAATTGAATGGAATTTAAATGGAATATGAACTGAATGGGGCTTGTGGCACATTTTAGAATTCGAGACATATCATTGCTAAATCACCATGAAATTTGTTCTGGATATACTGTGACCAAAAGGGAAACGTTTACAATTGATTGAATTATAATAAAGATTATAAGATTAGGAAGTTTTTAAAGTTAATCGAAAGCAATTTGGGTTACAAATGATTGTTACATTTTAATTATCTTGAATGACAAAATATAATAAAATATAACCAGAAACAATGTTTCCCCCAAAATTGATAATACATATATATAGATATATTTTTATAGGATTACCAAAAAATGTAGAAATAGATATCTAGTTACGGAACACGATGTGGCTTAAATGTACTATATTTTCCAAGTTGGTGCGAAAACTTAAGAGTGTGTTAAACTAACACCTAGCTTAAAATAATTAAAACAAATATTATTCCGATCTTCAGTTGTAAACAAGTTCTATTACTTTTAAGAAGCCCTGTAGTTTTCTTAAATTACTAACCCCTGATCCAGATTTTTTCCTAACAGCTTTCATTCCCAGGAACTGCTTTGCCTATTAGACCATATCGGCGTTGATCTGCGAGTGAAGCTGACCAGTTTATATCTCGTCCATCCTGTCGTCACGCATCCCAGCTTCATTAAGGTTATCCCTTTGGCTCTACCAGATTGTTGTTGTCAACTTTTGAACCTATGAATTTAATTTAATTTAAACTTTGACCCCGTGTCTGTCAATCGGCTGACGAACGGGGGCAATGAATCTGACCCTTGTCTTTGTCTTATACCTGACCTCGGTCGGGATCTGGTCCTTGTAAGTTCGGAGCAACCCTTTTGTCACCTAACCATTTGATGAACTCCTCTCGCACTTCCGGCCAGCCTCCGTAACCCTCGCCTCTTCTCATCTGGATCATCGCAGGGATCTGGATCTGGGGAACTGATCTCGAACCGCTCTGCTGCCTTGTCAGTTTTGATTAGTTGAACCACTTCAGGTCGTCCCAATGTCCCGTGTGGGAATCCTTATGGGTAGTTATACGTATTTCTTATGTGTCCTACCTGGCGAGTGTTGATCGTTATGCGATAACGCGATCGCTGCAATCTTGTGCAATTTTTTGTTACTCATTGTCCGCCGGCAGAGTCCGAAGTTTGTTTGCCTGCTTTCCATAATTTTCACATGACCAAAACAGCTTAAGATCAAGTTAGCCATCTAAGCTGACAGCTGGCAGTCCCCTCTCAAGATGGCAATGGCAAAAAAAAACAGTATTCGAAGAAAAAATTAAGCAAGAACGCTAATCCCGTCAAACGGTAAGCTCTGAATGCCATGTCCTATCCATTTCCATTTCAATTTCATTTTCATTTCTTGGGTGTGCGTGTGTATAGTGTTTGCCCTTGGGTGGATTGTTTGCTGAAAAGTTTTCCCAAAACATTGGCTAGTTAATCTGCAGAACTTGTTCGTCATGCAAATGAAGACAATCCGAGATCCAGTTCTCCATTCAATCCTCTTCGCGGCTGATGATCAATAATAATCATAATGACAGTCTTAAGTGGGTTAGTCTTCCAGGCAGACTCGAGCCACTATATCTGCATTTGAAATTTGAAATCGTGGCAGTCGTTTTGATGGATAGGTAGAGAGTAGAGTCCTTACATCATCTTTGGCCAGAGCCATCAATCAGCTTAGCTCCGGGACAGCCTGGGTTTCATTACGATTATGTGCATATTTAAATGGCAATTTTTGCGCCAAGATTGTCAGGCCATAATCCCTCCCAAACCTCAAACTCCCTTTTGTCCCGAATCTCCGCCTTTGTGCGGTTTTTTCTTATGCTTATTGTGCCGCCTTTTTACTTCCCTGGATCTGCCATTAATTCCTTTATAATTTGCGCCTGAGTGACCAGCCAAAAGAGCTCCACCTACGCTCAACCATCTCTTTGCCCTGACAACAAACGGAAAAATATGAAAGAAAATCTGCGCACAAAGGGACAGGCTGGTGGAAAAAGGAAACTCAAGTGCACATGAGTATTTGTCCAGTTTTTTTTTTGCGATGACCAATTTTTTTCTGTGAGCTATCAAAGTAAAAAGCCAAGATTTTGCGGGTGTCCAGTCTGGTGGGGATTCCTTGGAGGGTTCTTCAGATACATCCCATTCCCCCCACAAAACCTCACCGCAAATCGGATTAGCCCAAAAGCGATTTTGGCACTTGTCCCCAATTCAATTAGGTTGCAGATTCTGTGGGTGGTTGGGCTGGAAAATTACCTCCTGTTTTCCCCGGCTTCTTGGGACCCTTTTTCCTTTCCTGCCATTTGCTGCCACTAATTGGCCACACCTTGAAAAAACCAAGACAGTTTTCTGTCCCTTCTCCGTTCTCAGCCTCATAAATTACAAGTTTGCCAATGTTACAAAAAAAAAATCAAAAAAAAAATGGGAAGGAGAGAGGTGCAAGGAGTCAAACGAAAATTTAGCGCATCCCATTGCGGTGCCTTCATAAATTTCCTTTCTTTTACCCTAATTTAATGATAATGACGCTGCTACCCCAAGTCAAGGCCCATAAAATTTTCAACTTACAAGCTGAGAAAATGTGTTTTCCCTCGGTGGTTGCTGCCCAGCCCAGTTTTAGTTTCCAACAAGACAACCAAACTGGCTGACTGACCCAAACGGCAAGTTGACATCTTTGCTAAAAAAAAAAGGGATAAAAACTGTAAAGGAAATTTGTAGCAATTTTATAAAGGCCTCTGAATGTCCGTGGGTTGGAAGGAAGTGGGAAAAGCAACCCGTCTGGTAGCATAGCAAATTTTATGGGGTTATGCTTATTTTCGAATGGTGTAAAGTATTACTAATAAAAATGTTTACAGGGAATTACAAAAATATTTTTAGAGAGCTAAGAACTTTATGTTCCAGTAAATTGACTATTAAATAAATTTAGTATATTAAAAAACATTTAAAATATAGTTAATAATATAATAAAACTTCTAGTTTATACACATCTGCGTGTTTATGTATGTGCTAAATGATCAATAACAAATTTTAATACCAAAAAAATGAAATGTAAATAATATTATTTTATGATAATGAACGCTGTTAGTACTTATCTCCCTCGAGGTTGTAAAAAGTTTAAGATCTATTACTTTTCTAATTAGGTATCTACCCATAGAATCATTATTTTTTAAAACACAAGGCAAACAAAAGGAATACTAGATTGTTTAAAAAAGATTGTGAATTTAGGGGACCTCCAAAAATATTTAATAAAATATTTACACTTCATTCTCTAGTAACGTATGAACAAAGCTTATAAATTGTATTGTATTCACAATTACTATGCATTTCAGTCAGTCAAAAGATGCCGAAACTTCTGAATCAATGTAACAAGGGATATACTCGTTATTTTTCAGGGCTTTTCTTTTCATTATTCAACCTTTTTCTTTCATTTTTATTCTTCCCTGTATCTGTCGGCTTAAAGGCGTGAAGCCCAACAAAAAGTCGTAAATATTTTGTTGGTTTTTTGTTTCTTGCCTTTGTCTTGTTTTTTTGGTCATATTTTCATATGCTGTTTAAGTAGTTGTGATTGATGCGTACGAACGTGCTGAAAGATGCAGCGCGAAAGTGATTTGTATCTGTAAAATGCGCTCATTTTGTTGAGGGGAAAAGGGTGGCGGATTTGCCTTGGTTGCTGCTGTGAATTAATAATTTCCATCTTTCACGCTGTTTTTGAGACAAAAAGCCAACTGAAGTGGGGTGGATCACGTGGTCAAGGTCTGACAACGGTTGTAGCTGTAAATAGAGTTACAAACCAGACTGGTTTTAAAGCTTGGAAATTCATTTATCTTCAAGTTTTGGAATTTGCATGGGAAAACGGTTTCCTATTCTTAAGGAACTATAAAAACAAAAGAGGAATGTGTGTGATTAATTTTGTATTTACATTCTTAAAATGTTTTCTTTGGTCCTTAAAGCTCATTGTTTCGTATAGTTTAGATCCAACTGTTAATATACAAATGTTAGCGATATATAAATAAATAAGGTTTCCTAAAAATCTATAGTTGTTCCCTCACCCAGAACTATTTTAATACTAAATACTTCAATCGTATTACCTATGGTAAGAAATATATATATAAATACAAAAATGTATTGAAAATTTTTTAAAATTTACCCATAAAGATTATATTGGGTACCAGAGATAAAGCCACAAACTTTTCCCACATTTTCCCATAGCTCAACAATTTCTCTGTTTATCTTCTTCGAGAACCCTGATCGGCGGTCGCTCTGATAAATGAGCTTACCAATGCGACAACGACAATGACAATTGGCTTTTTCTTTCGATATTAAGTTGCTTATAATTAAAACTTCGTGGTACAAACAAAGGCTGAAGAAAAGCGACAACCCGAAAGGGGAGGCAGTTCGATTGGGAAAAGAAACGGCCAGAAAGAGTAGCGAAACGAATGTTACAAAGGCCGGCAGAGAAAGGCAAGACAAAACAGCGACAGCAAACCAATCGAGTGACAAAAGCCCCCAAATCGGATTGCGGGCCAGGGAAGCCTATTCATGCCGCTCAACAACTAAACAACAAATATTTGTCATTTTGCCCAGTAATATGCCATCAAAGCCCTGCTTAGAAACGAGCCAAAGAGGGTAACTCTTATCTGGAGCCCCGAAAGCAACGGTCTCAAACCAGAGGTGCAACAACTTTTGATTTCGACAGATTCCCAAAACGGTTCCGTTCTTTATAGCGGTGTCCTCCAATAAAGTTTGATGTATCATCTTCTGAGCCAATTATTCTGGTGTATTATTCTAAATTAAGTAATTTTTACTAACAACAGATCATGAACTTTGAAAAATTCGGAATAATTACAAAAAATGTAATAAAAAAGTATTGCTAAGATCATTGCATTTTAATTAACTCGCCCTTTTTTGGGAGAATATAATCCTTACTGTCTACAATTTAAAAATTGCATTCTTTGTACGTTTCTTCCATCTCAAGATGTTCCAAAATATTTAGCTTAGTGTATATATTTTTTTGCGCTGTCTATTGTATTATCTATTATATAATAATTATTATAATACCTCATTAATTCTGCAAAATTTCAAGAGTATAGCTCGGTCAGTGTTTCCGAAAAATCTATTTTAGCTCTCCCATTATCTCGCTTTTGTGTCTGCTATTATAACTACTTCGTGTTTGTTGTTGATTTTATTGAATTGTTTAATTATTAAGCAATATTTGATTGATTGCGAATTCCGTATCATTTGTTGTTATGTTTTCTTAAGCTTTCTCGTGCTGCTGCCACTGTTCGTTGTTAATGTTGTTACAGTTGTTATAAATGGTTATATGTGTTTTTTCTCTTTTTTTTCTGTTATATCTTTTGATCATTTTGTCGCTCGGTCTCATTATTGCTATTACTTTTCAATCATTATTTATTTTATCATTTATTTGTTTATTTTTCGGCAGTCATTATTGCAAACGCTTTTTGACCCAATTTCTGGCAAACATTTGGCATTGAATGGCAATTTCCAAACACACTCAAACATGTGCTATTCAAAAAAGTTGCTATTTAAGCAAAAAAGGCAGTTGACTTGGCTCAAAGGTTCTGTTCTGCATATCCCCCTTATTCAATGTCCATACTTGGCCATAAATTTCCAGCCATGACAATGTTGCCAACTGGCAACTGCTGGGCCCAGTATGAACTACCGATGGTCGCCATATGAACTACAAATATCCATTAAATGGTGGGGTAACAAAGTGGTAAAGGGTTTGGACCCGGGAACGAGGGGAAAGCGGCTGCGTGAAAAAATCCAAACAATTTTTACACATTTTTTCTAGCCATTTTTCCGTTCAAGTTGTTGTCGTTGTATTGGCTGCGCATTTTTATTTTGTCGCACTTCGGATGAGGAGCGAAATGGGATTGCACAGTGGGGCAAGATTAACCAAAACTTAAAGGTAAAACCATTGGAATAAATATACAGACATCAAAGAAAAAAATTTATAAGGTTTTTTTAAAAAAATTTAAGTTTATACTATATGTTTATTGTTTAATTTATTCCCTTACATAAATGTTTTTTATATATTTCGTATATTTAAGATCGCCAGATCTGTATTCCTATCATTATTAAGCTTTTTAAATATGACTTAATATATTCTAAATAGGATGATTAAGTGTACAGACTTTTAAGAGAGTTTTGGCCAGGAAAAAGTCAACAAATAAATTATATAAAGAGCCAAAAATAGTGGCTATTTGGTTCTCACTTATTTTTTGACTAAACAACTCTATAGACCCACGGTTTCTTCTGTGGCAGTCGTAATTCAGCCATTTCGCTTTCATTAGCTGCTCACCCAAATGGGCAGCATCCAGATCCAGATACAGGCCTCCCAGATTTCTTCTGCTGTTGTTGATGCTGCCGTTGTTCGTGTTGTTATTGCAGTCAGACATTATCCTTTTTGGCGCTGATAGGCGCAACATTTTTGGTTTTTTGCATTGATAAAGTGTGCCATAGCTTGGGGTTAATGTCGTGCCAATGATTTAGCACCTTGTTACAGAGCCCGAAAAAAGGAGCGCAAGCCAACCCAACCCAACCCAAATGGGAACTAAAAGCCCAAGCCGAACCCGATCCGATCCGATTCGACTCTTAATTGCACTGATCGTGTGGACAGGCTTGAGGAGCCCTGAATTGTGGATCCCAGGGGGGAAAAGAAGGGTAGCCCACCTTGGGCGCGTGTCGAATCGGTTTTGTGTGGGTGCTCGCACTGATTTGTTGTGATAAATAAGTGCCAGCCTATAGTTCTACCTATAGATATGAAGGGGAAGGAGTCGCAAAGAATTAGGGATGCATTTCGAGGATGAACAATCGATATCTACATTAAGTTAAATATTAGATTATAAATACGATAAACACAAGTCTTAAAATTTGTCCATCGAGTTTTATTTCTCATCAATTACCAAACATTTGTATTTGTTATTATCATTTGTGTACACTTATGGAATATTTTTGGATTGTTTCATTGAAATACCTTAAGAGTTATTCATATTTGTTCTCACCATACTGTTAAATATCATACTTGAACTTTGGATTAAATATAATATGCCATCCCTAATAAAATGATATTTGAGAGATGGTCCTAAGCTGCATAACTTCTCAACTCGCTGGTGTGGATTTTCATTAACATTTTTTAGATTTTTGTGTAGCGGGCACCTTCTCTTTTAATAAGAACAAACAGGCCGTTGAGTATGGACAATCGGTTGGCGCCCCATGGTGCCCCATATATAAATATATATGTGTACACCGGATTCTTTTTCTTGGTTAATCCCCAGAAGAACCCGCGAAAGTCATAAAATTTGATTATTTATGGATGGCACTGGGCCAGCATATCCTGCGGCCGTTCTTTTCATATTCCCCCATATATTCATTGGCATTTATGACACGACCGAAAAGATTCCAATTGTTTCTGCCGGCCTCCCGTTCTGTCTGTTAGTCCGCCTGTCTCCCCGTCTCTCTCTCTCCTGTCGCTGTTGCCGTCTCCCTCTCCATGTCCAAGTGTTAAGGCATTGCTGGAATGGGCTTTGATTAACCTTAAGCGCATAAATAGTGGATTCAATCAGAGACAGCCGGGGCACAGGCGTTCAAGAGATACAGTGGGATGAAAAACTTAAATTTTGGCTTAAATCTGGTTTCCAGAATTGGACCAAAAACTGCACTTCCATAATAATAACTTTTGTAATTGGACCCCAATTTTGAGGTGTGATACCTCTATGAGTGTATGAATTCTCTAATATTCTGTATTAAAATTGTTCTTTTAGAAGGTGGTCAAAATTTTAGCCTATTTTCATGTCCGATTTTTCCGTATTTCCAAAGGTTTCCCGAACAGGACCCAAAACTGCACTTAAATAATACATAACTTGGGTTATTGAGCGCCGATTTTAAAGTCTGATACCACTATGAGTTTGTGTCTAAATTCTCTAATGTTCTGTACTAAAATTGTTCTTTTAAAAGAGGGTCCAAGTTTTAGCCCATTTTCATGTCTGATTTTTCCGTATTTCTATTGGGTTCCAGAATGGGACCCAAAACTGCACTTCTAAAATCCATAACTTGGATTATTTCACCCCGATTTTGAAGAATGATACCTCTACGAGCTTGTGGTTGAATTCTCTAATTTTCTGTATTAAAATTGTTCCTTTAAAAGAGGGTCCAAGTTTTAGCCCATTTTCATGTCGAATTTTTACGTATTTCCAATGGTTTCCGGAATGGGACCCAAAACTGCACTTCTAAAATCCATAACTTGGTTTATTTTACGCCGATTTTAAAGTGTGATACCTCCATGAGTTTGTGGTTGAATTCTCTAATATTCTGCATTAAAATTATTCTTTTAAAAGAGGGTCCAAATTTTAACCTATTTTCATGTCGGATTTTTCGATATTTCTATTGGTTTTCAGAATGGGACCCAAAACTGCACTTCTACAATCCATTACTTGGGTTATTGGGCCCCGATTTTAAAGTGTGATACCTCTATGAGTTTGTGGTTCAATTCTATAATATTCTGTATTACAATTTTTCTTTTAAAATATGGTCCAAATTTTAGCCTGTTTTCATGTCGGATTTTTCCGTATTTCTATTGGGTTCCAGAATAGGACAAAAAACTGCACTTCTAAAATCCAAAACTTGGGTTATTTTACCCCGATTTTAAAGTGTGATACCTCTATGAGTTTGTGGTTGAATTCTCTAATATTCTGTATTAAAATTGTTCTTTTAAAAGAGGGTCCAAATTTTAGCCTATTTACATGTCGGATTTTTCCGTATTTCTATTGGGTTCCAGAATAGGACAAAAAACTGCACTTCTAAAATCTATAACTTGGGTTATTTTACCCCGATTTTGAAGAATAATACCTCTACGAGCTTGTGGTTTAATTCTCTAACATTCTGTATTAAAATTATTATTTTAAAAGAGGGTACAAATTTTAACCTATTTATATACACGTCATATACTCGAATAAAGGGGTATATTGTAGAGATATATTAATATCATGAATTTTTGTGATAATTTTACCCCTTTCATACCACTGCATGTTGAACAACCGGTCCCAGTCGATCGGTCCCCGAAGTGCTGCTCTCCAACTCATTAGGTTCGATTCTTCTTCTGGGGGCCTTCATAAGAAACTTTTTGCGGCAACGTCATTGTTATTGTTGTTGTATCTGGGAAGGAGTGACTCCGGGTATGGTTGTTGTTGGCATTGGCATTGTTTGCCCATACGGATACAGTAACAACTGTGGATGCGCTTTTGTCATTTGTGTGGATGCAGATGCATGAATATATGTTGGAAAAATGGAAATGTTGCTGCTCTATTGATTATTGGATATTGATTGCTGGTGCTGCCTTTTAATTCGAGGCAGGCAGCAACAAGCAGCGGAAAGAAAGAAATCATTTTCCCCCCGTGAAAACATTCCAAGACAAGTGGTTGTCGGTGGATGGGTCGCCACTTGGTCTGGCCAAGACCAGACAGGCTGGAACCACCAGCTGCGTGTGTGTATTTTTTCCCCCTTTTCAAATCACACAGAAAGAAATATTACATCACTTCAAATTCTCATTTTATTAAAATGAGTTTTTAAAATATTTATATTAACGATGTATACTTTAACATATTTTGACCATTGTAAGATGAAAGTTTGGAATATGTTTGATTTTATGTTCTTTAAAAATGCTACCAGTTTTGTATACCTCAACAAATTATGCATTTTTTACCCTTTTTAATTTTCTGTGCACTCCACTTAACTGCCATCGAAACGCATTTCATACAAAGTCATCGTGGCCGTTGTGGAAATGACAGTCGCCACTTTATGTGGGGCTGATCAATGGCTGGATCGCTTCGGTCTGGCTCTTGTCTTTGAGAAATGCATTTCCATATTGTTTTGATCTCGAAATTCGTTCGAATTTCCAACGCACGACAACAATTTTGACAGTTGCATTTGAAAATTCCGTGGAACTCGCCGGCGAGATAAAGTTAATTGAGTTATTTTGGCCCTGACAGTTGATTAGTTGGGGCACTGATCCCAAAAAATACCCGGCCAAGACCCACGACACCCGTACAGGCCTGGCTAAGTGGAAAATTATTATTCAAGTTGCCCCATTAGGCTGCTCCTTGGCATTGTGAATAGAGACCCCCACGCATCCACGCACGCAGGGCGAATTTCATGCAAATTTATTTGACTTTCTGGCATGCCCTTGTTGAAAGTGTTGTTATTAAGGTGAGAAGTTTGAAAAGGGCAGAGAAGAATATCTTGGAGACTATAATTTGCATGTTTAAATAAAGGGTGTTAAGTAAATAAGTTTTTATTTATTTTTATTGGTCGAATTCAGAGCCTACAGATTACTTTTTAGCTTGTAAAGTTATATTATACATACACTAAAAATAAAATAAAAATAATACCTTATCAAAATATATATTATCTTGATTTTATTGGAGGCTAACATTATGAATTTAGGTCTATCAACTCAATTTGTATCACTTAATTTAAGGTATTTTAAACTTCGCCTCCCAACAAGATACATTTCCTTTCCCAAAGCGTATGCAAAGTTTCCCAGCGATCTCTCAGTCAGGATAAAAGATTCAATTACAGAGATCCGTGTGACTTTGCCTCGAGGAGGCATATCATGTAAACAAGCAAACACAAATGTTACGCAAAATGCAAAAAACCCATCAAAATGATGGATGACACTTTGATGGTGTGCTGCACTTCAGGAAACCGCAATTGGCAAACGCCAGCTGCCAAGGTAAAAAATCAAAAAAAATAAATTGAAAATCAACAAACAGTAGTCAAGACGATCGATGTCAATGAATTTGAGATGCATGCAAATGCGAGCCCAATGTCAATTGTCTTGGATTCGCAATCGGCATTTGCAAAAAGGGAAAATTGCCGTCTTCACTGCGCATCGAGTTCAAATGTCACACGATCGATCCCCGATTTGAAACGAATGACGGGTGGTAGTTTCCCTCCCCTTCCTGAGACGATTTTCTTTCTTTGATTTTCGCCACGGTTGCAATTCGCCCTTTGTTGTGCAATGAAACTAAATCTTTGTATAAACTTCTCGACCAACATTTGCATATAGATCGCTTTGGCAAGATCGCACACTCACACTCGATTGGTTTTGAATGGTCATAGAAATCAATGCAAATTCTGACTCCAGCCTGGGGGGTAAAGTGATACTTTATTGAATTGTTAGTTAGCATTGCTCTTTTTTGCCATACTTCAGTAGCATTCCTGTGTTCTTATAGTAAAATGTCATCTGCCTCAGGGCCATTGCTCATTTCTTAAGGGAAAAACCGCTAACGACATTCTAAGTGATCGCAAAAATGATTGCAAAGATCTTGATCGTCAATCTATTTTAAAGTTGAAATAGATCCTCAAAGTGGCTTCAAAGGTTTTCAGTTCTTGGTTGCGGAATTATAAAAAGTTTGAGTGATCGTTTGGATTGATCTCTTATTTTTGATTATTCATTGATCTAGAGGTAACGAAAGATTTTTCCCGCCCCATACCAAATTAAGGCCATCGGGTGTTACCTTAAAATCTTTCTAGAATGTTAAGGTTCTGATTTGATTGAACATTTTGTTACATTTTGGAAATCAGAGTCCCATTACATTTTTAAATCATTTAAGTAATTTGCATTAACTACAATTATTCCCTACATAAAGCCAAGATCAGCCTAGGAAATCCCCTACAATCCAATCATAATTATAACTCCTTTCATATCCTTTCATTTTTTTGCCAAGGAATGTCATAATTCTCCCTTTGGCGCCATTTTTCGAGGACAAAGTTCTGTTTTTCTTCTTTTCGCTTTGCATGTTATTGCAATTACGATTTCATTGTTCGCATTCGAATGCAAAAATCAAACCCTTTGCCGATTCTCAGACTGATCTGCTCTACTTCGATCCCGGGGCCAAGATCTGATGCCAATAAATAAACAACAAAGGAGTTAAATTCAAGTCTACTGCTGATGGTGCGACCTTTTCCAAAAAAAATATCTTAGGAGGAGAGAATTGACAATTACATGCTTGCAAATTTTTTGTTCGCAACCTTTCGAACTCAATTATTTTGCACCTTTTGATCCGATCGAAAGGGCAGGACTCTCGATCGAAGATCAGCGAGCGCAAAAACTCAATCAAGTCGAAAACCCAAGACCTCGACCCCGAGACCCCGGCCCCTTTCACTTCTTTATGCTCTTTCAGCAAATGCAAAAAGGTGCGTGACCCCTTTTCCCCTTTCAATTTTAATTTTTGTCAAACGTTCAGGTGGGATCAGCTTTGGCGAACATCTTCCGAAGGGTTAAATGAATCTAGGGCGCATTGATTTGATTTTTTGACGGCGAGTACAAAAATACGAATGCGAAAAAAAGGGGTTTGCGATCCGCGACCTTTCTTTGACAATCGATTCCCTAACGAAGGCGAATATTGCAATTTTCTTTAATTTCGGTTGACATTTTGTCTGAGTTTTCTGGGTTATTGTTTCGATTCCGAAAATAATTTTGAATTCGATTTGGAACTCATAAATCATTTTTGTAGAACTTTAACCTATTGCCGACCTTGACAACTGGGTTGTCTAAGGAACTGAACTTGGAGTTGTACCATGAGAGTTTTGGCAGTAATAAAAGGTTAAAGGTGACTTGAGAAATGATCTAGTTCTCACATAAAAATAATATACATTGATAATTTTTAGGAATAGGTGAACATTTTTGGTATTAAATCTATATAACACGGACTGAAGATTGTTTTCGATTGTCTTTTAGGATTGGTTTTGAACTATATGACTTTAATTTACAAATAAATATTAGTTTTCATTTTTAAGAGCCCATCAATGGCATTATATAGACCTGTCTGAGGCTACTTACCAGTTTTGATACTGCTGGTTTAATAACGGTATTATGTCTGAATTGGGTTAGCATAGTGTGAATTAGGTTCGTATTATATTAACGCCCCCTCCTCCTATCCTCCCACCAATTTCACGGCGAATAGTCGGCGGCTCAGTTAGGCAGAAATTCCCACAATTTGCATGCGGCTTCTAATTATACAAATCGCCACTGAGCTGCGGTCATTTAAATCTGGCCATGGCTAACTTGGCAAGTCCGTTCGATCCTATCTGTGGGATCTGTCGTTTTGGGCTGATAAGTAAAAGCCGGCTTAGGGAGCGGTTTACTCCTTCCTGTCTAAGGATGGTTGTTGTTTTTCCTGCAGAAACACCAGCTGGACTAAAATCGAGCCTGGGAAAGTCCGTTGTGTGCTTCAGGTGTTTTCCCATTTCGGTACCCGATGTCACCAAAGGACTGTACTCGCCCGAGGGCTCTACCTGTCCCTCTGTTGGCATTGTCTTGGCTTTAACTACCTTTTATTTGGGAATTTCCCAAAACAAATGAAAATAAAGTGCAGGGCACAACAAAAGTCAAATGGCCGCGGGGCACGGGCCCGAGAATCTGAGAGATCGTAGAGTTAGGATCCGGGATCTGAACGAGATCAGTTACCACTACTGAGTAGGAGGCCATTGTTCTACACATATGTATCTCTCTCCCGCTCTTGTAAGTGATCCTCTTGTGCAGTGCACATACCTTTGTCCCGCTCTCATTGTGCGTGTTGTTGTCGATCGCCTGCTACTTTTTGGTTCTTTCTTTTGTAGCCCCTCTCCATGCTTCTTCTTCTTCGGGGTCTTCTCTTCTTTCTTCTGGCGACAGACTGTCTGGCGCGTCGGCGTCTGGGCTTCACCTTATATGTACTTGATCTTTTATGTACCAGGAGTTTACATAAGCAAATGCGCCCGTACCTTTCTTTCCTTTCCATTTCTCGATCTGACATCATTTATATTATGGGATTATTGATTTAGTTTCGAGTGCTCTTATAGATATCCATGAGAATTGTATTTTCCTAACAATTCTTTTGATCTGAATTGAGCAGGATTTGGTTTATTGTGCTTCGATTGTTAAATGAGGCAAGAGAAGTTCAGAGCTCAGCACAAATCTTCCGCAAATGAGTTTGAAATAAATGGACTTCATACTCAAAAGTAATCCCTGAAACATCATAAGTAACTGGGGAATGAAAATAGGACCTCGAGGCAGCCTCCTTGAAATCTCTACATACATGACATTTTTTTAAAGGATTTTTTAATATTAATTATAATTTTATAAACATACTAGAAAATAAAAAAAAGGTTTCAAGACACAGGAAGAGTTATTTGCATACATCTGCTCTTGTAAAACCAAATGTACACCAAAAAACTATCAAAAGATATCTATTACAAAGTTCTTACCAAAAATTTTAATATTATCAGCAAGGATATATTCAAATTCTCAGATCGATTTTCGTTTTTAAGGAGTTATATATATATTATTTTTGCATTGCAAACCATTTTAAGTCTTAATATGTCTAACGACCTAACATATTTTTTCCATTCCTTTTTTATCAGGTTTTGGTAAATTCAGTATTTATTTTTCTCGGTGCAGCTCCAAATCACGTCTAAAATATTATTCGTCATTGCAGTAGAACTTCAAAGAAAAATCATACACATAGTTATACGACCCCATACATATTAGTTTTCTATTATCATGGTTTCCCCTCAATCAGTGGCACTTTTAGCATGTCAACCTCGATAAAGTGAACGTCGCTTGAATTGTAACAAATTTCATTGTTATCAGACTGAATATTTCCTTTCACACTCTTTTTATGGGTCTGGTGGTATACATCCATAGGGCGATATAAAGCGGGGCGAAGTTCTACCCTAACAACTCGGTTGGGCATTGACGGTGGATCCTTTTGTCTCTGGCCATAGCTATCAGACCAAATGACACTCCAATTTGGAGAGGCATTTCCACATTAATAAGCAGGCAAACACATTGGGCATAAAGGCAGCGAAATAAATGCTTATAATGGGAAGAATATGAACAGAAAGATGGGACTCTGTGTCTGAATAGAAGACTGTAGAGAAGTCGTTTCTCTCAGTGTTTCGTTTTTGTTCCACTGTTTGTCGCACACACTGTTCTACGAAAAGCGTGTGGCCAACAATGGGATAGGATGGGTTCGGTTCGGATCGTTTCGGATCGGATCCGTGGCAGACGCATAAACTAAGATCTATGGACAATGGCCAGGGACGTCTGAACTTCCTCTTTTTCTGAGGGAATGGGAATAGGAATGGGAGTAGGAGTAGGAGTACCTACCTGCCACCCGATGGTTTATTGTTGGACGATCGCCGTCGCCAGCATGTCTGGCAAGATCAGCAGTTTCGGACTGACACAATGGACCCTCCTCTGTAGATTAGTATAGAATTGCTGAGATCATTCTGAAATTTCATTTCGTTTCATTTCATTCATGGTATAATCTATTTTCTTTTAAATGCTTTATATGCATTTTGTTTCTGTGTCTGTTGCTGTTTCTGTTTTTCAGACCGTCTGAATGGTTGAATGGGCCCTGGAGTGGCGACAAACTGTCTGGCAGGATCTCGATCTCATGACCAACTGGTTCGAGTCACCTTGTGTGTCGTCTCGTCTCTTTCGGCTTGTTAACCACCTTATGTCTTTGGACCATGATAATTCACTAAATGGATCTCTTTTGAGGCTGCTCACTTGGAAGAAGGGGTCTCTCGGGGTCACTCAGGTGTCATCTCTGGATCAGAGCTTACCAATCCATTCTGACAGTTACATTTTGACGCATATCTCCGCACCCAACAACATTTTTGTGAGCCACCCTCCCGATATAGCGACCCTAGAATCTGAAAACTCCTCTCTCGAAAACAATCGACAGGACAACCCCTCTTCAATTGCCAGACAATGGGGAGTTTTAAATCCCCGAGCTTAGTATAATAAAAATTCAAACGAGCGTAAAACGCTAATCTCCGCCGCAGAATGTCTATGTATCTTTTGGCCTGCATCCATGAGTGCGTGTATCTATTCCATGTGCAAATTTGTTTATTGGTAAATCTGTGCAGCGATGCATTGATTGTCTACCAAATGTCAGATTAGATCAGCGTGGAACATGCTCTAGAACATCCGGTCATCCTCAGGAGACTTTTGGAGAGTGGGTAGTGGCATTGTTGCACGAGTGTCAGTCTCGATTGATTAGGTACAGTTATGCCTATTTATCAATACACTGAGAGACTGCCAATACATTTTTTTCAATAATTATTATTGTTTGTAAATATATTACAAACAGGATGAAATATTATTCTCTTCTATCATTTATTTTAATACATAAAAATGTTATTTTTTAATTTTGAATAATGTTTTTTTCTATTTAGTTTGTGTTATAAAAACTAACTTTCTTATATTTTTAAAGTTTTAAAAACCTTTTTGATACTTTATTCATTTAAAGTACAGGATTTAAACGTAAAATAAAGTGTTAAATTTAGTTTGTATTTTGTTTTGAACAACTTAAGAGCACATTTTCCTCAGTGCAATTTAGCTGTAGTTGGGGTAGTCGCTCAATTAACCCATGGCAAAGGCTGTCATAATGCGCACTTAGTTGTTGCTCGATATATAAAAAATAATGCCTTCCAATTCCCATTCAATATAAAGGAAATATCAGGGATAATAATGCCGTGGAGTACAACAAATAAAGAACGCGAACAAAGTGAAAAAAAAACAACGTAACGATGACGCGAACTCTGTCCCTCTCTCTTTCCCTCTTTCTCGCTATCCCTCTCACTCTGACTAGATAACACCCAGACAACAATGAAAGGCGGCAACAATAACGAAAACAACAACAAGAGTAACACATATATTGCGCAGGATACACAAGGATATACATAAAGTCTCGAGTGGGGAGGGCAGGGGATTTATGTTTCAACATTTTCAATTGTTTCCTAATGTTTTTGTATTGCGTTTTTACCTTTTGTATCCGGGATTGTCTAATATGTCAGGATATATTATTCATCCGATGGCGATGGGGCAGGGGGGTCCTTCGGAGTTCAGAGATTACGCAATCAAGTATCAAATATCGGATACACTTAACCATCTGTAGGTCGAAGCATATATCCCAGGACGAACCTTGATCCCCGCCCTCGCAGGGATGTGTGAAATTTCCACGGAATTTTCACAGAAGCGCAGAGGCAAAACGGCCAAAATCAGCCCAGAGAAGCGCTAATCGTTCGCCTTCTCGGAAGTTGGGATTGGGTTAATTTTGGAATTTCCTGCCTTCAATAAAACGGCCGCACTAATAGGGCCAAACAGCCGAAGAAACTGGCCGAGTGGTATTAGCATTAGCCGGACAATGGAATGGGCCAGGCATTTAGCTTTTGTCCCTGGACACGCGACCTTCCCACCCAACCGATAAAAATGGAAATACCCACAACAGATCGCGCGACTCTCGCGTCTGTTTCTACTTAGGCTTAATGCTGATCTTAAGTCTGCGATCGCTGATCGCGAAAAGGTTGAGTGCTGAGCCGTCATAAAGGTCACACTGTTTGCCTAATAACTTTAGCTCACCGAAAACGCCTCGAAATCACTCCTACCCGAAGCACTGACTGCTGATCAAGGACAACTGACCTGGGATCAGAATCGGGATAGGGGTTTTATGATAGACCTCTTTTAGTAGGAGGCTAAGGTGGGAGGGATGTTTCAGCTTCTCATCATGACAGTCCTGAGTGGCAGAACTAATCGAAGTTGTGTCATTTCATTATCGTTGTTATACTTAGGATAGATGGTATTTTGACAGTATGTTTTAAAAACATTCCATTTATGAAACCGAGACACTTCTATTGCGAGAAAGGTTTATACTAAAAATAAACTTTGGTTCCTATGAGCCGTTATTTTAATTATAATCTAAGATATTATGAAAATATATTCACGAATATTCTTTGTTAAATTTAGCACGTGTTATACATATATTCAAAACCAGAATACTTCTTTTAAGACCCAATAACTCTGGAAAGCTAGTAAGCAAAAATAAGTGAAAAATTCACACTTCTAGAGTTGCTCGAAGGCAAAGTAATTTCAGCTCCCGTTTAAGGAGCTTTCAGTCTGAAAATCTCTGAGCACCCCCGCCAATAGTATTACCAACTCAACGCCCACTGCAAGACCAACTTCCTGCGACTCGCGTCCGATGCAATAATAATAATATCTAAACAAGAATATTTATGAATGTATATATATATTTTTTATGGACCCATTCAGTTTCAGACACTTGGCGTTGAAGAGAAACAATGGGGAATGCTTTATTACCAAACGCAAAAAGCACGTGCAGCCTGTAAAGCGAACAAAAAGCTGGTGACCCCGACGGCCAAGATCATCGGGAATCGACAAAAATGCGCAAGAGGATGCCTGCAAAAAAAACCAAAAATAAAGACCAGAATTGAAAAGGGGGAGCCACACAAAAGGTGCTCGAGGAGATGCTTTTGGTGGCATTTTTGCACTGCTGCTAACAATATGAAAATTTATACGACAAGTCTGTCATATTTTTACAAACGTTATAAATCACACCTCGCAACAGTTACACTTGGATGGGTGATGGTGATGGTCGCCGAAGAAGAGGAAGAAGCAGGAGAAGGCAATGCAAATATTGCTGCAAGGCACGCGATTCTCAAGCTGGTTTACTTTTATTGCCATCGCCCTGACTCTCGTCTCGTTGCGAGAGTTTTATGAGCCTCATTTTTGCCTTGCGGTGGGTCTCAGTTCCTCACTTCTTATGGCACTACTTCTAGGGAATGGGTCGCGACGCAACCTGGTCGAAAATGCTAATTTCAGGGAGACTCGACTGAACCCCGAGTACCGAGTTCCAAGCCAGGACAATTGTCATTGTCAATTGTTTGGTTGTTTTGTGCCGCGCGGTTCGCTTCAAAAGACACTGGAATAGAGACAGTGGATCGGCATTGGCAGGACAAAAAGGACAATTGCGTATTTAAAATTTTAATTTTGCGTTAAAGAATTGTCTTTTTGTCTAAAGGAAGTATACGGGGAGAAAGGAAGCGAAAGAGACCACATAAAGTCATATTGGGAGGTCCTCGGTTGCAAAAGGGACAATGAGCAGCGTTTAGTGGTAAGTGCTCATCAAAATAGGCTAGGGAATCCTTCTTTTCTAAACCACTTGTGGACCACAGCACACTGGCCAGATGTTCGGTCTTCAGTTGTCTCTTCATATTCAATATCACAGTTAATAATGTCAGCAGAAAGAAAGCATCAGTGGATTAAACCAATTGTCCCTTTGAGCCTGTGCATCCAAGGATTATGGAAATTAAATAAGCGGCGGTTTGTTAAAAGGTATTTAAAATTCTATAAAGAATGTTACCTTTTCATAAGGATATTATTTTATATCCCCATATCTATAAGATTATTATAATACAATATTAACATTGCAGCTCAATTATTTTTTCAGAAAATAGTCTTATAATTCGTAATTACATTTTTAATCACCAGGTCTTAAAAAATATTATTTTATTCATGACATTCTTTTGACTCTACCGCGAAACCATATGTTCAAAGAAAATATTTTATAGCCCCTTATGCAGTAGTAGCTGGCAATTTTCTTAATATTATTTAATGACATCCAACTGCTAATCTCCACCCTTTCGAATATGCAATTAAAATATTTCGCCATGATTTCGCTGAACAAAAACAATTCTTAAAATTTTTTGAAACAATGCCAGCCACCTAAGCGAACCCAAATCGAAAACGAAACGAAGCCCACCTAGCATTTAGAGCAATTAGAAGGCCTTGGCAACAGAATGTTGGCTGGTATAAAAACAAAGCCATACAAGTAGATATATCAGGAAGGCCCCACACAGTCGTACAGTGGGTGCTGTAATTAATTTACGCCACTTGAGTTTTGAAAACGATTTGGCAACAGGAGAGAAGCGAGATGGCGCCAAGCGGAAACGGAAATGCCAAAGCATGTGGAAACATTTGCCAATGCTGGTTTCCCACACATAACCGTATGAGTCCGACGTAATTAAGAGCCCCAGCTCCCCAGCTAAGCCAGCGTTCAATGTGCTTTCGAGAGGATAAATCCTCCTGATTCCCATCCTCTTGTTTCACCTTTGTTCGAGTTTGAGTTCGTGTTGATGTTGTGGGGCTTAGAACGCGTTATTTTTACGCGTCACTCGGCGTGCTAATTGAATAATTGCCAGTTGAGCGATCTATGCAAATTCAATGAGTTCAATCTGGACATTAAATGATAACGAAACTACCTATATCTCAAAGAACACAATTCATACACTTTAAGGAGGAAAAACATGGCTATACCAAAAATCTTAATAATTTAAACATGAAATACTGGAATAAAGTTGATCTAAAAATATATTAAGGAACAAAAGTTCAATAACTATGTTTGGTCCACTGAAATCCACCCGAAATACAAAACTGTTTCATTTCTTACAATCATCACCCAAAACTAAACCATACAAACAATTGTCCAACCCCGTCTCCATTTCCCCCATTAGGGTACCTCCTTACACCCAAAACCAAACTTCCGGTTCCACCCCATAAACATAATAGAAGAGTAATTAACACGAAAATCCCAAATTATAACAATCTCGGGGACAACCCTCGACCAGCATAAAATCACAAACCAAAAAATAAAAAAGACGAAAAAACTTTGATACTTTTTGCGATGTTTTCGTTGGTCCTGCCGAACAACCATTTATCATAGGAACCGAACCGAACCCAATGACGGCCCATTTGCTACAGGAAGATCCGCATTTGGCTACTCTCACAAAGGGGCAAAGTGGCCAGATGATGCCAGCCTGTTTTGCCCAGGCAAAGTATCTTGTAGATATGCTTAATGTCATCGGGCTTTTCGTCTGAGAACGTCGGAAGTATGTGCAACAATTTGACCGCAGTTGCGGCACATTTGAACCCAAATTACTTGAGATAAATGCGTACTTAATTTGCAAGACTTTTGAGTGGTGGTATCAAAATAATAATCAATGTTCCATTATCCCCTTTGGGTTTTCTGGGGACTGCGTGAAGATTATGAGCGACACGTCCCTTGGCTTTCCCCCTCCGTTTGCCAAATTCAAATTCCAGTCCAACCCGTTCCGTCTCGCATTTTTCTTGGGAGGTTGGGTTGAGGCGAACCTTTGCCCGGGGCGAAATCTCGGGCTGTGCGAAAAGTTTGTCGGTGCGAAAATTTGGACATGTTATGTGTTTGCCAAAGTTAAATAGCTGCCGGCTAGAGGGCAAAGGTTAAACAAGGATTTGCCGTGTTTTCTTTAGCCCTGTCTCATGAGCCCCCTCTCCATTCTCATGACAAAGGGTTCCACAGGATTCTGATTGGTAAGCTTGCAGGGTAGATCCAAAACTTTAAAATTGTCAGCATCGAAGGTTCTAAGGCTCTAAGCCTTCTTCTAAAGGCTCTAAGCCTTTTCTGCCAAGATTTCCAAGATATATCTTAAAAAAGTTTTGTATATTTCAAAAATTTTGTAATATTTTGTGTTTTTTATTAAAACATTTTTAAAACTGTTTAAATATTTGTCTTTATTGTTCTACTAAGCCTTGTAAATCCAAAACTACATTTGCTCCACATTCATAAATTATAAAGAGTATTATTTTAAAATACATCCTACCCATTTCCTTAATTCCATTAAAATATAAAAACCATAATAGGGATTATTAAAAGTTACTTCCATATTAATTTATATAAGCCAATCAACTTGTTCATATTCCATTTTAATAAAAATGTAAAGCAAATTTAAACCATCTCACACAGCTGTCATGGAAATCAACTTAACTAAACAGATTTGTGTTAATTTTGAAGTTCGCTCTTGGCCAATCAAAGTGTGGTGCTTCCATCGACCTTAACTAGAGAGATATTTTCCGATTTAATGCCTTATGTAAATCCAATGCGATCAAGACAGGTAGGCGTGTTAGGTTCAGCGGCGATCAGATCGAATAAAAATCAAGTTCGGGCCAAGTGAACAAAAGAAGCCCGCGACATTAAAACAAAAGTAAATCAGAGCTTAGTGTCAAAGATGTTAATTTTATTGCCGGGGCCCTCGCTACCTTTTTCGGTTTGAAGATATATTTTTTTGTTCCCCCAGAAATTTATGCAGTTAAAGGGGGCGCGGCAGGCACATAAAAAATTTATTTCGAACGTTACAAATCGATCGATTTGGTTTCATTTTTATATTTTCAATGTGATCTCTTAACGGTCAGTGGTTGTTGCTTCCCTTTCCCTTGAGTTTTTTCCCGCATCTGAAATAGTCCCAGATATAGGAAAAAAATGAAATCCAATTGAACAGCAAAAAACCATCGTCATTAGCATGGTTTCAATCAGTTTATTGATGATCTGACTACCAGCATTTAGTGAATGGTCACCAGGATCCCAAATATCTGTTCTTTTACTATCCTACAATTGCGGGTCAGTTGTTTGGCATCACTAATGATTTTAGCTAATTAATGCTAATGATTTTTAGGGATTTTATTTGGGAAAATTGTTACCGACCCATCGAATTATCTTTGTTCAGCTGCTAAGCCAAGTTCCTTTGACCTTAATCTTTTCCCTTTGAAGCCAGCCCACCGAATTAATCTATTTATAAATAAGACCCCACTTTCAGGGCCCAATCAATCTCAAGCCATTCAGTTGCATTGTCACAGTTTGTTATGTATATGATAAGATTCGTTTGAAAAGAAACCTTTCTCTAAACAAATGCGAGCAACGGTTTCACCGATCACAAAAGCACGTGCCACTTGAAGACACAAAAAATACTCAAACAAAGCACACAAGAGATATTCGGTGTCCGAGCTCAGAAAACCTGGCTCACTTTTTAATTTGACGCAATTGTTATGGCATCGATCTGAAATGAATTTCGAATTGTCAAGGGCTAAGGAACGCAAACAATTAATGTCAAAAGGTATTCATATGCGTATGAATATTGGGGCCTTAAAGCGCTTTCAAATGTCACTGAACATGTCACGGAACAAAATCGTAAAGTCAAAATGGCCGCTCCAAAAAGAATGTTAAAAACTATTTTTTGCTACTGCCCAGTCGGCTTCCGAGCTGATCCCCAGATAATTCACAGCGGGCGGTTCATACTTTAGGGATCCGAAATGTCTTTGGGTCTAAAGCTCTTATTTTGGCACGAAGACAATCCTTGAGTCATCGCATGAGGAAGCTCTGAAGTTCGGATTTCGGACTTTTTTGAGAGGAGTTCTCCACATATGTGATACAGTTGATTATAAAAAAAAATATATTATGAAATAAATTATTAACCATGATCTGATGATATTAAAAAAATAAAGGTTCTTTAAAATACATATGTAAAGATCTTGCTTACTGTGGTGATTAATCCTTTTATATTATATTTACTTAATGATCTTAAAGCTATATTTACAAGAAACCCATCTAAAAGAGCATTTAAAATACCGCCGTGTCAGCTTAAAAGTTTTCTGCCATTCAGTCGAAGCTTAATTAAAGATTTTAATTGGCTTTTGTTATGAACGCATTGTTGTTGCCCGGTTGGCCTCAAGTCGGGATTGTTTCTTTATTTCTGATATCGCTGAGAACGAAAAGCAATTCATCATAATTCATTATAAGTTTTTTGACACTTTTTCGAGTGTCGGCGATGCAGTGTTGTGGAAACTAATAAAGATGTCATTGGCCATAGGAGACAATCGGGCCATGAGATACAATCCTAAACGGGTAGATCGCAGTCTGTGTGAGCCATAAAAATGGTTTATATCCATGGTTACGCCGAGGGCAATTCATAATTTTCATAATTTACGCTTTGTTTGCCAAAACATTTGGCGCCTTCAAGGAAATTTTCCAGCAAATGGTAATGGAAAATGGGCTGGTAATAGGGTGTGTTTTCCTCTTCAGGAACCACAGAGGTTTCTTCTTCAATAAGTCAAATTTATGACTCCTCTACCTACTCCATAAATCATAGAAATGCCTTGGCCCAAGTGCAGTAGAATTTCAAAAATTCATAATTAATTTTTAATGCTTGACTGCCCTCGGTACTCTCTCACTCTACTTTTACTCACTCTTTCCTTTTTTTTCCACATTTTGATTTATAATTCTTTCGTTTTCCGTTTTTATGCTCAACAACTCACTTGAAATGTTTTCGAGTGCATTTTGGGCACAGAGTTGAAGCCGTTTAATGCCCGCGCAATATTATATTGTAATTGCAAAGTGAAATGTCATTATGTATTGCATTTTGTAGCCATTGAAGCAGCGTCAAGTGGTTCGGCCCGTTCCGGAAGCTCAATGATGCACCGAAAGAAAAGGTGTGGTGATTTCAAAAACATTACTCGAAATTACCTTACTTTTAATACCGAAAAAAATATAAAAATTGTATATTCCTGCGATAAAAAGATCTTTCATACCTTTCAAAAATGCTAGTCACAGGTTAAACCCTAGAAATTCAATTTAATCCTTACTTTTGGAACCTCAAACCATGTGTTATAAACAAAATTGTTTGTATGTTTTCAGGATTCAAGCACAACTATAACAAATACAATTTTTTGATAAACCGTATACGTAGCATATAATATTATACCATTTCTAAAAATATTATAATGAAAATTCTTCTCTCACAACAGATATGAAAGCTCATTGATTCATAACTTTTTAAGTTAGAATGTCTACAGGGTTCTGAAGCTTAAGTTTCTTTTGCAATTTTCCCCAGTGCATCTCTGAACTTGGGTTTGAGTTTTGTGTGGAAGGTTTTGAGTTTACCCTGCCAGCTGGTCGCCTGCCAAGTCAAGTGGGCGAAAATGGCAAACTCAACTCGACGAACCTCCCAACTCCAATGCGAAAATTTCGCCGCCGGCAACTCGAGTTAAGTCGAGTTCGGGTTAAGTCGCGACCAACTCACATGTGTCAACTTTTGACGGTGACTGTGCGTTGTTCTTTTCTTCGGCTAACTGTCAGCTGTGGCTAATTAAATGAAAGCCCCACAAGTGCTGGAACTCTCGCTAGTTGACGTTCTTTCTGCCACATGTGGCATGGGTAATAGCTGGGTTTTCTGTTTTCCGCTCGCAGGGGCACATAATTATCAAAGGCTACAAAAGCCTTTGGCTCAAATGGATGTGGTGTGTTGGCATGTGTGTTGGTGGCCAACACCTGAGCATAATACCTGTAAGCCAACTTGGGGTAGGTTATGTTAGTTTAAGCTTTGAATAGCAAATAGAAAAATTATACAATATCCTAGACAAAAAACTTGGTCATAATAATGAGAGGAAAGTATCGGTGCTTTTATTTCCTTTCTTATGTAGCTTGTTAGTTGACTTCTTTGGGAAGTTCTAAAATTAAATGCAAGGAATTATTGATATCGGAAATGGGTCAACGATTTTTAGTATTCTAAGTAAACAATACATTTTCTTACCACCAATACCATAATACTTATATTATCATAGCCACATAAAGCAATAATCTTATGCAAACAATAAATTGTTCGCAATTAAAAATCCCATACAAGTTTTGGTTAATGTAACCCTTAAATATATTATTTTTAAAAACCGTTCTTTTAAAGCCTTTTTAGCATTAAGAATCGTTTATTTTTTATTCCCATTTAGCAACAATAAGTTTTTCAACATTTTTACAAAAATATAACCCTTAAATGTTCTCCTATAGCTTAACCGATTGAGTAAGCGCAATTGTCTGTCTAATTGTGCCTGCCACAGCTGGCCCCCTTCAAGTTTTCAAGGACTTTCGAGCCGCAGCCCCTGAAAAAACACCACAGAATCTTTTGGCGAATTTCACATCCTGCACTTCAACCCCCCTCCGCCCATGACACCAATACAGCTGCAGCAAAGTAACGCGAAAAATATGTTCGTGGAAAAGATGGAAAGTGTGAGTGAATCAGAGGCGTAGCCATAAAAAAAAAATATTATAAACATTAAAAATAACTATAATAACTAATGTTTTTAGGTTACTTTAATTTAGGTACTTTAGTTTATATAAGAAAAAAATTTTAAGCTTTATACATTTCCAGATAAACATTTATTAAGTATGTAGAAAGTCTAAGATTGATCCAATATAATTTTATTCATATGTTCAAGCCAATTTTCCTAGAAATTTTTTTTTAAAAATCCCTTTAAAATAAAATCCCCCATACGCCCCTGTGTTAAGTGCTCGTGTTTTCACAGCCTCTGCTGAGCTCAGCCTCTCAATTATCGTTTTTCGGGAAATCTGACCCCGCAACGGATTTGTACTTTTTTATGCGAGCCGAAAAAAAATGGTGAGTTTCCTTTTGCTTTTTTGATAATTGTTATTTTTCGCGCACACTTGAGCCTAATGAATAAATAACATTAAACATGCTCTAATGGGCGAGCGATTTTTGGTTCGTTGGAGTGGCAGGGCTTGGAAAAGGCGGGGTGGAAAAACCGGGGCAAAACATTTTCATTGTGAGCATACGACTGAAGTGGGCCGCCGATAAAGCCGCCCACTTAAGTCCATCAGCCTGTGAGAACAGATTTTCCAACCGGATTGCCATTGAAAATTGGGTAAACCCGAGAGCCAAGCACAAAGTTCAATGAAAAGCGCCAACAGGTGATAAATACCCACTCAATCGCGGTTGGAAAATCGAAATTGATACAGATAATCAAAGAGAAAAATACGGCTTGCAAAATTATCTATTGACCACAAAGGCCAATTGTCGCCATCGCTTTACAGACATTTCTGGCCGAAACCAGTGCTAATTGGCAACGCAAATTGCGATCGTCATAGGCAAACACACTCAGTTTGTGTCTGAATCGCCGACAATCGTTGGCCAATACAATATGGAAAATTTTAAATGCAACAATCGGCAATAACAATTGCGAAGTGATGATCGATTCGGAGGTGGCAAATCGAATTTGACGTGCTCTTAGCATTGGAATATTTGGAAGAACTAAATAGGTGGGTTAAATACAGAAATTACACGCTGGAGAACTAGATTGTTATAGAGGGTTTTTTTTAATTGTTTTGACAGAAACAAAGCTAAATTTTTCTATCTTTAGAATAAAAGCATTTCATTGAAACCCTAAAAATACTTTTACGCACTTTGTAAACAGGCTGTTTAAATATTGAGGCCCAAAAAATTAAATCCCCTTCAAAGCTAAGACAATGAAGGCCATTAGCCCTGAATCTAAAGCAGCTAGCAATGATTACGATAGTAAACAAATTTATAGCACGGTCTACAGCAACAAAAGAATGTGGCCAGAAATTAGCGCTTTTGGTAACACACCACAAAAGGTACCACGTAAAAGGGGTAACACAAATTATGGAAAATAAATTCAAATCCCCAAAATAGACACAGAAATATGTGATTTGCTGAATGAAAAAAAAAGCTGCTCAATGGGAACCAACAGAATATTTTTGGACCATTCAGTAAACCAGATCAGTGCTCAAATAAACAAGCTAAGTTAATCGTTCAAAATACCAGCGAGTGGCGGTGATAAACGCGTGTGAAAAGAATTTTACCAATTAGCGGGGAGTGTGATAAGGGTATTATGCCAAGGACAAACCACCGCAAAAAGCTAAAACACACACCGCCCCTTCGGCCATTGCATAATTTCGATGAGACCCCAGCGATAAACACATGGAATTAGCTTGAGAAACCCAACAACTGATGGTTCGGTTTAGATAAGTGCAGCTGAAGGCCTGTACTTTGCTCTCTCAAGTGGACGACAATTAGGGGTTGCACTGTAGGTCCGGAAATCATCCTTGAACAAATGACTCGCGCCCCAAATCACAAAAACGAAAATAGAAAAAAAAACGCAACAAAGTGTAAATAAATTTATTAAGGCTATACTCTCTAGGGGTTAAAAAAACATAAAGAATTGGAACACATAGAACTGAAAGCGCAGTTTTCGCACCATTTGAGCAATGAAACAACAACAAATAGAACAAATAAATAAATGAAACAAACACAAATAGCGATCATAGAGCAGACAATGCCAACTTGTTTTGTAATCGCAATTGTTTCGATTTAATTGTGCTTCATTTCTATTATTTATATCTTTTTTTAGACCCGTTGAAATGCGTAACAGCAGCAACAGGCGAGGCTCAAAAAAAACCCTCTATGACAACGCCATCGATCCGGGCTATAATATATATATACCTCTATACAGATCTAGACACACCTGTGCAATCGCCAGCTGCTGCCACATACCATTCCAATCGAGTGACGCAGTTACCCATTTTTTTTCTCTGTTTACCCACATCATTGCGTAATACTCTCCACGGAGGTTAAAGTTTCTACAAAGGTTAACCCAGTAACCAGTAACTCGAGGAAAAACAATCTTATTCAAGGCTATTTTTAGTATAACCTTTGCAAGCAAAAGGATTTTGAGGAATGCAGTACTCAAAAGAACTCTAAAGCTGTTCTAATAAATATGAAGGAAAACCCAAATAAATTTAATAGGGCTTCATCTGGTTTAAAGTTTTGCTAAATATAAAACACACTTCGGAATTCCCTAAAATGATCAATTGTTCTATAGTAATAACAGCGCCAATTGTGTGCCATTTTTTTGCTAAAACAATAGTCTTCTATTTAAAAAGTATTATTTGCTTTAAGCACTAGTTTGAACAGGAATTTTTTATTTGGACTGGGCAAAGACTTCTGTTTACGTTTACTTTCGTCATTGGCTTAAATCAACATTTAAAATACACAAAAATATAGGCACACTTTATTGAAACGTGATAATAATTAAACTAAGACCAGGCGGATGGTAAATAGTATACAAAATTTGCAATATTAAAATTATTAAAATCTTTTATTGTGAATATGAAACAACAAAGGCTTTAAAGTCTTTAATGCAATTTTATTACATATACCCACAATCCGTTGCTGACATTTATTACAGCTTCAATTTGATTTTCGCATGTGCGGAATATAATTTGCGTTGTGTAACCTTTTGCCATAGTAACAATTTTGTCGGCCGCTAATTGGTTTACACGCCCCGATTGGCGACAATCCTTTATGTCACTCCCCACGATTTTCCCCTCCCATTTTTTTTTCAGCCTCACTGGCATCCATATTGCTTGTATTTTGTAGATGAATTCAGCGAAAAATGTCTCGTCAAAAGTTTGCATTTCTCTCAATTTTTTCGCATGGAACTCGCACTCGATTGAATGCGATGCCATCGAAGCCCTTTTTTCGGTGTGACAGCATTTGCCGAATGGCTGCTCCTTGCCAGGCTGCTGCTCCTTTTTGTGACAGTTTCGAGTCCTTTTATGAAAGTTTTCCAGCTACGAGGAGATTCCGTGCACTCGAACAAAAACTACCTCCATTTTACCAACGATATAAGAGATTTTTTCGCTTACAAATTCAATTTTCCTAGGTGTAGAATGCGCATCTTAGTGGACATCGGTATGTCGGAGATCTTTTTTGATATTGCGTAACCCAAACCGGACAGACGTAATGTTTTGTCTAATAAATTCCGAAACACTACACTTCCGTCATATCATAAATCAAGCAAAATATATCCGAGTATTTTCGAGAGGGAGGGGTGGAGAGCCTCTAGCGATATCGGATCCGATGCTACCCTCATGACGATGATGATGGGCACAAAGAATTAACGTAATTATGTTCGCAACAGAATTTGCGCCATAGCATTTGCAATGGTATCGAGCGTAAACAAAAACAATATCAAACAATAAACATGCCAAATCAAACGAAATGCAGCGGGGAGTAGAACACCTTTTCCCCTGGACATCGACATAATGAACCCTAATGATATCGAACAGGGGCACCCAGGCAGCTGTTATGGAGTGTTGAGGGTTTTCGGACCATAAGTATAGGTACTCGCACTCGTGCTAAACAACAAAACCAATCGAGTGTTAAGCGAAGCTACGAATTACAAAGTCAAACTACAAATGGCCCAAAACAAACAGATAGAAAACTACTCCCATTGTAGGGGCTCATTTGAATATTAGAGCAAAGAACAAGTAAATGCGGTGTAAATGATTGTCTCGACTAAAGGATACCCGGTTTTTATTAGGTTTTCCTGAAATTTGTGGCCTACTTAAGTGGGGTCTCGTCGTTCAACGTACTATCCGTATATATAAAGCTGTTCACCCTAAAGTAAGAATCCACTTGAATGACACTAGAAAAATTTATAATCAGTCAATTCTTTAAATAGATTGGGGATCATTTATTGAATGAAACATAGGAGATGATGATCATAAGTTTTTGTGGGATTAGAAGAATAGGTACATTATAGTAAATATAAAAAATCTGTGGTGAATCTATTCCTTATATTTAAGTATATCTAATTAACTGAAGGTTACAACTTTCATAATAGGAATGCTAAAAATACATTCCCCCTTTAAACTGTAACTAAATCCAATATACCCATAGATGTTTTTGGCTATTAAAACTTTGGAACTGCAGTTGCAAGATCCAGTTGACGCTTCCACAGCCGATTGGCAGCCAATCGGGCCTGTTGCTCCTCTGTTTGCCATCGTTTAGTGGCCAGCAGTCAAGTCAAATAATATAGCGTACATATATCGAACGGATCCACACAGTAGTTGGCCCTTGTAATAGTCGTGAGTTGGGTGCATCGCAAACTATTGCTAATTGATTTGTACACACGATGGCAGCGTTGTTCTCTTCTCGACTATTAACTGGAATCTGTCGCTTCGCTTTTTGTCTGCCGGTTCAGTTATTTCTGTAATTAACATTCGGCCAAGACTCCAAGGCTCGCCAGGATTCTCTGTCAATTGGCTTTGTCGCGACTTTGTTTGGCCTCTGGGGAGACAGCTCGTGACGCTGGAGATACTACCAATTCATACCGTTTCCCGGTAATCACAGGGTTCGGTGACAGGAGTGCAAAGATAATGGGTAACGCCAACACAGATTGAACAAATATTGGAATCCTTTTAGGACTCTGCAGGGGTTTTGTCTTTGGTTGTATGGTGTCCTTTTACTGCTCATTTGAATTCCAAATATCAATTGTTTATGGATATTTAATGATTTTTAATTAGCAATTTTCAGTTGTAAAGAAAAAAAAGAGGGATTTAAGGAAACTATAATTTTTGGGGGTATATTCATAAGACACTCTAGTTTTCTTGAGTTAGATTAAAAATGTATTGTATTTAACTGTATACTTCTACTACTTCACATTTTTATGATTTTACATATATTTAGCCTAAGATGATAGAAACTTTATTGCTTTTATGCCAATCACTTTACAATATCTCACCCCTTTCAGCATTGAATCGAAATTCGTTTAGAATACATTTTGCAAACCAAAACTTCTATTCATAGAAATCACTTGTTCGACATAAATGACCGAAAAATTGGGTCAATCACTGGCCAAACCTTTCGTTTTTGCTCTTTACATAATTATTGGAACGTAACATTTGTCACACAAATGGAGAGATAGAGAATGGAGTCGGCTCGAAGCGAAAGTGTTTGGCCCAACCCAACAGAACCGGACAATCGCAAGCCTAAAAACCCAACCCAAAACCTAGGCCAAATAGCTTTGCGTGCCAAATTGCAACCAGAAATGGTTATCTCCCCAGTTTTTCTGTTTTATAATTTGTAATGACAAAATGCAATTAATTGCTGGGATTGTCCGTTCATAGATAGGTTCTGCGAGATAAAAACTAATTACGGTTTGCTATTTCACAGATTTTTTCAGGCGATTTAGTTAAAAATCAGGCATCAGTCGAAAGCAAAAAACCGAAAAAAAAGAAAGATGACTCGCCGTCGTTGTTTATTACTTCATTAAAACCGCATTAATACCGCTCTTCACTTGCTGTTCGATTTGTTTAAATCAATAATGAAAACAAGCAACAACAATGAGCTTTTCGGGCCAAGAAAAAGGCCAAATCAAAACACCAAATCGAACAAGCCCCAGTATATAGGAACCAATCCCATCCGAAGCGATCCGAACCGATCCAAAGCGAGGGGCTTCCACCAGACAATGCCGATAAATTAGAAAATAATGCGCACCCATTGTCCGCTGGCTTTGTTTCATTTAAGCGCTTTTGTTGTTTGCGTTTTGTTATTATTGTGGGGCCCCCAGCTCAGCGGCGATGACCCCACCCCCGGCCCCTTGACCCCGCACCCAGCTCCCACTACGGTGTTGACTGGTGGGAAAGACCGGGGTCTTGGCCTCCCAATGCCCTCCCCATGGGTGTGAGAAAAACCGACAACTTCAAAAAATATTTTCAATATTTTCAACAATTTAGAATATTTATTTTCAATCTTTCTTATAATATATATTTTGAATCTGTCAATATTTTTATGGAGTAAAATAAATTTAGGGCGTTATATACCTTCAAATATTCATGAACATCTCTAGGATTGGCTAGATTTTTTTCAAAATATATATAAAGTCATGTATTTCAATAAGCAGAACATATAATTATACTATTTTTTAAAACTTACATTTTTAAAAATTTACTTTTATATCATTCTCTAAAATATTATATATACTTCGAATTTCCGAATACAGATATATCTCTCTATTTCTTGCATATTTTACAACTATTTAATGTTACAAAAAAGTAATTGATTTTATATTTTCCTGTTACACTTCTTAAAAAATTTTAAGAGTATTCAGTTCTCTACCATTTTCTTTAAGTTAAGAAAAAATATCATTTTCGTTATTCCGCCCTGTGTTTCTTAGTCCCTCTGTCCGTCTGTGTTTTTGCTACACGTTTCTCAACTCTTTTCAACTTTTGTTGAATGAAGCTGATTACTCAAATTTGGTTTTGTTTACGATTCGTCAAGGTGTTGATGAGTTGAGCAGACCCCGCCCCTCTGCCCCTACCCTACCCCCCTTCCAACCAAAGTGTTGCCAAAAAAAATTGTTATTAAATGTGATTAGTGCCTAACAAAAAAGAGAGCACAATTCCGTTGCCCCAAGTAGACTCTTCTTTCTGGCCTGGTCGAGGGTTACAGTTATAATCCTAAGCTATTGGCAGTTAACAGAAGAGGGGCCATACCATCTGGTGGCGTTTAACCCATTGAGCTGTTCGGAATCTGACAATGGGCGAAATGCAGTTATCGATAAAGACTGCTTTTCTATTTTCTGTTTCTATTTATGTTGCTATTGCTGTTTCTCCACTCTTAGCGATGTTTTGCTTTCTTTTCTCTGGGTCCGGCTTTCTTCTGGATCTATACATGGGATGCATGGTATGTGTCGCATCGACATCGGGAGCAGATGGCCTCATGATGATGTTGGGATGTCCATTGTGAGGGGACCTTTGTCCTATCAATCCCCCCCTTCCCAGTTTTCGGAGTCGTGTAGAGTGTACGGGTTATTTGTTTGGCCGGGAGCCTGCATTTCCGCTTCTTGTTTGCCAAAAATGTAAACAGTTTGCGTTTTGTGCGTAATCGGCTGCGTAATCCCTCCGCCCTCCGTTTAGTACGCGTTATGTAATCGCTTGTCGGGCCAATTCGAGGAGTTAATTATGTCATAATAGACCGGGTACCAAACTCTTTAGGTCCCTCGACTCATCTGTTTGCCTTGTGGCAGTTGTTGGTTTTGTTCGTCCTCCCTCTTCGTTTCCAGTTTTTGGGGATCTGCAACTCTTCCTTTGTCAGGATGACTGGTTTCGGGTCCTGTAACACGGGACAAATCAATGTGCTTGCCAAGCAAAAATTAAGCCATTTCCTTCCGAGAATTTAACCGGAATGAGGAAATGCTAGGGGCTTTTGTGGCTTCACCGTTTGTTGTAGGGATTACGTGTTTATCCAAAAACAAAGTTCTATTGTTGAACCTCACAATTACGAACCCCAATTATTTTTAATAAACTATATTGAATGAAAAATGGGTTTGTAGGATTAAGACCATATATTTTATTTCAATTTTGGAATCGCTAACGTGATTGTAATCATTTTCAGATATAAGGCTTATTCTATTATTTATTATTTTTAAATTTTTTATCACATTTTCAAGTATTTCCAGCTCCAGCACTCAACTCGTCTATCTGAAGTGCTAAAATTTTCACCACCTTCCCTAGAAACCCTTCAAAAATTTCCATCCCACTGCGCGCTTTCATCATTCGGCATTCATTTATCATAATCAGTGGCCATTGAGAGGCACCACGGCAAAAGTGACAAATTTTAAACAAATTAATAAAAAATTTAAAAAACAAGCCATGAAAATGAAAATGAAACCAAACAGGAAAGACACCCGCTACAGGCCACAAATCTCAGCCACGAAAAAATGAAGGGGGAGGCTTCACTCGCAGATGAGAGGGCCTCGGAACATGCTAATAAAACCCAAATTGACGATAAAATTATTACAAATTTATGCAAATATTTGCTCGGCTGGGGAGGGCTAAAGTAGCTGCCCTCTAGAGCACCCTGGCCTAGGCAAATTAATGGGCTGGCACTTGAGTCTGAAGCTGTATGAATGGTGGCAGGGAATCCTAGTCCGAGATGCACCGGCGATGGGTCACATGGATCTGGTATATCTGGTGGTGGTTTCCGTACTTATCGAGCCATGAGCCATGATTCGGGCAATAATTTATACGCCAATGCGCACGCGATGTGCGATGTCCTGCTGCGCGTAAACAGGAAACAAATTACGCTCGAGAGCAGTTATGAAATGCCATAAAGACTCCCGGATCTCCTCCTGCTCCTGCTCCTGACCCTGCTCCTGCTCCTGCTCCTTCTCCCGCTGCTGTTGTTGTCCTCGTCTCACTGGACAGGAACAATAATGCATTAGGCAGCCGCAACGAGGCCATGGATCGCATCCAAGTACACTGGGAAAAATGTACATGCATTTATTGTTTATGGCCGTGAAAACAAAGAAAGAGGCTTGCCCAGTTGGACCTTGTAATGAAAATATGCTTTTAAAATATTTTATAAAGATGTTGTATGTTCCCCAAATAAAAATAATATTTTGTACAAATTTTAGATTGTTCTACATTTATTATAAATCTTTTCTATATTTTAGAAAGGTTAAGGTAAATGTTTCAAATGTCGTTTAAATACAAAAAAGTCAAGAGCAATCGGGAAAATGGGCTAAAATAATAAAAAAAAATGTACGACAAATATATTTTAAAATGATATACAAATATATTTAAAATGCTTAACAAGGATTATAATAATTATATAATAATTTCTCAAAATATTGTGTTGTAGAAATTTTACAATTACTTTGTATTTTTTATGAATACTTAGTATAAATTACTGAGAGAAAACCCCAACATAGGGGTAAAATAAGAAAAACATTTTTTTAAAAGAACTAAAAACAATATTTTTAAGTGCAGTAGAGAACCCAAAGCAGAACAAAACAGAATAGACAATGTGGCGACGGGCCAGGGATTCGGGGCTTAATTCCAATCCAATCCCTTTTCCCAGCCCCTGCTCCAATGTTTTCTGACACGTGGTGAGGGGCGGCCAGGAGTTCGAAACGGAAGTTTTCCACTCGGCTCGCGTCATAAAAATCCTTTCATTTTGCTGGCCCATTGTCATGCGAACGCTGGACGCCCGCCAAGAGCCTCAAAATATAATGGAGAGTCCTGGGATCAATTGCAAATATTTTAAAAAGTATAAAAATGTACCCTTTATTAACGGTAAAAAATAATAACTAAGCTCTATTGGCAACTGATACCTATTATACGCAGCTTTTCGAGGTGAAAATTTGATGCTTTTCAATGGAAATACGTTACTAATTGATGGCCACGTTGGCCTAAGCCTCTTAGAACTTAAATAGATTTTGCTTTTATTAGGCTTACCTTAGCAATAAATACCATAATTATACATGAGACTTTCAATTAGGTGAAGTTTTCCTTTTAAAGTAATAATTTTCTAGATGTGGTTAAAAAAATATTTTAAATACGCAGTTAAAAATTTCTTATGTACTGATTATTTGACAATATCCAGTGCTCAGTCACCTAATACAACCATATCCCTGATTTATGGCTAATTTGCTTGCTAATGATGATGATCCTTTGTCAGTCTTTCACCCTTTTTTCTGATTAAAGTAATGTGTGATTTTTCAATTCCCAGACGGCGATCATCAACACATCAACCTCATATGCAAGGCGTAATTGTTTTGGCACTCGACGTCGAGCGTCCAGCTCAAAAATCTGAATATATTCGGGATTCAGAACAAAAAACCAAGAGCCCATCTCATCAATCGCTGTCGCTTTGGGAGGGTTGGATGTGAAAAAGCGAGGCAAACCACAAATTTGTCGCCCAGGTCGGGGCGCACTATTCTCAGCGAACTATACACATATTGCTTTGACAAATGCCTCGCACCTAATCAAATTTGATACAACTGAATGGGCCTCGAATGGCATCCGTATATGCAAATAGGTCCTGTTCTGCGGCACTCCTGTGCCTTCTGCAATCAGTTGTCAAGTTTGTGGCTGGTTGCAAATTTATCATCATTTAATTTCCATTTGGCGTTCGTGCCAAATGTTAATGACGCTGTTGAGTTGACAACAACTCGACTCGTTTCGACTTCACTCGAGGCAAATCAGCGTTATCCTTGCACTTACGTCTGCAATTTCCTAGCTGCTTTGACGCCCTGTGCTCGCTGACAAATTATGTCCCAGTCGACATCGCGCATTCGCCCCGTGGGCCGCCCGCTTTTTTGCAGCTCGCCCTCGTCGCTGCTCATTTGCCTAAGTGCGCCGTGCTTTTTGTGCGGTGGAGGCTTTTAATTAATTGTTAGCCTGCGACTTATTGACGGTCTGGTTGGCTGGTTGGTTGGTTTGGCAGCATTGCGCAGCACTCGGCACCACTGCAGTGGAGGCAAAAAATGTCAAACTAGCACTTAAACAGCCGCCACGCTTTGCTACTTGTCAACCACGCGCCACAGTCGACGTGCCAGTCGGCTATATCCTCAGCCATATCCAGGGCTATAGCCACCCTCGACAATATGTTCCACGTCCAGACGGAATGGCTATGGGTTGGGGTAGTGGCTCTGGGGAGTGGGGAGCGGTTGTCGATTTTGAATGAAATATGAGGCACGACACTAAGCTGCAAAAATTGAAAACACAAAAAATTATATTAAATGATTATTTGGAATTTAACTGGCTTACTAAGGATCGATTTTCAAACTTCAGAAATGTAAACACTTACCTGATATAAATATATACTATAAAATATGAGTCAAAATATATATAAAAGAGATTTAAAATTTTGTTTCTTATTATTCGGAATATAATATTGGAATTTATTTTCATTTGGCAACATAGTTTATAATAACTTTTTTTTTTTTTTAAAAAATGTTTTTTAAATAATAAAATAATAATAAAATTCCCTCCGCATTAATAAATTTTGAAGCTAAATTTAATGTATATTGGGTAAGTAAAAATAAATACAACTTATAAAATAACACCTAAAACAATGCATTTTGTTTTAAAATGATGTCATAAATATAACTTAATAACGTATAACATTATAGATAATCTCTTGTTGCCTTATATAAAATATTCCATCATTCAATTTTCTCATTTTGTACCCCCACTTTTGCAGCCCAGTGTAGCCCGCTAAACAACCCTGCTAAGCAATTGCAAATATGAAACAGTTTGACAAAAAGCCACCACCCACAAATTAGGCTGCACAACCAGTGACACAAAATGGGGAAGGAAAGGGGGAATGTGGGAGGATTTGACAGACGACAGAAGACAGACAACGCCGCCATGTTTAGGATATACTAAACAGCGTTGGGGAGGATGAATATCTACGTATAGGGAACTATGAGAGTTACAGAATAGACAACAGCTTGACCCCTTTGCAGGCCGATCCTGCAACCATCCATCCATCCAGTTAAAATATTTTATGGCACCCGCAACCCGAACCTTCCGCGTAAGAAAGTTATTTGGAAATTGCAAGGGAAAACTGGAAAATGAGAACAGCAGACTGACGACGAGGTCGTCGCAATAATTTGGCCGACGAATTGTATCACCGTTATTAGCTAATCCGTCTGGTCCTTTGTCGCTAATCCGCCGGATTAGCGAGTCCATCTTTCGGTTAAAAAAGTGCACAAAAACCTACGGATTTTTGGGAAAAGTTGATGGCTAATCCGGGTCTCAAGTTACCTCAGGTAGCTAAACATTATATGGAATCTAGCAACAACAACCCAAACAGACAGCAACCCAATAGATATGCATAAAAATCTCGCGACATTCTGCACACTCCTTTCTGCGGACCGGACGCTAATCCCCCGCCATAAAGTCGTAAAAAAATCGAAGCACCCAGAGGCTGCAAATTATATTTGTATACAGACGTGACCAAATGGGACGAAAGGCGTGGCTTTAGGGAGTAGGAGGCGTAGGCGAGTCGGGTCGTAAAAACGTTTTCGACCATCCTTAAAAACCCAACGAGTTGAAATGGAATTTCAATTATTCGACTTCAATCTGTGCGATAATTTTCTCGTTGAAATTGGGGGGAACTACGGATTAGAAAGGCGTGAGATGGGCTTTGTTTTAAGCAAGGCTTAGTTGGTTGGATGGATTAGGTCTTTGACAAAAGCTAATCACTTCCGTTTGGGTTTAGCAGAGGAAATAGCTGACTTTTAATCCTTGGGATTTTTAATGGGTGTCTCTGAATGTAAATAAATTTTATGGCATGTATTAAAAAAGTCAATAACAAATGAAAATTGCATTTTAATGTATGCAAAGGTCATATTTGTCAGTCATGTTATCATACTATCATATCATTACAGCGGAAACTGTTAAAAAATCATTCACTAACGCAAATTCTTTAGAAGGCCCTATCTGACCTGAAGAAGAATCTGAAGAATCTGACCTAAACTTAGCTAACCAACTACATACAGAAATTTTTGATTGATTTAAAAATGTATTTGAATACACTTCATTTATATTTATCTACTATACAATGCTTTTTAAAAAAGATTCTATAAAAATCAAAAACAATTAAAAACAAATTTTAAATTTTCCTTCCGAAGAACCAATTTATCCCCAGAATCATTCTGTTGACTTCTCCACTTTATAAACATCCTATTTAAACTCCAACCGAATAATGTTTTAAAGAGCTAAGCCAGAAGAATCCAATTTTTATATAATTATTCACTATCACGTCAATGCTGGGTAAATATTTGTGAAATGTAGAATCGAATAAAGAACGCAGAGCAAACGGAGAATGGAGAAACAAGGCAAGAACCAGCAACAAAAAGACCAATATCAACAATACGCATAATAACAACAATAATCAATATTTGATATTTTAACACATTTGACATACTCTGTGGATAGGGAGGGAAAGGGTAAGATTGAATAGACCACGAAGAGTAGAAAACGGCTATCAAAAAGCTAGAGTTCGAGGGAAGACAATGCAAGTGGATTTATTAATGACCGCAATTATTCTTATTATTATTACGAGAAGAAGCCAAAAATCAAAACGGAAAAAACACGCGTTGATTTCTTTCGCCAGGGTATTCTGTTACACTCTGAATAGTGAGGTCTTACAGGGCCTGGGCCCCCCGTTGATCCCGAAAAAAACACAATGTGACCCCCATCCAAAGATCGAAAAAACGACCTTTTGTTCAAACTATCGAATTCTGTCTTGGAGGCGCAAAGTAAACAGCGCATTAATCAATAGAAATTAATACACAACGGCAAATAGTTGTATAATGGCAAATCAAATTTTAGTTTTTTCTTCTCCTCCCAGCGGGTGTAAACTAACCAAGAAAAAACTCTTGCACAAAAATGAACAAAATAATGGTAAAGACTCCCAGAGACAAGGTTAATTTGATCAGCAAAAGGAGAGGAGTTTGGGCTTAAGATGAATACCACAAAAAGCACAAAAGTCGTCCGCATTATTAGGTGATGATGAAATGAGTGTTTTAAGACCAGATTTATTCGAATGACTCACTCAGTCTCGTTGAGAATATTATGTTAATGGCTGTAGTATCTGCCCGATGAATATTCAAATTCGTAATGAATTTCGTTGATAATTTTGATCCCAGTTGAGAACACAAACTCATTTAATCTCAAAGTTTATGGAAAAAAGTATGATAATCCAATTACGGAAGGAAAATATATTCATTGAAAATGTGAAGCAGAAAATGTTGAATATCATTATGTTGAAAGTAAAACTTGGGTCACAGGCGTTTAGAAAATGTGAACTGTAAACGGATTAAATCGTATATAACATTATTTAAGAACTACTAATAAATTGGAAACCTAATCTTTATTTTCATACGTTTTTAGGGATTCTAAAGTTCTTAAACATAGAACTATAAAGGTTGCTTTATAAAGTATGGAGCTCTATTTTATAAAGCAATCTTTTATAGGTACTGTTATATTTTATTTTCCCAAATATCAAAACGATATGGTGGATTAGATTTAGCATCAAACGACCAAATCAAATACCAGTTCCCATTATTTCAAGCTGAAAAATATTTCGAATGAAATAAGCAGGTTTTCAAATTTGGTTTTCTCAAATTAGTTTTGTTTTTATTCATTTTTAAATGTCTTTGTTTTGCGTTGGCTTTCATAAACCATTTTTTGCTTAGATGATAACGTTTACTTTTAATACAATTAATAATACAATAATACATTGATGTACGTTCTTTTCCTCGCATTTGGGGCTACACTGACACTATAACGAAATTGGCTGGGATATTTACAATTTGAGAGGGTTACACATTAAAAACTAGAAGATACATTTAAGATTGGTGCTGATGCGAAAAAAACAACAAGGAGGAGGCGCTCTCTCAATGCTTAAAACTAAATAAAATTAATTTACAATTAGGTTTTTTGTTTTTTCCATTTTCTTGTTTGTGGTTTGTAGTGAGTGCGCTAAATAAATTATAGTTTATAGTTTGTGTATTGGCTAGGAATGTTTTGTGTGTGTTTGTGTACTTTTTTACTTATGGCTAAGATCTGAAGTGCGCGAAGATTGTACTAGAATTAAGCGGAGTGGTTTGGAGGAGGATTGGCTTACTTAGAGCTTTTGAAGATTTAAAACCAGTGGATCACTTTGGGAATGCTTCAACAATTGTACTCTACTCTGTACTCTACCCTAAATCGAGGCCCTAATAGAGCACCGGAACCGGTCGCCTTAGGGCGCTGTCCATGGAGCCATCCATGCCATTGGGCGTGATGGTGCCGGGCGAGGATCCTGGCGAGGAGGTGGACGAGGATGTGTAGAGTCCGGCGGCATTGGCGGAGTGGGCGGCATACAGAGAGGGTGCTGAGATGCCGGAGTAGATGCCCGAGTAGAAGCTGCTTAGCGATGAGGGCGGCAATTGGGGCGGGGCTTGTCCTTGCTGCTGACCTTGGTTATTAACCGCCGCCGCTGCCGCTGCCTGGGATTGATGGAGTTTCGACAGGGCCAGCGGGTCAAATCCCCCAAAGTACGGCACCGGATAGCCCTGATCCAGATGGTGTGAGGGTGCAAAGTACGGCGGCAGTTGGTGGAAAGGATTGTAGCCTCCAGCACCGGCTCCCGGTCCAGCTCCCAACTTCTGTTGACCCATGCCGCCGGCCTGCATCTGTAGTCCACCCTGGGGTCCGGCGGTCAGCGGATTCTTGGGCTTCCGACGTGGGCGGTACTTGTAGTCGGGGTGCTCCTTCATGTGCAGGGCCCTCAGGCGCTTGGCCTCATCGATGAAGGGCCTCTTCTCGGACTCAGCCAGCAACTTCCATTCGGCACCCAGACGCTTAGAGATCTCCGAGTTGTGCATCTTGGGGTTATCCTTGGCGATCTGGCGACGCTGCAGGCGAGACCAGACCATAAAGGCGTTCATCGGGCGCTTGATGTGACCTTCCTGACCCGGCGAAGTGGCCAGACTGTGCATGCCGGCGGACTGGTGACCCGAACCGGAGTTCAACCCACTGCCATTGCTGCCCAAGCTGCTCTGGCTGCCCAGACTGCCGGCGGAACCGATGGAACTGTTGGGCGACAGGGTCTGTTGGGCGGACACGGCCTGGTGCATGTGGTGTGGGGTCATGTGACTGGACATGTGGTGACCCATGCCCGAGGAGCCATTCACTCCCTGGCCGGCGGGTCCATTGGGCGAACCACCCATGGCCGCCAAACTTTGGGAGTAGTGCAGCACCCTCTTGATATCCATGTCCATGCCGGGACTCAGCTGGAGCTGACCCTGCGGGGCGTAGTCCTCCAATCCCTGGGCCTGGCCCAAATGGAAACCGTAATTGGGATGTGTCGATAAGGTGGCCATTCCAAATAACTGGTTCACTTTCGTTTCAATGTTTTTATGGTCTTTCAAGATCAACACTTCACTTTCTAGAACACAATGTCTGTGGTTAAACTGAGATTTGATTTAGTTATCTCTGGTTTTTGTCTCTATGTCAATGACAGTCTTGCTTTTGCTTATGCTTCTGCTTTTTGCTCTTGCTCTTGCTTTGCTTCTGCTCGGCTCGACTGCTTTTTTGTGACTGATTTGTGTGGCGTTCCAGTGAGGCCGACACGACTGCAGCCAAATCCCGTTTCTCTTCGGAAGAGCGTAGTGAACGAGCAACCCTCGCACCATTGCCCAGGTAAGCCAGCGGAAGTGCGAGCAGGACGGAGACTGCATTGCCTACCTGGGAGAGAGCTGCGCCGCCGTCGCGCTCTCACTCACACATAGCGCCTTCTCTCTTTCGTTTTGTGGCCCATTGTTCCATTGGCTTTGTTCCATTGGCTCCTTTATATCGGTTATAGTTGTTCGCCCATTGAGGGGTGTGTTCAATAGAGGAGCTCAATAGAGCCAAAAGCCAGGCAGCTCGTTCGGCTCGGCTTCGTGTTATTCGATTTAGCGACCCCATTTCTTGGGGGGGCAGGGGATCCAAAGAGAGAGAGAGAGAGAGAGTACGGGAGCACATTGATTTTCGCACAGTGGGCACACAATTTCCGTTATTGTTTTGCACGGCGACGTTGCACTTCCGCATCTCCCTTGCAGCCAGAATGAGAGAGGAAGAGGCACAGCCTGCGAGGGAGAGAGTAAAACTCTCTCTCCACACTTGCAAGTGTGCGTGTGTTGGTGTGTGTGTTGGGCCAATCACAATGGGCCTTTGGTGTGAATTTTTGTCCATTGTGGGTGTCTGTGTTCAGCTATATACCGTCCTCTATGTGTACTCTATGCCTCTGCACTATGTGTGTGTGTGAAAGGACTTTTTAGTTTGTGAAAAGGACATGGAAACACGCTTTCCATTCTCTCGCCCCGCTCTCCATTCTTCATTCTCGCATTCTTTCATTTCGCTCGCCATTCTTCTCCATTCTTTTCCGTTTCCTTTTTGCCACTTCTTCCTGGCCGCTCCAGAAAGGATATTACTGCAATTATTTACTTATTTGGCCATAGAAAAGTGAGCCCGAATAAAGGAGCCCACAAAGGAGCGAGGGGAGGTGGGCGAAGTCTTCGCCCAGATGCATGTAGAACGGTCCTATGTGCCTGGCTACAAAGATATTTTAGCCATCTTTTATTTCTGGCGTACTAAATAAGCAGCAGGAAAAGTTGCACTGCTGTAAGGAAACCTTTTCGATTTGGCAATCAAATGTTTTTGGGTGCTTTTTAATGCATTTTAGTAATGAAATGTAGTCAGAGTTCCTACTCGTAATTGGCAATCATCAGATTATTATGTGTATATCAATTCACTGATTTTATGTTTTCCCTTATTCAATCTTTCTTGGGCGCAGGGTTATCAAATGAACTTTCTCTGAATGATTTTCTAATTTCATTGGAAACATAGAAACCGCACTGGTCCGAGTAGTTCTAAAAAGCGAACAACATTTTAATCAGATCATTTGAAATCCTATTTATGATATTTTAGCGTTGTTTTTAGTTACTTGCTTAATATTTTGTAACCACTTAGCTAGAAATGTTCAATCTTGGCTGTGATAATCTAACTCTGAGAGATCTCTGGATCCGAAAATTCATAACCTCAAAACCAAAAGATAGCCCTACACTGGCCCTCTCTTTCTCCCCTTGTATATCACCCTCCATTTCTTTTTCCTTTCTCCCATACATGCACGCACCCACACACCGACGCACCAAAGCTTAGTGCAATTTCCAATTGCATTTACAAAGCTCTTATACCTGGCCCATAGCGTAAGAGCATAAAAAGCTTTCAGCGTCCTCAACGTTTCCTTTGTGTCTGCTTTCCCCCAAAAAAGGAAGAAAGGACAACTGCAACAACAACGAACCTCAAATAATAATGAAAGGAAAAAACTGTTGTACGTTGTGTAATGGAAAAAGTTTTGTCCGGGCCACATTTTTCTTTCTAAGTATTCAGCATTTCACTTAGCAGACGAGGACACTAAGTGAGTGATAATAGCACAGAGAGTGAGATAAAGAATGGAAAATATACGGGATCTTGCTTTTTACAAATCACACCACTCATATGCGGCTTAAATTAATGCTAAATTTATGATTTAATATCTGAAGAATTTTTTATTCCTTATAACTAAGCCCAGTATTTTAATAATATAGAAAGAATCAGAATAAATGTGATAAATCAACCTTTCCAACTTGTTCTACTTTTATTCGACTTGATACTTTCTTTCTAACCGAAAAATCGTACAAAAAAAGGAACCATCTAGTGATTCTAAATGTAACGGGAGTATTTGTTAAAACTATGTTACTTTTGCATATTAAATAGTTTTTCGTATAATTTCATGCAATGTTTCTTTTATATCTCTAGTTCGTAAACCCAAAACCTCATAAAACTCTATTTGATGAGCGACAGATGTCACCACTACAAATTTTGATGAGTACATTTTTAATTTCATCGCTTAGTGACAGGTGAAAGATGAGTCAAGTTGTGCCGTGATTACTATTATTCGAATACAATATTAACCATTATCCTGTCGCCAGAAATCACCCTCACCGCTTAACCCATTCTGAATTCTCCGATTTTCTGTAGAGAAAGAGAAAGACTCGCGTTTCATTGTGTACTCCTGCATTGTTGTTGCTTTCGATTGTTGATTGTTGTTGTTTTCATTCAATTGTCATTTGGGGAGCTGGTTTCTGTTTTTTATTTTTTTTTTTGTATTCCGCAAATATAATTTTTTTCATTCATTCTTTTTTTAATTAAATTCAGGAACAATCGCGCAAATGTGAGACTTAACAATGTCCAGAATGGATTCAATGATAATGACAAAAATGAAACGAACATAAAAGCCAAATGAGGTTACATTCCCACCATTGTTCAGTTGATTGAATTGTTCAATTATTGATACGGCCTATATGCATGTATCATTTTTGCAAGTTATATGTGCTTTATTCCCCTACTTAGTGTTATATCATTCAGTTTGCCTTGCACCTGGTATCGGCAGATGGAACAGGAATCGTTTTGGCTGGATTTTCTCACGTTTTTAGTTCGGTACTTTGTTCATTTTGCATTTCCATTTTCCACCCACTGGATTTTTCCTTTGATTTCCTCTGGTTCTTGGCGTACGTGTCCATTTGATTGCCTCACAGATTTCGGCGCTTTTCACATGTCATTCCAGTTAAGAGCATTTTTGGCATGCTCACGAATTTCCCTTCCTTTCCTTTGCATTTCTGGTGCGTTTCATTTTGGGTTGGAAAAATAAAAAATTATGGCGCATTTATCGTTTGATGTTGATGGAAGGGGATTCTTTGGGGGATGGCAGGACCTGCTAGGGATTATGAACACATTTTGGTTACCAAGCTATATAGGGGGTAAACGGGGGTGTTCTAAATCATTCTGGCACTATTCCTCAGATCATCATTTAAAATCTATAGGCTGCCCTTAATTTTATTAATGTGGCTTCCACATAGATTAAGAGAGAGGTATATACATTTTTAAATATACCAGCAAATTATAGAAACTTGTTCAAGGATGTGATCTTATTATATTTTAACAAGACCCATTTACTTGTAAATATAAAAAAACAATGAACTCAAATGGTATTATAATTTTACATTTCCCATCATATCCGGGTTGCATTTCCAGGTCCGGGCGTGATTATGCGACAAGAAATGGCCAAATTGTCTCCGAAATTTTTGCCACTCGGCTCATCCCAAGCTCAGACCATTAGGACAACAAAACGAGCCATTCTTCTAAGGATGCTCTGGAGAAAATCTCTATAGCGATAAAGGGGACGCCCACATGTGCTGACGACTTCCGTTTCGGCTTCACCTGATTCAAGACCGGTTCCTCTACTGTCATGGATGTTGCACAATTCCTGCAACTTTTGTATCCGTTTTGTGCACCCATTGTTTTTCCCCGTTTCAAGGGAACTCGAGGAAAACAATCGCGTTGTTTATCGTTTTGTATAGGACACTATTTCCGGGGTCAGTTATTGTCATCTGCATTGTACAAATAATATTTCGCAATATCATCCCAGGAAAAACAATCAATTCACCTTCTTTTTTTTGTGTTCCGAGCAACTTGCGGTGTTTGCTAAAAGGATAATTGCTGTGAAAAACATGTGTAAGCCCGCATCGACTTATTCAGCCCTGGTTGAATGTGGGAAAATGCAATGCAAATCCAATTGTCGGAGCTGTCAGAGCGTAGGTCTTCGATGGCCACTCATAATCCTTGCTCGATTAGAGTTCATTACGTTACCAGGTCCTAGATGTCATAACAGATTAACCGAGAAACCTTAACACATCTCCCCCACCACCTCCTCCGCCCTCATTGTTCTTAACCCTTCCTCGCCGATTCCGTCATCCAGCCACTTGGACTAAACGATGTTAATTTCTTAAACGAAGTTCGAGTGCCCGTCCGGTGGGGTTAGCCTACGACTTGGCCTGGGATCGCGTCTTGAGGTCTTTTTCACTCGTTTGTAATCGAAACGAGCCACTTAAGGAACCGCCGCGATCCTTGAGTCAAATTTCTTTATGCCTCGTTTTCATATTTCATTTCATTTCTATTCTTTTTGCACATTTTTCTCCTGGCGAATTTAGGGGTTGACTTCGAGGGGAGTGGGGTTGACTTTGAAGTGCTTTGATACACTGCGGAGAAAAATATGTAGCTCATATGCTCATGGTAGAGAATAGGTTGAAAAATGCCAAAAAGCGTCGAAAAGTATGCTATAAAATTGTCTTACGTTTTCAAACCTCCAAAAAGTATTTCAAAAGTATGCTATGAAAAATGAAGTGGTCTTTTGACCATAATCCTGACGACTTTCGCATATTTATATGGATGTTTATGAAATATCTTAAACATCTAGAGAGTTTAGGATCCATTATATTTATATCATTCTTTTGGCCATAATCCTGAAGAGTTTCGCATATTTATAAGGATGTTTCAAAGAGATCTTAAACATCTAGAGAGTTTAGAACTCATTATATTCATAGCCTTCGATTCTGCTTGTTTTTGTACTGAAATTTGGGTATTACAGACATTTAAGCCGTTTTCACCACATCTTTTTCCCAGTGTGGGCCTAATTTTTGTTGTCGCTCCTCTCCGGGCAAATCGTCGCCGTCAAAGTGCCCACTCGATGCGACTTTCGTTTGAAGTGGGTTCCGAGATTCGGAACAGGCGGACGGAGTGGTGTGCAGAGGATTCTGGAATCGAGTGGCGAAGAGGTGAGTTTCCTTCCGGACCGACGTGCCGAATCCCACGGTGTGTGTTTACGACCAACAAGCACAGTTGGAACGGATTCCTCAATCCCATGTACAGCCTTCCATCGATTAGCTGCCGAAAAACACCAAAATTTGTGTCCAAATTTTGCGGTTTTATGGCCCGAGGGCAAAACACCAACGATTTAATGGGCGGATGGGCGTGTCCCTGAGAAAACCGCTGCCAAATGAGGTCCACTCCACTCCACCTGACGGGCGGCTGTCAGAAGCAGTTTTCCAACCCCACAGGACATAACAACTCGAATCGTTTTGACAGCCTGCAATCTTCTGCATTGATGTTTTACGCCTACTCGGCTTTTGAACCGATTCATTACTTCATTAGAGTCTCCCATTTTTAAGACCAAATAATACATTACTAATTAAAGACCAAAGGCAGAAGGTTTAGTGATGTAATCAATTTAAAAATTTACATTTGTAGTATAAAATCTAATGAAAAATATTATTGGTATGTTTCATATTTAAAAATTTCTGAGCTTTGGAACACTTTAAAAATGTTATTTCCTACGTCTTTTTCTTATGTGAATTAAGTTCTAGAAGTGAGATAAGATTTTATCAGCTCACGTCTCTTAGAATTTGTATTATTATTATTTTTGATACAAATCTTTAACATAAACATTGTAAATGTATATAAAATAAATGATATATTTTTTCATACATTAAGATCCAGTCAGCATTAAACAATTTGGATTTAATTAAAGCTGCAATCATTCGCTTTTAAGGCTCCATTTCAATTATCCTTTGGCATTCGCCAGTGCTTCGCTTTGATTTATTTTCCTGTGGCTTCTTCGCTTAATTAATTTCAGTCATTTGGCAAATGGTTTCGTTAAAGTCAAAGGGTTTGATTGAGCGCGTTTAATGCTGTCGGAGATCAAAGCGGCCTTTAAGCAATTCAAAGACACCTTTTGGCACCACCGCCCCTTTTTACCATTTTCCACTTGTTTATTTGTGTGCTTTCCTATTTATTTTCTTTGGCTGAATGCAACATTTTCACTCAAGTGATTTGATTTGGCGAATTGAATTTGCGCTCCAAGTGTGTATGCATATCTAGACCAAGGCACATCCCCATCCATCCTTCGCCAGGACCATTCAATCTCCCCGTCAATCAGTCAGTCAGTCATTCAGACTTGGCGGCGTCGCCGTCATCGTTTTTGTGGCTGTTGTTGTTGATTGTTTGCTTAGCGTCCTCCCGCGAGACTCAAGTGGCAAAACATTATTTTGTTCAGGAAATTCAATTAAAACTTTGCGGTTTTTTTGTTGTTAGAATTTGTTTTTTTCGCTTCCCTTCGGTTTTCAAGTGGTTTTCAATCAAATCGAGGCGTATTATTGAAACGGCTGAGAAGATGTGAGGCGGGAGACAAGGATCGAATCAATAAATTGAAGGTGAGTTTGGAAGCTTTGTTTACTTTGGTGTATTAGAAATATGTTTAAGAACTAAATAATATTTTCAAAAAATACTTAAAGGTATTACAATCCAAGAAAATATTTGTAGAACGATGTTTTCAAAAATAAATATAAAATAACTACATCAGAAACTTTATATTGTTATTGTTTGAACCCATAAAAAATAAGATTTCTTGTATAAGATTAGTGATATCAAATAATATGCAATAGGTACGACTTATATAGCTTTACCCCATCTTAAAAATTCCTTTCGATAGCGATTTCTTAAAATGTCCCCTTATCGTTTTGTTTACCACTCCTTTATGGCCTTATTCACATCTAAGCACATCCGAACCACCCCGTTTCTATCTATTTGAGCCCATAAAAGTTCCGCTTTATGAGTTGGCAAACAGAAAAGATTCGCGGCAAGTGGCGGCCATTTGAATTAAGCCAACGACTTTTATGGGGCTCGTCTGGGCCAATAAAGATGGAGACCGAATGAGGGGAGAGAGATATTCCAAGGGGCAGGAGACAACTAACATCCGTTTATCGATTTGCACATCATGATAACGATTACGTAATTGCAATTGCAGCAGCCATACAAAGAAGAAAAGGAAAAGATGAAGGTTGAATGCTGAAAAGAAAAGATACAGATACGAGATACAAAGAACTGACACCTTGCATTGTTGTCCTCATGGAGAGGTATATCAGAGATTGACATCAATGGGTGCGTTGCCGGATAATGCGTGGGATCGTCGGATCGTCGGATCGGTTTGGGATCGCATCAGGTCGGATCCTTTGGGACCCCGCTTTTTTCTCAGCACCGGAAGCGTTTAGCAACCGTCTTTGTTCCAGATCGCGAACAATGGATCAAGGAGCAGGGTTCGCGTTCCATCTGAAAGTGTTAAAGAGCAGGGATCACTCACAATCGGAGCTCTCTTTCGGGGCCGCAGCTTGACTTTAATTGAGTTTGAATAGAGCAATTTAGTTCCCGCTGCGATCGGGGCTTTATAACCGATTCTGCGTTCCAATTCGATCTGTGCAGAAGTTCTCACACCGAATCCCGCTGGAAAAATTGTTTTCTTTTCGGTGTGGCGTTAATGATATGGTGTCCAACCCCTGGCGGTCACAACAAAAGGGGTTCCCTTCCAAAAACCCCCTTCATCGTACCCCCACAAACCGGGTCACCCCCTTTTTTGGGCAAAACAATTACCATCTGAATGTGTCACAGTGTGGCCAGAAAGTATGTTCCCAGCTTTGGCGATTGGCTTTGCCATTGTGTCCTGGCCATGTAATTACACACCTTTTGAGTCGGAGTCTGGCTCTGAGTTCTAGGTGTCGAGTTCGTTGCGTAATCACATGTTTTGGGTTCAGCTCCGCTGGCAGCTGTGAATGGTGTGGGCACGCCCACAGGACCAAATCAACGCCCACTTCCCCTAATTGCTAAATGTAAATATTTTTCACGCGACCTTATGCCTCAAGAAATGATTTTTGATTCTCTATTCATATTGTATAAATATTCATAGTCATTAAAAACTATAGGAATAAATGTATTGTATTGTTAAGAATAGATTTTCCAAACCGATTAGTTAGTTAGTTATAAATTGTTAGTTACTTTAACACCATTCAAACTATTAATACATTTAGATACAGAAAAGGGGAGTAATAAAGTTTTACAGTCCCTAGATAGGGATCTCTTTCGCCCTCTCGACTTGTGAAATTTCCAGTCATAAAAAAGGCTGAGAAAGCTGTTTAATTACGCCCCTCGGCATACACAAACATTGTAAAACAATAACAATAAAAGCGCTAGAAGGTAATGGGACAAGAAAAACACGAAATGGAAACGCGAACGGACAGTTTTCCACCTTCTATGTGTTCCAGGAAAATCGGCCTGCTTTATGATCCTTAAGCAACATCGTTTATAGCGCAATTTCGGTGAGGGGCGTTTGCCAAATGACTTTTAAATGCCGTCTGTGATTTGGCCTTAACTATCGTGATTGTTTCGATGGGCATGTTCTTTTACAAAAATGTTTTTTAAAAAGGAAAACTCAAGAATTATACGCGACTCAGGTTGAATCCTTTAGGGACTTTGCTTTGGGAGGAGGCAAATGGTTAAACAAGCATTCAAATAAGAATTATGGACCATTCCCAGGTGAACTGCCACTAGAACTCAAAGGAAATTCGGTTTTCTTCGGACTCCTTTTTCCCCCTAACGTTTGACTGCCTTTTTCTTGGCTTGAAATTTCTTTACTTTCTTTTGCCGATACTCAAGAGTTTGTTTAAAGTAAATTATTTATGCAAATCAAAGTGCAAAAGAAAGAAAAGTTTGCAATTTATTTTGCCGATTGGGTGCAGAGTTTGGTGAGGGTTGTCAAGGGTTGAGGGTTTGACCTTTGTTAAACTCTGTTTGCATTTGTGCTTTGCTCTTTGATTTAAAACTGTCAACGCACATGAGAGCTGAAAAAAAGTGCTAGTCGTTGAGTTATGGACCCACTACCACTTCGCCCCATGAAAATGCAAATTTACCTAGGACCCATCGTAGAATGGATGATTGTTGCCCCCTTTTGTTGAACATTTTTCTTCCTTCTTTTTCTGGTTGGCAAACTTTATAAGCACATTGATTTTATTAAATGTTATTTTGAGTGAATTTGATTTTGATATTTGTTTGTTTGGGCGACCTGTCATTTGCATGCATCGACACTTGTGCCACAGATTTTTCGTCGCTCTGGTAAATAAGTCATCGATTATGTGCCAATGGCTGTGGGTAAAATGGTTTCAAGTGTTTGCCATTTGAATATTTTTTTAATTTCCTAAAACAGCTGATATTTAAATTTAAACATAATTGTTTATAATGAAGTTTATAAAGTCCTATTCAACAAAATATACGACACTATTTTATTGCCAAATTATTTTTTGGTATTTCTGACCGTTTAAAGGCGCCTGTCCCAAATAAATAAACAAAATAAATTTTGAATTGTGAAACGCATTGTAGACTAAATTTATTGCTCAAAACGAACACATTTCAACAAGGCCCAATAAAACTTGAACTAATTAAGTGACTCTGGTTTTTCCAAATGGATTTTCAAAAGTTGTTGTTGTCGGAACTTTCCGATTTGGGGGCGGTGCCGAAGAACTTCTCGTACTCCTGTTGACGTCGAAGGGCGCGGGCCTCGCGTTCCATTTGTCTCTTCTTAGAGAAACGCTGATGGATGCGTTTCATCTCCTGCACCTCCTTCATCTCCTCTTTTTCCTCCTCCTAAGATGATATGATTATTATGATTCTTTATAATAATATAATTTATATTTAACCTACAGTCATATTTAACCGTAGGACCAAGGCCCTTCGACCATCCGACATTGACTGACTGTACTGCATAAAGTTCTTCAACCGCTCGGCGGGTGGGACACTCCTCTCCACCACAAGGACGATCCTGGCCCACTGACGCTGCCACTCGTTGCGGATCTCGGCGATCACCTGGTACGTATTACCCATCATGGCGATCAACATGTTCACCAGCAACACACTCACGATCACCATGAACAGGAAGAACAGGATCTTTGCCTCGTACTCGTGTTGCGTGGACACCATGGCTCCATAATAGTCCCCGAAATTAGTTAAGGACATCAGAAACATAGCCACTATGGATTCCATGGGCGACGGCATCGGATTGGACTCTGCATCCTCTCCATCTGCCGGCGTTCCACTGTCAAAGGTCAGGAAAATAATGTAAAAAGCCTGGAGAAAAGATACGTTTAGAAATCATGCTCAAAGAGGGTTGAAAATATATCGATACCTGGGAGAAACCCAACACGAACACCAAATAGATGGAGACGAATCGGAGCAGATCTCCCATGACCATGCGGTATATCATCACTACGAAGGGACCAACTGTTTTAAAGCCACTGCAAAAATGTACAAAAAAGGATCACAAACATTTGCCTATTAACAATCTAACAAATCTAACTTACCGACAAAAGAATAAAAAATACGGAGCAGTGGTTAGCATTATCACAACGGTGACATGATCATCGATTTCGGTGAGACAGGAAACCCTCAACCAGGGTATGGTCATCATCAAAGCACAGGAAAACAAAAACATTACCCGTGAAGGAGCCGTCATCTTAAGAAATTAATAAAGTTAATATATACATTTTCTAATATAAATTCAAGGGCTTACCAGATTTTCAATAAACATTTTTATGCCTAGAAAACGAGCCTCTCGCAAGGCGACTATTAGATATAGAATAGCTCCAACAAAGTTTAATAATTCTGCAACAATTCGGAGCTTGGCCAAATCGGATTCTAGATTCATTAAAGGACATTGGGCGTAACTTTCCCACCAAGCAGGCAGGACCTCCACCTCCGATGGATCATAATATTCGGTAAAATTTAGCCAGAATGTTTCTGAGAAAATGAAAAATACCATTATCATTACGGTATCACACCATATTATGTAAGGCACATTAAAAATGTAAAATGAATTATTGTAATACTCAACTGTATTCGGTAGTCATCGAGCCCCTCTTAGTCTGCCGGTGGTACGTATATGAGCCATTTTGCCTATATAGATCATTTTTAACCGTAGTGCTATTAGCCGCATCCTCATCGTCCTCCTTGTTGTCCGGACCTGGGCGCAGGATAAAGCTGAATAACGAGATGAGGAAGTAGAGGGCGAACATGTAGAACTGCTTGTAGAACCGCGACTTGCAGAACGTGTCCCATTTCGTCTTCAGTAGATCGATGACCACGCCATCCAGCAGTTCCAGATGCTCCAATTTATCACCAAATACTACGAAATTAAGCACCGAATCCTTGTTAATATTCCCGGTTTCTTCATTAATGGTATCAATCATCAAAAGTGGGTAGGCGGCGCAGGTGATGCTACCCAATTGCCAGTAGATCTCCCTTTCGATGCTCATCACGTGGAAGAACATCTCGACTCTTCCTAACTTGGCAGCCAAAGTCAAGGCCGTGAGGTTCTGAACATTCTTTATATGGATATTCGTGCCCACTTCATAGCCCACGTCAAACATTTCGATCTTTTCATAGATGACCAACATGTGGAGAACGGTGTTTCCGTTGGTGTCCTGGAAGTCGGGATCGGCTCCTCGGGCCAAAACCAATCGGAAGCACTCTTCCTGCGACAAGCAGGCGGCAAAACTCAGGGGGTATTCGCCCCAATAGACATAACCATCATAGTTGGTCATGGGACAAAGAGCAACGTATTCGTGATCCGGCGAATCTGTTCGGGAGAACTTTGTATCCTCCGCAGACATAAAGGCTCCACAGCAACTGTTTTAAAAATATATTTTCCAAATTTTCATATAAACAGACTACCTTTAAACCTATTCGTGACCTATAAAGGAGTTTCTTACCGTTCTTGAACATCTGCGTTGGCATCCAATAGATATTTTACCATGGCAGGATCCTCATTGACAATGGCAATGTGCAGGACACTTTCTCCGTAATACTCGTCACTCATATAGGTATCAAGAATAAGTTTCGGGTAGAATTTGAGGAGCCTCTTGGCAAGATCAGCGTGCAAGGAAGAAGCGTTTAACAGGCACAAATGGAGGATGGTCTCGCCCACAGCCCCACGCATCTGAAGATAATAAAAGGGATTCATTAGGCTTTAAATATAATACTTAAGTTACATAAGATATTCTAATTTAATTGAACATTTAGAAGTTCTCGATTTCGTGTTTTTTTTAAATAGTCATACTAATCCTTTAGTTAAATCTATAATTTTATTTAAATATAACAGTTACTAGAAACTTCTAGATAATCAACAAATATACTTATCCTTGGTGTTCTGGAAAAAGGGGGTCTTAACCCCCAAAGCAAAGCCTTCCAGAAAACTCCCAACTTTCTTATCCACTTACATTCAGATCCCAGCAGACGAATCGATAGGCGGTTGGATTGGAGATATATTCGGCCTCCGAAACCTCAGGGCAGTAGTCATGGATGTTGAAGTCGTCGTCGGGATTCTCCAGAGCTCGGATCTCTGGCAGTTGACGGGAGCGGGGGCGATCCACATTGCGCAGCAGGACGAGCTTCGAGATGGGGAAGTACCGTCCAGCGCCCTTGTTGTACAAAAACGGCTCCACCTTGGTCTTGATGGCGTGATCGATCTCAGCAAACTGCTTAGTTTGGCAGGCCCTTTTCATCATATCCACGAGGAGTCCGCCGCCCTTGAGATTTACGAACTTGTAGAGGGCCTGGGTGGACACTCCGGCCTGCTTCTTGACCCCGCTGGTCACATTACTCTCCGTATTCCCCATTATCCGATCCCGAACTCACTTTCCCACTGGGTTTTACCAATTTTTAAAGGCTTTTGTAGCGCGACATTGCTGGAGGACCTGTCTGCTCTTGGAAATACCTTTTTGTTATGGCGTGGTCCTTGTCCATTGGTGGCTATCGATAAAACATTCCGCAGCACGACCGTTTCCAATGCAACAGCTGAACTTGAGCTCCTTTGCTCTGTTTACGTGACGTTGCCAAGACATCCTACCTGTTGCACCTGCTCAACAAGTTTAGTTAGCCTCTTCATTAATGATTTTTATTCACTTTAGAAAAAAAGCTTAGAAAGCAAACTATACATAAATTCAAAAAACAAATCAAACAAAATAAATTATACTTTTTTTCTGTTCAAACGTTCTTTGCAGGTCAATCTTTAACTTTTTTTTGGAAAAGCTGCATACATAAATTTAAAAAGTTAAATTAGAAGTTATGCTTTAAAAAAAATAGGACTCTAACAACATTTTTTAACGGCTTATTTGCGGATTTATTCATCAACCGCCAAAATTTAAATTCATAAACTATCGAGTCACGACATTTGGCTTGTGTCTCCGCTATTTCGCCTTAGATGGCGTGTTACCAAACGATGACACATTACAGTGCCATTATAGATGGCGTGTTAATAATTGTTGACACTTAACAGAGCCCTGTTAGAGACTGAAACATAGCTAGCCGGTATATACCAGAATAAAACTAAAAATACCAACAAAAAAGCTAGGGTGGTGTCTCCGCTAGCCAGGATGGAGTACCCGCTGACGGTATTAAAACTTTTTCGCTCCGCGGTCACACTTGTCAATCTGTTCAAAATCGGAAAATCGGAAGGTTCGACGTCGGAGCGCTGCGGAATTTTTACTCTGTGATCTAAAACAAAAGGTTGTTGCTGCTGCGCGCGTGTAGTCGAATAAAAACATAAACAAAACCATGAACACCTAGGGACAACTTAAAACTTTTTATCACTTTAATATTTACATATTTTCGATAACGCGCGCGCGGTATATTTTCCCACGTAAAAACCCAAAAAAAATCACAACAAAAAAAAGCTAAAGACGTTACCAACGTTACGCACGCGTACAATTACAATCTACATACAAAAATCAAGTTAAAAGTGTTTTGCTATGCGAATAATGCAGACCTAAGTGAAAGTGCTATCAAATCGATTAAATACAAAATCAAATAGCCGATTTTAGGCCATTTTTTGTGCAACTACCTGTTCTGCAACAAATACAAGTACAGCAACAACAACAACAACGAAATCTAACTGTTGCGCTCCGCCGGCTATCTCCGTCTCCCTCGCTCCTATTCGCGCGTGTGTGTGTTTGCCTGTGTGTGTTTTCACTATTCAATTGTTGTTGTGGCTGTTCGCCAAGTGCAAATAATTCGTTTCTTTTGTTTTTAACCAAATCCATGTCCCGTTAACCGTTAAAGTCAGTCGTCTGCTCCAATTGGATAAGCAAATATATTTCAACAGGTGTGTTAACCGAACTAACTGTTTCCAAAACGGCTGCTAATTAGCCAAAGTTTGAAAGACAATTTTTTTTCTCAAATTAGCAAAAGTGGGGGAAAACCGGAACGGAGATAAGGTATTACTAATTGGTGGATATTTAGTAGATTTGAGTTTAAAATATGTCAAGGTTTCGATAAAACTTAAAAAGTAAGTAGGCCGTTTTAAAAAATCTCATGAAAAAAAGCTTTATCACCTTGTTTTTATCATATCTGTAGGAATAATCCCAAATGATCTCATCTTAATCTGATCTTTAGCTTACAAAAAGCTTGTTATACGTACATACGCCTATTTCCACTATCTTAACTCAATAAAACTTGTTAAATATAAAGACTTTGCGTTAGAAAAGTTGAAGCATTAAAAGATTTAGTTTCAAAGCTAGACACCTCTGATCCCATGTATATTTGTAGTATTAACCAACTTGCATATTCAATCGCTGCTTAAATTTTATTTGATTTCAATTGGATTTTTTTTGTTAGCTGGATAGGTTGATATTTTCTGTGACATCTGGACAATTTCTTAGATATATACAACTTGTCTGATTTTTTACGAGCTTTATAAAGTAACTTTTCAGTACCCATTAGGTCATTAAAGCTAAATATAAGTGAGCTATATTTCATTCAATAATTCTCTATAATACATATCAACACACATCCCCATTATGGGTCATTAACTACTCTTCCAAAATGGCCACGCATTCTTAATGTTATTGATTCTCAAATGTCGTCTAAAAAAACTTAGGAGTCGCCCTTTGGTGTCGTCTTTCTTTTATTTTTGGCAATTAAGTAAACGACTTTTGCTCATTTATTTACTTAGTGAGTGTGTTTGTGTGGGACAGTTGTAACATTTCCACGAATGCGAAAATTCGCAATTGTTTTATATTTATTTGTTGATTTTCGTAGTCCCCCTGTTTTTCGCTTGCAATTCTCTCATAGCTTTTGTTATTGTGGGTTTGAGCCAGGTTTCGTGCCAACCGGAGACATCGTTGACTTTTTGTTTGGTTTGTTGGCTATTTCAGCTTTTGTTTCTACCCGCCCCCTCACTTTTTCTGGGCTTTTGTGGTTTTTGGAGTTCGAGGAAGTTATGCCAACGATTAATTAATTAAAGTGCCCATGCATTGTCAACTATTTCCGGACCACCTGCCTTATCGATATCCTTATGAGACAGGATGCAGCCCTACAAGTGGCTCATCTTGCCCTCGAGTATCTTCTGGTTTTTCCCCCCGTAATCTGAGATCCACTTGGTCGAAGATGGAAAATCTGCAGAGGCAGCTGCTTCCTCTTTCGGTTGCATCACTGTAATTTGATATCTTTTTTTTTTTGGTTTGTAAGTGCGTCTATTTCCCCTAAGTTCATTTTGGCCTCTGTTTAACATGGTTCTCGTTTCACATTTGCACTTTGCAAAGTCTGCCAAAAAAAAGAAAAACAATACTGACCAGCAAACAAAAGAGAAAAAACCAAGAAAGAAATAAATTTTGCTGCTGGCTTGGAATATTTTGCCTTGGCACAGTTATGCGGCTTTGGTAGTGTTTTTTTGCGTTTTCTTTTTTAATTTTCAGCTGGGGTGTCTCAAAAACACACCATATAATTTACAATCCCATATCCCCTAACAAATGGTTATTAATATTTTAATTAACTTATTGAGAAGCCTGAAAGGCAATAGGTAATAAAGAATACTTTCAAAAACTTATTTCCTAACTAAACATATAATTTTGAACAAACTGCCAGTAAATATTCCCTTTCAATTTAAGCAAAAAGTCATTAGTATTTTAATTACTTGATTGAGAAGGCTTTTACAAAATCGTATTAAGCAAAATGCAATAAATGCAAAGCGAGAAATAAATCGCTGCTAAAATTGAGTGTAATTAATTGCTTGAACTTCAATTCGAGGCGATTCAAGGTAAACAAGTTGAAATAAAAAGATTTCGTATTTCTTTTTATTTAATTTCAATGCAGGTTTTTTTTCGATTTTGTTTATAAACAAGGCAATGACGAGAGAACTCGTGCCAGTTGTTGCTATTATTGTTATTGTGCCAAAAGCTAAACAAGAATGAAATGTAGAATCCCTAATGAAGAGAGCAGGGAAGACAGTGTGTGAAAGAATTCAATTGTGCCAGAAGCTTGTTTAGATGGGGGTGGGAAAAGCTCTCTTCGGAGGGGTTGAATGAATGGCTGATTGAAGAGCCAGATGACACTTAATTGGTTTGAAAAACAACCTGAAAAAAAACTTGTTGATCGACTGACTGACTGACTGAATGAGCGACTCAAATGGAAATGCATTCAAATGCCATTCCATCAAACTGGGTCAAATGCCGCTTCTTCGACTTCCTCTTCTTCCACCTGTGCCGTCGGTTCAATGCACCTAAAAAGAAGAAGCCCTCAATTAAGTTTTCTGTAGACTATTTTTTATACACTCTAAAAATATACTGTATTTATTTTATTATTAAAAAATATATTATTAAAACTGGGAACTTCTATGATTATATTATATGCAAAGATACAAAATCAGAGTTGATATTGTAAAGGAGTACCATAAATTCTAAGCATAATAAAGAATAACCTCTACAAAAATTAATCAATTCTGATAAAAAATCACTTAAAATTAACAAAAGTTGTTTGTTATTCTGTAGCTATTCCTTAAATGGTATACCATTTTTCAGAGTTCCCTTTGTGAGGAAATCCTCTGTCTACATTTGGTGTGGATGGTTCTTTTTACCTTTTTGAAGAGCCCGCATCAAGACAAAGTAAATAATTGCGGTAAATGAAATGCATTGCAAACACACGAAAAGAACTGAATAGGTGGGTCTTTGGTGGGGGGACTACCTCTACTTTAAACAGGTGTCGCATTTTATGACAGTCTGTTTTGTTTTCCTGTGCTTTTCATTTCTTTATTGTTGTTCTGTCATGTGTTGCCATGTGGTTGAATGTATGTGTTTTGCTTTTCAACTTTGTTGCTGGCGGTGCATCTTACAATCCCACATATATAAATGTACAGACATATGTACTTACCAGGTTTTATATCTGTGATACACTTCCGTATTTACTTTTCACTAAATACACTAACTAGGGCTTGTTTGTCATGCTTGAAATATTTTAAGGTACCTAACTGAATTATTGAAGCATTAAAAAGTCAAATAATCATTTAATATCCATAAAAGGCATAGAAGCTTTATAAAAAATGGGTCTTTCTTTTTTATATTAATTTAAATAAATCAAAAAATCACCCGAATCTTTACATAAGACAACTTTAAAGCTAGTTCTTTAACTCATTATTTTTATCCAAAACAGATCTTGCATATTTTCTTATTTAGATAAACAAAGATCTGTGTTTTTCCGGCCGGATTTTCCTGACCTGCCTTAGTCTTCCTTTCAAGATATCGTAGACAGGTCTACGGATTCTGCCGGTTGTTCTTCCGTCCCTTCAACCCCTCCGTATACCCAGTAAAATAGGAAACGGCACGCCTGCCTCATTATTCATTCAGCAAAGGCATTCACCAAAAACTTGACGTGGAATTTTTGCTCTTGTGGATTCTCTACGGGCCTCCTTGTCTTCCGCTTTCTGTGTGCGGCAGGAGAATTCAAAACCTGCGGGGAGGGACACAAATTAGCGGGAACTGCCAGCGAAGCATTCACCGGATCGAAAATAGAGTGCAAACTAGAGAGAAAGATATATATCGCTGGAGTTTCTCCATGGGTGCCGACAGTTCGAGGCATAAAAATAAATTCACGGAGCTAAAATAAAATATGTCAACATGGGCGCAAATGAGATTTGTCTTCTAGTTGATTCAGACGTGTTGTGGACTTACTAATTGATTTCAAAGTATACCGTGTGGGTTGCGGAATATACAGTGCGTGTCAGCGACATAAGGATTAACAGATCTACACTAAAAAGAAAATATGTCAGGGGTTCAGGCTTTAAATTTTCAAGATAGTATAACAAGATATCACCTTAAGTTTGAAAATCCATTTTGCTTTCCAAATATTTTAATTTTTTTTAGACATTAGTAAAAACAAGTTGTTTTATAAATGTAAAACTTAGAATTTCCATTTCTCCTAATGTTTTCCCTTAAATATTTTTTTCTTTTCTTCAGAGTTTGTCGCTTTTCCATTATTAAGTTCCCCTTCATTTCACTCCCCCCAATGACCCAATTTTCCGATTCAAGTGTTGTAACAAAATTTCCTTCTTTGTTTTTCCAGTCTGTGTTTTGTATAATTCATCAATATTGCTTCAACCTCTTTGGGTTCTGTCTTTTTCTTCAATTGTTATTATACTGTGTCTGTTTTTTGTGGGCGTTTTTGGATTGTTTATGTGGGGCGTTTACTTTGGGACTTTGGGAGCTAAATTACTAGATAAGTATACTTGAAGGTTAGGCAAAAGATAAAAAAGCGGTTTTATGATCTAATGTTAATAATATTATAAAAAGTAAATATTTTTATAATGGGAAAAATTCATCTTGGAAAGTGAAAATTGGAACCTGGTTTTAAGTAAATTTCGAATTTTAGATAAATCCCACAGTGTATTTTCAATGCCTTTGTTAGTTACTTCAGCAATTGATTACTATGTAGCGGAATATTTAGCAAAAGCACGTAACATATTTGAATAGTATTGATGTCTTGAGAAGTTCTCGTTTCCACGCATTAAACACGTTTGGCTCTCCATGAATATTTTTTGAACCGATTCGGCAAAGTGTGATAAGCAAATAAATCACCGAAGAAGATTTTTTGAGTAGACCAAAACTAATTGAAAAACAGCTGTTTCTGCTTAGCGATACGATCTCTTGAGCAGGTAGTTCAAAAAAATCTCCGCATCTGTTGCCACTTGAAAAGGAAAAGGATCTGTTGAAATTTCCGCACTCTTTCCTCGCTTTAATTGAGGTTTTTCAGAGGAATTTTCGAAACTATTCTTATGAAATGTGCAATCCACTCTCTGTATCGTATCGAATTCGAACTCGCCCCTTTGCCACATGGCTTGGAATCTTTAATGAGCTTCCTTGGTGTCTTGTATCTTTTCTTTTGGTACGTGCGGTTCCATAATCCCCAAGTATTATTGCGACAACAACACAGCATCTGCATAACCATTGAATGGATGGATTACATATGTATTTGACAAAACAACTGACAAGTAATTGAACAATCCATGAGATACTGCTTCCCCTTTTTCTTTCTCTGTTCTCATCGGTTCAATTTTTCAATTATTTTCACTCGCACAAGTTCAAGTTTATTAGTCATAAAGTGGATGCCGGGGGAAATCGGGGGTGGGCAGCCAGCTGGTCAAGTCTCGGATAACATCTAATAAAAATTAAACCCAAATTCAGTTGCATGCTGTCAGCGCAGTACCGCCCCCTCCAATTCTCAACTTGTGCTATAATTATACAATTCCATATAGAGTTGAACAGACATATATGAGTTTTGTTCATTTTTTGGCGGGGGCGGGATCGGGTTTTTGATCTTTAGCATATGGCTAATGATTCGGCCTTCTGAACTGCAGTGCCTCATTTTTATGCTCTCTGTTGTTGCCGTTAATGGATCGAAAGTGGCCTGAGAAATGGTTCAAGGCTGGATTGGGTCACTGTGTTAATGGCTAATAGGCGAATATGGGTGAGATTGGACGTGAACAAATGGAATTGAGTGAAAAAAAAATGATTTAAAAAGCTATACGGCTATAATAAAATTATGCAGAAGGCAGGGAATTAGTTATACAGGAAATAAACTAGATGGTCAGAATTATCAGTCTAGTAAAAGTAAATTAAGTATTATACTTCAGATCAGATTGTTATGAATTTCGGTATATAGACAGCTGTCAACAATCAAAAATGCAATAGAGTTTCCAGTCCCCCCAAAACTGTTGCATGTTGAAAATCTCCGATCTTCAATGGAAGCTCAACCCAAGTTAATCACGACATTCTTTGCCTGGTAATACCACCTATCTCTATCTCGATGCTCTCTTTTGTTTTGAAATTTCACACAATTCTTTATTCATTTATTTCTATTTCAAATATTTCTAACTTTACTTTGCATATCAGGTAACGATAATTGCAACGAAGCTGCAAACAAAAGAAAACCGTCCATGGGAAATATATTTTATAATCTCAATGGCCAGAGGGGGAAAACTCATGGGAAGCTCGGAAAAACTAAGCCCCTCGAGCATCTGCAGTAACTGTAAACTGAGCGGTTGGCTTCTCTTCTAACTGCATTTCTAGCTTAGCTGGTTGTTGATTTAGTTATTTCTTGCCTTTTTTTCTGACCAAACCAGCTGGCAATAGAGATTGCCATTTGCATTAATAACTACCTATCATATTATAAGGGAAAAAATAATAAAAAACTCGAGTCAACGTCAAACCTATGATTACGTAACAAATCTTTACTTTAAAAGTTACAAAGAAAGATTGTTATTATCAGAAAGCATACAAAAATATTTATTATAAGTTATGATGTAATAATTTTTTAATAATAATGAGTTTTTCCAAAAATATTAGGCTTTCCTAATAGCAATCGGAATTAGCCAAGTTAATCAAATGTCATAGCTTTCAGCCATGTGAACCATTGGGGGTGGCAGATCTCATAAAAAACTGACGCCCAACTTGAAAACATTATGCAAAGCAACCAAAGCCAAAGAAAACGTTGCATAAGGGGGAAAAAACAATTTTGTGTGCGGTTTTTTTTAGCTTTGTTTTATTTTGAGTAACTTTCATCGATTTTTTCAGTGCACACTTGTTGTTTTTTCGTTGGGTTCGCCCAGGGTTCGTTGCTCTTTTGCTTTTGCATTTCCCTCCAAGTCACCTCCTTTTGTGGGCTGGTCAATGGTATGTTTGATTTGATTTCATTTGGTTTGATTGCCGGCTGTGTGTTTACTATTTTCTTTTCTTTCTTTTGAACCTCACTCTCTGTTTAATCACATATGTATGCTCATTATTGCATATTATTTCAGCTGAAAACGTTTTGCATCGAATTAAACGTACAATCGATATTTAATCACAAGTTTATGGTTAGTTTATTATGAAATTGATAGGTGGTTGGCCATGATGGAATATGTAATTTGGATTATAGCAGGAGAAATTAGTGGAAAGACTTAAAGAGATAATATACCATATGATCTTTGATCATTTTCAATATGTATTAAATAATATTTTTGGTCGTTTTTAATGTGAGTGAAAGTGTAGCGAAAGTCTTTTTTAATCATGAAATGATCATGCAAATTCTTAGAAATGCTCGCCTTACTCATATTTAGGTGTGATTCGTACTCCCAAATTTATGGGAGAAAAAAAAACAAAACATTTCAGGATATATCTTTTTTTATCGCGTTTTTCTCAATCTATATGTTGGACCGGTTCTGTTTATTTGTTAATGTTATTTTTCCTAATCCCCAAAACAAAAGCTGACCTAATTCGGCATTCTACGACAACTAACGGCCCTGACATTTCAATCAATCAGACATCAACACTAGGGCAAATGTACTCACAGTATTTATAGGTTTTTTGTTTGTACTACACATTCTCCATCTCCTTTCGAACACCCACCGGTTTTTTGTGACAATGCCCAAAAAAAACGAAAGCGTGAAACTCGGGAAAGAAAACCGAAAATGATGGCAAGGCAGAGCCACGACCAATTAAAAAAGAAATATAGGTAATTACTCACGTTTAGATCGGGGGACTTCTATAAAAGTACTTAGGGTCTTAGTCATGCCTCAAAGTTTCGGGTAATTGAACGGAGGGAAAGTGTGGACTAACGCAAGTGACCAGTAAGGGAAGAAATGTCCACAGGAAAACCTCGACCCATTTAGTTTATGACGGTTTGGACTGATAATTATCATTTTCCTTTTGCCGGAAACGGAAAAAGGCACCTGTTGTGGGTTGGTCCTAAATAGTATGACAATTTTTGGTTATGAAGAAAATGCCTTTAGTAATACTATGTATAGGGATTCCTAAACAATAGTTTATTTTTTTTGAGGTCTATTAATTTAGAAAGAAAGGGATATTTTTACTTTTATTCAGGGAGTATTGACCTGCTTAAAGGTCTTAATATCACTAAGTGCACTAGGTAGTTTAAGACTAAATAACTTTCTCGTTAAGTTTCCAATCAATAAGTAATATATCGATGGTCTTCTTTTGTTTTTTCCTACTTTTGCTAAACTTTTTGCACTTGCATGTCGAAGTTAGTTTAGCACTTTGACCTATTGACCTGCATGTCATGACTGTAGTCAATTGAATAGCTAAATGAATTTTGCAGACAACGAACTTAAACCTTTACATTTTTTATTTCAGTTGCAGTTCTTCCCCCAAAATGGCTCCTATGCCCCGAATCCAGTTGCCCAATGGCAATGCTTCGATAAAAGCCAGCACAAATGATTTTCTCTTTGCGGAGACAATGTCCGGCGATAGTAGTCCCACCCCCAGCAGTCCGCCCTCCAGCACAGGTATGGTTTAAAAAAACCCTTGATTTAATCATGAAATTGTTTTTAATGTATTAATTTTATAAACCATAGCGGGCGTTGCCAAATCCCAGTGTTCATCGCTTTCTGATGGCGAATCCTTTGAGGGCTATGGCGAAAATGAGTATCCCACCCAACTTCGTGAAGGTCGCAGCACCAATTCCAATGGCAGCAACAACACCAGCAACCTCATAAACAATAATAATAATAATAATCTCAGTGTGGGCAATACGAGCTCACAGCACAATCACAGTGGACTCTCGAACGACGGAAATAACAATTTAAATGGCAGCACTGGAATCGAACTTGATTTGGCCCCGCACGTCGGCTCATCAACACCCCAAGAGTAAGTTCTCAAAAATACTATCCATGGCGTTTTAAAGTCTCAGTAGAAAAATAATTATTTTATGAATGCTCAAAATATTTAAACTAATAATAATTTGTGAACTTAGGAACCCTAAAAAATATTAAAATACTAAATTTAATAGACACTCAAACGTATTATTATAATATTATTTTACATTACTCAAAAATTAAAAAGAAATTTGTTATTTTAAAGCAGCTTTGGAAATCGGTATTCAACAAAGAACTACAATATGTTATGATTTGTAAAACAATATATGTATATAAATATTTAACATTTCGATTAATTTCTTAAGTAAAAAATTGTCTTTAATTTGGAACCGTTTTGGTATAATGGATTCAGTTGCATATTTCAACTACGTTTTTGTATTTAACTGCAGTCATGCTCTCAGGCCTAGTAAATAAACATTTTAATTTTAATTGTGACAAGTGCAAATTGAATGAATTCGTTAGCAATATCTGACACTGAAACGCCTTGTATACTTCTATTGTTGAAACTCCTGACTACTTTATTAACTCGCTTTCATTGTTCCAGTGATGACGAACTGAACATAATGCCCCGGGACAATTGGGCCAGGCGCAGTCTGAGGCGAACTCCCACCAGGTAATCTCGCTCATTTGATCGGGCCAGGTCCCAAAATGGAAATCGAAGCGAATGCGAATTTCCTTAGTTGTCAGACGTTTATAAGATTGCACACATAATCGGGTTGAATACGTAAGAGCCGCGAACATTAAGCTGACCAGGCCCAGAGACTTCATCAATTCAAAAACTCTCAATTTGTCTGTCCGTGGCAACATAAAAAAAGCGTATTTGAATAGTTAACCTTTTCTTTATGTAAACCTGTGTTTGTGAGTAGGCATGGGTATATGTGTGGGGCATAAAAAATGCATACACAGACTGAAACCAGTTTTTTCTATGCTCAGTCTTGGGCACATGAAACGCTTTGGGCCGTGATTCATGCGTGTCTCTGTCTTCGGGTCTCGGAATCTCTCACATCACAGCGATCATGCCTCTCTTTCTAGTCGTGTTCACCCGTCTCTTTCTCGCTATTTCCGCCTTTGTCCAACAACTTGCTAAAACCGTGGTGAGTTTCCATTTCACCTGATCGTAAGAGAGACTCTCTTAAATTATACCGTGATGAGGTCTAATTTTGATATTCTGGTCCACACTATTTAGAAATTACCGAATTATTTTTTATTTCCATTTCTTTAAAACTACAAAAATATCTATAAAATTCCAGTATTTATGTTTTTACCCATTTATGGAATGTATAATGTTTCTAGCATCTAGAACCTCATATACAATATATAAGATTTATCGAAATTAAAATGTAAAAATCGATATAGTTTCCCCAATTGATCAACATTTTTCTTACAGCAATCCTGATAGTTTATCCCAGCGTCGTTGGGGATCCATGAGACAGTAAGCCATCTCAAATATATTTTCTTTTGGGTTTTCATGTAGAGTTTCATAAGTATCATAACCCTCATTGTTGACCCATTTTGGTTTTGGTTTAATGATTTGTATATAAACATATTTTTCATTTATAAATAATTCTAATGGTACCTTAAACTTTATAATTAAATATTTTTTAGTCCCATTACGTTTTTTTATTCCCCAAATTTGGTACATAATCGGTTTAATTAAACAGTTAACTCGTTTTTCTTACTTATCAGTTATACTATTGAAAATTTCACAAGCAACGAAATAATTTTATTGGGAACTTGTTTCCAATTTTGTTAATTTCCCAATCTCCCATTAGTTGCCTTACTCAATTGCCTATTTTCCGTCTGCCTAAATAAGTTATCAGTGTTTTCCCATCTTTTTCGCCTTTTTCAATTGTTGTACAACCGAATGTTCAATTGGGTAATTTTCAAGAGCTTTCCTTCCGCCACCACCCCCAAAAACCGAAATTTATTATTATGGCCTGCGGGCTGTCATAAAAGTTACAACGAAAAGAAATTGCTTACTTACTCGGGACTTAATTGCAACTGAGACCATAACAAAAGTCAAATAAATCTATCAGATTAAAAGCAAGAGATTTTAGTTAATAGAATGGGAACTCTGCGATGGGATCTGCTAGTATTTATATAACTTCCTTTGGCAGTTCTGCTTGTCAACTGGGGACCGTGTTTCCTGCTCTCGGGCCAAAAGCAGTTTGGCAGCTTTTGTGAACTCTTCTCGGGGACGAAGTGAAAAGGTTGAAGGTAGAAGATGCGGGTCTTTTCTTCTGCTCCCCTCTTTTGGCCAACTCCTTCCCTCTTAACTTGGCTTACAAGTTTCGCTGACTCGCTGGGGTTGTCATGCTGTTGGAATTTATTTTTTCGCTCAAGCGATCAGAGGAAGTGAAGTGAGAGGGTCCAGAAACAGGTTTAACTTGCGGCAATTGTTTACTCTTCAGAATTTAGGCCGGCACTTTTGTCAAGTCGCGAAAAAAAAAATGACCCAAAATAAAACTCAGTCTGCGGAGGTCTTATCGATTCTGGCATATTTTTGTAGACTTGTTTTGGATCGGTATTAACTTTTATAAAAAAAGTTGTTTTGAATAAATGGATTGGTTGTTTTGGCATTGCGTTGCATTTTCAATATTTTCAATAATTTGATCAATGTTTCTATAATTTAATCAATGTTTAGATATATTAATCAACGTCTTTTATAATGAACGATATGGTAATTTCAATAGGGTACAGTGTCATTTTATCAAGACTCTAACAATGCGAGAAATCTGCAAAAGTAATTAGATTCCTCTGCATTTAAGGCGTGTAGAAATCAGTTAACCCCACGCAGGCTGTAAATTGTGGATGCTCTGACAACTATCCGGACCTTGATGTTCCCATGGCTTCTACAACACTGGTCGACTTGAATTTGTCATGCAAATGCCTTTGTTTTTGCTCATCTGCTGGGAACATGTTTTTCCCAGTCTCTGCACTTGGCATTCAACCAAGCTGCGCTGGGAAATGGAGGGGGGAAATGCATTTAAAGAACTGAGAACAATTAAGGGAAAATTGTGGGAAGAGATTAAAGATTTTAATCTGAGAATGGAAAGGGAATGGTAAAAAAACCACTATTAATTTGTTTTCTAAACAAAAAGGTGGCTAAAATTAAGAACTTAAAAAAATCGTAGTTTTCATTTCGTTTGAATATAGTTAGCCAATTTTATTCAATCTAGCAATCAGGGAAAATAGTGTTTTCTATTCTCCTGTGGCTTTCAGTTTAAATTTGACTAGCAGCAGGCAACTCCTTGTGTAAGACAATCCAAATTTTTGATCCAAATCATCAAAAAATTCAACAGTAAAATGTGGGAAATACGCCAAGAAATTGATTTTGAAACATCGGTAAAGATATCACCGTTCTGCTATAATTGGCAATCGGTTTGCTGGTTCATGCTCAAGGGGCTTGACTTGTGGAGATTCTTAGTATGGGATCGATCCGAGACTTACCTAGTGATTCTTACGATTTTCCTGATTGGACTCTCTTGGATGGCATTTAAATCATTCAAGCGCCGGTGGAATGAAGTAAGTTTAAGTACAGAGAACCTACTTAGAGGGGGTTAAATATGATTTTTCTGTAGGTGCCCATGTCGGAGATACAATCACTGAGAGATCGTGTTCAGTTTGTAAGCCAGGATATGGTCATGTTGCAAGATGCCCTCAATGCGGCCATAGGGCCCCAGCTTCAGGAAACTAAATCTGAAGAGGTTGTAAACAATGTAATTATTGCCTTATATGAGAGCGAGACCAAAAAAGAACGTGATAGTTCTCCAGGACCTCAGGAACGAAAAGAGATTGTTGAGCTAACTTCTGCAGATCAGGAGGATAATGAACCAGAACCAGATATTCCAGAACCTGGGAATCCAGAACCTGAGATTGTAGAACCTGAGATTCCAGAACCTAAGCCTCAAGAAGTTCCTTTGGTGAAACATAGGGTGCACTTTGAAGAGAAATCGCTGATGCAGCAACCTCGGGTCCTGAAGAAGCCCACTATAAAACCAAAACCCAAAGGGAAGATATCCAAAAATACACATGACCTAAAAGATTATTTAGACGTGCCAAGAGCCTTTGATCAGAGCAATATGCGTAAACGTGCAATTATGTCAATCCCGACTCCAGGATGGAAACTATAGATTACTTTTTATGCTTGCCATAAGAAGTAAACAGAAGCATCTTGTAATTTGTAATTTTTTGGTATCATGACATCCTTAAATACAATCTAGTAATGTTACTATTTGAATCATCAATCAGATAATTTGTAGTTCCCTTATTTTATGTTTTTAAATCGCTTGAAAAGATTTCCTTATATTTTCTGATAAAGTCCTACTCTAACCTTGACATCTTGCCTTCAATTTTAAATTATCTCTTATTGTACTTTTCACCTATTTCATTGTCTATCTCTATTTTGCCGCACATAATTCCCAAGTCTATCCGTTGGTGGCCCTCAATTAGCCTTAAAGGTGACCGGCTGCCTAATCGAGGCATTTTCCAAGCCACTTTGCGGGGGCCAAACTTTGTTGGCAGTTGGCTTGCATTTCTTGGCTAATTGGCAGACTCGGCGACAATTCCACGTTTTTGTGGCTTGCATGCATTTGAATGATTTGGCAGCCAAAAACAGCTCGAAAGTACCGTTTGTCGACAATTTGGCTTCGGTTTTTGTTAGTTTCCATCTAATACACACTTGAGAATGTTCATTGTTGGCCAGATTTGTTGATGTTGTTTTTAGTGCACTTTTAGTTTTTAGTTTTCCCGGGCAACATGTTGGCAGCAAACAAGTTGCATGGGAAATCAGAGAGGCTGCAGAAGAGTTGCCAGATTGTACAAATGAAAATACTACTATTACTATGAAACATATTTTTTAAAAATATGATAGATAATTTTAAAAATGCATTAAACCATTAAAAAGTTTAAAAAAATATATATATAATTCAAATTATATTATTTGTATGATATTGTCTATCTAATGAAAGTGCGTTTTTTTTAACTTTATTACGTCTTATCATGTTACGGAAATGATATTTAGTTATTCAAAAATCAAGCGATTGTCATACGGCCTTAAAAAATATATAATAACAATTATTGACGTTTTACTTTTTCAGTTACATTCAGATTTGATCAAAAATATTTTATAATGATATTCTGATATTTCTAATTCTTAAATTCATTTGTAAAAGGTTTGAGTAAAGTTTTCGAAAGCCATTTGGAAAGGAAAGTTTGCTAAAATAAATTCCTATTTATTTATTTATTTATTTTCATGAATGGTACAATTTTTCTGTTCACTACTTTTCTCACTACCTGTCTATTTCAAACTATCTGGCAACGAAAAACGGTTTTGGCCCTCTCATTTTCTCTCCCACACACTTGTTCGCTCTTCTGGCCTGCTTTTTCGCTTTGTTTATTATTTGGCTCTCCGGCTTCGAACCTGTTTCTTGGTCGCCTTTAGATTGGCAGGCGGCTAAAAAGTTGGAATGTGGTTTTCGGTTTTAGTTCAAACTTCACTGTAACCGCGTGCGGATGTCGGCAAATTTCTGTCGTCGTTTTGGCCCGATTTGATTATTTATTAATCGCCCGAGAGTCTGTGACTAGTGTTCCGGTACAAAACCAAATAATAATAAAAAAAAAACATACAAAATTCCGCCGCATCCATTGAGAAAACAAAAGTATGTGAAAGTGTCTGTGTGCGGGTTTTGTTTTATATATACATATATATTTTTTTGGGGGCCCCAGACTACGCGTCGTATGTGAAACATTTGTGCAAATAGATTTAATTATGATTTTTGGTTTGTCGGTTTTGTTTTTGGCCGTAAATTTCGCTTTCCACGAAATAGAAAACGTTTTTAATTTGAGCTGCGCGGTTTTATGAGATTTTGTATTTATTTTTTTGCTGTAGCTTACACTTTGGTAATTTACGGCGTCACGCCTTAATGACGTTCAACTACCATCATAATAGCCGCAATAACAAGCGCAGTCTTTGGCTATATACTGCACATTCCCATGCAAAATCGGGGGGTCTTGCCGCCGCCTTCTTCTTCTTCTCGTGCGTTATCCTCTTCTCCATCTTCGACATGTGTGTCTCGTCTTTTGCACGTGACTTTTCCCTGGGTTCCAAGGGGCCCACGCCCTTTTGTGCTGCGTTTTTCCCATGCATTCATCCAAATTAAAGCCCCATTTGTATACAGGCAGGTAAAAAATGGGTGGATCAGAATGTGTACAAAGAAGTGTAGAGGAAGGTGTTGATGCAGGCTTACAAGACTATTTTGAAACTTGTTATTCAGTTTTGTGCAATACAACCTTACAAATATATTAAAGAACTCGAGTTTTTAAAAGTATGTTTGTATTATTTTTGGGAAATAATTATTCTTACATAGTTTATTTTCACACATGAGTATTCACGACCTAACATTGCTTTAGTTTAATAAATTTTTATTATACCAATAAAGATCACAACAATTAAGGTGTTTGTTTGTATTTTATTATTATATTTATTCGAAGAAGAATTTAAAAATAAGAATTTGGTGTTTCTTTAAAGAAAGTAATTTAAATTTCAAATTAAAAACAAAAGCTGCTTAAAGTTTTGATTGCATAAGTTTATTTATGATAGCTTTCTTTACCACAAGTAAACCTCAAGTTGTATGAAACCTATCATATCTTCTGCTTATAAGATTTCTAAAAAGATTAGTTACGTGTTTCCCAATAACATCTTTCCACATTACACCCTTATTTCAACGCCTTTTCAAAGCAGTAACGACATAGCCAATCAACTGAAGACTCTTGATTGCGTTAGGAGTTGAAAGAGTAATCGACCTTTTAAAGCCAAGTCCCGAAGTGCAGTTGATCCATTCGATCGATTGCCACACTCACCGCATCTTCAGCTCCGCTTTAACGCCCTTTCCTGCTCGCATTGCTGAGATCCATCAATCAAAATCGAATCAGTTTTATATAGCCTTAATTACCCGGAGTGCAGCCATATAAATGTTGCCCGTGGGGGGCTGAACGATTTCATTGCTAGTTGGTCAGTGCAGTCGAGAGTGCAGTTTTCCAGCGATTTTCTTTTCGATTTTTGAGTTTGATTTCGATTTCGCTGGCGGAGAGCGTTTAACGACGTTATCAGAGCGATTTCCAACAGCGTGCTGCTGAAATATTAACCATCCGCTAATCGGCGGCTACAATTGCGGTTGGGTTCGGTATGGCTTTTCTTGGATGTTCGGCTTGAGGAGATTCGTAATGAAAAGTGAAGTGTGGCTGGCGGACCCGTCAATTGCGAAAGTGTGTCTAATTTGCCGATGATGAGTGCGAGTGCGTTTTCTCGAACGAAATTTCCTTTTCTGTGGCAAAAACGAGCCAACAATTTGCTGAGCGGCTCATAAACCAAATCAAAAGTGAAGTTAATGGAGGTGCAACAAATTGAGCTGTAGTGTAAAAAGTCGTATATCCTGGAAGGTCTTTAAAAGGCATTATATTGGTTTTATAACAAGGATTTTACCATATATTATTGTCAATTAAATATTTCATCACCTTTTTATGTGTATAACTGAATAAAAATCAATATACGAGTGCCAAGTGCCACATAATGTGCAAATTTCTTCCTTATGTTCAAAGTAGAAATATAAATATATAAACCCATGGTACACAGATTAATACAATACTTATGGATATATTAATCATTAAGGAGACACTAAGACTGTAAAAGCATTTATTAAGAATATAAATCGCATTGTTAATGTGCTGCAATATCTCCAATCTCCTTTTCGATTTATTAAATTTCAAGTAGATTCCTTATAAAGATTTGACGTTCAATGGTATCTTAAAAATGTTTTAATACACAAAGAATTATGGTTTAACTCTTTCAAGCTTTTAATCTTATCAAAAAGATAATGAAGTAGACCTTATCGGTTAAAATCAACAAATTAAAGTCAATGACGTTCACAATGCGGCCAATGGCAGTAAAAACTGATAACCAAATGAGCTAACCCAACGATAAAATATAGACCGCTTAATAAACAATTAAATACAAATAAAGAGATCCCGCCTAAATGGATGATGAATATTTTGAGTATTTTCCTTATGACCGTCGTCGCAGTCATTTGAGAGACAAGTGCGTATTCAATTCTCACTAAAACCCTTCACAATCTTGTTGTTGTTGTTGCACCTAGTTGTATTCATGTTGTTTGTTATACTCATACCTAGTTCTCAAGTAAGCTCACAAGACACGCCCACTACAAGTTAGTTGGAAAAGCTAACGCCCACATGTCCATAAATACTTTCACCTGTCCGGCAACAAAAGACATTTCTTCTTTATATTTGCTGTGACTCAAGGCATTGTTTCTTTGGAAATGGCAACAATCGCGACATTTTTTGACCCCTAGTAATTTTGTTACCATTTCTGAAGAAACCAACTGAAGCACAAAAAATGGTAAAAGTTTTTTGGGAACTGGAAATAATTTTTAGAAATATAGAACAAAAGTTTTGTGTCAGTTAATTAATTATAATAACCATTTAATAAAAAGAAAAATGTATAAAATGAAATGCCAAAAAATTATCTTTGTAGAAAATTTAAAGATTCATATAATTCATATAATTACAACTTTCTTAACCATCCCCTCTTGTAAACTTTTGCCGCCCTTTCTCCTGCTCTCTGAAATTTTAATGAATACCTTTTTGCCTTTTTCCATAATTAAATTATCCAAAAAAATCTTCAAGAAACAAGATACTCTCGTAACCAGACGAAAACCAGACTAAGGCACTCAAAAAAAAAATGTTGTTTTTAATAGTTTCAATTAGCTGAACTTCCCAGGCGCTTAATAAGCGGTTTTCAAGCCGCACCACCTGAAAGGGGGGCGAGGGGGCGTGGTCAGGTGAGTGGGCAAGGTGTGTTTCACCCTTTGGCAACACCGCTGAAATAGTAACAGTATGCCCAAAACCATTGAGGCGTCTCGCTGTGAACAACAATTTCTGCAACAGAAAACTTGATTTGGGCTGCCAAAAAAAAAAGCTTCCGCCAAATTATGTGGGTCAATCTCACCTGACGGGGGACAGGTGTTTGTCTAGCTCATTTTTACCCCATTTTGTTTGCTTTTCCCTCCTTTATTTTTACATAATCCGATCGTGATTGATTGACGCGCTTTGAGGATTGGCGCGCAAAATATGAGACATAAATTGCATTAAGGAAAGACAGGCGAAAAACAAAGAGAATTGCTGGAAATAAAAGAAACTCGGGGAGATAATGGCCGTAAAACACCAACTTGGCTTGGTATCCATTGTTTGTTTCTTGTTTTTGTTTTGAATTTTAAGCAGCAAAGTTCAAGAAACTTTTGCCACCTTTACTTAGTTGATTATTTAATTTCGGAAGACCCTCGGCGCAGGTCTGAAAATCATTAAAGTTTGACTTTTACTATAATTTAAGCCGGGTCTCATAACAAGTACGGCAAACTGGTTGCCATTTCTGTGTAAAGAGTTAACTCGTTATGAGACGGGTCCCTTTGTCAGGTGATTTTAGTTGAAGAGGGGAAGGGAATTTCCCCTGCATTCAATTAACATTTTCTTGCTAAAAGCTGCAAGTGACGTAGGGAAACGTAGTTAAGTTAATTTTACTGATCCGTTTTTTGTCATCTCAGTGCGAGATGATCAGCCAATAAGTTGATGTATTTGTTAACTCGGTGGAAGAACAAAACACCTTATAACAGGGATACTCAGCACAGTACTTTTATAAATAAAAGAATGAGCTCAACAAAAAATTTTTATTAAAATCTGTAAATATTTAGGGCTGAGAACAATTTTATTATAATGTAATTTTAATGTTTTTCGAATAAAAACTGAAATAAGACTCGAAAACAAAAACTTAGTTTTATGATTAATTTGTTATATCTTAACCCCTGATCTATCTCGTACTTAATCGGTCATATTGTTTCCAATATTATAATAATATTTTATTTTTATAAAAAAGCCTTGTACCCATTAGTTACCTTTTATTTCTGATTATACAATTTTGGTAGGCCAACAAATACCTTTAGAAATTACACAAAAATACATATATTTGGTTATGACTGCAACTCATTCTAAATAACAATTGAAATACCTTTGAAAGCTCCCTCTCTGTTTTTCGTGCACCTCCCATTCCCACCCTTTTCAGTTGACCCCTCGCCCTCGCAAAGGTTAACGAAGCGGAACACATTGCGAGAGGGTATAGAATAAACAAGGGGGTATGGAGGTAGGGTAATAAGCTTACAATGAGCGGTAAAAAAGTTAAAACGGAGGGGTTAGAATTGGTAGACTTTGTTATTCAACAGGTGTTTTGGTAAAATGCTTTGGCAGATTTTCTACCTATACCTCCATTTCTTTACATTTTTATATATCTCTTGATTTATTACCTTCGAGATTGTGTGAAGAATTTTAAAATCATCAGTTGAAGTTCAAGAAGGTAGTCTGTAAAAAAAAAGAAAAACCGCTGCACGATTTCCGGTCAAAGTCTCGAATTTCATTGAAATTTTCAAGCACTCCCCTCCGAAATTCAAGGTTACCCAAATGATGAAAACTGATTCAGTAATTTTGACTCCACTCCCCTATAAACCCCTCCCCTTTTCAACACTCCTTGAAATGCTGCCAACGACCTTAATCATATTTAAACAGTTTTTTTTCGTTGCTATAGAGATTACATACCATTACCTTGATCGTTTTTTTTGTCTACAATTAACTGTCATTTTTTGATTCGTTATTTTCTTTTACTGTTTTGTTTTATGTGGATTTATTGTTGAGTTTAATGTGAGCAAACAAAAAATTTACCAAAAAGTACATATAAGTAATGTGCTTATGTAAGCTACTGTTTTTTGATATTATTTGCTCATTTTTTAATTACATAATAATAACACAAATTTAAATGCTCTTATCAAAAAATTGTATTTTAAAAATAGATGAATAGATAACTCCATTTTATGCTTTACATCAGATCAAAGTATTGTACTTCAGTCTTTATTATTTATTATGACGTATGTAGACAGCTGCCTCTAGCAAAATACAACTTTTGAGTGCTGAAAAACTGGCTTTTGTAGTCAGACGAATTTAAAGTTGCAACTTTTCGGCTGCCATTTAATGTCAACTTCACTTTGCATCAATAAAATGCCAGCCGGACCACTGACTCATAAAAACAGCTATCCAACTAACCGCAAATGATTTTTTTTGCATTTTTTGCTTCTGCTTTTTGGCTGCAAAAATTGCGCAATATTTTGCAGCAGGTCCCCCCAACACTTTTCGGCTTCGGTCAATTTGCAATAATTTGCTGGCTTGTTTTTAGATTTTTTGCATTTTTTACGAGCACGCAACTTCAATTTGTAGGTTGTTTTTACATAAAGTAAATTAAAACATAAAATAAAGTTGCCTTCATAGAGAGCCATAAACCCAGATGAGATAGATTTTCATGAATGTTTTATGTTTTTAGCTCAACTATACTCAAAAGTGGGCTAATGAGTTCAGTTGGGGCCGAACTGAGACAGAGAGAGAGGAAAAAAAGTGGAATATCTAACGTTTTGTTTGCAAACTTTTCTGGCTTTGCAAATTTTAGTCTACTTATTTTTAATTTTCCAAAACGGAAACTATTTGCGGTTTTCGTATCTGTGCTTTTATGGCCCCACTAAAAACAAAACATTTTCCATGAATTTTCCATGTGAGATCACCTCGGTTAGAAACCGCAAAATGCTTGAAAGTATTAACGAAAACAAAATACTTATAAATGCAGGTGATGTTATAGTTTGAAAATCGTTTTTTGTTTGTAATGAGTGATGAGTTAACGGGTTTTCTAATACTAAAATTGATTAAATAAATTTATGAATTATGAACGCATTCTATGCTTCTTTTGATTTAATAAATTATTTATAATATTTTCGGTCTTCTGTTATTACGGCTTAGCTGAGTAAAAATAAAATATAGTTCACTTTTTCCAAATACCTTTCAACAAAAATATATAAATAACGACACTTTTCCGGCAGTTTTCTTCTTCCATTTCCTTTCCCCTTCATTTGGCTTTCAGCACTGGTAGTTGCAAAATGTCTCCCACCTTTGACCCATTTTCCCGATGTGCACTTTACACAAACACATATTTTCCCCCACTTTTCCACTTTTACTCGAAATTCAGTCGTCTGCGCCTTTGTCTCTATCTGAGAGACTCTTTTATCTGTCTGTAGTACATCTACATCTTTCGCAATTATTTTGTCTTTGACGTTTCGTTGCTGCTACAATTTCTTGGCTGCATTTCGGCTTTTCCCATTTTTCATTTACCTGCTCGCGTGGGTGGCTCGTTTTTTGTTGTAATTTGGCTGGCTGTTTTTCATTATCACGTGTTTGGTTTCCTTTTATTTTTGTTTGGCTGCCTGCGTCAAGTTGTTTTACAAGTTGCCTTTGTTGGTAGTGCCTTTTTTGTTGGCCATTCAATGCCAGCTAATTTATTTGCATTTCGAATTGCTAGCATTTCTTCCATTTTGAAGGGCTTCTATAGGTTGTGGTTGGTTTAGGCTTAGGGTTAAACTTACAATTATCCATTCTTAGTGGTTTGGTGGCTTGCTGGTGAAGTGTAAAATGGCGTTGAATTATATTTGGTTTACTAATCCATACTTTATTTGTGTTTTCAGTTCGGGTCGCAGACAGATCAGTTCAAATGCCTTAGCCAGGTAAGTTAAAAACCCATTTTATTTAAGACACAATCATATAATTTTGGGTGAATATGGGGCATTAAATTTATTTTAATTTCATAAAAAAAGTCGCTTGGGGACATACTTCCATTCTGTCAAAGAAAAGTTTTGATATTGTAAGAAAACCTGTACATTTTATAAACCAACATGCCTCAAAAAGTGGTAGTTTGCTCCATAGTACCGTAGTCTGCCATTCTGTCGAAAAGTACGCTACACTTTTTCCAATCGTTTGGTGTATGCTGTTTCACATAGGTGGCGCCTAAATCCATGTAAATTACATGAAGGCCAATGTAAGTTACATGCTTGGTCTATGTCTTTGGAATTTGCCGTGTAGACGTCGAATTCGAACAAGGCAAGGCGAATCGAACAAGACCAGAGCGAATTAGATCGATTTTAAATTTTGACTTGCCTTAGTAAAGACTCAACCCATATATTAGAATTCTCACAAATTAAATTTCTTCGAATTAAAATTATCCGTGCTGCCAGACCGAAAAAATGTTGGTGCTGCCAGATCACATTCATGGAAGAGGAAGAACGCAGGGCGCCTTGATTCAAAAATTAGGGCTCTTACAAAAACAAGAAAATTTAATTATTTTTGACTTATTAAAAAAACATTGCTTTAAAGTAATTAAGAACTTGCATAATTCAAAATATTTAATCTTTTTTTTTCAGCCAACTCTACAGATCATCGAGCTTTAACTCATCGGGCCGTAGCTCCAACTGTGATACAACTGAAGACATGTACAGCGACATAAGCTTGGAGAATCGTCATGACTACGATTATAGGGTAAGTACATCTATTAAATAAAGTAATGTAAATTCGATATAACTTAATCACTACTACTTATCATTCTCCGTATGAAGAAGAGGCTGTTTAAAAAGGGTTTTGCTCAGATAATTAGGTGTCGTTGAGACATCATCGTAAATTTGTTTTTTTAACTTATTACACAGTTTATCTTGCACAATTTGATTTCAAAGTTTTACCATTAGAGGGCATAAAATAACGGAACACTAAGTAAACCTACCGTTGCATGAATTGGCTAAAAAATTGTCAATGTCTGTCTATTTCATCAACAAAATTCCCTGATGAAGGGGAATAATCTGCACTTGAACCGAATTCAAAATTGCAAAAACTAATTTACCAACTTTCATGTGTGTGAGCTTGAAAATCATTTTCATTGAGACGAAATTCCGAAAATTTTTCTTATGTTTGTTTGTTGGGAAAAAAGTTCCCTGGAAAAGTGAATTTGTGACTTTTCACTTTGGATCTTCGGCCGCAATGAAATAAAACGTGTTTTCTTTCCCTCAATCGCCGTGGCAGTCACCTTCGCTGGTATTTCACTGGGAGTTCGTGGCTACCTGGCAGGTGAAATTCAGTGCTTTGGTTTGGTGTGGGTTGCTGTTGTCTATCGCGATCTCTGCGGATCGAATCCGATTGTGCTCCGCCGACTATTACATTATATAAAGCGAAAAAAGCAAAAGCATTTCAGCAGGCTCTCCGCAATTGGCCATGGCCAATGGGGGAGTGCATTGGCGCCTCAAGGTCATTGAAATTCACTCAGCCTTCTCTCGAATTGCCGCCAATTAGATTTCCCACTGGCCAAGTAAGAGCTTTTTTGATTGAGTGCCAAAGAGGTCGGGAAATCATCACGAGGCCTATAGGGTAAATTTTCGCTTTTCCTTGTGGGAAACATCTTGAATATATGAGGAAGAGTAAAAAACGTTTATTGTTGCGCACACTAAATTGTTTTAAGTCAAAACAAAAAGCAGATGCTTCTGTAAATGTATGTGGTTAAATGTTTTTAAAATTCTATAATAAAAGGATTTTTGCGCATTTTCATGTTTTATTTTTCCGTATTTTCGCCGCCTTTCAGAATGGGAACCCAAAACTGAACTTTGAGATTCCATAACTTGGCTTATTAAACTCCGATTTATAAATGTGATACCTTTATGAGTTTGTAGCTGAATTCTCTAACATTCTGCATTAAATTTGTTCTTTTAAAAGAGGGTCGAAATTTTAGACCATTTTCATGTCTGATATTTCCGTATTTCCAATGGTTTCCAGAATGGGACCCAAAACTGAACTTTGAGATTCCATAATTTGGGTTATTGGACCCCGATTTTGAAGTGTGATACCTCTATGAGTTTGTGGTAAAATTCTCTTATATTCTGCATTCAAGTTGTTCTTTTAAAAGAGGGCCGAAATTTTAGCCCATTTTGAGTATTACCAACGGTTTCCAAAATAAGACCCAAAACTGCACTTCTAATATCCATAACTTGGGTTATTGGACTCCGATTTTAAAGTGTGATACCTCTATGAGTTTGTGGTAAAATTCTCTTATATTCTACATTCAAGTTGTTCTTTTAAAAGAGGGTCCAAAATTTAGCCCATTTTCATGTCAGATTTTCTACGTATTTGCAATGGTTTCCAGAATGGGACCCAAAACTGCACTTTGAGATTCCATAACTTGGGTTATTGGACCCCGATTTTGAAGTGTGATACCTCGTTGAGTTTGTGGTAAAATTTTCTTATATTCTGCATTCAAGTTGTTCTTTTAAAAGAGGGTCGCAATTTTAGCCCATTTTCATGTCGGATTTTTGAGTATTACCAATGGTTTCCAAAATAAGACCCAAAACTGCACTTCTAATATCCATAACTTGGGTTATTGGACTCCGATTTTAAAGTGTAATACCTCTATGAGTTTGTGGTAAAATTCTCTTATATTCTACATTCAAGTTGTTCTTTTAAAAGAGGGTCCAAAATTTAACCCATTCTCATGTCAGATTTTCTACCTATTTGCAATGGTTTCCAGAATGGGACCCAAAACTTTTTGAGATTCCATAACTTGGGTTATTGGAACCCGATTTTGAAGTGTGATACCTCTTTGAGTTTGTGGTAAAATTCTCTTATATTCTGCATTTAAGTTGTTCTTTTAAAAGAGGGTCGAAATTTTAGCCCATTTTCATGTCGGATTTTTGAGTATTACCAATGGTTTCCAGAATAAGACCCAAAACTGCACTTATAATATCCATAACTTGGGTTATTGGACTCCGATTTTGAAGTGTGATACCTCTATGAGTTTGTGTATGAATTCTCTAATGTTCTGTATTTAAATTGTTCTTTTAAAAGAGGGTCGAAGTTTTAGCCCATTTTCATGTCAGATTTTCTACGTAATTGCATTGGTTTCCAGAATGGGACCCAAAACTGCTCTTTGAGATTCCATAACTTGGGTTATTGGAACCCGATTTTGAAGTGTGATACCTCTATGAGTTTGTGTTTGAATTCTCTGATAATCTACATTAAAATTGTTCTTTTAAAAGAGGATCAAAAATTTAGCCCATTTTCGTGTCTGACTTTCCAATGGCTTCCAGAATGGGAACCCAAAGTTGCTCTTCTAGATTTCATAACTATTGTTTTTGGACCCGATATTTATTTTAAATTATATCGCTTCTATTTTATTTTATACAAATTGTGGTATAATTACTTTTAAAGTGAAACTATTTAATTATTCAAAATATTTGTTGGATACCTACCTTTTTGTTTTTCCCCTGTTTAATCAGTAAAAAGGTAAGACAAAGGCTTTCTTTCCTGCCATCTTACACTTTAAGATTTCCAGAAAGAAAGCAAAGAAAATAAAAATCAAGTGACAGGAATACACAAATGAAATGGTGATCGGGAAAATTGCTTTCTGCATAATTGCTAAAAATAAACATATAAAAGGAGTATGAAGCTGGTAAAAGTCACCAGCAACGACCATAAAAGGAAAGGTGGAAAAGCACACAGGAAAAAACAAAGCAAAAAAAAAACAAAAACAAACAGAAGTGAAAATGATTTTTGCGAAAAATCTCACGTACGAATCAATTTTTAAACGCCCCTGTGCGATTGTTCTTTTATGCAACAGGCCTACGGGAAACGGAAGTGGAACCTGTGGGCGAGGGGAGGGCACTTTTGCCAGGTGAGGAACAGGTGGAGTTGGGCCAAAAGATCATTACAAGTCAAGAAGTGCGTCTCATTTGGCTTGATTGTTGTGTGAAATTTGGCGTTGAATACCAAATGAGTTGCGAGTGAAAAAGCAGAAGGTTTATTAAAGAAGAGAATGTTTTCTGCGATAACAGTATCCCTTATATGAATTATATAATCTTTATAAACATTTCCACGCATAATTCTTAGGACTAATGAGCTGAGTATTTATTTCTTAAACGCATTGACCAAAGTTAAATGAATGTGACCTAAAATGGACTCAGTCAAAACATTTTTAAATTAAACCCCTGGCAGAAAGTAGATGGTGAAAAGCCCAGAAACTTTCCACATCTCACCTTGGCCCGATGCCCAGGAAAGTGTTAAGCGTATCCAAAAAGATTTTCACTGCACCAAATACGATTTTCTATTTAATTCTTCATTCACTTCTGTTGGCCTAAATTTCGGCAGCCAGTTCCAAATTTTCTCAATGCTCCGCTGGCTTAATTAAGCTGAGGTCACTTTTTCCGACAATCTAATGCGGAAGAAACAACGAATCGCACTGGATTGAACTGAACATATTACATAAGGTTTTTGGGATGCGGAGATCTTGACATCGGCTTCCCAGTTTTCCCAGCGCTGTCAGAGGTTGATTAAAATCTGCATTCGTCTTAGACTCTTTCCAGCTGTTTTGCATCGTCGCACTTATGCAATTATAACTGTAGGCAGGCCCAAGACAATGCCACAATTGCAATTTGTTCAATTGTCAGAGTTTGCAAGAGATGTGAGGAAGAAATCTGTTTTTCTTCTTTTTTTTTGGGGTAATAGATGCACAAGTGGAGTATCTGCGGTGACGACATCACTCAAGTTGCCCAAGCAAAATGTTTAGGATTTGGTAATCTCCGAATTGAATATCTACCCGACTTTGTCTGCTCCCGTGGCATTATATATGTATATATCTCCGCCGTTGAAGGCGTCTACTGGAAACAGCCACCTACAAGACATCGCATAAACAAAAAACTACCACCAGGTGTCTGGCTAATAGAATGCATAAATATAATAAATGGAATACAAATGAGGCTCAGCAGGAAGGAAAAAATATAGAAAAGTGTGCAGGAAAGGAAATCTTTATTTGGTTTTATTGGAGACCACTTTATTGATCACATTTACTTGGTGCCATAAAAACCTTCTTAGTAATAATTTGGTTATAAAAGACCACACAACTAAAAAATGTGAACCACTTCAAAATTATAAAATATAATAGAGCTATGACTAAGCCACCCAATTTCTCTGTCATTCCAAACAATTAACCTCCCCCTAATGGGCTTGCAACATCTATCCTATCACAGCAATTTTACCCCATTTGGGCTAAACGTTTTCGTAAACGTCTTTCAGTATTTAATTCCGTTTTTACTTCGGTCTACTTTAAGGCGCATTTGCATTAATTATGATAATTGCAACGTTTATGCTTCAATTCGTTGTGTGTGGGTCTCTTTGTCTTTAGGATTTCGATGGTTTCTGGGTCAACGTCACATTTGGGTTAAAAATTGATTTTCGTTTTTCGTATTATTTTTGTATTTTCCCCTCCGTATCTCATTCGGCTCGGCTTTATAATTTTTATGTTGTGCCGGGCCTCGACTTGTGACGGCGGGTCTTAAAGGTGGGCGTCAAAGGTGCCAGCAAAATTGTTTAATCGATAAGACGACCCTATAGCAGGTGGCGAATGGAATGGCACGAACTGCTAGACAAAACCCCATTTTCAGTGGTCTTTTTTTGTGAAGAGTGGGTGCAGAAACCGATTTTCTTTGCCGGTTTGCAGTTGATGGATCGATCGATGAGGGCAGGGGATTAGTAAAACGGTCTTTTGGCTTGTGATAAATATTTTTAAGAAGGTTTCCAAGCTATTCTTGACGGTAAAATATTATTCTTGGACTAGCGTTTTTAGATACATTTTTCTAGGCCCTGTTTTGATTTTGACTTTACATTTTCTTTGTTGTTTCCGGTTTGTTCCCTTTTTTCCCCTCTACCCTATCTTTAACCTATGACTGCTTGACATTAAAATTGTTCTAATGTTTACCTTACATTCACCTCATTTCCATATCCATTATCTTAATTTTTGCCATTCCAAATCTAATAATAATTCGTTCTTTATTTTCCTTTACTTCCAGGTAAGCACAACAATGGCCAAAAAGCACAAACTACCTCAAGCACTCTTATCTTACCGATTCCACTTCGTAAGTGTTAAAATGAACCCACAAAAGTGTTTCTTGTCTGCCTTTTATCTAAGCTGAAAAATCGCCCGAAGAATTGGCCATAACGTGAATTTATGTTCCCACACACACTCACACACACTCCCAGAAAGAGGCGCCTATTTTCTGGGGGCGTGGCAGTGGGAGCAGTTGGCAAGTAGAAATCCTACGCTTTCCATTACGTCATATTGGCTTTTAGTATCTTATTTTTTGCACAAGGTTGTCCAAGGCAAACGGGGCGTTACATTAATGGGTAACTAGTCAAAGCAAATCGAATCGAATCGGGTTCGAGTTCGAGTTCAGTTGGGGCAGCACTTGTCTTGGCCAACTATGGGTTGTATCTTTTCTTGTCTTCGCTATTTGGCAGCACAACAATTTATTATAAATAATGAGCCATTGGAGAGTTGAGTTAACAATTACGGCCTACGTGTGAATTACCTTTTTTCGCCAGTACTTCTTTCGTTAAATCATCTTGAACTTTTGGCATTTTGGGATGGGATAAACTAAAGGTTTATTAAAGTAGATCGAGTTTATTATTTTAGGTTTAAAGGAGAAAGATTATCATAAGGAAATCGTGGAAGGCTGTATTCAAAATTGTATAAATATGTAACACATTATAAGGTTTCCTTATATTTTCTAGATATATACAAGTGGCTTACTTTATGCAACTTTTTGTTTACAACTTCCTTGGTAACCAGCCAATCTTATCGTACACCAACCTTTCATATTTCCCCCTACAAAAATTCTTATGTATATCTACCCAAGAAGCAATTGTTGCCTTGGCAACTAACTAAGCCTATACCATAATAAACATATACACAAAACACGCTAAATGCAAACAAATCGGAATTCGTGAAGCTTAAAGGAGTCATACTGAAAACAAACAAAAGAATAAATTCAAATTGCAATAGCGAGTTTTTAAAAACTTGAATAATTTTCACAGTTTTTCTTTGCTTTGCCACATAAATATTGACTATATTTTTGCCTAATTATGCAAACATACAATCATCGGTTGAATATATAAAGTTTGTACACAGCTGCAAATGAAAAGTAAATAATGGTGGCTTTAAACGTTTTCCGATCTGCGGGTCTTGCGTTGATTAAAGAGTCGGTTAAACAAATTAGAAGAGTAAATAAAGATTGCAATACTTCGCAGTGGGAAGTTTAAAGATAGCAAACAGTGGGTGCATGGGATGTGGGGGAACTTTAGAAACGGTATTCATCGATAGAATGTGTTTTTAAGATCTATCTGTGCAAAATTCATGATATAATGGAAATGCATTTCATTGAACCAAGTAGTCTCTTTTTCAGTGATTCAAAATTATTTAAAACATGTTAAAAGTGGGCTTAGATTTCAGATCTTATATATAGCAGGCTCTGCCGTTTAGTTCAGCCAGCCTATTTTTCAGATTACTAGACAGCTCAACAAAAAGGTCAGTTCAGTTCTTACTGTTCGGCTGTGAGGTTCTCTTGGAATTTATTTTTATTTTTATCAACCTGTCTTCAACAACTTATCCGGTAAATATTTTTAGTTTTCTTGTTTTCGGACAAGGCGTAAAAGTAAGACATAAACCCTAATAGATCTGGCTTTCTTACGTAAATTATCGGCTTCTGCGGTGAAGATGTCGTTGCCGCGTGTGTATTTCGACATATCTGCGGGAGGTGAAAATATCGGACGGATCGTGATGGAACTACGATCGGATGTGGTGCCCAAGACAGCGGAGAATTTCCGGGCCCTCTGTACCGGAGAGAAGGGTTACGGTTACAAGGGATCTCCATTCCACCGTGTGATCCCGAAGTTCATGTGCCAGGGTGGCGATTTTACCAATCAAAATGGAACTGGAGGACGCTCAATCTATGGGAACAAGTTCCCCGATGAGAACTTCCAACTAAAGCACACTGGACCTGGAACTCTATCGATGGCCAATGCCGGGCCCAACACCAATGGATCTCAGTTCTTCATTTGCACTGACGAAACCACTTGGTTGGATAACAAGCACGTCGTCTTTGGCAAAGTCGTGGAGGGAATGGATATCGTCCAGAAGGTGGAATCCTACGGATCCCAAGACGGGAAGACCAGCAAGAAGATCGTCATCGCAGACTGCGGTTCCCTTTAAAAGGGAGTTAGTACATTTCTACACCGACCATACTCTTACTATATTTACACTTGAAAAACGCTGTAATTATCCTTTCCGGAGTTTAATGTTAATGTGCAAAACGACTTACTATATTCACACTTAAAACACACTTTAATTAACCTTTCGATGTTTTAAGTAAATGTGCAAAACGACAAGGAAAATATAAGGGAGCCTAAAATATAACAAAATGGAATTCATGGTTTGGTTTAACAGGGAGATAATGTGAAAAACAAACTAAAACCATGTGGTTTCTTTTATAAAATTGATTTTTACGAGTTAATATTTCGGTGAAATTACTCATTTTACAGACAAACTCGTTGACTCATCTGGAGCACCCCGACCAGTACACTGCCCTGACTCATTTTCCTTTGATTTTCTTTTCCATTACTTTTAATTGACTCAATTTAGTTCAAGTGATGCTCTCGCATATGTCGCTTTTGATTCTTTCCACTCGATTCTGTTGCTGTCTCCCATTACCTTTCCCTCGAGCCTTTCTATCCACTTTACCCAAATGCACTTTGCAAATCTCTATTAAGACATACACACTGAAAAACCTAATCCGATATGCGGAGAAAAAAAAATACAAAGAAATATGTAACCATTCCATCTTGACCGCTGAAGTATTTCTAACTTTTTCTTTTTTAAGAAGTTGGCTGTCACGATCGTCATTAATTTTATTACAAAGATTAAACTTCTTGACTACATTACAAATGATAAGCAAACCACGCAAAACTAAAATAAAATAAATTATGCTTATAAAAAAAAAATTAAAAAAAAAAAATACCATTACCATTACATAAACATTATTAACAAACCACGCAAAAATAAAAAGTGGTTGACAAATGCTCCAAAAATGAAAAAAAAAAATATTTTTTTTTATTTGTATAACACTTTGTCAAACATATTTCACTAAAAAGTTATTGCAATGCAACAAAGTATAGATTTTCTAAAATAGCTACAATACTATTTTGCGAGTGCATACAATGCGAATTTCCAACACTACTAAGTCGCATTAGTGGCATTTTTCTGTTGCGTTTGTTTTGCTTTTGCTTTGGGGCTCTGGTTTTTTGTTTTTCTTTTCGTTTTTTGGGCACCCAAAACAAGTCGCGGTCTCTGCCGACGTCAACGTCGACGCCGGCAGCGGCAGAGGAGGGGCCGCGACTTGGCGCCGACTTTATAGCGCTTTCCTCTCTCAGATTGCATTTAACTCTTGCCGCGTTAACAACACTACAAAAAGCGGAAAAGCGAAAAAAGCCGCCCTCTCTGTCTCTCTCGCGCTCTCTCGCGCGGGTGTTTTGTTGTTGGGCAATGCAACTGCCAAGGAAAATGCTTAGGAAAATGCAGCTGCTGCTGCTGCTCTCCTGAAGCAAAATTGCCAAAATAAAAGGTTTAAAATTCAACCAAAATTACCTCAATTCGTGTGTGTTTTCTATTTTTTTCATTACCTCTTTATCGATCGAAATCGTTTATCAGCAGTGTCAGGTGCTTTTGGCTTATTAAACGCTTATTTAATAAAAAAAAAAAACAAAAACAAACCAAAACACGTTAATTATATGGTCTATTGTGAAAAAACCTTAATCAAAATAAAACCCCATCGCCTCATGTTTCCAATTTTAATGCCCTCTGGCAAATATATTGGTTGATTGATCTTAAATTGAAAAGTGCGGTTGAATAAGTCTGTCAAGTGTTTTATCGAAAAATTAAAAAAACGGAAATCAAGTGTGGCATAAAATTGATAAATGATGAAATTGATGATATAAAATAAAAAAAGGAAATAAAATATAACAAAGATAAAAAGCAGTTCAAAGAAATTGTGATATGAGGCATTATGAATTGATAAAGCTCTGACTGTAATTGATGAAGAAAAAATAAAAGCAGATAATAAACCTAAAAAAATACGAGCATAGGGTGGACAATACAAATGTTTTTTGTTATGAATTAACTAATTAAGCTAGTAAATAATACTTTTTTTATGTGCTCAATCTTTTGATGGGTGTTAAATATTGTTAATTATTTTCCTTTTCAATGGTTATTATTAAAGGGGTATCTAAACTTGGGATAACTCATTATAAAAGTTAAATACGTACTTTTTTGAAAATTTTACCCATAACAGAGATATTAAAAATATCGAGACCCTCCAATTGGAATCAAGTTCGTTTGAAATATAATATGCTCTTACCTTTTCTTTACCTCTTAGGCATTTTCCGAACCGTTAAGTTTGGTAAGAAAATATTCTTTCATTAGCGATGGTTCGTCAATTAGTAGGCATATAAATCTAACGGCATAGTGCCCGAGGTAGAAAAACAAAGAAGACAACTAACCGGAACTGAAAACTACCATTAAAACCAATAAGCAAAAGGCCTAAGGTATCAACAATAACAAAAAGAACGGAACAGAGCCTCTGATGACATCAACAAAAAAGGGGGTGTTCAGAAGAGATGGGATGGGATGGGATGGATGGGGAATACCATCCAATCCCGCATGCGTCCCGTTACTCTTGCTTTTCGGTTCGTGTCCACGCTTATTCACTTGCGCTTTTGCTTAGTAATGAGCGAAAGATATAATATGGGGGAGGGATTTTGGAAGCGCTTGGGTTGGGGGCGACCATATAAAAATTCCACATAATTATGCGCGGTCTCTGAGTCAAAGACCATATGTTCAAAAAAGAAAAGAGACAGGCTGTGAATCGACGGTAGAATCACCCTCGGACATATGGCGAAAAACTTTTCTTTCGGGGGGATCGCTCTCTTTCTTCAGCCCCTTGTCATTGCGCTGTTTGTTGATTGTTATTTTTCCTATTTATAAAGATTGCCCGATTTTGCTCTCTCGGTCTCTCATTTGTCTCTCTTTCTCTGATTGCCTTAGTTTATTTTGCCCCTGAATTTCTGGTTCATTCAGTTTGCTTTTCGCGTTTCGCGTGCTTTAATCGAATTTTGCCTACCGCCCTCGACTGTGGTTGTAATAAACATATAACACAACATTTTAAACAATTGCAAAAATGTAAAAATTTGCTTTAAAGAAAATTTATAAGGTTTTTGTGCAAAAGTTTGGCAGAGTGGATCATTTATTGTAGTCTAAAATTGAAAGAAACCCCAGGGGTACTTTTTTTGATTACATCATTTGTTTTGGATTGTAAAAGGATTGCGATAAAACTAGCCACATGAAACTATTAACATAATCTGCCTTTTTATTTCAATCTATAAATTTACAGTGATCCCTTGATAAAGAAATCCATACTCTTCACTGAAGTTGACTTCAACTATCGGGAACAATATAAAATTTAGGAATTCAGGAAGATTTTGGAAATGATTTTTGTGTAGTGAACTAAATCTACCTATTATCTTCCTAAAAGTGATTGAAGCGTGCATATTTCATATAGCATTCCTGATCCCATTTCGCCCAATCACTGTGTATTTTACAAACTTTTTTCATGTCTTACTTTATGCCATGAAAAATGCACAGCAGCAGTAAAATTTGCATTTAATGAGCTCCACCTCCTCCTTCGACTCATCCCCCTTTTCCCCTTCCCTTCTCCAGACATTGTATGCAAATCTTTGTGGAATTCAATTTTGCTGAAGAGTTGCTAATGATAATTTTCTTTTATGCTGTTTTTGATTGCCGGGCATGTGCGATGCAAAAAATTGTTTAAAATGTATGCAAATATCAAAAGATTCAGCTGACAAAAAAGGAAAGTTTACTTCATTAACAACTTGTGGTTTAATTGATTTGGTTCAGTTGACTAAACAAAAAAGGAATTAAATTCAGGGATTTCCTTTTTTTATGTGTTTACTGTAACAAAAACAATTGTATTTTGAAATGGTTTCTTATCTCCCTGAAATAAGTTGAGCTGTTGTTGTTGAATAGTTTAAAACCATTTTATTTTCCGTGACTCAATAATAATTGAATATCAATTAGGGCATGTTTAATAAATGTGGAACGCAGTATAAAGTCGAATTTTTGTCTTCAATTTAGTAAAATCGTTATCAGACATCGTCTGGTCTAAATTGGCCCTAATATTGACCTTTGCGCATATGTGTTAGTGAGATTATTTAGCTTTGACAAGGTCACCTAACCTTCGTATACACGTTGCCGAACATTTTGATAAGACTAAAAATGATTCAGTTGGCTAGACTACAAAACTAAATGGCACAGAAAATTCCAAGTAAAGAAAAAACAAACTTAGCCAGCCATTGCATTTTCTGGTAATTAGATACTTGTCGGATAGTAAAAACCAAAAGAATAAAATACAAAGAAAATGGGGAGAGGTTGGAAATGAGCTGTACGGAGAGGATATGTAAATTGTCTAAGAATTTGCCTTGAAGTCTGAACAAAAATAATTTAACGGTCTGTTGATTCGAAAAAAAAGATCTAGAGAGAAGAGAGGGTTGGTTTATATAATGAATAGAAAACTAACTGTGATTAGCATATTTTTAGTGGTTCTAAGAGCTAGAAATGCAACTTCTTTCTATCTACCCAATCTATTATTTGTTTTTTTCTGATAGTGAATTAATAATTTTTGATAAAATAGGAAATATTTCTTGGGGTAGATCAGTTTGTGACAGAACACAGCTGTTGTTTTTTTTTTGTCTCTTTCCATTCTTCTGTAGCCCTCCTTGTCGTTTCCCTTCAGGCTGTGAAATGGGGTTAGCATGTTGTTTCGGTTTCACCTTTTAGTTCTTTGTCTTAGCGTGGGCGGTCGTCCAAAAGGTTTATTGCCATGTAAAATGCAACAACAGAAGAAATAATTGCGAATGCAAACTGCAAACTGCAACACCAGGCAAAGAAATCGAGGTTAGACGGGGTAATTGGCACGAATTTGTTGCCAAGTTGAAATATTGGAAGTTTTTTTAGGGGTTCAGAGTAGTAAAGGATCCGAAATAAATTACCCACTTAAATCTATATTAGAACACTTAAATTATGAGGGTTCGGGGATAAGTACCCCCTTCAGTCTATATTAATGTAAATAATTGATGAGTGTTCAAGTGATATGTTACATTTGGGAAATGTTTGGGATTTCAAGTGGTGTATTACTGTTAAAAAAAACTTTTCCAAAAGATTCCGGAAGATTAAAATTGTTCTTCAAGTTCAAATTATAGTTCCGAATCCCCCAAGTATCCCCACTAATCTATTTATAATGCACACCCTATCCCAACTTAACCATGACTTGCTACCTCATCTCATATAGCCACAAACTTGAGCTATTTATGCTAAACAAGTCAATCTTTATGGCCCCACATAAATGCTTTATTTGGGAAACTCATAAACTCGAATAGTTCCCGAGCTAGCGCGTGTGCATCCATTATATGATCCCCCATTTATGCTTAAATATTTCATCTGAATCCCAAACATTCTTTCAGTTCGTCTTTCAAGCGTTTGGTGATGAAAAATGCATCATAAAACGTGCCTGCTACTGCATAAAGACCTGAAAATATTGCAGTTGAAAATAGAAATTGTTATTGAAGACGTTGTTTCACTTACTTTCAGTTTTCATCATAATTTTCCAACGAAACGAAACAAGTTGCACAAGATGTGTACGACAGACTATGTTGTTGTTATTTTCAGTTGTTTATTGGACAAGTTTTGTTGGTGAAAGTTGTTGTTTTTGTTGTTGTGCATGTTAATGTTGTTGTTGCTGCGTTTGCCATGCTCCATTGACAAAATTGTCCATAGATCAATGAGTCTTGCGGTCAAGTTGTTTTGGACTTTTGTTTTCGGTCTTTGAGGGATTTGCGGTCTTGAGTTTTAATGGCTTTTCAGAGTGTTTTGGAATAGAAAACTATTAGTAAATGTTTTAGAAAAGTATGAAATGACTTAATACTTTCAAACATATAAGTCCCCTTATGAGAAAAATGTGTTCTAATTTCTTGGCTTGAAATATAAGTAAAGCAAATAAATTCTAATTTATTATGACAAGCCACTTAAACCCATTTGACTTGGGCAAATGTGCAGAATTGTTGCTGTCTTTCTTATTTCCATCTTAATTTGTATAATTCCCGTTTCTGTGCTCTTCTGAATCACACAATTTATTATAAACAATTTGCCCAATGATGAAAAATTCAAACTCATGACACATTTTACGCCGCCATTTCTAGAGACGGATTGAATCATCGGTTGAGAGAAGAGAGCAATGAAGAGCAAAGACCGTCTCCGACTAGATTATGCAATTCTTTCAGTTACGGCAGAAGAATTGCATGCACCAACAGTTTTCCCCCTTCTTAGCCTCTTCTTTCCATTGCTTTGTTTTATCTACACGAAGTTCATCAATTCAACTAGGAAATTAAACTTAGCCAGAAGCCCAGAAGAAACCAAACTCAGTCGTGTAGAAAGAATGAGACTCCAGTTGGGAAAGGAGGGGGCTTGCAGGGAAAGGAGAATTGGGAAGACTGTCTTCGTCGGTTCTTTTGTTTTGTTTATCTTTTTGCAAGCGCACATTTCCTGCATGAAATACAGAAAAATTCTTTATGGTTTCCAGCATTCTCCGCCTTTGTTTCCAGTCAATTTCTTGCTCTGCTTTCTGCATCTCTCATCTCTGTATGGGACCCATCCAAATCCAAATCCCAAACAATTACCTTTCAATTTGTTAAGAATTGTGCTAAAGGCCATCGCGATACAAAAGAAGAAATCATTTGCTAAGCTTCTATTTATTTTTTTTTTCCAACTATTATTTTTCTGCATAATTCATTTGACTGCCGGGGGGAATGGAAATTCTTTTGTTTATTCGGTGAACTCTGCTGGCAGTTCAAGAAACTCATTTTTGGAGAAAAAAGAAAGAAATTCATGGGGGACAATCTGTTGAGAAGAGATCTGCAATAGAATTGCTCCGTTTATAATTATGCAAGAAAGAATTTCTTAATAGGATTGCTATGGGAACTACAAAAATTGTTGAAGGGAGCTTTTAAGAATTGTAATTTCTGAAGTAAATTTATTCTTGAGTAAAAGAAAAGGAGTATTAGAATAAAAACTAAAACTTTCTAAATCAAACAAACAAAAACACGATTCTAAAAATATATACTCTCATGAAATAATTTCAAATAAGTAATAAACAAAGTGAATAAATTAATAAAACATAAAACGAAAATGAATTATGTGTAAACAAGCATCTTAAAAAATCAATTCAATTTTAAAGTCTCAAAGATTTTTAAATTAATTGTAAAATATTTTCTTTAGTCGGAGCCAAGCCTAAACATGCCCAGAAAAGTGCCTTAAAAATGACTGGAGAGACAAAAACAAAGCAACACACAAATATCTGAATTATGTGCCTTCGAAACTAAGACAAAACAGTCTTCCCATTCAAATGAAAAATCACAATATAAGAAATAAAACATCAAAGTGCGAAAAACAAACCAACAAACAAACCCATCCCAACCAGTGCCACGCCCAGCAAAACCATTTAGCCAATTAAGGAAGAAATTACGCAAATATAAAATAAAAATTAAATCATGAGTAGTCAACCTGCCAGCCAGCCCGATAGCATCGATTTAGCCTATGATATGTGGGCGGGCCAATTCGAGTTCGTAGGACCCACAAATCAGCAGAGCAACAAGAACAACAACAATAATACCAATCTGAATAACAACAAGTGCAGAATTGGAGCTCAACAAAATCGAAAGCTATCTACGGATAGTTTGGAGGATTTAAATCTGAGCTTCAACACGAGTGCCTCGCAAAATCCGCTAAGCAACGCCTACAGTTTGGGTGTCACTGGCGGTGCTGGGAGTGACTACTGTGGTTTTGGAAAACACCCGCCAGTACTGATCGATCAAGAGACCTTCCTCAGCCTAAATCCAGCGGACTTTGAGGACATTGTGCCATCGAATTCGGAGCCCAGTTCGCTGGTTTTCATCGAAAATAAGCTAGAGACGAACAACAACAGCCTCGAATCGAACAACAATAATCATATCAACAACAATAATAACAATAAGATCTACAATTTGGAAAATTTGACAAGTAAATTCAATAATAAAACGAATAATACAAACACAAACGGTTTCAAATTGGAGAACCTGAAGAATTTCAAGAACAAACTACTCTGTGATTTCGAGGATACCAACGGTAGCGGCGGTGGAGGAGGAGGTGGAGGCAGTGGAGGATCAGGACCTGTTGGCATGATGAACGGGGCCCTCAGTGCCGAGATTTGCGATAATCTCAACGAGCAAGTAAGCAGAGTTCCACTAATTCCCCCGATTCCGGGGGCTAATTTCATTCAAAAGTTCAGGGTTCATTTGGGGGTGGTGACGCCGCCCTCTGCTTATTTAGTTCGCATGTCACGACATCTAAGTAATATATAGTATATACGGCCTGTCAATAATGTCCAGTCCATTCACTATAAATAAGCCGCAATTGAATGTAATTTGCTTTAGTCTAACTTTGAATTGCCTTAGTTCAACTGTTTTGTTCGGTTCGTCGGTGGGAATTCCGACTTGACATTTTAATCAATTGCTACTGGAAGGCTTTAGCAGAAATAATATGCTGGAAACCAATGAAGTGGGTTGAGTAACAAAAATTCGATTGAAAGTATGGATTAATTGCAGAAAAACAACTTCAAATTGGTGTAGTTTTGAAAAAAAACTGAAAGAAATTACCAAGATTTTACGAATTTATATAAATTTTGCAAGGAAATCATTTCTTTTGTCGTGAGTTAAAATAGAAAACGTTGAAAAAATACAAAAAATAAGAAACAGGTTTTAGAAAGATCTTCAGTATTCAGTTTTTCCAACCAAATGCTTCCACCTTTTTAGAAAATTGATTGTGTGTTTACGATTTCCTTGACTTATTTACCTTTTTCAACGTCAAAACTGGGCCAAAAATAAAATATCAAAGTCGAAGAACTTGTTGTGTTTGCCATATAATTTGCCAGACATCTGCTAACTATAAACAAAAATATACTATAGTTTTCGTCAAATGAGATCATCGGTCACAAATCATCAGTGAGAAAAGAAAGGAAAATCGAAACAGACATTTTGAAAAATTAGTCGACGGAGCCAAAACTAATGATACAAAAAACTGTAACAAAATTAATGATTAGCCGTGAAGGAGAAATGTGTCAACGAAAGTAACAAAGCTATGAGCTTATGTGGATGGAAAGAAATGCAAGAAAGACCTATGAAAGGTTAATTTCTAAGGCGATTGCTCTAGTTTCAGGGCAGTGAGAGAAAAGAATCTTCCATAAAGGAACTGATGCAATTCCCAGCATTTATGCAAGCAATTATAAATCTCATTATTCCCAGTGGGACTACAAATGGTAGCCACTGCACTGGAGGTCAGTTCTTTGCTTCTGAAAAGCGATAAACCTCCGGCGGATGCTAGATTTGTTTACTATACTCGATCCACATAAACTAGTGGGGAAACCTCATTTGATAAATGAAACAATTGTAGGGCATTGTATCGCTGGAGGAGGAAGCTGTGAGTGTGTGTGCCGCAAGTCCAGATTTTCTTTTTGGGGTCAAAGCTAATGCCGATTACAATGTCCGAAGGCTTACAGTTCTTTTCCGATTGTTTTTCATTTCGTTATTTACGAGCTGTTAACGAGTGAGCTGGAACAAAAACAAAAAACATTTGGGGAGAGACTTTGTTGAACTTTTTAAAAATCGAGAGGAAAAGATGATTATAACTTTTAAATAGCTTTTAATTCTGATTCCTTTTTTGTTTATAATAGAAAAATCAAACCAATTAGCTTTTAACCTTTTCAACTTATACCAATTTGTTAAAATGATGTGCGTCCTCTTTGGGGATTTCAACGTCTGACACCTTGTTTTTTCTTAATTTTGTCCCGTAATTTTCCCCATTTCGGGGCAACCTTCACGGGGGCCAAAACATCTGTTGCGTATTTCCGCACTTGCCATTACAAATTTCCCATCATTCAGTCGCACCTGTCGTGCCATCAACTTGTCAAAACGAGACTGGAAAAATCAAAGGCCCTCTTAGAGGCCAAGAGCATTAATGACCCCGGGGACACCTTATTCAGGCAGAAGAAAGAGAAAAGTGACAGGCACGAGCAAAGCGCATTTAAAATAATACTGTAACCAAACAACTTTTACCTAGCGGTTGTAGAGTATTTGATGTAGGGTTATATTATGGGTCTGCGTAGAACATATTTTTGATAAATACGACGATTTCACAGATCAAAAGGATTTTTTCAACTTTAATTTTAAAACATTTTTAAGATCCTTTCTTAAAATATATATATGCTTGATAAAATATGATCATTTTGCAGACTTAAATCAGAGAATTAAAGGATTCTTATCCCTTTATTTTGATTAGTATTATAAGATCCTTTCTTATCAAAAAAAATATATAAAGATCATTGAAGTTATTTTAATGATATAACACAGGGTATATTTTAGTCATATCTCGCTCGTAACATTCTTGCAAGTCTCTATATACAACTCCTCGTCACTTGTTACTCAATTTGTCTTACACTTTTATTGTTTTCTCTTTATGCCCCTAGCAACCTTTTATTTTTATTACTTTTTTTGCTGTTGTTGTTTACGTTCTGACCAAACGGTTTCTGAATGAGAAGCGACTTTTATTTTTGCTGCTTTTTTTCAGCTTCTTGGTCTTTCCGTACTTTTTTTCGGAAGAATTCGGTAGACATTTAATTTAAATTCTAGTTTCTATATAATATGCTTAGTTTTTTGGCATGGTTCATTGTACACATACCGAGCCCCTAATTGAGACCCCCGGCATATCGTACTTTTTTGGTTGACTCAGAGGGCTTATTCTTCTCTCCGAACATTTCTCACTCTCTGAACATTTCTCCATTCCTATGGCACTCTGTTGTTTGTTTTTACTGGGGCCCTAGGCCCATTTTTCAGTACTTTCCGCGCCGCCTTTGACGTCGATTGTGTGTCCGTGTGTCCATTGTTATACCGTGCCCTCATCTCGATCGAATATATAGTGTCAAACTCTCTGTAAATCCAGCAAAAATGGTCAACTGCGAATTGTGGCCAGCAAATTGCATTTAATTAAGCCTAATTGAACTCTATGCCGCACAGTTTGACAGTCTTTGGGCGCCGACCCCAAATAAAAGCCGCTTGTAACTGCTAATTGAACTTCTCAATTGACATTTCTGAGGGTATTACTATTGGCAGGGTTGTGGGGGTGGAATCAGGGAGAAGTGGTGAAATTTAATTAGCAGGAATCCCGCTGTGTTGTCCATTATTAGATGAGTTTTACGAAGCCCCACAATGAATTCAGGGGTAGACAATCACTATTGGTTTCTACAATCGGTTTATAAAATAATACAGGAATAATAAATATCTTTAAAAATATTACAGCAAATTACTCAGTAAATAAACTGTATTTTGAATATATTTTAATTATTGCAAGAAAACTTTCATTATTCTCATAAAATTTCAAATTTTTTAAAATAATTTGTAAACTATTTTTTAAAATCCCTATAGTCACCCTGTTTCTTGTTGCTTTGATAAGAAAGCTCGACGACATCCTGTATTGCTGACATATTGCACATTTCTTATCACCTCAAGCAGGCAACCGACTCATGTTCAAATCATCTGTTTTTATATTCCTATATGTTTTTTAAATGCGCGGGCGGGTCATGACTAATTGCGCAAAAAGCAGCAGCCTGCAAATCTTTAATGGCGAAAACAGATTTTTCCACATGCCAGCGAATAGTTGGCCAAAACTTGAATGCAAAACACTGACAAAGTGTGTGTGCGTATCTTTTTACGCCTTCTGCTTAAGTGTTGGCCCATGGGGCGTATGCTTAATATTTATGAGATTCATATGGGCAAGGCATGCCAATAACACACTGGGCAACCAAAGTGGGATGGCAGTTGTGTAGGAAAGGCATTAAAAGAGCTTCTCGAGTGGAATGTTTTTCTCCAAAAGTTGAATATGAAGGCATAAGTTTCGTTATCAACATATTGTTGGCCTGTGTTGACTGGTGTAATTAACAGCATTTTCAGTGAGTTGTCGTTGTCGCTTTCAGAAAATATAAACGAACTGCCGAACAGTCTGCTTCAACCATCAAATGAGCAAAGACTACGCGGCGATGCAGAAATAATTTGAATTTTTCTTAAGCCTGCAAGAGATGAGCATTCCTGAATAATGTGAAAAAGATATATAAACGAAAATATATACAAAGTTGCACACCATATAGATATAGGCAAATGTATGTGAAATACCCCATGGCTGATGTGCAGTTGGTGAACGATCTGCTCCTCGATCTGCGGCACATGAAAAACGATTGTGTTAGTCGATACACGAACCTCTGTATTCGAATATAGACTTATCAGTTTCTCTTTTTTTCTATATATTTACAGCTGGAACTGCTGCAGCGCAAGGTGGACGATCTGTCGGATACGCAGAACATAGCTGAAGATCGGACGACCCGCACCAAGACCGAATATGCTGTGCTCCAGGCCCGATATCACATGCTCGAGGAGCAGTACCGAGAGGTTAGTATAAGGGTTTATTAAATATTTTTTATGTTATAGGTAAATTTTGACAGATACAGTGTGTCTAAAGATCATCTTGACTTTTAAGTAAGCGCTTTCAATCAAAGAGTACTCTTTCCAAATCACATCAAACACTAGTCAAATTTTAGACACTTTGCTAACATGGATTTAATTTGTTTTTGTATTCATAAAAAGTTTTTTAATAAAAGGGGTTATCATAGAAGGGGGTATAATAGAAGGGTAAATAACAAGGAATATGCGAGGATAACTATAAAACAAATACAAATGTTGTTCTTTTGGTTAAAGAATGTGTCAAAAGTCTCTTAACACAAGACTATATTTTTCATATTATGTTAATGTTAATGTATTTTGTTAGGACTATGGGAAAGTACGATACGTAATTTTCTTTATGAGATATTAATCTTATGTTTTCCTTAATATTCCAGTCGGAACTGCGTGCCGAAGAGCGTTTGGCCGAGGAGCAGAAGCGGCACCGCGAGATCCTGGCCCGCGTGGAGCGCGAAGCCTCGCTGCAGAACGAGAACTGTCAGATGAAGATCCGGGCCACCGAGATCGAGGCATCGGCCCTGCGGGAGGAGGCCACTCGATTGCGTGTCCTGTGTGACAAGCAGGCCAACGATCTGCATCGCACCGAGGAGAAACTCGAGCTGGCTCACGACCAAATCAGCGTCCTGCAGCAGGAGGCCGAGGAGCAGGCACAGGTCCTGCGCCGCTACGAGCAGGAGAAGAAGTCCGCCGAGGACCTGATGCTGGAGCTGGGCAATGAGCTGCAGCGTGCCCGCGACGAGAGTGGAGCCCGGGCGATGCCGACCACGTCGCCGGAGAGCATAAGACTGGAGGAGCTGCACCAGGAGCTCGAGGAGATGCGCCAAAAGAATCGATGTGAGTGGGATAGCCAAGGTTCTGTTCAGGGGATTTAATTCCAGTCACCTAAATAGTTTTTGGTGAAGTGATTTGAATATTTTTTAAAGCTTTTGATTATATTATAAATTCTATATATTAGTATCTTTTAGCAAAGGTTGACAAAATTAAACTAATCATTTTATATTTCCTTCTCCAGCACTCGAAGAGCAAAACGAGGAGCTTCAGGCCACGATGTTGACCAACCAGGCCACTATGCTGACGAATGGCGTGGAGCAGGGTCGCCATCTGCTGAATGGAACCCTCAACAGTTTGGCCCAGGAGCTGGAGGAGATGTCACAAGCCCAGGTGTGTATTGTGAGCCCGCCTGTAACATCGCCTGCTTCCGCTTTTAGTGTAGTCCAATCCGTCATCCCCACACCCACAAAAACACAGTCTAGAAGCCAAGTCCAAAAGCACACGCACAGTCACCGCAAAATGAAAACTGATGAAATCGCTTTTAGAAACCTACAGTTTGAAAGCCTCCTAGTGTCCGTACTGCCCTGCGTTTAATATAAAATATATTTTTTATCTGCCCACATGTGTATTTAAATTGACATTTATTGTATTACAGGATTCTGTGGATTCAGCCACATTAGCATCCTTAAGTCAGGTAATGCTTCAATCACGCAAAAGCCACAATCAAAAATGAACAAATAATAAAACACGGTTTTGGAGCCACTGTGCACGCATTGCAGTTCGACTTAAACTAAATTTGACTTAAAACTAATGTTGGTTCATGGTTATCGAATTTATCAAACTCATAACGGACATATTTTCACCTGGTCAACTCTAACATTCATTTGTGTATATAAGAACTCAAAAATCTGTTTATTTTTCCATGTTTTTCGTGTCGACTACAATTTAAACTAAACACTAATAAAACCTATGTCTTACAGCTGCAACAGGCCTTCCAAGAAAAGGAGGACGAAAATGTTCGGCTCAAGCACTACATTGATACAATTCTACTCAACATTGTGGAGAACTATCCTCAATTGCTGGAGGTTAAGCCCATGGAGCGGAAATAAAGCAGCCAACCGGAAGAACAAATCAATCCCTAGGCGCTCGATAGAGTACCACAACCACCTAACATTAACTAAAATGAATAAACTAACTAAACCTACTTTATGTTAACTTTTTAAGCTACACTCTATACATGTATTTATGCCTAACTTAAGTCGTAATTTATTTTATAACAATTTAATGTAGTTTTTTAAACCAAAACAACACAGAGAACACAAAGATTGCATGTCAAAAATGTCCTTAATTCGATTAGAGAATGTTTTGTATAAAGAAAGTCTAAAATTGTGTAAAAGATTATTTTCCTTCGTTTCTAGTTTGAGTTTTGTATAGTGCGTGTTGTTGATCCCTAAAGATATTACTTATAAATATTGTTAGATACTAAGTCTGAAGAGCTCGTTTAATCTTTAATGAAATGGAACCCAATAATTTATTGATAATTGCTGGAAAATCTGATTGCGAATATGTATATGCATAAAATGAGATTTTAAGAAGTGTTAACGATTGATAGGAGATATTTTCCAATTTTGTTAAGGCAGCTAAGAAGGTTTTTCCATATTTCATATCTGTTCTTTATTTTTTGTCTACTTGTAGACCCTTCTTAGTTTGCCTGTAAAGTAGTTACAAAAATCTATCAAAAAATTTGCGTTTATGGTATGGACAATCCCAGGATACGAAGACGGAGTTTTAGTTTGATGTGGATCGAAGGAAAGCAATTATCACTAGAAGGAGTTATTCAACTGAGAACTTATATCTTAACCCACAAACATATGTCAATGTATAGCACAGTTAAAACTAATCTTACTCTGCATATATAACCCAACATGAAATGGACACAATGTGCAAACATTTAGGGATAGCACATGAAAAGGTGTCACCTAGAAGCTCCAAACGAAAGCGATCCCTAATAGTCTAAGCAACAGAACAACTCAAGCGGTCAACCATAAAATAGTTAAAGTAATATCCAAGAAAACTCAAGAATCGATGTGAAATCGTTAATCAAAATTTAATTGCCTTAAATTGGAAGTTTTTAAAGTGTGTTAAGGCCTAGATAACTCTAACAAAAAAGTCCAAAACGTTTAGACACCTACTTAATAGTATGGAATTTTAAATGTAATTTACCAGATGCAACTCGCAGAATTTGTATCAAAATAAAAAGAAGAATATTTTATAAACAAAGTCCCGCCTTTTTGACTGGCCGTATAATCAAAGCGATGCTAATTGGGCGAAACCCGTTCAAAGACAATGCACATAAATGTTTAATTTATTAAGGAAGCCTGAAGTTGAGAACGGGTTTTGTTGCGTAAGATCTTTTGAGTTGGAACTCCTTATATAAGCCGGGTTATGCAGCAGTCAAGGACAGAGAAGACATTGGAGTTAAAGTTTCAAGATGTTTAAGCCGTGTTATCCTTTGGCCGCAGGTGGGCAGTTGAACATCCTTATCGAATGGAACAAGAATGACTTTTATATTTTCCAGTGCTCCTGTGTTTCGTCTTCGCCACAGGGCAGGTTGTGCCAAATTCAGAAATCGGTAGGATTACCATCCAAGTGCCGTTGCTGTCCAATGGAAAACCCGTGATCGTGGCCAACCAGGACCGGGAGGAAGTGGCCACCGTGGAGGAAATCAAGCCGGGAAAAGTCCATGTTGTTCAGGAGGTTGTGGTGCCACCTACAGTGAAATCGGATAACAAGGTCCGGATAACGAGATCAGTATCGAGTTCGGGACAATATAATCATGCAATTCCAAATCGAGGAATACGTAATGATGGTATCCCCAATCCTGGAATTCCGAACCATGGTATCCCGAATCCTGGCATCCCCAATCATGGAATTGTGAAGCGCGGAATACCCAATGATGGTATCCCCAATCCTGGAATTCCAAACCACGGTATCCCAAATCCTGGCATCCCCAATCATGGAATCCCGAATCGCGGAATACCTAATGATGGTATCCCCAATCCTGGAATTCCGAACCATGGTATCCCGAATCCTGGCATCCCCAATCATGGAATCCCGAATCGCGGAATACCTAATGATGGTATCCCCAATCCTGGTATTCCGAACCACGGTATCCCGAATCCTGGCATCCCCAATCATGGAATCCCGAATCGCGGAATACCTAATGATGGTATCCCTAATCCTGGTATCCCCAATCACGGAATACCCAATCGCGGAATACCTAACGATGGCATCCCTAATCCTGGTATTCCCAACCATGGTACTCCGAATCCTGGTATCCCCAATCACGGAATTCCCAATCCTGGCATCCCCAATCCCGAGGCCTCCGAACTTATGCCGGTCGTGGTAATGCCACCAAGTCAGACTACCACCGCACCCGCATCGCCATCGGTACCCAAGCGAGTGCCATCCCGGAATTGCTTTCATCTATTGATGGGAGGCATGACAACCATGTCCCCAGCGGGTATGATGACAATGACCCCTCCACCGATGGACAACTGCGATGAGCTGTGCACAAAGCTCGAATACTCGCCTATTTGTGCCCACAACGGGATCTGCATCCATGAGTTTGCCAATCAGTGTGTGATGGACACATTCAATTGCAGACATCGAGATTCGACTTTCCGTGCAGTGGACGAGGAGGTCTGCAGAATGGGAGTTTGCATGAGGCGGTGCAAGGAAGAGGAGTTGAAGCTGTAAAATACCGGGAACTACGATTATTAGATTTTATTCACTACACTATCATTTACATATAAAACATAATAAACAATAAAAAATATCCTAAATGCACATTTCTATTGTTGCCTTCCTAGTTAATTAATAGTTTAGTGATGAGTAAGAAAATGTTAACAATGAATAAAAAAGGGTGTGTTTTTTCTTTCTAATTTGCGAGTCATTTGACATATGTTCATATTAGTTTATACAGTTTTTCAACCATTATATCATGGGATTCATAAAATGAGAAAAGGAAAATGTACTCAGAGTTTTCATTTCTGTCAAAAACCTTTTTACAGGGATGTGCTTTAAGAAATAAGGGTATTGCAGCGATTGTGGATTAATGTGTTGTTTGACGCTGTAATTTCTAAAACACCGCCCTACCCACATTATTTCCAGCAAACTTATTGTTTTGCTTATCAACAAATAAGCCCACATTATTAATCAAAAGCGGCACTTAATTAATGAAGTATTGACAACGCCGTTTACACAGTCAGAATAAATGCAAATGATTACTAATCATCATTGTGAAATCAGAAAAAAAAGTTTTTTTTTTAATTGTTGCTAAGAAATTTGTCAGAGTAAGCTATAATTTTTAAAAATATGTTTTCATAAATAAAAAGTAATAACAGGAAACGTAAACACACTTAGTTAAATTGAACGAGATCAAAAATTAACAGTATTTAAATTGCTAGGCATAGTAACAGTGGGCTATAGAAGATTACCTTTATATAAAAATAACACTTTTGAATGTTAATTTCTAATATATCTTTCTCATAACCATGGCCAAAACACGTGGATCCTTAAAATGTGAAAAAAATCGTATGTTGGTGGTTGTTTGAAGTACAGCCAAAAAAGAAATAAAAATAATGTATATCATGTCAATATAGTTTTATTGAATCCTTTTATTTTACAACCTATCAACCGAAACGCCTTTTCACAATCCAAACTCCCTGAGATCTGCCTCCTTGCAAAGTGGCTGCCAGTCCTGCAGGCAACGATGGTCCTCCACGGTCTTGAACTCTTTCTGGGGATTGCGGCAGTTGTAGGCTGTCATGGCACAGTGGCTCTCGAACTTCAGAAGGCATTGTCCATTGGTGGCACACACAGAAGGATCCTTTTTGGCACAATAGTAGTCACACTTATCCTCGACCTCATCCGCATAAACCCTTTTTCCATGCTGATCAATGCTCAAATTAATGCCATTTGAAACGGGCACCACTTTAGCGGCAGTAAAGGCAACAAAAGCTGTACAAAAATGTTTTCGTTATAATAAAATAATTATTTATATGGTATACAAAAGGACGAACCCAGGAAGAATAACGAGATGAGCTTCATTGTTGGTTTTCAAGGTACCTTCGGTTGAAACTGTTTATGTTTATTTTTGATGCGTTTACCTTGCTGTTTTCGCAGCAACTGTAAAACTGTTGAATTTGCCACGGACTGGCCACGGTTTTATACACCCAACAGATTTCTGCTGATAAAAGCATTTGGTTTCTGCTGCTGATGCTGCGGTCTGTCCTTCCTGATTCCCTGCATAATCCCTTATTTTAACACCTGCCAGGGATATTAAATTGCATCATCATCAGCGGCATCAACAGCTTTGTCTGTCATTTTTATTCTTATCTGCCTTGTAATTAAACGGGCAGCCTGGCTAAAAATACAAAAGTCTGAAATACAAAATTTGCATATTTATTCACTGAGAGGAAAAACATAACAAAGTTTATGACCGATTTTGTCAAGCATTGTGTCTTGAAGTGTCTTTCTTCTATAATAGGAATTTTCATGAAAATTTTAGCATTTCTTAATAAAGATTTTAAAACCATTTTCTATGTTATTAAATCAAGACCATTTTACATATCGGCATTAATATAGATTCACTTTTAATTATGTCTTGACTAGAAAAAATGTATGGATTCTTTGATATAAGACTGCTTTATTTTTTCTCTGTGTAGTTAGAATTTTACTTTGCTTTCACTGTTTCGGCCGCCCAAAAGTACGCTTTGAATTGTGTCCAGTTTTTATTAGTTGCGGAAAATTCCGTGTGGTTGTTGTGATGGCGCCAAAGTCTTTGTAGCAATTTGAAAAATGCTGAAATCGCTTGAAATATTAATTATGACACTATTAAATTGTAAACAATTTTCAATTTTCATTGAGAGCTTTTCAGAAAGTTTTTTAAAATCAATTTATTTATTCTAGCCTCCAAATATATGAAGTGTTTACTTAAAGATAATGTGTACGAGGTATGTATAAAATAAAACATTGTCGATCCAATTAGTTACATTAAAATATATCAAATAAAATCTTCTTTGACTTTACCCTACGATCTAATTGGCACATGATTAATGTACAAAAAACATGTATATATTGAAATACCTTCAAAATTCAATCACTTATATTTTGTATATTAAATTGTTTATCACCTTTAACAATTTGTGGACACTCTCCAAATATTCTTCATAATTTTCTTATTTTAAAACGCTAATTCCAAACATGATGTTCCATAAGGAAGCGATTAAAGCTGTACTTGAGAGATATTCCCAGCTGGAAGACAAGTATTTTCCATCTCCTACCCCACCAAAGTGCGAGTCTCAGCTCACTGGTCCGTTCAAGCGCAACCAAAAACCTGTTAGCATCTCGTGTGCTGAGAATTTAAATAAAAATCAAATAATAACATGAGCAAATATTATTAAACAAATCGCTTGCAAGGCTGGTGACGTTTAAGGGAGCCCGAAAAGCCTTTATAAAGTGACAACATTTTTCGGAAGAGTCACAGAACGCCTTTGAGTGTCGAAAAGAAACGCAAGTGTGGATTATTTGAGAATCATGAAAGTCTTTTTGGTTTTAGGTGAGTTTTAACTGAGTTAAAGCTAACTAAAAACATAGTACAGAAAATAGCAAAAATTATAACTTCAAGTGGATGGTATAAAAAAAAAATGATAATTAAAAAATCAAAAAAATGTAGAAGATTGAATCAATTTTTCAAATATTAGTAATATTAAACATTTTGGAATTCGTATTTTATGTCAAAAATTGGTGTTAACCGGGATTGATCTTATTAAAAAGTTAAAAAGTGAATCTGGAAAATAAATACCTTATATTTCGTAGCCATCCTGTCGCTGGGACAAGCCGCCGAGTTGCCCCAGACCACGGAAACCGCAGCTACAACCACAACGGGGAAACCCCAGCTGCCCATTCACATCCAGAACCTGATAACCAGCCACATCAATCATGTACTCCAGCATATAAAGAACAAACCTCAGGACACGAATACACTGAGTGGGCCGGTGGATTGGAATGGGAGTGGGAGTAAGAGTGGGTCGCCAGTGGTCAAGCCCCATCCAGATCTCCTTCCACCACTGGCACACTCTGGTGATGTCCTTGCCACTCCCCCTGCCGACACACCAACGCCTTCACCTGCGCTGCAATCTGGCCTACAGCCGGTGCAAGTTGGCAATCCACAGGTGAAGATTACCAATCATCAGGCTACCGGCACGCTAATCCATCAAGGACGTCCGGTGGTGCAGAATAAGGTGGTAATGCCGCCTGTGGACCAAATAGTGCTCTCACTTCCTGGTCAAGAACCCATCAATGTGGCCGAAAAGCTGAACAAACTGCAACAGCATGTGAACAAGGTGATGCAACAGGCTGAGAAGCACATTCCCTTGGCTGTCAACCAGGCCATTAAGCAGAAAAAGGATCAAGAGGCTCAAAAAGAAAAGGAGCAGGACAAAAACAAGGAAGATAAAGATGATCATAAGGATCCAGAGCCTACTGAAACCACATCCCAATCAAGTTCCTCCAAAACGGGTCGTTCTTTGGTAATTCCCGATAAAGTATCCAATATCGTAAACCAAGTCCATGCTCATATTCCCCAACTGATTGCCCAACATCGCGAGGAAATGAAGCTGGGAAAATGCAATTTTCAGTGTCCCAAAGAATCTCTATCCATCTGTGCCAGCAATGGCAAATGCGTGGTCAAATTTCCAGGACAATGTGAGCTGAGTCAGTGGAACTGCTTCAACACCAAGAATGGTAATGGTTACTTAAAAAAAATTCAATTAATCAATATGTAATAACGAATATACTAAACATTTCTTACAGTTTTCCATCAGGTTCACGATGCCGAGTGTCAAAACACCATTACTTGCTATAAGAGGGATATGATGTAGGCAATTTCTCAGGGAGTCTCAGCAATTATCTCAACGAATTTACATAATACTTCGTCAAAATTATGTACCTATTACATAGAATTTAATTCGAAATAAAGCTACTTATAAATATAATCTTTTTTAATTTCTTTATATTTGTGTACTATATTGTAGTTCAAACAATAATAAGATCAAAGTAAAATTTCTTCCTATTCATTATTATTGCTTTCTTGAATTTTCCTATCCATCCCAATTCCACTCCATTTTCCGTATCTGCCGAGAAGCTGTTTCCTTGACATTTTATCTTCACTTTCGCCACACTTTCCTGACTCGCTGGGAATTCTTTGGGATGATGTCCCATCTGCTCCTGGCAGCCGAACGATTGCGCGGCAATCATCCAATTTGTCAAAATGGCTTATTAACGGATTTGGTTAAGAGCCGCACGACGAGCGCAGCGGAGTTGGCTCAAATAAATGTCATTATCATTGATTTGCCAATACAAATGCCACAAAACCGAGAGCGCCAAGGGGATGGGGACTCGGATTGGGATAGCTTGGCTTCGAGATTGGAGCATGGCCAAAAGCGGAATCGACAGCTGGGCACCGACTTGGCCAACATTTTTGCCGGGGCTTATCACTGAAATGTTGCCACATGTAGCTGGCTAATGCCAGGCAGCATTCCCGAATCGAAACTTAGACCCGTTTCGAATGTCAGACCTCCGGGCGATATTGTAGCTGCTGCAAATGGTCTATGCAAATTGCAGCTACGACCAATTAAAAAGCACTTCTGGTCAGCTAACGGAGTTCAAGGGAAGTTCACAAATGGCTTTGGGATTTCTCTTGTTATCTCAGAAAAAAGATTGCTATCTCGTTGTGGGCACCTATCAATTCCTGCAACCCATATTTTACATATATCCAAGCATCTACATGGTAGGTTTGGTCAAGACCAAGACCCCATCCCATCTTATACCATCCCCAACTGTTAACTATTCGCTGTAGCATGCGAAATCTACGACATCTATTCGCCTTTTGGGGCCCATAAATTTTCCACTTTTTCATCCGCAATCCCCGGGGAGATCTTCTGAGTACAGAGACCCCTTCGCTGGTTTCTCCGCCGTGTTCTACAAATGTTTCACTTAGTTTCGCCCCATCTGGCTGCCTGCTGCGTGTCTGGACTGCTTTGCTCTGTTTTTGGCCAGGTCCGCAGTGCCACGCATGCGTCTTGGCCATTATATGCCCATTCCTCTGCCGAATTCCCCTGCACTTCGCACTGTGCCGCACACAAAAAAATCCGTTAACTCTGCCGCTCGCTTATCTCAGCCAAATGCTTTGGTTTGGCTTTGGCTTAGCCACATTTATTTCTCCACAGTGCACTGAGCGAAAAGTTTTAAAAAGAAGGTGAGATCTAAAAATACATGTTAGTTCATTATTCTAGTATTAAAATCTACAGAAAGGGCAAAGTATTAGGTTATCAAAAAATAGCCCATTTATTTTGATCTTCTTTTTAAGGATCTAACTTTAAATTTTCTAAATATGGTATCTTTTACTTGCGCCTCAGAACTATAAAACTGCGTCGCTGTTTTCTGTTATCAATGGTCCAGCTCAACTGTGGATGGATATACATAAGGGAAAAAAATCGTAGAATTCTTCTGAGCTTGTACCTTTAAAGGTTCTATCTTATCTCTCATAAATAAATTAATCATAATTACGAACAATCTTCTATTGACTCAAAAAATATTTTTTATAGATCCTATTATGTTACCATTTCGTTTTAAACATTTTGATTTTAAGAATATACATAAACTCAATAAAAATGCATTTTTTTTTATTTTTACTAAATTTTTTCAGTGTGTGTAGGCTGTCTCTGGTTAATGCCAAATGCGTGAGCTGTGGGCCGTGCCGCATTTGATGGCTTGGATAGCCTCGACTCCAACCTTGCAGCTTCTGCTCCTGCTGGCGATTCTGATTCTGCTCCTTTGGTTGGCTGCAGAGCAGAGCAGAGCGGAAATGCAATTAACACTTTGGGCCGTAATTGCGTGCCAAATGCATTTCGTTGGCTCTGTTGGCAGTCCACATTGGCCATGGCCAGTGGAGATTTTGGGTTCTGGAGGGAGAAACTGGAATATGTAGCTCCTACAAGCCGTCTTGTTTTGATTTGCTTGGCTCATTTGCAAGAAATGTGCCCATAAATCAATTTGCAAATGCTCGTTGACTACTGTCCGCTCTGAAATAGTGCTTTGTAGAGCACCTTTCTCCAAATTTTGGGTTTTGTGCAGGAGGCTGTTTTGGATGCTTCAAAGTTTTTTGAAAGGTTACACGAGCATCAAGTGAAATTGTGAACTTTTTGGCATTCAGGTTGGTTAAACATTTCTGGGACGTTCAAGAGGTGCTTGTTGGGAATTTTGGACAAGATTTGTAGCCTTAAATTTTTTTATTTTCATTTAAGGAGCATGTAGAATCGATCTTCCGTTCAAGTAACTCAAAGATTTGTTTAATATTTTCCACCCAGACTTATTGCAAAAAAGAGCGAGTAAAACAGTAAAGAATATTATTTTTTAATTGCATTTTCCATGAGTTATGGCATTAATCAGGATATTTTCCGTTCCTTATTGCCTCTATTTAAATCTTAACCTGTTCCACTGAACCTGTATAATTTTCCTTTAATTTAAAATTCTACGAACCATAAATTGGCTGCTTAACATCTTTTATTCTCGGCCAATTATCCGCGATTTCCACGCAAATGCCTACCAATTTGGTAATTCCTGGTGGGAACGACTGGCCACATCATTTCCTGCTTTTCCGTTTCTCCCACATTAAATGCACGCCTTAACTTTGTTTTTCATTTAAGTGAAATTAATTGAGTAATTTGATGCGAAATGTTTGCGACACGCAGGGGAAAGATGGAAAAAGGCGGGGGGGAAATGAAAACAGTTCTACAAAATGGGGCGGTGGGCTGATGGGGAAGTGCGGCAGATGCAGATTATAAAATGCCCGGCGGCCAGAGCAGTTGAACCGGACTGAAAAGGAGGCCAGGCAACAAAATTTAATATAAAGCATATTAACTTTGATGGCAAATGGCCGTGGGGTTCGATGGGGGAAAACGGGAAGGAGCAGGGGGATAAGTGGGGGCGGTCTTCGGGGGGGTGGGGCCGTTCTGGGCCCAGTCCAACAACACATGTTTGATGATGATGCGCGCTTTTGAAGTCGCTGGCAGTTAGGCCCAACGTGGGTTCCAACCGCCTGACAAGCGTTTAAAAAGGTTTTATTTACACCGAAGACAGCGGCCAGAACGGGATGGCAATGGGCAGAGGGAGACAGGTAGCCCGAGAATCAGTCTTGGCCTGGTCCAATGTGCAGCGCAATTAAGTTGCCAACAACTTTGAAATTATGCAATTATGGGTATGAGAAATTGCCTGGAAATTTCACGAGGGACTTGACGAACAGCAGCAGCCAAGAAGAGCAAGAGCACTGAGAAAAATAACTCAATTAAATCATGTGGAACACATTCAAAAGCTGTGATTCTTAACCTAAAAGCTTTGGCTTTTGTAACTACTATTTTGTAAGATACTATAAAAGCAATCTACAATTTTACAGCACATTTACTTAACTGCGGATTGTGATGGTTACCCTAAAATTTTAAAATTATATATGGATGAATATCAATGGAAGATATGTTAGCTACGCTAAAACTACCCTAACATTTTAAGATGTGATATATAAGTATACAAAATATTTTGTGAAGATGTCAATAAGGCTTTTAATTTTGAAGATCTTTTAGTTTTGATGGAACTTTTTTCTTATAAACATAATATTTAAATATTACAGTGCTCGGAATTTTCAGCGTTTTATCACTACTGTTTGTAAAGAAATTCTTATTTTTTTGATTAAAGAAAAATCTTAGCATTTTTCTTTATCAGAGCCACCTTATATAATATTAATTTTTTCCTGAGTGCAGGAGCTGCTAAAGTGGAGCTTAAAACAGCTCAAGTGGAGCCCGGCTCCCGACTCCCAACTCCCGACTCCGAGCCTACTTGATTATTTATTAAAACGAAAGTTAAACAGCGAAAGGAAGCAATTTTCCATATAAAAGAAGCGAAGTTCGCTGCTGAGGAAGCCCGGATTCGTCGGGCCATGTGTCTATGCAAGTTTTGTGGCCCCCTCCAGAGCGTAATTGCCATGTTTAAAGTGTGATTAATTTGTAATCATCAAAAAGGCAAAAACAGCCATGTAGAGAACCAAGCTCTGCAGCTCTGCAGCTCCGTGGAAGCTCGGCAAATGTTTGCATTTTAAGTTGCCGGGCAGAAAGGCAGAAATGAAACGAAGTCAAAGCAAAAGCCAGGCCAAAAGACAGGAATCGCCTCGGGCATGGAAAATGGGGCGGGGAGCGGCCGGGGGGCGTGGCAGGGATGAAGAAGTGCGGGCCAACAGCGTGTTCTCTAAGTAATTGAGTTTGCTCGCCGAGGCGTTGAAAGTGGCCGAGAATCGGGGAAATCGGAGAAGTGCCGTCTGAGGAGATAATGAGCAAGCAGAGCTATATGCATAATGTTTGGACCTGCACTTATACGATATAGAATCGTGATTAGCTAACACAGAAGATGGGAACTATTATCTCTTGAAGTTTTCAGATTAAACGGTTGACGGATTTTTAACGACTGAGGTATTACCAACTTGGGTACGAATTAGAAACCCATAATTTACTACTTAACCTACATCAAGACGCAATTTAATTAAAATGATTTAATAATGGTGAACTAAAGGAAGTGTGATGGACTAGAAATAGCTAGATTTGTTTTCCAAAAGTTGTTGTACTATGTCTTTAAAATCTTTTAACAACACGAGCTTTAATAAATTTTAAGTAGATGTTTTTGCCATTTTAACATTAATTCCAATTTGGGGACATTTTAATTCCCCATAAAAATCATTTTATTGAAAAAGTTTATGTTAAAAAAAAACTAGTAATAAATTCAGTATTAGTATTTCCTTAGACAATTTTCTTACTTATGACCATGCTAGGAAGTGGAGGAAACATTCTTTATCAATCGTTTATCGGCAAAAAATCGTGATTGTGGCTCTTGGCATTGCCAATTTCATTAGCTGACAACTTTATTAGCACCTGAGAGAAAGCAAAGCGGATGGTTTTGGCCAAGACATCCTAGTAAACACGATTCTCAGCTGGCCACGACTAATTACAGACTCTGGCTCTTCGAATGCATCCAGCAGATACGCGTACGAGACATAAAAGCCAATCGCGAGAGCATTGCCATTAATTAAGCCAATGTATAAATCTCGCATTGCTCCAAAGCCGAAAACCAAACAAAGCAGGAAGCTGGCCAAAGCCAGCCATTCGGACCGCCTGCCGCGCATGCGCAGCTCAGAATGGTCATCAGATCTTGCTTTCCATATAAAAAGTAGCTAGGAGAGAGGTTCAATAAATTAATTAGCAAAAATTACACAACATTCAATATATTTTTCTTATCAAAAAATATTTATTTAGCCATTACAATAGCTAAAAAATCTAGTTTTGAAAAAAATTTTAAGTGTTTTAAGTAATGATTTGGTATTATTTTTGGGATTAGCCATAAAATTATCAAAAATTGTCAAAATTCTTTCTTCGTGCTGAATCAATACACATATTTTACTCAGCTATGATTTATTTACAATATTAGTGGAATGTGTTGGAGTTCCTAACATTCATATTCTAGTTTCAAAAGTCGCTCCAAAAATCTAGGATTTTTTTCTACCTTCTTTTGACCTCTGAAAATAGCCAGATACATTTCCCACAACACTGATAGCCATAGAGCAGACATAATGGAGAGGGGCCGGATGAAAGAGGGCCCAATGGTGGACCCGTCCAGCCCGACATTCCAAATAATTACAAGCTATAAAAATTTATGAGCGCCAAGGATTTTCTTTTGCCACCACAAAACGCGAATGCGTGTGTGAGCCTCGGGTGCTGACCAATAGAAGCATCTACGTATCTCACAGATACAATGCGCTCACCCATAAAAAAGTCGCCTCAATCTTAACTGCAGCCGGCTCCCAGTTCCTCGGGCTACCGGTTCCTTCGCCGGTTTTGGCCAGCCTTTTGTTCTGGTTTCATGCATTAATTGAAAATTAAGTTGTGCCGATTGGGTGGCGCACTCCTCAATCTCTCACTCGATCCATCATTCAATCTTCCCGTCACGAAAAGTGTTAAAATTCAATTAGAAATGCTGGAAAAGGAGCGAATTTATAACGGCAGATTTTTATATTTCTTCACTTGGAGTTACGTTTTTACTGTTTATTTTACGATTTACTGGATATCGGGTTAAAAAAAAGATTGTTTTGTTTTTTATTTAGTTTAAAATTTTAATGACTTGGAAACTACATTTTTTTACTTGACAACTTTTAACAAAATAAACTTTTGTTATTCTTGACCCAAATCTTATTTGTACTCCTATTCTAAGTCTACAAACTAACCGACTTCCTTTTAACGTCGCCTCATGTGTGAACACCTTTGACCTTACCTCATAGTTTATTGATTCAACTCTCCCAGGTGACCATCGGTCAGGGCAGACATTGACATTCAATTTGAATCGTTGTCATATGAACGCAATAACTTCTCCCAACTCCAACCCATCATCAAATCCCGAACCCAGAGCTCAAGTGATGGCTACATCATGCTCTTCCACTTGATTTACGTCTAACTGTAATCGAATAATATATCAGGCAAAAGGCTAGTGCCCAAGTTGCCAGGTAGCTCCAACTATCTTAGCCACAAAAACCAATCCAGTCTGCTGATGCCCCTTCTTTCGTCCCTTTCATCAGCGTGCACACAAAGAAATATCGAACAATATAATTTGATACAATTGTGCGACTTAAAAAAAATTAGGCATTACATAATTCTATAAACATATTTCAAAAATTTCCTACTTACATATGTAAGTGTTTTATACTTAGACATGAAACTATTTTTTAGAAATAGATTTAACATTTGAATTTAAATAGCAGGGCTTTCTTTAAATAAAATAAAAATCATAAGGAACCACGATTAAATTTATTGCTTACTGTTGTTTGTTAATAATATTTAATGGATTTTTTCTAGTGCTCCGATTTGAGTGTCTGCTCTAGGCCAAGCTATCTCCTCTACTAAGTCCCCACACGGGCAAACTTAACGGCACGACAACCTTAGTCAAAAGCTCAGGCATAAAATCAATTACATTGACAAATGAGCAGCTGACAAGCCGGGGGAATGGGTGATGGGGACTGGGTGGTGGAGCCTGCGGAGGGAGCATGTGTCAAAGCGTCCCAAAAGCGCCGTTTGCCCCGAGGCCAATGGATGCTACGCGGTCTAACCAGGTGAGTGTGCACAGTGTGCTGAGTACATATGTATACACTATAAAATTCAGTAACTGAATATTCCATTTTTATAATCATAAAAAAAATTCATAATGAAATTCTCAAAGGCTTAAAAACGTTTTCAAATCGTATATATAAGTACGTTTTAACAAACAAGGGGTCATCTTTTAAACTCTAAATAAAACGTAGCATACTCATAGACGTCTTTTTAGGTAGACAAAATATTTCTATGAACATTTTTTTCAGACGGACCAGAACTTTTTTTCAACTCAATTAACTACATACATTGTATCACCGACCAATAATTTATACAAAATAAATATTCATTTTGTCACTCAGCCATAAACAAAAAAGTAAACATGCTTAAGGTGATCACAACATTGTATCGTCAGTGATTGCCGCGACAAATACTATTAATATTAATAATTAAAACCCCACGCTTATAGAGCTTCCTGTCTCAGCAAGTTTGATGCCAATGAGACCCACTGTATTACATTGGAGTCGCAGTCTCCATCTCCATGCTAAACGAGAAATCCGGAGTTTCGGGGAACGTGTTCGCCAGTCCCCCTATCGCTATGCAGAACCGAACCTACACCCATCCCATTCTCGACCCATGAATTATGTGACTTATTAAAACGTCATTCGAGCTGACAAGTTGCCTTTGCCACTGTCGTTTGTCCACATGGCCTCAGATTACCTGGTACCTCCGTGGACCCCCGATTCCTTGGATGAGCAGGAAACTTCTAATTGTTATATACTGTCCATCCGTCTTGGCCACGTCGATTGCCGGAATATGTGTGTGTGCAGTGAGGTGGGCCTTTGTTTATGCCCCTCTGTATCCCAGTTATCAATGGGCTGCCAGCCTTCCCAGGCTCATCAATTTGCATTTATAATTTTCAGACTGATTGACTTTCGGGGTTTCGCCTCTGCTGCTGTTTGCACAAAATGGATAACCCTGTGATGATGACAGGACAGGCTGCAATCGAAGGAGCTTGCTTTGGAAGTGACGCAGTAATCCTATTTGTAGAAGCTAACAAGATGGAAGAATGATAAAGTGATTATTTTTATAAGCCAGCAAGACTTTTGGGTAGAAGTATTTAAATCCGTAGATACTACTATCGACTAAAAATTTAAAAAACGACCTTATAAATACCAAAAACGCAGACCAGAATTTAGATAGTGTAAGAGAGTCCTATAATCATAATATAAATGGGGTTGGGCACACTAGAATACAAATTAAAAGAAAATAACGTCAAACTAACCTTATATAAAAACATACAATAATCAATGTAATATTAAATTATAGCATGTCATTCGGAAGATGTGTTACTTTGTGAAAATTAATTTATATATGGATTTGAATTAAAAACCCTCCCACTTAGGCGAAAACAAAACAAAGTAGCTTAGAGTTTATTGCTTTATACACATACAGTTTTTAAAATAGATAAAATTGCCTATGCCTTGCCCACAAAACTAAATTAGTATGGCTGCTCCGAACTGCTTTGTAAAATTTTTGCTGCTGGTGTGGAAAAACTTTTCAATGCTACCCGGTCGAAAATGCTACATGATAAGCCTCTTCATTTTCTTTGTCCTCCTGCCTATATTATGTATGTGTCTTAGGCTTATTCCGGACTTAAGGACTCAATCAGCCATACCTGGACCAATTCCCACAGTTGCGCTTCTTAACAATTTTCCGTGAGTCTTCTAATGTTCCTTTTTCCTAAGATAAAATTTAAAACTTTTTAAATATCAATAGGGAAAACATTTATTACTCACCTAAAACTCAATTACTCAGGACGTTTATGGGTGAACTAAAAATAAATAAAACCACAGCCTTCAAAAGTCCGGAAAAACTCCATGAAGCGTTGGTCGGTTTCCCTTATGACAACAGTAGTGTGATTGGTATTGAATTTAACGGCAGCTGGACTGAATGGCCAGATAAGTTATCTTTCGCTCTTCGTGCTCCAATACGATCTGTGTTGGATGTTAATGACATGTTCTTGATGGCAGGATCTCCATTGTATTTAACCTCATTTTTAAGCGTTCAGCAGGCATTGAGCCAAGCGCACATAATGCACAAGTGCAAGCAATTGAACAAGTGTCAGGGGAATATGACGTTTCCAGAATTTAAGGATCTTCCCACGCCACCAATTTATGGAACAGAGTACTCAATTGCCTTGCGTGCTGTGGCCCAACTTCTGATTCAAATCATAATATTTTTCGTGGTCATCAGTTTGACAAAGGTATCGAAGCTGTGTAAGCCTTATCATCCAGATTTTCTCATATTATCCGTTACAGTCTATTGTCGAAGAAAAGGAGCTCCAGCTCAAGGAGACACTGAACCTATTGGGAGTTGGTTCCAGTTTGCAGTGGCTGGCATGGTACGTCCAGAGCTTCATAGTGCTTTTGTTTGGATCGGCGTTCATAACGCTCTTCTGGAAAATCGTCCTGCCGAAGGCGGACTCATCTTTTGTACCCAATACCCATTGGTCGGTAATCCTGTTCATACTGCTCATCCTCAGCCACTGTATGATCTGCTTTAGCTTCCTGATGAGCAGCCTTATAAGCACCACCCGTCACATCTCCCTTATCACTATCCTTTCCTTGTTCGCCACTGAAATTCCCCTTTGGGTCCTGTTATCCAATAGTTCTAAGGAGGCAGTGAGCGCATTCTGCAGCCTTTTCATTTTGTCCGGTTTGGGTTTATTGAAAGCATCATTGAGTTCTTGGGAGGCCTATGGCGTGGGCCTTCAGTGGGGTAATTTCTTCAAGCACTCGTGGCCAGGCGACACGATCTGCATGGGATATATCCTGCTATTTATGCTTCTGGCCAGTCTTCTGTCCGTCCTTATCTGTCTGTATGTGGAAAAGATCCGGCCAGGTCCTTATGGGGTATCTCGACCCTGGCATTTCCTCTGCACATGCTGCTGTCCCGCCGAAAATCTCGTGCCCTATAAGCGGCTCTTCTACAGGATGTTCGGAATGTATGCAACGTCTCCAGATGTCGAACGTCCCGATCTTAAGCTCATCGAGGCAGATCCGGAGGGTAAGAAAGCTGGCGTTCAGATCAGAGGTCTCAGCAAGACCTTTGGCAAGAGGGAGGCAGTGAAACCTCTGAGTTTTGACATTTTCGAGGACCAGATCACGGTGCTAATGGGTCACAATGGAGCGGGCAAGACGACGCTGATCAGCATGCTGGCTGGATTTATTTCACCCACTTCAGGGACTGCTCTGGTAAATGGCTATGACATCCGAAGGGAGCGGAGCAAGGCCCGCAGATGCATTGGTCTGTGTCCGCAGCACAATTCCCTTTTCAAGCACTTGAGCCCGACCAACCACATCTGGTTCTTCAGCCGGCTTCGGGGAGTCAAAGGCGCGGATGTCAAGGCGGAGGTGGAGAAGTATCTGGAGAAGCTCAACCTTCAGCACAGGAGGAAGACGGCAGCCCGGAATCTCTCCGGCGGAACCCAGCGAAGGCTGAGCGTCGCCTGTTCGCTTTGCGGAGGCGTCAAGGTATTGTAATCGTTAATAATGCAGTTATTATATAAAAACCTCTTCAAAAACTCACATATTTTACTAATTAATTTTGAAATTTTTCTGTTCAGACAACATTTTAATATGATTGAAGCTTAAGTGGCTTCAGCACTGACTTTTTATTAATTTTTATGACATTTAAGAGTTTTCATATACATACTTTGTTATAAAATATTTATTTCGTATAACCATCTATGTTCTACAAAAGCTAACAATTTTTTTTCTTCTTCAGGTGCTCATCTGCGACGAACCCAGTACCGGATTGGATCCCGGCGCCCGGCGGGAGCTGTGGAAACTCATTCTAGAGGCCAAGGAGGGCTGCACCATCCTGTTGACCACCCACCATTTGGACGAAGGGGAGGTCCTGGGCGATCGCATTGTGATCATTAGCGATGGTCGACTGCGTTGCATTGGATCGCTGCAGTTCCTCAAGAAAATGGTGGATGCCACGTGCCTCCTCACCTGTGAAACCAGAAAACGATGTGAAGTGGATAAGCTGTCGGCTTTAATAGCCCGTCATGTGGGTGAAATCAGGCCGTTCAGTATCAAAGGTCGAGATGTTTGCTACAAGCTGCCGCTCAGCAAGTCGAAGTCATTTTCCGCTTTGTTCCGGGACTTGGAGAACCAGATGAAAGAGTTGGGTGTTCGGGGATTCGGCATGAGCTCCGTGAGTCTGGAGGAGATTTTCATGACATTCGGGGCGGAGGACTTTGACTCTCGGAAGACTGGAGGTGCTGAGAAAAAAGACGATGAGGACGACGACGACGATATTGAGGGCGAGGATGAGGATCAGGAGGAAAATGAGCGCAACTGTGGAAGGCACTGGATGGCGATGATGGTCAAGAAGTGCCTGTCTCTCTATGACAATAAGGTAATGAGGGGTAAGACTACTTTATATTTATAAACTAAGGAAGTATTTATATAAGATATACTCGTTGATTGACTTCAAAATTGATATATTTTTAAATCCCCATACTGTATCAAGGTATACTTTCTGCTGCTTTGGTCGCTTCCTATTATTTACTACTTGACGACGCTTTTGAAGGATAGGAATCCGGAGGATTTTGGCAGACTGTACGTGAATGAGGCCGACTACGGAGGCGACCAGGCTACCATTTTGGTGTCCGAACATATAAACAAATCATATGTGGGAATACGACCCTCGAATCATATAGCGAGTTTGATCGGGAAAAACATCAAATTGAAGGTGATATCGGAACCAATTGAGGACTACATGGAGAGAGCCTCGAAGACGAATGAGGGACTGAGAGAGATTACCTTTATGCCAATGGCAGTCGGCATAGAGACCAAAATTATCGGATGGGTCGGTCCCAGACATTATATTCATGCGGCGCCTATGACCGTTAGTCTTATATACAATCTCATGGCCTTTGAACACCTGGGACCAGATATCACCATAGAGGTAACAAGCGTGCCATTTAAGAAGCGCCTCAAAACCGATTTAATATCCGTCGACACTTCATCAATACCTATATACGTCCTATGCTACGTGATCATTGCAATGATCCTATTCGCGAGCGCGATTATCCAGGAGAGAGTGTCGCATATGAAGATGCAGCAGGAGGTGTCGGGTCTAGGCATGATCACATACTGGCTGAGTCACCTCCTCTTCGACATGGTGATCTTTCTGATCCTGGCACTGGCCCTGTTGCTTCCACTTTATAAATATGCACCATGGGATAAGCTGTTATTCGTGCTCTTTTTCACCGGACTGGCGGGGCTGATATTCACATACTTCTTGACACTGGCGATTTCGGCCACGTTTCTAGCAATATCTTTGATCCTTCTGGCGGGTAAGGCCCGATACATAAACTTTCGCTAGATTGCACGCAAGCATATATATACATAATATATACATTTACCTAACCTAACCTTCTGATCCTTTCATTTTTCAGCTTACATAGCAATATTCGCCCTTATAATACTTGGAGGACTGGCGCTGAAATTTAATCTATTATATATAATAATTTATATTGCTAACCTGCATCCTATGATAGCTGGTTATTCTTGCCTAGGTAAATGCTTTCAATATGACCATCTATGCGAGTCCTTCAATGCAGCATCGTCAACGCCAGAACCTAAGGATCCAAAAGCAGCAGCCAGGCATAATATGAATTGTGTCAATCCCTTCAGTCTCTATCTTCCGCGATGTGTGTGCGAACGTAAGTCTTAAAAATAATTAAAGCCCTAGTGAAACTTAGTAAAATAACCTATTCCCAGATCCAATAATCTGGCCTGAGATTATTGTCATGCTTGTTGGGGCTATTATTTTCTGGATTTTAATAATGTTCCTGGAGTACGGCAGCTGTTTGTGGTACAGATGCAAAGGCTGTTGCACTCGGAAGTCGAATAATTTAAGTGACGATTCCAAAGTTGCTAGGGAGGCTGAAAAAATAAAGATTATGGATGCTGAGCAAATAGAAAGTAGAGCACTCGTTGTAAGTGAGGTATCAAAAAAATATTGCTGCGGTCCTCTAGCCGTCAATAATATTTCCTTTGCTGTTAAACCGTAAGTACTACCATTTGTTCTTGGGGAATCTCTTGGGATCCTTATTTATTTTCTATAATATTCAGTTACTATTGTGTGGGGTTACTGGGGCCCAATGGCGCCGGAAAGACCAGTACGTTCAAAATGATTGTAGGCGAACATTCGATAGACAGAGGTAATATATATATCTCGGGCTATAGCATGAAAATGAAGCGTAATAAGGCGATGAAGGAACTCGGCTACTGTCCTCAGTTTGACTCGTCCTTTGAATTTCTCACTGGTCGCCAGTTGTTGAAATTCTATCTTCTGTTGCGAGGCACTGAAACCAAGAAGTTGAAGGAAAGATCGGAACAATTGGCCTATCAATTCGGATTTTCCAAGCACTTGGATAAGAAGGTTAAGTTACAAGAAACACTATTTGTACTGAAAAATGCTTAAAGTATTTTTATATTTCTCCAGATTAAGTACTATAGTGGTGGAACCAAGCGGAAAATCAACGCCGCGGTTGCCTGTAGGGCAAAATCGCTCATTTGTTTGGACGAGCCCAGTGCCGGAGTGGATCCTGCCTCACGACGTCATGTTTGGACCATCATCAACGAGACGGCCAACAAGGGCAAGGCCGTGTTGCTCACCTCCCACAACATGGACGAGATAAATGCCCTATGCACGAAAAGCGTTATCCTGGTGGATGGCAGTATCTACGCCATGGGATCGACCCAGCACGTTAAAAACAAAATTGCCAAGGGAATGCTGCTCAAGCTAATTGTAAATGAAGAGACCGAGGCGTGAGTACTAAGCTCTTTCAAAGTATTTTTGAATTTGTTTAACTTTATGGGAACTTTTCCTTCAGAATGGCACAGGCACTCGCAAAGATTGAGGATGATATAAGGAGAGCTTACCCCAACGCAAGAACTAAGTAAGTATAAGTTCGAGATACAGCCAATTTGGTATGGACCTCTTTAGAACTGAAAATAAGGTTCTTCTACATTTATGTCTGACCAAAAAGTCTGAACAATGTAGAGAATATTTGCAAATTGGATATCAAATCCATTCATCCATAAGGCTAATTCATCGAATCATATAACAAATTAATTTCTCTTCTTTCGTTCCGTTTTAGAGAAAAGTATGAGTTCAGTGGGAGGCTTACATTTCAAATCCCCGAAGAAGACAGCAGCTGGTCGCAGATTTTTAATTATGTCGAAACCAATCGAAATGCCTGGCAGCTGGCAGACTATTCAATAACGCAGCCAACTTTGGAAGATGTCTTCGAGGAGATTGCCGAAGAGAGGAAAGAAAGGAAAATAGGCTTTAGATAGGTACTAAAGTCCTGCAAAGGTAGCCTGATGTGGAAATCAAGCCTACAATAAAACCCATTTGACTTGGGTACTTTGAGTTTACCGGTAAAAGGGTAACGTTTTACCCAAACTCCAATTACCCAGTTATTTTGGGATATAAGTAACTGAGTTAACCAATTGTAATGTTTAATTTATTTGTATGTACCATTATAATAAATAATTTGGACGGTCTCACAAATTCCAAAATTATATAATAATATATTAATATTTGATTTGTTATGTATTTAGCAATTCGACTTGCCTAATTAACAAGCTCAACTTTTTTGTTAAGCTCGATTTTCCTACACATGTTTCAATTACACTACCTATCTCATTTGAGGCGACAAATGTAACACATCATAAAACAAAATTCACCGCACTTTCACTCTGCCATTCCAAGCGCCCGATTTCGTGTTCATTCATTCTGTGGCGGCATTATGTTTTGGCTTTTGCCGAGGGTGCGGGATGCTGCTGAATGCATTAATTAAATTTAATTAAAATGTGTCAACTGAGCGTGTCCTAACAAATTCGCCTCACATTTGAATTAAGCCCCCACGACCCGTTTTAGCCCCGTTTCCAAGTGAAATGCGGCAACGGGAACGTTGTCAACAGTAACAAAATGGCTCATTAAAAACTTTTATGTTGATGAGATGGCGAAGGCTGTAAAAACTTGGCCAAGAAGTGTGGCCAAGGCAAATATATCCCTGTGTACGTGGGTGTACGTATGTGCGTTTAGTTAATTAGCGGCGTAATAATGCAGATACACACTCACTTTATCCAGGTTATTGAAGCTCACCTGCCGAGATGGCACGCACATGCCATTTGGTCTCATCTTTTTTGGCTATATTTTCATAAACTGTTGCTTCTACATTACACCCTTAAGGCCTAAGCCTTATAGAGGTATTCTTGCTCCTTGATGTGGTGGTGAATGTGCCATAAGCAGTTACTTTTCACACCTGTGTTTGTTCAAAGAGAAAAGTCACAGTTTTTTGGATACTGTGATATACTGCTGTGAGATTGAAAATTGTAATAAAATTAATATTTAATTAATAAGAGTTTTCAAAGATTTATAGATGTTAAGAAATAAGAAAGATCCCAATTTGTGCCATAATCGAAAGGTCTTTGTAGAGGAACTTAAGGGGAGGCTGAAAAAAGACATTATAGATTTGCTTCTTTCATAGCATTTTTATGAGTATTATCAAAATTATATATTAAGGACAGTTAATATCAATTATTTTAGTAATTAAATCTATTAGTAAAAATATGTTGAATATTTTTGACTGTGCACATTAAATACAAGGCCCGTTATACTCTTGATATTGATAGTTTATAAGAAATATCATTCCACTATAGCTAATTGTAATGGCACTCAAATAGTGACTTAGTGTGAGCCCAATCAACGTTAAGAAGGTGGTTATTTAAACGTGACTTCCGCATCCCTATCACACAGGCTGTTGCACACTTTCTCCCCTTTCTCCCCACATCCGATATCCCTTTCACCCCGTAACCCCAATTGCCACAGGATCCCCCGCAGCAGCCCGTCCCTCGGATAAACCTGCAGCGGCACAAAAACACCCGTGGGTGTCGTTAATTGAAATTATTATACTTGTCTGTGGTATCATAAATGCGACTCGTTAAATTTGTATGTATGACACTCCATAGTCGGGGCGTGCATAATGCGTGAGTGGATATGTGAGGGCTATACATATATATCCGAGATATATGCAGCCTCATATCCTGCTCATTTCGCTCGTCCCCAAAGTCGGGGGTCTGTGGAGTGTCTCTTATTTGCATGGCGTCGTCATCGCTTCAGCGACAAAATGGAAATTTGTTGCCGCATTGCTCATGGCATTGCCACGCCCCCTTAGCGCCCATTCCGACCCCCAGTTCCCATCCCCATCCCCAGGCACCCACATCAAGGCCCCCTTTTGGGCCGTCGCTGCTGTTTTAATGTGTCAAGTGTTTTATTTGCGCGTGTTACCTACTTTGATTTTATTTGCTCGCTCGCCAGGGAAACGGCACTGGGAAAAATATATTTTTTTTTAAATAAAAAAAATGTGGGGGAAAATGCCTTGAGAACTACGTATAACATTGTTCTGTTACATCGATTTTCCCAGGACTAAAAAATACTTTAGGATTAGGGCTAAAGTGTTAGTAAAAAAAATTTTAAGTTAACTTTTAAGATAATAACTAACATATTAATTACCATTAAACATAATAAGACATACGATAAAATGTTGTATAAAATGTGTACCATTAAAATAAAGGAATACTCTTTTATGTGAAGGAAAATCGAATATTTTTGAATATCATTTTTGGCTTTTTAAGAATATGTTATGATAATATTTTTTTTTTTTCTGAGTGCTGTTGTAGACCTTCTGTCTCCCAAAAAAAAGTCCTCCCACCGCCCTATATAACTTCCCAGGAGTATGGGTGAAAAGATGGATGCTGGGGCATTCCACTCGTGTATACCTCACTTGCTTTTATGTTTAATTCATGCGCAAATTGTCGCGGAAATCTGACGTCAAGTGTATTAAACGCCATGCTCTGCTTTTGATTTATGGACCCAGTTGGTGCCAGTGCCATTTTGGGAACCGGGATGGCGACTGGGATGAGGATGAAGGGTGTTTGCAGCGGTGCTGGCCGTCAATTCCAATAGCGAAATGAAATTGTTGCTAATTTATGAGCAAGTAAGCCATGGCCTGTTCCAGACCCTGTCGCGGTCCAAAAATTCTTTGGATGCTTAATGAGCTGCGACAGTTGCGATGATTTAAAATTCCGCGCTTAAAGTTAAACTGGCAAAGGGATTAAGCGAATGGCAAGCTATAAATTGTAGATCAATGGGTGGATAATTATGGCCCATTGAATATAGCAGGCCTAGCTCTAGAAAGTTTAAATTTATTGAACTGAAACAACAATAAAACAGGTAGGTAGAACTCAGAAATAAATCACATACTATAGATTAAATTTGAGTCATTTTGTAAGTATACGATACTTTCGGTAATCATTATTTATTTTTATTTATTTATTACTAAAGTATTTATTAATTACCTTTTTAAATGTAATTTAAACTAGGACGTATTCCTATACTTTGATGATCAAAGGCCATTTTAATCATGTATCCTGGTTTTGTAAGTCATGTTCAAACAAACTTTTTGGAATCATAGAATATTTGTATTACGATACTACAATAAGGACATTCAGTTTCGCATTAAAATATTATTATCTACATTTCTGCCGTCTTGATTCTTCACATCACATTATACATGTGATACAAGAGCCCTATCAAATGAGTCCAATCTCCTGACCATTACGGCACCCATTTATCACCTTCATGTGGTCAATCATCCAAGGAAGGATACTTAAAGTGCCCATTTAATATCAATTAACGCGACAATTTGGGCGAACACACCCCAAACACGACAGACTCTAATTATGCAACTGGCCAAACAAGCCGCTGAAGAATCTCGTAGATTGAAATCTAGTGTGCAACCGATAGAGGAAAGTGTGGCTATTGCCCAGGGCTTTCATGTTAATGAAACTATAATTATGTGCCAATTATAAATGGATCAATCAAGAGAGGGAATATGCAAGAACTAAGGCGAAGTACTGACGCAAATTCTTCTTTATTTTTTGATGTTGAGAAGTTCTTTGGATCCTGTGTAAAAGTGAATGTTAAAATTCTTTTTTGACCGATGAAATCGACACAAATCAGGGTTGGGGACTCACATTTCATTTGTACACTTAGGGTTTCAAGGGTTTTTTATCTGTTGGAAATCAATCAATATCTAGCGAATTAATTGACGATCCTGCCACTTTGTCTTCCTTGTCTGCATATCAAGTTGCTGTCGCCGCAACTCGACGCTTTCGAATGCCATGGATGGCTGCCAAGATGCTGGATCCCAGATAACTGGTTGGAGTCGGGGTCTTAGCCAGAGTCATCTGGGGCCATCCCATACCAACCCATCCCAACCCAGCCAGGTGGGCTCGAGATCGATGCCAAGTCAGGAAGCCAAAGCGCAAGCCAGCAGCGGAAATCACTCGGGAATCGGTGGAAGAGGAGCTGTGATGCCAACTAAGCTATAGCTAACTATTTATATATAAGCATATCACACATTAATTGATCCCGCTTAAATATATAAAAGTTCACAAAAAAAATTAAATACAAAAGAACTTATAATAAAAACAAAATAATATGCTTAAGCATATACAATATATTTTTAAATTTAGGATATAAAATAAAAATAAATAAAATACTTATACCCGCTTTCTTAGGCCAACAGCACTGCAGCGAAGACTGATCATTATGCAAGACCCGCCGAGAAGAGCTTCTTCTGGTGCCTCTACTTGTTGTTGTCTTCTCTCGCTGATTACGTAATCGCTGGTAGAGTCGACTGGTGTAGACCGTTTTAATTGCCGCAAATTAAACTATCATTAAAATATGTAGAAAATCTCGTGGAAAGTCCCCCATTCCCCCAAAGTTTCCTTCCGCCCCGTCACAGCAATATCAATTTCGCATTACATATTACATCACAGCCCAGTGAGCCACAACAAAATGAAAAAAAAGGAAAATATATATATGAAAAAAGAAAAATGGAAAATTGATTAAAAGCCATTAACATGTTCTTTATCACTCAACACATATGGTGCACCAAAGCTGCCCAGGAAGACCTCTCCTATGGCAGGGGCTCCATGTGGGATTGGGTGTAGGCCGAAGTTGTTATGGAGTCCACTGCTCAGCCTGCGGTTAAATTAAAGCTCTGGGTCCCAATAACCAATCGGGTACCACCTTTATCATAGGGAGGAGTCGTCCAGTTGGGTGCTCAAATTTTATGACCATGCGTTGATGGGTAGTTTCGATGGGCAGGATGTTGACAGTCACCAGATGTACATAAATATATTCAAGACGATTAAGATGCGTAAAGGTGTACCTAACAAAAATTTATAGAATACTTTGAATTTTTTAGGAAGCATTAAATTATTTAAAATATTTTTTATAAAAACTGGATGGGTATAAATGTTAATAAGTAAAAGCTAAATATATGCCTTGTTAAATTCAACTGATTTTACCTTTAAATACCAAAAGCTTATTAAATGATGGGTTCTAATTTTATTTCCAATTTTATATAGAACAGTCCTTTTGCTGTTTACCTAACCCAGATTCATCTGCCACCGATAAAAATCTCCGGGAAAAGTTTACCCAACCGAAACCGAACTTGGCCACAGAATGTTTTCCCCCCATAAAGTCCACAACCTTACCCGTATTATGCGATTCATCAATTTTATTGTTTCCTCTCGCTTTGTTTTTGTGCGTTTTTTGCCATAAAACTATTGCAATTCCAATTTGGCCATTTCCATTTCGGACCGCAACTAATTTCAACTTTATTATTTGAATTCGATTCAGGCGATGGTCAAGAGGAGTCAGAGGTAATAAATCACTCATACGCCAAGTGTGCCAAAGAGGAACTGATTGGACTACGGGAATTTGGGAGGAAAACGGAGGGAAATGTCGCCAAGTGTTGTAGAAAATTTCATGGTTCGACGACTGTGCGAGGGTCTCGACTTTCTCCTGTCTTGGGCGCTTTCCTTTTACTGCTGGCCAATTTCCCGCATATTTACGCAGTTGACATGTGCAACACGTGCGCTGACAAATCATCGAAGTATAGAGGTCCTAGGTGGTTGGATATAGCCTTAACCCCTTCTTGGCAGGGAGACAATTTAACACCTGAGCGAAAGCCTGGCTGAAATAATTTATTGACACATTTTGCCTGCCACACACTTGGCCACTTGGCTTTGATTTCACCCCTCTGCCAATTTCACGCCCAGGCGAGCAGAAGCACCCTGTATGTTGGGGTTCAAACACCCCTGTACAGTACAAAAATTTTATCTCTAAATACTAGGATTATATATTTTTAAAACAGCATTTTATCTGGTGTCTGTGAAAAATAGTATAAATAAAAAGAAATAATTTTTTCAATTAGTTTGGGACAAATCAGTTAGGGTACTGTGTATCTATTTTTTTAAGTACCCATTTTCTTTTATTGGACACAAAAGCACTCTTAAGTTCCTGTTTTTTCTGAGTGTACAATAGGAAAACTTAACTATGTTAAAGGCAATGTCCTCTTTTCCGATTTCGTTCCTGTTTTGTTTTGTATCGCTGCCTTAACACTCCACTGCGCTTAAATGGATGTGGCTGCTTTTGTCGCTTGTATTGCACTTACTTAGGCCAATTATGGCTAATGTCTCAATTAAGCGGCAGTTATGAAAATTATTGACTCGCTCACAGAGCTCTCGGCTTACGGTCTTAACCTTTTTCCATCTTTCGTTGCACCTAGTCGCCGAGTCTGTGGCAATTGCGGCTAATGGGTTAAGTGCAAGTCTCTGCAATAGCCTTAGCCCCAGCTGATTAGATAATGTTGCCCCCAGGTGCACTGACGGTCACTGTCCTTCTGATGGACCTGAGTGGAGTTCAGGTTGAATGTACCTAACTGAGGTGCGATTTTTTAAATGGAGAGAAGCACCAAGCTGCAGGTTTTGCATGGATTTAAGCGATGGGTGGGGCCAAATCTGATGGACATTTAATGGCACTTTGCATACTTGGCAAAGTTTTACAACATTTTTTAGGGTTCTTAAATTTTTGTCTTAACTCTTGACACTTAATAAATAATAGGTATCCCAAAAACCCAAACACTTCTATTCACAAAAAAACATTTTTTCCGATTTAAATTAACTTTAATTCATCATAAAATTAGGCACGTAATAAATCATACATAACTATATCACGAGCAACATGTATCCGTGACTCTATTACCTTTTGTTCTCTATATTTTAAATTAGTTTCGGATCACTTGTAATGTTCTGAGTACTACATCCCAATTTCCAGATGACTTGCCATAAAATTTCCTTGTAGATCTTTACATTTGGCTTTCTTATAGAATCTCTTATACTTATCAAAGCGTTTTGCCTCCCCTCAGGTTTTCAATTCAAATTTTCAATCTATTCCCACTTTCCGTAATTCCCCCCTCCAATCTTTTATACAAGCAAATGGCTTTATTTAACTGGCACTCAATTCATGTTAACTTATTGTACAGATGTTCTTCTCGGAGAACTCACGGGATATATTTTCCAAAAAGAAATCAAGTTGTAAACTTACAGGTTTCTGCTGCATCATGATGTGCTCCTCTCACCTCTTGACGCCATTCGGGCCGTAATGCTCGTGGTGATCTATTCAAATTTCATAACATGTGTCAAAGTCAAAGCGAGAGGCAGTTAAAGTTGCCTTGGCTACTTGGTAATATAATTCCCTCACTTCTCTCTGCAGAGGTAATAAGATATGCTCAGTTGGGTCCTCTCGTGTACACATAAAAAAAGAAAGCAGCCAATAAATGTTAAGCTTATATAACATTTTAAAAAATGAAATAATGCAAGTAGAATAATAGTATTCTACAATATATTTCAACATGTTACCATACAAAAACTGTAATTTCCTTTGATTAAAAAAATCTAAAGACTTCTTTCTAATAAAGTAAAATGTAAGGATGTCGTCTTTGTTAGCATACATTTTCTTAATATTTTTATATTTCTGATTCTCAAATTTTTTCAGTGTATATTTGTCTGTTCTGCATCGCATACTCACTGATTGTGATTGGGATGCCTGCAGTGCGGACTCCGGCTACCGTTGGAGTCGCTAGACCCTGGTTCTTATTCTCTGCCAGCCTCAGTGAAAAATTTGCCTTAAATTTAATTTTTTTTTATTCGTTTTTCGGTTAGTCAGCTCATTCATGCTGCCAGGTTGTCTAAAAGCTCCGTTATGGTGTGGAAACCAGTTGTCCCAGTCCCCAAGTCTCCGTTCTCCAGTCTTCAGACCCCTGCGATTCGAAATGGTTCTCCCAGTTGGCAGCTTAAGGTGAGCTGCATAGTCGGGGAGATTACTTAATTATGAAGGAGGTCCGACAGAAATCAACGGGAAAGGGAGGAACTACGATAAAAAAGTATCCTTCTGTTGAAACTTCCTCTTTACCCTCGTGTTTGAAATAAAACTTTTTATTTGGAACGTTTTAATTTTTTTTGGAATAGGTAGAGTGTAGGCTTTGACTCTTAATCCCTGATAACGATTGTAAAATATCGAAATTTTTGTTAATAGTTTTTCTATATATATTATATATTATATTTTACGTTGTTGATCTTTATCAGATGGTAATCCAAACTGAATATTAAAGTTTCAGTATTTATGTACCACAGATTTTTTATTGTAAACGTTTTAATTTTCAAAGAATCAACCTTTAGAAATATTATATTTTTATGAAATAAAATCATAGAGTTTTAAAACGTCCTGGAATCCATATTTTTCCTCATAGCGTATGCGATATTCAACCTACCCCAAGTTTTTTTCCCTTTTTCACGTTCCATGTTATTTTTGTCTCCTCTTTTTGGGTCTTTGCATTTGTTTTAAGCTTATCAGCTAGTACAAGTATGAAGCACCAAAAAATTGCTGTAAGCTTCGCAAAAAATATGACATTGACAGACACTTAAAGCTGCTTAGTGGCGTTTTCAGATAGCTGCAACAGAAAGTTGGTCCTTTGCATAATTTGTACCCCCCCGTGAACCCACGGTGGTGGTGCAGAATTTGTAACTTTTCCTTTGTGGATTATTTGCATAGAATGCTTAAAGCCTGGCCTAAGCCCCAGCTGCTGACAGTGGCAAGGAATTTCATTCTGCTTTAATTAGATAATTTGTGTGGGGCCCGAGGAGAGTTGCCATCTATTTTCCCCGGATCTTGGACCAACGTCCACACCTGAGGGCCCGCGAATTTGCATTGCTAAGCACTTGCAAACATTTCATTTATGCAGCTTAGCGAAATATCTAATGCAGCCCAAGGGCAGGAATTCAAAAAGAATTTTCTCCCCACTTCCTGTGTAATATAAATATAATGGAGGAAGAGAGCAAAATGGTAGGTCCTTAGTCAAAGTGGTTTCAGGTGGGTTATGGGTAATGGCTATGAATATCTTGGCAAGGGTCTTGTGTCGATGTGAAAAGTACAAGGAATTGAAAAGAAGTAAGCAGCTAAACAAAGTCAGGGTTAAATGTACGCATATACTAAAAACGTATAAAGAAGAAAAAATATGTTTATTAAATAAAACATTCTCTAATCCATGAGAAGGTAAAAAAACATAATAAATTAAATTAATTAGAATTTATAAAGAAGGCAATTAGATTGAATAACTTAACTGTCAATTGCAGATTATGTAAAACTAGGTTGCTTATATATATTTTGTTCATGATTTCATGAGCTAAATTAAATCATGGTAAATGCATGACATATACGCCACATAAAATGTTGGGATTAACTAATTAACATGCGCTTTAAATATGGTTAAATTATTCCATTAATAAATGACAAATTAAAATAGTAGTAAGTCAAAATTCATTTAACAAGAATTTCATTTAGACTTGCTAAATTATTTTAATAATTAAGAAACATTTTTTTCGTTAATTGCTTGCATTTTGCATTCCTTACATTCTTATTCAAAGATTGGCTAGGACCTACAATTTTCAAGCTTGAATGCAAAATGATTGGAAATGAAGCAATGAGGTATAACGATCCTCGCACTCACCTACTACTAACTACTTTTTTTTCAGTTTTTTAATCGTAGTTTAGCCAATTCAAGACGTACAGCTAAAAGACCGACTGTTTTGAGCAGCTTTCAACATTTCCTAACGATCCTCATCACTTTAAGAAAAATTTATTTTTTGACCAATTTTCGCATTTTTAAAAGGGGTTACATCATCCTTTTTTGCGAAAATTGGCAAAAATTAAAGTGTTCTAGATTTAAATGCCAAAAGATTGGAAATTAAGCTACGAGCTCAACGAGGTATGACACTCTACATTCTGACCATTATTGGCATTTTGCCAGCCAAAACACTGGTTTTTAAGGGCGGAAAAAATGGGATTCATATTTTAGTAAAAAAAAACCTATTTTTTTGTGGTTTTTTAAACGTAGTTTAGCCTATTCAAGGCGTATAGCTAAAAGACCGACTGTTTTGAGCAGCTTTCAACATTTGCTAACGATCCTCATCACTTTAAGGAAAATAATTTTTTTGACCAATTTTCGCATTTTTTATAAGGGGTTACATCACCTTTTTTTGAGAAAATTGGCAAAAATTTAAGTGTTCCAGACTTAAATGCCAAAAGATTGGAAATTAAACTACGAGCTCAACGAGGTATGACATTCTACACTCTGACCTTTATTGGAATTTTGCCAGCCAAAACACTGGTTTTTAAGGGCGGAAAAAATAAGACTCATATTTTAGAAAAAAATACTTATTTTTTTGTGGTTTTTTAAAAGTAGTTTAGCCAATTCAAGGCGTACAGCTAAAATACCGAATCATCCCTTTAAGGAAAATAATTTTTTTGACCCATTTTCGCATTTTTAAAAGGGGTTACATCATCCTTTTTTGCGAAAACTGGCAAAAATTTAAGTGTTCCAGATTTAAATGCCAAAAGATTGAAAATTAAACTACGAGCTCAACGAGGTATGACATTCTACATTCTCACTAGTATTAGCATTTTGCCAGCCAAAATACTGGTTTTTAAGGGCGGAAAAAACGAGAATCATATTTTAGGAAAAAATACTTATTTTTTTGAGGTTTTTTAATCGTAGTTTAGCCAATTCAAGGCGTACAGCTAAAAGACCGACTGTTTTGAGCAGCTATCAACATTTGCTAACGATCCTCATCACTTTAAGAAAAATTAATTTTTTGACCAATTTTCGCATTTTTTTAAGGGGTTACGTCACCTTTTTTTTGCGAAAATTGGCAAAAATTTAAGTGTTCCAGATTTAAATGCCAAAAGATTGAAAATTAAACTACGAGCTCAACGAGGTATGACATTCTACATTCTCACTAGTATTAGCATTTTGCCAGCCAAAATACTGGTTTTTAAGGGCGGAAAAAACGAGAATCATATTTTAGGAAAAAATACTTATTTTTTTGAGGTTTTTTAATCGTAGTTTAGCCAATTCAAGGCGTACAGCAAAAAGACCGACTGTTTTGAGCAGCTTACAGCATATGCTAACGATCCTCATCACTTTGAGGAAAATTAATTTTTTGACCAATTTTCGCAATTTTTTTTTTGCGAAAATTGGCAAATGATTGGAAATTAAACTACGAGCTCAACGAAGTATGACATTCTACATTCTGACCTTTATTAGCATTATTCCAGGCAAAACACTGATTTTTTAGGGCTGAAAAAATGGATTTACATTTAAGTAAAAAACAATCGTTTTTTACGCTTTTCTCATTTTTTTTTTTAATTTCGTACAGCTTAAGAACGAACTGTTTTACCATTTTATGCTACTATGCTAGCGATCTTAATGGTTAACAATTCTTTTACGTTCAATCAGCTTAAAAAGTGTCTGCTTTTCTTACCCAAGTGATTTTCACATCTGAATTCTGTACCCATTTTCCATTCCGTTTCCCCTGAAGACGCTTAAATTGAAAAATTATAACGCAAAGTATTTTCAATTTAGAAAATAAGTAGCAAACGACATGCCATGCATTTTCCTTGCACTTTTCCCGCTTTTTTCCCCAATGACCATTTGATTTTAGCCTCGTTCCCTCGCCGTTGTTCTTTTTTGCTGAATTTTTTCCGCCACTTGCTTCGGTCTTTTGCCTTTCTCTGTTCTCAGCATTCTGTATTTTTATTTAAGTTGGCCTTAAAACAATTTTATGACACCATAAGTACAAAACAAATAAATTCCCTGGTCACTGCCACGGACCGCACGCTCCTTCCTCTAATGCCCACTGCATTCATCATGCGACCCGTTGGCCCAGTACCGCCCTCTGAAACAAAAGCAAGAATATGATAAATAAATGCAAGGGTAGCGGGCGAAAAAACTGGGGAAACTGTTTCGCTATCCAGCGAGGGATTCAAGGCAACATGCACCAGCGAAAGTAGCAACAGCTGCCACTCCTCCTCCCTCACCGAAAATACAATCAGTAAAAACTGAGGAAAAAAGATAATAAAAATGTAAGACAATGGGTTCTCTGTGTTGGAGACGATTGAATGCTCTTTGTGAGGTGTAAAAATCCAGGAAAGCAATTAAAATCAGAAGCAGACAAAAGCATGAGCGTACAGAATATTGGGTACTTGATTTTATTGATGCTCGAGAATTTATAGTTAACGCGTTCCTTTAAACATCTGCTGTAAAAAGAGGTATTAAAAAACCTTGGAATGCGTTTTTAAGAGTTAAGGAAAAACTCAGTTTAAAAAATCGATAAATATAATTTGCAAATCTTTTATACTTTTTGGAAAACTAAGCAATTAAAACCTACTAAAATATTGTTGTTTACTAAAAAAGCCCAAGGTTTTTTTATTTTTTAATATAATATTTATTAAAACAATATCATAAATATATTCATTACACAGTTTTTAGTATGGGTATTCAAATTTGTACATATTTTTTACCAGATAAATAAACTTTCTATATGAATTCCAAACTAGTTTCACTATACCCTTTGTGAATAACACCAGCAATTACCTTTTTCCGGCAATCCCATAATCTACATGCACATAAAAGGCTTGAAGGACCTCCAGCTGGCACAACAAACCGAACCGTAATACCCTAAACCAGAGGGCTCTGACTCAAAAAAAAAAAGAGAGCAACTCGGGACTTCATAGTGCCGCAGAGCGGCAAATAAGTGTGTGCGTTTTGGGTTGATTTATATGGTCTGCCCCAGAGGCCCCACGAAAACCCGAAAGGATATATGCACACATATCTCTGTGCATCTGTAGACTGCACTCGCTTGGTACCAGATTTCGGTCCCTGTCCTGCGGTGGCTTTCCACATTTTCCTCCCTCGCGAAAAACTTTTATTATTACAACGCTCTGCGAAAATGCGTCCAACGATTTCGGGATCTCCCTTTTCGCCTCCCCGAGAGCTTCTTCTTCTGTTTTTCCTTTTCGCTTTTTTAATAAAACACGCAGCAATAAAATTCCAGCTGTGTTTACGTGATTGGAAAACGATTTTCCATAGCGGCGAGCATGAAAAATTGTTCCCAAAAAAAGCATACAAGAATATCGTCGAAAATTGTTTTTTTAAGTTCTGCACAAAATGGTGTGAAAATGCAGCGGAATATATATATATATATAAATATTTTCTTTATTTTTTTACATTTTTATTGCTCAGATTAAAATGATGTTTCGGAGGGTCGGGTTGAAAAATATATATAGAAGTGAAACCCCAAGCCAACCTTCCCTAGCCATGCATTCTTAATGACCTTGTAAGTTTTATGAGCACGCTGAGAGCGGGTAGTCAATAAATTTTCATTACCTTAATTCATGTTTTATGCACGCAGAACTTGAAGTAGCAGTCGATGTTGCTTTGAGCTGCCCTCAATCTAGAATTTTTCCATATTTTCCATATATATATATAAATTTATATTCGTTGGCTGGTCAGTGGTCAGCTCTCTAGAATGCAGCCTCACATGTTAAATCCCAAAATTTATGATCCTGTGGTCAATTTGGAACATATGGCTGCCACTGTTCCTCGTACATCGGTCCTCTTTTCTTCTAGCTTGTTGGCAGCTTTCAGCCATAAATTGGTGTGCTGAGGTCCAGGATAAAAGCAGAGAAAAAAGGGTTACAAGTGGCTCCTTTTAGGGTTATATTTGAGGGATTTTTATGGATAAACTTCTCGTTGATTGGTTTTGCAACGAAAAACAACAGCTGGCTGGCAAATTATGGAAATCAAACACAATTTGCTGGGATAATAACATTTTTGAAAGTCATGGCATAAGATTTTATAATTCTGATTTAAAATGCTTAAAGTTTTTAGTATATATTCGAAAAAATAAGTAATGCATCATTATATGTATACTATAGATTTAAGTTTTGAAGTATTTAAATTCAAGTACAAGTACAAACAGTAAATATTTTTAATTTTGTTGAAATATTTTAAAACAGTTTTTTATTCCAGTTGGGATATTCATGGCTTTAGAGGATGACAATTTATGTTCTAGCTTAACCAAAACTACTGCTGAGGTACCCCAATAACGAGGAAGATACTCCCCAAAACACTTACATATTATATGTATCATATGTCAGCCACCGAACAAAATTTATGATGCCCAAGGACACTAGAAAATGTGGAGTTGGGTTAACAAAGGGGTAGGGGGATTGGGTTCCTAACTGGATGGATGTCATATATCATGTTTAATGCTTTTGAGTGATTATGGCAGAAGCTACCTGAATGTGCCCCACTAATATTTTAGCATCAGTCTCAAGCTGTGCCTATAACTCATGCTAGATGAATTATTCACGCTCAGCCGGGAATTTTCCTGAGCCTGTGGAAAGCCAATGAAAGGATGGAAATGAATTGCAAATTCCAAGCGTTTACCGGGGAAAAAAAAGCACAGAAATCAAATTGTGTAGTGAGTTGTCTCACAAATGTAACTATAGTATCGTCCACATCGTTTCCTCGTCCTGATATCGCAAAGAACTTTGGGGCTTATTGAATTACCCGATTTGCGCATCAAATTGCCAGTCTAATACGAAAATAGATTGAAAGCAGCAAAGTTGCAACTGCAACTAGCAACACAAATGCAAATGCAATCGAATGATTTAACTAGGAACTCACCTGACGCAGACAAAAGTTTATGGGCCAACTTTGGCAATGCCTCTCAAATCAATCGATAAATGAAATGTAATCCCCATGCAGATGCATTCGTGTTTTGTATGAAATTTAATGCACCTTCCCTCCTCCGAAAAAAAACATCTCCTTGCAGCAAATGCATGCCCCATTGCTGAAAACTTTTAGCCATCCATTCAGGAGGTACAAATTTTACTTTTCGGAAAACTTTTGCTTACATGGATCTAAAAACACGAGATACATGAGGCAATTTAAGGATTTATCTGCAAGGAAATTAATCTTCTTTAAATTTGGGTTTTAAGTCCCTTAAAATACTTCATAAAATTTGATATAAGAAAATAATATATTAGATATGTTATGAAACCTTTAAAAATAAGTTGCCTCAATCTTAAGTTAAATTATTCTTCTCTCATTATCCAATAAGGTTTAATGATATTTTATTGTAACTATATCAAAAAGTAATTGTATAGTAATTGTGTTTATTATATATTATATTTAATCCATTTTAGAAAAGGAGAAATTACTCTATATGTAGGCTAAAAGCGAAATTGTGGCAGCAAAGTCACGAAGCCCCTTCCTGTTCCACAACCTTTACAAAACCAAGGAAAATACATAAGAAAATAGGGTGGAAAAACGGAAAATACAAATCGAGTCGACTGAAAATGTTTAGGTAGCAAATGCCGCACGTGACAACTGCAACTGTGAAAGTTTTTCCCGCCCTTTGCCGCCAGCTCGTCCGCATCGCGTATACGACGTGTGGCACATTGGGAAATCCCCAGTCGCTCAGCAATGCCTTGCGATCTCCCCCCTGCCCCAAAGTCACATTTTGGCCTTCTCCTGGTTGTTGTCTATTGAGCAATATGTTTTATTTTTATCGCAAATTGGTTGAGTTGCAGGCCGAAAGGGAATTTTGGGTGAAAGCCATGGAGAAAGTCTTGGTTTTTTATGTGCATTTAGTGTGTATTTCGGCGTGGGTCGGAATGGGTTGGTATGGGGGTTGCTTCGGTGACAAAGTAGTCAGGCCTAAAAAGCGGCAAATGCTCAACTTGAGGCAATGTCTTTTATTTAGCCTGAGGCCATTGGCACGCACGGTGTAAAAAGAATTTGTCACTTGGGGGTTGAGAAGTGGGGTTGTCTTTCACACTTAAAGTAGATTACCAAGGGAGTGTAGTGCCATATCTAGCCGGGAATTTGTTGACTCTCAGATAGTTCCTGTTTGTCGAGTTACTTTGCGTTTCAACCATGTGTAAGTTGATAGGGGAATTTCGGAGGGTTGAGGGTGACGAACCTTTGGGGAAATGCTCAAAGGAAGTCCGTTAAGGGGTGACTATATCTTAATTTGCTTTCAGGTTGTACTCCTTTGACATTCTAAAACTAGACTTTCTACTCAGAGGAGAATTCTTTTTTTCGATTAGTTGGATATTTTGAAATGAAATATTAGAGTAGCTCTTCACAACTATGAGTTCAACATCACTTAAAAAGTTTCACAGTATTACGAAATTCATTTCTGAATAAATAGATTAAAAACCATCATTACCGAGTCCAAAAATAAAACTGAGTTTAGTTGGTAATTTAATTAATCTGATTAGATTTTTTAAAATAGTGGGTTAGGTATCACTACAAATTGGACGTATAATTTTTTATGTTAGAATTCATTTTTTCTATTCTTTGAATATTAAGCTTAAGTAACAAAATTTATTTCTGTGTGGTTTCTGAGCTCGATAAATAAAGTAAAACAAGTGAATATTGCCTTCGAGCTATATTGGCTATTTAAACGATTTTCCAAACATAGAAAGTATTTGCTAGCCCAGCTGGGTTGACTAGCCTATATATTATCCAATAAGCATTACCTTGGCCTGGTTTTTATTATGCTCATCAGCAATTGTGCTCTGGGCATTCAGATCCTGAACGGAGCATTCCTTAACTTCTCATCTAACCTGACTAGCACGCACACAGTTTTATTTGCAAATGCAGACGGAGATAAGGCCTTTATATCCTCGATTCCAACAGCCTCCTCTCGATATCCTCACTCCCCGGAACATTGGATCCTGCGGGGGGGACGAGATGTCACTGCTAGTTATAGCCAAGAATCGCAGTCGCAATCGAAGTTGTCGTATTCTCAGCCTGTTTATATATATTATATACATATATGGGAGAATTTTTCCAATTTTGCTGATGGCATTTTAGGTGACGCGGAGGAAGGGCTCCTTGGAGCATTGTAAGGAGCAGCCGTCTCTTTGGTTTGCCTCCTTTTTTTTACAGCCTGCCCGAGGTCCTTGACGTGATAGGCATCAGTAGACAGTGGTGGCCAGAGGGGGTAAAAATTGATGGCACATTAAATTGGGCCACCAGAACATGAGAACCTTGGAGTCTATCAATGCAACATGGCAGCAGACACATGGCCATGTCAATGGCTCAATATGGAATGGGCTTTTTATTGTCCCTCAAGCAGCCGAAAAGAAAAAAGGGGGCAAGTGCCAAGTAGTTATTTTTTTACCAAGGGAAAAACTCAATTTTCTGGCTCATAAATATTTGTTCAAACTCAAGCTTTGTGATTCACCATTTTGCCCTTCATCAAATTTTGTTTACCATTTTCCCTGCTACTGCGGGAATATCCTGCATGATTTTACGTAGCCATCCATTGAGCTTTTATTTCCACGTTTATTGATTTATAATGTTTGCAAAATATACAAAAATACTTTCCGCATAAAAATACTTTGCATATTTTTTTCGCTCACAGATATTTGCACTCGTTTCGTTACCCTTTGAGTTGGAATTGGATTGGTTTGATTGATGGCCAGCGTATTAACATATGTATTTCGTTATTTTATTTGTCATGTGCGTGTATTTTTTGCAGCTTTGTTTATTATTAAATATTGTTTATTCATGCTTTTTGTTACGGTTTGTTCTGTTATTGTTTTTATTTTCACATCGACAAGTCAATTTGGGGCCAATAGGGAATATTTATGTGCAATTAAATGTAATTCATTTTCAATGACTGATTTATGGTTGGTTAATAGCTGAGCTCACCTACTTATTTTTTATGGGCAATTGTCAGTTGTGAAATGGCAATCAATTGAGATTATGAACTCTTTCGGATAATCATAGTGAAGAAATTTTGGATGGCAAACCAATTTTCATTTTAAATAGAAAATGTATCGGGACTTAATTTAAAACACTTCTGGAATGATTGGTTTTTAACTGAAACCATTATAGTTTAATTCTTATTTGACGGATAATTGACCTAATTTAAGCATTTTTTAAGCAGACATTAATACAGTTGATGAATATTTAAACCACTAAGTGATTAACCAGATAAATGGAAAACGTTGTTATCTTTTTTTTATTTTCCTCTTTCTTTCTACAAACTTTTTCGTGGCCAATTAATGCTCACTTTTGGACAAATTCGCCAGTAGTTCTGCGGCAATTTCCTTACGCCTTTCCCGCTCCACCAAACTAATTTAGTCGAGGGAAAATTGCATTGTTTACTTTAAATGTGGTTTTTGCGGTGGGCTGATGGGTTGGAAGTGGCTGGGAATACATTTCCCCTGCCGGCTTAACATTTCTTTAGAATTTTGTATTTTTCGGCTACATTTTGGTTTTGTTTTCAGTTGTCTGTTTGCTGTTGCGTTGGCGAAAACTGAAAATCCCCAAACAAGCCAAAATCATTAGCAACAAAATTGCACTCGCCTCTTCGCCCATCCCTCTTGACTTAACATTTTAATTTAATTTGCGCACAACAAAAAAATTGTACAATTTTTTCCAGCTCAGTCTCTGTTGACATTTGTTTGTTGTTTTTGGTTGTTCCTCCAGAGATTGTTGGGTGGTTTTTTGGGGGTATAGCTCGTTTGCATATTTCTTTGTTTTCACTCCGCTTTCTGGCATTTCTCCTGCTTTTTTTTTTGGCTTGCATGTCTCGTCCTGTGGCAAATCCTTTTTTGCCCGTTGTCACAATCAGGAAAAGGTACAACAATTAAAATGGGTAAAAAAGAAAGGAAGAAGGTGGGGAAATCGGCAGGGGGAAAATTCCTTTTCCCGCGCTGCCCTTAATGCGCATTTGACATGCAAATTTATTTAATTTTCTGCTCCAAATGTTATGGCTACCTATCCGCCATATATCAGCCCCCTCGGCTGACGCCGCAATCTCCCTGTTGCGCTTTTAATTACGCAACAAATTCCTAGATAGCCAAGTCACGCCCCTGCTCCACCCCCCTGAGTTTTTGAGTTAAAGCCCGCACACGGGAAACTTTAAGCAAAAATCAATATTTTTTAAGCATATAATAGAGAAGTATACATTAAAAAGAATTTAAGTTGGCCTTAAAGATTTTTAATCAAAATTGTTTCATAAACCTATTTTATTAATTAAATAAAAATTTAATATAAATATTTTGCCGTTCACAAGTTTTTAAAGTTTTTGAAAATATTTATTCAAGAGTATAGGAATATATTAAAGAAGTCTTGAAAAGTCAGAGAACTAATTAGAAAATCCCAACATGAGTGATGTCAGAGGGTTCCTATGATATTTATTTAGTTAGTAAGTTCTTGGTGTGTATTTAAAATTAAAATATTTTCGTAATTCCCAGCTCCGTTGTTTCCAGTGTAGGCAGAAAATGCCGGAACATCGCTTCCTCCACTGCTTCTTTTACACCCATCCTTTGCACCTTCTTTCACCCCTCGATTATGTTTAGGTATTTTCGCCACATACACATAAGGAAACTTTCCGGCGGATGCGGAAGTGTGTTTATGCCTGTGTGCGTGTGTCTGCGGCTGTTTTGCATCGCCCCTTAACTCACCTCAATCTTTTTACTTCTTTGCACCCCTTAACCCACGGCAGCCCCATCAGCGAAAGTTGCCAGACGCCAAAGCCAGACGGGAAAAGCGAAAAACGAACCCAAAACGCGTCTCATGTGGCAGGGATACCCCAGAAATATTTGAGCTTGTTATGATTATGCCCTAACCTGGGCAGGGACTACCCAGAGTCCTTTGGGAATACCTAAGGTTCTTGTCCTTCCGGACAAAAAAATAATGTCTTCTTTAGTATTTTTTTATTTGGGGGTGACTTAGGTATGCCTAGTATTTATGATTATTATTTTATAATTAATGGGGGCTGCAGGCCATTTATACAAAGATTGTTTTTTTTAATATGTTAGTGCAGTTATGAATGAAAAATGGTTCAGTCTGCTGGAATGAGACGTTTTATAACTGGAAAAGGGGAAAAAAAACTAAAACGAATACTTTGAACTGGTTTACTTTATATATAACACCAAAATAATTTATTAATAACACGTTCGTTCTGATTTTATTGAAGTCGAAAAATGTCATTTTATATATTTTATTAAATTTATAATTTAGAAAAAGCATCTTTTATTTCTCATACAGACCTGCTAGTTAAGCTAAGAAAATTATACTATATTTGTATTTTTATTTTGGCCGCAGCGTTAATCTACACACTTTAAATCCCTCCGAAAGAAGAGTATTCCCTTGTCTGACCTCCAATTTGACCTGAACTGTTTTTCCCTCTTTATGAGGATGACTGCTTCCGTTTAGCAAAGCCTCTACCTTGAATTCAGTGGGAGTTCCCCACCGCATTTCTCGAGTCGCCGTTTGATGTTTTCCAGGGCCACGTGGCGTATGCGCAACGCAACCCTTGGCCAAGGTTCGACCCTTTTGTTTGCCTCTTTCCACACGTTTCGGCCATCAGGTGGCGTTAATTTCGCAGTCAGCACACGTCCTGACCCTTTAGCAAAAGTTCCTGGCTTTTTTGGCCGGCTTCTGTTGGTAGTTTGTGTTTTGGTCTGCCATTTTTCCAGACGATATGTTGCCGCCGCCATATTTAATTTGTTGCAACTTGCCGGAGGCTTAAGAGGGGTTTTTTTTCATTTTTGGAGGAAGGGCTTGTCGGCCCGGCTTCCGCTTTACAATGAAAGTTTTAATTTTTACCCCACGATTTTTTCGCCAGACATCAGCTGTGGCTTTTTCCCCCTTATTCGAGGTGGCCAATGCATCACAACAACGAATCTCTCTCGGCCATAAATTAGTCGTGTGGCAAATTCTCAACAGAGGGCCATAAAAAAATAGGAGGAGAACTAAGGGCAGTTTCTGTTTACGAGGCAAATGAGTTTAATCTAATTGAAGTGGCTCAGCTCAGGTTCGGGTCAGGCATTTGGGTTTTTCGGGTCCAGTTGGAGGATCAACTTGGGTCAGTTGTGTTAATTGCTCAAGGGAATGTTAATCAAATTTATTCAGAGTGCATCTAAAATAGGGAAAGTATTTTAGTGTCCCTGTGGAGGGCTTAGGCCTAGTTGGATTAATGGAGGTGATGGGGGTAATCTACTAACTAAATCGGGAAACTAAAGATTTTTCAGCTCTCAAAGTTTCTGAAGCCTTTAAAGAAACGCTGAAGTTACAAGGAATTTTCTCTTCCACACATAATTCACACAACAATGTGTTTAATTAAGGAAAACTGCAGATGTGGAGTAGTAAGAAGGAACATATATCCCACCATTCAGTTGCTCCTACAGAACTGAAACCATTTGAACTCCGACCAGACCAAGCCAGTACCAAACCAACCGAAAATTCTGTAACGCCCAATTAACCAGCTTGTCGACAACTTTGCACAGCCTCCAACTCCGTTCCCAACTCCACTCGCCACTCCACTCCATTTGACCTGTCATATGGCCCCTTCGGTACCTCTGTTTCCATGTTGCTTGCCACCCTACCCAAAAATCATCGAGGATGCCCTCGCCTTGCATGTAAATCAAATGCAGTTCAAAGTTGAAAATGGGCCGACGAACAACAAGCGAAAAATCTTTGACTCCCACAGCAAAAGTTGATCAAATCTTTGCCGCAACTAGCCCGCTCGTCCCTCCATGCCATTCCCCATGAAATGCCGGCAAAAGTCGTAAGCCAAATCGCATAAATAACGCCCTAGGCCAGAACCAAGGCCCCTCTTCCCCGATTTTCTCCGCCGCCCCTGACCGTAGGTTCTACGTTGGAGGAGAGCACGCGTAGGTGGGAACCGCACACACATTTCCGCAGCTCTTTCTTCTACACTCTAAGAAAAGCAGCAGCCGAAAGCAAATAATTTATAACTATAAATGTTGATATTATAAAATAAAAGGTTATTTAATACTTTCTTGGATTTTAAGTACATTAAACGGAATTTATAACGATTCCTTTATAATATTTTTAAAATGTTGTACCTATAACTTGTAGTCGTTTTCAATGGATCATTATAGAAATTTTCCACCCTTTATATTTACTTTGCTTAAAAGTAAAGTGCCCAAATTAAGATTGATATATTTTAAGTATAATAACTTTGCTTAAAAATAAAATTCTCGAATTTAATATGATATAAATTAAAGATAGATTTATTGAAAGTAAGCTTAGGTATGTACCAAACAAATGATACATTTTAAATTTCATTATAAGACAAACTATCATGGAAAACATTAATTGGTGAATATGCAAAAACTTTCTTCACTTTTGTATAAAATAGGTTACTTCTAAAAAGTTGCACCTAGAATCCGTTGAGTGCAGCAATTGCTCCGCCTACACCGGGCACATTTATCACGCATACGCAGCGTATGCTGGTTTGCCAGATTTCCCCCCTCGGGGGGAGAACGGGAAAACGGGCGATATTGCATTGCCTGCCCCCAGCGAATTGCAAATTTCCGCAGCCCAAAAGCCAAAGCCCGACCCCAAGCCGCCGAGGCAGTCAAGGGGCAGCCTTAACCAAATAGAACCGCAGCGAACTCCGGTATTCCTGACCTTTAGCCTCCGGGGGGGCGGCGGTAAGTGGGCGTCGGTCGGTGGGCGGGGTGTACAATTAATTATGCGCGCGGTCGGAGAGGTCATAAAGATGGTGGAGCGATGGAATCTACTTCGAAGGCTTTGAGGTGGGCATCCGCCCATAAGAATTGCGCTATAATTCATGCCAAGCAAATCAAATGTGGCAGGAAGTGTTTATTGATAGTTTGGGGATAGCATTAAAAGCGATTGTCTAGGGAAATATTCAAGGAAAACTAAAGTTGTACTTAGTAAATTTAACAAATATTCCTTTAAAATATACAGAGATATATATTTATTCTTACATTATTATTCTTACATTTATAAATAATTTTTTATAAGGCATAAGAGTGATAAGCTACACTCAGCAGAAATTCCAATTTTTCAAAATAACATATTTTTTCGGTTTATTTTCTTTTCAAACTTTTAAGCCTCCACAAATCCACCCATATCATGCAACAGTTGGTGGGGGCATTGCACCCAAACGGCCAACTTAATGAGATTCCGTTTTTCCCTTTGATTGATTGCAGCAAACGATGCTTGACCAATGCCCAGTACCAAGTCCAAACCTTCATTTACCCCACCTTTGCCCTTTTTCCAGGCCAGTCTACGCTGGCAATTTTTCAAAAAATTTAATTGAGCTTTTGGCCGCTGGCTGTTTTTAAGTAAATAAATGTTTTATTTATGAGAAAAGTCTGGATGCGGCTGGAAAAAAGGAGGAAAACCGTGGTGGGGCAGTTGATGAATTCCACCGGAGGCTTTTGTGATTGCCCAAATGGCAACAAATGATCTGTAAAAATCCGAGTACAAAAACCAAACCAAATACTGTAAACTTTTAATCAAGAGATACACTTGAGGGGCTTTTCTAAGGGCTTTTACATCTAATTAGAGGGAAGTGAGCTCCTAAAAGGGGTGGTCTATGGGTGGCTTTGGTCGTTAGAGGTCAGTGATGGAAAGGAAGTATTTATTTTAGCTAAAGCAAAATAACAAATTAGTAAAAGTTCAAAATGGAACCAACATTTCAGCTGAATACTTTAATCTTAATTTTAAGAAATCTATAAATTAACTAATTTGAATATTATTTTCGTATTTAAAATATGAAATGTATCTTCTTTCTATCTTTTTGTTTGTATTGTAGAAAATATTTATAATATATTTTTTATAGATAGAGTTATAAGACGAACCTTAACCATATTGAATGAGTTTTTAAATGGAAACATACCTTGGAAAAGAGGTACGTAATGTAACTAGAAATTTTCCATCACTATTTGTGGGCTCTCTGTTAAAAGTTGACATTTCACTTAGGTTTCTGTGTGTGACTCTTGGTGAAAGTTTTCGCCTGCCACGTGACCTTTCTGGGGTTAAGAGTGGGGTTTGCACTAATGTGACTTGAGACGCCCACTCAACTCGAAGGGGGTGTGGGTTTCTGGAGGGTCAAACGAAAAGTAAATACTTGTATTTTTCTATGTAAGTAACTGAAAACCCTTTTTATGGCTTAGGGCCAAGTCCCTTTTGCATTAGCCCACATGTGGATCGGGGGGGTTGTTTATTTTTTGGCTTTCCATGCAAGACATGACTGAACTTGTGCGGATTGATTTGTTTATCCCTTGTATTTTGTTGGCTACAAATGAGTTGGGTTTCCTTTTTCGTTGGCGCAGAGGTCTCTATAATCACAGGCTTGAGGAGTTTCACAAGAAGGGGAAACAAGAACCACTCTAATCAGTCTAATTGGAGAGGGAAATCAGCGTGGAAAACCCTATCGTAATCCCAAATTAACCACAATAAAGCATTAAAAATCTGGCCTCAGGATAAAAAGGGGTTTTTTTGTATTGAATGGATTTGTTAAAATACATACATACATATATTATGGATTCATTGTTATATCTTGTTATACAATTTAAATAAACTTATCTTTTATTAGAAAAATTGTATGTGGACATTCTTTGAAAAGAAGAATGAATATATGAAGAATTCTTTTCTAAAAAGCGTTTTATAAATGTAAAAATTCAATTTATTTCAATTAATGTATCATTTCACCAGTAGTTACCTTCATTAATAGCATAGGCCTTACAAACCCCTTATTAACTGTCATTAAAAACAATTATTCCCTAAAAACCTGAGAAAGAGGAAAAGGCTAATTCAATTTTACTTTCGCTTATCTAATGAAGTTTATCTGCATTCGGGGTGTTATTTTTAGCCTTTATTCCATTTTAATTACATTAAATTACATATTCCAAAAACAGACACGCCAGAAGAACAACAACAACAGAATCACTTTCCAACAAAGGAGTGGGAGCAGGAGAGATAGCGACAGACAGAGAGAGAGAGAGTAAAACGTCAAAGTTCGTTCACTTGTAAACATAAAATGAGCGGCAACTGCAAAACAGCAGCAATACCAACAACAAGCGGCAACGGAAACCAACTGAACAACAACAATGGAGCCAGAAGCCAAGACATATATGCACTGAAAAAAAATGCCGACATTTTTTAAAACAATAAAAAGTTTACTTAAGAATTTCAGAAAAATAATAGAAGAAATATCAATGGAATAAAAAATTAAATATTAAAAAATAAAAAAATGTAGATGTCTTGTCTTATTGATGATTGTTTCATTATTTATTAATTAATTATAATAATCTATGTACGTTTAAAATAATATATTTAATTTTGGGCTTACATTTTACATATAGATGTTGAGGTGTTTAGTTAAAAATTTTAGAAGATCCACTTGTCCATTCAAATAATATGGAGTGAGTAGTTTGACTAACTTGTATGTATTTTTGGCTTTTTCCCCTGGATTAATTTATAACAATAAAATATATTTGTGGTTAAATATAACTTACAATTTACAAAGGTAAACAAAAAATAAACTGCTTGGAAAGTACTAGGGTTAAATCACTGCAGGGAAAATTGAACGCCGTTCTTAGCATTCTTCCTCCGAATTTATCTTCTTTCCACTCTTTAGACATAAATTACTAATTTAATTTATGCAAAATTTCTTAAAGTGTATCTAGTGGGGATGGCGGAGGAGAATTGAGGGACGGCGAAGAAAGAGCCTTTTTATGCGGCTCAACTTTGGCGCTTTTTATTAAACAAGCCGACGAAGTGTAGAAGCGAAGAACAGGCAAAAACCGGGGGGTGGTGGTGGGGCAGAGCATAAGGCCAAGCCAAGAAGAGAGCTGAGGAAAAGAGCATAGAATGAACGTTATTGCCGGCTAAACCGGTAACACTTGTTTACCAGAGAGAGAGCAGAAGAGAGTGAGAGAAGCCAGTTATGTGCTGCCAAAAGAGTTATGTTAAGTGGAGATGGAGAGAGAGGGAGAGAGAGAGAGAGCCTGATCGGAGAAAAGGGTTCTACAGGTGACAAAGACAAAGACTGGAAGACTCCTCTAATGTCATCATTATTGTCAATATAACAAGTTTATTGACTGGCAGCAGATGCTCAACCCCCCCGAAAACCCCCTTTCTCGAGCCACCAAGGGGTCATTAGAGAAATTCCAGGCATAAGTTCTCTTAACTCATGCTAAAGCGCAGATTAAACGCAAGTTAATGACTTAATTAACTGCCGAGCAAAAACCAAGCAAATAAAACCAACGACAAAAAAACTTAGATAAAGATAAATGATGGATGCAAGTGCGCAGAGAAATTGTCGGCGATAAAAATTGTCGCAGAAAATCGAGGAAATTAACGCGTGCAAATATGTATTTCCAAGGAGAAAGAAGGGGGGAAGAGTAATCATAGGTCTATTCCAGGGCTAATGTCTTCTAACGGCACTTGCGATAGCTGAAGAAAATCCAAGGCGTTAGAACAATGGAAAACGTAACGGACATCGATGGATTGATAAAAAATATAAAAAGGTGCGATGACCCAAACGTCATGGAGTTATGACATTTTAAGAACTATGAAATTAATAACCAAAGTAAAAAATATTAAAATATTTTTTGATGCGATTATAATCGTGCATCACCTCAGAAATATATTTTTTTAATTTAATAAATACATTTCTAAGATGTTCAGGATATGGGATTATGTTTAGTACACTTTGTACCAGTATTCAGTTAGTCATTCTTTTTTTTTCGAAATACCAACGTTTGCGCGAAAATGAACCATAGTTTATGGTACCCCTTCTTCCTGACCGTCAAAAATAAGCATACATTTAAGCCCCACTTCCGCCCCTAATTTTCTATAATCCCTATCAATACCATAATCATATTAAATTCTAATTAATATTCTCCAGCCGCTTTTAGTCGTCTGTTGATGTTTCTTTTTCTGTCGGCTAATCAACAGGAGGCCAAGAAATTGAGAAGAGACAGAGTGCGAGTGGGACAGCATCCAAACAAATGGCATAACAGCCCTGTCTTTCACTCTACTCTCTCCAGCACTCTCTCTCACCCACCGAGAGTGTCAAATTCAAGGTCGCCCCCAGTGCTATCCCATGGAACATATAGCTGAATAGACCCACGGAGCGAGAGAGCGCATATTCAGCGAGGGAGCGAGAGAGAGAGAGCGGCTTCGAAAGACCCCTGTGTTTTGGACTCGCTGTCGACCAGTCCATATCTTTCTCAGTGCCTCGGTTCCTCAGATTGTCAGCGTATGCCCTGCCATGCGGATGTGCTCGCGGACTAATTTCGTCTCGAACTCCGGCTCCGTTTTCGACTTTTGACGTAAACCCCGTGCAAAAGAAGTGGTTTCCAACTCCGGGTGTACGGTTATTTTTGCGCGTTTTTCGAACAAGTGTTAAAGAGAAAGAAAGGAAAGTGCTGAAATCGGGGGAGGCAAAAATAATTTGCACTTACGGTATAATTGCCTCAAACAGAAAGATAAAAAAGAATAAAGTCCAAGCAAAGTCGGTACTTTGCCAGATAAAAGCCACATAACATCAAAAACCCAACGTAAACAAGGTCTTAAGACCACCAAAACGTATAATTTGACAAAATAATATTTCGCCACCAGCAAAGTCAAAACCGAAACCGTAATAATAGTTTGCAAATAGGAAAATAAGTTCAAACAAGATAAAGAGCAAAAGCAAACGCAAATAAAATTGAGAGAAATATTTATTATTTGCTTATAAGGCCAAGCTAAATATTTGCCGCCGGCAAATATTTAAAAGGTGTTAAGTGTTTTGTGGGTGTGTAGTTTCTAAGCCGAAAAAAATAAATTGGATAAATATTTCATGGTGTACAAGTGAGTGCAAGAAGTAAAGCAACATGTGTGTGTTTTAAAAGTCTTAAACAAAATCGAAATAAATACCCCAAAAGTTCTTTGACAGAGATAAAGAGCGATACCGAAAAATTCCAAAATGTGGCGTCAGATCCTGTTTATTTTACCCACCTTGATACAAGGTGTCCAGCGTTACGATCAAAGTCCCCTGGATGCCAGCCCCTACTATCGCAGTGGTGGTGGATTAATGCCAAGTTCGGGAACCGAATTGGATGGACTACCCCACCACAACCGCTGCGAACCCATCACCATTTCGATCTGCAAGAACATACCCTATAACATGACCATTATGCCGAACCTTATTGGCCATACGAAGCAGGAAGAAGCGGGTCTGGAGGTCCATCAGTTCGCTCCGCTCGTGAAGATCGGATGTAGCGATGATCTCCAGTTGTTCCTCTGCTCACTCTATGTTCCGGTCTGCACAATTTTGGAGATACCCATACCGCCCTGTCGATCTCTGTGCGAATCGGCCAGAGTGTGTGAAAAGTTGATGAAAACCTACAATTTCAACTGGCCGGAAAATCTCGAGTGCTCCAAGTTTCCCGTCCATGGCGGGGAGCATTTGTGCGTGGCGGAGAATACCACCTCCTCGGCCTCCACGGCGGCCACGCCCACAAGGAGTGTGGCCAAGGTCACCACCAGGAAACACCAAACGGGCGTGGAAAGTCCCCACCGCAACATCGGATTCGTATGCCCCGTGCAACTAAAAACCCCGCTGGGCATGGGCTACGAACTGAAAGTAGGCGGAAAGGTGAGTTTTCAGATTACAATATTATAATAAAACGCTTGAAAAATAAAGGATAAGCGTAATGGGAGGTCATAGGGTGATATATTGTAAAAAGTAACTTTTAATTAAATAGTAAGTATAGGAAATATATTATAGAACTTTTTATGGGAAGAAGATAACCAAATGTTGTCCGTCGGAATTCTTCCTTTCCATTGAGAAGACCGTCGGGTTCTACCAACTCTATGTTATTAAAGACTGGCAAAACTAAGCAACTATGAGTGTACGTTTTCGTTATTACGCCCTCTTTCCAAAAGACTTTAGTTAAAATTTCGATTGTTCCTGGAAGTTTATATACGCCATACATTTTTGTTTGGCCCCATGTAGGTCAACGGATTTTTTATGTCTTCATTTGAACTCCAGACTCAATTTGTAGAGCAGAGTAGAAGTGTAGGGAAAAAATGCATATCCTGTTGCGCCAAGAAAACAATTTTCAACCACCAGGGAAAACAGCAGGAGGTCCTTGACGGGCAAGGAGAAAAAAAAGTAAAAGAGAGGGGTCCGACGAACCCGCATTCTACCTGCCCATAGCTCTCAAAAGATGGTTAACAACGTCAGGTAGATCGTCTCTTTGGCTTCGGCTGAGGAAAGGTAAACCAGTTCTTTTCGGAGTTGTGTAATTTGTAATGCCTGCTTAAAAATATCCCGAAAAGAAAGAAAACGTAACAAGAACCCAGGAATGTTTAATAACTTGAACCGGGGTTCCGCCTGTTGCATTTTCACGTTCTTTAATTAATTTTCCACCCGTTTCCCTCAGCAGCTTTTTGTTTCGGGGTCTTAAGTCCCTCAAGTGACTGATTTTCCACGATTTATTTTGTGTTTGTTTTGGATGAGTGATGGTGATCATCTATGTGTTTCCAATGTTTTTGCCTGAGATTTTTTTTCGTAAGCTATTTTTAGCCGACACTCTGTTGTTTGTCTGCTGCCATGTGTAAAGCGTATTAAATACTTTGAGGCAGGATAATTCACACTTCCCTCAGTGTCTGGGTATCTGGCGGATACATGTGTATCTTTTAGCTACTTTAGCATTGCGATTCCTTTGCGTTTTTTCCTTTCTCTCGCTTTTTCTTGATTGGTCTCGTTTTTCCCTGGCTGTGTGTCATCAGTTGCTCTTGGCCTTCCTTCTTGCCATCCCCGAATCATCATGGTTGTCAGCATCTTTGGTTTAGCCGGAGTTTCGAGACCCCGTGCTTAAATGCCTTTTGAGAGCTGCGTGCGAAATTTAGCAGCTTGTTTGCCTGGATTGCATTTGGCCCACATCACGATTGTCTGTAAGAGTATCTGCAAATACATCTGTATCTGCAAACGTATCTCTGTGTGTTTGGGCCCTGTTTGCCGTGCTTTATGAGCCAGATAGGTCCCTGTGTCTGCTAATGATAATCGCGCCGTGTGAGAGCGTGAATTAATGCTTATTGGATAGATAATGATCCGACCATATAAACAAATAAAAGCCCTATTAGAAATAAAAGGTATTTACACACGTTTTACAAGGGCTCTAAAGATAAAAGTTAAGGCGGCTTTTGTTGAAGAGACCCGCAGTAACAAGGGAACCACTAGGTCTTTATTTATTTTTTATATGTGTTATATAAAGTTATAAAAATAATTATTGCTAAACTGTGAATATATTTCGGTATTCTAATGTATTTAAATATCTATAATTTATCTTACCACCTCCTCAAATTAGTTTCGCTTTGTTTAAGTAAAAACAATATTTATATTGTATTAAGCAATCATATCTCTTATCCCTAAAATAACATTATGCCTTGACACCTTTAAATGATTTTAATTATCCGAAGGCAACTCCTAATTGTTTGCCTGTAAGCCAAATATTAAATATTAATTCCATTCATCTTGGGCTAATTTCTCAATTTTCCTTTTTTCGTCATTCCATTTTCTCGATTGGCCTGTCAATCAGACCGTTTTTGACTAAATTAACCAGTCACTCTTGTTGAAACTTGTACAAACAAAAATCAGGCATACAAAATATGCAATTTCGCAAATCAATTACCCAAACCAAAAAGCAAAATACGTCCCGATGAGTTAGAGTGAGAAATGCTGAATGGAATTAGTTGGAAATTCTCTCAGTCTGTGCTGAAATAATCATAGGCGAAGGCCCCGTAGGTCATGAAAACCCTTTGCTCGCTTTTCACAGCCCTTTTTCTTGGCCTTTTCTTGCCCCGAATCCATTATGCAAAGGCAGTAGTGCGGGTCAGGAAAATCTGGTTGCCGTCAGAGAGGAAACTGAGTGGAAAGCCGGCAGTCATAAGAGGGCACAATCAATTACGGATTCGTCCACAATTAAAAGTCCTGGCCGGGGGCCCTCCTCACCGGATGATTCAATTTGGGGCCTACAAATAATCCCCAAATCGGACTGTTTCTATCCTCACTTTTCCCCCCTCTAAATGCGTCAAAAGCGTTCTAAATGAGGCTTTTAATGGATTTACGATTTCCTAAACAACCAAACTGAAATCCTTCCCTCCTATCCACAAACTAAACTGTTGTCCTTTCGCGCTCTTTGATTAATTTATTTCTGGCTGCCATGGGTTAGATGGTGTTCGGCAATCGGGACTCTGGCATTGTGGGTTAAAGTGGGCGAAGGGTGGAGGGTATCTGGTTGCCCAGTTGTCTACACATGTAGCCATCAATCGGGCATTGCCCCTCGGTAATCTGTTTGCTCTGAAAAGGTTTTGACGTCATCTAATGGTTTACGTATCCGTGGAATTTGCTACGGAAAAGGGATAATGATGGCCGGAAGTAGATGGGAAGTTGTGTAGGATATTTGACAAATACTAGGGATGTTGCGTTGGGAAAATGTAGAACCGTAAGCAGCTGAAGTAAATAATATTTTAAAAGAGTTAAGGAAATGAAATAGTATTTCTAAAAAACTATTAACGGAGTAGTATACAAATATGTTGCCCATTGTCGACTTCAAGAACAAATTTTCTTCTTGATATTGAGAATTTTTATAGGCCATATAAGATAAGGTACTAGAGCTATAAGTCCTTAACCGTTTATATCATGTCAGACACTAGCTAATCCCTAAACTACCCAACATTATTTTATTGTCTGGACCTCTTTTATTCCCTGCCAGTTATCATCATCATCGGCAGCTCATCAGAAACAACTCATGGTTAAGCCCAGAGATAATCTCTGCCTGGATTTCCCACCCAACCTACTTGTATTTCCTTTAGTTATCTGTGCAATTTATCCCTCGAATTGGACCTTAACATATATACCAAACTATGGCAGAGGCTTTTGTTGTTTTTGCCATTTCTGTTTCTCTCCATTAAAACTATAATCCACTTTATATTTCACGCTCGAGCTGTTCAATTTATAACCAATAACTGTTAAGCTGGCGACGATTATTTATTTATTTTTACACGGATCTCATTTTACCCCAACCAAGCGTGGGGAAATTGCAACAAAAGCGTTTTCAACTCAATTAATTTCCCGGGGAGGGGAAAAATCTACTTCCGGCTACTTAAGCACAGACAAACAATGATACAGGATACAGGGCTGGGGGGTAAAATCTAGCGTGTCTCTGTAAATCCATAAAAATGACCAGAGAAATGGGAAAACAATTTATCCCCACACTCTTTTCTGGGCCCCTCAACCTTTTGTTGGCCTGCCTGGACCAAGGCGATAAGGACAGCAAAATCGTTTTGTCTAACGCCAGGCAATGTCCTGCAGGACATCGTAACTGTATCCGATGACATGGCAAAATCCAGCCAAACCAAGTGACAATCAAGAACGAAAGTAAAAGCTCAAAAATAAAATATTTACCAAGAAACTAAAAATATTTTCATTCATCCACTTGAGAACCCACACAGAAAACGCTTTTGGGCTGGAGTTACACAGTTCGTAGATTGACAACAATCCCCCCCGAGCACCGATTTTTATGACACAACTTTGAGCCGCCCACAGAAGTTCATTTTGTTTTCGAAATATATATGTTTGTATTTTCATGGAATTGTTAACGAAATGCTAATGCTTGGCTTTGACTTTTGCCTGACAGCGGGCCAGTTAAATATGTTTAAATATTTAATTACTGCCAGCCAGCCGTTTAATGACAGTCCATTTGGCGGCCAGCACAGGCCATTTACCATTTGCTTTAATAACTCTGGCTAACCGCACCCCAAAAATGCAATTCACAATTCAGTTGTCACCTTTTTCGGTTTTTTTGTGATTTTATTTTACATTTAGTATACTAAAACTAGTCGGGTATTTTGTGTTGGCTGTTTTGTAAATGCGACACAAAATATATCTAAGCAATTTACACCAAAAGTGTTGGGGTTGATGTATCTATGCAAATATTTCAAATTAACGAAATAGTTCTGGTTTATTTTGATAGAAATTTAAGAATAGTTAGAATTTTCAGCAAATCAATACTTTTAGTTTATGGTGATAAGTTAAGAAATATTTCTTGATTTGTGTGCAGTATTTTAATCTATTGGATTATTGGTGCATTATTGGTTTAGGATCTCGAATTGTTTTTTATGGTAAATTAAAATAACAAATAAATTTTACTGATAAATGGAAACGTTTTTAGGCTAAAATTAACTATCATCCGAAAAGTATCTGGCATATATTTTATGCTTAATGAGAACCCTTTTGGGTGAACAATCTCTATCTAAATGTGAATAGAAGGTTTACCACTACCACCGAAAAAACCTGTATTTGCTTTTCAATTTCGCAAAACTTTTCCGTTTCCCTTCGAGCGATTCCCGCTTTTGTTGGATGAACTAGAGCATGAAACTGAAACACATATTCGCCCATATTGTTTGTCCCTTTTAATCAGAGAGAACTGACGCCCCGTGCTCTGAACTAAGCCCCCGCAAAACCGAGCACAGAGGTAAGGCCCTCAAACCGAACCTACATCGGTGCCATTCACATCTTTTTGTCGGGCTCTTGCCACAGGATTCTTTCAATGAAGTGGCTTTCATTTGCACCTACGTGCACCGCAGTGCTCCACTTTGCGAAAAGACCACCCCCTTTGGGCCATACAAAATTTGACACAATTAAAAACAAAGGCGAACCGAACACAAATGTCAACCTCAGACGGAGTCCTCTTCCTTACTATTTTTTTTTTACTATGCTCCTGTTGTTTGCTGTCTGTTTTGCTGTTTTGCATTGTTCTGTGAAACGCTGCGCCATTTTGCGATGGCAAAAGGCATCTTACAGATACTTCAGATGCCCCCAGCTTCAGATCCATATACATTATGCAGGAATCGGGCTCCTCGCATGTAAGCCAGCGTGTCTGTCTGATGAATTTATAATGCCCATTGTCTGTTTGGGCCAGACAATGGCAAACAAAAGTGAAACGAAGGGGCCATAACTTCTTTGCAAATAAACTGAAATATTTGGGTCCCCCCAAAGATGGCTGACTGACATACTAAGTGGACCCCAAAACCCGTCCCCCTATCCGCAGGCCAATAAACTTCAATATTTTAGATTGAAAATGGAACTCCTTGGAGCTACAAATTGGCTTCGTCGGTTGGAACTCAGTTAACACCTCGCATACCCGACACAAGACTTAATTAAAAACTGAACTGAAATGGGCAAAAAAAGGAAGCCACGCAGGCGCACAAAGTCCACAAATGGAAAGGCTGAAAACGAGTTTTTTTTTTTTGTTGGGGACAAAAAGTAAAACGGGCAAACCGAAAAGGCAAATCATAAATTTTATGCTCCAACCGAGTGAAGAAAGGAGAAGCAGCCACACAAAACCGACCAGTCTGCATGTGGGTAGAATCTGGATTATATGGAAACCAGGCATATGGTATATGGTAAACATATATGGCAAGGAGGAAAAAGCAAAGTTGTTAAAGGTTTACGGAGCATCGTATTTGAATAGTATGCCTGCAGCAGCAGCTGGGTTTCGGATGATCAAAGTGGGACTCATTAAGAAGGATCTGCCGTTGGCAAAGACATAAAGATAATGTCCTGTCGTAATCCCCTAAAAAATGCCTGGAATATATTTTAAGAAATGTGCCAATAAAGAGGTGATTGCCTAAGTCAGGAAATATAAAAAAGGCTTTGTAATAAAAATTAAGATCACAGCTTGCGTGGTTAAATCTTTGATCTTATGATGGACAGACCTTGAACATTATATAATTAAAGGAAAATAACAATTCTATCTTTGTTTTTAAAAATGTTTATATTTACAGTTGGTAATATAATGATATGATTATACCTGTAATACCCAACCAATTACGATCAATAGATAAATAATAACATTTTATTCGTATTAATTTAGTAACATTAAAGCCAAGCCACATATCAAAACCCCCATCAACACGCGATTAAAGATAATAATCTGAAATTCTCTGCTTTTTTCGAGCTCCTCAACATGCCTGTGTGAAAAACTTGCCACTACCAAATAGAGAAAGTTCTTGGCAACATATGGCTGGCATGTCGGGGGAAAAAAGTAAAACGATTCTGGAATCTTAAGCAAGCAAAAATCATTCAATTAACGTTAGAACCCGCCCCCAACCCCCGGAAAACTACGCAAACAACCATTAGTTAGATATAATTTAGCTCTGCAGTTATGGCCATAATGAAGCTACTTAAATGCAACTCAAATCTGTGGGGGAGCAAGGGGTATCTTGGCGGATGCCTAACTCAAAAATGCTGACAGTGGCTATTAATTAAAGTGTAGACACACCACGGAACTGTGAGTGGAGATCCAGATGAGCAGCTGACGGCTGGGAAACGACTGCGGATGGATAACGATCGGGGTTTTCCATTCCGCAGCCATAACAAGACATTCGTAATCATCTTCAATCATAACACAGACATTCAGGCACGCACACAGGCCAGCCCACGTTGGGCATCTGTGTGTGCCACTAATGAACCAACTTAAAATTGTCATAACTGTAAATCATCTCGGACTTATGGAGCGTGCATATGTGGAGCAATCGGTTAAGGCCCTCTAAAAGATACAGCCATATGGTCGAAGGTCTGTTGGTATAAGATCATAAGACTAATGGGAAGACGGGGGAGATGATCATTGCGATCTCAATATTAATAATTTAAAAGAGCATTTAGATCTATTTTTGTTATAAGGTACTTCTTTATATATAAAGTATTCGTTTACTAAAGGACTAGTGAATTTTTAAAAGCATTTCTTTATAATCTTATATAGTCTTATATAAATATGTAGTATTGCCTTAATGGATAATTATAATAAAATATTATAAGACCACATAGATGGTAATACATATATCAAGATCTAAGATAACCCAAATGATAACAGTCCTGACCCAATAGAGTGAAGATGAATCGAATTGATGATGGCTATAACGAAACAGAAGATAATTTTGATGCTGCGTGTTGGCCAACTGGGAGCCAAAGCCAAGAGTCTAGTTGGCCCAGTGAAAAAGGCCGAAATTGTGGCAGTTTGGCCCTTGGTCATTGGCCATCATCTGACTGATGTTCGGATCAATCATGCGACATTTGGCGGCCGAAATTTGATTGTCGCGTTAATTACAATGAGACAGTCGGAATGGGAATTCATCCTGATTTCCGACTCATGACGAATCGCATTGCTAGCAATGATTTGTGATTCGCCTGGATTTATGTTTACGGCAGAGTCGAATTGCGTTTGGTAGATAATTTCCCGCTTTCCTTATTTTTCTGGTGGCAGAGGGGAGGTCCATTTCCCCTCTCTGACATTACGTCAAATGAAATTTTCCTTTTTTGACAAGTGGAAATTGTTTTTTTTTTGTGTTTCTGCCTTCATTTTGATGGGTGGTATGTGCGTTGCTATCGAGATTTGCGTGACGCGTCACAAAACTTCGATTGTTCCGAACGGCATGGGAAGGTCTCTTTTGATTTATGTCGGAGCCATAAAAACTAGTTCCCATTTTGCCAGAGGTTTTTGGGGATACGGAGTTGGGGAAGTTGTACACATTACAGTGAGAAATTCGGTGTAATTTGGCGCATGTTTTTAGCTAAACGCTTCTTATCAGGCAAATTGGTTGATTGGCTGTGTGGCAGCAGGAGAAAATAGAGCTTTGCATGTTGATGAATTTTTGGCGTGTGCGTCGCCTAAATCGTGACCAAATTGTGTTGGGTTTACGAGTTTGGAGCTTGGGCTACGTATCCCCCATTTGTGCATGTTTTTGTCGGATAAAATACCCTGAAACACGATAGATTCGCTTTTTCAGGAGTGGGTGAACAAGTCAAATGTTTTGGCAGCCCCATGAAATGCGGAAAGGTTATTTATGTGCCAAATGAAACTTGAGGAAGAATTATGATGTGGGTCAGGTTTAGAGGGGGAAAAAGTAGGTTGATAAGTTAGGGAAAGTCCGGGGTTTCCGTGGAGGTGGATTTTAAATCACTATATTATAAGGAGATTAAAGGTAAACCTTATTGTATTTTATTTTTTATATCATATATACACTTTGACATTATAATAAAATAATGTAAAAATTAAAGCTTAAATTTATTGCATTTTGTTTTTCCTTAAAATTAATAAAATGTGACTATTGTATCCAATATAAACCAACTCAAATTCAATTTTTCTCACTGCAAACTCGAACTAGTTGTTTGCCTTGGCAAGGCAAACCAATTGAAATATTCGCAGCCACATAGGCCTCAAAAACCCAATCTCTGGCAATCAATTAGAGGCCTCTTCGTTTTTGCATAGAACTAGAAAAGAAAAAAAAACATTTTTCATGCAATTAAAACCGAAGCAGAGTCCCAGCTTTAATTGAATAACACGAGCAGGCAAAGAATGGCAACAGCATACGCAAAAAAAAGTGTCGTAAAAATCTTACGGCCCAGCCCATCGAGAGATGTCGATAGCACGAGATGCCGGTCTGTCCGTCTGACACGTGTCTCAAAGTAAAGTTTAATTTAATTAAAATCTCTGTATTCACTTCGAGGGAGATTGGCAGAGGGACTGGGGACAGTCCCCCGGCAGATCATCTGCAGCACGCATGCCGGACAAGCAAACACAATCAGAGCACCTGCAGATTCAGGTTGAAGTTGCAGCCTCAGCATCTGACTCTGGATCTGGGGACTCAGAGATTCGGGCTGAGTGTCCCGCCTATGGTTTAAAAATACTTAAAGTGCGGTGTGATAAAAAAAAATCTAGCCCGCATGACAGCTTTCAAGGGTCTTTTGACTGGCTCTTCAGGTTGCGTGGTGGGAAAGTTCGGTATTGGGGCTCTTTGAGTGATTATCTACTTAATGATTATCTACTTTGATGTAAGAATAATTGATAATTAGTCTGATAATGAAGGTATAATTATTAAAAATATCTTATTTTGAGGAGCTACTTGCTGTTTTCGGTAAGTCTAGTTAGAACATAATTTAGGCAACCATACATAGATTTCGTAGGATTTCCAAACTTGAGTATAATATTGCAAAACTAATGTTTACCGAATTTAAATATACCAAAATTAAACCATCTGCCTAACGAATTTTCGAGAATTTAATTTTACTCCTTTACTTTCCGAAGTGAAGTCCTTTTAAATAGTAATAATAGGCAGATATTACAAAAACCACAATGACGTGCAAGAAGTTTACCTTGAATTTTCCCTGCTGTTAGGGTGTTTATGAAGGCACATCTGGAGTTAAAAATTGCCTTTCCTTCGTAAAATCTCTCAATGTTCTAGAACCTTAGCTCTGACTACCTAGCACACATTCACTTATTTCCCTTTTGCTTGCATAGCAGGTGAGCAAACAATCAAGCAGAATGCTGATTTTTTTCCAACATCCGTTGCGGACTCGACATATATTTTTGTGGTCAGCTTGGGCCATATATACATATAGCTATCCCCTCTGTACACACCTGGGTTTTCCCCACCTGGCCAACTGCAACTGCAACTGCAGCTCCTTGGGTTTATGCATAACCAGCATTGCATGTTGGCCACCTGTCAATGCATCGAGTGAAAATTGCTGGCCATGTCAGGGTGCCGAGGTCCTTATATGTCTGGCTGGTATAACGCCTATGGCCATCGAACTATTACCAGAGCATTATTATAATGCCGGGCCAAAAGCAAACCAAACCGAATCGAGCCATTAATAGCTGGGGGTCCACTATATGGTGTGCCACTTTTTTGTGCGAAAAGATTTACAATTAAAGTTGGCGATTAAATTGTTGCGATAGCCTTGCCTCGATTACCAATATGCCTTGCATCGATTATATTATTTATAGAGTGAAAGCCCCGAGACTCGAACCCAATCGATGGCTATCTGATGCCGATAGATCGATCTGAGCACATTTATCTTGGGCATTGGCTTGTAAGTGTAACTTTTAGTGCGTAATTTATGGCCATTGCCCCCGTCTGTGGGTTTATCTTGAAAGGAAATTTGCTCGGCGATAAAACGATAAACGATAAAAGCTCACTGTTTTTGGTGTGTCACAAGTGGGCGGTGAAGGGGGCGGTCTGGCCACCAAATCAATTTGCCACGGCTAATATGGGTTAAATGCCATGATTTCGATTTTTGCGATATCGAATTACAACTCTAGCAGTTATTTAGCACATTTATGTGCCGTTATAATGGCATGGCTCAAAATATGGGTATCCGCTTTGAAGGCGAAATGAATGCAAATTGCCGCTTTAATGGCTCCTGATGGTTGAAAATTGCTTTTAGGCTCGGCAGGCACACTTAATTTTAGGTGTTTAGGCACTTTTATTCCGGTGCCGTATTATTTTATTGTTACGAAATAATAGCTTAAAGTTATGGTGAGGCCTTTGCAGCAGTTGGGTATATTTTAATGACTCGCCAATTTGGGTACCGCAGAGCTTTGGGATACGCATTCCGCGTTGAAGTATAAAACTTGAAAAAAACATTATTCTAAAAAGTGTTTACTAACAACCATTTAAAAAAGTATAAACATATATGTAGCATCTTAAAATATGACTCGCTTTTAAAATAAAAATTTGAGGATAAAATATAAGAATATTCGACGACAAACTCAAAAAGGTATCCCACATCAAAATCGGGTTCCAATAACTCATGTTATGGTATCTGGAAGCCATTGGAAATACGGAAAAAATCAGACATGAAAATAAGGTACAATTTGGACCCTCTGTTAAAAGAACAATTTGAACGCAGATTATTAGAGAATTAAGCCACAAACTCATAGAGTTATCCCACGTTCAAATCGGACTACAATAACTCAAGTTATGGAATCTAGAAGTCAAGTTTTGGGGTCCCATTCTGAAAGCCATTAGAAATACGGAAAATCCTACATGAAAATAGGCCAAAGTTTTGACCATCTCTTAAAAAAACTATTTGAATGTAGAATATTAGAGAATTTAGCCACAAACTCTTAGAGGTATCCCACGTTTAAATCGGACTACAAAAACTCAAGTTATGGAGTCTAGAAGTCCAATTTTGGGGTCCCATTCTGAAAACCATTGCAATTCGAAAAAATCGAACATGAAAATGGGTCAAAATTTGAACCCTCGTTCAACAGTTATATTTTAATGTAAAGTATTAGAGAATTTAACCACAAACTCAAAGAGGTATCCCACGTCAAAATCGGACTACAACGACTCGAGTTATGAAATCTAGAAGTCCAGTTTTGGGGTCCCATTCTGAAAGCCATTACAAATTCAAAAAAATCGAACATGAAAATGGGTCAAAACTTGAACCCTCGTTCAACAGTTATATTTTAATGTAAAGTATTAGAGAATTTAACCACAAACTCAAAGAGGTATCCCACGTCAAAATCGGACTACAACGACTCGAGTTATGAAATCTAGAAGTCCAGTTTTGGGGTCCCATTCTGAAAGCCATTACAAATTCAAAAAAATCGAACATGAAAATGGGTCAAAATTTGAACCCTCGTTCAACAGTTATATTTTAATGTAAAGTATTAGAGAATTTTACCACAAACTCAAAAAGGTATCCCACGTCAAAATCGGACTACAACGAATGAAGTTATGAAATCTAGAAGTCCAGTTTTGGGGTCCCATTCTGAAAGCCATTACAAATTCAAAAAAATTGAACATGAAAATGGGTCAAAAATTGAACCCTCGTTCAACAGTTATATTTTAATGTAAAGTATTAGAGAATTTAACCACAAACTCAAAGAGGTATCCCACGTCAAAATCAGACTACAACAACTCAAGTTATGGAGTCTAGAAGTCCAATTTTGGGGTCCCATTCTGGAAGCCATTGCGAATTCGTAAAAATCGAACATGAAAACGAGTCAAAAATTGAACCCTCGTCCAACAGTTATATTTTTAGGTAAAGTATTAGAGAATTTAACCACAAACTCATAGAGGTATCCCACGTCAAAATCGGGATCCAACAACTGAAGTTATGGAATCTAGAAGTGCAGTCTTGGGTTAGCATTCTGGAGCCAAATAAGGAAAATCAAAGATCATTTCCGAGAATTTGTTTTAAATTAAATAGTAAAGAAATGTGGATTTAAGTTCCAGCTTTATTTGTATATAGTTCCTTTTTTAAGTTGCCGAATTTTTTAAATTTATACTTCCGCGGTACAGTTTTCCACCGCCTGACACCCAGATTAGGTACACTTAAGTACTCACTTGGGGGCCTGACTGGCAGTCACTAGTCCACTCCTCCGATAGCCACTTCCTATGAGCCAGTGGACCCACTGGAGAGCCAACCCCATCATTTATAACTGTCAACAGTTTTTGTGGCCCAAACAGGCCAAGTAAATGCAAAAAGAAAAAAACCCACACAGCAAACGGCAACTAAAAAAACAACATCTAATATTTAAGCCATCAGCGGAGTTGGCAATTGCCACTCGACTTCGGCGAAGACCCAACCCCTTCACCGCATCCTGGCCACGTTAAGCTAGACAAACAAATTATGGCTACTGTCAATAGACCAGAGTTTCTAGGCCCAGACAGTGGAAAAAACAACAGCCAAACAAGTCGAACAGGAAAGCGGCCGAAAGGAGGTGAGAGATGCACCCACAGTTGCTGCAGTTGGACATTTGAGTGATGTCTGGGGAGGAAAGAAGGCGAATTTAGCTGCACTTTTTCTCCCTGGCACCGGCCATTTTCCACAGTCTCTTGACAAACTGTGAAAATTGCCAGCGGGCAGTTTGGGGCGGCAGCCAAGAAAGCAACAGGCAACAGGCAACTGGCAACTTGCAACAGCAAATCACAGACTGTGCAACATGTTGAACTCCTCGCCAAAATTGCAAATTCTAAGCCAACTCAATAATTGCCATACGAAAACAGAAAAATAGCCTGCGTTTTTTCTCCATTTTCAATTTATCCAAAATGTTTTTATTTTATCAACAGTTTTTTGCTGTTCAGTTTATCGCCCCAGGACAATTTACAGAGAGATATTCAGGCCAGGCCAACGAGTTTGTCTGGATTTTATTTTTAGTTTTCATATCCTGCAGCAGTTTTTGTGTTTGCTAAATTATTTTTTTTTTTGCATTTTTCCCCCCTTGTCCGCTGCTAAATATTTGTCTATTCTTTATTGTTTGTTTCCAAAGCTTATGGCCAGCAAAATGACTGAGTTTTAAAGTAGCTTAGAGTTTAAGAGGGATGGGTTGCCATTTTAAGAGTTTTAACAGGGCAATTTATCGACAGATTTTACAAAAATAACTATGAATAATAGCTTAAAAACAAAACATTATCTAGTAGATTTAAAATGATTTTATGAAGCTTAAGGGGTGGACTACTGAATAAAAAGAAAATCTGTATGTTGTTCAAGGATTATAAAAATCAAAGCGCTTTTATTGTGCTTTAAGATATATTTTAAGGAATGAAGGCTATTTGTAAATCAAGGCAAAAACAGTAAAATGTCCATTCACCTTTTCTCGATCTATTTTTTCATTGTCTGTCCAAATTTACATACAATTTCTGTAGTTTCCTGTCGACAAAACTGCAATTTGCATTTGACGAATGGCCAGACAATGGGAAAGCAGACTGGAGTTAAGTGGAAATCGCAGTCTGCCCCTTGAAGCGTAGTCCCGAAAATAAAGGGCACCAGCCCCCAAGACACGCCCACAGTCTATCCGCCCCTTTGGGCCCCCTTTACAAACCCGTTGTATTCCATCCGCTGGCATAATTAAAAACGTGCTAAGCGTTTTAACGATTCCTGGACACTGATGGCCGACCTTCCGTCTCTTTCCCCCCACATCTCTTTGTCTCTTTCTTGCCCTGTTCCGCTCACTATTCCCCGTCTCTTTCACTTGCCCCGACCTTTGTCTATGGGCAACGATGATATGCTGGTTTCAAGTGCTTCATACACACGATGAGAGCCAGCGGGGAATAGAATAAATGTTCAATTCAGTGCTGCCCTCTTGGTAATTTTTTATTTTTCATCTCTTTCACGCTGTCTCTTTCTTTATTCTTTTTTTATTTATTTTGCATTCTTTTCAGTTTTTTTTGCTCTTCAATGGTTTGAAAACTAAATTTCCAGTTTCAGTTTTGGTAATTTTACACTAAAAAAATGGGATTATTGAATAAAAAATCATATTTTTGAATAAAAGTTGTTAAAGTTATTGGAATATTTGTGTAACTATAGTTCCTCTGAGTTTTTTCTTTTTGGTTTTCTTTAGTTTTGATAATGCTTTTCCCAGTGTATATATTTTCGTTGGTCTCAAGTGTTTATGCCACCGTTAAATGGAAAGGGCAGGGACATGATGAGGCAGGCTGCAGACACTAAGGGAAGTGCTCTAATGAGATGAGACTCGGACTCTGGGCCCTGCAAATGCCCCCAAGGCAGCTGGATTGCATGGCTTTTATTTTTTTTAATTACGAAAATTGGATTTTTATGTAGACAGGAGTAGGGGGAACACATACATACGTACTCAAGAGGGGGGACTGGGGCCAAAAACACTTGACATGCTTGGTGACGATGAGTGGCCACCAGGTCCACATTGCAGCTTTCAATTCTCCGCTAACATTTCACATTTCACATTCAACTGCAAATGAGAGTGTTGAGGTCTGCTGCCAGCATAGTGGTCCATTTGATTTTTTATCTCCGGCTTAATTGAGTTGGTGGTTCGTGGAGAAACAAAACTAAACCCCCTGGAGCAACCCCCTAATGAAATTAGGTTAAAGCGGTTGTAAATAGGTGAGCATAAGAAAAACAGATGTCCGGGAAACGAACTCACGTTCAGTCTGCCCCTCCATGCTGAATAAGTGATTCAGTTCGCAGATATAAGCATGAGTACAAAATTACAGTCGACCCGATTGGAGTGTCCACTCTGTGCCCCCTGGCACCAGCAGTGGGTTAAGGCTTGAGTGAAAGCTCCGAGAATGCTTCGCCACAATTGCCGGTCATCTGGATTGTGGGGCGGTCTGGCTGAATGAGCTGGTTAAAATGCTAATGATAGGATAGGTTTCGCGATCCGCAGAGGAAAGTCAGTTGGTTAACAGATCGTAACTTTGAGAGCTCTAAAAATCGTGCTGAAATTCTGGATGCCCCTGGTTAGCGAAAACATAAAATTGCCATATAAAATCAGGTACATTCTTTTGCGCTTTAGCTTTTAATGTTTTCCATGTGAAACCGTAAAAATTGATTTATAACTCCAAAAGTTGTAAGAAAGTGATAGGTTGCTTAAGCCATAATGAGATAATTAAATAGGGACTTTTAATGAATTCTGTTTATTAATTTCCTGTATAAATTTGTCCATTAAATTATGGAATCACATAATTTTATATAAATCTCTTAATGAACAACATCGTTAAACTACTTTCAAATATATAATCTGTAGTTTTAGGCAACATTTATTATTGCCAATTTTATGGAAGCAGCCTCATTTGTAAGTCCACTTAGCACCCCATTCAACACCTTCTTAAAACGAATAAATACAAATCGAGAACCCCTTAATTATGTGGAAACTTAAAACTTATCGTGCTGAGCTGCTTCCTGTTTCAGAATCAAAGGGGATTTACCGGCCAATTGTTGCTGCCTTAAGCCCGCAGTACTCCACAAAAATAAAACCAGAACACTGTGAACTTGGTGTCGGGTAGTTTATTTACCACATATCATATCATGTTTCGCAACCGGCAAGCTCGACCACAATGTGCGCCATGATGATACGTGGCTCTGCCCTTCTCAGATTTTCTCCCGCCGGTGGGTTTTCACCCTGGCAATGACAGCCACACGCAGCTCTTGGTGCTGCAGCTCATCATCTCAGCCCTGTTGGTATATGGCGCCCAACGTGGGGCCCTGCTTCGTTCACCAGCAGATATGTATGCCCACCACTACTACTTCTACTGCTCAGATCCATCTTCATAATGAAACGTGTCAATTTACATGAAAATGATTTTTCTCATCTCCCCGGCAAAGTGGCAACGTGTTCTTAAGCAACCCATTAGGGCTTTCGCCCCTTCTCCCCGACGCCTCTGATTCACCACCTTTAAGTGTTTTTTACGGCACGCTCAAACTTTTTATGGCTGCCTGCATCCTGTGATGACTCTCACGGACTGCGAGGAGAATTCCTCTCCTCTTGTTTATTATTTAAAGCAAATTATCAAAATGCTTTTGCATATCGTAAAAAAAGGATTTTTATGTTGTACATCATTAAGCATAATAATCCTGCCACTGATGTAGGAACACTTCTCCCAGAGGAGAAGAGTAAGCACTTTTTATGGCTACTAATTTTTAAGCTGATTAAAAGCCATCAAAACGAAATCAGGAATCTTTTTGAGTGATTGTATCCCTTGCTCAAGGTGTACGGAATTTTGATGAGCCCAGAGCTTCACTTGATTGCATAATCGTAAAAAGTTTTAAGGCTTTTCAAGGAGAGACCAATGTCGGAGGATAGTTATTTTTAGTATTTCACCGGCCATGTTGAAAGTATTTACGTGCAGGACCAAGTAGTTATTTGTAAAACTTTAAAGTTTTTTATTTTTTACTCCCCATGAACTAAATTTAATATCTATAATAATCATGTTTACGAGAAAAAAAACTTACAAATTTCTTCTTTTTATTTTAGGTAAGTCAACCCATCCAGAACTCAAAACTTTAGCAGTCATCCAGTGTGAGTAACGAAATCATTTTCAAATCTATGTGAGACACACTCATTCAACCCGTAATTCAGAGCACCAAGCCCTCGGAATCAGAACTGTCAAAAACTTTCGCCCAAAGCCAATTGGCTAAAAAGTTTTCCCCAGAGGGGTGTTTTGGACCTAAGTCGAGTGGAGATTGGAACCCGAAAAAGGGTCAACCATAAATACGCAAATAATTCGCCAAGCCGAGTGTCGCACTCTGTTATTTGGAATCCTAATAAAAAGTTTTATAGAGTCTTACCTGTAGGTCCTTAAACTTAACCCCTGTCAGGTGTTTTTGAGAGTGGACCCTGCGGCAAAAGTTTTGGTTTCCATTATCTGCAATGAGCCAGACGCACTATCGTTATTTTTATTTTCGTTAGCAATTACCAAAAACAGAAATTCACTTCGACTTATGAAAACTTTGGCTTTCTCCAAATGTGCATACTGTCAGATGGCAAAGGTTTTTTCATTTGTTTGGGATTGTCTTCGGTTGAACAAGTTTGAAACAAACATTTTGTTCATTCTTTGTCGAAACTTCCGCGCCCCTATTTTTTGTATTTTTGTTTAGGCATTGTGGCAGGTGATGCGCGGTTCTAGTTCCGTGAATTTTTGGTGGAATTCGCAAAAAACATTTCCGTCTCTTCTAATTTTTGCAGTATTCCTTTTTTTCGCTGGGATGGCTTAATTTAGTTTTCATGGAACGGAATATCCACAAAACAAACAAAATTCCGTGTCTCGTTATTTTATTTTCCTGTGCTTTGTTATGCGAACCATTGACTTTTATATTCAGAGATGTAGAGAACCCGAACCTCATCGAAAAAGAACCGAATTGAAGTTTTTCTCCCTGCCATTTTGTGTGTGTCGTACTTTTGGCTGGCACTGTTCACGCTCAAGTGAAGCGATGTTGTTTTTAGCTATTGCCTATAAATTTTCCTGTGGTCGTCGGTCTACGGGGAATGAATGGGATTTCGGGTTGAGTTAGTGCTTCCAAGGGGGGGGTGTGTGTTTTTGGGTCTCGGTATCGGTATTTCTGGTGCCATTTTTGGAGCAGCCATCCGTTCATCCATTCTTCTCCTGGTCTTTTTTCCCACCCACCATTCCCCCGCTTTCTCCGTTCACTCTTTCGGTTATAGGTGCGTTGGGCAACGCATTTTTGCATGCTCCATCTGCCACGCCCCTTTCGCCCACGATCCCATGTGTTGACAAATGGCTTAAAGTTTTCAGTCATGGGTCGCGTCGAGGGTAAGCTGCCTTTAATTTGAGGCAATTTGAGGGGACTAGAGAAGATAGCATAGAAAAGGGAACCAAGGAGAACTAATGTCTCGAGTGGAGAAGTGAAAAACAAATGGGTCTGGGGTTATATGATACTTTTCTGCACTGAAAAATACACCCTAACTTGGAACTTCTTATAAAATGTTCTTTAAGGACATAAATAAGTATTTAAAACTAAAACGGAATTTAATAAATAAAAAATCTTCCAATTTTTATGGTAAAATTGCTAGTAAACATTTTAGATAGTGCATTTTTATATCAGCATATCATTTCCTATACTCTGTTACCATCTTGTAGCCTCAGCTTCGTTTAAATTTGATTTATTCAAAAGAGTGATGGGACAATTAATCAAACTCCCAACCAGATTCTGATTTGTTCAAACACTCGACAGACCAAGTTAAGGTCCTTGTCTCAGGCTCAACATTATTTTCAGTCCAATTTATTCGTCGTCTATCAGTACTCTATCTTATTGAAAAGCAGAACCTTTAAGCCCCGCCAGCGATGACTGATAAATGTGGCCCGCGAGTGGCATTCACAATGGATTCAATGCCAAATGCTGAATCACTTCCCCAGGAACCCATTCCGAGCCCCGCTCTCCGCTGGCCAACAGCATTTCCTGGATCAGGAGCAGGGCTGAAAAGCGCTTCCTGTCCGAACGGCAGGTTGGGCCTTCATTAGCAGATAGTTTTCCACGGACGCAAAGCATTTTCCAGCAATTGAATATCCGAGGAGCCACACAAAGCATTTGAATGTTGGTCAGCTATCTCGATTTTTTTGTATTTTTTTCTTTTCATTCGCTGTTGTTGCTGCTGTTCAAGCGGAAATTAATGAGACTGACAGGCTTTTGACGCGATTTTGTTCCCTTTTTATATATATATATAAATAAATATTGAAATCATTTATCAGCAGGCACAAAAGAAATTCTGCAATGGTTTGGGTCACCAAGGAATGCGCGAAATCAATGACCGATTGTGTGTCATGTTTTACTTTATTTTTCCTTTTTCCCCACCCAGCTCGCCGTGTAAAAAACACTCTTGTAATAAATGAAAATAAATGCTACAAAAAAAGTCGTCGGCTTTATCTTAGTTTGGAGCCCTCGCCATGGGAGCCGCAGTCATTGTCCGGTGGTATCGCGGGAAAAAAATGGAGAACTTTTGTACAAACAACTTTTCCATGGTAGTCGTATTACCAATGCGATTATATCGAGTCCGAAAATTAATCAAAGCATTTCGCATTAACTCCGGATTGCATTCACTAAATTGAATCGGCTTAAACTGTTCAAGGTACTCACAGAGTTGGCAATTAAATGGAAAATTGGGCTTAAAGCGTGAGTGTGGGAAAGTTTGAGTGGAAAGTGCCAGGGATGGGGAAAAGTTTATCAATCGGTTTGTATATAATATTGTAAAGGTGAGAAAAAATATAATAAAATATAAAATATCATCCAAATGATCTCTTTTTAATTTTTTAAATAAACATTTTTTATTTTTTGCATATTAGTATGTTGTTTACATTATCGAGAAATTGGCTTCTTGTCATGTTAGGTTGCTTCTGAATAGTCAAATAGTGATTAGCTAGTCCGGAAACTCAACAAAATTCGAAGTCAATGCTAATTCAGTTCCAGGGATCTGACAAGAGAACGCATAACATATCGTACATCAGTGGTTTGCCCTTAGGCCCATCAATTACGGCCTTTCCTACCATGGAGACCTATGTTCCCATGGTGGAGCCTAGCAAACCCGCATAGATAATTAGACTAACCTCACCAGAAATTTGCAAAAGCGAGCAGGGCGACGGGAAAATTGGTAGGGAGCTAGAGAGCGGAGGACCCTCTTGATCCAGAGAATTCTGCTGGGCTGTCATCGTTGCGAACACGGTTGAAATAAATACGAAATCATTTGTATATTTCCCGGAGTTTCGTAGTTTGCGTTCGCAATGCTGAAACATTTATCGCTGTCGCTGGGTTAGAGAGTCTGGGGAAAAGGGGAAAAAGGCTGGGGAAACTGGACAATGCGGATGCGGACATGGCAAATGGTCCGGCAGGAGAGATGAGTCCGATGATTCCGATGAGCCTGCCGCTGAGCAGCTAAAAACTTCCCCACGGGCCAGTCGGTTTTGTTTAGACTGCAAACTGTGAGATAAATTGTGGTGTATATCTGTATCTGTATCCAAGCGAGGCATCTGCAGTAAAATGCTGAGGCGTACACTTAAAAAAAAACCTCAACTGTTAATGCCTACATCTGTCCATTTTAAGATAACAAATTCTAAATTGTTTGTAAAATAAAAGTTATAAAAAGCACTTGTTTGCTATGCAAATTCGAATATGTTATATTTGTTGTATTTTTTTACCCATTCTCCATTTTAAATAATCAATTTACACGCATACTACAATTTTTGACAATATAATGCAATGCCAGAACAGAAAAAAATAGATTTTAAACAAAATATATTCAAATATATTTAGAAAATAAGAAATATATATGAAAATTTTTTGGTAACATCTGGTCACAATTTATATTTGCACTTTTTTTTGTTTTGCAAAAAGTAATCTAGCAATTGAAAATATTTTTGTAGTGTGCAAAGTCAAAGCCCCTCACTCCATGGTTGATTACAAAGTGTTGGCCAGCGTACCGAGAAATGGAAATACACCGCTGCATCCACGGATCCACAATAACCCATCGGTATCCTCAATCCTCAAACCCCTTCCTACTCCGTCTAAACGTCATCGTTTAAAGTGTTAAAATAAAAGCAAAAAAGGCACCGGACCCTGTTCATCTGGCTGGGGGTTTTGTGTGAAAAATTATGGCAGCTGACTGTGAAAAATTGTTGCAAATAGTTTTCAGTAAATGTTTTTTATTTCGCTCCTCCTCTGTCGATAGTGGCGGCTTTTAGTTAATGCGCACTCGGCTTAGAGCAGCCAACATCAAGTGGTTTCGGTTTATCGGGTCTGGAATGATGAGGATGGTATGGGGATTTTCAGCTGGAGAGCAGAGATTATGCAGCTAGCATCGATGGGATCGATGTCAGTCGATGAGATGTGCACAAGTGCCTGGCATTCGCGTTTCGAGTGCGAAGGTTTTGTATCTGACAGTTCGCAGCGCGCAGGGAGGAAGCGAGGCATTCAGTATTCTCAATTTGTACGTGATATGATAACTGAAAGTTATCTAGCCTTAAAAACGGTGGCTGCAGGGAGCCACCAAGCCATGTTGATTGATTGTTTTTACCAATCACAGAACACGAAGCTCTAAATAAACGTATTGAAATTGAATAAAGTCAAAACGAAATTGGCAAGGGGAAAGAATGCTTTACAAGGTATTTTTCCCCTCAGCTAAGGGGTTAAAGTGATGAATAGAAAGGAAAAAGGGGGAACTTGGAAAAAACAGGTGACGCAGTCAATTCAGTTTTGGTGGAAAAGCACAGATTTAAATAATATTACAAAAGTATTAAAGTAACACATCATAAAAGCAAAGGTTTTTTTTGACATTTAGCATGGAATTTCGAAAAAGATAATTATTACTACTTTTAATGATAAGTTAAAGTAATTCGATACGCCGCTTTAGTATTCATTAAAAACTTAAATTGGCTTTGGATCTGTGAAATTAAAACTCAAGCTACCAATCCATACCTCCGATTTCCCGCCTCTGGCACCCCATTTAGACTCGCATCTAGCTAAATAAAACCTCTCATTCATCTTTCAAATAATTAAGGAAGTAATAGAATCAGTAAATATATGGCTGAGAAAATACGCCACTTTGATTCGCTTTGAGCAATGACAACAATTCCATTAATGTTCTCTCCCTTTTCGCTGAAATCGCACATAAAGCAATGATTTTACCTGCCCACCTGAAGAAGCTCCAATCACAGTTTGATCTTTCATTTCCTAGACGTTATGTCTCGGCACGAGTATTTCGTTGATGTAATTTGATGCGTTATTATTAAAATGATATATAATTTCCAGCATTAAATCTACGGCTGACAGGCTGAGTCGGTCTTTGTTCACTTTACGCTGGTTCGGTTTTCATGGATCCCTGGCACCTGCCATAACTTGTTGTTCTTGTAATTATAATGGTATAGTCCGGTGTCCAGGAGCGAGGGAAACCGGCTCTGCGAACGCCTTCGTCTAACTGTACGTGTAGCCTGGCATCTCGACCCGATCCCATCCCATCCCATCGTATCCACAGTATACATACAACACCATCCCCATTCCCATCTCCATTCCATCTTTGATGTACGTGCATGTACTTCAGGAGCGTCCAGCGCACACTTTTCGCCGTTAGCCGCGTGGCTTGTGGCGTATCTGTATCTCGGATGTTGCATGCCGCAGACGCCATCGCCATCCCATCGCTGTTGGAATCGCCGTCGTCTCGAAATCGTAACAGTAACAGGCTTTATGCAAATTGTTGTAATATTTTGTGTGTTCTATGTTGATTTTTACTGCACTGCGAAAAATCCAATATCAACTAAATTATCAATTTTGGAAATATTTGAAAGGTTCTAAAAAAATTTCATGAGGTTAGAACTAGTAATCCTTGAAATTCCAAGGAGAAATTATTTGTAAATAATTAACTTTCATAGTTTGTGTAGCCAATAAATTGATAGATCAGATTTGACCAATATTTCCATAGTTTTCTTATATTTTCTACCATTTTTCTATGCTGATAAGGGGACTACAAGTATTTTTCTCCGTGTATTCATACTAACCATGATTTTGTTCTTATTGCGTGTAACCAAAGATAGGAGCAGGGGGCTAGTTGTGGGGTTTAGGTGTGGTGTGTGCCAGTGGGGATGGGACTTCAAATGGACCGTTGGCTGTTATGGGCTTATAGGCGACACTCCATGAAACCAAATTACCGTTTTGGTAGTTTGAATCTGACAAAGCTCATTGGGCATCTCACTTTATTGCTGCGACTTTCTGCGTTGTGCGGCGGACTATTTACAGTCATCTTTGATATATGGTTAATGATCGTAGTTAAGCTGGGGATTTGTCACAGATGGAAATCTATACGGGGGAGGAGTTCTTAAAAACGTATGGAAAATAAAATGGTTTTACAGCAAGGTGCAGCATCCGGAAAGGTGTGATTAGATTTAAACAACCATTTAAACATTTTGTAAGTCTTTTGCGTAGTCTTTAAATTTTACAAGATGAAATTGGTTTTTCTTGCAAGAAATAGTCTTTTAATTAGTCTTTTGAAAACACAAGAGCCTGAGCTCGTTTGATAAATTCCGTTGAAGATTAGATAAAAGCCGAAACGTTTGAATAAATAATCAGAAAACTGTGATAAATGTTTCACAATTTCATGGACAAATTGTGTGAAATATTTCCAAGTCTTGTCGTAAGTAACATCATGATAGTCAACCCATCTCTCCCCTCAATAAGCACCAGTCACGCCCACTTTAACACTGGGTCCCATACTACCACCCCTCCCAATCTCCCTGGGATATCGGAGGCATATAAATTTCAAGAGCAGAGCGACCACAAATTTGTGGCCAGCAAACACGTTCCTCTCTATTAAATTTCATAAATTTATTAAATTATGCTCCGACCGTCGAGGCTCAAAGCCAGAAAAACGAAGACAAAACAGAATACCCGATGAAGTCGCTTAAATATAGTATTATATGTACACTAAAAGAAGCGAGAAAGAGTGTTTTTATGAAATAATATTAGAGCAAAATATTGCTGATACGTTTTATCATGATGTACAGAAAATACCAAATCATCTTGGTCAAAATTATTTAATTACAAATTTTTTAAACATTTTTTTCTGACCTTATTGATTTTAAAACTTTTTTCTGTGTAGGTTGAAAGCCAGGGAAATGCCACCAACTGAGACGGTGCAATTGGTTAGAGAACAAAAAGTCAGCTCAACAGGGGGGAAAATGTTTAAGAGGAGGTCTTTAGCAAGACCATGAAAAGTGGGAGTTGGGAAAAGTCAATGGGTCTACTTTCTGCCCGCTCTGCTCATTAGTTGTTGTCATTCAGAGGCTTGACAGCCAACTAAAAATTAATATGTCAAATTATGCAGAAGTCGAGAAAGGAAAACGGTTGTGCAAAATGGGGGGAAAGCCGAACTGAAGCGTGTCGAGACAGCATGCAAAGATGTGCCCCACACCACTCTTTCTCCCCAATGTTTTACCGGAGTCTTCCCCTCACTTTTCCCCTTGTGCAATTAGAAAGAAGCGGCTGAAACGGCTGCCAAAATGTCAAACCAAAAATTTTGCTGCGTTTTCTGCTGTCTGCATGTCAATGTCAAGAAAGAGATAGCAAGTGGAGAAGAGATAGAGACGGGGATACGTGGCCAGGTACAGGTTTGGGTAGAAAGTGGGAATGTTCTCCCTGTCCCTCTCTGTTGCTTCCCACTTGTATCTATCTCTTTCAGGCTGCACCTGCTCGTCCCACTTCAATTTTCGCAGCAACAGTTACCTAAAAATTTTTGGAAATTATTGGAAAGGTTTTAAAGCACTTAGGAATTTTTTAATCGGGTTTTAGTCTATCTGAAGCTCCCAAATTTAAAACTTCCAGGGGTTATAGTAGTCCTAGAAATATAGATTTTAGTACATCAAAGATTTTTCTGATATTATCTCAATCCTATAAATAATGTTTTAATTTAACCATTTGTTGGTAAATCTTTTTTTGTTATTAAGTATGAAAGGTAGAAAGAAATGGAGATTGATGTTAAAACAATTTTTCTGTTCTCACCAGCTAGATTCTTGAGAACACTTACGCCACAGCAAACTTTTCCGCATTTTCCGACGAGCTTAAACATTCCCGGCAGCATGTTTGCAACTGTTTCCCCAACAAATGCTTCAATTTGCATTTGACTTAATGCCCCATGATGCTGAATGATGTGACTGGAGATCGGCCACGCCCCCTATCGCCCCCTGCCGCCCCCATTCCCCACATACCACTATATATCGGTTAGCATGTTTAACGTGTATTCGAGGCCGTCAGCTGGTCAATGAGTGTCAGTGTCACGTTGTCACCCCCTCTCCATTTCCCGGCAGCAATCCGCTTTCCCATACTCTTCACTCCACTCGGAACTACGTGATGTGCATGGCCGATAAATATTTGCTATACTATATACTCAAATCGGGGGTGTCGGATATCTGTGTATATGCGTAAAAGTTTTGTGTGGGAAAAGCTTTAACTCGGGTTTAAGTTGGTTTTAAGTTGTAAGCATTTAGTTGACATTAACTGGGATTTGTATGCTCGAGGGGGAAGGAAACTTGACTGGAATTGTTTATCGCAGATGATAACGGGGCTAAATATGTCGTTGCCTGCAGCGAATCGGGATTAATAAGATAGATGGTATGTTTGTCAAAATGTTTAGGTGTAAATACCAATAATACAAGCCAATGATAGATGTATATTTTGAAGATAATAAGGTTTTTGATCTAAGATATGATAAGATTTTAATAGTTCCGCAACATATAACTAAAACTAGAATATAAGATATGTTAGGTTAGGAACTCATAATATTAAAAAAAAAATGTATAATTTAAGAAGTAGTAAACAAAAATGTGTTTCGAATGAATCAAAGTTCCTACAAAATATATATATGTAGTCCTAACAAGTAATTCCTATAATATTGACATATTACTGGGTAGTTACGAGAACAATTTTAAAGTGATCCGATCTAGAAAAGAATGACCATAAATAACAGTCATAAACCATAATTTGCACCACTTACTTTTTCAAGCAATGACAGCCTTTAATACATAATAATGATATGATGAATATTTTAAGCAATTAGTGTAAAAAGTATGGCGGGCAGCCACTCACCTTAATTCATATGCAGAACCCTGTTTTCAAAAGCTAATTACGTGGGTTCTAAAAGAGGAAGAGGGACTTTGGAGGGACTACCACCTGTGGTCCTTTATAAATATTATATTCATATGAGCGAAGCAACATAAAAAAAATTCCCCCAGCTTAACACCTTGCATGTGATGTTGTTTTTTTTCGTTCTTCGCGTACCTTAACCCAACTCCGGCTCCTAAAAATGACCCGACAACAATTCACATATCCCCAGGCCTTGGACCTTGTGCTGTGTCACCTTTTCAGGCGGGAAAACTGGAAGAGGGAAAAATACGTAAAAATTTAAAACAGATGCTCATTATAAATATCCATTAAAATTACATGGGCTTTAATCAAGGGGAGGACGCAGTCAGCCAGAGGGTTAAAGGAGATGCCGATGCCGATGCCATTTAACCCACCTCGTTCGTCCTTCAGCCCGTCCAGTCCACACCTCCTTTTACTTGGGTTTCTCTTTTGTGCTTTCGCTTTGGGCATTATTTGCATGTAGTCAAGTGTGGACCTTAACAGCAATTTCTGTTTGTCTCTTTGTGCCCTTATTTTGGGCCTGAAAGGGTTAAGCGCAGCTCCTCCAGCAACAACAAAAAGGGAGGCGTTAACCCAACAACTAAAAAAAAAAGGGGATATCGCGCCAAAAGTTGTTGGGCCTCCGGTTCCTAAAACCTCCGGTTCTTCCTCTTTCCATAACGCAACCAACATATGGACGGGTCGACATTTTATAGCCTCCGGATCGGTTTCATTTTTTTGGCAGACCGCAAAACCCTGAATGGAAAAAAAATAACAAAGAGTAGCTGAAAATCCTCCAATATCGAATCAAAGTCCTTAAAACCCTTTTTTTTCCTTCTCCCGGCTTTTAATAAAGTGTCGACATGTGTAATTTGTGAGGGGGTTTTGGGGAATTTTATGGGGGCCAAGTTGGCTGACCCCCAACCAATAATATTAATAAATTATGAGCAGCCATTTTTTTCAGTCGGCTTCTTTTGTGTTCTGTGGTCAGCAAAGGAAAATGTGTGATTCTCTTTTTTATTTTCGGTGAAGTTCGTGTCTGACTCTTTGACTCTTCTTTATTATAATTCTGGGTATTTCTGACCATTTGAACTCTTGACCTGAGTGGAAATTTGCTTGGCTTCTTCTTTTTTGCCGCTTCCTTATTGAATTCAAATTGTTGTTCTTGTCTGTCTGTGCTTAGGGTTTTTCAGCTTGTTTTGGCCTGAACGAAGAAAAACAGCAAGGAGCAGGACGAAGAGTTGACAGCCGGTCCTCGGGGACACCATCGTCCTGCCTATATCTTCATGTTCGAATCCGTCCTGAATCAACCCCCAGGATATTCGAACTCTCCGTCTCATTTTGCTGCCTGCTTGCTCTCTTTCCTGCTGTCTGTTGCTCTGTCTATTTTGACTTTAACAACGTCAGCAACACCCCCAAAAAAGGGAGCACAAGCAAACACATGCCGTCTATATGGCCAGAATCATCATTAACGCTGTCCGAGGGTTGTCTGAAAAGTCCTAAAAGGGGACTGATGTCGGGGGAGGAGGATGTCTGGATTCAAACCCTGATCTGAAGTACGTTCGAAAAAGTTTTGCAGCTCTAGGCGCACAGTGGAATTGGAATAGTTCTCAATAATGTAGTGGGAGGGATGTGATATGAGGGTGAAAACTACAAAGTAATTAGAAGTTTCTGTAGGGTATTATTTAAGGCCTAAGCATATGTATATAACAAATCCCAAAATATTGTGAAGTATATATACACTATATATCCCTAATTGTGCTACAACAGAGGTTATATTGTTAATACATAGTTTAATCATAATTCTGATAACGATTTTCTGCTATTTTCCAGTCTTTTTTATTACCCTTTGTTATAAACATAGTTCAAAACTAATGCAGCACATTTTCAACCCATTTCTGAACCCACTGTACCCATCACAAGACTTTGCCTGGGTTTCTGTTGTCTCATCTCTTGGAGTCGTAATAATTTGCAGCTTCCACCATCATCATCAACACGCCCCCAACTAAAACACGATGCGAGGGCCAGCTGGAAGGATTCCCTTAGCTCTGTCTAAACTCGTCCCCCTCCTACCCTTTGGCCTCTCATAACTCGCGACGGCATAAAATTTATCTATAATAAATTAAAAACTCCTTAAATGTTGGCAAAACTTGGTTTATGGCTCTGGTTCTTCTCCACACCGAAACCCTTGGCCATTCTTTATTCCTTGCCCACCTCTTTTTTGTAGTGGTTTATTTGTGCCTTCTGGCGAAAAGAATACAACTAAAACGAAATTTTCTATATTGTTTCGGTCTTGTAGTTGCCACTTTTCGACTACACAATGAAAAAAAAGGTTAAACTTCTAGAAAATATTTTAAAAACAAATTTTAGAAAAAAAGATTGCTATTTCTGCCTATTTTAAACAATATCTAAGAAATTTTTCAGGGTCTTATAAAGTTTCTATATCATAAAATTTAAATATCTTGGTATTTAGTGATATAGTGAAAAATAATATATATTTTTATATTAATCAAATCAAATCATGTAAAGCACCTTGGGCTGATTTTATTTTCTCTGTACCAGGCGAGATGTGGAATTCAAGGAGGAGGTAGGCGGATAAGGTGGACTATAGCCACTATAGTGACTCTTGCAGGGCAGTTTAGTCGCTGTCCGGTTCTTGTTTTTACTGTTTCCCCAGCTTTTAGCTGCTGCTGATGGTCGGATGCTCTCGCGGCCGGCATGAAAACTTATGTCGGCGGCCTTTGGGCGCAATTATTTATACATGCCTCATAAAAATCGCAAGACAATGGGACCCCGGTCTGGGATCCAGACCAAAAAATATATGTATGTATAAAAGGGACTAACAATGCAAGTCTCTCGACTCCTTTTGTTGTGGTCAGTGTTGCAACTAGTAGTTGTTGTTGCCGACTGCTTTGGGGGCATTTTATTCTTAAAGGTAAAAGTGGGGAGGTGGGGGCTACAATTACCCATAGAAGAGGCAGTCTGTTTGATTTTGGTTCGGTAATAAAGATAGATCGATGGATCGCTGGTCAGATCTTTTGACCAGTACCACAGGAAGCGATTTGAGATCGAGCCAAGATATAAAATGTTAAGTGGAACGAGCCTAATAAATGTTATGGTGATATGGAAAAGATGGAAAGATAAGAGTAACAATTTAATTATATTTCTCTGGTCAGAATAGTTTTTCTATCAGCTACAATATAGAATCTTAAAGCTCGTTAGATTTAAATTAATATCTTGAATAAACTCAAAAACACGGAACATTATACTTGACCAAAAATGGGAATGTATAATCTAATTCCATTTGCCATCTCAGCTTTATCCAGCCCCCAAAATAGGCCTCATTTTCTGATGCTGGCCAATTCGAGTCCCTCAAAATTAGTTCATTAAAATTTAAATTTTCAGCGCTTTTCTGGCTTAAAGCTGGCTTAAGAGCTTGAAGAATAATTTCAGATAAATGTGGCCGGGCCACCTAACTACAGGCAATTTAGAGGAGATTCTCCATTTGCTCAAGAACCCTCGGAACTGCTGCTTTATGTTATTGTTGTGGATCCGTTTCCTTATGCGCCCCAAATATGCGTAAATATTGCCCCAGTCAACAGTTCAGGGCGTTCCATCTCTTTCTGTCTGCACTTGCTTATCGCCAGCATCGATTCCCCGCCAAAAACTCTCCCCAAAAGCCAACCAGAAAAACGCAATTTGCGCTGCTAACCTAACGATGATTGCCAAAAACGTTGAAAAGGCAGGGGCTGCTGTGTTCAGGGGAGGATTTTAAATTTTTAATGGGAATTTGAAATAAAGCACAGACAGAGACAAGTCGCTGCGACAGGGCAGTCAACACTTTCGGGGGGAGTTTGCTCTTTGACAGAGAATCAGACGACTGCAGCGAGGCTTTGGTCCCCGGATCTCTCTGGATTTCTATGGTCCAAAGGGTCTTGCACTGGAAAAAATCTTTGAGTTATTTATTTTATTTTAATATATTTTTTTAGTCCATAATAATACAAATGTTTTTTGAGAGAGACATGTTCTGTCATTAGTTACTCATGCAATATCCCTTTTGGAAAACTTTTGGGCTTAGACAAACCTTTTAAATACAGTCAAAAATAATAACATATTTTATAGAAATTACTTACATTGTTTTGTTACATTTTTGGAAAACATTATTAGAAAACTCGTTTATAAGTGTATCTTTTTTGTTTTCGATGCAAGAAGGGGTTACAAAAAGTCTTCCTTCAGTCCAGGTCTCTCCTTTATCTCCAAGCTGTTTTTTGAGCTCACTTTGAGAGACTCTTTGTGGCGAAGCCATGCAACAATATTTTTCGTACAACTCCACCGCCCTTCCTTTATTTTGAAACGCCCTCGAGGTTTTGTTTGAGTGTGCTATGTGCGTGCGTGTTATGCTATCTAAAATTCAAATCTCTTGTGGTTTACAATGCGCCAGAACTCCAAACTCCACTCCATTTGTCCCGCTCACAGAACCACAGAGTGAATACCGAACTGGGGAATTGCCTCGGACTGTCTGCTTTTGGGTACAGTAGGGCTAGCTTACTGCTGATAATACAAATATAATCGGTAATACAAATATTAATATTAATTTTTAAACAAACCTATACTGCACATTGTTATTCGCAAACTAAAGTATCTCCCTACTTCTCTATATATTATATTTATTTAACATTATTTATTTAAACATTAGAAACAAATTTTTAAAAGATGTCGAAAATCTTCAGCTTTTTAAAATTGAATGCAAGATACATCCATTTTAACGAGGTCCTACTGTCCCGACTTTGTGTGCGTTTGCATTGTTGCCGCACTTCGTAATGCAATTGTTTCTGCGGGGGTTGAATTCGCCTCCGCTTCTTAGAGTTCAAGGTTGAGTTGGGTTTCGGATGAAGTTCGGCTTTCTCTACAGGGAAATCTCATTAAACTGCAGTTATTGTTTGAGTCCGGAGCTTGGACTTTGGATGTGCAGAGTTGTCAGCCCGATGAGATTTTTCGTATTCGAGGGTTGTCCTGCGAGATTGTGTCACCCTTAAGGCATATTTTCAAAATTGTGCTTCCAATTTTATGCTAATTTGGAGTTGTTCTACGAATTATTACCCATTTATAATGGAATTTATTTGTTTATGGAAGCATTTTATTGTTGTTAAAGGTTTGAATCTATTTATTGTTCTGAAGCATTTTATGAAGTAAGTAACAAGGACCTTGTGCCTGTTTGAATTGCGCCTTTATTGATAAGCCATTTAATCAATCATTTATCAATACCTCTGAAACTTAAGCTTACAATACATAAGTTCTTCCATTAATTTGTGTTCGCTTTATATAAGCCGCCTCCCATAATCCCCTTTAATTACAACGCTCAATCCAATTTGGGCACATTTAATTTAAGCCATATTAATTAATCGCTGCCTGCAAATGATTTTCCTTCTTTGAGGGCTTTCCCCTGACTTTTCCCCATGGATCCATTCACAATTCACTTATTCGCCACTGTTATTATTCAATTGCAGGATCTTCATGACTGCGGAGCCCCATGTCATGCGATGTTCTTCCCGGAAAGAGAAAGAACTGTTCTGCGATATTGGGTTGGATCCTGGGCAGCGGTCTGCGTTGCCAGCTGCTTGTTTACGGTAAGTGTTTACTTCCCCATTTATGTAATTTTTAAGTAAATTAAATTATTGGATACACCCATATATAATAAGAAGCAGATTTGTCCCAGTAATATCAACTTGTTGCTTTATGATTAAGGTTTAGAGAAGAAAAGGTTCCTTGGAGGGTAAGAAAACATAACATTCCCACATTTACTTATCCTTGACTGTCTGAGTGCTGCCATATTTTCCTTACAGCTGAAAGTAAACATCTTTCACGGGTGAATCCTGCTCCTTCAGCAAGTCCATTATTCTGGGGAGAGAAGAGCACTGTAGGATGCCAGGACGAAGGCATTGGCACTTTAGCAAATCCCACGCATTGACATATTACCTGTCAGCGCATATTTTTCAATAAACTTGGCAAAACATATGCACAAGCCATTCGCTATAAAAACCCCCAAGGCGTTCTTGGCAAGCAGGATACCTATGATGGAGTAGGGATGTGAAGGTTATAGGATATATATAGAGGAATAAAGGGATAAGAAAGCTCCACAGTTCGCCTTGGCATGTGGCATGTGTGAATGCGGCTTTGGGGGGTGTGGGGATGCACAAATGGCAGAACAAAAGTAAATTTCAAATATTATTAGAATTGCCCTTTGATATTTCGGAATGTCCTGGGCATGCCATGTCCTGTGCTCCCTTTGATTCGACTGTATTCGAATGCCTTCAGGATGGATGAGCCCTGAACTAATATTGGAAATAGTTCTTGCATTGTAATCCTTGCGATGCTGTGTGCCAGAAATCAAATTGGGAATGTGGCTACCGAGGAAGTAGAAATGGAAACGAACTTAAAAAGTTAAAGGTCACAGGTTTGTTGGTAAGGGGCATAACAAATATGACGAAAATAAGGGAGGGAGAAATAGATGGCCTACAGATTATTTATGGATGTTTGCAGTCAAGGTGTGAGTAAATAAAATGAATCAAATCTGTGAGACTCTATAAAAGATAAAATATAAAATATACGACCTGTACTGAAATTATTTTGTACGGCAGTTTTTATGCCCATCGATTTGATTGAAGTTTCAGCACTTACATTTATTTCCGACACCGTTTATCCCGCTTTACTCAATCGAATCCCATCATCATAAATCAATCAATTGACTTGCCTAATTATCTCATCTCCCTGGAACTATTCATCATGTGAGAGGTCCTGTGAGGGATGTTCTCCGCCAATGTCTCACTCCATTGGCTCCATCACTTTCACATATGGAAATCAACTTGTTAGTCAGGCATTTTCTCCCCAACGAAAAATGTGTTCGCCTTTTTTTGTACGCTTTGTTTACTTTGGCTCATATCCATCAAGTGAAAAAACAGACAAAATTTGAATAAAAAATCAATTTAGGTGCTCTGGACCGAGCACATGACAGGCACTAATCAACAGGAGCTACAAAAAAATGAATAAGATAACCATGCTTATAATTCCCAAGCAATCAAACGGGGGAGATAGAATAGAGTGGAGGACCCGAAAAAGCACATCTATCAAAACTGGAGAGGTCCTGACTGACTGGAACACACACACCCATCATAAAGTTGCGCTACATCCATCAGCAGCAGAGAAATAAAGGACCTTTTTTTTGGGATAGAAGGGGCGTTTCGGGGCCTTGGGGGTAAAAATTCACCCCTTGGGAACATTGTCACTCACATGGCGACATGTTTTGCATGCTGCCTCCACCGATTCTCTGCCCTCCGTGTGTGTGATAAATTTTTGTCATTGCATATAATTTGTCGCCCATTGTCAGTGCCAGATATTGCCCGCCCGCCTTTTGTGGGCGTGGCATATCAGTGCAACTCATAACATATAAAAACAGCAGAATAACACACAACAAATTCTATGCAAATTTCGAAATTGTTTTTCCAGGGCCAACGAAGAAGACTTTCATTTGCTGGCTCATTCTACTTACTTTTTACGATTATGATTATGTTGTCTGAGTGTTTTCCATCTCATTTTCATTTTCATTCGTTGGATTTTGCATTTTCCACGCATTCATCAGATTCAGTTCATGCAAATTTTGCCTCTGTGATTTGTTATTTAGTCGAGTGCAACATTTTCTCGATGATGATGACGATGATGATGGAAATTTTCCCATTTCATTACGTCAGTTTATTTTATAAAATTTTCTGATTGATTCCAATGTATGAAAATCATTAAACTGGAATTGATTGCATTTTCTGATTATTTTTAATTGAACTAGAAGGTGAGTGAAATATCTGGAAAATGTATCTGTCATTTATAGTGATTGTTTTAATTAAGGGCAGATTCTAAACATTTATTGAGAAATAATAAAATACTTTAAGGCTATAAGACATCATATTTAAACTGGTTTTCAAAGGGCTCTTTCCCTTTTAAGTTTGGCTTTAAAACCTTAACCCAAATAAGCCTCTATGAACCCTGGAAAATGTTTTTCCTCTAGCGCACACACATTAAATATTTGAATGGCTTTTTATTTCGCTTCCTCTTTTCCATTTGCCATTTTGCCCTGTTTATGTGCGGATGCGAATAGTGCTCAATACATCTCAATAAATTCCCCATGAAATGTGGGTTATGTTTGTTTGTTTGTTGATTTTAATAAACTTTCTCTTTCACTCCACATGTGTGTGGGGATGAAAAAAACTGCAATGACACAGAAATATGTCAATGAAAATGGCTTCAGCAAAAAAGAAAATGTGACACACCAGAGCATTAGAAAATTGCAGTTGATCCTTCGGTCTAGATGGGCATGGTAAAAAATATATATCTACAAATATGTGCTCACCGATGAATGTTTGCCTTTGCGCTCGAAAGGCTTCACATTTATCTGGATTTTGTTGTGACATTCAGGAGAGTTTTTGGTATTTAATAAATAAAGTGCTCAGCTAATTGATTGAAATGATGAAAATGTGTTAGGGAAAATATTGAAAAAGCAATGTCACAGATTGTAACAAAAATATTGTACTTAAAAATTTAAAAAGGCAATGTTTGTGGATGACAAATTGGTTTGAGAAGTAACTTTAAATAACCAAGTGATGAAAAGGCTGAGAATTTGTGGCCATTTCTCATACAAGATAACAAAATTTTTAATACCTGTAAGTTAAGGAACATAAACTTTAAGCCAAGTCAAAGTTACTGAAGGAAAGTAATCCCAACTTTTTCCCCCAACCAATTTGCTATGACAGTCCAACTTTTGCTAACCTGGGAAAACCTTTGGGGCTTTTCATTTCAAGTATCAAGCGAAATTATAAACAAGCACATTTTATTTCAATTTTCGCGAACTAAAACAAATATTTTTGCAGCCACAAAAACTTTTTGTTCATGCGACAGGTAAAATTGTCAGTGGAATTTCAGCAAAGGGAAACTTATGTGGGGAAAATGGGAAATGTGTAATGGGGGGGATTCTGTGTGTCACGTCAACTGTCAACAATCAACACCTTTTTCATTAAGCGCATTAGATGAGATGAGACAATGAGTGAGCTTTCCCCCCCCCCCCAACCGCCTTTTTTCTTGACATTTGTTTTCCAATGAAAAGCGAAAAGAGGAAATGACAGTGTGTGTTTGCTGAAAGAGCAAATAATCGTCTAGTCGTTGACTTTGATGACATTTTCTTAATTACAAGACCTTCGGTGAAGAACCCGAAAAGAGGGAAAATCAAGAGGCAGAAACTAAAAGTTCAGTGAGGCGCATATTTCGATAGTTGGGATTGGAGGTTGGAGATTGGTGCCTGGAGATGATATGAGCAAATATGACAGCTCATGGTGACTGCATTCGAAAACTCATCCCAAATCCGATCCCTTTCCCACATTTTCATTTTCTGACACATTTTTTTCGGTTGCTTGTTTTGACAGCTGGCTCATCCAACTTATTTTTCTCTATTATTAATAGTTATAAAATATGCACCAAATATTTAATCATTGTTATGCATAAAAAATACATTGAATGTCAAAAACAGCAAATATTAAAAATCGGCGCAAACATTTGCCGTAAAATTTATGCCGCAATCTCTGTCCAACCTGACTGAAATGTTTATGTTAATAGTTAGTTATTCTAATGGACGATCAACCCTCCGAAAAAAAAGCGAACAATTGTTGTTGTTTTCTTATGCAAATTTATACAATTTTTTTTTCAGTCTGTTAGTTGTGAGTTAAATCTAATTTATGCAAAATTCAAAAACTGGCAACCGCTGGCAGAGCTCTCAAAGCTTTTCTGTGGCTTTTAGTTTTCAACACTCCAGCGAAGAAGAGGGGGCGGTGCGGTTTTTTGGGGCGGTTAGGTGGGTGTGACCACTTTAGTTTTTGGGCTGATTTTAATGACCCGACTCCACGAAATTTATGAGCGCTAAAAATTGAAATTACTTTTTTTTTCATTGACCATGAAAGGCGCGGTGGCTCGAGTTAAATAATTTATTTCGAGCCGGTTGACGGAAATGTTTGGAAGAAGTTTAACTGCAGACGGTGGAAATGGAAAATGGGAAAGGCGTTTGAGAAAAGTTTTTTTGCTGGAAAAGTCACCTGGGGTTTTGTGGTAGAAGTTATATAAAGTTGGAGTTTTTGGCATTATATCAAATTGGAGAGGTTTTTAAAATGGTTTTGTTTGTCTGGTTGCTAATAGAATTGGAAATGGGGTAATTAAGCCACAGATATAACGATATTTAAATCATTTCGTAAAGGAAAATCAGTACGGTTATTAAAAGCACTAAATAATTACAAATTTTCCTGAAGAGTTCTTAGAAAAGTCTGAAAAGTTTTCGCCGAGATCCTATGTTTGAAGAGCTCTAATATTTCCATCTACGAGTGCCACTCAAACTAAGCTCTTCTCCAATGCGAATTTCCTTCGAATTTCGTGTGGGTGTTTCCCAAAGAAACGCTGCATGTTTTTCGCCAAGTTTGGAAAACTTCCGCCCCCGATGACGCATAATTTGTGGGCGTGTCGCAGGAAGGGAAGTCTGTGCTTGCCAAATGTTTCAACATTTGCAGCTTATTTCGTTTCATTTGTAGCTAGTCACACCTACAGAAATGTTCCCCCTTTTTTCACCCATCATGCGTGGAATAACAAATTGCTACGGGAAGCTGGAGGAGATGGGGTGGAAAGCGCCCATTTTCTTGTTGTTTCTGGCATAAATAAACAATTCAATTCAATTTCTCAGCTTGTTTCTTCTGCAGTGGAGCGTTGTCAACAAAAGGAGTTACAAACTGACTCACTTCCTATTCGCTTTTCTTCTCTTTACCGCCCTCACGAATATATTTTGCATTTAAATGAGGATGGAAAGATAGGGTGGGGCAGCGAAGACAATGCGTAGGTGGAAATTAGATGTAAGCTGGCTAAGAGAACTATAATTTCAAGGAGAGCCAGGGCTAAAAAAGATTTTCCTATGAAAAAGAAAAACACTGATGATAAAAATGGGCTTTAAAAATAAATAAGGTGTAGAAAAGATGCATATATTAGACTCTTGGATGATATTATATCGAAAATCGTATCATACGATAGTGTTCTTGAAATAAAATAATAAAAACATATACGGGACTATCCATATATTTTTAAATTTAAGTATTATTTATCTATGTTTTGATTGAATTTAATGATAGTACATTCTATGGGCTTATTATATTTATATTATTTATATTATCAAAACGGTTGAAGCTTTAAAGGAAAAACATTTAAATTATGAAATACCAGGTGACTATTATCTAGAATATTTTTTTCCAGTGCAGCTATGTGGTTCGTGAGGGAGACTGATGTTAGCCACGACTCAGAGCCGAGAAGTGCGTTCTGCATCTATGAATAATTCAGAGGTCTCGTCGTGGCAACAATAATACTCGGCACATTAATGCAATGCGAACAACTCAAACTCAAACGCAAACACGGCCCACACACACACAGATACTCACACGGACACACACACGCGAACGAGGACACCCACACACACACACACTCGACTTCCAGCTAACTGTTTCTCTCTGATAGTTTTGTAATGATCAAATTAAATGACTTTGCTTGGGTTCGGTCGGGTTTTCTGGTTCGGGGTTTCTGGTTTAGACAAAAGACTCCTTGGCCTGGCTTAGTGGGAATGATAATGAATTTATTTAAATGGCGCGTAATCAGACAGGCAACAGAGAAATTTAGAGAAGGATGGCGAAGTTTAATGTGTGAGTTTGCGGTTGGGGGAAGGGCAGGGAAAACAGTATCCCTCTGTGTGTCTTTGGGTGGATTGTAATTGCTTTTAAAGCTTTGAGGAATTGTCAACCATTATGTTGGCCTTATCTCGGGTTTTATCTCTGTCTATCCATTCCCATTTGGCCCTCTGCCAAACCGGAAGTTTTGTCCGTCTCAGAGAAACCCTAGATTGGTTGCTGGTTAGCCAAACTGGCAATTGTTGGTAATATGAGTTAATATGTTCAAGGTCTCAATTAAGGCAATTGAGTTAGTATTGATGATAATTGGATGCCATTGATATCTTTCAATTTATATTAATATCTGCAAAGGACAACGTTACGTATGAGTAATATTCGTGAAACGATTAATATATCTTTAACAACAACAGATATCTTTGAATCTAAATTATTCAAATAAAAATATGATTGTTTTTAATTAACCATTAAATCATTCTTAATATTAGGGAGAGGACAGGATTCATTTCACCTTCTCAGAAAAAAATATTTTAAAGTGATTAAAGTTCTTGAGCTTTATTTAGCATTTGTCTTAGCTTTCGGTCCAAAAGCAAAATTCCAATTAAGGACATCTCAGCCATATTCATTAAGGCCAACTGGCCAAGGGAAAGAAACCTTGCGAATTAAATGGGTCTCGGCTTTTGGAGTAAATGGCACAACAATCACAATCAGCTAATGTGTAGAGCCTAATGACCAAAAGGCGCTGCGAAGAGGATCCCTAATAGGTTCTCCACTGCTTTAATATACCCGCACTCATATAAACACTAATGCATTTTTAAGGGAACATCAAAGCATTTCTTGGGTTAATTAAGGCGAACCTAATTAAATCTAAATTTATATTTAATATCCATTCTCCCCGTTCTGTGACTCGTTGCAGGTGCTCACCTTCCTGATTGACTCGTCGCGTTTTCGTTACCCGGAGAGGGCCATCGTATTCCTGGCCGTCTGCTACCTGGTGGTTGGATGCGCCTACGTGGCGGGCTTGGGGGCTGGAGATTCCGTGTCGTGCCGCGAACCATTTCCGCCGCCCGTCAAGCTCGGCCGCCTGCAGATGATGTCCACCATCACCCAGGTGAGATGCAACCCAGCAGCAGCACCTCTGCAGTGCCTCTGCTTCTGCCTGGAAAACCAGTCCTCACCCATTTTTAATGCCTCCGAAGAGGTCACTTTTATTTGCTGGAGCTGGACAGATGGAGAAATAATCATTTCTTACAAACAGCTCTTACTTGTATCAAATTTTAATGTTCACAAACCGAATCATTTCATATGCTTCTGTTAAAAAAAAGTACATACAGGTTATTTAGGATTTTGAAAGGCCAATTATTATATACCATAAAAATGATTCTTTCTATGGACATAACCAACATTAAAAATAGTATTTTAAAACTAAAAATGATTACATTTTAGGTTTATTGTAAAATTCATACCTAAATTCTACGTTCAATAAAACACGTCAACACACATTGATTTAATTCCGAATCGAATATTTTTTTTATTCTTAATTTTTAAAATTATTTTTAATACATTTTACCTTCTCCTTACTAGGACTAAAACCTACTTTAAACATTCGGATGAGAGAAAGGCACTTACATTTAATATTAACTTTTATTATATACTTTTCCTCATGTACCTTGCCAGCAAGGGTATTGAAAACTTCGCCCTCCCTGTCTGGCCTTAAATTAATTGTGATTTTATTGACCTTATTTTCATTGCTTTCCCGACAGGGCCACCGGCAAACCACGTCCTGCACGGTTTTATTCATGGCACTCTACTTCTGCTGCATGGCGGCCTTCGCGTGGTGGTCGTGTCTGGCATTCGCCTGGTTTTTGGCCGCCGGCCTCAAATGGGGCCACGAGGCCATTGAGAACAAGTCGCACTTATTCCACCTGGTCGCCTGGGCGGTGCCCGCCCTCCAGACCATCTCCGTGCTGGCCCTGGCCAAAGTTGAAGGTAAGTCGGCTTGAGATCCAGCCAGGATTATTATCGATTAGCCACCAATGCGACCTTGATCCGTTGGCGCATTAATCTCCCAAAGTCCACATCAATTTCTATCACACACTCCGGCCAAAACCCAACTCAACCGTCGCTGTTGCGGTTTGGGCAATTTCAACGCGTAAGACGAAACCGTCATTAGACATCATTTGCGGCATTAACTGTATCTATTTCTCGTGGCTATGGACTGGTTGCTATCAGCCAGAAAGAGCTACAAAGAACTTAGGAAAACCAACAAAAAATTAAAGATTAAAAAGGTGCAACAGTGGGCTTATGTAATATGGAAAGTTCCAAAAATATTGGAAGCAAAAAAAAACGCTCAAAAATATTATTTAAAAAAAATTATTTAGTTACTATAGGTCTTAAAAGAAATTTTTTCTAAGCCCTAATTCTTAATGTTTGAAAACTAAACAATTTATAGAAATTATTTTACTCTTTGGTTTTTCAATTTTAATTTTATCTTGAAAGTCAAACTGTTGATCCTATCTTAGTTCTAACAATATTTTTAGGGTTCTTCTTACTATAAAAATCTTAGCAAGTAAACCCTTCAAAGGTAAAAGTTGATAATTTTATAAAAGAATTTTTTTATTATTCTTTTTTCCCTATTCTTGACAATTCCGAACCACTGTAAGTATGCGTGTGCCGCCGGCTCTCAGTCATTTTGTGGTTCATTTGAGAATGGGGTCTTGGGCTGGGCTCGGTGGTTATTTGGGTCTGGATACTGAGATACTTTCGGAGGCTTCTAATACGGCTGTCCGCGATTTCTAAACAATTTAATGACCTACGTGGTCGCGGGCAGACACGAAATAAATCTTGACGACCAACCAAAATGTAAAATGCGGAGGGTAAAAAAGAGGAGAGCCTGAAAACGGTCACGTTAAAGTGCCGTAAAAATTTGTGGACTCCAGATGAGTTCCCTGTTTTTTTTTTTTTATTCGGGGCCCCGAGTCAAAGAACAAGACCAAAACTAATTCGCTTAACGCGCTGCCTCTAAGCCAACTTAGAGGCCTTTGCGTTGTGGCCCATTCTCGGGCTCATTTCACATTTTTGGGCTTAATTAGATTGCGGCTTAATGACTCAATTGTGTTTGCCGGCCAAGCTCCTGTTTGCCGTCTCTCTCATCCAGCCAGCTATGCCTCTCTTTCTATAACCCCGACAATTTCCAATATGACCAGACGGTAGTAATTAAATACAGCAGCACATGATTATGGCTTGTTAGGCAAATCGAATGAAAGTCATAGACAATTTGGAGGGGGGCTGTCGAGTGGGAGGGAGAGCATCCCTGTTGATGGGCACTTATAGACCCAGCATTAACTGGGTCTACTTAATGCTCCGATTACGTAATTGGGGGGAGTGAGTGGGGTTAGGTGCCAGCTTAACACTGGATTAGAGCTGCATTGTGGTAAACGGGGCTGCGAATCAGCACTGGCAAATGTCAGTTCACAATTGAAGGGATTTTCTAGGTCAATAAACCCGAAGATTTAATCCGTTCACTATATGAACATCTGTAAGTTAAGAGTGGTCATACATTGATTGCTTATATGCATTGGATGTAATATAATACTAGAAAATTAATGAATAGCTATTGAAATATTTTAAATATTGCGTTTATTTATATCCTTAAACTCTAGAAATCAAGAAAAATACATCTTTCTCTATAGAGATTTTCTTATTAATCTGTTGATTAAGCTTCAAATTAAATGCAAACCCATTTTTCAAATGTACATTTCATTCACCGTTCATCTCTTTAAATCTCAATTTTCACATCGGACTTCCCCTTCCTAACAATTTCCCAGCGATGAGCAATTTTTCAATTGCTTAACAAATATAATCAAAATTTTTCACTCTAGCCTAAGCGCACACAGACACTCGAGGGGCACTCGCTAATGCATGCAAAATGCCAAAAGCCATAAAAAACATATTTTCCCCTCATCGCATCTTATATAAAAACATTAAAGTCCCAGGCTAGGGGAAAACGATTTATGGGAAAAGTCTTCGAAAAAAAAATTAAAATAAAATGATGACTTAATGCACTACAAGCGACCAGCGAAAATCGCTGTTGTTGTAAAGGGGCACTCCTTGAGATGCTGCGCCAAGAAAATAACAGTAAATGGATAGGAACAGGCGCAGCCGGTTCATACACTGAAAAAATAATGTTAAAATGTTTAAAAATCGATAAAAAAAAATTTTGAGTCTATACAGGGCTTTGATTTGGCTGAAGATCTATCCCTTACTTGATTTCAGTGATACTTAACCAGTAAAGTTACCTTTTAACGGCTTTAAATGTATTTAAACGCTAGCAAAATGTAAGTTTTCTTCTTTTGAATCCTCTTGTTTTCTTCCAGTGCAGCAGGCCCATTCAGAAACCATTCAACGGCAATTAATGTTAAATTTAAAAACACATTATTTTAATGTGTCGTCAGTCGGAGTACGCCGGAGTAAGAGGGATAGGATAGGACAGTTGTTGCTTGGGCGTTGATGATGGCGGTAGACATCTACAACAAAAATATACCAACATCGACTGCTTTTGGGTAAACAGTGTCTGAAACTCTCGACGCGGGAAGCTTGGAAGCTTTGGCCACCGGCTACGTGCATTGAATCCGTAATTTGCGCACGTTCGTTGCAAACATTGAATAATGCTCACAGAGAGATATATACCCCCCTGAAAATCCCTCCGCCCCGTGGCACTCCCCTTTAAACACTTCTGGCCAAGTAAATATAGCAGGCTGGATCCAGAGTGTGGGGGCCAAAAGGGGAAGTTAACAATTTGTATTGACTCCACAACGCGTTGGCAGCTCATTTGATGGATTTCCCCTTCTCAGACAGACAGGAATTCAGGGGGCGAGTACTGGGTTGGCCTATGAATCACCTGTACCTGTCCACCTGGAAATGTCCAGTTCCGTAGGGATTCCATTTGCTTTGTGCTCCGAATATTAAACGAACGAAATTGGTCTGCATTTCGGTTTTTGGTCCACAGACATATGGACTTCAACACATTTTTTAGAAATTCCCAAAGCCTAGAAATATGCACATGCATTTAAAGTTAAAGCTTGTTTTTAAAATAAAACTTAAAACTCAATAATAATATAGCACCACAAATAGCTTTTAGATTAAGTTGCCCATTCTTTTAGGCACTCGAAAATCTTAAGTATACCCCTAAATAATAAACCAACCCAAAGGCAACAATTTGCCTTACTTGTCTAGAATTTATTACCATTTTGTAGACACGCTCAACAATTATTTTTCATTTATAAGAACGTTAAAAAAACGAACGAAAGAACGAAGAAAATATGCAAATTAACAGAAACCGAAAGAGACGCAGAGCACAGGAAAATTAACAATTTGTTGCGCTTTTGCGAAATTATATGCCTGGCAGTCGTAAGTCCGTCGAGGAGACTTCTCCGCTCGCCTTTTTCTTTTCTTCATTTGTCAAGTTATTAAAGAGCAAAGTGGAGTGGAGTAGGGGTTTTGGAGGGGTAGAACTAAATTAACATAATTTATCCAAGGCGGGATGCTTTTTTGCTTACTAGGGAGAGAGCTTCAAACAGAGATGAACTGGGGTACAGTGGATATTCCAAATTCTAAAAGAACTGCATGGAATAATATGTGATAAAAATAATTTTTGGATATAACAAGAAGAAGAATCTTAAAAGAGTTCTACAAAATATGTTCAAATTGGTAAACGCTTGGTAAAGCCTTAAAATTCTAAGGACAAAGTTACAAACATAAAAATAAATAGAATTTTTTTTTGGAAAAACAGCTTTTAAAAGTAAACATTCGTAATAAAATGGGGTATAAATAAATGCAATTTAAGGATATATTTATTTTATTAATACCACATAAGATTTTATAAAAATGTAATACTATTAGCACCCACTGTAGCCCTTTTAAAGGGAGCCTCTGAAGAAATGTAAGCAATCGAGAGCCACTTATCGAATGGCATAAAAATACTGGCGTATGAATGATTTATGAAACAGAGTGGTTTTAGAGTAAGAGTGGAAGAACGTAATGCTTTCACTGGGGGGAAATGCATTTTGAAATGCATTTGGTCAGTTAGGTGGTCCGTGAAAGTCAGCTGAAAATGTTATGCAAGTGCAGGCGGAACTCAAGGATCATAGAACAAAAGTTGGCTTGCTCTTTGACCTATCTCCCTCGTCCCCCGTCTCTTTCTTCTCTGCACCCACCCATCTCTTTCACTCCTCCCCAGTGCCCCCTGCATAATCAAATAATGCGCTTTGGCATTGCAGTTTCCATGGCAATCGTGCCGAACATAACCCACACAGAAATGAAATGAAATGAACGGCGCAGAATTAGAGTGAGTAGCTGGCTGGCAAATGAAATGCTAAAGTCGATTCACGGAATGGAGCACTTTTCTCGCATGCGAGTCACATAAACGAGCGGAGACTCTGAGAAGTAGAAAGAGATGGCGCTTTAGTATGCGACTGAGACGGCAAGTATGCAGCTCTGGGGACAAAAACTTTGCCTGCAAAGAATCCACAAACACTGGGAATCGATAAATTAAACACAAGTTTTGAAAAGACCGATACCCTGTGGACCAAATACGGGTGATCTTGGTTCAAAAAGTTATAAGCAGATTCAGTTTTCATTAAGTTTGAAAAAAGTTTCTTAAGTGGCCTTATTTATGCTCATAAATATTATGCAAATTTTATTTTTAGGTATAGAAAAGATTTTTTTTCTTTAGGTATTTTATTGAAATTGATTAAACATTAAAAATTAAAATCTAAAACCCTATTGTTTTTTGTTTTAACGCATAAAAACGCATAACGCGATTATCCCACGGTCTATAAAATTCCTCTTTATTAATGGGAAAACAAATGCAAAATGTTGATTCGTGTTGGCTGTCTATAACCGATAACTCCCAAGATTATATACCCCTTGAAATGATTGAAAGTCAATCCATATGAAGAAGCCACAATGCAGTTGACCGCAGCAACAGCAACAGCAACAGCAGCAACACCAACGGCAGCAACATCGACAACAGCAGCAACATGCAGCATAGCAACACGAACAATGTGCGTTGAATGGCATGTGGCAAAAGTTATGGAGACTTTGGCGCGTAAAACCGGTAGCTAAAATGGCCGAAACGAACAGGGGTGGGGAAAAGGGGGTTTTGGCAAGAAATGGGGTTCACAGACGCGATGAAGACAACGGCAAAAAGCGTGAAACGTGTGCGTGAGTCGCAGTAGCAACAGCAGAAACAACAGAAACAACAGCCACTGATACGCAGTTTGAGATACCATACCGCGATGTTGTTGCTACATTGGCAACACGACTACAAGTTGCTATTACCCTGGCCATAACCAAACGGCAAACGGCATCGGGCCTGGTCCTCAACTTCACTTGCTATTGCTGCTCGTTGTCATGGCTACTGAAATGGCATGGCAAAAGCTCTCAGAAATCGCGGGAAAGGCGAGACAGGTGGGGTGATAGCCTTTCTCTGGCATCCGTTTGATTACATTTACAATTTGAGCAATATGTAATACCCTACCAAAGCTTATGCAAGGTGCAAGGTAGTTGCCCAACAAATATATTCTTTCAGAAGGTATTTAAATTTAAGACTAAAAAAATTATTATAGGTAGTTCAACCAAAAATGTAAATGTAAATCTTTAACCTCTACTGAAAAACGCATATCTCTTATTTTAATATTCCTATGAAAGTATTTTTATGTTTATACTTTTTCTATAAAAATATATTTTTTATATAATCTTTCTTTAAGGATGGAAATGTATAAATAAACAGAACTCCATTGGGTTTATAAAAATTACAAAAGGTATCAAGAATTGGAAACTCATTGTGCTCATTGTTATAATATCAGAAAATACTTAAAGGCATTATGTGATTTTTTGGCTATGCCTAAGCAATGATAAATATGAAAACCTTTGTATATGGGTACAAATATGTGTAATATAGAGTATGACAATTGCGACATTTAAGCCAAACAATTCAGCAGGCCAAGGTTTCACTTTTTTTTCTATGCGCATCTGTGCGGCTTCTGTTTCTTTTACCCACACTCGGAGATTATTTGTTTGATTTCATTTTTATATTTTGTTTATATATGTAAGCTTTTGGCATCATTCAACTTAGCGGGGGCCAGTACGTGCTCCATTTGGCTAATGTCATTTTTATGAGTTTTTATTCCGTTTTGTGCCATAATTTGATTGTCATGTCTGACACTTTTTTTCATGGATTTTCCTATTAAATGATTGGTCAGCAAATTGTTTGCCCAAAAACCATAAGCGAGATAATTCTTTAAGTATCAGGCCTGGCGGCCAGAGTTTGAAATAATTTTACGTATAATTATATAGAACTCGTAACGGCTCTGATCATTATAAAGTCATAAAGCTTTTGTCGGCTCCGGTGGTCCCGCGTGCCCACTAATTTGCGGCAATTAAATTCATTAATTCAAATTAATATGATTCGAAAAACATTAAAGACAAGTTAGGAATCTTGTTGCCTGAGGGCGAAAAAGCAAAGAGAGAGAACTGTGAAGCGGGCCAATGACCAGAAGGGAACAATGGAAACCGTACAAAATGAGCAGGCTAAGTGTGAAGACGGCCAAGTTAATGAATCTACAAAAAGCAGCTGCCGGCAAAAAAATAAAGTGGTTCTACAAAAAAAAAATGTTGAAAATTTAAACAGGAAACTGTGCAAAATAATCTATTGAACAAAAGGGAATATTCTTCCTTTCATATCATTATTTACACATTTCTTTGTTTAACAGATGTTACAGATATATTGAAAATCATTTCCATTCATTTACTTTTTCTATGTTTTGATTTTCTGAAATCTATTTAAAGCTTTACATTTTTCCATTAAAATGGCTGTTAAAAATAACAGATGAAAAAAAAGGTAATCTAAACTGTGTGAGATTTTTTTCAAATTGATATTAAAATCAATACTAAAAAAAGCTATAAACAACATCAGTTGATTTTCAATAGCGTTAGCATTAAATTAAAGATTATGTATCCCAGGAACACCCCAAAATGTTGATGACTTTTCATCGATCTGCTGCAGTTAAGAAAGTCTGAAACTGTTTTACCTCCGGCAAATTGATGCGATGTAGATACAAAAACCAGCCGTATGCCCCATATACACCCAGTAAAATATCCTACCCCATGGGTGGCATCCTGCTGGTCTGTTTATTTCTAATATCCTGCCAGTTGCCTTTTTTTGGGGGGAGTGAGGGAGGGTTGAATGGGCGGGAAAAGCGACAATAAACACGCCCACACGAAATTTGCGGGCGAAATTGTCTTTTGCGGCTGCCATAAAGCGCAGCCGATGTCGATGTCATTAAAATCTCTTTTCGGCACGAAGTTTCGCACGCCGCCATATCGATGGGATATCCCTCAGCCAGGGGGCAATTCAAATGCTTCCTGCGGTGCTTGCCAACACCTTTGACCTGCTGGGTTAACGCCACGATTTTCCCCCGAATTTCTCCCTTTTGTCTAATTTGATAAGCGAGAGGAAGATTTCTTTTGGCGTGTAAATTGCTTTTTCTGGGTTTTTTATTTGGGGCTCTTCCTTTTTTGTTTGGTTGGCGTGGGTTAAAGTGCTCAAATCGCTGGCGGGCAAAAAAAGATTTCCGTTTCCAGCCCCTTTGATTTCACACGATTTCAATTGTGCCCCAGCAAAAGTTTTCTTAATTACGTTCACTCATAATTTTTTTGGGGTATTTTCAGGAACGCTTTTTTGTTTTCTTGTCGAGTGCAGAGAACTTTCGCTTAACCCCACAGCGGTCCCGCACAATTTATTGGCACAACTTCAAAAAAGTTTTCCACATTTTTGGTTTTTTATATTCCTCTTATTTTTTTTGCTTTTGTTCTAGGCCAACACCTTTAACATGTTTTTGGCAGCCCCCGAAACTAAAAAAAAAGTCCCAAAAGTTTCTCACTCCATCATTGCCCCTCTCCCTCACTCTCTCTCTACCCATCTCTTTCTTTCCCACAGCCAGCATGACACGTTGAATAGTTTTCGCAGTTTTTTTGTTTGTTCATGTGCCAGGTGCAAGGTAATGGGTTAATTAGCCCCGTGCCTGTGGACCACCAAGGGTTAATTAAGTGGCATGAAATTCGGAAGAAAAAATCCGTTACCAAATTGATTATAGCAATAAAAATTAAAAGAGTAAAACAATCTTAATTGAAAATGGGTCACGGAAGATGAAAGTGGGTTTTGCATGGGTGAGTTAGGGATCAAAAGTAATTGTGATTCGGGTGCAAGTGAAGGGTTTGTAAAGAGATTACTTTGATTTCCGGTTCAAAGAGAAGTCACTTTCAGGTTATAAGGATTCCTTTAAAATCTAAGATATAAGAATTAACACTTTAATTTTTAAAAATAAGTTTTTTAGACTATTAACACTTAAAAGATATTTTTATTATAGATACAATAATGAATTAAAGTAACAGTTTTCAGATTAAGTTGTTTCCAAAGTGTCTACCCCCTGGGATAATATTTACTTAAGGGTGACTTTCGATCGGTCAATTTATACATCAAATGGTTGGCCTCCCCTTAAGTTTCAATTACTTGAAGTACAATAACTCAATTCAAGTTGCTGGACCCAAAAGATGACTAAGCCTCACACGCTCAAATAGATTCAAAGAAAATATCTAAGTAACCCCAAACTTAGAAAATATCATCCCTTAAAAATCTCAAGTTCCCTTTCCAATATTTACTTTATAAAGCTTACAAATTCGTGCAAAAAATATTTTCAAGGGAGCCGCAGAATGCATTAGATATGTTTGAAAGGAAGGAAAAACATAAAACCGAAACACAAAGGAACTAACAAGCGGTACCACCCACTCCAACCCGCCAGCAAGCTCTTCTAAGTGATTTCAACCCGGAAATGCCCATAAATCGATTGGATCTTGGGAGAATGGGGGGAAAGTTGGGTTGTCTGTGCGTTTTCCCACACTGAAAAATAAATTTTATTTGAAATCAAAATTGCAAAGGAAAACAAATAAGGGAAGAAACTAAATAGTTTAAAAAATATATTATATAGAGATTGTATTCCTTACTAGAATTTTCTTTAAGGTTTTTTTAAACAGGTTTATTAGTTTGGGAAAATTATTGTATCAATGTTAGTAGCTAAATATATAGAAGGGCAGTTTATTTGACCCACACCAGAAATTTTAAGTTTTTGAAAATTGTAAAGTACATATTATTTTCCTCTGTGTATGGGTTTCTTTGGCTGCGGATGCATCAGACTTTATGGGCTAAATGAATGAATTGAAATGGGCGTGGACGAGTGTGTGTGGCTTGTATCGACTTGTGGCACACTTGTCTGGATTTTCCACCGCCATCGCCCCCAATCCCCTTTGGAAAACACCCCCTCATGTGGGTTACAATGCAAATAAAAGTTCATTAGCTCATCAAGCTCAGGCCAAGGCGCTTAAAAAAAACTGTTGTAACCAAGGCCTTTGTTATATTCCCCGGTCTGTCCCACTTTGTGTTGCGAATTCTGCCCCTTTTATGGTCAACGGCCCCTTTCTGGCGCTTAGGATTGTGGGTGGCTGGCGGTGAAGTCGCCTGGCCGGAAATGCCACATCCGTGTACAAGTCCATAAAGTCAATAAAAGAAAAAATTTTAGAAAAAAGCAAAGGAAATTTTGAGAGCCAAAGGGGAAATGAATTAAGAATAAGGAATGATTTTCCAACTTCTGTTTCCCCACATTTATGATATGGATGTCCGGTTGGGGGTCCACAGATTTCAACTCTTCGATCGTAAAATCTCTTTAAGTTATGAGACTTTTATGACCGATAACTATCAACGGATTAAAATACGACATGAGTTTACGACATCATGTTGTAAGCTTTATTAAATATAAAACCAGCATTAGCCATAAAATCTATGGGTGGCTTATCCATGACAACTGCTGAAAGAATATCCCCCGGAATTAATTGAAAATGTCACCGATCCTAGGCAATTATCGTAAATTATGCACACGCTCCCAAATCCAAATATTATTATTATTTTTATAACGTGCGTAGGCAAAACAAAAATCAAATATTTCCAACCACCCTCGAAAATTTTGATGTCGTCTTTAGGGTGAGTTTCGCATAATGAAATGTCAACAAATGTGGATGAGAAATGGGAAGTTGCCAGATGAACAATCTAGGGCTAGGACATGTCCTTTGTTTCAGCGGTGGTTGCTCGACTTTCCCCGAGTCTTTGAAGTTGACTTGCGGAAATTGAAAACTTAATTGGCAGAGCTGTCACAGAGTTGTGTTGTGATTCCAAGGAAACGAAAAAGAGAACAGGGAAAGGGGCGATTTTATTAGAATTATTAAAGATTAAAAGGTCCCATAACGATTTAATAAATAATAGAATTTTAATAATTTCTAAAAAAAAATTCTTATTTCTATGTATTATTTCTACCTGCATCTGAAATTCAAAAACCTTGCTGTCCTCATTAAACAAAAATATCTCTTGCTGAACTGGATCCCATAAAGACTGTATCTCCTGACTAGAATCTCCATGTGTGACTCACGAACAGACATAACAAATAAATCCCCCAGAAAATCAAAGCCAGCCAAATCCCGTAAATCGCAAATTTTCTATGCCGTTTGCAGACTCAGATGTGGTAAAAAGGAACCAAAGCAACCCCAGACGAGAGAATATATATGTATATATGAAGCGAAACCATAAAAAATGCAACAGACCATAATAATTTCAACGTTTATTTTTTCGAACATTTTCTGCTTTTGTCGCAATCTTCCACAGGATCCAACCGCACCAATTTCCCCTTTGGTCCATCGAATTCAGGGTCTGACTATGCAAAAATGCAGCAGCCAAAAAGCACATAAAATTATTATGTGACGAGGAACGTGGGGAGTGAAAATCGGTGGGTCGTGGGTCGTGGGGAAAATGCGGAGGGACAATGCTCAAAGGCATTTCGGACTCGGCCAAAAATCAGACTCAGCATGTGCGCACAAAGCTCAAATAAACTCAAGTTGTTGACAAAGGGGTTAAAGGCCATAATTGTGGCCGTCGGCGGAGGGGGGCCAATAGGAAAGGGGTTGGCCCCAACCCTTCTCCAGGGGGAACCTCCCGAACGTGCCAGACTGAAAGTGGAATTTTCATTGGATGTGTAAACAAAACCAGCGGGGGAAAATGAGCCAGATGAGCTAGTCGGAAAAGCTTTCCTGGCGGTGCCACTAAAGTGATTTTTCTAAAGGGATGCTCTCATCTTTTATGACAAAAATTTGTTCACAAAATTTAATTATGTAATAAAAATTTTAAAATAAATATTTTGATGAATACATTTCAGTAATAATAGACATCTTTAAAAAATACATTATCAAACACTTTTAAGAACCGTATACATTCTGATATTATTGGGTTGTACCTAGTAAAGGTTCTTAAGTTGTGTTGTTCAAAAAAAAGTTATAATTATTTGATAAGATTTCGTAACTAAATTGAATTAAATTGTCCAAATTTTCCCAATTATTTTGTCAAACTTTTATTCACTTTGGCAAACATCCGTTCTTGTTTTTCGTTTTTCTTATATTCTTTTTAAATTGCCTTACTGTCTTTGCTCCCTTTCTTATCTCCACGAAAAGATTTCAAAGCTAATAAAATGTATTATCAAACTTTTGCAGAAGTTCTCTGAAAAGCAACTCCATAAAATCAAATTTATGTATTACCTGGAATGCCCCCATCCATTTTTCTTGCCCCCACTTTCCAGCTTCTTTTTCACTCATTTCCTATATCGTTTTTACTCCCCCAACTGCAGGAGGGTAAAACCTCTGGTCGCACTTTAAATAAGCATTAAATTGATACAGCAGAAAGTTGTTTCCGTCTCTTTCCCCTATTTCTCTCCCTGTCTCCTTCTCTCAAGACGCACTCCAGACACATTCTAATCGCTTTATAACTTCTAACGCAGTTTATCAGACCCGTACCGCAGCTCACAACCCCTCATCCCTTAATTCCACCACCCACAGAAGGCATCCTTACCATACCACTAAAAAGGCTCAAAGGCAAAAGTTATTGTCACGCACTAAAGTCGCTTTCATGTGGAGTTGTGTGGTGCACTGAGAAAAATTATCACCGTAACAGAAACTTGTTGTTAAAAAATATTATTGACTTTTTCTATCTTATCGGAGTGATTGATATAACCTATTAGTTATGTCATGTACACCAGCGGTCAGATATATAGATGCATGATGTATTTCATAGGGGTTACATTTTAATACAACTATCATCCGTAAAAAATAGTAGTATGTAGCTTCAGCAACCAGAAATATTTGATTATATGATGAAATCTTAAACTAATTTATTAAATTAGGAAATCTCTATAATATATGTATTCTACTGATATCTATTTCTTGCAAAATCCTCACCCCCAATAAATAAGTCATTCTACATGACATAGATAAGATTAATAAACAATGAAACGACTATCGATGAACAATTTTGATAAGAAACGATATCGGAATGTTTTTGTTTTTCACTGTGCAATTTTTATATTGGAATGGGTGAAACGGTGGATATGCAGACCCCAAACCATCAAGCCAATCCCCATGCAAAAGCTCTCTGGTTACTGCCTTCTTGCTCGCACTGTCTCTGGGGTTTTCTTGGGTGTCTTTCGTGTTGGTTTTTCTCGCTTTTCTTCTTTGGCACTTTACTTTTCCTTTTTTTTTGGGAACTACGTCTAGCAAACAAGGCGGAAATTATTGTCGGCGGCTTCTTTTTTTTAGTTTTTTTTTTACTTTTTCAGCCATCTTTTTGCATCTCCAATATTTTTTGCAATGTCAAATTTTTATTGTGTCTCAGGAATACTTTTATTTTTCTTATTTTCGCTTTTACTGTGATTGCATTGGCTATGAATGGAAAAAGTAAAGTACCCCAAAAGTTTGAATTGAATGAGTAATTCATTGTATAGATTGCACACAAATGTGGCTATCTTTATAGCCCTATTTGAGCATTAGCAAGGAAATCGAAGTGAATCCCCAGTGAGTCAGTCGAAAACACACCCCTTCCGATAAGATAATACCGCAAAAAACAATACTATCTGAAGAGCCAAGCTAGTCCAGTAAAAATAGTATATAAATTGGTCATATCTGAGGATTGGAAATTAGTTCGCATTCAATAAGCAACGAGAGCAGTTCTCGAACGGAATATATCAGTTTCGAAAGGATTTTAAAAGTACCTACAACATGCCGCCGCCACACCACGAAGATCGTCTGTTCGGAATCCACTTTGGACTTAATTTGGGAGGTGGTGGTCACCATCATCACCACCACCACCCACCGCCGCCTCCGCCGCCGATGCACCACCACCACCACCACGGACCACCGCACCACCACGGACCTCCGCCGCACCACCACCATCACTATGGACCTCCTCCGCCGCCCCACCACGATCATCATCATCATCACCACGGCGGCCACTTTGACCATCATCATGGTCCACCTCACGGTCACCATCATCATCACTGGTAGATCAGTGTTGGAAAAGGGCTTCTAAAGTCAGAAACCTCTAATGACAATCCTCTAGACAAGGAAGAAGGATTGTGAACATATTTATTTATTACCGAATTTAATTTATAACTTATATCAAAAAAATACAAAATACTTAAAATAAAAAAAAAAACATTAAAATACACTATTTAAAACCTTAACAAAAAATGTTTTAAAAAAAATCGTTAAAAAAGTATCATTATCAGTATACCTGGACTAGGTTCTTATACTCTTTTAGTGATCCGTGTATGCAATATTTCAAGAGTTTAGCAGTATATACCTGAGTGCCTGAGTCATTTTCTTTGTCAATATCGATATCTAATGTACTTATAGAAAACTGAGGGTACTTCGCACTTAGTTAATAACAGCCCCTTCGATAAAGATTAAAATAGCACCTAATCTTATCTTGATTGACAGGACCAACACAAAGAAACATTGTCTACACATACTATTTAATCTGATTAAAAAGTCAAACGAATCAAGAATATATCCAATAATGTATAGTTGGGGAAATTCTAAACCATTAAGAAGATTAATTGGAACCACAAACACGGAACCAGACCACCCACAAAAACAATTTGCTAAGCCGATAAACACAAATGAAATTAAATATAATTTCAGCTCGGTTTGGAGGCGAAACTTTGAATTCGTAACGGGTGGGTCAAACAAAATGTTTGCCAATTACAAAACCATTTCAAAGTGTTTTTATTTTTTCTGCGGTTGTCACAAAACGCTAATTAGACAGCAGCTACCATATACAGTGGGTCTCCCAGTGCCCGTATATATTTGTCTGTGGGTTACGGCCTGTCATAAAATGTAAAATGCTGCCCCCGGCGTGGGTCGTATGGGTATCGACACCTGGAAAATATTGGTAATTAAAATTTGCCAGTTGTCGGCCAGAAAACCGAAAAAAAACCGCTTCCATTTCGGCCTGTCTAATAATGTTGTAAAACATGTTGCCATTACGTCAAGCGACAGACGCCAAAACGCCCCAAAGGCAAATGCAGGAAATCTGAGGAAAAGTGATTAATACCCTTATATCATTTGCAAGTTTGCATGAAAAAGGGAGTAAAATGGTAGTATTAAAAAATAAATATGCCCGATTTTGGGATTAGAAACATTTTGAACAGATATATTATATTTATAGATCCGGCTTTCTTTCAGTTTTATAGTTTAAGAGATGACTAGGAGAACGAACTATAGCAAAACAATAAATTTAATATTTAGGTTTTATTTGATTTATAAAAGATTTATAGCCTGGCAAAACAATTAACTTGACTTTATATACCCCTGTATCTGTTTATAAGATACCTTGCTCTATACCATTTTTTGCTGACAAGTTGCGCTAATGGAATTGGAAGCAGTAGGTGACACTCGAGCACTCTCTTCAGGTTTTTTCGGACCAAGACTGTCAATTAAATATGAAAATTATTCGTGGACTGCCTATCAGCGGTTTTTTGACAATTTCATGGGACAGGTCGGCAATTGACAGCCATGGGAGTGGGGTGCCCCTCCCCCTTAAATTGAGTAGATGACAATTAACGTCTCAATTCATAAATGTCGCGTCTGGAAAATCCATTCCTCAAACCGAGTTGCTTGCTTTTAATTAAAAAACTTAAATTATGCCCATGGCCCGCCTTGATCCATGTTTCAGCCGCAAATGGAGCCGCTCGGCAACTTCGTATATCTTAATTGTTATTTGTATTTAATTATATGGCAAGTCGGCCCAAGTTTGCCGCGAAAGTTGAAAATGTTGGAAAAACAACAGCAAGTGGGCGAGGAAAAAAATAGTCAAGTCAAAGTTGCTTCGGCTTTTTTCCGTAATTAAAATGTTTACTTTACATAGTTAGCCAAGTGTTGACTTTACCGGGAAGAAGGTGAGTTGAAAGATGAAAGAAAACAATGGAAAGAGATGCTGGGGCATTCGTCAGATACTATCTGATACTATTATGCATAATGTTATGCAAGCGGGCAAAGTAAAAGTGAAAAATCGGTGACACTTTTGAGTCACAAGGGCGTATACAGGGATTTTCGCCATAAGTTGATAGGATTTATGTAAGAAAATTAGGATTCATATTTACTTGATTATCTTCATAATACTTCTTATTCAATCAACACATTTAACCTCAAATAAACCCCCCACCAAATGAATATTAACCCATTCCTCATCCACCATTTCTTGGTTAATCAAAACACTAATTTCCCAATTTCCTTTTCTTTCAGGTATGTACTTAAGGCAGTTCCACACCATAAACTAGAGTTATGAGTAGTGTAAGTAATGAAATGTTCAGACACTGATCACCAATTCGACCTGATGGTCCATTAATGAGTTTACCCAGCTAAGAGTACAAGCCAATAACATAGAGCCACAAAAAGAGGCTCTCATGGACGGCAATCAAATCGGTAGAATAAACCCATTACCGTACTCAATGCCCATCGTCTGCCAACACGGGGGTACTAATCATAAGCCCATTCACATAACAATCAAAGGCAATTTCTGGAATTCAGTTCGCAGGATTACTACGAATAATTTAATAAACCCATGAAAAATCAAAAATACGATAAGTACGGCAGGACAACGGGGTCATCATTTTCTCCTCCTCCCACGCGGTGTAATAAAAATTCCCAACCAAAAATTCTCATTAAATAAACATACCCGACGCAGAGACAAAGGCCATTCCATATCGAGTACGCATTCCGAAAAACTAGTCCCAAACTAAGGCCGCGTAATGTCGCTTGTTAGTACTAATGATGGGCTGGACCCCTGGTTCCTTCGCCGTAACCATATCCCCTGAAAAATACCCTGCCCCCCACCCCTCGGGAAAACGCAAAAATAAATTTGTACATCTGCGATAGAAGCCGCGATATGGAAGCCTTGGCCAAGAGACCAAGACCTCGGAAGGCCAAGAAGGAAAGAGCGTTGCCCATTTCGCCTGCTTGTCATAAATTGCCATGGAGCGCCAACAACAAGTTTCCTTTGACTTCGAGCCTTCTAGGCGCATTATTCTCAGCGATGGTAGCGTGAGCTTTAAGTAGAAAAACTAATAGGGATTGCCTTTATAATGCTCTTAATGGGTCTTGAGATCTGGGGTTAATTAAGATATATTTGGTGACGTGAGAAAAGATTTCAAGGAGCTGTTAAATTCAATAAAGATCCAACATGATAGGCAAAGAAAATGACTTATAATAATATCAATAATGCTAATTAAAAATGTAGTTCAACCAATATTATATTAGAACCAACAATGATATTCTATTCATTAAATTCAGCTTAAATATATTACCAATAATATCCCCCATCTATTCAAATTTTCGCCAGTTTCCTTTTTATGACTCCTTGGCCTACCATCTCTAATCTCCAGTCAAGACCCCCAGGTCTAACCAAAAAAACCGAGTCGGCCACAGTCCATTGGATCCCGACCGTCGCGTCCAGGCTGTAAAAATTAATAGCCAACATAATAAGCGGCATTTTATGACAAGCGTGCACCTCAGCACACTCACACATACACGTTCTCACGGAGACGAGGCCACGCCCCCTAGACAAGCGCCCCTTACATGTTTTTTTTTTCTACCGGATTCGAGGCTTTTGGCCAAAAATTTCTCATAGACTCACACGGCAGAAGTCATTAGGTGAGGGATCAGTTGGCCATGCTGCTTCATCGCAGTCACTTTGAAAATTACGCAAATTGAAAGTTACATCGTTATGTTAGCCGGCAAATGGGGAAAATCGGGAGGAAAACTCCGTTACACCCCCTCGAGGAGACCCCAAACTGCCCAACAAGTTATGGGTGCTACAAGATTCCGCTTTATGATAATTACACGCAGCGTTCAGATTTGTTGTTATACGATTTTTGTCTAGGAAAATTGAAAAACTTTTCCCCGGCTTCGGTGTTTGTGTTGTGCTGTGCGAGGAAAATGGATGGTCGATTATGCAAGAGTTGATATGGGAAGTTTATTTGTATAAACAAGCAAATGGATTTTTTGTGGCTTTAATTGGAAAAGAGGTATTTGCGAGTTGATGATGAAAAGCTCATAAGTCATGGCATCACGCCGGCTTAGCTCAGGTCTTTAGAGGAAAAAACGTATCGTTTAAGGCCGACTCTTATTTATGAGAGTTTAAAATCAGTGCTGCAACGAAACAAAATAAATTATCAGCCTCTTGGATCTGTGCTCCTCTAATTACTTCATGTCATAAACAGAACTTGCCTTGGGATCCACATAAAATCGGAAGCCTGAAGCCTGAAAAAACCATCATACAACCCACTCTACTCAAAGACCATAAAACTTTACGAAACTCGGCTGGAAATCGCTAACAGTCAAAGCCTGACTTTTAATGCCCCACTTCTGACCAAACGAAACCAAACAAATAAAAAGATAAAAACACATTAAAAACTAAGCACAAAGTTGCCAAGTTGAGTTGAGTTTGAAATCGAATTTCCAGTTAACTTTTGATTGTTTTTAAACGGGTTGAGTCTCAATAAAATTGATTGAGTGATAACTTCAAATGGTAATGACCAAAAACGAAAAATTTATGATGCTGATTAGTATTGAATGAAGATGGAAACTAAAAGGGAAATATATTTTATCCAACCAAGCCATTCCGTTAATAAATCTTTCAACACAGACAAATCGAAGACGAATCACCCAAAATGAGATTTGTCAAAGTCTTACGAAAGCCCAACGAGGTCTTGTGGCATATAAAATGCAAATTAGCTACAAAATGGTTTATCTTTTAGCCCCCAAACCCCGTCATCCATTATTCAGCTTTTACCCCATCCAGCACATTATATATTTTTCTTATCTCCCTCGAAATGCATTTTCTCGATTCGCTTTTTATTTATTTTTTCCATATTTTCTCGGTTTGTGGCTTGCATTTTTATTACTTGTCAAAATACAATAAAATTTATGGCAAGTTGGCAATATTTTTAACGCCAAATGCAGAGCATTGGGTGCCGAGGGGATCAAAGGGTGAGGAAACTGCAGGCAGAGGGCGAAAAAAATTCAAAGAAATCCCCCCATAAATCATGCAAGTGGAGTCTGGCCAAAAACAAAAGGAAAACTGCAAGAAAAATAAGGGGAAAAACAGTGAAACGCAAATGCGGGGAGCATGAAAGCCATAAAAATAAAATTAGCCAAAGTGGAAGGCACTTTGGCACATGGAGGGGAAAAGTGGAGTACAAATATAAATACACCAAAACTTCAATATAAATGGTAAAAAATTGGTATTCATAAATTCTTAAAATTAAGTGAAGTGCCAATCAACACATTGAAAACAGTTGAAACCACTTAACATACATAACTTTTTTTCATTATCCCAGATTTTACTTTTAATGTTCCGTGCAAAAGTTGAAAGCACTTTCATTAAGGAAATGCCGTAAATTATAGGAAACAATTTGGAAAATAATTCATTGGCATATAACAACTCCCCGATCCATTATTTCGAGCCCGGCGAATTTCCCTGAGAGCCCCGAGCCCAATAATTAATGCCTAAACACTTTTCCTGGCTCTTACCTGCGTCTCATGATTTTCGCATATTTCTCAAGAGGTTGAAATACCCGCCTCTCTTTTCAGCGCTCTGCTAATAATGTGAAAAATAAGAAAATGAAAGGCATTTTTGTCTAATGAATTTCCACGTGCCAACGCCTGGAAAACTCCCTTCAGTTTTGGCCTGTAGTACGTGCCTGTGTGAAAAACGCATTTAAATGCGGTTGAGGCAAATTAGTTAATAAATCACACGTGGAAAATTGATGAGTTGCCATTTTCCTTCTTTTCGTTGAGTTGGTTGTGGTGGTGGGTTGGGCATTTCAATTGATTGTTTGCCATTTGTTTGGAAAATTATTTTCCTCTTTCTATTTGGCTGGCAGGAAGAGGAACTCCCTTAAGATTCCGCGTCTAATTAAGGGGAGTTGATTACTCAATTGAATACGAAATTCAGATTATGATTTCAAGCACGAATCCAAAAGGGCAATAAACCATCAGACAATTGAGGAAAATTAGTAATTGAAGGAAGGCAAGCCAAGAAGTCTTACAGAGCCAACTGAAAAGTTCACGGAATCAAGTTTTTACTTTAAAGTTTAGAGGGAAAAAAAACACAAATGAACTCATTGCCATTGTGCGAGCAGTGTTCCCAATATCTCATTGTCATGTAGCTCAAATCGCTCCAACAGTCAACAAACTACAACAACCGACAATCAGCAACTACAACAACCAGAACAACTACAACTACAACTTAAAGGAAACAACACAAACAACACTTTGCATGTGTAGCCGAGGTTCCACAAACAAAGAACACAAAAACAACAAGAGCAGCCAACAAACAAACAAACCCAAAAAAGCAGAGGGGGGCGAAGAAAACAAAACCAATCCAAACAAGTAGAACTTGTCTAGGCCTAAATTCAGAGGCGGAGATCTTAGAAAGGGAGATTCGTTCTTAACTTTTAGGAACAATTTATAAAAACAATGATGTTTTTAAGAACTTACGAAATATTTATATTGTTTCCTGTATATAAGATCTATTGAACTGTTCTTTAATAATATGAACTCATTTTGAAAGCCAAAGCTGACAATTTGTATTAAAAACATCACCTCGTTATGAAAGGAAATTCAATTTACCCTAATATTTTTAAAATATTTTTAAGGACCTCCTTCTTTTTTAATAATCTTCTCATTTTAATTAACTTTCTCTTAAAGTAGTAACCCCCTTGAACCCTATTTCACCTCCACCACTGATCATCTCTTGCATGACCAACAAATGCTTCCCTCGAGATTTCTTTGTATTGGTTTTCTAGAAATAAGGAGACTCCAACTTTGGCTATACCCCCAGGCCATTTAAATGACTTTTCTTTGGCTCTATTTGCCGGTTCGGTTTCGCTTAGCCTTATTTTATTTTTTTGTTTCTATTTTTTCTGCACTGTGCTCTTTTCTGGCCCAGGCCTGATGTCTAAAGTCAAGATCACAAACGTGATTTGTTGTTGCCGTGGCTTTAGCTTTTTGCTCATTTTGGCAAATGTTCCATAGACTTTGGAAGATCGTGATCTTTAAACTAAGCAACTCCGTGGCTTTAAGGCTTTGTCTTTGCATTGTTTTCTTGCCTATTTTTTCCTATTTTTTAGTGCTGTTGCTGACTCGATCAGTCGTCACTTTGGTACAAAAAAAAAAGTTGGGGAGATACTTCCTTTGAATACAACATTGAGGTTGCTTGTGGTTTGTTTTGGTGTTGGCCGATTTATGTTTGTTCATTTATTTTGACAAAGCCGTTGGCTCTTTTTCGAGTCAAACAAAATTGTGTGGGTGTCCCTGTGGTCGTCTCTTTCTAACCAGCCTATATCCGTCTCTTTCTATCTGTTTGTGCGGCGCCGCCCCAGCGAAAGATTTGTGTGTTTATGTAGAAGGAAAACCCCCCTCCCTGGTTTTTATCCACTCTGATTGATGTGGGGCACATTAATCAAGCCATTGAAGCGGCCGTCCGTTTGATGTTGGTCCGATTTTTGATCAAGCGGTCTTGTGGAACTCATAACATCCCCCCTCCACTATGAACATCTGTATATAGTATGACCAGGTCTGTAATCGAAGCGATCACCAAGTGATTTTGGTTTCGTTTACCGATCGCACGCTCGTTTTTCACTTGACGAGCGTTTTATTTTCGTTTGTTTTTGGCCAAGTTAATGGGCAATTTGTTTTCAATTAATTGGCTTGTTGTGTTAACTGCCTACTGATTACCCAAGTGCTCTGGGGCTTCCGTTAAATCGGAATGTTCAATCTCACCAACGATCTCTGATCGTTTACGTATTCGTTTTCACTTGCACTTTTTCCTTACTTGCTGATCATACGATTTCTTTGAATGAGATGCAAACGTTGCTGTCCATTAAGAAAGATCAAAGGAATCGGGATGGACAGTGGGATTTATAAAGGAAACGAGAGCAATGGTCTTTAAGATATAAATATTAGGATATTCAGCAGAGACATTAGAAATATTTTTTTAAAAAGAAAAGAACTGGAGGATCTATAATTTTAGAATATTTATAGATCCTTTTTAAAATATCTTATAATAAAAACATTTCATGTAGTAAACTACATATTATTTACATAAGTACAACATTTATTTTCTACTTACACTTCCGCTATGAATTACCATTTCTATTAAGATAAATGCTTAAACGTCTAGCACGCCCACTGTATTCTAATAAATCCCAGACGCGCGATGACACAACCTCCGTCCATTCATCTATCCATCCATCCGACTATTTGCCATCCTCACCAGACCATGCAAAATACGTTTTAGCCACATTAACAAATGAGAGCAAAAATTCCGAGAGGTGGGGATGGGAGGAGCCAAGTTAGTCTGGTCCGCTGCCCTTTTTGATATGCCGCCATCGTCTCAGTTTTTCTTAGAAATTGTTTAGGGGCAAATGAGGAAATGCTAAACACTGAACTCATCCATAGAACTCGGAACATTCGAAATGGAAATGATCGCGGACAGCTCTGGAAACTGAAAGATGAAGATGAATGGCAGACGGTCTGTGATGTGTCTTTGAAGTTGAAGTGCTTTGTGTTCATTAGCTCATTGCCACTAATTTGGTTTCAGGGCATAATTTGCATACACATACAGCTCCTAGAAGTCTTAATTGTTCGTTTGAAGTTGCGTGATGTGGATGGAATAAGATCAGTTTTGACTAAACAAGAAAATTGTCTGAGAAATGGTATAAAATTGATGAACTTGGCTGATGTCTTAAACTATCAATTAAGTCTAAAATTATCAGAAGCAGAATATTTTCTAGGTAAAGTGAGAACTATCTATCAACCTTTAAGAAACAAAATGTTCCTAAGAAAATGTGAACTGTCCCTTTGCATTATTTTCGTAAGCTTTAATAAATATCTTTGTAGCCTTATTTTAATGGTACTTGTTTCAGATTTTCCCTTTGTTCTTTTTCCCATTTACCTACTTTTCCAATCGCAACTTAACCTTATGACCACATTTTGCCGGTCCGACTCAAAGATAATATCATATTTCCAAGTCGAAGCCGCACAAACCCAAAACACACACACAAACACCTTTGTTGGAACTCAGGCATCTTAGAAATTTAGTTACACCCAAGTATAACCAACCTAGAAAAGTGTCTAAGTAACTCATACAGTTAACCACTTAAAGGTGTTGGTTTACATATTTTTTGTTGTTTTTCTTGTTGTTACCTTTTTTGTTACTTTGCTCTTTTTAAGCACCCCCCTCACACTTTTTCCCACCCCCCTTCGAAATGCCTTTGGGCCGGGAAAGTGTGAAAAGACGTAAGAAATACGGCGCGCTTGAGCAAAATCTATACATAAAAGCCAACTTTCTGCACTATAAAAAAACCTCTTTTACATGACATGACACAATTTGTTGGCACTGTCGCCTTGTTATTGTTGTTGCTCGGCCACTTCGACATGTTTGTCTGAGGTTCACTCCAGGTAAACCAAACTCCGCAGCTTTATATGCACTGAAAACTATGTTTTTATTTAAAAGGTTAGAATTATTTAAATCCTTCTCCACTATACACTTTACAAGTAAAAAAAAAATATTTTGAACATACTATATTTTGCTATATTTAATTATGGCATTTACTTAGTTAAGGTTCCAAAAAATATTTAAAATATATAGAAAAACAGATAAATAATTAGATTTTAAACTAATAGTAAAAATAAACAAAAATATAAACCATTAAAATTGTCATCTAACAAATATTAGGTCGCTCTTATAATATATCTTATTACATCTTACCCCCAGAAGCCTTGTGTTTTAAAGGAATGACATAAGATCTGGTCGTACCTGTATCAAATTTGAAATTTTTTTAAGGTTTTTTAAAATTGTATTTAGTCTTATTTTTTCAGTGAACTTTGCTGCTGATACTCTGCTTATTTTCTGCTGCTCTCGTGATATTTTGCCGGGTTTACCTCAGCTCTGTTTGCTCTGCGAACCCGCTCACCTTCTTCATCCTCATCGCTTTGTTTATCGCGTGTGAAAATATTTTTTGCACTTTTAGTTTTACCGAAAAGTTTTCGGCACACATAAAAATGTTTAAGTTTTCGGCAAGAGCATGAAGAAGAAGATTGCCGAGAAAACTGCATAAGAAATTGTTTATACGAACCGTGCTTTTTTGCTTTTGTGAGGTACTCAGCTTTTCAAGTAGAGAAAATAACACACTTTATTCTATCTGGTGGGTGAAATGTTTTAATTAAAAGTGTGAAGTGTAGGTGGCTAAAATTTGGGTATGTCTTTGGCTGTTGGTGAAGAATTATATCAGGAACATGAAATTAAAACTTGATTCAACAGCTTCAAATTAATAATAAATAATATGTAATTTTTTCATATTTAAACGAAATTTAAAAATGTAATTTAATTTTTGTACACAAATATTGGTTGAATAAAAGTCAAAGTCCAACTGAAAAATGAAATCCATGCAAATATGTTGCACTTTATTAAGTAAAGTCAAAGAGTGTATTGTGATTTAATCAAACTTTATTAATAAATCATGAACGAAAATTGAGCAAATACAGTTGAATGCATTCGATTGGCTGTTAATTAACATATCGGCAAAGTTCAATTAATTGGCAATCAATCATTTTTAATGAAACAACAACGGCAACAAGTCGGAGACTTGTTAGCGAGGAGACCACGAAGAATCGGGCGACATTATCGACTTCCAGCGATCTTGAACTCTGTGCGGAAAAGGCTGGAAAAAACTAGAGGAGGAAAAATGGTGGAAAAATAGAAAACGTGCCCGGCGAGAGGGGAGATGCAGAAATAATGCAGCAATTCTATTGAGCAGCCAGCAACAGGGAAACGTGCCACACGATTGACAAGCGGTTTTGGCCTGGCCCGGGGACTTGGGACCCCCTCGACACCCCACCCCTGGTCTGAGCCAACTTTTCCCGCCTTTGGCAGAGTGGCCTGCAGCTGCAACTCCGATGGCTAAAGCTGCCAGCCAACCTGGCCAAAGAGCGGCTCAGTTGCGGGTGCCACTGCATTTGGCATTAACACCCCCACTCCCCACGCCCCTGGCCAGAAGCCTCCCATCATGGCCAAGATCCAGGGATCCAGGGATGCTCCGGGAAACTGCGACTTTTCCTGGGCAAAGTGTTTTCAGACTGGGGAGGGGTGGGGTATTTTGTGGGAATAGTTTAAAAAGTCAGCGGAAAAACGTTGTGGGAAAGGCAGTTAGTTAGTTGCAAAGGACTGCCAAAGGTGGCAGGTAAAAGGTACATGGAATGGGAATAAACTTTAATCAAAGTTTAACAAAACTAATTATATTTTGACACACAAAGACATAAGTGGAGATTTTTAAGTTCCCTAGAATAGATGAAAATATATTATATTTTCTTGATACAAAACCATCATACACTAAAAATTAGTTGTTATAATTTTTCAAAAAATCTGGACAAATATCCATTTAGTCACGGCATAAATCACGGTTACCGCGCAATTATAATGCTTCCGTCCCTCGATTTCTCGCTAACTGTAATCTTAGCAAGTTACTGAACACCGAGAAACAAGCTACAAGCTATTAAACTTCTCATTTGGCTAAGAGAACAGCTCTCGGGACGTTCGCTTGGAACTCCTCGAACATACATATTTAAAACAAATTTATTTGCGCCTGCAATTTAAGAGGCTCTTTCATACCGCCAGAAAGAGACGGAACGAAGGCGGCCGAAAGAGGTAGGACTACTTGAGACAGAGTGCTACAGAATCCACAACAACTAACGGCTGGGTTTAATTAAAACGTTACGGCAGCAGGCAAATGAGGAAGCCAAGATGGAAACTCAGGGGTTTTTTGGGGGAGTAGAAAGGGAGGAGTCATATCATGCAACTACAGCACTCCACATTAAGATTTTGCGGACAAGTTGCGCATGCGCCCGATGCAAATTAATTTCCAGCACTTTTCTCTGCGCCTCAGCTTCTTACATGCTGCTAAAATTATGCTAATAACAGAAGTTTATTAAAATAATTAAACTTAGGTGCACAGAAAGAAAGAGGATTTAAAATTGGTATTATTCTTGTTTCTGACTTTAAGGATGCCTTCAATACATCTTAAATTCTGTCTTTTCCCTACCTGAGAATGTTCCCAATTCAACTCAATTTCCGGGCATTTTTTTCCGCTCACATTGGCTTTTGACGAATTGTAAATTTGTTGGCCACGTTGTTGTATGCCACAAAGTTGCCAAGCAATATCCTCCGCCTCTGAGTCCGCCAATCAACTTGTTAAACTTTTGCTCTCTCGAAATTGCCCATGTGTGAAATGAAATGCACGAACATGAGAACAGAGCGAGACGGATGACACCCAAATGAAAGAGACAGAGGACAGTCAAAAGAAAGAGACAGATGGCGAAAAGGAGAAGGCCACGCACGCGCTTTTTCACTTAGTTTTCATGGGAGTGTGTGGGAAATTTGTTGATTAAACTTGTGCAGAACTTTTTAATTGCCTCGATGTAGTCGCAGTCGAGGAGAATATTTGACTTGGCCCGAGGTGAACGAAATATGCAAAAGCGAAAGGGACAGCACGAACGGTGAAGAAAGAGAGAGGGCAGGCTTGTGAACAGTGGGTGCGGAAAGTTTGCTGACAAGCTTACACGATTTTTGTGGGACCTATGATGTATGCATAAATGTGCGCTGGCATAACTCCTTCCTGACGGGGTGTGCATATTAGAAAAGTTTCTTTGATCCCGGAAAAAACTTCCATTAAATTTAATAATAAAATAGTGTTGTTTACATCAAACTGTGAAACTCTTACAGCAAACACATTTGCTTCACACTTTTTATTATGTGCCATAACTAAGCTAACTAAGCAAGAAGCTTAAATTCCTGCCATTCTAAAAGTGGTTTAGTTTATTAAACCACGTGTCAGTTTTAAATTGCCTTTGAAAGTCAACCATAAAATGACCAATTCTTGTCGGTCGTTGTCATATTTGACCTTTTGCCAAAGGACCGTTTCAAATAAAGTTTAATATTTAATAATCCGCTTCAGCGCACAGAGGAAAAACTCCACACCATAGCCCTCCACATTTTTGGGTTCGCCAAGGTCCAGGCCTCCCATACGATTTAGTTGCAGCCGTGTAATGATCTATGGCGCCTTAAGTCAAGATTTATGCCCTCAACCTCGACGATTGGTATACTATACATGGAAAGAGGCAGCAGCTTTTGGGAGGAGTATGAACAAAAAAAAGTAAAGAAGCAGGCAGAACCGAGAAGCCATAAAGCCAAAGAGGCGAAAAGTTTTATGCAGAAGTCGAGCGCCTTTTTTATACAATAAAATAAATAAAACAGACAGAGTGCGCGAGAGTGGAGGAGGCATAAAATTGTATAAATTTATGAGGGGACCCAGTTTGGTAGTCCTAACTGCCATCGATGTTTGCTTCTTGTATTTGGCTCTTTTTTTTAGAATTTAATTGGACATTATATCGCATATTCTTATATAGGCAAAATCAATGCCTTGCCATATATCAAAAGGCGAAAAGTGCTGGCGAAAAGTGGGAAGAAGCGAGGGCCAGCCAACGGTAATGACCAAAAAAGCCTTGCCATTGTCTGGGTTAGTTTCAGCTGCTTCAGCTTCGATTGTTGCTCTTGGCATTATTTATGGTTACTTAGCCGACTGCCACCGGAGATACCCCACCATCGCTTCTCCGATCTCGCCGATGTGTGAACAAAAAGTTATATCTTCCACCATGGGAACGGGACCATCTGGGAATGGGAATCACACTCGAGTATGGTTAACTTCCTTCTTTGCCTAATCACTTGGCTTTTCCTCCAACAGATTATTTTATGTATAAAAAAAGTAACACATTTCACCATATTGTCAAAACATTCATTCAAATGTAATAAGCGGATAATATTTCTTCCATATACACTTGCCCTTCTTCAATAGACACTTAAATAACATGCATAATTTTTATTAAATTTAAGTTTAAGAGTTTTAAGAGTTATTCAAAAAACATATCTGCTGTGATTTTAGCAACAAATATAATTTATAAATCTAATAATTAAATGTTAAAATGATCTATATTTTTTCTTGTGTAGACATACATATCTCCATCTGTCCAGTTGGGCAAAAAAGCTGTCGCATCTAAAGCGCTTTATCTTTTCTCTATTGTATTTGTGAGCTGTGATGCAAGCCAATGCCACGCCCCCTCAGTGTCGTCTATACGCCCACGGTCGACTTAACTGGCGCCAGTTTTCAAATCGGCTTAAATTATGAATGGCTCCGTAAGAATGGGGCGATAAGTTCGGAGAAGCTGAATGAGCAGAAATTGTCTTTCCATTATTATTATTAAGATGTTTACTTTTGGGACTAAAAATAAGACTTGGCTCAAAGTTTCCATTCGTTATATTCATTTGCAAGGTGAAGTGAAAAAGTCTATTGGATTTCGATAAAGTTAAATTAAAGCAAAATTTTGTCAAAATAAATATATAAATATTTTCCTTTACTTCAGCCATAAGCCTATTATACCTAAACTGGTTTTTACAAAGTGTGTTAAGAACTTATGAAAGCAAGCTGCATAATTAATGGCAACAAATTTATCATAGGCATACTTAACAGATAATTACCAAAAAAATGTTGTCAAAACAAATCCCTGGCCTAAGTTATTTGGCAAAACAAAACCCTTTACCCTTCCACTTGCAAGAAATATTCCGAGTGCCTAATATCTTAAATGCTTAGAACCCAAACTGACCTATTTTGGAGTCATATGTTTATCTGGACCCAGGACAATAATGCCCGGCATTAGATGCGAATAATGCCGTACCCTAATTAATGTTGACATGGGATATATTTTTTTGCACTCCCTCCTTATTATTCCTTAAGCTTTTATGTCCACTGTCCCCAGCTGAAAATATGCAAAGGACGAAAGGGAATAGAATAAAAATCTGCTAGATTAGTGCGTTAACAAGGGGTCATCAGCTGGACCTTTCATGACAGCACCAAAAGAAATGTCTACCCTCGTCTTTATTTGCAGATTATCAGTCCGTTTAATGGAGAAATTTAATTTCGTTCCATTTTTCTTATGGTCCGGCAAATTTGCCAACCTTTAACCTCAAGAGCAGATTTTCTGCCTCGCCTTTTTTCGGTTATAATTAATTTCGAATGTCAAATTACAGCACGACGCCTCTGACAGGATGACAAGTGGAACTTTATACACATAATTAAATAATTTTCTTTTCACGTTACTTTTTTTTTTGTCACTTTTTCGCCACTTCTGGGTGGAAATAAAAGTTAAGCTGCAAAGTCGCAGGGCTTCACCTGGCTGGCAACTTTACTTGCATAATTTACAATTCTTTTCTGTTGCTGTTGCTCTTTTGGTTCTCATAAATTAAGATGAATCATGAAATAATAAAAAGTAAAAATGCGTCAACTAATTAAAATGGCTGGACGATGGTAAAAAAGAATACAGGGGAGGAGGGAAGGTGAAAGTTAAAGGCCAGAGATGCAATGACATCGAATTGAAAGTGCTTAATGTGAGGGAAAATTGCACAGACATCAGCATGACGCGAGGTAATTTAAGAAAATATGGGACTACAAAATACCGTGGAAATATTTTTTTTAAGTTAAAATAAAATCTATAAAGTTCTATAAAATGTGAAACGTCAACAATGCATAAGAAATTGTTTAAGTTTAAATTTTATTTTTAATTTTTTGTACATAGTTGTGTGATTATTTTTACAAAAACCTAGGCCAAATCGAAGCTCATTACACTTCCATTCCCCTCAGCCTGCCAAGCCCTAACAAAAGTCCCCATTAATGATATTTCTTTGTGAGCGCGTTTTCCACGAATTAATTGAAATATTGCCGGGATGTTGGTGCGCCGATTGAAAGGGAAAATTTGTTGCGGCTACGCGAGAGCATTGTAATCGCCAGAACAAAGGACACATAAATCTGCTGCCCGGCAAGGAATGCGCCGTATTCTTTTCAGTTTTGGTTCTGCTTTTGGTCATTTAAATTGCCCCCTGACTTTGGGGACTTGGCGACTCTGAGGCCCCCAGCTTTAACTATGCCGCCTTCTTGTTGCGCCTTGTTAACTCGACCAAGAAGAGCCACAAAAAAAATGCCAACCAACCGAAAAACAACACACAACAAAAAGTACAACAATTCAGGCTTACAGTGTTGGGTTGAAAAAGTTGGCAGGGGGGGGGAAATTGGAGTTCAGAGCACTTTGCATACAAGTCTCGTTCGGCTGCTGCTTACGTTCCTTCTGCACTCCACTTAAAAAATCGTTAAGCATAAAAACAATAAAAATAAATACCTATAAACACTTAAAATGGCACAGCTCCTCAGCGGTGAGTCGAGTGAGTACATCAGGCAGTAAATACCCGATCCGAGTTGGCCAACTTGGCCAGTTGTAAATGTCAAGCAAATTTGGCTCGCTGCATTTCTCGTTTCTGTTTCCTCAGAAGCTGTTGTTCTCCCCAACTTTAACCCCTGCTGTCCAATATAAACGGCTTAACCCCCCTGGCAGTGTGGGGGACTTTTGTGACCAAGGAAAATTGGGGGATTTTCGCGTTTTAAATTAAATTGTGGTGGTATGGAAAAGGAATGAATAAAAAATTAACAGGAAAGCCAGCTTAAAGTTTTTTAAGGGCAAATAAATCAAAGAAGGAAAAGTTTTTATTAATAAAATATATATATTTCGTATGCTGGCAAAATTTTTTTGAGATATAATCTTAGAAATGACAAAGAAATGAAGCGTAGACATTTTTTAATATTAATTACAAATGTAGTACTATATAATATAGCATATTCTTAGTTATATTATCTATAAGCATACATATTTTAGCCAACTCTAACCCTATAATTTCCTCATTCTTCTCGTTCCAGGTATGTAAATTCCATCAGTTCAGCGTTGATTGACCCCTGTGTCCCCAAAACGAGTGAGTGCAGCCACTCTTCCCCAGAGACCCGCATTGATTTATGGCCCTACTCCGGCTAATTTGCCATAATTAGGCACGATAAACACACAAATACAGCCAGAAGAGGGCACTAAATATTTATATATGTATATACATTTACTGGCCAGATTACCAACATCGATTTGCACTCGAATTCCTCTCAGCCAGCACTCACTTGACATCGCACATGGCCCATGGGACCACAAATGGAGGCAATTAGGCTCTGCTCTTGAGGTCTCGACTCCGGTCAGATTTATGAATTAGTTTAAAGTGCAATTGGGCTCGCAGAAGCCCATTCTGCTCCCCCTGCAATTATGCCATAAAGTTAATTTTACTTTGATTCTGCTGGATAGCCGCTGGCCCTGCCACTATAACTATATAAATTTAATCATAGATATTTAAGGAGCTCGGGCGGACCTTCTTGTAAGCGAAACCGGTTAAATGAGGAGTTCACTGTGAAAAAAACCATAGGAGATGAGTCTAGGAATAAAAGACAGTGATAATCTGTTTACCTTTCAATGCAGGTTGATAAAATATGAAGTCTACTTCTAAAAAGAATATTGAATTTGAAATGAATTTTATAGCTAAATTTCGAGGATTTACGTAGCTAAATAGCCATTTTTGCTTATCCAATCCATTTTTCAATATTTTCCAGTGTATCTATAGATTATACCACTATTTTTTCTGCGTGTTTGTATCATCACCGCCTTCTGGGGCAACCTCAATCTCGGTCTCGGTTTGGGTTTCCATTCCATTTGCAGACCGTCGGCATCTGAAGTACGGCGCTTGCCAATGGGAATCTCCACCGATGTCCCCGCTGAAGACCGAAGCTCCTCCTGATCCCTGGCCAAATCCCTCCATTGGTATCCCCTGATTTTCACCACTCCTTCACAGCCCACTTGAGCTGGTATTCTAACGCACTCGAGACTGGTTTCTCAAAAAGCCACTCGAGCTGCCCGTCAAGTGTCTCTGTGTGGCTGGGCTGTCAATAGACATCTTGCCATGACTTGTGTAAAATATATATCTACCAAAAAAAAACAAACATATCCAACACTATATAAACGCATATATAAAAGCTGTATGTTTAGTTGCTTGTGCACACTTGAAGAAATCATAATTATTGCCAGTCAACTTTTTTGAGTGGTCGCAGACTGGTTCATAAATTTACATAAAAGATAAGCACTGTGGTGCCACAGAAATTATTGAGTATAGAAAATAAAAGGCCACTCTGTGTGTGAGCTGCATTGGGTGATCAGAAGAGATCTGAAATGATCTCGGGGCTCCATTAGTCATTTTGGAATGGTTTCGGACACACATAAATTGGCCGATGGGATCACTTAGCGAATTTGAATTTTATTTATGTTGTGTTGTCAAGTGTACATTATTTACTTGTTTTAAATTTTTAAATTGATAAGAAATGTGTAATAAATTTGATTTGCAACCTATTTACTAATAAATCAAGTCTTCCTTAATGAGAATCTTAAAAGATCTACTATTTTGATAGATAATAAATTTCAAAAGGTTTTTTATATGGCGAGAGAGAATTTTAGAGAATTAAATACAAATTATATTCAGAGCACAAAGCAATAAAGATACTTTAAGATAAAAGCCATTAATAATTGAGGCAGTTGTTCGGCTAAATTATGGAAAATAATTCACACAACTTTATCAATAGGCCATTTATGGCCCCTTCGAAGCCGTCCATTAAGACGCCCATTCAAATAAATCATAAATATTTTTGTTGCATTTGTTTTTGTGATTTTGAAAGTGCGTTTCGCATTACCGGGGCGAAACTGAAATCGAAACTCCGTGGCACACATGGCGCAACATGTGGCTAGGTGGCGACCAATTAAGCGACTACCCACCTAGACGGTAGACTCAGTATCTACGTAGACCCGGGACTAACCCAACCCATTCCGAATCCGAATCCAATCCCAACCTCAACCCAACCCAAACTGCAGCTGTAAATCAACTTTGCAGCTCTCGAGAGCTGTAAAGACATGCGTGGCAAGAAAGCCAAGTGAAACATACATAAATTAACATCAATAAAGCAGCAGCACAAACTAAACTCGGCTTATGAATACTGGATATACCATATATATGCATACGTATCATTTTTTGCGCTGCCGCATATAAATCATTTTTAATGGCCAGATGCAAGATGCGAGTTGAGGGCCCTTGATTGCCTCCCTTTCACACTGATGCTGTGCATGTTGGACATGTGTAGGTTCTCCGATGCCGCAGGACCATCCGAAGGACCCCTTCTCAAGATCCGGTTCGGGAAGTCATCTGTCGGATGCCTGTGACCGCTGCTGATTTGCAAATTTAGATACGATTCGCACTGCAGCCAAAGAAGAAATATGCGTATGACATCGTTTTGGCTTTTTGGCAAAGTGTTTTTCTGCACCAATATGTTTTGGCAACACTTGCAAAAAACTGCAAAAACAACTTGTAGTTGGTGCGTGGCTTCGTCTGAGTGTCTGAGTACCGTTAACTGCAACGTTTAGATACAACTGCCGAGATAACAAATCTTTGTACAACGCTGTGCGTACAAAGTTTCGCCGCTTTCCTTATTTTCCAGCTGTTCCTTCTATTTTTTTTTGGTGTGTGAGAAATTGCCCAATCCCAGGCTTGGCTTGCTCCATTTGTTTTGCTCCGTTTCGATCTACAAAGCCATCTATTCCGTGCACTAAAAATTACTAGGATAAAAAACTGAAACCTCAGAAAAAAGGAATTGGAAAAAAGATTCTGAAACACAGGTCATAACAATTTTTAAGATTTTCTATTCCCGATTTTTTCGGAATTTTCATAAAACTCTTAAGTATTAACCAAAAAATGTAAGCAAGTACTTTCTCTCAGTGATAGAATCTATCTTTATCTGCAGTATTGCCATCTTTCCATCTGCATCTGCAGTTGTCTATCACTTGTCCTTCTCACTCTTTCGCTGGGGTGCAGATATCCCGCTCTAGCCAACTCCTTCCCATTTTTTTGAGCGACATTTTGACGCGGCCATTTCAAGTGCAATTCGGCGCTGGCTTTTGAGTTTGGCTTTTGACGTGGCCAAGATGGCGGAGTGGTCAGGGAGCCGTAACTGTTATACGCTCACTTTGGCCCACCTGTCAACCTGTCAAAAGGTAAACCGGCCCACCTGACAACGGGAAAAGCTCGCTGATTAACTGCACTTTGCAATTGTCACCATGCTCGAGGTTTTACAGTGGTTATTTTTTAGAAATATTATAAAAGAGTTTTCCTCAAGGAAGTTGACATTTTAAAGCCGTATTGTGTATTATTTAAGACTGAAATGTAAGGATTTTTAAAAATGTGTTCTTGAGATTCCTGTCGAAAACTCAACAACAAAATTCTCTCCCCAAAAGCCGCAATCTTTCAGTCAAACTTAAAAGTTATGCATAATTAGGTCGACCTTTCTTGTCCGTCGCATTAGGGTCGAAAAAATTTTCAATTATCTCCCACTCTCCCCGAGGACCTTTGTGGAATAACCAAAGGACTCGGGTCTGGCTTTCTATGGCTATCTTTCCCCTAGATGACATCAAACGCCCCTCGCTTATCTTGCTCAACTTGCTGCCAACTTCCGCAAGGCTTCATTAATTTTGCAAGCACATTAACAGTTTCATTATTGCTTCTGACTGAATTTAGAGGACAGCGAAGTCCCCTGCCCATTTACTTTAACAATTTCCCCCATGGAGGAAGTTCTGGCCACAACATCAATCTGGCCAAAACTAATCATTTTTAATAACCAATAATTTATTTTTAATCAAATTTTAATGAAAACTTTGCCGCCCCATAAGAGGGCGGTCGATTGAAAGCAACGCATGAAAAATTCAACAAAAGCTGGAGAGCAGTAGAATGAGAATTTCGATGACCAAGGATATTGGGGGCCTGAAGTGGGCCGTACAGTTTTGGTCAAAAGACTTTTGTGGGCCTTGTCATGCATAAAAATTAGAGTAGAACAGAAGCCACTAAGGAGCAAATAAGGTGGGGGCCAGAAGACTGAAGTCTGAGGCGTGGACCAAGATTGAGCTGAAGATTTATTAGGCCCGAGATTGAAGGAGCCTGAGATGTGAGACTCGCGATACCAGCGAACGAAGGTCGTGCAGAAATCAAACAACCCACCCGACAACGCCATCAACTTGGACTACCAGTTTCAAGTGCAGAGAAAAAAATTAAACATTTGAAAAGGATTTTTAATTTATTACAAAATAATAATATTTTTTTACTTTCTAAAAAGTTAATTGCAAAATTTTATTTCATAAAAAATCTTATTTGTTTTCTGCATTAGTCTGTAATGTAAATTAAAACAAATGGTGTAGTGTGACCCTATTTTTTTCCGTGTCAGTGTGGACAGCGTCGAGTGCGACGCCTCAATCGCTCGGCCCCTTGCCTTAATTAATTTTCCTTTTGCCGCCTCTTAGCTTCTGAGCCCTTTTCCCCCATTCTCTGGACCAAAAGGGTTACACAGCTCATTATTTCTGCCCCAACTCCCCAGAATCCATCTTGAGCTCCTCCAGCATCGCCCGTTGTCATCTCGTCGCTTCAGTTGCTTCATTCGACTCCTCGGCCAGCGACACTTGCAATTGGGATCGGAATCGGGATGGGATTGGGAATCGGATGGGATTGGGACGGGTTGGGATCCGCGTGGAGTTGGGGCTCTGCAAATGCTTTGATTGCCCACAATACACCGCTGAGGACTGGACAACTGGAAAACTGTGGGCGCAGTCCAGTGGGGAGCTTAAACAAGGGCGTAGTAAAAAAGGTTACTTCTGAAAAGGGGACTAAGTTAATGAAGCATTTTCACATTGTATTATAAATCATTAATCTATATAAAAATGTAAAGTCATATATATAATCTTAGATCACTTTTTTAATTAGTTAGTTTATCTAACAAGTTATTAATTACCGATTACGTATGAGGTTTTACAACCTTTCATGCAACACTGTTATCCAAATAGTAAGACAAACTGCTATCCAAGTTGTTTTACAACTATTGTCAATCGCATTCCACTTAACACGAACACCGAGCCCCCAATGCCGATGCCTCAGCCCCTGGCCGGCACTTTTACCCATGTTTGGTCATTCTTTTTGCGCCTCTCCGGGTTCTTCTTAGCCAACTGCAAGTCCCAGCGATTTGCCATTTAGTTGCTTGTTCTTGGGGCCTTTTGCCTTCGTTGCGGCATCTCAAAAATGTCGCTGGTTAACTTGCTTTCAGTTTACTTTGCTTTTCTTTTCTTTTATTTTCTGCGGTTCTGTCATGGACTTTGATTGTCGTCTTGCAGTTGGATCTGAAGCGTGGCCCGGGGATCTGGAAAAGAGCCGCCCACTTGCCGCTGACCAGAAGATGAAGATGATGATGATGACAATTATTGCCACTGCAGAGGCTTCCTGGCCAGCGAATCTGCTGCCATTGTTATGGGATATCTCAGCCTTCAACTTCCCTTTACCACTTCCCCTTTCTGCGAACAGAAGTGTCGTCTGGCTGGGGCACTTTTTATTAGTTTCCATTCGAGACCCAGTCGCTGGGGGAAAAAATTGGGGGAGTAGGGGCGGTAGAGCCGCAGACTAGCCGCCACTTATTACTATTATTTTAAGCAACGTGCAGCGATGAGGCCACAATTATTTTTCCACCGCCTTTCGCTGATGCAGACACAACAAAAAGCGAGTTTAAACAGTCAAAGAAAAATCGTTTGTAAATTTAATAGTCTTCAGATAAAAATCTAATGTGTTGAATATTTTAAAAGCTTTAGAATGAGCTTGAAATTGTCTCTCGAACAATTTTGTCGCCGCGAATTCTTCAGAACATCTTGCTTAAAGTCGAAAGCGGTAATTTCTCTTTTAATCATTGAACTGCTTTATGTGCTTTTTTAAAATTTGACGAAAAATTTAATTATTCCTTCCTTTTTATATACTTACAATTTTCTAAGCTCTAGAAAATCATTAAATATTTTTTCTCTGTGGTGCCGCATTCCATTTCATTTCGCGCTCCATTTCTCTTTTGGCTGGACGAACGTGACAAGCAATTAATTAAAAAATTAAAGACCGCCGAGGGTAGCTAAGCAATCTAGTGGTTCATTTCCGTTCCATCAGTATCAGTATCAGTCGAACAGAACGACATGGATGTCACTGGCAGGCCGCAATAATCTTCCTTTCTCCACTTTTGTGTGTGGTCAAGTTGATAATTTGCCAATGAGGCACATGGGAAATGGCCAAAACATGGCCAGGGCCAGTATGTTTGGGCACTTATTAGGTTGGCTATTAGGCCATAACCATATAGAGCACCAATCAGCCAGAAAGAGTGAAAGACATGGGGGCTAGAAAGAGAGGCACTCGGTGACAGCTGTTTGAAGATGACGGACAACATTCGAAGTGGACAGTGTTTTGTGATGTCGTCGTCGTCGTCGTTGTCGTCTGTAACTAATTTTGTGGAAAGATAAAACAAACAAGCCAGCTGCTGTTGCTATTTTTGCTCATATTTGATGTACTTCTCGGCAGTAGAGAGAGATGGCACTTGAGCCACAGAAAGAGAGGGCACTACTTGCTAAGTTATGAGCCCAAGTAGGAGTAGCAGCTCATTACAGGCCACTAAGTGAGCCGAGCATATGCTAAATTGTGGTCATGATGAGGAGGTATTATAGCATAGAAGCACGAAGAAAAGGTAATACGTGGATATAGTTTCGGGGGTGAGAAAGAGAGGGCCTCAGCAACTTCAAACACAAGCCCCAACAAAATTTCCAATGAAACGAGTCAAAACTGGCAAAAAGCGAACTAACCAAGGCGGCCATGAGCGGGTTGAGGGGGGGCTAAGAAGGGGCTATGAAGGGGTTTTGGGGGCACAGAGGGTTAGCAGCAAACAGCCATAATGGATGCAAGCAGCAACAGCAAACAACTTCTGCTACAACAAACGAACGAACGTTGACAACATGGCTCAAATGTCAGGCAATGGTCAACGGCTGTTCACTGAGTTATACCCCCGTAATACCCCCTGAGTTACCCGACTTTTCCCATCCAATGCCCGCCCCCTTTCCAGCCCGCTCTTGTATCTATTGTCTGTGCTTTTTTCCCCATGCTGTTTTGGCCATATGTGTCTGACTCTGTCTGCGACTCCGGGTCTGATGTGAATGTTTAGTCAGGGCTGGCCATTTTACATGTGTGCACTCCAGTCCTGTTTGTCCCCTCCCCGGGAAAACCCCCTTCGAAGACCCCTCTCATAACCCCCGAACAGGCAACTTCCGCCTGCCAAAACGTAACATTTTTCGGTGAGTTCGGGCCATTGATGAGGGGGCGTCTCACGAATGCAACGATGTGCCTCGGCAAATAGGAAAACAGCTCTGGTCAAAATAGTAGCACCACACTCACTAAATAATGTTCCTGAAGAGTTGGGCTATAATCTTATGAAATCTATAGGCATTCTTATAAATGGTCTATCAAATATATTAAAAATAAATATTGGTTTAATTAAAAAAAAAACCCGGCTCTATAGTGTTCTATTCCAACATAGATATTCCTATGAAACTAACGTGACTACATTCGGAGATAAAATAGTATACTATTTATTACGTTTTACATATCTGCAATCTACAACACGAATCCTAACTTATTTGCTCAGAGTTACATATCTTTAAATCATTTAGCATAAAAATAAATTAGGTGAGTCTACAAGCATTTGTTAGCCATTGCAAAAGATGTTAACATGGTTAGATCCATTTAATCTTAGTCAATCTTTCAGATGTGTTTTGCTAATTTATACTTTTTAATCGATTTCTAAGAAAAAAATACTCAAATATATCTTGTTTAAAGCAACATAATTTGTTATAAGATGATTGCGATATAATGTGTATAAGACATTCTTACAGATTATATATTTTAATAGTAGTTGAGCATAAAAAATAGTTAAAAATCGGCCTTGCTAATATTTTGACCTCATCTGCTCAGCCATAAATGTGTGTTTGTCAGCAGTCAGGTAGGGGTCATAACTTCTCCCATAGAAGGCATTACGACTTCATTGGGGAAGAGGGCTCGAAGGCAGGACTGTGGAAACAGCAGCAGTCCAAGAAATTTGCATGCAAGGACAACGTCATCAGCTGGTAAGATGAGAGGAGGGTTCGGAGGCTGGTAACTCAAGTAGCATCTGCACTGGACGCTGATGGGCCATGTATAACAGTGTGTATAACAGCAGGCTATGGGAAAATTGTTTGGCTTTGGTCGGAGTTTTGGGAGGTTTGCTGATCTGGACGGACAGATACTACCTCTGGGGAAAAGCTGTCTATGACAGTTAAATGCAACATTACGGAAACCGATGTGAATAATAAGTTGGTGTAAAATATGTCAATTTCAGTCTGATATTCTTTTAAATATCCGATCCAAGAAGTACACTATCCAACTTAAATAAAGAAATACCAAATTGCATATACATAATTTAAATAACCTACTCGTATTATGCTAAAAAAATGTTGACCTTGTTTTTTGTATATTAATTAATAAAAGTATTTAGTTGACTTAAAAATGTTCGGTATAAAGCAAAGGAAAGCCATATAAGCACTTTTTATACCATTAACTTTAACAGCTTGTTATGACAGTTTTGCACGTTTGTGGAACACTCTGTAAACGGCTTTAATTCCGAAAGCATAAAATCACAAGCTATCGGTTGGCACATACGCCAACACAGAGTTACTCCCCCGATTTCCCCCTATTAAGACCCTGCCCCCAGCAGACATTAAGTCTTCATATTTATGTGTTTAAAGCTCAGCTCCCTTGTCACCCTCGGTCTTAACCTGGTTACATGTTAGTTGGCTTTATGTCTTGGAATTTTTATGTCTAATGCATGCAGAGGGCTGACTTTTCCCCTTCCATTTTTTTTGTATCCCCTGATTCGGCCTGTTTATTAGTCGTTGGCCACCCACTCCACAGACACAGAAAAAAATAATTATATTCATTATTTGATATTATATTATACCTTTTAATAGGTCCTTAGTTTCATTGGCTTACTAAAATTATATTATTTAAGATGCTATCTTAATGTTAAATCGCTTATAAGATTAATTCTTAAAAATAAATTCTTAAAAATAATATTATTTTCTGTGCACTCACAAATAGAAATACCAGGCTTTCAACTGCGGTTTGCTATTTTCTTGAGCATTTTATTATTTTTTCCCTCCTTCGCTTAGCTTTGGTTTGTCATAATTTTTGTTTATTTTCCTTGCCACCCGCCGTCACTCGACGTCGTTTGTTTGTTGGAAAAACAAAGCTAATAGAGGGGGTTTTCGGGAACGGAGCTTATGTTGGATATATCTCCAGACCCTGCACAGCTGTTATGCTCTTCCTTATGTCGAATGCCTTTGTGCGATTTGCTCATCTCGCCATACTAACAATGCCCGACAATTTCTATTGTTTGCTTGGTAAACTTTTCAAAACTGTTTGTTTGGTCAACATTTTATATAAATTTTCTATTTATCCTCCTTTTCAGCCGCCCCTTTCTGTCTGCCACTTAAGTTAATTTTCTACCCGCATGGAGATTTCAGCTGCAAAAGTCGAAACACACAAATTGATTAAACTGTCAAGTGACTTTATAACTGACAGACAAACGGAGGGACAGCGTTGACATTTCGATTATTAATCAGTTGCCAATCGGGAAGCAAACATAAGAGGTTGTGAGTGGGGCAAAAGCCGCAAGAGGACGGTGATATAGCGACTATCTCTCTCATCAATGCGGGCTGAAGTCGTCTTTTGACAGCGAGACAAATTGCATAATCAACTTGAGAACACAGAGAGAAAATATTATTATCGCAAAGAAATTATTGCATATCTTATTGTAAAAATGTGTAAAATACATCATTTATAAACTGTATAATCTTTGGGATCATTTGACAAAAGGAAAAAAATAGCTAAAAACCTTGAAAGATGGACCTTTTCTCTCTGTAAGATAGTTCTACTCCTTAAAATAAACTATGCAGCTTACAAGGTTCTTACAATCCTGACTTTTCACCCCTTATTAACTTTTACGCAAATGAGCCAAAAACTTTTGTGTCAAAACTATCGACGAAATGGGAGAGGAAAAACACCTGTTGGTAATAGCTAGATGAAAAATGCTGGGGAAAAGTTGGAAACGTGAGAGGGAAGGGGCACTAAGTTCCTCAGTTAGTTTTACAGCTTTGAACTTTTGTGTCTGGCAATTGTGTTAAGTGCGTTTTGATAGTCCATTGAAGAGAACGAAATAAATTAAATGCAGTTGGCCCGAGGGTTAAAGTTCAAAAAGTATATAGAGGCAGAGAGAAAATTTAAATATTCTGGGAAACAGATTTTTTTATAAATATAATAATACAAATTAAACTACCTTAATACTGATATTACTTTATCTTAAATCATTTTTAAGAATATTTTAAACAAATTTTTTTTATTATAATCATAATATTAATATATTCTTACAGTACTTTTTAACAACTTCCAAGTTTATATTTTTAATTTGAGCGTAGTAAGAAATTACCATAAACTTTGAAGACTTTGTGTTAAAACTTTAGTTTGGAAAACTAATATATTCAACCTGAAGTGGCGAACTGCAAACATGGAGCCCCTTGAAAGGCAGTCAAAGGAAAAGCGTCCCGGCACTCAAAACTCCTTCAAATGGCAACAATTTCCTCTTGGCACATCCCCCTTGCCCCCCAACACTTTCCACCATTCAGACAAAGCAGAACAACAAACACTTCAGATGTTAATTACACGTTACAGGAACAACTCACAAAAGCGTGAAGGCGAAAAGGAAATCCTCAAAACATTTGAGGGTGCCCAAGTGCGAAAGAGACGGAATGCTGCTTGCAAAAGAGAGAGGGAGCTAGCTGCGCTTAAGCCCGGCTTCACTTCAACTTAATGAGCTCAGCTGCCCGACTAGAGCGATTTTCCTCACATTTCCCTTTCGTTTTCCGGAATTTCCCCCTTTTTGTACTGTCCATTTTCGGATTGCTACCCTATAATGATGCCCACAATGAGAAACAAGAAGCGGAAGACCCAAAAATACTATAAAAAAGAGGAAAACCTAAACTAACAAGGAGATTTTTCGGAGGCTGTGGGCGGTCAAGAAGGAGAAACTTTTGCCCTGAGGGGCGGTTTATAGTTACTACAAAAGCAGCTTAGAAGACGGAGAGGTTCCCCACCATTCTCCATAAGAACTTTGTTTACCTTTGTCTTAGTGCTTTTGTGTGTGCGTGTGGCAGTTTCTCGTTAGTTGCACATTTTGCATTTCGTTGCCTTTTTTGGTCCCGACTTTTGTTTGCCTTTCGCTTGGTTTTTGCCCCACAATCGCCTTGGCATTGTCTTGGCGCCCCCTGGCGGGCGTCGCACTCATCAATATTGCTTATTTGCAACACGGCTTTTTCGCTCGGTTATTGTTGTTCGGCAGTTATTGTGCTTACTGATGGTGCTGCTCTTAACTATTACACTGAAATAAAACAGGAAAACGATTTCCAAAAATTGGAATGCATGATAAAAATTTAAAAAAAATATATATGCCCTTAACTATTACACATCGATTTTCAAAAATTGGATTGCATGATAAAAATTATTAAAAAATGAATATCATTGATATCATACTTAAATGTATATAAGCGCTGAAACTTCTTACCCACTTCTTGATTTGATCTTAAAAATGTTCAACATCATTTTCTGAAGGCCCGTTCACACATGCATATTAAAAATAATTCTGGTATTTTTAAAGAACTATTTCAGTTAAAAATTCTTTCTGAATAAAACCTACTTCGTTGCTCAGTTTTATATCTTTATTGTAATGTTTTTCTCTGTAAAAAAAGAATAAGGAATTCAAATAAAGGAATTATTATATATTATATAAGAGGTATTATTAGTTTCATGTAGCTATAAAAGCAATATTAATGATTTACCTTGGATCTAATGAATGATATTTGCAACAGGTGCGATGTCCCGATTCTCTCAGTGTAATACACTGCTTGTTCTTCTTCCCGTTACCATCCATTGAGGTCCTGGGGAAGTCCCGCAGTACAAATTGCGTTGGCTTCTTCTTCCCATTATCCTGCACTGCTTCTCCTTTGGTGCTTCTTCTTTATGTGTCGCTGCGTGTTTCCCCGCCCTTTGTTATTGTTCCCTTTGTGCGTTGATTTATGGTCTATATGGCATGCATTTCATGTGTGTGGGTGGATGGTGGGTGCATTGGGTTGTTCCTGAGTTGCAGTCGTAGGTGCACCACCCCCACTTCCCTCCCCTTTTACCATGTTGCCCTTGCAGAGCATACAAATTGGTTTTAGTTATTAATGGTGTGTATAATTAAGCGGGCTGCCTTTTGTTGCCAACTTTGTCTGCAGTTTGCTAGAATGTTTCTTAATAATTTGTGCTGCGCATCCCTCAAGACTCAAGAGTGAGAACGCTTTATAAATTAAGCAAGAGAGTGCGAGAACTAGTTAGTGGGAACAAGTTATAAGTGGGCAATAGATCAAGCTGCAAATTGTCGAATAATTGAAAAGGGGAAGCAAAATTGTGAATGGCTTGTTTAATTCTCAATCGAACAGTGATATATTTATTTAATGAATTTAAGAGAGTTCATCCAAATATAAATTGTTTTAAAAATATCTACCCTAAGCAACACAATTTATCATTATTTGCTTCATTAGACATTCCTTAATTTTAGGATCCAGGAAAAAGGATTAATTTCAAATAATGCGAGGAAAACAACCAGAAGAAAAAATCGCCCACAATGGATAACCCAATATTTGTTTGCTATCAATCAGAGTTTCGGGCTTCCGGCCAAAACAAATTTCCTGCAATTGATAACCAAAACCTTTTCTTTTTTTGCTCCATTTCATTACAAATGCAAAAGCCATAGAACTTTTTTTGTACACTTCGAAAGTAAGAAACAAATTGGTGGCTTGTACTTTGACCTTTCTTTTTGGAATTTATTTCTATTTGTGTTTACGCATCTGACGCCTTCATAAACTTTGATTTTCCCTTCGTTTTTTGGACACTAAATGGTAAACAAATGTTGCCCAAGCAACTTTTAATTGAATGTATACAAGAGCTCTTGTTCCTCGGAGCCTGATAAAATATTAATAAATTTCCTATAGAGATTTGCTGTGGAATGGGCGAAACTTTTGTCTGCTCTTTTGCGAGTGGCAAGAGCAAACTGGAACTTTTCTAATTTATTTTCCATATGCGTCTCCTCTGCCAGTGTTAATACATATTATATAATACTTGATATTTTTCTTTGGGCCTGCCCTGGGTTGCGCTTTCCTTGCCGTACTTCGGTAATTTCGGCGCCTTTTGTTCTAAGGCCAGCTCAGGATGTGGCGGCAAATGTAAGCAAAACTCTTGGGGAAAACTCCCGCAAAAGTTTCCCAGCAGTTTCCCGGAGAGAGTGGGTCGTGAAAAGCGGAAGACACCGCTTACCTAGATGGCTTGGTTCCTCGTGGGTCTCGACACCGCTGGTGTTGACTGCTGTGGCTAACATAAAGCTTTTCTCAAGAGATATGTTGTCTGCTTTGGGGTCCTAAACTTGCTACCATCATTCTTTGTAGCCCTTTGCGATTTATGAGAAAAGCAGATTAAGATTAGAAGTGCAAAGTTTTTTACTAATTAATGGTCAATTTAAAAATATTAAAACAAATTGGTATGGATGATAAAAGGTTAGGTACACAGCAAAAGTTAAGATCTATATAACCTTGATAATTATAATAAATCCCAAAATTGAGATAGCTTCAAATATTTTCACTTTCCCAAATTTCGTATACCCAAGTTAACGAAGACCATCTCATCTGCAAACATTTTCTTCCGTCTCTTTTGTACCTCGAATCACTCCTCTCAACCGACCCATAATCGTTACAATCTCGTCTCTAAGACAACACCTAAAAAATCACATTCAACATTTTCAGCACTCAAGTTGAATGAGAGAGTTAAGTGTTTGTACCTCCAGCTGAGGGAACTCGAGCCCAAAACAATTTCGTTAAATGGAATTTCCCCTAATGAACATTTTTCTGCTGCTTTTTGCGCTGCCTGATTTTTTATGCGTGGTCGTGTCGCTGGATAATTGAGCTGAAGCTCACAGCCAGCACGCGACAGTCGGCACGAAAGGGTTAAGGATGCGATGTGGAAAAAGGGTTTTATGGGTCAGCCGCAGGAACCGCACGCGAACGTGGGCCAGTAATAAGAAAACGAGCGAGGAGATTTATTTTGCCCCATTTTCTTGTCCGGGGAAATGGAAAGCTAAAAATTAAAATGCCAAGCAAAGTAAAGAAAATAAATCTGGTTGCAGGAGGTAAGGAAAAGGAATTAAATGGATATTAAGGAGTTATTCCAGGGAGCAATCTGCAAATAAAGGAGGCTGATAACAGTTTCCGGTCCCAGGAGCTTTCCAATTATAAATTGGATTCTTTATTCTTTATTTGCTTCACCTTTTAGCTATACACCAGTAACTCTATTTTAATTTATTTTAATAACTGAGCTTTTCAATTAATAAAGCATTTTTTAACTGAACATTACTTCACTGTGGTGTTTCAGCTAAAAGAATAAATAGAATATTTCCTTTCGCTACCTTCTTCATGCACTTCTCTTGATAACAAATGCGCCATATATCACGATTTATGTCAAATGACTTCCACTTCTCCCGGTAGCCATTCCCTTATTTATGGATCACACATCTTGGGCTTAACCCAAAGTTAACCCACAAGCACGTTCCAATTCCATTTCCCCTCTCGACCGACCACAAATACCAAAAACCGAAGCAATTTCATAAATTTTAATCCTTTTTTATTGCTCAGGTAGAATCGGGTAGAAGAAGAAGACGAGGGGGGGGGTCGCGGAAAATGGAAAGTGAAATACACAAAACTCATTTCCGCAGCACGTGCGACAGGAAAATGGAGAAAGGGGGTTCCAGAAGAGACACCCTGAAAAGGGAATGAAAAGCTGCGCTTAACCCCTTAAAAATGTACAGAGAAAGGAAACCATTTCCTTTTAAAATCGAATTTTTCTTTTATTAAAAAATAGTTTCCTCAGTTTAATTATGAGTTAAAACATATAAAACTATAATACCTCTTCAGAAAATTACATATGCAGGGAACATTTTGTTTGTAATATTTTTTATAATAATTAAAATGATGTACATTTTTTTTGAGTGTATGCCGAGTGCATGACCACGTCAACAATTAGTGAAGAAAGAGACAGAGAGGGGCTAAGCTGGATGGGGAGGCAAGTAGAGTTCTTTCGACTGCTCACTAATTACTTTGCCACCTTCAGCGCATTATGAGGATGCGAATGCCTGCCGGCAGAGGGCGCCACACTTAATGTCAAGCATATGCCCCAAGCTCACTGCCTGCGGTTAGCGCTATCTGTCTCTTTCTAAGCCCTATCCTTCCTCTCTCTCTTTCCAACCAGCTCGTTTTCATTTAAATATTCTGGGAAAAAAGGAAAGCGAACTAAAGGAATGCGAAAACATAAAACGAATGAGATGATATGGCAAGTGTGTGTGAGATTTTGTGTCAGTGTGCCCATGGCGGTGAAAAGCGCTGTCAGTGGGAAAGAGAAAGGTAGAGGTGTGGGATTTGCACACAAAACTGAAATAAAGTATACGCCATGTAAGCCATAAAATGGTCATACGTTCGTTTATTTAAATTAGATCATGCATTGTTTTATTGAGGAAATATGTTTCATAAAAAAGTAAGCTTTATTATGATTTGGACATTAAAACATTACACATAGGCAGTTCAAATGAGTAATAAAATACATTAATCATACGACATGAGGTCCGATGATTAATTCTAAAAGTGAAAGGTATGGTAAATTGTTGAATATTAAAACAAAAGTTTATTAAACGATTTTCCTTCATAGAAAGACTTCAAATTTACATTTTTTTTTAAATGTTTTATTAACATTTATTTTACATATAGGTACATTTTTATAGTAATAAGTTTTATTATCCATAGTACTTGTTATTAGTTTTCTCCGTGCATTGCATTTACTTCTCCGCTGTCACTGGAAGTTTATGCATGCTTGAGCAGGCTTTTTGGCATTGAAGCTGAGTAAGATACTCATATAGCACAGGAATAGGGAGAGTGCCCCTACAAAAGGGAAAACTCATATGATTTTTTTCCCATTGCTCTTAAGTGCAACATGATGAATGCAAAAACCGAGGACAACGAAAGGTGAAGTGCCTTTTTTTAGTATAAGCTAAAAATATAAAGAAACGAATGATGACAGATTGAAGGGAAGCCAAAGCTAAAGCAGTTCTGTATGCAATTATAAGTCTCTGCGCCACTTGAACCACTGCATTCCCCATCCTAAACTCAACTAACAAAACATGTTCATTCAATAATCAGCAACATTCCATATGTTGCATGCCACACAAACCAGCGCACAACTTAGTCCACTTCAGAACACTTTACACCCACAGTGGGAATTCCATACCCCAATCCCTCGAACAGTATATATTATATGTAAATATTTTTATAATAACAATGTAAATATAAATTTCATTTATTTTCTTTGACTTCATAAAAATATACATCTTTGCCTTTTGAATCAAATATTTCATTACGATTAGAACAATGAACGAATAATTTTATGAGAGAAGCATGTAACATAATTTAGGTTTGGGATAGTCAATAAAATTCCAGAAAGCCATAGTTTCGACTTAGGGAGGTCCCACAGTAATTCCCACCCCCACTTCGAGCATACTTGCTTACAACTTTGAACTTTCGACATCCACTGGTGTCAGTGTGTGAGTTTGTATTCATGTTGGGGGCTTCCTCTACATGCAAATTGAAATTGTTTGCCTTGTCTGAGTGTGTGAACCGAATTGAACCTTGGCCAATGTTGTTGCCGCCAGCTGTTGTTGCTCCTAATTGTCGCTGTTGTTGTTGTTGTTGTTGGTGTCGCCGATGTCGACACGTTATATAAATTCTCAACGAATTTTGGGACAAACATTTGTCCAACCAGTCCCCCCTCCTCGGTGTTTAATTTTCAAATATTTGCAGCAACTATAAATGTGAAACAGCAACAAACGACACTTAATGTAACTCAAATGAGACCTTCCTTTTACACAGAAAATAAATACATAAAAATTATCTAAATTAAAATAGTTCGTAAATTTAAAACTAAACAAATATAAATTCAAACCAAAAATTGTAATTTTTACTCTCTTTTTTTCTGTGCATTTTTTTTGCACCACCACCTCTGCGGTTGCCTCATGAACTTTTACTAAATAAAATGTCCAACCAAAATGACATTAAATTGTTGAAAAAAAAATAATGTTTTTCCTTTTTTTAGGGGCAGTGGGTTGCTAATGACACTTGTCGCGTGTGCGGATTTTATGTTGATGCAGTTTTTTTTGCTCTGCATTTTCCTGCATTTTCCATTTTGTGTGTTTCGCGTCTCCGTTGCACATTTCCATATTTAATTGCGCATCTTGATAAGAGTGGCTCCCCTTTTCCGCACTGCCTTGTTTTTCCAGCAACAACAACGTTTTGCTGTTGACATTTTCAATGCGAAATTATGCGACACGGCAACTCTTTTTCCTCCTTGTTCCAGTTGCTGCCTTTTTTTTTGTTTTTCCCCGGTTAGCGTTTTCTTTGTTATTCATTAGCTGCCGTTGCTGTTGACCTCAATTTTTATTGCCTGCCACGTTTTTAATGTCGCGTGTCGCAGGTTTTACTTACTTTTTCGTTTTTCTGCGCCTTAGTTACGTATCTTTTTTATGTCTTCTTTGGTTTTTTAGCACTTGTGCAACAGGCTGTTGAACTTTAATTTTGGCAAGGGATTATTCTTAGGCCTTAAAATGTCTCAAGAGGTAATTGAGCAATTTGCATGTGTCCATGGCGATATGATCTTAATGTCGATTACGTGAAGAAAGTGAAGAAAAAGTATAAAAAAATTTAAGATATAAATTATATACACTTAAATTACTTTTATAAATATTTAACATTTAATATTATCTTTACTTCAGCCTTTATTAATCAACTACTGAATCTGAATTTCCCCATAAAAGTTATTAAATTAAATGCCATAGTAAGAATACAAATTGCATAATTGACAGCTTTTCTTTTACTCCCCAATGGGCACCCGCCCACAGCCATTATTACCCATGGAAACTTTATGACTCTGTTGTCAAAATGTTTATCTAACACTTGAGAAGCATTGTCCATAAAATGATAGAAAAAAAAAACGCATTAAGAGAGCAAATAAACTTTTATTGAGATAGAATTCTCGTTACTAAAACAGATGTGCCCCAGCTTTGTCCCCCCTTTCTAAGCCCCTGGAACCCCCTCTGCCGATGGGTCAATGCTCACAATGAACAAACTGCCAACGAACGATCATAACGAGGTTGAGGGGTTTGAAGAAAGGGATATATATATAAATATATAGGGATAGTGAGCTGAATCGACATCAGCAGCTCGACAATTGTTTTATAATTATTATTTCATGAACAAAGGGAAAAGCAAAATGCGAAAGAAAAACGTTAAAAAAGATAACGCTGTAGTGATTCAGAAAGTACCCAGCAAAATATTTCTTTGAGAATATATTCCCTTTTTTCCAGAACGTTTTTTATAAACCTTAAAAAAGATAACACTGTTTTGACTCATAATATACACAGCAAAACATTTCTTTTAGGAAATACACATTTTTTAAGAACCTATTAACTCATAGATTTGGAATTAAATACAAGGGTTCAATATTAATTAATCTAGTTAGAAAACAAAAAAGTGTTTCTCCATTTAAAATACATAGTAATACTATTAAAACACTTATATTATATAATAAAATATAAAAATTGTTATATTAATGGATCTACAATTCTTAAACTATTTTAATGGCAAATATTGAAATTCTAGTTAAGTAAGCCTCAGAATATGGTGAAAAATGTCAGAATGAGATGTGATATTATTCTACTTCTAAATTGTTTCCCTTTAGGGTTTTCCGACATGCCCTTGCAGTTGGCCACTGAGTAGCGGGTAGCATAAAAGGAAAATTGCTTAATTTATGTGTCATTTATCTAAATGGAGCAGCCGAGCAAAAGCAATGAAAGCAAAGAGCCCAATGACGCCTGCTCCGTCCGTCCCCTATATTATTTTTATAAAGCTTCGCGATAAGCAACTGTCAGTCGGTGCAACGGGGTCCAAAGGGGGCCAAAGGGGCCACAGGGGCTGTGGTGCCAGAGTAATTAAAAATCTTCAACTCTCGTTGTTTTTGCTGTCTTTTGCTGGCGACAATAATCGCCGGCAGTGAGTGAAAAAAAGACACACAAAGGGGCCCAGAGGGACGGGCCGAAGAACATGCGATTAAAATTTTAAATGACAGTTGACAGTTTCATCATCAGCATGTGTACAAGGGTTTTACATAGATATGAGGCAGAGATATTGCCCCACAAAAGCACAGGGGTTCCAGGGGGTTCCCCGTCGACAGGAACTGGCGAGCAGGTGAAATGTCATATGAGATTGACTTCACAGCGGAAACTAAAAAGCTGAAAGAGGGCAGCTGATGGGAATATGCACAGGGTCCTTATAATTCGTAACCTAATATGTGGGGACTTGTTCGTTCTCTGTTATCGCAGTTGTATTATTAAGACTTAAGCTTAAATGACATTGCTGATAAGGTATTACGGTATTAATTAATTAATTAATGGATTTAGATACAGGTGCTTTAAATCCTTCCTGAAAATAATTGACAAATTTAAAAAATATTCCATTTAAGATCTGAAACGTATTCTTTGATAACTAATCAATCAACATGGGCAAACTTATTATTTCTCTATATTTCTAGCTAAGTTAAAAGTGCTTTATTTGTACCTATATTCTTTCTTTATCAACATTTACTTAACAGTCCCCAGAATTTGTTAAATTCCAAAGTAAACCCACCAAAGCAAACACTAAAAATGTGTGGAATTGTCACCTATACAAGAAAATCAAGCGACAAAGAGTCACTCTCTGATTGAAAGCAATCCCCCTCCTTTCCCAAACCCCTTGCTTAACCCACTACTGACCTGGAGTAAAAAAAGAGGAAAAAAATATTTAAAAATATATAATTCTACAGTGGTTGCTTTTACAAAATTCCTTAACTTAACCTTTTACTTAAATAGGGAATTTCTTTTAGCCCCTTTTCAGAGAAGTTCTTCAAGTACAGAAGGGGTTAACCTCCTACTCGAACAAAGCGGGGGGTTTGTTTCGTTTGTCTGAGCAACTTTGAGTTAGTGCCTGCATTCCTTTATTTGCCCAGCAGATTAACACCTTTGCGATTGGACAATGGGCCCGATTCCAAATGGTATTACCAAGCAGAACAAAGGAAACAAATGCAGCTTCTTCTTCATAATCAAATGCAATGTGGCATTGGCTAAAAATGGAATTCTGCTGTCTGCACTTCATCAAGAGAGGGAAATGGAGGCGAAGGAGCCGGGGCACTGACTGACTGGCTGACAGCTGAAAAAGTCACCTCACTCCCCGTCATTTCCCTCGAGGAACTCGTTTCTCTCAGTGCAACATGCATTCCTCATGCCATACAAAACAATTGACATGCATTGTTGCTGCTGCTGCTGCTGATGTTGCTGTTGCTGCTGGGATGTTGCTGCTGTGCTGTGGCTGATGTTGCTGCTGCATCTCTCAGTTCCTGGCAGCCTCTCAACTGCAGAACCTCAGAAATTGTCACAGCAACTTGTGCCGCTTGCAATTTTCCAAAATGAAGCTGAAATAAGTGAAAAAATACAAAACTGGTTTTCAACGATGCAGAGAGAAAAAATCTTTGTTATTGGAACATGTTATCATAAGAATAACCACTTAATTAAAGGAGTAATGTTTTTATAACTATTATAATGCAAATACCAAACATATAATTAATTTTCATCTCTAAAAGTACCATATTAAGTACCGAGTTCTGTATAATTTTCTCACTGTGCGACTTTCAGCAATAAGGACACGAATAGAACTGGTTCTCTGCACAGGCCCTGCTCTTCATTTATCAATACTCGATCGGGGACCGAAAGTCCGGTTTCCCTGGTTAGTGCATTTCATTTGATTTCGTTTCATTCGGATCGCAAACCATTCTCAGGCTCAGATATAAATTAAGATCCATATCGGAAGGGAAACTGGAACTGCGATTGAGTTGGTGGAAAACGAAAGAGGCCAACGGCAGGTGGCATTCTGTATCGGGGTCCGATTCGGGATATAGATCGCGAATCATATCCAGACCAAGAATTGTGATTTATATTCAATAGCTGTGTACGTGGGTATAGCTCGTTTCTTTTATACGCCTAAAATTTTCAGTTGAAAAGAAAGAATTCTTCTCTGTGAATTCTTTTCCTTGGAGGATGTTGCAGACTGCCTGCTGTTATTTATTGTATTCGTTTATCGGCGTTTTCCCGGTTCTTTACTCGCTTAATTTGCCCAAGTCCAATCTTCTCTTTCTTTCCAGCTATTTCCTCTCTTTCTAGCAAGTACGGGCTCATGGCTTGTCAGCATGACATGACTTTTATGGTATAAAGTTATATTTCAAGCTTCCACTCGTAGATAACTTCAAAGGCTGGCGATTTGTAAAGGCGCCATCTGGCGTTGAGAATGCGAATTCAATAGCTATAAATGTCAGTCCATCGGTGGGTTAAGGATTTATGTTATAGGCGGGCCCATTAAATCGGGATTATTATGTTCGGGGCTTGGAAAACGATTCCTTCTAACGGAAAATAAACATTAAGGAAAATAAACAAATTTCAATAAATTTTAAAGTCTTAACGATGCAAACAAATATAAAGTTTGTCTTAGTTTTATCAAAAAATAACTAAAACTGTTCAGTCATTAAAGATACTAAAATTCAACTATTTATTTTGCATATATCCTTCTCTCTTAAAAAACTTTTAAAAATCTTATTGGGATACGTACGTGCAAGTCTCAACTCATAAAAAAACTAAAACAAAAGTGAAATGAATCGCATTAATTGAAAGTATTTGCAACCCAACGAAGCGTGGAAAATTTCCCTGGGGCAGCAGCTTGGAAAATCGCGACAAGTTTCCACAGAAAAAAACCGAAATTAACATGTCACCTATAAGGAAAAGAAAAAAGGCGAAAAGGCAGAAGCTTCAACGAGGGGCTAATCGATAATTTATGAGCGGAAATATGGCACACCGAATGAATGATGGGTATATTATGAGGAGTATGGGTGATCGGGAGGTGGGGCGTGGCAGGTGTGAGCTGGGTATATTGTAACATGTTTATAAATAACGCTAATGAGCGGGGGAGATCGGGTGAAGTTGGTGGAGTTGGTGGTGCAGCCTAACCGCTCGTAAAATGTTTAAACAAGCGGCGCATTGACTTTGAACTAAAATGGTGGGAAGGGGTGACCATAGACGCTGCCGTTTGGGGTTATCGTTGGGTAAATATTTACCCCGAAAGAGGTACATGAAATGGTAAAATTAAACATTGTTTATCTCCTGCTCTTCCCTTTCCCCCAGTCCACAATCAACAGTTATTTTCAACGCATACGCCTCGCAATTGTTGACATTAAATGTTGTTTAAGATTCAAAGGTCGATGGGCTCACCTGAAAATAAACTAAAAAGAAAGTTTAAATGATGGTGGTTTGGTGGGGAATTTGCCACCTCTTTTTTGGGATCTCTTAATATTTTTTGAAGTTTTTTGATTCTTCTGTTGATAATACAACGTTATAATAATATTAATGACAATATAATAAGTAAATATAGTTTATATATTTTTTCCTTGAGTCCCCCTACAACTTAATATAACCTTTTAGTTTCCTCTTATTATATTCTAATAAAGTGTTCTATTTCCTTTTTTCATTTTCAGGCGACATCCTTTCTGGCGTTTGTTTCGTGGGTCAGCTGGACACGCACTCTCTGGGAGCCTTCCTGATCCTGCCCCTCTGCATATATCTCTCCATAGGAGCACTCTTCCTGTTGGCCGGATTTATATCGCTCTTCCGGATCCGGACGGTGATGAAGACGGACGGCAAGCGGACAGACAAGCTGGAGCGCTTGATGCTACGAATCGGTTTCTTCTCAGGGCTCTTCATACTGCCCGCTGTGGGTTTACTGGGTTGCCTGTTCTACGAGTACTACAACTTTGACGAGTGGATGATCCAATGGCACCGGGACATCTGCAAGCCCTTCTCGATTCCTTGTCCGGCGGCCAGGGCGCCGGGATCTCCGGAGGCCCGACCGATCTTTCAGATATTTATGGTCAAGTACCTCTGCTCAATGCTGGTGGGGGTGACCTCCAGCGTGTGGCTGTACTCCAGCAAGACGATGGTCAGCTGGCGGAACTTTGTGGAGCGGTTGCAGGGCAAGGAGCCTCGGACCAGGGCGCAGGCGTACGTCTAGTATGAGACGGGTCCGGCGGGCGGGGCCAAGTCCACGCCCCTCACCCCCGATCCGGAGGCGGCCAACGAGAGTTACTTAGAGTTTAGCACATAGGCAGTCCCCAAATCCCAAAAAGAATGAAGAAACCCCATAAAGCAGTCGTAGTTCTTAGTGGCTTTGTATAAAGTTCATCCCGAGAAAAAAAGAGAAAATAAAAAGTTGACCCTAGGCTATTGTTTGAATTTGAATTATATATTTGTTGATACGGAAGCAAGCTTGTTGAACCAAAAGTACGCGTATAAGTTGAGACTCTAGCTCTAAGTCGAGTTGTATTCTATAGGATTTAATTGCTTTCGTGGTATACGAACATCTAGCACCTACGATCCTTCATATATTGACGAACGTTTTTAAGTTAGGTTTTGATTTTTTGAAAGCTTTAAATGTGCCCTACAATTAACAAACGTATAGATATTATGATTACGATATGAATGTTAGGCATTTAAGGGATGTGAGCATCGGCTGTTCTGCAGTAGACCTTAGCCAGGCTTCAAATTTGATTCTTTAGTCACACAGAACGAAATATTTTTCACTTATACACAGTAATTATGCATATAGAGTATGCAATCCATACCCAAATCAACTGCAGTTCGGTGCTCACATCTATGCTTCATCTATGTATAAACAAAAAAGGAAACCATAAACTATATAAATGTATTATGTAGCAATAAATGTCCTCCATGTGCTAAACTTAATGCAAATACGATTATTATAATTATAACTATAACTGTAACTGTAATTCTAACTGTAATTGTATATTTGTTGAACTAATTAATTCTAAATGCGTAATGGAATAATTTTTAATTCAATTTTTAAATGACGTTGTAGTCATAGCACTTAAGTGAACAAACAAACAAACAAACAAAACACGCAAATTTTGTTGCCACTTTATGGAAATTTTTCCCTCACCCCCACTAAATAAGAGTTGAAACTGCCATTTAAATATTTGTAGACACACACACAAAAATCACCGAAAGAAATAAGCGGCACACTGCGAAGTTTGGCCAACTGTTGAGCATTTGTTTTCAGCGCATTTAATTGAGTTCTCGATTTAAATTGGCACTAGTAATACGTGAAATTATTGTCCAAGCCAGATTTGTGTAGCATTTAAGCTGATGGAAATGCATATTAATTATAGCAATTATCGATAGTCGGTGTAACATAGCGAGTGCCCAGCGGCAAGCGAACAATTATAAGTGTATAAAACAAACATAATGGAAGCATCCAATGGCAAACACAAACGGAAAATGCAAAAATAAAACTTTATTTTATTGTTAAAGACTGAAAAATGTAAACAGTGTTTTTAATTCGATTGGGAAACGGTTCGCAGCAGTTATTGGAAATCAACCAAATTACCTTTGAACATCTTTTTAATTAATAAGGTTATTTGCGGTTGCAGTGTATTGAATGGTAAAACCAAAAATTGTTTGTATAACCCTTTTTATAACCATGCTTAAAGGAGCAATATAACATTTGGAAAGATACTTTTGAAGCTTTTGTTTACTAAAAAATATAAAACGACAAACATTTGCTTCACAAATTTGCAGAACATCTAATAAGGTTGGTCAAAGGTGGATTGACAATAACTTGACCAATGGTATATGCATCTTGTTATGTGTACTATTCATCCTGGAACCTTAATGCAGTTATTGGATAAAATAAAATCGTTAAATTTTAAATTTAGTAAGAATAAAATAATAGAAACCAAATGAACTAGAACATTAACTTTTCCAAAGCTAAGGAAAGAAACGTCGGCTGAAGATGCGGCGCACATCGGAGTATCGGGCCCTGCGCCTGCAGATGGGGCACCTATGGGATCTTCGGATAGCCCTTCTTATACAGTTGCTCCCGAAAAGGTGACCGCATCGCAGCGAAACCACGCGATGACTGCCCTGCGAGGTCCAAGGACAAAGGCATATGGGGCAGTTGCAGTCCTCGGACATCGTGTTAATCCTATTGTTGAGTCTGCTTAATCCCTGATGCAGCTCCACGATTCCTTGCCTCATAGCCAATGCATTTCGCTGCTCCACTGATATCTGATGGAACAATGTCTGACGCAACTGCTGCAGGATGCGCAGACGCTCGGTGTTGAACCACTTCATCTGCCACTTGAGGACCTCCAGTCTGCGGACCCGCTCCTCCAGGTTGTCATTCGAGTCCTGCATCTGATCCGCATTCAGGAAAAGGCTCTCCAGAGTTTGCATCATGCTCAACGCTCCCACCAGTGACTTCATTTCACCCAGGGGCTCCATCCTGCCTGACGAGATTTTTTATTGTGATGACAGAGAACTTTAAGCAGCTTGATCATTCTGTTTTTCGTTTGGAGTAATAACACTATCATTGGTTGTTTTTTAAAATTTTATCCAAGCAATAATAGCATTATTACATTTTTTCAACAATTTTCCAGAACACAAAATCGCTACTAGTTCTTACGTTATCGGATGGCTTAGCAACCGCATTATAACTTAAAGATATAGTTCGTTTAGTATATACCAAACATACCATATTTAACATTAAGGTCCATTTTCAAAACCAGCTAAAACGTCATCCAAATCAGAACTTTTCTAAGCAGCCGCCACTTAAAAGTTCTGGAAATATTCAACGACAAGTGAGAAGATTTCAACTACCCAAGCATTTTTCAGAATAAAGTTACCCACTACACATCCACCTTTTAGAGCCCTCTAAAAATCCAGATTCTTCTCACCTCCCTATTGTGGGTCTAAAACTTTTCCCATTAGGAGCAACTACACATGTAAGCGGACAGACAAACTATGGCCACAAAAGCAGCTCGAAATTCAATCATAACTTGCCAACACCCGCTGGCCAAGTTCCACGGCCATTTCGCCCCTCCCTCCGCCAAACACTTGAAACACATGGCCCTAAGCCTTGAAATTTACGAGTGCCACCGAGAAATCCACGCCCATATAATTTTGATTACACTTGTTTTCTAAATACTCTGCCGGAAAACCCGCAAAAAAGCATGAAAAACATTGAAAAAAGGAAAACAGGCACACAAAAACAAAAGCGTTCGGAAAACATGTGTGCGGGGAAAAGGCCGAAATAAAATCTAGACTAAAGACTGTAATTTTGAGGGGATGCTGTCCCTGCACAGAAAAAATATTAATAACATGAAAAAACCAGAAAAGGTTTTTTTTTAAATATTAAAATAAATATAATATATCAAAGAACAATACTTTTTTATAGATATTGATAGACATAGATAGGTATATATAGATATAGATCGAAATAGATAGATATAGATAGATCACTACTATGATTTTATTAAAAAAGTAGCAATATTCATAATAAATCAATTATTATTTAACAAACTAAAGAGTTGTATCTTTTAAGATCAAAACCAACTTATCAAACACAATATTTTCTTATAAAGAATTTAGTTTTCCAAAACTATTAATTTTTTGAGATTTCTTAAAATAGTTTTTCCAATTTTTGTTCCGTGTGATCTTCATTCGGTCGCTAAGCTCCTTGGCAACAAATTGCAGTTAAGCATGTTGGAATAGGGGGAAATCACTCTGGCCTCCCACGCAGAGGGACATGTATTAAAGGATATGAAGGATATGGCGATGTTGTACAAAACACGTGTGCGATTTAACAACTACAACTGCCACATGGAAAACTTTTTAGCAATAAGGCGAAAAAAACAGAACAGAAAACTGCACACGAAAATGGAATCCAATGTTCGGCGGTGAGTTTTGTTGCGTTTTTATGTGACCGCCATAAAAAAGTTATTAATGTGTGGGTTTCGCGAATGTGTGTGTGCATGAGGAGGGAGGGGAGCGGGAGGGAAAAGCTGAGGGGAGGGAAAAGGAAAAGCTGGCTGCACACGGCCACAAAATGGCGCGGGCGTGTGCAGGCGTTAATGTGGCAAAAAATGTTTCTGAACCAGGACGATTTCGTTTCCTTGCCGACTTCAGATACACTACGATACAAAAAAAAATGTATTTGGGTTTCAAAAAAAAAAAAATGGTAATCTCAAAATATTTCTTTATAATAATACATTAATAATATTTTCGCTAGCCTACTTTAGGTAATAAAATCATATTCAAATTAAATACAGTCTTTTAAATCAATAACTTAATGCTTTCTGATAATGAATTTTATTTTTTCTTTTAATAAATATTTCCAAAAATTTGAAACTAAAATAGTTATTATTTAAAAGATATCTGTTAAATTTAAATGTATTTATTTGTATACTTTTATTATTTAACTCTGAGGTAGTATAACCCATCTTCGTCACTGGAAATAACCTCCAACTTCATCCGACTTTTATTATTTGCAGTGCAGTTTTGTTGCCGCTGAATGCGGGCGTGAAAATCATAAAGCAAAACATATGAGTAGATGTGAAGTTACTAAAAAAGGACCATAAAAAAGCAAAAGAACTCGCGGCAGTGAAAATGGTAGAGGAGAAATAAACGTCACTGTTGGTGGGAAATGTCGAAATGTGATATGTTTGTGCGGCTGCACGTTCCGAAAGAAGTGATTTTAGTTTTTAAATCTAGCGAGAGCATTTTTTGTAGACAGGAGAAAAATTAATCCAGTCAGCCTTTGAATATAATTTAATCACAAATCATTTACCAACAGTTCAGTTTTTACTTTCAACATGAGATCAACAGAAAACGGAAAGAAAAACTGGCTTTTTGCGGCTCTATTGGCCATTTCCGTGGTTCTGTATTGCACACAATCGGAAGACCCAATGCAAGAGGTCTTTGAGGTAACCCTCAATAAGACTAGGGATTACGTCCAAGAGAAGTACGACATATTTATTGAAAATGTGAAGCACAAAATACAAGTGAAACTGCAGCAGATTAAAGACAGGAAAGTGCGCGGTAGAGAGAGAATGAATAGAATGAAGGCCGCCAGGGGAATAGTCTGTCCGTAAGAAACCTGAATTCTCCCACAATCAAAGGTGCCTTTTTTCGGGTTGCACCAAATAATGCTCTTAAAGCGACCAAAAAGAAGTTACATTTAATTAATTACCAAATACGTTGCGACACAATCGAGGGCAAAAAAAATTGGCCCGAACGGAAGCCGCTTTGTGAACGCCTGGGGGAGTTTGCAATTTAATTGCCATTTTCAATTAGGCAACTGCACAAATGGACCAACGAAGAATACGCTGCAATGTGCTGTGTAGTTTACTTAATTAATGTTTTGCTGACGAGGGCTTACGGGGAATCCCCGGCGGAGAGCAGAGCGACACTAAAAAGAGCCCCAAAAAGTATGCAATGGAAATGGTTCGACAGGAAATTGCTGCAATCGGATTAAAATAATTAACTAACACAGGCCGAGGATTAAAAAGAAAATCAAACATGAATGCACATTTTTCACTCAGACTCATTCCTCATACTACAAACATTTTAAATTATTTTATGTGTATATAAAATACAAAAATGATAAAAAAAAAAAGTTTGAAAACACAAAGTGAGAAATCATGTATTTTGGGTTTAACCTTAATTCGTTTAACATTTTTTTAATCTATAGCTTATCTTAAATAAGCATCAGATACGTTTTGAATTTGTTAAAAAGTCAATCAAAAATTGGTTTCGTTGAATATAAAAATCATACATACCTAAGAGAAAGTTTAAATAAATTAGCACTTTAAACTTTGGCCCATATTAATACCTTAAGAAATTCATTCGGCTAAAGTTTTTTGAACCTCGAACCCAATCTATTTTCAAGCTGCGCCTCACAAAAATTTCGACAGCTGCGCTCAACTAGCAATGAAATTTTATTGCCGAGGGGGGTCACAAACCCCCAAAAACCCCCTCTCAACCCCCATCGCCATTTCCCACTAGCTGAAATAACACAAAAGGCTGCAAGTCCACCGCAAACAAAAGAAAGTTAATTGCCAGGCCAAATAACAAGTCGTCACCCCTCCACGCCACACAAATCTCGGCCAAAAATGGTTGGATGCGGGGGTGTTGGTTCAATATTTGCCTTAGTTATGCCCCCCGAATAAGCTGCTAATTTTTCGCCGGGAAAAGTCAATTAAATTTTCCGAAGGGGTGGCGCAGGGTTGAAAAACTTTTTGGCGCCGAAAATGAATAAATGATGGAGCATGAATGTCAATCAAAGTTAAGCGCTGCAAAATGAAGACAAACCATCGAAAGGGATCGAACCAAGAGATGGTAGCCGGAATTGAACCCAAATAGAGATGAGTCATTTGGGCGGGGAAAACCCGCTTCCATTAGTTTCAGGGGGTGGCATACATTATTGTGCCCCGGCCACGCCCACAAATTGATAAAGTTTACCCGTTTCCCCGCCCATTTCTCATTCGGCTAATCCAACAATGCCTAATGACAGTTGTCGAAAAGTTTTGGCCGAAAATCGATTCTAATGGCATCGCAAATAATCGAATCGAGTTGTTTATCGGAATGAATAGTTTTGCGGGCTGGGAGGGGTTATGCCGAAAAGTTGTCAAATTTTATAGTTATTTAGGGTGGCTGGAATTTGGAAACATTTCAGTTCGATAAAACCCCTTCTGGCCAACTTTTGTGTGGCTTATTGATAAAGTTCCCTCTGCATCTCCTTCTCCTACTCAGTTGGCCATAAATCAGTTTGGGCCAGGAACTCCTGCTGAGCGGTTGCAGAGAGGTGAGTCTCAAATGGGACATAAACTATGCAGCAGGTGGCCCTCTTAAGGCTTTTCCTTTGAGTAATTAAAGCAATTGCGACAAAAGAGCCACAAAAACCAAAGCAGCATGTGGCCAAAACGAAGATGAAGGGGGGTTCTAATCAGATTTACACTGCGGCAGCCAAACGAGCTTGTCTTAATTGTCATAATTTCTCTTTAGCGCTTTCCAAATGTGTGAAAATGGTATATGAAAGCAGAGGGGAAGTCCTCAAGACTTATTTGTCAGAAAAGAATCTTTTAATTGGATAATGCAGAAGGGAAAGCTTAAGAATAGTTGTGATTAGTAATCGAGGAGTGCTCTAAGTAAAATCATAAACAAACAAGGTTTAGAAAAAAATATTATTATTAAGTTCGGATTTGTAATACTAACTAAAATATAATAAGTAAAGATTTTTAAAATTCTACATATTGCTAATTAACTACTCACGTTCGCAACAAGAAATTAATTTTTGTTTCCTTTTGAAACCTGTAAAAGTTGTAATATAAATTAATGTTTAGGGGGTCAATTAGCTAAACCATTACCTTTTATGGCATGACCCCCGCCACATTCATTATTTTTATAGGCCCACGAAAAGCACCACAATGTGGCTAAATAATTAAATGCCTTTCGCTTCACGTACTCCACCGAGATCCGTGGTAGAGCTCCGCCCAATCTGCCCAAAAACCTAATGAAAACCCATTGAGCTGTGAGTGATCTCATGTCGAAGGCAGCTGTCAGAGGTCGCCACCAATCGAGTTGATCGCCCAAACAATGGAGACTCATTAACGATCTTAGGAATATAAGAATACTTCTTCTGCCAGCCAGAATTATGTGCGGCCAGCGCAAATAAATAATAAAAGTGGCTGGAGGAGAAAAATATGAAAATAATTTTAAAAAGGGGAAAGGGGGACGCCATCGCAAACGAACAGTAAGGGTCGTGAGCATAAATTTCAAAATTGTTTCTTGGCCTCGGCGCGCGGCATTGATGAAGTACATCGCAATGGGCGGGGAGCAGAACTGGGGAGCCTCATATGCCACAGGGCAACTTATGGCCAAGAAAGGTGCAGATTGGAGTGCCACAGAGAAATAGAGTCGGGCAGAGTGGGCACTCGAAAAAAATAAGGGTAAATTTGAGTGACAAATTATTGAAAGAAAATGTTTTGAATATCAGGTATGATACGTTTTTTAATTATATTTATTTATTTATGTAAGCAAACATGTTTCAGAAATGTTTAATAAATTAAAGATTCTACTTTTTTTAAAGTTTACTATTTATATATATTTTTAAAACCAAGTTAAGAATTTTATTCCTACAGCTACCTAGTTTTATATCCAAAAGTCTTTTTCAAAAATGTTAAATTTCGTTAAAAAATCAATATTGTTTATGTTGTGTCAGACCTTATAAAATGCTTTCCATTGTTACTATATTTTTTGAGTGCAAAAGGAAGCGACGCCAAAGACTCAGACCAGGAAACCATTGTGCTCGACTGTTCCCTTGGCCATTCTTGATGGTCGATGCTGTGCGGGTGATAAGTAACATGAATCACGTTTTATTTTGCCTGTGGACTTTAACGATGCAGTCGGAGCGACGGGCAGGGCAAGTCAACTCCAGACTGGCTCAATGGCTGACTGACTTCGTCTTCGAGTTGGCTGAAAGGTCAGAGCCGAGAGTCGCAAGTCGAGAGTCGAGGTTTCCTGCAATTTTTATTTACCTTTTGTGTATGAGAACAACTTGGTTCTATTCTTCTGGCGATTCCCCCGACCCCCCAGAAATCTCCTTCAGCTTTTGGTTTATTTTGTAGAATATGCTTGCAGGGATTTTCGTTTCTCGCTGCTTTTTCCATTTGCCTTGGAACGTGAGAATTTAATATTTCTTTTCATTAGCCACGCTCGACTCGAGTTCGAGCTTAGGGCTCTGTAACTGGGGGAAAAGGAGCTGGGTCTTATGGAAAGGGCAGGAAGGCAGTTCTGGCGACACTTACAAATTTCACGGTTCCATTTTGAGGGGGTCAACAGCAACGGACATAAATTATGTCGAACAGGGCTAAATACGCTAAGAAGAAAGGGCAGGGGGAAATAAGTCTCGAAGTGTCGATGGATGGTAAGGAGTATAGTGGAGCAAGCAGCGCTAAAATGTGGGAACTGGGTCTGCTGTTAATAAAGCAGTTGTTGGTTATTAACAGGGAATTCTGGTTACTCATTTCATTTTTATTTAAAATTATTGTAAGTCAAGTAGTCTGTAAAGCTAGAAGAGTATCCTTAAGTCGATGAAAGACTTTTTTTTGAGGGAATACCTAACTATAGGTTAAAATGTATTTACAGGATCTCTTCCTCCCTAAACGTTTTCACTTAAATTCTTCCCAATTTTCTACACCACCGATTTCCATGGTCCCACCTTATCGCCACCTTCAATGTGTCAAGTCTTCAGAATGTCCAATGCAGCCACAAAAGTTTTTCCACCTCAGGTTTAAGCCCCTCCCTCCATTTTCCGTACCACCAACATGGCTAAGGCCCTTGTCAAAACTTTTGTTGCTGGAAAACAGAAGTTAAACCGAAACTATTTGCCAGTCACGTTCGTCTTGATAACTTGTCGCCAGCTGGAAATCTGCGGAGCATGCGAGACATTGTCGCCAAATCCGCGGCCAAGTGTTGCAGGCGGCAACGCGAGGCAACAATGTTGCATCCACTCAGCCATCGTAGCCGCCGGATCCTCTGAGCCACTCGGTTCTGCCATTTCTGCAGTGGCATCCAGATGTCGCCGGCGACTTGGTGGCAAATATCAGCCACCAGCAGCCATCAAACGCAGCTTAGGCGCGAAATCCGTTCGCTAAACCTCCTCCCCTGGGCCACGCCCCCATCCGTCCCTTTTGGCCACCCAGCTTATTTTGCATGTGTCGCGTAGTTTCTGGCCACATTTTGGTTGCCACTCGGCTTCACGACTTTCTCTCTGTCGCTGGGTTACATAAAAAGCGCAAAATCGGAATATTGGATGCTCTAAAGAAATAGTTCTTACACTCAGAACATTAAGGCGTTGCTTTTAGCTCGGTTTCTTGGCCAAAACAACAGAAATAAAGGCTAGAATTTGGGATGTCCTTAATAAATTCGTAGTAAAAGAACCAAACAACAAACTACCATTTTGAATAGTAGTATACTACTACCATTTTGAATAGTAGTATACTACTACCATTTTGAATAGTAGTATACTACTACCATTTTGAATAGTAGTATACTACTACTATTTTGTAAAGTAGTATTTTAAATAGTAGTATATAAGATAGTAGTATTTTAAATAGTAGTATATTTAATTGGCGTATTTTTAATATCATTAAAAGACATTTTTAATTTTCGTAAACATGTTTTATAGTTAAGTATCTATCAGTTTTGGTTAATTTGTGTACTAAAGCCCGACACTTAGTTAAATCGGCTGAAAACTGGTAGCTATTTTACATACTCAAAAGATCTTCTTTAACACTGGCTGCTTGGCCAAAAGTATCTGAGGGACCGGGACCCCTTAACCCTCGACAGCCCCGTCCCCGTTTGCCATCACCTTTTTACTAGCATGATATTCGTGTCCCGCAAGCATTTAGCATAGCATCATCAAGTCAGCGACGCCAAACTCCCCTCCTATTTTCTGCTTTTGGCGTAACTAATTTTTCTCCTGTGTTTTCTTGGCTTTTTCTCCGGTTCTTTTCGGCTGCTTTGCCTTTGCATTATGCATCTTTCAGGGCAAAAATGAGCAGAGGCGGGGACTTTGGCCATTGTTCCCCAGTGCCGAGCAATGTTTACGCTTGCTACATTTACTTTGCATGGCAATCCCCCCCCTTCAGATCCCGATTCCGCAATCCCCGTCGTCTGAGTGGGTAATGCCAATTTGGTGCACTCCACTTGCTCTCCTCGGATGGCTCGCAGGCGTTGGCTTCTACGGTTGCCTTTGCCTGTGCTTTTCGCCTCGGCTTGGTTTTTGCCCGGATTAACAACACATCCTGCACTCAAAAAAATAGGTAGAGTTTTGGGATACATTTAAAAGTTCAACAGAAGAGTGAAAACGATTCTTCATAAATTGAGACAGGATACCTGAAATATAAGCATAAACAATCACGCACATCTCACGCTTTCGTAATATCTAACGTCTTCTGGAGTTAAAAATCAAAATATTATAATTTTAGTACATTTATTTTCCAAATTTTGAACTTAAGTATGTCCTTCTGTTATACAAATAACACTTACCATTAAGAATATTATTTTTATAAAAGCGGAACCATCTGAATTCCAATAAAACTAATCAGAATTACATTTCAAATAAAAGGTAGTTTTAATCGGTTTAAGTATGACGATATTACGATATAAATATAATTTTTAAAATATTTATATATTTATAAATTAGTTTCAATTGCAATTCCTCTGCGTGGAACTTTCGACAAGCTGAGTTAACTTCATAGTTTTGCGCCCCAAGGCAAATTGAGTGATTATCAGTTTGGCTTACCTGAAGCTTTTCTCGACGAGAAGAGTGGGTTTCCAGGGGGGAATTCTCCCCGCTAGTGCGTGTGGGTAAGTCTTCTTGGCTACGCTTTAATTATTGAATCGCTGGTCTAAGCTGGAAGCCACTAAAATGAACTTGAGTTCACTTTGTTCGTTGTCCAGCTTTTATTTTTTGACAAACTCACTTTGCATTTTAATTGAATTCGTTATAGTTATGGCTAACAGAGATGCCAACAGAAGATAAATGGCTTTGGGGCTAAGGTCAAACTTTAGGGAAAAGATTAATTTAAAAATGCAAACGAATAAAAAATTGTAAAAAATATAAAAATTGTATGCTTTTCCACTCTACACTTTTTTTTTACCTACTTTTACTTTGTAATGCAATTAACAAGATTTTTTAAATGTATAGGGAATATTAAAAGGAAAAAGAATACACAATTTATAAAATGTTGGCATTTTCTTAACCATAAATAATTAAATCTAAAATATCCTGGCTTAAATACTCTTCAAATACCCTTTTAACCTATTGGATTCCATAGATTGCAAAACTCCGAAATCCATTTACCTAAATAACTTTCTCCTGCTGCGTTGATATCATATTTATATCATGTTCATATGTGCATTCTACCAACGACCACAGCACAACAAAAACAATATTATTATTTCATCAACTGAAAGGAGTGGACCTCAAGGAAGCGGCAAGAACTCGATGAGCTGTTCAGGCTAACCTCAAAATGAAATACGAGTTTCGAGCATGAAATGCTTGGCAAATAACTGAAGACTTCCGAGCAAATTAAAACCATAAAATATTTGCAATCACAACGAAAGGACAACAACCAGCGAAAGGGCAAATAACTAAATGGAAAACCAAGGGAAATAAATTCCCGATGGAGTGGAGAGGGTGGCAAAAAGCTGGAGTGCACCGGAAAATCAAGTAGAGTACTGCTGCATTAAAGAAATTAAAGTGCCTGACCAGGAAGTTTTTTTTTTTTGGATCGGGTTGGGGTTGGTCCTGAACAGGCTCCTTTCTGTCGATCCTCTTGGCCACTTTCAATGCCCCTCCCAACAACTTAACAACTTCTGCCTCGAGGAAATTCAAGGAGAAAGAAGCACATGAACGGAGTCATATTTATGTTTTCGTAGCTCGCAGGCGGACTTCGAGTTGCAGGTTAGCGGTGAATGAGTTCGCCAGCTTCTTTATTCTACCCTGGATTTATGGTACCTGTAGAGAAGAGTGTTTTGAATTTATTAAATATTTTAAAATATTTTACGAGCTTTTTTTTCTTAACCGCTTTTATGGCAATTTACATTTCAATCAAAAGCAATTTTAAAATGCAACGTTTATACGATGTCATATATATAAGTAAACAAAGTAATAAGGATTATAAAATATAGTTCCATATTTCGTTACCATCTTTTTTATAAGCGCACCTATTTTATCTATATCAATGTCTATGCATATTTTAACTTAAAAACTTAGATATTCACAAGAAAACAAACTAGTATTTCCATAGCGGGTATCCGCAAGTCGGAAAATGCGGCAAAAAGAGTTCGCATGCTTTTTGTCCGTTGCCCTGCTTTTTGTCAATTCCACATGCAAGACGTTTTCATTGCCAACTGCAGACTGGAATTACTCCTGCGGGGCGAATATAGCCGGGAATGTAGCTAGGAACGTGCACAAGGATCCGGGATCCGTCGGGATGGACGGATTCCAAATGCATCCTGCATGCGGCAGTGGGGAGCAGATAAAAGGAGCGATACAGGGCAAACACGGAGCACAAACAAAAACAAACAAGCCGCAGAAGAGATATTCAATGGAGCGGAGATGGGGAAAAAGCAGTGCGACGAGATAGAAACGTGACTCACGAGGGGTGCGGAAAGGGGTTCTCCTCGAAAACCTAGTGAAAAACCACTTAAACACCTAAATATTTAGATATTTTGTATTAATTTTTAAAAACAAGCAATTGGAGTGCTATTAACAAGAGAATATAGGTCCTCCTAAAGCTTGAAACCAAAATATCGGCTCCTTGAAGTGATATCTTATTCTAAAATTTTCTAGAGTTCAAATCCTTTCTTCCAGCCTTTTTTTTAAATAAATGCCAAGCCTATATATCAAAATTAATATGATGTATAATAAACCTTTGAAGTGGTTTGGCTACAAATATTTTTAGGCTTAGGTTCAATAGAAATTATTTTATACCTACAATAATTTTGTAGATGCTACACAACTTTTTTCTTTAAGTGCTTCTTGACTTTGGATCTCGCTTTTCTGAATAGTTTTTGGGGTTCTCCCAGTGTAAGATTTCCAAGCTCTCACTTCACGCTTTCATCTCGAACTGCTGTTATCCGGCATGCGCCTCACATGAAAACTCGAGCAAGTCATCAGAATTCATAGTCTGTCTTTTTTTGTACATCTTGCAGAAATCCCCTCGCAGTCGCCACTATTTTCCAGTGCTGCACGGTTGCAATTGCAAGTTGCTGCTGCGTCAAATGCAAAATGTGATTTAATGCCCTTTGGTGTCGCATGCTAATGAGGCAAGGAAAAGTTACTTCTTTCTGCCTGCGTTGGCAACTTTTCTCGGGCACGTGCCTGGATCCGAGTCCGATTTTAGGTCCAACTTGGCTCCGAAATGCGGGTCACCCGGTGGCTCAGAGCTAGGCACTGTGACGGGAATATATTTAAAATATGTAGTAACATGCTAAGTAGTTTCCCCTTCGACTTGAGTTATGAACCCGCCTCCATTTGCTAATTGTGTGGCCTGAAAAGTGGAGCCAAGTAGGGTCAGTGGAGTTTGGGGGAAATGGGGAAAAGGGAAAAACTTCACTGGACGTGACTAGAAATTGGCATGATGAAGTTTTCCAGTAGATTTTAGATAAGTATACATACATATGTGAGTAGCAGTTGAGAGTTAAATATTATATAATGAAGACCTATTAACTCAAGTTATGGAATTCAGAAGTCCAGTTTTGGGCTCCCATTATGAATGCTATTGAAAACACGGAAAAATCGAACATGAACATGGGTTAAAATTTTGACCCTCGTTAAAAATAATAATTTGAATGTGGATTATTAGAGAATTCAACCACAAATTCAGAGAGGTATTCCACATCGTAATCGGAATCAAATTACTCAAGTTATGGAATCTAGAAGTGCAGTTTTGGGTCCTTATTCTTACAGCCATTGGAATTCCGGAAAAATCGAACATGAAAATGGGTTAAAATTTGGACCCTCGCTTAGAAGTAATATTTTAATGTTGAACATTACAGAATTCCTCCACAAACTCATCGAGGTATCCCACTTCAAAATCGGACAAAAGTAACACAAGTTATGGAATCTAGAAGTGCAGTTTTGGGGTCCCACTCTGAAACCCATTGGAAATACGGAAAATCGAACATGAAAATGGGTTAAAATTTGGACCCTCGTTTAGAAGTAATATTTTAATGTAGAACATTAGAGAATTCCTCCACAAACTCAAAGAGGTATCCCACTTTAAAATCGGACAAAGGTAACTTAAGTTATGGAATCTAGAAGTGCAGTTTTGGGGTCCCACTCTGAAACCCATGAAAATGGGTTAAAATTTGGACCCTCGTTTAGAAGTAATATTTTAATGTAGAACATTAGAGAATTCCTCCACAAACTCATAGAGGTATCCTACGTCAAATTGTGACTTCAACAACTCATTTTATGGAATCTAGAAGTTCAGTTTTGGGGTCTCATTCTGAAACCCATTGGAAATACGGAAAAATCGAACATGAAAATGGGTTAAAATTTGGACCCTCGTTTAGAAGTAATATTTTAATGTAGAACATTAGAGAATTCCTCCACAAACTCATAGAGGTATCCCACTTCAAAATCGGACAAAAGTAAATCAAGTTATGGAATCTAGAAGTGCAGTTTTGGGGTCCCACTCTGAAACCCATTGGAAATACGGAAAAATCGAACATGAAAATGGGTTAAAATTTGGACCCTCGCTTAGAAGTAATATTTAAATGTTGAACATTAGAGAATTCCTCCACAAACTCATAAAGTCATCCCACTTCAAAATCGGACAAAAGTAACTCAAGTTATGGAATCTAGAAGTGCAGTTTTGGGGTCCCATTCTAAAACCCATTGGAAATACGGAAAAATCGAACATGAAAATGGGTTAAAACTTGGACCCTCGTTTAGAAGTGATATTTTAATGTAGATCATTAGAGAATTCCTCCACAAACACAGAGAGGTATCCCACTTCAAAATCGGACAAAAGTAACTCAAGTTATGGAATCTAGAAGTGCAGTTTTGGGGTCCCATTCTGAAACCCATTGGAAATACGGAAAAATCGAACATGAAAATGGGTTAAAATTTGGACCCTCGTTTAGAAGTAATATTTTAATGTTGAACATTAAAGAATTCCACCACAAACTCATAGAGGTATCCCACTTCAAAATCGGACAAAAGTAACTCAAGTTATGGAATCTAGAAGTGCAGTTTTGGGGTCCCATTCTGAAACCCATTGGAAATACGGAAAAATCGAACATGAAAATGGGCTAAAATTTGGACCCTCGTTTAGAAGTAATATTTTAATGTAGAACATTAGAGAATTCCTCCACAAACTCATAGAGGTATCCCACTTCAAAATCGGACAAAAGTAACTCAAGTTATGGAATCTAGAAGTGCAGTTTTGGGGTCCCATTCTGACTGCCATTGGAAATACGGAAAAATCGAACATGAAAATGGGTTAAAATCTGGACCCTCGTTTAGAAGTAATATTTTAATGTTGAAAATTAAAGAATTCCACCACAAACTCATAGAGGTATCCCACTTCAAAATCGGACAAAAGTAACTTAAGTTATGGAATCTAGAAGTGCAGTTTTGGGGTCCCATTCTGAAACCCATTGGAAATCGGAAAAATCGAACATGAAAATGGGTTAAAATTTGGACCCTCGTTTAGAAGTAATATTTTAATGTTGAACATTACAGAATTCCCCCACAAACTCATAGAGGTTTGCCACTTCAAAATCGGACAAAAGTAACTCAAGTTATGGAATCTAGAAGTGCAGTTTTGGGGTCCCATTCTGAAACCCATTGGATATACGGAAAATTCGAATATGAAAGTGGGTCAAAAATTGGACCCTCGTTTAGCAGTAATATTTTAATGTAACATATTAGAGAGTTTAACCACAAACCTATAAAGGTATCCCACGTCAAGATCGAACTACGATAACTTTAGTTATGGAATCTAAAAGTGCAGTTTTGAGTTCCCTTGGGGAAGCTCTTGGAAATACACTTGTAATGCATTTTATTATGTTTTACTTTGATATTTCATCACTGAATTATAAGAATACTTGTTCGATTTCAACAATGTTAACGTTTTCCTTTCACTGAAAAGCTCTTTCCTAAACACTTAATCCACGCAGTTTACTACTTCCACAGGAGTTAGCTTCCTTTTAGCCCATTTTCCCAATTGTAACGAACTTTTCCTTTAATTGCTCCAACAGACTGGGAAAACTGTGCAGGAAAAAACTGCCGCTTATCGTTTGATTTTCATTGCGAGTGCTGGGAACTTGTCCGTTGGAGTTTTAGTTGGGATTGCACCGCAGCGAACAATGAGAGCGGTGCTTGAGATCTCTACAAACTCAAACTTGAGGGATACACTGGAAATAAAAGCCAACGAAAAATATACATTTAATATATTTAAAGAAATTTCAACAATTTAAAATCAAAATAAACAACGATCTTAGCTTTTTTTTTGATTTTGAATAAAATACATATCATATCATATTTTGTGTTGTTTCAGAAACCTTTTTAACTGCAAATTTTCCCCGTTTTCCCTTTTTAGAGTGGACCACAATTAAGCTCAGGCCAAGAGCAGCTCATTACCGGCAAAAGAGAAAAATGCGGCACTTGAAGGATTCTTTCAAACTTAACCGCCCACGCCCATCCACTCCGATCCTGTGTGGGTTAAGGGCGTTAAGGGGGATAGGTTATAGCCGGCTATAGAAGGGGGCGTGGCTGCTGTCTGTCTCCATTTGTTGACGCCCTGTCAAAGTTGCCTGCTTGGCTGACAAACATTGTCAACGCCCTTGGCCAACGTCATCATCAATGTCAGCGGCAACACCACCCTAACACCCCCTCCATTTTCCATTTTCCCCATCTCCTAGGGGGTATCCAAAACCCCCTTTTTCCCCCCTGGAAACATCACTCAAGTTGAGCTGGAAGTTTTCTTTTTTTGTTTGTGCGTTTGACAGTCGGGAGACCCGCGATTATTTTGCTCTCCCTCGGAGAAGAAGATGGCCATCAATTTCCATAAGTTGTCATAAAAGCGGAATGTTGCCACATCTCGTACTATATCTATATGGCTTTGATGGCCCATTAGGACAACCAGGCGACAGTTTTAATGGGATTTGATTTAAATTTTATGCGCATTTGTCATTAAATATTATTATTTCGCCAACCAGCTGGTGGCAAATGTCGTAAATAAGCGTAACAAGTTGGGATAATATTTCAAACAATAACTTTACAACAGGGAGGTCATCGTTTTAAAGGATATACTTAAACATTTTAAATTGAAGAGATAATTATATAAAAAAAATGTTAAATATTTTTAAATTTAATTGTGTACAAAAGTCATTGTTTTATATTTTTGATGTATTTATCTAAGTAAGTAAATAACCAATAAAATCGAAAACTGTAAAAGTTTGATATTTACTGAAAGGCATGTATCCACAGTAACAGCCTCTACTGAAAATGTATCACGTTGGCTCGCAATCCTCTTCAATTATTATGAAATATTTATTTCCACCCCCGAGTATCGGAAATTAAGCCAATTTTAATTAGGATCCCTACTGATTCTCTGACCCCCTGCACTATTCATTTACCCACTCAATGCTGCCTCTCAAAAATTATGCAATTAATATGTTCGCATTGCAAATTATAATATGCAAATTGATGTTGCCCATTTATTTAGGCTGCTCCCCTTCCACCGCTCAGAAGTCCTTCGGCCATTCATATGGGAAGCACGTAATCGAAATGAGCACTAAAAAGGTTTCTCAATACATTGCCAGACTAATTACGTTAATGTGGGGAGGCAGCGAATGGCTTTAATGCCAATTTTAACTAATTACCCACTATAATTGCACTTCTATGTTGGTAACTCAAGTAATAACGATTGGAAAAACAAATCTAAATGGTTATAGGAACAGGATTAAAGCAAATTTATAGCTAACTGCCTGAAAAGAGGGGAAAGTGCATTGAGCTGTTCCAAGTATATTTTACGCAAGTATATCTGTCACAGCTTAAAATTAAATATGTCACCGAACCAAAACCACACGAACACACACATGAGAAAACTCACTTCTTCCTATTTGTATTCTTCCACCGCCTCCAACTTGGCAATTTTCAAGTGACAATTTCCAGCAAACGCCAACAAACCAAAGCTGCTTTACTACACCGGGAGAAATATATTTAAAAAATATTATAAAAATGTCTCATAAATTAGGAAAAATTATTTTTAGAAAGAACATTACTTTCTTATAACTAAGTATGATGGAATTTTTTAGAACTACATATCCATGTTTAAGACATGCTAGAATAATAGGCACACAGGGGAAATAAAATATAAAGTTTTAAAATTATTAAACTATATTTAGTTTGTTGTTAAAAAGCTGGGCAAAACTGCAAAACTTTGTTAATTTAAAGTGTTATCAAATTCGTAAAGATCCTAAATAATTTTGTCTCATTTTTTAGTGTATTCCGTCGATCCGGCATACTAAAATGCTATGCAATTTCGTCCTTTGATACGCAAGACATTCACACAAAGAATTGTGGACTTATGGGGCGTTGAAAGTGTGATGAGACGGGTGTTGTAAATTGTGAAAGGAGGATAAGGAGGCAGTGAAAATGAAAAGGGAGAATCGAAAGGAATGTTAGCAGTCGCACATATTTTTTACTTCGATATGTTCCAAATATCTTTAGAATAGTCTCCACAGCACTCAAATGAATGTCGTCGTAAGTAGTCGCCTGTCACGGGATTTGAAGACAGCGATGAGCGGAAAAAATGTGACTGTGAAACTGTGACTAAATGTAAATATGTGGCACTACAAGCAATAAAATCTTAAAAATATTAGATATTTAAAAAAAATATGTATTAACTTTATTACGTATTTAAATGTATGTAACCTTTAAACATATATGCAATTCATGTTGAAGGATATGTATCTAGGCAATATTCTTACATTGCTTGAAAAAAAAAAGAAAACGAAACTCCCCCTGATAAAGTCACTTCTGCGAAAAGCCCCACACAAGTGATTAGTTTTCAGCTCCTTGGTTAAATTCAATGTATTTTATTGTGAGTAACTCAATTTCTCAGTTAGTCGATCACTCGCCCGGACACTTTCATCTTTTGAATGTCGCTGGTAATGATGATGACTGACTGTGTCGATGATGATTGTGCGATGACGATGATGAATGGCTGGCGTGACAAGCCCTCTAACCCATTTCCCAATGCTGGCAGCAATTTCAATTTAGCCTGACATATAAATAACTTTGAATTTAAAAAGAAATATTCTCAGAATTTGTTTGGTAGGAGGGGAAACGGGTAAACATGTCTGTTGTGTAATGTGCATTACATTTGGCTGCTGATGGCTTTGATCGGAAAGAATTTTCATGAAAAAAGTGGTAGCTGATGGCAAAATGGGTGGCTCAGTAAGTTTATTTTGATTGATTTCTGTTTGCCATTCGGGATTTGATGGCCCTGTTTGGTATTTGTCTGTTCAACGAGCACTTATAGATGGGCCATTATAGGGTTAAGGGCGACTGGAGAAGAACTTGATTGCACAAAGGCCTTGACTATGATAGTTCTGCGTTCAAAATTGACATGAAAATAGGTCAACAGCTTATAAATTTAATGCTGCAAATATTTAACTTGCAAACAAGTATAAAATTACAAAAAAAAAAAAAATAATAGACTTAAATTTATGATTGGTAAAAATCTTTGTTATGACAGCTTTATCACAGCTTATTTTTAATAATTTCATTGAATATAGTAAATGATACATTTGTAAAATCCTTAGCATTTTACTATTTAATTGCGCAATGAATAAGCTCTTGCTTTTAAATGTAGCATTATTTAAATTAAATTTAATAGCTGTGCTGCTTTCAGTGAATAATTTCATAAGCCCACTCCTTTAATGATTGTTTAAGTACACCGTGCTCATACCCCAACTCAATCAGAAAATGTAAAACGTTTATCAAAATTGCAGTACGGAAATCTCTGGCTGCCGAGCAACTCCTTTCCCCACCGGCCATCCATCTCTATCGCCTGTCATTAAATTATGCATTTGCGCAATCACTTCCTAAAATATGCAAAGGATGTTGCAGGCGGTGGGCGGGGCAGCAGGACATTCAGCACGTTCCAAGCCTCATTGCGATGTGGCAAGTTTCCGCGAATTTCCCCGCCTTTCTCCTTTCTCCCCCGGGTGAAAGTTTGCCAAGGAGCTGGCTGCGCTTGATTTGCGCTCATAGTTTCCCCCCCCAAAGACCACCCACCGCCCACCGAGACACCTGCTATAGTGTCCTCGTTGTCATCGCTCACATGCCGGAAGTTGATAAAGTGCCTGGCAAGGCAAAGGAATTCCGCGGCATGTCGCCCCCCCCCCCCCCTTTCACTTTTCACCTGCCGTGTCTTCATTAAAATATTACTCACATGCAGGGAAAGACGGAAATGCATTAAGGCCCTGCTTCTTCCTCGCGATTATCCTTTATGCGTATGCAAACGGTTCGGTATCATGTGAACAATCAAAATCCAAGTGCCAGGGGCGGCCATTCTAAGTTAAAAATGGATATAGATCTTTGTAGAAAACTATGCTTTAGTTGGGGTAAAATAGGTATTCTACGTCAAAAATGGAAATAGATTTCTGTAGAAAAGTAAACTTAAGTTGGGGTAAAATACGCAATTATCTTATGCATATATGAACAGTATATTGATGTCATATTCCTTCACTTTAATATACATTTATATTTGTTGGTTTTAATTCTTATTTATCAATTTTAGTCTTATTTAGTTATTTTTTAAAGAATTTTATATTTATTTTTGCCTAATTAATCACAGAATTTACATTAATGCTCGCTGTTATTAATTAAAAGAAAAGATTTTAAAAACCAGTTAATGGCTTACACTTGAAACATAAATTTCGTTATTATACTTAATATAATATATATTATTTCCACCTGTTTAGCCAACTATAGATAACACGACATCCAGACCCTGCACTCCGCCTGCAAAGGTCAGTTCCATGCTCTATCTGCAACTGATTCGCCATACATAAATCACGCATACGCAACGTTGCACCCGAACAGCGTTGACAGTTCATTAAATTCCGATGAATGGCAAATCGCGCATTCGGAGCGTGCTAAATCTATATTTTTATGCGCTTTTCATTCGGCTTTGCTAAATTAATGCTCGCGTGAAGTCTGCGAGCAAAGCGATAACGTTAATTATGCCACATAAATCAGGGATTCGGAATGGAGTTTCCCCCAAGTTTTTAGCCAGATAAATAAATGGAGCAGACAGGGCGAAAGGAATTTTAAGCCGAACAAATGAAATTTAGCTAAAGTGTCATAGCATTTAATCGGATGAAAAATGAAACCGTACGCATACATGATTTCTAGTTTATATCCCTAAGAACTTAATTGTACTCTAATAGTTGTAATATAATCAATAGAGCTGGTAGCAGCTGACAATTGAAAACTGCTGACTCAAACAGGCTTGCAAACAGCCAGTTCCTTTCCGTGCAACATGGCGTATACGCAACCTAATTGATTTCTCAATTCAAGTTTCCAGCGTTAAGCTTCTTTGGCCACAAACAAAATGAGAAAGGGGCGGTACAGGGGGCGAAGGGCATTGTCTGATTTCAGACAAATATGTTCAATATAATTGTGGAATAATTTCAATTAAAGTAATGAAACATGCATGCAGGAGGGTCCTCCAACCGAGATTCCGAATTCCACTCTCTGTGCCTTTTTGTCACTCCGCACCCCGCAAAACTCAATTATGTATACAATTTGCATTTGTCTGGTACCCAAAAATACACCGATAAAAATTATATAAACACTCAAAGCTTTTGTAGAAAAACATACTTTAAGGGCTATATTAAAAAACGAAGAATTAAAGATACAAAACGTATAACTATTATATAACACATTTAAGCTTCATACGGTTCACATTCGTATTAATACATTTAAATAACATATTTTTTTAACCTTTTCCGTAAACTTTTTTTATCATCCTTGTTGAATTTTTAGGTCAGTGTTATGTTCGTAGAACGAAAGTGAGAAGAGTTATAAGGAAGTCATGGCCTCGGGCCAACAGAGGAGTCTATAAATTTGATGCCAAACACACACAATGGCAATTGTTATTATTGTTTCTACGGCTGCAGCTGCATATTTTAATGCATTTGTTGCTGCTGCTGCATTTGTTGTCGTTTGTCTGCAAGCGTGTTGTTGCGTAAGCGAGCCACTTTTGTTTATTATACATTCTACATTAATATGTGACACACAATCCCATAAACATTTAAGCAAACAGTGGGTTTCATAGATGTAGAGCAAAATCTCTTACCAAGCCTTATTAAAAAAACAAATGAAGTCTTAAATACATTTTTTTTAAATATTAAAATAAAATATAATTATTTAGATAACACAAATGAAGAATACAAATGTGACCTTATATATTTGGGGCACACTGTTTTTATAAACATGAATAGAATGTGCATAAATGTACTTTGTGGCAAGGAGTTGAACATTGTCAAACAATGCGTATGAGTGATATTTAATTATTATGACCCTAGACCAAATGACCTAGCATTCATAAAAGGCTCACTCAAAATTGCTCAAGGAATGTCTTTCACACTAAGATATTCAATTCGAGGCCATTGTGATAGAAAATTGGCAAGTGTGAGAAACTTTGACAGGTCTATAGCCACTGGATTTTCAGCAAACAACTCAAAGTTTGCTTCAATTTAAGCCTGATCAGCAGTTATTACTGGCCACTGGGCTCCATTAATCAAACTGAAAGAGTGAGTGGAAAAAAACTCTTTTCCCACAGCGATAAGTCGCTTTAAGCCCGCTCCAGAAGACCAATTTAAAAGTTCTCGAATGGCAGCTAATTGCCTGCAAGTCCGGACATTTTCTGGGGGATTGAATGAGGAGCTGGTGATGCGCTTATCATGTCAATAATTCAAGGAGGACACTTGCCGCAAGCTCTAATTACCAATTGCCCTGGATCGCAATCAATAAATAGCACTCGCATCCTTATCGAGTGTTCCCCATGAGCCCGCTTGAGCATTCTCGATTTTAGCATTGTTCGGGACTTAGGCTTTTGTTCATGTTTATGGGTTTATGAGAGGGCTTCGACTATGGCTCCCTCCTCCACTAATTGGCAAGCGAAATTGGTTTGCACATACCCCGGTGATTCCATCAAACTGCCGGGCATTTCAAGCTGATTTGCATTTGCAGTCCGACCAGGAGATTTATACGGGCCTGGGTTGAGTTTTAGGGTCAGTCTCGAGAAGCCTCCTTATGTTTGGCACCTTGTTTACAAGCCTTCCAAGGAGGCGGCTTGTAGGGCAAACCGCTTTGAGTCCGGTCAAAGGCCAATCACTTGGCTAAACATAGGCTGCTTTTAAGGGGGGCTTTCAGGGGGTTGAGAGGTAAGTATGGAAGGAGTAAGTTTCAATAGGAGAACGTACGCCCTATAGCCAGTTTCAAAGTGGTATTTAATCTAAAAGATTGAAGCAAGCATAGTATGCGTGTGAAAATGATAAAATGTTTATAATACTTAAGCATACATTTAATATTAGCGTGTCTTTCATTTAAAGTTATATTTCAATTAAATTGTATTGAATTTATTGAACAAAAATTTAAAAGGAACCTTAATAATCATAGTTATAACATTTTATAACCATAAAAAGAGACCCATAATAAACATTTTAAAGTTATATTAAAGTTCCCATAATAATGATTGTCCTAATATTTTTATAGTCAATAGCCTTGCTACTTAGTAAAATATGATCCTTTGTTAGTTTTAATTTTTTTAACAATACTAACATCTTAAAAATAATAAATATAAAAAAAAATGTATTGAAAGTAAATAAAGCTAATTAAATTTGATATAATATAGAACTCCTTATAGTTTTTAGTTATTTTAAGCTTTAAAAAATATCTATAACCCACAAAAGTATTCCAAGTTATTATGGGACTTATGTGTAGAGCTCTCCTTCCTTTAAAAAAAAATGACGGCACCTTGGCAATCTAAAGCGATCCGTGAGATTTCCCGGCGGTTGAGCTGGCGGAATTTATCAATTTAAACTGAATCCTTCATCCGACCGCATTACAAAGCCATTTTGAAAGCTTTGGCGCGGCGCTTAATCAACGGGGTCCTGGCAAAAAGGACATCCCAGCTAGCTGTCTCTCCGGCGGACTGCAATCCGTAACCCAATCCCAGAGGCGCAGTTTAGCCAGCGAGTTTCCGCTTTTGAGCGCCGTAATAAATTTCAAGCCAGCGACTTGACTTCAAAGGGGGCTGCAGTCTAGGGGGGTGGTCTGCCCCCCTCACCCCCCGCTTTCCCAACCACTTTCTCCGCCTCTGTGGTGTCTTCCTCCGGCAGTTCAGCCGGATTCTTCTTCCTGGCTGCCGTCGCTTTGTTCCGCTTGATTTACGCTAACAAGACATGAACGAATGGACACGGAGACAGATGTACAGTGGCGGTGGTCAGGGGATGGAAAGGGGGCTTAAAACAGAGGAGTTGGGGTGAACAGGGGGCAAGCTGTGCCAGAGATGAAGGAGACACCCGGAGACATTTTAAATGTGGCGCAAAAGAACGATTACAGGTTGCCATCGTCCGATGGATGCACTCAACCCACATACAAGACCGCAAAAACCGCAAGAGGGAGGGGTGCCCCGGGGGGGAACACTGAAAAAAAAGGAGTCCTAATATAAAATTTATTCTGAAAAAAAGATTTTGTAGGTTTTTAATTTCTAAGCAGCGTTTTTAAATCCATTATCATAACATGAAAACACTGCAAATAAAGAAAATACTTTTAAAAATTTAAGTCATTGCGAGACTGTTAAGTGCATTTTTTTTAAATATATGATATATATATGATATAAAATTTGAAAACTTGGTACGTATAAAAGCTTACAATTCATATACATTCATTGAATACCACTTTAGTGATCCAATCATTTTGATTTATTCATGACTTTGGTCACACTGAATTTAAAAATTAGGAAATGCAAAGTTCTTATCTGTCCTTTAGTAAGTTTAAACACAACTATAAGATGCAAAAATATATTTATAACTATATATATATTTTAAAATAGATAACATAACCTTAAAGAACTGTAGAGTATCGCTTAAATAAATCTTCAAACTAAACTTTCCACTGTCCACTGAGAACACACTAAAATTGAAATATTTTTCCCCCGTGTAAGAGACTCCTGGCTAAAGTGCAGCCAATAGGGGTAAAAGGAGGTGGAAATGTGGTAGCTGGGAGGTGTAAGCGTTGCCAATTCAGGCGAAAAGTTGGCGCACTTTTCTATTTCCGACCAAAAAAAGACGTGCCGTCCGCGGAGATAGAAAAGATAGATAAAGTCGGAGCCAGGCAGGAAAATCGGCAGAAAGTGATGGTGAAAAGGGGTGCCATGGGCAATATCAGCAAAGAAAGAATTTTGCAGGAAATTACAGGAAAATGAAATAAATGAAGATGGATACGCAATTTGAATAGCATTGGTATTGGTCCTCTGTGGTTGACAGACAGCTTCCAGTTAGATAGAGGCAGTTATAAAGAGGGGAAAAGAGATGGGATGAGGTTATAGGGTTCCAGTGAGTGGCATATTTAATGATACAGACAGAAACTTTTATCAAGTTTTCTACTCTAATTGAGCCGGAATTAAAGTGCTGCCAAAATGGGGGAGAAAGCAAGAGGGCAATAATGGAGTTAGAAAGTGTGGTTACTCTGGTGGAAATTGTGGCTGTTTAAATTCCAGGAAATACCAGAGAAGTATCCCTGTTTTCGTGTAATTTTTCGTCGAAATTGGATTAATCCCCTGGTGGCCCTTCATTTGATTTCCTTGCTGATTTGCTCCACTTTGTTGCTGAAAATTGTACATCAGCATATGAAATTTGGCACTCGACGGAACGAAAATTCGCAGCAAATTGCAACGAATTTTGTGCAATTTTAATAAACTACTTTAGGGTTGCCACCGCCACCGTTGGCGGGAAATCCGACTGCCCACCGACCAGCAATATGACTAATTGTATAAACAGGAGCTACCAATATTTTGCAAATAATTAGCCAACATTTTTGCCCCATGTTGGCGAGTGGAAACTATGTGTGCTCCCATTTTCCACTCGCATCCTTTTATGGCAACCACAATATCCTGGCAACGTCAATAAAGCTCCCTCCGTACCTCCCTTTTTCGCCTGATAGATAGAGCTCTGTCCGTTATATAATTTTAATATTTTTTAATTGCATTTATTTCCGCAGCAGCTAAGAGAGAGGGATAAATTCTGATTTTTCGGACTGCAGCGTTAATTTAATTAAGTGCTTATTAGCCGGGTAAAACCGACAGGACCCCCTCGAAATCCACTTTTTGTTTGCTTGATGGTGGGGAATATTTGAAGGGGAATCAGGGTATTAGATTGTTTACAAACCAGCTGGTCTATACATTATCTAGTTCTATGCATAATTGCTAATCCAACATATGCATTCCACTCCAGTCACTCGAGTGAACTCTCCTGTGTTAATTCAATTAGCGCAATTATTGGCTTATTACTTTTCAATTTAACAATTTTGACCAATATTCAACGAAAATATATATCTTTAAGGGAGAGCTAAAAACGATTTGGATAGGAGGTAATTCTTCAGACAATAAAAAAAGGTCAAATATGTCTAACCTTTGTTTTTAATAAATAAATAAAATCAATTAAAGTCTTTTGGTGGTTTTTATTTTGATTTCTTTTATGAGGATTATAAGGATATTTCAAGTGTATTCTAACATTTTAAAATTCAGGCCTTCTGATATATGTAAACCAAATAATTTTAAAAATAAAATAAACTTCGAACCATTTTCAAAAAAACGTTCGTAAAAGAAAATCAGATTTAGTTTTGCTATATTCCCCATTCATGCTATAGCCCCATTCATTAACACTTTGTTGGATGAGAGGGTGTTACTTGCAAATACTTTAAATACCTTAAATCTTCCGATTGTAAATTCATCTACAGCAGTTTACACAACAATTTCGTTTCTTCTTTGGCAATTATTTAGCAACAACTGCAAAAGGGAGGAGCAAGTGACCAAACACTTGTTTATTTATCATTTAAACTGCCCCTCTGTTCCGCAACCTTTTTAGAAAGTTTTGGTACTTCTTCCCCTGGAACTTTTACCCGTTTTCAGTTTCAGTTTTGGATAAATGTTGCTAATCGCTTTGCAAGTGCACGCAGACAAAAAGTCAACTGCTGCGAAACTAATTTGCATTTATTTGCTGTCCATCTCTGTGTTTTCCTCCCATTTCGCTTTTCCAACCCGATTTTCCCCCTGGCTTTTCCCTCCTTGACCTCTCCTGTAACTAATTGCCCCTTGCCTGTTCCTAATTGTTTTTGTTTTTAGTTTGCCGAGCTTAGCAACACTTTTGTGCCATTACTTTCCCGGCACTCGTTTTTATAATTATTTTTGCTCAACTTTTTGTGGAATCAGATATTTTTGGACTGGAGGCCTGCAACTAATTTCCGCTTTTTGCCACTCGTTATTCACACACTTGGTGGCGAATGGAAATGGAATAAACAAATGAAATAACAATAATAAACAACAGCAGCAACAGCAGCCTCGATGACAGCAGCAGAACATATTTTTTTGTCGGGGTAAGCAAACAAGTCCAAAAAAACCAAAGTCCCTCAGAATGACAAAAGAAATGCGTACAAATTACCCCGAAACGCAATGGACAGAAACAGCAGCGGCAACAGATACAGTGAGACATCTGTAACAATTACATTCATTAGTGTTTTATTTACATTTTCTAAAAATATTATATTGGTAAAAAAAATATTTGAAAATAATAAGTTTCTCATATCACTTCAAATATATCCAACACTAAGTTTTATGGAATATTTGAAATTTGATAATACGTTTGTATGTTTTTTTTTAATATTAAGCAGCATAACTAAAAAGTTTTAGTTTGATTTGAATTTTTATTATAATTTTAAACTGGCTTATGGGACGTATGAGTAATATTGGCTAAGATAAGTTCTCAGAGTTTTTATTAAATCAACATTTTTATATAGCTAGCCTGGGGTCTTTTTTCCATGTTCTACTAAAGTAAGCTGTCTTAAAAATTCCCAAAAAAATAAAATTAGTAATAGTTTGCATAAGTGGCCCAAAATCTTGTAATTTTCCGATCCTAGTTCAGTTTATGGAAATTCGACTGTAGATTCTGGTGGAAAAAGTTGCTGCTGCTGACAATGACAAAAACAACAAGTGCGCAACTGAAAGCGAAACAAGAGCAACAAGAAGAGGAAGACAAAAAATATGGACACTGACACTTTACGAAGATTTATGCGTTTTAGTTGAGTTCTTTTCCCCCCAGCCACCCAGCCACCCATTCACTCTTCCCGTTCCGCTTCCCAGTTCCGAGTTGCGAATTCTTTTCCGAAACAAATGTGAGTAACATTTTTACATCTGCCCCGCTGCCCCGCCCCCTTTTTGGGGGCAGTGGATTGCCGGGTTAAAGTTGAGAGGCTTAAACAAATTGCCATTTAAATTTGCATTAGCCCAGAGACGGTGGCACAGTGAGTGCCAAGAGTTTGACAACCGTAAAGGAAACTGCGCTTGTAAGCAAACGGAATTCCGATTTAATATTTTAGTTTGTCACGGAAGTCAAGTATGCAAACAGTGGGAACAAAAAATATCCGTTTCAAACAGAAAATATTTTCAGCTCATAAGATACTATCAGAATATGAAAAAAAAGACGTAAAATGAATGAAAAAAAAAATAATTTCCATATGAAAAAACATATGTATATCCTCTTAACTATTAAATTACTATACAAATATTGTAATTTTTCATTGCTTACAATTTATTATCAAAATATTAAAAAAGTACTGCACTTATTTTTAGAACTTTTTAATATCTTAAACGTTTACCAACTATTTTTACCCACTGTAGCCACCAGAAAACCTTTCATATCGCCCCGAATGCTCATAAACAAATTGCAAAACAAATGTGTAGCAAATTGCACAAAAATATTTACAAACTTGCGGAGGCCGCAAAAAAATAGACAAGCCAGAATAAACCAACAAAATGTGCTCTCATATGCAAAATCATATTTTGAATATTTTATATTGAATTTATGGAGGGACACAATGTTTGAAAAAAGTAAACAACTATTTATTGCTCAATGAATTTATCAGCAGTTTTTTGGAAAAATTATTTTCGCAGAACAAAACGAAATATATTGTTTATTTATTACGGAAAAACGAGCAAATTTAAATGTTCACCTGTCACCCCCGCCACCAAAATTGGGCACGTGTCAGAAACTTGGGAACCAACACCCCGAACCACCTTCTTTTTTCGCGTTTTGGAGCTGGGAACTCCATATTTGACGCCAGTTGAGCATGAAAATGCCATTTAACAATGGCCCAAATAAATAAAAAGCAAGCTGGGAACGAAAGCGCGGCGAACAAAAAACAAACGAACGATAAAATGTGTTGGAAAACGCTTAAAAAAAACAATGCAGGGCCACCGTTACAACAATAAGCGATGGGAACCCCCGATATCGCACAGCAAGACAGAAAAGCGCAAAAAAGCGCACCAGAAAACAATAACAATAAAAATGTCAAAAAAGCAGCGAAGCTTAAATCAAATTAATGTGAGCGGTCCAATAGGCCCGAGCTGAGCTTGTTGTTTTTTTGCAATATTATATTTGCATTTCCGAGTTCCGACAGAGAAGTTCCTCAAACAAAACCCTAAGAAAAATTTAAAAAAAAAAATTTAATTTTGTAGGAAACATTAAATTAAAAATTAAAAAAATATCTTGTTTTTACAATAAATTTTTAAATATATTTAAAAATTACCTAAACATATTTTAAAACCCACAAAAATCTCTTTAAAATCATATAACTTTTAGAATTATACTTTTCATTTCCCTTTTTATTTATCTGATAGATACTTACCATTTTCAGAACGCTCCCAGTGCGTAATCTCAGGCATCTTGCTCTTTGCCCTTTATTTATTAATATATTTCGCTCGCATAAATTACAGCTGAACATGATTTTAAAATGCACCGAGTAGCCATATTGTTGGCGCATAAATCGTTTTGTGAAACGCTGTCGTTGTCAAAATTGATCGGCAGCCACTTGAAAGCCAGCGAACATTTTCGAATGGCGTCGTTTGTTAACAATCCGCGATTGAAATTAATGGCTAGAGCCAGAATATTTATAATACAATAATTCGTTTCTGGTGGTGGTCTTAATGAGCTTCGAGCATTTGGTTAATTGATTTCCCTGCCCATTTGGCTTTTGCAATTTATGAGGATGTTGCATACTCATTTTTATTCCCAACACTTAAAAACGTTAAGCCACAAATATGATAAATAAATATATAAAATATATTTCGTCTTCGGAAAAGAAAAACATACTGCAAATTAAAAATGTTTGTGTTATTCCATTCTAAAACTCAAATAAATTTGAGAAAATATATCAGACCTTATTCTTCAAGACACCTAAAATACTTTTAGAGTATATAATCAACATTTTTTAATGCTCTATTAACTATTACCATGTACAAAAAAAAATAACACATTCCTAACAAAATTTGTTTAATACAATTTCTTTAAGTTATGTATTTTGAAACCAATTTTCGAGTGCATATGGACGCCTGCCGATTTTCAATTCGAGGCATAAACTAACTGGAAAATACAATAAATCGCCTGACCCGCAACGATCCCAGCCGAAACAAATGGCTTTAATTATGCCAGAGCATTTGTTGCAGGACATCAGGGGACATCCCGAAGCTCCTTTCCCCTCCTTGGATTCCAGGTGCATTGACCAGGCGACAATGATAATAAATTCCTTGTGCCGTTGCCACCTCCTTTTAACTCCACTTTACCACCCAGGGGTCATCGATGTGCTCTGCCACACCGGGATAAATGTTATTAAAAACTTTCGTAGTTTAAAATATTTTAAATTAATAAATTGACTTTTAAACTGCGTTTTTTTTTGGTACATTAAATGGTTTTTATTTATTACAAGCCACTTTATAAAAATAGTTATAAAAACTTGGTCATAATTTTTCTCCCTGCAGCCTTAATAAAATGCAAGTGCACAAATATTTTCATCCAGACAGGACAACAACTCCTTTACTCCCATGTCCTGTAAACTATTTACTGGAGAGGAATTTTCATTTTGCCAAAAGGAATTTGCAAAAACAAAGAAAAGTGGAGAAAATAAATATGTGTGGCCGTGTGTGGGTGTGAAGGGTTGACAAAGTGTGGCCAAGTGTCATAAATAACTAGGTTAAACAGCTGCAGCAACAGTCTTTGGCAAAAGTATGTGTCATTAAGAGCGAAACTTACAAGCTGCAAACACGCAGGGCGAAAAATACTATGGGCAAATTGGGAAAGGTAGGTTGAATATTTTACCACCTTTGAGCTACCTCAATTAGTAGATTCTTGGGAAATTCATGGGATATCATTCTGCACTATATATATGGTTAGACATTCATGCAATAAGGATACTTGATTAAATTTCATTTCATGTGTAAAGTAAGTGTTGGTACTAAAAATATTCCATAAGAATATTCCATTTCTTTAAAAATCAATCTGAGCTGGTAGCTACTTTAACCATGCTCCTTACTATTCAATCTAAGGGCATTTTCATGAGTGCCATAATAAGCAACTACTGCATCCTACTGAACCTTTGCTCCTTCTCGCTTCTCATTTCTCATAAAACTTTCAACAATGCCAGGCAGGGATATAAAAAAATTACGCCACAATAAATATAAATAAGGAGGGAAAACAAATTGGGGCTTTAAAATCCACACCCCCAACGACCCCTTCTCGACCATAAACAGGATGCCAGAAAGAGCTGCCAACTCTCGTTTTTTATGGCCAAAAATGCAAATCCCCGCAAATGACTCAGCCAGGAAAAAGACCACTCATGCAGGCCCTAAACTCACCTGGCACTGGTGTAAATTCTGCACACCTTTTACACCGCGTCTAATAAAATATTTATTACCGGCAGGGCTAAAAAAAATACTGAATAACCCAAAACCGAAATGCCAACCGAAAAAGAAGCGATGAAATAAAAATACCAAGGCCAAAAAGATGAGGATGGCTGGAAAAAGGGGGGCATACGACATCACGTACTGCGGCAATCGTTTGCTAATGCGGCAAAATGTCAAAGTTGCAACTGCAGCAACCGAAAACCGCTCTTTCCCATCTACCCACTACTCCACGAAATCGTTGGCTAATTAAATTTATTTTTACCAAAAAATAAGACTGAAATGCAACCACTGGAAGATGAATCGTCCGCAGGTCACGAGCACCAAATGGCGAGGTAATAAAAATGCAAGAAAATAAGTTACATAAACTGAAAATAGAAAAATTATTGTGCCATGGGAAAAATGAGTTATGTTTTACGGTGGGAATCTGTCAAATTTCATGTGATTTTTATTTATTTTCCACATCTGATATGACTTATTCAAAGATGAATAATAAGCGAAAATAAAAATTATTTCTTTAACTATTATTCAAATTAATTGGATGCCTGTCGATTTGGTTTGGAAAGGTTAAGACAGCGATATGGTGGCAGTGGCATGTTGCAACCATGATTACAGTGGTTATTGCAACCGCTTATTTGGGGATGTAGTTGCTACGGTGCACATGCTACTTTTAACGAGGCGAAAGTGCTTAACTTTAATCATTAAGTTCAGCTGTATAGCATAATGTCCCAAGCGTGTGGGAAAATGTGGGAAAGTTAAAAAAAACCTATATTTATAACAGCAATAAAATACAATATTTTACACGATAAAAGTATTCACGTTTTGTATTCCATAGTCATTAAATAAATCGTTTGTATTTTTTATATCTAATTAGAGTAAATAGTAATATAAAATAAAATAATTACATTTTAGAAAATCATTTTTATTTTGTTTTAGAGAAATTTTAAATATTATTAGTCTTGATTTAATTTAGGATAGTTTAAATCAAAGATCAACGACTAACTCTTGAAAATAAAGTGTAACTGCTCTTCACAGATCTGTCAAAACTTTTCCAAGTTCTCTTTCCTCCTTTCTCCAAGCTGACAATTTTATCTGTCACTTTCGAAAAGAGAATTTTCCTTCTTTGACATCACCTGCGGCGAATTATTTCTTGTTTTCCTTCCAAGTGAATTTCATTTATTTTGCCCTGCCTGCAAACAGTTTAGCTGGCGCCATCTGTTGGCTTTCGGCTGAACCGCCCATCGTGTTTGTTGCTTTCTCGCTTGCGCATAAAAATGTTCCTCTTCTACATACTCTTTCAAAGCGTATTTCGATATTACTAAAAATGTTATTAAATAGATATATTTAAATTTCATTATATTTTAATACTAAGTACGTAGGTTTGATTATAATAAAAAAGTCTTATGTTCCTACAGATAATATATGAGTAAAACCTGTAGTAACTGTAAGGGTAAATAAAATTTGATTATCTTGCCGGGCTTAAAAGCGGTTGTGTTGTCATCGCGTGTTCGCTAAACATTCTTGAAGTGTTTGCTGTTGTTGCGAGTTGCTAGTTGCTAGTGGCTGATGTTGCTAGTTGCTGATGTTGCTGGTTGCCAGTTGTGTTTGCTGTTGCTGTTGCACTTTGGGCTTATCTTATTGAGGAGCCCACAGCGACGACAAGGAAGTCATTAGCAAAAGGTTAACCAACAAACTGACCCCTTTCATGCTTTTCCCCTGCGGAGAATTTTTTCAATCTGAAATATTAACGTCGCTAAGTAATTCTTACTAAGAAAAAGCGTTCATTATATTAGACAAGTTTTTACTCAAACAAGCCCACTGAAATTGGGCCTTAACTTTTAGCTGACCTCCAACTTTAAGTAAATTTCGATTATAAGTATATTGACGATGGGGTCCAACTTATATATTGTAGGGGAAATATATATTCAAGCTCATGTCCGGCTGAAAGCAAAAGTTTGGCGCCCCAAAAAAAGGAGAAAATTCAAATGCAAAATGCAGTATGGAAATCAAAAGGCCAAAGTCAGCAAAAACTTTCTGAAAAAAGAGAAGAAAAGAAGTTGTTCTCAACAAAACAAGTTGAGGTTATTCAGAAAATTAAAAAAACTCCCTTAAGTAAGATTTATTAAATTAATTATTTTTTTAAAGTAAACTTCATTCCGTTAAGTTAGTTAACAGAATGTATATAAGTTATAGGACTTAAAAATTCTTCACTGCGTTACAAAGTGTTGAGCAAAATTTGAAAAAAATGACAATTTTAAAGGCAAAAAAATAAATCCGATGTACATTCAATAAAATATTTTTTTTTTTAATATTTTTTTTTCAGTGAATGGGTGGATAAAACAGCGGAAGGAAGTGAAATGAAATTTCTTCGAGAGTGAAGTGATATGCTTAAGCAGCAGCAACAAAGCCGAAAGTGAATGAAAGGCGGCGAAATAAATGAAAATGCAAAACGGGAAGAAGTTAAAAGTTTTGTAATAAGTGCAACCAAAAGCCACCCGAGGGGGTTTTGACGGTGGAAGGGGTGGCAGTTTCACATCAAATGCGACAGCTGCAAAGCCACAGCGCAATGGGGAAAACTTTGGACCTGACAGCAGCAGCAGCGCAAAGTAAATGAAAGGAAGTTATGGTATAGTATTCTGAACCCAGACCTGAGCTCCTTAAGCCGACCTGTTAACCAAGTCACAATGTATTCTTACCCCTAACGCTAGGAAATAGATTTTAAACTTTGGAAAAGCTGATAAATTAGTATTATTTTGCAAGGAAAATTGGTATAACAGAGCGGTTAAAGTGAAACTATTTTTGCCTGACGTGGATTGAGAGTTTATTGAAATTTTTGGCGGCGCCCTTTCAACTCCCCCCACATGCGCACCTTAATCAAGCGGCAATTGTTGCAGATCCCCCTTTTTGTTTCGTCCCTCCAAACCCGACCATGCTATGCAATTTAATCCACGGGCCTGCCCACAATAGTTAACAGCATTGTTACACTTTTAAACGGTATTTTTACACCCGGTACTTGAGGACTACAAAGGTATATTGTTATTATGCAAATGAAAGACGATATCTTTTTCGAACTCTTTAAGTTAGGATAAGGATTTTTTTTATAAGTTCACATACCTAATTAAGTTAAGTTTGTTTAAGATCCAAATTATAAGGCAATTTTTTTATATTATGTGAAAATGGTTTTCAAACAAATTAGTTTAAATGATATGTTGTTGACACATATGTATATTGGTATCTTACGTTTACGAATTAATAACACTTCATGTACTACTTTAAAAGAACACATGTAGATGCATTAAAGTAAGATCTGTCGTATCTATCGCACTTGGTGAACCGGTTGTTGAAATTATTTTATTATATCTTTTACGGCACTTTGCGGGATATTTGACATTCGGAACCGTTCTTCAAACTTGTTCCGTTTGAAAATGCGGCAAAAGGTAAAAGCGAAGCTGCGAAAAACCGAAAACAAAAACCAGAAACTGAACCAGTAGGATGTCGGGACTGCAGCACCACTGATATATGTACGAGTACCAGAACCACCAGCACCACCACCAATGGACGCCTCCTGGTCGGGACCACTGCGGTTCATTAGCGGCTCCAAGTGCGATTTGCTCGATATGTAGAGGGGGCGGTGGGCGGTGGAGTGGGCGGTTTGGTTGAGGGGCGGCTGAGGGGGAGTTGGCCCGAACTAGAACACATGAGCACGTAATTTAGTAGCCGCTTTAGCGCTTTTGTATGAAAATCACAACGGCAGCAGCAACAAAGTGGCAGGAACTCCAGTAGAGATGGCAACCACTTATTTTGAGGACCAAAATATAAAAAGTTCTTTGACAAAACTAAATATCAAAACTAATTTTCTCTCTTTTAATTTTTAATATTTTTTATAGAACTTTAATACAATTATAGTAGTCTGCATATCAATAGAATAAGTGGAAAGTGAGAAGGGGTTTAAGAAGCACTCATAAAACTATAGGTAGGTATATTCCTTTTTCTAATTATTTATTATAAACCAAATATTAACACCATCTATTTTTTTCTTTTTTCCTAGATCCAATTAAAACTACAAAAAATAAAATAAGTAAGGGGTTCTAATCGGCATCACTGGCGCAAACTCCCCGCTCCGAACGACCTCTGCACCCCCGCGTTGTTTATGGCCATGTGCCACATTGGGATCACATTCGGCCACTTTTGTGTGTGGGTCCGGTTTTTGCCGTTAATTCCTTTTTATAAATAGCAAGCGATACAATACACCTCCGCCTCCCTGATATGCCTACCAAAAAAAACCTCATTTTATTTGTTAGTTAGGAGGTTAGCCCAGGGCCAAACCTAATCAGCTTTTTCTTGGACAACATGCAAAGCCTGAACTTGGATTAGGTCCGGTCTTTGTATCTCCAGTTTGGGAACCCTCCGCCGTTGAGAAGATGGCAGAGGTCAAGTTGAGTCATCTACATACATAAATTTTCGTCAGTTAACTGCATGGGGTAAATAGCACAGAAGATGTCAGGGTTAGTCTTGACATTAAATGAGGTTCTGGAGTATTTATTAATATAATTAAAACGAACAAAAATCCGAAAAGAACTCATTAAGTGTCTTTATGAAAAATTAAATTTCTATAAAGTTCAATGCATTTATCCAATGCTTTTCTTATTTAATTTGTAGTAGATCATTTAATATTTTTAAAGCTGACCAAAAGAAGTTTTGTATGATAACTTCACGTGCGCTTTATGCGTCATAGTTAAATTCCCATTTTTTCCAATAATGATAACATACACATAATAGAGAACAACTATTGCGATAGGAAATTTGTACGTATTAAATCAAACCAACCAAACCACTCCAATCAATGGCTGATAATAAATGAAAACAAAAATAAAACCACATGTTATTCACTCTTCTCAAACTGATTATTGGCAATCATATAAAAACTTAAAAATACAAGAACGCACAGCCAGTCAAATATGGATTATTTCATATTTAAACAGGGTCAGTTGAATAATTCCTGGATCAATTAGTGGCGCCTGGCCAAAAGAGCAGCCAGAGTCATCTTGGGATCGAATTTGGCGTCACTAGCGATGGACATATCGTGCACCTGGATAGCAGCTATAAGAAAAAACGACGAGAAGGGGTTTATTTATTCTGACTTAAAAGTGGTAAAAGTATTAAATTAAAACTAAATTAAATTAAAAATGCAATACTTATTGTGATTAATAAGACCATAATGACCTTAAAATTTCTTTTTAAGGCAATGTGGTTCATTATCTATTAAGATATTAATTTGTTTCTTATTTCTTTTAATATAAACTCCAAAAATTTAACATACTACGCTTTAAGTGGAGTAATAAACTTCTCAAAAGATTTACAATTTACGAACAATTGTGAAGGTTACTTACCCTTATCCTCAACAACTTCTTGGGCTTTAGGCTCCACGGTCTTGCCTCCGGAGACCTTGGTCAACTGGGGCAGAGTCTTGAGACCGGCAATAGCCTTCCTGGGGGTCTCATCGGCATCAGAGGCAACGGAGATATCCGGAATCAGATCGGCATCGGCATGGGTCATGATCTCCACTGGCTTTCCTCCGGAGACCTTTCTAAGCTGGGGCATGGTCCTAATACCGGCTACATTCCTGGAGGTCAAAAACTCCATTGGTTCACCTCCAGAGACCTTGGTCAACTGGGGAAAGGTTTTGGGACCGGAAAAAGCCTTCCTGGGGGTCATAATCTCCACTGGCTCGCCTCCAGAGACCTTGGTCAACTGGGGAAAGGTTTTGGGACCGGAAAAAGCCATCCTGGGGGTCATAATCTCCACTGGCTCGCCTCCAGAGACCTTGGCGAACTGAGGCAGGGTCTTCAGACCGGGAACAGCCTTCCTGGGGGTCACATCAGAATCAGAGGCAACGGACATATCCGGAATCAGATCGGCATCAACACTGGCAATGGCTCCGGCGATCCTGTCCAGAAGAGGCTTCTTGAGGTCAAAAGAGGCGCGCTTGGGGGTCTCATCCGCATCGGTGGCCACAGACATGTCGGGGATCAAGCCGGCGTCAGCCTGGACGGACATGTCGGGGATCTGGGAAAACACGGGGGCGGCAACCGGGGCGACCTTGAACTGGGCGGCACGCCTTCTGGGGGTCTCATCAGCATCGGTGGCCACCGACATATCGGGCAGTACTCCAGCGTCCGACTGGACAGACATGTCGGGCACGACAACTGCATCGGCCATGACGGAGATTTCCGGCATCATTTTCTGGAGCATGGCCTGCATCTTCTGAACAATAACTGTAAGGAGTCAAAATAACAATCCAAATGAAACCAAAGTATAAAATATTTTTTATAAATTATACGAATTATGATATATTATTATATGGTTTGAGCGGCGTTTGCGTGAAGCATAGACCTAAAAAGACCAGAATTATGGACACCGGCTCACACATTACTTCTTCATATTTTCAAAAAAATTCACACCACAATGTCTTTTTGCTATCACTTCCAATAAATATTTTTTCGTAGATTGTCTTTTGGTTCTCAAAACATGTGAGACACTTTGTCAAAATATGTTGTAGAAATTTCTTTAATCCGAATTCTTGAAAAAAGACCATATAGTTTTCGGTACCATCTTGTAATATTCCCGTTGCCTCTTACCTTCCATCTCGGGCAAATTGTTGTTGGTGGACTGGATCTCGTAGGCCACAAAGTGCCTGGTGGGTGGTGCTGGCGGAAATCCACCGCTGACCAGCGGCAAGATGAGGAGTGCGCAGACTGCAAAGTGTTTCATGGTGAATGTCTAAATTTCGACTGAGCTACGCAGACACTTGGGGAGAGGTTTTATATGTTCTTGGCTTATCTGGGCACTGACTCCCTTATTTACGGCTGCCGATCAAGGTAGACCTCTCTAGATTAGATTCCAAGCCCGTGCGAAAAGACCAGTAGATTTACCAATGCCTTGTAAATCTTGACCGGTGGTTCACCCAAAACGGGATGTATATAATCCAGGAGTGGCGTCCCTCTGTTAAAATCCTGTTTTGAAATTTTTACATTTCGTTCCTGAAAAATGGCATAGGTAAATTAAGGTTTACCGAACAATGATGTGTCGACATACTATATCTAATCTTCTGCTATCAATGACGTGTTGGTTAGAAATTAGACCACGTATTTAAAGTTCTTGCGGTTATTGCACCAGCAGGTGAACTTTAAAATCAGTCCAACACGATATAATTGACTCATTTAAACTCATCGCTAAATACCTTTGTCAATACAACAAAGGATTCCATTCCAAACCCCAATAATGTACTTCATAGCAAGTAATCAATGCATTTCCTTGAACTTGAAAAAGGCAATATTTATTGATTTTATATAACTACAAATTGTGAAATGAAATTTAGATTCGAATTCTCTTAAAAACAAGTATATGGCTACAATAGGAATATTTTCGTGATCTTTAATAAAATGTTTATGTGTACAATTGGTATTTATTCTCCCATTTCAAATTATAAACAATATTTTGCAGAAGTCAGGTTTACTTTTTGCAGCAACGAATCGGAAATGGGAACATATTTCTTAAAATTATAAGGAAATGTAAAAAAAAATGTTTTAAGCAACATTATGGGTGTTTTAGTTATCTAAACAATTATTCAATTTTTGTGTCGATGATTTTTGCTGTCTTTGTTAAATCTTTAAGATTCTTAATATATGCTTGCGATCTTCGGGGATTTCCTTGGCTTAAATTTACATTCCGAGAATGTCGTCCTGATCATCAATATGGTCCACAGGTTCTCGCTTCAGGCTGGCTAATGAGAAATCATCCGCTGCAATGGTGGCTGCTGTCTCCGAGGATTCCTTCTTTTTCCTCTGCAACGGCTGACTTGGCTGCTGAAGAAGGTCCTGGAAGGACGTCTTTGTATTGGCCACGACCAGGCTGCGCTTTAGCGCGGAACTCGGCGAACTTCCATCGCTGGAAGCAGAGGGAGCTGCAGCGGCCTTGGGCTGGACAAAATCATTGAAGACTGATCCTTGGACACTGGCAATCTGCGGAGTTTTCTGAGCCGTCAAGGCTCTGCCGGTGGGTGAGATTTGCTTCTGGTTTCCAGGTACAGGGCCCATCGACTTCCTGACCAGCAAACTACCGCCATGTGAAACGGTTGACAATTGTCCAGCGGAATACCGAGGTCGCTGAGATGGTGGCACCATTCCCTGGGTAGGTGCTATCAATCTCCGCTTTAGCATGGCCGCCTCCATTGGGTTAAGGTTGGAGTTCAAGGAACTGCCAGTGGTGGCGGGACTTGGGCTGCTGGTTTGGCCGTTGGGTGGATTGCTGCTGCCGCATACGGAGTACCTCCGGGACATGGCACGCACCTTAACAGGCGGCCCGCTCTTGACAGGCTGCGCTCCGTTGGGTTGCCCAAAGAAAGTGTTGATCGTAGATCCCTGTGGTCTCACGGCAGCCACTATGGTTGCTCCCTTGGGACTGGCGGTTGAGGCGCTGTTGGTCACCCTCACAGTACCGTGAGCACTGTCCACGCTCTCCTTGCGGAGATTGTCCAGCGAGGCACTCATGTTGCCGTTCGGTTTGCCGCTCATCTGCAGGATCCTGTACAGCTTCTTCTCCTGCCCAGCACCGGTCGTGTTGTTCGAGGCGATCTCGAGTCCAGTGCCTTGCTTGTAGACCCTCTGGATCACATGACGCGGCATGTTTGGACGCGGTGCACGCAGTGCATCCGAAACGGCTGGGCTGCGGCTGGGGACAGGTGCATTGTCGGCTGGCGGTCTAATTACAGTCACCTTTGCCGCGCTCACCAAACTAACTAGCTCCCTGACCAGCCGCATTTCCGGATCCGAAACGTGCTCAAACCCAGACGGAGTATTGATATTGAAGTGCTGCAATTCCCCAGCCGTGGGGAAATCGGTGGCATCGTCAAAGGTCTCCATCAGCGCTTGGAATACTTTCTTCTTGAAGTGCATCTTTTGGCGGGAGTTCATCTCCCGCATTTGGGGCTTGATCATTTCGAGGAAGTGCTCATCGGAGAAGACGCTTGGGCTGTCGGTTTGAGTGCCCCGATCACCACGTTTGCAAACGGTGACGTACGGTGGCACCGAAACAGACGATCCTCCAGAGCTTGCTGTGGGTATGGCAGTTACCACTGTACCAGAGGCACTGGGACTGGTGGTGCTTGTCGAGCTGGAAGTGTAGCTCATCACGGTTATGTTATCGTTCTTTTCGGTTTTGAGGCTGTTGCTGGTGGTAACTTTGGTGGTAGCGCTGCTGCTGCTCGAACTGCTGGTGGTAGTGTTCTTATTCGACACGTTGCTGCTGTTGCTGCTACTATTCACGGTAGAGCTGCTGGGCTTGGTTATAGTCAAGACTTTAGGCGATTCTGGCCTGGGCTGCGGGTCCACCAACCGCTGGATCAAGTGAAGCTTCTTTGGCGGCCTGCCCACGGATCTCTTTGGTGGAGCGGGTACCTGTGGGATGGCGACAATCGAATCGTTCTTAGGAAAGATCAACGATTTCTGCTGCTGTGGGGTCTTGGATTGGTTTTGGCCTCCAGCTGATCCCGTGGGTCGTGGAAAGATGTCATCCCTAAGGCCCACTTTCTTGATCTGGACTTGACCAGAGGGTGGCTTGTTATATGGCTGGGATCTGGGCACCGGTGTCATCTTCACCGGCGATGTGGAACTCCTAACACTGTGCACAGCGGCCACACTCATCGATTTCCGGCGCTGCAAACGAGTGATTCGTTGTCCTTGGAGAGGTTTTCGAATAGGCAACTCCTTGATGCCAGCGGAACTTATTGATGTGCGGGCACCGCGACGTCTGCGGCGACTGGGAGCAGTGGTGTCTTCGCCGCCTGCCGCCCGCTTTTTCCCGTACCCGGCATACTCTTCGCCACTATCCTCCATGGATTCCTCCATGGCCTCCTCCAGAGGATCCTCGGAATTAGAGTCCTCGTCCTCGGGCTCACCAACCGATGCTGCCGAGTTCTTTTTGCTAATAATCAACAGATGGGGGTCGTTACTTTCTTTAATAAAGAACTCAGACTGGCTGGCGGGTGAATCAGCGTGATCCGTTTCCAGAGACTTTTCAGGAGACGATTCCTTTTCCTGCATCGTTTGCTCTATGTCAAAATCAAAGCCTTCCAGCTCCTCTAGATGCTCTTCGTCCACGCACTCGTCGCCTTCATTGTCCGATTGCAGGAAACTGTCCTGTTCGGGAACTTTCTCCGGTTCTTCCGGCTCAAATAGCTCTTCTTCAGGAGACCTGTCCTCTGCTTGCTCCTGATCCTCTCGGTTTTCCAAAGATTCCTCTTCTTCTCGAAGTGATTTCTCTTCACGAACTTTTCTGATCTGCTTGGCCTCCTTGACTGAGTTGCTTACCGAGGCGGCGCGATCTTTTGAGGACACCTGAGGCTGATGCTGGAGGTGATCCCTGCTCTCGCTGTCCCTGTTGCTATCCCTGTCCCTGTCCTTGTCCGACGATATGCTGCGTTCGTCGTCGATGCCAATGTCCTCGGCCAGGTTGAGGTGGCGGTCCAAAAAGCGCAGGTCATCGGCCAGCGGATAGGCCAACCGACGTTGGCCCTTTCGACGGCGGTGGGCATCCGCGTTGCACCACCGGGTATAATCGTTCCGTAGCTGACGCCAGCGTCGCTTGCACTTTTCCACTGCAAGAGAAGAGAGAGGGAGTGGCTAGGTTAGACAGGTAAAATATAAATTAAACTACAGGTAGCTAACAAATACATCTGGCAAACCACCCCCAAATTGGTCTGAACCCGAAAATACAAAAATAAGCTGAAACCATAAACTTTCAAAGTCCCTAGCATATGTGCGAAATCTCTTCATCTGCAATATCAAATAAGTAGGTAATAAGAGCGTACCAAATTTTCCTGATAATCAGAAAATATTTTGATAAATTGATAGTGGTATTTTTTAAAATTTTGTTTGGCCCAATGCATTTAAGTTTGATGGTCTTATATTTGATTGTTCTGAAAAAGGTTACGCATGAAAGTATGCTACATATATATACTCACTGAGCAGCAGATAAGTAAGTGTAGCTGTTTTGGTTATTGTTCCATGTTTTATTTTATATTGCAAATTCTCAAATCCTACTACCTAAATGTTACTTTACATATTTACGTACAATTAAAGAATTTTGTACCAAATATATACAAAAAATGCGTACAATTTGCAAATTATAATTTTTGATTTTTGTTTTGCTTCTCATCTAGCAGAATGAAATGACACTTTTATCTGTTGTCCAAAGGGTTAATATACATACATTCATTTTAGGGATTTGGTTAAGGGGCAATAATTTAGTTCGTGAGCCTATGGCCTAATTGGCTCAATAAGTAAGCTTTTTTGTTGATTAATTAAAATAACGTGTCCGAAAAAATCTAAGCAAAACGACTAGTCAGTTACAAATATTTTCAACATTGATTTTTGAAGCTTATCTTTTTCTAAATTAAACTACCCGTGAGTTTTGGTTAGATGTCAAATAATATCTTGTGTGCAAGAATAATATATAAAGCATGCAAAAAAGGGCTTTCTGAAAAAATTGTATAAAACTTTTGTTTTATTGCAAAAGGTGAGTAGGTGTTGAGTATGAAATACTTGCCTTATCGTTACAATTTGTTAAGTGCCCTTCTAATTACTAAAAAAAGTACGACTTATTTGAAGAAGTCCATAAATTAATTTGTTGTAAATTATTACTTTTCTTGCCACATAGCTTATTTTAAAACCGGAAAATGGTTTTCACAATTTGTTAAAATTTTATCGAAGGCAAACAATTGTTCCACACTTTTTATTCGCATAGCTATTGAAATCTTAAATCTCCTGTTGCTTATATTTCATTAACATTTTTTTCAAGCAGGCAATTATTTATATTAATATATAACATTGTGGTTACCGAATTTTTGCTTAGTTTTTTGTCACACAAAAAACGATTTTGGCCAAAATGCAAGTTTTTAAAACGCGCAGCACCTTGTTTGGCCTTGGAAAATATCTACAAAGGCTTATGATCCAAATGGATGATTATTTAAAAGGAAATATTTTTTTTCAAAAAATGAACTATATGCTTCATTTAAAGTTTTCAATTTGTCTTGGCGCACATATCCTTATTCGAGCGAGTACTACAATCTAGCCGAAAAATATAATTTGATGATTTTACACAAAAAATGTATCTACATATATACATACATATGTATGAATGTATGTACGCATGTGTAATAGCTTGCAATTCTGGGTATGTCATAATTACTGAACTCTGAAACAAAAAATACGACACAATCTGCGAAAAAAGAGTTGCCGTTTTCTAAATAAATAACTCTCACAAACCACGTGACAGGACTTAGGACTACTCAGTTAGATTCACACACACTTACATACTTAGAAAGATTGACTTGCTTCTTTTGTAATAAAGAAAATTAAATATAGAGAAAAACTCACTCGAATCCATACTGGTTAAGTATATGCTCATCTTGACTAAGTTTGCGTGATTTTGATTTAGTAAGAAAAACTGAATAATAAACTTAGCCCGGCAGGCTTGCAAAGTTTAAACGGAAGAATGTTTCAGGGGTGAATAGCAAAGTCAATCGATAACACGGCATTAGCGGGGGTATTTTTACTGATATATGGAGCTGCCATCCTTAAAGACCTGTTACGATAGTAGAAATCTGGTAACATTATATTTACGATATATCTTATAAAATGTTGTTATTGGGAACAGCTGTTCAAAAAATTCAACAGAACCTTTGTTCATTAATTAACTATTTTTTAAATTGCTTTTTAAAATCATAATGTTTTATTGTTAAGATTTTCATACCTAAACATATCGGCTATTAAATATTTTAAAACAAGCTTGCAATAGTGCATTTTGTGTCAAACGTTGAAAATTAATTTTACTCGTAAAAAATAAGATTCAATATAAAAACATCCTCTATTTCAAAAATTAATAAATATTATTGTTAAATTATCACTATATGTTTTAAAAAATATATTTTGAATACTAAAAAGTATCAGATAAACCTTTTAAGGTGAAAAAATCAAACACCAATTTAAAAATATATGTGACAAAAAAATTTAGACATGTTTTATTCTTACGTTTCGGTGAAATAACCTACTTCTTTTAAAGATTTTTTTTAATGGAATGTCCCCTTTGATCAAATAAAAATAATAAAATGTTTCAACAATATATATCAATTCCGCCAAGGCGTTTTCTGCGTCAATTTATTATTTTTTTTCTGATATTTGCATCTAAAATTATCTCTAAGCAATCCTGTTTGTAAAACCTTATGAAGAATGAGTACACAATTTAAAATTAAAGCTTTCCAAAGATTCAATATTAAAAATTAAAATTGTATCAATCACTTGAATCAGCATTTTTATACATGGCCAAAGGAACCCAACTCAAATCAAAACCACAAAATTGCGGCAATAAAATGTTGTTCCTTCATTCAGTCACCCCCAAACGGCTTCGCATTCAACAGGAGATTCGTTATTTTCGAATTAATCGATGGCAACGCGTGTGATTGCCATCACCAACACACACTCACTGGCCGGCAGCGGGCTGCCAACTCGGGCACGGCTATCGATGGCCGATAACCCGGGGCCGGACCGATTGCACGTAACGTAGCGCTGTGCAACACTGGCCGAAAACTACGCAACACCGTGGCGCCATCCCGCTCGCACCCGCAACTCACCCGACTCTCCGACTTCTGAGGCCACCATGTCCCAGGAGTTCTCGCTCGGCAGGCGCTTCCTGTAGTTTTCATCGCCGCGATCGTAGAGCGGCGGCTGCTTCTCGACCGCCCGCAGCAGCAGCAGGTTCCCCTCAGTGGCACCGCTCATCACTAGGTCACTTTGCGAGCACCAAACCGAGAGAGCTCGCCGCGAATTTATCGTTTTTGTGGGGCAGCTACAAACGCAAACGCAATTCACACAACCACAACACAACAACACGCGCGCAGCAGCTGAGACGAAAAACCCAGACTGACAAACAGCAGCGAAACCTAAAAGCGAGTGCGGCCTCACACAGACACGGCAGAGAGAGCGGAGAGCGTGAGAGAGCGCCGTGCAGGGCAAAGCGAGTTGGCAGGCCGTCGCGTCGGTAACGAGGGTTGACGAAAGTTGGCCAGGGGAAAATATATATTTATCCCGTCGGGGTGGCTTAAATAAATTTTAAGGATTCTAACTCGTAGCGCAGGTAGGTGAGATGTCCCAAAATCGTCTAGTACTGTTGGTAGCAAGACACACAAATGAAATGTGTTTGACAGATGTCTGATTTTCTTGTGATGTCAAAGTTTTTTTTATTTTTTTTTCTGGGTATGTATTATTTTTTATGAAAAAGTCTCACTAAAACTATTTTATATCCAGGTATTCTATTGCGTACATAATGTAATACAAATATTATTTGTAAACTTATTATTATTTTATTTAAGTAATAACAAAATAGGAATTTATATGTATCAAAAGCTTTTATTTTATTATTAACCATAAATTTTCAACACAATTAAAATTAATTTAAAATTATAATTTTTAGGGCTGGACCGCTATTTAGTAAGAATTAGTTGTTAAAACTGTTGGCAGCTCCGTACTGATCGAACGGCCTTGCCAGCACTAATTGCGTTTCTTTCGCTTCGTTTCTGGCAGTGCTGTTGCTCTCTTTTGACGCAGATGGCCAGCGATTCTTGTGTGTGTGTGTGAGTGCCAGTGGCATGGTTCCGCTTTGCGCTCTCCGAAGGGGTTGCATGCTTGCGAACAGTGAACCCCCGGTGGAATACAAAGAGAGCACACAACGCCTCTGGTTTTGCGTTTGTTGTGGCCTTTTTTTTATTTCGCCGGCAACGAGTGTTTTGTTTATATTCGCCGCCCGTTAGCAATTCAAATGTCCAGCTGAGCTGTCAATCGAAATAATCTAGTGTCCTTGTTTTTGGCAGTCAAAAACAATTGTGATTTGAAATCGCAACATTCATTTGCAGCTGCAACACTTGTTGGCCGCAACCAGAAATCGCAGCGTGTTGCCATTTGCAAAAAAACGTGTGACAGCAGCAACTTCTTCGTGCACCGCAGCAACAAGCGACCCAAAGCCCGGTTAATTTAATGAATAATCGTTATTAACGCAGATCGAGAGGTTAATTCAAGCATTTATTAATAGAATCCAGGTGAGTTGGAAAGAGAAACAGCTCCGGTGGCTGCGAAATAACTGTTGTTGCAGGCAGACCAGCGACGCAAAAGTTGCGCCCAACAGCTGTTGCACGCGCAGGCGACACGCGTTTCGCATTCGATTTCGTTCTCTGGTTTAAACTGATTTAATTTTTTGTATTTATTTTTTAGTTTTTATCGATGAAATGAATACGCGACGTCGACCCATTGCTCCATCGCCGAATATTTATGCCACCAATGCCAAAATCTGCCATTTGGTGGCTCAACATCCATGTCTTTACGATCGCTCCGATGAGAACTACATGCGGAAATCTACTGTGATAAATGCCTGGAAGGATATATCCAAAGATATGCGAATTTCGGGTGGGTTTAAAATCTCCATTTGTAGTGTAGGTTAGATATAGATTAAAATAGTCTTTTTTATTTTTACACATGTATTCATTAGACCTCAATTTATTCAAAACTTGGTCAGATATTTCATAAATCCTTAGGACTACACCTCATTTTCTATAATGTTTTTATTAGCCACATACCAAGTTTTCTTAGAATTTCTGTTTTAGAAAGTAAATTGTTACAACTCTTGAACTTTAGTTTGTGGATAAATATGAATTATACTTATAATATATTATATATTTTATTATAATATATTTCCCTACCCCTTTCAGTCAAGAGCTGCAAGGATCGCTGGCGCAACATCCGTACCAGCTACGCCCGCTCCATAAAGGTGCACCACGGTGCGAATACTTATTACCTGAAAGCTGAGCTGCAGTTCCTGCAGAAGCACATCACTCCCGGAATTCCCGTCCCGCTGAGGGGTCGTCGCTCAAGACCCAAGGGCCAGGAGGAGCAGGACGACGGGCAGCATGAGACGCCTGTTGAGACTTTGCTCGAGATGAAGATGTCGCCGAGCAGTCCGGAAACGGAGCATGCGCAGAGCCGCGACAGCAACGATTCCGAATCCGAGGATGGGGCGGATGACGAGATGCGTTCCTGGCAATCTCGGGCCAGAAAGCGAATGCGACTGGAGAGCAAGGAGTCCAAGGTGAGGTCAATAAACATCTGTATTTTTCCTAGGCTTATGTTCTAGGCAGAGGCTTCTAGTCAAATTCCTCCTAAAAAAATGAATACACTAGTATATCATCCCAGATAGATTTTTGGGATAGAATCATATCTTAAAGTAGAAAATTGGCTGCAACATTTAAAAAGTAACTCGTTGCTTATGACTAGCTTACTCAAGTATGATAACAAATTTCAGGCTACTCAAGGATATTATTTTCTTTCCAAATTTTCTCCCTTACATAAATATGTTATAGATTTAAATACATGTTAATTCATATAATCTTTCATATATTTATAAAATTTAAATTAAAACATTTAGTTATTTATGTTATATTTTTCCTCCTTCAGACATCTATCTGCAATGTTGAAGCTTCGCCAACCATGGATTTCGATGACGCATTCCTGCAGGGACTGCGTCCCGAAATCCAGCACATGAACTTCCACCAAAAGCTGTACTTCAAGCGACGTGTCTACGAACTGCTCGGCGAGATATTTCATTCCGACGAGTCCGCCTCACCCAGCCACCCAACGCATCCGCATCCCACGGATAAGGTCAATGGGACGCTACCAGTGACCTCTTCAACACCCTCACCCTCGGTTTCTCTGCAGCACTTGGGGATGACGTTGCAGCTGCCCAAGCTGATGACAAAGCCAGCCAAAGATGTCTAACTTCCGAGGCTTCAACCGACTGATTTCGAATTTATGTACAGTACTAGGACAAATAATATTTTAAGTTGTTTTTTAACATGTTCGAAGAATGTATAAGCTAACTGCAAGGAGCAGTTAAGAGTCCATTATGAAGTTGACATAAATATAAACAAATTTTATAAATCTCAAAATTGGTCGCTACATTTTTTGAAGTGGTGGGATGATATTACACACTTAACTATTCTGGTCAAAAGAATTTGATATAATTTCATATATATTGTAAGTTTATTTTTAGCAAATACTTTTGTATACGTAAACATTGTTTTTGTTGTTCTTTAAATAAAATAATAATTATTAAAATAATATACATGTATAACGTTCCCGTATAATTTATGGCATAAAATATAATTGTGTTTTTTTTCGTTATGTTTGTGGATTAATAAGTTGTGTATAAGGAAATAGCGCTGCCTGGAGGGCTGGCTTCAATTTGTTTTAAGGTTTAAATACGTAAATTAGTCTCGATTAGTTATATGTACAATCATCGATCAGTTTAAGGTAGGTAAATGGGGCATCAAAACGTTGTAAGAGTTTAAACAATTGCACTTTAAATTAAATATCTATAAAATTAGGCGTACAGTTAAAGGTTCGTTTAAATGCAAAACAAATCGCTCGCAGCATCGATCCATCGAATTGGCAAGACCCCCAAGGTTAGACCGGTTAAGGGGTAACCAAGCTAACTGGCTTAAATCTAACAAAAATTGTGGCGCATTCTTCCCCATCGTTGGCATTGTGTTTGGACCATCCTCCCTAGGCGAAGCAGATCTTGACCGGTCCCAGCGGCAGTTGCTTCATATAGTTCCAGGCATCCACTCGCGTCATCCGCGACGTGGAAGACCCATTGATACTCAGGATTTCGTCGCCGTTGCGCACCTGGTTGGTCTTCTGGGCGGCACCACCTGGTTGGGGAAACGGAATCCTAATTAATAATCTCTTGCGGTAGAGTTTGACAAATGACCCTTACCCATGAACACCTTTTTGACAATGAGGGGACGGTTTCCCAGCGGCGAGTCAAAGCCTCCTTCGATGGAGAAACCCAGGCCACAGCTGTCCTTGACAATCTCGACACAACGAGCTCCTCCTCCACTGGCTGCCGCATCCTCTGCTATAATAAGATGGGATTTATTAGAATAAATTATGGAAATGCGAGTCTTTAATATTTTAATTTCCTCATATCTTAAACACAATTTTTTTGGATTAACAATTTCTGGAAAGTAAAATTTAATATGAACTGTACTAACTCATTTTCACAAGTTATACACCTACTGTAAATACTTTGGTAGTTCATTTCTTAATGTATTGCCGAATAAATCAAGTTTAATTTCTGAGAATCACTTCGGCATTTTAACATCTTTATTATGGATCTTTATTTACGATATAGGAAGTTGGCGAATATACTTGTTTAACGTTTAATGGATTTTTAAATTTATTGATTGAGTACAGACTAACGAAATTGATTTAGAACTGGATTTTCATATTTTTTAAACGTGAAATGTAAAATTTCCCCTTTCATCTTACCCTGTGCTCGAATCTCCGCCGCAATGGCATTCCTGGCCTCCGCCGCCCGTTCCAAAAGCTCACTCGTACTGAGTTTGGCGGCATCTCCGCGGGACAATTGCCTCCTGGCCCGGATTCCCGCGATGGTGGCCTCCGCATCCTCGTCGTGCAGGCTCGCCGGCTGCGGCGGACTAACGGATCCGGTGCTAGGAGTGGTGGCCACTGGCGATCCACCAGCCTCGTTGGACACCAGATCGAGGTCCAAGTCCAGAGATCGGGAGGCCTTGTGGTAGTTCCTCTTGCGTTCGTAGTCCAGTTCCGTGGGCTTCTCATTGAGCGAGCTGAGGGATCCCAGGGAGGATCGCTTCTTGGTCAGCGCCTTCACCACCAGCGACTCGGACCGGGTCACCACTAGCACCACCTCAGGTCGTGGGGTCTGTGGAAAAATCAAATAGTTAAGATTAAAGATGTTAAGAAAGTTGAAAAATGATATATACCTTTAGCACACTGATGGACTCGCGATGCGTCAATCCGCGCATGCTCATTCCGTTGACGGCGAGGATTCGATCGCCTTTCTTCAGGCGACCATCCTTGGCAGCCGGCGTGTTGCTCAGGATCTTGTGAATCTGTTCGAATATAGAAGGACATTAATAAGAGGTAAACAACCATTAAATATGATAACCCACCGTGATTTCCTTAGCCTCGTAATCAGAACCGCCGGCCAGGGTGATGCCGATGCTGCTTTCGGGATTATCCCTCTGCAGGACAATGATGAACGCCTCGGGAGTCTTAAGAGGAGGATCGGCCTCCTCGACAATCTGCTGGACATCCTGGGCGGTGATCAAACTCTGGTTGCTGCCCAGCGACGAGAAGCTGCCGAATTCGGTGGCCGTCTCCTGGGTGGTGCTCACATTTTGGGTGGTTGAACTCACGCCCGAGGAACTGGAGGCCAGGGAGTCCAGCGAGGAGAATCGCTCGTGGTGTGGCTTTTGGGCGATCTTGTGGATCACTGGCGAGTGGTTCTGGGATTGGGTTTGAGCCTGAGCCGCAGCACTCCTCTCGAACTTCTCTCTCAATTCGGCGGTGGTCTGCTGCTTTAGGGGTTCCCTCTTCGGAGAGGGCAGCACCATGGGCAGGAGAACCATAGGCTTGACCGGCTCCACCTTGACCTTGGCGAGCTGCTGGCTGGGATCTCCCTTGAAGCTGGCCTTGCGCTCCTCATCTATGAACATGGCACTAATCTTGGCCGGCGTATCTGATCTCCGGCTGCTGTCGTCCGTATCCGAGGTTAGTTCCACATAGGCAGCCACATTGATCAGCTTGTCCACCACTAGTTGTTTGCCCAACTGGATCTGTTGCTGCTGGAGTTTGTAGCTGGAGGTGGGTTTCATCCGACGATTGGCCAGGGAGCAGGCTTCGCCATCGGTGCTGTCATTGTCCTCCTCCTGACCACGACTCTTGGCACTGCGGCACTTGGCCGAAGCCAGGATGCTCTTACGACTGGACAGGACTACGGGTTCGCCATTGATCACCTGGCTTTTGAGCACCCTGCGGGTTAGGTCCACAGCTGGTGTGCTGCCCAGGGAACTGCAGCTGGCCTGGGAGCCGGCAGAAGATCCGGATGTTAGAGTAGAGGTGTTGGAACTGGCTATCGAAGTGTTGGTCTCCGAACTCAGGGTTCTGGTAAGGGCGAATTTCTCCGGGGGAGTGGCCACCCTGGCCGTGTGCGAGAACACCGAGTCCGTGTCACTCTCCTGATCCAGCGGAGGCGGTGGTGGCGGCATCATCATGATCCTAGGCTGCAGTGGAGTCAGCGATGTCCTGGGCGGTTTGGCTGGCGGCTGGGAGAGCTGCTGCTCCAGGGGTCTCCTCTGGTTGGTGGTGAAGATGCTGCGATAGCTACTTCCTGCTGTTCCTGCACCTACTTGGTTACTCCTACTGCGATGGCTCTCACCCAGACCACTGTCCGTGCTATCCTCTCCGCTGGCTGCCTTCACCTGGCTCTTGATCTCCGGCAAGTCCAGGATGGGTTCCAGCAGCTGGGGTCGCTCGGGGATCACCAGACCTCGCAGCTTGGACAAACTCCTCCGCCGCTGCTCTAGTATATTGGTTATAGCTGCCTTGCGATTGGCCGCCTCGCCTCCCTCGCCCGAAAAGCTGATTCTTCTCTCCACACCCGAAGAATACGATCCTCCGTGGCTTCTTCGAGGCAAGGAGGCGTAGCTCTGGGTGGGCGTGGCCGTGTTCAGGGAATACATAGAATCCGCCACATGCAATTGGGGCAGCTGCTTGGCCAACTGATATTGACGCTGAACATCATTGAGGTTCTCCACACTCATTGCTCGGGTTTTCAGTGAAGGAGCCGTGGATGTGGAGCAGCTATCGAGCAGATTCTCACTGCTCCTGTTTAGGGGTTTTCGGGAAAAAGAGCTGGTTATAGGGGCTGTGGCCGGAGCCGGCGGTATGGCATCCAGTTCGTTGTTGGACGAGAACATGGCAATCTTATCGCGCACCGACTTCTCGGACTTTTCATCCTTCCTCCAATCGCTGGGCTTTCGTGGTGTACCACCACTCAGGGATCTCTGATAGTCTCGGTTCAAACTGGGTGCCGCCTCAACGTTTATAACCAAATCCTGGCGGTACACCTTGCGGGGAACTGTGGCCGGTGGTCCCGTTTTGGGCAGTGGTGGTGCAGAGGTCTCCTCCTTGCCCCCGTTCTGCACCTCGTAGCTCAACTCGGTGGTGACCTTCAGGGGGTGGCTGTGCATGATCAGTGGCTCGCTGAAGTTGGGCGGAAACTCATGGCCGTCGGGCGGCAGGCGGGAGTATGTGGGTGGTGAGGCGTAGCTCAGGTAATCCTGCACCAGCAGCTGTTTCGTGGTGGTCGCCTGGTGCAGGTGGTGCGTCGCTGTGGTTGTTGTCGTGGCCGTTGCTGTGGTGCTGCTCAGCAGCTCCATTTTGCCGGGGTTCGGTGGTGCAGCAGGTTTGCTACTGGTTGCCACCTCAGTGGTTGTCTTCTTGTTGCTGCTGCTGGTTGTTAAAATTGCTGCCGGGATGTTGCTACTAGCTTGGATGCTGCTGATGTTGACAATGTTGCTGTGGTGGCTGCCGAGGGTACCAAGATCTGCAAAATGGGTGGGGTTTTGGTTAGTCACACATAAAACACTAGGAGAAAACATAAGGATACACTAGGGGAGGTCAAGCTAGGGTCACAAATATTACTTTATAAATGGTAATATGAGTTACTAAAATAATAAGTTCGAAAATCTTTAGATAAAGAGGTACCAACATTATAGTTTTAAAATTTCGATAGGACTTTAAACACAATATTTAATAAAAAAATAACAAGTAATTTATTTTATTATTCTAATAAGCAATAAACTTTTAAAAAAAATATTTAAAATATTTATTTATGTTAGATAGTATTGGGTCTGCATCTTATTAGGGGATTTTAGGTTTATGGTAAGTTTCGAGAATCATTATCAAGTAAGTTAAGTGCAGAATATTTTTGAGCTTGAGTTTAGAATACATCTTTCGGATACATAAATTTCCCACATATCTTTCGGTTATATGTAATAGGAATTGGAGTAGCAAGCTGTTGGATAATCGAAAAAAAACACAGAAAAAGTAAACGTATTAAAAATCTATTTCACAGGCAATTTCCACCAGACACAAAATCATTTAAATAATGGTCTATTAGTTGGCGGGGGAGAGCTCCGTTACAAAACTTAAATAATTATCCATCCATCCATCCAACTTTCGCTCCCAGCCAGCCCAAAGCCCTTAAATAGTTGTCATTATGCGCTAACCGGAGACGAGGAAAACAAAAGCGAATCTTACGGATGCGATCCCAGCAATTAAAAACCGCAACAATAACAAGAAAAATTGGTTAAATGCTGCGGTTGACAGAAGCGTTTCTAAAAATCGCACAAAACGAAAGAGAAGGTCCAAAAAGGCGGAGACAACCACATTTTGGCCAAACAAATTATACGCGAAGAAAACAAAACTTAGAAAACGAAAATAAAAACAAAAGGGTTTTCTCAAAAAGCGAAAGTATCTAAAAGAATGGATGGCGATTCCCTCAAGCGAAGAGTTGACAAAAACCTTTATGCAAAAAACTAACGAAATTCTGCTGCCTCATTTTTCGGGGGAGTTTCGATTACTAATTTCTATTTAGATAATTTATGGCTTATGCGGAAAGAGTTTCTAATGTCAGCATTTAATTTTAAGCTCTTCAACTAAATTGAACTCGTCATAAATGGCAATATGGGCAGGCGGGGGAATGCTTCTTTGGACTTGTAACAATTTGCATAATTAATTGAACAAAACGAGGCTAAATTTCATTAAAATGGAAAACGCTGCGTGGATTTTTTCCACTTTATCTCTCACTCTTTCTGCCTTTTGGCCACACACACAAAATGTTAATGAACTTTTGCAAATGTAAAGTTCGCAAAAAAATACAAAAAAAAGAGAAGAGTAGCGAAAATAAAAAATACAGAAGAATTGTTTAATGAAAAGAAAGGCAACAAAAAATCATGTTTGCATGTGCCGAAACCAAAAAATGGTTAAAACCGAAGAAGTGCGTGAAAAATTGCAAAATGTAAAGTCAAGGGCCTACGAAAGAACTTTGACCTTGGCTATAAGAGGAAGATTCGGATGGTCTGCGAAGGTGGAGGAATTCGTCATGATTATTTTCCATATAATGGACGGGATCGTTTTTTAAGTGCTATTTTTTATAAGTTAGCTTTACATTCCCATACCAATTTTCGCAGACTTCTTAGACTTTCGGGTATTTTTTGTTAATGGACAATCACTTTTCCTGTTGCTCAGTTCTCACACGACTGTTGGTAACCGAAAAATAAATATTAACTCATCGAACTGTTTGCCCAATGAGCCATATCGACGCCATATCCCTACGACTGAGTCAGACTAGTAACCTACGTCATTCGATGACGGAACTGCAAAACATCCAACTCACCTGTATTATATCACCCAATTACATATATTTTCCATTCAATTCAGCTACCAACAATATAGATGATAAACCATTGAGGCACCCGAATAATAATTGTAATTATTTATCGAAGCAATCTTCCAAAAAAATAAAGTTCATTGTCTGTTCCCCAGAGGAGGCTTAATTAATCAAATTAGGCAAGAAAATTTTCGAGCCTCGCATTTTCGTAGCGGAGTGTGTTGTCAAGCGATTAATCTTCGCCTAGCAAGTGTAACATGAGTGGAGCGGTTGGTATTTATGAATATTTGAATACCCAAAAACTCGCTGCTTGTCGAGTGTTAATCGAATCAACTTTAAACCGGGGTTAAAGTTCGATCTTTGGCATATTTTTCGTAATTTTTATTTAACCAATTTTTTTTTTGGCCATTGGGCAAAGCACTTCTAAATAAGATTTCATAATTATACCGTTATATATTTCCTGTCTTTTTCAGAGGTTTAACTATATTTCACATTAGCACCCGCTGAGAGGTGATCTCTTTGGGTCTGGGAGTTGGATTTAATTGTAATTTTCAGGGGGTCTCCAAAATCCACGGGGGTCGAGAGCAAGCGAGTCTGTGTGAAAGGTTGTTGATACGGTATTCTTATAATGAGTGTTGCCAATTTTAGATTGGGCCTTAAAAAAAAGGAAAGAAGAGATTGTGTGGAAGGGTAATTTCAAAATTAATTCTTTTTGGGGAGTCGTTGGTGCCGAAATGTGATCTCTGTGCAGATTGGGATTGATTTAATTGATTGCTTATGCAGGGATTAGCTTTCTGATCCGGTTTAGTAAAACAATGCACATTATAAGATAACCTGTTTTAAAATTACCAATTGTGTTTAATTGAACACATTTAATGACTTCCTTTCGTCAACTTTTTCCCCATCTATTGATCGATTTTAGCTCTTGGAAAACAAGTAGCTTCAAAGACCAATCAAATTCCCAGCTCTTCGCAAATAATCCATTGCATTGGCGTGCTTCAATATCATTTAGTTCTCGGTACTTGACAATTTGAATTAAACCTCTTCGGCTTCTTTGGTTCTTACCCCATTTAATTCACCTGGTCTTTCATCAAAGTTGTCTCAAGCATTTCCGTGCCACGAAACATGCCAAAGTGTCGTCTTTAATTAGAAGTGAAACCGAAGAAAATAGAAGACTGGAAAATGCAGAAATGGAAGACAAAGCTGCTGAAGAAGAAGCCGCCAGCCAATGTCAAGTTCTTTGGAAAAGCTCGCAATGGCATAACTGCTGTTTTTCCTATAATAACTTCCGCTATGCGACGGAGCTCCCAGAGCGCCACCTACAGTTGATAATTATAAATTGCCCTTTTCCCGGGCGAAAGATTTTCCCACAGAACCGATGAAAATCCTGTAACAAATTGCTCGCATTTAGCGAACAAAGTGCTGCCTTCTTAGGCTCCCTCTTCCAGATTTTTTCCACATTTTTCTCTGCCCTTTTTTTTGCGGTGGGAAAATCTGAGCTTGGTGATTTGGCGCGTAGCTAAATAATTGAAATTAATATTTTCTGTTGAATTTTAATGCTTTTCAACAAATTTCTTTAAAATGAAAACAGTTTATCGCGTTTGCCTTTTTGTTTCGCACCGCCGTCGGTCTTCTTTTGACGTTCCAAATTGGCGGTGGGGGCAAAGAGGGGTTAAGAAATGCGTAGATTGGTAGCCCGCAGAATTCTTTCCACTTGGGCAGCCCCATTCTGCGGTCGCTTCTTCTGATTCCTCTCCTTCTTTTTATCCCAATCGCAATTTTCTGAAGTGGTGGAAAAAAAAATTGTATTTCCCAACTAGCGAGCTCCGCATATTTCGATTTAATTATTTTATTAAAGTCTCTCGGGCATAATGTGCAATTATTTAAAGTGTGTTCGATGCTGAAATGACGGATTGCCGATTGACGGATGGCCCAAGGTGGTATTATTATCTAATGGCATTTAATGATCTCTCTCCACTGCAATCTGTTTGCATAATTCCCATCAGCTGATTGACGACTCTGCTCGACTTATGTGTGTGCCAAAAATAAACTTCAAGTTTGCCTTGGATTCTTCCAACTTTTTTTACGCATTTTTTACCTGTGCCCTCCATCTCGTCACATCTGGTTCTCAAAATTGTTTTGTCATAAGAGCGGCACCAACGGCAACAAGGGTTAAGAGGAATGCAGAGTGGCAACAGCTGCTCGGGTTGTAACCAGTTAGAACGGCGGTCGGTATACGGTTTATTAAGCGTAAAATGGATAAGGGTAAGGAGAGGCCGAAGGATATGGTCGACTGCAGGAATACCTTGTTTTTAAGTCAAAAATTGTTATTTCAGGTCCCAAGAATACAGTTGCCAAAAGGCGAATTAATGATATTAGTTTTATCATTGAAGAAAAATGTCATGATCTTAATAGAAACTTTATAAACACAGTATTTAACTCAAATGTAGATACTATCAATATTAAAATATTACAATAATGTGCATGGAAAACCATGAAAAGTAACATAGTAGCTAAGGAGATTTAAATGAGATCAATAAATTGTATTGTAGTTATGCCAATCTATTATCATAGGATGATCAAATATTAATATACTATATACTACCGCAGTATTTCTGGACTTCCTTCTTATTGGTTTAATTTTCTAGAGTATTACTTCTTTTTTAACTTCTTTGTTCATATTCTTAGTTTATTTCTTTTGATATCAAAGAGTTTCATATTTTTTCAACCCGTATACCCCTTAATACCCTTAAAACCCCACGGATACCTTTATCACATGGTTGTAGGGCAACTTAAGAAATGCGCATGCCATTTCTTTATTTAATAAAGACCAACAGCATGTGCAAGATGGCCAAGAAGGAGCAGAAGGCAAAAACCGCTGCTCAAGAGCCGGCCCAAACCCCCGCTCATTCTTCTTAACCCCTAAGTGCCCCGCCCCCGCCCTTTTCGCACCTTGCTGCCGTTTTGCATTTAATGTGTCATGCTACGATGCAGTTGCTGCTGCTGTTGCATATGTTGCCGTTGCTGCTGTTGCATATGTTGCAGTTGCAACTTGCAACTTATGCTGCTGTTGTCGTTATGTGGCAAGCGCCAAGTGTTGCAAGCAATGGGAGAAAGAGAAAGAGCGAGAGAGAGAGTGGGAGAGGGCGAGCTGGAAAAACTACTGCAGAGGAGGGAAATGTGTGTTGCCAAGAAAAATGTGCGCTTAAATTGCAGCCGAGAAAGGTGAGGAAAAGCAGGGGGAGAAGAGGAAGGTGGGTGGGGGGACAGGTGGCAGAGGGAGATGAAGTGTGTGCCGTTGCATAAATATCGAGCTAAAGTGCCACAAAAGAGGGGCGGGGTTGGGGGCAGTCACCGTCTGAGGTCGGATCGCAGCTGCCACACACGAAGAACGCTCATGCAAAGCCATCTACAGTGGAATAACCTTAACACACATTTTCAAATTACCCTATTTGAAACTCTAAGAAAATATCTGGGAAAGTTCTTAATGAATAAAATAAATCCCTATTTATTTTTAGGAACCTCTTTAGAGATTGTAAGACTACCAAAACTTTGGAAACATTCTTGTGAACAAAAACAGGTTTAGAAAAAACCGAAGAAGGTTTATATGTAAAGCATATACATCATTTTAAAAGTTGTAGAAGTTAATAGCCACTTGGCTATGGAATTTAGTTACTTCATTTTTTATGTAATAATTAAATAAAGTGCTTTTCAACACAGCAAGTACATTTAAGTATTACTTCGTAATGTTTTCCGGTTTTCTAAAATGAAATAATGCCAGTTATTGTTAATAATATTTTAAGCCAAAAAAGTCCAAACAAAATATGATATCATATGTATATGCATTTTGTATATCTATAGACTTATGTTCCCTTTAGGATAGCTTCACTGTGGCTCACACACACAGCATATATTGAGAGCCGGCGGTGACTCTTTTCGAGAAGCTCGCGGCAAACTTGACTTAAACGCATTTTTTGTTGTTGTTATTGCTGTTTCTTGCGCTGTTGTTCCTCATTTCGCAGCGAAGGCCTCCAGGTGCGTAGAAAAAGGGGTTGGGGAAAGGGGGCCAACGAATGTGTGGCAAGAACGTTATGAATTATTTGATAGTTGGGTATATTTCAGATTTGAACACGGAATGTATGCTTGCACACGAGCACATGGGGAAAACAATTTATGCACGACAGGCTTAGAGAAAATAATGGAAAAAGGTAATGTGGTGGAAAGCTCTATTTATGATCGGGTTGAAAACAACAAAGAACACTACAAGACTTAAACTTTAGGATTGAGAAATATATATTTATTTTTTTACTCATTAAAAATTATGTAAAGGTTGTGCAATATAATCTTTTCCCGCAGACATAGAAAACTGCAAGTGATTAAAAATAAACCATCTAGGCCTATATAGTTCCCAGAAACTAACTTTGCTTTTCCACAAAGCTCCCCCACATCCGTGAAGATAATTTCCCCGGAATTATACGATCAGCAGTCTAACGAAAAAATGCATTCCCCCCATAAATTATTCAGACTCCAAGCTTCGCCTTATTTTGTTTTCAAAATCTTTTTGCGTATAAACAAATAAATCTTTGTGCAGTTAAAAAGTAATTTAAATAAGACCGAGATCTAAAAACAAAGCTAAGGCCGAAAAAGCTAATTAAAATAATACCAAGAAATTACGGAAGCAACTAATTGGCTTCAGTGGAGATTACTGGGCTTCTCTTTATTTTATATTTTCTGCTATAATTTTGTCGAGTGTGACATTTGTGGAGCTGTCCGATGTTTGTGGTGCTTATATAACCCGGATAGTCGGGATGTTATTTTTTTTATTTTATGGGACTGCCGGCTTAGATGATGATGATGAGTTGGTACTTTTAATAACCCCGACTTGAGAATGCTTTGAATATGTCAAGAACCGTAGCGGCGGCCAGAACTTTTGATCTCCGCGCCGAGTGGAGTTAATTTGTGTGTGTTTTGGCATTTCAGATATGGTGGAAATGCAATCGGCACAATTAAATGTTTTGCACAGCCCCAGAAGAAGAATGGCAACATGGGTTAATTACTTGTACCCCAGAGAAAGGCACGCTCCGCTGCACATTTTAAGTGGAAGCCCAGGCACAAAAGGTTCAAAACTATTAAAAGTGTTTCTGTTTTCTGGTTCTGAGTCTCAGTATGTTTCTGTTTCGGTTTCTGTCCCTGTTCCAGTATCTTATTCTTTATCTGTATCTGTATCTCTCTCTGCGTTTCTTCTGCGAGGAGGAGTGCACTCGATTGTGGCATGAACTGAACCTGCCACCTGTCGGAGTTCTGGGCCCTGACTTTTTGTCTGGGGTGCGATCTTTATCGGGGCAGGGCCCGTCACCTGAAGCTCGACTCTGAGGATTTCCAAGCGAGTGAACAGAAAATTTCGAAAAGTAACGAACTAGAAGTTTAGAGACCCGTGCATTGTTTTCTTATCAATTAAAGCGTGACCTTTGTTGTGGTTTTATCTGAATCACTTGGGAAATTAGTTCGGCCAGAAATTCAAGGCGGGCTCCTTTATGGTCTAATTAGTTGGAGAAATCTTCTCGGCTATCCGTAAGCGATGACAGCCCATTTCGGTTGCTCAGTGATCACTGCCAATAAATTGTGGCTTATCGCTGAAAAGGTTTGATAATGGTTATGACACCATAACAATATCAATTAGGTAATCAAGCGGAAAATATCTATGAGCTTCGCAGCGGGATCGAAGAAGCAACAACCTCTAATTGAGTCAGAAATCATTTTTAGCTCCCCCAGTAAATAATATTGTGGACAACAATTGAATTTACAACAGTTGGATTCCTCTTTTATTGGCATCCCGCACAAAGATACTGTGTCGACAGGTGTCCGAAATATTTGTATACCTTTCGATTATTCAAGTGTCTTTGAATTCGTTTCTTGTCTGGTGGCAATAAAAGCAAAGTTTGTCATTAACAAGAGGGGGAAGTGAGCAGCGCAATCGTAATGGAAATACCGAGCTTGTAAAAGTATCTGACGGATACCGAAAGCGTCAGTCAAACCAGACAAGTGTTACAAGCGAAGGCGAAACGTCCACGAAAAGAATGATAACAAGTGGCAAGGTACACAAAAATATCGGATGGAAATACAATATGGCCAAAGGGAAATCAAGCTACAAATTCGAGGGCTTCAATTCAAGTGAAAATGGAAGTATATGAATGAACGAACTCGATAAATATATGACATATTATGTTTCAATACCATTTTATTTCGCTAAGGTCATGGGAAATCAGAATCAGAATTCGATAATATTTTTCACCAAATAAAAATATTTATCCATCTGTTATACATACATTCTTTATTCCCATAAAATCACCCTTTAATGCTATCCCTCAAGAGTTATATTTATTGTACGCCCGTTCCACATGCTCCACATTTCTTCACATCGAAATATTTATCTGAGGGCATATCATGTCCAGACCTTTGATGTGTTACCGATTTCGTTACGGATCCGTTTTCTTGACTCTTTAAAAATGCCAGACACAAAATGCCCCAGAAAGAAATGCAAAAGTTGTATAAGAAACGGCAAAAAAACCCAAAAATAAATTCAAGTAAACCTTATAAAACGATCTCAATTGGTTCGCTTTTTGGAGCTTTGGAATTTCCCCCTTTTCGCTCGCCCCTTTTACCAAATTCTCTTTAATGCGAAATTCGCAATTTTCGTTGACATTTGCAAATTCTTGTCACAAAAAGCGAAAAATTTGTTTCAAGCGAATTTCAACTATTCAGCTGCGGCCTCTTTTTCGCTTTAAATTTTTGGATTTTATGACCGGACTGCTGGAGTTGCATTTAAAAGGAGGCGATCCCCCCTCCCCGACGTCTGTGTTTTTTATGTAAAAAATTGAATGAAAGCTGGCCAACGATGACAGACAGCCAAGTAGGTGAGCTCGAGTTTGAGTCGAGTGTTTATGGTGCATTTGACACAGCAAATTCGCTGGCAAATCGCATCAAATATTTATGTTAATTCCCCCCTCATAATCCCCTTCACGCCGATTTAAACGAAAGTAGTTCAATTCGCTGGCAAAAATGTTTGTCCATGGCATACAAATTGTCTCTGAGCTCTTTGTCAAAGAACTTTTACTGGCCGGTGAAGGAAATGTGTCACAAATGAGCAGGAAAAGAGAAGGTGAGAAGAAAGGGGAGAAATGGGGGACGGAGAAGGCCAAGAGATCACTGGAGAATGACAGGGCGAATTTCCAGCCTCACTCAAAGGGACACAGAGAAAAAATCACTAGCCCTAACATTTTTTAAAGAAATTAATATTAAAGAATGGATTCATTCATTAAAGGATACCGCAGTTAACAAAGATTTTTTTCTCATTTTTAAAATATTTTATGAAATATTTTCAATGAGAAAAATATATATATTTAGACATGTTTTGCTAATACTTTTCTCCCTGTGTTTGTCTTGGCTGGCTAAGTGTGAAAGGTTGTGTTTGTCATCATCACGCTCGCTAACAAAGTAAATTGGAGTAGAAACCAAGTTAGTGGGTTGCCACTGATGAGGAAAAGGGGGAAATGAATTTTCGCATCAAGGGAAATCGTTTTCGCCAACAATGGAAAGAGGGAATAAGCCCACTGATCCAAGGAAGAGTTCAATTGAAGCAAAATTAGTGAGAGAAAATGCAATTTGGCCAAAGGCGTAGACAATGTAAGTACGTACAGATATAGTGGAAAAAAGAAACTTTGAATTTTTCAAGATTTAAAATATTCCTGAATTGAAAATTCTTTTGTATCCCAGATAGTGAATGTAATTCTACATGTTTTTAGTTTATACACAACATATTACGGAACCATTCCCAGTTGTAAGACCATTCTTTTCCATATGTATTACAAACTCTTCTCGGGTTTCTGAACACTTTTACGCTTCATTCGCTTTGCGAACATTTCACTTTGAATTTTTTCCATTAAGCATCGTTCATTCACCAGAGATCAAATGATAAAGAACTTCCTGAATTATTTCCACTCGAACATCGATCTTTCACTGATGGAATTCCCCAGTCAGATTCCAACTCTCTTTTCCTCACTCCCCATCACTTACCTGCCTTTCTCTCTAACCGCTGATCCGCTTTGAGCACTTTCGTTTTTGCATCGATTCCACAGACATATTTAAGAATTTTTTGTTAAAATATTTAAACAGTTTGCTTTTTGTTTTGCACTCGAGCTTTACTCTTTTTATCTTTATTTATGGGCCATATTTTAGCTGAAAATTGGCTTACGTCTCGTTTTGTCTTGCTGTTTAACGGTTATCAGCGTTTTTTTCCCAAACTGAAAAATTTGTTATGTTAATTTGTTGTATTATTATGTGCGTTTGAGGGAAATTTCACTTTTGCGGCGCTTGTTGCCAAACTGGCAATCATAAACAATCACGGACAATTTGCATTGCCTGCAATTAATTGTTGCGCTCGAATGCGCGCTCAAAAGTGAAACGGAAATGCCCGAAAATGGAAATCAGAAATCAAATATGCGAAATGTAAACAGTTTGCGAATTGCAATTAATATAACGTTCGATTTCGACTCGAGCGTTACGTTACATTAATTATGGCGCAACGTGAATGAACTTGGCCAAAAAGGCAAACTGCACCGCAGTTTTAATTTGCGCGAACAGAACGAAACTCACTTCACGGTCAGCTAACGAAACTTTACGAAGGCGTGGGATCACCTGAGATCGGGGTGGTTGGTATCTATACCCTATAAGCACCCTCCAAAAACCGTAGTGCACGCGAAGATCGCTGAAAGCGAACTGATCGCGCACTCGAGCTTGAGACCTCTGCGCAGCTATAGCCGCTCTGGTGCTACTTCGTGTCTTCGGGGCCCCCACGAAGAAAGCCGAAGAGAGCCGCCAAACGACCAGCTGATCGCACAACCGAACTGCAGCTCAGTCTTCGCCGCTCTCTGCTTGCAATTCTTCTGGCCTGCGTTTTTGGTGGGGGTTTTTAATTGTCTGGGCGTCGAGCGATCGTATCAGGGGCTTAACTTCATTATGATCACCATGTGGCTGAGCCTTCCTCTTCTGTTTACAAGTCGATGACAAATTTTTGATAAGAATTTTCGGAAAGAATCTGATTTAATTAATTTGAATGAGAAAACGGCCAGTGTAATATGATACGTAGGACAACAAAGGGGTTAAATCATACTATTTAATTATATAACTTAATTTTCATTATAAAAAGATTGGTTCAAAATTTATTAATGTTGTTTAAATATTGCAATCTAACATTTTTCTATTGTTTTCTATGTCTCGGGGAAAGTCTAACTTTTTCCCCTCGTTACTTTTTAAATTGCCAAACGACAGGCGGCGCTTCAAAGCGTTATTTATGGGTGGAACAAATTGTGAAAGAATCAGTGGGAAATATTTGCGTTTTCTTGCCATATTTAAATTAATTTACGACTTTAATATATTTCTATGTCTGTGTAACGATTGAGTCAATTGTTTTGTTTTTAATTTAGAAATTTCCCTGGAAATGGGTGGGTCAGAATGAATGGTAGTAACCTTGAAGGAAAGAAAGATGTATACCCTAATGTCTGGACTAAACAAACAACAACCCCATGATTAATCCGATAAGCAACAAATATTAAGCATATCATGCTTTTATTGTTATCATTTTAGGCATAAGACTAGAGAACCGTGGGAATTATCTTTACCAAAATCATTTTTTTAACCTTGCGAACGGTAAGAACGCAGAAAACATTCTATTACAAATGTATTTCCTAACAACCTCACGTAACTCGGTCGAAAATAAATCGATTAGCTGGCGAAAACTTCTCCACGCTTATTTAAAGCCTGCTCTATCGTATTTTTTCGCTTTCAGTTGGCTAATCCCACAAATTCTGTCAATTATCAATCCTTATAGCTTGTTATAGCACACGTTTCTTTCCCAACCCTATGCTCCCCACATTTTATTGCCCAAATCGAGTCAGACAATTGCCAAAAACTTTTAATTCCAATCGAAGTTCGTGTGGTTTTTTATTTTTTCGCCCCACTCCGACCACGAAATTCTAGATATTGTTTAAATTGGCCGACCCGACGTACTTTAAGTGCCAAAAAGAACAGCAAAATGGAAATAAAAAACAGCTCCAATTGCCTTTCGAGGTGTTTCATGTTGTTTTGGACACGCTCCACGCTCTCTTGGCCAGTGGTAATTTTTAATTTGATGATTAATCGATAACCGTCGGCGACTCCGGGCTATTGTACTGGTCCGAAGAAACTGGGGGAAAACAATCAAAGAGATCCAACCAGCCCCAAACTCGTGGTGATTGCATGTGATTAGAATTTTTAATAAGCCATCTCCAAAGACTCGAGCTCGAGCTCGGGATCAACAATTTTTCTACAGTCCCGCTGCCCACACAAAATTCTCGGATAAAGATCTCTTTAAGCATTTGGGATCGCTCAATGGTTGATGATCATGAATGTGATGCTCGGTTGGGGGCCGAGCATTTTCACCCGCTATAGGAAACGAGAAAAACCGAAAGTACGTTGGAAACTTTCACTTGGGTTCCTACAGAATATTGCATAATAGCATCTCGACCTTTGGCTAATCATCATACGCAGTGAAAAACTTTCTATCCCACCATGAGAAAAAATACAGAGTTTCTCGCCCAGAGAATTCTAGCATTCCCAATTGTCATTTATCATTTTAAAGATTTTTTTGTATCTTTGAGTTATGTTTTTCATTTGATTTTGTGATTGACGCCTGAAATGGAAACCAAATGTGGCCTCATCCCAAAAAAATGTAGCTTTTTTGTTTGGATTTTATTACTTCGACTAATGAAACAAATGTGTGAAAATGCAAAACAGTTGCAAAAAATCTTTTTTTATCCCACAAGACCTTGGGCTCAATTTTTTGCGACCCTTCAATCAACGAATCAAATCTGGCGCCAGGGCATCGCAGGCAAAACAAATCAATCAAATATGGCAAACATTGTAAAATATGTCGCATGGCCTTCTCCTGCATCATCCCTATCAATTTTTTTCCTCTCAGAAGCTGCGGCGCCAATATATTGCGAATAAAATGCAAATTGCGTCAAAAAGCTTTGGCGGCACAACTTGAAAAGGCAAAAATCATTTTGACATGCGACATCAAGGGAGGAGCTACCATCCCCATAAATTTACATTTACTGGGGGGTTGGCCAAATTTCTTGTGAAACTTGTCAAAGTTTACTATCCAAATTTGAATGCAAAAGTGTCGATTACAACACCGTCGAGTGAATTATTGCATTTTCTAAATTTGTAATATGATTTGTAATGTGTACATAACTTTTTAGTGGGCTTGGTTAAAAAGAAATGTATGTTTTTGGGTCTGTAAATTATAAATGTTTATTTAAATAACTATTTATATTTTTTTAAATATTATATAACTTGTTTATCTATGAGTCCTTATGTTAGATTACTTTTATTTTATTCGGTAATTCAGATTTTTAGATACTGTACTCGAGATTTGTAGATATTAGGTCATCCCATTTGTATTAACGTATCATATATTATTTGTGAAAATTTTTAAAGAGAGTATCCATTTGTTAATAACCTACGTTTCTCCCCATAAATTGTCGGTAATTGATAGCAGATCGCACCCAGTGTGATTTTATTTGCACCTCGATTTAGTTCTCAGAGCTCAAGCTGCAAAAACGAAGTGGAACAGAGAGTGGAACTGAAAAAATAAATAGTCTCACAATGAGCACATTAACCCCATAAGGCCCCGCACTAACAATGCTGCACTTGACAGTTGCATTCGAATTTATGGTTTTGATATTTAAATAAAACAAACCCAAATACGGAATTTCCAACGCAGACAATCTCCTGACCGCAGCGAAAACTTTATATATTTGAGCTCATTAAGATTGCGGACTTTTTTGGGTGGGAGTTATGCGTCGGGTTAGCCATCTAATGGTGGAACTTTTATGGATTAGATTCAAGGCATTCGATTTCCATGATAATCTTCTGTTTTTCCCTATAATAAACATAAACAACCCGCCATCGATCCATAAACATCAATTGAAAAACACTAAAAATCGTTGGAGCATAAAAATTCGCAAGGTTTACGAGGAACTCTGCACGCAAAAAGAGACATTAAAGTCATAGAAATATTAATAAATTGTGCGGACAAAAGCTGGTATAAATTTCAATCAGTTGGGCCAACTAAAAAATGGGCATTACAAATAATTAAATTCAATTTTTTCTACGCTTCCAGTTGAAATGGCCCAAAGGAGTACGAACACAATAAAAACAATATCGACAGCATAATAAACAATAAACATAAATTAGTAAGGCCATAATTGTACCCTAGAAAAGGGTGTTTGGAGTTTGGCTTCAGGTTTGTTGGGGGATTCTAATAAAAAATAATTATTAGACTGGTTTTATTACATCCCTAGGAATTATGGAAAAACATATATAAAGGTGTTTAGTACAGCTTGCTATAATTGTAATTCACAGAATTTAAAGCCCAGTTTGCTATTTATATTTTTCCTCATAACTTATGCCATTGCCATTATTTTTGTTTATTTAATATTTACTCTTAAGAGTAATTAAAGTATTCAATACCGAATAAAATCAGTTTTTTTTAAATTTTTTTGTAGTTCCTCTACTGAAGTTGACCTTTATAGTGCGGACAGCAAGTTGACCAAGTTCACATGGCTGTGATTCTGGCCCGGCTATCATGTATTAGAAAGTAAACACAAAAGTGGATTGGGAATGGATATTTGGGGCTGAAAAAGAAGGCGTGGCCATGGCTAGGACACACCTAAAAAACATCTGTAGATTTAAGTTGTTTCGGGCCCTCAGTCTTGGGCTGGGTTTTATTTTGGCTAAGGGGACCTTTTTGGCCAACAAGTGGCATTTGTTTTGCTTACTTTGGATTGTATTTTTGTTTTTAATTAATTTGACTTGTCGGCAGGGTTTTTACTGCTCCCCCGGCTTATTTTTATTTTCTTTAATTAGTCTGATCGTGTTTCCATAGATTTGATTTTGATGCATTTGACATTTCGCCGGTGCATAGATTGGATTCAATTTCAAATGAAATTGACGCAGTTTGGGTTTGGCTACGTAAAAATATCGTGTGAAATAATCTAACCTGAAATAACACAATTTTTAACCGACAAACACTTATATAATTATTTTAATCAATACACACATAGTTAGCAGGCAAAAAATGTGTCGTATTTATTACTTTTTTGTCTTGTACTACCCAATCAAGCATTTTTTATGGCACCATATTATGTTAATCAAATATTTATCAATCAATCAAAAAACGCCATTGCTTTATTAATAAAATGCCTGTTCTATTAACCGCACAAATTACATCAAAATGATTAATTAAATAATTAAAAAAGGCTTTGCACATAGTTTGCTTATTTTTGCATAATTTAAAGAGTCAAACATGCATAAATATTTGAAAATGAACACTTATTGTATATCAATAGCCAACTATAAAAGTTAATATTGGGTACGAGTAACTATACACAAAATCGGAGATATCTGATGCCGATTAAACAATTGCAAACAAATTTGGTTTTAATAATTGAGTTCTAAATTATATTGGGCTGGGTCCGCCAATCGAACGATTCGAATCGTTTACTGAGAATTTCTTTTTGTTCACCTCTCTTTTCAATTATCTAAATTAAAAAATTCCTCAGCCATGTTTCGCTCACTTCATTTATTTTATATTATTGTGCAGTTTTTTCTTTATAGTTGTTTGCCAATTTGTAACACTCCAGACACACATTTCATGGCAGCTGATTGCTTTTGCCGTTTCCATTTGGCAAGGTCGTCGGCGATGCAAAGATACAGATACTTCGCACACTCGCTGTGCGGAGATACAGATACAGATACTCATGCTCTGGAAACTCTGTTGACAAATGAGCTTGTAAGTCCCAAGTTGTACCGATAGCTCTGGCATTTTATCAATGGATCGTTATCGTTCACAGGTTCAGTCGGGTGTTTAGCAACCTTGGGCTGGGATTAATCACCACCTTTTATGATGAAATTTAATTGACATTCAGTCAGGGTTAATGTCAATGATATTTTTTGTGAATGATTTTCTGTTAGTGATTTGTGACAATCATTGAAGTCAAATTAAGAAGTGCAGCTTATCGTTAAATACGGGCCCTAATTAAACAATAGAGGCATAGTGAAAATTAATGTCCAAAATTTATGTAAATAAAATAAAACAAATTTAATTAACTAATTTCAGGGTAAGATCATTTCATTTCCCAATAAAAACATCAACGATTGCCTCATCGTATTCGATTTTCCCCCATCCATCTCTCCAGAAATGCAAATGCGAATCAATAAATTTTATATTTACTTGTCACTCAACCTGAATCGTGATTAAAGGTGCGAAAAGGTGACGTTTCCCCAACTGATACCCCAAGTAATAAAAACCGAAATTTGCATTTAAATCAAAGCCGAAGTGAAGCCACACACAGCGCCCAACGAAAAGGGTCCCAACCTTTGGGCATCGACAATTTGGAGGCTCATAAATTATATTTTTGCCTAATTTCTAAGCGCCAACATTGCACTCACTCACTTACACATACCATGGCATAAATCATAGTTAGCATAAAAACTACATAATTCACTGAAATGTCAAGATTCGAATGCCGTGAATCCTGCTAAGGTGGTAAAAACGGTAAGGAAAATAAAAAATGGGTAGCCTCTTGGAGGTCTCTCCACGTCACTCAAAGGAAAAGAGTTGGACAGAGGAAAAAAATGTTAGCTTTATATGGAAATTTTAAATCTTTAAATTGCAGATATATAAGAAATGTATTTTTCTGGGAGCTGAAAGACTTCAAAGAAATATTATATAGGTTCAATAATATGTATGTTGTAATTGTGGCTAATATTTTTTCAAGTGCATTGGCAGTTGGAGGTGGTTGATGCCATTGCAGAAACATTTTCACTGGGGCTTTGGCGGGTCACGATTTATCATCATTTGACAAAAAGGGAACAGAGCGAGAGGGCCTTAGATAGAGCGGTAAACGATATTTCTCTGTTCGCCAGTTTTCCCAAATATCCAGTATTTTCCCGTTTTCCATTTGTTGGCTGCTACTCGCGGCGGTCTTTCAAACGGAGTGCAAAGGGAACCAAAAGCCAGGGAAACTCTCTTGTAGCTGCTGACACTTAACGTGTCATTTGAACATTTTATTAGACTTGACAATGAACTTTTGAACTAGAAGGGGGCGGGGGTCGAACCAAAACATTTACATGGCGGGTGGCTGGACCAAAAAAAAAGGCTAATGGAAAAAACGCAACAAGAGCCGAGTCAAGTCTCAACTTTCACATTAATTATTTGATGGAAGAACAGAAGCAGCCGATCAGTGTGGGAAAACCTAAAAAGGAATTTGAACTGTAAAATAATTATGCCCATGGTAAACTACAAGGTTTTAAACTAGAAATTTCCAAAGAAACTCTCTTGGAGGACTATAAATGGGTAAGTTCCATTAATGCTTTTATTCGCAAGATTGGTATTTACCCTGGTATTTATTTTACGTTATTTAAATGCCTTGTTATTTTTGCCCATAGAAAAGGCACACACAATCCAAAATAACTTTCTGTATCCACCTGGAAATACAAAACCACTTCACAGCCCAAATAACCTTTATTTATATCCACTTCATACCCTCTCATCCACTTTACTTGTGGACCCCAGTAGCTCTCCAACCCAATCAGTAGCCAATAGATACACCCACCAATGGGCAAAAACAAAACAAACACTAAATAAAGATCACCCACACTCTACAATCTCGAGTTTTCAGTGAGAACCCGAAACAAGGCCCGTTTAGGCCATTTATCAGGCAAACGTTTACATTTCTATTTGAATTGTTTTTAAATGTTAGCCCCGATGTTGTCGATGCACAGAGAAAAAACCTTTAAACAATAAATTCTGATATTAATATATGTATTTATATGTTTTATTTTGACGAATATAGCAACGATGGATGGACGAAGATGATTAAGGATAACAACATTCTAAAGGAATCTTATACCATACCAAAGGCCATTCAAGTATTAAAATCGCGTTTTTAATATTTATCTAGTTTATTACTTTCTTTTGAATTGCAATGTCGGGTTATGATTAATAGATATATTTGCCAATCCTTACTTTATTTTTGTCACTGCCCTCGGTTCCTCCTACAATTTATTGAGGGCAGAAAACATTTCTCAATGTTCGATGGTCGCTGGGTTTCTTGGCCTTTCCTCGGCTCTCCACTCGGATCGAAATAAATCTTATCAAATTAAGTTGAGACAACAGCTCTCCGCTTGTAAAATCGTAGGCGTGAGTTAGTCGCACCAAATGGAACTACAGAGTGCGAAAGAGACGGGGCGATGCGGTTAGAAAGAGAAGGAAGGAGTGTGGGCGTTTATCTGAGGGCTTGTCGAGGTTTGTTTTGGGTTTTTCCCCTGTTAACTGGGCTTGGGTCTTATTTTGGGATTGGGCAATTGACTTGACCAACTTAAATGTGTTCCCCTGGCAAAATCCAAAAAAAAAGCAAAATAATAAAACACGAAAAAATTGGGCAAATTAATTAAGCCAATTCAACAATTTTGCTTTGCACATGAAATTGCTGGCAAATTAAATTGTTTAAATTTAATTTTCGTTGACGGAACCGAAAACTCTTTTTCAGGAAGAAGGTTGCCAAATACCTTACGCTATTTATCTAACAATTCGATTCACGTTTTGTCGTTATGGAAAATATATACGTATATATTCGATCAGGAAGCAAAGTAAAGGGCTCCAGACATCGTCGCATCTCCAATTACAGTGGTCCACATACCGAGTGGCTCAAAAAAATGTGATGGAAAAAATGTGGAGAAATAATAACCGGCAAGAAAAAAAGGTAGACGGTGAAAAATGAAATGAAATGAAAAGAAAAGAAAAAGTTTTGCCTTGCGGCTGGCAAAAATATTTGACAACAACAACCGAGCCGACTGATCGATCAAATTTCGTCTGCGGGGCAATCGTTGGGAGATCATACGGAACGAAAAGTTTAAGTTAATGGGTTAAGAGTTATTTTGGTCAAATTTGTGACACACTTCGTTGACACGAATTTTTTGTGCCTCTGCGGATTTCACTGGCTTCTTATCGCTTTTGTTTTGTCACAGAAAGAAGAGGATCTTAAGCTGGGTCTTGAGATTTTTGGGACTCAGTAGCAAAATAATATTTTTTTCTTCGGATTTAAAGGTAAAGTAAATATTTTAGATCACAAAATTATAAGAACATCGAAAATTATAAGAATGTACCATAGATTAATTATTATTTCTTCTTAAAATCAGTTAAATTTCAATAAATCTATTATAGGTATTAAAAAAATATAAAGGCTTTTAACTAATACCAGAAGCCACTTGAGTATTATTGATCCGGCTACCAAATTAATGATTTCAAACAATAAACCAATAATAATCCCCAAGTAAATGCTGCTCTTGTTTGTCTAACCCCAGTTAATAAATATTATCAAACAAACTTTGGGTATATCTGCCTCCATAACCACCTAATCTGCATTCACAGATAAATACATCTTGCACCAATTGTGTGCAATAAACCCATCGATAACTTTCTCGATTCGAGTCCAGACAAAACAATTGCAGCCAATTAATTTGTCATAACCGAAAAATCGCCTCAAATCGTTTCTTTCTTCACAATTACGTTGTTATAGCTACCCCGAAAAAAAAGATATCTGGCGAGTGATAACTATGCAAACCACTATTGTCGAACCCCACCCCCTTTTTTTCGTTCAGAGAAAAGTAAGCACCCACAATGCTCAGTTGTCCAACAATTATAAATAACAACAGAAATTATAATGCACAGAGTCTTCAAATCGAATCGAAATGAAAACGAGCTGGCGAACGAGGGAAATGCAACAATTGCAGGGGCCTACGATTTCGAGTCCGACTTTGGACTCGGATTTGAATCGCAGCTACGAAGAGCAAATTGCATAATTATTGCTACAAATGAAGCTGAGAAAGTGGTACCGTTTGAATCGTGATAAAGCGATAATTTTCCCCCTCGCCACCCACCAAAAAAACCAAAAAAAAAAAGACCAATGAAAATGCATTTCACTTTTCAGGTTAACAAACAAAACAAAGCCGACTGTATTATTATGAAATCTCGACAGTCACAATAAAAAAGGAACAACAACAACAAAAGTCGCCCACGCGAAAATAGCCATAAATTCAAAGATGCAATTTTTTCGTTGTATCTTTACCAATATTCAAGTCCGAGTTCAAAGTTTGCGATTCATTTTAAATCATTTTATTTTCACTGTCGACTTGTCTTCTTCTTCGTTTCTTCATCATTGGCTTTTATTGCATTTTCATGCAGCGGAAAAAGTAGGAAACAAATGAGGAAAGTGATACAAACACGAGTTTTGTGGCTACTCATCCTCATAAATGGTGTTTTCAGTTTCGGTTTCATCTCGAATGTGGCTAATCATTGTGGGAGTTCCTGTAGAAAAAAGGGGGAGGCAATCAAAGTTTTGGCTGTCGGAAACTTGTTTGCACTTTTGACAAGCTTTGGGGCAATGAAAGGTAACATGCACCTCACCTCAGGGCTAATTAAAACATATGCCACGCCCCCCAAAAATCAGGGAAGGAAGTTCCAGCCCCCATTGACGTGGGTTATGTGAGCGTAACAGCTTACTCAACATGATGCAATGTTGAATGGCCAAAAGGTTGCCACCTTTTCTTGTTAACAGAATGTTATTTGAGCAATTTGGTACTCAAATAAAGTAAAGAAGTATTCACCTTTTTAACATCTAAATATAGTAGCTCATATATATTTTGCTAAGAAGTTAAGAACCCCATAATGTTAAATCTTTAATTTTCATTTAAGTAGGTGAAATTAAAAATCATTTATATTTACTCTTGATTTTCGAGAGTTTTCTGTTCTTTACACTTATTAAAATATTATGACTGCCAATCTCTACCAAGCAACCGACAAATTGCCATGGAATAAGTTACAAAGTGGCCTCGTGAGGAGTGGCAACTGGAAAAGCTCAAGAGGGATGCCACCGAAAGCGGCTTAAACCGCAGCTTAAGTAGTGGCACATTAATTTGTCCTGCTGCTGCGAAGGTAATTATTTTTTTCCGTGTGAAGGCATTTTCACAGTAGCTGCGCACTTATGAAAAGAGAATCGCCATGGTAATTGTGTTTTTTTTGGTGTTTACCTTCTTTTCGGCTACTGTTTAAAATGCCGCGGGATATGGCCACGGCCAAAAAGGCGAAAAAAGCGTGTTAATCCCGCCCAGCGGTTATTGAGGCAACCCAGTTAAAGCTCCCTCACTCTCAATTTTTTTTCGCTGCCAGTGGCTGGGATTAAGTTTCATTATTTTCAGCTTAATTATTTTACAAGCAAAAATTAAAAAGCAGGGGAAAAAGTTTATAAAATAGCTGGGCCTGTTAACAGCTCCAGATTTTTTTCTGGCAAAACACCCAAGTCTGGATGAAGAAGCTTGGAGAAATAGTTTATATACATTTTGTATCTTTGAGATACTAATTGCATGAGTTCTTAAATAGTTGGTCTGCTGAGTTTTATAAATGTTCTACTCTCTCGCAAATATTTACAAAGTCTTTGATTGATTTATGGACCGTGGTTTTTAATAAGTCCATAATTATGTCTATACTGGAAACAAGGAACCTTAAAAATGAAATAAAAACAGTGAAAGCAAAATAGGAAATATTATTTTTCCTTGTTGTTATATTAAACCATTGTATCATGAGTAAGATATCGCATTCTTCCTTTCAGTGTAAGGACTGATCGAGAGAAGGAGAAAGAGATCGCGGGACTGCGGATCAGAGAAGCCTATAAATAGACAGCGGTTGCTATTCACGAGTGTGTGTACATGCAGGTTCCTTGGAAAAATGCTGTCTAGGACAAGTTGCAAAAATCCCTCAATAGTGTGTGGGTGGGAGAGGAGAAGAATCTGGAGAGGATCGAAGTCGAGCGGGGAATTCGATCCCATGCATCATAGACAGATGCTGTTAAATTGATAGCGTGCTCTCTTCTTTTTTTAGCTGTTGCGTGTCTAGGATTTTTTTGCAAGGCAGCGAAGTGATGAAAAAACTAAGGTGGCCGAATATTTAAGGTGTGGTTTTCTATAAAAAGCAAAGTAACTTGGCTTTTAGAAATGGATCTACTCCGGCCTTTTGGCTATTTTCTTTTTTAACTTACCCCTGTAACGGTTTATTCTAAGCATTTTGGAATGTTATTGTGTAAATTACCTGAAAAGAAATAAAAGAAAATTTTAAATTAAATAAATTTTATTAAAATAAAAGTTTGAAATTAAAATATAAAAATTTTTTTTAAGAAAACTGGAAAATTTGTTACTGTCCTAAAATACTTTATAACATAGTTTAGGATAAAAGAAATTAAGCTGTTTTTACTAGGTTTAATTTGTAAGGCCAATAAATATTTTTCTGACTATCGAAAAATATGCCTCCCACTTGCAGACTTAATCTACAGGAAAACGTCACTTGTAATTTGGATCCACGGAAAATGCCATGGATAAAGGTCTAGGTCGAAGAGTCTGCAGGCGCCCACTTGGACCTAGATTAAGAAATCTTTAAAGGAAGGGGCAGGAGATCGTGGCTAGCACTTCTATACCGATAAGAGAAAATTCCTTTTATTGAGTTCCCTTTTCCACAGCTCTTTTCCTTTGTGTTTGCTGATTACCCAGGAGATTGTGCTCAAGTTGGACCTGAAATTCAATGGGTGTGGCAACGATTGCAATTGCAAAAAATTCCAACAAATTTATTTTTAATTTCTCTTATCCTATAAATGTTTTTCGGCCCACACGTTGCATAACTCAAGCCATGAAACCCCATTGAAATCAATCAAAATGAAGAGCTGTACCTCAACTGAAAAAAACTCACAGCGTCTTTGGATCGGCTCATCAATTTGATCGCCGCTGCCTTAATTATTGACAATTTATCAATCTAACGGAGAGTGTTATACAATTGAAAACCCTTCAGTCACTTTCTTTTTTCCCCTCTTTATCTTTTCCTCTACCTTTTTCCATTGCCAAAAATTTGTCTGCCGCTTTGTTTTCGTGAATTGAGTGCAATTTATTTTAATATTTTTTAAATAAATAAATAATGCGGGCCGCGGTTGGAAGGCAGTGAAAATAAATTCGAAATTTCTTTTAACATTTGGTTATAATTAATTACTTAACGTTAGCAACGGCGTTGGACGAGATTGGTGGCAATTTGTATTCCGTAACCTTTTATTTTCGGTTTGTAATGTTCGCGGATGATGCCTTTGCATGTGCAGAATTCATTTTATTTTAAAAGCATCCAAATTGTTGAGTGCTTCTTCTGACGATTGAAAGTTGTACCGAAAATGAGAAAATAAATACAAAATTCGGAGAAAGGAACCTTAAAATTACTATTTATATAAAGATATCATTATAAAATAATTGATAGAAAGTAGCTAGTTCTACTGAAAATTATAAAAATAATATTATCAATATGCTGCACAGCCTTTCAGTAAACTTCTGTATCTTATAAAAAAAAATATAGCCCCTGTGTAGAAATAATATTTTTAGTTACTTATTTATCTTCTTGTTATTACTTTAAGTTTCTGTGCTATAATATCACCTTCAATTATCCAATTTTTTGTAATCTTTGATCAATTTCTGAGTGCAATAACGTCTTTCTTATTTCAAGACGAAGTTCTAATTATCGGTATTTAAGCAGAGACTCAATCTCCAAGAGATTATCATCATCGCCTTGGTTTACCTCTCTCCGCGATATCGATGGCAGTAAAACTGAATATTATCGCTATTTATAAGATACTCTCCACGACGATCCCCCCTTGTTTTTGTATATACCACAAATGGCGGCATTTCGCTGATCCCCTATCGAGGCTAATTCAGTTCAAAATGCCGCTCAGCAATATTTGATCATAATATTTAATGATATCGAATCCCCTGCCGCGTTACGAGAGTGTTCCTGCCCCCTCCCTGGACTTCTTTCCCAGTGATCCTCCTCTTTCTTGGCGATTCGCTGTGCATGTGAAAATTATATGCATTATTAGATATTATTTCAGGCGATCGAGAAGGCAAAAACTGAGAAAAAACCGCCACATGCAACGAGATTTCCTCAGCTTCTTCTCCTTGTTGCATACATCTAACTAACGGTAAGTTGCAACAAAAGACAGAGGAAGACAAAACAAACATGTGTAAGCCGCTGCTAAGCAGCCTGACGATCTGTTCGAAACTCCCCATACTCCCCGATTTCTGCAGCCCAACCCCCCACCCCCCACTCACCGATCTCCTTTAAAGTTGCCCAGCAAGATCTTGAACCTGTCGTCATGACTTGGCCAAAGTCAAGTTAGAAGATACAACAAAAAAGCAGCCCGGGCATTGCAACAAACACGTGATTTAGTTCCTGTCGCTGCTGCGGGAAACTTGTTGTCCCCACAAGCACACACACTTCAAAAAAAGATATAGCAACACACACAGCAGGAGTACGGGCCCCCGAACCCACAGCCCCTTCTTCCGATCTATCCACTGCTGTACTGGATTGTGTTTTATGCATATATGCAATAGGCACTTTTTAGTGGTGGTCAAAGTTGCACTGAGAGAAATTAATATGGAAATTTAAATAAGATCTTAGAAATGAAAATATTAGTTGACTTTGAAAATGAATATTAGTCTTTATAATATATGTTTTGCTGAACCTTTTGATACTTTTTTATAAAGTCGTTCAAATTTTGGTCCAAGGACATAATCGTTTTTTATAAGGTTAGTTTGAAACTTTATATATAATTATAAGGTTTGAAACCATTCAAATTTAGTTATGACCTTTTCCCCTATTACATTTTTCTCCGGTGCATTCGGATTTGCCTTCACTCCTTTTGGCCATGGCTTAGCGTGCCTTATCTTTGGCTTAAATAAATTTAACGCTCGTGTATTTCTTTTCAACGCTTCACCCATGGCCCACCAGTTCCTCCCAACCCCTTCGAACCCCCTAAAAAACCCCACCATTTGCCAGAAAAACGGCGACGACACACTGCCCAAATCCAAATGTCCTCAGTTGCCACACATTGCGGCCATATTGCAACTGCAACTTCCCCCCTTTTGGAAACCCAGTTTGGGATTTGTTTGCATCTTGTTTCGGGTTTGCTTCTTCTCGATTTATGGCCACATTAATAAAATTTACAGCTAATAAAATATGCACCGAGGTCCGCTCACCCACAACTTAGCCAAAAAGCATAAAAATAAAACAGCTTGGAAAGTTTATTAAACTTTGCCTCACTTTTACCTATTGATGCCTTATTGATTTTTATTCGACTTCCGTTTTATTTAAATTTGTTTATTTCTTGGCCTTTCATCCGTCTCAATATTTTCATTATTTATCAAGTATTTGACTTGGCACTTGAGAAATTTTGAAGATATTATTGGAGATCTCGTTTTTCTGCCAATTGAAAATGGTTTAAGTGAAATGGGAGAGAAAAAGTTGAGGGGAAGTTAAACAAAAAAGGGATTTTCGTGGCAAAAGGTATTAAACTTCCTACATTTCCTCTATGAAATAGAATTATTTCTAGTTAAGTAAATGAAGCTTCTTGTTATAGGCAAATCTATTTCAACTATTTCATTACTGCCAATATTGTTATCTGTCCCCGAACTTCCCTCAATAACCCCATCGAATCGAACCTTACCGCATACTTTTTTCAACCCATCCATTACAAATCTTTTTTACATCACCATCCCACAAAAAATGAACTTAACAAAAACTCGAAAAAACTCAACTTGAGCAGCAAACAAACAAAAAACGTTCATCATTGAGTGATCCCCACCTCACCCTCTATTTTTTTCTTTGCCAACTTTCTATAAATCTTTTTTGTGGAGCTTCTTCTACTCCTTTCGGCTGTTTGAATAAAAATTGCGCAATATTATTTAACAGCAATAGCATCAACGAGAAAAACTGCTGCCGCAACAATGCAATTGATTTTCTCTTCAAAAAGAGAAGCTTTAGCAAACAATTACAACGGTACTTGAAGAATCAGAAAGAGATGGGGCATTGTGAGGGAGGGAGATGGCGAAAATAAAAAAGATTCCCCAAGCAAAGGCAAACAAAATGCTTAACAAAGGTCACAACATTGACATTGAAGAAGAAAGATGGTAAAGAGTATGGATGTGGAAGGGAAGAATGTGTGAAGAATTGCTAGCCGGAGAGAATTCAACAAGAGAAGATTGCGGGAAAGAGACAGCCATAGCTTTTGGTTAACTGCTGTTTAATATGCAATTACAAGCAAAAGATCTTTTCTTGTTTGACAATCGGTATCCCCTCCCATTTTCTTTCCTTTAAAACGATATTTTACCGTTGCTTGGGCCCATTAAAGTATGAGGGGGAGATTTGTGGAAAGAGATGCCTAAATAGGGGGAGTTCGTAACGTTTAAAATTAAATTATACGATGACAAACGAAAATAATTTTCTCGATGTGTCAAAAGGTCAGAAGAACGACAGGAGGAGCTTTCCTTTTTTCACCCCACAAATCAATCATTTCATGTCAGAATTCTTCTCTGCGTCACACATAATTATGCTGTAATTGATATTTTTCTTTGGCTCGGCACCTAACGCCCTCTTTTCCTATGACCTGTAGTTCTATCCCACTCTGGCTTCCTTTCTTCGGATTCCTTCTCTTTCTGGCCGGGCGTCGCTGGTTTTCAAAAGAAATCAAAATTTGTAACGCCTTTTGATGGGTGCGTTTTTGGTCTTGCCGCCTTTGTGTGGTTAAAGGGGGATATGGGTGGGTTAAGGTTGGGGTTTGGAGTTTGGGGGCACTTAGTTTGCATAGAGAACACTTCTCTTCTTCTCCCCACAAATACCGTTAAGTGATTGTTCGAGGGAGTTGGAAGTCAATCTTGGAAATGCTTTTCGTCAGCTCATGTCAAATATTTGATGGAAGAATCGATATTGGGGATGGAGGGCTGGAAAATGGAGAACCGTTATGACATTTGAGCAAGGAAATAAGAATCTAAGAATTCTATAGAGAATTATTTAGGTGTTCCCAGAAATAAGAAGGGCTTCCATAGAAGTGATACCGAAAAAAGAACTGTTATTATTTTGTCTTTACCATTAAAAAAGAAACAGAACATGCCATTATTATATTAAAAGTTTGTCTTTAAAAAAGGCTTTCGAAATATGAATTAAATTTGATAAGTATCTGTAAACCTAAAAACACAAATCTCCAACTTTTACCCCAACTATTTTTCCCCAATCAGTTAATTTCTCCTTATCATTTCCATCCGGCTCACCCGTCTGTAAAACATTCTAAATGATCTTACACAACCTAACCCCCAAACAATGAAAAGATTACCAACAAAGTTTGTCACATCCCACAAAACCAAAGAAAACATAAATCATTTCCTGCTCACAATTCTACCAGTTACAACATAGGGGGTGGGGCAAAAACCCTAATCAACCTTTTTTTGGAACTTTACACGAAGCTCGATGCAGTTTAGTTTCCCTTTTTCTGGGTTTTTGCCTAAACACTTTTCCCGTCATTCACACGACCTTTCAACTTATGACTTTCCCAGTTGGCAGCTGCGGCGACCAGTCCAAAAAGCGAAGGTCGTGACTGACTCCCACAAAATGAGCAACGGAAAACAGGGAGAAAAGCTCATTTTAATGATCTATCATTCCCAAATGATGTCCATTCCGAAGGTGTTAAAGATGCCCCAAAGACAGACGTTCGGGATATTCTTGGGGGGAAACTTTCACTTTTGGGTAAACGATATTTCGTGGCTGGGTGTTGTACCTTCGATTAAACTGCACTTTTGATTTGAATGAACTTTTGAGTGGTAAATACTTTTAATACTTTTAGCTATATTTACGTGGGTTCCTCTACGTTTATTTTACCTTTAAAAATAATGTATTAATGTACTTAGCATTTAAATGAACTTAATTAGTTTTCTGACCGACTTCGCCTTTGAGGAAACGAAACTCATTTCATATTTAGCTGTCCAGTTTAATTTTGATTTATTTTTCAAGTAGCGCTATCCGAGTCAATATCAAAGCTCTCGAGACGCATTCCTCAACTATAAATAGTTTTGACATTTTGCCACCAGAAATACAATACTACAAATGGCAAACGCAAAAAATAACATTTCGAAATAACTTCAAGGCTGATCAAACGAATCGAGACAAGAAATACAACCGAAAGCCAAGTAAAATTAAAAAAATATTTATCTGTAAGAAAAATTAACTTAAACTTTGGAGCTGTCATGTGTGTCGGGGGTGTCATTAACCCTCGGCTGCCGGTCTGCCCAAATGTCACCCTGACAGTTGCAAATTGTCAACTGTTCCTATCAAGCTAATTACAAAGCTAACATTTTGACATTTGGCTCTGACAGTTCGAGTGGAATGGGGATTGGGACTGGACTCTGGACGCGGTGGGAATTGGGGATTGAATAAATACTAGATATAGGTTGGGTCCCTTTTATGGGATAACTGCGGAGAGATCTGGTTATCGAGTGCTTCACTCTGCCTGTTTGTTTTCGTAGCTACTGGTTCCAGGTCCCACCGCTTTTCCAGCCCAACTCCCCTAAAGTGTTGACAGTTTTTCTTGTTTTGTAATTTTCCATAATGAATGCATTATGCATTATTTTTTTTTACCATTCTTCCTGCTGCTTTTGTTTGTCATGCTGTTAGAACCGAATCGAGTTGGGCTCAAATTATTGTTTTTTTATTTGCTTGGTCATGTTTAAGGCGTAGACTGGCTAACAAATTGAGTCTAATGATGGATAACACACCAAGCTGACCACTGACATGGGAAGGGGGAAGTCTACGTCTCTCTTTAAGAAGTTACAAAACACAAAATCAAAGCAGTAGAACTCTCAACTGCACTTCAAGTATTGGAAACAATTTCAACGATATTTTCTTTGACCTTTAGTGTTTTTGTGGTCATTGACTCGGGAAGGGGATCTTGAAGTGAAAATGTCAACAAAATTGATTGGGAGAGTTTGGGGAACTCTGAAAGCAATATTTTTATATTTCTAAAATTAATCCTATTTTTCTCTCTCATTAAAATAATTTTTTTTTTTAGATTTTTAAGATTTGGGTTCCCTCTCTGAAAGCTACTCTGAAATACAGAAAAATCGATCATGAAAATTGGGTAGAATTTGGATCCTCGTTTATAAGTACAATTTTAATGTAGAATAATAAAGAATTTAACCACAAACTCATAAAGGTATCCCACGCCTAAATCGGACTACAACCACTCATTTTATGAAATTTAGAAGTCCAGTTTTGGGGTCCCAATCTGAAAGCCATTGGAAATACGGAAAAATCGAACATGAAAATGGGTTAAAATTTGGACCCTCGTTTAGAAGTAATATTTTAATGTTGAACATTACAGAATTCCACCACAAACTCATAGAGGTATCCCACTTCAAAATCGGACAAAAGTAACTCAAGTTATGGAATCTAGAAGTGCAGTTTTGGGGTCCCATTCTGAAAGCCATTGGAAATACGGAAAAATCGAACATGAAAATGGGTTAAAATTTGGACCCTCGTTTAGAAGTAATATTTTAATGTTGAACATTACAGAATTCCACCACAAACTCATAGAGGTATCCCACTTCAAAATCGGACAAAAGTAACTCAAGTTATGGAATCTAGAAGTGCAGTTTTGGGGTCCCATTCTGAAACCCATTGGAAATACGGAAAAATCGAACATGAAAATGGGTTAAAAATTGGACCCCCGTTTAAAAGTAATATTTTAATGTAGACCATTAGAGAATTCCCCCACAAACTAATAGAGGTATCCCACGTCAAATTCGGAATACAACAACTCATTTTATGGAATCTAGAAGTTCAGTTTTGGGGTCCCATACTGAATACCAATGCAAATTCGAAAAAATCGAACATGAAAATGGGTAAAAAATTGGACCCTCGTTTAACATTAATATTTTAATGTAAAATATTAGAGAATGCCAACACAAACTCATAGAGGTATCCCACTTCAAAATCTGAGTAAAGTAACTGAAGTTATGGAATCTAGAAATGCAGTTTTGGGGTCCCATTCTGAAACCCATTGGAAATGCGGAAAAATCGAACATGAAAATGGGTTAAAATTTGAACCCTCGTTTAGAAGTAATATTTGAATGTTGAACATTAGAGAATTCAACCACAAACTCATAGAGGTATCCCACTTCAAAATTGGACTACGATAACTAAAGTTATGGAATCTAGAAGTTCAGTTTTGGGGTCCCATTCTGAAACCCATTGGAAATGAGGAAAAATCGAACATGAAAATGGGTTAAAATTTGGACCCTCGTTTAGAAGTAATCTTTGAATGTTGAACATTAGAGAATTCAACCACAAACTCATAGAGGTATCCCACTTCAAAATTGGACTACCATAACTAAAGTTATGAAATCTAGAAGTGCAGTTTTGGGGTCCCATTCTGAAACCCATTGGAAATGCGGAAAAATCGAACATGAAAATGCGTTAAAATTTGGACCTTCGTTTAGAAGTAATATTTGAATGTTGAACATTAGAGAATTCAACCACAAACTCATAAAGGTATCCCACTTCAAAATTGGACTACGATAACTAAAGTTATGGAATCTAGAAGTTCAGTTTTGGGGTCCCATTCTGAAACCCATTGGAAATGAGGAAAAATCGAACATGAAAATGGGTTAAAATTTGGTCCCACGTTTAACAGTAATAATTTAATGTAAAATATTAGAGAATTCGACCACAAACTCATAGAGGTATCCCACGTCTAAATCGTGAATATGTACCTCAAGTTTAGAATTTTGAAGTGCAGTTTTGGGGTCCCATTTTAAAATCCATTAGAAACACGGAAAATTCGAACATGAAAATATGTTATAAATTGGACCCTTGTTTAAAAAGAAAATTAATTGCCCCAGAATCAGTGCCCACTTAAGCCCTTATGGAATGTTGATTAAAATATGTTGCCCTAGCTCTTACGGTTTGGGCTGTGCATAGATACCCTTATTTTTCCTTGTTTTCCTTTATGTATCTTGATATAATATTTGCTCTATACTGTGAATAAATTGACAATATTATGCCATTTCCTGATTGGAATGATTTCCATCTACTTTCAGTTCCTTTCATGTCTCCTACAAATCCCTGTTCATGCTGATCCCCGACAGAGTGAGAATAAATCCCAGACTCCGACTCTAATCAACAACAATTAAAATCAATTAAAACGAATGCAAACAAACAAGCAATCCCGTCAGACGATGCAGTCTCTTTCGTTTTCCATCTCCCTTCAGTATCCCCGTCTCTTTCGATCCCCCCATTGGAGCTGTCAAAACAACGGCGCGCCTCGCTTGACATTTCTATTATGTCAGTCAGTGAGTCAATTGTGCAAAGTGCAACTCTGTGCGGCGCAGGCAGAGGAGTTTTTGCAATTAAAAATTCTAAACAGGCAAACGGAGTTAACCGCCCCCCTTTTTCCCCAACTCATTTTATCCACTCATTTATCCCCTGCCCCAAACAAAGTGAATGACCAGCTAAAGAAGCGCCAGACCAAAAAGGGAATCGAGGCGTCACCGTGGCGAATTCAGGCGTAGTTTAATCTTTGAGATACAGTAGCCGATGCTGAAGTTGGAGTACGGCAAAAAAGATACTCATACCCCCACCACACTCTTTTCCTTCTTTAGGCACACACTTGGGCTTTAATGTGAGGTAATTATGAAGAGTAAACTTACAAACCGAGGGGCACAAGTGATGGAGAGAAAAGCATGAAATAATCACTGGTCTTCAAATTAGCTGCGGTTCGAAACCTGGCTGAAGGTCGTCGGCTTTGTGTGTAGCCTAGATGCAAACCTTTAAACGTACAAGTGGGATGTGGAATATGAAAACCATTGTCCGTTTAGAATTATAAGGCTTTAAAGGGGATTTTATTAAAGTTTAGCTGGCAACTTGGTATATCAAACTAAATAATGAAAAAAACTATGAAAATAAAGCAAAGTCACCTTACTCTGCAGAACTTTAAATGCTCCTTGCGGAATCAATACTCATGTATATTTTACCAACCCTACAAAAATTTTCAATATTTCTTTTTCACTTGTTATTCCATTAAATATTTTTGTTGTATTTTTTAAAAAATATTTCTCCTTGGTTTGCCTGCCACACATAAATAATTCTGTACGTCAGTTCTTTGACAGCAGCACATAGTGAGAAGGAGTCTGAGGGAAACAGAGAATTCTGGTGTGACTTTTCTGACAGCTGCCCACAAGTGGGCGAACAGGGGTTAAGGGGGTTGGGTGTCGGTGCACTGTTTGCTTTTTGCATAAATGCATAAAAATTGTTTGCCATTGTTTGCCATGCAGTTTTCTTTCCTCTGTCTTATTTTTTTGTTGGTCCGAGTTCGGGTTCCGTTGGAGCTGTCAAAATATTGAGCTGTCTCTCTTTTTTCGGGGGATATTTCTATAGAATTGCTACGGTCAGTATTTATTTTATGCGGTTGATTTCTGGTTTGGAAGTGTTTTATAGCGCAGACAGGATATTTCTTTGAAATTGAAATATGGAAACAAGGCAGACATGGAAAATGGGAACAGTTTTCGAGTGCGGGAAATTGGGGAATAAGAATAATTTATTACATTTCGATATGAAAACTGATGTGAGATAATTTACAAGGGTTTGAAGTTGTTCATTGAATCATTAAACAGATTGAAGGTAGTTAAAGACTCAAAGATTTAAATTTACACAAGCAAAATAGCAATCTGAATCAATGCCAAGCAGCATTCAATCATTCTATCATCCTTTGACAATATCTTCAGCACAATCTCAAATTGAACAGGGACTCAATTGTGCACACGAATTCCAAACATCCATCTATCTGTTTATCCGTCTATCGCTATTTGTACTTCTCACAACAAATCAAATTACAGCAAACACCAGAAGAATGGTGCATGTGCAATGGCGGGCAAGGGATGGGGGTTGGGAAAACTCGGAAAACAGATGGAAACGGTTGGATAACCGAATCAGCAATCGGGAAATGCAATCTCGGGCACCAAAAACAAAGTGCGAGCGGTAGGGCAAAGGGCAAGTGAAACGGAACATCGAGTGACGAGCAAACAACTCAACTTTATGCAAATATTTACTCCAACAGTTTGACCAAAGTCAAACCAGGAAAGAAAAGGAAATATTGTCAGTGGAAAATTTGATCAACCCGCGCTATTTTACCTTTTTTTTTCTTTTTTTTTCAGTTTACTTAGTACCTTTGACCGTTCAAACGACGCCGACTTTTATTTTTTTCCCCCAACCTTTTGAAGTTCCCCATCGCAAGCTCTAATTTCCCGACAATTGCAGTTACCCACCCACACCCGAAAAAAGTTTTTATGATTTAAAGGCCTTCGTTCCGTATCTTTATGCTGAATCCGTATCTGTATCTATGCCTCCATATCCGTTTTTATAACCCATTTCCCTCTCGGCCACTTCAATGACATTTTAATTGCTTTATAGCCGCGTCTTTCTCTTTTTCTCCTTTTCTCTGTGTCGTGTGCCATTGCCTTACACTTACACTTATGTCCGCTGCGTTACGTCACTTGCGTAATTGCAGTTATTTCTTGTGGTGTCTTTCCTTTTAAAACGAGGTCAACATTGTTTTGGACCTTTATTTCTCTGGGTCGGGGAATTTTTCCATAGCCGTTGTTAATTTCAAATTATCGGTCAACTTTTGTCGGCCGCCTGTCACACATAAATCAGATAGCAACACAAATACCAACGCCCACGCAAAAATTTAACAAAATAAATGGCCCGAAATTTAATGAAACATATAACCTAGGCGAAAATATGCATAAATTCACATGGCAAACTGTAGTTTGTATGTAAATAAAACATTCATTTCATTGATGCTGAAATCCCTATCTCTAGATGCGATCTTATCGATCGGGAGATAATATATGGATTAACGTTTGATTAATCAAAAACGTAGGCAAAATATTAATCAACGTGCGCTTAGGGGTTTTATTTTGTTTTGATTAGTAAAATTTGCATGTTATTTTGGAGGTAAGAGCATATCGATCTGAAGCTGATAAATGGATCAACATATGTTAATAAAAACTATCTAAAATTCCGTCTAGTTCATGTTAAACTATATGTATTACTAGTATTAATATAGTATTATAAATTACACAAACTTACGGCAAATATTCTATAATTTTTATGGGTAATTAAAGTTTATTATTATACATTATTCCATTTTATTTAGGTTGCACTAGATTTTTTTCTTGTTCGTATGAGTTCATAAATTCCTTTTCCAAGATGCGATCTTTTCTTATTGTGCACTCGCGAATTCTACAAATACTTGCGGCTAAAACGAAAATTCCCACAGCGGAAAATGGAAAACGCACGCGGAAAAGCGACAGTTCGACGTCTGTTAACTCGGAGCTGCAGCGACGGAATGAAATAGCTGTGGGTAATTTTGGAGCGATGAAGCCGCGAAGATCGCAACGGAGATCTGCAAACTGCAGGTAAACACAGGTAAACATAGAGCGGGAGAAGGAAAAGAGAGAAAAGCCGGTTAGCCGGCTTAATAGCGGTAGAGAATCGGAGATGAGAGCCAGATAGAGAGAAAGAGAGCAAAGCACGAGCCAAGTCTGGATCAACAAGTTGAGAGCAGGTTGAGTACACTCAAAAAAATATAACATTTTTAAGGGTAAGTAGCTCAAGTTATTTAAATGTCAAATTTATTACAATCGTTATTTTTTAACCACTGTGGGTTATAAGTAATCCGTTAACCCAAAGGCCATTGGTTCGAGTTTATTAGTTTCCTTATAAAAATGTTTTTTAGTAAAATGTTTTTTTTAACTAAACATCTCATATTTATTTTACTTAAATATATTTCTGTAAAACGAATCACCATTTGAGATCGATCTTTAATTTTTCGGCGTAGCAACAAGAAGCTAGCTGGAGATTATGTTGCTAAGCCAATGTTGCAGAACATGTTGCTATTGGTAAGAAACACAAATATTAATATTTCAAACTGAAAAAAATATATAAAAATGGTAAAAACTTGCAATATTTATTTCCGTGATCTATCTTATTTCTTATGATCTTAGACTAAAATCCTCAACCTCAAAGGTAGCTTTTGCAAATGCACAAAATATTTGCAGGCCAAGCGAACCCATTACTCTTCTTTTTCGGAACACTGCCTTTATTGCAACCGCTAATTACGGCCAGAAAACTGTGATAATTAAATGGAAGAACCGTTGTACGGGTAATACCTGCTAATCATAAATTAGTGGGCTACGATTTACCTATTTCCAGCACTTGAGCCAACATACTTCCGGGTAGAGTGGTACAAAGAAAGGCCCAAAAGTGCCCCAGAAGAATTCCAAACATTTCTAGTGTCTTTTGCACACTTCATTTTCCGTTCCAGCTGAATTTCCCACACTCAGAAGCGCACTAATAATCGCAAAAATATGAACAATCTTAATAATGTCTCGCGACTGACGGCTAATAAGAGCAGAAGTCTGGGAGACTGCTCTCCTCTGTCAGAGAAGACTCTTCAGAAGCCTGAGAAGATTTTGAATTGTTTCATAAAATGCAGAGAGGCTGCGGTAATTGTGTCAGGCAAAAATGACAGACACTGCAGATCGAGAAAATTAAACGGCGGAAGGGGCCTTGGGGGAGGGGGGGGAGAGATCGCGATGAAGACATTTGCTGGTGGAACTGGCGGATCCAAATCGAAACTACCCGTTCAGGTTATATGCTAATACGCGGCCGAAAGGATCTTGGTAATGTAATTTATGCTTGGCTTATTGGCAGCTTCTTCGCCTTGTCCGCTGATTTGCATAAATTTCATATGCAACATGTGGCCATCGAGTGGGCGCAGCTTCTCTGCAAAAGGAAATACTCAAAAATAGACATCACAAACGGAGGAAAATAAGAAATATTGAAGGAGGCTCGATTAAGATGGTCTGGGGGGTGAGAGTGGGCAGCAGGAAAGAAACATATGCCAGAGAAATTTCGACCCAGTTCAAGGAACAACTAAAAGTTTGCACAGGGAAAAAATAAAAACACTTTAGTGCTATAATTAAATATTAAGGTTTCAATTAGAAATTAATCATTATATTGTGTTTTAAAGAATTATACACAAGTATTCAAAGTGTTTTAAGCATTAAAAACAACATAAATATGTTTTTATTGTCAAATAGATTGAACTTAATTGTAAGCCCCGTATTATTATAACTGATGTTGTATTGTTGCTAATTTTAATTATATATATTATTGATAATTTATACAGAATCGTTCTAAGGGTTTGCTCTAAAGTTTTCCCAGTGCATCCACAACTACTGCCATATAAATAAATATGTTTTTTTTGGCAACATCATCGATTATGATCAAAAGGCAGGCATTGATCGTTCGATCGATCAAAGCAGGTCACAATTGAAAGTAAAAAGCCCGCGACATGCGATCCACACACGATCCACAGACAAAAAGCCAAAACAGGATGAAAGGAGAAAAAGAGCAGACGGCATTCTGACCCAATTTCGCCTTTTTTAATGGGGTGCCAAAGGCCGATTCTCCCTCGTCCAGCCCCTCCAAATTCCCCACTTCCCAGTCTTCAGTCTACAGTCTCCAGTCTTTCTCTTTCTTTTGGGGAAGCGATCAGATTGCGATTGAAAGCGATCCATCTTTATTATGATTACTCTCTGGCGATTTTCACGCTCAATTAATGTTTATGACAAGTGATTGTGTCGCGGCGATAACTCACTGAAAATCGCGAGGAATACGGGGAGAATCGGGGCGGAGAAGGATGCCGATAGAGAGAAACCTTTGGACTCTCGGCAGAACAAGATCTCGATCGATCGATCGATCGACCAGCCGATCGCATGGGGATCGCTTAAATCACGCTCGAAATCATTTGAATGAGAATGTTGCCGCTAGAAAGTTGGCAACTGTGTTTTTCTTTTTTGCGATTTGAATTTATGTTCATCGCCGATATTTGACATGTGAAAATCAAAGCCTGATTGATGCCACAACCGATTTTCACTTCATCCCCTCTTTTCCCCCCTCTGGCTGGATATTGAAATCGCAACTCGAAGTTCACATATCGCATTTGAGGGGATTTTTTTTTTATTTATTTTTGGTGTGTGGGTCTCAAGGCGGAAATCGGCTTAGCGCGTGCGGGAAATTAAACTAGATTCCACTGCATTGCAGACGGATAAAAAACCTTCAGCAACAGTTGGTTGTAATGGGAAAATTGTGGAGATGGCTTCAATGGCTTGGAATGGTAAATTTAACGGTGGTGGAGGAACTAAAAAATATCAGAGCGATACAAGAAGTATTAGTTATTCAAAATGTTTTCACAAGGTGTTTGGTTTTTGTATTATATAATTCATAATTTCTTTTGCACTGCTTTGGTAATTTAATTTTCTAAAAATATATTGCTGGGAAAATACAATTCCCCTTTTTATAAAATAGTATAATCCACCTTATGTCTTGGATTAAGCAGCTTTTGTTTAAAGAAAACATCAATTACACTGTCTGCCACGTGAATCATATGATGAATGAAAAGCAATTTACCTTTTGTGTTGGCTTTTAGCACTTCGCCCCCGAAAAATAAAAGTGGCCAAAAACCAGCGACCGCTAAGCGGTGCTGCCACCTCCCACTTTACCACTTTTCCGCTTTTCCCCATTTTCCCACACTTTCCGCCCACTCCACTTTGTCTTCCCACTTGGCCAAAACCGCAGAAGCGAGGACGGCAGACGAACGACGCCAGTTGGAATTTGAATTGAGAGATTAAAACGCAATGCCAGTGCACACCTATGGCCACAAACATATGTGCAGGCACTGAGCGAAATTGGGAACTAAAAGTGGCCAAATATATTATTTAAATAGTTCTACTAGTAATTCTTTATTAACTTTATGAGCTTCAATAAACTGCAATATTTATTTACACATATTTAAAAAACAATATTTGAAGAGATGTGTACGACGTGGAGAGGTTAAAAGGGATTTTATACGTATAGTTCATTTGGTTTTAAAATTATCCTTATGATATATTGAGTTTAAATAATTTTGAACAGATCTAAATTTGATAGACCTGCTATCCTGGTATCCTAAAACTGGCTTCCTTTATTCAATGAGGATAAACTGTTTTTCTGAGTGTATAGTGCATTTGCAGTCTTGCATATAGATTTGCGCTCTTCGCTTTGCCCACCCACACGGGATCTAAAACCGCAGTTGAAGTAGAAGTGTAGAAGTGTTTTTCGCCTGTCCGTATCGCTAGTCCGCTGTCCGTCCGTCCCGCTGTCCGTTGGTCCGGTTGCCCGACCGCCGGTCTGATGTCCGTTAGCCCGGCTGGCTGAATGTGCAACAGTTGGCAGCAGTTGCCGGTTGGTCATGACACGGCAATGGCCAAGTGAAAGCAGGTTAAATGCAAATAAATTGTACAACTTTATTGGGCGGGGGAATCGGAAAAAGGGGGAACTGAACTTACTTGAAAACGTACTTTAAACAAAAGTTTCGGACTATCTTTGCTCCCTTATAGCTGGCCAAAACTTCCATTGGTCTTTAATTTGATTACACTTGATTACAATAATTATGGCAGGAACTTTGTTAAAGGGGTTAAAGTAATCACATGCAGGGTTAATGGTGCAGTTAAAAAAGTAAGGATTGCAGTCGGGTATTTGGTGTATTTATAAAGTTATTTCGTTTGTGTTGAGAAACATTAACATAAAGGGATTATTTTATAACTCTTTTATTGCGTATTTGTGTGTGCTTATATGATAATATTTAATAATAATTTTCTTCCAATAAGGTGTACCTACTCAAGGGAACAATACAATATCCACATTTATTTCAAATAAATTTCACACATATCTGGCCAAACTCACCCCAAACTGGAAATTTACGACCCCGAGCCATAAAACCCAATTTTCGAGTGTGACAAATTGCGAATGATATCGGCATGAATGAACAGCAGGTTAGTGCCACGACCTTGCCGCATTCAGTTCTACCTGTTCTGGTTCCTGATTCTGTTCCCATTTTCCCTGCACTTTGTGTGAAAAAAGAGGAAAAACACTTTAAATGCGTCGCGACTTGCTAATGAGTTTGTCGCAGGAAAAGGACAACAACTCGGTGCGTAAATGAGCAGGACGGAGGACTGAATGGAGGTGAAAGTGTTTGAAGATTTATGATATGAGGCAACACCCCGGCAACCGGCAACCTGCAACTTGCAACAGCACGGCAGCAACAGTTGCAATTAGCTCTCGGGTAAAAAGTGAAATGTTCTCGGCCAAGTGCCGACAAGTAGGTAAGAGGAAAGATAAATGGCAAGACAAAAGGGAAAACGCTGAGAGGGAGGGGATCTGGAAAAAATGTGCCCGATGAAAATAAAACACTTTAACGCGTTGGCTTCATAAATCACATGATGAGGACCCCAAAACGACAACATGGGGACATGATGTTCACTCAGTTGAAGCACACAGCTCGAAAGAGACAGACTGCTGCGGGGCGAGAAAGAGACGGCGGGAGGCACGAAGAAAGAGACGGGGGACAAGCACTTGACTGTCACAACAAAAGTGGCCAGAATATGAGTAACTGCTATATAATAATGTTTGCCAAAAAACGAAACTCAGCCTCTTCATTTATCAAGAGCGAAATGAAAAGGAAGACATGAATACACCAAGGAAAATGAAAACTAATTTAAGGAATAACTGAGTATTTATTAACTTAACAAGTTAATCTACTTATTTCGATGATTAATGGGAACGTTATTGAGCCGAATACTCATAGATCACATAGTAAGTTAGCACATTTATTATAATCATATGCCTTAGAAGAACATTTGTTTCAAACTAAAAGATTTTGGTATCAAAATAAATAATTAAATTTTGTCCTGTGTAGAAAGAGAGTCGAAAAGAAGGCTGGGCTGGTTAAAAGGTTCTCCTCGCAGCTGCAGGAAATGGGGTCAGGAAGTCCGTCAAGTGTCGGGAGAGATTCTCCGGTGCTGCTCTTGTTTGCGCTGCCCAAATGGCTCAATGAACTGTAATATGAGTGCCAGTGTCCCAAAATTTGCAAATTGAGTTCCCCGATATCCCGTCTTGAACCATGGATCTCTTTTCTGCCCCGAGGTGTTCGAACGATCGCTTGCACGAAAAGGAAACGCAACAACGCGCACGACATCATCATAAGTATCCTTATAAGAGTATTATCGACATATCGAATACTCTTTAAATTACTTTTATTAAAGGGTACCTACTGAGGTATATAAATATATGAATTTTAAATTGATAGAAAAAATAGTCATATACTAAGTTGGGAATTTACGAAGAATTGCTTTTTTAACCTATACCATTTAAGAACTTATCATTTACAATACAACAATACCCTTTCCCAGAGCCCAAAGACAACATGCATTTAATTCATTCAACAACGCCAAGAGGAGAATCCTAACCGAAGAAAGAGAAGAGCAGGACAGCAACTACAAAAAGGTAGAGACAGAAAGTTCTGGGGTTCGTGTGGGTGCGTGTGTAATTTAAGACTTTCTCGCTTTAGTAGGTGTGTGCTTCACATGTCGTGTTATTTGTTGGGTCGCAAAACTGGGAAAAAGGGGGGGCGTGGCAACTGCCACCAGATGGTATGATGTGGGTTCTTGGCCAAAAGTGGCCACAGATCCCGTGCAGCTGGGTCTCGTCTTACCAAAATTTTTGTAGGTGGTCGCACCTCCAGCAACAAATTGGGGTTTCAGTTAGGTCAAGAATGAGCAGGTTGTTTGAACCTGAGAAACGCCAGTTTCTTGCACAAAACGGAAGTGGAATCGTTTGAGAACTGAGAAAAACATGACTTTCATCTTAATATTTTATGATTTAAATGACTGCAAAATGTTTATAGACAAAATATAAAAATTCTTCAAACAAGCTTTAAAAAATTTTGTTTTAGAGGTGTATACAGTTCAAAAGGAATCCATCAGGGACCCAAAGTTTTTATTTTAAAAACGACACAGGATGCAGGGTTTTAATTGAAACCATCAACGTTTCGATAAGTGAGTTAAACAACTATCGGTCTTCCGCTGCACTCCAATTCAAATTTTTTCAGAGTACCAAAATGGCAAGGAAAAACTCTGAATGCTGAAAATGGAAAACTACAAAATAAGCCAAAAACAGTTGTGTGTATGTGTGTTTGTGTGGGAAAACCATTTGGGAAAATCCGCTGCATGTCCGAGCCACAGCGCTGTGGAAATGGAAAACACAATTAGATGACCTAATAAATATGCACACACGTGATACGTACCACTGACAGATGAAAAGAGACGGGGGGGGAGCAGAAAAGAGGTAAAACACTATTTTCGGGTAATGCAAAAATTTGGCTGGGAATTACCTTGACTGTGGGGGTCGTGACTACGGAATGGTATGGATCGCATGGAATGGTTTTCCACAGAATGCCAAAGTGTGGGTCGACATAGGGATTTGCAAAATAGCCCTGACACTCGGCTAGGGTCCTCTAGTCCTCGCTTTTGTTTTCCCCTTATTGTTTCGGTTGCCTTTTATTGGTCCATTGCTGAAAAACGAGCGTGACTTCAACTGAGGAGGCCATCAAATGGTTTTGGTCATGGGAAAGTGCCGGTCGAATGAAATCCTTAAGAGATCATGGTTAAGAATGATTTTTCGAAACCCGGAAAATTAGGGAACTGGAATTAGTTAGTGGGTTTCCTTAGGTTTATAAGTTCAAAACATTTATTTGCCATATAGGAATTATTAAGTTTTTTTTTATTAGACCCCCTCCTCAAATATGCTTTATAAAGATCAAACATTTTAGCCATTTTTCGGTCTACACATTTCATTGAAAGTTATGCCTTCGGTGAAGGGTTAAATTATCCACGATCCGAAGATCAAGTCCATTAGCACCCATAGCAACTGCCGACCACCCAAGAGACCCACACATATGTAGTGCCCCAACCCATCTCGAAAATTTTGGACTCCCACCAACTCGCATCGTGTGATTCTCACTCTCTCTAATTGGCCCACTTAGTGGCGACAGAAAGAGAAACACAGGCATTTTGTCTTGTCGAAAGTCGACGGGATATATTTTCTTACGGGATCCAGGCAAAGTAAAAGTACCATTTCAATAATTCTGCTTGTAGAATAATTACCCCGGACAGCAGAAGACAAGACACCCACATGTGTGTGCTTAGTGTGGCCGCAATTTAATTAGAAAACACGACGCAAACGATTAATGGGCAGCGAATGCATTTCGAAAGGAAGAGTTGCAGTCGTCTCTTAACCAAAAAAAAAAAGATACACCAAAAAAAGCATAAGCCAGCCAGGAGAAATGCCAAAACCACATGCGGTTCGGCAATAACAGTAAAAAAGTGTAACATATATTTATCAACCGAAAAGCGACAGCAGAGCAACCAAAAAAAGGCTAAAAAAAAAGAAAAATACAACACAGAAAGCTCACAAGGAAGTCCAAATTGTAGGGGCAATTGAGGGGGCGGGGCGGGGGGAATGTGGGTCAGCAGTCTGGCCTGTCCAAACAAAATAAAAAAAAATAATAAAAAAAGTTAAGAGCGCGCTCGAAACGAAACCGAACTCAACACGCTTCAACATTTTCGATGATGATAAATGAGGCAGATGAACGCCAACGATAAAAAGACACCGCGGAAACCGCCGAAGAACCCAGCAGAAAGCTCAAAAAAGGGGAAAAAAGCATAAACTGCAGCAATAGCAGCATAAAAAGGAGTTAAATCTGCTGCCGAGGACAGTTGGGAGATTGTACAATGAGTCTAAATGCGAGTTTAAATGGCAGTTGATAAGCATTGAATGGGTTGATCGACCAACTGCATCAACTTTCAATTGCCGTGGGGAGATTGTTAAGTACGGAGATCTGATGGCCAGTTTTCTCCGCGGAAACGGTATTTAATTACTTATAAGTAAGTAAGTGGTTTCTTCAGGAGACTGCTCCTTAGAATTGTAAAAACAATTCTTTTGGTGTAACTATAAACTGAAAAGGAATACTTGCTCTCACAATCTTTATAAAATTTTAATTCAAGTATGGGTTATTAATGTTAGATCTATTGCATAGTTTTTGAAACAACTCTAAGTGCATCTTCGTTTTCAATAATATTATTATAATAATTTCTTTTGTTTTAAACCAGAAGAACTTTTTCAATAATCCTAAAAGGCTATCTCTCGAATTCCGTTCATCGTGCTCAATATTCCTTAAGCCACCCTCGCTTTTAAGAAGCATTTTATCATCAGCTAATAAAAAGCCTTAGCCATAAATTGCCCAACCGCAAACTTCAACAAAAGGAAGCGCCAAAAACTAAAGCGGCAACAAAGTGCAAAGAAAAAAGAATTTGGAGCAGATGGCTTATCAAAAATGTCTGAAAAATAAAAAAAACTTCGCACAGACAGCAGACTAAGCCTAGTTTTAGAAGCATTGGCCCCGAGTTGGCCCCGCTGATTGTGTCAGGGAGATAACGAGCGGAACTGCGGCCTGTTCCTCACTCCCTCGCCACATAACCTCCATAATATTACCAGAATTACCCCCAACTTTTCAAGCCCCTCTCCGTTTTGGCGTGTGAAAGCGCAAATTCTGATTATAAGTCCAGAGAAATGGTGGGGGAAGATCTGACTAGCAGCTGTAATTTATAGACTGACTCGGGCAGACAAATGTCCCTCGGAATCTCTTTATCAGTGCTGCCAAATAAAGCTTGCAGTTGGACCAGGAATAGGTTGAAATTTTACAACCTGTAAATTACATCTATTAAAATTCGAGACAGTTTCAGAGGTCCTAAAAATAATATTTATGAAGTCCAAGCTTTGACTTGAAGTTTTAATAAAATTGGTAAGTCTTATATCTTCGATTTTTTATTATACCTATTCTAAATTGTAACGCCTACTTTATATATGATTAAAAAATATTTGCGCTAACAATATTGTATTTATTATAATAAAATTAACTTGAAAATGTTTTACTTGAGTTCTCAGTTGTTTTTGGTTAAAAAAGATAGAGTTTAAGCATTAGTAAGCCCATAAAATCCTTCTCGCATTTTATCACCATAATCTATTCATAACCAGGACCAATCCGCAGCTTTCCATTTTCGCTGGCATCACTGCTCACACTATCTGTTCTCCCCTCAGCACTTTCCGCGCTTTTCATTTTCACTTCTCAACATTTTATTTGTTGCTGTTTTCGCTGTGCCTTTTTTCTCATGATAAATTTGCGTGGTTTATCCTGCGGCTAACGGCAAATTATGGTTCTTAAATCCAGTGTGCCAAATGTTTCGGCTCCATTCCGACTGAAACTGTGGCCGCGGTACTATGGTAATGTTTGGCTAACACGAAAATGAAAATGGCCATAAAAACGGTTTCATAGGCATTTTCCGTTTGCCGTTTTTACTTGCAGGATTTAACAGAAACAAATTGCCGCGCTTAGACAGTTGAAGGCAATCCATAAAAATGGCAACGATTTTTCACATCGTTTTGATTAAATTATGTTTTTAGTTTCCGTGGCCTAAGGCGAAACTGTGTTTATTTTAAAATTAATGTTTTGTGTTTTTTAATAGAGCGGAGAATATTGAATGTATTTGGCTTTATGTTTTTTTAAAATAATCAAAAAATAATAAATACATTTTTGTGTCAATAAAATTTTTTCAAATATTCCAATAGATTTGTTTGTTTAATAAACTAACGATAAAATAATAATAGCAAACAAATCACATCCAATTTCCCAAAGTGTACCAAATGACAATCTCTGCATGTGAGCTTGGATTCTGCCCTTTCGAAAATCCTTTCGCTTAATTGTTTTTTCTGTTTTGATGGGCTCACGCTATAATCGAAACCCAAATCTGAGCAGCGAAATGATGCTTCACAAATTGAACTGTGAAAAGCGGGGCCACGCCCCCCTCGCGGAGGCCGCCCACTTGACTCGGGAAAAACTTGGCAACTCCATTCGAAATGGGCCATTAAAACAGAGCGAGCGGTCTATAAAAACAACAGCCAAAAGTTTGCGCCCACTAACAGAGCTCACAGAATATCCAGCATGGTCTAATATTTATTTATCACACATTTTCCACGAATCGAGCAAAGTCCTGGCATTGGAAAATGGGAAAACCTTTCACTTGGCTCTTCCGACTGTCCAACTGTCCAACTGTCCGAGAAAACCGCAGACAAAACCAACACATACTCCTTTGGTATTTATTTGTGTTTGTATTAATAGCAGCGTGTTTATAACTTAATAATGGCTCAATAAAATACAAAATTCGAGGAGTTTTCCTTTCCTGCTGCAGGCGGAGGCTAAGCTTTTCTTTTGGCGAAGAGCTCTTTTCTCAGTGTTGTCCTCTTGGCTAGTTTCTTTTCATGTTTGCTAGAGATCGTGAGAAGAGCAGTGGTAAATTAGGAAAACTTCTGCCTTTTAAAAATAGTATTAATTAAAAATCTAGTTAAACATCAATAAAATCCTACTCAAAATATATATTATCATTTATAATAAACGTAAATCTACAAGTGCGTAGAAAATTTCTAACATCAATAGAATAGCTAACTAACTAAATCCTCATGCAAATCTATTTATTCAGCAGTTAACTTGGAACCTTTATGGCTTTGTAACCATTTCGTATAGCTCATTTCGCCCATCAATATCTGGCTCTTTTCCACACAGTAGTCAACTGGCGGTGTTCAATTGGAGTCGCTCTCTATTTTTTTCGGACATCTTAAACGTGAGCGTTTTTTATTTAATGGTGGAGTTGCGAGGGGTATTGGGTTGTGGGTTGTGGGTTGGCCACGGTTTAGAAAGGCTAATGGGGAGTTTAGCTTGTTGTTTTTCGGCTCCGCTGCACTTTTTTCATTGCAAGTTAATCAAATGAATTATTATTACAATAAATAAGCATATTTTGACAGTCGGTTGTTAGCTAAATGGCATATCAACTGCTGCAGCGGGGAGGCAATTGAGATAGCTGTCAGTGTTGGTGGAAATTGAAATGTTGTTTTAAATTAAAGTCGAAATCCCGAGGCTAATCAATTGTATTTTGGCTGAACAAGTTTCTTTGGATTTTTTGGTTTTTCGCTTTGTGGCAGCTTATCTAATGTTGGTGGGAACTATAGTATATGCGACAAAATATGAAAGGCAAATAGTTCTACGATTGATTTATTTTTCTTAAGATATAAAATATAATTTTAAATGTTTTTAGATAGTAGAGACCATCTGAGCTTTTAAAAAAATTCAGTTTCATTGGGTCCAAGATTTTTGGATCGGAAATCAATTTTTATTAGGAGTAGTAACGCCCCACACATATTGAATATCATATTCGAAAAACCATCCCCTCATTTCTCATCTTTTCCTACCATTTTCTGCACCTTTAATATATTTATTGAATCCGGCATAAAGCTCGCGTATCGCTGGATTTTCCCCTGCACTTTCCACATGCATTAAGCTTTAATCTTTGACTTTCTAATGCAGTTAGTCTTGCACATCATTACGTCCCGCTGGGGGCGTGGCAGTGGGCGTGCAGTGGAGTGGGAGTGGCAGTAGCAGGAGTGGGCGTTACAGGACCCCACCAAAAAAAAGCAACAAAAAATGAGGCTTCCTGCTTCCCAGCCCACAGATGAATTTATTGTTATTTGTTCGCGACGGCCGACTACTGTCCATAATTTCTCAACAAATCGTCGCTCAGCTGTCACACTTATCTTGGTTAGCCCCCCGCAGAATTTGCATATTTGCATATGGGGTTCGGTGTTATGGATTTGTGTTCGGATTTGGGTTTGGATTGGAGTTTGGGTTGGGTTCGGTTCGGTTTCTTTGTGGTCAGTGAAGCGCAGACAAATGGTAGAAAAAAAAAAGAAATAGTTAAAATCAAAACACACCTAAGAAAACGATTGTGGGAAATTCGCTGTTGGTCGATGGAAAATCTCACACATATCTATATGAGCACTTACAGTGGGTTTCATAAGTAACAAAGGCCAGTGATAAGATTTTAAATTAATCTACTTCTTTGCAATGAAAAGCTGTATTTAAAGAGGTTAATCTGTAGTTTACGCTTTCAAAAAATAAGGCAGATATGTAGCTTTTATTAATTCTTTAAAATATTTAAAACATGAATAGAATAATATATCAAATAAAATTTTAAATTTAATTTAAATATACGTTTTTTTCACCTCGGGTCGCTTTGCTTTTGCGAAACGCACCTTCCATCTGATTTGTGCGGTGCAATTGCTTATTAACAAGTTGCCAAATGGTTTTACCACATTTGGCTAATGCCACTTATTGGCTTTAGGTTAGGTCTTTTCATTTTTCATTTTGCTATTTGTATTTTTTCTCTTTTTCCATATTTCCAAGTGGATGTCAGTGTGGGCTGTCGTCACGCCCACAATCTCAGTAGCAGCCGCTGCAATTTGACAGCAAACCCAATGGGAAACTGGAACCAAGTTGGACTTGCAACCAAATTGGGAGCCCACCTCTACTGCCACTCTTAACTTGACTCGATTTGACTCATTTATGGTTCCTCCGCTGGGGAATGAAATGCCAGCTTTTATGTCGATTCTAATTGTTTTATGGAGGTTACTAGGTGAGGTCTGGGCCGAACACGAAACCAATTAATCCCACTAATTACCGCAACCAATCCGAGCACATTCGATGATCGCCAAAATCCCTGTCCACCTCCATGGATCTCTGCAGATCGACAGACAGCTACATTTTCGCGCAAAAGTTCAAGAGTTGAAGATACACATAAATCTTTTGTGGCGCCATCAACGGGACTTGGAAAATATGATCGATACCCAGTTATTAATGATGTCGTTTTTACGATACTGATCTTTTGCGAAGGTTAAATTCTGATTGGCAACGATGTTAATCCATTTTTATAGGAAATTTTCGGATCAAAGTCGACAGTTTTTATGGCCGAATTGATTTGTTATACAAAATTCCAGAAACTCAATTAAAACTAACGTTGTAAGTTGGTAATATGCATTGGCCGTTACCTATGATACATTTCGTATACTTGAATTTAAAAGAAGATAGTTGAAATGATTTTTTTCTATTTTAAAAATGACTCATGTAAAAATATTTCAATTTCATATGAGTGACTCACTTTCCATGGACAAGAGTCAAGTCTCCAAAAATATCCAAACATTTAATTTCACACATACCTGAAATGAGACAGAAAAAAACCAAGCGTGAGTAAATATGTCATTAAAAACGATCACTTAAGCGATGAAAATTGAAAATAAAACTGAGAGCTGCTCATGAGTCTTTGATGGTGGGATAATTGCAAGGCAAATAAATAAATAAATGTGCGAAAAAGGAAGCAGCGATCAACACATGCAAATGAGTGAAGTATCCAAAAAAAAGTGGCAAATGGAATGTGCGGAGTGATGACGCTGTTTACATTTCAATTGTATAAACTTGATGGGCCCGAGGGCCTGAACAAATTGCGCATGCGCAAAGGCCGAGCAAATGCGGGTCAATAAATGGGCAACAACAAGAGAGTCTGCGAAAATGATGCAACCGTCTTAACTTTTTTCCCCGGCCTCCACAATCTGTTTACCAGAATGAAGAGGGAGCCAAGGAGGATCGGCCGAGCTGTTCATTAATTTCATAAACGCAAAAAGAAATGCAACAATGAAACCGAAACCTATACTTAAAAATAGTTGCCTTCAATCCGGTACCCGATCCCTCGTCTCCAGAAATCCTATCCCTCTTCATAGACAAAAGGCATTTGGCACTCCTCGAGGAGTGGATCGGGGTCTGGGGCTTGGGGATCGAGGCTTAGGTTTCTGGCCTTGGCCAAGGCGTGTGTGATGATGATTATGGCCTAATGGTGGATAGCCTGTTGGCATGCCAGCAAAAACACAACAGCAACCTCAGATAATAACAACGAAAACAACAACAGATACACAATGCAAAACTTAAATAAAATGCAAAGAAATAATATTAGATTGATATTTCAGTATAAAACAAATCGGAATTGGATATTCTGATGGAAAAATATCATCTCATAAAGTTATACTCAAGGATAATTGTTAAAAAAAGCTGTTGTCTTATAACTAATGTGTTACCATTGAACTTATTAGGATTTCTCCTAAAGACATTTCAATAAAGTATCTTAGAACAAAAGCTATCCACTATTGATAAAGTTGATTAAGAATTTATGAATTTTATTTATTTTCCTCAGTGTAGAAACGCTGTAAGTTCATTGTTTGTTGGTGGCTGCGCTTTCTGCCGCGTTTGAAGCAGCGCGTAAAAAATGGCAATAATTTTTGCTCTGTGGCTGATTAGTTGAATGCCTAGTCCCAGTCGATGGGATGATGATGATGATGGGGCGGGATAAGATACGTAAAGGAAAGAATAATACAGTGCACTCCTCAGAAATTTAAATCATCTTTTATGTTTAAAAGAACATTATCAAAGTTACTTAAATATTGTATTGTCAAGCAAACATTTGGATCTGGGAGGTAGAAATAGGTGATTAGGAATCAAAACAAAGTATACATAATAAAACAAAAACTTAAAATAAAATTCGAATTAACCAAACGACATGACAAACATTTTTATGAAAAAATAACTGTACTGATTAAAAACTATGTTTATTTTTAAGAAGATGAATTACTTGGATAGCAATACTGTAAATTAATGATAGAAAGAACTTAAGTCTTGTTGTTAAAAAACCTCCTCCTAGAACAGAACATTCTGTAATTTCTGCTTCAATGCCGATCATAATCGTTTAAGAAAACTAAAAGCTATCCAAAAATAGCTCTGCGCTCATAACTCAGTTGGCATATCTCCGCCAAGATCGATTACTTCGGCTCAAAGATCTGCAGCCAGACAAATACAAACGTTTCCACATTCATTTCGATTCTTGCAGGTTTTGTTCTTTTCTCCGATTCTTTTCTTTTATTTCCCTACCATTTCGGAGTGGTTCGGTGTTTTTGCGGTGGGCGTTCTCTTTTGTCCATTGCAGATCACCCCGTCCCCTTCCGCCCCCGCGCCCTGTGACGCTGACAAATTGTTGGGCATATCAGTTTATATATACTTTTTTAAGTTCTGTTCTATTCTTTTGTCCATGTGTAACAAATGAGCTTGCTGCCAAAGTAAGGTCCAAGAAAATCGAGAAAAAATCACGCCCAAAGCCCATATACACCTGGATATACATAGGTGTGCCTGTGTGTGTGTGTGTGTGTGTGTGTGTAGCTGCACTCAAGGTCGTTTCATTACTCAGCGGCGTCCTTGGATAATTACACACACGCCAAGAGACCCCAAGACCACAACAATAATAACCCAGAAAGGGGCGTAGAGGGGGCTCTTGAGCTTTTACCGCAGCTTCGTTTTTCAATTTTAGTCATCATAAAAAATCGCCAGGCGTACGTAGCAGAAAGAGAGGGACTGAGCTGGTCGAAAAGAGACGGGGACAGTCCAGTTCTTCCACGCAGGCGCAGCGGCAATCGTATGTCTCGCTCTTACTGCCTCTCCATCTCATTCCCGCTCGCGTTCCCTGGTTTTTGCATTTTCTGCAACATTACTTCCTTTTAGGCTTCTAATCGCTGGCTGAGTCAACCCCAAGTACAGTACTGACCCATTATGAAGTATCTTCTCTTAAATACTATTTTAAACAATATGTAAAAGGAATTATAATGCAGTAATATAACATTTTTCGAAAAAAACAAACAGAAGGTTGTTAAAAATATCGGAATAGCATTGTTTTGTTTTATTTTAAGGGATTTTTTTTTAATTTAAAACTTTAACTTGGAATATTTTTAAAAACCTAAGGACAATATAAGAAAAACAGTGCAAGCTTTATTTAAATATTTTGATATCCAAAAACAGCATTAGGATATACCAATATCACTATTAAAAGTAATGTTTTTGATCATTCTTAAAAGTGTTCTATGAATAGTGGTTCCGGCTTGCGATTGATCACTGTGGCAGTCACAACAGCTGGAACACACGATGGCCTGTGCATTCGTGCGAAAGTCCGTCCGATGTCTATAGCTTCGGTCCCCTGATATCCCCAATACCCCTTATACCCCTAAAACCCCCTATCGCCCCACCATATGTCCGTGTGTATATGTTTCGATCGCTGGCAGAGGAACGTTTCTAGTTTTGCGTGCAGTGGAATGGAATTGTGGACCAGGCCCAGACCGCGGGGTTCAATGCACCGACTGATTCTGAATCCGATTCTGCAGCATTCTGGAGAGCAGCGCAGTCGCGGCCTGCATTTTGCTTGCCTCTGGCATTTTATGCAATTTTTTTCGCCACAACCGAGGCCTGGGCTTTTTCCTCTTTGTCTATAGCTTTTTTATTTGCTTTTATCTTGAAGTGAGTGAGCTGGATGCGCTATCCTAGGGTTGGGCATCTGGGTTCGGGCGATAAGTTTATCGTAGACTAAGAATAATTTAGATATTCTGAGCTTTTTTTGGGATACAATGAAATTATAACGATTTTTAAGTTTTGTATAAAATAAATGCAATGTTTCAGATCTAGAAAACTACAGATAAGAAACGAACCATATTATAGGCCTTACTAAAAAAACAATCTTTTTATAAATGTATGTATACCTTTAAATACTCAATTTATGTATAGCACAACGAGATGCACAAAACGAATTCTGAAAATAGCGAATAAAGCCCCAATTGAGGTAATTTAAGTAAATACAAATAGCTAACGATTTTGATCTCTGGACCCCACAAGCCATATGTCCCACTGGGGAACCCCCTTCTGCAATTTTAGGTCTCCATTACCCGAGTCTTTGGAACTGAAGCTTAAAAAAGATTCAGACAGCAGCTGTGCTACACTTCTGCGACTCTTGCCCTTGCCTCTTTTATTTTTGTTGGTCTTGGCCATTGTTAGCGATAACAATAAAATGTGGGTGGGTTGAACTTGGACCTCTACCCCCGCCGCCGCTCACCACATTTTTCCCCTCGTCCGAAATCCATAATTATGGGCACATGGCTATCCTACAGACGAATTACTTTCAAAACAAAACTCGAAATCGCACAACTTGTAGATGACCAAAGCCCCCATAAGAGAAGAAGAAGCAGGGAAGAAATCACTGCAAGACGGCTAAGAAGAAGAAGAGGAAGCTATCTTCCAGGGGAAGAAGCAGATTGAGCTTAAGAAGTCCAAGCTAAAGTTGGATTATTCAAGCGGAGCAACCGCCAATGGGCAGCTGCTCTGGGACGCGCTCCCTCTCTTTCTTCTGCCTTCTGCCCTCTCTTTCTTCGCGCTTCTTTCCTCTCTTTCTGTTAGACAAGAATAGCAGCAGAAGTGGGCGAGGGAGGGGGAGGAAAAAACAGAACAAACGGCAGTTTTATGTCGCCGGAAGCCAGGCTAAAAACAATTCTTAGAGTTAAAAAAAAATAAATAAAAAAGCAGAGAATCGCAGGAGAGAACCAAGAAAAGCAGAGAAAAATGGTAGAAAGGAGGCGGACGCAGAGGGGGTGGGAGCCCAGTGGCTACAGGAAAACCCCAAGCTAAATGCATTTATTTATAGCACATTTGACCACTCGATAACTTCCTTATGTGTGGGTAAACAAAGAAATCATTTCTTTTTTATTTATTTATCCCGATATACGTATGTATTTCGCAACTAGAATGAAAAAATAAATACTTATAAGCGGGAAAATAGATGGTGAAAAAGGGGAGATAGAGACAGGTGTACAGCAGGTGATGGAGGGTTTCGGATTAAAGATCGCTACCGGTGCAAGATTATGCAATTAGGGATGTTGCTTTAATATTTTTAGTACTAACATTTTTTCGATACCATTTTGTTAATATCTTTCATATCCCTTTTTGAATGTGTACAATATTTCCCATAGTTATATGTGCCATAATTTCATAAGCTCCCCTGAAAAACCCAATCAAACCACAATTTTCCCACTAATATTAGGCCTCGTCAATCTGATTCCATTACCAGTACGAGCAATTTCCGAAAGGAGCACCTGCTGAAACCCACAGCACCATCCAATCCCTGCTAAATCAATCCCCCTTCCCGGCTATAAAAACTCTCCTTGATGTGCGTAGGCCTTTCCCTTTGGCATCATTATGCCCATTTAATTATACCTTTTTGCGAGAACAACAATTTCCGAATAAATCACTCAATCAAAATAGAGAAAAGCGAATGCCAGACGGACTCAACACATGACAGGACAGTTTCCCACAAATCGCTCACAGCGAGCAGGAAAGCGAAGAAGCCGGCTCCTCCAGACCACATAAATACATCAAATGTCAAAAAAGCGAACTTGGCCCGCAGCCTGGCAGCAAAATACTAGGAGGTAGGCGTCTGGAGGATGGAGTGGAGGAGGGCCTTTTGGGGGCTGGCCACATTAAATAGCAAATAATAAATTAATATGCCGTAAGTTAATAATTACAAGTCGAGATTCTCCCAGGCTACTGGAAAGCCTCCTTCTCGGCTTTATCGCCAGCATCTGTTTGTCCATCTCTGTAATGCTAGGGACCAGTTCAGTCTGGCGCCCCCAAGGAATCTCATTAAATGGGGCTCGAGCCTCGGCTGAATGTGTTTGCTTTGTTTTTTCCTTTTGTATAAGGAAGTTTGCTTCGTTGCGATTGCAATTTTTCTAAATTGCCTTTTATTAGAGAGTGGTCAGTAGGCAGCCTTTTGTATAAGCTTTAAGGCATCCTTTATTATAATCAAAGATAAAAGAAGCCAATAAAACTTCAACATAATCTTAAAATGTACTTTATTTTTGTAGTGCAATAATATATTTTCATATATATTGGACGCATGCAACTGTTTTATCTAGGGAAATATTATTAACTTATATATTTATAAAAAAAAGAAATTACCTATGCAATTTTAATATCTGTGTAGTCGTTCAAAATATGTTGCCTTGTTCTTGGTTGTAAATTGCATTCGGTTTATCCACTTGAACAGAAATAAACCCCAAACAGCGGGAAATATGCCACGGAAATAATCCCAAGTTCTAATTTCATTGCATTTTTATCTTTTTGTAATTCCCGTCCATTTTTTTATGGCCTGCACCTTTCACAGCGTTAATTAATTTGGCAGAAGTTCAGCAAAAGTTTACATAGCAGCAACGGAAACCGTTATGGCAATAGCAGCAACTTGTTAGACAACACACTCATCATTTTCCGAGAAAATCCCACAGAACGATACTTTTCCCTCTTTCGCAATCTATTGCAACAAGCTGACAAACATTTCAAACAAACAAAAATTTTCTTTTATTTGCCAAGTGCATTGAAAATGTTCAATGGCTCGACTGCAAAGTCGATAAGGAAAAAAGAGAAGACCCTGGTTGCTGGAGGAACTTTATGTTGGGTCATTTGTCAACATTTGCATGGGCTATCAAATGTCTGAAGGGAACGGGGAAATTATTAAGCCATCCCAGTAGTAACCATGACAAATGTTAAGTAATCAAAACAACTATAGAGGAAAGATTAAGCGAATGTTTTGCCAAGGGACTAGGGAATCCAAGATTTGCAAAAGTGAAATATTTTTTGAATTTTACAAAAACATTATAAGCAACAGATCAAAAACTAGATTACAAAAATTTGTTTTTTCTAGTCTCTAAAAATGGTGCTTGTTCATAAAATAGTAACTAATGCATACTAACAATAAAATTAAAGCAGTCCCTGCCAATTTGAAATATGACCACAACCGTTAATGAGTCTAATTTTATTCACCCCACTTCCACCATAAAACTCAATTAAAGTGAAATTGCAGTATAAAAATCTAAAAAAAAGATTGGTAGTGATAGAGCCATCAACAAATCAAGCACTCGAAATGACTTAATAACATCAGGAATCACCAAGAATAAGCCGAATAAATGAGACGAGACCTGCGAGGAGAGATCCCCAAGATAGCCAAATGACTTAATGTGCGGAGAACTGTAAAGTCCCCACACATGCAACATGTGAACCCACATAAACCCCGGAGTAAATGAAGAAACAGGCAACTGAAATCTTGATCTAGATCAGGAAGGAAATCAAGAGTCGTTATAATTGATTAACTGCAACAGAGTGCAGCGATGGGGAAGGAGTGAAAAAGAGGCAGCAGTAAAGAGAGCCATAAAATGCAGATGAAGAAGAGACCGAAACAGGAAGACTTTTTCACCCGAGATAAAGAAGAAACACCAACGGAGACATTGGGCAGTCACGCATGCGCATTGTCCGTCTCCCTCTAGTTGGCTATCCTTGTCTCTTTCTGGGTATATTTGCTATTTTCGGATACTGGCCAGAAAGGGAAAACAACCGTTGAGCAGCGCATCGTTAGAGAACAGCTCCAAAGTATTACGGTAAAAGCCGTTGCTGTCCTGCTCTTGCCTTGACTACACTGCACCAAAAAATAGTATGAAAAACACCTAAAAGAAACCTTGTCTTTAAAGCAGAGAAAACATTAACTAGTCCAAAATTTAAAAAAATACTATAACAAAGTTTTTATTTAATTTTATTCAACCTTTTAAATTCCGTATTTTCAAAGTTGTTTTTCGAAGAAGTTGATGTAGATTGGTTCTTATCTTTTCAAGAAGTAAAATATCTCATTCGAATATTCAGAAGATGGCTTGAAAAAAACAACATAAATATTACCTATTTCTAAATTATAGGAAAATCAATTACTAGACACATTTCGGAGTTCTTCAAAATTGTAATCAAGAAAGCTAACTGCAAATAATGGAAATGGTACTTTAAAAACATAAACAATTTTATTTCTAAAGTTGCCATATATTTTCCCAGTGTAGCTGGTTGGGAGATAACTTGGCCGCTGGCAGAGGTCATAAAAAAAGGCGGCGGGCGGGGGATCTTCGCTAGACTGACAGATGCGTGCAAGTTGGCCATAAAAGAGCCCCAACGAGCTGAGGAATCGAATCGAGCCGTGGAAATAATTTAGCTGACACAAGTCCGGTACGCGCTGTCCAGTGTTCACTGTCCATAGAGTCCAGTCAAGTGTCCACTGTCCACCGTCCACCGTCCAGTGTCCAATGTCCAGTGCTGGTCTTCGTCGACGTTGTCGTCTTAAGGAAATGCATTAAATGAGAATCAGCCAGACTCTTGGCTCAAAGGAACAGGGGGCGGTTAGGTGCTGGGGAGGGGCACAAGTTTGTAATTTTACAGTTAGAATCGTCGGTAGCCAACGGGCAGAGGGAATTTGGCTAGGGAAAAAGACACAGACAGCGACTACTGGACAATAAAATCAATCGAAGCGGGGGGATATGCCTTCTATCAGTTGTTGACTGCATAACCGATGTTCATGGGCTTGGAAAGCTGAGATAAAAACGTTAGAAATTGCTGGCAATTTTCTTTTCTGGTACTCATTACTTATCATTTTTTTCATTTGGTTGCAGTCTTTCCCATCATCTTTACTTCTTTTAAAATATTTACTTTGAATGCTATTACATTTTACATGATTGACACTGCTTAGAACATATTCGGGGAATCGATTGACTTTAGAACCTCTATTGTGCGTGGCAAAACTATCAAAATATTTCCGCATTGACTTGTTGCAATGCTGTCCAAATGAAGTTAAAACAAAAGCAGAATCGAGACCAAAAGAATTTATCGAATGCTCGGCTGAATCGAATCCTAATTAGGACAGATTTAGAAAGGTAGATAAATATTATAAAGCTATCAGAGACGGGGTCCCCCATCCATGAGGGAATGTATGCCAATCTATGGCCATATTTTTTATAGATTTCCATAATAAATCTCTGCAGTCAATTGGCCAAGACCAGACGGCAGTGGACCCGAAGCGAGAAGAGTTGCAGGGAGCCTAAAAATCTGTCCATGACCTTCTTTGGATGGAGATATAGAGTGAAGTGCGGAAAGTTCTCGAGAATGAGAGGGGCGAGGGTTTTTGGGCACGACTTTGAACTTGGTTCGGATTTGGTTTGGTTTTGGTTTTGGTTTTTGTTTTGGTTTCGGTTTTGGATTTTGGGATCTGCATGAGGACAAATTGTGCCCAGCATTTGGCATGCAAAATGCGATCTTGACTAACGCGACTCTCTAAATCTTCAAATTATATGCTGGCCGAATCGTGCTGAGGAAAACCTCAGACATTTTCTTTCACTTTGTCGTCCAGGGGGTTCCTGTCCCTTTCCATGGCTTCTCATGTCCAACCGAATGAAATAGAAAGAAGATGATCTTCTGTGGCTGGGCTAAGGCCTTTCTAGGTCGACTTCATCCAACGATTAGTGGCTAGAAATAATTTCATCCTCTTTCTCCGGCTTCTTTCCATTTTATTTTGTTTATAATCAAAAGTAAAATGATTGCGATTTCGTGTTTTGGGTTTTATTTTTCTGTTTTTTTCCGCAGGTATTGTCTTTCTTTCTAGGAAGGTGACCCAGTTGCGGGCTTTTTCTTGCGGTGATGAAAGTTAAAAGATCCCATCCAGCAATTGTCAAAGGGCTTAAATTGGGGAAAAAATGGGACAAATGCACGAATGGACTCTTAAATATTTGACATTTTTATTGAACCAACTAATAGCTTTATTTACCTCAATTACCTCATCGAAGGACTCACCTCATATAACACTTATATCGACCCCACCAATCCCTAACACATTTCTACAAACCGCAAAAGCCTAAGATCTATATTCGTGTAACCGCAAAGGCTTAAATAAGCCTTACCCCCTTACCGCCCAACGTTGCGTATGAGTAATGTCAACATTCAATACTTTTTTTCTGCTACCCCAATGAGTCAAAGGCGATGACAAAGTGCAAACTAGCAATTACTTAGAAATTATTTGTTGTCACTTAAGACCAAAAAATGGTGGGAATATTTTACTATGATTTCTTTCACAGTTTCTTGGTCTTATTATATTGTGTAACTAATTTATAAAAATAAAATACATTCCTAACAAATATACATTTCCTTGAAATATTTAGGTATATTTTTCAATACTTGGGTAAATGTATAAAAATAAAAAAATCACTCAAAAGAAAAAATAAATTATTTGAATTAGCAAAATTTTTATTTTTAAGCTCCCACAATAATTGCAATTAGTACGTAAGACAACCTGATGATCTTGACTGAATGCGTTTATATTGAAATTATTCAGTTCACAAACAAATAAAAAGAAAATCAGATATTACTACCTTGTTTGGCTATCAAAGCAGCTCGTCTCTGTAGGCGATACATGTTGGCTGGTCTTTACTAGGTATTATTATAAAAACTTCACTTTGTAGAGGGTAAAACTTCACAAAAACGAACAGTTCATTGTTAAGGACCTGTTTTGTTAATTTCTGCGGTTATTTTCGTAACTATTTTTTCCACTTTCAGCTACACCCGCGCCACACAAAAGAGTCGTTGGAAAAAAACAGAGTTTCAGTGGTCTGTTTCTGGTTTAGGCAAAAGTCCGAAGTCTTGAGTTGAAATCGAGTTACGAACGCCGCTTGGACCGCTTGAGATGACGTGCAAAATTGAACTGAACTGAAAATTGAACTTCCTGCTGCTTGCAAAAAAAAGTAAGAAGAAAAAACTAGCAGCCGAGGGAGAAGAAGAAGAGTGGAAAAAATGTTATATCTGGGGATCGAAGAGGCGAGACCTCGTGTAGGAGTCTGTTGGTCCCGAGAATCGTATCGAGAATCGAGCAACTGCAACTTGTTTGGCTCTCTGTCCCCATCACCCTCCCGCCCGCCAATTCTCCTGGCTTCTCCCCTCTCTTTCTCCAGCACTGTCTCACATCAAGAGCAAAATCAAGTTGAGAGAACTTTTTGCAGCGAACGAATCGCGAAAAAAACGCAACAAAAAATAGCCAAGATCTTCAACGAGGCATAAGGTAAACAAAACTGGCTAAAAGCAACAAAAACAAATGCAAGATCAGAAGAAAGAGGAGGGGGAGAATCGGGGAGTTAGGGGAGTCAGGGGCCCCAAAGAAGAACTTGTTTCCATTGTCCATAGTTGGAGTGGTTCGGCACTCGGCGTTACAAAGTCTTCGGACTTAAGAGCTCCCGCGGAAGAGAGTCTTCGGAAGAAAAGATCGGCTAAGAGAGGTTCGAAGCGAAGTCGTTGCAGGTAGTTCGGCTCAAACAAGTTCGACTTGCAACGGATTGGCAGTGAACTTGGATCGAGGTTGTGATCTTGAGGTTTCAATTGAGGGATTGGTCTTCATAGTGCAATTTCCTAATTCGTTATTAACTATATTATAACAGAAATCCAAGTAATAGATTTATAAAGTAGAAAGATATTATTTATACATTTATTTCCAACATGTATTATTGTTTGAACCATATTAGCACTTCTTCTTTTGCAAAATGCCTAAAACTCTTCCAAGTTCTTTCCCAACAGTTAATTTGTATTAAATGTCAGATGTCTGTTTTGACATTTAATACAAATTAATTTGTTTAGTCTTTTTTGCATATGGCCTTGTTATGTTGCTAATCTCTTTATGATTGATTTGCATGCTACTGACATTTAAACGTCAATTTGCGAAAATCAATTATCAACTGATATGTTAATGATTTTTTTGAGCCCGCATCTTTGCAAGTAATATAGTAAAGTGCCCCTTAAAACTTAATGATACACGGCAATTGAAAACTTTATACCCTTTACAACTTTTCTCCCTGTCAACTTTTTTATTCCTTCGTAAGTACGATCCATAAACAGAATGCTTAAACATCCCCACTTAATAACCAATAACTACCGTGTAAGTACGTTTGAGATCGCCCACATTATAAACGACTTTTCCCCTTCAACCTGAGATGCCTTTTTCATCCAATTATGCAAAGAGGACTAGAGGGTCTGTAAAAGTTGACACATAAAACGAGATAAGAGGCGATTGTCGATGACATTCGAAATCAATAATCAGATCGTTGTCGTTGCGTGTAAACGAGCCATCAAAAGACATAAAAATTAGCCCTTGGCCCAGCCCCCAAAACGATCGTAAAAGTGAAGAAACCGAAGCGATCCTCGGAGTAAATGTGCTATAAGCCATAAACCGAGATTTGATAGTTGCAATTTAACCAATAAAAACTGATACTACACGAGAACGTTTTCCATTTTTAATGCCCTTAGAATGGGGCAACAAAGTTGTGGACCCGAGACGAGCTTCAACTTAACATCTCAACCAAAACAAAAATACCAGAGAATGCCAAAAACAACAGAGAACCATAAAGCGTGAGAACATATTCATAGGTAAATTGAGATCTTTATCTATCGAGTTGTAAATCTTCTTCAGCACGGAGGCCAAAACACAGGTTTGGCATGTAAATTTGATCGTTTCGGTTTTTTTGAACCGCTCATTCTGCTACCAGAACAAAATATTTTGGCAGTAGGAGCAAAATAAATTGCCTCGGCTGCAAACTTTGACCCAATTTGATTTTCGACCAGGGATATATGCGTGGCAAGATCTGCAAAGTCAGTTACCAGTTTGATTTGTTTTTCAGTGGCGACGAGGGGAAGAATCAATCTGGAAGTTTGTTGAACTTGATTAGGTTTTTCTGTAGGGGCGTTCCTTTAATTCAGCATGCTGTAGATCTTGTATCTTTTTATGTTCCGGCATGGGAACTTTATAGGCAAAGTGTCGGGTTTTACGCCTGTGAGATGGCTGTCACGGTACCTTGTTAGCCAAATTAAAAGAATCACTTTTAAGATAGTTAATTAGGTAACATAAATAAGAAAAATAAAACTATAATTGATTATAATTATTTATATTTAAATTGTTTTAATATTAATATACAAACTTTCTTATGTAGATAATAATATAAAAACCCTTTTTTTGCATATATGTATAGACTTCTACCGTTAAAGGGATGATTTGTTGACGTATAACCCCAAAAAGATAATCAAATTGTAATCTTATTATCCCCATCTCTTGAGACCATTCTTAATTACATAATACTTCCATATTTTAGCACTCAACAATTTGCCTTGTGCCCATTGCCACTCGACTTGAAGTGGATGGACCACAACAAATATATCCCCCTCCGTGGGTCTGTTTCTTGACTTTAATGGTCATAGAAAAACATTTCACGAATTTCTGTAGCAGTTTTCAAAAGGCAAGCAAAAAGAAAACAAAATCTAAAGAAACCCAAACAAAAGAAAGCTTCGCGCGGGCCACAGACAAAACTTTTGTGTGCGATTGAGTGCGATCCATCTATAGAGTACAAAATCTACTTATTTTCGCATACAAAAATCATTAAATGCGATCATTGAACTGCGGTTTCGGTAACGAAATATACCCCGAAAAATATGGGAAGCGAGACAGAGAGAAAAAGTCACGCAGAAAAAGCTATTCAACATCATCGCTTAAAAATAAAAATTATGGAATCTCGCCATGGCCGGCAGATTAGCCAGCAAATCAATAAAGGAAAATTAATCAAAAAAGTTCGCTCAAATTTGTCACACAATTAAAATAAATTATTTAAGATTCCCAATCATTAATTTCAATTCGTAAGCCACCAAAAAGAGGCAGCGACGAAAAATTTCAATTGGCATTTAATTGCGTTGAGAGGCCCGAGAATTCATTGGCGACATCCGCCAACCAATCGATACAATTTCGATTCCAATTTCAATTTCGGTTTCGTTTTGGAATGCCTAAAGCATTCTGACCTTCAGCACTCATTGAGATTTCGTTCACTCTACTTGATTCACTTTATTTACTCAATTATATGGATATTTATTGTGATTATTATTGAATTTTCATTTGGGGTTTGTTCTTTTTGGTTTCGACTCACGGAATTCCAGGCCTTGCAAAGCTGAATGGTTTAATTAGAGTTTATAAATAATTAAAAGGGGTTTGTGTATAAGAATAATTTATTAAACATTTTCAGAATTAGTTTTCATTTAACTCAATCTGTGGCATCATTTAAAAATGAGAAAAATAATAAGGAAGGCTGGTAAGTCTGAAAAAATGGATAAACATATTCAGCAAACAACCAAATTCTACTGGTCGCTCTAATTTTTTAGTCATTCTTCATAAATGTTCTTCTCATTTCTTTGACTTCTATGGACTACTGTCTTCCATCTTCGCAATCTCCATCAGTTGTCAATTCTACAGGTTTCCTGACTCTTATCAGCTTATATTTTGTAGACCCGTCAACTTCTGGTTCTCTGTCATTACTAAGATCGTTCCCGCTTCTTAATTTCCAGATATTCTTCATATTATTATGGGCAATGATCGTGTCTAAATGAAATCTATTTTTTCGTAGTCAGCTTTTTCTTCTATGCCATCGACTCATTCATGGCTAATTTGGCATTGGAAAGAAGACGGCAATAAAGCCCCACTAATGCGATTACATTACAGGTCTTATATACCGGCTCCCCTGGCCAATAAACTCGTACAAAGAGCCGCTTAATACGAGGTCCAACTAATAATAAAAGTGAAAAAATTCATACATGGGAGAGACAAGTCGGTGACCACAAGTAAATATGTGTTCGAAGGTCTATGTACTTAAAGTTACCCAAGAAATTTCTAAAGTCAATGAACGTTGCGTAATTTCAATTAGGTTTTTTGGTTAGTGAAAAGAAGGAACGGGGTGTTTTCGACTCGGAAATGATGAGAATGAAATTGCATTTAATATTTTCTGAGACTCGAATGTAATTAGGAAGTGAGAAGAGAGTAAAACGAACTAATAGCTCTGGAGGTCATCAGACTTACCCAATTTGTGTTATAAATACCACCAAAGAAGAACTTAACACATATTAAAGCACAAAAAGCGATTCTTAGCTCACCTAAAAAGAAAGAGAGTTAAAGGAAGTGGTAATTAGATGACTTACAATATTATAGGAACATGTTTAATACATTTTCAATATATATAAAATATATACATATATCTTTTTCTACATTTTTTTTAAATTAATACATTTAAACCTAAATTACTTTCATTTTCTGAACAAATTGTATTTTATTTATTTATCCAAATTCCTTTTTTGCCATGCGTCACAAGTCACAATCGATTAGGTCACAAAGTGCTTGGACATAATTGAGTGATTTTCAGTATTCAATTTTGTTCCGAAAATGTATAACTACTTTTTGTCTGTTTTCTTTTTGTTTAGCCATTATAATTCGCTGTGACAGCAATGGGCATAACTCTTTTTTGGCTTAATCTCCGACCACTCGGAAAAAATTCAGCAAGCAAATGAGATATACGAAAAAAAATAATTTATAGTTAAAGTTGTAGTTGTCGGCTTATATAAATGGGAAATTAATTGCTTAATTTAGTGGAATGGATTGCGAGAGTTTACACAAAAGGCAACGAATGGAAATCTTCGGGTCTCGGCTCAGTTGGTCGCCTGACAGTTTTATCACATTATTAATAAGAAATAGAGCCATGCCAGTGCTCGTAGCCGATACCAGGAATAGGTCTTTATTCGCGAGATTTTCTGCCATTCTGCCCGGTTCTCTGCAGAATCCATGGATTCTGGATTCTGTATTCCCATTCCCTGGATTCTGAGAGCGCATCTGTCAAGTTTTCCACGCCCTCGTCTGGTCCTAAACTGTCAACGTGGCCATAATTCATAATAAAGCGGCAACGGCGCCGTCGATTCTTGTCGCTCTCGTTGTGTTGTTCCTGTTGCCCTTGTTATTTTTGTTTTTTTAGCCCACGCTAAAAGTCCACAACAACGCGGTAAATACACAAAACACAGCACACCGAGCGACTCCACTCAGTCAAGTCAACAAAAGGCATTTTGCAAACAGTTTGCAAAAATGGAAAGGAAGCCTTGTGGTTGAGGAAAACCGAAGCTGCATTGCCCTGGGAAAATTATATACAATTTTGAAAGCAAATGAATTGAAATTTTATCCATATTCAAAGTCCTTAAGTTAAGATATCAACAATTAGAAAAGGTTTGAAAGAATGTAAAACCTAAAGTTTTCTATTAAGTGTTTTAATTAGTGTAAGCATTAAAAGATGAAATAATCAATTTTAAGTTAAGAGTTGTGTCTAGGAAAATTTTAAAAATAAATTAAAATGTAATCTGAAGTGTCTTAAAGAAGTTTTATGTATTGAACCTATCCAAAGAGTATCCCTACTATTGCAATATTTGTAGGGTTGGGTGATATTGTATTCATTGGTATAGGAAGCTATATATCCATGTGTCTAGGTGTAGCTGGTTTATATTTGCTGCCTTTTGTTATCGCCCAATGTCCACGGATCGAGAAACGCCAACAAATTGTTGAATCATTGACTCAGCCCTGTGCAAAAAATGTCGTAAAATGAATATGCGATTTATAGTTCCAGTTGGCATAGGTAGAGGGTAAACAAAAGAGAATCGTTTCTAAATTGCATTTTCTAAAAATAATAAATGGGAAACTAAATGGGTTTAGAATTCTAAGCATTTAAGAAATGAAAAAAGAAGAATTACATTTTCAGCTTTGGGGATAAGATTTTTATATTTTAAACTGTAATATTTCTGAACGATCTATCAGTCGTATATCAATGATTCGCCAGCTCTTCTGCCTATAACTATTCCCATTTCCCACTAACCATTTCCACCATCTAAGTTATTCCAACTTCCTTTTGCTGCCATGGATCTTATTAAAAATATCTTCAGTTTCTTTTCCCCCATTAGTGATTCGCGCTGGTCAATAATAAATTCAGAATGCTGCAAAACATTTCGCAGTGCCATATCTATGGCCAACTGTCCAGCCGGAGATGCAACGCGGGAAGAAATGCAATTACAAATAATATGCAACTTGGTCGTTTATCTTTATCTTATTTATGAAAACGACAACAAACCGACAAATGCAATTTATGTGTTTGTTGCCGGTCAATGCAAAAAGGGCAGCGTGGAAGTGGAAGAGAGTTTCCAAGGCAGCTGCAGCATCATCAAATAATGCTGCATAATGGACAATGAACGGAGGGACCTACTCCAAAGGGGGTATCACATAGCTGGGGCCCTGACTCTCCCCAAAAAAGAAATGAAAAGCGCTGCCCAACTACGAGGAAGAAGTGGCAACAATTGCCGGGCATTAGAGATACAGATAGGAGGCGAAACGAAAACAAAAAATAAATAAATAAAAACAGAAGAATGCGAAGCGATTTGTTGAAAGTATGGAAGTGCCAGCACGGTGGGTAGATAAACAGACTGCTTAAAAACTTAATAGAAAGTACAAATATTAACATATAAATATATAAAATATTTTTGTAAACTAAAATATTTCTATAGTTTTAAAAGATGGATTGTAGAGAAAAGTTTTTTAACAAGATGTAAGACTTTATGTTTTCTCTGTTCCCTAGGACACCTTAAACTTTACATTTCTATGACTTTTTTTTTTTAAAACACTATTTTGGGTGCTGAATAAAGCCTTGGGTCCTTTTTTTGCCCACTGTCCTGCCACAAAGTCGGTGGCAGTGGATGCGGCCGAAGTGCATCATCGAGTGGCATTGAGATTGGGGAATTGGGGATTGTGCGGAGCACTCTACTCTTCTGCCGCTGAAAAAGTGTGACTATAGCCGGGCATTTAGACTGGGCCCCGAAAAACCTGGAAGTAGGAAGTAAGCGCTAAGCAACAAAAAATAGGTTCGGGAAAAAATGAGAAAAATCCCTTTTTGGTTGCAAGTCCCCAGGCTTATCCCCCTCCATTTATCACTCACAAAAATATTTTTTAAATTAATAAACCAAATAAAATGAAAAATAGGAATGCTGGATTCCAAAAATATGTATCTAAAAATTGTGTAGTTATTAAATCTTTTGAGGATAATTTAAATAGATATATTATTTCAAATAAGATTAAGGTTAGAGTAATATAGATTCTTGGTCACTAATACTAAGTGTATAGAGTATTATAATACCTTTCCTTCTTCAATAAGTCATAGTTCTTACAAAAATATTGGCTTTAATTTAGTTAATATTTTTTTAAGTGCAGCTGAAAGCCAAAACGGCGCGGTGCACGCAAAAAATCAACAAAATAAATCGCACTTTATGGTCGCAATGGTGCAGCAGGCACGGCAGCAACTTGCAACCTGCAACTAGCAACAAATATTGCGTTTAATAAGCGCAGAGCGCGTAGGGCCAGAAACAAAAGGCCATGGGCCCAACCTGTTGCCAATTGGAAAGAGGGATTGGACTTGGCTTTGGCCCTGGCCCTGGTCCTGGTCCTGGCTCTTAGCCTGAATCTGTGAGGCTCTGAGCCAGCAGCAGCAGCAGCAGCAGCATCTTCTATTGATAGTCAATGACATTTAGTGTTTGGCTTGTGGCAGCAACTGAAGTTGCACTGCAGCTGAGAGTTGGCCATAAAAAACAGGCATCGCCGGGGCGAAAAGCTTCTTTGTTGCTGCTGCTGCCGTGACTGCCATTGAAATCCTATAAAAATGTTATCTTAATGGTTTTTATGTTAGCGAAAGCCATTAAAACAACAAAAGCCCTGGACGGGGACTCTCCTGAATCGGCTGTGGCACATGCAACAGGCAACAGGCAACGTGCAACTAGCAACTTGCAACTGGCAACCGGCAACAGGCGATGTTGCTGCTGCCTTCCTGCAAATAAAGTAGGATTTTACTCAATTGTACGATTGATCAGCAGCTGGAAAAAAATGGCAAAGGGAACAGAGAGCAGGGGAAAGGTTGCGAATCGTTGGTTTCCAAATGGGTTGGGCCGCAGTTTAGGGCCCGATGCAGATTAAGAGTTTAACTATTTGCTTGATCAATTTGGAGGATATGAATTGCAGGGAAGCTAGTCCTGCAAACAAAAATCTGAACGGGAGGGGTAGGAAATGATCGCAGACACGATTTAGGGAACTGGGATTACTTCGATTGGAGTGACAAAAATTAATGAGTGCTACTAGAGATTAAAGTAACGTCTCAAATTGGAAAAGGTTTACTTTTTTATAAGGTATAGATCAATTAAAAATTTCTTGATATTTAAAACTGATATTAACTTAAGTATTAAATTCATTCCCTAAATATCACTACCCCTTAAGCCTACATAAATTATAAATAAATAATAATAAATATGTAATACCAGTATGGACTGCTTAGTAACAAACTGCCAAATGTGAAAAAACTAATGATTAATTAACTTGAGGGTTCGTATGCTTCCGAAAACACTCCGATAAAATAAGTAGCAATTTGCCGATAACCTATCGGCAACTGATAACGGAAATGGAGCATACGATAAAATTTAGCAATAAACATTAAAAATTCATTACATTCCTAACGAATGAGAAAGCGAGTTCTCACACTTTCATTATTTAACTAGTATCTTTACTTAAGTATCACCAGTGTTTAAAGACCCCCTCTTCGCTTTTTCCACCTAACCAAAAACCAAAGTGCTTCTGTTCTAACCACAAAACCACAGCAGAACACCAGGAATTCATTCACACGCTCCCTCTTCATAATTCCACCTCATCATCAACAGGCAGAAATTCCACTTGAGCACGACAGATGGCCAAAAAAAAAGAACAACGACTACACCGAATATAAGTTCATATATCTGAAAAGCCAAACAACCTACCGCAGTGTCAGGCGGAGCTCGGCCAACAATTCATCACAAGTGACAACAACGATGATGCGAAAAAAGAACAACTTCAAGAACAGTTTGAGAACCAGTGCACCGAAAGTGATCAGATACACTTTTTAAATTAAATTGCTGAACTTCTTAATTAAATAGTAAAATCTGTGTTAGATGTTAGGATGGTACCAAAAAGGTGTCATATTATTTAAATTTTTATAGACTTTCTATAATATTTTATCCTACAATATTTTAATCACTTTAAAAATGGATTAACCAGACCTTTAATAAATAGATCTTAATCTCGTAATTTTTCTGAGTGTCAGCTTAAATCTTCCACAACGGCTATCAGCTTACGCATTTATCAGACCATTTTTTTTATTTTTTTTGAGTAATTAAATAAAACCAACTGTAAATATTTGCAAAAAGGCTATACGGAAGCCTTTTTAAAGCGTTTAATATGCATGGGCTTACGTGGTGAAGAATATGTGTTTCAAAAGGAGGAGTTGAGAGAAGGTTTTTATATTGCAAAGTGAAGTGAAGTGCGACAGCTGCCGGTTTCAAGTGGCCACCAGAACATCAACAACACCAGCATTAACAAGCTGCAAAAAGCTCATGTTTTTCATATTATTCTTTTTTTTTGAGCCATCAAGAGTCGTCACACAGTCTGAAGTCTGAGGCACGAAGAGCAACCTGTCAAGGAAGCTTCGCCAAAAAATCAACTCTAAAATATTTGACAAACAAAAATTAAGCATTAAGAACAAAGGCAAACAGCCAAAAATAAGGTGATGCGAAGTGATGAGATGAAATGAGATGAGATAGGTTGTGATGGATGCCCAAGGCAAGAAATAGGTATTATTTCGGATCAAAACTTTTAATGTATTTAAACATACTCTTGCTTTTATTTTTATCGTTTTATTATAAAATTGTACTATTTAAAAATGAATAAATGCAACTATTTATTGATTTCTTCTCTCATTCTACACTTTACAATCACCTACGCTAATCAAGTGACTATAAAGTTACAACTATAATTTACTGTTGGCATACTAATCTTTGTCAAACACTTAAAGCGTGCTAATAGATTTTTCGCAATTGTTAAGCAAACATTTGCCCTTAACAAAGTAGCGCCCCCTTCACGCTTTTTTCACTTTATGCCCACGATTACTCGGAAACCTCTCGTCTATAGGCAAAGCTAATTGCATTTCCTACTAAATGCGAAAGCCCAACAATATAAAAGGCAGCTCTGAAGAGCCTCGAAGAGTTCCGAAGAGAAGGCGATTTGTTCGCGAAGAGCCAAGAAAAACAGCTTCATTCAGCAGTAGCATCAAAAGCTATTTAAAGTCTTTGACACTTCATTTACAATGAAAATGCGAGATCTGGGGGCTCTGTCCCACCAAATGCCATTAAATGCAGTTCGTGCTAAGCTCAACAAAGGCCTCAGCCAGAGGCAGACAAAAAGCTATAAAGAACAAAAAAATAAGGGAAAAAACAAAAATCCGAAAAACGAAAAATAAAGTATTGCTGGCCACAATAAAAACCTGAAACTGAAACCTGAGCAGTGTATGCTGGTCGAAACAAAACAAAAAAAATACAGAACTAAAAAAAGGGAAAACTAAAAAATGGGAACTAAGTCGGGGGTGTCGGGACCAAGTGTCGCTTGGTCCCCGGCTCAAAATTCCGGGAACTGCACTCGCATTAGCACAACTTTTTTGACTGATTTGAAAAAAGGCAAAAACCAGAACTCATATATAAATGACCATTAACTGAGAGCTCAAGCTCAAAGACCGTAAAGCGAACGACATAAAAATGCAAAATTGCGTAGCCTGGGAAACAGATTCGCAGCACAACTGCACTTGGAACTGGGCAGTGAGAAAAAATAAGGGACCAAATCAAACCAAAAAGTAGAGAAATATATAGAAATATTCGTAAGTTTACGCTTTCTTGGAGAAATTGGCTTGGGAAATATTTATGTTAATGTTATTAATGTCAAGCATCGTTTAGGAAACGTTATGTTACAATGATTAAAATTAAATTATTATTTAATAAAAATAAACTTTATTAAAATAAGAAAAGACAGTACAATTGGGTTGCTTCTAGTCGAAAATGAATTTTCATGATATATTATTTTTTTGCTAGAACCAATACTTTTGTTTAAGTGCACCCACGTACAGTAGGAGTGCATTAGTCATCTGACTCCTTCCGTTGACGTCTGCGTTTTATTGAAACTTGTCGGTCTACCCACTCTTCCCTCTCTTTCTAACTTTACCCACAGCTAACAGGGGAAAAAACAAAAACATCTACGGTACAAAAAGGTGTGAAATTCACGCACTGCAAAAAGTAAAAGGGGAAACTCTCAAAAAATAAGGAAAGAAACGCGGCGCCTGGCGTTCAAATTTATGAGTGACTGGCGGAATGGCGAAACTGACTGAATGACTGTTTGACAAACTGACAGGACTACCAACAGACCAAATGAATGACTGAATGTCGGAAGAGGAACCAGAACTACGTGTGTGGTCTGTGCTGGAAGGTTTTTTGGACATGCCAAAAGCGAGCAGCAAATGTGCATTAGGCCATCTACAGTAGAAACTGAAAATAAATTGAAACTAAAATCGAGGAGTACAGTGAAAAACATTAATTCTCTGCAAGTTATGATATACATTTTTATAATTTTTCATTAATTATAAAATACAATTTAGTTTAAACTTATATTTCCACAAATAAGAAAATATCTTTATGAAAGATTTAGGGATACTTTATTGATTTTAAAATTCTTCCCCTAGGGGAGCTTACTGTACCAGTCCAGGCCAAGCCACATTAGCCTTCCCAGGATCCTTTCCCTAACATGAGTCATTTGGCAAAAAGTCCCAGGAAACGCGGCAAAACAACAGCATAAAATAATCCCAACCTTCTAAGGTTCTTACTCACACATAGATGCAAAGAAACAGAGATAGGGACCCAGCCACATTTGGCAATGGTTCAAGTTAAAAACTTCCTTCGGTTCGGTGGACCACCCAAGGAATATTTGAGCAATTTTTGCTGAATGAAAATTGAATTTCAGGCAAATAAATTATGGGTTAGCCTTCGTGAAGGCGAGGATTTTACGATTTTATGCAGAAAATAAGAACCATCATCATTATGATCATCGTCGTGGGCATCATCATTAGATAAAAGGGGAAGATGACTCTGATAATGTTCTTCCCGAGAATGACCTCCGACAACTTGAAGATTGCGTGCACTTGGGCTTGGAACGTGGCAAGCTCAAAAGAGCAAGCTAGAGAGAGACAGCAACACGTGCGACGAAAGAGAGGGCAATATGTTGAGATGTCGAGATGGGGAACTCGAGATTGGCGACTGCAGCTCATCAGGCATTCGGCGCTCGTGTGATCCATCATCGCTCCAGACTAGACCATAAATATTAATAATGTCTGAACAAGCGCCAACTTCCTTTGAAACGGAATTTGGAATTCTAATTAAAGCAACAGCAACTTTATCTGCACACCAGATGAGAATGCGAATTAGAAGGGCTTCTCCATCCGTTCGTGTCTAGCACGTGCCCATAAGGGTATTGCAACATTGTATAAGCCATCTTGTTAAACAAACAATTACAGGTACTTACTGTCCTTGTAAAAGTCTAGCTAATGTGTTTTAGATTTAAATTAATAATTATGAACTGGAATTATTTATTAACTTCTTTTGGTTCTTCTGTTGATTCTGCTTTAACGATTCTTTTCTTAGGTGTTATAGATCACAATAGGAAACTAAGGCTTCCAAAATAATATACAATTACCACTTCAGTTTTAACCTCAGTTTTCCAAAGTGTAATAATTCCCAATAAGAAACTTAAGTATTCCAATTGAATGCATTTAGCTCATCGGTCCCGTTAACATTGGCCGTGATTTGGCCCCCACGCTGTTAACTCTGCTCCCCCGTGCTGTTAACATTTTTAACAGCAGGTGCAACATTTCCGCACCCAGAAACATGGCCTTAAAGTATGGCTACAAAGTGTACCCAATAAGGAGAATAGCAAATAATGCTGCCTAGCTTTTTGTTTGATTGCTGCAAGGGCAACAACAACAACAACGGAGGACAAATAGACGAAGCACTAGATAAGAGGGAGCAAGAGATAGCAACAGTGGCACCAGAGCGAGACAGAACGAGATGGAGCTGTTCTTGTTCCTGTTGTTCGCGACGTTGTTGTATTTGTATTTTATTTAAACAATTTACAAGAAAGCAACATTCCAGCTGCCTTAAAATGGTCAAAAGTTGGCACAAGAACGAGACGGAGGAGGTGGGCGATGGAGGGGGTGGGGCTGGGGCTGGGGGGGCAGACAGAGACGGAGACAATGGCAAAATGTTGGCGCGACAGCAACATTTTTCTTGGCACCAACACAGACAATGTACACAAGGGAGATGGCCATCAGGTGGGGGGGGGGGGAAGAGAGGGGCAGATGGTCTAAAGCGGCTAAGACAATAAACGCGTTTATTGACTTTGTCGGTGGCAACGTGCAACTTGCAACTAACAATTGCAATTGCAACTGCAGTAGCAACAAAAGCAGCTGCGACTTTAACATTCGAACAGCGTTTAACAGTTAGGAGTTTAGCAGACGCGGAAAATGTTAATTGGGTGTAATGTTAATTACATGGAGGTATTCGTTGCAGGTGCGAGGGAGATGGGAGACCTCTCCTTCATCAATCCAGTATGAATCAAACTATGAGAAAAAGAAAGATACAAAAGGGGTGACCATCCTTAAGATACATATACCTTTAGTAATTTATAAAGGTTATTATTGTGTTTTATTTGTTTATATAAAACTCACAAAATAGGAGTTTTAAGTAAAACTGTAATAATAATAATCATAATAAAGAACCACCATTCTTTCCCTCAGTTTTTCTTTTCTGATTCCTTTGATTGTTCCTTGATTGTTTGCCTTTCGTGCTCCATAAAAGCCAAAAATAAATAATAAATTATGAAGCACGCTTAGCGCCCCCTGACCAATACCACCAACAGCAAATAAATATTATTATCGCGATTTTTCGGCTCCCTAAAAAGAGCCTTCCTTATTTCTTTGTCGAGTTCAAGACAAATCCAGACAACAGAAGACACGCAATGAAGACAACATCTTGAAAAGGGTCAAAACATCAAGCAGCTCATGATGACGATGGCGAGATGATGCTGGGGAAGTGGAGGGTCTCGACTTAAGGGACTCGGACTTCGAAATGCAAAAGGTTTTCTTCCTCCTTTTGATCTGCGCCAGTTGATAGCAAAAAACAACTATACAAAGGAACTTTGTGGAGGGGTGGTGAGCAGGACGAGGTAAATGGATATCGGCCGCTGTCTTTATAGCTTTATATACAAAACGAAATCAAATGAAATGAGAGATTTGCAGCACGCGAGATTTATGAGCTGAGACTTTGAGTGGCCCAGGGAGGAGCGAACAGAAAAAGGCCCTCAATGCGAAAAGTTCATAAAAATGTTGATTGCCAAAAATGATTTGGGCAACTCGATTTCGTTGGCTTTAGAAAAATGATTCCAGCGAACAGAAAACCATAAAACTGTGGGAGTTAAAGAGCATAATTTATACGAAATATGAGAAAGTTTTTTAAACTTAATTAAGAAAAGGCCAAGCTTTAAAAATAAATGGACTCTCAGTAATAGTAATAATATCAAGACAAGCGAAACAAACTTCACTAAATTATTATTGTTCAAGGCACGTTGTATTGTTTTTAAAAGGCACTTATTTATATTAAGATTATAAAGCTTTCCAGTCACCCTATATAATTTTATCCGTGTATCTTATAGTTTGCGCTTCATTAGGACCATTAAAGTTTTACAGCCATTGTCTTACAAACAAATAACCGTAAACTTCGCACAGCAACTTTGAAAACAAAATGCCATGTAATTAACACCAAAATAACTGATTTTCACTGGAGAATTGCGAAGGGCGGACCGAGGGGAGGCGTGTCACTTCGTATGCTTAACGTAATTAGCAAAATTCAGGCGAAGGAGCCAAAGGAGTGCGACCGAGTGCAGCCCTCTCTTTCTCCGTAAATTATTTGCGTCGAATTAAGGCAGCAAACAAGTCTTCGGTGTGGACGAGGACCCAAGATGGAGCACAGTGGGTTCTTTATATTTGAAAGAACAAATTAACATATACAAGATTGAATTAACCGTAAAATTTAATAGTATGAAAGTTTAAGATACTTTAACCATGTAAAAGATACTTAACCAAGTTAAAGATACTTTTACCAAGTTAAAGATACTTTAACCAAGATATAATTCTATTTCTTTTTATATTACTATCTATTGTTAAATAATTATATGATATTTTGACTTAAATACTAAGAGTTTGATACGACTAACGGTAAAATATAATATAAGTATGCTACACAAAACGTACGTTAGTACTTACAGTTTTAATATCACTTGTAAAAGTATCTTAAAATCTCCTATGAAAAATATAATGTTCTTGGTTTACCCATTCAATATCCGATCTGCATATATATAATTGTATTATATTTTATAAAATCTTTAGTGGTTGAATTCATACAATTCCCAATAGCAACTGCCCCACTGTGCGTCGAGAACTACAAACAGTTAGAGGAGCCTGTGATTGCTGCCCATTTGTTGTGGGGGGAGGGGGGGCCAAAGGCAATGGCAATGTATTGGCTCCTGCAACAATATGGCGCCACTAATTAGAAATTCTTAGCTCACAAAAACCGTAGAAGAAGCAGCAGGAGCAGCGGTCCAAACGAGGCGAAAATATTTTTGTCGGCGATGAAGCGACAAGGCGACAAGACCTCTAAGAACGGAACGGGAACGGCAGATCTTTCGACTTTTAAGGAAGTGCCAAAGTGACATTAAATAGTTCTGTTCTGGCTCCGATCGGCAGTTGATGTGACAATTGCACGACGCGGCTGCCAAACTGTGCGGGTTTTAGAAGCATTGCGGCGTCGGGATGGGGGGAAGTACAAAGATATCGTAAGAACCTTATCTGGTCCCAAATAATTCAATTTAAAGATAAAATATTCTTATTTTTCACATATTAAAATACCTTGTAAAATCCCTAATTAATTTGAGAATCAGTTTATTTAAACTAACATTTTTTTATAAAATATAATGATAAATGGTATACAGGGTATAAAACTAGAAGAAGACTATTATTCTTCATATACAATTCAATTTTTCGTCTCTTTAGGAAGTACAATAATCCTTTAGAATTGTAAAGCATAATCCATCCCACTCCCCAACCTTACCCAATCTTTCGTATCAACTAACCATTTTGAGCAAACTCCCTTAAGTGATCCCACAGAGACAATGACTCTGTTTGGCCCGCAGGCCAAAAAGGTTTCCTTTTGGGTTCTGGTCACATGCTTATGAGCATTTAATTAAATGCAAGAACAAGCAGGAGCCCCCGTCCGAAGACCAAATACTGAATACTTAATGCATAGAAGAAGGGGTCTTTCGGGGGAGAGGAGAGGCAGCTGCATCGCTTTGGGACGCTCGCGAGTCCCAAAAGTTGCTAATTAAAAAGGCAAACGGCAGCGGTGGCAGCAAAATCCAGCAGCAAATGCAACAGGAAGCAACATCAAGATGCGGCACGAACGAAAATGTTGTTAACCTTTGCAGCAGGCAGCAAGCAGCAAGCGCTGCAACTGCATCTGCAACTGCTGCCGGTTGTCTTTTGACAAGCCAAGGAGCAAAACGCTATCACCAGGGACCTAAAAAAGCAACAACCACATTGGCCAGCAGATGCAGCCGCCTAACGATCAATAGAACAAAAAACAGAAGCGGCAGGAGAATGGGCCAAAAGCAGCAGGCAGCAGCAGCAGCAGCAACAGTTGCAACTACAGTAGCTTAGCTGCAACAACAACGACGACTATGTTGCAGCTACATTTTCGTGCAGTTGACATTCGTGCCAAGGTGGCCAACAGCAACAACAGGAGGAAAGGGTTACGAGGTTCTAGGATCGAAGACTTGACTACCCATTTAGAAGAAGAAGCAATATATATTATAGAAAATATTAAAATTAAAAACCGTTGACAACTTTTTAGATATTTTAACAACATAAATGTTGTCGCATTAGGCCATTATTTAAACTATCAACATTTGTTTTGTTGGGTTACCGAAAAATTCCAAATAAATGATAGAAAGGTACTACCAAACAGGAACGTCGAAGCTTCTGCAACTCCTGCAGAAGTCGGCAAACTGTTGCAAGTTCTTAGAACGCGCCACATGCTGCGCAGACACGTCCGTCGTCGTCATCGCGTCCCTTCTGCGACTATTGAACTTGAATTTTAAGTGCCGCTCCCCGACTTCTCATCTCATCTCTTCTCCAAACTCAACTTGGCCAAGATGCCAGATATTGGTAGAGCATACACATAATACAGGAGTGCCGAGAATTTTAGAGGAAGTCTCTCTAAATGAGTCATTTTTTGGGAGTCGAAGGCATCCCTAATAATGATTATTTTCGGTACGTGGAAAAAATGCAGCCTCTTAAAGTAAGTTTAAAATATTAAAAAGAAAAACCATAAAATGAAAAACAATCGGTTTCAAACTTTAAGTTTACATTTTAACTCCAATCTTGCCACTTTTATTTATTTATTAACCTTCTATTTACCCTTTGTTTTACAACACTTTTACAACAGCAAAACTTTTTAACTGAAAATTCTGCACGAAAAATTCACTTACTTAACAATTTTCACACTGCACAACAATAATAAATTTGTAACTTCCAAACTAAACAAAAAAACACAAAAAATCCAGCTGGCAGCGTGAGAAAGGGAAATTGGATTTGCACGCGCAGAATTTTCCAATAAGCGATAAAATTAAATTTGCGTATAAAAGTTTATGCTACCATCCGAAAAAAAAGACATACTGCAATAGTAGTAGGAAATAAAGGCAGCAGAAAAGGGCTGAATTCGACTCAGACAATTGCAGCGGAAAATTGCATATGCTGATGTCGGCCAACTGAATGGCAGAAGTTGGTAAAAGGGGCTATTTCTATGCTAAATGCGCAGAAACAAGGCCAAAGGATCTGCTCCTTAGCTGGGGGCCGGAAAAATGGACAGCAAAAAGTAGGAAGTGCAGCAGTCAAACAGAAAAGAACAAAATAAGCAGGAAAATTGAAAAGAAAAGAAATGGGAAAATTGCCTCTTCTCAAATGTGCCCAAAGGACAATGCAATTGAAAAGTCAACGGGGAGTGAGTAGCTTCAAAGTGAAGAATTCTTAAAAAGGGATTTTAATTTTATTATTGCCACAGGCAACTAACATTTTGTAGGCGGTTGTTTCTTTAATGCCTCAATCAGAGATTAAGAAAAATAATTGGGTACAAGTATAAGAAATAAATAGGAATAAACGTACATTTTTCTATAAAAGTAAAATATTTAAATAGTATTTTATTTATTTTATAAAAGTGATTTCAATAACGAAAAAGCTTTTTTAAAATTTACAAATAAAAAATAAATAAATAAATACAACAAAATTAAAACGCTTGCTGCATGCGTAACCATTTAAATATACTACGTGGACATTTTATTATCAATTTATAAATTTCTTTTTTATTCAATAATATTTTATTGATGCAAAATATTTTTCAAGGAAATCTCTGTAATGTCCTTTATTCCTAGAATTGGCAGATGATCCCGTAATCATCTACTCTCGTATACTGAAGCCACTTTACATTTTCACCCTCTCAAAAGAGCAAATATTTAGCCATCAGAAAAAGAGGAAAAAATTTCATTTCTATCGCCAAAGAAGACGCAATAATGGTCCACTCAAAGTAGTCCAACATGAAGTCCCACATTTTCCCTAGTTTTTCTATCTCATCCTCCGTTTTTTTTTTTAAATTTTTCTCTTGTATCCGCCCACCCAAGTAGTTACTACTATTTTTAGCCCTCCCAGCTCCTTTGGCAAAGCCCTTTCGTTTCCTTTTTTCTGCTGTATTTAAAGCAAATTAAACAAAATTGCGCGCAATAAAACTTAATGGCTAATTAAATGGGATGGGCTGGGTCCACAGAACATCCTCTCGAAGGCAGGATAAAAAGCAACAGTGGCCAGAGCAGCTGCTGCAATTTCAATGAAGACCTTTTTGCATAATTTACAAGTGGCAAAAGTTGAGATAGACATTTTTTTTCTTCTCGTGTTTTACATTTACAATAAGTGCCATTTGCCTTAATGAAATTATCCAGCTGTCTTCATGTGAGGACAAATAAAAGAGCAAACACGTCCAAACCAAGTAAACTGACTTCAATGCAAACAAATTCAATTCAATGCTGTCTTGGCTTGTCCTAATGAAATTTGGTTACATATCTGTGGTTTTTATTTGCAATATTAGAAAGAACACACACATATTGCGAACTCAATTAGCCAGGGAATTGTCGGTAAATGTATTGAATTTGAAGAATATTCAGAATACAATTTTAATATTTACCTTATGGTGTAGTATTGTGTGGTTGGCAGACAATTATTCTTACACGTATTTGATTTTGCTTACCTGAAAAGGAAGTAAATAAAAAGATTATTTTTAAGAAATACATTTGCAAACAAATAAATAAATAAAAAATTATTTAATTAACGATATTCTAGTAATTTATAAGTATAGATATTTTAAAGACATATTTCTAAGTCAGTGCGTAATTTGTGACCGAAGTTCCTTTTAGCTTCTTTTTAGCTCGGATTAATCCGCGTATCCACTCTTTCTGGGAGATCTTTTTGTCATCTTGTGGACTTGAGTCCTTCTGCCTGCCTGCTTTTCTCCTCTCTCATTATGTCTGAAATAACACTTTGTCTACTTAACATTCTCAAACAAAACCTAAGCATAGTTCTTGATCCATTCAGTGCCTTTTCATTTTACTTTTTTATAATTTTAATTAGCCCGATGTTGGTTATCTCTCGAGCTGCCTGCCTTACGCTCGATTTCTCGAGGATGGGTCCCCGGGCCCCTTTCCTTTTTCCCGATCCACCTATCTCGCCGGGATGTCTTGGCAGTCGGGCTCAGATAAGCGCGTTAAATTTCCAAATGGACAGCCAAGTGTCGGCCCCGAGAGCTCTATAATCTGCATAAGAAAATACAAAAAAAAAAAATACGACCGAAAAACAAGAAAATAAAAGTACAGTGAGCCGAGGAAGAGAAACTGAAGAAACCTCATGGGTAATTAGTGCATTTTAAACGTCTTTCGGTATTTGGCCCCGGCCACGGGCAGCCGCAGAATTGTGGTGCAAATTTTCCAGGCTATTTTAAGAGTTATGGGCATAGATAAATGGATTAGTCCGGGCCAGGAGATCGGTCTTAGGAGGGAGTTGCCCAGCGCAACAATCTTGCAGAGGGCAGGGAAAACCGAAAGGGACCCCGAGAGCCCAAGAACCCGGGAACCCGGAGTAGTTGTAAAGCGCAAAACGTGGTTCAAGTCGGACAGATCTGACTGGTAAACGCAGTCAAACGTGCGATAAATTCAGAGACCAAAGACCAGAAATAAAAGGAACAAATGTTAATTGGTTTGTGTCAATCTTGGGCTCGCTCCGTTGCCTTCTCTTCGCAGCCAAGCTCCTCGATTCTGTTGGGTTCTGTTCGGTTCTTCCGCCCTGGAGAAATTCATTTTGAATTCCCGGACAGATGAAGTTGTTTAGCTGCTGCCTGGCTGGCGGTTTTCCTCCTGCTGCTAAGATTTTTGCAATTTTCATTTCAATTTCTGTGGCGTGGCTGCGGCGAGCCGCTGAAAGCGAAATGATGTTCGTACCATGGTCTATTAGAGACCGAAGCCCCAGCCCCCATTTCCATTTCCATCTCTATCCCACCTGCTCTGCTCCGACCCCGATCCCAGATACAGATGCATTACTATATCGCGGACTCGTGGGTTCTGATTAGTTTGTTCACCATGTTCATGGGCTGACGGAAGTGCGCGTGGCGTTTTGAGTGGCAATTTCCTGGGAGCAAAATGTCCGGCGTGGGTCACTTAGAGCCCATCTCTGTCTGGCACTGACACCGCCTTTAGGGCTAGGAAAAGCACGGAAAATTCGACAAAGAGAGTGCGGTTCGAATGGCCAAAGCAGGAAATTAGTTTATTACGCATATTTAAATCGATATTGATGATACAAATCAAAAATGTAATGGAACTCTCAACACGAATTTGTTTCGTATACCAAATTGCTTTAAAATGTTTCATATTGGATTGTACAACATGGAGGTCAAAATAGGGTCCCATTCTGAAGACATTGAAAGTACGGAAAATTTGAACATGAAAATGGGCTAACAATTGGACCCCCGTTTGAAAGTAATATTTTAATGTAGAATAATAGAGAATTCAACCACAAACTCGTAGAGGTATCCCACGTCAAAATTGGACTACAATAACTCAAGTTATGGAATTTAGAAGTGGAGTTTTGGGGTCCCGTTCTGAAAGTCATGGAAATATGGAAAAATCGAACATGAAAATGAGTTAAAAATTGGACCCCCGTTTAGAACAAATATTTGAGTGTAGAATATAAGAGAATTCAACCACAAAGTCATAGAGGTATCTCACGTCAAAATCGGACTAAAATAACTCAAGTTATGAAATCTAGAAGTGCAGTTTTGGGGTCCCGTTCTGAGAGCCATTGAAAATACAGAAAAATCGAACATGAAAATGGGTCAAAAAGTGGACCCCCGTTTAGAACAAATATTTGAATGTAGAATATAAGAGAATTCAACCACAAACTCATAGAGGTATCCCACGTCAAAGTCGGACTGCAATAACTCAAGTTATGGAATCTAGAAGTGCAGTTTTGGGGTCCCTTTCTGAAAGCAATGGAAATACGGAAAAATCGAACATGAAAATGGGTTAAAAATTGGACCCCCGTTTAGAACAAATATTTGAATGTAGAATATAAGAGAATTCAACCACAAACTCATAGAGGTATCTCACGTCAAAATCGGACTGCAATAACTCAAGTTATGGAATCTAAAAGTGCAGTTTTGGTGTCCCGTTCTGAAAGCCATTGGAAATACAGAAAAATCGAACATGAAAATGGGTTAAAATTTGGACCCTCTTTTATAACAAATATTTGAATGAAGAATATAAGAGAATTTAACCACAAACTCATAGAGGTATCCCACGTCAAAATCGGACTAAAATAACTCAAGTTATGGAATCTAGAGGTGCAGTTTGTGGTCCCATTCCGAAACCCATTGGAAATACGGAAAAATCGAACATGAAAATGGGTTAAAATTTAAACCCTCGTTTAGAAGTAATATTTTAATGTTGAACATTAGAGAATTTCTTCACAAACTCATAGAGGTATCCCACTTCAAAATCGGACAAAAGTAACTCAAGTTATGGAATCTAGAATTGCAGTTTTGGGGTCGCGTTCTGAAAGCCATTGGAAATACGGGAAATTCGAAAATGAAAATGGGTTAAAAATTGGACCCCCGCTTAAAAGTAATATTTGAATCTATAATATTAGAGAATTTAACCCTAAACCCATAGAGGTATACCATTTCAAAATTGGTTTACAATAACTCATGTTATGGAATTATGAAGTGCAGACTTGTGTTCCTATTTCGAAAGTCATCGGAAGTAAGGAAAAAACTAAAATGAAAATTGGTTAAAAATTTGACACTCGTTTAATCGATATTTAAATATTAACAATTCACAAACTTTTGTCTCTGCTATAAAATAAAGATAGATTACCATTAACAAAGCGAAGTCAACTTTCTAAGCCCGCTGCTGGCGAACATCTTACACCATAAATTAACCGAAAAAAGAACGTTACAAATAATTTGTCATGCCGCCAAGAAACACTTCCCGCTGCCGCCATCCGAAAGACACCAAGACACGAACTGTCTCCCGACTCTACCTGCATTTGAAAAATGATCAAAAAGCGAAAATGCCGAAAACGAAACTGAACCCCGGCCCAAAGCCCCCAACCAACCAAGTCAAATAGGCCATGGAGCAGGGAGGAGGGGGGATGGGAGCTTGGCATTGCCATTTTCGGGTCGCAAATCCCTTCAACTTTTGTTTGATGTCCCTTAACTGTGTCCCCAGTCCTCCAATCCCATCGGATCCCAGGATGCGGGCCTTCAAGTGGCGGAGCTGCAGAGCGGCTGAGCGGTCTCCTTGAACCGCTCTCCTCAACTTGTTCCAAATGTCCGAAACTGTCCAAAATGTCTGTTCAAACTGTCCGTGGCGCAACTTTTATGGCCAGGCGATGGCAGCGGCAGAGTTGATTGCACTCCTTGCTAAAAACCAAAGTGAGCGCAAACGAGATGGGTCACTTTGGTCGAGGAAATCGACCTAAGGATACCTAATATCTCCAAGGATTCGCCGCTTAAAAAAGAGGGGTTAACTGTTTTCCTTGCACTTTAAAGTTTTAATACCTTTATAAATAATGTTCCAGTTCTAGAAGGGTATTTTAATAATTTTGACATTCTGATTGTTAATATAAGAGTGCTATGGATGGATAAATGTATAGTAGATTTAGGTGGCTTTTGTAGAATCTATATAGTAAAATTTTTTCTCAGAACTTCCATATACCCCTTTTCAACCCCAGCAAGGACAGGGTATCATAAAACTCAACGAGATCCCTGACTCGAGTTGACACAAAGTTCTGCTGATGCAGATGATGATGGCGATGGTTCTGAGCCGGGGACATGAGTAATTAACACCCACGTGATAGTGGAGAGTGGAATCGGGAGTCAGGAGCCCGGCCCACTGGCAGCCACTTGACACTAAGCCAAGTCGGTGGCACAAGTGGGTGTGGGAGGTGTGAAAAGGTCTTTCCGAGTGCCCCTGCCTCGGAGCCATTTACATGCTACTTTGTTGCCCCCAAGTGGAGATGATGTTTGATCAGCCCTAGGGATGGCAGCCTAAAAGCAGCAATTAGGATGAGCCTAAAATTTTCTTCATTTTAAGGAACATTGAAAAAAAATGGGTAACGATCATGAAGAAAATAAGGGTTTCGTTGCAAGAACAAAACCTACATATCTGTTATTTAATAACGAAATACTTGTTTTAAAAAATATTTTTTAAAACATTATTATCATATATTATTCTGTGTGAAATCCCAATCAATCCTTTGCTTACGAGGCAAATAAATCTCTAAAGGATAATTAACCAATGGTCATTAAAATTCAATTAGCCAATTTCATATTTTACTCCTCACTTAATTGAATTCTTTTTTAATGCCCTTTTACGATATTTCCCCAATTTTTCGGTGGCACGTTCCCATCGCCAACTGGGTCGTCAAGTGCCTCTGGAACCGACCAAATCGCAGGGCACCGCGCCGAAAGGAGCTCCTCACCGCCCGTCAAGTGTGTGGTCTCGGGTCTTTGGCTTTGGCTTTGAGTTTGGGTCCCTGTCTCTCGGATCTGGGGTCTGGAATCTGGGATCTGGGATGCACTGCAGTGCGACAGTCGCTGATACGCACACTTCACATTGAATTTCCATTTGCTGCCGGCTGACCGGCCAAAGTGGCCAGGCTACGGCTACTTGGAGCTGGATCCGCAGAGAGACCATGGCCATGGCTGCGTTGATTTCCATCGATTTTCTAGACACTTTGATTGTTTTATTGTTGCATTAAGTGCTCGAAGGCCCTGTCCATGGCGTCCATGGGCGACCAACCACAAAAATGCAATTGACACTTTGGTGTGAAGTGCTTAGCCCGGCTCGTAGCTCGTTTTCTGATTTTCTGTTGCTGTTGCTGTTCCTTTTTTTTCTGGTTGCTGCGGGCCCTCCGCCTGATTTCTGTTTAATAGATACATTTGCATCCCAGAGATGCGTCTTTGCCCCTGTGGCCATTATGATGGGGCTCTCTGGCGTTTCGGTCCGTTCGGGCATTTTTCTAGCTGGCTGCCTGCCTCCGCCTGAGTGGAAAATTGTTTTTGGTTAATTCCTTAGTTCTACAAAGGGGGCTTCTAAAAGGGGGGCTACGAGATGTCTGGCGTGTTTGCGGTGGGGCAGCCAGTCGGTATGCTGTGGGTAATGATACTTGGCCGGGATGCTGCTCACAAAAGGCCTTAATCGATTAGCGGATGGCAAGGATTGAATATTTGTGGGGATTATATGGGGGCTTTAATGGGTTTTTTATTGGGAAAACAGCTCAGTAAAAAAAGCATAAATGTTAAAAGGGATTCAAATTAATTTCTCGTCAGGTATTGTAACTACTGCTAGTTTTATATTTTTTAATTACAAATAATAGAAATGCTACTGGCTTAAAGGACATTAAAATATTCAAGTTTCATTTATCAGTGCATTAAATAAAATGTAAATCAATGGGGTTACCCCAAAATATTACAGAGATCTCTTGTTTATATATACCATATGGATTTACCTTTTCAGCAAGAGAACTTTCAAACATGAATCCCTTAAATTCCCTGGCTGTGAAGCCCTCTTAACCTGCTTAACCTGCTTAACCCACTTAACCAAACCAACCGCCATTCCGAGGAGGACCCAGTTCACAGATGGGCCAGGGCACTCATGCACAATTCTGGCTCTGACAACAGCAGCGTTGACAATTCTGGGCCCCAAAAGGGGGTCAAAGTTGAATCGGAGGTGGGTGGGCAATGGCAACCACTTTGCACCAAACCAGTCACCTCGCGCCAGCGACTGACTTCTGTTCCACATATCTGCGCCCTTGTATAAATACACTCCCGGCTATAACTGTCAATGTCAATAGGTTGCCTCTGCCTCTGACCCCTCGACCCTGCCACGCCCCCACAGCCCCACAGCCCATTATCCTGGTGTCCTGGGGACGACTGCCAACGCAGGATGTGACAACAGCAACAACAACAACAGCACAAACAACTGCACCAGCGAGAGCGGCGAGTAAATATCGTTTGCAATCGAAACCATCGAAGCCAAATGCCTCTAGGCATTCACACTCAAACAAACACGAATTTCCCCAAATGCAGAATGATATTTGTTAAATTTGAAACAAAAATTCAATAAAATAACTATACTTTGTTTTATATAATGAGCTTTTGATGACTTCATTACTTGTTTGAAAAACTAAAAGATACTGGGTAGTATTATTATTAGTAGAAGTGGTTAGGAGGGGGGTTTTAAAAAATAAATGGTTTCAAATATTTTATATACCACACTTTCATTCATTTTGAAGCCGAGTGGTGGAAGTTTTATTCCAAACACTTTTTAACACTTGTTCCTAAACAACTGGGGGAGTAAAAAAAAACAGACATCCCTATGTCTATCCAAATCTATATAAAATGTCTTAAAAAGTACTTTTTAAGAGGTCCTATTCGTTAAAAAATATATTTTTCCAAGTGCAATCTCAGTTATGACAGTTCGCAGTAAGAGGACTCGCTGCATATGCCTCGCTGTCCTTTTCAACGCTGCGGTTTAAACCGATTTTGCTGATTTTCAGTTTGCACAACACACCCGAAAAGGCCCAGAAAGCCAAAGACCTGGCTCTGATTCTTCTGGCCCGTGGCTCGTGAGTTGGATAATTGCCAAAAGATTTGCCCCGCCGACTCATGAATAATTTCGCATGCGTATTATTTTTATTATTAACGCCCAGTCTGTGGCTGCAGGAATCGGGTCCAGGACTTCAAACCACAGACCGAATTTCAGTTTTTTTCCGAGTTTTTGCGGTTAAGAATACCATATGGAAATCGCCGATAATTGGGTGAGAAGGCGAGGGCATTGATTTTATATTGTTTTGCGGTTCCAGAATGAGTCTGTTATTGCCGATCTCGAGTCAAGTTTATACAAGAGCAAAACCATCAACAAATAAGAAATATTAAGTTCTATATAGAAACCCTTACAAAAAGGGAGTTTTCTTTTAAGCCGCAATAAAAAATTTTAATGGTATTTGAGTCTTTCTTCTTTTCCTCTGTTATCCATTAGAGTTACAACATGTTAAGGCATTTTTCCGCACATTAACACCTGAGACTTTTATCGCCCCTTGAACCTTCTCTGTCTCACCAACTTCACACAACTTAAATTAACAAAATTTAACGCATCGCAATTTTTAGCGGCTCTTCCGCAGCCTACTCCTTTTTTGTAATTTTTTTTACCCGTCATCGTGGGCTGATGAAAAAGGGGCGGTGCTGTCTCGGGGGTAAATAGTAGGAGTCGCGGAAAGCTGGCAAGGCAAAAAAATCCCAAACCAAGCTGAAAATTGCTTAATCCTGCTGACAAGACGGACTAGCACTAAAAAAGGGAATTAAATGGCCAGAGGTAGGGCCGAAAGGGCTGGAGGGTCCCCCAGGTCCAGACGTTCTTTATGAATGTTTGAGAAAAGCCGCCGAAACAGAAAAGAAAGCACTCGGAAAAATTTTTCCAGGTAGGATATAATTCAATTTTATTTATTAGTATTACAATTTCAAATATTATTTTAGGAGTAATAATCAAGGGAATTATAATAATTTATTAAATTGGACTTCCCTTTGATTCTGATTCATGGGAACCCTTAAAATTGACAGTACTAAAATTAGAGAAGTAGTTCTTGACATACATGTCGACCAAGTTTTCTTATAAATAAATTGTCTTTATTGACCAGTATTTCCAAGTTTTTCTGCTAAAAATGACAAATAAAAACCTGTCTTTTGTATTAATAATAATTGCCCTAATACATTTTACCACTTTTGCTAAATTGACCAATGATACTTTATGTGTAGACTGCAGGCCGGAAAGCGAGGATCACTGTACAATTGAAAGCGAAACAGGATATAGTTGCAAGCATTGGACGAAGAAAAGTGAGAGTAAGATATCCTCTATTCTTGATATTTTTCAAGAAGAAAAGACTACTACAAGGCCAACGAAAAGTCCAACCCCAAGGCCCAAGGTAACCACTGATTTGGACGTCTGCCTTCCACCAGACTTGAATTTTACAGGTAATGATAATAGTCATTTTCTAAGGTTCTCACTATATAATAAATTTGATTTAAAAAATATTTCAGAAAATGGCTTTAAAGTATGCTGCGTTTGGTCACCTGCTCTTGGATGTCAGGTGCTAATAAGTTCAAACTACACAAGCAGATATTGCCTTCAGTGCAGACATGGCGTAGGAGATGGTCTAGTACCGTGTCCTTGCGAAGAACTTAGTTCAGCCAAAGGCTATCGAAGAACTTTAGATGCCGCAATCGCGACATATGCAGTACTTTTGACGATCTACAGATGATGGGATGTATTCCAAACCTAGAAACGTGTATCCTTTCTGCAAACGATTCTATCTTAATCAAGTAAAACTACATTTTCAAGAAGATCAGCAAGATCATAGTATTGGCATTAGATGTTTAAAATATGTCGGTCTAATAATGAATCAAAGCAGATATTTTCGGGGCCAATGCTTCGTATTATAAGTACTCTTCCTAGCTTACTTTATATTATCCTTGGTCTTTACATATTTCTTTATTTTTTCTGCTGACAGAAGGCGTTGCTGTGCATAATTATGCAAGCGGGGAATGGGTGAAAGGAGGAGGGTCTCACTTTCGGGGTAATAAAGCAATGAATCACTAGCTCGCAGACAACTGGACCTTCAGTGGGTTCCGCCGCTCCCCTTCATGTATATATATACCTCTTCGTTCAGGGCCCATCCTGCCATCCTGGGCCTTGAGTTCCGAGTGGAGAAAATGTTGACGCATCGTAACATAGGTTATTTGTGGCCTTGAGCAACAAATGCGGTAATTGAGTTTCGTGTTTTATGATTATAGTTTGCCAGCTTTATTAGCTGGTCGCATAAGGGGTTCGCTTTCAATAGAAATGTTTTCGCCTCGGAAATAGTGCTTTAAGGCTTGCACTGATCGTATAATTAGAATGATGAGGCAATGGCCCTAAAAATCCTTAAGCTTTTCACTGTGTAATTGAATAGTTTTTGGACCTGCGACTGCTGACCGTAAATCATTCGGTTGAAAGATACTTTTGCATAGGTCCTTAAAAGGGTTTATTGTCTTTATTTTTACGGCTGGGTTACGGCCAAGTGGTTTTAGAGTCCTTAAGCTATGTTATTTATTGAATGCAGGGCTTGGACGTTATTGGTTAGGCAAAATAGAAGGTCAATAAAATGGTTACCTCAAATTACATTACCATTCAACCTTTTTTTGATGGAAAAATTAAAAACTAAAAATCAGCCTTAAAAGAATTTTTACTTTCCGCGTTATAAACGAGTTCAGAAAAGCGTGCAGATGAGGGTAAGGAACTTATACACCTTTCTATTTTCATACACTTTAGGTCTTTCAAAATAAATCAGCCAAACAGTCCATAACCAAGACTCCAGACCAAAGGTAATTATTAGCATTTCGCACCATGACCAATTCTCCTTTTTGCGGAGACATCATGACTTCATTGCCATTGTTTTATCGGCCTGCGAAATCGGTTTGGTTGGAAAAGTCACATGAGCGCGACCACATCATAAATGTCAAGCCGGCGAGAATTATGACACACACAGGGAATTGGATGGGAGAACCTCTTCGGTGGAGAACCCAGGGGGAGAAACTTGCCCATGGGTTTCCCTGCGCCTTATGAAGTCGTAGAGAAACTGGAGGGATCGGGGTCGCCTCATATCTGAACTCGAGATTTCGTGGTCCGTGACCATTTGGAAATGTGATAATTGCAGGCAGCCCAGGCTGCACAGCAAGCTGTCAGGCTTTCAAAGAACACCTAAATAAATTCGTGGTATATTTATTTCTGGATTGATACATTTTATTATAAAATATGTACAAGTTATAATTTTTAGTGAATCCCTTTAAGAAAGTTAAAAATATTGAAAATCCTTGAGGTATACAATTAAATAACATATGGATTCATAAACATACAATGTTTATTTAACGAATATTTACTTTTAAAATATTTTATGTTATGTATGTTATGAATCAATATCCAGAAACTCCCAAAAACAATAAGTTTCTTTATTTTTTACCAGAAATTGAGGGCACTTCGTTTTTCGAGTGCGGCAGAAAGGAGCTGTAATGAGGCTCGAGGTGGGCTGGGGCTCGCTGGGTTCTCTATATGTACCTTGCTGTTTTCAGCTTTCTGACACAAAAGTGCAGCTGGGCTTGGCCAGGCTCCTGCGAGTTCTGCTTTTTGGGGCTACACCTCCAACGACTTCTTTCGCCCCTTATCTCCGGCAGCTACTGTTGCACATTTCGCATTTAATGTGACAATGTCACTTTGTTTGTGCCCCGGCTATCTGACTGTTAATTTCCAAGACTCCGGCAAGTTCACACTCTTAATTGGATTTGAAAGTGCAGCAGGCGCAGTTGACACCTTCTTTCTCCCGGCACCTCCTTTCTCACCTGAACCGCACTTCACTGAACTGAACTGAACTGAGCCTCACCTGACAGCTGATTAGGCTTCTGCGAATGGGGTTAACCCCATAAGGCGTAAAAAAGTCGGAATCTTTTCGGTGGATCCGTTAATGAGCTTAGCCCAACTAAATGATAATGCTTGGGAACGGAGTTTGGGAGATGTACTAACGGTGGTAAATCCGATAGAGTCTTTGTTGCAACTATCAAAACAAGAGAAAATTAAAAAATACGTGAGGAAAAAGATTTTTCTATTAAATGCTACCCAAATTTAATAAATATTTTGAGGTTTAATATTTTTGAAAAAAATACAATGCCCTGTATATGGTTTTAACTTTTTCCTTTTCCCCTCGTTAATTTATAATACGAAAATCTGTGGTGCTAAGCCAACCAAAACAGGTAAAATAAGCTGTCAATTGCCATTTGAAAAATGTTTGTCAAAACCACAAAACGCTAAAAAGCTTCAACCACAAAATGCAACTAAATTTCTAATGAATTCGATGTGATTGCTGTTAAATGGCGCTTAATTTGGCAGCTGATGGCCAGACCTAATGGGGTTAAAGGTGCTACTCTATAAATATACAAAAAATTAAATGATGGGCAGCTGAAAGTCACAAAAGCAAAGGATGATTGACCGAATGAATGGGATGATTGAGTGAAACGAGAACTGCAGTTCCTTACTCTGTAAATATGAACCCAATTCCCTGCCCTGACAATTCACTTCGTTCATTTTTCCATTTATCATCGCAGACCCATACATACTATATATGTATTTATTTGTGAGTGGCAAAAGAAAAGCGAAAAATCGAACAAGTACTGGGTCAACATTAAGTTGCACTTTTAAGGCTGGGCAAAGGAAAAAGCAAACTGAAAATCGAAGCAAATAAAACAGCAAAGTGAAAAGATAAATCCTCGCCGGGCGGGAAAACAAATCGAATGAATGAACACAATATTGCAGACTAAACAGAAGTTTACATTGGATTCGATTTCCATTTGGATTTGGATTCGGATTCGGTTTCCCCCAATTGCATTCAAACACTTTTCGCATTGGCAACAAAACAATTGAATAAGCCACAAAACCGCACTGCAATAAAATTAGCTACAAAATCTAATCAAAGGACCCCGAGGCGCCAAAGACAACAACAGCAACATCAACATCAACAAATAGGACAGCGTGTAATTACATCAGGAAAACTGCACGGAGCCAACAAAAGAAACAACATCCAATTGAACCGAGCTGCAGCGAAAATCGAAATTGAAAATTAATTTCAAATTAATTTCAAATTCACAAAAGCGATAAATTTTGCACAACATTCGTGACAAACACACATACAAAATGTGGAGAATTGGGAGGGGTCAAATTGGTTTGGTGGTTCAGGCGGGCGGGAAATGGTTGGAACTTCCTGGGTGTTCGACTTGCAAATGTCGAAAATACTTGTACCCGAATAAACAGACAAGACAGTCAGTCGCAAACAGCTGGTGAATAATTGGAAAACCTGAAATGTCTGAGGTCAGAGGTATACTCTTTCTATTAAAATAATATTTAAACTTGATTAAATATTTTATTCTCCATATATAATAAAATGTATGTTGACAATAGAAAATGTATCACAGGTTTTTACATCTTTAAAGTCAGAATATAATAATAACATATTTGCAATATATGTATAATATATATAATGCAACACTGATTTCAAAGGCTAAGAATAACTAAAGATATCTTATGCAATTTTTCTCCTTTAACAGATTTTTCTAATATTTGTAAACTAGTTGAGGAACTCGAATTTCCCGTAAAGTGATATACACTCTGGACAAATAGTGTCACCACCACAGCTGCTGTTGGCCAATTTCATGAATGTTCATAAGCCAAAAGCTGTCGATTAGCCAAGGGGTTGAGGGCCGAAAAGCAATTTTGTTGGAGATATTGTGCTGAGGTAAATGTCAGTCAGTCAGTCAATCAGATTCAGATTCAGACCAAGCTCTGACTCAAAATTCAAGCCAATTCCCAACCGCTGAATTCATTGTAAGCCTACCACACGGATTTAAGGAGTATAAATATAGGGAGTTCCTAGGATTGTACTTATTTCGGGAAACCCAATTATTTACAACCTCGATAGGAGCCTTGGCCATATGGTCGTCATAAACGTGGACAAACCGCTAACAGATAAGGTTGAAACCCCATCGATAGTTCGAACGGTCTTATCAATGCAATTGTCTGGGAATTAACGATCCACGGTCACAACAACTATTCCACACACACACAAAATAATTATGAAACCCATAGCGAGGCAAAAAAAAACAATATCTTTTTATGACGTCCAACGAAATTCCAGAAAATTCATTCAAGGTACAAATAATACAACACAATCGTAATAATAAAACCAAAAAAAAAAACGTTGCATATTTCCGCGCAGCTTTAATTGCAAATTTGCGCGGCCACATAAAATAATGACAGAGCCCTGTGACTGAAAAAATAATAATATTTTGTAAACGGGCAAAGAGAAATCCGAAACACCGAAAATAGGCATGGAAAAAAGAGCTTATTTGTTAAGTTTCAACAGGAGGCAAGTAAAAATAATACCAAAAGCAATGGAGTTGTGCAGAGGATTGGTATATGCCAAAAATAAAACCTGATTGCGATACCATGGGATGGTGGTTATAATATTTTTCTGGCAATTAAGAGGTGCAGTAAAATAATAGCAGTTAAAGAACTCAATATGTGAAAATTTTTCTGTTTTATTGAATTTTTACGAATAATGAAACCATTTATGTATGTTATATTTAATACTACACTTATTATTTAAATTAATGAAAAATAAATTAATTTTCTAGGCCATTCAAAAGGTTCGTTTACTGAGATTATCACCTACCCTTTTATAAGGCTGTATTGCTTATAACAATATTATATCTTCGTCTCCACTGTCCCTGGCATATGCAAATGTGATGCGGCTTGTCCAGGCAAATTTCATTATTATTTCACACTCCGAAAACAGAGACCTGAGCCCGCAATCTCCGATCTCCCAGCCACCCATCGCCACCCAGAAAACGCATTTTGTTATGTAAATATTTTGGCGCGTGCTCGGAGATCAGAGAAACTATGTGGGATGACAGGAAGTGGTGCCAATATTTGCCTGTTTTTTGTTTAATTAAAACATTTCCCCAATATTTTTCACAGGCTGCATCCGGATGACCAATCTTTTCCAGCCTTACTACGCTTGAATTTTTCCCATAAATGAAATGCAAATTTTTCTTTATATAGGCGAGCGGGCCAAATCCAATGCACATGAAATATTTAAGCCCAACAATTATGCCACGGCGAAATGGCCATAGGTGCTATAAAATATTCGTTTTATTAACTTTCAGAGATTTATTTCGGTTCTGTGGGCTTTGTCTATTGCCGTAGGTCTTGTTTTGTTTATCATTGAAATTAACAATTGTTTTTTACGTTCTTAAGTGTTTATTATTCAAAAATCTAAGATACATTAATTTAATTAGGACTTGAAAAATATTGGACAAATAAATGTTTACTTGGTGGTCTAGAAAATTACAAAAGGAAATTAATAGATTTTATACTGCCCAACTTAGCAAACAAATTAGAAAGGTCACATCCTACCTTCTCCATCACTATTAACTTTAATCTAATTAAGCCCCATGAAGTAACAAATTGAAAGATAAACTCAATTTACATGGCATAATCTCCTCAATAAAAACAATACCCAAAAACCAACATTATTTCCACACATGGAGGGCTGCCATTAAACGCCCCCGTACAGAAAATAAAAACCGAAACCGACCAAACAAAACTCGGCCATAAAGTCCATTAGTGGCCGTTTTGCATACGCAATGGCCAACAGGGGGCGGTGGAGTTGGGCGAATGGGGGCGTGGCCGGAGGCCAGAGGAAGCTAAAATTGTGGTCAATGTGACAAGTTACCAGAGGGTCCAGAGTTTCCAGCCAGACCACCAGAGCGCTGGTTGCTGTAAAACTCATTTGGTGGCTGATAATTGCGTGCGTCGTCGGTTTTTGACCAACTCACTGGGAGGCTGTCAAAAAATCAACTAAGTAAACAGCGAGGAAAGGGTTAAAGGGCGAAAAGCCCTAAATCCGGTGCAACTCATCTACAAACTTTGGCCACTGCAACTGCCGAAATTGCTAGCTATAAACTGTTTGCAAAAACTTGGGGAAGGAATGGAATTAAATTGTCAAGAAGAAGTTTGTGGAAGTACGGATCATAAAAAAATATAAGAAAATATATCAAAATTTCCTAGCTTAAAATTGCTAACCATAAAATGTTTGCAAACAATTTGGGGAAGAAGTTTATATTTATTTAGAACTTAATTGTCAAGAAACAGTTTGTAAAATGTCGTATATTCAATAAACAAAATAGAATATTTTAAAATAAAAAATAGAATAAATATGTCATTTAATCATCTTTGAAGCGTAACCTATAAAAGTTTAAAGGCTTTAAATTATATTAATATTATTAATATTAATAGTAAATTGCAGTATCGATTAAGCTGAGATCTAATTCAAATGTCTTTATAAAACCAATCACCTCAATCTTGATAAAATAAATAAGATGCATGGAGTCCTAACTCACCTGATTCATGTTCTTTGTCGAGCGGCAACGTAGTCACCTCCTCCATGGGACTAACATCCTTTAGTCCTTCGGCCGGCGAATGCACCCCATCGTCATCCGCTCCATCTTCATCATTGTCGTCGTCGTCGGTCTGCTGATTGCTGATGATGGGCATGCCATTGACGACCTCGATGACACTTTGCACGGAGTCCATCGATGAGGTGGCAGATACCAAAATTGGCGTTGTTATGGGCGTGGTCACCGACGAGGATGACGACCCGCTGAGCAGGTCATTTGGCTCCTGGTGCGAATCCTTTGCAGCAGCCCGTTCCCGTGCCCCATCATCGGGCAACTGGTGGCTCTCGAATTGCAGCTCATCCGGTGGCATCTCGACCACGGGACTCGTTTCCGCGGTCACTTGTTTGGCATTGGGCGCCACATTTGGCAGGTCCACGCTGGCCAGGTTGATAATTGGCTGGGGCTTCTCCGCCTCGTCCCGCTGCTCCACACCCACAATTATCCGTTCCAGGGGTTTGGGAGGTGCCTGGGAGGTCTCCAAACTGCCGCGTCTTTGGGTGGGCTTGGGCTTGCCACCGGATCCTGCCACCTCACTCCTTTTACTGGGCACTGGTGGAGGAGCTGTCTTCGGTTTGGTCAGAGTAGCTGGAACTTTGGGTTTGTTCGTCGGCACTGGGGGCTTGGGTTTGGGTTTGGGCAGGGGCGTAGGAGCCTTCTTGACCTTCTCCTTGGGTAGGATTATATGCTTGTGGAGAACATAACCCAAGTCGCCTTCTATGGGAGGTGATACAATCTCTACTTTTGTAGTTGTCACAGCAGGAAGTTCGCTTTCCTTCTGGGAAACTATAACTTCTTCTTTTTTGGAGACTGTGACTTCCTTTGTCGACTCCTTGTGACTCGTGGTCCCTGTGACTTGGGCACTTTCTTCAATCACTTTCACTTCTTTGTGCACCACTTTGACAGCCTCTTTCTTAATAATTTGTTCTTTATTTTTTACTTCTTCTTTGATTTCATTTTGCAGGAATTCTTTTACTTCCTGATGAGAGACCTTGACCTCTTCCTTAACTTCCTCTTGAGACACCTGAACATTCTCTTTGATTTCCTCTTTGACAACTTTGATTTGTTCTTTGATTTCTTCATGGAGGACTTTAACCTCCTCTTTGACTTGCTGATTAGGGGTTTTAATCTCTTCTAGGATTTGGATATCCTCCTTTTGGACTTCCTCAATGACTGCGGGCTTATCATTATTCTCCACCTGCTCGAAGGCACTTAGATCGAAGCCCTGATCATCGTCGGCCAATTCCAGTTTGTAGAGCTTCTCAGCCTCTTTCTTCACTTTCTGGTAGCTTTCGATCAGTTTTTGGGCCTCCTGCTCCAGACGTCGCTCCTCATCGGTTTTCTTGAGAAGCTTGGCGCCCTTTTTGCCAGCAACTTCCTTGCTCTGTTCCAGTTTCTTGGTGACCTGCTTTTCGCCATCGTTGGTGACCGTAAGGGTTTCGCTGAGCTCTCGTTCGAAAGTGGGTAGGTCACCATTCTCCTCCTGGGAACCCCCAGTTCCAGCTCCGTTAAGAACCTGTTGGGCCTCGAGATAGGACTCCTTCTCGCTCGTCTCACACTCCGTGTAGATGGTGAGTCCCTCGCTCTCGCCCAGCTGCTTTCCCCGCTCGGATAGGGTCAGAGTACCCCTCTCGATACTCTGGTTATCCTGAGGACACTCCAACCTCTCCCTCAGACTCGATTCCTGGGTGATCGTGGCGGTCAACGGCTGCTCCTGCATCTCCTGCTCGTCGCCAAGGTCGAGCAGGTTGTCGTTGCTGCTGATCTTCTTGAACCGGGCACTGCTCGATTTCGAATTGGCACTGGTCACCAGCTGTTCCTCGCCGGTCAAGGCATCCCTGGTCCTCGATTCGCTGAGGGTCTTCTGCTCACTGAGCACACGTCGTTCTTCATGGATGGTGGTAATGGGTTCCGAGAATACCTCCTCCCTTTCCTCATAGGGTTGCAGCTTGAAGGCAATATCTGGGCTGAGGGTGGATGAACTAATGGAGGAAGTGGAACTGGAACTGGAGCTGGAACTTGTCTTGGTGGTGGTCACTCGAGTGGTGGTGGTGGTCTTCTTCTGACTTCTCCCAGAACTGATCTCCTGGGTCTGGTTCGTAGTGCTCTCGCTGCGACCATCCACCTTCGTTTCACTTGCGTCATGGTCAGCAATCTTATCGTCAGTCAGCTGGGTCACCAGTCCACCGGCATTTGTTTCCATTTTCGGCAACTTCTTCGACTCCTCCGATTTGACAAGGTTTCTGTATAACACAAGAAAAGAAACCCCAGTAATTACAATTAGGCTCGTTATCAGTGGGTTAGATATGCTAATTGTCTTGTTCCCCCATCACACCTGCTAAACAAAACGTCAATAGAGACAGGTTCGATCAGTTCCGAACCTTCGCCCGACGTTACCAAAATCACACTGATTCCAATTTTCGTACTGCCGTTGCACCTTATCGGCTGGTTGGAGCCCCCTTTATCAGTGTGTTAGTAAACACACCGGCATTTTGTCTTATCAGTCGTTTGTTTTTTATTTGCTCCGTTTTCTTTTTTCTTTTTTTTAGGGGGTAACCTCCCAACCCTTTTGCCCCTGATGACTGCTTTCGCCTTTCGCTTTGTGCTGAATTTTTGCAACAATATCTTGCTGATCAAAATTTTGGAAGTATTCCTCCCTATTTGTACAATAACTAGAAGTTAGATAACCTAAGATATGAATGGCATTGCTCCCTAAAAGAAAGAACAACTTTAAATACCCTCTAAGGTTGTAGATTTCGCTTTAAAATTCGCGACTGCTATGCGTAAGCACTATATTTTTGTTTTACTAGACCGTGGTATTTGCTAAATATCTAAGCTATTCTGTAAAACTGACTGATTAGAACCACTATACCGCTTAAAGTTGATATGGCGTTTTTCTGCCTTTAGTTAAACAAACTATAGAACAAGTTTTCATATTTCATTGAAGTTATAATCTAAATTGTTCTACAACAAAACCTTAAAATTGAAATGCTCACTTTTCCTTGCCTTTTCTCTGGTTCTTCAAATGCTTTACAGACACTCTTCAGCCTAATCTTATCCCCCGACTGACAAACCCAATTACTCACCCGTTGGTCAGGGATTGCGGTTCCAGTGAGGAGAACTCCTCCTCGACCTCGCCGATGGTGGGCAGCATGTTCGAGTGCCAGAACATGTTGAAGTAGGCCTCCGAGGGACCGGGGCCATTTATCAGCTCCGGAGGTCCCAGCTTCTCGCCATCCTCGCATACGTACTCCCTGTTGGCGGCATCCACATCGTCCTCGTCCTCCTCCCCGCTGCTGGAACTGGAATAGCAGGTGGTGGTATTGTTATCATCGGCGATCTTCATGCACTTCCCGACGACCAGCGGAGGAGGAGATTCCCGGGAGAGATCGGCTGCCTCGGCAGCGGCGGCGGCCAAAAGAGCAGTGATACTGTTATGGGTCTGCAGGGGATCACCATCTCTATCTTCAGCCTTATCCTTATCCTTATCCTTGTTCTCCTGACTGTGCACTAGGTCAAAAAGGCTGGGCAGTTTGTCTTCGTCCTGGGTTTTGCTCTCGTAAGTCTGAATCTTGAAGCGTATCTCCCGATTGCTAGTCGGGGATGGGGTTCCCACTGGAGTTGATCTGGGTGTGGGTGGGCTCTGCTTGAAGGTCTGCATGCTAGGTTTGGGGATCTGCTGAGGTGGTGTTGTGGGCAGAGCCTGTAGCTTGGGTATTTGGGTTTTCTGCAGCGATTGAACTCGCTCTGGTGGCTTGGGCTTGGGTCCCTTGGGAGATCTTCCACTAGTACTTCCGCTGCTATTACTTCCAATCGAACTAATGCTCTCCAGGGAGTTGGAACTCTTGGAGTTACCATTTAGAAGTACAGGTATAAAGGTCCTTTCGGGAGCCTCGGCGGAATTGGCCCTCTGCAAAGGCGGTCGGGGACTAGCCTCCTTGGATTTACTCCTGTACAAGTTTAACTTCAGATCCGTTTCGGATTTCTGCTTTTGCAAAAGCCTTGGGATATTTGAACTGGGGGATGACGATCCATTCAATGAGGGTGATACTGGCTTGGGCACTGGTTTTGCGGGGGTGCTGACTATGGGTATACGAGATTTTCCCTGCGGCGACTGCTGTTTCGAGGGCTGCAAAGGCAGCTTGATCTCACTTTCTGTTTTGGCCCTCGAGAACTTGGCTTTGGGTATTTTGGTAGCACTTATAGGTGACTCCTTCAGTGACTCATTTGTGGACGTCTTGGGCGAGTCTAGCTTTTCATTAGTGGGCGTTTTGGGCTCCTCCATGAAGGGAACTCGCGGTGGTGATACCTCAATGGGGAGTTTACTGGGTGCAGGAATCTTTCGTGGCATAGGTATGATGGATCGCTTCTTCGGCTCCACGGTGGCCAGTTGGACTCGTGGCTTTGGTGTGGGCGTCGTTTCCGGACTCCTGAGCACCACATTTTCATAAACATTGACCTTCTCCGTCTTGAACTCCACATTCTCGTAGTTGTTGCCTGGAATCAGCAACTTGGGATGACTTATTGGCTGCTCCAAGGGCAGAAACTCCTGCTCCAGAAGGGTGAAGGGTTGCAGAACCTTGGCCAACTCATGGCCATTGAGACTGCTGTCGGAGGAGTAGTTGGAGCTCATGGAAAACTTGTCGATGACGGTGGATATGGTACTGGCGGTGTCGTCCGACTCGGAGCCCGCCTTGATGGATTCGGTGAGTAGGTTCAGGTAGTACTCCGCATCGGGAGGCGGAGTCAGAGGCTTCTCCACTACCAGTTGTGCCTGATTCTCCTTGGAGTTCTGTCGCCTAACCAACTTCCTTGGTGGAACTGGTGGCGGTGGAGGTGGCTGTGCATTTAATGTTATGGAGAGCTGTTCCAGCTGCTGCTGTGGGTCCTCTTCGCTGGGTGGCTTCTGCCCATGACCATTGCGCACCACCAGCTGGATGGCCACATTATCTTTAAGACCACGAACACAATCTATTCTGGTCATTTCCCTCACATCCCTACCATCGATGCTGACGATTTCATCTCCCTCTCGGAGGTTTCCCCAACCGGTGGCCACTTTCGAGGCGGGACTGTCGGTGGCGCAGGATTGTATGTACAGTTTCTGGACAAGCTCTGTGCTTCGAGTGCCTCCCTGGAACTTCAATCCAAAACCGAGACGTTCCCCCGGCAATCTGAACACTGTGACATCCTCTATTTGCTCCTCCATCGCCGGAACTTTGGCGTTTACAACTTCCTCCTCCTGTCGTCGCTGCTGCAAGAGCTCCATCTCATTGATGGTCAGCACTGTAATGAACGAGGAGTCCTCCGCCACGGAGCTCTGCCGCTTGACTAGCTTCTTTAGACGATCCTCCGAGGAGGACGTGGGATCGTCCACTTCCACTACAGTGATGTAGTCTTCTTCCATGGTTGCTGTCTTCGCTGTCGTGCCATTCGCTTTTGGTGTAGAGGCCATTATGCCAGCTTTGAGTTAGAGCCTGAAGAGAAAATTGAAACCAGGATTATTGTTATTATTATTTCATTATTAAAATTTGTTATAAAGAACTTATGTAATTAAAAAAAAATTATTTTCCCATTTTCTTCAGAGAGGAAGTCAAAGAAAAGAGTCAAGCGTTAAGCCTATTGCATGCGTATTGTATCATCATATATAAGTTAAAAGACAAGAAATGGCTTAAAGGTATCTGAAAGATAGTGAGGAATGGTTCTTGATCAGGCTTAAGCCGAGATTTGGGTTGGTTTCTTTAATAGAGCTTTTCCAATAGATCGTTGTTAAATACATTGGTGTAAGTTAGGTTTCAAACCAAAAGTCAAGATTGCGGATTGATGTTAAAAATTCTACATTATGCTTTCCACTTTGTAGATAAGTCTGTAATATTAATGTAAGATCCACGTACTTTGTAAGACGCCGATAGATGTCGCACAAACTGTTAAGTGATAAGTGAATATAATCATACAAATTTCAAATTGTATTTCCAAGTTAATTAATAATTTAGATTTTAATGAAACAACTTTAATCAAAACCAAAGACGTTGGCGGTGTAAGGTCAGATACTAACGACTTTACTGACGGCTACATGTATTTTAAGGAGTATAACTTAAAATACTTTAAAAGAAAAAACTTTAAGCTGAATTTTAAAGTCCAATCTAGGCTCGCTGTCATATATCTTCCCGCTTCCTTTGCTAACTCATCTAACTAATGGTTGCTGGGGTTCCGGGTCCCCCGGAATCGTGATTTTTCTTTCGGCGCTTTTCTTTCGCTGCCATGTTCCACTGTCAACAGAGTTGGGAAAATTTTTATTTATGCACTTTGTAGCGCCAAAATTCTCCGGCGGCACCTGTCAGTCAACACTCGGGATAGCACAAACAGTTAGGCGGCTCCGGGGTCAAGGGAGCAAACAAAGGAGCGGAATCTGGGTGGAGGAACGCGTTCTGGATGGACGATGGACAGTGGCGGCTGACTGACTGGCAGCCGCTGACCATGGACATGCACACACAAAAAGAACCGATAGAAGAATATATCTCAAGATACAAAATATGGGTTAAAATTTAACCAAATAATTTTGTTTCATTTCAGAAACTTAAAAAATAAAATGGTATAATACATATTTTTATACGAATTTATTTTACTTATATAAAAATACTGTATTTAAACTTATTATTAAAAGATTTTAACTCATGAAACCTGTATGAAATATTCCACTTTTAACAATAAAAAATATATTAAAATATTTATTAAAAATGTTTAAAAAATTTCTATTAAAAATTTATCAAATTACAGGTTTCTAATTCTCCCTTAAATTTTTTCTTTAGTGCAGAGGCAAACAAAATGACCAAATGGGGCGCTGAGGAAAGTCGAGATGGGAGTGGAAAAATCGGGAACCGAGGGACTGCGATGGGATGGCAGACGAATGCCAGTCAAAGTCGCTGCTGACTGACACAGTTTGCCATTTTCGAGGAGGAAGCTGTTTGACCAGTAGATGAAGGACCGGGGAAACCGGAGCAACCGGGGGAATCCGGGGTATAACCGGGCAATTGGTAAGTGCTCGCTGTCTAATTGAAGTCAAGTGCGTTACTCTGAGCCACTTCTATCCAACGGATGCCCAATCAAATTCGTTTCGCACCAAATCCAAACCAACTTTGACATTATGCAGCACAAATTGTGTGCAATTTTCAGCTGAAAGAGGAATGCCAAAAGGAGGAGAAATATATATTTCACAGCTCAGAGCAGGGAAAAAAAAAGGCAGGCATACAAAAAAACTGGCTCAATGAGGGCTCCAAACCTCCGGCCCAAACTGTCTGCCACATCGTCTAAAGGTAACAATTTATATAATGAAACTGATTTCAAATTTGTGATGTTCGAAGACTCGGGGAACTGACTCGACTCGTTTGCCCAATTGCAAGCGCGGTCCAGTTCTCGTTCCTGTCCTGCTCCCGACATTGGTAATTACCGGGTACTGGCCAAAACAACAGTTATAGCCACATAAAAAATAAGTAAAAAACACACGATAAGTAAGGATGGGTGCAGAAAAAAGTCCGAAATAAATAAAAGCGACATAAGTTGAAAGCCTTCAGGGTGTAGAATGTAGTATGCCCTTGGGAAATGGCTAAGAAAATCAATTAAATTGGTTTGATTTAGCTTTTTAAATTTCCTAAAGTTTAATTTAGCAAGCATTGGCTTTTAATTGTGATTTGAAGATCTCTTATTATGCTTTATTGCAAAAGAAAAAATTAACTTCAATAAAAAAGCACTTTTATGTCATACTTACTAAGAATTTAATAGATTTGAATTATTTATTTCTTAAATAAGGAACATTTTCTTAGAGATTAGGATTTATTTTCAGACGAAACTCTTAAAATCGTAGCAGTTTTTGTAAAAATAAAACTTAGTTTAATAATAATCCCCAACTATTCCTCGAAAAGGGTATAAAACTTCAGTAATAACAACGGTAGCGGTAAAAATACAGTAAATTGAAACAAGTTTAAGAACTGAACCGACCAGTGTCGTGGTTATTGGTCACCTGTCCGCCGAGGAAGAGCTCCATCCAATACTTTTCGATTACTCTCCCCCAAAAAATGTACCCATTCGTGGACGAGGGGCTTTTTATGGGGAATGGGGAAGGAGTTTGCTACATGATTCGGCAACTTTCTTGCAACGGACCTCTGCAACTGGTAGAGAGAAAAACCCGTCGCTAAATCATCTGTTCGAAGCCAAAAAAAAAAAAATAAATATAAAACCCACCTGACTGCCTGACTTTGTGTGGGAGTCTGTGGTGCAAGATTTTTGCGGTGGCTTTGAAAATTGTTTGGTATTTTTTCCCCCCACCGTTTTGCAACACGTTGATTCCTTCTTTTTGTTTGATAAAAAGAAAGTTGACATAAATTGTTTCGTACTTCTCTTTCTTTTTGCACATTTGAGGTAGCCAATATCCCAAAAAAAAAACGTTTGCGGTTGCCTTTTTTAGTTGGTCGTGCACAGGAAGGAAATAAGCGCGGTTGAATCGAGTTTTTGGCAAGTTTGTTGTGGGATCTTTTGGTTTTCTTTTCATTTCTTTGGGTGTTGCATTTTGAAAGTTCGTGAAACAAGTTAATCGCCCCCGTCTTTGTCTTGATTTTATGGTAAGTTCAGATGCGGTTAGTTTCGAGTGACAAGGGAGTGATAAGTGGGTTGGCAGTTGATTAGGGGTTTTCGTTGGACTTATATAATGTTAGAGGAGATCGCTCTCGGACTTTGTTCGTAACAAATTTATATGGTTTTCGGCCTAATTTGGCATTGATGTAATATTTGAAAATTAAACATAATGGTTACAAAAAGTGAACGTTTATTCCACAATTAAAATATGTTGCAAAAGTTATATTTTAATTGAAAGTGTTAATACTTAAACTCAATGGGGTACTGGCAAAGCAACAAAGCTTAAAATATCATGCGATTTAGTAATACTGCATTACGCAAAAGTATATAAAGTAAGATCCGCTAAGATAAAAATTCAACTAAATATTTGCCTATAAGATCGCTATCTTATTTATTTATTTTAAATATAAAAGATGGTATTAGTTTCTCATAGTTTGTAAATAGATATAAACAGTTTTTCCAAAAGGCATAATGAAAATGTAATTGTTATCCCGAGATCTATTTAAATCAGTTTCCCGCATAAAGCTTAAATCTTAATTATCGCATTAAAGCCGGCACTAGAAATTTCTTATCGGCATGCCCCACGCAAGGCAATTGTTGTGATATTGCTACTTTCCCTGTCGGGTTCCCATATTAGGCATAATAACCTGAACTTAAAGGCACTTCCCATTTCCCCCTCATTCGATTTCATTAACAAATTTGCCCGCTGTGTTTGAAAAATATGCTTTAAATGCATTTAATTAAAAACATTTATGCAAATTGCAAGCGGTGGCCATTATAACAGCAACAAAAACTGAGTGCAACGACGAACAATGAAGGCAGTAAAGGCTTCCCCTTTTGCTCGGTTTTCAGCAGAGTTTCACACCATTTGCTATGCGACTGACCGCAGTTTCCCCGCCCCCTGAGTTTTCCCCTGTGGTTTTTCCCCCCAGATTTCCACCCCATCCCCCCTCCTGGCTACTCTTTCTTGCTCATTATCTTCGCTGGGGCAAATTATGGGAAACTAGCGCAACAGTTTTTTTTTTTACCCCCACCTTATCCCCTGGAAAAAAGTCAATGCTTATGCTAATTTCTTTTGCTGCGGAACTTCCTTTGTCCCCCATTTCCCTACCCCCCACTCCACCCCATTTCGAATGCATTTTAATTGCACTTTTTCCTGCTGCTCCGCAAGAAACTAATAACTGGCAATTTATTAAAATGTTTTGCGGTTTGCCAGCAAAGTGCCGCATTGATGTAGCGAAAACTCGTGTCTCGTACAATTTTGGACATTTGTTTTTGCCACATAAAATATACAAAAAACATATATGTGAAAACCAGCAGGGGAAACACTAACAAAAAGGCCAAGAAAATAAGCCAAGAAATGGATTTTTGCTATGCCAGCCAAATGCGTTAAGCGAGGCGTGAAAATTTCTCTACCCAACTCGCTGGCGATTTATGTGAGAATTATGTTAAATTAGCCAGCGAAGCGTGCTGTGCGACGCTTCCCCTTCTCAAGACCCTCTTCAGCCCAAGGCAGTCTAACAAATCTAATAAATTCATCAAAACCAACAAAAAAAATCCAAGAAATTTGAAGGTAAACAAGTTGGTATCAAGTGGAGCAAGTGGGAACTAGTTCATTTTTCTAAAAAACTAATTTGAAAAGATGGTTAATTAGATTTGTCTAAAAACAAATTTATTAGCTTATCCAACTGTGATCTTTCGTTTTGCTTTACCTGAAGGTAATTACAACTGTATATATTAGTGTTTTAAGTGGCAGACTACTGCAGAAGATCAGATTAAGATAATTTCATAGGTAATATGTATGTTTTACTTTGATATTTTAGTCACAATGACGTTTCAATTCAAACTTGTTTCGAGGCAATATTTTTGGAACTTCCAAAATTTGTTAGAAAAATATATCCTGCTTGAAAAAGAAATATCCAGCGATGAGGAAAAACGAAGAGTTACCATGTGAATCGATGGATCCTACGAGAGAATCGAGATCAAGCTCCAAGGATGAAGATTTTAGACATCTTTTAGATGCTCTCCACTTGCATATGCTTCACCTAGTAGAAGATCGACAGCGGCTGCAATTGCAGGTGAACAAGGAGTCTTGTCGAGCTCGATTGATCCTTGCCAGGGTTAGAATGCACCAGGGTTGTCAACGCACTTCAGCAGAGGCCCAGTTACCAAGGGGGCGACCCTACAAGGCTCTCACTCGGGTTGCAGAGGAATCGAGTTCCTGGGGAAAGGTCTTCAAGCTCATCCGACTTCCAGTTAATCCATTACTTGGATATTTTCGACCCCTTACCAATATCTTTGGCGCTCTGGTGCCGAATAGCTTGCGAATTGCAAATCGGCATTGGGATCACTGCCTGGATCTAGCTGTGGAGTGTGCCAACATCCAAAGAGAACTCCAATCGACTATCATCTCTATAGAGAAGCTAAGATGCTCTAAGGATCAAAGGTAATCATCCAAGAAGATCTCAGATTAGGAGCCTAAACCGGAAAGCTAAGTTAAAAGTAATGCTCTTGAAGATATAATAAAAAAATCGTTTTATATAACAAGAAATTATTAAAAACTATCTTTAAGTTCGGCTAATAATAAACAGCGATAATAAGTTTGAACCACGACTGGAGTTACTAAGGTAATACCCTTGATAAAAAGATAATGAATCTTTACTAGATACCATGAATTTAAAAACATTATTTAATAATGTAAAACAAACTAAATTTAGTTTTGTTTAATTAGAATTTTTTTTTATTTATCTTTCTTGATATAGATATATTATTCGATTTCGATTTTGAGAAAAGATTGTATCGTGATTGTTACAAAACGATACAAGACTACAAGCTTGGTACACCTACGCGTTGTAACTAAGCTGTGACTTAAAGGTTTATCTATGTAAATGAACTGAGCAGTTGGCATTTCATGAATATTACTACACAACTCTTTCTGATGGCACGTTTTTAATTAAGATAAATGGCCGTGTTCCCTGAACTCCACACTGATTTCCCCCGTGGAAGTCCCTCCGCGTTTCTACTCGATAGCCCTTGCAGTGGCTGGCATCAATTATAGTCTAGTTAAAAATAAAATCAAATGCCAGAGCAGCCAGCATTGACAACATTGTCGATTCGGTGGCTGGCCGGCCGCCCCTTCTGGGTGCCCCGCCCCCTTTTTGTTACCAAGTCGTGGCGGCGGCAATTATGCGGCATTTTCTTTGGCCCCTAGCCACAAACGAGTTTCTTCCCGCCGAGATATCTTTGTTTTCGCTGTATTTCAGCGACATGCAGCGGCAACTACAACAAAATACCAGAAATAACTTGAAAATCCATTAAACAACTGTCGGCCACAAGTCGGCCTGTGCCTGCCTGGATAAAAAAAAGGGATAAAGATAAAGGTTTTGTCAACTGCGAGAATCGAAGGGCGGCTGTGGGGCCTTGACAAGTGATAACAATGTGTCAGGCGATGTCGGCGGAAAACGTCCTTGGCTTCGATTTTCGATTTTCGCTCGGCAAACTTCAACTCTGACTTCGAATCTTATTGATTTCTGCAAAAACACTCTCGGGGCAAAAAGTGAAAGGCCACTGCTAGGGCTTCCATAACCTGTTTCCACCAAATATTTGTACAATTTGTATTTCTTTTGCATTAAGAAAGTAAAACCAGCTGTCGATTGAGGGAGTTGCGTGGGTCCCAAGCGGTCCAGTTCCCCAGAAAAAATAAATAAACACAGCACCATGATGGAGCAAAAGAACTGGATTTTTATACCATCGTGGGCTGCCATGGGAAACAATAAAATATTGAATATAACTCTAACTTTTTAAGCTTAAATAGTCATTATAAAATACCAAATATTGAATCCAAATATAAATTTTAATAGTAGTAGTTGCATTTAATATTTATTGTCAAACAAATAAATAAATAAATAGGTATTAAGAAATTTTTTAATTTTACTGAACTAATTAACGCAGTAGCAAGAGTCCCTTGTGTTGAATGCTATCCATTCCAAATAACGAGAGACTCGAGTGTAGACTCCAGGAGCATCGGGCTTGGCACATCCATAGCCAAAGGACACAACTCCAGCCAGCCGGAAAATACGATCCCTCACGATCAAGGGACCTCCGCTATCACCCTGGAAATTCAAAAGGAGTAGGTATTTGTCGACTCGGCTTAATATATTTGAAAAGGACGAACAGAAGGACAATTTTTCCACCTTCTATCGATTGATTTGCGAAACCCACCTGACAGGCATCCCGACCTCCGGTTTGGACCAGGCCTGCGCACAACATGGTGTCCACGATCATTGACCGGTACGAGGTGGCCCGGCACTGGGCATTGGTGATGATGGGCACCACCACCTCCTGAAGGACACTCGAGGTGGAGCCGCCCTCCTGGCTCAGGCCCCAGCCCGCCACGATGGCCTTCTGGAAGTCGAAGTTCTGCAGCCAGTTGCTGGGCAGACAGGCGGGTCGCATTGTGTCCACCAGCGGAATGGGCTGGTCCAGTCGCAGGAGGGCTATGTCGTGGACCAGGCTCACCGGATCGTAGCCCACGTGGGCATGGGCGAAGGCCACCGACCGGGTGACTCCCGGGTGGGTGGAGCTCCTGTCCAGCTGCAGCAGTCTCACGGACACGCCCCTCATGTCCATGCCGTGGACGCAGTGGGCGGCGGTCAGGACATAGCGATCGTTGATCAAAGTTCCGCCGCAGAACAGGAAGGTGCCGCGGATGATCTGCGCGATCCACGGATATTTATTCGTCCGCACTTGGGTGCCGCCCACAATGCGATTCACATTGGGAACGCCGCAGGCTGCAAGAGGATTGGGATTGGAACTGGAATCGGAATTCGATGTGGTCTGTGATCTCTGTGTGGTCTCTGAGCCAGGGAATGAAAACGGGGCCAACGAAAGTTAAATACAAGGTTTTCCTAACTTCAAAAATTATTATCGATAAGCTTTATAAATGCTCCAAGTCTAGGTGACCCAAAGAAATTCATATATGTACAAAAAATCACACTCTAATGGTCAAAATTTAAACATTTTTAAAAATGTTGTTTCAATTCTTAATGATTTACCATTCGGTTTGCACTGATTAAGTTCATATATACCTAGTTTTAATAAGAACAACGTTATATACATAATCGTATTACTTTCCAGACTTTAATATACCTATAAAATGATTGTTTTTTAACAGCTTCTTTGACTTGCTCAATTTAATTACACCAAGAGCCAAAGAAATATAGTCCTTGACTATGCTCACAGCACGTTTCGCAAACACGTTTGGATGTAATGCGTTTTCCAATAGGCGTACAATAACCGATTCAAATTCCCAATTATTAGCCGGGACCGTTTCATACCCTGGCTGGACTCGATTGGCACTACAATTTTCCCCACTCACTGCAGCTGGCACAGCGATTAACGCGAAACGCCTTGGCACCACCGCCCTCGAGGGGGGAAATCGGGGAGTTTGATGGGGAGGACGATGAGGAGGAGACCGAATCCGAGGGAGTTGCACTAGACACGCCCAAGACATTCGATAAGATTTGCTGCTTATGGCCCTCAATCAGATCATCAATGAAATCCGATTGCACTCCGGGCGGTAGGCCGGAATTGGAAGTCGTAGTCGAAGTCGAAGTCATAGATCCATTGACTGGCAGAGGTGGCAATCGCGCTGGCTTCGGATAGAAATAACCGCGGGAAGGTGGCTTATAATTATAGATGGCCCAACTTCGATCGCATATCGAAACGAGGGCGAGAAGGAGTAGAACAACTGGCGGATTGAGTTTCATATTCCCGGCGAACCGAACGAATCGCTTAGCAAACGCAAACTGATGGTTTGCCCTAGCCATTTAACGGTTCTTATAGGCCACAGATCCATCTTAGTATTTAAATACACATGTATATATGTAGCGCCAAAACATTAACAACTTAATGAGGCTCTCAAACCGTCCATCAAACTATTTTATCAGCCAAATTTCTTTGCATATTCCAAATCTTCAATCGAAAGCCCTTTATCATCACTTAACCTAATTTTGCAAAACGAACTGAACCCATTTGTCAATAAGTCTGGCAAATATCTTTTTAGCATTTTACCATCGCAGATCTTTGATGTCAGCGAATTGATTTCGTGTTTTGTCTTTATCAACGTTTTATGTTAATGTTCAGATCCGCTTTCTTTTCACCAGAAATAGAAAAAAAATCACTCTGCAGTTGGTTATAAATCTAATAAACCAATCAAATTTCTGAATTGATAGCGACCCAAAGATTTATAACTCTTGTTTGAGTTTACGCTTAAATCCATAAATAAATTTAATGGCATAGAGAAATTGGCAATCTTTTGCACAACCCAGAAAGAAATTTAATTAAACCCAAACCCAGCAAAAGGTTGATGAGAATATTAAAGGTTAAACCGCATATGTGGTGAAAGAATCTTTTTCTGATCGCATCGTAATTACAAGTCATCAAAAACGTCTGACCACATTTGGTTTTGGGGTTAATAAAGGTTAATTCTGTTTGGTAAATCGATTACACTACGTGAAAATAATTAAAAAAGGTGAGTTTCTCATACTATAACCATATAAATTCAATGAATTAGAATTAAATATCAAACTTCCTTCCCAAAAGAAATAAAAAAGCATTCCCAACTTGGCATAATTATATCAAAAGCTTTTTCTTCCCACCTAATATCACAACGGAAGTGGTCACGGAAAACGCCCATACCTCTACAAATAATCAAAAAACCCGAAAAAGATTTCCTCAAATGAAAGTAAATTGACTTCCCCAAATCAAAAGCCTAACAAGAGGCCCATAAAAACGATCAGCCAACAACACAACACATATTCTTAAGTCGTTCGCGGGGAAAATAGAAAGTAAAAAGAACTCTCAAATAAATTGGGTCAAACTAATGAAGATGCCGATAAAGATGCGTATAATCGAAAACCCGAGCCAGAGGACTGGAAATACTTGTAAATGGGTTGATGTTTATAATCTGTCCGCTTGTTGGACCAACATCGAACCCAAAGACCTGAAAACCCCGAACCCCGAACTCCGATCAACGATACCCAAAAAACAGCAATGGCACAAGGTGCACGAAAACCAGGCCCAGACTTCGACTTCGACTTCGACTTGGGATCTGACCCCCGGAGAAAGAGCGTCCAAGAATTTGGGTCAGACGACGAAGTGAGGCGTTAACTTAGAAGAATTGAATAGATGATGACACCAAAGCCAGAGCCACAGACTCACGCACACCGCGCCAGAAAGAAAGTCTCTTTAATTTATTTATTTATATGCAGGCCGCTAGAATCAATGAGAAGAAAGTTCTTCCATGCCAATCCAGCATCCCAAAAGAAACGAGTTTCTCTCTTTCTTCGGATCTCTCCAACTCTCTTCCACTCAGAACGAGGCTTGACTTGACTTTGAGTGGCATCTTTGAAGGCTTTCATTGAGAAAGGCCTTAAGTAGGTGCCTCAATGAGTGAATTGGCTTGGGTATGATATGGAGCTATGTATAGTAGGCTTAGACCAGAGTTTCACAAAGTTGAAGCTGATAATCAATTATAATTTCAAAATACCAAAAAAAAATGAAATTGGCTATAAATTGTAGTATGGAAACACAAAAATATGCTCAATAAAATAGTAGTATTAATTACTTTAAACTCGTTTGTGCATTCAAATTTAGTAAACAGGTAATGAAGTTGGAAAGTACGTGCAAAAATAATTTCAAAAAAATATTTTGATTTGATTTATTAGTAATTACATAACCTGTTGTTATTATTCACTTAAAAAAGAATTTCAAAATCGTTTTTTCCTGTACACCAGGGTATCCAAATCTCGTTATTTTGCTCAACTCAACCGATCCTATCCTATTTCATTCTTCTGCGAGCTGTCTAGAGATCTGCGCCTGGCTATTTATGGTCAAGAGCTGTTGCCGCGTTGCAGTTGTTGGTCAAAGCGTTCCACTTGCATTAAACTGGGTCATTTGCAGAAGTCGAGAAGATGCAACAAGCCAACTGAGCGAAAAAAGGAAGTTGAGAAGTGGCAAAAAGCGGCAATATATGCAGAGAGCTGGCTTAAAACGTTCTTAAAACCTGACCAAAAAAGAATTAAAATTCAATTAGCTAGTCCTAAACCAGACAGACACTCTTCAAATGCGTTGTGGCTTTTGTGGGTTGCATGTTTGGCATGTGCTTGTCGTATAAATTTGTTAGCAATTATCGCATTTCTTTCAGTTTGTTTGTGGCCATTGTATTTTGTTAGTTAGCCAGCTATTTGTTGCTTTATTTTAATGATTGTCACCTGAGCCTTGTGCAACTTTCTCAGGCTTCATTAAGTTTCACCCGAGTCGGCCATGATTTTGCTTATGACTTTTCGGAATCGCTTTTGGAATTGTTTGCCATCTGCGGATTTTCTGCGCATCGTGCATTGAATTTAATTGAATTGTAAGTGAAGGTATGATAAATGGTTATAGCAAGCAATTTTAATGCGTTTTTAATATGCATTTTGACTGGCTTGTGGGGAACGAGTTTCGGAGTTTTCACTGGGTATCCTTTCTTATTTGAATACCCCTCTATCTCAATGGTTTTTTTTCCATAAGTGAAGTCTTATTTGCATAGATGTTTTGTCTTAAAAAGAAAGTGATAAATAAAATATTTTTATTTTATTTTGCAAACAACTCAATAATAAACCCCTTGTATATTAGGGGTAATAATAAATATATAGTTTTCCCAGATCAATTATTTTCTTTACCTACGACTGATTTGTATTCCTCTAAAAATACCATAAACAAGTTTTTTGCTCAAGTCTTTTGTTTTCTCAAGGCGCTGTGTTCGTTTTCAACATGACTCAAAATAAATCATACAATATGCGAGTAGGATAGGAAAAAATCAAATATCATTGTGGACCACCTTCAACTTCGTTTGACATTTGAAAGTAACCGCCAGCAAGCGGCAGAGAAATATGCAAAAACGAGTTTGCAAATTTGAACACAATCCAACAAAGTCACTCTCAATTTTCTCGAGCTCTTCATTTGTTTATGGAAAGCCACGCAGGCCAATCAAAATGCGATTTAAATAAAATCTAAAGTAAATAGTGAAAAAATGCTAAATTAAACTTCAAACTGGTTGGGGCTGTTGACTTCATCAGCCGGGGCTCCATGTACGGGCCACAAAAAGTCGTTACTCGTATTACCCGCCACCGTCCAACGCCTTTTGTGGGTTCTACAAAAGCGGCCAAGACCCCCCTCCCCCTTCCTTTCCGATCCCCATCCTTCTGGTGGGTGTTTTGTGTGTGTGTGCCACGCAATTGTGCGGTGAGGTAATTAATAAGCCAACAACAACCCAATTGAAACCGAACGTTGCGTTTTGTTGCACCTTTTCAGCCTTCTTATAGAGTGAGTGTCGAACTCGGGCCGGGCATACTAAGTAGCCGCCAATAGTTGGCTTACTTGGTCTGCCTCGCTTTGGTTTGGTTCAGTTCGGCTTTATTTCATTACTGACCATACCCAAGACGAGTTTCGGTTAACTTGTAGGGCTTCTGGGCTTTGCGCAAGTGCAGTGGCTCCGAAACAAACACAAAACTCAGTGCAATCGAGCCCAAAAAGCAGAAAGTTACGTTTTAGGGAATTATGTTTCAACAGTTGAAGGGGCTTGCCTCGCTTCACATATTTTAGTTGGAGTAATCAATGGAACCCCAATTATTTTTGATCAGAGTGTTACAAAAGTACAAATATTAATTAACACAAGATTTTGTAAATAAATTATATATCTTTAAACGTAGTTGGAGATCAATATCAATTTTTGAGACATTTAATTTATTCATTATCTATTGTAACAAGATCAAAGAACCAAATTTTTTTGGATTATAAAAGACTTTAAAAATTTTATCGAATTCAAAAATGCTTTCTATTGCCGTATATAGTTTTATAGAATTCGATTTCAATTATTATTATATTTAACTGTCTCTTATTGCTGTGGACCTTGACACTTCTAAAAATGGTTTTTCAACTCATCGTGATTTAATCTATTTTTAGCACTTTCTATTTTAAACGTTAAATACTGTTTTTTACATGGTTTAAGGGACGCAGACCTCCATTTTGATCCTCCTATATCCAGCAAACATTCCATTCCAAGTTGTTTAGCACTCGATGTGTGCCTGCAATCCGAACACACTTCAAGGGGTTTAGAGTTTGCAGATTGGCGAGGCCATAGCTTAGAGACCAGACTCGATAGCATAGACCCCTTACCTATGCAATATTTCAGAAACGGCAACTGCAACTTCAGGTTGTCTAACAATTTTAACCCAGTTTTGTTTATTTCTTTTTTTTCGTTTCGTTTTCTTGCTTTCCACATTCTTGTAGGAGCCATAAACAAGTTTTTTTCTTGGCCCGGGCCAAAGCAAAAATGGCTGAAAAATAGAAACAGAAACGAAACAGAGTTTGGTGCGCAAATTGCAAATAGCAAACAGCAAATTGAAATTGAAGCTAATGAAAAGGCCAAGTGGCGTGGAAGAAGAGGAAGCAATTGCCACATTGATCAAGTTACAAATCGGCCCTCGGTGGAGCGAAAGAGGATGTGTGTGGTCAAGCATTACGGTTGGGAAATGGGGGTCAATAGGGATTTACGGTTAGACATGCGAGGCGGCTAAGTAGGTGCGGAAATTGTCGGCGATTGTAATGAGAACGTTGGACGATTAGCCATCCTCTACAGATGACATGGTATCGTATGGCCCGGCACTCCATTCGGTGGCTCGATCTCCGAGTGGTGCAGAGTGGGTCAGCAAGTGGATGAGTTTTGCCGCAAATGGGGACGACCATTGATGGCCGAGGTCTGTCACGTTGGTTACAGTTATTGGAAGCGGTTCACTTTCCGGACATTCTCGCCGCTAATTTCACACAGTGTTATCAATTATAAAGCAATTTCTTTGGGAATGCTCAAGAATCTCGACCAGAGAATAGTTCAGCGAAATGGAATGTGTGTGAAAATTTCTATTAAAGTTTTTTCCTTTAAAAGCTATGGCTTAAAATTCTAACAAAATAATAATTCTAAAGCATCAGAAAAACATTCTTTCACAATTAAATTACTTAAAAAAAAACTACCTATTGTTAAAAAAAAAATACTGTAATAGGAATTTCTTATAAGTCACCATCTAAAACTTAAATAAAAATTTAGCCGTCTTATTAATTTACTTATTTTAAGCCTGTTACTAAATCTGACTCATGCTAACTGGTTCCACACCCACATATCTCGTTAGCATGTGACATAATAAAAGAAATGCTGAAAGCAAGCAATATAAAAACCCAAAATAACCCATATTAGCAAGTTTTATGATGTTTTTAACCATTACTTTTTGGCAATTCCAGGGCAAGATAAATAAAAGCCATTCACGAATAATAAAACTGGTCAACTAAAGACCGCTCTATCACGGTTGTGGTTTCGGTAAGAAGTGCGCCGAAAAGGGGGGACTAGCTTTTGTTAATGCCTCGGTGTAAAATATATTTGAAGCGTCCGTCCGTGAGTTCAGTGACCTGCGTTCCAGCTACTTGGGCAGTTTTCTACCGCCTAGCGTCTGATTGTTCTACACTTGTTGTTCAGTAGTTTCGGTTTAGTTTCCTCCTCTCCGGGGGCTATTTACACGGTGTCATCTCACTCCAAAGTCACACATTTCTCCAAGTCATGATCTGGAGGTACTAACTACACTGGGAAAATATATACCAAATTAAAATCTTTAAAAATAAAGTTTTTTATACCGAGAACCTTTGAAGTACCTAAATAAATATTTCAACCCTGTCTATCTGGCTTTAAACTTTAAATTATTTTTTTATTTAAGATCTGAATGCAACCCTGTGGCATTTTTTCAAGTGCAACTCGTAAGGGAACTCTAAAAGAGAGTTGTAGAAGAAATGGTAGGTATGTGCTGTAGGTGCGGATGAGGCTCCCGTAATGACGTATTATATTAACTTGGCTTTGCACCTGCCAGCCGGCTAACTGTTTCACAGCTCGTGGTCTCGTTTAATTTAATGCCCTTCTGCGTAATTTTCACACATAAAAGACTCGTAAAAAATGTTTTATTAACATTAAAAAGTCAAATTTATGATCGTTTTTTCTTCATTCTCTTCGCTGTGACTTGCTTTGCTTTAGGTGAAATGCTTAACGGTTGTGCATCTTTTCTCTGGGGCGAAATTCTTAGAGAAAAAAACACTAAAGAATAGCGAACGGTATTGATAAATGTTAGAATTCTTTGCTCTAGGCTGGAACTAAAGCTGTGCCCTAATGGCTTATTAATTGACCAACAATTTTAGAGACTTTTATAAGGCTAATAATATGTTGATGTCGGCAGGTTCCATCAGATGTTAATAGATGCGTTTCTTGATGGCCGTTGACACAATTATCGATACTTAATCATAACCTTGAAAAACGATGATGGCACTTATTTATATTTATAGTTTTTGAACGTAATTAAGATTTCAGGAGTAGCTCAGGGTCAAATGGCTTTTGAGATTTTAATTAAATAAAATGTTTGCCATTTATTATTGTCAGCTAAAAGAAAGATATTGTTTTTTATTGGTAATTCTATTTTGGTAATTATCATACTGTTCTTGCCTAATTTGTTTTTTAAATACGATTGTTTTATTTGTTTATTTATATATTTTTTTATATTTAGTGAATACATTTTATAATAAATATTTTTTACTGAATAACCACTCCTTGAAATACCAGCTAAGTGTCTCTTAACTTATTTTCTACCCAATATAGGCAAACAAAAGTGACAAAAGGCTACTCAACAACCCCAGCTCACGTTAATCTTTCCATCTTCATCGACGCCTATTAATCTGCCTACGTTTTGTAAATGGCCAGCTTAAGACTCAACTAATTGCCCGCCACACTTAATTTATTTTTGTAAAATATCTTTTGCAGCTTGTCCGAAAAACGAAGCAATTACAAATTATACGAAAAAGAGCGATCCGACGGGGCGTTCGTTCCACTTGAGATGTGTTGAGCTCCAATTAGCGGCAGACAATTGGCAATAAGCCGGCTACTCGCTCAGTTTACACTTTATTTTATTTTTTATTTTTACCAAAACATCAACAATGGCAACCTTGACATTGGCAGCAACAGGTGGGCGAAAAGATGTGCACCGACTTGGAAAGTTAACAACAACAATGGCAAGAGCTCGTCGGAATGTTAAATAAACTAAACCGAAACGGTTAACTGATTAAATATTTGAACGTGTCTATATTGCATGCTGAGATATGCAAAGCAAAAAGATATCACAACTGTAAATAAACAAATCGAAAAGCGGAGCTGTGAAAAATGAATCACCGAACGAGTTTCGGGTTGAGAATATCTTTCGGATACGAGATGAGCTCACAGCTTGAGGCGATGAATGCCGTTAATAGACATCGCAAACGAGTTAGCAAATGGATATGCAAAAATAAATAAAAACTAAAACGGGCAAAGATTATTAAAATAAATTTGCTCTTACCTTGTTTGTTGTCTGATGTGTGGATTCAGTTTGATCTGTTGATTTTTGAGCACATGCACAGATAGGCAAATAAAAACATTTGCAGATCTTAGCCTAAACACTTTATTCGATTTTTCAAATTGCTTGCATTATATAATCACTTTAGTTTCATTTAGTTGAGTTTACTGCACTGCGAAAATCGTTGAGAACTTCTGGTTAGAGTTTTGAAAGCTTTCCCTTTACCCAAAACCCACGGCGACCAATAAAAATATAAATTTTTCATGGCTCCTGCGGTTTCACTTTGGCCCAGCTGGAAAAGCATTTACCATCTTGAGGTCTTCTTTTTACATTTGGCTTTTCCAACCAGTCATAAGTCAGGCCAAGACTTTCAATTAAGCGGCTTAAAGACAAACAACGGCAAACGAAAATCGTGTATGTCGGTGGGTAATAGAGAAAAGATGCTTATGAGCCGTATGTAAAGAGTATCTATGTATCTTTCCGTCTTCTTTCTCTTTGGTAAAAGTGTAAAAATTACGCTACGACTTGCGCTTTCACAAAACTAACAAAAAACAAAAACCGAAGCGGAGATTTTTTCTTCTTTCCGTCGTTGATTTATGCATTGCGTTTGCGATGAGGATGAAAAGATACGTAGATACATTGCTTGGATGGCATCCACACACGACTCGATCGGCAGGGCGACTGGCTGATTTCGGGTACTCCTATACCTTGAGTTCCGGGTTGAATGCGCAAAAAAAAACTCACTACCTTTTGTCTTTTGCTTAAATTTAAATTGCCGTTCGATTTAAAATAAATTAAAATACACGCACAGTTGCGCAGGCACAATGGAAAAGCAATGTGTGTGAAAGTACAAGAAGCAAAGTGGAAAACGTCGCCCATTTGGAAATGGGAAATTGTCAACGCACATTGAACTTGACGGACGAAAGAGAGGGCACGTGTGGAGAAAGAGAGAGAGTGCGGCACATGCCTCAATTTACAGTTTTACAGTTAAGCGCGGCAGACATCCACAAGATGCAAAACTCCAAAGATACTTTCGGCCAGCGGAATGCGAATCGCGAACGGCGAACCGCGAATTGCACTTGCCGCGGCAACTTTTTCATCCGACCACGAAAAAACAACAACCAGCACGCAGAAAAATTTTTTTTTATAAATTTGCAGATAACAATTTATAAAAAATTAAACTTAAAATATGAATAACAAATTTTGATATAATTTGTTTCCCTTTCTAAAACTTACTTTCAAAATATCTCTTGCTTAAATTTCAAGGGCATTATATGAGCTGAACGTAACAAATTTCACAACGATGTTTCAACTATTAATAAAGTACTTAAATACTTTATAAAACAATTTATCTAAAGATTTATAAATTTATATAAATACATAAAAGATACGCTAGCAACGAAACATTTATACTTTTCAGAAAATGTTTACTGGTGATAGGAAGTGGCTCTTTCTGGAATTTAAAATTTTCTAATGATTTTCAATTCCAATAAATAATTTCTTTCTGTGCAACAACAAAAAGTGAAGGGGTCCAAAGCAAACGTCACCGAGTCCCTTCCCCTCCCCCCTTTCCCCGCCGATCCTCCTTCGAGTATCTGTGTGTGCCTCAAAGATCAGAGTGTGTTGGTGTTTGTGGCGTCTCGTTTGTTGATGCGGTGGCTAATGGCTGCATAGATATTCGTATGCGAAAAAAATAAAGAAATATATGGACAAGGCCTGTCTAGTCATAGCGGTACTCTGAGTGGGCCCCACCGGGAAAAAGAGGGAAAAAGGGGTACATGGGTGGGGGAAGAGGGGCTTGCGGGGCAGCTAATGACTTGGCGCCCAACTGAAGGAAGTTGCCAATTTTTGCTGCTGGTTAACTAGTCGCAACTGGTGTTGATTAGTTTTTCTTTCAATTTTTTTGGGGAGCCGCAATGGATGAAGAAATTCCATGTGTCTTATAGAAGAGAAAACCCTAATCACAGGTTAATTGAGGATATTTTAAAACTGAAATAACAGTTTTTAAAGGTGACAAATATATGTGAAAAGGTCAAGAAAATAAGGAATATAAAAATCTTAACAAATTTCCTTTACTAAGAATCTAATTTCACTGAGTTTAACAATTCAGATTTTCCACTTTGTTTCCGTCATGTTATTCATTAAAAAAATGAGATAATCTTATGAGATCACTATCCTAATGATATACAATGAAAGATTGCATTTACAAGGTATTTAGCATTACAATTATACTGCACGGAGCTATAATTGAATCCACTGACTAAAATAGGATTGTATCTGAAGAATTTGATCAAATTTATTTATATATTATTGTTATTATTATACACATAAAGTAAAATTTCAATATTTATAATTTATCTCTGCTTTTTATCACTTTCCGATTCCCCTAAATCAAACTTTCTTTTCCGCTTGTAAAAACTTGACAAGCGAATCCCAGTTTCTTGATGGCCTTTCGATTTATGCTTCCTCCTCTCAAAATAAACCCAAATCGATCGGTTAATCGCATCCACAGGTGAGCTTTCAAAACTATTCCGAAATCAATTTACTCAAACACTTTGCCGTAATCATTTTTTTTAAGATCCAGCTCCAGTTGGCAGACCGTTACACAAAAAGCGCACAAACACAAAACACTTGGCAGAGCAGCTCTCCTTACGTTTAACTTTAATTACTCAATTATTTGCCTGATTTTGTTGTTTTTCACTTCTTTAAGTTGGAAATTAGCCGCGAAGTACGCAGGCCCAAAGCGTTGGCCAACTGATTAGAGGGAGCGAGATGCGGCGAGGGGCACGAATCGGTGGATCGGATCTCGGATCGGATGGGAACAAACTATATATATAATAAACTATGGAGCGCGCGTGTGCGAACGCGCTACGAACCAAACTCAAACTGACGTCGGAACTCCACTCTACGAAAATCCCCGAGCGGGCAAACACAAAAAAGCAAAAGCAGAGGCAAAGGCAAAGACAGTGGCAAAGAAAAGCAAAGAAGTGCAAAGTAAATCGGAAACCTGACTCAAAGCTTTAGGAAAGAGAGCCACAGAAAATCAGCTGATCGAAGCTTCTCGCCCCAAACAACCTACTAAGATTCTTTTAACCACCATTATACGGATATACAATAAAATTGGAGGCTTCAAACCAAAGAGTCCCTTCCACAAAGAGGTCATATATACTTTAAACTATTTAAATACAATTTTAATAGATAGTTTTCTCATATATTTAAATTTCTTAGTCAAATTTAGAGTCAGTAAAATAAAGTAATTTAAAATTGTTTTTAAGCAGCCACACTCGAGTTATTCCTTTTCCAATATTCTATATTATGAAAGTATATTTTTAGGTCAATTGTATGGGAGCAAAAATAATATTACAACGAGCAATATTTTTATTTGGAAGAATACTGGTTTAAGGATTACCTATAACTAAGCAGGAATTTTTCAACATAGCAGCTATATTAATTCAGTAAGTAAAATGTAATTAATTTTACTGTTCCGGTTGGTGTTGAAATGATGTACATTCACTTTATCGGGGCAGGCACACAAAATTTATTCATTTCAAAATGTCTTTTAAATGTATATATATTTTTTTTATAATATTCGGTAACATCTTTTTGACGGCGTATGCCCAGAATGAGTCCAATGTCGCCCCTTACACTACTTTCGACTTAGAGACTGGAAGGTGCTTGGACTGCACTGAAGAAAATAAAGTGCAGTGCCGAATCGAAGATACCGGATATAGTTGCTATGAGGGCATAATGATAAGGCGCCAAGATCCTTCGAGGGATGATTTTCCCAAAACAACTAGCGATTTGGACGTTTGCATTCCACCTGGCATGAAAATCAGTATTATTGGTGTCCTCCTTTTCTAAAAACTATTTCATCCTTGAAAAATTGCAGAAAATACGAATGCGAAAATTTGCTGCGTTTGGTCACCCAATACAGGCTGTCAAATATTATTAGCTAAAGACCACCCAGGCGAGTCTTGTTCTACATGCAGAGTGAAATACAAACTGGAATACAACACCTTAAAGTCCTGTCCGTGCAAAGAAAATGAAGGAACCGTACAATGCTCTGGGTTCTCTTGGCACTTCTACATTTTTACATATTTTCTGTTCAAATTATTTTCCAGGTGAAGGAACGTATTAAGGATGTAAATGTAATTTAAAGTTTTCAAATATATTTACATGGCAACATTTATATTGATGTTAAACCGTTAATATGAGCATTGTTGGTTTATTTTTTCCGTTGGTCAGTATTCTTGATTAGAAGTCACATGATCGAAATAGTCAGGTCCTTCAGTCCGTATGTTCAACACCATCGATTTGATATTCCGTTGTTTAATATTTTATATTTTGATTTGTAGTCCCATTTTATTTAAGCGAATTAAATCTATCATACCGGTTACGGTTTTAGTCACATTTACATATTAGTATCCGTAACATGAAATGTTCCATATTATATAATTATAAACAAAAGTCGAGGGCCTCGACTATCAAATACCTGCTACTTTTTTGACCAATTTAAAATTAGATATTCCCCTGTTAGCACTCAGATGGCGAAAGAAGTTTTCTATTGACTGGCTATAACAACGATGGTCTGTTTAACTTTTTAAAAAAGCAGGATACAGATATGGGGGCTGTGATCTATTGTAGATATATACTTCCAAGGGGCGAAAAACCTTCCTTCAAGCTGTTACATTCTTCTTAAGGAATACATCATACCCTTTAAGTTTTACTTTACGAGTATACTTGTATAAATACTACGAACAAAAAAATCTATTTACTAAATATACTTCAAATAATTTAAAATCGGACATCTCGCTTATAGCAATGCAGCTATTAATACTTTTGACAACCGTATCAACAATATTAGTTGCTTCATCTCCTGTGGATACTTTAGATTATTTTATTTCAAAACGAAAATGTTATTGCAATGCCGCCTACGGACTGGTTGTATTTTTTAAAATATCTCAGAATATAAAGAGCTTGCCTGGAAAAATGAAATTAAGAATTGAAGATAGTATAAAATCATTTTCGAATTCTCAAAGTAGTTTGTGCACACCACGTTTTAAGATAACAAAAGCTTTTTTTGTTAAGGTCGTTAATGATTTCATGACTTTTCAAAAATTACGCCAGGTGTATTTTCATGCAGCAAACCAATATCAACAAGCTCTTTTAAAAACAGAAGTACATATTTTAGAAAATTTTAGAAAGTGTATAAAAAAATAAATAATAAAGTAAACTTTAAAAATACATTTATCACGATATTATTTGTATAGATTAGTTAATACTCTTCAGGATTTGGAAAGGAATGTAATAAGAATTGAGAATTATAAAAAATGGTATCTAAGTCGACTTAATTTTTTTTACTGGTTTTATAACGATACATTTATTTTTACTTCTATCCAAAAAGGATACTTTTATTTGTTAATTTATCTACGCAAAAACTGTTCAATTTTTTTTTCTTATTCTGGGATGTAAAGATAAAACATTTTATGAACAAAAATAAACGCTTTAGACGAATTTCTCGACTGTCAAATACCATAACTCTGTTGGCCAATTTTTTTAATAGAGTTCTAAACAATTTCCATAACAATTTCGATTTTCCTGCATACCGGACACGGTTTTTGTTACAGTTAAAAATTAGGAAAATTAGAAACGCAATAGACGAATGGATCGACATTAAAATACCCCTTGTTCTCTGAGCAACTATATAATAGCACTTAAGACCCAAGCGCCAGTCATTATCTGGAAGTTGCACAAATGTCTGATAAAAGATGTAGACTCCAGACAGTCGGACATCGCTAGATCGACTAGACTTGTGATTTTGATCAAGAACATATGTCCTTCATAGGGCCTGAAAAGATTATTTCTACGTGTTACATTCTTTATATCCAATACAATATACCCTTTTACTTTAACTTTGGAGTAAAAGGTATAAAAACTCGCTACAAAAATATAATCTACTGACTTAACTCAAAATAATAACGAGGCGGACCTCCAGCTGATCACAATGAAGCTAATCATACTTTTGGTAGCAGTGTCAACAATATTAGTTGCTGCATCTCCTTTGGCTGATAGAATAAAAAGGATTATTTCAAGACGAAAGTGTATTTGCGATGCAAGAGGTAGTATGATTTCACATTTTGAAGACATTCTTGTAGCAAAAAGCGTGCCAGATGATGAAAAAAATTATTTAAAAGTTTTAGCCAAACGTCTTATGACTATAGTAAAAGTGTTCTGCTCAAAAATATCTAAGATATCAATATATATATATGCTAAAAAATTACTACATGAATCATTGGTCTATGATAAAAATTTCAATACGAAATTGTATACGTCATATAAAGATTCTGCTAGTCTTGTAGAATCGCGTGATAAGATTAGACTACGATATTCGCAATGTGTAAGAACTTTAAAATAAAGAAAACTTAAACACATTATCATTTTATTCATTTTTATTATTTTATTATTTTTTTATTATTAAAAATAAAACTGGTCCCTCGGAAGCTCTCTGATTTTCACTTTTAATCTGATATTCAATTTTTAATTCACAGTTTAATCAATTTTAAGTTTCAAGGATTTGTTGCACTTCACCAATTGTTTGTACCTTGTACCTATATTTTTAAGCATTTGGATTGAGTACTCCCACATCTTAAACATGTTAACTGCTTTTCAAATTATAGCGCGGGAAAATATTATAAGAAATACCCGGGACAAGAACGACGGCCTTTCTCCGATGGCTAGCAATGACTTGAACCATTTGTCTAATAAAGAAGAAGGCCCGCTCAATAAATATTTAAATAAATAAATAATTGATGGAATGTCAAATAATCTATTACTATTATTGTCTTATTAATTTTGTGTTTCCTTCTTTTTAGTACCACTTTTTTTCTGACACTTACGTTTTCTTCAAATGGTTGGAAAAGTGTATTTAAAGAAAATAGCTATGATACCGATATATAAAAAAATATCGATGTATTGATACTCTGAGGTATTTTTCCCATCTCAAAATGCAACCCCCCTCATTCTTTGAATCCCCGCCCACGAGCCGAAAACGTTGCTGACGAAGTGTAAGTGCGAAAATTAAGGGAAAATTGCATAACTCTGTCAAATCAAAATCGAAGTAAGCGAGCCGTTCGTTAGAGTTGCCCGAAAACAGACAAAATTCAAGTGATTAGTATCTAATTTCCGATTTTCGGGTCAATCCAGCACCTCGTAAGTCTGGGCACGCCGTTATGTAACCTATGAAGGCCCAGAGCAGCTGATTACCCAGGCCATATACCTATATATAATTAGATAAAGCACATGTCCGGGGTACGTAACTAATCGGTGGTCCATATACTTTCAGCCGACCCTTAAGAACCAGAACAGAAACAAGATGTTCTCCAGCTTCTTTGAAACTGCCCGGAACTCGCCATTCCGCACCCCCCTGACGGCGGCCAGATGCGATGCCGCCGCCCCTGTGGTGGATCCCCAGCCGGTTGAAGGTCGCCAGATCGCCGCCGCCGCCGCCGCCGTTGCAAACCCGCAGGACTCTTGCGAATTCGGCAGCACCAAGTACTTCGCCCTGTGCGGTATCGGTGGCATCCTCAGCTGCGGCACCACCCACACCTTTGTGGTCCCACTGGATCTGGTCAAGTGCCGTCTGCAGGTCGACCAGGCCAAGTACAAGAACCTGTTCCATGGATTCAAGGTCACCGTGGCGGAGGAGGGCGCCCGTGGGCTGGCCAAGGGCTGGTTCCCCACCCTGCTGGGCTACTCGGCACAGGTGAGAATGGAATTGCTTGGTTACATAATCGTCTGGAGGTGGTTTATGCACCCTTCACTCGTGACTCGGGCATGTGACCCCAATTACACGGGGTTTCAAATGGGTACAAGAAGTGATGCCCAATCGATCTGATACATACATTGATATTATGATGTATCAAGGAAAGGAATATGGAAATCTTACTATACCATATATTCAAACTACAGGTCCAGATATACAATTCAATTTAAAAAATTCTGTTCTATTGAAGTTTTACAATCCCTTATTAAGTTTGTTCTTTAAGAAAATTGCACGATACAGCAGTTAACCCCTTTTATTTTAATCTTTTTAGGGTCTGTGCAAGTTCGGTCTGTACGAGTTGTTCAAAGTGAAGTACGCCGATATCATTGGTGAGGAGAATGCCTACCTCTACCGCACCTCGTTGTATCTGGCTGCTTCCGCTTCGGCCGAGTTCTTCGCCGATATCGCCCTGTCGCCGTTCGAGGCCGCCAAGGTCAAGATCCAGACCATTCCCGGATTCGCCAACAACTTCCGCGAGGCTGTGCCCAAGATGCTGAAGGATGAGGGCATCAATGCCTTCTACAAGGGCCTGGTTCCCCTGTGGATGCGACAGATCCCCTACACCATGATGAAGTTCGCTTGCTTCGAGCGCACCGTGGAGCTGCTCTACAAGTAAGTAACATTTCTACATCTTGCACTTGTTTTTGTGTTGGTTTTGCCATAAGTAAATGATATTGAAACCTCGAAAGATGTCTTTATCGATACTAATGATACAATCTTCCACAGGTATGTGGTGCCCAAGCCCCGTGCCGAGTGCACCAAGGGCGAGCAGCTGATCGTGACCTTTGCCGCTGGCTACATCGCCGGTGTGTTCTGCGCCGTGGTCTCCCATCCCGCTGATGTGGTGGTCTCCAAGCTGAACCAGACCAAGGGAGCCAGCGCCGTGAGCGTGGCCAAGTCCCTGGGCTTCAGTGGCATGTGGAACGGATTGACGCCTCGTATCATCATGATCGGTACTCTGACCGCTCTGCAATGGTTCATCTACGACGGTGTGAAGGTCGCCCTGGGCATTCCCCGTCCACCACCCCCAGAGATGCCCGCCAGCCTGAAGGCCAAGCAGCACTAAGTGGGCTAGTCGAATCGGTTACCATTAGGCCGGAGTTGATTAGTTGGCGCGATTGTGGGCAGACCCAGGAACGACATACTTTTACTTTCTAACGAATTTTCGAGCTCTGTATAGCCAAAAGCCTTTTGCTAATTCTTCACAACAATACATCAATGTTGCGTGTGTGCCATTGCACATGTACATTCCAGAAGCAATACTTTACGCATTTCTCTGACACATCAGTTTCTCCACACTTTTTTATGAACCTATCTTTCTAACTTTAATCGCTAAACATTCTAAGCTACACTCAAGTTCAAAGTATTTAATTCCATAATTCTAATACTATGTGCTGTATTTAACCCTTTGTGTGTCTAGTTTACGCTAGAAAGTATGCCTGTATGTTGTACCTTTGATGGCCAGCCCCCTTGTTCTCCCCTCCCCGCTGCCCCACGCCCCACAAGGCCACACATGCGAATATGATATTAATGCTGTTTCAATTGTCTGACCCGCTACCTACGAAAGCACTCTGAATAAATTAAATTATAAAATATAAAAACACCACTTCGATGCATTTTCTAATCTTTTCTAGCTATGGGGAACTGGTTATAGCTCGCTTGTGCTTGGGATTACGTCAGAAGTCTCGTAGAGATAACCTAATGGCCAATAAATGCTTTTCCTGATAGTTAAAATGGGGCTTAACGGGCTTTGATTAATTGGGGAGGAAAGCCTCAGCAAGATGATCGTAAAATCATGATCACATAAGACGATGTATTTTTAAGAGTATTTTGGGATCTCGAAATTCCTATAAAAATATATTCACATTTAAAATTTGACTTTATGAGTTTACATAACATGAAATTGGTAAACTGGCTTTAATTACTTCCAAACGAATAATATGGACAGTTTATATTCAGAGAAAGGAGTTAGTAAGACCAAGTTTTTCCCCAATGTAGTATTGCTGTTTCTGAAAGTTGTCGGGCAAAGAAATCCAACCATAGCTCAACCTACCACAGAATTTAAAACTCGACAGGTTTTTCAAAAATATTTATTTTATTTATGAGCATTGAGCTAAATAAGACATTATAATGGCTCGTTGTGTCATAAGTTCAGTAAAAACTAAATAATTGTAGAGTACGCTTTATATATGGGCACATATATAGTTGATTCATTCACGTGACGTCAGTTGGGCGCCTTACTAACTAGATAACCTCTAAGGACTACAAACTAGGCGTCGTTACATAACTAAATTCATATGTATATAAATGTATTTAACAGGCAATTTTCTGGTATATTGTTTGCTTTTGCATCTGTATGTACAAATCACTTAAATCTAGTTAGGTGTATATATCGTATATAGTCGGGGATCTGGATCACACAGAACAATGAGGACAAATAACTCTGTTGTCTCTTATGTGATGATGCGAATTGTGGTTTTTATTTTATTATATAATATATTGCAGGACGTGTTTTCTTCTCCAAAACAAGCCATTTCAGTCTTAGCGTTTCAAATAACCAAAGGAAAAAATTGTATAATGAAATGAAAAGAGTAAAAAATGAAAAATAATAAAACGAATAAACTTAGGGCTACAATTTTCTTGTTTTTCTTGCGTATGTGTGTTTTTGTTTGTTTGCTTTATTTTGCAGTTGCAGAAAATTTCGAAATAATGGTTTGCTTGGATGCTACACGCCCCAAAATTCCTCTCCTTTTTTTATGGTTTTTTTTTCGTTTTTAGTTTACATAAATCTAATATCAGTTATAAAGATGTAGACAATCACACAGACATACAGGTAACATATAAAACTTGATTTCTTAAAAATTCTTTACAATCGAACATAAAACGTTTTAAAAAGTTATACAAAGAAATTTTATCGAGATGAATATAGACAAAACATACAAATTCGGGCTTTTGCTTAGTAGAAGTAGATATGAGCCCCACTATCTAATTTTTCATTGAGTTATCCTCAAGTCAATGGCACTTTAAAATTGGGATATTTGTACCAGGTATAAGCTTAAGTCAAAAAGTTTTGTTAGTGGTAAAATCTTTTGGACTCTCTCTCTGTCACTTAAACTGTTTATAAATTTTATAATCTGTTCCAAATCTGTTTCTTTCTGTTCATGTGGCCTAAATGAGAAAATTTATTCGCTCGGGTGAGGAAAATCCACTCCCGTTTTTAGGCGATTTCACCAATATGGCGTATGTGACTCCTGGTGCCAGCCATTTGGGTTTTGCACCTTGGCCAAGGCATCGGTCAGGGTGGACCTTATTTGCTGGCTCGAGTTGCGATTCTGACCCTTATCATAGGGCGACAAGGCGTTGTAATAAAAGGGCGATCGCTTGCTGATGGTGTAGTTTTTACCCTGTAATTGGAAACAAATTTAATAAAAAATATTTCGTAGTTACTTTCTATAAAAAACTCACATCATTATTATCCCAATATTCTGTTTCGTTGGTGCGGTAGCAGATGCAGAACTCCAGGCGCTTGGAGGATGGCGGCAAGGTGATCTTGAAGGAGAATGTATCGAAGACTACGTGGGCACAAGTGGTTGGTCCATAGGCCCGGGCGAATGTGCAGAAGATATCCTGTTGGCTCTTCCAATCATCCCAGGTCACACGCACAATGATCTCCTTCTCGAAGTCGATGTTCTTCACCTTGATGGTGCCCACCACAATGGACTCCTCATCCTTAACAATCACATTCTCCAGGGAAACGAAGTCCCGATCTATCTTTTGTCTGCAAGAAAACAAGACATTAGTTTGGGTTACAGATGATAAATATGATCCAAAACTCACCTAAATGATAGATAGTCTGAGGCCGGCTGCTTGAAGTCCACTGTCCACTGATCTGGCGGATGTGGGCTGACCAGGCCCTGTGTTATCTGCTCCAAGAACTTCATGCTCCAATAGGGTGGCACATTCGAGGGTTCGGACATCACACGAACCTCGGTTAGCGATAGACCCTCGTCATCGGCAAAGATCACATGCTTTTTGGGGCCACGGCTGCAAAAAAAAGAAATCCCATTCCATGAGTACATCAAAATATATTATAATTAATTTATTCAGTATTATTATATATTATTAAATGTAGATTTGACCCGGGCATTATCAGTTTGACTTGACCCCCCATTTGGAAATATTTATTTTATTACTTTGTGGTCATTGACTCGGCATCTTTCTCTCAGCAGATTTCTATTTTTATGCTCAACAGTTTCATTTAATTGGTTTGTTTTGGTTTTTAGTTTGCTAACTGCGTCGTTGCCAAATGCATTTTTTAACGCTCCTGTCAGATAGGAAAATCTATCCCATGTCTGCCAATTCATTGGCCTTTTCTAGCATCCGCAATTAGGTAAATCATTACTTTTCCCGTAATATGTTTTCCCTTTTCTTCTCCCAAAGCATTTCCATTCGTTAATTAAATCCGGTTTCCAAAAATGCCCTGCGTCATTAAAAAAGTAATGTGTATTGTATATTTTTTGACTTTATTTTTAGCAGTCACGTACTGCTTTGCCAAAGATTTTCCTTAATCTATATGTAAAACACGCCTACTTTTTTCTTTGCCTTTCTTTTTCTTTTCTTTTTATTGGCTTAAATGTAAATAAAAACACACCCCACAGAGATATATAAAATACCTCGTGATTCAAAATGTAGGAAATCGTCAAAGAAAATTTCGAAAAAAATTCTTGGAGTCTGACAAAAGACCGAAACCTCTTGGAATTTGCAAATACAGAAAATGTGATATAATAAAGAACGGTATAACCCAAATATGTGAAAGATAATTATTATTAAGTGTTAAGAATAATTCTGAAGGAATCTTGACCATACAATTTTTAAGAATATGTAATTTTCACCACTGGACCATCTGAAGAATCCCTGAATCCCTATGTTTTTGGCCACGTAAAAAGATCTTAAGTACTAACAATATCTTGGATTTTTCGGAAAATACTAAATCCATTTTTCAAAATACCACTCTTCTTTCCAATCTTAAGAAACGTTCTATTTAGAAAGTAAACCATAAAATCGATAAGATATTGGACTAATTATGGCTAATCAGCCGAGTGGGGGGCTCGATTTCTTATGGAAGTTGGCTGTTGCAAAACCAAAATAAAGCAACTAACGCTGAGAACTCAAAAAGTTTCCGTCAGTTAGACCAACAGCGTCTAATGGCCCCCACACAGGGTTGAATTTATTTGGTCTGCAAATTGGAGGAGAGTTCGCGGGAACGCATCGAGTGCTAAATATATATGGGTAGTGCAAATAGCCAACAATTGAAATGGCTATTGCCAGGCTGGCTCTCTGTTTATTGAACGCCGGCTATATGGATGTATGGCGGTATACCCAGAGACGGAGATCGCACCACCCGACTCAGTTCGATTCGGATCGGATCGAAGCGACTATCGCCGATCACGCAACGAGGGCATGATCATGTGCGCCTGCTGGTGCTGCATTTTCTTCAACAGGTTTCTTTCCGATCCGATCGCTTATCTGGTGTGTGGGGCCTGAACACCCAACAGACCGACCAGAAATCGGAGACCGCAGACGGGTCTCGTTTTTTCTTTTTTTTTTCTTGCATTTTCTCGACCGCTTTCCTGAAACGTGTCAACTATGAAAGAGATCAGCCGAAAAAATAAAGCATATTCATTTTCCCCCATTCGGCTTACATTTTCTCCAAGGAAAACGTGTTTCGGCTATCAACTGCATTTGCTTAACACCCAAAGGCAACCACAATTCCGTATGCATTACGGAACGCATTTATTTTCGAGGGTCCGGTTTACAACAGGCCCATAAATTTGTAAACTCCTCAATATGCAAGCCGCATTAAGATCGCTGATGGGGGCAGGAGAAACAAGTTTTCAGTTCGGTAAAAGGGCTTTTTAAAATCAGAAGCAATTCATGTAAAAATACTTTTTAATTTCCTTAGTTTCAGTCTGCAGACCTTGCTCGAGTCCCCCATTTTCTTATGTCAATAACCTGCCCAAAAAATATTCTGGCCAGACCTGATCAAGTTTTTACAACTGTCTGATGAGATGGTCATTCTAGTTGACCTTACAAGTGGGCTACTTTTTTTTCTGTAAATTAAACAAAGTGTTTCCGTCTTGTATGTTGCCAATTTATCAGGTTGTTCTATTTCATTTCCACCAACAGAATTTTAGGATAGGCCAAATATACCCCACGTTTAGATTCTTGGAAAATTTCCTCTACGCACATCCAAAGTCCAATAGTAGGAGGCTGAAAATAGTTTTTACTGGGAATATTTATGTCGTGGATCTAAATTGTCTTAACTACTTCTATGGCGGCCAATAAAATGTATTGAAAGGGAAAATTTACGAAATTCTTGTACATTTTTCGGCTGATGGTGCGCCAACATTTTTACAGCAGACACATCTGCCCCAGCCTCACATTTCTGATCAATTCACGTGATCTTTGCATGAACATCGGACATATCTCCCCAGCTCTATATATAACCTTACGTTTGTGTGCATTCGTATTCCGATGCTTGTAATGTTGAAACATTTTTAGTTACGTTACACCCGAAAAAACTGTGTATTTATTAAAATGACGCCTTTCGCTTGAAAGCGATGATCACGCTTCTAGTCTAATAATTCTTCGGCCTTGACGTGACCCGTCTGCGTCGTTTTTTGGTTGATCTTGATGATTTTTGGGGGGGCTAATTAAGACGGTGGAAAGCTTTTTCATAGGCTGTCAAATGTGATTGAAGGAGGAGGGGCAGAAGGTCTACATGGGTGACAGTTCGATGCGGGAAGTTTTGGAAGGTGATGGATGGGGTTTTAATGCATCCGATTGGAACACTTAAGAAGATGTGTTTATATTCATTTTCGGCTTTTAAAATTTTTTAAATATGTTTAAATTATTGTGACATTTATTTTATATATTATTCATTATTAAATCAAAAACCTTTTTTTCAGTGGATTTCGTAACTGATAAAACAAGGCGTTCAAAATACGCAACCGCAAAGTGTACACAAAATCTACAACAAGTACACGTCTGGTTTACATTGATAATATTACGGGTAATTGCGTTCGTTTGAGAAGCTGTGTAGCTTTAAGCCCGATCTCCCAGACATTGCCCAAATATAAATAGTGCCCGCCTTTGACGCAAATGTACGTATAAATTATTTTCTCTATCTCGTGGCGTGTGTATTTTTAGGCATTTCTCAAAATGTCAGATTCAAGTGCAAAGAAGGAAAACTTTTCTAGGGCTTGTTGAAAGCAAAATATATTTTTACAATATATCTGAAAGACATCGACAACCTAAATATTTTCATGGCCTGCATATGAATCGATATTCCCTATATATTGTGGATAAATGGAGGGAAAACGAAAAAATTGGCGCCTCGTTGCTGGGGTCTATACTAAATACCAGTCTATTCCGATTTGAGTTTTAATATGTGCGGTTTTTTATCTGAGATATACTATATAGAGATCCCGCCTCGCGATGCAGTGGCGTGTTTTTATTTTGGCATTTGCCTAAAGTCGTTTAGATAATTTATGTTTTGTTTTTGGCGAAAATGCACGTTCTTAAATATAGCCTAAGTGTAGATTCGAGTATATTTTATGATCTTTTTGCAAGTATTTAGCCTGGCGGTCGAATGCAATCCGCTTTCTCTGCTTATTTAACAAATGACATGTGCTTCGTCTATGACGTCTGTGGGAAAGTTGTTAAATTGCCAAATTTTCTTGTGCCTTTTATTTGAACTAAGCAAATGGCGAACCGGAAATTACATTTTCACGCCTTTTTGGGAATAATGTTGGGAAATGTTTCATACTATTAGTTTAAAATACCTATAAACAAGGAACGATCTTTGATTTTGATGATATGACAACCTTTTAAAATGATCTTTCGAATTTCTTTCTAACCACAGGCTACTAAGTTACTTGGTTAAGATACCAAATGAAAACCATCTTTAGCTCCTTGTGTTACTCAACTTTCACTGGTTTTCCTCAAGATTTTCCCCTTATTTGATATCTACTTCTCTACTTAATGAATCACCCATGGTCTGATACGCCCTCTTCTGACCACAATTACCTAGACTCTCGCCCCACAAAAGTCACATCTAGTTCAGTTAGTGGTTTAGTAAGTGCGGCGCCACAATCTTCGAAGGTCTGACGTCAAAGTGACTGAACCCACCGGCATTTACAGCCCTCTTGATTGGTTTGCCTTCGCTATATCGAGTTACCTCCATTATGCAATCTTATCGCCCACACACACTCACCTCAGCTCGCAGTTAGTCTCGCTGTCCTTGCTGCACATACAGCTATGGCTGGCACTGTCCGTGACATCAGTGTCCGTCGGCGAGTGATCGCCGGAATTGGCTGTGTTGTTCTGGGCTTTGTGCAGGCAGGATTTGCGGCTGAGACAGGATTTGGGCTGACTGGTGAGCAGCGGAGCTGAGGCCATGCGCTCCAGGTAACTCCGTCCGGATCGACTGCCCACGCCCAGGGGCGTGGCACCGGCCTTCTGCTGACAGGGACCCTGGCCCTGTCCCTGGACCGCCGCCGAGGCGTTGTTGACCATGGCTTTGGAGGCCAAAGTTATCACTTGGGGCCGGCAGTAGCGCGACGCTCTGTTGGCCTCGTCATTGTAGCTGAAATAGCAGAGAAAAAATTAATTAATATCAATTTAAATAAATTTCGTAGCTTAAAATTAATGTATTATTTAATATTTCATAATTTTTTGCTTTTAAATTCTGTTAAAAAATATATTTTGCTCATCACTAAAGGAAAAAAACATTTATATATATATAAACATCAGCAGATGGCAGCAATCTTTCAATTGTTTTGACCAATTTGTTTGTGATCTTTTTTGTTTTCCAGAAAAAAAGATTATAAGATCCTTGGATCAGTCTTTTATTTCGGACATATACGCCTCAAGCTGCCTTTTATCAGGCCTGATAAGAGTGGTGACTTAAATTTGTACCGCTTTAATGTTTGCCTTCATTGTTCGTAGTCTTCGTAGGCCTATGCACTAGTCGTATTTGTTCTTATACTCCCACTGATACCAGTGTATTGTCTATAGAGAAACATCGCTGATAAGGGGAGTTGCGCACGACCTCCCCACTTGATTTAGGTTTGCCGCGCGGCAATGTATAATATTGAGTTGAAGCATATTTGTTTGGGTTCTTCGGTGAGTCAGCTCCGAAAATGTATTTTCGGCAGACACCCGCTGGTCTTACTCATTTGGCACAGTTCGCATCCCGTTTATAGTTATCATAATTTTTCGGCTAGACATTCATGAAACTAAAATTCAATGGTTGATAACGATCGATGGGGTTCGCGTGGACTTATGCATGCTGAGCATATGTTGGTGACATGCTGATACGACTTTTTCGGCGTGGGCCTGTCTATGGGAACTTTTCCGTCTGCTCTGCTGTTATCACCATTTTTTCTGGTTAATTGCTGGTGTCTGGACACTATATCAGCATATTAAGTGCTTGAGTTGGCAACTTAAAAATGTCAAGTGCTTTTGCTGAACACCCGCTGCGTTACATGGGTGATTTTTGGTATTGGGTAGGGTTAACTGTTGTAAAATCACGCAGAGAAATTTCAAGTGCCTTGACGCACTAACAACTGAGTTACTTCAGTTGGTAAGAGTGCTAGGGTTTGTTTAAAAGCATGCAGCTCACGTGCTCTGATAAGAAACGTTGGTAGTTTTTGGGTCTCCCAGCTGGGACTTTTTTTAAAAAGGTAGTTTGTTTACCTATATCTACTACAGTTTTCGTCTTTTGTACCTCTTTAATCTTAACTGGTTTTCGGTATATTTTCCTCGTTTCTTGTGGCTGTTTGTTTTGCTTGGCCATACTCTACTTATACATTTATTTTAAGCTTATATTCACATATATAAAGTCATAAATTATACGAATTTTTGTTATTGTGTATTTATTATTCCCGAAAATAAAAATCCAACTAAAAATATCAGGAAAATGCAGCGCGTGCAGCAAATGGAGCGCGACAAATTGGTTTTATTGAATCAATTGCTTTCGCCCCAATACTTGAAAATATATACCCTTCTTTCCTTTACCGATTTGTCATTTTTCGGGTTGCTCGTTTGCCCCTGAGAATTAAAAAAAAGTATTGTCGTAGCGCCACGCGCAAATTTTTCGCCTAGCGAGCAATTCTTCGCCGTCATCTCCCCGACTCGTGAACGATTCTCCAAATCTCCCTCGGCTCTACCAACAAAAGATCACCTCAGCATAGGCGAAATGTTTGTTTTGGTTCAGCAGTCTGTCTGCCTTGATCTTGAATGCTTTCATTTCATATTTTGCCAACCTGTTGTCAACCAAATGGCAAACCTTAGTCGTGCGAATATTTTTAGTACCTGCATTCATTGTGTTCTTGAAAATTTCTCACTTTTATAATTAATTTTTAGTGAACACAAGTTTGCCCGCCTTTGATCAGGTGTTAAACTGTCTCTAGACACTTGGAACAGGTGTTTTAACTAAATTAATATTGGCAGCCCTCCATAAAGATCGATTTTTCATTTCCACATATCGTAAACATTTGGGATCTTACATTCAATTAATGGAATTGTGCTTTTCTGCTCTGTTTATTTAGCTAATGTGGGTTATGTTTGGGTACTTTGAAAATTATAGTATATTGTTTTTTCAATGAGCAGACGTGTTCTTTAATTATTTACAAAATATACACAAGCTAACAATAATACAACAAGAGATTGCATTGTTTTCTTTTAAATTTTAATTAAATGTTTAGGTTTTAATAAGTGTCTTATTTAATTCACTCAATATCTCATGTTTATTATATAACAACGGAAGTATTTAAGCACAATGTTTTATTGATGTCAGGTAATCCTACATTTTTATCGACATTTTTTGTTTCTTTCATAAGCACGTACACAGCCGTTGAAATTCTTAAAAGATGTATCAGAAAATACCTGTGCTGTCTTATCAACCGATAAGAAAAGGGAAAGAAAGTTCGCTTTAGGAAATGACACCAGAACCTAAACATTTAAAGTTAGCTACTCGTTCAATTTTCTTTTTATTTAATTTCTCTTGATTGGCGCCCGAAACTCGTGAGTTCATTTTGATCAATTTAGTATTAAATTAGCCCAATTGGTGGGAATATTTATTTATGATGTCTATATTTTTGTAAACTTACTTTAACGATTGACGCTGATGTCCGCTCATGAAGTCCGCCAGAAAACTAACGGGTGGACTGTGACTGAATATGGGCGGACTGTGTGAAATCATTTTATATATAGGCTTCGATCTGCGCTGATTACAACAATGATCTCTACAACAAGGAACTTTTTCTGTGGAAGCCCCTGTGAAAAAATATAGAAAATTAAACGATTTGTTTTTGTTTTTAAGTGAAGCGCAGCAAAGCGGCAATAAATGAACACTTAATTGGAAAGTAATATGTAAATAGAATGCATGATCGCGGGAAATATATTTATGTAATTTCGTATTGATAGCTAATCTCAGGTGGAATCGGTTTTAATGATGTACACACGAGGGTATGTATAGCACTACCATTTCCATAATGAGATATACATATTTTGGTTTCTTTCGAAATGTTATTAGTGTGGTCCGAATTCATATCAAAATCAGACGTAATCAAATCAAGGTGGTGTATATTTGGTATGGTAAAATAAAACATCTATTATTTTTAATTAGTATACAAGTTTGAGGACATTTTTCAGCTTTTGCTTTGTTTTTTTTTTATAGATTAAAGTTTCCAACTAACCGTTAGTTGTTATTTCCTCTCTGTTTTCCGCTTCACTTTCAACTTCTGGTTAGGAGGTAAGGAACTTTTCTTTTCTTGTGCTGTCGATCACTTTTCTTTTAGCTTCGATCTTTCTTTTTTATAATTTTACTTTTTCATATGTGCATCACGCGTGTGCGTCAGACAATGAAAAAGATCTTTGGGACAGGACGTTAATTGAATTTATTGAAATCCTCCGATCGGGGGCACTTTTAGTGGTCACACGCACAAAACGACGAACGATTTTTAAAAGATTTTCACGCGGACTTTGCTGAAGTGTTACTTAATTTTTTGTTTGAATTTTATTTTACACGGACAAAAAAACAGCAACAACTAGTTTCCGTCGCGTTCCCCGATCCGTTCCTCCTATGAACCGTACGCTTCGACGCTGCGAAAACGAATGAAAATGTTTGTTGCCTCGACTTGCCGTCAAGACTTCCATTCCCGGCGATCGGCGAAAGAGAGCGAGAGAGTGGGTGTTTTTATACCCTTTAATAGGGTATTACTACTGATAAGGGTGCTCGTAACGCTCGTACCTAGGCACCTAGCTCCGACACTTAGGATTTTAGGTAAGTGCAGGAAGAAATGAATTCTAGACTCAATTTTGTTTTTAATCATATTCATTTACTAATGTTCATCATGGAGGTACGTTAAACTATAATGCAAACTATAAGGACTAATTTCTCTAAAAGGGTGTTCCAAAATGCACCAGATCTATTTTGTTAAGCTAAACGTTAAAAAGTACCGAGTTTCACATTTTTATTGTCACATTAAATATAAAAAGCACACCTTTATAATTTTAAGTTATTTTTTTAAGTTTGTTATAATGTTTTTGGCTAAATAAAAATGTAATAAAAATTTTAGATCTTAATGTTCAAGGTCCTAGAGATTGTTTGGTCGGTTTCGTCACACGTTTCAAAGACACCGAAGATACAATATTATGTATAGTTCCCAAAAGCCATTTTTTCCATTGCAGGTAGTATTTGTTAGGGTATATAAACCTCGGTGTCCAGAATTCCGCTTCCTTTCTCGGCTCTCTTTCTAGAATACCCCCGTTCTCTCTGTGTGTCTCTCTTCCCCCGCCTCACTTTTTCCCGATCTACGTGGCTTGCATATTTTGATTGCATTTTGATATTCCGCCGCAAATGTAGTTGTAGTAGTTTAGCTATAGTCTTAGTTGCTTTGATTAGTTTAGGCGCCACTGGCGGTGACAAAAGTCAAAACGGGTGTCAGCCCCTTGAGACATGATCACTTGCACGGGGAGCACTTCCCATCTCATAGACGAAATTTCCCATTGTGCCTCGTGGCGGTCGAGAGAATTTCAAGGGATTTGGCAAACACTTTTTTCGTGTCAGCTGTTTAAACATTTATCTTATCGTAGTCGCTGTACTATAGTCGCTGATCTGCCCAGTTAACACTTAGAAGTCAAATAAAAATTAACCTTCAGCTGTTGGATTTTTTATTAAAAGGTGGGCCAAGGCATCCACCTAGTTGGTTGCACTAGGGTTTTGATTAGTTTCAGAAATAAAAACACTGTCAATAACAAGGAAAAAATATTAAATCAATCGTATTTCACTATGATATTTAAGATATGTAGTTGTCAGCCCATACGATTTTGAGTGGGTTTTAGTTTGTGTACTCTGCCCACGCACTTCTTTTATGTAAGGTTGCTCCCTTGACATCTGTAAATCAATTATCCCTAGCAAGAGGTCTGGACTAAGAGGGTTTTTTATCTCTGATATTTATATTTTTCGTAAAGATAAAACCGTAAAAGTTTTCTTCTATACTATGTATAGATATTAACAGATTTCTTTATCACTGAATTTTATACCTGTGTCCATTAACCATTCTAATTTAAAATTCCTCATTTATTCCATAAGGCTGGGGAATCAAAGCATTATACAAATTTAAACCCCACACTTAATACCTGTATAAGAGGCTCGCATTTTCAAAGACCAGACTAATGAACCATTTAAATTGATTTTCCTCGTCGCCTTCTCTTTTCCCATAGATATACATATCTAGCTCTCAGGCCATTTTCGACCCACATGATATCTGTCGTACCCACATCAAGAGTGTCCCAGACAAGCGGAAACCGCCGAATGCAACCAACTCTACACAGAAATGCAGTCTCAGTCGCGACTCGAAATTTAGCTGGATTGTTGGGCCTTCTCCATAGAGAGAGTGTGTCTGTCTGAGTTTTATCTATGCTCTATTTTCGGTGTGCGTGCTTGGGTAACATTCACTCATGGCGGTTAGGTGCATGGATATACGTACATATGTATGTATGACATTTTTCTTTTTTTGTGATCAGAGAAATGCTTTCGTAATGCGTGATTTCATCTCGAAACCCATGATAATGCAACTCCGTGAAGGGTTCACGCTTTTTGTCTCTCGAGTGCCTCAATGACTGTTAAACAAAAACGAAGTTTGAGTGTGCACTTTCTTCATTTCTTCTTCGACTGCCAACGCAGCATCCCATTGAGCCTCTCTCGAAAAGGGGGTTTGGGTGGACAGAGGGGTTACGAAAGGGGTGAGGGCTGGAGGAGCCGGCCGGCTAAGTTGCTTGCCTAGTTGAAAGCCGGTTTCGAGAGATCCCTGCGTGCATAAAGAAGTGGTTACTTGAGTGGCTCGTTGCATTTTGCCGGTCATTACTGCCGTAGACCAGATGAGATGGCACAGGGGCGTAGCTAAGGGGTTATAATAGCAAAAACTTTGATTTATATAGCCATCATTTGTATGCTAAACCTGAAGAACTTTCTCCTATATTTTTATATGCAAATTTCTAAGATTAGTGCATATTCTTCGATAAAAATAACGCAGCATACTGTTATAAAAATATGTTTAGATATACGCGTAATTTAATATGCTTCCAGTTTTATTTTGATTGTATTAAACTAAAAATAGAAAGACAGTTTTCAAGGGGTTCTTTTAAGTGGTGTTATCTTCCACTTGATAAACAAATACTATCGCGTGCGGTACAGAAATATCTTTCGTTGGAATTCGATAGGAATTTTTATTAATGATCGTTACAAGTCCCATGAGAATTCAAGCCCAAGATATTTCTGCACCCCAACTGAAAAAATATATATATTTCTTACTTCTCTCTTCTTGTTTAATTTTAAAGACCTAATATAAAAAATAACATGTTTTGGATTAGAGAATTTTATTGATTTAGTATTTAATCTACACTCTTTATTGGAACCCCTTTCTACGTCTTTTGGGTGCGGTATGCCTTCCTGACTTTTTTCTTAGGGTGTTTTCAGGCTTTTCCCCGCACCCTTTTTGTTATCACCTCCTCTCTTTCATAATTACACCACTCTCTTTTTTGCTCTTATCCGATATCATTCTACAAGTTGCCTCTCTTTGGCTGCACTTGAAATTGCATTTTCCCCAGCCTCCGTTTGCACCCGCTGGCAAATTTAGTGGCACACACTTTCCACATAAATATATCTTGTCTATTTTGGTGCAGATTTTCATATTTTCTCATGCATGCATCTTTGGGATGCTGCTGTAATTATATGATGTTGGTATCCAACGGATGTCGCTTGGGACCATTTACATTTTTCAATTAATGCGGGCGACTTTCCATTTTTCTCTTATTTAAGGTGGGGTTACCATGTGGTTCGGTTACTCTGTGCTCTGAGACCATATATAATATTTGATATTATTATATTTGTATAAATGTTATAATATACTACAAAAATTTGTAATGATTTTTAAGTCATTTAAAAAAAAATACAAATTATTTAATTTTTGTATATAAAAAAACTGTTTAAATATTTCCCAATATTTTGAAATATTTGATTTAGGTTTGTTTTATTTCCATCAACAAACGCCATTCCCCGGCTGCGTGAGCCAAAAGAAAACATACCATTCCCTCGCCTGTTTCACACGCCAAATGTGGAAAGGTACCAAATGTCTAGACAATTTCCAACAATAAAAAAAGAACCCAAGCTAGGCAGCACAGGCGGATTTAAAGCATAATTAATAAATAATAGACACGCGTCGTGGGACCCACCGCAAAAAAACGTGAAAAAACGGCTGATGAAACTGGCCGGGCAAGCCATATCAGTCGGTTCTGTGTAGACCTGATAGAATATTTTATTTAGTATATAGACTAGTTTCAGAAGGCCTCTTGCGGTGATTTAAATTTAGAAACGAGGCGCGCGACCTGAGCGATTTTTGCGCCTTATCAATGCAGTTGAAGGAGCCCCTCTTCGGGGGAGATCACCACCCAAAAGTGCTGATAAACTGCGCAGCATAAACTTAAATCTTAATTATAGAACTGGTTTATTTTTGGGACGCGACAGAAGGCAGACCGTCGCAGAGTGATCAGCATGCCGTAACTGACCTAGAGCACCTGATCAAAGCGTGATCGCGAAATAAAGAAATAACCCAGAGGCTGCAGCATATGTTTGCCAAGACGATGCCAACTACTCTGATTTGTTTACTCTTTGGAGTGTTCTTATAAATCAAAAAGATTTGGAAATACCAAATTCTCGAAACTATATGTATGAATTAAGAAATAGATAAGAATACATTGCTAGAAATATATACTATACACGATTGCCAAGAAATTTTGATGACTTGTACAAAATTCCAGTATACCTGGAGTTGTTTTGAAGGGATTTCGGATTAAATCCCAAACCTTCTTCAAGAAGGTACATATTGTAATATTTTATAAAATCACTTTAATAGATAATATCATTCTGAACTGATCTTCATATTAAAACCAATTAAAGATATTTTCCAGAGACCACTCTTAACTATAGATCGAACCAAATCTGAATGCCTTTAGGGTTTACGATCACAGGGCATTACGAAACCGAATTTGTTGGCAACCACCTTTGCTGCCAAAAGGGGTTCTTCCGCAACGGAAACGGAAAAGTGGGTAAATGTCTGCTCTATAAATAAGGCAGGGGATCGTTTGCCATTTCGCTAGGGGGTCATAGGCAATCTGAGGAGCCGTAGCTGCGTTTTCTTGTGTGTTTTGCCTGCAATGCGATCGCGTAATTTTCCATTGCAACTATTGCGATCGATCGACACTCGCCAATCAGCATTAAAACAAACTTAATTATGCGATTTATTATGCAAATATATACACGCGGGCACATATATGTAGAAAGCTGGAGCTTTCAGGCAAACAGCAGCCGCATCCGAGTCTGAATCCGACCACAACTGATCACGTTTTCGCCGGCTGCCCGAGATACTCGTAATCGCAGGGCGATAGTTCCATTGACATCGCCAGACCGGCCCGGCTCCACATACTACGGTATCTATATAGTAAAATTAACTGGTTAGTCGGAAGGCGCTAACGCCACACCGTCTGATATCGCCTGTCTGTTGATAGTGGGCCCTGAAGAACTCCCCAAACACAGAAACCCTAAAAATAGTCAGACGAAACCTCTTCATTATTCCCATGTTAATCGCCGAACAAACAGAAGGGTGCCACTTACTCTTATCAACACCTGTTTGTAGAGCCATTGACGTAGAGTCGAGAGTTTGGATAGTCGAGTGTTTACTGTGGCTAATGTATTTGGATTTCAAGTCGCCGTGTGCCTCTAAGTCAATTGTGTTTTGTAATACCTTGCATATGATGAAGTAATTAGCAGGCGACACCTTGACTGAGGGGAGAGAACTTTTCATGGGTTCTACTTTAAGGTTATTTGTGATAGAAGGGAGAAAGTTTGTGCCGAAATAATAAGCTTTAAAGAAGGGTTGTCCTTAGTATTACATATTCATTTTTTTAATATTTCAATAATTTGGTAATGATATATTTATTTCTTATAACTTTAGTTTTATAATGTTTTTTATACCTTTGAAATTATAGAATTTAAACTTTATTTTCAACTTCAACATTTCAATGAAATCTTGATATTAACCAAATAGCAGCACCTGCCTAATATGTATAATCAAAACATGATAACAAAAAAAACAGCTACTTGACTGCTTCCAAATTGCAAAATTGTATCTGTTAGCTGATAAAATATTTTTGCATAATTTTGGAGTTGACTTTGTTGGTTTGCTACCTGATAAGCAATTAAAGAAACATTCAATTTAACGAATGATTATAAAAAAGGTGGCGTGATGGAAATTTAAGTTTAAGCGTGATGATATAAGAATGATGGTGTATGGTGAATGATATTGAAATAAATATAGAAATACTAATTTTTTTATAGATGAAGTTACATAACTTTTAATTTTTATTAGGATGTACTTTTTTATGACATAAGAGAAAGGAAAAAAAAATTGGCAATGCCAACATAAAAACAGCATGAGCTATAAAGCAATTCCGCCTTTCTTCACGACCAGCGATAACGGTATAAACCGATGAACATCATTTCCCCATTTCCCCATCTCCCCCTAAAATGTTCATTAATGGTTCCGGTTTATGCGACATTAAAATAAAAGTGAGAGAGAAAAAAACCAAGCAGAAAAATATGCTCAAACATTGCATTCAATGTTATATGCGTGCGTTGCACTGCCCAGATACAAATGTATCTGTAGATGGGCATGTATACAGACACAGATAGAGATACAGTGCTGGCTGTAGATACAGCTAGAAACGCGTAGACTAATTTGAAATTTACATGGCCGCCGCATGAGTCAGTGGGCTACGAATTTTCTCAGACAAAATCTGTTGAGTTTTCTGTATCTAGAGAAATTTTCGCCTAACCAACAAGTGCGCACTTAGAATTTTGGCACAAATTTTGATTCAATTAACCTTCCATTTTCGGTAAGGTCTTGACTATCAACTGTTTTTCATTATTTTATATAATTCTATTATTCTATTATATTTTTCTTGGGAGTGGCTATTCAGATGGTCACTGAACTTAATGTAAAACTTCTTGGAAAAATGTATGCCAAATGTTTATTTTTACTTCATTGTTGGTTTGCTGTCAGCTTTTTTCTCATGCGAACGGATATCAATATATATTTGTTTATTTTCATTAGCACCCCGTATGTTAGAATGCATTTTTTCAAGTAACTCCCTTCTATGCCGATCAGTGAAATATTTGTTAGCTTGTTATATTTAAAGAGTCGCGTAGGTCTCAATTGGGTCACCTTTTGGCTTATCAATGCCTGTGCACATAAAAAATAATAATGAAATAAGTAAGAATGCAAGGTTAACTGGAGAAAAGCGATTGTTCAAATACCTTAACAAAAGAACTGAGATCGAAATAAGATTTGATTTAAAGCATAATAATAATTAATTCTTTATACTCGGTACATAAGTAATGACTACAAATCTGAAATTATGAAAATGTTTGAACTTCAGAACCTAAAAACGATACTTTCATTTTGTAAATTAAATCTTAGCTTTGTTAAGTAAGAGTCACACCTTTTACTAGGGTATTAAGCACAGATTATTAATAATATACCTTACATATATTTGTATAATTATACAGACTCATGTTTAAATATAAATTACAACAGGCGGCGAACACGATTGTAAAATAGGAACACAAAAACCCACATCAAAATAATCAACAGGAAAATGCCTCTGAAAATTTTCCACCCCAACCTACGTTTTGTATGCGCAAAATAAAGATCAGAAAGGTTCAATGGGTTTATCGGCGGACCCTTTACAATTTTTGCTGAACATTGTTAATGTAAAAGTGTGTATTTTGTAGTATTTTACGTCAGTCCAAGGAGTCTAATTATGGGCGTCTCTATAGAAGACACGTGCAAAGCTAAGTGACATGCAAAAGAAAATACTTGGTCAGGATTAATTTATAGACTGGCTAGGACATAAACCTTTATAACTGGTTGATTGGAGAGTTATTAGGAAATTGGCAAGGGGTACAACAAAAGTGAAGCAAATATTTCCGGCGATAATGACTGCAAACCTTATCTGATCAGTTAACGCCCACTAATCAAGTGGATTGTAAATTAATCAAAAACAAACAAAAAATAAACTTTCCGCTAAGTTGATTTTCCTATACTTTGGCTGCTTGTTGCGAAAATTTTTCAACGCCTACACAGGATTTCGGGAAACGACACCTGGCTACAGATAGAAAAATATTTGATACTTTTGTCAGAAGAAAGAACAAAAACTATATAAGCTTTATCCCTCCCACAGTTGATTATAAATCAGTACAATTTTAAAAATATTTGAATTCTATTTATTTGCTATTATTTCTAATAGATTAAAAATATAAAATTACAAATATAAAAAATTTAAAATAAAAATATAATTCACAAAATTTGTTACCTCCGTTTGGCCAACATTTTTTCTATGTGTAGGAGTAATTAAACGGTGGCTGGAAATGTTCTTCAGTCTTAAATTTTGTTCCTCTTGTTTTTACCAACAACCATTAGCTTTTATAATCGGTCGTTGACAAAGAACAAATTTGTTTTCTGGCGCTGTGAAAAGAGATTAAATTGTTGTTGCCAGCCGGTCGTGCGCCCAACTAAAAACACAAATAAGAATCCTGCCTTCTCTTCAATGTTAAGTTCAATGACTAAATTTTAAATCTGTATTCTTTTTGTTTTACTTTTCGTTGGTTGTCCTCGAGAACCCCGGACAAGGTTTAATCAGCCCGATTGTCTGTTATCACCTCTATGAAAATATATGCTGCGATGGCCTAGTTTCTTCATCGTTATTGGGGAAGATGGTGCAAATGGAAGGGGCAGAGGTGTGAGCCCAGGGGTAAGGTCAATTAATAAATTTAATAATGAATAATGCATACGAAACTGAGCCCCATGCGTACATACATAAGTGGGGAAGTCCGGCTTTGAAATTTTTATACAATCATTGGGAACCCGTATGGCTTACTTTAAATTGTTTATAAAATAATAGAAGAAACAATGTTACAGATTAAAAAAATATTTTATATTAAACTTATTTTGTTTAAAAGTTAATGAAGTTCAATAATTTAATTTCTTTTTTATTTTTTGTTTTGAACATTTCGTTAAATTGCTTTTGCTGATAAACTTTGGCAGCTGTGTTGGTGGTCTAAATCTGTCGAATTATTAATATTAATTAATAATGCCATAGAAGCCAATTAAAAATTCCAGTCTTTTATAAGATAAGAGATGCTCAAGGAAAAACTTCGGACTACCACATAACTAAAACCTGAAATGATCATATACCTCCAACCACCTGCTGATCGACTGATCGTTTGTGATCAGGTCTAGTTCCGCTTGGGGGGTCAGAAGATCATCGATCAAGGGCCTTAAATAGATTCCCCAGGGCTTACCGAATCCTAGGGTATATTTTTAGATGGAACTTTGCCTTCCGGATTCTGTTATTGAACGGCCACCGATCACGCCCCGGGTTTCCAGGCCCTAATCGGGACTTAGGTTTGCCGCTGGCGCCGCTGTCAAACAGGCTGGAAAAAGTCGCTCACGTTGCTCGGATTCCCGGGCATATAGTATCATCACTATCAGTCAATTTAACGATTTCGAATTTAGATTTCTGGGCAGGCCGGGGGCGATTAGTTAACATTTGTTTTCAGCGTGTCCAGCTATGGCAAAAAGGCCCAGAGCCCGAGACAGATGAGATAATTATAATTAGTGCCGCCTGCACGGACACACACCCTCCTTTTGCGCCTAGTTTGTATTTATAGAGACAAGGTTTATGGGTCTGTTGTGCCCCCATCTCCAATCTGGGATTACAGTAGCCGCCGGACTCTGCCTAGAAGGCCTCGAATGTTGCTCCAAAAACTGTCAAGATCGGCTTTATTTTGAATCGTGGCGATAGGGCGGTGCAGGTGGGTCCCATGTGGGGTTCAAAGGGGTGTGTTTTGGTGGGCGTTCGGGTCCCGATCGCCCGATAAGCATCGCAAATGTGTTTAGATAGTGGGCCATGACAGACAGAATGCTGGCACAAACACATTATGCAGCAACTTTTGATACGGCATTCCTATTTTGAAATGGCAAAAACGTAGTACCTATAATACATTGTTGAAAACAATGTCTAGCAATTGTGAATTAGTTAACGTATAGGATATTAAAGGATATTACAGCTTTCAAGGATAAAGCAATCACAATGGTGCCTACAAAAACACTTCGCTTAAACTAATGTTTTGTAAGAAGATACAAAAATGGATATTTTTCTTCGATTTTCCGCTATTCAAACTTGTTCTTTCTATAAACTTCTAAAAACAAATTTTCCGTATCTTTAATCTGGTAAAAAATAAATTTAAAAAAATTTTTCTAAAAATGAATTATATTATAAAAAAACGACTGCTTATACAAAAAAATAGGTTTAATAAAATTTGTACTATTTTTAGTGGCCATTTTATCAGTTCGATCCCTTTTGGCCTCATATCGAATTTAAATATGAATTCAATTGGCGCCAAATTGCTCTACACACATCTTACTTTACATTTTCCATGTTAAATAACTTGAAAGATGTAGAGAATGTAGAACCATCGATAGTTGCGGAAATCGAAGGCATCGTTGTTCAAATCGATTTTGCCCCATCTCTAGAGCGAAATCAAAACAAGCAAAAAATAATTAATAACTTAGCTTAGAAAATCCCCAAAAAATAAGGACAGTGGCAACATGGTATGTTCCATAAGTAAACCCAGTAAAACGCCAATTTAGCCGCTGCTCGGTTTGCAATCTTCGGGTTTATTTAGACACTGATATTATTAAGAGGACTTCAACTTTTGGCTGTTCACACATTTCAAGGGGAGGAAAACGCTGCGATGGGGAGTTTTAGTAATCCGGAAGAATCGGTGGTTCCGGGGACCTCTTGCCGCCCCACGAGTGGAACCGCTGCTTCTTGCCCAGCACCACGGAGTTCCGCTTCTCGTCGCGCTGCAACTGGGATTTGATGCGACACCTTTCGATGACCGCATCCCGGATTATGGATGAGAACTCCGCGTCCCCAAACTGAGCCATTAGGAGGCGGAAGAAGGCCCAGATCTCGCCACGCTGCGAGGTTGGTGGTGGAGAGTAATGCCGGAAGAGCCAGCCCTCGGAGTCCCCATCCTGGCCACCAGGTCTCGCATTGTAAGCATCGCACACGTCCTCGAAACTTAGGATCGCCTGCAGGATGAACCGGCGATACTTGGAAAGCTGCAGCTCACAGGTGGCCAGCTCCGAATCCTGTCCAGAAATTGGCGACGGAAGACTAGCGCCATAGATCGCACGGCTAAGGGCCAGGAACACCAGGCACAGTACTATCTTTGCCATCTTCACTAGCGGTTTAAGCCGTCTTAGTCCTCTCGGCCAACTGCGATGTTGGGCGTCCTGGAAGGCTGCTTATATAGCCACTCGATCCGCAAAGCCACTGCCACCATCACCTACACCACCACCCACCCACTTTGAAGTCCATAAAATAATTATAAAACGTTTGTCGTTCGCATTTTCTAAGCCGTTACACACGTCGCTAAATAAATACGAGTGCGTATTAATAAGCGTCCCTACGTTTCTCCACTTTCCCCCGCACTTTTCCCCCCAGACAATGGCAACAAGTGTCATAAATTTTCACTCGCTTAGCTCGCTTTTCCCCAACCCGAACTTGAGTTTATTAATCCTGCCCAGAGATAAACGTGACGTGCACTTGAAACTGAGACGAGCTCCCCAAACGGGCCTTCCTTATATGGGGAAACTTGCTCCCGGAAAGGGTGCCCAACCCCCAAAGTTTTCACCCACCCCTTTTTTGCGCTCGCCACTTGTACAAATTGCTCGCTGATTAGCAGGCAAGCGTATGAAATTAATCATATGCAAATATCGTCGACTTTTCCTTTCCTTGACGCGACGATGTGGCTGTCGTGGGAGTTCTTGGTTATCCAGTGTTATCCCTAAAGGGTATCATTAGTTCGCAGCTCGCGTGAGTCTCGTAATGTTGACCCAAATTGGGCCAAATAGCTGTCTAGTCGTCCTGTTGTAGGAAATACGGTTTCAAACATTGAAATTATTGCGCCTGCCATATAACTATAATTTATATTGTAAAATTATTTTCTGAGTAGCAAAAGTGCATATTATTGAAGGCATAGCGTATTTAAATGCGGTTCTATAATATCCACTCAAATTCCTTATTTTTCAAGGGTATTCCTAAACTCCCACGACACTTCCTTTATGGTTCTCCTAAGAGCTCTTCATTTGAAGCCCACTTATTGAAGCGTTCTGTTCTTTAATTTACTTGAAAACGTGATGGTACAATTTGGCTGTGGGCGTGTGCTCTAGAACTGAAAATAGAAATAACTTTAACTAATTACCTAAATTTTATTTGACCTTTGCAGAAATTCCGCTTCTGTGGCGAGGGCGATTGCCCCGACTGGGTCCTAGCTGAGATCATATCCACACTATCCAACTTGACCATTGAAAACTTGGAACAACTCAGCGATCTGGTGGCCCTGAGGATTTGTGGACAGACATTTGAGGTATATAAATGTTATTGTATTTTCGAAAACAAAAATAACTGATATTTTTTAGGAATCTAAAATAAAATCGCTGACATCCACACTTACTAATGAGGGTAAAACCGCCGTGGCCTGCATCCATTTTATGCTGAACAACGCAGCTCGCTATAGCTGCACCGAAAGCATTTTTGGAGAGGAGATTCAGCAATTGGGACTGCCCAAGGATCATGCTGCAGCCATGTGCAGAGTCCTACAAAAGCATTCCGCTGCCATTCGCCAAACACTAAAAGATAAGGCATTCAAAAGTGGGTGGTGCCATCACAATCGTTTACTTTATTTAAAACCTTTTTACTCTTCAGTTAACGAACTGGAAAGCGTTCGCGATATAACCTCGCCTGGACAAACGCCTCCGAATTATACCACCTTGGAACTGAAAATCTCGCAAGAACTGGTCGATGGCCTGCCAAAGGACACCACTCACGTTGTCAACATAGATCGCGCCCAAGCGAAGGCTCTGCTGGCGGAGCTTAAACTGGCGCGCGATGTAATGCAGAAGTACGAAAACAAACCAGATTCCTAAAAATATAAAAGTGCTTGAAACACCTGTGATTGGTCAGTTTCTGTCTAGACTATTTGCTAAATTTTTAACATTCTGTATGTTTCAAATTGTATTCAGTTATATGTGATCCTCAAAATGTTTATAAAAATGATTTCCATTCTAATTGGATAACTAATTTACAATAAATAATTTTAATCAAAAATTAATACATTTCTGCCATAGGAAATTCGAAAAAATCGAACATGAAAATGGGTTAAAAATTGGACCCTCGTTTAGAAGTAATATTTTAATGTTGAAAATTAAAGAATTCCACCACAAACTCATAGAGGTATCCCACTTCAAAATCGGACAAAAGTAACTTAAGTTATGGAATCTAGAAGTGCAGTTTTGGGGTCCCATTCTGAAACCCATTGGAAATACGGAAAAAGCGAACATGAAAATGGGTTAAAATTTGGACCCTCCTTTAGAAGTAATATTTTAATGTAGAATATTAGAGAATTCCTCCACAAACTCATAGAGGTATCCCACTTCAAAATCGGACAAAAGTAACTCAAGTTATGGAATCTAGAAGTGCTGTTTTGGGGTCCCATTCTAAAACCCATTGGAAATACGGAAAAAGCGAACATGAAAATGGGTTAAAATTTGGACCCTCGTTTAGAAGTAATATTTTAATGTAGAATATTAGAGAATTCCTCCACAAACTCATAGAGGTATCCCACTTCAAAATCGGACAAAAGTAACTCAAGTTATGGAATCTAGAAGTGCAGTTTTGGGGTCCCATTCTGAAACCCATTGGAAATACGGAAAAAGCGAACATGAAAATGGGTTAAAATTTGGACCCTCCTTTAGAAGTAATATTTTAATGTAGAATATTAGAGAATTCCTCCACAAACTCATAGAGGTATCCCACTTCAAAATCGGACAAAAGTAACTCAAGTTATGGAATCTAGAAGTGCAGTTTTGGGGTCCCATTCTGAAACCCATTGGAAATACGGAAAAAGCGAACATGAAAATGGGTTAAAATTTGGACCCTCCTTTAGAAGTAATATTTTAATGTAGAATATTAGAGAATTCCTCCACAAACTCATAGAGGTATCCCACTTCAAAATCGGACAAAAGTAACTCAAGTTATGGAATCTAGAAGTGCAGTTTTGGGGTCCCATTCTGAAACCCATTGGAAATACGGAAAAATCGAACATGAAAATGGGTTAAATTTTGGACCCTCGTTTAGAAGTAATATTTTAATGATGAACATTAGAGAACTCCTCCACAAACTCATAGAGGTATCCCACTTCAAAATCGGACAAAAGTAACTCAAGTTATGGAATCTAGAAATGCAGTTTTGGGGTCCCATTCTAAAACCCATTGGAAATACGGAAAAAGCGAACATGAAAATGGGTTAAAATTTGGACCCTCGTTTAGAAGTAATATTTTAATGTAGAATATTAGAGAATTCCTCCACAAACTCATAGAGGTATCCCACTTCAAAATCGGACAAAAGTAACTCAAGTTATGGAATCTAGAAGTGCAGTTTTGGGGTCCCATTCTGAAACCCATTGGAAATACGGAAAAAGCGAACATGAAAATGGGTTAAAATTTGGACCCTCCTTTAGAAGTAATATTTTAATGTAGAATATTAGAGAATTCCTCCACAAACTCATAGAGGTATCCCACTTCAAAATCGGACAAAAGTAACTCAAGTTATGGAATCTAGAAGTGCAGTTTTGGGGTCCCATTCTGAAACCCATTGGAAATACGGAAAAAGCGAACATGAAAATGGGTTAAAATTTGGACCCTCCTTTAGAAGTAATATTTTAATGTAGAATATTAGAGAATTCCTCCACAAACTCATAGAGGTATCCCACTTCAAAATCGGACAAAAGTAACTCAAGTTATGGAATCTAGAAGTGCAGTTTTGGGGTCCCATTCTGAAACCCATTGGAAATACGGAAAAATCGAACATGAAAATGGGTTAAATTTTGGACCCTCGTTTAGAAGTAATATTTTAATGCAGACTATTAGAGAATTCCTCCACAAACTCATAGAGGCATCCCACTTTAAAATCGGACAAAAGTAACTTAAGTTATGGAATCTAGAAATGCAGTTTTGGGGTCCCATTCTAAAACCCATTGGAAATACGGAAAAAACGAACATGAAAATGGGTTAAAATTTGGACCCTCCTTGAGAAGTAATACTTTAATGTAGACCATTAGAGAATTCCTCCACAAACTCATAGAGGTATGTCACTTCAAAATCGGACTACAATAACTAAAGATATGAAATCTAGAAATTCAGTTTTTGGGTCCCATTCTGAAACCCATTGGAAATGCGGAAAAATCGAACATGAAAATGGGTTAAAATTTGGACCCTTGCTTAGAAGTAATATTTTAATGTTGAACATTAGAGAATTCCTCCACAAACTCATAGAGGTATTCCTTTTCAAAATCGGACTAAGGTAACCTAATTTATGGAATCTGGAAGTCCAGTTTTGGGGTCCCATTCTGAAACCCATTGGAAATACGGAAAAATCGAACATGAAAATGGGTTAAAATTTAGACCCTCGATTAGAAGTAATATTTTAATTTAGAATATTACAGAATTTAGCCACAAACTCATAGAAGTATACCACGCCAAAAACGGACTTAAATAACTCAAGTTATTTATTCTAGAAGTGCAGTTTTGGGGTCCCGTTCTGAAACCGATTGGAAGTACGGATAAATCGAACAGGCATATTTGAATAAAGGCGCCTTCAACCAAACAATTTGATGGGTCTTGCAGCTTAGAACTCATGTAAACAAAAATGTTAGATGTTCCGTAAGCCAGCACTAGGTGTCGCTTCCCATAAATGTTGAAATTTATAGCGGAGCGAATTCGCAGAAATACGTTATTCGCTGCGAGGCGAATTCAAAGGGAGCAAATTAAAATCTGAAATAGATGGCGCCTTTATTCAAAAATTTTGAAAATTAGTGAATTTTATTTAGTTATATATATATATATTTTTTTTTTAAGTTAGGACCGATGCTTTCTAACGATATTAAGTTCTTTTCACCTTGTCCATTGCCAATGCAATTTGGATTTCCAGGGAGAAATAATGTTAAATATATTTTGTGATCTAAAATAAAAAGCTTTTCAAAAGCCAGGATCGAGAAAAACCTTGTTGTCAAATAAAATTCTATAATTTACAATACTCTATCGCTCTTATATATATATTTATATATGTTTGATTCCTAAATTAAAATACCTAGTTTTTTTGGATTTTAACAACGTTACTCAATTATCAAGGAAATCCCACCCATAAACGTCATGAATAACCAACCGCAGATTTACCCCTTTTCAGCCAATATTTAACCCAAAGGAGCCACACTCATATCGTTGCAAAAGCACCGTGAACTGTGTCAAATTTAATTAACTGGACTGCAGCATTTTAGTGCCCGTGCAGCCCGATTATTAATTACGGCATAACGTGCGGCGTAAATAAAGTGAAATTTGTTAATAAAAGACCCGGAAAAAGAACCCTTTTCGTGGACTCGTGCTTCACCTTGCTCCTGCTTTCCACATTTGCTTATCATCCGCTTTGGCCACGGCAATTACCGTTCGCATCCTTTGGCCATCTTTCCGCTTCCGGTTATTAAAATTATCTGCAGCGGCCGAAGGGAGGTGGAAAAAAATAAAGAAAATTTCAATTAAAAGTATACAAAAAACAGGAATAAATTAATTTCACTCGCTGGCTCTTTCTTTCTTTGGTGGATTTTCTAATTATGAGCTTTGGCTGCAGCAGCTGCGGAGGTTAAAAGTTGCCTTTTGCTTTTTTTATAGCAAATTTTGTTGTATTATTTTTTCAATTAAACTTGACCATGTCAAAAGTGAAAAAAGACGAAGAGAAGTCGGCGACATTTTTTGATTGCTGCGTTTTGTTTTTTTAGTTTTTTCCTTATATTTTCATTTTATTTTTCGGAATTTTTTCTGCTTTTGGCCACATGTTGCTGACACTTGCAGCAGTTGGTGGGATGGATCCTACTTCTCTTGCTTCTCGAATTTTCATTCCCCTTGGAACTTTGATTTATGATGCCCAATGAAAGAAACTCAGCCATGCCCTCCCATTGGCATTGTCACCTGTTCTTTAATTAAATTTCTCCTCAAGGTCTCGATGAACTGCTGCATTGATTTCTGGCCCCTTTCCAGCATGGTGCAAATATCATATACGAAGGTAAATAAATGTTCCACGTAGCTCTGTTCCAATTATCCCGGCAACTATTTACCCAGCATTTAGTTGGCGGTGCCTCGTACTCGTTTCCGACCTTTGTTCGCGCAAAATGATATCTAAACACTCGCCGGCATGGGTGTTGGGCGCAGAATTCGTGTAAACAAGGCGGCAATGTCAACAGAAATGGTTCACATAATATGGTAAGGAGGTGAGGTAATTGGGGGAGGACCGGTTGGCTGAAACTTGTCTGTCAAAGGGAGTGGGGAGATGCCTAAATAGGGTGGGAACAGCAGTTCTTGCAGTAAAAAATTACAATTTACCAAATATTAATTTTCAGATGGATTGGAATTTTGTGGGCTAAAATGAAGGCCTTACAAAATATAAAGAAGAATGTACTTTCATTTTATGTAAGCTTTTTATGGTTACTTGAGCCAAAAATCCATTCATATCACTAATCAACACTAGAGTAGGAATATTTGGTAAAAATGGGAAAGCTGTAGTTTCACTGGTTTAAACTCTGTATTGATTGCTTAAATGGTTCCAAGGGATTTATACATGTAAGGAGATATAACTAATATAGAAAATGCTGTATAATTTTGAAAGTTTCACGTTGAGACGCATCATATCGACAAGAATTCGGAACAGATATTAAAAAATAGAATTAAATTTTTAATAACTTGTTATAACATCTAAAAAAGTAATACATTAACAATGAAAGCTACAACCATGAACTTAAACATAATCCATTTTATAGTAACTTAAGACCGACCCTCGTTGGTATACCCTGCCAACCTGGGATACCGCAACCCGCAACCGATTCCGTCTGGCAACGCCCAAACATGTGTAGCGTTATGTCAGCATAACCCACCCACCGATCCGGAAAGGAACCCAGCTCCCCAACCATCCTAACAATTCCAACCATCCCAAACATCCCAGCCATCCTGCAAAAGGCTGTCGCATTACGCGCCTGTTACCATATCTTTACAACTGTATCTGCAGATCGTCCTCCACGCACTTGTATGACAAAGCACAAAACTTAAAAACCTTATGCATGTGATTTGAGGGGTGATTTTGTTTGGGCGGAGGACACAAGTGTCAGCCTTTTGTCTACGGTTTTGTTGGTGCTGCTTCCGTTCCGGTTTTTAGTTCGACGATGATGCGATGTAGCACCCCTGCGATGATTTTTGGGGTGGTTCGCCACCCTCTGTATGTCCTTCAGAAGGGGGAATATAACTTTTTGACTTTTTCAATTTGACTCTCTGTGTTTTTGGGTCTTCCTCGACGGGTTACCCTAGGCGTAATAATGAAATAAACGTTTCGCTAAATGCCTACGTATTTTGCACTGAAGGAAAGCCGATTGCTAGTTTGGTGGTGGTAGTGGATCTCATTCAATTAATTCGATGGGATTTTGGTTTAAGAGCTCATTGTGCGGAGAAATGAATCAAGTAAGGTCTTTGGCGGCGTGACCACAAATGATTTTAGAGATAAATGTACTTAAATATAGTACCATTTATTATATGGATACATTTTTAAATTATATTTATTAATTTATAGTATTTCTTATCAAAATAAACCATGTTATTAAATTGTGAAATAAATATATTTCTATAATAGTGACTCTATCCAATGTATTGTGTTTAAATGAAGAAATATTTCAATAAACATTTTATTGAAAATGTAAAATATTCTTTTGCGCACCCAATAAAGTATTCATATGAACTGAAGACTTTCTTTTCCACACCTCCCAACTGGTCACACCTGAGAACATCGAAAATTGGGTGGTAAATCCCCATCTCCATTGCCCAAAAGCTGGTGGAGATTGACTGCTTCACATTAATCAACGCATAAATTTAACGCATTATTATTTATGTTCCTCCCACTCGCAAGCAGGCCGCGCTTGTTTCATTTTCGAAATAGAAATTGTTTTACAAATGTCACGCGTACTGAGACCAACCCCACTCCCTTCCATTCCCACAAACCTCTGCAATGCTGAACAAAATAAATGGCGCTAAAATGATTCAATTACCCAAAACGGAAAAAGAGCAAAGAAAACGAATTTTTTCATGGGAACAGGTGGCCAGGCAGGCGACAAATTCTTGGCTAAAATTTTTAGACGTGTTTATTGGTTGGAAGCAGGGGGGAAGGGGGCGTGGCACACACCTGTGAAAATGTAATAAGCGAAAATAAGATTTTAATTGCCGGCGTTTATGGGTCGCTCCGAATGTTATTTTAATGCCCCAACTCTGGCAAGTTCTTTCTTAAATTTAAGATTTGTGAACTAAATGTATTTATTAATAAGCTATCTTTAAAGTAAATGAACTTCTATATATTTACTACAATAACTTTTGTTAAGAAATGGAACTGTTCACCTCTTCAAGGCCTACAAACATTGGTTTCTTTTGACCTGCTTAGTTCCTGAAATATCGCAAACTGATGTTCTAATTGCCATGTGGATTCATTAGTTGGTTCTGTTTGACTTCCACCTAGTTTCAGTGAGAGCTTCGATTTCTAGCTACAATTGCCAGATTCGAATCATTGTTTGTCCTGTTCCCTGTCGTCTTTGGAATGGTGCGTATGCTGAGTATCTGTGTGCTTTCGCTTTGGTTGCATCCACTGGCAGGCGAGGCTAATGCGCAGTTTCCACTTACCCATCCCCAATTAGTTCACGCTTCGTTAGACCCAGGGGATACTATAGGGTTATCCACTTCCACTTCCCCCTCTGAGCTTCGACCTCATCCTTCGTACTTTTTTTGGTCGGTTTACTGCACTTAATTTAATGTTGTTCTATTGTCAACGCAAGTAAATCAAAGTTGCGACTTTTATTTATGATTTCATTCATGCGCTTTGCCATTAACTAAAGTGGTCTTCTAAAGGAGAGGGTTGTTGGGGAAGTATAAAAAAACCCATTGGGGTTCGTATAAAAATTTAAACAATATGGCATTATTTTAAAATATTAAAAACCATTTCTTGGAATGATCATACACAGAACGATTTTGGGTAACACTCTATAAACTCGTTACTTTTTTTATAGTAGTGCTACTAGGTTTAGTAATTTTACTAATATTTAGTAACTTTACTATTGGCAATTTCGTACCTGGCACAGATCTTACTATAAAAGTAGTAAAACCATCAACTTTTCATTGTCAAAATTGTCCAGCAACCCGACGAAGTTATCTATTTTCGTTTGTACGTCTAATGTAAGTCATAAACTCAACATTCTGCCCAAAAATGTCCCGATTAGCCATTTCGAAATCTATTTAGGCCTGAACAATCAGCGCTGGTTCTATAAAGGGAAAATAAAGAGCTTCATCGGGGCGTTACCACATCTCTTTGTATACGAGTCTTTGTAAATGCTCCATTATTGCAACGATCCTACATACGACTCGTCGCAATTCCTGTGGACCATGTGCATACAAGTTCAACGGTTTGGATGCGGAGTTCCAGTTCCCAGTTCCTATAGTAAGAGTGGACCTCGCTGCGAGGGAGGATCGTGTCGTAGGCCAGGATCCTGTTGCAATTCTGGATCCTGCTGCAATTCGGGATCCTGCTGCGGACCATGTGGCCCCTGTGGGCTGCGCTCGAGTGGCTGTGCTACCTGCTGTACCTCCTGCTGTGGGATATTCCCCGAAACATGCTGCGGTCCGTGGTGTGAGTCCTGTCTGGATCCTGCCTGGTTCTCCTGGCTGGCCCCCAATATCCACAGATCCTGCTGCTGTGCTTGCATGCGCTGCTGTCGACCTAGGCACTGTTGAGACCGTAATATTGGGGCATTTTTGTGGCACTGAAGAATTGGTTGAGTATGCAAAGAAATAAAGTTAAGTGTTAGCAATTTCAATTTAAAATACAAGTTTTTTTAAATAAATGATCTTAAGAAAATTTAGGGTAACATGTTGTTCTGTAATTTTTCTGCAGAAATATATTAAGAGTGCATATTCGCTAAAAATTTATTTATTTTTTCTATTGTGCGCTTATTTCCATAGAGTAAACATTGTAGTATTTACAGAATACTTTACGCTGATTATAAAAACCACATTAATTATTATTTTATACCCTAAAATACGGTTTCCTTTCAATTTCAAAACGAAATCAAAGAACGTTTTTCCTTACCAACCTAATAAACCCCACAAGCAGCTCACCTTAGCCTCACAAATATACCCTTAATTGAATACGAAATACGAGAAAATACAATTTTGATGCCGCCACTGGGTGCCATATTGTAAAACTATAAAAAAATACCTAAGTACATTGGTATGATTCGTGCAAATCGCAAGTCGTAAACATTTTGCAAAAATTTCCAGGCGTCGCGGAAAGAACCGCAACAAATTGGACCAAAAGGGCGAATTAGCCAGTGCGGCATAAAAAAGCCGCATAAAGACGCACTTGCACGGGGATCAGGGCTAATAAAAAATTATAGATTTTCATCTTTGCATATTTAACTTTTATCGCGTGGCAGTTTCACTGGGCTCGTGTGTTTTTAGGCCCAATTCCGGTTGCCTTCTGTTGCGGATTTCTTTTGCGGTTTTTATGCTGCCGCAACCTGAGCGGGGCATAAAACAAATGTCATACTCAGGACAGAATCCCAATCATGTGTGCCACCTCTGCCTCTTTCTTCCCCGGCTATAAAGATGTTTCGTATTTTTGCATAATCGCCAATTTTTGATTTTAAAAATTCGCCAGCAGGGAAGTCTAGAGGGTAGAGGGCAAGCCGTTGCCCTGCCGATGTTCTTCGGTCAACAATAAAAATTCATTTTTATAATCTTTACATGTGTTACGCCATCAATGGCCTAGGTATAAATATTTATTACTATTTTACGATTGATTTAAGTTTGGATTTTTCTTACCTTTTCAGAATGGTTGCTTCCAGCTGATTGGCAAATAATGTCATTGAAAGACTCCCTAAAGGTTGATTCAATTTGAAAGGTCTTGAGTTGGGAAATGGTAATGTCTCAATTGTAAGTTGATGTGCTGGGATTATAAATCGTAATTTCTAAATCATATTTGTTAGTATTTTTGTTAAAAAATTCTTGAACAAGTACTCTATAAAATGAATTTTACAGACATTAATACATTAAAATTCCCTCTGAATGAGTCGCCATTATCATTATCAATTTTAGCCATTTGTTATCCTTTTTAGAAACATTATATAACAAATGACTGGCTGTCATGTCCTTGCCTATTATATAAATCGTAAATTATCATAAACAAATTAAAAAAGTTCGTGATGTGTCATTTGAAGAGGGGGAAAAGACAAGCTTAACCCCAACAGAAGAGGACGGAGTTTAAGGCCCTCTCGAAAGTAATACGCAAAGCCCCGTGGGTGGTCCAGAAACCAGAACGCAGAACCCAGACCCCAGAACCCAGAATCCAAACTCATTGGAGATGATGATGATGACTCAAGGGCCCGGCCGAGCACCAAACGGTTATCCAATTGGAACCGGATCCGTGGCAGGTTGAGTGGTTGAGCGTTGAAACGGAAGCGGCAACACCCACAGGGCTGAAAGCGACCCACTGGGACAGGGATTTTAAATATAATTTGTTTGCCCACCATATCCGAAGAACACCTCTCGCCCACCAAAAAGGGGTTGCTGCCTCAAGTGAATCTCGGCGGGGGCACCCAGGGGGTGCTGGCTGCCTTACCGGGCGTCCTCAGGAGGGGTCGTGCAAAAACAATCAGTCAAAATTGTTGCCAACTTGACTTACTGAAGGTCTCGTATAATTTTCATAATTTGATTACATTACGAAATGAAAACAAAGTGAATTGGAAAAGTTTTGCTCATCGAAGATAAAATACTCTGACCAATATAAAAAAACCTAAGTAACATTAAATGTTAACATTTAAACTAGTAAGCGAGACGTAAGGATTAACACCAATAAAAATATTACTTTTAAAATTATAATTTTACAAATTTTTCATAAACAGTGTGACCAAAAGTTTTTAATTTTCTGTTAAAAGTGTGACTAGATTATACCTAAATTTCACTTTAAAGCTAGTGATAATTAAAGTTAGAAGGTTCTTTGGAATTGTTTATAATTATAATATTTACCTAAGTCCATATTTTCCATAAGTTTAATATAATATTACTTATAATATTGTTCATTTTAGTCGATTTTCTTTAAACATAAAGTATTCTATACCAATTCTAGACATTATAAGGTCTAAGAACATTTTTTGAAAACGTTAAGAATGATGATCCTCGAATTAATAGTTATACACTCTCCAAAGAAAGGGTATATCTAGCTAGCTATAACTTGGCCCAGAATTTTTTGGCCGGGGCCTGAGGGCGAATTGGCGACACGTGACCAGATCACGTGTCCACACCACCCAGGCGGCGTGTCAACTCTCATGTAATCACGGCAAACATGTGGCCTTGGGACTGTCCGCCGACATCGGACATCCGACCGATATCTGATATGATGCCAAATGAAATTGCCATTAAGCGTTTAATAGTTGGTCTGTTGGCAAGTTGGGGGTGGGATGGGAAGGGCGATGGGCGGTACCGATGGGCGTTGTTTTTGCGGTCGGCCGCGTGCCGTCGCCTCATCATTCATTGGTATAATGGTGGATAAGGTTCGGTCCTTTTTAATGCTCATGTAAATTATGCGCCAAAAAATTACAAAATCTAAGCGAAGAGATAACGGTTTTAAAGAATTTACAATCGCGTGGGATTTTGTTGTGACTGCCGGCGGGTGAAGGCCATTAGGGAAACTTTTTAGGGAAAGAGGGTTGACATGGATTTGGTGGATGGTATATGTTTTTCTTCGAAAGGTATTAACTTAACACGTGTTGAGATTTTTTTTATGATTTGCTTGTATCATAGGTTTTTTGGGCTTTATTTTAAAGTCATCAGAGTTTGGGATTACTGGAAGGAAATGGGAAATTTATTTATGTATTAAAGGTATTTGTTCAAAAGAATACATTTTTTAGAACCTTATTCTTATGGATTTCCTTGTTTTTTTTAAATACTCTACTAAATACTGAATGTTAATATTTCGAACTGCTATTTCATAAGGTATCCGTGTCCCCCCTTATAGAAGGAACTTAGCCGAAATGTTGCCATCTCGCGACTGCAATCAATCTCAGTCTCGCTGCAGCATTGCGAAGATTAATTAATTTGTATTAACATATACGCAGTTACCCACCCACGAGAGTATAGGGAGCAATAACTGATGTCGGACTATAATTAATCAAATGAATTACATGAGGCAGCCCCTCACGGAGCAATAATCATATGCGTAGCAACAACATGGAAATCAAATCACAGGCCAGGAAATGCGTTTGCATGTCAATTACAGCTGGCACCGTACTGCCTTCCCCTGCCCCTATATCTCCCCGTAGTGCCCCGGCCGTCCAGTAACATTCAGCTAATATTCAAAGTCAATCGGGCAGGCTCATGAACTTGATGAGTAAACGAGCGAATCGGGAGGGGATTTCCCCAATTATTCATGCCCGACGATTGTATGCAAATCGAATTGCCAAACTCATAATTGGAGGGGGTGGCAAAGGGAATTGGCTGCCTGGATTCAGCCAATTTCATGCTAAACATGTTGCCATTTGCTTTTAATAGTTGATAAGCCTACACCAAGGAATTGATTTTGAAACGAATTGAATTTTCAATGGGTTTAATGATATCTATTTTCTTTATTAAATCATTTGTTATGTTTTATGAGGAGGAATGGCTTTAGTTACTCCTTAATATTAGTGAATAACATTAATATTATCGACATTTATATAATCCTTTAACAATCATAGAAAAAATAAGATAGCATTTTACAAAGTTATTACAAAAATATTGTTGAATTTAGGAATAAGTCTAAAAACTCATGGTTTCCCAGCTGAGTTATATATTTCTGGGATCTACGAAGCGTCTTTATTTGTTTCATAATCTACATTTTTATTTTCTTTATATAGTTGATAATCCCAAGCAAAGAAATTGAATTTCCAACGAATTGAATTTGGAATGGGTTCAAAGATATTTCCTCACCCCTCAATTTTTTTGTAACTTTTGTAAACTGTTGGGTGGGAGATTTATGCACACGCAGCTGTGTGTTGTAATTTTTAGCATTCAGATTCATTTCTAGTTTCATTTTTTCTGCTACCCCCACTCGCGATTTATTGGTCGCGATTTTTTTCTATCTTTGCCAGTGGACGAGAGCGCGCATTGAAAACGAATCACGTGAAATCTAAATAGCATCATAAATCAGAAAATGGCGGCAGGTTGAATTCGACTCGCCTCGAGTCAGTTTTTGGTATTCCCGAATTTTGGTTTTCTTTTTGTTATTTTTTTAGGGAGGGGGTTTTCCTTCTGGCTGGCCAGACAATGATATATGTTGGCCCGAAATGGCGAAACGCGCGCTATAGCGCCCCACTCGCATGTGTATGAAAATTGCCAAAAGCCGAGCCACAAAAAAGGAATCCCGATAGACGGCGTTTGATTGCGTTCCCTGAACCACTCAACTCGGCACCACCCATTTGGCCATTTCCATTTTCCGGGCCCAGAGAGGTAACCATCGAGGGTCATTTGCCCAGAATGCGGCCCGGTGGCTTGGAAAATGTAAATTTCCCCCGGCTAGCTAGCTGCTAGCCCATAAATAAATGTTTGAGGCAAGTGGATTGGTTGGATTTCTAGCGGATAGTTTTGTCCTTGGAGACCGTTGGGGCCATACCTTATACGCCTCCTTTTGTTTATTTATTGAAGCCGCTCTGCTTGCCAAATTCCTATATAACTTATGAGAACCTCGGTGGTCGAACCAATGTGAGTGTGCTTTTTTCCCGGCCAATTGATTTATGACATATGCGCAGATTGCCAAAGAAAATTGAGATCGCGGAGTGTGTCATAAAATTGGAAAGGAATTAAATACAGAATTTGATGTGAAGATTTTAGACAAGGATTAAATAACTTATATTCAGTAACGGAACGTTCTTGGGACAAATGTGTATACAAAATATTTAAGCTCTGTATTGCCAAAACAAAATATTGAATATAATTTAAAAAGGTCTGGAAAAAAAATCTAATACGACAATGGTCATTAAAGTTATTTAGAGATGTCTCTAAAGTTTTTTAAATTAAAAAAATATGAAAGAAATAATCCATTAAGCTTATCAGGTTGATTCCCCAATAAAAACCCAAATTGTTATTAACAACAATCCTGTGCTTAACAAAACAATTCCAATTGTAACCATTTGCCACTCATGATTTACAACCAGCAACTGCTGTTGTAACTGGGCCTCACATAAAACTAAATTGTTTTATTAATATGGAGGAGTATTACGAGGCTATTACTTAGTCACACTCGCCCCAAACTCAGAAGCCCGCTTCATAAGCAGATTAATTATGCGACTTTTGACTGGAACTGGGAGAGTGGTCACATGTGGCTGGCAATCTTGATATGGTCGTGGTTCCTAATTAAACGATAAACACAAGTTGACCCCAAAGTCGAGACCGTTGGCAATGTTATTAATACATAAATCTGAATATTAATTCTTTTCCTTAATGTCCTGGGGTGGTGGGCTCGAATGGATTATGAAGTGAAGCCATTTATAAGGCTTTTCAGCCAGTCTTCGTTTATTGTTCGTAATTAGAATTAGAAATTTTGTGTGTGCGCTGCAATTTCCTGCTTTGTCCCCTTTTTGGCCACCGCCAACACATGTGTGTAATCAGAAAATTAAACATTGCCATCCAACATAATGGTTAATATTGAGCCGTATTTGACTTTGACTTTGACTGGCCATATTTCCGCCTTATGGGAGGGCCATTAAAATGGCTTACGGAAGCACCAAAAATTAATTGTAAGTATTAGAGTAAGAAATTACTTTGAAAAATTAAATACTTTTCGGTAAAATACATTTTAAGAATTCCCTTAATACGTCTATATTTTTCTCACATTATCATTTTCGCAAACTTAACTTTTCTCAGTTATTTATGTATTTACCTTTCCAGCCAACTAAGTAACCAGAAAGTTTCCTTGTGCCTCACCACAAAAATACAAACATCCTAACCCTTTTCGGACCTTCCCGATCTCTCATGAACTCTTTTGCTTAAGAACTAATTGCAATTAGAATCTAATTTAGTTAATTTGTTTACATTGCGGTAACATTTTCTCTTACTAGCTGGAGAAACGAGAGAAAGAAGCATGTTGGCCAAGTTGAAATTTATAGATGTGGTTTGTTTTGGCATATTTTTTGGCTAACGAAAACTTCAGACATTTGTGGTCAGGTTTTGTTGGATTTTTGCAAAAGATTTCACACTTGGCAGAGCAAGCGTAAAAATAATTCCAGATTTATTGCTAATGTAGATGGTGATTATGGACATGGATAGTGTAATTAGCTAATTGATTTGGGTTGGAATTGGATAAAAGGATATAAAATGTTAATGGTTATAAGTTTTTATGTAGATGTAGATAATTTCCGAAGAAAATTATGCAATATTCCGTTAGGGATATTTTTAAAAATATTTTATTTTAATGTAAAAGGAGCAATAATATAAGTCAAATCTTTTGATTAGCTTTTACTGGAAATAAACTTTAATGTGACATTAGAATTAATCGCCATCTTTTCAAATACTTTTGAGCCCGATACACTTGATTTATAACAACTTGCGTGTTTGTCACACTCCACTACTAAATTACGTCGCTTTGGCACACAGATCTAAGTAGGACCATATATCAGGACCGGGTTTCAAAGTGACGTACCCCGTGCATTACCACAAAGTTGCCGTGGCCAAGCCGGCGAGTTGACAAAGCTTTTAGTGTCAGCTGGGAGAATCTTTTCCTTTTCTAAACCCGCCACCCGAGATACAGTAAAAACTTTCTTGAAAGTACTAATATTTTATTAAAAACATTTTAAGGTCAAAAAGTTATATCCTTTATGGATTTTTAAAAGAATTAAATAGATTTGAAGTTTCTAAAACTGTTTAAATAAATTATAATCTTGTTTATTGTATATCCGCTTATTGGTATTTTACCGTACACCCCGCCGAGCTGGCCAAGTGATAATTGAATTAGAATATGGCGTCGCACACACGGACACAGACACCGACAAACAAAGCTATAACTTGGGTGGAGCAAAAAATTTCAACACATGTGCGATGTCATTTAGGGGTTGGGGGGTTGGAGGTCGGGGCTTGGGTGCTGGGTTCTCGGTTTTCGGTTTTTGGGAGTTGAGTTAGCGCCTCCAAAGAAATATTATGCTTTTAACAATTTCAGCATTTTCTCCATTTACATACATCTTAATTATTTCTCAAGATGGCTTTGTTCCTGTGTGCGTACATGTGGATTATACTCACACACACGCACGCCTAATTCCAAGAGGGTTGTAAAATGTTACTGGTAGATTCGTTGTCGTCATTTTTACATTTGCATTTCCAGCTAATTTGGTTAAATGTTTTTAGGTGCTTCGCCTTGGCTACGGTAATAATAATAACTCGCTCTGTCTCTTGGCTGAGCATATTTTTATGATTTCGCTTTGCAGATTACGAGAAAAGTGAGGGGACTTCGCTAATTACTTTCACCCCACACATATGTAAATTGTAGATATTCCAAATGGGGTTGGGGATTTAATTAGAGCTTACACATTAGCGTCGAGTCTTCATTTTCATTTCCATGTGGAGTGGAGCCCTTCCGTTTGCTCATCTTCCAGCCAATATTAATTACAATTTAAATGCAAATCGCAAAAGGGCGCCATCTTGTCGTAGTTTCATTGAATCGATTTAAGTGTGGCCGCGTTAATGATATTTCCCCCTTTTTAAGGATCTATTTTGAAGATCTGCAATTTCACACAAAATCGAAAAGTCGCCTCGTTTCAATTACTCAAATGACAACAAGAACTTCAGATCGGAAACTACCCCTAATTATGTGCTTAGCTTACCCTAAATATGATCGGTTAATGATAGGGGGAAATCGAGGGAAGGGCTGTTCGGGATCAACCCCCTAGTTGACTTTTTGTCCGGCCGAAAGTCAATTGGGAAAAATTAATTTGGCAAAAATCCCTTTGTATTTCACAGTCAAGCCGAGTGTTTTGCCACGATTTGATGAGGGACTGACAGTGGCACTGAAAAGTAATTTGTGCACTAATAATGTAGCCATTCAAAGGGAGGGAAATACACAGGGAGAAATAAGTAGGAAAATATAAGATAGGAATGTAGTTTGCTCAGAAAACATAAGAAAAATAATTGGGTATTGTTTTAATACTTGTATTTGTAGTGTTTAACTTAAAGGACAAAGATTGTAGGATTTTAAAATAAGAGATATAATAATATTAAGCTACATTTCTTAAATTTATTTTAAACCATTTGGTCATTCGATTTTATAAACCCTAAACTAAGTCTTTTATTTTAGAACGTCATTGCTTAAATCAAAGTTAATTTATAGTTTTATTTCTCATGAATTGGGATAAAATGTAAAGGAGTCCTAAGTTTTGGAGAAAGAAGTCTCAAACAATTTGCATTAAATATTATAATTTTTTTAAGTGTACCAACAGTTTCATCTCTCTGCGTATATGACATCTACCAAATAGCTAACCCTCACAAGCTCATATACATAATCGCATTTACACTAATTGGGTGATGGTGATCAATCAAAAAACATAAAGAGAGACGCGGATAAAAGACACTCCGATTCTTTCGGGGCATTCTTGCAGCAACAGCCACTGAGCGATACGATTTCCGGTTGTGGCATTGTGCCGGCGATACCTGAACCAGATTGTCCATTTGTGGAAATCATCCCCTCGTGAAAACGGAAGCAATGCGGCGCAGCTGAATTCCAGTTTGAGTTTTGGCACGACCCCTGAACGAGATTGTCCTGTTCATCGTGTGTTGTCACCGCTGCCATTATCCTTGCTAATTTCGCAGCTCAATGAGTCTTTGAAAAATGCTACGAGGCACTTTCTATGGGCCTCCTCTTTTTCCGGGTGATCTTTAATTGCGCAGCTTGGCCAGCGAATTACAAGCAGTGAACCGCTTAAAGTGTGATAAATGGGTTTTTGAAAGGCCCCGGAATCGGGCGATTGTTCCCTTATATCTTTTACTATATTTCTTTCGAGCATAATTAGTCAGCGTCCTGTTTGTTGTTTTTTAATAGGGTTTTCTGCGTGATCTATGATATGTTGACTTAGGCAGTGCTGAGAATATTTTTCAGTGAAAACCCTCTTGGGCATTTGTATGGTTCTAATTAATCAGGATGAGCATGTTTTCAGATTTTTTTGCTAATATTTTTGGATCAAAAAAAAAAAACTGTTCAAAACTATTGTTATATATTTTTAAAACTTGTTTAAAAGAAATTATATTTGTATTTTATGTAGACTTACATATATTAATACTAGCACCATGTGTTAAATGTTTGGGAAACTCCACCATTTTGTATTTTGTTTATGCTTTAAAATATCCCCTATATGATTCATACATGATCCGTTAAGCACTAGCTCATCAAATCGACTGGAAAAAATGTTTCCGAATTTTTTTCGCCAATCTACCCAAAAAAAATCATAACATCTGCAATTAATCCCAACCAAAGCCGAACCCAAAATGCCATTTAAGGTCGAAACTGTCGCGTGAACACAAAATTGATTTTTATAGATATTTATAGATTAAAAATTTTCCACATAAGCACCCAGAAAAAAGAGAACATTTGCTGGCTAAATTTATGCCATTATTCCATTCTTTTTTGCTGCTGCTCTGCTTTTATTTTTTGCTTTCTCCGGTTCGATTTCCAATGGATTTGCAACCCTCATGTGTAATAGATTATGAACTCTGAAATTGCAACAGTGGCAAATAGCAAAGAGCAGACGATTCCCTTTCAACTCATGTGGGTCTGTCTTCCTCGAGGGGACACTTTCGCCGGCCCAGCCCAGCCCATTAAATTAAAAGGCCATAAATTACCGAATGGCTTTAATGTCAGTCGAAGATTTTCCAGAGCAGTGTCAATTGCATCTATCGATTGTCTGTCTATTGTCCTCGCTCCTGCAGTTCATTGAGTTGGATAACTATTTTATGGTTGTATCATTGAATATGAAGTGAGGAATGGAACTCTTTCCATTGCCAGGTATTGATTAAAAATGAAAAGAAGACAAAAAATTTTACTACCTATAAATACAATTATCCTTTTTTGTATGCAAATATATCAACCAGTTGTAAATTTATAATTGTTAATATATTCCGTATTCAGTTTTAGTTCTCATTGATATTTAAGAACCATCCCCATTAATTTAACTGACGACAACATTTCGTTTCGAACCCAATTCATAATAGGAAACCCGATTAGTTACACTTTTATATTAGGAAAGAAAAAGGTCCCTGAATATTGAATGCCAATTATCTACTGATTTGGCCTGTATAAAAATGGACAATTAATAAACTGCCGGCCGTGGAGGTGACAAACGTTTAAACAATAGAAATTGATGAGATAGCGTGACGCATGCATTATATGGCAAATTAATTGCAATTTGACGCTGCCCAAAATGTCAATCAAAGAGCAATAAATTCCCCAACGAAAAAGAAGGGAAGGTCCAAGGCAAACAAGTAGCAAAATAGTTGGTCAAAAGGGCGTATAAAAATGCAAAAAAAAAATGTTTTGCAGATTATAATAACAGTTTAAAGAGTAATACTATATATATATATATATATATTTATATTATATATATTTAAATTATTGGTTATGAAGTGCAGGATGGACTTATCAACTATTTATTTATTAATTATATTTGGTTAATCAATATTTGTATGCATACATTATTTTACCATTATTGTTTGCGTATGTATTTAAAAGGCCTGCATTTTATAGTAAATAAAGATACCTACTTATAAATCAAATAGAAAATAAAATAAAATGTGAATTGAAATGGTAATTTCTTTCTGTGTTTGGCTAAAACAACTTATTTCCATGGGTTGGGGTAGATAGCCGGGAGCTTAAGCCAAGTAACTAGCGAGCATCAGGGCAATTACTAAAAAATAGATACAACTACAGCACACACACACAGGCGGAGAGAGCGACTAACACACACACACACACGCGCGCAGAGCCGAGCACACACACATATAAAATGTTCAAATCATCAAACAATAAACTCAAAATGGACTCCATCGCTTGTCGCACGTTTCATGCTCATTTTCATGTCGAGCGCGTTAAAAACATGGGGCTTCCCCAACTTCCCCTTCGCCATCCCTTTCCCACGCGATCGCCCCGTCTCTTTCGCACTGCCGGCGGAACGGAATGGAAACGGAACACTGGCCATCTTGCGCATGACGTTAGGCAGCATCGTTTTTAGGGGCGTGGCCTGCCTTTTCCCAGCATTTCACTCAAGAATTCACTTTGTTTCACTCACACTCACTTCCAGTGGCTCTGTGGTGAAGATAATGAGCTCCTCCGATTCTTTGAGCCCGGTTTATACCATACTGACTGCCCCAACTTGATTACATTTTGACCTTCTCGTCTCTCTTTCCTCTTATTTTTTATTTCTTTGCTTTGTTTGTTTGTTTTCTTCAATGTTGCGACGTGTTTGTTGCATATTTGATAGGCTACTGTACCGTGCGACCCTCGGTGCCAGCTCATTAACAGTCTCCCTTGATTTCGCTTTGGGTTTTTAATTAAAAAATGTTGGGGTTTCTTTTTGGGTTCGGTTGTAGTTTGGCAGAGGGATTTTGAGAAGTTTGGTTCAATATTGGGGTTAGGAATTTCAGGTGCTAAAAAAAGTTGGCTATTAATGTATTAAGTTTGTAGGATGTAAGCCTGAACTATTAAATGAAATATTGCTTTTTAAGCTTTTAAAATGTATACTAAAATAATGATGAAAGAAAGCGACTTTTAAAAATTTCAAAAATTATAGATTTTTCTAAAAATGTTCTTTTAGTTAGTATTTTTATATCAGGTATTTCAGAACCGTTTACCACCCATAACTCTCTTTGAATCCGTTTCCTTGGCCTTATGTAAATACTATACCTTACTCAACCTACAAAAACTCTGCCGGACTAATTCATCTTTTAATACGACCTCACATCCAACGTTCCCCATCCGTAACCTCACTATTTATATAAATAGATTGCCCCTACAATGATCATTAAAAACGCATACCCTGACATTGTTTTGCTATAAACATAAACAATAATTCAATTCGCTCTGGCGGCAGCAGCAACAACAAGGATGACACAGGGATAAGGCAAAAACAAAGCGAAAAACACGGCATAATCAATGTCGATGTCTGCCTACAAGGACTACTGCCGTACGGCAACACCCACTCTCGAATACGGGTACAAATACGGCCACATCGTACATTACCCACTCGGAGATAGAGAGACATACCCCGGAAAATAGACAGCATGTGTGGGGGAGCAAAAGGAAAAGCGCTCGTATATCAGCATTGGAATCCACCCGGCAAAACCCCAGCAACGAAAACAATTTGGTAAGTTTTCGAAAATTTGGCAAGTGCGAGCGAGAGAGATGGAGCTCTTCTAATCCGGCGCGCAGGACCAAATAGTGTGCCTCTCGCTCCCACCACCACCAGTTCTATGGCTATATGGCTCTGGTTTTCGGTGGAGTCCATGTACAAAGCTTAGAAATAGACAGACAATAAAAGCTTCATGAAGCGACATTGCCGACGCCATCATTTGAGTGGGGTGTGTGCGAGCGAGAGGGCTGCTACAGGGATGGACAGAGATGCAGCATCCATGAAGTTTCTGTTGATTTTTATCATTTATCGATTTCGAATTTGTGTCGAGGGACAATTTAGTGGCCCCCATGTCCCCATTCCCAAAGTGTCTATGTTTTGTTGGCCATTCTCTCCACTCCACGGACATTCATGAGGTGTCGTCCCGAAATCCAAAAGGGGTGAACCGGTTGATGAGGTTTGGGGGTGGTACGCTTTGATGGGCGACTCCAAAACTCCGGCCTGTCATTGTCAGGCTAAACTGCTGCCGACTGCTGCTGGGGAGTACATTTTTGGCCAGCTATCCTGACGAGGACCCCTTGTTGTCGTGCTATTTATGGCCAGCACACATATTCGAATGCCAGCTCGTCCTCGTAATTCTCCCGGCACTCTCTTTTCGAGTGGGCGGGGCTCCGACTCCCTATTCTATCGATTTTCGAGCAGGAGATCCTTAAAGGGTGCCGTTAAACTTTGTTGAGTGCTGTGGGAAATTCAAGGAGACGTCGTTTCCTTTTCTTTAAGATACGTTTTGCAAAACTGAGATTTTTTCGGTGTCTTGTAAAGGGAAACTCGAGCAATTACTTTCATATTGTCATGCGGTAACTTAGATTATAAGAAATATAATTATAACACTCTTGGCTTTCTTTATGATTTACAATACAATGTAAGCAGCACTGTTTTATACAAACTTACAGTTTAAAAGATTTAACACTATTGAAAAAATCAACAGAATACCTTATATTTTATATCCCCATTTTTATTACCGAAAATGAAATCGAAGAATGTTCCGTTTCATGAAAAAAAAATACAACTAATACCACTATTTGTATTATAAAAGAAACATTTTCAGGAAGTAGGATAACAAAATATCACGACAAAACTCAACAAGCTGAGCTAAAATCCCTCTTAAGTCCGATACAGATCAGCATCTAAGCTATTTATGTGTATGATTTTTCTAAATCTTTAATCTTATGCAATGCCAATGATGCTGAGCATTCTCCTGGCGGTCAGAAACAATAAAGCAATTAATCAAATTATATTTGACACGCCGGGCACACAAACAAACCGAATTGGCAAGCCCCGTTTCGAAGTCAGTTTGCAATATTTCAGCGAGCAGATTAACAGGCCTGAGGTCCTAAGACAAATTGTCCACCAGGGACACGTTCGCACACAGGAACAGTTTATTGTTTGCTTTTTTTTGCCGAAATTCTATTAACCTCAGCGTCAATAAGCGGCTTAGATGGGATTTACCTGAAACCGATCCGATCCGATCTGAAAACTGGGAAGAGAACCGAAAACGAGCACGTTCGATTTTCTGTCTGGGACGCCTGCGCAGCTGGCGATAAAGTAAACCTCATTCGAAATGGCAAATTCAAAGGCAATTCACACTCGTCCGTCAATTGCTGGAAGTTGACTTTGGGCGCGTACTAAGACAAAAGGTGAAAATACTAGGGAAAACGTATGCGGAACTGTGCGGAAGTTCATCCGATTGCCTTTTATTTGATGGAAAACGTGCCAGGTTCAATGGTTTTCATGAGTTGCAAGAATTCGCAGAGTGTATAGGCTGTCCATTCTTCTGGTATTTGATCTACGATCTCAAGACTCCTCCTGAATATCACGTAATACGGCGGCTGTTTGCTGAGCTGCCGCTAATGGCTCGTCTAGGTAATTATCGCCGGTATGCTAATGGCGTTTTGAACGGACCCGCCTCCCCAAAAAAGAGTTACGGATACCGATTGTTTGCCATTGCACTCGCTGTTAAAGCATGATTAATGTGGGTGCCCCATTAGACGCGAGTCAACAATGGCAGTTCGGTAGTTGCAACAGTCAGTGCCCGAAGTCATTAGCCAGTCTCGATTCAGTGAGTCCACCGATAATGTATGGTTAGGCTGGGTTTCGATTCGTGAGTCTCGGTGGTGGATGGGTCAAGCCTCTCTTTCCTTAAGCAGCTAACTGTATGGAAGGTAACTTCATTGTAATGGGGTTCTTTACTCAATGGAAGCTGAGGTATTCGAGTATTCATGGTCTTTAGTCATTTCTTAACTCGTGATTGGCGTGATTCCTATACTGTGTCTTAGAGATGGCAACAAGACTGCTATTGAAGAAGTCTTTTGGGCTACCTAAGTATCGTTTTAAATCTTCAGTTACCCTAGTTTAAACAAAAAATATTTCTTATGGTCTCTTACTTATTTTTTTTAACAAATTTACTTAATTTAGTTATATTTAAAGTTAAAGAAACTTTTTTTAAAATACAATGAATCTTCCTATAGCATTTCTCAAGCCCACTAGTTTCCTTTTATATTTTCCCTAACATTATTATCTCGTTACTCACGCTTCCATCGCCAGTTCCCATTATTTCAATATCTACTTGTTGCATTCATACATTGGCCCCATTCATTCATACCACCTTGGAGGGCATTCATAATTTAATGATATTTATTGTTATTGGCCAACTCCCCCGATTTCCTCTCGGTACAACCTGCTTCTATTCCATTCATGGCCTGTCCAATCTTTTCTACTCATATGCTCGCCTGATTGACAGTTAATCAATCTTTCGGTTTTAGTTTGATTCTTTTCACACATTCCCTTATTCTTTGGTGACGTTTTCGCCCTCTCTTTTCGCCTTTCGTCCATTCATTTGTCTGCACCTTGCTGGCCAGAAATACTTTCGAGTTAATCCTTTTGACTTTGTCCGTTTGACGGATTGTCGTTTGACTGACTACTCTGACCGGATTGACTGCAGGCGAGGAGTGTCTAAAGCAGATTTCCGGTCTGTAATTGTTATGAGTTTTAAGCCATGAGAATCGCTTCTTAATTCCCTTGTAGGTGTTGGCTGATCGGATTTTTTCCGTAAAGTCGTCGCAGAATCTTGTGTCTTTCTACAACCCTAAGATTTGTATACCAGCAATGCACTTGTCTTTTCCATTAAAATCTGGTTTACTAAATGCCCCTTATTTATTATCAAAAACTCATTTTCAATCTTTAATTTTATACTTTTCCTTGCATTTTATTTTTTATCAATTCGAAATAATTAAAATTACAATTTAATTTAAATACATTTTACATATAATTTACCGCAATAGTTAATCATCATGTTTTGCGTTTGTATCATCATCAATATTGTGAATATTGTTGCGCAATCTCAGTTAGCATAGTTAATCGTTAATATTTTATATATATATATTTTAGTTGTATGAACTAAGGTCGGTTCTAATGCACGAAATTACATTAAAGTTAGGGATTAGAAACTAAACATACAGTATGTAATAAATTCAGTTTAATTTTTGTGCCAGTGCCTCCAACTCCTTTCGACATGCTTACGAATTAGCGACGTTAATTAAGCTTCATGTTAAGTGTATTCTTTAGAAAATTAACATAAATATTTACACACCTAATAAACACAGTGGGGAAATGAGAAAGAGAGTCAAATGGGCAAAAAGGAAGTCTTCAGAAGACGGTAAAGTGGCAAAACCTTAAAACTTTAACCCAAATAATTTAGCTGAAATCGTTTCTAGCTGCTGCTGCTGCTTTTGTGGCTGCTCATGCTGGGCTTTCTAGCTAATTAGCTGGCGCATTGAAATTTATCCTAAGTGCATTTCATTTCATTTCATTGCGAGTCCATGTCCTTGCATAGTTTGTAAATTCGTTTTAATGACGATAATTATCCTGCTGCTGTTGCGAAGAACCGGAGCTGTTGCTGCGACATCTCTTGTTCTGGGCAGGGGATTCGCCCATATCGAGACTCTCGTTATCGCTATCCATGGTCTCGCTGCAATCGCCATCGTTATCGCCACCCATATCGTCCTGTTTCCTCTTGGCCGTGGCCATTTCCGCCGCATGCCGTTTGCGCCACTTGGTGCGACGATTCTGGAACCAGACCTGCAAGAAAACCAGAAAAGAATTACCCTTTAGTACAGAGAAGACAAAATTTAATTGATAAAATTATTAATTAATTTTTATATTTTCGAAAACTAAGCAAACATTAAACTAAATATATTTATTTATATGGCTTTTATAATAATGTATAGAACCCTTGTTATTTTTTATCGGATACAGAAGCTTTCGAAGACGTTTTAATTGAAGTTATCAAGGTAGTATGAAAATGCGGATCTTAATGTTCATGAGATGATATATATGAAAAGACCTATTTAGCCTGCAAATATCAATTTAATGCTTTTTTGCCCACTTGGGGCTCTTAAGTTTTAAATCGAAAGTTCTCTGCATGTGTAATTAGGCGAGTCACATTGTCAAAGTCATTAAGTCACCCAGAAGAAGGGGGGCTAAGGACCCAGCAACAGCCCATAAGTCGCATCATCAACGCCGGTTAACCCTCAATTAAGACAATATTAAGCTCTGGACAGCCAAATGGCGAAATGTTGCCCAGCAACGGCAGCAGCACGGCAGCAACATCAACGGCACGGCAGCAACAGCAACTGTTTCAGCGGCAAAAACTATGCACAAAACCATGACTAACGTCTTTGGCTGCGCTTCATTTTGCCGGCCTCGCCTCGTTTGCCTCGCTCTGTGGCAACATATGTTGGCCAAAATCCTCTTCGGCCCCCACTCCAACGCCCATGGCCGTTTTAAAAGGGGATTCACATCCAACCCACCCAAGTCCCAGGCACGTTTTTCAGCTTTCCGCTCTACTCTTCAAAAGGCATGGCCCGACTCAAAATCGGCATAATTTCTACATTTGCCTGATGATGGAGCAGATTTTTGGTAGCTGTTTGCAGTTAGAATCATTAACAAAGCGTATAAATGGGCACTTAATGTAAGGGTATTGCTTTGCACAGAATTATGGAATAGCATTTCGAAATGAGAATAAGAATGGCATTAAGGGAATGCTAAAACTAACGTATAAAATCATTTTACAGCAATTTTCTTTAAGTTAACTTTGTTTTTTTATACGAATTTAAACTAAACAGGCTGTCTTTAGGTATCTTAAAAAATATTAATGGCTGTATATAACAACATCATGACATTTATGACCATCTCCTGAATGCTTCTTACTTCAAGACAGTCCAATGTCCCGTTTAGTTAATTTCCATTATGCCCTATCAAGAGATCCACATAATTACCTATCCCAGACTGTCATAACCACTTTCCTTATACATTTGCCCCACACCCATGGCGAAATCACCGCCGAACCCAAAAACCCAGAGGTGCAATTAAACCAGATACAGCATAATTTACAACTTCATTTGCACATTTGTGTAATTATTATTTGCAACATTATGCGAAATAAAAATACAATTAATATTTTCCGTGTGTTACAAGCCGCAGAGGAGAGCGCAGAGACAGAATTTCCCAGTGTCTTGGCCGTCGGAAAAACAACAGACAGCCAACAGAGGCAACAACAACATTAGTCGGCATCATTAAGGCTGCTTTTCATGGTCATTATTTTTTGGTAACATCTGTGTCCATGTTGTTACGGGATTTGCAACTGAGCCATGGCCAAAAAGGAAAATTGAGCTTGGGGCAAGTGGCTGGCTTCCTGGCATTTTCCTTTTTTACCCCACCCCTCCGCCACTCGATTTTCCACGTCTCCTTTTCCCATTTTGTCGTCATCATAACGATGGTGTATGCGTCATCTAGCACCCACTAAAGCATAGTTGATGTTGCAATGACGACAGATTGCTGACTCTTAAGGGAATATTCAAGTTTTAGTTCCTGGATAGCTGTGCTACTTAAGCAAATCCTTCAGATAGACTAGACTTTGCAATGAAAGCTTTAATATAATCAATTATATATTTATTTCCTCATATTGCCCATACCTTTCAGAAACCACAATGTATTATTCTTCCATTTTTGGACACCCACCTACTAATCCCTAAGTGGAATTTCGCAACTGTTTGCAACACTTTTATGGGCAAAATATCAAACATTTGCCGATAGCCTAGAAGCCGACTTGGCAGGTACAGACAGATAGCCAAATGGCTGATACAGAAGATGGTCAAGGGAACCGGGCTGAATTTATGACAGCCAACATGTCAAAGTCAATCAAATATTGTGGCAATCAATTTGACTTGGTCACGTTACGCTTCGATTTCGAATTGGGATTTATTTATTGCGGCAGGAGCAGCACCTCCAAAAAAAGTAGGGATCGAAAAACACACAGAAACACAGCCCTCAAAGAGAACGTTATAAAACATATTCCATTTTGGCACCACAGCGGGAGTCCCTGTTTCCTGGGCCATCCGTCAGGTGGGCCCTCAGATAAGGATAAAAAGTGTTATGTAAATTTCGTAGGAACGGACGGATGTCAAAACCAAAAACCTTTAGAGTGTGGTGTGCCCTCAAAGCGAAATATATGACTCTTTGGGCAAATTGGAAATTTATTTGTTTACGCGTCCTGTGCGGGGGATACTTAAAAGTCATGAAAATTTACAACATGGCTGCGCACACCGATGGCCAATACATCTGACAACTTGGCTCCTACCTCGTTCGCCTTTTTTTTTCTCCTATTGGTCCACAGAATTTTTTATTTATTTATTTTAGCCAGAGCGCGTTTGTGTATGTGTTTTGTAGTTCTGGCTCGTAAATTTCCGAATCCGTATAGCCGGCTCGCCCTCGCTCTTTATATGGGATCGCTTTACGTATTTATGTGAGTTTGTGATTTATTTGATTTTGTATTTCGTAGCCATAAACTTGAAGCCAGCTCAGGGTTTGAGTCATAAAAATGCATTTGGTTTTTGGGACTCTTTTTTTTTGGATATTCAACTAATTGTTAGGAAGAACCAGAAATCTTCTTCAACTCTTATGTAAATTCCTGGTCAAACCCATTCATTAACACACAATCAAATCCATTAGTCGGTCACAATAGAATTCTTCCTCATCACCGAAAAAAAATCAATTAGACAATATTCCCCATTTCTGTCATAAGTTTTTATGAACCGGCCCATTGTCAGCTCGTTGGTCTGTCAGTTTTCGTCAGCTGCCCATTGTCGTTGCCAAACTGTCACTTCTGACAGTCGCCTCGAATTGGATTTGGTCCATAAGCTTTCATTATTCCAGTGCTAATTATGCGGCCCGATCTTTGTCTCATCAAAAGTAACAGATCATAAAAGGCCATTTTTAGCCATAATAAATATTGTGTTCATCTATTGCCAATGGCACTTAGCCACATTCCTAAAAATGTACTTATATGGCAGCTGAATATTGAGAGCTTACTAGAAATTAATTTCATGGTAAGGAATAGGTATGCTAAGAGCTTACCATAAAATTTAAAGTGGTTTTAGACATTTGAAGCTAATTTCTAATATAATTTTTAAGGAGTTTATTTTTAAAGCGGAATACAATGTCCTAAAGAAACAAGAAATGAGATATTTCTAAGATCTATTGGCATATTTAAAAAGTATTTTTCCCCATATGTATTACTCTAATCTGCCTCTATCGCCCTAATAGATTCTCATATTTCGTAACATTAAAATACCCCATGATTGCAAAACCTCATATTTAATTCATTCCCCAAATTGTCTTTTGCTTTAAGCCAATTACACCAAATGCCAACTCCCCCATTTCCTGATTATCGTGCTCTCAGCCATTATTTCTAGCCACCTACTATTTGCAAAACAATCCCAACCAAAGTGTTTACATACATTGACTGAACAATCAGGACCCGAAATGCCATTACATTTATGCAAAACAACAGGGAAGAGCGGGCAAAAATCACGAAAAAGCTATAACAACAAAACATGCAATAATTTTATTGCCCGGAGTGGACCTCCTAACTATGCCCCCAAACACATGGGCTTTCATTAATAATGGCCACAGACGCTATAATTCAACCCGGTGGGGGAGTGGCATCGGGGTCCCCCACTCATAAGAGCGTACAAAATGGCGACCATTTGCATTAAATGATTGCTAAAACGAAGGACGAAAGGAGTTGTGCTCTCTCTTTCGCCGTCTGTGTCCAAAAACGGTTTTAATTATGATAACAGCGCAATTATTCTTGTCAAGATCATTTGACCAACCACCCACTTTCATACAGATGCACTGAGAGAAATACTAGTAAAATTCTTATCTAGAAATTTTACGACGAAAATAAATTGAACTTTAACTTATATTAACCAAAACTAATTTTAATTCCCTGAAAATTGAAATTTCACGACGAAAATAAATTTAACTTAAACTTATATTTACCAAATCTTCAACTTGAACAATCTAATTTAAAAATTCCTAATTTTAATTCCCTGAAAATTATATATCTTTTAATCATTTGGAATTTAAAAGTTTGTTTTCTTTGGAATACAACGATTTAAATATGTAATTTCTTAGGATAAACAAGATCATAGATTTAATAGATCTCAAAAATCGAACAATTTAATTTCATACCAATTTTATAAAGAATTAGATGAGATCGTATACGAAATTTTTTTGTGTAGGTAGGCATGTAGGTACTGAAGTATTATTTCTTAATTTCTCTCTGTGTACTAGCCACTTTGCATTTTGTCTGTCTGTCATAATTTGCCTTGGTTTTTGGGGGCGGCTGCTGTCCAGTTTGTGCCTTTTTGTTTGTCAATTTGCATACTATCATCGTCATGGCTGTTTTTCATCTGTCTCTGGCTAACACACACTGGCACACATGCACGCACACTAATTGAATATGTATGAAGCTGGCAGGATGCCCATCGTTGTCGTTGTCCCTTCTGCATTTCGTGCCATCCCGGGTCCAGAATTTAATTTACACTCACCCAAAAGTCATGCAGTCATTTGGCATGTCTATCAGAGAGAAGAGTTGAGGCGGCGAGGATAAAGCGGAGAAAAGCGGGGGAAAATGGGGAAAACTCGGGAGTAGGATTCAACCCGAAATCCTGCAGTTTCCATCCATCTCCCTGTCCATTTGTACTCGTCATCAGCGCATTCCCTGACCTCCGCTCCCCTTCGTCCTGTTTAGTCCTTAGCACAAAATGACGCATATTTAGCTGCAGCTCAAGCCATCAATCCTGAATGTTCATCTATCTATCTCTATCTCTGTTCCTTCGCTTTCGCTGTCTCTGTCTGCCCTGTGCCTCATTCTTTGGCAATTAATCATTTTTCCTCATCATAAACGTGATTTCTTTTCCACTCCTGATTGCGCTCAGTTGTGTGGCGAGAAAAGGTTTTCCATTCGGGTGGGGATTGGGGAAGGTATTTTGAAGGGGGGTGGTGTCACACAAATGGGGCAATCATGTCCTTCTAATCAGGATATCAGATTTTGAAATATTTTGTAAGCTATGAAAAGCAGCTAATCAATTTTTAAGTAATTTAACTGTAAGCTCTAAATAAATGTATCTAAAAGAAGCACCCATCGTGTTAACCTATTAGATATTAAAGCCGAAAATATGTTTTTTAGTTATAATAGAGAACAATGATAACGAAGGACATAACAAAGGATGATAACATCTGATCTTTTAAAAATTTGCATATTCCATAAACTTTGTCTAAGAACTCCTACTTCTTTTTCCTCTAACTCTTTAGCGACCCACTGAATACTGGTGATTTTAAAACCTAGCGCGAACCAATTAACTTGCCCAGCTTACGGCTAATTCAAGAATTACAAGGAACCGCAACTCAGTTACAGATACGTGGCAAAAGATACAAAATCTCGGACGGCACACGCGGCGGAACCACGAACCATCGACCATGACACGTGCGTTTTCCGGGGTCGGATTACAACAAAAGTTGATGACAACAAATTTGACGACACAAAGGATTTATTTGTTGATAACATTTCCTTCCTTTTTTTTGGTGTTGTATGGGTGGAAAAAGGAAACTTTAAAATTGGTGAAGGATAACACATTGCACTAAGCCTTTGGGACGCGGTACCCGGGGGAATGGGGGCCATTGAGACCCATTGGCGCCATTTTGTATTTCGTGGTAAAGCCGAAAAATCCACGAGATTTGCCTTTCAATAAAAATGCAAATTTGTCAGAAAAGTCAGGGGTAAAACCAGCGGAGTTCTGCTTACTTCGGTCTACCTTTTTCGGAGTCAGTTGCTGTTCTTTTTTATGTATTTTGTTAGGGTTCAGGTTGCCTGCCTCATCCGCCATTTTTATGAGCTTTTAATTTGCATTTGCCAAAAAAGGCTGAGTCCCAGTTTTGGTGGGACTCGCTTTTGCAGTTCATATTTGCTTACCTTAACCTGCGACTCGGACATTCCTAAGGCATAAGCGAGCTTGGCACGCTCTGGTCCGGCCAGATATTTGGTTTGCTCGAATGTCTTCTCCAGGGCGAAGATCTGCTGACCACTGAATGTTGGGCGGGTGTGTTTCTTCTTGCCATCCTTGTCGTTCGATGGGTGGTGCTGATGCGATTGGGACAGATTGGCGGACACTAAAAGGTAAAAAACAATTGTTTTTAGTTTTAATATATTTTAAATATATTTATTTATATATATTTATCATTTAGACAATTATAATTGTTGTTTTTAACGTAGAAACCATATAACTTCCACTTTAAACTCCTCACCTCTGCTGTTTATATCTACATCATGACCCGAAACTTTTCGAATTTCCAAAATTCAAACACTTTGAGTACCTTGTTTACAAGCATTTCTCAAAATTGTATACTTTACGTCTCCCCCAAAAATGTATAATTTGAATTGTTAAACAATGTCGCCGTAAAGATGTGGACCAAGTTGTTTAGCGCTTCCTGGGGTGGTTGGAAAACGGTTTCCTTGTTGCGGCAGAAAAGTTTTATGACATTTATTAATTGTTTACGAGGCGACAGCTGCTAATTTGAGAAGAACTTTTGGGACAACGGCAGGGTAAAAGGTGTTTGGGGGTTGTCAACTACAATTAAATGATTTTAGAGCCCTAAAAACAAAAAGATTACAAGCCGTCTTATATTCTATTGTTTGGAAAATGTTTTTGAAAACCTTCTTTTAAATGTATAAAAATAATTTAATATTACACCAAAGAATATCCATTACCTTCTCCTCAACATGACTAATATTATTTTCCCAGCCGAATAATAATTACGCCCTAATTACAATGTGCCACCAAAATAAATGTACGAAATTCTCCTCTGAAAAAATCCCTATACACACGTTTGCCCAATTAACAACCCGAAATTGACCACAGCAATTTATGGTACAAGAATCCCGAGGACGAAAACTTTTGCCGTCGAGGGTCGTCGGAGCCTTCATTAAAATCAATTAGCAAAAGCGACGACGACGACAGCGAGAGGCCAATAAAAGCGAGCCAAGTGGTCCAAAAACAGAACGCCCACCCGACGACCACGCCCCCTCACCAAACGGGCAGTGCCATGGGCGGCGGCAGGGGGTGTTCGCCAGGGGGCTACGTGCCCTGTTCGCTCGTAAAGTCAGTCAAGTGGACATGTGTGTGCGGTGGTGGGTGGTGTGTGTGTGTGCTTTCAATTAATGTCACCCCATTATTAAATGATCCCTAATTATGTGAAATGATTTAACTAAATATGCACGAGGCAGAACCCAAAAGGGGACATCGGTTGGAAAGGCAAATGGGCTCTTGGCAAAAGGTAAAGCCACAGACAGCCGTCGCCCTCAAAAAGGGGTGGACCTTTTTTGATCTGAATTGCCCTGAAACTTTGTGTCCCTTTATGATACTTTGGTGCCATTTGCGCAGAATTATTAATTTAAATTGTTATTTCTAACAGCTTTCATATAGATAAGGTAATTTTTTATTTGGGTTATGTCCTGCCCTGGGCTGCATTAAATGGGATGGTAGGATGTGTGTTTTGGTAAAAGAAGGGATTGTAATTAAACGACATGTGTTTAAATTATCAAAGGATAAAGTCTAACAAAAAAGGTAAGACATTTTATTTTAATAAATTGTGCCATGTTTTATAAGGAAACTAAATACTCTAAAATAAACTTTCTTTTTATAATACCAAAAAATAAATGGATGAAAGTATCTTTCATGAAGAGATTTTTAATTTTCATAAGATTTACAAGGTTATCGGTAATATCACTTCCATTGGAAGCCTTCAAGAAGTCTTTATTTTCACTGATTCCATTTTCATGTCAGCTGCTACTCTGTCCTACTTCACTTGCCCTGTTCGAATTATGAAAACAAAATGCCTTGCCAAATAAAAATGTGTGTGGCATTAAATTTATACGTTTTTATTTTTTTTTTCGCAGACAATTCTGGAGCTTAACAAGACTTGTCAATAAAGGGGGATAGGATGTTCGAGGGTATCTCCCGCGGACTTTCGCTTTGGATGGGGGGTTCGGCGATGTAACAAGCGTAATCCCTTGCAAGAAAAATTGTAGCAGTGATAATTTTTTTATTCTCTTTCGGTATAGCTATCTCGCTTTGGCCCCTGCTTGCATCTCTTTCACTCTGGCGGGGTCCTTTGGCGGTTGGCAGCTGCGTCCTGCAAGGACCCTCATAAATAACCGACAAATATGAAGCGTTTATTTGCTCATGTCACGGCCCTCAAACGCAATGCAATGAAATGGAAATGGTCCGCCCCTGCCCCCTCTTAGCGCCCCCCTCCGCACGCCCCTGGGTCCTTCGATTGAGGCAGTGGCAGTTGTCTATAATCGCATAAGTCACCCTGTTGGCATCGCTGCATTTGCACTTTTTCCTCCCAGCACTCGAATTCTTCGGCTCTTCCTTTTTTTCATCAATGCCAATATTTTTTACGGCATTAATATTTTTTTGTCATTCCTTTGGCGGGGTGGCAAGCAAAGTCAAGGTGGGCGTGTGCTGTTTTGGGTAAATGTTTCCCTTATTGAAAATATTAAAACGTCGTTTATTATCGGGCGTGATGGAAAAAATGAGGGAAATATGATTGGGGTGGGGTGAGTAAAGCGGGAAATCGTTAACACCAAATGTTGATAGTCATGGGATCATCATAAAGCATAAAGAAATTTATAAAAATGATCTAATAGCGGATACTTAAGACATTTTTATATTTTTAGATATTTGATAAACCAGTTTTCTTAGATTTCATGGGCTTTTCTCATAGTAAAACCAAATACCTGTACCCTATATAAATTTTGGGGTCAAATAAAAATGAATAGCAATCAAAATAATTGTCCTAGTTAAAAAATCATCATCAGTTAGAGCTTTTTATTCCCAAACCACGCCAACCTAAATCATTTCCAAAGCGCTTCTCACGTTGAAATAACAATCTTGTAAAATGTTTATGCCAATCTGGTTGCTGAGCAGTAAAATCCTTGCACACCAGTTGGGGCGGATAATCCGCACCTTTTTATATACCCCAGGTAGTGTAGGGAATACGTATATATATATATGGGTGGGATGTTTGGATGCCTCATTAAGTGCCACTGCTGCCGTCCCTGTCGCTCCCTCGTGTCTTGTGCGGTGTTTTATGGCCTGTTTTATGCCCGATTATATGCTTAAAGCACAAGTTTTACAGGGAGTCCAGGGAAATTCCGGAGGGGATGACACAGAAAATGCCACTTGAATTTTAATTAAACGCAACAGCTAGACGGACTAGTGCCGTCTCTCTCTGCTGTCTTCATTAAGCTTAATGAATTGTGTCAAACGCAGACTGCGGTTTCAGTTGCCGTCCCGCTCTGAATTTACGATTCTTTTCCGCTCGTCCTGTATTTACTTTTTATGCCAAAGTTAATTATTTCATTAGCACAATGCGGTTACACGCTTTATTTTAATATGGCTTTTAATGAATAAAAGCCAGCACCGGATGTTATGGAATAAAAAGTTCTGAGAAGTCTTGTTAAGAAATTTTAGTTATATATTTTGTAATAAGGAAACAAGCTCGAGTTTTTTATAGGCAATATAGTTTCTGCCTACCCTATTTAATTAACTATTTATATCTGCTCAACGATAACTAACCTACCCCTCTGATAAGCAAACTTATCCAAATAATATCCAAGCCCACTATCAGCCATTATGTAAACCCACTAAATCCCTTTCAATCATAATAAATAAAATTCCGCAATGAACTTGCATAAATTGAGAGCAAATAAATTGCAATTAATGAATTCCAGGGCAAATATTGACAATAAACAAGGAAAATAATCGCATTGATAGCAATAAACAGGTGCAAATGCAGATATGGGCGAATAAAAACGAAAAACCCGGCAACCAAATGAAATGAAAAATGCCCCAGCTTAATCAAAGAGTAAATAATGCCACCCAAAAGCTAATCAAATGCAGTGGCATTATTAATAACAAATAAAATGTGTTGAAAAAGAGGAAAACAAAAAATCATAGCCTACTTTCGAGGGCAGGAAACCAAATTTAAATAAGTTTGTTTGTGTGTTCCCGTGTGTTATGCGCACACGCACACACATGAAGCAGGGAAAGCTTTCTCCCTTGTTAACATGACAGCCTACAAGCACATAAACACAAATACCCACATATACGTATGTTTGGGCTGCTCCATTTCGTGATAAAAAGTAAGGAAATCCGAGTGGAGTAAAACAAAACACCCCCCAGTATTTCAGCTAGATAATAATGTGGCAACATATTCTCGCAGCGTCTGTGTCTGTGCCTTTATCTTCCTATATACATTATGTACACAGCCAGTCTGCTTTAACATTTTGTTTTCGGCTAACGAAAGTTTTTTCCGTCTGGGTCCACCAGCTGTCGCCTCCTTGCAGCTATAAATACGTATATACACAAATAAATAAAAACGGATATAAGGAGTGGTTGTATGTTTATGTAAATAGGGGAAATATGGGAATGTTCCACGTGGGCCAAAGTTAACCAAAACGGAAATGATGTGGAAACAATGAGCCGCAGCAACTGACAATTGAAACATGTTTTTCAAATTCAATTCTATTTTATGGCTTGTTAGCGCTGACTGAGACTCTCAAATATAGAAGTATTGATTTTTATGTGGTGTAGAAAGGGAAAAGTACATACAAGAAAGTGGCCTTGAGACTATAAGAATTTTCTGACTGGTTAAAATATAAATTGTTAAATTATAGATAGATTTAAATAACATGTTGAAAATACTTAACAAAATATATAAGCAAAATGATTTAAAAATTAATATTTACTCAAGGAACTTTTTAATGCCAGAACATTTTTATCTCTTCATAATCCCTAATTTTCCGCTGACTTTATCCAGTCGCCTTTTTCCACCTAGCCATCCTACAATTCGCTGCTCTGTTTAGCAAATCAATTAAACAAATATTTGCTTAATGTTGCCCACGGAGCTACCAAAAGCGTGAAAATTCCTCGGCACCTAACGACACACTTCAGAAATCAAATCGAACACAAGACAAACATAAACACAGACTCCGTGCCACGAATCGCACTCTCCATCTCCGATCACGATCGCTTGAATGCAAGAAAATTGTGAACGATTTCCGAGTTTTGGGCCAAGAATTTAGTGCCCAGTCATGGCCGCAATTAAAAGGCAAACAGCAGCAGCAGTAGCCCACAGCACTAAATCAAATCAATTGCCAATGCGAACCCCAAGACGAAGACGATAATGACGTGGAAGAGAGGGGCCTTTAAACAAATAAACAATTGTTGGAAAAAAAGGAAAACGAGTTTCGGACTGGTGGCACATTACTTAATGAGCTTAGCGATGCCTATAAATAGATGTAATAATGAAGTAACCAGATCAGAAATCAGAAATCGGCTGCCCAGTAAATTAATTTTTCATATGTGCGGGGTGCCATCCCATGAACGTTCCAACATCCCGGCTATCATCATCGTGATCATTATCGACTTTTGTGTGGAGTCATGCCGAAAGAGAGCTCTCCGGACCCGCTGATCGTGTTAAAGTGGTTCCTCAACACTTATTAATGAGTCGGACAATGCAACTTGCCCCCGTTGTAAGTCGCATTGGTAATCACTTGAGAAGCCCATCGCCTGATCACCGTGATCATTAGTTGGGCATTCGCTGCGCTTTGTTAACGGTTGCCCAGCTCCCCAAGTCCCCAGATCCCCCAATCCAATCCGATTTGATTCGATCCCCGCCTCCTGAACAGGAAGTTGAATTGGCAACGAGGTGTGCCGGCTTACAATCGTAACCAAATTACGCGCCCGATTCACCAATCTCCTCGATTGTCAATCGATCAATCGCAAATTAATGTTTGTTGGCTGGGCATTCCAGGAATTACTTACTCGTATTGGAGAGCCGTTCGCGCCACGCTATGGGATTGGCCACCAGTCCTTGTAATCCCGGCCAGTACAGGTGCGTGCGGTCCACTATGTGTCCGGCGTGGGTCTTCAACGGCGCCCCCTGACTCTGGGACAGATATTGGGCCATTCCCGCTGCGGCGGCGGCGATCGAGAAGCGGGGGATGCCAGCTGGGGTAAATAGATATAAGGAAAATAAATAAATTTATAATTAATTTCGTAGGACTAGGTATTTCATGCAATAAATACTTACAATATATAACTAGGATATACCGATTCGAATTCACCATTTTATAATATACTACATTTTTAGTAATTTAATTCAACTAAATATAAAAATACCAGATACTATTTTCGGTTTACACTTAATCATTATCAATAAAACTGCTACTCTTTAATAAGTTCAAGTGAAAACGGAATTATTTACGAATTGAAAAATGATGATCATGAAAAAAAATAAATATTATTTGAAATGTTAAAATAATTCTTTTATATTTTAAAATTTATAATTATAAAATTAAATTGTAATCCAACAATTTATTTGGATCGTTAAGATCAAGACTGTTAAAGTCTCAATGATGAAAATTTTTTATTTTCAAGAATAGGTTTATATATTAAAGTTGTTGTTGAATTGGAATTACAATTTAACTAATGATCTAATAAGTCGAACCAATTAAAGTATTTTTTAAAGGCCTGACAGCACATATGCAATGATACTAATAACGCAAAGGCGATCCTATCAATCATTGCGACCATTTAAGTAGAGAAGACTTCACGATCAATTGTGTAACAACTATCAAAATACCCACCCCATTAACTAATCCTCTCTAAAGTTTATTTCCCCTTCATGAGATATTCGCCCAATTTGTTCTCAGCTAGCCAATTTTTCTGCCCACTCATGCTCAACTTACTTACACAATACGGAATTTGTTCGAATTAATTAAAGGCCATTAAATAATTTGTCATAAAAAGAATAAGAGACATTTTCGGTGACCAAGACGTTAAAAGAAAAAAAAAAATCGTATGAAAAAATAAATAAACGAATCAAATCACATAAACGCCCTCGTTAAAAATAATTAAAAATGTTATGGCAAATTGTCAGCGCCCTGTCGGCCGCGCCCCCTGTCAATCCACTGTCATGTCACACAATTGGTCCACATTTAAGTGAAAAAGTCGAAAAATCAGAGCCAGAGACAGAGAGGCTGAAAAACAAAATCATTTTAGTGAAACGACAACGTCACAGCCCCCCAAAATCCCTATATGGCCCACGTTTTTCGTGTGTCATTTTGATTTAATTACAAACAATTTGACAACTAATTGCTGCAACATTTAACGTTAAAACGCGTATCTCATTACGTTTTGTGGTAATTTTGCAATTGGATATTATAGCCACTAGGGGGTTTCGTAGAAAACGCTGTGCTCAATATCTAAAATTGCCCTGATTAGGTAAAGGGTTTCGGGGGGCGTAATGACAAAAGGGGGTTTGTGGGCTGGGGAATGGCTTTTATTGAATCATATGGAATCATGCCAAACCGGATTCGCAAACAAAACAATAATTTTCGCTCGTTTTTGTTCGCTGGGGTAGCTCTTTTATTTTTCTGTTTGGTTTGCGAAACGAGTTTTTGAAGCATTTAAAATATTTCTTTTTTTTATGTGTATGTGTTTGGTGCATACATAATATCTATTGATTTGCGCTTGATATATATTTTAGTGTTGCATAATGATTTTGTGAACTGAATTGGGGACTTGGGGGAGCCAATTGTAGGTGTAAGGGGGCTAAGAGCTTTTAAGCAGGTTTCCAAAATATCCTACAAAGGTTTTATAGATTGGGAAGCACTAAATTTACTCTACAGTTGCTATTTTGTAACGATCATTATAGTTATTGTTAAAGGGTAAGCATTTGTATACATCGTAATACCCAATTATGTCTTAAAACAAAGTCAAACCATTATAGAATCAAAAAAAGTCTTAAAAACATCTGATCCTAATTGTTTTGAAATAAATATAATAATAAAATATCAATAAATAATAATAAATGTATTAAATTGATAATTGATGTAATAAATAAATGATATCAAATTATACGTCAAATAAGCTGAAGAATTAAATTAATATTTATTTACTTAAATCCAAAAAAGAAATTTCCTTCATGTTGTTTTATTCGCAAATACACCAGACATTTAATTTTTCATAGTACCCTCGAACTAACACCATCTGTAATCTATTAAAACAAATTTAAGTTATAAAATAATATTACTTGCACTAATGCTCGTTATTTTCAATAAAAGTATTTATCCTTATTAATATCCGACTTAAGAATCTTAAAGTTATGAAAAGTCAACCTATCCAAATTCCATCCCCCTACTCACCTCCTGTTAAAGCACTTAGACCCGCCGATGTGACCGGCGGCGGTTTGGAGAGGATGGTATCGATGCCGTGCGGATTGGGAGCTCCCTGGCTGTTGGTGTTGGTGGTCGTGGTCGAGGAGGACGAGGAGCTGCCGCCGGATCCCCGATCGCTGATCAGATGGGAGTTCGGGCTGTGTCCGTAGGACAGTCCATTGCCAGAGGCGGACGAGCCGCCGACCCCTTGACCACCACCCGTTTTCATTTCCGTGGTCATCGAGTGAAGGGCCGCGAGTGGAGGACCCAGAAAACTCAGGGGCAGCTTGTGATCCATGTGGTTATTGTTGTGGTTATGGTTGCCGGGATTTCCCCCGTGATTGGCATTATGCAAGGCCAGTGGATTGACCCCATGGTGGTGCTGGAACTTCCCCCTCTGGCTGGTGAGATTCTCGGGACTGTAGTCGTTCTGGGCCTGCGGCGGTGGACTGGCCGACTCACTAGTCTGGCAAGGATCCTCCGCTCCACTGCTCCGCTGGCTCAGGGCATAGGACTTGGCACTATCCACACCGGGACTGGAATTGTGTTCATATCGCGGAGATGGCGAGGAATCGGAGTGGAGTCGCGAGGAGGTGGGTGGCGGTGTCGTCGAGGGCGAGTCCGAATCCTTGAGGCCACCGCCATGTGCCGCCGCCTTGAGCAACATCAGCGGACTGCTGTTATTATTGTTACTGCTATTATTGTTGTTATTATTATTGTTAATATTATTATTGTTGGCATAGACAGCTGCTGCCGCCGCAGCACTATGGTAATCGGCCAACTGTTGTTGGTAATCCGCCGCCGCCATCGCATGGGCATGGACATCGGCGAATCCATTGCTCATGGCCGCCGCCAAATGATGACGCTGCGCCGCCGACGGGGGACTTCCCTGAGCGGCGGCCGCGAAACTATGGTGTCGCATATAGGGATTTATCAGATCCATTTCCGGCGCCTCGTGGCCGTAGTCCAGGCACTCGGGGTGCTGCTGCGGCTGCCTGTAGAAACTGGGCGGCAGGGCCAAGTTGAAGGCCGAGTTGGCGGACAGCTGGAAGCTCTGGGCCAGCTGCTTGGCCGCCACCTTGGCGTCGGGCGGTGGGGGCGTGGGCGAGGGATTGCTGCTGCCACCCGCCGGCGTAATGCTCAGGAATGGACTACCCAGCTTGGGATCGGTCTGCCGATGGGGATGCACTCGGAGAAGATAGAATCTTTAGGATCTGCGCTGGTCAATGTAGTCCAAAATATATTCTTGAAGGAACAAACTCTTTGACTTGGTTATTATAAACTTTAGTTCTCGTTTCAGTTCGGAATAAATGTATATTTGTGGGTTATCCTTTTTTATAATGCCTTGAGGTTCCTTGATTAGCTGACGAACCTTGTTTAAAACTTTTTTAGAATTTCCAGACTTTATTGATTTTTAATGTTGATCTTCTTTTTACTTTTGGATAAGAGTTTCAATTTAAGAATTCTTAAGTTTTCGGCTTCACTTTCTCGTAGTTCTATACAAGTTTTTTCATGTTTTATTCCAATTAGGTGTTTGTTTAGCTTTTCAATCACAAGATGATCAAAATAAATGTATCATACACCAGAGATCAAAAGATCTTAAATCCCTCTATTTCACAAGCACGAAACCAATTTACGAAAACGTCGAAGGCTTTAAAATCTTTACACTCAGATCGTTCTTAATATTTTTCAAAACACACTTTCTGTCCACCGATTTCGAACGAGATCAGGCTAACGTTTTTGGTAACTCCGTGGCCGGGAAATATCGGAGTGAATGAAGACCCGCGCGTGTCCGCTTGTTTAGGCCTACGACTAGCGAATGATTTCGAAATTGACTCGACTGGCCCTCAGTCGCACAATCTCAGTTTCAGTTTCAGTTTCGGTCTTTGGTTTTGGGTTGGGGGTACGGCTTTCAACCCTCTGAAGACCGGATTCCACTCGCAGCATCACATATCAAGAGTGCGAGTGAGAGGGGTGCATATGGTTGACCCCCTCGCACAGATAGCCGTGTCTCTCTCTTGCCCACAAGAGTGTTCCACAATCAGTGTAAACATGAAATGCAGACTGGAACGCAGTGGCATTGGCACAAAACGAATGGGAATTTTATTATGTACATCATTAAAATCAACTATTTCGGATTCGGATTGGAGCCTGGGACTGAAACGGGAACTTATCCTGGTACTGGCGGTGTCTACCCTCTCGCTCGCACCACCTTCTGTCCCTTTCTGGCCCACTGTGCTGGTGGGGCTGAGTGCATTTTCATGGCTTTTCCCTGGGTTTCTCTGGGTTGTGGGTGGCCTTTTTGTCGACTGCGAGATCCGTTTATTTGTTTAAAAAGCTATAAATATTGAGATGGGGCTGGCAGCTTTTTCGTTGGCTTTATTCATTTAAATAATTAAAAATTGCGCTGACGATAAATGAGAGCAATAAATGTAAGCGGAAAACTAATGGGGCAAGAATAAAGTGGGGGATAAGTTAACATAAATTGATTGTTAAATGTTAAAAATGATATATTCCAAAACAGGGAAATGGAAAAAAACAAGTTTTGATTATGTAAACTTAAGATAATATTTATGTATATTTATTTTAATAAGTTTTGTATGTTTGTTTAAATTCTTTAAATTGTAACCATTAGATCTGTTTATTATTCTATTAATTAATCCTGGAATATCCCTAAAATATGATTTACCTGCAAATATTGATCTCATTATTTTCCCTACCCATTCATTCACCACCGAACTGAATTAATACGCTAATTAACATTTTAATATTATTATGTGCTGTCGGTGGGTCTGAGGATTGTTAACCCACCGACGGCCAACGATTTATATTTATGTTTATCTATATAAAAATGCCTCTGTTGCTACACACACACACTCACCCATTGGCAGACAGACGGGCGGTTCACATACAAATACAAAAATGCGCTTCATTTAATAATAAACTACACAAAATTTTAATTTACTCAGACAAAACGGTGAGATCTCATAGGAACGGAATGGAATATGAAATCGTGGGCAAGGCCACGCCCACTTAGGCCAGAGAGGGAGAGGAAACTTCGACCGCCATTGTTGAATGAGTGAATGTGAGTGGAAGAAGGAGAGATATAGGGAAACCCACTCAACCGTCGAGTGAGTGGTAGAGTATCTCTATCTTTTGTTGGGTTATTTTCCACCACAGCTTGTTGATTTTCGACTGTGTTCTTTATTTAATTGACTTTGCCGGCGCCATAAAAATGTTGACTGCTTAAACTTTAAATACTTCCAAAGACCTTTCTCACTCCTCGCTCTTCATATTTTTACTAAGCAGCCCGCATCTTATTCTTTGATCTTAAACAATACTATATAAATTTATGCATAGCAGAAAACATGTCATAGAATCTTCTTCTATCGAAGTTAACAGATCTCTAAAAAAAACAATGTACACACATTACAAAAAAATGTACACTTACAATATTTGATTTGATTTGTTTACTTAAGAAAATATGGTCTATTACTACTAGTAAACAATAATACTTAAATGCAATACATATTTTTAACATGGTAATTCACATTTTTTAAGATAGACACTACTAATTTTTACTAATATAAAAGAAAGTGCCAAGTACACTTTACAGTGTAATCAAGGCCTCTAAAAATGTGGGACCAACAAAAAATCTAACAAGACACTAAAAAGTTGGTTAAAGATAACAAAAAACACAAACCCTAACTGTGATTGATTTATTGTTTTATTGTGCCAAAAAAAGAAAAAAGGAAAAAACTGAGAAGGAAGCTGGAGAGCAAAATTAAAATTTACAATACCGATAAGCAGAGAATTGGAAACACTATTAAAGGCCTAGAGTTGTACAGATACTCGGTCCACATCTTTTGAGCAACTCGAATCAACCGAGGTTGCGCTGGGTAATTAATAAATAATTTGTGAGATTTTTATTTTCTTTCACATGTTGGCCCTAAAATTTGAGCTCAACTGGGAGAATTGAAAGGTAAATAGCCATGGCTAATGTCTTGGATTGGTGCTAAGGAAAAAGAAGACGGGGAAATCGGCTTGAGATTACCCTCACTCACAGTTCATTAAACTGCGAATGGAGGTAAGACTTCTCTTGGAACTTTGGTGTTTATGACTTTGTTGTTCCATGTTTTGAAGGTACCATTTTTAAATTGTGTATACGACTGAAATAAATCACATTAATTATTAAAAATCAATGTTTACTAAGCCCATTCAGATTTCTTAATCTCAAACATCGGCCAATCTAAACTTTGACCAAACCATCCCCCGAATCCCAACCAATATCTGGTCAATAATCCTTTTCCAAATTTGAATTTCCCATTGGCCACATAACATCTGCGACTTTGTACCCCTTTGATCCCCCTTAAGCCGAAAACCAAAACCAACTGCTGACCAATCTATACACAACAGAGTTTTCATTTCACACCTATTTGAAATTTGCTGTCATCTTTGCTTACTGTTATTATTATTATTATGATTATAATGCGTTTCGGAAATAAAATTGGGGCAACCGCAGGATGCGAGGACTGACGCAGCTGGGACTCATGTGAGTTCGTATCGGAAAATGTGTGTGTAAGTTTTTTTATGTCCCGGTTCGGTCAGCAAAACAAATCTCAACATTTGGCATACAATTTGCATCATTCTAGATGGTTTTCTGTCTTTTCAATTCTTTTTTCTTTCGCATTTTGGTTCAAAGTTAAGTCCGGTTGATGTATGTCAAAGTTACGTGCGCGTGTTAAAATCCTGTCTAATTTAATATCTATAAATCCCCGGCCATGAGAGCAAAGGCCCATCGGGCAAAGGGTTACAAAAAAAGGGTTATCATCGGCGGAGGGTTGCTTATCAACGTGGCAAATTGATTTGCGCTCGTTATGCGGTCACTTGGGGTATATTTTTTGGTCAAAATTGTAAAACCGAAATTGGCCAAACGTGCGTTACAAATTAATGTTTGTTCGGGATTTTGTTTCTCCTTTCCCTGCGCTATTATTATTTTTATTTATTTTTCCCTTTTTTTTGCAAACAAGCCATAAACCCTTTTATACTTCAACAGGATGTGCCGCCTGATGCCGAGTTATGTGGTGCAAATGCCCCTGTGGGTGGAGTTTTATTGGTCAGGCAATCAATATGGTATTAGTTGGGCTTGTCATTCAATGACATCGATATGGATTATTGATATTGGTAGATAATGGAGGCAGGTATCTAGGGCTCGTAAGAATATTAATACATTTGGTGGTAATATTAGAATGGGTAATTTATATAAGGGTTTTAAATGTATGTGTTAAGAAACAAATATTACTTGTTGTTTAAAAAATATCTTTATAAAGTCCATACAATATTATTCTTAGTTTTCTGTTATTAGCTAAAAAACGTAACATTTTTTAGGAAGATTTTGATTAATATTTAAGAAGATCATAATATATAATAACTCCAAAAAATACAAAATATTGTTCTTAAACCATCTATCTATCGTGTGTATAGAGCAGAATAATAAGGAGTATGCCCACTCCCTCCCCCAACCTCATTTTAGTACAATGTGAACACTTTTTTAGCAACAATTTTTATGTGCAATCGTATTATTTCATATCATATTGTGTCAAAGCCCTGTTCTCCCTGTTTTACCCACACTTTCCGCCGCTTCGTCAGACTCATCATATTTTTTATAGCATACTTTTGTGCGCACTCACGTTAGGTTAGAAAATGTCGCCTCTGATTGCTTTCTTATTTGTTTACATTTCCAGGCTATTGACATACGCCAAAGTATAGAAACAGTGTCAGGAAGACAAGGATTCTGGGGGGCACATAGAACGTGCATGGCATATCAAAAAATCGAAAATGCCCGACACATGTTTCAATCATTTTCCATTTTTATTTATTGTCAGCATTTATTCTGCTGACACTTTTCCAACCCCTCGCTCGCCCTTCCCCCCCAAAAAAAATGTTTTCTCCATTGCCATTGCTTGTGATTGTATCTGTATGTGCGCTTAGAAAACAATTTGCAAATTGCTTCAAAAATCTGCCTTATGCCAAGTCGAGATCTTTACATGAATCACTAAATGGAAATTTATCTGACTGCAGAAATGGATTTATTTTTCTGCCGCAGTAATTAAACAAAAATTTTGCCAACTGTTAATCAGTTTAAGAAACTGTCAGCTGCTGGGAATTTAATTTCTTAAACATGGCCCATAAATTTTCTTCTGTGGCTGGGGTAACAGGAAAACGTATTGAAATCCATAAAAAGTCAAAGAAGTCAAGGAAATGAAATTGGGAAAAATTGTAAATATTGTGGTAGAGTATATTGACTTTTAGATTCGATTTGTGGATTAGCTACTATAAATTTGCAAAACATTTAATTGCAGTTAAATTTAAGTATACATATTGTTCAAAAATGTTTTTACGAAATTATAATGTAATGTTAATTTTACCGAAATTAACACTCTTCCTGTTTTAAGGTCACAAAAGTATTGAAATTAAATTAAACTAAAGACATATATTTTTTAAGTTGCAATGAAATAAATGCATTTTAGACATATTCGGTTATTTTAACTGTACTGTTTGATTCTATAACTAACATATTTAGCACAAATATATTGGTTTACTTTAATAATAATGTTTAATATGGAAATTAGTTGCAGTGCTGAAATGCTACCTTCCCTTTAACAATTTAGAATAGTGTATTATTCAGTTCCACTTTGCTTCCTAGTTCGAATCCCGCTTCCGCCGCAGTGTTGCCAATTTATGTGTAAAGTAAGCCAAAGACGGCGGATTGGGGGTCTGTCCACTGGCTTGGCTCTCCTCCATTTGGCAGCACACCCCCACCAAAATACTCAAGCCCCAACCCCCCAAAAAATATCCTCAGTTTTTACCCACCGCACATTGTTGCTCATGCAATTTCAATTACGTTTGCTGTCGATTTTCGAATACGTTTCGGCGTTTCAATTCGATTTGCAATCCACCCTGGCAATCAACCTTCCACTCGATGCCCGGTACCCTATCCCCATTTTCCCCATTTTCACCAACCAACCCCACCCACATTTTCCGCCCTCCGATCCACTTGATTTCAATTAAACTGAGTTGCCATTGGCGCTGACGCTTTTCGACGTGTCGCAAATGCAGCTTTCAGTTTTCGCTTTTCCGCTTTTCCTCCGCCTCCCCAAGAATTTTCCCAAGTTTATTCGCTTGTTTTGCTACTGTCGACTGCTGCCGCTGCTTCCAGCCATTTAATTGTTTTTCTTCGTTTTTCATTTTGTGATTTCCTCTTTGACTTTGGCTTTGAGCTCCTCCACTTGACCACTTGCATTTTATGGCGACGCGGAAAAGCTGTTTTCCCCAATTTTTGGCGGGGGAGGTGGGGGTCAGCCATGTTGTTGATGATGTTAACTTGGTGTTGGTTGGGTGGGGCAGGAATACAGTGGGAAAATGTACATACATTTTTTAATAATAATAAATTTTTTTTTTTTCGAAGAAAGAACAAAATATAAAAATCCCTTCACCTAATTATTATTTTTGAAATGTCCAATACCACTATAAATGTTTAAAACCTACCAAATCATATTTTAGGATATTGGATAAAAATATAATTAACCGTTAATATTTGAAAATTTCTAAAAATAAGGGAATTAATAAATTTGTTTCGACATCCAAACTTTAAGTGGTGAAGAAAATTTTAAGTTTATTTCTTACATAGCCTAATAAATTATCAAAATAGTTTATTATTGTTTTTTATATGGCTGTTTACTCAAATTTATGAAATAAATTTAAAAACCAATTTAAATTAATGATGGGCTAAAAAATTATACAGCTCAGATTTTTCCAAAGATTTAAAGATTATTTCTGCATTAATTTTTTTTATTTCCCAAAATATTTATATCTTGCACGATTTGGGTATCCCATTGTACTTCCCCAACCAAGATGTCAAAAAAAATCGCAGCCAATCGGGCGCTTTCCAATCGCCAATCGCCCGTTCCGAATAAAAAGCAATGCGCTGCTTGTTTAAAACAAAGGAAATTGCCATTGTAAATAAAATAAAAATAAGGCAAAATCGAGCAGAGGCGAAATCAAAAGAACTCGCAAATGGAGGGAACAAGGAGGAATTGAACACCAAAGAGCCAAGAATAAAGTTTTTCAAAAGCGATAAAAACGAAATGTCGCATATTTTTATGACACGAGGGTGAATTTGGGGGGCGAAAGTGAGGTGAGTGAGAAATTTCCCCGCACATTGGCGCAAATTGAATTTGTAGAACAGCAAACAAATAAAAAACAACTTGGATAAAAAGCGTAAAAGAATTCGTCGCGCTTATATTATACCTTTACTTTGGGTGTACAAAATATAAGCAGTTTTCAAAATCATATATCAGCCTCGAAACAATAAAAGGATATTCCCAATGAGCAATTTACAGATAAACCAATTAAGTCTTGAATAAAACACGGACAAAAATCATTTCCTTGACTGCACAAAATATAATTAGTTTCTGATTTTAGATTTTACTGGCACAATGACAAAACTTGGCTTTCTTGAAGTCCATTCTTTGTGTATGCCTCGGAAATTTTTGATAAGGTGGCTGCAGTCGGGGTTTTCAGTCTTGTATAAGTGTTAACATACTCTAAAACAAAAATATTATATGTTTTCAGCTTTAGTTAATGGCAAATGAAATATAATAATTTACCCGAGCTACTGTTTGCAGTGGGAAAGTAGTTACACCTGTACAGAACCAAGAATTCCTTATTATCCGTGCCTATAACCGTAGTGTTCTGCTGTTTGGAGTTTGGAAAATTCACGTGAAGACATAAATTAAGAGGCTTCGACTTTCTAGTTGCAAAAACATCCAGATACAGCGATCGATGTATCATTTTGCCCTTAACTGTGGTCTGCACGAGTATTATAAATAAATCAATAAAGTGTTAATAAGAGAAGATTTTTCTAAACTAACTTCGGGATATGTCTGTACCAACTTTCGACATGGTCCTGGTTGAGATGCAAAGATCTCAGAGAATACAATCGTTGCCAAGATTCCAAAAAGCAGGATGCTGGAAGTTATATAAGGTTTTAATAATTCATTTAATTTTCCATTTCTTACCTGTCCATTCCCATTTTAGATAATGAAACATTTAAGATCAAAATAAGTTTTTAAGAACGGTAAAAGCGGAACCGTAACGAAACAAAAATCATATTTAATGCATGATTAACAATTTTATAGCAATAGCTATAAACTATTAAAGTATATTTCAACAAAAGATCTTCTTAAGACCAGACACGTTACAATAAGTGCAACTATAATAAAACAATTAACGTGCTAAATATATTCCCAAAACAATATTCATTATAAAGCTGATATACATATAGGATGTATGCATTTCCCATCAGGTAATTAAACTTAATATAATCTTTGGACATCCACCGCACTCATTCCTTATCTATTAACCCACATATATCATTATCAAATTGCTTTCATTGCCACTTTGGCGCTTGTGGTCTAAGAAACTTTGCCAACCATCCAAGTTCCCTGACTTGACTTGGCATAATTTACAGCCATATAAAGTAGAAGCCTCTGCCATGCCCCATAACTCAGTCAGTTCGCCCAGTTCAAGTATCCACACCCAGACACAAATCATAATCCTGATGGCCTCAGATAGAGATAAAGTAATGCGGCTGCTTTGGTCCGCTAAATGGATTTCCCAAAGCATTTGCCAAGTTTATGAAAAATAATCATAGAGACAATGGCCGGGAGGGGGTTGATCTATATCAGTATCATGCAGCGTGTGGTTGGCGTATAAAGTGCTTTTAAAAACATCCCAACGAGTTCAAGTCTTGGCCAAAAAGTTTTGGCCCAGCTTCAGTTGCCAAAGGGCGGGGAGCTCGCTGGTGGCAAAGTGTTTTTCATGAGCAATAATAATAATTTCGAGGCCGAATTTTAATTGCACCCAATGGACTCGTTGAAAAGAGGACGGGTCGGAGACCCCAAGATGAATGGCAGAATAAAGTAAGCTTTGAAGCGGATAAGTAAAAATGGGTTAGCCTTTGTAAAGTATTATTATGTTTGGCTAAAATATAAAAAAAACATATAAAATAAAACAGAATACCTTAAACGAGGGAATTTATTGTCACATTTTCCAAGGACTTCAAGGTGACTTCATTTTTAATAATCAGTTATTACAGCTCAGTTTCTTTTAAAATAAAAATAAGGCTAAGATTTCAAGACTTTTTCCCCTTCTCTTACCAAAAGAAAATCATTCCGGAAAACACTTTCATCAATCAACCAGCGTACACGTTGGGATTTCCACAGCTTTTCCGTATGTCTACCAACGCAAATCCATTAAAATACAACGAAATTAATTATTATGTCGGTTCCTGGCTGTTTGTGTGCGGCAGGTGGGTGGCATGGGTTAAAGGGTTAAAGGGTTCAGCTCGTTTTTATGGCCACGTCTATTGCCTTGTCGCGTTTATTTCGGCGGCGCCAACTTTCATGCTCAATTAAAACGTTTGTTTAATGAAAACAAATGCGCTTAATTAATAAACACGCATTTTGTGGTCTTTTGGCTTTGGTTTGGGTGAATGGGGGTGTGTAATGCGGATTGTGTAAAAGGGGTATTTTCAAAACCGCCCACTTCTTTTATATCCCTCGGATTGTTTTCGGTAATGCAGAAAAGTCGAAAACTGTCGCAGCTGTTTTCGTCGCGGTTATTTAATGAAATGGTTGTTGCTGTTGGCTTTGGTTGGTATTGTTTAATTACATTTTGTAGTACTTTTATTGGGAACGTTACCATTTATATTTATAAAACTTATAAAAATTTTGATAGAAAATAGAAAATATTAAAGGCATACCTTTCGGCTGTTCTGAAAATCACTTCTTAGTTCGCAAACCAAACGTACTACACTCAAGGCGGCGCTATGCATCATAGTGTACTATATGAACATTTAAAGTTTAAAACCTACTTTTAGTTTTACAGTCAATCGTAAAAATAGTCATTGGTCTTATAAAACATATTGTAAAATAGACACAATTTAATTTTTTTTAAATTTATAATATTTACATTTTATTTTATCCAACTAAAAATGTTTCTATTATAATATGTACCTTTTTCTATTAATAAAATGATATAATCATTTCAGATATGATAGACTAGCTTCCTGTGGGGCGTAACATCCCCATAAACTTGACTGCCCAACCCCATTCACTTGCACCATTTTGTCTGCATATTAGCAGCAATTCTATTAATAGTTATAAATTAACCCCTTTATTTTTCTAGGGCCTGCTATTGCACAATTTTTATTTGATGCATAATGCATTTCCGGAGCTCTCTATCTCCCCCATATGGCGGAATAGACGAGGCCTAGGCTTTGACTTTGGCTTTGATTACGATTGCACTGAATGGAGTGGCTGGGGATTGCGTTGCAACTCATATTTATTACCCACTCTGCAGTGACATATTTCTCGATTATCGCTCAACTTTCCCAGACTTTCTCATAGGTCATCAGAAACGGTTGCAAAATATTTGTTGAATGTCTAGGTGGAAATTTCGATAGCTACTCGCATTACCAGCGCTTTTTGCCACCCCACTCTCTTCAGTCGGCTTGTCTACAATTTCAGTGGATGGCGCTATTTAAATTGTTACTGCGTTTTTTTTTATAGCCATTATTCGGTTTGTTTTTGGGTTATATGTGTGGTTTTGGTTGCCGTTTTTTTTTGCAACTGGCGCTTTTTCATGGAAATTTCGTCAACAACCCGCACACGTGTCTTATGGGTGATAACTTTTGCGGGCCCACAATGCGTATGCTTAATTGGTTGCGACTTAACTGGGCCTAATTATGTGTAAAATACTATGAAGAACAGGGTTCCATTGATGTAAATATATTTTTATGCCATTACGTATTATTCAATTACTATAATATTAAATAATTTTATCACTTATTCAGAGGTCATGTACACAAAATCTTGAATTACTCTGAATTTAAGCTTATCATCGTCGTAATTTCATCGCACACTCCGCAGATCTCTTGGTCATTTCCGTTACTCGTTAAACGATAAGCTCGAAGTCCAATTAAAATTCATGAATTTTTAAGACGTATTTAGCTCTTATCAAGCCAATAAGTGCAAACAGATCTGTTGGCAAGGTGTCAAATTGAAAAATGTTTAACGCGCAAAAAAAGCTGTGAATGAAACGAGATTAAACAACATATATTACAGCAGTGGGAGATCGGAGACCCGGAGACGGGGGCCCCACAGTTGGGACCCCCAGCCGATAAGTAGCCCCTCCTCAGCAGATCCCATACAGTCGCACACAGCGGCAACTGATTAATTATAGTGAGCACTTGTGTAGTACTATACGGCATGATAAAGAGAGAGCATAAAGAAAAAATTATAATCATAAAGGGCAGATCGTCTTCGCTGCCACAGCTGCTGGGTCAAGTTCAAGGACAAGCTATCAACAATAATAAGTGGAAATGAATGGAGAGGAGGAAGCAGAAATGAGGGTAAGGGGTAATGGGAGCAAGTGTGCACTGGGAAAAAAAATGGCATACAATATGATGTGATTTCTCACTTTTGAAGGTAAGTATTCTTACATATTCTTCAATACTTAATGACTTTGTGAAATACATGAGATGGTATAATATTTGTTTTGACAGTTAGGATGTTTCAAAGTTCTGTATAAACAATTTGAATCATACAATTTTAATATTATATCATATGTACCTAAGCGACCCGTTCCTTTTAAAGTACTATATGGATTGTCAAGGCTCGAATCCATTGGATTTCACTTTTATTCTGACCACCTCTTTCCTGTTTCTTCTCGCTCTTGTAATCTTTGGGCAGACCGCGCCCTTTGTAGATCATTGGGTCACTATGTGTGGAGATGCGTCCCCCAGCTTCACTTTACCGCTTGCAACTGGAACACAGTGAAAACATTGCGAAAAAAAAGAATACCGACCATAAGAGCCCCTGAAGGCTGTCTTCTTCTGCGGATCCCCGATTCCCCATGCCCGATTGCCCGATTCTCTGGGCACTTGTGAAGAAAGGAGGCAGAAATGAATTTGCAGCTCGTGGGTAATCAAGTGAGGCACTCGCACACACTTGCAACCTGCAACGATGCCACTTGTGCGCTCACTCAGACAGCGTGGAGCTTCCATTGTGAATGGTTTTGTTTTTGTCCGGTGCTCCTGTTACCCTTTCGAAGGAACTGGCAATATGACAGGTACTGAAATATAAAAAAAACGATAATTTAATTTTAATATAGTCAGATAAATATAACTTTAAGATGGTTTTTAAGATATATTTTTATATCCTAATCCTATTTTTCTTGTATCAGATTCATATTTCAAGGGTTACACTCGTGTCACAAAGATAATCCTCATCACAAAAATCCATCGAGTGTTTCTTTCTTTTAAAATGTACTTTAAAGTATATATTTTGTACTATTGAAAATCAGTTTACTCTCTATAAATGCAATTGTGTTAAAAAAAATTGCCATGATGATTACTAGTAAATATAATGCAGGTTTTTATTTCTAAAAAAAAATCATCTTGTGGTAAAAATATATTAAATAATATATTATTATTGATGGTCTAAAAATTTGTAGAAAGGGATTTAAAAAGATAATATATATCAAGTTCCTTTCACCCATCTCGCAGAGCATTTGAAGTTACCCAATTGTTATGGCCTTATCCGACTTGAGTCTCTTCTCTACCGTAACCCCCACTTTGGAGTATTCTTACTTGTTATCAATTGTTGTTGTGACCGCCTCACCTCCCCAACCACCCCCTTTCCTCACCGGCTCCCTGTGTTGTTGTTATTGCATTTAAGTGCAGCTTGTTAATGCTCATTAAATGTTAAGGGAGCTGTGAGCTGGCTCTGAGCTCGAGAGCTGAGTTTAGCTCCCAGATCGACGGCAAAAGCAATTGTCTCGGCCCGAGCCCTGCCTCAAATTGTGGCAGAGTCCGATCCCGATCCCCTGAGCTGTGGGCTTGGGCTTTAGTTCCATGAAATGAAGCGAGCCAGAAAGTCGCGGCGGGCGCGTTGAAAGGAAAACAACTTTGCCTCGGCACAATAAAATCAAAAAGACCCCAAAACGATCGATGACAGTGAATAAAGTTCAAGCAATAAAACCAAATGAAAAAACAAACACAAAAACCCCAAACAAGAGAAGGAAAACTTAATAGTAAATTGAAAATTCAAAGGAACATCGTGAATATCTTCGGCTGCTTCCTCTTTTACACAGAGAAAAATAAATGTTAGGAACATGGGACTCATAATAAAAATGTTAATCGATATTTATCAAGTGATGATATTAATAATTGTATATAGAAATGTAAATTTTCTTGGCAGTTACCAAATCTATTTTACTAGATCTAAAATAACAACTAAGCAAATAGAAGGGCTCAATTTCTCATTCTCATGTTAAACTAAAATAAGGTTAAAAAAAATTAAACCGCGTGAAAACATCATCTTAAAATCCTTTGATCATATTTTTAAAAAATACTGACAAGTTTAGGTTTGTTTATAATTTTTGTAACCTTTCTGCAAGATGTGTTGTAAAAATGAGGTTAGTTTTAAGTTCGTTTTCTAGTCCTCATGTTAAACTAACAGTAGGTTTAAAAATTTTGTTAATTAAACCTACTCTAAATTTACCATTACGTCGAGAAAACGGACTATTAAGGTCCTTAGTTTAATTGAGAATACTTTAAAGTGTCTTTTCTTGAATATATTTTCTATTTAAAAGGCTTGATACAATTTTTTCAAGTGTAGTACTTCATCATCGTGATCAGTTGCTCATTATCATGATCATCAACATTGTTGTCGTCGCGTGAAAAACCTGTTCGCTTGGGAAAAGGCTCTCGTGTGGTTCTTGTTGTTGCCCCTGTGGCTGTGTGAAGCTAATTGAAAAGAAGTATTAACAACGCTCTGCCTTTTGTTTTTGTACCTTTGATTGACTGACCGACCAACACGAAGGAGTTGTAACTCGGCTGTGGGTAAAAAAGAAGGGCGGCGAGGCGGGATGTCTGGTATGGCATAATTGTGGGATCAGCCAGCGGCAGAACATCACGAGCAGCAGCCACTGCAACTGCACAGTTAATTAGTAATGCAAAGCCCATGCCTACTCAGCCACTCATTCAGGCAGTCATTCAGTCATTCAGCCATTCAGTCGGCCAGCCAGGCAAGCAATTGCTTAGAAATTCAATTTGTATTTCCACTGATCGACAGGATAAGAATGTATCCATCTGCGAGGAGAGCGTGTGAATCCCCCGACCAGATGGAGGGAATCAGAATGGGAATCGTATCTAATGTGACAGCTGAGGGGAGCCAGATACGCATCTACAAGGTAATAAGAGTCAGAGTCAGGAGTACTTACTTTATATGGGAGGATACGAAAGAGTTCAGAATTGGGAATCGATTCGACAGAGCGCCTTAAATTAATAAAATCAAGTATAGTTCGAGTTAGCCATTAAAATTGTAATTGTTTTATGATAAGAACGATTAAGAAAAGGACTTTAAAAGATATTTATATCACATTATAAAATAAAAATTTTATTTATATACAGAGTTGGTGTCTTTATTATTTTTGTAGTTTACCAAAAATTATTCGATTGCTTATAAGCTGAAAATATTTCAATCTTTTAAAAACTTTTTTATTTAGAACTATTCCAATCTGTTTTTTCTTTGAACTGGGATAATTTGAAACACATTTTTTTACATTTTATTTTTATAGTTAGATATTATATTATAGATATTATCTCCGACAGGATTGTCTATTAACTAGGCATCGTTCTATATAATTCTTCCATATCATTGTAATTGGGACAATCCTGTTTCCCTGCTTCCCTGAGATCTTCCTGTATCTTGTATCTGTATCCCTAAATGCACACAAGCAGGCACATATATGCGTTGTTTGGCCTTAAAACAACCACAACTCTAATTCGCATTAATTTAAAACTCAATCAAGGCAATTAGCGCGCACACTGGAGCGACACTCACGATCGCTTCGGTTTCCGCCCCTTGTGGTTCCTGCCCCTCCTAGATCTATCCCACTCTCCACCCCTGCCCACATGTTGCACTAGCATGTAAAGGATTGATATCGGAGCCGTTGGGACTAAGAGATATCTTAGATATACTTGCTATGATACTGACAAATCATATAACTTGTGGAATATATAAGACTCATAAGCATTTAGTTATGGATCAGATTTTATAATGACTAATACGTTTGTGGTCTAAATACTTTCTTTAGTCCTTTTTAAATTTAGTAATATCTATTAAAGTACTAGTATCAATAATTTTGTAATATCAAGATTCCCCTAAATCCATAATATTATTAAAAATTAAAAATGCTGTGACGCTCGTATACAAACAAATTCGAAAAATACGAAGAAACATCCTGAAACAGTGGCTTACGAAGCAACACTGAAAATACCCATAAAAATACACAAGCAAAAATATAATTAGAAAGATAGTTAGTTAGTTAATATGCCCCTCCTCTTCCTACCAATACCCTCTATTAAAAAATCACAGCCAGTGGCAACATTGTAGTCGCTGTTCGGACATCCAGACAGCCGGTCGCACAGCTGATTTCCCGAGTTCTCGAGACCCGCTCGAACCTGTTATATTGGACTGTGTTATGGAATATGGAATATACTTATATATGGAGTGCAACCTACCTCACGGATCGTACCCACACGCACACGAACACTCCCTCTCTCACGCACACTTGAGTACCCTGCCACTCACGCATTGCGCCCAGCTGCTCGTGCTGTTTTCGTTGTTGTTGCTGCTGCTGTAATGTGTTGCATAAATTTGCCACAAGTAAACATTTCAATAAGCCTTGAGGCGTTGTTTCTTGGCAAACTTTCATTGAGTTTCTATATGCGAAAAAAAGAATACAAGCACACATGGGTTCTTATCAGCAGCATGGGGAATACGAAGAGATGGAAGAAGCAGCAGCAGCAGCAGGAGAGTGGGCCCACAGAGAGCGAGAGTGATTGGCGCTATCAATACAGTCGAAATTCTATAACTAGAACTTAAGAATGCTTAACTTTTCCATACGTTAAGTTAAAGATATTTTAATTAGCGATATAAACATGATTTATTATAGTCTAAATGGGCTATCAATCATTGAGTTAAAAATCGTTGCCTAGTTATAGGCGACCAAATAAGGATCCTTTGGTCAAAATATTTTTATTAATTTATAGGAAATTTTGTAAAAAAGTTCTGACATTAAGCCAGAAACGTCTGATTTTCAAGTTTCTACTAAGAAAGAAGTGGGCTGTCCAATCTCCAACTCCATCACTAGGACTTTAGGTTTATATATATATTATGTTAAAAATGATACAAATTAATGCATTATATCTCGGCACTACTAACCTCCACAGGTCGAAATTGGTAGGTGACAGATGGTGGTTCGAGTTATGGATGTTCGACTGTGAACATCTCACAGGGAGAACAGAACACCTCGGGGAACCCGAAGAGCGGGAGCAGCAGGCACGAAGAACCTTACTCACCGAAAACGGATTCGAACAGCTGGTCGAGATCGGGCAGAGATCGATCGATCGAACGTTCCATCGATCGGATCGGATCGAATCGGTGGAAGCACTTGTTGCGTGGTTGGTGGTTCTCCATTATATCGCCTCCCATCGTGAGCGCCGATCGTCAGGCATGTGAGAGTGTGTGCGTGAGTGCCGAGTGATCGTGCGCTTGTATGTGTGTGTGCGTTGGGCTCGGCTCAGCATTTCCCCCATTCAAAAAAACGGAGCGACTCAGTCTTTGACTAAGCGTCGCAGTTGTCGCAACCAAGAGACGCCATCAGGGATCGCGGAGGAGATCTGAGATCGTTGTTCGAAGATCTGGGATTCGGTTGCGGGCTCGGTCAATCCGGAACAGTCTGTCCCTGGCCACGGTTTAAATCCATCACTGTGTTTACCACTAATATTTTACTAGAACATTAAACGGATCATAGGCATCTAACAAAAACAACAAAGTCCAAGAGTGCAATTTCTGTCTGTGATTATGAGTTTCTATTGTTTTCCACATACCAGAAACTACGATTAGCCGAAGCTTTAAATAATAACAACAATAAATGTGCAATGTAACAAGCAAAAATGATGCAACATCTAAATATTTCAAAAATATTTGCAAAGTGATAACTAAGCATTAGTGATGCAATGCTAATAAAAATGCCTACAAGTCGGATCTAGCCTGCAGACGATCTAAACTTTTTGGATTTAAAAAAGACAACATAAAAGCGGTAAGTATTTTTTAAGAGTTTAATTAGTGGTTTGATTTTAAGCTGAGGTCATGCGATAAAAGAAATTGTTTATGCCAATATAATAAACTTTGAAACTTGAATTGAACGTGCCATTTATTAAAGGACATTTTACATTGACAATTTTCCTTTCAATTTTGTTTATTTTTATTATTTTTAAATTATTAATTAGTAATATAAGCTTACTTCTTCGATTTTTTTGTGATTTCTCATGTTTGTGCCAGACACCACAGAACTTTTCAAATACATTTCATTTCTTCGTATATATACAGTTCCATGGAATGTTAAATGATTTGATTAAATATTTACATTACCGCAACGGCGACAGCAGCTCAGTTAATCATAAAATGCAATATGGCTAAAATAAAACTGAATCGAAGTTCAAAAAGTATATATGAAAATGTATACGAGAATCCGTGCATGTATCTTGGAAAATAAATCGTGTTATACTTCGGCAAACAAACGCATTAAATTGCAATTAGCCTCTCAGCTCTCCACTTCTCTTCTCACGGCGCCCTGAAGTCATTTTTTATTTATTTATTAATTTTTTCTCCATTATTATTTCATATTTATCAGCGAGCACGAGCGTTTTCAAGTGTAACGCAAAAAGAAGAAATATAAATAATAATTTTTGATGATTTTCTTTTGTTATCAATTATGTGAGAGAGCTTCAAGTTCATTATCATCATTAAAAAAGCGTCATCAGCTGGTGGAGCTTCTCGTCTGTTGTCATTTCATCTGGTTAATATCAGATTTTAAATTAAATGAATGCCAGTAAATGCAATCGATTACGTTTCCATTTGAAATATGTTCCAATGACTTTATTTTATTTTACTTTCTTTTGCTTATCTTGATTTCTGTTGTGTTTGGCAAAAATGTAACGTGCATTGACCGACAGATTATAAATACTTGGGGTCGTTGTCGATGATGATGATACATTTGTCTTTAGAATGGGGTTTTGAGAGCTGTGGTTAAATGTTTATTGCTTTTATATAAATATGTTACTAAAAAAAAAATATATGTAAGCTTGCCATTAGGCAGATATTTTTAATAAAAATATTCTTTAGAGAAGTAAATCTTTGAGCTCAAATTTATTATTGAACTTGATACCAATTTCAAGCGGTTCTGATGCTCCATATTCACTGTACCTGTCACACGTCTTTCTTTGAGTGTTATATAAATATCTTTATTTTTTTTCGAAATCTCCACGCGCGCTTACGCAAATTTGATGGCATTCCGCGACTTGTTCTGCGATCCCATTTCACCTTCCTTTTTCGATTGGATTTTGATCGATTTTGGCAAAGTTTGCTGAGGCATCAGGAATGAATGTCGGGTGTTGGGCCAAATTAATTTCTGCTTTTGGCGTCAGACTGTCCACTGGCACTGAAAAGCCGGAATAGAAGAAGAAATCCGAGTTAACATAATAATTAAACGTAAGTGCGACTGGGCCTGCACACGTTGCCAAAAAACCCACGACGACAGGCCACAAAATGTGACACAATACAAAAAAAAGTGAAATAATTTACAGTTTTTTTTGTCTGCAGATTTTTTTGCAAAATAAACAAGTTTGTGTTTTCGTCAGAATTTACATACATCCATATATGCCAATTGATTCTTAGCTCGTTATTTATTCGCTATTTTGGCTTATTTTATTGGCACATTTTGTCACATTTATGCAAATCGCATCGAATCAAGAACCCCGTCGAAAAAATGGCCCAAAAACTGAAGCCGCTGCGCAGTTACAGAAGACCCGAGCTCAGCTCAAACACTTGGCGATCCGCAGAGCCAGACATCAGCAGATTATGTCACTTGTGCCCCCCACACCCGAATGGCCATATAGCCATATATATAGTGCACGCGACAAGACATCGGCCGGGGCTTCATGGTCACGGCCATCGACAAACGGGAAACTTGGCTTAACAATTTCTTTCCTCGGTCAGCTGTTTCCTACCTCCTTCTCTTGCCAAAAAAAAGAGGTACGAAAGAGTTAACAGAGAGGGACTTACACGGGAAAAAATATGGGATTACATGTTTCATATAATTATATAAAAGTCTAGACATCAAAACGTTTTTTAAATATTAATGTAATACAAATAAAATATGAAAGACAAAATATAATGTTGATAAAAGACTTTAAAACTCTGAATATAGATGGTATTTTATTAGTATTATGTTAAAAATCTATACTTTGAATCTTTTTATTATTTATTCTAAAAGGTATCAATATAAAATGAATCATTAATTGATCGTATGATATATTGAAATGTTTTTTAAATCTAACTTATTTTCTGTGTATCCATTATCTTGACTTTGGCTATAGCCAAGTTCAATGTACGACCAACGATGTGCAAACGGCGAGCGACAAAGTAAGCCTCGCAAATAGAAATAGAGAAATTTTCTCATTAGATTTTTGCCGTTTTGCCACTTTGCAGAAAGCCAGGTCTAAGCCACGAACCAAACTTGCTTTCCGTCCCAGAACCCGCTGAAAACAGTCTTATGTTAGAAAGGCATTAGAAGCTGGCCTGGCTAAAGAAAAGTGAAAGAACTGGTGTAAGATGTTAAATCAGATATCTAAGCAGATATCTCAAATGAGGAATCCAAATATTTAAACATTTACCAATCTAAGTAAAATCTTATTTTGCCGAACCCTACCTTCTTTCTTCTTTCCTCTCCTACAAAAATCTTATTAAATTCTCAGTACCCAATAAGTCGCGACATTTTCGGGCCCATAAAGTTCGATTTCTTGTATGTCATTTTTGTTGCGGTAAACAAAAAGCGTTAATGACTTCAGAACAAAATAGTCAATAAGAAAGAAATGAAAAAAAATCGAAATTTTTATTTGCGTCTTAACCCAGTTAGGTAAGCTGAAGAAATGACATCCAGAAATTGTGAAATTCCAAGACCAAAACAGAGCGACGAAGAAAACAACAAGGAAGAACGCTATAGTCGAGTACCTCGACTATCAGATACCCGTTACTCAGCTATATGGAGATATGCAAGCAGCAAAGCGAGATTAAAATGCGCCACCTACCGGCGGTATACAGATTTAAGCGTTATGGGCGTTAGAGTGGGCGTGGCAAATTTTTTTTTGGATCAATCGATAGGTATCGACGAGACCAATACATTTCAGTTAAAATTTTTTATCTAGCATGAAAATTGTGGGCGTCACAGGTTTTCGCGGTTTGTGGGCGTTAAAGTGGGCGTGGCAAACTTTTTTTTGGGTCAATCGATAGGTATTGATGAGAACAATACATTTCAGTTAAAATTTTTATTCTAGCATCAAAACTGTAGGAGCCACAGTTTTGGGCGGTTTGTGGGCGTTAGAGTGGGCGTGGCACTGTGCTGAAACAAACTTGCGCTGCGCAGGAATCTCAGGAATCTGCGTGCCTAATCCCAGTATTGTAACTCTCATAGTTTCCGAGATCTCAGCGTTCATACGGACAGACGGACAGACGGACAGACGGACAGACGGACAGACGGACAGACGGACAGACGGACAGACGGACAGACGGACAGACGGACAGACGGACATGGCTAGATCGACTCGGCTAGTGATCCTGATCAAGAATATATATACTTTGTGGGGTCGGAAACGCTTCCTTCTGCCTGTTACATACTTTCCGACGAATCTAGTATACCCTTTTACTCTACGAGTAACGGGTATAAAAATACGTGAAAGAACTTTCCCATAGTTTCTCGTTTTACATAATAGTCGGTTACATAATATGCTTTCTACCCACCGCTGAGTGCTTTCTTCTCCTTCTTTTGGCCTGGAGCTGGGAGCTGGTTTCCAAGCCGGTTTTGGCCAGCTGGTATACCTTTTGCCTGCTTCTAACGCAACTCTAACGATGAGAACGGCGTGGAGTTGTGAGTCGCGAGCGGATCCCATCTGCATATTAATCAGAGAGTAAGCCGGAGAATGGGGCCGGAGCAGAGGGGAATTCGCAAGAATTCTTATTAAAAAGCGAGTTTGTGTTTTTGTTGTTCTAAGCACGTTGGAAAAGTGAGAAGCGCATAGAACGGCGCACGCGTCGCGCTGAGAAGCGATCTCATGATGAGATGAGGAAGTGATTAAGCCCCCAAGAAGGAAGTGCTCGCCTCAGATGTCTGTGATTTGTATTTCCAGTTTATTTTCTTCTTTCTGTTCTCTATTTTTGCACAGGCCTATCGGTCCGCGAATTTGCATTAGTGGAAAGATTTGCCACACCTCTCCCGCCGAATCTCAGGCACATTGCCATGCGAGGGGCGTCACGTAGATAAAGATATTACTTACCTGTGTCCGAAGACTTCTTATCTGGCTCTCCAATTCTATTGCAAATACCATTTTTCGGTAGCCCAAAGTCATAGTGAGGTTTTCTATTCCGTATTTATTTGCCAAGCGATCGTGTGGCTGTGCTGTTGTGTGGTCAGGGCAAATATTAGAATCGATCATCTATCAGCGGTTTCTTGATTCTTTTTTTCTGTATTTGACTGGGCCATTCATTAATCACTCCGAGCAGGTAACCCCCGTCAGGTTTGAATCGATTCCAGCTTATTTATATAGTTTTTATATCCGGTTAGCAATAGGAAAATGGAAAAAGGTCTTGATTGGAAATGATCTAATAAGAACGGGGTGAAAGAAAAATGAAACCAATAAGAAGTATTTTCATTCCCATTTTTATTTTCTTAGATAGATTTAAAGCGACGATAGGAGTTGCTTTAAAATACTGAAGGTTAGGATAGGCCAAGTTCAAAAAAATCATATATGTTAGGGAATTTTCTATTTTATATAAATTTCAATCAGATAATTTTGCGACTTAAGTTCTATAAAAGGAGAATAACTGGTTCTATTGGTTGCGGAATTTTTGATTGTTAAGCCAATATTTGCTATTCCTTAATTAACATCGCATTTGATAGACATTTTGCAATCTTGCGAAATTCGCAACACAATCGTTACACACAATTTTTGGGCTATTAACCTTGAACTTTATCACGCCTGTGTGACTATTATCTTATCTGGCTTGAAAACCCATAAAGCGTGTTTCTTTTCTGCCAGACATTTATTTGCCTTGCAGAATAGCCAAAAAAACCTGAGAACCAAGAACCGAGAACAAAGTGTTATCGCCTGTTGGCAATAATAATGCAAAATCGATGATCAGCTGGGCGAATGGTGGCCAAGAAAGCTATATAAAGCCAAATACAAATTAGTCGACCGGTTGGCATCGAGTCGAAACGAAAGGCCAGACTTCAATTAAAGGCCTAGAATCGGATGGGAGAATTAGCATAAGTGCCTCTAAAGTGGATCAAGTCAGTAAGACCCAGAATTCTAATTGCAGCGCCCCATGGTAATGGCCGTGATACTGTTGCTGGCCCTGGCACTTGTACTCGGCTGCTACTGCGCTCTCCATCGGCAAAAATTGGCGGAGATTTACCTCCGGCCGCTCCTCAAGGACACGCCACTGGAGGATTGCTACCATGCAGCGCCGATTGAACCGGAGGCGCCAAGGAAGCGGAGGCGTGGCATATGGGACATCCCCGGGCCGCAGAGGATCCCCTTCCTGGGCACCAAGTGGATATTCCTGCTTTTCTTCCGCCGCTACAAGATGACCAAGCTGCACGAGGTATATGCGGGTAAGCCATTATCTAGAAAACTATAAGTTCTAGTTAAGAGAGATCACAAAAATACTCCCGGGTTTTCGAAAAGGTTTCTATTTTTGAGAAATCTATGGGTTTCATTTAATTGATTATCCCATAAAAACAAATAATAATAATAAAAGTATTTATCTGAACTTAACATTTTAGTCAAGGAGGAAATGTTATAAAATTTATTATATATATATACATTTTTAATAATTTTGTAATATACTAACTTATATTTCCGAGTTTCTAAACATTTAAATAATATGTAATGATGTATGAGTCATTAATATGGTATGAATTGAATAACTAATTGTAATAAAAAGTATTGTAATTGTAGTTGGAGTTTCTAAACATTAAAGTAGAACGTAATATGAATTTTTGAAATGCTATGTTCTAGATCTCAACAGGCAATACGGTGACATAGTGCTGGAGGTGATGCCCTCCAATGTGCCCATTGTGCACCTGTACAACCGCGAGGATCTGGAGAAGGTACTGAAGTATCCCAGCAAATACCCATTCAGACCGCCCACCGAGATCATCGTGATGTACCGCCAGTCCCGACCAGATCGCTATGCGAGTGTGGGAATTGTGAACGAACAGGGACCAAGTTGGCAGCGACTTCGATCCTCCTTGACCTCCAGCATTACTTCTCCCAGGGTTCTGCAGAACTTCCTGCCCGCCTTGAATGCGGTTTGCGATGATTTCATCGAACTGCTTAAATCTAGACGGGATCCGGAGACGCTGGTGGTTCCCAGTTTCGAAGATTTGGCCAATCTGATGGGCCTGGAGGCCGTCTGCACTTTGATGTTGGGCAGGAGGATGGGCTTCCTGGCTGTCGATACACAACAGCCGCAGAAGATCAGCCAACTGGCCGCTGCTGTCAAACAGCTTTTCATCTCCCAAAGGGACTCTTACTACGGTCTGGGTCTGTGGAAATACTTTCCCACCAAAACGTACAGGGAGTTCGCCAAGGCCGAGGACTTGATCTATGAGTAGGTATAGGTATGGTCTCCCATTCTATTCCCATCTAACTCGAATCGCTTATAACCCAGTGTGATCTCCGAGATCATCGACCATGAGCTGGAGGAGCTCAAAAAGTCGGCTGCCTGCGAGGATGACGACGCTGCTGGTTTGCGGAGTATCTTTCTCAATATTCTGGAGCTCAAGGATCTGGACATAAGGGACAAGAAGTCGGCTATTATAGACTTTATAGCCGCGGGCATAGAAACTGTGAGTGTTTCTCTTTGCATTTTAAAAAGACTTCCTTTTACAAATAATTTTTATTTTTTTAGTTAGCCAACACCTTGTTGTTCGTGTTGAGTTCTGTAACCGGGGATCCTGGAGCCATGCCCCGCATCCTCAGTGAATTCTGCGAGTATCGGGATACAAATATCCTGCAGGATGCTTTAACGAATGCCACATACACAAAGGCCTGTATACAAGAGTCCTACAGACTGAGGCCCACCGCTTTTTGTCTGGCCAGGATATTGGAGGAGGACATGGAGCTTTCGGGCTATTCGCTAAATGCAGGGGTGAGTTAATGGTTAAAATAGGCGATCTTTCAAATCTATAAAAAAAATTTTAAAAAAAACAGACTTTCAAATTGCTTAAAACATTGAACAAAAACCATTATAATGATTTATTTAGTTTTAAATTTTAATATTATATGCCAAGCAGAAAACGTATTTTTATAGAAAAATATTTACCTCTAAGCTTAATATTTTAATAATATTTTCGTGATCCTTAGACCGTGGTCCTTTGTCAGAATATGATCGCATGTCACAAGGACAGCAACTTTAAGGGAGCCCAGCAGTTTTCCCCGGAGCGATGGATTGATCCTGCCACCGAGAATTTCACGGTGAATGTGGATAGTGCCAGTATTGTGGTGCCCTTCGGAGTGGGTCGAAGATCGTGTCCGGGAAAGCGTTTTGTGGAAATGGAGGTAGTGCTACTGCTAGCTAAGGTAAGTACCTATATCTCAAGATCGAAAAGGATCACTATTAACCGTCTTATTTAATCGTCTTTATCAGATGGTGCTGGCCTTTGATGTGAGTTTTGTGAAGCCCCTGGAAACGGAATTCGAGTTCCTGTTGGCCCCCAAAACTCCACTCAGTCTGAAGCTCAGCGATCGGGTTTTTTGATCGTGGGTTCTAAAGAAAACTGATCCAGAAACACTGCCTACCCTCAGGCGTTATGTATCAAATACAACTAATCTAGCTAAGAACTGAACCATTAAGTGAAATTAATGTAAAATATGCTTAGGATTTTATACATATCTATATATATATCAATATGTATTGTATATCCCTGATGAGCCAGAATCAGCAGCCTAGTCCTGTGAAGCAATCAAAAGAAGAGCACAACCAATCAAAATAATTTTACAAATTTATGCTGACTGGATATTATGTAAATGTATATACAATTGTCAAGTTCTGTTGTAATTACTTAGTTATCGGATCTTATTGTAGTTATTGTTAGATTTAGATAATAAGTAGCAGCAATTGTTTTTGAGAGTTCTGTAAACGGAAAGACTGTGTTTAAGTTTTGTTTTCCATGATTTTAACAGTTTTAAATATTTTCTGTATATAGTTTTGAAAGTTTGTCGCTCAACTTGTGTACAGCATAATTTTATTTGTATTTATTCAAGTGTTTGTACTGCCTACGTTTTTAGTTCATCTCTATATCTGTGAATATTTTTGTTAAAAGAAAAGTAATATTCAAATGAAATGAATTGAAATTAAACAAAATCAAAAGTTTAAAACAAAATTAAGGAATGTGTTTCATTTTATTGTTTATAATACTCTAAATATTTAGCTGAATATAAGGTTCCATTTCTACCATAAAAGAAAGTTGTACTAGCTTGAAAATTATTTTCAGTCCCTTCTAAGTAAAGCTTTGGTTTGTGTCATGACTATCAGGAGAGGGAAATTTCATAAGAATGCTTTACAGTCGCTTCCCACTAAGCCGAGTTTTTTTAAAATACCCTTTCCGAAATTCTTCATTTTTAGCCCCAAGTTTAATAGAGCATTTCAGGCTTAAACAAAAGCCGAAATTTGTTTACTTTGTATGGCATGCAGGTGTTAATTAGTACGCCGCCATAAAATTATTCAATACTTGGGCAGCATTTGAAAAAATTGACTCGAAACGCTCTCTTCGGGGCCTCTCTTAACCCGAACCACTCTCTTCTTCTTGGGGCTGTGGCCATAGAGCTCGTTTGGCGGGCTTTGGAACGGTTTGGTTTCGGTTTTGGGTTCAGGTTACAACAGTTGTCGTTGGCGTGTCGTCGGTTTCAGAGCGTTTCGAAAACCCAATTTCCGCTCCAAGTCGCAGTTGGAACTGAAATATCAAAAACTATCTAGCGCGCGTGAAAAAATTCATTAACTTATTTGTGTATTTAGTGTGAGACATAACTTGAAAGCTAACCCACAACATTTGGCTGCACTAGTGTTCTGCACCTCTCTGCAATCTCAACAAATATTTGAAAAATGTAATACAGTAACCCAAACAAAAACGAAATTTGAAAAAAAAGCAACTAAAACCAGTTTGTCGTTTGCTCGGCAGTAAATAATTTTTAGAAGAGTTGGAAATGCACTAAAGTTTAGCTTCCGTCACAGTTTCGAGTCTCCCTCGGAGATCTTTCGATACGATGGAGTCTGTGAGATCGGAGGGCCCCACCCAGAGCTAATTGTACAATAAACAGGCACAGATACAACAATAACTACACCAGCAAGACGATCGCAGTGCTGTGTTGTTATTGTTAGACATGCTAATTTTGCACAATCTACACACACAACAACAACAACTACAACACTGGCTAACACAAATTAGTTTGTTTAATGTGACTCACTGACAGTTTTCTCACCATCAACGCGGCGGCCCCTCCCCTTTGATGCAGCTTTAATTAGGTGACAAATACTGGGGTTTATGCAATGACAAAATATACAAGTTAAATGAGCTTAAAAAACAATTAGGATCAATTTTAGATATACAGAATTACGGGGTAGAAAAAATCAATTATAATATTTATAGATAATAATACTGCCTAAGCAACCAGAAGATTACTACTATTTGCATTCACTTTCAACATTCAATGAAGAATTTTATTAATAACTTAAGGAAAATAATAGTTGCCCTGTCATTACTTCTAAAGGACATATAATATTTAGGCGAATCAAAAAACTGTCAATTAGTAATAGCTCTGAACCCATTTCGTTTATTTTAACACTCAATTATAGGTTTCACGCTCAGGTGTTTCCCTTTGGGAACCGAACCCTTTCAATCCAAAACCAATATCCTTTATAGACACTGACCTTCAATGACAGGCCCGACACGAAACAATTACAGACAGAACACGGTAACTGTAACCCCAGTTCACCTATGGGTAAATCCCGACGAGCCTTGGCCAATTGCTTTGGCATTGAATTCGCCAACAACCCCCAAGAGAGCCGCCCGGAAAACTCCCCCATCAGTAACTACCCCATAAATCCCTACACATCCCTCCAATGTCGCAAAATGTTGCATGTTAAGGGCTAAAACAAAGTCTAAGTTAGTAGCTGGAAATGGAGTGGGACTGAATGGGGTCAAAAGCAAAAACAGTGGCAACTATTACCAAGAATGCAAAAATAATTGCAAATAATGCAGGCATGTTGAGTTAGGAGGCTCCAAGGTAAACACTGAAATAAGTTGTTTAAGAGTTCCCATTTCTTTTTTTTAAAGTCAAGATAAACATTAAAATAAGTTAATAATAATAACTTTAACGTAGTTTGAAACATAAATATTTGCAGTATAACCCACATCACGGGAGATCTTGACTTATTTTTAATTAAAAAAGCTTTTTTATGATAATCTTGAAAACTATTTTTTCTAATTTCTAGATGTTCATAGTTAGGGTATACAAAAAATGTGTAGTGTTCAATAGTATAGAGGTTTCATAAAAATAATACACCCTTTAACATATGTATTAGATAGAAAAGATAAACATTAAAATAAGTTAATAATAATAACTTTAACGTAGTTTGAAACATAAATATTTGCAGTATAACCCACATCACGGGAGATCTTGACTTATTTTTAATTAAAAAAGCTTTTTTATGATAATCTTGAAAACTATTTTTTCTAATTTCTAGATGTTCATAGTTAGGGTATACAAAAAATGTGTAGTGTTCAATAGTATAGAGGTTTCATAAAAATAATACACCCTTTAACATATGTATTAGATAGAAAAGATAAACATTAAAATAAGTTAATAATAATAACTTTAACGTAGTTTGAAACATAAATATTTGCAGTATAACCCACATCACGGGAGATCTTGACTTATTTTTAATTAAAAAAGCTTTTTTATGATAATCTTGAAAACTATTTTTTCTAATTTCTAGATGTTCATAGTTAGGGTATACAAAAAATGTGTATTGTTCAATAGTATAGAGGTTTCATAAAAAAAATACACCCTTTAACATATGTATTACCCATGTTTGGAAAATGCAGCTGGGAAATTGCGAGCTGCCCTTCAGCGGGAGAGAAAACTAAGGCGATGACCAAGTACAGTAGGCGCCTTATACATACATATATGTATTTTTATTTGTGTTGGCCCTCTCACTCCCCCATCGCCCGTCCCACTCGCTCTCGCCTGCAACCAGTTTGCAGTTGTGCATATCAATGCAAGTGTGAGGGGGAGGCAAGCCGCCCAGGGGGGCCAAAAAGGGGGCGGCTGAGGCTTAAAACAAGTTTTGTTGCATTTTTCAATTGCCCAAGACTGCGATTGAAAGATGAGAGATACAGATGATATGCATAGCTCTTTGGATCTTTGGTTTTCAGGAAACTGCAAATGGGGCTTAATTAAGCTAGCCAAGTGGGCTTTGCCTAAGCAAATTCTTAAGATGGAATCTAAGAACCAAAACAAAAACGGATAATCGAGAACAACAACAAGTCATTGACCCAAAACTCAGACCAGTTATAGGGCTGCTTGGTGAAAAAAAATCCCTTTTGAGCCTGAAAGCGAAACGAGGTTAATTCACAGTGCGGGCCAGAAAATTATGCCCACCTTTCAGAGAAAAAGTCCTCTTTAAAACACGCAGGTGTGGCAGGTAGCCTCTCTTAAGCCAAATTCTCTCTTAACCAAAACAAGTTTTCTTAGCCAATACGTTTTGTTTACCTTTTTTTGTGCTTCGTGGCTTGTTGCGTGTGTTTTGTTTGGTTTCTGCTTTTTGGCCTTTCTTCTTCTAAGCGCCGCCGTGAAAAACTTGTTTTTTTTTTTGGTTCAAAGGGGTGGTGAAGAGGCGTTCGAGTGTGAGCCAAAACGTGAAGCACTCGTTAGCAACAACACGCAAACAGTTAACCACTGAAATTCCAGTCTTTAAGAGCCTCAAAACCGAAAATTAGTGAGGTGATTTTATAGAGAGGATACGGAGTTAATAGGGCAAATGGATAGTATAAATAGTATAACACTAACTTTATTAAATACTTTTTAAATCCTTAAAATTTTGTGTAAAATAACTACAGTGTTTTTATAGATCGTAATATATTATAAACTATTTTATAAATGTTTACATGAAGCAATAAAAAAGGAGGTAATATTTTCTCACATTAAGTTCTGCAAAGAAAGCAATCATTTCCAAATTTTTTTTAGACAATTTTGTTCTGTTTATTATATAAGATCTTCAAGTTATAGAAAACTGGATTAATATATAAAGTTAATTTCGTTCCACTGTATTTCTTTTTTTTAGTAGTTTCCCTTATCCAATTCTTGTTTACCTTTGCAACCAGAACCTAGACACTAAAATGTTTATTAACTCCAAACCCACGGTCTATAATGAGGGATTGTCTTGGGCCCATTTTATCTTTCCCTTTTCAATTCTTTGTATAGCTCTTTCACTTCTCACTCCCCTCATTTTCCCCCTCCTCCGCAGTGAAAGTTATGCGTGACCCTTTTTTTAGGGTTTGAGTTGAGTTTCCAGTTTCATTTCGAGTTTGAGTTGTTTTTTCTGGTTTTCCACTTGCATTTTAATTATTGTTTATGGGGTTACACATCCCGGGGTTAACTGGCACAATTTCCTCCCAATCCCTTTTCCCTCATTTTTTGTACGTGCCTTTGGCTAATATTGGGCTTTTATGTTTTGTTCTTTGTGTGTTGCAATTAGCTTCAATCAATGAGGGGAACAGAAGCCAGAACCATGGAGCGATTCCATTGTTGGTTATGAAGTGGAGATCCAATTCCCCGCTTTATACACAGAGAAATAACAATTAAAATTTCAGAATTCTCAGCGAAATTTAAAATAGCTAGTAGTTTTCATAAAATACCTACTATCAAATACTAGAGTATAAAGCCATTCGGTTGTTTTATAGGAATTATATTTAAATTTTTTAATAAAACATCATTTTTGCGTGCAGAAGACCCTGAATTAGTTTTTGGTTTTGTAGTTTGGTTCTCATTTTGATAACACTTTTGACAAAGTCATTATATGAGAACAAATTTTAGACTCAAAAGTGTCGATCTATTTTTAGGCCCATTTTCAAATTAATTGAGAACGTCAAAAATGCTCTCTGCTCAGTTTTTTTTCTAAACGCAGTGTAGGTGTTTCTTATCTTTCATCTTTTCAGCGTAGAATTTTTTTTAGTGCAAACCTAGGGTAAATAACTCTATATAGAGGTGTTCTTAGGATTCGACAGTGGTGACAATTGAGCGACAGTAGTCTTTGTCGGTTTGTTATTAAATATTGAAAATAATGGAATTATAGATGAAGTGTCACAAGCCAGCGATTATAGTTGAGTTTTATTATTCATAAGAATGTTTGATGCAAACTCACGTAGGCTGCTCGCATTCCCAGGTTGAATTTGGTATGCATCTCGGCACCTCGAAGGCGAATATACCTCCACATGTCCGTAGTTATAGACCCCACCCCAAAAGTCCCACACACCCAATTAGATGAGATCATCGCAGAATGTGCCCTTAATCAATTTGGTCTGCAGCTGGATGTATTTCATGTGGGAGACCTTCGGCCATCAATTGACACAAATCCACAACAGAACGTAGATTGTTCAGTTCTACTTGTTTGCACGCTCCACCGAGCATCCAATAACAAATATCCGATAACCCAGAGACGGAGGCCAAATATGGCCATTAACCCCGACTTTTACTGAACACTAAAACCAAAATTGAAGATTCCGTTTCCTCTGTAGGTCGCGAACGTTTCCAAAAGACTCTTCAAAATGAGTTACTTGCGATCGATAGGTACATATACAAAGAACCTTATTCTCATCGTATCTTCGACCCGAGCAAATGCCAAAGTGCCCAAAATACCAATAGAATTAAAAGTATTATTTAATTAAATAATTGTTTAATTGTCCGGTGCAGAAATCTCACGCGTCGAAATGTCGCCGGCTGATGATAATTCCTTTGCCACAACCCATGGCAACAAAAAGGCCACCTACACGCTGATATGCATCAAAATTGTGGAACTGGTGAGTTGTTTGGACGCTTTATTCCTTTTTTGTTGTTAAGTTTCAACAAATAGAGTAATAGATAATTAAACCAATAAGAGGTAGAGGTATCCAACGTCAAAATCGGACTTTAATAACTAAAGTTATGGATTCTAGAAGGGCATTTTTGGATCCCATTCTGAAAGCCATTGAATATACGGAAAAATCCAACATGAAAAGGGGTTAAAAATGGGACCCTTGTTTAATAGTAATATTTTAATGTAGAACATTAGAGGATTCTTCCACAAACTCATAGAGGTATCCCACTTTAAAATCGGACTACAATAACTAAAGTTATGGAATCTAGAAGTGCAGTTTTGGGGTCCCATTCTGAAACCCATTGGAAATTCGGAAAAATCGAACATGAAAATGGGTTTAGATTTGGACCCTCGTTTAGAAGTAATATTTTAATGTTAAACATTAGATAATTCCTCCACAAACTCATAGAGGTGTCCCACTTCAAAATCGGACAAAAGTAACTCAAGTTATGGAATCTAGAAATGCAGTTTTGGTGTCCCATTCTGAAACCCATTGGAAATACGAAAAAATCGAACATGAAAATGGGTTAAAATTTGAACCCTCGTTTAGAAGTAATATTTTAATGTAGACCATTAGAGAATCCCTCCACAAACTCAGAGAGGTATCCCACTTCAAAATCGGACAAAAGTAACTTAAGTTATGGAATCTAGAAATGCAGTTTTGGTGTCCCATTCTGAAACCCATTGGAAATACGGAAAAATCGAACATGAAAATGGGTTAAAATTTGAACCCTCGTTTAGAATTAATATTTTAATGTAGACTATTAGAGAATCCCTCCACAAACTCATAGAGGTATCCCACTTCAAAATCGGACTAAAGTAACTCAAGTTATGGAATCTAGAAGAGCAGTTTTGGGGTCCCATTCTGAAACCCATTGGAAATACGGAAAAATCGAACATGAAAATGGGTTAAAATTTGGACCCTCGCTTAGAAGTATTATTTTAATGTAGATCATTAGAGAATTCCTCCACAAACTCATAGAGGTATCCCACTTCAAAATCGGACTAAAGTAACTCAAGTTATGGAATCTAGAAGAGCAGTTTTGGGGTCCCATTCTGAAACCCATTGGAAATACGGAAAAATCGAACATGAAAATGGGTTAAAATTTGGACCCTCGTTTAGAATAACTATTTGATTGTTGAACATTAGAGAACTCCTCCACAAACTCTTAGAGGTATCCCACTTCAAAATCGGACAAAAGTAACTCAAGTTATGGAATCTAGAACTGCAGTTTCGGGGTCCCATTCTGAAACCCATTGGAAATACGGAAAAATCGAACATGAAAATGGGTTAAAATTTGAACCCTCGTTTAGAAGTAATATTTTAATGTAGACCATTAGAGAATCCCTCCACAAACTCATAGAGGTATCCCACTTCAAAATCGGACAAAAGTAACTCAAGTTATGGAATCTAGAAGTGCAGTTTTGGGGTCCCATTCTGAAACCCATTGGAAGTACGGAAAAATCGATCATGAAAATGGGTTAAAATTTGAACCCTCGTTTAGAAGTACTATTTTAATGTAGACCATTAGAGAATCCCTCCACAAACTCATAGAGGTATCCCACTTCAAAATCGGAATAAAGTAACTCAAGTTATGGAATCTAGAAGTGCAAACTTTACAATATGACTATAAAAATTATATAGAATGAAATGATAACTATCAATACTAATATTAAAAATTGATTTGGTTTTCAATAGTGCCTGCTGATATGCTGCCTAGGCCTGATCGACGAGCCGGCCACCAACTCCCATCTGCGGGTGTTCGTTACACCCCGAGTAGCTGCCCTTTGCTATGTGACCTTTGGTGCCCTGACCATTTACACTGCGATCTATCTGATAATGGCGCTCTTTGGTGATCTGTGAGTTAAAAGCGAAACTTATATATATATATATTATAATATTTGTAACTTACCCACAGGACACCCTGGCGAACGGCTACTTTGTGGAACCTGGTTGCATTCGTCCTGTTTGTGGCCGTGACTGCTCTGCTCTTCCGGGACTGGTCCACCACCAAGGATCGCAACTACTGGCACCCGAATATGCATCGTTTGGACCTCGTGATGGCTTCCGCCTCCATTGCCTTGGTCACCTCGCTGATCTTCCTGCTGGACATTCTCATTACCATCCGTTTCGGCGTCCACGGAGATCTGGAATGACCTGGTCGATCCCGTGAAGTTTGGCGGGACAGAGGAACCCATTCGATTCTCGCCCAGCGTGGACTGTAATATTTACAGCTCCAACTTAGACTTAAGACCCCGTTCACATCCCCGTCTCCCAGCTAATTGTAATCCCACGAGAAAACATCTGAATTGCCATCATCGAATCGAAAATGTACAAAAACGAAGTCCGAGGAGGTTTAAAGTTCTTTGCGCATCGGCTGCCCTGTTTTGTTTTTTTTTATAAGCTTAATACATCGAGCATCACGAACGTTTTATCTAATCCAATTAATAAGTAAGATCCAACACAAATAAATTTTGTACGAGCGAATATTTTCACAAATCAAAAAAAAAGCTTTCTATTTTCTATTGAAACGGTTGAAATAAAAAAAATATAGTATTTTTAATGTATTGTAGATAATTTAGGGTCTTATTATGTACAAGTCGAAACATTAACGAAAAAAGATTCTTTAACTGTTAACAAGGCGAAACAATTCGTTGTGATGAAATCATGCGGCTGGCGGGTAGAGCTATTTGGAGTCACTTAGACTTGATGAAATATTTCTCAATGTCCTGGTCGTTATTGATCATCTGTAGACCATGGAAGGTCTCCTTGATGTAGCACTTGCCAGCATCGCCATCACCTAGAATTGAATCATTAAACTTAAGGGTATTCACAGACAGTTTTTTACCATACCCAAAATTCCATCGCAAATGCGCTGAGTGAGCAACTTTGCCAGGGCTTTGAATAGTTCTTTGGTGGCTATTTTTCGTTTATAGTAGGGATTGAGCCACTGCACAACGTTTTTGCTGACATCGTTCTTTTGCTGGATCTTTTCTGGCTTGGCGTCCTTCTGCGAACTTCTCTTTGAGTCGGATTCCCGAGAATCTTTCTTCTGTGGTAAAGAGTCTTTAGTGGTTGGCCCCTCTTTTCTTTTCAAGTCTGATAATGCATCTTTCGGGTCTTTTCTACGGGATGCTATATCTTTTGAATGCTTTTCTGATTCTTTGGGCTCTCCCCTAATAGATTTCAAATCCCTAATGTCCGATTTTGCCTCTTTTGGTTTTTCTTTGTGAGATTTTCTGTCACAGTCAGCTTTTTTCTCAGCTTTCATATTATCGTCTTCCCTTGTCTCCTTACTTTCTAACTTATTTTCCTTAACATCTCTTTTGTCTATACCCTTTTCTTTAAGTTTGTTATTTTCCAACATTTCTCTGGCTGAAATAAAGCCTAGTGTTTCATGTTTGTTGTTTGATTTTTCACTCTTTTCCCCATTCTTAACTTTGCTTCTCTCCAACATTTCTCTGGCTGAAATGAAGCCAATAGAATCGGACTTATTTTCGGACTTTTGCTTCTCATCATTCTTAAGACCTATTTCTTCTGTTATGCTGCCTAATTTCAAAACAACCGGTGGTTGCTCCAACTCCTCTTCAGATTCGCTCTTAAAGGAACCAAAAAGATGCTGCATGCTTGATGATATCTTTTTTGACTCCTTTTCTTTGGGTTGATTTTGATGAGAAACTCTTTTCCTGCGAAGCATGTCATAGCTGCCATCGCCGTTGGACACCAATTTGAATTTCCGCTCGCCAATTATGCTGCCCGGTTGAAGTTCCAGTTCAGGATCAGTACTTTCCTCATCCATGGGCTCGACCTTAACATGCTTGGTAGAAGCTTCCTCAGTTTTACTCTCTTCAATTTCCATCTGAACTTCTTCTGGTTCTTTTTTTATATTTACACCTTCCCCGTCATTCGACGATTCCGATGGTTCCTCTTTAATTTCTTTTTTGAAAAAGGAGGAAATCGACGTCTGCTTGCTGTTTTCCTGTTTGAATCCCTTTCTTTCTTTCAATGCCTTTGGAACCTCCTTCAAACTTTGCGGTCTCTGTTCTTCCAGCTCCTTAAGCTTCCGTTCAAAGTAAGCCACACTTCCTCCCGTCCAGACGCCTTTGGAACTCGTTTCCGGCTTGGGTATATAGTCCACCATAAGAGGCAACAATTGCGCCTTCCCAGTCAGTTGCTTAATTATGGAAATCTATAATGAAAAATATTTAGTAATCTTATTTTATCCCGTGCCAACCCGTAATTTTAACCTCTTTCACTAAGGCATGTCGGTACATATTCGCCACCTTGTTCTGGCGAAACACGTCATATTCCATATCCACTGCTATCGCTTCGTAGTCATTATACTTCAGTACACTTTTTGGCTGCTGCTCTGGATCTTCTTTGCACTTGTCTACGTTGGCTTTCAGTGCATCAATAATGGCTGTGAGGTATTTCTCCCGGTGCGTGGACTGAAGTCCGGCGATTTTCTTTTCAGTGGCTTCCGCCTGTCGAATGCGAGAGATTTGGGCGGCAGTTTCTTGTTCCAACTGCCGAGCTGCGCTGATTTGTTTTCTTAGCTTGAACTGTTGCTTTATAAAATCCTCAGATTCCCGTTTGGCTTTCTTTGCCATGGAGGAGTGACTCTCGCCGGAATCGCCATCTGAACCGGATTCTCCTGCTGCGTACTCCTGGGCAGCACGTTTGATTCCAGGACGACCACCTGGAAAATGAAGTAAATACATAAGTAGACCGGTACTAAAAAACAGGAACTTTAAAGCTCACCTTCGTACAGATCTGCGCAATCCTGCAGAGAAATGTGCGACTTAAAAGTATCGTCCATACACAACCTATGGAACATCTCCAGAGCCTGCTCCGCTTTCTTAGGTCGCTTGCAGACATCACACTGACCATTACAATCTGGAGCAGGATCCCCGAAGAAATCCGAAAAAAGTTTGTGCCTGCAGGTAGTCCGCTCGCAAAACTCGGTGATCTTTTCAAACTGTTTTATAGCCCTCTCCGTGAGCAGCTCCTTATCACCTCGACCCCTCGCTCTGTTAGCATCGTTCTGGAGCAAGAAACGTATACTCCGTACATCTTCACGACCATAGTATAATCTACAGTAGGACTGCAAGCCATCGCGTCCAGCGCGACCAGATTCCTGGTAGTAGGCGGCCACATTTTGCGGTACATCCCAGTGGATCACGAATCGCACACTCGGCTTATCCACACCCATTCCAAAGCTGTTGGTGGCGCATATAATTGGCTGATCGCCCCGCATCCAGGCCTCTTGGACTTCGGTGCGTTCCCCTGTCTTCAGGCCAGCATGATAGGCCACTGCTCCGATTCCCTGTTTGCTGACTCCAATGGCCATTCGCTCAACCTGATCGCGAGTTCGGCAGTACACGATTCCACAGCCTCTCTGAGCCTTGGGTTGCTCCTTGAACTCCTTGGGATCGCCCAGACAATGTCTGGCAAAGTCGGCCAGGTGCTGAAAGTCATCCTCAATTGAGTTCTTGTACACAATGTCGTAGAAGAGGTTCTTCCTAAAGCTGGGAGTGCTGAATTGGGCAACAGGCTGGTGGAGACGCAACTGCTGGTATATATCATCCTTGACTTCCCTGGAGGCTGTGGCCGTCAGGGCCAGCCAGGTGATGTCCGAATACTTGGAACGCAGCTCCCCCAGTTTGAGGTAGTCCGGCCTGAAGTCATGACCCCATTGGCTGACACAGTGAGCCTCGTCCACCGCAAAATAGGCAATCTTTTTATGTTTATGCATGACTTGCAGCAGTTCCTGAAAAAACTTGGTGGCCGCCTGTTCCGGGGTGATGTACAGAAATCTTAGGTTCGTCTTGACGGCCCGCAGATCCATTATAACACGTTCCCTTTCCTTGGTGCTCATCTTCGAGTTGAGTGAGTCCGCAGGCACCTTTAGTTTGGTCAAATGATCGATCTGATCCTTGATTAAGGCCAGGAGGGGCGAAAAGACAATGGTTATTTGGTTCTCGGACATCAAGCCGGGCAACTGGAAGCACAGGGATTTGCCCGAGCCCGTGGGCATCGAAACATACACATCCTGCTTTTCTGTAAGGGAATTACGAGAGGTGTTATCTTCGAGATTGAGTAAGAACTTGGCCCATATTCACTTTTGACGGCGCACTTCACCGCCTTCTCCTGCAGCTCCGACTTGAATTTCGAGTGGCCAAAGTGCCTGCTCAGCGCCTCGTGCACCGCGCTTTCCTGAGTCATTCTTGTGCCGATCTTCAAACTGCGTTTTATTTAAATAAACATTATTTTCCTGCGGCCAAAACTCGTTGCCGCCAAAACAGCTGGTTAGCGATGGACAATGCAAGGAAACGGCGGCGTGGGCTATCGATAGGCAAGTTATGCGATTAAATGGGCTGTCTTCACTGTTTTTAAAACCTTTCACACAGCTTTTTGTTGAATAGTGAAAATATGTGAGATATTTATTATTTTTTGACCCTGGGTACATTTATGTTCAAAATTCGTCGAAATTTGATGTTTCCTTTTGATTGGTTGTGCCTGCTGCGTTTGATGATCCTTGGGTTGTTCCCCTTCCTGGGACATGCCGATAACTAACCGGCAAAATACACTGCGCGAAAAGCAGGACTCGACACTGTCAATATAAAAGTTAAAAAACAAGCCCTACGCTCCCTAAAAAATCATAACAAGTTTTTAAAATTAAATGGAACATATAAATATTATCTTCAATATGAAATAATATTATTTCTGCCTGCCTTGTTGTTTTCAAGGAGTAAAACATGTACTTTTATCTTAGGACCTGGATCAGGGCTATTGTAGGTGGCGCTTTAGTTGCAGAGTGACCGCTTTGAATATTTAAAATAATCTAATTATTGCCAACACCGAACACGGCAGTCATCGATAGCACTATCGATAAGCGACACCAGATAAGTCATCGACAATCAGCCAATTCAAATTCAAAGCAAAATGGCCAGTCAAAAATCTTTGGCCGACTCGCGAGCACGCGCTGTGCTGCTTCTTCCTGCGTTTCGCGCTTGCTTTCAGTTCGTCTTTCGTGCGGTGCGTGTGTGTGGGTGCGAGTGCGTGTGTGCAGTGCGTGTGCCGCTATTTGTTAATTGTTTATAATCCCGATTTAATAACCCAACGGCCATGTTGCACTTTAATTGCTCCTAAGCGCAAAATGCACACTGATAAACGCAAGCGACTAAAATAATAATCATAATAATGCCGGCAAACAACAAGGCGGTGTGTTAGTGTGCGGGTGTCTGAGTTTGCCGAAAGTATTTACCGCAAAAAGAACAAACACAATCGAAGCGAATCGAATTCTAATCGAAGCCAAACAACAACAAAAGCCGGCTAAATTAGCTCTCTCTCCCACGCTCTCTACTCCCCCCAAAAAAAAGAGAGTTATCAAAAGAGATATCAAAATGCAACAGCAACAACAACTTCTGCACTGCAGAAGAAAAGCAACAAATGCAACAGCAACAACAACTGCCCGCCTTGTGATATTCAGCAGTCTTCTTCTTTTACTGCTCACCACCCACTTTCCACCCACCGTTGGAGCGGACAATGGCCCCGCCCCCCAGGTGGCCGCCCTTGCCGCCCCCAATCCAGCGGGGGGCGTGGCAGGATCCTCGATCATCGATCAATTCAGTCCGAACTGCAGTGCTGTGACGCACATTTTCCAGGCGAGGGGCATCGATGCCATCGAGATCCCCCAGAAACCCAGTAACGGTAAGTGTTCTATCATCATCCAAAAGGGTATTACCTATATTATAACAAGAGAAATATAATTATAAGTATAATCTTAATACTTTACAGTAACTTTTCGACAATAGATGAAAGATAGTTTTAAATAAAATCAATAGATTCGCTATAAGGATTTTAACAAACTCTGAACTAACTTGGTAATTGATTTTTCTTTTAAGCTACTTTTTTCTTCTCTATCAAAAACTTTGTCTCGAAGAAGTTAAGATTTTTGTTGGATAATTATCTCTTATTGCCTTCTCTTATGGTTGTCAATAAAATAGTACAAATTTTAATTCGATGTGATAAGAAACGAGGTCTTTGCCTTTATCAAAGTGAAAAATTATTTCAAGTGGTGCAAGAATGACAATCAAATCAGAATAAAGAGAACGATAAGCAAAAAAATGAAATACAATTTTTCAAATATAGATGATTATAATAATATAACAATCAATAGATGTCCAACAAAACATATATCTATTAAAGAAAAAGTATGCAAATATTTTAATATATCTTAAACACCATTTCTTTAAACCCTTGAGCATATTTCATAACATTGGTAAATCGCCAGAGATAAGAAACAAGTCTGAATCACAAAGGAACAAAGAGAACTCGCTTTCAAATTGGGCGATTCCGTGATTCATTCCGCTCCTTCAACGCGTCTCGAATTCTCTCCCAGAACCCTCTTCGAACCTCCTCCCCCCTGAAGGAAATAAAATTCCAGGCAAATCAACTCGAAATGCGAATAAGCAGCAGCACAAGGTAGGCTCTAAATAAGAGAGAGTCCATCGCGGAGAGCGTGTCCATCCCAGAGATCTTGGCGCATGCGTCGCCTGCTCATCGTAGGCCCCCGTACTCCTTTCCCTTCTGAATCCATACACCTCTGCCCCTGTGGAGGAAAAGGGTTCCAGTTTCCAAGACCAGTCCAAAAGGCAGAAGCAGCCGCAACGAAAAATCTCAAGAAATTCCTTTTTGATGTACAAAAAAAGAAAATAAAACCAGAAGAGAGCATTCATACAGTATAACTTCGTTGCCATGAACTGGTTTATTAAGTTATTTCATTCAGGATTATATTTGTCTTGACCATCAATAAAAGTTTTATTATTATAGCTATTTTAGTGTTTCAATAAAATAGCAATAAAACGCTTCAGAATCGAATAAGAATCCTAGAAGATAATATATACATTTCATATTTTTCCAAGTTTTAATATAAATTTTATGGAATGAGGATAATAATGTTGAGATATGTATATACATATAAGAAACTTGTTATATTATAAAAAAATAGGTACATTCGATATTGCCAGGAAACTAAAAATTTTTGGTAACTTTTTTTTTGAAAGTACTCAAATCTCTATAGGGATTTTGAACTGTAGGACCCATTGAAAGGCTAGTGCAAGAGCAAAAATGTTGTCACACCGCTTTTACGCGATGCTCGATGGATCGGAAAGGTATGGGGCTAGGGGGACCTAGTCTCGACCTCGATCGCCTGTGGGTTTTAGTTAATTTGTATAAATCCTGAATTAATCACGCTTAATTGCAATAAGTTGTGCAGCCTTCTCGTTCTCTCTTTTTTCTTCTCTCTCTCTCTCTCTCTTTGTTTGATTTGTTGCCAGGTAAACTGTTGCAGCCTCTGCCCTTTTGCCCCCCCTGCCCTTCCTTTTGGCCCTTTACCTTTACCTGGGCCCTGCCTTTGTTTATTTTTGGTTTTCAACGTTGCCTGATTGGTTTTTTTCCCTCCTATATATGTTTTCCTTATTCTTTATCTTTTGGTCAAATGCATTGCGCGTTGCGTTTCGTTCATAATTTCATGGAAATGCCGGTGGGGGAGGGGGGCGATGAGGGGGCGGGGTGGCCAACAGGTAGAGTGGTCAGTTCTCGAGTTGCCTTTTGTGTTGTCTTTGATATTAATCAAGGTGTCATTGAAATCGTTTAAATTATGCAGTTCAGGATTTTTATTCTCTGTCGGCATTTTTTTGTGAACCTTTTAATTCCCGATCAAGTCGAAACCCTCCTTGAGACTCCCTATATGATGCACTCAAAATAATAAGTTTGTGTAATCTGTGAAATAGTCTTTAAATACGAACCACATTTGTGAATAAGCTTTGAAATCGGAATTCCAGAAAACTTTTGATTTAATAGTAATTAAAGAATTCCATTCATTATCGTTTTTTAACCAAATGCTGTATTACGCTTCAAAATTATTTGGAGTAATAATCTTTAAGTTAGAAAAACATTTTTTGAATAAGCTTTGAACTCGGAATTCCAGAAATTTTTGTATTTAATAATAATTATTGTTTCCAACTTAATGCTAAAAAACGCTTAAAAATTATTTGAAGAAATATATAACCATTTGAAAATAAGAACATAATTGCTTAATTTTTCTTAAATTTTCGACCCTTAATAGTGTTCCCTCAAAGTTAAAATTTTTTGTATTATTTGTGAATATATTATTATATCCCATTTTTTCCTGTACCCAGCTTCTTTTTCCACCTTTCGCCGTGTGAGTCATAAATTCTTATGTTGCGGCCTCTCTTCTTGTTCGCTTCTTCCCATTTCCACTCCCTTTCCATTCACCTGACCCCCGCCCCTGCCACCTTGTTCGCCTGATAAGCGCCAGCATTTAGATAAAGTTTCCGACCTGCTCTTTTCCCAGGCCTTCTCGAATTGCTTAACCGGGAACTACTTTTGCGATCGGTATTTATAGGGTTTTCTTGCTGGGGTTCCGTGGTTTTCTAGACTAGCTAACTGATGAGGCTGCGCAGCTGATAAAGCCGAACTTCCATTTCCGATAAATGATACCAAAAAAAAAACTTTGACATAAGAACATGGAGAGGAAAAGAGTTGTGGAACGCAGACTTTTTGGGGCCATCATATTGTCTTAGGGAAGTTCTGGGAATTGATACTTGTGGCATTTTCTTTACTTCATATAATAAATGATATATTTAATATAAATAAATATTAATATTTATATTTGATTTATGAAATACCTTTATTTATTCTAACAACAAATTTTCCTTGAGCATTTAAAAACACAACATATCTGAAAACCTTTAAAGATATCTTAAATATTTAAACCTAAAAGCCATTAGCATATTTGCCAAGCGGAAATTTCTTGCATACATTAATTCAAAGTGAAATTTCGATCAGTCACGTTTAAGTGTTTTGGCCAATTTCCCAGCACACTCATCTTCACACTTTAGGCGCATTCCTTTCATTGAACCATGAAAAGCAGCAAACATTGGACAACTACAACAACTGCATGACACCTTCCGTGCTGCACTAACAACTACAACAACAGCAACAAAAACAACAGCTGCCACTTAAACGCTTCATTAAAGTTGCACTTCCTGTGCCACATCAAAAAGCTGTGCGAACCCACTTTAACCCCCTTGACCATCGTCCTCGGCTCACCATCATCATCATTGGTAGGCAGGCACTTAGCTGAAATTGTTTGCACAATTTAAACAGTTCACAAAACATTAAATCGTTGAAAATAATATCAAAGAAGCGGGTAAGAGAGACTGAATGAAAAGGAAAGATAGGCTTCAGTGATCGCAGTTTGAAATACCCTTACAGATCAGTATTCGGAATCAGTATTATAACTAGTGATTTTAAGGTTTGAATGTAGTACTACATTAGACTTCCCAAATTATTTTCTAGTTTCAAGAAAATATAATATTTGGATTTAAGTTGGAACATATTTGTAGGTGTCAATTTGAATTTTTTATAAAAAACTTTAAAATTCAGTCTTTTTAGGTATAAGATACATTTTTAACATAGACTTTTCTTTACTAAAATTTGTAAATTCTAATTTAAAGTTCTTTAAATTGTAAACATCGATATTCTTGAGAAATACTGTCATAAATAAGTATACCTCTTGGATAAGGTGTTTAAATCTCTTACGATGCAACAAGTTCTCACACAGAAATGATCATCTTGCTTCCCCATACTTTGCATCTCTTTCTCTTGCGTTACTCATCCTTGTCTGCCTTTTGCCAAAAGAAATTTGCAGCGGAGCTGATTTTTGTTCGGCTGCTGTGGATGCTTTTTCCTTACACTGAAGAAAATATATTTCATTTTAGCTCTAAGAATAATGATGTATAATGTATAATTTATTATATCATTTTAATTTTTTTTTGGGTGGTTATTACACAAAAAAGACATTTCCAATAATAAGGCCATTTTAAAAGTAGAGAATTAACAGATTTAAAAAACCATCAAGAATTTTAGTTCCGTGCATGGCTGCTCCACTTTGGTTGGCGTCTCCACTGGCGGCACTGCATCCGCCGGCTGCCCCTGTCCGCCCCCTCAATCCACCCGCTCCAAGGCAACCACCGCATGACTATTAATCATTTTCCAGCAACCAAAAGTAACTGGTCCCATCTCGCTCTCTCCTTCGGTTTGCCGTCTCCCTCTCTCTTTTGGCCCTTTTTTTTTGCATTGTCGCATTCCTTGGCCGTGTAAAAAGAAGAAACGAAGCGATCGGTTTATATGGCACTATATCATCATCATCTTCATCGGCGTCGTCGGCGTGTGATCATGTGATATATACTTCTGCAATTGTTGACCATTGTATGGAGGATTGGGCTTGGGTTTCGATTGGAATGCAGATTAGATGGGACAGGGGATAAAAAAGAGTAGGAGTTTTCTGTCTGTGCTTTGTTTATAAGGTCATAGAGGGGATTAATGGATGGTGTATCCGAATAAATGATTAAATAAATCGTAAGTTTTAGGATTCAGATAGTTCCTATTAACAATTTTAGAACCTAATATTTTAGGTAATACCTATGAGGTATGATATAATAACTAACAACTTCTCAACATGATTAGCAAACATGCAAAGAGGTTAAGCATCACCGATAACCCACTAAACCAAATCACCTAACACACGGGTTAACCGAAAGTTTCCCCAGAGGCCCCACTTAAAAAACCGCGATCAAGATCGATAGCAAAGTCTTTCACGCGATCTCGCCTTTAATACGCCATAACAATTACTCAGTTCCTTGGGGCTGCTTTTACCCATCGAGGGATCATCGCTTGGCGATCTCAAAACCAGCTGGTGCTATCTGATCCATTGATCGGCACTGGCATCCCAGACATTTCGCCTACAAAGTCAACACTTGCCCAGATTTCTCGCACTAAAGATCGGAGATCTGGGCAATTTCGCGTAATTAGCTGACGATGCTGACAGAAATGGGATCTCCCAGGCAGCCGTTGTGACAACAAAAGCCGAATCGTCAGCAAATTTTCTAAGAATGAGTCCTGCGGATCGCGGATGATTCAAGTTGGATTCGAGTAAGGGATAAAATGAAAACGAAACCGGGGCAAAAGAGAACGATCGTGGCCGATCCAACGACTTAATTGCCGGCAAGTGTCGGAGGAGGATACCAAAAATAGGTAGAGAAGAGAATCCCAGACTCTTCGCCAGACTTCCCAACATTCCCAGTCATTCCCAGTCATCCCGAGCAGGTCAAACGTGGCCACTTTATGGAGCGAGATAACATTTTGCCTGTGTGGTCTCACCTCAGTTGGTGTCTCTTTCTTCTCCCTCTCTCTCTATCTCTGTCTCTGTCTCAACTCCTTAAACAAGTTCTCGGTGCATTCCGAGTCCATTTCGTGCCTTCATTCCATCGGAACAGTTGAAGCAATGACTTTCATATATGGCCAACGTTGAAATACCTTTTTCGGGAGTCCAGCCAAAGAAAGAAAGAGAGGCCTTAACAGGGCTGGACAGAGATGGGTATAGCTGGCATTTTGTTGTTAATTTATTTTTGTGGTTTCTCTGGACCAACTTTACCCCAACACCTCTGTGTAAAGATCAAGAAAATGCCTTTCAAGGATATTCCTTCGGCCAAAGATATTTCCGAAATGTGGTTACACATTCTCACGGTCCGATTTTCTTTTTGGTGGTAGGACTACCATGTAAAACCATATACCAAAAGCCATTTTAATTCAATAAATTAACATGATCAAAAATATTATAATAGGAGATACAAATGAAAGAATGTTCAATTTATTTTGTTACACATTCTCACGCTCCGATTTAGTTTTTTGGAGTAAAGATTACGCAGTAAATGGTTAAGTAATTATATAACTTAAAAGCCCAACAATTAGCCACACCCCTAAAATGGTAGCTCCGAATAACAATTACATTTAACATGTTTATTAATAAGCCAGCGGATGGATGGCGGGGCACTGGAGATGCCACAACCATTTGGCGGCTTCATTTGACCAAAAAGATAATTAAGCAGTCAACCGGCTAAGAGCCACAGATGAAGCTGTGGCCGTGTCTCCACTACCTTGTTTGGTACTTCGTTGGGAAACTCCCAGCCCCCAAAGACCCTCCCGCAAAACTCCAAACCTTTTTAACTTCACCCACTTTTGAGACTCAAGCAAATGAAGCATTAAATCGTGCAAACAAACAAGCGAAACAAACTCACAACTACAACAAAGTTATAAATGCCGACTCTAGATAATAATAGTAGGCAAAGTGCAGGAGAAGAAACGGCAGAAAAAGGAGGAGTGGCAGGGGAGTTGGGAGGAGGCGTCCGGCATTTACATAATGAGCATGTTGTGGGTTAAGACTCTTCCCTACCGGCTCTTCAGTCTAGAAATGCCAAGAAAGCAAAGTTTGCAAAAGATTTAAGTAGAATGAAGTGCGGAAAAGAGGGGAAAGTAGTGTGGGGCTAAAGCAGTGGGCGGTGCTTGAAAACTTTGTTAGGATATCTTAACTAAGAACCAGTAAAAACAAAGAGCAGACGGTAATTAAATGAGTGGAAACACTTTTCATGAGAAAATTTGTAAAAATAATATCTTGGGAAAAGGCAAACTTATTTTAAGAAGTGATTAGTTCCAGACAGAAACTTGTAAGTGGAATTTCCTGCAAGTATAACAAAGATTCTCAACATTTTAAATGGAGATATATAGGTTCGTAAAAATATTGTTATAAATCTCAAAGAAATTTTGGTATATTATTTTTACATTCATTAAAATGGCGTGCAAGGCATTTAGATACGAATCTTTATGAACATACTTAAAAGGTATATAAATAAAAGTGAAGCTCAAATAAATTGTTTAAGTAAAATTGCAGTAAATTGCTAGCTAAAGTCAACAGTTTATTGTAAGTCAAAACTTCCTAATAATAATATTTCTTTGGAATTCACATTATTTTCCACTGAATCAGATCCCCATGCACTTGGTCTAGAAAAGTAACCCTTGAATTAGTTCTGTGTGGCAAATAACTGGCCTCTCCTTTAGAGATCCCCATTACCTCATTTCGATGCACCGACTCCCTCATCAACCTCCAGTTGGTCACAGACGGTCCTTGGTTTCCCCTCAAAAACAAATTCCATGCTTCCCATGGATGGACCACAACACGGAAAAAAATACGTACCCACAAAATATGCTTGTTGAAAAAGGATTTTTCCATTGCAGCAATCCCAAAATGATCATATTTCTTTCCGTGCATTCAGTATCCAGACATCGGCGAGTGCCTTCGGTTATTTTCATTGCCTGGCGAGCATGACGAATGCCAAATTGCCGGGGCCAACGGCTCAGGAGAACCCAAAACCCGCCGGCCGCTGGGTTCGAGTTGATTTAATTGGGTCACATGAAAGATTTGTTAATTTGCGCCACCTACTTCGATGGCGCGTTTGCAGATAACACTGCCCCGGCGAATGGGTTCTACGCCGGAGAATGTCTGGCCCCTCGGAAAATCAAGATGCGAACCCAAACTTCGACTCGGCGACTGGCAGTGAGTCTGTAATTAATGCCGGTCCCTCTACGTGCGTGCCTAAAAGTTCATTAAAGAGCTACGACGGGACCGGGGTTCGAGTCCGATGAGGTCTCTTATCCGCAGGCCCAGACTTGGACCTCATCAAAGGTCGTTTCCCAGCTCTGATCTCCTTTTAGTGTTTGGCCATTACAATAAAATGCAATTGCCTGGCCGGCTTCCATTTCCTACAGTTCGTTAAGGGTTCGCCATGCAAATCTCCGCCTAACCTTGCCCATTTGTTATGCGTTGTCCTAATCTGGCAAATAATGGTATTCAATTAGTTTTGGTCCAGTTTCTGTTTATTCTCCTCGAGCTCAAGTGGAGAGATGAATGTGCTTTGTGTATGGAGGGCGGATCAACTGGATCAACTCAAGGAGTTTGTCTTTTGTACGTAGGAAGAATGCAGACTCTGTAATCTCTGCCCTCTCTTCTTGCCCAGCGACATGCCATTAAATTTGTTGACAATTTCATTATACCCCAGACCTACGGGCATAAAACACATTAAATGGTCGTAAAAAAAAATAACCACAAAAAATTCGAAAATTAATTTTTGTATATAAAATATTTTACCACGACGGGTTGGGATGTCTTCGTTCAGAGGTCATAAATTTGTGGGTTTTATTGACCAAAAGCTACCGGAAACCCGTCAGCGCCTCCTCTCTTTGTATCTCCCTGAATAAGGTGCTGTTAATAAAATGGAAACTAATTTTGACAAAGGCCAGGTAAAATTATAAAAGCAAAGCCTTAAATAAAAATCAAAACACGAATGCGTAGAAGTCGAAAACGATGAGCGATAAATTTAAGAGACAACAACCCACATGAAGATGAGTTCGATGAAGAGACTCGAGCTCAAAAATCTGGCGCTTGGCACTATAGTTTGGTTCAGAGTTGTTGTCGGTGGAACTCAAACGAGTTTTGGGCTCGTACCCCCACGCATCTCCGAAATAAATGCGGAGATTAGTTTGCTATTCCCCCTGCGGAGGAGTTTTTGCATGAGGAAGCTGTCAAATAACAATCAAGTTATAAAAGCAGATATTTTAAATGGTTATGAGATAGTCGCTACCAAGCGAAACTTGTCCTGGGCTAAGTTATGATATGGTGGGCGAGTGCCAGCTGGCAAAAAGAGTGGAAAATAAACACCTAAATTAATGAGATGTGGGAAAGTTGTAAAGCAGCTAATACAATATAACGAAATTAGGCTAATACAATTTTTTGTTCTGTTGTAATGTAAAAATAAAATAGTCTTATAGAGTAAATTCTATGACTAATCGGTATCTGTTAGTCAGACATTTCGCAGTACATATTTCCCTTTCAATTGAGTTTCTTGGCTAACCGAACAAAATAACAAAGTAGAAACTAAATCCCATAAGCAGAATGACACATAAATTACACAAACGACTACAGGCCCGTACTATTGAATTCAAAGGCAAATAAAGACATTTCCGGCATCTTTGGGAGAAAGGAGATGGCAAGCTAGGGAGTGAAAGAGAAGGGAAATTAACTATATAGAAAAGTTGCTGACAAATGGTTTACAATTACAACGCAAACAACGAAATCACCACAAGAAGAATTTGTCCTTTTCTCCTATTGATTTTGGTATTAGGCAAACTAAAGTATCAGTTGTCCTGTAACCAAGCATCTCTCTCTCTCTCTTTCTCTTTCTCTTCCGCACTCGCAGCTGTATCCCATAGATACAAATTGCATTTTTTATCAGCTATTTGTTTTGGCTGTTCTCGGTCCGCACTTGCAACATTCTGCGGCCAAGGGAAGACAGTTCATTGAAATCAAATGAAAGACCAGAAACGGAATCAGAAAAATAAAAAAGTCGGCGGGAATGGGGGAAAATCTCTTCTTTCACCTCAAAGCAAACTGAACGCGACTCGACTCGATTCTTTTTTGTAGTTTTACCGACGTCTGCTCGTGTGTCCGTATCCTGTCCGGTGTCCGTCCGCCTGTCCGTCCGTCCGCCCTCCTTCAGGTTACCTGTTTCACAGTTGAGTGGCCTTCCATAGTGTTGGACTCTTTATGGCCGGGGCCCAGAGATTCAGTCGGAGAGGCATATCTTTTGTCGGCATCATCCATCGTTGTAACTCATTTCCATTCATTTTTGCCTCGTAAATTGCGCAAAAAGGATACCAGCTCACAAAAGGATATGCTTTGCAATGTATCGCTTTAAAATACACTTGGATTATGGATTTTGAAGTGATTTGATTCGAAATGAAAATATTTAATGGCATTGGCTATCTTATCAGGAAATTATTAAAAAGTTAATGTATTTATTTTACTAAAATGATTATTGTTTATATTAGCATTTCAATATTTATTCTGTTAATATAGTTATACTTAATATATATTTTCTTTTCTAAAACATTCCCATTCAGAAAGCGGACCCATTCCATTCCACTGTAGGCCCCAAAAATCAGCTTAAATCTCTCCCAACTTGCCTTTGATTATTTTGGTAATTCCAGCAGCAAAATTGCAGTTAATAAGTGAGTTGGGGAAAAGCGTTGGAACACAACGAAACTGAATGAAAACAATTCGGAAAGGTATTTTTAAGTAAACTGCTCACGCTCACGAGGCGATCGGGAAGAAAGAGACGATATGATGCGAGAAGAGAGGTCTTGAGATCGCTGGAATTACAGTGGGGGGCTCACCCAAGTTGGCGGACTTTTCTGAGGCGTTCGAAAGGAACTCAACCTGAATTTATGTGTTTCATTAAAACCGTTATAAGACGCGTGTTTTGCAGCCATTAAGGATCGCAGAGCGAGGAGTTGAAATGTCCAGAAAGGGGTTTCCGGGGGGCAGAGACATTACAATGTAATGATGTGGCTCCTCTTGGCGGTATCTCTCAGATTTCCTTTGAGCTCTGGACATTGCTTAAATGCTGACTGTGGCCCAGTTTCACTTTGGGGTTTCAATTATCTGAGATTGTTTTTACTTTTATTGCGGCTGTTTGGGTTACAAACGTTAAGAGGAAGAGAATATTACCAACAGATTTGTTGATGAAAGTTAAAGGGAAGTTATTTTTGATAAAGGACTTTAAATGGTGTAGTTAAATTTTAATTTCTGTATTACGGAATTTTCTAAATTATATATAGATACTTTAAAATACTTATAAATACTTTCCTGGCTTTCAAAATTCCCACACAATTTGTTATTCGATTTGTGGTCTTCTTGACTTCCTCTATTAGCAGTTCCTCTTGCCCTTTGCCCATTCCCCGGAGTTTGTCGGCTTCTACAGAGACGGGAATAAGGAGTAGTTTTCCCTTTATTTTTTTGGGGTAAACATGCATGTTAATTTCACAGGGCCAAAAACCGAAGACCCCCGATTGCAGGAGGAGTAGAATTGAGAGTCAGACGGCAGCAGTCAATTGACGCTTTGTTTTATAACTTCCAAGACGTAAGACAATAAACAACGCGGAGTCCCTTGCTCACCGCAACCACTCTCCCCTCAAAAGGGTTCTCCATAGATCTCTTTTTTTCCATCTCCATCTCCTACATAATATATCTCGGTTATTTTCGGGCTGCTTAGGTAGTTTCTGCTGAGCTGAGACTTTCAGCAGGTTCACAAGGCGCCGACGACGACTGGAAACCACCAAAGGTGATGACTGCTGTAATTGTTGTTGCTGTTGTTTCTTGGTAAAAGGTGTTGTGCACACACAGATACACACCGATACGCAGACACAGGAGTGTACATTATGGCCACATGGCACTTACACGGCATTGCTGTAAAAGTAAAACGCAACTCTCTGTGGAACTCGTCTGTGCATATTTCTTTTCCTCTGAACTTGGGTTTTTGACTCTTGATGTCGAAGCCCTTCTTGGGTGAAAAGGAAAAAAAACAGACCCGGCTAGACTTTTGAAGTTTCTTAGGGGTTTTCGCTTAAAGATTGGTATCCAAGCGACTTGAAGAGCAGTCAATTGTCTGGACTAGATGGTTAGGGAACATCTCAGTTAGGTGTTAGCGAGGAAATAGTGTTTGAACTCTGGTTAATAATTTACGCAGAACTTAGTACATTTTTCAGAAAAAGCTAAGCATAAATTCTTAGTTAATTTGTTGAAAAATATGCAAAGGTATTTTTAAAGGTTTACCAATACAAATTAATTTATAATATGATCATGATCGTGATAAAGACAATATTTCTTCCGGTATAAGGTATTCCAAATCATAAAAATACATTACCAACTTCAAACTTGTTGTCAAATTTTAAGCATTTCCCATTATATCATTACTGTACTATAGAAAACCCTTGCATGATCTTCCGTACTTAAAAATAATCTGATACAATTTCAACATCTAATCTAAAATAATTTTCTTCTGCTCTCTTTACAGGTAAGTTCCCATCGTTCATCTGAACTTTTTTCCTTCGATCTCAAAACAGTTTAAGTAAGTCTACCATTTCCTGTGATCTATCAGCACAATACCCCTCCGGCCCGTTCATTAGCAAATCAAATAAAAAATTCTTTTTTGGCCTGCGGTTGAGAGACCTTCTCCTCAAACTGAGACCTTCCCCGATTTCCCTCTTCATCAGCTTCAGTTTTAAAACCTCAACGCTGGCGGCGTCTGCAAATTAATAATAATCAAGCCCAAATTACACAATGACACGCACTTGATGATGTCTCATCTTGTCTTTTCCCGACTCGCCTCTCGCAGTCTCCGTTTTTCAGTCTTTTAAAGGGGCCTCGTGCTCGACTATCAATTAGGCACATCTTTCAATCAACTGCGAGACACTCGACACTTGAAGCGAGGGGATGAGATTTTTTTTATATACAAAGAATTAGCGCTAATAATTAGAAGACGGCTCGGAAATATTTTCATCGCCACCAATTACCACACGCCAACGCTTACCCTCGCCATATCCCTTCTTGTTTTGTCTGATGTCAAGTACGTAATGATCATAATTTGTATTTTTATCTCGACTTTGACAGGTGCGCGGGTTGCGCACTTTTTCGGTTTTTTTCTTTCTTTTATTTTTACCCCCTGTTACTCTGTTGCGGTCCATAAAATTTTCGAGTTCCCTCTTTGGGTATCTGGAAATTTATGTTAATCTCGAGCTTGTTGCATGTCATGCCGGCAAATGTCGCTTAATTATGAGGATCGCCCGGTCTCCGAACTTTATCTCCCTCTAATCATAATCAGTTTTTCACTTGTTCTTCTTTCCCCTTTTATTATTTATGGGTTCCTTGATATTGCTATTGTGGAATGTGGAAAACGTTAATTAAATTGTAATTTATGGAGGTCTTAAAACAGCTAGAGGAGGTCTACAAAATTATTAGCGAAAGGTTGGAAAAGTAGTCCTAAAATATCGCATGATTTTTTTTATCTTGAAGTTTCCTTCCGTTTCCTTTGATTTATTATGCTATGACTTTGAAATATTATGAAAATAGTGTTAGACATTTGAACTAAACTGAACTTTTCTCTCTAAAACTCGCCATAAGGTAAAAGCTTTTTCTCCCTTCATTATCTTAAATGAATCAGATGGTATATGTGTTATACTCCCTTTATAAATCATCTGATACTGGGTTACCAACCAGCAAACAAAAGCGATAAGATAAGCGGTCAGTTCAAGTAGAGTTTCAGTTATCGAGTGCATCATCTTTGCTCTATACTATATGGTATATGGTTATTTCCCTTTTGCGTTGATTTCACAAATCCCAACCACATTCCATTCTCACGCGCTCGATTTTCGACCAATTCCAATTCCAATGCTAATTTGTCATTTGCCACGGAGCGTGTCTGTAAACTTTGTACGCCCCACCACTCCCTCCTCATTAACAAATTATGCAATAAATGCAGGATCCCCAAGCTAACGATGTGCCAATAAAACTCGTTCTTCCCATTCCCGGGAACCCTTTTCCCTTTTCATTTTTCTCGCAGCCACTCGCACTTAATTAAGAACTTCATTTAGCACCTTTTGGTTGGGAGAAGGGAGTACAGGAGCTTGGGATCCGGTTTTTTCGGGCCAAGCCTAAAGAATTTAATCGCGCTTTGCATATCGCCGGATGAGGAGCTCCTTGCTGGGCTCCCTGCCTCCCCGAATCCCTGAATCAATATTTTGCTTTCTCACGCTATTTTCGGACGTAGAAGAAGTCGAGCAGGCTCTCTGGAATGCGGAGCACAGTTGGCAACAATTTTGCCTGATTGCAGTCGGACCTGGTCCGCCACATGGTCCGTTGCCATGGAAGACCACGTTCCAGGCCCAGTCGAGATGTCGAGAAGTTGGAGTCAAAGTCCCAGTCCCCAGGTTTAAATGGTATCACATGTCGACGTCGTTGGTTTTTCTTCTCAAGTGCATTTGCATGGAAGCTATGCCATTGATACTCTGCTTTTTAGGGCAGGGGTATTGCGAGTTTTTCTAGTCCCCTGATCATTATAGATCAATGATCATCATAGGGCTATATGAGAAAAGGGTTTTTGCAAGTACCTTTGGCTGATTGTTTAAATGATGTATTTTCAGAATGGAATAACTTGTTCTTAATCATCTTTTTAAATTCTAATTCTAATTTTTTTATAGTTATTATTAAAATAATAGAGCTTATTCATTAGTTTCCAAACATAATTGACATTAGTTTAAAATTCCCATTAAATGACACATTCAAATTAAATAGAAATGGTTGCTCATCATAATGTCTAATGTTTAATGGATAGTTTGACTTATGATTTAGGTATGCAAGGGTATTTGAGCTTCTTATATTCCCTGATTTTCATTCCTTTTAAGCAGCTGGCCTCATCCTTCTTTTCCCCGATCCCCTACTCCCCTTGTGAACAACTTCTGTGCTCCATCTTTCGTTGCTGCATTTGATGATAAATAGGCGCAAAGGTAAAAAGCCAAAACGTGAATGCGAATTTCGTAAGTCTCGACTCATGTTCAAGAGGTAAATAGAAGGAAGCCAGCTGGATGGAGTGGCGGGTTGAGGTGAGGTGAGTCGGGGTTAGGATATCAGGCAGGTGAGGCATGCGGCAGTCGCTTTTTTTCAAGTGCAACCCGGAGACCAAACGCAGGCGAGAAAGGCAGTCGAGGAGGCGGCGATTCAAGTGCTTCTCTTCCTGACTTTGACTCCTTTTGGTGCTGTTGCCGCTGCTTCTGATGCACTAAAAAAAATTCATAGTTAAAATTATACCGAAAAAAAAAATTAAAAGCTGAAAAATTTAATTCTTCTGTGGGTATTTTTTCACAAGACCAACTTCCAAAAATAAAAGGAAATATTTTCGCTTCGATTTATTTTTAGTTGATCTATTATAATACCCTATCTAAGATGTTCCACATAAATTTAATAAAATATGTGCTTGGGATAGGGTGTTTCTACAAATTTCTTGATTGAACCATAATGGTGTTATTACAAAGTTATGGAGTAATAATACCATTTTTCTCTCTGTTCCCCTGGTTGCTTCTGCGGGATGTTTTTGTTTTATGCGCTGGCATGTTTTTTTGTCAACCTACACCAACAACACATCCCCGCCAGCAGAATCAGCAGCAACAGCAGCTGTTGCCGGCAAACATTTGCAATTCAAAGGGGGCGGGACAGGTGGGCCAGTCGGCAGGGGCGTGGGGCGGTTCCAAAAGGGGGGGGCGCTGACTGCATTGGTAGTCAGTCAGGAGGCGCAGGCGCTGGCACATGGCAATATTTCATTACCCACGGGCAAATCCTCGGGACCGGGAGTAAAACGCCTTGGATCGAGGGGAGCGACATGTCTGTGCTGTCGTCGTACAAGCTGCCTCCGCTTTTTTATTCGCATTGTGCCGGCATTTGAGGCATTTTCCCCCCTCCTAGAAATATATATCCTATGCCCCTCGTTGAATGTCTCTGTTATCTGCAACCTGGCTATGAAGTTACAACGCTTACGCACATGTAAGCGGGCTGGAAAAAAAGCAGGGGCTTCCTCCTTTGTTGCAGTGGGAAGTTGCAATTGGGGATTGTCAATGTCGCAGGGCCTACGATTCGCGGAGTTAGGGAATGCGGCGAATAGATAGGAAATTTATGGTTTGTTAGGCGGAAAAAGCATGAAAAGATAATCGCAAAGTAACCTGAATCTACCATAAGTGATCGGATATTTCAATGTAGGTACTCAAATTGTTATCGATCTCTGCAATTTTTAATTTTTTTTTAGTTATAAATACCCTTGAAATTCTTTTGAAATATTATGGCTTAATCAACTATATTGGTTGCCATAAAAATAAAACATTTATTATCTTAAGATACTTTTTTATGTTCCTGTCTTAACTATCCTCTTGTGCCTGCCCTAACATTTTTATTGTTCTCCATTCTTTAACTTTATTGATATCCATGAAATTGGCTGTACTCCTTTGTAAGCTTATAAATTGACTGTCTTTGTGTGTTATTTAAAACTTTATTTCCTTAAATTCCTGCCTTTAATGTTCCCCATTCTTTAGCTTTATTGATATCCGCAAATTGCGGCCTCTCTCTGCACTTCTCATTTATTCGACTTGGCTGATGCAAGCTTTGCACCTGTCGCAAAGACAGGTGGTCGTTCTTGCTCATCTTGGGGCTTCATCCACATCTCCATCACTATGCCACATATTGCCACGCCCCGTCTGATGGGTTGACGGCTGGCATAACTTTTGCCACTTGCGAATAATTTCCATACCATCCATGCGGCGGCGACAATAAAAACAAAAACGAGACAGAGCGAACAGATGCAAAGTTTTTCCCTACTCTCCCTTCGTTTTTACGCGCATCTGCAAATTAAAAACGCATTTTATTTTATGTGTGGCAACAGCAGAGGCAGAATAAAAACAGAGAGGACCCGGGACTTTGACAATAAGTAAGGTAGACTACACTGAAAAAAAAATATTGTTCAAGATTGGGGGAATTTTCACACCTAAACCCAGTTTTTTAAAAAGTTTAACCAACTAAGTGTAAAAAATTTCCATTATTATATCTTGTTAATCATAACTTTTTCGTTTTTCATTCCTTGATCCCTTTAAAAACTCAAACTCGAATAAAATTCCTTTTTATATACGACACTCATTTTATTACCATTTTTATAGACTCGCATTCCTTTATGCTGCGAATGTTGTTGCAACTTTGATGTTACATTCATTCTTTATGTGTCCGCGAGTGTTCGAGAGGAGAGGCTTAATTGTTAGGTTGTGTGTAGGATGCACGACACAACAACACTCGACAACAATGAGGATGAGTCTGAAGGGTACTGTTGCGAGGGGCTTTCAGGGGGAACCCTGTTGAAATCAAAGCTTTGTGATGCCGACACGATGTGTGGATGATGATGACAGGTAGCCGAGTGTTTAATTTATGTCTTTTTAAGCACTTTACTCGCTCGCCTCGGAGACACACACTCGGATACCTCAGACCAACAGAATTCATAAGTTTTTCTTTTTTGCCTTTGCAGTTTCAAGTTGCATCCATCTGGGTGGGTTGATGATAAAAACCAGCACTAACTTTGCCTGCGAGTGGGTATTTTTCTATTAATCAAAGATGATGTAGGCCTACATGCCGAGAGATACATTTGTATCTTGTGGCAGCCGAGTGATAGACGCTATTCGGATACTGATTAGATGCGATTAGTTTGGGTGTTGAGTCATATAAGTACTGTGCTGAAGGCTAAAGTTTGATAAATGGTTAATTCAAAACAAGGAAGAACGCTATAGTCGAGTACCTCGACTATCAGATACCCGTTACTCAGCTAAAGGGACCAAAGGGAAATGGAGATATGCAAGCAGCAAATCGAGATTTAAATACGCCACCTACCGGCGGTAGACAGATTTAAGCGTTATGGGCGTTAGAGTGGGCGTGGCAAAATTTTTTTTGGATTAATCGATAGGTATTGACGAGACCAATACATTTCAGTTAAAATTTTGTATCTAGCATGAAAACTGTGGCCGTCACAGGCTTGGGCGGTTTGTGGGCGTTAGAGTGGGCGTGGCAATTTTTTTTTCGGGTCACTCGATAGGTATTGATGAGAAGAATACACTTATGTTAAAATTTTTATTCTAGCATCAAAACTGTAGGAGCCACAGTTTTGGGCGGTTTGTGGGCGTAAGAGTGGGCGTGGCACATTGCTGAAACAAACTTGCGCTGCGTAAGAAGCTCAGGAATCTGCACGCCAAATCTCAACAGCCTAGCTCCCATAGTTTCCGAGATCTCAGCGTTCATCCGGACGGACAGACAGACGGACAGACGGACAGACGGACAGACGGACAGACGGACAGACGGACATGGCTAGATCGACTCGGCTAGTGATCCTGATCAAGAATATATATACTTTATGGGGTCGGAAACGCTTCCTTCTGCCTGTTACATACTTTCCGACGAATCTAGTATACCCTTTTACTCTACGAGTAACGGGTATAACTACATATATATGTATATATATATGTAAACAATGTATTTGGTTAAGTATTGCTAGATTTGTTAATCAAAATAAAATACAGAATCAATATTTCGGAATATTTTGGGAAATAGCTTTCTGAATATTTGAATCCAACAAGAATGCAAGTTCTATTTCAATTTAGTTTCTTTATATGAAAGAAATTCATTTTTCCCTTCGCCATTTCTTGGTGTCTAAGCATAAATCCTCAGCCAATCTAAGAATCATTAATTATATTTTATCCTAACTGAATAAAGCGCCACTAAAAGCATTACTGAAATGGAGAATATAAATTTCTGCCTTCATTTCCGGTGGATAAACGTTAGTACTCGAGATATCCTGGGCCCATTAATAGGCGCGTACCCAATGTTCGAGTCGGGATTATTAGAGCTAATCATGCAATGTTCCTACGGCCAGGTGATGGGAGAAATCGGGTCCCGAGGTGTGTGAGCTCTACGAATCTGTAACAAAAAGCGGGAGTTTGGTTACCAGGAAGAGGCGTTGCCGAATCCATAACAATAGGACTGAAAGGGATAATGCGTAACGCAGCATAGAACAAAGTGAAGGGGAACTAAGCGTTTAATGCTCTCATTATGGGAACATCATCGGTGGCAGCAGCCCCCGCACACATTTCATCAGGAAAACGTAGAAAATGCGTCTGAATGCGGCGCAACGAATCCGCTCGAGTGACACTTTTCCCACTCTTTTTTTTCCCAACTTTTCCAACTGCCATTGACAGCTCACAGAAAAAAATGTGTCAATTTGCAGTAATCTAATCTGGGTGTGCGGTCCTCTCCCACCCTTTTTCTCAATGGCCACAAAAAAGAAAAAATCGAAATTCCATTGAATTACGAGTGGTTTTCTTTCTGTGCGATAATGTGGCGTTTCAATTTTTAATCAATTATTATATATTTTATTGTTATCTTTTGGCATTTTGTTTGTACAAATCGATCACTGTGAGTGGGGGGAAAAACACAGAAATGAAAGTGGCACACACCCAAAAAAAAAAATATGTGGAACGGGTGGGGCTTACTTTGAAAATCCTCAATTAGTTGTACACATAAATCACCCAAGTTTCCAACAAGTTCTGTCTTTTTCTTTAAATTTGATTTGGGTTAAAGATTTCTTGTCAATGATATGGGCGAGGGGAAATGGGAGGGGCAAATCGGGCTACCAATAAGCCACGTAAAACTATATATGAGCTGGAAAATGGAACTCAATAGATTGTTTTTAATAGGATACAAAGTAGCTCAAGATCATTTACAAGTTTATGGCATCGATCATTGCTATTTTTGCTCACACCCCAAGCTCCATTGAATCTATCTTCGATCGCCTATATTTCTCTAAATACATTTATAAATATAACATATATGCGCCAAAAAAATAACCAATCATGACGGCCCTGCGATGACAGCAAAATACTTTCTATAAACGCTAACACGAGTGCTGAAATAGGCGGTAGGGTGCGAAGATTACTTGTTGATTCCAGTTTATTTGAATTAGCTTAGATCAGCACAATCGCTGTGTGAGATACAAACAGCTGCAGCCAAACGAAGCCCAATAAATGATTACCTTTTTGTTTGGTTTATCGCTTAGATTTCCCGAGACTGAACTTACCGATGAAATATATAACTTGTGCTAATGGATTAATTACCTGTCCGAGGGAAATGTATTTCTTCAACCAAAATGCTTGTTCCACTCGATTTGAGCTGAGAGAAAAACATTCCGAATCTGTTTACATTTCTAAAGATCTCCGATTTCTGCGCATCATCTCTGGGACAGGGCCACAAATATTATTTGATTTTTTAATTGTCGACATAAAATCGTCTGAGCGAGGCAACAAAATGTGTTAATGGTTATAATCGGATACGAAAGATCTCAACGAGCGGGTGAGAGAACTCGTCTCGACTCGGTCGCCGAGTCTTAATAATGCGCACAATTTGCCAAGTCATATCCTAAAGCGTCCGCCAGCCATCATTGGCTGTTATTAGTTGGCAAGGCGATGATCTTATCATTCCTCTAGAGTCTGGTCTGCTTTTAAGATCGGGTTCGACTACAACTCAATTTCTGTTTGGTCTGTGGGAGCATCTTTCCTGAATAGCCTCATTGATTGTGATTGTTGATCGGCTGAGCGATCGAAATAGTTGTATATCATCCAATCACGTCCGGTATTTCTTTCTTTGTCCAATTTTATTTCCCCCTTTTCGGGCGTTTCTTTTCAAGTAACCTGCTAAGTAAACTTGTTCTTAATGGCTTTTCGATTGAGGCATTAAGTTATTATTATTATGGCTGTTTATTTATTAGGTGTATTTTGGGTGTTTGACATCTTTATAGCGTGAGAAAGTTATGATCATTATCCCATTTGGTTAAATTCAATTAAATAAATATTTCGACGGAACAGGTATACAAGATTCTGATACAAAATCATAAAGAATCACCCCATTAGAGTCCCTAGTGATGTAAATACTTTATAGGCTGCAATTTAAGGGTTTTTTACTCCTTCATGTCTAGAACCATTCCCACAACTTCCTTTCCGCCCGCAAATCCCCCAAGATCAATCCGTTCGCCTGGCAATTTCAGTTGGCCTGGCATATTTCAGGCCATTAAAATCCCACTTTAGTCTTAATAAACTAACACCCAGACAGATCAAAAGGCAGCCAGTTCGGAGTTGTGGAGTTGGATGGCGACTAAGCTAATTATCCTGCCAGCACGTAGAGCAAATCCAAACACACACAGCTCCACGGAGTGCAGAAACTGCAAGGCGACTGCGATCTATGGGCCCCCACATGCATGTCCAGCAACGCCCCAAATGCTGTCATAATTGCCCCCAGAGAGGCACCGACTGGACCTGTGGGCCTAGAACCTCCTAAGAGAGAGACCCGGCCGAGATCGCCTCCTGATCATTTTATAATACCAACACGTACAAACGTCAATTAAATAAATACAAGATACCAAAAGCGTTGTAAACGCCCCGAAACGCCGGCCAGTATCGTGGGCCATGGCCCAGACACCCAAGAAAAAGAGATTCATTCTCAAACCGACGAACGATTCATAAACTAATACACTGAGGGAAAAATATGGTAACAAGTATATAATTAAAATAAAAAAATACCTTATTTTTAACGCCACAACAATGTTCAATGTTTTGACTTTGGTATACCCTGCTTTATGAAAAAAGTTTTGGGGTACCCTTAGTAGTATGGGTTCCATTTTTCAAGTGCAATTATCCCCGTTCTTGGTCTGTGGAGTACCGACTGTGGAATGTGCTCCGGCTGGAGTTCGGCTCCCATCTCCTTTCCCCCGGTTATTTTTGGTCTAGAACAAGTTTTCGATGAATGCGGCTCCCCGTGGCGACTGTTGCATCTTGTACCAGTACTCGTAGTCGTTTCTGGCAGTGGCAACTTCCTGTGGACAAGTTCTGGATAACTGGCGAGCCAAGAGCTAAAATCCGCAATGGGAGGAATTGTCATTCGGGCAAATTTAATCAAAGTGCTTGGGCTTGGACTTGGGGTCAGGAGGAGTGGTGGCCACTCGAAGCTGAGGCTTTTCATCAATCCATTTATTTGCCCACTCAATTAGTTGAGGGGCCTCTTGGGTCGATCATCATCCAGTTTGCTTTGTTCTCAGCCAGTGTTTATTTGGTTTATCTGCCCATCGAGTGGGTATGGTAGGAAGAATCATCTTGGCGGGCCTTCTGTTTTAGATCCGCAGCAAAAACACGGCTTTTCGCATTCCTTCGATTTCCGATCGAAATGATAAATGGTGGCCAACTTTGCTCATGCAGAACGCCCCATTGATTATTCGATTGGAATCGATTTGATTATTCGATCTTCGATGTCTCTTAATTGTCTTGATTTTGCTTCCTAATGAATTTTTAATAATTTTTCATCGCCGCCCTCCCGCGATCCCTACACTTATGCAAATTAATTTGACACAATTCATGTATTATCTCTGTGGTTTTTCGAGGGGATTGCTTAGATTTGTTTCGCTTGCGTCATGCGAAATCGATATCGCTTCATGTATTTCCTCAAAAACAATTTTACTGACGCACTAGAACTTTGGGCTGTATATGGAATTAATAAATCGAAGAAAATCAGAAGAAATAAAACAAAGGCATCCAATTGGAAATAGCTATTTCTTCGGAAAAGATTTAAGTATACTTTGAGTTTTATTAAGGTAAAATACTATAGCGCAGTGGAATACTTAAACGATCATCAAAAATAATAACCTTTTTTCTAAGTACGCTAAGTACTGCGCATTTATTTTCACCAAAAATCCAAACATTGCCAATTCTGCGGAATACTTCCATCTAAAAATAGGTTAATTTCCCATATTTTTGAGAACTTTTTCTGAGAATCGCTTTCCCCACAGTGCATCAACCTCGAATCTCTTCGCTCCACTCGCTGTAATGGAGTGCAACACCATTCAATTCCGATCAATTGCCATTGATTGATATCAACAGCACAAAGTAGATGTTGCAGCTGCTGGCCCATTGAAAGATTCGATGGTTGCTCGATTCCTCTGTTGGCTGCTAATTAAACAGCTGCACTTCGCGCCCCATTGCACTGGGCTTTTCATAATAATAATGCCCATGCCCCTTAAGGAAAAGGCCTCGACACCCTCCCCCGCCTGTGGCAAATGTTAAATGCCAATAAGCCAACAATTTATCAGCAATAAATTTGCCTTCATGGTCGCACACACAGGGGGCTTCACTGTCTTTTGTCCGCCTTTGGGTTTCCTTTATATGTTGCAGGCAAATTCATCTAACTCGTGAGGCAAACAATGATGTAGTTACTCCAGTATATCTTGCGTTGCATTTCAATTTAAATAAATGTCTTTGGACTGCATTCGAGTATGAGCTTTATGAAGAGGCGTCCCAACAACAGGAACCACAATGATGATGCATATAATGCCATTTTTCTTCATTTACGTCTTGTCAGCAGCAGTTTTTTGTTCAAATTTTGCGGTGAATGGGGATAATGGGGAATGCTTTAGTGGGATTTAAGGAGCTTGGTAAATAATAAAGAGGATAGCAAGGAAAATGGATTCATTCAGAATTTAAGACAATAATTCCCTTATAATTCCTCTTTGATAAATATGATAAAGAGATCTTGAAACATTAGCAAATTAAATTTACATTTCGTTCTGAAACTTTAAAGTTCTCTTTAGGTAGCAATTAAATATCCCCCGCATAGATATAACTTTGTAACAAATTTGCTCGCCTGTCGCCAAGTGTCGCGATCTATCACTTGTAATCCCAGATCCCCCTGTAAATGTTCCCCACATATGATCCCCGACTGGCAGATCCATAAATCGTTCAAGCTATTTTCTCGAGAACACACCGAAAGGTAAAGAGAGTGAGGGGAAAAGTCAGACAACGCCCACTTGTGGGCCAAAGGAGAATTACGTTATTAAGTCGGCAACAATTTATTTAGTTTAGTGCACTTGTCATTAAAGATAATTTATAAGTGGTGGCGAACAGGCGAAGCAGCGTCTATATAATCATAATTCAGCCCGAGATCATATGAGGGTGCTCCAAAAGAAGCGTGGGCGTTGCAACAACGCAAAGCGTTGTCTAAATATAATTGGGGTTTTGTTTTTGGGGGGAAACGAACAAGGGAGCGACGTATTTCTGTTGCAACTCCTCATGAGCCTCAAGTGATATCTTTATTTGATGGGTTTTTAAGTGCTATAAAAACTGGTCGGCTCGGCGACATTTGACTTTTGCTCGGGCCAAGAAGTTCTCTTCAAATTTGCTTATGTTAATTTATACCCCTACTCCACGAACGAAAAAACCCAAATTTCTCCTCAACATTAAATGGCCATAAACTGTCAAATAAAGCCCAGTTATTAGTTGTTCGAAGCTCATTAAGTATGCCGGCCAAAAGACAAACAGAAATGTGTGTGATTAATAATCATCAGCGGGCTCATCAGCAGCGGACCTTAAGACAAAGTAGGGCCGAACCCACAAATTATGTTGTCACATGCAAACGGGGAAAGAGGAGTCCAAGTTTTTGGCAGTCTCATTCACGCGTCTCTAACAGGATTATATTGCATGCAACATTAGCATTTTCAGGGTGTCGTCCATCCTATGTATATGGTATAATATGGTATGGCATGGTATATATTCCCGTACCAACCCATCCTGTTCTTCCTTCCTTTCGTCTACCTGCCCAAACATTGCCTAATTTGTTGTCGTCTCCAACCGATTTTGACCTTTTCTCCGCTTTGTTGCCATTCACAGCTTGACTTTTTGGGATGGTTTTCTCATTTTCCCTTTTTTGTTTTGGGGAATTTATGCTCGATTATGTCCACATGGATTTTATAGAATTTATTTCTGGACTCTAACCTCTCCCTATCGCAGTCGCTTAAATGCTCTTCTCCATGGAACTGCCATCGATTATTGATTAAATTAATTATTAACGCTCTGTGTGTGTCGCTTGCCGTTGTTGTTGCTCTAATAAATATTAATAAATTCCATTTAAGATTTTCTTTTATTGAAAATGGCTATATATTGTATGGGAAGAACCCCTCCAGGGCTGACACAAATGGATTTTCAAGAGCAAATCAATTGTGATGGGAAGTTACGCAATTTAAAAGATGTGAACTTCACCTGCTTGGTGTGTAGGAAAATAAATAATATTCCATTGTTCTAGTTGCATGACTCATTTGCTATATCAATTTCCCTCAAAGTGGTTGATCTATAATACTATATCTGGTTGCCAACCACAAGACATTGGGCTCTTGTCAATTGCTTAGCTTTCGTCTCGATATTGATTGCAACTCTTGGCCAGATTCATTACCAAAGAATGAGGATGGAGGGACTGGCAAAAGATCGAAGCAACCTTTGAAAATGCCACAAAATTAAATCATTTATGAGCTTTAAAATTTAGGCAATTTATTTCGCTTCCCCACTTCTTTGGGTCCCTAAATTGTTTTGTGGTCAACAGCAATTTTGACCGGGGAAGATTTGGTTTTTACATTTTTTTTCGTGGGGTTTTTTCTTTTTTCCTGGCTGTAGTTATAGAAGAAATCCCAGCTTTTATGGCTTTTGCGGTTAAGCGCTTGCGGTTTTGCGAAAGGTTTGCGAAATGGGTGAGAGCCGGGGCTTAAATGATCTTTTATGGCTTAAGCGCAGTCTGCCAATTGATTCGGTGACTCGTCATTGTTAACGTTTTTAATTGGCCCACAAAATATGCTGCTCGTGTTGGCCCGGCCGCAGAGCCAAGAAAAAGGAAAAAATCACTCACTGTTTGACAGCGACACGTAGTCAATGTCTTCAGCATTGCAAAAATAAAAACTGAACCACAGGAACGTGCTTTGAATAAACACACACACCAAGTGGACTGGATGGACGCTGGCTGCATTCGGTAAATCTCAGTCTTTTCTCAGTTTCTCCCCCCGAATCTCCGCTCTATTCCCCCGAACTCTCCGGCTTTTTATCTCGTGTCCAAAATCGAATTTAAATCCAGTCAAAACATCAACCGGGCCATAACATGTCTGAATTCGGGCTTTGCGGCACTTTTGACCATGGCCTAAGCTGAAATTCTCCCAGGGCTATCTATCTCCTTCTGGTTCTTCTCCTTTCTCTTCGATTTAACCCGCCTTATGGTGCGAAAATGTGAATTGAATAAAATTGAATGAAATGGTTATTTAAATTTCGTGCAAATGGTTCAATAAAGATAAAACGGGAATTGTGAGCAAATTGAAGAAGATTGTGACTTTTCTATTGAGCTAGTGGCCAAATCAGTTCTAAGCTTTAAACATTTCTATGGTAAGAGTTTTGAATAAAAATTTGGTAGCTGTATCTTTAGATTTTTGGGCTCTGTGTTAATTTTTTAAAAATATAAAGAGAGTTTTATGTATATATATAGATCAATGCGATAAATACTTATCAAGCTTAAGTTCCTACCTTCTAAGTAACTATTTAAAATAAAAATTGTGGCACATGAATCTTTAAAAAAAAATTAATACACTTTTGTGCTTACTCGACTTTTATTCAGTTACATAAACCTCTGTCAGCTGAAATCCAGAAACCTTTTATAGCCACCGCCAGTGAAACAAAATCCCACCTAATGTGATCCAATCAAATGTCTGATCCCAATCCATAATTCGATTAATAAAGCCAGAAAAAAGCAGACAATTTCCTCACCCCACCGGCGACCATGACAAATCATCGACTGACAAACAGAAACGGCGATGAATAAATTGCAAATAAATAGGCGAAGGAGGAAAGCAGAGAAAAATTCAATAATTGTCAAACAGGCGAGGTAAACAAAGCCAGAATTTCGAACTTGGGCCAAGTTGAGCGGTTGGTTTCCTTTGAAATCGAACGAATTCAATGCCATTTCTCAGCCATGTGTGTGTATTTTTTGCCGATTTGTTTGTTTTGGCCGCTGGCCCACTACCAATCCGCCTCATCACCCCGCCATAGAGTTCGGTTCATTCAAGCAAAATTAATTAAACAATAAAATTTGATTAATGGCATTGTTGGGAGCGTGTGTGTTTTGGTCTCTGGAAAGCCTCAGTTTAACCTGTTTGCTGTTTACACATTCTATGGCTGTTGCTTTTGCCCCCAAAAATTGTACAATGAAGCGTAAGAGCAATGTGCACAGAGCCAAAAAATGTCGCCAGTAATTAGAGCAACGCAAATTTAGTGGAAACTTGTGGATAAAGTTCGGATGAGAACTACATAAAAATAATAGAAAACATAAAAGGAAATTAATTATATCCGCATTGGAAGTTGTTGTAGAAATATGGCTCTTGGTTTCTAAATACATAAATCTGAATTCTTTTTGCCACATGTTGTACAAGTTGTTAGATTTTGTGTTCCCAAGAACATTTTTCTGCTTGGCTTCTAGTCTTAATTCTCAGCTTTTCTGCTTTTTCTGCCCTTTTGGTTTCCCCAATTAACAGATGTTTCAGATGGTTAATTACGCCAAGGGAAATATGTTTGTTTTGTTGGCGGGGCTATTTCTGTATGCCTTCTCTCTCAACTCGCTGGTGATGAAAAATTTTCGCACATTTTGCGCATTTCAAAATTGTCATTCGGATGGTTTGGCGGCTGAGGAGGTGTGTTGAAATGCTGAAAGATGCAGCTTGGCCGCAGACATCTTGGCAGCAGCCAAACAAATGGGCAAAACATGTGCAAAACTTTGAAAACTCTGGCTGACGTCGTCACTTCATCAGGCAAAAAGCCAGGCGACCTCCAACCCCCATCGACCAGGAAGACTTCTAGAAATACTCCTCTCCCGTTTGGATGGAACGTGTTTGCAACATAAACATTCCGTCGTACACCTATTCCTCCCCTGCCCCTTCGAGCAATTTTAATTACGCCTAAAAGAGCCGCCGCCTCGAACGGTGGAAGAAAGCGAAGAAAGAGCGAAGAGCCAGCGCGAAGAAAGGAAAAATCTCCCATGCAACATTTTAGCCCACGTTTTGTGTAATTACACATAGTCAGTCAGTCGGTGGAAGGTGGGAGTCTTTCCCGGCCGCATGAAAAGGCAAAGCAGGCTAAATGTTGCACATATATATATATGTATATGTATATGCACCCGGCGGATACAGAATTAACAGTCAACGCCTTCACCCGGCTCATTATTCATCTGAATATGTTGCAAAACGAACGGTTTTCATACAACTTTTCTGCGGCAAATTATCCAAGGAGAGGCACATTTGTCTGGACCCGGATTATAAATGGGAGTACATTATAAATAGAGATAATTATGGTCGAACCGCTATTCCTTAGACCTAAGTTTATAGTTAAAGCTTGCTTATCAGATGTTGCCTACAGAATCTATAGGCTTGAAGGCTCTAAAAACCTAACAGAGCCACAAAATAATATCAAAGATAATAATCAAAGATAATATCAGAGATTTTCCCATTTACTAACTAATAACTTTTAAAATAAGCATTAACATTTAGAAACTTAGAACTAATATTCTGGAAAGAAAACTTTAACTTATAATATCAAAAAACTGTTAAATTGTTTTTTTTATTGAGTCACTGGGACTTATTTTATCAAAAGTGCTAATAGTATGGTGTTCTTCAGAATAATTAGCTTATCTTAAGGCCTTTCCGACTTTTTCAGAAAAAGCTCCCCATAGACCCAGACGGGTGGTCCCAATACCATGCATATTTCCAAATCCCAAAACCCAATTCCCAATTCAATGCAACTCTGTTAAATTAATTGAGTGCGAGGCAATGGGAGGCAAAGTGTTCCACAGGAAGTGAACCCAACATTCCTCCCAGAGGCCCAATATTTGTACAAATTTCTGCTTCGCTTTTTGTTTTTGTTTTATTATTTCAATTTTTTTGGGGTACTACATCTCTATTTCGATTTTGGGTTCGCGACGGGCGGTGTCGATTGAGTTATATGTGTTGAAACTGCGGTTCACATGGAGTCCGAGTGTTGTCCGATCCCAAAGTGAAGTGCATTGGTTATTTTTTGGTTTTTCGGCATTTGTTTGTTTCTATTTTCGGGGCTTATGGAGTGTAGGGAAAGAGCCATAAAAAATCCGAAACCAAAAAAATCCAGCGTTCTTTAAAAACAATTGAGATTTAATTGCATTCGCTGACCTGAAAAAAATTAAATAAACGCAAAGTTTGTACTACTTTTGTGCGTCCAGAGGGAAATACAGCTTTCCAAAGTGTTGGAGGAACCTTGCTGTGTTGACCCAATAAATTACACCTTCCCCGACTCTCATTAAAACGTATTCCCTGCCAGATGTTGCTGCTGGAATTTGAATAATATCCTAGGAGGAAAAAAATCATTTTCAATTTACGTGCGAATTAAGAAGAGAAACTTTGCTGCCGGTTAAAGACTATGGCCGAATCCACCCAGTGGGTGGTGGCTTGGCTATTGGGCGGTAAAAGTGGTGATATGGTGGTGGCTGCGACTCCTTGTTCATTTTGCCTCCTTTTGCTTGCTGTGCGCCTAATTAAAACTCATTACCATAAGCATAAAACTTGAGCAAGCAAATGTCCATCATCAAAACTGATGAACAAAAAATGGGAAGCAGAACAAAGCGTTTGCAAGGAGAAGCCACGGGAGGCACTCGACGAAAAAATGGGTAGATATATATCATAAGCTTTAGTATTTAAAAAAAACTTTAAGTGAACTAAGGAAATTTAACAATTTAATTACAAAACTTTTTACAAAACTGTATATTTGGTAATTTTCTATTAAAACTATTATATTGTTGATGTAACATCACTTAAAAAAATTGATTATATTGATCAGGTTTTTTTTTGGCATTATAGAAAGTAAAGTAGATAATGCAAAATTAAATTCAATGGTATACAACAAAATAATAATAAATATAATAAAACCAAAAAACTATATTTTAAACTATTTATTTAAAAAAGAATCCAAATCTATTTAGATATGACTATGATATTATAGTAAAACACCTAAACATCCTTAATCATTCTGATAACCTAAGTATAGAAATATTAAAAAAGGTATATTATAAACTTTATATAGTGTTATATATACATAGGTGTTCTTTTAAACAATGCCAAATCTTTTTAGATAAGACTAAATATTTTTGTATACCAGTCATAAGACTTACCTCCTTAGAATCCATCCATCAAAATTTCTTTAACTCCTATAACCCAAAAATAGATATATCAAAAACCAAAATTATAAACAATGTTTTAGTGATATTTTTTTTTTTTTGTGCAGAGAAAATAAATTACAGACAGGAAATTTAAGTTGAGTCCCGAAAGGGAGAAAAGCGGGAAGGAAAAGGCCCGCTGGACAGCAGCTCACAGGTTGTTTAACCTTTTCTTTGCCTAATGCAATTTCCTTGCCAGACGGCGACAATTTTTTTCGGCTTGCTTTATTTCCTTTTCCTGTCGTTTTATTTCAAAATAATTTTTTTTTTGTGTTTTTGGGGTGACTTTTGTGAACTATATCCCCCTACTCACTCTTTCAACCCCGCAGCATAGTGGAAAGTGAAAGCTACATGCGTGCAACGACCCTTTCACAGGCTCTGCTCTCTCTCTCTTCAGCTCTCTTTCTCTCTCTGTCTGGCTATTCATTCTCCCTTTTTCCACATTTCCATTACCATTTTTTTTTGTTGCTGCTGAAAACTTTTGCGTCCACGTGTGCAACAGTTTTGGAAATCGTGCTGCTGGGAAATTCTGGGCGCCTGGTTGAGTTGCCGGCTCGCATTTGTGTGCCTCGCAAAAAGGACGAAGCGATGAGTGAGAATCCTGCCGCTCCTGCCGCTCTTTCTCTCTCTCCTCTTTGTAGTGGCCATTGAAACTCGACTCAAAAGTTAAGTTTTCCCTGCATTTCCCGGCCATTGATAATGTTGTTGTTGGCTTTCAGATAAAGAAGGGGGTGGCATTTTGGGGGGGGTTTTAGTTTTTGGCGTCTGCCTTTGTCTGTTGTTGTTGCTCTTGGCTTTCCATTCTGCCGGTTTCGGCTTTTCACTCGCCCAACTGTTTCAAATGTGTGTTTTGTTTTGCGCTTTTCATCTCCAAGTGGAGCACAAAGAGTGGTTAGAAAGAGAGCGAGAGAGAGTGAGGTGGGGATGAAAGAAAGAGAGAGAGAGAGAAGGATGCACAGGATGTGGGTGGTGGGGGGTAAACTTTGAATGCACAAGTGTGGGAAAGCCTGGGAAATGGATGTGGCACATTTCCGGCCAGAATTGTGCAGCGGAAAATGCAACTGCAGTACAAATTTATTGATGTGATACATAACACCTTTTAAATGAGGGCAAAAAAAATGGGAAAATTACAGAAAAGTTGTAAGTAAATATAAAGAATATATTTTTAGTACTTTTAAATTGATTGACTTAAATAAAACTTTATAAAATAGTACATAAATACTAGGAATATATTTAATATACATTCGAAGCCCTGATTTCCCTGGATGAAAATAAAGCTGAATTTGTAAGGTATTCCAAAATATTAAAATTTACATTTTAGGAAATTTTGTTATTGATAAATAGAGTGTTCAAAAATGTGAGTATATTTAAAATTTAAGAAAGTAATATTTTAATTTATAAAAGAACACTTTAAATATTTTGAAAGTTACATATAACCAAGGGGTTGAAGTACTTTGTGTAAAGAATACCTATTAAAGTTATTTAAGTGGAAAACAGTGGTTTCCCTTCCTCCCTAACATTTTTAAATTGTTTATCAAATCTTGCCACAAAATCTCCCCTTCGCACCCATGGTAACCCACAGTTTCGGTTTCTTTGTTGTCACCCAACGAGGGTGCAGTTTTTGCCAGGCAGTGGGTTTTTACTTCGGTGTCAAGCATCCTGTTGAGCATCCCGGTTAGGGACAACTTTTCGCACTCTTAAAGAGTCCTCCTCGTTTTGCCCCAAGTGATGGGATTTAAGTTAACCTTGGCGAGATTTCTGCCTACTGGGTGTTCCTGGGCTCCCATTCTCCACTCACCCCGAACTTATCGCTGCTGGATATTCTGGATATTGACTGCGATACGCTCGCTAAACTTTCGCACCCTTTTAAGCGACGCCCTCGGGGGTTGACTCGTCTGTCTGGGGCAATTCCTGGGTTTGTTGATCGTTACAGTAAATCATTTGAAATGAAATTTCACTTCCACTTGGTGGGTCGTCTGCACAGAAAGAAATTTCTAACTAAATTCTAACTTTACATTTGAAAAAATAATATTTTCAGTAAACTAATTCCAAATTGAAGATGCATTTTTAAGTTATCTGAAAGATTCTAACACTTTTTCCTTGAGTATTATGGTCACTCATACTATAAGTTAATTAGGTAATTTATTTAGTATTTTTCCCGCAGTGTAAATTCAGAGTTTTCCTGCTCCGTTGCCACCCTCCTGGTAACTAAGTGGATTGCGCGTGGAAATGGAAAACATGTGACCAGCTCTCCCAGGGGGTGGGAGTGGTGTTGGTTACACCACCACCCACTTTTCTGGGTGGTTTTTCGTTTACTTGTTTTTTTTCCGATGTCGTCTTCCTACTTTTTGCCAAAGTTTTCTATTAGACAACGGGGTGATTTTCCACAGCGTCAGCTAGAATAAAAAGGGAAAATGCCATATCGGTAAGTTGAGGTCATTTATTATGCTCATGACACCTTCCATCCTTCGGCGTTCCGGCTTCCTTTTTTGGTGATTTTCCCCCCCTGGAAGTTGCCGCCTGGCAGCATTTGTTATCTGGGATCCCCCGCTGCTGCCTGATTTTCCCATTTCCCATTGTTGTCTGCCGGCAAAATTATGCAGCAATTCATAAAAATGGCTGGCAGAAGAATCATTGGCGTTACTTTAATGCCGATATGTTATTCTAACATAGATTTTAGATACGGTTTATCGATTAGATTAAGGGACCTTATAGGGGGTGACCAAATTCTTGGGGGTTTGTGTGTGGTTTTGGTTTATGGCTGTCATTTTGCGTGGCATTTTAATGGATTTCAAAAGGTTATAGGAAGTGTAGTAAATATTGTTTAAGGGTCTCTAGGGAAGAATAGGGATAAAGTTAATGGACTGATAAAGGACTGATTGATAAAAGCTATTAAGAATAATATGTTAACAAATAGAATGTATATCCTAAAATTAAAACATAATAATAAATCGGTAAACAAAAAAGGCAACTTTATTTATTGTCAATTTCACTTATCTCCTTAGTCTGACTATATTTTGGCCATCAAATCTTGAGCTCTTTTATCTGCCACAATTTCAATTAACTCAAATGGTCTTTAACCGAGAAATCCCGGCTAAACATTTGCCATGCCAGTCACATAGGACCGAAAACGACCCCCGCGACAGACAATTAAAAGGGGAAACCACAGACTGCGAGCCAATTTAGATAAGCCCCAGGATATAGGGAACCCCAGCAGACCGAAGGACTTGAAAGGGTCGGTATATACGCAGAGGAGTATATGTAGCCCGGTCTCTAGATGGTGCCACACTCAATTCATATCTTGTGCAACATAACAATTAGTAAAGACCATAAAACGGAGCAGTCGAGCACAGACAATAAAAGTTGGGGAAGTTGGGGAAATAATGGGGCAATGGAGACAGGCCAATGGAAGTAAACTCTGTTTACATTCGGCTGTCGAAAAATGTGCACTAAAGTATCTAAATTTATAAAAGAAATATACAAACCGTGCAGCACTCCATATACTACAAGGTATGTGTGCACAGCAGATGATGCATTTAACTGGGCAGCGGGAATTTATGAACGACCAAAAAATAGAAATGGAATATAAATACAAATTCCGATTTGGTTTTGGATTGGAAACCAGAAAACACAACTTCCAACTTGTTTGCTTTCAATTAGTGTTGAACTTTTGGATCGCCGATCTGGCATCTCTTTCTATCTCTCTGCCTGGGAATTGTCTAAATAAACATGGAGCAGCAGCGGCTATAAAAAAAGATCGCATAAAGTTGGGGGAAAATAGGTAGTCTCAGTCCACCGAAATGAACTCATCGTTGCAGTGAACTAATGCATATTTTCCTCTAATTTTCTCTCAAAAAATGTGTTAAATGTTTGCGTAAATAAAACAACCAGAGACTAGGAATTCTCTAGGCAACCACGCCCGTATCCGGCGAGTTTGGGCTGAGTTTGGTTTCAGGTTCTGCCTCTTCGGGTTACTTGCATTTACCAGTAGCTACGCTTCGTTTGTTTTTTTCCAACGAATCGCTGTTAGCTGGTCAGGCTTTGGTTTTCGGTATTTGGTATTTGGTTACCATGTCAAGTGGCAAGTTGCACTCGACTTCAGTGCGAGTTCCTGGAATGTTGATAAACCTTCATTCGAGGCTGGCTGCGATGCAACGTTATGCATCTGGAAGTGGGTCTAATGTTGGGGCAAACAAATGGCAGCCTGTAGAATGGTATACCTTGAAAATCGTTAAACTAGATTGGAGGTAACAGAAGCAGCAGAGATGTGAGAATAGTTCCCAAATAGTGTGAAGAAGACTTGGGGTAAACAAAAATATGTAAGGTATAATATAATAAGTTCAAAGATGTTGGTATAAATGATCTTCTATTTACATAAGGCTATCCATAAACCTCTACTCTATAAACCCTGACTAACTTGATAAATATTTTTCCCCTTTTCCAGAACGAGTCCTCCGATACTGCGAATCCCCTTCGGTGGGCACCTGCTGCACCTACAACATGGAGACCCGAATGGCGATGCAGTCCCGCCAGCAACTCGAAACGCACACCAAGGACCAGATCTCTCGGATGTCTGGAATCCTGGGCAGCAAGGCCACCAAGTTCAAAGGTAGGTCACCGATTGTTAATCCCATCAACGAGCCACTCGAAAATGCCACATAAGCCACCGATTAGGGATTTTTCGGGTGTCAAGTGGTTGTGACCTCACACAGAACCCAGATCTCTATAGATCCAATGATCTATAGCCAATGATGCGGGCCTCGAGTTACTGACAATGTCAAGTGGCCGGCGACAAGGCGGATGTGGCTGCATGTATTCTATTTTCCAGCGGATGCTGGCCAGAAATAAAATCGAACTCCAAACATTTTTAGTCGATGCCAGCGGATGTGCGCTCAATATCAATTAAATCTCGTTACATTTTTCACTAATTCGTTTTTCCGCCTGCAGATATCTTCACCGCCCTGCTGAAAGAGTCACGAACCCAGTTCAATAGTATGTTCATTCGCACATACGGCGTCATCTACGAGAGAAATTCGTATGTCTTCTCGGATCTCTTCAAGGAGTTGGAAACGTACTTCGCCAACGGTCGCGTGGATTTGCTGGAGGTCATGGACAAGTTCTTTAACACGCTGTACCAGAAAATGTTCACCGTGCTGAACACCCAGTATACCTTTGATGAAAAGTGAGTAGTCTGCGAAATCGAAACCTAAACCCAAACCCAAAGGGCTCCAAAGCGAGACCGATTTTAGAGGCCTCCTAACTGGAGGTTCGTAAAAACAAAACGTGTGAAACCGCAAAGTGTCTCGGTCTCTCGACTGACGACAACTAACTGACTTGACGGCCCGTCGAAACTTTGACACGGCGGTGTGCGATTTCAGTTGGCGATTCCCGATATGAGTATATCCTATGGAGGTTTTCTTTTTCTACGCTACCCGAGTCTGAAGTTGCTCTTGTTTTTGCCAGATTTTTCGATTGCGGTTGAAACGCTTAAAGCAAAGAGAAAATGAGGAAGTTGTGCAGAGGTTTTCAATGGGTGAATAGGAGATGCTCTAGAAGCATAACTCAAGTCTTCATATCTAATGATCTAAAAATATTCAATGGATACAAAATTATATTATTTTGTAAAAAATATATTTTATGTATATTTATGTGTTATGTTATTTTTAAGAGACTAAAAAAACAGATCTAGAAATTATGACAGTAGTTTACCCAATTTCCCCATAATTCCTGCATTTCTAGTTAGACAGATTGTCTCCCACATGGGTGATATTACTTTACTTCCCACTACCATTCTACCTACTGCGATTTATTCATCCCAACCAACCCATTCCATCCAATCCAATCCCAATCCCTATCCCTATCCCATAACCCAGCCATAACCAAAAACCGCACTTTATGCCAGTTCCTGTGTCAGCTGCTCGCATTTCCGCCAAAATGGTGAATAGGGGGAATATGAAGCGAAAATTGCGCCCACTTGGCTCATTGCCCTGGAACGGTCTTCTCTGGTCTTCTGTGTTTCTGGTCTCCGGTAACCGGCGACTTGGCCAAATGACTTTTTGGTCCCTGCCCGGCCACTCCCCCTTTTGGAAGGGCTCGTGTTACCCACGCGCTTTCCAATTGATGCCGCTGACTTTAACTCCAACTCCAACTCCGATTGCGACTTTTGGCCTGAGCTCAAGCGATTCGCTTTTATTGTCATCGTTTTAGTTTGTCGTACGTGCTTTGGCACGTCGCCCGTTTATTGCCATTGGACAGAAGGAGGGACGACTACGATGTCGCGTAATTGCCGGCACTTGCCTGCTACACTGCCCAAAAATATACCACCCAAAAATAAGAATAATGAATTTAGCCAACCTTAAAGTTATGCTTCAAAGTGGATTCAAGTTTCCTGAAAGAAACACTTCATCAAGCCCAAAAAGCTTGATATTCTCAAGTTTTCATTGTTCTTTTCTTTTAAGATCTAATTACTTAAACATTATTTTCGCTGTGTCTGCCCCCCTGTTATTTGTTTGTGGCTGTTGTTTGCTCTGTGCGGTTGGTCGGTCGCCTGAACTGTGATGGTCTTGCCCTCGGAATGGATCAGATGCCCCGGCAGAACATAGAGTTCCAACTGGACCTGAAGCTAGGGTTCTCCTGCCCATTTAATGAGGGGGTAGCTCAAGCAGTTAGTTTGTCTGGCAAACACTGGGGGTTCGTTTGAAAATGAGGGGACAACTATGGGAAGTCAACGGGTGTTTGGATACAACACTGATATGCGATATGTCCTAAACATGAAGAGTCGCATGTCATTACAAATTAAGGCAAGGAAGACACAGTCCTAGTTATAGGATGATAAATAGTGGAATAAACTTCATTAACAAGCATGTTATTAGTCTTTGATCGATCTATAAAAATAATGACTAATTTAAAAGTATTTACTAAAAGACAGCAAGACATCGAAGAATATATCTTTGAATTTCATATTACATTCGAGTAAAGATAATATGATATATATTATTAGTACCATATCTCATCACTGCATCATCATCTGCATTGTAGGATTTATTTATGGAAATATTTCTATAAAAAGTTGATTCAAGATAATTCGTTAAGTCTTTAATGAAGAAAAGAGATTTTTCCTTTTTTGGAATTTTAGTCATTACTTTAATCGACTATCTTAAGAGTCCAAACTCCACAAACTCCCCTCCCATCAGGGAGTTCCAGCTGCTTGTGCTGCCGCTTGACTGATCTGTCACCTCTGCGAATGCGACTTGCAGTAATTCCTAAATTGTTTAGGCCAAGTGGGAAAAGACGGGGACCAGAACCACCGTCTTCTTGACCATAATGGCGCAGGCAGTGACAGTGAGGGGCCAAAGGCAGCCGTACAAGTGCAATGACTGTCATGCTTGATGGCCAAACTGTAGGACTAGGCACACATACTTATTCTTATAGAGGTGCTGCAGGGGAAACAAAAACATCAACAACGCCAGCACATGGCAAGCAACTATTTTTATGATTTTTCCGCATAAAAATTTTAGTTGTGCGGCTGCGGAGAAGAATGCGATGTTGATGATGATGATGAAGTCGAGGGCGTAGGCGATGGCGATGGCGTTGAGCCATGCCATTTACAAGCGCAGATTTCCGCCTTCAGTAGCAGCATACCCAATGAAAATATTTTCCCCGAACATTCCGCTCTCATTTTCCAACCATTTCTTATTTTCCAGCTACATGCGATGCGTCAGCGAGCACATGAAGGAGCTGAAGCCATTCGGGGATGTCCCGGACAAGCTGTCCCTGCAAATCAAGCGATCCTTCGTGGCCACGCGCACCTACGGACAGGCCCTGACCACTGCCTCCGAGGTGGCCAAGAAGGTTCTGAATGTAAGTTAAGATCAAACGTAATTTATAAAAAATATTTTAAGGCTAAGGAATGACGATTACACTTATCTGCAATCTAAGTAAGGACTAGAAATTTTTTTTAAATTGATTACAACATGATTATACAATGATAACAGGAGTATACTTATAATATTATAACCCAAACACCAATTCTATTTGGACAGATGTGGATATTCCATTAGTATTCTTACTTATATTCTACCAACGCACCTTTTTAATAGAATTTCACGGTATTATATGATATGTTTTATTCGCTAATCCCTAGGTCCGACTGAATGCCGACTGCACTGGGGCCCTGACCAAGATGCAGCACTGCGGGGCCTGCAAGGGCTATACGGAGAAGCCCTGTACCAACTACTGCGTGAACGTCATCAAGGGATGCCTACACTACCAGCACGAGTTCGACACCGAGTGGGAGAACTTCGCCATGAACATGGACAAGCTGGCCGAGCGTCTGCTGGGATCCTTCAACATTGTGATGGTGGTGGAGCCACTCAACATCAAGATCTCCGAGGCCATCATGAACTTCCAGGTGAGATCCACAGCTACAGCGGGATAATTGGATATGCTGGGGTCATTATCATTAGCATTTGCATAAACCAATCGCAATTTGTAACTCGTTTGGGCCGAGCAGCTGCTGGTTAATTTTTATCTTCGGCGGGGTTTCGCAGTGGGACTCTAAGTTATGTTCGCATAAAACTGTCAGTGCGTCAGAGTGCTTTACGCATGGTTAGTTAATTCGCATACATTTCAAACGAGTCCCAAAGTAATTCTAGGGGAAAACCGGAAGAGATCATGGCGTTTAATATGTGATAGTAAACTTTAGAAGAAATTTAATGAGTTTTTGGCTAATGAGGAAGCAAATCTAATATTATAATGATTCATAAACCCCGATTCCAAAAATCATTATAAAATCCAAAATTGTACCATTAAGAATGAACTTTTTACGTTAGAAAAAATCTATGAAGCTATTGGCAAATGGGAAATCTCTATTATTATATTTTCAATAGAGTAGCAAAATTTTTTTTAAAATGATTCATTCTCTTTCAATTCCAGTTAAATCCCTAAATAAATGCCAAAATGTAACACCCATAAAAACTGATACTTCTCATGCATAAATTCCGTCTACAAAAACACAAATATTATGCCTGATATTTACACAGAAAGCAAAAGAATAATTTACACTCGGACAGCCATAACTTATTGAATTTTGATTACTGCAATATTTTAACCCTCTCTAGACCCGCTGTCTGTTTTGAACTATCCTCACCAACGCGTTCTTTGTTTTGTTTGCCATTTTTACGATTTATTTGCACAACATTTGGCCCGCATATGAATTTAATTTATATTTCCATTTAAAATTTATACATTTCTTTTTTCAACCTCTGATTCTTCTTATTCGCTGCCTTTGTTTGTATCTATATCTAATGCTGTTGTTGTTTGTGTTTCGGCATTTGGCCTTTTAATGTGTTTACTTTTGCCCATGTTTGTTGTTGGTCGACGGCCCCATAAAAGGCAAAAAATGCAAAATAAAATGCGAAATAGTATTCAATTTTAATTCTGATTAGTTTCTTGGTCGGTGTGTCAGGCGTTTGCCCAACCTCCAAGTAAGTTGAACCGACGAACGAACCGCTTTGATGATTACCATCTTCCAGTTGGGTCGACAGTTATGATGAACCGTACGGAACTCTGGAGCTCTAAAACTGTGGAACTCCTAACCAAAACTCCGTAATTATATGAACTGTAAACTGTCGAGAAGAGGGGCCATTGAGGGAAATAACACAGGAGATATAGGAGTGCTGATAAGGCCGATGAAGCGCAAGCTTCTGTAGAGAGTTGACTCTTTGGGAAGAGGTCTCTGATCGCTCGAGTGGCTCATAATGAGTAGCCGGATGAAATCAATTCTTATCTATGGAATGGGTCAATAAAAACTAACTATAAATAGCCATTAAGAGGCTACACTCAGTGGGGTGTGAATGGAATTGCTGTTAAGTATGGAAAATTATGTGATTTCCCTTGCGCAACTGGTTTCAAAAAGTCATTTCGATTCCAAGCTTTCTAATTTACCAGAAATTATAAATATCAAATATCAGTTGTTTATGTGTTGGCCTTTTCTATAAGGTCAATTTGGCTATAACATAGGCTTTAATTTATTTTATTACATTTTATAATTGGACTTCTTTGGTTTAAGAAAAAATGTGTGTAATCTGCATCTGTATCTAATACTATACTTCTTTCTCTGCAGGATTCTGGCCAGGACATCACCAACCGCGTGTTCCAAGGATGTGGCAGGCCCAAGCTGAAGAAAATGAAGCGATCCATTAGCCCCAAACTGCAAGGAGTCCAAGTCCTGAATGCAAAGAGCCCCGTGGAGGCGGATACTCTGGACATTGATGACACTCTGGATGAGGCCATCGTGCTGAGGGAACGCAGAGCTGCTGAACCAGGTTCCCAGGAGTCCTCGGGACAGCAGCAGTCCCAGGAGCAGAGCGTTGGAAAGGTTGGCAATGGAGGAGGAAGCGGTGGTGGAGGAGGAGGAGGAGGAGGCGGCGGCGGCGGCGGTGGTGGCAACAACAGGCGGCAGCAGCAACGACGCAAGCAACAGCAACAGCGACGCAAGCAGCAGAATAATCGGGACGACAACGATGACGATGACAATGAAAGTGGAGGCGGTGGACGGGAACCGGTTCTGGACAGGATCGTCAGGGACATTCGCCAGCGGGTCAAGGACTACAAGAAGTTCTGGTCCAATCTGCCGCACTCCGTTTGCAGCAACGAGGATATAGCCTCTAGTTCCGATGTGGACGGCATGTGCTGGAATGGTCACACCATCGACAGGTGGGAAGAGAAATGCTTATGGAGTTAATACATCTTTAATTAAACTACTTTTCTTCATAGATACATGCACTCGATAACCACAGAGCATGGCTCGAATCCAGAATTCAGTGGAAATCCGGCCAGCACCAAGCAGACCGCTCAGATGTCCGCGCAACTTAGCCACCTGAAGAATGCCATTGCTCATCTGCGAAATGCCTACACTGGTCAGGATGTAGAGTGGAGTGAGCAAGGTAAGGATCCAGTATAAAATAGAGAACCTTTCAAAGACCTATTCTGATTATAAATCCCTTGCTTTTTTAGAAGAACTGCCCTATGCAGGCAGTGGAGCTGGCTCAGGATCCGGATCCGAAGATGACGAGGACGACGACGAGGGCTCTGGCCTGGGACCCTTTGAGCCCAGCCACAAGCCAGAAGTGGAGCGTCCCTCGGTGGATGCGGACAACGACGATGACGAGGACACCGGTGGCCACCTGCCCACGCACACATCTCGACCGACGAGCGGAGTGGACGACAAGAATCCGCTTGTGCACACCACCCACTTCGACCAGGATCACAACGATCTGGATGAGGATCATCGGCAGGAGGAGGAGGAGGACGAGGACTTGGATGGCGGTCATGGCGGCTCGGGGGCCAATGACAATCGATCTTCGGATGCCCCCGAGAAGATGACGCTGCGTCGCGCTCTGGTTGTCTATCTGCTGCCGCTTTATATGGCGTGGTTCGGCGGCGTCTGCGCCGATTTGCTGTGATTACTCAACGTGCGAAAGGCAGCCAATGTGGAGCACGGCTGCATCCCCTACACCTCTCAGTCATTCATCCGTGAAGCAAAATGTTATTAGCAGAACTACATGCAACCCTTATATACGAAATGCGAGTCCAAAATTTTATAAAAACTTTTGATAGAAGCAATCAAAACGCAATCGAGAATATATATATACGGCCCCCCTTTTCGAATGGTACTCTCGTCAGGACTTTGCGAATTTGAATTAGATTTAAATCTCTGAACATCAAGCTTGTGAACCATGAGCTGAAACCCAGTTCGTTAAATCTGTAAATTCAGTTTTGTAAACTTTTGGCTATTGTGAAAAATCGAAAAATGCCTGATTTAACGTTAGGAGAACAAGAAATTCGAGGAGGAGAGAGAATACGTAACGAGCCCATTTTAGTTTAGTAAGCCCCCAAATGCCCCTGTTCCCCCACACTCTAAGTCTAAGTGCGAAATTGTAATTTGTAAGCCAGAGAGCGAAAGAACGAGCGAGTGAGTGCGTGAATGTCGAGGAGTGAGTGCTTTTATCGAGTGTGAGTGCGAGCGGAGTGCCTGTTCAATGTGATCGTTTAGCAAAAATTAACTATAAACACTTTAGCCCCTAGAGACCTAAGCGGAAAACACACCTACACCTACATATTTAATTTGTATTATATTTATGCATATGCGCATATGTAACAAGCAAATTGCCACACAGCACACGAATTCAATTAGCCCCAACATGAACAGCAATAACTAATTTGTAACTGTAGTCTAACTGATAAATCTAAACAGCTGAAGTCTAATTTACGTTATCATGGCCATAGAAAAGCGTCCGAGCCACGGCTTTTGTAATTTTGTATCTTTCGTAGACAGCCCTGACTTTTGCCAGCCATCAAGCGCATTTCAAACTAAACTGAGTAAACCTACATATTTATATTTATTTTTGATTTTTTATCGGTTTTTATATATTGTATTAAAACAAATGGAAAAAGAAAAAATACAAAAAAGTAACAAAGAAAGCGCGTTGCATTTTTTTTAGGGTTGAGCGTGATTCAATTGGGTTCAAACTTAAAAGATACGCGCCTTTAAATACGGTGTTGCCAACACTTAAGAAGTAAGTAAAGTGTGGTTACTTCCGTGTAAAATATGCTTATAGTTGAGTAAAATACACCACCGCTAGATGTCGCAATTTGACCTATGTAGGAATAGCATGTAAATTACATGTATAACTCACAGGAAGAGGAAAATTGTAGTAAAGCTGGTGGAAAGGACTGCCAACTTGTCAAGAATGCACTTCCGGTCCACCCTAGTATGAAGAAAAAGGACCCGCGATATTTTGATCGTTTAAACATTTATAGCTCCTTTTCCGACCACTCAGTTTTCTTTATTACGCAACATTTTCAATGCATTTCCCAGGACAACAGAATGCATTTTTCATAATATGAATAAATTAAACTTGTACACCATTCTCAATAGCTTTATGCCCTTAAATTGAATAACACTAAAAACATTTAAGTCATGCAGAGCAAGTCCTTACGAATTCTCTGGGTCTTCATCCTTTAATTCTTTAACATCATCGACATCTTTCTTGTCTCCGATATCATTTTCAACCTCCAAGTCCGAAAGTTCATGATCCTGGACGTCCAACGCATCCTGCAAAGTTTCAAAATCCTGATCGGTGTCTCCGCGATCTCCTTCGAAGTACGTCTGAAGAGGTAAGCTCAACTCTGCCAGCGAATTCTCCAGAGTAGTCAAGCGAGCCATAAGGGACTTGAGGCGATTATCGATCCCCTCAAGACTCTGGGGATCGCTCATGGTACATTCTTGATCCTTTGAAGTTTGCTTCTGCACGGCAGAACTCGTGGTGGGCGTCTCCGATGAGTTCAAAGAAGACATTATACAAATTTTCAGATTTTTTTTATAAGTTTTATCAGTTTCAATTTCGGAGACTGTTGATGATCGAATTATTTAATTCTGTTTATACGAAGCTCTGTGCGGCAATGACTCGGCCTTCTAGATATTCCTGTTTACCCATTGAACGACTTCAACAAATTTTATTGCATATTTTTCCAGTTATAAGTTAAATCAAAATCTGATAAGGGGACCACGGTCACTCCGTAGATTTTAAAAAAAGATATGTCTTAACCGAGGAAAATCATATTAAATCCGTGAAGCGAATAAAATTCAATATAAAGCCAGTTAGAGGAATTTTTTTGCTAGGTAAAAAATCGTTTGTTACGCTACTTTTATTAATATTTGCTATCAGTTCTTGACAATCTGGAATATATGACCTTAGATTTCGAATACAAATTTAATCGTATAATATAATAAAAAGATTTGTTTTCTCACTTTGTAGAGGTTTGATGGTACATATGCTTGAATTTTAATGTATTTTTAGGTATGTCGATATGTCATGTATGTTTAAGAGAATTTTTCTTCTGAAGAACACAGATGTGATGACCAATTTTGGCAATATTTTTTTCTATGTACCAAAATTATTCATCCATTCATACGACCGGCGTTTCGGAGAGCGTGGAAACTCCGACATCGAGACAACAACGAAATGGTCTCGAGATCTCAGGCGACGCTCCATCCGTCGGAATATCTGGCTCTCTGTATATCTTTGGGTGCGAGGGGAGCTTCTAGTGGCTTTTTTCAGTGAGCGCGCGAGCGGCGCACGGTAAACAACTGCTGCCAACGCAACGTGAAAACTGAACGGCTGAAAAGAAAATTTCGAAACGTTAACCTGGAGCCCCCCTGTGCACACGAAAATATATCTACGAGATGCGCGAATCTTGATCCATTGCTAAAAATTTGAATTTGAATAATTACGCAAGGCAAGGCGCACGCGAGTGCGGTCGTGAAATGAAATGAAAAGTGGGCGCAGCGAAAGTGGAAATTGACGTCAATTTTCCGGTGATCACTGTGCTGAGTAAACAATTATATCAAGTGAAAGACAAATAGATAAGGATATCAGCAATCTTTCCGTTCGCTATCGGTCATCCTCAGTTCCGCGTAAGTTTCATTAGCCAATACACATAAATTTCATAAATAAACATTCGAAATGAGATAAAACTTTTTGGTGCTTCATCGTTCCTCTGGCTAAGTCAACGTTTGACTTTTAAAGTTAACGTCTTCTCCCCAACGTTCATTTTTTTATTTGCCCCTTGTGTTTACAGCTGTTTGATGGAAACCAGTTTGCCAGCGACTACATAGCTAATGTTTCTAACGATTTTTGCTTTTTTGGGCCGCAACTAACCGCTGAGAGTGGAGTCTTCTAAGTGCAACAGAGACTGAAGGTTGCTGAAGCCCCAATATCTTGCCTCGTTACACGCGCAGTTACTAGACTCACTGAACAACAGTTGTCAGCTGTATGATCCATTAGAAATGACTAAAGATAAATATAATAGAAGTAATTGATAAAGTAAAGATTGGTATAATATTTAGCACCTGCCAAGAAGCAAAGAAAATATTCAAAAAGCCGTTTGTTCTGACATTTACTTTTTTAACTTAACCTTTTATTCGTTGCAACCAAATATTTCTTAAGGAAATATATTTATACTGATTTGATTTTTTGAGTACAACCTCATTCCTAGATTTAGTTTTAAACGTGTGCCATTTCAGACTTCAGGGGTGAGAAAGTATAACAGTTTATAGTAACCCAGTTTTCCTTTCAAAGTGGGTAAGCCAAAAGGTCAATAGGTGTAATATTGGATAGCTTAGATGTTGCTTTCTGTTTGCTTTAAATTATAAAGGTACCTTATTTAATTCGACTTTAAGCAATTGTGCATCAATATAAAAAAATAAAAAGGAATCGCACTTGCGACTGTATAACCACATAGCAGAGCAAGGTTTCGATCCTCGGACCTCTGGGTTATGGGCCCAGCACGCTTCCACTGCGCCACTCTGCTTGCTTGAAACACACTTGCCTTAGAGACGGGTAAGTACATATGCATATTTTTCGTCGAACACGCAATGCTGGATTCTAGTTTGCAACTTATCGGCCGCTCGCCCGCTTGCCGTATGGCGTAGTGGATAAGATATCAGACTACCAATCGAAAGAGCCCGGGTTCAAGTCCCGCGCTCGCCTTGTATTTAAATTTGTTTTGGATAAATGTTTAAACAGTTTTTTTTTATTGCATTAAATAATTTTTTTAGAATTTAAGGGTGCTGGACCATGTGACAGTCAGTCGACAAGATGCAAACTAAATTCTAGCATGGCGGGTTTCACGCAAAAAAGGTTATGGACTTACCCGTCTCTAGAGATCGGTGTTTTCAAGCAAGCAGAGTGGCGCAGTGGAAGCGTGCTGGGCCCATAACCCAGAGGTCCGAGGATCGAAACCTTGCTCTGCTATGTGGTTGTACAGTCGCGAGTGCGATTCTTTTTTTTAATAAAAGCTTTTTGAATTCCAGTTATATTTTAAATGCACTACAAAATGTTCTTGAAAAATATCCAGTTGCTGATAAGAACACTTCAACTTTAATTTTTTCATTATATAATTTATTTCAAAATATATAACCCCAGAGATAAATACCGCTTTACTTTGGGATATCTAACCTACTGCATTGTTTAACTTTATTCAGTTGTTTTAGTATAAAAGTACAAAATATGAGCTAAACTACTAAGGGATTCTCTACAACTAAGGCGAAGAAATGTCCACCGCTTTGAGCACTCTCTTTACTTAATCAGTAATCCTCGTCGCAGAAGCAGCCGTCCCGCGAGTTCTCCACAATCCAGTCCAGATATTTGGTGACCCGGGTGTAGACCCCAGGATAATTGGGTCTAGCACAACCATTACCCCAGGAAACGATTCCAATCTGTTCGAAGCGTTTGTCATCTGGTCGTAGGCGCACCAGCGGTCCACCCGAGTCGCCCTGACAACTGTCTCTCATACCCACTCCCGGATAACCCGAGCACATCATATTCTTGGTGATCATTTTCTGGGTGTAGTTCGTCTGGGCAACACATTCGTCGTTGTCGAGGACAGGAACCTCGACCTCTTGCAGCAGACACGACGGTTTTCCATCCTCCTTGAGGGTTCCCCAACCGGTGGCAATGGCCTTTGTGCCAACAAATAAATCCTGACGCTGCTCCACACGCGGAAGGCAGATCGGTCGGATAAAACTTGTGATCGGCACCCGGTCATTCAGACGGAGTAGGGCTATATCATTGTCGAAGTTCGAGAAGCTGAACTTCTGGCTAAAGGCGCGGAGCACAAAGCGGGTTTCCGGGCGCTCCTTATCGTTGCAACGGTCATGCTCGCCGAAGGTCACCTTGATCATGAACCACATGAAACCCTTGACGCAGTGCGCCGCCGTCAGCACGTAGCGATCGTTGATCAGGGTACCGCCACAGTAGAACCTGTTGAAGTAGCTCAGTCGAGCCATCCATGGGTACTCGCTGACGCCCGTCGTAGTGCCTCCCACGATCCTCGACTCGTCATTGCGCTCTCCGCATCTTAAAAAAATATAGGGGATATAAGGGTCAGTAAAATATATTTTAATAAAAATTATAATTTTAAAAAAATCACTCAAGGCAAAATAACTTAGTATCAAAGGCTAAATAAGAAGTTAATAAATGTTATACATTTTTAAGGTATACCCGCTAAGGATTAAATTCTTTGTTAAATGTGTGTTAAATATTACTGCTTACTTGTTTTAAATTATTTGGTTTTCATAAGAAACATATTTTTTTTTTGCTATCAAGAAATCTTGTTAAAGTACACAGTACCTAGTTATCTGTCATGATATTAAAAATGATCTAATTAAAAATAAAGTCTCAAACTTAAGAAATAACAGTAATTTTTTATTGACACTTAGAACTATCTCCACAAAGAGCTAACCTTTATATTAACTTTATACGAAATGGTTTGTTAAATTTTTTATTGTGATTGTAGTGTTCTATAAACAAATGGATAAGGAAATTCTTTAGGAAACACCAAACCGCCATGTCTTTATATAAAATCTGATAAATTAAGCAAAGTTCAATACTTGAAGTCACCTCATTAGCAAGCCTACATTGAACAACATTTCCGACGATTAGGCCTTTCACAAGGAAAAAGAAAAATGGATTGGGTCAAGGGTGATCGCCATCTCTGCAGATCGAAGTTCAGGGTTCAGCAACCCCGCCATAAAGAAAGTGTCAAAGTGCTTTATGGAGGGACATAAAATAAATGAGCGATTTTTGCAGATTTTATGGCCGCCATCTGCAGAGGCACGACTACAACGCGTTACATTAAACAGGTTTTTAATTACCACTGGACAACAACAGAACGCCGTATGCAGCCAAAATAAAAATCTTCCACCGGGTCGGAAAGGAAGCGTAACAAGTTATATCTCTTTTTTTATTTTTGTTTTGTATTTTATTTATTTTGGCCACACCACAATCAATCGATCCGGCCGCAACAAGTATTTGGGATTCAGATTTTGTGTGTGTGCTTAATCGTGTCATTGCCCCAAAATGGTGGTCGGCCTGGCCGAGAGGCGTCCCGAAACAAAGAAGCAAAATGTGCGACGGCGACCCACTTAGGAGACGGCCAAGACGGAAGGCTAAGACGGAAAAGACGGCCAAAAGGCGAAGAAAACGACGGCGGCATTCCCCTGCCTCCCGCACAGACATTAATATGACATGACGCATTGAATGTGCGCCTTATACAGTATCTGCCACACGCATCTCTATCTGTATCTGCTGGGTGTACAAACAACGCACACGTTCTTAAAAGCCAAACAGAGACTGTTATCAAATCGTATGCAAATCAGTTTCTTTTCTTTCAAATGCAAAAAAAAAAGTAAAAATTTTATATATAGAAATAAAACGGGTTTTAGGTCTTCATTAACAGATAGAAGAACGACTATCAATTCCAAGTAAACTTTATGGCTTTTAGAGATTCTAAAGAAACACAGATTTAGGGGAATTCAATTAAAAGCGAACTTTGAGTTACGAAAACTCTTTACTAGAGAGTAACTTATTTTTAGCCTCTGGAGATCCTTTCCAACTCCCTTTAGAATCCGTTTTCTTTTGTTGTCAATTTTAACGGCCGACTCTATAAATACCCTTGGGTGTTTCCTTATGCCAAAAGCCAAAGTTGAATTCCCAATTGGTAATGCAATTTGTTTAATGGCCACACAAGAATGCATTCCGAATGCAATTCTTCAGAGAGAACCTGGCTTTGAGGTCATGCCGGGAATTGGCTTTTCGAAACGGCTAACAAATGGGCAAAAGATTCTTTTGGGATAAAAGGTATGTGCTAAAAAAATGTTTAAGGCGATGCCCACTGCTGATTTAAAGGAATGCAGCCTATTAGTCTTTAAAATGGTTAAGGTTTATCTTGAGGAAGTTGGTTCTATTAATAAGTTAAAGGGTTTCTTTTCAATCGAAAGTTTAAAACAAAGTGTAAGAAACAAAATCCCCTTTGATTTAACTGATTGCCATATAGATATGCACAACGACCATATTTGTTGAGTCACTCTGATTCTTTATTTTCGGAAATAATATATTTACTTAAGCTTAATCATATAGATACATTCCTCTTTGGTCTTTACCAGATTTAAGGAAATTTAGAATTGAAAACAGAAAAATCAATCGTTTTTATTTTGGCTTTTGTCATCCATACATTCCCTTTTGGTCTTTTCCAGACTTAAGGGAATTTAGAGTTGAAAACAGAGGAATCAATCGTTTTTATTTTGGCTTTTGTCTAAAAGTTTCCTGTTCCTAACTCAAAAGGAATAGACACATCTTCTGTTGCGTGACCTCCTCGCAGGCACTAAAATCCACCTGTAACTTTAACTGTTTGTGCCATTTGGGTGCCGTGACAATGACAACGCCAGAGTTGTTTATCACTTCTCTTGGCCGTCTAACTGGAAGTTGTCATCATGGCCATGACAGCTTTTGTATCTCAGCGTGCGTGTTGCATCTTCGTAACTTAAAGCTCTCTATCTGTATCTGTATCTGTATCTGTTTGACTCGGGGGACCAACTCACCTGCAGGAACATGTCGGCGATGTTTGGTTCTGAGCTGCCGGCGAATTATTGCGATTGAAGGCACCGAACCAATTCTTGATCGGATTTTGCCGGAATACAGGTTTATTGGCATTGGCATTGGCATCCGAGGAGGAAGCGTTGACGGCTCCGATTTTCAGCTTCTTTGCCTGATGGTGGGCTGCACCCAAGGCTTGATATTTGCCCGGAATGGAGGATAAAGATGATGTTGCTGTTGATGTTGCTGGTGTTGCTGGTGTCGCTGGTGTTGCTGTTGCTGTTGTCGTAGTTGTTGCTGCTGTGAAAATCAGGCAGGAAGCGATGGCCAACAGGAGTGGCCAGTGACGTAAGTGGAGCATCATCGTCTTCATCTTCTGCCCGCTGGTTATGCAATTCAATGCATGTAAACTTAATGAGCCTTTTGGTCGTCGTAGCGGTCCCGACGATCTATGTATGCCGTTCCGTTATCGGAATATATTTCGATTCTCGTTCTGCTTGTTCTATCGCGGGGAATTTTTCGAAATCTCCTCCACCTCAGCTCGCACTCCACTTGTTAATTATGTAAATCAAACACGGTTTCTTTATGACTTATTGTTGTTGCACTAATTGAACCATTTCACATGACTGCAAACTGTCCACAAGTCGCGCCCTAATCCCAGCGAATTTCTCGATCTGTTTGTTTGCTTTTTGCTATACTGCTGCTATATAATGCTCGCTATAAGGTTAGTTCGTACCACCACCGCGCACGCGAAAGTCTGCAAGTCGACTGATACGAGGCGCTGGCGCAGAAGAGCGACTAAGCCATTTTACCAAGGCCCCCGAAACGGCGCAGTCGACGTCGAAGTTGGCGCCGGTGGGGCAAAGAAAGTTGCGCATGCGCAGCGCGGCGTGCGTTGGCAGCGACGCCGGCAGAGCAGAACGCAGAGACAGAGCTTACATTGGAAAAAATCGGATGATTTAGAGATAAAAAAAAGAAAATATACCATATATTATGATTTATAAATATACCTATTAATATTTTTGTTACTTTTGAAATATAACTTACACATCATATATTATTGACAGTTTCACATGACTTTTTGTATAATCAAAACATTATGGAAGTTAAGATTTTGAATTTAAAAAAACGCTGCATTTTTTAGAATATTTTAAAAATTTGAAGATAAATTTTTTAATTTAAAAAAAGTTTTTGAACTTTGTTAATTTACTTTAATTGAAAAAAAATGTCTTTAGGAGTAGATTATTTTTTTAATTTATAGAAAAAGTCGCCATGGACTCCACATTTTTTGGAGTAGAGCTACATATGTATATTAAATTTAAAGTCTTTTTCAATAACCCATTTTTGAACAGTGTAGAGAGTTGGCCAAGACAGAACGAAGAGAGCAGACGCATTTTTGTTGGCTAACTTGGGTTCTCAATATGCTAATGTGACAGTTTGCTTTGACTAAGTTTTTTTCCCCTGTTCTTTTTTTTTGGATGGAGTGTGTGCGTTGGGAGTTCTGGGTTCTTCCACTTTCCTGCTGTCGCCGACATCGTCTGTTTAACGTTTGTTTATTATGCTCGCAACGTCAATACACCGTGAAAATTTGAATCAATGGGGAAGAGATTTGGGTATTAAAGGCTATTAACCGGTTTAATTGCCCGAAAAACTTAACAATTCAATTTTGTCAGGTTCACATACCAAAAACATTTTCAAGATTCCTATGCTAAGGTTATTACTAAGAACTTATTTGCAGTGCAAGTCTAGCAAATATTTTCTAATGGCTCGCAAGCACTTACAAAGTGGAAGTAGTAACAAGGGTCCCCTCCCCACAGCCAACTCAAACATCCTTTAAGATCGGCAAATATGAGCTTAAAATATCAAGTGGGCGAGAGAGAGATTTAAATTATATATATATTTCTGATCGCAATAATATGCACATGAGGGCCCACACACACACAGACATTTTAGTTTTCCATCATTCGAACCCTTTCATCTTTTCCGACGCCATTTCACCAGCCCGGGGAAAGAGAGAGGGAAATCCAACTATATTTTCGCATTTTCATGTTCATTTTGCCGCTGCATGATTTAACAAAAAAATAAATAAAATCGGGTAATTTCATTTTTTGCACTTACTCAACGACTAAAGTGTAATTTAAATTACTTTAAATATGCTCCAACCGAACTCGGCTTCTACAGTTGACCCAATTAAGTTAAATGGAAATTCATTAAAAATGTCGCACATCAAATCATTTCATTGTGTGTTTTGGTAATGTATCGAGTGCATGCAGACATTCCTTTTGAAATATGAATCGTTTAATTGTCATTAAATCGATTAATGTCAGTGGACAGATGGCAAATGAATGTCATCGGCAAAATGGAAAATGTATTTTCAGCTAAGTGAAGTGGAAAAGAGGCATAAATGCTGGTTTCATAGTTGACTGGCACATAATTGATAACAAAATGCACTAATAACTTACTGAATGCTGATTTATAATGCACTTTAAGGATTTTTCGGTGTTAAGTAACCGTTGAACAGAAACTTGCCTTGAAATTCCTTAAAATACCTAACAAATTGTCTTGAATTCCAGCTTAACAATCCATTCAGACACTCCTTAAAACTTCCTGCCATGTTCTCATACCATTTCAATTGCGATTTCCCCGATTTCCACACACACTCACCAGACAATCGTTCACTTACAATTACCCTCTTATGCAAAACTCAACAATCCATGCCGAAAAAAATAAAAGTAATCTATCCATAAGATGGGCAAATGCAATGGGGTTCCTTATTAATTGAAAGCATGCAAATTTCGCCTCTTCTAACATTTCAAATTATGAATTGCTTTCTTTTCGGGCAGCAGACACTCGTAATTGTTAATTGGAGGGAAGCCAACTGAGACACCACGAGAGGGTTAGAAAGGTTAGAAACCCAGGGGACCAGAAAGCGATTCCCTGACATGCGAGCCAGAGTTTTGAATCCGTGACGACAATCATTGCATCATAGAGATTAGCAGGCATTATTGGGAGTAGCCAAGCAAGATGAGTGCCGCCGGCTGGCTGGATATGAATGCAGCCCTCGAGAACCTCAGATCTCCACCGGAGTCCCAGTCCCCCCAGAAACCCAGAAGAAAGCGGAGGAGCAGCTATGCCGGACGCAGTGCCTCCACGGCCGGAGTTCATGGACGTGGTAGCATTGGCACCATAAGCTCTGGAATCTTCAAGTCATTCCGAGAGCGATTCCTCAGCAGCTCTTCTGGGGAGTCTGCTAACTATCGGAAACTGAGGCAAAGGGATGCGGAATCGGGAAGAATAGGAGCAAATGCATCCACTTCCAGCGAGAGTTCTGGAGAGGATGAGGAGCCCAGCAGCAGCAGTAGTGTGGAGGATCTGTTCGCCAATGAGACGGAACGTCGCAAATGGCAGAGGAAAACTTCGGAACAGCGACGCAGGACAGCCAGAAAAAAGGTGAGTGGACCTTTTTATTTTTCAATGCATTTTAGAAACCGAAATTACTTTTTGGTATATAAGAAAGCATTTTTATTCAAAAGTGATGTTTTATTTTTGGATATAAATAATAGATAAAAATCTCTATTAGAATTGTGCAAACTGAATTGAGTTTCAATCTAAAATATGTATAATCATAGAATGTTATAATCGCGTTAGAATACTCCCAACTTATTATACCAATTGGTCTATTGATCTTCTTATATTATTTAACAAAACTAATACCTTATACTATAAAATCTTATACTATACCAAAAACAAATCTATTACCTTATACTATAAAAATCTAAAAACGTATTATCAATGTAACTTATTTGTTCCCCATTGTATGCATTGTCAAAAGTCTACTGAAATAATTTTATGGTAAAAACGGAAAAGGTTTTTCCCCGGACGCCTGGAATTTATTTAAAAACTTATGCGATAATTATAATATGTTTGTGTGCCTCTATGAGAAGGCTTGTATCGTTTCCAAAGTTCAGAAGTTGCCTATACCTACTCATTATTAAATAGCTTTAAAAGAAAGCTTACATTAACTGCTTTGCATTTTGATGTCGCTGTCAGCTGATTTCTGATATTCCGATCACGTCTTTAATACTACAGTTACGCGACTTTATCAAACTTTGATTCGTTTCCGAAATTGGTTCACTCTCGGCACGAACTGTCGCATGGAAAACTATAAACATTCCATTTTCGTTTTCGTTCACTGACGCGGCTCATTTGCATTAAATTTAATTTAATTTCATTAGTATATTGGATAATTGTTTTAATAGCTTGGGTGTGGTCAAGCTGTAATGGGATTGATAACTATTTAATGAGGTATACTTTTATAATGGGGTTACTGGACGCTACGCTCTGTTTGTGAGGTGTGTATTTGCATTTTCACTTTCGTTTTTCGCAGTAAAGTAATTTTTAAAAGAAAATAAAAGTATTTTTTAGGGAAATTTGTATTCTATCAGCTTCTTTAAATTTCACATAATATTTGCTTTACACAAAGAACGTATTTTACAAGCTAAATTTTATTTAGTATACCCATATTATTATTATTACTTACTTAATAAATTTTTTCTTAGAATTATCACATAAGTATAAGTATTCTGAAACACACATTAAGAAATCGTTTTACAAGTATGAAAAATATTTATAATGATACATTCTGTATGATTCATTTTATGTTATCATATTCAAACCCGTTCCACTGTGCATTTTTTTTCCCTCGAACAGCTGATGTGAAAGCTTTCACTCCGCTTTGTTTACAAACAACCGGCTAAAAGCTGCCAAACTCTCTCTTACTCCCAATCTGTTTTTCCATTTTCCACTCTTTACTCCCGTGAGTGATTTTATAGCCGGGCTTTTCACTAAGCTCAAATCTCAGCTTCTAGTTTTAGTCTTGCGAAAATTTCGGCTTAACGTTTTTGTTCAGCGTCCTCCTAGGATTTTCTTCTTATATTTTTTTCTGACCATTTCGTGGTCCAGTGGATTTTAAAGCCGCGGCCGCTTAAAGTTGCGCGCCTTTTTGGCTTATCTTCTGTGTGTTTGTTTGTTTGTTGTCATTGCTTAGCCGCACCGTGTGCCGTGTGTGTGCGAGAGAGAGAGAGAGAGGGGAGATGTTGCGATGTTAGTTTTATTTTTATGCTGCTCCTAACTCGCTTGACTGCACATCCTGTTCATCCCGTTTTCCCATTTTACCATTTTCCCATTTTGGCTTCGTGGCCATGTTCTTTTTCCGCAGCGAATTATTCAGCTAGGCGTATTTATTTTAAAGTTACACAGAGAAAATTCTAAACCTAAATTCAAATCCCTTAATAATTCGGAACATTCACATTTACTTAAAATATAATATTTATTACAAATTTAGTTAGGCTCTTCAATTAATCTTTAAAAATATTTACGAATAAGTAATATTTATATATTTTTTATTGAACAAATCTTGAAAGACAAATAAATTTAACAACATTTTTAATATTCCATCATGGTAATATCTATTCTTCTAAGTGCATTGCCAAGCATTTTTCAGCTATGCTCGCCGAAATGAAACGGCCAAAAAAATATATAAATAAATGGCCAAAAATTGTGCGCCAGTATGTCGCCCGAAGAAAAAAAGAAGCGAATGCAATCTGTAGACCCAGATCTATGACGGGAACTTGGCCCCAACTTTCTCCTTTCTCCGGCGGCTGGCCAACGCTTGCATAACTCAAACCAACTCCCCATTTTCCCGCCAGGTGGACCCCAGGCCCACATCCGCACATGTGGCCCAATGATTTATGCACGCTACTTAATGCCTTCTTAATTACATTTTATGTTACAACCGAAAAATAATAATATCTTGCTGAAAAACAGCAGACAAGATGGGAGAAGTAGGGGCCGCTCACAAATCACATTCCTTTGGGGGGTGGTTAGGGGAGAAATGGGTGAAATGGGCGGAAGGACACGTCCCAGCTGCCAACACAATGCGGAAAACGCTTTCACTTTTACCCTTGGTGCAGCTGGTGTCCCTCTTTTCCTATTTTCGCCGCCTTTTCCCATGCCCCCCAAACCATATGCGACTGAAACAAAAATCTATTTGGCAATGGCCTTGGGCTTAGGGCTATAAAGGGGGTGCTTCGGGAGGGTTTTCGAGTTTTTTTTTGGGGACAGACGTTTTTGTGTATTCAGTCAACACAAATTTGCGTGGCCTTTTTTGGTAAGAGGCTCGGGTTTTTTTGTATCCCCCATCTGCAGTTCATTGAAATGTGTGCGACAAGCGAAATACAATTACACCATGGATTCATGTTCATTGTCTGGATGCGTGACGTCAGCCGGGGGTTAGGGGTTCGGGGTTCGTATATCCTATCCCGGGGTGCATTCCGATGCGAACCAATACCCTCTCTGTGTTGACAGTGATAGTTGGATTGCAATGCGAGCCCAAGGTGAAAGTTCAGTTACGTGATGTTTGCCCTGCTTTCGGAGGGAACAGATTCCAGTGGCTTTTTGTTTCGCAGACAAATAAAAGTGGCCCTATCAGATGGGATTTAAATGAGGATTTACTTTAACATTTCAGCGAAGGGTGGGGGAAATGGTGAAAATATATTTGTAAAAAAAAGGGATTTACTTTCGGAGGAAAAGGCATCGTTGTTTGGTAAAATAATTCAAAGAGATTCTGCGGAAATAAAATATTTACTAAAAGGGGGACATTTATTATTTTCCTTTAAGAACAGTCACAACTTTTTATTAATTTAATATACATTTTCCAGTATCTTGATTTATTATTTTTCCTATTTATACTTTTCCAAGAATCTTTCAAGGGTTTTCAGTAAAATACCTATACATTATTTGTATTACATTTATATGTTTCCAAGAATTTTCCTTCGCAAGAAATATAAAATAATTCAAGGAGTTTTCAGAAAGAGGTAAAAAAATATTTAATGCTAAATATTAACAACATGTTTTATTGGATGTGTTTTAAGAAATCTGTTTATATTGTACAAAAGAAAAGCCAACATATGTTTTAACCATTACATTCAACTTTATGGCTTTAACGCCCCACCTGTTCCAACTGTATTTAAATAGTGATCTGAATAAATTGTGTGTCCTTTTTTTGGCGACTTCTTTCCACCCTGTAATTCCCGTGAGCGAACTGGATTTTAAGCTGGGTTAGTGCCACGTTTATCCAAGCTGCAAATGACAAAGCCATGGTCCGTGGACCGTGGTCGCTTTAAGCCCGGCCAGAACTGTCAAGTGGTTGCCATTGAACCAGAACAGAAGAAGCGGAATCCCTTTAGAACGAGGACACTTTCGCCGACAGCTCGTGTTACACAAATTAAACACGTAGTCGGAACTCCTCCTGTTCCGCAGGCGAAAATCCTTTTTGTCGAATGCCAAACTGAAACCGGGTACCCCGCTGCGGTCGTGGCCATTGTAACAGAGCCAGAGATGTTGGCCAGAATCGTGTTGTTAACTCGGCCACGTTTTCATGTCGACCTCCCTCCGATTTTGCCTGAAAGTCAAATTAGCGTTTCCCTTTCGCCACTCGACGAGGGGCGCGTGAGAAATGCAAATTCCTCTTCTGTTTCGCTGTTCATAATTTGTACTGGCCCTGACCAGAATGGGAAGGTCAAGCCCGGGAACAATAATTACACAATTTATAATTCACAAAACAATTGTTTTTGACAAGTGAAATATTTTTGTTCGAGCACAGTTGGCTCTCCGGCACAAAAGTTTGCCACTAAATGGGCCGCCCAAGTTTTTAATTGAAATGCCTAAAGTGGGGTCCCATAGTTTTCCAACCAGTTGAAAATGAAATGTCGCCATCGGCGGGAAACTGCTCTTGAATAGGGTAACTGGGGACCCTTCAACCCTTCATGGAGAAGAATAGCTCTAGAATTTTCCATGTTGCCAGGAAATTTAAAAACTCGTTGCTAAGGTAACTAAATAAACAGTCTCGAAGGTTACTCTGCACTTGGAAAATAAATTATTTATATGCACTGAAATTTCTTGAGTGGTACTACCTTCATGCTGAGAAACTTCCTTTTTCTACGAGTGTAGTAAGCCAAAAAAAATCAACATAGTAACCTGGGAAATCGCTGTCAAGCACACGTAACAAACGAAGTGTTAGATTTTCCTCATTCGGTCGAAACCAACTGAGCAGTGAACAACCTCAACTAAAGTTAAAAATTTTCTCAATTTATATAACGTGTAAAAAAGAGTCGTGATAAAAAATTCAGTGCCTTCAACCCGCCTTGTAAAAATGTCGATCTTCGAGCATCCCGACCAGCTGAAAATGCTGCAGGATCTACTGAATCCCAACCAGAGGAGAGGTGGCATCGATTACAGCAGTGATGAAGATGAGGAGGAGTCCATGGTGGTCCACAAACTGAGTGCGTATATAAGAAAATATGGTTTTATGTAAATTTTAGGGAACCCGGTATTCGTAAATTGCTCGGGACTTTTTAGAAATGTTATAACCATCAGATATATTATTTTACCCGTCTTTCGCACATTATAATTCTGTATGTCAAGTAAAAGCATCAGTCTTACTATTCAGTATTAATAATAGGGTACTGTATCCATTTCCTAATTTATGTAGATCCCGGAGGAATTGGTCGTTCTAGTGAACCCGATTCTACCGGCAAGACCAAGAAAAAGAAAAAGCCCAATCCTCTGGCCACTCCTTTGGTGGAGGAGGAGAAAAAGCAGCCTGAGAGTCTGGAACAATGGCAGGAGCAGCAGGAGCGTGAGGACAACGATATACTAGAAACCAGGAAAAGTCCTGAGTATACAATGACCTATCGTCAGGCAGTGGGCACTGAGGATGTCTTCCTGCAGGTCTAATAATAGTTACATAAAATACCTAGAAACATAACTAAACCTATGTCTTTCCTAGATGGGCAACCGCACTGGATCCTCGGCCAGCTGTGAAGACTTGATCCTGGAGATTTCTCTGCCGGATGAGGAAATGTCTGCGGACAAGATGTCGCTCAGCTTACAGGAAACGGAAATAGATCTGGCGACCTGCTTGTACCGCCTGCGCTTACCGCTTCCCCATCCCGTGAATGTGGATCGTTGTCAGGCGAAATACGACAGCGAGCTGAAGAAACTGAGGCTCACTTTGCGCCTGAAACGGGAACTAGACTACGTTAACTTTTAAAAACTAAAAAAAATAATTTTTTACACACTACTCATTACACAATTGTACACTAAAGTTAATTTCTGAGGTTCTTACACTAGTACCAAAATTCATGTGAACTTTTTTTAAACCTCATTACACAATTGTTCACTAAAGTGAAACCTGTGCTTCTACAACGACTAACAAAATTTATGTGTATAGGAAATTTGGAATTTTTCTACACCTTGCTCATTACACAGTTTTACACTAAACCTGATTTTCCGACGTGCTCCTTTCATGTGTTAGGAACTGAACTTAACTGAACTCAAAATAATGTATGTCCAAATTTATTGTGTGATATATAAAATGTCTTTTATTTTATGATATTGGGAGCTTTTAGAAATTGGGATAAAAGAATTGTTTGAACAAAATATAAGATACCTTTAAATGGTATCCCTAATTTTACCTAATAATACACAGTAAAAATCAATTAATTCACTGACCCCGACCTTATAAGCTTAAAATGGCAAATATTTTGACGCTAGAGCATTACCCGAATTTACCCGCAATTCCAATTCAATTGTCGGCACTCCGGCTTGTTTTGCTACCAAATTGCGCATACGCCGCATGGGCCTTGCTGCCGGGTCAATCGCAAATTACGCTCAAACGAAGCATGAAGTATTCCTTGGGCGCTGGGGCAGCCTTTATTATGATGCTGTCAAAAATCACTTTGGCTAAATATTTGTCAAGCCCAGACACACAAAAGTCAGAAAAAAACGCAGGGAAACCGAAAGGAAAAGTTGAAAATCGTGATTTTTTTTCATACAGACTTGTTCGACCTAATAGGCCGTGAGTTCGTGGGGTCAGGGAGTTTGGTTGTAGGCTTCGGGCCACACAATTACTTCCTGCTGGGTCTGCGGTTGCGTTTTGCCTCATTTACCCTGACTGACACTGGCACATTTCAATTTGTGCGCTCCGGGCAAGCTGGGCCCCGATTTTCACCAACACGGTCACCGGCACAGACATGATAAAGTGTCATCCTGCTCACCAAAAAAAATAATGGAATGTATATATAAGTTAAAGTTCACACGGGCACACAAAGAGCTCAGAAAAAAAAAGTAAGATAAAAACTCACAAGTTTTGGGCAGCTGGAAGTGCGTGCCTCGCCTGGCGAAAACTATGTAGTTTCGAATCAGGGGATTCGGGGGTTCCGGAGGAACTGCAGACCCTTTGCTTCCTTCTTATTTTCTTAATGAAAGTTTTCCACAGGACTATGATGATAAATCATCTGTCAAGGACTCGCCCGTCGTCGGAAAACTTTCAATTTAATTTAAATGCCTTTCGTGGGCGGCGGTGTGGAAATGGAAAGTGAATTACAGCAAATTAGGGAGAGCAAGAGGGCTCTCAAAGAACAAATTATTATAATACCAAGGTTTAGCCTGTGTTAAATGATGACAAAGAAATGGTTTAAAGAAAAAGATTGTAGATACTGAAAATTCTCCTAAGCAAGCGAACATCAAACCCTTTCAGGAGAACCGATTTCTCGCCCAAGAACAGGAGAATGGAAAACGTTTCACGTCAAGAAGATGGCTAGGTAAACAATCTGAAATTGTATCAGCATTTCCTGAATACTCCTTTTCGGCTCTTTTTTCTATTCAATGACGTTCAACAGGGAAAACAAACAAGTCCGCAAAAAAATTACCATGTGTTGATGTTAGACTCTGCAAACAAACACAAGGAAAACTTGGCCGCTCGCTCTCGAAAAAATAGGAAAACTACGCAAAAACCAACAGAAAAAGGCTGACAAAAAACCCACAGTTTTTCAGCTCATTTACACAAACGCACGTTTCTGCATCATCATCACGGTGATCATCCAGTCTAGAACCACGCCCTTTTTATCAGCTTTTGGGAAAGTTTTTCAACAACACAAATACCACACAAATGGGAACACCAAATTCAAATGCAAATTGGGCGCATTTTCCCCATGTGCAATTGGGTTTTGGTACATTTTTTTTTGGCTACCTCGGGGCGGGAAAATTGCCAACTTTTTAATATGTGAAAAATACTGTTTGCGAAATACTTTAAGCACCAAGCATCATTCATCATTGAACTGTGGCTTGTCCTTGGCTTGGGCAATAAATAATTGTAGCACTTGGCCACACTTGAAAAATGCAATAAGCCAAAGGACACGCTTCCTTTTTGCGGTAATCAGCTTTTCCACTGAGGCTTGGCAAGTGGTTAACTGGAACAAGTGGTTTGGGCCAAGGTTAAAACAATAAGCTGCTGATGGAAACTTAAAGCCAAAAATATTCCTCTGCAATATACGCAAAAAGGGGGAAATCCCCTTGATTTCAGCCCCTTTCCACTCACCCGGTAATTGCCATCTGATTAAAGTTAACTCGGCTTACAGCTTAAAGCTTTTCCGGCAACAAGTCACCCTGCTGAAAACTGAATCTTCCCTGGATTCTGTGTGTGAATGTCCATTTTGGTCACTGGAATATTTTCTCTTGTTTTTATTTCGTATTTTTTTTACTCCTGGGCTTCCGTTCTGCATAAATCTGCAGGTTTTATTTTTAATTACCAGTAAAACCATTTCCATGTCGACACAGTTAAAAGTTAAAGCCCGAATAAATTTCAATAAAAATGAAATGATATATAAGAAAATATTTTTGGGGAGAAGGGCTTTTAAGTTGCAATGGGTCCTTGTGAATGCTAATTGGAAACAGTTTAAGAAAATGTATTCGAACCTCTGGAAAGTGAAAATAAATAACATTTTGTTTGCTTTTCCTTTAAATCGTTAATTAAATTGTTGTAGTTGTATATAAATTAATCTTTAAAATATTTGTTGTTTCTTGCAATAAAATTCCGTTCATTCCCTTCATCACCCATGACTTGAAAATTATTTGTTGATCATCATTATTTTCGCACTCAGTTTGCCTCAACTGCCACAACTTAACAATTTTCGCACAAAACACTTTTCACAGCTCATTAAGGCCAACAAATTAAACGGGATGGCAGGGAAAACAGAAAGTATGAAGTTGCTGCGTTTAAGGAAAAAGCCAAGCACAAAAATATCACACATACGCCATGTGGTGCACTGCGTTCTGGAATCTTTGGTAATAGTTGTTGGGCAAGGCAAGAAGATGCCTTGTTGCTACAGGGCGAAATAACAAAATCATTGTGGAATTTAATTAAGTTGCCTGGCTCGCAGCCGCAGTTGGTGTGAATAGAACAGAACGAGCCCATTAACACATTTTTCAAGTTTAATTCAACGTAATAACAAATTTTGCAAGGCAAAAATGGCGTTGGGTTGAGGGTTTTGGAGGGAAAGGAAATGCTGTGGCACTCAAGCAGCCATATAAATTACAGACAGACATGAGCGGCATACGAGGACTCGCTGGATGCGAAAGTGTTGCCATTAGGTCGCACACGTGTGCCCCAGCAGAAGAGCGGAGAAAGACTGGGGGAGAAAGCCCGGAGAAAGTCAGACAAGTCAGTGCCAAGTGCCAGCAGCAGCTGATGGCCCTCCAAGCACATTTCTTCAAGTGGCTTCTATTTCTCAGGCCGCCACCCCCCTAATTAAGACAAATGTAAGGACTACAATAACAAAAAACTCCCGAAAAGCCAAAAAGAATAGCGAACACATCTGCACAGGGAAGAAAGTATATTAATTATAGATCCATTACTTATAAAATAATATTAATCTTACATAAAAGCATCAGAGTAGGACAATTTAGATTTTTATATAAATATTTTTCATATAATATAACTATTATACTTAAATTTTTAATATTATATCATTTTACAGATCGAAAACGGTTAGGAAAATATTAGTAATTTTCAAGCGAACTCAACTAATTCATAGGAAAAGGAAAAATAATTTTTTCAGTTCATTTTGGCAATTTGTTTAGGTATTATTCCAACATTCCTTATTAAGCTTAGTGATTTTTTATGAAATACATTTTTTATATAGTTCCAATATATTATTATAAATCGTCAATTTTAATGATCATCCAAGATCATCCAAAGAAACACCCACTTTTTGTATAATACCAATATATTATTTTGAATATTTATTATAATATTATAGAAAAAGTATTGCGATGATGGCCAATTGTCGAGATTTTTTTCTCCGTGCACTTGTCAGGCCCTCTTCCGAAAGTTGATAAAAAGACATTTTCACTTTGGTTCTTTTTGCGACCTGCATGTTGACACACGGCATTTATGTTTGCCCCGACATTGTCACGTGTCTCATGTGGCGCGTCCCGCGGCAGCAACAACACACAGAAGTGAAACAGCAGATTCAGAGCGGCAAAAACAAAAGAAAGGCGAATGGGAAAGGGAAAGGAAAAGCCAGCAGCAAATGTCAATGTCTCGCCAAAGTGAATGGCTTTCACCTCCCGAGGAGCTGGGCGTGACCTTTTCACATTAATCTCCAGCATGATGGCATTTTAATGCAGGAAACTCAACTATAACTATATGGTTATTTATTGTGATGGCTCTGACAGATGTTGCGCCTGATATGGGATATGGGATATGGGTTGTGAAGCTACAAAACAGGAACATAACGAACTGGGAAATGGTCTCAGAACATTCAATTATATCATCAATTAGTTGGGTGTGCAACATGTTGCCAAGTGATTTGGACAGCAGATTAGGTAACAGCATGAGTTCGCTTGGCATAAGAAATGAGTGCGGAATTAAAGAGGGTTATTCCCTAATTAAGATGGATCGCAAGACGTTTTATTAAGTACGGTACATTTATATTGCAAGTGGGTTATATAAATTAGGAAAAGCAAATAAAACAAATTTGAAAACGTTTGAAATTTACAGAAATTTAAAAAATATTGGTAAATTTGCTCAAATACTCATTAATAACGAGTCATTATAATGAATATATGTTATATCTTTTTCTAATAAATCGATTTCTAACCACATTTTTATAGGTTAAAAAATGTTTTTTCAAAATATGAATTATTATAATTTAATATTTAGGCTTAACCATATCATCGTTTTGTAAAAACCTTGTATTTTAATCAAATTGGTTTAAAAAACACAAAAGACTTCACATAAAACCGACGTCTATTCATCATCATTCATTTTTTATGCCTATCTTCAGTAACAATTTCTAAAGAAGCTCATCTTCTTGTGATTATCCCCATCTATATGCCCCAAACTCAATTTATCCCCAACTAAACTCTGCCCATAGATACAAAGCAATAAACAGGGCCAAGCTGAAAACTGTAGCCTACTTAGCTGAGCAACGAGTTTTCAATAGAAAAGCCACAAAGTGAAAGACGTTGCAAAAGTCAAAGCCCTGCCACAAGGCAAATGCCAAATGGCATTATCAATAGTGGATTCAGCGAATCCCAGAAGATATAGAAAGTCGAGCGTGTGTGAATCTGACTGGGTGCAGTGAAGAACATGCATTCAGAGCTATAGATACACTGGTATTTGGTATTTGAGTGTATGTATAGAGCGACATGCCATTTATTCCATTGAACAAAAACTCATTTGTAAGTGTTTTTATGCGTTACGGAATTTATTATAAAGGAGGAGCAGTTCCTCGGCAGATTTATTGCTTTATTACGATGTGGCAGAGCGATGGGTATCAAGATGAGAATCCAGTTTGGCGACAAAGGCCAGAGGAAAATAAAGAAATGGCTGGCAAATATTTAGCACATGGAGGCGAAAAACGCGTTGAAAGAATGGGGAGGGGGTTTGCTGAAAAAGGAAAATGGCGAGAGAATGAATGCTGCATTTCCGTCTTTTTCGGCTTTTGTCTCCATTTTCTGCGTAGGGATTTTCCTTGAAGAGTGGCGATGGGTCGTGGGTGGCCCGGCGGAATTGGGGTGGACCTTGAGGGCGTTCCGCATCGTCGACATCGTCATCAACATCATTCTCATTGCAGTCGTTAAGTTATAGACTTTGATTTCGTTCGCTTCATTCAGCTGTGGGGCAACTTTTATCCTTGCCACCCAGAGTGTGCGCTCTTTGGCAGAGTCGTTTCCGAGATTTATTTGCCTTGAGTCCCGGCAACTCTCGACGCTCGACGCTCGACATCCATATCCTTTGCTCACTCTTAACTGGCTTTAATTGATTTCTGATTTTATGACCCTGCTGGACACATTTCACACTCGATTACATGCCAAGTGGGCTATGATTCCTTGAGCGGCTTTGCATTTTCTTAAGTCTTCAATTTTGAGGATAATCAAGACGTTAATTCCACAAACTGTTTATAACTAAAGATGTTAATCATGTGTAAGCCAATGAACAAAATATTGCCGCAACAAGAAACACTGGTTGTGAAATTACCTTTAATCAATATTTTTAGGTGTCTAAAAGTATGCAACTATATATTTTAATCTCAAAAACACAATTCACTTAGAAAGTCAGCTGTACTTTATTCACTGCATACTTTTAGACACCTAAAATTATCTTTAGAAGTGATTTCAAGACGCTAGTAAATTGTGCGGCACCCCCTGTTACAATTACTTACCCTTTTTTATTTTTTAGTTGGCTATTTATAGCCTTGAGTTTGTTGTCAGACGGTTTTTCCTGCACATTCTCCGATCAAAGTGTTCCTCAATCAGTTGTATTTCAAAGCTAGTAAAAGCAAGTAAAATATCCTAATATTTCGCTTCTCAAAATGTCGGACGAAGAACCAGAAGAATTCAAAGAGCTTGAAAGCTGTGATTTTGAACAAAACAACAGTGCCGATGATAATACAGCCGTGGTGCCTCTGGATACCTCGGAGGATGCCCAATTCTCCGAGCAGATGTTTTCCAACATCCAGGAGCGACTGACCCGCATCATGAAACGCGTTAGTTTGGCCAATTCCGCCATGGCCCAGATGAAGAGGAAGCTCAAGGCCCGGATTCCAGCACCGGCAGTGGTCGAAAATGCCGACAAGTTGGCCGGAGGCGATAACCCACTAAGATTTGATAGCATCGAACCAGGCCAGGAAGGCGTAAACGAATGATTCAAGAACATTGTTCAAATTATGATTTCTAAAAATTGTTAATGTAATTACGTAAATCAGTGTTCCAACATAACACGTGTTCTCATCGCTAAAAACTGTTCAAATATTTTTGATCCATCAATACTATAAATGTTTAAATTCCAATTTACGAAAAAAACAACATATGGTTTTCTTATTTGTTAATAGATTTAGCATAGCCCAAGTAATTCATAAAAATCAAATAAATAATTTAGCTGATCCCATATAATAAACAAACCCAAAACTCTTAGATATTTTTTAATTTTTGGCTAAAATGCACTCTTTTCACCAAATTGTAAGCCACTTGCCAACGCCATTAACAATTTATTTGGGGCTTTCCGCACACAATTGCCAAACTGACTTCCGCTCAGCCCCGAAAACTATGACTTCTTTTCGGGGCACAATAAACTTTTCATTGACCGCCCTTCAAAAATTTCATACCCAAAGCAATTTCGAATAGCTGCACTTTGTCAAGGGTCTTTTGTTTTCGTCGAAAACTTTGCCGGGGACCCAAATGAAAGACAAAGTCGGAAAATTTGAGACTGAAATTTGCATTTGCCTTTCGCCACATACACACACAAAGACGGATTGCCTTGGGGCCAAACAAATATGTTAAAAGCAATAAATAAGGAAGGACATTCTTCAAGTTCGTCGGCTGCCGCTCGACTTATTGGCAAAAAGTATGTGACAGAGCCTGGCTGAGAAAACTGAAACTGAAACTGAGAACAAAAATGGAAAATAAAGCCGAACATAATTTGCCATAAAATGCCATCGCAGCAGCGTTAAACTATATGATATATTTTTATTGTTAACTTGGAAAAACGTCAGAAGCATTTTGTCAGCTGGCAAATCTCGACGGCAAGGCAGCAATTGTGCAGAGCGTTTATCACTGCAACTGGTGCAACTGTGGCATGTTGCAGCTGCTCCTCGAATCCTGCGGCAGTTTGTCATGGTCCACAGCCGGGAATGGAGTCCTTGGTCTTCGCATTTCCCAGTATCTCCCAGTCACTCCCAGTCGCATTCTGTCACAACTCCCGGCTTTATGCTTAAGTAAACTTTGCCTCAGTGTTGTGACTACGCACTGTGTGTGATAACCGAGTTGACTGAGTGAACTCACTCGGCTGAATGAATGGCTGCCTGAGTGGGTAAAATGGTTGAGGAAAACTGCGCTCGAGTGCCAAGATAAATTCGAAACTTTTACGATGGGTTAAGAGGCATGTAAGGGAAATATAGCACCAATTTATGAAATGATACAAAATTAAATATAAATTTACAAAGCTTGGCAATGTAAAATTTCTACTGTTTATTATATTAAAACAAACACAGTGATTTTATGCTAATTTATTTAAATAATAGTCTATAATTTCAGAAAAAAATGTGACTGTTATAAATTTGGATTACACAAAGTCGCTAGATAACAAGATATAGTTTTGCCAAAGTAGAACTCCAGAAATAAACATGTTACTTAAAGTTCAATCGATTTATAATCAATAAAATGCAAGTTACTTGAAATCAAGTCGATTTATTGAAAAAGTATTTTAATGCGTTCTTAGCATATCGGAAAAATCAAGCATACTTTTTTGGGGTATTCAAGTATTTATTGGATTTTTAGATCACAATTTCGATTTGCTTTAAACCTATCTTGAAAATCCTATACTCATTACAAACACACAAAACTGAAATAGTATCAATTAAAAGAAACAAATTCAGCTTTCAATTTCCGACTGTAAGCTTTGAAGCCTGGCCAAATAGACAGCCCCCCTTAGCCCCTCATCGATTCATTAAAATTTCCAATATGAGCCTCACATGAAATTCAATTACAAAATGCCACAAAATCCAAAAAGCCAACCATGAATCTGTGCCCATAAATTCACGCAAGCTCGTCACTCTTGTCCTGATTTTGAGTCCCCCATCCCCAAAACAATTTAGAATATGGAACGCTAAGGAGACCCGAAAGGAGAAAATAATCCCCCAAGCCCAAGTTCAATGTAACCTGTCACAGGCAGCAGACAAACTAATAACGTTTCGATAATAGCAACTGGGAAAAGTGGAAAAGTGGCGGGGGAAAACGGGCATTCATGGGAAATCAATCGCGTTGAAATCGAAACCGAAATTGAAACCGAAAGCGAAACTGAGGCTGCGGCTGATGGGTTTCGACTGAGAAGTGTCCTGTCATTTGGCCAGGAGGGTCCTCACTCAACAGATATTTCAGGGCCTTCTGGCGGATGCCGATACTCATGATGATGGTGATGACTAACACTCCTCAATGACTGTCCATTTAGCAGCAATTCGAGCGGTGGTGTTGGCAAACCAAAGAGGTCAGCCAAAATAGCGGGAAGAATTATAAATATTATTATATGCGTTATAAGAATAATATATTTTAATATTAAGATCATAAGAGTACAAAAAAATTACACGTTTTGGTTTTTTTCTATTAAATATGCGGGTTTCTGACAGATGAAACTCACTTTTTTCATAACTTCAGACGATCTTAAGTAATATTATTATAAATCTTTGCTATTATTCATCCTTAAGCCTTGGGTTCGGAATTATTTGATATTGTAATTAAACAGAATTTAACATAAACTAATTACATTTATATGCAATAACTAGAAAAAGGATGACAGGGCATCACTGAACTCAAGTCCTTTTCGCAATAGTTCTTCCCCGTTGGTAATCTGTGGAAATTAGCATTTCAATCAAATCTACTTTTATGTGTCTGACTTGTTTTATGCCTCAACGACAGCAACAAAGGCATCATCATTATCATTCGGCAAATGAAATTGTATCCATTCTGTTTATGCATTTGACGAGCCCTGAAAAGGAAAATTGTCGAAATTGATTGATTAAATATTTATTCATACGGAAGTGCTTAGCGTGTTTTTCCGTCCGCACGTTTTTGGGGCTATCCTACATATTTATGAACTGTGGCCTTTCTGAGATGTTCCTTTTTTTCGTGTTTGTTGTATACTCTTTGAGGCTTTCCCTCGGGTTGTGTCATTAATTCAGTTAACATGGAATCCCTTTTGGGCATAGCTCAGCTGTTGACTGGAAAGGATAGTTGAATTACTCAAGCAAAAAACAATTTACAAGGTCAAGAGCTTTATAATTTAGTCAGCTATTCGATTAATTTTAACAAACTTTAACGACAGATATCTCTTTATTATAATATATTTGTATACAAATAATAACATTGTACCATAAACTAAAATAATAATTATAATATAATTATACCATTGTCATAAAATTAATAACAAAGTAACCCTTCCTATTATTTTATGAATTTTTTCTATAAAATTAATCTAGTAAATATTTGTAAGTCAGACGGATTCACCCGCATTCCACTTCAACTTCTGAATGATATTACCCCAGACACTGTCTGCAGATCTTAACTCGCCTGGGAGCTTGTCTCATTAATTCGGTTAGTTCCCGGCACTTAAAGTCAATCAACTGGCCCGCAGGAAATCTTAATTAAACAAACTTGTTTGGCAAATCTTTTCCAAATGGCCCCGGCAACTCAAACAGGATGGGAAATCGAGGGGCTCTTCAGCTCTGGCCAACCCAAAAACCCGTGACTTTGCACAAGCTCATGTTGGTATGGAACAAATGCCTATTCCGGATACACTTAGTCCGAATATGAGGTTGCTGAAAGAGGAAATCCAGGCCCCCATTTGCGGCTAAACGTGCAAAACAATTCGGCGGTTCTTGCACATTTTCGACTTTGATTTCGGCCAGCTATTTTAAGTTGCCAGAGAGCAGTCGAGGGTCCTCTGCAAATTGGTAGTGGGTATGCTTAAAGCACTTCTGCTGCACTTGGAATGGCGAATGCCGAGCATGGCTCTTAGTATCCCACTTTCTGAGGCCAGGTCGGCTGGTGGGGCCATTAAAGCTCTAATAAATTCTCGAACTCATATCAATCGATGGCTGTGCTAGAGATGTAGGCCCCATAAAGCGCTGTTTAATGGCGAATGTTTTCTCTGGCTCCATTGGGCACAAGAAGTGTATAAATAACAAGTCAGCACTATACTGTCGGGGGCATACGGCACTAAGATACTTGGCAACCGACTTGCGGGATTTAAAATTTTGTAAAAAGAGTCCTGAGAAAATACATTTAAAAGTTGTTAAGAAGTTTTTTAAATAAATTAGCATTTATTTTAGCATTTGTATCTTGATAATACAACATACCCCATTAACCACAAATACCTTGCAGGGACGAGAACTGATATAAGGTGTAAGAAAACTGCAGGAAATGGTGGTCGTTAATTTATGGAGCGAATACTTTGGAGAGTGATCAGAATAATGAAGCGATTTGTGGTGGCATCTTGATTAAAAGCTGGCTAAATTAGGTTAAACTAATTCCGGCTTCAAGCTGCAGTATTCAGTTTATTCCTCTTATTTTCCCCCAACTTCAACCATGACTCTCTGGCCTTTTCATCACAAGGAGTGACCGCAGCATTCACTCAATGAACACCTTTTGAACCCCATTTGGAACCCTTCTGATCCCGGTGCCTCGTTTCAATGGACCGCAGCACACTTCATTCCCCTTGGGGTAATAAAGCAAGAAAAAGGAACAAGAATAATAATGAAAAAGAAAAGTTTGTTTTTGCCCCCCCTCCTTCTGATATTACTTTAAATATGCAAAACTTCACTGTTTTATGTCCTTGCAGCTGTCCAGTTGGCCGGCCAGGGGTCCTTGTCCCGGCCACTTGTTCCCCTAACGAAGTGCGGGGATTCCCCTTTCAAGAGGCAAAAATAAAAATAAAACAAAAACATAAAATAATGCTCACAAATATTACGTTATACAAGCACGGAGCCAAGTTGGCAAAGCGTTATGGAAAAGTTACGTCTGGTCCTGGGCCATTTTTGCATTACATTATCTCAAGTTTTTCGCTCGCAATTTCTCATGTTTCCCCAACATATTCTCTCGCATGTCCGTATTTGTATTTACCCATTGTCGTGCTCATAAACATGCAGCTGACTTGTTACTGTCCTGCCATCATCATCATCATCATCATAGTCGTCCTCCTGCTGAACATCAGGCAAAAGTTGTGAGTCGCGAGGCAGAGACACAAGAAAAACTGAGACTCTGATGAAAAAAACTTTGCCTCATTTTCATGTTGGGCCAAATGAGTTTTAGAAAGTTGGTCACCCCCACATCTCCACCCCAAGTTGGCTAATGGTGACAGTAATTTTTAATAAAAGCTGCCAAGTGTCGACACAATTTGCAATTTACACACGCTCCCCGAAAGTTTGATGGAATAGCTGGCAGGAATTTGCATTCCTAGTGTCTGCACAACCTATACTTGCGGCTACGCGAATTCTTCAGCATTCGGTGACACACTCTTTCCTGGCGTTCTGCGCAGTCGATGATCCTCTGGCAATGGGTCAAAAGGGCCTCGAAATCGCGCTTTAGCTTGATAAACTTATAGCGAACATCCACATAGGACTCGTCCAGTTCATGGGCACTTCTGGCTCCATAAAGTTGGCTCAGCATCTCCAGTTCCGAGTCGAAACTCTGCTGTGAGGTCGTATCCATATCCGTAGACTTGCGGCAGACCAAGGGATAGTCCTTGGTGAAGGGCTTCATGGATATAACGTAGCGCCCTGGTTCATTGTACTTCTGGTCCATGGCCATCACCATGTCCAGACACTCGTTAAGATCGTCCTCCATCGCCGAGCAGATGTCCAGGGCTTCATCGATTTTCAAATATTCCGATTGTATCACCAACATCTTTAGACTCCAATTGAATGTGATACTAATATCAAGTAAATAATATGTATGCATAGAATTGACAACTTACTCAGAGAGTTCGAAAACTATGATCCAATTATATAAGAACAAAATACAGAATACATTTAAATTATATTTTTGGGGTCAGAAAGTCTGCTGTAAAATTACTTTATTAAATAAAAGCATATAAATTTAAAATTAGATCAAATTTTAAGAAAAATCAAGCATAATATTTTCGTTTCCAACGTCTTGTTCTTGATTTCTACAAATGGAAACAGAGAAAAAAATATGAAACCAATGCATTTGTCATCCTTTTCTTAGTTTTTTACCTTTATGTTGACAAGCTTTTCCATATCCTCGACTCGATCTATGAGATCATCCATCTTGTCAATATTCATGCACCTATTTTTGCAATCAAGCATAAGATTCGCTTGCTTTTTTTGATCTTCTATCTGATCCTTAACCTGTTTCCCCAGGTCGTCAGAGCCTGAAAGTCTTTTCTTTATTTTATCCAGATCTTGACTAACTTCATTTTTGAATTTCTCTAGTAGTGGCATGGCGTCCTTCTTTTTTTTCTTTAGAAGTTCGAAGTCCTTTAACTTTCCGTCAACATCTTTGTTGAACACTTCGAAATCCTTTTTCAGACCTGTCAACTCATTTGGAGAGTATGTTGAATTTTCCATGAGTTCCTTTTTTTTCACAAGCCCATCTTGTCGATCTTTTAAAATTTCAAACTTGATCTTAGCTTGGTCTAGCAATTTCTTGAGGTCACTTATTTGCTCCTTAAGATCTTCGATATCTTTCGGTTGATTATTGGTGCCCAGCTTTTTCAAAGAATCATCCATGCTTTTTCTTATGGCATCAATTTGATTTGAGTTATCTTTAAGGTGATCATTATAAGTTTGGTTCATTTCCTTAAGCAAACTTTCCAATCTAGCAACCTGCAGGTTGAGATCGTCTATTTTGTCACAGCACTTTGCGAATTTTTTCAGATCTTTACGTAAAGTTTCACCTTCTTTTTGTAGCTCTTTAAAATGTTTTTTCAGCCCTTCATTAGAGGAACAATTTTGTTTAGGCGATCCCTCGAAACATGATTCATTTTTTTGCTTTTCCAAATATTGAAGATGAGATTTAATTTTGGATAGCATTTCTCCATTTTCCAGACAAGTATTTAGTGTTACACTTAAGTTGGTTGATCCCTTGATGTCCAAATCGCCGAACTTCTTGAAAAGGGTTTCGACCAGCATCTGTAAGTTTTCAGTTTTCTTTTCCAAATCAAAAAGGTATTTATTTTCCAAATTTTTGTCTTCGGAACTGTTTTTATTCACACAATTTTTGTCGCACTGGCTAAGAATATTTTTGATATTTTCAGCACCATCTTCTATATTTTCCTTAACAATTTTTATTAATTCATCTGCATTCCCTTGTTTATCTCTTAGCTTTTTTAGCTGATTGTCCAGCTTCTGAGTTTTGTCACCTACTTCACTTTTCATCGTTTTTAGCTTATTGTCCAAATCCTGAATTTCTTTTTCCAGTTTAGAACAGCATTTGGTGTTTTCATCATTGTCTCCCATTTGTATTTGCAACCTTTCTAGGCTTGGTTTCGTTTCTTCTATTTGATTCTCCAGGTCTTTTAGTTTCTTCTGAATCACTTCGTTCTCTCTGGAGTTTTCTGAGCGAACTTCTTTTAGTTTTCTTTTCAGAGCCTTCAATGTTTTTCCTAGATCATCTTTTATCTTTTCAATTAATTTTCCGAAATTTGCACAGCAGCTTTGGATGCCCTTCGGTAATAAATTTCTTATCTGTGGTAAAATAATTTCTAGGCTACTTTCCAGGTCCAGGTTGGACTCAAGCTGTCCTGTTTGGTTTCCACTGCCTTTTTGGATTGCATTAAGTTGATCAATGACTAATTTTAGGGTGTCTTCCTCATAGAAGTAGCACATCTTTGGAGAAGTCGTTCTATTAAGGGAACTAAGAATAAAATCCAGATCTCTTTGAAAGTGTCTCAATCGGGAATTAAGATTCAACTGCTCTTTCATCCAACTGGAAATATCGTTGTAGTCTTCGCAGTGCTCATTACTCGAAGGTGTTCTTTTTTGATTGGAAAGACTTCCGGTGTTTGGTTGGTTCTCCACCGCCTTAATTGCAGATAGCAGTAGTAGTAGTGACGCAATCGATACCTGTGCATGACATTCGCATTGTTGAATGAACACATTCTGACTGTCGAATCCATTGAACTCACCTTTGGTTCCATTTTCGTCACGTTTGCTGCGGTTCACGAACTTCAATCGACGGTCAGCCAAGTTCAACTAACTGCGCAAAGAGAGAGAACTATTAGTTACCTTTACCAAAGAGCAGACCACCAATTGATTTGCATGCTGTGCTTATTAACCAGCGAGGGCGGTTTCAGAATTTTTAAGCTTCCAGTATGGGACCCGAAAACTGCACTTCTAGATTCCATAACTTTAGTTGTTGTAGTCCGATTTTGAAGTGGGATACCTCTATGAGTTTGTTGAGAAATTCTCTAATGGTCTACATTAAAATATTACTTCTAAACGAGGGTTCAAATTTTAACCTATTTTCATGTTCGACTTTTCCGTATTTCCAATGGGTTTCAGAATGGGACCCCAAAACTGCATTTCTAGATTTCATAACTTTAGTTATTGTAGTCCGATTTTGAAGTGACATACCTCTATGAGTTTGTGGAGGAATTCTCTAATGGTCTACATTAAAACATTACTTCTCAACGAGGGTCCAAATTTTAACCCATTTTCATGTTCGAATATTCCGGGTTTCCAGTGGATTTCAGAACCCGACCAAAACCTGCACTTCTAGATTCCATAACTTTAGTTGTTGTAGTCCGATTTTGATGTGGGATACCTCTATGAGTTTTTGGAGGAGTTCTCTAATACTCTACATTAAAATATTACTTCTAAACGAGGGTCCAAATTTGAACCCATTTTCATGTTCGATTTTTCCGTATTTCCAATGGGTTTCAGAATGGGACCCGAAAACTGCACTTCTAGATTCCATAACTTTAGTTGTTGTAGTCCGATTTTGAAGTGGGATACCTCTATGAGTTTGTTGAGAAATTCTCTAATGGTCTACATTAAAATATTACTTCTAAACGAGGGTTCAAATTTTAACCTATTTTCATGTTCGACTTTTCCGTATTTCCAATGGGTTTCAGAATGGGACCCGAAAACTGCACTTCTAGATTCCATAACTTTAGTTATTGTAGTCCGATTTTGATGTGGGATACCTCTAAGAGTTTGTGGAGGAGTTCTCTAATACTCTACATTAAAATATTACTTCTAAACGAGGGTTCAAGTTTTAACCCATTTTCATGTTCGTTTTTTTCGAATTTCCAATGGGTTTCAGAATGGGACCCCAAAACTGCATTTCTAGATTCCATAACTTGAGTTACTTTTGTCCGATTTTGACGTGGGATACCTCTAAGAGTTTGTGGAGGAGTTCTCTAATACTCTACATTAAAATATTACTTCTAAACGAGGGTCCAAATTTTAACCCATTTTCATGTTCGACTTTTTCGTATTTCCAATGGGTTTCAGAATGGGACCTCAAAACTGCACTTCTAGATTCCATAACTTGAGTTACTTTTTTCCGATTTTGAAGTGGGATACCTCTATGAGTTTGTGGAGGGATTCTCTAACGGTCTACATTAAAATATTACTTCTAAAGGATGGTTCAAATTTTAACCCATTTTCATGTTCGATTTTTCCGAATTTCCAATGGGTTTCAGAATGGGACCCCAAAACTGCATTTCTAGATTCCATAACTTGAGTAATTTGATTCCGATTTTGAAGTGGGATACCTCTATGAGTTTGTGGTGGATTTCTGTAATGTTTTACAATAAAATATTACTTCTAAACGAGGGTCCAAGTTTTAACCCATTTTCATGTTCGATTTTTCCGTATTTCCAATGGGTTTCAGAATGGGACCCCAAAACTGCATTTCTAGATTCCATAACTTAAGCTACTTTTGTTCGATTTTGAAGTGGGATGCCTCTATGAGTTTGTGGAGGAATTCTCTAATAGTCTGCATTTAAATATTACTTCTAAACGAGGGTCCAAATTTTAACCCATTTTCATGTTCGATTTTTCCGTATTTCCAATGGGTTTCAGAATGGGACCCCAAAACTGCACTTCTAGATTCCATAACTTGAGTAATTTGATTCCGATTTTGAAGTGGGATACCTCTATGAGTTTGTGGTGGATTTCTGTAATGTTCAACATTCAAATATTACTTCTAAACGAGGGTCCAAATTTTAACCCATTTTTATGTTCGATTTTTCCGTACTTTCCAATGGGTTTCAGAATGGGACCCCAAAACTGCACTTCTAGATTCCATAACTTAAGTTACTTTTGTCCGATTTTGAAGTGGGGTACCTCTATGAGTTTGTGGTGGGATTCTCTAATGTTCAACATTAAAATATTACTTCTAAACGAGGGTCACAATTTTACCTCATTTTCATGTTCGATTTTTCCGTATTTCCAATGGGTTTCCGAATGGGACCCCAAAACTACACTTCTAGATTCCATAACTTGAGTAATTGGGTCTCGATTTTAAAGTGGGATACCTCTATAAATTTGTGGTGGAATTCTCTAATATTCTACATTAAATACAATACAAATACAACAACAACGGGGGTCCAATTTTAAACCCATTTTCATGTTCGAATTTATTCAATCCCGATTGAGACGAAAAAAAATTTTTGTTTTGAGACTAAATAACGTTTAGAGTTTTGAAGGGCAAAGCTAGTATTTTACAAATTATTAAGTACAAAATTGCTATTTAAACATTTTTTTATTTGCTTTGAAGTATAAAACGCAAAAATTGATTTATATCTTTTAAGATTAAATGGGTCCTTCTCTAGACTCTAGAATTATAAAGTCCAAATTAAACTGTGAAAACAGAAACAGCGGTTTTAATTTACAAATTTTTGTATTATCGGATAAACCTAGAAGTGGTATAATCGACGCCACCTATCATAACCGCCAAATCTGTGGGCTTGGGCTTTGGTTTTGGTTTCTGCGTCGGTTTCGGTTTCGGCTTAGGTTTTGGATTTGGTTTTGGTTTGGGGTTTGGTTTTGGTTTTGGTTTTGGCTTTGGTTTTGGCTTTGGTTTTGGCTTTGGTTTTGGCTTCGGTATGCGTTTAATTATCTTAGCCACCTTCTCTGCGTCTTCAATTTGATTCACAAGATCATTCATTTGCCCAATCCCTTTGCACTTTTTTTGGCATACAGTCATTAGACTTGATGGCACTTTCATATTTTCAATCTTATCTTTGACCTTCTTTTCTAAATCGTCGTGGCGCTGAAGTGTTTCTTTTAGTTTATTTAGATTTTGACGAGTAATGTCGTTAAGATTTTCTATATGTTTTTCGCGGGCCTTGACCTCAGCTGATTGTTCACTTAACTTTTCTTGTTTGAAATCTGTTAATTGCTTATAAACTTTTTTTCGAAACTCGTTGAAAGCTTCTTTAAGTTTCTCCAACGCATTACGAGACGATATTGGATATTTTGTGCTCTCCAAAAGCTTTGCAAATTTATCTTGTCGGTCCTTTAGTGCTTCTAAATTTAAATTGGCTTTGTTTATCTTTTTTTTGTGGTTTTTTATTTGCTCAGGAAGACCTTTGTTATCCTCCAATTGATTAATGCTTCCGAGCCTCTTCAGAGTTTCTTCTAGAGTATCTTTTAGGGCTTTTAATTGATTTGCGTTAGTTTTAACGTGATCATTGTAGGTTTGTTTCATGCTCTTTAGCATAAGATACAACTGATCAGCTTGCAGGGTAAGCTCATTAATTTTTTGGCAGCAGTTAGGGAATTTTTTCAGCTCATCACTAAGAACCCCATTTTCCTTTTGAAGTTCTTCAATGCGTTTTTTTATCTTTTCATCAGAGGAACAATTTTTATTACCAGCTTCTGAAATTTCTGGAGTTGGCTTAGCACAAGCTGTATTTTTTAGTTTTAGAATTTCTTCAAGTTGAGAAAGAATTCTAGCAAGCTTTTCGCTATTTTCCAGGCAGGTCTGAAGGCTTATTCTTAACTTCGTTGGAGATTCCTGCATTTCCAATTCGCCAAACTTATTGGAAAGATTTTGAACGAGCATCTGTAAGGTTTCCGTCTTTATTTCCAAGTCAAGAAGGTAACCCTTTTCTAAGTCTTCAGAAACGTTTTCAGTTCCGCAATTTTGTTTGTACTTTTCTAGGATATTTGTATTAACTCCACGGTTTTTTATTATTTTTTTGAGAGCAGTTGTCTTATTATCGTAGTCTTGTTGGTGACCCTTTAGCTCTTTGAGCTGATTCTCCAGCTTTTGGGTTTGGTCATTTACCCTACTTTCGGTAGTGCTTATCTTGTTGCCCAAGTTAAGAATGTGTCCTTTCAATTCTGAACAACATTTGGTATTAACATCTTTGTCACCAATTTCTTCTTGCAACTTTTCCAATCGAGATTTAAGGTCTTCTAATTGATCCTCCATTTTTTTAAGATTTTTCTGCAGAGCGTCTCTTTTTCTTGAATGTTCCACCTCTGTTATTTTTCCGGAGAGATCCTGCACCCTTTCCTCCATATCATCTTTGATCTTCTGAATTGTCTCTCGTAAGTGTTCACAGCAAATGTTGAAGGCCTTAGCGACGACCCTTTTGATCTTGGATACAAGTTCTTCCAGATTCTTTCCCAATTCTTCACTGGGCCTAAACCACCCAACTTTTGTTCTTTTGCCCTCATCCAATTCATTGATATTATCAGTAATTATTTGAAGGGCGTTTTCTTTATAGAAGCATAACTTCTTTAGACACGACGTTCTATTGTATGAGTTTAGTATCATATCCATATCTGTCTGCAACTTCATCAATTGGGCATTTAGGTTCTTCTGCTCATCCACCCACCTGGAAATAAGCTTGTTGAAGTATTTGCACTCATTATTAATCGGAGATGCTCTCATTTGTATAGAATTTCTTCCGTAGTTATAGGTGTTTAGTTGGTTCTTCAATGCAGTAATTGCAGATAGCAATGGTAGTAGTGACGCAATCGATACCTGTGCATGACATTCGTAATGTTGAATGAACACATCTTGGCTGTTGGATGCATTGAACTCACCTTTGGTTTCATTTTCGTCACGTTTACTGCGGTCTACGTACTTGTATCGACGATCTGCCAAGTCCAACTAACTGGGCAAAGAGAGTACTATTAGTTAGCGAAAAGCAATGACCACCAATCAATTTGCATGCTTTGCTTATTAAACACCGAGGAGGTGTTCAGAACTTTCAGGAAAAAAATTAATAAAAAATATTAAGAATTGATTACAAACCACATTTTAAATTAACCAATCGGTCGTATTAAATTGCCAAAAAATTGACTTGAGGCTTTAGCTTGATTCCTAATTTCTTGCATATTTAAATCTAAGCTTTCTTTTAAGGCTAAAACAAACCTTTCTTTTTTGGAAAATTAAAGAAGTGCAGGCAATAAAGAGAAATAAAACATTTTCCTACACCCACAAAACAAAATGTATTGCAAAATAATTTAGGCAAAGATACCTTATCATTAAAGAATGTCCCAGAATTCACCCGGAGCGCCGGATTACCTATGCTGTCACCAGACTCATTCCAACTTTTAAGCACACCCAAAAAGAAGCAACATAAATTTGTGGGAAACCCAATGCAATTCGCAATGCCCTGAGCAGCATTTACTTGTTATCATCGCACAGGTTGTGGCTACAGTGCCACTTGAAATGGATACCCCACAGGGAGTCAGAACTGCGACTCCCGACCATCTAGAATCCAACATCCTGCTTCCAAGGCAACCCCTCGGGTTTCCCCCCTTTCCCCATTTTTTGGCCACCGCGGGCGGGCGGAAAAACCTGAAATGGAAAACAATTTCAGCTACGCAAACACGGCGGGAAGGCCAACAAAAAAATATAGAAAGGGAAGCACAAAAATTAAATTGCTAAGCGGAAAAGCGGGAAAAATGAGAGAGAACCAGAAAACTGAAATCACAGCAAAAGTTGTACCACAGAAATAAAGTGATATATATGTACATAAATTTTTGTGCTATGCTCGGGGATGCTGGGGGATTTCGAATAATTTCAGCTCAAGGTGTTTGCCCAGCCATCGAGCGCGGAGATTAGTTTAATTAGTCAACGTGGCGTATGCGTGATGCGGTGGCAGGCCAAAGCCACCGGAAGAAACGTGCCACATGCGACGGCAGGCAGTACTGCCAAAAATGCAATCGAACTTTTCGCTTCTGACTTGCGGTAGTTGGACGGGAAATTTCACAGGAAAATCTAGGGAAAATCGGGGAACTTGCAAGGTGGGTGTCAAGACAGATGCAAATGATAGGTGTTATAGCCCAAAGGAAAGCATAAGACCGAAACTTTCTTAAGTAGTTGGCATAGTTGAGTCGAACGGCTTCGGGAAATTGGCAAGAGTCGCTCAAGCCCGTCGACTGATAGTTAATAGCCAGAATAATGAGAAAAACTTCAAGGCAATCTTTAAAATATCGAAAGCATTCTTACTTACTACCCAAGCAATACCTCTCCGTTTCACTCTGGCAAAAAATTAATATAAAATGCGCAGTCAATTGTGAAATGATCTACAAAAACGCTCCTTTGTTCAATTTTCTTTTGACTTTATTCAATCCCATTTAAGCTGTCAAATGGCTTATAGCATCAAGTTTAATGGCACTAAGAAGTAAACAAAATGTTTTTATTTTCTCATTGACTTTTACTTTCTTTTTTATTTTTAGGTGAGTTTTGTCAGCTTAAAATGATATTTCCAAGGAGTGATTAAGTATCGATGATGAAAAGGTATTGATTGTCATAAATGTATGTGTTACATTATTTTAGTATATATAGATTTGATTACATAAAAGGTAAGTGTAAATATATGCAATCCCCATTTGTTATTTACTCTACATTTTTAGGGTTTCCTTCTTTGACAGATTAATTTTTTCAGATTTCATTTCAATTCAATTCAATATACAATAAACTGTCATCTTCTCTGTTGACCCATCTCAACCTATACTTCTGCAACCTTTAACATTTAGTTCTTCGTATTCATCATCAATTATGGTGGAAATTCTGAAAAAGGTTGCCTTGATTGAATTACAACATAAAATTCAACAAAATATGTGTCGCCGACCTTGCCGAAACTTGATAAGCAAACACAGACAGAGAAATAAAGAGTCGCTTGCCTTTTTTTATCCCCCAATAAATCACCTTTCAACCGCACATCAATTTTCCAAAAGACCCGAGAAAAAGGGGATGGGGTGCCAGAACCTTAGTTAACTGATATACTTCAGCCAATCAATCAAGCTGATTTCAATTATTTCTTATTTTTTTCTTAAAATGTATTTTACTATCAATATGTGCAACATATTTCAAGACGTGAACTTTGCCTTTTGCATTTTAAGAAGACAGAGCAAAGCTCAGAATACATTTATGGCAAATTAAGTTTATTTTCATTTAAAGCTTTTTGGCTTTGAAAAGAAAATATGTTTTATATTTTTTGCAGACAAACACACAAAGAAAAATAATACCAAACTTAACTTAAGCTTTGCTTATAAATACATTAAACAAAATTTTTTTTTACATAATTTAAGACTTTTTTTTTATTTTAAAGATATTACCAAAGAACTTTAGGAAACAAATTTGGACTTTAAGTATCCTGTACATTACTATAAGATAAAGCTTAGGGTATTTCAAGACTTTGAGATAATTTATACTGTGAATACACTTTAATTTACCAAATCTCTGTCTTTTTTGATACGTTTTCGGGATATATGTAGGCGTCTATGCAGTCCAAAGAGTTCGGCATAGAAAAATAGTAGTAAAATTGGCAAAGCTTTTTCCTTTGCGATAAGAGCACTGTATTTGTGTGGGCATGAGAGTGTCTGCACTCATGCATGGGAATAAGCCGATAAAACCCTGACAATTGTGTCATGGAGTAGCGTTTTAGTTTTGGGATTGGACTTAATGCCTCTTGACTTCAATTTGCATAGTCGGCTTAGCAACGTCAGTGCAATGATTGAATGGCAAATTGATAGAATTCGGCATTTACTGGTTGACAGCTGAGGAAAAGCTTTTTCCGGTCGGAGGAAACGGAAGGAAAATTAAACTGATGCCTTTGGAGATTTCAGTTCGAATTCTGTTTGTGCTCGTTTTAATTATCGTAGTAGTTAAATGTGATTTGCGGTCTATTTCAAATAATTTAAATTGATTTAATTATTTTGGAACTGACTTGTGAAAATAACAATTATATTTTATTAGCCAAAAGTTTCTACGTTAAATGGGATTTGCTCATTACCCACAAAATGGCATTCAAACCATTTTTAATTGTCAGCCGATACAATGCGCATTTTAATCCTCAATTAAATATTTAAGCCATTCTTTGTGGAACTTTAATAAGCTAAAAATTAATTTATCAGCACTTTGTCTGAAATACATACTTTACTTCAATCAATTAAAAAAGTGCGTTTAGTTTTAAAGTAATTTATGGAATAAAGCAAAAGAAAATATTTAAATAAATCAATAAAACAATAAAAAATGGCTTAATACAAATATGGAATTAAACAACTAATTAATATTTTCGAACCTCCATAAGTTGCTTAGTTCATCCCATTGCTCTTAAGCCTTCTGATTTCCTCTTGTAATCCATTTCTGAACTTTACCTTTCTATGGCTAACAAAGCAAAAGTTTCACAGTCAAAGCAGTCCCTTATCATATTGACTTTGACCTAGACCGCAAGCCGTCCAGAGCCCGCAGGATTGGCAATTAATCCAATTAGGACAGAACGTATTTGCTTCTCATTAAAAATGAAGTCCCCTACTTTTTGCCGGCATCAAGGGCTTTGACCAATTACCAAGCATTTTTTCACTCAAGTTCGCACATTTAAAAATTCAACAGAAAGGATGAAGATAAAGAGATTGCCAGATCGGCTTAGGAATCCCTTTGCCAGCAACTAAAATGAAAATTAAGCCATCTGCCTTCATTTAGCTTAAGTGCTTATCCTGCCAGGGGACGAAGGCAAAGGACACGTTTGCCCACAGGACAATCAATTATGAATGCAACACCGAACAGGAAAAAAAATGTAATATAAAAGTTAGGTCCATGTTAGGGGTGTGAAGCTTTTTGGCGGATAATAATATTAATTATATGTTTTTCGTGACATTGATTTGTCGCCTCCAGGTTGGGACGCCAGATTCCCATAATGTATAATTCATTAGTCAACTAATCGGCTTACTCGGATAATTATTGTAATTGATGTCAATCATCTAATTGTGGCCCAACCCAAGCAGGCCACCCATTCCCCTTCCACTCACTCCTTTGAAAGTCTCTGGTTAATTTCCCAGTACTGTCACCAGCTTGAAACCCATCAGATATACATATACTCGTAAAATAAATTTAAATAAAATTCGTATATATTTTAAACTATTTTAAAATGAACATGGGTAGGAGTGTTGCCGTACGGTCCATTTTCCTCGGTTGTCTCCGGGAAAATGCCACCAATATGCGACGGGAGCACGAGGATCTGGGTCGTCGCATCGCCATTTCCCTGGCAAATTCCCGGAGAACTCTGGCCAACATCGAGAACATGAATCAGGAGCTGCAGAAAATGAAGGAAACTATCCATAATGCCCTCAACAATATACGCAGAGATGCGGATTATGAAAACAAGTCTTGTCAATTGCTCCTGAGCATTTTGTGTATAGTCGTTGATGAATTCGGTGTGGAAGCCAAATTAAATCCCAAAATTGTCTCCCAAATGTTCATTGAGGCGGATCCTGCAACTGATGAGCCAGTCCTACAGACTCTTGATATTGTAAAGGATGTTCCAAGTCTGTTGAATCTCGAAATTGCTCCAAACTCCTCACAAGACAGCATTGATATAACTGAGCCTTTAGCTGGACCAAAACCATTAGATGCTGCGGAGAATTCTCAACAAAATATACCTGGCTCGAACTTGATTGACTAGGAAAGAATTTAGTCCTTTGCCGATTCCATCTCCCATATTGTTTTGGAGTAAGCCAGTGTTCAGGACTACAAATGTTATATTTTTTATCGATTCCATTAAATTTGCATGGTGAATTAAAAAAAAGAAATTATTTCCTTTGAAATGTTATCTTCTTATGAAACAAATAAATTAATGAAAATGGTTCCATGTGTCCGTAAATAAGAGATTTTTGTAATTTTTCGCGGAATAATTTTTTTAATAAAATTCATAAATAACACGTATTTACGGTCCCTGTTTTTTTCCATTCATTTAATATAATCTGGAACATAACTTTCTAAGAATTTAAACCGTCAAAAAGCACCAAAAAATGCATAAATAAAATCTGAAACACTTCATGTGAAATGAATAAGAATAAGTCTTAAAAATTATTTTCTCCAAAGACGTATTTATTCACAAAAAAACGTTTTTCATAGCCAACAACTTTTTCATAGCAATATTTCATATGTTTTCCTATCGAGAAAAATCGTATTAATATTTAATTAAGGCGCTTGGAAGAAAACAGCCTCTGCTTCCGATCTCCTTGAACCAAAGAGCCCGAAAATGTTCATAAAAGCACAAAGTTATGGCCAAACTTTGCACTCAGAAAGTAAACAGAACAGCACGCACACATCGACAAAAATTGTTTGGCCGCAAAGGCAGGCGAAAATTACGTATACGCACTGTGACAGGCCGCAGCCAGGGCTAAAGACGAGACCAACTGGTAATCTAAGTGCCAGCATCTATGTGCGTATGTATGCCCAAACAATTTGTCGGCGATTTGTCGGCAAACTTGAGCCAAACACATTACACATACGCACCGAGTGAGCCATATTGCACATACGCCCCGTGTGACCCACAGAGGAATAACGGGCGTAACGAGGTTAAGTGACCAGCTGAGCAACCTGTTGACTCTGCTCTCTCCTCTCTCTCATGAGGCAAAAACTCACTCAACGGCGGCTTTGTTTTGCTCCGCTCTTTCGCCGGCAATCGGCTGTTTGCACTCATTCCACTGGCCTTTCGCACTCACTGCGAGTGCTTTTCGCCTGGCGACGATTCTCCAGCTGCGGTTGAGTTCAGTTGCCGCTTGTCAGTCGCCCGGTTCGGTTACGGTAACGGTAACGGTTGCGGATACCCAGAAGGTCTGCGTCGCGTTTGAAATCCAGTTTACGTCGCATTTTTTGAGTGGGAGCAAACGTAAGTGACGCTCGCGTGCCTAAAGTCAATTCGTAAGGGGCGAAGATGGAGATAAAGATACAGTTCGATCCGGAGACAGTACGATACGGAGATACATTTCAATGGAGTTTAATTTTGAATAAAGCTTTTTTATTGACTGCGTCATTTTTGCAAAAGCAAAGCGAAAAAACGCAGAAGAAAACTAAAACAATATTAGGTTCTTAAAAATTGTATCTTAACATATAAAAAGTTTTATCAGGAATTTAAAAAAAACACCAATACAGTATAAAGATTAAAAATGTAAAGAAAATAGAATTTATTTTTTACTTAAAAAGTTATTTACTTTGTTTTTTTTTTAAATAATATAAATATTATACCGTTCAGTTAAGTAAATATTATTTATATAACATTTTTTTCAGTGAATTTTTGCACTTTTTAAAAAATATCTAAGTGATTGAATTTTGAAAAATGTATATAATTGCTAACCTACAAATTTTAATTATAAAAGATAATTCTTTTTATTTTTCAAAACAAATAAGTTAACTTTTGAAATACATTCAATTGATCCTAGGAAACCAAAAAATATTTATTTCTATATCTTATAATTATAACTATCTGTCTCCGTTTCGGAATTTGTTTATGTTCCGCCCTCCCCCATTGGGTCTCCCTTCAAATTAACTAGTTCTGCAATTCTCATTTTGACGTCTGACAACGGCTGTAATCAAATTGTGCCTTTCATTTACAACTTGTTATAATTCCGGTGGCATTCGCAACCGGAAACGTGCTCGCCGCCGTTTTGTCTACGCCACAAAATAGCGAAAGCCAACTGAAGAAAAATGAAAATATAAAATGAAAACAAAGCCAAAAGTAAAATAAACTTTGGCAGCAAAATATTTCCTCGGCATTTGTGTTGCAGCATTTCTTGTTTATAAAACCAAACAAGAAAAAATAAAAGAACAAATATCAAATGCAAGCGAAGACAATTTGTCCGCAGTGTTATGAAGTGGTTAGAATCTTGGCTTGCACTTGTCCAAACAGAATGTATATGCTGTGCATTTATGAATATAATATGTGGAGCATACTTGGCTGGCTGCCGAAATGACAAAATGATGCATTAAACTAATTGGAAAAACTTTGGGTGTTTTCTGTGAGTGCTCAGCGGAGCTGAAGAAAAGCCGCAAGAAGTGATCAAAGGAGTGTGTGATGTGGAAGAATTACGTACTAGATGTGATTGAATTTGAAACCAAAAAGGCGGATAATAAAACCATAAAATCTGTGGCTTATGAGTAAAATAAATTGAAATAAAATAATGAAAAATGTCAACTGTACTATCGTAAATTCAATCTTAACGCATATTTTTTACCTAACAATGTGAAATGCAAAAAAAAATTGACAGCAACGGAAACAATTCCAAATGGTAAAAAAAGAGATAAGTGAAAAAATTAATGCAAATTCAAGGCAATGAGTAATTCATTTTAAACAACCAAGCCTCACAAAATTGTTATAATTAATTTATTTACTGCAAATACAACCCCTAATCGTATATGCAAACCACTTGTTTCTCCCACAATTTTCTACATAATTGTCCGTGTTAATTTGTCACTAACCTTGGTCAAAGTTTTTGCTTGTTTACACAAGAGTGTCAAAATCGGGCAGACAAGTAAATAAACAAGTAGGCGAGAACAAATATTTTAACAGCAAATTGAAGCAATCAACAAGCAGAGCTTGAGATAGTCCCAAGAAGTTCGTGAGAAAATGGAACTTGATTAGTTTTATTTAAATAAAAAAGGTCAAGAGACCCAAAACAAGCCATTCAGATAATGTAGATTCAGTGCAAACTAAGAGCACAGATAAGGCAGCTGATAATACATTGCATTATTAGACTGAAGGGGATTTTAGAGGTATGAAAATTGAATTGTTCGCATAATTGAAAAATAGATTTCTCTACACACTGCTGAGAATTTGTGAATGCTAAAAGCATATGTATGTCCGAATGCATGTTCAACCAGCAGTCCAAGAAATCTAGGCCGTTTAAATTGCTCCACGTTCTCTATACACATACGAGTATATGTATCTTTTGGATATATTTAGATCTATTCTATATATGCAAAGAACTTGCGCATGAAAAATGTTCCAAAAATTGATTTATTAAATCAAACTGTTTAGTTGGGGCTGTGATTTTAGAAAAGGGAAGCATGATTTAATCATTTGTTTAACAGCAAGCCTATTAAATACGCTTTTAATATCACTTTTTATAATCTAAGCTTGTTTCCCATGACAGAAAAAATCCCATAGCAAAAACAGCGTATAAACAAATGAAACTAGAAATACCCCGTTGAGCCAGAAACAACAGCAAAAAAATAAAAAGACAAAAAGCGGAATGGCAAACAAAAATTCATACGTATTTAATGTGCACATATGAGCTCTCTTCGAGGCTTAGAAAACAAAAGCCGAAAAAAGCGCAGATTTGTCATCATATGCAAAACAAAATCTTCGCCGTTGGCTTCTGTTTTTTTTTTTTTTAATTTTCGAAAAAGTAGAAATGGGTGAAATCATAACAAACATTTGAAACTTTTAAATTAAACGTTTGAAATTGATATTGTGAATGTGAATGGGAGTAATTATTTAATGTACTTATATTAATGCAATTAAACAATTTATAAAGCGTGAGTAATTAGGCTGAGCTTTAATTATTATTATTATTTTTAAAAGATACTTTTTGTCCAATTAATAAAGTTGTCAGAGACGAGAAGCTAATCTAATTATTGTTGCGTGCTGACGTAAATAAAGCCGAGCTAATAAAAATAAAAAAGATTGGGAAAGCACAAAATGTATATCTAATGATTAGTAAATACAATTTAATGTACGAAAATCTTTGAGATATATTTCACCCATACATATGTTTAAATGCTAATCAGAGCAAATAAAACAAATAATTATTGCAGACTAATTAAGATCTCCAGTGACAATCTCAAAGTTTGCATTCACTAAAACTCATTTTCAATGTGAAATTAAATCTTTAAAAGCAGCAAAAGAAAATCTCATAATTTAAAGCAATTATGACAGAAAAAATAACGTTTTGCAATGGAATTTTATATGCATATTAATAATTGTCCGACCATTACAATTTTCAATGACCTGTTAGTACAAATGACACGTTAAAAAACAATGAGGTAAAGGCTGTAAAAACTGTAAAAATTAATGAAAATTAATTGATATAATTTAATGAGATGACCAGAGAGGCCAACAGCTCTCGACACAAAGTTGCAGAACGAGTCGGAAGCGCGGCCGGAAAATGGGGAAAATGTGGAAAATTTTTATGAAAATAATTAAGCCGCCGCCAGCGGCTAAAACAACAACAGAAACAACGGGGCTTGACAAAAACTTAACAACTTTATGCTGCCGGTCCGGCTTAATTAACACTAGGATTGCGGTTGGTAGGGAGATTTCCGTGGGCGGAATGGCGAGCTGCCGGCGCTAAATGTCAACAATAAGCTCGAGTGCGGCTGTTGCACTTTCCCCCGCTTTCCCACCACTTTTCCGGCCATTTCCATTTCGCCGCCATCCTTTCGTTTTATGAATTTTGAGCAGCTTTCGCCTGCAGATTTCGGCGGCAACAAATCTCCAGCGATATTCACGGAAATCGCTTAAATTGTGCAGCCAAAACAAAACGGATGGCGTCGCTGAATTTATTCAAAAAATGTAAAAAGTTTCGCCGAAGGACCTTTCGCACTCCTCTGTCCTTTGAATCCTGGTGGTGTTTTTTCATTCCAACTCCAACCGCCGAGCTTCATTGCGCATTCAAGTGGCCCCGTTTGGCAAATGAAAATGAAAATAAAACCGAAAACTTGGACACACCGTCCATGCCCAATTGAGTTTGTTTCGGTTTTGTTTCGAGCCTCGAATATTGCCCCCGTTTCGATTTTTTTTTCATTTTTTCGGGCTACTCCCTGGATGATTTGACAAAAGTACTGCATTGGTTTTTTTGAGGCTCGAATGTCTGACTGAATGAGTGGCTGGCATAGTTTTCATTACCTCCGCACACAAATTTCATAGCCTAATTTGAGGCATCGATATTGCGTATGCGCCGCGTGTTGCAAGCCTGAAATAAAAACACGCCAAGCGCGCCCCATTAAAAAGGCAAATAAACAAGTGGCAGACACAGTGCCACATTGTGAATAAAGCCAAAACTCAAAAGGTCCTGTGGCCACGACATTTTCATGTTGTTTCCTCACACGAAACCACATAAAAGGAAATTTATGTAAGGACAAATAGGAGAGCTTAGAATACCCTAATATAAAACGTTATAAAATAGAATTCCCGGAAAGTCATTAATATTTTTTACAACAATTTTAGGTACCTAAGCCCTTATAACACTAGCTTGATTTTTGACTTACTGACTGGATTTAGTTAAAAAAGTAAAGGACGCCTCGGGAAAAAGGTCTACAAAATGCATATTTTTAATAAATGTATTGACTGTCATGACTTTTTAAATAAATCTCTTCAGCTAGTCAAAACTCCAGCAATGTCATAAGGCCATTATTCAAAAATATTTTTTTATTGATTAATTATGTTTATTACTTTAGGTGTTATTTATTTTCAAAAATACAATTTATTAAAAAGAAAATAATATTTTATTTTTAAGTTCTCTGTATTCTGTCTAAAATAAATCAAAATAACACTTTATTAGCTCTATTTAAAGCACACTACACATAATACCATTAAATAAAATACCGATTCATTGAAATGGTATGCAATATAATAGACAAAAAATTCGCCCCGCCGTCGTGAAATAATATTTTTTTTAACTAATTCCCCAATAAATTCCACTTGACTAATGAACACATATAATGTCCCCCCTTGCAACTCAATTATGTACCTCTGTTAAAGCTCTCGATATATTTATTTGATCCTTTCGGAAGAGCAAAGAATGAGGAAAGTCAGCGGTAATCAAGCCTCACATTCCGCTTGAAATGAGCTAATTAAAGGACCATTTCGAATGGCCAACAAATTTTCGGTGTGCCAACCCTCCGCATCCGTATCCGTATCCATATTCCCCGACTTTGCTGAGTGATTAATTTTCATATTTATAATAAAACGCTGAAAAGGTTGGGCAAGTAAACAGAAGGGGGGCGCAAAAAAAAAATACCCACTCAAACAGCCAAAAGAAGAAATGAGAAAGCTGGAAAAAATAACAAAATGGCCTACACAAATGCCAGCAAATGGCTTTACAAGAGGGCCGGAATGAAGGAAAATCTGTTGAAAACATGCTCACTTTTATATGGTTTATATGCTCCATGGATCCCATATGAGCTGCATAATGAGTGGCATTGGGAGTGGGTGGGTGGATGGGTGGATGGGTGGTTGGGTGGTTTGGTGGTTGGGTGGTTGTAAAAGGGGCGTGAGGTGCAGCCCAACAAGTATAATTAACATTGAAAGCCGAGCGAGTACGTCAAATGAGAAATGTGCAAACAAGTGTGGTTGGGAAAAATGATGGTCTGATGGTTGGGGGGGGGGATATGTTTTAGGGGTTGGCCCACCCACTCACACTCGAACACCCCTGCTCAATGGCCTTTCACGCACACACACCTTTTGATATTAATATTAAAATGGCATAGAGACCTTCGTGCCCAAAGCCTGATTAAAGTGGGTAACTAATATAGATTTATTCCAGTCGAACTATCAGCTTCGGGAAAATCCCCTTGCGCTTCTTTTCGCTCTGCTTAATGGTGGGAAAAACCCTAAATCTCATCAGGGCCCATAATTATGTTTATTGCAACTGTTGCACCAGGCTTTTCCATTTGCGGCTTTGTGGACTGCGGCTTAGTTTGTTTGCAGTGTTGGAACTTTTTCCGTATAGTTAGACATATTTGCATTGTTGCTAGGCTTTCAATTAAAACTGATCTATATTAGCTTGATTAGGTTGTTAATTAAATTCGAACTAGAATATTAGCTGATAAGAGCGGTAATAAAATGAAAATATGATTAGTTTTTGTTTGACTTTCAATTGTAAACAAATGTTGTGACTGGCAAAAAAAATTAATTAAAATAGAAAACTGATTTTACAAAACAAATACCTTTTAATAGTCAATTTAAAATTAAAACGGGCTTATTAGTTTTTTATTATACATTTTTTTGAATGAGGAATTTAGTGCAAATTATTAAGGTGCTCAATAAAATGCCAATTTACATATATTCATTATGCAACAAATTTATTTTGTAACCTATGATATACATTTAATTTAAATATATGTTGTACATCTTTCTACAAAACTATTCAATTTGTATACGATTTCATATCATATTAAATGCAATAAAAAGGTAATGTTGTAAAATTCATGAAAATGCAGACATTTTTTATCACTAAAATATTTAAAATTAATCTTTAAGTTTATTTAACAGAATTAAATTTGAATATTTCGCAACTGCCATTCACTTTGGCAACGCAAAACGCGACCCAAATGGCCAGTGTTGCATAACAACCAAGTAGCTTCTGCAGTGGATTAAATAAAACATACTTTGCCCAGTGCACTGGACAATCTGCGGGAGCTTAGAACCCAAAGTAAATACCAAAAACTAAAAACAATATCCCAGGCAGCGCGAGCCAAAAACTTTTTATCAAGCGCTTAGTGGCACATCCGACAATTGACAGACAGAGACGGCAGACAGACAATGGGGCACGGCCAGAAAGAGAGGGGTAGAGTGGCCCCATCTCGTTGGGATTTGGTTGCATGTACGCAAGTGGCACTCCAATTAAAATGATTGTCTTAATGCCGGCCAGAGCATCAGCGGCTATTACAACGCGTCGAGTTGATTCATTCAGTCTAGTTCTCTTATTATTACTTTTTTTTTTTGAGAGTGCTCCATCCGGCTGTACCGCCCCCTCATTTGCCCATCCATCCATCCATTCATTCATTCACTTATTCACTCACTCATTCGGTCCGTACAACAAAACTAAAATCATCACTTAATGTGCTGAAAATAACGCACTTGCACGTACTCGACTAATTTATTTGATTACCCTTACAATTACGGCGGGTTTTTTTGTTCTTATTCATTCCACGAGACAAAGAAACGAGTTCTGGAGTGAAATTCCCGAGGTGATGATGGGGATGCCTTCGCTTAATTTATTTCTTTAAGTTTACGTGGAGCTTTCCAAACTTCAGACTGTTGAGTTTCTGACTGTTCTAGCCATTAGTCTAATCGCATTCTCAAGTTTATGGCCAAGTGCCGGGCAATCGCATTATCTAATCGATGTACTAAACGAACCCAGTGCTTAAAAGTGTGTGGGCCATAATTTTGGAACCAGCGATAAGGAAAACTTATTTATGATCTTGGTTTAGCTAAGACATGTAAAAGACCTTGAGAACATTTATTTAACATAAAAATGATAGCCCTGAACCAAAATATTTATGAAATAACTCAATATATTTTTTACCTCTCCACATTAAATGAGAACACTAATTTTTACAAAAGTGTTTTTGCTTGTTTATGATAATTTCTCATAAAATAGGGAAAGGTGTAAAAATATAATATTCATTAAATACTTATATATATTTTACACCTCTTCCTATCATAAGTAATTCCCATAAGCAAGCAACATTACATTTTACACCCCTACACTCTTTATAATACAATTGTATGCAATTAAAACGTAACACTTGTTTTTATTATTTGCAAGAATTAGTTTGGACAATATAATTGTCCAGCATTTCTCCCCCTTTCTTTATTAGATCGCTGCTTTATCCAAATTACCCTCATTATGCCGCACTTGTCTGTCAAAGTTGCAGCTAATTTTCCCCCAGCTCAGCAGAAGTTGAAAACTTAATTAACTCATTCCTCAACTAGACCGTCGACCACCACTCCCTCGTTTCGCTTTTTGAATTAATTTTGACCAGATTTGACATTAAACATAAATTAACCAACAAAATTGCATAACGCTTTTGAGGAAACAAGCGAAAAGTGAAAAGTAATACCAATCAAGTTAACCATATAAATCACATGTCTTGGCCAATCATCGCGATAGCACAAATACCAAAGATACGAGCCCGATTTGGGAGAACAGTCTGGAGTGTTTGCGTTGGGATTATCTAATCAATTGTATAAGTCATAAATTAGCCCACATCGAATTGAATCGAATCCAAGCCTTAGTTTGTGTTTCACAATTTCCGAGAAATGCCTGATGGCATGGACTTCAATGGGGATTCCCTCGGCCAACATTACTGTTTTTGACTAATGCCGATTAAATAGATGGACAAAGCACAAACGTATCTGGTATCTACTTATTTGCATTCAAATTACCACTGAAATTCTCATTGGGCACGCAAATTATGCTCGAAATGCCGGATGGGGGAAACGGTTTGGGTGCGAGCAAACAAACAAAAGTATCTCGAACATGTTTGCCAATGGCCGAAAGACAAAGACTCGGCCTTATTTGATGACCTATCCCACTTGAGTTTCTACATCTCTGTTTCTTCTTTCTTTCTTCGTTGCGAGTTGTAAACATTTGCTTATAGCAAAACTGGAAGAGACCCAAAAGCGGGCTTAAAATCAATATTTAAATTGCATGCAACTATTTTTGGAGGCCCCAGTGCACGTGAAAAAATATTTTTAAAAATGTAGAACCTTTTAAAAATATTAGTTTCAATACTATGTATATTTCTGGATTTAAAGAATGTTTAAACATAGACAAAAATCAGAATATAGTAATTTTCGGAAATCCAACTTAATTATTAAAAAGATGTTTTTTTTAATTAAAGTTTCTAAATTTTAAGATATACAAAAAAAATTGAATACCATTCAAAAAATCTAAATAATTGTTTTTTCTTTAAGTGTAGATCCCTAAGATTTTATTGGGTCTCCAACGTATCGCTGTGGCCCAACCATTATGGATATGTGTGTTTGTGTTTGCCAAGAACAAAAGGAACTTTGCAGCAAAACCTTGGAACAGTTTGTTGTGCGAAAGAGACCGACATATACAAAGAGAAAGAGAGGGCACGACTAACGACTGTTGCTAATTTGTTGTTTAGGCCCTGGTGGTTTATTTTGATTTGGTTTGCTTTTATTTAGCTTCCCTTGTGGTTTCCTTTTTTTCTCGTCGTCTGCTCCATATTAATTAATAGTTTTGTTTTTTGGTCGCCCATTGTCATTTTTTGGCAATGAGCTTTGGGCTTTTTGGCTTGATTAGCCCTGGAAATGAAAATCAAGGATTTGGAACTTTGCTACACAGTCACAATTCCAATTTAAATGCTTTTCTTCCGGGCTTAAGGTATCTTTCAATTAATCTTGCAATTTAATTTGATTGAAAATTTTCAAGTTTATAATCCCCTTTGGCAAACTTATAATCTTTCGAGTTTGGCCAAAAGTTTGTCACTTGAAAAAATGTGGCCACCGAAAGGGCTATTCAGCAAAAATGTTGGAAAACTTTTTTCTGCAAAAAAAACTGGGAAAAAAATGTTTATTCAAAAGTAATAAACTTTTGCGGGAACCATTAGGGCAATTAGCTGGGAATCTTTATATTTCTCTCTCCCTTTTCAATATTATCGTCTCATTTGATTTAAATTTGTGCGTGATCTTTGGCCAAGCCCCATTGTTAGTCACTTAGTTATTATTATAATTATCAGCTTATCAGTTGACTAGACTTTTGGCCAGCCGGGGAAAAATTTTGGCTCCGTTCTATTGAAAATCTTTTCTTTTTGGCAATTTGTTGACAGCTCTAGATAAACTTGGTTTGGGCGATGATGCAGAGCCATAAATTGGCAAAGTGACTTGTTGGCAGAACTTTGAAGAAATAGAATAAATTATAAATCAAAAAACTTATTAGCAAGTAAATAAATTTAAGACAAGTGAGCTTATGAAGTCAAATTTAAGGTCAGCAAGCTGAATGTATCTGCATCTTTGTAATATTTTCCTCATTGAAAATGAAGCAATTCTTTTGTTCTCAATTATTGGCTGTAAAAACAAATTCGATTATTATGTCCGTTTTCTTTTCCATAAATTGTACATTTGATATCCAGTAATTTCCCTTCCCTCCGCCCGAATTCGATTCCTTTAATCTCCATTTGAGTCCCCAAAGGACATTTAGCCCCCTCTTGCTTGTTGTTTTCCTTTCGACCAGTTTCTTATCTGCACGAAGGACACTGGCAAATTTTCAGGATTTTTGACTTCAATTATATGAGTACAGTAAATATTGGATTTTATTGTTGGTGTTTCTTTGGCTTAAGGATTTTGGTATAAACTTGCTCCTTTGCATTTTGCTTCTAAACATATTTTCCGCCTCGAGAGCGCCTTACTACCAGAAATTGAAAGTACCTACCTTAGGTTTTCGTTTTTTGGTAGCTCCTGGCAAGTTTGTTGTTGCCATTAAAACTAGTTTAACTACGCGGCTAGGACATGGCGGAATTAATTTTTTCATTTCGCCGTGCCAAAGTTGACCCAAGTTTTTTTATTACCCTCTACTAGGGTTATTAAATGCAATCTCCTCCACGTGAAGGCGACATTAATAAGCTCGAAACGTGTGGCCCTATAGTTATATACATATAAAGCGGCATATATACTGCCAGCAAGGACATTGTGAAAGTTGACAGCCAGCCTAGATCCCTGCTGCCTTACATTAAATTAAATTTATATGCTTATTTATGAACTTGCAACAATGAAATATTTTTCCTGCAAATAAAACTTGAGCCCAACGAGGCTGAAGAACCGGGGAGGGGGGGGAGAAAGGGAGCACACCATCTGGTGTTGGGCTGAAAGCAGAAAGAGAAAGGTAGAGGGTGGTGCGAAAGAGACGGCAATTGTGAGGTGCGGCCAGTTGTAGTTTGATGGCTTTTGTGAGTGGGCGTTGGGAAAAAGTGGGAAAAAGCTGGGGGAAAGCAAGGGGAAAGCAAAGGGAAAGTTGGCAAGGTATGGCAGGCATTTATGGTCAGAAGTACGACTCATAAGTGTATTTTTGATGGCCGTTTGAGTATTTTGCATTATTGCTTTTTCACGAAATGAGTTTTTGACTGACTCGTGTCATCGTAATGAAACTTCTCTGTGAAGCAAATGGTCATATTTATGTGCTCAAGTAATAAAAAGGATACAGGCGACCATAAAAGGTGTTATGGGTTAAATGAAGATGGTGTAAAAGGGTCTTAACCCAGAGTTATGGTTTCAATTATCCCTGAGACAAGTTTTTACATTTCTCCTGTATATTAAGCTAAAAATATCCTATCGATTTGCATACAAAATATCTTTTTGCCACACCATTTTCTATAGCCTGCAGCCCTTGAAATTTAATTAGATTTCACACTTGCCGCCCTTTCTGTGGCAAGCCTTAACCCCTTTTCGCCACACACTCGCACATAATTCAATACCACAATTACCATGGTGTAGCCTAATTGAGCTATTTAATTGTCATATAAATCTTATCGCTTTTATCGCCCTGAGACAGCCAAAGGAGCAACCGCAGAAGTTCCCAGGAGACAATTCATGGTGATGGGGTGGACAGCCATAACAACTTTAATTTGACTTCACTGAACTTGAATCTGGCCATCAGGAGCGACTTCTTGTATATCGTAAACATTTACGATATTCAATAAACTTTTATTCCCGACTGGGCGGACATTTTAAAGTTTTTTTTTTATATTGTGTTCACCGCCTCTGGACAAACTGGCGCTGGTAAAACAGTTAATTGAAGTGCGTACTTGGCTTAAATCGGGTTGGGAAAAAGGGGGAAAGCTTTATGGACTCTTGGGCAGTAGTTGGCTTCCCATTTTTTTTTGCCTTTTCTAAGCTGTTTCTCCGTTCTCTTTTACGCTTCTGTTGTCCCTTAACTTTTCTTTTTTTTGCGTAGCCGACTAAGCTGCAACTCATGAGCGGACAATTTGCAGCCGTCGAGCCAGAATCGGAACCGTTTTCCACATTTAAAAAATTTTTTTGTTTCAGCTCGTTTCCGCTTGCCTGACCCACAAATCCCCAAAGCTGTAAATGGAATTCGTTGCAGTTCCTGTACACTTCAAGGGGGTCTTATTGTTTCAGCCGGAATTCCAGGACGCTGAAGTACAAAAGCTGTGTAAATTGCACAAGATGTTAGAAATAAACAAATACTAAAAAGATATTTGGTTGCTTGATGTCTAGAACTATTTAAAAATAATATTATGGATAAAAATCTATAATTTATCGATGAAATAACACTATAATTTTTGGTATAGGGTATTCCCTTAATCAGTTTACTGTAGCCCTAGTTTGTTCAAACTTTTTTGTTTTCCTTGCCGCCTGAAAAGATTCCTTTCTTGTGGCAAAGTTGACTTTAAGTTTTGCAATTCGGTTCGGTTATGATTCCATTTACTGGGCCGACAATTTCCATAGATTGCGGTTGTAATTGCTGCACGTTTTTGTATTAGCCTCATTTGGGTCTGATGCCCCCATATGAAACGTGTTCCAGCGCCCGAAAGTCGGCAGCAATTTCCAGCCATTCTGCGCCTTGACATGTTTGGTCTCCTTTTAGCAACTTTTCTATCTCTTTCGCAGCCCTGGCCGGGCAAACATTTTAAACTCTTGGCAGGCCAACAGAAAGACGGGCGTATAGAAATGGGTGTGGCAGAACCAATTGCAATGCTCATTGCCAGGCTGTTGACATTTTAATAAAAATTATTCGTCGCATTGCAGGGGGAATTGTTGGGGGAGGAGGCGGAATGCATTCAATGTGGAAGGAACCCAGATGATATAGGGGCAGATGCAGTTCGCAGGGGCTGCAAGCGAGCGGATAAATGATTTCAAAGCGCATTCATTGCCAGCAAAATGTGTGTGCGAAAATTAATGCGAGAGCAACCATTCAAAGAATCCGTAATGAAAACCGATAAACACTAGCAATGCAGCATTCCAAGCGACTGAGCACAATAAAACGGAATGTTTAGGCTTAAAAAGTGACCTCTTAAAGAGGATTTAAGGCCTTCGTTTGGCAGTGTTTCAAGTCGATCTATTCTTATATTTACCATAAAAACTACAGAATATAGTTAAATGGTTTCAAATGGTTTCAAATTTCAAGCTAAGATTAAAAAAAAAATGTTTGTACTGTCATTAACTTAGTATTTTTTCAGTATTTAGTATTTATTTTTCATCAATAGATGGCCTATTATGACCTCAATTTTTGGCAATGTAGTCTGTTTCCTAAAATCTGGTGTGTTCCTTTTAATTTGTTACACTTTGCGCACACTCGACTAATTTACGACATAATTAAAATACAAATATTTTCAGCCAATATTTATTCTTGTTGAAATTGACAGCCGGCGACAGTGACAAAAAAAGGAAATTTGCCAAAACGTACACTCTTGAAATATTATTACGAAAAAAATAGGACACTGGGACTCGTAAATCTTCACCCAAAAAACGCAAACACATTGACCTCCTATAAAGTGAGCATTTTTTCACATTAAATGGAAGCAAAGACAACAAAAATCGAATTGACACAAAGGAAAAGTATTCCAAATGCAAATGAAAAAAGGAAATCAGGGATGGCAAGGGAAAATAAGATGTACGCAAATAAATTGCATTATCGTTGATTTGCACAAAAATTTATTGCATATAAACAAATTGCTGAGGCAACAAATCTATTGTTTGGATGTTTGTGTCTGCGGGGGAAAATTGCAAAGCGACTACAACGAAAATCAAAAGGCAATCAAATCCTCAAATAACCCCAAACGAAAGAATTTCGTGTAATATAATTCACTTTTACTATTGGGACACAAAGCATAAAAAACCCATGAAAAGTTGCAGGAAAGGACCCGCTGGCATGGCTGCATAAAATATTGAGAATGTTGGTCTATACGTTTGGTTTAGTTCTGTCGTTCTATTTATTTCAAAAATATAAGGATAGGGGTTTCGTTTCCTGAAATATTTTAATACAATAATTTAATTCAATATTTATGAAAACTAAAATCTTTCAAATATTGGAAATAAGTTACTCTTAAAAAATTAATAATTCAAAATACAATTTTTATAATATTTAGAAAGGAACCCAGTAACACGACAACTATTACGAACTATTATGGTTCTAAGAACAAGAAACTAAAATTCTGCAAAATTCAGGTTTTGTCGCTAGCAGTTTTATAATCAAAGACTTTGGCTGCCAGTTATAAAGAGTCAATTTCGCTTTTACAACTGATAGTTGAAATTGTCGCGTCACATCGCTTCATATATCACCTATAAAGATTGTAGGCCCGATAGAAACTGAACGACAGCTCCCTATCGGGTACCCAACTGAAAAGTAATCTGGGCAATACCTACTTGCGTTCCGTGTAGATTGCGTTCCCCAGTTCTCCTCGAGCACCTCCAATTATCGCAAACAGCTCTGGAAGCCCGTGAACAAACGAACCCGAGAGCTCTCCAGTCCTTAAATATTTCCGCACAGTTTGCTTTTGCAGTACTTGCACTTTTCCATGCCCCCGGGCCCCAAGGCTCTCTGACTAATTTTTGCTTTTACCCCTATTTCGTATAGGTGGGGGTTAGCCCAACCAAACATAAATTCTGTTGGGTCAGTTCAAGCACGCACCGAAATTACAAAAATAAAAAAAAAGCGCAGAGTAAAGTGAAAAGAATGAAGGAAGTTGAAAAATTGTTTGGGTTCGGGTTGGGTAAAAACAGCAGCAAATGGAGGGTAACAATTGCATGGGTTTCGGTGGCAGTCTTAAAGGGTTCTCGAGAACCCCAAAGCCTTAACCTTGCCGGGTGACTAATGGGTTAAGGCTTCGTCGTACATTCGAATTCAAGCAGCATCCGCGTAAACTTCTCGTTAGGCGGGAGCCCAATTGACATTGAATTTAATTCCGCATGAAGTGTTTTGGCATAGCGTGACATTTGAATTGGTAATTCCTGCGCCCGAGAGATGCCACCGCGAGATGGGTGGCAGCAGCCCCCCCAACCCCCTTTCTTTGCCCCTTTTCGGCATATCTCCGCCTGCCCACACCACAGAGCGGAAATTGCCTTTTTTGCGCGACTTCCGCTTTTGTGCTAGCCCCTTTCCCGGATTTTTCCCGCCTAGCTTCCAGCGATACTTCAGTAAAAGACAGCTTGCCATTGCCTCTTCATGGAGTTGCACTCTGGAAAAAATCCCTTAAAATATGCGACATTTTAACATAAAAATACATAATTCAATATACAATAAAAATCCTTGACTCTGAATAAATTTATATCAAACTGATCTAAATACAAATATTTTGAATCATCTTTATAAAATAATCAATGTCCAAAAAACTAATTCCTTTGATATTTTTAATCTAAATATTATGTTGCACAATATTTAAAATGATATATATCAATGATCTTTTAATTTAAATTATTTCCAAAAAATTAAAACATTACAGAGAAATAATGGAAACGTTTTTATAAAAGTTTATTATTAAGCAAGAAATTTGCATAATGCAATCAATGCAATAATTTGGTACATAAATCTGAAAAAAAACGGTCACTCAACTAATTTTTCTTTCCAATAAAATTTTATATACATTTTTTTTGAGTGTAATCCTGTTTCTTCAGCGTGCTCCTGTGCCACTTCCTAGACTCAGCGACACTTGGCATGGCACGCATAAAGCTGTCAATGTCAATGTAACGTGTTAATTTCAAAGTGGTTTAGTTTGTTGACGCAGCCTGTTAGGTAGTGGAAAAATAAGCAGCACAGGGTGATGGAAATGGTGATGGAACAGGAACAGGACCCCGACAAGGGCAACCCATTCGGGAAAAGAGCTACTTCTTCCATCATCTGGGGCGTAAAATGTTGAGGCACATGTGGTTTTTATGCCACTCATGAGCTCTGTTGGGAGTTGCCCAACTGCCTTTATCCTTTCTGCTCACTGCCTGCTGCTTCTGCTGATGATTTCTATCATGGCATTTGATTGATTGAAACTTTTGCCCAAGCCGGGGGTTAAGGGGCTTGAGAAGTGGTGAAGAGCCTGGGAGGAAAGCTGCTTAGGGAGCCGAAGTTTGCTGGTTGTGGCATTTAGTTTATTGAGGCATTTTGCAAGCTGTCGGCCAAGTATTGGCAAAATATTTGCATTTTAAAGTGATTAATTATGGGGGAAACGAAACTTTTAGCAAGATGGAGAACGATCTGCGTCGAGTACAGTCCCGTCAAAAGTCGCTTACCAATGGCAAGAGTTGAAATGAAACAAATTCTTAACTAAACGGCCCATACAATATCTTTAAGTTTCTTTAAAACAATTCTTATTGTTTTTGCCAAAGGATTCGGATCCTCAAATCCAATAAGCCAAGGAAAGCTACCAGAAAATCCTGTGGCTATGTGGGGAAAAGAATAAAGTAGGCCTACTGTCACGCCGCTAAGTACAGTCAGCCCCAGTTACATGGGTCGATAAGTACCCCGCCAAGTCTGCGCCTGAATGAAGCAATTCCAATGAGTTGCAGCCATCCAATTTGCGGATTCTCGCCCAAGCCCGAACATAAAAGGATTTCTGCCTGCCAAATTCAGCAGGCGAATGCAAATCCCATTCACACTTGGGCCACGAGGAACCGAAAATCAACAAAAGTCGGGCCCACATTAGCAGCTTGTAAAAACTGTGAATGCTCCAAGCAGAGGGGCGTACTTGTAGTCCTGTTTATGCGCCAACGCCTCCTGTTACTCCTGTTTATCCTTCCCCACCCAAAGAACCCCTAAAAGCACCTCCTTCCTTCCACACGCCCAAGCTCATTACAAGGCTCAGCACCGCCAAATGCCAACTGTCATGTGGTTAAGGGTGAGCCCCGAGCTCAAGAGTCCCAGAAACAGTACCAAGACCCAGGACCCAGTACCCATTACCACAACAACAGGAACTAAGGGGGAAAAGCCGGGTCTGTGAGCCTGGGAAGTGGGGAAAATCTCCAGCTTCGGTTCGAGCCTCAACATTTTTGGCAGCAAATAAAATTTGCTTGTGTTTTCAAGGGATTTTCGGTGACAAAAGGCGTTCGTGGCAGGGACGAATGGCAGCATATTGTGTTCGGCCAGGCACGCAAATGAATGTGCAATGTTACACAGAAAAAAAAGTTTAAATAAAATTGTTCACCTAACAAAAAGATTTTAATTGGAAAATGAAAAAAAAATCAAACCAATTTCCATAACTTACAAAGTACTAAAAATATTTTTTAATGTTCTTAAACATAAAACAAATATATCAGATATATAAAAAAAACCTTTTCTTCAAACATTTGATAAAAATACCATATTAGAATGACTATTATTATTTTACTGAAAAGTTTTTATTTCATCCGTGGCTTAATAAAAGCATTAAAAAGTTAATTCCCTAATGAGTGATTGTGGTTTTCCCTCAGTGGCGCAAAACAGGAAACGGAAATGAGAGTGGCAGGAAGTGGGGGCCCTTTGCCCCAACCTACGACGCACTCAAAAATCCAAATGCACGAGACTTTCATTGTCGCACGAAGGAGCTCATAAACTTGTTAACTGAAATTGCCGTTTTGGTGTCGGTGCTGGTATTTGGGCATGTCTTCTGGTTTCTGTGTTTTCTGTACCGATTGTTCATCATTTTGTCAGCCAGCATCTGGCATTGACATGCTTAAACGTGCTTCATAACACCAATTCTGGTGTTGTTTCGAAAAACAAAAGCCAATTATGTGGCCTGGAACGCAGACAACCAACTACTGACCTGCTGGCCAACAGCAAAAACCCAGTAAGCCAGAAAGCCATGCTACAGAAAGCCTGAAAATAGCATACTTAGGGGGGCCAGCAAATAGCTGGCATTTCTGGCTTTATCTCAAAACTTCACACTATGACGGGCAAATTTCTCAGATTTCCTGGCGGTTTTATGGCCTTGAGCGGGGTGTAAGATATATAAATATATATGTGTGTGTGGGCCAACTATAACCATCAACGTGAAATTGTTCGCACTTGAACCAAAAGAAAATCCAACACGAATTCCTGATCTTCTGATTCAAAGACACGAAAATTTGATTTGTGACAAGAGTGACAATAATCCTGGCCCCATTTTGACCCCATATTCTAGTTGACCGAAAAACGCGTACATATATGTACGTATTTATTCTGCATGCCAGCCACATGTCGTATGCGCAATAAAAATAACTGTCTAACCGCATAACCGACTAGCCCGAGGAAACTGAAAGTCCACGAGAATGTTTCGTGCACTTGAAGCAATTTGTCTTGCCAGCTACGTGACTTATTCCACTAGTCGAGTACTCCATCAAAGCCACGGATATATAGCATAGAAATATGTTCACCGGATGCCTATGTTATTCCCATGCCCGTCGTTTTACTACCTTTCGCATTCGCTATGAGGCACGAGGTCAGCACTTTCGCTGGCGGGACCGAAAATCCTTGCTACTGCCGGATGTTGAACTGATTGCACAACATGTTGCACCAGTGCGGCACCCATTTCCGTTCCATTCCATTTCGTTTCGTCGCTAAGCGCCGCTCATTAGGTTATGAAAGCGCAGATAAAGTAACGAAAAAAGGATCACTAAGAAAAATATTTTTATGAAATTCAAAAGTTCATTAAAAATAATATAAAAATACAATAGCATATTGTGGATTACAAGCTTCACAGCTATTTTAAAGTTTAATAATTATTTCAGTTGTCTCTAAACCCCTGAAATATATTTAATATAGTTATTAACAAAAAAAGGAAAAGGTACTTTCTTAAACTTTTTGGTTAGTTGAAAAAAAGAGATTTTATTTAAAATGCAAAAAAAATCAATCCGAATAGTAGTGGAAATTATTGAAAAAATGGTCTTGCCTTAATAAGGGAAAGTAATAATTTTTCGCTCAGTAAAACCAGACACAGCCACCGGATTATCAACAACTATCTCAGTGTCAAGTGCCAAGAGCTTAAAGGACCCAGCCAAAAAAATTTTAAAATCAACTGAAAGATACACTTGAAGCGGGCTTAGACCGCAAACAGCCACGTGAACAAAATCCCACACAGTACAAAAAGTGCCAAGAAAAGGGCAGCGGGAAAAGAAAGCAAGAAAGACAGTAAGAGAAAGGCTTAGGTAAACACACTCAGGAGATAACGCCCCCATTGTGGCAAGCAAATATGTAGCAACCAAAGTTGAAAGGGGCGTGGGCGACTTAAACACACTCAAGACACTGCGGTGCATTTGTCTTAATTTGTGACAAATGCAAGTCAGGGCAAACCAGCTGCCAACACTATGAAAAATGCCAAGAAAATGGCAATGGAATAAACACAGATATACTTTGTAAGCCACTTTAAAGCCCTATTTCAGAGCATTTTAGAGCTATAGTTTATAGTTAAAGATTTTTAAATTTAGATTTATAAAATCATTTTTTTAGTAGTCATTTTATTTTACAATACTATTTTTTATATACTTACTTTACGGTAAACAAAAATACTTTACTTTATCGAACAGTGTATACCAAAGTATACCAGTACTTACTACAAAGTTACAAGACTTTTCACCCTCTAAAAAAGCAGACATTGCTTGGCCTAAGAAAAACCCCAACAAAAATGTATAAACCTTAAAACGCCCACCGTTGAAAACAAAGACACATCCATTAGCAAGATATAAAGGGCATGCGCTACGTCTCGCAACTGGCTAAGAACCTATTGTCAAAGTATTACAGGAAAACTGAAGAAAATATCTAAATTTTTGTGTTTAAAAATTGTTAATAAAATCGGGAGCTTAGTTGCTATCCCTGGGGTTACCGATGGATGCCGGGCACAGAAAGGTGATAGTCGTAGAATCGAAAAGCAACTACGACAAGCTCATCGAGGATGCGGGGGCCAACAAATACGTACTCGTCGAGTTCTATGCCACCTGGTGTGGTCCTTGCGCGATGATTGGTCCCCGTTTAGAGCAACTGGCAACGGAATACTCCGGACGGATGTTAGTCCTCAAGATCGACGTGGATCAGAATGAAGATCTGGCCGTCCAGTACGAGGTCAGCAGTATGCCCACGTTTCTGATCATCAAGAACCGGGTTACACTCATCCAATTCGTGGGCAGCAATGTCGATAGAGTGGTCACCACGGTGGAGAAATTTGTGGGCAAAGTTGAGGAATCCAAGGAGAGAAAACCAAACAATGGAGCTGCCGCTCCATCTCCATTGACAAAACTGTAAGGATTTCGGAAAATATATATCCTTCGGGTATTTTTAAACGATCTGTAATGCAAATTAAAATGTGTGGAAAAATGTTAGTACGTGTCGTGAAATAATATAATAAAAGGTATGGAGTCGAACTTTTAAAAGTCAAATCTTCAGTCGTTATAGTCCCTTTTCATAATATTTTCATATTTGAAAGCTTCAACAGAATTTGTTTGGTGATTTTATAGGAATTCAGCATTATTAGATAACAAATTAGTACTTGATGTCGTTTTCCTTGGAATTCCTATACAAAAATAGAGTACCCACCCCCAACACACACTCACATCATAATGTTTTGTGTGAAATTTGTAAAGAAACCTGATTATTTTTGATGTAGCTGCCGTCGGTCATGTGTCAATGGGATCATTATATTAATGTACATCAAGCTAATTAAATTTTCTTTATAAATATTTTTATTAAAAACCAGAGACGAGTGCGTGGTATTAACCAGGGGTTACCCTGCCACTTAAAGTGGCGCCGTTAACGAGATTCCCAATTAAGTAGATCCCAGCTTGGCTATCTAAAGCAATGCACACTTCAAGTCCCGCACCCACCTCGTTGAGAACAAAGAACCTTTTGTTGCTCAGCGTCCCCATCCAGATGCAATCGGGGATCTACTTTATAGGGAGGCGGCATTGTCCTAAGCCATTGTTAGTGCCCGTAAGCTGGCCATATGTGCGACTCTCGCCTGTCGCTGGCATTATTTCAATTAGATTAATTAAGCCCGGCCCGCACGGCTTTGATGCCTGATGTGTGTGTGGACAAAGTGAACTATTTTTAGCCAGTTATGCTAGCAAAGTATTTGAAAACAAAAAGAGTCACTCGGTAATCGGATTTAAAATAGGGGGTATGAAATGTAAAATGACAAAAGAAAATATGGCCAACTTTTGTTCGGGCCAATAAACTTATTAAATTTGCAAACATGTCTATAAATAAGCAATAAAATCATAGAACATGAATTCTAATTGCCTAAACTCATTGCTCTTTCATTTCGTAATTATATTTCTGATTCATTTCCAACATACATATAAAAGCCAGCAAACAATTAACATAGGAATTTGCCTAATAGCCCAAACATTGCAATTAAAAATATCATAAATTGAATTTAATAACTTTCAAATAAGATAGGTTTTGCTTTCTAAATTGTGCCTATAAAGCCTTGTATTTTTTTAACGATATTAGAAATCAATACTATATTTATTGGGGAACATTTTCCAATTGTCACCACTGCAAACCGGAAATAGAGCAGCCCCATCTGGCGGCCACAACTTTAAATGCGAATCAGCAACAGGACCGGATAGAGAGAGACAGAGAGAGAGAGTGAGAATGGGAGCGAGGAGGACGGCTTATATGTCCCCAGGGCCTGACAGCTGTAAACTGACACTTTGTTTTACTCAACCTTCAACTGAGTGCAATCCTCTATTTTCATTCCTTTTAACATTCTTAAGGACCTTATTGAAAACTTATTTGCTTTGCCGTATTCTTTTCGACGTCATTCCTGTTTTTTTTGTGCGCACTTGCTTTTGTTTTCGTTATACCGTAAAATCGAAAAGTTTTGCTGGCGTTTAATATGAGCAAAGGATGCTGGTGAAAGAGAGAGAAAGAATATCGTGGGAGCAAGGGAGAGGGGCATAGCGATAATAGAAAGCGACAGCATGATGCTAGCTTGACTTTCTTCATCCGGAGACATTTGCATTTTTATTAAAATGAGAAATTGCAGCAGTTGCAGTTGACTGAAATGCTGTCTTCCTCGACCAGGCGCCACAAGGATGGACAAAGGGCCGTGCCCCGGGTAGGGGTTAAGCTGGTGCAATAGGGTTAAAGCGGTGTTGAGTACGGGGTGGCCCTTTAAGGAGGGACATGAACTGTTAAACAACCGCAATATAACATTTTATTTGATAGTCTAACAAGTAAAAACCATTAGGGTTGGCGTTTTCTTGATTACCAATTCTGCTAAAGCCTTTAAATGAAGGGAACTCCTATGTATTTTATTAAGATTAAACTTTTATGATCGAGGATTTCTATAAATCTTCAACCCAAACTCTTTCAGAATTTGTATCCCGTCCAACAGCCTTACATTTTTGCAACGGAAGTCAAAAGATGATTATTTCGAAGTAAAATTCTGATCCTTATCTTAAGGCCATTACTGTTTTTATACACCTCAAAACTTTTTCCCGGGTTCTTAACTATGGCATTTTAATGTTACCCATTAGCAGTATTATTACCAATAATAACAGCATTGTTAAAACCACCAAACAACAATAAGAACATTAACTGATGAGTAATCACACCAATAACGTAAATAGTAATACTTTGAGGCAAGGTGCCCTTAAACAATGGAAGAAAGTTGGGAACCATATGCTCAGGGGTAAAATAGTAAAAGGGGCAGAGAAGTATGGGCTATAAATTTGGAACTCGACCAATGCCGAGTCTACGGCTAGCTGCGTTGTTGAAATTTATATGCCAGGCCCTGCCTTCACCATGCCCCCCTATCCCACCACCCCCTTGGCATCTCTTTTGTTATGCAAGTTAATCCTTTTTATAGCTATTGTTCAGCGCATCAACACGCCCCCCGTTGAAGAGCACACGCAGCCGCCCACGCCCTGTGCATTTGTTTCATGGGGGGTGGTGGAAATGTGAAAAATGGAATGGGGAAATGGGGGTCTAGGGGGTTCGCAGCAGCTGTGGCACATGTCAGTGCATTTTTCAACGGCTCCAAGAGGCGACACTGCCAAGCCAACATATTAGCTGCCACACATGCCGCACAGTGGGTTAAGGAAAAACCGAGAGGGGGTTGGAAGGATAGTGGCAATACCATTGAGCAAGCACTGGGAAATAAAATTCTACCTCAACAAACCCGAAGAAAAGATGGTCGTGTGGAATCCTAGAAACTATTTATTAAATGTATGTTATTATTATGATGTAATGTATGCTGTAATATATCTACAGCTTGACTTATCAACGCCAAGTTCTAACGATAGATCTCAAAAGTTTTGATGTTTTAGATTTTCTTTAGAAAAACCAAAAATCTTTGTCCACTTGTCCCAAATTATCCCAAATTAGATAAAAGTATTTTGTTAATTTAATTAGATTGCTCTTTTTTACCATAAAAATAATATTTGTACTAAGAAGCTGCGATTTAATGCATTAAATGAAATTACAATTAAATACCGTTTGTAATGTAACTAAAGCCATAAGAAAAATTTGAAAAAATTCTCTCTCAGTGTGGGATTGGACTCCGGCCGGAGCTGATGCATGTGCAGCTACATCTACTGCTGATATCCAGAGCTAAAATCTGGCGCATGTTGCGGCCGCAGCAAGTGTTTGTGTGGCATGCCGCAAATTCATTATTATTTCCAACTTCCCACTCCTCCAGCTGCATATAAACACTTTCCCCTATGAAGTGGCAGCGGCTGCTTGGGAAAAACTAGGGAAAACAATGGAGAATAGCTCGCCGCTGGATAAAAAGACCTTAAGGACTTTCAACAAGTAGCAGGACCCGTGGCGGCAGCTTGAAAGCAAGTTTCTTCGAGTTTTTATCCATTTCAGGGGACTTACATGGGATCTTGAGCAGTTTGCTAGCTCAACTCTGCAGAAGTTGAGGGAATGAAGTCAAGCACAGGTCAATTTACTATTTCTAATGTTTTGTAAGCTCCAATACAATTTGAGTAAATTATTTTTCTGGTCATGTTCTTATAAGCAAATCGGAAAATAATAATTAATGATATTTTAAAATTATATTTCCTATAAATCCTGATTAGTATCTGGATAAATCTCTAGCCTTGGTATTTGGTTAAAAATGGTTCAAACCTCTTCTGCGATTTTTTTTAACGGATTTTAAACACAATATTTAAATGTTGATATAAATTTGGAATTTGATCATAATGGAAAACCAAAAAATCCAAAAAATCCAAACACTCTCCAAAACTTCTTAAAGATGCCAACTGTATTTTTTGGGGTCTAATGGACAAGGGTTTTGGCCCAATTCGACAACGTTAAGAGTTTTAGCACATATTTCAAACCGGGTACAACCATTCGGCCAGATGACTGGAAATCGGTGGAATCTTTGACTTCGTGTTCTTGGGTTTGGCTTTGTTTCCTTCCTCATCGCTGCTGCACTGGCTGCAATCGCTCATGCTGTTCCCACGCCGGGGGATTTGGGCGAATGCACCTGCGGGCAAACGCTCCATAGACCTCAATTCTTCTTCGGTTAAGGCTCCAACACCAGCTCGCATCCTGCGAGCCTGGGCAGAAGCCCGATATTGAGCCATAGCTCGAGCCTGAAGATGACGATTACGAAAACGTGGCCGGGGAGGATTCTCGCCCTCGTCCGTCATAAATGTCGAAATCCTGCGAGTTAGGAGGTCCCTGTTTGAGCGCCGGAAACGCACAGGAGCGCGAGTACCGTTGAAGACCGGGACAGGATACTCCATATCCGAGGATGATGATGAGGTTAATCTTGGTGATGGTGTTGGTGGTGTTGACGAAGCCGATCGACGAGGTCTCGAATTCGTGGTGGCTTCCATCGATCGCAGTGTATTAAGCCAACGTGTAAACCTAGGGAAGCCGGCAGCAAGGACTTCACGATAGTCGGAATCTTCGGATTCTGAAGCCTGGCTGCCTTCCACCGAGGAAATCGACACCGAAGGCGACATCGTATCCGATTGACTGGCCTGAAGATTTGGATTGGGACTCACGGGCGCAGGAGCGGAAGATTGTGACTGTTCCTCCTCCTCCTCAAATACATCCGCTTCGGAAGAGGACATTTTAAAGTCAAGTTAAAAATGATAAGCCAAGTTTTGCCAAGTGAATCGAAAAGGTTCTAAAAAGGTTGTTAGCCGATGTTTGTAAATCTATTTGACAGTCAATATTGACTTGTATTTCAGAGCACCCTAGTTATGGATCGATAAAACTATCTTACAAATATATGTATATGTCCGTTGAAAATTAGAATACCTAATACCTTTTTTTCCTCAGTCAAGTGGTTTTTGCTTTTCAAATCAAGATTATTCAAAATGTAAAAAATGTCTTGTAAATTTATCAAAAGTCCTTATTTAACTGTATTTTGCTATGCTTTTTGAAATGTTTTAACGGGTTATTTTATTATTTTGTCCTCCCAGTTGTTTTCAAATTAAAGTTTCATTCACCATGCATATAAGACCCGAAAATTATGATACAAACTACATTCAGGATGAACATAAGGATGAGAGCTCAGAATATTACTTCACGGTAGTCGATATGTATTTGTTTTTGGAAAGTTTGGAGAGCTTCCTATCAATAATGCCGACCACATTGGGTTTCATCCTATCTTGGATACTTTGCAGGCATATGCCAACCCTGTCCACCAGACGATTTGTGATGGAATTTATTATCATTGGATTACCAACTGTGATTTTTGCCACCGTGGGCAGCGATTATAGTTATATTTATTGTACTATAATATCCATAGCAATTATGTGTCACCTTTATAGAACCAGCTGTCCTTCAAAAACCCATATATATGAGATTGGCAAACGTCCTCTGGTATTTTCTCTAATCAGAGCCACTGCCTACAATGGAACCAGTGTGGCAATCCTAGCCGTGGACTTTAGAAGCTTTCCTGATGAGTTTACCAAGAGTGTATTTTTCGGAACTTCTGCTATGGACATGGGCATTGGATTGTTTGTGGTGATCATGGGGTTGGTCTCTCGTCGTGCCAGGAATTTTTCGGATCTAAGAATGCTGCCCCAATCAGTAGTTCCTTTGATGATCCTGGGACTCGCCCGCAACTTATATTTTTATCTGTCTGGAAACGTACAAGAAGAATCTGAGTATGGCCGTGATTTAAATGCTTTCTTTATTCTGGGACTCACCAAACTGCTGGGCAGTGTATATAGCTTAATAGCTAAGTCGGATAAACAGCTGCTCGGACTTTCTTTAGGACTCCTTTCCCTCCATGAAGTAGTGCTCCAGTTGGGTATTTCCGATTTGGTGATGGAATATGAGGAAAAGAGACTGGGATTTATCAGTGCCAACCGGGAAGGTTTGAGTTCCCTTAATGGCTGTGCAGCGCTTTATATGCTGAGTATGTGCATCGGCAAGTGGTATACTGATAATGATCACTTAAGTTATGACCAGTTATGCAGCAAGTTGAAAAAAATGCTAAGAATTTCTCTTATCAGCTGGTTAATAGCTCTTCTAACTATTCCTTTATGGGATATTTGTCGTGTAACCTTTAATTTTGGCTATGTTATCTGGGTGTTTGCTATTAGCGTAAACCTAATACTTATTTATGCTTTTGTTTTTGAATTGCTTCTTTCAAAATCAACTGCTAAGAAAAGCTTTTTGCTTTTCGATCATAGAAGAAAAACTGATGGAGAACACGAAAACCTACCAACCTATGTCAGAAGCCTCAATATGAATGGACTAACCCACTTTATAGTGTCCAACTTACTAACTGGTTTGGCCAAATTTTTCCTAAATCCCGCCAAAAGAAATGGTGTAGAATGTGTTTTAATAGTGTCTGCATATATGTTTATAAACGCCATAGTGGTCTTCACAATGCTTAAGTTTCGTATTCGAATGTCCAAATTGGTAAAATCCTAATATGTTCTAAAATAAATATGATTCCTAGATTTCTAAGGGTTTATTATTAGTTATCTTGAAAAAAATTGCAACTTATCCCTATAATAATTTTCAAAACCTAAGTCTGTGTATTATCTAAATATATATTTTTTTGCTTTCCAAATATGAAATTTGAAATATATTTCAGAAAACTAATTAGCTCCAAGTACTGAAATTCCCCTTTCCCCAACAGAAATTCAAATGAATTGAAAAATATAGAGAATACTCGTTTACGGATCTCCATCCTTTCCGCTTTCTGTGAGTGACTGCCCTCTGGCTTTTCAAGTTAAGTGGATTGTGTAAAATTGATGAAACTTCTGTTGGCTTTATCCCCTATTCCCCACTTTATTTTTCCCCAACGTTTGTTTGTTTGGCCATCCGCTGCCTGTCGGTTGCCACTTGCAATTTCTTGTTCTCGCACTTGACAAATGCACAAATGAAAAATCAAATAGTTCGTCGAGCACATTGCATCTGTTGGATTAGCAGACAGCTTCCACAGATGGAAAGTTCGAATGGGGAGGGCATAATCGTGGCTCCTATATCAATAAACCGGCGATTTGTCAGTTGAGCATGGCTTATCCCTCATTCTGGGACAAACAAATTACTGGCCGCTTTTAAACTCATTAATATTTAATGCATTTAGGCAGCCCAACAGATGTGACCGCCACTGAAGGACATCAAATTCCGGCTCAACCGCAAGTTAAGGAACTTGTATGGGCCTTTTTTGACAAATACATACTTGTTTTTCTTGGTCAGTTGTAAATTTATTTAATGGATAGACAGTCGTTAAGAATTAAAGTAAGGAATTTACTTTGTTTAAGCTGAACCATTTTTTTTACTGAAATTTAACAATCTTATGAGTCATCAAAAAAGTAAACTAAATATACTTTGATTTTGACCAAATGCAATGCAAGCTACTTAAATGTCACCACCTAATCTCCTTTTTTAAATCTATTTCTACATCTATAGCTAAAGTCTTATGAATGAGCTATTATATTGTAAAGTCTGGAAATAAAACTGAAAGAATTTCAAGCCATTGAAGACTAAAAAGCTTTTAGCATCTGCTCCAAATGGAAAATACAGATAATCGAAGCACAAGCACATCTTGTATTCTGACCTCTTTCGACAACTTCAAAGTTTTTCTTGGCCGCTATCTGCCATTTGACAATTTAGAAATATATTTTATGCACATTACCACAAAGGTCGCAGCACATTTATCACATTTGTCCTGCTCTGTTTTTGTTTGCTTGTGTTTATTTTTTTGTATTTTTCGTTACCATTCCCCCTGGGGGATGCTGTGCTTTTATCTTCGCTTCCAGTTGGCTTTGCTCCACTCACCTACGCTGGCTGTCTCTTTATAGTCGGCTACGCAATTCAATTTATTTGGTATTTCTTATTTATTTTACTTTTTTTTCAACTTTTTCCCCGAACGTTTTCCTCTGTTTTTTGGGCTCTTGGGTTCGCTTCGTTCGCTTTGGCACTGACAATTGAAAAACCGCAGCCAGGCGGGCAAACAAACCAACTGACAAACAAACAAACAAACAAACAAGCGGGCAAACAAACGTTTATAAACGCGGCCATTCCCATTGTACAACGGGGCGTATGAGTTACGAGTTATGTGCAATGCGCAGTTGGGCTGTCTGCGTTTTTTGTGTGGCTGCCACAAAAACTTCTTGGTTTGTCTTCGTTCCATCCTCAATTCGGATTTCCTTGGTTTCTCGGTTTGTTTGTTTGCTCATTTAAATTGTTTAATTTGCATTAAGTGACAGGCAGCAGTTATTTTCTTGGGATAAATTACTTGGGTCCTTGGTGAACATGTGGCATCAAAGGAATGAAGCTCATATTAAATATATTCAGCAAGTGGAGCCCCCCTCTTATTACATAAAACCAACGAGTTTAAAAACTAAAAGAAAACTGTGTACAAGATTTTAAACCACAAAGCCATAACCCCAAAATAAAAACTTGTAAAACTTAATAGAAATCAATATAGACCACAATTAGAATGCCGAGGAAAAACATCCTCAAAATAAAAATGTTCGAAAACAGATGTGAACATTTTTTTAAAAGTATGTGAAGTGCAAATAAAATGTGTGCAATAAATCATTGCTAAAATGTCAGAATAAATACGTACAAATGTTGAAGAAATATTCGCGGAATGCAAAAACGAGAATTGCCGAACTGGAAACTGAATGAAATATCCAATAAATTTGTTTTTATATAAATAAAATCCTTTTTTATTCCTTTTTTAATGCAGCTACAAAATAAAGCTTAATGCAAAGTTAGACGCGGGAAGTTGAGTAATTAAAATCCGATAAAATGTCTGGTAATGATGTTTCGGTTACTGAAACAGCACAAAGCGATCAGGTATGTAATGGTTTTTAACAACCTTTAAGCCCCTCCATAATATTAACAATAACCAAAACAAAAAACCCGAGTAACTCCAAACAAGTCCGCACAATTCACACATTATTTACACGAAATATATAGCATGCTTTTAAAGCTTTTACAACTATGAATATTGCAAGGTTATGAAACCCTTTGATCCTACGCAATTTAAGTATCAACTTTTATTTACATATTCAGTATTTGATTGCTGGCATGATATATATTTGCTATGATTTTTGCAGACCGATTTTTGGTTGCATTTTGATCCGGATATTTACCGAAAACCATTGTTTGTGCTGCATATTTCATATGTAGTTGCCCTTTTGAAGATGGGATGAGGGCATAATAAGTGGTTAGGTGATACCACATTCCCTTTCTGTTTGAATATTCATTTTTCCCACAGTCATTTTTCTATGCGTGTGTGTGTGTTTTTTTTGCATAAATTATGGGCATATTTAAGGCAATTCTGGGCCTTATTCACGTAGCACTTAAAACATATTTATGCATTTGGTTATTTTGTAGAAATTTTATTGCCTACATTTAGGTGTTTGACACACGTACACGCACACGCCCAAATACAGATTGCTCTGCGGGTTTGTGTGTCAAATATTATAATTTATTATAGCTACGCATTCTAATTTTGGTATTCTCATTGAAATGAAAATGTTGTTCGGGTCCAGCCAAAAGGAGTTGTATGTTTTCCATGGTTTAAAACTAGAAGAGAAGATTAAAGAAAGTTTTTAGATCGGCCATTAAGTAGGCATTAAGTGTTTTATAACTTGCAATTAGTGGAATACTCAAATACTCAATAAAAAGAATTATAAAACTATTCGTAGAATGATTTTATGTACGCCTAACAAGGTTTAAAAATTGAGAAACTTCAAAAGAACATATTTAGAAATTTTAGATAATCAAAATAGAATATGGTTCAAGGCATATAAATATGTATGCTTCTTTAAAGATACAAGATACCCCCCTTTTATGCAACTCAATAACATCTCAGTTATGACAGCACTTATGGCGCTGCCAGGCACAATTAACATGATTCGTTACCATGTTACCAGAGTATCCTTCAGATAGGCTGCCAAAAATCAGGAAACGCTGCCTACTTTTTGGCGCACTGATCAAGCACTAATCAAATAGGACCTCAAAGCAGCCAGCCCAGACTGCTCAGGGCAAATTGTTTGGTATTTACATATCATTTGTGTACATCCGAACCCCTTTCTCCGTGAAAGAGAACCGAAGGACTGCTCATTACGCCAGACGACATCGGAAGATTGTAGGGGTTCGGATGTAGGGGACTGGGCGACTGGAGATATAGGGAGAAAGAAGCCGTGACACAGTTAAAGGGCGAGAGTGCAAAAATTTTGCTGGTGCCCTGCCAAGTGGGCTAACGATTTTGTGTCCGCTTTGTCTGTGTCTATGAGAAGCTACACGGGGAGAAATTACTGAGTTATACCAACCGAATTTCCACAAAAATTGTAAAACCATCGGTTGGAATGTGTTGAAAGAGATTTATATGTTACCACTATTCGGGGTGTCAAAAAAACCTCTACTAAAGTAGGTTGAAGGTTCGAGTACTGTCCAATTTAATTAGAAAAAAAATGGATATTTTTAATAGTTTTCTTTTTATGAATTTGAATATCGAAATGAAAACCAAGTGCATCACTTTATAAAGTCAGGATGATACTTTGATAAAAAATAAACTTTTTTTATTCTGTTTTTCCACACTCTTTTTTTAATTTTTTAGTAATAAAGAAGAAGAAAGCAAAATAAACCTTTTTATATGTTATTATGCTTAACAATCAAGTGAGACTGATTGATGGGGAGCAAACTATATAATAAGATATTTATATATAATTTAATATTTGTTTGAAACCATTTTTTTCTCTCAGTGCCTGTGTGTTTGAGAGCGAGGCGGTCGACATTTGGTCGTTATTTGATCATCATTAGCGATACGAATCGGGTAGTTTCTGAATGTAAGTAAAGTGGGGTCGCCTGCATGTGGGCGCCTCTTCATTGTCCCCTTTGCCACCTCGAACCTATCCCTTGCCCAATACCCCTATTTCCTACTCCTCGTCCCCCCCTCCCGCATCGCAGGGGTCAGGGGTCGCGCCTCGATTTGCTTGGCTGCACCGAAAAGTTGCAACAAAAGTTTCGTTCAGCCGTTCGGGGCGCTCTTTGTGTTGTGCTTGACTTGGTTGGCTCTTTGATTAAACCCAAAATCCGGCGGGAGTTGGCCAGGAGCCTCAGTTACGTAGTGCCCGAGTGTAATTAAATAATTGCGGTGAGCACCGCACTCGCCAAACCAAATCGAGCTAATGTATTTGGCGCAAAAATTCACTAGGTCCATTTTTCGTTCATCCAAATTCGTTTTATTTGGATTTTTTGGTTGGGTATTTCTTCTTTATTTTTTCTTTGGCCCGCACTGCCATAGTTTTTGGCTCGTTTTAAGTTTGATTTTGTTATTTACTTTAACTCGACTTTGGCGCAAATTTCATTTCATAACTTAGTTTCCGTGGTTTGTGCGTTGGGGGATTTAAGAATTCTTGTTGATCTAATTTGTTGAGGTGGAAATGTTGGGGGAAACTAAGTAGTTGGTGAAACTTTCTTTGCACTACTTTAATTTACTTATGCCAAACTCTCAATTGCTAAAGCACTTATCTGATTGCGAATATATCTTAAAGATTAAAGTAACTTTATGAAAATAAGTTATATGTTACAAATTTTGTTTTATGTTCTTCTGCACGTTTCTGCTTAATAGTATGCCAATTTTTGTTTACTGGCTTTTAAGATCCATATTTTAAATATTTTTAAGTAGTTTAAAAACACTATGTAAAATGTAAACGATTCTTAAGATATCTTGCACTTTTAGAGGCCAAAATATTTTATTTAAATTAAATGTCTTACTTAGATATTTTTAATAATTCAGAATACATTCAATTATAAAGGCCTATAATGCATTAGATATTTTCTTTCTTCTTCTTTTTGAATTGGCTTTAAATTTATCAAACATATTCTCTCTTTTTACTGAGATCCATAATATTTTTTTTACCATCTTATGCTTACAAATAACTCCTTTGTGGAAGCCTTAAGAATCGTATTTGAAGTCTTCTTATAAAGCCTTTTAAGTTCTCCAACCAGTTCAGAGGTTGAAAAAGAAATCTGCCATGTTGTTTTGTATCCTTTGTGTTGTGTTCCGTCTTGTAGTTAATGCTTACCCCTTTGTTGGCCCCTCAATTTGTGTTTGCCGTTGGATGTCTTTTTGCTTTGAGCCCAAGAACCACCAACAACCACCTACAACCACCCACAATTGCACACGAACAACCACCATGTACACCATATGGAGTATTCACACACAGAGACAGCGATTTAACAGGATGCTGTCCACAAACCAATTTTATGTGTGTTCCTTTTCTCCCCGCCAAAAAAAAACAACAAGTATCATCTGCCAGCCACTGCCAATGCAGCTGCACATCATCAATATTATCGCTTCCACAAGCAACAGCAGCAACAGCAGCAACATCAGCAGCAACAGCAGCAACATCAGCAACACCAGCAGCAACAACAAAGCTGCCCGCGACAGCAGCAAAGACAATTGCAGTGGGAACAGCAGCAACATCAGCAGCAGCAACACCAACAGCAGCAACACCAACAGCTGCAACATCAACTGACCAACAGCTCAAGCGAATTTGATGAGTTCCATTGGCCCAGCAAGCAGACGGGTGGCGACAATATGGGTGGCAAAATCTATATAACGCCCGCAGACATACCGCCGCCACCTCAGCCGCCCCATCAAAGTGGCAGCAACAGTCACAGCCACCACAATGGCAACAAAAGCAGGCAGCAACACCAGCAGCAGCAGCAGCAACATCCGCACTCCCTACACTCCCACATCCACCCACATCCGCATCCACACCACCAGCATGGTCATCGCACACCGCCGCACCGCTGCAAATGCGAACACCCTTCCATCGAACTGATGGGCTACGAGGATTCAGTCATAGCCACCGCCACCGCCAGCAATACCGCCGCCAATGTGGGCGTGGCACTGGGAGGGAGCGGCGGCGTGGGCGTGGGCGGAGGCGTTGGGCGGCACCAGCATCCGCCCTACTACTACAAGGCGGCCGTGGGGCGGCGGACGAGCGCCAAGCTGCACGAGTCCATGCTGGGCGGCGGGAGCAGTCTGGAGGACGACGATGGGACCAGTGCCGGCAGCTTCGGGGAGGGCATGTCGCGGTTCAAGGTAAGACGGCGGATTTCAGAGATGATCAGGGTCTTGGAGCACGAAAAACCATGGCTACCTTATGGTCTTCTTGAGGAAACTGGTAATCTATGTATGTGTTGGCACTATCATAAACGACAGGCTTACAACCTCAGCGTCTAATTTCTGTTTAGCTATAAAGGCTATACTTTCATAATGTCCAGTCCACACACAAATATACAAATGGTAAATTTATGAAATATAATTTTTACCATTGAACAATGTTAACATGATATTGAGAAATGGTGTTTCTTTAACTTTATCCCCAAAATCCATAAACATGACCTTAGCCCTAGTTTCCTACCATTTTTGTTAGGTATAATGTACAATTTATATTATCGAAATATCATTTTTCAAACCTTAGAAAATATCAAAGAGATAAGGGGTGTGTTAGGATAAAACTTACATGGAGTTTTATCACCCTAAAAGCGTTAAAACATTTTATACCTACAAATTTAAGGCATACATTATATCATTTACATAGCAATCTTTTCACCAAGTTATTGTGCATATAACTGAAGGATCTTTAAATTCTGGCATTAGCGTGTTAATAAACAATTTAGGAGTAGGAATATAAGACACTTTGCTGCTGATAAAATGTATATTTAATTTTGACAACATATTCTAACCCAACCAGATTTGATTTAAATAGGTTTGGAATAAATCCAAACTGACAACACTTCATGCAGCCAAGCAAACACAGGCCTCAAACATCGCCTGCCGATTGGCCAACATTTGGCGATGTGCTTGGAGGCCTTGGGCGTTCAGTAATTAAATTGATTTGTCCATGAGTGCGAAAATGAGCCGCTGATTGACCACAATGGCCATTGTGATAACACAAGATGAATGGAGAGATGAGCAGCTAATATATCAATCGAAAATGTGGGTGGGTTTTGTGGTTTAGTGGGAGTTGAGAATGTCCTTTATCACTCTCTGTGGTTTTCCGTCAACAGGTGGCCAATGAAAGGCAGAACATGATTTTAGATTTCAGTAATGTGCACGTACACAAGGGTATATTAATTATAATACACTTTCAACTGAACTTGAATGAGAGAAATACTTTGGCCCTTGATTAAATAATTCTAATTTTTGGAAACTCTGGGTATTTATTAAATTTATTTCCCGAAAGTTGGAAAGAAATAAAGATATTACTTTAGAAATAAGAATACCAATTTAATTTTATTATTTATTTAATTGCTCCTTTGTTATTTTATATTTTCATGCCATTTTGTAAACGGATTGACTATTAATTAGTCCCTTAGTGGGACATACGTTTATGTTTAACATCTTTTTACAACTAGTTCCCCATTTTTCACACCTTAATCACTGACTAACTATAACTTAATTTCCACTAGACACAATGTAATTATGTCTAGCCCCCAGCTCATTTTACGCATGTAGCTAATTAATTAAACACGTTAAAATGAGAACACAATTAGCAACGTAACGAAAAGATGAGAAAAGGGGAACCCCCGGGGAGAAAACACACCCAGGACCAAGCAAATTCATTAATTTCGAGGGAAAAGAAGCCAGATATAAAAAACTCAGCCCCCAGGACAGACAAAAGGTCATCAATTTTTTTGTGTTGTCCTGTTTAAGGAGCTCAAATAGTTGTCAGGCCCCACACGTCGAGGCGATTATGTCCTAACAGCAAAATGGCAAGATAAGAGGATAAACAAAAAACAAGTATACGACATGTGGTGCAACACGGGTGAAAAATGTTATATATCTTGACTGGCGAAACTCCAACTAATTGCCGGAAGTCTAGCAAATGATTCCTGTTCCGCCGGAGGATAAAGCGAAAACTGTGCTCTCAAAAACCTTTCCATTTCATGTTTATTAAATGAATCGATGTCTGGCAAGTGGAGTGAGAGGTGTGTACAGGTAGCCGACTAATTGCGCCATATTGTGCAGCGAGTTCAATGGGAAATCCCAAAACAATCAAGCCAAAAAAAGTCTGAATGGACATTGATATGATTGGAGTTGGTCAAGCGTTAGACCAGTAAATAACATTTCTAGAAATGAAAGAGCTGGTATATCAGTATTTCCTTGTCTTTGTGGAAGCTTAAATACTCTCTCAGGATTAGGATGTAAGGTTCAATGTATCAGTCATGGGTAGTTATTGTTTATTATTTATTAATAATTAAATGTTATACTGTGTATATCAATCACCCATGTTTTAGTTATTATAAACATAAAATTAGTTTACTTAGGCTTAAACATTATATATCTTTATTTCATGTATGAATTATTATAATAAATTGGTTTCTCCATACTATTGGTATTTTTTTTTAATGTTAATTTATAATAAGTTTAATAATCATAGATTTTCTTGTTTTTAGTCGAACTAGTATTAATAATTTTTTTATATGTGTTCTTTTATACTTTTATTACCCTGTTATACCTAGGAAACAATAAAACTAATTAAAGGAGTTGCGATACGAAACCCCACTTTTAATTTGAATAAAATTCTGCTTTCTTTGTTCCCACAAACTCGAATCCCCATCGCAATGAAATCCAAGAGGAACCATAAATTGTGTGTGCATATGCCATGGTGAAACATATAAAATGCTGCAAAGTTGTAACTAACATGTCTTCGACGTTGCCAGTTGTGCCTCCATAGGGCTATATATTATCCAAGAGATTTGGGGAGTGGCTACGTGGTCAGTGGGGAATCCCCTTCACGTGTCGTTGGTTTTTCGAAGCAGGAACATGTACAAATGTTCTTTCCCATGACTTTTTGGGCTTCGATTTTTGCGAGGCATAGATAAATTGGCAACATTACAAGTATGCACTCTGTATATAAACCTAACTAATGCCAAAAGGTGCAGTCGAGCTGGGTTATAATAACTGGTTTTTCTAGAACTCTGGGGGTGTACTCAATAATAACATTTTTATATTGGTGTGTTCAACAAGCAGTTTTTATTGTGTGGCTCAAGACCCAACAAAACTGGCGATACAAACTTGTTCTCTTTCGTACAGTAGCAAGTTTTTAGACATATGCAACAAATTTTAAATGTAAATGTTTTTTCGGTGGGACTTAAAGAAATGTTTTTCTTGTGCTCAAGGTGCAATTTTTAAGCCCATTTAATTGCTATGTTTTTTCAGATAAATTCAGTTGTCTACAATTCCTTCTTAAACTATTTCTAAAAATAAGAAGGCAACTACCGGTCTGTATAACCTTGAGCTCGTAAAAACAAATCCCATTAAATAATCACAAAAAACTGTCACGCTCTGCCAAAAAAACCATTGACATGACTCGACAATAAAAAAATCCGAAAACAGAAATAAATAAAATCATAAAGCATTCCATCTAATGATAGATTTCAACACCACAATTATCACATCGAAGCCGAGCTAAATAAAAAGTGAGAAGAAAAAACAAAAGCACTTCATTTCTTTGTCTTTTTTGGGGTGTGAACAACTTCAATGATTTAGTCGCGTAATGTAAAATTATGTAAAAGAAACAAATGGGCAAAACCCCCAAACAAGTCCATTAAATAAACCCGATTCGAAAAAAGCAAATTGTGGCTTTATTTAATTACGTCACGCCGCAATTGCTGGAGCCCCTGAGCTGCCCGTTTCCCCCCTTATTTTTTACCAACGATCCTACCTGCATATATACCTATACTCAGTATACTGACCATAGCATAAACCAGTTATCGACGACCCAGTCTGAAGCTGGTAAACAAAAAACTACTTTCATTTTCGCTCTCCACTTTTCTTACTCATTTGGTTGCCGTCCCTATATAACATATATACATAACTTTATCCCCAATCTCTTCGTACATCTCCTATGCATTTTGCTTTTGTTTTCAGCGATTTGAGTGAAACGCTTTGAGTGACTGGAGATGGGAAAGAAAGAGTCATTGCGCATGCGCGGCGTTACTTTCCATATAATATACAGTATATGTACGTGTCTCGAGTCGCTGATTAGGCAGAAAGATTGTATACAAATTGGCCAAAGTGCGCATTTCGTTCGAGCCTTATAATTTGGCTTGCCCAAGTTGCTCTTTTTTTGGTCAGCCCAGAAGGTGGCTGATTACAGAAATGTGAGTGGAAAATGTGGAAATGAAGTACGTACGAAATGAAAGCCAGTTTCCCTACTTGGAAAAAGGGTTAACGAACTCACTGGTTGTCATTTCGAAAGTGCATTTGCCCAATAAAATCACTTTAATTACTTTATTTCCAAATTTTTGGCAAACCAAACCGATAATATAGAGATGGTAATTCTAGAAATTACGATAAAACAATATTCTATGAATACGCATTCATTAAAAAAAACTTCTACATCATTTGAATATTAAAAGATGCTACAGATATAGGTTCCAAGAAAAAAAATATATGTTTTATGAAATATTAAAAATAACCACCAAATTGTACAACTTTAATCAGAGCTTAAGGGCTTTGTCGATGAAAGTAAAAGATCATCATTTATTGAGAACTTTTTAAAATAGGTTCTAATTTTCATATTTTAATAACTAACAACAACTTCAAAACTTAATAAATTATTTTGTATAGAACAACCTTTACATCTTATTTTACTAATGGTTGAATATTTTTTCCCTTAAACAGAATCTAATGCATACCAAGGAGAAGAAGCGTCGGGTGCGGATAATCCTAAGCATTGTGACTGCGGTAATAGCGGTAGCTTTGTTGGCCACAGCCTTGGTGTTCATCCTTCGTACAGATGAAAAGGACAATTCCGACGACTCAGGTTCAAACTCCAATAATGCTATTGACCTGGAAGATGTGCTGAGTGGTCAACTGTATGCTAAACGCTTTAACGGCAGCTGGAGCAATGGAGACAGTGTGATTTACAAGGAGAATACGGTGAGTCGATCTTTTAGGAGTTACTAAATTAAAGAAAAATATTCATTACATTCTTTCCAACGAAAACAAAATTCTCGTTTCATTTCCTAAAATGTTAACTTTTCATAGTACTTTTAAAAGTTGTATAGTAGTTTTACTATTTTTATAGTAGTTTTATACTACTTTTATTTTGTTATAGTAGTTTTACTATTTTATAGATAAAAAGTGCATTTGCAATGTCAAAAATTTGTAATTTACTTAAAGTACATTCCGAACTAATATTATTAACGCTTACAATTTTTTTCCCCATGTTGCAGTCTATTATAGAGTACGATGCCAAGACGGGAGTAACTACCGTCCTGCTAGAAAATGCCCTTCACTATGTCCTGTATGAGAAGTCTGCCGATGGGCAGTTTCTTCTACTGGCAAAGAACTACAGGAAAAACTTCCGGTACAGCTTCCTCGCCCAGTACGATCTGTACAACTTGAACACGAAAACCTTGACTGCACTGACCATTGAAGATGTGCAGCAGTACTTGAGTATGGTCCAATGGTCGCCGGTGGGAAATGCCCTGGTGATCAACTTTAATCGGAATCTTTACTATAAGACGGGTGCTTTGGAGCAGGAGATCGCTCTAACCAGTGACGATAACGAAAAAGTACTCAATGGCATACCCGATTGGGTGTACGAGGAGGAAGTGTTCAGCTCTAATGTGGCCACCTGGTTCAATCCCTCGGGCAAACAACTGGCCTTCATCAAGTTCGACGACTCGTCCACGCATCTGATCAATTTCCCCTACTACGGTGATGCTGGAGATCTGCGCTATCAGTATCCGCTGCACCAGGTGATCCCCTATCCCAAAGCTGGATCCTCCAATCCGCGGGTGGAACTGGTAATGGTCGATCTAGAAAGTGCCGTGGAAGGTAAACATTTCTTGACCACGATGCCGGTGCCACCGGCTCTCAATACGGAAACGGACTATATCGTCACCGTGGTCAGTTGGGTGGACGATACCAATGTACTGTCCATCTGGATGAACCGCATCCAGAATGCCGCCTATGTCGTAACCTTCGACGGACTTAACAGAAAAGTGGTAAGTTATTTAGTTTTCTATAAAAATTTGAAATCAACCAGATTTAAGTCATAATATTATAATCTAATAATAATATTTATCTGTAGATATACAGCACCGAATCGAAGACCGGTTGGGTGGACCTCTATACCGCTCCTTTCCGTAATCGCAATGGTTCTCGTCTGGCCTTCGTTCTGCCGTACAACAACTACAAGCACGTCCAACTTATCAGTTCCACGGTGGCCAGCGCCGAGCCACAAACTCCTGAGCCCCTGACCGAAGGCAAGTACGTGGTGGACAGCATCCTGCACTGGGACGGAACCAACGACATCATCTTCTACACGGCCAACACGGAGGATCATCCGGAGCAGCTTCATCTGTACGCCATTCGGGCGCTGCCCAAGCAGAGTCCCAAGTGCCTCACTTGCAACCTGATCAAGTCCGGGGATATTCAGCAGACCTACTTCTCGGCCACATTCAACGACAATAGCCACATTGTGATAACCTCTCAGGGACCTGGCATTCCCACTACCCATATCTACGAGTGGAAATTCGAAAACTGTAAGTTCTGAAACAGAAACTCTAAATATGTATGATAGCTTTTGGTGAAAAGAGGTCTTCAATTTGACTTTGATGATTTGATGACTTGATGATTTGATGACTTGATGATTTGATGATTTGATGATTTGATGATTCAATGATTAGATGATTCTTATAATTGAAATTTATATTTCATTGTTTATTTTTTTAGCACAAGTTGTCATCTCGCATGTCCTCGACTGGGAAACCAATGAAAGCCTGCGTGCCAAACTGAAGGGCACAAAACTGCCTTCCCATAAGATCCTTACGGTGAACATTGACGGTGGCTTCCAGGCGAAGGTACTTCTCCAGCTGCCTCCCAATTTGGACACCAGTGGTGCAACCAAGTATCCCATGCTTGTGGATGTCTACGGAGGACCAGATTCCTATTCTGTGAGTTAGATTAATGCTGAGAAATATTATTATGGATGTACTATATACTCATTTGTATTATTTTTTAGGTTACCAACAAATGGATGGTGGACTGGGGCACATATTTGACCTCAAATCAGTCTGTGATCTACGCCAAGATCGATGGTCGTGGCTCTGGACTCCGTGGAGAGAGTCTCCTTCATTCCATCTACCTAAAGTTGGGTACCGTGGAGATCAGCGATCAGATCAACGTTACTCAGTAAGTCTATTTCTTTTTTGTAAGCTCTGAAAAACCGACCAACTGTAACTATCTTTCCATTTTAGAAACCTTGCTAAAACCCTCAACTACATCGATGCGGAGCACATTGGCATTTGGGGCTGGTCATATGGTGGCTATGCGGCTGCAATGGCTCTGGCCAATGACCAAAATGAAGTGTTCAAGTGTGCAGCCTCGATAGCTCCAGTCACGGATTGGGCTTACTACGGTGGGATAACTAAGCCCCTTATCTTTTGATCCCACATACTAAATATTTTTATTTTTACCCCATAGACTCCATCTACACAGAGCGCTATATGGGTCTTCCAAATACAAATGAAGTGGGCTATGACAATTCCCGACTGAGCACAATGGCAGTAAAGCTAAGGGGCAAGAAATACTTATTGGTCCATGGAACCTCGGATGACAATGTGCACTACCAGCAGGCTATGATCTTGGCCAAAAATCTGGAACGCCAAGACATCCTCTTTAAGCAGATCGTAAGTAGTTATCCTATATATTCTTTGTATATGTTTCTTATAAAAAAAATACTCTCTTAGAGCTACGCTGATGAGGATCACGGTCTGACCAATGTGCGTCCACATTTGTACCATTCGTTGGATCGCTTCTTTGGCGAATGCTTTGCCAGCAGTCGCCTCATGAAAAGTGCCAAATAAATACGGCAATAACTGAAACACAAACATTGCTAAAAACACAGACATTATAGACATAATAGTTGTAATTGCCTGATTATATCAAGTAATGATTAGCTGTGTTTTGAGACAATTTTTCAGCTGCTACTAGATAAAGAGTAAAACAAAAATTGGTACTTAAAAAGTAAATAATTGCAAATTTAAAAAAAAAACCTTTAAACAAACTAGTTAATCAGAAAATTCAAATTGATATAAAGTTAAAAATGCTTAAACAAAAAGATTAAAAAAAACTATAAGCCAACATAATGCAGGTCCAAAACTGTTATAAGATAACTTGGAACAATAATCTTTTCAAATTGCATTTTAAGACATTTTAAACTTAATGAGAAAAAGGTAAAATTAAACAACAAATTATTTAAAATAGCTGCAATTGAGGGAAAAGCATTGTTTAGCTAGTGCCTGATTATATTGCTAATATAAAACTTATTGTAGATATTGCAATTCAATTACAAATTGTGTATTCCAACACTTGCAAGCGCTCCAATTTAAGCTTACTAAACCTAGATCGGGCATTTTAATTGGTAACAAGCATCCTGTAAATTAAATACAAAGAAAAACTTATGGTAGTGTGTAATTTTTTGTAGCTTTTTAGTTTGCTACTTGTAAAAAAGTAAACAAAAATTGTAAATATTAAAAAAAACGATAGTTGTTAAATGGCTTTTTGTATATTAGAAGACAACATTGTGTATAGGCAACCGTTACAAAGGCAAAAAACAATAAATAATTAAAATAATAAATATCACTTAATTTGTTTTCCTATGGTCAGTTATCAAGTAAATCGGAATCTGATTTCGATTTTGGGGTTTATCCTATTTTCTGACTTATTCCACATATAGATTTCCAAATCGAATACTCGACCATATGGTTTACTCCAAGTATAAACTACGCCTAAATGTATGCAACACTTTTTGTTGCGGGCAAGGCGTTTAGATTTTACTACAGTACCTTATATTTAACAATGTTTCCCAGAAAAATGACGACGTTTAAATGGTTTTTCAGTACACAAACCGGCTCCCTTTATTGCCTTGGCCCCAAATTCTGGGTTACATGAATATGTTCTTCTTTTCCGTAATCCTAAGGGCCACTCTGCTTAAACACTTTTCAAACTATCATAATTGAATTAGTTCTTACATCCGTATTATGTGCCAAATTTGTTTTTCTAAATTGAAGTCAATATATCTTACAATTGATTACGATTTCTTACGTTGTTTGTTTTGATCTTCAACTGACAATAACTAATTGATTAGATCGTCAATGGATATTTAATATGTGCAGTTATTCCTCAACTAGCAAATATTTAGTAGCGTTATTTGTATAGTACAAAAATAATCTTTATTAATCGCTAGTTAATTGAATTTATTCTTCAATATTTTTATTTGACGATGAATACTTTCAATGGAAAATATTTTTCTACTTGTCTGAAAACTATATACAAACTGAAACAAGGTCTTCTAGAAAGTCTTTGTTTCTAGGGTTATTAATAGTGGTTGTATATATGTACACGATCTGTATTGGTTTTTCTCAAAATGTGTGCAATTAAAGAAGAGGATTAGTTATAGAAGTTGAAGAAGGGAATAACTTAAAGATATAGCTGAATTTTTTGAAAAAATTACCAAATTAAAGCTGTGTCAAATTCGATTTTCTGTTTGCACACATTTTGGGTGTCCCAAATTGGTTTATAGAATGGCTAAAACTTATTTGGCTACTGCTTACAACTAATCTCTCTTACTGGAGATACACTTCTTGGACAACGTCGTGATGCTGCTGCTGCTGGGGATCGTGTAGGTCCTCCTGCAATTGCAACTGATGATGCTGCTCCTCAATCGTTCCGCCGTCATCGTACTCGATCAACTGATCATCCTCCGCCTGCTGGTGATGATCTATGATTATGTGCTCTTGATCCAGCTGATGGTGATCCACCAACTGGTGATCCTGGTGATACTCATGTTGCTGCTGCTGCTGTTGGCTGTGGTGATGATGTGCCTGATGGGTAAAGACCAGTGGCGGCGGCGACGTTGACGTTCCCATGTGCTCATGGATCGCCGATGTGCCGCTGGATGTCGATGCTGTGGTGGCTGTGTTTGTGCTCTGGTGATAGGTGGTGGATTGCTGATTTCTAACAATATGACCGGCGGCTGTGACACTGGTCACGCTGGCGCGCTGATTTGTGCGCGTCAGGGTGACGGTCACCTCGGAGCCAAGTCCGGCAAACGAGACAGCTGGTGTGGATGGTGGCGAGGATGATGTAGCTCCTGCTCCTCCTCCTCCTCCTCCAGTTGCTGCTGCTGCTGCCGAGGCTCTGGCCTGGAGTATCTTACGGGTGGGCAATTGGGACGTACTCTGGGTGGATGCGGTTGCTGTTGCTCCCGTACCAGCTCCCGACTGTGGCACGTAGTTAATGAGCAGGACACGCTCGCCGCTGGTTGTCTGCGCCGCATGACCGCGCAGGATACGACGCTGGAGTGTGGACGTGGCTCCTGTTCCAGTCGCAGTCGATGATGTTGACGTTCCTGGCGTGTTGCTCCTGCTGTTGCTGCTGCTGCTGCTCAATGTTGCTGCTGTCGTGCCACCATTGTTGCTGCTGGTGTTATGTTGCTGCTGCTGCTGATGCTGCTGTTGCCCGCTCCCGCCTCCTCCTCCTCCAGGGCCGCTGGACATATCGTTGGCTCATCATTACGTATTATTACCGCCTTTCAAAATGAAAACCTTCTTTACCAAAATGTTCTTGTTGTTGCCCTTATGTTTTCAATGATTTTGTTGTGGGATGCATGAACGTTTAGTTTTTACACACAAATGTAGTGAGTTTTATTGATTAGATGGTGTATAATTTTTGTAAACGTGGCAGCGAGAAAGAGAGAAGACAAGATAAAAACGATTTGTTAATGGATCTGGTCAAGTGCTACAAAGTTTTGTAAAATGCTGTGGAAAAATGCGTGTAATGTGGTTGAGTTTTTTGCAGTGCCAAGTGCAATTAGTCACAATATGATTTTGTTTGAATTGTCTGTCTTTATAACAAGTTATTTTCGTTATTTTTGAGTCAACAGTCTGGCGTAAAAATATCAAAACTAATATTATACAAAAAATAAATTAAACATGCAATCAAAGTAACTATAATGGTAAGTAGAGCATTACAAACTACAAAATACATAATCAAGGAAACCATCACCAAAAAAGCGTTTAAAATAAAAGAAAATACTGAGGGAAATGTGTTTAAAAAGGTTTTTGTTTTATTTTACTTGTTTTTTTTTGTTTTAAATCAATTTAGATTTTAATTAAGTATTTAAAGAGACTAACAATAACTTGACCACTTCAGGTAGATGATATATCCCAGGGCGTTTAAATTTATACAATTAAATCATAATTTTCAGGGATATTTTTCATCTTTCTAAAATAGTACAATAGGGTCTATTTTGAAAAATTTTCAACTATTAAAATTAAGAAATATACATACAAAACTGTGTTGATTTATACTTATAGCGCATAGTTCTTAAATAAAAAAGATTGCAAATAAATCAGAAAGATTGATTGATTAATTGAGTGGTTGTTGGTGGGCAGACACAGATTTGGGGTTATCAGAAACCCTCTTGAGCGAACTCTCCATTGATCAGATCAACTAGTTTTGAGCTGCTTAAGTAGATCTTTGTAAGTCAAGAATTTTTAATCTATCTAAGTGTATTTATATTTAACTACATTGGTTTTAAGGCAAGGTGCAATCGCTCAAGGCCGAAATCTGGCCATGAGCAAGGGAACCTTCATTGATTGCAAGATTTTCACTGTTCTGGAGGATTTCAATCTGACTAGAGATCCTCTAGCATTGGGACATTGGTAAAAAAATATACAAAATGGATATTTGTATAAAAGAAATAAGGTATGCACGTAATTTCCAATAACCATAGCGCACTTAAACGTAAAACTAGCAACAAAACTAAATTATAGGGGCAAATCAACATTAAAAGTCGTAAAAATTGTACAACAAAATAGTAAACAACTAAATGTGCCTTTGCGGCTTTTAAAATTAATTTAGAAATTGTCTACGCATTCTGCGAGAAGAATATTTAAAGCGTTTAGCAAAAACCAAAACTAATAGCTATATAGAATAGTACATAGTGGATCTAGTACGTCTTCGGTCCGATCAGAGCGTCTGTTGTGGTTGTGTTTGCTGTTGCTGCTGCTGTTGTTGCTGCTGCTGCTGTTGTTGCTGCTGTTGCTGCTGTTGTTGTTGCTGGAAGTCAGTCATATTCACCTGATTTAAATTGCCTATGATCTGATGGCCCTGCAGCGTCTGCACCTGGGCAATCGAAAGCGGTGCTCCACTCTCGCTGCCATCGGCGGATTGAGCCACCAGTTGTTGCTGCTGACTGGCCGCCTGTTGCTGAGCGGCAGCCGCCGCCTGAGCGCTCGTCGTTGCCGTTGTAATGTTGCCCGAGGAGTCAATGATTTGGTGATGTTGCAGCTGCTGTTGCTGCTGCTGGACTTGCTGTTGCACTTGCTGCACCTGCTGTTGTTGCACTTGTCCGCCCGCAGAACCACTCACTGCCATTGCCTGCTGCTGCTGTTGTTGTTGCTGTTGCTGCTGGGCATCGGGATCCTTTTTGACCTGCACACCCTGCAACGTGTGCAAGGATTGCACCGTCTGCACTTGTGGCACACTGCCGCTGGAGCTGAGTGCTCCTCCCGATCCCGAAGCGCTGGATCCGCTACTCGACTTTTTGCCACTGGTTGCTGCAAGGAAGGAAGGAGTTGCTGGTGAGAAGACTGCCGCTGCGATAGGCCAAACTACACAGGGGATAGTAAGAGTAATACAGAGCGAGAGGACGACACTACAGCAACATCGCTGGCCCAACAAAGAAACAACGCGACCTTCTAGGACTACGGCCAGAAAAAGAATGTGATAATGTATGGTTGTGTAAATGGAAAGGTGCTACGAAAAAAAATACAAAGTTTAGAACACAAGACCAAAACAATTGTTAGTATCAATTTAGATCGAATAGAAACAAAATAGTTAATACATTTCATTAAAAAAGATTAATAAAACCTAGTCAAAAATTAAAAAAAAATAAAAAACAAACCAGAAGTCCTGGTTTATTATGACTTACAAATGTATTATTATATAAAACGAAGTACTAACAAATAAAACGGAAATATTTAAACATAACTGTTCAGCCAGGTTGTCAATTCTACATCCGCAAGATTTGTTCCAATCATTGAAAGTTTCAAACAACTCTTTTGCAGGGAAATTCAGAGCAGTATTAAACAGGCACTGTGAGTTAGTAGCTTAGGAAGTCCACGAACGAACAACAGTATTTTCTTGCAACTTAGAGAAACGATAATAACAAACAGCCAATTGCAATAAATTAAAGTCCGTGCCACATGGCAGAGATTAATTTCGTTTTTGTTATATAAAAAAATATATAATATTTTATTAATTAAACAATTTGTAATATAATATTTAAAATAGAGAAACTTAAACCGATTGCGATCCTCGATTCTAATTGTACATTTAATTTTTACAACAGTTATTTGCGACACTAATTAGATTATTTAAGTAAATTAGTCGAGTATTCATTTACGTGGAGACATGCGAAATTCTCTTCTTTTGTTTTATTTTCTCTGTAGTACAATATGCAAGAAAATACTGCATAAGAAAATGTGTGTTAAATGTTAAAAGCGCAATTTGAAAAAAGTTTTGCAAATTAAAAACTTACGCAGCAATTAATTATGGAAAATTAAAAATGATACAGGAAATGAACACAAATCATTCGATCAGATCACGGGGAATTTGTTTGCTTGATTGTTATTTACAAAACGTTTTCGTGTGTGTGTTTGTTATGCGAGAGTGGTATTTTTGTTTTTTGTTTTTTTTGGAAATGTGGTGGATGATGGTGTCGTTGGTGCGTTGGAATGATTGAAGGCTCGGCAGGAGGCAGCTACTGCGGCTGCGGCTGTTGCTGTTGCGGCATGAAGACCTGATCGCCCACAATGTGTATGACGTTCTGCATGCCCTGCTGTTGCGCCTGCTGTTGCTGCTGCTGCTGCTGCCCAGTGCCGCCCCCTCCGCCGCCCTCGTGTTTGATGTATGCCTGGCCACCACCCGCTAATGTTGCCGCGGTCAAGTGCTGCTGGTGTTGCTGCTGCTGCAGTTGTTGCTGCTGCTGCTGTGGCAGCACATTTTGGGCCAGGATGGCCGGTGCCCCCGCGGCCTGCGGTACATTCGATATCACTCTCGTTGGCGTCGTACCGGATGATTGTCCTCCAGCTGATCCCGCTCCGCCTGGTCCATCACTGCCCACTGTGTTGTCGCCCTCTGCCGTCGTGTTCAGCTCCAAGCTGGAGTCTAGGGTGGTATCGTTACCGGACTTACTTTTCTTCTCCTTCTTCACGCCCGGCTTGGCAAAGTGCCGCAGCTCAAGATGGCGCCGCAAGTTCCGCGATTGACGAATGACAGCATAGCATATTGGGCAAGTAGCAGGTTGTTCCGATTGCGACCGCGAACGGGGTTCTAAAAAAGGGAAAAGAAAGTATTTTAGTACGAGGAAATACTTTTAGGGATCCCTACTGGCTTTGATAAAGTGATCGATATGAAAACAATAATTCAAAAGTGTTAGATCTCAATAAAATAGGATCAAATCCAGGCTAATATAGCCAGCCTCTTATCTTTATCACTTTATACTGGCATTTGAATAACCTCATCTTCAACTCACTTTCTGCTCCGGGCGGATGTTTAGCGCGTTTAGCCTTTGGCGTGGATGAACCGCCACTCGTATTGACGCCGGATGATCCAGTTGCTCCTTGTGCCGTTGTTATCTCGCCAGTTGCCGCATTTGCCGACGTTACCGGTATCATGTTGTTGGGGTCCATGGTCACAATTGTCTCTACCTTTTGTCCTTCGCTCTTGATGATCGGCGTGGATGAAAGCAGCTGGCCCTCGGCTCCATTTTCGCCGAGCACCTGTTGCACTGATCCCGAACCGTGCGACGAGGTCGGTGTGCCCATAATCGTGTCCATTCCTTCAACTTTGCTTATTTTCGGTGCCGTTGCTGCACATAAGATAAATCATTTTAATGATTATTATAATATTTATTTAACCAAAGTACAGAAAACTTGAAAATTTTATTTTAAAGTTGTTTTTTTTAACTTACGTGACTTTTTATTCATGCGCGGTTTGCGCTTGCGTGCCGGGAGGAATGCCTGAATCACTGCCTGGTCATGTTTAGCCGCGTCCGTGGTCACAATGGTTTGCTGTTGTCCTGCTGCGTTGGTCTGGGTCGTTGCCTGGAGGATCTGGCCCTGGTGATGGATGTCCTCCACCACCTGGGCATGAACCGTTTGCTGTGGGGCCGTGGCGATCGTGGCTATCAGTTGGTCCTGGTCGTGATGTTGCGGAATCATGTGTTGCAGCTGAATCGAATGGGTGGTGTAGTCGTCCTTGGTCACTGTCTGCGGGGCCAGTCCCTGGATGTTTAGGCACTGGGCAGCCTGCAGCAGCGATGGCAGCTGGGCGTGATCCACGCTCACCTCGCCCCGGTACACAAACTCCAGCAACGCCTCCAGATCGTTCGCATTTACGCCGGCCAACATTACCACTGGATGCTTGCATGGTGTATTCTGAAGAGTAAATAAAAAAAATGGTGAGTAAATAATCTTAAATAAAACAAAGTATTGTTAAATAAATTTAAAAAAATAAAATGAAGAATAGAGTTTATAAGGAATCTCTATAGATAATGTCAATAATATCTGTTAGTCATAGGATATGGTGTATGTCTATGATATGGTAAACAATGTTGATAGATTTGTGATTAACCCTTTTTTAATTGATTGAGATGTATAACTTTTTTTTTATGTAAGGGTCGGGTCTTCTACAAAAATGTCCCATCTATGTAAATTTTAAATTGAGATAGGACTATCTATCTGTGATTGTTTTATGCAAGAGAATATAATATATTTTCTCTAACTAGCACATGGTCCATAGGAAACACATTGGATTATCTATACTAAAATGTTGTTTAGTGTTTAATTCAATGGGATAGAATATATCCCTCTTTCCTATAACCCTATCTATAAGAAAACCTTAGCAAACTTGGAAAGTTAAGAGATTCTTCTTGCGACTCTTTCCACGGCTTTAACTCAGTCCTAGAGAGTTATGTTTGTTTTGCGACCTTCTCACATTTTTGGCGGAGCGTCAATTGAGAGGCCCGTCCGTCCGCCAAGCCAAACAAAAACAAAAACAGACGGACGGAGATGGAAATAATGGAAACTCGCGACGCGGCGCTCACACTCACACGTGTCGTCCACTCCCGCTCACACCGCACTCTCCACCGCTCACGCACACTGGGACAGGCGGAAAGACAACCGGCTTTTACTTTTGCGCGCTCTGCACATTCTGCAGCAGGATTTTGAGGAGATTTCGAGATGCTGAAAAAGAAAACAGAGCAGTGCTCAAAGAAAGAGCGCTTAGCAGCTCTCCCGCTCCCTCTCCCTCTCGCGCTCTGGACATTTAATTAGCAAGCGCTGCTCAGAAACCACCACCCCTCTCCTTCTCCCTCTCCCCCTCACCCACCCCTTCCAATGACAATCTCTTCAAGCGAATGTCATATCCCCTCTCCCACCCATTACGCTCTTTGAACTCTACACCACCCATCGTCTCACAACGCTCATCGATTTTTCTGAGTTGCATTCTGGGCCGTGGAAGTGGAAGTGGGAGCGAGAGGGAAAGGGAGCCAGAGCAACAAAGAGCGGCCGCCATGTGTTTTGGCGTGCGTGTGTGAGTGTAACGAGATCAGTACATCTTGTATATTTCGGACTCTTGCAGAGTTCACAGCCGCATTTTTTCCCATTCTTTGACATTTCCCCAACGACGGCTCTGAGCGGTGTTTTTAAAAATTACGCTCTGTTTACTTTTTTCACTGGCGGAGAGGAGAGGAGCGGAGTGATGAGAAGGGGAGCGGAGCGGAGAGGAGAGGAGAGAAGAGCCTCTGCCGGCGTCGCATCAGGTGTTTTTATTCCGCTGGCCGCGCTCTGTTTTGGTCAGCATTTCCATTTCGATAGGGCCACGCATTCGAGACGGTCTGAATTTCGTACTTTGGCGCACATTTCGCACAATCAATAGACTGGGCGTAAAAAAACCCCAAGGTAAAGTGCAAATGCAAATGAATAGCTAAAAAAAAAAGTACAGTATCGCAAATGGGCTAAAAAGCAGCTCAAGAAAAAGTAACGAGCTCCATTTGAAAGTGCGCCCCCTCCTGATATGAAAAGTTTTAATTTCTTCGAACACGGGTCGGTTTCGATAAGATAGAAAAGTGTAGTATCAAGCATTTATTTTAGCCCTAGACGGTCAAGCCTATTTTAAATATTTTTTATTTTTAAAAAGTTTTAATGTGCAAATATGACAGGGCACTCTTTAGTAATAATACGCTTAAAATATAAATGCAAAACTTTCCTAAGTTCTGAGCTATGGGATTGTCACATTCAGATGATTCATCTTTATAGGTATAGGGTAAAAATAAAAAGTTTAATTTTAGAAATGGCTTAATATCTCTTTGTTCTATTTTCTTTTATAATATTAGCCCCATAAACGAGAAAATGTTGACAGTTTTATTAACTTGATGTTTAGTCAGACTAACTAAAGTTCTACATTTTTAATATTAAAATAAATAAACAGGTAATATGTAAAACTGTGTTTATCAAGACATTTAGTCTTAAATTATGATAAACGTTATAAATTATTTAATATTGCTTTCTATTTTAAACAATTATTAAGGTAAAGTATACATTTTAAGTTAAATATCTATTTATAAGTTGTTCCTTAAACAATTACCCCACTGTATCAAGTTCCCCCTTAGTTAGTGCCAACTGTACAGTTCTGCCTATGGAAAAAAGAGGTCGCGCTCGTGTGCACCCAACAACAACACCAAGAACCAAAGGCAAGAAAGCTCCAACAAACTACAACAACTACAATAGTTGCCGCGCTGCTTTTTTGGCGCTCTCGTTTGCGCTCGCTCTAACACATGCAAACTGAAAGTTGGCGCAGCAGCTTTTGCCTCTCCCCTCTCTGTCCCACCCCCGGGGGCCACCCACTTTTTTTTCGACCGACCAACCAACTGGTTCTCTCGCTCTCTCCCTCTCCTCCTGCGCTCAGCCTCTTACTCACTCTCTCTCTCCCTCGCTCTCTGGTGAACTTTGCAACAAGAAAATAATGATAAGAGGGGGAGGTAGTGGGGGCGCAGCCACTCATTCAACTCAATTGACAGTGGAAAACTTGTACAGAAATCTCTAGACAACTTTTGGAGCGGAGCGTAAATCTGCGATGTGTATATTTGTGTGTGTGTGTAAGTTTCTCTGCGCTCCACATATTAACCTATTTCTGCGATTGGATTTCTCTGTTTACAAACTGTACGCCACGTTTGAGGTTATGTGCGGCTATAAACTCTCTTCTCAAAAAGGGGGGCTTAAACAGTGATAATTTTGGTTTTTTTTAACCACTCACCTTTAGCAAGTCCAGCAGAAAGGGGGAGGCGGCGCATAGGACTATCTTGTGGGCGGGAAAACTCCGCCCGCCGGCGGCCAGCGTGCAATCGACGAGGTCGCCATGGCAGCGCAACAATTGGATGGCCGATACGAGGCTGGTGCCGTAATCGCCCCAGGTGAGCGAATACAGCGAATTCATTGGCAGCGACATCAAAGCCGTCGCGTCCAAATCCAACAGTTGTTGTTCCTCCCCAGCGTTGCTAGCGTATTCGCTGCTGTTTGTCTCCAACACGACGATTTAATGTTACACGGTTCCGGCGAAAAATTCTCTTCAAGTTGGGATTTTTCGCAAAAAATCCCCCTTCTACTCCTCCTCCACACGTCAATGCCTACGCCACTGCTTTTTCAAACTCCCTCTGCTGCTGCTTCTTCTTCTTATTGCTGGTTAGCGCGCGCTGCTTTCTCGAAACTGAAAATGTAAAAAAGAGTACATATGTTGGTTATTAGCTCTCACTCTCTCTCCGTCTCTGTCGCTCTCCCGCTCTCACACTCTTTTGGGGGGCTAGAGCGCGCGAGAGCGAGACAACGCATGTGTGTAGGCTGCTGCTCACAGGAATTTTGTTGTTGGAGGAGCGACGACTTTTTCACAAGGGGGGAATGGCATAAAATATTTGTTTCAAAATTCGTTGCTGACGACCAAAAATCACACAAAAATAGCGCGCCACATTTAAAAACGCCAACAGTGCACAGACACACACACACACGCTCACAAACGCAGACAGGACAGACACATACACTCGGTCACATTTTTTAATACACAGTACAGTCAAGCCATGAGACACGCATTTGATTTTTTTTTTCTTTGCTCAATTTTTTCCGTTTTATAATCAATCCGAGTGTCTCTAGATTTTGTTATTGTTTTCCCGCTCACGGAGCGCACTTTTTCTTGTTGTTTTGTTGGCTGGTTTTCGGTTGGGTTTGTGAAATTATCTTCTCACCGGAGCGCAAAAGAAAATTTCAATGCTGTGGCGCTGTGGGTGACTTTGCCTTCTCTTTCTCTTGGCCGTACGCTTTTTTCTCCTGCTGTTTGCTGTTTGTCCGCTCGCCAACGTTGGATAACTCGAACTGAGACTGAGTAAATGGCTTCGATCGAATTTCGCTGCTCCGGCGCTGCCAGCGCGGCCAGTTTTTCAGTTCTCTACACGGGGGAGAAAATACGATTTCTGAATTTCTGGTGGTGGTTGCTTTTGCGCCTGTGTGCGTGCGTCGGTGTGTCCGTGTAGCGGTGGTGGTTGTGGTGTTGTTGAGAGAACTGGCCTGGCAACGCTCTTCGAAGTACAGTTGTCGAGCGGCATTGCCAGATGGAGCGCAGGAAGAGTATTTTTAGGCAGGGAGAGGAGAGTAAGACGGCAAGGCAAAAAAAAGGTCGGCAAGATAGTAAACAAAACTATAAAAGGTGGTAAATATTGAATAATGGAGATATTCTGGGCCGACACGGACCCGAAACACATGTGGCTTGCAACCAGTCGGACGGATTCTGTGCGCGATAAGAAAGGTCAAGGGGCTCCGGAACTATTGGATCCGGGAGCAAATCATTCAAAAATTGGTCTTTCTAGGGTAATCTAATTATACGATTATATAATTTAATGATACGAATTAAAAGAATTCTTAAAAATAGCCTGAGGACGTGACCTTCGACTAGCACTACTAATAATAATACAAATTAAAACCAGAGATAAAAAGTTCGAGCGGGATCAAAACCTATTTCATTTATTCAAGATAAATTTTAAACCTAAAACGAGTTAAAAATCATTTCTAAATTCTAAGTGAATTTAGGGATTAGAAAGCTATTCAGGTTGAGGTCCGAACCTATTTAGTTTTTCCGCACACTACACTAAAGTGTTCAACAAACTAAAGTTGGGTTGTTCAGACTCATAAAGTGGTAATAAATGTTTAGGATGTTTTCTTTACTTATCAATGCTTGCTATATTTTAAGAAAGGTTTGAAGCGGTAAAGGTCGGATGGAAACAGATATCAAATCAAAGCGGAATTACTTTTCAAAATAGATTCCATATCAACATTGTTTTTTCAGATTTGCAAACTGGGAGTACTTGGTTCCAAAATATCAACAGATCCTGCGAAAATAATAACAACTTGTAGAAAAGCCGGCTCGCTCTTACGCTCTACATTCTCTTTTCTCTGTTTCCGACTCTTTTCTCTCCTTGCCAATCACCTGTTACTTTCGACACATCTCAGAGACCCAGAATCTACGGGGTAAAAACATATAGCCATTTCCATTCTCATATGCAGATCAAGTCCCGCTTAAGAGCGGAGAGACCCCCGCGATAGGGAAGTTAGTCGAAATCCAAACCGAGGGAGAGGAGAGGAATAGAGTGGCAGTTCTATCCAACGCTCAGAGAAGAAAGTAATATAAAGTGAGCGAGTGGCCAAATTTTTAAGATTACAATTTTCTCTGTTTTGATGCTGCTGGGGGACGGGGGAGAGGACCATGAGAAATGCAGTTCGAAAGGCCCCTTTAAAGTTCCAATCGGCGTTAAAGCAGTGAGCATGTTTCGCAGCTGGCAATGCCGACCAACGGAGCATGGCGAGAGAGGGAGAGCGCGAGCACTAGGCGGAGGGTGTTGGTGGGTGACGAGGCGATGTGGTGGAGGTTGCGGCAGGGGATTGGGGAATGGGGGGCGGAGAATGAGCGCGCAGCCAATACAGTGGGATGAAACATCCGTAAATGTGGGAAATATAAAATAGAATGCTGCTTTTTCATATTTGTTAAAATTTATTACATGAACAGCAATATAAAATTAAATCTTTTTTGACTTCCTAAAACAAGAGACCTAGAGGTATGGACCTAGAAATACCACGTTTATTTCAAATATTTTATAAATATTATGAATATTTTTTATAAAATGTTACAGTAAAATATATTATTAATCATAATCACTGTATGTGGAATTCTTGTTAGGTGAATCATGTCAAAAGAAAAAGTGTCCGATACCACTGTGCGACAACCCGACTATATGAAATTCGAACGGCGTGGCACGACTTTTGCCTGGCCTTCCCCACCGCGCCTTATCGTCGTTGCTGTTTCTATTTAAAAAAAAAACTGAATATACTTGAAACGAACGCAAAACATGAAGAATTCAGCACAAATTTGTTGAAAACAAATACGCAAATGTGTGCGACGTGTTTGCCTATCGCTGTTTGCGTGTCTGGGTTCCGCCGTTTCGTGGGGGGCCATTAAATTATAACCTCATTCTGTATCACTAATTAATTTAACAAAACTTTACAGTCTCTTTGTTACCGCCTAAAAACTGGAACTGCGGACCCTGAACAAAGTGGCGAGCAAACATCTCCTCGAGTTGGATGTCGTGGTCATAATAAACCGATTTTTACCATGTCTACTGTGCACAATTTCCAACTGTGAGTGGGAGAAACGGTTTCTGGCGCTGCTCCTGCCGCTCAGAGCGAGACGGAGAAACGTGGAGAGGCCGCCAGAGAGGAGAAGAGGGGCGGCGGGCAGTGGGGGCGGAGCGGGAGCAACGTGTCTCTGCCATTGTATCCAATTTCCTCTAAAAAAATAAACCCAATTCGGCGCCAAAACAAAACCCGTGCTCACGGAAATCCCACTCTCTCCCGCTCAATCTTAAAAAATATAATCTTTGGAGCAAAAATAAGTACTACACTGGGCAGTTTTTCTGTGGATCTTCTAATTTGATAGAAAAAATCATTCCGTCTTAATCTAATCATCATTATACGATTTTATAGTTTAGGATGGTTGATGAGAAGCTTTACAATCCTCTAAAAGTTTAAATATCCTGGATTACTATGATTTACTTGCCTTTTATTTTCACTTGCTGGGATTGCACCATGCTACACTTTGGTATTGGATCCCATCATCATTTTCCTTCTCGAAAGCAAATACGCAGCTTTTATTCACAATCACCGATAGACGAACTTTGGCCACCAGTTCCAAGGGTTTAATTACTGGTTTCTCAAGCACAATCACTATATGCGAGGCGTGGTAGATCAGGGGATCACCCGGATAAACCAGAAAGTCCGCTCCAAATGCGTCACCGGAGGTTACGAACTTTCCCCGCTTCCAAAGATCTTTGAAAATGCGGTATTTCAGGCAACTGATGTCGACAAGAGTTCCAGTAACTATTTGAGCAGCTGTGGGTCGTATTGAAAACTTGTTAGAATTATCTTATCAAGAGGTATACGTTTTTTATATCTACAATGATTTCTAAGATGTTCACATGGCACCTCCACCAAGGCATTTTGACGATCAAATTTAAAATTCTCCGACATTTCCTTCAGTACATCATCGGCTGTAAGAGCTGCAGCTAAAAATGAAAAAGATACTAATAAATAAAAATGTATTATGCCATTCATTCAATGATAATATAATTTTCATTCTGCTCGTTTGTAATTTTTTAACGAATTTTATAATGGATGAGGTATATCTTAAATCTATAGAACTTACCCATTTCTGTTTTACCCTGCTTAAGCAACTTTTTTCGTTTCCCAGTCAGGATTTTTTCCATATATCGTTCAGTTTCCCGCAGCTTTTCGGTCTTTAGTGCTTCTTCCTGTCCCAGTAAACGGGATTCGAAGTCTGCCTTGTACTTCTCCAGTTTCTCCGCTGTGGGTTTTGCCTTCAAGTCCTGAGATTTATCCATTAATTTTGCTATATTCTCATCCAAAACTAACTGGGTTTCGAATTTAGTCAGTTCCACGGGAAGAGCTGCAAGGAAAAAACATATTATAAGGGATCTCTAAGGATATAGATATCTTAAATTTGGGTGTAAAAAGCTGCGAGGTACCCAGTTAAAATAAATGTCGGATTATGTATAACATGCTTAAATATGAAGACAACTCTTTGTAGACTATGCTAATATTTATAAGGTTCAGGAAAAACTCACTGGACTGATTGGGACTCCAGCCTTTGGTGTTTGCGGTGCCTACAGGAGCACCCATTATGCGATGTTTGCTCCGCAGTTCCATATAGTCTGAAATAATCGTTGAATTTGTATAAAACTGCTTTCGGAGGTAGTTATACAGCTTACCATCCACATTGAAAACAAAGCCGGTACCGTTTAACAAAGTTAAATACATTTTTGCAATCTTTTGTTATTTATATAGCGGCTAGAGATGGGAGAATTCCAGGTACCTGTTGTTGGTTTAACAGACGCAAGCCGATGTAAAAGCCAGAGATGCCGTATTGTGTTTATAACGGAAAGTTACATTTGAAATCAATTAAAATATTATTTATTTTATGTATACTGTAGTAAGATAAATATAGTGTACATTTATGTAAATGTTTAATTTATTTTGTGTTTTTTCTTAAGCATTCCATATATATTTTAAATAAATCTTATTGGCGCTGTTTTACAACTATAACATTCTCTGTTAACCATAACGAGAAGGGTGACCATGTCAAGGAGCGGCAACTGTCTGGCAACCCCCGAATCGATAACGATTGCGGGGCCAGCCTGTTGTTGTTTTTGCTCGGGGCGTTGAAACCAATTTCCCCGCTGTATTTTGCGTTAAACAATAGCAAAGCGAAGCAATCGCGCGGTGCTGCAATAATTTACATCATTTGCATTTACATAACGCACGCGGCGGGCCCACAAAAAGATGTAAAAACAACGAAAAACGCGTGCGAAAACGTATGGCGAAAAATCGGGGAGCACCTGAAAAGAGGAAAAAACTTCGAATTGGCAACAACACACACAGCGTACAAAATCCATAGATGGCATAAACAGAGGCCACTGCATTCAATTTGTTCCTATTTAAGTGCTTATTAATTAATTAATTCACTTACTCGCCTATTTGAGCTGCAATCAAGTGTGAGTAAATAAGGGTGTGCGGTGTGTGTGCCTGTGCGTGTGTATGTGCGTGGGTGCGAACTTTTGGGTGTTCCTGTTTATTTACCTATTTATCTGTTTATCTTTTTTACCCATTGTTTACTGTTTACTTTCGCCTATGTACGCTAAACGGAGTGCGAAAATTCATATCCCCACATTGTTAACGTTCGCACATTGCCCGAAATATGATCTTCGGTCTCGAATAAATTATACCCGGTTAAAGGGATCCCACAAAAAGCGGGGGTACCAAAATTCTCATAAAGTGGTTTAAAGTTAGGATCCATAAAGTATGCAGTTGAACTCTATATATTTGAAGTTTTATTTAAATTAAGCCCTGACGATTCTTAAGGTCCATGAACTCTCATAAAACATCATTTGTTTTGTTGTCCTTATTGTATATGAAGAAATATTATGTCAGTCTAAACATAGCTTGAGTTTTCGAGTCATTTATTTTATTTGAGTTTTATTTGTACTATATTATGGTTGTACAAAAGTTATATTTTTATTTGATTATCAAGTTATACATCGAACTCTTAAAGTCCAGATAGACAGATTATGTACATTGAACATAACATTTACCATTGTTGTTCATATGGATCACAAGAATACGACGTGCGAGAAAAGAATTTAAAGAAACATTTTCAAACCTAAAATTCTATCAAATATATATTTATTACTCAATATAATACTTTCAAAGAAGAAATAAAAAATCTTTTAGATATTTTTACAACGCGTATGTTTAAATGCCTTTTTTTCTGTTAATTCTTGAAAATCTTCCAGCATATTTGTTACCAACATCTAATAGTTGTAGCATATAGCCTTCCATTTCCGCAAAAAAGATATAGGAAATACTTTGGATACTCCTTAGGGTATAATAAATAAAAATGTTGTTGGCAAATGCTTCCGAATAATTTGATTATTTTTCAATCAACTAAGGCTAATCTTTGGTGAATTTATGATATCAAAAAGTAGATAGCGAAGTGGCCCATAAATATTACCAGCTCGATACAACCGTCTAGCGATATAAATACCCTATTTTGGCGCTGCCAGACCCCAACTATACCATTTAACAATCAGTAAACAGCGTTTCCTCCACTTTTAGACCCACCGATACCGATCGAACTTTTGGCGGCGACGAGGAGAACAAAGCTTTCCGGGGTCTTGGCCATGTAAGTCTAGGTCTACTGCCTGCCAACGTCTCGAGTGCACAGTACATAACAATTATTATTATTCTATACTCACGGCCAGGTCATGTGGCGAGAATTGCGACAGCTGCCACCACCGACGACGTCGTTAATCCAACCCGGGTAAGGCAAAAGGCATCTACAAAGACCGTTAAACGGTGCGACCTTCAAATCCCTCACCCTAAGGGCCACCCCACCCGGGCACACTCTAAAAAAGAACAATAAATTAGCAACTACACTTGTGTTTCATAGAAAAACACGTCTAAAAACGACTAGCCTAGTCTATTTCGCTAATAATACAACGCTTTTTGCTCGTTTAAAAATAATTACAATAGAAAAAATGAGAAAATATGCACAAAAAAGAAAAATAATATTAGAATTTAATAGGTGGAAATTAATTATTATTACGTAGCCTTATTTGTATTTCATTTATTTGGGTTAAATTTAATATTATTTTAATCATATTAAAATTAGAAATTCCATTGCTCAGATACAGGCCTATTTATAGTTTAGAGTATTTATTTTTTTTTTATAAAAAGAGTACTTTTTTATGTGGGAATTCTTACAAAATATTTATAATATTATATCATTTTCATTTTGGCATAAGCATAACCTTACCTATCTTTAATCAATTGTTTCTGCCCGTGTAAAAACCAAGTGCCTTGTTTTTATTGCAGCGCCTGCATTAGTCATAGGAGGAATGAGGATGACAGCCGGCCCCAGGGAACGGCGCCAGCAGAACGAACCAGAGACCGAGCCAGAGCCAAAAGCCAACTCAGTGGCGGAAGCCAAGCAGCCCCAAGGCAAACAGTTAGCTAATTAATACAACAGCCAGCGAAGGAATCCAGGGGAGCGGGAAAGATGTTCAAGATTAGGCAGCGGAACTGTATGCTGATAGTGACGGCCCTGGTGCTGGCGCCCTGCATCGTGATCCTGATGGTGATGGGACCCGAGTTATCCACCGAACAGTCGCTGACCCAGCGCCTGGCCGAATGCCATATGCGGCTGCAGTACTTGGAGTCCATGTATCGTGCTCGCCAGGAGGATGTGGCGCTGCTTTCCCAGTACCTTGGTCAGTTGCAGAGTGTCAATGGGACGGGGGCGAGTGCTCCTCCGCCTCCGCCACCTCTGCCGGTAGCCAATCTGCTAGACGGACTGAGTCCCGAGGCCAGGCAGCTACTGAGAAATGCCTCGCACTTCAGTAAAGGTGGCGGTGCCAATGGTTCGATGGCCAGGAGTCAGAATATAAGACTCCCGAATGCCTATCACTTTCTGCCGCATCTCCTGGACGATGCGGGTTCCCTGCGACCGGCTTACTTGCAAAGCAAGGGTCGTTCGGATGTCAGCATTGTTCTGGGTGTGCCCACCGTGCGGAGGGAGAAGCAATCCTATCTCCTCGGAACCCTCCACAATCTCATCGAGAACATGAACGACGAGGAGCAGAACGAAACGCTGATCATTGTCTATATTGGAGAAACAGATCTGGACTCGGTGCAATTGATTGCCCGGCAAATAGAGACCAGTTTCGAGCAGTACGTGGAAAGTGGACTGATTGATATAATAGCACCGGCTCCTAGTTACTATCCCAATTTCGAGCGTCTCCGCATCACCCTTAACGATCCTTTGGAGCGCGTTAAATGGCGCAGCAAGCAGAACTTGGACTTTGCCTACTTGATGGCCTATGCGCATTCAAAGGGCACCTTCTACGTTCAACTAGAGGATGACATACTGACCAAGCGGCAGTTTATAACCACCATGAAGAAATTCGCCTTGATCAAGAGCGCCCTGACCAAACCCGATCAGCCGGCCTGGTTTGTGTTGGACTTCTGTCAGCTTGGCTTTATTGGCAAGATGTTCAAGAGTGCGGAGCTACCATACCTGATCACCTATTTCCAAATGTTTTACAACGACAAGCCCGTGGACTGGTTGCTCACCTATTTTATCGAGTCCAAGGTGTGTCGAACGGACAAGGATCAGAAGCATTGCAATGCGGAAAAGGCAAAGTACTGGCAGCACTTTCGAAAGTCTCTATTCCAACACATTGGCACGAGTTCGTCGTTGAGGGGAAAGGTGCAAAAGCTTAAGGACAAACAGTTTGGCAGCAAGGTGCCGCAGTACTATGCCCACACACATAATCCACCGGCTCTGGTTAAGTCCAACATTGCTCCCTACAAGAACTACCTATTGAAGCGAGCTTACAGAGGTGAATCCTACTTCTGGGGCTTGCTGCCACAGCCCGGGGATTTGGTGCAGATTGTATTTGAGCGACCCACGCAGCTGAGACACTATCTGTTCCGGAGTGGAAACTCGGAGCATCCTTCGGATAGGTTCTACAACACCACGGTGGAGCTACTGCCGGCTGATACGCTGAGCGAGAATTCCTCTGTGTGGAGCAACTACAACACCACCACGGATGGATATCTGGTAGTGGGTTCATTTGATAGTTTAGGCGTGGCCGAGGGTTTGTTGGATGCCAAGATCGGTGCCATCAAGGAACTGCGCCTCCACGTGCACAGCGACAGCGAGAATTGGGCTCTGCTCAGCGAGATCGAACTACAGGAGTGGGGCAGCGATCCGAAATCGGAGGCGAATGCAGCGAAGCCACGGTTTGTGGCGGGCAGCTGATTGCTACATCGCCACAGGCAGCGACAGGACTGGGAGGAATAAGAGCAGAAATCCGGAAAATCCCCTCCAGTTAATGTCCAATTTAATCCCCATCCACAATTTGTCTATATCTGTTGGGATTGTGTCGATTTCGTTGAGAAAAAGTCTTGAGAGCAAATTAGTATTTTAAAGTAGTTGCGTGAGAAATCGTATGGAATTATCAATAGAATTTTTCTATCGATGCTTTAACAACACGTTCGCTCCATAGACTTTTTCATGTTTTTTGCATTGAAACAAATCGACCCGTCCTAATGTCTGTACATCTATGTGTATATTTTTCGAATGATGCTTTTACCCTCAATTATCTCGATGTGTAAATAATCCCCCAGTACGTACTCTCTCGCTCTCCTAACTGTAAGTGGTTATACCCAACCTCAAGACTTAAGTATGACTGCAGACCAGTAATATTGTCATTTATCCCCAGAACCAATTTGTTAGGGTTTCTTTAACTTAAGCGTTATAAAACTCGGCAATATCATTGGCCTGCAGTATGCTGTAATTCTTACCGAATCCCAAGCTATCAGTGTATTTTTTCATATGGATTTGATATATGTACTCCAAGTGCCCCTTCCATTTTTTCATGGTGGTAAAATCTATTGATAAATATTGTGTGGATCAAGTTGTGGGCTATGTAACTGAAGCGATTCCCCCGTATTTCTTTGTTACTCGAATAGTATCATTTGGTTTACTTTGCTTTAGCTTTAAGTGTTAACCTCATTTTATCGGCAGCTGAAAAAAACATTCCAATTTATTTTGTTTTCATTTGCTGAACTTTCACGTGATCATGAATCTCGAATTCGCTGAAATCTTATCGATCAAATATGCAAAATAAGATACAATAGAACATTGTTATACACCTAAGTTTAATTACTGTATTAATTGGTTTGAAGTATTCCTTTACTCTAATAATTTATCTTAATTTTATGCAATCATCCAGCATGCTTGAATCAGTTATATATAGCCACCTCCTTGAACATGAAGCCATAACCACATAAATATAAAACGCATTAACATAAACATTGAAGCATAAAATAACGAAACGATTTTTAGCATTGTTGCTTTTTTACTGTGATTTGTTAATAATTTTTGCATAACAATGAAGGAAATAAAAACCTAAATTATATATACACGTAAATATAAACTAAACATCGCTGATTAGCTATTCTAGAACGAAATTCCGAATGAAAAAAAATCATATAAAGAAAACCTTTTTTATATACATACAACAAAATTTATGATTGGTTTAACTAATTGGAAACGCCAAATTTTTTGATAGACTATGACAAAACTGTAAGCGAATAAACAAGAATGAGATGATTGTTTAAACTTGGTTCCTGTTGAATGACGAGAATTGTAATATATAGTGGCATATATTCATAACTTAAGTTCGATGCAATGCATTTTTGACTTTCGAAATAATAATCCCACTTTATTTCATATGCCGCTATATATAATGAAACAAATATTGTAGACTGCTTTCGATAAACTGAACAAATTAAACAAATGTTTTGCATATACTTACTATGGCATAATCATACGTACATAAATATATTTTTATATATCCCTGTGTTATGTGTGCGGCAACTAGCAACAATAATTTACAGCACTCGCTCTCCCCGAAACACTAATTTTGCCAAATTGCAACCAATTAACAAGCAACAATAATAGTTGATAGTGATCAAACTGAATTATACATTAGCTGGCATTATAGGCTTCCCCTTCCACGACACAAAAACACAAAACGATCGTAGCTGAATTATTACAAATTACTTTTACAATATTCATAAGCCGTTGGGAGAACTCAAAACTTAATCGAATCAAACAAGAACAAACAAATATGCGTGTAATGTGTGTATAAGCTTAATAAATAATTCAAATATTTGAAATGGAACTTTCTTTTGTGCCTTTAATAACTTTAAAGAATGTGTCTTATAAATTTTACAAAAAATTATTTCCCTCATGGTTCCCAACGTAAAAAATTAAAATTGTTAAAACCATGATCAGCTTTCCCAATCTTTGGCCACAAGATCCGTTGGAGGCCCAAAGAAATCGTCGAAACCAGGTGAGGCCCTCGGGTTCTTCCCTTATGTAGTAATACATGTAGTTAAAAGGCATCTTTTCGCCATTCTCATCTTTTTCGTCAACCTGTTGGACAGTGTGGCTCATAACAAAACCACATTGTTCGTTGGATGAGCTGTTCATCACCAATTTGGGCGATCCCGTCACCAATTCCACATTGAACTCGGCGAGATTTACTTCCGTTTCCTTGGAATTACGAAAGCGGATCTGTGTCTTCTTGTACTGATTCTTTATCAGATACCTCATCATCTTGGGCATCTGTGGCATATAGATCCAAATAAAAGTTTCTCCTGTTTGCAGGTTGGGATTCTGTTTTATGAGCGAGTTCCGGTGAGATGCGATCAGATTGAGGGGCTGGCGCAGATGTTGCATGCGCTGTCTGCCAAGATTCTGGTTGAATAAACCATCCTTTCGGTGCTGTTTCTTTTCCGCCAGCGAGGACAAAGCGCCCATGTGCTGGAACTGAGACTGGGCAGCACGAAGTAATCTGGATTCAAAGTCCCTCTGGCAATCCTCATGAGAAATACTATCCCAGCGACAGCTCTGCAGGGTAACAAAACTCTGGAGAAGCCAGTCAATGGGTTGGTCATTGTAGAACAGTTGCAGATAGGTCACAAACGAACTGAGAACGGCGGTGGGAAAGAGCTTCCCTATGAAGCCCAGGTCACTGAAGCTCATCACAATCCAATCGGGCTGGTGGGCAAACTGAAAGTGCCCATGAAGCAAGGCAAACTTCTGGATGTAGTCCATAAATCCCTCGTTCGACAACACATCGTCCTCCAACTGCAAATAGTAAGAACCCTTGGTTCTGGCATAGGACATCAGGTATATGTAGTCCAGGTTCTGTTTGGTCCTCCACTGAACCCTCTGCGGATCGTCGTGCAGAGTAATGTGCAGTCTCGAGAAGTTTGGATAGTAATTCAATGGTGGAGCAATCACATCGATGAGACCCGATCGCATATGCATTGAATGATTCGCACTCAATTCCTTTACTATGAACTTTGCAAACTGGAGATTGGTTTCACCCACATAAATCACAATTAGGCTATTGTCGCGCTGCTCTGGAGTCATCCGACGGATTAAGAACTTCACGGTTTGGAGCACATAGTTTGTCTTGGGTCGCAGTACAGTGGGCACTCCAATAACGAACTTAACTCCAGTCCTACCGCCGCTAAAGCGATATCGGGGCTTCACCTCTGGACTGCTTAAAACACTTTCCCGCGTTCTTCCATGAGGTCTATGGTCAGTTTTTACAATCTTTCTGAATATCTTGGTCTGATTTTTTACTTTTTTGGGTTCCAGCGGCTCAATATGGTTTATATCCATTCCAAAAAACAGCAGGGCACTTAATATATAAGTAATAGCTATAAGTCCTGGCAAGCAAGTCTTCCAACGGATGGTAATCACCTTCATGATTGTTATCAAATTGGCACAACAAATAGTTCTCTATAATGACATTTTTCACCAGGAATGCTTTTGATTTGTATGTATTTTATTAAATGTTTAATTGATATATAATATACTCGTTTAGAGTGGTTTGAAACGCTTGACAATATCCCATTAACATCACGATTCGGTTCGCTTCGAAATACACTTTATATAACAGTTGAAAGAGTCGATTATGATATAGATAAAAAAATGATTTCGATATCCCTTTAAATACTTTTCTCTTGCCTTAAATTGTTTGCAACAATGTCAGATCGTTGAAAACAGGTTTGCACAATTAAATAGTTGTATAAATACTCGTGTTTGATTAGAAATATATCTTTAGTTAACTGCCGCGATTGGTTGGTTCAGTCGTTTATTTCAGCTTCCAAAGTGCATCCAATTCGTTGAGCGGATCCTTGGTCTCCTGCTGCTCCTTGGCAGTCACCTGCGGAGCCATCTTCATTTGATATGAGGTCATTATGCCACCTGCATGATACATTTTATTGAAATGAAGGTATACCCTTGACAATTAATAAGTTCTTACGCTTGTTAAGGACATTGTGAGCATTGCAAAGCACGATTTGCATGGACTGTTCCAGGATGACGGAATCTCTCAGGGAATTTTGACGCTGTGCACAAATGCGCGACCAAACATCAACCGTATCTGAAGGGGATATTTGAATATTAATAAAGTTATATAACACCGATCTTAGCTAAATGTACATACTTAGTAGAATGGGCTGCTTGTTCTGGGTGGCTATGATGGCACATACACCAATGGCCACCAGTTCAGAACGCTCGGAGCCCGTTAAACAGTTCATAATGAGCGGCGAGTTGGGAGCATTAGCAGACTGGCATCGCTGTCGATGGGTCTCTAGCGCATTTTCAGCCACCCCCAAAAGTTGAGCAGGTGCTCTGTAAAATAATAGAGCAAACATATTTTAATTATGTTGTTCACTTAACCAAAATTGTATATATTTACCCCTTGGTCCACTGTTTTAGCTGCAAAAGAGATAAATCCAGCACGGCATCAGCTCCATGCATGGATAATTTGAGTTGGTACTCGGAGCAGTGGCTAAGTTGCTGTAGTTTCACACAGGTCACGGTGTAATCATCGTAGTGAGTGGTCTGATCCAATGTCTGAGGCCAGTAGGGATCAAAAAGCTATACAAAAAATTTGGTATAAATAAAATAAAAACTTTAAGATATTGGTTTTAATGTTACCTCGTTTGTGGTGTGTAGACAAACCACAGTTCGTGACTTTTCCGACCATATCATGGACCAAAAATCGTTGATGGTATTCGCCTGCGGAGTCTGGGCAACGATGAAATTGGGACAGCCGGCACTCAAGTTCTAAAGTAAAAGATTGGGAGTTTAGAAAACATACACATTGAAATCTAAGATATATTTTTTATGCTGATCATGACCCACCTTCATGTAGGCTGCATTGATATAGTCATCTGTCTGCTTGTCCAGTTTCACTCTAGCATGATCGAAGGGCAGGCAATCGAGCGATCGATTCTTCTCCGGGAACAATTTCGCAATGGTGGTGGACCGCTTGTTGGCACTAGCGTCTTTGTCCAGTTTCTGCTGCAATTCCTGCCACTTGGCCCCCAGTTGGGTCTTCCCGTTCAGCATTTTTACATGAAGATTCTCCAGCAATTTTTCGTAGCTCTCCACCTCCTTTTGGAAATATTTGGTGGTCTTTTCATCGGTAAAGGTTTCGGCTTGGAATGCAAAATTATTCGAATGGCCATTGGCGGAAGGTGCCTTTTGCTGATTTTCACTGACGGAATGTGTAAGTGAGACCGAGTCCCAATCAAAGTTCTCCAGAGAACTTAGATCAGAACAGTTGGAGAGGTTGTCCAGACTGGTGCACTTTGGAGCTAATGGTATAGAAGCTGGAGTTGAAGATATTTCTTCCACGGCTGCTGGGGGAATGTCTGGCGTTTTGGGCGCAATGGGCTGGAAGGAATTTTTGTTTAGAAAATAATACAATATGATTTTTAGATATTTACCTCTACCACACTTTCTGCTTTAGCGGGAGCCGACACCTGACTTCCCGGAGGCGTGGGAGTGGCCACCACCTGCGGCAGCATCACAGGTTGCGGCAACATGGGCGGCGGCACAGCCACAGAGCAGTCGATGTCCAGGTCACTAAGCAGATCTACATTGCTGGTTACCTTGGGAGCCACTACCTCCGCTTTGGGTTCCGCCTTGACCGTAGCGCTGGAGGAGGCATAGGGTGGACCACTCGTGGTTGTTTGCGTCTGAGCTGTGCTCTGCGCTCCGCTCAGCATGTAAATGGAGCCTGTTGGAGGCGTGGGAGTGGGCTGCTGTTGGTGCGGCTGGGGCGTTACACTGCCATGGTAGCCATAGGGAGCAGAATAGTAGTTGGATGATTCCTTACCCTCCTCCGCCGAAGTGGAGTCCTTGGCTGGCAGATTAGCCTTGGTGTGGGACACGATAGGTGACTGCGGGATAAAATATTAGTAATTATTATTAAGGATCTCAAAATTGTGTCTATCTATTACTCACATTGAATCCCGTGGCCGAATTGCTGCGATTGGCGTTCTCTGAGTCTGTGGTTCCCACCGACTGCTGCTTGCCACTCTGGCTGAACTGGTAGTTCTGAGAAGCCTGGGATCCCTTTAAGGCACTGCTTTCCTGCTGATAGCCACTGCTGTACTCGTATTGACCCGTCTGGGGATTGAAGCTGTAGCCAGGATGGTTGGAATAGCTGCTGTAAGTGGCTCCAGGATTGGGAGATGTGACAGCTTGAGATGAAGTAGGTGCGGGAGTGTGAGCTGGAGCAGGACTGGGAACAGGAGAAACGCCAGGAGCTGGAGCTAGAGTTGCATTGGTATCATTGTATTGCTGTGGATACGACACAGGCTGATGGGCTGGAATGGGTTGAGGAGATGCTTGTAAAGCTTGCGAAGGATACAGAGAAGGTTGCTGAGGAGCAACTGCCGAAGATTGCTGCTGTTGTGGATAGCCCGATGGTTGCTGCTGATATGCCAGTGGTTGCTGCGGTGTTTGTGATTGGGGATAGCCCCCTGGCTGTTGCTGCGGTGTCTGGGAATGGGGATATCCTCCTGGCTGTTGCTGTGGTGTCTGCGATTGGGATTGGGTATATCCTGTTGATTGTTGCTGTGGTGTTTGGGTTTGGGAATATCCTCCTATCTGTTGCTGCGATGTCTGTGGATAACCTGTATGCTGCTGTTGAGGCGTTTGCGTCTGTGAAAATCCCGTGGGCTGTTGTGATTGGGGATAGCCGGTCATCTGTTGCTGCGGCGTCTGTGACTGAGAATATCCTGCAGCTTGCTGAGGTGTCAACGATTGGGGATATCCTGTTGATGGCTGTTGCGGGTAGCCTGCCACCTGTTGCTGTGGTGTTTGGGATTGCGAATATGCTGCAGGTTGCTGCTGCTGATTTGGAGTATAACCCAAGGACTGCGGAGTTGCTGGGTAACCAGAACCTGCCGGTGGATAAGCTGCCTGTTGAGTTTGTTGATAACCCTGTCCTGGATAGCCTCCGGCTGTTTGGTAATGATTGGACATTTGATTGACCACAAAGGGTGCCTGCAAGGAGGTTGGTACCTCGCTGGGATTTGCAACCGGATTGGGATTACCCGAAGTAGCCACATACAACGGTTGCTGGACGTTAAATCCCTGGGAAGCTGAGCTTGCGGGAGCTGTTCCAGGGGCAGCATAGGCCAGCGGTGGCACTGCTCCACTTGGATATCCGTAACTGTAGCCCATGCCCGCTTGGTTGTTATCCTGTGCCTGGTTCTGCAGATTCATCTGAGCCATTGCTCCGTGCAAGGTCTGCGAGTTGGGCGAAGCTTGAGCCTTGTAGGCCGGAGGAGCAATGTGCTGCTGCTGCTGTTGATACATGGGATTCGTATATCCTGCGGCACTGGGGTCGAAATACTGCTGTTGAGTAAGGCTATATGGTGGAGGTGGCTCATTCGGCGGTGCAGTGGCATAGGAACAAGTCGCCTGGGTGGGATTTTCCGAACCCACCGGCACCGGACGCACTGTGGGCACATAGCCAGGAGTTGTGGGATTCGAGGCATCCGCCATTGCTGCCTTGGCCTTCAGATAATCCCTCAGCTTGGGAGTGCTACTAACCGCTGGCGATGGAGCTGCTTCCGGAGTGGGTTTGCTGACCACTGGAGGCGTCGCCGCCTTGACGCTCTGCATCCTTTGCTGGCGCTCTTCCGACTGAACATCCCTGGCTGATCTAAATCTGGTAAGCAGCTTCTGCACATTTCCAGCCAGTTTCTTGTAGAATTCCAAGCCCTTGGCTGATTTGGCCAAAAGATCCTCATAAACGTCGTAAGAAGCCGCCAAAGAACTGTAGAAGTGCTCACGTTTCTGCTTCACATCCTGTAGTGTCTTTAAAACTGGAGCTGCCTTGGCATAGTTTTCCGTTAGAGCCTGGAGAATATTGGCCTGGGCCACCATATTCTGGTCCAGAAGTTCGGTGATCTTATCGTGCTTAGCCAGTTCGGTGGAGAATAAAGCTTGGAGACCCTCCTGCCCACCATGGGCAATCACTTTGCCAGTTATATCATCCTCATTGATGGCTATCCTCAAGTCCGCATGAAACTGAGCCCGTTGGGCCTTCATTTCGTTAACTTTATTGAGTATAAGCTTCACATCCCTGAAGATTTCGGTAGTATTCAATTCTGAACTCAATTTGGGCATCAATTGTTGGATCTCAGGCAATGGTCTGGCCAGGATTTTTAGGTTATTTACGTGCAGGCTCATGGCTTTTCTCAGGGTATTATTAGACTCCCCTGCGCGGGCATGGGCCTCACTGTACTTTTGGAACTCTCGGGTCAACTCAGTGATATGAGCATTTGGAGTTCGTTGAACGCCGCTGACGGATTGAAACTCTCGCTCCGCCTTGGATTCTGCCTCTAACATTTGCGATATCTCACCCAGATTGGTCTCCACATCGGCTGTAATCTCAGCCAGCTGAGACATGGCCTCCACAAGATCGCTGATAGCAGTCTTGTTGGCATTCAAGGCAGCACAGCGATCGACGATGCCCTGCGGCAGCTTATTAGCCTGTTCCTCGTTGATATTCAGATTATCCAAGGTGAGGGAGCTCATGTAGGCCTCCAGTTGGGTGTCCTTCTCCTCCAGCAGGGCTCCATACTTTCGCAGCAACTTGGCTTTCTCCTCGCTGTACAGAGAACTGGCTTCGTGGGCCTTCATGGGGACCAATCGGGCAAATATATCTGGTCCCGAGTGCTCCTCGTCGGTAACTTGAAAGCCTATTCCATTCACCAGATTGGCACCTTGGACAGCTGCAATGGTTGATAGTTCCGGCACCGACTCGTGGTAAATGAACTCGTTCTCGTTTTTGGCATTTTTGCGCTTGGCCTCCACAACATCAGCGGTGAAACTCAGGGATTCATTGATCTCTCGCTGATCGGGCAGACCCTTAGACTCTTTGCGTGCCTCCTCTAGCTTGTCCCAAGAGGCCTTTAAGAGGTATTATAAAATTGTAAGATATAACTAAAAGAATTTATAGATTTACTCACCTGGTAGAGCGTCACCCTTTCGCCCATCTGACGCTTCTCCTCGGAATGTTGACCTTGGTACAGGTACAATATACAAGTCAGATAGTTGATCTTGAAGCGGACGTACTTTTTCCACAGTTTGTATACGGAACTATCAATGACCTGGGCCACCGGGCCCTCATCTCCTCCGGTCAGCAGAGCAGCGAGTGCAGCTCCATAGTAGACCACAATCTGAGCCGTAACCTTGGCCACAATGTGTGGCTTTCTGTTATCAATCAGCGACTTCTCCAGGATGCATTCCTGTGCTTGAGCAAAGCACACTTGTTGCTGGAACACCAGCAGCTCTTGGGTCATGAAATCCCCGCCACTGTTGACATTGGCATAGCGTTCCCTCAGCTCTCCATAGGCCCAGGCGGCCGCCTGGAAGTGTGTGCAGGCCATCTTCATGCCGTCGACATCGCCACGGGTCACAGAAGCTCCCGATTGCGTGTGCGATGCGGCAATGTTGAACAGCACGGCGGCCCGCTCGAATCGCAGATCGCTGACCTCGTGAACGGCACTGTGATATAGATCCTTCCACGTAAAGGTGAAGATCCCACGATCCGCCAGCTGGGGAAATCGATTCTGGAGGGCGTGCAGCTGGCAGTAGTAGCGCTTCATCACCGGTGCTCCATCCTTGGTGGTGCGCATGGCCTGGTTGCGAAGGGTCTCCAGGGCGTGAACCTCCTTGGAGAAGGCCTCTGGGTCCTCATGGTAGAATTCCGCAATGTACTGGAATGCAATGAGGGCCGTTTTAATTGGTTGGTTTTAATTAAGGTTTATTCTAACAGTTTAGTAAAAATCCTATTCCTAATCCTAGTGACCTTTCAAGCTTATTTAAAAATGTTAATAAAAATGGTAGATTTAGATTAGATTTTAATGTTTGATTAGATTTATAGTATGACTATATCCCACAATTCCCATACTAACGGTTCATATTATAAGCTTTTTCCAGGTAACAGACCCTCAAACTAGCCTTCAATGTTGTTTATGCATTAAAAACTCTTATTGCAGAAAGGTTTTCGCAAAAGCTAAAGGGTTCCTGAGTGCATTTACCCACGACTCTCTGTTTGTTTGTTTATAACTCATTGTTTGTAGAGTTGATCAGATGACGGCGATGACTCAGTCGCCAGACAAATTACCAGACAAAGGGGGGCTTAAAAGTAGGGAAAACGGGGCAGCTTTGGAAAATGCAATGGCACCATAAGGAGGAATAATACGCCACCAAAGTATACGAAAAACAACGCATTTTTGCCATTTGACTGATAATTAAGTTCATAATAAAGTCTCCTCTTTGTTTTTCTGACTCTCTTAATTATTTCACTCCCCTTTTCAGTCGCTCTTCACTTTACCTTCTTCAAAGCCGCAAAGGAGGTTCCTTCGGGACTCGATTTCAGGGCGAACCACAGCATATGCAAACGCGGCACCGCCTCCATATTGTGACTGCCCAGTTGCCCTTCGATTTAACACACAATTTAAGCTGATTGCTGGCAATTAATTAACCAAAATCAAAACAATAAGTCGGCTACAAGAAAAAATAATAATCAGTGTGTGACCGTTGTAGGAAATCTAGAAAATACCAAGTTCCCTAGTACTCACTTGGCATCGATACCTTGGGGCTGTTATCGCTTTCAGTGGGTATCGATAAATGTAACCGAACTTGAAAATCAAAAGTTATTAAAAGATCATTTATAAAAAAATTCATTAAAAACTTGATAGCAATATAAATAAAAACAAAGAGTATTTGATCATGAAATTCCCTATTTATTTTTAAAGACCTGTTTTTTATTTTAAGAATACAGACTTATAATCCAGTTCTTTACTAAAAAAATTTTTATTCTATTTAAGCGTTTATTGGAATGAACAATTCTTTTCTTTATTTAAGTTACTTAAAACTATCCCCACATTTATAATCAAAATAAACACAAAGCATTATATAAATCTTGTTTATTGCTTTATTGTTTATACATTATCAACTTAGGCTAAACACAGATGGGATTTGGATGTAATACAAGTCGTGTGAGGGTGACTAAATAACAAGAGTGCAATTATTTACTAATTGCCGCTTACGAACTGGCGATGATACAATGGCAGCTAACGGCTAAGTTAAATTAGGTACATACGTTGGTCGTACTAAGACTAATACTTAGACTAATGGAAACGCTACTAGGCTTTTCGCTTTGCTACGAGCCGCTTTGGAGATGTTTCGTTACAGTTCCTAGGACTAGTCCCCCAAAATACCCTTCTTTTCTTCTTATCCCGTCTCATTCCATTTCTATATACATATCGGTACTGTGCGTTGAGGTGCCAAAACTCTGATCAACCTCAGGATCACTGTGGATGCTAGCATCTGACTCGGGCTCCAGATCCAGGCGGGAAAATTGAGGCGCGGTTGTTTTACTATCCTCCACAGTTGGCGTCTGGGCGTCGATGAAGAAGTCTGTGGAGCATTCGAAAGAAACATATGCATTAGTTTAACCATTCCAAAGTCAATTAAATGAAATGAAACTTTTTAATGGGAATAAAGGGGAATCGATTGATAATTTAGATCATTTACCTGCCAATGATTTAAAATTTTGACTTAATGCTTGAGTGGGTGAAGGGTAATGAAGGTGCATTTATAGTCATTTAGTTTTTGGATAACTGTGTAAGATAGCATTAAAAGGCTACGTCGTGTAGTTCAGGAGTCGTGGGCATAATTTGTACTGCAAAAAATGTTGTTGATTCAATTTGCAAATGATACGATTTATCTACATAATGACGTGATATTTGTCTTAAAAAGGGTGATTTTAGTTTAGATATTAACCTGATTCAACGCCATTCCATTCGCTGACCACTGTATTGTGGCTATGCTGGTGGGGATTGGGGTGATCCTCAACCGATCCCTCGTATATTTGCAGGTCGGTGGCCAGCTCGTCGTGCTCCGTCATGTCGTCAAAGTCGAAAATCTCGGTTACTTTCACCTTGTTCGTATTATTGTCGGTATAGTAATAGGCGTAGAGAGCGTCGTTGTGCGTGGTCATCTTGAGGACATGCTCAAAGTTGTCGACATCGTCCTCCAGTGGGGTTGCTCCACTAAAAAGAAAATTAAATATTAGATTTACCATTTTTTGGGGGAGGATTGTAATAGACCAACTCACCATTCATCCACAAGAATGGATACTCGAGGTCCATATAAACGGCTGGAATGTAGAAGTCCAGTGGCATCAAAGTGAGGCTGGTCATAAAGCTGCAACAGAAAGGTTCTTCGTTAAATTAAAAACACATTTAAAAATTCATTCATTCGAATTTCCAATCATAGCTTTGGGGACAACATAGTTTACCCCTTCAACTTGAAATGCACTTTAGTTGCTTATTTAACCAAGTGATCACAATGAAAGCATTTAATTAACTTACAGTGAATTTATTTAGCAGGCGTATCCGCATGGCGTCGTTTAACTGAAGAATAAAGTCCTCCACCATTATTCTGGCTTGTTTGGTAAGCTTAGGCGTCAGTGCTGATATCCTAAAAAAGGTTATAAAATAAAATGTTTAATAAATTGGTTTTATACAATGTCATTTTGCAAACCTACTTTGAAATGGTCGCCAGGAGAAAGTCCATGGGCACTGTGGCGGGCAGAGAAAGCAGCTTGATACCGCGATGCTTAAAGATCCAGTTGGCCAGACCCTTATTGGCTTGCTCGATATAGTCCTGGATCACATCCAGCACTGTTTGAGGCATATTTGAGCTCAAAGCGTCCTGGAAAATAAGAGAAATACAAGTTAGTAAAAGGTAACAACTACTTATAAGAAAAGTCTACATTACTTATAAATTAAGGTAGGCAAATCAAAAGTAATACTAAATCCATTCTGAGTCCTCACCTTTCTATGCTTCTTGCACTCCCTGCACTCGGGATCGAACTCCTGGGGCTGGGCCACCGTCTCGGAGACCACAAATGTGGACTGAACCGCCACACAACGCCGGCAGTTGATAAGATTGTTGCGGTGCAGAAATTGCAGGGCATCATCGAAGCCCTGCTGACAGAATTTAGACAGAAATTCGGGACGCGGCGGGAAAAGGATCCGCACGAATCGATTGATGTTCTGTCTAGAGATCTCAATACTGGTATTGGCCCAATTCAGATGGAAGAGCTGCGAACTTTGATCCCTGGGGCAAATATCACTCTCCCCGCAGAACGGGCTCACCGTGATGGTGTTCTCGTCCAGGATGGGCAGGTTATCCGAAAAGGCGCCATCCATGTAGCGAACTCCACGGAATCGGGGCGGCAAGATGCCGGAGAACCCGGGAATAAAGCAGGCGCACAACAGCGCCTGGAGAACCTCCTCCCGTGACTCAAACTCCGAGATAATCACATTCTTTCCATCGTAAACTCGGGTGAGAGAGATGTGAAGGCGTCCATTAACCCTCTTGTGGGCATCGTCTGGTAGATGCTTCTGTAGACCCTCCAGCAAGCAGGTCTGGATGTTAAAGGAGGGACTGAAGGGACCCAGAGAATAGCGACGTGCCTCGTTCACCACCCTAAAGAAATCCGAAGTCATGCTGCCTGTAAAGAATAAAGGAAAGTGGTTAGTAAAAATTCTCTATTAAATCTTAGTAATAGCTAGGGTATAAAAAGTTGGACTTTGCTTTATAAAGGTGGTGATCCCCATCTCGTGTTCTCGAAATGTAATTAGTAACCATTCAGAAAAGCTAGCAATGCATAAGCAAAACTTCGATCTATCAACCTAATAATAGTTCTAGAACATTTCCAGTTAGACTTGGTATAGATCGACTGTTTATTCCATACCCTTGCTAATCAAGCTTATAAATTATTGACATTTTCGGGTTCAGTGGGCTATCTCATCCCGCATTTCCCACAGATTGTTGATCTGCGTCTGATGATGCCCGTGGCTTTTGCGTCATTGTGTCATCCAAAGGGTCAATTGGTGCTCTTGGCAGTGTTATTGTTGTAGTCCATTTCCCGCCCCGTTTATGAGGGGAAATGACGTACGAACCTTGAGTGGTTTGAAAGTGTTTGTTTTGTTCTATTTGCCACTCGACCCCCAACCAACAGTTTATGGAGCTGATAAGGAATTATGGATCCCACCATATGGTACAACTTGAGTTTGAGAATTGGACAAAAATACAGCTTGTTTCATAAAAGGGCTCTATCATACGATTCTAAAACCTTTACTTGCTGATAAGATCAGCTATTTGAAAACAAAATAGATGTGTTATGTTGTTCAATATATATGACCCATATTTTTTCCCTAATATTAGTATCATATTGTTTAAATCAGAGAAGGAAATTACAAACATTTTATTGGGATACTTAAACCCAAGTAACTTCTGGTTGGTTTACAGAAGAAGAAAGGTAAATATTGATTGAACCTATGCTCCCATATTTTACTCATAAATATAATAGTTTCGCGTGTGCCATGTGCCTTGTTGATAAGAAATCGAGCTCCCCGCAGTGCCACACGCTAGTTGTACTTTCCAAATATTTTGATTAGATGAAAATAAACGGCCTACAGCTAAGAAAATGATAAGGTTAGAATACACTCATAGAATCTTGTATAATTTTGTTGTATTCCATAAATTGACGTAAAACAAAATCAGGCCACCGCACAAGATGAATCGCGGAACAACGAAAGCTAAGGTCGAGAGACCTATCTAAAAATCCGGAATTATGTCACACGATCGAAACTATATAATCGGTTAACCCCATACATAGTTGCAAAACAAGTCACATAACGTTCGCTTATCAGTTACACTATCAAAAGCTACGACATTGAACACTATTGTTAGGAATGGAGTTTGGAACCTCGCTGAAGAACCCATGAAACCCGTGGGGGTCCCAATTCCTGGTAATATATCAATTTGTTTTTGTTTTCCGCTTTCGATTGTCAACAACAATAATAAACTAGAGAGGAAAATGCGAATAAACAACGCTATCAAGTTACGTGCTGCCCTCTTAATTATTTCTGTTTTTGTTTTTCTTAGGCAAATAATAACTGCGTGCTTAAATCAGCTTTATTTTCTGAAATGGAATGAGAAAAGTGGGCGTGTCTTCTGTGGGTTAAAGCCATCCGATAAATACCATTTAACCTTGAATGAGAATTACTAACCCTACAGTGTGATGATAACATCAACTTATTTGTAATACCTTCCATATACGAGATAAGAATACATTACTGTCATGAATGAATGGGGCTCTAATAGATTTTTGGGGTATTCATATACCAAATACGTAAGATTAAGATCAACTTGCTTAAAAACAATATTTGTCAAATCTGTTATAGCCTTTTCTAATATTAAAACGGCCAGCAAACTTGGATATTTTTAAGATAATGCATTTTCTGTTACAAACACTATACCATTTTAACTTTAAACTAAAACCTCTGACGTAGAACTTATCGAACTATAAGAATCACCCCTTTTTAAACCATTATATTCCATAAAGTAAATGAGTTTTAATGTTATTACCATAACTGTTCGTGGAATGTACAGTTTGCGTCTATTTTAACCGCAAGTCAAGTGCAACTAACGCCCGCTTTGGAGGCCGGGGGCATAACGGCAGATGGAAAATGGAAATCAAAACGAAACGAAATCGTAAACAACATAAAGAGGAAAACGAACGAGCACATAAATACATACGTACATACAAACAGCTGCAAAAAAATTCCATTTCTTTGGGGGCTCGACTTCCATGGATAAATAAACAAGTTTCCGAAGAGAAAAGGGGAGTGGGGGGAGTGACATACGTATGCAGTTGTTGCTCTCAACGGAAAAAGGAAAGGCAACAAACTTTCAACAAGAAAGAGAGCGCTACGGTACCCACACACCCCCATTTCCGAGGTCTGACCCCCAAAATTCGTGTAATACCCTTTCATTTGGCTCTCTTGTTCTCTCCCTACTTATCGCTGGGCACCCAAAAACAAAAATAAAAGGCCTCATCACGTGATATTGTGGTTGTATTCAAAGAGCACCGAAACCAGAATATCTGAATTTTCTGCTTCTTCCGCTTGCGCATAGTTTAGCCACTTACATACATATTCTATATGGGTACAGTGGGCAAAGTAATTATGTTTACACTATAGCTCTGTTTATCTTGTAAGACTTCTTTGCCCAGAAGTTCTTTTTATGGAATGTGTAAATATTTGGATTTCTTTTTCTAATATTGTTTTTCTAATTGGTGAAGACTTATAAAGTGTAGGGTTTTGTTTTGTTATTTAAGATTCACTGTTTTTTACTATTCAGTCCATAACATTTTTTTTATTCGCTTACTTCGACCAGTTTTAATTACTATGACTTACTTAAATGTAACGGTTTCATAATTATTAAACCTAAAATATTATGGTTTCATGCTTGGTGGTTCACCTTCATTAAAAGTAGTTTTACTTTTTTTTTTACCTTTTTTTATTACTTTTTTAAGTGGATGTTTTCGGTAGACAATTTATCACCTTGACTATATAAGTTTTCTGTTTGCGCTTTGTGCAGCCGTTACACAAATACATTTATTTATATAGGTCACGTTGCAAAGCCATGAATTCTCTGCACTTGGCAACGGATTTCGGGAATCTTCTGGATATGTCGCTTTCATTTATTTTTATCAGGGTGGTTTTGGGAGGTTGAAAGAGGAAAAGAGAAAGGTAGGATAGAATTGTTTTCATGAGCAGTGGCAGCTGCTATTTTTGTTTGCATTCCATTTGAAAACGATCATTTAGCTAAATTTTATATGATCTTTTGAAGATCTAATAGGTTATAATTGAAATTTACTTGAATTTTGGTAGTTAATATTTAAAACTTGACGTATAGTTCGATTTTAGGCTTTTGTCTAGATTCAATTTTAAGCAATATTAAAGCCTAAGACCCCTTAGAAAGTCCTAGTATTCTACTTAGTTCCATTGGAAACCCGGCCCGTGACCAAGTGTTATCGTGGATTAGTTTTGTGTGCCGCGGAAAGTGTGTCAATCAACAATAATGCGTTCGATAATGATGAACAGCCCCATTTGCATTGGCGATCGATTGAGCCGAGGAGATCATTGAAAGATACGCCACATATAGAGGACCCCGCAGAGCTGATAGCATTATGTATTATAGGGTATAACAACCAGCTGCATGCCACATGTAAATATGCAGATAGTATTTGCTTTGTGCTCTAATCTTCTGGGAATAGGAATAGGAAACTAAGCCCAATGCAAAATACGTCAATCGAATGGAGCATATAGGCAGCAGTACGGCCATATAGATAGCGATCAATCTGAATCAAACAAAGACAAAGAGCTCCGATTTGCGACTTAAATTGCGAAACTGCACTTGACTCATATTTGTCGAATTACCAGCTGCAACGAATTCGAATGGTCAGACGACCAGACCATTCAGAAGTCTGTGGTCTATATACTACGTAGGCGAATATCAGATACACCCGCAACTTGGACTTTAAGCGACGGAAATCGGCAACAAAACATGACTCCCCCATGATAACATAATGTGCCCATAAAGGTAAATCAAACCGATAAGCAATGAATATATAGGTATGATCGTGTGCCCGCATACGAACAGAACAATGAATTGCAGTTCGAATTCTAAAATTTCCAGATTGCCAACTCAACTTGAAGGTCGGCCGTTGGCTTTCCCACTAAAAATAAACGTAGACTAAATATTCGTATTTACAGATTTGCATCTAGAACTGTAGTCTTATGGGAGAATCCATCAAAACACGGCAATTTCCATTCACTGATAACGATCTGCTTATAAGGGTTCCTGTAACTAAGGCACGAAGTGGTGCTCCAAAGTGATTGAAAATAAAATTCGCGATTATCAAACCACTTGCCGGTGAAATGTGGAGAGTGTGAGATATCTATATCTGGGCAATATAGTTCGCGGTACCATCGTCATACGATACGGTGACAAGTTCGCGTGGCGATCCCAACTCGTGTTAAAGTGCTTCGAGTGCCAACAACAAAGAGGAAGTGCGGTGAACACTTGATAAATAGGGCTATAAAAGAGCGGTCATGAATGAATAGGTTTGTTAAGAGTCGGATGAGGTGTTTTTCCAACACCCTGTCTGAATAACCCTTGGATTCAAGTTGGCACTTTGAGTACAAAGGAAATGGAGATGATAATAATAGAAATAGAACTGTAAAACGACTGTAGAATTGTAATAGTATTTGAAGTTTTAAAATAATCTGGAGTACTTTAACCTGCAACTTTCTTTCCTACTTAAAGTAAAACTAGTCTTGATTGAGTTTCCAGTTCTCTAATTCAAATCCAATACCTGCCATCTTTTTATGACTGCACTGTTGGCAAGCCCGAAAACAAGTAAAAACTTTCACAAATCTAATCTGGCGGCGGAACAAATCGTCTGTCTTTTGTCTGTGAAACACTTCTGTACTTATATACGTACCTGTACTTAGGACCCAAAACCCTGCACGAGGTAAGTGAACTGCATAACGACTTTAAAGTCCAAATTAGACACGCTCTGTGCTGAGTAATCAAATAGACCTAGATCAGAATGCAACCGACAAAATTTAATTGCGGCAATTAAAGTGGAAACTGAAATTACAGGAAAATTCCAGTTACCTGCAGCACCTGGCGAGGCTAAAGAACTTTCTACCAGTTGAGGATAAAGATCAGGTAGGTAGAAATGAAAACCCTACAAGAGAACCGGAAAAGCAGTAGATGCAAAAAGGAATGATCCAGAGTAATGACGTAAATAAATTCAGAAAGGTAACTCAAGAAAGAAAGATTTGTTAATATTTACGCTAAGTAAAAGGCCATTTCTTATCGATACTGTATATATCAAGTAAGAATATCGATGGTATCATCACCTTTTGATAATTTAGAGAACAAAGATTTTTTTGAAATGCATTGTTTTTGAAATTCGGGATCAAAACCACCAATTTCAGAACGTAGTACTCCCTGTGTGGCAACTTCAATGGAACCAAAGTCAGGGGAAATTGAGCATGTTAAGCCCCGGGGGTGATGATCATCCCATTGGCATAAAAGCAAATAAAAACCCGATTGATTATATTAACGATCGAACGCTGCTGCCTCTGCTGACGTTATTCCAGATTATAGCTCTCGATTACCCTGGTCAAGTGATAAGGCACACGATCTGCAATCGTTGCAGTAGCCATGAGTAATACAGCTGACATTTGTTTTTGAATTCCTCGCTAGTTTTGTGTTCCCCCAGTGATTGACATGTTTATACCCACGATACAAACGAAGCGTTACACATAAAAAATCGAAAACAAGAACTCGTGTTACAAGCCCTATATATATTTTTCATAGCTATATATAGACCCGATTCCACAATAGCACAACTGCTTTGCCTCGAATTCGTAAGCGACTTTCCATGAACAAGCCTCCTAAGCATAAACAAATTTATGAATAAACACTCGACCTTCAGGCATCTCGATCAAAATAGGTTTGTAATCGTACAGTTGGGGTCAAAATAGTGGTAACCATTATGTGATAGATCTACGATTAAATGGGGTTTTTTACTTAATCATTTTGACGCAATACAGTTTTAATCAATTCCCGGGAAATATCACCAAAGGTATAGTTTAATCTCTTGAAATTATTTCATTCAAATTTAGATTAGATAAACAGTTCCGGCTCAAAAGATGGTATATTTTATAAATTTCAGAGTAATAAATCGGTATATCTGTTAAATTTTAAAGTTTTTCTTTGTTTTCGATTTTCATGAAATACTTGAGGACAACGAATCTATTATTTTGCCCACAGCTGTGTTTGTGTAGCCCAACCATTTGCCGATAGATTTGGGTGCCGCTTTTACAAAAGTGCGTTGTCCCGGGCTACGAAACTTGTTTTTCTGTTTTCGTGAGGTTTTTCAACTGCGCCGCAGTTTTCCTTCGACAGACGAGCCCCCTTCGAAAGTGAACAAACACGCCCAAAAACACACACTATCACAGACAATTATGAAAGACCCCCATTGACTTCCTAGCGACCTACAAACGCAAACAAGCTTATCAATTCAATGCAATGCGTTTTATATTGAGCCCCGCAGCATCTCTCTCGCTCTCCCTCCCTCGTACTCACTCCTTCTCCCTCCCACTTGCAGAGTCACTGAACTGCCCAGTGGTTGTTTTTGCAGTCAGCTGTTTCGCGTATGTACGTGTGTGTGTGTAGTTTGCGAGAAAGGGGGAGAGAAGTAGAGAAAATACCAGAGGGGGTGCAAAAAAAATATTTAAGGGGGATTTTCTATGAAAGTCCATTGAAACAAAGGCCAAGTTCAGACACACCACACATTTTAGGCACAAACTGTGACATAGCAAAGTTGTTTTTCGTTTTAAAATATTATTGTAAAAATTCTTCAGAATTTGAGATAACAAATTAAAATTCCATCATCGATGATGTAAGGCAAAATAAATAAAAATTGTACTTTTATTAATCTTTAGTATCAAAAATATTTCAAAATGGTGTGTCTAATTTGGTTTGGATAACTAGTTTTAAAGATTTACAATCTTTCATACCGACAGGGGTGGTTTCACCCCCGAAAACCCCCATTGGACCCACCCATGCACGCAGGGGGAAGTGACTTACCCAATGGCAAATCGCAGAGGAGACAGCAGGCGGCCAGGGAACCGGCCGAAGCGCCTCCAATCTTCTCCAGCAACAGATGCGGGGCATACTTCTTGAAGCAGACGGCCACTCCGACGTGGTAGATGCCCAGAAATCCGCAGCCAGCGAATGACAGATTCATGCTTTGGACTCTGCGTTAGATTCTATTAATCGTCCGATGACTGTTTGTTGTTGTTGTTTTGGGTTTTGATCGCGTCACAGTTTTTCCTTCTTATTTTTTCTAGCACTTTCCACGGGTTTTTTCCGCGGATTCGAATGCAATTGCAGCTCCTGTTATTTTGCAATTTGTAGGCGGGTCTCGAATAAATCTCGTTTGGGTGTTCAATCACTATTTGTCGACTGGAAAATTTACTCCGCTCTCGAAAATGAAACGTTGGTGCTCGCGAACCGTTATTCATTCGCTCTGCCGACGGCCGCCCCTTTTTATACATTTCCATGGCAGTGTGACCGTTCGTGGTTTGGCCATAGTACCTAAATATGCGTTCTATTCGATAGGCTGTGGTCGTATGGGGTATTCCTTATTTTATATCGTTTAATTCTCAGCTATTGTATAATTTATTTTTACAAATGTTAAGTTAATATAATTGTCCATATATATTTGTTTAAAAACAAAATAAAAAAATTATTTTGTTTTTTTTTCCTAAATAGGAATGTGTACAAAATTTTAAAAATTTATGCAAAGTAGTTTGAGAATTCGTCAGGAAGCATTTTTTAAGGTTTTAATAATACATTTGGGTTCAAACAATTATTGAGAATTCGGCAACTTAACCGTTTAGGGAATACCCAGAGTATATTATTAATTTACTAAAAAATAAATAGTTAAATAGAAAAATATACGATATCCCTACCCAACCTCAACCGATATATCGGTTTGCCACGCACGCCCATCACTAACGAGTACACATCCCATTTTTGCCATCGCTAGTACTCGGGTTGCGAAAAAGACAAGTATTCATGAAAAAATGGAGTTAGCCAAGAAACTACAAGAATTGGGATGGTAAGTACGCCGTAAAACACCAGAAAGTCCTAAGAACTAATGATTAATGCAGGCACCTGACGGAGGAGGGTCTTAAAATCGTGACCACAGCCGTTGACAGCGAGGATCCCCGCAAAATAGTCGATGATGCACTGAATGTGAGTAGAGTAGGCGAAATCGAACCGGCTGCTTCGTGTGTAATCATTAATAATAACCCATTACTCACGATTCCAGCGGGATATCCGCGACATTGGCGGTGGCGCACTGCCCGCGAAACGCGAAGATGCCACATTGCCCGGAAAGATAGTGCTGCAGGTGCAGCGTGTGCGGAACATAGCCGCCCCCAAGGCGAATGAGGAATCGAAGGCGGCTCCCCGCCTCCTCCAGTTGGATCTGAGCGATGGCCAGAACTCCATTCAGGCCCTCGAGCTGGAGCCAGTGCCCCAGCTGAATCTCAATGTGGCGCCTGGCAGCAAGATCTTCTTTAAGGCCGACAAACTCCAGCTGATGCAGGGATTTCTTCTGCTGAAATCCACTGAAATTCAGCTCCTCGGCGGCCGTGTGGATGCGCTCTACGAGAAGTGGGATCTTGCCAGAACCATGCTGAGATACGCGCGCAGTGGTCGCCCCCTGAGTGGCACCTCTGCTCCGCCCCCTTGGGTGGCATTTGGACGGAAAATCGATACCACCGCCGAAAGGGAAAGAAACTTCAAGAGTCTGGGCTCCTCGGGCGACAAGGATAAGCCGGCCAAGGAGAACGATGAGTTCAATGCCATGCGCACCGAGGCCATTGCAGTGGCCACCAAGGCAGGCGGCAAAAAGGTTTTCGGCGGCGGAGGCCAGAACATCATCGATCACAACATCAAGAAGATCCTGGACAAGGGTTTCAGCGAGGAGGAGGCCCGCAGTGCCTTGCATTCCACAAGGAACAACCTAGAGCGTGCTCTGTTCAACCTCAAAAGACGCAAGGAAGCGGGAGGAGTGGGTCCCATCGAAACCATGGGTCGTCCGGGACGTGGAGATCGCCCGCCCCGAGAGGGAAAACGTGGGGCCAGCGCCAAGGACGAAGCTGAAGCAGCCAAGCCCGCTGCCAACGCCACGCTGTTCGATTTCCTAACCACAAAACTGCCCGCAACAGAGACACCGGCTACCAGCATCGTAGACACCTTTGCTGCCGCTCCAACTGCCCCACCCACCATTAACCACTTTAATCCTTTCAAGCAATTTGGGAACTCGACGTTCAGCGAAGCAGATAGAAGATCTTCAGCTCTGGGCGGCGGAGGAGGAGGAGGAAAGTTTTCGGATCGTTCGAGGTTTGAGAACAATGTATCGAGCAGCTTTGCCGCGCATCGTGGTGGACATGCTGGTTCGTCACGAGGCGGAGGACGTAATCGAGGTGGTGGCAGGGACGAGAGGCCACCGAGGGAGGAGAGAGGTCACCGCGAGGAGAGGCCACCGAGGGAGGAAAGACCGCCGAGGGAGGAGAGACCTCCCAGAGAGGAAAGACCTCCCAGGGAGGAGAGACCACCCAGGGAGCGTGGAGGAGGTTTTAACGAACGTGGCACTGGACGTAATAAACCGGAAACCACGGCAGTTAAAACCTCTAACCGCAATGGAGCGGACAACACGTCGGCCAAGACCAATCCGGAGGCTAAACCAGAACAAGAAGCAACCAATGGAAAGGAGCACACCGGCAATCGACGTGGCAGCGATAGAGGCAGCAATCGTGGAGGCTCGAACAGAGGAGAGAACGGCAACGCCAATGGCAACAGGCGTAAGCAGCAGCCAGTCAACGCTGGATCGAGTTCAGCAAATGCAACTGCGAAGCCCTCAAACACCGCAGGCGACGATTTCACAGCCCGTTTGAACAAGGTAACCGAAGAAACGGCTAATCTCAAGGTGAGCAGTGCTCCCAAGCGAGAGAATCGAAGCAAGCGGGGTCAAGGCAACCGCCAGGCGGGAACGGGATCGGGTTCAGGAACAGAAAACCAGCTGAAGCCATCAGCAGCCCAGTTGCCTTCGCAGAAGCCGGAAAAGGCTCAAAGTAACCAGAAACATCAGAATCAGCATCACAATCCCCGGCATCATTCGCATGCCAACTACAGTCAATTGGCGAATGGCTATACGTACGATCCCAGCAAGATCATGGGTTTCCAGAGCAAGGAGGCCAACGAGTTTGCCATGAGCCTCCTCAAGAGTCAGGGTGTCAGGTTGCCCAACCAACAGCAGCTGCAACAGGAATTGCCACCGACATCCTTTGCTCCCGTATCAGCCCCAGTTCATGGAAATCCCCATGCGCAGCCTGCTCCTGTGCCTGTGCCACAGGCTGCGGCAAGGGAGCAGTTCGGGATGACGCCTGGCGACCCTTGGATGTGGCAGAAGGGTGACTTGTGCATGGCCAAGTACTGGGACGATGGAAGGGTGAGTTTAGGTCGCTGAACTTTAATCAAATTGTAGTAGTCAGTTTAACTTATTAACCCATTTCAAATGAAAGCTAATATGATGTAAGTGAAATGTAGGTATTAATAACAAATTTAGTCCCCTGATAATCAAGGATATTTAAATATTTCTAAATGTAGCTGGAAATTCTATTTAAAATATCTAATTATTTCCCTAAATCTTTCAGTATTACGAGGCTGAGATCACGGGAGTGTCGGAGAAAACCTGTGTCGTCTTCTTCATGGGCTATGGAAACCACGAGGAGGTTCTTAAGGCGGACATCCTGCCCATCACCGATGCCCAGAACAGGCCGCTGAGCAATGTTCAGCAGCAACATCAGCAGCAGCAACACCAGCAGCAGCAGCAGCATCAACACTCACGCTACCGCGGAGATCGTCAGCAGCAGGTCTACGTACCGCCCCACAAACGAGAGCATTAGACAACAGCCTGATTAAAACGTATTTAAATCAATTGAAATGTTTCGAATAAACAACTTTACAGTGAATTCAAACTAAAGACCGAGTTTTACTTAAAGTAAAAAGATTTGTAAACCTAAGACCAGTTTTGTAATAATATTTAAAGAAAAACATATATTAAACGTGTCGCCTCGTAAATATTCATATTTTAAATATTCGAATTATCACTTATTTATTTTAATTACTTAATTTTTTTCTTAGACACAGTGTTGTTTATAATTTGGTTTCTTTATGCATAGGAGTTCAAAACGATTAAAAATAAGGAGAAATTTACACTGTTGGCGTTTATTAAATATAGCCTTTAAAGTTGAACAAATTTATTTATTTAAACTTTAAAGATCGTAATAGTTTTTTATATCGTAATCTTTCTTTTTCACAAGAAGCGGTGATAAATTACAAATATAAAATGGCAATACGAAAATTAAAGATTATTTTTATAGCATAATTAATTACTAGTAAGAACTTATTTATTTCATTTAATATAAATCAAAACTAAATAAGTTGCACAATTATTCAAATTCGATTTTTTCTATCCCGATTGTTATCGATTATCCCTGGTTTCTGCCCGACTATGGGCAGCACTTCCGCGCCACGCTGCCCAGCACTGGTGCATTTCGCGAATTTTTCCCTCATACATACATAACTTATTTTTAACATTTTTCGACGTGATGTGCATTTTCTCTCATAGTTTTGTGCTTAACCATGTAAAATATAATTAGCCCCTAGTGTATAAACAATAAGATTTAGTGCAAATAAAGGTAATGAGATAGTGGAAGAGTGTGGAAGCCAGCGAAAAACCGAAATGGACGATAAATTGGCCAGCAGAGCTACAGCTGGCTGGCTGAAATGCGCGAGTAGCGCTGGGAAAAGTGCAATGCTGTCGCCTGCTGAGCATGCAAAACGCTTAACGAGCCGTATAAATAACTGACTAATCAGATAAAAGTGCAATGCGGTCATTTGCATGTATTGTGCGCATATAAGTTGCCGTTTTCATATGGCAAAATCATCGTGTAGTGTATGCACCAGTGTTGTCAAACGGCCGTTGGGTGCTGGACAGCGACCGCAGCCGATACTCGTGTTTTGTTTTGTGGCATTTGTTAGGCCATGTATAACCAAGTAAAATAAATAAAAATGATATATGATACTGCCATAAAAAACGTGTTAAATATTTCGCCATAAAAGAGAGATTTAAAATGTGTGCCACCATTAATTGCCACATGCGATACTCGGCGTAGAGTGCCAGCGGCGTTAGCCAACACTGACGACTGTCTGCTGTTTTCAGCACGTAAAAAAGAAAAATGGTAAAATAAATCCTCCTAAATGCTCGGGCATTGTGCAAATTAACAAATAAACACGCTCAACCCATAGCCAGCCTTATAAACCATTGGATAACCAAGGAAAATCCAAGAAAAGTGTTTTTATCAACTGCAAACAGCTGAAAAGGCAACGCCAGGCCATGAAAATCTGACCATGTATATAAAAAAGCGAAGAAAAATCAACATTAAATAATAGTACGGTTTAATTAAAAAGCATTCGCAGTTGTTAACAATATGCACTCGCCATTTATTGTAAATAATACCCATTTATTGCCGCATATAAATAAAAACCGCACAACAACAAAACGCACACACATACACGCAACAAAAAAAGTAGCAGGAAAAAAAGAGAGCAAACACCTCCAAATAAAAAAAAAGGAAAAAAGAAAATAAGAAAAGAAGCAACTTGAAAATTACTTTTAATTATGCTTGCAAATTTTCTTGTTCTCTGCAAGCGCTTTTCCCCCCATTTCCCCCCCTTTGTTTTCCCGCCCCCTGCGCTCCCCTTTGTGCCGGTGCGAGTGTGAAAATTGCTCTTATGAAATTTTGCGTAACCAAATTAGAATGAAAATTGTGTAAATCGAAAAATAAAGACGGCCAAAGGAGCACTTTGGATTGTTGTTTATCATACACCTACATGGTCGCAGGCGGGCTCTATAAATCCGTCCGTATATACTATACACACAATTGTTTGGGATCCGATAAGAACCGAGCAGTAGCTATTGCCCCCAGATATAAACAATTTCTGTTTTGGTCCAAGCAAGCAGACAATTAGCCGACAATTCTGGAGTATTATTTACCAGATATTGCTTGGGTCAACAAAAATGAATATTTTCAATACGAAAATAGTATATGGCTTTAATTATACAATATGCAAGCCCATAAATCACATACAATCAGTAATATGTACTATAAAAGGTACAAAGTTATAATGGAGTTAAGTAAAAATACATTTATCAATTCATTAGTTCCAACAATGTATTACAAATGTATCCATAAAATAACCTTTGTTTAAATGATTCGGTGAAATTAAACAGCCATATAATATATACATAGTAAAAAAAACGCAAGACTTTACTATCTTACTCTTGAAATAAACAAAGTAAATCTAAATATATAACAAAAAAACGTGTTTAATCAACAATAACAACAATTTATTCTGTTAAAGTAAATTTAAACCCACCCTCAAAGTAACTAAAATAAATGTGAACCAAATATAATAATCTCTTTAAAATGCCACAGCCATAAAAAACCAGCTTAAATAAAATAATATCAGCAGGAAATAAAATAAAATAAATAAAAGAAGTAAACTCATAACTCATTAAAAACCCCAAATTTCTCTAATTGCAGTAAACATAATGCCCGCAAAGTATATAAACCATTAATGTAAAAACGATATTCGATTTCTTATAATTAACCACCCAAAACTGTTAAATTATGTAAGTAATAATTCCAAAAAGGTAACCCTAATTGATCATTTAACTCTTCGCCCGAACAGAGTCACCCTAGAAATTAGACGAGCGATCAAGACAAGGACCTGAAGAAGCCACACATGCATGAGTGACCGACCGGAGGAGACCTTAAGAACCAGCCAGTAAACGATGGCCGCCGAGAAGGAGATGCAGGCCCACGACATGGTGCGTCGTCGCAGTTGGGCCCGTGCCGTGGCGCTCTATGACCAGCTGATTTCGCCCAATCCTGGCCAGGGTGGTCAGGGCGCGGGATCGAGGGCCCAGAAGGACCAGCAGATTGCCTGTCTCCTGGGCCGATGCGAGTGCCTCTTGGAGCTCGGAAAGTTCGAGGGCTGCCTGGCGGATGCCTACAAGGTGCTCACGCTGCTCTCCGAGCAAACCGAGTGCCTGGCCAGCGTGTCCAGGGCACGCCGATGGCTCGTCCACGCCCTCTTCAAGATGCACAAATATGGGGTGGGTAAAAACTAAAACTAAGTATTTATAAACCTAATCTTAACTTGAAAAAGAAATAAACCTAACCTATTTAAACATTTTTAGTGAGATAATTTAGTTATTCGTTAATAAACTTTCCTTTTTTTCGTTTAGGACGCTGAGATCTTTCTGAGCAAGTGGATCAACGAGCTGAGCGGCCAGCAGATTTACTCGGACATATCCAAGACCCTCGAGCGCTACAAGTCCATCATCCAGATGATCATGAATGGGCAGCACAAGGCGCAGGCCCTGAAGATCCCGCACGCCCGTCTCGAGGACGAGATGGCCATATTGGACACCAAGCTGGATCACTGGGCCACCAACAACCTGCCGCTGGACAAGTACAGCAAGCTGCTCAGCAACAAGGGTTTGAAAAAGCGGGAGCAGCAGCAGCAACAACAACAGCAGCAGCAACAACAACAGCAGCAGCAGCAGCAGCAACAACAGCAGAATGGCAATGGAATCGGGAGCTATGCAAGCAGCAGCAGCAGCTCCTCCACGGGCAGCAGCAGCACCATGTCCAGCTCAAGCACTAGTCTCCATAAGACCAACGATCTGCTGGCGGCCATGAAGCTCACTGCCGGCAAGCACCAGACGGGATCCGGTGACGGGTCGGGCTCGGATCAGGGCGACCAGGCGGCCCCATCCACCACCTGCAGCTACTGCACCATCACCTTCCAGACGAGGAACGAGCTGCGACAGCACTGCCAGACCGAGGCCCACCAGAAGGTGATCATGAGCGATGAGGGTGAGTTTCGGGGGAATACTTAGTTTGGGAAAATATATATATAAAGAAAAAGTAAGGATAGGGGAAGTTCCCAATTTTCTGGTTTGCTTCTATTGCAGGCAACGTTGTTACTTAAAATCCGTTCTGAGATAAAAGAAATTAAATATAACAGAAAAACAGATCAGATATTTCTGGTTATTGTCAGAATTATGATGCATTCTATAATTAGCAAGCCAATTGTAAAGGTCTTTCTTTTTGTTTTACACATTTTTTTGAAATGATTAAAGGTTATGCTTATATTATTTGTCAATGCTTTGGAGAAACAGATCAAACTATAATGTGATCATTGTAATGTGATATCCCTTTACAGATATACTTTATTTTTGATCGTTTTATCTTCAAAAATATATGTTTATAAATCCGTGACATCTTTTCAATTCTTTTTCAGTCTGTTCTTCAATATTTTTCATCTCTAAATTCCTTAATGAGGAGATAATTATACTGATTGAATACAAACTCCAAATAATTTTCTCAAAAGCCATAAAATAAATGTTTCTACATCCCAGACTTGTTTTTTTCTCTCTGTATTTTCAAAACTCACTGAAAACATGAACTTTCAGTCACTCACAATAAAAAATATTTTTACTTTCCGATTAGGCCGTGACTGGAAGTGGCGTCCGCCGCCCCGTGGCTACACGTTGGACACCTATTCCCTGTGCGAGACGTTTAGCGAGGCGCACACTTGCCACTACGGCGCCCAGTGCGTGGAGGCTCATGGCCAGGATGAGTTGAACGAGTGGAAGGAGCGCTTCGAGTACCGGCGGATGCGAATGCAGAAGGCCTGCGAGAAGGAGCTCTACGGCAAATCGTACACGGAGCAAGTGTTAGAGCGATGGATCCAGGCCACGGCGCCAGAGCGAGTCATGTGCGAGCGAGTGCCGGAGATGGAGGCTCGGTGTGAGCAGCAGTTGGTCACCAGCATCAGTTCGAAGACCTCGAAGCGGGAGTGGCTCTTCCAGCTGGAGACGAAAAAGCCCCTTAAAGCGGTAGCCCTCCTCCAGGATGCCCATCGAAATCACTTTGCTCTCAAGTCCATCAAAATGTGCAAGCCCACGGAGTCCTGCATGGAGCTCAAATCCGATCAAGAGTGGGTGGCTACAGGCACTGCAGCTCAGACGGAGCCTTCCAGCGACGACTCTGCCATTCTGACCCACGAAATCACCGTTGAGTTTCACACAGAGATCTATGGAACCTTTCGCCAAGCCATCTGCTTCGATGTGGGCCAGGAACCTTTGCTCGTTCGGCATCTGTGCGTTGATGTGTTGCCCGTGAATGATGCGGAGAAAATCGAGGAGATCAAGCGGGACATTATCAACAGTTCGGCCACCCGATGGGATGTGGCCAACACGCAGCTGACGCGTTTTGAAACCACCATTGGCACCCATCTGAAGACGGAGGCGTATCTCAGCGACCTGGAGCATGAGAGGGAGCTGCTGGAGAGGTATCCGTGTCCCAGGGCAGCCACCTTTACGTTGACACAGTCTACCATTGTGGAGAAGCGGTTGACGCAAAACAACTACCGATCCCGCATCCATGAGCTGTTGTCTGTGGAGGAGATTGCCCGCTATGAGCAGATTGCCAGGTATAATGTGAGGACAAGGCTCACAGTGGCGTCGAATTACATCCTTACCCCAGCCGGAATGGCTACCAGTACAGCCAAGTATTCCCTGGCAGGTGAATTGTTTGCTCTAATGCGTCTGGGCAAGGATATCTCGGAGGATACATCCCCCGGGCGATTGATTCTCTCCAACTGCAGCAGTGTGTATATCTCAAAGCCCGAGGAACCGGATTCCAAATCAGATCCAAGTAATCGTGCAGTTTATGAGGCGTTAATCGAGGACAAAGGCAAGAATGTGATTTACTTGAAACTATCAGCCAAGTGTGTAGAGGCAATGGCTCTGCAGGCGGATACAGAACTGGAAGTGGATATACAATTCCAGCTTAATCGAATGCCATACTGTGAGTGGCACAATGCCGTGGATAAGATCACCGATTTCCGGCTGATCTTTCCGGCCACAGAACTGGAACCGAGTATACCTTGGACACCCAAAAAGCAGTGGGCCGATGCCTGTGAACCCAAGTTGAATGCCAAACAAAGGGAGGCTGTGAATGCCATCACCACGGCCCTGAGCATTAAGTTGCCGCCAATCCTGCTGATAGGCCCATTTGGAACTGGGAAAACCTACACACTGGCTCAAGCTATTAAGCAACTTCTGGCGCAACCCGAGGCCAAGATCCTGATCTGCACGCACTCAAATTCAGCCGCTGATCTGTACATCAAGGAGTACCTGCATCCGTGGATCGAGGAGGGCCTCGAGGAGGCGACACCGCTTAGAGTTTACTACCACAAGAGATGGTCGGCCACCGTTAACAGTGTGGTGCAGAAGTACTGCATCACCGATGGAGTGGGCAACTTCAAGCGGCCCACTGTGGAGGATATAATGCGGCACAGGATTGTCGTGGTTACCCTGAGTATCAGCATGGAGTTGGCCACCTTGGGTCTGCCTAAGGGTCTGTTCACCCACATCTTCCTGGATGAAGCTGCACAGGCAATGGAGTGCGAGGCCATTATGCCGCTGGCTCTGGCAAATGATTCTACGAGGATCGTCTTGGCCGGAGATCACATGCAGATGAGTCCGGAACTATTCTCCGCCTTTGCCAAGGAACGCAAGCTGCATATATCGCTCTTGGAACGGCTGTACGATCACTATCCATCCAACTTTCCCTGCAAGATCCTGCTGTGCGAGAATTATCGAGCACATGAGGCCATCATCCGTTTCACTTCGGAGCTTTTTTACGAACAAAAGCTGGTGGCTTCTGGCAAGCAACCAAGGCATGAGCGCTTTTATCCTTTGACCTTCTTTACTACCCGAGGAGAGGATGTCCAGGATAAAAACTCAACTGCTTTCTATAATAATGCTGAAGTTTATGAGGTGGTGGAAAGGGTTTCCGAACTGCGGAAACGTTGGCCAAGTGCTTGGGGTAAACTCAACGATACCAGCATTGGCATCATGACTCCCTACGCGGATCAGGTGTTTCGCATTCGTTCGGAGCTGAGGAAACGCCGCATGGGTGGAATATCCGTGGAACGAGTGCTCAACGTCCAGGGTAAACAGTTCCGAGCGGTGTTCCTCTCCACAGTTCGAACCCGACGCACCTGTATGCCCCAAGGAAGTGCCCCGGGAGCAGCCGCCTCGGCCACCATTGGTGATGCCGACACGGATTATGGTTTCTTGAGCAACTCCAAACTGCTAAACACGGCCATCACACGTGCCCAATCTTTGGTAGCAGTGGTTGGTGATCCGGTGGCTCTTTGCTCCATTGGCCGCTGCCGAAAGGTTTGGGAGCGTTTTATCGAGATCTGCGACGAACATAAGTCTCTTTTCGGCTTGACCTGGTCGAATTTGCGTTCCCAACTGGATGGCGTGGAGCTAAAACGCGGCTATGTGTTGAATCCTCTGGCGCCGGAGTTTGTCCCACGTGCCCTGCAACCCGAGGCGTATCTGCGGGAGCAGGCTGCTCTCTACCTTAATGGACCACAGCACGGACATGGTGGCCACGGGCCACCCGGTCCTCCGACTCATTTTGCCAATGCAGCTGGGATGCTGGGCCCTGGACCAGCGGCAACTGCCCACCAGATGAATCAAATGGCAGCTGCCATGGCTGCCAATCAACAGCTCACCCACATGTACTCCACCCACATGGCGGCGATGATGGCCGCTGCCGCTGCCGTCGGAGGAAAGTCTGGAAATGGTCCTGGACCGGGAACCGGCGGAGGTCCCGGTCCTGGCCCAGGACCACCTCCACACTACGGCGGCGGAGGCGGGGGTGGACACATGGGAATGCGGGGACCACCACCGCCGGCACCGCATTTGCGGGGAATGCCGCCCGGTGGACCGCCACCAGCACAGCAACCAGGCGGAGGTGGAGGCGGCGGAGGACCACCACCACCTTATGGACAATATCCAGCCATGCAGCACTGGCGACCACCGCAGCAGGGACAGAATCAAGGTCCCGGACCGGGACAACAGCAGCCACCGCAAAATCCCAATGCCAGTCTGTGGGGTCCACCGCCGCAAACGAATCCGTGGAGTGTGCTGCCGCCAAGTAAGCAGCCACAGCAGCCTCAGCCACCGCCAGTGAGTGCTCCAGGACGTGGACCAGGACCTTTGCCACCGCCACTCAATGCAAACCCGTCGCTGCCTCTGAGAGGTGGTAGTGTGCCGCCACCACCGCCAAACGCCTCGGCGGCGGCTCAGCTGCTGAGGAACCCCAGCGAACTGGGCTATTTGGCCAAGAAGACGCTCTACAACCATGGCCAGGCACCGCCTCACCATCAGCTCTATGGACCCGGGCCAGGACCACCGCCGCCTCCATCTCAGCAGCAACAGCAGGCACCGCCGATGGGAATGCAGAGGGGCAGCAGTGTGCCCAACGGACCCATGTCGCCCATGGAGAACGGGCCACCACCGCCACCCTATCTGCGGCACAACGGAAGTGGCTACAATCCAGGAGCACCACCACCGCCGCAACAGCAGCCGCAACCGCCACCACCCAATCCGTTTATGTATGCTGGCAAGCAGCCCTCGCCGAGCTCAATGCGATTTGGTCCACTGACCCATGAGCTACTACCACCCAATGTGAGCATCTATGAAATGGCTTTTAATCCGAAGGAAGAGCAGTACAAGTGGTACCTTAAGCTACTCGAGACCGTGGGCCAGGAGGGTGCCAACAAATTCGCGGATATGTTGCGCCAGGTGATGGCCACTTTGCAGCAACAGCAGCAGCAGCAACAACACAAGCCACCGCAGCAACAGATGGTCAACAATCCGATGCTCAACAATCCTCACGTGCAACGGCCACAGTATCCCATGATGTATCCCCAGGGTCAACAGCAGCAGCAGCAGCAACCGCCACAGCAATCCGTGGATGCTTCACCGCCGCTGGAGAACTTCAACCAACAGATCGATCTGGTCTTCAACTCGATAATGAATGGAGCCAATGATATTGCACAGCCCATACTGCGAGATGTTCTGGGAATGGTGGCTGGCGCTGGCAATGCTCCAGGTCCTCCCCTGACGAACGGCTTGAACGGCGCCGATCTCCAGCAGCAGCAACAACAGCAACAGCAGCAGAGCCGCCTGTTCGCCATGATGCAGCAGCAGCAGCAACAACAGCAGCAGGCCAAGCCACCTCCAGGACCTGGACCACTGTACCCCAATCATCTGGGCGGACCAGGACCTGGTCTGCATCAGGCGCCACCTAATGGCGGCGGGAATAATCTGGGCGGCGTCGGAAACACCAACTTTATGGGAAATGGTAAGAGAAGAAAGATTTAGAAAACCTTTGGGTTCAACCTTGTATAGCTATTCTAATAAACCTATTTTTATTTAGCCGGCAATGCTCTTTTGAATGACAAGCCCTACAACAACCTGAACATGCACAACAACGTGGGCGTGAACAGCGCAGGAGTCGGCGGCGTTGGCATTGGAATTGGTGCCGGTGGAGTCGGCGGCCACAACAATAACAACAACAGCAACAACAACGGAATGCTGAGCAATGGCAACAACTCGGTGCCGCTGTACCGAAGACAAGCGCTGGCCGGCAATGGTATTGGAGGCGGAAATGGCGGCTACAACAACATGCATGGAATGGACGCAGGCGCCAATTTGATAGAGGCACTCTTTCAGGCCAACAACTCGGTGGTGGATCACTCGGTGAAGTCATCGGATCATATGCACGGCCTGCTGTACAACAATTTTAATACGCTGAAGGGTGGCGGTCACGATGTGGATCTGTTCCAGGCCATGGCGCCCAGTGTGCCCCACTCGGAGGCGGCCAATCATCACCAGCAGTCCTCCGGCTCGTCGGCAACCACCTATGCGGCTGTGCTGAGCCAGGGACCACAGGCGGTGGTTGGCGGAGGCGGTGGTGCAGGGCCTCCGTCGGGACAGTCTCAGGCGCAGGCGGGCGTGGCAGGACCAGGGGCGGGCGGAAAAGGCGCGCAGCCCGGTGGCGGAAGCGATCTCCTGGAGAAGGATCCGTTTGCGGCCATCCGGGAGTTGGGACAGGCCACGACCGGATTCTACAACTACTTTCAGTGAGATGCGGTGACGGCAGCACATCTCCTGCTGTGGCATCAAAGGGTCTTAATCTAAAAACAGAAAAAAAACGAAAAACAAAACAACAAAAAAAAAACAGAAAATTAACAACAAAAAAAAAATTGCAAAATTCTTAGCTGAACAAAAAAAAAACGTAAAAAATGCCCCAGACAATGGGAAAAACGGAAGAGAAAACGAAAAAGAACTGCTTCTTAATTATAGTTGCCCCTATCCTTATTTTTTGCTTTCTTTTAAATTGCAAATTATTTAATTACGGTAGCCTTAAGTTGAACGTGTGAATTATTATAACTAATTAATAATATACATACATACCTATTTAGTTAATGTTTAGTGGTTACTAAAGCTCGCCCAAATGCCGCAGCAGGGACTGGTTGACGTTCACCCCTGGCCTCCAACCCCCAGCCCCTTTGTTAGCCTCCTGTTACGCCCCCCTGAAGCCCAAGGACGTCTCAGGCGCCTCCATTGGCTCGCAGCATCCAACGGGTTGCTCTGAGCAGCCCCAAAAAAAGATAACATAAATATATGAACGCCTACACAAGAAAACCTTATCGATTAGACTCTTGAAAAACATACAACATAAAAAAAAAGAAATGAAAAAACTTTACAAAAAAAAAACAAAAGCAAACAAATCTAAAACCCACAAAAAAATGAAATAATTATGTAATAACTATAAACTGCAAAATGCATAGTTAGCTTTAGATGTAAGATTATTCAAAAAGATTTTGTATTGTACATTTTTTTCTATTTTTAGTGCGTAGCCTATATGCTACGATTCAGTTCGTTCTCTACATTTAATTTCTCAGTTATAAATTTCAATTTTGTACAGGAGTTGACTATTTAAAACAAAACAAATATTAACAAAAACCATTAAAACTGAAAATTTGTCACGCACTCAAATACATAAATTATTATCCTTATTAACTGTAACTTCAGATTATATACCTATTATATATATTTAATGGCTATAAGGGATATGAACATTTTTGTGTACGAATTAAACTTACCTACATACGAACATATATATATAATATGCATATAAATATTTAAATTTGTGCACGAGTTATTTGTTCCTTTGCCCATTGCCCAAATTGTCGATGCGTGTGTAAATTATATTACGATTGTTGGCCGACCCCATATTTGCAGCCATGGTCCCGAATTCCCCCCAAAAAAATCCAAAATCCCCACCCCACTCATCGTTTAGTCCGTTTTGACGACTGGTAAATGTAAAACATGCAAGCAAGAAATATAAGAATTTTTCGATAAGAGTATTTAACCGATTCTTTGAGTTTTATCGTAGTATTTTGGCTAGCGACTTGGATAGCATAAACATATTAACTTTATATAACTGTAATTATTTAACCAATGTATCGCATAACAAACTAAAAAGCGGAAAAGAACGAAAATTACATTTAATAAACAAGAAATTGTACTTTTAATAACCCCCCTCCACTCATGTCATGTGTTAAACGATCGATCTTCTAGGAAAACCCCTGCATACACCGACACGAACACATTTAGTGTTTAATTATATGTAAATTTAGACACCACACATGCAGCAACTAACTACAAACGATAATAGCAGACACACCTCACATCGAGCACCACAAGAACAGAACACAGAAACCAGAAGCCTAACGAAATTCCTCCATTTCAACTGTATTGTATATGTAAAACAATTTATATGAAACCAGCTATGCTGAAATACTTATAAAAAAAGTCACAAAAAAAAGAGAAAACAAAAAAGATCCCCAAGGGACAGCAAAAAAAAAACAAATCTGCAATTTTGGTTTCTTTTGCCGGCAGCAAAATTAGTTTTTCGAAATTACTGACAGCTAGATTACTTCTTTTAATTCTATATCCATTAACCCAATTAACATTTTTAAGCTTGCTATATAGAATCGCTAAAGTAAATTATATTTAATACAAGATAGTTGGAGAAACTTGTATTGAAAATATATTTTTAAAACTCTGCGGCTTAAAACTTAAGTCACAACATTAATTTAATAATTGTGTTGCCATACATTAGCTCGATTTCTTTATAAAGATTTATCAGTTAAAGATAATTTTTTGAAGGGACTTCCAGTTTAGCATTTTGTGCTTTTGGACTAAAATTTTTGGAGCTATAGAAAAGCGCCATTCAAATATCATTAAACTTCAGGGATCTGCAAAAATTAAGTTTCTGGTGAACTAGACCATTTTGGACCTTTTTTATCTAAAGATATAGATTGACCTGACCTGTTTTATAATACGCTCAGCGAAAGAGTAATTCAAGGCTTTCTTGGTGCCAAAAAATCGGCATTTGCTGGAGTTTATTTGGATTTTTTACTTAACTAGGTACTTAATTAGCAGGTGAAACTAATCCTACGGATCTAGACGGGTATGTTCAGCGCGGAGAGCTCCTCCTTGACCTCATCGTACAGATCCTTGTAATCGTCGTTCTGGCGGACCAAGAGGGCGACTGTACCGCGCTTCACGCCCATGGCAGCTCCCAAATCCGCCCGACTGGGGGTATAGGTGTACGGGATGCCCTTCTCCTCGCAAACGGCGGGCAGATGGCACATGATGTCCACAGGTGTCACATCGCCAGCAAAGATGCAAATTCTGAAGAGTATACAGTATAAGTTTCAGGATTTCTGGCGAGGATTAGCCACTACTCACCCAGTTTCGCCCTTGCGCAGGCGGGTCTGCACATCCTTGAGTCCATTTCGCAGAAAAGTCTTGTGCTTCATGGCCTTCTTCACCAGTTTGTAGCACTTTTTGGCCAGTTTTTTACCTGCCATCGGTTTGGCAATGGCGTTCACGAAGACCATCTTGTCGTCGTAGGACTCCTCCTCCTTGATCGTAACATCACCGCTGGCCACCACGGAGGCATCGCCATCCTCGGAGCGCTCTGTTTTTACTTTAACCATGGTTTTTCTGTTAAAAACGTGGATAATTTCGGTACAAAAAGCGGGTCTAGTGTCAAACACGTGTTCAGTGTGACTGTGACTCGAAATTTTGAAATATACCAACTGCTCATAGAAATATACTAAAATAAATACCGTATATGGGCAACCTCGGGCTGCTTAGCAAAGACATGATCCATGGTTAATGACTTTGATTCTGTTTTCAGGTATCTCCTTACACTGAAAAAAATTATATTTAGGAAGTTCAATGGAACGGTATTACATATATAAGGTGTGCTTTTCTACAGTATGCGCTCAAGACATTAAAAAATTGTGTTTCCATTTAGAATTTTGACATTTTCCATGCTGGAAATAAACAAATATTTAGTTCCTCAAAGTTGAAATGTTTTTTTTGCCGTACGTAAATTAAGAGATTTCTAAATGAAATGTTTGTGCAGAACATCTAAAAATATTAAAAGCGAGTTATTTCAAAATATCTTTGTACATTGTTAAACCGCATCCCACCAATCAAAGTCCTAATGCTTTGACCACATTAAACATTTATTAAAATCTCACATACAAATTAAAATTTCACAAGACATAAAACATTAAAAAATTCACATGATGTTATGGGTGATATAAAAATTAAAAGAACTGCTTGGCTAGTTGGATGATGCTCAAAGCCAATCTGACCTCCCGAGCGCCACGGACGCCCAGTGCTGCCAAATCTTCCAGGGTCATATGGATGAGCACCTCGAGGTCGATCTCCTGGCGGGTGAACAACTCCGTGAGCTGTTCATTTCCAGTGCGATCGAGCAGGGATTTTACACGGGGACTCAAATTGGGGTGCTCCACCGGGGAGCTGGGTTTAAAACGTGGATGAATGATACGTGGCATAGGACTTTTGGGGTCTTCCGCTTTAGTCTTAGACCTCTCCATTTTCAACTTCGCTGCTTCCTGCCTCAGCCGCGTTTCCTGCAGCTGCCGGATATCCGGTTTCGACCTGGCCTCACTCTTGGTACGCAATCTTGAATCTACAGGAATGCACGGTTCTCCTGATAGAGTGGTGGTTCCTCCATTGAGTAAGGTACTCTGACTAGTTGGCGAAAATACGGATCTTGTGCGCATGAATTTTTGCGAAAAACGCCGAGGCGGCAAACTAGCATTTGGTAAATGTTTCGAAGCTGAGGCTGGCCGTGGTGATGGAACCGTAAGATTATTGGCCTTTGGGATCCCAAAAAGTCCATATTTTGTGGAACCCTTTCTAAGGCTGCCCCCAGTGGGCGTGACATCGTCAAATGTAAAAGTTTCGGTGGTGCGCGGAGTTAATGGGGCCAGTGGGGATGCGGGATCTATTATAATTATAAAAAATATTTTTATCTGGATTTTTTTTTTACAAAGTTTTGGTGTATTACCTCTATAGACGCGATTGTAGCGTTCCATTATATTAATTTTAAAAAACAATTTTCCACGAGCACAAAGACGACAAAAAACGTGCAAAAACTATTGCGAAAAACAAGTAACTGTAAGTTACAGCTTTGATAATGCGACCGCGTGAAGAGCGCCAAAAATTACCAAATATACGACGATCAGGTAACTCATTAAGATAATTAATAGCTAGTTAGTATTCCATGATCAGTGCTTGAAAACGTTGCTTAGAAATATATCCCCTTAAGAGTTGTTTAAAATATTTCATAAATTTCAAAAAAGTTGTATTTAGTACCCATTTTATGGTTAAAAGTTATAAAAAATATATGTTTCATGTTCTTAAATATTTCTTAGAGTTCAAAGAACTTGTATTTTGTAAACATTTTAAGGATAAAAGTAGTCATAATAATATGATTCATGTACAAATCACTATATATAAATAAATCACAAAAAAAATATATACAAAATGTATAGAATTTATAAGAAAGCTATCTACGCTTTCAGTAATTTATATTAATCTAGAATGGAATATTCATAAGCCAGACCTAATCTATTAATAATCTCTGATGTTATCCACGTGAATTGGTTGAAATAAATAAATTAGAACGAAAGTTCAAGGAACTCGCTACGCATTAATATTTTCCATTTGACATGTCTAAGTACCAAATTTCGTTTTTATACCGTCTACATAATATTATTTTGCTTCTAATTAAAGCGAGTTTGGCCAGTTTTTGTTGTCGTTACTTTTTCGATGCGATTCCATTTGATTTGATTCGATTTTTGCGACGAAGTTTCTGAGACGAACTTTTTTTGGGAATTAGCAATCAACAGATGAACCGATAAAAGGTAAACAATTGTTGCACAAAACGACACACAACGTGCAAATAAGGCGAACCCAAATAATCAATTAAATTAATTTAATGACGGCAGAAAAATCGCAATATTCGTGTGCAATAATGGTTAATATTCATAAAGCTTAACGGACACAAAGAGAAATATATGGCTACATTGATAGGGAATTATTGATACCAATTTTAAAGATAAAATAAAAACGAAATTTAAAAATATAATTTAAAAATGTATATTACTATATTTACATTATGATTAATATTACCTTAAATCGTACATTAAAATTATTTATTAAATTGATTAACATTCGGTTTTTATTAAAAAATATCTTGTATGCTTTCAGAAAAATTAAAATGGTTCTGGATGAGACATAAATTTAATACCAAACAAGACAATAAGAATAAAGTTTATGGGATCTGATGGAATATTTAAATAACAGGTATTCTCTGAGATATGGAGAAATTAATAATTGTTTTCTGTGCCTCGAAATCATGACATTGCCACCTGTTAAGGCCCCATAGATATTATTGATGTTGCTGCTGTTTGGTTTTCAGGCGCTTACCTTGCTTTATTTGGTTTTTCGTGGGCAAGAACAACATGGAATTGTTGTCTTTGCGCAGTCGGCAATGCCGAAGCTTTAACCTGCTCTTTCTCCCGATAAAATACCCCCTATCTTGGCCACATGTGGGGCTTGTTGTTGCCGGCTTTTGGCCAAAAAACAGCTGAGCTCAGACCAGCTGCTTTGTGTTTATATTTTTTCCAAGAGCTAAGTAGCGCCTGCGCAGTAGCTACGTAACCCCCCTGTCCACAATTTCCAAAACCAAAAAGCCGAAGCGGAAAGCCGAGCTTTTTACGACTCGAGAACAGACGTATAAAATTGCGATGCCCAGCCACAAAGCGATTCAGTCGTCTAACGGAGTTCAAACCAAGCTGAGCTGGAAAAGTTCTGGTGCTAAACCGTGGAAAATCCATCGAAGAGTCTGTCGTAAAAATTTAAAAAAATCAAACAAAAAAACCCAAGGCATAAACAAGTGCGTTCGAATCGAGTAAAAATCATTTACGAGTGCGAGTGCAAGTGCATAAAATATCCAACAGAATATATTCAAATCCATTTGGCACAGCCAAATAAATATATACCCCTATATCACTTGGGCAGTGTTCTTGAGACATGCAAAAGTAGCCAGTGGAGTGTTAAATAAAACAAAAAAAAAAGGAAAAAAATCACTACAACAACTACAACCACAACGACAACTTGCGAAACGTATTTTTTCGAGTGTTTTTCTGTTTGTTTGCCGCCGACGACGACGAAGCCGCCTCAACAAAAGAACTTTGGTAGGTTTTTCGGTTTTCCACTAGAGCTTTGCCTTTGTTTGCCTTGCTGTGGATTTCATGCAAATTAAATTAAGCAATTAAACGAAACACACCAAAATTGTATTTGCCAAGCTCAATTCTTTAGATTTTTTTCAGTTTTTTGCGATTGGATTACCTCATATAAGACCTCCCTAGGTTATTGCAAAAGTTTCGTTATTAATTTGGATTTTTTGTTTTCCTTTTTCTGGGTATTGGCAATAATTACAAAATTTACCCAATCGGTCAGTTATTATCGCTTTGTCGGGTTTTTGCTTGTTTTTTACTGGACTAGTTTTCGCTAGGGGTATGAATACATTTTCGCAGTATTTTATTTTTCACTTTTACCCGTTGCTCCTCTCATGGAAATTCAAATAAAAACTCAAAAAACTTTTTTAATAACAACAAACGGAGGGAAAGGGGGGGGGGGGTAGTGGGTTGGGGTGCACTGGAATATATTTAATTGAACAACAAAAAGAAAGCCAAACAATCATAGGCAGCGCAGAAAAGTGGATTGTTGTTGCTCTTTTGCCGCTCAAACGATACACAATGGATAACAAGAGTACAGCTGCCACCTAGAACAAGTGGCTCAATAAATATTTAAAAAATAAATAATGACAGAAAAACCTAGAATGAAATGAAATATTTAAAAGCCTATATAAAATATAGGGGCTAGAGTTGGCGCTCAAAAAATAAATTCAAATGGGTTAAGATTGTTTTTAAAAAAACGTGTTGACTTGAAAATAACAGTATAAAGTATAATAAAAAATCTTTACTTTGTTTACGTAATAATGGTCATACAAAATATAGGAAATTATTTAATATATAAGAAAACTTAAGCTGAAAATGTGAATTATATAAAAGTTTATCCCCCACCCACCTCATCATAAAAATGAAAATATCTAGTCTTTCAAGTCTTTTATTAAGCCAGCATTCTATTTTTAAAAAGCAAAACGAAAAATGTATTTGTCGAAACATAAACAAAAATATGTTTGCCCAATACATATATTGGCGCTAGTCTTTCATCAAAAATAAATAAAATCGGGATACAAATTTATAATGAAGTCCATGAACCCCATTTAAAATATATATAAGGACCCTTATTCTGTCAAAAAAAAAGTACAAAAGCATAAAAGCAAATTTGGAAATGTGCAAACAAAAAATTCGCTTTGGCAAACAGATTTGAAAATAGACCAAAACAAACCGAAAGCAATAAAAGAGCACGGGAAAGTACGAGGCAAATTGTTGAAAAATGTAACAAGTCAAAGGAATTTTTTCAACGTCAAACTGGGTTTTCCCTATTTCCCCATTTACTCTCGTTTGCCTGCCCACATTTTTGCGATAATTTAAATAGGAAAGTTAAAAAATGAAAACCAAATTTTGTTTGCTTTCGCTGAAAACGTACAAAAAACATGAAAATTTGAAATAGGAGTTGATCTGCGATATAGTGGAGTGTTTGGTATAGAGTTTTGTGGATTTGGTGAATTCGAATTTAATGGAATTTTTAAATAGCATCTAGGCTAGGGGTATACTTTTAAGAGCTTGTAACATACATGGATTTGATCGGTAATAAGAATATTTAAATAAAGGCGAATCATATATTCCTTTTAGGAGCAACAGAAACCCCTCTTCAGAGCCACTTTCTTCTGAAAGTTCACAGACTCGAAAAGATTAAAACAAATGCCAAGGAACTTTCTGGCTTTTTGATTTGGCTGATTTTCAACTTTTCTTTTAATGCCCCCCTCCCAGCTCACTTTTCTCAGTCAAATATGCAAATGGAATGCGCTCAAGTATTTGTTGAAAATTAAACGGAAATAATTGAATTATGCTTAAATCGAATGAGAAGCATTCAATTCAATTCTGACGGCATGGCAGCAATCGCATTGAATAAATAAATATTTGGCCGCAGTGGAAACTAACCTATGGCGAGGAAAATAATGTAAATATTTGCGTAATCCAACATCATTTACATAAGGGCACCCAGGAAAAGCGATTGGAACGAAAAACTCAACTCAACTCCCTCTTGGAAATCTTTTTTTTATTGTTGGTCTCTGGTTTTATCTGCAAGGATGTTTGACAGGCTGCCGGAAGTCTGCCAATTAGAGCAGTTTTTCCAGGCCAGGATTTAGTCACAAACACACACATAAATGGAAATCTTTTAAATAAATTAAAAACTAGTCTGTGTCCAACACGAGTTGAGCAAATAAAAGCCTAAGCATTTCAAAAGTTTTCAAAAAATAAAATCCATAATTAATGGCCAACATAAAACGACTAAATCGAAAGAAAAGCTGCAGAAATGTGTGAAATTTTAAATTAAAGGATAAACTCACTTTCGTGTGTTAGTCAACTTTATTCTCGCCTAATGCCCAAAGGATCTGTTTCCACCCTAAGAACCAGAATGAATATGAATGTGCATCGTATGTTTTGGTAGCTTGAGTCGCCTGCATTGGGGATTTAGCAGACCTACAAAAAAAAATAAAACAAAATTGTCCAACCCAAAATTTATTCTGTTGTCGCTTTAGAATAGAGCAGCCACCAAGGACCAACTAAAAAAAAAAAAACTGAGGGTAAAACACATAAAAGTACAGATACAATTTCCCAGTAAAAAATGTTTGTTCAAGAACTGCAGTCACAGTGGGCAGAGTGACCATCTATCAGAATGTAAGAAATATAATGAGTCTAAAAGTATTTATCTTTAAAAAATTTTTCAAGAATTTTAAAATACGTAAAAATCAAGTCAAGGGTTAAGGGTAATAATGTGATACAATATTTAAAATGTGGATTAATCTAATCAATAAAATATATATAAAATCCTTTTTTTAAATATATAATGTATATTATTAAAAAAAGTATTGATAATGATAATTTTCAGCGTTAAAATATTTCCTACTATAGTGTTTAAAACGATTGTAAATATAGGAAAATATTCCCATAACTTATCTTATTTGATGGGTTTAATAAATAGGCTTTGCCACTTTGAAAAGGTATTAAATAACTTACAGAAGACCTTCGTTTTGACAGTTTCCAGCTCATTGTGTGCCCATTGTATTGGGCGAATGGAGACGAGCGTCGAGTGACTGAGCCAAAGTCACATGAGTGCAATTTTAAAACAGTGAAAGATATATAAAGCGAAAGCAAACAACTGATCAAATCTCGGCGCTATTGCAATGGGCGTCGTTTTCCGAAATGACGGCTTAGATATACGCCCATAAAAAAAATATAGACGAGAGAACCTGAGAGTTGAGAAAGAGTCGGGGCCAGGCACCAAGATGGCAAACAACTGAGGTTGCAATAAATCCCCGGCAAGACAAGCAAAAGGAGCTGCAATTGAACCGCCTTGGTCCTTGGTCCTTCGTCCTTCCTCCACCATCAACCATTTACTACCAACTACCAACTTCCATCTGCCATCCTGGTCGTCCTGGTCGTCCTGGGTTCGAATAGCGCAACAGAATGTCAATTACTTGAATGTGAGGTTAGGTCAAAGCCATCTAGCCGAGCTTGATTTTCATTTGAAAATTCCCTGCCCGGCAAAATGGGTAAAAACTATTGGGAGCCCTGCTGATTGCCTCTCAGTTACTTTGACTAATTTCGGCAAATCGCCTTGCGGAAAGCAATAAATTTTTGTTCAGAATCACAAAATTTAACGAATTAGGAAAGGGGTTGTAAGAAGTTTACCCTTGATTTGAGGTTTGAGTTTTCATATTCCGGTTGCATTTATTACCTCTCGACCACATTGCATTTCTGCACTAACACTCAGCCGAAAAAGGCAATCTTATCTTTAATATTGTGAATAAAATAGTTTTCTTTCAGGGTTCCGAAATAATAATAAATTCTCAAATGGAATATATTTTACTATCCAGTAAAATCTTAATTTATATTATTTTTAAGAATTGATTTTAAAAGTTCTTTATTTTATTGTGTTGGTACTTAGAACTTGTTTTCCTTACATTAAAAATATTTTTAATTTGGCATTTTAAAAGGTCTGTAATGAAGAAATCTTTCTCAACCAAATAGATTTTTTTTTGTGGCCGATAAAGATAGATTTTCAATTTTTGAATCTGAACTTAAAATAAAAGTTGCACAATTTATGACCCACTTTTTTCAAGTGCTGCATCGAAAAGTGTGCAGATTCAGAGTCTTGGGCCAAGTCGAAGCGTTTTTTGTGGGTTTCCATTTATCGATGGCCAGCTTGCATGTTTGTCTGTCAATTGGATTTCGTCCTGGAAGTGAGCTTTGAGTTCTGGGTTTCCGTTTGCAATCCAGATCCCGAATCACTGGCACTTGGCCGCCTTTGAGCTTTGAGCATGCAAGGGGCTGGCCTGGTCAAATGTTCAAATTCCTGGGCTCGTTTGCAGGTTTCCTTTGTGCCGCTGGGCTTGGAATTCTTGCTCAGAGTTTAAGTTCGAAGATTGTTCGCATACCTTCAATCGCTTACTGCATTGAATATCTGAAATATAATCGTTGGGAAAAACCCCTAAAACAATGCAATGCTAGTGGCTTGTAGTAAAAAATTTTACTTCATTTGTAATTTAAATCAGCAAAGGGCCACGATTAGTATGGGCATGTCAAAATAACAAAGGGTAAATGTTAACGGCTCGTTAATTGCTGCTAATGGCTATAACCGATCACCATTTTATTCCGTTGAAATTTTCCTACATTAATAGGAAATGAATGAGAATATAGGGATAGACAAACAGCTTATTAAAAGAGTTATTTTAAAAGTATAAATATATTAAAATTCTCATTAAATATTTTAAGTTACAGTTTCTTTGTAGTTTACTCCCGAGAGCAGTTAAAAAAGTTTTTGCTTTGGTAAATCTGTGCTGAAGTTGATAAACAACATCGAAGAGACGTAAACACAAAAAGAGCCAAACTGAGACCCAGACTATGACTATAACAGGATTTACTCCGCGAAAAATCCTTTATAACTACACTTATATAAATATTTTTGTTAATATAAATAAATAAATAAATATAAGAATTAGGCAAGAATATTTTTTGTTTTTTAAGAAACTAAGTTGGTAAGGCAGATCTAGCATGTAGTTTAAAGTTATTGATAGTTCTTCTTGAATATTTAAGTAACTTTTCTATGAAGTCTTTTATTTCCCATATTAAATGACAGATTTTAATTTCATATACCATCTATCCCCTTAAAACCTTTTGATAGGTATAACAAAACTGATATAATGATTTAGAAAGGGTATTAGTGGTTATTTGAGAACTTCTTATTATTTTTTCAAGAACTTTTTCCAAGTGCTTGGGGAACGCAAGATAAAGCGAGTGACGAATACGTTGACGTCTTCTGGCTGTGATGGAAGTAGTCGCAGAGCCGTCGCATCAAAATAAATGGATATAGTTTAAGTGTATGAAAAACATGGCCGAAACGGAAGAACTAATGGATGGATGTATGGCTGGCTGGTTGGCTAAAAGATGGGCTGTGACAGGGGGCCGAGATGTAGCCAGAACTGACAGATCTGATGCCGTTGTTGCTGTTTTATTCTATGAACTCAGAACGCGTCGCGTCATTCGCAATTTTTCTATTGTTTGCGCAGTTTTTTTTTTCCTCCTCGTTTTTTCAACTATGTTTTGTTCCTGCTTTTTATTTTTTTTTGCACGTTACGTCTGTTTGTCTGACAGCTGAGCACTGTTTATATGCCAGACATATAGCTACCCCTGGATATATATATCCGTATCTGTAGCTGTGTGTGCCCAGACGACTGCCTGTCGACGGAGTTCGCTCGTATTACCCTGTCAATCTTTACTTTCATGTGCTCGTTTGTAACGTTTTCGCACAGCAAGTGAGAGGGAAATTGTGGAGGTGTTTTGGCCCTTCCGATATGGTGGGGCGTTTTGGGGAATTGGCATAGCCATAAAGCATTGATTTGGGCTCCTATCGGAAGATACGCATTGATCTATTTTTGGGTTTTTTTGGAGGCGGAAGTTTACCTTCATCGTCATTCCTTTGGTAAATATTTATTAAAGTATTTTTGTGTCTGGAAAATTCCCTCGTTATGCGGATTTCTATTTATTTTACAAAGTAGGATAAATGTCATTATTTTTCTCCTATCATATTCTTTATTCTTTTATACATGTTGTGTTTTCATATAATATTTATAAGTTCATATGACATTGTTAAGTTATAACCCTTTTTCTCTAGGTCTCTTTGACTTTTTTAAAATAAATCCAGTAAGTTAGCCAAAAATCAAGCATATATTATATTGTTCGAGACAAAATCTCCTTTTACCAAAACATCTATGATATAATACGAATTTGCAAAATAAGTTTGCAGTATCTGTAACCTAGTAACGCAGTGTAAAACTGAGTGCAACCCCTTAATAGTTTTCATCCATATGGACGTATTAAAATCTTAAAAAAAAGGCAGCCCGCCAAAAAAAAAAGAGCAAACAGCGGTGGCCGGGGAGAAAGTTTGATGAAGGCTTTGTCCGTGTTCGCTGCTGGAGAAATGAGCAAAAATTCCACCCAAATGGCAAAAGCAGCGGGAGAAAGGGGGTGTGGAGCACAGAGTGCCTTGTGTGACACAAGTGACACTATTTTCTGGCGCTGCCAGTGCCACAAGTAGAGAAATTCGCTAATGCCCGCTGTTGCAGGCGGCAAAGGCAGCGGCAACAGCAACAACAGGCACACAGGGGATGCAGCGCCATGTTGCAATTATTATTTCCGGCTGGAAGCGAAAAATAAAGTTGGATATGCAATGTCCTGCTCATTTTTTCGCAGCACACGCCAAAAGCACAGGCGTGGCGTGCAAAAAAATAAGGCCTCACTCCAGCGAAATAACAATCAGCCGCAGTGTGGGCCAACCTCAGATCCTGTTCGAGATGAGGGCGTGATATTACAAGATTAGTGCTTTAAGTATCTCAGAAATTAAGCCATAAAGTGTTAGTCCAAAGTAAAATTATTTAACCCATTCAACGTTTATTATAACAACATTATAACAACAATTTACCTTTGCGTTAATATATTATCATAAAAAATACAAATACAAAGAACACAAATATAGGAACCCTATATTATAGATTTCCTTTATACAAAATAATTGAAATTTGGAACACTTCTATAATATTGTATCAAGTTTTTAATTTCAACATACATTGCGGATAAGTAATATTGTTAATGTGCATGGTAGCATTTCCTTATTTACCTCACTTAGATATGGTTATTTAAAAATAGAACGTTATCTCTATCCTTAAAAAACTTTACCTTTGATAACTAGTATACATATTTTAAAGGATAATAAATAGGCATACAAAATATTATTTTCTGATAATAACATACCATTTTTGTTGTTTTATTCAATATAACTAATTTAGGCATCTAATTGAAAATTTAAAATGATTTTCTAGGAGATACTAGGTTAACCTCCATACATTGCTTGCATTTTTTGATAATTCAAAGTTTATTTCGATTACTTATTGCACGAGCCCAGTTTGGAACTAAGTACTTTTTTAAATTTTATGGATCTCGCTCTAGATATATCTTTACGCCGAGCCTTCACTGTCTTTTATTCTCAGCCGGCTAAATTCCAGCCCATCATCAGGGGCAGCGAAAAAAGTATCCGTGGATAGCAGAGCCTGCGACGCCGTTTCCTCTTTTGTTTGTGTGCAGCGCATAATTTGCGAGACAAACATGCAAAAATGCCCCAGAAGTGAAAAAAATATCCCAACCTACATCCAGATATCCATGCATATACATATATGCAACCGTACCGTACCGTACGGAGCCGAAAAGGGAGAACAATTCCCCAGCAAGTTGAAGTGCAAAATGGCGGGAGCAAAGGACTCAAAGGGGGCTCTAAACAGGGGGCTTACAGAAAGGACCCAGAAAGGGGGTCTAAAAAGGGGGGTCTTGAGGAGGGACTGTGCGGTTGCGGGTTGAAGATTTTGAAGTTTTTGCGGTGGCCGCTGTTCGTTTCGTTTCGCTTCAAGACGCAAAGTTTATCTTGCGCTTAGGCGCAACGGCCGCGAGTTGCAACCAACGGCTTCATCTCAAAGGCTCTCTATTTCTTTGTGTTTGTGAGTGTAATGCACTGAAAAAAATTGTTATTATTATTACAATTTATAGAATTTAAAAGCACATTGTTTACATTACTTGTTCAAAGGTGCAAGGTCGTCAGTTCCTATATTAATCTTAATTTTTATAGCTTTAAAAGTACATTGTTTATGAAGAATACAATTTATTTACTTTTTCAATCCCGTAAAAATAAACCTTTTTAAATCTTCTGTACTTGTACAAAGAAATTTTAACGTTGAATAAATATGAAGTTATTAGGATTAAGGATTTATTTAAATAATTTTTTTACAGATCTGTAACAAACACAATATTATAGCTAACAAAATATGATATATCTAGAAAGCCACAAAAGTAGCTTATCATTTTATTTGTTTTCATAAAGATATTAATCTATTGATTTTTTAAAAACTATTTAAATATTTTTTTCTGAGTGCTATTGGTGTGGCAGCTTTTGTGGGCCTTTTTGACTTGTTTATGGCCATAAGTTGATTTCCGAAATGGAATTCTCAAAAAGGGATTTGGCTGCCGGCTCGGCCCGAAACCTCATTATTGGACTTCAAAGCGAATGGTAAATCCCGCGGCCAAAAAACCCGGTCAAAAATGGCCTCCGTTTGTTTAAAGGAAATGTACCGCCAGCTGCAGGACCACTATCCCAACCACCCACCCATCCACACACACCCACCCACAAAACACAACAAAAAAATGAATCAATTTTTTTTTTATGTGCGCCCCACTTCATTGTCTCGAATCCAAAATGGAGGAAGGATATTATTGACTAATGGCTGCAGTCGAGGGAAATTTATGATGCTCCAAGGAGGGGGTTTTGTGGGTGTGTGTGTGCATGAGTTAATGAACATTTTTGATGGTAATTGAATGCGACGCTGGGGTTTGCCGCTGTAGTTATGTCTGATGTATGGCCCGTTCCCGGGGGTAAAATATATAATTTATACCCACGATTGATAAGCGAAATGAATTTGTCATGTCTCAGACTTTGATTCTCAGATGCTGATTGCCAGTTAAACAAAAATAATTATGGTCTTACTCGACGAGCGTTTGGTGCCAGTCACTGCAAAATTGTAAAACTTTGCATTTCGCCTGGCCAACAATAAATGCTATTCGCACTGAGGTTCTGGAAAACACAAACGAAATGGAATCGTAAAAATGGAAACAAGTTGCAAATAAACAAAAAGCCAAATCCCTTGTAGCCATAACAAAAAAAAAAGAAAATAAGGAAAAATAAGGGAAAGGGAAAAGGGTGAAAGCAGCAACTGAAGGAAAACAAAAGAAAAACATTTGTTTAGCACTTGAAAAATGTGCTCGACTGCACAGGGCAACAACAACAAAAATTCTGCGGCCCCTGATCATGTGGTTCTCCGCTTTTCCGAATACCCCCCGACTCTTTATACTTGTCAACCTTTATATGAAAATGTTTGAGCTCGTTCTTTTTTCGTCCTAGTTAGACTTTGTGAACCCAAAAGGTCCTGCGTGTGCCTGCATTTGTCGCTTTTCTATATGGTTTAAACAGTGGTTTGGGTTAAATTTTGTTTAAAAATTGGTATAATAACAAAATACTAATAAATAAAGAAGTAAGAAGTAAATAATAAAAATGAATAATAGGTCTATCTTAATAATAATTGCCATTTTCCTGATCAAGTCTTGAGTCCTGAAATCTTAATAATGTTTGTCTATTAACGGAAGTCTTAGCGAGAGTCTTCCAAAATTGATTTCCAAGATGTCAATTAAATTGGAATACCGTTTTTAGAAAATATATTATTGATTCATTCATGTTAAAAGATATAAGAAAAAATCTGCAAGTACGAAATGTAGTTTCCTAACTCACTTATTTTCTTTAAGTACTTGTGTAGCTTAAAAAGTGATATAATAACTCAACAGCACCACTGTATCTGTATTTTTTGTTCGTTTTGTTTTTGTCACTGTGGTCACGCCGCTGTCATCAAGCCAGATGCTCCCCCGTCTCAAAATTTCTCCCCCTCTTCATTCATCGGGCAAACACTGTGGCCAAATAGGGGGGGGGTGAAAAGTGGGAAACTGGGAAAAACTTTGGGGAAAACCGGGGAATACAACATAATTGCAATTTGCGTAATTGTGCCCCTAAAGCTGAATGAGAAATGAGCGGCAACGAGTCGTGCTCTGAGTAACTGAGAAGAGAGTTGGGCTTTTGCTTAGCGGGCGCGGATGACAACACGGGCGGACGGAGTTACGGACGGACAATACGGACAACGGACGGAAAATACGGACAACGGATTGCGGACGGACTGGAGCACGGCTAAAATATGAATATCCGAATGTACTTAATAAACAAAAACACAAAAGAAAAGCAGTCAGAGTAAACAGCATATAGTATGCATGGAAAGAGCGCACAATGCCAGCCCTTGCGCCCCCCCCCCCCAAATTTTCATATCCCCTCCCTTGAAATTCGCCAAGAGGTTTTCCGGGGGGTTAGGGGAAAGTTGGTAGCCAAACCGTGTGACACCCATGGAAAACTGCACTGAAGTTTATTTCGATTTTTGTTGTTTTTTTGGGGGGTTTTGTCGGTTGGGAATATTTTTAATTTTAATATGCATGCTGGACGCTGCCGTAGGGCGGTTTCTGTGGCAAGGGGGCGTGGTTTTCGGTTAGGGGTACATCAGCTGGAATTTTCATGGCTTCTGTATCTGTTGATAGTATACGTTTTGTTTTCAGTTTCCATTGTTGTACATAAAAATAAAAATTTTTCAGGAGGATTTGTATTTGGATTGAACTTCTAATTGAAAAATATTCCATCAGGTTGCGATGGCAAAAGTGAATTAAAAAGTCATGGTTAATTGATTTTGTTAAACTTTGTTCTAGGCTAGGTAGCAGAGATTAGAAATTTGTAGTTCAAAAATAGTTAAGCCGTAATGGAAACTACTGGGACTTGGAAGATACATATTTTTGTACACATTAATAAAATAATGGACCATCGGACAGAGTTTTATAATACAATTTTTTGTATTATTGTTCTGTTTATCATTTTAGCATTATAATGCATGGAATCTTTTAAGTAGTATGACACATTTTTGTAAAGGGTAATTATTTAATAGTGCAACAAGCAAGGTGACATAAAGCGAGGAAAAACATAACTCAAAACTTAATGCCTGAACATGAGCTTTCCCACATTTTTCACATTTAATGTGACAGTTCATAACTTGGCCGCAAATAATGTTTGGACCGATTACACCTGCCGTATGAATCAGCCTTGATTTGGGGCCCTCTTAGCCGTCAATTTGCCCTCGCATTTTTTTTGTGCTGCAGCCATGTGTTTATTTGTCGGCCAGCACTTTGTGAGCCACTTTGGCGGCAAAAGCCAACTTGAGACTTGCGGGAAAAAAGTTGGCAACCAACAACAAATACAAAAAAAAAGAAGGCAGTAAAAATAAAATTACTGAACGCCCCCGCAACAGCTGGCCAAAAACTCGTTGGCAAGCTTATTGTCAACTATTTAAATGCTGCAATTTCGGCCTTTTGTGCAGCCGGAATGTGTGAGGCCCGAGCAGCCATTACACTTGTGGCCATTGTTTGCCTTTATAGCCTTTTGTTGCATAAATCGTTTACTACAATAAAAAATGGGAGAAAAAGTTACAGCCGCTATCGCCACTCGTACTTCTTGTTCTCGTTCTGCTGGCAGCCGTGTGTAATTTGTCATTCACACCACGTGCTCGGCTGAGAATTCAGCGGGAAAAGGCAGGAAGAGCCACTGCAGTTGCAGTCCTTCACCCTCTCAATCCCCATTTTCCCGCACTTTTCCAAGGCCCCCCCCACCATCTTTTTGTGCAGCCCACTTTTCCGCAATCCAGCCCCAACATCCAGCATTTTTAATGGCAGCGAATACACGCGTAAGACGCGACCATTTCCATAATGCAGCACAAGGAGCCACCAGCATCTTCAGCCCGGATTGGTTGCACGTTGCGGCGCACAGTGGTACTCACTAGATACTTTTAGTAAAAACAATATGATTTAAAAAAAAATAATATATTTAACATAAAGCAATATAAAATCGATTTTAAAAGATTTTTTCAAACATACTTATACATAAAATCACAATTTTTTCTAAATTAAAGCTTAAGATTTTTTTATTTGAATAAAAAAATTTATTTTGTATACCTACGTTTTATTTGAAAGTCATGAAATGTATTTAAATTGTAAAAATAGGTAAGGTGATAGTTAATGCTATAATGCTACTTGTTTAAAATTTGTTCAGCTTTTTATTATTGAACACCTACACATTTATTTATTGTTTTTAATATGAAACGAGTTTTTCTCTTTGGTGTCAAAATAATATCTTATTTTATTTTATACAAATGTGGCTTATTTAAACAATTGAATTGAAATGACAAATAATTTTTTAGGCTTAAAAAAGTGAACTTAAAATTGTTATATTTCTTCGAAGGATTTTGAAACTTTTTTAAACCAAATTCCATTAAACTCGTCCCACTGTGCACTACAAAAAAGCGAAAAGCTGTATGCACTCGAGCTGTATTTAAATGGTGTGTGAGCGCATTCGGAACCCTTCTCCTCGTGTCGCAGCATCTTAGTGCTCTTTTTCCCAACTTGGCGCACTTTTGTTCTTAAAATTCTGCGTACGTGATCGAAATGTTTGGCAATGTAATACATTCAGTACTTTCAGTGCTTATATCCCCTGCATCGCTTGAATACAAATTTAGCTTAATTTTTTGTTTTATTTTTTTTTGTTTGAATATGTTTTGGGAATTTATGTGAATTCATGTAAATTATTCAGTGCATTTGGTAAATTTGATGGGGTGGAAATAGTAGCTCAGGGATACTTGCCGAATATTGGATTAAATTTCAATAGTTTCCATTTACCCTCTAGTTGCAATAGAAAGTGTTATAAAGGGCAGTAAATATTCAAAGTCATCTTATGGCCGAATACAATCTCGTTCAATTTTTTCCGATTTTCAATCAATTATTAAAAAATCAGTCTCTTTTCTGTCCCTTAATATTAAACAAAAGCTTGTGGCGAATATTACGTATACGACGTAGTGGTGTACCTAAGTTTATTTATTTAAATGTTCATGTTTATCCCGTGTTAAATATGATTAATATGCTTAACGGGTATTGTTTGGGCATGGGCCTCTGAATGGGCACCAGGTGGAAGGTCCCCCGAAAAACCCATCGAAAAGCGTTGGGCTTTCGGTGACCTTTTGTCTTAATTACATACACATAGACCCGAAGACCCAGACGACCCATTTCAAGGCAATATGCCACCGAAAGCGTCTCCCATGCAAAGAAATATTAATGAGCTACTGCCAACTTGGAGTGTTGTCCAAACAAAACAACAACGGCTATGGCAAACAACATTTTGTCTGCTCATAGATTTTTGATTCAAATTTAATTACTTAAAGGAAATTATACCTAAATTGGCTTTCAGCTTTGGCGCACGCAACTGGAAAATATTTTCATCTTCATCAAGATATTTTTGTGTACGCTTGAGTGGGGATAAAGTCGAGTGGAGTTGCTTTTTTGGATCGGAGGGACGATTGTTTTTGGGGGTGCCCTTTTTGTGTGTTTAATGCTATTAAAAAGGCTTTCAACAGAATATTTTTGGGTTATTTTAGAATCAATTAATCTATTAAATTGTATATATTTAATAGCACTAAATGGTTGTGGCTCTCTTGCCGGCCATTTGGTGTTTCTTTTCAGCTATTTTGGGGTTTTCGGGGCAAATTGAAATGGACTCTTTTAAAAGATTATAATTCGTGGAAAATGCCATGATGTCATTCGAAATGTTCTTTAATGAAAATGATGAATGAATTTATCTTTTTAAATGGTATAACTGATTTATGGGAATAATTAAAATATATTTTTCACCATTTCCATTAAATTGCATTTTGCGTCTGGCCATCCCATACAATATTGTTCAGTAAAAATCAACAAATTGCAGCAGCATTTCATAATTTCTCGATTGTATCGAAATAAATTATTGAAATATTGACTTGATTATTGTGGGAAACCGAGGCAATCAAATAGCCAATTTAGCGGACCGAAATCTAATAGAAGATTTCAATCAGAAGAAAAGTGTCAACCAAACAGAAAATCTGCCAAATGATAATTGTGCCAAGAGATGGGCAAACAAAAAGAAGCCAACACGATATATTTTCCATATGTTTGTGTGCAAAGTAAATCATAGTTCAAGGCTGGATTTAATGCATTTGCAGTTTGAGATGGCTTAGCACAAGGGCGAAAACAACTTGCGCCTGCCAGAACTGGAATAAAAATGCAATGCTTTATATATATAACCATATATGTATATATGCAGTATAAGTGCATCCACCAACAAACGTATATAAAATGCGCATATATAACACACAGAGGACCGCAGCCAGCATTTAATACAAATATAAATAAAACGGAACTAGGTTGCCCCCGGCTTAGTGAAAAAAAAATGGGCGGGAAGGGGACTGCAAAGTGTTACAGCAGTGGAAAAGAGCTTTGCCTGACCTTGACTTATAAACACTTTTATAACAATTACATTTTGCATTTTTCTCGCCGCTGCTTATTATTTTTTGAACTCACTGCCATAGAGCTGAAATCATTAAAAATAAGAAAAAAGACGTAATAATAAAGAAGCGAAACCCACTCGACTTGATGCAAATAAGCAAAAACGTTTTGAAAACCAGCTGAGTGGGTCAGTTGAGCCAGGCACATGCAAGCACAGTGAGCACTGGCTATAGAGAACATAAAAATTATAAAAACTTAAAAAAGAAGCAAAAGAAAATATTACGAAAAATGTAACACGACCTTTGAAATTTAAACTTAACATTTAAGATATTGTTCTTAGGAAAATATTTGACATAATACATATTTTGAACATAAACAAATATTATAAATATAAATATTATATTCCTTAAATATAAATATTAAAAAAATTATTTTCTTTTGACCATTGAATAGTTTTTGGTATATTTTAAAAGCAACAATAACAATAAATGGATGTTAAAACTAAAATTGTTATTATCTTTAAATGAAGTTCAATAGCGAACTATAACTATGATATACTTAGATATTGCATTTTTAAAGTTGTTTTATCTAATTTGTTTCCAAAGAAAAAATTCTTTTGGTCTTATATACATCCATATATTACACATCTTTCAATAACAATGACTATCTTCTGTAGTCTGTACCTTATAATTGCACACAATCAGGTGACTCTCAGCTAGTTTAAGATTTGCCCATGTGGGTAGGGCACCCCCCTCCCCAAGCAACCCCGTTCCCCTCCCCTCCCCCACAGTGCCACCCAACAAGTTGGAATCCACAATAACAATAACTATGCATGAGCTGTACGAAAGTCAAATAATAATGATTGGAACGAACCACAAAAACCGACTGCGCCACAAAATCAATAATTAAAATCGCTGCAAGGTGCTTCTCTTGATTACACGAGAAGATACAAAAATCATTTTTAACTTGAATCGAGAAAAGGTAAATGTTAACTCAAAAGGCAGCAGCAAAAATCAGCAATTTAAGAGACAAAAAACGAAACTGAAGACAGATAGGCAAAAAGAACAGCAGCAAAAACGATGAGTATTAAACGTTAGACAGAAAATAAGAGAATAGCGATATAGCACCATAGTTAGAACAAAATAAAAAACAAACCTTAAACCGCAAAAAAATAGAATCGTTAGATGTGCCTCAAGGTCAGGCGAGCACTTTTATCGTATTGAATTCACGGCGTTGAAAATGAGATAAAGAAAAATATAGAAACTAATCAAAATAATAACTCAGAGCAATTAAAGTCGTTTACAAACAAAGTAGATAGAACTAGGCACTTTTGAATACCCTAATACCCTGAATAAACAAATGAAAACTTGAGATAATATAACTACATCGTGAAATCTTAACAATTTTTAGAATTGTATTCTTTTGAATAATAGGAATAATACAAATGTGTTCTGTAAGGCATATTTCAATAAGAATGAAATTTGGTTATACTTATTTATAAATATTACACAATCTTACTATATACTATAGCTTCTTAAACTTTAGTTGTTGGCTTAAGCTAAATCGTAGACTCGTAAAAAATTAAATGAGAAATGTTGAGCTGACACTTGATACCCCTTGGGGATGTGATAAAGTCTGTTAAATGTTTTAATTCCAGTTAATTGGTTTAATTTAAACTAATATGCAGCCTTCTGCATTGCATGTTTAGGTGTCTTTAAAGTGCATGTGACCTAGTAATAAAATGAAATGATAAGTATAAAGCTGTCGCTTAAAGTAAAAATATCTTTTGACTGTGGATATAGATATGTTAAGTTTCTAATAATTCTAATTAATATTACATGACTTTCGACAATAATCACTAAATAAGGACACATAATTTTTAAAAAACCGATACAATTAGAGCTTTGGGTTTTCAAACCTTAAACAAGAGAGATAATTACATCGATCCATAAGTTCGACATGTGTAAGTCTTAGGGCTTACAAACTTGTCGGTTGGTTTCGACTCGAGCTCTATGTTCGCACATCTTGCCCAAGAAGTTATAGCTCCCTAATCTGTTGTTGTTTTGCCCAGCTCTCGGTGGGTTTATCTGCCGGCTTTGACAAACATCAGAAATGGATGCCATGCCGAAGGGTGACAAAAAGTGTGACAGCATTCTCAAAACTACTTCGCTGGGCCAAACCCCAGAGGCGTTCTCGTAGCTGTCAGAGTGCCAAGTGAAGAAGATATTGCAACATTTTTCGCACTCCAAGCGAATGGGGCACTAACGCTATTGACACAAGCTGGATAAGCTGACAAAGGTGCTAAAAAATGTGAGAAGATTGAACGCTTCACTGACTCACCTGCCCAACTGGCTGACTGACTTGCTGGTTGACTGACAGACAGTTTATCAAATGATGGACGGCTGTGTCTGTATCCCCCGATTCCCAGTCACTTGTGTAGCTTAGCTACTAAGTAACTGAATCTGGAATTAACTGAAGCCATATTTAGTGACAATTAGTGAGACAACAGCAGCAGTCGAGTTAGAAATTTTTGAATCTTAAAAAGTGTAATGCGACACAGTTTGTGAAATGCGAAACTCGGCAGAAAGTTGACAACTTTGGCAAGGAATGTGTCGTGACACTTGGCACTCAGTAATGCAAATTCTGAAGTGATGGGCTAAAACATCAAGCAAAAACAAACTGTTTGAGCCAAGTCTGTTTCGTCGAAGTATCAAATAACAATTTTTAAAATAATTGAAGTGTGTCTAAAAGCCATAATATTAGCATGGTTGGTTTTAGTATAGCTAAAGCCATAAAAATAAAACCCATAAAATTAGGAAAATAAAATACGTTTGAGATTTAAGGTTTACGTTCACTCGATTGACTGAGGAAATACATCTGTTGAGTTTAATCAAGGTTTCAAAATCTTATATCGATATATGGGGGTAAGTAACCCTTATAGAAAATTATGAAGTTAATTAAAAGAACTATGTTTGCAAAAATTAAAATTTTATTTTGATAATAATAGGTTTCTAAATACCATTCATTTATATACTTCTAAGCACTGGTTACGTCATGATCCCAAGAAATTGTTTCGACAGTCGATATTCGTTGTACTTTTCTTTATTGGTTTTACTTTTGTAACTTTTTTAACTGATGATGTTTATTTTTCTAATACAAATATTATATTAGACAGTTGACAGGCTTAACTATATGGACTACATATTATGTGGTATATGTTACAGCAAGACAACTACTGAAGAAAATCGAGAAACGGTCATAACTTAACTTTTCCAGTAAAACCACCCAGCTGGCCTAATGATTTATTAGCCAAGCACTTAGTATTCTGGTGTTGACAGGGCCGCAGACCAGAAAAAATCTGTACCACGTCCATCTCTAATGACAACCGACAACTTATAAGCGAGTGGCATTGAAAGATTTAACGCGTTTATATTTAAAATGTATGACTACGCATATGGTGTCTGGCTAAGTACATAAATATATGGATATGGCTAAATGTGTGTGCATACATATAATATATGCTGTAGGTTGGTCTTGAAATCGTGGCTGCTTCTGCTTTTGGCCAACACAGCGTGCGCACACACTCCCAGTGCATACATAATTAATTTATAAATTGTTAAGACAACGTACGATACAACACTTGGCCGTACATTTCTTTTGATGCTTTATCAACTGACTGGAATTTTGGGGCGGCGACTGGGGGGATGGGTTGGGTGGTTTCTGTGGGGTGGGGCTGGGTGGCAGGCTGTCAGCTAGCGTAACGCTTCGTTTGGTTTTGCCTTGACAGCTGCCTACTGGTGCGGGCCTCTGGGGGGTGGGGATCCGTTGGGCCGGGCCGTACAGTCAGCCTGTCTCAATTAAGCGCAAATTGAATTAAATACTTTCACATGCGAAAACAAAGCTGGCCAAACACGCACTCCAGGGGCAGGAGACTGAAGACGTGTTTTTCCTATTAAAAAGAAAAATGCGAAAGGGGCGAGAGAACTTGAAAGACAGGCTCCAAAGGGAAACGACCATGATTCTGTGGGAGATGAAACAATAGCACAGAGAAGCCCGGGATTCAATGATAACAAATTGAACGTGTGCTGTGAGAATATATAGAGCTTACGATCTATCACAGGCAACAGAATGCAGGAATATAGCAGTCTGTGGGCCATGAATTGGTATTTATTTAGCCTTATTTTAATAACTTAGTGTTTAACAAACATTTGAAATAGCTTTAAAATAAAATATTAGAACACATCTTAAATAAAAAATATTTTTTTCGACACTTGAGAGCATGTATTAATGAGTAAGTCTAAAAAAGTTATACAAAATTTTTTGGTTATTTTTAGTTTTTAATGCTACTTAAAAATAAGTATAAAAAAGTATATAATCTTATACTAAATAAGCTTTAACTGTCTTTGAACATTTATAGGCATGACAAGGTGATTAAAAAATATTATATTTTTTCAAAGCCTTTAAGGAATGATTAGTTCCTCGTTATCAATTCTGTAGTCTTATTCAAATAGCTTTACTTATACCTAATTGATATTTCATAGGAACAATCTCTAAAGTTCTGGTTCCAAAATTGTAAAACCCACCCGGGGCATTTAAGTTAGAAACGGGCTTTAAGGGGCTTATAATCTTAACAGAGACTGGGGTCGTTAGGAGCCCGGGCATACCTTTATTCCCCACTCGAACTCAAATTGGTTTAATTATATGGATACCTAAGACCCCTGGGCTCGCTCTGGGCCCACTGTGCTAAGCCCCCTGACTGATGCCGTAAATCCGCAGAGCCGGCGAGACTATTACGTGGTTAAACGCACCATGTCCACATAGGTCTCAGATGGCCGATCTGCCCGGCCAGTTATTCGCTCAGGCACACACAATCAGTTGACCCAGTCCGGCCATGGGAATGGGCAATGGTGCCGCTGCCCAGATACATGGACATAGATACAAATTCAATCTTTTACTGCCTGTGTTTTTTTTCAATGGCATCGCTTCACTTTTGTTCCTACAATTTTGCACTTGCTTTCCCAGCACCATGATGTCCTTTTGCTTAGTTTTTTTTCACTTGTTTGCTTGGCTTTGCTTTGCTTTGGGTTTTGTTTTTGGTGTGGCACACGTTTTGCTTCAATCTTCTGGCTCTCATTGCTAGTTTTGTATTTTTCACATAGAAAAAAGTATATACCAAGCTCAGGATTTCGAAGGAATATAGGGGATAATATGAAGAACCCTTGAAAAATAAAAAAAATTAAATTTTTATAAAATAAAAGCTCAAAATGTATTATCTAAAAACAAAACGAAGCTTGAGTTTATTTAAATTTATTGCCTTAAAGATCTTGCAAAACATTTAAACTAAATGGTTACGATTAAGGCTTTAATAAATTCAGGAATTTTATCTGAAAAGTTATAATTTAATATCCTATTTCATTAGATATTTTTCCCCCAGTGCACGAAACCCCCACATCGTTCTTCCAGCAGATTTTTCTGCGTTGATTTGTCTTGGATTTCTTCGTTCGTATGTGTTGGTTCAGCCTTTAATTCATTAGACCACAATCGTATTAAGTCTGTAGTTGGGGCTGTGGGCCTGCAATTTCATTTCATTTCGGTTCGGCTCAGTCCAGTTCAGGTTTTTTCTCTCCTTTCGCCCGTGACACTTTTTTCCCAGGGCATCGCTTACAATATCCCCATACACACACACACACACTCAAACACACGGATTGCTGTGGGACATGACAGCTTTTGGCTGTCATGTTTAGTCCGCGCGTTGTGTTGTGATTTCCGTTTCCGCTGGCAATCCGGCAAATGCATGCGGTTGTCTCTTTCACGCTTTTTACGCACCGCACGCTACGTGTCGCCGCCAATAAAAAGTACAAACAAAAAACCGACAGCCGGAAAAAAATAAACGGAATTACAAGTTATCCCCCCACTCAGAACACACATATTACATATATCCACGCACCGAAGCTGTAGCTGTAGCTATAGCAAAGCTATAAAAGTTAATAACGTCGTTAGCAAAAAATAAAAAAGTAAAATTGAAAATATAGTAAGACAGTTGAAGAGAATGCGAAAATAAAATAAAAAAGTTCAGGCATCGCCTTGCTAATAAATTCGTCAGCGGAATAATTTGGGGGAAAAACAAAAATGAGGATTTAGGAATGTTGAACAGAGTTTCGACATCGGAATACTTACTTATTTAGGTTGATTGTTTTTTGGGGAAATAAGATGTAGTCCTAGGTAATGAAATAAATAGGTAATTACTTGGTTTTATTATTTACAAGGTTGAGAACCAGTAGACATCTTACTTAACAAGGTTGTGATTAAGCTCTTATTACAACTTTAATTAAATACTTGAATGGTTTGGGTTTGCCCCCTTTAGAAATTATACATTTTCTGTATAAGCAATTACCTACACTTAATTAATGTATTTCCCTATCAATATGTTGCTTTGAGAGCACTTGAAAAATAGTTATAGATGTAGTGAAATATTTTACTGACACTTTTTTTACTTTTAGATATATATTAAAAACGGAAATACTAAATGTATTCATCTATACTATATAAAATACTATTGCTACCTAGCAGCTTATCCAACCTAATATCTTTATATTGACGCTCTCAAGTAATTGTTATCGTAGTGTTTGGCAATTAATTTACAAGATCTTGAAGTGCTCCCTTAAGTACCATCCAAGTTCTCGATTTCGCTGTTACATTCCCCTCGTAGGAGCTGTGCATACCCCTTCGGATAACCTCTTGGTTATTGGGTATTAAAAATGTAGAGTCTCTAAGCGGATTTCAACATGCTTCATCCGCCCACGCTCATTGCGATTGATATTGGTATTGGTATTGCATGTGAACCAGATTGTGTGTGAGGAGTATCTGTGAGTGTGTGTGTGTGTGTGAGGAGTATCTGTGAGTGTGTGTGTGCGTGTGAGTATCTGTGTGAGAGAGGCGACGACTTTGTCGACGCCATTGCTGCCTGTTACAGGAAATCAAAGCTTATCAGCGACTACAAGGACGACTGTCGTTGCGCTGATTTCGTTTGCGTCGAGTCCTCGGTCCTCAGCCAACAAAACCGCCCCCCCTCTTAAACCACCTCCCCCGAAAATCCCCATCGTTAGGCCTCGCAGAGCTATTTCAATGCCACTCGAACTGCCACCCAGAATTGGTGGATTCCCTCCCATTAAATTACATGACGATGGCATTTCGAGCATTTGGCTTCTGGTTTTTTTTTCTTTTTTTTTTTTGGAGGAGATGCACACACACTTACTTGTGTGGTAATCGCAATGTGTGTGGAAATTGATGTCAACAGGTTAATAAGATCTATATTTATGGCGCATTTATATATGTGTTTTCCAAGTGCCTCCATCCCTCCCTCTCTTTCCGTCCCTCTACAGCCGTCTCTTTCACTGCGTGTGTACCGAGCAGATAAAAGATTATAGAGCTCCGCTCGAAGGGACCTGAATGTATAATATAATACCCCACACATGAGGTAAGTGGGTGGTTAATTAAGGAATGTTTTTAAATACGTGAGCTGGAATTCTTTTGAAATATATATGTGTATTTGAAACATTTCAGTTCGCATGATGATCTGTTGAGGGTGTCGACTTTCCTTGAATCGCGGTGGGTGGGACACATTTTGTGGCTTATGGCGTGCGTTAAATGGCTTAAAGAGAATTACACAAATCATTTCAAAAATGCAGATGGTATCCCATTACGCTGTTTTATTTCTGTCTAACGAAATTATTTCATTAAACGAGTAATAAATTTCCTCTCGCATGCCATATTAATTTATTCAAACATTTTCTTACACCTTTGACCCACTCTGAAATAGTTACATTTAGTTGTAATAGTAACAACACCTTATTAGAGTTATTTTGCTTAAATATATATTTTTTTAACGAACTGTTCATTTAAATATAATTTCATTTTCTGCACACAGCGTGTTCGTAATAAATCATTTTGCATTTTGCCAGAATATAATTTGAAACAGCATTTATGCTTGAATCTACAATAATCCTCTTTGGTATATGCACTCAACAAATGCATGATTTAATCATGTTTATATCATTCAACAGAAATAAAATCAACACTTTAAAGTCGTCAAAAGGATTACAGAGTTTTACATAGTAATCCTTAAAGAAGATTTTGATGCGCATTACAGCAAGCCACATCATAAAAACATTTTTAATTACATCCCCAATCGACTTTTCTCGCATCCTTTGGCAGCCTTTATTACTAGCGCTCATCGAGAAACTTTAATATTAATACTTTGTTGAAAGGAAGCTGGCAGAAAATAAGGGAGAGACCGGATAATATTGAGCAAGAATTTTTCACAGTCCATTTAATTTAATTAATTTTCATTCGTAATAAATTTTGTTTTTCTGCTGTGGCGTCCATTCTTTCAGAGAGTAAAAAACCCAGTGGCAAAGACGTCGACAAAGAAGACAGTTAAATTTAAATTTATATATGTATGTATGTATCTATAGATAGAGCTACGACCACTTCGATTTGACTGCATATACACACGCAGCTATGATTGACTTTTCCACTTAGTAGGAGGCGGTGGGGAAAATCGGGTTGCCGGGCATAGAAACCGGGCTATCTATAATCAATTTACACAATTTCCTCGTCATTTCCGCGATGCCAGCTCAGAGCCTGGTCCAAAGCGGGCTTTTAGAGAAGTAACTTGAATTAGTCCTCTACTGATTGCTTTCAGCTTTTAGCCCCTCCCGCTTCCCCGATCTATCTCTGTCATTTGGCTCCTTTGAGCCAGCTAAACAATGTTCCCTGTCAGCAGAGCCCGTAGTAGTGAGGCCACTACCATATAGTAGTACTACCAACGACAGGCAGCAGTTTTTGTTAGCTGCCGCTCGAAATAGATTAACATCTTCACGCAGCGGCAATTAAACATGTAGCAGACACATAGATTTTCCTCAGCACAAATGCTCAGTTCCACTCAATTTCTCTTGAAGGGAAGCCAAAACGAATAAACGATACACTACTTATTCATTTTTCTGGAAGAAATAGTACCCTTTTGTGGATTAAAAAAATATTTTTAGCCAAGCCTGTTATTTAAAATTTTTTTTATTACTTGTAATATTTTATTTCATTCTTGACTTATCATTTTAGTAAATTTAAATGAATTTTCCTTAAAGAAGATATTTTTGAGCTTTTAAAGTGTGTCACTTTTTTAAGCCTAAGTGGTTAGTTATGATTAATGGACCAATTTTCCAAAGAGGCCACCACTTTTTCTCTCAAAAGAAGTTCCTCATCGACAGGACTTCCTTCGAAAAGAGACCATTTCCGGTATTGCAGCTACCCGAAGTGAGGGTATCTAAATACTGACCCCGCATATTGATACACAGACGAAGACGACGTAAAGTCGACTTAAGGGACAAGAACTCCGCCCCTTCCGGAAGTTGCAGGAAGCTGGGAAAGAAAAAGGCATAAGATGGCAACTTTTCCCCATTTCTTGTAGTGGTTGGCCTTCCTTTATTTCCGCTTTTTTCAGGCTGTACGTTCGGTTTAGTTGTGTTTTGTGGGCGGCGCACATGACTGGAAATTATTTAAGCAGCTGTCAGCTTTGCACCGTCGCGCTTTGGCAGGACCAAAATGAGGAATCGTAGGATATATGTTCGTATATATATATTTATATATAGATATGCTGGGGGTTAGGTTAGCAAAAGACAGTCACAAATTGGCAGGCTGCCTTGGTAGTTTGCTCCGTTGACTTTTTAAGCGCCAAGTGCGCACCCTGAACGCATGAAGATAAAAAGTACGGATATAATCTCTCCCCTCCAGAGTGTGTGTGTGTGTGTGTGTGCGAGTATCTGAGGGCGACTTAACTACCCGTATGTCTGCATAAAAGTGAAGTTTAAGGATGCGAAATGGGAGGCCAAGAGACGACTTTTTGCCAAGTTCAAGTTGCGCAACTAACAGCAGAGCCAAAAAACTATGGTTCGGAATTCAATCAGCCAAGAGTTCGAAGGGTTAATTGAAAGTTGGTTGCCTCGCCAGAGCTAACATACTTTAATTGAAATTTGGAGTACTTAAGAAGCTCACGAAACTATCGATCTATGCGTTTTCACTAGTAGGATAATATTTAGGAACATTGTTTTTATTGGAAAATATCTTTAATCTCTAAGTTTTGATCAAGGGGCTTGCACAATTTTTAATAACATAACTTTGTAGCATTTTAGTATTTTCGCAAAGTTAAATTAGGGTTCTTTAGGATTTTTTAATAAAACAGACTTGCGTTTATAAAGAAAACAGTTTATAAAATATTTACTGGGTAATTTCAGTAATGAAATCACCAATTTGTTTTTCTTTTTCGCTCTTAAAACTGTTAGGGTGCCATTTGCCGAGTATACAATTTCATTGCAGTAAAAGAGACATTGTTTATTGATATCCCTTCATCACCTGTTCAATTCCATTACCCTACATGGGTAATTGAAACCTTGTATCTTACCAAGATAAACGCCGAAAAACTATTTTGCCCGGTTTTAAGGTAAAGAACATTTAATCAAATAAAAGCTTTTCCGCCAGCAACCCCCCACCCCGGGAAAAACTTCGTCTTAAGGACTTACCATATGCATATTGCTAACACGCCACATCGTGGAAGGTCTCCAAAAAAAAAGGGCGACAAAAAAATGTCAACCCAAAGGAGCCAGAAAAAATAGATGGGATAAGTTGGTGCAGTGTGGTTAAAGTCAAAGTTGGTATCCAGTTTCCACTGTTGCTGCCGGTTTGCCACTGTTTGTTTTGGGGTGTTTGTGAATTTATTTATTGGCGCAGACTGGCGTCGTTTTTACCTTCCTGCCATCCTGGCAGCTTCGGGTGGCTTTGGCTACAGCCATTGGGCAACATTTTAGTGCCGGCTTTATTTACCTGCAGGCACCCAGAGTAATGGGTTAAATAAAAAGCTAACTGCTACCTGCTAACTGCTGTGCAGGTGGCACGAGACCCTCGCCGAGACAATGTTTTAACCATGGCCTTAAATGCTTAATTGTAAAATAGTTTGGCCGCCAAGCGAGGAGTCTGGGACTCACGACTAGCCCTCGGTTGTTTATTTCGATTCCCTGGCTCGCTTTTCTATGGTCTCGGGCTAATAGGGTTTTAATGTAATTTGTGGACTTTGCAGGACAAACGATGACTGGGAGAGGTATTGCTTTTTATCGATTCACCCTTCGATTGCTGCGCGATCTCTTTGTTTCAAGCAATTAATTTTCAAGCACGGATTTCTAAGATTTTTAGACAGGGAAAAATTACCATTACTTTAATGATAGTTGTGTTTTTATTATTTAAACTTAAATTGAATTAAAATACTTAACAGTTAAAATATTAATACAGACATTCCAATGTTAAATAGTTCACTAAGTTAATACCTTATCTATAATAAATATATTATTATAATCCTATTATCCTAAGAATAGTATCCACATAAAGCAAATTCATCGTAATTATGTTAATACCGCAGTAGTAATTATAATTGGACCCCATATTAATAAAGTATTAAGGCCCCCGCACAGACTGTTTTCCGGCGAATTCTGGAACCACAAAGGTAGCAACCTCTGTCTATTTTTCCGCCGCCGTCCTATTTTGTGGGGATTTTTTGTCGCTCCCACTAGCAACAGACTGAGAGCTTGGTAATTAAAGCGAAATAAAGTGTGGATGGGTGGCATCCTGCTGGCAATCCTTTAAATGTTTGTCTAGCTGTTTGGAAGTCATCCTTATCCTTGGTATCCCGCTTTGCTCCCACTACCCCCAAAAACCCCGCCCCCACGGCTGAGGCCCATTCTCATGTAGATGTTGGAGTTATGGGCGTGCCCTGCATAGTTCTTGTTGTTGTTCGCTATTCATCGTCCTCGCTGGGAGGTTCTACTGTGCACTGAGAAAAAAGGGTTTTTTAATTAAAAATATATTTTTTAAGATATAGAATTTTTTAGATAGATAGAGGTTAAAATTGATAGATAAAACTATAGCACTACATTGACATCGAATAACATTGCTTTATAAAATAACTATTTGAACGTGTATTGAATACTTTTTAATACTATGGCCCCATATGACTTCTTAATTTATTAATCATTTATTCATCATTTATTTTTACACTAATTAACGTAAAATACATATCGAAAGCTATTGTATTATTTAATATGAATTAAAAAGACATGGATTTTTCTAATGAAAATATTATGTTTAAAATTGTATTAAGTAACTTAATTACAAGATATTTTCTCTGGCCCTTTTTTTCTCTCAGTGTTGTCACAAACGCAGTTACTTTCGTTGTTCCTGTAACTGTTGCCATAGTTGTTGTTGTTCGTACAACGTAAAATTAATTTGCACAGCCGTTTTTCATTTCGTTTGTCGCTTCAATGTTTAATGTCTGAGTGTGTGTGTCTGTGTGTGTGTGCGTGTAAGTGGGTGTGTCTGTGTGTGAGCGTTCCTTGCATATTTTAGCAAGATTGCATTCATTCCAAATTCATCGCTCTTAAACCCATCCATCCACCTTCCCAGCCCCATTTTCCCCGCCCATCCGACACACCTTTCGCTTCACCACCTCCATTTTCCTCGAAAAGGAGCTACAATCACTTACTACTTTACCTGGCCCGAAGGAACAGGACGAGTTCAGGCCATTTCGATGGGGTCTAGGGGTAGATTTATATGTGCTTAGTTGCCTTTGGAACGTTTACCAGCGAATTTATAACATTTTTAATGCAAATTGGGACATGAAAAGAGTTAATTTCCTTTATGAACAAAGGCATTCAACATTTCGAGAGACTGGCAGTCTTTTGCTTTTTAGCCAAGTTGAACAAGTAGATCCTTAGTCGGATTTGATAGCATTCAGTAATGATAAATGGCCTATTAAGTAAAGACTTGGAATTTTAATTGGCTGATGTATTAGAAATTTATAGGTACTTATTATTTATGTAGAAATGCATAAAATATCAGAAAACCTCAACAAATTATTAATCTTTGGTATCCCATAATCAAATACGGACTCAAACAAAAGAAACATGATATTATTTTGATTATATCTTATCTTTATTTAAAAGCTAATTATCGAATCTTTTGTATCTTTTAGATTTCCCACGATTGTAACGAATGATTTGTATGAATTTGAAGGCAACCTTGGAGCTGAAAGGATTAAGCAGTCGCATACTTTACGAGCCCAGTAAGTGCGGTCAACTCATTAACATCGAATCCCCATCTAGATACAGAACAGTCGATATATCATTTTACGGGGCTGCCATCAAAATAAACAACTTGACCAAAATGATACCCTTAAGCGGGCTGCAATAGCTGGCAATTTACCTCCTTATTTTTCTTTTTTTTTGCGGCTAGGACCGTAAATTCCGGACAGACTGGGTGGAAGCGCAAAAAATTTATAGACAAACTTGTGCTATTGCAGTGGGTCGGGTTTTTGGGATGGCAGAACTTTTGCTTGAATATAATATTCATAAATTTAATCCGAGCAAACACTTTTCGCGTATTTCGTGCGCTTTATTTTTGGTTTTTCTCTTTGGGCCCGTTTTTGTTTTTATTTGGCCGTCCACGTTTATCACTGAGACGACGTCAAGTATTCCACTTTTGCAACATTTTCCGGGTTCGGTTTGCTTTTTCCCCCGCTTTTCCCGCTCACCGCCTAACTCTCTGTATCTGTGTTTTCGTGGCAAAGCAGAAATAAACAAAATAAATAATTCATAATGCAAATAGGCCAAAACACACAGAGACAAGCCGAATGCCAAGGCAACGGGAAAATAAGAGCCCGAGGCGGTACTGCAACCCGGCCAGGACTTAGATCCTGACTCCGACTCGGATTTTGGACTCCTCCACTCTGGTCCTCTGATCCTTGGACGACTCACAGGCAATCTGGCCTGTGTACATAAGCACTTTTCGGGCGAAAGGATTATCAAACGAATCAGGTATTCCGGGCATTGTTGGCGTTGGCCAAATGAGGGATCTGCCGGGCACATAAAACAGTGAAACAATCACCGAAAAATGTCAATTGTTGGGTTAACTGGGCACTGCTGTACATTTTAAGAAGCTTTTGGTTTACCTTTATCCTTTAGATAACAAGGGGATTGTTTCAAAAAATGTTTTTCTATTAATATTTAATTTTAAGTCGCGTGAGGCAAGACTGTGATAGTAAAACTTGACAGCAATATTTCTTTGGTTCCTGACAATAATATAGTTTGTATAAAAGACTGACATTATATTTTTATTTATATTAATTTTTTTATTAACAAATAATCTAAATGACCTTTAAGTCATATATTCTTTTATATCAAAATATAATTGTTGATCCTAGCCCTGCCACATAGTTTATTTCTAAGTGACATGTTTAAAGTGTAGAGAAATTCAGAAAAGATTAGGTAACTAATCAAAGGGTTGTCTTAAAGAGATAGCAAGGTATTTTCCTCTTAATTCACGCCCTTGTTTTCCGTAGTTTTCCATCCCCTCCGAAAACAATGTCAAGTTCGATGAACCATTTCTCTCTGTGCACTCTCATTCCGGGTGAACTTATGGCCCGTGTAGCTAAGCCACGGTTAAGGGTTTTACGGCTTTAAATAGTCAACCAAGGCTAAGCAGGGGCCGCAACATCATCAACAACGGAGAGGTGAATCCGGAGGGGAAAAGGGCAACACCGCATATATTAAATAAAAAATGCAAAATCGTTAGGGCCGTCTAAGGGTGACGAGGGTGACTCTCGGCCAAAGCGTGTGCAGCTGAAATAATCAAAAAAAAAACCAAAAAAAATCGGAAAAGGGGGAAAGTAGTTGGAAAAGCCAGAAGAAGAAGCAGAAGAAGCGGTACCAGTAGCACAGAATAAGAAGAAGCGGCAAGCGTAATCGCCGGCAACACACACACTCAACATGGTAAAAAATGCAACAAAATCGGATTAAAAAGTGCTCACGGGTTGAGCAACCGAGCAAAAGACCAAAGCCAAAGCCAAAAGCGGCTGCCAGAACCCTAGAAACAGAAGTAAAAACAACAAAACACAAGAAAGAGCATTAAAGTCAAGTGTTTCAACTAGGAGATACTTGGTATTTCATGTCCTGTTGTGTAATAACACAAAAAATCCCCATAACTTCCTTGAATTTTTAATCGGATAATGGTCCCATTTGTACAAACCTCTTTTTAAGACTAAATATCATGTGAAATATGGTTGTTGTGGAGTATGTTTTCTATGCTATCGAATGAGCTTGTGCAAAGTTTTATGCAAAGCTTATCTACTTCAAAGTCAGCATCCCAAATTTTGTAGCATTAAGTCTTAGGCTTCCAGAGATCCCTAATCCTATATGGGTTGATATAAAATCCTGAAACTCTTTCTTATCAGTATGACTTGTACTTCCGTATCTGCAATATGCCCGTATTATCTACAAGTACCGGGTACTGTAAACCCCCACCAAAACCGTTTTTGCCACCCAACCAGCAAAAGAGATACAAATTGCAGTAAGACGGTTTTTTATAGTTCAACGATGGATTTACGATGTTGCACGACTTTGAACTACATTTGTGGAGGTTTGGGCTGCAGCGCCACTAAATCCCCGCGGACTGCTTAAGTTTGTTTGATGGGGGGTGGGGTTGGGGTGGGTGCTAGGAGATTGGGGGTTCCTACAGGACGAGTGCTGAATACAACTATCTTACCATCTATCCCAGCTAGTTTGTTAACAGCTAACCAGTCGGGTGTGTTGCTCCACCGGGTGTAACTGTACTTGCCGGCCCGTTCGACCGTTACGGCTCGTAAAAGTTGCAACTTTTTCTCCATCTCCAGCGACCCCCGTACTCTATTTTTTTTTTATCCCCCGTCCAAACACTCGATGAACTACAAGTAGATGCAAAAAGGCTGAGGCCAGGCAGTAAGGAGCACATAATACGGCCGTAAACTGGGAATTGCTACGTCCGCTGCAAGTTGCAACAAAATTGCAGCCATGTTCTAAGCCGGTTTACGGTCGCACCCACTGGGTAAATATTGTGAAAAGGGGATGGGGGGATGGGGGTTCGGAGGGCGTGGTGCACGCCTCTGAAGGAAATTACGGATTCAAATTAGCGGCACTCAATCTCAATCTGGGGAGAGTTCAGTCCGCCCACTCAACCGCCAGCTAATGCGTTTTATGATCCCCACTTTATAGAGCCAACTCGCCCTCTGCCTGCACTTAAGAAAATCTCTCTACATATATCTTTAAAGTAGATTCGTGTAGTGCTCGAAATTCAATTAATTTTTAAATGATTATTTTATATAGTTTCACCAATAAAAATCCACCTTTTTTTCCATGAAATAAAATTGGTAGCAGAAAATCGAAATTCATTAATGTTGGTTTAATTGAAATGAGGTTTTCCCTCAGTGCAGCCCCCTTACATATTCGATCCATTCGGCCCACTTTTATGCAATTTAATCAACTTATCGCGTAAAATGCACAAAACGTTTTTCTTTTAGTTTGCCAAGTGCAGCGCCCATTTGCCCCGCCAAAAAATAAAACCCCACCGAAAGTAATCAATGATTTTTCAGTTTGTGCATTAAAATGCAAAGCCCTGAAACCCCAAAGCCACCCAGTAGGTACCCCAAACCATTTCAGCCACATTTTACTCATTGGCTCTGTTGCTTATTTAGGGCTAATTAAGTTTCATTTAATGGCTGCCATTGGGAGTCGCCCGGTGGACGGGGTCCCGAGGTCAGAGGGTGGCTGCTGGTACTTTACAGTTTAGCAGTTAGTTGTTGTTGTTGATGGCTGGCTATATAAACAACAACAAAAAAACTACGGAAAACAAAAAGAAAATGGAAAATTTCCGCGTGCCGCTTTTTAACTTTTCCCAGAGTTGGCAATTGAAAGTTTCTTGCGGCTGTGGAAAGGGTATTTTGAATTGGAAGAGGCGGGTTGAGCATCGGAATCTATCCCCCTGATGCAATTTAGGGATTTAAACCCAACTATGCCCAACTTTGAATGATCCCACTATTATTCAAACAGAGTTTTGTTTTTATCTCTGGCTGAGTTTTTTATCGTTCAAGCTGGTTACTGAGCGTTGATATGGTGATTAGCAATATATTTATGGAAACGGAAACTATCCTTATTTGCACTTTACTTGAATGATTTTTATACTTTAAAAAATATGTTATATCCCTTAAATAATGTATTTGTTGGGATCAAAACTTGTTTCTATTAAGCATTTTAAATTGAAGCACAATATGATTAAATGGTTGTTAACATCAGAAATTTAAAAAATGAATACCATTCTGGTTTATTCAAAAGATAAATACCCTTAGTTACTTCAAATTATTTATTCTGCCAAGTAAATTCTACTTATCCAAACACAGCACAAATCAAATCGAATTAAAGAACAAAGTAAAACATTTGCTAATTAAATAAATTAGCCAACCACAAGCCAACCTTGTTGTTTCCTCTTTGGTTGTCATTAGTGGCTGTGATTCCATAGAACGAGATTAACAGAAATAGCCGACAATTTTCGATGGATATTTAATGTGCGCCTTGAGTACAACACTAATGATGACCTTGTAGGGTCAGATCGGACCTGTCTGCTTCAGCAATTATGGGTATCTAATGATGGATATCAGGCGGAGTAAAGTCGAGAAGTGCTACGGAGATGATTCTGGGGCCCAGGTCTCGTGTGATTTCCCTTCGTGATTTGAATCATTCATGGGTGCATAGAATCAGCGATGATCTGCCGTATAACTGGGCGAGTTTCATGATTTATACTTGACAGAAAACACTTTGTTCTGTTCTGTTCCTCTGCGATTGAACTGAGACCGAATCGAGCCACTTGTAACGCCAACAAGCTGCCTCAATCCAGCCAGCCAGCCAGTCGGGTGGTCATTATTCATAGCCAGTCGGCTAATATATAGATTTGTGTATGAGCCAGGTAAACCGGTTCGTGTAAGGCATTTCTTTCAAGTGCACATACTGTAGGTTCTCACTCACCCTTTACTGCGCGAAACCGAATCAAATCCACACTCGTACGAAACAAGTTTTCAAACAAACTGGCTCGGCCGGCCATTTGAATATTTATGAATTCTAGTGCAAAAAAGTTAAACAAAAAGGAAAAAGTAAGCATGGATTTGAGCGAAACGAAGTTTTTAATACCCTTACTATAAAAAAAACCCTAAGCTTAAAGAAATCTTATAAAAATGTGTATCACATATTTATCTGGGACTAGAATCAAATTTAAGAAAGAATATACTTCTGTATATCATCGATTGGATTTTGAATATTTTTTATTCCAATATTGCAATTGATATTTATTAAATAGTATATTTTTTGCGACGAAAAGCCTTCGTACATAATATTATGAATAGAAAAAAGGGTCACAGAGCTTCAGTCACAAAGATTTCCATTAGGAATTTCCTAAACAAGCAGACTAGTTTTACAAACAAAAAAAGATACTTAATTTCATAACCCTACACCGATTCTATTAATGAGCAGATCAATAAATATACTTACTTTATAGTTTCTGTGAATAATTAGAATACCCACTGCAAGTGTATAAAAAGTAACCATATTTAAGACCGGCCAAACCCCAATCGACAGTTGTAAGTCGTGAACATCTTTATTGGTCTTTTAGTGGTTTTTTGTTTGACTTCTTCATTCACACCTTTGATGGTGAACGAAACCCTAAGTAATGGAGGTACTTAAAAATGTTCACCATAAATGCCTGGCAAATACCGCGGGACAATTAACCGAGACAAAGTACTTCGAAAACAGTTACAAGGTCAAGGCGACCCCAAAGCCAGTCACCCACCAAACCACTCGGTGAATTGAACGACAATTCAAATTCAACAATTCAAATACAAAATGCTGAAACAGCTGTTTCATCCATTTGACGCGGTACGCCTGCGCACAAAATATGCAAATTTTGTGAATAAAAACTGTGCGAAATTACAGAAACTTGAACAAAAGACAAACTGCAACAGCTGACTAACTAAGAATTTATGTTTGAGGCAAGCTTCTATAATTCTAATGCAAATTTCTGTGATTATGGCTGAATTAATTTAGGTACTTTTCACGGGAGACAGACAAAGTTCTTAAGTTTTCACAGATGGAAATTGAGGCCATTTAAATGATCTGTAAAAATAAGAATAATAAAGAAATTATCACGCCTAAATTGCATAACTAATGCAATGGATAGCTTAGTAAGCAATCCATATGAATTTATAATCAAAATTTAATTTCCTTTGAAATTGGTCAGCAATCTGGTGCCTAGAAAATAAATCGCAAAACCAGGTTTCAGAAATTTTCCATCACATTCCCGATGCAAACTAATTATAAAATCCATGAACAAAATGATAGAAATTCTCGATAAATATAATTCAATTAGCAAATGTCTACAATCTGTGCTAAATCAAACACTGGCTGACATATCAAAATGTATTCAATGACAAACTAATTGAATCTTTGTGTCCCAGACAAAGTGAAACATTTTGGCAACATTGTGGGCAAGGTGAAAACGTTGTTATTTTACACTTGAATTACAAATGCTCGTAGTAACATGTGTATCTGTCCAAGTGCAGGCAAAGACAACAGTGCGTATTAGTAATTTATATGCCTTACTTCACCCAAAGTCTGTGCTTGTTTACGTGTATACTATATATAGATACATATATATACTAAATTGTTGGGCACAGAGTGAACAACTGACTGGCAAGCCTCCTGAAATATTTGAACCCATGCGGGAATTATTTAAATTGTTCATCTTTAATGCTGTTAATAGTCTGCAATCAAGCGGTTATTTGTTGTTCTTCTTGCTGATGTCCTGGCATGATTTACCTCATAGCCAAAACACAGCCCCCCTTGCATATTAATGCAATTTATGAGGGGGGACTGACAAAAGCGTTCCTTCATTTCCCTAAGCTAAGGATTCCTGGGCTACCGACGTCTTGGTTGTCCTGGGAACTGATGTTCTTTGGTCCTGCCCAGGGTGTACCTTGATAATTTTGCATTTATAATGCTGTCAAATGCATTCAGTGTTGTTTTTGGCTTTCACATAATTTAGTTAGCAGACAGAGAAAGCGGTCAGGTGAATGGCCGATAAGTGACGGGATTTGTGGGCCAACGACAGCTGTGTAAATTAGATTTGAGCTTTGGCTTATAAATTAAAAAGTGATTGAAGGATACGTTTTTTGTGCAAGTAAAGATACTTGATACATAGGTTTATGCTTTTACAAGAATTGCTGGAGAAGCTGTGTGCGTTTTGAACTGTCTGCCACAAGTTAGTGCTCAAATTACTAAACTATTTGCTATTTTCCAATGGAACTCTTACACAACTATTTAGGCTGTAATTTTGTGCATAATCATTTGTTAGACACTTGGGCAAATTTAATTGAATTTTCGATACTTGGGATCTTAAATTTCCCTCCTTTGTGTTCAGGCAACTGTTGACGTTTTTTGGACAGATTAAACAAGGTAAAAAACCGGTTTTAAATACGCTTTTGACCAAACAATATACACATATCAAGCTGTCTGTCCAATACAGACTTACACATACATTTAATGTTATCCGTACTTATTTATTTGTCTGCTAATTAAATAAAAAATTGGTCTCGCATTATTGGTGTGGGACATATTAAAGCTTATTTTTGTTACTCATCAATTATGGTGGCTATGGCCAATTCGATTTGATTCGTTGTTATTGAATCTAATGTCTTACTTCCAACCCTTTTGGCAATACCATAAATTCCTGAGGATATCTGCAGTAACCATGTCTCAGACTCAAAAGGGGTTAACAAAATGTCTGTGTGTAATAAACATTTATGGCTGCTAATATTGAGTACGTTGAACCGGCGGAATGAGATAGTGGCTCCTAAAGGGGCAAGTTCAAGACACATAAATTACGTTTGATTATCAAAAACAGTTACGAAAACTACTTACAGCCATTCTCATACTTTCAGCCATAACTTTGAGCCCAGTCCACAAGACGGGGCAAAAAAAAAAATAAACGTTGAATAGATGAGAATACAAAAGACGCCCACAAAACTATGTCAGTCAGTATCTTGGCTTTTCCCGCCCCTCATTTTCCACCCACCCCCCCCGCCAGTTCGATGTCAAGTTGCCTTGTCAACGGCAAAGTTTTCCCCACATGTAGGGTTGGCTGGCGATTTTCTTGGGGTTTTCCGTCGGTTTAGTGAAGTGTGGCGTCTGCATAATACGTATTTAGGTTTCAGGCGGACGGGTATAAATTTCACTTTGTATTTTCCTGGGCCCATATTTATTACCCCTCTCATCCCCCCGCTTGATTCTGCGGATTTGTGTGCGAGTATTTTCAATTATATACACACATATCCACGCATGCATAAACAATGTAACAACAAAGTCGACAGGTTGAAACAGAGCGCAAAAAGCCAAATCGGAAGGAGAAAGGAGAAAGGCTCCCTGGCAGACAAAAGTTAACAAAACACAAAACCAATTTAACTTCTTGATTTTTGGTTCATTTTCATAAATAAGTGAAAAAGCGGCAACAGCAGACGGAGGACGAGTCCCCGGCATACGGATATATCCTTCGAACAGGACCCATTCCAGCTAACCTTAATGCTTTTGCACGCTCTTACGCCTTGACACAGGAAAATCCCCGATTCCTCTCATCCCCCCAAAATCCCTATCCGAAATCCCCCATTCTTTCGTCCTGGGTCTGCACAGAGAAAAAATAATGAAATTGTTCATCCATGAAAAATGTATATACCCTGAAAATATTGTTATACGAAATAATTTTTTGAAAACATATTTAGATATCTAAGGTACCTTTGAAATTTCTTAAAATAATATTTCTGTTTTCATATTCCACGGTGCTTTTGAAGATTTTTAAGTGGAATTCCAAACAATAGTCCATCAAAATTCTTTACAAAATTTGTAATGATAGATTTTCTAATGCTACATTTTATACTAGGACAGTTTAATATAATATTCTAAAAAGTAATTCTATAGCATAAGGTACACTTTTTCTCTCACTGTGACTTTTCCAAGCATCATCAGCTGCTTTTTGTGTGCTCATTACGGCAACTTGACATTAATAGGCAGCAAACAGCAACACAAACAGCGAACCTTACAGATAGAAATACGTATATACGTATATTACATGTGTGTTTTTGCACACACCCACAAATACAGTGAACAAATAAGCCCTGCTGGGCTTTCCTTTCCATTGAAAATAATTAAATTTTCAATTATAATCAGGGGTAAATGCGGGAATTTCTTTATTTTTTGTGGCCTTTTACTGGCTTTGAATTCTGTTTTCGTTCGTGCTGCGATTGGAATGAATGGTGTTATATGTACCTACATACGTGTGCTATATTAACGAGGTTGATATGCTGGAAGACCATTAAGTTTCATTATCCTTTAAATATTATGAACCATTAGGTTTTAGTAAGAGGGAATTTGAATGGTAATATTCAAGCCTAAAATAAAATAATTTATGCTTATTTCCCTAATAAATGTTATTTATTATACAATTTTTGTTTTATTATTTTTTAAATAGTGATCACCTTGCTTTAATACTTGCATTCGTTTTACTACACTTATTTTTTTATAGAATAAAATGTATCCAAGCGTTTATATTTTTTTTTATGACCAGAATCATTGTCTACTCTTTTATTTCGACCAAATCTGATTTACCATTAAAAAAGAAAACGGATATTTACACTAAATAAATTTATCTGAAAAAATTACCATAATTTCGGAACATATTTGCTCTGTATATTTGGACTATCATTTCTATTTGCTAATTTTTTGTATCCACACGTGAAACACACAAATGGGGCGAACGAAAAAATATAGTTTTAATTTGTGTTTCGATTCAGCTGGCATCATTGAAACTTTTTGCTAAACCGATTTCCATTTGCAAACAAAAACCTTCGTGCATGTCTATACCCTGAAATATTATTTGCTTTTTGCGGACCAAAGTTCCTGCCGATTCAGCATATTTCGCCCATAGAGGGCAAAATTTAATTTTCTATTAATTATTATTCGCACTTTTATGTGTATGGGCAGTCTGGATGGTGTCCTTTGCCCCGGTCTGCTAAAGTGGTCAAAGTTTTATTGGCTTCTCTTCGGTTTTTGTTTAATTGCAAAATACCAGGATGCTGTGGACCAAGTTTAACTGCAGACCAGTGACCAACGTCATCTGCTTGGCTTGGCTTGGCTGCTGGCTCAAGACAAGGAAAGTTGTTTATGGCGCAGGTTGAGTGAGGCAAAAGTTTTCTTATTTACCTGTTGGAGCAGACAATACTTTATGGCCTGATGATGATTATAAACCAGCCCCCGACCTCGGATTTATGAGTTCTCTTTGAGACCCGGTGAGTGGGAGTTGATCCAGATTGGAAGCGTGGCCAGTTGATTGTGGCAGGTGCTCCTGCTAAATATCCTTCTTTATGGGGATGGCGGAAATTGGCTTAGTTCTCTGCTAGTTTTATGCGGTCTTAAGAATGTGTTTGCGGTGTGGGTTTGCTTGTCTTTATATGAAGGTGGTTGTGTACAGGTGTAGATTGCAGGGGAATTCGCAGAAATTGCGCTTTGGAGTTTTAAAAGCAATTTAATTTTTATTTTTACGAACTAATTAAAGTTTGGTACTCAACAAAACATTTTGTGAAATGTACAGATTTTGTTATAGGATTTTGTTCAACTCTTAAAGAATTTCCAACATGTCTACGAGTTAAGGTATTAATTTAATCTCAAGATATATACATCCATAACTTGAGAAATTGGATTCAGATTTAGACGTGGGGTACCTCTATGAATTTGTGTTTGAATTATCTAATAATCTGCATTTAAATTATTCTTTTTAATGAGGGTAAAAATTTTAACCCATTTTCATGTTCGATTTTTTCGTATTTCCAATAGTATTCAGAATGGCACCCCAAAATTGCACTTCAAGATTCCATAACTTGAGTTATTGTAGTCCGATTTAGACGTGGGATACCCCTATGAATTTGTGTTTGAATTATCTAATAATCTGCATTTAAATTATTTTTTTTAACGATGGTATAAATTTTAACCCATTTTCGTGTTCAATTTTTTCGTATTTCCAATGGTTTTCAGAATGGCACCCCGAACTTGCACTTCAAGATTTCATAACTTGAGTTATTGTTGTCCCATTTAGACGTGGGATACCTATATGAATTTGTGTTTGTATTATCTAATAATCTGCATTTAAATTATTCTTTTTAAGGAGTGTCAAAAATTTAACCCATTTTCATGGTCGAATTTTTCGTATTTCCAATGGTTTTCAGAATGGCACCCCAAAATTGCACTTCAAGATTCTATAACTTGAGTTATTGTAGTCCGATTTAGACGTGGGATACCTCTATGAATTTGTGTTTGAATTATCTAATAATCTGCATTTAAATTATTCTCTTTAACGAGGGTCAAAAATTTAGCCCATTTTCATGTTCGAATTTTTTGTATTTCCAATGGTTTTCAGAATGGCACCCCAAAATTGCACTTCAAGATTCCATAACTTGAGTTATTGTAGTCCGATTTAGACGTGGGATACCTCTATGAATTTGTGTTTGAATTATCTAATAATCTGCATTTAAATTATTTTTTTTAACGATGGTCTAAATTTTAACCCATTTTCGTGTTCAATTTTTTCGTATTTCCAATGGTTTTCAGAATGGCACCCCAAAATTGCACTTCAAGATTCCATAACTTGAGTTATTGTAGTCCGATTTAGACGTGGGATACCTTTATGAATTTGTGTTTGAATTATCTAATAATTTGCATTTAAATTATTCTTTTTAACGAGGGTCAGAAATTTAACCCATTTCATGTTCGAATTTTTCGTATTTCCATAGTTTTCAGAATGGCACCCCAAAATTGCACTTCAAGATTCCATAACTTGACTTATTGAAGTCCGATTTAGACGTGGGATACCTCTATGAATTTGTGTTTGAATTATCTAATAATCTGCATTTAAATTATTCTTCTTAACGAGGGTCTAAATTTTAAGCCATTTTCATGTTAGTTTTTTTCGTATTTCCAATAGTTTTCAGAATGGCACCCCAAAATTGCACTTCAAGATTCCATAACTTGAGTTATTGAAGTCCGATTTAGACGTGGGATACCTCTATGAATTTGTGTTTGAATTATCTAATAATCTGCATTTAAATTATTCTTTTTTACGAGGGTCAAAAATTTAACCCACTTTCATGTTCGATTTTTTCGTATTTCCAATGGGTTTTAGAATGGGACCACTGAGAATTTCTTATTTCCTTGACCTGCAATACATCTTGTTTATATGAAGTCATGAAGTATTATTTTCTCCACATAAACTTCCGCTGATTGGACTCTGTAAATTATTATTTTCCCTCGACGAGCCATTAATCGTTGAACGGAAAGCTTAGTGCCCACCAAGTAAATACTGTCTATCTGCACAAGAATGATTTCCCATCGATTATAGCTAAGCCCCAAGATGTCCGAATGGCTTATCAGTAAATATTTCGCACAAACAACAGAATGGCAAGAATGGCAAGATGAACAAGGACACAAAACAATCGAAAACCATTTCGTCAACGTTCATTTGCGATAAGTACTTGTACTAAGGATAAGTTTTTGGGCCATGTCCGAAACTATCAATATCGCAATATCATTTAGCGCTAATCCCCGATACAATTTGGCCATGTTAATGCCCCGACAGCTGACCCGAAAGACTATTTCAACACTTTCAATCAAGCGGGGCCAAAAAGGTTTCCCATTCATTTTCATTTTAAGACATCAGCCAGACATCAGCTGCTGCTCCCTTCGGAACTTTTCCTCTGGCTTCATCTCTTGCCAAATTGTTCGTTGTCCGTTGGTTTTGTTGGCTTAAAGCTGCTTTTCAAGTGGCTTTCTGGCGGGTGGGTGGTTGGTGGTGACTTTCACCACCCACCCTCGACTTTTGGCCTTCGGTTTGGTTTGGTTTTGGCTGGCCGTTTTTCAAGATATTCGCTTATAAGTTGGAAAATTACAAAAATTTTTGCGTATTTGCCTCGGTTGCTGGTTGCTGGCTGCTTTGAGTCGGTGTCTGTGGTACACATGCTATTGTCTCTGGAGCTGTGTTGGTGCAACAAAAGCCAGCGGGAAAATCAAATAAGCAACAGCCAAAACATCTTTTCAGCAGACTGCGAAAGAATAAAACTTGCTGGCGAGGCGGGCCAAAGAAGCATGCAGCCCAGCCATCAAAAGGCGGAAACTAAAATTTTGTGGCAGAAGTTAAGCCAACGCGCACAACTTGTCGATTGTGCGTTGTGTTGGTTGCCCGCCGGTTTTTCAGCACGGCGAATAAATATTTTTAATATTTAGATATTTTATTTACTGCAGAAAATGCCTTAAATGTTTAATAATGTTTTTCAATTGACCACAGCTTTGCTTTATAATATATAAATCAATTTTTAGAAATGGTAAATAGCTTTTATATATTTATTTTGCTGTTAATAAATAAAGAGTCAAAAATGTTTTTTCATTAATCACAGTCATACTTAAAAAATGTCTTTAAATCAAACACAATTTTACTTGAAATGTAACATTAACATAAATATTTTTTAAAATGGTAAATAAGTTTTACAAATAATTTTTAGTAATTATTAATATTTTTAAGACTTGCAAACACTTTGTAAGCCCATAAGACATATAAAATGTGTTGATTTTAGAAAATGAATATTTATATATAAAACTTTTAAATCAGCTTGGTAAATCTTTATCTCATTTTCAAAATTTAAAATAATTTTTTAATAACCCCTTAAAAAGTGTAGTATATATTTTTCTTGAAGTGCCTTTCTGCTACTCGGCTTTCTTAGTGGCGGCAGCACCGAAACTTTGTTTTTGCCTTTTTATAGAGTTTTTCTTTTGGCTTTTTTCGATTTAGTTTTGCTTGCCAAAATCGTGCCAGCAACTGATTTGACTGAGGACTTTTACCGCACTCGCTGAAGCGGTGAGTGGAAATTGGGGATCCGAAAGTGGGTGGGCGTCTGCTCTGATTTGGTGGGAGTTGTGGGCGGCAATATGGAGGTGGGAGGCGGGCCAGGATGGTTCTTATTTAGTTCTCTGCAGCCACTTTGGCACTGAGCGAAAGGACTATATTGGAATTTAAGTAAAGAAAGATAAATGGGTAATGCCAATGCTCCAGATTTTGTCTAAGACTTTGAATAAGTTAAGTACTTCAAAATTGCTTAAAGGTGAAGTTTAACACTTCTTTTAAATATTTCTTAAATTGAAATAAATAAAATATGTATAACATTTTCTCGCAGTGATCTCTCCACTCTATTTTCTGTGCATATTGGAGTCATCTATCCAGACACCAACTCCTTGGCGTCGAAAATAGATGCGGGGAATGCTTGGCACTCGACTCGACTACTTTATTTGCGCTTTTGTATCTGGTCGCGTTATTATTTAACTTGTGAATGCTTCTCAATGATGTGTTTTTGCTCTGCGTATTTTATGCTGATGCTGCCTCAACTCTTGGGGCCATCCATTGTGTGTTTGGATTTGCACATTTTCAGATGGCAAAAACACACAGGAACACCACAATATCGAGCATAGCACGCGCCAAAAGCCAAAAGACGGCATCTGGTCGAATGGCTTGGCGTACTTTTAACTTTCGTTGGCCATTTGGCGAGCATGATTTTCTTTTCCATTTGTTGACGGTCCGAACAGAACTTTGTGCCGCAAAAGTTTGTTTATAAATCAACTTTTTTGTTGCTCCACAACGATGCCGGGTTGGGGTAAATTTTCTTTGACTCTAGCTCTCTGGCTCCTTAGATCCTTGGATCCTTGGGTATCCTGCCCCCCAAACCAGCCATCCATCTCCCAGTTGGATAGTTTGCATACAACGCTGCGTATGCGCAACGTCAGCAAGTCCAGCAGCAGAATGCATTCGGCGTTTGGGGAATTTCTGTGCAAAATGTACATTCATTTTGTTGCAAATTATTGAGTAAACAGATTGCACCTCAGCACCTAAGTGGGTGAGAACTCGTTTTTGGAAATTTTCGCGCATTTACTGGAACTAAGCAGCCACATCCTTCGTCCTTTTCTCTTTGTAAGCAACAGTTTTACTTGTGTAGTCTGCCGTCAGCTGCATTGTTTTCTGTTTTCTGTTTTCAGTTATCCGTTTTTAGTTTTCAGTTTTCCGTTTTTAGTTTTGTGCAAAAGTTCTTGTTCAAGGCGATTATGATCTTTGCTTAATGTAGTGGAGTCTCCAAAGTGGTTTATCCTCTTAAAATGTCCTTGCGCCATGAATGAATGGCCTGACCGCATTCAGAGTTTGGCAACATTTTCTTTCCGAATTAAAATCTAATTTAATCCCTCAATCCTGTCTGTATAAATAAACCATTAGTTTGCCACTTTGACTGATGGCTTGTCCCTCCAAAATTCGTGATTAAACCCAACCAACCAAAAAAGAAAAAAAAACCAAACCAAACGAAACAAAATAAAACCCTTTTCTCATTAAAAATCGACGAGCAACGAAATGTTTTGGCAAACAGAAACAGTAAAACGTGTTAAAACCAAATGCTGTTGGCTTTGCCCTGTCCGATGAGTCTGACAACGCTGACAACTGACTGAAGATGGCCCAGAGCGGAATGGGTTTTCAGTTCGGTTCAGAAACGGAATAGTATATCTACTTCCTGCATTTCCAACGGGCCAACTGACGTATCATGATTAATTATTTGCGGAGTTCAAGTGTTTCTGAATCAACAATTTCGATAGGCTGAATATACTTCACGCGGCCATAAAAGGGGTATCTTTTGTTTGGATACGGTTGTCAAGAGCAGAGGTGTTTATTTATAGATGCGTTTAATATAATAAATTATAAACGACTTAAATCAAGAAAGTGGTAAGGTGTTTGCGAAAATAAATTCAGGTTAATTTTTAAAGAAATTTGTTTTGAAATTCCCAGCTTCCTAGAAAATATGAACAAATAACAATGCCATTATTAATATGAATTGTAGGATTCACTGCCAGAATTAATCAATAATATATTGAAAATCAAAAATCATTTTTAAAATATTTAGAAAGGTCTACAAAAATACTACTTATTAGCAGAATAAATAAAAAATTTATTAAAAATTAAAAAATAGTTTAAATATATTTAGAAAGGTCTACAACAATATATTACTCTTCCCTTACTGCCCTTCCTTGAATGAGAAAGACTTTCTTCAAATTTAATTGTCAGACTTTCAGAACTTACCATGTCTTATTAATTCCAAAAACTTATTTTCGTAGACTTTATGAAGTCGCCCAACTTTATGGCAATTGTTCGCTAGCGCATTCAGACGTCACCGTCTCCCTTTCGTTTTAATTAAAAACATTTTTTTTATAGCCCAAACAAACTTAATGCTCAACAACTTGTATTTACATTTTTCATTCTGTTGTCCACCGTTTGTATTTTCGCTGTTGCTGTTGTTATTTCGCTTACTCACTCATGTATTTATTTGTTAATTTTCTGAAATGGCTTTTTGCAACTGATTTCAGGCAAGATGCCTCATTTTGTTTTATGTCCATTTTTTGCCCTGGCCTGTTAAATTGTAGGCACAATTGTTGCTGACAGAAAATTAATTGCATTTAATCAGTACGAGCCAAGTTCAGGGTGGACCAGTATCTCGAAAATCGTTAATGGGTTTTTGATTAATTGTGCAGACGCTTGGACAATGTACTTTGATTTGCATTTTACAAATTCAATTAATAACCCAAGAAGGGGTCCATGGGGTCAGGCATAAATGTAAAGAACTATATTTATGGCTTTAAAAGGCAAAAACTATCAGTTGTAATATCAAAAAAACTAAATAATGTTTTTTATTCAAGAGCATTGCGCAGTCGACTAAATGTAACTTGTTTTTTGGTGTCTGAATTATACCATAAGCTATTAAAATGATTTTAATTAATTTGATTAAGGATGTAAAGAAATATAAAATAATTTTATCGCCACTCTGTTTGGTATTTGTTTATTAAACAATTATGTATTTCGTGTCAGCAACGGGAACTGTCCAAACAGCTGCGGGGTTTACAACATTAAATCGCATATATAATTATAAAAACAAAGACCTGAATAAACACCGACCGACGGCAAAGTGAACAAAGTGATGCCCCCATTGGATTGACAATAAATTTAATGTTTTCTCGGGCCTTTTAATTGCCTGGTCAAATGGAAGCCATCAAATATGAATAAGGTTTGCTTACCCATAAAAAATGCATGGATAACTTTGTTAAATGACAAAATAGTTAAAGGGCAAAGTCAAAACCAAAGAGTTGTCAACTTGGATTTTTCCTCGTGATTTATAAAAGCATTCAAAGCGAATGGGATAAAGGGATAATCCCCACTGTCTGAGACATGAGCAGCGTCAAAGCGCATAAAAGTCGATCAACGAATTTTCCGCTGTTATCGGCGAAATCATGGCCAAAACGTGGAAAACTTTTCCATTTTCCGTATTTTAATTGACGCGCATCATGTCAACGGAACAAAAACCTGAGAACACAACACGGAAACGAGTGGATGTATATGAAAGTGGGTCTGTGGGTGCGGATCCGATGACAGGGTGCCCTGCCATAGTTCCACAGTTAGCGAAATCATCGATAGATGACGCGTTGCTGGATGCTTGGACTTGATAGATTGGCAACAGGAAAAGCTTACAAAAAAATCAGAGGAAAATAGTATGGCAAGGGACGAGTAGATGGAGCGAAGCCCGTTATTTCACAGTTGCCAGCACAAAATGCAGTTGACAGCCACCCCCGCCGATGTGAAAATGACGACAGCGCTATCGGGAAAAAATAATAATAAAATCTACACAAAAGTTTCGACTATATAACACCCACTGCATTTATTTGCATTTTAAGACCATCATCTCAAGTTAATTGCATCGTGAAACTGGCAAGTGATTCTAATCATAAGTTAAGCCAATTAGAACAATGATGAAATAGTTGGTGATTTATTTTTCAATGTTACAGAAATGATTGCTTTATCTTCCGTGAGAAGTTGTCTATAGATATCAAAGGAAAACAATAAGCTCAGGAATAATTATACACAATTAAAACTGTTTTTAAAATTAATTCAGATTAATATTTACTCTTTTTGAGGACACAAACATTTTCTAAACAGCTAGACAATTTTTATAAGAACTATATAGTACTTTAATTTGTCTTATGGTCATAATTGTTTTCTAAATTAAAGTAGGATTCAAACAAAAGAATGGGTTCTTTAATTTAATGATTGTGGAAAAGGTAAAGAAAATAAACGAAAATAATTTATCAAAGAATAAATTCCTAAAATCTCGGTTCTGAGAAATTTATTTTGTTCATATATTTTATCATCCTTCAATACCTTTGCTCAAATATAACTTATTCATTCTGCCCCATAGCAATATACCTTTGAAATCCACAAGTATGGGGTCCAATAAAAATAACATTGAGCGGATGCTCGTTGGCTGAGGAAATGAGAAACTCATTCATTTGGCAGCGGCGGAGGTGGCAATCCACCTACGCACACAGTCACCTTCAAAAAATCGTTGACATGTGAAATTTTAATTAAAACAAAAATGGGAATAATGCACGGAAAGGAAACAAAAAACAGTGGCAACAACTCTTGTATAAAGTGCAGTAACAATAACGAGAATGCCAAACGAAAATGTCAAAAATATCAACAGCATAAACACACGTCACCAAAGAGTGGGCGTGGAAAATGGGGGGAGTTGAATTGGGGTACACTACAAAGTAAATATAAATAAAATATTCTATAAAATTCTGTACCTTAAATTAAAAATTTTAGGCATTTTATTATTTTATTTAAGTACATTTAAATGTATTATTGGGCAGTACATAGTATTTATTTAATTAAATCACAATTAGCAGTATTATTTTTGTGATTTATTTTCCGGAGATAAGAATCCTTATTCCATAGTAAAAAAAAGGACAACCTAAAAAATAATTTGAAATAGATGAATTGTAATTATTTGAAAGAGAATTTCAATTGAAAAATGAATACATAATAAATATTTTAAAATAGAATATCTTAAACTATTAAAAACAATTCATATTAGTCAAGTTTAAGGGCTATACATTGTCTTAAAAAATATAACTCAGATGCAAGTGTACACACAAGATACCTAAATATTATATATTTTAGACGACGAAAATTTTAGTTATAATTTTCAAATCAAGGCTCAATTCTTTCCCAGTGCAACTGTGTGTGGCACAAAGCTTTTAAGTGCTGTCAGCGCGGGAAAGAGCCAAAGTTGGTAACAGCAAAATGGCTGCCTGCTAACATCTTCAGTGACTGCAAACTGCAGCTCATTAGCACCTCGTGGCGCGCACACAGATAGACACCAACACTGAGCAACACGAACTTGGCACTTTCGGTCGCGGTTGACTTTCCTCGATGGCTGGGCTGCACTGCCTGCAGGCATCACTTTTATCCTCATCCTGGGCCTCACTTTCGGATGCACCGCCGCCACTTTGGCATTACTGCCGCAAAACTCTTTGCACATTGGTGCGGAAATTTTGTTGCAATGAAGTTTAGCGCTGAGTGCATGTTGCTCTTGAGCAAAATTAATGTAATTGCTCTTTGAAAACAGGCTCGTGCTTTTTTCTTTGCCTCGAGCACGCGCTAAAATTACCGCGGAGCCTCTTAATTAGATTTTCCATTTGCCAGCTTGTCAGGTTATTACTAATTTATTTATGTCGTGTTATACAAAGGAATAAGGGTGGATTCATATGAAAGAATATTTTTAAAAAATATTTAAATGCACCACATAAATTACTATATTTAGAAATCACTTAATGCTATTGTAGGTGTCTAAAAGTATGCAGTGAATAAAGGATCTTCTTCTGCTGAGCTTAAAATATATTGTTGCATACTTTTAGACACCTAAGATAGATTTGTTTTAACTAAACTATTTTTATTAGAGTTCAACCTTATAAAAACATTTAAGACCAAATATTATGACCTAGATTTTATAATATCAAGGACATTCATTTCTATTTTGACATTTTTCTTAAAAAAGTTTATTGCGATTTGGGACTATATCCCAAATCGCAATAAACTTTTCCCACATGACGCAGAACGTAGTTTATCTATTTTGGTGTCCAAATTCTTAATATATCTCAGTTGATTTTCAATGGCGAAATTAGGCCATAAAAGTTTTGAGAAAACTAACACCGCATTGCGACCGAAGCTGACCAGTCGAATTGAACCACTTAGAAGTTGCTGTACTGTCACAAATGTCCGTAATAAAAGTTTTCTCTGAGTTCAACTTCTTTTTTCCTCTTGACTCCTTCTGGTTCTGCTGATGACCATAAACTTGTAACACTTTAGTAACAGCCACACTCAGCTGGTCTCTGATATTTCCAAGTGATTAAGTCGTTCACAAACACAGATATGATTGGGGGAAAAGAGCAATATTTTTTATTGATATCCACAGTGGATGTGTTTGTGCAACCAATTTGGTGAGGGGAACAACAAAAGTGTTGAAACTGCCCTGAAAAAGCCAAAAAGTCAACATTCCCATGGGTAAATTTAATAGTACAACGGGGTATACGAGCTCTAAAGTGCCCCAAGCATTTGTTTTACTTGGTATCTTTTTTATGATTTTTTTGTTTTTTTCCGGGTTTTTTGGTAGAAAGTTGCCTTGGCTTAGATGAAGTTTTTGGTACTTTGCAGACGGGGGATGGCGGCAGGGGTTACAGGCTTTTGGGGTTTGTCGGGAAACTAGTAAATCTAATTTCTAACCACACACATACGCAGGCAGGCAGCCATGTAACTGCAACCGAGGTCCTTCGAGGATGCCTGAGCAAGTTCGTCAGCGTTCGTCAACTGCAGGAGTTCCTCCGAGCGCCGTTTGTTGGCATTTTGCGAGCTTACCGACTTAGCCAACTTGTAGCTGTTGGCCTGGTAAGCACTTCAGCTATCCGAAACACCCCCACATATGCTGTATTTGTGGCTCGTTTGCTGCGGAGTTATACTATGTTTTATTTGTTGCCAACTACTAGAAACAACTGCCACAGCCAAAAGCGATGGCAAAAGGCAAGTGCAACTGCATTTGCCACTGCAGGTTGCTCTGCCATGCTCTTTACAACTTCCATCGAGTTGTTTCGACGCTTTTTGGCTCTGTGGCAGCAACATGTTGGAAGTCTGAAGTGGCCACATCTTTGCCATCAGGAATGAACGTAGACATGCATATGGAAATGAATGCATTTCACCTGCTCGCACTGAAAGGAAATGCTTTAAAAATACCTGGAAAAAGTGCGAAAACCCTTTGGCATTATTGATGGCGTGATTTCGATCGTCAGTTGAGTGAAAACCCCTTGGCAATCACTTTCTTCCCTGCGGCTTGTTTGATGGACAAATATTTGGCAATAAAAAAGGGGCGGAATTTTAAAATATTTATAAAGAGGGTTACGAAAACTTCGAAAATATGGAAAAATATCAAGAAGTTACCAAAGAAAATCATCAATCTATTTCACAGAATAGAAAGTGTATTCCAAGTTACTTGTTGATAAGGGAATTTTTTTTTAATAATTCTAAGGTTTACCCATGATTGCATTTGTTTTTTTAAAAGAATGTATAAGGGTTATGAAAAAAGGAACTTTTTTCTCATCAATCTTAGTATTTTTATTATAAATTAACAATAATTATAATTAACCAGCTTGTTGAAATTAAAATATATACAAATAATCTGAAATCAAGAACGACTTCAAAGAACTTCATTATAAAGATTTTCGATTCGGAAAACTAAAAAAATAGAAAATTTATTTTTCAGGAAAGGTATTTTATTTATTTATACACATTGATTTATTTTCTTTAATTTACCCTTATATGGATTTTAATTTTAAAAGTGTATTATTTTGAAATCTTTTAAATAGAAATAAAACTTATTGTTGAAACGTAGTTTGAAGTTCTATAAAAGTTATGGGCTTAGAATATAATAGGAATTTCTTTAATATAATTGTGTGTTTATTCTTAAGGAAAAATCTGTTTCCATGTTGGGGGCCTGCATAAATTCCCAGTTTGCTTGGCTGCGAGGACGTCTTTAGTTTCACATCCCTGGCTGCCATTGAAGTGCATCTGTCGCACATTTGTTCTGTTGCCTGCAATCACAGCCCGAAAGGACCCCCACACACACCAGCATGGGTTTGTTGTGCGTCCTTTGCCCGTGTGTGTGAGGATATCTGCGAATATGTGAGCATGTGTGGTGGCAAAACAAAAATGCTGTGATGCCAAGTGCAGTGTGTGTGCATGTAGTGGTAGGGGAAATGGCGGCAGCGGAAGTTAGCAGGCAAAGCGGCGGAAATGTAAAATCAATGTTGTTGCTGTCGCCGTAGAACTGTAGCTGGCAGTTCTTCGGTTCGCTGGGATCTGGCTGAATATATAGAGATGACTATAGTCGGGGTTTTCGGGCCCTGTTCTCTGGGCCATTGTTGAGCCATTGTTGTCACTGCTCAGACTCAGTTTTCAGATCCCGATGCCACTGCTGTGCATTTCGCTGTGATTGTTATGGCTGTTTGTGCCGCTTTTGTTGCTGCTATTGTTATTATTATTATTATTATTATTGTGCATTTGCGCTCGAAGCGAATTATGTGTATGAAAAATGCATAAAAAGTTTTTGCTCCTTTGCCCAGCGAAATGTGCAAACAAAATAAACAATCCGAAAAACAAACTCATGCACACACAGATACACACACACACACACATGTGTGCTTGCAATTATGTCAGATTTACAAATACTCATATGCTTGCTTAGACACAAAATCCCCCCTGTATCCACCGCCCATGTCTTCCCCCTTGGCATTTGCATATGTAAATATATTTTAAAGTAAATCTTGCCCGTACCCCTTCTCCTCGGATTCTGCAGAATTATTTTTTATCATCGCTTGGGTTTTTGTTTTGTGGCGGAATATTTGTTTAATGTGCCGCTTCTGTTATTGTTATGCTCGAGCATTTATTTTTGCTCTTCTTTTACCAATCTTATCGAGGGGTATTTACTGATAAGGTGGGTATATTTAAAGTTGGATGAAATCAGAAGGGGAAAATATAAAATAACATTTAATTCTTTCTTCTAATATATTTTGCTAATTTGATCGTTGAAATAAATTTAAAAGCCCTTAATAAATTATTTTAGATTCAAAGTAGATTATTTAGTAAATGGAAATCCTGTAATTTTGTAATATTGTTTGGTAATTTGATTCTTGAAATGATTTTAAAAGCATTTAATAAATGTTTTTTAATTATTTGCTTAAGATTAATTCAATTTCTATTGGATAACTTGCTAATTTGATTGTTGAAATAAAATTAAAAGCTTTTAATAAATGTTTTAGATTTTTAGTAGATAGAATGACAAAAGAAAACGGATTAATTTGGTTTAAAATTAAAACCCTTTATATTGTCTTTGCCGTATTAATAGGTAATAATATTCAATTGCATCATCTGGATGTGTATCCTAGTACAGGTATGTCGCAAAGTTAAGCTCATATTAAGCTCATTTTGTGAGCTGAAATCATAATTGGTTTCCCAGCAACGAGTGCATAATTTAACCAAATTAACTACTGGGCATCTGACTGTCGAGCAACTAAGTAAACCGCACTTTGGTATTTTCCGACTCTCATTGTTATTGTTCATTATGTTTTGGTCCTTTGTTGTAACATGTTTTGCTTATTCGCCACTCTCAAGCTCCGGTATTTCCAACATCTGCGCGTACCCATCTTTTTTATGCCTCTTTGGGGAGATTTTTACATTGAGGTGTGTTGATTTTGTTTTAATGCTAAAACAAATTTCACTTTTTTCCCCTTTTTGTACCGGCTTAATGCCACAAGCCGATTTCCGTGGTTTTTTCTGGCATTTGTTGAGGTTTTTCTTCCTGTTCCGTTCTGTTCTGTTCTGCATATTAATTTTAATTACAAACTTCGACTGAGGGTTGCTGAATAATTAAACAGTTTCTTGTACATTTTTCGCCAAAAATTCCTGAGCCCCCTGATATCGGGGGTATTAACTCTTTAATCAAGGTGTGTTGTCGCTATAAACCAACATTTCCATTTCCTCTCTTTAGCTGGACCCTAAACAAAAACAAACAAAACTTTTGCCTTGCTGTTTTTAGTTCTGGGCTTTTGTCGCCTTATCGCCCCGCCTAAAAGTTTTGCCTTAGCTTGTGTCTGTGTCTACCTGGCGTATGAGTAATTTTTTTTGTTTGATTATCATATTTCTCACTCAGAGCGAAGCAGGAAAAGCCAAACAAAAGGCCTAAACACACTTTTACCTTCCCTTGGCCAGCAAATGAATGGAAAAAGGTTGACAATGTTTTGTCTTGTGTTTATTTTTTGCACTCAAGTTCAAGTTTTCTGGGCAAGAACAAGAACAGAAATATGCACAGCTATGAACATTAGTTTCAATTTGGAAAAAAAAACGTGTGTGGTTGTGTGTTTTGTAGGTCTCACTGGCTTACGTTGCAGCCCCAACCTTTCACCTTCCTCATTGTTAGTGTGCGTGTGTGTGTATCTGTGTGTGTTTGTAAGAGCTTGTCGCCCCTGGTAAGTATGCAACACTTTTACTTTTTGCCCCCCGTACTCCGGGCCATGTGAAAACAAGAAGCGAACAAAAGCTGCTTAAAAACACCAAACCATAACAATGTAAAGTGTTGTAGGAGCTGTCGAAAATATTTTACACCTTTTGCACTGCGACTGGCAATCTATGGGTTGCTCTGAGGGATGCGGACCTTATCTGGGGCTACCCGAAAAATATACACCAAAAGCCGAAGCACAAGCAACAAGGTAAACATTTTGCGGTAATTAAGAAAAATTACCTTGCCCAGTCGAAAAAAAGCCGAAAACCAAAAAAGAAAAACAAGAAAAGCACAACAACAAGGCCCATAAAGTAGTCCTTGGCCAAAAGCCGAACACACACACACAAACGCACACCCACAGAGAGACAGACAAAGTTGGCCAGAACGAAAAGACAGTTGAAGCGTCAGCTGTGGGAAACCCTCGTTCAGTTTTCCCCATCAAAAACCCCCTCCCCCCACCCATTTTCACCCCCTCCTCTTCTTGGGTCTTTCACCATTTTCTAGTGGCTGCGACTTTTTGGTGTTAACTTTAAATTAGCAGCAAAGTGGAAAGTGTTGTCGGTTGGCTTTTAAAATGTTTTGCGGTGTATTTTATTTATCATGAAGTAGATCTGGTGTGGCAATTGCCAGCCCCGTTCACCTTTTCACTGCCCACCTTGTCTCGGCTGTCATTTGTCTGTCTTGGCCATGTTATAAAATAACGTGTAAATGTCCTTTTGCTTTTTTCATTTATTCCACCACTCTTCTCTTTTGTATCCCGCCTCGTTTTTTTTTTTGTTTAATTTACTTAATGTCCTGCCTGGGTCCTTTTATGACGCCTTCTTGGGGACTATTTTTCCGGTTTTTTGTCCTTTGTTGTTCATCTTGTTTTTTTGTTTTGCTGTTTGGAGCTCGTTTACCTTGAGAGTTGGCCCCAGTTTTGTCATTAATGTGTGTGCTCAGTTCCTTAATTAGTGACGGGGACCTTCTAAAAATATCGAGTCATAAAATAAAAAAGTTTCACACACAAAAAAAAACAAAAGATGCGGAGATATGCTAATTTATGCACTTGATAAATATTTAATGGAATTGCAAGAGGAACTGTCTCAGGGGAACATTTTGTGGAAAGCGAAAATTAATACTTAGATTTGAAAGTTTTTATTGGCACATTAAAGTGGGGCCAAGTCTATTAATGATAAATTTGGCCAACAGTTTTATAAAATCTTTACCTTATTTGAATTACCAACTAATTGTTTTTGGTTTGCTTAAATATATATTTAATTACTTTCATTTTCGAAAACCAGTTACAGTTGAAGTGTTAACTTGATATCACTTGAGAATCAAATAACAGTTCACATCTTCTTCTCTGCGTCACCACCAAATGGCAATTATTCTAGATAGCTGGCAAATTAAATTAATTAGTATTTACACATTCCGCTTGAGAGTTAAATTTTTAAACTCGAATTTCAATTCGGTTCTTGGTTTTGACACATTGTCTTCCAGAGAAATTTAATTAAGGCAAGCTCAACTAAGCGCACCACTTTACCGCTCGACTCGAAAACGTATACGTAATTTCATTAACAATTATGACCCAAGCGTTGGGGTTGCGCATCTTACTTCATAAGCCAAAAGTTGCAGAGGGGGCGCGAAAGATTGGATTGATGTGTGCCACTTGACATGCCAAGAAGTTGAAGGAGCAACACATAACACATATAACTTGGATGGAAAGACATCGTAAAAAAAGATTCGAGACGCTTACCGCTCATTTTTGGGGTGGCATGCCAGCTAACTGCCTGTGGCAGCTCCTTCGCTGTTGTGCTAATAAAATCAAAACTGATTACCACATCATCTTCAACGAGCTGAGCGGAACCCAGCTACCCAGCTACCCAGCACGGAGCAGAACACAGCGTAACGCTCGGAATCGAAGCATGCATATCATATTACTCATACGCCACGTTATACAATTTACTTACAACGTCAACGAGCAGAACGTTGACAGCGAACCAAGACGAGTCGAGATGAGATGAGGCGGGATGAGATGGGATGAGTTGGGACCCGAGGAGCTTTGGTAGTTGTGGCCCAGATGAAGACAAATAGATGGCAACAACGTGGAGGACATACAAGCACTCGTTTGCACTTCAAGAAAATATCAATCTATCCTTATAAATATGCATATCTTTTAAATCAGTGGTATTCAAAATCAGAACATGTTTTTGTTATTTATTTAAAAATACTGCAATTAACAATAAATTCATTTGAAATGGGAGGTATAAATCAAAGTTGTCTTTAAATCATAATATTATATCATTCTTACACTGCTTTGTTATGCTATGTGACCTGTTGATGCATTATATTAATTTGAATTTGATATGTTGATGTTATGTCATTGTGTTATGTAAGAAAAATACTAAACTGTTATGGAAATCTCGAATGTATCACCGAATGAAAGACGGTCACTCTAGTCGGCAAAAAGAGACGCGACTTGCATAAAAAAAAATTCTTGAAGTACACGAGTTGACGAGCGCAAAAGCTCAAATATATTGCAAAAGATCCAAAAATAAGTGATCAGCATATAACAGGTGTTTTCTTCTTCTTTCAATCTTTCGACGACTACACCACAGTGGCTTGTGTGGGTTAGAAGTCGGTCTTTCGAGCCCCATAATCCTTAATCGGTATAACCCTTACCAGGTAATTACCCCAACAGTGACCTCTTAACATTAAAAACGTATATAAATCACTTTCCTAGCATCAAAAAAATTAAAAAAACTCTTTTCTTTAAGCGTTAAACTCAACATTCTAATGAAAAAACTTAAAACAAATTAGGTTTTTGTTAATAAAAATATAAAAAGGATATTGAGATTGGTTTATATTATGTTTTTAATGTTTTCTGTTCTTTTTCGATTGATTTGATTTGATTTTACTATTATATTTTTTGTAGTTAAGCAGGGTTGTTGTTTTTCAACTGGTATTGCTCTGGATTTTATTTTCATCCTATAAACTATGTGATATTTTCCGTGTATCCCGACATATGTGTGCGTGTGTATCTGTGTGCAGGATGTGCGTGCCTGGATGAGTGCGCAAAAATGGCAACGGCAAAGAGCAAAAGCCAAGAGCCAAGAGCAAAAACAATTAATTGAGTGGGTGGCAAGCGACACCAGAGTGCAGCGAAAGATAAATCGTTTTGCAATAGCGCTATAATTTAATCAAATTTGTCACTTTTGCAATTGAGCAACTCGCGCGGCAAAAGGAGACTGCCGCTCTGTTGGAATTTATGAATGGCATTTCACGGAGCAAGAGCGCATCTAGACAAAAGGTGAGCTCTGGCTATGGCTGTGGCACTTGCCCCTGCAGCACCAGTTCCACCTGCACCTGAACCTGAACCCGTGCCATTCCACCTCCAAAAGGTAACTCAATCTTCGCTTCATGGGTGGCAAGTGCGTGCTCGGGCATCGCGTTCGCACTTTGTAAATTCAATTTGAAATGCGCTTGATGCGCACAAAGGCAGGTACAAGCCCACCTAGTGCACCTTATGCTCACATGGCTAGAGCCCCCTTCTCCAAACCCCTTCCTGTGATGCCCTACAAGTGCCACCCACTTGGAAAACGGGGTGTGTTTTTCACTGTCGCTGATGGCCAAACAAATGCCAGCTAGCTAAGCGGTTTGTCAGCGCGCTGGGGGTCAGTAAAACGGGTGGGGAGGTGAACGATAAACGTCATTGATGACGACCCAGCAAGCAGGTGACCCCTAGTACCTGCTAACCTCCTCCTTAAACCCCCTCCCTACCCATACATACACACACCCACTCGGCGATTAGGTGAATCGATTAACCGTTCTCGTAATTGAATACAAGCGCACCAGCCGCACGCACTTATTTTGCTGCAGTGTACGCAATTTGTTGTTGCCATTACCCGTGGAATGGTCGCTAAAACTGCCAACAAATTCTCAGTTACGCTCTCACGTGCAAAGCACTCACACAGCTGCAAGTGCCAGCACACACACGCACACGGATACAATCAGCTCGAGCACCTTTCACAGAATGCTCGAACCAATTTCAACAAATCGAAACCCCCTTCTACACTGAGAAAAAGGACATAGTACTCTATAGAACTAAAAACCATTTAAAAAAACTTTTGAAAAAAAAACACCTTTAAAGGTTTTCCATTTTTCGCTAGTCAGATACCACAGATTCGTAGAGATGGATAATAAAATATTAGAATATTATAAAAGTAATCAACATTTTTAATTGATTTCGGAAATAAAATGTATATTAATATATTAAAAAGCCTTAAATAAATGAATTCAACACAATGTGTCATATTTATTTTCTTCCATAATATCATAGAATTTGTATTTATCTTTATAAATGATAGACTCACCTACATTATAAGCCATTGCATTGATATTTATCCCCAACTCAATTCGATTTTTAATCCGAGATTTCCCAAATAAAAACAATATTGACAAACATCATCCATTTAAAAACACATATTTAATCATATAATAAAACTTATTGATTTTATTATAGGAAGTATTTGCTAGCTTTTTTGCCTTGTGTACCCTACCACTGCAATGTTAAACATTTTATCAACGCAGAAAAAGCGGGGAGAGCAAAAAACTCGTTCGAATTTTTAAACAAAAATCCAAAAACGTTGGCCATAAACGAACAGGTAACCAAACCAGGCATCCAGCCTGCGGGAAAACTGCGGGGGGGGAAAGTGGTGGGGAAAGTGCAAAGTGGGGTGGTAGTGGGGGTGCGATTCGAGCTTCGAGGGGTTGTGGATGTTATTTTTCAAACATCAAATGTTCTGGCAACGTTGACGTCAACACGGGGTCCAAGGCAAAAGTGACGCTACTTTCAGCTGTTTGTGCTGGCTTCCTTCCTCTCCGGCCATCTGTTCCCAATTGGCTGCATTTCCCAGGTCAGCCATCTGCCACGCCCCCATTTCCACGCCCTCCCTTTAGCCCGACCCCCTTCATAGTTGCCACTGGCGTTTCGCCCGACCCGGCCATTTATTGCAATATCAAAATGTTTCCTTTCCGGCGTTGAAAATGATTGAAAAATATTCGCTGTTCCATGGTTCCGCTCTTTAAAGTTTGCGAAACAATTTTGTTTGATTTCTGCATTACAGGTGATCCGGTAATTTTTAGTAAACAATTCTCTTTGGCTTCTGTTTTTGCAGGTTATCCTACAAGGAATAATGCTCAGGCTTTTGCTGGTTCATATAATAACGATATGTGTGCTAATAACTAATGTTAAGTCTGGTGTGCCAATTGGTGAGTAGCTAGAAAGTATTTGTAATCTCTTTATTTAAATTTTATTTTATTAAATATCAACAACATATACAAAATTTCATTTAAAATTTTAAGGAACCGGCGGACCTTCAACTATTTTGGAGAGCAAAGATGCTCTATTAACCTGCGTAGTCTCAGATAATTCCTCGAACAACACAGTAATATGGAAGAAGGGTGACGAGATCCTGACCGCCGGCACAGTGCGGGTAACCAAGGATCATCGGGTGCGAATCCTGCACGATGAGAGTGAGTATTACAAATCCTTTAACTTTTTAAGCCACTTAGCCCAATGTTTGGTTTTGTTATTAGATCCCAAGGGAAAAAACCTGGAGACGGGGGGAGAGGTTTGGGTGCTTTTGATTAAGAGTCTCAAACCCAGCGATTCGGGGGCGTATATATGCGAACTCAACTCGGATCCCGTGCTGCGCAGCATTCACATACTGAATGGTAAGTCCCAAATAAAATCATTACACAAGAAAAAAAACTTCCTTACACTTAAATTTTGAAGAGATTTATTAATATTTGCTATGAGAATACTTAGGGATATTTAAGGTTTTTTCTTTTAATTTTTAAAAGTGTTTTTATAAATTGATATTGATATAAAATGATCATTGAAGTGAAATTTTGAACAATTAGCTGTGGAGAGATATTAAATAAAATATTATACAGAACCAATTTATTTATTTCCGATTTCATGAGTAATTTATGTTTTATTGACCCTTTTATTTTTCTGTCTGCCAACTTAATTTCACGCCTTAACCCCTGACAGTCAAGGAGCTGCATTCGTCGACGGGTGGACCGGGAAATTCCTCGGACACGTCGACCGCGGAGTCGAGTGATGTGTTCCTGCTGCCGCCGCCGCTGGACGCGCAGGATAATCGCAGCTTTTGGAGGCCCAGCCAAGTGCCACCGCTGGTGACCCATGACTTTACCGAGTGCTGCGAGCGGGCCAATGTCTCTACGCAATGCATGGGATTCTGCAATGTGCACAACATCCTGGACGGCACCACGGGCATCGATCCGGAGGCCTGCGAGCGGGACTTCCCTGGCATTGTGCGCTGCATGGCGGATGGCCGCAACCATGTGCCCTGCTGCGTGGACAAGCAGATTCCGGATCTCTGCCAGGACATGTGCCGCGGCGAGTACACTCCCTTCACGGACAAGCTGAAGACCCGCGTGTCCTGCGTCCAGCATACCCTAAGTGGGCTGCAGTGCATCTTGAAGGGTGTGCAGTTGATACCCAGTTCGCCGACCTATGTGACGATCGAAAATGTCAGCGAGACGAGTGTGACTGTGGGTTGGACTGCGCCGGAAAAGTTGGCTGACCGGGTTACCGGCTACACCATAAACCTGACCACTTTGCATAGCTTCGATGAGGATGAGCTGAGCGGGGAGATTGTTCACCGAACGGCAGCTGATTCCCCGGAGTCTATAAGCCTTTACACGGTGCCCACGAATCAAACCCAGTTGGCCCTCAATAATCTAAGCCCTCTGACCATGTACGCTGTGATTGTTACGGCTACCAATGAGTTTGGATCCAGTTTGCCCACCGAGAGGCTGAGATTCTTCACCCATACCAGCGCTTCAGCGGCGGAATCGCAGGCGGGAACTACGGACAAACAGGCGATGCCCCAACTTCCGGACACCCGGCAATGTTGCGAGGACAATGGCATGACCCATCGCATGTGCCTGGACAAGATGTGCGATCCGCAGAAGACCGATCAGGCCAACTTGCCCGACTTTATGGTCTGCGCCCCCTGGTCGAATATCACCTTCAACTGTCTGGCCAACAACATCGATCATACGCCCTGTTGTCGCGCCAGGGGAATACCCTCGGCATGCTTTCCCCTCTGTTCTGGCAAGCTGACATCACTGGACTTTAGTTTATTCAAGTAAGTTGTAAAAAATTATTATTAATTTTGTTAAAAATTAATCAGACAACATTTTACGTTGATGTCACATCAGATTACTTGGCTTGCAATCAAAATATAAATTTTTTTGACTGTTGAGAAACCGAATAATGAATTAAGTTAAGGAAAAAACTTCTATAAAACAAATTTTAACATTTTTAAATCATATAGGAAAATATAAATCACTGTTCGAATTATAGGTAATAATATATGGTGATTTATTTTATTTGATTTATTTTTCCTTGTCATTTATAGTCCCAATATTCCATTGTTTAATGTATCTTCTTTTGTATTGCTGATAGCAATTTGCCACTTCCCATAAGGACTCTCAAATTTGAATCGATAATCATCAATGAGCTGCTCATTCCACTGTTAATAACGCACCAGGCCCATCCTTACCCATCATCCTTGTCTGGCAAACCCATAGGCCGTTAAGCTCTAATATCAATCCCATGCCGGTGCCCATTCCCATTCCCATCCCCATTCCCATACTCATATACCCATTCCCACAAATCCGCACCCTTATCCAGCGCCCAAACACAATGCTACTTGCTAATGACTCCGCAGGATGAGTTTTTATGCCCAATGCCAATTACGGAGCTCTGCTCCCCTCTCCTCTGCTCTCCGGTTGTTTGCAGATGCCTGCGCTTCATGTCCGAGTACAACAGCTGTCTGTTCCAGGGCTACGGCGTACTGGCCGATCCGCCGTCAAAGCTCCGGACGGTGGCCAAGACGGACAGCTTCGTGATTTTGGACTGGAACAAGCCAAAGCGCCTGGCCGACACCGTCAGCACATATCACGTCAAGTTCCGACGGCTGGGAGTGGGTGATGACTATCTGACCGTGGAGAAGGTACTACTATTACACTGAGAAAATTTAGGGGAGAAACATTCTAGCATCAATGAGTTCATATAAAATATTTAGAGATTTATAAAGGCTTTAAAAATAATTAGAAAATATAACTTCAGGTTTGTTTTTTTAATAATTTAAGACAATTGTCTTTAAGAAATATTATTTTTTCTTCAAAAGAATGGTATACTTTCTCATTTTTATATAAGTACCCATTTTTATTTGATTTATAAAGCTAACCATTCGAATCTTGGATTACTTAGGCATAATACAATCTACTAAGACGCTTTATTTTGTATCGTTTTATTGCTTACACAATTTAAAACATTTCAAATATTTTATAGTTTTTAATTTCAAATTATTTTTTTACAAAATGCTAAATGCTAGGTTGTGTGTTTTCTCCCAGTGCAGTAATCTGCTGCCCCCCTGTCCCCTCCAAAAAACTGTTTGGCTAATTCATTAAGCTTTGCAGCGCCAGCCGCCGCTGATTCTCGAGGGTCTGGAGTCGGACATCTACTACGAGTTCTACGTGGTCTCGATAAACGCGTACGGCAAGAGCGAGGCCTCCCCGCGCCTGATCACCAGAACTTTGGCTGCGGAGCCGGTCCAGCAGACAGCCGCCAGATACAACATGACGACCTGCTGCCAGGCCTCAGGACTATTGCCCCAGTGTGCCCCCCTGTGCTCCTACAACATTCGACTGTCCGATATCGAGCGACTGGGTCCGGCATGTCGAGCCCAAATGCGTAAGTAACATCTGGATTTTCGGGGGTTTTTTTTGGGTTCCCCCAACCACACGATAGCTCCCTTGGAAAACACTAATTAGCGGCAGGATAGAGAAGCCATTGTGTCCTGTGGACTTTTGTTAATTTAATGAGCTCATTTTGCATTTTTCGTTTAGTCTGCCGGCGATGCAATTTCGAATATTAAGTGACGGGCTCTGCCCATTTGGGCATAATGAATTTTTGTACTTATGCAAATCAATTTTTAGTTAATTAGACGCACACAATCCCCTGAAAATGGCCGAGAGGAATTTTTGATGTTGCTAAATGCATGGGAATTTGGCAAAATTGTTATACCATCAAAGTCTGTTGGCAGCAGATTGTTAGTGTTTGCCCGGGTTTATGTAATTTTAGAGGAGTTACTCTGTGTAGCATTGTTTGGCTTTGCTTCAGTCAGAGTAAACAAAGCTTTTCACAACTGATACTGGTGCTTTGTTTATTTTCCATGAAATTTAATAGTTAATGCTCATAGCTTCATTTTCGGGGGTACTCGAGTGTCTATGAGTAGGTTGATATTTTATCAGATATTTGCTGTACTTTGTAGAATGGAAAAATATTAATGAAAATATTCAAAAGCTGAAAGCCTTCAATTTAGACGTGATTATATAAGACTTTTAGAATCCTACTATCAAACATGTTAATACAAAATTGTTGACAAACTGAATTAAATCAATAAAATATTGTAAATAAAATAAAATGGAAATATAATATTACTTTAAATGCAAAGTTTAGTTCGAGAAATTCAATTCATACATCAATACATTTTTACATAGCAACATACTTTTTCAATCAAAGTTCTTTAAATAGAAAAATATTATTGATTTTGGCGCAATCAGAGGCCGACCTAAATTTGTGATTTCCTGGAATATTTATTTTATGTTCCTTTTATGTTCGCCCGAAGAAAACACTCAATGCCAAAAATGTTCCAGTCATGCTCAATCAAAAAATTGAATCTGCCTCAATGCCACCGATGACTGGGCATAATGTTGCCCCAATTTACCCGTCACCTAGTCAATGATAGGAAATCTTTCGGTTAATTTCCTGTAAATTGCTGCCAAAGTGCCGACTCACGACAGAGATCCTTAAAATTATCATCTCAAATGGAGTTGAGTGGCGGCCAAAGGGGGCAAAATAGATGGGTTCATGTCACAAAATTGTTCCATAACAGAGCACAATGAGCCGTAACTCGGGGTTGGGGGTGGTTTATGCAAATTTCGCCACAATATTAACCCATCTGGTGCTCTAATCCTTAGCCATACTGGCCCGTTGTGCAGCAGGAGGACGAGATCACAGTCCGTGCTGCAGTCGCCGTGGAGTCATTAACGCCTGCATGCCCCTCTGTCGGGGCGTCATGCCGCTCGCACTGACCACCAAATCGGCATCATCATCGGCGGCTGCAGCAGCGGCAACATCATCATCAGCAGCAGCAGCAACATCTGCAGCTGCCACCAGCAACAGCAACAGCAACAGCAATGCGGCAGCAGCAACATCATCATCATCATCATCCTCATCAGGAACGTCAAGCAATGTGCCCGATTGTTTATCATATGCCGGCAACATTCTGCAGTGTTTCGAGGAAGGTGAGTAGTTACCATGGCAGTTGTCCCTGTCTTCCGTCCACATCCTGGTCTTTGTGTGTTCGAGTCCCCAGTGTTGAGATTGGTTGGCGAGCTGTGACTGCCAGTGAATGAAATCAGCTCATTTGAATTTATCTCGTGCCATTCACTCTTGATTAGGCACGTTGCATTGGTTTCACCAGTGATCCAAAGTTCGATAGAGGTTTTTCTTTCTCATCCATCAAACTAGTTTGTATGTCAACTTTTTCGAAAACATCCTCAATATATCAATCACTAAAAAATGATTTATACAAGTAATGGGGGTTTGGTAATATTCCAAATAGCCTAGAAATATTTTTTAGAGATTGTATATAAAATGGCATAGCAGTCAAAGGAGTTCACATAATTTTTTGTAAAATTGAGAATGGAAAAAGAAAGTATTATCAAATAAATCACTTAAACTTAAAAAATTTTTTGTTTAAATATGTATTGTTAAAAAATTGATTTAATCAACATATCTTATATATGAGGGTACATGAGGGTTAACATTTAAAAGAATCTATTTTCTTCAAATTGATTTTCCATTTTTAATTTATTTTATAAATTTAAAGATGTCATAATTTTCATAAACGTGTTTTGTATTTAAAATTCAAATATGGCATGAGTCTTTTTTAAGTTATAAATTGTTCCTTATTTTTACTAAATAATTTTATTTTTATAGAGATAGAGATAAATAAGTTTACAAAACTAAATTAACTTTTGTACACAATATATCACTTGATGTAGCGTACTATATAGGTGGTTAAATGTATTAGAAATACATATTCTTTGAAGTTCTAAAATTATTTTAGTAGCAGGTGACAGGACAAGCATATTTATAGTTTACGATAGGTGACAATTATTTAGTTTCATAATTAAACGAGAGCCCTCAGTCACTGGAAGTCGCAGAGCTGTGCATCCGGCAACCAGACAAAGTGCACCACTGGTCACACCCTGTGGTGCATCCATCTGTGGCTCTTTGTCGATGGGCTGCCGCTGGCCTCGATGGGCTTGTGTTTGCAGCTAATTCTGTTTGTTTAATGGCGTGTCTGTGCACGTCGAGTATACGCACTGTTGCACGCCATTGTGCGCTAAATTATTTGGTCAATGCTTTGGGGCAACCAACCACAGGCCGGCAGACAAAACCAATATTGGCCAATTAAAGTTGCATTATAAAACAAAACAATGCCGTTTGCTCATTCCCGTTTCCCGTTGGCATCAAACAGGCACACAGAATATACCAGGACCGCCGGAAGATGTGCATGCGACATTCGTGAACCAGAGCAGCGTCAGTCTGGCCTGGACGCAACCCGAAGTGGATAATGCCAATAGTAATGGCAATGGCAATAGTAGTGGCAACGCATCGCCAGGTGACTTGATAACCGGCGATGAACTGGCATCTGGTGCCGTGGATCCTGCTGCTGCTGCTGGAAAGGATGTGGCAAATGTCGGCGATGCCACAAGTGGGACAACTGGAACGGAGGACATTGAATTCATCGTGCAATATGGCAAAGTCAATAACATGACCATGTACGAGACAGTTGCCAAATTGGAAAATGTGAGTATATATCGGTTTTGGACAATAGACCCTCTCTCTATCTGCACAAACTTTTCCAGTGCAGAACTATTCAATCCCTCCCCCTCCCCTTTTTCTGCACCTGTGAGTTGGCTCGGAAAAGTTTTTCTTTTTTCCGGGCAGGCTGAGAGATTCACAGACTGAAAGCCAGATTCACACACACAATGGGACACTTCATTTGCATTGGGGCCTGCGGGCGGTCGCCTTATTACGATTTGCCTTTTGGGCCAAAATGCTGACATTATATATATTCGAGTGCCAATGGAATTGAAAAGAGCTTACAAATTGCCTTGTCTGAGCACCGGAGGCCGGGTGGGGAGTCAGGACAATAACCGTTTCAACAACTTTCCGACCGGGGAGAACTTAAATTGCCAGCAGAGTTAATGAAGAAGTTCGGGGACAGGAAATTGCTTCCATAACAAGCAGTCATATTAGCAGATATTGTGGTCGTTTCAGCATACATGGCGTATGCGCAACGTGAGAGGCTGCACTAATTGTTCAATGAAGACATTAAGTTGAAATTGTCTATCTTGATTTGGGAATCATAATAGACATATGGATCGCTTGAATTGTGCAGAGCTTGAGCTTTATTTGCCATTTCTTATGAATTAAATGAATGAGTTTGGTAATACATTTCCAAATTCAAATTGATAAGATTCCGTGAGATGTTTAAAAAAGTAAAAGTCTACCATTTATCACAAAAATCAAATCTTAAAATATCAAAAAGTTAAATATGTTTTATCACAATTAATAATCGGTGAGTTGACTAATAAAAATAGAAACAATTACATAACTTAATGTTCTTTTGCTTGACCTGTGCAAAGAAAAATTCATTTATACATTCATTTAATTTTCGAAAAAAATGTATCTATTATGTTGATAAAAGTCTGTTAAAAAAGAGAAATCCCTCCCCAAGGTAATTGTAAATTGAGCATTTTTTCCTGCATTAATTTCAGCCCATGGCTCACCAAAAATGTCCAAGTGATTTTACAGTTAAGCCAATTATTCAATTATTTATTTAAATCATTGGCCATCGCACTGTGGGCCAGAAAGTTCATTTTTTGGCCAAAAATCTGTAATTTCTTTCCTGGGATAGTTAGAAGGATGCAGTTTTTTGCATTTATCTCTTAAAAGATTGAACTTTTCAACGAACTAAAAGTAAAATTTATTGGAATTTTATATGGTATAGATAATCCAAACCAAAATCGGAAAATTTTACATACTTTTCGGTTTTTTATTTTTAAAAAAATAACTAGAAGACGCACTCAATCCATTTTCATACACGATTAAGTATGAGAGAAAACAAATTAAAAAAAATTAACACCACTATAAAATATGATGTCGTTTGAGATTTATGAACCGTTAAAAATTGCTACTTTCGGAGGCTCCCACTTGAACGTTTATTTAATAATCGACCTAACAAAATTTTCTATTTTTTTCTTCTTGCTATCTGTTTAGATTCTTATAATCAAATTATTAGAAAAAAATTGTTTGAAAAATATTGTTTTTTAATTCGTTTAATGTTAATTTGACATTTTCTGAAGTCATCACAAAAGTATGCTATTTATTTATTTATTTATTAATTTGAGATCATAGTAAAGTTTAAAAAACTAATACTAACATAGGGGGTAGTGCTAGCTACGAGGCCTTCGACTACGTATTTATGTAAGCTACATTTATATTTTTATAATATATTTTAGTTCTTCTCCGAAGAAAGTACAAGAAATGCAGCATACCTTTGGGCATACATAAGCTCATCAAAATGGTTCGACTTCAAATTAAGCCATCAAATAAAACTAAAATTACTGAAAACTAAGGCAAAACCGCATCGAGTCGGCGATGAGCGATTTTAGTAAATTAATTAAAGAATTTATTTTTGATGTAATGACTTCATTCGGGGATGGCACCCAAAAGCACTCGAAAAGCAAAGTACTCATTTGCTAAAAAAAGCAGTAAAAATCAACGAAAAAGTTTCTTTTAGGAAACAAGTAAGTCAGAAGAGCTATTTATAATTTTTTACTTGTTGAAAATAATGACTTCTAAAAGTTCTGTGAAGAAGTCGAACAGCTACATCAGCATCTTTGACTTCTAGATTTTTTTTCATTTCCATCAATATTTGATGAATTTTTAACTTTAAAAATACGGTAAAAAAAAACTACTTGCCCGAATTCTTTGAAACTTTGGCATAAATTAGTTTAATGTATAATAAAAAGGACTCCATACTCGGTCTTGTCATTTTCTTAAAAAAAAAAAACGTATTTTTGGCCAAAAATCGGATCGGCTGGCCCAGTGTGCATCGGCTAAATCTGACTAAATGCATATATCGATGGCCATTGTTTATCCAACGCATTGAAATCAATTGAATTTGGTCCCAAAACTCCCAACGAGTTTCAAGTGCAATCCTCTCTAACCAAAATATTCAACTTAAATATATATATATGTATATTTTTAAATATATATATACTGAATGGCAGATAGTTTTGGTTGGCCAACGCTAATCCAATTCAGTGTAATAATCTTTGAACTCAGTCCAAAACATCGATTGAGGGGGGTTTTCTGGCCAGGTTTAGATGTATGTAGAGCTATGACCAAAGTTTTTGACGCCTTTTCAGCTGGGCGGGTTGGGTTGGGGGACTTATGGCCGCCATATGCATTGGCAACGTGCAAAACGTGACTATAAACTGGTAAAAATTGCAGCCGATCCGCAAAAAAAAAACAAAATAGGTGAAGAAAAAAAACGAAAAAAAGAGTAACCAAAACCAAACAACGGGCCAAAAGTTGGCTCTGGCTTTGCCATTGGCATTGTTGTAATTGTTGGTGTTGCAGTTTTGTTGTTTTGTATTTTTGTTGCAGCCTTTGCAGCCTTGTTGCACTTGTTGTTGTAGTTATTGGCCGTTGTTGTCACACATCAACGCGCTTTGCTGGCAGCTGGGCCTCGCTGATGTTGCTGCTGTTGCTGTTGCTGTTGCTGGTGTTGCTGCTGCTGCTGCAGCATCAGCCATGGCCATCAACAGAGTTATTGGCCTCGAAAAACTTGCAAATGCTAAAAAATACAGCAATACGGCAACAACAAAAGCCTGGCAAGAGTTTGTCGCGTGTTGATGCGCACAGAAATGTATTTAAAGTGGGGTCGGTGTTGCCGATGTTGCTGTTGGCATTGCTGTTGCTGCTACTGCTGCTGTTGTTTCTGTTGCTGCTGGGGCCATTGCAACCTGTCGTCGACGACCTGCCAATGATGCTCCAGCAGCAACAACTCGATGGGAGGTGAACCCGTGATTTTAGTTATTTAAAAATCAAGGGAAACATTTAGCAGCATCTAATGCACATAGGCCTAAAGTCCTATAAAAACTTTACAAGTTCTTAAAGACCCATAAAAATATTAATGGTTGCTGTAAAACATTTTATTTTAGCAATTCAACATTTTCTTTTATTGTTATAGGTAGCTAATTACTGAAAAATTATTGACTTATTCACCATCTGAAAATTATTCACTTTATATTCACTTAATATATTTTTGTAGGATTTCTTTTAAGATATTTTTAGCGTATAACTACAAACCTGCTTGTTTATATTTCTTTTCAAAATTCATTGCTGCTCAATCGATTTAATATGAATGATTGATCATGAGGTGGTGGGAATCCCAGCTTCTATTGACAGCTGAGAAAAAACCCCCGAAACCATCGTGACAGAAGCTTTCGTCACGTGAGCAACTCTGCACCAGAAAACCAATCGATATGGAAGATACTGTGCGGTGTCAGCTTTGGTTCGAATTTTTTCTTACACTCCGAGCTGTTTTTTGTTGATTGTGTTGTGGAAAATTCATTCGCCCTGTTGGTTGCTTATTTTTTGCCTTATTTTTCCTTATATTTTTTGTGTGCATTTCTGTTTTATTTTTACTTGCTTTGGTCAGCAGGGCTCGCAGCTGTTGCGGTGATGCTGTTGCTTTTGCTGTTGGCTTAACTTGGGGGCTGGCTTCGGCTTGGCTTAAATGCTTTTCAGCTTGGCCGTTTTTGCGGTGCGACCATCGCACCATCGCTGGGTGTCAAATGGTTTAAACGCGCCTCGCGACCCCATCCGAATGGGTTATTGTATCTATAAGTTCGTGGCTATCGGCACAGTTCCCTCCCAGCACTTCGCCTGCAATGCGTTGACTCAGTGTGACACTTTTATGGACAAACTTAATTGCTTTTGGACGTGTCAGAAATATATACATGTAGAGGAGAGGATTGGGGATTGGAGTGGGTATAACATCATTGGGCCAACAAACCGCTGGGCCAAGACTAATGGCTTGGCGAAAAGTTGTGCTTAAACTGGCAATCGCAATGCCGCCCAATATTTAAAGGTAATTTCGCCGGCAGCCCGCTGTGTTTTTGCAACCCTTCCTGATTGAATCAGTGCCAATAATTTGGCAATTTCTATTCGTCGCCAATGCACGGCCGGCATTGTGTCACCAGCAGCATCAGCAACAAACAGCCCCACAAAAACATTATTCGAATCTACAGGATATTACATACCATCAGGGAGAAGGGCGACGGGCTAGGGAAAAGCGGAAATAAAAGGTTTTCCTTTCCACAGTCGCTGATTTCAAATGATTCTCCTCTGTTGACTCTGTTGGCCAAAAACGAACGTAACTTTTGTGATGATTTTTAGTGCCGCCGCTCTGCGTTAGTTTAAGTTGGACTTTTATTCCTATTTGTGTTTGTGTTGGCCAAACACACGACCATAAAAAACTTTTTAATATAGCCGGCAACACTGAAAAGTACTGAAAAAAAGGGAAGAAATAGGGAAGGGACTGACCACGATGCCAGAAATTAGACACATTAAATATTCTGATACAGCTGTGAAGGGGCCAAAGGGGTTTCGGCCACGGCGATTATGTGCTTTGTCACTGCAGTCGACTTCGGGCCAAGACAACTGGTAAATGAGCGACCGGGGACCTAGTTTTATGGCCGGAATGTGACTCCCGTTAGGGGGAAGGACTTCAGATACCCCAGATATGCACACGAAACAAAAAATGTTCCCTAACTGAGGTTAAGCTTAAATTGAATGTTAAAAAATACAAGTAAAAGTATTTTTCTTTTCCCAAATAGATGGGAATTTTTAATTATATTATTAAAATAAAATTGAAGGTTGTTTGCCAATAGCAATTTAGAAGTTAATACAGTGACAAAGTAATTTTACATGGTTCTTAGAATTGAGGCATAAATTATTAAGTTTAACATTACTTGGTGCTGATTTCTCAATACCCTATTAAGTTTATAGTTCGGTATCTTTCAGAGAAAGTTAGCATAAAATTAGATTGTTCAGAAAGACAAATTCTTTTTCTTACTGTGCTGTTAATTTTACGAACGATAAATCTTTCGGGCTGATAAACCTGAAAAATAAGAGAACGCAACCCCTTTTTTGCTTGTTTCGTTTTATCGACCTCTAGTTATCAGTTTCATCTGAAACTGAAATATTCCGAAACAGGAATTCAACTCACTATCAATTGGTTCTTAACATGTTTTAAAAAAAAATGGTTTAATGGTAAAGGATTTTTTTCACAACTCGAATTTCTCTAAGTGCAATAGCTAAGTAGCTAAGGACATCGCGCTATGCATTTTGAGCAGCAATAGCTATTCGCCCAAGTAGTTGCTGGGGACTCACCTCGATTTCTGGGAGGTAACCCCATTAATTATTCAGTTAGGACCAGCTCGTCATGCCAATTGTGGCACATTTAAGTTGCGGTTAATGTAATTACGGAGGGGGACCGAAAAAGCAAAGCAAAAAAAAGCGACTCACAGAGGACACACGCCCAACTAAAAGTCCTTTGGCTGCTTTTAGAGTTGCCCTTTTTTTCTGCATGGGGCTGTCGAGAGCATAATAAATCGTTTTTCCCTGCTCTGCCTTGACAATCTTTTTCGGCTTTGAATTTAATGCGTTTTAGATAAGTTTCTAATGGAAGGAAATTAGTATTGAGCCGGGCAATTTATTCTCTCGGGCTGTGGTCACTAAATTCTAGTTAGTTTATCCGAAAGTACCTGTGTCAAATGGAAGACCCTATCTCTGACTTTAACCCCTGTTTCGGACGGGTTCTATGGGTTAAAATGGGTCCAACGCTCGGCATCTCATACTTGACACAAGTTGTCACAAGCAGGGCGAAGCGAACCCCCCGCAAATTGAGATTTACGACTTGACCCGGGCATGGCCAAAAACAAAAAACACAAAAATAAAACACATCTAACCATAAGCGAGATGAACCTTCATACATATTTAGAGATGTTGGCCAAACTGGCTCCACGAACAGATGTCCAACATCGCTCTGACATTGACTTACATACTCAAAATGACTCGTTACGCCGGATAAGCTCGGGGAGGGCGGCGCTCAGAGGGGGGCGTGGCACTCAAATCAAATAATTTTAGCGCATTGCCAGCACTAAGTAGCTAAAATAACAAACGCCGGTCCCCCGATGATGATGATGATGATGATGGTGATGATGATGCCGCTGCCATGCTGCTGATAAAAACAAGTTAATGCTGCCCCCCAGAACTGACTTTGCTTTAAAAACAAACAACGCTCGGCCATAAAACGAAATAAATTACTTAACGCGCCGCATTTTTTCGCACTGGCCACGCAGCCAAAAATGCAATTAAAGGCCAAAAACCGCACCGCGACTGCGACATCTGCAAGAGATTAAAAAACGAGAGAGACCGAAACAACACAGCAGCAGCAGCAACATCATCGTAGTAGCAACATCAGCACAGCAGCAACATCAGGCAGTCAAGCGATTCGGTGTGTAAATGATTGAGATGATTCCGAGATTGTAGGGTGTACACAAGCCAGGCTGTAAAGATTATACTAAGAAGTTGTAAAATTTACAATGGTGTTCCAAAAACAACAAAATTTCTAAAAGCATTTAAAAAGATATATAGCTTATTGACAATTTCCAGTAAAATACTTTAATGAAGGTCAAAAGCTAAAGTAATGGACTAAAACATTTTCAATTTATTTAATTTTCTGTCATTTCATTTTTAATTTTACTTCACCAATTAGAAATTAAAGATATGTTTAGAAATCCAAAGGCTATAGCTATTCTTGGCTTGAAAATGACTTTAATACATATAAAAATACAAAAAAGTACTGAAAATCTTTTAAGATTAGGATTCTTGCTGAAAGACTGTTGAGATTATGAAATTACATTACAAAATAATCTTTAAAATATTTGCTTTTGAAATATGCTTTAAACTTGTGTAAGTTATAGTTTATTCAATGCTAAGTAAAATGTATTATAATTTAAAACAAATTTTTTAACTATACTTCATTGTTGGTTTTCTCTGTGCAGATACTTTAAGGTCCCATCCCATATGCCATAAAATTCCCGCAGGGCATCTATCGGCCACGAAAGCTGTAACACCAACAGATTACGCTAACGATTTTTAATGTGGATTTGCAGCAAGTGGGTTTTAGAGTGGGGTCACATGGGGTGTTCTGGGGTGTTGGGGTCTGTCTGTCTGCTGTCCCCGGGAAAACTCCATGCATAGACCAACGTCCGAGATATAGCTGTCAATTCCGAGGATGGCTTTTGAAACAAAATAACGCCAGTGCGGACAGTGGGGACATGAAACTGGGACCCGAATCGCAGATAGCGATAGGATTAGGGACCAGCAGGAAGGCCCGATGAGTCGGATGACTGCGACAATGGCACACTGCGAATGACTCTGATGACGATGCAGCTGGTTGGACGATGGAGAAAACAGGGTGTGGTGTCATTTGACGGGCTAAATACCACAAATTGCGCTGCGTGGCGGCAATTACAAAAAGTACTAATCATGGCGACATGTCTTTCAGCGAAATCAAGCCAAACCACAGCCACGAGCAGACGACAGCAGAACAGACCGAACCATTTTTTTATATAGTCGTTTAATGGGAACTCGAGAAGAGCTCAATGAAGGGTGTAACAATTCGTGGTTAATTGAGATTAAAGTGTTTAAGGAATTTATTAGCGGTAGCAATTTTTAAATATAATTTGATTTGTATTTTCTGCCGAATCTTCAGGCTTTTGTTTATTTACTCATGATAAATACTCATTTGCTCATGATAAAAAATCAACCAAAAATTTAGAGCTAATCTATTAAATATTACTAAACAAAAACGAAAATGGATTTGATAATTATCTTATTATTATAATTTTGGGTACTTCCAAAGTCGACCCTTTTCTGTTCCATGACTTCTGATTTCATTCTATTCATAGCAATTTTCCCACATTTTTTTCTCGTTCTCGTTAACGTCTCGCCTGCTATTCGCATGCAATTATACACTTAGGAATTGACCACCAATGAGACGAGTATCGATTTGACCAATTTGGATGCGAATGCCTTGTACCGCATTACGGTTGTGACGCGCGGCAAATTTGGCACATCGCTGCCGGCATCCATGCTCTTGCTGAATACAACCGACCAACAACGGGCCAGCGAAGGTGAGTTGGCCAACTCGACTCCAAAATGAGTTGATTTAATTGTGGTCCGGACTGTTTTGCTATGAGTGTGTGTGTTTTTCCTATGTGCATTGCAGCGCGGGGTGAGGGCGTGGCCTGGGGCGCCCCCTCGCCACCCCATTCGCTAACGGTGGTGGCCCACAGCGCCACCTGGATGCAGCTCACCTGGCAGCCGCCCGAGTACGCCCATCCGCATGAGAGGATTACCTACAGGTAAGCAGAGAAATCAGGCCCCAAGCCAGGAATTTAACATTGCTTTTAAAATAAAATTAAGTGAATAAAATGAATAGATTAAAGTTAGTAAAGTAATAACTAAATATTTAATAACAGCAGATTGGTAAAAGATATCTTTCTTTTTATCTTCACTTTAAGAACGGAAGTTTTTTTCTTAAGATGTATCTCTTGTAGTTTAAAATATTTTTAAACATTTTAGAATGTTTTGAAAATTGACTTCTACCTTTATACAAAGCAATGATTTATTTTACTCTTTGTGTAGAAATCCTTTTAAGGGGGTATTCTAGTCTAGAGGCTCTAGTTTCGAGCCTTTTTTAACAATTAATTAAAACTAAACAATTGATATTTTTATTGTCGGGTTTTTTATCATTTGTTTATTTAACTTAGAAGAGTACATAAAATAAAATTTAAAAAAAAATATTTTTTTTTTCATCGAGTTATGCGTCCTTGAAGTAGAGGGGGAAAAAAAAGGCCATGTCCTCGTCGCCATGATTTCTACCCTTGTGGTCATTTGAAAAATAAAAAAAAAAAGATTCTTAGTCAGTACGAATGTCGCTATGTCATGAACCAGCCAAACTAAAAAAAAATTTTTTTTTCATAAAATGGCGGCCACTCAAAAAAAAGGTAGATTTTTTTACTAATTTTGTAATTTTATCGAATTTTTTAAAAATATTACAAATTTTAAATTCCAATTTTTTGTTGGTTCATGCGATAGAGAGATATTGAAAGAATATTCATGCCAAATTTTAAGTAAATCGGCTGATTAGAACTTGAAATATTATGGCTACCGTATCAGAAAAAGTAGTTTGGAGAAAAACGCGTTTAAAGTTTTACGTTAAATTTCAGGCAGTGTAACTGATAGAATAGCACGTATAACTTACATTCTCTTAATCAGCCATAATTTTAAAAATAATTTGAATTTTGAATAATCCGTTTAGGGAGATATTTTTAAAAATCTAAACTATCGAATTATGAAAAAAAAAAATTTTCGATTTTTTCAAATTTCTAGACTAGAATACCCCCTTAAAATTATATTTATATTATATTTAATTTAAACTTAAATAGTTTAAATCATATTTTTTAAAAATTTCATAGAAAAAAATAGCTTTATTACATTTTTATTATTTTTAAAAAGTTCATCAAATTTTAACTTAAATTTTGTAAGTACTGATGACAAGGCTAGCTTTAAAGACATCACTTTAAAAACCAATTTGTAGAGTTATGTTTTGGTGTGTATCCTAACCATCACCTCTCCCCCGCAGAGTCTACCACAAGGCCATGAGGGCCGAGCAATTCATAAAGATTGAAACGAAGTTGGCCTGGCTGCGGATGAACAACCTGAAGCCGAGCTCGCAGCATGTGCTCTACGTGGAGGCTGTGGGCGAGCGGGGCGACTCGTTGCCCTCCGAGACACTGGTGGCCTGGACGGATCCCGCCCTGCCAGCCTTTGTGGACGTAAGTGGTCCCCTTTTCAGACGCAGCTACATATTTATTTTCGGGTGAAACTGAGGTGTACTCTACTTGCAGCCCCCCACTGTGCATCCGGCGGACAACATCCCGGAGGGCGGTTCCATGACCATCCTCTGTCTGGCCTTGGGCAACCCGGCTCCGACCATCTCGCTCTACGTGGGAGGACATCTGGTGCGGCAGGACACCTCGCGGCACATGGTCACGGTCATTCACAACGTGTCGGCCGACATGGAGCACGTCTCTTGCTATGCGGACAACGGCTACGGAGTGCCCATGCAGGCCACCAGGAGGGTTAACATATGCTGTAAGTAATGCAATTTGGGTTGATTCGCTTAGCTGCCTTATAGTGTCAAGGGTTCTTATTTAAAAGATGCGGAAAACTAAAGAAGATATACAAAGTTCTGAAAATGTATAAATTTAAACAATTTAATTTTGCTTAAAAAATGTTATAATTGTTTCAAGATATACATAAATGTAGTAAAAAGTTGATTAAAATATTTAAGTAGAATTTTAAAAATCATTAACTGTTTTTGTTCACTTTGATTTAATTGTAATTAATGTCAATGTCTTAAAATGAAATTTTTAAAAAGGTTCTAAAGTACATTATACATAGGATACTTTCATTTATACATATGCAGCTAGGTTAATTTCTCAATTTATTTTTATACTATTTCTTATTAAATCTATAAATATATTCTGTAGACCCCCCGAAAATCCAAGCAGCTGGCATTACCGTAGCCAATATTGGCGATGAGATTGAACTCCGCTGTACGGTGGACTCGAAGCCCGCGCCCAAGACAATTTTCTGGAGAGAAAAGGATGGTAGGGTGCCGGTCATAAATGGCGGCAACTACTTTATTTCCGTCAAATCCAATGAATCCCGGCCCACGATATATACGATGTCGTTAAGGATCAGCAAGCTGCAGGCCAACGATGTCGGTGATTACTTCTGCCATGCGGATAATCCCTTTGGGGCCACCACCACGCCGGTATCGGTGCGTATACGCAATACGCCGGCGCTCAATCACAACGTTTCCCAGTGCTGTGCCGAACAAAATGTGACGATGGCCTGTCGCAGTGCCTGCAGCTATTATGTGGACTTCGATGCCATTGCGGATCGACCCGAGTGCATTGTGGACTTTGACAAGCTGATGAGATGTGCCGCCGATGGCTCAGATCATCGATCCTGCTGTGCGGATGAGCATGTGCCCCGAAAATGTCTGAATTGGTGTCGAGGCGAGTCTGTCCGCTCCAAGGAGATCTGCAGTTTGCAGTATGCCCGCACCATTGTGGGTTGCTTTGAAAAGAATCGCGATCGACTGCCCGGTCCACCGGAGAACATTGTGGTCAGCGTGGTTTCCGACAGCGAAGTCAGCATAAGGTGAGTCTTTGATTTTGAAATCACCATACTTAAAAAATTGCAATTATCAAAAATTCCTACAAAAGATAATATTATCTCATGGGCAACAGAATTGTTTCAATCGATTTAGAGTAGTTTTGGATAAATTAAACCGAAAAAGTTCAGTGTCATTGTGTCACAGTATCATTTTTTAAAAAATAGTATCATTACTTACACTTTTTTAAGAGTAGTTTCTGTCTTTCTCTGTGAAGTGAACCATTTTTTTTTAAATTAATTAAAATTTAATTTGATTACTAAAAGGCTTTCTTGATTATAAATATTTTTTTTTATTAAAACAAAAGGGTCTTTAACTGAATAACCTCATCTTCAGAGACGCAAACTAAATAAAGTCTATTTCTGTCCAATGTCCTACCTAAACAAAGTTTAACCGAGCAGAAGCCGTTTGGACTTAAGCCCCCAAACTATGTGGGACACGTTCCAACCCCTCCACTAAGCCCTTAAACACTTTTGTCCGATGCGGAAGTAGACTGATCCATTTAGCGCTCCAAACCCAATACATTCATTATCCTTCTCTGCGCCACACATCCTCTCATGTGGTCGTGTGTGTGTGTGTGTGGAGGACTGGGCCACTAATAGACCGCAAATCCATTAAAGCAGAGATTTTTTATCTCACTTTAATACACTCGGTCAACGTCAAAGGTTGATGAGGGCTGTGAACCTCTGAAAATGCTGCCGCATTAAATTTATTAAAATTCCAAACAAGTTGTGAGCCTGCAACAATATTGCGAAGGACTCATAATGCGGCGCCGTCGTCGTCGTCGTCGTCGTAGTCTCTCTCTCTATGAAAACTAAACTATTTCATTACAGATGGGATGCGCCGACAAAGAATCCAAATGCCGTTGACGGCTATAGAATATTTTACCATGAGGCCGCCGTTCTGCCGCCAACATCGAGTTCGGGCTCCGGTTCGAGTGCCCCATCCTCGGAACAGGGTTCGGCGATGGAGAATACCGGCATGGATACCCTGGCAGCCATGAATAATGCAACAAGTATGGGCGGCGGCAGCAACAATGCGATGGCCGCCCTCGAGATACGACGCATCGACGTAAAGGACACAACAATAAGCATTAATGGCCTCAAGAAGGATGTGCTCTACGAGCTGGTGGTGAAGGCTGGCAATAGCTACGGTAAGTTTACTTGGGGAAGCCGAAGGAGCCCAAGTCCTGGCCGGATTTTAATTTGCCGGCTTGTCTTGCAGGTGCCAGCGTGCTCACAGATCCGATTAGGTTCACGCTCGGCGAGCACCATGTGACCTCGGCCACCAGCAGCTACTCGAGTGCCGTGGGCACCATCAGCGGCATTGTGGCCAGCATTTTGGCCATTCTCCTGGCGGCGGCGGCCATTGTGTTCTATCGCCGGCAGCGCTCCAGCTACGGAAAGTCGGCCAACGGCAATGTGGCGTTCGAGAACCCCACCTACACCAGGGGCCTCGAACAGGTGCAGGTGTGTACAACGATCGATGGCCATTTTTTGGCCACCATCATCATGTTTCTTTTTTGGGCAAGGGTATCTGCATAGCCTGGGGGTATATAAGATATGAAATATTAGTAGCGATAGTATAAAAACAAGGCGAAGGAATAGGCCAATACCAAAATTAAAGGTTTTATAAACTATATCTCCCACTAATATCTTCATGACTTCGATCTACTTAATGAATATTATTTTTCGTTCATAAATTAGAATCGACTAATATCTTCATGACTTTGATCTACTTAATAAATATTCTTTATCGTTCATGAAAATTAGATACTTTTCTCTGTATTACTTAATAGTTATTATAAAGATACTAAAATCAGTAAATGATATAAGGGTTTGAAGAGATTATTAGACATTCAAAAACTTTTTGCCAACATTATTTTAGATCATATTATTATTATTATTATCAAGTATGATTGTTTTCAAACGAAATATAATATAGTTTCCAAAAGCCTTTTGTTTTACGAATACAACCCATCCAAATCCCAAAAGAATGCCAAGTTTTCAATGTTTTTATACTGATGTCAGTAATGGGTATCACAAGATCGACTATATAGATTTAATCACCACACCTGTATTGCCAACTCCTTGCCGGAAAAAGTTTATTTAGTGATATGATAGTTGTATGCTTTTGTGTATTTTCCGTAGGCGTGTATTTACCTGTGTTTTTGTGTATGTTATAACTGTCAATGTCTTTTTCTACCACCCCCTCTAAACGACACATCGACACCCGGACATGGACATTTATGAACGGCCATAGCTACCCACTGTCACGTCGGCCATCACGACGCAAAATGGCAGCCACCATGGGATGAGCAGCAGCAACAACAATGGGGGCAGCAACGGCAACAGTCACAGTCATGGTCGTAATGGCATTGCCGCCACAATGACGACATCCACAACGACAACGGCGCCGACAGCAGCGGCCACCTCGGCAGGTGTCACACTCACGGGGAACAGGCAGCAGCAACAGCAGCAGCAGCAGCAACATCAGCAGCACCACCAGCAGCAACATCAGCAGCAGCAGCAGCAACACAAGAGTGCGGCAGATGCGGCGCATCACTTTCATAACCCGCTCAGCAATACGCAGTGCAATGAAGTAAATCCCACAATTTATGAAGAGCTCAAACTTGGCCAAGAAGGTGCTGGATTTAAGAAACTTGTGCCATAAACGTAGCACAATAATAATAACAACCACAGAGACAGACAACCACAACAACAACAACATCAACAGAGGAACACATGACAACAAAAACATGAACGAAAACAAACCAAGTATAGCTAGCGAACTTATATACATATATATATATAAACTATATATATAGAAATATATACGCTAAATGTAGACATAGGCCGTGTAAACAGCGCGAAGCGCAACCTCAAACAACACACACACACACTCACACAAACGAAAACAAAAACACAGACACTGACAAATACAAGCACACACACACACGCACACGTAGACGGTGTGTACTGTGACATCTTTACAGAATGCATTGCGAGAAAAAACGTTGGGTAACATAAATTTTTGCTTGCAAAAATCTTTTGGGTAGCGTGTAATAAGTAATAAATTTTTAGTATGTAACTGTGATTCAACCAGAACAAAAAAAAAAAACAAAAACGATGTAAAATAATTAACTAATTGGTAATGAAAGTAAGCAAAACTGAAAACTGATTGAGAAAAAAATACCAATGATTAGTAAAAATCTATATATGCTAAATGTGTTTTCATCTTGGCTTTAGTTGGGGCTAATACGCTTGAAATGGTCGAGAGGTTGTGCTAAAATATTGTTTTATTTTTATTTTTCAATACTTGCCCTCATTTCTAAAAGTAATTTCGATGGTAAAAAATAGTTTTTCAATTTTCTAAATACTTATAAAATGTTGATTGTATAAACTAAGCATGCTGTTTTATTTTTTTCGTAACTTACACTTAAATATTTCGGTTTTAATAAAATTCTCTGATTTTGACAATTTAGTTATGCTAGTCCTAAATCATGTTGATAAAGCAGAGAAATTAAGGATCCTAACTTAATATATCCTTGTTTGATCTTGCAACCAATGACCTCTAAGAGACTATTTTCGTTTAGTTCATATATCCAGTTTCAAGTACTCTAAGTTTCCGTTGAAGTGCTTTAAAAATGTTCTGTTTGTTATTATATATACATTTTCATCCGTTTTGCTTGTTTTCCCCGAGTGTATGTAAACAACGGTAGAGCACAATATTAAAAGATGCCTGTGTACGCCTCAGCCTCTCTGGACCTCAACCTTCGTACCGTCCCCACCCCCCTCATCACCATGCTCGTGCCCTTCTCGGTGCTTCTCATTTTGATGAGGCCGAAGATGGAGCTCCTCAGTTCGCCTCATGCCGTCAGATGTTTGCTCGTGTAATGTTGCATACGTTATGGCGACTAGCACACACACACACACACTCGTACCTCTTCAAACACACCCACACACACACTGGCATTATTAGCAAAAGGACGACGCATCCGCATCCGATGGAGGAGAAAACAGCCAGCGATATGCGCAAAAAGTTTAACTTTCATATGTAAATTCCCTTTTATTACGAGTACAATATCCGAAAGAGATAGTGGGGCCCCTGTTGGAGGAGTTTTGCTGCCGCTCGACATGATACACTCATAATCCGTTATGATCTGATACTGATACGGATGATGCCATCATAGTGACAGCCTGTGCCACCAGAGATTATTATAATTTAGTTACCATCGCGGCCCCTGCGACGACACTTGTGCGCCATTCTTTATGCAAAATAAGCAAAAGCGAAGGCGGAAAGTGAAATCTGGCAGATTTTTCGTATGATTGGAGCAAGGCGTGTAAACAGCGATAGAGTAAACTTCATAAATGTCAAACAACGGAAGACTTAAAATGCCCCAGCATTATGACATATAAGCGGCATCCCATCCATTCAATTTTTACACAGAGATAAAAGCAGTGTGATATTGGGATCAGCGTTTTTTACTTTTTTTTTACTCTTTGCCTATAAGCTTTGACTGCCATTTTAATATTCGCTGCAAAGGCTTACAAATATTTTCCCACAGTCTACAACAATTTTTTAAAGCAGTGGTAGAATCTGCTTTTTTTTATAACCGAACCCAAAATGTTGTTTATCATGTTAAAGATAAATATTAACAGACATTTTTTAGTCAATTTTTATAAATCAAATATATTTTATCGATAAACATCGGATTATATAACAAATCTGTTTATAACCCAGCCTTTTATTTATTTCTTGAATGGTTACACAGTTTTTATGAATCATTTTTAATCAGATTATTATTTTATTTTTTTCTCAAGTTTAGGGAGGTTCCGCTAATATTTTTTTCCACTGTACGGGCATCCTTCTCCTTTCAAAATCCACTTTAATAAGTTAGCAGGAGCCGAGAGTTCAGTCGAGCTCATCAAAATGTAGCAGCAGCTCTTGAGCAACTTCCGTTTTTTGATCTGCTGATGGTTTGCTGAAAACGCTGGCAGAGTGCAATGGCTCTGAATAAACGCCGCCTGAATTATGCAACACGTTTAAGTGCCTGCATTCTTTGTATAAAAACACACACACGTGCACCGAAACCCCTGAATCTTTTGTGCATTTTGTTTACTCAACAGCAGAAGGTTCTTGGCTGGCTGGTTGCTGCCAGTAGATGCTGATAAAACTGTTGACAGTCGCCAGATAAAACCGAAAATTTACAAGTAAATGATATTGTCTGGTAACCAGCTGCCCACTTTGTGGCTGATTGCACTTTACCTTAGTCGTGGAGTGTCCTCGTCAAAGGGGAACACCTGCTTACGTCCTTGTACTGCGATAGTTATAATGAGTTTTTCGCTGCAACTTTCTAGCTATGCATAAATTATAGAATTATATTGATGAATATAGTTCCAGAGCAGAACATTGTCGTCAAAGGAAAATTATGGTACAAAAACGTGGGTAAAATACATAAGGATGTACAAAAACATTCTAAGAAACTTATAAATCTAAAGGAATTTTAGGGATCAACATAATATAATGGATAATTCGTCAAATCTAATCCCAGAAATATGGATACTTAGGAATTTTATATAGATATAATTCACATATCAAGAATAAAGCAGAAAACTCATATCTATATCATATCTATCAAAACTCCTTATCTATAAGATAAATGAAATCCACTTCTTCAATACCTCTTATAATATTTAATCATATTTGTCTGGAAACTAAGTGGAGTCTATTTCATTCCCATAGATGTTCGTAAATCGTTCATTCACATGCTCTCAATATTGGTTGTCAGGCAATAACTTCACATAGATATGACATAATAGATTTAGATAGAAAAGCTATTTTAAAATTTAGATCCATTCGAGAATCACAAATGAAATGAAAGCAATACCGATGGATGGGGACATAAAAGCCAATTTCACAGTATGCCAAGTGATTTATTGAGACAGAGAGCTCACCTCCCCTTTGGTCCCCTTGCCCTTCGCTGTGCTATGTAGAGCGGCAGCTTTTATTTATCGCTAAACTAATAAATCTTGGCATAAAAATGGAAAATATTGTATACGCCATGTTGAGCCGAGTCCTGAATCGACTAGGCTAGAAAAACCAAAAAAAATATAGAGGCCATAGTCATGGCAAAAACTCATAAGTGGCAGTGGTTAAAGCACTGGCCACAAAAAACTTATCCACATATAAATTTCATATTAAATAATGGTTTAATGATTTTATTTGTTTATTTGTTTCCGGCATCCAAACAATTAACTCTAACGAACTGCAAACTACGCAAAATAAAAACGGGAAACGCAAACGAAAACAATAATGATCGTAAAAAATTCACAGACACGCTGCGTGTCAAAGTACAATGGGTGAGTGCCAGCGATATTAATTTTTTAATGCCCTTGTCCTACAAAATTTTATTGGGTTGGGGCTGGTTTCCGTTTCGGCATTATTCCCCGCTCGTTTTCTTTATGACTATGATTGCTTGATGTTCGCCTGGGTGGATGTGTAATTTTATGAATTTTTACAGCTTCCGAGGCAATCAGAAATCAGTTTACTTACACTTTCATTTCATTTTGCATATTTCTGTTGCCTACTTTCTGGGGTCGTGCGTTGCGAAGGCCTTCGAGTTTTAATTGCCAACGCGTGGACAGGCAGGTTGTCGCCTTCGTCCTGCCACAGGACTTGTGTGGAAATCGGCGACAGGAGCAGCACAAAATTTGGGTTTAATGGCATTGCGTGAGTTTAGCGCATTAGGGAAGAAATGCTGAACAGAACAGAAAAGAGCAGATCGCACACGTAAAAGTACTGCTCTAAAATTATACTTATATTTATGTCTGCCTGTTTGTTCGGCATTTTTTTTTTACACAACACAACACAAACACTATGGTACTTGTAATAACAATTAACAATTAACTTTTTATGGGGTCATGCATGTTGTTGGACATATAATAAATGTTTGTTAATGCCACCTATCGATTGTGTTATTTTTTATCCCACCGCCCCGCGTGCTAATTATATAATTTGCAGCCGCATATGGCTAGCGTTAATATTACTGTTGTAAATATGAGGCATTAATGTAAATAAATGTGGCAGTCATCAGTGGGTGGCCACTGACTTAAATCAGTCGCAAGGCATAAGCTCACATCCGCATTAATGTATGAATCGATGGGTCTGCCGTATGTGAATGCGGTAAGTATGCTTCAACATACAATACATTCTTGTTGATTTTATTGCCAGTGCTCCAGTAAATCCCGCTCATGTGTGAGAGTCTGTGGCCTCGGGGGATGCTTCACTTGGCCGGCGTTATGTTAATTGAGCCTGATTGACCCGTGCGCTCATCTGATGGAATCGTTAATCCGAAGTGTTCTGTAATGAAAGCGGAAGAATTTCCAGGAATTTAACCATATATTGTTCGGATAGCAATCATCTTTAGATTGCTATTGGAATTCATTTGATATCCCCAAGAGGCATCTAATAGATTTATCATTTTAAATGTAGAGGATATAAAATATTTATAATTTATAGCTCAGAAATAAACATTAAAAGTCCACTTTAATGAAATCTGCAGAACATGCCGGAACTTACACTTATCTTTTTGGATAAGAATCACTTTTAGATTGCTTTTTGAATTTATGAGATCTAATTAAAGATCTCTAATAGTAGATTACTCATAAACATACGTTTAAGTGTTCAATATTTTAGAAAACTCATTCCATCAACTTAGTAATTTATAGCAATTCCAAGAGTTGGCATTCAATCGTTTGATACCTAGAGGTTTTTGTTTATTTAATCACATTGCATTTCTATTAAACATATCAATTTCTGGTTATTTGTTTGAGCATTTCATAATTAAACCAAATTACAGAAAATTCCAGAAAATTCCGTAAGCAATTAAGAGCTGCCAAAGGAAATTCCTTAATTTAATGAAGACATTCTGACACACAATCGGAACAAAAACAGATGGCCAGACTAGGCCAGGAGACCATTTAAGCTCAACCACCTAATGAAAGACATCTGGCTGGTGACCACAAATGGCCCGGCTCGGCTCGGCCCAAGATGCATTAACCAAAGATGTGCCGAGGCATTTCCAAGCAAGCGCCACGCGGCGTATGCGTAATGTAACGCCCAACAGTCGGCAGATCTGAACATCTGCCTTTTACCCTTTTGGCAGTGCGATGTGTCAAAAGACAGAACGAGAACCGCAGGTGCGGTATTCCCTGCTCTCTGGTTTTTGTGTGTGAATGTTTTTGTGGATGGGGGTTGGGGGGTGGACGTGGATGGGGCTCAAGCGCTTTTGCATACTGTAACTGTACGAAGTAACAACATGCACACGGGGGCAAACATTTTTGTAAACACAGTTTACAGTGCGGTTAACAAATATTCATGGCGCACACGGCGTATGAGTGTTGCCCTCGTGGCACTTGATAAAACGCGAACACTTTGGTCCACGGGGAGGCGGTTCGCGGTGGAAAACAGCAAAAAGCCAACAGAGAGTTGGAGAGCAGATGTGGGGGTGGTGACCGGGCGATGAGACAAACAAAATATAAAAGAAAGCCCGAAACACTTCATTATACTTTCTAATTTTCCCTTTATCGTCGCTGCCTTGCCTCTTTCTGTCACATTTATGGACATCGTTGGAGTAAAAAATCCTTTACCTGCATCGTTAATATAAAAGTAGTAATAAAAAAAAATTTTTTTTAATCTAAGACATTTTTTAAAAAATGAATTGCTACCAAATATTCTAACTTTATTAGGTAAAATACAATTACAAAATTCGGTTGCTTTAAGAAATGAATAGAATTTAAAAATAGCCATATAATAATAATTAACTTTTATTAATTATATATATAAATACTGAAAAATTTTTGTTTAGTTTAGTTTAAGCACGTAAAAAAGTTAATACAAATATTTTAGTACTACAATAAAATTAAACATAAATAAAAAAGTTTACAAAGACAAAAATGCTACTATAGGAACTTTAAAATATTTCTTATTTTTATCAGCACTATTTAACAAAATATTTCGCCAGGATGACTATCAATGAGAAAAAGCCTCACTTAAGTAAATGATTTAACTCTACGAATCTGCATACCTTGACTGAAAATCCTTGACCACTTTCCGCAAAGCCAGGATACAGTGCCCACCGAAAATAATTGCAAAAGTGCGACTGTTGTGAAATTACTGAGAATTGTTAAACTTGCGTAAGCCGGGTAATGAGATATCATTCCGATGTCATGGGCAGGACTCTTTTTGGCCGGATTATATGCGAAAAGGACAGGGTTGAAATGCTTAAGCACGAGTGGAGCTTAACGCATTTTTACAACACACACACACGCAAATACGCTCGCACACAAACACAGACGCACACACACTCAACGAAAGGCAGGACATTCAGGCAGACAGTGAAAAATATGACACCCTATTTCCGTTTCCTGTACGCTGACAATAATGGCAGACAATATGGCGCAGCTTACGCTCAAAAGTGATTGCCACACCAGCCGACAGCTAACCAAAGTTTCGTTGAATGTAAAAACAAAAAAGCCGCTCTCTCGCACACACACACACACACACACACACACACTCTTACAGCGGCAGAAAAGCTGGCAAAAGATTATATGTCTGGGATTTTTGGGGTAATTTAAGCGGCTTTTTGCCAGGAACCAAAAAGGAAATCCCGAAAAAAATTATGTGTGTATATGTAAGGGCGACAGCCTAACCCTGTGCAAGTTTTAAATTAATTTTCATTAAATGTGGCGCACACGAAATTGTTTTAAAGTGATTATGGCCGTGGAAAATTATGCTCCTAATAGAGGAGCAGACGGGGGGATGAAAGTGGGGGGATTTCCGAGAGGATGGAGAGGCGCCTAAAAGCAGGCCACGGCTGTTGACAATGATGGCGCATTTAACGGTATTAGACAGGATGTCGCTGTGTGCGTGTATGTGAGCCCGGAAAACTGGGGAAAACCGAGAGAGAGTGTGCGGCAATATAGAGTGTCTCTGGTTTCCCCAATCAATATGCATTGCATTATTGTCATCCCTTTTTTAATAAATATCTTTTTAATTATGCATAAATTATAATTAACTACTCGGGGCAGCCACTACTGCCAGATCGGCAGCAGTCGAATCGCAGTCACTGCATAATAAATGCCTGGCGCACATAATTAGTGTTAATTATTGAATTAATGCACTCGCCATTGTAATTTCATATCCACGAGATGCACTCGGCCATCCCCTTTATCTCTGTTTTGTCGGCATATTTCAGTTTACTTTTTAAATTGCCTGTTATTAAATATAGCAAATATATAACACTCACACATTTCACATGTGAATATGTTTTAATTATGCCTTTAAGTGATTTACATTGATATTTTTCACCCAAGTGGGACCCGCGAGTGTACGCGAAAAATACCAAAGACTAATGAGCAGCACTTGAGGCTGAATGGGAATGTGCTAAATGAATTGATTATTCACGTGAGTACTTTAGTTGCATTAATTATTGGTAGAGCTTGTGAGCATAAATGTGAACATTTTATTGTGAGCTCAAATGAATGAGGAGCCATCTTTCTGGAGCTCTGTTTATTTGGACTTAAGCTAAGCATATCGATTATAATCTGACATGATGTTGTTTGTTCTGAAGTCATTAAAATGACAAACTCATTTGATGAAGCTAGTGGTTAAAATGTCTAAAATTGGTTTTGCTTGAAAGATAAACCAAGCTTTGATATACATTTCCGTTCGTGATTTATAAAATGAAAGACTATAATTGTGTATGCTTAGCATGTCCTGAATTTATGACACCTGTTTAAATATCTTGAGAAAATTTGCCTATCTTAAATTTCAGCAAATTTTAAACGAAGTATTGGTAAGCTTATAAATGTATTTTATCTTTTATAACAATCTAATTGTTTTATTATCTTTTATAACAATCTAATTATCTGAATTTCTTTAATATTATTAAATGGTTGCATAATTATTATTCAATATATGATCCTATAAATAGCTGTCCTATTAATCTGATGAGATATCGATTGAAAAATCAACAATGCCCATACGGAGCTCGACATATTCCCCGATTATTCAGCCAGAATGTCAATTCCAATTTTATTTCTTTCGAAATTACCTGCAGCAGCAATATAATAACCCCGACCATTAGAAGACAAACAAGTTCCCGAGCACCGCAATTGCCGGCGAGTGTCTGTCGCTGTCTGGGCTTGTTTGTGTTGACTGCTGTCGCCCCCGCACATCCGAGCAACCTTTCAACTTTATTTATTAAAAGTGCTTATTACTTTAACACTTGAGCGCGATTTAACACGATTTGCTCAAGTATTTTCGTACGACAACGAGGACACATTCCGGCTTTCCCGTTCGCCAAAGAGCAAGCGAGTGTCAAGGTATGTCTCTGTCTGGGCCAACTGTCTGTCTGTCTGGCTGACTGTGTCTCTGTGTCCCTGCTCGAGTGTCCTGTGCCGGGTCCTCGTCCACCCCCTTGGATCCTTGAGTATTTAGCTTACCTACCGAACACCAAAAGCAGTTTCATCTTTTTCATGTGCAGCGAGCAGCTCTGCCAAGATAGCAGCTTCATCATTTTTACTCTTTTTCCACTTGTACACTGAGAAAAATGTATCGGACCTAATAGACAATTCAATACAGCTTTGAAATCACTTTGTAATTTGATGTTTTCGGCGTCTAAAAGTATGCAACAATATATTTTAAACCTGAAATGCAATGAACTCATTTGGAAAGGGGAATATCCTTTATTCGCTGCATACTTTTAGGCATCTAAAATTACATTTAAGAGTTTTCTGTTGCAAGCCCTTTTATGTCTTATAAAACCTTTTGTATTTATACCTGCGAAATTCCCTAAAAGACATAGAAACAGTAATGCAAATAAAATTTACAGTTTTTAACTTAACAACCATATTAAAATGTTATTTCCTACGCCAATACACATGAATACAATTATTAAATTATAATTAAATTGAATTATTTATAAAAATATATATTTTTATAAGAAGAGTTATTAAACTTAAGAAATAATTAGGTATTTCATTCAAAAGCCAATATATATAATGCTTTGATTAATATAAATTTAACAAAAATGACTCATAACCTATGAAAGATGTGAAACTTAATGCAGTTTAAGAATATACGTATATATATATATGACCAATTGATGTAATATATTTCTCCGTGCACCCAGTTGTCCTTGGCTGCTGGCTCGGTGTGTGTGAGGTGGGTCCTTGCTTGCTCTTCAACGCCTGACTGTTGGCTGTAGATCGACTTGACTGCCTTTAGCTTCAGCTCCAGCCCCTGCCACGCCCCTTTCCCGGGGTGCTATCATTGCCAGCATTTTGCTGGGGTTTGCCAGGGGTTTTTCTGGGGTTCTGGGGCCTGCCCCTAATATTGCCCTTGACTGTTGTCAACATGTTCAGCGTATTTGTTGTTCGAGTTGTTCGTTGTCGTTGTCGTTGTTGGTGTTGTCGTTGTTGGTGTTGCTGTTGACTTTAAGTGTGTTGATTTCATACAATTAACTTTTTGTCTGTTTGTTTTGTGCGACTTCTGCTGGCGTTCGCTCTAATTTCCTGCTCAGCTTTCTGGGGGAAAGTCGGGAAAGTCACTGACATCGTTTGACAGCCACGTGAGCTTTAACAAGCTGGGGCAAAAACGGCATATCTAAATCCGACCGCAACGTGGCGTATACGCAACGTGAATTGTATTTTTATTCTTTTTTGGTTTTTTATTTTGCGGTGCTGCAGCCAAAGCAAGCTGGAAAATTTAATATTTATTTTTATGTTTTTGATTTAATTTTCCTCTTTTTCAACTTTACGATAACTGTGTGAGTGTGTTGTTCGCTCGGCCACAGTCATGAGGTTTTTGCCTTGTTGCTGCTTTGGGGATTTATGAAAAATTTAGTTTTCCTTGTTATTTTTACGGCCTTGAGGTGATTTTTATTTTTATTCTCATCGCGGTACGCGCGTTAAGTTCCCGTTTTATATTTTTATATTATTTCTCATTCGCGTTTTACGATTGTGTGTGACGCGAGTGACTGTGTGAAATGTCATTTGTTTTAATTTTCCAGACGTACGTGAAGCGGATTATTTTAATTTATTTTCCACCTATACACGTACGCACCTTTCATTCATCCTTCGGAAAATCTCCGCCCCAAGGTTATATTTAAATTAGCATTTTGACCAAGGCCCACAAATCTTTGCTAATTTATGGCACTTCCTTTATATATTTTGGGCCATAAAAAGCAGATATATAAACTGGCTGCTCGGTGATTAATGCGTCATAATTAGAATTGTTGGCTGGCTACATGCATAATTCCACGTGGCAACCCTATAAATCATGCCCCGGTGAGTGTGTGCCGTAATCTAGCCACCAAATTCGTTGTCTGTCTGTCAGAGACACTTAACTTTCGTGTTGGCAGGTTCATCGCCAAAGTGTCAGCACACACACAGATATCTACACAAGTCCATAACCCATAGACACCCACATCCCACCTGCACCCTCTCAGCCAAAATAAATGCGTTATGCGTGCGCTTAAGTGCTCATTAATTTGGAATGTCAAACTATGTTGACTAACGCAAACGTTCCACGTTTAATCGCTTTGAAGAGGGCCTCGTTGCGGTCTTGATGAGTTCCTGGCATGCTCTATTCTGCATCCCTGTCAAATTGATTTAGAAGAGCCCCATAAAAGCGGCCCGGTCAACATTTAGGCCCACGGACACACAACCACACCCGAAAATGGAGGCCGACATCAGGTGGAGGATTTCACGTAGCAAGGCATTTTCAATTGAGATATTTGCAAATGTTTCTGCTGCTTTTGGGGGCAGAGAAAGAAAACGGTTTACCAATTTTGAATATTTTTTAAAAGATATATTTTATAAGTAAAGAACCTGTCTATAAACTGTCTTAAGTTTGATATATCCCAAGGACAATTGTAATAATATTAATTTTTATTTAAGACTGTAATCTAAATATTATATCTCATTTATTAAGGACAAGACATATATATAGCTTTATATTAATATATAATTTCAATCCAATTTGTTTGTACATTTACCTATTTTATGTATATCAAATTTTGTATCATAATGGTACGAAAGACTATAACAGGCACAAATACAATCAATCTTCTGATATTTTCTCCAAGTGCTCCAGATTTCGAATCCGTCCATTGTTGCCCCGTGATCTCCTGACTGGAGTCTGGAAAAAATCCGTTTGGCCTAAAAGAGATGCGGGCCGACTGGCCAAAATGCAACTGGAGGCTGCCGACGTGCCTTCCTTGCGGTCAGTTGTTGCACGTTGCAGGGTCAGAAGTCATTCAGCCTCTATTAGGCTGCTAATTGAAATACCAGTACGAGGATTGGAGCAGCCAGGCCAAGGGTTAACTGCTGCCGGAGTGCTCGAATTTCGATGGGCAAGGCAAAGCGAGAGATACGGAAAGTATAAACTAATTAAGAGTTGCAAGCTCAAGCACAGCAAAGGTAATTGCAAGTTAATTAATTAAATAGTGCAGTGATTTGAGATACTCCGATTGATTTGCATTTTTTTAGGGATTTCTTTGATGGAGTTATTCAGTTGCAGTTTTTTCAGACTGTTAAAATGAAATGGTATACTAAGGAAATGAATTAAAGTTGTAGCTGAACAACTTTAACTTTCAAACATAATAAATAAGATATAATAATAAAGTCAGTTCAGCTAGCTTGAGTTAAAGCACAAGAAATTGTAAGCCCAATATGGATCACATCTTGCCATCCCATCTGCATAATTATCTCACGTTTATGAGGCAAACCTTTGGCTTCGCTGTTTTATTTTTACGCTTCTGTTTACGTGCTATGCAGTTGGGATTCCATCATTAGGAATTAAGCAAAAGTCAGTGGCGGAAGCCAAGTACTTGTCAAGTGATGATGATGCCGGAGTTCTTTGCAAGGCCAAAAGTTTTTAGAGTATGCGGGTTATTTCGCAACTCCCCGACCCCGGTGACTCCATTCAACTTGGGTTCGCTTCGCTTTTTTTTTCTTCTCATTTTTTATATTCATTCTTCTTCCTGCCGGTGCTGTTGCTACTGCTACTACTACTGCTACTGCCGCTGCATCCTTAAATATTTTCCCTTTAATTAAAATTTCAACAAGCCAGACTCCCGGGCGAAAGAGACAGGGATTGTGGGGGCAGAAAGAGAGAGAGAGAGAGAGTATGGCAGACATGCCCGCATAAATTAACTTTTGCGTAGGTGACTGTGCGCACGGTTTGTATGGAGTTACCCGGGTCTTTGGAATACGGAATACGAAATAGGGAGCGTGGTAAGCTGGGCGTAAGTGCCTTATCTTAATGCCCCGCCATATCTGGGTCCTAATGCATATAATAGGCCAGGCCTGCTATTTAAAGTCTAACAACCCTTTTTATATGCAAATTGTTGCGCCACACGTACACGCCCCAACGCCTACATCCGCCCTTTTTCCCCCCATTTTTTTTATTTTTTGTGACTTTACCAACCATCCATCCAGCCGGCAACTTGACATTTTTTTAGATACTCCACGGTGAGCCAGCCCCTGCAACCCCTTTTTAATTTCCCTCATTTAAACATTTTGTGAAAAGTCATATATACACTCGTACGGTTGGGTACGAGTGCTTCTTTTTGGTGGGCGGTATGCGTGAATTACGTTTCAACTTTTTACACGACTTCAGGTCGCCTGGTGTACGTGAGTGTGTGAAAAACGTTAAAATAATTTGCAATTTAAATAGTTTTAATTAACTTTCACTAATTTGCTGTCGCTCAACTTGCACAAGTTGGCAAACTAATTTTAAAGTGATTTATTATTTAAACAGCTTGATGATTGGCAGTGCCCCTCTCGAAAAAAAGAGCCAAGCTGCCAAAGGCCTAATTAGCTAAAGGTGAAAGGGGGACCCCCCTTTTTCATCTGTGTCGTCGACTCTTTGACAATGTAAAATTGGTGCAAATAACCTTTTGCCCTCGATCTAAAAAGGAACTTGGTGTACAGGTAACCCTTTATTAGCCACAATCAAACAAACATCAATGGGGTTGCACTCAAAAATAAAATGGATATAACTTAGGTCAGTATAATGCATTTCTCGTAGGTCCAAAGAAATGTTGACAAACAGCCGCCTGATCCGTAGACAAAGGTGTGATTATAATTTCTGGCCACTTTTAGTCCTAGTATAAGCAGCAGCAGGATCATCAGCAACAATATGATGGAGGCCACCTCTTGACAGCGAAAACTTTTACAGAAACTGTAAAAGATGTATTAGTTTTATTAACTGGGAGCTCAAAAGTAAAGTAAAATATTATATAATGTTAAAATTCTGTTTACGGTAAGTATTTGATTAACACATCTAAATTGGGATCTAATAACAAGTTATGGATTATAGAAGTTCAGTTTTGGGGCCCCAATCTGAAAGCCATTGGAAAAATGAAAAAATCGAATATGAAAATGGGTTAAAAATTGGACCCTCCTTTAAAGAATAATTTAAATGTAGATTATTCCAGATTTCTACCACAAACTCATAGAGGTATTCCACGTCTAAATCGGACATCAATAACTCAAGTTATGGAAACTTGAAGTGCAAATTTGGGGTCCTATTCTGAAAACCATTGGAAGCACGAAGAAATCAAACATGAAAATGGGTTAAAATTTCGAACCTCGCTAAGAAGAATAATTTAAATGCAGATTATTAGATAATTCAAACACAAATTCATAGAGGCATCCCACGTCTTAATCGGATTACAATAACTCAAGTTATGGAATCTTGAAGTGCAATTTTGGGGTGCCATTCTGAAAACCATTGGAAGTACGGAAAAATCGCACATGAACATGGGTTAAAATTTCGACCTTCGCTAAGAAAAATAATTTAAATGCAGATTATTAGATAATACAATCACAAATTCATAAAGGTATCCCACGTCTAAATCGGACTAGAAAAACTCAAGTTATGGAATCTTGAAGTGCTATTTTGGGGTCCCATTCTGAAAGCCATTGGAAATACGGAAAAATCGCAAATGAAAATGGGTTAAATTTTTGACCCTCGTTAAAAAGGATAATTTAAATGCAGATTTTTAGATAATTCAACCACAAACTCATAGAGGTATCCCACGTCTAAATCGGACTTCGATAACTCAAGTTATGGAATGCAGAAGTACAGTTTTAGGGTACCATTCTGAAAGCTATTGGAAATACGAAAAAATCGAACATAAAAATGGGTTAAAATTTCGACCCTCGCTGAGAAGAATAATTTAAAAGCAGATTATTAGATAATACAATTACAAATTCATAAAGGTATCCCACGTCTAAATCGGACTACAATAACTCAAGTTATGGAATCTTGAAGTGCAATTTTGGGGTCCCATTCTGAAAACGGTTGGAAATACGATAAAATCGAACATGAAAATGGGTTAAAATTTCAAACCTCGCCAAGGATAATAATTTAAATGCAGATTATTAGATAATACAATTACAAATTCATAAAGGTATCCCACGTCTAAATCGGACTACAATAACTTAAGTTATGGAATCTCGAAATGCAATTTTGGGGTCCCATTCTAAAAACGGTTGGAAATAAGATAAAATCGAACATGAAAATGGGTTCAAATTTCGACCCTCGCTAAGAAGAATAACTTAAATGCAGATTATAAGATAGTACAATTACAAATTCATAAAGGTATCCCACGTCTAAATCGGACTACAACAACTCAAGTTATGGAATATTGAATTGCAATTTTGGGGCCCCATTCTGAAAGCCATTGGAAATACGGAAAAATCGCACATGAAAATGGGTTAAATTTTCGACCCTCGCTAAGAAAAATAATTTAAATGCAGATTATTAGATAATACAATTACAAATTCATAAAGGTATCCCACGTCTAAATCGGACTACAACAACTCAAGTTATGGAATTTTGAATTGCAATTTTGGGGCCCCATTCTGAAAGCCATTGGAAATACGGAAAAATCGCACATGAAAATGGGTTAAAATTTCGACCAACGCTAAGAAAAATATTTTAAATGCAGATTATTAGATAATATAATCACAAATTCATAAAGGTATCCCACGTCTAAATCGGACTACAACAACTCAAGTTATGGAATCTTGAAGTGCAATTTTGGGGTCCCATTCTGAAAGCCATTGGAAATACGATAAAATCGGACATGAAAATGGGTCAAAATTTTGACCCTCGTTGAAAATAATAATTTAAATGCAGATTATTAGAGAATTAAATCACAAACTTATAGAGGTATCCCACGTGTAAGTCGGACTTCAAGAGCTCAAGTTACGGAATCTTGAAGTGAAGTTTTGGGGTTGCATTCTGGAAGCCATAGGAAATACGACAATATTACTTACCGGTATCCCTCAACTATGGATTGCGAACTAGTTTTCCTGATGAGACCAACGCGGTGACGGCTTCTGGCCCGCTGTACCGCCTGACGAGCCCCATCGCCCACTTTTCGGCGGTACTCACCAAAGATCTTAGATACACTTTCCCGGGTCCGTTCCATCATCACCTGAACAGATGTGGGATCCTTGAAGCAAACATCGCTAGATAGGGGAGGCATTTCTTTTCACTGGTGATTGTAGATGTAGTCAGCTACATAGGATATTTTCATTTTACATATGCAAGTTTCAATATATATTACCCAATTGTGACAAGGAATTCAAGACATAAAAATGTCAACGATCTATTCAAATAAAGACAGTGAATAAATTATAATATTTACCCTGTTCATGCTTTACAAAATTAATTAAATATAAGCTTTTCATTGAATCTTCAACAGATAAAGCACCAAGTAGGAAAATAAGTAAATTATGATTGTCTTTTTAGGTCGCAGCCTGCTTAACTTAAGCCATTCAAAGTCTGAGCCAAATTAATAACATTATGCAAATTTTAAAAGATCCCATAAATCAAGGCATTGATTGTGCCATGAAATAAATGTGCGCCCAAAAGGCAAATAATGGCAGAGTCATTAGATAAATTTATATCGAATTCCACACAAACAGTGGCAAATTGAAAAAAGACAACGATGGCAACAACAACGAGCTAAAAAAAGCAGATAAGGGGGAAATCGATAACAACGAGCAAATTGAAACCGAAAATTTACAGTAATCAGCATAATATAGAAAACCGCCATTAAAATCATTATGTACCAAGTTTAATGCCTATTTATGGCTGATTTCAATTTAAGTAGCAAACCATCCTCCCCCTCTTGACAAACAAATCGGAATACACACTGAAATACCGAAAACCTGCTGGCGTTAATTTCCAATAAAAAGCCGCTCTGCAAAAAGTAATTAACAACAAATTACGAAACCGTAGCAAACAAAAACGGCCTGAACAACCGCCGCAACCAACACACTTAAAGCTAATTAAATTTTACGCTGATTCCCCCCACAAAAACCCCCTTCCCCCCACGATCCATAACTGATTGTTGGCAATAACGACGACCGCAGAGAATCGAGAGCCACAACATCTGGCACGAGTAGAGCCAAAATAATAACACTATATGTATAAAATAAAAATGATCAAAAAGTTTTGGCATTCATTTAAAAGAAAGCCCGCCGGTCGCCCAATGAAATCAAATAAATTAAGCGCTGACCAGCAGCCAAACACAATTTGAAGCCACCTAATTGATTTGCCAATAAAGTTAAAATCAAAAAAAGAAAGGAAGGAAGGACTCGCCGCATGAAAGGCGAGACTCCATAGCCTGTAATTTGTAACCGGCCAACTGCAAGAGCCAAAGTAATTGACGCCCCACACACACACACGAACCCATACATATGTACATTAATTACCAGAAAGTAAAGGAAACCGAAAGGTGGAAGGACTCGGACTCTGGTCCAATGCCAACGGGGCTATGACGACACCGACGGCTGGCCAAAAACCATTTGGGCCCGGCCAAGCGAAACTAATGTCCAGCCGCCCAGTGGAAATGTCATTCGTGTGCAATTGTCGCCGCCGCTGTAATTTTCTTTGGCAATTCTTCTCTATTAAAGACAACGCATCTCCGGAAATGGGATGTATCTTTCAGGATAAGTGCATCCAGACAAATAAAAGAGATATTTGAGTTACTTTGGAGAACTTACTTATAAACATGGAAATGAAATCATGCCTATTTAAAAAGATGAAAAATATATAATAAGATACTAAAAGATCTGAGCAGGAGCCCCATTAGTAGTACATTATTATAATATCACACTTACTTCTACAAAAAATTAAAATTCCAAAAACAAAAAAAATAGTTTTCTTATAATATTTAAATCATATACCTGGCAGAAATGTTGTCATATTATTTTAATATTACAAACATTTTTATTTTTTAATTAATAAAATTATAATAAAATATAGCAAGAAATTATAAGATCTTAGTTTTTTCAAAATAAAAGGAAATATATGTGTATGTCTGTAGCTTAAAAACATTAAAATTCTATAATTTGCGAAGAGTTTAAACTAGTCCTGTTATTCTAAACTATTTTATAATATTGACAACACTTTATAGATGCATTTATACATCTTTTGATTCTATACTCTTTAAAAAGAGATAAGAGAGGTATCTTCTGAAGCTTTTCGGAAAAAATCATTTATTTGTAAAGGGGCCGCAAAAAAGGATGTACCGCCATGAGGCAACCACCAATGGTGCAATGCCGCGAAGTTGACCATCCAGCCATGTGAACGCGGTTTTGCCCCGCAGCGCGAATTGCAATCATATTAAAAGCAGAGCCCCAGTGCAAAACATTTGATGCCAGTGCAGAACAGCGCGAACATGTGGCATGTGGCGCGAAGGGGCGCAATGGCCGCGATCCTCCGACCTCCGACCTAAACTAATCATGGCTACCCATCAACTGAGCGGTGGCCAAAGCGAGAAAAAAATAGCCTCAGAAACCGTAACACTTTGGCCCGCCATTTGCATTTCCCCAGGAAAATGGTGGGGCATTGTGGGCAGACTGGCTCAAAGCGAATGCTGCCAAATGCTAATTTCCTGGCTGAAAACTTTTTGGTCATTTGCTTTATTAACGGCAAAAGATATAGAAAAAGGCAAGCCGTGCTTTAACCCATTTGAGGTAAGGTTTAAAATATTACTAAAAGATTTAAAATACCTTTCAAGTGCTCAGAGGTATATTTTCTTAACATTATGATATACATAAAAATATCAAGAAGAATCTAAATATTTTTAAAATGTTTATCTAGTATTTTTAGGCATGGTTTTTAGTTTGGCAATCCTAACGCTACTTTTGTATTGGTCATAATAATAAATAAGGTATTTTTTAAACAATTAGATTATCATTGAAGAATCACTTTTTAATGTTGATATAGAGGGTTAACTGCAGTGTCCAGGTTTGAATTAAATCTCTAAGATTTCCGGATGTGGCGCTAAGTGCACACCCGCATCCATTCGAGCTTTGCATAACTCATTAACGGCGAAAGTTTCTGGTGCTGACACTATCTGAGATGGAGATAAGGCCCCCGGCTGGCTGGCCGCAAAAGACAGGCCCCCAAATTCAGAATCCGAACGGAAAGAGCTGCAGATTTCTCCACTGGCACCGGGGTCAAGTGGGGCATTTATCAGGACAGGGATTGCACAATATGGCCGCATAAGGCATGGCCATCATCATCAGCATCTGCATCATCATTATCCCTACGATCACATGCTGCATGTACGCAACAAAAATTAATTGTGCCCACATGCAACAGGAAACGAGACCGAAACGGATCCAAGCCCTTGCCGCAAATGAGAAACTTGGACAATCGCATTCACACATTCTCGGCCAGAGACAATTGAAACTTTTTGTTCGAGGACGAGTACGAGTACGAGTAGGAGAATGAGAATGAGAATGAGGACGACTACAATTCTGGCTGCATTCACATTTGAGGACATAAGCTTTTCTTCTTGGCCGACCAGCTTGACATGCGTTGGCAGGAGCTCCGTTCCCACTTTTCAACTTCTCCACTCTCATGTGCCAAAGCATGTGTTTGGGCACTGCAAAAATGTGAACAATCAGAGCATTGCAATTAGTTGTCTGGCAAGAACTATGATAGGGTGCATTTTAACGAACTTGTATTGCTCTGTGATATATCAAATTATTAAAGATAAAGGGCTTTGAACACAAAAATGCAGTGTTACCAATATCAGTGTTAAAAAGATATTCATAAGAAAATTGTTTCTAATAATTCCTATTTATTTAATTGCTTTATCCCAATAAAATTCCTAGACTGGCTTACCATTTTCTCCGAGTGCCTGTGCGTACACATAAGTTGGCCAAGCTGTTGGCCTGCTTGTGGTCGGTTTGCCTTCCAGCCATATAGCCATCCATTCATTCAGTTTGACATGGCAGCTGCCTGGTCAGCCACCCGACTCCCCTCTATATAGCACCATCCACCAATCCCTCCTCGATTCCTTTCCTTTCCCATTCAAAGAACTCTTGTTATGCTCGCCCTGCTTGCGGTTTTGTCCATGGCCAAATGCAACAGCGTCTAAGGGAACACCGCGGTGGGTGGTATGTAGCTGACTGGCAAGACAAACCTCGAGCCGCAGTCTACACGGGGAGAAAATGTCGGCAAACTAGTTAATAAACATATAACTCTGTTGTTTTGAGTTCTGAACTATTAGCGCATCTTTAAACATTTTTTTTTTAAATATTTATTCTTTTTTAAAAATGTTTTTAAAAATTAAAACCATCTCAAGATATGTAGATCTTGTATTTGCCTCATAGTTTACAATAAATAACATTGGTTATAATTTAAAATTAAAAGGAAAAACTTTATTTTTCGTTGGAAATTAAAAATTTCATCTTAAATTTACTGTATTCTTTCATTATTTAGTAATTTTTTACTGAGTCCTCTGTAGAAAAATTGTAGGAACTCCAACTTTTCGTTGGCATACTATTTTTTTGACTATAGGAACATACTAAAGTATTGAAAATACCTGATAGCAACCGATTTTCAATTCTAGTATTGTTTTTTTTCCACTGCACAGTCATTGACGAAGTCTTGTGGCCGTACTAGTTGCCGGAGTCGCAATCGGAGTCAGTTGAGTGCCTTTGTTGCGGTTCATTCAGTTGTATATATGGCTCGCCGAATGTCCTTACCGTGGCTCTTTACTTGGCTTGCAGCTCTTGGCCTGCTCCCGGGCCCTCTGTTCTGTCGCCTCATCGGGGCTGTCGCATTCTTCAATGTCTCCTTTTAGTAGCGTCATGGGCTTCATACTTTGTATTGAAAAGTTTTCGCGCTCGACTGACAGCAGCTGAATGCGAAGACTGTCTTTTCTCTTCGCACATACATATAGACCTATACATTGACCGTCTTGGGAAACTTTAACTTGTGGCGGATATCCCAATGAGCCAGTTGATTGCAATCGGATGTTGCTAATTAGATCAGTATTTTGCGTTTAAAATATTAAGGAATACTTATAAGTAGAGGCGCAGTTTTAGATAATATCATTTTTCAAAGAAGATTTCTTGTCAAATTTGAGTTGTTAAGAAATGTTTTGATAAAATCTAAATAAGACATAAACCAAATCTAATTTTGGTTTGATAAAAAAAATTGATTGCCATTCAGGGATCGTTAAAAAAGGAACCGGAAAGAAAAGATTTCACAAGAAATCCGACTTCTATTTAAGAAACACTTTGAGAAAACAGATAGATCTTATTTTTCCTATATTTTTTAAGCTGAAAATATTTAAATTTTTAGCTTTTTAAAATTTTGCTTGTTGGGTAAACTTTTTGTTTCTGCCGTCCACTGCAGTCAATGTGTTTCTTTCCCCCTCCTCGGCCTGAATTTGTGTGTGTGTGCATTGTCCTCGTTGCCATTGTTTAATGGTCACATTAAAAATGCCTCATTGTTGGCTCTGTTGTCGTTGTCAACTTCTGACCGCGCCCTTTGCACAATATTTTCCACTGCATTTTCTCCAGCCCACCGCCCCTCCTACTACCCCCCACCCCCTCCCTTTTCCCATTTCCCAACCATTTTCTTTTTCTTTCGGCCACGGCGCAGCAAAGTATGCAATACAAAATGCATGCCGGCGGCATTGGACTTTTTAGTGGCTTGCATTGCACTTTCTGTTTACTCGTTCTCTGCATCGGTGTGTGTGTGAGATGTTCGTGTGTGTGTGTGTGGGTGTTTGCACGTGAGTACATTAGCTGGAAATTTAAGGTGGCCACGTGTATGTGCATGCTGCCTCTGCACAGTGGGCATTTACGGCAAACAAAACATCCTTTGTGGCCATCGACTTTTCGTGGATTCTGGCGCAGCTGCCGCAGCAGCAGAGTCCTTCATGTGAGCACAATGCCCAATGGCAACAAGGTGCTGCAGCCTGCACTTTTCCACCAACCCCACCACCTCCCCCATTTGACCCCCTCTCAGGGGCATTGAAAGAGCTTATTATGGCTGATGGCGCTCCACCCAGTGATGCTGGAAAACTAATTCAAAAGCAGGCCAAGATGTCTACGAAGAAATTAACAAAAACCCATCTGATGAATAGGATTATTCGCCTTTATAAACAATATCATTTTTGTTCATTAAAAGGTGTAACGAGATTCTAAAATAAAAGTATAAAATTTAGTGAAAAGTGATCTTTAAATTATTAAATAAATTAAAATGGTTTTTTTAGAGATGGCATTTTGGGATACTTGGTATATTTTATATACCTAACTAAAACTAATTTAAATAAAATTGAAACAACTATATATTGTTTTTAGGGTTTTATAAGATGCCAGAAATATTTATATATTTTTATTATTTTTTAAGGATTTCATAGTGGCATACCAAATATTTAAAAAACATTTGTTTTCTACTTTTAAAATCGAGCAGAAACTTAGTATTCTACAATGCATATATATATATATAGTTAGAATAACTAACTAACTAATAAAACTATTCGAGTTGCCATCACAGTTCTTAAGTACTCTAATGTTACGTACTTGGAGGGGTGGCTAAAAGGGGGCGGTGAAACGGAGTCGAATTGGCAACAGAAAGGAAGCTTATTTGAGTTGTTAACTGATGTGGGCGTGGCTCTGTTGGCTCCACTAATAGTTTGTTGTTTGCCAGCTTCTTCTTTGTGTGTGTGTGAGAACTTGGGTCCCTTGGGAGAAATTAGATAATTGAAAATGAAACTGGATATAATGGTGCTTCTGATCGAAGTTAAGTAAGCTTAAAAGCTTACCTCTGCGGGGCAGGAGAAAATTACTTCGAAATTGCCAATAAGAAAAAAATCCGATTTATCGAAGCAAAGATAATCCGCAGCAACTATGTGCTGATGATTCAATTGTGTGGCAATTTGAAAAGTTACTGAAATAATTATACCGAAATATGGATGAAAATCCACAAATCACGCAGCCAGCCGGAAATGGCATTAAAATAATACATTAACTACACCAAACGTTGCGTCGCCCCCACAAAAAATGTGATTAATTTAAAGGAATGCGAGGACGTTGTGGGTGGGAGGCCCACAAAGTTATTAACGTAGAGTTCCCGCCCCAATACCATTCACGAGTAATAGCATTGTAATAAAAACAAATTTCCACAAACGTTTGGCCTAATTGTACGATGGAAAAAAAGAGACGAAGAAAAGAATTACCCCCTCCTTAGCCCCGAGAATTTTTCCTGCGGTTTTTGGTGGGTGCGGACTATTTGCGGGGACTGTTGCTCGTGCGACCAGCGTGACACAGAAAATTTCACAGCACTGCCAAAAGCAGCGAAAATCCCCCACAAATTGTTTTGGCCAAGTAGTTGCATGTGAGTGGCGCATAAGCAGCCCCCTGAAGACCCCCCTTTTCCGACTCGATAGCACCTTCTCTATAAGGTGCTGCTGGATCGTGAGGTTGACGTTGACGTTGCTGACTAAGGCGACGACAAAACACACGAACATAAACCCCAAGTACACACAACGACGACAATATAAACACGATAAGCAAAAAACTGCGATTTCCCCTCAGAGGAACGGGCCCCCAACTAAGGATTTGAGAGCGAAGTGGTGGGGTTAATGGCGGCGGTGGGCGGCGGTGGGTTAAGGTACTGGTACTGTGGTGCAGTGTCTCGAAATTTAGAAAATATCACTATGAAGTTTGAATTACGTACCATAAATCCAGCTGCCATAAGCAGTCAAACGATTATGAAAGTTATTCGTAGGAAAAGGGTTTCAGCCAGCTGAAGGCTAAACAATAAAATACAAATAAGTTTGGGTACGTCAACATAGTTTCGAAAGCAATGGAGCTCTAAGTATGCATTTATAACTTTAGGACATTCTTTTTTAATGTATATATGTTATGTCGAATTTGAAGTCTCCGATTTAGGCTTAAGACCATTTTAAAGAGAAGATAACTTCCTATTTTAGTAATAAATTGTTAAGCAAAAAACATGTTTTTAATATTTTAACTTATCTTTATGTTTAACCTTGTGTTTTATAATTTTGAAAACAAAGTAACTTTTTAATAATTGATCAAAAGAAAAGTAAGTATATGGTCAATGATGGTAATATTTTATTTTATTTTAAATAATAAAATATGATAAAGTTTTTTTTGAGAATCCGACATATTAAAATTAAAGTTGATTATAGTTTGAGAAAATCATAAATGTAAATAAAGAAACGTTTATTTTTATGTAATTCCCTAAACTTTTGTATTTTTATAACTTCAAAATAAGAAACAAATTCAATAAGATTTTTAGAATATAAGTAACGATAAAATATTAAACATTTTTGTGACAGCTGCTTATAATTCTACCCTTAAAAGCTACAATTTTCCGTTACGTTTTGAGCACTAACAGTTTTACGTTTAGGGGAATACCCAAATTGCTTTGTTTCTCCTCAACCTTCCTTAACTTGAAATCTTCTTAGGGTTTTAGAAGTATCCAGCTGGCCTATTAAAGCCAGGAATGCCTGACCACAGTGCCATGGAGCGACTCAGCAGCAGGGGGTAAAGCTTCCTGTAGTCCTGTAGCTACAATGTCGTGGCAAACATTTCCTTGGCCCGAGGCTCTCACCTGGAAATCAGTTTAAAGACCAAAGCTACGCCGCGGGCCAAGACAAAATCCCACAATCAATCGGTCAAAGCCAGGAATGGGAATCTCTAGGATATTCCGGATCCCATGCGAACATAATAATTAGAGAGGATAAGGAATCCCCTGGCTACGCCACTGGTCGACAGGTAATAGTGCAATGAGAAAGGTGAAAAAGCCAAGCGGTTGAGAGAAAACCAGGCAAATGGCCCCCTGGATTTTCCCCCCTCCCCCTTTGTATGAGTGTGTGTTTGTATGTGCTTGCGGTTTTCCTAAGCAGGGCACAATTAGTGGTGGAGAAGGGGGGCGGGCAATTGGTGGGCAGTTAGCCCCATAAGTCAGTCACTCACACAGGCGAACGTGTAATTCGATTCGCGGTGAAAGCGGGAGAAAGAGAAAGGCACTCTCTAAGAAAATTGGCTGCGTCGCCGAGGAAATTTAGAGTGGACAAAAGGCGGCAGCAGCAGAGGCAGCAGCAGCAGCAGCAGCAGCAGCAGAGGCAAAAGGAAAACCAGCGGGAAAGCTCGAAGGCAGCGCAGCTCGAAACACAATTCAAAAACACTTTGACCGGCAAAGTTGCCACACGGAATTTCTTCTTGTGCATCGGTAAACGCCAGAAAGTAAGCAAAAGTTTCGCACTTTTGTTTTGGCCAACTTTGCAGCCAGCGAGAGATGTTTTAATAAACTCACCATCGGGTTCATTAAATTTGATTCAAGTAAATGTGTTTGTGCCTCAACTTCCCCCCTCGATAAGTGAGTGTTTTCCCCCCGATTTCCGACGATTCGCAAAGTGGAGACAATTGCGGCTGATTGATAGGCAATTAGTGGAAGTGGATGCTGCTGATGTTACTGATGTTGCAAGCGGAGAGCAACAACTGTTTGTGCATAAATAACCCAAAGCAACAACCGCCGGCCCAAGTGTCATTAACCTAATTGCCGCAAAAGAAGCCACCGCACCACTTTTGCCCAACCCGAAAAAAATCTACGGCCATAAATACAAGGAGCAAAGGAAGCAACGTGCAACGTGTTGCAATAAAAACAAATTTGCATAAAACAGGTAAAACCCAGGCCCAAAGCGGCCACCCCAAACCAAAAAAAAAGAAGGTGAAACCATAAAAAAAAGTAAAGGAAAAGGGCCCTACAGTGAAAATTCTCGCTTGGCCAACAAATATTTATTTTTTGTTGCAATTGTAAAATACACGAAATTCCAATGCAGTGAGAAGGACTTGGATCCCGGACTGTGTGTGTGTGTTTGTGTGTATCTGAATGGTTGTAAGTGAGCTGTGTGTGTGCCTGTGTAAGTGCGGAGTGGTCAAAGACACAAGAGACCGATGCCACTTAAGCCAGGAGTCGTCGGCTTGTTCCTGCCGTCTGCAATTTTTCGGTGCTTACCACTCGATGCACTGCGGGAAAAAGCTAGAAAATCAGAAATAATAAATTATATTATTCAACTGAAAATACTTGGTTATGTAAGTTAAGGAAAAATCAAAGTTAGTACTAAAATATTCTTCTTTTGCATGAAGTCACGTCTTCTTATAAATGGAGTTCCGATCCCCAATGATAATGTTTTGACCAACATTGTTTTTTAAAAAATCCCAAGGCGGTCAACTCAATCTTAAACCTTCAGTTTACTTTTCTTATGTTTCAAAACGAATTTAAAATTGAACGTATTTTTAATTTTCTTATCCAAAAATTTTTCTAGAAATTATTAGCCAAATTTGCTCTTCAAAATCCTAATCCTTAAATCCACATAGCTAAAAAGCCTTAGCCAAGATAAATTCAAACGTTACAAATACTATAATTATATAACCTTTATGTTCTTGTTCTTAATCTTGAACATTTTTCAATAATTAGTTGACCGAAAATGGTTTTTAAAAAATAATTGGATTCTAAACACCGTAAGACCCTTTTTTAAAAAAATGTCAAAACGAATTTTAAACTAAAATATTTATTATGGAAGTTGAGTGTCCTGTTGTAGTTGTTTTAGGACATTTTTTGTATTTCTTATTTTATTAAATGTTTTTCTTTTTGGTAAATATCTTTGTATCTTTTCTTATTTTCAGCCCTCTTCTTTTCCTTAGAGTGTATTTTTCGGTTCAATGTGTGAGGTGGCCGAATGCAAGGCAAGGCAGGGCAAATAATACGCGATATTTTCGGCCTCTCCAGTGGGCGAGGAGGAGCATTGTGAACTGTGACCCCTGAACCCTGTCCCCCGGCCCGCAGAAGTGTGAATGTTTGTAGTGCCCACGCCGAATGGTTGAGTGGGGCTCTTTGGTCTGTTTACTGGGACAAAGGCAGTGGGCAAGTGCTCGCCGTACAGCCCATTGAATCCTGTGGAGTCCTGTGCAGCGGGGGAGTTGGGTTCAGTTGGGTGGGACTCTCAAGAGCCCGAGGCAATGGGCGCATTGGACACATTGCATCGAGGACCCGTGGCATATCGATTGCACAGAGGGTGAGGACATGGTTAACAGTTGATATTTCTAAGTGCAGTCCTTGAGTGGAAACAAGGACCAGGACACATGTATGCTGTGCAGAAGGATTATGAATGAAGACTTTGGTTGGGAAATGTGCACACAAGGGGATGTCAGCAATATAATTAATTCGGTTATTATAATCAATTGGCATGTTAAATGTTATGGAAACTGTCCATTTGATTTCTTTTGTTTTCTAATTTCTATTGGGCAGTATTTAAAGGTTTAATAATATATATATTACACAATAATACGTTTACAATGGTGTAATTATTTACATATTTAGTTCCTTTCTTTCTTTTGTGCTCTGAAAACATTTAATAAAGGTGTTTATATCATTTTTGTTATTTTAATTTAGAATTGCTCACTTTTTTGCAGTTGAATTGCTAAGCTTTTCAGTTTAATCGCATTTGAATTTGAAAATAATTAATCAGAATTAACAAAAGAGGCTTTGAAAGGCTTTAAAAGTTGATTCGATTTCTTAGGCTCCTGTGAATAGTGAATAATCGCTAGTCATTTTTAGATATTTAAAATTTAACCCAAATTGAGCTCTTTTTTCTAATTTAATAATTTTCATTTCAGCTAAGCCCTCAAACTTAGTTCCTTGGTGGGCAACCATCGACTGCGTGCTTGAGAAAAACCCCAAGAAGTTGCTCCCCTTCTTGGAGCTCCAAGTTTTTCTCTGCGTCGACGCGACGCTACCCTTAGCGATTCCTCCGCAATTCCTTAGCGACTTGACCACAACAAACCGAGCACGCAAGGAGGTCTCCAGTTCTTAAGAGAAAGCTGACGTGATTCCGCCGTACATATTACCATTACACCAACACCAGGACGATGTCCAACGAAGAGAACGACGACTACATGGCCAGCTTGAGCCAGGCCCAGACCGCCGAGGATGAGGTCGATGGTGGAGGTGGAGGAAGAGAGGCGGCTGGCAGTAACGAGTCCGTTCTGGGCGGCCAAACAATGCCACAAATTAGTCCGAACGCACCGCTCGAGGGAAACGTTTCGCCGCCACCGACGCAGCCCCATTTGGATGATAATCTACACAACGGCAACGGCAACATCAGCAACAGCAGCAACATCAACAAGCACGGCAGCAACATCAACGGGAACGGGAACGGGAACATCGGCAACGACAGCAACCGCAGCAGTCCTGCCAAGAGTCCTGTCAAGCGTCCGGTGTCCTCCAGCTTCCGGATCCAGAACGCCCAGTTCGACAATGACGAGGAGCACTTAGCAGCAGGCGAGCAGGTGGCTGGTGGAGATCGCCAGGTGCCGGATTATTGGCAGCAGCGGAACGGTGGCACAGGTGCAACCAGTGGGCGGCAGAGTCGCGCCCTCAGTCCCGGTTATCTGGACAACATGAGCGAGAACTCGGAGCAGCCGCCGGTGGTGCCGCTGGTACGGTCGAAATCCCGTCCAGAAATCTCGAGTGCAGCGGCGGCTCGCTATAATAACCTATCGTATTGGAAGGCCCGTCGGGTGGTGTTCTATCGCAATGGGGATCCCTTCTTTCCCGGCGTGGAGCTGCGATATCGTCCTGGTAGGGATGTCACCTCGCTGGACAATCTACTCGATAAGATCTCACCCAAGATGGATTTGCCCAGGGGGGCCAGATATGTCTTCTCGATGGATGGGGATCGAAAGTATCATCTGGATGAACTGGAGGATGGAGCCTTCTATGTGGTATCCTCGTTCAAGGCCTTCAAGGTGAGTACCCAGATTATTTGCATGCATTTCTGCACTGAGCCTTTTTTTCCATAATTTTGAAGTTTAAGTGAGCGTTTTCACGTCAGGCGCAAAATCAATATAAATTTGAATATTTTGGTATAATTTTAGTGAGTGTGCCTGGGTATGTGTGTGTGTGTTTGAGTGTGCATAACATACATAAAACTATATACGAGGTTTTGGCGTTTTTTTGCGGTCAGCGTCTCACTCCAGAATGGGTGAGAAAACTTGGTCACTTGGCCTAAAAAATCAGAAGGCGGCGCTCGCCTTTTGGCTTCTTTGTTTTGCTCCCTCTTCCTTGGCAGCGGGCGTCCTTGGGGGCGGAGTGGGTGGTAGGTGGTAGTCGGTGGGGTGGTTGGAGCTACATTTTTGCATGCAAGCACTTTCGCTTTCTCTCGCCTTTATACACTTTCACCCACTCTCGGCGTTGTGGGAGTCTAGCCCTAGAAACAATGCCAACAATTAGCACGCCTTTCGGCCTGCGAATTAGGTCTTAGCTTTTATGGTCGAATGAGAGTGGGCTTACTCGAGAGTTGAGAGGGCTAAGAGAACAGTTGGTTTTAAGAGCAACTGGGTTGGCTAGAAGGAACCTTAACTCTTCGGGGCAAAAGGGTCAGCTGGCAGCCTATCGATATAAGCCATATGCTATCGAAGGCTGTCGATGGGATCATACTGGAGGTACAAGTTATAATACGACTTCTTTTATTAGGTTTCTATTTTGTCACGCTTTAAGTGATTCACTAATGTTTTTGTTTGAAGAAAAGAGTTTTAACAAACCATTGTTATTTAAAAAAGTTGCTAAAGCAAAATATTATTTATTGGAATTTTTTTAAGTACAATTTTTATTAGCATCACTCAGAAAAAAGCACTTGATTTTAGTCCATAGTCCCTAATTTTAGGATTGTCTATTATTGCCGAATTAAAATTTATAATTTCTTGATTTATATTCACATAAATTATATTTTTTTAGCAAATAAAAAACCATTAAATTCTATTGATTTATTTTAATACAATATTTTCAAGTCAAAAGCTATAATCTGGAGTCACCATAAAATTTAAATTTATTTTAACCCCATGAAATCAAACAGAACTTAACCACTCGTTTATTAAAGCTCCTCGTTTTTTTGGGCAGCCTGGTTATGTGTTGACTTTTGCATAAATTTCAAACAGATGTGCTCTGCAAACAGTTGGCTTTAAAGCCCGTTTTCGACATCTGGCCAAGGCAGTTGGCCAAAAAGAAATCCACACAAATCACAGACATCATGCGGGCGCAGCAATCAAGCGTCCGCACATCCTACATGTCCCGGAACAACTATTGAAAAAGTTTCCACCTTCCGTTTGACAAACGTTGTGGGCGGTCGAAGGCGGAGTGGGAGTGGCAGTAGGGGAAATCAGAAGAGGCTGCAGTGAAACCATAATCGATAAAGACCCAGTCAAAAGCCATCCCCAGCTATGCGTCTAATGCAGTCGAAGCGTGAGCCAAAGTCAGGATGTGCCAGTGCTCAAGACAAAGAGTGGTGGCTGTTAAAAAAGCAGCCATTCCGCCCAGGATGCCCCCAAGTACGTTGGGGTTCCCCTCAAGTTGGGGCTTCTCCTTCGGGCTCCACTACGGGATACCGACTCCGTGCTCAACTTCAACTGCAACTCGCTCGGCAAAAGGCAATTGCGCGCCTGGCCCGCGGCTAGCAAACAAAAGCACAGCATGGAGCATGCAGAGTGCACTTGGGAAAATACTGGTTCGATGAGAAGGTATTATTGGTCTGGGTTGACATGGAAATCCCACACATCTAGAGCAAAATGTGTTTAAAATCACACAAGAGCCACAGAATCTTTTGTGGTTGTTGGGCACAGTAGAACGACTTCTCAGGATTTAGGCAAGTCTTTATTTTGTTTTATAACTTACCAAAAACGTTAAAGGAATTTCTATAAAAAAATTTCCTGGTTCTCAATTAAAATGAAATACATTTTTTGTCTTGTACCTAAATTCTGAGAATAAGATTGAAAGTTACTCAATGTCTGGTTAATTTAATAACAATTGTTAAAGAATACAATACTTTGTACTTTAGGAACTGTATTCTACATTAATCTATACTCCCAATAACTGTATATTCCTGTACATTGTTTTTATTTCTATTGCAAACTTAAAGTTGGGAGTAACTTAGAATCTTCATGCTAGAGTACGTATTCTTGGGGATAAAATACCTCTTAATTTTCTACCTTTTTTATATTTTAAGGCATCTAATTCTAGTACATACATTTAATACAAAACTGAGTTTAATATAGATTGAATGACTGAGATTTAAGATTAAATTCACTGTAGGTCTGATTACAGGAATGTTTTATATGAGATGGAAGCTGAGGAGTTTTCAATAGTTTGGACTTGTATATTAGCCTCAATTTTAGCTCCTACAAGTATACAATAATCCCAATTTCCTTGATGGAAATCCCCTACTTTTCTCCCACTGTAACTCCTCGCTCCATTCGCTGCACCGCCTGAAATCAAAACTTATGATGAGCCAGCGGCGCCCTCTTCGGCAACCAAGGGGGATCGGGACCCCTATCCGCTGTTCGAGGTCCTGGGCTCGGGCACCGTGCTCCGTGGACGCCGTGGTACAAAAGGCTACAAAGAACAATGGAGCAGCGGGCACATATATACTCATCAAATGAGAAAATGCATAGAAAATCTGCCGGCACTTCGGGCGCTCTCACGCGAAAAAGGCCAATTTGAGAACTTGTGGCGTTTCACTTAGGGAAATTAAAAATGTATGCAAAGTACATACGCGGAAAGGGAGGGGCCAAGAAACCAAGACCAAGACCAAGAAATCGGAGCAGACCAGGCGCAAAGTGCAGTTGAGTTGGCTAATAATATAAATTCATTTTGTGGCCAAGACGAGCGGGTGAAAACTGTTTACAAAATCATTTATGATAATTTATTCAGCCAGGCATGCGTGACGACACTGCGAAATTTGAATGATTTTTGGGTGCAGCAAATTGCATTAACCTTGTCAAGCCCGCCAAATAATTGCTCAGCTGGGCGCCCGGGAACACCGAGTGGGTGGGTCGTGCTCACAGTTTGTAATCAAAATTTAAATTTCTAACCATGTTGCGAAGGTCGGTGGAAAACAGTGGGTTGGGCCACAGGAATTTTCCAGACAATGGAGCGAAAGTCTCTCGTTGTTCCAAGGAGCCGAGGGAAAATAATGGGGAAGGGATTAACGAGCATTAATGGAATTTGTTAGCTGGCCCTGAAAGGAATTCAAGTTGCTGTCGCCTTAACAATTTTTCATTTCCATATTCTTCTTATAATTTGTTTAGATTTTGCATCTTCTCTGTGGCGCTGAAGGATAATAGTCTTTAAATAAATTTAATACGATTTGAAAGAATGCGAACTATATTATTTGATCATATCATTATAGCTTTAGGCTTTAGAAAAATATTTCATTAATAAACTCCAGGCTGCAGAAACTTAATAAAAATTGCACTTAAAATCCAAGTGACAAGAAATTTTCTGCGGAATTAAGCAATTCACTTTCTCCAAATTGAATAAGTGAAAGTGCCGCCCGGCTTTCTGCATTTTTATTTAATTTATTTAATTTATTTTGTTCATCTGACACCACACCCCCGAAAATAGCTGCAATGCCATTTATACATTTTTCTTCTTGACCCCATTATGAAATTCCATTTGAATTCCCCTTGCCGACCAATTTTGCTGTGAAATTAGATATATATCGTCGTGCAATTTAGCAGCCGGCCCCGGAATTCTGCTGACCGATAATGCCACTGTGCCATAAATACGCCTTAAAGGTGCAGCACGCCAATTATGAATGATGGCCAGGACTTTTGCTGCACCTCGAAAACTGTTGGCCAAGAAAAATGGACACGCAGAGCCGCAGAGAAATTAAGATTTTTGGCACAAACGTGAGCGGCATGCCAAGAGAACAAAAGCCAATATGCGGGGCATGCAGCACGCAAGGTCAGCGCCGTCGTAATTAACTGCATATAAAGTGGGTAGTGGGTGGCAATCGGCGGTGAAAGCGGGTGAAAGCCGAATGGAGAGCGACCAGATTTCACGTCAATTATTTTTTCTGAGTCGGCCAACTTATGACCAAACAAGCTGCAGTGACATGTGAACAAGATTAAAACCAACAAACCCAAAAGACCCAAGACCCCCTCCCCGCCCCCTTTTTCTGTCTACGTTATTTCCCCAGCTTTTCCGCCCTCATAGCTTTTCCACACCGCAGAAAGCCAAAAACTTCGGAACTTGCCTTTGGGCTATAAAGCGTTTGATAAATTTCGCTGCCATTTACGTGTTGCACGCGCCAGGGATGTGAAATGTGGATGAACCAGCTGGGTGGATGGCGATGGTGTGGGTTCAGATAGTTGACTATGGGGTGGTAAAAACGAGCTAAAAGGGGGTTAAATGGGGGGCCGGGGACAGCTGCGTCCGTTGACTGCACCTGACGACATAAATTGCGCATTTGCGTGGTCGTGATCCTTTTCACTTACAACGCCACGACAAAATCTCAGTTGCCTCCAGAGCTGCTATTTTGCCCGGCCGAACCCTTTTTCCCATCTACGCCCCTGTGATAGCCCCCACCCCCCGTGCTCTCGACAATTTTAACAAAAGGTGCAGGCCACCAGGGCGTATGAGTAATGCGCGTTTGTGTGTGTATCACGCGTCTGCTTCACAATTACAAGAGCATTTTATTCTCAATACCCATTGAAGGTGAGGGCAGAAGGGGAATATATATTAATTATAAAAAAATATATGGGATATATATTTATAATTAAACAAAACAAGAGACATCATTTAATGATATATTTAAATTTTAATTTTAAAGCGATTCATAAAATTGTACAACATATACTTGTTTTAGTTATAGGGAGACATATAATATCATAAAATAATTTCTTTTTTAGCTAAAGATCTATTTAATATTTAAAAATTAAATTATTCATTATTATATATATTTTGTTAGCTAAAATAGATATTATTATTAAATACATTTTGATAAAACCCACTTACTTCATAGTCTAAAACCCCCTGTACATTTAAACTTATTTATCCCCTTGTTTGCTGCTGCTGCAATGATTTTTTAATTGCTCGACACAAATATAAACACAGACTGGTCCTTTTTATTTTATCTTTTGCTTTTTTTGCTGTCCTGTGCTGTTGACCGCTGCTGACTCTTCTCGGACGGATCTACTGGTGCCATTGTGGGCTCATTTTAATGATTTTCTGACTACGTCATCAGAGCCATGCTTGATTTACATTTCTGAGTTGTCCGCCCGGTGCAGCATTACGGCTACTGATTGCATTGACAGTTGGCACACGTAACTGCTGCAGCATCGGGATATTCAGGGGATTCCCGGGTTCTGGGTTCTGTGTTCTGGGTTCAGGCAAGAAAAGGTCGGGGTAAATCGCATCCCGGGGAAATCGCATCCCGGCCACTGGATTTTTACCGTTTAATTGCCGCCTTTCATCGCATTCTTAATTTGTTGTTCAGTGCCACTTTTTTTTGTGTTCGCTGCGCGTTGTTGCTGCACTTTTTCATTTAAAACTGTTTGCCAATCAGGTCGTCTGAAAAGGCCCCGAAATAATTGATCCGGTCTGTGGATAGATTCGATTATTGAAAAATTGCATTACTATAATTAAATGGCTCTCAGGCCAGAAACAATAATAAATAATTTGTGTCACGGCTTCGTAACTAATTGGAGTCAAGTTCAAATTAAGTCGCCAAATTGTCGAACAATATGTTTGCATGAATGGGAATATGTATTACGTAGCACATATGTGTTTATTTCGGTGCGCACATAATGAAGGTGCAGTAGACGGAAATGTTATCTCTAATGAAGGGAGGTGGGTCCTTGAAGTTTACTTGACATATAGGTTTTCTTCCCAAAAAACTTAAAAAAAGTCCTGGAAATTATTTTTAAATCTTTAAAATTCATAATCAAATTGTATTATTAAGTTACAATATATTATATGAAACGACTGATGATATTTTTTTTAGAAACCTTTCTTTTTTTTATTGGATTATTAATTAAAATATTCATAAAAATTCGTAATACCATTTAAAGACAAATATTTATGGGATACGCAGTTACAGTTTTATTATAATGATTTCTATGGCAATGACTTATAATAAAAATCTACATTAATCCCCATTATCAAGGATCACTGATTCCGTAAGAGTCTTGAATCAACCCTCCGAAGTCATAATTATGTGTTTACATATGTACAGACACACGTAGCGAATATAGCCTTAAGACGTTTTGCAATTATGGCAAAAGCTACAGCAACAACGTCCATGGAAACGTGGAGCGGGCGCCCAGAGATTTTGCTTACGTAGACGCCTATTAATATTACGCATACGCCGTGTTGCAGGCGCATTGGGTCGGAAAATGTGACCCAGACCGCCATTGTTGCTGGCCTGCTGTTGTTTTCCTTCGGGCAGGACTCACAATTAGGAACATCCAGATGCCCCGGCGCAGCTTCTGGCTTCTAGCTTTTGGCTGGCATTTCGCATTTCGTAAGGGCATTAATAAAGCACTTTAATAAATTAGTCCAACCAAAGCACTTAAGCGTCTTATCAAATCAGAGCAGTTGCATGCCATGGCTTAACGCACACATATGCCCAGATGCGGTGCATTAATATGCGCATATCCATATGTATATGTTCACTTGATCCTCATTGTGGTTGACATTTAAATGGCTAGTTGTTGTAGTTTGCGGCCATTGAAATTGCATTAGCGATTCGGGGTGGCGGGTGCCGGCGACCGCATGTGCAAATTCCTATGAAAATATGTAGGTGTTGAGTTCGAAAAACAGCCCCGGACAATAATAACAATTATTAAAAACAATGAAACACAAATGAAAGCCAATATTACCAGTCAGCCGACATCCTTCTGCCCATAAACATTGAATCGAGTAAATGGGCTACAATGGGTTAATTTCGCTATTGAGTTATTAAATGTGGCTGCCATGTGGCTGCCATGGGATGAAAATTGAAATAAAGAAAATATTTAAGTGTCATTTGTGGTTTTTATTAGGCTACAGATGGCTAAATAAAATGTGGAGGGAATTTGATTAAAAATTGGGATGATAAAATATCCAAATTAAATATTATGGCAGGGATACCTTTATTTAAATAAAGACTTTAATTTTATCTAAAATTTTGTTGATATATTTTTGTAATTATTAAAATATCCTTGGCCAAAAAAAAGGTTTTTTCAGAGGTGATGTGTGTACAAAATCTAGAGTTATTTTTTTTTTTTAAGAGCAAAATCAAATACAATACATTAAAAATGTTTGGGTTTTTTAAATTAGTTTATTTAGTATGGTGACTTTTAACTTCTGACTTTTATAAAATATGTAAAGGTACATATGTAGCTCCCCCGTACACTGAAAATATAATGGTGTGGCCTTATCGTTTGCAATTTCCCCACTGTCCCACAATCAGGCATTAAGCCACCCACACACTGGCAATAAAAGGACACGCTGTGAGCTGTTGTCCTACCGCTCGCCCACAAACAGAAAGGACATGCTGGACCAATACACAGGGCCTCGCAGCATTTTTCTGTATAAACATGACAATTTAAAACGCATTACAGTGCGGCAATTAATTAAACTGTCATTGGTTTGCAAGATTCTGAATCGTTTCGCCGCGCCACAGAGTCAAAATAAATTGTATACAAAAAGCGCGCGCTGGCGAACACAAATATTGCATTAAAAGCGAGGCAGAGGTTCGCCGGGTTGACTGGCAACAGTAAAGCATTGCGTAAATTTATTGAATTGTAAAAAGAACATATATCAGCGTTTTTAATTGCAACGGCAGCGGCGGCAACAACAAGGAGCCAACTTGAATAAATAGCCGAGGACAGTTTAAACTGCGGAAGGTTTCAGAGTGCCATCAGCGGCAGTAACGTAGAAACTATAAAAGTTTATCGAGTGAGCTACATAAAAAGGGTTGAACTTATTTGATAACCCCCCTGCGAAAAGGGGGAATTAGAATTGGCAATTTAAATCATCGAAGTTACACTCTCATTTCTCCATTTGCCCCTATTGAAATGTCCGCCGGAGTGCTCCACTTTAACTGGTCCATAAATGGCAAACGACTTTTGTTTTGCCCAAGATGAGCTGTAATAATTTCACTCGCTTTACTACTTCCCGTTGCCATAAAACAAAATTAAAATATATTAAGTTAATCAGTGAAAGAGAGAGAGAAATGGAGAAAGCGTAGAAGTTTTTGGCTGTTTGGAAGCCAATTTATGCTGGCCCAAAGCACAAGTTGCCAAGACCCAAGCCGCAGACTCCGAGAAAAACTTCGACCAGAGCCAAATGACAGTAATTAGAATTTGTTGGGATTTTTTTTTCGGTTATTTGGCTATTTGTTTATTCGCTCTACGTTTGGCAACACGGACTCGGATGTTGCCAAAAAAGCAAGTGGCCAACTGGCAGCAACTGTAATAAATGACAACAAATTCCCCGCAGCCAGGGAAGTCGTCTAAACGGTTTAGGCAGAATAAATAAATTATTTACAGGCACCCCCAACCCCCTTTGAATTTGGTAATTTTCTGGGGTTACAAATGCAGGGCATACTCAGTAATATTTTCATAATTCTGCGACTGACGTCACTCGCTTTAAACTATGCTAAACAACTCAATCCATCGGACCGTGGTGCTGTAAAGCACTCGGCAAACATTCTTGTCGCCCTCAAAGCGCACAGAGCAATAAAACACAGGCCTCCAGAAAGGGGGTTTATAGGGGGGGTTTGCAAAGGGGGTTTATAGGGGGGTTTATAAGGGGGGTTCTGCGTTTAGGGAAAAGCGGCTGGGGAATGTCTTCAACTCGAATTGATGGCGCTGACTACAAATTCGACTTGTGTGTGCCATATTGTGAGTGAGTGTGAGTGTCCGTTGTTCCGCTAATGGTGAAAGTTGTCAAGCGGCTCAAGTGGTAAAGTGGAAGTACCAGGACAGTCGAGGGGGTTACGAGCCTCGGGTCGAGGGGCAGACTTCCGTTGTTTTTCCCTTAGACAACAACTTTCACTCGGGCGAACTGGCCCGCTGCACAAGGGAACTAAAGTGCGGTTGGTCCGATAAAAAGCGGTATTGCGTCGACATTACTCTGAAACTTTTTATAGCACACTTTTTGGGATACTAAAACATTGCCTAAAAAGTATCGCTGCCTAAAATGTGGCTATTTTACATGAAAAGGACGGAAATTAATCCCAAAAACAATTTTTTACTTACTCAAAAAATCAAATTAGTTTCTTTATGTTAATATATTACTCCAAAATTGAATAACCAATTAAATTTTGATTTATGGTTTCGTTTACTTGGCAGCTTGTCAAGATAATTTATGAACGGTATAAATCATTTTTAATTATTACATCATTTTTTATATCTAGTTTAAAGAGCCATAAATGTTATCAATAAAAACTAGATTGATTTTAACTATTAATTATATTTTTGGAATGCATTTAGTTGTATGATCGATTCTTATTTATTTTAAAAATGATTTATTTGGTATAACGGAATCTAAAAAATGTTGTAAAATATTGGTTATTAACATATATTTTTTCTTGAGCAAACTTTTTTATCTAAATGGTATAAAAGATAATACTCAACTTTTTAAAAGTACTTAAAATTAATATAATCAAGGATTCTAAAAGAGTACTGCTTAAATTATTTTACTTTCACATAAATACCAAGCATAGTGCGTGGCATTTCATAATAGTTGTTCTTATCCATTCATTATTTTTGCAAGAAAACTTTCTCGTTTTTCTGCAAATATAACCTGCACCATTTTCCACCTTCGCTTAAATAAGCAAAAAGTGTTTTCCACCCATTGTGTGTGGTACACGTCGTCAAACATATTGAAAAGTTTTTAGAATTTGCAAACTGTTGTCCCGCGCTGCCAACCACACCGTTTTTCCTTCAATACACTTAAAATAATTGAAGGGAACTTACAAATTGGGACTTTATATTTAGTGACAATATGGAATTGGAAAACTTTTGAGTCATTTATTTAGTTCTAAGATACCAAAGAAAAATTGTTTGTTTAAAGACTCATTTCGAGCAATAATCTCTCTGTTCAAATCAAAAAGTTGGGTTTTCTGGGATCTTTAAAAGATATAACTCTTAAAAATAAATCTTTTTTTATCTAAAGATAATATTCAAACATGTTTGATAGTAGATACATAACGATCAAAATCTTCCCTTTAAAATGTTTACAGCTTAAGAAGTAGAATCACAAAGTTACGTTTCGTATAAATATTTAGAAAGTGTATTGAATTTATTCCAGTGTAGGAAGAAGAAGTGCTGGCTGAAAGAAGAAGAGCCCGCTGGTCACGTTCTCGTCGTTGATGTCGTCTGAAACTTATGAGTTTTGAAATGAAAACTGGTACAAACGGAAATGCAATTGAAACGTCGCCATTGTAGTTGTTGTAAGCGCTCGTTGTTGTTGTCGTTGTTGATGGCCTGACAAGTTGAGAGAGTGTGAGTGAGCCTTTGTGAGAGTGGCCGTGCGCCTGTGTGAGTGACTGTCGTATGAAGTTTTTGCGCTAAGCTATTTGGAAATGCCATTAGACCATGTCACACATACAGGCTCAATGTGACAAGACGCTGCTTCCTCTTTCTTGGCCATCTCCTAGCAGTTTTCCACCATTTTCGCGCCCATTTCCCCCACCCCCTTTGTTTATGTTTATGTATGCGGTGCAATATTTTGCGTCATATTGTGTTGTGCTGGCCTGCGGTTTGGAAAACGCGCCTGACCAAACTTTTCAGCACGACTGTAGGCACAGTTTGGTGTCTAGCAGCGGCTAATGCGGTTACATGGAAAACTCTCTCTCATTTCCCGGGCAAAGGACTTTTCTTCTTCCCACGCACCAAAAATCCAGCCAGCGAGCAATTTAATTTCCGAAAATATTTCCTTGACGCAGACGAGGCCAAAATTTGTATTAAACATTTGTTGTGCAAGTGACATTAATTATATCAACTGTGATAAATGCTTTCTTATACGGACGTATTATTCAAATTACGGCCGAAAATAAACATAGCATAAATAAGCGACGGAGAAAACCTTGGCGCATAAATCAAGGCGCAAATTGTCACGTGCTCTAAATTCATTTATTTCCAAATTCAAGTCAAGGCGTGGTGGTAGTTGATCAAAAAACACAGCGACATATAGTCCAAAAAACTAGGCTAAGTAGCCAGTGAGAGTGTGTGTGTGTGTAGGTGCGTGTGTGCGTGTCGGTGTAATTGGCATTGTAATAGTAATCACAATCGACATCGATGTACGCCGAATCGACCACAACGGAGATGACCGCTTATCCGCACAGGGAACCGCCGGAGAAGGCGACCCTACGTGATTTCTGGGCCAAGGAGTCGGCTGTGAATGCATTCCTGCAGACTTCACATGTAAATATACACTGCCAATCGCCTCCCTCGCAAATCGATTGTTGATCGAGGGGAAAAACTTGTGGGCCCCTGGGTGGGGAAACTATTATACTGCGTAATCAAAAGTGTCAACATTTTCTCTCGGCTACCCCAAAAGCAATCTAAAATCGAATGGCGTACACGCAATCCAGCCAATACACTGGTCAGCAAAAAAAAGAGAGTGAATTAAACTAAGACAATGGAAATAGATTGTATTAAAAAGGGAAACGGGTTTTTAATAAAATAAATCCATAATGCATAGCAAAACTGTTTCAGGTCACCAATTAAAAAAGAAATCTTAGCAATCTTTGTTTGCAAAACATGCTCTATTTCCCAACTAAGAAAACAATGCAAATTGTGTTCTAGTAAAAAAATGATTTATTTTGAATTATATGCTAGCATATTAAAATTGACTTATTAAAAGACTATCAAATTTGCTTAAATAATAGTAACAACAATTAATTAAATATATTTAAAAAATTTTTCAGAATTATTATTATATGTTTGTTCATCATTTATAACGCTTCTTAATGTTTAATGTTAAACACAAACTTAAATATTTCTTAAAAATATTTAAGACATTTACAACAGCCCTTTTCAGTCTCAGGCTATCTTTATTAATTTAGCTTTCTAGTTTCCAGTAATCCTTGAAGTAGTTACTTCTTCATTAGGTGAATAATTTGCCTCTTCAAATCGGCTCCTTAGGATGTAAGCCCTGTCCCGAAAATGTTGTTAACAAGTGCCTGCGAACGGATTGCAAATCTCTTGCCATAGCTTCTGTCAGAGTGTCTCTGCTGTGGCACTTCTCTTGCATTTTAAGTGCACTGATTAAGTGCATAAGTGATTTAAATGCTGGGGGAATTTTCATCTAAAGTCATAAATTGAATATGTTTCAACTTTTGGCTTTGCCTGGGATTCAGTTACAATTTCGAATGGAAAATGGAGGGGGATAGGGGGACCATAAGACCACTTGCCTTTTGTTGCCCCAACTGGGCGTGGCTGAAATTGCTTAAAATTTTGCTGGCGCACTCAAAAAACTTTTCAGTTATAATTTATCAGATTTTCGAGCTCAGACATTTTACAACAATTATGCATAGTTATGCGCATTGCTACAGATAGTTTCCTTTTCCCATTCCGATTGTGTGCGTGTGTGTGTGTGTGTGGTTGTTCACTGCGTATACGTAATATTTGAAATGAAGGCCATCACAGTTCACAGCTTCACAGCATCTATGTGCATTTGCCATCAACTGACAGCATTTTAGTTTTGAAGATTGCACAAGCGATTCTGTTGCATAAATGAATTCAAGTAATCCGTATTTTTATGCTCTGTGAATTGACAAGTTCCGCTTGTGCTATTACAACATGAGCCAGGTGATCCGGGTGAATGTGAAGCCAGCGAGCAACAGGAGACCCTGAGCTCGGTTCGGTTAACAAATTTGCATTTACAACTTTTGGCAGCTAATAAAAATTTCATATTCATCTTATGGCCAAGCTGAAAACAGAAAGAGAAACTGAAGCCGAAAAGGCGAACGGAGAAACGGAAGTCAAATAATTCCGACACGTATGTCCACGCCACTTTGAAGGAGTGGAGCGCATACAAAACGAAAGAAAGAAATATGACTCCGTACGGAATATTTATGCGAGAACTCCTCCGCACACAGATACACACTCACACACACACATACCCTTGAAGCCCTTTACAGATACACACACGGACACACTGTGACACATTCACAAGGCAAAATATTCGAAACTTTGCATATGCATGAGGGCTGAGGGGGTGACTGAGGGGGCGGAAGCAGGATCGGTGGCATAGTGTGGCGCATTACATTTGTAAAATCTGGCACACGAATGCAATAAATCACAACACAGCACAAAATACCCACCACCAATACCAGCACACACACACACACGCATGCACACTCGTACAATGGCATTATTATTAGTAATGCAGCCTGCTCTCTCTCGGAACCTAAGAACTCGGGGAAATTATTAGGGTCACATGTGTAAAAGGATATTTCCTTATTAACTCACACACACACACACTTACATGCTGGCATCAACTGAAATGTGCCACTGGCATTTTGCCCGGCACAGAATTATTATTATGGCGTCAAATAATGAGGCAAAAAGTGTCAAATTTGCATGCAAAATATGTCTAGATGGCATTTACAATATTCCATCTCTGTATATTATTTTCGATGGCATGCAATTGCTCCAAATTAATTGCATGGCAAGTGGCGGAGCCAAAATGGCACGCCAAACCAAATGAAGCTCTTAAAATGCACAAGGACAAATAGTACTCAAAAGAGTTTAGGAAGTAAAATTAATACATGCCATGTTTCTTGAAAAATTAAGGATAAATGATCCATAAAAATTATACAGAAAATAAAAAAGGGGTTACCATATCAGCCATTTTCATTTGTTGCCTTATTACTTAAATATGTGAAGTTAATTTTACTAATTTTATAAAGAGTTTTCAATTGTAGTAGCTTTATTTTGTTATCTTTAAATCAAAGGTAGATAAAAGTATTATTACAAGTTTGCTTATGAAGACTTTTCAATTCTATCTTTGTTTTGGTATCTAAAAAACATAAATATAAATAAATATATAATTTTCACAGGTAAAAAGGGTGACGTAAAAGTCAGTTTAAATACTCATACATATTTAATTAACATGGGGTATTATTTTGTAGAGTTTTATAAGGTTTGTAACTTTGTTAAGGTAACCTCACTGGACTGCCTGCTCACTTGAATCTCAGCCTGATTTTGCATTCCAAAATCGGACAGTCAGAGCCAGCCTTATAAGCACACACATAAAACTCAACCTAAGTAGGGTATAAATATTTGCAATGCAAAATGCTGACTCGACCTAAGCGAATGAGATGGGCTGCATGCGTACGAAGGAGTCGGAAGGACGAAGGACCTCCGAGAGTTGTGAAATCTGCTAGGTGGGCGGGATAAGAGGGTAGGGGTACCCATAGAGGTACCACTGAGGGTATCTGGTATTGCACACTGATGCAAGGCACATGCAACAGGGAACTGCCACTCACTCGCACACACACACCGCAGACAGACACACGCGCACGCACACCATGACAATAGCATAATATATTGGTGTCTAAAGCAGACACGACGAAATGGCCGACTTGAGCAGAAGGAGCAAGAGTGCGGCGAGCCAACTTGGCAGCACTTTGCAGAAGCTCTGCACTGAGAAGTTCTCGAAACATGATTGCATTCTAAGTTTGAAGATGCCAAAGTCAAAATTGAATCTTAAACATAGATTCTCATACCTTAATTAAACCTGCTCGGCATAGTTTCTACAAAACTTACACCTGTATCACCTTATACACCTAATATTATCTTTTCTTAAGATTACTAGAATTTAGTTGTGCCAGTTCTCTTATCAAGCCAGGATTTAAGTGCTATTCCCATACCTTAAATAAACCTGCTCGGCATTATTCCAAAAAAAATTAAACCTTTATATTATCTTATGTTAAAATTTCTAGAATTTAGTTGTGTTAATTCCATTTTCAAGCCAGGTTTGATATGACACTTTAAAACACAGTAAACAAGTAATATTTATTAGTTTATATTCAGTTAGTAATTAATTATTATCAAACTGTTATAGTAATTAATTTGCTTTTGAAATCTTTAAAATACTGCAGGCTTTTTAAAAGTTCTCTTTAATGATAAACAGTCAAATACATATATTAAATATATTTTTATGGCTTAAAGAATATTGGCAATGCGATATATTCATTATTTATCTGTTCAAGTGTACATTTTTGTAATATTTTAAATTATGATTTCATTGTTAGGATAAATTTGATCCTTGAAAAAATGTTCATAATGATATATATAAAAAGATTCTTTGTTTTAAGAAAGAAACTTTAAAATACAATTATCTGGCAGAAATGATTTTATTCGAAGACAATTAATTTACTCCCCGATTTTTCTCTCTGTGTGCATTTCGCAGTTCGAGTTACACTTACCATACGTGTTACTGTGGGGGCGAGCTGTGTAAAATGGGAAATGCGAGCTGGAGGGGCGGGCAGTGCTAGATGCCCCCGTTAGTTGCTAGTTGCATGTTGAAATGTCGTCTGTCAGACATGATGAAAATAATGGAGCAGAAAATGTCACTGGCTGTGCTAAGGACACATGTGATATGCATGTGAGTGTGGGGGAACCACACCCTGCTGCATACAGCCTCACCATATCTGTGACCATGTCCACATCCGCCCGTTTGCCATTTGCCACCCACTAACCAACCACCCCCCCATCACCTTCCTTTGGGAAAGCGTCAAGGCTGGCCGTTGCTTTTGGCATGATGATTTAGTAAGGCTGACATTCCAGCGCGTTTCGGTGGCGCTCATTAACGTCTCCCGCTCCCCGGCACGCAAATGCAATTACGGATACGATACACACCTCCCAAACCGCCTAAGCCACCCACCCACTTCCTAGAACCACCCACTCCTAAAACCCCCCCCCCACAAGAAAAGAAAATATATGTATATTCAACGTTCATCAACAATTTGTCAGCGAGTGGCAGCCGAAAAGAAACATTTTCTTCTATTGTAAGTCAAAGCAATTTGCATAACGTTTAACGGTCTACGGAAAAAATAACAAAATATGCCAAGCAAGTAATTAAATTCAAATCAGTTTGTGTGCTCCTGTAACGGTATTTCCACCTGTACAACGGTTTACGCCCCGATGCCGCCCCCTTGAGTGGGCGTGGCTTGGGCGGAAAAACTGCTGCGTTGTCCAAATGATTGAAAAATTTATGGGATGCAGTCTGGCAAGTGACATTTATATTAATTTATTGACACTGCGTGACTTCGGTGGCCAAGGACACACATGTCTCAGGATATTGAATATTAAGCTGATAAAATAAGGCGAACCTCCCCCATCTACTTGTACAGGCAGGAAAAATATCAGTTAAAAGAAAATTCAGTTTCAAAAATTATTAATAAAAAGAAATTAGAACTTTATGTACAGATACTTTTCCTCTCACACTTCTCAATTTTATATATTGTATATATTAAAAATTCCAAATCAGAAAATTTTGATGGTTTTAAAATATAATATTAATAAGTTTCTAAGTACAGTTTAACAACTCCAAAGTAAGTTAAAACATTTTTAAAACCAATATAATTAAAGAGCAAGAGCTTGATCATTTTAACATAAAAGGTTAGGTGAAGATTGTTATATTGCCCACATTTCTAGTTCTCATAATATTTGTAAATAATACCATATAGTTTAGCAATCGATTTCTAAGTTGAAACATTTTTGAAACAAATATAATTAAAGAACAAGGTTTTCATAGTTTTATGTCTTTAATATTTGCAATAACACATCTGAAAAACTCATAATTTTATATTTATATATTTCACCATAATATTTAGCTCTATTAAAATTTTAATGTGAACTATAATAATACAATTTTTGCCCTGTGTAGCACACAAACTATATCCTTGAAAGGTTATTGCCTCCCCACCAGGGGATTGTAAATTAAAGTGGAAAAGGGGTCGCCAAACCTTGGCAAAAACAGCGACCATAGCACGTGCCATAATCATTAACAAAAACTTGTCAAATGCAATAAATCTTTATGCATTTTTTTTGTCCACTAAAGTTGACCTCCATTAAAAAGCGAGGGGATAGGAAAACCCGAACCAAACCAAGCCAAAGAAGTGTAAGCCGAGCTGAGCTGACGTGGCCATTAATAAACCCCGCACATGTAGGAAATAATTAAAATTATACCTTTCTTCCCCTGCCCATGCAGACGTACAAACATTTTATAAATCATAAAAAATTATGTATTATATGCGTGTGCCGGGGAGAAATAAAAAAGAGCCAGAATGCCGTACAAAAGGGGTTACCGAACAATGGCAGGAAGAAAATTCCTTCCTTCTGGGGAAACGGAGGCTCAAAGGAGGCTCGTTTCATGCATGGGAATAATTAAGCTATAAACCTCGACCTCTTTTTCTTCTTCGTCAGGCCGCTTCACTTGTGAGCTTGAAATATTTACACCTAAAACAAATAATAAATGCCCAACAAATTATTTATGCACGAAGACTCGTCGCTGAAAATGGCGACGATAAGTCAGCGCAGGCTGGCCAACTTCCGCTGGAGGAGGCGACCTCATGACCTAACCTTGTCCATAATGTTTACTAATAATAATCCGCCCCTGGCAGCCAAGGAATCCGCACAAGGAAACACAATAAAAATAATATGGACTTGTAGGAGTCGATGGCAGCTAAAAAATGCCAGCCAAGCAGTAAAATGCCAGGCCAAACTATTTAAATCAAAAACTTCTCAACGTCCAGCATCGGGAGAAGAGCAATGGAATTTCCACACAGCAGAGAGGAAAAGCTGGAAAAGCCAAGGAAAATATATATATATATATATATATAATACATATGTATATGTTGAATAAAAAAAAAATTATGCAAAAGGCAGGGGAAACAAAGGCAGGGGAAAATGCGCGATGGCAGGGCGGCGCTGAAAGGAAATTGCGAGTATTATTACGACTTTTATTAATTTTACCGCCGACCAGACCCGCCACCACCGCCGTGGCACACTTTGTACCATTTTGCGTTTTGGCCAAGTTCAGTTTCGGCCGTGTCCAGTTGAAGTTTCTCACTAAACAACTTTGCACGCATCGGAGCGGCCAACTTTCGCGGACAATATTTTTTGTCGTGCGGTCTTGAGGAGGATTTTCCTTTCGCTGATTTATGTATGAGCGGCGAAAACTTTAAATTGTGTGCAGTGTGGCAGTAATCATTCTTGCGACGTCCGAAAATCGGTAAACTTTTATTAACAAGTTGAGCTCCGAGCTAAAGGCGTAGGTGTGGGCGGAGTGGAGTGGAGTGCAGCAGACGTGACACCAACAATAGATATTGAAAATATGACCCCCAGCCGTGTGGCTTCAGCAGCAGCAACAAAAAACAATTCCCAGCAAACAGAGAAAAACACACACTTATGGAAAATTCGGGCTGGGAAAAGTGCAAGCGATGTCAACGCATGGCCAAAATGTGAATTATTCTGGCCGTTTTTGTGGCTTTTATGAAAATAACTCGAATTCCCATAAACTCAACGGCAATGAAAATGGGAGACACGAAAGTGCATAGACTTTTCACCTCGTTTGTGGTACAGTGAAACAAATGAGCAAAGTGCTTTTTAAGTTCTTAAATGAGTAAACTTATTAGTGGTATTCAAAAATTTAGAAGAAATACTTTAGCAAATAACTAACCTAAACAAATAATGTAGAATTCTAAGGAATGTCTTTAAGCTTCTCTTGAAGACTTAATTCAATAATATGATCAATGTTCACTATCTATTTTATATCATTTTTGTTGAAAAACTCAAAAAGTTTTCCAATCTTTCCCCACTGTTTAGAGGTTTGAAACTGCCCCACAATTGCTCACCTCAGCAGCACCGTCCGCAAATATGGCAGTCGTTAAACTTGAACAAACTTTTCCCACCGTGGCCACAAGTCAAATAGAGTGAGCAATCGAGTTTCCACTTAAAAGTTGTGTGCGCAGTCAATCACATTTGTGCCACTGTCCAAACAATCACTGACCGACCCTCGCACAATGGCTGTAAATTGCAGTTTCATATGCCATGGATCCCACTATTCGGCCATCCGCACTTGTATCTACGTATCTATGTATCTATGTATCTATCAATTTCGGCGAGTTTTCATTTTCATTTTCGGTTCATTGTCCACGTTGAACACGCTTTTGTTATTGTTTTATGCCAGAGAATGGCCATCAAATGTATCTGTATCGCAGTCTTTGTGTGTGCCTGTGTGTGTTTATCCGTTCGGGGCACAACAGTAACAGAATGTCCTGGCTGGGTGGTTTGGGTTGTATTTATTTTCATAGCCATGTTTGTGACACAATTGATTGGAAAAACATAAACATTCGATCGCTGCGAGGGTGTGTGCGTACGAGTGTGTCTGTGTTTGCTTCTAATACGTGTCCAAGTTGAGTTGATTGTCATGTCAAATTTGCGGTGCGAGGGGTCTAGATTAGAAAATTCTATTTATAAACATCAAGTGCGAGGGCAGCTGGAGCACCTCATTCAGGTGAGCCTGACCCCACCTGGCAATTGATGACTGCCGGCTGGCAAGTGGAGCAAAATCAATTTAATTCAATTAAAGTCAAAGCAAGCCAACAGAACTAAGACGATTTATTCCGACACGCTCCGGGAAACGAGAGCCAACAAGCACAAATGGCCAAAAAGGTCGAGCTAACAAAATTAATCTTGACGCTAACCTTCAAGATAAATGTGAGGTAAACTGAGCTGGCATTAAATGCTGGGTTTATGCTACGAATTTTGGGAAATCTTGCAAATATAACTCTATTCATTAGATAAACTTTAAAAAAACAGACGCAAGAAATATTTATTATAAATATATCTTAATATCAGAGCTTTAAAATCAGATCGTTTCTGGAAATTATTTTAAAAATAATAAATTGATCCTTACTTTTATTATTTATTCCGAATTATAAAGAAGGCAATAAAATCTCTGAAAAAATTTTGGAACTATCTAGCTTTATGCGAGATTTTTCCTAAAATAACACAGCATCACATTTTTCATTTTAATTTCCGCAATAATCACTTCGCATAAACACATCGTAGAAAGCAACAGCTCTTTGACACTCATACGCCCCATGTGCCAACCCCATAAGTAGGCAGCACATAATTGCGGTGTCGCATATTCAGCATTTTCCCGGCCGAGCCGAGCTGAATTTTCCGCCCAAACTTGTTTGAACAACCGCATTAAATGCCGGACCAAGTGACAATGGCAGACAAACACCCAGAAGGCAAACAAAAGAGCATAAAATATTTAATAAGCAGCCCCAAATCAGAGTCCCCAGACCCTTTTTTCGAGGGCCACTCATTTGTGCAGCTGTCGTGGCCACAAACAAATATGACAACGAACCTGACCGCAGGCCGAAATCGCAATATGCAATATTTTAGCCAGGCCTTTTTTTCTCCCGGTGCATGCTAATTATTACCATAATTTTTCGCTAGCTGAAAAACGGAGCAAAAGCCAGCCTAACAATGAACAATAACTGAAGGCCTGAAAGAAAGCCACGTATTTCATGCATTTTCATTCACAAACCAAACAGAGAGGAAAAGCTGGGGGAAAATCGAAAAAGGCAGAGTGGTCGTTGATGTATTACCCCTAGGCCAGCGTATCAAAGGCAAATACTGGTGCAAAAAGGCACACTATATAAGAAAGGAAGAGAGAAAAGTGGTAAGACTCAGAGAGCTGGCGCGTGACTCGTGCCAGTGAAATTCAAATACAACCGACATGGTAATAAATATCCATATAAGCCACTTCAAAGTGAAAAGCAATAAGCTAAACTACCACATCAAGTTGCCCAAGAACGGACCCCCAACCATCCTCACCTGCCGCAAAACTATACATCAACACAAAGCCAAAAGCGGGCCAACACCAATAGAGCCACCAATACCAATGCCAGTGCCAATACCAATGCAAACAGCAACTCAAACACCAATGCAAATGGCGAATGTGAGTGTGGTGGTGAGTGTAAGCCGAAGGCGGAGAGCGAAAGTGGCCGTCTCAGAGGGAAAAGGCAAAAACAACACAGTACAACACAGCACAACACGGCAAAACACAAAACAAAGCAGGGAAAAGCGGGGAAAACCCAGGCGCGCTCCATTTCTTCCTCTTCCAGCAGAACGCTTTCCTTTGAGACTCTTTCGCAAGTGAAAGTTATACGGCTCTTTTGGCACGCACACAAACACTCCTCGAGGAATACGTGTATATGTTCATATGGGCATGCATACTTCATTCCGTGATTTATCCGTCAGAGCTGACCGATTCGCTGGGCTATAGTTCTTGAATCTCATGGATAAAGATTGTCTTACTCTGAGGAATTCTTGATAAACATATTTTGAGATTGAGTTTCCTTTTAAAAACGATCTAAACAATCTTTTTCCCTTTTCTCGTCTGCTTGTTAAACTTAAAGTAGATTTTTAATATACAATGTTTAAAACTTACTTTTAGTTTATCTTGCGTGGATGAAACTCAATCATTCAGATCAATCATTGAGTAAAAATTGTATAAAAGTTCCCTAGAAGATAATCCACATACCAATGGTAACATAATGGTTTCTTCCAAAACAACATTCAAAGGTCCAGACGACAAATTTAAATTGCTGCCAGCCTATTTTTTAATATCTTATAAATATTTCAGCATTGAAATATCTCATCTATTCTCTTCTTTAAAAAATATTTTAAACATTTAAACAACCCTAAAACCCCAAACCATTATACAAATCAAATGACACCAATGTTTATTGCATTTTCTTTGAATTCTAAAAATCTTTAACTATATTTCTGTCTAAGATAGTGGCTTGCAAAGCTTAATAAATTAGTTATGACATAAGTGCTGTTAAAATTCCCACCTTAAGTACCTACTCGTACTTCAACAGAACCACACCCAAAACAAGTTCTTCGAGTGCTATAATTCGCCACATCTCTGCTCGACATGGTCAGGATATATGCCGTTCCCATCGATGCATATCCAATATGGGCCTGGCCATAACTCTTGTATTGGCGCACAGCCTAAGCGTTGGCCAATAGCTCATGAGGCAAATGTTTCTCTTAAGGCAAACAAATCAGCGGCACACGGACAGGCACAGGACTCGTAGGCAAATACCCGTCAAAATGCATATGTGTGTAAGCGTTTCGAGGGAATTTTGGCGCGCAATTTCAGCGACGCCTTGTTGATTCAGAACAGCAGCGCCCCCATGCGGCGAGTGGCGGAAGCAGCGGCACACATACACTGAAATAAAAAAAGGGGGGGCTGTGAGTGAGGGAAACGGCTAATGGCCGCGAAGTTTTCGAGATTGACGGCCCTGATTTTGGCCAAACAATAAATAAATACAAGTATACAAGAAATATGAGCACATGAGTGTGTGTGAGTGAAGTGTGAGTGTGACGAGTACATTGAGTACACTTCATGCCTGAATGCGCCAAAAGTGGGAGCTCAGGTGCCGAGTTGCCAATTTGAATATTCTTTATGTACACGCTATATAGAAGTTTTATGGCCTGGCTGTGTGCGTGGTCACTTGGCCAACAGAGGACAGCGTAACGTATACGTATATCGCCTATATCGCGTATACGTACCGTTGCCGCCGCCTTTCATTCCATTTGATTCCGTCTTTCATTCAGTTGCTCAGCGAACGCCAACGAAACCAAAACGAAATGTGAACCCAGTGCCGCCAATAATTATAGCCATACAAAAACACATCCTGAACGCCGCTCCGCATAAATCAACCTTAGCGAATTAACTAATTTAAAGTGCAATTAAATGTAAATGATTTCAATTAACTCATTTCGCGAGCAGAAAATTACATTTATTTTGCACTCTCCTACGTTTCTCCCGCGGAACTTAATGCTGTGCGGCGGATAAAACTGCAACTGAATTAAAAGTGCCTCGAACACTCTACACCCACACACACACACACACTCGTACACGGGAAACGGAAAAGAAACTTTCGCTTAAATGTACATCGACGAGGATAGCGAGGAAAGTTCGCCCTTTGTGATGCTCACATCCCCCACGAAGTCTTGGGTCAGTTCAGTCGGCACAATGTAAACAAAGAGACCGGACTGTGGAGTCCCGAGTCCGGAGACCAGAGTCCGGCACATCACATCACACATCTCCGGGCTCCCAGTGCCCAGTTTCCATTTCCCCAAGCCCCCTTTCCCTCTGCACACACATCTCTTAATTTCACATTTCATTTTTTGCCTTCCCAGAGAAATTGAGAAGCAGCACAGTGTGCGGGCGGGAAAAAAGTTGGCAAAAAGTTTAAATGACTTTTGTTGTTTTTCTAAGTGTTTTTTAATGGTCTACGTGTGCTGGCCGCCGAATCCTGGCCTGTCCTGTACTGTCCCGTCCTACTGCCCTCCGTTGATGTATGCTCAATTTTAAATATTTCCCTTCGACTTCGACATCCTGGTGGACAGCAGGCAGTGGGATGCGAACTCAGGAATATTCAGCCACTGAGATTTACTTTGCAAAATAAGTTCAAATGTAGTCATAATTAACCTTAAAACGAAACTACTTTTGCTATGAACTTTTAATTCAATTAAATCTTATTATAACATTGCGGGGTAATATTGATTTAAATTATTATGCTCAGTTAAGAATGCTATAAAAACTTTTTAATATTTGTTATTTGATTTAATTCGACAAAATACCTTTATTGTTTAAATCCTCATGGAATTTTTACGTACTTTCTGTTTATAAAACAATAATATTCATTTATTATTTAAACTTACTCCGTAAAGCTTATACATATTTATTAAAATATTTATGTTCGTTAAAACATTATTTGTGGTAATTTCTTTCAATATATATATAAAAATTCTCTGTTCAATACAAAAAATAAAATAGAACTACTATTAAAAGACATTCAATATATGTTAAAAAAATATTATTTCTCATTTATTTACGTCTTTTGCTATTAAAAATTTTTTTTTTATTGTCAAGTTATTTGTCTTTGTGTAGGAATGTATGTGTGCACGACATGTGGCATGTGCCATGTCAGCGCAAATTTATGCTATGCCCAAAAAGTTCACACAACGTTGAGTAGATGATATTTACATTAGCCACTAACTTGCTCTTAACTGCTGATTAAGTGAAATGCGTGTTTGCAAGAGTGTTCAGCTCAAAATTGGCAAGGGAATCTAAAATAAATGGAAATGAAAACAATTCTCAGAGAGGAAGCTACTATGTTGTATATGATAGAATAAAAGAAACTTATAAATTCACAAGTTCTTACTATTAAGTTCTTATTTATGTATTCCCTTGTCATAAATTCCCAAAATATCCCTTTAAAGCCGCATTCATCATGTTCACTGGCATTTTCCAAATAATTTTTCATTACTGCCAAATCCCAATCTAATCCAAACAAACCCAGCAAAGGTGTGAAACAGTAAACATTACGTATACGCCAGGCATAACACATAAAATTGACCGTAAATTTTAAAACCCATTTAGCATTAGCCCAGCGCGAGAATCTCTGGGGTTCCAGGCCAGGCATAAATGTCAATATGTATTTATATGTTTACCAGTTTATTGAGCAAACTATTTTATTTGTTTACGCCAAAACAAAAACCAATCTTACCTCCTTTCCCCCAAGCCGAAAACCGATAATAATCATAAAGATTACCAAGGGAGAAGGAGGATTGAGACTTGGAATGTGGCTTAAATATGCGTAAAATGCGGCATCTTGAGCTGCCACTTAGGACATGCCACGCCCCCGAAAATCTCCGCCCCCTTTTTTAGGTCCTGGCTTTGGCTTCACCGAATTTTCTGCGAGGCTGCACGTCAAACGTAGAAAGGGCTTTGAAGTTGCGCTTAGATTTTGCTGGCCCCTTTGTATTGAATTGGAGGTCTCTGCCAACTTGCTTAAAGTTTAATTGAGCGCGTAATTTAAGCTTTTGCCGAGCAGCCCCGCTCGGCACTTTGGTGCTTATATTAGTTGCTAAGTGGCAGGACCAACCCCCCAAAATCCACTCCCCTATCCCCAAAAGGAATTCCCTTTTTCCCACTGGTGAGAACCAAATTTAAAGCCCTACAGTTCAAACAAAATGTAAAATATATCTCTTATGCTGAAATAAATAAAACATTATTTGGTCAATCCCGGGTTTTCGGTTTAATGAATTTTTTGATGTGTACACAGGCCAACAAAGTGCTGAATGCACAAATCTGTGACGTTACAAAAAAGCATTTTTAATTAAAAGCAAGACTAAGTAAATGTCATGTTTACCATGTCGAGTTTGCAAACACCCTAGAATATTATCATATTTTTTTAATGGCCTTAAATAGAGCATAAGTTAAAGCTTCTACTAATAGATATCCCAGCTTATTTAATGGATTTTAATCTATTTAACTTGCAACTGCTAGGCAAACTTAAAACGCCCGTATTTGTTACACTTACTTTTCAAATTTGCAATAACATTGACGCTTTGAAGTTCCTAACAAAAGCTCGTTCAATTGGATAAGCTTTAAATAATTAAAAGTTAGTGGCAAAATCCTGGAAGCGATAATCGCATTACCATGAATAATTATAAAATTTGATTAAATCTACGGCATTAGCAGGGAAGCCATAGCCGAAAATTGTGGGATAAATGTGTGTGTGTAGGTACTTTGGAATTTATTTACTCGCATTTCATTTAAATCACCGCAGGAGACTTTTTGCCTGCAATAAAAATGTATTCATTCGCGATTTTAATAGGCGGCAAAAACGGTTCGTATTTATTATTATGTTTTGGCGGAATTTTAATTGATTTCCGCCAAGGGAGGCGGAAGTGTCCATCCGCCGGCAGCAACAACAATCATTGACACGTGCACTGAGTTTTCCGGCTTTGGTTTTCCATTTGCACGATAGCCAAATCTCGACAAAACACACACACAGATACGCACCAACACACTGCGAGCGGGGCATATTTGAATTTCTGCATTTTTGTTGAATTTCAATTAAAAGCCTTGATTTTGATGGTAACCTTGTGCACATGCTGGGCCCGAAAACCAGACCAGACCAGAATTCTATATGTTCCAAGTGTGCTGGCCCCGAAAAACATTATTGGGGTCAGTTTGGGGGTTTGAGGTCGGTTCCTCCCACAAAGCAAATGTGAAATTGCCGGCTGAGGAATTGTGTTAAAAACGAATTTACATTAATTTCAGTCTCCACTTTTTGTTTCGTCCTTTGGCCCCTGTTTTCGGTCTACAATAATTGTATATCCCAGCCACCTTTGCCGAGCTGCAAAGGAATGGAAAGGAAGCAATGGAATTGCGGAGAAAAGGAAAATTAAATTGAAAATCCATCGAAGCCGAATGTGGAATTAAAATTGAATTTTCACCTACGGATCAAACGAAACGAATTGAGACGAGACGATGCTATACGATACGATACCATGCAGAAAGACGAAAAACAATTAAAATTAAACAATTTATTTATTTTGAATTATGGCCCCGACTTCTGTTTGTGCCAGAAAGCTGAAAAAATATACGGCAGACCGAAAAATAGGAAAACTGCATTTGTCAAATTGAATGCAACGAGTGAGAAACTCAATTTAAAGGCTTCCTGCACACAGCAAAGTGCAAAAATGCCACAAATATTTGTCAAAGCACTGCAAGACTTTGAAGGAAAGTGGCATTTTCCCCCGGGGGCAACTCTTGATGATTAGGCAAATGGAAAGCTTAGGGAAACTACATATAAATAGTCGAGCTCCACCTCGAGCATTAAACTCGTTGAGTTCCGAGTGCCAGGAGCCTGGGCGAGAGATTAGGCTGATAATTTATTCAGGCTGTGGGCCAACTAATCTCGCACTGTCAGTGGCTCTAATCATTCAATGGGATGAAAGCAAATGCCAATACACACGCAGTCTGCGGCGGACTTCTTTCCAATTTACGGATTGGCTCAAAGAGCCAGCGGAACAGGGATGGAATCGTGACTATAATCTCGTCTACGGAAGAGGAATAGATCATGAAATGGGATAGTTAGGACCAGAAATATCTGGGGAAAATAAAATATTTTGGTAGTAAATGGTTTACGTAGATATTTACATTTAAATTCTTACTTACCGACTTAAGATTACTCTTTTTCCTAGTAAGCAAGTACAGTTTAACTCACTCTCAGTAAAAGGAGTAAATCTACTTATTATAAGCCACTTAATCCGAATATTTAAAATTTTATACACACTCTTCATACATATTTTTGATAATTTGCAGCATGTAACCTTGCCTAAGTTCATTAAGTTTTTAATCATAGTTAAGACCCTGCAAAGCCGTTCACATTTGTGTATAATCCCCAAGCTTACACGTCTAATACCAGCTCATCGCATCCATCTCAATCTTCAAAAATTCTCACGCTGCCATCCAAAAGTCAAGCATTTTTGATGCCCCCAGGGATGGTTGCAAGGATGAGGGGGTCTTAGTTCAAGAGGGCAAAAAGAAAACCAAATTCCCACCACACAGACAAGTTTTGGTTGGGGTTTCTGAATCTGGCAGTGCGTGAATCCGAGTGGGTGGGTTGAGATTTGCTTGATTTAGCCAGTCGAGTGTGACGTGTGTGGGTGCGTGTCCATGTCCATGTCCACGTCCTCAACCACGTCCAAATCCACATCCACATCCGCAACCATTTCCATGGTCAAGCCAGGTCGGTGCGTGCTGCAAAACAATTTAATTAATTCCAGATTTGCGCGGAATTTTTCACGAAAGCCGCGATGCCAGCAATCTGTAAATGGCATATACATACGCACAAAATATATTGGCGGAGGAAAGGGATGTGCAGGGTAGTGATGGGAAGTACAGTCGTAGTTTTACTATTGGTATTAATATTGGGAAGCCCAAAAAATAGATCTTACAAACTATAAAGGAGTAAGGAACTATCATACTGCGAAAAACAGCGTCAAGCCTTTGAAAAATATTATAGGTTCTTAAGTTCGATATATGATATTTCGTAAAAATAAACTGTCCATTAAAAAAACTAAGAAGCCAATTTATTTTATTAATGTTCTGTTTAAAATATAATATCTAAACTCATCTTAAAATAATTTTAAATTCTAGCAACTTAAATAAATCAATTACCATGACATTAAATAAATTATTAAAATTAATTAAATTTCTAAGGTACCATGTACCTTATATACCATATCTAATTATTCTAATTATAATAATGAGGCAAGCACAACTTTTAGTATTATTAGTATAATGTGGAAAAGTCTCCAACCCCCAGTTTGATTTTATAACTTTTTTATTACCATACCTAGTTTCCTAGGTATAAAACCTTCCACCATAACTAAGAATTAGAGTCTGAAACTTTGTACGTACTTCACATCTATGAGTTACGCGCCCATCTCTGGTGATGGGATACTAGTCAATGCCGAAAATTCAACCATTCGCACGTACTTTTACTATTTATTTGTTCTCACTTCCACTTTCCCATTCTCCGTGTATTTTCCGGACAGCCCGCCAGCTACGGCAAGAAGAACGGGATGTGGTATGCATCGCCTGGAAACCAGGGATGGGGCTCCAAGCCCGCCAGTCGGAAGCCCTCAATAATGGAAGCGGATTTGGGCACATTATCGACCACATCAGGCTCGATAAAGCGCAGCGCCGGCCGTGTGATACGCATCATCAATAATTTGGATCATTCGGTGCAGGTGAGTCCTGAAAGTCGTGGGGCATTTTCCGCCCATTTCCATTTCTCCATGCCGTATTTATTGTTTCGGCCAGCCCACGTCATCAACAATGCACAAAAATATTTTTGGCCAAAAGAGGGAGGCAGAGGATTTCGGGGGAAAATTGCACCTCGTGCCTTGCATTTTCCCAACGATTGCGGCATTTTCGCTATTTTCGCAATTTCGTTTGTATTTGTGCCTGGGCAGCGATGCGTTGTGCAAATGTTTTAATTGCCGCGATTAAAGCGCGCATCGGCCTGCAATATTTATGTAAATTTATGTTTGACTATTGCATTAGAGTGCCGGAACGGCCGGAGAGGCCGGGAGGCCTATAAAGTTTATTAAAATTTATGCAAAGTGCTCGATGAAATGCGCCAAAGCTGGGCAAATATTTTGAGCAAATATAAAAAATGAGCTTAAATATTTAAGGCAGGAATGCGGAGAGCTCAGTGCACATGAAGTGGGTAAATATATGAATATATCTATGGGGATGCAGCACCTGTCCTCGCGAATGGTGAAATGCATTTTGCGGGACGTTTACTTTTCCGCTTCGCCAGTGCAGTGGGTGGTGCACAAAAAAATGCAGGCCAACTCGGAGTTGAGAGCCAAACCGACTCGCTTTTATTTGTATAAATATTTGCCATCAATATTTTATGGTCAGCGGAGTGTATTTATTTTTTTCCAGCAATCCATGACCCCACTGACTTAACTGTCATTAAAGGATTCTGCACATAAATAATTTGACATTTTATTTTAACCAATCCACAGTTGGGGAAACCACTTTGATGTGTTTTCAACGCTTCAATTCTTCGATTGCCCCTCGGGGACATCATTAGTTGTGGTTGTCGGTTTTCAAATGCAATTCCTCTCTTTTTTTTCCCATTCGGCTTTTGACTGCAATATGATAATTTTCATTTTATTTATGCATTTCATATTAAAAAGGTCCCGAGTGCAATGATTAAATTTTTATGGATCCTCTAAAAAAATCAGGCGCCCACTTTGGCATTCAGTTTCAGTACGCCCGAAGTCTGCAATTAACCTTTGCCTACTTTTGGGGGCTCCACTCCGCGGCAATCATATGGAAAATCAATTGTCTGTAATTTGTATTTTATTGTATGCAGCCAGAGAGTCGGGCCAACAGCCAAGAGCCAACAGCAACAAAATTGAAGCCACGGTCAATTTGGTAATTTCCGCTGACATACAAAAACAGGGAAAGCCAAAAAAGAGTAGGTAAAAGGAGAACTGGAAAGAAAGTATCGAATCGGGATTCGAGACTCTAATCACACTTTTCCTAAGAACAAAAAAACCCTAAAATGCTGAACAAATGTTTATAAAAATAATGATATATGTGGGATATACTTTGACCTCAAAAAAAAAAACAATATGTATTTATAAGGAGTATAGTTTATATACCAATGTATATGCCCTTGAATTCAAATGAGTAATAATTATTATTCATACATTATAACTTATCTAACATACTTAAAATAAATTTAAACACTATTTTTTACTACCCTTTGAAAGGGAATTACTAGGGAAAGCCTGGCAAAAACTTTGCAGTCAGGTGTACGGCCCCATAACTCTTTCGCTCTCGCTCCGCCACACCCGTACTCGTAATTTATGTTATTATTACGAAAATGCCTTTAAAATATGAATTGGCTTCGGCCCTATAAAGGTGGCCGCAACATCTTCCCCCACCATCTCCCCCAACCGTTGTCGTAGTAACGTCCTATGGTAATTTTGCTAAGTGCAAGTAACATTTCTGAAGCTCCTTGTTTTCGTGCAGTTTTATGAATCAAAAGTACATTTTACGTTGTGGGCGTTTCGGCAGCTTTCAGCACGTGGGCTGCAACCTTGGCGAAGGCCGCACCTGATCGGGCCAATTAAATGGGGTCCGGGGTCTAAGCCGTGACAGGTACTTTGGGTACTTTGGGCCTGGCCCGGCTGAACGTCTGCCAGAGATGTTGGCCAGACCCAAATCGAATCTCATTAATGGCCAAGACAAAGGGCGAAGTGCTAGAGGGGTGGGACGGAAAACAAAGGCGGTCGACGCTTTTCCAATTTTCCGATTTTCCCCACCACTTACCAGACACCCCTAATGGAGTTTGCAATGCAAATTCGACCAAAGTACAAGCGACAACAAAAGCGAAAGAGGAAATTGTAGTAGTCATAGTGTTTGTAGCCGCGTTTGAACCCAACTCAGCACGCTCTCATTGACCAAGGCCAAGGACATGTCGACCGACAGCCGAGTCCTGGCGAAAATATATACAAATATATGTGTAAGCCGGGGCATTGTGCACTCCGCGGCAAAACACCAAAAGCACGGAGTGCTGACGCCGATTGCATTACACGTACATTACCATCCAAGTCCCTAAAACCCAAAAAGCACAGTAGAGTGGGAAGTATTGGGAATGTGAGTATGCCAGGGCACTATACCATTTTTCATCATCAGCAAATGCAAATAGTTTTTGGCATTTATCATAAAATTTACCATTTCCCTAAAAGGGGTCTTTATTATACTAACATTTTGTTATTAACAATTCCATATTTCATTTACAGAACTTTTTTATAATACAATAAATTTATCGAAGCGATTCGGTTTTATTAATTTGATATATGTTTTAATACAACATTAGTTTAACTACTCAATAATTTAATATTAGTTTTCCAATATTTTATTTCATCTTAATACCCTATTTGAGAGTTCTTAGCTTATCATTTTCAAATATATCTTCTGAACCGTTTTAGCACTAAATGAACATTATTTATTGAAACTGAGATAATTTTAACAGAAAATAATATATTATTATTTGGCTTTCAACTGATTTTTGGTGACGTGGAATTTATTTGTTGTACTTTGTGTTGGCAGCACTCGTTTAAAAGTAGCTTATATAGTAAGATGTCTCCAAATTGAATATATATTTTATTCCACTTTGTTCACACTGTTCCCTCTTGCCACCGCCACCCTTTTTGTCTGAGACCCTGTCTGTATTTTGTGTCCCTGTCTGCCACGACTCCCATGTTTGTGTTTATTTGTGTTGTTTGTGTCTGGGGCTGCACATCTACATCAGCATCGACATCTATATCTGTAGCTACATCAAGTGTTCGCCGGGGTAATGCAATTGAAAGCCGCAATAAATGGCTATGCATAATGGCAGGCTACTCAATATTGGCGGTCCCTCGACTGCACAATGTACACACTTATATATCACCCGATCGTAGAGCATAGTGCTCGGGTATTTGGCAAACTAAAGTGCAACGTGTCGCATTGCACTTTGTTGTTTGACTTTTTCAACTTGCAGCTTACGTGTTTGACGTACTAGGAGAAACTTTGAGTTTTCGGGTATTATGTGTTTATAAACACATTGAAATGGACTGCCCTGTGCAGAGAGAAAAATTAGGTAAACAATTCAAAAAAATAAGAGATTATAAATAAGTTAAATGTTGAATAAAAGTAGTAACAGACATATTTAAAACAACATAAACTATTTCTTAACTAAATATTAAAGAGTATCAGTTTAAGGCCCGTTCAGAACAAGATAAAACCTTCAGAAAGATGTGTTCAATAATTCTTCTGAAAACCCTTTCATTTACTTTTTGAATAACTAGCAGGACTATAAATAGTAATAAAATTTCTATCTTTTTTTGTTCAGTGTATGACTTTTTGAGCATGCACAGGGTTTCAATTTTTTCATAACGTATACGCCACAGGGGCATTGAACAGTGGCAAGCAGGTGGGAAAGGGGAACAAAGACAGCAGGCTCACCTGACATTCTCCCTTTCGTGTGTGCTTTTATTGAAAGCAAACAGAAAAAGGCAGGGAATATGCAAGTGAGCTCGAAGGCCAAAAAACCGCTCAAAGAATGGTTTCAATTTCCACATCCCAGAAATACGCTCTACGAACTGAGTATTTAGATTCGAATGGCCAGGCCTGTAAGGGAATTTTCAATAAATGGAAAAGCTACTTTCCAATTGGCCAAGAAGCTAGGAGATGATAGACTCTAGCTTCAAATCAGCAGAAGATGATATACATATATTTTTTCTTTTATACAAAACTAAAGATGGTATAGGGAAATTTAACACACTTTTGCATTCAAAGATATTTTCTTTTACTTTATATAATGCCCTGGTTTTATTTCCGCGTGCCGCACAACAATCGCTTTCGGTTCTTAACTCTTTGGTCTTGTGTTTTTCATTTAAATTACTTGTGTTCCCTTTATGCAACTCTACGAAAGTTGACAACAATAAGGACGTCAGCAGCGCTGCAGTTTAATGTCTTTTGTTTTATGCATGTTTGTATTTTATTGGAATTCCTTTGTGTGTATGGAGATGGGAAAAAGGCAAGGAAGGAGGAGAAATGGCCGCAAACGAAAATATTTGGAAAATTTGCATGGTTTTGACGTCACCAAGATTAAATCAACCGTGCAACGGCCGAGCGATTGAATTCCTGAAAAACCAGCACAATTTCCCAGACGAGGAGAAATGCTGACAATTTAAATCACATACACCACACACATACGAACAGGACGAAGGGAAAACGGAGGTCCTGGCCATTTCCTTCCGGCAGCCGTTTGGCAGCTTCTCCTCAACCGTTTTCCACCTGCTACCGCATACGAAAAGTGCACGTAATTGGCTTAACAAACGCCATTTGTTTGGGGTCACGTGATTGCAGCTGGCGACGTAGCCGATAATGTAATTATTTGCTCACATAATTATATTTGTTTATAGTCCATGTTGGAGCCCATATGCCTCATCAGGGCGTCTTCATCTCCAGAATGGCTCCCAAGTGCCCATATGTGTGTGTGGGGAGGGGGGGGTTTGCGATGGAGACACATTCATGCATAATTTATGGCATACACACATCGACAGTTTGCAGCCTTTCGGGCCCGAAATGCATTGCACTAAATTATTAAAAGCATCTTTTCAGCTTCTGTCCTGTCAATTAATTTTCCAGTAAATTAAGTGACAGTCGATTGGGCTGCCAAAAGAAAAGTTTAGCAAAACTTTACCCATGTGCAGCAGCAATTTAATGCCAAATGGGTCAATAATTTGCCTAATGGACATTGGCTTTATAGGCTTTCGAAATTCAAGGATGTTTTAAGTTGACCAAAAATTATGTACACATTAAGAGCTAGTATTAAATTCACAAAATAATATTAGACTATCTACATTATAATAGTATTCAATGAAACTTGAAACAGAATCACAATTTTAAGGTAAGCCTATAATAACCTTGAATATTCCCCCATTTATTTGATGAAAGGCCCAACTCTTCCATCACCATTTGAATGCCAAAACATTTTTGCCGGACAATTGTGTCGCAGGTGCTACGCCTTGATAAACCATAAATAAATTGTGATAAATAGAGGCGAAATCCAAGGGGTCCGGTGAGTCCAGCTCGATTTGGCTGGAATACACCTGAACCAGTCCACCTAACGACCCATAAAAGACATGCGTTTCGGCAGACGAAATGGTCGTCACTGTAAATCAAATTGCTAACCGTAAAAAAGGGCTAGAAGGTAAAAATAAAAATAATAACATTTTCGATGAAGTTGAAAGCGTAACGGGTTTGAAAAATTAATGTTTGCTCTTGGCCAAAATAGATTAGAATGGTTGAAAGCACCACAAAAAATATATATAAGAGATCCAAAAATTACCAAAAAAGAAATGATATAAGTTGCAAAATATTATAAAGTTTTAAGCATGCAAACATGAACTGTCACCAAAACTTTTACTGCAACTGATAGTTCTCGGCCTACTTCGATGATAATTATAATTGATTCACAAATTCACCGAAAAAGTTATAATACCCGGACAGGCCTAGCAAAAAGTCAAATTTCCAACTTTTTCACCAAAAACTTCGAAATGAGCTGGATAAATGCGTGATTTTCGGGGAACAGGAGGGCGAAAAGTTAGAACCCGGGGTTTTATACTTCGTTTTTCTGTTTGCCGACAATCAGTCCGACCTGAGTGGGAGAAATTAAGTGGCAGCGATGTGCGGGGAAAGCCACTCAACAAGGACATAAAACCATTAAACGGACGCCTTTTTCGAAGCCAAACTAAATACATAAATTAAACCAAGCTCGGCCAGACAACGGCGAAAGTTTATCGTTGTCTCTGGTGTGGAACAGGTTCTCATTATTTTTTTTACCAAATAAAAACTTCCTTGGCAGCTGGTTTAATTCTACGCGAGTCCCTCCAAATAGGAAAACGATGATCGAGATGCTCTGCCAGCAGAAGTGGAGAGACAAATTCTTCTTTAACACGCGTGAATAACTGTTATCAAGGCCCTGAAGGTCATTAAAACTCAAGTGTTCCACTTGAAAAATAAGCAGCGAAAGCAGAAAAGCCAAAGTCAAGCGCCAGTCAACAAATGCAACAAAGCGTGGCCTTCATTGTGGGGGCTGTGGGCGCTTTATGTGGGGTGCACCCAATTATGAGCGCAAAAGCTCGAGTGCAACAACAATAGCCGTAACTACAATGATGCTACACAGAGAAAAAATCTTTGAAATTGGTCAACAAATAACAATTTTATATTACATACAAAAAAATATAATTTGTTGAGGTCCTTAGTGTGAAGATGATTATATTGCGTACGTACATATTCGAGGATCCCTAACCTCTCTAGATAAATATAAGAACCATTATTAACCAATCCCAAAACATTTTTTAAAATTATTTTTAAAAGTTATCCTATGTTTAAATAGTGTCAGATGTTCATGAAATTTTTTCGATCCCCTATATCTTTGAATAAATTAAGGAACAACTATTTTTCTTCAGAAGATATTTTTTATATCTTCAAAAATATATCTTTAAAAAGTCATGACATGTCACAAGTGAAATTTCCTAAGAACCAAAATTTCTTGAAGTTTCATATCACTTCTCTAACTTAAACTTTTTCCTGCGAGTGTTCTTGGCAACAAATAAAATGTATTAAGCATTAAAAGAAAACGCAAACTGGGTCACAGACTCGATTTGTGGGACGCGCGTGAAGGAAAAGTGGATGTGGATGTGGCCGAGGATGCGACGAGGACGCGAGTCGACGACAACATATAATTATAAGCATTACTAAAACCGGGTGGAAATTGGGAAAGGAGGGTTCTATGAGGGGCCATAAGCCCCTAAACGGAAGTTGCGTGCCATGACTAAATTTTTGACCGCAGGTCAAGTAAAATGTGTTGAAAGACCCTCTAGTACATATGTAGCTACTTGCCAGACTAATTACCCGTCCAGATTTAACACGTGATTTTACACATATACAAATCTATATACTCATGCTATACCATCCACCTCTTTTCCCCTTTCAGTGCCGCGTTTTGTTGAACCTACGCACCTCGCAGCCGTTCGAGGAAGTGCTCGAGGATTTGGGTCAAGTGCTGAAAATTAACGGAGCAAAGAAAATGTACACAGGCACTGGCCAGGAGGTATGTGTACTTCCGGGGGGTGGGCTGCCAACCGCTCGACCTTGACACGGCCTAATAACTTAATGCTGACCCGAACTTAGCCGACTTGCAAAATGATTTGACAAATTACTCTCTCCGTACGCACAGTAAACCAAAAAACCCAAATTGGTCATCCATCGTGTGTTTTCTTACACTAAAGCAGGGCCTGAGAATAATGAATATACGATTTAGAACTTTGCTACTTCGTTTTTTTCTTACAACAATTTAAAAAATATCATTTCAGCTTTAGAACATCTTTTAAAAATATACCATATAACCTTATAAACAGATGATAGACGATAGATGAAACCTACAAAATGTTGGATATACATAGACATAATATCCATCTAAGATGTATTAATTGTAGATTCCTATATATAATTTTGATTTTATTACTATAACTGGAGGGGTTCTTCCATTTAAGGTTATTTCATAAGATAATAATGTTCATTGTTGACTGTTTAGGTCCGCAGTTTCTCCCAGCTGCGGAATGAGTTCGCCGACGTGGACACTTTTTACCTGGCCACGGGAACAGCCTTGATCGCTGGTAGCCCCATCCGGCGCTCCCGATCCCGCCCTTCGGTGGTGGCCGCTGCACCCATTTTACCCACGGACGAGCTGCCCAAGGTTCCGCTGCGCGGAGCCCGTCCCAGAAGCAAGAGCCGACCTCGGATCCTCTACGCTCCGGAGAGCGAGATCCTCCGGCCGAACGGCGAGTACACGATGCTGGACATCATGAAGGAGGAGCCCACCAAGGTCACAATCCGCGGCCTGCGGCGCACCTTCTATCCGCCCGTCCACCATGCGCCGGCGGACAACTCCCCGCCGGACAAAAAGCTGCAGCTCCAATGGGTGTAAGTATATCTATGAAATGGAGGATTGGAAATCTCTAATGAGATACGTTTTTTTAGCCATGGCTACCGCGGCATCGATGCTAGGCGCAATCTTTGGGTCCTGCCATCCGGAGAGCTTCTTTACTACGTGGCCGCTGTGGCCGTGCTATTCGATCGTGATGAGGATGCCCAGAGGCACTACACGGGACACACAGAGGATATCATGTGGTAATGTATAATTTAAACACATAGTACCATTCAAGTCCATGAAAATAATTTTAAAGTCGAATTCTAGAGATAGTTTAAATTTTAGTTAATGCCTTATTTGTTTATAAGAAGAGCTCTGGTTATACATTAAATCCCGTCTTCAACATCAGTTTTTTCGCGTTCCCTTACTAGCAAAATCGTTTTTTTAACACTAACATACTACACTACTAGACATTTTTATATGAATTATCTTTAAAGTTCCTAAGACAGCTCTGTTTTAAAGATATGAAAATAATAGTTTATCCTCAAAATATGCACTTTCCATTTAATAAACATCCGCTTCTTCCAGCATGGATGTGCATCCCTCCAGAGAGCTGGTGGCCTCCGGACAGAAAGCAGGACGGGATCGCAAGTCGCAGGCGCACGTTCGCATCTGGAGCACCGAGTCCCTGCAGACGCTCTACGTCTTTGGCATGGGCGAGCTCGATAGCGGCGTAACCGCCGTGGCCTTCTCCCAGCTGGTATGTAACACCCCCAAGAAGTACATGCAATTAGGGACTAACCCCAGAGATTCCCTTGCAGAACGGAGGCAGCTACATACTGGCGGTAGACAGCGGACGCGAGAGCATCCTGTCCGTGTGGCAGTGGCAGTGGGGTCACCTGCTGGGCAAAGTGGCCGTAAGTCCGCCTAAGCCGGCCCACTTAAGACGCCCATTCACTCCGGTTCTCAACTTAATTACAGACGCTGCAGGAGGGACTGTCGGGGGCGGCCTTCCACCCGCTGGACGATAATCTAATCATCACCCATGGACGCGGCCACCTGGCCTTCTGGCACCGGCGAAAGGATGGCTTCTTCGAGCGCACGGACATCGTGAAGCAGCCGTCGCGTTCCCATGTCACCAGTGTCCAGTTCGAGCCGGATGGCGATGTCATCACAGCGGACTCGGACGGCTTCATCACCATCTACTCAGTGGACTCGGATGGAGCCTACTTCGTTCGCACGGAGTTCGAGGCCCACAACAAGGGCATCGGCTGCCTGATCATGCTGGGCGAGGGCACTCTGCTCTCCGGCGGCGAGAAGGATCGCAAGATCGCCGCCTGGGACTCCCTGCAGAACTACAAGAAGATCGCCGATACCAAGGTGAGATTTTGAGAGGGTATGGAAACCATTGGGATAGTCTAATTGTTACAAATGTTTTAATTATCAGACTGACTTATACTTATGGCATAGTTCTTTAAGTTAAATGAATACTATATTCCAAGTGCGTTATAGTATCACCAGATACATATTATATATTTTTTGATAAATATAATTAAACATTAGGCTTACATTTAAATATTTTTAGAACGAAACTAAAATTATTCTGAAATTATTTTGTATCATACTTTATAGATCTATTTGTAATGCCAAGTTTGGAAAATAATATTAACAATTTCTACAACTTAGTTTGCTTTAAAAGTGGAGTTCCACATAATCTAAATAATTTTAAATATCAAAACTTTAGATCAGGGAAAAAAACAATATGATCTTATAATTGGAATTTTATAATATAAAAATTAAAATAACATGTTCGATAGGGACAAAATAAGACAGTGCTTCCTCAAAAAGGCCTTATATTTAATTGACCTTTTTGGATCCGCAGCTCCCCGAGGCCGCTGGCGGCGTGCGAACCATCTATCCGCAGCGCCCCGGGCGGAACGACGGGAACATCTACGTGGGCACCACGCGGAACAACATCCTGGAGGGCTCGCTGCAGCGCCGCTTCACCCAGGTGGTGTTCGGCCACGGGCGGCAGCTGTGGGGCCTGGCCGCCCATCCGGATGACGAGCTGTACGCCACCGCCGGGCACGACAAGCACGTGGCCCTCTGGCGCAAGAACAAGCTCATCTGGACCATTCAGACGGGCTACGAGTGCGTTGCCCTGGCCTTCCACCCCTTCGGCACCCTGGCCGCCGGCAGCACCGAAGGTCACCTGCTGGTCATCAACTGCGAGAATGGGGCCGTCATGCTGACCCTGAGGGTCTGCGGGTCGCCCCTCAACTGCGTGGCCTACAACCAGGGTAAGATCAGGGGCCCACTTAACTACACATTCCTCTAAAAATTCCACATAACTTTTATTTATATAAACTCCAATCCTTTTCAGTTGGCGACATGATCGCCATGGGCTCGCAGAACGGCAGCATTTACCTCTTCCGCGTTTCGCGCGACGGTTTCTCCTACAAGAAGGTGAACAAGATCCGGGGATCGCAGCCGCTGACCCATCTGGACTGGAGCATGGACGGCAACTTTGTGCAGACGGTGACCATCGACTTCGACCTGCTGTTCTGGGACGCCAAGTCCCTGTCCCCGGAGCGCAGTCCCATTGCCATGAAGGACGTCAAGTGGCTGACCAACAACTGCACCGTGGGCTTCCTGGTGGCGGGCCAGTGGAGCAACCGCTACTACAGCACCACCAACACCATAGTCGCCACCTGCAGTCGCTCCGCCGCCCACGACATGCTCGCCTCTGGCGATGCCGAGGGCTATCTGCGATTATTCAGGTAAATGAAGATACAATATCTTTAAAATAAATGGATTTACTCTAGCCTTGTTATGCACAAAATTGTAGAAAATCAAGAATGAATGCTTTAATTTTGAGAAGGCTGTACAAATTTCAACCAATAGAACTGTTCATAACTATTTTTTGGGGTTTACATGTTAAATATTATAAACCACTAATGCGTAATAAATTGATTAAAATTACTGAGAATGATCACCAAATTACTTTAAAAACTATAAATTATTTTTAAATAAAATTTTAAAATATTTTATGCCTATAAAGCAACTTTGAATTTACTAAATTCGTAGTTCTTTCACCGAATATGTATTAGGATCTTTTTAAAATTAGAAGTCCTTTTAAGGTATTATAAAAGGGGAAAATAGCCCTGACCATTAAATAAGACTTTTTAATTGCTTTATTATAAAGAAACCCATGGCATATTTCCACTTACATGATATCTTTCCAATCCCTCTTTTAGGTACCCCTGTATCTCGCCCCGCGCCGAGTTCCACGAGTCGAAGGTGTACTCCGGGATGCTGGCCTGTGTCCGCTTCCTGTGCGGCGACCACACGCTCATCACCGTGGGCGGCACAGACGCGTCCCTGATGGTGTGGGACATTGTCGAGGAATAGCTGAAATGGCCACCGTGGCACCGCACCGCCGCCCAGTACGAGGCCAGCTACTCGGACTACTGGCACCGGCGCGCCTCGAGGGTCTCCTCGACCATCCTCGATAGCGACTCGGTGGACTACCAGTAGTCCGGTCCCAGGGAACTCGGAGATGGGAGGCGAACTGCTTGCTAGACTCAGACGAACTACCAATTGGCCAGCGTTCCGTTTTTGGTTTTTAGACGAACAAAATATTGATATTAGATAATTGCACGTATTACGAAAGAGAAATTCAAACATTTTCGAGACGTTTTTGTGAAAAGAGAAAAAGCGCACCAGCAATTAGCTACACCTGCAGTCCAGCAATCCAAAAGTCGGCTTCCACACAGAAATTGAATCTTCCGTTCCGGTCTTGCCATCTGCATTTGTCCCCTACGCTAATCCACGTTTGTTTGAGCCCCTCCTCGAACCAGCTATCCATGCCACTGGTGGATCTAAAAACTATAACCCTAACCGACGAAACGACGAGCATATAAATACTTCATCTTCCAGAAAGTTGTCAGAACTCTTCCGAACAAATGCAGCAAACCAGACAGCAAGTGACAAACAGACATACATATCACCCGAATCACCGAATCACGGATAACGAACAACCCAAGTGCACTTCCAACATATATACTTATATATACATATATCGAATGTGTATTGTTATAGCAACTTTTATTATAAGCGTTGAAATAAATAAACAGTTTGAAACGGATCAAAAAGTGCGGGCAACTGTCCATTTATCGATTATTTCTAAAAGGTTTTGGGTCAGATATCGTAGTTCTGGGAACAAACGCGATAAATTTAAAATAACGGCGCCACTGAGCTGAGATGAGAAACCAACCTTTTGAAAATATGGGGTGGAATGCAGGTCACTTCCTTAGAATGTGATTTACTTTCAGTTTATAAGTCGCACTTCTATACATTGGAAACGTTCTTCATATAAATTATCAAATTTAACAAAAGACTGGCCCTTTCTGTAAGTCCAATTTCCTTGTCTTTGTGATAAACCGAAAGTAAGTTTGAATCTAAAAAAAGGTTTGGAATATTTCAGTTTAAAATATTACTTAAACGGGACTGAGTATTCATATTAAACTAATATAAATATTTGAATTATTAACAAAATGAATACGATTTTCTGTTCATCATTTTAAACAATGATTTTGTGTATGAACCGAAAATATTGTTTACATTCCTGATTAAGTCAAATAAGCACATATATAGACAGTTAAAAAGAGATACAAAAGGTGATACTAAAAATTTAAAAAAAATTCTTTGTTTTTAAAGGGTTATTGTTTTTGAATTATTTGTTCAATTGTTATGTTATGACAACGATTGAGAGATAAGGTAAGATAATGGTATTAGTTCCTAAATATTTTAAGCACCATAGAAATACTTTACAAAATATATGGCGGTATCAAAAAACTCTTTGATCGGAACTCGCAGTCACCTTTCTTTCTAAAAATAATGTAGAAACAACAACAAAGAAATTTGTTTTTCCTCGAGGGATTTTTATTCTTAGACTAATTTTTGACCCTAAACAAACAAACATGGAAGACAATGATTCGCTTAAATCTAATGGAAGACAATGATTACAGCTACGAACTTATTCTCGGTTAAAGCATTATTGAAGATATTTTAGCAGCTAGTTTTATATGTACAGTTGGCGGAAGCGACGAAGTTGGCGCTTCCAAGGCACACAAGCCAGTCTCGTGTTCTCGTCATCACAGTTGGAGTTTAAAGCCGAAGTGCAGATTTATAGACCTTTCATGGGGTCACATCACAGTTACTCGATGGAGGAGAATGCCCCAGAAGAACTCAGCAGAGAAGTTGTTCGTTGAGCCAATTCTGGTGCTCCTCCTCGGTGGCGCAGGAGTAAAGGACGTTGGAGATCGGGATCTCCTTTGAAGGTTTAGAGTTCTTGAAGATCTTCTTGAAGGTTTTCAGCAGCTTCTTCATGTTGGTGGAGGCGCCGGTGAGAGAAGGCTTCTCCGACACTCCGTTCGAGTTGGAAATAAGAGCTGTTTCGGCGAACATTTTGCTGGATGATTGCTGGTGATCTGCTCGGATGGAGAACTGTAATTCGAATGATGCTGTAGGTCTAGCTGCCCGGTCTTTTATACCGCATTCTGCAACCCCCCTGTGGGTTTCTCCCTACCTGCTAAATTCTAGGGGATGAAATCTATTCTGCAGGTAGACCTTGCAATTCCTTAAATGACGTACACACATGGGGTGGGTAAAGCAAACACAATAAATCAAGAAAGAAAGTTAAAGTCTAGGACTTCCACTACTCGCTGTTCTTTTACACAATATTTTTTTGTCTGCATACAGGGCTAATTCAAGAGTCTTATTAAAAACAAGTACATCAAGTTTGACTTTCGGAACATTTTCGGTATGTATGTTAATACAACAAATTAAAATATATTTCTCATTTAATAAAGAAGAAAGGAAACAAAGACAAGGTCGAGGGCAAACTTCGATTACATAGCCATTTTAAAAGACTTTAACATACCCTTTACTCAAATTGCACTTATAATTGCACGATCCCAATTACTTTGAGGAAAATTTATTTGTTGACCAATTTTCGCATTTTTTGTAAGGGGGTGCATCGTCTTTTTTTGGAAAAATGCGAAAAGTTAAAAATTTCCATGTTTTAATGCCAATGGATTGGAAATTAAGCAACTAACAACTTTAGCAGCCAAAAAATGAATTTTAAGGGCGAAAAAATAGGGTTCCGATTTTAGTCAAAAATACGATTTTCCCTTCCAGTTTTTCAAGTGTAGTTTGGTCAAATCAAGGCGTACAGCTAAAAGACCGACAGTTTTGAACAGCTTGCTTCCTATGCTAACGATCCCAATCACTTTATTATAATTAATCTAAATTGTTTGCTTCTTTCCTACCTTTAAAAACCCTTCGGTCAAATTGTACAATATAACACTTAATGGGTCGACCCTTGAAATTGTTAATGTGACCAGTAAAGTAGTTACTCTCATAACAAGAAAATGTACACTTGTACTATTTTATAGTAGTAATAGTTGAAATAGCGAATTTTATCTGTATGCTCTATAAATATTTGCCTGGGAATCGGTGTAGCTAACCTTTAGTTTTGATTATAGAAGAACTTCATGAGACTCGCCGACTTGTAAAATAAATTTACCTGATTCATTGAAGTTTTTGGCTTCTTTCCTGTATTAGAAAACACTTTGATCAAATAAGCCAAAGCCTAAAAATTGTTAATGTGACCATTTCATGTGAATTTCAAAACAGTTACATTTTATGCGTGAAAATCTTTTAAATGTAACTGTAAAAATATGTTCAGTAAAGTTGGAAATCTAAGTCACCCCTTCAAAGCAATGAATCCAAAATGTAAACTTAAAAATCAAAAAAAAAATGTAAAGTGGTAAGCAAAATATGCTGTTTAAAAATGTATCATTTTTATTAATTTTTTTCTCGTTAAAATTTTAAACAGACATTAAGTCTATTAATCCGAAAAATCAACTATTTAAACCAATAAAAGGTACAAAAAATGACACAGTGAAAAATTGTTTTTTTTCCTCGAGGGATTTTTATTCTTAGACTAATTTTTTGACCCTAAACAAACAAACATGGAAGACAATGATTCGCTTAACTCTAATGGAAGACAATGATTACAGCTAGGAACTTATTCTAGGTTAAAGCATTATTGAAGACATTTTAGCAGCTAGTTTGATATGTACAGTTGGCGGAAGCGACGAAGTTGGGCGCTTCCAAGGCACACAGCCAGTCTCGTGTTCTCGTCATCACAGTTGGAGTTTAAAGCCGAAGTGCAGATTTATTGACCTTTCAGTGGGGTCACATCACAGTTACTCGATGGAGGAGAATGCTCCAGAAGAACTCAGCACAGAAGGCTGATTGTCTTGGCCTCCAGTTGTTCGTTGAGCCAATTCTGGTGCTCCTCCTCGGTGGCGCAGGAGTAAAGGACGTTGGAGATCGGGATCTCCTTTGAGAGTTTAGAGTTCTTGAAGATCTTCTTGATGGTCTTCAACAGCTTCTTCATGTTGGTGGAGGCGCCGGTGAGAGATGGCTTCTCCGACACTTCGTTCGAGTTGGGAATAAGAGCTGTTTCGGCGAACATTTTGCTGGATGGTTGTTGATCTGATCGGATGAAGAACTGTAGTTCGAATGATGATGTGGGTCTAGCTGCTCGGTCTTTTATACCCACTCGGAGAGTCCTTCCCTTCCCTACCTGTTCTCAAAAATCCGAAGGAATAGGGGGATGAAATGCGTCATCAATTCGGCCGGCAGGTAGTTACACTTTATCTGCTCGGGTGCGTCGCAACGGATTTTCTCACATGAAATGCTTTTTGATTGTAGCAATTTATCTAGGAGCACTCTAAATTAATTGCAATTACTGCGGGTACTTCTTCGGTTGGTTGAAACTGATTATTTTGAAACCAAACAAGATTAGTTCTGAAAATAAGGGGTATAGGCATGAGGCGGCTCAGATCAATTATGGATTAGAGCCCGAATACATGTTTGACCTCAGAGCGTAATTCAAAATGTGTCCTGTACGACTGATTATTGGATTAAAAAAAACCTTCAAATGCATATACCTGTGTTTGTTACTTTAAAATTACTTTTTTAAACTGTCTTGCATCCTAATCCTTGTTTAAAAAAATGTTTAGCAAAAGTTTCATAAATGGTGCTTATGATTTATAAAATGACTTATAACATTTACTTCATTCACTTCACATTTTATTTTAATAGCTTAAAATATTACATTTAAAATAATAATTGCAAAAGTAATTCTAAAAATTCGACGACTATGTTACCGTGACAACCGACATCGATACTTTAAATTACCTAATTCCAGCTTTATCTTGGCTCTTATTATTGGAAAATATCTAAGATATTCACGAGATATCCGTATCTTATCCCTTACTTATCATACTTATAAGGCGGTCAAACCTTTACAGAACAATCAAACAAAAGCCGATCCTTAATTTAACCCAGCACATATCTTATCCTGTTTTCATTAAAATACCCACCCAGGAGAACTGATATCGAAATCAATTTCGTTCCAGCAATCCATAATATACACCTTCAGTCCAGCCTTTTGCGACATACCACACTGGAATAGTCTTCTAATTAAGCAATTAAGTTCAAAGGATAATTAGGATTAACGTGAAAATTGCGATTTCCACCGTATCATTTCGTAGGAGTATTTCGATTTACTCCGATTTACGCATAACCAAAACTCTCCACATTCCGAGGTTAAAACTTTGTTCGGCCCGAAATGAGCGTAAAACACCAAATAGATCGTGTCGAACAGCTGAAACGAAATGGTAACAGGATGCCAAAAAGCCGAAAGGCAACTCGCAATTGAATTGCAACGATTTGGAACCAATCGATTCGGATCGATACGGCCGAGGTTTATTTCTAAGAAATAAAACGAAAAATGAATAATTGTCAAATGTCAAATGGGTTCCTTCGGTAAAACCCGTGACGTGACCCGAACAACAAGTTCGGATCCCCGAAGAACAGAAGAAGTGTGCAGGATCTTTTTTGTGTCCCGAAAAGGGCTCAGCATGAGTTTTTGTCTATAAGGAATTTTTAGGGATGTAGAGTCAGACTAAACGTTGCATGTCCACAAATACACCCCCGATCCTTTTGCATCCTATAGTGCATATTCCAATTTGCAACGCTTGAACATTCCAGTTCACAATTACTTCACTGCCGAATGTCCTTTATTTTTCGTTCTCTATTATTTTTGGGTGAAAAGTCAGTTACGTGCCCGATGAATAATTGTATTTTGGCGACATTGCCGCCAACTTCTAAGGCGAATCAATTCGTTCCAAACGTTTGCCGAAATATAACCGAAGCAAAAGTTCTATTCAACATAAAACAAAATAAGAGTTCTTAGAACCAAGCACGTTCTCTGTGCAAATTGAAATTATTACGCCAATCTAAATTTGTCCTCAAATTCTTGAGAAATACTTAACGAATTAATAATAAGGACGAAGATTTTAGAAAGAAGTCAATTATGCTTACTTTTTCATGGTACTAGAAAGTAAGTCTAAGAAATTAAAAAACAAAGACAACAAAAAAACATTTGGTGTATATCATTTATGTACTCCTATTAGTATATTAGTATTCCTACAAATGTAAATGTAAAAAATGTATAATTTTGTATATATATGGGTTTTTATAAATTATGGATAAATACATTTTGAACAATATTCTTGGGTTTATTTACAGAAGTAATTAGACTACCATTTTTTTAAAGACTCGACAGTTCAACTATTGCTTAAAAGCCAATATTAAGAATATATAAATTGTTTAGTCAAATGTACTTAATTTATTCTCTTTAAATCTTTAAATTTAGGGCTTAGCACCAATAACAATAAACTATACCTTTCAATAGATTTATGTATGAAAAGGACATTTTTAATTTTCTGGATTTACTATTTAAATTATTTTTGATGGTTTTGTGCTCTGCACCGGAACAATGAGCAGTCCCGTGAAAATGTTTTGTCGGTGGCTTAGTACGGAACAATACTCTAGTAATTATTAAAAATATGAAACCCGAGGGATTATGCTCTTTTCAGTGTAGGCACCCAAGTCAAATGCAGATTTTTGGTAAATGGGAAATTATTGTTATTAATATTGTTATAATGAAAGACCATAAATATCAAGTCAAATTGTAAAGCGATTTATATTTGTAGGTACATTAGGCCAAAACGACCGTTTTGGTATTAGAATATCCATCTCTTGGGTATAATATCGTTTTGGATTATAAAAAAAATTTAGACCTCTTAAAATACTAAAAATATCTTTACTAAATTTAACAATATATTATAATATATCTCAATTTATTTAAACAAAGGCCGTTCAACTACATCTTAAGAATTGTTTTAGTTATGGATTTATATTTCGCAGTTCCGCTAGGTAATTACGGTTAATAATACCAACAAATTTTTTTTTATAAATACTCTCTTCAAAATGTTAAAAATTTTATCAACAATCACTTGAATCTTTAAACTGTTTACTTAAGAGCGCTACACAGATTTGGACACCTAGTTTTTCACCTTATCAACTCCGGACGAATTCCAAATATTTGTATTACTTTGCAAAAGAAATCCAGTTTACACCAAAAACGGTTAGCATGGAGAAGACCAATCACCAATTAATATCCTAAATAAACATGGAAGCGAATAAAATGCTAGCGAAGAAATTGAAATTTCCTGGCTGGATTACCTGGAACATTGGCAAACGAAAACAAACGTTGTCGATCGAACAGATGAGCTCATTATTGAATCTCAACCGAGTGCAACGAATCAATTCGAAACAAGAAAGATGCAGGCAGGACATAAATCCTATTAGAAACCCAATCAACCGTTTCAAATGGGATACATGTTCCTGCTTGATCCTGTCCTCGTTTCAGGATCCTTTCAATTTCGGGTCAGAGAATTTGAGAAGCGTTGCAAATTGAAAATCGGTACCCACATGTGCGAAGGATGAGACGAAGGATGAGGAGATAGTTTAACATACTAAAGTTAGTCTGGCCCTAGTTGGATTTTTTTAAATATTTAAAAATCACGATCTGCAATCGATGTTGGTGGCCCTCGGCCAAGCCCAATTTGTCGGCAATTTAAAAGCAAATTGAAAGTGTCTATGTAACAATTTTCGTAGCCCATCGAGAGAAAGGACCCCGGGAAACACGTAGGACTACCCACATAGATCACAAAAGGCGGGCCAAAGCGAGAAGCGGAGAAGAGGAAACTGCTACTTTTCGCACAATGCTCGGGCGCATGAAAAGAGACACCTCCGAACTATTCCCTTGTCACTACTATATATCCCCGATTTTTGGTACCCGACAAGCCGACGCATCCGTCACCTGGTGCGATTAGCAGTTACAATGGTGAGCGGCCACGGCAGGATCAAAGCGGAAAATTCATTTGGCTTGGTGGTCTTCGTCTCGGTTTCGCTTTTGATCTCCGCACAAGCGATCCTTTATATCGCTCAACACGAATTTACTAAAACACCCTCAATCGCCCAGTTCATTAGACACATAATTGTATCGAATAGCACGCCGAAGGCCGGTCAGGGCTCTTCAACAGATCCTTTAATTGGGTTAACAAGAGCTTGTTCCAGCAAGAGGTGTTGAGCGCCTCTTTATAAGTTCCAATATGCTTTAAGTCAAGCTTTGTGCAAATGTCTTGTACAATCTTAGTCTTAGAAGGAGCAGCAAACTAAATTAATAAGACCAACCAGTTTTCATTTGAGAAACTCGGAATCCTTTTATTAAGCCCCGAATCGCTGCATCTTTTATAAATAAAATATTTTAAGATTAATAATGTAAATTTAAATTTTCTTATATTGTTTTTTTTTTTAAGTAAGAAAAAAGAGAACTGACCAGTCGAACAATTAATGTCTTCTCTTTTCTCTTGAACTAAAACAGAAAACTCGTACTATAACTTGTTTTATTGTAAGCAATGTACTAAAGATCGCATGATAAATTGTAAACCCTATTTATTGTACCCTTAATCTCCTGAGAAATTGTAGTCTTTCCTAACTTGATCATCTTTTCTTAGATAGAGTGTAATTTAACTGGAAAAAACCTTTTTGCAGATCCTTACGAACAAATAAAAGATAGCTTTTAAGCCACTAAACTAAGCCATTAAAATATTTTTTTTGTAGATTACGGCTCTTCTTTTATGAAATGATATTGAAACTGAACATGAAAAATCAAAGAAATCATAAGAACCATTTTAAAATATTTTCGGCTTCGAATCAAACTAAAGAATTAATTTATCCAATTTTCAAAGACAGAACAATTTAAACTTTTAAGTACAAAAGAAGCATTGACAAAGGACAGACCCAAACGTATTTTACTTTTGTCCGCAGCATTACTTTCCCATTTTGTTGTTATTAGAATCCATTCTGGGTATTCTTAAAAAACAAAGTACTTCAATTGCCACCAAATTGACAAGCACATTATTTCCAAAAACGCGGAGTACATCTGGATTGATCCCAAGGATTGCTTTAGGGTACAGTCACTGCCACAATAGGACATTTTTTGGGTGGATATGGATATGTCCTTTAGAAATTGACTCGAAATTTATGGGCGTCCATTATACGATTATTAACAATAATTTGCCTTTTACCAAGAATCCGCAGCTGACTGGGTGCCTCAAAAGAGCAGCTCTTGAAAAAGAGTGTGTTAGACGATTGATAATTGCCAAACTATTGTTTGCTACTTAGCGACCAAAATTGCTTTCAAAGGACTGCTCTTTGTCCCCATTAATGGCAGCAGCACCTATGAGTAATTGAAGGTGGGAAGCAGAGAAATGAACAACAAAAAACCAACTTAACAATTAATTGCCTGGAAAATGCAGTGGATATGGCAACAAAATGGTGGAACAATCTTTTAGAAGGCAATGACGAAGGCGAAACTTCGGAAAGCCTGTGGAGCTATTGTCCATCTCAACACAGAAAAACATGTTTTCAAATCGAAAAAGAAACGATTAAGCATCAGAAATGAATAGTGTTTTCCTACACTGAAAGAAAAAAATTTATTGAAATTGTATCCTTAGGATACAAAATACAAAAGAGGAAATATTATACATGAAATGCATTTTGTAAGTTTTTGTATTGTTTAACTAATTTTCAGATTCGATTGAAAAACAATAATTGAAATAATAATGTTATTTAAAATATACTTGTAATTGTAATTGTAAAAAATATCAACGCACAACACATGTATATATGTAAATTGCGTTGGCGGATCCACAATTTGGTTTTGTGTTGAGAAGAAATAAATATTTGGAATAAAGTACGCATTACATATGTTTTTTAATCCAAGTGGGGAGTTCTATCCCCTATATCCCCCCGTGGATCCGCGCATGATACATTGTATATATTGTATATTTAACTCAAATATTTCTTCATAATTTGTAAAAAAATAAATCTATAAGTATTGTAACCTCTTTTTTTTGACTGCAGACACATCGATGCTGAGATCTGACGATGGGACTTATGGCCAACAGCAAGCAGGGACATGTTCGAGGCATGTTAGCCAGATCCATAGACCCTTTGGAAAAAAAACAATATAAGTAGACAATAAATGTATGTATAATTGGGAATGGATTTCGTTCAATGGACCAGCGGAGCATTCGTTGCGCATGTGCAGATAAATGTTGCATTGTCTGCGGGGAAACGAGTGCTGAATGAGTGTTGGCCTCTCAAAGGACAATGCTTTCTCACTCGACCGTCGAGTGTGAATGCTGGCGAGAGGTCCTGCCGGCGAAGAATGTCCGCATTGTCCTCTCCATTGAGAGGCACTCGTGCGTAGCTCCGCAGGACATCGCTGGCCCATTCAGACCATTAGAATTTGGAACCACACTACAAAATCGTCGCACTAAAATTGGTCACAATTGCACGCAAACACGGCGAGTGCATTTTACATGCCAATTCATTTCAGAAGAATGCAATTCAATGAATCCCCTCAAAGAACAGCCAGGATGTTCCTGCATAGCCTTGAGCAATTTCTGAGTCCTTTATAGCCTTTTAGCATTGAAATTGCCGGACAAGGCCAATAAAAAGAAGATGCGTTGCTAATACAATTTACATGCAATTGTTATGTATCGGGGCGACCGGAAGCCGATATTCAGTCACAACTTGGAATTCAAAACAAAAACTGTGTATTTCAAGGGAGTGCTAATGGCTCACAAAAGAAGCGGATCGAAACTTACTTCGATATGCTCAACTTGCTATATCATGGTGGTCCTTTATCTATTTCTCTTGAGCTGACTGTACTTTGTTCACTTTACTAACTATAGTTCATTCATTATTTATTGCTGCTTTAAGCTAATATAAGATTTCGAAAAGTTTTTGTAGTAGAACAAAATTATTCATAGGATCGATTCAATCCAGCCCTTTTCATTTTATGTGCTCATGAAAAAGAAAAAAGATTTTAAATTAATTAATTTTATTCAAAATTAAGATTTTATGTAACTTCGTCCCGATTATTCCAATGCGACTACCATAAAAAACGGTCTGATTTCAATATAAAATGGACCCTGCAGTATTTATAGAACTTGCCCCGACTAATTTAAAATGTTCATCGGACTAGCTAGGTTGGAAAGAATTAATTTATATTAAAGCGAACAAGAAACAAACTATAAGAAAGGAATGCTCCCATAGACTCGCCTATGAATTCTGATCGAAATAGGGATGTATGGAACTAAGTTAGGGTTTCAAAAAATCTGAAACTCTCTGTAAAATTAAACTAAAGATTATTACACGATGTTCTATGTTCTGTAAAAAATAATGGAAATAAGCAGGCACATATGCGTACAGTCATTATCGCTTTTTTCAATGATGCTGATATCAAGACTACAAGCACTATACGGTCAAAAGTCTGTGTTCTCCCTCCATTACACACATCGTGACTTTGAAAAATTCCCCCAGACCATCAAGTGTTTAAGAAGGTATCTAATGAGCTCTATGTCAATATAGCTGCCATCGTCGATTAACACAAGAGTTTCTCGCTGGGCAAATAGAAGTTTTCTTTGCACTTGTACGGCAAATATTGACAAAGGACTAAGCAAACGTAGAAGGAGACAAACAGAAAGCATTATTTTCGGGACGATAGCAAGTGTCTGAAGGTCCGCCAAGTCGATTGGAACAATATTTGACGTTCCTACTTAGTTGTATATATATTTTCTTAATTTTTGGCGGCACTGTCCGGAGACATTCTAAATCATTGGCAATGACGCGTCGGCAGACAGGGAAATATTTATTGAAAAAATACCTATGCATGAAATTTGAGGACCCGACGCATCGGGAGGGTTCCATTGTTGATCTTATCGCTGGCAATGGATCTTGAAGTGCAGTGAAAACAGAAGAAAATATTTTGTAAACCAAGTACCCAAACAAAATAGAGCCCAGCTAGTTTAGTGCCTTATCTACATCTCGTCTGGAGCTGGGATCACTGCTCAGCATAATCTCGGATGGAAGTGCAGTACTTCTAGATTGCACATCACAGATAAACACAAATCCCTAGCATGCATGTACTTATAGAACAATGAATAGAGCATAACGAATGTGAATGATTGAGATACTTTTGGGTGCCCTCACACTTCACTTTCGGGATATCTTGGCTAGAGATAGCCACTCTGATTAGTATCTGCTGTCAAGTAGAAGTGGCTATCTCTACCAGATCCCAGCCAGCCTGCTAATTGAGACTCTAAGATAGAAATTGTAACCTGGAATTGGTTAACCAGATTCCACTATCCAAGATCATGTGTGAACTTTGGTCTTAGTAGATGCCATCGAGGATTGCCATAATCAGTTCGTGGCGATTGGTTTCTTGAGGAATAGCTATATCTGCGGCTATCCCATTTCCACATGTGATTAATGATCTCAGTTTAACAAGGAGATCCTTTCGAAGCAGTAATTGAAACCCTACGATTGGAGCTCATTCATATGTGATTACTGCAGTGAATTTGTTTGAGCATGAGCTCGTCGTGTGCTATGCAAATCCATTAATTGTTTGAAATACAAGCATCTCAAAAATAATGAATAGATTATAGAATAATTCAACAAATTAATTTATAAGGTCATTCAAAGATTTATTTTTGGAAATTATTTAGCAATATTATTGACATTTTCAATGACGCTGGTATTCTTAATAGACTATAATAAATTGATAATTGTATTTTGCCAACCTTTGGCGATTTGCTTAATATTAATAAAAAAAATTTTGTGTTAGCTAAAGGGCAAATTACATTTAATGAATAATTTTAAATGACTTAAGTCGATTTGTGTCTAAAATCCATTTTATTATTTGAAATAATTAAAATATCAGTTGTTACGTATATTTGTAATTCAAATAAAATAGCTTTAGAGTTAAAACAAATACAATATCTCGACCAATGACATTAAAAAGTTACAAATAAAAGAAAAGGAAGATGGCATTATTTTGTAAATAAAATTTAAGAATGCTGACCAAAAATCGTATCTTTATTTAATTATAATTTCTTTGTTTAGCAACTCGAGGTAAATGTGTGTTACATATAATTACACAAAGAAGATTTAGCTTATTACACGTTTCAAAACAGTTCCTAACCAATAAAAATGTTTGTCTATCAAAATCAATACTTTGTCTTTTAATTTTTTTTAGCTAAATCATTATTTAAGCATTTTTATTTATTCCCAGAAAATAAATACATATCAAGCAAACAAATGGTTTTAGCATTTGCCAAGGAAAGCAATCAACTTCCCATTCTCTGCAGTAGCATTAAATACTTAGAATTGTTACATATATCCGTAAAGGTAGAGCATAGGGGACAATTCAGCAAGAAGATTGAAAGATAGAAGTTCTTGTTCGGATTGAAATGCTACTAGAGAAGGCAAGTATCTCGTACGGACATTGTCCACTTTTGTACCTCCATGTAGACATCAACAAAGCGGCGGAGGCAGAAGAGGTAGGATCGAGGGCGAGGAGGAAGACGATCCCAACAAAAGAGCTAATCACCGATGGCAAGAAGCCTTCAAGAAGATATCATCCCTGCACATATATATATGTCCTTGTTTACCTTCATGTCGCCTACCGAACGCCCAGAGGCCAAAAGGGAGACAAAGTGAAAAGAAGAAGTCGCTCCCTCGCACACCCTCACATCGAATCCGAAACGATCCTTGTAGATCCCATACACTTCGATCCGACTACCGTGGCGAGCCATCATAGCGGTTGACCATGGAAACCCAAGACCCACACCATATTTGTGGTCCAATGTATGGCCTCACATGCACTTCCATTTCCATTTCTTTTCCTATTGATCCCTCCCATTGTCATATATGTGTTTTTGTTCCGAGCGATTTTTCAGAGAAACAGGAAACATAATCCTACAATAACATTTTTACGCACTGAGCTCCTTTTAAGTAATCTTTACGTATGAATTTTGTTATCAATGGCTCTCAATCTCCATGTCGATGTTTTTTTAGGCAAAATTGAAATAACACAGCCGATAGGCGAGTATTCAACAAATTCCCGATAATATCCCCAGATAAGGTACATGGAAAGAGTAATTTGCCGAGGATCAAGATGAAATCTATTATTCTATGCATATATGGGATATGTAGATGCTTATGTGGATTTTAAGGGGAATATTCTGTCCTGAAAAGGAAAATGGACAAGAAAATTATGCACCAGACCGTTTCTCAAAGGTAAAATGGTCATCAATGCTCTTACTTAAATACCTTTGATTGGATGAATTATTCGAGCGTGAACTATATAATTATTTCACTCATCAAATTTTAATATTTTCATTAAAAAATATAGTTTAAAAACAAAAACCGAAAAATTAAATATATAAACATGCTGCATTCTTAGATTGTATTCTAATGTGAAACCAACATGCAATTCAAAGTTACCTATTAGTAAAAACCGAAATTAATCGGGTTTTTAAAAAGGTAATTTTGTTGTTAAGTTTTAAACTATTCACTTAGTTAATGCTTTGGAATTACTAACAATTTATATAAATTTTAAATTACATAAAATAGAAATTGTATATACTCTGTAAGACAATTTTCCGGAAAATAAATTGTTGGCTTATATCATTTTAAAAAGGCAAAAGACAATTCAACGAAAGTCAATTATTTGCTTACAATTTTATATAGTTTCAGTACCAAATTAAATTTGTATTGGGATGGGAGGTTTACTTATAGTAATTTATATTTCAATAATAATCATAACAGTTTGTTGTTATGTTCAGAATGTTTAAATTTTCTTAATAATCTTACATACAGTATATATGTATATTGTATGCGTATGCATTACTTATCATATTCTACGGGATCTGATCTTCAATTGATATCTTTTTCTTGTGATACCTTTCAGTTCACGTAAATATTTTCATGACATTTTCGCAAACAATAATATTTATATCCCAACAAAAGGCAACAAATCTCGGTTTATTTGCCAACCGACATTTGTTTGGAGCTCCAAGAACCCACATGTGAGACCGTCAATAGAGAAATCTATAAGAACATACCAATTTATAGATATTGCAACTACTCAATCATGGAGAATAATGAGCGTCGAAAAAAGTGAAACGAGAAAACCGAAGCAGCAAATAGACGCTTTGATGAGGATATATGGTACAGCAATAGCAACAGATATCTGAAAGGAAGCAACAATTTAAAAAAGAACAACAGCCAGCGAGGAGGGAATAGATAGATATTCATGGGATGGTTAAAGGAAAAGTCATGCAAAATGCACACAATAGGGCCACAGAGTCCCCCCGAGGCTGTCGCTTTGTTTGGGCCGCTTTTGAAAATATTTGTAAACACGTTTTTGGGAAATTTGCCGTGTTTGCCAAGGCTAACCATTGTCCCGGCGGAGGAGGGTTGGAGGTAGGTTGGCCCAACATCACAGTGAGACGTCATGGAGTTTCACGTGTTGTCACCAGCCACCAACCGCCAGGCTTATTAATAGGCCCCGACAACGGACCCGGGATGCTCCGCCCCTGCAGTAGAATCTGTTGAAACGTGATCTCTGCCCGACTCGCTCTCAGGCGGGGGTAATCCCCTGTCTCGACTCCGGGTCCTGAATCCGTCTCCTCTGATCCCGGCCCATACAAAAGTGTGCCTTTTAACGAGCTCTAATTTGGTGCTGGACCATTTCGAATAGACGACAACGGGGATCGGAGGGATTGAGCAGCAAAAAAGGTTTCCTTTCTTCGCAACTTATTTGCAGAGAATGGCAGAAATAATGATCGGTTGTCTACTCGACCGAATCCGAATCCCAATTGAAATGCGAATTCAGGACTAAACATGTAGCCAATCACACTGAAAAAAATGTTAGGCAGAATGCAATCTTATAAAGACATAAAAGGAAATCAATGGCATAAGAAACAGAAAGTATGAATTTATTAATAAATTAATTTAAACATTTTGTGTATTTGGTTCAAAATATTAATAACACTACAAAAACTAAAAAATGGTATATAAAATGTTCAAATACTTTCTTAAAATGTAGCATTTTTTTTCAATTGAGTATTATAAAAAAGAATACATTACATTCTATGCTTTATTGGTATTACTTAGAGTAAAGTGACCATGTATTTTTTCTCAGTGTATGTTTACACAATACCAGTCAAATAGCGTTCTGTTTTTGTTCTATTTTCGAGACAGATCCCTAACGTGATAATCTTTTAAATTGCTCAAATTTTTACCTATGACTCGACCTATTGCTCTCTCTTGTTGCTCACAGCCCTATTAGTTCGCTTCCCTTTTGGGAAATTGGAAAATGAGATCTTGTCGCTTATGTTATTTGGTATTTTGACAAAACAATGAGCAAATTTGAAGCGTTTTCTTTTTGATGTGTGTTCTGTGTCTTACCTCTAGTTTTTGGCCAGAAATGCGTGGCTTGCCAGGCAAAGTCTCTTCTTTTGTCCTCATATGTGTACAGTTTTTTGTTTGAAAAAGATTTTCTTTACTAGCATCTTAAGTAAAAGATGCTCTGCTGTAATCTTGAGCTGATTTGATGTTCATATGATGTTTACAGGGGCTTTTGTCTAAGAATTTAGGCGTTTAGGTGGGTTCTCCACAAGGCCTAATTCCTTCGTGGGTTCTTAACAAGATGGAGTTCGGAATGAGGTCTTAAGTATGTGGATCGATAAATATTTATTTTTGTCGTAGCAGCACCGAACAAGTCATTACAAGAATTTTTTTACTTATTACTACTACTTTAAAATTTATTATAAATTTAAAATCAAATGTGAAGTTTATGAACAAACTATTAACAACATTTATAAGAAAAAAGAAAATTTTTAATCCGTTACATTTTTTTATAATGTTTTGTATTATTAAGTAAAAAAATATAAAAAAATTATAAGCCTTTCAGGTTTTTAACATTATTTATTAGTTTTGTTGAGTCATTTATTCAAATCGATCTGATTTACTTCTAACCCCAAGCTGAACTCATTAATAACTCATTCGGATAAGGTTGACTCCTACAAATAATCTTGAAAGAGAGCCTAATTAATGATGTCCAAACCCGATTTCATATCTCATAGGTAGGTCCTTTAATCAGCTCAAACTACAGAAACTCCTTTTTATTTCAAAAGTCCCGACTCACTTCCTATCTGCCATCGTCGGGTTCATTAGTAAATTGCTGGGCTAAAAAGGCTGCTTAGGCATGATCATCTTAAGTATACATACTCAGGCAATCAAATAATGTTTTAGAACTCACTAGAAAACATTTTTTCAGGGAAACACAGAAAGGGGCGGAAGAGGGCGAGGTCCCCGCCCAGACCTCCCTAGGCTGCCATGCAAAGACCTCCAAAGTCAAAGGGAAAACAGTGTTAACAATTTACACCAGAAAGTCCCCCATTAATCTTCTAACAATATCGTTTGTAGCTGATTGTTGGGCAGCACTCCCATAACGCCGCCCCCCAAAAAAAAAACGTTAAAAATTTTCTAATCTTCATACATATATGGACTTCCTATGTACAGCTTCTACATGGACAATGCCCGAAAAACGCCCCTAAAAAGCGAAGAAACCAGAGGAGAAAAGATTGGAAACCCAAAATCAATAAAATTCAACGCCACAGGGGACACAGGCAAGTCATGTTAAGGGGCAGGGGCAGTGCCAAGGGCACTAAAGTAAAAAAGAAAATAAAATTAAACAAAAGAGACCCTTGCACACGTGTTCACAAAGGAAAACTGACCGCCACAACGACCGATCGACATTAGCCCGAAAACGTTCCACTAAAATTCGGTTTAAATTTGTATCTTTTTCTATCCCCTTTTTAACGACGCTAGACCGCATTTTGGCCTTAGATTGGATATCCATTTTAACAAATAGGTGTGTAAAATATTTCTTAACGTAGCAAAGCGTTTACCTCAAGGGATGCACCGAAAGCAAACAAATACTGTGAAATTGGTAATCGTTGGAGGCCTTTCCGCAACATTTAGTTTAATTTTCTAAATGAATAAGCTATCTTACTGTATAGGAAAATATCTACGAGTATGGGAAATATAAAAGAACAATAGATAAGACTCTTATGACTTTAACTTTATAAAAAACATATATGATAATTTGATTTTCGTACAAAATTTTATAAATTTATTAGATTTCCATATTATTGATTATATTTATTGACCTTATTATTGTTTTTTATCAAACCTATTCTCATCCCAAACCAAAGTCAAGACGGCATATGTCATACCCCCAAAATAAAATCGTATTTAATATAGATTTGGTTTTTAATGATTTATTCGAGTTCAAAAATTCTGAAAAATATTATTTAGGAAGATTTTTGTTTTATATAACGTACTTATATTGCTTAAATTTATTTTAAAAATCAAAATGAGAATAGAACGGCAAAAACCAAACTAAAAGAAATTTGTATAAATTGTAAACGGCGTTAAAAACAATAAATAAAAAATGAATCCTTTGCTCGGCACCATGTGGCTTTAGATTGGTTTTCGATATTAACAAATAGGTGTCTGAAATATTTCACAAATTGTCGGCTGCATATGGAAATCCATTAGTCCCAATGGAGCATGAATTGTAAATAATGATCCTCAACCCCGAAAAAACTCGAGACTCCACAGAGCGACTTTAGGGCGACGAGGGATCGAGTTTCAACGAGGGTCCTGGCACCAAATCCATGTCCTGATCCCTGTTATATTTGACGACACGGATTTCATCTGTTTTTTCTGTGAGTTTAATTGTCAAGTGCAGTTTCTGACACGAACCCAGGCGAGCTCCTGAAATTTAATGCCCCGATGTGCAAGACGATCTCGTGTTCGAAAATGCATTTCGGGCGTCACTCCACTATCGATATGGAAAACCCGCCCAAATCAGGTCCTTTAAGATTCCCTCAACCGTTTCAAGTGCCGCTTTTTGGGCGAGTAGGCGCAAGTGTTTACCATGCCACAATAATCTTTACTAATCAGCTATGAAAACTACCCCAATGGAATGTTATCTGCTGTAAAATGATATTTGTGTCTGGCAGTGAATCAAACTCAACCATGACCAAACCAACCAAACAAATGTGTTCGAGTGCGGAAAATTTTAATTTAATTTTCTTGGGGGTTGGGCCATAGCCACTTGAGGGGTTCATCCATAAAAGTAAACGATAACTAACGATCCCTAAACTGCTGATTGAGGCAAGCCGAATTGTCGACAAGATAATGCACTCTAACCGCTTGAATTTAAATATTTTTTTGGACCACTAATGACTTTGGCCTTGTCTCCAAAGTAATTGAAACGGTGACGCCATTTAAAATTATCAAAAAAATAAATGGTTTTTCCTAGCGACAGTTCTGTCGATAAGGTTTTAGGGGTACAGGTAACACTTTGGTTTTGGCTAAGGTTCAGGTAAGTGTTGCAAGGCGTCTAGCGTCGTTAGAAGGACAATGGACGACAGGACGCCGGCGCCAGGAAAATTATCCACTGTCTGGCATTTTTGTCATTCGCCTTGACATTCCTGGAATTGGCAGAACCTTACCAGAATTTATATGGATTTTTCTTTTGTCTCAAAGAGCGCGATTTTTCACACTTGACAGGATGGGAACAACTAAGGCACACAACAGGTTGATGTCAACCATCTTAGAGATTGTGAAAGTTGCAACAATCCTATAAACTCTGCTCTATTCACAGCAGGAATTTGTCCCTAAAATGTATAGGTTTAAGAATTCGTAAGTCCTGATCTAAAAATTTTCAAAATGCCAACGGAAAATTGCACAGAAGCGTTTTATTAATAAATTGTTCGTCAAATTAAAAGAATTTAAGAACTATTACTTGTTTTTTGGTTGCGACAAGGCGTTGTATATTATACCTTATTACTAAAATGTTATAAGTTTTATGAATTTTTTATAAGTTTTATAGAAACATCGGTAAAAAAAAATATATTGAAAATTTAACTTCATCCTCAAAACAATAAATTACGTATTTACTGTACAAATGAAAACTTCATCGAAGTAAATACATTTCTGTAAGTGAATTTCAAGTATTCATTTACATAGGTCAAGATTTTAATTTTATGAGCACTTCAAAACTCTTTTCTACAATATTAAAATAAATAAAACCAAGGCCACAAACATTCAATTACCCAACCATAAAATAAAACCCCCTACCACGTAGATGAAACCATCGAAGGACAAATTGCTCATCCCCAACAGCAATCTTTTAAGGGATCGTCTCATTTGATTTTATAATTCGAACCCAACTCATCAATCAATCAACGACGTTCACAAAAACATCACGTCCAAATTCAAATTCTATTCAAAAGATTATTTTGGGGAAACTTCTTTTTGCTTCGAATGATTTCTTTAAAATTCTAAAACATTTACATTTTGGGTACATTTTTTGTTAGATTGAAGTGAAACTGAACACGAAGAACTCTTTGCATTTGATAGGACCCTTTTACCATTATGTGGAAAGGAGAGTTTCTGATTTCAGGCCAAAAAAAACTAATGTTGGACAATGGCGGCATTTAATCCCCTTTTCCGGAAGGTCACAATTACGCTGGATTGGAGTGGCATTCGTCGGTCATATATGGTACCCTTCCACCCCCACCTCCATGGATTGTATATTGTTGCATTTTCGAAAAGGGTCCATCGCTGCACACGTGCAAGGGTCAAACGCACAGCATCGGCAGGTAAAAATTCGAAATACAAAAGAAGAAACCCCAAACTCATCAGAAATGCAAGATAAAAGAGGATTAAACGAGACGAAAACGAAACGAAACGAGCCGAACCCTAAAATGACCCAAAACTAATGCACCTCACGGAGGTTGTGTGTTAACGGCCTACTAGCCGGCCATCAACAGCCAGGAAAAAGCAATCATCGTCGCGAAGATCGCTGAGATCGGCCGATGATGTTTGCAGATAAGATTCTAGAAAACTCTTGCTCTAAAAAACCCTAGAACACTGAGCTCTTTGGCAAATAAGAGACCTAATTTCTAAAGAATGGAGCAAAAATTGTACCAAGTGATCATGTCTAGACTTGTTCAATATCTTCAGGACCGAGAAATGTTGCACGTGTGTAAACACTGTGACTGTGGGTTCGCCAGTCTTTCTTTATTTCATTGTATTTCACTTTTTCTTTGCTTTTCTAACAATAAAACATTTTTGTAAATGCTCCTATTTGAAAACAGAAAAAAGAGTACAGTATAAGTAACCAAAAGAATCGATTCTTTAAAATTCGACAACATTCTTAAGCTATTCAATTCCGTCAGCAAATGAAAAGTACCTTATAAGATCAAGCATCATTAAAATATTAATAAAAATATTTTGTACACCGGAAATATTTATTGATTTTTTTTCAGAAGAGTTGTAGTAAAATTAGTAATATAAATATAGTAAGTCCATCATGTCAGTACGCTGGAACTTTCTGAGTTTATATATCCCAATTAATTGTTGTTTGAATTTGTTTTACTTTAGCAAGTTAATAGTAGTAGCCGTACAATTCCAATTTTGAAAGAAAAAGAAAATATATCCTTGATATACTGAGATTTGAAGGGGAACTATAACACTTTAAGACTTTTGAAATGAGGAATTGTTAGGAAGGGAATATAATCAACAAAAATAGATCTAATGATACGAAGCACAAAACTTACAATAAATAACTCTCAATATTTAAGAAAATCTTCAAATTCTTTTAGCCAATTTAAAAACGAAATGAATTGTAATGTTTTGTAGTTATACGTTTGTATGCATAATAGGTCCGGATTTGACAGCCATCATTTAGTAATCTGGTGAACAGTATAATTTCAATAAATAATGTACCTCATTTGAATATTTTGCCCATTATTAATTAGTGCACCTGAGCCATGTCAACTTCATTTGTTGAACCATAATAAAATTTACATCAAATCCACCTGATACGCCCCTCATTAATAAACCAAAAGCGGAGACCAAAGGGTAAACGATACGTGTAACGTGTGGAGAGGGTCAAATCAGGTCACGTATTTTCGCCACCGACAGCCATAAAAGTACCGGCCCCAGATTAACCCCTCGACTTTTCTTCACTGCAAATGAAATTGATATATAAGTATATGTACATATGTACACCACCAAATTGAGCAAAAAATAAACTGGTTTCATACAAAAAAGGGGAGAACCTTAATCCAAAGAAGCTCTGCGTAATCAGGAGCAGAATAATCAGACATGGGGCCAATTAGGTACCCTCTTAATGATCTTGAGGATATCCAAGGGACGAAACGGCCGTTACAAGAAACTCGAGTCCTCGTAGCCGTTACAAAATTATGAAAGTAACCTTCGGGGGCAAGGGAAAAGGGCAAATAACAATTAGGAGGGCGACTCATAAACGAAGTGCCGACGAAATTCCAGTAAAATGCGTAAACCGAGCCAAAAACCAAAACTCTAAAGATTGTATCTGTACGTGCTTCCCCCGCGTCGTAAATTTTTCACGCATCAACAGAGCAGGTCCCTCGAACCGGGAAAGAACAACAATGACAAACAAATGCGATCGGAAGGAGCTGAAAAGGACCTGCCAAGATTTCCCAAAATGCGGCATTAATGCATATTGACTAACCTTGAGAGTCCGATCCCATCCCATTCCATCGCAATCGTAAGTACCCGAAAAATACGTTACTTTGCTCAACTACTACCTACAGGTTGGGAAAATGGGAAAGGGACGATCGGACGGAAGGACATGAAGGCACTTTCTGGGCTGTCTCAATGAAATAACGGACAAGTCCCTTGTTCGCTCGGGTATTTCCAGCGGCGAGATTGTATCTTCCAGATATGCCAATCCATTGTTTGTCCATATCCTCCGTCTTTTTTCGGGATAGTGTGTCGAATTTTAAAATCTTTCTCCCCTCACACTCGGGTTTGGAATTTTTCCAACAAGTTTCGACTTGTCCGCTCGGTTCTCCCTAGGAATTTTACGTTTGGGATTTAGGGATTTCTGCTTTTTTTGCACCAGAGTCGAGCAGGTAGAGGGAGGTGAGGGAGGGAGAATCTCAGAAATGTCGAGAACAGAGCCAGATCCGAAAAGTCCGTTAAAAACCTGCAGTGAATGAGCAACTCGAGTGGGTAATACCCAGCATTTAAGTCATGTGAGCTACATATGTTTGACTATTATGAATAAGATATATTGTGTTATTTTTAAATTAGCTAAAAATCTAAAAGAGACAAATTATGAACATAAAAAAAATGTTTATAATGATTGATTTGCTTGCACACATTTTTCACAGCAAATTACTTTAAAAAATATATTATATTTGCACTTTAATAAATAAAAAAAATTTAATTTTTTTTTATATTATAATTTTTTTTTTTGAAACTACATATATATAAATGTTTATATATTTGTGTATGTTAAGTTACCAATATATTATTATAAAACAAAATATTTTTACATTCCTTTTATGTACAATTTTAATTGCATTTTATTACGGATTTCTTATTTACAAAGAACAAATTTTTAAACTCACTAAGTTTTAAATGTTGTTTCAATAAAATAAATAGTAGTTATTATAGATATATTCAAAACAAGGATGTTTGAATACCTCTTATTTAATAAAACCAATTTTTAATTCGTAACTTCAAAAAAACCAGCATACCTTCTCCTACCAAGGGTAAGGATATTCTCCTGATCCCAGTACAACTTTCTCTTTTCTCTCTTTTGTCTCTCGAGCTCTCAGTTTGTGGAACCACCTGCCTGCAGTCTGTCTTCCCATTGGCCGAGCCTACCGATCGAGAGAACCTCTGCTCTTTGGGAGAATTCTCCCCCGCCGAGAGAAATCGGAGAGCGGATCGTATATAAGGAGCCGTTCGGGAGCAGGGAAACCAGAACACTACCAACTCTCAACCAAGTGCAACTATCTCAAGATCCCAAGTTTTATTACAATCTCAAAAACCTCATAACAATGTCGTTCATCACACGGGAATACAAGTTTGAGAGCAGCAACGCGATGCAGCAGAAATCAGATCAGCACACGATGGCCATGCGGAGTCTGAGGAAACTGGTCAAACCCCTTCTGCGACTGGTGAAGAAGAAGCAGCTACTCCGGAAGACACTGGCCGAGATCCAGAACCAAAATGCAGTCAACGCCTCGCTGGAGGACATGCGCAAAGATCCGGCGGCCAGTTGTGATAACATGGCCAACGAGGAGCTGGAGCAGCGACTGTACAGCGATCTCCGCCAGTGCCCCACCAACGTGGCCATGATCGTGCAGCAGGGTCAGCAGCAGAACATCGTGCCCGTCCATCCGGAGCAGACCTTCATCCCGGTCCACTTCGCCCGCACCACCAGCGGCACCTTCTTCTGGACCTCGGCCGAGGGAGCTCGCCAGCACCAGGAGCAGCAGTTGCGCCAGCAGTTCGACCGTTGGGTTCAGGCCTAAAAAATCCAATCCAAGATCGTTCCAATCCTTCAGGAATCCAGCAGGAAAATCTCCAATTGGCAGCTTTAAGTGCAAGTGTCTCCGTCCATTGGTCTTCGGATGGATGAGGGTTCAACTTCGCATGTTCGTAATCTCAGGGTGATATTAGGCATAGATTGGATTCTTTGGGCTAGCCTCTCAAAGGAAACACAACTCTAATTGATATTCAATTCTCACAATCAAGCGTTACTATCGTAAACTCATTGTGATTCCTCGTGTCTTATTAGCCTTAAGTTAGTCTTAGCCGAATCATTGTCTTCCATGTTTGTTTGTTAGGGTCTTCTTATAGGTACTAGGCTAAGAATCATTGTCTTCCATGTAAAATTTTTAGCTATAACAACATATATCTTATAAGAAATAAACAAAAACTAAAAAAAAGAAAATTCAAATGTGTCTTTACTTTGAAAATTGGTAACTTCCTTTCTCAGATCACTACAAAAAATACTGCTACGTTTGGTAAAGGAAAAAAGGTTCTTATGTTGCTCATTGGATGTCACGCTGAATATCTGAAAAGATTCAGTGCCCTATTCAATTCTGATTTGGAGAAATGGTTTTTAAATTGGACATGCTATGCTGGTAACCGCATTCCAATCAGTGACTCTATTCATTCCTATTTGAGTATCAATCCATGTCTAACGACGATACTGAATGCATTAAAAAATTTTTGCAGACAAAAAAAACTTAGGATAGTATTTATATGAAGCGGGGATATTTTTGTTACTAATAAATTTTATACCTAGCAAGCAAAGGAAAATAATATTAATATCACTTTACTTTTCAATCATTTGTTTATTTTTTCTTGAATTTTATTTAGCATGATAAAAATGTTCTCGTTGCCCTTTTACTAAGTCAAGCAGGGGATGCAATTTTTATATAGTATATTTTGTTGCTGACATTTATTTTTAACATTAGTTTTAATACTTAAAGAATAAAAGACGTCGACAATTGGATGTCTGGCTCCGAACTATATTTTTGGACCATCAGAAGTAGGACTAAAAAAATGCTTAAAATGCTTGAAATTATTTCTCAATTTCTAAAATAAATTTATGTTGGTCCCGTAAAAATCAAATATTGAAACCAAAAAAATTACCATAAGCTACATAAACTTTTCATTTTCTTAGAAATATGCATTGCTGATGCTCACATGGATTCCATTATTCAACGACTTGAAGAATTGTTTCATTTTTATACACATAATCCTACATAAAAAGTGCTATATAATTCAATGTTACAAAATCCGATACAAAATATTTTTTTACCTCCTCCATAGCTAATTATGCAGGCTTCATTCAGGCGCTTGAATTTCAGGAAACCTGACACTAACAACTAAACTTGAGACGCCACCAAAATAAAATTTGTAAGTGTTTATAAGGAATTATGCCTGTGGAATAGTTAAACGAGCCACAGACATTTAAGATTCCTGGTTGTTCACCCCCCAAGTGGATAACCCAGGGACCTACCTCACTCCACCCAATAGTACTCGATCCTACCCGACTAGAATACGAATGAATCCGAAATCACAAGTGGCAAGTATTTCAATAGGGGACGAAATCTGAATTTCGACACACAACGAAATTTTAATTTTCTCGGTGAAGAAATTGGAGAGAGAACCCGAAGAAACAAGTGTGGGGATAGTGAGGCCTGCGATACAAAAAGCATATTTCTGAAGTGGTTCCAGAAACCCAAGAAATCCAGAAAAATCTGTGTAGCCTTGGGCAGATTTTAAGGGAAGAATCCTGCTCCGCAATAAACAGTGAAATCAGAGTTTCGACACGATATGAAATTTAAATTCTGCTAACGAACAAAGACAATGCAAAAAGGATCAAGTGTGAGGACAGTAAACACTGCTAAAGAATAACCAGCATCACCATCTCGACTCAGAGGCAATCGAAATATCTAGAAAAATCATGAGGACCTCAAACTGATTGTTCACTGTATTCGAAAGGACCACAGTCTACCTGTACTGATCAAAAATGAAATGTTGACGTGTAAATATTTTTCGTTTGCCGACAACATGTGTTTAACGAGGGTCTGTCACTTTTATCCTCCACTGTCAGCCTATTAACAATTAATAGCCAAAAACTAATCAAGGCATAAATTCGAGCCGAGTCCTCCGCAAACAAACCACTCAAATTACTAACCCGAACCCATGAAAAAGGGATGATGGTTTTTTCTTCTCTTTTTTGGTTATTTGTGCATGCTTGCCGCATCGTCCGATAAGTATTCGACTGAAATTATACTCTCCCACGACGAAATCGAGGGAGAGATTTATTTAGGGCCTTCAAAAACTGGCCTTACTTCGCACACGTGCAAGGGTCGCTCGCAAAAGGGACCCGAAACGATCCTATCCGATCCGAACCGAAACTACCTGCAGAGAGTTGAGGAATGCGTGACTCTCATATTTGGAGAAACCGAAAAACACCTGCGCCAGGACTCGTCCTGATTGGTCGTTGCTAGGGGTTGATTTCACCAGGATCGGGTATAAGAACAGAGCGGCATTCCGAATAGGACATCATATTCAATCCCAACGTTGAACAGTCAAGATCAGTCTACCACAAATCGAAAAACTAAACTGCAAAAATGGCCTACGAAACTCTGATGAACACCACCTACAGTCCCGTCTGCCAGAAGAAGACCTACACCCCCGCCAAGGCCATGAAGAAGATCTTCAAGGTGGCCTGCAAAATCTTCAAGACTTCGGGTCACCAGCAACTCAAAAGCCAGACCATCCCGAAGGAACTCCCACTGCCAATGTCCGATGAGGAGCTCCAGAATGCCCAGAACGAGAAACTGGAAGCCGAGCTTGTACAACTGTGATTGAGGAAAATGGGAAATCTCTAAAAACCCAACATCCTAAACAGCTTTAAAGACTCCATCGGAATCGGTCTCTAAACATCCGCATCAGCTTTAACTCCGCAATCTGCAAGTGGACATTTTAAAATGCATAAATAATCAGCTTTAATCATTGTCTTCCATCTATGTTTAAGAGTATGAATAAATACATAATATTAATATTGAAACTTGTTGGCATTTCTGATTTCTTATTCGAACTTTCCCCTTTGTCATTTTAATTTCCTTGAAGGTTTTCCAAGAATTTGTAAACCAAAAACCGTTCTTACCCCTTCCCCATTCATGGAAGACAGCAAGACCCTAAGAACCTTAACTCGATAAAAAACCTTTACCTGTTCCCTTTTCATCAAAACCTGTTGTGGATTCGAAAAACTCGAAAAATCCAGCGGAGCGAGCTGGGGAAACCTGTTACCTTGAGGGGATTTCTGATTTTCGTTTTCTGCGCTCCTTCTTAGGGTTGGGCCCTGGACAAAATAAATCTCGAATTGCATCGGAACAGGTAGAGAGGGTCCCTAAGATGATAAACAAAAACAAGGGCCCTGCAGCAGCAACAAAGCCAATCCTATCTCAATAATAAATGCGAAAAGGCCGCACGGATCAGTTCGATCTTTCAGCCTTTTCAAAAAGGGGAATGTGCGTACATAAGGTTGTGTATGCGTTATGTAAATAGTTTTTACATATAGGTTGTCAGTGCAGATTCTTTAATGAAAGCATACATTTAGGTACAGTTCGGCATAACAGAACTGGTTGAAATTTAGAATGGTAGAGGCACAAGAAGATATTTATATGAATTTATGGAATTTATAAATACAAGAACATTTATGATAAAGCCCTAAAAAATTTTAATATTATTTACTTAGTATGTTTAAAGGTATAAAAATGTATAAAATGAAGGAAAAAATGGACTTAATCTATTCATGCTACAAAATAATACAATATTTTGCAAATAATACAGTACTTTAAAATTTGTTTTTGAAAAAATAATTGTGTACATTTTGTATGTCACCGAATTTTATAATTTACATATTTATTTGCATTTTATATTTAAACAAATTCCTATTGGGTATGGTTTAAGCAGTTGTAATAACCCTAATCACAAGTTTTCGTTATTTTGAATATTTCAGAAATTAATACAAATATTGGGCAAATATCAAGGATTAGGCAATAAAGATTTGAATCATCAAGTAAATTTGATGGGCTGTTTGCCATTAAATATTTCCGACATGAATTTTTAGCTGCACGCCAAGATCATAACAAACACCTTATCAACAATCTTATATTTCATTATAATCGAGTGCCATTAGAACACGGGATACCAATTCCCACAAGCTGTAAATATAAATGTGAGACCAACAATAATTTCATCCCACAATAAATGAGTTATAATACGATACATTCACAAAAAATAAACCCCCATTCAATTAATTGAGGGTATGAACCAAAAAAAAAAAAGGTCTAGAGATGATCAAAAAATCGAACCCCCTGTCGTGACACGAAAATAGATTGCAAGTACATAATTCAAATAATCAAAATACGTCGAGCTCCCCAACCGAACGTGAGAAATCTCAAGATCGTGCCTCAAAGGACTTTTTGCGATGCCATCACTAATCAGCCAAACAATAACCATAAGAATGAAAGTGCACGATTTGTATAAATTTGGCTTAGAATGTTACTGGTTTTCAGTTACAGGATCGACATATTTCTGACGAACTGGCACAACAAACCCAACCGAAATCCCAAACAATAACTGGGTCTCCGAGAGAAGGCCCGAAATGTGCTGTTCCCACGCCAAGGATTCCTCCGGAGGATAATTGTCTTGGAAGGAGAAATGGGCCCGAGATTCCCACGCTTCGCACAAGATCTCGGATCTCAGGTCCTGCAGGACCTACCTGCTGCCACTGACTAACGTGTGAAATTTCGGATCCTTGCACCTGCCTGCCTTTCGAGCGATGCGATTGGCCGAGATGCTGTAGGATCTCTCCTGGCTGCCGAGAAGGTATAAATAGCGCCTCTGATCTTAGAAACAGCATCACACAGCATTCGAACGTCGAAGCGAGCACATCTCAGCACACATTCTCCGAGAACTCACCACCAAAACATCTAAGAAAAACTATCTAATGTCCGCCATCAGCAAGCAGAAGAACCTCAACACCATGTACAAGTCGAAAGTGTCTCCGTCTCGTCGCCTGAAGAATCTGCTCAAGCCCCTTCTCGGACAATTCTTCAGCCTGAAGAAGGAGCAGGCCAAGAGGAGCTCCTACATAGCCTCCGAGGAGAAGGAGGCCGAGTTCGAGTGGCTCAACAACGATATGGACAACATGGCCAACGAGCATCTGGAGCACCGCCTGATCGAGGAAATTCGCCAGTGCGCCAAGGAAGATGCCGTCATCGTGTATAATGAAAACGGATCCGGCGAGCTGCACACCATCGATCAGGAGGACTACTACGTTCCCGTCCATTTCGCACGCACCAATGGCGGCACTTTCTTCTGGACCTCGGTGCAACCCAAAGCCTGCGAACCCTACGCCATCGAATGGAACTTCCTGGATCGCTGGGCTCAAGCTTGAACCAATCACCTGGAGCTGCAACTTCAACCTTGATCAACAGTGGTGTTTTTCAACTTTCAATTGGGATAACTTCAACTGGCCTGGAGCTCGGCTCTCCAGCGGGATGGGTACTCCAGAGTTTGGGCACTTCGACTTTGGGTTCATCGGTCTTGGGCAGTGCTTTTCGGATTTTCTGGCTCACTGAAAATTCCCAAAAAAGCGGTGGGGTCACCACATAAATACGTGGCGGGAGGTATACCAACAATTATCCCTTTTTTTGCTGGTCAAAAAAGGGTTCCAATTGTTTGGATTTTCAAAATAAAATTGTAAGCAAAAGCAAAAAACTTAAATAAACATTGAAACGAATTTAAATTTCTTATTATTTACTATGGCATTTACAACATGTGGCATTTACAGCTTGGGTAAACATGCAAAAAATCCTGTCTGCAGATCCTTTAAAGATGTAGGACATTCCCACGATACCAAACATGTGCTGGGTTTCTCTTTATTGTTTACTTAAAGATACGGCTGCGATTTTAGAAAATGTGTGGAAAGCGGTGGGGAAATCTACCATCAGCATAACATATGAGAGTTTAGATAATAGCTCAATGGTTTCTGTTTAGGGTTTTTTCTGAGATTTTTATGTATACTCAAATAAACTGATAGCTACACAAAGCGGCACCAAGAGAAAGTCGTTTATCTTCCTACCCATTAACGTAGTTTGGTACAAAACAAAAACATCTCAAAAAGGGTATATCATGGATAAGCAGGTAGCAAGACCAGAGTAATCAAACCTCGGTTACTAATCGTACAAATCGGTGGTTCCAAGTGTTGTTTCATTGACAATAATTAAATAATCACCAAATGTTATTCGGATTTTTTACAAAGAATTAAAATTTTATCAAAGCATTTATTGGCCTATAATTTCATTCGGTAACACTTACGTTTAACTTTAAAAATGGCCAGTGACCAATCATATATAATTTTTAATCGAAGACTTGAGTTGTTTAGTTTTGATAAGCAGGATTGGAAGGTTTTTTGGTAGATATTCAAAGATATGTTGAAGACGAAGTATATATACATTCTTTATTTCTTGATTACCTTTCCCGAAGTCTGTTTATTTTTATACCATCTGTAAAAAATATGATGCTGAAAATGTAAAATAAAAATGTAAATGAAGTATGTTTCTGTGAAGCCAACAAGGCTCAGAATCCATTGTATTTTTGGCAAAGTTTCAGAATAATTCATAAATTAAAAACACCCAAGAATTGTTTTTGTTAGCTTTCCCATGAAGAGCTGTTTTATTTCAACAAAGGAAAAACTAATTTTCTTACAAGCTACATTGCACTAAACGGTAATGGAAGACGTGACGCGACGCTGTTGCTTTCTTAAACATAACGCAGTCTACAGATTTTACAATAGTAAAATCTCGGTTTTCAAACATAACAAAGGCTTAACAATAAAATCTTAACTTTAGGGATTTAACAATCACAGTTAACGTTCCAGGAACGTGAAACCAACAACAAATTAGTTAATAACAAATCAGTTAATAGAAAATCAACTAATATTGCACATGATATTGTGGGGGTGTTGACCTTGCGGGAGACGCAGTCGAAACGGAGTCTTCTGTTCGAGTTTTTGTGTCCTGCCAAGTCACCATTGCACTTTCCTCCAGCCCGGTCCTGTTGGGTCCTCCAATCGTTCCTCGATCACCGTGACCATGTCCTTGTCCTCCAATTTCGAGTGGGTGGACTGATGGTTGGTAGTGGGAGTAGTGGGGGAGCCAAGCGGTCTTTAAAGCTTCTGTACCATCCAAGATTACGTAGGATTACGTAGGGGGTTGCGCTTGGAGCGCGTTTAAAGCTGCAGCAATCCTCGCTCGCCGCCCTCTCCCATTTCTCCCTCGGGAGAGGGGAGTGGGTGGTTCTTCACGAGATGAGGAGATGTGATCGTTAACGGTTTACATTGAGCACTGACTCTCCGATCGGCGGATCGCCGGATTTTATACAACTCGCGAGGTCCGACGACGTTGACGCCGCTGCCGCGTAAATAGAGATAAACAAAGCGCACTGGCACTCACACCAGCTCAGTACCCTGCACACTTACACACACAGGTCCATTTGCCCGGCTCTCTTTGGTTGTGTCTGTGTGTGTTTGCCCTTCGTTATCAACCATTTATTGTGGGCCCTTTTCGGTTATCTACAGTCGACGGGCTACTACCCATTTTATGTTTATCACTTTTTACTTTTTACCCTCCCCTCGCTCGATCTTCTGTTTACTTCAGGTCATTCGTTTCGTCTACACTGAGAGAATGTGTCATCCATTCCATAAACGGAATTCCTTAACGAAAAACTATATTGTTCATAAGAAAAAGTATCCTGCATTCCTTCGTTAAATTCAAAAAATGTTAGTATATTTAAGCTGTTAGTTAAGTTGCCCTTAGTCTATAATTACAAAAGTATTGCCTACTTTAAGGCGTTAAACGGCCTAAAATGAAAATTTCTCACAAAAACTAAGCACAATTTGTATATTAAAAAATAAGTATTGTTTTTCAATTTACATAGTTAAACCGCCATAGTGCATTTCTTAATTCTCGAATATTATGTTTCCAATTGTTTCCAATTGTATACAGGCGAAAATGAACCCTTCGAACTTAAGAGAATAGAGATTATAAGGTTAAAACCTTGTTTTGGGGTTCCAGGTTTACCAAACTCGACAAAACCCACAGTCTCTTCTTCTTTAATCAAAATATAGTATGTTATCAAAATGATGTACTTTCTTTAGCAGCCTTAAAACACAGCAGAAGTCAAATTTATTTTATTAAATAGTTAGTTTAGATTGAATTTATAGAAAGTTTTTTTTCGAACTGTACTGTACGTTGAAAACTCTTTTGACTTTGCTTCCTTTGTGCTGTTGGTGTGATTTGTTTTCGTTTAATCTTCTTCCACACGCACGTTCGGCAGCATCTCTAGGGTTCGCCGCACCTCTCACTCCAGACCCTCCAGTCCCTTCCTTTGACTTTGACTCGTTTTTAACGATCTCGCGGACGCGGACCCCAAAAACAAGAATCGTCCCTCGCCAGTGGGGCTTATGTGCATTCCGCATATAAAACACAGGCACTCACATGTGGATGCAGATACAGATACACATAGCGCGTATATGCATGTAGATATACAGAACACTTTACGCCCCTCTGGAAATGCAGTTTAATGACCGTTCATGACCAAGTCAATCAGATGCGGGACTATTTACGCATAGCAAAATCAGGGAATACGGTTCTACGTCGAATATATGTAGTAAGCATAGACACCCTGCAATGGGGGACCCTTCAAAGCGAATATAATAAGCTTTAGAAAGAAACAAGGGTATTTTAATATTTATTATAGTATGTACAATGAAGACAACTATCAACGTTACAGATTTATGCTGGTTAATTTGATATGCTTGTGAACATAATGCATTTTGTCATTAAGGGTTTAGATTAATGTTACCTTATATAAGTTTCATATTTGTAAAAATTAATCAAGATAAAATAAAAATTATTTATCCTGTGATCTGATTAATTTTGAAGACGTAAACAGTTTTTTGATATATAGAACTAAGTCAACTGAAGTTCAAAAGATTCCAAAAATGTAATGTTAAATAACTACTACTCACTTGTATGGGATTATTATCACTTTCATCAATGAAAAATAAACATTTTGAATAAATAAAAAGAAACGATAATAGTTAAAGTCTACAGACTTAATCAAATAAAGAAAAACCGAAAGAGTATCATATCTACACCATTTGGCATAAATCTTTTTCCTGTTAATGTTTACCCTGAATCTTATCAATAAAAACCCCTACAATTAAGCAGGTAGGAGGATTGCTAGAATTGCTTCCCCTAATCATTTCCTTTTTTCCGTGACTCCTTTTAAGAACCCTCCTTATAAAATCATGGGAACGTACGTTATGCGTGCGCTCCTCACGCGCAGGACACGTACGGAAGAAACCGTGGGAATGGAAACCGAAATGCACCTAAACAAAAATAAATGCACCGGACCCTAGAAGAGGGTAACAATAGACAGGTCCCTCCGCACCCGGGCCATTTCGAATTGAATTAGAAAAGGTTGCCCAGGTGGAGTTGGGGGTAGACCGTAATGGGTCCCAAAGAATGAAAGCAATCAGATGTAAATCAAGCAGCCAAGTTAGCAGACTAGTCATGGTAAATAGCCAACCCCTGAAAAAAATCAAAAGAATTTTGAAAAGAAATCATCCCCGAGATATTCTAAAAATATAACCGATGATGTTTAACAATTATAATTGTTTAATATTTGAGTTTTACCAATACAATGCGTCATGGAAATCTTTTTGGAGATCAAAAAAACGTTGTAACCACTGAGCTATTTTAGTCGGAAAGTGATACAAATATTTTAAATTTAGATACATCCCACTAACATAGAATTTGCTACCATTTATTGATTTATCAATAGGAAATACATAAAACAGTGGGTCATTAATATTTTCATTAGAATAAAAAAATATAAGTTTATATCTCAAAGGTAAAAAATACCTTACGTTTATGATAATTCGCGAAAGCTTCTTTATCCACCCTTTTTGTAAATGTTTCCTTTAATTTCTATGAATTGTTGTTGTACTAGCATTAACTTAGTTATTTCTTATGCAGGTTCGCTTAGGACTTCTGATCATTTACCTGGTTGTGGTGGCCGCCCAGAAAAAAAGCGATATTGCCTATCAAATATTTCGTGGCGATATCGAGAAGTATGAGCTTTGTGTAAAGTTAATAAGGGTTTGCCGCAACGTCTGGGACATAGCGCCCGACTACGCCGATGTAGACGAGGCAACTCCTGAGGAAAAACAGGTTAAAGATGACGAAAAAGCTGATTACAGAAAGGGAAACTGCGTACCGACGGGTCTCTCGACCTATGGAGAAAAACTGTTTTGGGAAATGGCCGCCAAATGGCAGAAATACATTGACGACAGGTTCCTAATCCAAAATCTTTTCCTGGTGATTAAGACGACCGAAAAAGGCCGGAATACCAAGGTGGCATTTGGGAAATGGCAAGGTTGGTGCAATAGAACCGATATTTCTGACGAAACGACCGAGACACCAGATGAAGATGGATCAAATGTATCGGAATTTAATGAAAGAGAGCATAGCGGAAAACACTGCGATGAAAAAAGTCCATTTGGCGAATGGATTTTTAGCGAAATCAAAGCAAGCCTGAGGTTAGGTCAAAATATGAAGAGATTTTCTGAGGTTTTAGCAGGACTTGGAAAGGATGCCAAGAATAAATGCTGTCCCTACGATTCAGTCAGAGATCGATTGGAAATCATACACGATGGCCTAGATTTTTTACGGGAACTGCAGGGCATAGAACCCACTGCCAAACCAGAGTACACTGATATAAGTTCAGATCTTTCCAGGCTCAAAAACAGATTCGCGAACTTAAACAGGGTAATGTACTTAAGAACCGGTGCCAATTATTCAACAGGGAAATGTTGCCCCAACATTTTGAATAAGCTGAACGATTTAAAAAACAATTTTGAAGGTAATATTAAAGATTTAGACTCACAGAAACCAAGCTTTGACTACCAGCCATTGCTTGATACGGAGAAAAGCTTAGAAGAAATTATTTTCAGTCAACTTAAGGCTATTCGTCAGCTAGAAAGTTCTCTTGGCAATCAGCAAAACAAGGATAATTGTTGTAACCATGAAAAAGAACAGATTGACAACATAGAAAAAATTTTAAGAGAACTAAACCTCGAAAATACCCTTAAAGATTTATCAAAACTAATAGATCCCTTAAAAGAAAGACTAGCTAGTACCAATAAAACACTTTCAGTAACGGAAAATCAGCTTACCTTGAAAAACGAAAATCTTCAGAAGCTAAGTTCCTTATACGAAAAAGGATGCCTTCAAAAAGGCGTATTTATTAAGAACCTCCATTCAAAAGTGGACAACTTGGAATACACAATCAATAATATGAGTTCAATAAAATCCGTAAATTGGCCCAAACTTAAAAAATCTTTGGATGCAATAAACGAAATGGTTAAACAAAATTCGTCGGTATTAACTAATATCACAATTGTTAAAACGACAATTAAAGAGACAATTAAGAGAGAAGGCAAGGCAGACTTTGATTTGGAACTCAAGAATTTAAGTTCAGTAAGATTTTGTTCAAATGATTCTATAAAATTAAAAGCGCGTTTGGAAAAAATTAATAAGGGTAAAAGTGATACCATAGCTTATTACGAGAAACAAGAAAACATGGTCAAAAAGCGTTTTAAGGAAATGCAAAATCACCAAAAAGATCTGGAACCTTATGACCCAAAACAAAACAAGGGTATATCTCAACCAAATGCTCTACAACTAGAGATCAACCAACTAGAAAGGGATATTGACAATTTAACTGAAAATGGCATAAACAAATTGGACAGGCAACTACAATACACCCATTTAAAATTTGAAATTGAAAAGGAACAATTCGATAAAAAAGTTCAAGAACAACTGAAAAATATAAATCTTTTCAGAGAAGAGATGAAAAGGGAACAAGATCGGATTGATGATCGCCTTGCCAAATTAGCTGCAGGTATTGAAACTCCTGAGGAATATGACGAGAAACTAAGTAAACTGGAGGCAAGTGCCCTGGAGTTTCCGAAGCAGATTCTGAGTTATGAAAGGGAACTTTTGGAACGCATCGATGCCATGGATCAGCAATTGAAGGACCTGGACAATGAGATGGAAAATACCGAGCACAGGGCAGACATATGCGACGCTGAATGTGACTTTGGTGCTCTGGATTCCGTGGACAAACTGATTGGAAGGGTCCAGACTGTCAGGGAAAAACTAAGTGCAAGGTCTACTTTTAAACGAACTGCAAAGGGAAAGGTTGTTTATAGACCTAAAGTAAAGAAAACTGGCTGATCTTATCTGATAAATAAAATAAAACCTAAATCCAGCTGTGAAAATTCTAAATTAAACGTTCAAAATTGTTGTATTCAAGACCTAATCAGAATTTTTGATATTTTTAAAAAATTGTACCTCTGTCAAATGATTTAAAAAAAAATTTGTATAATAATAATCAAAAAGGAAAAACTTTAACGTTATAATAAACGAACTATTCTTCCAACGTTCCAATTAAATTTTGGATACGTTACGTGGCCTCTTACGTGGCATAGCGAAGACACCCTCCTATCAGCCGAGACACCCTCCCGCCAATTAAGCATGACGGTTTATGGAATATTTTTGGGCGCTATAATCTATCGATAACTCCTGGGTTCTATCTCTATTAGCACGTGTGACGCTATATTGTTGTTTTTAGCCAATTTCCCTGATTTTTGGACAACTAAAACACTGAAGATGCGGGACAACACGCCGCCTCACCGGCCGGACTTCGACGATGGCGAGGATGAACTGCAGGAGATAATTGAGCTGGAGGAGCAGCCGCTCGACGAGGATGATGACGACTTGGAGGAGGTGACTTTGGAGCAGCTGGAGGCGCGACTTGCCATGGCCGGTGGCGACGATGACGACGACGACGAGGAGGATGAGGAGGAGCTGCGCGACCGGGAGAGGATAGCCAACATCAGGGACGAGGCGGAGATCACGTTTAAGAAGCACACGGCTCCCGTTTTTGCCTGCAGCCTGCATCCCTCCTACAATTGGGCTGTAACGGGCAGCGAGGACGACCACGCCTACGTTTGGGAGACCTCCACGGGCGACGTCCTCTACGAGATCACGGACCACAAGGACACCGTCACGGAAGCGCATTTCAGTCACGATGGTATCTATTTAGCCACCGGCGACCTGTCCGGCGAACTTTTCGCCTTCAAGGTCAGCGAACAGCGCGAGGAGCGGCCGGTACTGACCAAAATCTGGGAGTACTCCATGAGCGACATGTCCTGGCTCTTCTGGCACCGAGCTGCCCACATCCTCCTGGCGGGCAGTGATAGTGGAGAGATCTTTGTGTGGCGCATACCCAGCGGAGATTGTAAGATCCTGCCAGGACAGTCGTCGCGTTGCGAGTCTGGAGAGCTCAGTGGTGATGGCAAGAAGCTGTTCACCGCCTACATGAACGGATCCGTAAAACTGTGGGATCTGAAGAGCTGCCAGGTGCTCATGGAGGTCAACGAACAGCATCCCATGGGATTCGGCGAGATCACGCACGCAGTGGTGGCCTGCGAGAGGGACTCACCCTTTTACATCTGCGCTGAAGGGTCAGGTGAGAAATCCTAACGAATAAGATTCGGTTAAACGTAAAGGGGAAAGTAATCCATGCATTCTCCCAGCCATATACTAAAGGCCAATTAACCGAATCTTTATAATTTCTTTAAAAACAAACCACATTATAACTCTCTTTCCTTTTAGGCAAAATGCTGTTTTGCACTAACAATGGACCCGTAAGCACGATTCAATCGGAACACGGCATTGAATGCCTGGCTTTTTCTCCTTCTTCGGCTGATCTCAAGCTCTTTGCCTGCGGCTCACTGGACGGCCGAATATCCATCTGGGACTATGCGAAATACTCGCTACGTACGATATGTGAAAACCCAGTGCCCAACGATGGGGTTATAAGGCAAGACTAACTAGATTAACTAACCTTAAATATTAAATTAGCAAAGGCTAGCTTATAGCATTTATTCTTGGACAGTTAACTAATTCTGATCAATCATTCCAGGATCAAGTGGCTTAACGACAACACAATTTTGGCGGCCACTTCGCAGGGCAACCTGAATGCATTTGACGCTCGCACAGGATCGCTAAAATTCACGCTGACGGGACACTATTATCACATCTACGAGTTTGTCTATAAGGCGCAGGAAAACCTCCTGCTGACTGTTTCCGAGGACAACACGGCCAAGATATTCAAGGTGCCGGAGCTGGGCGATTAGTTAGAATTTAGTAATGTTGTACCGTGCTGTATATGTAAATAGTGAATACATATAAAAAATTACGTTTGTTCGTTCATCTCGGCAGCCAGGAGCAATGAACCCATGGCGCGGTCCTGTTTCACTTGTCCTATATATGTATACAACAAAATGGGAGAGGCATAAGCTGACTAAAGATAGAACAAACAAAGCAGAAAACAGACCTGGATAACTCAATAGCAACGCAGATGGAAGAACTTAGTGAAAAATTTTAAACAAGATACAAATTTCTTTCGTATAATTTTATATCTTGATAGTCTGTTAAAAATGTAATCTTAAAAAAATCAAATATTCAGTTTTGATTTAAAATTCAAAAGTTGGAATACAACTTTGTTGTTGGTAATGATAGCTGAGAAACGTATAAACTAGAGGCATATTTTGAAATAAGACCAAACTTTATTTTTTCGACCCCATGTGTATTTCAGAACTAAGTGCACTAAGAATGCAACTGCAGCGAGCTCTCTTCAATCCCTAGCTCTCTTAGAAATTGTGGAACATGCGTACTGGGTGCACTTTCGAAGAGGCAAAACACTTGTTTATGTTTTTGTCTGTTGTCGTTCACCTCCGACATCCACACACACACAATAACAAACAATTGTCTCTTAAAAACAAAAAACAAAATTCGGATTTACATATTTATATATCATTGTGATGTTTTATTTTATTAAAGCTTTTTGGAAGAGCGACCCGCGGATGGAAATCTCTGATTCAGTCTGTTTCGGGTTATCAGTGCGAATGGGTTACGGTTGCCCCCTCTCAAGGATATAAAGTTAAAACGTAATCCCCTAGGCAATTAAATGGCGTGAAAATATACCAAATAAATTGTAAATGCAAACAATGAATTAAACATATACTAACTAAAAAATACGTTTTTCCGTATCTAAAAATAAAAATGTACAATATTCATACGCAAATTTAAGTACATTTACATTACACTATGAATGGTGATCATGAAAACTCATGACTCGTGTCATGATATGATGGAAGCGACACCGGAATATTAACGAAAATTGCATATGGAAGTGATCCATCATATTTTCCTTCTAAAACGAATACATTATGAGCGGCGCGGCAAAGTTAAAAAATAACAAGAAAGAAAGGGTTAGCTCTGAGTTCGAAGATTGGAATACCCTAGCGGAAAGACAGTGATATCTGGGATTCTATTAGTAAAAACTATAATATCAATGAAAAACATAATATACTAAAACTTAATAGTGCTGAGGGGAAAAAGAATCCTTAAAATATTAATAAAAAAAAAAAAAAATCTCTTAAAATAAAAAGGCCTGATAAGAATTATACCAGAAACCCTACACATCTGTGGCAGTGGTTATCACTTAAGTAAAGTTAGAAATATAAATTACTAAGTTAAACCCAAAATCAGTATACCCCTCGAAGTGGTATATAAGCTGATATCCCGCAGCTACGAGGCGACAATAAAAGTCACACGGAATCACAGTTAATCAACCGCGAACGGGGGCCCGAACTGATCCCCCGAAACCACTGTAATTGTGGCTATGGAGACACCACCACACCGGCAAACCACCAGCGCCCTGTGTGTGTCTTTTACAATTAGATTACCAGAGGAGCTCCACGGACCCAAAATGATCTGATCCCGCGAGCTGAGCTACTAAAAAATGTGTGGAGGCGCTACACTTGTTTTGTTTATTATTTGTAGTACTTTTTTATGGCGGGCAAGAGGGGTCTGGAGTCGGATGGGTAGCTAATCCATATAGTCAGTCGGGTACTAAAGGTTCACGTTTCACAATTGAATTATCACAGTTTGAAATGTCAAATGCACGCGCCTGGCGATGTCCCCCTGCCCCATGAAACTACATTTCATGATAATCCGCTCAAGTGTTTAACAAAAGTCGCTCGATCCGGCGTGCTATACCCCCACATTAATGAGTATAAAAGCACATAAAAGACCGCCGAATCTAGTGGAGTAATCTTTGTCAAATGAGCAACAAAAGAAGCCATATATTATATGGTGCCTCGTTACACCTCAATCATAAATCCGTAAATCTCTTTAACCGCAGTTGGCTCACAAATCCAAATACGAAAGACTGTGGAGCTAATTGACATTTGATTCACTGATATCATAGCAGTTTTATAAACCCTATTAGATTTAGTGAAGGACGACTGAGGTTTCTTATCAGCCGCTTCCTCTTATTCGAAAATATAATGTTACCGGAAATCGGAAAGGAATACAGTAGAGATTGCTGCTCAGAATTCGAATTATTCATATTATGATATATGTACTTTAAAAAACATCCAATAACAAAAAAGTTCAATATTCTTAACTAAAATTATAATTGTTTTCTACAATTTTATCGATTGTACATTAGTACATAGGTATTCAAAATTTGAACTAAAAAATCACAGGCATTTTCAAAATTATTTATTAGCGAGCACTTATGTTTTTGTTGACTTCGTATACAGGCACTTTTAAAGATCACCTCGTAACATCACATTAACAATTTGTGGCAAGTTTCACTTGTGCGCAGTAATTGTCCCACAAAGCCGTTAAATCAGCTGCAATTAAAGATCTCTACAAATCAGCGGTCTAATATCTTTTGGCACTTGGCTTGCCCAGTGTTTGAATAGACTGACAATAAAATGGCTAACAGATTAGGGCCAAAATGTCCCCGTTCCGTTGATAAGTACCCCAAAGGTCGTTGACTAAGACGGAAGAGAACTGAACTTAAGAGATAACGAGAATGTCGGGGAGTTTCTCTTAGGCGGCCACACGTGCTTTATTTTTGGCACTGAAACTTCTCAAACTTCTTATATAGCGAAATGTTTGAGAGGTCTTGCATCATGCGTTTGCCAAATTGGCCGGCGGATGTTTCCGTGGAAAGTGTGAGCGCCTTTTACAGGTAACAGGTAAGATGTTTATGGCCCAAAAGAGCGCGAGAGAGCAGCTGCCACCTAAATAAAAAAACAAGGCAAATGCAAAGCCCAAGTTGAACCGGCAGCGATGCCGGCAGAGCAACACACAGTGCTCATATAGGGGGGTAAAATTATATTCCAAACTTAGTTTGAACTCAGAGCGTGCGGCGAGCGGTACGGTTCGGTCCATCCGGTATTTCGTAGTTTTTTTTCGCCTTTCTTAAAAAACCTAAGGCCAGACATTTGCTTTCTTGAATACCCGACCCAACCCATTCAATTCGAAAAGATGCCACTGCCGGGAACATAATAGAACCACGTGTGTTAAATACCTTATCGGTCTTGAATATACAGCCCCTGACAAATGTGTGCGTCTGTGTACTGAAGAGCACTGGAATAAGTGAAGCGCCGAACAAAACAGAACTGAAATCGAAAAACAACAGAAAAACCATGTGGACTGAAACGAACTGAACTGTATTTGAAGCTCCACGCTGGCACAAAGAGTGTGCTGATAAAAAAAAGTCGAGAAAAGTACAAGAAAACCCCGATAAAAGCAATGGACTTATGTACATAAAATCCAACCACAATAAATCGCTAAAGTTACCCTAAAAAATATATATCCTAAAGGGTTCTAAAAACAACCCATACCCACACAAAAAAACCTCATACATTCTGAAAAATGGCGCGAGTGCAGGCCAGCGACACCCTGATACCCCGCCAGGTGTTCGAGGTTCCTCCGGCGGAACCCAATAATTCCGCGGCGGACAGCGGGAGCCAGGGTTCCGGGGTGAAGCTGAAGAAACAGATCGGCCTGCTGGACGGAGTGGCCATCATCGTGGGCGTAATCGTGGGATCCGGCATCTTTGTGAGTCCCAAGGGAGTATTGAAGCACTCCGGCTCCATCGGACAGTCCCTCATCGTCTGGGTCCTTAGTGGTGTACTCAGCATGGTGGGAGCCCTGTGCTACGCGGAATTGGGTGAGTAATGATCCGTGGAAATGGAATTTTTGTTTGTCGCCTCCTATTTTCGATAACAAGCCCACGCCCAGTCAAACAATGTTCTGCCGGGCTGGCAGTTATTGCTTCCCGCTGATGACAGCACTTCATGGGTCAGCATATGGCATATCACTTGGGTGGGGGAGTTGTTTACATAGGTGTAAGACAAGCACCTGTGACAAGCTCAGCACAACCTAAAAACTGGAGCAAGGGCTCTTCTCAGCGAGAACGCTTGAGTCAGGGAAATCTGCTAAAGAGGTTAAGGCAAGAGGTTATCTGGAAATCTAGTACTTGTAATACACAGCGAAAAGTTAAGTTTAATATATTATATAAATATTTAAAAACAAGACTTTTTAAGAAAATTTAATAAAATTAAAATTTGATTGCTATGTCTTCTTTTGAGTTTAAACTGCAAAAATAAGTGGGTTCATTAAAAGTTCAAGCGACATCTGGTACCATTGTGAAAAAAAAACGTTTCGAGGAGAACAGGAATATTCATCTTAGTTTCAATTAAAAACGGCCCAGATCCAAGACACAAAAAAAACGGAAAATTACTATGACCTTTGAGTTAGCGCTCCCGCTGTGAGAATCTTTTGAGATTAGCTACTCCAACCAATTACCATGGAGACAAATTAAAGGCATGGAAAATAGCGCGGTCCCATCAAGACGACCTCTTCAAGGGGCCCACGACAAAGCAGTTCCAGTTCCCCATTATGAATTTGCTTTGAAGGAGGGAGAGGGACTGTCCCTAAAATAAGCCAGACAAAACATTCAGTTATCAACGAATAAGAATTGTAATCTTTAAATTAAGTAATTATTTTGTTGGTTCAATTTATTATACCTATTAAACATTAAGGATTTTGTCTGTCAAAACAAACAATAGTTTAAATTATATTTTTTACAAAGAGCAAGCTTGTGTGCTTTTGCGTCTTGGTTTCCTCAATTAAAAAGCGTCTGGTGCATAATGAAATTTACAACCCCTTTTACTCAACGTAAAAACGTATGAAAGCATAAATTTACCAACCTAGGATCCGCAATCTAATGAGAGCTTTGATTTTTACTCTTTTTCATACCTTTTACGAACCCCAAAAGATCTACCACATTTAAGAGAACCAAGAACTCTGCTCGTCTTTTCTCTTTTTTTACGTCATCTTATTAACGTATTCTTAGTCATTGAAACACGTTTTTTTTAACAACAAACCTGACAGACACCTATTACCATAAATTGTTCGGCAGACACAAATTAACATAACATTTTTGGAGTTTACTTAAGTCTGATAATAAAAATATAATAAGGTCTGATAATAACATGGTGTATAAATAGAAAATTTTCCATAATTTTAAAGCCCTAATTCAGTTCCGTATAACAAAATTTACAGTTTATATGGAACATTTTATAATTCACTAACTCGTTGAAGCGATCACTAACTTGAATAGCTAAATTAACTGCCTATCTAAAATTATCACTAGAACTGTGAAGCACCGAATTGTTAAATGTCAACAAATGCTACCGATACCTTTCAAAATGATATTTACCTGATTGTTTGAACAATCCTCGTTAGATAGACAAATACTTGTGTTTTTATGATGCCAAGCAAATTGACATTTTGATAATTAACAAATGCTACTGTTACTTTTTAAAATGATATTTACCTAGTTGTTTGAAGAACCCTTCTAGAAAGGCAAATAATTCTAAACATTAGAGGCAGTGTGCCATGCTTATCAGATCTGTTTGTTAATGTTCACGTTGTTCCCATGAGAAAACCATCTTAAGAATATGAGTATAGTATTTTATGATGACAAGCTTATTGCCATTTGGATAATTAACAAATGCTTCTGTTACTTTTTAAAATGAGATTAACCTAATTGTTTGAACAACCCTCGTTAGATAGCAAATTATTCTAAGCATTAGGGGACTATGTCATGCTTATCAGTTCACCCTATAAGGCAAGACACTCTTAAAATATTACTCTCTTCGGATGCTCCCTGTACATACATAGGTATGGTTGAGAACACGGTCTTAAGAGTATTAAGATAATATTTTATGATGCCAATCAAATTTTTTTCTAGACTAACGATTCTTTGTTTTTTGCAGGCACGATGATACCCAAATCGGGAGGAGATTACGCCTATATAGGGACTGCATTTGGCCCCCTGCCTGCGTTTCTTTATCTGTGGGTGGCCCTGCTGATTCTGGTGCCCACGGGTAATGCCATCACGGCATTAACCTTTGCCCAATATCTGCTGAAACCCTTCTGGCCGTCCTGCGAAGCACCCATCGAAGCTGTTCAGCTGCTGGCAGCTGCCATGATATGTAAGATCCGCCGATAGTTAATCAGTTTGAAAGCTATGGTATTGACTAATTGCTTGATCTTTGACCATAGGTGTGCTGACGCTTATCAACTGCTATAATGTAAAGTGGGTTACACGTGTTACGGACATTTTTACGGGCACCAAGGTGCTAGCCCTGCTGGTGATCGTCGGAGCCGGAGTCTGGTGGTTGGTCAGTGGAAATACAGAGCTTTGGGACAAACCGTTCTCTGGTGGCCATCAGAATCCCGGCTATATAGCCTTGGCCTTCTATAGCGGCCTCTTTTCATACTCCGGTTGGAACTACCTTAACTTCGTGACGGAGGAGCTAAAGGATCCCTACCGAAATCTGCCCAAAGCCATATGTATCTCCATGCCGGTGGTCACGATCATCTACATGATCACGAACATTGCATACTTTTCGGTGCTGTCTCCGGACGAGATTCTGTCGTCGGATGCAGTGGCGGTCACCTTCGGAGACAAGATGCTGGGCGTCTTTTCCTGGATTATGCCATTCGCAGTGGCCTGCTCTACTTTTGGATCTTTGAATGGAGCTATCTTTGCATCATCCCGACTCTTCTTTGTGGGAGCAAGAAATGGTCACCTGCCGGCAGCCATTTCGCTGATCAACGTTAATTGCCTGACGCCTGTGCCTTCACTGATATTCCTGGTAAGCTATAGATATAACCTATAATAAGTAAAATTTAAAAACCTTCTAAAATGTTGTATGAGATCATGTTACTTATGAGATCATATAAAAGCTTTACTTCTACTAATCGATTGTCTCTTTTGTTAATTTTTCAGGGTCTGCTAACCTTGCTACTTCTCTTCATCAAGGACATTTATGTGCTGATCAATTACGTTAGCTATGTGGAGGCGTTGTTCACGCTGATCTCGGTATCCGGACTGCTGTGGATGCGTTATAAACAACCCAAGACGGAGCGACCCATCAAAGTCAATTTAGTGCTGCCCATCATCTACCTGATCGTCTGCCTGTTCCTAGTGATCTCCTCGTGCAAACAGGAGCCCTTCGTTGTGGGGTTGGGAACAATCATTATACTGTCTGGTATTCCAGTCTACTATCTGACAATTCACAATCCGGTCAAATGGCTGGCGGACACCTCGCAGGCCATCAATCTGTGGTGCTCCAAATTCTTCATTTGTATGCCCAACCAGGAGAAGTTCGACTAGGAACGCAGGACTCTACGATTTAACGGAGGGAGTGCCTTTTGTCGATGTATCGATCAATCAACGCAACTATAGAAGGGAATATCTTGTAGTTAGCCTAAGTCTCAATTTACAATTAAGATAGGTTAGCAAACCGAAATTCGGAAACCTACGCACAACATTACGAAAGTGTTATTGTAAATAACTCAAATGCATTCTGGTAGGGAAGTCCCTGCTCAATTTATTATTATGAATAATTTGCTAATTTTATTATTATTGTATATTTCATCCCAAAAATGAGTTCCTCGTCAAATGCAGAAAGTAAGGACAGATATATTAAACATGTCTATTATACAAAATGCGTACCAATTTTTACATATTATACAAGTAATTAGGAGCTTATTTAGTAAGTAACAATTATTACTGAAGCATCTTTTGCGAAATGTAAAAATCGAATTTGTTTTGTATAAGAAAGTTAATAATAAAACATCTAAATATAGCAAATTAAGAGAGTAGATCATTTCATACGGATATTTCAGACAACCATTAATAGTAAGTATGAAGCACAAACCTCAATACAGAAAAATGTATAATTATATTTAAAGTAAGAGTAAAAATATAAACAATACATTTTTAGGCCAGTCTGCAAACGGAGATTTTCTTTTAGATATTCGTACATATGATCATTACGATCTACCGATGGATTACCGTCTTGTAGGTATGCAATATATCTTATAACAGACAGGACGCTGGAATATACAGCTCCTATCTTTTTAATTAATTAATCGTAGTAACGGCCAACTGATTTAAACTTTTTTCCCTGTCAAAACTAATGGCCCGGCGAAAGCTTTTCCAAAGCTTAGCCCGAATGCCAGTTAAGTTTGTAGCGAGTGCGCAGAGTGATGAGGAACCCCGCGAGAGAGAGAGGGAGAAAGGAGATCCCGCCTCTCGCCGAAAGTCGTATAAAAACGTTGCGTGGGCGCAACTGTCATTTCAAAAGACCGTCGAACGGGATCGGTAGTTGGCCGCAGCGTTACGGATCGCACGCGTCTGTGAAAACTCGAGAAAATCCCGGTAAAGCCCCGCGAAATGACGAGCGTCCACTAGAGTGGGAGTTCGAATAAAAGAATATAAATCATATACCACATTAGTGTTCAATTGATAAGATGGCCAAAAGGCAGGTGCTAGTTTTAACCCTATTGTGCCTGGGTTCCCTGTTGTTCGAAGCAGTGCAGACTTCCACGGAATATAATCGCTATTTGTCTCAGATATTCCAAAAATACGGCAATGGCGGGACAATCAACTTTGAGGTAATAACCAATAAACCATCGAACTAGCCTTGTAAACACACACAAAAGTAATTTGAGCACAGGTAAACATAGTCTGACACGAGCAAAGCTTTTGCGGTTAATATTATGGCAAAAAATTAGTGAGTTTGTGTATTTTTTTATATTTTTGGGTCAGCAACAAAAACAAAGAGAGTTGGGGAAAGGGGGGCTTATATAGATTAGAGCTCATCCAATATTTGGGGATTGTGAAAGTGAAACAATTGTGTACTGACAACTCCGTTCTGACCAAGTTGACAAACGCAAACAGAACACTCTCGACGGTTATAAACCTTAAAAGGTTGTAATCTTTATATACGCGGAGCAATTTTATAACACTGGGGGCACTTGCCTCGGTTGGAACGTATGTATGATACAAAACGTAGACTTTATTGCTGGCATTATCATAAATTTAATCAAAATCCAGACAAACGAACAGCACACAGTGTGATATATATTCCAAGACTTGAGCATCAACACGAGTGTCGTGGAACCGCCCCCGCCCCACCACATCCTCTATTATCCAAGTCAGAGATTAGGAGATTACCGCGATAAGACTGTTTCTCCTAATGAGGATGACAGGCCGGCACAGCTGACGAAATATGAATAGGCCCCCTCACCTATAACTTTCGCAACGCTATCGTTATGCTTATGGACTCCAAAGTTATGGACAGACAGTCAGTCCAAACAATCCAAGCCAATTGACATTACTCATGCGTATAGACTACGCAATACGCTCTGTCCATTTAAATGGCACGTTACAAAAATGTTTTTACTTTTTACGCACTCGGCATACTAACATCAAAGGTCCCACCCCCTGGCCACCCACCTTACATTCTATTATCATTCTAATATTCCAATTTCGATTACATAGTATACTTGGCACACAAGCAAATTTTCGTTGAATGAAAGTAAGATTGCCATTTGGTGGGCTCCTGAGCTCCATAACAAATAGTTTTTTTATGCAAGCGCGTGTTTGCCTAATGTGTTTGTTGATATGCAAATTCTGCAATCCTGATCTTGGTTAAAGAATTCTCTGGAGTCACTCATCATTAACCTGACACACGCCCCGGTCTACGGTGACAGGTGGCTGTCAAGGCAATTAGATGGAATTCCCCCTACCCCAGGTATCTCCTCCCACTTTTTCGACAGCAAAAATGCGACCGAGTTCAGGAATAACAATAAACAAATTAATTCTGATGTATGCAAATATCGTAGCCTGGCACGTTGACAAGTAAATCAAGTAATTATCTGTGATAGATAATACTTAGACAAATGATCGCAAAATTGCAAGTGCGAATTATGGACGAGAAAGTTTAAAAAAATTAATTTGGGTGAAAGAGCATTTTTTCATTGAGCTTCTAGGTCATACATTGAATCGAAACAGCTGTCAGTTGTTTATTTAACATATATGGGTTTAAAAAGTTCAAGGTTACAATAGTGCTGAAATATGAATAGTAGAAAAGAATATCGCAACTTTCTAAAACCTTTGTACAACACCTCGCATTCCCAAAGTTTGTAAATAACACATAGATAAGTTGAAGACCATAAATGCCAATTATCTTGAAAAAATTTTTAAATTCAATTATTTTCATGTGGTCGTAATCTTTTAGTGGATTTGATCGTTTTTGTTCAATAAAAAAGTTTTCCTTAATCAATAAAAAATCGTATCTTTCTTATCTTATCCTTATCTTTCTTTTTAGGTAAGTTATGAACAATGTTCAAGTTTAAGATTCTTAAGGCTTTTATGCTTTGCATGTGCCAACTTTGGAATCTTTTTAGATTGATTTAAAATTAACCAATATAATCATTTATACCATGTTTTTATGTTATTATATATTTAATAATTTTCCAGGGTCTTGAGCATTTGATGTTCAGCTTGAACTTGGGCCAAATCCAATTCGATCCCTCGCACACGATCGATCAGCATCGACCCCAAGGATACTCCCAGGAGGTAACAAACACCACAAGTGCCCCAAAATACTTCGAGCCGACACGAGTTAATGCCACCAATGAGGAAGTTTTGGAGGTGCAAATCTCTACGCCGACCACTAATCTCTCAAAGCCAGAGATAGGCCCTGAGGTTCCGGAGTTCCTGGAAATTCACGACCCCAAGCACCGGCACCCAAGGGAGAGCTCTGGTGAGTCTACAATAGTCCGTCAATATTTAATGTAGAAATGCCCCATGGCTATCTTTATGGTAAGGGATTTCGCACTTCACTTCTATCAGTAGTGTTTGCCGACCATCAACTATGACTGATAATACTTAAGATAGGGTAAGACAGACAACAAAGCAATAAACAGTAGGCTAGATTTTCTCACAGTTAGCCGGTGTCCAAAGAATCCAAACAAGATGAAAAATACATGGATTAAAGCATACTTGACTGGCAATTATAAACGAATGCAATAAAGCACTACCTGTGACACAATAGAAATTGAGGCCGGGAGAATGTCGCATTATAATGGAAGTATAAATAGATGAAGCCGGGCCTCGACTCTTTCCATCAATTGGCCGATTTCCAAGTGCAAGGCGACCGGCGACTGCGGTCTATCATCAATTCAATTATGCCATCCCATCCTCCCATCTCATTTGGTTGATAGGAAGTTCCGTCTGCGATCGCGGCCTTGTCGCATAAATTATAAGATATATGTGTAAATGAATTATCAGATGCGTATATCTTTCTCCTTTTGGGCTGTAAATGAAGCCTTAAATCAGCAGGTAGGAAGATCATTGTCAGCAGGTGACGAAAACAGGGCGATAACACGATAAACGAACGCATTATGGATGCGGAAATCCAAAACAAAACAACAATTGAAACAGATACAGATACAGAACGAGAAACAAACAGGCCTCAATCGTTTCGTTTGTTATTTTTGTTGGTTGGGCTTTACAGTTAATTGAAGTGCACACAATCGTTACAACGTTGTCCCATATAAAGTTAACACTAAACAGCCGACTGAATTTATGGCAAGTTCGCACATGCGAATTGGATAACAATCAACGGATGAGAAAGCAACCTGTTGGGATCGGAGAAATGTTATTGCTAGTTTCATAGAAAAATAGCAACAAACTTTGAGAAGTAAACATGATTTCTAACTTTATAAATAAAGCCCTTAAAAGTCTAAACACAGAACTAAAAGGTGCTTCCCAGAAAGTTTAAGATCTAGTATTATTTAGTCGTATGTGTATTTATAAATATTTACGATTTTTTCATGAGGCGGTACGTAGTTTTGGAAATTTCTCTACTCATTAAGCTTGTGTTTAAAAAAGATCTATATTTTTAAAATATAATAGCATAATAAATAGTTGCATCTACTTTCAGAACCGGTTGCAGCTTGTCTATCTCCAAAGTCCTTGCTTTCTTTGCTCGTGGACCACAATGATCTCCATAAAAACATTGCCTACCAAAAATTGTTAAAGAAGGATGGCTTCGGTTCAGACACCATTCACAACTCAGAAGAGGAGTATAACGAGTTCATCAACTCGGTGCGGATTACACCGCAGGCTTTTATGAAACTCTGCCCAGCTCTATTGGCTCAAATCGATAATGGAGTTTGCAAGCAACCAGCTCCTCGATCTGAGAATTTTAGCGACAAGAAGCAAAAGATTTGGAACGGTAGGTGCTTTAAAATATTTCCCTGTTAACAAAATATCTTACACACTTTCTTTTAGCTTGGATCTATGCCAGCATAACCATGCTGATTCTTTCTGCTTGCGGTTTGCTGGGAATTCTTCTGGTTCCTCTGATGAAGACAGCTGCCTACCAAGAAATCCTCAAGTTCCTTGTGTCCGTTGCCGTGGGCACTTTAGCCGGTGATGCCCTGATGCATTTGCTGCCCCACGCTCTTTTTAAGGAAGAGAAGCATGAGGAGGCGGTGACTGGCATCAATCCCTTGGAGTCGGATCACAAACATAGCAATGAGGCTGCTCTGCTTTGTGGTTGCTCCTTTCTGGCGGCTCTTTTCATGTACATGTTGGAAAATTTAATTCCCTTGCTAAAAGGAGGTAAGACAGGTCATGGACATAGCCACGGACATGGTCACAGTCACGGAAACAGCCATAGTCACATGGAGAAGCCAGCTCTACAGGACACTCCTGACCTCCCAGCTCCTCGAGAACTCAATGTAATGCTGCAGGAGGCCAAGTTAGATGAAAAGACTCCTGATCGTCCACTCACCCCTGTGGCTTTTATGGTAGTCATCGGTGATGGTCTGCATAATCTAACCGATGGCCTGGCCATTGGTGCAGCGTTTGCTAGTGATCCTGTCACTGGGTTCGCCACCGCTTTTGCAGTCCTCTGCCACGAGTTGCCCCACGAGCTAGGGGATTTCGCTCTCCTCCTCCAAACTGGTGTATCCATGCGAAGAGCCGTCTACATGAACATCGTAAGCTCAGTTCTTAGCTTTGTGGGCATGTCTGTGGGTCTTTTCATTGCCGGAATTGGTGATGGTATGACTCAATGGATTTATGCAGCCACTGCTGGTTCCTTCCTATACATTGCCTTTGCCGATTTGGTGCCCACGATGAGTGTGGCCCACAATCCAGAGATGGCCAAAGATCCAAAGGGAATTATTATACAAATATTTGGTATCCTCCTCGGTGGACTGATAATGTTGGCTATTGCCCTGAACGAGCACGATTTGGAGGGTCTGTTCAAGAGCTTTTAAAATAGACCTCTGAATCTCAAACAGATATGTTGATTTCCCGTTCTTACTGTAGATAGTAGCCTAAGCCCGTTTCCTTCGAATCTCCGATTCTCTGCCTTTTTTTAGCATGCCTTAAATGTTAAATGTTGAAATCGTTACCAAATGTTTATGTCTGTGGTCAGCAAAATGTATGCATGACTGAAACAGAACTTTTCCTAGAATATAAAACTCTGAAATATGATAAGGGTGTTTAAAAAGCCAATAAAAATGCTGCTCAAAGAAGATGTATCACAACACTAAAAGTTTAAAGTCTTCATAAATATTTTAAGCCGTGACCACAAGTGTTCTATAGAATAAATTCAGCTGTATTTCAACGCTAAATTTGCTTTTTTAAAATACTAAGAGCTTTACAGAATTTCATTCCATAAGATAATATAAGAACCAACAATTGTACAAAATCCAAACTTTGTTAGTATACTTGTTAAAGACGGTTATATTTTTGTAACAAATGGGGACGCTCTTTAATGATTTACCTGTTAACACTTATCGTATAGCTTTAAATATTAAAGAACGTTTTAAGATAATTGCAGTTGTTGTTGTTCCTCGAAGGGCTCATTGGGCAGACGTGCTGGGCTCTAAAATATAAGAACATAATTGTTTAAGCTTTCAAAGAAATTTGGGAAGGAGTACTCACAGGTTTCTTAGACCGCTCCTCCAGTACACCGTATGCCACGTGGTTCAGTTGGAAGCCAGAGGGCAGGGCAACACCTTGAATGCGATAGAAGGCGCCAGCTGGGCCTTCCTCTGCCACTTTGTGAGCAGCCGAGATGGTGCATTTGCCCAGGAAACTGGTAGATCCCACCATTGGACCGCGTGAGATGTCAATGTGGTCACCCAGGCGATACAGGGTTACTCTTCCTTGGGTTTGCTGTGCAATGCTGGGCAGTTGCTCGCTCTTGTACTTGGAATCCTTAAACATCTCCTGGGCAAGATCCTGCTGGACGTCCAGGCGCTCAATGCGCAGGTCCTGCGCGGCTAATTTGACCATCTCCGCCGAAATGGCGCGCATCTCCTCCTTCGAAGGCTGCCAATTCTGAGTCTGCAGCACAATGTCGTGCACAAAGCTGCCTGATTTGACTGTAAAAGAATAATGGAGATATAAGCTAACTAAGCTAATTAGGCGTGTTAGATAATTTAACTTACTGTTGGGTCCCGGGAAGCTGTGTAGCTGAAGATTGGCCTCTGGTTTGAAAGCCCGGTTCAAGGCGGCTCCCAACATAAAGCTGCAAGTGCGCCAAAAGGCTCTGCAAGAAAGTAACTTTAATTAGAATAATTCATATGATAAATACAATCGCACACCCACTTGTTGACCACGTGCGGCTCGGAGACATGGAAGTTGAGCAGCTGCAGGGTGCAGGACTCCTGCAAAGGTCTGTGCATATCCCAGGGCACACTGCCGTCGATCAGGGCCAGTGCCGATCGCTTACAGTGTCCCTCACTCAGGTGCTGGGCACAATTAAAGGGCGTGGAGATGTTGCTGTTCATCACGAGAGTGACATCTTCGGGAAGTCCCAGGTACCGGACCTCGATCTTATCGATGCGGCCCACGGCATCCCGTTGGCGGCGCTGCTCCTGGTTAAAAAGGTCATTTCGCTTGGCTATCGAAGCTGAACTTGGGCTGAAGCTGGCTGCAAAGGAAAGGTGAAAAGTTATGCTATATAATATGTAATATTTTTAGTAGGATATTTAACACTCTATTGATTTTCGGAAAATAGCCAGATTGATATAAAAATCTAGCTACTTTTTAAGCCGAGACACCGCCAAGCATGCCATCTCTGGCACTGGAGCTCCGCAGAACGTGAATGTTCACCGGCATTATGTAAACCGTTTCTTCGATCTTTGGTCAATAAAAGGGCTCTTTATTAGTCTTACTTACCCTTAGTTCTGTATTGTTGCATCTGCCCCAGGGCGCACCAGCTCGTTTTATGTAATTTTGTGGCCGCAGACATGGTAATTTACCAAAAAACTTTCCAGGGATGCGAAGCACAAAGACTATACCAGGGCTGCTAAAATTATATTAAGTTATCGATTTTTTGATAAAAATATTAGGGGCCTTCCGAAACACCTGTCGCGTGTACAGAGTCATATTTAATGACAATTACATTTTTATTTATATGTTATTTAGATGTAATACTTATATGAAAAGCATCACTTTAAATTTAAAAATAATATAAAATATTACGTAAAATACTTTTTCACTCGATATTATCGCGCCATCGATTGTGCCGGTTAATACTTAGCGATCGATACTATCGATGTTAGTCCCAGCTCTATCACGCCTTTAACAATTTTGTTTGTCATTCCGCTCGGCAGAAATTAAACATAGTTTCTTCCTGTGAATATAGTTGAAATAAAGAGCAAAGACAATGGATTTGGATAACGCACGCGATCTGCCACGCCCAGGCTTCAACTTCGATAACTGCAAGCGGTAAGACCTCCCGAGTTCCGAAGAAATCCTTCAGCGGCTTTTACAAACTACTCATTTGCTTTTAGCAATGCGACTCTTTTGAAGGGGGGCTTCAAGCCACCGACGACCACCAAAACCGGCACCACCATCGTCGGCATCATCTTCAAGGATGGCGTTATCCTCGGCGCCGATACGCGAGCCACCGAGGGACCCATCGTCTCAGACAAGAACTGCGCCAAGATCCATTACCTGGCCAAGAACATATAGTGAGTTCGAAGATGACATATGTATAAAATGTTTATGTCTGTAGCGGCTAGTGATCTAATTCCACTAACCGATATACCCTTTATTACTGTTTTGCATTGCTTTTCCTGTGATAGGAACAAGTAAAAAACCTCCATCCATCTTAGAGGCTTGTAAACCTAGATGAGATTCAGTACTTTCTTCTTAACGATCTATCCTTTCCTGTATACTTATCAAAAATTTTTCTACTTCAGTTGCTGTGGAGCTGGAACTGCTGCGGACACCGAGATGACCACGGATCTAATCTCTTCCCAGCTGGAGCTGCATCGCCTGCAAACTGAGCGCGAGGTGCGCGTGGTGGCCGCCAATGTGATGCTGAAGCAGATGCTCTTCCGTTACCAGGGTCACATCAGTGCCGCCTTAGTGCTCGGCGGAGTCGATAAGACCGGACCCCACATCTACTCCATTCACCCACATGGCAGCTCGGATAAACTGCCGTATGCCACCATGGGATCGGGTTCCCTGGCCGCCATGACCGTGTTCGAGAGTCGCTGGAAACCCGACATGACCGAGGAGGAGGGCAAGAAACTGGTGCGCGATGCCATCGCCTCCGGAGTGTTCAACGATTTGGGTTCGGGGTCCAACGTTGATCTGTGTGTGATCCGGAAGGGCAGCGTGGATTATCTGCGCAACTACGAGCTGGCCAACAAGAAGGGCGAGCGCCAGTTGGACTACCGCTTCAAGAAGGGAACCTCAGCCGTCCTGCACACCTCAGTCAAGGATCTGCTCATCACCGAACGCGTTCAGGTGGTGCCCATGGAGACTTCTTAAGGTGATTCCTTTTCTACCGTTTCGTACATTTAATCTAATAGAGCTTTTGGCTGGATCTACTTGGAGTGGTTCATAATAAAGGAAGCCATGCTTCAACTCAAGTTAATGTTTTATTCGGGGTATTTTATTAGACTAGCGATACTCCTAGATGGACGTTGCTTTGGTCATTAACGAACACTAGCCAGAGACCGAAAAAATGATTAAATTACTATGTTATAACTTATTTTGCGAATTTAAGTATGTGTCTTTATGGTAACAAACATTTTTTTTGGTCCAATAAATATCTTTGTACTATTTGCCTAATATAATATTACAACTTCCGATTAAAGTAAATGTTAATATTAAAATCGAAAGCGTTAAGGAGTTTGTAAATGAATTTCAACTATAAATTTAAAGTAGTTGACTTTGTATGAAAATTAAGCGTACTTAAGATTTACGGTCCCTGGCATAAACTAAAGAATAACTTTTAAAGGACATTTCTTGTTTGGGATATGTCACTTACATTAATTTAGCTAATATCACATGGTATAGAGGGTCAATTCCTAACATTTGAAGGCACTTTCCATCTCCTTAGATTAACAGATTAATTGGCACCAAGAATTCACTTGATTGAGTTAGATAATACACACTCCTTCTAGGACTAACTTAAGCTATGATTAACCTTAAAATTAACAGAAGTAGGGGGAGTATCCAAATGGTGTGGGAACCATATGATGTTGCTCCATTTGGCGTGGGTTCTAGTAGATGTGATACCGTCAAACAGGATAGAGCTAGATTGGTTGTGATTCTAGGTGATTGGGCGTTGATCAGGGAGGATATCTTCTCTGCTTCGCGGGAGCAGGCCTCCAATTGAAGGCGCGTGGGTCTTTTGATGCTGCTGGCGGGCACCACTGCCACAAAAATGCCCACTTCCATGGTGAGGAATCCAGTCAGCTGACACTCGCTGACCTGAACAAGTCCATCCAGTTGCTGGAGTACTCCATGGAGGGTCAAAAGAGTGCTGCTCTGGGCCCGCAGTCCATACATGGCGCGATCGAACTGTTTCCTGGAGTAAATGATCCTGAAGGCGCCACCAGCACACAGTGGACAACATGCCCCTGGGGGAACTATCAAGCGACAGTGCTTGGATGCGGGAGCTGGACACTGGACAGTTCGACAGCGCCTTCCCATATCGCTGGCCAGCAGTCCCACCTCCCGACACCGACCCACATAATCCACCAGCACGTACTCAGATCTGGCCGCATAACTACTCTTGTAGGTCACTCCATTGATTCCACAAACTGGTGACGGTGAGGCATACCGACTCGTTTGACATGCGGACCAATAGGCAACTTGACCTTGAGGATTGGCTCTTAGCAATTCACAGGCATTTTGATGAGTGCGACCTTGAGTATCGCACACCTCACCCTGGTGGAAGGACGAACAGTTCGAAGCTGTGGCGTTTACTGAAATGATGAAAAAAGTATTAAAAGAAAAATTCTCAAACTGAGAAGATTTTGAAATAGTCTTATACTTTTTGGGATTAAATAGGAGGGATGTACGTATTCCTGTAACTTACCACATACATATTGTAGACAAGGGCGTTGCATGCTGGCCAGGCACACTTTTCTATTATCCAGACACTGAGTTCCGGAAGGACAACTATTCGGAGGAGCTGCCTGGCAGGCATTCCGAGCATTGCAGGCTCCATAGACATAATCCCCCTCCGGCAAATGACACTTGGCCACACAAGCTGAGGGATAAGTATTCCCATTGGAGCCACAAACGGGAACATAGTGAGCTGGACAATTGCAAGGCAGACTAGTGTAACCGGAGTCCGCGAATCCTGGCAGACGACACTGCTGTTTGGTGCACGTAATCTCGCCGGCAAAGCAGCTGCAAAGATTGCACTCCAGGTAAAATGAGGATCCATGTCGGTAGCTCCTGGCACCGGGAAGGATGCAGTGGGAGTGCATATAGCTCGGCAAGGGCTGACATTGCTCCAGTCGACCCTCCAATCCACATGAGCAGACTATGTGCTCGGCCAGCGGAAGCTGACCCACTTCGGACTTCTTGTGGAGAGTGCTCTTTCCAAGTCGCACATACGAGCCGAAGGGGACAAACAGTTTGGAATCTTGTCCCAAATTGCAGCCTGGTATGCAGGAGTATCCTTGATTTCCTCCGCGCTGCAGAATGCAAACTTCGCTGCCATTGCAGGGTTTTTTGGCGCAGGGTGAGGTGATTCCCTGGGACTCCTCCGGACTGGCAGCTCCTGGCTTTAGATAGCTCTCCAGGGAAATGCAGGGCAGTGGGTCATCCTCGTCTTTTTCCTTCAACCTAGAACATATATCCTTTGGCCGCTGGCTCTGTAGCGTCCAGTCCAGACACTCATCTAAGAGTTCGTGACAATCCTCACTGCAAATGCCATTGAAGAGACCCACTCGAGTGCAGGGCTTCAACTGGAGGGCACAGACCAGAGCCTGCCACTTTTCCGGAGCACACCTACTGGTGTTCTTAATGAAGAGCTCCTGGCCCAGGACTCTCACGGTTCCCCGCTGCTGCAGGAGCTGCAAATCCTCACGAGCAGCTGCATCATGCTCTGGCGTACAGCTGCGAAAGAGTTCCGTGGGTCGATTGTTGAAGTTGGAGCAAAAACTCAGACCCTGACAGCCCAGTTCACAGGGTGCATCCACACTTTCTATACACCGTCGCAGTTCCCTTTCCCCCGGCTGATCCATACACTCGTTTTCGAAACTGGATCTCGCGTCCCACCAATTGCTGGTGAAGATCTGGTTACACAGTCGTCGGCACTTGTGACTGCCGGCTTGTTCGCAGCATTGCCTTTTGGCCGCATCCATTCCCAGGTGATTGGGTTCCCCCAAGGATCCTCCTTTGCCAGATACTCGTCCTTGGGCCAGGGATCCCCCAGCTCTGCCCGATCCTCCCGGAACATAAAGTTTCCCAGTCACCGTAAGAAAACACTGCCAGAAGGGAAGTTGGGGCAAGGGAGATCCACATCCTGCTGCCTCCAAGCGCGAGAAGATCACCTCACTGCGTTCCATGAGGGTGGCGTTCTGGTGGAGCAGGTTTCGGCAGGTGTGACGACAATGCTCCTTATTACTGTACTCACAGCAGGGGAGATCTATGAATGATGTTGGTTAATTAATTTATTATCAAAAGACCAATATATTTTTAAGATTTAACCACTTACACTGCTCGGCATTGGCCAGTGGAGTCATGTCCGTGTGATTGTTGATGCACTGAATCACATCTGCATTGCGGTCCCCACAGGACCCATTAATGTCCACATGATCATGGTTATCATTCGCGGGCTCAAATACAGCTCGACAGGCCTAAAAATAATAGGAAACGTTAAGAAAAAAAGTAATCTTTAAAAAAAAAATAGTTTTTATTCAAACTTTGGATATAAATTAAGAAAAAATATATATTTTATTTTTAATTTAATTTAAAATGTGTCAGTTTTGGATAGTACAGAAAATTTAAGGTACGGTATACACATATTTACCAAATTTTATTATATTCCTTTATTTTTTTTATTTGTTTTAAGAAAAAATCAATCATATTTAAAGTTTCACAGTTTGTACACCAAAGGTTTTAACGAAGGTTTGCCTTCCAAAATTATTTGTGTTCCAAATAAGTCCATCATGAAAAATTTTGCAATAAGTCTCGAGCATTAACTAATTAGTTTACAAATAAAGGCAACACGTTTGCATTTGTTTTCAACGTTTTGTAATTACAGCAAATGGTGTTGACAATAAAGTAGGACTTAAACTGTGAACAACAGTTTAATGGAACAATTTAAATTAATTTAAAAGTATTATTTAATTATTATTCATTATTTAAAATAACACTCGAGAACAACCTTAAAACTGTTTTTACCGAAACGTTTTTAGTTGATATTGCAAATGAGGGAAGCAAAAAAAAGGGTTATACTTTGTTAATTGTTTAAATTAATCGGCGACTGTTTTAAATGTTTAAAATCTCTGGTTAATTTCAGATTTAATTGGGTTATGGGTTCCGATACCTCTAGGCACTCGGAGGTTCGGGCCTGTCCGCAGCACTGATCCGCGGCCTCCTGGCGCTCCAGGCAATCGTACAGCATTTGCTCATCGCTGCGCCGGCAGTTTTGCACAGGTGAGCGATTCGAAGTGGCGCAGACATTGCGGCAATGGGGCAGAACTCCAAATTGGCAGCAACGTCTTCCCGACCAGTCCGCTCCACGGGTGACCGCTGCAAACGAGAGTCTATATTATTCAATGGATTTTATGGCGTTATTTTCCCCCCACTCACCATCGAATGTCTGGTTCACGCAGGTCCAGAATTCCACTTGGTGCAGTTGACAATACTTGCGCAGTTCCTCGCGATTATCGCCGCCAGCGCCAGTGGCAAACTCTACCAGAGATAACTGGAAAAAATATGCATAAATTGCCATAGACAACAAGTTATTAATCGCAATCAAACTTAATCGTCGGTCGAGAGCTTAACCCGCTCCTGACCCGCAACCTGTTGGTTTTCAGGTGCTCTGTGCGCAGTCTCACAACTTTCACACTCGGGAAAAATTTTAAATAAATTTGAAATAACTTATAAATGTTCATTAAATAAAATTAAAAAATTATGAACGATAAAAGTTGTTATATTTGTATAGGATTTATCGAAAGGGAAAGGAAAGTACGTCAAAAAATACCTAAACCTTTATAAGAAGGATGTTGTATTAGGAACATGTTTTACTCATAACAATGTAATAGATATTTTGAAAAGAATCAACATAAGCTCTTATAGTTCGAATTTTAGTTGTTATAGTTCCTTCTATCTTTTAAAGTTTTCAGAAAGCCTTCATGAGTTTGAGCTCATCTTTTTTGAGTGCATGGGGGTTACAGCCAGGGGTTGAGTTCAGAGACGGGGTTCAAAACATGCAGGTTGCAGTTTTATCCTGCTCTTGTTGTGGTATTTTTGGCGTATTATGTTACATTTCTGAATGCTGCGCTCTTCCTGACACCATCATAAATAACATTGGCCGCTCTCGCTCTTTTTCTATCGATAAAGAACAGGCCCAGGGAACTTCAATAACAAATTTTCAGGCTCATTTCCAGTCTGAGACTCACGTATCTGCCACAGTAATCTGAGTAAAGCGATGTCTATTCAAGATACTTCGTGTGCTTGTCCTCGGAACTTGTCTGGATCTTGAGCCTGGTGGCATTCCCATAAATACAAATTAACATAAACTGAGGTGGAGATGGTGTGGGATTAAAGGGGGTCTTTTTTTGGAAGGGTATATGGGGTAGAAGGGGAGATTATTTATTTTGGAAAAAAAGTAGGTATGTAATTTAACTTGATATACTCAATATACATACAATACATACATATAGCAGAGTTTAGTTGAATATTTCATATCCAATTAAATCCTGGTCACCTCCCTTTCATTCGTTTTTCTAAAAATATATATTTTAGGTATATTGAGAGGACATTAAAAAAGTGATAATTGTAGCATTCCGTCGATTTAATCACATGTTTATTTTAAGCTGAATAGTACCTTTTATCAACTACGCCCCTGGCTTATACGCACTCCTTCCACGTGTGTTCCTGGGTTGTTTCCCCTCTTTGAGGACCGGGCCTCGAGCATGTCTGTTGCAGTTTTGTTAATGAAGTGTCCGTGGCCATGTCACGCACTCCCACACACTGGGATAACTATGTACATGGCATCCAACCGGAACCTCCTCTCCGAGGACAACCTGCCCACCTGGGCACAAAATCCCATCAGATAGAGGCCCACGGACTTGTCCGTTCGCAATTATCAGACCTCGAGCCACAAAAGAGCATTTTGTCAATAATAGAATGTGCGTAAATTTTGCACTTATCTCGGCTAGGATCACTCGTCTCGGGTTCGACTTTTCACACATTCAGGAGACCGAACACAGAACAATTTGTGAGTGGGTTGTCGGATATCAAGGGGTCTCCTATTACCCGACACCCACTTGTAAGATCTAGCTCTCTAATCTATCGCTCGAGAGAGAAAAGCAATTGAAAAGTGGATTTGGGGGAACGCCCATGGGAACCGAACCGGTTGGCATTATCCTGTTTGTCAGTTTCAATTTGGCCAAAAGATTTAATGCCTTCATTTGCATTTCTAAATGAAAAGATTGCCAAAGCCCCAGCCCACTTTTGGCTGGGAAAACTAATTGGTTTTGGGTGGAAAATGGTTATGATTACAAAGTTAAATGATGTCAGTGATTTGATTGCCGGCATTGCCTCTAACTAAATCGGGCCTAGGAGCAGACAACTGCACACACGACACACTCGCTCTCAAAGACAACAAATTGATTTTCAGCCGGCTCGGGTTTTATGAATGACTTTGAGTGGCAAACTGGTTGGTCTGGCTCTCAATGCACAACGAAAAAAAATTATACCCAGCGGTTAATATCACTTAAAAGTCTGTTATAAATAATGACTACTAGAAATCCGTATAATTTTAACAACTACTATGTATATAATAACCCATATATTTTATTATATCATATTACATTTACATATGTTTTACATTATGACATTTCTTTCTCTGTAGGAGTCTGGGTCTTTTGTCTGGGTTCGGTCTTTGAGTTGCAATTACCTGTTTGCCAGTTTATGCTAATTAACAATGCAATTTGTGTGGATTTTTCAATCCTTTTTGGCACAAGGCTCTACAATCAGCTATCGGCATGCAGCGGATGTGGATAAAGCATTCAAAGTTCTATCGAAATCGAACGACCATTAAAACTTGTCATAATAATTTTCAATGGATTTTGTGCGTGTGACAGTCTGACGGATCAACGTTTATTGAATTCTAAATTTATAATGCTTAGTATGCACCGCTCGCACACCATTCATAAGGAGGGAAAGAGGATTCATGGGCACATAAAAATACCAGGAAATGCACTGTGGCTTGATCGGTAGTTTTTCCACCTTATCGGCTTGTACAATCTGTATCTGATCTGCTGTCCGAGGTGTTCATACTTATGGATAGTTGCCTTTGGCTGGCGTTTAATATTTATGACAGGCACATCATTTCCCTTCGAGTGGGTTTTGACTGTGGCCTAGGCGCCTTGTACACCGCATTTGGGTAAGATAGTTATGAAAGAATATAATCAGATGGAAAATTTATGCAAATTTTTATAAGGAAAATTTGAAATTTCAAGTTTTTAACTTTAATTTAGATAAGACCCTTATGATAAAATTATTCCCAAAAGTATTTAAATGCTTGAGCTCAATGTACTCCATTTTCGATATCTTCAATTTGGTTATTATAAGCTCTTTCATTTTTTTTTTGTATTTACCTTTTATTGTTCTTTTTTTACATCAACTTATCTGGGTGCTTAATTCTTTAAGATATGTATTTTGTTAGTCTTTTGATTTATTAATCCATTTAATTTTTACTTTTGCAAAACCAGCTTAAAAATTAACTTTAAAGCAATCAAACGTTTGCCCTTGGCTGTACCCCGCGTTGCATCCACTCAACCGTTCATACGCACTTTTGATATATGATCAATCCTACCCACTAAGACCCCCTTTCGCCCCGATCTGCGATACTTACATTTTCGCATGCTGTGCGACATGAGCCGAAGACCTGATTGCAACATGTGAAGATATCTGCAAGAGAAGCAAACAAACAAAAAATAAGCATGTTGCGAGAGGAAAACAAGAAGTTAAGTTGGCAAAGTGCAGCATATCAGGGTTTAATGGCTTGGCTCACGCATTTTGACACCACTCAGTAAATTAAAATTTAAATAAATGCCACGGGAAGCAGCGAGATATCTGCCAGAGGATCGTTAAAGGAGCGGGCTGCAGTCAGATTCGCTTGATGCCCGATTCCCGATCGTGGTCATGATCATGATCATGATCGCCACATGTTGGTCTGGATCTGTTCCAAGATACACTTCCTCTGGCACAAATCACGCTGTGACTTTGAGGGGGCGGGGTTTTACTTTTCGCACTAATTAGGTGGCTGGAATGGTATCCTGCTTATCTACGAGGCCTTGTGACTGATTACTTATTAAGCACTTACCGCTCGGTTTTTGCTTTTTCCCCCATCTTTTTTGGTTGCGGTTCATTTGGAAGATTGCTCATTGGGTGTTGAACTTTTCTTGCGAAAAGAAATGGGGAAGCAGTGTGAATGTGGGGTGTTTTGGGATCAGAGATGACAGTTTGATATTGTGGATATCAGTTTAATATTAAAAAAAATATAAAAAAATATTCCTGTACTCCTGTAACTTACAACGTATTGTGTTAATTTTTAATAAAAACGTTAACAAACTTATGGCCTAAACATAATTTTTTAAAAAGCTTTTCACATATTTTAAGAATATTTTTAAGGATACATGCCTTCTTAAATTATAAATTTAAAAGATTTGATCAATTTTATTTAGGATCATAAAATTTTTTTTTAAAAACGCCGATTGCTTGCAAAAAAAAAATCAACTAGGTGTCGATATTACTTCCTAGGAAGAAGAAACCTTTACCGTTTCTAAGATCTTGAAGAACTATTTATTTATTTTTTTAATCGCCAATGGATAAATTCACCTCCGGCTACAATTATTTAACTGTTTGCTGTCGATGGTAACAACTTGTCTCCCCTACCTATAATTGACATCGTTCTGATTGCGTTAAAGATTCAACAACCAGATAAGCTGCTTATCCCAACCAGATGAATATGAATGAGTTGGATCGAAGAGAACTGAAAGTCGTGACACGAATGCGAGATTATAATGTAGAGTGATCCCTAAAAACTTGATTTTTGCCTGTGATATCTTCACACTACGCATCACTAGTTGGAAGCGATTCCCATGTCTGACATCTGCGACACATGTCCCCGATCTCCGGACTCGAAACTCCGGATCCGGCGACTTGGACGTGTGACAGTCGGCTGGGCGAAAAGGGCGGGTTCAAAGAGTTTCGCTGAGTGCGTGAAAAATTTCAGTTTTTGTCACTTGCGGCAGGAATTGGGGGGCTACTGAACTTCAGAGAAGATCAAAAGCAGTGCCCATTAATTAAGTGTGCAATTGCCAAAGGAGGGCAGAGAACTATGGATGGGGATGGGTTAAGTGAAAACTGCTAAGATTTCCCCCATTTCTTGTTCCGAAGCTAACGTATTTTTGGACCAGCCATTTCATTTCGGCCAAGCGAGTCCGGACAGTCGGGTTGAGTGACTAATTTTAGCGGAAATTTACTTTGAAGTCCACCGAAATAAATTTGGCCGCGGCCTATGAGAACATTGATTTGGGGAATCAAATGTGAAAATGCGAAACTGTGACAAATCGCTTGGAAAATGCCTTTTTGATTTGCCGGGCGTTGTCTTCTACCCCATTTTGATGTTCTCCTTATTCTGATTCTCGTTCTGATTCAGTTTTTATTTGGCATTTATTTTTAAAACTGTTAATGTTTTCATTTGTGCTTGCTACTGTGCGTATAGTGTGTCGTTGAGTGCTATTTTTATTATGTATCTTAGTTTCAGTTTTAGTTGCAAAGTTGCGCAGTCTTGTGCCGGCGATGGTTCTTTTTTACTGTGGCCAATGATCTAAGTTGCCTGTCAACGCACCGCACCAAAAATAATACATTTGGTTTGAGGTTTACATGAGTTTTTATGTATGTTAATACATAACTTTTTATTTTTGGTTTCAAGTAATGCATTTAATATTTATTATAATGAAAATAAAAACATAAAAAACTTTAGTAGTAAACGAAGTTTAGTAAGTAGTAGTAACGAAGTTTCCTAATTTGAAAAAAAAAATTTTTTAATTTCTCTGTACTCCATATTTTTTCTGTGCTTATTGGAGCTGTGGAATGGGATGTCATCTAAAAATAAAGAAATCCACTCAATGGCAGTCTCCGATTCGCTGCCGCATGTCAAGTGTCACAGCTGATTTGTCACCAAGTTCTGCGACTTTTGCGCAGATAATTCCCATCAAAGGTAGTGGAATTATCCGACCACCCGTTTGATTATCGTAAGTGCAACAAAAATAATTGTTTAATAGCTTTTTTACGACCGCAGCGCATTCAGATGAATACTCAACGGTGGCCATTTGTATGCAAAACACTTCAAAAGCAGCACTATTCAAATCATTTCGGATGCACAACATCACGTCGAAGCCAAGCCGAAGAAATTCCTTTTGCAAAAGGAGAAAGACAATACAATCAGTTAAGCTCAAGGCGGCGACATATATGAGCAGGCCATAAAATTTCATTGGAAATCTAACACATTTATCATACACTGACACCACCAACCCCGAGCCATAATTCACTCGAGCTGCGAGTTAATAAAACAGCCAGTGGAGAAATGAATGAAGAAGGGGCTGAGGCTGAATCTGAAGTGGCTTCTTATATGCTGGCGCCATCAGACAAGCCAGCTTTGCAGCAATTTAAACTAATTTTTAACACAGTTTCAATTTAGATTCGAGCACAAACACGCATTCGCTCGGATACAGATAGTCAGGCGTACATATCTGAAAACAGTGGCATCATCATCATCCCCATCATCATCATCATCATCAGCAGCACTTTCAATTAAAACATTTCGTTCGCGCTCAAAAGGAAATTATTGCTTTTGATTAAGTGAGTGGAGTGAGTTCCATTTACATGCAAATCATAGGGGGAGGGGCCGCAAAAAGTTTATATATTTGTCGGTTCCTCCATCTGAGCTATCTGAGCTGAACTGACCAGCCCTAAAAATGCGGGCTAATTAAAGGAGAAGTGAATGAAAGTGACAACGTTATAATAAATAAATGAACCAGTTTTTCGAAATACCAATAAAGTCGAAAAATATGGAAGCTTAAGTAAATGTGTCGTAGAACTCAAATATTACCAATATTGATTTTGGTACATGAAAAAGTTATTCGCACTATGAAACTATCTGATTTTTCTCACCTCAAAGTGACATTAATTAAAAAAAAAACATTCTACCACTTAATAAATTAACCAATCCAAAATATAAATTTAATTCACAGGAGTAGTGAAATATATATATATATACACTCTGTAATATTATATGTATTATATCTGTTGGGTTAATATTTTTCATCACTTTGTTTATTTTCAATATTTTGAATAACCTTATCAATACCCCAGCAATTTGTCACCCATGAGTTTGTCTATTTTCAACTGATAGGCGGCTGCTTTTGAAGTGCCAGTAAGGGGTCGTAGGGTTCAATTGTCTTATCAACTTACCATGCGTTTCACCGGACGATTTCACAGGTTCCACAGCAGTGAATTCCGAGCTATCGATTGCCTCACTGGTATCCGCATCCAGCCAGTCGTAGTCATCTGAATCCAGGCTTACGGACTGACTTCGACCATTTTTCTTGGATCCACTGGATGGCGAATGACGTTGATGATCCACGGAGGCATTACTTTTATTATTGCGACGTCGCACCTGTCGTTCCCCAGAATGCAGGTGATCGCTCTTGGTGCTCTGATTCTCCTCCAACTGGCGGACAGCACTGACCAAACCAAAAGGCAGCAGGAGCAGCACAATTTCCCAGCCACTCAGGCGCATTTTTATCGCTGTTTTGTCTGGCTTTTTAAATTTATTCACTTGTTTGTTTGTATTTTTCACTCTGATTATGTCGAGTGCATTTTGTGCACTGCGATAAGTCGTTGCGGCCAAAGGAAATGAGTGTGTCACAAGTCAAAAGTCTCGATGGGTTCATCTACATGGCCAATTGGCATCCGTTCGATAAGCGACTGCTTACGCACTACTACACTATATACAAACTGATTTTTCCTGCACAGAAAAAAATTGGGTCTATAATTAAATGTAAGGGATTTTGTTTTATTTTTAGTGCAAATTGATTAAAATACAGATTTTATAAATAACAAGTCCAGGTATTCATTTACACATTTTAAAAGACTTTAGTAAGGACTACTTTAAAAATTGTCTCCAGCTTGTAAACTTTTAAGCTATTTACTTAAAAAAAATCCGTATGATTTTAATTAGTTAAAAATTAATTAATTTAGTATTTATTTAAAAAACGAAAACTTTTTAATTAACTTACACCTACAGCTCTCAGGGGATTCTAGTAGAATAAATGCCTCCTAACATATTCAAAAAAATTGATTTCTATTTTCTTTAGTGTATATGTTTATGGACATTGGGGCTGCGATGCTCGTTACTAGATAGTGATTGAAAAACGCAGACAAAAAATGAAAAACGATTAAATTTAATGGTCTCCCGCACAAGGGACTCTATTGATAGGGCTCTGAGCTATCTGTTGAAATATACATGAATAAATGTAAGACTGTTTACCCGGTGGCGAGTGTGGAAGTATTCCAAAGACGCCTCTGCCTTCGTTTTTGCCACTTGTCCACACGATGTCACACAGTAATTAAGCCAATTGACCTCGCTTGGCCGCCAGTTTGGCAAAGCGTTCCCAAACTCTTCACTCCCCATTTCCCCTCAAAGTGCTTCTCCTTTTCCTTGTCCACAAAGGCAAAGTAGCGATGGCGATGGCAATGGCAGCCGGCAACGGCGACAACATTTTATTAAAAGTGAAAAATATAAATAAATAATATCAAAAAGCGCCCAGTGGCAGAGTCAGAGGCCGACAAAGTGACACAAACGGCGGGGAGCGACGCACTAATGATGAGACTCGTTTCGGGTTGGGTTCTTCAAGAGCCTTCTTTTCCACCCTTTTCATTTTTTTCGCCTAGTGTCCTTGCACTTTTGCACTCAAAAAAAGAATAACTATTTTGAATTTCTTCAATATTTTATAAGGGAAGAGCGTGTACAGTTAAAAAAATATTATTTCATTGAAAAAATAACCAAAAATGATTTTTTATTTACCATCTAAGCATCATCCAATATTTAGATTGTAGGTCCAAATGTGTTTTTAATATATATAAGTTTAAATGGGACTTAAAATTTTCAAATTATTTTACCATTGTAATTAAATATATTGAATTAAATTAGGTAATGGTTTATTTATTTAAGATATAACTACCTTAGATTTCAAACGTCTTAAAAAAATATTTAAAAAGACAGTTTCGCTATTCACTCCAAAAAAACCTATGTAGTTATTATTTGATTATAATCAAAAAAATATTTAAAAACGAATTTCTTCCAGAAAAAAAATTTATTTTAATAACATCTTTTATTATTTGTATTTTTTATATTTTATTGTTATATTTTTCTAAGTGTTCGTCTGTGCTTGTGTCAAAGCGCATACCAAAGCAGAGGGCCACAGAGAAAGGGGGAGTGGCACCAAGAGGGGGCGGGAAAGTAAGTGGCGGGCGGTGGGCGTTGGGCGGTGGGCGGAGGGTGGTGCCGGGCTATCAGCGTTGAGTTGAGCGGTGACTGTGCTTTGATGTCTTTCTAATTGCATATTTTACAGCGCCAGGGAGTCGTCCCCGCACATCCACATCAACAGCGAGTGCAGCTATGTCTGCATATATCCTGCAAAAGGATAGCACTTTCAGCGAGAGTGGAAAGTAGAGCTATTTGCCGTGATGTGGAGGCTGGTAGCCCCTATGTCCCTTCACCCCAATGCTCCCCAACCACTTTACCCTTTTGGCCACCAGCTCAAAGACGCCGTCATCCAAAGTGGACCAGGACCTGGTTGGTTTGTCAACTTCAGCGTCAACGTCAGACGAATACGAGTAGGGACACAAAGGCTGAGACAAAAGCGGCATGTTCAAAAACTAGACAAATATTAACTCATATGCAGCTTGAGGTTGAGCGGAGTAGAAGAAGCCTTTGTCTTTGGCCCCACAGTTTTACTCCTCAAAGTCAAATAAGGCATTATATATATTATTCACGTTCTTAAAGACCCAAAAATATGGTTTAGCAAAGGACTTTCACAGTTTTTTTTTCGAAAATATTTAAATACACCGCTTAAAATTAGAAAAAAAGTTGTGGGAACATTTAAAGGTAACTGTTATTATTTTGTAATATTTAAGATATTTATTTTTAAGCTCGTCATAGAGAGTTTCCACTGTACTTGTGCGATTGTGGCTTCAACTCCGTTTTGATTGCAATGGGAGAACAATATGCATCAAACAGAAAATAGCGCCACTTTGCAAAAGGGATGCAAAAAGGAGCCGCAAAAGGACCTGCACAAATACATTCATCCCAAATGCTTCACACACAGATACGCACAAACACACACACACATTACACCCAAATGCATCCCATAATCACTTGTCGTTTGATTTGTTTACCGGGTTCACTGCGCTTTGCTTTCGAGACTCACACTTTGGTTTGGATTATGCTTAATTTAAATAATTTAATTTTATTTTTAGCTGATTGTCATATATTTTTTGATATCCAAGAAACACTTTCGATTATTATATTTGATTTATTTTGGTTCGCGATCGAAAGACTTGCGGCACTACATCTTTTACGTGCGCACGATCCGACGGTTGGAAACTGTGTGAGCAAAGTTGAGAGCGACATTGTGTTATAAGCGAGTCGGCACAGTGCACTGGGAGTTATTTTTTTGAAAGAGTAACTTCCCATTTAAAAAAAAAAATTGTTTTCTTACGTCATTTAACTTATCCTTTAAAATCTTAATGATAACATAAATTATGTATTTTTTTATTACTAACACTCATAATTATATTAACAAATTTTTTATATTTTTCTTCAATATTTTTTTAGTTAACATTTTAAAACATCTTTCATCTGAAAATTAAAGGTATGTAAGCTCAGTTTAAAATGTAAAAATTCGTCAATGGACATAATTTATTGGGAAAGTAAACTTACCTTACGTTTTTTCAAATAAAAACCCCTCTTAACTAGGTAAAAAATACGTGTCCTTGAACATAAAAATGATTTGATATTAACGTTTGTGACGAAATGTATTATACGATCTACTAAACTTTCTTATCATTTTGTAAAATGAAAATTGACTAAAAAGGAAAGTTTAAACACGAACTAAGCCATTATTATTAACAAGAGAAAAACTAAGGTCTTAATTTTAAAATTCTTTTGAATTTTTAAAGGAATAGCACCAATATTTACTAATTCAAGGATGAAATTAAAATCTAAAATTATTCAAAATTTTGAACGTTTTAAAAATTTTAAACGCCTGTCTGCGTTGCAAACTTCTTCCAAAAATTGTAATACTCTTTCTGAGGCTATAAGTATACCATGAATGTGTCTTTGCTTATGTTTAGCAGAGTCACTTACCTTTGAAATGCACTCGCGTTGCCAACGCACTTGAACTGCTTGATTGAACTGCTTTGTCCATTGAGCGCCAAATGGACTAATTTTCAAAAGGATTTTATTTATAATATGAAGCTTGTTTTGTTTTAAGTTATTTATTTACCGAATAATTTAAATTCACATACATTTAGGTTTACATTACATTATCATTCATATGAATATAGGTTGTCTTGTAGTTTGTATGTGTATATATTTATATTTTAGGTGGTGTTATCCCTCAATTATCGGGTTTATGTTTCAACAGCGTCCCCTTTGGGCTACAATAAATAAACACTAATTGTAGGAAATATATTTGTATATGCAGTTTTTGTACATTTCGCTTTGCTTCTATGCTGTTTTTTCATGTTTTGTTGAGTGGCCTTCCGAGTGCATATTTTATGTTCTTTGAATATTTGTATACTAATAATGTTTTGCCTAAATCGGAGGTATTTCAGCATTTATCCTGTTGTTCTGTTGTTTCGGTTTATTTTCTTCATGTCAGCAATGTTGTTCTTTGTGTTTCCTCTGGCATGGGACAAATTGTGTAGAAGGATGCGTTTAGAAAAACTTGTATAAGTATAGTGTATAATATATATATTTATATGCTGGCTCTCCTTAGAGTATGTACTTGTTTTGTCTAGTTAACACGTGCAGTGCTATGTATTTTTCAAGTCTTTGTTTAAATTTAAGTTACACACACATTCAGTTTTTGTATTCTGCAATATATTTACTGGGATTAAATAGCATATTTTACACACATTATAAGAACCGACTCCCCCAGTTAGTTCATGCGACAACACCAAAAGTACACTCATAGATTTATGGGAAAGAAATCATCGACCAACCCTCAATTCTTGTTATTCAGATGCATTCAGAATACTCGTTGTAAGTACATATAAAATAGGTTAAAGTGCTCGAGAAATGCTCTTTGGTGAGTTTCTTGATAGACGTACTCGGCTGGAAGGAATTATATGTATTTAACTTAACAATTAGCATAAGTTCTCTTCACTTCACTTCTCGCTCTTCTTTTTTTTGTGTCCTGTTTGTCAAACAGTCGACGAGAAAACGACAAACGCACACAGGATCGAATGGCAAAAGGACAACAGCGAATGGCGATGGCAATTTGTCAACTGTCGGCGGCACAAAAGGGCGACTTCCTGCATGATTGACGACCACTCACCTATAGGAATTATTATTATTCCCCGTGCGGTGTATTCATAATTATTTAAGAAATGCACACTTGAATGCCCTCCTTGCGAAAAGGAGGCGGCAGGCTCCTCAAGTGTCTGCTGAAGTCGATGGAAATGTCAACAAGTCTGGCTGACAGTTTTTGGTTTTGGTTTCTGCGATTACCGATTTCCTATTGTACCCTTCCTTCCCGGTTTTCTCTTCAGGTTGTGTGTGTTTTGTATTTTCTCAAGAGGTTGCACAAAATGCACAACAAAAAATATAAAGAAACAGAACCGTTAAACCAATTACCCACAAATATAATTTTCATGGACATTCATTTTTTTCGAAGTTTCTGTCGTTGCTTAGGAACTTTTGATTGAGCTTCTTGGAGGGCTAGTTAGCTGCAGCGTACATATATCATATATATATCTGTATATATAGAGATGAGATTTTGATTTCGTAGAACATTATAAGCTTTGGGGGCGGCGAACCGCCCAAAAATGCAATTGGAAAATTCACACAGACACGGTTACGTTATTAGTACACCTATATAGACGCAATGTGAGAGCAATTGAATGTTTTTCTTTTTTTTTTGTAGTGGAAAATCATAGTTGATAATAGGGCATAATGGCCTAGCGGATATAGTGCCACATGGCCGTGGGCTTGCGGGCATTGTTAATCATATCGTGCCAGTGCTGGCATCCAGTTCCACTTTCCTGGGGCCCCAAGCCGCAGCATCCGATTTCCGCGGCCTCGCTCCCAGCACCCACCACATAGATCTGCGAAGATATAATTTGGGTATATATACAGAAATGAAATATACAGGGTGGTACGGGGGGATTTCAATTAAAACACGGCCGGGCATTAAACCGGGGCTATTGCCCGGAATTAGCAGCCGAGCTGTTAAAAACGGCGGAGGCCACCGGTTTATGGCCCAATCCGGCCAAAAAGGAAAGGCAATGGCTAAGGCTAAAGGTTACCTCGATGGCTGCATTGTGGAGATAATTTGATTGCAAATTAAACGTGAACGCCTCGTTCCAAATGGGGTTGGTGGGATCGTCGGACTTCGTAATGCTCGTCTTTTTCTTCTTGATGCGCTTGCCGTTTTGAATCAGGTAAATCTGAAAAAATATTAGAGAGGATTATGAGGATTTTCTAAAATATTTTTAAATGATTTTTTATTGTCTTATTTTATAAAATGATGATTAATGATTTTGGACGTCTAGTTGTCATAATAACTATTATTGACGGTACCTTCACATATGGTTCCTGAAGAGTTTCCAAATTTCTGGCCTTCATAATGACAACTGTTAATCGCTCAGCCTGCGGTAAATAGTTCAAAGAGCAAAGGAGCTCCGGTCGATCCTCCTTGGGTTTCTTGGTGCGCAGCAAGTCTCCCCAGATCTGAAAGTACTTGGTATTAACACTCTAATTAATAAATTGCCAAAATATATACTCACCTCCACCGACTTGGAGAGGTCCAGACCATCCACAGAGATGCGAACCTCTCCAATAATGTCGTTGTGTGAATAGCGATCGTAGTCGAGCACTTGGAGGATCAGCTCCTTGCCTTGGAGCTGATCGCGGGAAACCGGGAACTTGAAGTGCTGGTCAAAGTAGGGATTTGATTCACCACGATGGATGTGGGTCTGCCGCTTCCTGCTGTCGACTTCCGGTTGCAACATCAGCCGGACATAGGGATCCCGGAAACCACCCTCCTCGATGGGACTAAGACTGTGAGCTAAGGTAGGAGGATGCGTTGTATTAGTGTAATTTAAACTCTTTTAGGTAGAGGGCTAAAGCAGATTTGCATATTGGAAAATGGCGTTTACTATGTAAGGGCTCTATATCTATAAATAATTTGTATATTCCTTTAGTATCTAATTGAAAGAAAACAAATAAAAACTGATTTCAACTTAGCAAACACACAAACATATATCAAGCATTAATAAGTTCGTATTCAGACATTTTCTCCGGGAATTACAAGTATTAGAATGTGCCGTGTTGAACTGAAGTTACGCTGTGTGGAAAGGAGGACTTTGGAGTTTAATATTTCCAACACTATGCCAATGCAGAGACTAATGGAGGCGTATGCCCAGTATTTCAAACTTGACCTACGGAACATTTACTTTAAGGCACAAGGCATTCGCATTGGAAACAACGACACGGCGCAATTTCTGGGTCTGCGCAATGGCTCTGTCGTAGAAGTCAGGTCAAACTTCTATCAATACATTTCGAACGAATAATTAATTTGATTTTTGATTGTATACTCTGAAAGTTGTGTTCATGTTTTATATTCGTTGCATTTTAAGCTGTTTTACTAAATAAAATTATAGGTTGTTCAATATTTGTTTAACAATGTTATAGATTGTAAGGAAAAAAGTGGACGTCGTTTATAAGAATAATTGCAATAGGTTAAAAAGTGGACCCTCGTTTAAAAGAACAATTTGAATGCACAATATTAAAGAATTGAACCACAAATTCATAGAGGTATCACACGTCTAAACCGGGATCCAGTTACTCAAGTTATGGAATCTAGAAGTGCAGCTTTGGGTACCAATTTTGGAAACCATTGGAAATACGGAAAAATCGAACATGAAAAGGGTTAAAATTTGGACACTCGATAAAAAGAAGAATTTTAATGTAGAGTATTGGAAAATTCAACCACAAATTCATAGAGGTATCACACGTCTAAATCGGGATCCAATTACTCAAGTTATGGAATCTAGAAGTGCAGTTTTGGGTACCAATTTTGGAAACCATTGGAAATACCGAAAAATCGAACATGAAAATGCGTTAAAATTTGGACCCTCGTTAAAAAAAAGTATTTTAATGTAGAGTATTAGAAAATTCAACCACAAATTCATAGAGGTGTCACACGTCTAAATCGGGATCCAATTACTCAAGTTATGGAATCTAGAAGTGCAGTTTTGGGTACCAATTTTGGAAACCATTGGAAATACCGAAAAATCGTACATGAAAATGGGTTAAAATTTGGACCCTCGTTAAAAAGAAGTATTTTAATGTAAAGTATTCAAAAATTTAACCACAAATTCATAGAGGTATCACACGTCCAAATCGGGATCCAATTACTCAAGTTATGGAATCTAGAAGTGCAGTTTTGGGTACCAATTTTGGAAACCATTGGAAATACCGAAAAATCGAACATGAAAATGCGTTAAAATTTGGACCCTCGTTAAAAACAAGTATTTTAATGTAGAGTATTAGAAAATTCAACCACAAATTCATAGAGGTGTCACACGTCTAAATCGGGATCCAATTACTCAAGTTATGGAATCTAGAAGTGCAGTTTTGGGTACCAATTTTGGAAACCATTGGAAATACCGAAAAATCGAACATGAAAATGCGTTAAAATTTGGACCCTCGTTAAAAAAAAGTATTTTAATGTAGAGTATTAGAAAATTCAACCACAAATTCATAGAGGTATCACACGTCCAAATCAAGATCCAATTATTCAAGTTATGGAATCTAGAAGTGCAGTTTTGGTTACCAATTTTGTAAACCATTGGAAATACCGAAAAACCATACATGAAAATGGGTTAAAATTTGGACCCTCGTTAAAAACAAGTATTTTAATGTAGAGTATTAGAAAATTCAACCACAAATTCATAGAGGTGTCACACGTCTAAATCGGGATCCAATTACTCAAGTTATGGAATCTAGAAGTGCAGTTTTGGGTACCAATTTTGGAAACCATTGGAAATACCGAAAAATCGTACATGAAAATGGGTTAAAATTTGGACCCTCGTTAAAAAGAAGTATTTTAATGTAAAGTATTCAAAAATTTAACCACAAATTCATAGAGGTATCACACGTCTAAATCGGGATCCAATTACTCAAGTTATGGAATCTAGAAGTGCAGTTTTGGGTACCAATTTTGGAAACCATTGGAAATACCGAAAAATCGAACATGAAAATGCGTTAAAATTTGGACCCTCGTTAAAAAGAAGTATTTTAATGTAGAGTATTAGAAAATTCAACCACAAGTTCATAGAGGTGTCACACGTCTAAATCGGGATCCAATTACTCAAGTTATGGAATCTAGAAGTGCAGTTTTGGGTACCAATTTTGGAAACCATTGGAAATACCGAAAAATCGTACATGAAAATGGGTTAAAATTTGGACCCTCGTTAAAAAGAAGTATTTTAATGTAAAGTATTCAAAAATTTAACCACAAATTCATAGAGGTATCACACGTCTAAATCGGGATCCAATTACTCAAGTTATGGAATCTAGAAGTGCAGTTTTGGGTACCAATTTTGGAAACCATTGGAAATACCGAAAAATCGAACATGAAAATGCGTTAAAATTTGGACCCTCGTTAAAAAGAAGTATTTTAATGTAGAGTATTAGAAAATTCAACCACAAATTCATAGAGGTGTCACACGTCTAAATCGGGATCCAATTACTCAAGTTATGGAATCTAGAAGTGCAGTTTTGGGTACCAATTTTGGAAACCATTGGAAATACCGAAAAATCGAACATGAAAAGGGTTAAAATTTGGACACTCGTTAAAAAGAAGAATTTTAATGTAAAGTATTGGAAAATTCAACCACAAATTCATAGAGGTATCACACGTCTAAATCGGGATCCAATTACTCAAGTTATGGAATCTAGAAGTGCAGTTTTGGGTACCAATTTTGGAAACCATTGGAAATACCGAAAAATCGTACATGAAAATGGGTTAAAATTTGGACCCTCGTTAAAAAGAAGTATTTTAATGTAAAGTATTCAAAAATTTAACCACAAATTCATAGAGGTATCACACGTCTAAATCGGGATCCAATTACTCAAGCTATGGAATCTAGAAGTGCAGTTTTGGGTACCAATTTTGGAAACCATTGGAAATACCGAAAAATCGAACATGAAAATGCGTTAAAATTTGGACCCTCGTTAAAAAGAAGTATTTTAATGTAGAGTATTAGAAAATTCAACCACAAATTCATAGAGGTGTCACACGTCTAAATCGGGATCCAATTACTCAAGTTATGGAATCTAGAAGTGCAGTTTTGGGTACCAATTTTGGAAACCATTGGAAATACCGAAAAATCGTACATGAAAATGGGTTAAAATTTGGACCCTCGTTAAAAAGAAGTATTTTAATGTAAAGTATTCAAAAATTTAACCACAAATTCATAGAGGTATCACACGTCTAAATCGGGATCCAATTACTCAAGTTATGGAATCTAGAAGTGCAGTTTTGGGTACCAATTTTGGAAACCATTGGAAATACCGAAAAATCGAACATGAAAATGCGTTAAAATTTGGACCCTCGTTAAAAAGAAGTATTTTAATGTAGAGTATTAGAAAATTCAACCACAAATTCATAGAGGTGTCACACGTCTAAATCGGGATCCAATTACTCAAGTTATGGAATCTAGAAGTGCAGTTTTGGGTACCAATTTTGGAAACCATTGGAAATACCGAAAAATCGAACATGAAAAGGGTTAAAATTTGGACACTCGTTAAAAAGAAGAATTTTAATGTAAAGTATTGGAAAATTCAACCACAAATTCATAGAGGTATCACACGTCTAAATCGGGATCCAATTACTCAAGTTATGGAATCTAGAAGTGCAGTTTTGGGTACCAATTTTGGAAACCATTGGAAATACCGAAAAATCGAACATGAAAATGGGTTAAAATTTGGACCCTCGTTAAAAAGAAGTATTTTAATGTAAAGTATTCAAAAATTTAACCACAAATTCATAGAGGTATCACACGTCTAAATCGGGATCCAATTACTCAAGTTATGGAATCTAGAAGTGCAGTTTTGGGTACCAATTTTGGAAACCATTGGAAATACCGAAAAATCGAACATGAAAATGCGTTAAAATTTGGACCCTCGTTAAAAAAAAGTATTTTAATGTAGAGTATTAGAAAATTCAACCACAAATTCATAGAGGTGTCACACGTCTAAATCGGGATCCAATTACTCAAGTTATGGAATCTAGAAGTGCAGTTTTGGGTACCAATTTTGGAAACCATTGGAAATACCGAAAAATCGTACATGAAAATGGGTTAAAATTTGGACCCTCGTTAAAAAGAAGTATTTTAATGTAAAGTATTCAAAAATTTAACCACAAATTCATAGAGGTATCACACGTCTAAATCGGGATCCAATTACTCAAGTTATGGAATCTAGAAGTGCAGTTTTGGGTACCAATTTTGGAAACCATTGGAAATACTGAAAAATCGAACATGAAAATGGGTTAAAATTTGGACCCTCGTTAAAAAGAAGTATTTTAATGTAGAGTATTGGAAAATTCAACCACAAATTCATAGAGGTGTCACACGTCTAAATCGGGATCCAATTATTCAAGTTATGGAATCTAGAAGTGCAGTTTTGGGTACCAATTTTGGAAACCATTGGAAATACCGAAAAATCGAACATGAAAATGGGTTAAAATTTGGACCCTAGTTAAAAAGAAGTATTTTAATGTAGAGTATTAGATAATTCAACCACAAATTCATAAATGTATAACACGTCTAAATCGGGATACAATTATCCAAGTAATGAAAATTAGAAATTCAGTTTTGGGCATTCTAAAGGGCAATGGAATTACGGAAAAATCGAACATGCGTAAAAAAATTACCTTCAATCAGATGCACTGTCAGATCGAACAGGTGATAGTCGTACTTCACACGCAGGTGCAATCGGCCCACGGCGTGACTGGATTCCGGAGCTGTGAGATAAACGGGTCCGTCGGGCAATCGGTAGAGATCGGGTTGAAGGGCTCCCAGCGGGGAGGCAGGACCCATGGCGGGATCCACTCCGGGCTGGGATCGTGGCGGTATCAGCAGCGGCGAAAGGCAACGACCTCCGGCCACGCCCTTTCCCGAGCTACCGCCCCCCATTCCCGATCCTCCGGCCAAAGATGCCAGGCTGCTCTGCGAAGGACTGGGTGTCCTGAGATCCCCAGGATCCGCCGAGTGTGCGGGACTGCCGCAGCGGGCATCCAATGAAATGGTTCGCATGGGACTGGGAGATCTGGCCAAATGGTGCGGAAATGCCGGCTCACTCGGCAGGGAGCTACGTCCGTCCGGTCCAAAGGTCCTTATCTGTGGCGAGGATCCACGATGACCCTGCGATGTTGAGAGTATAGTAGTACATATTATATTTACATTTGCATATTATATAACATTTGTTTTAAGCTAAATTTTTTTTTGATTGGTAAGGTGTTTGGTTTAATCCCACTTACCGAATGCCTGGATGGGGCGCTGTCCACGCTGCTCTGGCTGGAGATGGACGGCGTGCGCTGGAGGCGCGGCGGGAAGGAGCGACTCTGGTGGTGCAAGTGCAGCGGACTGTGGAACACCTCGGCGGGTCCGCGCAAGATGTCCGTTCCGGTGGCCGAAACCGTGCCCATGTGGTGATGGTTGAGGCCCATGCCACCGTGCATGCCATGCATTTGGCTGGCCGGCTGGATGGGCTGACATTCCTTGGCAATGGCCACCTCCTGTGGGAATTTAAGTTAATCAAATAGAATACATTAATAGGGTTGACTAAAAATAATCTCTGGATTTAGGAACCTCCGAGTCCGTAGGCAAATCACAGCTATCGCTGACACTACCGGCCGAAACACTGCCAATTCCGCTGGTGGTCGAGGTGACCGACGAGGCCGATGGCGGCGGGGTCATGGGTTGTGGCGGCGGTGTGGTGGAGCCCTCCCCCATCGGCAGGATGTGCACCACCGACGACCCGTTGCCACCAGAGCCACTGGCACCACCGGTGGTTGAGCTACTACCACTCCCACTCGGTGATCCCTCGTCCGCCGAATTCCGATCGAGGGTGACGCGACGCACTGCGCCCACTCGCTCCTTGGCCATCCGCGACCAGGACTCGATGCGCTTGTGGGCCAGCCAACAGGCCGCCGGACCCAGACCACTCATCTCTTCCCAAATTGCGAAACGAATGTGTCTACGGGAACTCCGCTTTTCTTCGCTGCGGAGAACAGAAGGATTTGTTGCTTGACTACCTCGAACATTTGAAAAAGGAACTGCTGCTTCACTTGCTTTCTCTCTCTCTTTCACTTTACACTCAAAGAAATAATTGAAAAGGTATTCAAGTCATTTTTAAAATATATTCATATTCTTTTTATGGCTAACATTATCTATGCGCTTTTTGCAAGGAACACTTATGGATTGAATTAAGAGATTTTGGGTCCAGGTCACCAGTAAGGTTAAAAGGCTAATTAACTGAGCTGAGGACTGATATAATTTTTTTCTAAAGTCCGTAATCACATTATGACTAATGAATACTGAATATGGAATGAATATATTAGTATACCAAGTATCACATTAAAATTAATAATAATAATATCAACTCTTAAAAAAAAGGGGCTAGTATTTTTTAAAATTACTCCCATGATTCTTGTCATTTTTCAAACTCATGGTAAATTTTTCCCAGTGCACCCACACACTTTTGGTCGCTGTTAATCGGCTTAGGCAAATGCAGTCGCGCGCCATTAGATTCCACCAACCACAAAAGAGGAAATGGAACTGGATGAGATGCCCGGCACGAGTGCGGTTTCAGGTTGGAAGCCCTGAACCGGCATTAATTAGGGCCAAGTAGGTCATGGTGCAACATTTTTGAATACACCCGCTATTAAAGCAAATTGCAACTTGGAGTCCTTTAGCTAAAACTTTGTGAATGTTACCAGTAAAAGATGCTTAAAGATTACAAAAACTTCAAGAAGCTTATTTTTTCACGCTCCCAAAAAAATACATCATTGTTGCATTCCAGGAAGACGTCGTAACCTTCCTATTTTTGACAGTCGGTCCCCTTTCGACTCCCGCTCAATATATTTTTTGTGAAAGGTTGTCTGAACTTCAGCAATCTCTGCTCAGCCATCGCTTTTATTGGGATTCTGAATGGCAGGTGGGAAATGGGTATTCTTAAAGCCAAAGCCATGGAAACTGCGCTAACGAACGAAGTGCGTCAGAATGGTGGCAGTTCCGCTAATAAGTCAGCTAACTAGTTTTGTCGTCATCACAATGTGTGCGAGGGTACCTAATTATCCGAGTATAAAAATGACGTACAAAAACCGAAAGGAACAATTTAGAAAAAGCTTTAAAAAGATTATAAAATATGTTTGTAACCAAGTCCTATAATACATTTTTATTTATTCAACATAAAGAGAAACATGGAAAAAATATGTCTTTTTTTTATATTCTGTTAAAGAAAGAATGTATAGTGAAAAAAATCAATCTATAAACGTTTTGGCCGGAATTATTCATAGATCAAATGATTATAATATTAATATCGGTGTAAAATCATATATAATTTTCAACATAAATGTCATAAGCCATATTTTGAGTTCAAAATTATGATTTTTATCCGTATTTTTCCATTTTTTATCAGTGTATTCCATGAAAGTGACAGCTGCTGATGCTAATGAAAGTAGTGTTTTAACTGCTTCCTGCTGGTCCTGCAAACTTCTGGTTAATATTGGACAGCCTTCAGCAGGCCCAAAAATATACAGAGGAGGCTCTTTCTCGGCTTCATCCCACCAACGATATCATCATGAATATGCAGACGAGGCATTTTCCGGCAAACCTCACAATTCCCCGGCGGGCGATTTATCTTGCAGTCCGCATTTCGATTTCGCCTTGTGCATTCCATTTCAATCCACTCCTAGAATTCTCAAGTTTTTTTTTTTCGTTACGCAGCGTGGCGAATGGCGAAATGCGAATTCATTGGCATTTGTACACGCCCAAGTGCCGTTAAATAGTTGGAGAATCGGGTAGAGATACATCCGTATCTCGGGAAAGCAAGAGGGGTGGCTCAATACAAAAGTAAACAAAAAACTTATTTTTCAAGTATTAAATAAATTAAATGAAATTAAGCACGTGTAGCGAATGACATCAAAACATGGCAACGACCCTAAAGAAAGAGGGAGAGGTACACGGATATAGAGTGCGACAGAGATGGAGGCGATATCAAGGACCAACCCTCAAATTAGTTTGGGATAATAAAACTGTGCTCGGCCAAAGAAAAATGTTGTCCAAGTCTTTGTCGCTCACCGACAGCCCTTAATGTCCTTAATGTGCATGTGTGCGGTGTGTCCTAGATCTTGTAAAAGGATTTTTATTGATTTCGTAACATTACTCTGAGTTATTCATCACTTTCATTGCTCTGCCTGTCGCCGATTTGGCTGCTGATTTTCGGGGGTACGAAACACAGCTGTTCTTATAATTTTCAGAAGGCTACGGGTTGGAACTACTCCTTAATATGAAGTTAAACTAAACAAATTTATATAACTAGGAGCTAAAAAGATACGCAGGAGAACCTCACTTAAAAAGGTTCTTGAAAAAATATTATTTAAATAAAAATATTAAAAAGAGAAAAAATTGGAGTGCTGAAGTTTCCTGCCTTAAGCCAAAAAGGAAACATTTTACGTGGAAATTAAACATGGCATTAATAGCTAAGTTCCACTTCCTTAAACGTATCCTACTATTAAATAAATAAGTATAGTGTTTGTGGAATTACTATTTCAGCTTTATACCTGCCATACGTTGAGGAATTCCCGCCACTAATAAGAGAGGATTACCAAGTATAAAATAAACAACTATTTTCCCCCATAAAAGGACAACATAAACCAGTAATTGGGGTGTCGATTTCAAAGCTCTAAAGTGTGCTCACTAATCCTCCGTTGATCCCCTCGAGTGTCAACCAAGAATGTTGCACATCGCCGGGAATTTAAGGGGGAGGACTGCGAAAACATCAACGATAATTCCATTGAAACGCAGCCAACCGCACCGTTGCTAATTGACACCTATGTAAACTGCAATCAAAGCGACAAACAGCCAAGCCCACACTTTTCAAATTGCTCACCCCATTATAAATAGAAAATGAGCGAAAAATCCTGGCAAAAATACCCAAAAAAAAAGCAAATAAAGGAAAACTAAAAACCCTAACTCAAAGGGAGCCGCACCCAGGACGAGAGTGAAAAAAAGGTGCTGCATGTGGCAACTGCAACACATCATCATCGTATCAAGGGTCCAGGTTCCAACCCCCTAGGATACTCGAGTAGATAAATATGAAATTGAAATTTTCCAGCTTGTTTGATATTGCTGAAGGATTGATTAATGGGATTACCATGGCTATACATTCCTCTATGCTAGAGCATTTCCACTTCGTTGTGTTAGACTGCGCTGAACTTTCAACTTTTCACTTTCGCATTTCCTCTTCGGGCTGCTATTTTCCCTTGAAGCTCTTGTTGGATTTTTCTGCTCTTGACTGTCAGTTATAAGCTTGCACACTAAGTGCTAAAACATTGGCTTCGAACGTGGAGGAAATGTGTGTACAAGTATGTGAGCAAGGGACCCTAAGTATATATAAACACGATAATACTCTCAGCCAGCTCAGCTCAAACAATTCTGACATACTTGAAAGATGTTTCTTTAAACTGAAGACGCACATCGCATCCATGAGATACTTCTAGATTTTTAAGAGTTGACGTGTACACATAGACATAGAGCAACTAAGCAATCAAAGAATATGGCTTTAATATTTAATTATTTCATTCCAAGAAAGTTTTTCAGACAAACAAAATTATAGTTAAATGTAATTATTTTATTTCGGGCAAGTTCTTAGGAAATCCCAAGTTTAAATTTAATATTACATTTTAATAATTGATATTACCAGCAATATTGCATTTTAAAAGATTATAACCTATTTTCTGTTTGATTTATTTTCATTTTAAGGGGCCTTTTAATACATGGGACTTTGTTCTTCGCTTAAATTAAAGGTATATATGAATTTAAATTAAATTCCAAGATAGTAATACTATACTAATTTGACTTTCGTTTCCCCCTCTATACATGCGAACATGTCAGGAGAAATTAATTTGAATTCTGCTGAACTTTTTCGATTAAAGTGTTTGCATTTTGGTGGGCGAGTGCATCGTAATCCTGCTGCATTCTAATTAGTTCCTCAAAGTCATTACAAACTTGTTGCCGCTGGGGGCAAAGATGGGAGTTTTATAGTGTTCTGGGCATTAGCATGTGGAAACTTTGATGGGAAACTTTCGATTAGCAGGCTGAGATAGTTTAAATCTCTATTTTTAACTTCCATTCCGTCAAAACTCATTTGGCAGTATTACTCTTTTGTCAGCAGTTCGAAATTTTGCAGTTAACTTTAGTCGTAATGGCTGGCCGTCTGCTTGGTATCCTGCATTTGGGCGAAAAAATCCTACCCAAGAGCAAGTTGCTCCATCAATCTTTATACTTTTCGAGGGGCATGGCCAAGAAGAAGGACGAAAGCCGGGGAACCGAAAAGGGCAAAAAAACCTGTGGGAAGAACCAGTTCTTTGGCGGCTGCTTTAAGAGTGGGTGGTAAACTTCCTACTAAACCAGTTTTATTTTTACCATTTGAGCTCTTTTTCAGAATCGGAACCATATAGAAAGGAGAACAAGAAGGAGAAAAGCAAACGCTGTCGGGATCCCTGCAAAGATGGACCTTGCCGTCCCGAGAAATAGATTACTTTCACTTCCCTAAAAACTGCAATTACTACTAAGGTCACTTCCTCCGTTTGGTTTACATTTCCATACGGTTTTCATTGCAATTTCCTCTTTGAAAAGAGTATACCAAGTCAGATTCCGTACACAGAAAATAAAAAAGTTTCCTCTAAGAACATTCCTTGCATTGATTCATTTTTATTTTATGGTATGAAACCTATTAACCAACTTTGATTTATTTTATTGGTTTAAAGTTATTGTAAAAAGTTCTGAAAACATTAAAAAAGGTAGATAGAATGTTTGAAGAAAAAATCCCTGTTGGATTTCATTCCTCGAATTTGTGTAAAATATGTTCAAAAAATATGGCTTAAAGATAAAAGCGTTTGCAAATTTTCTTTCAAACTTTTTGCCGCACTCGGCGCACACAAATTACACTTTACATATGTGTCCTATCTGGATTTGAAACCAACCTTTCGCAAACAAAAGATACGTGAGGTTTCCCGGTGAAAAACGCTCAGCATCTGTTGACACCTGTATGGAAAGAGGTGTTATTCAGTCCACTCCCCCTGTGGCCCCCCTTTTTGACTGTCAGCGGCAGACGACGCCCGTGGATGTGCACCCCGTATAAGCTGTCATTGTGCTGCATACATTTTAATCCTATTAGCACAATAGTTACTGTTATTCCATATTGCAGTAATTTCTCTAGATTGCTCTCCCTGCCGCAGACATGCCAGCAACAACGACGTTGTCCTGTCACTCCGCCCAGCCGACGTCCTTGAGCTTGACCACCCCACCCAAGCCGCCCACTTTTTAAACCAAGGTTAAGCCGTACCCACACCTCTGGGAAATAGAAAGGAGTGGGGTGGGGTTTCGGGAAATGGAAATGGAAATTGTCATCGCTGCCTTAGTTGTTGTTTCAGTTTCTGTTTAAGCCACAATGCTGCTGCTTTTTTTTATTGTATGCACAAATATCCTGCGGTGCTTTGGCCAGGACACTTAGGTGTGGTCCTGCAGTCTTCGAATTGCTGAGCGCTGAAAGCTATTCTGCGTGGCTCGAACAGGTGCAAAAGGCTTCGGCTGCTTAAATGTGGGCCAAAACGGGGCCAAAGTGGCAACGGTTGGTCAACTGCTGAACGGCTGAAAGGCGGTGACGTGATGCCACAGGCTTTGGCTACCAATGGAAAAGGTTTTCGCATTCCTGAGTGGAGATTTACTGGGGCTCATTTGAATTCCAAAGTGAAGTAAGAAGGAGCAGGTTAAGTGCTTCCATAAAGTTGAAATAAACCAACGGTGGAATATGAGTTTTGTTTGCAACAGCAGTTTTTAAACAGGCACGGAGAAAGATTTTCTTTATCATAGCTCTATTCAGCTTAAAACTTTTGATATAAAATGAAAGCACAGCGATTAAGCCAATAAATTCCAAAATATTTACTTTACTTAAGCTTAGTCTTCAGCCAAATTGTTTTTTTTGAGGGAAATAAGCATTTTTTTGTTTTTTTGTTCGCTAAACTCAAAAGCAAAGGGGAAATTAAACTTATAATGATTTACTATATATAATTGATTAACAAACATTAAATGATTGGTTCACCAAAAAGCATTGTAGTTATTACAAAAGAATTTACATTACCTTGGGCCAAAGCATCATCATCATGCCAAAAACTATGAGTTCTTTAAAAATTTAGGAGCAGCTAATTTCAGGAACTAATTTATATTTACTTTGGCCAGCAAACTCTTTTGGTTTAATATGCAGCCCCCAAAAAGCTATCACTCCATTAAAATGCTAATTTATGTAGTTTTTAGTTTGCCAACTATTACAGGTCCTTAGAGCTAACTTTATAAACTGACATGTGTCGGTTAGTGGAAACTACTGGCAAACTCATTAGAGCCTCAGACCCAGGACAAGGTCAGGCTAATCTTTTTGGCCAAAAAAGGACAATTATCAAACAAATTAGGTCTGCACATCGACTTCATTGTAGTTTCGACAAAAGCCAAACAAATGGACGGGATAACTTTTGACACACGTCGTCTAAGCCGTAATCTGAGCCGGGCTAAAAAGGAGGCAGTCGGGATATACGGGGATCGGGAATCGGGAGACCGGAATACGGAATCCGGAACAAGGATTCAGGAGCGGCAGACAAATGAACGGCAAACACACGCACACAATAAGATTTCCGCTGCATAAGTCTTTTGTAATCTCATTTAAATAATTGCGGCCAACAACAGTGGAAATGTGATGCGAGATGGCACAGAAAGCAAATCCGCAAATCTCTGCTTCTAGCCGGACGGACAGCCATTTGAACGTGGCCGGAAATTAAAATGTAAAACAGCAGCTCATTATACGCTCACCTACACACGAAAGAGATGGCAACGGATGATGGAAAAGAGACGGCAACAGAAGGTCTCACTTACACTGTCAAAACGGTAATTCATCTTGCACTTTTTGTGGCTTAAAGGAAATTGGGTTGCTCGGTTTTACTCCTTCCGTGCGTGCACTTTATGATCCTGCCACACAATTTGTGCTGCCTGTTATTGCCCGACATTTATGGGGTTTATTTTGTGGAAGGGAAGTAACATGCCAACTTTGTACCCCGGCCTTGGGATGCACTTTATTGGAACCACCCCCCTGCCATCGCCATTGCCATCACAATCCCCATCCTCATGCCACTTGGCATAAAACTAGTCTTTATTGCAACAGCTAAAAAGCGGGCGGCACGATATTAATGCGGGCTTTTATTTGGATCCGCTCCAGTGAGGCAGTTTTACACAATTTTAAAATGTGTTAAGGAAGCAGAATGGCTTAAATTGGTGTAGTTCATGGATAATGGTCAATTATAAGTAAATGGGAAAAGGTATTTTATACAGTATACATAAATTACAGCGTAAAATTGTAGTATAGTAAAATTTTTAACCACACTAATAAAATATACTTAATTTTAAATTCAATAATGTAATATTTTAATTCCGAAAATGAATTTAAAAATAAGTTTACTCTTTAAGACTTTAGTAAAAGTTGTGAAACGTGGTCACTACTTTTAAGCTAAAGTATTTATAAGATAGCCATTTCAGTCCTTAAACTGTAGTGATTTTATAAAATGTTGTTTACCTTATTGTTTAAAAAATATATTTATAATTTTCCATTTAATTTAAAAATTATTCATTTTATTTATTTATATGGCTGTCTCTTTTTGTCTGTCTCTTGATGTTTTAAAATTTTTAGGGATAAGGAAATTTTTGTTTTTAAATTTCGAGAGCCGCCCACAGCGCTCGCTTCACAGCCGAATTAAAACTTTATCTCGGTTCACATATTTCGCTATTAAAAGGCCAAAGTTATGCATCACCAGCCAGCTCATAAACCGATATAGTGGCCCATAAAAGCTAAACGGAGAATAAAATAGTTTAGCAATTGCCGGCGGGTTGCAACAAGTGCTGCAAGCATTAAAGAACAATCTGGGATGGATTTTCAACAGTTTGGCGCACATATTGTTGAGGAAAATCGGTGGGAAATGGCGCAGTTATTGTGTGGCGAGAAAACCCCCGATGCCGAACCAACCAACACTTGTCCCGGTTCTGGGGAAACTCCGGCCGATGATAATCCGCTCATCAAACGTCAATACAGCTCGCATCGCTCCTCGAGGAAGGGATGCCGTTGCCGGATGCCTGTCTGTCAACTTGTTTACAAAGGCGAGATGCGACGAGCGAGTCCTTGCGGGTATGGGGATAGGATACCAGGACCTCATCGTCTGAAGCCACCCGGAGGCAAGAAATTAATCACCAATACAATGGAAATCGTGCGGCTGCAGTGCATCGATTGCATTTAGCGGTGGCTTTAGCTTTTCCCGGCCTCTTCCCCAGCCATTCAATCTACTTGGGTCTCTGGTAAATGCCCTGCGGCCACACGCAGTGGCTTACGAATGGGTTTGCCGGAATGTGTTTAATGCTATTTGCCCTATTCTCGGGTAAAGTTCTTATTGTTATGGTATTATCTTGTTGGAGGTAGTGGCATTTTGGGGGATAATTTCTACAAACGCGATTTAACTATGGTTAATTCAATAAGATGTGAATTATAGATTTTCGGAAGGGAGTATCTTGCTGGGGTTCCTTTTTTTAAACATTTTCAGAAACAGGTTTTTCAGAATTGAATACCTTACTCAATTAAAATTAGGTATCTGCATTGTCTTTTACTATTTAAATCCGAAATTACCTTAAACTGTTAGTAAACTTTCGAATAATAAAGCCTAATAATACTACTTTTTTATCAATTTTAAAATGAATCTACTACTAAAGACCATTTTCTTAAAACAAGTACATTTTCTAAATGTCAAAAATCATCCCCAATATTTTTGTCAGAAGTCTTGTATATTTAAATACACAAAAATTTTCATTTATCAGACTTCTATTATATTTCCTAGGTTTTAAGCCAATTAAGATACCTAAAAATAGCTGTCCCCCACTCCTACAAAAGTGTTGCAAATTTTCTCAGTCCAGTTAGTTGTCAAAATCTGTTAGCAAACTCCCTCTATTGACAACACCCATGTGCTACCTTAACAATTCCGACAATGGCAGCCTTCTCTGCGGTTTCAATCAAAACAAAATCAGACTCAATATTGCCATAAACAAATACAATGCAAGACGGGAAATGGGGAAATGCATGAAAATCTGGCAAATGTTTTTGCAAATCGCTGCAAATCGAAAGAAAAGGATCAAAGCGAATCGTCCGCCTTTCGTCAATTTGGCCATTTAACCCTTCGCAAATCAAAGGACTATTGTTTGGGGGCCTGGCAGCAGAAATTGCACTGCGATGCATTGACATGATCCGATTTGCCAGCCATTCAGGAGAGGGAAAATGCAGCTACTTATTTGCCATCAATCTTGTTAGGGACTACCAAGAGATTTTCTTTCCCAAAGAGCATTCGTCAGTGGCACAAACACAAATCAAGGACACATTCAGCGTCTAGAATCCAACATCTTTTATGTAAGTAGCTCGTAAGGACTCATTTCATTTCTCGCAAATTCCCCCGTGGCACAAACTTTTCCAAGTCCCTTTAAATGATGTGACGTCAATGGCCTCTGTGTCTCCGTTCAGCTGTTTATCTGTTGACTTTGCCCCAAAAGAGTTTCAATTAGGCGCAACATTTTCTGTTCCAAAAGTTTTAAATATAAACAAAGCCCATCTAAATTTCGGATGTGATTTTTCCCTTCCGGCGGCGATCTCCCATCGCAGGCGATAATTTCATTTGGCTGAGCCAACTTAAGTTTTTGTTGGACAGTTTATTTTTGACAAGGGAATGAGGATGGGCGAAAATAAGTTGGTTGATTTTAAAGGGAAAATTAATTTTCTTAATATGATATTAAATTAAATGATCAAAAATAATAATAGAGTCATTTAAGTGGATGTGTTTGTAAGTTGATTCTCCTTTTATTTATTTATTGTACACTGTTGCCAAAAGCTTAAAACTTAAGGTACAGGGAGGAATCGGCCATAGTTGCTAAGACTTTCGGCCGGACTAACCATTCCTTTTATATAAAATGTTATAAGAAGTTTTTTGCATTGTAAAAAGTTTTAAATAAGTTTTGTTGGAATAAACGCAAACAAAATAATAGCTCGGGGTAAAAAGTACCTATACTCAACAAATTTTTTGTGTATCCCCCTTACAATTAAAATTCTGCATCCGTCACTGCTTTAAATAATCGAATAGCCACAATACCAACTGTTAGAGGATAATCATGTGGCCAATGTTTGTTTTTAATTTGAATAGTTGCACAACCAGCGAAACAGCGAAAAGCAGTTAATTAAATGTTTAGAAAATGCCAGCGGAATACAGAGTTTTGCAATTAGTTTTTCATATTTCGGTGCAACTGATGGACATTTCAATTGTCAGTTTGTGATGGACAAATTAATTATTGGGTGAAATTTGATTGCCATTTGCCAGGGCAACAGGGCCCCAACTTTTTGGTCCCCCCAAACTTCCTGCATACCCCACCCCCTCTACATTTATTTTCCCTGTGCAAAAAGGTTCTGACAAATCGATGATTTGGGTTGTATGCGTGAACGTGTACGTGTGAGCCCAGAATCGTTATCAGGGCATCATTTTTGGCTTTCATCTCTCTGTCGCTGGGTTTTTCCCACCCCCACGGTTTTCCCCCCCTCGCTTTTCCACCCTCCCTGTCAACCGGCTATAAAAAATATTTTGAAAACTTTCTGCTTGCATAAGCCTGAGTGCTCACTGTTCGTGGTTATATGGATTTCGCCCGTTGGCCATGGCTCAAACCTGGAATCAGGTTTCAATATCTCGAATGGCTCCGCAAATTGCCTGCGAAAATCTATTGCAAAATTGTACGTGATTTCTCCTTCTCAGAACACAGATCACAAAGACCAAGGCCGTTTTATGGGAAAATCCGTTTTGTGGAAATATGAAATAGGAAATGCCTTCCACGTTTATTGCATTCGAACTTTTGTGTTATTCTTTAATTTGATTTCACTTCCTCTTTGTTAATAAAAACGACGGTGGTTTTCTACTTATTGCTGTCAGGAAAATGGAAATATTTCTGTTAAGCTTTTGTGGAACAGTTTGTGTGATGGAAAAGTTGAAAACTCTTTGAGTTTCGGATTTCCTCGAAAGCAGACGAATGCCTCTTTTGAGGGACATACATATATTTCCTTCTTGGTGTTGGCAACCCATATTGATTTTGGTCAACTGAAATCCCTGCTCTACGTGATTCCATTTCGAATTCAGCTTTCACTCCGCGCCCTCATGCATCTTAATTGCATTTGCATATTGCACCGACCATAAGTGCATTAAGCCTGGCCAGAACTCCCAGCTGATGCTGCCACATATCCGCATCCCCATCCGCATCCGCACCCACATCCGCCGCCTCGTCATGGCCATTGTTTATTGTTTATTTATTGCGCTTTTAATTAACTGCAGACTGTATCTGTGTCAGTTTTTTCTTCCCATCCGCCCACTTCACCTTTTCCCTTGCCAGTTTATGTGTACTTGCCCTTTTTTTATGGATGACTTGAGGCCTGGTAAACAACACATGCAAATTGGCACAGTGGTTTAAGAAAGTCTGCGCATGAAAGTTAATTACATCAGAGGTACGGAAACTTCAAAAAAGTAAACTGTAACACCCACTAAAAACAGGATGAACATCAGTAAATGTTTGTAAAAAATTATTTAGACATGGGAAATCTATTAATGTACCATTTAAAATAAAGCAAATGAATTCAAGATCACTTATTGATCAAATATTGATTAAATCTTAAGCTAATATTAAAGTTCATACAACAACTTTATATGACAAAAAGTAATAAATAATAAAATAGAAGAATACCGATAAAAAGTAACCTTATTTAAATAAAAAAACGAAAACTGCCAGCTTTAAAAAGCAAATCGCATTACGACCTTTCAATATTCATTGAATGCCCTGCGAACTTTTTTTTTTGCATCTCTGTAAGCCTTGAATAAGCGGCTTATGACTAAAACAGCTAGGTTTCACTTTTAAAGTTTTTTTCAGGAAGTCTTATTTGCACCCAGTGAATGTCCGTATTTGTATCTTCATTTATATCATTTTTCATAATTTTTTAGAATTTGATTTTTCATAGCTGACGGCAATCAAATGAAAACCAACCAACCAAATGTCCAACGGAAATCAAGTAAACTAATTTAAGTGCGCATACAAATGCAGATAACACACATACAAGAACATATGCATACGTGTACACATGTACGTGCAATCATTTGAATAAATCATATTTCAAGCCCTCTTCTCCACCTAACTTTTGCTAATGCACTACGAAAATTAAACTTTGTATTGGATAAGTTCGAAAAATTAACAATCTTATCGATTTTTGTTCTTATATATTGAGATCGTGAATTCCCATATACCTATCCACTTTAAATATTCAAAAATATTTAAATTTATAAGACTTAGTTCCATTTTTGATTAAAAATTGAGTTTTATAATGTTAGCACATGATTTTGGCGAAGTTTTAGTAGTTATTTTATAATTTTTAAGATCATTTCTATGATTTCAGACCTGAATTTATTAATCATCACGAATTTCTGTTCTATATTGATATAGATATAATTATTTTCTCAGTGTAGTTATGACCAGTTCCAGCTTGTTGAGCTTTTGGACGGAAATGCATTGGCTAACCATGGGGGAAATGGGGACGAATGGGCTGGGGCTGGGATGAATATCCTGGAGGGTGGTGGGGGCTAATGCAATCAACTCATACATATGCAATTTGTATGCACGAGAACGAACTCCCTTCTATGAAGGCGCGAGGGCGTCTATGTGTATGTATTTGCGTTTGCGGGTAAATTTTGTATCTGAGTAATTGCCAAGGCTGAAAGATATTTGGCTTAGATGCAGCCAGAGAGCAACTCGCATGCCAAATTAAGATTTACGACTTGGTTGCGAGCAGTCAACTGGAAAGACAGTAAGCCAAAGAAAATTCGGGAAAAATAGGAAAAACAAGGAAAAACCAAATGCAGCTGAAGATCCCACTTGAATATCCCCATTCCCCGGTTTTTGTTTGGCCATATCCTCTTATGTTTTCTTGGCCCGTGACTCGTTGCAGACTCCATTTTCGTCCTTCTAATTGTGACAAATTGTGTGGCACATGCAACATGTTCTACGTGAGTGTGTGTGTGTGTGTCTGCCAACGCGTGTCATAGGGCCTCTCTGTCGCACTCTCTCCTATCTCTTTCCCTCAGGCTGCCATTTATTGTTATCCACAAAATGCTGACATATTTTTCTATTATACGCTGCCTCATTGATATAATTTATGGACTCCCTTCTTGGCATCTGTAGATGTGCGTCCTTATATAGGGACTCCCAGAAGCCTTTCGTGTGCGTTTTTAATGGGTGATGAAGGGGGATAAGGATGCTGCTGAAGCACGTGAGCAACAGCAGGGGCAACAATAACATTTAATAGGCGCACGGGGGCAGAGATGACTGCCTAAACATGCCCTGATTTGACTCCTCTTTGACACACGAAAAAATTCTATATAAATTATTGAAAAACGAAAAAAAAAGAAGAGTATTAAAAAGTGGTTCCCATTATAAATTTTAATCAAAAGATCAGATAAAAGGTTACGAAATTGTAACTGACCCTAACAGTTAAAGAAATATAATCTTATATAGTGTGCTTCATCCAAGAAAATATTAGGTCTTATACAAAAAAACGTCGATTTCGATCATCTCTCTGTATTTCTTGACATTTTGATAGGACATCAAAATGTTATGAATAATATAAGCCCCCGTTTATTGCTAAAATTAAGTGTAAATGTAAGGGCGTACACCTTTTAAACGATAAAGTATTTGTTCCTTTGAAAATTTCATTTTATTTTTAATAAAAAAACTTATTATAACATCAACATTCTTTATAGTGAAGGAGCCTGCCATCATCTCTGGTTAATAGGGGAGTTCCCCTACCACAAAACCAGGGAGATGCTCCATTAACGCTCCCTAGTAGAATAGGAAACAACCACCCTACGAATTTGTGCACTCGCCTGATTCGTTATCTATAAATAATTATATTAACTTTGCTTTTTGCTCTTGACTAGGCCTAAACACAAGAGGATGGGGGAGGGGGTAGGTCTCGAGAAGGACTCATCAGTCAGCGAGCTGCAGTTTGGGAAGGGGACTGGGTTTGGAACAGAGTTTTGGGGACCGCGCCTAGAACTCAGCAAGGAGCACAGGGCGCATACGAAATTTTTGTGGCAATCCCTCGAAGAACAGCGAAACAGAGAAGGAGAAAGAGAAACGCAAAAACAGGGGAGAAGGGCCAAAAAGCATTTGCTAATATCCAACATGAGCACACTGACAGAAAAATATAGCTCTTCTCAACAAAGAACTGTCATGAAAATATTTTATGGGGGATTTTTCCGATCATCTTTTCACTAAGAACTAGTCTCTAGCATTTTTTCCAGATACACCCAGTTCCTTAAGGGGAAATATTTCTGTTTTTATTGAGTTTGGGTGTAATATTTTCCATTTCTAACATTCCAGTGTAATGGGACTTCCGTTAGGTAAATAAAATCTTGAAACATCTATTTGAATAATTAAAGATATAATCATTCTTGGCATCAACTTGATTTCATTATTTAGTAGGAACCACTTCTTAAATAACATTCTCCATTATTAATAAGCCTAAGATTTTTCCTTGTGCACAAATATTTTCATTTTTCTTTGGGACAAAATTTTCAAGTTTTTTTTTTCTCCGCTTTGACGTGGGGACTTTAATCGAAATTCCAAAGATATTCCAATTGCAATTTGGCCAACGGGCACGAACCCTACCTTGGGATATGCTCAAGACAAGGGTTTTGTGCCCAGGAAAACCGAACTAATTAATGCACAATTAATTTTCCAACGCCGCGGGTTCAATTAACTTTCCAATTAGCCAAAAGCAAACAAGATGCATGGACCTCATGAATATGTAGCGATATATATCTAGGATAAAGCCTTTCCCAGCTGCTGACACATTTGATTTGCTATGGAAATGAACTGGTAAATAATAGATGGGACGGTATAAGTTTTGGCTGCGTGAAAGTTTTGAGGAGAAAGTGGGTACCAGAGAGCGAAAACAGCGAAGCAACAGTTCCAAAAGTTCCTTTACCTACTTGATATTTCTCTTCTTTTTATTTTCTTTTTTCTTTTTTTGTTGGCAACAAGCCGAACTGAAGGGATTAGAGAGCGCTCGGCCTAAACTTGGTTAACATTTTTGAGCACAAAACTCTTGGCCATATTGCAGAGTCACACAGACACAAACACCGCCGCAAAATATCAAAAGCAATATGTGGCAGCAACAACGACTGTGGCACGAAACTCAATTGAAAGTTGGCTCTTGGCGTCCATTAATTGCCGTTCAGCGATTTCATTTGCTGCCTTTGGGTTTGTATTGACCCGCTGGGAAAATCCGGATGCCGCGAGATGTTCTTCACTTGGGTGCTGTACGCGTGCTACTGATTTTCCATTTTCACGCAGAGCCAACAAGTTGCAAAAAAAGGGAACTTCATTCGAAAGCACTTCGTCTTCGGCCTTGCCAACTGCCGACAGAAACGGAAAGAGCGAGTGTTCTACTGCCCCGAAATTGATGACAAAACACTCGGGAAAATTTGGGAAATTCAATACTTTGTATTAGAGAATGTTAAACCTAACGATACTCGAAAAAATTTTGGATGCTCCATATTTTTTATAGTTAAGAAAGTAAGCACTTATAATGGTCTATGTACATAAGTCAACCCTAAACTTCGGGTACAATTAATTTAGAATCAAATCTTTAATACGATTTTAAAAAATGTCTGATTTTTATACTTTAGAGAACGTATATTTTCTGGCCCAATAAAATTTGTATACAATGCAAGCCCACCTTAATCTAGAGAAATAGAAATTCCTTCTAGCATTCGAAAAGATACTGAAATAAGTATAGAGTTTAATACATGAAATTAAAAAAATGTTGGCCTAATCTTTTTTAAGAATATATATTTTAGCAGACTTTAAGAAAAAATTTCTTACCTATAAACATTTCTTGAAATTAAGAATGATTTCTAAAATTTTCAGAATAATTTTTCAAAGTGCCAGCAGCAACAACAAAGCAAATGAGAGAGAGAAAGTATCAATCGTGTAAAGCTCATTTGGCATTGAATTATACTTCGAAAGCTTTTTCGCAACTTGTTGCCTTGTGCGTTGCTCAATCAGCTGTTGCTCTCTCCATTTACCCCCTCCTTTTCTTTCTTTACTTTCTATTTTGTCATAATTCTGGGGAGTGGCTACCATAACCGATTAAGTAGACTATAGTTTTTGCTGGAGAGAATAGGACCCATAGGATCCTAAGTTCCCATCATTTTCTGGACCATTGAACTTGGAGCAAAGGACACTCCAGGACCCAAGTGATTAGTTCGAAAAAGCTCTCGCGCCAGCTTTATAATGGCATGCGTGTGTATGCGACTTCACCTTGAAAGCTCGGAGAAGTGAATTTAGAGAGCCAGAGATAAGAAATGTATATATCTGCACCTACATCGGTGTGGGTGCGACTATGCGAGTGTGTGTGCCAGTGATTCAATTTGTTGAATACTTTTCGGCGTTTTTTCCCTCTTAATGACCGCCCATAACTGCGGCTCGAGTTACCCATAAGCGACCTTAATTGACGCACACAAGTACATTTTTTGTTTTTCCCTCTGCCATTGCACGGTAACCTCTCCCTGTCCTTCCACTCCCCTCTTCCACCCAACCACCTTATTTACCTGTTGTCATCTTTGCCCCTGAAAAAAGGAACACAAAAACACGAAGCTACGGCGAGAGCAAGACCAACAACGGCTGACATTGAGCAAGCTGCAAAGTAAGTTTACCCATGGCAATGGCATCGTGCTGCTTCTTCCCCTAAGGTTTTTCATACCCTTCCCTAGGGTAATACCCATTTTCAAATTTTTTTCAGTTCAAAAAAATCATTGCCTACTTTCTGGCGTAGAGTACTTAAATACACCTGTAGCGAAATAATACTCTTGTGACCTATCCAATAAAAACTAAACAGACTTGTGGGGAATATTTTCTTTCATTTAAAGTAAGTGTTCTATTAAAAGAAAAGAACCTACAATAAATTTTGTCTTATCCCAGTTCGTGTCTAATAGATACCACTTCTTAGTCAAGAATTAGACAACGCGACTTCTTGAGATCCTTGAAACTATTGAAATAGTAGCATTACATTTGGGATATCTAATGAAACATGTCTTGAGTGACATAATTTTTGGAATATAGTATGTATCGTCGAATTATTTCCGAAAGATTTCTATGTCAAAATTTAATTTCAATATAATCTTGTATCAAAAAGGGTATTCCCTTCATCGGTCTGAAAACCGTTGTCATCCCTCTAGTTTTGCATTGTGTTTGCAACAGACAAACAGACCGCACAGCATAGTGTAAGGACACCCCCAAATGGCGTATCTGTGTGTCTGTCCATAACCTAAATGTGTGCATATATTTATGTTTGTAAGTCGGTGTGTCTGTGGATACTTTATGTGGACAGGAAACTTTTCAGGCAGACTACTTCCAGTTAAGCAGGGCGGGACGGACAAAGGGAAAGGACACCGGACTCAGACTTGTACAGACAACTCATCGTAGGCTTCTCCTTAGCGCAGGATATTCACACAGACAGGCAAACAGGGGCGTGGCAAAAGAGGCTTCCTTTGAAGAGAGGTGGGCCGAAAATATAAATGCGATTGCCAAACTTTTAAAGATATTTATAAATCGCTATAACAAAAAAATTAAATGAGATTTGAACGTATTGTATGCGCGACGGCTTATCCGGGCTAACTTTACAAACCAATTGCTTGCAATTCCAGAAATCAATTCCAAATGTTAATATTATTACAAATAAACAATCTAAAATGTATATACAAAAGTTATCAACTTTGATTTAAATATCCGTTTGATTTGGAAATTATTAAAAATAAATATTTTAAAAATGGTCAATAACATTTTCATTTAAACAGCTATCATTGTAGAATAATTATTCAAATGAAAATGATAAATCATTTAGTATTTCTGTATACCACAGTTTTCAAATTGACTCGAGTATTAAGATATTAAAGCAAACTCAATATAATATGTAAAATGAAAAGTCATCATATTATTAATACGCAGCAGTTACATATGGCTTTGAATGATGATTATAATGAGTATATAATCACTACTAATCTCAAATGTGAAATAATGCATTAAATTTACAACGCAGTAATGGGAAAAATTATAAAACGATTAAAATAATCATCTTAATTATAACGATTAGTGGATATACAAATATAGGCAATTGCATTCAGCCGTATATTGGTTTCTTGTTTCTATTCAGATTTTCAAGCTTGCGGTTCCATTTAGTCATTTTTGCTCTTCTGGGAGTGGTTTTAACTAAATTTAGCGTAAGTTTGCGATAATTATATTTTGAATAAACTAAATAATTTGTGCTCTCCTGGTGCTGTTTTGATCCAAGTTAAGTGTGAGTTCCAAAGACAATTGTAATTTTATTTTAAATCTTAAAAAAGTTTATTAGGTTGCGGTTATTTTCAAGATGACAAACGTTGTGTGTGAGACCTATAACAAAACCTGGTTCGAATTCCATGACTGTCGTCTCAAGGCCGTAAGTCGAGACCGGATTTTATTTAATATGAACGGAACTATTTGGCATCCTGCTTTCAACATTCAAACCCATATTAAACTTTATAAAAGAGAAAATGGGTATAAACCTTGGCTCATTGACACCAAAATGGAAACTTGCCGTTTTTTCCGAACCAATTATGATCCTATTGGAAGAATAGTCTTTGGTCTCTTTCAAGAATTTAGCAATATTAACCATACGTGTCCTTATGTGGTAAGCTATTTAAATGTTTTTACTTAAGCGACTAAACATATAATTTTGAATATATTAACAGGGTCCTCAGATACTGAAGGGATTTTACTTGAAGCCTGAACTATTGCATCTACCATTTCCGACTGGCCAATATTTGTTAGCACTAAGGTGGTTCTTTGATAGAAAACTTCAATTCGATACCAACGTCAGTTTTTTGTTCGAAATGAATACATAAAAACATTTTTAAAAACGTCAGTTCAAAAATATATTTGTTTTTAGTTCCCAAATATGAAAAAATATGTAAGCTATATAAAATATATAATATTAATATATTTTTAAATATGATTGTTAAGTCTTTATGGAAAAATTTGCAAGTCATATATAATTGTGGCTTTACTGTTTGTCGGTAAACACAAAAATGAACTTTTAGGCAACTTGTTGTTATATTTAATTAATGTTTAATACTGTAATTATATTTTAAAATGTTATATTATTAAAGATATACCTACTACAAAATTGTTGGCATATTTGTAGACAAACAAAAACAAGCGGTTTACTTTTAAACGTTTCATATTCCCTCACTTAATTTTTCTCTAAGTACACTGCAAGTTTAACATTTTTAAATTATTCAGACCCCTTTTACAGCCAGAGTGCTCATGAAAAAAGTTTTGGCCCAAACCATCGACAGGGGGCTTAGCTTGTTGCTCACTGCACATTGGCCCCTATCTGTTTTTTTCTCTGCGTTTCTCACTTTCCCCGCTTTTCCCATTTTTCCTGGGGCTCTTGTTTCCTTTACTCTTCATTTTTCCTGGCCGTCTTTTTTGATTCTGTTTCAGCAACAAGTTGCTTACATTTCGTAAGCCCGCCAGGCCACCTGTGCCAACGACTATAACCCATTTGCGTGGTGGAAAGGTGGGTGGTTTGGGTGGAAAACTGGGTGGTATAGTGGGGGGCTGGCATTCGGGAAAATTGTCAACGTACTCGTCGCCTTTGCCCTGCAGATATGCTGGCATATTTATTTATGTGCTCTGCCAGTTTGCTGTTCTCGACTTGATTTCATTTCATCTCTGGCTGCTTTCTTTTTTTCTCCTTTTTTTGGCTCTTTTAATAACAAAGCCATGGCTGTTGTTTTCTCGTCTTCGTTATTTTTGTCGTATATTTTGACTGAATTTAGGCTTTTTGTTGTATTTCGGCAGATGTTTTTCTCCAAGGGTTTCGCATTCATTCGCCATAAACTCCACCCCATCCCCTCGACATAAAATACCCACTTATCCTGACTTTAATCTTAAAGATTAGTCAGCATAGAGAGGCGTTTTTGGTTTAGCACCTCGTTTTTTCGGCTTGCTAGGCTTAGACAACCCATTTTTTATTTTTCCCACACAAGTTCATTCACTTTTAGGCCACTTTTTTATTGCGGGTGTTTGAACTTTTGTCCTTTGTTTTGATTTTGTTGGGGCGAAAGTTTTGTCTAGCTTTCTCTGGCATATAAATCTCAAATACTTTAATGTTTACTCCCTGCCTTTTTCATGGCATATAAATATAGGTATCACTGCGTGAGCCATATGCCATACGATTGTGCGTGTGTTTTAAGCTTTTTATATAATTGAAATCCGGACACGTGCCACTCAATGCGTATGCTGGCAATAAATTCAGTTTTACTTGTAATCTATAAGCACATAAAAAGATCCACATATATTAAATGTGTTTCTCTGGATTACCCTCCATATGTAAATTCACTTGGCCATCAGGATCCTTAGGGGACGAGAGACAGGACATTGTCCTCACAGTGTGTAGGCGCCTCCTGGCATATGCTACAATCATAATTACATCGTCCTGAGCAGATAGTCCTTTGCGTATGTTTATCTTTTTCTTCTGGCTTCGGTGTCTTTGACACTGAGAGAAATGTGTTTTTATAATAAAGAAAGAAGGAACTAAAAATTTTTAGATGCTGATCATCAATTTTCTAAAATTATTGGAGTAGTTTTTTCAATGAAAATAAAATGTTTTCCAAAGCTGTGGATTCCAACTTCTTCTGATGAACTTTTCTGATCTAATTGTATACATAGCAAAAAAATCTTAATACTTGACAATTCTCAAATCGGAAGTTGTAAATGTAAGCTGTATTTTAAATAGTATATCTATTTGCCGTTTAATATTTTTTTTTTATTTACTTTTAGTTTTTGCAGCATTTTTCCTTTCTAGTGTTGTCGTCAGTTGCATAACGAAGCGACAAAACTCATTTTAAACAGGCGCCACTCGGCGACTGTGGGGCGCCACAGAAATTGCTCCATCGTTCCGCTCCTGACCCCCGGATCGGGGATCCCAGGTCGGATTCCCGGCCAAGTCAACGTGCTGATGATGAGCCCACTACGGTTACCAACACGTTTATTAAGTACAATGCACAGTGTGGCCAAGGACGATGACGTGCTGGCTCCAGATATCCTTCGAGGCCCAGCGATTACGGGGAGGTGAAATGCTGACCCGATAGGAAAACTGTTTTGCCTGATAAAAGCAGCGGGATGCTTAGCAAATTGGAATCTTTTATGGAGGTATAATTATAGAAACCTGTCATTCTTGGTTATAATTGAAAAAGTACACACTTAGTTCCGAAACAATTGGGCAACTTAAATTAAATTCGGGAATAAATGGTCGCACTTTGTGTACCATGAAAAGGTAAAATTTCTGCGAACTAGATTGTTTTATTTTCAAGCACTCGCACGTGTTATTGATTATTTTGCAAAGGTTTGCAAGGATGAGAAGAATGGTATTGTATGTTTTGAAGACTGCTACTTGTTTGCTTTTTTAATAAAATTCATGGAAGCTATAAACATTTATTTATTATTTTAATGAAGATATTATTTGTTATATTTAAATTGATTTGTGGTGTCCCTTTTCTTACACTTTTAGTAATAAAGTATTTCGGCAATCTCAAATTATAATCTTAATGAATGTTTTTCCAGTTACATGACCAAGCCAAAAAAGAAAAAAACATCGAAAAAACCGCTTTAAGTGCGAACAACTTTATGGCTTCACACATCCTATGACCCAAAAAGCACTCCAAGGAGCAACAATGTTTAGAGGCCGCTTTAATGGGTCAATTAGCTGGTTCCACATATCGCGGCATAGGGGAAAAATCCCCGATTGCGTGACCCAGGAACATCCACATTTTCCACTACGATTCTAAGGGTAATTTTGCCATAAATATGTGCTTAATCTAGGTCAAAGCAAGGATACCGGAAGCAGTTTCGTCGGAACTAATTATTAAAAACAAGAAAATAAAAACTTGATTTTGTGGAAAAGTGAAAACTCATTTCGACTCACATGTTTACCTTTGCTTGACCCCCCAGACTACGTACATACAAACACACACCCACACAAGCAACTACGGTTAATTTATTTATTTTGTGTGCAGGCTTGTATTTGCATAAGCTTAAAGGATTTCGGACTGCGAGCTTAGATTTACCTCAGTCTGTAGTTGTTTTATTGCCCTCCGCATGACCACCCAATGGCCCCCAAAAGTTTACCCTTGAAATTGAGTTAAAAGGAGTCCCCCATTAGCTGGAAAAGCTTGAAAGCTTTGGAGAACGTTCTGAAACAATACAAACTTTATGTCCTGAAAGCTTTCCTAATGGTCAGTACTAAAAGTTGGACAGGGAAAGTCTTCAAAGCTTTTTGGGATTTCCCTGGTTTGGAATTTGGATTTCAGAATTCCCTCATGGCCGAAATTGAAAAATATTTAAATTAAACACTTGAGACCACAACCGTTGCACCCCGGGGAATTTAAGGACTTTCTACGGCTTGGCGACAGACTGTCTAGACAAGAATACCGAGTTGAACACCTGACAAATGCCATCTCCTTTCAGGTAGGCGGGCAATTTTCAACGGAATTTCATTTGTTCTAGCCAGAAGCGTTGGCCTAATGATCTTTTAACAGGCCCAACGAACCTAGGGGAATTTCCCAACCTTGATGCAGGCAGTGCAGCGCATTCATTCATGAGAGCGATTCAAAAACTAAAGATTCCACTTTAAACTGAAGAGGTTCTGCACTTGAGGCTGTATTCATTCATGAAGTGTCTGCTAGGCGGGAGATCGACACAGCGAGGAATTTTAGAATCAGCGGGATATTCGAAAGTTGGCAAGACATCTGGCTAAAGGAACTCGAAAAGTAGAACCTTCAGAGAAGAGGTGTATGCAAATTTGTTTACGGAAACAATTTTGGGATGTATAACTATGGTTAGAAAACATTTTAGAAGGCTTTAGCCACCGTTTAGTGTGATAAAGAAAATATTAAGATAAGGTTATATCTAAAGAAAGTTACGCCCAAGCATTTACAGCTTTAGAAAGTCGTTACTATGGTTACTTTAATCTACTAAAAAAATTATTAAAATTAGATAGTTAGATAATAATTTGAAAAAGTCCAATATATATTAGAAACCTGATATAAAACATAGTGTTTGGCCATAGGTAGCATTTAAAATTATAAAAAAATACTCAAAACAATGAAAAATATTTTGAAAATGGGTTATGAGCAGGGTTAAACACTTTACATTTTTTTATTAGTATTATTGTTTAAAAGAAGTTATAATTTTTGTTTTAAATTGAACCCATTTAGTAATGTCGTAACTTTCTTTCGTTCGCTTTTTGGGTAACGTTATTGCCCAATTAAATTAGTTCCCATGCAATTTCCCACATACAGTACTAACATCCACTTGACTAGTTTTAAATGCTATCTGTGATTTTTTGAAAATCAAATCAAGTCCATCCGATAACGATCGAGAAACCCACGCAACACATTTTGGCACAACAATTTTCGCTACGCTCCTTAAATGAATTTGCGAAAAAGAGAAGATCCTGAAAGGAGTCAAGGAGTCTTACCTGCTTATCCAGCACTTGAATCTCAAGAGCCGAGCTCTTCAACTCAAGTGTTCCACTTGAGCAAAGACACCGAAAACTCCAGTTGATAACGATCGGGGCCTGCGATCAGGTAGAGTGAGTCCAAAATTTTCGGGAATAGCAAAGAGAATGGAATACAGAAATTCCGTTTAAAACCGCCGACTGGGCTATTTTGCCCATCGGCATTCCGATTTCCATTTTCGGACCGAAGGCCCAGAGGGGCGTAGGTGCAATTGCGTTTATTAGCACCGCACCCCTTGGGATCGGACAAAGGGATGAGTTAGTCCTCGTTTCGGTTCCAAGTTAGAGGACCCATTGAGGAATTGTCCGCCGTTCAATGAATGCTGAATGAGTCGGCTCGGGCAGGTTTTGTTGCGCTTGATTCGTTTTGGGTTTGTCAACTATAGCCAATTCTAGATTTTGGACAAATCGCTGCCATATCTCTAAGATGATAAGGATCACTCGAGTTGGCATCATCAATTTGTGCAATTTGAAGTGTCGTGGGAAATGCCTAAAAACTCACCCCACTCCCTGGCAAAATGTGTCCTTGATTAATTCGAATTTTCAATGATTCGGCAAAAATGAATCGCTGTCATCATTTGCGGTTACATTTAGGTGGCAAACCACACATTTCGATCAGGAAGATTTTTTTTAGTCTTGCAGAACGAATTTGTTACCGGATCTTTTAAAAATCTTTAAAAAATATATTACAATAGGGAGCAAAAAAATCGCAGTCTCACAAATAGATATATTATTTTATATTAAACTAAAACAAGTTCATATTTCATATATAAAATATTTTCTATAGATTACAGATCCAACGTTTTAAGGACTAACTACCTTCTTATGAATCGTATCTTTATTTCCTAACAACCATCCTATAACGACTGCCATTCACTAAGCTCCTCTAACAATCATCCTATGACAGATTTGCAAACGAGATTTCGCCAGAAACATTTTCTATCCCATAATTTGTCAGGCCTGTCGACTTATCGGCCCTCCGAGCAACTCAATTTTTGCACATTTTATGCCAAAAAAAAAAACGAGTGAAGCCGTTGAGATGTGTGAAAAATTTAATCTGACAAATTTCCGGTTCGGTATTTACTGAGTTTCAGTCGAATGTATAATTTCTGGACATTATTTTCTGGTTGACAGGATTAAGAACAAGAATCGAACTAATGAAAATTTTTAAACAATTTTCTCCAGCTCCTGGGCATAGGTGAGATTATGGGTGGCAATGTCCTTGGCAGGAACCCTCTCCGATGGTCTGGTATGGAGACTGGCGTAGTCGTAGTTCCCCTCCTCATCGAGCTGCCATTGACGACTTTTGGCCAGATCTAAAAGCTCCTTGGAACCAGGACGAAGTCCCAAACGCTGGGCAGCCTGTTTGGGTGCCATCTTGAGGTAGGACTTCTCCATACAGGATGCTATCTCCTCGCGAGCCGTATTCACCAGCATGTCCATAAAATTCGAATAGATCTCCGAGGGCATGGACTTCTTGGCTTGCAGTATCTTGTTGTATCTACCCTCCATATAGTAGTTCTCCAGGGCCAAAACGGGGTTGATAAAGTTATCGTGGAGCAGCAGAGCCGACGGTAAACGCTCTAGTTCGATGTGAAAGTCAGCAATGCGATTGGTGGCCAGCATATAGAGCAGATTCAGACCCATAAACTTGTGCATGTGCTTGGAAGACTCCAAATACTTATCGTAATCATAGTAGTAAGTATTCAACTGGGCCATGTATCTCTCGAAGGCGGCATAATCCCTGATGGTAATGCTGTGTTCCACGGCAATCTCCAGCATCTCTCTGGATTTGATAAGTTGGTCCTTCTGCTTCGAACTCGATTGGACTTGGATTGTTCCAAAGTTGGACCGCACCAGCTCCAGCTTGAAACCATCTAGAAGATGGGAGCAATGCGCCAAGTTGGGGGCATGTTTGCTCCACTCGTTCTTCAACTCGTTGTACAAATTCGACATGATTACAGCAAAGGCTCGGCGACGACTAAATTTTCAGGCAGTCCAATTTTTCTTGATTATAACAGATCCATTTGGGAAAGAAATTTCATGGCCTGCTTGTATTAAAAATAGCATTCGTAGTGTTCCAAAAGGTATAGGGTTGCCAAGTTATTCTGTATTCGATTGGAAGGTTTGAAATTCATAAATTCCATAAAAAATCATAAAAACAAGAATTTTCATTTTGATTAAAATTTATTTACTTAAAAACATACTTATATCTAACAACAGACCTATGTTTACTGTACAATTTATTAATTATTTTCTTAAGTGTTTCTACGCTTCCACTTTGAGCTCGTGAACCTTGACTTGGGTCGGAGATACTGGAGAACCCTGGGGACTTCCATTGGAGTTGGTGGACAGATTGAATGTGGGACTTTCGGAGCCGCCCTTCTTCTGCTTGACACGTCGATTCTGGAACCAGATCTTCACCTGCTTCTCGGAGAGACGCAATCTATTGGCGATTTCGATGCGACGAAGGCGGGATAGATAGGCATTATGTGAGAACTCCCGCTCGAGTTCCAGCAATTGAGTGCTGGTGAAGGCAGTGCGAATCCTTTTGCTGGAGTCGGCATAATCGTTGATCAGTGGAGTGATTTCCGCAGGAACTCCCGAAGAGGGAACCTTCAAAGGTGAGCTGTTGGGTGAGCAGGAGGACTCGTGCTTGAACCGCTTTCCCTGGGGCTCATCGAAGTTGTTGGTGAAATCCAGCGAGGCTGATGAGGAAGCTGATGGCGAAGTGCAGAAGCTACCAGGTTCGGGTATAGGTAATCCTCCCACAACTGGGGATCCATAGATATTATGCAAAGGCAATTGCTGAGAGTTAGGATTGGCTGAGAGCGGTGGCGAAGGATAGCATCCCTCGTAGTTTACGAAACCGCTGGACTTCCTCTTGGTGGCGAAGAGCTGGGCATATGGATGATATAGGGAACCAGGACTGGAGCTGACATGTGGATGTTGCTGCAGTGCAGCTGCTGCGGCTGCTGCTGCTGCTGCAGCTGCCTGTTGTTGTTGCTGCTGCTGCTGTTGCTGAATTCCCAGGGAGAAAAGATAGCTGCCCACATAGCTGGCTGGATAGGGCAACATGGGTATCGATGGCAACATGGCAGCTGCGGCCACTGCTGCCGCGGATGAGGCACTTCCTCCTGGCGATCCCAGCTTCTCCTTCTTCTGGCTTAAGTTGGGCCTATCGCTGAGCAGGGAATCCATCAGAAAAGAACGTGACATTTTCGGTTTTTAGGTTTTTGACTTCGAGATGAGCTGACTGAACACGATCGCTGGCTGTGCGAGACTGTCTGGTTGCTGGGCCCTCACCCGGGTCTTATATACCTCGAGACTGTGTTCCAGGGGTTGGTATTGCACTTACCCACCCCTGAGGGCCAATTCGAGGGTTGTTCGGCCATTTAGTCACCATTTAGCGGCAACTGTTGCCATTTACGCTCCGCCCTTGTTCGATCACTCACAATGGCACAAATGGCAGGTAAGCGATGAGGCTTCACTGTATCTGTGTGAAAGGACAATGGCGAACCCTCTGGCACGCTGCCTGTATGCGTGATTTGTATCTGTGTCTGTGTCCTGGCGGAACGAATCCTCCTTTCCATTTCGTATTATCACTCGAGTTTAATTGAAAGTTGAAGAGAGTGCGTAAAAGCTTTTTAAACGAAACTGAATTAGTTCAGCCTAAGCAAGATCAAATTAGTCTGTGCCCTTTGGTATAAATTTAATTTAAGCTTTAAGAAACTATTAATATAATCAGTTAAAAAAAACTGATCACTATTAAGCTGACTAGCCATAATAGTTTTGTTAGTTCGTTAAGTTATTAAAACTATCTAGAAATTGAAGCAAGGATCACAAAATGTTAGGAAAGTTTGTTAGCTAATTTCTAATAATATGGAAGAGATATAAGTAGTTGCTCTACGTAATACATATATTATTTAAAATATTCTGAAATTTATTTTCTTTAAAAATGTTTAAGATATTTCAAATTTTTAGTATTCTTGTGTGAAATTTGGATACAATATTATTAATCACCGAAGATTTAACACAGAATCTACTTAAACAAAAATTTTAAGTGTAAGTCAGTTTTTACTTTTTGATTTGTAAAACCATTTTGAATTAAAATATCAGAACTATCTTTGTTTTAATTTTAAGCTAAGTATATATATTTTGTTGCCAATGGATTTTATATTTTGTACAAAATGTTAGTTTCTACGAATCGATTAATGGGACTGGATTTGGCTATAGGACTACTGCATTCAGGCATTTAAAATTGTTTTAATAATTTGTTTATAAATATTTAAAGAAATCTTTTTATGGATACACAGTTGCATTTAAATTATCATAATTATCAGAGATATTATAATCCCATGATTTATTTTAAAGTTTGCAGCAATGATCTCTGTACGTATGCATTCAAGGAACCATCTTCTAAAGAGCTAATGGTATTTATGGCATTTCTTGCTATTAATTTATTGCATAAAAAGAAAACCTCTTCAGTGACCCTCCACAATCGAATCGATTAATTTTACAACCATTGAAAAATGCAAGCCCTCCAGCCGTTTAATGCCAATTTCATGGCAACTTATGGCCCAAGTGGTCGCTGCCGAAATCTCGGATCGTACCCCTACTTCTACAACTCCCGATTGCCACATGGACCCGCCAGCGCATTGAGGAATATCTCTCCTTTGAGTCCTCGCCTTAACGTAATTTTATTGATGCATTCTTCGGCTTGTGCAACTACGGGGAACAATGGGTCGAGGATCATCCATTCAGGACGATCCCATTCATGGATGCAGTCCTTTGGACCTTTGACAAATCCCAGACACGACACACGTTGCGCCTTTGTTTGTGTGTGTTGTCTGGGCCAGGTCAGGACATCTAAGCCAGACAGAACGTCGCCGAATGTTGTTTTTGGGCTATACTACACAGAATTATGGCGGCAGTTTTATCATTTGTTAACTGACTTTAAGGATTTACCTATAATTGTCCTTTTCATGGCCTTTGTGCGGAGGTGCGGCATTGTCGTCGTAGTCCTGGTGATCGTATGTTAAGTGGCTATAAAACCGATCACAATTGCTGACGTTAATTGTGGATTGTGAACCCGACTTCTTCGTAGGCGATCCGAATGTTCGCCCACTTTTTAAGGTTTTTGGCTTCTGCTTAATTGGCGGGCAGTGCAAAAAAAAAAGGACGCAATGAATATAAAAGGAGCAGGACTCCTGGTCAATATCGAAATCGGGAGCAGCTGCTGTTGTGTTAATATTTTTGCTAGAATTTCATCTATTTGGGCGGTGCGTTGGTCTCGTGCGAGAGGTCCTTTTGACCGCCTTTTACCAATTGTTTTGGGCCACTTGAGAGTTTCTCCATTGACCACTTCCGTTTTTTGTCTGCGATTATGTTACGCTCGATTGAGTCGGGTTTCCTTTTTTCCAGAATTGGATCGTGCTATTGACTTAGACTTTGTCTTTGGCCTATATAGAAAACAAATGTTGCGGATTGGGATTTATGGAAATTTTGAAGATAACAGAAGATAGCATCGGCTTCATTCAAGCGAACAATTTCAATTTAATTGTGAACAAAAGTCGCCTAAACGCTGAACAAATGAAAGCATATCGAAATGTGTACTTCCCCTTACATTTTTGATATGGATACAACGCAAAACTAACTGAGCCGGGTAAAAACTTCAAACCGGATTTGTCCATTAAAGGGGTGTTTCAAAAAAAAATTACTAAACCACCACCATTGAGGGTATTCAAAACCCTTATAACTGGGTATTGGGTTAATCATTTATTGACATTAATTGGTTGTGACATTTGCATTTTGACTGATTGTTGTAGTTGCCATTGTTGCTACTTAGCCAAGGGTTTGTTTATCCACTCTCTCGTTTTGTATATTTGTTGATTTAACAAATATGACTTCATTATAGCTGAAGCAGTTTTATATAGGCTCATGCATGTACTCTCGGATAAATTATTATTTACCCCTGAATAATTTACGAATGAGCTTTGAGGTTGAGTCTGGCTTCTCTGCGTGTTACTGAGTCAATAGGCCTCAGGAATTGCCTAAGGATATTCGATATAGGATGGGATTTCCATAGATATTATTCTAGGACTGTGAGAAATGCTGTTCGAAATTAAAAGCGAATAAACAAGTCTTGAAACCAGAAATACGTTACGATTATTTTGTATTCCATTTTTTTTAGAACTTAAACAACTACTAGAGTTTTAAAATGCAAAATGAAGAAAAAATAGCTTATAATGTTATTATTTTTAAATATTAAATTAGAATAATATATTTGACAACTATAGGCCAGATAAAGTATATTTTTGATAGTTATTCTTAACTGTTTTTTAACTATAGAAAACAAATATCAAAGTATCGCACCGCCAAATGTCCAAAAATACCAACCAAAACAAAGGAAACTTTTTCATTCTATTTTCGAGTATTATTTTCATGAATGAAAAGTCAGTGGCTGGACAAAGGATACTACACAAAGGACCCAAACACGATCCGCACTTGTAGTGATCTGCAGTTTAGTTCTTTTTTCTTTGTCCCAAAAGAGCGATCCTTGTAAAGGAAAAAAAAATGCAGGTAAGGCGAAATTCCATTCTGCTCACTCTTAAAAAAGAAAGACAAGGCCCGCCGTTTAGATGGAGGTTTATAGGTTTCTTTTTTAGCTGTGGTCAAGGCCGTTGGACAATGCTATTAATCAGGTCCTATTTATTGTGGTCAATGTTGTGGCTATTTCGAAGGGCCTGTGTTGGGTGTGTATTGTAAATCCAAACGGCGAAGATCTGGATTGGAGAACGGTGACAGAGCCACCCCAACAAACCAAAAAAGAAACACTTAAACACTTAACGTCTAATCAAATTATATAATAAATAGCAAACAAAACGAAACCAGAAACGCTTAGCACCCTTAAGTCCACCACTTACCCCCGCTGTCAACGAGCAAAGCCAGTTAGTTAATAAAAACAGCATTTGCAATCATAAAACGCTTCACCGATCCTCCCCTTCCGCCAGCACGCGTTGGGTTAGGTCACCATCCGTATCCATGGAAACAAGGTAAGGTTCCGAATCGGAACAACCCTCGAGATCCGGCGGATGACTGAGGGGTATATCAAATGCATAATGAAACAGATTTTGATACGGCCTTAGAGACATCGCGGTGGTATTCATTCGATTGCAGCCGCTCGCAGATACATTTGTATCTTTTGTGGTTGTCTGCGATCCCTTCGATTTCCCACGGAAACAAAATGGCTGCCAGACGCAGTTGTCTGGACTTTGATTAATAGATAGTATCTATTAGATATGTAGAAGAGACTATACGAAATTTAACAAAAACTCAAAAACCCAATCATAGGAAGTTGCTGCCTCTGGCAAAGAATATTTAAAATTTAATGTAAAATAAATTAAATTACTAACAGTGAATTATTTTAACATCTGCTACAATAATCAAAAACGTTATTGAAAGATATAAATTTTTTAACATAATATGAGGAATTCTTCTTATCAATCCTAAATCAATAAATTTCAATTTTTTATAATTTTAAGGAGGTTTTAAGGGTAACAAAAATGTGGAGTACGTTCATTTGCATTTACCATCTTCTTAGTTCAGGTTGCTTTCAATAGTCAAACTATTTTTAAGAACAAATATACGAAGAAATTCAACCCAATTCCAACCTAAGAGATTTCGGTATCTTACATTCAGAGAACCCAGTATTTTACACAAATGTAAAATGTTACTGTGTAGAGTATTGCAGTTTCAAAGACAACCGCTATATATTCTTAAAAAAGTGGCGCCACCCAATGTAGAATGTATTCTACTTACATTTTTTAACCCCTGCAAATACTTTCAGCTCATTTAAAAAAAGAAACGCCCCCATAAAGTGCATTTAATCCATCTGACCTATGTCATTTACATCGGCCTGTCCTCCCACGCGATTCGCAAACTTCTTGCTCCATTGCATTTAGGCCTGGTAGTGTCAGCTTTGCGTCTACAACTCCGCGGGGTGTCCTTCTGCGTTTTGGCCGCAATGACATTAACGTCAGCCACCTACCTTCATCTGCAGCTTTCGCATTATGCGGGTCTCCTCCCATCGGTCCAGTTCGTCCCACTCCTTTCCTCGCTTGCGCAGAAGGTAGTAGCGGTACATCACGATTGTCACGGCCAGGATCAGAGCCAGTCCGGTGCCGGCTGCGGCTCCCAGGACCGCTGAACTAACCATAACCATCTTGACGATGAGTTCAATTCACTGGAAATAAATATTTATAAAAAGGATTTAAGTACAAATATATTAGCTTAGAATTACATTAACAAAGGGACCCAAAAAACACATACATAAAGGAAAATTCTCCCGAAAAATGATGTAATTTACATATTTTAAAAAATACTAAAAACCTTTCCGTTTTTGTAAATTAATATAATAATTTTAATAGCTTGTTTTCTTCAGAATAATCTAAAGTTTGGAATATATATTAGAGATATATAAATATTTTTTGTATAACACCAGACTACATATAACATTTTTCAAGGGTCTTATCCCAAATTGGAGAACAAAAGGTCTAGGTACCATTTCCCAGCTTTAGCTCCTTTATAACCAACCAATTTAAGCCAGAAATCATCAAAAATCAAAAACAAACGGAACTATTTTTTTTTAAGTTAAAAAACTTTAAGGTCCATTTATTGTATAAAATACAGTTTTATTTAGTAGTGTTCCACTATAACCACTAACATCATTCTCAAAGTGCAAAGTAAAAAGTCTTTCGCTTCGGGTACTCCGTTTTCCTCTGCCGGCAGCTATAGTTTTCCGCACTGTCTGCTCTTTCACATGACGCCATAAGTTCGTCGATCTCCCTACTTTCAATACTCTCGTTCTCCAGATCAAAACGATCTTCTCGATTCCGGGACTTTCCAGATGATTCAGCTCTAGTGATAAACGCAAACATCAACGTAAGACCAAAAATGGATAACAATCCGAAGAAGAGACGCATTTTTAAAGATCAAAAACAAAACTATCTAAATTCGTGGTCGGGAGCACACTGTTTATAGATATAGCTATAGGAAAATAAACTCGTACTCAAGTAGCCCAACTCAAACTCTTTGGAGTTTTGTTATAGACGTTTCAGCTGTGCACACTTTATTGCCGATGGAATTTCCCCATCTAGCAAAATAAACTGACATTGTGCTTAGGAACACGTCAATATCATTTATTTTGTGATGAAATCCGAGGGTACACTAAAAATCTAAGTTCATGCGATGCACATAACTATTTCTGAGGATGGCAAACCTTGGATAGGGCTTAAAATCGGGTTCGTGTTCGGGGTATTTGAGGAAATTCCCAGTTGGAGCTTCAGTCGGTTTATCCATAGTAGCAAAATCGGTATCTTCTTTTTCTTCCTCTTTTTCTTCCTCTACAATATAGAACTCTCCATCTTCTCCTTGTATAATAATTGGTTCTTTCGCCTCCTCCCCAGTTGGTTCTTCAGTTTCCTCCCCAGTTGGATCTTCTGTATCATCTTCAGTTGGTTCTTTGGTTTCCTCCGCCGTTGGATCCTGTCTATTTGAATTTGGTAAATACAATGTTTCATTGGCTAATTTTTCAAGCAGCTGCAAGTTTTTGATCATTTTATCTATTTTGGTTTTATTTATCTCCGATTCCTTTGGGTTGCCTGTTTCATTTAATGGCTTTGTAGATATCAATGCTATACCCAAACAAGCGATCAGACTTAGAACACACAAGGCACGCATTTCTTCAACGTTCCGAACAATACTGAGTGCTGCGGCATTGGAAACAACTGTTTTAAAAGTTTTTTATTATCGAAATTGTCTTTTATTTACTTAGAGAAGGTAAAGAAGAATAGAACCGGTTGATAGGAAGTTTTGAAAAAGTGTTGCTTAAGTTTAAAGATTTAAAATCCTTTGTTTAGGAAAAAAGAAGACTATAAAACTGGTAGGATGGTTTCAAAACCAGGATGATGCCTGATCACAACTGGGCCGTGACCTCCGAACCTGGGCCAGAAGGGACGAATGTGCTTTTCGGCCGAGGCACCAGTGGTAGACTCATTCTCAACGGCAGAAGCTTCGGAAGTGGTGCTCTCTTGATCGGTAGATCCCTCGACATTGCTGGTCGAATCCAAAGCAGGAATATCCACCACAGCTAAAGAGTAGGATTCCTCATCCCCAGCAGGACGGGCAGCCACAAAGGCAACAGCCAAGAAGGCCAACAGAGCGAAGACAATCAGGGAACGCATTTTAAACTTGAGACTTAGAAGTTTCTACGAAAACTACTTTCCAATCACACAAATCATTTCGCTATTTATAGGAAAAGTCTTGCTAATTTTGGCCGATTCGTTGATTTAACAAGAAATTTTTATTTACGCTTTTAGTATTTGAACAATTGTCTCAGTGGAAAGTTTTACAGGCAAGTATTTTTGGGACTTTTTTTTAGACTATTAATAAACTTTATTTGTGGTTCACAGCGATATGTCTTTCCATAGGATTTAACCAGGTCATTCCAATTGAGTGCGTGGTGTATTCAAAATTACAGGACCGATTCCTCCCCATTTTGGCCATCGGAATGGACGAGTAGTTGATTGATTATTAGAGCTACCTTGACCACTATTACTGTTTGCCGATGGAAATGCTGTCACAACCGAAATGGCCAGAAAAGCCACCAGGGCAAACATTAGCGAAACGCGCATCTTAATCCTCTTGAAACTGTGTAGTAACTACATCGATCTGCTATAAAATTATCTTTTTATATACAAAACGAAACATCTTACACTTATTTAGAGAAGTTTTACCTGCCAAGCTGTGTAATCTTTTATTCCGAAATAAACACTGCAGTTTAATCTGTAAACACTTCCGTCAACTGACGATGTAACTAAACGGGCAGTAAAGTATTTTATATATAGGTGCAAATGAAATATATAATGAGCAGCTTGCTTACTCCTAGCCGCTTTTCATAGATAATGTTACAAAAACTGCCATAAAAGTTAGTTAAGCATTTTTGAACGAATAATAATTTTATAAATATAAAATAACATATTAATTTTATTTCAAATACTATTAATTTGCTATTAAAAAAAAATCATGAAGAAATATTAAGAATTAGAAAACACTAGACAAGCCCCTCGGCATTAGTTGGAGCTTATAATGTGCAACATACTTTAAGGCGTTTCTTTTAATAGAAAAACAAACATTGTTATCTGTACAATTTTTATGAATAATATTTATTTTTTGCACTGGGCACCTAATTATGGTTAAGTGTATAAGAACACAGTTTTTTATAATTAAAAAAGTTTGACAAGGTTTTAATCAATAATCATTTTATTTTCAACAAATTCATAACAAATAAGCTTAAGCTTGGTTAACGAAAAGGGGCCTGGCGAGGATTATAAGTGGACCATGCCTTCCGAACCTGGGCCTAAATGGACGAATCGACTTCTTAGGTGGGGCATTCTCCTCCTGATCGCCCTCGTTGTTATGCTCCGAATCGGTTTTATCGCCAGACTCGTTGTTGCATCCAGACTCGTTGTTGTTTCCAGACTCGTTGTTGTCTCCAGACTCGTTGTTAACTCCGGACTCGTTGTTGTCTCCAGAGTCGTTGTTGTCTCCAGACTCGTTGTTGTTGCCAGACTCGCTGTTGTCTCCAGACTCGTTGTTATCACCAGACTCGTTTTTGTCTCCAGACTCGTTGTTAACTTCGGACTCGTTGTTGGCTCCAGACTCGTTGTTATTATCTCCGCTCGATTCGGAATTGGCCTCATCTCCATTGCTCTCCTTATTGTCATCATTATTGGTTACTTCTCCATTGTCAGAGTCCTGACTCTGTCCTTCCGATTCACCAGCCTGGTTTCCCTCATTTTCAGAATCCTGACTCTGCCCATCAGTTCCAGCAGCTTGGTTTTCCTCATTTTCAGAATCCTGACTCTGTCCATCAGATTCACCAGCATTGTTTACCTCATTTTCAGAATCCTGACTCTGTCTATCAGATTCACCAGCATTGTTTACCTCATTTTCTGAATCCTGACTCTGTCCATCAGATCCAGCAGCTTGGTTTTCCTCATTTTCAGAATCCTGACTCTGTCCATTAGATTCACCAGCCTGGTTTTCCAGATTGTCAGAATCTCCACTCTGTCCATCAGATCCAGCAGCTTGGTTTTCCTCATTTTCAGAATCCTGACTCTGTCCATCAGATCCAGCAGCTTGGTTTCCCTCATTTTCAGAATCCTGACTCTGTCCATTAGATTCACCAGCCTGGTTTTCCAGATTGTCAGTATCTCCACTCTGTCCATCAGATTCACCACCCTGGTTTTCCTCGTTTTCAGAATCCTGACCTTGTCCATTACCAGAATTTCCAGAGTCCTGGCTTTCTTCATTTGCAGATCCTTCTTCAGAAGCATTTGTGTTTTCTTCACTACTGTTGTTGGAAGAATCCTCACCAGAGTTCTCCTGAATAGAGGACTCCTGCTCATCCTCAGCAGGACGGGCATTTGCGAGCCCAACAGCCACGAAGGCCAAAAGAGCAACGACGATTAAGAAACGCATTTTTGGTGTTTAGGCTCGAAGAAGTTCCAAACTGTTTATAAATTTCACCTGATCATTCGGCTTTTATACCAAAAGTCTGTACAATTTTTGGAGAAACGTTTGTTATTATTTAAATCGTCGTATACGCATTTTATATTTGAACAATTGCTTATCGTGTTATTGTTCTATGACGCATTTGGTCCATTGATAATTCTGAGAATTTGGAATCTTTATTTTTTTAACACTGCTAGCTCGTTATGATTCACCATCCTTTCTTGTTATTCAATTAACAATAACAAATTTTAAAAAATGTGCGTTTTTAATATAAATTCTTTTATATCACTAACTAAATGAAACTGAAGGACGACATAAATTGCACTACAACTAGGCTAAAAAAAATATTTCTGCAAAAACTTACAAACTCCTGTGAATGGAAAATAAATGACAATTTGAAATCTATTGGAGATAATATCGAAGCCAGAATCAAATCAAAAGTGATTCCTAGAGCTCGCCTTTTGTTTAGTTTATTTTTGTTCTTGATCAGCGTCAACAGACGAGGCAATATTTTTTTTTTTGGTAAAATGGGTTTTTATTATTCAAGTTGTTATTGGAGTTTACAAAAATTTCACTTCATGACGCACAATTTTTGTTATATTGATATATTAGCCTGCCAATGTTGTTCCAGTTGCAGTCCAATCTGGGAGGTTTTGGTTGACTATGACTTGGTTGACTAAAAATCGGAACAAATAAATTGCAGGTACTACCTATATTTGTTTTATTTCTGTTACAAAGTTCAGTAAATATTTATTTACCCGTTAACCGTCATTAAATTGATTTATTATACAATTTTGCAAAAACCCTTTGTTGGATACAATTTATTAAGGGTTTACCAAGCCGTAGTTGAAGTGAGACAATCTTCTGGGACTTTTTGGTTGACGATGACGAGCACTTCTCCGTTCGGATCCGGAACTGGGCTTGCATTCACGAAGGCCATGGCCAAAAGTGCAATCAGGACTAGTACCATCAAATAGTGCATCTCTATGAAGTTATGTTATATCTTCTGTACACAATTTTTCTCAATGCACTAGCTTTTATATGCTAATCTTGTTTGCTTTAAAATTTTCTATTTCGAACTGCGCAATGGCTGCACTTTACCCACCAAACCAATATTTATACTACAATAAGCAAATATTTGATAGATACATCAGGAAATGTTCTAAAAAAAATACCCTAAGAGCAAAAAATAAATTAGTTACTTCAACATTTAATATTTTCTGTTAAATAGTAAATTAGTAAACATTTTAATACATTCAATATTAACTTAATATTTCAAAACTTTATTTAGTACCCAATAGTTACTACCATGTTCATTGGTTATTTTGGACGAAATTAAGTAAAAAATCTTAGGTAAAAAAATATTTAAGACCGAGGTAAAATAAATAAATAAAAAAAACTCCAATTATGATCACGGGCATTCCCAAAATTTTATACATTTGCTAAGAAAATATAAAAACATATGCATTTTAGGGTATCGCCGATATAGATGTTTTCTTTGTGTGAACAGTTGCTTGAAAGTCTAACAAGCGGTAAAAACGTGGTAATTAAAACAATAAATGAATAGAATCCGTCAACTCCCATTGAATCTATTGTTCATCTTCGTTTTTTTGGTGGCTCTGGTCGATTTCTTCATCATCATCATCCTGAGAATCATCCTGGGAATCGGAGTCATCTAGTCCATCCTGTGTATCCTCGTCGTCTTCCTCATCATCCTTTACATCATCCTCCCCATTCTCGTCTGCAACGTTGTTCTTCTCATCCGCAATCCTTTTCTCCTCCTCGGGGTCCTCCAACTCATCGATATCGAGGGGATTGGCGGATACTGTGGCCAAAAGCACAAATCCAAAGAGGACAAGCAGCAAAAAGGCACGCATTATATTGTCTAATTTAGTTTTTAACTAAGTTTAAGTCCACTCCTAAAATACGCTTTTATAGCAAATTACTGATTGGCAGAAAAATAAAAGCTGGCATGGGTGACAATTTATATGGCTCATTTTATGTTTACCCGGCGACAGCTGTTGCCTTGGTTTGTGGCTCAAAAAATGAGGCAAAGTTGTGCGTAAACATTTGGCTGAGGGAACTAAGAGACCTTATAAGAATACAGTGGAACTTGACTAAGACGAAATTTAAAGCCCTACCTAATAAAAAACATTAAAGAAGCCATGACTTTAAAGTCAAAGGGTCAACTTCAAGTTAAAAAAACCATGAAGAGTCTATTAGCAAATAATAAAGTTAAAAAGCTTTTTAAAAACACCTCAAATACTTATGGATTAAAAAAAAATGTAGTAATAGGGATGACATCTCTTCAGTTAAAATTTTGAAATTCTTAAGTCATCAGATAAGTCCAAACAAAGTTCAAAAAATAGAGTTCAGTGTCACTCTACAAATATATTTGTAGAGTGCTTTGTTCCGATTCCTTGAATTAACTTAATATTTAAACATGTGTTTGGTCTAATTTTTGGGGTTCACCAAAGAAAACATGTTAATACACCAAAAAACTTGAAAAACATAGCAGACCATGGACCTTGATGATTGTTAGTACAATGTAATCATGTCACAAGTCATCGATCGATTTGTACCAGTTATCAAAGATATAAAAACAATGGCACGCGAGTTGAAAATCATAGTTTCAATTGCAATCAGTCAGCCTAGTTTTGGTAAATCATGCGCTCCATAGCCTTTGCCGTAGTAATCTTTGCCGGAATCCTGGCCTACAGCAGTGCAGCTCCTCAGCTGAATTTGTCTTCATTGCTGCAGGCGCTCCTGGCACAGGCTAGTACTACGAATTCGACGTTTAGCTTTGGGAACGACACGGTGATTGTTGCGGGAGTAGCAAATGCTAATGCCAATGCCAATGAGGCATCTATTAGTCCATCTCCGCAACCAGCCCAAACTATTTACAATGGAGGTTATAATTATGGAGCCTATAATAACGGAGGTTATTACTACGGATATCCCTACTACTACTACTACAATGGATACTATCGCATGGTTCCCAACGCCAAGGGAGAGATCGTCGAGGGATCACAGAGCAGCGAAGAGGAGTCACAAGAGGCCTCCCACGAGATTTCCCATGAGCTAAGTGACGAGGAATCTGGCGAGGATCATGATGCTGAAGCGGATCTCTCAGAGGATCAGCTCGATGACGAAGAGCAGGACCGGCTCGATGCCGAGGAATACAGTGAGGAAGACGATGAATCTGAGGGTCAATCTGAAGAGGCTAATGAGGAGGAGGATGAGGAGAACGATCCCGAGGAGGATGCAGCAGACCAGGCTTTGGATGCCCTCGAGAAGGAAATAGAGGCTGAAGAAGCCAAGCAAGCACAATCATCTTCATAAAAATATAGCAAAATTCGACAACTGTTTATAGGCAACAGGTTGTAACAGCAACCTGTAACATTCATTTCATTTCATTACTATGGGATCATCAAAAATAAAAAAGTTTATACAAAAAACCATGTAAATTTTACTCATTTAAAGCCTATTTTTGGATGTCAGGTTTAAATGAATGAAGGTAAATCTTTTTAATTATACTTTAATGCTGAGCTAAAATTGGATTTTAGGTTTCTGGGCCAAGCAGACGAGAAAACGGTGCCCAAATAATATTATTTACATTTTTTATGTTTACTGCCTTGTATTATAAAATGTCTTGAATTTCCAAAGACTTTTCTGTACCCAGAATTTAAATCTTGTTGAGGTAAACATGAAACTTCGACTTAAGTTGCTTATTTGCGTGCGGCCACTAGCAAAGCGTAATTATGTTTATTTGAATGCACAATCTTGGGAAAATCTAGGAAAAAGTGAAAGCAGTTCCTGTTGGGTCCTGGCCCCCCCAAGATTCCTTTTGAGTTCGCCCAAGGACAAGGACACGGCCCATTGACGACTTGTGCGCAATTGTAAACAGTTGTCGGAGGTGGCTAAAAGGAAAGAAGTGTGGCCAACGAAGAAGTCGACAGGATGGCAAAGGCAGTCAGGTGCTTGACGAACAAAAGCGAATTGCATTATAATGCGGCGCGTGTTTATAATTTTTAATACCGACAATGGGATTAGTTGGTCGGCGTTGGCGGTTGGACGTTGGCTTAAACGGCATCCACATGCGCTTAACTCAATTGTCGTTGATGGTCGAGAGTGTTTTGGCCATGTTTCGAATTTCGCATTTGCCTATGCCACCAAAGTACCACCCACACCCCACCACCCACCTCGCAGGCTCAATGCCAATCAATGTCACGCACATAGATACGCACCCACACTGCCACACTCACCACAGGCCCATTGCGAAGGGACATTCACGCACGCATTCCCCTGACAGGCGTCCGTAAGGACTTAATCATAATTTGATTCGAGTTTGAGTTCGACTCGGCCTCGTGCCACTGAAGGAAACTGTAGCATACATTTCAGCTCGCTAAAAATAGTCACCCCAAGAATTCGCTCCCCCTGGGGTAGCTTAGGAATTTAAGCCAAACCAGCCATAATTGGCATTCCTTTTCAATTATGTGGCATCGAGTTTGCTTAATTGAAGAATTTTCATTGGCCTAAAAGAGATTAGTGGCACAAATTTAATTTCAAGGTGCCTAAATATGGGCCAGTATAGAATTTGGCTCTGGAACATTCACATTTTCTAAAAAAGATATTTAACATTTCACAACAGGGTGATAAAACAAATTTTTTAGATTAAAAAAAGTTATGAAACAATTATGTTTATATATATAATTTTAAATTAAAGCGAGTACAATGGTTTAAGTGTTGTTGTTTTACACAAAATTAATTGTTATGTTTAGTATACTAAACGAGTTTTAAGACGTACTATAAGCAATAATTAATTTTTAAATGTTTTCAGACTTTCATAATTAAACTTTATAGTTAAATACATACAATGAAAAACCAATGTTTATGTTTCCATTTAAACCTATCCTAATGTAATTAATTTGAAGAGCCTTCTATTATAAATTCTCTATCATTCACGTCGAATGAATGGACTCCCACGATTTGTTTTCAATTGAACTAAGCAAACACAAGTGAATGGAATTCAATGCGATTCCATTAATATTATTAATATTACTCGGATGATATTTAATTAAAATGGCAACCTTTTTAAGCTTAGACCACAATATGAATCGGAGACAAAGGAACACAAGCCACGGGAAGCGTCCATTTCCTTTGCTGACTCAGTGACCCAACCTAGGAGACAATTGCTCCATTTCTCTATGGCTTGGTCAACAGTCCGCGCATCACATGTTCATGTCCATTACACTTGACCCCATCGCAACCCCTCTAACCCACCCACAACCCCATTTAGCCCCTTGTGAACCGAAGGCATTCTTGCAGCCTGTGCGATTCGGGTTCAAAGCAATTCGCTTTATAGCTGTGATTGCAATCGATTCCTTAGCCCCAGTTAACGTTCGTCCATATCCACTGACCCCGTTAGATTGGCGGCGACCTTGTCCCAACTGTTGCCAATTAAATTAATTCTCTTGCCAGTCATGCAATTTTAGCCAATTACCAAAAATTTAACAAACGAACATTGATTATTTTTGAAGCGCTTGAAAGAACATCACATTTTAGTACCAAAATGGCAAGTAAATATAATTAAACTAGAAAATGTCATAAAAGGTAAATTTGCTGCACAAGTTTGTATGCCACTAGTAAAAACACAAATTCAATAACCCATTATTGAAAACACTGCAGAAATGTCAGGTACCTAGGTTTATCCTAATCATTATTGGCTATTGGAAAGCAGTAACCAAAAATAAATTCGCAAGTAAAAGAACTCTTCAGACTTTTTTTCCAAGAAATTTGTATGGTGACCTTTGCCAGGTCAAATTATTGCAATCGACTTTCATGGAGCGAAATTGCTATAATTCTTGTTGACACAGTTGACATGTTTTGGTCAATTTGCCACTGCCTGGGCCCCATGCGCGGTAATTTGCATACAAAAAATTACGAAACTTTGTCTAGTCCCATGGGGAGTCGGGCACCCTCAGGGGTCGGAATATATTCTACATGGCATGTGTGTGTTTTGGCTTTAAACTATTATTTGTTGATTTCGAGGGTTCACTGTTTTTGACGGGATGAAAGTCACAAAGGAAGCGATAGAAACAATCTTTGCATTTTGACGGTGTCAACAGGTAAATTTATACAACTGAAATATCTTAATTCAATAGCATGAATATAAAAAGGGTAAACAAAGTTTCTTATTGCTTAAATAATATTTAAAGCTTGAAATACAAATTCCTTTAGGCTATATCCTCCCATAACTCTTACTTAGCTTTCCATTTATCAAACAGACATCCCATAACTACGTTCATCTCCTTTGACGTTAAACGATAATTTCTGTTTGCTTATAGACCACATTTCCTGGATCCCACAGGACAATCAGGACTCAACCCGAAAAAAGGGAGGACGTATCTGCTCATGTGTAAACAAAATAAAACATCATTGTTTGGTTGATAGTTTGGTGTAAAAACTTCTTTGCAATAAAACTGTCCCATTCTCTTAGAAACAAAAAAAACAACATAAATGTAAATCAATATTTGAGTGTGGGATATCTTTTGTCTGCTGTCAATTTTTAATATTCGCATTATATATACACACATTTTTGACAGGGCTTGTGTATATTTATAGGTATTTTTCAGCTTATTTCAGGACCAGGATAACAAAATACCTTGACGAAAGGTGTCTGACAGCTATAATATTATTCAATTGAGCAGTAGGCTTATTCAACAAGTAAAGCTGGGAAAACATTGACATTGGGTGTTCCAATTGTTATGCCAATAATGGTGATGGCTTAGCTCTCATCAAGTCGGCCGAATGTCAGGATGTCACTTCAGCATGTGCCGGGGAAAAGAAAAAGCGATGTATTTAATGGCAGGATGCGGAAGGAGAGCAATAAACCATTGTGCCCAGTGTTCACATATGCTGTCATGAGCAGGGGATTATTAGGAGCTTGCTCCCATATCTGATGTTTATCCATTACTTTCAGCTTATTAGGCCCGACATTGTGATTCGAATAAAGAAATAACACTTAGCCAACTATTGATTAACAAGAGCATCTTCATTTATCCTAGTTTTGTGTTTTATATATTTAACGATTGTGGGATTTTACGATTATGAGTGATAGTTTCTCATAGCTTTAACACTATTCATTCTTTTACAGCTGCTGTTTATAAAATTAAAAATGTATTTTAAGGGCTAGGGGCTTAGTTTTATATGATAGACTCTATATAATATATTTTTAAAATGTTTGCTTAGCGTAGACGAAGTTTCTACTATTTTAGATGTTTTCAGCTAATAATGACATACAATAATAATAATAACAATTTGTAATAATTATATTGTTTTTCACTTTGTAAATAGACAAAAGTTCTTAAGCAAATAGGTGCTTCTTCTTTGAAGTCAACATTTAAACCTATTTTTTAATATTTGCATAAATGGCAAAGTTTACAAGTTGACAATATTGAGCAGGTCAAGTACTTAAGTTAGGTCCAGAAATAGAAAGAGCATTTGTAGTTCAACTTTTGGCATTTACATGTCTAATTAATGCAATTAAGCGAAACTGCACAATAACGTACTCACTTCATTCAACGCGAACTTTCATGGGCATTAATTCATTTGCATAGCCCAAAGCTCTATGAAAGCGCGTAGAGAAAATTGGGGGCGGGGATTTTAGGGGTGGTTTTCGGAGGGGGGTCCTGGAGAGGGAGTGGTCCGATGGCGCCAGAACCTAAGTCCCGGCCAAAACCCTAAAAATAAACATGGAGCAGAAAGCACGTCACTGCCATCCCAACTCCCACATTTCCAGCGAGCATAGAAAGTCCCTCAATATGCTCCGGTTACATAGGCAAAAACAAAACAAATTTTTGTATACAAACAAGTTGAGAGCAAAAATAACAATAAACCCCTTCGTTTTATGTATTTTCCCATTCAGCCCCGCCGTTTAATGAATCAACAAGTGTGAAAGGGTTTTTTATTTTTGTTGAAATCCATCTCGCGCCCAAATTGTATCGTAAATTTACATAAAAACCCATCAAATTTCGATTGAAAATTGCACCTGAAGTGAGTCGATCCTGGGATCCAGGATCCGTAAAAACAATACCAGGACCTAGGCGAAAAAAAAACGGTCCTTTGATTTCCACTTCTTCTATCTGCTTCTATCCTCGAATTAACATTTTGATTGGATATTTCAATATTGCGCCATATGGCAGGCTGTTTGCCGGCCGGTTACATCTGGGTTTGGGGCTGGTCAGAACTGGTTGTCCACATGCCAGTGGATTTCGCACCTTTAATGCCCCACTGAGCCCTGTGTTTGCACTCTACTCAATGCCACAAACAGCGTATAGAATACAATCTGTGATAAGATAGCCCGGGTACTCGTTCTGGTTCGGGATATGAAGTGGTCCTAAATTAATATTTAACTACGGAAAAATACCTAAATCAAAGGGAGTTTAAAAATATCTAAGGTCTAATTACTTTTATTTCTATTATTTCTTTTTTATAAGAACCAAAATATACCTGGTTTGATTACAAATTGGTTTTCATAACCAAAAATGCTACTGTTTTTAAAACCTTTTCTTCAAAATATAACAGTTTTTCTAATCCCTTTTAAAATCATATAATGAAAATGTTAGGAACTGTTAATAAAATGTTATAAAGTGATTTTGATGCCCCTGTCAAAAATAAATAAAGTTAACAAATTTTTGAAAATTTAGAAAAATTGCTTTTCGAAAATATTAAATACTTGTGTTGATCAAAAACTGTTTATATAACTACTTTTTAGATCCAACAATTTTGGATTAAAGATCCAAAAGTAACTAAAATTAAAAAACCACAATCCTAAAATAAAGTCTTGTAAGTCAAAATAAATTTTTTCATTTGCTCAATGTGTACATAACTTTATTACTATCTCATCCAGCTGGCTCATTAGATCAGCTGTTCAACATACTTTTTATATCCAATAATGACTTCCATAATAATTATAAAGTGATTTTTGAAGATAAAAGGTTAGTAATAAGAAACCATCCCAAACTAAAATCTAATAAATTAAAATATATCGTAGTATTTGCTCAATATGTACATAACTTTATTACTATCCCATCCCTCTGGCTCCTTAGATCACCTGGGTGGAGTACACGGGCTCAGCCTGCTCGGGAACAGCCTGCTCGGGAACAGCCTGCTCGGGAACAGCCTGCTCGGGCTCAGCCTGCTCGGGCACAGCCTGCTCGGAAACAGCGGCGGCAGCTTCAGTGGAGGAGTCGTCACTGGAGCTATTACCAGACTCAGTGATGGCTGTGGTGGTGGTGGTGGAGGAGGATGAGGACGAAGCCGAGGGGATCAAGGAGGAGGTCACGGCGGGGATCACGGCGGGGAGCACTGCGGGGAGCACGGCGGGGGCCACGGCGGAGGTCACCACGGGCTTGACAAAACGAGGCCTGGCCAGGTAGGGAGTTCCGTAGTCGTAGTAGCCATTGTAGCCACTGTAGCCATTGTAGCCGTTGTAGTTGTTGTAGCCGTTGTAGTTGTTGTTCCAGCTGGGATAGCTGGGAGCGTTCCAGGCACCGGGATACCAGCCTGCATTGGAAGATCCGTAATCGGGCCAGTAGCCAGGATAGTAGGGCAAGATGTTGGCACTGGCAACCTGGGGCAAGATGCTTGGGGCTGCGACATCGGCAGCCACATCCACAGCCGGAACAATTGCGGCGGTATTCTTAACCAGCACGGAAGGAACAATTCCGGCATTCTTCACCAGCACAGAGGGAACAATTCCCGCAGTCTTGGCCAGCAAAGTTGGCTGCTCCACCGCCAGATTGGCGGAGCGAGCCAATCTTCCCCGAAGGGACAGCTGGCCCGAGGAAACGGCTACCAAACTGACACAAACCAAAGCCACAAACAGACGCATTTCTCTAAATGAACAACCTCTTTCAACTGGTCTTCAGTGTCTCAAGTTCTCCGTTTTATAGAGCTTCTCTTTTTCGGCTTTAATTTACTTTTCTTTTTAATTGGTCCAAATATTGATTCAACTAAATTTTTGTGTCTGAGAATCCCTGCAAATTATTTAACCATGTTTTGCGTAGTTTCATATTTGCTTAGTTGGGTTCTCGGCGGTCGGGGTATATGAAAACAGATTTGGTTGAATAGTTGTCATTAGCGGTTTGCCAACTTCTTTGTGTGTTTGGCGTCCCCATCTGTTCTATTGTCTATACAATTCGGCAATTAAAAAGTCTTGAATGTGAGTTCCAATTCCGGGTTTCAATTTCGACAAAAGTCGAGTAATTACATCTATCGGATTCCTAAATCTCCCGTTTTTGGAGAGACATCCTACGGATATAATTAATATTTGTCTTATCAGCTTACTATTGGGTACTTTATGTAATTTACCTCAATCAGAAAATTGTGTTATAGAACTTTCCTTAAATTCTGACCGAAATACATTTAAGTTCTTAAATGCTTTAAAATATTCTTTATATATATAGAAAGAAACTTAGAAGCCACTACTTTGCACACACGTCTGTAGGCGACAGTTTGAAAGTTTCGGCAAAACTTTCAGATAAACATGAAAATGGGTTAAAAAAAATAAAAGATCAGTTTTTGTGTAGATTATTAAAGAATTTAACCACAAGTTCATAGAGATAACCCACGTCGAAATCGGCATCTGATAACTCAAGTTATCGAATTTACAAGTGCCGTTTTTGGCTCCCCTTCTGAAGCCATTGCAAAAATGGAAATATCGAACATGAAAATGTGTTAAAACTCTGACCCTCGTTAAAAAGAATAATTTAAGTGCAGATTATTAGATAATTCAAACACAAATCCAAAGAGGTATCCCACGTCTAAATCGGAATACAAAACCTCAAGTTATGGAATCTAGAAGTTCAGTTTTGGGGTCCCATTCTGAAAGCCATTGGAAAAACGGGAATATCGAACATGGAAATGGGTCAAAATTTTGACCCTCAGTAAAAATAAATATTTAAATGCAGATTATTAGATATTTCAAACACGAATCCATAGAGGTATACCACGTCTAAATCGGAATACAATAACTCAAGTTATGGAATCTAGAAGTTCAGTTTTGGGGTCCCATTCTGAAAGCCATTGGAAATACGAAAAAATCGATCATGAAAATGGGTCAAAATTTGGACCCTTAGTAAAAAAAAATATTTAAATGCAGATTATTAGATAATTCAAACACAAATCCATAGAGGTATCCCACGTCTAAATCGGACAACAATAACTCAAGTTATGGAATTTAGAAGTTCAATTTTTGGGTCCAATTCTGAATGCCATTGGAAATACAAAAAAATTGAACATGAAAATGTGTTAAAACTCTGACCCTCGTCAAAAAGAATAATTTAAATGCAGATTATTAGACAATTCAAACACAAATCCATAGAGGTATCCCATGTCTAAATCGGATTACAATAACTCAAGTTATGGAATCTAGAAGTGCAGTTTTGGGGTCATATTCTAAAAGCTATTGGAAAAACGGAAATATCGAACATGAAAATGGGTTAAAATTCTGACCCTCGTTAAAAGGAAAAATTTAAATGCAGATTATTAGATAATTCAAACACAAATCCATAGAGGTATCCCACGTTTTAATTGGACAACAATAACTGAAGTTATGAAGTTTAGAAGTTTCGTTTTGGGGTCCTATTCTTAAAGCTATTGGAAGAACGGAAATATCAAACATGAAAATGGGCTAAAATTTTGACCCTCGTTAAAAAGAATATTTTAAATGCAGATTATTAAATAATTCAAACACAAATCCATAGAGGTATCCCATGTTTGAAACGGACAACAATTACTCAAGTTATGAATTTTGGAAATTCAGTTTTGGGGTCCCATTCTTCAACCATTGGAAATACGAAAAAATCGAACATGAAAATGGGTCAAAACTCTGACTCTCGTTAAAAAGAATAATTTAAATGCAGATTATTAGATAATTCAAACACAAATCCGTAGAGGTATCCCACTTCTAAATCGGACAACAATAACTCAAGTTATGGAATCTAGAATTCCAGTTTTGGGGTCTTATTTCGAACACCATTGGAAATACGTCAAAATTGAACATGAAAACGGGTGAAATTTCTGACCCTCGTTAAAAAGAATAATTTAAATTCAGATTATTAGATAATTCAACCACAAACTCATAGAGGTATCCAACGTCTAAATCGGAATACAATAACTCAAGTTATGGAATCTAGAAGTTCAGTTTTGGGGTCCCATTCTGAAAGTCATTGGATATACGAAAAAATCGAACATGAAAATGGGTTAAAATTTTGACCCTCAGTAAAAAGAAAGATTTAAATGTAGAATTATGACAATTCCAACACAAATTCATAGAGGTATGACACTTTGAAATCGGGACCCAAAAGACCAAGTTATGGAATCAAGAAGTGCAGTTTTGGGTGGGCTAAAAATTTTAAATTTGCAGATCAACCATACGCAGTGTAGGCCCGCGTTACATTCATTACTGAAATACAAAGCCTTAATAAATTAAAAAATAGAAATCCATAAAATCTAAAGATAACTTAAATCCAATTGTCTGACCATGTCGTAAAGTTGCAGTGTATTTTATCCTTCGCTTTGCCAGACAGCAAGGAAATCACAATATTCCCCATCGCGCATACGCCATGCATGCCCGCCCGCCTTTAAAACGGATTAAGCCCGGCACTCAAGCAGGCGGCATAATTAAAAAACTTAAAGCGAGTGCACTGCCTTTCGGGGCAGTGGAATTAACAATAATGAACTTGGGTGTTGCTGGCAGGGAAGCGTGAAGGATGAAATTTAAGCCCTGGACATGCCAGTGACAAGCTGTCTCGCCATCGACTGGCTGTCTTCACTCCTGCTCCACTCTCAACCTCTTGGTTTCCCAGCTCCTTCTCGCTTTCATGTCCTTTTCAACGCCTGGTGACAGCGAAGCCATCCAAGCATGCAACCCCACATCCTGGGCACAGGCATCAGCAAAACTTTGTTGCCTCGGTTAAGTTTTGGCCACAGGACTAGGACACAATAATTAACAACTTATAAATTCGAAAATTGCCACAGCAACATTAACCTTACCTGTTGATCACACACCCTAATTATGAGCCAATGTTTGACGTCATTAGATAGACAAAAAAAAAAGAAAAAACCATAACAACATTTAGGTCTACAATTCTATGTAACGCCTACTAACCGAGGCAGAAAAAAAAAATCTGCAGAGGCGTAACGAATATGGAGCAGGATTGTACATTGAATACCCGTATATTATCCCTAGATAAGGAACAACTATCTTATCAACAAATAACAGATACATATGTGCGATAGGGAAGCGAAACGAAAAGCAAACTTTCACTCTCAGGAAATGCAAAAAAATATGTGTAACAGCAGAGGACCCCAATCAAAGGACTCTTAAACTACTTTGGCCTTTGACCTGGCCAGCTTTTTTGGTGCTTTCCACCCACCAGGCAAACAATCACAGATTTAATAAGCCAAATCCCAGACCATTGACAAAAAATATTGAACGAGAAAATAACAACTTGAATGGTAAATATTCAACAGGCAAAGGGCCTTTTGCGAAACATAAAAAAATGCTGGCTTTGGTCGCTTTAGTGTTTAAATGGCTGGGATTAGGGGCTCGAATTCGCTTTAACTGCGAATTTCAAGGCTTTTGGCTGATGCGATTACTTATCAAATTGGATTTCTTCATCGACGTCCCCATCCCACCATGTTCACTTCTTCTGAGTTGTTTGGCGATGGCTTAAAGTGACAGAGCCATCTTAAACTTGAAACACTTTCAGTTGGAAAATTGGGAAAATAAATTTGAGAGAAGAATAGAAGAACATTTATTTGAACTTCTAATTGGTTTCAGCATGAACATTTTATTTGTCTGGAATTTAAGACTTTGCTTAAATGGCAGGTGACAAAATATAAATATTCCCGAGTTGTTTGAATTTTAAACCATACTTTATAATAAAATATACTTGTCGGATAAATATTTCCTCAATTTTTCAATGCTTGCTTTTGTCTTTTAATTTTGTATACACTTCTATAAAGAAATTCAAATAATTAAATATAAGTATACATTTTGAATGCTTAAAATATCATAGGATTGCTCTAAATGCTTGATTTTTGTATCTACCTTTTTAAATAAAATAAGTTAAAGGTTCCTTACCTTTTTATACTGTTTTCTTGCAACTTTCGCAGCTCTTTTTTCACAACAATTAATTGTTTACAAAATGATTTTTATTGTTTATTTTGCCCAAAATCTGGATAATTAATCATCTCCTTTGGCACAGATCGTTAATATTCAAAAGAAAAAGCCCTTGGCATATGCAAATCGAGGAAAATCGCAGAACCGAAACCGCAATAATCGTATTCACTGAGTTTATTTTCCAAATATTTGTTATATCTATTCAAGCGGCAGGCGAATGAATCTCATTTTAACCTGGCACGCACCGCGTCGAGGGAAAACCAAAAACAAGACCCGAATCCAAATCGAAACCGTTCGCAACCGCGGTGACCAAAGTGACAGGACCAGAGAGGCAGGATGCTAGAGAAAGGACCGCTTGCCACAACGACAGGATAGCCAATGCTAGACGATGCGCCATTCAACGCTACCATATGTTAGCGATTTCTGCCTGTCCAACGCCGATTCCACGGTTGTTGCAGGAAAAGCTCTGCTTTTCCGGCCGTAAGCCCTCGGCCATCTTCGGCTCCGGCCGAGTGGAAAGCTCCGCGACTCCTTATCAGTGGGCGGCCTGCTGCTGCGGCTGATAACGAGCTGGCCAGCAATTATCAAGGGTATCGTAAAGGATATCTTAACTTTCTTAGCGAGCTGTAGAGCTTTCGGATAAACAAAATAAAGGGAATAGCATAAATAAAATCAATTCAGTTTAATAAGAATAAAATATTGGGGTTCCTATAAACATGGGTTCCACCTAAAATATAAAAGTATTCAAATCAGTTTGTGTTCACTGTACACATAAATTGTAATAAAATATGGCTACTTCCATTTTTAAACATGAAAATTGGAAAAAGCCTTATCCTTAATACAAGCTTTAAGCTAAATTTTTAGCTACAAAAAATATTAAAAAATCCTTTTATATCTTTGTAAATCTAATTTTTATTTTTTAGGTAATAAGAATTTAAGGTTGTCTTTCAAAAATTAAATTATTACTAAACCTATTTATAACTTATCAAATTTAATAGAAATAAGAAGATAAATATAAAAAAATAGTTAGTTATTAACAAAATATTGATAGCCAACTAAATGTAATAGCAAGGCTACACACTTTCCCCTTTAATATAAGAAAAGGGCATTTTCAATTTCGCAGCTTACACACGCCTTGGCCTAAAGAGGGTTAAGGGAGGGTGGTTTTAGACCGAATCCCTGCTGGACGTGCAAAAACATTGCAGCTTTTGCGTTCATTTGACGAAGAGCCGCCCTGAGGCGCGGTACTTTACTTTATGTCCGGCTTAGGTGGCCTTGCAGCACTTGACATTTGCCCGATCAACCCCTCAACCTGTTGAGCTCAACCGGCATTGCGAAATTGGAACAGCTGCATCAATTTTGCCCCTTGGCATATTGTTGAGTAGTCTTTTTGTTTATGTCCCTAAGCTGGAAGTGCTTATTTACCTTTCTTCTAATTTGGGCAAGTCAAGTATAAGGAGTGGGCTTTTACCTTGTTATTGAGATTTCTTTATCACTCGGTATCTTAAATTTCGTTTTGGCTGTATCTATATATCTATAAATAAACGCTTCCTTATTATGGAACTAATTTGCTTTCCGCTTTCTTTAAATAAAATGTCATTCAATACTCATTTACAAATTAATTCATTTTTTGCATACTCACTTCCCCTGTTCATTTCGGCATATCAAGTATACGCAAAGCATTTTTACATCATTAACGTTTTAACCTTTATTTGAATGAGGTGGTGAATCGAATTCTTAATTGTCCAGTGAATCCTCACACTTAAGGCACATTCCATGTATGTACAGAAAATAATAAAGAGAAACCTTTTCAATATGAAATCAATTTTGGTTTAATCAACTTATCAGAAACTTATACAGTCAAAACCCAAAAAAATAAAATTAAACATAAATGACTTTGGGATTTGTCAGCCAATAGTCAGTCGAACCAATCAAAATACTGGGACAGGGATTAGGTTTATGCTTATGGCTACACTTGGGCGGTAAATACAAATAACACTTACAGACGATTACATGTCTAAGTTTGGTGTGCTTGCGCGTACGCTTAAAGTAGGTTTACAACAGCTTAAGACTAGGTTTTGGGGGACAAATGGTACAGGTAATTAACACTAAAATGGATCGCTTGTCCTGGCATCCTTGATGCTTGCTTGATGCTGCAGAGTGTCTTCGATATGGCTTCACTTAGAGTTGGGGCCTCAGTTGAGCTTTCCTAGAAGGCTATATGGTATACTCTCTGGCTTCAGTGATGCCGCGCATGAGCTCTTTTCGGTTTTTGCATAGTTGGCCAGTCCAATCTCGCCAGCGATGGCAAGCTGTTCTCACCATTATTGTTGGCAATGGTGCTCTGCAACGAAGATGTTGGCGCTTGGAGGGTAAAATCCGATGGCAGCATTATTGGCTGCACGGTGCTGTAATTAACCATCGGCGGTGAGAGGGGCGCATAGCTTAGACGGCCCATGAGGTTGTTATTATTGGTGGGTAGGTTTGAGTTGGGTCCAGGCAGCGGGGACTGGGGCGGCGCCACGTTCAGGTTGAGTCCCGGACTTCTAAAAAGATAACTCAAATTAGTTTTCATTCGTACAAAATTAAAGTGAGTGGGTGATTGTTTTTTAGTTTAAAGTGAATTTGAATAAGTTGAATTTACGCTTCAGTGATCCCTGGTTAAATTACGATTTAATTCAAATAAAAAAAGTTTCCTGATCCGCAAGTTTGTATAATTGATGATCTGTACAAAACAAAAGTTGTATTACTTATTGGCATCTAAAATAATATTTGTAAATATCTAAAAAATTATATGTGCGCCTTATTTTAATTATGTGAAAGCCATAATTCGCAAAAGGTTATAAAGTGAACCCTTTTCCATTCCCAAAGTGAATTAATTAACTAAATTAAAGTTAAATAAATTGAACTACTTCTATTTTATACTCTAATATATGCTCTAGTTTAGGTGAACCAAAATCATGTGCTTTCACTTAGGAACCCAGACCTTGAGGCCTCTATTTCTTGGCTGAATCGCCCTGTCTTAGTTTAACTTTCATATTGACGGTCACTAGGGGCATCTTAGAGCTTAAAGGGACGAGAGAATGAGGATTATGGCAAGGCTTCTATGTACAGCAAGTCGTTTGATAGGTAAACCTAGATGAATCTCACCTCTGCTGGGTTATTGTGAAGACCGACTTGCTCACAATCCGCTTGCCTGTGTGCCAAATGCGTCCAATGTATTTGATTCGCTGGATGGCAATGATCGCCAGGGCCACAGTCCTAAAAAAAAAAAGAAAACATTAAAATCCATATCTACATTTCCAATAAATCCAAACACCTACTTGAACTTCTTTTTAATATTTCGCTGGGTGGGTTGCGCACCTCGAAGGTTCTGCAGTGCCAACTGCTCACTGGCCTGGTAGCCCTCCAAAGTGAGCTTCAGATACCTCTTCTGGTAGACCAGCGCCTTGCGATGCGACTCCACCCGCAAATATCGACCGATCAGCTGCCGGCAGCGCTCCTCCAGCTCAGTAACGTTGGTGTTGCCAGCGCCACCCAACTCATCGCACTTCTTTTGCAGGGCAATTCGCTCGCCCACCAAAAACTGGACGGTCTCGGCCATCTGCCGGTTCTCCTGGGTATTCTCCGCCAGCAGCGTATTGATCTCCTTCATCTTCTGCAGAAACTGTGCCGGAACATTGTCATCGGTGCTGTGGGCCAATCGATCATTGGCATGCGCCAAGGCTTCAGCTAGCTTAGCTTCCCTCTGACCGGAGCGACTCACATCGAAGCGGAGCTGGGTGACCTTTTGTTCGAGGCAATCCCTAGCTGCCTCAGCGTTTAACAGTTTGGACTTAAGTTCATGGATCTCGGCCTGGAGTTTCACGTTCTCCTGGTGCTGGCGGGTGCGTGTGTTGGCTCTTCGCGTCTCCGCCTCCTGGAGAGTGACTAGCCTGGCCTCCAAGCTCTCAATCTCGCCGGCTTGCAGGGTAAGGCGTTCGTTGAAGTGCTCCAGCTCCGATTCAGCGGAGTCCTTGTCGCGGGATAACTTCTCCATCTCCTGTTTAAGACGTTCGCAGTAGGCCACTCTCTCCTGCAGCTCTTTTTCATATCGCTGACGTTCCCGCTCACTGCTCCGCTGAGCATCCGCTGACCTCTCCCGTTCCCGCTCATTCTGAGCAGCCAACAGTTTGATTTCACTGCGCAGACGATCTCCGAGTTCAGATTCGAAATCAGCTCTTGGGGATTTTCTGGGTGAGTCACCAGGTGACTTGAGCAGAAGAGAACTATTCCTTCGACTTTCCGCTCGCTGAAGGGAAGTCAACTGGGTTTGTAGACGCTCGCAGCGTTCCCGTTCCTGATCCAACTGCTTGTGGAGCTCATCTTCTGCGTCCAGAGCAGTTTCCAGGCGTTTCCTCATAGCCTCTATGATGATTACATCCTGCTCTTGAATGTCCTGCGAGTGCTGTTTCTCACCAAGAAGCTCCTTGGTCATTGCCTCGCATTGCTCACGTTCCACTGCCAACTGAGCACGAAGGGCTTCCAATTGATTGAGCAGTTCCCGCTCGCCGGTGAAGTTCTCGTCGTCGGTTCCATTTCCCGTTCCTGGCAAGGTCTCCTCCTCTGTCTGTACTCCCTTCTGCTGCTTCTTGTCGAGATTATTCTCCTCTTCGCTTTCGATAGCTTTCAGGATATTGGAATCCAGCTGGGCGGAGTAGTTTAATTCCTTTTCCACCTGCTGGGCAATCTCGTCCACCGAATACTGCTTCGAACTGTTCTCACTATTCTTCAAGCGCTCCAATTCCCGCTCTAATGTTAGAACCTGCAGCTCCAGATCTCCAATACGCCTGAGAGCAGCTTGTAGCTGATCAGCCTTAATCTTGACTTCGCTATTGAGGATTTCCAGCTCCCTCTTTCGAGCAGCTGCCGCATCTTCACATTGTTCATGGGCAGCACTAACGCAATTCAGTTCCTTGCGGAGATTCTCTCGATCGCTAGCTGCCTGGGCAGCTGTATCCAGGATCTTGGACTCTAGGGACTCAATACGTAGCCTATACTTGACTTCACTCTCCTCATGGCTTTGCAGACTTTGGGCCTGACGGCTCAGCTTCTCCTTCTCCTGCTGCAATTCCTTTTGCAGAGCCTGCAACTTGATCGCCAATTCACTTTGCTGTGTCTGCTTTTCCGTTTCCAAATTAGAGAGCTTAAGGCGCAATTGCTGGACTTCGGGAGGTGTCATGGGTCTTGGCATTTCCGGTGTACGCATCAGCAAACTGGACGCCTTCACCTTTGAATCCTCTGTAAGATTGGAGAAGTTAATCTGCCTGGGCACCAGACCAGGTGTGAGGCCATCGCTGCTCTGGGCAGTAACTCCCAGGGCCTGGAAGTAGTGAGGATGCTCGAAGGTGTTGACCGGATAAGGAGCCATGAAACCGCTCAGGTCGTCGGTGCGCTTGTGCGTTAAATTGGCCACCGCCTCTTTGGAGGTTTCCTGTAACCAAAAAATAAATATTAAAAGTGGTTCTATAGGTACAAATACAAAGTCAGCCACTTATATAAAGGGTAATCCTTATATCCTTAATAAAAGTGGCCGGCACTCACCATTGTCTGGTGCAGGAAGACGCCCGCACCATCGCTCATCTGGAGGGGAGCGTTGATACTTCGCATGGCTGCTCGGCGATCCACATCCGGCTCGGGGAACTCGGTAATCGATCCGATATCGCTGAGCGTACGGGCACTCAACTTGCCACCGCTACCTTCCTGCTTGCTTGCTGCTCCTGCCGGGGATGAGATGAGGCTGCCATCCTGATGCGCCGCCTGTAGTTCCTTCTCCTTGGCCTCCAGTTGATCGCGCAGGTGATCAATCTCATCGTTCTTGTCCGCCAGCATGGTCTCCATTAGATCCGGAACGGCCAGACGGTTGATCATCTCCGTGCGTATCTTATCCTTCAGTTTGGCAATCTCTGCTCCCCTCTGCTGCACTTCGGCCTGCAGTTTGTCCACCAGACTGCGATCGGGTTGGGTGCGCACTGTGACTTCCGCCTCCAGTCGCATTATCTCCTCTTTGCTGCGCTGCAATTGCTGCCGCAGGGTGGCCATCTGTTTGTCCCGCGCAGACAGTTGCTCGCTGAGATTCTGGACTTCACCCTGGAGTTCATGGACTCGGGTATTCAAATCGGAGGTGCCGGCACGATGCAGTTGCTCCGCCCGCTGGCGCTGCTCCTCCAGGCGATTTTGGAGTGTCGATATCCGCTGGGTCTGCTCATCCATTCGACCCTGCAGGGAGTCCCGTTCATGTTGAAGTTCCTGTTAAAAAATAAAATCAATTTAGTTTAATATTTTAATAAAATGGAACTATATTTAATTTGGGAAGTTTCTATAATTCCTCTTAATAATAATAATTAAAGAAAATCACATTTTTCTATAGATATAGTTGTAGGATTCTACTTGATCAAGTGGTTATTTCTGGTTGTCAGTTTGTTTTTCCTGATGATCGTGGGTGAGTCAATGGCCGACCATTTGACCGTTGGCTTCATCTGCATTTAACCCTTTCCAACTTCAATTAAAGTGAATATATGTATCTTATCTCTCCGCACCGTGGTTGTTATAGGAGAAAATTTAAAACAATAAAAGTGAATTTTTAATAAAGCTTGAAGCGGAAAGTGTTATAAATATATTTCGCAACTTTCTTATCAAACCTTAAACAAATTTGCTTTTATTTGAATGACAGTTTTGTTTGTTTAATGAATCATAATAGCAGAAAATGATATCTTTTTGGAAATTTTAATTAAACAAAAAAAAGAAATATAAGAAATTCAACTCGATTTATTAATTTTAATTTTTGTTTTGAAGTTTATTCTTCTTGAATTTAATAAGTGTTATTTAAAAACATTTTATGCAGATTGAATGTCGATAGATACGCACTTTAAAATGCATCTGGCTAGTTAGAAATTCCCCCACTGTTCTCGGTATCTTTCCCTTTGTACTTGCATCTCTTTGCAGTTGTTTACTCGGTTTGATCCATTTATATTCATGCGGGTATGAATGCAGCTTCGCCAGCAATCTGCAGCCCCTTTTCAGCCATTCAATCTCCCCTTTTTCCAAACAACTCAGCGGGATGCGTGCCATAGCATAAAGATATTTATGGAGGCATTACCGCATATTAGTGCATCAATTGGGCCTCAGTGCGAGAATGCATATTGTAAACAAGCTGGGTTTGTGTTTTCCTTTTTTTTTTTGTTATGGCAAAAGATTCCGGAGTGACAAAAAGTGGATGATGGAAATGTGGCAGGTGCCAGAGGCGCCAAACGATTTGTTTTACATTCGATTTTTTAAGTGGAATAAAAAAGAGGGCGGGGCACAGAATATGCATCTATTTTTGAAGTGGAACAAACCGGGCATTTGAAAAAAAGGAACAGGGAGCGATATATTTATGTGACAGCGTGTGCCAAATTCCCAAAACTTTTTGCCATAAATCACATATCTCAACCAGAACAATCGCACTCAATGGCCACAATGAATGCATTATGACAACTGGTGGCACAACAAATTAAATTATATATTTATTTATATTATGATTGCCTTCAGCGGAATTCATCAAAATAAATAAACATTCGCTGCGGCACATCAATTGTGGCACTCAGAAACCTTGATCGGATATTAAAAGCTCCAACTGAAAAACTCACTCGCAGCGGAATCTTTGGACCCTGAAACATTTCAGTAACTTCCGCAACTTGCAACCAAATTATTAGATCAATTTGAACCAAACTATATATAAATATATCTGGTTAATATTGAGTTTGTGATCCAAAATTATTTATATAGATGCGAACATTTCTCCCGATTCAACCGTTCACAGTGCCATTCAGAAGGCAACTAAGAGATGCTTTCGATCGAGAAAACTAAGAGGGCATATCATACGAAAATTCTTCTGGATGCTCAGTTGCGTGAGTGTGGAAAAACAAGAGAGAAAGCATCTAAATATACTTTGCGACCAACCGTTGAATTTTAAATTTAAACGATTTAGCAAAGACGCGCGCATAAGCGATTCGAGTTCGAAAGTGGTGGGTGCACGGGATGATTCGCGCCAAAGCAGGTACACGAACCAGTTCAAACTAAATATTGCAAGTACGTTAAAATTAAAAAAAAATCAAATTAAAGATTTCTGAAGAGGAGAGATGAAACTTTAGCCGGAAAACAGAATGTAAAGTAAGCTGGTCGAATTGTTTCATACTAGCAATATTACTAAAACAGTTAGAGCATACAAAACATCAACTTCAATTATATATTTTAGCTAACAAAAATTTTGGTAAGTATTTTTTCATTTACTATTAGTTTTTTAGTCATTTAACTTTATCAGCTCTCACAAAGAACTGAACGCTGCCGTCAAGATGAATCCGCAGTTCGAGACTATTGCAAAGACTTTCGTTGAACAATATTATAGTGCATATGATAATGAAATTAATCATAAGAATTTGCCAACGTTCTATAGCGATACCGATTCGCTAATGACATTGGACGGACTACAGATAAAGGGAGCGAAAAAGATTCTAGAAAAATTAGACAGCCTGTGCATTAAGAAGATCGAACGGCAGATAACTTCTGTGGATGCACAGCCAACCCTTGATGGCTCAGTGCTGGTCCATGTTATTGGATCTATGTTGTGGGAAGGTATTATGCCCATCAACTTCTCACAAGTGTTTATCCTGAAGGCCTCTGGAAATCAGTTCTACATTGGTCATGACATTTTTCGAATTGTTATAACAAACAAAGAGTAATGGTTGTAAATGTATTTTAAATTTATCTATATATGCTAACATTATATTTTACAAAATTCTGAAGCCGTCGAAAATCAAAAACGTCATTGGTGGTTTTTAATTATATAGGGTGGAATTCATTCAATCTCAAAAGCATTAATAAAATTTCAAATGTCTTACATTTTTCATCTTTATAAGATTTTTTTATACTTTTTTCGATGTACTTACCACGCAGCCGGCTCGCAATTGATGGACCTGCATCTCCAGGTCGCGAATCCGCTTGATGGCCGCCTCCTCCACGCGAGTGTGCCGGTCCAGCTTCTCGGTGACCCGCTGGACACCTTCCACCGTGAGTGATGTATGCGAGGGTGAACCCGCTGCCGTGGGCTCCTTACTGCCATGTATGGAAACATCTTCGGTGACACTTAAGCTGCCCGAATTGGAGACCGTGTTGGAGTTGTGCAGGGATTCCAGAATCTTGGTCTTCTGATCCAATGTGGTCTCAATATCTCGCAGCTTCTCCGCCACCTGACTCAAAACCGAGCCTTGTTCTGCGGATGGTCTACCCTGCTGCAGCTTTTCCTCCAGCAATCGTATACGGGACTGATAGCCCTCTCCAATGTCTGTCTTCAAGCTGTGCACTTCCTGCTGCAGGGCATCATTGTCCCTCATCTGCAGACTCACATACTCCTCCAACTGCTTGGCCTTCTCGCCCAGAACTTGTTCGTTGAGAGCCTTGGTTTGGACTTGGGTCTCCAGTTCCGAGATGATCTCGCGCAGCACAAAGATCTTGTCAATCGAGGCCTTCAGCTCCACCTCGAACTTATCCCGCTTGGCATTCGACTCGCTGAGTTGATGATTAACCTCTCTAAACTGTGCTTCCAGCTGTGCATACTGTATAAAAATATAAAATATATGAGTATGGTTTTTGAAAAATGAGTATGCATTTATGGAGCAATGTGATGAAAAGTGTGCGGGTGCGGATTTCCGGATTAGTGACAAACTTACATGCTTTCGCTTCGCTAACTTCAACTATTTTTTTGAGGGTGCACGCAGTGGGGAAAGGAAACAGGTGCAATTACAGGATTTTAATTTTAATTGCGGTTTGGTTTATTGGGTGCATGCAAAGAGTTACAAATATATTATTCAGTTTGGTTAACACAAATAACATTGAGGATTTTTGGCTATTAGATATAATTATTAATAAAATAAAGAAAACAAGGATGAGATATGTATTATTTAAAACCTTTGACCAAAAAATCTTGCGGTTAAATACAAAATAATATAATTAGGCATATATTAAATAAATCAGAAATACAACTTATTATTAAAAGACTTAAGAATTGTGACCAAAAACCCATAAATGAAATAAGAAATAACACAGTTGCAAAGTTCTCAATTATGCATACATAATTTTTAAACGATAATATAACTTAATTTTCAGAACTATTTGGAAACAATTGAAGGCTAATTTACATGCTTATAAATCACATTCAATATTTTGAAATAATCCAAACCAGAACAAAGAAATCAATCTTAATTTTCCACTTATTAATTACTCACAGCATGTTGTAACAACACCTCATAGATCATTTTGAAACAAAGTGCATATATCAGGGCGACATTGAAATAATTCCCAACCCCCTTGAGATCTTCAACTTGAGGTGGATTGGCTAAATGGAATCGTATTGAAAGACTCCGCCTCGCACACTCTTAAGTGGCTATATCTTGGGATCTATAAATATGTCGGCAACATGCTTACAAAAGCTTTGGCATATATAGGTATACATGAATGGATGCTGCCCTTGACTCCGTTGAAAAGCCCCTCAGGGGATTTACAATTGAATTACGCCGAACAGGTGCCCCATGCGAATTGGTAAACTCTTCGAGGAAATGACTTTAATGGCTTCCAGAATTTTGTGTTAATATTTGGTAAATGTGCGGAATTGTGTCAGTTAATAAAAAGGAAGGCCACATGCTGGGTATACTTAAATATGTATATGCCTATAACCAAACTTATAACCAAAACTAATGCTATGGAAAAATAATATAACCAAATTATAGAAAGAATACAAATAGAGAGACATGAAGAGATAGAGGAAAAGACTTTGTGAACCCAGGCAAAAACGCAAAACGAAAGTCAAACCAAGACCAAAATCAAGATCAAGATCCCAGAGATCAGAGATCATAGATAGGAACCGTGGAAGGGACTCACCTCCTCGGAGGCATTGGCATAGGAGCTGTGCTCCTTCTCTTTGTCGCGCAACTGAGCCTTCAGCCGCTCGATTTCGCGCTGGAACTCGTCGCGCTCTTGTTCGCGCTCGGCGGCCTGATCCTCCAGGAATCGCCTGGTATCCTTCAGCTGCTTGTCAGCGGTATCGATCTGTGTTTGTGTGTGGTGTTTGTGGTTATAGGTCAAAGGAGAGGGTATCGAAAGGGTGGTAATTTCGTAAATAACCTGGCTTACAGACTACTCGAATTTATTTTGGGTCATGCGTTTAGCACTCAAAGTAAAAAGGTGGGAAAACTCAAAAAGGGAAGATGATCTTTTGGAAGATCTTTGCTGAACTCACCTGGGATTGCAAATCCTCGCGATCCTTCTTGCCACACTCCACCACTTTGTCGCCCTCGCGGCAAAAGTCTTCGATCATTTGCAGCAAGTTGACTGTGGAATTCGCCTGATCCCTTGAAGGTGGCTCCTTTACAGGAGACGATGAGAGCAAATGGCGCGCCCGCTCCTGGAGGGCTAGAAAACTGGCTGATGATTGATCCAATCCCTGTTCCTGCAGGCTCTTCATGGGCCCCAGGCCATAGCCCTCATTGTAGTCCGTGTGGTTAAGGGAATTCAGCTGGGAAAGCTGATCCCTGAGGGCCTGCAGCTCCTGCCCCAATTCTGCATTGCGATCAATAGTGTGACTCAATTGCTGCTGTAAATTCTGGCGATCCGCCTCCGATTTAATCAAGCGGTTCTTGAGCTGCACTAGCTGGAAGGATAGCTCCGAGGCATTGCCCGCATGCTGCTGAAGATCTGGAGGCAGTGAGGTATGTGTTTTTCCCGCCTCCGGATTGCTGTTCTTCCGCTGACTGGCCACGCCCATTTGCTGATCATTAAGGGAGTTTGTGCGCAGGAATTTGGTCAGGACTGGCTGCTGCACAGCCGCTGTGGTCTTCAGACCATCCTCCGCCTCGCAGCAGAGCTCATGCTCTTGCTTTTCCGGCTCGTCCAGGTGCTCCGAGGACTCATCGTGTGGTCGCTGTTTATTCAAGTCCTCTGACAAATGCAACAGATAGGAGGCTTCCGACTTCAAGCGCTCCAGGCAATCATTCAAATCGAAATCCTCACTTGGCTCTTCGTTGCTCTTGCTGTCGATGAACTGCACCAAACTGGGATCCTCCACAACTTCCAGCAGACTGTGCACATCCGGCACTCGGAGCATTTGCTTTGTGTTGTTCAGGGAGCCGCTGAGGGTGATCTCCAGATCGTCACCCGCATCTTGGCTGCGACTGTGGAACAGCAGGCGTTGCACCTCCTCGGAGAGGGTGTTATTCAGGTCCTCCTCACAGTTGGCAACACATTTGGCCAGCCGGCAGATCACGCTGCGGAAACTCTTAGACAGCTCCCTCAATCCATCCCGTTCGCAGATCGCCTGCTCCAGGTCACGAGTCGCGTCGAAGGTCAGGTGACGCTTGTTCTTCCGATTCAGCTGCTTTTCGTATTCCAGTTTCATGCGCGACATCTGCGGGGGAGGACAAACATTGAGGTTATTATGTATAACATTGATTTTAAAAAGTAATTAAGTTTTTAGAGGTAAAAACCTAATTTAAATGTAATTCCTAACAATTAAGTATTAAGTTTTTACTGCACAAGATAATTTAAGTATTATCCATTTGGTAATATATACAATCAATATATTTTTGATACGTAATAAAATCCACATCTATCGAGTATTGAACAAAATTTGAATGTTTAATACCATTGGGTAATAAATACAATCGAACGAATACAATCTTTTGGATACTAGATACAATCCCTATCCATTGGATACTCACCTCGTCGGCATGTTTAATATTCAGCTGAGTGATCTCCAGTTGACTCTTGGCCGTAAACTTCTCGCGCAGCAAGATCAGCTCCTTGGGCCAATGTTGATCATCCACAGTATTCTCCGACAACAAATTCTGAAAATGCAAATTGTTTACATGGATTAAAAAACTTTTGTTTATGAACAATGTGTGAAAAGCTGTTGCAACATTCGGCTGCATATTGCATGGAAAATTCGGAGACAGATCAAGCTTTCGAAAGAAACTTTTTCCCGCCTTTCACCAGAGTATAAATATTAATGGTTTCGAGTCAAAATATTTACATGATATAGATGGGAAATGATGTGGATCATCCAAAGTCGGAGATACATCCGAGTGTGTCGAGTCCCTTGAGGGTGGCAAAGACGGAAACCGAACCAGATACATAAATCTTAATAAAAATCTTCCCCACCCAAACGGAGAAAAAAAGAAGAGAAAAAGGGAGTGGATGGAGTTGGGGTTTATTTTTGGATGAGCCTACACACCCTCACTCATGGAATAAACATAAAATCGCACTAAATACAATTAAATATAGCTTAAAGATGACGATTTAAAAGCAATTCAATGAGCTATCATCATCGAGCTGTCTTATCTCTGTGGTTTTGCTCTACCTCTCCCAATCGTTCTCTCGATTTCTTACTAAAGGGTCATGATCCCGGCAGATTGTGAGTTTTCTTTGTTTTCAATATTTTCCAATATTTACTTGGGGCTTTTGCGTAGGCAAACAGTGAGGTACAGATTTTGATAATCATGATTAAATTGGATTGGAAAAATATAATAAAAGCATTGAGGCATTTAATTTGTAAGATGTCCTAAGATTTTCTAGAAATCATAAGTAAGATTGGTCTTAAAGTCCCAAAACGCAGTTTAAATTACTTCCTGGATACATTCCCTTGTTTATTTGGAAATAACACGTATTGCCAGAGCTTTTCCCCACAATCATTGTGTAAGTAAAATTTTAATTTTATTTTCGTCACTTGCAATTCTACATTTCATGTGCACTCAACATATAGTATATAAAGGAATACGTGTATTTTGTGCAATGCTACAATATATTTTTAGATCTTTGCATAACAAGACGCGGCAATAAATCTCCAAACGAGCTGCGAAATCTTTTGACTAATCCAAAATAGAAAGCAGAGTGTTTTATAGAGTACGACTTCTTTCCTATTGGTTCATGTTGAGTAGCAAGGCTAGCAGGCTATAGGCTTGATTCATGGTCTAAAAAATAAAGATGTCTTATAAAAAAATCTCTGGATAAAACTTTACAACCTTGGTAAAAAGAGGCAAGCCAACATGAAAAAAGCCACCGGCTTTCAAGGCCATGGGACGATTTAAGTAGACCATAAACATAAGAATGAGTCGACGGATTCGGGGATTCATATCCGGCCAATCAGAATTATACATACAATCGGTCAACATATGTGCAGAATCGATGACGGCATTACCATAAATGCTGGGTAGCATAATTTGCATGATCATAGCTAATAAATACTGGATCATGGCAGCAAATCCCGGCAGATCCTGGGTGACGGGTCTCTATATAAGAATTATCACAGTTATAACCGGAAAACAAATTCACATCTTTATACTGACCATCTGCATACTGTATATGGTGAAGCAAATTATCAAGGAACTGACCAGAATTTGGGTGAAAGTACTCTTCGAAATAAAGTTCTCAATGTCCAAAGACTGTAGTTTAAGTCGATGATGCACATGCACCAATTCCAAGAACTTCTCCTTTAGTTTTTTATCATCATGCCGAAGGCTACTCAATCGCTGACCCAACATTCGCAAACAGAGCGATAGATGCAACATCATATACCAATTAATACCATCCATGGTAATATTGCAAATGCAGACAATCGGAATGGTTATGGCCTCATAAATAAATGGATACCAAAACAGATTCGGCTGATGCCAATTGAAGGGTGTCCACATCCAAAAGGGCAACCGATTAGGAATATCAAACAGAGGTTGGATCACAATTAAAGGAATAACACCACCACTACATAAACCATAGAAAATGAAGACGCGTCTGTATCTTCGGTGCTCGAATTTCCACATTTCCACTTCCTGTTTGCTTCTTAACTCAAAAAGATCCGAGGTGCTCCATTCGTTTAAAATCTTTTGGGCCACATGGGCATATTTCCAGTTATTCAGCATTTTAGCCCCCAAAGCAGTTGTGGTCAAGCAGATCAGAAGCACATCGGCTGTATGTTCTATATCCCTGCTCATCATGGCCTCCACCCACAAAAGGACCATAAAGAGCAAGGTAAAGGGAATGTGCAGAAGATATCCTCGCCAATTAGTCCAATCCGGCCTAGAAATCGAGCCTCTCTTTGGCCAAAGACGCCACCATTCCAGAATTCCTGTCAAGTGTCGCACTGGTCGAATTCGGTCGTAATCCATGTTGCAAGTTCAAACTGTTATTAATATAATCCCTTTTCGAAATTTCTTTATATAGGGCTATCCTAATTGATTTTCTTAATTGCTTAATTTTAGGGGCGGTTCTGGTTCCTCGACTTTTCAATTAAAATTCACTTAGTCAAGCCAGTTGGTTGGTTTTACATGTATCTTTATTGCACTTTAGAGACCCAGAAGTGACGTTGGGAAACCTTTCAATATTGGATATTAAATCTATTAGTATTAAGGGTGATATCTGTAGATTTTTTTGATTTCTAAAGAAAGTTCCTTTTGGAAAGGTAAGTGTATGCGATATTTTTAATAAACTGGTCATCAATAAAAATGCTATCAGGAATCTGAATTTTATAAGCCTTAAGAATGCTAATTCCCAAAGCTGACTGTTAAGGACTATAAAAACTGGATAGATTACAAATAATGTTCATCAAATTCAATCCAATTAACAATCATCTCAATCAAACCTATTCCAAGTACCAATCTATAATCTTTATTTAGAGACCCTCAATCAATTCCTGTGTTTTAGGATATAACCCAAAGTGAAAATCGATACTAGGACTTCAACAAGCATTTTCTTGGGGCCCGGGAAGTTGACTAAATATAACCCAAATAAAGATTCCAAGAGAAGCCGAAAATTTTGCGCCTTGAACAAAAATAAACTCCTCATGGACCGATTGCGACTGGAAATGGGAATTCTTCGGTTTTAATTTCCTTTTTTTGGGGAGAAAGGGCAACGACTTTTCAAGTCAATTGGGAGAAAGACAAGTCTTTGACAAAGTGCAGACTGTTTGTTTATTTAGTCTGTGTGTTTTTTGGGAGTCTTTTTGAGTGATGGACTCTTAAAAAGTGTAGTTTGTTTAGTCATTTCCTTTTGCTTACTTTTGAAGTTCCTTTTTTAGATTCGTAGTTTCCTTTCATCAATATCTCAACACACCAAAAACCGTTAGATTTGAATCTACGCACGAACACAAATTTCCAATTAATGGACACAATAAAACCACTTAATTTAGTTGTTTGTATGTATAATTATTTTCCACTTTTTGGCAATGATTTGCCTATTTTGCTCTTCACAAGAACCACTTGAAGATCGCGAAGATCTGTAGAATCTATAGCTAGAATTCTCTCTCACTCTCAGATAGTGAGATTGTATTTTATTTGGATGAATGAATTGTCTGGTACACATAGACGTACGCACGCATTGAAGTAACGGGAAAGACTGAACGCCACCCAAAACAGGCAGCCCATTATAAATGAAAGTCGGCGGAGAGTGCCAGAGATCGGGAGAGAAAGCATCAAGCAGTTTACTGCTTGCTTCCCCTCTCATTCTGTGCGTGTTGGAATAATTTTAAATTTATAGTATGAGCGTTATTTTTGAAAATATAGGTAGTCGAACCACTCTCTCTTTTGTGTGGGGGTGTTTCCGCTCCACTTTTCTCCTCGCATTGCCAGAGATCGGGAGAAATCCATAGAGATCGCCGCAAGCAGTTCGGCGCACTGCTTACTTTCCCTCTCTTTTTCCGTGCGTGTTGGAATTAATTCAAATTTATGAGCGTTAATTTTGAAGTTAGGTAGACAGAACCACTCTTTCGAGTGTGGGGGTGTTTATGCTCCCCTTTTCCCCTTTCGTTAATCCCCATCTGAGCCACACTTCCTGCTTTGACTTTATGAGCTCCATATCATGACTTCATTAGATTGGTGTGAAGTAAATAAAATATTATGCTTTGACAACAGGACGAGCACATGTTTGTCTTTCAATGAGAATTTGGCGCGCTCTTTTCTTGTCTTGTTTATATATATTGTATATTGTCATACAGTCCACAGAATGTCTGCGAAATTTGCTGTTGGCAAACAGAACGATCGGCATAAAGACCCCACATGATACATATAAAAAACTATTTTCTGACAGCATAAGTGGGGCGGCAAATTTTTGGTGAACAGTTGTAGGGTTTTGTACCAGAATGATTTGAGTTCGGTATTTGAATAATGCGTAAAAAAAAAACACAAGATACTATTGTAGTTGAATAAGATCTTCTAGATTGGATATAATATTCATATATGATATTACATAAATGCAGTTGGAAACTTCAAAATATTTTTTGTTAATCAATCTATTATCCCTATTCTATCTTTTAGTTGAAAAAACCTTAGTGATCTTTTCACAGAATATATTTTCCCCATCGATGTGACCTTTAACCAATGTTCACTGTCAACTCAATAGCAAATCCAGCAGTCTTTGACCTTCGATGGATTTATTTTGGTGTCGTACAGAAGAACAATAAAAAGTGTCTCGGTAAGGCGCCATCAAAGGGGAGGTCTTCTCTATTTATCCCATCCATCAGATGACACGTGGCCACCATATTTGGTGAGGTTGTGAGGAACGATGCGGCTGCTGGAAAGGATTGAGGCATCTGTCAACGACTCGAGGGGATCATTGACTGGCGGGTATAAATAGAGGCATGCCCAGGTATCAAAGTGCACACTGATTTAATGCTACATAATTCGAAGTGAGTTGAAAGTTCTTTTGGCACACGTTTGTGGCAGCATGATTTTCATGTTGCTCTGTTTTTAGCCCCTTTTTATTTTTCCTCTTGCTTTCATTTGCAAATTTGGCTGCTTGACAAATTTCGCACGTTTTTTTCATGTGAGCTTCGTGCAGCGCGTTTAAAAATAATTTATGCTCGCCGAGAGATTTGTAGAAGGGAGATACTTTAAGATTATACTAATCATTAAAGTGAATCACCAAACTACGTTTACTTTGGTCATTTTTAGAATTCCTAATTACCTATAGAAGGTTTTAATTAAATCTGTTTGTATAAAATTCACGCAAAAAAAAGTCATGTATACAATTTCAAATCTCTATGGTTACTATGGTTCCAAATAGGTATGTTTTCTAATATAAAAACAAAATTAAAGAAAGACTGCTGCTGAAAATTATACCTATCAATGTTGGTTTAAAGTAAATTTCGGTTAAATGACATGGTATGTCTTATGATTTGAGTAACAAAAAACATGCGATGAGTTTGAACAATAAAAGCCATGCCACATGATGCACCTATCCTTTTATTTAGCTCACCTGAATCTGCTGCTCCAACTCGGTGGCGATATCCTGACGAGCCAAAGCCAATTGCTCCTGCAACCTCCTTTCATACTCCTCGATAATCCGCTGGATCACCTGGGATTCGTTATTAAAGTTCAACTCGTCCTCATCAATGATGATCAGGGAGGTATTCGCGAGTCCCTCCTCGGGACCCTTTTCCGGGCAGGTAGGAGTGGGCGATTCGGTTGCAGGCTGGGTTAGTTTTTACATTCGGGTGTTGATTGCAGGTAGTTACAATTGGTTTAGTTTATTTTATTGGGTTATAAAATTCGGAGAGAAAAACAAGAATGGACATGCAGTTAGCTCAGTTAGTCAAAACAAGCTTGGAATGTATGTATGAGATTTAAAAAGGTTGATACACACCTTATAGTCATCGTCACCCTGGCGGCGTTCATAGAACTTTATGCGATCGCTCAGCTTGCGCACCTGATCCTCGTGAGCGCGTTTTAGCTCCTTAATATGAGATTGGTAAAATACCTTCAGGTCGGATATGTCCGGAGAGTTCTACAAAAGAGAAATAGAAACATATTATTATTAAAAATATAAACATTTTAAAATAATATTTATAACAAAATTTACGACACATTAATATTTTTTGGAGTGATGTTCTAATACTTTAGTCAAAAAGCTGGTTAAAATGTAACTTAGTTATTTAGAAAAAAACAGAAAAACGCATAATAAGGCTAAGATTCCCACTCACATCTTTGCCAGCCTGTCCAGTGGTTTCTCCCAGCGAGTCCAATCCACAAGGAGTCATCTGCCTGTGACTAGGACTCAGAAGCAGCTCAGCTCTCTTCCGTTTGCGAGGCGAAGGTTCCTTGGAGGCCAGCGCGGATGCCGACTCCTCGGGCAGCTGATCCACCTCAGAGCACTCCGAGGAGCTGTCCCCAGCCTGGTGCTGCGACTTGTGCGAGAAGACGTCATCCGAGAACTGCTTCTCCAGATCAGCGCACTTGTGCTCGAAGTACTTGCGCAGCTCCTCCATTTGCTTGGCATGAGCTGCCTGCTGGATCTGTTCGCTGCTCTGCTTCTCGCTCTCCCACTGATCGCGGGCAATCTTCAGCTCCTGGGCGCCCAGATCCCGACATAGGGCAATCTGCTGGTTTAGATAGTCATCGAACTTGCGCTGAACCATCAGAAAGATGCGTTGCTCCGTGGGTAGCAAGTAGGTGTGGAACTGCTCGATTTGCTTGCTAAATGCCGGTGTCCACTCCGGATTTGTGGCCTGCAGGCCCAGTTCTTCGTTTGCTTGGAACTGAGGCAATTGTCTCTCCTTGGAGCTGCGTGATCCGCGCTCCTCGTTGTCCGTGAGAAAATGACGATCCAAATCATCATCGCTTTCGCTGATCAGATCCATGGAGATCTCCGAAAGACGCTGGCCGGGATTGCATTCCTGATCCGGCCAAACGGCACTGGAACGTTTCACTGCCTCAATTGTTTCCTGAAGCTGACGGCGTAAGTTCTGCACTTCGCCGCCCATACGATCCGAATCCGCTTGTAGTTTCTCACGCACACTCAGCGATTGTTGCAGAGAATCGGTTAGTTTGGCAATCATCTCATCCCTTCGCGACATCTCCATATAAATATCCAAAGTCTGTGGGTCAAAACAGTACTGTATAAGATATTCACAGAAGGATTATATAATAGATTTACTTACCGGTCCGCCAAGTTCGTCCTGAAGTGTGCGATACTCCGTGGAGTTAGTCATCAGCGAACTGGAATCCCTGGCCGAAGCTGGACCCGCACTGGATTCCCTCCTGGCCGCCTCAAGTTGTAGATTCAGCGATGCCAGGCAGTTGTCCTTGGTCTCCAGTTGGGTATGTAGCTCCTGTACTTTGGCCTCCAATTGCTTAAGCATGTTCAGGCTCACCAAACTGGAACTACTGCCTGCTGCCTTACTTGCACCTGCATGTAGCAGAGTTTTGGATTCATCTAGGGACAAGGAAGGTGGATCTTGTTCTTCTTCGATGGTTGTGCTCATGGACAGTAGTCTCTCGCTTTCCTCGGTGATATCCTCGAGAACATCCTTGGAGAATTCTGTGAGAGGCACTCGCTCCATTTGTTTGAGCTCCAAATTGTTAGAGTTGCTGGTTACTTGTGTTTGCTCTCCTTCCGTGGGCGAAAGTTTAGGAGCATTGTCCGTAATCATTTGCTGATTCATGGCCATTAACCGCAGCTTCATCAGTTGCAGGGAACTCTCTTCATCATCGTCATCATCTTCATCGTCATCCATTTCCAGAATGGTTAGCTCTAAAGGTTCGAGAGCCTCCGGTTTCAGGCGTAAAGTGTGCAGAGCTGTAGCTCTTTTACGTTCCATGATCTGAGGTTCTTGTAGCGGAGGTAGCTTTAGGGTTTCAACCGTAGACGTAGGCCTAATAGCCTCTTCTACCCGATCCTCCTGCTCCTCATCCAAGTCCGTAATTAAGTCCTGCTTGTGTGAAGTATTTGCTGTTTCCTCAGCTTCGTATGTCACTTCGATAGATTCATTTGTAGCCACTATTTCCTCCATTGAATGATCCTGCTCTTCTGTTATTTGGCTTTCATCCACCTGAGTTTCTTGAGGAGCACTGGCACTGATGGCCTCACTTTCCTCGGTTTTATCTTCCTTTTCCAGAACTGGCTCCTCAACCAATTCGGAAACATCATCCGTAGTGCTTTGGTTGCTCAAACTTTGGTCCACAGACTCCTCATCCTCGTGCAGGGAATGCACAGGTTTCCTCTGCTCCAATGGCAAACTAATGTCAAAGTCATCGTCTTCGGAGGAGTGACTCACCTCCACTTTGGAGGCAGCTGGAAGATCCGAGCCCTCCTCGCTCTCATCCTCGTCGGCGACCAGGAAGTGCTGAGCCAATTGACCGCCGGATAGCTGGGCATCATCGATACGAAACTCATCCGCATCCTCATCCTCTTCCCCATCCGGATTGCTGCTCAAACTTTTGGCACTTGATTGCTTATCCTTTGGCCGGGCAAAGGCAGCCGCCTCCGATAGAGATTCCAGTGGAGAGTTCAGCTGCTCTTCCACCTCACTGATCTCGATGGCCTCCTCGATCTCCTCCTCTATGCTACTGCTAGTTGTGGTTGTTGTCGTGGCGGTTGTGGCCATAACATCGGCACTACTCGTCGTTGTCGTCCCCGTCGTTGTGGTTCTTGTTGTCTGTTGCTCGGCCATGTCAATGGTCATGGAACTGGTGGGTTGTTCAATGCTAAACGACGACACCGACTGATCCTCCTCCGTGAGACTGAGATTGTTCTGTCGCCTCAATAGTTCGGCGGTGTCCGTGGACGTGACCGCATATGGTGTGCTACTCGATGTGACCTCTGTCCAGCTGCTCCGCGAGATTATGTAAGTGTGTGTGGAGTCATTGTCGGAGTCGCAATCATCTGCAGGTTCCTTATCGGACGCACCAGGGGCCACATGTTCCGAATTCTCCGGAGACTGTTGCTCACTCGACGAAGTTGGCTTCTCAAATATAAAATTTAGCGTGGGTATGAACTCAACTTCCACACAAGTTGCTGCTGCTCCAGTGGCGCGCAATGTTGCTACTGGCACTGATGTTGCTGCTGTGGATGTTGCTGTTGCCGATGATGATGTTGCTGGCAACTCTTCGAGAGCCGATGCCTCGATCGCCTTGTAGCTTACACTGGCGCTGGGCGGACGGAGCAATGATGTGATCTGTAATGTAAATAAAGTAATATTAATGGCCATTGTATTTATGTTTCTCCAAAATCTATTGCAAACGTATTTCTTTGATGAATAGTTATTCAAAATTTTGCAATAAAAAGAAAATAAATAATCTAAAAATAATGACAAGATCCCAAAAATAATCAACACAATAGCTTTTCAGGAATATTTTAAAAACATTTTAGAGATACAAAAATGGTTCATGAGGATCATTATGGTGCTTTTCTCTAGTTTGTCTGTCGATCCCAAGTATTCAAAAACAATAACCAGTATTTGCAGTACCTTGAAACTAGAAGATAATTCATAAACTCATAATAATTTCATAAAACCAATACGATATAACCAATAAGTTATATAGTTGTTGGCAACATGATTAGTGAGAGCTTGACGGAAAAAACAATTTATCAATCAAGATTTTATACCATTTAAAAAAGTCATTCGTCTTATAACATTTTACCGCCCTCAGAATCATAGAACATTAGGATTTGTTTGAACAACAAATGAAAACAAGAGCAAGTCTTAATTTTTCGTTGGCCCACTTGTTGTGCCACCAGGCCGTGCCACTTGAGTTTGAGGCAACACGCGTCTGCCGCCATAAATTTATTTTCTAGATTTTGATTCGATTTAATGATGTCACCCAGTTGTCAACGTCTGAGACGCATTGTGAGGATTCTTTTCGGGGTCTGCAGTCGCAGTCGAAGTCTTTGTGGCCCACTAAACTTGGACAAATGGTATTAAAAAGCGACTTTATTACGTAAACAAATGCGATTGGAAAACTAGAGAAGATATGGATGGTTTCTGTTTGGCAACATTTAATTTCAAATTGACCTGCATCTCAAGTGTGGATCGGTGGCTATCTTTTGGAGAAAGGAAAACTATTCCCCCACCACAACCATTCTTTGATGGATTGCAGCTGTGTGTCAGTTGTAGGTTTCCCTTTAAATTATAATTAGAAGCATTTGAGGCATCTTTATGTTTGGTAATAAAGTTCGCTTCGCGGAGGAGTTGCATATGCCTGAGTTATTTATTTTTGGACTTGCCCACATTAATTAAGAAATACGACTCTGTCCACTCGGGTGATGTATGCGTTTGAAGGTGTTCGAAACGTGTGCCACACATGCATCCGTTCCCCAATCGAGTGGGGAATTTTTAAGGCATTTTCCAATTACATTTTTCACAGCTGGAGATCTAATTAGATCGGATGCATTCTATTATATATAGACATGTGCCAAGGCAATGCATTCGACGGTAGAATAATCAAATTTATTGAACTTATTGCGTGGATCATACGGTAGATGTAGGTTATATGCAATTATTATTTGATTTATAATACTTAAAAACCCAATATTTATAAATATCAAGTAATATCAGTCAAATTATAAACCTCATATATCCTCTTTTTCTTGTTTTCAAATATAATAATATACCATATGTATATCAACCAATCCTAGTAACTACTGTATTTGAACATATGCAAAAGACATCATATTTTCCACATTCCTCATACGACATGTAGGTCAGGCCGTAACGCTTGACAAAGTTTTCCGAATATTAGCGAAAAATATTTGTGAAAAACTTTTCCAATTCCTAGCCACATGGTAATTTGAACGTCCTTGAACTTGTCAGGTTAAAGACAACCCAGGCTGGAAGTCCCAGCCCAGCGATAAGGATATCGGGATAACAAGTTTGCCACCATAACCATGACAACGGATTTTCTTCGAGTGTGCGTGCCTTGTTGTACGGAAAAGCGAAAGCGAAAGTTTTTCCCACCTTCTTGCAAAAATTTCAATTTGTTGCTATAGTTTGGTCCTCTTTTGGGGGCCGTTGTTTGGGTGTGACACACATTTCAGGTGGATCGTCGGAGGTTTTTGCACTTCGACGACTAATAACAACAATGCCACTCCCCCCCAAAAAGGAAAAGGGGCGCAGGACCTAGGCCAACGTCTCTGTTAATGGCGCTGCCGCATTTCCTTTGATTTTCCATAAGATATTGTCGATAAACCCTCAATAATGGCACGCATATTGGCGAAAATGATTAAATTAATAGCTTTGCCCGGCGAAAAATTGACAGTGAAATATGTCGAACAAAGGTAAAATGGGTTTAGGAAAAGGATTTGCTTTTGCGTTGTTACTGAAAAGGTTATATCATTTTACAGGCGTCATTTTAGTCCATATTCTTGAAAGCATTTGCAGTTAATTTATTGAGAAAATAAAAAAATATTATTACAAGACATTTAAATAGACCCCAAAAGCCAGAAAGGGAATATAATCCATTCGGTATAAAATAAAAAAATGATGCATATTTCAAAAAATACTTAAACATTTCTTAAATAGTCCAACAGTATCAAATGTTTTTAAAGATTTTGAACCACTAAAAAATGGGATTGTAGAAAATATAATACCTTGTGGTAGTATTTAAAAAAAACCTATTTTTCGATCTTTATGTTACTAGAAAATTCATAGATGTCTCCACACTACAAAAACGATCACTAATGTGCTTCATTATCAGGCTGTTTCGAATGATATTAGCACACTTTGGGTGTCGAGTGATGCAAATGTCACCGGGGGATGTTAAAGATCACATTGCCGACCAAAACTCACATGCAATTTCCCCATTTCGCTGACCGCCTCTCATTCGATTCAATTCAGCGTTGAAGTTATCTCAATTAAATGCAATTTACAGTCACTTAAAAAGTCCATATATCGACAATCGCTATTATGAGTTACATTGTGCAAAGTTTTACGTATATGTAAATGCCTGGTGGATTTCGTTTAAACAACTTTATAGGCACTGGCACTGCACTTTTATCTTTTTAGAGCTATAAATGTGCGGGAAACCGAAAGGCGAGCGACGCGACCGCCTGCAGTGCAAGTTCTTTTATAAATAAAACGCCAGAAGAGACATTCAATTGAAATCAGTCACTCAATCCGAGGAAAATCAAAAGAAAAGCGTTGGAAAAGAGCAGCCCCGGAGAGACCGAGCGGTTGAGAGCGAGTGCCGCGGAAATTTGCAACGCGGTTCCAAGCGGTTCCGTGCACCGAATGTTCGACGCTCCCATTTTTTATTTATAAACAAAATTTATATGTGGAACATAAAACGCGCCAGTGTGTTTTGTGGGCAACATTTGTTGCCAGAATGTTGATGGCGAGATTTTGATAAGGCGAAGTATATTCCCATACAGTTGATAAAACTTAAGGTCACAGCCCAAATTTTGTATTAGGTTTTTCTGAAATTATAGGAATCATCTTACGGCAGTTTCTTGAAAGAACTAAAAATGCTCTAACTTGCCTTATACTTTATTTAGTATAAATTTGTTATAAAGTTGTTATTACTAACAAGTTATTTCTAACATTGACTTTATTACTTGTAGAAAACATTTTTTTTAATACCAGCAACATTGTAAAAATACCAGAAAAAATGTATACTTTGGAAAATTCTTACAAAAAAGTCAATTTTCATAGAAATTTTCAAGCAAATAGAAGTTTAAGTTGTTAAGTATTCAACCGGAATAAAAAAACATAGAAAAACTATGTTAAGGAACATAAAATACCATATACCTTCTGAGTAAAAGGTGTTGCATACTTTGTAGAGCAAATATTAAAAAAAGTTGATAAAATATATATCAATAAATTTTGAATATGTAGTTACTAAGTGGTTCCCACTGTAGTTTGTTGAAAATTTTCTGAAGGGCCTGGTGGTCGTCTAATCGAAAGTTCAAAGGCGCATTCAATTTCGATTTCATTTGTAAACACACTTGAAAAACAACTCGCTCTGTTTGTGGATCGTATGTTTAGAAAAATAAATACATTTCAAGGCGTACTCCTCCTACATTTTGTGGACCGTATAAAAAACATTCCGCGAGCGAAAATGATGGATGTTCTATGCTTTCCAACAGGTTAATACTTTAATGGATTCCCGTGCTTATTTCGGCTTACCCAATCGTATAGAGTGTACAGATTCATGGTGGCTGCACTTGAACCAAATAATTTATGGCCTATTCCCTGGCTTCTTGGCCGCCTTTGTTGACACTTGCGCCTGTCAGTTGTGCATATTTCTCTACGTTTTAGATGCGGCCCATATGCGATCCATTTTCTTGTTGATGTTTACGGTGGGATTTTGGTGACACGATATTTCTTAATTTTCTTTCGGGTTGATTTGCTTACAAACACAGACGCACTCACAACAACGAATAATTTTGTAGGTTATGTTGGATACTTTACGTAAAATTTGAAATATTCTCGAATTTTTAAGTTCTACACTAAGACAACACAATAAGGGGAAAACTAGCTACTAAAATTGCGACTTTTAATCGAACATTATACGATTTTGTAGTACTCCTCGAGGGAGAAAATTAACGTTAAATCAAAAAATAAAAGAAATATTTAGTGCAACCGATCTGAAACAGTTGCACGTAAACGCGAGCGCGATGCAACTGAGAACCAAATCCATTGCGAAGAGTCTTTTATTTTTGGGTCTCGGGGGAAAAACCCTCTCTGTTTCTCCACTCCCCAATACTGTAACGCTCAGTGAAGCACAACACAAAATTGTTTAAAAATAATCAATCGTAAACAAAAATTGTTGCAGTGCCATCGAAATGGGGAGAGTTAAACAGAGAAAAAGAGAATCCATTATAGTAATCCTCATATCGAGGGAGAAACAAAGAGAAATCTATGAGAAGAATAGGGGAGGACAGTAATTAAGTTTTATCAGCTGTTCTATAAATACGTTTCAAGCAAAGATTTAACATTTACAAGAAATATGTGATAAGGGATAATTTAAGGAAGTGTGAAAACATTTATGTGACGTTTGTTTGTAGGCGTAGAAGAGATACAACTTCCTTCCTAATTGGTAATAACCCCAATTTATAGTATCATAAAATATCTACTACAAGAGTAATTATGGCAGATACCCTCAAGAATGTCTTGAATGCAATAAAAACTAATTTATATACATGTTAATATCAAAAATTTATTTACATCTATTTGTTATTGCTTGTCAATAGTTAGTCTTAAAGAACTGAATATACCAGTATCCAATCTGTATATTCATACAAAAATATCATTCGATTAGTGTAAATATATTCTTTAATACACTGTTTAACAATTGCTAGTCAGTTTTTGTTTTGAAAATGCGTTTAATTCTATTAAATATTTCCGTATTTTCTAGGCATCCAGTCGTAAGGCGGTTTTCTGTTCCCCGCGGGGCTTATATTGTCCTGTTTCCTTTTTTGTATTTAAAAAATGCAATACAAATTGTAAATGTCACTCGATAAATTGCTCTTCATAAGTCTGTGTTCAGTTTGGCAGAGCATTTTTGTGCTTAATGAATATTCAGTTAGTCCTTTGTCCTAAATAATTTGGCTAACGAACTTTAAATTCGAAAGGCGTCCAACAATTTGAGCTTTGTACAAAATTAGTTTAGTTAATCACATAAAAAGGGAGAAATTTATGTAAATCCCGTATAACCTTATAGGTCAATTGGGATTGCCGCCCTCCTTTTGTTTGAACTTGGTGGAGTATTTGTAGAAATCGGACATCTCAAAGGGTTTGGTCACTTCTTTGTATGGCTGGAAAGTGGCCTGCTGCACTACGGTCATGTTCTTTGGCGACTCGATGCGAATTTCGGGCGATAAACTGGCCGTGGCCACGGTTAAAGGCGGTGATACCAAAGCTGTTTGTACAGCATTGCCATGTCCATGCCCGGATGCAATACCACTCCCACTGTGATTCAGATTCTGGTTTTGACCCTGATTTGCAGGTGGTGGTCTCGGTGGCGGTGTGGGCTGCTGCATTTGACTTGGTTTCGGTGGTAGGTTTCGAAGCGCCGGTATGTCCAGTGGTTCCAGTGGATACGACACAGAAATTCCCAAAGTCTGCTCCATAGCGTTGAGGTACGATGTCGACTGACTGAGCAAAGCTTTCGAACTGGTATTCACCGCATAGCTGGCACTTGGATAGTTCGGTGTTGGCCGCTGGTTAGACATGGAATAGTGACGACCCGCTACCGACATCGACTGAGAGGAGAGTTTGGCGCGGGGTTTACTCATTACCATGGCTGTTGCTCCGGGGTTACTACTGCCATTACTGCTTCCGGCTGGACTGTGCGGTTGCGAATCCATCTGCCTTATAACAGCCGGTCCGTCTAGCGATGATTCCATCCACTGCTTCGACTTGGGTTTCTTTTCAATGGTCGTGGATGAAGAAGATAAAGAGATCTCATCATGCGGCGGATAGCGGCTGGGTGGCATGGGCACCGCCAGCATATCGCTGGAATGCGATTTAACTTCGATTATACCCAATTGCGGAGGTGTTAATGGTGCTATGTGTGACTGAGAACGCCAGCGGTATTGCTGCTGATGCTGGGCTGCCTCCATATCAACAGAGACGTAGCTGGGAGCCAAGGATATTGCATCCAGTTGTCGCTGATGATGCATAGGATTACGCTGCTGCTGCTGCTGATGCTCATAGCTATGATTGCTGGGCGATGCCAGAGGGGAAACATATTTCTTGATGTTCTGACTTGATTTGATGAAGCCACCCTCATTGTAACTTTGATGGGTGGGCGATAAGTAATACTTATCGCACTGCACTATAATTGGCTGCTGTTGGGGAGCCACTTGCGGCGGTTGCCTCAAAGTGGCCACATTCGAGGAGTTTGCCGAGTACATGGATATCACATCCGGCTGTGATCTCTGGTAGTTCATGTTCATTGCCAGATGCGCTTGCTGCTGATGCTGCTGACGCATATATTGCATTTGACTGGGCGTGGGTGTGGGTCGCTTCTTCAGGGCGCTCTTCACCAGCGGCGGTTGTTGTTGCACCTGCTGCTGGGCCACGCCTATTACCAGCATATCGCCCGCCCCCGCCGACGAGGAGGGCTGGTAATTGTCGTATTCTGAACTGCGATTCGATAGCGTTTCCGACTGGCGATTGTTATTGTTGTTGGTCATTTGGCTTTCCCTACTTTCTCGGCTCGTCGTGCTTTGTTTCCTTCTGAGAATCGAGTTGTTTTCCCTGGCCAAGGCCTGGTGCTGCTGTTCATGTTTGTACTGTTGGGCTAGTTGAACGAAAAACTCATTGATTGTCATCTGTTCATAATTGCCATTGATAATGGCTGTCTCCTGTTTCTGAATTTGTTGCAGCAGCCAGCTCTTTTCGCTCAGACGCTGCTCCAAAGCCTGTTTCCTGGCCTCCAGGTTTTCCCTCCTAACCTTTGGATCATCCTCGTTTTTGTTGTTGTTGTTGTTATGGTGGTGGCTACTGCTGCTGTGGTTATTGTTTATATTATTCGTGTTATTGTTGTTGTTGTTGAGGTGGTTCGTGGAGTTGCTTGTAGTTGCCGCCTGTTCTTCATCTTTAAGACTGGCCATATTTCTGCTCTTGGGCGCTTTCAATTGCATCGCCAGTGGTTGCTTGGGTTCGTCGGCTTCGTTGGTGGGTTGTAGGTGCGGATTTTGATATATCGGGGGATCCTAGAAAAGACAAGCAGTCTTTGATCAGTCGCCTCCTAAGCTGTATTTTTTATGTAATTTATGAAGGGTTTTAGTTTGGGGTATTCAACTAGATCTGATACTATTTATTTTATAATGATGTAGTTAGTCTAGTACCTAAATATTTTTACCATCATTATTTTTGTTATTTGATCTTATAAGAAATTGCACAGCTTTTGGCTCATTTTAAGACCCTTTTAATAAGAGTTTTGAATATTTTTTTTGGACTTCATAGAAGTATAAATGTTTTTACATAAAAATAATATTAGAAATGCTTCATTTAATTATTTTAGAAATTTCTAGACTAGTATTATAGGTAGATCTATGATTTTTTGGGATTCGATAAAGATGATTTTGATAATTATTATAGAGATTTCCACAGAATGTTGTAATATAATATAACATTACTCAGTATCAGATCTGGTGAGTACCCCAAAATGATTTAGTTCAGAGTTAGCTTTTTGCATTAGAGACGTGCACTAGATTATTAGGATGCTCTTTGTTGTATGTACAGACTTAGTTTTTGTTTGTTTTCGATTCAAACCCGTTTCATCACGCACCACAACCACTGTAAACCTTGAAGCGAACCCTCTCCAAAAAATGGCCAGAACATTAACCCAAACATAGAGAAGCTCGATGAGGTGTTATTTGTTTGTTGTGTTGTGTGTTTTTCTTATAACTTTTTTGTACAGTCTTGTTATTGTTGCTGTTGTTGTGACCTTCATAGCCGGCGATGACTTAATATAAAACGTGCAAAAGTCGTTGAATTAAGTGCGCCTACAGTGGATGCTCGCTGAGAGGAACCAAACTGGTTTTTCTCCGCATCTCCAATAGTTTTCACTGTGGGGGTTGGTTTCTAATTAAAGAACCTCCACTGTGCATGTTTTTTTAGTGGTGCACGCATACATGTACAGACAACTACGCTTATGACTAACAAATATATAAATTATAATGCATAATTTAAACAGATCGATTGGCCCACACACACACGCATAAAAACAAGAACAACAACAAAAAACAGGTCAAGAACGGAAAACGGTAAAAACAAAAACAACTTTTAACTCACCAAACGAAGACCTTTGTTGCTGTTGTTGCCGCTGCTGCTGCTTCTTCTTCTTCTGATGTCGTAAAAACAAACAAGAACCGTTATGCTGGGCAGCGCCTGTGAATGAGTTAATTTTTAATTGTTTGCAATTACAATTTCGGCAAATTGGCTGGTTTATTAGTAGTTGTAGTTACTCAGGTGAGAGAAAATGGGAGAGAGGAGCACACCTTTCCGTTTTATCGCTCGAAATGCGGTCGCATAGCGTCGCTGTTGTTGCAACGCCGCGTCCTCTCACAGGAAAACCAAGAAAACTGCTGTTATTTTCCACTTTAGCTGCGTGCTTTTCAATTTGTGCGCTGCGCGATTGAGCAATTGGGGTGTGGGACACTTGAGCTCGGCTTAACTAAATCATAAATTGAGCAAATTATACGGAAAAACTCGCAAGAAATCAGATTGCAATGCTGCGCCTACATAATTAAACAAAAACTGCACGCACACATACGCACAGCGGGCAGTGTTGGAAAGCAGCCGGGCACCTTGCGTGCTGTTAGGGGCAAGTGATCGCTATGTTAGGGAAGAAAATCACTGAAACGGGAACCGTGATCACAGTATGACTAAATTTTAAACTAGTTAAATTACGACCAACAATTTTAAGCATTTTAATTTATATCTTTGTTTGCATATCCTTATGGTTTCTAAGTTTTATCACTATTTTTAGTAGATATCGTATTATTTATAAAACAGAATCCAATAAAACTTTGGTCTAGTACTATTTATAAAAAAACCATCACTTGCTTGGGCTTAAATCTTATAATTAAGCAGATTTATTAATTTAGTTTAATTTCTTGTCCTTTGACAATTACTTTTAGTCACTATTTAGGACCTGTCACGAGCCTTAACATTGCTCATCTCTGGACCGCGCTGTTAACCGAAAACAGTGTTGAGTAGCGACTGCCAATGCAGTGTTGTACGCCGGCTGACGGAATACTCATCCAACGAACGAAATTGCATCCGCAAGTGAAGGTATTTCGGCAGTTGCCAATTGGACGGTTTATTACATAAATTCGCGTTTTCCGGCTAGAAAAATAAAACCGTCTTTATGTCATTGCAGTTGTTGAAAGCGCTACCCCATCTGCGCAGCGCCACCTCAGCCGTGAGAAGTCCGATAGCGAGAAAAACGTGGAACGAGCACATTGCCACGAAAGTGTTTTTTGGCACCACCACCACAAAAGGTACTCCCGCTGCCGCACCGCCACCCACACACCCGCAATCTTCACCACCACCCACAACTTGGGGCGCCAAGAAGCAGAATAGAAAGGTCAAGCTAAGATCCGCAGCCGCCGAGTTCATCATGTCGAATCCAGAGATCGAGGCCCAGCTGGCTCCTCTGCGGGAGCGCGTCCAGGAGCAGGGCAACCTGGTGCGCGACCTTAAGGCCAAGGGAGCCGCCGAATTGGATGTGAAGAAGGCCGTGGCCGAGCTAAAGGCCCGCAAGAAGCTGCTGGAGGACAAGGAGCTCGCCCTGACCCCCAGTGTAGTGAGCTTCGATCGCGCCAAGATGGAGGATCTGCTCAAGCGCCGCTTCTTCTACGACCAGAGTTTCGCCATCTACGGTGGCATCACCGGCCAATACGACTTTGGTCCCATGGGCTGTGCCCTCAAGTCCAACATCCTTGCCCTTTGGCGTCAGTATTTCGCTCTCGAAGAGCAAATGCTGGAGGTGGACTGTTCCATCCTGACCCCTGAACCTGTGCTGAAGGCCTCTGGTCATGTGGAGCGATTTGCCGACCTGATGGTCAAGGATGTCAAGACCGGCGAGTGCTTCCGCCTGGATCATCTCATCAAGCAGGCTCTGGAGAAGCTGTCCAAGGCCAAGGAGGCCACTCCCGCCCTGCAGGCTGAGTGCGAGGACATCATCATCAAGCTGGATGGTCTGAACAAGCAGGAACTGGCTGATGTGCTGGCCAAGTACAACATCAAATCTCCCTTAACCGGCAACGATTTGACCGAGCCCATTGAATTCAACCTGATGTTTGCCACACAAATTGGACCCACTGGCTTGGTGAAGGGTTTCCTGCGACCGGAAACTGCCCAGGGCATCTTTGTGAACTTCAAGCGACTTTTGGAATTCAATCAGGGCAAGCTTCCCTTTGCGGTGGCCCAAATTGGCAACTCCTTCCGCAATGAAATCTCACCCAGATCGGGATTGATTCGCGTGCGCGAGTTCACCATGGCCGAGATTGAACACTTCTGCGATCCCGTGCTGAAGGATCATCCCAAATTCGGTAATATCAAGTCGGAGAAGATGACCCTTTACTCGGCCTGCAACCAGATGGATGGAAAGTCTGCTTCCCAGGTGGAAATTGGCGAGGCTGTGGCCACTAAACTGGTGGCCAACGAGACCCTCGGCTATTACATGGCCCGCATCCAGCAGTTCCTCTTAGCCATCGGCATCAAGGCGGAGTGCTTGCGTTTCCGCCAGCACATGTCCAACGAGATGGCTCACTATGCCTGCGATTGCTGGGATGCCGAGATCCTCACTTCCTACGGTTGGGTGGAGTGCGTGGGCTGTGCCGATCGCAGTGCCTACGATTTGGGCCAACATACGGCGGCCACTGGAGTGCGTTTGGTGGCCGAGAAGCGGTTGCCGGCTCCTAAAACGGTGGAGGTCAGCGAAATCGTGCCCAACAAGCAGGCTTTGGGCAAGACCTTCAAGAAGGAGGCCAAGAACATTACGGATGCGCTGGCCAAGCTGTCGCTGGAGGAGATTACCAAGGTGGAGGAACAGTTGGCTGGCGATGGTCAGTACAAGCTGACCACAGCCGATGGCCAGAGCCACGAGCTGGGCAAGGACACCATTAGTGTGAAGCACTCTTCGAAAACGGTCCATGTGGAGGAGTTCATCCCCAGTGTGGTAGAACCATCCTTCGGCATTGGTCGTATTATGTACTCCCTGCTGGAGCATAGCTTCCAGTGTCGCGATGGCGACGAGCAGAGATGCTACTTCACCCTGCCTCCCTTGGTGGCGCCCATCAAATGCTCCATCCTCCCGCTGTCCAACAATGCCGACTTCCAGCCTTATACCCAAAAACTTTCCTCGGCCCTGACCAAGGCGGAACTTTCGCACAAAGTGGACGATTCCAGTGGCTCCATTGGCAGGCGGTACGCCCGCACGGATGAGATTGCCATTCCCTACGGCATCACCGTCGATTTTGACACTCTGAAGGAACCGCACACGGTGACGCTGCGGGATCGGAACACCATGAAGCAAGTGCGCGTCGGTCTGGAGGAGGTGGTGGGCGTGGTCAAGAACCTGTCCACGGCGCGAACCTCCTGGGAGAAGGTCACCGAGCAGTATCCTCTGTTCGAGCAGCAGGAGGCCAGCAGCAAGTAACCGGTTGATCGACTAGTTTCTCACGCTTGATACGCATTTACGGAGTCGAAAAGTTTTCTATTTCTTTTATACCTACGCTTAAAGTTCAATAAACATGCAACATTTAATGCTTCGCAGGCTGAAATTAAAGTTTGTCTTAACTTTATTGGGAGAATTACATTTTCTTTTTAAAAACATTACATTTATTTTAATAATACCAATATCAGACAGAAGTAAATTTATGATCATTCTTTAAAAAAATAAATATTTATGCAACAAGGCATTATTAGGCATTTAAACTCTTTACTCATTTCTTAAACATCATTTTGCTCTTTTACTTAAGATAAAGTTTCTCACTAAGAACTAAAGGAATTTAAAAGCTTCAAAACTTTATGGATGTGGTATATATAAATAAATATTATTGATTCCAATAAAGTTACAAAATGAAATTTTATGAAGAAAACAAACAAACAATCCAAAAGTCAAACAAGATAAATATATTAATAATTCTAATTTTAAAGCTTGATTTATTTGACATAAAATAAAGTAAGTGTATATTAAAATTAATAAAAGACATTAATGGAATTATAGCTTTGATAGTTACAACTAAGCTATAAAAGCTATAATACCTTTTCCTGGTGTTGTTATTTTCATTGAATGTTGTTTCTAGATAGGTAAACAAGAATTTGATCCCTGTTTACTTCGTTTCGATTCCAATTCAAACGCAACGGAATTTGAGGACTTTGACTTTGCGCTGTTTACCAACACAGGGTGAATCACTGGTATTTACGATGACTAAGTGGAATGGTCATACCGCCGGCGCCTCGCAGAAACGATACGTATTAAATAAACCAAATCTCGAATTCCAGGCACCACGTGCAGCAAAAGGCAAATAAACGGCGCAATTGTTGCTCGGAGTGGCTCAGATAACGCTAGATTGAGTGGCCATCGCGAATCAATTAGGGCCCAACGTTAATCCGCGAGATTTTGTGATCCCAAAGTTCGAGATTCGAGACGAAAAAGATGAAATACATCCTGGTCACTGGCGGCGTCATCAGCGGCGTGGGCAAAGGTGTGATAGCCTCCTCGTTCGGAACCCTTTTGAAGTCCTGTGGTCTGGATGTCACCTCCATAAAGATCGATCCCTACATCAATATTGATGCTGGAACCTTTTCGCCTTATGAGCATGGTGAGTTCCCAAGTACTTTTCCCATTATATATGGTGTATATAATATGTATGCTCGCTACATTAGGGAAATGCCTGTCTTTTATTTTGGCAAATTTTCAATATTTCGCGCATCTGTGTGAGAGTTAGTGATAGTGTGTGTATTGTATTTGCTAGTATGTACATTTGTTGTTGTAAGATGCAAGATGTTGTTGTTGCCAAAGGTCACGCGGATTGTTGTAACCACATGGCGTGAGCGGGAGAGCGAAGTGGCAGTGTTACCAAGCGGGGGCAAAAGCGCTCTCCCGCCAAAAAGGCCTATGCAAAAGAAAGTGCAATAACAAATTATATGAAAGAACTGTAGAAACAGAAACACAGAAACAGTTTATTATGACTGCGGAAAAACAAATCTGAGCCAATTCTTTAAACATACTCAGCAATAAATTGAATTTTTTATTTATAAATAGTTTAAAATCGAAAAAAAAATTTAAAGTGTTTCTATTATATGATATACGTATGTAATTGAAATTCGCTTGTGTTTCTGTGGCACCTTCGAAATTTAATATTTTAAACCACTTATTAAAGTAGTGCCAGTAATTTTCTTACAGTGCTTAGAAATCGAAGACAATGTGGCGTGTTTACCGTTTTTCATGTGGGCGTGTGAAAGAGATAACTAGACAGCCCAGCCTGTCAGCTGTTTTTCATGCCCACTCCCTCGCTCTCTCTTATTTACTCTCTCTGAAAACCAACAACAAGTAATCGCACGTGTTTTCCATTGTTGAACTTAAACAATTAACTTTTGTTTATAAACAAATCAACTGGTTAATGAAAATAAATCTCAAAGTGCATGGCAACAACGAAAACAAGCCATTAATGCAACATTTATGTACTTTTCTTTAGCGGAATACGAATTCGGAACTCTCTTTTCTTATTTTGCTCTCTGTTTTGGCTCTCTTTTCGTTCACGAAATTTTCCTCCCTCAACCGGCAGACTTTGTTTTTGTTGTTATTGCTTGACATTGAAAATGAAAGTTTTTTTTTCACAGTTTCACTTGTTCTGCTTTCACGTTTCCTTCTTATTTTTGTTTTGGTTTTCTTTTGGGCCGTTTGTTTAGTGTTTTTATTTCTTCGAGTCAAGAAAAGGGAAACTGTTAACAATTGCACTTAGAAAAAAGTTTAAACTGATCCGATCGATGTGGCGATTCAATTAGTACTAAAACTGAAAATTGTGAAATTAAAAATTGTCCCTAATCTCAAACGAAATTTAAAGGCTCTCTCACCGTGATAACAGATTTGTGTTTGAGTGGTTTTTAGGTGAAATTGAGAAAAAACTGTTGAGTATTTTGTATCTTGTTACCAGTTGCAGCAGTTTACTGTACTTTTGTGCATGTTTCGGTTTTTTCTCATTCACTTTTTCACTCTCACCCACTCTCCCTCCCCCTTTCTCTTCCCCCAAATAAGAACTTCCTCCACCAAAATGGCGCCAGCAACAAAAACAACAACGATAAATGAATAAACGGCACACACAAATTTATTTATGCAACGTGCGAATGCAATTACGATGCGTTTGTTTGCATGAGTGTGTGTGCTTGGTTTTGGGTGGTGGGCGTCGCCGCCTATGTGTTGTGTATCTGTGTGACATGTGACGCAGCGTTGACCTGCACGATTTGCGAGGCCGCTCTACACGTGCGATTAAATACATAAATTAAAGTGAAAACAAGAAACGTGATTTCTAGTTGAGAAACGATAACGCAATATGTATCTGCTGATTTGAAACTACAAAGCTTATCTGCGGGCAAATCACTTTGATAATCTGATAGTTACATAGGCACAATGCACATTTGTGATTTGATAACTCATATGTAAGGGAAATGAGTAATTATGATTCATAGTTAGCGATCAGAAAATTTTTAATTTTGTTAGAAGATAAGATTTTTTAAATTACTTTAAATTTAATGCTTTTATAACTAATTTCTCAAACTGGTTTTTGGGAAAAATGACAAAATAATCAATTTTTAGCTTTTTTCAAGCGAATTTTTTTTAAGTTTTTGAAGAAAGTTAGGGTTGTTTGAACTTTATGTCTTTGTCTGAAATTTGTTTATACATATTATTGGTTAATGGTTATTATATTTACACAAAAAACTATGATATTAAAAAAAAATTTTTTTAACTGGACTGATGAAGAAATCTGTTAAAAAAAAGTCGGTTGAAGTTTGTATCAAGGTCACGATTTCTTTTGTCTCATTTACCTAATCTAAAAGGAAAAAATAAATATATATTTTTACATTCATTTAGTAAATTAAACAAATTTTGCTCGCCTGATCAATTATGTTGCACTTTACGTAGTGTAAATAGGCCCGTGCAACTTCGATGAGTTGAAAGAGTGGACAATCCACCTCCCTCCCACAACCCACAAACCACCTTCACACCCCAACCCCCCTCTGCCACCCTCTAGAGGGGATTACTGTCTGTCGCCTGTCATTTGCATTTTTGCGCCCAGCTTCACTTTTTGGGGGTCGAATTGCACAAAATGCAATTCTGCTCATTTGTTGTTCTCGTTGTTGTTGTTGTGAGTTTGAGTTCGCTGCCGGCGTCGACGTCTGCGTCAGCGTCTGCGTCGACTGCGACTGCGACAGCGGCACATGCGTGTGCTTCATTTGTTTTGCGTTAATTTCAGTAGTGTGAGTGTGAGTGCGAGTGGGTGTGATTGGAGGAGGGGGGAAGGGGGAGGGAAAATGGCAAGGGTCGCCATATTGGCCGCTGCGGCGTTCCATCTTTCGAGGGTGTCTTCTTCTAGCTGCCGAGTGCTTTGTTGCCTTGTTGTTGCCTGGGCTTTTTGCGTGTGCTTTGCGCTCCGTCATGCTCCCCGCTGCCCCGCCTACCCCCCTCCCCTCTGCCCTCTGCCCACATCCCGCTCCATCGGTCACATTAGCGTTTTTAGCCATAAAAGAGCCAAGCTCCCCTTCTCCCCCTCCCCCTCCTCTCTTTCGCTCTTCTGTCTGCCCGTTTGGTTGTGTGGCCGTCATCGGCGCGTCAACATCGTTAGCAGCTGTTGCTCTTTGCCTGTGCGCCATTAACTGCCTCCTCCTGTCGTTCCCTCACTCCCCCCCACCCCTCCCCTTTCCCCTACACAGCCCCCCTTCTTTTCCACCTCCTTTTGGCCTGCATTTGCTTTGTTGCTGCCTTTCTGCTTGCGCATTCGTTACGCTCACGTTTCGCGACGACAATAATGCTTGGGCCTCTGCTGCCGCCGCCGCTGCTCCTCTTCCTCTTCCTCTTTTTTCACTCCAGCTCCTGCTCCGCCTTGTGCGTGTGCTGCCACATACAGTGGTAACTCACTAAGGAGACCAGAACAACAACGGCCATCATACAAGTTCTTCAATAAACTCCTAGCAGTAAAAAAAAAATTGATAAGAAATGATAATCGTTTGGATAAAATTGTTTACCAAATGTGTATTGATAAGTAAATTTTTTTTTAACATTTGAAAATGCATAACAATGTGATACTAGAGAATAATGTTTGAATTTGAACATGTTTTTCTCAAACACACTTCGTTTAATTTTAGTCGTCTTCTGCCTCTTTCACTCCTTTTCAAAAGTAGAGCATTTTTGAAGAGACAGAAAATTAAAAATCCAATTTTCTATATCTATTTTAAATTATTCAAAGGAAAAAATTTGAGCTTATGTAAGTATATGCTAAAACTATATATGGTTTCGCTGACATACTTATATAGAGTAGTACGATTCTACTAGTAAAATGCATAAAAGTTACTACTAGGAACTTACTAAGAAGTTTTAAAACTAAACTTTTAGGCTAAACTTTTTTTTAGTGTCAAATAGTAGCATTATAGTTGGAAATACTTCATTAAAAAATGTTAGGTGACCCATACCTGTATGGTTGATTTCTCTATAAATCATTAACACTAAAGGCCTTTACGGTGAAAAAACTGAATTAATACACTTTAAGAAATGAATATTTTCGAAGCTCTACTGTACTCATATACATATGGTCCGCGTGTTCGAGCTTTTGTGCGTGTGTGTTGGTGTGCAAAAATTAAATGGAAAATACCATTTCGCTGTGGCGGCTCTCCAACTCTCCATCTCGCCAGCTCGCCAGCAGGATGTGACCGTTGCTACGCGTTTCTGGCGTCTGAGGTTGAGTGGCTGCCTCCCAGCGCCGCCCTCTTGCCGCCCCTCCCGCCCTGCCACGCCCCACACCGTTTCGCCCCCTCATTTGCTGCCACACGCACACAATACAGTTTACTGATGGGTCCGCACGTGTCGGTGTGTGCGTGAGTGTTCTATGGCTTCATAAGCTTCAATCTTCCGTCTGGTCAAAAGTTTGCCCACTTGCCATAACTTTAAGCATGGCTCACGGATCGCTTTAAGTAATTACATTGGCAACAGTAAGGAATACAGTAGCCTTTTGCTAAATTAGCCTTCTCTTTAGTTAGTTAGAGAACCTTGGTTCTGTCTTAATTAAGGAATCTTAGTAAATATAGTATGTAACTATAATATGTGTTCCTTTTTCCATCGATTTTTGTAAGGAAAAGATTTCTGGACATCTTATGAACACTTGTTAAAACGCCTTATTAATACTACTAATTCTGCTACTATTATTGCTACTTCTACTAATACTGTTATTATTTATCTCCTACTACTTTTACTACTACTACAAATAACCTATATTTTGATGATAAAACCAAAAGATCAAAAACTTAGAAGAAATCTTTTAGAGTTATGAAGCTATTTTCAAAAGATATTTCTTGGCTTGGCTCCTAAATCAGCAGAAAAATCTTTGTAACCTACAATATCTCAAGAGTTTTGGGTTAAAAAAAACTTTTGTGACTACAGAATCTTTGAAGGTTAAAATGTTCTATTTAAAGTTCTGAAGTTGTGAGATCGACAAAGATTTCTGAGATAATCTCTTGATTTTTGGTACTTCAAGTGAAACTATTTTTTAGTTTTAATACTAATATGTACCTTCTTTAAGATATAAAAGTATAAACTTACGTATACTTCATTAAATCAACGATAAACTTATCTATAACTATGAATCAAATTTTAAACAATTATAAGGATGGGGGATATGAAAGTGAAGAAAACAAAAATGTATAATTATACAATTATGTGCATAGATTAAACTAGTGATAAGAAGGGCTTTATGTTCTGATGTTCTTATGATTGTGCAACTGGCGCCTCTTGCTTAATTGTGAAAAATGAAATTGGGGGAAATTCGGAAATTCAGAGCGGCTGTCCAATCGCACTTGCCCCTTATTATATAGCGTTATATTACGACCTCGCTGCTGCCTTCCACCTTCGCTCTCGCCACCCAACGCCACCCACCTCACACTTACGGTGTCTGAGCGACAGGCGCCAGAAGAAGAGGAAGAGTGATGAGCGGGGAGCAGAAGAGAGGAGGAGAGGAGCGCCGAAGAGGAAGTGGGAAGAGGAGAGCGAGGAGTGAAGAGGAAGAGCGGTAGCCGTGGAGCCACAGCCAAATTCACATCGATTCGCTTTGCCCGGCGTTTGTTGCACCGCCCCCGTTGGTTCTTCCTCTTCTTCTTCTGCCGCTGCTGCCTCCTGTCGCGTGATTTTAACGAGCCTCCACTCTCCCCCGCCCCACTCCTCTCTTCATGGTTTATGCTTTTCGCTCGCTCGCTTCCGCGCGTTGATTGTTGTTGGCTGAGCATGCAGTAGGCAGGAAGAGCGAAGAAGAAGAAGAAGGAGGAGGAGGAGGGGGCGGTTGGGGGGCAAAGAGGAGCTCTCGAGGAGAGCAGCAGGCCACCGGCTCCACCTCACACAGACAGCACGGCTGGCTCTCTCAGTCGCATGTGTTTGTGTGTGGCCATGTGGCCACGGGTGAGTGTTGGTGCCAGTGTGAGTGTGTGTGTGTGCGTGTGCTGAATAGCCGGCAATAATATGCCCAAAAGCAGCGAAAGCAAAAGCAACAACACCGGGTGCCAGCGAGCAGAGCGAAGCAAATGGCGGCGGCCGTTTTTAGCGTTTGTGCGCGCTTCTCCACCACCTCCCCCTCTTTCGCACTCCCCTCGCAATCCCCCTCCCCCAATGCACACACACACACTCTGTATATATGTATATGTCGCGCCGGCAAAAGCAAAAGCAAAAGCTTGTGGCGTGGCTTTGGCTCTCGCCTGAAACTGAACTTAACTGCCAGCCTGCTGACTGCTCTGCTCTGCCCCCCTGCCCCCTCGCGCCATCACGCCCCCCGCACTCTCCTCCTCTCTCCGGATAGCCTGCGCCTCCTCGCTGGCGTTTTTTGCGTTTCACTGTGCGCTTCTCATGCCCTCTCTTTTTGAAGGGTATTACGGTTTTCAGGGGAGTTTGGATATTTAAGCGTGACTTTGAAGAGATATGCGTCTTATAAGACCTGACCTATGATAAAATTGTGGGGATTTAAGTATTTTGAAGCCGTGATCACGAAGTTTGTGCAAGGATTACTAAAGATTTCTATATAAAATATACTTTTTAGGTTAAGTAATCTTTCACTAGAAAAATACAAGGATCTTTAGGGTTCTTACAGCCTTGAAGGAAGTTAAAACTAACAAATTAGTTACGAAGTTTGTTTAAAGATTTCTTGGAGGTCTAGATAAAATAGACTTTTTAGGTTAAGTGATCTTATACCAAAAAAAAAAAAAGGATCTTTGGGATCTTCGTACAGCCTTAAGGGAAGTTAAAACGGAGGTTATTATAATCCCTTAAAGAATTAGACATGTATGTCCAACTTAACGGTGAAAAGTTCTACTGGTTTTCCACTACGACGCTATAATTCCCAACTGGTTCTAGCTTTTAAGGACTTTTGATTTTGACTTTTTTGGCCAAATAATGTATCTATACAATTTTCCAACCTAAAGTGAAAAGTTCTTATTGTTTTCCACTATGATCTTATAATTCCCAACTGGTTCTAGCTTTATACAACTTTTGATTTTGTAGTTTTTTGCCAAATGATGTATCTCTAAACTATTTTCGCTGCTCTTCTGTGCTATACTTCATTTTGTAGTCTATAGTTTAAGAACTTAACCCTCTGATAACCATCTTATATCGCAAGTGTATCACAATTTTCGTTCTTTCGTGTCGGCCTTCCTTTAGTGTTTTTTTTATACATATTATTTTGCCTGCCTGCTGCTGCTTCTGGTGGCTGTTTGGCTGGCGTCGTTTCAGCTGCCGCCGCTAGTTGGCACGTTTTGTTGGCTGGCTGGCTGGCTCTGGCTCGCTTGGCTTTTGGGGGGCTTGTGGACCTGGCCGGGGACTGGGATTTGGAGTGGGAATGGCAATGGGAATGGGACTACTACGACTGCGACTGGGCCTGGGTCTGAAACACGGCCTGCTGGCTGGCTGGCTGGCTCATGGCTCATGGCTTTTGGGCCTGATGGCGGATGGCTGCAGCCTGTCGCAGTGGCAAATAGCCGATGGGGCAGGGGCATGGCCAGGGGGCGGTGGGGCAGAGCGGTCTGTGTGCGGCAGCGGTGGCGGCGCGTCAACGGCAGCAGGCTGGCAGCAAAGGCAAAAGCAACAACAACTCCGCGACAGCAGCAGCGGCGCTTCGCACTTTGCTCTGCTGAATTTTCAATTTCAGTTGTAAGCTGACTGCAATCAGCAGTGGTTCGCATTTTGGTTCGGGAATTCGCAATTCCGCAATTCGGTTTTCCCACCGCCCAACGCCCCATCCCCCCGCGCTTTTCTCGGTGGCATTCTCGCATTCTCGGCGCTCGTGAAAACGCTCTCGGGACATAACGGAATATACGGGCCGGTGCGGCAGTTTGCTGGCTGTCCGAGCGCACAAAAAACTTTTCGATTATTATAAACTTTGGCGGTAACCAACGAACCAACCAACACACACACACACTCACGAGGACCACCCACTGAAAACCACCCACATGTCCCGTTAGTTGCGACTCCTGGCGCGCTAATTTTTGCATACATATGTAGAGTCATATGTGTGTGAGCGAGTGAGGCACGCACATGTGTGCGTGTGTTTTATTGATTTTATAGAGCCACTATATAGTTTATAAACTCATCCCCCCTTTGAGCCTATCGGTAATCTTCCTTTGCTCTTCATTCCTGGGGGCAGTGATTAAAATTAAAGTTTTGAGGGTGGAATGGAGAAACAATAGTTATGAGTAAGAGTAAGCTGGGGGCTTAAAGATAAGGCTAGAAACTAGGGGGCCTAAAGCTGATAAGGGTAGGATTTTTAAAGCAAGATTATAGAACTCTTAAGTCTTAAAAAAATCAAAGGGATTAACATTTTGAAGACAAAGACTTAAAGGTGCGTGAGAGAATAAAGTAATCCTTTAGATATATTGGGTTGGTAGGTTTTATATGGTGATATTCTTAAAGTTAGATAACCAGGAAATCTTCAAATTAGATAACCAGAAATATTTTAGTAGGTTTAACTAGTTGTACTGAACCTAGATTTCCACTTAAAGTAACCATTTAAGTAGTCTTAAGTAGTTGTACTAAGCCTAGATTTACACTTAGTTTATTCTTTGCGAAAAGTTAATTGGTTTTGGACACCGCATAATTAGTTTCCCAATTTATTGACGCTGAAAACAAATTACTTTTGAGGATGGTTGGCTATAAAGACTATTGAATGATAGTTAACATTAAAGGTAGATTTTTCTCGATCTTGATAAAAAGAACAAAAGCTTTTGAAATTATAATAAGGATAAGATAATAATATAAACTATCACAAACTATATAAACTATCTAAGTTTTAGACTATTGAATTATAGTTAACTTTAAAGGTGGATTTTGTATCTTGATTAAAAGAACACAAGCTTTTTAAATTTAAACAAAAATTAAATATTAACATAAACTATCACAAGCATGATCAAATCCATCGTTTTTGATTCTGAACCCCCAAGAGAGACTTCCAGTGTTCTCCCTCCATACCCACTCGATCAATACATTGCCTTTATGCAAGATCTGACCTATAAATAGTTGCCCAGCTCCAGAAACAGTATTATCTCGTTTCCCCTAACACGCTGATAAGCAGCGGGAAATCAAAGTTAAGGAAATGATTTCCCAAACCCCAGTGTTGGTCCACTTAGCTGCCAATTTCCTAGCCAAACAGCTTCCAGCTCAGAGTGACTATGTGTATGTAGATAGATGTGTGTGTGTGAGAGGCCTCATAACTTTCCACGGCGGGTCGAAACTTGTGAAATTCTTGGCTACCAGCAGAGGAGCAGTTGCTACCCAGCCAGCTCCCCAATCACCTCGACAGCAGCTGGGCCAGCTTTTCAGGCACCCCCAAACCCCCTCCCCTCTTAGTGGCCCTACCCTCACCTAACAACAACAACAACACACTGTCGCCGGCAGTTTTTGCCCATAAAAACGGCAACGGCAACGGGCAACGACGAAAACGAAAATTTAACGACTGCGCAACGTGACGCATTATTTGTCTGGCTTGGCTTGGCTTGGTCTCTGGTCTCTGGTCTCTTGTCTGCTGCCTGCTGCCTGCAGCAAAGCAATAGCTGCCGCCAGAAATTGCTTTTGCTCGCTGGAATATACCTACATACATAGATACTTATACATATACATATGTATTGCGGCCTGTGCCTCCTCAGTCACTGCCCCATGCCCCCGCCCCTGCCCCTCCCACAATCTCGAGACTCCACACTCCACGCTGCCGTTTTTAGTATTTCGCACTCTGTGCACGGCAAACATTTTTGCATGACTGACTGAATGCCGCCGCCTGCGCCTGACTCACTCACACACATCCAGAAGCGCAGAGGAACACACAATCACACATACACAACGATGCACTGGTGCCAGACGATGCACTCGGAGAAAGTTGGTGCTGGTTTGGGGTTAGTGATGGAAATACTTCGGGGGAAGATGTCCTAGATTATTTTATATAGTGTTTTATAATGAGGAGACTTAAAAAGTAATCTATAAACTCTGAACATCATTTTTGGGGTATTTTTAGGGGTTCGAAGTTAGGATCAACATTTTTTTATATGATGGCTTAAGTAGCCTTAAGTTGTAAAACTGTTGATTTGAAAAGGTCGTTGGAGACTTTTAAGGTTATTTCTAGAGCTTTTTGGTGTTCAGAGCAACACTCTGATGGAATGCTTTAGATTTATTCTATGTTTCTTGACCAATCACATTGGATTACAGTGACACCAACCTACATCATACTTGAGATCATAATAAGAATAAATTACCAGAGTTATTTAGAAGATGTAGAGAAAAAGTATCTTTGATTAGAAAGGATATTTCTTCAAATATTATATTTTTAATACGGATATCAGATAGCTTATTATAAAAAGAAGACCCTATTTTGTATTACATACTTTAGGAAACTTTTTTTTTTAAATATTTTTAATCCTAAGTGATTTTGGTTTCTTGCACATGTTAAAAGTTCAATTTTATTTTATGTAAAGTTATGGAGTACCAAACAAGTTCCAAAGATTAATGTTTTTAAATTCGTCTTTTAAAGAACTCTTAAAAAATATAATATCCCCAAATCAATTTTAACTAGATTGGGACGCTAACTTTTTCCGAGTGTATCCAGCGCAGTGCTGATAGGAGGGGGTGTGGGGAGAGTCACAGGCAGCGGAACCGGGAGCGTGAGCGGTGGGATAGGGAGCGGGAGCAGGAAGCAGGGAGCAGGCAGCAGGCAGGCTCGTGGAGTAACCGTTGGCTGGTCTTGGTCTCTCGGTCGTCGGTCGACGCCGTCTGTCTCTGTCTTTCTGTCCCTCTCTGTCGCTCTGGCCTGGCGTGTTTATAATTTGATTTCGCTGCTTCTTTCCTGCCTCGTCTGCTGCTTCTTCTTCCTCAAGCTTTGGAGCAGACGTGAGATGTGGCGCGGGGGAGTGAGGCAGATGGACGTTGGGGAGCAGAGCAGAGCAGAGCGGAGCGGAGCGGCATTTCCTGTCGCCCAGCTCTTTTTGGGCCTATGCCTAAGCAGGGAATCTTAATGAAGTTATTGTGTTAACAGTTTGAGGAGCACTGGTGCTCCCCATTGATGGTCACGGATCGCAGCTAACTGGCGGGTGGGAGAGGGATGGCCTCAGTGAGTGACCAAAAAGCCTAATGCTCTTTATTGCTCTCATTCCTCTCATTGAGTTAGAGAGATTAGTGGTGTGTGTGTGTGTCTGCCTTTGGAGCATGCATTTGGCATTCACCGTTAGCTGGGCGGACAAGTGAAACAGCAAGAGCTGCCCATTAAACAAAGTGCGCGAGTGGAACAAGGACAAAAGAACAAAAAAAAAGGGAGCCCAAAAAGATGGCGCCAAAAAAATCAACCATTGTGCTCAATGTGGAGCAGTTTATTCACGACATCGAGGAGCGTCCGGCCATCTGGAACCGCAACTTCCACTGCAACAAGGCCTTCCTCGAGCAGATGTGGGACGAGCTGAGCGGAGCGCACAAGCTGCCGAGTAAGTAGTGCCTTTGTTTTGGCCATGGCCAAAAAGGAGTTCCCACACAGTGTTGCCAACCAAAAGATTAGCTTAAACTATTTTACAGAAAAAGAGGTTTAAAAATTGTTTAACTCGCGAAAAAAATATGTATTTTTTTTAGCTTAAAAGTTAAAACTATATTGAAACAAATTAGTTGTCCTTGGTCAGATTTACAGAAAATTATCCAATATAAAAAACATTCTTTAAAGATTAGATTAAAGTAAATTTTGTTACCTTAAATATACTACTGGTACTCGAACCTTTTTTGAGACAGATTGTAGTTCCAAATACACAATTTTTATAAAATATTTCTTAATTTTCATGTACAAAGGCAAATATTTTCTCTATATTAACAAAAGTTTGTTAGAAACTTATAAAATTTATTTGCAATTTTTTTATAACTCACAAGTAAACACAACCGAATCACTGACCTTTTTTTTAATATTTATTGTAAACAAAAAATAGTTGTTTCCTTAATTTTATCAAGCTAAATAAAATAGTTTCCTGTTCCAATCAGATTTGGCGAATAAGTAGCCAAGTTGGCAACACTGACAATGACTCCAAACGTGAACAAAGAGGTTTCTATCGTTATACCACTACTCTCTCTCCCAGAGATCGTGCTCAAGGCCAAGTGGAAGGGACTGCGGGACAATTTCCGGGTGGAGTACAAGCGGATACCTCGTGCAGATAACGGTGATTTTATGGTGGATCCAGCCACCTTTGAGTCCAAGTGGTTGCACTATTACGCTTTGTTGTTTCTAAGTGAGTTATAAAAGGGGTTTTCAATAGAAGCGTATCTATAATATAGTATTTCCCATCTATTAGCTGATCACATGCGTCATCGTTTGCCCAAGAACGAACAGGATCAGTCCTTCTACTTCAACCAGCAGAGCGAGGATTGCGAAAAGACGGTGGTGGAACCGGATTTAACCAATGGTTTAATTCGACGTCTGCAGGACAGCGACGAGGATTACGACGAGGAGGACATGGAGGCGGAGGCAGACGGAGAGGCCAGTGAGGCAACCATGGAGGAGACCATGCCCACGCCACCGGCTGCCCACCAAATGAACCAAGTGAGCACCACACCACTAGCAACAGGTGCTTTGAGAGCCCAAGAGGAGGCCCATCAGCATGCGTTGATCAAGGCGGGATTACTGCGAGCCCAGTTGATGGAGCTGGAAAAGGAGGCCGAGGATCTGAGCAAGAAACCACCGCCGGCACAAGCGCAGCAGCAGCGGCAGCCATCTCCAGTGGCTCCTTTGCTGCAAATGCTGGTGGAACCACCGGCTGCCCATTGCTCTCCACCGCCAGTGGTGACCACCACATCCGCACAAGTACAACAACCGGGATCAGCAGCTGTTTTGGCGCCTGCAACAACCACATCCGCATCATCTGTATCCTCCAATGGTGCGCCAATGGGGGGCAAGAGATCTGTGTCGCCACCGCCACTCTATAACAAAGCACACCATCCGCTGGCCACTCTGGCAGCAGCTCATCATGCGTCCAAAGACAGGAATGAAGATTTTGGTGCCTCCTCCGCTGTGGGAGGAAACGGTGATCATCTCAGCTTCACCCAGCACTCCTATGCCAATGGACTAATACCCGCCCTCAAGCTGAAGCGACCACGTCTCTCCGAGGATAGCAACTTCAATGGTTCCTCCACCATGGATGCTCCGCTCGTGCCCGAGGACGATGACTATCACTACTTGCTGAGCCTGCATCCGTACATGAAGCAGTTGACCGCAGCTCAGAAGCTACGCATACGCACCAAGATACAAAAGCTCATCTTCAAGGAGCTCTACAAGGAGGATCTCGAGGAGTCCAAGTAGTGGGACAGCCCAGAAAGCCCCTAGACTAAGTCCAAGACTGTACATACGCCCTGTATCCCCTAGATCATAAGCATTACACTTAGTTTGTCTCCATGCCATGCTACTTGATTGATTTCTAGTTGAGCGCCACTCCAAGGAAAGCTGGGAGTGCGCCATTTATGCCTAAGCACAAATACCTTGGAAATAAAAATGTAACTCTAAAAGGTTTCCAGTCTTAAATTATTTGTAACAAAAATGGGAGGGCTGAGATTGTTTAAACATTTAATAATATATACTTTTTCTTCTTAGGTGAGGTTTACGTTTTGGATGATGGCGCTGAGGTGGATCTGGATCTGGGAAACTATGAACGATTTCTGGATGTCACCCTGCATCGGGATAATAACATAACCACGGGCAAGATTTACAAGTTGGTTATCGAGAAGGAGCGTACTGGCGAGTACTTGGGCAAAACCGTTCAAGGTGAGTACTAATCTATGATGTTATGGGTTGTAAGAACAAAGTTTTCTATTGAGGGGATCGTAGTTCTTTTTCCTATTTCTATGACTTTAAAGGCTATTAATTCTTCCTTTTTTCCCACAGTTGTCCCTCACATCACGGATGCCATTCAGGAATGGGTGGAGCGTGTGGCCCAAACACCTGTCCAGGGCTCCTCGAAGCCACAGGTGTGCATTGTGGAATTGGGAGGAACCATTGGCGATATCGAGGGCATGCCCTTCGTGGAAGCCTTCCGTCAGTTTCAGTTCCGCGTAAAGAGGGAGAACTTCTGTTTGGCCCACGTATCGTTGGTTCCATTGCCCAAGGCCACTGGTGAACCCAAGACAAAGCCTACTCAAAGTTCGGTTAGGGAACTTAGGGGTTGTGGCCTGAGTCCCGATTTGATTGTCTGCCGATCGGAGAAACCCATTGGACTGGAGGTCAAGGAGAAGATCAGCAATTTCTGTCACGTGGGTCCGGATCAGGTTATATGCATCCATGATCTGAACTCCATTTATCATGTCCCATTGCTTATGGAGCAGAATGGAGTCATTGAGTATCTTAACGAGCGACTCCAGCTTAATATTGACATGAGCAAGAGGACCAAGTAAGTATAATTGTTCTTTAAATCCCCAAATTATATATACTAGATCGACTAATCCCTGTTTTCTTTCAGATGTCTCCAGCAATGGCGTGATTTGGCCCGTCGCACGGAAACCGTTCGTCGCGAGGTTACCATTGCCGTTGTGGGCAAGTACACCAAGTTTGCGGACTCGTACGCCTCTGTGGTGAAGGCTCTGCAACATGCTGCCCTGGCTGCAAACCGCAAACTGGAACTAGTCTTTATTGAATCGTGCCAGCTGGAGGAGGAAACTCTGCAGTCGGAGCCGAGCAAATACCACAAGGAGTGGCAGAAGCTGTGCGAGAGCGATGGCATCCTGGTGCCCGGTGGTTTCGGTTCCCGTGGCATGGAGGGCAAAATCCGGGCATGCCAATGGGCGCGGGAGAATCGAAAGCCTTTGCTAGGCATCTGTTTGGGTCTGCAGGCGGCTGTGATTGAATTTGCCCGCAGCAAGCTGGGTCTTAAGGATGCCAACACCACGGAAATCGATCCGAATACAGCCAACGCCTTGGTCATCGACATGCCGGAGCATCACACGGGTCAATTGGGCGGCACCATGCGTCTGGGCAAACGAACTACGGTCTTCGCTGAAGGCCCCAGCGTCATCCGTCAGTTGTATGGTAATCCCAAGACGGTGGAGGAGCGACATCGGCATCGTTACGAGGTGAATCCCAAATATGTACCGCGGCTTGAGGAGCAGGGCATGCGATTTGTGGGCACCGATGAGGACAAAACCAGGATGGAAATCATTGAGCTGAGTGGACATCCGTATTTCGTTGCCACGCAATATCATCCGGAGTACTTGTCACGACCCCTGAAGCCCTCGCCTCCTTTCCTTGGCCTGATCCTGGCCTCCGTGGATCGATTGTCTCAATATATTCAGCGCGGTTGCCGGCTTTCGCCCCGCCAGCTTTCCGATGCCTCTTCGGATGAGGAGGACAGTGTTGTCGGCTTGGCCGGCGCAACGAAATCCCTAAGGTCCTTGAAACTTCCCGGCACACCCAAAAATGGAATTTCAAATGGCTGCAATGGTAGCTCCAGCACTTCCGACGGCGAAGGCGCTTGCGGAGGTGTTGATCTTACCAACGGCCATTAGTAAAGTTGTAAACGGTATCCTAAGCCTGGAAGAGTTTAAGATCCGCTTATCAGCTGTGCTCCTGTTGTTGCAATCTCCAAAAGATTGCGCCAACAGGAGCAATTCTGGATGTGTATAATAGGGTGTTGTCGATTTAAACATTTTTATGTTTTATTGAAGTGGCATAAAGTAATCCAATATATTTTCCTTTAGTTAGCATAAGTTAAATATAATTTTAATTTCTTTTGGGATAGAAAATAAACAAATTGGTATGACTCTCAAGCTTCAAACTTTTTATTTTCGTATATTTTATAATATTTTCATTATTATGTCTCTTAACAATAAAAAGCTGTATTCTACAAGAGTGAAATGAACAGTACATTACGTTTTTAGTTAAATTAACGGTTTTATCGAAAAGTTTTTAAATATTTTATGAATTTGAAACAGTTTTGGAAAAAAAAAAAACCCCGATTTTGTAGATTATGTCACTGCGATTTGTCAATTAGTTTAAATCTTTTAAAATCGACACACCCTGGTGTGAATAGCCTCGCGTGTGTCTTCTTGATCAAAAATGGATATAGGTTATAATCCCTTCAACTTCTAACTTAAATTACAATAAAATGTCATGCTTATATTTAATTTAAACCATACTTAAAGCATACTAAACGAAATGTAAGCAATTACCTTATCTATATATATATTTTTAGATAAACAATGAAATAATTAAATCTCTGTGTATTGTTTGAATTTAGTGGGCAGCTGGAGCAGTGTTGGAAACTAAAAGATTTTTTGATACTACAACTATCCCTTTTTCTCTTTTTTCAAAAGGAGAATTCGTTTACTTGGCGGGAATTTTTAAATTTGAATTCAAAAGTCACTGATTAGTACGAACTTTTTCTTTGAATAAATTGCTAAATTGTTTTTGCAATGTCGAATTCCGTCAAGTAAAAGTGTTTCGCATGGTCTAAAACAATTGCTTTAAAAATAAACTAAAGCTGTTTGTCCCCACAGAAGAGTGTCAACTAAATTTTGGAAACTTCAAGACGTCGGAAACAAGTAGTGCTTTCTATTTATAAGGTCAGGCAAGTTGAAACGGAAATGGGATTAACGTTTAGCGACCGATTTAAACCTTTAGTGATAGTTCTTTTTTTATGTTATTAGGTTCCAATCTATTGTGAAAATGTTTCTTTAATATTTATAAAATTTTATGTTTTTATGTGGATCATTGATTGTTTAAATTAAATAAAAGTCGACAAAAAATGTATCAACTTTATAAACTTTATATTGGTTCTAAAAATGTTATATATTTAAGAAAACTTGAATTTTTTTACAACGTCGTAGAATTGGAGATATAAAAATTGTATTTTTACAACAAAATTCGTTAAAAACAAATTTATAAAGGGTTTTTACTCTAATTTATTTTATCTGTGGGTCCGCATTGACATCTAAATTTCGAAAGAGCACCGGAGAGTGAGCTTTTTTAGTGCAATTTTCTGCTTGTTGACGCAATTAGTAAGGCGGAGAATTAATCAAACGCTGGTACTCGAGAATAATAATGGACGCTAACCCATACGGATTCAGATGCGGATTCAGATACCGGCTGGCGTTGTCAGACATCGGCCCGTGCTCAACAAAAATAGACAGGGCATACATTTGGGCTTGCGTCCGCGATGAGAAGCGATGGCTGGTGGCCAATTGAATCGAGGCAGATCGCGAATCTCAGACCAAGAACAATGCGCATTCTTCATTGTTCGTTCAATTGGGTAACATACTCTAGCTAATTTCGCATTCGGAACATAACATAAACCCAGAAAATATGAATCAGTCGAGTGTCCACAAAAAGAAGCCAAGGATTCGGAATCGCCAGAAAAACAAAATCAACCAGTTGCATCAGGACCAAGAGGAAGTTCTAGAGGAAACTACGGTTCAGTTGAAAACAACTCCCAAAAGTGATGGTTCCCGGGAGGCAACTCCTCTTGAAAGTGTCCCCCCTCAGGTGAAAAGTTCTACAAAAAGTGGAGTCTCCCTGGTTGAGACATTATTTAATAATAGTCAGGTGGAAATTCCGCAAGAGAATGATACCATAAGGCTAATACAGGAACTGTTGCGTAGGAAATTATTAGCCAAAAATAGTGCAGCTCCCATTAGCAAATCAGAGCCAGTCACCGTTCAGGCCAAATTAGTTAGCCCACCTAAAGAAATCAAAATAGAAAAAGAAAAACCAAAGATTTCAAGTGCTTTAGAATCTACCAAAGTTCCAGCAGAACTGAAGACATCCGGAAAAGCATTAAAAGATGTGAAAGCCGATGAAATGGATGAGCTGCTTAAATGCCTGGGTACCAAATTACAAAAGGGTTAGTGGAGATTATATATTAAAGAATTATTGAGATGTTTTATTAATTTTACCATACTAATAAAGGTACAGGAGAATCTCCAGCTGCGGCGCTCTTTAGCAATCTTGGCAAGCTTTTCAGCCAAGCTCCACCAAGCGATGTGGAGTCTTCCGATGAAGAGGCGGAGGAGTATGTGGAGTACATCTATAAGCCTAGGCAATACTTTATGGCCTCGTTGTGCAATGTAGGTAGTACTACCGACTAACTTTGATAGTGTGATTAGGACTTTAACCAATATTTCCAAAGCATTTTATAGAGTTTTGAACTATTAAAAGTTAAGATCAAAAGCTTTTAAATAGATGTTCATAGATGATACCTTATAATACCTCGAAATAGCCTTCATTATCTTAATTCTTTATCTTAATTCATTGATGTATAACAAAAACTATCGATAAAAGTAAAAGTGCATTTAAATTGCTTATGAGATTTTGGTAGTTTTTAAGTTTGTTGTTAATGATTCTAATAAATTCTTTAATCACTCTACCAAACAGTTCTGCAAGGCGGATCTGTGTGGCCAAAATCGGATTCCATGCTCCCGCTGCGGACTGAGCTACTACTGCAGTGGTGGCCACATGAAAGACGACCAGGAGCACCGGCAACTGTGCAACGCCATTCGCCAAACGGTGGACCGGAATGGTGAGAGCCTGTCAGCGAGCCATAAATCACACTAATTGCCAATTTTCGGTGGCCAAATGCAGGTCACGACATGTTCTACAAGTGCGGCGACTTCAGTGGCGAGCAATTCCGTTCCTACCGGATCGTGTGCATCCGCCAGGTGGAGAAGGAGATGAATCGCCAGCTTTCGGCCACCGAACAGGAGTTGCTCCTGTTCCCAATGATTTGTGGCGAGTTCAAGTGCCGGGAGCACCGCTTCAAGCGTTTGTCCCTCTGCGGAGGATGTGGCGAGGTGGCCTTCTGCAACGATAAACCGGGGCATCGCAGGAAGGAGGAGCATGCCAAGTGGTGTGGAGCCTACCAACTGTTCAAGGCCTTCATCATGTTCCAGGCGAACTTTGGCCGGTTGGATCCTTCACTGCCCAATAAGGTGCTCAGGGAGCTGCCCATGACTTGCTCTAACACCAAACACATAATGAAGAAGCTTAATTTCAGTAAGTAATTGCATTAACAATAATATACATATTCTAGTTTTTAAGAAGAGACTATGTTATCCAAAGGGCCTTTGATCCTTTTCTGATAGTCCTAAATCTGAGCTCTTAAAATAGTTATCATTTATCTTTTTAAAAGCTTTTTTGAACTTTCTGTATGGATTAAAAAAACTGATAATCATGTTTTAATGAATTATAAGCCCGCATCCAACTTATTTCTTTCTTCTATAATAAAAAAAAAAAATTATAACTTTCTTCAACTTCCTATAGATGTGACAAATGAGTGCGAGTACGCAGCGCTTACTCAGGTATCTACAGGACCTTTAACCGCCTGGTTTGCCCTAAAACTCTGTGAACGTCTAAGGAATTGTGAGGAGTTGACTCTTCATTTAATTGGAGCTGAGATTGAATTTGAAGTGGACATGCTACAGAAATGGGAACTGTTCCTTCTTCACATAATGCCAACGGTCAAAATCCTAAATGTGGTTTTTATAGGACCTGAGCTTAATCCTAATAATATATCCTTTGAACAGCTAAAGAAAATCAAGTAAGAGAAGAATTTTGTACTATTCTTAAGATATATTTTAAATTTTAGTATTAAAATGTTATTATTAATTTATAGGTGTTGTCGTTTGTGCAGAAAAGCTCAGAGAAACGTAAACTATTATTTCGAAAATGCTTTGTACCACGATTACTGCAAGGAACCGCATTTTCTTCAGCCCAACTTGGGTAAGTTCATCTGTTGTTTTATAGTAAACTTTGGTATTACCTACCCCTCTTTATACGCAGTTTGCTTCTTTAACTCTGGCCTATACCGATCAACTGGATTCGCCCTGGAGGATACTTGGCCTGATACCATTCAAGCTGCACTTAATCTGAAATGTCCCATTGTAGTAACCTCATATACAAAGTATGAGGCACCTTTGGATATGGCGCACTTTATCAATCAATCGAATCGACATATAAATCTCATATTGCCACCGACCACAAATCCATTTTCTTCTGAGAAGCCAGAACGTAACTTTATATCAGATAACGAAGCTCCATTTATGTTTAAAAATTTCTATTGTTTTGTTGTTGAGTGAGTAGTCGGAAATGAAAAGACTGTTTATAAAGAAAGTAACCCGTTCAAAATTACTTTTTGAATAAATCTCTTAAGCTGTATTACACAACTTGAAATGAAAAACATTTGTGATTTGTGATTTCCTGATTTACAGATTAAAGATTGCTTCATTGCTAATGAATCATTAGTCTTTGGGCTTTTTTTTTATGGCGGTATGACGAATTGTTAGCAGCGACAGGAAACCACTTTGTTATCACCTCACCAATCTGTACAGTGAATACTGAATAAAGAACCAGAAAATATTTACCATATGTTTTTATTATAAAATGGAATTATTAATGATTACGAAATTCATGAAATGGTGTCCATTTAAGGTTGAGAGTATTTCTAAAAAATTGGATAGTCTAGGGAGTTTTTACTGTACAAACTCAAGTGACATATGTACAATAAGAGTGAAGCGGTCCGCAAGTGGGCGGTTTTTGGGTGGGAGTGATGACCGTTTCCCGTGCTCGTGCCACAAAGAAGCCCCAATTACAATGAAACCGCTAGGTTGTTAATTTCGCGGTGAGCTTTTGGGGAGGAGAAGGGGAAAGAGTCGTGCCACCGATCTTTGTATTCCCATGAGGCATGTATCGTATGTAGCTGCTGCTTTTTTTTTGCGCGATAACTGTGATACAACCGGCGATGAGAGAATCTCAGTGCATTTTACAACCGCAAGAAGAGAACAAAAGTTCTTGGGCTCTAAGTGTGAGCGATTGTTCGAGTCGACACTCGTCATTACAAATCGGTTCAACAAAATAATACGAAATACAAAATAATAACAATAGAAAACTATAAAGTGTAAGATTTTTTGAGCTCTGTTTATAAATTTTATGTATAAATAATATCATTTAAATTTTGTAATCACAATGCACAAGAGGTTTGCTATGTTGTTGCGGACTATACTTTCGGAAAAGGAATTGAATTTCAGAAAAAATTGCATTGTTAAATGGGTTACAATATATTACTTTTATCTCCATATTGCGTAGCCGACTAGTTGAAATTAGTCAATATCACGTAGCCGACTAGTTGAACAGCCTTTTTAAAAGTCAGTTATGAATCTTAAAATTTGTTCTTCAATTTTCTATTATTTTTCCATTGAATATTAATTCTTTACAGCTAATATAATCTAAACTATAAAATATATACGTTCTTAACAGTAGTTAAATAATCAATATATTTTTGAGAGTAAGAAATGTTATCGTTCTGTAATACATATATCAAAAAAGACTCAATAATCTTTTTTTAATTTCCATGCTAGATGCTATAATTTTACCCTCTGCTGTGGGTGTGAGCGCGCGAATGTGTGTCGGCATTATGATTGTACGCTTATTATTATGGCCGCATACGAAGTAATTTCCAAGTTAACTTTTCAGTTGAAGAACGCGAGCGTCCAGATCGGATCGCCGTCCGATTCTCGTTCTTATTCTCGATTCAAGTCGCTAATTGTCGCGCTAAGTGCTCCGTTTTGTGTTTTGAGTTCAAACACTTGTTGACATCTCAACATCGCGAGTTGATACTGTGAAATTCATCAGCTTAGATGATCTAGTTCTTGTTTTTTGGTCTGGAAGTGTAGTTTATGAATTGCATCTTTGTTTTTAGAGAGTGATCTCAAGATAGTAAGCGATACTTACAGACTTTTACAGACATTTATAAGATTGCCGCTGTCGAGTATCTAATTCCAACGGTCACGATTACTTATTGGGAGCGTGGAAGAGTGAGCTTTCCAGAGCTGAAAGTTTCCAGTCGAACAGCTGTTTGGGGAGCTTTGGGGTTTATTTTTCCATCTCCGAGAGCACTGCACTTTGCAGAGTGAGATACAGATAGAGAGTGAGAGCGAAATACAGCGGGAGTGGGGCAGGTTTTATCAGCCTGAAGTACGATTCATAGATAAGAAAAAGTCGGCGGCGGGTGTTAAGTCATTTTCACAATTTATCGCTTCTTCGCTGCTTTGCGCAATCGAATGGAAAAACGGAGTGCATTGTATTCCGTGTTGGAGTAGAAACCGGATCACACGGATAGATCATCATGAACAAACTACGGGCCCTATTGCCCGGTCAACATTCGACCAATGGAGCATCTCGACATTCCGCAACGCTGGAACCCGAGATCGGTTTCCAGATCACAATCGACAATCCGAAAAACAGTGATCCCAGCAAGGGTTCTACGGCAGTTCCAGAGCTCAACGTCCACCTCATCGCCGCCCGACATCTGCCCTCTCTGTTCGGCTTCAAGATCGTCCAGGGCTATTTGATAAAGGTAAATTAGTGCTAATTGGTCATGATATGAAGCCAACTTATGACTGAAAAGTGATATTTGCTTGTTGTCCCAGTAACCTGACATACTTCAAAGTACATTATTCATTAGAACATTTTGGTATTACTATCAGGCATTTTATATAAAACTTGGGCACTTTTAGTTACTTTTTTTCATCTGAACCTGCATAAATATGAATACTTTATATTATAACAAGAAAACAGTCTATTGCAGAGGTAAAACATTTAGGGACGAGCCCTATATTCTGAATAGATTATTCACTATGCAAGATTAATAAGAAATCATTCATGAATGGACTAATTTTATATAGAGTAAATTATTTAAAGTTTTGTCTTATACGATATATATGTATAAACATTATATGAACGATAAGTATACAAGTCAATATACAAAATGATTAACCAAATTAAAAAAACAATACCTTTTTTCAATATACCACAAGCATTTTTAAAGCATTATCGTCCGAAAAAAATAATCAATCAAGATCGAATGTATCAAGACAAATATTTGTACAATCATTTTCAGTTTATTTATTAAACACATCAAGATGTAGCGCTTTAAACATAAATATTCCCTAAGGCCCTGGAAACATACTACAATTTATTTATTAGTTCTATTTATTTCTGGCTTCTTCCCACCCCCATTAAAGGTGAAGCTATTTCCCGGAACGAAACGCTTGGACAGCAGTATTCAGACAAACACGTGGCCAAAGTTCAATGAAAATTTCAAATTCCCCCTGGTGCCAGATATAAAGTATGTGTGATATACGAGGAGTTGACAGAGTTTCACTATTATTGTTCGATATGGTATTTGAATAGATCCTCCATGAAGCATGTAACGCGACGACCTGCAAATGGTCAGACAACTAACACAGATCCGGAGCCAGAAGAACTCTTCTCCGGACAGTTTGTGGTCTTTACGGTCTACGCTCTATTGGAACTTCCGGCAACGGTAAGTTGGTCACGCAAACCTCTCAAACGTGGGTTAAATTCCTTTCTTACCAGAATTTCAATCGCTTTAATAAGACATACCGATCGCTGAGGGACAGGAGTACCAGCTTTGTTCAACGCTTCGTGGATCCTACATCAGGTGCTCCAAATGAGGCCAAAACCGAAGCCGGAGGAAAGCCAAGTGATCAGGGCAAGGGAAGGAAAAAGTCGGACAGCTCTGCACGGGATGCAATGCCACCGCTGACTATAAGTGAATCGCGAAGGAATATAGGTAATATGATCTTAGATACAATAGTTTTATAACAACCTCTTAAGGATAAAAATAACATTTAAGTTGCATTTAAGATTAATATTAAGATTAAATAGACTGAAACTATCCTTTACCCACCTCAACAGATTACGATTGTTTATATAGTATGCTTTTTATCTGATTATTTAAATGATCTATCCAAAATATACTATCGTTGTTAAGTTATTAATGCTATGATCTACAAATAAATAAAAAGAGTTACAGGTTTTGATCTGAAAACTGTTAACAGTTTAACAATTATAAGATGTGATTTGTATCTTAAATTATTCACTTTTGAGATAAACTATACAAAACTTACAATCGTTAGTAGGTATAGTATCATATATCGACCTAAAAATACAAAACATCTGTAAGTTTACACTTAACACTTAAATTATGATAATATAATTCCTCAGTTTTGTTTTTAACACTTTAAGATAATCTTTTTTTGATGTACTTTATCTTTTCACCTAGGTTCCGTCACCTGCTACCTGCAATCCAAGCTCTTCCAACGCAACAGCCGAACGGGGTGTTATTCGACGGAAGAGTTGTGGCTGCCTATAAAAGATATCACCACAACGGTGGCCAAGTCTTCGCCCAGCAACAACAATGTGAGTAGAAAAGACATGTGTTCGTATGTTTCCTGACCCAGAGCATTGCTAAACAAGTTCATCCGAACTTAGTGTTACAAAACAATGCGACATGGGGCTCCGAGTGTTTTTCAAATGTAATGGAGATGTGTTCGCTTTAATTGTGCAAAGTGAAAGCTTCCCGCCTGGGCGGGAAAACACAACAACACCAAGCACTATAATTTTAAATGAAAGCAAATTTTTTAATTGCAACCAAAAAAAAAAAAATAATGTGCAAGTTGAGTCAATATTATTCCGGAAAAAATGAATTAAAAGTCAACCCTCTGGCATTTTGCCCTTACCTAACGTCACTAAAAAAGGGTTGCGATATCTTTAGGACTTTTAAGTTTGAACTATTTTTCAGTGTGGGTCAATCTAACATTTATCTTATCACGCCAATGCGATTTCAATTTGTTTACTTACCTTATGAAGGAATAGCTTTTTAAGCCGAAATGGGAATCATATCGATACCTAACCGACAGCATAAAGTAAACAATATAGATTTTACGAAATCCAATAGTGATAAAAATAACTTGTAATAAAATAAGCAATTGGAAGTTGGAGAGTTATGATCTACAAGGAGTTTATAATAGATTCTTAAAATTTTTATCGTTACTTCTCTGGACCTCTGAAAGTATGCAATAGTTTAGGAATTTCCTAATAAGACTATTTCATATCATAGTGACAAAAACATACAGATTTGAAATCGTTTATCTGCAATTATACATATATAATATTTATAATTTCAGTTAAATATAAATTTTTATATTTTTTTTAGCTTGTTAACTCATCTAAGGGCGTGGTTGAGCTGGCTCTTGAGGTCCGAGATTTGCTGGAATGTGTGTCACCTGAAGATACCACGATGGCTCCTCCAACGCCCGCGAATACGCCCACTACGCCGACAGCCACTTTCGCCCCTTCATCCAACAATTGGCAACGGATGACCGCCGAGGTGAAGCGAAAGATGGGCATCAGCAATGCCGGAAGCTCCGACTCCGGAAGATACCTGCTCCGGGTGACCACCACGCGAATGCGCTGCTCCAACAAGGTCAAGGACGAACTGGAGGCCACTGCGAGCTCCGGAGTGTATGTGAAGACCACGGCCTTCGAGCATGGTATCTACATAGATGCATGGAAGTCGCCCATCTTCTTTCCCTCACTCTCCACCAAATGGGACGATGGCAGCGGCGAGGGAACGATAGATATTCCCCTCCAGAGACTCGACCAGCTGGAGGACATAGTGCTTCGAATCACATTGGCCACCAAGAAGATGGGCAAGAAAGTGGTCCTCGGCACGGTTATAATCGGCGGAGATCAGGCGGGAGATACGGGTTCTGAACAGATGCGTCTTATCCGGGAATCCCCGCCAGGTCAACGGGTCGCCGCCTGGCACTGCTACCACTAAATTGAACTGAAAGCTGTACTCCAAATAACTTTAGTTAATTCATATCAAAATTCCTTTGTGCTTCTGCGCGTAGACATAATGTATGTATTTGCTTTTCGATCGTTAAAAATATTAAATTTAATTGCGAATTGTAAAATGCTTCTTTGGGAAAGTTTGGCTCATTTCAACGTCCACGGCGTGTAACACTTGGTTTACTGCCCACTCTGTGATGGGAGTAGTCATTCACAGGAAAAAATTGGGTATATCTTGGAACTTATGTTAATCCCTTTGGAAAATTTAAAAAAAATTTGTTAAGTTTTCGATCTTTTAAATTTTTTACAGCATTATTTTTTTTTTTTAATAATTATATATTATATTATAGTTAAAATTATATTATCGCTAGTATCTTAACGTGTAAAGTTTAAGGGCTTGTTTCCAACATACTTATGATAGGTATTTATTGATATGACATCCCTAAAATAAATCTTAATAGTGAAAAGATATAATAACTTCTGAATGTTCTAACTATTTAACTCTTATAAAACATGTTAACCGGGAGTTTTTGATTCTTAAAATTTTCATTAGATTAGTATCTTAATGGTTAAAATTGTGAAATCTTTTTCGAACTTATTTCTTTTGTTCGGGTTTCATTTTAACGATATGTGTTTTGTAATCTTGGCTTCTCTAGACCCTTTTTTCCCCTGTGTATTAGTACCTTTGGTTTATTGGCATTTCGCAGAAATAATGCGAACATTTGTCCGTCTGCCTGGGATTTTCGCACCCATCCGTGCGTTTTTCACCCGGTTCCAGTCCACTGTGCACGGCCAACATGTGTGTGGAAAAGTCAACGGCAAACGCGACGTTTTTCAGCTCGCCGCGGAGCGTTGGCGTTTTGTTTCGCTCGCAGTCTCAGTTCTCGAGAAGACGTCGGTTGGATCGGATCGGATTGGATCGGAACGGAACGGAAAAGATAGTACCGACCGGATTGTATGTTTACGTTGCCAGTGGAGTTTGCGAGGCGACATCCGACTTGGTTTATGCTTCTGTGCGTCGCGTTCTCCAATGTAAAAATAAAATTTCTCCAATATGTGTGTGCAAAACGGCTTTTGAAACATTTTCGAATAGATGCCAATAGTGTCAAAAGTGCGAACCAGGTAATCGTTGAGTAAATTTACGCTAAACGGTTGACAGTTCAATATTGAAGTCATAAAAGCTAACGAATGTGGGCCTGTTAATCCCTGTTTATATGCAAAGTGCGTCGGCTGATGTGTGGATCGGTTCTCCTCAAATGCTCACAAGTCGCTAATCGAAGTGCAGCTGAAGGAGACATGGTGCCAAGTGATAAATGGAATAAAAAAATGTTTCATTCATGAAAACAATCCGCGTTCACATAGGCACCCAAGAACGCAGATGTATTTGGATCTGCACGCATGCTATTCTACAGATGCAGTCAAAATAATAGCAGTGTGGTGCAGAAAAGACACCTACATTTTTAAAGACAAATTTCCAATGAATTGATAAAGTATCTTTCGAAATATAAGTGTTCGTTCCGTTTGCTTCCTAACTAATTATGTTTTGGTTAAAATTTATCACTTTGAGACCTTTAAGATCCCAAAATGAAATGTTGTGGTTGAAATATTTGTGTTGTCTTGGATATAAATTATTTTTATGAGATTTTTGGAACTTGACAAAAAATAGAGGAGACGAATATTTTAAAATTTCTGATGCAGATATTCAAGACATGTTTCAAAAATAGGAATTATATATAATACTATACATTTTAATGTCTAAGTTGCCTCTAATAGTGGAATACAATTTTTTTTTGATTAAATAAGGTGTATTATTTTTAGGTATTTACCCCTGTGGGATTTTCTGAACCCAAATCTATTATTTTTACCCCATCTGTTTGGTGCATATGTGTTTAAAATGCATTTAATTCATCTGTGGAAAATTGGGTGTTCTGGTGGTGCGGTGGGGAAGTGGATCCATATCCATGGAGGCGTGGATGTGGATGCGTTGCCCGGATGATCGGATGCTGGGTGTCTAGGGATGCTCGGGATGTGGGGTGTTGGAGGAGGAGGCAGTTCGTCGGCATCTTTGCGATGCCATCGAAGTCGATGAATTCTACATTTTGTGGCCCAGTGTGCGTGGATGCGAAGCATGATTTATTTCCAACACTTCCGCTAATACTCATGTGGCCGATGTCGCACAGCGAATTTAATGCGTAGCCGATTACAAAAGGCTGACTAATAAATTAAGCCAGTCCGAATCCGTAGACAATAACCAAATGCCCAAATGCCCGATACTGCCCACGAGCTGCCCACTTAGTCGGCAGATAAATAGGAAAAACAAAAGCCAGCGACAGCCAACCCAAAGGCAGCGATTTGGTTTTTTAGTAGCTGGTCACGTCATTAAAATTGCATTTGGTTAAACGGGCCCGCGGACATGCAACACGGCACTCACACAACCAGAGTTGATTGGCCATACCAGACATTGTGGCTAGCCGGCCAAGAAGCCGACAAAAAATCAAAATAAATCAGGCAATTGCACTGAAAAAAAACAACATTTATTTTGGTCGCTAAGAAGTTATTAATGGGAATTCAAAACATTTTTATCTCGCCTTATCATAACCTTTCGGTTATTTAAATATATAATTTTATCATGTTTTCTGATAAAGTAACCTTTAAAATGTTTTTTAAACTAACTATAAATATAAAACCTAGGAAATGCTGACCTTAATCATGTTGCTACTCAAGCACATATCATCAATGATGTCATTTGACTTAAGCTTAATATTTTTATGATATTACTTACTTACTTCAAAAGATACACCACCTTTAAGCATTTTTGATAATTTTTCCTCTTAATTTTTCCCAACTACTTATCAGTTCTTGTAATTATATTTTAAAGTATTCTGTAAGCTAAGCATACTTATGATTTTTTTCTGTGTAGGGAACTCTAGTCTCGATAAGCGGCTGGCCAAATCCAAATTTGTACATTTTCATTCATAAAATAACGCGGCGCACTACGTAGCGGCAATTTAGGAACAAATAAAAAGTGGAAAAAATAGATAGACCACATGCAGAGCGTTGGTGGGCAGTGGGCGGTGGGTGGGCGTTCCACCTTATTTGCGGAACTGGTAAATACATCTATATCTATGAGTGCCCCTTACTCACCTGATTTTAATACACTGGTCACTGGATACTCTGGCATCTGGAAAATATTATGATATTTAGGATTTTTGTATTTATTTTAATGGGATGAGTACTTATGATCTTATTTGCGTAGCTGGTAAACATGTCTATAACTTACTCACCTGAAGGATTTCAATAAACTGGTCACCTGATACTCTGGCATCTGGGAAATATTATGATCTTTATGATTCGTTTTGATATTTATTTCAAGCGATTACTATTTATGAGATGCGTACTTATGACGTTGACTTCTCGACCCCGTCATAGTTGATTTTTAATCGCACTTTGTCAAGGTAAAGCGATTGGGGGGCGTGGGAGGTAGACGGTGGGCGGTTGTTTTTTGGGGCGGGGCAACTACTGCGGATTGTTTTTGTTTACACGGAATGGAACGGATTGGAGCGGAGCGGTACGGATCACGAGGCGGAGGTTGAGATTGTTGCTGCTCTGTTTGCCATGCGGACGCATCGCATTCTAAATAAAGAAGCAGCGTCGCTCGAAGTACACACAAATGTATATAAACATTATGTTTAAACGCTGGGGTGGACATTTTAGTGGTTTCCCAAACTGATCATCAGCGAAAATATTAAAAAAAAACCGGGGATAAAGTCAAAACAAAATCTTTAATATTAATGTTTGTTTGGGATTATATTACCAGAACGTGCAGAATTTGAGGAAATGGGAAACTTTAAATAAATTTATTATCAGACAGAAAGAATTTAAAAATGCGTAAGCAAACAAATCGTAAGAAATATTATGTTTTTTTTTGGCAATAAAGGAAGCAAAAGTCTTTAGAAAGGAATTATAAATATAAGCTTAACAAAATTTGACAAATGAAAAAAAAAACTTTTAAAATTTGTTATAAAAATACTTTATAAAGGAGCATAAACATTTTTGAAAGTTTTTTAAATATAGTTCTAGAAATCAAGTTAGGTGATCTTTATTTTGTTCTATTCAGTATTTCCGTATTAATGACACCTAAAGATCACTTTTCAGACTATAACATATTTTAAGTTCCATAAATATTTTTAGAAGTAATGTGCATCTAAACCCCCATGGGTATCATCTCAGGAACTCCCTTTAAACCATTGTTTTAAGAAATCTTGCATAAATCATTTTTGTTTATGTCAAAGTTATTTGGTGGGGAAACGTTCGACTCAATGTATAAATCATGTGTCATCAGGTGTGTTAAAATAGTTTCTAGTGGTTTGTTTGTTGTGGAATTTTATTTCCATCAAACCGGCGAAAACGTTCTTCACGCATCGCGAGTTACTCAATATTGGATGCTTATAAAATTGAATATATATCCGTATGTTTGTTTAGTGGGCGCTGTATTCACATTGTAAATAAATCACAATGACTGAATGATTGGTATAACCGGGAATTGGGTTCAGTGTTTGGTTTCGCCAAGTTTATTGGAATTTAGCGCGGAATATAAATGGCCAATTTGCGGAGACCTGGTCAGGATGGCAGTATCGAATTTGGTCATTTGGAATAACCAGAATGCCGACTGTGGGAGAGAGGATCGCATCGGGCGTTGCATTCAACTGGTAGCTGGTTCCGGCGCATCTGACCTTATATGTAGGATCGGTAGTTGGGGTATATGTACTTGGGTGACTGGGTAATCTGGGTATCTGGATGTGGCCAAGATTCAGTGTTGACGCAAGTCCGAAGTACACGTACTTGTGTTCCATTGCCCGGTCTCTTCTGGGTCTACTTAAAATTCCGCGGTGCAGTTCGAGAAAATAAGAATGAGACCAGACCTTTCATCCATAACCACTTATGCAGAGGCATAGCATCAAAAGCACTCGGCATCCCGACAAAAACCACATACATAGTTTATCTTTATGTTTCCAATTTTCATTCTCCCAGTGGGCTCCTCTGTTTGTAATTACATGTACGGGTATGTAGCTAATTAATTTCACTTTTTTCAGATTTTTTTTTGAGTTCTTTTTTTTTTTGCCCACGCTTTTGATCGCTTTGGGCTAAGGTCTCAGACAAGTTCAAATATTTGCTTTGTAGTTGGCAAAAGGCGGCCGCCGAGATAGGGAGTCGGGAGAACGATCCACCAGATTCACTAGACCATCGGCATTGGCATCGTTTAATTGTGCAGTGCGTGGGGGGCACTCTTTATGTTTTTGGGTGATTTTACTTTGACGCAAATGAGTCGCTTAGTCAGGGTAAATTAGGCACTTAAAAGCATAATATGAGTACAGGTTCAAGTACGCCTGCTGTGCTTGTAGGTGTATTATATAATTTAATTGGGTTATACGAGGGTGAAGAGGAATTTTTATGACTGCGATGTTGGGTAATCCTTTCGGGTTAGCATAATCGGGGTAATGGGATACTTTTTAGCATAAGCATTTCTGAAATATGAGAAATTATAAAATATTGTTGTTGTTGTTATCCTGATAAGAAGAGTCTAAATATTCTTTTATGTAAGCACAATATTTTAAGAAAGTATAAACATCTTAAAATGATAATGATATTTTTTAGAGGATTTAAAGAAAATACGTTCCTTACTTTTAAAAATTTTAATGTTACCAAAGAAATTTGGTAAATTCAAAATTAATCTTTGATAAACAAATAGCAAAATATTAACTGGCAAATGTCAAGATAAGAAACTGTATAACTCTGAATCATAGAGAACTTTATAAATATGGCGATGTAAAACTCTTTTGGCATTTCCGAAATTTAACCGAATTCAAGGTTAAGTTCAAATGACTTTATGTCTTGTGTTTCAATTTGTTTTGGCTACTGGAACACCCAAATACATACCAAATCCGATCATTCCACTTACCCCACATTTTATTTCTATTTACAGTGCATTTGTCAGGGTCTTTGGACTCACGGATTCGTTACGGTGGTATTACCGATTCGATCGGTTTTCGAACGACAACGATACCATAAGCAATTGAGCATGAAAGTGGTGTGCTTGATTTTCGAATTCCTGACGGTGGTACAACTGCTGGTCGAAGCTCAGGTGAGTGTATGGATCCATAGCCCACCCACTTGTCGAAACCGCATTACGTCAACCCGAAGCAATTCGATTGGGAACTGCGAACTATTTACGATTGCAAGGTCAATTACCGCAACCAAATTAGTCGCACTCTCGTTTTTCATTGTTGGCGGGGGTTCGGGTTCTCCATAGGTTGGCACGAAATCGCCTCCGGAACGATATAGTTCTCCTTGAGCTTGAGGTGCAGAGCCGTTCGTATTTCCGCATGATTTGATGGGAATGTTTCGGTTTTCCATTCTGGGATTTTCCGATTTGTCCATGACCTACGTCCGATTTCAAGTGGGGCATTTATTGGCACCTCATTATGCGAAGCTTGTGCGCCAAAACGCTTTAAATCATCGATTGTGTTATTTCCACTAATTTCCTCTGTAAACATGATCATTAAAATAAATCAGTCGTTCAATTTATTCACTAATAGGTTGAAATACAAATCTCTTGATTACCCAAAATGTTAATAGTTTCCTGTTTTGGCAAAAACATAGCAAAAAAAATCATTTGATTAGGTGAAAGATTTTAGTCGCCGAATAAATGAACTATTTTGTTGTTGGATTACTATAGAAAAGTTCAGGTTATGGTGATGCCGGCAAGAATTTTAGAGCCAGTCATTGAACTAATAAAACTTTTGGAGCTGTCGTTAATTTCGAGTCTAAGGTCAGATGGGTTTTAAAAACTGACACCAGGAAAACGGGTACTAAAATGGACTCAATATATTTTATGTTACAAGTTCAAAACATCCATTCAAACTTTTTTTATAGGGGTAAAACGTAACAACATTGATAGAACATACATACATTATAAAGTGACGCTTAAATCTTTTTAGATTAAATATCGAATATATTTTGACATACTGTTTTAAAATGTATATGCTTAACTAAGGATTTCGTAATATTACTATTTCTAAGTGATAAAGATTTTTAGGACGTCGGATCGTTAACATGAAGTTTGGAGTGATATTTTATAGGTTCAAATTCTTTTTATAAATTATTTTTAACCATTGGATTTTACATGTAAGCCGGTGTCTAGTTATAAATATTATTTTTTAGTTCCCAGTTAATTAAGAAAATGTTCATATACTTTAATGCATTAAACGTTATTTTTGTAAATCTTGGCCTGGTCTGGGTTCTGGATAACACAGTAGTGCACCAGAGAACGTCCAGTTTTATGGACTCTCGCAGCTGCAGGGCGTTGGTGAAGAGGTTATGGCAATTGGTCGGTCCTCGACAGACGTCGAAGCCTATTTTAGACTGGGACGGATGCAGGGATCCGCCGGATCGGTCGGCGAAAAGCGTGAGTTATTTATAGAGCGGCGTCGCGTCGCCTGGCGTCGCCGTCTACGCATTTGGAACTGGAGCTGGGACCGAAGTGTATATAATGGTATACCAATGGTACTTTCCTCGGGGATCACAATGCGAGCGCAGACACCAAACTGTCGAGAGCAATGACACTTCAAATAAAAAGCGGCGACATGTCTGATTTATGGTGGTTGGATGAGGGGCAGGAAAACAGGGAAGCTGGGAAGCAGGGCAGCGAATGGTGGGCTCCTTGAGGCCGAGATGTCGTAGGGCGCGCTCAGATCGCATTTCACACTCTCGACCCCATACAAAAAAGGGAAATTCAAAACCCGATCTCATACGTTTTTCCATTCCATCTTTCAGTGTGGGCACGTGCAGGAGGCGAAGAGGGAGATATGGGACGCAATGGGTCACCATAGGCACCGTCACCATTCGTATCACGGATCACATTGGGTGGACGGTCGACGGGTGCACCGCCTACGGATGCCCCACCCACAACGCTGGAGTGGGCGGCGTCGATCCCTCAATCACCACCAGCCCTTCAGCCGGTGGTCACAGTGGTCGCCATGCGACGAGGAGTGCGTCAAGCGACGGGAGCGATTCTGCAAGGTGAAGCGGAAGTGTGGCCACACCAAGCACATGGAGCAAAGCAAGTGCCGGCAGTGAGTATGATTAATAATTGAATTTTTAAAAAATATTTTCTTTCTAAATATCAAGATCAATAAATAAATCATATGGGTGATATGTTGGAAACAAAATTTTATAAAAAATTGTAAATGACGGAATTTTCAATATTCAGAAACTTTTTTGATGTATGATCCTTCAGTACTTTAATCACGGCTTTATCAAAATCACGATTTTACTAGGCTGAACCCCAACTCACCGATCAATATAAAATTTTGACAGTACATACCAAAAACTTTTATCACTGACTTATTACTGTCTTATCCCCCCTAATATTTTTAAGACCTAGCATTTTCATTTTGTTTTTATTTGTCTTGAATCTATTTAGACCTTAGTTTTTATACCCGTTACTCGTAGAGTAAAAGGGTATACTAGATTCGTCGGAAAGTATGTAACAGGCAGAAGGAAGCGTTTCCGACCCCATAAAGTATATATATTCTTGATCAGGATCACTAGCCGAGTCGATCTAGCCATGTCCGTCTGTCCGTCTGTCCGTCTGTCCGTCTGTCCGTCTGACCGTCTGTCCGTCTGTCCGTCTGTCCGTCTGTCCGGATGAACGCTGAGATCTCGGAAACTATGAGAGCTAGGCTATTGAGATTTGGCGTGCAGATTCCTGAGCTTCTTACGCAGCGCAAGTTTGTTTCAGTAGACTGCCACGCCCACTCTAACGCCCACAAACCGCCCAAAACTGTGGCTCCTACAGTTTTGATGCTAGATAGAAAATTTTAACTGAAATGTAATGTTCTCATCAATACCTATCGATTGACCCAAAAAAAGTTTGCCACGCCCACTTTAACGCCCACAAACCGCAAAAGCCTGTGACGCCCACAATTTTCATGCTAGATAAAAAATTTTAACTGAAATGTATTGGTCTCGTCAATACCTATCGATTGATCCAAAAAAAATTTTGCCACGCCCACTCTAACGCCCATAACGCTTAAATCTGTATACCGCCGGTAGGTGGCGCATTTTAATCTCGCTTTGCTGCTTGCATATCTCCATTTAGCTGAGTAACGGGTATCTGATAGTCGAGGTACTCGACTATAGCGTTCTCCCTTGTTTTTGTGTACCTTTATAGGTGGGTAATATTTTTTTAAATGAACATACAAAAATATAAAAGAATTAAGAATATAAAATCAGATTATACAATAAACATTTTCCATTAATGATTAATTTTTTTGGCTGCCTGAAAAATTGGGTCTTTTTCGACTGAACTTTGGAAAGAAAATTTGATGTATGAAAAAAAATGTTCATTCATTAAGAATGATTTTAAGTATATTTTAAATTTCATTGTCAGCTTGGCAAATTGCATACTTATCATATATGTACGAAAAACATGGCACATCGTTCATTCCGCCGTTTAAAAGTTCAACGCAGCGCTCAACACCACCTACGTTATTGGGTTCTCCGCTACGCCACTTAAAAAATTTAGGTTTTTTGCCGGAAGCCTCGGATACGTAGGTTCCCTTACTGACCAGGTCGTTGATACCAAGCCAGTAGTGTTTGTCATCCAGTTTTTCTGCGAGGGCGGTAAGTTCATCTTGGTCTTTGATGTAAGCTATATATCCACCCAGTCCACGACAAGTTTCTACGGCTTGACTCCAGTCGCCTGGTGTTTCACTTATATGAAAAAGTCTAGAACCGATTCGTTCAAACTTCTCCCTGTTTAGTTTTCTACCAACTCCGGTAAAAGCGTATGTTGGTGCGGACTGTTGATTCTCCATTTTGCTCTGCACTTCCTTCTGGAAAGCTTCTATCCTTTCCAATATCTTCTGGAAGTCATCTGTATGTTTTAGAGATTCTTGTTGATTTTCCATCTTGCTTTGCACATTCTTTTCGAACGCTTCTATCCTTTCCAATATCTTCTGGAAGTCCTCTGAACGTTTTAGAGAGTCCTGTATCTGATGTTCTTCTATTTTTGCCAGCCTTTCCTCGAAGTTTTTGGGGATGCTATTACTAAAAGATTCCATTAGCTGAGCCTTCATATCGCTTAGGTTCTCCATATGATCTCCTAGAAAGATATTATTGTTTGATATCTAAATGGATACCTTTTGGATTTCTAACTTACTCTGTAGCCCAGTCAGTTGATCTTTAATTGTAACTACCATCGTCTGTGTTTCAGTCACAACATCAGAAACATTGGATTTGCACTGCTGAGCAATGTGATCCAGCAAGGGAAGCATTGCGATCAAAAATTTATTTTCCGGTACGTTCCGTGGACTTCTTGATAGTTCACCGTCCCAAGAATATCCTTGGGATACACATAGATTCCAAACAATAAACGCGATGGTTAAATAAGTGCCGAGCTTAATCATATTGACCGCGATCAACCACAAACGTTGGACTTTTGGTGTACAACTGATACTAAAGTAAGGTTTCGGATGGCCTTTATAGAGCTGCATAGAGATAAGAACAAATTCAGATTCACAGTGCTAATATTCGGGTATTTCTGATTTTAATGGTAAATTCCATTAAAGATTAATGATTAAAAGGAAATCGTTATTTTTTTTCTAATTAATTTTAGTTAATTGCTTAATGTTATGGAAACAATGTCATGCCTATTTCATGAAATCTATACTACTTGCAATAGAATAAATAATTTTGGAACAGTTTCGTCCAAGTAGCTTTACAACTGACAAATAAGTTTGCGTTAAAACGGACGGACAGACATGCGGACGAACTCGGCTGTTAATGCAGATCAAGAATATATGTATATACGCAACATATGTAGAGTTATTTTAAAATATATTTAGCACAAAGTATAGTACAAAAGTACATATGCACTTAAGAGTACATCTATTTTTAGCATTAGTACACACAAATATTAGGAATATATTTTTTTTAGGCCATACGTTTTTAGTTTTTTTATTCCCAAAGAGTTCTAAATTGAGCACGGTATCTCCTTACATTGACCGACATTTACTTGAAGTTACAAAATCCTTATTTCAAATTCCTTGTTATTCTAATACATAACTATTTTTATGTTTTTTTATTTATGATCTGTCCAAAAACAATAACTGAATTTTATCTAAATACATAACATGATCATATTTTATTTTATACAGCTGTCTTCCTGCACCTCCTATAAAGTGGCAACAACCGTTAATTTTAGACGATAGTAACTTCCGCGAGAGGAACCACCCGCTTCCGCAACCACAACCACAACCTCAACCGCAGCCACAGCCTCATCCGCCACCTCCACCGCCTCCGTCAATAATCATAAACGCTGCAGCTGCTGCATCAAGTGGTCCGACCGTGGATTATAGATATACCGAGTACAGGCCCCCACCAATTCCTGCACCAACTTATCCAGCAGTATATGCACCAAGTTATCCCCCAACTCATCCACCAACCCACCCTCCAACTCACCCTCCAACTCATCCACCAACTCATCCTCCAACTCATCCTCCAACTCATCCACCAATTCCACCTCCTACTTCTCCCTCAAAATCGAGAGATGTGGTTCGTTATCCACCGAAATACCCCGGCAAAGATATATATAGCGTGGAGGATGTGGAAGATGATCATGAACTTGAACCTGAAGAAGATTTGATAAGCTCCGACGAACAGGGTGACTTCTTTGTGCTAAAACATCATCGCCACAGGAGACGGCAGAACCATGGAAAGCTATCCCATAGAAAACCACCAAAGGAGGATTACGACGAAGACGACTTTGTGGACTTTGGCGAAAGAAGGTCTGTTAGAACCAGAAATATTGGCGAGGATAGTAGTGTGGAGGGAGATGTTTTTCAATACGAAGACTTCGATATGCCTGACCCTAACTATTTGGATTCTGAGGAATCTGATACCGAATTTCGCAACATCAGCTGGGTACAGCCACCCAAGGATGGGATTGCTCTTAGAAGAAGAAGGGTCTATTCCAAGTGGAGTCGATGGACCAAGTGTTCGCCAAAGTGTACAACAAGGAGATATAAGTAAGTTTTAGTACGAAAAATATCTAAAACTCATATAAAATAGTATTGCATTTTTGAATTAAAAATCACATTTAAAATTTCAAATAACTTTGATCTATTAATTTGAGACTACACTTTTGAACCCTCCATTAATGTGATCAATCATTTTAATTTCATTTGAAATGTCAGTTCTGAAAAATTTTTTAATTCTTAAAAAATGCAATTGATGATTTTTTGATGTGCAAATAAGTAGGTAAATTTTCTGAGAAATCAAAAAGCTATAAAGATCAAAGAAATTAAATGGTTTTAACAATACCACCGAAAAAGAATTAAAACTCCTCATGCTTTCTTTTTACACAATAAAGGCCTTAATAAAATCTTGTATACCTCCAGAAAATGCAGAATCACCGATCAGTGTGGACGGGAGGTTCTTCGGGAGATGGCTTACTGCTATACGGAGGGCAGCTTCTGCCAGCAGTGGCTGCAGACGCAGTTCCAAAAAACCCCGGCCTTCGAGACGAGACCTGCATCCGGGTCACCAGCCAACGCCATGAGAAGGATGCAATCCGAGCAACCGGAAGTGTCCATAAATGACCTTAACTATATAATGACTGGAAAGGGTTATCGGGGACCAGAATACACACCTCTGAAACTCAACTGCGGAATCGTTCGCAGCGGAACTGGACGAAGGAGCATGTCCAACATGCTGAAGATCATCGGTGGACGGGCGGCGAGGAAGGGGGAGTGGCCATGGCAGGTGGCCATCCTAAATCGCTTCAAGGAAGCCTTTTGCGGGGGCACTCTTATAGCTCCACGGTGGATTCTAACCGCCGCCCATTGTGTAAGGAAGGTGCTCTACGTTCGAATAGGTGAGAATTTTATATAATCTTATCATTAGGAAGAGAAAGTAATATACATTTTCTGGTTGTCAGGTGAACATAACCTGAACTATGAGGATGGTACGGAGGTGCAACTCAGGGTAATGAAGAGTTTTACACATCCTAACTTTGATAAGCGTACAGTGGATAGTGATGTGGCACTGCTCAGGTGGGTCTAATTATACAATACGGGAGTTCAATATCATATAGAAAACATAAAAAATATTATAACCATACAGGTTACCCAAGGCGGTTAATGCCACGACCTGGATAGGATACTCCTGCCTGCCGCAGCCTTTCCAGGCTCTACCCAAGAATGTGGATTGCACGATAATTGGATGGGGAAAGCGTCGCAATCGGGATGCTACTGGAACCAGCGTGCTCCACAAGGCCACTGTTCCCATCATACCCATGCAGAATTGCCGCAAGGTTTACTATGACTATACTATCACTAAGGTACTGGTTAAGGTATATTAATATTATCACAGTGAACTAGAACTGAGTTATATTTTGCAGAACATGTTTTGTGCTGGCCATCAGAAGGGTCACATAGACACTTGTGCCGGAGATTCGGGAGGTCCTCTATTATGTAGGGATACCACCAAACCCAACCATCCGTGGACCATCTTTGGCATAACATCATTCGGCGATGGTTGCGCTCAGCGAAATAAATTTGGCATCTACGCCAAGGTGCCCAATTACGTGGACTGGGTGTGGTCGGTTGTTAACTGCAATGGCAACTGCAAGATGCAGTAGCATCTCGATGGGTACTTAGATGTCGCGGACTTAGGTCCGTCAATTTGCAGAGGCTGTGAAAAACTAATTTACACTTTAAGTGTACGATCCGTGGGAGAAATCTTCGCTTGATCACCATGTCACAATTCATCATGTGCTCATCTTACGATCCTAAAACTAGTTAACTAGAAGTTAAACGGAACAAAGTCGATTGTAAATGTAGGCAACCAAATATTTATGTAATTAAACCCTTAAAAAAATACCTACTAATTGAATTAGAATTTTCCCTAAATATAATTTTAATTCTAATGTACATAACTAAACTCCTTGTTTTATGTTAAAAAGCTATTAACTATATCTATCATTAAATTTTCTCCTATGACAAATATTATTAAGTGCAAACAAAAATCAGAGATGGCGGATTGAAGAATAATCTAAATAGTCATATAAACTGTAAATAATAAAGTCTTAATCTATTAAAAAGTATATCTGAAAAAATATTATATTAAATGAGAATTCATTCATCAATTGCAAACCAACTAAATCCTTAAAAAAATGGGTATCTCGAATAAAAAGTTAGCAAAGAATTCTTTCCTTATAGGCATACCAAAGAATCAGAGACATATATATTACTTATTAGTTTATTATATTGGTGTTAAATGCTGCACAGTTTTGCTTCCACAATAAAACTATTTAACGTGATCCCTATACACATTCTTTTTTACTACTACGAGTACACAATGGATTATAAAAACAAACGATCACAATAGAGAGGTGAGTGCGTATGCACACATGCAAATAATATATCTGTATAAAAACATTTCGTATAAAGTGGTTTGGACATAAAAGCCTACCGATCGGCTAGGACATAGTGAAGGGCTACGGATGCCAGAAGAACCAGCAGGGCCACTGCAATTCCCACCATGTACAGGCTGCGCGAAAGTTCTGGCTTTGGCATCGAGCTGGACAAAATTCTGGAATCGTCTGTGCGATCGGCGCCTGCGTTTGCGTTTGTGAAGTTTGCGTCATCGGGCAGTCCTTCGGCCTCTACGGAAATGGTCTCTGGGTCCAGTTCCACGTCCAGGATCTGTTTGGCCTGGGCCACCACCACAGTGGGCGCTTCGCCACGGAAAAGGTATTCGGAGAACTGAACCACAGCTCCAATCGATGTGCTGGGCCCCTCTGAAGGCAGACTGAAGAACACCCTCCTCGGTGGCTCACTGATGTACAATGCTTCATTGGTCACATAGGGATCGGTGAGTCCATCGCAGTAGACTTGAATACGTGTGATCAGGGAACGCAGCACATCATCGCGCAGAAAGCGCTTCACATCTGCTATACTGTTCCGCGGACTGCAGAAAACCTTTGTGGCAATTATGCCGCTCATGTGCAGAGTTCCATTAAACTCGCGCACCTTGATGTCCGTCGGTTTGCTCAGCTGGCACTTCACCGGCAGCACTATGCTCGCCCGGATGGGGTCACCGCTACCGATGACTCCCTCCGACGCAAGCTGGGGCAGGGAGTCAGTGGTGTTGCTGGCGGCTGTGGCAGTACCTCCACTCGCAGATGTGGGCTTCAGCTTATCTACTTTGGCCTTTTTCTTTTTAATATAGGCCTGGAGATCGATGGTATCCTCGACCACTTCGTTCTGCAGGAACACCTCACTGGCCAGCAGGTTCTTGCGTACCGACACTATAATATGCTGGAATTGATCTTCGATGTTGACGCGTCGTGTTGAATCCAAAATGGGTAGCACGTCATCCAAATCGTAGCTGCACTCCAGCTGAATCCACTCGAAGGGCTTGTCCACAAACCTGTACTCCATGTTGGAGAAAGTGCCGCCGCTGTCGAAAAGAATACACAACTTAAATTGATGCTAAATCAGGCTTAGTACAATCAAACTACCATATAAACATTAACAATCCTAAAGGTTTACTAACACATAAAATGCATTCCGAGAAATAAGAAAAGTAGGGCAACAAGGAAAGCAAAGGAAGTGATTACTTAACATCAAACAGATAAAGTTATGAAAGTACATAGTTCTCAACATGTTAGTTACCATATGATGCATTTTATGTTTGCCGTAAAATACGTTTTTTTGCAATGTCTATTTTAAAATTGTAAGCGATTGGTTTGGTGAAAGAAAGAATACACAGTGAGACCCGTATCTGTGATTAGCGATAGCTACTTTAATACTCACTTTCCATAGCTGTAGTTTTTGCAAAGCACTTTCTTGTCGGCCAGCGAATACGAGAGGAATACGAAATCAGTCTGTGCAATATCGGTGGTGTAGACGCCAAAGGCGCTGTTGCTTTTCAAGAGCAAGCTAAAAAGGTAAGAAAAATGGTCAATAAGGACTAATTTTCGGCTTATAAGCAAAGGACTCACTCGTAGATGTCTGAAAAAAGCTTTTTGGCGTTCTTAAATTCGGGACTCTGCTCATTGACCACTTCGGATCTAACTGAAGACACAAAAATACCTGTAAAGAAAACAAATTATTATTAGTAGTCAGTAGAACCGATAATTATACATATATGGACGTGACAAAAAAACATATAACAGATTTCAATGTCACACAGTTTCAATTAGTGGGGTTTATGAATATATATAAACAAAAAATCTACTTAAATAAATTCAAATAATGAAGTTGAACTATGAGAAAGTTGATTAAATTTAAATTTTTTTAAAATTAAATAATTGTTCTAGTGTTCATGGACCTATCTTATTTGGGGTTTTAGGTTGAATATTGTTAATTTGATATTAATGTTGTATTATATCTAACGAGTTTTATAACTTTCTATTACGGGAACCTGTTAAAGCTATTCCATGAGATTCTTTGATAGTTAATTTAAAATATACCTACATTTTTAGACTAAAAGCAACTATTTCAGGTGCAACGAATGTCTAGTGAGTAAGCTAATTAAAATCAATGGGTTGGGCAACAGCTCCTACTCCTTATGGCATGCATATCTTCCCATTAATATTATTTTCTAGCATTCTATGCGTTTTGGGTAGGGCATATAAAACTCCGGGGGCCGCAAGCAAACCCACCGATGACGTCAAAGGATCCGGGACACATTTTGCTGGCGCTCAGCCATTGGGAAGCCAACGCCTGTGAGTTGATATCCGATATGGTCAGTCGAACGTCCGTGAGGTCCTCCAGGTCGGCATCCTCCTCGTTGTTCCTGGCCAGATGGACCACCACGCTCTTGGTGAGGTCCGCTTGCTATTTTTGAAACCGGAATCGGAAATTCCAGGGGGAAATGGAGATTCAGTTCAGTGGGGGAACGGAACCAAACAAAAATCTACGTGGCGGATTGCACTTACATGGCCCACAATTATTCCATATGAGAACTGGTTCTCCTGTGCGCATTTCTCCAGGTACAGCTCATCGTGTTTGCTCAACAGCACTGTGCGCATCTTAGTATAGGGGTTTTTCGTTAAATTTAATGTTAACTAAATTCGTTCCAAAATATGACCAATTTATCAATGGTATGGGCTGGTGTGACCGTTTTGTTGGCAGGCTATATTTAGGTGAAAGTCAAGGGTGTATCGATGGGGAAAACATTGCTATCGATACTTAACAGAGATTCTTTCGTTAGTTACCATCTCTATGAAAACCGTTACATTGCAAAACCATTTTTTAAATATTTAAACCATAAAAAATTATTGTTAAGTCAGATCTGATAAATAAAAATGTGTAAAGTACCAACATGTTTTTTAATTCACCTAACTGTTAATAAAAATGAGAAATAAACACTCTTTTAGAAGTCTTCGGATGTTTTACGAACTTTTAACAGATTTTAAAAAACTGAAAACAAAGTAACTAAGAAAGGTTTTTTTAAATTAGATATTTTATTATATTTAGAAAAACTTCTACTTTAGAAAGCACGCGCCAAAAAGTTGTATATGATAGATCCAAGTATTATTTAAAAAAAATAAGATTACTTTTTCTATTTGTTTGATTTATCTATTCACTATTAAACCTATTTATTTAACTAAATGGGCATTTGATTTGATAAAAAGCTTAAGTGCTTACTTTTCCTAATCTTCAAGTTATTAAAACTTAATTTACCTCCGTGGCTCGGAGTCGATGAAAGTATGTACCCTCTTGGCACGATCTTCAATTAAGCCTCCAGCTCCATTTCCATAACCATTACCATTTCAATCTCAATCTCCAAGTCCAGCTGCAGTGCATCTGCTGCCGTGGGGCGATTACGCACGAAATCTGGCCAAAGAGTGGATCGGGATGGGACCCCATAAGTGCGGCTCTGTGCCACCCAAATGGTCAAGTGATCGCCGGACTATGGCGCGAACGGACGCGATCAGTAATCGAATTAGGTAAACAAACACTCAATAAGGCGGGCGTACGTTGATAATGTGTGCATAAGCAAATAGGAGACGGGACCCCTGGACCTGATATATGGGATGGAGGGATTTCGATTGCGATTGCGGCGGCGATGACCGGCGAAATCTAAATGAAATTTCATTTAGGTGGTCGCCAACGGCTGCGGACCATCTGCTTGTGTGAATGCTTGATTGTTGAAGTGCCACTCGATGGGGCGAGGGCGCACGCTACTCGCAGGGATCACACTGGGAAAAATTATAGGTGTCATAGTTTCGAACTCGGATTTTATCAGGGGTAACACCGAAATCTTTTTCCAAGAAATTCGGGTAAAATATAAGTAAATATCATAAGAAGTTCCACAAACATTCAGCATAGAGTGATATCTTTGCACCCCCATATATGTCATTGTCAGAATAGAATTCTTAAACCTAAGTTTTTGATAATAATATCATTTTGGAGTACTGACTTGTATATTATTTTTGGGTACTTCTCCATAACTGATTTCTAATTAATTAAATAAATATTATATTGGGTAGTTACATAATGTATGGATTTGGTTTAGAATGATGTTACAATATTTTTCTGTAAATATGTAGAATCCGGATAGAGAAAAAATCTTCTGGGAATGGAAATCGCACATCGAAAAATATATAGAAAAATTACAATATTTTCTCTTAATAGAAAAAATATGGAAAGTGGAATTTTTTTACCTCACCTTTGTTTTAAAATGCGTTATAATATGGGCAATGACTGACACTCTTTCTCACCGTGCAGCGATCGGTATCCAGATATTATTTACTTAGTAAATTATTCCTGTTCGATTGTTTGCGTTTGCTCTGGATCTCTGGCATGAGGGCACTCGAACGTCATCGTCAGCAACGTTCATTCATGATTTGCCTTTCACAAATCGGAGAAACATATATGTGCGAGTGTCTGCCGCATTGTGCACTTTGCATTCGAACAGACAAATAAATACAAAGGCAGTTCTGATCAGCTTAGTGAGACATCTCATTATCGCCAGGTGGGGCTGTTCCATGCCGTACCGTTTCACATCCAGATTTCTGGAACTCAACTTACCATCCCGGAATCGGGTAATTGCTTTTTAACTCGGCTTTCAGCTTTCAGCTTCCAATCCTGGCAGCGCCGGGAGCCACTCAATTCCGTGGGCTTTGATGCAATTCGGCTTCTGTGCAGGCCACTCTGCCATTGGGACCCTGTTCTGTGTGGCTGGCCGATCACGCCATGTGTAGTTTAGTTGCAGTTTCGATTCACATCGGATTGCCTTGCCCAGGCAGCGCATCAATCATCCATCACGCACGAAAGGCCGTAAGACAACGACCTAACCTAGCAGAATAAACCTGAATGGCAAACGCCCCAATGCCACGCATGCGATGGTATATTGCATCCAAGGTTCTGGTTCGATCGGGATGGATGGGGATACGAATTGAGCACAATTTGGCAACCTCACTGCACCCGGGGCCGTTTAAAATACCTTCCTATGAATCTATAAGCCTTCAAGTAACAGGTTAATTGGGCTCCCTTGTAAACAAATAAACAAATTTAAATCCAAAAAATATTTTATATTTTGGTCAAACAGGTGTCTATTATAAACCTTCTTTGATCTCACTGTACATTTGGGCTTTTGTTAGAATCGTTTTTTTATTAAAAGCGATAAGACTTTGTAAATTCAAAATACATTGCTCAGTAAACGGATCCAGAATTTGGTTGTGGGGGGATAAAAAAAATTTTGAGTAGAGATTTGGATAAAATAAGTATTACATACTTTTTAACCCAAGTGGTAGATGTATCCCATATTTTTATTCTGTATCATTACTACATTATGTAACCAAGTGGAAGAATTAACAACAAATGTATTAAAACTGACAACTCTCAAGACCGAAAGGCACAACATTTTTTAATTGAAATTTTCAAATTAGAAAATGAATCTGATTAAACCTTGAAATTTATTTGATGACGCTTTAAAAACCCGCAGCAAATATTAAAATATCCTTAATACGTCGTTATGGCCTTTTTATCGAAGCCATTTGCTGGGTCTAGTACGAAAATGTGAGCCAAGGCAACCCCAAAGTCCTACAAAAAATAAATTATTATCATCGTATTATTATCATAATATTAAAAATAATAATACATTATAAATTAAATTGACCTCAATAAATTTTGGAAAAAATGTTTTTCCTCTTTTTAAATATCTTAAATTAAAAAAAAATTTTTGAAACCTACTTTTAGACATTTGAAATATTTATGCTTCTTTAAACTAAAGCGAATTTTAATTGTAAATTGTTAATAACAAAATGGTATTAGACTTGGTATTTGAAAGTGCCTACTTATTGGGGCCAGGGTCTCGACTTTAATGCAAACAAAAATTGAATCCATCAATCAGCTGAGAACATAAAGAACTAAAAGGTTTTCAATGGATCCATTCCAAATCCGATTCGGTTTTCCAACAATAAGAATGGTATATTAGGAGTTTAATGCGTCAAAAGGTTGACTTCTAACGCCCGATGTCCGAAGTTGATTTGTTGTAATGAAAAACGGAGGGTTCCCCAACTCTTCTTCTTTTCGGGCCTCTTCTTCTTGCTTCTCCCCAACTCTCTTCCTGTCTCCCTCTCACACTCACTCTTCTTCTTGCCAGTGTTTATACTTAGCGCTTCGCCAACGAGTTTATAATTGTTTGATTTGTGTACGCACAGAGTGCGTCTATATGGTTGTCCCGCTCTGCCATGGAAGAGCGAGAGGGAGAGCGTTTCCCTCAACGGGCGCCATTATGAAAGTGCGGTACTCGCAAACCGGTTGGGCGTTTCGAAAACCACTCAAAAACCGAGTGAAACGGTTCGAGTGGAGTGGAGTGACCCGGGTGACCAGGTGAAATTCAAGCGCTCATTGTGCTGAGAGCAGCTTTCGCGTGAACAACGTTTCAACGGAGCGCAGTGTTCGGAAGAAATTCTTGAAAAAAAAAGAATTGAAAAAAGAAAACCAGGAACATTTTCTAACTGTTTCTGCCGGGATCGGCTTTCGTATGTGTGCGTGTGTATATACCAAAGTGTGTGTGTGAGTGAGCAGCACGCTATGAATCCAATTGACCGCATTGCGTTTTCATTTCCGTTTCCGGTTGCATTCGCTATAATCGATACTTCTGCCTTGGATGTACTACGTTTGTGACTGTGAATGTGACTGTTTTGTGTTCCACTTGCTGGAAAAGTTATAACCACTATAAATAAAGAATATAACAACAATAAATAAGGGAAAATTGATTAGAGCGATTCTTAGACATGTTGATTGAGCCGACTTTAAACCGTGACCTTGGCTCGCTTACTGTCGCAAATTCTGGCCTCTCGGCCGCGCACTGGAAAATGGAGCCCCATCCCCAACGCATCACATCGCTGGCCCCTCACGCCTCCAGTGGTAAGTGCCCCAAGTGGTCGGGTTTTAATTAGCCGTCGGCAAAGTCAGACTTTGCGATTCCGAAAAAAAAGTATTCAGTGTTGTGATACCAATTTAAACGTTATAAAAGAAATTAGGTCAAAAGTGTAGTATGTTGTTGCCTAAGGATCCCCTAATTTTGAATTAACATTAAAGTTAAAGGGACTTTATCCTTTTAACTCAAAATAATTGAAGTGATATTTTAATATTTTCGTAAAACAATATATTTATTTAGGGAGCTTATTCCAGAGCTTATTCCAGCGAGCTTATTCCTGATCATATTAGCAAATTATAACAAATTGAGTTTAGGGAACTTTCTATTCGAAATATATGATACATTCTAAAAACATATAAATTAATGATAGCAAATGAAGCTGGTAGTTTCATCATGTACTCGTTTCTGTAAGAAACAAGGTATTCAATGAATTTTAATTTAAAAAAAATGTAAATTGTAAATATTATTTTATATCAGTCTTTCATTTTGATATAGTTTTTAAATAGTTAGTTGAAATCAAAAAAAAAACTTACAAAATGAGAAGTTCGCTTTAAGAAAACAGTTTTGAAAATGTGTTACTTTCGGAGTAGGTAATCTATAATTCCAATAAGTACAAACCGTTACGCATGTCACAATACCAAGTGCGTGGCTCATTTGCAAGTCCCATTTCCTTAGCTTTTCACCTTTCTGGCCCCATAGACTAAAGATAAACAAAACTGGTTCTCATTTGATGAGCGGCACAATTGATTATGGGCCCATTTATATATTCAGTTAGGAACGACTGGGAGGTGCGCGTATGTATTTTTTAAAAAATATTTACTCGACAAACAACAAAAGTGAAACGCGCATTTAAAACGCTAATTGACAATTTGAGCGACGAGTTGCTCAAGCCGAATGATATATGTATGTTTTTTAAGCGAAGGCAAATACAATATTCTGTCGAATTAACGTAATACACAGTCGTTTTTTTTAAGCCAGCTGAGTAAATATTTTAATTTTCGCCTTTTGTACTGGCAGCCCGTCGTTTCAATTAGCTTGATAAATCTGCCCGTGATGGCAGGAGATTCGTTTTGCGTGTCACCGCGTAATCGCCATTTTGGCGATCGTATTGGATCGTCATTGGATATTTATTTTGCTAGGGGAATAGAAATGAATAACGAATAACAAATACTAAAACATCGTAAACCCATCAGTCATTTCGGTTCAGTCAACACAATTAACGGTTAATTTATCATAATTAACCATTGTGGCCGGGACAGCTAAAGCCACAATAATGACAATGGCCAATTATCATTCAATTCGTTCAATTGCAGTAGCGGCGGCATCCGTGGCAGCAGCAGCAGCAGCAGCGGCGGCGGCAGCGGCGTCGGGAGGGGGATCCGGAGCGGTACAGGGGGTCTCTGGTGCCTCCACATCGCCCACATCTGTGCAAATACCGCCCGGCTTTGGCGGCGCCTCTGGAATGCCACCGGGAGCAGCCGGAGCCGCGGGGAACACCACCCTCAACACCCTGATGTCGCAGCATCGCCTCCTGGAATTCTCTCGATTCGGCGGTCTGCGGGGCTACGATATCGCCCAGCACATGCTAACGCAGCAGGGCGCTGTCTCCAAGTTGCTAGGTGAGTTAAGAACCTCAGGAACCCTAAGAGCCCAAATAAATGTGTAAAATGTACCCCCTAGTTCCGCCATCAGATAACTAATAGGCACTTTGTTTTCGATTTGTTTGCTAATTTTTATGATAAACATGTTATTATCCTGCGAGTTCCCTTCCTCACATCCCAGTTGTATCCCTCGTGTGCGCAGCCGTGTAATTTAGCCACTTAAAATTGCATAAACTCCTGGCTGGCGGTGGCCAAAACGCGGCTGGCTCATTAATCAAAATGCGGCCTGGTGGTTGGTGCGTGCTGTCCTGGCACTGAGAAAAATAATGTTTAATTCAATATGTGTGCTATATAACAAATAGTAAAAGGACACAGAAAAAAGCGATGTTATAAAAGTCTTAAATATTTGGAATGACCGAGAATATATATTCACATTTAAAATAACCATCAGTTTGGATAAAATTTGATTATAAATAATTTCTTCAACTAATTTTTGGTAATATTTATCCGTTTACTCATGGTATAAAAATAAATAGGAACAGTTAGACTTCTTAATCTCGAATTTCACCAGTATATTTAGGTTCGGGTATATACAAACTCGTTAGAGAACTATGCCATGCTTAATTAAGCATTGATACTCAAGAATACTTCCTCAAATGCAATAAAAAAATATTTTGGTAAAACCAACATCTTAGCAATATAGATTGTTGTTTGAATAGCTAAACCTTAGAATGTAGTATCTTACAAGAAAAATTATCATATCCCAAATGAATATTTTTTTTAAGACGTGTCCATCAAGTAATTTTAGTTATTCTTCTGAAATGTAGTTGCTCTTTTTTCTCAGTGCCTGTACCGAGTCAGGTAGTTCTTCTCCCCTTGTTTATCCAAATCGCTTCATGTTGATGAGGCCGACAGATAAAGATATTAAAAACAAGGGATAAGCCAGTCGGCCAGATGGGTTGCCAAAATCGGGCTTGCATAGTCATAAATCGATTGTCTCATAATTTTCTCGGATGTGCTCTGATTTTTGCAGGCTCGCTGCGACCACCGGGCTTAATTGGTGGCTCAAAGCCCAAGGTGGCCACGCCGACGGTCGTCTCCAAGATCGAGCAGTACAAGCGGGAGAACCCAACGATCTTCGCTTGGGAGATACGCGAACGCCTGATCTCGGAGGGTGAGTGTGCCAGATAATTGCAGCTAATCCGGTGAGGGTTATGGACCCAGACCCAGATTGATCGCCGATTGATCGACGGCCGCATTTAGCTTTTAATCTCGATCTGGATTGGTTGGTAATTGCGTAATCCCGCCTTGCAGGTGTCTGCACGAATGCCACCGCTCCATCGGTGAGCAGCATCAATCGCATCCTGCGCAATCGAGCCGCCGAGCGGGTGGCCACTGAGTTTGCCCGGACCGCCGCCTACGGGCTCTATCCTCCGCCCCCTCATCCCTATGGCAGCTTCACCTGGCATCCGGCTGGAAATGTCCCAGGTGGCCAGGGGGTTCCCCCGCCACCGCCTCCATCCGCCCTGTGGTCCGTGGCCGCTCCCACGCTCGCAAATCTGCCGCCAAGTGCCTCCAGTGCGGTTCCAGCTCCCACTTGTGGTTCCCTGAGTTCGGCGCACCTAATGGCCGGCGGTGCAGGTGGTGCACCCAGCAGTAGGGCCATCTCACCCGGTTCTGGCAGTCATGATACCCTGGAATCGGCTGACGAAAACAGACACATAGACTCAGACTATCTGGATGACGACGATGAGCCCAAGTTCAGGCGGAACAGGACCACCTTTAGTCCGGAGCAGCTGGAGGAGCTGGAGAAGGAGTTCGACAAGAGCCATTATCCCTGTGTGAGCACGAGGGAAAGGCTTTCCAGTCGTACTAGCTTGAGTGAGGCCCGTGTTCAGGTGAGTCAGCCAAATATACATCCTTTAGATATTTAAAAGAAGGGCTCTAGATTTGCTAAACAACTTTCGTCTGGAACAGCAAAATCAAGACAACTTTCATCTCTTTCTCAAGATCGCTTTATCTTCAAAATAAAACTCAAGAGTAATTTCGTCTTGATATCAAGAACGTTCCTTTGAGAAACTTTGATCTTGACTTGTTTTCTTTTTACATTTTCTTTTTGATGTTAAAATATCTCTTAAAAATATTTAATTGGTCTGTAGATTACATGTAATAATTACCCATCTGTTTACTTACCCGTTCACTATTTAACCCCTTTCCATTTCTCCTCCACAGGTCTGGTTTTCCAATCGGCGGGCTAAATGGCGTCGCCACCAGCGCATGAATCTCCTCAAGCGACAGCGCTCCAGTCCCGCCAATCCCTTGCACTCACAGCAGTCGAACGATGCGCCGGCCAGTTCGCCCACGCCCAGTAACCACAGCAGTGCCTCCACCTCCGCTCCAGTGGCTCCGGTGGTTCCGCCTCCTCAGCAGCCGTTGCCCCTGTGCGGCGATCACTCGCCCCAGGCTCCGCCGCCCTCGGTGATGTTGCACCCCCTCCATGGACCTCCCGGTGGCCATGGCCACCATCACCATCATCCTCTGCACCTGCCCACGCATCCGGCGGCCCTGCAGCTCCTCAGTCACTACCACCAACAGCAACAGCAACAGCAACAGCAGCAACAGCAACAGCAACAGCAGCAACATCAGCAGCAACAGCAGCAACTTTCACCCACTGGATGCAATCCTGGAGCAGGTCATCTTTCCATGGGCGGGGAGCGGAGTGCCTTTAGGAGCCTGGTGAGCTCGCCCTCGGCTGCCGCCTTCCTGGGATTGGCCAGGCAATATGCAGTGGCTGCCTCCTTGACGGTGGCCGAGGAGCAGCGCTCCAGATTGCATTACTCCTCATCCTCGGCTGGGGGACTACCAACAGCCGGCGGCGGAGGTGGAGATGGAGGAGCAGGCTCAACCATGACGGTGGACAACTCGTCGTCCGACTCGGATGAGGAGATCAACGTACACGACGATTCGGATGGTGAAACTGAGTCGCCGGCGGCAAAAGTGACCCGCCTGTCATCCTCCGATGCGCCGGCCACGTTGCAATTCCTAAAGCATGACCGCTAGAAAATATAGGCGGCGGCAAAGTCTAATTGAAAACTTGAGTTGTGCGCGCCTCTGTGATTGACAGCGGCAACAATAGCAACAGCAACAAGAGCCACAGCAACTACCGATGGAATTGCAATTGCAACTTGGTGGACTGAAACACGAGACGAGCAAACAAATCGAAAACCAAAGTTAAAATGCTGCTCACCTACTTGCCTGCGGTTCGGGGTCGCTGGAAAAAAAAAACTAGATACAAAAAAAAAATAAGCAGAAAAAAAACCAGCATCAACAATATAATGGGCGGCTTAAGATTAGCTGAAATTGTAACTTATACTACGTAGCGAACACGCTTGTCCCATTTTAAAATGCACACACATCTATTGTACGATGAATACCCCCCAGTTATGCATAATTACTATACTTGTTCATTCGCCGGCTGCCGACTTACCTCATCACCATTTAAGGCTATAGCATATGCAATATAACTCTATTTAGCCCTTACTTTAAGTAGTCCTAAGACATCTTATTTATGAATGCGCATTGTGTAAGTATAGTTTTTGGTTGCGTTTGAACTGATATCTTCTTATAGACTAAGTGTTTTGGCTCAAATCAAAAGGCAACCCGTACTCCCATGAGTGAGAAACCAATAAAAAGTGCAAGAAATAATTGAAAATCGATTTGTTTTAATCGGGAAAATAAGGAAATCGGCTGACAACAAATACAATTTATTCGTTCAATTTAACGCATAATGCTCCATTCCAACACAATGGGGGAACTCAGAAACACACAAAACACGCGGCCGATGAGCATAAATAAGCATTTAACACTCGAAAGCTTCTTAAAACGTTATTAAATATTAATACAATCAATATTCATTGTGTGACCGAACGAAGACAGAAGAAATGCCAACGAAATCGAAATCGAAGACCAAAATACGCGCATAGAAATCGCTTAAATTTCGAACGTAATGGCCAATATGTCCAAATCTGGTAGATAACATCGACATTTTAATTATAACCAAATGAAGCCGCGCACAAACACACATTGGAGACAAACTATAAGAGATATATGCGATGGTATGGCATAGGATGGTATATGGGAGGGGTACTCCGCTGACCGATTAAAAATGCCGAGCCAACTAAGCACATAAATCAATGTAAATTATGGTGTTAACAAAAGGCGAGCTTGCAGGCTTGGATTGGATCGGATCGTTGACTTTTTTAGGTTGGAAACCGGGTGGATGCGCGTCTTTATATCTGGCCTGGCCGAGATTTAAATGAGCTGGGGGCCTCTTCTTCGGGGCCTTCGCATCTGATAAGCGAGCGTGGAGCGGAGCTCTTTCGTGTCGATACTTACAGCTCTGATCGGGATTGGGTTTGGGTTTGGGGATCGGGGATTTGGGGATCGGAACAGCATCGGGTGTCCACAAATTCAATTTGCTTGGGTTTTTATGAGCAAATGGCCGCCCCATCCCATCCAACCGACTTATTCTAATTTAGTGCGGAGCTGCTCGTGAGCATTCCTTTAATAAATTTAAATCACCTTCTATTGAAAATATTTTCACCTCGCGCCCATAAATTATACATTATACGATATTTATACAGTCTGCGCCACCTCTGTCTGTGGGTCAGCAAAAACAAAACCCAATATATTGTATACATATATGTTTTCGGCGTTTTTTTTGGCTGGCCTGGGGTTAACGCTGATTCAATGGTTTCGTTTAGTGTACTAAATTTTTGATTTGGAGGCCTGGGGTTTCCATCAACATATTTTTTTTTTCGAAAACGGTTCGGTTTGGAGGAGTGTTTCCTTGATGGTTTGATGGACCAGGGCAAATGTGGCGCTCTCATGAGCGCCATATAATCGCAGTCAAACATTTTTACGATCCACCATCTCAAGCTCGTATATCCACCGTCCTCGGCGAGCTGATCAGTTGGCCACTTGATGAGTCCCGGGTCCTCGAGATTGTCCTGCAACTTTGTTGCCAAATGTTTGTGGCCCGCTGTTGGCTCTGAGCAGTTTTTATTGTTTGGGTTGGCGGAAATCGATGAACTTTACCAAGGATCCATGGTCAGCTACATTTTACACAGGGAAAAATGGGGATATTAATAAACATTAATAATGCCAGCTTAAACTTAAACAGTAAGGTAAAAACTGGTACTAATAGTCAAGAATATTTCCTTAAACAGGACCATTAAAATAATATTTTTGGTCCCCATTAAACCTAATATAAATAAACTGTAATGGGACTTAAGACAACTTTTTGGAACCAGATGTACAAGATATAAAGCCTCTGATCTCGTCTCCATTTCAGTAAATTTTTTCTGTTTGTTCTATTACTCCGAAAGTTAAGATATCAATAAAAGTATATCCAGTAGGAACTAAAAATCGTATCGGATGAAAATTTTATTCTTAATAATTATAATTATATAATTATATTATTATGTATTTCATTTAAATATTTGGATATTTGAATTTTTCGTTTTTTCTCAGTGCATTTTAGATCTCCAGGCCTCCCCGGGCAAGAAGCCGGTGATAAATCTGTTGGCGAGCCAGCGCAACATTGCCATTGCATACTTCTAAATGGACCATAAACGTGCGAAGTCGCAACACCAGCAATAACTAAAGTTAGTTACGTTTACTAATATGACAACAATGTTGTCCGGGGCCCTTCCACTTCTTAACCCACCGATGCAAATGCGAGTTAACCAGTGCCAGACGCATGCGAATATCGTTCCCAGATTGTGAATGGGAATGGGTGTCGTTATTCCGCCATTATGTTTACGGCTTACAAAAACAAATACCTCAAATGCAAGGGTCTCTTACTGGGCACCAAAGTTCCCTCCCCCTCCCCGATAATCAAACACGCAAAAGCAATTAAGTCGCACGGGCCCATGGGTTAAAGGATCTGCAATTACATATGGTATGGTTTTCATAAAGTCACGAACTTTAATTAAATAGGAAAACAAGTTCTACAAATTTGGATAAAAATCAACTTAATTCTGTAGTTTTGATGTGGCATAATATATATATAATGTTTTTATAAAGATTTGGTAAGATAGAATTCCTTTATAAGGATAATGGATAATCATTTTAATTTATTTTTTAAAACTGCTGTACTATACAAATGCTGCTAGAAAACATATAACTTGTTTGGTAAAACTTAAGTGGTTTTGTTCTATAAACTCCTGTCTTAACAAATTGAGATAAGTTTTTATATATACGGTGGATATATCCCAAGGTATGCCTGTGAAACATGTTGGGGTATTAAAATGCGTGAGAGTGTCGCCATCCAGTCGACTGATTTATGCCCAAACTTAAATGGCCACAATGGCGATTCAGATGACCCGACCCAGGTATTCCCCCTCCAAGCCCCCCAAATCCACCTTTCAGCTCCCCGATTCCAAGGGTTCGACGTCAGGGCCTCTGTTAATGAGCCGAGCGATTAAAAAATGTGCATTTGTGTTTGTCCGCTCCTTAAATGAGCTCGAGCTTTTAACGCGCAACCCTAGGAGTTTTTATAAGGGGGATTCGGAGGCGGGGACGGAGTGATTTTGTCTCGTTGTCATCTCATTTGGAATTGGGCGATAAGACAAATTTGTTTTCTTTGTTTATAACTTTATGCAGATACAGGTTTCGGTTTCGGATGCGCTGCTCCAACGGGCATCTTCGACTTTTTCCATATTCCCAGCCTGAATACTGGGTAGAGCATACGAACTTCGGTCGATCCAGCTCATAGAGTTGGTGTATATTTAATCTTTGTCGCCTCGCAAGACAGAGTCTCAAGTTCCGAGCCGAAAGGCAACAACAAAAGTGGAATTCTGAACATTGATTTGAATTTTGAATTCAAATGTCTTCGTTGTCGCTGTGTTTTTATTCGGGGTTTTATTTTATTTGGCTGCGGCGGCAGCTGCCGGTGACATCTTCATTAACGAGGAGTGTGATCAAAAGAGTAATGAGGTGTTGATAGTGCCCAAAAGCGAAGGGGCTTTATGCATTCCCCCATGGATTAATTAGGAACAATGCCACTACCCACGGTCCCCAGAAGTTGTTCTAGTATGCCCCCACCGGTAATTGTGGGTCTCTTGTTTCCCCAATCGATTCGAAGTCTTTGAAGTCTTTTAAATCTTTCTGATCTTTTTCGATCTTTCGAAATCTTTTCAGATCTTGTGATCCTAAGTCTGGCTCTGATTCCGATTCTTGTTCGTGCTCGAACCCGTATTCAACGCAGCTGGGGCTTTTGTTATGCCTGAGCAATTTGCATATGATAAATCTGCTTCCATATTTTGTTAAATTGCTGTGCGGGTTTTCTCTTATTGGGTTGGCCAAAACCATTGGCGCGTGGTAAATTGGTTGTATTGTAAAGCATCTAATTAGTGGCCGGCTACCGAATTATGACCAATTATAACTATTGATTGATTGTGGGCTATAATCAGTGGGCTCCTCAACTCCCGTTGCTGCGGATTTTGGTTTCAAAACAGTTGCTCGTTTCGCATTATTGTGAAAGTTTATCGGTCAAACCAGAAAGTTTAGGAACGAAAAGGCCGAAAGGTTAAGAGCTCCACACCTATGATAGCAGTTTTATTGGTTTGTTGAAATATGTGGTTTATGAAGAATATTGTCGTATGAACCTAATTTAATAATGAATATAAAAATTTTCGTACTCAAAATCTAGAACACTAAAAATATATATTAACAATGTAAATGTTTTGAAAACTACATGTTTAATTTATGTGTTGAGTTTAAAAATTAATCTTGTATGTGCTTGAGATTTTTAAAATTACATAAGTTTATGGTATGTTGGTATGTTTAAAATTTATTCCCTTAAAAATGTATTCTTTATTAACCTAAGAGTTATTTTAATTAGATTCCAGAAGTTGTTTAGTAAATATACTTACAATGGATATTTATAGATGTTCTTATCAGTTGTGTTACTAAGTAAAGTACTAATTATTTTATTTCAGTTTGTTTTGAGTGCAGGGCGCGGTGTTTACCATAAAAAAGCACACTTCTATGGTAATAGTGTCCAGCCAAACAATGTCTAATTAAAGGCGGTAATCGCCTCAAGTCGGACCACTTAGTCCGCACATAAATTTTGAACCTCTAATGGGAATGTGCCCCGGCTTCAAAATAAGGGGCTGCCACAATTAACCGAGACTTATGACGCTGCACCTGATTAAGATGCAGCATCGGTCCAGTCCTGGCCATCAAACGAGCTCTAAACTACGCCTATTGTTCGGAAAAGAGATGTTCGATGCCGATGCCGCAGACGACTACTACAAAAATGTTAAACGGCTTGGCGGCCAAGATTTATTGCCTGTCCCAAAATCACAGAAGACCCGTTGCTGCCGACCGAGAAATCGATCGGAGCAGCCCCAAAGCGATCCAATCCCATAGCCCTGTTTTGATGCGGTTCGGTGGATCGCATTCCGGCGAATCACGCATAAACGAAGTCACCATATGTCGTATGCATTAACCCCGGCATTAACGTATTAATGCGCCTACATCGCCCACTAATTGAGCCAGCGACACCGAACCCGCCTGATAAGTTGGCTCCGATCTGAGAATATCCACTTAAACGCCGGTATTGGGGTTGCGACCGCTCCACTAGATGATGCCCCATAATGCAAACAATATGTCTCTATAGGATTTCAGTGGCTTCATTGATTCTTATCACCCTATAAAATACATTTCGTTTGATTATTTGTATTTCTCTCGCTTTTTATAAGCCTTCTTCATGTGTACACGGAGAAAATTGTAAGTAGTGATCATGTTTTCTAAAGATAATTTTTGCTAACTTTTTTAAATTATTGGTATAATATGTGTACCTTAAATACGTTAAGACCGAGGGTTAAGACATCCTTTTATATTTAAATTAACTTATACTTAGATTTTTTTAAAGAATCTTTTTTACAATTTTTGACATGTTTTAATGATCTCTAACTGATAAAATGATTATATATTTTATAACATATCTTAACAAACTTAAATTAAATATTTTTCGTACTTAAAATTATCTACCATCTTACCATAAAATGTTAAAAAAAGGAGGAAAAATCATATATTTTTGTAAATCATTTTATAATTCCAAGTATCTCAACGATTATTTTCAGTGCATTTAGTGGGTTGTTGCCGTTGTGGTTGTCGTTGTCATGCCGCTTGTGTTGTTGTCACCATTGTGGCTCATCGCTGGCTTTTGTGCGCCAACATTTTATTTTCATTCAACATAGATGGCTGCTTTTTATTTGAAGCCGATTTCGGATCGGATCGGTTGGGATCGGGCCGGATCGGTCTCCATGCCCATAGAGCGATTCAGAGTGTAATTTATGTCTTTATTTAGTAAAGATTTCGTTTCCTAATTTATTGTGATATCTCTTTGGGCAACGGCAGCAGAAGCCCCACTTCCACAGTTCCAATCCCAGGCCCATCCTCCGTCGAGTGTTGTTTTTGTTTTGTCCGCTTGTCGACACCTTGGCCAACTCTTCAGATCTTCGGATCTCCATCTCCATCCCTTCAGCCCCTCCTCTTGCTCTCATTTGGGCCTGGCTTAGAGATTGTGGCCAGGCGATGATGTTGTTTGTGCTCACCTCTTTGACCGCTCGTTCGTTCCCGTGATTCCCTTGACAGTTGGACTCTCGGCTGACCATCACCTGTGGCTACTCCTGCTTCTGTCAGGCCCTTTTCGAACTTTTCGAACCCCTCCCCATGACCCGATTTCAGTCCACAGTTCCCATTAGGAGCGTGAAGTGATCCCAATTTATCTGCTATCTGCTGATAATGCTCACCGAACAAAGTGAATTAAATTGAATTTGAAAATAGCCGCAAATGAGACGAACAAGCGAACGGAAAAGGCCGAGACAAATTTAAAGTTCTCAACTCTATTAGTTAACCCTAATGTGCCTATATAACACCGCTTGTTAAAACATAGAGATTCTTTTTTTCAAACTATCTTAATTGTTTTTTATATTATTATTCTCAAAATATACATTTAAGCCAGGTGTTTTATTTCCCATTTTGTTTCCGTAGTTTTATAAAATAAAAAGTTATATATTGGAACTAAGGATCTTACATCAAAAAGCGGAGGAAATATTTTATTCTTAAAATGATTTTAAAGTGATTAATCATCAGAATTGCTTGTATTTTAAACTTATCTAAAAAATCAGGGGTTATAAAAGCAATTTTAGGCTTAACCCTTGGTTAAAAGTTCTTTAAAAGATCGGTTGTATAGGGTTAGTGTAACCTGAGAACGCCGAATGAAATTGGCGGGCTGAACACTCGTGTGTTTCCCTTCGGAAACGGTGTGAAGTCCTTTATTTATGTCCTCGTAATTTATAGATTTTTTATTGCCCGCTGCTCCGGCAGCCAGTGACGTCAGCGTTAAGTTAACCCGAATGAGATTGGCCGCAGGGCAATCGAAGACATCTTCATTAGGAAATGCTGCGCGTCCGGATTGAAATTCGCACCGATCGGGAGTGGAGAGAGTCGGCGACAAGTGCTTTTCCTTGTACCGAATGTCTGCTGGGCTAATTGGATTACTCTGGCCATTGGCCATTGGCCAAGACCGCGAGTCTGTCAATTAAACCCGCGAACGAAATGCTTACATAAATTCCGAAATTGCTTGCGGTGCTCATCGATTTAAATGGAAGCGCGGCGTTGGAGGCTGCGACGTCGGCAATTTATATGCAAATTTATTTCAGCTGCGTGCCCACTGTCCAGCGATCCGAGATTCAGACGCTTTAGAGGCGACCAGGTTTAGGCCAGGTGATAACGATAGCGCCCCGTAACTATATGACGGCGATTATGATTGCACCTAAGCGATGGCAAACTTGGCAGCTGGGCGGAGGAGGCGGAGGTGGAGGTGGATGGTGTCAGAAGACTGTAGCTCGGGGGACTGAAGACTGAAGAGCGGAGAATTGCTGGCCGAAGACCGGAGCAATTTGCATACAAATGTTGAATGCTCGTGGTCGCCTGCGCTTCGTGATTCCGGCGAGATTTCGCTGAATTGGCGATCACCGATGCACTGGGGGAAAAAAGTCTCTAAGCTTCCAAATAAAGGGATATCTTAAAAGTTATTGTATAATACAATTTGTATCTCCAATTTAAAGACAAATAAAGACATATTTTAAAAGTTATTGTACAATATAATTGGTATCTCCGATTTAAAGAACAACGATTACAAAGATTTCAAAACTTCATATTATTTAAAACCATTTAAAATGTTTAGAGTTACTTTTTATCTGAATGGCATTTAGTTCAAGACCGTTTGTATATTTTGGGTAAAATTCATCAAACGGCTTTCTAATTTGTAATATGTGGATCAAATTTTTTTTGGATATGGCATATTTTATTATTTATCTGTCTTTTGGAGTCCATTGTCTTAACTAAAGCTTTGAAATTGGTCTTAAATGGACTTATGGGACTTATTTAATTTAAAGTTGTAGAGTAACTTTCTCTCTGTGTATCGTTGCAATTAGATGGCTAATTTATGCGATCAGCTTTTGCAGAGTCACACATGTAGAACGAACTTAACGGTGAGGAGTGCGATCTTCCGGCGACAGCTGCAACTCTCTCTTGGATCTGGGATCTTGAATCGATGATCTCGGCTGTTGGCTCATGGTTCTTGGCCAAGTTAAACTTTACGATTCGAGTCCAAATCCAGATCCAATTCCAATGGCCCGACCCATCCCGATGATTTATCGCGGTGACGGTGCGTTTTATGTTTTATTTGCACGGTGACAATGCGGCGACACGGATAACGTGACATTTGCATGGGTCGCCACTTGCGACATTAAAGGGCATTCTGCTGTCAGCACCGACTGTCGACTTTTCCTGACACCTGTGAGCGGGATGATAGTCGCACTACCCCTGCCCATACCACATTTAACATCTCTATTAGCGGCTCTATCAAAGCGAAGGCGCCAATACTGATTATGTACAGAGGTAATTGCAAAATACCCACCTTCCCTTCATCCACTAATTGCCGGCAATTAATTTACTCGTCGCTATTTTACACATTTGGGTTATGTGCTAATTTCTACACAATGTGCATGACGGATGGCGATAAACATGATGCAATGACATAATAAAGCCGACTCCGACAACGGCAACAATGCAGATGATGATGCACCAAGGAGTGGGGTTCGGTGCGACTGCGGAATATGCAAATACCATACGGCAGGCGATAAAGATCATCATGGTAACTAAATGGAAACAGCGACAGCAGCAACATCACAGGCCCAGCAGCAATATCGCAGGTTGCTAGTTGCCGCTGTCATGTTGACAATTGGTTGGCCGCTTTGTTTTGCGGCTGTTGTCATTATTGTTGCCACAATTAACACACAATGTTGGGCAGTCAACCCCGCTTTACATACACATGTGTCCTTTGGAGCGCAGGTGGTCCTCCGGCTTCCTCTTCTTGTGCTCGGTGCTCCTTGGACTAGTCCCCTCCAGTCACTTATGCAAAACGAATTCAATTAACACCTCGGCACAAAACATTCGACCGATCTGGCCACGAATGCTGAGCACGGTAGCCACGACACGCAGGACTCGTAACCTTTCTTTCGACACCCCTGTCGGGAAAGATATGGCCTATACGTAGGGGACCACAGAGAGAGTTTACACTGGGAAATATAAGGAACTCTTTTAGGATTCAAATCGCAATTAACTCAGCTTTTTCTATTACCTTAATAATGATCAGTGCAGATCTTCCAAAGCCATTATTATTTTTACCCACTAAAATCTCATGTAATTTAGGTTTTAACAATTTTCTGATGGTGACTAAATCTAGAATATTTTGAAATTTGGCCTTGTAACACTAGCTTAATTTGGGAATTATTTTAAAAAGTCATGGTACCCTAATCAGAAAACATTTTATGAATTAATATATATTTATTTTAACATACTTATGGTTAAGAAACATTATATTTTTCTAAAATTGATATATCTTTCATATTCATATATGATATGATATATGATACGCAAAGATTTTATTTCCAGAACCCGAACAACAATCTAGAAAATTTTATTTGAAATTTTACAAGATTGTATCATATGGAATCTAGAAATATCATAATATAGGGAATATTTTTAAGAGTGTATAGGAAAAGATCACCCCTCGCAGCGGGTGTTCTGTGGTAATCGGCACGCGGGAGCAACTTCCGCGACTACCGATCGCAATTGTTAGGGGAAAGAGCGGTTACCATCAGAACCACCAAGCCGGCACCACCACCGCGAATCGAGAACCACCGCGTAGTGGTTCGGCGGTTGCGATCCTACGACAGGTGATACGCGAAAGGAAATGCTCGCTCTGTTCCCCGAGATCGCCTAGTTATTTATGTGACAAAATTTTGCAAATAATTGGATTGCCTGTTCAAAGCGATAGTTGGCAGAGAACGGCGAACGGAATTGGAATTTAATTCAATTAAATGCGTACTGCGGTGCAATTCCTCAAGTGACCTGGCAGTTGTCGTTGCCACAGTTTTATCTTCGACTCGCGAGTCGAGTGAACCAGTTAGGTGGAGTATAAGTAGAAGGCAGCTGACCCAGCTGACCCCAAGTTTTGTCCGCTGATGTCTTCATGCGACTGATATACGATCGAGTCCAAGCTGAATGATGAGGGGACGCTTATTAAATATGTTATTTGTGCGCCAGCAGACGGCGGCTCTCTTCTTTTTTTCTCTTGTTTTTATTATTATATTTTGGTTGGGGACAAAAGCTTTCCCATAATTTGGGAATTATTAGGGCTTTATCCAGCGAAGCACCCATCGGAATGGCTGGCTATCCTAATTGGATTAGGTGGAATCGCATCGAATCGAATCGAAAACAAAATCAAAGTCAAAATCGAATTTAAAAATCTCCACAGCGATATGCGAATCATGTTTGTCATTTGCCAGGGGCTCGCTGGATTTTACCTGGAAGCATTCCCGAAATTGTGAAATTGTTCAGTTGAGCGGATCAGCCGTGTCGCAATCTATGAGATCCGCGTAATGCTGATATCCATGGGAAAATGCCCACTATATGGAAATGGTATACTCGATATTTTTCGGGCACTCTGAGAACGTCCCAAGGTGGGACCACAAAGACCAACCTGTGAGTCACCTATTAGGGTTTGTTGAGACAGCTTAACGTTAATGATCGTGCGGTGGAGTCAGTCAACCCATTCTTAAGACCAGTTGAGTGTGTCCCTCTGGAGAAGTAACCCGCAATTTAAGGCCACGACTTCTCCACCACATTTAAATTGAACCTATTATTTGGTCTTGTCCAAAAACCGACTGGTTCATTGTACCCCCAACCAAAAAAAAATACCATTCATATAGGGGCAGTACCTCTGAATGTTTAATGCACCCTATACATTTCTGATTTCCAGAATGCAAATTATTAAATTCGAAATGCAAATTATTGTTACGTTTAAACTGTGGCCACTTCCCTAGAATTACCATTAATCGAATTCGTATAGTATATTCGGACATGTGACTTGTGGTTGCTCCCGGACTCCATTTCTTACCTCAGTGCCTCATTGACATTGCCTCAATTATACGCATGGATGGTAATGGGAATGGGGATGGTATCAAGGATGGGGCAAGCGTTGGGAGTCCGAGTCCGGAACTCGGTCAGATGTTGGTTTACCCTTTCGGTCATGGGTTACACCTCCTGGAACTCTCTCATTACTAATGCAGAGTAGTAATTAAAATAACAAATATTACTTGCAGATGCCCTACGAAATGAGGGACTGCGGTACCACTCTTTGGGGGCTATATTTTAATAATTTTATAGACTTTAATTATTACCATATGGTTATTGAGTCTTGGAGTGGGGAAATAATTTGAAGGTTATTTATAAGATTCCGTCTAAGCTTTGGGATTTTGTTGACCAAGCTTAGAGAATAAAACATATATTATAGATATTCTCTTTCCTAAGGGAACTATTTATAGAGACTTTTGTGATGAGCCAGCGGTTAGTTAAAAATAAGAATGCTCATTGTTATTCTAATAAATTTTGTTTTGAGGGCTTAGTTTTGTATTAAGAGATTTAATCACAGTAGATTTAATCACTGATAATATTTAAGGAGTGGACCATGATAATGAAATACAGACCCCCTAGTCCTTTATTGTCTTATTTTGGTCCTAGTCTCAAGACTCATTAAAGTTTTATAAGTTTACCTACCCCTTCCAACTTTTTCATACAAATTTAGCAAATGACAAACTTAAGTACTGGTTATTCGTCTTGGTGGCGGGCTGTAGGTATTATCGTTTGAATATAATTATTTTCGTGGCCATTTTCCCGTACCCATCAGTACATCCCTTGGCTGCGGCCCAACTTTATGGACAGTCAGACAGCACAATAAATAAAGATAGTCCAGCCAAGCCAAGTCGAGGCGAGCTGTCTGTCTATAAGGCTGTCTGTCTGGCGCATGATTATAATGGCATGGCTACTGCAGTGGCAATACTGGGGCCAAAGCTCCATTCCTTTGGAAGCCGACTCCGGATGGTTATGGCCGTAAGCAGCGTTGGTAAGTGCGCTGATCGCCATCGCGAGTGCTTCCTGTGCACATGAGGGGTTGGGGGCGAACATATATGGATAACCCGGGGGTTTTCCAAGCCAGGAGGAGGGTTCGCGTTCGAGTTCTGGGACAACTTTGCCATGGCGGACCATGAAAAGCGAGTCGCGCTTTCGAATGCTATTCGTCTACGAAGGCGTTGTGCGGCGGTTAGTGGTTGCTTGGTGCTCGAATTTGGACCAGATAATGACCATATTTACCATTTGCATTCGCTCCGTCTATATGAAATGCATATATATACATATATATATAGAGTACTTGTGCGTGTGTGTGACTGGGTAATTACGAGCAATTTTCACTCCTTTTTCATGAGCCACAGGCTGACTGACTGACTTGTCCAGCGCCAGATGGCCCGGTACTGTGCCACGCCCCTTATACCGCCTTGAGTGGCCGCATTACACAACCTCCATTGTTTCCGTTTTCCGCACAATTATTACTTATACAAAATGTATAAATTAATAAAAAGAAAAGGCCATTGCAGTTGGCTTTGCCTTTTGCCATTGCCGTTGCCGTGACCGCTTTTACGGCCACTTAACAAATAAATAAATGGGCCGCAAATTGCCAGGCAAAAAAACAGAAAACCGAGCAGGACGTTATGTCTAACCACACTGCAAGGACCGAAACTGGCCGACCAGCCCAGCCGTTTGGGCCAAGATTAATAGCTGTAATTGTTATTCATTGAGCGCCGTGAACTGCCATTGTCTCAACACTTGGACCTTTGAGCCGAGGGCCCAAAACAGCTGCCTTCCTTCGGAGTACTTTGACTTTTCACTAATATCTCCAACCACAAGATCCGGGATCGTGAAATTGCCCATACTTTTGCACCTACCTCTTTCTGATCTCCGTTTTGCGATCCCAAATTAATATGTTCCGCTTCTGCACCAAAATGTTTATTTAATTTGCCCTAATTTCCATAATCTTCAACACAAGATGATATAAATGAAGACGTCAGTGACACATCTGCGACTTAATTGATTGGGATGAGACTAAATTATAGAGTAGACACTATTTTGATCTTTGGAGTCTGCAATAAACCACATGGAAGAGATATCTGTATTTTTCTTAATCGTAATTTTCGTAAGATATTTGTGTGCCATATTTGGCTATACTTAGGTTATCAAATTGTATATTATACATTTAAATATTCTTTCATTCTTTTCTAGTACGTTTTGTTTTACTTTTAAGAATATATATTTAACTTTTTTTTGAGTTTCACTTCCATTAAATGTCAGAAGGTTTTAAGAAATACAAAAGGAGCAAGCGGGCGCTAGAACTGGTTGGAAATTATAGCGTTGTACGAGCGATATAGCGTAAAAAGTTGAGTAAACCCATTGGTTATTGTTGAACGTAGTTTTGCTTGGATCTCTATCAGAGTTCCCGTGACAGACTATCCAAACTAATGCATATTTTTGGGCTTGCATTGAGTTAATTCTTAATTCTTTTTCTTATCTTGTATTTATTATTTCGAATTTAAGAATTCATAGTTTTTACCAGAAGTCCTTCATGGCATGGGCTTCCGGTCAAGTACCAGCCGCAAGAAGATGTGACAGAAACATATTGCGGATTCAGTGAGGGCGACAAATGTGGCAATAGCTGTGACATGGGGGCCGAATGGAGGCAGAAAAAACGCCGAGAGCCCAAACAACTTGGGGCGGATTTGGCCAGGTTACCAGGTGGCCGCAGGTGGAATGGGAAGCGGTGACCAGAGGTTTTGCTGAATCGCGGCCGTGTCCAAGTAGAAGCCGCTGGCAAAACCCGGGCGCAGAGCCAGCGAACAATGTGCAAGTGAAGCCCCATAAATATTGTTTAATCGATGTTTGCTCTACGTTTTATTGCATTTATGGCGTTTTTAATGAGCGCGCCGGGTCGTCGAAGACCCAAAGACTCGGACTCGGATTCGGATTCGTACCCGGATGGCGAGCGTGCAACATTTTAATTTTATGTCTCGTCCGGCGGACGAATGGGGCGACTTGTAAGCCCCCAATAGCAACAGCAACGGCCCAAGAAATTGCAACTGCAACAACGACGAGACAACGGCAACATCGACCGCGGGCGGAGGCATTAAAAAATCGCACAAAAGTCGGATGGTTAAGAGCGGCTTACAACATTTTTGTCAGTGACTTGGTGACTTTGAACCAGAGCTCCAGATGGGGTATTACGTCTATGGGCTTTCTGGTCGGTGTCGACTTTTACCGGTAATGCACAGAAGAAATTATATATTGAAAACAAAAAATTTCTGTAACTTATCTAAAATTATTATTCAATTCATATAATTAATGAATAATATTTGAGGATAAAATGCATGCAAAAAAGTTCCAAATAATACAAGAATGCAATTGTTTTAAGCACAAAACAAAATATTAAGAAAGTATTTTTTCAAGAAAATATTTATACAATACATTTTAGACCAACAAAAGCGTCCAAATATTATATCACTGATTTTAGTCACGAAAGGATCGATTGCTTTTATTATTTGGAAGAAATATTTTTACAGATTTTGGAATTCGTTGAAATTTTTTTGATTTCTTCCAAAATGCTAAATTGCTTTAAAGTATTTGTTTCCAGAACAATGTTTATAAAATTTTATATTCATTTTTAAAATTGTAGAAAATTTCTAGTAACATAGGGCTTTCATTTTTGACAGTGCCCGCCACCGCCAACATTCATCAGCAGTTAATTTTGTGCGCCTCGGCAACAAAGTAAGTGGGGAACCAGGACTGCAAACCGAGATTGGAGGTGGAATGGCATTGGAACTGGGATTTCGCTGGCAATTGGCTCGTAAAATGCGCATTTCGACGGACTATGCGTATTGTTTGTATTGGCTGGCATAGTGCGTTATCGCATTAACGGTGATTTAGCGATCCTCAAGCGATCGCCTCGGCGTGCCATTAAAGTTTCTCATCAAGTTTTATCGGCCATTAAAGCGAAATCCGTATTTAATTAACCAGCCCAAAATGTGAGCTTGAATTGGCCAGCGGCGATTACTCCGGACTCCTATTTAGTTTGTTGCTGATTATGGGCCATAAAATGGCTGCTCAGCCCAACGGGATCCACATCCACATCCACTACATCCATCTCCGGGTACCCGATCCCATTGCGCAGGCGTGCCAAATTGGTTAACAAGCGCCGAGCCCAGACTTAATAGCAATCTCAATCCAGGACCCCGGACGACCGGACGACCTGGCAGGGTGTTGAGTGGCAGATTACATGCATTAGGCTGCCCAGGCTGTCTGGAAACCCCTCCTCGAGCCCCATCCAGCCCCACACATCCAATTTATCGCGCCATGACAAATTTACGGCTTGTAATTGCAGTCAGCTCGAAAATTAAACCGGCGAAAAATCCACAACTTCATAAACACAAAAAGCTGCAGACTCACTTCCATTCCCTGATCCCTGATCCCAGATCCAATTCCCGGTCCAATCCAATCGTCAGACAATTGTCGGTAGTAGTCCGTAGTCCGAAGTCCCCATCCACCCGTTGATCTTTCGCCTGAAATGCCGCTACCCTGCAATTTGCGTCTTCGGTTTCCTGCAAGCTCTCGAACCCTGAGCCCAGCATTATTCCATTTCGATCTATACACAGCAAATAAAAAAGCATTTAAGATTTTCAAATTTTTAACCCATTTTCATGTTTGATTAATCCGTACTTCCAATGGTTTTCAAAATGAGAACCAAAAACTGCACTTCTAAATTTCATAACTTGAGTTATCGGATTCCAAATTTGACGTGGGATACTTCTCTGAACTTGTAGTGGAATTCTCTAATATTCTACATTAAAAGTTTTCAATTTAACAAGGGTCCAAATTTTAACCCATTTTCATGTTAGATTTTTCCGTAATTCCAATGGCTGTCAGAATGGGGACCCAAAACTGCACTTCTAGATTCCATAACTTGAGTAATTTGATTCCGATTTCGATGTGGGATACCTCTATGAAATTTTGGTTGAATTCTCTAAAAATCCACATTCAAATTTTTATTTTTAACGAGGGTCCAAATTTTAACCCATTTTCATGTTCGATTTTTCCGTAATTTCAATGGCTGTCAGAATGGGGATCCAAAACTGCACTTCTAGATTCCATAACTTGAGTAATTTGATTCCGATTTCGACGTGAGATACCTCTATGAATTTGTGGTTGGATTCTCTAAAAATCCACATTCAAATTTTTATTTTTAACGAGGGTCCAAATTTTAACCCATTTTCATGTTCGATTTTTCCGTAATTTTAATGGCTGTCAGAATGGGGATCCAAAACTGCACTCTAGATTCCATAACTTAAGTGATTTGATTCCGATTTCGACGTGAGATACCTCTATGAATTTGTAGTCGAAGTCCCTAATAATCCACATTCAAATTATTATTTTTAACGAGGGTCCAAATTTTAACCCTTTTTCATGTTCTATTTTTCCGTAATTCCAATGGCTGTCAGAATGGGGACCCAAAACTGCACTCTAGATTCCATAACTTAAGTGATTTGATTCCGATCTTGACGTGGGATACCTCTATGAATTTGTAGTCGAATTCTCTAATAATCCACATTCAAATTATTATTTTTAACGAGGGTCCAAATTTTAACCCATTTTCATGTTCGATTTTTCCGTAATTAGAATGGTGACCCAAAACTGCACTTCTAGATTCCATAACTTGAGTAATTTGATTCCGATTTCGATGTGGGATACCTCTATGAATTTGTGGTTGAATTCTCTAATAATCCACATTCAAATTATTATTTTTAACGAGGTTCAAAATTTTGACCCATTTTCATGTTCGATTTTTCCGTAACTCCAATGGCTGTCAGAATGGGGACCCAAAACTGCACTTCTAGATTCCATAACTTGAGTAATTTGATTCCGATTCCGATGTAGGGTACCTCTATGAATTTGTGATGCAATTCTCTATTGTTTTACATTAAGTTTTATCTTTTTACTGAGGGTCAAAATTATTATCCATTTTCATGTTCGATTTATCCGTATTTCCAATGGCTTTCAGAATGGCAACCGAAAACTATTGTTATAATAATAATTCAATCCTCATTTTTTCCCAGTGCATATCGGTTTTCGACGATGCTCACCCGCCGCCTTTCACTGCAACACCGATTGCGAGCTCAAATAGCCGGTATTGACTACCGGTGATTGGCGATTTTAATGGCCGTCGAATTGCAGCCACTCCGCCCGCATAGTGTCACATAATTTATTCGTAAATTAGCCTGGCCAGCTGGCCTGCCAGCCACGTCAAAATAGCAGACCATAGACACCCCCACTGGATGGATGTGGATGTGGATGAATGAGTGGATGGATGGCTGGCTGGCTGACTGGCTGCCCGGCCAGTAGCCACTTAGCACCCACTCACCCCACTGTATTTTATATTTGAGGGGTGTACTGTATATACGAGGTCGGGGAGTACGAAGTGGGTTTTGGGTGAGTAAGGAGCGGATTCGGGTGCCGCCCATTGGCGTGCGTCCGTCGGCCATGTTCATGTTGCTACTGCAATGTCCACTGGAATTTCTGCTGCCATGCTGATGGGGCTGAAAGTATTCGATAATTATGTTGGCTTTATTTTTGCCACCCCCATAGGTTGTTTTCATTAATGGGAAATGTTCAATCTGCCCACGTTCTGGGACCATGGATTATTAATCTGCCAATTTAAACTTGTATAACTGCTGTTTATATATTTGCTTGCACTGCCAATTTAGCCACCTATCATATTTAATGATATCAACTAATTTTAGAAATTAGTTAATCTACTACTTAATAAATAAGTAAAGGCCTTTTGAAAGGGGATAATAGCCGGAAGAAAAATGTTTTGACAATGAAATCTACAGAATCCCACAAATCTTTAAACGCGGATCATAATGCATCTATAAACAAATGCTTAACTTAACTATTCAATTTTAAAATTTCAAAAAGAATGGTGTTTGATGAAGCTGTTGAGAGATTGTCATCCGTGGCTAGTCTTGCACATTCTTCGCACTCAAATCTTCCGAGAGGACGGAGTGAAGACTAGTGGTATGTATGTGCAGGATGAGGGGCTTGGGCTTCTTCTCCAACCTCGTATCTTCAGCTGTCCATCCGCAAGGGGCTGGGTAAAAAATGAAGCCAACGTGATCGACAAAAACGCAAATAAATTATGAATTGCCGGCCGAGAAATGCGCGGCTGTGCGAGAATTGTGTCCGGTGTCCATTTGCGGCGCTATCTGCACGGTCTGATTGATGGTTCCGCGCCTACGCCGCACAACGGGGAATTAAATGGTATTATTAAAAGGTAACAAGCTAAACGCCTTTTAAAATTTTCGGTGAGTGGCCGCTGTAATGGCAGGAGCTCCGCATCGGTAGAAAAAAAAAGGGCTGAGAAGCAAACGTGTTATTTATGCATTAGTGGCGGTGCAGAAGGGTCATCGTGATGCTACCGATCGGGGGATCTGGAGCTGCAACTGGAACTGCACCTGCCAAAATGGAACGGGGGCGACGAACCACCTCTGATGTGACTGACTGACTGACTGAGTGACTGCACCCTTTCCATCCCCATCCATAGACCTTTGTGGATTTAAATAAATTCCAAATTAAGAAAAACCTAAAGGGTTCGCCGTTCGCTAGGCGTTTTTCCAGCAGACCAGACCCCATCATCAATTCATCAAAACATGGCAAGGTGAAAAAGGGTCCAGGTTCCAGGTTCCAGGCACTCGGTGATTAAAACAAAAAGGACGATAAGCAGCGGAAAAAATTAGAGCAATGTGGGCAAGGACTCGGTGAATATGGAATAAATTTTGGAAAAAAATGTTTTCGATAATGACGCAACATTCGAGGTTTTTGTGCGTTAGGCTTCTTGTGTTTTTGTTGCATAGCCGGCGGAAATGCCAATAAACAGACAGGTGAGTTTCAGCTTTTGACGCACGACAAGCCACCAGGAGCCAGATACCATATAGATGGGATGTCGGAACCCAAAAGATCCCAGATACGCATCATGCGCGTGTCCAGCGTGCGCTGTCTATGAAAATTAGCCCACACTTCAAAACTCGAGCTCCGCGGTGGTTTTTTAATCAATCGCGTGCGCGCTCAGCAAGTTCGATCTTCGGGATCGGGATGGCAAGATCCCCAATTCAACGGATCTCTGTGTGGGGATCTCTGTTCTCATCGATATATGTATGGATGCTCTAATGCGGTATCTATAAGACGGGGCTCGCATGACGGCTCATCACCTGCCTGTCGGATGAAGCAATCGCAATCGACCTTTCGCAGTTCGTGCTCCTTCAGCTGCCGCTGCATTTAGCTCACTCGGAGTTGCGTGATTTTAGCATTTGTTTCCTGATCGACTTTAATTACGGACTCGCTCTCTGCGATCTCGCAGCATCTGGAGTATGCCATCCGAATCGAGCCCAATCAATTGGAGCACCTCGATAAGCAGGTACATCATAAGTATTCAAATGTGCGTGCATTTGGGGTACACTTAACAAGGCGGATATTGAAGTATTTTCTAGCCTAGGTCGTACTTTTAGAGAAATATTATTTAACATTAATTGATTTTTAAATTTCTGCAGCATATACAACGTTGATTTTATCTAGTTCTCCCAACATATAAGAATCTAAAAATGTTAAAAAAATAATAGTTTTGACCAAATATACATTTATATTTTAAATAAGTTTTCATTTGCAAAGAGAAACTACTAAACTTCACTTTCAGTGCAATTGCATACCTGCTCGTAAAAAATGTATAATTATTGTTTCACAATAAAAACAGATTTCCATGTATTTATCACCTGTTTATGTCAATGTTTTCAATGGTTTAATTTTTTTATTTAACCATCATTATCGAAGGATGACGATGAATCGGTTCACATGTGTCTCATCTTGTTTGCCTGAGGACTTGTCTTCTAGGCAAACATTTTTAATGCTGCATTTTATTGACTCGAGAATCGGTTAATTGGTCACGTCCCGCGTTATTGATAAATGTTTGGCAATTTATATGGCTGATCGCCCAGAGGGGAAGCCGAAGATGAGGCAGTCAGAGTCGCGCGACTTCAATCGGTTAGCTATCATACCAATTTACAGCCGGATAGTTAGCGCTGACGTTAACCCCCTGTGAGTGTCACGTTGCTCATTATTAAGATTGATACGAGGTCTAATCACGTGTTAACACAAATGAACAGTCATTACAAAATACGTGTGTGTGCGAGGCTTTCCCATACTCATAATTTTCACCTCTATAGACAGGCGACAAAAGCGACACAGGCATTCGGGAGCTTCCAATTTTATATTCACACTGAGGAAATAGTGGTTCTTAATTTGGGTAAGTTTTCGTTTGAAAAATATTATAAAACAATCAGATGTGTTAAACAAAGACTTGATACCATAATTACGTCTATATTGTGATTATAGAAATCTTACTTTGTAAACTGAAAAATCGTATATGATTATATCCTAAGGAATAAATCATTAAATAACATTTTGAAGTCATTTTTGGTACTGGTAATACAATAAAAATATGATTATGAAGTATCATACAATTAATTTATTAAAAAAAAAAATTTTAGATCTCTGAAGCTCGAAGTTCTGTCATATAAATTCAAAACTTAAGAAGATTTAAAAGGGGGTATCTATTAATATATATCTTTATTATAAGTTTTAAAAAAGTTAAAGTTCTATAAATTTAGATATTTTTTTTTATTTTTCTTGAGATTTTACCCTCAGTGCACTCACCCCAGCGGGCTATCTTTCATAACCTTTTATCGGCTTCGACGGAAATCTCTTGTTCAACCCACACAGGCACTGCCGGCTCGTCCTTTATGCGCTCTGATACCTCAATACAAAACATCGATCCCTTTCCGATGATGATTTTTGATTAAGTGGCCTGCGATTTGTCAAAATATTTCACGCTGCCGCCAGAGGACTAAAAAAGTATAAGAGCGATGGTAAGGGGCGCACGTGAGCGGTTGTGCGAGACTCGGTGTCATCGGGAATCTGTCTCTATATCTCGACCGCCTGTCACACGGCGGCAATATCCAATATCCCATATCCATGGTGACAGCGACACCGACAATGACAATTGCCGGCCACTCGGTTACCTGCAACTGTGCGACTTCCAGCCAAATACAGGTGAGTACTACTTCGAGACACCAGATCCATATCCAATCCCCCAGACTGACATTTAAAAATGCCCATAATGCGTTATACGCTTTATGTTTCAATAAATGGCCGGCAAGACAATGCCGAAATAGTAAACAGCAAAAAAGCAAAAAAGCCCGAGGTACTGGTTGAGAATTCTGATTCCTATTCCGATTCCGTGATTCCGATGCAGTGTGTCACGGTGACAAAGAGTGACTAATTGACGGCAGGTCGTTATTGATCTGTATTATCAATGATTTGTGCCACTTTGCTCTGTGCTGCCGGCGGTTTTTGAGATTCGTATCCGATGCGAACACCCGCCTGAATGCCAGCTAATTGATGTGCACCAATAAATCTCAAAATCTGAAATTCGGCAAGTGAGAGAGTGAGTGCGTTCCGTTCCCAGGGGCCATCTTTTAGGAACTCAAGCGATATTTTGGCAGTGCAGGAAAGCCAACTCAATCCAATTACCCGCAACGCCCCAAGAGCCCGGTTAAGTGGGGCTAAGCCGCTGCCCCGGAACGGAATGGAGCGGATCGGAACCAATGCCAATGTCCAACTCGATCGAGGATCTTGCCAATGCCAATGCAAAGTGGCAGGAGGATCCAAGGGGGGCGCCGAGCCGGGTGACACATGCGAGCTATCTGCTGCCATAAAAGCAGCAACAGCAACCTGGATAAAAGCGGCTTTCACAGCTCCGTGGACAGTGGGTGATATTGGTAGAGAAGTTGAGAAAAAATAGTCAGATTGGTGTGCTTTATTAAAGCCGCAGTTTAAAATAATCGCAGTAAAATAATGCAGGCGTCCCTCAGGAAAACCAGTATTCGATTATCGTACTTTGTGTCCAGTGTTCGAGACCCACTTACGACATATTTTTATTTATGTTTTTTTTTTGTAAGGATCTTTAAAAAGCCCCTGCATAAACATTGGACCTACTTCCAACTGGGGTTCCTTTTTAAATATATATACAAATTAAAATAATATAAATATTTAAAACCAAAATTTGTTGGTAGGAACAACAACTTCAATGGTATTACAAGCTTAAGACTAAGTACTTGAAAGCGACGTCCATTCCCCATAAGATATGAGGCTGGGACCTATTGGAAGTTAGTCAGATGGTATCAAATCGAGGACGTTATCCTGCAATTTTTCTGTCGGGAACTCAATCGAAAAGTCAACGATGAGTTTGCCGCGGCGTGAGCTGTCCCTCCGATAGGGCAGTCCCTGGCCCAGAAAGATCCGCTTGGAGTTCGGATTAAGCACCTCATCTTGGATGCAGAGTAGCACCGGCTTACCCAGAAGCGAGGGAATTTCCACGTTGCCACCGCACAGCGCATTCTTCAGCGAGATACGGGCAGTGTATCGTAGATGCCTTCCCTCTCGGCGGAAGTACTGGTGTGGTTTTTCCCGAAGGACGAACACCACGTCGCCGGGTGCACGGTTGAGCACCTTGTCGCCCTGGTCGGGAAAGGTGATCCTGGTGCCGGCCCTCCAGCCCGGAAGGATCTCGACGTTGAATGCCTTCTCATATTGAACTGCCCGGCCGCTGGCCGCGATCTTCTGTTGCGAGATCTTAATGCGCTTAGTACACCCCTTGGCTATTTCCTCCAGTGACACAAGAAGCTCTTGTTCTATCGCCTGATTCTTTGGGCGACGGGCACTCCCTGATCCTGATCCAATCGCAAAGACGTCGTTGGTGCCGAAGAACTGAGCGAAGGTGGCGTGCGGATCACCGTGGAACCGGTATCCGGAGACGCCTTCGAGCCGGAGACCCCTCTCGCCCAGGTCGTTGTACTGGTTGCGCTTCATCCTGTCCGAGAGGACCTCGAAGGCCTCGGCCACCTGCTGGAAGCGCTTCGCCGCATGGGAGTGCTTGTTCTTGTGCGGATGGTAGCGCTGCGCAAGCTTACGGTACGCCTTACAGATCTCATAGACAGTGGCTCCACGATGGACCCGCAGTATCTTGTAGAAGTCTTTACCCATGGTCTTGAAGAGTTTTTTTATTAGTGGCTTGGAAAAAAAATTCTTAACTTTTATAAAATACCTTGAAAATATTTTGTACAATATGATCCGAAGGGTCGAACTTATTGAACAGAAATGTCTACGGTTTCTTTGACATGGCAAAACGACAGCCTCGAAGGTTGTTGAACTGCTGAAAACTAGAGTTGCCACCTTATTTCAAAAGCCATGGTAACACTGTAATTTTAGTATCACCAGTAAGCATTATTTATTTTAAATTTACTTTAGAAAGTACATTCCAAGTTTTTCTTACTTAATTATAAATTTAGACTTTAACTTACGATGAAAAATGAAATATTATTTGTTTTTATTACCGAAAAATTATACAACTGATAACAGCTGTGTAAAAATTCTACAGGAACCATTTAGGGTTGTTTCACCAATAGTTGAAATTGTCTATTGAACTGGAATACCCAGTGTTTACTTATCTAAAACCACAGATTTGTCTTTAAATTTAATTTTAAAGAAGTCCCTAGAGGGCAATTGATTACCAATCGAATCCCGATCTCACCCACTGTTCGAGGGACGACCGGCTTGGCCGGGCAGCGGCGACAAAGGCTGACGCTGAAGTGATGACCGGACAACAAACTACATTCAGCAGATAAATACTGAATTTATGACTTAATTTAACTGCGAGCCAACGACAATTTTGATGATACGGAGGGGCGGGACGCGATCGGCGGACTGAGTGGGCAGTGGCAGCCACGGAGCGGGCACAGCCACATCGACATCCACATCCACAGCCACAGCCCCAGCCCGAATCCAGTACATTAGCCAATCCTGGTCGCACATCGCTTCATTCACAGCCCGAGACACACATAATTCAAGTGGTCCCGGGAGTGGGTAAAGGGAGCCAGGCTGGGGACAGGGGTCTGCGATGGGTTAACGCCGTTGGTGATGTCTCTATTGGCCGCAGAATCAGAATCAGGGAAGCTGGTCAGAGTTTTCCCCGAAGCCTAAATGCACGGGGAATGGGAATGCGATCTTGGAACAGGATCTGGACCAAAGGGAGTGGGTTCGGGGCGGAAGGCGATGGTTATCACTCAGCTAGTTGGCCAGGGCATCAATTAATTTATGGCTATGCGCAGGGCACAAATTGAGGCTGAATTAGAGCAAGACCAGCTAAAAAGGGGGGAGATTCTTAGTTTACACAGACAAAAAATTACAATAAAACACGCTTTCTCTTGAATATTTTTTCGTACAGTATACCATAGAAATTTGAAAACTTGAGTGGCAATGTTCATCCATAAAATAAAATGGACTAAAAGCAAGGTTTACCAAATTTATACCATGATAACATTAAAAAGAACTAGTTGAGAAAAAAAATATACTTCAATTATTAATCAAACTAGAATAAAAATAAAAAAACATGTTACATGATTTCATTTAATTTTAAGATGATTTCTGGGTCTTTTAGAAAATATTATGTAAACTCATATTACAAAAATTTAGAAAAAAATGTTGAGTCCTAACAAAATATGAATATTATATAAAGACCGTGGATTTGATATAATCAGCTAAAGTATTCAATAGATTTTCTTAGGCCAAGACCGGATGTGGACACAACATCTCAAAAAACCACATACAACTGTAATGTGTGATACTATGAAACCAATTGTCCATTTCTATGTGTGACTTAAACTGTTGTAATTAAATGGCAATACGGATTTTATATTTCAAATGTGTTTTTCCAGACAGCAACAGATGACGGAGCAGGAGCATCGAAATCTGGCCAAGAAGGAAATCCCTCAGATTCGATGTCAGCCAACTGACGGATGAATCAACCATGTCGGGTGGTGGATCATGAAGATGGGGTTCCACGACAGGAAGGAAACGCAGCTCGCACACAAAATGTGTTCTGCACCTCTGACTGGCCTTGCGTGTTTCTCCAGGTGGGTCTACGCCTTTGTCTTGGCCACAAAAGATTTTCACCTGCAGTTCACCTCCAATTCCGATTCCAAATTCACAGCCAACTCCACTTCCAATTCCGATTCCGAACTCCATCTCGACCTCGTCTTTTGTGACAGCAATTAACCGTCTCAGTCAGCCGGATTGTTACGTCTGGAGGCGGGTCAGGTCGCCTTTCCTTGTGGCTTCTTTCACCCAAAAATATTACAAACTGTTGCCCTCTAGTGGATTTCACAGAGCCCCGTTGAGCGTTTCGTGACCCAAACAAATTATTAATTATTAATTGGGGAAAATATGCTATAATTGTAGCGGTCGCTTCTTCTACTTCTTTCTTTCTTTCTTTTTGGCTGAGTGGCTGACAATGCCCGAAAATTAAATGAAATTAGCCATCCAGGTAATTTCACTTTGCATGTGACGAATTTTCCCGGGAGAAAGGTGCGTGAGCAGATATACCAACTTGCGGCATTATCGTGGTTGGCTGGGTGATCCGTTTGATTGAACCGACAGCTGGAAATTCTACTCATCTGCAGGCGATAATTGAGGCACTAAATGCAATAACCAAAAAGAATCGCCATAATGAGCACAAGATTTGTATTTCGTATTCCCACAAACGTGCTAATGGAGAGATGATCCCCGCGACTGGGACTTAATTCAAACTGCCCAATCAGTCGCGACAAGTTCGCAGATTGAATGCATTTAACACTTTCGAGCAGTTAACAGGCCCAGTTCTTGATTCTCCAGTTCTCAATTCTCTGGGGCCCCGTGAAAAGACTCCTCTCCGCAGTCTGCCGGGTCGATAATTTTGATTTATGTGGGTAAATCATGAAGGGAACGCAAAGATTTACGATGGATCAGGGGCAGATTTATTACTTTTTGATAGCGGGCGAGAGTCGAGTGGAGTGAAAAAAGTATTCGCAGGTTTCTTTTTTCTCGCCTGAAAAATCGAACCGAAATGTGTAGAACAGAAGATGAAATCGAGAGGAGCTGGCCATGCCGATTCTTTCAGATGGTATCGCCTGCAGCCGCTTAATGCGTGCCGCCGTGTATTTAAGTTATTCTAATTTGCCTGCCGATGCAGATGCCTCTTGTTGTTGTAGTTCTCCTCGATGGTTCTCAAGGTGTCAGCGGCACAAAAAAAAGTGTCCCATTGTCCCATCGTCGCCCCGAAGAGGATGAGGATGAGGTGCCGCTGGAACTGCATTCAGGTAACAGGTCAGTCCACGAGATAACCATCTGAGGCGGTGCCATTGCAACAGCCTCCTTAATATGACCAATTTATTCAAATTGACCGCTCTTTATCAAGTCACTGAAAACAGAATTGGTTTTATAACATATATAGAGGAGTAAACACGTTATATTTACTATGATTATTACCTTAGTTCGTTCACAAGCGATTTTCGGATGGTACTAGTATTCCGATTGACATAGTAATTTCAATTGCTGGTTATTAAAAATACTATATGTCTTATAGCGATTGACATATGATTATTCACATCCATTGTATTATAATATTTGAAGAAAACTATGTATTGGCTTAAACGTACCTACATTTCGTTAAACATTTTATTAGAAGTTAGTGTTCCTTTTTTACCTAGATCTTTAAAAATAATGAAGGGATTTCAAAAACAAATATTTTTTTTACATTATCTTACTTTACATTGATAATTGAGAAACCATAATACATTTTATACATGTACCCAGCTTTTACTTCATTCGTACACCTCTCTTGGCAATGATGAAAAAGAAATTGGTTTTTCCTAACCTCAAGTAGGTCTTTAAAAATGTGTAATACCAAGAGGGAGCCGTCGTGAAACTTTAAAAAATTGTAATACCAACCATCTTGGCAGTTTGTGTCTGCCATTTAAACGAGGTTTCGAAATAGCCAGGCGAATTTCGCATTTGCGGATTGGGCTGCCAAGGGTCTCAACTGAGCAGCTACTGCAATTAGTGGCAACAACATCTTGTTGGCGGTTTCGATTTTCCCCTGTGTTTTTCCATTTTGCCATTTCGAATGGGAGTAGCGGGCAGAAAGCTAGAAACGGCAAAGCTGAAAAACTGAAAACTTAAAACCGCGAACTGCAATCGCGATTTCTAGCTGGGCTTCGAGTGCAATTATAACGGTGCAGCGTGGTAATTACCTGTGAATGGCATTTGCATAATAACAGCCGTCCCGTCGGCACAATGGGTGATATCAATGCAGGCTAGTGGGGTGTGGGTGGCGGTGGGTGGCAGTGGGTTGTTGTGGGTGGTGGTGGGGGTTGGCTGTGGCGGTGGAAGAGGAGGTGGGGGACGCGGGTGGTCGCGTTTCTGCAGCCAATGCCCCGCCACTCGAACAAAAACAATTGCAATTACCAGAGTATAAGAGAGCTGGTGGCATTACTAAAAGGCGGGGGCCAAAGGGCTCCAAGGAGGACAGGGAACACCATCTACGAAATAGTTTTGTACACTGATATTAAGATACTTTAAAAAAAACACAGCAGGAAAATCAATCCATTAATTCGAAGTTCGTTTAAAAAAAAATATGAAAAACAAAATACTTTGAGAGGTGATCCTATTCGTTTTAAGTTCTTTTTCCATGGAACATGTATTAACTTCCTAAATCATAGGCAAAAAAATAAAAAAATTCAATTAAAAGTTGAGTTTTTTAAATATTTTGTTACTCTAAGTGCCATTATTTTGAAAGATTGAAAATAAAATTGTTTTCCTATTTAAATTCTACAAGATAGATAAAAATTGCTTGAATATCATGCCCTAAAAAAGACTTTTCCATATAAAGAAGTTATTAAATTGTCTATTCTAACTCTTCATGTTTTACACAATTTTTAAAGAATTAAAAGTGTGAAACACACGGTAATCTAAAAATAATTGTTGAGACTAAAATACAAATATAGTATTTGACAGGGTACAAAATGCTGTTATTAAATTAATATAAGACATATGGTAAAGAAATTTCTATCAAAATATTCATACCAAATAATAAAACTTAATACTTAGGCATCAAAAAAATTTAAAAAAATTTATCAGGTTCTCATACGGTTATAAAAAGTGTTAAAAAATTAGGATACAATATATAGAAGTCTTATCTGGTTATAAGAAAATTCTTCTGGTTCTGTTTAGAGAGTTCGTTTATAAGCTTAAGACATGAGGATATGATTTTTCAGTAATACTTCTATTTAATATTCTATGATATTTTATCTGGAAATTTAGGGATCATTTAGTAGTTGGTTTCCAGGTATTAAGTGCAGTTTATACCACCGATTTCTTCCACTGCACTGGGAGGTCGAGGCCATCGGCTTGGCGGTAGCAGACCCTTGCTCACCGACCCAACACGCTTGATGGCATCACCATTACCGGCGGTGGGGTGTTGGTTTTGGCTTGGTTTTGGTGTTGATGTTGGGAGTTGAAAGGCGGACTCCGAGGAGGGGGTTCGGGGAGTACGGGTGGCATGGTTTGGGGTCGGTATCCAGGCAGTGGTGTTGGTGCCACGCTCTGACGGCTGTTCCGCCATTTTGTTGCGATGTTACTGTTGCCACTGCACTTGGCTGCAATGTTGCGAGTTACTGTTGCTGTTGCTGTCGCCCCCCTGCGGCGCCTCTGGCTCCCACACGCCCCCTTCTCTTTGGGGCGCTCGACAACAATGTTAATCGCTCCTATGGTTTGCTCAAGATTCGGGTGACTAAAGACGTTTCTACGTCCATTTATATGCAAATTGCGGTAGTTATCGCCATTTTGTTTTCCATGTTTTTCCATTTTCATTTTTCCCCCTGTGTTTTTCCTATTGCGCTTTTTGTGCAACTTCTAATTGCAGCTGCAGTGGAGCTTGGAGCTTGCATTTCAGACCTTAGAGCTCGAAACGTGGAGAAACCGTCGTGGAAACGGGAGCTACTGGATCTGCATTTAATTAACCCTATAACGGTTCGCTAGCCATTCGATGGTTTGAATTTGAATTCGTGAATTATATGATGCGGTCACTAAACACGGATTTTTCCTCATTTCTTTGGGTTTTTTTCCATTTTCTTCTTCGAAGTTCGAACCAAAGTCGGATTGAAATTCGCCCCGACATGTTTTTGAACCCGACTCTCTGGAGGAGGAGCGGCTTTTGTTATCGAATGCAAAACTATTTAGCCATTGCATGTTGTTAATAATTTTAAAATCAGATTTCCGCAAGTTTGACGCAGACACGAAGGTACATAGTCGGTAGTCGGTAGTCGCCTTAGCTGGAGGAGTTTTGAACGTGTGTTTTTGCCTGTAGTCTGTAGTTTTTTTCAGCCCCATGACGTGTCCGTGTCTTGATTGCGGTTTCTGCCCTTAAAAGCGGCGACTGCGGGGCCAGCGCCAACTGCTACTTAAGGAGGGTCATTCAGGAGCGGTTCGTATCGGAGGTATTGGGGGGGTATAGCTCCTGACAATTGTTGCGCAATTACACAGAAGACCTATGGGCACGCAACTTTTGGACGGTTTTGCGGTCCGCAGTGCGGACTTTTGTCTCAGCTCAAACCCAAACTGGGAGTCAAATCGAATCCAAGTCCAGGCAGACGCTTAAAATCAAATCACGCCTCAGAAAACTGCAGCAGCAACACAAGTTGCTGCTTGATGTGGCTAATGTTGCTGCTGCTCCTGATGTTGCACGGTGAGAAATTAAGGATTAATTAGACAAGGGCAATATGGTTATTTCAAAATATATTTCCAGAATTTTTTACGAATTTTCTAAGCTAAAACTAAGCTTGGGTGATGACTATCCCAAGTATTGGTTTGATTTTGGTATATCAAAAAGTACGTAACTACTATTCGAAGAACATTTTTTGAAATTGTTTTTATATTTAAGATACCACAGGGTAAAAATTTTTATTTGACGAGGCATGTACTGATAGATTTCCATTTTCATAATTTGCCCTAATAGAATTTTAAAAAACTGGACTTTTATTGATGCAAATATGTAATGTTTTCTTAAGTAAGTATATACTATCCTTATGACATAAAAATACAACAAAAATTGTTAATTATTTGGGTATACAAGTATAAAGTATAAATTTAAAGTAAATATATTAGACCTAAAAAAAATAAATTTTTTTCTATTTTTCTGGATCGTTTTCCTATGTGTGAGTTGATGATGTTGCTGTTGCTACCGCTGCTGATGTTGCTGCTGCTCCCGTTTCTGATGTTGCTGTTGTGCAGTTGCTGTTGCTGTTGCTGCTGCTGCTGTCCTCGGGTTCGTCCTCAATCACGCCATCGCCATGCACATGAACTACATTCAGTCCGTCTTTGTCTTGGAGCCGCTTAACCCGCACTCGCCCCCGAATCTGCCACCGAGTCCATCCCATCGAATCCCTGTTTGGATGTTTCTGTTTCTGCAAAATCAATGTTGACGCAAATACGTGTATGTAGAATCATTTTGCCGACAGTTCAGACTTATTTCTTTCGCTACCGAATTTAATTGGATTTTCTCCCTGACTTAAGGGCTTTAACTGCTGTGGTATGTGGAAATCATTTCTGGCCCCAGTCGCAGACACGCAATGCGATGCCATCCCCCTTTTCCCACTCCTTTTTGAGCTGGCCAACTGCAAATTTGCTCTTGTCGATGATGCAGGAGCCCCTGGACTGCGACACTCCACTCCCCACACCTTATAGCCATACCCATAGCCCCCCGATCCGGTCAGCAGTAAAAACTCACTTAATTTAGCAACTGCGAAAAGTTAATCATTACATTCCGCCGGCCGAGTGGTGCGTGCTCGCCGTGATATTGAAGCACATGAGTCAGTAGCCCGCCAATTTCAGTATCTAAATTTGAGTGACGGATCCGAGGAATGGATTAAGGGATTACTATAACTGTCATACCTCGAAAATATTGGGGTTTTATACAATCTTAGATCGCAGCTTTATCAATTTGCTAGAGTATTCTACTTGTTTAATAAAAATAGCCATAGGGAGATACATATTTTTTTACCAAATATTTTAGCCGTTCTTTTATACTTTACAGAATAAATTTATTATGTCCTTTAGGATATGTTTTTAAAATATTAGCTTTTCTAAAAGAAAACTCCAGTTGTATGTAGGAATAAATGACACATCCAAATCAACTTCACGGGTACATCAACTTTTGAGAAGATTCAGGAAGTCTTTGCAATTTATCCTACAATGAAATACGTAGATTTGTTTGCTTTCGCATTAGTCAGCAAATTTTGAGGAACATTTGCATGCAAATGGGAAAAAGCAACTGGAGCCAGACAAAAAGCGACACCTTTAATCATTCTGAGCAAGCGCTAAACATTTCCGACCAACAAAAACAGAAACTTGAGCATATTTCCGCTGGCTTTGGTCTATAAAAAGAAGGTCTTACGCTGAAAAAAAATATCTTAGGCTAACATTATTAAAAGTCCAAATCTAACTCATCGAATTCCCAACATTTATGGATTATGGAAGCAAATATGGATATGTTTGTATCAGTTTCTTTGGGTAAGTTATAAAATATATTTCTTAAGGGTCAAACATTTAATATTAAAACGATTGAAGTATAAATGTTGAAGAAGCTATGATACTTTAATAATATCCACACATGAAAGTGTAGTATGGACCATCTTCAAAATCTAGCGTTCCCTTTAAGTTGAATGGAACTTATTAGTGATGATTTTCCCTCAGTGCAAAGGCCTTCTGGCGAAAGGTGGCCTCTAGTTTTTCTCTATGAGGAAGCTACAGTGCTGTGCCTAAAAGTTATTTTCTATTTGTTTGTTAGCATTTCGAAATTCCGATTCTCTGTTGGCCCGAGGAGAACTCTACCCCAGGGTTTTTTCACGGTTCACCAAGTCGGCGGCCCACTCCCACTGCCATTCCCCCCTGTAAAAACTATAGCCCCCGCTCCGGTGGAAATCAGCATATGCATATGCCTACATGTGGGTAAACACCACCGCGTCGCTAACCACGGGCACAAAAACTCCGCCCGGCCTGAGCACTTCTTGTCTACATTGTTTCGAATATTTTCAGCCGGACAGCGGACAGGCGAGCAAACAAAAACAGGAAGCGTGGCTACCACAAATATGCACGGCCCAGAGGGCTTGGCTCTAAGTTCGGGTAAGTTTGGGCCGGGATGTAGATACTAGATGGCTATCTGGCTGGAACTTGGCCACTTTGCTACCGAAATAATGGCGGCCGGCAGGCGTTAGCCAAGGCGGCCATAATTAATGCGCCCATCCCCAAAAAAAATAAGCACGAAACGCAATTAGAAGCAGGCACACAGTCGAACATCCCTAACTTGAATTGGCATCTGTCATATATAAAATTACAGAAATTAGAATAATTAAAATACTTGAAGAAAAAAACAGCTTATGAACGGATAGGTCTAAGAACATTTATAAAAGTACCTTATCTTTTTCCTAAAACTTATAAAAAATACAGAATTATTAATCCAAATTTATTTTAGAAAGGTCTTTACCGTTTTTCCAACCATCAAATGTTCAGAAACCCTACAACCTAAAAAAAATTTCACTATAATTAAAAGGTTATATAAAAATCTGTTCTTAGACTAACATAGATTTCCTGAGAAAAGGTATTACAAATACATGTGTATTTGAACCATAGGATAATTATTTAATCTTAATTGATCCTTCGTGAAATCTCTAGGGATTAATTACATTTTCAAAATGGATATTTCAAAACAAATTGGCTTTGAAATTCAAAAGGACTGCCTACAATAGATCTTAAAAACAAGGTTCTTCTTATAGAAGTTGGCCTGTAACAGCAGGCATAATTTGTTTTACTTTGGGAGGGTTAATTTGAGCCCCTTCGAGCGGTTTGTGAGATACAGTGATAAATGTTTAATTAGCCGCGTTATTAATCTAATCAATCATACGGGCTGAAATCAATCAGGAGGGGGCTAGCGGGGGGGTTTAGAGAACGCGAGCTAATTCCGCTGCTTAACATCCGATACCCAGTAAAAACCCCCTCCCCCTTCGGTTTTCTTTGAGTTTTCTTAACATTCTACCATTGGCTGTTGCCTTAACTTGGGGTTAACAAGAGTGCAAGAGGGATGGATATAGAAGCCAGTGCGCAACTGCGAGCCTGCTCTTCAGACACGCCTCTCACTCGCTCTCACTCAATTTGCCAGCCAGTTTGAGTTCGTCTCAAATTATGTAAGGTGAGCCGAACTCAACGAGCTTGTGTTTGCCCTCTCTTTCTCACTCTCTCTTCACCGACTTATAAATATTTTTTAGTGGAAGCAACTTTTGCCTAGTCTTCTATCAACATAAATAAATTAAAGTTCTCGTTGGGCGAAAAATTCTATGTGCGTGTATTGGCATTTCGAATGGCAAAAGTTGTGCCTTTCAATCTGCGAAACGATTGTTATTTTGCGCTGGCAAATTATAGGCCATTAAAATAGATTATTTTCCATTATCAGCGTGGGAGGTTGGCCATTTGCCGCCTCTCTGGCACACCCCCTGGAGTTAAAAGAGAGGCCGCGCTTGGGGAGTTGCAGAAACAACACCTCCGACTGTGCAAAAATGCAAAAGTAATTTTAAGTTGCAGGGCCAAAAAGAAAAGATACACACAAGTGCATTGCGGCGGCCATTATTACACGGCTCCTGATTTCTGTAATTCAGCCAACCAGCGTGCAAGTGGGAGTGAGAGGGGAACAGTGGGCGAAATAAATCAATTAGCCTACCCATCTTCACCTCGTGCCGCTCCTGTCACTCCACTGCAACTGCAGTGCATCCTTCTCGCTCTCGCTTCTTTGGGCTGCGCAGGTTTTTCTCTCTCGCCCTCTCTTTCTGTCTCTTCTGAGTGGCGCTAATCGGTTACGCTGCTGCTTACCACCTCCTTACCACCCCCCCACTGGACTTGCCAAGTTTACAAGCCACCGCGGTGGTTGGCCAAAACGAGTGGAGTCGCGTCCAACGCGGATTCATTGGTTTCTCGTCCGGCCGAGTCACTAATGTCCGCCGATGTCCCGTGTAATGCGTTTTTTGCACGTCCCCATTTTTTGAGGGAAGAGTTGGGGGCTCGGTAGTCAGGGAGCTAACTCTGCGATCACGCAGAAAAATTAAGGATCTGAAAAACAATCTATTGAATACTTGAGTGATTAAGATGACAATGGTTCTCCAATTTTAATAATAATAGGGTATACGAATTGGTTAATAATATTATAATATTATATATATTATATTATATTATGAGATCTATTATAATACAATGTTTATGCCATCGTATAAATAATTTAAAGTATTCAAATATTATTTGAAGCATTGAAAACATAAATATTTTTAAGCAACCCTAAAAGACAATAATACTCTTAAAATCTTATCACATTATGACATTAAACTATTACATTTTTCGTAGGGGTTTTATTGACCATAATTTACTGGTGTTGGTTTTTCATTTATTACCCAACGTTGAAATAAAATATACCCCTTTATACAAACGTATTCACACAGCTCATAGCTTTCTATCAGTTAAAATAAACCTTAGGTGATTTAAAACTTTAATATTACATAAACAAAATTTCGACTTTTAATATCTTAAATATTTTTTTCTGGTCTAATCTACATTATATATAACCTTTAAGTAATTTAATCTATGTCTAACAGACCCAAAAACGCTTTATTTTCAGTGTTACTTTAGTGATCGATGATTGACAGCCATTTCTTGGTGTCGGCATGTCCATAAAAAACTTTTCCAACTCGCAAACACCACGTATTACCAAACAAAATCGGTCGTCGATTAAAAGCCCGAAAGCAACTGGTAGCGCAGGTCTAGCCTGAAAGTTTTGATAAACAATGCACTGAAATCGAATGCCCGAGTAATTAATTATTGAACTTTTACAACTGTTTCGGTTTTGGTTTGGGGTTTCGTTGGCTTATATGTATATTCCTCTCATTTCCACAGTGAATACGCTCAATGGGGCGACGCTCAAAAGTACACACACTCAGAGGCAGGGAAATAAAGAAGAAAAAACCCCTGAATGCTCAGTGGCAAACCGACCACAACCACAGGCAAACCAGAATGCAGCAACAGCAACAGCAACAGCAACAGCACAGCAAAAGCAAAGCAAAAGCAACCCGATCCGAGTTTTAGCCAAGTAAGATATTGCGCTGCCGGTGGCTCTGAGCTCAGTCTCATTCAGCGAGTCGGCGGGCGTTGAGTTTGAGTGCGAAGTGCGGTGCGCGTCGAGTCAGCGAGCGTTGAGCAGCAGCAACAACACGGCGGCAACAGCGGCGACAGCAGCAACACCACCAACTAGCAACTAGCAACTAGCAACACCAACGGCAGCAACACAACCGAGCGGTTCCGGTGCGCGTTTTCGAGTGGCATCCAAAGCGGCGAATAAAAAAAAACACAGAATCCCCACAAAAAACCGTCGGAAAAACAGGGCCCCAATAAAATGCCGCCTGTTCATTGAAAAATCCCCTAATTGAATCCCTCCCGTTTTGCTGTTCCTAAAATCTCAAAAGCGTGGCATGGCAACCACCACATCCCCCGGGCCCACAAGGACAACCAATAAAGTTTCCATACCAGTAGCATCATCCGGCATTTCGATACCCGGGAGCTGCGAGTCCCCGGGAGCAATCATGCCCATGGCCGGCGTGCCAATGCCGTCGCATCTGCAACTTTTGGGCAGTTCCGCCGGGGGCGTTGGTCAGCCGTCGGCAATCACACCCGTCTCGCCCACGGCAGCAACCACAGGTGAGTGATCAAAAAATGTACTAAGCTTAAAAAAATTATTTATCTAGTATTACTACATATTTAAATCAAAATATCGTTACTTAGTTTGACAAGAAATATTTATAAATAGATTATCTTCAGTCTTAGATGGGTTTCAGATCTATTTTTTTAAGAATTATCAGGAAAGTTTCTTTTTTTTAAAGATTTGAAAAAAGGATTTCCCAGTTTTAATTAAATCCTGGTTTTACTTTTGATAATAATTCATATTTACCTTTTTCTGATATCACAAAACTATTTTGTTGCTATGATTGATATATTTATTCTACGACAGTAACAAGAAAGGAAACGACAGAATATGTTTTCAAATCATAATTCTTTACAATATTAATTCACCAATCCTCTACACCAAGTAATGCAATTTATTATCCTTTTTTAACCAACTTTAAAAAATAAATTAATTGCTTATATTGTTGAGGAGGAAACCTAACATGTCAGAGGTGGTTTACATATTTCTTTGGTCGGTATTATGTTATATTTATTCTGTGTACTTCCTTACTTAATAACTACTAAGTCCGCTGAATTTTTACTGCTAATGTTGCTCCCAAAACCGCCGATGTTGCTGCGATATCCGCTGATATCGCCTGTGTTACTGGTGTTGCCGTTGTGACGTTGCTATTGCTGCACGCTCCATTCGAGCCGCAATATTCGGGCGAATTCCGTGAACTGACAGGGATATCGGAATCGGGGGCCCGAAACAGTTTAAAACAAAAGCCAGCCACAAGAAACTGGTGGCACTAGTCAAATGCCTGCTGGAGAAGTGCAATGATTTGGAAATTTCACAACAGCAACAGCAACGCAGCAGCAGCAACAGCAACATCAGCAGCAGCAGCAACACACAACACACAAATGTGGCAACTGTTTTGGTCTTTCGCACATCAGTGGCAATTTGTTTTGCACAAGTATGGGTTGTCAAATAAAATTAGTTCACGTCGGCGGCCATCGAATGTACGAGTATCTGCAAGATACACACAGTGTCCCGGATGGAAACTAGGGGACTCTGGGGCAATGGGGAGGGCAAAGCTTTGACTTGTCTCTCCGAAGGTGTTGGAAGTTGCACAATAAATAAATAATTATAAAAAGAGAGGTAGAGAGTGAGACGAGAAACGCTGGAAAAGAGACACGGAGACCCCAAACCGGAGACAGAGGGGGTGTTCGGAGGGTTCGGGGGACCCAAGGGGTACATGGCATACATTGAAGTTTAAGCATAGGGCAGAAACCATACTTAGGGGTCTCAGGTTACGTGGTGCGTGTATTCGCATTATTCTTAGAAAGCCAAGCGTATAAAAGGTGTGCACAATGATTTTGAAGAGTGCCTCGGTTGGGTTCGGTATGGTATGGTATGGTATGGTATGGATGGGTTCGAAAATGCACATGGTCCGAACTCCTTACGTTACTGTTGCCTTGCGTTACGTTTATGCATATGTGTGTCACGCCAGTTGGTGGTTCTGCCGCCCAAGGAACCCGGGTTATCATTTCACAACCTCTTTGGGCTTTACGAAAAAGTCTCAAAAAGGAAACAGTAATGTTACTGCCGACCTAAGTGGGTCATCTCTGTAAATGATTGCCCAACAATATCATATCGCATAAAGGGTTCCTAACTTTAAAACACTTTACCTTATAAAGTTCAGCAGATTTTATATCCTATAGGATATATAATATATTATACAATCAATTACTTATAATATTAAAATGTAAATTAGGTTTATTTTAAAGAACTGTATTATTTAGAAAAACTCGGCTAAGTAAGGACTGAAGTTTCTTCATGAAAATTGAAAAGTGTTTTTTAATATCACTTAAACAATGTTTTAGAACGTAACACTCATCAAAAGGCTTAATATATTCAAGACAATTTGGTTTCCTTTAAAGCTTAACGTGTTTTAATTCAATTTGCATATTTGTATTCCTCTGGTTAGGCACACTTTAACAGCTAACTATAATCCAGAACCGTACAATAAAATCCAATAAAGGATGGCATAAAATTAGAGTGACTTATGTAAGAGCACATCTCCCCGCAGCGGAATTCTTGGAGCTTAGGAAAATGTGCGAAGATCGCAGTAATGCGCACTGGCAGTAAAAACCAGAAGCTTTAGAGGACGAGTAATGCTCTGCGCGCGACAAACAAGATCAGCGAGCACTAACTGAAGGGGCTGGGGATGTGGTTAAGGATGAGGATGATGATGAGGGGCTAGGAATCGGGATGAGGATGGGTATGAGGATGCGTTGAGGAGCCGCATAAAAAGCGAGCAACTTTAATTTATATGCAGTGCCTGGGAAAGGGGCACAAAGAGGGGGCAAAAGGGGCAAGCAGCGGCAAAAAGTTACCGGTAGCAATAAATCAAACTATCAATTGAATTCCGAGGCGATCATCACTTGTGGCGAGCTGCGATCCCGAGTTCGAGCTTCAGTGCGACTCCGATCGCCATCGCTTCTTGTTATAAGTCTCACGGTGACGTACGATCGGGTACAGAGGGAAAAATAATGTGTACATTACAAAATCATTAAATTTAAAGTTACCTGGTTGGTTGAAAATATCAACAAAATTTATAAAATATTTTTATATTCCATAATTTTAAAATATTTTGATCAAAGAAAATCATATTTCATATTTCTATATAGATCAACTAGTAACTAATTTTTACATTTTTTAAGATTGGCCTATACGACCTGTCTACACCCAAAACAAAAGAACTAAGAAATCTAAGATAGTTTGATTATCACTTGGTTCTTATTTGTAAGGACTAAACGATATGAGACCAAATCATGAACTGGCAATAGCTTCTAAAATAACCTTTAAATTTCTTTTATAACTAAAAGTTCCATAGTATTACCTCTCAGTTAATTGAATAATTATATGTAATATAATAAATATTGAATACTTTTAAAAATTACGATATATCAACTAAAGACATAACGATTTTCGACCAAGGAAATACCAAATTAAAACCATAGTTCCGTCACTTTTTTCGGTGTAGAGGATCGAGGGGCAGCTGAAAGGTTCGGGTTTTGGGCCGTGGTTCCAGCGATTTAAGCCGCTTTTGCAATTGACTGAGGCGCATCGCGGAGCAGTCGGAGCTGTCGCATTGCGTAGTAAATCATCGGTCGATCCCGAACCGACTTTACCATAGAATCTGGACTGCAACTGGGACTGGGTCTCCAAGATTGGGGACTGGGGCAACGGCGATGGCGATGGCGATGGCAATCCGGAGGCACTCAGTGCTGTTGACATCCAAGTTGGCCGGCTGTTGCGGCGGCATAAATCAAGCATGGCCATAACCATGGCCACAACAATTGGCGCAACATGCGAGTGCAACAAATTGCGGCGGCCACTTTTAAATGGAGTGAGCCCGGATGGTCTTGGTCCCATCTGCATGGGGTTTAATTAGCCAAGAAGCTGGAGGAGATCCCCATAACCGATTCCTGTTGGCCTATCCCCGATACCCGATCCCCAATCGAAGTGGCATGCCGTCGCCACACACGGAGCTCGATCGCACCAAAAAAGAGGTGTTAAAATGTGTGCAGTTCTCGCGATCAGATAAAATGTCAAAATGAACATAAAAGCTTCTACATCCGAGGAATGGCCAATTGCTGCCAAGACGCTGACAAGCGATCTCCGTCTCATTCCCATTCCCATTCCGATTCCGATTCCAATCCAGAGATCCAGAGATCCAGGTCCAACAAATTGCCAGCGAGAATTTCATAAATTCCGACTGGAATCAGCAGTCAGTGTCAGCGGTAATGGACCACACCGCGTCCATTATGCCCATAAACGTTGACACTTCCGCCACTGGACGGAGGAGCCCCCCATGATCGGCTCCATGGGTTGACTCTGACTGTTTGACTTTGACGTCGTCGATCAAAAACACACCGAAATTTGTCCAGCCATCCCAGTTGTCCCAGTTCCAGTTCCCCCCAAATCCTCAAGGCCCCAGTCGATGATCGGGCTACAAATTTCTTGGTGTTTCTGTGTCACGCGCGGAATGCCGGCAACAGCTTCGTTTAAATTCCAATTGACGTTTAATGATTTTGCGCCCCTGCACTTGGAAAAATATGTTTTACAAAGGGAAATCTAAAATAAATGTTTCTTTATAATATATTTATTGAATTAACATACAGAAAGTAACTTAAAATACAAAAAATAAATAGTATACATATTTGAACTTAATACCTTAGAAAACTCTTTAGTTTTTTCGTAACAAGTTATTTTACATTTATTTTAAGTCCTTTGCTTGGGACGATCGAGTGCAGAAACAAAATAGTTTTTAGCGAAATCTTCAAATTATTTAAATTTGTTTAAAATACAAATAAAATGTTTGATTAAGTTAATGATCATGATTTTAAAAGTCTGAAAATTTATTTATTTTCTGAATCATAAATAAAATTGAAAGGTCTTTAAAGTTTTAATAATATATTTTTTTAAGCAAATGAGGGCTCCCAAAGCTTATCTCTTAAGCAAATATTATTCTTAAGTTCGATGTTTAAATCAGGAAATATTTTTCACGGTCAAACCTGTCCAAACACAAGGGACTTCATTTATTTGTTCACGTTTAGCTTCAATACTTTTCAGTTTTTCCAGTGTACTAATGATTTGTTACCCTTCCATTTCAGTCCTCGCCCAGCCGCACAGTCTGAGCCCCTCCACGCCCATCCTGACCCAGGTGACACCCCCTGCTCCGGCGTTGGGCGGCCTCTTCTGCGGAGGCAGTGCATCAGCGGGACCAGGGGCTGCGGGGGCGGCGGCAGCGGCGGCGGCCACAAATCTCAACGCGCTGGCCTCCCAACACAGACTTATGGAGCTATCCCGCTTTGGCCTACGAGGATATGATCTGGCCCAGCATATGCTCTCCCAGCAAGGAGCTGTCTCTAAGCTGCTGGGTAAGTTCTTGGGTTGTTCTAAAGTAGAAGGGCTATGATTTGGGGGAAGGAGGAAGTCTAGACCACCCTGACCAATGCAATCAGCGGCATAACGCGGAACCACGAAACACGCGCCCCAAATGCAATCGCCATGTGTCCCCAAGCGTCCCAATCGATTTGCACGGCTCCGTTGTGGGGTCACGTAAACACGACAAATCGATTGGCAATCGCCATCGCCCCCACCTGCACCTGGACACCCCCTCGTCCTCCTTTACCCCCTTTTTAAGCACCTTTTACCCCCCTTTCCCCCAAAGAAGTCTGCAGCAGCCGCACACCTGTTGCCACCTGTGGGTTCGACTCCCAGCCATGTCATTCTCGATTTGCCACCTTCTCCACTCAAACTGGCTAATTTCAATTGCAAGCTTGCATTCTGAGCCGGAAACACAGACTTTACATCAGTTTTAGTCCACATACTGATGGCAAAATTTTATTTCAACAATAAAACGTGTAATCATCATCAAGGAACTATAAAATGTATAAATATTTTAAGCTTTATAAACATTATAAAATTAATGATGCACAATTTTTTAGTTTCCTAAATCTTAAAACAATTAAAAATACTATGCAAATAATTACTTAAATTGTAGCCTAACAATTGATAAGGGAACTTTTGGAAAAAAAGTGCCTTTATAAGTTTATCTTTAAGATAAGCTCTAATAAAATCATGATAAAAGTTATTTATATTAGATATTAATTTTATTTACTTAATTTAGACATTTACTTCAGGTTTTGATTTATAAAGTATAAAGCAGAGAATCGTTAGTTGAATAGCAACCTACAACATAAGTGCTTTTTTATCACCAGCCAGTTTAGTGTGTCAGAAAAAGCTACGCTAAATAAATCTGCCCATTCACAAATATTCATTAGTGTAACTTCGAATCTCACCATCCGATCTGGGTGTATGCCATTCATTCCCATTCAAGTCAATTTAAATTGTGTAAATAATTTCCGTTTTGCGCACAAAAAGCTAGAAAACAAATGTACAAGTACATGTGTGCCCATTCATTAATTTAAGGCAACCGAGTGCAGAGAAAATAAAATTGGCTTGGAAGTGTAATAAATTGCAAATAAATTAGTATGCTAATTAAAACCTAAAGATAATAGTGTTTTCGCCACTCGAAATTAAATTAATGACACATGTCCGAATGAGCCAGCTAATCTGGTGATTTGAAGCTATATCTTTGGGATTTTTTCTCTGGGTGTAACTCAGCGACAGAGCTCAATTTACAAGATAAACGCGCGCGCCTGTCAACTGCTTCCGACGAATTATCATTTGAGCCGACTTTGTGACTCGGTGACTCTGTAACTCTGTGACTCTGAAACTCTGTGACTTGGAGTCTCAGGCCGCTGATGTTGTCAAATATTCAAATTAGCGCTCCGCTGAATGGACGCCGGCTGCTGGCTTAATTGTCTAGTTAGTTAGTGGCTCGGAGCAGGCAGTCAACAGGTAGCAGGTATCTGCCATTTGGCATCTGGCATCTATAGTATAGTATCTGGTATCTGGAAGCCCGTAGTGCCACACAATGCACTGCCGCCGGAGGGCTTTTGACCTGTTCGAAACGCCCACACGGGCACGCCAGCTTTGAACAATGTGAAAATTATGCGAGTCGCACAATACACGAGGTCCCAAGGCATCCAAGTAGCTGGCAATAGGAAAAAGGCCAAATTGATTGCACAACTGGGATGGGGTATACTAATACTACTGAAATCTACAAAGCCACACGGCCACGCCTCAGCCAGAAACAGATTTCGGGGTTCAAAAATTAATTTTATCTAATTATGAACATTTCTCATTTCTTAAACAAAAACGGTCTGTGATTATACATAAATTAGTATGATTTTTAATTATGTAAGTTCTGAGCTAAGACATTTGTTTAATTTTAAACCAAAATATTTTAAGTTCCTAACTCACCAAATTTTAGACTGATTTCCATTATAGGCTTGTTAACATCAATTTAACAACATATACTAAATCAAATATAACAAATGATTAAGTACTCTTAGGTATTTTAAATACAAATAACGTCACCTTTCTGAATACATACATTTTTAATACACCTTTAGAGCATTATAACCAATTCTCATACCATTATATATTCATTCATAAGATTAGGAATGAAAATTATTTGACAATGGGGTTATATTGCATTAAAAAGGAGTTAAACCGACCAATCTCTAATCTATGGATTATCTTTTGCTATGATACCAATGATCCTTAAATCTCTAACCCACAATTTCTCAATCTTGCAGGCACCCTGCGACCACCGGGCCTAATTGGCGGCTCCAAGCCCAAGGTGGCCACCCCGACTGTGGTCTCCAAGATCGAGCAGTACAAGCGCGAGAATCCGACGATCTTCGCGTGGGAAATCCGCGAGCGACTGATCACCGAAGGTAGGCGAACAATAAGAATATGTCCAGGGGGTATCGATGCCGATCAATGGGGCAGGACTTCTGTTATGGAGTGGGTATAGTGATATGGAATAGGGAGAGACACAATGCGAGTAGCTGGGCTAATTAACTGACAGGGAACCCCCGAAAGCGAAATTGCCCAACAAATGACAACGGTCGCGACAAGCGTCTGTGTCTTCTGGTTCCAAAGTTGCTTACGCGCTTCTTCAGCTCCCCAGATCTTCAGATCCTCCAGTTACTCAGGTTCCAGAGTTCCTGAGTTCCTTCCTTCAGCTTCTTAAGTATCAGATTGACAGGAGGAACTGAAAGAGCAGCCATCAGCATCGGGCATCGCGGGCTGGGATTGATGTGTTTATGGTGCTCGTAATGCGAATGCCCGCCGAGGGCTCATTTAATGTTGTAAGAATCGGGAGGATACTATATATATTGTTCCACCGCGGCAGATTTAGATTTATCGATTGGCTAATTTATGAACATCCGCTGCCAGTCCGATTGATATGTAAATGTGCTCACATTTGTGTCACTCATTTTGGGTTCCCTCCTCAGGAGTTGCGAGATAATCGCGGACAGAATAGGAGGCAGTAAGTAGTCCACTCGCCAGCAACCAGTTGACAGTTGCCAGTTGCCCGTGGGCAGTGGAAATGGTCAGTGGAGAGTGGACACTGGACACTGGACTGGAGACAGAGTCTGAGGATTGTGGTCAGTTCGCATCGCTCGGTGCAATGAATCGTTCCGATAGCCATCTCTCGCATGAGACGCACGAACACACACACGGCGAGATCCCAATCGGTACTCTCATTACAGTCAATCTCCAGCTCATTTCGGGGTCACCAGCAGGTCATGATGCCCAGCATCCGGTGCAGGGAACATAAAATCAATGGAAATCCAACATAACCAAGATAGCGCCTGCTCCTTTTAAGTTTGTCTTTATCTATTAAAATAAAGTGAAATAAAACTTTATGATATAAAAACTTAAGTGATGTTAAAGTAATGAGTAAATTCATGGTAATTTTGCCTTTAAAAAACAATAGTATAGTACCTACACCCAGAAATAACCCATTCTCTCGATCTTAAAGTTGAGCTAATATAGATCCAACTTAAGATCTTAAAAGTCTACTTACGTCTCAAAAAACAAAATCAAGAGTACGTGCATCCCTATTTCTAGTATAATTCAACTTGAGAGTCATTTCATCTTGACTATAAGATCGTTTCTTCTTGATTAATTGAGTAGAAAGGTTTTTTAAATGAGAACATCTGATCTTGACTTTTATAGGCTATCACATTTTTGTGAGTCTTGGCTTTACCAAAGAGCTTTGGAACTTGAAATTCGGACAATCACAATTATTTTCCATTTTTCTTAAACCCTTTACCTGATCTCCAGGTGTCTGCACTAATGCCACGGCTCCCTCGGTGAGCAGCATCAATAGAATATTGCGGAATCGGGCGGCGGAAAGGGCGGCGGCTGAGTTTGCCCGGGCGGCGAGTTACGGCTATGCCATTCATCCCACTCATCCGCATCCCTACACCAGTTTTCCCACTTGGCCAACGCATCATCCTCTGTGGGGAGCCGTTCCCCTGACCGCCGGAGCTGGTGGACCACTGCAGCCCGGAGGAAGTGGCAGCAGTTACGGCAGTGATGGCAACATGAGCTCAAATCCCAACAGCAGCAACAGCAACACCACCCACAGCAACAGCAATGGGAATGGAAACAATACAAATAGTGGCAGTGCCTGCGGAGACAGCAGTGCGGGAAGTGGACGCCTCTCCCTGCCGGCCCTTTCTCCGGCTTCGGGGAGCCGGGATAGCCGCTCTCCGGATGCAGATGCCAACCGGATGATAGGTGAGTCGAGGAACTTTTGTATAACTTCTTTGGAAACCCCCATTTCTACAGAGAACGAGCAATCCTTTCTGATATTTTGTTAATGTTGTTATCACTATACAAATGTGTACTATTAAAGCAAAACCTTTATATCTCCCAGACATCGAGGGCGAGGACAGCGAGTCGGACAGCGACCAGCCGAAGTTCCGGAGGAACCGCACCACCTTCAGTCCGGAGCAGCTGGACGAGCTGGAGAAGGAGTTCGACAAGTCGCACTACCCATGTGTGAGCACCCGCGAAAAACTGGCAGGACGAACGGCCTTGAGCGAAGCCAGGGTGCAGGTGAGTGTACAACACCCCCCTTATTTTTGGTATACCAACCTCCCGAATCGAAGACACACACATGTACATCCCTACACCCTACTAACCACGACACCCGGAGCTAGCTACTCCGAACCCCCGGCTCTTCTTTTTATCGACTAACAAATTGTCTCTTCACCGATTGATCAACCAGGTTTGGTTTTCCAACAGACGAGCGAAATGGCGGCGCCACCAGCGGGTCAACTTGCTCAAGCAGCGCGACTCGCCCTCGACCTCGAGCTCACCCAGTCCGGTGGCCCCAGCTCCAACTGCAGTTCCGCCTGCAGCTCCATCTGCAGTTCCAGCTGTCGAATGTGGCCAACAGAAGCAGCCATATCCCTACGGGAACCCAGGGATGACAGGGATTACAGGGGTCACAGGGATCACAGGGATCACCGGGAACACAGGAGTCACCGGGATCAACACGAGCAGCACCTTGGGGAACAGCGGCCACCACATGGTAGAGCCACCTCCAGTGGTGGCGCCAACTGCCTCACCCACAGCATCAGTTCCATTATCAATGGGCGGTGAGAACAGCGCCTTCCGAGCTTTGCCCATGACCTTGCCCTCGGCTTCGGCGGCGGCCTTTGCCCTCAGTTTCGCCCGCCAGTATATAGCCAAATATATGGGTACGCCCATAAATCTGGCACACCAACCAGGTGCTGTTCGGAATCAGAATCAGTCGGATGAGGAGGAGGATGAGGAGGAGGAGGAGGTAATCAACGTGGAGCACGACGCCGAGTGACCATTTTTCCTATCGCTTTAAATCGAGAATATAGTGCAATTTTTACTTAATTTATTCAGTTTTATAGCACCGTTTCTAACCGCGTGCTGAGTACAAATAAAATCGAAACGATCATAAATGCGTGCGATAAGTTCTCACGAGTTTCGTATAATTGGTTTGGGAATTCAGAAGATGACACCCTCTGACACCCGTGGATAACCAGGGGGAGGGGGGAATGGGCAGGGAACTCAAAAGAGACTTTTCGAAAATAACTCAAGTGGACAAATCTGACAATTTTGTGGCTACCAAAAGCAAAGTAAAAAGCAGACACAGAGGCAGTGGCACAGGCTCCAGCTCAGAGACTCCAACTCAAGTACCTGGCAAGATGGGTTTGGGATCGCTGGAGAGATCTTGGGGATTCGGGAGGGGATCCATTCCTGAAGCCGGGTGATTAATGTGGCTTTAATTACATGCGCTGCCGAGTCGTCGCCGTCCTCGTTTTTGTCGTCAATGTGTATGCTCGGATGGATCACTATAATTATATAGATGGCCGAATTAAATTTTAATTTAACGCCTGTCAAATCAGAAAACCACTGCCATAATCGTTCGCTCAAGAGATCCCCGGGTAGCCCCCGAAACAGTTATTCATTTCATCGGGGAATTGGAGATCGCTGATCGTTGATCGGTGATCGGTGATCGCTGTTCGGTGAGAATCAATCGAACTATGCGCCAACTGATGTTTTAACATTTTACCATCTATCCATTATTGATTGTTCGGATTGTAATGAGCCACCGAAGGCGTCAACTCCAGCGTCGATCGGTGATGAAAGAAAGAAAGACGCCTGCCTGCCAAGAGAATGCGAAACAATTAATGCCCCGAATTTCCATTCGGAACCCGGTTACCTGCGGCTTTCAATGAGTCGACGAAACGGATTGCGCCACCAGAAAGGGCTACACCGGAAAAAATTTAATTAAAAATCAATTTGACAGGAGCCGATTACAAAGGTGTTGGTATCGGTAAAGAAAAAGATTTATCTTGTCATCAAGGCGCCATTAAATTGACATACAAAACCGGGATTGAATGCAGTGAGATGAATGGTATAGGCACACTTTTAGAAGTTTGCATTTTTAGTAGAAACCTCATGAGGTTTTTATAATCAAATTTATTATTTAGACTAGGGAGCAGCTTAAATATTAAGACTGCAAATACAAATATAAGGTACTGAACCAAAAGACAAATCAATGACTTAATCTATAACATTCTTAGGATCTGGATATTTTAATATCTTATAAACATTAAAATATTTATAAGAAGTTTAAATGATCCTTATTTATTCACATTTTTATATAAAAGTAATATTAAAAGAATATATACCATCCAAGTGTCTTCAAGATTATTTGCACTAGTAAATTCCAATATTTAATTAGTACTTTAGAGCTTTCTTAGAGTCTTTGAGTATCGTCTCCACTTATATCTCAGCAAATCTTATACCTATATTAGGAACTTCAAATAGTTTTCCTTTTCCAAATGTGGCGCTTTGTGGTCATGTATCGCTCCAGCTTTCAATGGGGAACTCTATACCCAGTATCTCTGAATGGAACTCCTAACCGAACCGAACCGAAACTGGACTGCATATCATCCGAGGGTTCCGATTGCATCCTGGCCGCTGTTTCAGCCGTCGCCTGTTGCCTGTACCTGTTAATTGCCAAAGGCGTTAGTATTAAGTGGTTTTCGTGCTTATTATAAATATCTCTTAATTTTCGCCATCCCCACGCTGTGCTGGTGTGAGTGGCAAAATCTTGAAATGGCAATCACCGACTTGCAGTTCCCAACTCCCAACTCCCGGCCAAAAGGCAGCCAAGTGGACAACGTCTGCGGACTCGTCGTCTGCTTTGTTGTCATTATGTTGTGTTATTTGGCACGATTTGTTAAGCTAAGGAGCAGGAATGGCACTGGGTTGAAGATTGGAGTTCAGGGGCTAAACAAAGGAGGGTTTTTTAGGAGGCATTTTATACACATAACTTGAAAATAATTGAGCTATGTAGGTTGAAATACAACAAGAGGTTGAACAAATCTCAAGCTTTTAAAACGATTTCTTTTAACTATAAGTATTTTTTTAGTTAGTAAAAGTTTTAAAGGGGTAACATATTTTTATTTCAATAAAATACTTCTTGACGACTTGAATGTAAAGCATTTTTTAAAATTTTCGAATTCAGATTTTGTATTTTGACTCAAAATTTTTTAGGTAATGTTTCATTTTAACTCTTCAGTTGTTTAGTTCAGACACAACTACAAAGGCTCAAAAAATGGATAATCTAATTGCTAATTTTTTAATCTTATATTAAGGTTCAAGATTGTAGTCTGTTAGAAAAAGTTGAGCTATAATGAGTCTGGAGATAAACACTTCCACACTTTGACTGTTTCCCTTAAAGCCTTACATTGAGAAATCAGCCCTATGAAAAACTCTTAAGGATGGTTAGGGTTACTTGAACCCCATAAAACCCCCCTTGGATCCGCCTCTGCTGTTCGATCTCGAGTCCCAACTGAAGCTGAAGGCTGTGCGCGGTTGCATGATGCTGCCGATCGATTGGGTCCGAATCGATCAGCGGCGAGGAGCGGCACCAGGAATGGCCCAAGTCTTGCGTCTCCGGTAGCCGATCACTAGTCCTGGACACCCCTGGTCCACCCCGCTCCTATTTTGGCCCTCTTTGAGAGAGTTGCCGCTTTTGGCCATGGGATCGGGAGCCAAACTGGCGTCGCACACAACACAGGGCCCATATAATTGTCGCATGCAAGATCGCGGCCATCGACATCGGGCATTGACAACTCGGAAAAAAAGGGGGGACCATTGGAGGGGATATTGGATGCCCGACAGCAGGACATGAAAGGTAACGCATTGCTGCGACCAGGAGAATAAGTAATTCACTTAACGCTTTAATATCGCTGATAAATGCAGACCAATCTGCATCTGAGGGGGGTGCACTCTTCTCTCCATCCAAAGGCTAACCCATACATTTCCCCTTAATTGGTGCAATTTCGAACGATTTTATTTTATTTCGCCAGCGTTTTTCCTTTTTGGATCTGGACTCTTTGGCACAGGGAGATCACCTGTGCCTGCGCAGACTTTGTGGCTGCGGCGTGCGAACAGTCTGCTCATTTGCATAAATTCAAATTCATTTGCACGTTATTGGGAATGGGAAACCCAATGCAAATGCGAATACGATTCGAGCATTGTTTTGCACGTGTTGACAAGTTGCAGGGGGCTCGAGGCACCAGGAAAGTTGGAAATTAAGCAGCGGAGGGACCGGATGCCCCGATGATAAAATGCGCATCCTCTCCAGAACCCTCGAACCCACCTTTAGTTTTGGCCCAACCGACGACGTCTATGCGAGTTTAATGCAAGCCTAAGCCTATAATTTGATCGTATCCACACAATAACTCAGTACTCCCAACCCCAAATCGGAGTCGGACTTTGGGAGCCGAACTCAGGACCTCAGCGGACCTCGACGGAGTGCAAAATGCCCAGTGGCGCTTTTGGGGGCGTGGCCACGCCGAGCAAGAGCAGTGACAGAGCCGATAATGGATGCGCAGCAATGCCATTTCTGGCAGATCGGGCAGTACTCCACGGCTTCTGATAAGACCACCAGCGGAACACACTCAAAAAATTATAAAGGCAGGCGTATCATAAAAGGTTAGGAAGTCTCTTGACCAATGTATCTCATAAAAATATTACTTTAAGGACCTATTTCTCAAAAATTAGTTTCTCAATTTCATACATGATCTGATCCTAACATATTAGGAGTTGTAAGTAACAACTTGTCACTCGTAAGATAAACCTCATACCTCTATCACACAATTTAACTCTAGGTTAACTTGAACTGACCGTTTTTATCTGGGTTAGATAGAATATGTTATTAATGAATGCAACTAACTAAGGAATTTAAAACTTGAAATTCAATAGTAATATCCTTCATTTAAACAAGTTTTAATCCTTAGCTTAGAGTACTAAAAACATATACTATTCATAATTTAAGAAAATGTGAAATGGAGTACTGCTATAAAATACATCTATGTTATATTTAATAATATAATTTTTCTTTATTTTTCGAATACACCCCAATATTTTTCTGAGTGCCTGCGATCTGCTCCGGCAGCAGGACAAGTAGTTGTTGAAAGCGTCGAGCGAGTGCCCAGCCAGGAACGCCCGGCTCACTTAGCGGGCAGGAGTCGTAACTTAACTGCGGACCCGCAGACCAGGATCGATCGATCGGATTACCCGGCAGGCTTTTCAATTCAACACATCCTCCGGTCGCCGCGGCAATTATATGCTCGTACCCGCCACGCCCCCACTGGGCGTGCGACTCCAATTATAAAGGCAGAGATCCCAACAGTCTGACTTAAATAAATGCGCGAGTTTGGAAATTGAAAGGGAATTAGCGGTGGGCAGGCAGCCGATCTGCAGAAATATTGTGCATAATTATATGCTAATCCAATGGCATTGAATTATGTGCGTGTGGTCGTGTGTGGTCACTTACCTTTTATATATTTTTGTTGGGCTGGAAAATAGAAAAGTGCACGGAAATGCCTTTCGAACGGCGCCTAAATCCAATAATTGGGATTTCCCGGCTCCCTTTTTCATCTTTGGTGGCATTCCCACCTGCGGTCTGTTTGCATTGAAGTCGTTCATGTAAGTAATTTCCCCTGTCCGGGATTCGATACCCCAAAATTCGTATCCAAATCGGTAGGAGATTGATTACTGTTACGAGTGTGATAAATCGCTGTTTTTATTAACTTTTTCGGGATGACTCGACGAAATTGGAGCTGCATCTCCAGTCGCCAGTGGACGGCACATGAAGACTGCCGATCGATCTGGAAATCAGATCAGCGTGATAATGTATAATTTGTTGGAGTGTTTTGGTGTGCTCGAAACAAAGGCGATGCCATCGCGTAAGGTTAATTGAATTTGCTGGAGAGCGGAGAGAGATTTTTTCTGCAATGTTGAGAAAGTTTATGGCGGGCTGATTTTGTTTTTGACAAGTTAAAATTATTTTGTATTGTGCTTTGCTTAATTTAGTTATTTCTTTTCCTTATTTTACTAGTTCTTTTAAAAATGACAGACCTTTTTCAAAGATATAGTTTTTAAATAAGTTAAAGTTCTTTCTTAGTTTGAAAACTAAGGCAATTAATCTTGAACCGTTCCAAATCGATACACAATAAACATAACTGAATATAACTGAATTTTATACAGTCAAAAAAAGTTTGTTTTAAACAAATATAGTTACAAAGAATTGAGACGTGAGAAACAATTAAAAAAAAATGTAAGGCGGAGAATGTTAAAAAAAACCTATTAATTATTAAATTAGGTTAAATATTACATTACTTGATTCATGTTCACATAATTTGTTCGATCTCCTATTAAAGCAAAATCATAAAGTGGAACAGACAAATTTCTTTCAAAATTCAAAAAGCGCGCCAATGTCCCTAAAACTATCGATATATCGATACCCACCAGAGTGACTGCACACTCACCGACCTCTGCCCTTATCACTTTACTACGCCTTGGTCACACTGCAAACCCATTCCAATTGGGACACGCTTAACATTTTTTTTGCCAATTTGCCATTATTTCTAAGCGTCTCAGCTGTTTCAAAAAAATTGCAAACCAACTAAATGTGTTTAAACAAGTGTTTGTCGCGTTCCGTGGACTTTAAATGCTCTTAAGCCGCCGTGGGAGCTTAGAACCGCACATTGCTGCCGAGATTGCACCGAAATCAGCGCCAGCGTCAGCAAATCGCCCATCAGCAACTTGGTTTTATCAGCTGCGGAAACTGAACGCCAGTTGTTGGGAAATCCACTAGACAAAGGGCAGGCGTAGGAAACCATAGAAACCAGTTGCCATGGCGAGTCCCAGGACGCGAAGGGTGCTCCAGGAGCTGAAGCCCCAGGATGAGAACTCGGTGGGTTTGCTCCTAGGCGCATATTTCTCTGGCAAATCTTAAAATTACCTTTTCTTCTCCCTGGAATCCCCAGAAATGCTTCGAGTGCGGAACTCACAATCCCCAGTGGGTTTCCGTGACCTATGGCATCTGGATCTGCCTAGAGTGCTCCGGCAAGCATCGCAGCCTGGGCGTCCACCTGTCCTTTGTGCGATCCGTCACCATGGACAAGTGGAAGGACATCGAGCTGGAGAAGATGAAGGCGGGCGGCAATCGCAATGCCCGCGAGTTCCTCGAGGATCAGGCCGACTGGAACGATCGGGCGCCCATCACCCAGCGGTATAACTCCAAGGCGGCGGCCCTCTACCGCGACAAGATAGCCACCTTGGCCCAGGGCAAGAGCTGGGATCTCAAGGAGGCGGAGCAACGAGTGGCCAGCTCCAATAGCTACAGCGGAGGCGGCTCCAACAGCAGCAACTCCCAATCGCGACCCAGTGCAACAGGTTATGGCGGCAGTGGCGGATATCAAAACGGAGGAGGCGGCGAAACTGGAGGCTATCAGCAGTACCAAACGCAGGAGTTCAAGGACCAGAAAGAGGAGTTCTTCAGCAAACGCCAAGTGGAGAATGCCTCCAGGCCAGAGTATGAATTATACCAAGTACCTTCTTTTTTGTAAATGTTTAATTTTATTCACATTTCCAGTCACTTGCCACCGAGTCAGGGCGGAAAGTATGCAGGTTTCGGGTTCACACGCGAACCCCCACCGAAGACGCAATCTCAGGAGATCCTCGACTCGACGATATCCACTTTGGCCTCTGGCTGGAGTCTTTTCTCCACCAACGCCTCCAAGTTGGCCAACACCGCCAAGGAGAAGGCCGTCACCACAGTCAATTTGGCCTCAACGAAGGTGAGTTCTATAAATGCTTAATTGTATATTTGTATTTGATCCCTTTTTTGCTTATTTTATCGGATTTTGTTCACTTTTATTTGTATTTCTTTAAATATCAAATATAAATATATAATTTCTTTGTATATTGTATTGAGTACTTTTAAAATATATTTTAATGATTTTTGGTATTCAGTAAATTAGGTCTCGCATTAAATCGTATTAGTATATTAGCTTGTAAAACCACAAACATTGTTTTTTCAAAAATAAATTATTTAATTTATGGTTTTATTTTTAAAATACAATGTTCTATGATTAAACTTTAAAAATTTGACTGTAAATGTAACTATAGTACGTATAACTACCAATTTGTAATCTAAAGAGAACAAAATCTGTGAAGTACATTCCTAATATTGGATTATTTGTTTGCTTATTTATTATACTTTATTTGCTTGATTTATGTATTTGCTTTTTTTTTGTTGTAGATTAAAGAAGGAACTTTGCTAGATTCCGTTCAGAGCGGAGTTACTGATGTAGCCTGCAAGGTCTGTAGTTGTGGAACCTTCCGCCTTGATCCTGGTCTAAAACTAATCTTCTTGCTCCATTTTATGTACAACCACAGGTCACTGATATAGGCAAGCGAGGCTGGAACAATTTGGCGGGCAGCAACATTTCGTCGCCCCAAGGAGGATACAACGATCCCAACTTCGATGACAGCGCCTATCAGCGCTCCAATTCGGTGGGCGGTAATCTGACCGGTGGATTGGGCCAGCAGAGCGGCGTTAGCGACAGCGACTGGGGCGGCTGGCAGGACAACGCCAACAACAAGACACACCTGACCAGCTCCAGTTCGTACCACAATCAATTGAGCAGCAGTAGCGGCACCGCCACCGCCGGCCTCACCCGCGATGACGATTGGTCCGGCTTCGAGGCATCGAACTACCAGAGCGCGGAGACCTCTTACCAGAATGCTCCGTCCGGCGGATCGACTGCCCGGCGCAACATGAAGCTGCAGGACACTTCGCAAAAGCTGAGCGAGGGCTTCGAGAACCTGGACGTGAAGAATGTCAAGCCCAAGGCGGCCACCGCTTCTTTGTCAGGAAACAAAGCCAGCGCCGAGGATGACGCCTGGGACCTGTTGATGAAGTAGAAACCGAAACCGAATCCGAACCGATTGTATTTTTTATTCCATTCAGTTTGTTGTGTCTCCTTTGTTATGTGTCTTGATGTCAGGCCGAGGCTGTTGTGCGCGCATTTAATGTAACTAACTGAATATGTATTCCCCCAACTACCGGCAAGCTCCCAACTTACATACCGTGCAACTATTTCCGTTTATTTCCACAGTTTAGACCAATTTTGTATAGATCTACTTAACGAATTACCTAGCTTAAAATATATACCAGGATTCTGAGGGAGGCGAGATGAGAAAATACATATTATGTTAACAAGTGTAGCGGCTGGCTTTGTTGATGGGTGGGTCTACAATGGAGTTTCTAAAAGTTGTTATAAATTTGAAACAACTTAAAAATTGATCAAATATATCCACACAGCAGCTAAAATATATTTTTGGCGGGAAATTGAAATGGGATCCCAACACTTTGGGAACTATCTTTAATCGCAGAGCGTGTCCCAAAATGCACGCTAGACTAGCTTGAAGGAAGATTATCAAAGGATCTACTTTTTTCAGGGATGTGCTCTAAGAAATTAGGATATTAGTAAATTTATTTTAACGAACCACTAATTTAAAATATGTGGTGTGACCAGATACACGAATTTGAGGACTGGCTTAGCAAAGTCATGAACCCCCTTTCGTGGTATAATTTAAGGTATTCCCGGGACCCGAAGAAGTATATCTAGATAAACATTCGTGGTCACACTGTTAAACCCAAATTCGATTTCGCTTAAATTAAAGAGTTCTGTGTGATTCTGCTTTAAGCCATAAAGCCACAGAAATAGCATAAAGTCAGTCTAACCTCTCCATAGATCCCGATCAGTAGGTAATGGCCATGAGAACAGAGGCAATGCAGTTAAACTTTCATCACTTTCTTTTGCATATCCACATTCCATTCGTCTGAGTGTGCGTGTGTGTGTGTGTGCATGAAAATCGAGTGCAGAATAATTTTTGCCAAATTGGCAACAATGCGCCAGCGTTTCGCGTGAAATTTGAGTCACACCCGGCTGGAGAAACGCTGAGAAAGGCGGCGAGAATTGAGAAAAAGCCACGAGAAAGTGAGAATTGCCCGTTTTAAGCCTCGCTTGAAAGTAGAAAGTTCGAGTGGCTGGGGAAACTCTCCCTTTTCCCTTTCCACCGCCCTCTTCACTTTTGGAGACATGTGCGTGCGTGTGCGTGAGGCTGTGGAATTTTCAAGGTTTTCCGGAAATTCGTTGGCCTTCAAATTGGCACCGAAAATCAATGGTCTGCTTCGAGGTCCAGAGAAATGGCACCCACATATCTATCAAGCACATATTTTTCAACCAACCCAGGATGACTTCATCACTGGGGAAACCCGATATGCTGCTAGGCTTGTTTATTTATCTTTCGTCCAGACATAACATTAAAAACTAATGTTTACCATCCATAATCCATCTTTCAGGACATCGAGTTTTCCACTTAATTGCCCCGAGGTGACCAAAATGAGCCGGCCATAAGCAGTTTTTGCCAGCACGTAATCCCCCTGAGAATCCAAACTCCGATACCGAGCAAACCCAGAAAAATCCTTCAGCTGCCAGTTAAAAGAAGACTAGAAAACTCGAGGTAAACTGTAAACACTAGTGTGGAGAATGGTCAGAAAGCAAGTTGGAATCGAACACAGCGCATCCTTAGCAGTTAGCAAGCAGCAGGATCAAGGGGAGCAGAATTATAAGCCAGAGGATCAGTTGCCGCAGGATCAGAAGCACCACATCGACATCGACTTGACGCCCGATCCGGCCAGTAACATAAACTTCGCCCAGCAGGCGCAGGCCACCTACTCCGCCCGCACCCTAGCAAACAGCCATGAGCATGGCCATCAACTCGGCCTCCAGCATGCCCATCTCGCTACCACGCCCTTGCCCTATGACCTGCACGAGGTCGCCAGCTCCGGCTCCATCCTGCCCACCGAGATCCCCATCGAGGACGAGGAGCGACTGGAGCGGATCTTCAACAAGCTGGACCGCGACGGCGATGGCAGGATCGACATCCACGACCTTTCGGCGGCACTGCACGAGTTCGGATTGTCAAGCGTTTACGCGGAGGTGAGTGGGGATTATAAGATTTCTGCTTATAATTTAAGAAACTAAAAAAGAAAAGTATTGTTTTTCAAATGCTAACTGAGTTCCTGTTCATTGAATATTTCGAGGACTTCTTGAAAACAGAAAATCAATTTTTCATCAACATGTTGATTCCGTTCCCGGTGCTCGCCATTCTCTCAGGGAACTGCAATGCCTTTGTTATTTCTTAAAGAATATTTAGCAAACGTACAACGGTAGAGATCAATAATATGCGGCCTTGGGTAGAGAATGTATCTGAGAATCTTAAATTATACAATGTACATTCATTAGAACGCCCTGATCTGGGCGAAGCATTTGGCACGGCAGCTGACCCTGGGCAGCTTAACCCTCATATCAGTGTGTCATATCTGTACTTGCCAAAAAAGGGCTCATTAAATCAAGAGAAATGTGGTTTGCCAAAAAGGAGAAAAAAAATCTATTTTTAGACCAGCACACTGTTTTTGCCCGTAGAAATGTTTTGGTTAACTAGCAAATTTGGTTGGTGGTATAAATAGCTGCTTTATTTACATTTTAGACAAAACAAACTAGTAGTTATTGCTCATGAAGATAAAAACCATAAGGTAAAATTGTGTTTGGCTATTTTAAACATATAGAGCTGTAGAGATTTTCCTAAACAATGCAAGATTATATTTATGGATTTTTTATTAACAAACTACTTCTAGTAGAGTCCCCAATTTATTTATTTATCCTGCACAAATCATCAGATTGTGAAATGACATGCAACAAGTCCTTCGACATGTTCGAGAAGCAATCAGAATTGGATTAGCTGGTATACAGAGGGTTAATGTGCAGACGACTGAGGAGATTTTTATGGTTTCCGCTGGTGAAGCCCTCGTGATACGGGAAATTGATTTGTTTTCACGATTCAGGTCGATACTGTAGTCTGAGGCATTATGCTACAAGCCTGCAAGCGTGTGACACTAATTTTCAGTAATATGCCGGGAGTGTATCAGTAATATTCCGCAATTACTTTGGGCTATGAAAATCAAATCAGTAATATTCCGCCCTTATTTTGCTTTACAGAAATTCCTCCAGCAGTCGGACAAGGATCAGAGTGGCAACGTGGGCTTCGCCGAGTTCCTGCATTACGTGCGGGAGCATGAGAAGAACTTGGTCCTGCAGTTCTCGCACCTAGACAAAAACCGTGATGGTGGGTTATTACTACCCCTTAATTAGATTAGGTTTTACAAATGAAACCTTTTGCAGGCAAAGTGGACTTGGAGGAGCTGATTTCCGCATTCAAGGACCTGGGCCTGGACATTGACTTGGACGAGGCTAGGAATCTGCTCACCAGGTGGGTAAACCCATTAACTGGCAATTAAGATCTGTTTATAATTATAGTTTGTCTTGCAGAATGGACAAAGACGGCAGCCTGAACATTAGCTTTAACGAGTGGCGTGACTTCATGCTTCTGGCGCCCTCAACGGACATTCACGACTTGATTAAATTTTGGCGGCACTCTACTGTAAGTTCCAAATCTGACTATATATAGTAAATAGTGCAAGTTCTTGAGTTAAACGCAGAGAGTTTGTTTTTTGAAATAGACATGTACATAACAGTAGTAACTTTGTAGCTGTTTAACGTTCTCGTATTTTAAACTAATTGCCATCTTTTACCCTTCTTATCCCCGCCCATACTCAAAACAAAATCAAACCGACAAAAAAACACTCCACACCCTAACGATCTAAACTGTCGAATGTAGTTCCTACACCCACACTACTCCTGACTAACTGAGGAAGATCTGAAGGTACATATCCGTCAAGTTACATATTACGATTATCATTAATATTGTTGTAGTCCCTCCCACGTAGAAGCAGGGCACTCTAAAACACATACGTACATTTATACGCCCGGACACTAAACACTCCCATCCCACCCGCCGAGAAAGGCGTTATCATTCAGTCCCATTTGCTAATCAGCCACAAATCATATTGCCTGCATGTGTATTATTTTCGTAGAATTATACCTTTCGAGGACCGCTCAAGAGACTGGGTTTTTAGTATGTGGGTGTGATATGATCGGCGCTCTCTTAATCACTATCTCTTTAGTGGGAACTGACGTAAATGTTACGCTTATTTCATCAGACTATTTAAATTCCCGTTTTATGGGAAGGTCCGTTAATGATATCGTTCCGCCCGCTTATCGGGATAAATTTCACATTGTCATAAAGATCCAGTATTTTTAGTTACACAAAAAAAAATTTGAACATTCAATTTGAGGGCGTAATTGTTTGAGTTAATGATACAAATATTACACAGAGTTTAACCTTCTAGCATTTAAATTTCTAGCTAGTCTATATTATTTGCATACCTTTAAATCTTTTCTTGGAAAATATTTTTAAGTGTTTTTTAACTTCTTACACGAGTTAAACAATATGTGATTCTGCATTAAATGACACACTTTTCTTGGTAGTTTTTTATTTAATTAGTAAAATACTTCTGGTTTGTTAAGTAGTTGAATCATTTAAAGTTGAAACAAAATGTTTTTGATTGCTTTTAATCCCTAAAACTTTACTAAAAGCAATTTAAATAAGTTAAAGTTACAGCTGTACCCAGAAACTAAAATACTGAGTCACTGTCATTATTACTTTTTTGCACACCAGAGTAATTAGAAATATATCTTGATTCAATAATACTTCAATTTTGTTTGAAATATCACCGCATTATCTAATTTTTTGCTGTGTGTCGAGGCAGGTGACGTTATCATCGCTTTGTTGTCTGCGTAATCATTTTGTTTACTTTTATCATCTTTTGCTCACTGTCACTGTTGAATTCCACAATTTATATCAATCCCATGTAACTGGAAAATCACACACCCAATGAACGCCTCTGTACTTTTGCCATTTAGAGAATTCCCAGAGCCGTCGATCGTCTGGAACAGCTTTTTCAAATTTTAGATTATAAACTGTTCTTTTTTTTTATTGCCGACTGTGCAGACTTGAAATTATAAGGTCAACCGGCTACAGGGGATTGTTGTCAGGCAGACTTGGAAAGGCGAGTTCTCGGCAGCCGGTTCATTGGCTCTGACGTACCGCCAGCTAGACAGGTCCCGTTTCGCTTCTATTTTTAGGAACCTTGCAAGGACACAGGTCCCGAATAGCTATCGTCTTGCATTAGCCTGATGGGCAGGAAAAGTGAACGGCTGGCCAAGTCGAAGCCTGCGCACTAACTGGGCTTAAATTAAGTTGCGGCCATAATTAAGTTGCCTGCAATACGATGATTGATTTGCCTTTTCCCGCCGATAAGGCCTATGTACATATATGTATTTGCTTTCTAGTTAGTATGTTGCGAAAACTATTTACGCGAATTGTGCGCCCCGTAATCACTCTTGGCCAAAGTCCGCTGTCTAGAAGTTGTAATTGTCGCGCACTTGCGATTCTTTTCGAGAACTCCAGAGGCAGCTGCTGTAACCAGTGATTTTTTATTTATTCCTGTTCGGAACCCCTCGAAGTGAGCTAACAACTTAAATATTGTATAAGTCTAAAAAGGCATAGCAGAGAGATATCACTATATCACGCAGTTTAAACTTGGACAACTCTATTCACCAAGTGGGTGAATGATACTTGCATGATTGTCGCAACCATATAGTTCAAGTGTTTCTAGGAACTGTTGTTTAATACTCGAGACATTGGCAATTTAATGCCGTTGGGGGCTCGTTAAGTAGGCAATTGAACAGCACCCGGTGCAGTTAACCACATCTATTTATTGGGCATCGTAAATTAATTCCAGCTGGTTAAGGTATCACTTACAACTGCCACATCTCTCAACAGGGGCCGGCCCTAAAAATGGGTGTGTTTCCAGCTTTTTCACGGACTTTTTACGCTTATCTCGAGCGATAGTCTAGATTCTTGTGGTCAGAGCTCAGTTTTCAATGACTAGCTTGTTATGCCGACGATTATTTTTTTTCGGTTTGATAAGAGTGAGCTACTTTTCATTTTGCGTTTTTATATTTAATTTTAAATTTGTTTTCTGTTGACGACACGCGAAAAGTCTGCCGGTGGACCTTTGGGACTGAGCCTGGTCTAATCAGAAACCCTATTTACAAATATGACGTTTACATGGTAATGAAGTGGAAAAAGTTTCCAGCGTCTGTAAACAGTCAAGATCACCTCTATAGAGAGAGCGTCATCCAAGCGGGGAGCTAATAAAGTCACACGCCCGTCATGTGGCTATCAACGCGGTGGCAGACCCTCGAGATGGTGCTAAATCGGTATGATCCGGTTTGTCATGCGAAATGTGGCTTTTGTGATAAAGATTCGAAACGTGTAAGCAATAACAGGCAAATAAATGCCAAAAGTGTCTGGCCCATTGACTAAAGGTATCGTTTATTAGCCACTTTTCGCACTCCATTTTATCGATATGGAAGAGAGTATTCATTCGAACCTATTCATTCCAAAATATAATATTTTTTAAAAGAAAAATTCTTAAGAATTGCCAATTATTGAATGAGTTTCGAATGGGGCCACTACTGATAAATATTGTTTCTGTGAATGAACAATCAATATGCTTGATAAAGTAAAAACATACTATACAATACAGTTTTCGAGTTATATTTGTTTTAAATCAATTTAACTGTTATGAAACAGAGAAAATACTAGATTAAATTCTTGACAGTTGAAAGCATCTTCCATAGTTTGATTTATTGCTAATTGCTACTTATTTCTTTATGATTTTTGAACGAGGATCTTTCATACAGGGTACCTATAGCTTCGATACCTTATTCCCAGACGATTGTTTCCTTAATTTGCTTGTTTTGGCTGTCAAAAAAAAAGTGGGAAATTACGTAGAGGGGTGGGGGAAATGCGTGTCAAAAAGGCTCATGGAATGATAGCTAATTGGGAAGAAGCCGATACTGGGTGGTGGGGGTTTATTTTCCCTGGTAGGGGTTGTACAGAGGCCGCACGCGCGCTAGCCCATCATAACTAGGGGAAAAAAGAGAGGTAGTCGCGAAAAGCACACAGGCCCACGACGGGTGTACTTTGCTCTCGGGAAGCTACATACTTACATATATCACGAAGCTACGGCCGCGATCGTCGACGCTCTCAGGTCCCCCGATTGTTCGGATTCGGTTTTAGTCTTCAGTCAGCTGGCTCCCGCGTTGGTTGTGCGCGCGTTAAAACCTCAAGCCCCTTTTAATATTATAAAGACCCTGCACTGGAGCGTGGTTATATAATTGAGCCCGAGCGCTATTCTCTTTCGTGACAAGTGTAAACACAATTGCAATCAAGCGAATCGGGCAAAGTCTGGCCGCTCTATAAGGCCACAGCATCCACAAGATAGTATATATCTATCTGAAAAGAAATATAGAAAAAACCATAAGCCAAAGAGAGCTGCAACACAAATATATTTTGTAACAGCTTCGAGTGAAAGTTTGCAATTGTTTTCGGAACAGTGAAAGCCACATTCCGGCGCAAAAATAGGCGGAAACGGAAGACGGAGTTTGAGATCGGAAGTGAAACAGTGCAAACCTGACAAGATGCTACGGAATAGCACATATCAATACAATCTGCCCGTCGATTACCACAATATTCAGCAAATGGCAGTCGCTGGCGATATGATGGAGGATTTCGTGGTCATATTCCGCGATATGATGGGACGGGTAGGTTGATGACAGGCCCCTTTTATGAGCCTTTCAGGCTGTTCTGTTGTTCTAAGAATCGATACTTTATATGACCCAGCTGCAGCGGAAGCTGACTCATTTGATTACTATTTTGCTGTGTTAATCTTATCGTCTGTGGTTTTTCCTGGAAGTTAAACGGGGGTCTTCATGAGGCAGTCTCTGCCTTAAGTGACTTGACTTGCTCAATGAGATTATAAGTTAATTCAGATCTTTATAAGAAAATTATTATGAAACATACATTTTTTTTTATTAATTTTTAAAGGAGATATTTTAGAGATCTCCTTTTTTTTTGTTTAAAATTTATTTTTAGTACTTGAAATATCTTGATATTTTCTCCCCTTGCATCTAAAAATACCCTTCAAAATGGCAGCGATTTAATTCCCATTCCGCTATTCAACTTCGCAGCTGTTGCAATTGTTCGCTGCACTTGTGCTTACACAATATTTCATTTGGTGCGTCGTCGTGGTTTTGGTTTTTGGTGTGGTATTCGTTTTTCGAGTTGCCCCATGGACGTTAAAGTCGCCTAGCAACAGACCGCCGATCGATGGATGGCGGGCTGAAACGAGCTCCGTCGGTTGAGGTGCTGATAGGGAACCGGTCCGTCCCCCTCCCCGAAGCCCCGAATTCTCCCTGCAGGCAGTCTTTAACTTTAACGATCGCCGAAGACGATATACTTAGCTCGCACACACACATGGCAGGCATGTCAGTTGGACTAAGATTTGCGTTTCGCGTGGCTCTCCCTCTATTTGTCTCTCTGTTTTTCCCATATGAATTCTAGTTTTTTTTACAACTTGTTGCCAAGCGCCTGCAAACGTCACGCTTTTTGTGCTCTTGGCCAACAGGGCGTACGTGTGTTAACGTGCCTCAGCATAATATGAGTATAACAAGTATACGCATAGTGGGCGACTGAGTCAGCGCCTTGTGATGACGATGACCCCCCACCCCTTGACGTCTTATCCACATTTTGGTCAAGCCCCCAGAATTTGCGTGACGTCAACAGTTTTCTCTCTTTATAAACGTGTTGATATTTACATTACACTGTTGATGATGTTTACTTTGAAACTCACTGACGTCGCAGGGGGATTTCAGCCGCGTCAAGATCGCCGCTGTAAATTCTGCGGGCGTGAGTCAAGTTCAGCGATCGGTCGATGATCTACTGTACCTATATGCCTTAAAAAACCCCAGATATCGGGCTACAATAGCCTTACTAACCTGCTTGATCAACCACTCAAGCGTAATCGCCTTGAATTCGTATTATTCCAAGGTGTTTTAAAGTTTGTAAGTGGCTTTTTGTAATCAAAGATCATTCATTCATGGTATTTGAAAGACCCAGGTTAACCTGTTTTATTTTCCACCTAGTCTACGCTCCTTTCACGGCCATTTCCACGTTTGTGCGCCAAATTCACGGCTAACTTATAAATAGATCATTGTGTATAAAAAAAGCTCTGTTTCGCAGTCATGTGATATATAAAATATATATAAAACAATTCGGAAATGATAAATTCCATCACGAATGACGTTGCAATCGAGAGGCCAATTTACATTCCGTAAAATTTCCATTGCTCTTTTTGCGCTGGATTAATATTCCATTCCAAATAATTCCCACAATCCCACAATAGGACTAGACCCATGTGATTGCTAGTCGCTAATTATGAGAGCAAACTCAAGTCGTCGTGAATTATTAAGTACACTTAACCCATTCAGTGAACTTAACCCTCCTCTGCCATCGTTATCAAAGGTTAAATTCACATTCTGCAAAGAGTCTTCTCGAAATTGTCACCGCGCCAATGTGACAATCACGCAAAATAATTTGGCACATGAAAAGCGGATGTGTTTACCGGAACATACTGGACAAATCTTGCTCTGCCAAATAGGTAAACAAATCACTTTAGTGCTGTTATCACTCGCATGTCTGTTGTCCAAATTAGTTTCAATGACATTTGGCCCTGGGGGGAATGAGTGTAATAACCTTTTATTTTCACCCTGAACTTCTAGAAATTTTCTTTATAACTCTCTCACTGGTAATCAATGGGATTCGGTTGGGTTTTTTGCTCGCTCGAAAGCTTTATACATCACAAGACTTGATAATGGTTATCAATTTCAGACAGCTTTTCGACTATCAGCGGCATTAATTCGATTTAAAGCCAAAAGCTGTGCAATTCATAGAGACAAATAATATTTCACCTCATTCAGGCCCATTCTGGCGTTAGTTTTTTAAAAGAGATCTGCCAAATTGCACAACCAATTGGCGACAGTCAAAGGCGAGCCAATTATAATTATTTTCGGGGTGGGGCACGTCTGAAGAAAACACAAATCGAGAAAATAAAGTACATAGATGCGGCACGAACCCCCGATATATATAGTTGCATATGTGTCTATGCACGAGCAGCCAAACTAAACTAATGTGAGTGATATAACTTTTGTTTACGGCTCTTGCATCGTTCTTTTTCACCTGCTTCCGCAATTCTCACTCAACCGATGGGGATTTTTGTGGCGCGTGTAGATTGTTTAGTTCACATCACTCTTTTGCATTCTGCATAAGCAACCTGCATTATTATTTAATATTACAACACCGTAGTGCCACCACTTGGTTATTTTTAAAAGGGAAAACAGTCAGTGGTTAAGTGATTAGATCATGGATGTAGAGGTTTTCAAGGAAGTCGTCAGCTTAGTGGAAGAAGCCCAAGAATGTCGCCGTTCTGAAGAAATTCTGGTAGTTTACATATATGCAGGAAATAGTGCTTGAATAAAGTGCTAGAAACATACCAATTTTATCACTCCTATGCCTGTTTTATTTTTGTTTTTATAAGCTAAAAGACGATAATCTTTCTGTCTTATATAAGTTTCAATAAGCCAAGAATAATGGAATGCATGTTTTAATTCGCCTCCTAACAAACTTTCATTCCATTCCACATAGACTTGCAAAATCTTAGACTTACATCTATAAACCATGAGTATTTTCTAACCAATTTCCTTTTGCTCCTTACAGTACCTCGACATTGGCGAGGATATGAATGTACCTGATGACTTCACACAGAAAGAGATGCAGACGGGCCTCTGGTGGCGACACTTGGTGGCAGGTGGCATAGCTGGAGCAGTTTCCCGGACGTGCACAGCGCCGCTAGACAGGATTAAAGTGTACTTGCAGGTGCGTCTCCCTCTTAAAAACCATACTTACCCTAAATATACTAACATTTGAATTTTACCAACCAGGTACAAACGCAAAGAATGGGAATCTCAGAGTGCATGCACATCATGCTGAACGAGGGCGGATCGCGGAGCATGTGGCGAGGCAATGGCATCAATGTGTTGAAGATTGCCCCCGAAACGGCTTTCAAGTTTGCTGCCTACGAGCAGATGAAGCGACTGATCCGCGGCGAAGATGGCAGCCGGCAAATGAGCATTGTGGAGCGATTCTACGCGGGTGCTGCGGCAGGCGGAATTTCCCAGACCATCATCTACCCCATGGAAGTATTAAAGACGCGCCTGGCGCTCAGGAAAACGGGTCAGTACGCGGGCATTGCCGACGCGGCGGTCAAGATCTACAAGCATGAAGGAGTGCGTAGCTTCTACCGTGGCTATGTACCGAACATACTGGGAATCCTGCCCTATGCCGGCATCGACTTGGCGGTATACGAAACTCTCAAGAGGCGATACATTGCCAACCACGACAACAACGAGCAGCCCAGCTTCCTGGTGCTCCTGGCATGCGGCAGTACATCGAGCACACTGGGACAGCTGTGCTCCTACCCGCTGGCCCTGGTGCGCACTCGGCTACAGGCACAAGGTGAGACATGTTGCTATTATTTAATTTGATTAGGGTTCCTTCTACCTTCTATTCTGTTAACGTAATGCTATAATTATTTCCCCATTTTCTGTTGCAGCTGCCGAGACAATTGCCAATCAAAAGCGGAAAACGCAAATACCCCTGAAGAGCAGCGATGCGCATAGCGGCGAGGAGACGATGACGGGCCTGTTCCGCAAGATCGTGCGGCAGGAGGGTCTGACGGGCCTGTACCGCGGCATCACACCCAACTTCCTCAAAGTCCTGCCGGCGGTATCCATCAGCTACGTGGTCTACGAGTATACGAGTCGCGCCCTGGGCATCAAGATGTCGTGAGATGTCTGTCCTAATCTCGCTCCGATCAGGTTAACTCGGCTCGGCCCGGCCACCCGGCAACGGCCCCGCTCTGCAGGGCGGATCGGGCTGCGGCCGGGTATACGGCTGGTGATCCGGCTGACGCTGTGCTCCACTTTGTATAGTAGTAGCGGTAGGATAGGTCGGTGCGCTCGCCACTCGCTCTCTGCTGCATCGAGACAGTCTCGTGCTGCTTTCCTTAATTGTAAAACAGGCCTCTTCCATGTTCTGGGTTATCATTTTTAAGTTTTTATAGTTGAATTAGTTTGGTTATTTTCTTAAAATACAAAATAAGTGATACTATGGCTAATTTATTTATAAATGCGAATGAGAAAATGTTACATTTTGGCGCGTGGCAGACGTGAGCTAATCCCACACATTTCTTAGGCTATCCTGCGACCTATAAGTAGGTTTAGGCCACTCTATCTCTTAAGTGCTAATTTATTTACAATTGTACGTAGGATACGTCGAGGGCAATCATCCTCTCGGTAAACTGCTATAAAACACATACCAAAAACGGAACCGGCTTCGAAATGTTTCACGGGTTTTCAGTTTGTCCCATCCGACTGCTTTCGAAAGCGAAATAGCGTTAATCAGAGTGAGCGAGGCAGGCTGAATGTGAGGGAATCGGAAATCTAATCGACGGTTAGACGGATATTCGGCAGCGTTTTAAGCTTAAACACAAAAGACATTAAAACTACGATGTACTCGTTTTTGCTTAGATTAATGGATTACACAAAATAATGAGAAACACTTAACGTTTACAATGTGATGATAATAGTTTATAATATACACATATACATATACCTACTATAATACCGACTTGTAAGCTCCGGAGCTGTCGCAGTCTTGAACAAGTTCGGCGGCGAGGCTGAAATTTTGTAGCATTTTATTTGTTAAGTTTAGTAACACTTTCTCTTAGATCGTATTGCAATTGAAGCCAACGAGATTAATTGTGACTAAAGCTAACAAACAAAACAAAAACACAACACCCACACACCATGTAATTTATTTTATACATCATGTGAATCTTCTGAACCCGAACGCAAAACCGACCAATCTTAAGTTCAATCCTATTTTATATACATTGTAACGGTTCTGAATTTAAAAGTATATGTATAATTTTGTACCTTACTCTTAATTAGCCAATTGAATTTTGTACGTCTCTAGCGAAAATAATGACTTTAAATATGATTTTCTATTATCCCAAAACATGCTTTACCACAGCACCGCATTTTACTGAAGTCTATAAAAGTATATCCCATTTAAATCATTGGACTTATTTAAATAATCTTGATCATTGAAAACCACGCAATCATTATTCGAGCAAATAAATACAAAAATTAAAATAAATTAAACACCAAAATTGTTTATAATTTATTAGTTTTATGTTTCTTACTCCACAGGATTTTCTGATTCATCTAGTCAGACATAGTTTTAAGTTTATCCTCAATGTTTTTATGAGATGGCGACGAAAGAGAAAGGAGTAACGCAGAATAATGTTAGAAAAATACTCTTCTTTATTTAAAATCTTTCCAAACTGATAAACAAATGGTTGAATAAAATCTATCTAGTCCATGAGAAAATCTAAATATTAATGAATATTTAAACTCAACTTGAATATTTCCAGGCGAAAGAAAATATACTTAACATCTTAAACTACGAATATATAACTACAAATACTCTGATATACATATTGTTATATTTTTGTACGTTTAGCTAATTTTTAAATAAATTATTTAATGTGATTATAAGCCCGATTCCAGTTACAAATAAAATGAATATTATAACTGATCGCTTGCATTTTAAGTGGAATAAAGTTAATTGAAAATAAATAACTATATTGAGTCAAAGAAAAAATGTAAATATTTCTATTTATTTCAAAAATAAATGAAAACCTTAAAACATATCGAAAGTGAACACCGATTACGGCTGGTACTAGTTCAAAACTCATTCCCGAGTATTTATAATGCGGCGAACTGAACGATCGGTGCTATTTTTGGAGGCCGAACGTCCGCCAGCTGTTTTCAATACTCAACGGCAGTGTGGTGATCGGAAAACGCGGACGATAAGATACTTTTTTTCCATCCGTTGCACCGAAAATCTGTATCAGATTTTACATAATTTGGAGCCAGAATGGAGTTCGATGCCACATATCACCAGATCTGCTCCACGCAGACCGTTCAGTCGGAGAGGCGGGGATTCTTCAACGAATTTTGCTTGGATGTGCGGGATGCATGTGGCGACAAGTGGCTGCGGAACTACTTTGGCAAGCTGAAGTCCAATGCGGCCCGGGTTCTGTCGATTTTCAGCGATCGCGAAGTGTGCGATCCCGTGCTGGGTGTCCTGGAGCATGTGCAGCCGGTCTTCAAGCAGAAGGATGCCCTCTTCTCCGCCCAAAGGAGAGCTCAGGCGGATAAATTCTATCTGATGAGTGGCAACGGGGAGGACGAGGAGAGCAGGGAGATCCTGCAGCAGGCTCTGATGGCCGCCAATCTGGCCGTGATGCGGGCTCCCGACCGGAATGCAGATCCTTCCATCGATGATGGCCTCACTCTGGCTTTGGCTTACAGGTCGAGGGCCTCCATCCTGATCCGCTTGGGCGAAGGCGAGGCTGCCCTGAATGACCTCAAGTTGGCCATCAATTTTGGCCTGGAGCTGAAGACCAGCGTGGATTACTACTGCAAGATGGCCAAGGCTTATGCAGGTGGGTCAACGTAATATATCATCAGGATAAACCCTACTAAAAAGTGTATATGTTATTATTAGCAGGAAGATTTTTAAAATAGTAGTATCTTTTAAGTCGATTACACTGTGCGTTGATTCTGCGGTACCAGTAATCAGAAATTCATCAGAAGTTCATCAATAAGTCACCGTTTTTGTTGATGAATCATTCAATAATTTTCATCCAAATGATTAATGAAATTTATATTAGGAATGAGAGAATGATAGATTTTCAAATCACTTTTTATAATGATGACTTGATTTATATATAGATAGATGTATAGATAGTGTTTACAAATCTTGGCAAAGTTTTTTATTCATATTTATTTATTCTAATGGTAACTTTTTATATTGCAGTAATGGGAGAACCTGCCCGCGCCGAGATATCACTGAAGATTGCCGAGAAGATGACTGGCTCCGATCCCACTCACATCGCCTTGTGTCGCAAGGAAATAGCTGCAGTGAAAGGGATTCCCAAGGCAGCCTCCTCGGAACAGGTGCCACAACTAGCACATGGCGAGAATCCCGAGCTGAGCAGTGCCTCTAAGGTGGTGAGGCTGGTGGAGACCAAGGAAAAGGGTCGTTTTGTTGTTGCCAACGATGGTCTAAGAACTGGCGATGTCCTGCTCTGCGAAGATCCAGTTGCCGCCTGTCTGGAACCCACTTATTTCGGCACTCACTGTCATAATTGTTTCAAGAGGTAGGGGTAGCCCCTTTGATTACAAGAATATCTATATAAAAATCGAGTTACTTATAGGCTGCACACCCCTGTTTCCTGTCTGCACTGCTCGGGAATCGCCTTCTGCTCTGCCCAGTGCATGGGTGAGGCTTGTTCCAGTTACCATCGATTTGAGTGCGAGTACATGGATCTTCTAATCGGTTCTGGAATGTCCATCTTGTGCTTCATCGCACTGCGAGTCTTCACGCAGGCGGCCAGCTTGGAGCAGGGCCTGGCCACAGCCAACCTGCTCTTCGAGCACATGTGCTCCCACGAGGACGAGCGCCAGCCGGAGGATTACTTGCACCGCTCCCTGATGGCTGGTTTCCTGATGCGCATCCTCCAGAAGTCCCTGTACTTTGGTCGTCGCAAGACGGAGGGCGTGAATCCCACGGCCGTGGAACTTCAGGTGGCCACCGCCTTGCTGGGTCTGCTGCAAGTGCTACAGTACAATGCCCACCAGATCTACCAAACCCAAGTGACCAACGAGCATCGATTTGACGGTAGCAAGACGGTTTATGTTGCCACTGGTCTTTATGGCACTGGTTCCTATTTTAATCACGAGTGCTGGCCCAGGTGGGTTAATTTTATACAATCCTTAAAGTTACATATAGGGTTCTTTTTATAGTATACTAGCTATCCCCGCGACAATTAGTAGTACTAATCCGTTAAAACATTTCTTATTATAATTCTAGCACGGCTTGTCATTTCGTTGGCAAGAAATTGGTTCTAACGGCTACCAAGCCTCATCGTCCCAACGAAGTTGTATCCGTTAATTACGGACCCATTTTTATTAAGAACAACTTGAAGGAGAGACAGAGATCTCTGCGAGGACGCTACTCCTTCAACTGCACTTGTATGGCCTGCCAGGAGAACTGGCCATTGCTCCAGAAGCTGGACAAGCAAGTGCGTTTTTGGTGGGTACTAAGTATATATCATATATATATATCATAATTTAAATATTTTAATTGTTTATTAAAGGTGCACTTCAGTCAACTGCGTTAATCTGCTCAAGTTCCCCAAGGACTTGGCGAAGGATGTGCGTTGTCCTCGCTGTCGCAAGAACATATCGCTTAAAGAGAGCGTATCCAAACTGATCAAGATCGAGGAACTTTATCGAGAGGCTGCACGCGCCATGGAGGCCCAGAAGACCGGAGAGGCTATTGAACTTTTTAAGGAGGGACTCGAGATGTTCTTCCATGTTGCTGCTCTGCCCCACAAGGATACTTTAGTGGCCCAGCAATCGCTCACCAGATGTTTGTCCGACACTGGCACCACTTTCAAAAAGGAGGGAAAATAAATACGAAAACTAGTCACTGGCTTATGCATGTATTATTAAATCGTTTTTTCTACTTGAATACAAAATAAAATGTAATTAACTGAAGTAAAGAAATGGGTGACGATGATATAATTTGGAAAGAAATTTTAACAAAATTGGGAACTTATCCGTTTCAATTTCAAATTCAAACCGTTCTAAATGTACTAAAAACAAACTGTAATGGCGGCGCTGTTAAGATGTCTGTTAACGCAGATTGATTTAGATCCGTGGTATTTTTAAGCTATTCAGAAACGGTCACACTGCCGCATTGTTTTGAAACATTTTGAGTTTGTTTTTTCCGGTCAAAATGTTTAAGAAACTGAAGCCAGGTGAAACCGAGGAAGATGTCCTGCGAATGGCAGCTGAGTTTAATGCGGAGAGAGCCAAGGATCCCAATTTCCAGCCGGCAGCGGCGTTTGTGCGGATGGATAAAGGTAGGTTATAATTGCATTTTGGTACCAAATGTTTATAAGCAATTGCTTGTTTATTACTTTTTGTAGCTCCAAAGAAGTCCATGTTTGCCCAGAAACGCGAGCAGGCCAAGTTAGGGCGTGTTACATCGGTTGCACAAAAAAAGCAGGAAGATATTTTACCGGCTGCTAAGGAAATCCCAGCGATTGCAACAAGTGCCTCCAAGGAAAGTGAACGAACTCATGTCAACCAAGTTCTGCTCGATGAAATCCAGGAAAACATTCTGGGCGATGTGAAGGGCAGTAGAATGAATCCCAGTTCCCTGGGCAATGTACTGGGTGAACTGGTTGAAAGAACTGGAGGAACCACAAGACCTGCCCACCAAAATACCAAACAGGTTAGTTGATTGGGTTCTAAACACTTTGTTATATGTTTTTATTGATAATCCTTGTTCTAGGTCAACACCAGCAAGCCCCTTAGCATTTTTGCCAGACAGCTATTGAATAGTAGTTCACCAAACCCTGAAATTTTTAAGAGCCATTCTGATTTACCAACAAATGAAGGAAGTTCCATAATAAAGGATGCCAAGCTGGGCAAGGAACTACACCAAGAAAACCTTAATGTGCTCAAACAAATGAGCGAACAGGACATTTTGGCAGAGAAAGAAAGGTTGCTGTCTTCTTTGGGTAAGTAATAGCCTATTCATAAAGTTTAATTTCTCCAATAACACAGATATTGCTTTACAGATCCCTCGCTGATTGCTTTGTTGTCAAAGAAACGGCAAACCAGTAAGAATTCTTCTGAAAAGCAGACATCTCCTAAGATAATTGAGGCGCCAGTACAGTCACCAATGTCCTCACAGTCCTCAAAATCCAAAAACCCACCAATTTACTCCCTACCCGATTCAAATCCAGCTCTGGAGCTTTTGCAGCAGAGCGATAAAGAAAATTGGGTAAATTTTAATCTTGTGGAGGATCACAAATTAGCCTGGATGCGGGATATTCCCGCTAAGCTAAGTGAATTGAAGCCAGGAGAGCAGTTCAATGCACGCTTCGATTGGAAAGGTGTGCTTCTGCCCCACACGCTTAAGGACCAGGATTCTTTAACGCAACTGGACGAGCGAGAACTTTATTTGCATGGCGAGGAGGCAGATCGTCCCGGCTATGCACTCCAAGAGCTGTTTCGACTAGCAAGGTACGTCTAGGACTTTCTAGATAAAATTGGTTACCAATTTTCATCTGAACTCCTCCAGATCCACTGTCTTACAGCAAAGACTCTCCGCTTTCGGGGCCATTGCGGGAATCTTTAGCATCTACAACCAGGGATTCTATGATCAAGTGCTGTCTCTACCAATATCGAAAATATTCTTTCTTTTGCGCTACGGGCTCGATGACAATGCCCCCGCTCAGCTGGAAGTAGTGAGCCGAGCTCTGGCAAACCTATTCTATAATGAAACGGATGAAGTTCTCCTTGATCATATTCAGGATAATGCCTACTGTCATTGGCAGCCAACGCTGCAGGTTTTGGGGAATGGCAGTGATGACAAAGAAGGAGGTACAGATACCAATTCCATAGCCTTCCTACAACGCTACATGAAGCTTCTGACCACCAGTCAATCTGTTCGCGCGGAAGTGGATGAAGACGAATCGCAGAGTCGAATGTCCATGGACGACTTTCAACTAGCTGAAACAGATCTTATTGACTGTTTGCTTAGAACAAATATATTGCAAAGAATTCGGTAAGCAATGATGGTTAGAACTATAACTTGCTCTAAAAATAATGTTTTTTTTTTAGATTTATCTTGGACTCTGTAAAGCCAGATAATAGCACAGTGGAGTCTTGCCTAAAATTACTTATAAGGATCGCTCGCACAAGTACCAAAGTGGCTAGACAGTTGGCGAATGACAGCTACTCAATAGAAGTCCTCTTCGTTAATTTCTTACCCTCTTCGAATGGAAGCAATCAGTTTTATGGACAGCCGCAAATTCTCTTCCTAAAACTGATTCGAGTGCTGGTTTGCCAACATCTGGATATAGCCAAGAGTCTATCTAAAGGAGTTCTTATTGTGCGGCTCCAGCAATACCTGTTTCTTCAGGATAATAAGGTTTGTGTATACGCATTTATTTGTGTGGGTCATTTTAAGCATAGAATTTTCTTGTACAGGTCCAGATGGTTCGCGTTCAGATCGAGTCACTGCGCATCCTGCGCTGTCTACTGCTCCTGGGAATCGTGGATCGGGATCTTTTCAGGTGGGTGACCGCTACCCAAGTAGCGATACCATCTGCTTCCATATAAATTTGCCATTTACATCGATGTAGCACTTGACGGTCTCATAAGCGGTTTCACAGCCATCTTTTCCCTCTGGCAAGAGTTTTATACACATAACTACAAATTATTTAAGATATGTTAAAAGGTTTACGTACTCTTAGTACCACATGCGCCGACTAATTCAATAATTGTGTTGTGTAATTCCTCCGGTAAAACTTCCACAAGTGCCTCCAAGTGCATAATGTTCTGTGAGTCAATCTATAGGGTGAGACATTTCAAAATATAATACCTTCCTTACAAGTTTTTAAGAAGACGATACATACCAATCCGAACATATCAAACATGCAGTGTAGAAAACATTTAACGAGTGGATCGTTGGGTAACATTCTATTTTTTACGGAATGGTCCATAATTTCTTTTGTTTAGGCGAAATGTACTTTTTTAAATGAGTTTTTAGAGAATATCATATATGTACCTACGGAGGCTCCTGTCTGATTTAAGCATCGCGTTCGTAGTTTCTTAACTTGTCTTATAATCATGGGGTTAATGTCCTGCTACTCGGAAGAACACTTCATGAGTTTCCAAGTAGTGTAATGAGTAGGAAGTACTTACTCCTTGATTTGCAGGAACCAAATCATATATTATAAGGGCTGCCAGTAGAATGCCTAAATGCCAGGGTCCCATTATAAAAAAAAAATTGGTAAACCGCCTTCAAAATTGCTTAAATCGAACTGAGTTTGGTTTGGGCCGCAGCTCACTTTTATAGCAAATCTAGTACTGACTGCGGATAATAACTATAGTTTTGTGTCATTTGCAGGCAGTTCCTGCCCGCGCTTCGTCAGCTACTGGACTGGCATAGCAATCACTGTGTTTTTGATGGTGTGGGCGGATCGGGGCTGGTTCGTCAACACGCAGCCGCCCTGTTGGTCGCACTGGTGGCCAGTGGCGAGAGCGGAGCATGCGAAGCCGAGGGGCAAAAGCTGCTCTTGGAGCCGCTCAACAATTGCTGCTGCGCCTGGCTACATTCTGCAACCCGTGTTGAAAAAATCAAAGATGTAAGTTGGCTAAGTTGCTTAAATTTAATTAAGTTAATGCTCAATCCTGTATTTTCAGTTTAGTCAAATGACACTGCTGAGTGCTGCCCTATATGCCGTATGCTGGTTTTCCCAAAATAGCTACTTGGGGACCATCAGTTTCCAGACCTTCCTGCGCAGCATCCTCCCCAAATTCGTGCAGTCCAAGGGGTTCATAGCAATTGTACATGACCTAGCGTAAGTTGAGCTTGAAAGTATATACCTATTCAATCACACCTAATTGCTGTCTTCCAGAAAGGGCTCGGTCGTGCTGAAACACCCTCTTGATCGACGCCATGTGCACGCGGCGTTGCCTAATGTGGGCGCAGTGCTGATGCACGACTATGGGCCGCAGCTGATTGTCAGTGAGACGTATCCGGTGCATCTGTTGAGTAACCTTTGGGCCCTGCTCTCTGTTCCGCTGGAGAGCGGCGAGAAGCCATTGTTTGCGGCGCTTATGCAACCGCCGGTGCTTGAACCTCTGGCCGAGTATCTGCGCCAGCTGAGCTCCCAGCTGAATCGCGTCCTGGCCACCAACTTCTTTGCCCGCAGCGAGCTGAGGTTCATCCACCAGCTGCTCACCACGGACGGCATGGAGACGTACTTGGAGCGCCAGCTGCTGCTGCAGTTGGTCTACAACTATCTCTGCTGCCTGTCCACCGCTCATACCACCCAGATCAAGAGCACCTTCGAGCGGTTCATCTTCAATGCAGAGTTCGTCAAGTTGGACGAAGCGAGTCTGAAGCTGCTGCAACAATCCTGCCTGGAAATGGTCTATCCACACATAATAGCTGTATGTATTGCTATGTTCATTTAAAGCTTGCACAGCCAATTTATCAAGATCTTACAATCCCATATTTTTTCACTTATACATATTGATTTTTGTACTTTTCCTCCAGGACAATTCCGAGCCGTCGCTATCCTTGAGCTACACCCAAGCGCCCATCCTGCCCGCCGACTGGCCCTTTTTCCAGTTGCGTCTTATCCTCAACAATTACTTGCAAAATGTGCAGCAGCGCCCGGCGGCGATATACTCAGGTGCGATCTCACACTTTAGACTTTGTTTTTCTTGGGGATAAACCGTATGTGTACTTTATGTGAACAGAAAACCAAGTGGTCCGCATGACATTGACTTTCGTGCGGCAACTGGAACGAGAGGGCCTGCAGATTGTTAGCCCGCTGGAGAAGCTCATGTATCTGATGATTGCTTTTATGGGCCCCGACTCACAGTTCCTGGTACCGGATTTGCATGAGCTGCTGCGCGACTGTCTGATGGATTTCTACAGGCAGAATGCCAGCCATGACTTTGACTTTGATGTGGAGTTGGCCGATAAGGGCAGATTCGAGCCGCTTTACTATCTCTTTGTCGAACACTTCGAGGCGGCCAGCTATGGCGATGAGCTGTTCAGTTCACTGGTGCTGTTGCCACTGGCCCAAAAGTATGATAACAAGTGGCGAAGGCGTCTTTGGTCCGAGCACGTGCAGGCTGTGCGTTTCATAAACTGTGATGAAAAGTTGGTAAGTACAAAAGCTGTAACTTAAAGTCAAAACAAAGAAGTTAGGGTTTAAATTTCTATCTGCAGTTGATGGGTGGCTTGTCTGCATACTTGGAACCCGTGGAAGAGGAGCCTTCGCTGGTGAAACTTTACGGCGATGCACTGGAGCAAAAGATGGTGCGTCCTGGGAGTATTGTCTATTGCATTGCTCAGCACCACTTTAATCACTCGACATCGCTGCAAAAAGCCAAATTGTTTTGATTATCTGAATGTTAATGGTCGATAGTAGCTCTTCAGGGGTTGTGGTGGTGAAATTGCGATAAAGCTATTTAATTTTGAAATCCAAAGTCTTTTCCATCTGACAATGTTCTATTTTTAAGATGACTTCTAAAGTGCTACCTTGGAAAAAAGATAATGTAGGAATTGATTTCTTTTGAGTAGTTAGAAAGAAATGTATCCCAACAGTTAAGTAAACTATATTTTAAAGCTTAGTAATAGTACAACCCTTTCATATGTTAAATTCCGAAATAGTTTCAGCTCATGTGTGAGATAAATACTGGGAATTCCCTCAGATCTGATAGGCAGAGCGTTTGTCATTACTGTGTTGCACTTTGACAAGTTTGGCCCTGGTTAGGTAGGGCGAATAATTAGTTCTGCGGTGTATCTTGGTTATATGATTCCCTGATTGTGTAACAGTGCGTTTGGGCTAATTACGTTGGGAAAGCGTAAACTGCCTGTGGCAGGCTGTCGGCTGCAGAGCATTTCGCTATCGACCTCAATTAATTAACATCATTTGACTTATTGACACATGGGCCACGACAACTTGCCTCCTCCTTGCGACTATCGCAATCGTAAGCTTTGACGGCTGATAAAATATATGTAATTAAAATGAACACAATTGAGGGGCCAGTGCTAATTAAATCATTTGATCTAAGTACTCGTGCATGTTGGTTTTTTGTTACTTTCTTATATGCCTTGGGCAGCGTTTCACCCTCACTTGGCAAATGACTTGTCACGGGGCTTTCGCTTGACACATGGCGTATGCGCAACATTGGGCCACATAATTTAACTTTCGCATGATTTATGCCCATCGATGTTCTTCATAACACCGCGAGGCGTGAGCCTATGAATGTGTAGGTGATAATTGCTTTTAAATGGACGCTAATTATTTGATAACTACGGGGTGTTAGCGCCGGCGGTAAATATTTGCGAAGGCCCCATAAACTTAACCAGTGCTAATCTGTTAAGTCAACTGAAATTATATTTCGATCGAATGGCCTATTAATAGCCAGTCCCAACTTGATTGCCACTTGAGAATTTGAAATTGATATAGAAACTGGTGCATAAGTTTATAATTTCAAAGCTAATAGCATTGTTATCATTGAATCCTTGACGGTTAAAAGGGATTGTTTCTTTGTTTTTGAGTTCTTTGAGATCTCTTTAAAGTTATTTACAACATTCTCAGGTTAATTAAAATGCACATTTTTAATAAAAATATTTGTTTAAACTACATTGTTAGAATTGTTTTTTCTTTGCACACCAAAATCAATAAGTAGGGCAATGTTTTTGTTTGATAAGGCGCCAAGGTCTTCCAGAGTTACATTTGCCCACTTGGAGGGTTGTAGGCCAAATTCCCAGGTATTTGTATATGTTCATATGCCCGTATCCGGAGTCGCCCCTTATCTGTGATAAAAACATTCGAAATTCTAGATAGCGAGCTCCCATTTATTGGCGGCCCTCGATATGACTGTGCTTGCCAGTTAATAAAAACCTATTGGCCTCCGTTGGTGATCACCACGTCCAAATATTTGCATGGCATGCACTTGACAAAGAAACCGGTTTTGATAATACCCTCTTCTTGGGAATCCCCAATTGCCAACCAGCTCCTTTGCTAAATATTTGCTCTCTTCTCTGCCAGCTGAGCGAAGGTGTGCAAAAAAGTCATAGAATACTTAGGTATCCGACTCTTGTATTTGCCAACAGCTGGTAAATATTTGTGAGATGTCGTGGTGAAGAAACAACTGTCAATTTGGACTTTTTAAGACTTCCTTTAAATAAGCTGGTGATTTCTTCGTCAAATTAAAATATGGAGTTTTTTAAGGGATGATAATAACAATTTAAATTTATGTAGTGCATATTAATATTATAAATAATATTATTAAATATAGTACAAAAAATTATTAAGACATTTTTAAAGGGATAGCCAATAAAGGTGAAAATGTCGCATATTCCCAACGCCAACAAATTTTCCAAAGGTGACTAACTCGAATTTTCATCGGTTAGAGCGTGTCTAAATGCATACAAACGAGTCACTTACAAAATTCTGGTCTCCGTTACCTGAGTCATCTTATAACTCATTCACATTTCAGGCACAAAGGTTTGCATTACCCTAACGGATCTATTACTACACTGCAATATAGCAAACATTTGTAAGGGTGCAAAAGCCACCACCAGGGGAACCAACTCCAGATATCTCACAGATACCGAACCCAAACTCACTCAACTCCGGTTGCGCGTGTGTGAAATGGAATTTTCGTGCCGCATGTTTGGATTCATTCGATCGTGCTATAGTACGTAGTATCTAGAGAGCTCGTTATGCTGTCGTTTGGTGCCCCAGCATTTGTTTGTTCGCCGCACTCGACGACGGCGAATTCGTTCGCTTGGATATTTTGTGGCGATCGCGGGCCGAGTTTACCTCAGTCAGTCGTCGTCAGTATTTTTTGTACCATTCGGCATTCGACTCTCTGCACGTGCGGTTGGGATTCGCTGTGGATCTGCTGCCACGTCTTGAACCCAAGAAACATCCATCGATCGTCTTGAAGTAAACACTCGTTTATTTTCGGTGCTGGATATTTATTTTCGAAACAGACCTCTTTAGGCAAGTGCTCAAGTGTGCAAGATACAAAATTATAAAAAGTATCCCAGAGATACAAAGCACTGTTTTGGTATCTGCCTGCCCCACCTAGGAAACCCCATCCTAGTTTGCTGTTCATCCTACTGGAACACAATTAATTAGTTTCAAAAAGCGTTTTGCAGTGCGAGAAAGCGGAACATCGATTTAAATGCAAATGCAACAGCAATTGTCAGTGAGTGAAAGCCAATAAAGTGCCCTTCTGAGAAATACAATTTGTTGTCTCGGTGCAAAAGTACTTGAGGGTCTTGCGGCTCGTTTTGGGGAAGTAACCCGAATACCAAGTACTTGCAGTTCATGGGTTCCGTCGCAGAGCTGATAATATAATAATTACTGTATGCCCAGTCCATAAGTGTACTTTGTTTTCGATTTTCGCTGGCGCGGGTAAATATTTACCAAAAAGCAATAATGTGTGTTTCAGTGAAAAGTGCTTAAACTTCAGGCGGTTCTCACAGAAATAAATGTATTAATTACCCTGCCAGTTGGATATTAATTTTTCGGTTTCGGTGAGTTTGCAAAGCGGTAAAATGTATTCCTTAAAATTCTGCTCAATTTTTCTGCGGTTTTTCGGCCAGCTGTCTTGCCTTTGTTTATCTCGCTGTACGCGAAAGTGGTCTCTTTTGTCTATGCTCCCTCCAGTAATTTAATAACCTCCCCCACCCGCAGCCAATTTAATTATGAAAGCTTTTAAAAAAGTCTTATAATTCTACCATTTCCGATTGCCCGCCACTTTATCATTTTTTAACAAAATAGTTCTCAGAAGGTGACTCAAGCTCGTCAGTTGTTTTATCGAACCGCTGTTCCACGGGTTTTTAATTTTACCGGGAAACGCACTTAAACCCATTTTCCAGCATATCTGTAAGTGAGTGCCATGCACTTGAACTTGAAAGCCATTACCAGTTTTCCGGGTCCGGTCTCGTCTATCTTTGGCAAGTGCTCTTGTTCATCTCCATATACTTGTGGCACTAAGTAGGGTAATAATTCATCGGTGCAGTCGTCCGTCTTTTTGAAATTCTATGACGACAATCTGGAAGGCGCTTTAAGATGTAGAATCATCCGGCTTGGATTGCGGTCAGTTGTCATTTGTTAGGAAGCATTCGCTTATCGGGTTACGTTTTCAGATATGCAAAACCAAAAGTTTTTCTTGTCTTGTATTGTTTTGATAATCCCAAGGAAGTCTAATATCATACATAACAGTATTTTAATACTTATTACTCTTCTCTTCGCTCTTCAAAATCTTTAAAAACTGTCTAGTTTTTAGCTTGAGGTGCTTTTATAAATTATTCATATTGTTTTTATTACGTCTTCAAAGAAAAAGGTTTTTTCAAGTGTCTTATGAAATCTATTTGAATAATTTAAAAGAGGAAAACAATAATAAGTGCTCTTGAAAGTGCATATCAGAGTGAAAGTAAACAACAAACAATGTGTGTGCATTTAGGGGAAGCACACTTAAAGCCTAAATAAATTAAAATCCATAAAACTAAAGAGACATCAAAGTCATTCAATGAATATAAAAAAATACAGTACTTAAGAAACACAGACAACATTGAATGCACTTTCTTGAATTTAAGAAATTTAAAAAACTCAAGAAATTTAAAAAACTTGGAGTAATTTTATACCAAGACCAAGAATGTGACCTTTTATTATTAGGTCCTCAATAAAATGTAGATCCTTTGAAATGTGATATTTTTGGGACAAACAAAGTGCTTAGCAACAGAAATTTCGGAAATAGGGTTGCTCCTTGGTTTTTTAAATTCGGAATCTTTCTTTGATATCCAAAGATCTTGTCAATCCCCAAGTAACGTCAAAAACCCCTGTCTTGTGAAATATTTTTCCTACTCAATGATCTGATTGCATAACTTTTGAACCTGCGCAAAGAGAAAAGAAACCCCATAAGATTGAAATGCAGCTGCATTCGTATATCACTCAAAATCGCGCCTAGCAACAGAAGTCCTGGGCATGGGGTTGCACTTATTCCACCCCGAAACCTCGATATAGGGTCGAAATTTCTTATGGGGTTGCATTTGAAGGTCGTGGCCTATATAAGTCGCTCTGTTATACATCCGAGTATATATTTATATGTGTGCATGCAAAACTGAACTGGATTCCACGGGGCTCAGCCGGCCCGCTGTCGCAGCGCATATAGGCGAATGGAACACATGCCTCGATTAACTTGTCCATTTGCCAAGCCATTGACACAGCCCGACTAATGGAAATGCAACTCAAATTGTCACTGCTCCTCTTAATGATTCTCGACTGGCTGTGGAACTGTGGCAGTGGGTGCGCCGGGGGCCTGGGGGTCGGATTTGCGGCTCAACTGGCGCTAAAGCCGCCTGATCCAAGAGCTTTGGCTGTCAGCCACGGACAGTAGACGAAATGTACGAAAAGTACGGAGAAAGCAAGACAACGAACCGCAGATCACAACAGAGACGGAACGCAACTAATAAACTAATAAATCATTGACCTTGCGAACCTTGACAAAGCGAGTGAGTGCACGGGTTAGACGAGTCGCTCGACCAAAAAGTGCACGGATGCCATTTGGTGACTAGACGGGGATGCACTGAAAATAAGAAAGTATATTAGGGTGTTGAAAGTGTATGGAAATAATGGAAGATTTCTAAAAAGATCCTATTAGTATAAGTACATTTGAACTGTTACATTTGAATTTTTTCCAAAACTTTGTTATGTCTATCTCTTAATTTAATGACTTGATCAATCAATAAATTAATCGCTAGAAAAATAAATCCGAACTGCCATAAAAATGTATAAACATAGACCAAGTAAATTGCCCAAGAAGCACATGATCAAAACTTTGTATATATTACGGAAAATTACGAGCTTTCTTTCCAAAACGTTTTTCTAAAGTGCTGCCCATGTTTTCTGATTTATGAAACGAGAGATACCAAATCGTGTTGAAGAATACAAAGATGAAAACTTTAATATCATATAAAGTAATTGTGTGAGCAAAGAATTTATAAGACTTGTAGAACTTCGAAAAGAAATTTGTTTAAAGATATGAACAGTGATTATTTAGTTAGTTCAGCTATGCCTATGAAACTAAGCTTGTCTTCAAGACCTGATAATAATGTTTAGCTTTTAATGACTCTAAGAATTTCTCCCAGTGAACTGAGAAATGATTGTCCACGGCGGAAATGGGACTGGAAATGTGAATGGGAACGGGAATGAGAACGAGAATAAGAATGAGAATGGGCTCATATGAGTGATGTGTGGCGAGGGTACTTCTGCTTCTGGAAATTATGCAAAGCACAGCGCCAAGTCACGAAAATACCGAGTAGCGGTGCAGTCGCCACGCCGTTGACAATTTTCACCTTTCGCCTTTTTGTCTTTGCATAAAAAAAGAGTCTTTTAATAAAGATTTATGGCAATTGGCCGAGTGATTCCTGCCGCGATAGCGATTGCGTGGGCGTGTGTCGGTTGTCCAGCGAAATTCTTTTGCGTAAGAAATCCGCTAATCAAAGTGCTGTGACGTTGGAATGGAATTCATAAATTAAATACCCGCATAATTGAAATTAGCCACCGTGCCCTTTCTTTTCTCTGGGCCAGAAATGCCCAGTGTGCATTAGCATTAAACAAATTTTAGATTAGAGCCAGTTGGCTTTGATGTTGCCTGATGGCCACTAAATGGGTTAGAATTGTGGAAGGGGCCCATCCGAGAAATTTAAATTCCAGCTCTGAGAGTCGGAAACAAACGTTTTGTGCTTTTGGTCAGAACAGAATAACAGAATACCATGGCCAATTGGCCAGGTAAACGCTTTTCGGCTCTCCGTTTTGCTTTGGCATTCTTATTGGTTTTTTAGGGCCACAAACTTGAATTTTCACATGTCTGTTGGGCTCGTATTTATCATATTTGGCTTTGTTTCCAGTATTTATGTACTTGGGTATACATGGATTTGGAATGATGGAGGATGGGCCTAACGAGTGCTGAATAGTGTGTTTTAAAACTGACTGAATCATCCTGACGCCGGTTCTAACAATCCGTGCAATGACCTGTGAAATTATGTGGATTATATAAACTTATCCCTGCCGCGACCCCCAAAAATCTTTGGGATTCCCCGAGGGTCGTATTTGAAGCTCAAAAAGATTTAGTGTTCCTGGGACTTCTCGTTTTTTTCATGGTTGCTTGAGTGTTATTTTAAAGTTGAGTTGCTTTGCCCAGAACCAGGCTTTAAAAATCAATAGTTTATTTCACTCGCATATTACCTACTTACTAATATTTGCTGATTTCGATTTGCATACCTGATATTTAGACGGGTTTGGCACGGCCGCAAAGTTGCTGATTAGAGGGCTTAGAATTTGCTAATTGGCAGCCGAAGTTATGCTACCCAGGGATTTACTATCCAATCAATGCAAATAGTAAGAACGTGCAAATGGCTCAAAGTCCACTTCGATTTCGTGCCATTCGAAGTTATCCGCTCAGCACAAGTTTGCAATTGCCGAAAGTGTTAACTTGGCTTAGTTTATTCTGTAGCTTTCTCCCTAACACCGGACTTATGTGCCAATCTCTGAAATTCGCACATTTGGCTAATTTGAGTCTAATTAAATTACCTGTAGAAGCAACCAATTGGCAGCTTCATAAATACCAGACTAAACCAGAACTGGAGCTGAAATCCTTTCAGAACGTGCTTAAGCTTAGAACATGCCATCGCATAATGTGTGGAGTAATGGAATGGAATGCTAACATGCATTTTATTTGCAATGAACATGGTTTCGACTATTTACAACTGGGTGTCATGTGATGCACTGGGAATTGATACGACTTAAAGGTAGTCACTCCGGCACATGCCACATGACCCATATCCACTTTTATTGCACACTTGGTCAGAGTCATTAAGCAGCGGTTTAGGCGACAATATTCATATGAGACGCGGTCCGGGTTTACGATTTAGCTGTGCCATGAAGCTCCGTAGCAGGTGCTTACTTTAATAAGTTGCTGGCAAACAAACTGAGCAATCAGCACGATTTTGGACCGACATCTCGGATCGTTTGGCTGGCTCAGCAGAATTTCCCCAGATCATCTGCTGCTTACCCAATTCAAGTTATGGGTTTCCGAGGGCAGAAAATTGGTATAATATATTCTAAAATAAATATGGGTTGCTTTATACACTTTTATACACTTTTGAAAGCATGGGGCGTTCGTGTCTGAAGAATTCGCGATTTTTTTGTATAGTTGTCAAGTCAAGCATTGCAATGGTTTTAAAAAAAAAAGTTCAGCTGTAGGCAGTAAGTAATAATAAATATGTGGAACCTTGAAGCCTTATTCAATCGTTAACTCATACGTAATGGATTTCTTCGAATCGACTTTAGTTTCTCGAGCTGCTTACTTTACGACTGATTACCTTGAAATACCAATCAGTCCCCGTTAAAGCATTCCTTTTCTGCGAATCGCAAAGAAGTGTTCATAAAGACTTCTCGTTTTGCCCTAATAAATTTTTCTTTCCTGCGCTTACACATTCGTATAGAGGTATGAATATCTCCCAAACCAGTGGCAATTGCCATATATTTTTATTAACCTTTTTTTTGGATTCGGCAGCTTTTGTTTTTCCGTCTGGCATGTGATTTGTCCCGTGTTTGCTCTTGAGTCCGTGGGTTTTTGCACTTAATTTATGCCGCCACAAATGAGGCGAAGTAAAAAACAGTGGACCCACTCTAACCATCTTTTTTGGGGTCCAAAAAGTCAGCTGGGTACTTACCAAACGGCATGATATTTCCATTTCCGAGTCGTAAATACTGGCTGGTTCCATGCTCTTTACGACTTTAAATCATAAAACGTCGTCGGCCGTCCCCTTAGACTTACAGACCCTGAGATCTCGAACCACTCCTACCCACTTACCACGAGTACCGTCCGACTTCTGAGGCTTCTGTTTGCGGCATAAAAGCCCGCGAAATATTATTTATGGTTATTTTCATTTGAAAATTATAGCCGAAAAACCATATGATATAAATAAGCAAGTGTGCCGCACAACGGGCAACTTGTCCTGGTCCCCGGATCCGGTTTTTCATATTGGGAGAGGTCAATCCCCGGTGTCCCACAAACTTGTTACGTTTTATTGTTTCACGCTTTTCTCGAGCAGAGAAGAAAAACTTGTGGCGGAACACTTGGTTTCCTTTGTTTTTCTCTTTATTTAAAGCATTTCACGTTGCCACTTGTTGTTTACCTACTTCTTTGAGCACATGTTTTTGGGTGAACAACTTACACTACAGGTCTTATCACGAACTCAAACCGCATTTGAGGTGAATTGATTTTCCTTAACTACTTGCCAAAAATAGATTCACTTATACCACAAAAAGATAGTAAATGAAAAAACAAATAAGGCTTACAGGTTAGCAAAAATAGATTTTTCGTTTAAATAGTTTTCTAACGAGCAAACTTTAATTAATAGTTTTGAAAGTTAGGTTTCTTGGAATATTTTCCCCAAAACGTTTCATAGATTTTTCATTCAGCTGCTTCTCAGATTAAATGAACTTCAATTATCTTTGGTTAGGATTTATTCATATTTACTTATCGATTTACCAATGCTTGTGTAGCTTGCCTTGTGCAAACATGACAGAGTAAAGAATCAATTGGTCCGTGATGAAATCCTCTTTATTGGTAAGCCAAATTTTCAAAAGCATTTACAATTTGCCTGAGGTAAAGAAAATTGTAACATGTTACGTGAAATGTTGACTTGCCAAATATATTCAAGACGATTAGTTGAGAAAATGACTAAATAGTCTCTGTTTATGGTAATCTTGGTAAAGGTGGGTCAGGCTTAAATACAGTAGAAAAAGCATTTTCAATGCTACAAAATGAGTCACATGAATAAATTTAATGATTCTTTATTATTTTGAACACATTTATATGATAAGTGAAAATGAATATGCACGAAAACTGAATTATTTTACAAAATGAAATAAGAATATGAACAGATTAGTATTCATATATTATTATTTAAACCAAAAGCAGAAATATGTGGAAGTTAAAAAATGTGAATTAATGAAATTACGTTGAAGTGGGAAGGTTACACCATTTATATCAACGAATCTGTGTCCTTAGTCTGAAAGGATTTATATCAGCATGGCATACAGTTCAGGGCAAAAGTATTATTTTTTCCCAAAGATGCCATTAAACCGTGCGTGGATCCCAGAATCTGTGGCGGAATGAGGAATGTTGTGTCATTTCTCAGGGCTGACAACACGGACGTTAATGCTTTAATGCCTGTCAGTCGCATAGCTCCTTAATCGCTTAAGCGGTTGACGCTCGAGGCAAATTCCCGACAACCCTTTGGGCCGGCATGAAATGTGGGCCAAAAGAATTAGCCCGATTGCCAAAATGACTTCCATTCTTGTTTATTACCAAACAGTTTGCATTTTTTGGCTTAAAGCGAACTTCCGTCCCTTGGGTTTCGGGTGTCCTGAAGTCCTTGTGTCCACAGCATATCCTTGTCCTCCACACCCCAGCTACTTTGCATTTTTTCCACATTTTTTTCCACATTCCTCAGCTTAGTTTTGCTTGTTTTATTTTTTCTTGCCGTCTAGTTGCTAGTTTATTTGGCCCGTTTTGGTGGGCGTAAAATAATGTAATACAATGCGGATCAGCACGCTTGACTTGCTCAACTTCTGCTGTGTGTTTTTGACACTTTGTTGCTCCGGATTTTCCGCATCCTCCAGCTTTTTTTTTTGGGTCTTGGTTTGTTAAGCCGCTTTGATGCCTATCTGTTAGATATATAAATATATATATAGAGAAATACGGATACGTTGGCCAGATGACCTCCTGCCAGCCACTGATGAACGGATACCAGGACTACCGACATCAGTCAGTCAGCTGGGTGGCCGAAAGTTTTGTTTTTTGCGCGTGCCACATCACTGATTGCCGCTTGGGATTCGGAAATCGGAAATCGGGTGGCATAAAAACGATTGATATCAATATGGGGCCAATGGCGACTAACACGTGACATGTGATGTCCTGTCATTAGGTCCTTCTTAGTTTGCTGACGAGCAGCCAGTGTTTTATGACCATTGCTTTTTGCTACATCGAGCATCTTGTAATTGAGGTCGTGCAATAAAATGCACAGGCACTTGTGATTTAATGACCTCTGCCCTTTTTTTGTCCTTATAAATTGCACTCGCTTCTATTTAACTTTAATATTACACTCGTCTGCAAAGTTAGATCCCTTGATGGGTTCAACTTTCCAGCTGATGCTGGCAAAGAGTTGAGAACTCCGCGGGTGGAGCCTTCGGAAATGCCCATTAAATCTAAGCATTTAATTCGACTGTATAGCTCTGGGCGTTGAACACAAGCTTTATATGCAATTGTTGCCAAATACCACCGACGTTGTAAAAATCGTATTTTATTGTGGCAATTGAATTGCGAATGGGCGTGGAATTGAGTAATGAAAAGCAAAGCGGGTACCGCTTCAAATAAAATTCCCATCGACGAGGAACCGCAGTGGCAATCACAATTGGGTCCCCAATGACGGTGGAACTGTCAACAATTATTATTCCGATACGTTTTTACAGCAACCCACGCCTTTCCTTCGTCCCTGCGAATTCATGGCTGGCTAAATGCTTCATTTTCAGTGGGTTTTCCAACACCCAACCCCACAAATGGCCAATTTATCAAAGATGAGGTCATAAATCAGGCAAATGTCGTAGGGAAAAGTCTTTAATCCGATGCATAAACAAAAACAAGATGTACCATTCATATTTTGATATAAAATATGAAATAATAGATTATAAATAAGGTGTAAAGGTCAAAAAAGCTCAAATTGAAGAAGATTCTAAAATGAAATGATAGCTAGTAAAAAGATTTTAAAGAGGTTTCGATTATATTTGTTAATAAATTTGCTTCCCATGTTTGATATTTAACATCAAAGATGCGTAACGTCCAAGGTGAAAATAAAATAACATGGAATACGTATGGGGAAATATCAAATAAATCTTAAATAGTCGAACCAGGTCATAGATTTTTTGGTTTTCCAGCCACTTTTTGATATTTCGATACTTTATTTTTTATCCCTGGCAAATACCTCATTTGGCTTTAGACAACAGCTTTTCTGTCTGCATACTTGCCAGAGGGTAAGGACTTGTTTGCTATCTGTCGAAGGGCAGCTGACGCCTGGGAAAAGTTTGGAATCTGCAGCTTTTCGGTGCACATCCGAGGGGTGAAGGGTCAACGGGTTGTCATTGTGTCTCACGCTGATAAGCTGGCCAAAAGTTTCGCTGCACCTGCCCAGGATGCCTGTCAACTGTCATCTGACATCTGTTTGTTCCACAGGGAGCGGGTTCATTGAATTAAGATCTTAATTGCCGCAATAAATTCGTGCAAATTCTACGCTGCTCAGCTGAGCAAAGTTCCCACAATTTTCGAGTAAAAATGTCGTAATTGGCGTAATTAGCCAGCGTTTGGCAATCTCTTTCTAGCAGTTTATCTCGGTCTCTTTCTGTGCTACTATTTGAGTTTTCTATTATGCCATTTGGGCGTTTTGTTATGGTAATTGTCCGCCTTTGTTTGCCTTTCGCACTTGTCGCTCTCAACTTGACCCATAAAAACGGCACATGCAGTCCAGCTGACGGCGAAAACTGTGACAAATTGTTGCCAGTTCACGCAACTTCTCAGTCACTTCCGTTTCCGCTTTACCCTCTCCCCATTTCCCTTTCTCCATTTCAATAAGGCGCCAGTGCCGCGAAAGGGATTCCCATGAAACATTCTTCCACCTGGCAACCACATCGGCCGACTAATCATGATTAATTTGCATCAATTTGAGTTGGGGCTATTTTTAGTCGGGCGGCACTCGCTGCATTGTATCGCCTTAATCGTTTCGAGTAGAGGTCTTTTATTACCTCACGGGAATGCCAGCGCGAATTTCTCGGATTTCGTCACTCGAATGTCACACTCAAGTTGGCGAAAGTCGATATATCTCATGGATACAGGCAATAAAATTGCGTGCTCCATATCGATGAACTTTGAAGTCCCCCAAAAAAGATGTGTCACTTGAAATATGAATTTGATAGGTAGTCAGAAATCATTTGAATACTTAAATCCAACAGTGAAATATAATATTTTTTACGTCGTGGCATTCCAAAATATCTTTCTCATTTTTATGGTTTGGGCAAAGTTGTAACCTCATTAATTTAGATTTTCATATTTTAGGTCTGTATAACCCCCATAAACTGGACATTTATTTCCATGCCCACTTATTTTACAATAAGCAAACAAATGCAAATTAAATCCAGTTCTAACATTTTTCATTTTCATAATACCTGATTTGTGTTTACTGCCAAATTAAAATGGCACAAATGATTGATTGTTTGCTTTATCGAGCGAATACCTTTGTGCATATATTTGTTGCGGCAGGATATTCAAACATCGATGTGAATAAATAAACATTCAGCTGTTTTTTCTCTAAATGGCCAACCAAAAGGTTCTGGGATTCTTGTCATCTGGCCAGTGGCAGACGAGCAAAACTTCAGACAACTTGGAAAACACGCTTACTCTTGTATTTTCCTTTGTTGGCGATAACAAGAAAATGTTTTCATATCAGTGTCCTTAAGAAGAGCAACCAAAAAAAAAAGGGCAAGGATTACAAAACTATGTTTAATTGTGTATGCTTGGGTCGGCGGCCAACAAACACGAACCTTCTAATGCATAATCGAGTGTTTTTATGAGTATAAAAAACCTTTTTGCTTTTGGCAAACTCACTGAATCAGCGAATTCGTGTCCTTTTGATGGTATTCCAATTCATCTTGATTTATGGGATTTTCTTTGCTCTGTTCTCCTCTTTGCAGATAGCTTTAAGCGCTGGGCGAGTGCCACTTTAAACGGCAGTAACGGATGTCCTGATTGCGCTTTCCCGGAATACCTATACATATACAATTAGCCACCGAGTGGATGGGTCGATTGAATAGGCTCCGAAAAGTTTGCGACCCGCACACGGAAACCGCATAGGCAGAGCCGCTCGGCAAAATCTTCCCGGGGCGAGGACGAGGACGAGAAGCGAAACCCCAGAAAACACCAGGCAAACAAGGCAAGGGCTCCCAGATGTCCGACACAATCTCCTTCGAGTTGGGCTCGGCCGCCGACCGGCCCCCCAACAGGTTTCAAGTGAATCCGGTCAATGGCAACAGTCGCAAGTCACAGGGCTCGGATGGCCCAGGATCAGGAGGAGGAGGAGTAGCAGGAGCTGGAGGAGTTGGGCAAGGACACGGACATGGACAAGGAGGACACGCGGACGATGGGCCGCACGAGGTCTATCGCCGGCTCACAAACGCCGAGGGCGAGCTGCTCGAGGACGACACATTCGATGCGACACAAATGCTCAACCAACACCAGCCCAGGCAGCAGAGGTGAGTCAGAGGCTGGGTCAGGGGTCAGGGTTCAAACGGCAGGATAGCAAAGCACTCGAAGAAACTAAAGTCCCTCAAATACGTTTGAAAAGGCTAAATTAATGTAGAAGAATTTTAAAATTTGTTTGACAAGCCCTTGCTTATTTTTAATAAGCATTCTTGACCTAAATGCTACATACTTGTATTTCATTTGGTAATTTAAATTGTGAATTTTTATATCTATTATTTATTTTATTTTAATAGATTTATTCTGATTCTAAAATTATCTTTTACTAAAAAGTTTTTAACTTTTCGATAGTAAAAACCAGAAGAGGATTTTTATTACAAATACCTTTATAGGCCATTTCTATACAGTTGTAACTTTTTTCAGCTGAAAGTGGGGCTTTAGAAAATCCTTTTCGTTAAGTTAGTACTTTTGATAATATTTATAAACAGAATTTAAAGAGCTCTTTGGGTAATCCATAGTTATTACTATTAGAAGTTTTAAGAATAGGAATACATTTAAACTAGGATTTATTAGTGTGTTAATTTTCTCCCAAGTGCAGTATGGGCTTAAATCGTTTGCGGTTTTGGGACCGTGTCCTAGCCGACCTTTTCCTTTGTCTATTGTGGCGGAGAATGGAAATTTCTTGAATTTTTCATTTTCTGGTAATTGTTTAGTGTTTCATCAAACAAGAATTGCTTTTGTCGCCTCCTGTATTTTGTCCTCGCTTAATTATGGCGTTAACATTCCGCCCTTGTTCCATCCGGTCACAAAGGATGCCGTGCCAGAGGAAAAGCGGAATGCCTGAAAGAGCCTGGAGAATTATAGCTACCATAGCAGAAGGGACCTTTGAATGAATTACCAAGCTTGAACATTATTCCTATGCAATATAAGGGAAAATGCAGAAGAGTTTGATATCGGGGAAGAAAAACCAAGTAACTGGATTGTAAAGGGCCAACATACCAGCACAACCAGTTGCCGGTTAATCATTCACGCCACATTGAGTGCAATTTTAATTTTCAGCCCATCACTTTCGAGTGCAATCATTCAAAAACTGATTAAACTTTGTAGAATGCCACATCGGACCATCCGCATCTATCAAACGTTCACCAGGGTTTGCCGACCTGAGGCAGCAGGTTCAAAACTCGTCTGCAAAAGGTTCAACACTCGCCTGCAGGAATCAAACAATAACACCAATCACAGACCATAGTAATAACCATCATTTACGCTCGTGTTCCCCATTGGCAGTGGACAGGCAATTTGCATAGTCCTGGGAATGTCGTCGGGGAATTCTTTGTGTCTTTCTTTTTCTGCCAACTATTAAATATTCGCTTCGATATGTCGCCGTGCCTTTACGACAATGTCTGCCAAAGTTCCAACCAAGTTATGGTAATGAGGCTCATGAAAATATTATGGCCCCGTTTATGGCTCCCCACATCCTGCGCAGTCAACTGAATTTCGATTACGAGGAAAACGGTTCCTAAAAAAAAATGCCTCTTAATCGGCTCAAATTGGCAGCCATTGAGCAGCGAGTTCCTGCATAAATTAATGATAAGCCTACTTAAGGGTCCGCTTCAGTTTTAAGCGATGACTGCCTTCGCCCTCACAGATTTATAATTAATTCCTGAATTTTCCTCGACATCCTCCCCACACGGCCGCCTCGCAAATTAAATCAATCTCATTGACATACTATCGACAGGATCATCGTTTTGAGTGCGTTTCACGTTCGCGACTGCCAAGCAATCCGAAAAGCCCAGCCGACATGCCGCCCATAAATTGCTTCGCTGGCAACAGGGCTCACATATATCATATAAATATCTTGAGGCCATTGAGCAAAGAGATTTTGGTACATTGGCAGGAGCCAGCAGGATTTTTTAGCTCGACTTCTGGATACTTTTTGATTTACTAGTTTGTCAAAGGTCAAAAGACGAGTTTATCTATATTAACAGCCTTAAGTAAAAAAACCCATCACGAATTTTTAAGATGTCATTAAAAAAAAATTCAACAGCGAATTACTGCATCTATAAATGTTAAGGCTTTACAATTTTAGTGATTTGCATTCAAATACACATAACAAATACATAAATTCCGCTTAAACAAATAAATTATCCATGAGTTATAAACTTTATTACTCAAACGCAGTGTCGCCTTGTAAATTAGAAATTTACTACCTTGCATATCTACATATTTACCACATTTTACAACATTTTTATTCTTATTTCTAAATTTGAGTTGCGTTCCGCTTAAGTAATTTAATGATATTTCCTGAAAACAATAACTTAGCGATAATTTAAAATTCTGACAAGGCCCGTTTTGGATGGTTTGTGGCTAAAAGCATGGGCGTTTGAGCTTCACTCCATTAGCGGGTGCAACCAGCAGGGTGTCAGGGTGTCAGGATGTCAGAAACGCGCTCATGCAACACATTATCGGTTAAAAACGGGGAGTACGGGTAGTTGAACGCCCTTCTAGGCGCGTGGGCGTGTCCTGGGGCCGTCTGCTCTATGGCAGACTGGCGGGAATCATCTGGGGACCCGGCACAATGGGGGGCAATCAGAAAGTGCAAGTTGTGTTTGAGGGCCAGAGCGAACTAAATCGAAATAAATTCAATTGAATTTTGTTGAACTGAATTGCCCGATAATGAAAGTTATTGGCTGTGGATTTAAAATTGGATCCCTGTTCACTGGCTGAGCTGAGTCGTTTGTCCTTTTAAATCAAATCTGAGCCTTTTGTTCGTCTTTCAATTAAAGTGGTATCCATAGGCAACTCAAAGAGAGTTGGGGTGGTATGTCACCTAAGAATAATGAACAATCTAATAGTCTCTCTCTCTTTTGGATTAACAGGCAATCCATCAAAAGCAGTTTCCGCGACAAGGATAAGCCGTCGAGGTTCAAGGATCTTCAGACGACGACCCGCTTCCAGGTGGACCCCCAGAATGAGGAGTCCGACGAGTCTAATGACTCGCAGGAGGAGCGCGAGCTCCTGGAGAACGAGTACGACACAAAATATGGTAAAAGTTTCCGGTCAGTTTGCATTGCTCCCAACCTAGTTACACAGAGAAAAATCAAACCTTTATTCCGTTATTAATTCGGATTATTTTCTTAATCATTCTCTATTTCCTAACGAAGTACAAGATAAAAATATATATTTTAATAATAGCGAGTACTCGTATTGTCTTTTTAATTTATTTAAAAAACATTTAAGATTTTCCAAAAAATTTAAATAACACAGTCCCATAAAAATATTGTTAAAAAAATTTCTTAGATTTTATTATTGACTGCTTGTCTCTCTAAAATATTTCTATGATTTTCGATCTAACATTTTCAAAGAAATCTAGCAACTTAAAGTCTTTCTTAAAGTTCAATCACTATCCTTACCTGAAAAAGTCACAATGATATGTCATCAATTAGGACTTTCTTGAAATTAATGATTTCTAAACTTTCAAAATTTTTTCTCTGTGTATCTCCTGCTTCGCTGTCGAATATGCGAAATTAATTTCCCCGCTCCTCCGCAGGCACTTCACCCGAGAGGCGCTGCCCCGTTTGGACAACTACCGCAACATGATGTCCATCCAGGCGGCCTACCGTCCAACGCTCGACGAGCTGCACAATGCCACGCTGGTGGGGAAGGTAAGGTTCCATGCCACTATATCAACTCAGGATCGGGTGAACTAAATGAAAATTAACGTTTGGGTCGTAAACACAGCGCAGGACTCTCAAGGGCCACAAATTACAATTTCACAGGACCCATAAATGCTTTACGATTCGCAGGCGAAACCGCCGTCGTCGCAGTGAATGTCAAATTTGAATTTACGCTTACTCGACACCCCCATGAAAATTTGAAAAATTCAATACCCTTAACCCGAGAACTGACCCGAACCCGGCAGTTTCAATTCTTCGGCGGCAAGTGTCACCCCGGCTCAGAAGGAAAGCCAGAAAGCCATTTGCCATTTGCCATTTTTGTCGCGGGGGCACATGAGCGTGACTGCGAATGCCGTCAGGAGTCAAATTGGGCGGTCGTTGGCATTGCAGCCTGGGAAATCCCTGGGAAATTGCCTGTCAACTGCAATTCATGCGGTGGGGGCTCACGCTCTTGCTAAATTTATTCCAAAAACCTAAAATAGAACAACTTGGGCAGACTTTACCGATTAAATTCGACTATGCGGCTGTTAAATCTGATAAGTCCATTGACTTTCCATTTGACTTCTAAGCCTGCGCGATATGAATCATTACGAAAAGTTTTCTATTCCAAAAGACCACAGTGCAGTGCCACCAATTGGCCCTAATTGATTTCCACACTTCTCGGACTAATTGCCTATGTTTTCGCTTCACAATTGGCTGAGCAAATGACTGTCAATAAGAGAAAATAAATTGCTTTAAGCTGCAGCATCTGAAGGTCTATTGGGAAATTGATGCATTGCACAATAGGACAGACATATAATATGAGTCTGGCTTCCAGATAAAATGATGAGCACAGCTTGGTAATTAAGTGTCATGTCCGAAATACTATGAAAAGAGATCTCTCAATGTCACTCGGGCAGCCTGCACAAATAATAAGCAATTAAGAAGGGGTCTTGTTAAAAGTGCAAAGTTCAGGAGTTCAATTGGCTCAACGGGTGCCGCGGCCTCGGGGGCGTATGAATAATCTATTAATAATGCCTTGACTGCGGGAATGCGACGGTTTCCAAGAATTTCTGGTAGCTGAAGTCATCTGTTTTCAGCGGGATTTCTTTTTGTTTGACATTGAAAGGGCCCTTTAAATTTCTACGTTCCCGACCTAAAATGTCCCAACAGAAGAGTGAAATATTTACCCCACCTGCGTGAGGTAGCTTCAGGTTGCTCGCCAAATCATTTATCAACACTAGACAGCTTTATTGAAATTTCCCAGGACCACTCTACCCTTTGCACTCAACGCCCACTGGTACACGTACAAAAATTCGTATAATTTTAGATCCATTTTTGAAGACTATAAATGAAACAACTTCCATATAATGCCCTATTGCTTTTTGCGTATTCGTAAAAATTTTTGAAAATATTTTTGGTTTCTGGTATGGGAGTAAATCTATTAAAATTAAAAATGTTACCAAAATAGAAAATAGAGTTTACAATGCAATAAATATTTTCCAAACCTATCTTTATGTAGGCCTTAAAATTTAGTATACAGTTTAAATATAGATAGTTATTATAATGGAATTTAAATATGTTATTGGGCTTATAGATCTTGGTTATTTATTTTGTATATTTATTGCATATATTTTCTCTCTCTGCATGAACTCAGAACACGCACAGCTTGACGCGTAATCAGGACCCGGAGTCGGGGCTCCTGAATGGGGTCTTGAAATTCGGCTGGATCAAAGGTGTGCTCGTCCGCTGCCTGCTGAACATCTGGGGCGTGATGCTGTTCCTGCGCCTCAGCTGGGTGGTGGGTCAGGCGGGCGTCATCGAGGGCTTCGTCTTAATACTGACAACCACGGCTGTCACGACCATCACGGCCTTGTCGATGTCGGCGATAAGCACTAATGGTGTCATCAAGGGAGGTGAGTCCACATCCCCACCATTCAGGTGGTCGCTTTTAAATGGCCTAAGTGGTTTTCAAACACTCGCCTAGGTGGTACCTACTACATGATATCCCGGTCTTTGGGCCCTGAGTTCGGTGGCTCCATCGGTTTGATATTCTCTCTGGCGAATGCGGTTGCTTGTGCCATGTATGTGGTCGGCTTCTGCGAATCCATGTTGGCCATGATGACGACTTTTGACTGGAAAATCGTTGATGCCGGCGTTCAGGATGTACGCATCATAGGTTGTATCACCATCCTGTTGCTCCTGATTATAGTGGTCGTCGGCATGGAGTGGGAGGCCAAGGTGCGTATGAGTTATATCAAGACCAATGAGTAGTTGTGCACACAATTCCTTTTTGATTAGGCCCAAATCGGACTACTTATTATCCTGCTGGTGGCCATTGGCGACTTTGTCATTGGAAGCTTTATCGGACCAAAGAGCGATTTGGAACTGGCCAAGGGTTTCTTGGGTTACAATGGTGAGGATATTTAATTATAGGGGATTTTTGTAATCAAATCTTTTATTTCCCCTACAGCTACTGTGTTTAAAAATAACCTGTTTGCCGACTATCGCCAGGAGAAGAGTAGTGGTATACAGCATGATTTCTTCTCAGTATTTGCCATTTTCTTCCCAGCAGCTACGGGTATTTTGGCGGGAGCTAATATCTCGGGAGATCTGAAGGTTAGTTTACTTGTTAGTTCGACCCTATAAACACTTAAATATACCTATTTATTTAAAGGATCCCCAAAAATCCATTCCCAAAGGCACCATTCTGGCTATTGTCATTACCACAGGAACTTATTTGATAATGGTCCTTCAGTGCGGCGCCACAGTGGCTCGTGATGCCACCGGCAATCTGACAGATGTAGTTAATGGATCCTTTGCATTCCTCGACTGCCAGCCAGGTAATGGATTTATTTTCAAAGCTAATTAAACTTAAAATTGCACTACAATTGCAATGGTTTTCCGTTGATGCCCAGGTGAATGCAGTTTTGGTCTGCAGAACTCCTTTCAGGTAATTGAGTTGGTTTCTGGCTTCGGTCCGTTGATTTACGCTGGTTGCTATGCTGCCACGTTATCCTCTGCGTTGGCCAGTTTGGTCTCTGCGCCAAAGGTTTTTCAGGTAAAATAATCGACATTGTTGGCTGAGATTCAATTTATATAAGTGTGCTTTCTCTGCAGGCTCTGTGTAAGGATGAGCTGTATCCGAAGATTGTTTGGTTCGCCAAGGGCTATGGCAAGAACAATGAGCCAGTCCGTGGTTACGTACTAACCTTCATCATTGCCTCAGCGTAAGTTGATTACTCAGGGTGTTACGTTCATTTAACTTAACTTTGTTATAAAAGAATAAACATGTTTGGCGTGAAAATTGTGTTAAATATAATTTTATTTTTAAAATATTTTTTTTTCCTTAGCTTTATATTGATTGGAGAGCTGAACCTAATTGCCCCGCTCATCTCGAACTTTTTCTTGGCCGCCTACATGTTGATCAACTTCAGTACCTTCCATGCCAGTCTGGCCAAGCCTGTGGGCTGGCGACCAACCTTTAAGGTGAGCAAATTTTTATACACATAAAACGATGCTAAAATTCGAGGAGTAAAAGCAGAGCCCAAAATAGTAAAGCTACAGCATTCAAGTTTTTACCTCATGTTCGTGCCGTCGTTTGGGTTTGTGTAAAGAAATGATTTTATCCTAAGGAAACCCCAACTTGATTGAAAAAAATAATTTGTAAGAAAAGTCTGAACCTATTGTTTCGTTCAATTTAGTATTACAACATGTGGCTGAGCCTACTGGGCTCCATTCTCTGCGTGGCCGTCATGTTCCTCATCTCCTGGGCCACCGCCCTCATCACCTTCGCCGCGGTGCTGGCTTTGTACTTAATCGTGGCCTACCGGAAGCCGGATGTTAACTGGGGCTCCACCACGCAGGCTCAGACGTACAAGAATGCCCTGATGTCGGTGCAGCAGTTGAACAATGTGGAGGAGCATGTGAAGAACTACAGGCCCCAGATCCTGGTACTTTCGGGCTTGCCCAATACTCGACCCGTGCTCGTCGACCTGGCCTACATGCTCACGAAGAACCTATCGCTAATGGTTTGTGGGCATGTCCTCAGGGGTTCAAGTTCCCAGAAATACCGGACATATCTGCAGGAGAGGGCGGGCAATTGGTTCCGCAAACATCGTGTGAAGGGTTTCTATGCCTTGGTCGATGGTGAGGACTTCGAATCGGGCACTCGAGCTCTAATGCAGGCTTCTGGTATCGGAAAGCTTAAACCTAACATTATCCTAATGGGCTACAAGACTGACTGGCAGACCTGCGATCACAAGGAGCTGGATCAGTACTTTAATGTGATGCACAAGGCACTGGATATGTACCTTTCGGTGGCCATACTGCGAGTGCCCCAGGGTCTGGACTGTTCGCAGCTGTTGGGTTCCCAGGATGGATGGAGGACCATCTCCGATGTGCCCAGGACCCTGCAGCCGAATGAGAGCTCCGGGGACTTGCAGGCTGTCGATAGTAGTGCCCGGAATGGTTTGGGTGGCAGCATTGACTCGCTCAGCCGAAATGTATCGCAAGGTAAGGAACAGGAGTCCGTTACGACCCAAAGGGAACTGTTTATATAACAAACAACTAAAATTCTGATTGTATATTTTGCATGTCTCTCTCTCTCTCTCTCTCGTTGTACCCCTTAAATCGCACCTGCCTAACCACCACCCACCCAAATGCACCCTCTGCACCACAATTGCAATCTCGTAGAGGACCGAAACCGCAACCAGTTGGTCCACAGCGAGCAGAACAGCCTGAAGATAGTCAAATGTGAGTAGCATGCTCGGTAAAATGGTAGAGGTCAAACCTAGGGTGGACCTACTGTGAGTGAAGTGGAATAGCTCTGTTGAAAAAGGGTACATAATAACCAATCCAAAAAATATTAAATATCAGTAATTAAATTAAAAATACTTAAGTCAAGGAAGAAATCAATATAACTACCTTTTTTTATCTGTGATATAAATATTGGTTTGAGGTTAACGTTTATAAAAAAGGCTATTTTTTTCAAAATCAATTTTTAAAGATTTTTTTTTAAAGAGTTAGTTCTTAAATACCACTAATACGACTAGCCAGCTATCTTTTGCTTAACCAAATCAAACTTAGTCTAAGTTATTATAGTTTAAACTTTAAAATACATTTGCGAGGAGCCTATATCCAATCTAAAACAGAGGTCCACCCTACAGACTTGCTCGAAAGCAAGTCCCAAACCAAATCAACCGTTTTCTGCAATTATATGGGTATTTTCGTGTCTTCTGGGAAATCCGAACCGCAGTGCGATTCAAGCAGAGCCTGCGGCGAATGCGCTCGTGGCCAGGTGCAGGTGAAGTTGTGTTTTTGATAAGATTGCGTGTCTTAAAGTACTTTACTTGAATGGAATGTGAAGTTGTTGTAGGCTCTCAGTAGGTAAATATGAATACGAATGGGCACAAAAGTTCACTACCACGCATGTCGGCTGCTGCATGTTGCCTTGTTACGCAATCAAGCCGTAAAGTTTTCAGCAAATTGGCGACACTTAACAGGCAAACTAACCTCAATCTAATGCCAAGTTGGAGGTCCTTCAGGATGCCTTCTGGTCCTGCCAACCCGTCGGTGGTTCGACATCTGTGCGCGTTCCAAACCTTTTTCCGGCAATATGCGGCCCAAAAATTAATGCAATGCTCGTAAATTTGAATTTTAAATTTTATTCCCACACAACGTCCGGCTGGGGCGGCTGCTGTCGTTTCGGGGAATCCAATTTGGGACTACCCCACATGGTGGCCCAAGGGTACCGCTGTTTGTTTTGAATAGATATAGAGCCGGAAAATGGAAAATCTGATGCTGCATTGTTTGTTGTTGTCTGTGCATGTTCGGAATGAAATGATTTTGCTATAGCAGAACTGGCGTTTCCTACTTTAACTTAAATTGCGCTTTCCATTTTCCCATTTAGCCTCCAGCACGAGTGACCTATCCTTCATAGCGGGCAATCAATCGAAGGATGTTTCCGGCATGCCCGATCCTTTGGACGCCAAGTCGGCAAATTTAGTGGTAATTGTGGAATCCATTTAATTAGCGTTGCATTAATGAGCTGTGTATCCTGTAGAGCAATTCGCTGCGGAAATCGAAGCTGAAGCACGACGATCCAGCCTCCCTCTACAGGGGTCCTGGCGGGGTGGAGCTGCCCAAGGAGGTCCTGGCCGACCTCACCCAGTTCACCAGGAAGCGCAGCCACGCCGTCATCGATGTCTGGTGGCTCTACGACGACGGAGGCCTCACCCTCCTGCTGCCCTACATCATCAGTACCCGGCGCACCTGGCAGTCGTGCAAATTGAGGTGAGCATATCGCGAATTACCGCGAAATTTTTGTATACTTTATCGTTGGGCTTCTGGCTAACGAGCAGCTTACAGCCGGTAATTTTCAGCCGGGGAATTTCATCCAGCCATGTGCTCCTCCTTCGAGAGCTGATTTTCTGATTATCTTCTCAAGGTCGCCAAGTGTAACCATCATAGCAAATGCTTGAGGGCTTTTTTTTATACTTGTATTCCGTTTAATTTTTACAATACCATTTCTAGGGAATTCTTAATAAGGCTTCTTTTCAATGTAAAACATTTATCTTCCTGGTAATTTGACTTATTGGCTTTGAATTGCATTTTTCATCAGAAGAAAAATAAACTAACTACATGACTATTAAAATGGGAACAACAGATTTAAATACAAATTAAAAAATATGTAGCCTTCCGGAATCAACCAGGCATGAACGAGTTCTGTACAAAAATATCCATTATGTTCTCTGAAAAAACAAAAGACAGCACTCAGCCATACAGTAATTCGCAGAAAAAATAAATAAGTCAAAACCAGCATTATAAACTTTACGTTGTTCTACTTTTTCGCAGAAAATTGAAATAAGACAAAAAGAGCATTATAAATTCGTTTCGTAGAAGTTATACTCTGCCTGTGATTAACTTCACGAAATAAAATGAACTAATGTTAAGGCTACTGTTCAATGTAAAAGGTCGTTTTTGGTAATTGATATGTAAAACCACTCTTTACCTGAGGAACAAGTGTGTAAATCAAATTAGCCTGGCCATTATGAGCTCTGCATTCTGTTGAAATACCCAAATTGTTAAGCTTATTATTGTTGCATCACGAACTAGTAACTAATACAACAAATTTCACGTTAAATATTCAACCATACATAAAAGAGATTTGTTTAAAATATTCATTTCGCTCACTTAAATTCACAATGCAGCCATCAGCAATGCTGTTTTTCACAGAATAATAAAGCATGTGAAAACGTGCATTATGGTTTCATACGTTATTCTATTATTTTCACCCGCAGGGTTTATGCCCTGGCTAATAAAAATTCGGAGTTGGAGTTTGAACAGCGATCCATGGCCAGTTTGCTGTCCAAATTCCGGATTGACTACTCAGATCTGACGCTTATTCCGGATATTACGAAGAAACCACTGGAGACATCAACGCAGTTCTTCAACGAGCTGATCAAGGACTTTGTGGTGACCGAAAAGGAGGGTGAAAACGGCAACAGCAGCAGGGCTACTCTTAATGAGGATGATGGTGAGTCCTATTTTGATACCACACAAAGAAAAAAACTATAACTATATTTTCTAGCCCTCATAACGGACGACGATCTGCTGGCGGTGCAGGACAAGACGAATCGATACCTCCGCCTGCGGGAATACCTGCGGGAGCAGTCGACCAAGTCGGATCTGGTGGTAATGACCATGCCAATGCCCCGGAAGAACATCGTATCCGCACCGCTCTATATGGCCTGGCTGGAGAGCCTGAGTCGGGACATGCCGCCCTTCCTTTTTGTGCGCGGCAATCAGACGAGTGTGCTGACCTTCTACTCGTAGTAGGATCGGCGGGCCGGAACGGATCTATTGTATTCTACTTACACCTACCGACACTCAAACTCACCGTTATTGTTAGGCGAACGAGTATTTTATCTCTTAGAAGTACCACCCATGTACATAAATTTAGGGACACCCCACGGAACGCACAGAGGCACTGGCTCCAGCGGAGGGATCGGGAACCAAATAGATGTTTCGTATTCCCGTTCCATCTCTGCGCCGTCAATATTAACATTGTCCTAGAAATCGAGTTTAAATCGTATTTAAATGCAGTGCAAATAATTTTTAAAATGGCTTTATTGTTTGGGCTTATACTATAATCGGGTGCTGTATCTTGTCTTAAAGCCTTATCTAACCTTTGCCTACCTACAACTTTTAGAAACTGTATTTTAACTTTCGATAAGCAGGGAAGCAAGGCAAACAAATTTAAAAAACATGGGATAAGATAATTTCAGCTCCTTAATGCTTCGTTATCTCCTAATCCATCAAATTGTCAGCTGTCTGTCTTCTATAATTGAAAACGGAGCTGGGTTCGCCCTTCAATTTGAAGTTGGATGCAACATGTTCGATACATGAGCTATGGGATTATTAAAGGATAGGCTTTCCATGAAAAAAAAATTTTAACTAATTTTACCCTTTGCTTTATATATGCAACTGAACTATTCTTAGTTCAATATGTGTGTGAGTGTATTATTGAAATTTAATTGAGCTTAATCAAAAAGGACTGCAGCTGTGCAATTATTTATAGAAGGGGTCGTGTTTAATTAAAACTATCCAAGCAATAGAAGCCCTTTGTCAATTTCTGAAATACTAGTTGAAGACGAAATTAAGTTATTCGGAAAGTTGAAAGGCTGCATAACAAAAAGTTTTCTATTAGGATTTCTGTACATTATTTCAACTTTTACTTGTACCACTTATTTGGATAGAAAGTTTTTTTTTTGTCCGTAGCCTCAGTCACAAATAATTGCTTTTATTTTCTATTTGCATGAGTTTGACAGCATAAAAAGAAAAGTCTGATATTTGTTCAGTAAGAATACTAGGTTATTGGTTATTTTTATCCTCGACATTGTTCTACTATCCAATTAAAAAAATGGTTTGGGTCAGTACCCTGAAAACGACAGGGACAGTAAAAGCAAACACTTCATATCGATAAAGAAATACTTTATATTGCTTTCAAGTAGCCGAAGGGAAAATAAAAATGCGACCCAATCAAGGACTATTTGCGAATTTCTGAAGAGAATTCGATTTTCGTACAGTTTTAGTTGCCGAAGGGAAAACCAGATTGCCGTACGTCGTTATAGAAACGCTGAAAGGACATTTTGTTGACTTGATTTTTTTCGTTGTATACCAGTTGTTCCCATAATAACACATATCTTTATTTATGATTCGGTTCATGGCCTTGCTATTAAACTATAATGAGTATTTTCATTAAAGCCAAATATGACGACCTTATTCATTATTAATGATTGCCCCACTAGCGGGCACTCGAGACTTTTATTTACTTCCCTGGCTTATCCTAGTACGTGTTCTACTCTATAAGCCCTTTTATTTTGGGGTTTTGTTTAGCCAAGTTTTATTGTCACACAGAGACTCTACGCAATTCGTTTTTATCCCGCATTACATTGTGTATTTGAGATGAAATATGGGGGCTTTACTTTATGTCTTCTTCGTTTGAGATGAGATGGGTACGAAATTTATTCGTTTTAAAATGCAAGTTGCACGGGGGCTTAGTAAATTGTTATAAATTGACATAAACCCCCGCAATTGCGGCATTAATATTAATGCCCTTGCGTGGGTTTAATACTGCGGAAATCGAAAAGGGCCGGAAATGCTGCCCTTCTTTGGGAGATTACCTGGAGGAACTTTTACGAGTCTCAACTGTGGCTCAACTTAAATTGCATTCGGCGGCAGTCAATCGGCATTTCAATAAAAGTACTATAAAGTACTCTGGCCATAGCCCCCTGAGTTTTATCATTTCGAACGGATGCCCCAAGGGAAGGTCACCGCCCGAAGAGGCAACGGACTTGTTGATTTCTTGCTGTGTTTTCCTTGTGCTCCAAGCGTGAAAAACATAAATAAATATTTAACGAGTAAGCCATTGTCATTCGCACGACACCACAAAGGAGCCCAAATCGAAGAATCGGCATCGCGTCCATCGAGTCTCAAGCGGCCAACAAACTCTTCGGCCCACACGTGGCCATTTTCGAGAACTTTGCACTTTGTCTTCAAAAGTAAACACCATGTGGTCACCCAACCAGATACCATATACCTACTTATATAGTGTATCTTTTTTACTTGCTTCTGGCTAAGTAGTGACTTGAATAATAACCTTTCGACCCGCTTATCTTTTTGTGTTGCCATAACAAAACCATGAATAAATCACTTTTCCACTCGAGTTTGCCACTTCATACCATTTGTCAAAAAGAGCACACAAACGTATTTCTTTGGTTGACTTGAATGAAACTATTTTTTTTGTATACTCCACGCATCCTGTTTGATTATCCTGCTATTTCCGGCTGTCTCGCCATGAATATTGCAAACGGAAACCTTTATTTGCGCTCAAAGTGCAGGTAAATATGTCTAGCAAAAATGTTTATAAGTCCCACTTTCTTCTACAAACTTTTCTTTATAAATCCCTCTTCCTCATCCATTCTCTAGGAGTTTTCTTGACAAGCGGTGACCTTTGCCCTGGGTTGACAGGCACTAATCGGCAAGAATTTATGAAAGTTTGTTGTTACACTTTGCCGGACGGTCGTCTTAATTTTGTTCGTTTCGCCTGGCAGGCAAAGTAAACTGACGCTTCAGCTGCAGGCACTTCTTTTACGTTTTGTTTGAAAGCAGTTTGCATTTTACATTTTTACCTTGTTAGCTTAAGCTGAGAACATCCTTCAGGCTGTGAGGAGTGGCAATTAAATTTACCGGAGGGAAATTAACTTCTGTTCTGCAAGGTTACTTCTTGCACATTTATTCAAGATGTCTTTGCTGGGAAAATGCAAAAGAACATACAGTTGTTATTGCATCTAGCGAAGCTAAAATACCAAAGGTTTATTGCATATTTAAGCTATATGTGGCAAATGTCTCACAATTGTTGTTTAAATATTACATATTTTTATGACTTACTGGTTAAAGGTTCAATGCTGTTTTCTATGTACATTGACCTAGTTTTATTCCATCCCTGTCTCCAATTTAAAGTGATTACTACATATTCCTTTAAAGCCACTAGTAATTTACCTCCGTATGTGCGTTGTATGAATCAATTAGGCGTTTTGACAGAACAACAAATTAACTCGTGCGTCGCCAAGCGGTTGTATATGGGTTTTGGGTCTCAGGACCCTGAATCCAGGATCCAGGACAAAGGACTCGACTCATATCCTTGCCAGCCGATTAAGCACTTTACGTGCTGCAGTTAACGCTGCTGGTGGTGGTGGTGAAGTGATGAATGTGGTCCCACAATAACATACGTCCTCGTACATCAAAACTAATGTTTAGTGGGACGAGAAAGGAGGGCAAATGTCACGAGGAGTAAAACTTTGTTATTTGATTGCCCGGGCCTGTCAACACATTGTGGCCTCTTAATAAGTTGCCTCCTGGCCGCAACTCGGCGATGGTCCTCCATTGGGTTACAATTTTCCTCCAGGATGTCAAATGATGAAGATAGTTCACGCGAATGGGAACCGCAGGACCTGTGTGTCTTGAACTATTCCAAGTTTATTTCCGAACAAATTTATACAATTTCCCTCTTTACGGAACTCCGATGCTGCATGTGACAGCATAAGAAGAGTTTCCATGAAAGCCCTTACTTGTATATGCTAGGTTTTTTATTTTAAAGGAGTGCGCATTGAAAAAAAATAATTGGAAGTTGTTACTATCATTAACAACTATTGTTAAATCAGTTTTAACAAGCTTTTGTATCTATCGATTTAAAAACAAAGTTTTAGGTATATAATAAGTTTACAAGGTGGCCTGCTCTTTTATCCTCATGGTTAGCTAAAAGTAGGTTTTAGATGTAGAAAATTTAAGATTTAAACCTACTATCAGTTTAATATTTGCTTTTACTAAATTTTCGTTTTAAAGTTTAAAGTTATACTGGAGATTTTCCAGAAACAGATCCTTAAGGGTAGGTTAAAAGGTAAATATTATAGATGGAGTTTCAGAAGAACGCGCCTAGATGACTTGCTGTGCCAACTCCTTTTAATTTATGGTCTTCTCAACCCTTTTACCGCCTGATTTTCATGTCTTGATGTCTTAGAAGGATTTTATTCCCAGTGTTCGCGGATGTGTGTAGTTCCTGGTGGCGGTTCTACTTGCTGTGTGTAATGTAAGACGGCGTTGACGTGGCCGCTCTCAACGCGATGTTGCTGTCACTGTCTGTTTTATGAGATTCACGCTTGGGAAACAGCAGTGCCATTCCTTATAGCGCCCCACACAAAACTCAGCCCCTTTCAAAAAGGCTCCATAAATCTTATCACATTTTCGTTGGCCCTCAAATTGAATGTGTGGTGCAGATGAACATTCTGAAGTGCGTACCGGGGTGGGGGAATTTCTTATTTGTTACTTGGCCTGCTCCCTTCACTTTGTATTTTCGCAACAGAATGTCTTTCATTACTTTCAAATGAAAAAGTTGCACCTTGTCGGAATCGTATATGCAGCTGATTCATTGATTATTGGCGTGAAATTACACGTTTCCTTATGAAATGTCTATGGCTATAACTTTCCCTCGACATATTGTACTCCCTATTCCATTCCCTATTCCAGTTTCTTTGATTTTTTAGAAAAGAATTGCGAATACTGAGCCGCTTTACCGGGAATCCATTGTAAGTAGCCCAAGAATGTCAGTCGCTTGACTTTGCCCATTGTTGGCAATTTGCTCGATAAGCCGCTTTTGAAAGTTATTAATGCCCTAATGACAGATTTTAGCCTCAAGTTAATGTCATGCAATTTGTCGTCTGCTCGGTAAGCCTTTTGCCTTTACATTTTTACCACTCAAACCATTTAACCAATTGAAATCGAATTTTCCTTGTTAAAAGTCAATAAAACACGAAATCTGAAAAAGCCAATTAAAAAATCTACTGTTTTCAATTATTACGAAAGGCAAATAAATTAAAGAGTAGGCTGACAATTATTTCGCTTTATAGGTATTTATTGAAATGTGAGTACTGTTCACTTGACTTTAATTGCTTTACTTGTAATTTACTTAAATGATTATAGATGCTTGACTTATGAATGTTGATTACTGAGAAATCAAGGCTTTCTGGTTCAGTGCATCTGTGGAATTTTACCTTCTCAAGGCTAAAAAAACAGTCAAAGGCTTTGTAAAGTAATACATTTCTCTTTAAATGCCTATAGAACGGTAAGTAAAAATTCTTGGCAACTGTGAGTTTTCTTGAACCACCAAAATCAAGCATTTATTTTTAGGTAAGCCAGCTAAAAGAGTTAGTTTCTACTCAACATAAGTCACAAAGAAACCATAAAAAGCTAATCCATTAATGACTATTGAAATGAGCAAAATATTGCCAAAGTCACATCTTGTTCTGCACCTCTTGCACTTCCGTTTCAAAGTCTCACTTCCAGTTGTCAGGCTATTTCCGGCGCTACCGTGTGCTCTCTGCTCTGACCTACATCAATAATTCAGTAGTGGGCCCGCCCACGGGAAAGCAATTAAAAACTGGCAGCACGCACATCCTGGGGGCAGGATCTGGATACGGATCGGAATCGAGACCCATAAAGCATAAATCACACGCACCAACAACACGTGCCCGCCGTAAAGGCAGTTGAGCTGTCAGCGGTACAGTACGGTCCCACCGGAAGTGGGCGGGGCACTAGGCGGTGTAATTGCAAATTCCATGCCACGCACTCGAGTCCTAAATCAAACCGAATGCGAACCATTAATGTGACCGCAATTGCATAAAATTATCACGCACCAAAAAGACGGGGTGAAAAGCCAATGGAAATCGAGGAAACTTTTAAAGTTCCGCCCTGCGAAAATCCTGTGTCAACAGGCACAGGTACAACACGGCGTATGTGCAATGTTTTCGGTTCCACATTTTTTAATTAAATAAAGCATTGCGGTCTGGCAGTCTGAAAAGTTAAGGGGAAAGGCACAAGTACATATTGCCAATGACTTTTGAAAAGGCGCGAAACTTTTCGCGAAAAGTTTGGGTTGCTATTAATTGGCACCCACTGACTTGGCAAATTTCATTGAACCAAAACTCTTAAACGATTTCGCTTACGGCCAAAACGTTGGCGTATATGTAAGCCAAGCAGCGAATGGAAAAATTTGACTAAGTATATAATAAATATTTTATTGCCGCGACCCACGACCGTTGTCTAAAATAAATTTGCATAAAGTTGAAAAAAAAATCGAGAAGAAAAACATAGGTCACAGGACACTCGACTGCGGTCCTGATCCCAAAGATGCCCTAAAGTGACTCTCGCAAAAAAGCAATATAACGAATGCTCCCCCAAAGTTGGCTACTCAACATTGTTTCCGTTTTGTTTAATATTCCCATTATGTGAGCAGAAAGTTTTTCGGGTATTTTAAAATGTCCTGCAACCGAAGTAAATCAGTGGGTCAAAATGCAATAATTATCCTGGGCCACTGGGTGGAGAGTTTTTCATTATTAATCAAGTCGTCATGGCCTCATCGCTTTTTTTTTTCTCAACTTGACTCACATTTTGCGTTTCTGCAGATGCGTGAATAAAGCACTAAGCATTTTTAATGAAGCCTGAAATCGAATGCTCGTGCTGGCGAACTTTCCCGGGGGAACACTTTCACGCGAAACTCGACCCATCGAGTGTCACGTGTGGGCTTTAAAAGTGAAGGGACCGAAGGCCCGGCCAGGATAAATTGTCGAGCTTACTTATAACGACCGGAATTTGTCGTGTTTGCGTGAGTCCGGATAGTCCTGGAATTAGGAAAAACGGCACAGGATGTTGTAAGTGGGGGGCTCCATTCAACCACTCAATCCACCGGAGACTTGGTCTCGGAACTCTGTACTCGGAACTCTGTACTCGGAACTCGGTCTCACATGAGGCATTAGCATGTTATTTATTCTCAAGTACGAGTGCTCCGCACTTGCCCGTTACCACCACTCCCATGAAAACCGAAATTCCCTCACATTCGGTGCCATTTATTTTTTGGCAATCGCATCTGCGCCATCTGCAGACAACAAGACTATGACATGATTTGAAAAATTTTGATGATACATTCATTTCCCGAGCTTACCGAGACCGCTTTCATGGTCAGAACATGTGCGGCAAGCCAACTTGCCTTGTTGAAGGTATCATTCTGCACAGGGCTTGTGGCGTTAGAAGGACTTTTTCAACAGGAATTCCTCCGGCCGCTCCCTTTGGCAATAAGCAAACCGAGAAGTTGGATTTATTGAACGCTGGCATACACATAAATATATGCATTTTGTGGCCAAACTTATTAGTCAGTTGCCGGAAATTCAAGAAGCTCTATTTGACCACTGGAATGTTTTCCATTTGCATTCGATTCACAAATATGGTCAAGAAAATATTCATAATAATCCTCTAAGGCTATTGTTTCTAATTTAACAGAGAAAAAAATTCTTAGATTAAGAAAAACGAAAAAAAAATCTATAAAAACAAGTTAGGGTTAGAAATTCCTATGCTAAGACGGAAATTTTCTAAATTAAGAACGCGTATTCAAGACCGAAAATTCTTAAATCAAGAAAAATTTTACTGGACAATAATAACATTTATTCTTAACTAAAGAAACTTTTTTCCCGACCTAAGAACTTTTTTCTTGATTTAAGAAAACTTTATCAGCGTGACGGGGTCCAAATTTGATTTTTGAATTAAGAACAAAATTTTTTAATTGAAAATAATTTTCTTGTTCTTAAAACGTTTTCGTTTATTTTTCCTCAGTGTACATATATGATGCAAAAATGCTTGGCCTTGAGGACACGCTTTAAGGATAGTTCTTATTAACCCATTTAAAGCCCTTGTTTTGCCCAGGCCCACACTGAACATTGTGCTGATGATGATGATGATGATGATGTGTTAATGAGCCCAAAGGGGTAACTATCCGGTAATGATTAAATGAGCATCGGCCCTCAGATGTGCGAAAACTTTTGGGAAAACACACGCTCAAATATACACATTATGTGGATATTTCCATTTACGTACTGAAGTAGTGATGCATAAATCATGGTTCTCTGCTGAAAACTGTATTTATTTGTGGATTAGACTTAAAGCTGGCTCGGTCGACTGGAACCCCAAGGAATTACTAACAACTTAAGAGAGTGACCTTGAGGAAGGCTCGGCAAACAAGGGAGAAATTATATGTACATTTCATTCGACTTAATTGAATCGGTCGGCGTTAATAAAGATGTTTCCCAAGTACCAGAAACCAGAGACCTCGGGCTACCGTACGCTCGATAATGTTCATAAGGTGGACGTGGCTCGTGCTGCTCGACCAGTTTGTTATGATAATAATGTAAATTAATTACCGTTGGCAGCCATGGATTGGGCTGTCCGTCCGTTAAAGTGCTACCGTTTTTCGGGCCCACCGACCGTAATAATAATTTCCGCTACGAAGGACCTTAATGGCAAAGTCTTAACTTCACATTTCCGCATCTCTTGAGCCGAACTGACGTTGTAAATGTAAATGGCTTTCATAATCACTTGGCTCCCTGGTTAACTGCAATTTGGCAGCAGTTGACCTTGTGCGATCCCCAGAATGGTTGTATCCCTATCGAATTAGGGAAATCCTGAGGCAATTTTATTTATTGCACTACCACTTAACTCTTGGGGGGATGATTTTTATTACTAATTAGCTTTGCAATATGACGTAGAGCCAGTGGCACATAAATCATGGTCAAGGTATTTATGGCCTTTTTAACTAAATGCCACTAATTACCAAAAGAAGCTTAAAGTCACTCCCACAGTTGGCCGCATTGGCCAGGAGTTTTTATAAGGCGTAAAATATTTATGACTGGCCAGGTTCATAAAAAGCCAGACTTTTGGGACTGCCAAAATACCGAAACACTCGCCAGAGCCATAAAACCCCAATAGGCGATACCCAATGGGTGAAATGTGACAGCGGAATGGGTTCGGTGGATTACTGGGCAATGGCCCGAGGGCACCGAAAAATATCTACAGAGCCACCACAAACCACCCACTAAGCCACTTTGTATGCACAGCTTTGTCGCCGTTTTGTTTGCAATAAATGTTTAAACTCTGCATAACTTCTTAATAATTAAGCGGCGCACATAAATCACGTAGCCGACTGGTGGGCCAGCGTACATTCCATTAATTAAATCGCTGCATTAAATGTATTATCGTGCTGTTGCTCATCTCATTGTTATCGTTACTTGCCGTGGTTGTGGCTGCGGCTGTGGCCATTCCCTGTTGTCCTGCGAGTCCTTTCGTCCTGCTGGCTTATTTATGCTCCTGTCTAATTGGCTCTGCTAATCACAATTTGCGGTGCTCGACGATTTGGGTTGAGGACCGCAACATGTGCTCCCTGCCCTCGGAAAGGTTTGGCTTAATTTGGAGCGTGTACACAGCTATAAGCCAATTTAGTGGGTAGCTTAACCGGTTTCAAGGTCTTTTTAAATCACGCAAACTATATAGTTCCTTTTAATTGGATGTATTTGATATTTAACCTTTTTTGTTTATGCAGAATCATTTCATTATGTTAATTGTTTAGTATAATCCTTAAGCCTACGAAACGTGCTTTTACAACAATTAATGATAATTTCATTTAGCAAACGGCTTATATTGTATTTATGCCTAGGTTTTTTTATAGAAGTTCCAATATATTATTTGTTTTTAATTAGTTGTTAAGTGGTAAATGCCTTTGATTTTTTAATAAAACAATACCTAGGGAATTCAGACAAAATATCGCATGTATTAACATTTTTTATATAATCTGTTGTTAATCAGGCTTAAAAAAATATTAAAAATTAAAGATTGTTCAATTTTTTTTGTGAATTCCAATTAATTTTGAACAACTTTATGACTTACCTTTAACAAATTCATCATTAAAACTTAAGTACTTCCAAGAAATTCCTTTTAGTTGCTTCCTTTTGATCTGCAGAGCTTTAAATGAGAAATGTTAACAAGTTGTTTTATAAGACACCAGGCTTAACATGTGAAAAATGCCGCAACTTTTACATGAGTTATCCTTCCAAGAAGTTGCTGCACTCTTGAGTTTGGTATAAAAACCCGTTGGGAGTTCATGAGGGTCACAAGCGAATCTGCCGACTGGGAAATGCTGAAAAAACAACAATACGCACAGAAAAAATGTAAATAAACCGATGGCTGGCAGACTTTTCCTTTCGACTGGCTGTCATTTTCCGCGAAAACAGATGACTCACCTGCTGCCAGTCGGAAAATAAATGTTAAGCGGTTTGTTGTTTTGCTCAGCGAATGAGGTTCTTAACCCGTTTGCCTTTATTTATTGTGCCAAGAAAATTAGCTTCAGGCGCGGCAAAAAAATCGTAGCATACTTTTTGGGGCGCCACTTAGACTGACTGAGAACACATAATTAATTTAGTGACTGTGTTCCAGCGAAGCGATTTCTCTTGAATATTCAAGTGTTTGCAGGCAAGTTAGAAGAAAACAATTGCCGAGACAGACACCTGTGAGTGATCAACTCCATTAGCCGGCTCTTAAACGATTCTATCGGCAGTGATTAGACATCTTGCACCTGGCTGTCGTGACTCTTGATTACTTGTTTACCTCAGGCGGGAACTTAGTGACACTTACGGGTAAACACTTGAACTTGGGTTCCACGAACTCGAAGTGAAAAACAAAAAACATTCGAGCTGGAAAACAAATCCCTGCTCCACCTCTCAACCTTTTGACATTTGGCATATTCATGGGGTTTTCATATACCCACATTTGTTTGATGTTCACGTACGATTCCATTGCTTTATCCCATTGTGTTTGGGATGTGATGTACCTGCCTGTTTGTGAGATTCCATCGGATTGTTTACACTGGCCATCGGGCATCCTGTGGGCAACCTCTCTACCCACAAGTGTCTGTGGCTGGCACTTGTTAGGATGTCCTTGTTCTCGGCCTGTTTGCCTTGTGTTTAGGCCAGCCAAAATCAATAGACTTCCAGCCACTTATGAACGTGCCCCAAAGCAGCTAGTTTGGTGTGGTATGAAAAGCACCTGGTCCTGTACGATAAATACATTCAGCTCCCCCGTGCTGACGCGTTTGGAACCACCTTTCAGTTCATGGCCCAAAATGGTGGGCGCCCTGTGGGTCGGGAACGCTTTATTATTTTAAGTATACGTTTTCCGTGTTTTGATTTAACACCTTTACAGGCGCTTTGGTTGAGCCAGGCGTCCCATCAATTCACCGCCCTCCATTGGGCAAACACTCGTTTAATCGGGAATTTTGCCTGGTCGGGTGATTTATATTCTTAATGATGCTGCCATACCTCTGGCATAAAGCACAGAATTGGCAGCGCGTGTTTTGCTTTTCGCACATTGCCCTCGATGGGGGGAAGGGGTTTGGTTTTCTTGGCCACCTTTCCACTTTCCCACCGGAACTGAGTTCCCTCTGCGTTTTACCCCAATTTCACCCCCAACACCTTTCTATTTGTGGCGATCTATGCCTGTTGATTAAGCTGTTTTGGCTAGAATAGTATCACTACTCCAACCGGATATTCCTGGTTCGCAAGTGTTGGGGCGTGGGCCAATTGACTGTGTGTAATGGACGTGGCCACACGGCGTATACTTAATGTATCAGCAATTTGCCAAGTGTATTGATTTTGATTGGACCCCGACCTCCATTCATTTGCCCAGCAATCCACTCTCTTTGATTTCGAAATGCGACCTGGACCAAGTTAAGTGTTTTGTGAATAGCGTTACCTGCTGATTTGTAAAACTCGTATCCTGATCCTCTGGCCATTTTGTTCTAAAGTGTCGCCATGATGGAAACGTGTAGTAGATTAACTTTGCCATTAGAGTGGGCAAAGGTTTTTGGGTTTTAGCTCTTTAGGGTGTCAATCACATTTGGGCACAAACTTTCTGTTTATCTATGTAAAGGCTTTTCGGCTTGTTCTTTAAGTTGCTTAAAAACAAAATCGGCTTGGGCCTGGCATTCGGCAATATTTGTGTATCAGTTGTGACCCAAACACCTGCGAGGTCCTCGGGGCAGGGACTAATACTGGGCTTTGAGAGGCGATGACAGGCTAAGCCACGCTCAGGAGCCCAGACAAAAAAAGGTGATGCTATTACCGATTTCCTTTGTTATATACACATTGTTCGAATTGACCGTTGACGCTTTTGCCTCGAACAGTCACATTTTTAAGCGCATTAGAGTATTCTTCCTGCTCGTCCTGCGGAAGAAGAAAATCCTGCTGACGCGGCGTTTCCTTTCTCTCATTGAACTTGTACATTGTACATCGTGTATAGGGTTTAGGACTTATCCGCCAACTGTTTGCGTCAACAGCTGTACACTGCAAAATAAAGTAAGTACGATTTTGCACAATATAATAAGCTATTTTTAAAACCTCCACTGTTTCTTGGATATGGATATGTTCATTTTGTTATGTTTGTTTTATCTTTAAACAAAATTTATTCTTATCAGTGTTCGAAAGCTTATTTCAACAAACTTTTCAAGTGATATGCTTACATAATAACCAAGAAATTGCACTCCTAGGAATTTTTAGTCAAGTAGGAAAAATGTGGTTCCAAAAGTACTAATTTTCCTTCAGAAACATTTTATGTAATATTTATTATATATTCATAAGACGAATTGTAATACAATTTAAATGCATTAATAAATGAACCATAAAAAATTATTATTTATATTCTAATTTCCATCGAAAATGAAATTCTACGTTTTCATCATAATTTTTAAGCACTGCCTCATTAAATTTATAACACAATTCCCACTTAATTCACATTTAAGCCGAAAGATATTTATTTTACTTATCAAGAATTAAATATTTCGCCGAAACATTAAAAGTTTTCTGTTATTCAGGGCATATTTACCTGTACATTAAATCATTTCAATGAGGTAGTTTATTTATTTATTCATTTAATAAACAAATTTCAGCATTTTAACGGTGTGTTTTCAATGTGGACTTCTGATTTCAGTGGTTAAATCGAATATTTTAGGCATCTGCACTCACTATTCGGTATTAGGCCCATGGCATGTATTACTTTGGTGCAGATAAAATTTTATTCGCACTTGACGGGCCTGTCTGCCAAGTGCCTTGCTCTCCAGGGAAACTTTTGACTAGCCAGCTGGCGACTTGAGCCGCAGTCATTTGGTTGCGGTTCATTTTGCGTTCAACTCCCTTTGACATTATCTCCGGGGAAATCCATACTGTGGATGTTACAGCCCCAGTTTGACGATAGTTTCTGCTACATTAAGCAGCACGTGATGCATACAGAGCCAGGATACTCGAGGATTCAAATGCCAGGATCTGAAACAAATGCTTGACATTGCCCTGAAAGGCTGGCGAATAATTTGGTATTCATTCCGCTTTTCACTGGACCGCGTGGGCGGGTCCCTCCTATTAGCCGGCTCATTTATGCCATTGGTATTCGGTGTGGTAAGAGAGGTTTTGTGGCATGGTATATTGATTGTGCATATGGGAATCCTCTCTACTCAAAGGATTCTGCACAAAAGCCGGCATTCAACAGTGGCATTCGGCAGAGGATAATAGGACAATGGGTTAGTCCGCTTAGCTTAATTAGTACACATGACCGGACTCGCTTATTAATTCGGCCTAATTGGGGGCATTCGTCACTCGAGACATTTAATAATTGTTATATATTAGTAAGGCCCTAAAGTCGGCGCGACAACCATGCGCATAATTAATCGGTTCGCAGTGTGATTTCGCTCAAGTGGCGTTGGCGAAATTTAACTAATTGTTATGGCTGCCAAAAAAAGCTGAATGAAAGGAAAGGAAAGGAAGGTGGAAATTCAAATTTAATTATACCGAATGCCTAATGGCTGCGCGTATTTAAAGCTCCATTCGCTTTACGACCCTCAAAGCGGAAACTTCCCGTGCGAGAACCTTTATGAGGACGACTTTTCTTTGTTCCCTTTATGTCGAACAATTTGCAGCTTGTCCCGCTCCCTGTTTGCATGGCTTTTGACACGCCAATAGCACGATGTTCTCGAGATTGGGTTTGGGTATGGCTGTGAGGGACCCACCTCTTCAGACTTATCCTGCGAATAGACCAAAGCCACACCTGCTGGGGATTCAGGCCGCAAGTTCCCGGAGGGAAGGGGGGAATCTGCTGCTCCACCTCCTCCAAAGCAGTTTCATTTGCAGGTTTCGGTCGGAAGCACCGACCGCCTGTCAGAAGCATTCAGGATCAATTCCTCGGCTGCTCATTTGGCCCCCAACTGTTAGAGAGCTCCTGTTTATTTGATTAAATCAATAAAAACACTCATAGCACAGGAGCTTTATGTCTTTATGTCTGATGGATGGGCAAAGCGCGAAGCGTAATGACTTCATCTGACTTTTGAATGGCCACATTTCGTATTTCCGGGCAACGTCTTAAGTGTATTATTCAGAATATCTAAGTAAGTAAATGACAAGCGGGTTTCTTTGACTTGGCCTTAAGAAATTGAATTTCTTTAATAGTATCAATAAAAAAATTCTGTTGCAGGCTCTAACACTCAACCAAAACAAATATTTGAAATAACTGCTCAGCTGTTTAAGGAATTTGACTATTGAACATTATTGAAATTCTTTGATATTTATTGGAATGCTTGGCTATGACTGTTTAATATATTTGTGGTAAAACCGATTAAAGTAATACAAATTCATGAACAAGGCAAGTACTTTCTATCTTAAGGTTCTTTTTAGATGCTGGGGAGTTGGGAGTGAAATGCTAACCCTTTTGTTTTGTTTCAAGTGCCAAAGGGTCGGGACTTTAGCAAGCCCCAGACAGAAATTATGGCTACTAGATTGTCAATTGCCTGGACGTGGTCCACCCAGAGTTGAATGACAGCCAAGTTCAGTGGCCGCCTGTGCATCAAAATCCAGATTGGCATTACCATGGACATCCACGTTCCGCAGCGGGGCTTATGGGACCAAAAAATATCAAAATATCCGTATCTGGGCCCAATTAGTCACTTGGAATCTGGGCACGCACTCCGGAGCACAAATATACATTTGCATGCGTTTATGGTCCTTTTATTCGACGGTCGTAAAAATGTTTAATTAGCGCTTCACAAGTAATTCCGCAAAATGTTTTCATGGGCCCGAAAACAGTCATAACACCCATATATACACACGTAATTGAGCTTGGCTTTTTAAAAGCTGTACACATTTTAATTGCATATTGCTCATGTGGAACGAAAAACATGCCACACACGATATAAACTTCATTTTTAAATGTTGTCTTACAAATTTGTTTAAAATATTCATGTACAAATAAATGAGTAAGCACCATTGCCTGGTTGCAATTCTCAAAAAAGAGTATTATACTAATTGAACCATTCATGGATTCATCAAAACCCAATATTTCGAAAACGGATAATTCTAGTTAAATAATAAATTATTTCGGTTCTTCAACCAATTAAAAGTTATATTGAATTTATAGGAAAACAATTTTAATTGTGTCGATTCGAAGAATTCCATTCATTGGCTTCGGGGAAATCCCTTAATATGAACTGAAAGATTTTCTCACGAGTTGGGTGTTTAAATTCCTAACTGGGGGAATTTTCGAACAACAAGTGAAGCTACTAAAATTGCCAGACAAAACCTTTAGTTATCTAAGCAATGCCCGACTAAAGCTTCCAGCTTTGATTGACAACAGAATGATTGGATTTCCTTAGAAGTGCATAATGACATTGAAGGAAATTGGGTCCTGATTTTAGGGATAAGTAGCTCTGACTCCTATTATAAAATACCTAAATCAAAATAATAGGGAAGTGGGCATATAGTAAACAAAGGATTTTTCCTATTATAAAATACCTAAATCAAAATAGGGAAGTAGGCAGATAGTAAACAAAGGATATTTCGGTCAACTCAGGAGAAAGTTAGCCAAAGAGGCACTCGATTTAGAGAAAAACTCTCGATGACTACTCAAATGTAATGCTACTTATTATTAAATTTTATATTATAACATATGAGGGACTAACGCAATTCTGAAGCGTATACTCACGAGCCATTCAAGGCATAAACTTTCTTATTACAAGATACTTATTATACTTGGCATGTTTAAAGCTCTGCTGAGAGGACTGCAATTTGAGGCATTCCAGCAGAGGGGAAAATTCGGGCTTCCGTTTTGGCATGTGTCGCCGAAAATGCTTGCTTGCTTTGCTTTAAAGCCCCTCCAACAAACCAAGCAACCAAGAGCCGGCACTTCAAACAGCCAGATGTCCAAATAAAGTAGTTTGAAGCACTTGGGAAAGCTGGAAAAGCAGGGTGAACAAGGGAAAACTCGGGGGGGAAAACTCGGCAACTGAAAGAGCCAGCGTAAGCCCACGTCGGAGCAAAATAAAAAATGCGCTCGAATACTTTTCAAAATGAACATTGTCGTGGAAGAAGAAAAGACGGAGAAAGCGAACCGAAAATGATGAGAGGCTGTGCGACAATTTTCCGGGTTCGGGCCGACTGCCTCAAGTGGATCCGGCCACATTTGAAGCCACAGCCGCCTAAAAGCTGGACGCCGCCGTCTAAAAGCTAGCTGAAAATCAATTTGTTCGACATTTTCCCCCCAAAAAAAAAAGGAAAACCCGCACAGTGGGTCGAACAGCACAGTGTGGGAACCCAAAGTTTTAACTTTGCTAATAAGTTTGGTATTATATGTCTGTGTTGCGGGATGTTCTTTATTGAATTGCGGTCATTTGGGGGCAAAGTTAATTTGTGCAATGCAAAATTTTGATTTGGGTCAATGGACCTCACTATTCAGGCATTCCCTTCGAACCAAATCTGTGTCAATTTGGGATCGGTATCGAGATTTTTGGGGGTGCCCTTCATGCGGCTGCTCGTAAACTCTATTATTTATGCGGCACATTCTAGCAGCACATTAGTCGCTGGCACGTGTAGGACGTGGACCTCGCCCAATATTTGGTGAATTTTGTTGATTTTTTCCAGGCTCCCCGTAATCAGCAAGGCATCCGCAGCTAATGACGGCTAAGGAGACCTGCTCCTCACCTGCTCCAATTTCACTTTTTAAGCTGCCTGGGGAACTGGCGCATAAAAACAGACACGCTTTACATAAAACTCGAACGAAAGATTCTGGCAGTGACAAACTTTTGCCAGTCGCCGGTTCCCCAAAGCAATTCACAAGCTTGGCATATATGTGCCTTATAGCCCAGAATCCAAGTCAAATTCCATGACAACTTGGCGCACAGGCCAAATAAATCACCGGAGAAACAGGAAGCGGGAAAGCCAAACTTTCTAGGGCAAATTATGCACTTTCCAAGAATTACACAACCTAAACTGGGACCCAAGTTTAGCCGGTTGGGTTTTAGAAATAGCTCACACACGACTTGATAGGCGCACGCATGCATAATAGTTAATATACGCATTAATTCAATTATTTTCGCAACCACGAAGAGTCTTAATTTCACTTGCCCAAATCCCCAGAAAATTTGGCGGAAAATTTCGGGGAACGCGTGTCGGCATGGAAATGCTGCTCAAAAGTGTGTTTTTCGTGCCAATTTCGTAATGCCATTATGCGGGGATTAATCTGCCAGCTCCAAGAAACAAAGGAATCTGCTGTAAGCCACTTGAGGTTATAATGTATTACAATTTATTTTGACTGTTAGCCAGAATGCCATTGCGTTATGAAATTCTGACTCAGGTTATATGATCGTTTAGGAAAGTGTTTTCAATTTGCATAAATCATTTTCTGTTTTACGAAAGCATATATTTATTTATCAGTAAGCAAACAATATGCTATGAGAAGGAGAAGAAATTATTTAGTCATCAGTTGTCGCTGCTCGTTTGATGAGATCACGAAGTGAACCTGAACGGGGACCTCACAACGCCTGACAGCTGCCACGGCGAGTCCTTTTGGTCCTGCCATCGATATCCGCTGCTCGCATAAGTGTCTGGAAAACAATGACTTAGGGTTTGGGGGTTTCTTTTTTTTTGGGTGAGGGTTTCTGGGTGATACACCCCGAATTGGCTGACATTGTTGTCGGTTCATCACACGTGACTGGGCTGCCACTCAGTGCGTCATTTGTCATGGCACGCTCCTTTGTATCCTGTCAGCGGTATTTACTGGCAACTGCTCATCCTGCAAACTGGATACTCCTCTGTAGTTATCCCCGTCCACCTGCAAAATGTACTCCATTTCGGCCTAATGACAGGTAACCAGACGTAGTCTTTGCTTTTCGTGTGAACACCACATACGGACGCATTTGTCTCGGGCTTTTCATTCTGGGCAGATTTCATTTATGCTCTCTAAAAGCCTGTTTGTTTTGTTGAAACTCAATTAGGGCGCCAAATGGCATGTGTGTTGTTCCTGTTTAGTAGCATAAAAAAAGAAAAGGGTTTAGCAAGTGCGTATATATTATCCAATTAGGGTAAATAAACTAAATATGCTGGCCAAATGGCATTGCGCTCCATTAAGGAAAGATAAACATTTCTTAGTAAATCCAGACATGCCACTATAGCAGTAGCAACTTGTTAGCACCGCGGAAAAGCGGGAGGAAAATGGTGGAAATGAGAGCTTTATGGTCGTGGGGCCCACGTTGCGTATGAGTTATGTCCGCCGAGCATTGCCCTTGACAAAGCGAAAGGGACGCCAACAAGTTGCAAGTCGCACGAGCGAGGGTCGCTTCATCAGCTGCCCCAGGTCGCGAATTAATAATTAAATAATTTAATAAATTAAAAATGCCAACAGAAAGCTAGCAAAAAAAAAGGGGGACCAAAACTATTCGTTTCAGGGACAAACCATAAAAATAAAATGCCAAATACCGCGTATACGACATGTATACGTATCAAATCCATATCCATCAGGTGTCCCCGGGTTTTATGAATGAATTCGCTCGCAACATGTTCGAAGTTGCATCGAACATTTGACCTGGCCTCTTGGGTTCGGTTTTTCAAAATCAGTTGTCAGAACGCGACGAGCCGCAGCGGTTGAAAAGCTCGGAAAATTCAATTTCTAACATTTCCGAAGCAGCTTAGCTGGATATTTGAAGTGAAAACCAGGGATTGAGGTTGCCAGATTTCCTGGTGCAAAAGGCGGCAACCTAGTGATAACAAACGAAAAGCCATCGAAAAGGGCAAATAGAGGCCAAAGTGTACTAAGTGAATTCTTGTGCTTCGAAATAAAATCCAAATAAATCTAAAATCTAAATCTAAATGTAAAATTTTATTCAACAATCTAAGTGTGCATTTATATGGTGAAATATTTTAAATCTTTACACTCGTCTTTAATAAGCAACAAAAACGTCTATTAACTGATCAAATAATTAAAGGCAAGTTTTATGGTTTATTTTGAAATACAAGTTAATTGAATAAATAAATTGGTTGGAATATTTGAAATTCATTTTTATTGAATTATTGTTTTTATTGGTAATCATTTTAAGTGATATAAAATGGAAATAAATTGGATAACGCTGATTAATTAAATAACTAATTTTATTGATGAAACCATCAGGAAGAATTTTCTTGTGAAATCTACTCTAGCCATCAACAACACATAAATTACGTTTGAAGCATTTTTTAATCAGCTGAAATACTCTAAAAAAATCCAAATAAATTTCATTTAAATTTTGCATCTGATCAAACGCCGAAATTACTTTTTTTATGCCTGTGTGTTTGCAGGCTTATCTATGTATGTGGTTAACCCAGGGCAATAATCAAAATGACATCAAGTGCTCAAGAGCTCATGAAAGCTATGTGATGTGGAGCAAACAGTGAACTGTGCACACATCGCAGATACGGATACAAGATACAGATACTCCGTGGTACTTGCAGAGTTCTGACAGGGCTGCCAAAAAATTAATGACATGTTAATATTTAAGCTCCGAAGACAAGTAGCCCCCGGAGTTTATATATTTCAGTGTTCAGTTTTCAGCACTCAGTGCTCAGTGCTCAGTGTACTTCCCGCGTATTTAAAGAAGCAGCCCAACTGTGCAAATACCGCAGATACAGCTTCGGCTTAGACAAAGCCCAGAGTGTCCAAATAAATGTGAAATGTGAATACAAACAAGAACGGCAACTTGAATTCGAGTGTTAGCCAAGTTGAATGCAAATAACCAGCGACAAATAATAGTGTTTTTTCTGTGCCTTCCTATCGTGAAAACTTTCGGGACACTGTGCCCTTAATGAAAACCACCCTCGCAATTTTCCGATCGGGAGTGAGGAATTGTCTGCCTTCAGTCCGGTCGGCATTTTATGAACTGGCCAAGTAATTACAAAGTAGCGCCGTAAGAATAACAGAAAACTGCTTCAGGAATTAGTCCAATCTAGCTCAATGGACAAAGTTTTCCAAAAAAAGAAGCTCGAAAAAAATGAACTGTATTGCGACTCAACTAAAAAGGCTTTTTATTCGCTACAACTTCTGAACTGAAGTCAAACATTGGACAATTAATCGAATAATGTTAAGTGATATTAAAGTACATCTGTTTTTCTCAGAATCAACATTTAATACCAGCAGAATGGAAGTGCAAATAATTTAATTGATTTACTTTAGCACATCGGACTGTAGTTTTAACACAATTGCCACGCAAAGGAAAAATTAAAAATTGAAATTGCCCACCCATTTTAATTGGTCACTTTTATTCGTTTGCATTGATCAATTCAAGGTTTATTTTTACGGCTTCTGCGTAAGTAATGGAAATCCTGTCCAAACAAATATCGGCATTTTAAGTATTTGCAAACACGTCTCAGTGCAGTGACATGTGGAGCACTTGAAAAAAGAAAGGTTTAAAAATAGGTGATATTTAACATCAGTTTAAAAAATAACATTTCAAAAAGGATTCGCCTTAAATTGTGTAAATTACAAATTGTATCTACTCCTTAAAAACATCTTTTGAAATAAAACGTATTTACTTTTGTCCATTGAATAATTTTAAATTTATAGCGAACATAAAGTAACGCACATTAAGTATATATTTTTAACATTAGTGAAAATTATTTATTTAGAAATACGATACATACAATTTTGCGTTATAGGAAAAATATATTTAAAATTGTATTTTTTTTAAATTATTAAACTTAAAAAGTTTAAAAAAAGTTTACGAAAAATATTTCTATGAGTTAAAGTGAGCAGATAAATCTACTTTAAACATAATACTCTTAAAAAATATCAGCACGCGTGCAGTAATTTTTAAATCGGTAAAGTTAATTTTAAGTCATTGCAATATGTGATTCTTAGAAGAATCAATTAAACCGATTCCATACCATTAAAGCTAACGTCTAGACTCTTTGGACGGGGAATACTTTTTCTGCTGGTCTGCAAATCAATCAAAAGCGGTGTAAACAATTGGCTAAAAACTTTTCGCCCAAGTTTCCGACTCTTCTCCTTCCATCTCTCGTCGTCAAGGGGACTGTAATCCAGAGCCCAAAAAAAATGGCACAGATGTGCTTTTCGCTACTTTTTTGCCGACCTCGGCTGCTGATCAATCAAAAGCGCATTTGTGTATTAATCGCGTTGATTAAACGGCCTGCGAGGGTGGCGAGTGAGATGGGGAAATTCAATTTAAGATGCTGGCAGGCCCAATCAAATACAAATTGCTTTAGTGTCACCGAGCAACGCAGGTCATGAGCTATTAATCCGGTTTAATCGAGTGCCCAGATTGCACACGTGTAATTAGTTGTTCACCACACACTACACTAACCACTTACAATGCATATCGTTCATATTGCCATATTCATTTCAATTGAATTTTGTTTTCAAAGTATTTATTTTGGACACGTGTTCCGCTAAATTGGTTTTATTGTTTTCCCATTTGGCGAGGGAACCACAACGCCATAGCGAAAGCCAAACCAAGCGTCCAATTTAATTTATGAACATAAATTAATTAGGAAAATGAAATTTTATGGAATTTTACTTTGAACCTACACTGCAGAACGAGGCAGCATGGTCAAAGTCGAGTTTTAAAGTGAAGGCGACACTGTAAAACATCGTTGTATCTATTAAACTTGAATAGCACTGGCTGCAACTTAATCGCAAGTACTCAAGGCGAGTAATTGCTGCCAGGTAATTGCAATTGCCACTGCTCAGGTCACCGATTGGAATTATTACCGCACTGGGTGGCGTCATTATAGTGCAGCAATATAAAGTCAACCGACTGGAATTGCCTCCCGAGCCATCGAATTATCTAAAGTGTGTCTCCACCGAGAGGCAAGTTGCAAGGAATTTAATTCTCTCTATAAAAAAGTATTTCCTTCAGGGGCAATCAAGTAATCACGAGATGTAAACAACTTGAAAAAAGAGAGTTAAGCCTTTGAAAGCATGCTTTGCAAGCATTTGAATTCTTACCCAATGTCCGAAGCTGGGTAAAATCATTTAAATGTTTATAAGAAGGATTTATTAAAGTGTTAAATTGGCACAGCTAATGCATTTCAAAGAGGATTTTAAATGACAGCATCCGCTTTGCCATCATTCCGACTTGCTAAATTGTTCACTGAATTGCACCTAGTCAATCAATATGTTCATTGAAAACAATTAAATAATCAAGCCAGCTGAGTGAAAGACTTTGACATCATGTGGTAAACAATTGTTTTCCCTGAAAAAAACGGGGCTGTGTTGAAAGCTAACTTTTATGTAAGTGATTTCCGGACATAAGTAGATTGTAATCTAATTTTAATTAGCAATTACGCACGTATTTTTCTGTTTATACATGAAAACATTACCCTAAATGGAAAACGAGTGCTTAAAAAAAATGGCGAGTAATGCATTTTTAATTTTATAATAGGTCCTTTTGTATGAGCAGAAATGTATTTGATGTGTATGGAAACCAGAAGCATTAAATATTAAATACATTTTTCGGTTATACTAAACTTTTTATAACATTTTACAATCTACCTAATAAATCTTTATTTTTGCTTTACTTGCAGTTTGAACAATCTTATGCTCTCTAAATGTTGTAATGTTGGTGATAAATGAAGAGAAAAAGTATTTGCGACCATTCTTTGGATAACGAAATGAATATGTAATTTTATGAATACCTATATGGAATCATTTATACCTGAACCACCGTCCAGAGTCAGAAAATCAAACGATTAAGGAGAGATACTTAAAGATGCAGGCCGAATGGGGCTTGGATAACCAGTCCGCCTCCTTTGCTCGCCTGCCCACTGTTCCCAGTTCTGCAATGGACTTTGAGGCGGATAACGAGGTGTCCAGCAATTGGTCCACCTTGGCCAATATAACCCGCCTAGTGACCGGCGTAGCTCCGGAAATCATCAACTACACGCTCAATATGATGGATCTGAGTGTGGGCGTGGCCACGGATATGTCCAATCTGAGTGTGGGCACCACGCCCCTTCCCGCCTTTGCGATCTCCAATAGCTCCTCGCTGGCGCACACGAATACCCGCCATGAATCCCCGCCTATTGCGGAACAGGTGCCCGAGCACGTCATGGACCACGCCCCCCAGCTATCCCGATCCGGGCTGCTCAAGGTGTACGTCCTTGCGGTGATGGCCCTATTCTCCCTACTCGGCAACCTGCTGACCATCTGGAATATCTACAAGACCCGCATTTCGAGAAGGAACTCCAGGCACACGTGGAGCGCCATCTACTCGCTGATGTTCCACCTGTCTATTGCCGATGTTCTGGTCACCTGGTTCTGCATCATTGGGGAGGCGGCCTGGTGCTACACCGTCCAGTGGCTGGCCAATGAGCTCACCTGCAAGCTGGTCAAGCTCTTCCAGATGTTCAGCCTCTACCTGAGCACCTACGTCCTGGTGCTGATTGGAGTGGACCGGTGGATAGCGGTCAAGTACCCCATGAAGTCGCTCAACATGGCCAAAAGGTGCCACCGACTGCTCGGGGGAACCTACATCCTGTCGCTCGTGCTCAGTTTGCCACAGGTAAGTGGGGGTTACTAAAATCAAATTAAATAAAACTGATTCATTTGCTAAAAAATATTTAATCTTGAATAGTATGAATCTTATTAAATGGATTACTCTAAAATCAATCTTTAACGCTTAACTTTCTTAATAAATTTATTATATAAATGTTATATTTCATCATACATAATAATAATATTTAGCCTTTCAGATTGAAAGATTAAAAGATTGAGTTTCCTTGAAATAAATATAGTCTGAAATAAAAATTGTAAGGCCTATTTTCTTTTAATTGAATTTAACTCAATTTTAACTCAAAATTTAACCTTAAGCTTTAACTCTTTTTCGCAATGGTTAAATTTATGTCAAAATTAAATTAGAATATCAGATACCTTCACAATTTATTCATTTTCTAAAACAACATGCGCCTTAAACAAAAAAAAGGGTTTCTACATTTTTGATTTTGAAACAATTCAAAAGAAAAAAGTTAAAGTAAACGGATATTTTAAAAATATTGTTTTCTTAAAAAAAAAGTACCTAGAGACCTGAAACAAAGCGTCTGCAGCTGATCTCTTCCCGAGAAAAGGCACTCCCAAGAAGGAATTTCGCGACGAGGACTTTTTGAGTTGAGTGGGAAGATGGCACGCTTATGAAAATAATCTGGCAGGCGCTCCATTACGATAAGTTAAAGCTGGTACTCAGCAGCTTCTCCCCGCCAGCCACTCCACGTAACATATCTCACTTTTTCTCACACTCCGATGAAGTTGAAGTAATATGTTTACTTTATAACACGCATACGCCCCGTGGCAGGGCGCAAATAGTCTTGAGTAGGCACCAGAATGTGTGCAAACATTAAAAATGATTGCCTTTTGCGCAATAAGTGTGCACTAAATGTGGCTTTAGGCCGCTGCCACGCCCACTCATACGTGGCTGGGCGGAGGGGAGGGTATGGATCCCATGCCATAGGGATGCCCAATCGAATTCCGGCCAAACAAAGGGTTTTTCCTGCTGGTAAGCGACAAAAAAATGAAAAAGGTCCCCAAGTGTCTGCCTGACGACAGACATTATTCATATACCCGATTCATTGTGTGCAGATAGGCTGGCTGATATATTCCTTTTCCTTTTCCCTGCCAGCTGGCGGATAAGCTCGAATGGGACTGCATTAATGGGAATCCCTTGCTTTGTTCCAGGATATTCGGCTCTAGCTTTCCGGCACATTGATTGCATAATATACAATACAGATTTCTCTGGACTGTGCCTGATTTATGGCCTCGGGTGACGTTTCTTGGCAGCCCGTTCATTTATCTAATATCTAATTCAGTTAATATAACCCGGTTCTTGCTCCTTGAGAAGGTGCTCCACTTGAGCTTATGCCCTTACTAAGGTAGTTAATTAGTCCTTAAGGGCACTTCAAAGTTGCCAAGGGGCAGGAACTAATTTAGTTTGATTGAAAAGTGGCTGAAAACTTTCTTCTCCTTTGTGACCCTACTCATGAATACCATCTTAAGCGTTGGCCGGCCATCAAATCAAGTGGGCACAAAGGTTTGCCCTTTGGGCTACCTATTTTCTCAGCTTAGCGATCCAAAAATAGATGATAAAACCGAAAAGCCATGGAAAGTTTACGAGTAGCTGGAGGAGGTACCCTACGCACATTATGTACCTCTAACATTTGCTTTCTCCCACCAGCGCGACGCTCAAATGTATGCTTTAATTTAACACATTTAATTAGGAGAGCTAACCAGCGAGGTTTTATTTTATCTGAATAATATATTGCGTGGAACAATAATTACCGAGGTACTGCCAAAATTGAGGCGAGATTGTGTTTGTTCACTTCAGGCCGAAATATGTGTGGGTTTCTGGGTGTGAATGCCTGTGCGTGTCTGCCTGTCAAAATGCCTGACTTGTTTAAATGCCCCAAAAAATGTTGAAGTCTAATTACATTTTGATGTATTTTTTCCACTCAGAGAACAGAATGTTTTGCGGATTTTCAAGTGGGTTTGGGATACCTGACGTTGACTTTTAGCCGAGACAAACCATAATAAAAGCACATCATGTATTGTCTCGAATTTTAAAACAGTCACCGACTTTGTTAAACTGTCGAGATTAGTGGCCCCCTGAAAAGTTAAGAATCCACTTTTAAAAGACCGCCAATATTGTTACATAATTAAAGAGCCACTGTCACCCAATTAAAAAAGAAACTTTGCAATCATTATGCCAACTTTTATGGTCCACTTTTGGCCCCCGAGATGGCCGCCCAGGGAAACTTTCTTCATTTCCGTTTTATTGAACATGCGACATAAAATTTATGCGGCTTTCAGACGTGACGTCCAAGTGGGTAGGACTGAAACGTCACAGTCGGAAATAAGGGAATCATCTCAAACAATTTTCCGGACAACTTTTCCGATGTCACACGTTCATGCAACAACCCACACATGCTGGCGGGGGCAGCCACATCGAATCCAATATGAGACGCACCGATGAGCTCGTCGGTGTCAAATAAAGAAGCAAAATGAAAATTCACTTCGACTGCCAATAAACAACAAATGTTTTCAACAGCTCCAGGAAAATAAGGGACTTCCCCAAAAACTCAATAATACCCAAATGTGAACCGAAGTCGGCACCATGAAAACACAATAAAGTCAGTCACAAGGTTATACACAGGCCTCATAGAGTGTGTTATTCTGAATTTAATTGTAGCCAAACAACACATGCGAAATTGCAGCTCTCTGTTGAAGGTAATTCCAATTTTCCATGGAATAAATTTCAGTTCAACAGGGACACATCCCATGGGTTCAATCGCCTTTGGTAAATTAATATTCAACTTGACGATTTCAAAAGCCTTAAGATAATCAATTTGGGTTTAACAAACCACGCATTTACCTTTAAATTGATTTATTTAAATATTTGTCCTTTACAAATGTAGAGAAAGTTATATAAATAACCTTAAAATAAAGCATAGGAGTTCCAAACACCGAATTCCACTTATCAAAAATCAATTAGTAAACAAAAAACTAAGTCTGTCGCAATGTACATTCAAAAACTTTGTTGTAGTAACACTATTAAGGCTGCCACGTTGTTTTTCAAGTGTTTACCTCCAATTTTCTACTAATGCATTATTCAATCCCATTTTATTCGAAAAACCCCAAGGCTTTTGTGTAAACTTTTTCGGTGCAACTTGCAAATGTTGGGCAAATAGTGCTTAGGGCTTCTGTGGAATTGTTCTACTCTCTAGAACTTTTTAATGAAAACCAAACAGGGAAACACTTGGAAAAGTTTATTTAATAAATAGATTCATTCATTCAATTGAGAAGCCACAATTATAGTTCATTGCGTGCACTTCCTTTTCCGTGGCCCTGACCCACATCCTTTTATAGTCTATATCTATATCCCCTGGCTATATATTCCTTCGTCAAGGGCAATGGCTTGGAAGTTATAAATGTGCGAAATTAATAAAAATCAACCATTAAACGATTATACGATTCGCGTTAGTCCCCGGGGTTTTTCGTAGTTTTACTATGCCGCTCAGTTGTGCGTGGCGATGGCCAGTTCCTCCATTTGGGTCAGCTGTTGACACAGCGGCCGACAAGAAACCCATAAAAAGTGCAAATAAAAAGACTTTCAGCGTATTACTTATGCGCCGACACATCCGTCCTTAGCGAATATATATAAATATATATATTTGCTTTATCAGCTGTGGCCAGACATTTTACAAGTGGATTTTCCTGGACGACTTTCTGGTGAATTGAGTCCAGGAATAGGAAAACCTTGGACAATGGAATACGCTTTAGTCGATCTGAATACAGTTCCCGAAAATGTTCCCTCAATTACCGATGTATTTAGAACGATTCACAGAAGGCAGCCAAAATGGCTTTCACTCGGAACTGGGGTTTTTTAACCAGATCAAAGGGTCGTTTTGCGTCAGCAATTTGCTACCATGGGCCGCATGTGGATTTCCTTGTAAAACAGGGTCAATCTACTGCAACCAGAAGTGTGATTATTACTTACCAGGAAAATCAGTTGGAGACAGTTTACATTAGTAAATGAGGTCTGTTCAAGGTCAATTAAATTGACTTTATGTTTTAAAATGACATGAACGGGATTAGCTATACAATTGGATTCTGTTTAATTTTACCTATATTATTTGGTATATCACTCAATTGTTATGAAACATATTATTTGATTTAATTTATTTAAAGCCAGTAATATCATGTCAGTTATAAACTGACTTGACAGCTTATTTAATTACAGTTGAAACGCTTTATATTATTGGATAAGGTCATTTATGGAAACATTAATTACAAAATGAGAAACGATTTGTTGTACATTTTGCTAAGTTGTTGACATAAAATCATTAATATAAATGGACAAAGAGATTTGGCCAGCTTAAATGATAATATTTTGCAAAATTGATTAAATCGTAATGAATGAATAATTAGATTTCATGCATTTAAAGTCTGTACTATCTTTGGCAATAATCAAGGAACCTTTTACTTATCTTTCTCTGCCCCCGCCCGCTTTGGTTTTGATGGATTATGGTAAAGTTCTTCATATTCCACGTGGCTCGAGGACCTTTTGTGGAGGAGTTCTACCAGTGTGTAACCCACGGATTCTACACCGCGGACTGGCAGGAGCAAATGTACGCCACCTTTACGCTGGTATTCACCTTCCTGCTGCCGCTGTGCATCCTGTTCGGCACCTACATGTCCACCTTCCGGACCATTTCAAGTGAGTATCTTTTGCAATATCTGTCTATCTATCTATCTATTTATCTATCTGTCTATCTGCACTTCCAACAGGCAGCGAGAAGATGTTCCAGGGATCGAAGATGGCCAACTATACCACGGCCAAGCTGCCAACGCAGACGAATCGCCAGAGGCTGATACACAAGGCCAAAATGAAGTCTCTTCGCATTTCGGTGGTGATCATCATAGCCTTCCTCATCTGCTGGACTCCCTACTACGTCATGATGATTATGTTCATGTTCCTCAATCCCGACAAAAGGGTGAGTCTCCCTGGTTTCTTAGTATCGATGGCTCGGAATTTCCGGCGAACTGAATGACGGGCAGATAGCGCAGGCACATCAATCAGCAGTCGATTTGTCAGTTTATTTTGGAGATTGAGTGGGTGTGTCGATTCCTTTGTTGTTCCGTCCAATATACACGGCTCCGCGGTGCCTTAAAGAACAGGAACTTAAACTCGATACGGCTTAGTCGCAGCTGGCAAATCCGTTTAGGTCCGCAATCTTTTCCACGCTTTTCCACGGCCCGCAAGGCACATAAAAATGATTTCTTATGCTCAATTTTTAATTAATCGTTACGGACGGTCGGTATTTTTCCTTAACGGCGTCCCAACTTTGATGGCTTGCCAGAGATTGCCCGTAAAAACTGGCCGAGGTGGAGGATTACGGAATCCGGAATTGCAAAAAAACATAAGGTCGGTTTGCCGCAGCCTGAGTATCCTGTAAAGTTTACGGAAATGATTTACCAGGAAATCTGCTTTTAAGGAAAACGTGTAGAAGTTGTTAATATAAATGTTAGCAAAGTGTTTTCTTTTTTCTAATATACTTAAGCTAATTAGTTATTTCTGCTACATTTTAATAAAGGTAATCCAAATGAAAATATTTTTGTGCTTACCGACAAAAAGATAATATATATATTAACATTTTTAAATAAAATACATGTTTTATTATTTTTAAAAAATCAAAATGAAATTGACATTTTAAGCAAGTATACACATTTTTTAGAATCAGAATTTTAGCTTAACTAATTTTTAAAAATATCATTTGTACCGCAAAACTCTAACAAAGCATTCTATTTGAAGGACTGACATTTCTAGGAATGCACTCCAAGCAATTAGCTACATTTTTATGAACCACACTTTTTTGGCAGCTTATAGTATAATTTCAAAATATATTACTTTAATAAAATTTGCTTTGCATACCGCATGGTTGTCAGAAGATGAAATTACCTTGCATGCAAATAGCGCAGTTGTTGCAAGTCACTCATCAGGAACGTCTGACTTCTAGATGTGAGTGTGCCATAGAATAACTCTTCGTTTTCCGAGAAATTTCCTTTCACACATTTAAGCTTGCATGCTGCTTGTGCAAAAACGTTGCCGTATTTTATGAAAGCCATAGTGCAGGGATGATGATTTATTCAAGCTGCTCCAGGAAAGGCACCTTTGACCGCAGGGTATCCTGGCAACAGGCAACTGGCAAACTAGGACTCAATCCAACCGCAAAACGCCCACAATAGCACCACTCAAACATAAAAGGAGCCCCACAAAAAGGGTCTGAATGGGGAAATTAATTTGAATTTTACGCATTGCTTGCAGCTGGGCGACGATCTGCAGGACGCCATCTTCTTCTTTGGAATGTCCAACAGCCTGGTCAACCCGCTCATCTACGGAGCCTTCCACCTGTGTCCTGGCAAAGGAGGCAAATCGAGTGGCGGTGGCGGCAACAACAATGCCTACAGCCTCAACAGGTGAGTGGACAAGCCTGAGATAAACTAAATATTATTAACAACAAATTCATATACTTCACTTTGAACTTTTTTCGTATCAAAATAGTCAGTTCTCACATAGGCATTATACTTATAAGTCTTTTAAAGTTTTTGATTTTTAAATCACCTGTTGGGAATATAGAAGTTAATAAAAAATGTTTTACAACAAATTTAAACTTTTATATTTGTTTCTCCTATCACAAAAGTTTTATATGATTCTTTTTGCTCTTTACGAATATAACCACTTTTTAACAAATTTCTTATTCTTTTTTTATTAGTATATTATGTGTTAATGGCCTCATCTTTGCTTTACATGATCCATTATAGTTATAGTCTGGCATGTGATTTTTCCACACCACTTTGATTGTTTTGATACCGCAAAAAGTACATCAACCAATATTGGCAATAAACTGATAAATTTTTTCCGTCTGGTTTTTATCACCTTACCTCATCGTCCATTCCCCCACCCCGCCTCCCATCCCTAGGGGCGACTCGCAGCGCACTCCATCCATGTTGACGGCGGTGACGCAGGTGGACGGCACAGGTGGCAGTTCCCGCCAGATGCGGGCCTTTCGCCAGCAGAGCTACTACCGCAGCTCCAGCAATGGGACAGGTGGATCCGCTGGTGCCGGTGGTGCTCCGTTCAAGGAGCAGGTATCTTTGCTGCATGTGGGTCCTGGCACAGGTCCAACGGGTGCCTCCGTTTCCAGCAATGCCACCCCACAGCTACTGAGAAAGGGATCCGCTCTCCTGGCCCGTCATCCCAGCTGCCTGCGGGAACAGGAGCACCAGCAGCGACTCCTGCTGCAGGAGAAGCCCTCCACCCTGATCCTCAGCTACGATAGCCAGCGGGGCGGCGTGGGTGTGGGCGTGGCCAGCGGACTGATGGACAACAACGAGCGGGTTTCCAGTGTTTGAGAGCAGCTGGCGATGGCGGCGGCGGCGTTGGCTACGACAGCTGCACCGGATACAACAGCGGATGCGGATGCGGACGCGGACGCCGATGTGGCGACGGAGGACGCCTGCTCCTGCTGCCATTGCCTGAGCAGGGAGCTGGTGCGACGGCAGCTAGAACTCCAAGAGCTTCCAGTGCAGTGAGGATTTGAGCCCAGGGGTCAGGGAAATGGATTCCCCCCCGGGTCAGTGGGTTAGATAGGGAGGCGTCGATGATCAGATCACCGGGGCGTGCAACTTGTGCTTAGATAATGCTAATCGAGAGTTAAGTCTTTAAACACAATGGGTGTGCTTAGGAGTAGCATAGTAATAGAGGTAGTCTTAGAGAACGGTTGCCCGGCACTGGGAGAAACTCAAATTAAGGCTACTTATATACCCTTCTTGAAACTTTATATTTCAGATACATTTTTTATATAATTTAAAGATAAGTAACTCCCAAAACCCATGATTTTATTTCACTTAACTATTAAATATTCCATTTAAAATAAATCCTATATAAAACTGTAAGTGACATTATAATTTAACGATCCTGAACTAATGTTCTTAATGAAAATCAGGTTGTGAAAATAGTTAAAATATTTTAAATTTAACATGCTTGTGACTTTGCAAATTGGTTTCCATGTAAGTGAATAATCAATAATTTTTACAACTGTAATCAAATTGCAATCAGAGTCAGTTCAAATTCAAGTTCAGTTAAAATCTTGTTAATTGGGTAATGAATATACATGACTTCAAATGAGTTTCTCTGAATAGCAGGGCAACATTGTAAAGTTCATTAAAAAAATGTAAGTTTTTTATTTGGTTTTCCTTGCTAAGTTAATCGAAACATCAATTTTATAATTGAGTGAAAACTAAACAGCCAAACACAGGGTAAAAATAACAATTGTAAATATTTAAGTGCTATATTTTTGGAAGAAGTTACCACATCTTCAAGCATAATACCTAAAATAATGTTAAAAAAAATTTTCAAAAAATAATTATAATAAAAATGAGTTCATGTTAAAAAACGTAATCGTAAGGTCTAACAATTTAAGATTGCCTGTTCTTTTACCAACTGTACCCAAAATCATGATCACAATTTATGATTTCCTATGTTACAATTAGTTTCTGTTGATTTCCGTTTTAAAGCCTTCAGAATCGTATTTTTCACTTGTAAATGGCATTCTCCCAAAGGAAACCTTAATTTACGAACAACTGGAAATATCAATGTGAAACTGAAACATGGAGATACTTTAAAAGAATCACACTGAACAACACAATTCAATTTGGCCGAATGTCCCCAGAGGCAAACGGATGCTTTTGGCGATTCCGAAGAATGGGAGGACAACACACATATGTCATTAAAAGGAAGCCACTGCATTATGCGAATCCACCGACGCGATGGTTATATTTCCACAATTCACATCTATCCCACATCCCGTTTGCATATTCATGTGCTCTCCGCACTTCGGTGCGTACTTATGTATAAATAATCTGTGTCAAATTTGTATAGTTTATTTTTTAATAAAACCCGAATGATCCATGCGAAACTTTACGAGCCAACTTTTACGCGCCAAGCCACGCACAGCTCAACACGTTGATGAACTAGCCGGATCTGGATGTTCTTCTTTTGCAAGCGTGTGCGCCATAAATCCAGAGGGGCTCACGTCCACCCCGAGCACGGGTATATTACAAAATTTTATGGGCGGCACAGGCGGAGGTCGCCCATCGCGATAGGCCATAACCGGGGACCCTTGCCAAAGACAGTTTTCCACGAAAAAATACAAAACTCACTCTCCTAGAAAAGTTTCTAAATCAAATGCAAAACAATTTTTTGAGAGCCTGCAAACAATGCGCCCGAAAATGCCACTCGCAGTCTGAATTTAGAATCTGGGCCGGAAACGGAACCCAATTACCACAAATAATGAAAGATGGACTCCGTTGAGGGTGGCTATTGACCATCTCCACCGCCATAAACTCCCCCTCAATTATGCGCAGGCAGACGACCTCAGAGTTTTAAGCACTGACCAAATAATCATTAAGGTCCTGCAAAGTCTGGGGGAATTTACAATTTTCTTAGGCTTACCAAAATTTAAATAGGAATTTGTTATAAGATATCAGAGAAATTTGTTTTTTTTTTAAATTGGAAAATTCTAAAACATTTTGTTTATCGCTTGATACTGACAAGGGTTCGAAAAGTTTGGACATTTAATCCGTAAGTAATGGAAAATAGTTATTTGCTTTAGGTTTTGAGAAGTACAGATTGTTTTTTTGGGCAGTAATATTATCTAAAAAATCGTAAAGAACAATGTTTTTCAAAACATAAAAATCTTTAGAAAACATTTTTATGATATGATGATATTTTCATTTGTGATAATTTTTTCTCCCTGTACCTCTTCAATTTTTGATTGCTGATTTTCCGTAAGGTCCGCTGACCAGCTGCCAAAGTTTAGAGCTCGAATCCGGGCAGTTCTCGAATTTAAATGCGTGCCAAAAGTGTTCAACGAGTGCGTATTTCATTTTAAGTACGCATTCCTGCCAACAAAGCGATTCAATGGCGGACGAGGAGGCACTTAACGAGCGGGTCGAGGTCCAGAAATTAAAAGCATTCCGACAGGCTCCGCCGTTTTATTGAGGATAAAAGGTTGAATTCGAGGGCCGGGCAATAATAGCAATCGTAAAATGGACGGCAAGTACACATCCTCATATAAGAGATCCAATTTTGGAACCCGTGTAAGTATCTAACTGGTGATGTGTAGACAAGACACAAGACATCGGGACATCATTACAGCAATTATATAAATTTATGGACCATTATCAACATGACGCAAACTTGGCCTACAATCCACACGCTCCATTCAGGCGTGGAGCGATAAAAACAGAGGCTTACGGAGAAGAAGGAGAAGCAGCTCCAAAAACCTCAAGACTGACTCATCAAAAACTGATGGACCGTAAATAACGCAGCGACTTCATTCATGGGATTCCTCTTATTGGTTTTTTACTTCAACATAATTTCACTTAGTTTTTAGGGCAGATTACGGGAACTATGGGTTGATCCTGGTGTAATATGGGTACTATGGGTTCTGGCATCCTTATCTCGTGCTCACAACAGCCTCTTTCCGCGCCGCATCCTGGAGCAACTGGGTGTCCACCTCGTCGCCCGGAAGCTGCACGTAGCGCACCACGGAGCCCCGGATGAAGCAGTTCTTGACGCTCAGCATGTGGGGGTACTTGTCCGGATCCGTGACACTGATATCCGTCAGCTTGATGTTCAGATACTGGTCCACCGAGTGCAGCGTGCCACATATGCTGCATATATATTATATGGAATTAATTAAGTCGGAGGTTTGCCGGCAACGAGGTTCACAAACGATGCTCACCTGAGGTCGTTTTTCAGTTCCACCACAACTTCTTTGCCCACCAGCGACTTGAAGAACGAGTAGAAGAGCTGGAAAGCATACAAAATATTTAAGTTAATTGTTTAATCCTTTTAAATTGGCAGTTTCTAACCATTGTTATTGTTTATTGCAGTTTTTGCGGAACGCGTTGCTTTTTAGAGATGGGAAACATAAAAATACCAACATATCGATATATACCATATTTGAGAATATCGATATTTATATTTGATGCATTACATTTTTGATGCATAATGAAGAGTCTACATATATTTTTAAATAAATTTTGATTTTCTGTTACAAAAATTTAACTTGTTTTATAACAAAATAGTTTTCCGTGAGCGAAAATATAAATATCGATAGTTTTCACAGAAATTTCGTGCTTAAAAGCGTTGCCATTCTCATTATATTTCAACTCGTATGGCAACGCTGAAGGACTGTCGTTTGTGGAGTTTCATAGCAGCGAGCCTTACACAGACCCACATGGGCGGTTAAAGAATTAGTTTTTGAATTTGTAATTACTTATTTTCATAACGGCGATATCTAAGCCCACACGCTACTTTCTAGAATATATAACTTGAGTTATTGGATCCCGATTTTGACGTGGGATACCTCTATGAATTTGTGGTTGAATTCTCTAATAGTCTACATTAAAATCCTGCTGATTATAGAGGGTCCAAATTTTAACCCATTTTCATGTCAGATCTTTCCGTATTTCCAATGGGTTTCAGAATGGGTGCCCAAAACTGCACTTATAGATTCCATAACTTAAGTTATTGGATCCCGATTTTGACGTGGGATACCTCTATGAATTTGTGGTTGAATTCTCTAATAGTCCACATTAAAATCCTGCTGATTATTGAGGGTCCAAATTTTAACCCATTGTCAGATTTTTTCGTATTTCCAATGGGTTTCAGAATGGGTGCCCAAAACTGCACTTCTAGATTCCATAACTTAAGTAATTGGATTCCGATTTTAAAGTGGGATACCTCTATGAATTTGTAATTAAATTCTCTAATATTCTACATTAAAATCCTGCTGATTATAGAGGGTCCAAATTTTAACCCATTTTCATGTCAGATCTTTCCGTATTTCCAATGGGTTTCAGAATGGGTGCCCAAAACTGAACTTATAGATTCCATAACTTAAGTTATTGGATCCCGACTTTGACGAGGGATACCGCTATGAGTTTGTGGTTGAATTCTCTAATAGTCTACATTAAAATCCTGCTGATTATAGAGGGTCCAAATTTTAACCCATTTTCATGTCGGATTTTTCCGTATTTCCAATGGGTTTCAGAATGGGTGCCCAAAACTGCATTTCTAACTTGAGTAATTGGATTCCGATTTTAAAGTGGGATACCTCTATGAGTTTATGGTTGAGTTCTCTAATATTCTACATTAAAATCCTGCTGATTATAGAGGGTCCAAATTTTAACCCATTGTCAGATTTTTTCGTATTTCCAATGGGTTTCAGAATGGGTGCCCAAAACTGCACTTCTAGATTCCATAACTTAAGTAATTGGATTCCGATTTTAAAGTGGGATACCTCTATGAATTTGTGGTTGAATTCTCTAATGGTCTACATTAAAATCCTGCTGATTATTGAGGGTCCAAATTTTAAGCCATTTTCAAGTCAGATTTTTCCGTATTTCCAATGGGTTTCAGAATGGGTGCCCAAAACTGCACTTCTAGATTCCAAAACTTGAGTAATTGGATCCCGATCTTGACGTGGGATACCTCTATGAACTTGTGGTTGAATTCTCTAATAGTCCACATTAAAATCCTGCTGATTATAGAGGGTCCAAATTTTAACCCATTTTCATGTTCGATTTTTCCGTATTTCCAATGGGTTTCAGAATGGGTGCCAAAAACTGCACTTCTAGATTCCATAACTTAAGTAATTGGATTCCGATTTTAAAGTGGGATACCTCTATGAATTTGTGGTTGAATTCTCTAACATTCTACATTAAAATCCTGCTGATTATAGAGGGTCCAAATTTTAACCCATTTTCATGTCAGATTTTTCCGTATTTCATATGGGTTTCAGAATAGGTGTCCAAAACTGCACTTCTAGATTCCATAACTTAAGTAATTGGATTCCGATTTTAAAGTGGGATACCTCTATGAGTTTATGGTTGAGTTCTCTAATATTCTACATTAAAATCCTGCTGATTATAGAGGGTCCAAATTTTAACCCATTGTCAGATTTTTTCGTATTTCCAATGGGTTTCAGAATGGGTGCCCAAAACTGCACTTCTAGATTCCATAACTTAAGTAATTGGATTCCGATTTTAAAGTGGGATACCTCTATGAGTTTATGGTTGAGTTCTCTAATATTCTACATTAAAATCCTGCTGATTATAGAGGGTCCAAATTTTAACCCATTGTCAGATTTTTTCGTATTTCCAATGGGTTTCAGAATGGGTGCCCAAAACTGCACTTCTAGATTCCATAACTTAAGTAATTGGATTCCGATTTTAAAGTGGGATACCTCTATGAATTTGTGGTTGAATTCTCTAATGGTCTACATTAAAATCCTGCTGATTATTGAGGGTCCAAATTTTAACCCATTTTCATGTTCGATTTTTCCGTATTTCCAATGGGTTTCAGAATGGGTGCCAAAAACTGCACTTCTAGATTCCATAACTTAAGTAATTGGATTCCGATTTTAAAGTGGGATACCTCTATGAATTTGTGGTTGAATTCTCTAACATTCTACATTAAAATCCTGCTGATTATAGAGGGTCCAAATTTTAACCCATTTTCATGTCAGATTTTTCCGTATTTCATATGGGTTTCAGAATAGGTGTCCAAAACTGCACTTCTAGATTCCATAACTTGAGTAATTGACTCCCGATTTTGACGTGGGATACCTCTATGAATTTGTGGTTGAATTCTCTAATATTCTACATTAAAATCCTGCTGATTATAGAGGGTCCAAATTTTAACCCATTTTCATGTTAGATTTTTCCGTATTTCCAAAGGGTTTCAGAATGGGTGCCTAAAACTGCACTTCTAGATTTTATAACTTAAATAATTGGATTCCGATTTTAAAGTGGGATACCTCTATGAATTTGTAATTAAATTCTCTAATATTCTACATTAAAATCCTGCTGATTATAGAGGGTCCAAATTTTAACCCATTTTCATGTCGGATCTTTCCGTATTTCCAATGGGTTTCAGAATGGGTGCCCAAAACTGCACTTATAGATTCCATAACTTAAGTTATTGGATCCCGATTTTGACGTGGGATACCTCTATGAATTTGTGGTTGAATTCTCTATTAATTCTCCGACTCTTCCGTATTTTTAATAGTTTGCAGAATGGGATCCCAAAAGTGAACTTCTGCAATCCAACACTTAAGTTATAATTTTCCACTCAAGTCGTTAATCATCCCATTTACTTTTCTCCATTTAAAACAAAATACCCGGAGACTTTGCAAGAATTCGGTTAAGATGTATATTTTAGGGGAACAGATTAAATTGCACTTGCTAATACAATTATTGACTTTTAAATTACATTTAATAACAATTTTTTCGGGGTGGTTAAAACTATTTACAAACTTAAGGGGGCACATTGATCGTTTTACCATTGCGGGAGTACTACGTTTTTTCCATCTAGAGTCTAGACTAACAACAAAATGTACTGCCCGCCCCGTTTCGCCACGTTCAAATCGCCAAGAATCTTAAAATTTCAATTAGCTTAAAAAAATCACATTTCATGTATCTTGTATCTGGTTCTACAACTCCAACTTAATGCCGCCAAACTACGCGCTACGTGTTAGGTAACAGCAAGGACCTGGAGTCCCTTCCTTTTCGATCGGATCCTGCCACTCTAACGCTAATAAATTCGTCTCTATCCATTGATCGCCTCCAATGTGCGGATGTATCTAATGTTCCGAGCTGAAGTACGAGTTCTGCATGAGATACAGCTTGTCGATGGGGTTTATCAGGCTGTTGTTGAGGTTGGCCAGCATGTCGTGGGGATTCGAGTGGGAATGGGAATGCGAGTGCTGGTTGCCCGAGGAGCTGGTCGACTGCAGCTCCAGGTTGTTCAGGGACAGCGAGTCCGCATCGTCGTCCAGCTGGTCAAAGTTGCTCCCATCCAGCGAGAGGTCCGAGCTGCAGAAGCTGTCATTCGAGTTGGCCGGATAGTCTGTAAAATATAAATATTTTAGTATTTATATCTTGGAATTTTATAAAAAGATTATAAATCGAAATGCACTATATGTCGGAATTAGGTTCTTCAAATTTCATAAGAATAGGTACTTGAAAAGTTATTATTTTTATAGAAATATAGATATTTCTTATAAAGAAAATTTTAATAGCTCTGATAATATTTATGATAAATATTATTTTGGGATCTCCAATTTTGGTTAAACTTTTGAAACCATTATTAATAATTTCAATTATTGTTTCTTATCGAACCTCATCAAATTTACTAGCCCCATTTGAAAGTACCCTGTTCGATTTTGAAAAGGAACCCATTATATTCAACTTACCATCCGGTGAGAAGGGCAAGTTGGGATTGAGTGGCTGGCTGGCGAAAGTGCTGTCCAATCCGCCCAGGTAGCCCGAGCTGTCGCCGCCCAGTTCCTGCTTGACGCACTTGTCCTCCTTCTCGTTGGTGTCCTTGTCATCGGTGGCGCTCGAGTTGCCCCCAGTGCCACGCCCACTGCCTGATCCTCCGCCGGAGCCACCATTCTGCTTGGCTTTGCGCTGGATCTTCTTCATCTTGGCGCGCTGATTCTGGAACCACACCTGGACCACACGAACCGAGAGTCCCGTGTCCTTGGCCAGGGCTTCGCGGACTTTGCGACAGGGTTTCGGGGACTGATCGAAGGAGGCCTTGAACTGTTTGCGCTGCTGCGAGGTGAGGATGGTGCGAGGTCTCTTAGGACCCCTCCTGCCATCCCTTGGCCTTAAAAGATCCTCCTCATCCAGACCCACGAATCCACAGTGCTGGGCAGCTGCGGCGGCCAGGAACATTTCCTTCTCGAGATCATGGCGATAGCAGAAGAGCTGGCCATCCCGCAGGAGGAACTGCTCGCCCTTTTGCAGAGGCAACCGGCAGGCGTAGCACACGAAACAGGGCAGGTGGAAGACGAAGTTCGGAATGGGACGCATCACCAGCTCCTGCGGCAGGATCGCGTGACAGCAGGAGGAGCACTTGACCCCAAACAGCCGGTCGTAGTCCATCTTGCAGTAGAGCTTCGAGTTGCGCACGTAGCAGGTGTGGTGCAGCTGCATCCCGCAGTAGCAGCAGGCCAGGCACTGCTCGTGCCAGTTGGCCTCGCCCACGTTCATCAGGAAGCGGTCGTGGATCTTCTGGCCACAGCCCTCGCACAGCTCGAAGTTCTTCTCGCACTTGATGTGGCCCACTTCTGGGGAGGAAAGAAGGAGGAGGGGAAAAGTGGCGTCAGTAAATCACCCAATCGATTTCACATGGCTCAAGAACTGAGCAAAACAAATTGGAATAAAGGCTCAAAGGGTTCTTAAGTTATAAGAAAGTCAAAATAATTTTTTATTATGGAAAAACACCCTTTAAAAAAATATCATAACTTTATAAGATTGCTAAAGGTCCTTATAAGGGTTATAAACGCCATCCAAAAAATATTAATCAACTTTTTAGCTGGTTTCTCAGAGTCATGAGAAGTTTAATTCTTCGGAGATAAAAATTCATTTTATCAGTGTGGTGTTTGTTTTACCAAAGTTAAATCTTAACAATTTAGTGATACATTCATTCTCTAAAACTGCATTTTTCCAAAAAAAAATTTAACTCAACGATAAAAGTTAACATTACATAGAGAAATTGGCCCCTAATACACCTAGGCATTTCAAGAATATTTATTTTTCAGTAAATATATAGTTCCTTCACATTTCGAGAACATGTTCCTGAATGTATAACATTTTTTATCCCAGTGCAGCGCCCCCTATTCGTTATTCCCCTAACCTCCTGTGATGGGCGTACGTGGCGTATACGTGCTGGCAGCACATGTCGCTGCGAAATTATCATGACATGTGCTGCCAATGGCGCAAGGACCGCGCTGACAATCGAATCGTGTGAAAATGCTTCAACGTCTCTCTTGTTTTTCCGTTCGCTGTTTCGCACTTCGGTGGAAAACAGATGAAAAGAAAAACTCCTCAAGGAAAAAATTATCTGTCGCCGAACTGCAACAGCTTGTATTGAAAGCTTGCTGATGCGTAATTGAAACGTAAAGTTTTCTGTATTTGTTTTTGGTCTTATTGAACAGCATTTCCTCTACTATCTGTAATGGTATAATGTCTCAATTGATTTTGCATAAGCTGGGGAATTAACTTTAACTCCCAAACTGTGATCCTTATAAACTGGTAATCTCCTGTTAAGGAGGTTCTGGATTTCAGCTTCCCTTGCCCAAAGTTAAATGTCCCTAATCCTACGCCCCCCTACCATGAGAAACGCGCTCTTGAAACTGTAAACCAGTCATAAAAAGTAGTACCCGAAAACACAACAAAAGCTGCCTGCAGTAAACATAAAAAATATATGACGACCGCCACGAAAAATGTATGGAAGCATTTGAAAAATGAGCAGCGAGTTGGGGAAAAGTGGAAAGCTGGGGGCGGGAAAATCGAGGACTGGGAGTGGAGTGTTATATTATATGGCTGTGGCTCAGTGGCAGAAAAATGTGCATGATTTATGGTTGGCACAATGGTGGGTATACACACACACCCACACACAGTCGCTGGCTATATCTATGCAGATGTGTGGGTTATACATAAATAGTCGGGGTGGTAGGGACGAAAATCCCTCTATAAGGGGGCGCCAGCGCTTTGTGTGTGTGCTAAGCTAGTGCAGCGGAAAGTTGACAATGTCCTCGGGGATTTTTTTCGCATTTCTATCCTATCCCATTGTGCAGTATTCGCATCCAATCGCATAGGCGATAAAGGTTTTTTGCAATTCCAAACAAAAAATCGGGTATGATTCATTTGATAAAAGTCCAGGCGGGGAGCTGCGTTTTGAATTTTGCCGCTTTTTCTAGAGCTTTGAGCATCGATATTGTGACGGGATTTCGTTTGTGTAATCTAATCGAAATTTATGGCATTTTGCTGCAGTTTTATAGATGATTTTTCAACCGTTTTTCTCTATTTTTTGTTTCATCTAACAAAGAACGCTTTATTGAGTGTGTGTTTTTGGGCTATTCTAGTCTGCGGGGCTTTAGTTCGAGCCTTGGCGAAACTTGTCCCAAAATCAACAAACAACAAGCGCAAACAGTTGGTACAAGTGCGGCACACTCGTGTCAAATACATAGATTAAACAGCAGATAAATCCAAAATCAACTCGATGATAAACGGGAAAAATAAAAAATATAACCAACTAATAGAGGAAAGTGTCCTCGGCGTTATCGGCGATAAAGGGGCTTATCTGCCGACTCGTTTGCCCCTCGATTGTCGAACTATATGGTGCATTTATTGACACATTGACAGGCAGGCAGAGGTCTATGGAGATAAATTGGGAGACGGCCACGAACTTCTGGCACTAATTCGGCCACTAACTGTAGAGTCCACGTGCCCCGCAGATTTTGGCAGCAGTTCGGCGTTGACAGACAACTCATAATGGGACAGCTATAATTACGGCTGACAAACTGGCTACTTAAAACTAGTATACCTATGGGTTTTATCTACACGATGGGAAATGGGTTAAAGAGACTCATAGATTATATAAACAATTTATTTTTATAAACTAGGGAAAAGAGCCTTTTAAGTCTTTAAGACTTCAAGTAAGAAATGCTCTGTGGTTTCAGACAATAAAATAATTCAAGAGAAGCATAGGGGACACCATTACTAAGAGCTGAAAATGTAATTGTCATATGACACTGGAGTAATTCAAAAAATTAAGACAATCCAAACTAGTACATTTTCATTTCATTGATTAAATTTTTCTTTGGGTGGCTTCACTTCTTTTTGAAGAAATCAAGTAGGTGGATGGAATTTTAAGTACGGCCATAAGAAAATTTATTCAATTAAAAACTCATATTCTTTTATTCTGATAATGATAATTCTTATTTTTGCTTCCAAATATTAGACCAGCTTTTTCTTCAGTGTACCTCCACCTGGATCTCGGTGGAAAGTGACATAGAGCTATGCTTATGGCGCATACTTCCGCCGCACAAATGCACACCTTCTCCTGCTGGAGGATATATGTACGTTGAAGCCACCTGACGGGCAAAGTTGAAGCCACCGCAGAAGCCAGATATGTATGCTGATACGCTTGGTGGAATACCTGACACTGAGTGTGCTCATTTCCGTGGTCTGCCCCCCAATCTCCAATCCCCAATCCCCATACAGCTCGCCCATTCGAAATTCCTCGACCTCTCCGAAATGTGTGGGGCATTGATAGTAGTTCAGCAGTCGACAGCCAAGTGTTTGCGCAGGAGAGTGGAGTTTTGGTTCGGTGCGGAACCGGAAACGGAAACTATTTGCTGCCATTTTGGCAATGGCAAATGGCAGAATGCATGCATTAATAGAAATTTCATAGGCAAATCTAAAGTTTGCCGGCGAAAGAAGAGCAGTTGTTGTGGGTTGAGAGCCCCTAAAAAACCAAAAACACAATCCACTTAGCCTCGGACGAGGTCTGGTCTGCATATGCATCACACACATTGTTTGCACACTTTGCATTTCGGAGGGAAATTCGCAAAAGTTTTCCCAGCAACACTTTCGTTGCAGCTCAGTGGAAAAGTGTTGCCTATTTTGAGGCGGTCGTGTGTGTGTGTGTGTGTTAGCCTGCATGCCAAAGCATCAGTGTGTGTGTGTGAGTGGGAGGATGTGGCATGCCTTAATAGCCTTTTATTGGTCGAGCCACGCCCTCTGGCCGGGCGGATGTCAGCCAGGTTCATTGTCAAAATTATTTTGTGGTCAACTTGCGTTCATACTTTTGGAAATACTTTCGCCCGACCTCCCACACATCTGCCCACTGAACTATCCCCAGCATGTGTGCCACATCACAAATTCATAATTTATTGTCCTCTGTCAATATGCGTTTTAGCCGGATTCGCTCTATACTGATTTTATTTAACTGGCCCAAAACAAATGTAAATCGAAAATCAACCTCTGGCAATTTGATTCGCATAAATGGCACTAAAAGCCGCGATTTAATTAAGTCCTTAACCAAACACAGTTGCAAGTAAACATTAATTTAATATGAATTATAGTTCTTGTAAGTCAATAAAAAAAAATTTTTTAAAAATGCATTAAGCATTTAATCGTGGGAAAACACTATTGAACTAAGTTAATATTTCCTATTAGGGTATAGTGAATAAAAATGAAATAAAAAGGTTTTGTATTTTTTAAGGTCTTTCATAACTGTTTTAAAGGTATTTTTAAAATTTTTTTATGAAGTACGAGTATTTATTTTGTGCTTTTAAAATTGTATTAAAAATTAAAAACCTTTTTGTGTAACTTTTTATGCACAAATTGCACTGAAGAGGTTTATGAACAATTCAAAATCCATATTCTAAAAAATTTAACTAAACGGATTAGTCTATAATCTGTAAGGCCTTTTCAAAATCAATGGGATTTCAAGATTATTAAAAACATAAAGATTTAGAATTGAGGCTAACCTTACCAAAAATTGCATCCCAAAAAAGTTTTCAAATAAACATTAGAATGGTTATATTGCTTATACAAAATGTAAAATGTAAAGTAAACCAAACTACACTAAAGTTTTTCCTGTAAGTTATATAGAAAATCAAACAAGCACCTTCAGAGTAAATACTTAAACTTTATCCCTTAAGAAAAATCAAGGATGCCTATTTTTTCCCCCCAAAAGGGGCATTCCTTCGTCCCCGAAAACCCAAGAAAATCGCACGCAAACTGCCGGCATAGCCAGGTGTGGGCGGTCGGACACAATCTGGAGCCCCGTCCTCGTCCTCGTCCAACTTGGACCCATGGAGCTCCGACCCGCAGGCCGGGCACACGCAACTATGCCAAAAACGAAGAGCGTGAAAACCCCAGAAGCGGAGCGAGCCGGAAAATGCCTCGACTGCCGGTGCAAAATACTTTTGGAACATACCTGTGCGTCCACTACAATCGGCAGACAATTTGGATGCCGCTGCTGCCGAGGCTGCAGCTCCATTGGCATTGCCGTTTCCATTTCCGTTTCCTGTTGCCGCTGGGGCCGACGATGTTGCTGCTGTCGTCGCAGCGGCAGCAGCAGCAGCAGCAGCAGCAATGGCAGCAGCAACTGCTCCGCCTAATTGCGAGGTGGCTACTGAGGTTGCTGTTGCCGATGGAGCTGCCACACCAGCAGCAGCAGCAGCAACAGCAGCAGCTGTTAATGTGTTGCAGGCGGAGTTGAGGTTGCTGCTGCTGCTGCTATTGTTGTTGTTGTTATTGTTGTTGCTGCTGCTGAGGGGGCTGTGTCCTGTGGGCGTGGGGCAGCTGTTAATTGGCACTGGCGTGGTCGAGGCTGCGTGTTGCTGCTGGTGTTGCTGATGTTGCTGGTGGGGGTGTTGCTGATGTTGCTGCTGCTGCTGCTGGTGCCCCGTTAATGAAGCCGTTCCTGGTGGACTATTGTTGCCGGAAATGCTTGATGGCAGATTGCTGTTGTTGCTGCTGCTGAGGTGCAGGGAGCTGCTATTTGGATTGGAGTTGGGATTGGGATTGTCCAGGAAGCGTGCCCCGCCATGGTTCTGCTGCAGCGAGTACAAGCTGCCACCGACTGGATTCAGATTCGTGGGCATTGGGTAAAACTCCAGCATTTTATACAGAGTTACCACAAAGCACTACTTAGTTTTTTAGTTTTTTCGTTAAGTTTCGAGTCTCCAAAGGCCACATGCAACACTGCACAATAACACGCGACACACAAAGTCTTTGCTTATTTTTACTACGCTTTTGGGTTTGGTATTTACTTTCGGCTTTTAGTTTATTTTTCCGTTTTTAGGGAGCGAGGACAACCAGCCGCGTTCGCTGTCAGTTGGCGTGTGATCGAACAATCAGCGAAATCAAAGCATTTCACTTTGCCCTTTTCGAAAAAAATCCCAGCTGAAACTGAAACGAAATGTACCCCCGCGCAGTGCGCCTGCGCCTGTTTACAAAAGCAACGGAGCAACAACTGCCGATGTCCCCGCGGCAACAGCAACACGAACAACAGCAACAACAGCAACACCAACAGCAGTTGCTGTTGCACGTGACGCCAGGGGTTGCCCCGGTGCAAGGGTTGCTGCAACCCCCTCTCCGCTCGAAATGCGCATGTCTCAAGTGATTATTAGCAGCGAGGGAAATTCTGCCGGAGAGGAAATCCCTTGGAAATCGCAGGCCACACCTCAGCTGGATTTTGATTGGCCGGCAATTTCCCCGGCGTCCATTTTAAGCCATTGCGCATGTGCGCAGGGGAAGTGATTTCTTCTTTTTTTTTCGTATACTCTTTGTATTCCCTGATGTCTTGGCTTTAATACTAGACCAAGTTGGCTTTGGGGCGGCCATCAAGGGGGCGTGTTGCTGCTGTATGTTGCTGGTTGTTGCTGGTGTTGCTGCTGCTGCTGCAGTTGTTGCTGTTGCTGCTGCCGCCGATGGGGCACAAAGACATACTTGCACTTGCACTCGCGGCAACTTTGGCGTGTTCGCCGCTCCACGGCGACAATTTCCTTGAGTTGTTGCTGCTCCTGTTGGCGCTTTGAGTGGCACGACTGGACCAGAATGCCAGCAACAACACCGACAACAACAAAAACAACAAGAGTAACGACAACAACACCAATATCTGGAGCAGAGGCAGGGCAGAAAAAAACAATGGCCTTGTCTTCTTTTGCGCTTTTTTGCACTTGCATTTTACTTTTTGTGGGTGCAAAAAGTTGGCGATAAACAAGCGGGGAAAGGGTGCTCCTCAATATCTTAAGCAAGTAATTTAAAATGGTTATCTTAAAGAATTAAAGCCTAAATATATTCCTTAATTTCCTAAACGTTTTAAATATTAGTTAACTAATATTGATATAGCTTGAGTTGAGTATTTATGCTGTTTATTATTAGAAAATCAGTTTTAGGCTATTTATTTTAGGTCTTTACCCAGCTTTTCTATACATTTTAAATGTTCTAGAATTGGTTATAACTGCTTACATTTTTATAAAACAAGAAAATTTAAAGACCTATAAAATAAAGGTTGCATTTTTAGTAGCTTAGTTTAGGTAGTTTCTTAAGATTTTGGCCCTGGAATTAAAATCTTTAAGACCTTTACAATGGTAATAAAACTAACAGCATAGTTTATTAATTCATACTCTTTGTATAATTTTCATTTTCACATCTAAATACCATCTATCTATTTATAGTACTACATTTTTAGAGATGGTTAGAATGTCACCCTGTATGAGCATCAAAAGCCAACCGACAACTGACAGGCAACCAGGCCGAAACCCCATTTCCGTCGCCCCCAAAAAGGCCAAAGCCAACTATCCGCCCACGCAAACACGCCCACACTCACACACCCGCAGAAGGAAAGGAGAAAGAAGAAAGGAGGAAGCCGAGCGGTAAGGAGAAAAGCGGAAGCTGGAAAGACAAACCAAACATGGTGCTGTGCACAAAAGTTTGGCGCTACTTCTGGAGTCGAAGCTGGATTTCTTGGCCCCCTTTTTTGGGCCACCGCCTCCTCTGGTAACTTCATGTTTGGTCCTCGGCTTAAGACTAGGCTTTGGCTCAGCAGGATGCCTCCTGCAGGATATGTTTTCCCCGACTTAGGATACCTGGGAAGCTAGGAACCCGTTCCCAGTTGGCCAAGTGGTAGAATTTTCGCAAAACTTGTTGGCATCGAGCGGCACTTGTACAAGGAATTGGCATGGCCTGCCACTTCTTCGCCTTGTTTTTCCGCTTTTCCGATGCTCCAGCTCACTTCACCTCTCTACGTATTTTTTGTTGTTGCCGGCAGTTTGTGCAACTTTGAAAACTTTATTTACCGAATTCGACTGCTACAAAGGAAAAAGCACAGCCGTAGCTGGAACAATGTGCGCACTTGCTGCGGAATTATAACAAAGCAGCGAAAAAGTATCTGCAGCACGAGTTTTCCTTAATCTGCCCCGACCTGATGGGAATGTTTTCCGTTTCGTCGTATCCACAAAACAAAGTCGATGCCAAGTGTGCGCTGAATTTAAAGCAATTATTAGAAGTTTAGGGGGGCATTTTTCGAGATCTGAATCCAAATCACACTAAACAGGAAACAACAAATCGATATTTTAACCGAAACAATACGTTACTTTTAAGTTATAAGATACGTAGCCAATAAAATCCCAAATTAAGATACACTTTTAGCTTTCAAACTAAAAAATATAACTTATTCTGAGAAGCAAAGAAAAGTTTAAGATATATATTCAATAAAATCGTTATAAATTAATCAACAGTTTCTTTGGTTTTATGATCACCAAAAATAAGGATCTGAAATTAAAACTCTTTTAATATTTAATTTGGGGACATCATTATAAGATCTTCAATAAGTAATAATTAACATAATTGGTGCTATGATCTCCGCGAAACAGATTATTATTAACTTTATATGAAAAAGGCAAATGTCAGAGCCCAAAAACCCCATCCATCCATATCCAAATAAACCATTTACGGCTATTTCACGGCAACTTGTCCAGCCAAAGTCCACTTCTTTATGACGGCAATCGACTAGAATTCGGAGGCGCGTGCATAATTAATCCTTTGCCGTAAAACCCATTGGACGGGGGATCAACTAGATAAGGTTAATGGTGGGTCTGCCCATCGCACATAGTATCCTGGCCACTGCTGTGGCGAAATTATGGTTTACTAGGCCCCCATAAAGATAGTAGTTGGCTCATATTTATAGACCGTATCTGCAAGATAGCAACAGTAAAACGCAGCAAAGCGAAAATTCAATTAACCTTGACAACTGGCAAACGGCGAGGTTCGCAAACCCAAAAACCCAAATCCCCTTCCATTAATCGGCATAATGATGACAGCATTATACACTCGATAAGTTCGAAGCCGACAGACAAAACCCAAAGCGGTAATAAAATCAAATCGACAAAGGCAAAAAGTGGAAATTGTCATAAAACTCGTTGGCGAACAGTAAAAACCAGAACGAGGAGGATAATGATAGGGCACTGGAAACAAATTTAATAAAACATCGAAGAAAAACACAAATGAAAACAAATGGCAAAGGGTAGTGTGGTGCTAGGGCTCTGTTTTTTTTATTTTGGGTTGGCATTCAGATTCAGATTCTGATTCGGGTTTGGGTTCAATGCATCCATTGTATCTCAGCTCCCCTCTCCTCTACCCTTTTGGCCCTCTATCAATGGACAAGGAATGAGTAATATTGAATAACCACAACAACAGCAACAAGAGAGCACGCTCGGCAGCCTCAGGATAAATAGTTTTTGTATGGCCCTTCAATTACCATTTGAGCATGATAAGCGCTAAAGTGGCTCGAAGGGCGGCCAACGTAGACATTGGCATTGGAAAGCGGTAAGCGGTAAGTGGTAAGTGGTAAGTGCCCGGCGGTAAGAAAGAAACCCAGTCGAAGGAACCGCATAAGACTGCTTGAAAATATGCCTCAGGATCTCATCCCGCAGCAGGGATAGGGGTCATTAGATGGAAACATTTACCCGACTATTGGCGGCCAGTCAAGGGGAAATTGCCCAGATGGGGCGGGTGGTGTCATTGTTTGTTTTGGCAAGGGTCGGCAGTCAGGGGGTTCTGCAGGACCACGTTCTGGTCCCTAGTTATATTCATAGGCATCCAGCCAAGAGAGGGACACCGCTGCAGCTGCTGAGGAGACACTGGGAGAACTCCGGAAACTGTCAACACTACGCGAGTCTCCTACACAGAGGGAAAATATCTAATAATCTTACTTCAATGTAATATGAATCACTGTACTTTTTAAACTGACACTTAGACACTTGCAGGAGAAATCTCCTGTAAAAAATGAGGACACGTGGATGTACACACAAAAAATAATTTATAGTGAAAAGAACTTACAATTTAAAGAACACAAGATCATTAAATATACAAATTAAATGTTATTATATTATATTACATAGATCATTATAAAGTTATTCTTGGATTTTTAATGATTTAGAATAAAAATAAAGTTATTTATAATAACTGTTCATGATCTTAATTTCTTTTTGGAAGTTTTATTTTGGTTTACCTTAAAAATTTTTTTGTGTGTACTTCCTCAATTCCCCACCCCACCAAATATGAAGTGTGTAAACAATGGGCATAAGATATGCTGCACTGCACCCGCTATGAGAAATGAGTCGGGAGCAAAATGAGAGAGAACAGAGGGCACGCAGCATGATCGACCCTGAAGTGGGCTAATTTGACGGTGCCCCGCGTGGCAAATGCACCCCAACAATGGGTTGTCTAGTGTCCAGGCCCAAGGAAAAGTGTTAAAGGATTTATGCGCGTAATTTTGCAGATGTTTAGATTTCGCTCTGGACTCGCTGCTGCTCAAAAGCACTGCAAAAAATAATTGTAATTTGTTGCACACTAAAAAAGAACCATTATAAACAGATATTCACAAGTAAAGAACATACTTCACAAACAGAACATTCTTGTGAATATCTGTATATCATGGATACATATTATTTACTGCATAGTCTAAATTTAAATGTCAGGATCAACTTAATATTGAATTAAAATTTTGAACATTGAGTATGGTTAAACAGATTTTAGATTTTATTTTTAGATTTTTTTCCCTTTGAAAATAAATATTGAAGCGATACGAACCTTATCAAGATATAAATTATACGGAATTCCAAAACGAGTATCATTTCATATGAATTCAGTTTGGTTACAATACTTTTCTTCAAGTGCAGGGTCGGCCCAATAATTTTATGCCTGGTGTGCCGATCTGTGTCAACAGCCTCCGTCCCTGTCCATCTCCATATCCAGCTCCCATTTGAGTTCCCTTTCCGACTCTGACAGACATGTTGTCTCGCCTCACTCATAACCAGGACACGCCGCACCAGGACCTGAAGGACACGCTCTGGAATGGGATTTTCCAAACGAGCATGGTCCAAAAATGGACCTGAGACGAATAAGTCGAGAGGCTGGGACTGTGAAGTGGCGCAGCATGTGCTCAATTTAGTTTTGAATATCGTCTGTCATTCCGAATAATATTCCTTGTTTGTACAATGTCAATTTTAGTGCTGTTTGTTATTGCCCCACATCCCGAACCTCTTAAATCCAAAGTCCTAATGCGCATGGAATGGCCATTCCATGATGACGACTCCCACTGATTCTCTGTTTATTATTGGCTGTTGTGGTTTATTTGCCTTTGGATTTTGGTCCCAGGCTTTTGTTTATAATCTGAAATCAAACGAGTTCCAGAGCCCTGCTTATGGACAAGATGTTTATACTAGCAGTAAGCTTGATTTTAATGAGGTTGGAAAGGATGAGTCATCTCGTCGATTTCCATTCGATCTGCATTTGTGCATTCCGATTCCGGAGCAAAAACAAACAGTTGTGAAATGGTGTGAAATTTTAGAATTCTGTGAACTCCTATCTGTGGCCAAAGAGACACCTCCACTCTTTCCAAATATTTAAGCGCCTGTGGGCCTTGGTCCGTTCCCCATTTCCCCCCATTGCAAAAGCCCCCATTTTGTGTGTCAAAATGAAAATGATACTTTGAAGTTTTGGGCAACGACAAACGCCAAAGACAAATACAAATATTGGCAATACGCTAAAGCCAAAATCAAATAGAAGCCCCCAGTTGGCCAAACCGAAACCAATATTCATTTGGCGTTCGCTGGAGCGGCAATAAATTGCTCAGCTGCCAGTGACTGGCTACGCCGGAGATTTGGAGATTTTCAGATATGGAGGGGGAAAAGCTGGAGGAGTGGAGATTTTAAGAGTTGGGGGCGGCCAAAGGTCAGGGGGCGGGACATGCGCTTTTCATACGCGTGTTTAGGGCCGCCCAGCATAAGCCATAAAACTTATAATTCCAAATGGCCAGCTTCAAAAGCCGTCGACGGGTACTGTGATTCATGGTATGTAAAATTGTAAAATATTGTATCTCTAGAATAGTAATATCTTTAGTATTTTTACCAAGGGTTTTTTTTAAATATTTTATAAGCACATTCGAAAAAAAAGTGGTAAGATGTGAATTTCTATCTTGAAATGAAAGTTTAAAAATGTTTGGTACATCCATTCCCCAAGAATTTTAAGTTCTAAAATATTATTTAATTTTTATTTCGATCTCATAAATTTGATCAGCCAAATAAATGGTCCTAACTCAACTGAATAAGTTTTTTAAGTATTTTAAACGGGCAAAGAATTTTGAAAATCGTTGTTCTTGGTCTGTTCTATAATCGTTACTCTGAATTTTAAAAACTATCTTGAAGATAATTTGTACTTTTGGATTTAAGGCGCTTTTTATAAAGGAGTTTTCTTTGTTTTTCAGAGCTAATTGACAAAGAATATTGGAGAGCCTTTACTCTGTTAGTTTCATAATCTTTATTTTCTTTTTTAAAAAGTTATTTTGAAGATGAAGTATATATTTCGATAAAGAGTAGTAGATTTTAAACGTTTTTTTGGTTATTTATTTCTTATAAAATATATATCTTACTAATATCAGAGCACTGTGCCACGCAGTATCGATGGCCCCGCAAATTGTTTGCGTGCTGCTTCTGCTTGACTATTTTTCATTTTGCTAGTCGCCGATCCAGCCGCGTTGCCCCTGCCCCAAAAATCACCCAGCCCTACCACCCATAGCCCCCTAGTTGGGTAGAATTTTCTTTTTGCTTGCCAGAACATTTTCCAATTTCATTTGCGTTGAGAACGCGGAATGTGAGCGCGAACGGGCTTTGGGCGCATTCATCATTGGCAGGGCGCCATCATCAGTTGCAGGCTGGGCATCATCGTCACCATCGCCATCATCATCACCATCGCCATCGCCATCGTCATCTCCATGGCCCCCCAAATGCCTCCTAAAAAAGGCGGGAGCAGCATCATCATGGCCAGTCAGCCATCCAGTCAGTGAGGCAGCCATTTGGCCGTTTGAAAAAGCAACATTTCAGCCATATTTTTCTTGCTTTCAATTTGGCGTATCGCGCTTTGGCCATTTTTCATACGGGCGCTTTGATGCGTAACCCGACAAATGCCCCCCAGCCATCCGTTAGCCACCCACTTTCCCCTTAGATCTCCATCGTTGCCTTCCCTTTGGCTGCTCTCTTTTTTTCCGCCCCCAACCAACTCGGTTCTGGCCAAAACGCAAACGCATAAAACGCGTCCTTTGAGCGATTTGAAGTCAAGTGTAAAAAGCGTTTATGCCAAAAACGGAGAACAACAAATGGGGCTTGCAAAGTATTTTAAGTTTAATTTGAAAAATATTTGAATTTTGCGCATTTCTTGGGTCAGTGGTCAGTCATTAGATATTTCTTTTGAATGGTGTGAATCATGCTTATTAGCCGTATAAGTTATCTTGCATTTGGGTGGGAAAATCTATTTACTTCTGGCAAATAGTTTATATTGCCCTGGCAGAAATGGGAAAACAGCCATATCCTCCCCCAAATAACTCCCCCTATTTCGTCCTTCAACTTAGGCAACTCCAATCAGCCGCACAATCTCTGATTGCGACTCGTTCTCAGCACAATATTTACACAAATTGCCTTCATCCTATGGATTCGGATCGCATCTGTGCCCGCCCAGCCGTTAAGCGTACTTCATGGCCAGTCTCCGATACTGAAAGTTGTCATATCAATCTGTCCCCGAAATGTGTGTGATTCGGCCCATGGGAACGATTTCGAGGTTTGTTTAGTGTGGCATCAATGAGAAGGGAAAGGTCGGGGAATCGGAAGAGAAAGATCCAGGGGGAGTGTTCTGAAAACAATCGCTATAACGCCATGAACCTGGGTGGCATTAGCTCTTTCGATTTATGATAGCACTTGGGCGCGGGAAAACTGCAAGTCATTTGGCAGTTTATCTAGATTATAGAAGCATTTGAAATCCCATTTATAGGCTGACTTTTGATTTTGCAAGCTATAATAAATATTATATATTCATATATTTATTATGGAACATTTTATCCATTAAATCTATATTTTTTTAGATTTTTAGAGTATATTTTTATATTTTCAAAGAGTTAAGATTTTACAAATAATAATTTAAATGTATAAACAAATATTTAAATCTGTCTATTTATTTATTTGTTCTTATTTTTTTAATGTCAATTTTTTTCTTAGTTCAGAATTTGTGAAGAAGATTTTATGTTTTCGTAAATAATATTCCATAATTAAATCAGAATTTTCAGAAGAGGATGGAGGTCTGTATAAAGTGTATGTTATATACTTTATTATTATATATATTACTATTATATATATTATTATTATACATTATTATAATAGTTTAAAAATGTTAACATTTTGGTATAAGGTTTTTTAAAATCATTTTCTTTCTTTTAAGAACTTTAACTTCCCATAGCTAACCAACCCATCCCGGAACATTCTGTTGCTTAACAAATATATCCCCTGGCTAGCCACCGTTTATAGAAGCCCAACCAGCTTGAGGTCAGGCATTAAAATGCAGAAGCATAAAAATACTGACCAAGAGTGAATAAACAATAAAAAAAGAGGAGGGAAAATACTGGACCAACGACGTCACTATCGGCAGTAGTTTTCCCTTGGCCGTTGTTACCACTTGTTGTGGTTGTTGGAGTTGCTTTTATTATTTCCAGTGCAAAAGAAAGCAATGGCGAGATGGCCAGAAAAAATACGAATACATGGCCAACACACACACACACAGGCACCATCTCATACATATTCCGTATACGTAGCCCGTTCGTTTAACTGTTGTTTTTATGCGCTGCAGACAAATATTTGCTTTCCGACAATAGTCATAAATACCAAAAGCTACATGCTCGGCATACTTAGAAATACTCTGGCACACACGCTCACTACTGGCTAACACACACATACACACACACTCTACTGGCTAACACACACACACTTACACACGACCGCCTGGGGCGCAAATAGAAATCGAGGAAAGCAAATAGCGCACAGGATATGGTTTTTGGCAGCACCAGGATAGTGGCCAAAAAGGAGCTGGGCAAAAAATGCGATGCCAGCGAAAAATGCTAGCGACTCGATCCGAGTCGAGTGGATTGCCAAGGGGAGGGGGGTCTGAGGGGGAAAGTTCCAGGGGATCCAACAAAATGGCTGCGCAAAAAGTGGCACCAGTCCCCAAAAATATTAGAAGGATAAAAGTCCGTTGGCCAAAATGGAAGCGAAGCAATCGTGGCCACATACACACCCATTCGAACGGAATGGCGACCAAAAACTAACCGAAGAATGAGAATTACGCTGAAAGTTTTTAAGGAACCTATTTTCCTTAAAAAGGATATACAAAATAGTGTTTACTTTGAAAAATATAATCTCTTTACTATTATTAAGTTGGCTTAAGTGGGTTAAGACTATAGAATAGCATGAATTCAAATACAATTTTAGGTATCTTAGTCTCTTTCTTAAATTTTTAAAATATCTATCACTGATCCCAAAATTCAGTTTAAACATTTTATGATTAAAAAACTTTTTTTTTGAACATTTGTTAAATTGAAAAGTGAAACGACTGCCTTTTTTCGACAGTAAAAATACCTAATAAAAGCATTTCCTCACTCTATAATGTGCAATCCACACAATTTAGCTTAGAAAGTTAAAAAACAAACACTTTTTTTACTTCTCTATAACTTTACAGGACCAGTACCAATGTTTCTACCCACCCAGCTTTGATTTCAGCCAACTTCAGTGTGCCGCAAAGTTTTGACCCGCGAATTGGAAGCAAGAAATGGGAAATTGTTGAAAATCAAAGGAGCAAAAGGGGGAAAAGCTTATCCATGTGAAAAATCTGTGCCGCGTGTCCGAAGCACGCGCTCCTTGTTGCCTTTAACATATTACACCTTTCCATATCGTGGGGACCGTAAAAATCGGTGGATCGAGAAGTGAGAAGGAGCGGACTGGCTGGCCAACCGGCGAACAAATAAACAAACAGAGCTCACGTGCCTCGATGGAGATAATCCGGGCATCACAATCGCAACAGCAACAAACAAACTACCCGCGGCGCAGGATTTTGGATCTGCATCGGAGTTCGCAGTTCCACTCACAGTCCCATTTCCATTCCCATTGCCATTGTGAGGACCTGTTTGACTTGCAGAGACCCTCTTTCGTTTAAACTTCCCTCTTCGCCTTTTTTGCGATGTTAATCTCGGCGAAATGTTACAAAATGTTTAACAATTAAGTAGCGACACGCGCTGCCACGTTTCGAGTGTGTGTGCTCATGGGAGTTTTTTATTGGGAGATATCGCTTACAGATATGAACTCGGGCGGATGGTATAGATATAGATACCCGCCACTCGATGCTCGATGCTCGATTGAGCGAAGGGCTGCGACGCCACTTGATGATGGCCCGATGTCGATGCTGATCGCAGCGATAAAAAATGCAAAGAGCTAATCAAGAGTTCAAGTTGCGCGGGGCTGACATGTGTAGTCCTTGAGGTCCTTGAGGACAAGTGCCCCGTCATCGAGGATGTGGGAAAAGGAATTGTAAGGGCACCTCGATGAGACAATACAACAAATGCATTATGTATGAGCCACTGCCTTGAATTTGTATTCTTTCTTTATATCGCACTTATGATATATTACGGATTTACCACGGAACTGGTTAGGGCTTGATATACTATGATATTGCACTTCTAAAACTGTAGGTTACATAATATTTTAGAAGACCGTTATTAGTTTTAATAAGGATTTACACGTTAAAAGATTATGTGAATAATGGTATGATAATATATGGGATTGGTATTGCATTTTATAGCAATTGCGGCTTTCTAGTCTTATTAGTAGTATGTTATTGAGACCTTATGCAAAATATTAGATGGTGTTACTTTTGGAGTAATCCCATGCTTTTACAGTTACCTCAAATCCAAACCAGTTTTAAAATACAATTTACACATAGTTTAAAATACCCAGGGTCTTTAAAAACCGGCTATAGATATATGGTTTTACTTGCTGAAAATAGGACATTTGAAATTTCCGGTTTCGAAAGTGAGCCAAAAAAATGTCCCTTTGCTAACACAAATTGATTTTCAAGATCCAGAAACTTATTAAAAAATGGAAGTGCTGACAAAAAACCAGCCAAACTGCTGGCGCAGCCGCGGCAGAAATAAGAAAAAGGAGTGCAAGACAATCAAAAGGACCAAAATACGGTAGCAGGATGGGCGAGGAGGACAAGGAAGCGATAAAGGACCCACGACAAGCGACAACAAAAACGAGAACGAGAGCGACGACGACGACGACAAAGTGCGGGAAGTTTGCACAAGGACATTGCATGCACACCACATGCATGCACACAAGGATATGAAGGTCCTGGCACACACACACCCAGACAAACCCACACACACACACATTGATACGAAAGCACTCGTTCAACCGCATGGCAGGCAAATGACACAAACAACAACCCAACGAAACAAGTGTAACCAGTGAAAAAAATCAACATGGCTTCAGTGGAAAAGCAGTTAAACGGCCATGGCTTTTTGCCTATGTATGTGTGTGTGTGAGTGTGCCTGTATGTGTGTGTGTGCTCCTGGCAGGACAACCAATTGAGGCTCCACTTGTCATGCACGTACGGACATGAAAAGAAACACCCACACTCGTGCGCTTCCCATGTCAATATGGCTGGTTACATTTCGGCGTTACAGTAGCCCAGGATCCAGAATTCAGGCTCCAGGACTCGGGATTCAGGAAGTTACTCCTTCTTTTCCTCCTCCTCCACTTTTTCGAACTCCACCCAATGTCCACTCGATGGACGCTTCACTGCGTCCAATGACAAACCAAATATGTTTCGTGGTTTTTACGCAAGACTCGTTGCCGGCCATCAGAATGGTTATATGTGGAAACCATCCACACAGGAAAAGATTATCAATCATTTTACCCATATAGCCCATATTATAATATTTATTTCTTGGAAAGCTGGGAAGCCTATATCTTTAAAATGAACGTAATGGCTTATTAAACCAAAAATATATTTAATACTTTGTTAAACAATTGTAAAACGGTTTAACTAAAAGAAATTCTTTGAATTACCTAATTTACTATAAAGATAGATAAAGAAAAAATTGAAAAGATACGAACGGTTATTTGTACAACCTATATAGAGATACACAGGGAATTTATAAATGGCTGGTATATCTATAAAAATCATGGTTATTTCTTTTTTAACTATATAATAATTAAAAAAACAAGGTCTATTATTATCTAAAATGTTGTCTTTTTTATATTTTCTATATGATTTTTGATAAAGTTTTGCTCGAGAGGCATTGCTTATATAAAAATATATATCCGTAACAAAATCTGATGTTAAAAAATCTGTTAATGCTCGAAATTTCATAACGACTCTTATAAAATCAAATTTAATTTGAAAAGGTGAAATGACACATCCTTTTCTCTCCGTGTCCCCACACGCACTCGAAATCAATCAATCTCTCTGAGCAGGACATGTTCTATGGACGCCCAGCCCATCGGCATCATTCCGTCAATGTAAATGTAAATTTGCGCCTTTTTGTGACTCGCACTGCGACTGTGGTGGACTCCGAACTCCGGACTCCGTACTCCGGACTCTGGACTCCAATCCAGAAACAGAATCGTGACTCCGTCCATGATGAAGTGCGGGCATGGCGTTGGCGGGAGCAAAGGAGTTCGAACCGTTGGCCATTGTTGACATTTCAACGTTTGACCACCGGCCGGCTGACAAGGACACACATATTTGCTCCTGCCACGACCACCGCAAAAAGCTCCGTGCCACATGCTGCGTGTGGGCCACGCTCAGGTTCCCATTCATGGCCAATGCCACTGCAAGTGTTGCCAAGTTAATTACCAACTCGACTTCAGATTCGGTCAGTGGATGCAGATGCAGTGGCAGTCGCAGGTTGTCAAAGGACTCGCAAATTGCTGGCCATTCGTCAAGCGAGCAGGATATTAAAACGGTTGGTCTTTTGGAAGTCAATCGATTATGTGCCCAATTGTTTTCTTGAATGAGTGTAAAATGCTTGAAATCGAATCTTAAAAGGGGTTACTTAAAGTGTCCCAATAAGTCAGTCATTTTGGAGTAATATTTGATGTAAATTATTTAGAACATTTGAAATTAAATCATACAGAATCTCTTTTATCCATCCTTAATTGGATTAGGCTTAAAACTACTGCATTTTTTTAACAAAGACTTTTTTAAAAATTATATGTAAAAGTGAATTCACATTATTCCGATCTTTATTAACAATAAATTAACAAATTAAAATAATTTTAAATTTATTTAAATATTGCATTGTATTTCCAATAACGTAGTTCCTAACTAGAACAGTCTCAGGAAGAAACCGCAACATTATAGTCAATTAAAGCTGATGTTTTGGCGAAAGTTCAACATTACAAGCGACTTGTATTAAGTCAGAGGAAAACAACCCGGTGAACACCACACGTTTCGAAATCCAACACTTATTAAAATTCATAGAAGTACCGGAACGCCTCGTTGGGAATCCCCCTTATACCTAGGAACCCCAAAGGCCCCCTCTCGAAGGAAGCCAACATAAACAAAGTAGTTGCCTTGGCTCGACGCAAAGTAAACATAAATAAAAGCAAACGGAAACTGGGAAAGGAAAGGCAAAGCTGGAGCTCCGATTAAGTAAATACGAGGTGAGCAAAGGAGGCGCTTCAAAGGATTCGGGATGCCACGACATCTTAATGATGATGTCATGAATAAATTAGTCGGCATGTGACTGGCTGGAAAACTACCATCTTGGGCCAGAGGTAAATCATCTCCACGTGGCAGGGCGTTACTATCGAATGAAGGGAAAGGGGAATTCCAGTTGCCGCAAAAGTTAATGACAAAAACGAAGTGAACCGCAAAAGGTGGCATTGCGGTTGGCTAAAAGGGCGTGGCATTCTCAAAGCTCTAAAAATGTGGCACACGTGTGAAAATCCCCAGAATCTATGTATATTCCATTTAACCCGATGGAGTCGTTTAAATTAAGTTGCAAATTATGCAAATGATAAAGTTCCAGCTCAAAACGCTCTGCACCCTGGTTAAAAAATTCAAGGGATCGTCCTGTTTGCAGGTGGCCACCGGTTTGACATCATCGATGCAGCCACGCCCCCTTCACCACACCCCCGAAACTGACAGGGTCGAAAATTAATTAGTTGCGCCTATTTTGGCGATCAATCATTCAATTTTCTGCGCCATAAAATCTGGCCAGCAGAAGGAGCAAAAAAAGTGAAACAACAGTTTCCGCAAAACAAGGGCGCCACTTGTCCAACAAGCTGCCTCATCGCCCCCGTCCTTACAACTCCGTTCCGCACTGTCCCGCCGGAAACAGCCTCGTCATTTATGCGCTACGCTTTTTACGATGCAACCACCCGAGGTGGATAATTTTGGGGTGGGGTCTTCAGCTGGCTTTTCCCGGGTGGCTGAGGATGACGCTAAAAACTGAGTCCGAATTCGGGCTTGTCAGGCAACGCAATCTGTCACCAGCGGAATAGTAATGACCAAAACGACGATCATGACTGCTATTGCAATTCAAACGAAAATAATATACGTCGTTCCCTAAATGTTTCAACCTCTAACAAAAAATATTCTGAAATCGATATACCAACACCATTAAAACTGAAAGTAGAAAACCATTTTAGAAAATATAAAAAAATGCTAGAGATTGTAAGTAATAATAACTAAATGAACAAAAAGATATTGGTTTTCTTACTTTTTAAAATAATTACATTTTAAAATAAGCTAGATCACTTGTATCTATTTTATTTTTTAGGTTTTATTTATTTACTATACTCACACCAGTCTAGACCGCAGTGTGTATAAATTTATACACCACTAAATCGAGGTATTCTTACCGAAAACGTATCCCTTGGGTAGCAAATTGTTTTATATAGAATAATTCGAAATATTCGAGCCCGCAGTGAAATTAGCCAAATTAACACCTTGCTAAGTCTGGCCAGGCTTAACCCAGCAAATAATTGAAATATTTTTTGTTCTAATAAAAAGACCCAAGGCCGAGTAACTTGGCCATTCTGGCGATGGGATAAGCCAGAGTTGTGTGGCACATTTAAATGAATTCGTCGGCGGGTTGCGAGGAGAATGTGGGTGCATGGGTAAAAAAGTTGACCTTTTATGCCTCCTTTTGTACCCTCACTCAATTACGACGGACACGCCGCGGGATTCAGAATTCCCTGGACCCGACCAACAGACCAACGACCAACTTGGCAACAGCAGCAGTCTATTTGGGCAAATACTTCGAGCCATTTAAACAATTTCCATTAACAAATATGCGCAAATTGCCCATCGGCGGTTTTACAAATAAATTGCAAAGAAAAATATTTGTCAAAAATGGGCAGGCAAAAGCAAAAAGCATGGAATACATGTTTAAACTTTTTCAACCGAAATGCATGAAATATTTGTACAAATTATTTTTATGCACTTCATTAAATATTTCAGCAATTTGAAAGCCTAGAGCAGCAGCAGCAGCCTGGCGCACTTTAATCAACCGTAAAATGTTGACCTTTTTTGCCCGGGACCCGCAACATGTTGTCGAAATTTCTGGGGCACCGAATGGAGGAGGTCCTTTGGGGGAGTCTATGCGATGTGGTGTGGGTCAGGTCCTGATCCTGAGCGTGTGGTGAGCCTAATGGACCGACGACCTCCGACATGCACTAATAGTAAGGGATACGGGATTGGGTATCCTTAGATTCAGACAGCTTTCCCAGCCTGCATTTACATAATTTATGGCAAAAGGAGAGAAAGGAGTTCCCACTGGAGATGGCTATAAGAAAAACCACTATATCTCACTTTTGACCTACGCCTTCTCATAATTTCCACGTGGCCCAGGCGAGTGACTTTGAGGTTTTATGACCAGAGTCACTTTAAATGAAAAAAACATTACAATATGAAACGCAGGTCTGTCATCTGTGAATAGAATATTTAACATTTATTTATGCGCATATAAATGCAAAAGGCATTTGCACTTGGTTATCTTAATATACAATATTCAATGGCCATTCGGTGGCACATGCATTATTTATGCATTTATCCGTGCCACAAAATTCATAAACATTTGTTGTGCAAATTTCCCTGGGATGTTTCTCACGCCCTTGCCCTGTCGAAACCCCCTACCCCCATTACGACCTTCTCATCTCTGGCGATTGCCAATAAATTCACATCAAAGGTCTTTATTTGTATTTGCTTAGCAGCGAGCCCCGAAAAGGATGCTCCTGCCCCCAGAATCCAGGACTCACAGCCAGCGGCCCGGCCTGTGCAAATATCATTTTCGTTTCAATTGAGCATCTCGGCTTAGGGCATTACCCGTCCCAGGACCTCAGGACCTCGGGCGACACTGCCGTCATCGGCTAATCCTGCTGCCTGGCAACTAGAAAATCATTTAGCAGCAGCCCACAAGGATGCCAATGCGAGCACATCCTCCACGATGCGGCCGGCACGTGTCAATTGAGCGCTCCTGGAGGCCCAGTTGCACTCAGAGAAACTATTATCTATTATGTCATATTTTCTATCTATAAAAATAATTGATGTATCTTTGGGCTCTTAAATATTAATAATTTTATTTATCACTATATTTCCTTCATGTTTCAAATATATTTAAAACCCATAAAACAATTCTTAGATGCATATTATAAAAGATTTAAGTGTTTCCATTATATTTCTGGATAATTTTTCTAAAGATCCGTTTAAATAAAGAAGTAAAATATATAAAATTAAACTAAGAATAATATAAAATCTGAATAATAATGTTAATAATAATTAAAATAATAATATTATTTTGTTTTTTCAAATATTTAAAACATGTTTTTTAAGAAATTCGAAAATAGTTCAAACATATTCAATATTTTGTTTCAGATTCATATTTTGGCAACCTTATTTTTTAGCCATGTTTTAAGTAGCTACTTTACCTACCTGCGTTTTATTAATATTATTTAAGCCATTAATTCTAAGATACCGCACTTAAGCCTGAAAATTAAATATTTAGGGACTTTCCAATCTCCGATTCCTATATTTAATAACCATTTTATATTTTTTTTTAATTCAGCTAGTTAATCCGAAGTTTTTCCCAGTGCAGGGGTGACTGTGGCCGTCCCGAAAATTGTCGAACGCCTTGCATTGCAATGAACTCAACACTTGAGCCGCCGGACTGACAAAGTAACTCTCGGCTTTAGTCGAATGACCGCCAATGGATTTTTAAATACCCAGCACACGCTCCTCGCTTTCCTCCGGTGGGCGGGCAAAATTAAACGCTCTACCGCTTTCGGCGAAACGATGCCCAAATAAATAACTCAATTGTTTTGTTGACATTTTATTTGACACGTGACTTTGACTGGTTAAACACACGACCTTCCCCGCCCCCCGTTTTTAGCCCGTTTTGGGTCTGGGCTTAATGCTTTGTTCTTTTTGCGGTTCATGTGGTCGCCATCGTCGTTACTTCGTCGTCGTCGCCGGCAGCAATTAATCTGGAAGGTGTCCATTAAGGCAGACACGCGTTCGCCGGCTGTGAAAACTGAACATACAGGTAGGTGGTGGGCGGTGGGCGGTGAAAGGTGGGTGGGGCATTTAATAGGTGATGCTGTGAATGGCCGGGTAATAGTGTCAATTTGGTATTTATGGCCTTTTGCTGGCTGCCCCATTCAGTGATTTGTGTTCAGTCCTTAAAGCGAAGGCATCCTCCTCGGCATACTTAGGAGGGAGGATTGAAAGGTGGTCGAAATCAGATATATAAAGCTATATAGGTATTCCTTAATAGCTTAATTTAGCAAATGTTCTAGTCAAAGTAATGCAAGACATTATTTCATTATGGTACTTTATGTGTTTTAAACATTCTGAATAAAAATCTTCAAAAAAAGGTAAGAATCAACACTAAGGAGTGGATCCATTTCTTAAAAAATGTTAACCCCATATTTTAAGAAAACTTGGTTCGTCTTAAGGAACCTGCCATTTTAAAACAATGAATATAAAAACAAGAAAGTCTAAATATCTCAAAATGAGTTTAGAAATAAAAAAAATATATAAATTTTAAGGTACTATTGTTACAAGCTTTGGTTTTCTGGTTCATACAACCTGATGACTTAAAATTTGTTTTTACTAGTTCAAAGAAACCACAAACATAGGATCCTAAGAGTTAATAATTTATCCTTTCGATGATCAGGACCAGTAGTATATATATATTTGTTTTGCTGTGCAGCTAAAGAAGTTTTTAAGTGAAATATGTAAATGTGCGCCGAGTTTCCGGGAGGACTAATGCAAATTTCCTCAAAATAACCGGCAGAACATACGAGGCAGCAAAAAATTAGCATGCATATATAATACATATGTGTGTGTGTATTGCCAGGCAGCAGAAGCGGAAACGGAAGTGTGTGCTCCAACACACACACACCGGCATTGTAGAACCGCACACAAGCAAACAGATACACACAGAGGCCGAAAAATGTGCATGACTTGTTTAGTTTGAAAAAGTTTTGTCCGCCCGAGCCACCTATTTGCCAAGCCGCCCATCTTTCTTGTTTGTCTGCAAAGACCTTTGACTTTCTTTTAAAACAATTTGGCTTTGTGTGCTGTTCAGCATGTGTGTGTGTGTGCGATGAGTGTGTGTGATGATGAGTGTGTGTGATGATGAGTGTGTATGCGTTCGTGTGGTTGCTGACACAAACCAAATTTTAAGCAAAAGAAAGCTGAAAGCATTCGGCGCTGCTCGTGAGACAAACCAACTTGGGCTGTTGGCTAACGGAAACCGCACTCACACATACGCACACACCCTGGTATCCTTCACACACACACACATATCCTTCTAGTGCTAAGTGACTCTTACGCTTTGTTGTTCCTTTGAAGCAGCAGCATCGGCCCTGAAGTATATTGTTAACAGGATATATAATACACAAAATAAAGTTTTCAGCCAAAGTTACACAAAAGTATTTTACAAGTCCCCCCGCCCCTCTTAATCCCTCTTAAATCCTCACTTTGGTCCTGCCCAGGACTCTGAAGATGGAAACGTGCATCACCTTTCAGTCGCTTCTGTGTGTTTGATTTTTGGTATTGTTTTACTTTTGTTGATTCTACGTCCTTGCCGCATAAAAGAAGAGTCGAGTTGAATTAAATAAAAAGGAGAATATCTGGCTGGTTTTGCCGACGTGGCCAGCACATTTTGGGGAATTTCCCAATTGAACTATGTGGGCTAAAGGAAAATTTGAGTGTAGTCGAAAAATTTCCAGGTATTTAATTCGAAGACTGCAAGGTAAAAATACAATGGGGGCTTAGAAATTGTTTCTATTTTTAAAAGCAAAGAGTTATACTACTAAGTTTAAAGTTATACAATTAATTAATAATAATCTTAAAATTAAATTAAGTTGTAAAATTGCTTTTAATGTAAGTATTATGGGAATGTTGTAATAATGTTTTTATTTTAGTATGAAATATTTTTTCTAAAAGGTCAAAAAGGCGTATAAAATAAAATAAATCTGTATTATACATATTACTAATTATAAATTTTATATACAAAAATACTTTTAGAAAAATAGTATAATTTACAAAATGTTATTATATTTTGAAGACATGGCCTCAGGACAGTTTTTGCATTTTTAGAATCTTCCTGAGCCTCTAAAATGTTTGCCATAAAGCACCGAATGGGGACAAATAGAGGACTCCCCGGCAGCCAGTGGCCCCCATTTATCAGGTCCCCTTCCCCGTTTGGGAACGGGAAACTCTAAACTCAGATGGGATGGGCAAAAAATAAACTGGCAACTGGCGACGAGCTGTCAGTTGGCAAAAGCTTTACGAGTATTGAAGCATTCGTACGGGGCAAAAATAAATGTTTTCAAATGTTTGACGCGTACTGACAACAAATAAGCACATCCGAGTGTCCTCCCACCCCACTTAGCACCAATACAAATACACGGCCCGGCACGCACACACTCTTTTTCGTCCTGATGGGGAACTGAGTGTGTGTGGGTGTGTGTGTGTGCGTGCGTTTAATGTCTGTAATTTACCGTTAAGTAGACAAGTATTAATGGTAGAATACCAACGGAATGCGTAGCAGAACGCAGCTCCACAAACATACAAAACAGGACCATAAGAGTCACAGACAAGACGAGAGCAGTCAGCATTCAGCAGTCGGGAAAGCCATGAAAAAGCAGCAGTGCACTGAGGAAAATTCTGAGGTAATTAAATGAATAATAAAAAAAATAATTCGAGTATAAGGATGTGGCATTATGTTCTCAGAAAGGCTATTTATTTTAGAATATAATCATAATATATATTTCAAAATATTTCCTATACAATATGAGTCTTGAATTAGCATAAGCATTCAATATTTTAGAATCGTATCTGACTAAAAAAAAAATATTACAGACTTTAAAATATTTTTAGTTTATGTGATAAGTAATTTATCTAATATTTTTTAACATTTTCAAAAACAAATAGTTTACATTTTGAAACTTTTCAAGACATTTCCCAAAGTAAACTTGAAGACTTTGATGATTTTTGCAATATTTTCTCTATGTGGCAGCACTGGCAAAAAACAAAATGGCGACGAGGACATTCGTTTGACTTGACGTTGAAGTTACATGTTAACTGTGGCAGTGCCACCCCCACAAGCACCACCCCATCCGCCCACCCACACACCACCCCCTTCCGCTCACACACACATACACACACAAGCACAAATAAGCAATTGTCATTGTGGCGCGCGCATGTTGCCTCCCCAGCAGAGATGTCAAAAAACAAAAAAAAAACAGGAAAAAAAAAGTAAACTGAGCCAAGCTGAAAAAAAACGCCAAGAAATTCCAAAGAAAACTCAACTTTGGATTGTTGGCATTTTTGTTGTGTGCTTTGAATGCCAAGGGGGTGGTGCTATGGGTCCTATGGATGCTATTGGGAATTGGGGGGTCTTGAGGCTGGAAAGGCAGAAATACTTGAGCGTTAAAATAGTAGATAAGGCGAATGACAAGAGAGAGCGACGACAAAACAAACGCGCCATTTTCCCTGACGTTTCGCAATTTGACATTTTACGTGATTTTGGACCGGGGCCAGAAGATCCCTTTTGTGACTTGCCATTTGCCGAAAATTACAAACTGTGTGCACACTGCGCTTATGTAATTGAGTTCGAAAGCGGCCAAGCTCAACCACTAAAAAATACGAAGAAAAACCCCACCCAAAAAAGGAGCTGAGGCCAAGAAGCTGAAGCACATTTTTCACAATTCATTTCATTTGGCGGCGTTCACTGCGAGGCAACATTATTACAAAAAATATTGCTCAAAATAGAAGAAAGCTGCGAGCAGCAGAAAGGAAGCACAAAAAAAATGGCAGCATAACTTAAGGCGCTTTCGCATGAACACACAAAAAAATGGAGCGCTTTAAACTGGGCAAAAAAATAAAATAAAAAACAAAGGCAAAGCGAACAAATGCTGCAGAATAATTTCGTTTTTTGTTTACATTTGTGCTCCATCTCCGAAGAGCTCCGGCAACATTTCAAAGTCCTCGTTGTCGTCATCCCCATCCTTATCCCCAGCCCCATTCCCATCCATATCCTTAGTAGTGGATGTGACTAGACTAAGATGGATTAAGCCCCAAGTAGAGCACCCAGTCGCCATTATTCTCTGGTAGCTTTAGAGTGGAGCCAAGGAACTAAACAATTTTTCTTGATTTCACTCTGGCTCTTTTTTCTTGTATTTCCCGCTGCCATCCATCCATTTTTGCCTCCGGCTACTACTGGCTTTGTTTGTGTCTTCGAGCATTAGAAAATAATATTTTATTCGCTTCACTTACAATTTTTCTTGTAGTGTTTGCGCTTGACTGCATATTCCTCCTCCGGGAAGAAAAGGAGGATGTGTAAGCGGTTCTGCCATGGGTTCCATGGGCTGCAAAGCGGAAACGCCGCCATATTGTTGGAGTTGTTGATGTTGAAAAATGTTACATGCCAGAAATTGCTGGTTACCCACATGGAAATTACGTTGCATGTTTCATTGAGGGAGCCCAGTCACCAGTCACCAGTCACTAGTCACCATTACCATTACCATTTCCCCACCAAAGTGCACTTGTTAGCTATTGGCTGGCACTTTTTACCCGACTTCGTCTGACATTTCAGCTCGATTTGAAACTAACATTGTTGGACATGACATGGTGTTATATGAAACCACCATTTTGCAAATTAAAAACTAATGCGACTTTCACTTCTGATTACTCACGTTGTATCTAATAGATCTTATCTTTGTATACTTATTATACTACCCATACAACACTTTCATGAAAAATAAAATTTGGGTTCATTTACTTTAATGTTTTTCTTAAATGAATAAAAAAAGTTATTGTGAAGGTAATTGCATAATTATTAACAAATGTGAAGGAAGGTTTTTTTGGTGTTATTTTAAATCGTGAATTGTTTTATTTTATAATTTAAATATTTATAATAGTGATAAGACACCTACTTAAATTTCACCAAACGGACTGAATTTCATGATACGAAAGCATGTCTAGATATAAATTTATTTTGAGTTAAAAGCACTTTTTCCTACAAATCAATGCATTTTTTTTATAAACCAAACAGTCATTTAAAATGTAAGAAATCTTCAAAATGGTTATGTAAAAATTCACTTTCCTCAACAATACACTACTTAATAATGTAACTTTTATTATTTCGAAATACTTTTCTTAATACTTAAGGTACTATAACTCCACGCAGGTGCACGAATCCGGCAGAGATAAAAAGATTTCGACTAATCCGCATACCGGCGAAAGAATTCGCAGCCGGGGCAAACATTTCGATCACATGTAGTCCTCATTTCGCAAATGATTTTGTTGGGCCGCATAGCTCGGTTAGTTGTAAACCTTTTTGCATTTAATTTTCCAACTATGCATTGAGGCAAAAATTCGCAATATGCGCGTGAACGCAGGGCTCACACACACACACACACACACCCTCATCGTGGTGTAAGCCAACAAAAATCAATTTTATTTGAATTTAACAATTTAACCGTAAAACCACACCAAGCATTTTAAACGCATTTTTAATAGACTCAAATATGTGTAGCATAAAACGCGGATCCCAGACCCCCGGAAACGGAAGGGGCGTGCAAAAATAGTGGGCGTGGAGCGCTGGCCACGCATCGATATTTTCTCCACTTTGTTTTGTTTGTTACAAAATTGGCGCATTTACAAAGCGGCGTTAAAATATCGTTTGTTTTGCCAACATCAGAAGCTGCCTGCCCCTTTTTCTCGCTTTTCCGCTTTTCACCCACACAATTTTCTCTTTTATTTTCGCTGATGAAAAATTAGTTTTTACATGCACATACCCGTAGATAGATCGATGTGTGTGTGTTTGCACATTGTCTGCATACTTTTGGCGCTGGCACAAAGTCGCGTGCCTTTTGTTTGCCATCGTACGCGAACAGCAAATATTTGTGCAATAAAAAGCACTCACCTACGCAGTCCACGCCACTAAGCAGCTTCCATCAGCAGCTTAATAAGCGATTCGTCTGTGGTCCCAGCGAAATGATCTATTTAGTGGTTAAACACCATGTAAATAGGGGAGCTATCTGGTATTTTTAGGATAAACTAAAATAAGTTAGATTAAGTAACTAAGGAATCATGTAATGTTTCTGCGATGAGCACTAACAAAATAGATCTTAAAGTTAATTATGTATGAAAATCTATGAATACCGTTTACTTTAAATGGGTTCTAAGATTATATTCCTCTTTTATATAAGATTATTTTTTAAAAACTATTTAATAATTAATTATACCTTATTGATTTCATGAACAGAAGTGTGAGAATATACAAAAATTGTATAGGTATACAACAAAAAAAAGTACTCCAATGCATATTATTTTAAAAACTATATTTTCAAGGACCTTAGATTGTCGCACCGTCTAATAAGGTAAAGGTAAAGGTAAAGGTAACTAAATTCCACAATCTATATAGATTTCACTTTTGTTTCATTTAAAATCGGAACCTTTAAAAACTAATTGCCAAGTTTTGATCTGCGGTCTTCAATAAGAATCCATGTTTCGGTTCAAACAAAAAATTTTACCTAAATAATTTAAAAAATATTGAATGTGCATATTACATTTCATATATCAATATACACTTTTATGTTTCCCAATGAAAAATTCAATTGCCCATATGTATATTTGCACACAATCCCGGTTGCCAGTTTACAATAAACTGACACGAATATTAAGTTATTTGTATTTATTTTATTGTGAACCCGTATTCAAAGGATGGTTTTTCCTGGAGAATGGGAGCCGTACACCCAAAGTGCAAACAATCGCATTGGCCACACATGTTGCCCGACCCGAAACCATAACGCCAACTGACCATGAAATGAAAGTGCATAAAATACTTCTATAACGCTGTTTCTGCTGACAATTGCACGTTGTGTGGTCGAATAGAATGGAAAACAAAAAGTTGAATAGAAGGACTTGGTATACCCCCACAAAATCGAGTATTTGCCTTTGGGGTTTCTGTGTAGTCAGGGCAACCTATGAAATGCCTTTGTTGGGCAAGGGGAATCAAAAGCTACGAGAGATGTAACTATGGTTGGCTTCTCCACTGCCACGTGCACCCATCTCCATATACAGATACGTATTCCCATTCCAATCCATATCTTCTTTCCGGGGAGGTGACGAAACCCGCCTTATGCTTTGACAATTTCAACATAAATTTTGTCAATTTTTACTTGCGACAACTACGTTGGGGCGCTTGGAAAACATCTGCCGCCATTTGCAGTTCAATGGAAACATATTGGCAGCGGGTGTACACTCTGCCTCACTCCCATATATAAATACTATATAGTGGAGGTCTGAGCAGCAGGAGAAGACCGTGTCAGCACCACGGGATGCACGGAGGCCATCGACGCTTTTAATTCCTGTCTAAGCCTGTTTCACGTACAGGGTTTCTTATTTAAATCGATACAAATTAAAAATATTTTTTTTACTTTTTATAATATTTTTTAGTAAACTGTTTTATAAAAAACGTTGAAACTCACAACTTAACTTTTCATGTTCAATATGATCCAAAAAGTATGATTTGAATACAACACCCATACGTTTTTTAGGCTTAAAACATATTTATAGGTTACATAGCCTTAGTTTTCATACATATTCTTATGGCATAGATATTTTATGTTAAACATAAATTTTGATCCTAAAACTAAGAAACATATATCCTCTTAAAAATACTAAAAATGTAGCTAATTACCAAATAATTGTAGAGTTTTTACAATACATTCTTAAATAGATAGTAGCTGTTGATAAATTTTTCATGAATAAATATTTTACATTTATCAAACCGTAATAATTTTGAGTTCTTAAATGATATATAAAATATTATACCAACTACCAAATGAACATGTAGATATTTTTTCCAAGAAAAGAAAGTTTCTTCTTGGATCGAAGCCCCAGTTTCGATGGGATCACCCTGTTCCGCCCCGTAACGAGTACACTTAATATGTAGCTCAAGTAGCGGCCAAGCAGGCCAGGACCCGAAGGGGGAGGCAAACCCAGAGCCGTTTTGCAGGCAGGACAATGGCAATGGCAAAGCCAAAGGCTACGGCAATCTAAGAAAATGCTACAAGCTTACACACTGACACTTTGACTGGCTGCGCAGCCGGACTTCTGTGCCATTTCCATTTCCTACGTTTTCCTACGTGCCAGCAGGTGTGTGGCGGCCTGTCCTTGGCTCCTGGCTCCTGGCCCAGATAGAAAAGGAGCAGTTGGCAGGACGATGGAGATGAGGAGGAGGACCAGGGCGAGGAGGCTGGGATAACAGAGTCACGGCAGTTTCACTGGAACTGAAACTGGCACTGGCGTCACGTGGTCACAACATAAAAACGTGATGAAATTTCACAAAAATAAAAGCTCTCACCCATACGGTCCTGGCCGACAAACGACTCCCGACCCCGAGTGACAACCAGAACGGCCAATAGCACCTAGAAAAATTTAGTCTTATATGGAAAAATGTTTTAGAAAACTCGCTTGATATCTTTGTATACATATATTTTTTGGTGGTGCTACTCCACAGAAATGTTATAATATTAACTATAATAAGGGATAACTTAGAAATACAAATGAAAAGTTCCTCAAGTTCCAAAAATAATTCCTTTTCTTAAAACCTTATCTCATCAAAGGACCCTTTTAAATATTTAAGTCATATAAAAAAATTAACCCTTAGAAAGGGAAACTATATTTCAAACAATAATATTATAATTAAAAGATTACAATTGTACTTTGTATCTATTAGTATTCGGAAAAGTTTAAGGTCAGAAAAAATAGAAATTATTTTTTAAATAAGATTGAATGATGAAAATATCCAAGTATAGACCAAAAACATTTTTTTACCCAGAAACATATTTTATCTCAGTGCTTTCGGTTATCGAATGGGGGCGAGGTCTGGCCTTTTACGACCTGGGCTATGCGATTGCTTGACACGGCTAAATGCGCCGTAGTGGCGTAAATAAGTAGTAAAAAATTTATAGGATTTGGGTTTTTGGGGTTCGCACAACAGTTGCAGACGCACAACACGAGCGAGGGCAATTAATAAAAAAAATCGCGGGCATCACTTGACGACGGAACCCAAATCCGTTTGGTTAAAGCTGCCCGACCGCGACATGATAAACAATTAGAAATGTCACATCGAGGGAGATACTACCCCGACTACCCAGCAGAAACCATAATAACGTAAGCTGGAAAAATCCCCGACCCATAAGCGCAGCTCATAAAAAGCAAAGGCAACAAACAAAATAGCAACACCAACCGCCTCGAAAAACCAGAGGAGAAAGAGTTCTCCACGGGTTCGTCCATTTTTATAATCGCATTTTTATGATTAAGACGCATTTTATGGGATTTTAACTGCTATTATTTTCGCTTTTAACTGTCACAATAAAGTCAAACTTAAAGACAGCAAAAGCTGCACACAGAGTTCCTTTGTTTATGCGGCCCATCCACAGACCCTCGTCCCTTGGAATCTCGGATCCGTACCCCCCGGAGTCCCTATCTTCACGGAATAAATGCCTTAAATCCGACGGAGGCACTGAAAGCTGAAAAGAATAAAACGCTACAGAATGAAGACGATTCATCTTGCCCGAGCAAAGTTTGTTATGCAGATTTCAAAAGAGGGTTTCGCCGAGAATTGCGCCTGGTGCGATTAAATTGTGCCCCGCATATTGAATGGAGTATTGACCTCAGGGAGAACTTAGTCTGCTGGGATTTTAATATTGCAGACTTAATATGATATGATAGGAATAAGCGCTGAAATGTATGGAGATTGGTTTTTGATTCGATAAAAGATTATCTTTAACCTATCCTAACGTCTGTAATAGTTATGAAAGAATTAAAGTGGCTTTATAATATTATTATATCATGTTTTATTTGTAAAAAACATCAGTTTTTATATTTTCCATTATAATAAATAGGTGATTATTTGATCATTGTTTTTTAACCTCTACTTGTTAAGGTTACATGATCTTAGTAAAGCATAACAAATTAAAAATTTTAAGATTCAAGAATACTCTTATTTCTAACTATAGCCTTTGTTTATAATACTTATATTCTCATATGCTAACCTTTTTTCTTATTTTTGGTTTAAACTCTGATCTTAAATTGCTTTCCCATCTCTGTAAGTCTGTTTATACAAGTCGTGGCAAAGTAAGGACCTGCAATTATTGCCTTTATTGAAAGACCATTTTATCTGGCATGGTCGAAGCCAAAATGGCAAATAAATATTGCTGTAAAAATTGATGTGCACTTTGAAGCTGGCTGCTCCACATTAACGTTTACGGCTGGTCAGTTAAAAGGAAATCCAGCGACGGAAACGCCGAAATGCCCGGCGACTCAGTCAAAATGCTACGATATGAACTCTTTTTTAATGAGGTGCTAAAAATGCCGTTATTGTTATGACAGCACGAAGGCCATTTGACGACCGCACAGTTCGAAATCAGTCAGGACATTAAAGCGAACTTTGCCCAGAAAAAAGGGATGCAATTTGCGCCCAGGGACCGTTTAAGTTGTCTTTAAACATCGATTTGTAAATTGTTAAATGATTGCCGGCTAAATGCGCGTGGCTAATGCTTCTGGATGGAACAACCCCTGCTTTTCCTCATCATTTCCATCTACTTATTTTCCCCCCAACCTTTCTATCCGACTTTTTCCTTCCGCTCAGTTAGCAAGGGTTGTTTGGGTCTCCCTGAGTCTGGGTTTCGCATCGAATTCCAAGCATTTTCTTGCAATGCGCTCACATTTTTCCGAACGTTTGCGAGTTTGATTTTCGATATCGCTTGCAATGGCTGGGCAGACCTCCCAATCTCCCAATCTTTGTATTTACAACTCTCGAACGGGGGATTTCTTGGGGTCCTCGAGTCACTTCACCGGAGGAAGCGCTCTTGGCGACCCCAAGTGCTACTCCAAGTCCAAGTCCAAGAAGGGCGGAAGCCGGCATTGAATATTCAAGATGGAGCACAGCACAGCGCCTTGTTTCATTGGCGGTTTTTATGAAACTTTGGCAGCCATTTGGAAAAATGTTGTCCAAAGCCAAATTGAACTGGCCATTTGTTCGGGCTTTCGTCTTATTTCCAACCATTTTTTCTTGCTTTTTCTTTACCCAAAAATAACACGCATAACACTTTGCAGCAGTAGCAGCAGTTGGCAAACAAATTTGAATTTATATTAATTTATTAGCATAGGAAAAGCGCAGCTAAGTGTTAGCCGTAAGTCGAATCGCCGCAGTTGACACAAAAACTTTGGCCACCGGCGAGTATAATGAAAATGAAAAGTAATTCCAGAATTTTTAGCAATGAACTTGCTAATTTGAAATGTAAATTGCCGTGCTAAGCGGCGGCCAATAAAAGAAAGAAAGATCCCAAAAGGCCGAGCCAAGGCAAATAAATGCACTGGAAAAATTAAATTACAAAAAATAAACCCAAGGAATTTTTGTTTCTAAAAGATAATACTAAAAAAATACGTTTTAAAATTTTGATATACTGAAAAAACAGTCCCTTATATTTTTAAAATCATTTAAAGCTTTTTCGAAATACCATCTTAAGAACCTTTAAACTTTCGATACATATGGAGTACATTAATTATAATAAGTATCTTATCTCACTTGATAATTTTTCCGTATAAATTAGAAATTTAACATTTTTTTAAAAATATTCTTTCTCAGCTAATGAGAGTAATATTTCTTTTTGTGAGCATTTGACGAAATGGACGACTTTCTGCATATTTATTAATACGCGCATTTCTCACGTTGGATTTGCATGAAGTGGGGTCTTAGGGAACCCCAAAGCTGCGACTTCATTTTGCGTTTTAAGTGGTCCCCAAAAATATGCAGCACTTGTGTGAAATATGCGCCACAAAGCCAAAGTGGCAGAGCTATGCAAAATTATGCTAATGCCAGGTGGGATCCAGATACGGATACCAGGTACAGGACCAGAACCTTTGGGGGGGGGGGGGGGGGGTGGTTTCATTTGGCCAAATGTCAACCGTTTTGGCAACAGCATGCAGTTAGCAACGGAGCGACCCCCAGGTGCAAACACCACGAACTTTAACATGCCCATTTGCACTTTAAAGCCCTGCTGCCCTCCCAAACTACGCATTTTCCACTACCCCATTTCACCCAAGCCATGTCCCAAAGCTTTCCTCACTCATAAAATGCGCATTAAACACACGCAGCTCGAAACTGTTGCCGGCTTGGCCAAATCCAAAGGATTTAGTTACGCCGCAGGAGGCGGTTACTTCACGTCTATTGCGCCATCTTTGCATACAGACCAGACCCACAGGGAACCGTTGGAGCGTCTAACCAGTTGTACACCCACCCATCTAACCCACCCACCCACGCACACACTCGCCGGCAACCTTTGCGCCCCAGCTGGTAACATCAATGGCTTTTTCATCCATCAAACATGGCGTCAAACGTCACGGGCTGCGAGCGCAAAAAGGCGAGCTATTGTCGTCTAATACCGCAGCGACAGCCCGGCATCCCAACAACCTGACGGCCCAGCAGACGGATCCCCGAGCTCTGAGCACCCCGATCCCAGAGCTCAGAATCCCCAAACCAAACCAAACCAAACCGAACCGAACCGAGCTGAAACCAAACCGTAACTCTGGTCCCAAGCTCCCGGCAGTCCGCACCCCATGCATCACATCACTTCCGCTGCCTGCTGGCACTGGCGCAGTCGGTAGGCACTGAGAAAAATTACCACCTCATACATTGTACTACCATTAACCACTAAATATTATATTAACTACTTTGAACCCAAAATATTTGGCTTAAAATCCATTCCCAATTTTATTATAGTCTGTAGTTAAAATATCCTCTCGACAAACTATATGATAATTTAATTAATGATATATGTACCAGTAAGTAGACGTTGGGGTTATATATGGTACCATTTTTTTAGCATCCGAATTTAAATAAAATAGTTTGCTAACAAATATATTTCCTAAATCAAAACTAAGTTCCATATGAATATTTGTTGTAAGAAAGAATCTCACTTCAGTATAATCAGATGTCGAATGATAACTTCCATTTTAAGTGACATTTAAAATGTATCTATTTAGTTACTCAAGAACCTAAATTCCCTTAATAACAATCCTAATTTTTAATAAATAAAAAGAGTTTTGAACCTACATTGTATTGTTGTTTTTATAAATTATTTATAGGTTGTCAGAAGAGTTCATTTTGTTATGATTACAAATATCTTGCTTTGTTCTTTATACCAATCTATACAATATTTTCTCCCAGTGCACGGAATGGGTGCGGCTGCCACCGCCGTGGGCTACATAATCTTGCCAGCTTTATGTGTGCTGATGACTTGCTGAGCCTCGAAGATGGAGATGCGAATGGAGGGCGGGGCTGGCTGGAGGGGGAATACTATGCTCTATGAGGAGCGGGATCTATGGGGTCGGGTCGGGGTCTGTGGTGCACTGTGCTAGGAAAGTGCTGACTCGGATTTTGTGCCTGGCCGGATTTTCTGGGTCCGGAGGTTGGGGTGTGGAATATGGCTTCCAAGCCCTGTCCTTTGGGCCATTGCCATTTCCATTCGCGTTGCTTTTGCTTTTGCTGTTGGCTCAGCATGTTGCTGGCGTCTAAATACATGGACACAAACACACACACACACACACACACTTGCACTTGCATAAGCATCGACATTCATATAATGCTTGTAATATTTGCGCTTAGCCTTTGGGGGGACGACCCGTTTTGGCCCCCAAAAGCTGGCTATCTACCCACCATGAAATGATGGCTGTCCGGCTTTTGCTTTTCTGCTCCAAGTGTCCTTGGGGCCTTCGGCTTCGGCGCTTCAGTCGAGTTCAAAATGTTTATTTTGTTGTCCTTAGGTTAGTCGTTTGCTCATTTTGCTCCCTGCCCTTTTTCAGCTTGTTTGCAGAAATGTTCCCGGCTAAATGTGGATATGCATTGCTTTTTGCCAACTTGTGTGCGCCTGTGTGCTATTTGATTTGAACTGTTTGCATTTTGCGCTGTTTACATTTCTCAGGAATATCTAGCCCGTGCTTCTAGTAAATATCCTTGATCCATTTGCAAACAGCGCCAGTTCGCGTCGCTCATGTTTTACAGCGTCTTTTCGGATCAAGTGAGCCTTACGATTGAACTTAGGGTCTTGTTCGTAAGGTTAATTCTTTTGATAGGAAAACTACTAATAGTAAGACTACTTTAAATGGTAAAATGGTTAATGGAAAAATAGTAATGGTTGTTATGACAGTAACTACTTCATTGGTCAAATTAACATTTGAGAGGGTGTACCCATTAAACTTTTATATTGGTCTATTGGTCCCAAGTGTTTTTTATATTTTTAGTATATCATACTTTTATATACTCCCGTCTCAATTTAATTGTATTCCTTACATTATTTTAAAGAAGGATTTTATATAGTTCCTAAGTCCTAAAATCTCCTATTTAAAATACAACAATTTTCCGATACCGAATACCAAGAAGAACTAAGATACTATTCTTAACTCAATTAAGGAGTATTTTTTAAAATATTTTATATTAATAACTTTCCGTAAACAACTAATAATTTATAAAAATAACAAAAAATGTACCAAGTCTCCCCTTAAAAGGCAGCTTTAACCGATTTACAACCAAGACTTTATCCTCCTTTAAGTATCCCCATCTCCCAAAATCACTTCTTGTGCACCACAATGGAAAAGGCGGAATCAGCAAACAGTTTTCAGCTGAAAAAAGATTTGAATGTCCGTCATAGCCAAATGCCGTGTAATATGAAAAGAGTGGGCCACATAAAAGGAGCACAATGCTGACGCCTGATTCTTCTGATTCCAGAATCTGTGATGCCAAAAGCTGACGCTATCCTGACGATGATGAGCGCAGCGCACAAAACGATGATGCACAAATCCTTTAAGAGCGGATTTGGAATTTTCTGCGAGATGGTGGGCGGAGGACATCCTGTGGGTGGGGGGGCGTGGCAGGACACAAAGGCGGGCGAATGGACGAGGCTTAGCCGGAAGGGAGGGGGCTCTGTTCCAGAGAATATAAGAACGAGGGGACATGCTTTAAAGTATTGTGATATAGATGCCAACTCAGATCCGTATAAGCCGCCCGCTGCGAACCAGCTGGATATCATTGCGACTTCGTTTGGAGTCCATTTTACTGATATGATATGGGGTCTCTATCGCCAAGGCGTTTGCCTAGAGGAAGTGTTGTATTTGTAGTGCTGAAAACTATTTGTTTTAACCCGCTGTGCGGTGCTGGGTGGGAAATGTTCGCAATTCCGAGCTATGAGCCATCCGTAATGGTTATTGGAAACGCAGCCGAAAATTGCTCTCAAATATTGACTTTGTCTGGCCGGATTGCTATTTGCAATTCGGTAAGTCTTGTTTGTGCACAGAGAAAAATCCTTAATGGTACTCTCTCTACAAGATAAAATTATAATACATTTTACAGAAACTATTTGAAATTTTCAAGACGTTACCTTAAAAAAAAGTAATAGTATTTCGAGGTGTTTTCAACGATTTATCTTTAAGTTGCTTTTGCAATCCCTATTGATATATCATTTCTTGCAGTTTTAATAGAATTGTATTTTTATGTTAATGGTTTTGAAAATAAAAACTGAATATACATATATATATATTTTAAAGACTTCTATACTGATTTCATTAATTTAGTAAACCATCTTAAAATACGATACTTTAGCTCTTTAAACACATAAGTCCACCGGCATTTTTTCACTGTATTGTGATGACAGTAACCCTGGCAACTTTCCCCCAACATTTCCCCCTCGCATCGTAATGTCAGCCATGAACTTTTATTATGCCTTAAGGTAAATTGTTTTATTTATTTTTTAGGCCTGTCGCCAGCCGCACAGTAATGGCAACAGCGTCGCCATCGGGGCAGGATCCTGGTCCTTGGTCCTTCGTCCTCCGTCCTGGTCAACGCATAATTCAGCGTTACTTTGCTGCCACACTTTCACCCACATCCACCACCCACTGAGCATACAGCATCCGCATCCGCAATCGCAATCGCATCCACATCCGCATCCCTTTTGGGCCGACGGCCAACGAAAAAATCGCAACAATTTGTAATGCCAAATATTTTATTCATTCTGCGTTTGTCGAGCCGCCTCCTTGGGGCCACATAAATAAATACATATTTGTGTATTTATTTTTTTAGCCCTGTCGCTCCGATTGGCTCAACAGGTCAAAGGTCGAGCAGCGGGAGTTCCGTGTTCCGGATTCCGGACCCTCGCGGCTCTGTCCTCATATGAGGACATTTATGGGACGGCTTTTCCTGCATACAAATGCAGCCAGTTTTTCCTGGCCCGTGGTGCAGAAATTTATCACGCCATTAGTGGAGCACAGTTTACCGGAATACATATATTCACAATTTGTTCATGTCAATTGCGTGTAGGCTTTTTGTTGTCAAATGGTTTAATAAATTATATCTCTTCTCTCTGTTTGCGAATTAAAGCGCATTTTATGTAATCAGAATAAATACAACATTTTGTTTTATTAAATTGAATATTATTACATTTGTGTGCAAAATAAAGCGTGGCTTTTAATAAATTATAGTAATAACAGTTTAACTTTTGGTTCAATTTTTCTTCATAATAAATATTCCAACAAATATTACAATATATTGTTTCTTGGAATTTTAAAATCAAGTTGAACTGATAAATATCTTTATACAAAAAAATATCTTAAGGTTTATTCTAAGACGAATTTACGTCCGATACAATTCAGAGATTTGAAATAAGATTATAATGGAAGTAATAAATACAATAAAAATTTACATTCAGCACTTACCTAATATGTATTTAGCTACTTATCTTAAAATCATTATTAAGATCAGATTATTACAAGCGATAATCAGCTTAGAGTTAGATATTACTTTAAAAATACTCCCCTTCGAAGGGCTAATTTAGGAACTATAACCCGAGTTACTCATCAGTTTTCAGCTGGAAAATCAGCTTGGCAACATTTCACAGTTTCTAAAATTAGCGACTACAACTGGAATTGTAACTTCATAAACGCATCAACACGCTGGCAATGCGAACATAATGAACTCAATGCTGGGTCGTCGGGTCATTTGTCTATTATGGCGCATTGATTAGCGCCTGACCCCCATTTCGCAGTTCACACTTGCGGGTCGCCAATGCCCCATACCCGACCCCGCCCCCGCCCACAAATGCATGCTATGCCACACATGTCGTGTTTAATTAACCCCGAACAATTTCAGTTTCCGCTGCACGCCGCCAAAATCCCTCCTCCAATGGACACAAACACATGCACTTAGCTGCACATTCAGTCATACAAAAGGCACGCGCATAATTCTGATATGTAGTTTGTGCACTCTGAACCCCATGGTATACCCCATACAACACCACACCCCATTCAAACCCCTCGCAAATGGCCCCAATATCGGGATGCCGTCGGAAACACAGTGACCCAAATTAATCTTAGTCATCAGCAGGAGCCAACTGCAAGTGTCGAGCGGAATGCGAACTCAGGGCCCTTGACAGGCGATGACATCGGGATTTGGGCGCTGGAGGGACGGCTACGAGGGGCCCATCCAAAACCGCCGCCCTTGAGTTTCCATGTCTAGGCTGCGCGTAGACAAAGTGCCGAAAGTTTCGTCGCGGGTGCGGGAAGAAGATGGAAAGGATTTCGCCTTTTGTTTCAGAATTTACAAAATTCAGGGGCCTTGAAATCAAAACAAAACGTCAGCAGCCGTTTTATTAAGACTAAAGGTGATTGATAACTTTTTCATCACCTGTATTTTGATATTATTCCTAAGAAATTTAGCGTAATATAATATAATAAGCCGAAAGCTATAAATCTAGTATACCAACAGCTTTAATTGAAAATATTTTGACTTTAAAATTCAAATCAATTTTTAATGGAATTTCATTCAACACAATAGATTCCCTGCTTAGACTTTAATGGTATTACAATTTTAAAGACCGAATGGAAAAAATTAATACCAACTACATAAGTCGAACTTTTCATGTGATTAAAAATAAAATTCGATCTTTTAAGAATTAAAAAACGATCACATTTATAAAAATTTATAGAAATGCATAGGTTGAAATACATAAATATGCTTAAAATAACTTTAAGTACTAATAGTCGTGGCATAAGCATTTTATAAGTATGTGGTTTTATTAATCAAAAAGTAAGAACAAGTTTTAAAACCTTTTTTAAATGATTCCTTAAGCAATTTTTTACTTGTGTGCCAAGAAACCGTATATATTATTTATTAATCCAGGAACGGCAAAAGAAAACCCAAGCTCTAAATCCAAAGGATCAAGAATTTAATGTGGCTTTATTGTACTTTAAATTCCTCGCACATCCCAGTGTTTCGTGTAGCGATTATGAATCGCAAAGATTACCGCACATAATTATTATCATCATTCCGGGTGGTGGGGAAAGTGGGCTGGGAGAAAAGCGAAAGGTGGCTGGCAGTTAAATGGTCCGCCCGCGCACTAATTGTGAGTAACACGTTCGCGTTTACGAAACTTTCTGGGAATTTTCATGGAAAAACGGGCAGCCAGCCCCGGAGATTCGGCCAGACAAGTCCTCATCTCGGAACTCGGAACTCTTAAGTCGAAACTCGCAGCTAGACATGCAGTCAGCCGGCAAGTGCTTAGACATTAAAGTTTGGCGCGCTGGCTTAATAGACCAGAAATTCATTTGGGCCAAGTTTAAAGGGGCCGGTGGGTGTGTCATTAACAGCCAGCTCCCGAAAACCTTAATTAAAGCTGTGACACTGCTAGCTGGTCTTTAAACTTAGTCCTTTTTGTAGCGTTCGAAAATCAATAAATTTAAAATGTACTAGCCACTGCGGAAAAAGGGAATAAAATCGTAGCCAGTGCACACACACGGTGAAAAAAAAGAAAAAAAGAAAAGGAAAACAAAATTCCAGCCATTCGAGGGAGAGTCCCCATCTTTTCGGGGGATGTTGTTGCTGAGGCGACAAAGCAAGCAAGAAATCGCCGAGCCAAACATCCTTTTGTCAATACAAAATAGTAGTACAACAAAGCAAATAAAAGTCCCGAACGAGCCCCACGAGCAAAGACAAAGACAAAAGTCAAAAGTGCAAAAACAAAGGCAAAACAACTCAGAAGCGCCACCCGGATTTCGGAATCGGTATAAACGGACGGATGGATGGATGATATGGGGGTGCCTAACGCATGCGCCAAAAGCTGGCGAATCTCACAAAGCTGGGGAAAGGCAAATGGCTGGCTCTCGGCCTTTTCAGGGGGTTGGAGTCTCACTCAGGATATCATATTGGGATATGGCTAAAATGGCGCACAAGCACACGAACACTACAAAAGCCATTTCTCCTTCGGATTGGAGAGAATTTCCTAGCATCAGCAGCAGCAGATGCTTGTGCATTTTCCCAAAGAAGAGCAAATGATTTTTAACAAATTTCATTAACATCAGAGGTCCGTAATCATTCAAGCATCGCGTTTCGTAACAGGGCCAGGTCAGAAGTCCGATACTGGCCGCCCCAGCAGTTCTAAAACCCAAATTTATCGACAGTTTCGAGTCTGAGAAATGTGCTCTTGCCAAAACACTCGCAAAATGTATCATTATACGCAGAAAACGTAGGAAAATCCCGAGAAAAGCTTCGCGAAAATTATGTAAAAGTCAGTGAACGTTATTTTATAGTTTTCCGTTTTTCAAACTGAACGATAACAACATGATCGACGAACAGCATCCCATGCAGATTGGAATGTGTAAGTATCGGGGAACACAAGGAATAGAAATTATGAATCAGAAACCCGACGGCTTTTCCACGACCAATATTCTGTATATCCGTCGGCATTTTTTCAATACCAATATTTGGTTGGGACATCCCTTTAAAAACGTTTAGTGGTATTTACATAACTATCCCTTAATTGTTATACTTTTACTAGAGAACAAGTGTTGTTTTAGCTTCCCTTTAATAAGCATAAATGAGATATAAGATAAGCCACTATTTTCAAAATCTTAACAAACATCAAATTAATATCTTAGCTCAATCAAATGATTATATTGTTATTTAATAATCTATTTTAATATTCCATTTAAAAGATTTTTGCTTTTTTGGCTCAGAAAATGTAAAATTTAAACTCGTTTTCCAAACAACAATAAAATAGAGGCGATTTACAATCTATAAATGTTTTTGAACTAGTTTAAATGAAAAAGATTTTAGAATTTCTAAAAATATATACTTTTAAATATATTCTAAACTTGAAGATTTACTTCAAGAAGTAAAAATTAAAAATAGTTTATTTTGGAGCAACATTTTTTAACCGAATATCCTTCAAAACAGTAATGAAACCTTTCTTTTTAACAAAAGGGATTTGTTGAGACTTACAAATTCTATTGCACACATCACAAGGCAACTATTTACATATCCCAATCAACACATGATTTAATCTGCCACCAGAGATAGATATTTAACACCAATAGTGCCGAGCACAAACGCCCACTTCACATCCGCTGGCTGAGGGCCAATGAAAATTACAACATATTTTCCAGAGCAAGGCAAATTTTGACTTCTGTCAGAGATTAGGCCAAAACAAAGCATTTACGCTGCGATTGCTGGCACAACAAAACGGCAGTGGCAATAGCACCATAACTTCATTGTCTGCCCAAATCCGATTAAATAAAGCGCTGTCAGTGGCTGAACTGCTGGCAACTGACAGCGGAATCGGAATAGGAATAGGAATCGGAGGCAGCACACAGCATCCTGGCAGCCAGCCGACATCCTGGCAAGGATTTCCAAGGGTTTCCGCTCACGAACTGTGCCGCCTGTCGACTGCCAACATATGCCGCCCAAAACCGAAATCATGAGCCCTCCTTTTCCTCACCACCGTTTATACGCTAAGCACAAGCATATTTTCCATAAGGGTGGAAATCCTCCAGCTAAATGCCCCTGATTCAATGAAATTCGTTTATAATCTAGTTATAAGCGGAGCAAAGGGTGGCATTTTTGCCGACTTAAAACGCCCCTCAGTTCCCGCTGCACATTAGAATCTAATTTGGGAGGGGGACAAGTGGAAGGACTATCAATGTCGGCTTTGCACTTGTCGTCCCAAAATCCTCGAGGTCTATGCCCTCGCATGTCCGGCAAACATGTTGGAATATTTTCTAAACGTCAATCGGGAGATGACATAGCACTAAAAGTGTAACAGGTGTGGCCACTGAGCGGATTATTCCGCTGCACTTCTTAGTAAATAGCTCCCGTTGTTCCAAGTGTCACAAGTTAATGTTAAATAGGGCAAGAAGATTAGGATTTGGGTCTTGGAAAATGGATAAAAACTGCTGGAGACTGTAGTTACTAGGAGTATTAGTTTGTAGCATATTGAAGAATTACTTCACTGTACGAAATCACCCCAAATATATTCTGTTACCCTTTAGACTTATCACATCTAAATTAAGAGATACATGTTATTATAGATAATAAATGCACATGGCTTGGGGATTTCTTAAAAAAATATTTAAGTTAAAGATGTTTCTATTCAAAAATGTTGGAAAAAAAGATGTAAAGCCATTGCCTATTTTATTTTATTAAAAATCCATTTAAAATATGAAAAAACAGTTAAGAGAATTCATATTTTATGTAGGTATATAAGATATTAACATCTACATAGTTGAGGTAATGTTCAACAAACTTTTATTTTATGAGAAGACTTTAACATTTTACATTTAATTGAGTCTCAAAACACTTTTGGAAAACATTGCAAAGTGTTTAAACGTTAAATTAAAATGGTACAAACATTAAACAAAAATGTTTTTGGAATAAAAATAGTTTTATTTTTCATAGGAAGAGTGTAATTGATTTTTTTTCAAAAATATATGCAGATTTCCACGGATACCTTTTATAGGTGTATTCATGTACTCCGCACATTTGTACCAACAGTAAAGCCAGCTTGAAATGGCAATTAAGTTCAGTCAAATGAAATGCACTCAAAACTGCCATCGCCCATATTCTCATATATATTTACTGTTTTTCCAAATAAAATACAAATGTGACTAAAGCAATCCACGTCAATCAGTGTAAAAGGTGTAACAGAATTCTTAATGAGAACAATGGCCGGAATACTTTAACATTCTGTGCATATTTCTGGCATAAATTGGCATACCAGATATAATTTTTGCAAACATTTAATGAAATTACGCACACATTTAAATCACTCAAAATGCAGAATGACAAAAATACATGTATGAAAAACACAAAAAGTTTGGGGAGGGGGGGAAATGCAATGGAAAACAAGTGAAAAACCAAACGGCGACACGCACACACAAAAGCTGGGAAACAAATTACGATGAAATTTCAACAATTTGCCATAAATTGAGACAACAAGGCACAAAAAGCCAACCAGTCAGGACCGCAAATGTACAGTAATTTTTTGCCACCAAGCCACCGGAACAATCGCACATACGCATCGGTTACGCATACGCAGCGTTGTCCGTATTTATTTCTTTTTCTGTATTTTCCATGGCATTTCGCATGGCATTTCGGGGAATTTCGAGTGCAGTCGCACATATATTCACTCACTCACTCTTTTGTTTTTGGGTGGAAAAGTCATTTCAATAATTGCAAAACCACAAATTTACTACAACTCGAAACGGTTATGGTCACAGGGGCCCCAGACCAGATGGACATGGTCCTGCCCGCAAATACAAAAACCCTTTTTATCCAGCCAGAACTATAGTTGTAAATTTGAGGGCTATGGAGAGTGGGGGGCGTGGCCAGCCGCAGTGTGCATGCCAGAGTGAAAATAAAAATATCTGAAATGTTTCTCATTTGCATGTGCCTGCTGGAATAACTTGGACCTCGGGGGCTGGACCAACGACACGACCGCAAAACCAAAATAGTTCCGATGGACATAAAATGTCAACAGCAGCAGCAACACCAACAGCAACAGCAACAACTACAGCAGCAACACCAGCAGACTGGGGGCCTCAATCAACTGCTTTTGAGCGGAAATGAACGCATGTTAACAACACCAACGACAGCGGCAACATCGGTGGTGGCAACCGGAAGGAGCACATCGAGTGCCAAAGCCGGAGTGGCCCACAATGACAAAATGGCGTCAGTCGGCAGAAATGTCAACGGAAGTTGCAACAACAGCAGCAGCAGCAACAGCAACAGCCACCACAGCAGCGGCATAAACAAGCAGCCCATGGGCGTGATCCAAATGCCAGGAGGAGGAGGAGCAGGACCTGGACCACCCCATCCCCTATGCAACCGCATCACCTTGGGGGAGTGCAGTCTGAATGGAATGGACAGCTTTGCCACGCCGGTAGCCCCTCCTTTGACATCCAACACACCGCAAGCGCCTCAGGGAATGGGTCCGAGTTCCAACTCCACTTCCACTTCCATGTCCACTTCCTCCTCTGCCCTGGGCATGGAGTTGGGCCTAGGAATGGGTGCCCATACCCAGATGAGTCAGTGCGCCCACTGCTGCCAGCCCATTTGCGATCGCTACATCATGCGCGTGGTGGAGAACTCCTTCCACGAGGGCTGCCTCAAGTGCACCGCCTGCTCGCTGCACCTGGTCCACTCCTGCTACGCCAGGGAGGGCAAGCTCTACTGCCGCATCGACTACGAGAGGTGAGTCGGGGTTTACTTGCCAGGTGACCTCTGCGAAGGTGGCTATGTGGTCAAAGGATTTCTTGCTAGACTCTTTTATTTTCAGTTTTCCATTATCACAATTTAAGATACGATTTTGAAACATATAATTGTAAAGTTTACTTAGTTCCGTTTTTTTTAAATATTGAAAACCCCAAAATATCTAATAGAACTTAAAACTTCTAAGTAGATTCTGTAATATATTTATTTATCTTACCATTACCATTACAAAAACTTGTTCATTATTCTTCCTATTAAGACAGTAGTAGTATTTAAGGTAGTAGTTGCATCATAAATTTCAGTTTTTAACAGATTATTGGAAAATCTTTGAAATTTTAACAAAAAATTGTTAAATGGCACTAAGTAATTATTTACATTTATAAATTGGAAATAGTCTTTAAAACATTTAATAAACGTTCGAATGCCTTGAGATATTTTATAGTAATTATTTATTTTAGTTAATTTTCTTAATGATTAAAAACTATTTTCATTTTTTTATTCATTAATAATGGGAAATACTTCTTTTTCTAACTGTGATTTATTTTCCCTTCGTAGACTTTACATCCGCAATCATTGCCTTGGCTGTGGCCTCAAAATCGGGGCCGATGAGCTCGTGATGCGGTGCCACGAGAACGTCTTCCATCTGAAGTGCTTCGCCTGTGTGGTTTGTGGAGCCCTTCTGAAGAAAGGAGAGCAATACGTGGTCAAGCAAGGTCAGCTTTTCTGCCGATTTGACTACGAGAAGGAGGTGGAGATGCTACAGGGATATGGTGAGTTAATAACTCATTTTGATAGGAATCAACAGTATAATCATATTAAATTAAATAGATTTCTATGGCGATGAGCTTTTTCCGCCAAAATTGGACGGAAGACGAGGACCCAAGCGACCAAGGACCATTTTGAACACGCAGCAAAGAAGGGCCTTTAAGGCATCCTTCGAAGTTTCACCGAAACCCTGTCGAAAAGTCAGAGAGAATTTGGCCAAGGACACTGGCTTAAGCCTAAGGATCGTGCAGGTGATTAAGGATAGGATAAAATAAAATACAATATAATGATAATATATTATTAATTTTCTCCCCTCTTTATCAGGTTTGGTTCCAGAACCAGCGGGCCAAGGTCAAAAAGATCCAAAAGAAGGCCAAGCAGGAGCCGCCCAGCAAGGGAGCCAGCGACTCGCAGGACTCACAGGAGTCCCTGGACAGCAGTCTGGCCACCAAGATCAAGGACGAGGCGCACAGCGACAGTGAGTCGCAGCTGGAATCGCCGTATTCCACGACCTCGGATGGACTGAACCGGATGCGATGCGCCATTAAGGACGAGCAGGAGCAAGTGCCCTTCAACTGCATGGAGACCAATAAAGGTGATACTACCCCTTAAAAATCTATTAAGATGCAAGGAATTTACCCAATACTTTTTTTATACAGAAAACTGCAATAAGAACAGCGAGCCCATACTGAATACCATTCTGGGACTGAGTTACGCCACCTTTCAGCAGCTAATGGGACCCTTTGCCCAAACGCCGATGATCAATCCAATCGACCGGCTATATAGCATGCAGAGCTCCTACTTCCGGCCCGAGGAGCTGCAGGCCTACGGAGAATGCGGCGTCAAGGACTCCCTGGATCACTAGTCTGGCCTTCGCAGGCCTTCGAATTTTAAGCCCAAATCAAAATTAGACCTTGTAAAATAAAAGAATGTTAATGTGCTAGCAATCGAACTTAAACACCCCGGTAAAGTAGATTTCCTCCACCCACCTTTTTTTTCTGGAAGCTGCACCACTTGCGTAATCAGAACCCGAATCACCCCACTTGCTGCACCACCATCAACATGGCCATCACTTTGGTGGCTCTGCAGGTGCAGCCTCGAAATTAGTTCCGCTCGGTTGACAGGCACAAAGCATTTGCCACAGCAGTCGCAACCCCGGTGAAATGGTGAAAGGCCCCTTGGAACGGGAATGGGCGTAAAATGCCGATTCGTCATGCATAGTTCAAAGGGACGGATACGGCCGGATTCGGATCCTTAACCGTAGCCGTATCCTCCCCGCGATGACGGGCCGTTTGACAGCATCGTCGACATGAATGTGTCGCAAATGCCGCCCAAGGACCGGACTTTTAAGTGGCATCCCCTTCCTCCACCCTCTTTGATTTTGGTTCTGCAGGAAGAACTGCATCGGCATGTCCTTAAAGCTAAATTACATTTCAAATCGGGGTGTCAAACCTTTAAAGGTATCGGGAAACAAAGTAAAAAACCATTTTAATTTTACTTAATAACTTAATAACCTTTAATTCAAAATTTACCTCACTCTTAAATCAAGTTTTTCTAAAAAGTTTACATTCAAAACATTTTAAGTTTAAAATCAATTACCTTTAATTTCATTGACTAGGCTGCATGTTCAACTTAAAATATGCTTTAAACTTAAGTTCATATACGTGTTCTAGGCTTGAAACCGTTTTTTAGAAAAAGTTCCCAAGACTTTACAACATTTTTTTTAAATGCAAAATATTTCTAGTTAAAGTAGACTTTTAGTTAGCGTAACAAAAAAGGTTTAACATTTTACTAAAAATTCTTTTGTAGGACAAAAAAAAGTTTGTTGTATATATTTTTTGGAAATATTTATTTATAATATTGATGCGATGATATTCTGTTCAAGTACACATTTTGATGTTAATTATTGCTATGATTTTGTTATTTTCTCAAATCAGATTTAAAGAACTCGAATAGAAAACACTTGGGCAATCGGTGGCTAATTGATTTACGAGGAACTGCAACACGTGTTTACACAATTCCGGCCAATCCAACCCCTCCAGGGAACGGCAAGGAATTGAAAGTAAGACCCAACCAATCCTCCAAGCTCCGTACAAGTTCATGCAATTTGTCACAATATGTGTCACATTAGCCACAGCAATTGTGCTTAAACGTCACCGTCTCGCCGGGTATCCGAGTATCCGGTTTTCCTGCCTTTTCCCCGGCTGTTGTCATCAGGACCGCTAACCAGATTAAACCCCAATCGCGACACCGATACGGCCAAGGATATCCTTAGTGCGACGGTCCTCGAAGGGGATGTTTGTGGCAGGGGTAGCTGGAAAAGTGGGCAAACAAAGAGCCAGGACTCAACCACCGCCGAGTTTTGGCACTGCCACCACCACCACCACCACCACCGAGGAATCTGCACCCACCCCATGTTCTTCGTAGGACATCCATGTAAGTCGTTTGCAGATACACGCATTAAAAGAGGCCGTAAAAAAGAGATCCAGTGTCCGCATCATTAATCAAAAGCGGACAAGGCCAAACAAGTGCAAGGGCCGTTCGAAAAAAATAGACTGGCGAGGTAGAGGTCCTTTTGCAATGTCCTTCTGAAATTGAGAGTAGTACTATCACCACATCAACCACGTGCTACTTCGCTGGACGATCTTTTTCCGCTCGTTAATGTGTAAATTACACAATTAATTACCGTGACGGTTAAGGATTGTAGAGATATTCAAATGCTCTTTCACGGAGTTTAAAGAACCATATTTTGTTTATTGCACTCCCCAGAAAATCATAAATTAAAAAAGGTTACAATTCTACATAAAAAAATTACTTAAAAAAGAAACCGAGATTGTACTAGTATCAATAAAATTAGTAACTCTACTTTACATACCCAATCACCAACATACTTTCCATAATTTTCTTTTTAAAAATATGTTTGACATTCGCAAACTCCATATCAAACATCACTTTGTGGCCCCTTAAATGTCCCTGAAATTGCACAACGATTTTTATGAGGAAATCACCCAAAGGGAAAGGCTTTTAAAATTGAATCAGTTTTAAAAATCGTTGACTTTTTATATGGTACTTATGAATTTCCAGCTCGTAATACTTGCCGTCATCATTTTATGTAAACAATAAAAATCAAAAATCGATTTCATGTTCCTATAAAAGAGCATTACAATACTCAGCTCACAAAGAGTGGCAAATCGCATAATAAACAAGATACATTTTGATAAAATAAATGTGCATTTGCTTTTATTTTCATAGGACGCATGTGTTGACAAAGGCTAAAAGGCGAAATTGATGTAGTGGGCACGAAATGAAATGATTTTGGGTGGAAAAAGCTGAAAACATGGGAATCATGGGAACTAAATCCCTTATTAGTTGTATTGACTCATTGAAACATTGTGTTTCATTTACCCTAAATGGATTTTCAAATGAAATAAATTTATTTTACTACTTGATATAATATTTGCAATACATATAGATTTAAAAATCTAACTAAATTATAGTAAATACTGAAGCAAAGATAAAGGACAATAATATATCAGAAAATCCTTTAGATTAAAAAGTATCTGATACCAAACCCTTTGGAAGTAAGTGATGGTACTAACCAGTAGTCAGTAAAACTATTCCGAGTGGCAACCATGGAAAGCGCAGATTCTTTGCTGCAAACTTTCCACTTATAATTATGTAAATCGGTGCCCATGAACACGAACTTCTTACCGCAGAGGGCTGCACAAATTGTCGGGCGGCAGATGTCACCCGATGGCCTTTTCCTGACCAAACAGTTCAAAGAAGTCACTTGCGGCAGTTGTTTGGCATCATTGGGTTAAGGGGTTTTGCGGGTTTTCCGGGAGGGGGGTTCCCGAGTGGAATGGGCCGCAATCTAAATGCAAATGGACGGCCAATGACTAAATGTGAGCCGCTGGCCCAAAAAGCCACAAAGCCATAACCAGGAATCTCTCGCATAATACACAGAAACCAAAAAGGGGGGCGGCCAAATGAGGGGGCCGAGTCACTCAATGTAGTTTCCATTGGGATTGCCAAGTCCATATGTACGTGTGAGTTCGACATTTGGCACAAAATTCATAAATGCTAATTTCAACACATTGCGCACACGCTACAAATATGAATATTTACCATAACTACGCAAACAGACGTACGCACAAACATACATATATGTACATTGTACATGCTCGAAGGCAAATCGACTTCGATTGCCTGGGATTGCTGGGGATCCTTGGAAAAGCAGCCAGGACATTCGGTCCCCCGGAACCCACTCTCCGCATCACCAAACAGCCTGGCACTTGCCTTTATCGACCAACACTTTGCTTCGGTTTCAACTTCACTCGGGTTCGGGTTTAATAAAATCCTTTTGCAAAATGAAGCAATTGTGCATTTCAGCCTGCTGCTGCCTTACACAGATACAAATGGGCACTGGGAAAAGAATTTAAAATTCATAATTCATATAGTTCTATGTGGATCCTTACTACGTACTATAAGAAAATATATTTCCAATATTTCATTTCATCAGTGGAATTTTGCATATTATGTCTATCATAACATCTTTATTACATTTATAGATATATCATACATTTAAGTAAAGTTTATTTAGTAAAGATACGATTTTAACATTTTTTAAAATAAAGATTTTATTGAAATATTATATGCCCCTAAAAATTGTTTAGGTTTAATTTTAACATATTTATCAATATGCTTAGGACGTTTTTGTTTCAATTAAAAGGAGGTGATGCATATAAAGGTTTTGTTTTTTTTCTCACTGTATAAATGTGAGTATCAATGACTGCGAACAGGGGAACGAGTGAGGTAGTTTTGGGCCTGGCAAATATGCGTCAAAATCGCACAGACGCACAGTTTTTGAATGCCAAATGGAGACAGGATGGGAATGCATTACGTGCATAGGCATACAATAGTCTATATTTGTCTACTTGATGCCACAGATTGAGATTGGTATTGTGCCCTATGCTGGAACCAGAATCCAGAATCGTAATTGGCCACTTGGCTGCCAACTCGTCGAACCGCAGAGAAGGCGCCACTTGCCACTCTTTCGGTGCCCAGGAGATTCACATTGCCCCTGGGGGCCACACTTTGCCGTTAAATTGGAAATTTCTTTCAATTGAGCTGCCGATGGCCAAGAGACCACCACATTATTAGTTCAAACTTGGCCGGTTCAGGCGACTAATGAGTTTCTAATAGGCCTAAAAGTGGCCCATAGAGTTCTAATGAAAAAAGTCTATAGTTGGCCATATGCTGCAGTAATCATAACTAATATGGGGAACTTATAGTCCTTGACTTGCTAATTTGTTTTTTGAAGTAATTTAAAAGTATCTTCAAAATGTGGTAAGACTTTTCTTAAAAATTAAATTGGAAGCAAGCTTTTTGTTCAAACTAGAATGCTATCAAACATTTTGAAACCGATTTTGGATAGCATATGGATATGCAATACATAGGATTATTTATATTTCATTATATTCAATCTATCCATTAACATTTCATATATGTTTGGTAGCCTTCATGTTATATCATAAACATACATCGATTTTTTAAATATTTTTTTTTTACTTCTGAGATAAAAATAAACTTAACTGAAACTTTTTAGCGACATTTAAGTATCCTTAGCTTAATATTCCTTACTGAAATTAACTGTATCCGAATCCTCTTTATAGATTTGCCCTGCTGGTTTCTCCCCTGAACTGGGGATGCGAAATTTGAATTGCAAAGCTCGACAGCTGGCGAATCGAACACGAACTACGAGAATGTGTGGTAGCCCCAATCCAAACCCCAATCCTCGTCTTTTGCCGGCTGAGTTTGGCAGGCGATTGGAATGGGAATCCAAATCTGAGTCCAGGACCAGGACCAGTTGACAGGCCAGACACCAAAGGGGCGTAGTTCGAGACAATGAATCTGCAGCTACAGCTGGATGAAGATTGACTTTCGAGGCAAGGTGTTGCCGACTCAAAACCAAAATTCAAATGACGAAAGTCAAATGCAAAAGAGCGGCAGTCGCTTAATATGCTAATTTCGAATACATATTTAAAGGGAAATTTAACATGCTTTTCGGTTGCTGCAACATTTTCATAGCCGTAATTTGGGTAAACACAAAATCATAAAAAAAACGAACAAAAATGCATCGCATATTTTTGCATATGACTGGAATGTTTTTCATTTTGCTGCCAATAAAGCCAAAAAAAATAGCGAACATCAAATGGATGCCAACAGTACGGATGAGTGTTTTTTCTAAGTGGGTGAAGAAGAACCAGAACCTACGCACACACTGAAAGTCGCGGGCATGTATTAAAAATATCTTGTAGATACTTTAGAAGCGGCAAAATGCGAGTTCAGTTGCTCAAAGCCCAGAAGTTGAGCTCAACGGCTCTAGAAATCGGCTGCAGCATGGGAAAAGAATAAGATGTTGGCTGCAGCCGCTGGAAAAAATGTTTTTATTACATTTCGCGAGCGTATTTTACGCTACTCACGAAATACTTGAAAAGCAGCGCGGAGTCAAAATAAATAAATATCAAGGGAGGTATGATTCCCAGGACCCCCAACAACCTAGCGAACGGGAAAAAAAGCCCCCTTGAGATGGAAAAATAAAAAAGGAAAGCATCAGTCACACAAAGCCACGCTCATCAAAGCGTATTCACAAGTGGTCCTCCGCGCCTTACTGATTCTCCAAAGGCTAAAGGATATTTAGCCGGCAGTCCCTCGACTTTCTTTCCGCGGACCTGAAGGAGTTGTCTAGGAAACTTTCCTGCCAGCTACTCAAGTCGCTGCTCAAGTTGTTGGTTGTGCCCCGCGCAAATACAAGATGCTGCCAAAAAATCTTGAAAAATTCTGAATAAAAAATTTAACGGAAAATTCAATAAAATGGGAAAAAGGAAGTACAATGAAACTAGATACTTCGCAATGCCTCGCAGATTGGATAGTAAAAGGATGCCTTTAATACATGAACTGCCGCGAAAGCCGTTCAAAAATTGTTGAGTGAATAAGTTCCCAATTACATTAAAATATTGGAATTATTTTCTATACTGTTGCGTGGTTACTGAATAAATAACATAAAAGGATGTTATATCACATCCAAAATAAATTAAAATCTATTTTATATTTAAAGTTCTTTTTGTAAATTTAACTTTTTTGGTTAAGGCCAGAAGTTAACCTTTAGTTAAAGTATTTTTTGTTAATTGATTCATTCTATTAAATGTTTATTATTTTAGTTGAATAAATGTATTATTTTTTCTTAATGTTGTTATTAACAATTTGGTGATGTTCATTAACAGAGTAATATTTTTTTAAGTTTAAGTTCTTACCTAAAACTAGGGGTTAACGTTCGGTTAAGACAATTTTCGTAAATAGTTTTAATAAGCAAAGAATCAGACGCATTTTGACCAATTATGAGCAAACTTAAGAACCTCTTGAAATTTTGGCAAGCCGTTTCCTTTTGAGAAATTGAGCAAACAATCCGGATAACTGAATTCGGCGACCAACAAAAGCCCCTGAAAGCCCTTGAAGAGACCTGTCGCCATTTAATACGATTTTTCTGCAGGATCTTCTTGCCGCCGAGTTTCCCTTTGTTGGGCGTTTTCCACTCGCGGGTTTGGCTGCGATTTTCTCTTTTTTTCCTGAATGCAGATTATGTTTTCATTAAATTATGGTAGCTATGGATACTTTTATACAATCCAAAGCTACTTCAAACGAGAGAGTGGTGCGTGCGAAGCAGTTGCGACCCGTCGCCGCAGACTCCACCCCCGCCCCTTAAAAAGGAGGCAGGACACCCCAAGGATTCGCATAATAGAATAAATTGCTGGGTGGGGGTTACGAAACGATGGAAAGGGTAAGAATATGATGGGTGCAAGGGCTCCAGAATAGTCAAAGAAAATCGTAGTTTATTTTTATTACATTTACTCGTATTCCAGGACTCCCATTTCTCAACGCACATTCGTTTCCACGCATTTGCATGCATTTTGATCGTGACATGTGCGATGCAGCGAAGAAAGCGGAAACGGAAGCGCCATTTCTTAATGTCCTGTAAAGGGAATATCAGTTTTTGTATGGGATTATGCCAAAATAAACTAGGGTATAAAAATGAATCGAAAGTTAATGAAAAAACCAAATAACACTAGTAATCCGAAATAATTATTTATTTTTCAAATGAAATTATTTTTTATTTTACACAGATCTTTGAAATTTCAGGGAAGTCATAAAAAATAATACATGATTAAAAAATGTGCTACTCTATTATGATTACAAAAACTTATATTTGTATCTTTTCAAATATAAAGTTTGGTTCCTTTAAAGATAAATTCTGTTAATTGATTAAACTTTACTTAATAACCTTTGTAACAAAAATTTTGGTAGGAATTTGCAAAATCTAGAGGCGCACATTTTAAAAACCAAATTTTTTCTGAAATATTTTGTTAGACTATCTTGTTTTACTCTTCATTTTTAAAGGATATTTAATGTTTCGCACAGTCCAAGTTTTTCCTATTTTTTCCTGCTAAATTGACACGATGTGTCCCCGTCTGAAAGGGAGTTGTGTGTGCGTTTTTCCTTCTGCTTTTCCGGGCGTTGTTGTTAGTGTGGCACGTACATTTATTACTTTTCCCCTTCTCCCCAAAAAATTGGTGGCCAGAGCGATTCGCAGTCTCCTACAGATGCATGCAAAGCGGTTTTCATTTTTTATTGCGAAAATGTAACGTGCCGCATGCGAATTGGTTGCTTTGACTAGCCCCCCATCCTTTGGGCCACCCGTCCTGCTATCCTGCCAAGGGAAAAAGTCACTCCGGCAGCCTTTTCGGCACCGCCATCGCTTTTAATGTTAACTTTTTCTGTGCCCCACTTGCGAAGAAAATATGAAAAATATTCGTAATAGAGTTGTTTGAAATGTACAATAAGCATTCAAGTGGCTTCGCCGAATGCCGGGGATATGCCAAAGGGGGTTAGCCAGAGGGGAGGGACTCGGGAAGGGGGTATCGCGTATGGGAACTGCCGTTAATGTGGAGCCGGAACTTCGTCGGGGAACTGGCTAAAAGGAAATGGGCCACATAGTAATATTAGAGTATTAAATATTACCATTTAAGATTTTTTTAAGGGTACAAAATAGTGCATCAAAACTTAAAGAAAAGATATATACATAAATGATTTCAATTTAATTTCAAGAAAAACATATTTGAAGAGTTCAAGTTAATAACAAATAGTTAAGCCGTATGATTCGACTGATCTTGGGTAATTAATTATAAAGAGTTTCTTATTTAATAAATTATTTACATTTAATAATTTAAATAAAATGTAATGGATATCGGTCTATTATTTATATTTAATTTTAAAAAAATTGAAATTGAAAAATATGGTCTATTAATTTTACGTTTTTAAATATTATAAAGATTGTATTCTATACAAAATGGCCCAGAATCTTAAAAAAGTATATTTTCTTTTTCAATAACTAGACCTAATATTTTGTAATCGAAGAGTAAGTAAGGTATTTTCTAAATTGAAGATCAAATACAAATCACATATTCTTTTTAAGACCCCTTTAAATATTACCCATACGCACTGGTGGCCCACTGTTCCCCCACGCAAGACACCTAAGGCACTTCCATCCATCAAGTTGGCTCCTTTCATCGCTGCGTTCTGCATCCGTGGCATCTCGCAGTTACATATGAAAAAGTTCAGTCTGTGACGGTGCAAACGAGTGCCGGAGATACATACGAGTAGGGAAAATTTTTAATAATTTCTGCATCTCCGGCGCTGTGAATAAAAATGGTTGCTTTGATGGCGGCAGCAGCGTAACTAACAATAAAACTTTTTAGTGTGAAGCGGCGAGGACAAAAATATGGACACATATGAAGTCATAAAGTCATATTAACACGTACGAATGCGCACAGGATATTAATGTTCAGGGCACACTCACTCACACACCCAACAACCATGAAGACTGACAGACAGAAGGGGCATAGTTTTTATATTCACCAAGTTCGCCGACTCCAATGCTAATATAATTTCATATATTGTGGTTAAATTTTCGCACCGGCCCTGCATACGGAAAAGGAAATGAGCTTCAGTTTTTTCCCACTTTTCATATGCAATATTATTTCGCCAACCGCCGCAAACTAATTTCAACCAATGCCCCAAGGCGAAACCAAAAAGAATGCATTGCGCCAAAAACTTTATGAATTACAGGCGGCAGCAGCAGAAAAAACAATAATAGCAGCACCCAGCAATGCCATCCGCTAACCGCAGCGCAAAAAACTGCATCCGAAATTGTTTCTCGTTTTTTTAAACAAATTCCCTGGCCTCCCATCAGAGTTCCATGGGTCTCATGGGGGCACTCAAAGCGGAAATGGCCAATACAAACGGATTCTAGAGCGTCTGGGGGGATACTTTAAACACCGACTTCTTCAAAATCGGTTTCGAAAACGGATTTTTGACAACTGGTTGGAACACCCGGATGGATGGCCACATTATCGAGGGGAGTAACGTCAATAAACCTAAAATAAATCTATATATATATAAAAAACTATAAATATTTATAAGTAAATTCTTTTTTAAAAACAGATATATATTATAGATTTTTTTAGACAATTAGATAACTTCAATTAGAAATATTAAATCATTAGAACTTTAATTTTTACTTGTACCAATTTAATTCTGTAGATAATACGCGATAGCTACATAATCAAGGTGGGTGACAATAACATATGACAAATCCCATATGCCACCATATACAATAGTAAAAATATTAATACATTAGAATTTTAATTTAAGCTCATGCAGGTTTAGTGCTGTATATATAACATTACTTAATTATATCTCATTTCATGTTGAGTATATAACAAGTACACCATGTCAATACCATGATGTCCATTAAGAGAATTCCGAATTATCTTCCGGTCTAGCTTTAAAAATTAAATAATTTTCAGGCCTTGAAATTAATTTTTAATCTTTCAAACATTGTAAACTATAAAATACCAACAAAAAAAAATAAATTTAAGAGTTGTTTTGATAAAAAAATTTAAGTTGCCCTCTTTCGACTTCCAAGATACAAAATACTCCTCGATCTGCCCTCGCTATCCGAAGTCTCGCACTCATATACAGTAACCACAAATGGCAACCAGCTTTTCGGGGTGGAGTTGCAGCTACAGGACGAGGTGGATGGAATTGGGCTGTGGAGGTGGGTGGTAGGAGACCGCGAGGCCACTTGTTTGGCGCACAAGTGGCGGTGCCAGTGGCAGTGTGACTGCAGCATGGCCATCAAGCGCCATCCAATCGCCATAGCCATCCAATAAATTGCTGCCCCCGGAGTGCGTCCGATGGCAACCAACTCAAGTTGAAATTGGTCAAAAGTTTAACATATTTGCGTGTGTGTGTCCGAGTGGTGTATTGGTTGCCGCGGGGATGGGTAGGAATTGCTCGTTCCGGTCGTTTTTGGCGAATTTTCGGGGAATAAACGACCCCACAGCATGTGCATTTTGTTTTTGTCGAGTGCCTTTCGCCACAATTTCGATTTTTAAGTAAGGATCCGAAAAGCACCGCCGTTTAATCGTTTAATAAAAGTAAACAAGAACTTATCGCTTGCTTAAAACAAATTAAAAACTTCATTTGGTTTGCAAATTATACAAAATAATCAACTTCACTATACATAATTCAACAGTAACTCTTATAAAAACTAAATAAAGATAAAATTATAAATCTAACAATAAATATTATAGTATTTCAACAAGTAATAAAGCTCTCCCTTCAGATTCATATAGTATATTTACTGCTAGTTTAGATTACACATTCAAAGTAATTCATATTTCGATTTCATTTAAATATTTGACTAAACTTTAACTAACAGATTTAGTTTAACTACGGACTAAGCTTGTGCTTCAGAGTAGAGGTACAGATTTGTTGCTCGAGTATGTATTCAATTATCTCTTAAGGAACGTATTACGACTAAGGCCTCGAGGCAAAAGGCAGCGCCTAAGAACTACCGCAGCATTGCAGGGTAACTCATGGTTAAATCGTTATTTCGGTATCCGACAGCGCACTAGATAACAATCTAATCGGGGTAATGCAAGGGCGTCACACAACCGTAGGAAAGCTTTGACTAGCACTTTGAGATTCAAGTAAATGACTAAACAGATTCCACTGTGGGTGGGTGGCCAAAAGAAGGCCTGCCGAAGGTTTACTATCCTAGCTTTGGTTATCATCTCAGTAGTTTACTGTAGCACGCATACCGCCGAGGCACCGGTATATTGGTTATTCAAGCGCCGACGCATTCCCTCCAGGTAAATGTCGCGATGGAAGAGACCAGCAGCCAGGGGAATTCTAAAAAAAATAATACGGTTATGTTTAGGAACAGTTGAAAGAAAAAGCGGTAATGGCAATAGAAAGTTTGCCATTACTTACGCATCGGTTCCCGCACGAATGAGTGTTCGAAAGAGCGCCCACACCGGCTTGTGGTCCGACGTGGTTATCGACGGCACCGAATCGTAAAGTAGACACTGGACATAGGGCTGCGTGGGCGTGGAAACGCCTGGCACAAGGGTCTGGCGACGGATGACTAGTCCCTGCATTTGGCGGTACTTATAGAGGATGCGATCTGTGTAAGCAGGCGCTCGCTGCTTTGACGAGGTGTCAAAGTTCTGGCTGCCCGGATCGTACTTGTACGTGGGTGGAAATGTGATGTTCGCCTCCATAAATCCTCGGAAGGCGGCGCCATCTGCCAGAACAGAAGTCAACTGATCCGTGTGCATGTAGCCATGCGGCAGGTGCGACGGCAGCGGAAACTTGGTGTTCTGAATCCACTCCAGCAGCTTCTCACGCGGCTCGCCTAGCCTAAAGTTTAGATCGCCGCACCAGAAGACATTGTCAAAGTTCTGCGTTACGTCCTTGTTCTTATGCCGCAGATTGGGCAAATTGCGAGGCAAGTCCAGGGCATTGATAATTCGCTTCACATCCGACACACGCTCTTTCACCTTTTGCTGGTGCGCCGTTAAATGCGAGGTCACAAACAGCATGGAGGTGCCGAACAGGCAAAAGGATATGGCTACAGCTCCCTTTGTGCGAAAGGCGGATCCCGTGCGCACCGACATAGAGGCGTCCTCGGGAACCGAGCAGTACCAGATCAAATCCCGCCGCATGTACACAGCCAAGTGTAGGGTGCCCAGAGTCGTGGCGTGGAAGAGCACGTGAGAGGGTCCCAGGGTCTCCTGAATGGTGACTTCCCACTCGAAGCGGTCGGGGGTGGACTCCTGTGTGCCCATGACCACAATGTCAGGAACGTGCTCCACATTGACCGGTAGCACAAAGTCATTTAGTTGCCTGCAATTGAAGAATATTACAATCAAAAACGTTTGAACGTGATAAAATATTCAATACAATAATTCAAATGCAAATACCAACGTGCAATTTCTTTATTAAGTGGATTGCATTAAACAATTTGTGCATTGCCTTCGTTTTCTGGGGTTTATACTTACTTGGGTGGATGGTGTCCATTCATGTTCCAAGTGCCCACGAAAATGGTGACCTCTTTTTGCGGCAACACGCGGCCTAGTTCACTGGGTCCCAAAAGCGAAGACGACCCCAGCCTGCCATCTAGGAAACTCCGTTCCCTGGCCTTATCCGCCGGGATGAGGTTCAATGCATGCGCCGCCATCAGAGTCTGGCGGGCCAAGTTGGATCCCGATCCTTGCCGTTGAAGGGTCATGTTCTCATGTGACATAAACCTTACGCCTGGTTGCTCTTGTATCGGTTCTATTCCATCTGGCTGGGTGGCAATATTGGGCGAAGACATATGCTGCGGCGTAGTGGCTCTTTTAATATCTCCCGGCTCCTCGACGGCCTGGACGGGTGGCAATTCTTGTCCCGGTGGATAGAGCTTTAAACGCAGACGGGAACGACAAGCGGACACTGCAATGGGTCGGATGGGCGACCGATTCTGCAGGCTTTCGCTCCGGGCCACCGAAGCACTGGCCGCCGCCGGGCTGCAGTGGGCGAAGAAGGTTTTACTGGCTACCGGTGACTCCGGGGCACTGGCGCATTCGCTGGACGGACGCGGTCGGTGCGAGGATCCTTCGCTGGAGTTCAGCGACCCCGAGTTGTTATCCACCATACTCCAGCTTAGAGAGAGGTTGTCGCGTCGCAAAACGTTGTTGCTGTCCGGTATGGAGTTATATCGCACGGTGACCGGTGGCGTCATCGGTTTCTTCTCCGCCTTGCAGCACAGACTGAATTGATGGCTGAATCTATTGTGATTTGGTGATCTGTGCTTGGGCGACTTGCGCCGCATCACCACATCGGCTCCTCCGTCGCTCTGGGAACCCGCATCTGTGCTGTGGCGGTGCGAGTGGTTCTTCGCTTTCGAACAACTTGGCTTGGCACGCCTGTGAAAGCTTATCAGCCCGCTGTGTGACTTTTCCAGCGGCAGGGTTTGGCTCTTGTGGGCACTGCCATTGTTGTTAACATGGTTTCCAGCGGTCTCCGCATTGCATTTGGCGAAACTCACATCGTATTGCCCGCAGGCGGACACGGGTCTTTGCTGGAGTCTTGGCGATTCGGGAGTCACGGGATGTGGTTCTACTTTACTGGGTCGCTTGCTCAGCAAGCCGAATAGGGAGCCAGCGGATTTGTGGCCAGATCTCGGGCTGCTAGTGGAACTGGTTATCCGCTCCTCGCTTCCCGCGCTGCTGTGCTGCATGGTGGCTGTTGTCCGAACCAAATGATTCTATCATCCAAGGTGCTAAGTGGTCATCACGATGCCCGCCTTTTGTCAAGTTAATTTGTCGCTATCTGTCGGATCTCTCGAACCCAGCTCATTGTGCTATGGCCTCTGGCCGCTAGCCATATAAATAGTGAAGCCAGACGTCATCGAGCGCACAATGCAAATGCGACTTTGGTCCGGCGTTTCGGCTGGCCGCAATGCAAATTATTTTGGGCCCGGCGATGACGTAGACGAAATCAGGCTAATTGGGTTGACTGCCGGGGATTGCGTGTGCGGCCCTGCAAGATTTAAATGAAGGCAAACAGTCAAGTGGGTTGGTAATACCAAGGGTGCTATAATAAACTTACTCACCTGCAGGCAAATGAATATAATACATAGGGGATCCTTGGGGCCGGTAGCTGAAAGGATTCAGAGAAAATCAATATGCTGGGTAATAACTGTGGCGACACCACCGCGAAATAAAAAAAAGAAAAGGGGGGTGGATTGTGGGCGATTTGGGGGGTGGTTGGGCGCAGAGGGGTGGTCGCTCTGCCGACGACGTAACAACATTGGCATGCTGCGGCGCCCACACATCTGAGCACAGAGCACCCAACATCAGAACATCTGAACAGCACGAGCACAATGCTACCCGATTCTCTGGGATCGAGAGATTTATAATTAGCAGACCATTGTTGCCGCCAGCAGCCTTGTTGTTGTTTTGTTGGCCTACGTCTAGCATAAAAGCAGCAACAACAATCGCGATGTTCAAGTTCAGGTTCAGGTGCGCCAGGAATCCGTTTCTGGTGTGTTCTCTATGTCTCGCACTGTACTTTCTTCGCCTTTATGCTGCTGTCATCTGTGCAATTTATGTAATTTTATGAGCATTACCGCTTTTTGATGTTGTTTACAGCCGAAAATTTGGAGCACCGTACCGTGGGAACTGCGATTTAGGGGTGGCAAAAGTGGGTAGCCAGAGGCCGATAGGTTCGCCAGAAATTTATCGATAACTGCGGGGGTGATTTGGGTTGCTGTTTCGTGACACGAATAACAATGGCATTTTTTAAAATATTTTTATTTGTTTAATAAATTGAGCAAGCAAACAATTTGAAATTTAATAGTAGAGTACTGAGCTTTGGGCTTGCTATAAAATAAATACCTCTATATATTTCATTTCGAATTTGTTGATATATCTAAATACATTATAGCCTACAATTTTTTTAATTGATTAGTTGTATCAATCAAAAATATTTGAATTTTAACTTAATTTGTTTTTAATTGTTTATATAATATACAAAAACAGACTTCATAAAATAACATTAGAGTGAAGATATGTCAAGTTTTAAAAGAGCGCCAAAAGTAAGAAGCAAGATATTTTTAAATACCTCAAATTAACATTACAAGCTATTTTATATATTTTAAATACAATGATAATTTTGCAACCACCATTCTCAATAAATTCAGCATTTTTTAAAATTTCTCCACACTGCATAATTAAGTTCAAAATAAATTTAAATTTATTCACAAGTTTTGGTATATTTACCCTACTAAGATTCACAGCCACACTAGTGACCAATCGAAATCGAGTTGGTATCGGTGCTCGGAATTCCCATCACTAGTATTTCGTTTCGGGTACGCGGTTCTACAGCTCTACGGATTAGCGCGAATTCAACACCATGGCGGCCCAGACTATATTGTTCGACTTCACGCTCGACAAGGACAAGACCGCCGACGAGGAGGCGCGCCAGCAGGTGGCCAAGATCCTGCGGAACGAGCTGGAGCACCTGTTCCCCCAGCTGGAGCTGGCCTACTCGATGGAGTCGCCGGAAAACGGCTACTTTGCGGTGCTGCACGAGAACAAGGACACGGTGGTCACCTGCCGGATCTTCCAGCACGGCCTGCTGACACTCAACGTGGAGTACTTCCTGCCCGACGGCAAGGAGCCCCTCATATCCTTTGACGTACGTAGGAAGTCCTGTGTAGACTTATTTTGAAAGCTGCAACCAAACCCCCAAAAGCACCACCCACTTTTTACCCCCACCTTTCGTGTCGCGGCTGATTAGATTGGGAAAGGGTTTTGCCACCCACCAAGTAAAATTGATTTTCCGCGCCCCCATATACACATACACCCGAATGCTGTTCGTATATGATGAATGCATGTGGGTGTGTTTGGTATGTGGGGTAGGTGGGGGTATGTTCTTGACCATACTCCGTGCCCAAAGGCCCGGCACTTGGTCAGGGTCAATTCGACCGCCCTTGGCCTCAAGTGGCCCCCACCCAGCACCACAGCACTTTCCCTAGTTCTATTATCTAACACCTCTGTAACACATCGCATTTTCAGCTGGGCTTTGCTAGGTTAACTCGCAGCCCCAGTCCCGTTTTTCTTTCGCCTTTGGGCGGCGCACGTGGGCTCTATCCGAGATCTATTGATTGACGCGGTCATGGTTCTTATACAATAACTACAATGAAACACTGCCTATAAAGTCCATAAAATAGGCAGGCACATATAAAATGCAATTCTTTACTTAAAGCTTTTAGCTTGACTATTTTTTTTACAAGACCCAGACGCATCATCAATGTCTATAATCTCATAGGCAAACATTGTAAAGTGCGATAATAACCAAAATCTCTTAAACTAGGGTTTCTGTTTATTAAACATCACATGGTATATGAAAAGAAAGCAATTTACTCTCCATTTCAGTGGAAAATGGAAGAGCCTATTACAATATTCTAAATATCTTTCGTCATTTAAATAAGTACATCTATAAAGCGACAAAATAAAAACCATTTCCGTGTATGCCTATACACTTGCCTATAGCCAAACACTAGAGGGCATAATAATACGATCCAATCGATTTTCAATAGATCTTAAAAAAGCGGAAACATAACATAACATATAAAACTGACGTTATTTAAACCATTGAAGAAGATTTATTTTTTAAAAAGAATATATAAACATTTTGAGCTCAAAAAATGAATAATTTATCATTAAAATTATTAGTAAGGGACGGATTCAAATAGAACTTGTAGTTTTATTATAATAGTAGGAAAATTAGTTTACAATAACATACAAATTTGTATCAGATGCTACTGGTTACGAATAATGATTGAAACATTCCGAGGGAGTCACATTTTAATATGAAAGACTGTGCATAAACCTGCTGTTCCTCGGCAAGTGCAATTAAAATGTCTCGAATTATTATTTATAAATAACAAATTGAAGAGGATAACCTATATGTACCAATACGCTATTGTATTGATCGCAGCTGTTCTTTTCATGAGTGTGGAACTTTCCTTATCTAGCCGGCATCGTTTTTCTGTTTACGACTGTTTGCTGTTTGTCGGTGGATTTCGCAAACCGCGTGTGGCTAAGCCTTCTATTGTAATTTTTGTGATTTTGCAATATGCCTGCACTCACATCGCCACATGCACATTTGCATGTGCGCTATATATTCCCTTTTTCGTTCTGTTCACTTTCCTTTTTCATAAGTATCAAGTATTTGGACTAAAAATAGTTTCTGATGGGCCGGGCTGCCTGTGTCGCGGTTTTTGGTGTGAGTGGTGGGCCGTTTGAAGAGTTTTCCGCTGGGTAGTTGAAGGTCACCTTCCATTACATTTTAATTTAGTCATCGTGCCCCGCCGCAGGCTGCCTGCCTTATATGCACATCCGTTGTTCAAGGACCTAAATAAAGGAAATTACCATTGCAGGCCATGCGCACAGTGGAACTGATTTTGCGACAGAAATTTGATTCCGATCGGTCCAAGTACTTGCCCCCGATTAAGCGAGGTGGATATATCGACATATACATGACTAGCTCAGGTTGGTCGAACTTAATGCAACTTATGTACAATCAATTAAAATCCAGTTAAGTTCCTGCTAGTTCCATTTGCAATAAATATATATTTACTCGAAATCACTTTACATACAACCTACAATATATGCCGAAATTCTCTTTCAAAATTCCACTGCAGAATCTAGAACACCTGTGCAGTTTTTCCACTAGTATTTCCGATTGCCGCCACTGCAAAAAAATACAAAAAAAATAAAAAAACCCTCATGACTCTCACCTGAATTGGACACCTGCCTGGGATACAGAATCTCAGACTGTAAATTCACCAAGTCGACATTCCCTCACAAGAATTTGATCCGCCTCGTTATCTTTGCACACTTCCACGTCTACAGATCATATTAGCCTAGCGTTACCTTCTAGGGGGATTACTTCTCTAGGGAGTTCCTGCATGCTAGTTTGTCCTATCTTTCAAACGGTCCTTGTATCTTTCAGCAGTGATGCCAATGTTCTTTAATCTTTGACTTTTCGGGTCTGATATTTATTTTTTGTTATATATTTTTGTACACCCCTAACTCTTGTATTTCAGGTTTATTTAATTTTTGACTTGTATGCATTTTTAAAATGTACTAAATATAAATAGAATCGAATTTATATAAAACATTTCCTATAAGAAACTATTATAAGTAGGTAGTCAATCAAACCATTTTTTGTCTATAAACATACTATTTGAGTACAAAAACAATTTAAAAAGTAAGCGTATTGAAAAATGAAGAGCGAAAGTAATTCTCTAACATGCTTATTCAGTAATTAATTATAATTTTGATTTCGCCCAATTAATCTTGATTTTGATTTGCAGCATTTGCAAAAAGCATAGGTTAGTTGGAAAACACATTTTAAAATAGCCCTTGGCATCACTGCAACTGAGCATACCCACTTTATTGGAATTATTTTTAATTTGAATTACTTTTTATTTTCATATCTAATCCATCGATACACGAACGTTCATCGATCATCATGAACAACCGCTGCCACATCTCCTGGACCAAATTCCACCAAAATTGCCTCGAACTGTGAATAAATGTGTAAACTATTGAAACTATTGCCCCAACGCACATGTGTCACCTGCCCCGCCTCGAAATTGATATCGTACTCGCTCCTCGTCGTACGCTCGCTCATTGTTGGTTCCTGAACTTTCAACTGCAATAACAACACATCACGTTCGAACAAAAAAAAAAATATATAAAATGAAAACGCCAAGGAACTCATGCAGACGGGTAGGACCCTGGAGAGTGGCCTGGCAATCAAATTGAAGGCCAAAAAGGCCCAGAAGCTGCCGACGCTGAAGCGCGGCGATGTCTCCAGGTACTTCCCAACGGCAGGTAAGGCAATCCCAATCCGTTTGGTTATCCATATTGCAAATAGAGCAACCACTACTCGTACTACCGCTACTGTATGTCATCCGAAATGTGTGAACGTATGATCGTTGAGCGTATGCAGCACCACCGAGCTGATGTTATCAGAGTTCTTCTAGTGGCACCCAGCATGATAGATCATTTCAGCCATTTTCTTCTGAGTTTCCGCATCTCTTTTGTTTCCGTAAGAGTGCATTTCGTTTGTCTAAACTTGTTTCTCTGCATGCGCTGCCTATAACAATTGAGCCCAAATCAGTACTAGTGTAACCAATATCGAATATATTGAGAACATTGAGACATCACTAATCTATCACTAATTCTTCCGCAGATGAGCGCATCATCGAGTACGACATCGACAAGGTTGTGTATGAGGGCCGTTCGCCCTTCCAGAAGATTCAAATCATGCACTCGAAGACGCTGGGCAACATGCTGCTGCTGGACGAGCTGCAGAGTAAGTAGGGATATAATACGTTTTATATTTACACATGGATGCGCGAACGGTGTCAGGGTCACCAATCGATTGGCAGAGGTGCTGCACTAAAGGTCACATGCAATTGCCTGGATAAAGAATGGGGGTTTTTAAAGTTTTGTTTAATTCAATACAAATTTTAGCATGCTAAGAATTGGCAAAAATATGTATTCAATATGATTGGCTATTTTTTACTGCCGGAAAATAAATATTCAACATCACGAACAGTTGCTGACTAAATAATTATGACTAAACTAAAATAATTTCCTTATGGAAAACGGTTTAAAAAACATGGTTTTAACATCACGGTCGTTTTCTAGCTGCCAAATAATGAATATTCAATAACACGCTAGGATGCCATTACATCTTAAATAACTATACCATGAATGGTTTTCTTAAAAGCATATTTTATTTGTGTTAATCTGAAAACCAAAATACAAATTTTGTAATATTCAAAATCATGAACTGTTGCTGTTAACGGCAATAAAAACCCTAGAATAGGTTAACACCTATTACACCCAGAAATTTTTATAAGTATAGCATTTTTTACCAAGTCTCTTTAATTATCTGCTAATTAATAAATAAATTTCCAAACTTGTTCCTTTACAGATATTGCTGAATCTGATTTGATCTACACGGAGACCCTGATGTGTCGCGGCGTGGAGAACTACGAGGGCAAGGAGATCTGCATCCTGGGCGGCGGCGATGGCGCCCTGCTGTACGAGCTGCTCAAGGAGAATCCCAAGCACGTGGTGATGCTGGAGATCGATGAGCTAGTGATGCAGACTTGCAACAAATACCTCAGCGTGATTTGTGGCGATGTGCTGGAGAAGCGCAAGACGGACCAGTACGAGATAGTTGTGGGCGACTGTGTGGAGTACTTGAAGAAGTTCATCGGCGAGGGCCGCAAGTTTGACTACGTTTTTGGGGATCTCACGGATATACCCATAACCGATGTGCCGGAGGGCGAGACCTGGGACTTTATCCGCACCATCTTCGAGCACTCGTTCAAAGTGCTGAAGCCCGATGGAAAGTATTTGACCCACGGCAATGGGTCCACCTGCAAGGTGCAGCTGCGTCTCTTCGAGGAGCAGTTGAATCTGCTGCGTCCCAAGGTGAAGTTCACCACCACCAAGGCGTTTGTGCCGTCGTTCATGGAAGAGTGGCTCTTCTACCAAGTGACCTTCGCCTGACAAGCTCAGGGGGATTCCTCAGCAGCAGCAGCAGTAGCTACTTCTGGCGCACCACCAATCGCCAGTCACACACCAGCATCACACAGCATAAGTCAGGAATCACGAACCGTCGGAGTGATGCTCCAGTTGCACTCCTACACAGTCACTCTCCATGGAGCAGCAACCACAGGACGTGAGGAGCAGGAGGATAGAACTAATGGGAATGTGGGACAATTAAAACCACGACCCAGACGTCGAAAGAAGCGTGTGCACTATCACCACACACTGGTTTCTTAGTCCATCAAACGTAAAATCGAAAGCACAAGCTAATCGCCATCAACGAAACCATCGCAACAAGACCCAAACAAAAGAAAACACGCACTTCCAATGGCTGTTACTTACAATTGAAAACCAAACCAAATACTTAACCCAATTCGTTTACGCTTAAGTTAGGCTTTAGTTCCGTTTCTCGTCCATTGATTTCAAAGCTAAAATTAAGTCAAAAGTACAACCTTTAAGCAAGGACAGGCTAAATAACTTATGTATTCGTGTTTATTTGAATTACGCCAAAGCATAGCATATTGGCCAACTATTTGTAATATTTCGTATAACGTGTAAATCTATATATGTAGAGCATATGTTTAGTTAACCATTAAAGAGCAAATTGAAGCGGGGAGGGCCCGGTCGAGAATGTGTGCATGAGGGTGTGAGGAAGCGTAGCAGAAAACACCAACTTTTAATGCTGTAATAACGATTAATACCAAACATTTTAAACGGGAAAACCACAAAGTTAATAAATAGTCGTATGCAGAAATGTAAGAACTTTGTTTTATTTTGGGAGGTATATGAATTGAAAAGTGTTGGAATGCTTTACTGGTATTTTGGTAATTCTCGTTTATTAAGCCTCTAAAAATAAATATTTTATTCTTTGCCTTATTCATTAAGTCAGATTTTAATTCTTAATTTAATATATACATTATTTTTTTTTAAGATCTGTATATTTTAAAATTTTAGGAACAGAGAATATAAAATTTTATATAAATGCAAGAAAAATTATATTACTCATACGCAGTGTATTCTTATCTTAATTATGGTTAAGATATCGAAAAATGTGTTTTTTTTTAATAAGTGTTATCTAGGTTTTTGTATTTTTATTATAGAGAACCACCCTACCTTACACCCAACATGAAAGTGTTGGAAAACCGCGCAATGGAGGAGGTACTAAATATGGCCCTGCGACAAGCACTTGGACGTTAGTTTCACTTGTTACGTTGGTTTTTATTTTCACCTGGAGCTAACCGGTCACCATGGAGCGGAAACTACACAGTGGGATGCACCACGCCACCCTGCGCTTGCTGCAGGAGTCGGGATGCGAGATAGCGCCGCACAATCTGATGTATCCGGTGTTCATTGTGAGCAGCGATGATGATGTACAGCCGATTGCCAGCATGCCGGGAATATCGAGATTCGGGTTGAATCGCCTGAGGGAGCACCTGCAGCCACTGGTGGCCAAGGGATTGTCATCGGTGCTGCTGTTTGGCGTGGTGGAGCCGGAACTGAAGGACGAACAGGCCTCCAATGCGGATTCAGCCAAGAACCCGGTGGTTAAGGCTCTTCCCAAGCTGCGAGAATGGTTTCCGGATCTTCTGATCGCCTGTGATGTTTGTATTTGTCCATATTCTTCGCATGGCCACTGTGGTCTCCTAGGCGAAACGGGTCTGGAGAATGGACCCAGCATCAAGAGGATAGCTGAGATTGCTGTGGCCTATGCCAAGGCTGGTGCCCATATTGTGGCTCCTTCGGACATGATGGACAACCGGGTGAAGGCCATTAAGCAGGCCCTCATCGATGCCGAAATGAACAGTGTGTCCCTGCTGGCCTACTCCGCCAAGTTTACCTCCAATTTCTACGGACCCTTCCGGGAGGCGGCTCAATCTGCTCCGAAATTCGGTGACCGTAGGTGCTATCAGCTTCCCAGTGGTTCTCGTAGCTTGGCCATGAGAGCCATCCAGCGTGATGTGTCCGAAGGAGCAGACATGCTGATGGTCAAACCCGGCATGCCCTATCTGGATATCCTGCGATCCACCAAGGATTCCTACCCGTATCACACGCTGTATGTCTACCAGGTATCCGGGGAGTACGCTATGCTGTATCATGCTGCCAAGGCGGGAGCCTTTGACCTCCAGGAGGCCGTGCTGGAGGCCATGAAGGGTTTCCGAAGAGCTGGCGCAGATTGCATCATCACCTACTACACGCCCTTCCTGCTGGATATCATCGGAAGGGTTAAATAAATTGTCTACCTCAAATGCGTAACCTTCGATGTCTTAAAACCATTTTCATGTAGATTAGAGTGGACTTTATAGAGCTGTATTTTGGTAATTGTATCGCTTTTAGCATATAAAATAGTGCAATATTTTCAAATATATTTAGAATGAGTTTCTAAGTATTTATAAAGAGCACTCCATAGACAAGACATCAAACTAATAATACGAACAAACTCATATTCACTTGGATTTAGGGACCAAAATATTTCATTAATGGATTAAGCTTTTTAATAAGACTAAGGCTATTACTTATGAGCGATAAGCTCTTCATATGACAGTTGATGATATTTAAGGTATCACCTTTACTCCCTACAGAGGTCCACTCTAATCGTCAATCACCATTAAAAGTGCTTTTAGTTAGAGTGCCTCGCTCCATACGCGCAAATACACACACAAATAGAATGCATATTTTAATGTTCTTATCAATTGTCGTCAATCGGATTTGGAATTCTAATGGGCATGGGTACACTCCGAATTTCAATTGCATGGCGAAATTCAAGCTGTCGAACCGGTCGATCCAGTGACTACAAATCAAAAGATTTCAGCGAAAGCTGTTCATTTTGTGATGGCAATTAACACTTTAATGTGGACTCTTCGATTGCATTTACAAATGGGCTACGGTGAGCACTGAACACTGCCTGGAGCTTACTTGCTAAATTGGTACGAGTTCAAGTCTTACAAAAGGATAAAAATCACAAAATGAAATGCATTAAGTACGTATAAGTAACCGAGAAGGTTTTTGTTTCTGTTAAAAACTTGGCGGAAAAGGATTGGAGCAAATGTTACAATTTTCATGACATTTAGCAATTAATGTAACTCAATACAAACTTCATTATTTTCGATTCAACGAAAATGATTTGGTAGGAAAATTAAAACTGAGATATATAAAACTTGTTTAACTCCATTTCCGCCAATATTAGTTTAAATTGGAAATAAAAACATGTCTTTTGAGAAATCAAAACTAACTAAAATTAAAATGTAAAGTAAAAACAAATTAAGGAAGCTATAGCTAGAGAAAATACTGAGTGCATTAAGGATAAATAGGTGGACCCGCAGCTCTAGGGGGTCTCGCTGCTGTGGATGCGGCTATGCTCCAGGATATCCGTGTTTTGCATGGGCTCCAGGTCTGTTTCCGAGATGATCTCCGCCAGCCACTGTTCGATCTGAACGGGGTGGAACGAGTCCTCGTCGCCGCTGTTCGCCTCCAGGATGATCTTGAGGTTCTCGAAGTTCTTGAGGATTAGCCTTTTGCCCGGCTGCACTTGTGGTCCCGATTCGCTCTGTGTAACAGATGTGGTGGTCGAAACAGGCTCCTGCTTGGGAGCCGACTGCCTGGGATTGGAATTGGCATCGCAGCTGGAATCGGCAGCAGCAGCTTGAACCGGCTCCGCCACTTGGTGGTAAGTCCTACGCGGCTTTTCCACCATGCTCTTCTTGATCTCGTTGAGAAGGCGATTGTAGAAATCGCAGGTGACATCATGGATCTCGGTCTCCTCGTAGCGTTGGGCCTGTCCAGGCGTGGGCGTGGAATCAGAGCTGGGTTCGCGATCAGCTTTCTCCTTCTTTTTGTTTGCCTTTTGCTTTTTAGACTGCGAGCGGGAGCTGGCATTGCTGGAGTAATTGGAACTGGAAGCGGTGGTCGTGGGCGTGGAGTTCGAGGGTTCGGTGGTACTGGAATCAGCAGATTTGGCCAAGGGAATCTCCGCACTGACCGCCTCCTCGCTGGCACAATTGATAGTCAGGCTGGCTATGTTACGTAGGTTGATAGTCCCATTGCAATTGTTGATGGTGATCTTTGGCTTGAAGCGCTGCTTGCGACTCTTAGATTTCGGTGGTTCTTGAATGCTGCTCTTCGATTTGACCGAGGTCTCTCGGCCCAAACTGGAAACGGCTTCGGCTATGGAAGACTCCAGCTCGTCGTCCAGCTCCTCCAAGTTCAAAGGAGGCACATAGGTATCCCTTTTAATCTTGGCTTTCTTTATCAGATCCTTGGCTTCTTGCAAGGTGATGTTGATAATGGAGCGCTTGGCATTGTCTTCAACGAGAGATCTGTTGCGGGCAAAATCCACCACGATGGCCTCCGGCTGGGCGCCGTCTTCGTCCAAATCGAGATATGATCCTTGCCCATCCTGCAGGCACTTGTACATGGTCTCGTGGTCATCCAGGGGCTCTATGTAGTCCTCGTTCCTCAGGCCCGTGGTGCGGTAGTCCTGGAGCGCTAGCTGCATGTCACTGTTGTCCAGCAGGAAGTGACCGAAGCTCCGGATGGCGGTCAGTAGCTTCTCCTCCGTGTCCTCGGCTTCTCCGGGAAGAAAACGCACTCCACTTTGATCCTTCTTGGAATCTGAGTTCTCCACTTCAGCGGTGGACTTTTTCAGCATCTGCTGCTGCTGTCGGGTATTTGCTATCACCTCCAGTTGCCGGAGGAGCAGCTTTTCGCGCATATGCAATGCCGCACGGATTTCATTGAACTTCTTTTGCACTGTGCCTTTGACCTGGGCGATGAAAAAATGGGGCGTGTATAAGAAAACATCCAATTTAAACCCATTGAAAAGACTTTCAAAGGGCTGAAAGTTAATCCACATGTATACCCACCTCATCTAGATTCTTGTCCATTTTGTCCGAGCTAATAAAAACTTTCTCTTTCTAAAGTTAGAGCATTTTTTTCCTCAATTTCTGTGTATCAATATTTTTTGTTTGATCGATCAGCTGGGTTGAACACCCGCTAGAGGTGAGTAACATAGATGGAATCATCGATGCATCGATGTTCGTTGTTTTATGGCGACTATCGATGTTTTTCACGTCACTTTCGAAAGGAAAATAATCATTGAGTGAGGCTTATAAAGTTGATTCTAATTGCTTGCTGTCTAAAATAATCAAACAAAGAAGAAATAAAAATAGCGATTTTTTAAAAAGTCAGCTGTTTGGCGGCTTGCGCGGCGTCTAACGGCGTTCATCGAAATTCACTCTTTAAATCTGGTATTTATTCTGGTATTTCCTTTACTGACACTTACGGTGGCTTACGTTTGCTTACGTTCTGACACGTTCAAACATCCGCGAATCCAACTTTTTTTACTTAGTCCAAGTCTGGGCACACCATTGCCAGTTTGTTTTCATTTTCAATTTCGTGTCGGGTTCATTCTATTTTTTGCATCGGAGGCGCGCATTTCAATTAAAAGAGCGCTATTGTTTCGTTAACCGTTCAGAACTATAAACACGATAAACATTGGTAAAATATATTTTCGTGTCTTACAAAAAATAATATTAAAAAAAAGTGAAAAAATAAATCGGAAGATTCGATAAATCGCCGGGGAAAATATCACTAGATTTAGCTGTTAATTGTGTTTCTAAAAACCATTATTATTATTAATAACTGTGTTTTGAAAGTACATTTATTGTAGTGAGAGTTGTGATTAAACAAGGATTTAAAGAAATGATTTTGGAAATTACGATCAAAGGCAAAGGCAAAAACAAAACAAATCGAAAATCGCCGCTTCCACGTATTCTCAGCTGTCTTTGTCTTTTCGCCTGCCGTCTCTTTTGCACGCGTCGCGGCGCCCTCAAGTGTTTGGTTTTGTAATTGCCTTTGCTTCGCGAAACTGTGCTGATTTAAATGTTTTTTAGTGTTTTTAAAGGTTTATTTCAATTAAATGCATACGAAACATAACAATTGTCGCGTGGCTTTTGCAGGGAATGGGAAAAAAACGCCTGTGTTTAAATAACAATAGTCATCGCTTATTGTTGTTGCCTCAACTAATTTGAGCTGTGCGAGTGTGTGTGTGTGAGATTGTGTTTGTGTGTAGGCCCGTTGCCTTTGCTGTTGTTGTTGTTGTTTTTCCTTGCTCTTCACAGCAATAAAAAAAATATTCAGAGAATTCTTGTGTTTGTTTCTCATTCGTAAAAGAGAGGAGACACACGGCAAAAGAAGCAACAAACAAGACAGCAACAACAACAACAACAAAAAAGGGAAAGAAACACACATGCAAAGCAACAAAAGAAAAGGCAAATACAAGAGAGCGAGAGAGCGCGAATTGTGTCAGTGACGCCAAAAAATTTAAAAATATCAATAATGCCCACAACTCGTGTTTTATTTTCGATTCGCCAAAAGGTTTATAATTAATTTGTGCAACTATTTTTAATTGAGTTTTTTCGTACATGTTTTTTTGTGTGTTACCATTGGTATTTCTTTATTTTGCCTTTGCGATTGCGAGACTGTCTTTGCAAATTGTCTTTGCGTCTGGATTCCATTGAATATTTTACAAACAGATGATGCATGTGTCCGTATGTCTGCTTGTATGTTTGTCGCCTTATAACCGCACACATGTGCTCGGTTTGATTTCTTTAAATTTGCTTTATAGGAAATATACAGTTAGGAGCTGCTTTTCGCTTTCTGGACGACTAGCTTTCTGCCTTTGCTTCTAGCTTTCCGGTTTTTCTCTCTTTCCTCTCCCCATTTTTATTATATTTTTTTGGTTCCATCTTGTTATCATCGGGAAAAAACCTGTTTGGTTTTGTTTTCTTTTTTTTTACCTGAGCTCTGACTTTTTAATTCGGAATTACCTCATTTTACACCTCAATCTCGGTGCTTTTCATTTAGTCGCCGCGACTAACCCATTAAATTAAATCATCTTTATTCCGCTCGTATTTGTAGGTCGTTGAAATGTTATTACACTTTCGGGGAGTTCAAGCTGTTCCCTAAAAAAAGTAACGAAATTGGGAATTCAGATCAGGAATCACTTGGAAATATTTAAATGTCAACTCAAAAACAAGAGAATATTGGGAGTTAGAAAATTTCATTTGCCATAAATGATTCAGCAATATAGTACAACACCTATGAAATTAGATTTTAAGAAAACCTTAAAACATGTGAAAACTATCTTAAACCCTAATACATAATACCTATAAATATATTAATAAATCTTATTTAACAACACTTAAAACAGCACAGTTAAAACCCTATTATAGCTCTAAAAAAACATCCAACCCAGAAGTGAAAACTAACCAATAAACAGTGCATGCTATTTTAAAAACTCTACAAATCTATCGTTATTTTAACCGAAAACCTGTAAAAAGTCTATAAAACTACGAGAAATTAATGCGTGTAATCGAAAATCGTACGAGTATTTAATTATCATCGAAGGCGAATGTCGAAAAGTGTTCCGAGGTCAATGTTTCTGTTTCTGCTGCTGGCAACTCATCGTTTAAATTAAATACACCATCTGCAGCCAGGTGAGTTTTATTCGGTTATATTTGCTATTTGCCATTGTCGTGTAACATTCCCCTGACCCTGGCCCCGCTTTTGGAGTATTTCGAAATGCCGCCCACTTGTATTTGCTCCATTGAGAGTTACTCGTAGAGCAGTTAGTAACTCCCCATATCTATAACTCTCTGTCTCTGTCGGCGAATCGTGTGAATTTATTTACTTTCGATACTGTCGATAATGGGCGATGAGTAAGTTCAATACAAGTAGGCTATGTACATACAAAGTTACCTGAATGGTGCTGCTAAACATTTTATAGTTATCAGTCAATATTATCTAGAGCAAATATATTAAATGAACTGCGAAGCTATTTGCTTGATAATATCTTTAAGTACATTTTTTCCTCTCGGGTTCTGATAATAAAATAATCTAAGTATATGGTAATTTCATATTTTGAAATCTTAGTTCTGAATATTGATTTCAAGTACTTAGTTCTGGTAATCTCGACTTTTATTTGGTCATGTTGTGGGCACTTATAATTTATGTTTTATACCTTATCGAATCATAATTAAACTATAAAGCTTGAGCAACTTCCCAAAGCATTATATCAACACTTTTAATCTTTTTAATGTTAAAACGCCGTCGTTAATAAATTGGATTTCAGAGTTAATGAGCTCAACAATCGGAAAACTCTATATATTTTATTTATCGTCCGATTTCTGCTTTAAAAACTGCTCTTTTCAGTTGATTTACGATAATTTTGCTTCTCTGTTGCCGGCAGATAATTAATGCATATTAACTGCACTTAAAGCGCATAGGTATTCCTTTTGTTCGGCGATTTTAATAACTTCATTTCGCCACGCGTAATAGAGTTCCCATTGATGACGTGATGCTGAATTGAATTGAGTGGCAATTATTAAATTTACTGTAATTGCAAATTACAATGCAATTAATCAAAGCCCCGAATCGATTGAAATCGAAACCGCTTTAACAACTGGAAATGCAATTGTCTGATTATCCGAATGTCTGCCTGTCTGCTCAGAGGCTTTCCCGTCAGAGGAGCATCAAAATCAACCCAATGAAACACAACCCAACCAAACCAAACCACATTCAACAATTGCAGAGCTCTACGATATATATAAATTCATTACTCGGCTTTAATTAGTTTCAATTTGCACACACCATCCAGATATCGACGGGGTCAGAGTAGTAGAATTTCGACCAATTGTTTGTATAGCTTCAGTTTCCTATGTTTTTGCGAAATTATTTTTCATTTTTGCGCAATCAAATCGAATGAACAATGTGTACAATATTTTGATTCACACGATTTTAGCAATTCTAGATGGCTGGCAAAATAAATTAGAAATATGCATGGCCAGTTTAATTGTAAATAACTACTGGGACACAAGTAAAACAAAACTAAAACGTTGGCATTTCTGTGCATTTAATTGAATGCTAGATGTTGTTTGCATAGAAATATATTTTGCAATAACTTTGGCCATTGTGCACTCTGATATTTAATCCGTAATGCAAAGTGGCTTCCGAAATGTTTGCCAATTGCAGACTTTTGACTTGTGAATTTTTATTACTAGCTGACCTGACCGCCGACCCCTTGACACTCCAATTTTCCCCCCGGAGAGTTGGAAATTTGCATAACAAAGCCGCTTAGCTGCTGTTTTCCTGTTTTCCGGCATATTTTCGTATTCATGATTGATGGCTGCGGCTTTCCACATATATTGTATCTGCTAGATACGGATATATACATATAGGGACATTTCACTCCGCCGCAAGTGCTGTACTTTTATCTCTCGTGCAATTAAACTTAATCACTTGTTCACAATTAGCACTGGCAGCTGCGATAATTTCGTGTGTTCGTGTGTTTATGGCCATTAGGCGGACATAAAAATCCTGTTGCCCCCGGAGTAAAATGGCCTGAATGAAGCCTATTTCAATGCCGGCTGCCCGCAAGCACCAGAACATAAAAATCAAATCAAATTACATTACTAATGCGCCGCGTTGTCCGCGACTAGGCCACATTCGCACAGGCATTTGCATTTATTTTGCCAATTTATGCTCTAGGGGATGAAACTGCCTAGAAAAAAAATCCCCCAATTCTCGGACCCGGCCTAAGCTGATTTTATTTTTTTGGATTTTCTGTTCTAGCTTTCTGGCGCTACCTTCGCGTGCGTGGATAAAATGCCTGGGACCCAAAAAGCAAGCTGGTGACTCATGGAAATGTACGCCGCGTTGTCCTTTTCCCGAGGACGTCGGCTGTCCTGGTCGTTTTCGTTTTTTTTATGGCCTGAATCATGCATTTTTTACCATGGCAGGCTTAAGTCCTCAGTTATCCTGCTTTTAGGGTAATTGTTTGAGATGCGTGGTGGAAAAGTCCCGATTTATTCGGTTTATTTTAGCTTAATATTTCTTCAATCGAATCCAAAATAATATTGTTTACTACGCTCAGAACAAAAAACTGATCTATTGATCCCAAAATAGAGTCAAGATTTATTAAATCTCTTGCGAGCCGTCCCTGTTCTAAAAAACAATATCAAAAAGTTCTTAAAATCAAGACTAAAGTACTCTTAAGTTTTATTTTCATGTCGAGGAACTCTTAAAGAATTCATCTCTACTTCAAGAGTTATTCTACATGAAAATAAAACTTAAAAATACTTCAGTCTTGATTTCAAGAACTTTTTTCTCAAATTAAGAATACGTGATTTTGCCTTTTTCCTGCTGTTAAGTTATCTGGTTGCTTCTCCTATTTGGTATGCCTTTTTTTATACACCCAAAAAAAAATCGTCATCAATATGCCATTATTTAGGTGTCAATGTGATACTATTGAGTGTCAAAAAATCTCTGATACGAAGAACATCCAATTGACACTATTTTGGTGACATTTTGATATTTTCGAAAATATCAATTTAACACTTTTTGGTGTCAAAAGGACACTACGCTTTGGCATTTTTTAGTAAGAATACGTGGTCAAATTGATACTATTTCACAGTAACTTGATACTCATTCGAGGTGTAAAAAGGCCATTTTTAGGGTCAACTTGATACGATTTTAGTATCAATATGACACGAATTAATTGTTAATTTCACACCCAAAAAAAAGACCAATAATTTCTTTTTCATTTTTTTTAATACAAATTTGGTTTTTTAATTGAAGTTATATGTGTATTTTTAATCTTATAAATTTGCTGCTGTCGACCAGGTGTACATACGTGGATAGGCGGGCCATCTGCATAGAATCGTTGTCCTCCATAGTGAACTTAAATGACAAAAAATATTGCATTCAAAAATTGCAAGCGATGTGACCGTCAGTGCTTACATGCTTACATACATATATATGTGCACTGTGTATCTATGAATTCGAAGAATAACGAATAGGTACACATTCCATACATATTACATATTATATTATTAGGAATGTACTTACTGATTCAATAAACACTAGCACCTTGCACTGAAATATTTGACGTCTTTTTCGCAATGTCGAGCTCACAATGATTTATCGATAACTACGCTTGCTATCGATGACGATTTCTTTTTGGGTGCACGATAGGCGCAGTTCGAATTTCGAAAATAGAAATACAATTATTGGTATCGACGAGACCCTGGATTTGGTCAAAATGACACTAATTAGGATCAAAAAACATTTTTCATACAATGTAGTATACTTTTGACACTCACTTAGGATCAAATTGATCCCAAAAATTTGATCCTAGGTGTAGTGTCATTTTCACCCACACTTATCAAATTGACACTCAAAGATTTTTTTTTGGGTGTAGTGTTCCTGTGTAGTGAATCAAGTTGAATATGATGGATTGCTTATGGATTTGTCTCAATTGTCATAACAAAATTGGCAATTTATTTACTAGCCACAAATTTGTTTTTAAAATGTTTGCAACTGATTTTTCAATGATGGATCTGTTACTGCCTTGTTTATTTAAATCGTTTCTTGCCATCTCGGTTAGAATATTATCAATATTCGTTGCTTCCAATTAATCCTCGACCATCATTCGCAATCCCATATCAGGTTTCACAATATGTGACCTAACAAAAGTCCGAATCGACTGGCCACTCGATTGATGCTTGCCAATTTACGGAAATCCCGCTGCTAAAAAAATATAGGGAGAAGTGCATTTTTTGTGCAGCCAATACTAATGCGCCATGATTTATTAAAAAATCGGCCACTCCACCGCACACATGACCGAATCCGAATGCCCAGGCGGACTGATTGGGGGGATCGGATGGTTAGGATGGATAGAACCCACAGACCAGAGAACCCACTCGATGGCCGGAGCACTCGACTATTCATCTAGAGCAGACGGTCGGACAAGTAATCTCCTTAAAATGCAATTTGTTTTGTTGCAATCAACGATTTTTGATGATGACGACGGGCCAAAGGAGCAGGACGATGAGGAGCAGTGGGTCAGGACCTCCTGCCGATGATGGCGATGATGATGGTGATCGAATGCGAGTTGGGTAACAATTTGCAGCGTGGCCAAATAAATTGGTTGTTATTCGGCCCGAACTCCGCACGTCCGCTCCCACCGACCTTTTGCCCTTCAGTTATTCAAGCTCCCCGCCTCTAAAAAAAATGATGGAGATGAAAACAAAATTCGTAGGATGCTTCTGGTTTTTTTAAGAGCCCCACACTTGGCCCCAAACGCTTGGCTGCCATTCTGATGCATGGCCCTGGCAATGCGGCCCGAGCGTTGCGACAGCCCCGAACTGACGGATGGATGGATGGTTGGATGGTTGGAGTGGTACCTGAATGACCGGGCAATGAAAATGAATGAATCACGGGCTGGGAGTCCCTCCTCACCCCTTGCCAAAAATGCAACGCACACGGTCGGTCTTCAAAAAAACCAAGGCATGCAATCCAATCGTTCTCGTTTGGTATGGGAATAGAAGCTTATTTGCCATAAGTGGTGATTAATTTTTAATCTCAACACGTCATGGAAATGGTGATTATAAAATATATATAATTTGTAGGGGCTAATTAGCAAAGATTTCTAGATGATAACACAAACTGTACAGACGTCACTTGAAACCCTTACGAAAATCGTTAGACCTTAACAGTTTTTCTAATAAAAAGGTATAGAACCATAGTAAGTCATATAAAATGATAAAATATGTATGGTTTTTAGTGACCTTTTAAAAAGGTTTGATAACACAAATTGGAGAGACGTCATCTACACAAATATCAACATCGTAGTTCCACATTATTGATTTACTTATTATACATACCTAGGTATTAAAAGCATGCTTCTTTTGTGCGATTGGTTGATTATATTATGAAAACACGAATATAACAATCATCAAGAAAGCGGAAACAATCTTGAAGCACAATACATTTTATGACGAAAGATAACAAAATGACTTGAGCAGACGTTTGCCATGTTTAATGGCAAAGATTTCTGAAAGCAAGCAGATTGTGTTTATCAAATTAATTAAGATAGCCGTAGAATCCAAGTGGGTATATCATTAAAGTATCTATAGAGCAGAATAATTGAAATGATTACAGAGTCGAACGGCGATTGCACACCTTTGTTTGTCACTCTTTTGAGAGTTACGCGCTACGAGGGTAACTCGGCCACTTTTTGGTCGAGCTTTGCTTTCCACTCGATGCATAGTTTATTGCGTGTTTTCCCGTAACAGATTTGTTTGCCATCCCTTTGTTTGTTTGCCCAATCCCCCCGTATTCTCTGTGCATTTTTTCCAAAGTTCCCCTGGCCGCCGTGAACTATTTTATTTGCCTGCACGTATCAGAAGCGTGTTTCAATTTGCACAAAAATTCACATGTCGATTGCTGCTCCATCCAACCGTCTATCTGAGATTGATTTCTAGCACGGGTATTTGTCTGTTCTCTTGGTCTTTCTATCTATATATATCATCTAACTACCTACATACCTATCTATCGGTTTGCCTGACTGACTGACTGTCTTCCATGCGCCTGGTTGCCAGCCCAACATCGCGTATACGCAATGTGAACTTCCCTTTTGCATATTTCTGCATACGCCATGTGTGCATTACATTTTATACAGTTGAGCTTCTATAACTTGAATTTGCATTGCCTACACAAATTATTCAAGTCTTTTAGAGTTGGTCAAATAATGCAAAAGCATTTAACTCCCAAAAAATGCTAAACAAACCATGTAAAGTTAGGTATTTTATTATTTTTACTGAATAAAATAACTACAGTATAATAAAATAATACCATATTTTTAGCTGATTTTTGGACAAATTGAATGACATTTGAAAAGATTTTTATGTGCTGACTAAGAAAAAATTCATTTGAAATTCCTTGAGAACACAAAGGTACTTTTGTTTTAGTTCAAGTGAAACTTAGCTTATGGAATCTTGAGTTTATAAAGATGAAATATCAAGAGCCATTGAAGTTTTGAATTTTTCAATGTACAGAAGTTCGACTGTGATTGGAATTCGAAAGCTTTGTTGAGCAAACATTTTGTTGCCAGCTGTCTCCTGGCTGAACTTCCTCCTGTCGCTCAATGAGATGTGCATTTATTTCAAGTCCTCGACAAATGGCAATTGATTAACTCGTTTTCCGCCCTCGACACGGGGCCATCGTCATCTCTCAACCGATGGCCCTATATATATATGTACGTACGTGCTCCATTCACCGTCAGATGGTTTGATATTGCGAGTGTATCAACACGCTTATCGGCAGTGCTTATAATCACACCCACCACCGAACCCACTCCCACATCTACGATATATTCCGAACGTAGAACCGTATAGCGTAGACCCTATCAGGCATTGCCTCAGATGACCCTCCGTACCCCCCAAAAGCCCCAATGCTCACCACTCTTTGTAATCGGGGTCTGTGTTTTTTCGCTGTTATTTCAACAATTTGCTGATTAGATTTTCATTTCGTACCGCCCTTCCCTTTTGCCATTCAAGAGAAAGTTGTGTTCGTGCGCCGAGAGTTTCTTAATTGAAATAATTTAGTGCAATTTCCAGGTTTCCCTTAAAGCTTGCCTATTTTACCTAGGGCCTTTGTCTGCTTGTTTTTTGTGTCTTTTGTTTTCATTGCCACCGCATTCTTTGGACGTCGTTTATCTTGTTTACCTTACCGCACCCACAAAGGCAAAGAAAACGAAAACTGGGGGGAAAAACACAAGATGTGACGTAGTTGTAAGGAAAGCTGCCGCAGTCATCGGTAACTAATCAGTGCCAGAATTAAGTTGACAAAGTGCCATGACCAGGCACAAAGTAGAGCTGTGATAAACCGCTTTTATAAGGCTTGGGTATCCCATTTTCAAGACCTAACATTCCTAAAATGTTAATCAACTTGCTGGCAACAAGTACAAGTTTATTAAAGCCATTGAATTTTTAAGGATGCTCTGAAAAAAGCTCTATCTTAAATCAGTTTAATGTTTTATAAAATTGCTAGATGATTAAAAATTTGATGAAAATGATTAGTCGGGCTATTTATTTTCGCTAGTTTGCACAAGATTACACGCCAAGTGATCATGAATAATTTATTCGCATTTTAATTGACCGCAGATAATAAAATTCCAATTTGCATTGGCCTATGCAGATGCGGAAAATTAATAATTTAAAAAATATTTATCCATAAATCTGAGTAGAAAGTTGGTCAGGCAAACTGTGCTAGTGAATATTTCACAGCTTATCATGGAGGACTATGTTAATTTCGTGGTGCACTGCATCCTTGTGCTTCCTGCCGCTGCTGTTTGGGTATACGATAAATCTAATCTAATCTCGGACCACTCACTTGACGCACCGAGCACTCACGCTCTGGCATATGATTAAATATCTATTAGCTGCCATAAATGGAACCTATGTTTTGTGCGAATTATGCAGCAATTGCCCGACAAGCCGGGCCTGAGCCATTGAAATTGGCCAACAACTCCTCTCCTGGCATCTAATCATTCATGTGCCATACGACATGAGCGATTACGTCGACACATGGGCGAGAAAAAGGGGCTTTGAGCGGAGCCGGATTTCCCGATAAGCAAGACAAATGTGCCGGGTGAAATCTATAAAAGCTATGTATTCCATATAGCTGTGTGTTTTGGTTCACCAGTCTCGACATGCACATCATAAAGCATACGTTTCGAACGAGATATGCTGCTAAGTCAGCACACAGCCTGTCCTGCGTATACGCAATATTTCGCCGGCTTAGTGGGGTCTGCATGCAGCATGCCAAGATATAGAAGAGAGTATGACACAGAGACAAAAAGAATAACAGATTTTTATTTATACCATCTATTTTTAAAGTTTAGATAAGGTTTGGTATTATTGCAGCAAACAGCTCAATTATTTCTTGGTTCAATAGGTCCACAAAATAATTGCTGTAAGACTTTTAAATATAATGATCTTAAAAGTATACAATCAAACGCACCAATTTTTATAATGATGGTGATAACAATGTTATGAAATCAAATTGTTTGATCAATATAAAATAAATATAATAATAAATATAATTCCTTTCCTATGTAAGTTCATGTAAAACCGATATAATTCTTATAGATAATTTTATTTAAATATTATAATCGTCTGACCAAGTATCTAAGATCGCCACGATTTTTCAAAGAACATGTATCTAAATTTAAATCGAAATAATTTATTTTCTACGTAGACTCAAAGTCTAGATAATTTAGTTTTAATTTTCATGCATGTCATAAAATAAACTATGACAATTTTATTCAAAAATGTTAATCGGGTGACCTTAGCTTATATCATAAATTATCCCACTGAATACCCAAACGGGTTATATATTTTCTCTCAGTGTATTGTTAAAACCAATGCTAAAACACGCTGAAACTGAGAGCCGAAGCCAAAGATTGGCTGTCGCTGCCATGGTTTATTAAATTTATGTTATGACATTTTCTAATGCATATTTTGCCGGAGCTGTGTGCGTGCCTGAAATATTTTGTGCCCCGTATCGAGCGGTACTTTCCTGGCCTTTCCCGGTCCTTTCTGGACCCGCCCAGTCCGACCATTCCGCCCCCTTTAATGTCCTGACATACTTGTGTCAGAGTCGTGGGAAAAGTTTGAGGGCAAGGAAGGGCATGGAACATCACCTGAACTCTGATGTTACTTGAAAGTTGGCTCAACTATTTTTCTAGTGTTGTGATTTTCCCTTGTCACAAGAGAAGGTGCCACTAGCTGAGCAACTTTTGCGCTATGCCAACCATTTGCAGTGTTCTCCCCTCCTACTTTTAAGTTTCTTTTTATTTTATTTGATTTTCCTTGTGTTTTTTTTTTCGTTAGACAACTTGGCCTGACAAACATTTTCATTCCAGCCGAGAGCAGCTGGAATGCATTTGGCCTGCAGTCAGTCCTTGTCGTTTGTATGGAAGGCCATGGTATGGCATGGCATGGCATGGTAGTATTCCCATCATTTTATTTCAACGCCACCTTTAAGTTCGCCTCCAAGGCTCGTCAAATATTTGCGCCCTCCCGATTGAGTCATCGAAAGTCAAACATTTAGCTCTGGCTTCGTTTAGCTGCGATTCAGCTCGATTCGCTTTGATTCGTTTCGATTTCAATTTGCCAGGGCGCAAATTGTCCATGGCCAGTTGACAGTTGACTGAGGCGTTCGTCAATCTATCTAACTATCCCCCAATGCCCCAATGCCCCCCAGCATTTCCAGTTTTCCCTGCCTCCGCAGATTTTCCCTGCCCTGCGGAAAACGCACATTCATATCCACGCTTGGCATTGTGTGTTCTGGCCATTATGTGTGCATTTTCACTAGTCCGCCTTTGTTTGCCTGATGCGTCTTTATGCTTTAATACCACCTATTACAAGGGAATTAGGGGTATGCCAGACAAGTTTAATTCACTGTCTTACTTTTGGAAACTATGCAATCACGAAAAAACTTAAAAATATATTTCAAAAATATTTAATATTCATTTTTACGAATTAAACTTGATTTATAATGGAAGAAAAGAATGGTTTAACAATTGTAAAATGTAAAAAAAATACTTAATTTTAATTTTTGGTATTATTAAATAGTGGTTTAGCTATAGGAAAATGTTTATTACGACTTGATTAATAATGAAATACATTTCTTTTAAAATTTTCTTATTAAAGTATAGTAGTTTAGCAATTATAAAGTTTTGTTTTTTTATAATTAGACAAAATACCTGGGTATCATATCATATTTTATTGCGAATGTTTAATAGTTTGTTTATATATTTAATTGGTTTTTTATTTATTTATAGAACTATTATTAAACCATGAGATGGTAACACTTTTGTTAGGACATCAACCAAATATATGTGGTTTAAAGTAACTATTCCAATTACAAATACCAATTGTATTTCCTTGATATTTCCATACCATATTTTAAAGACTAATCTCTTAAGTTAAGGCATCCTATAGTCGCTACTATTATATCTTCCCCACCTCTTCTCATTTCCTTTTGTTCGCCATCGTTGACCACATTTAGTCGTTGTGTGCCTGTGGCTGAGGATCACATCCTGCCATCCAGCCGTTGTGGAGAGTTCATAAGGTACTGGCCCTCGAGCCCTCAACCTCTGTGGCCCCCGCCCAGCAATCTTTTTTCCGTCGCCAGTTCCTTCATCTCATCCGCAGACTGCGGGCCATTGTTCACTAATTTTGTCACGTTTGCAGCTTTTGTTAGCAGTACTTTGCCATCTTTCACTTACTTTTCTATACTTCTCCGCCTGCCATTGGTTTGATGAAGGGGGGCCGAGTACGAGGAAGGGGTTTGACCTTCCCTCTTAGCCCATCACCCACCCCACCCACCGAAAACTATGCCTTTGGGCTTGTTTGTTTGATTGAATCTTTCTGGGCGATTTGCTTTTGCTGCACTTGCTCTAGGCAGCTTTTCTGCTTTGGCAAGTTGCTTTCCCTTTTTTCATATTGACTGATTTCTATTGCCCCTACAGAGAACAAAATGATATCATTTTATATGAGACCAATAATAAAACGATTTTATTGGACCGAAAATAAATGCTTTGTTGATATATCAACTTAAATAAATGGTTTACTGATATTTCAGCAAATGTGTAGGAAGTCATTTTCATATCTTATTCCTCTAAAGTTTTATATTTCCAAGCACGTTCCTTTAATCGTTTTGAAAAAAAGTACAATATTTTATAACCATTTGAAAGTGAATGAAACTCCTGTTGACAGATTTGCTTTTTCCTTGGTCCATCAGCCGTAATTTGCTTGCCTTAACTTCGGTGAACGTTCCTGGAGAGCCCTGCCCCCAAATGATATGCAAACATCCCGGTGAGCCACATGCCACCTGGTTGGTTGGTTTTGTGCAAAAAAGTTGATCCTTCCGAGGAGGTCAGCACGTGACTCGCCTGCCCCACTAAGCATGCTGCACATTTTTGTCGGAGGCTTTCTCTTCAGGTTCAGATTCTATTTCGTTTTTTAGCTGGATTTTTTTAACGTATTTTTTTGTGCTGATGCCATGTGCCTCGAAAAATACATACTTTTAAGCGCATGTTTTGAATATTCGTGGCATATTTCGCTTGGTGGTCTCGGGGGTATTCCTGTTCTTGGGGTAAATCTACGCAGCTTATCTGTATGTTCCCGCCATGATGGCCTGCCATCATCATAGCTATAAGTATTTTTGCACAATTTTCCGCCGAGCATACCGCCACTTTGCTGGCTTTTTTCTCAGCTTTTTGGCGCTGTCGCGGGACTTCTACGTCTTTTTAATGTTGAAAAGCTTTACTCACTTCCGTTGCCAGCGGAGCCAGGAAGCGGAAGTTTAACTTTTGTTAAAATTTTTAGTGATTCGTGAGACGCAGACATTCGCCAGGCGACTGGCATTGGTTCTGGCTTTTTGGTTTTATTATTCACTGTCATCACTGTTATCTGTGGAAAGTTTGCAAGTAGTCCCAAATAGTTGAGGCTCCGAGTTCCGTTTTGTTTCGTGGGGAAAATGTGCCAAATAATCAGCATCTTTTACGGTTGTACTTTTTTCGATTAAAAGCCTAATGGATCACTAGGAATTTTTGTGGATGACAAGCACTATTACTCAAACAAAAACATTAATACTTAAAATGCCACAAGGTAATTTTTCAATATTGATTATAAGAAGAGATACTATTTTAAATAACCCCCTATAAGCATCTTATGAATATGGTTTTCTTATAATATTCCAGTTGACCTAATTCAAACAAATTTTATAATTTTCTCAAGTTTTTAGCTTATTGTGACTTTCAGTCACTTTGATTTTAATTCCTTGAATAAATAATAGCTCTTAAATAGCCTTTAGATATATAGTTCAACGAAATAAGTTGCGCTTGCATTTTCTAAGGATTTTATCGCCACTTTGACTGTACAACAATATAGATCCTGTGCTACAAAGCTCTTTATCAAAACTTTATTTAACAGGGAATCCATAAAATATCTATGTTATTGTGTGGCGAGTTCGAACTGCTGGTAGATGTTTCCTGGCCCGTTTCCTCCAGTTGACCCGCCCATCCGAGGAAAGCCTTTCCTTTTCCCCATTCCCGAACGTTGCATAGTTTTTAAGCCCCGGACTTAAGTAGTTTTCAGCACATTTTGAAATCATCTCTCCTTTGCTAGCTGCCACTGATTTGGCCGGCACTGACCTGCTTATAACTTTGCAACGTGGAAACGTGGCAACGAGGCAACGCCCGTTGCGAATTCCCCATTGAATTTTCCACACGGCAAAGTTCCTGTTCCCGGTTGGCGAAAGTTGCAAAAGTCGGCAAACAGCCAAACTAACAAACCGTCGGAGGCAGAGGGCTCGTTATTATTATTATATCTGCCTGGTTCGATGCGTGTGCCAGTCCCTACGCCCCTGGAAAAAGGGGGGAGCGGAACCTTTAACTCTTAAACAAAAGTAGCTACAGATTTGGCGTGAACTCCTGATGATTGCGTGCAGCACGACGGTCATGGCTTTTAGCGTTGCATGTTGCAGGAGTTACAGAAGTCACGCCCCCACACAGATACTCACGTACACGAGTGCAAAACTACGCCCCCTGACCCCACACACACACACATGGCTATCGGAAATGCATTTTCAGTGGCCGTCAAGAAAGCAAGAGAAAGCCATTTCACTTTATTTTACGAGCATTTATTGCGCGCCCACGAGGTAACCGTTTTATTCCCTCTAGCCGTTTCAATTTTCGCGGAGTTAAGTGTAATCACAGCGGATGTGGGTCTGGAGAGGCTCTACTGGGGATAGTTCTGGAACAGCCGAATTTTTAAGTCATGTGAAATCTACCTGTCAGGAAAATCCCTTTCAGTCGGTTGCAAATCAATGGGGGTTGTAATGGGATTTGAAGTGATCTTTGTGTGAGTTTCTTTCTCAGATAAGTTTATTGAAAATCTAAAAAAGGGCATTGACGGTTATAGGTAAACTTGTTCGATAAAAAACAATGATATATAAAAATCTAAAAATATTCTTTCGGGAATAAATAACAAACAATAAATTGTATTTGGTTTTTCAAATTTTTTTCCCATGTTTCGGTACGATTTTATATACAAATTTCGTTTTCACCTTTAAAATACTTTCTTTTTATATTTTAAAAATTTATTTTTTCAAAATTTAAATAGTTTGCAAGAGTGTTTTTTCTTTGCTTCTTAAGCTACTTTGGATATTTAAATAAAGGCTTGTATAATTAATACCTATAATTTCCACAAATTCCCAAATACTTCAAGTGGCAATATTGTTAATGAAGCGATATCACCCTAAATTCTCTTTTTAATTTAAACAATTTTCTGTTGAGCTACAGCCAGTTAAAATCACTTGACTTTATGCTCACTTTCGAATGCTTCCCGAGCAAAAAGCAGCGAAACAGCTTTTGCCATCACAATCTTATGCCCCTGGCGATGACATCACGACATCGCTACGCAGTAAAAGCATTATGGCAAATTGTTTTAAGCTGTGCGAAAATGCCATCAAAATCAGTTGACTATGCAAAGCAGGGGGGGTGGGTGAAAAGTCGAGGGGAAAGAAAACCCCCCTTAGGAAGCAGTTGTAGGGAAAATCAGGAAAAAGGGCGGGCCATTTGTTGCCATGGCTGGCCATTGCGTTTTATGGCATGTGCTGCATGTCAGCCATTGTTGTGGTCGTTCGGAAAAGGCAAGCGATTTCTTCTGCTCCAGCTTTTCCTTTTCCTTTGGCTGTAACTTAGCCGGGTCTCGAAGGAGCCGCAGCCAGTGGTCATCCTTGTGGTCCTTTGGTCTCTGGTCCCTGGTCTCTGGGACGCCCACAAAAGCAACAGCTTAGGGACCAGATGCCACCCATTTCCGTCCGTCTGCTCACTGAATGCTGCTCACTGTTTGACTCCCTGGGATTTGTAAACATATGTATGAAGGAAGCGGTTTGGATGTGCAACAAAACTAATTTGATTGTCATGCAGCTGGACATAAAAGGAGAGGATAAGGCATAACTGGGCAGTCCAGAGCATGACAAATTGCGCATTTTTGTGCTTTATGCACTCTTTATGGGGGGTATCGTAATTTTCAGTTGCCCAAAGAATGTCTGCTTGAAAAGGGATTAATCAATAAATGGGATTACTAGAATCCTAATATACAAATAATTACAATGGTTGAATTATAACAAAAGTCAGCAGTCACAGCAGTTACTTAAAAGTAAGCTTCTCATAGATTCTTAAGCAAAAATAACCATTTTTGAGTGGCACTAATGTGATCTTTATTACAAAAATTGATATTTTTGTTGGAACACAGTATATGAACTTCTTTGCAAGCTTAACAAATTTAAAAATATTTTTAAGCTGAGTAACGAAAGTACGCTTCCGATATTTATTCAAGATTAAAATCAACTTGCAACTAACAATTTATTCAACAGAAACACAAAACATATAAAAACACCTCTTTTTTAATCTTTAAAAGAAAGTTCAAGTTTTTCCCTTGCCAGTTTTTAGATATATTTAAGCTGAGTACGTTTCAATATTTAATCAGTTTCAGTTGTCAACTTCAGGATTATCAATATTTCAAAATGGATTTATGAACAAAAAGTCACAGTATTAAGAGGCACACTTTTAAATCTTTGTTGAATAAAGGGAATCTTCAGCAGAGGTTGCCTGGTTGCCATATGAACTACTTTACAGGCTTATAAATTTTTTAAAATAATTTAAAGCTGACAGAAGCGAGTTCATTTAAAATATTTATTCATTTTCCTGTGTCAACTCTGTCTTTCCAGAGCTATGAGACCACTAAAAGCGGAAATTATAACCTCATTTGTTATTAAAATCTCGCTTTCCTCAAATGTTTTTTATCTAATTTCCGCTATCAGCCAGCTCGACCTGTCTCTTTTGCTCCACCGCCCATGAATAAGTGACTCCTCTGCCACGAGTTTCAATTTAAATTGCACAAATTCTGCGCATCAACTTGAGAGCCGTTGGCTGAGGCCCCTCGAGATCCCGACTCTGAGGTCTGTGGGCCCGCACTTGTTCACGCGATCTGCTTTTTATTTTCGTATTGTTTGTGGGCCTTCCACCCATTGAATTTCCCACAATTTCCCACGAATTTTCCACCACCCACCGCCCACCTGCGTGTGAAATCGCGCGGCTGCCGACACTTTTCCTTTCCCCTTTTACCTTTTCAGCCCTTTGCCTTCGTTTACCTTCGCCATATGCATAATTTAATGCAAATAATGCACTTGTTTCGTTTCGTTTCGTTTCATTTCACTTCACATGTTGCCTTAAACGCTCTTTCCTCTGGAGATGAAGTTGTGGAAAAAAAAGGGGGCGTGTCAAGGGGATATATACCTTTATATATACAAATATATACATCCATCTGACGGACTGACAACACGGGCAAAGTGCACAACTTCATTTCACATTAATGTAGTCGCTTTAACTGAATTTGTTGGATTCGCCGTGTGGCAACCTGTCTGCAAATTTATGCTAAAGAAAACATTTTCAACTGTGGAACGGAGAAAAATATTTATCTGTAAAACACCTTAAATAAATACATGATTTTTCCTTTAATCTTTTCCATTCAATATTCTCTTGCAAGATTTTCGATTTAATTGGGGGTAATTTGCTAGCAAATATTTGTTATTTAATTGATGTGGCATTTAATTGAAGATAAATTTGATATGTTATTTCAAGAGGCTTTTCATAATGTTTGTTGTGATTTTTTTTATTTGATAAAAAACATGACATTAATGCTTCACCATTATTTTATCTCAAAATATTGTTGCTAAAAACAAAACTAATATAGGATTTAATGAAGACAAATATGATATATTATTTGAAGAGACATCTCATATTATTTGAAATGTTTTCTTGGTTTGGTTTGTAAAAATAAAAATATCATCTCAAATTACTGTTGCTTATAAAGACAAATTTTATATTTAATTGAAAGAGCCTTCTCATATTTTAAAAAAATGTTTATTTTGGTAATGAAAAGACAATTTGATTCAATACACATATAAATATTTATCTACCCCAATATACTGTTGCTAAAAATTAAATGAAAGCCAGGAAATTTACTTACTTTATGACTAACAAGAACCGTTTTTTTCATATTAATCACAGTTTTAAGGCCATAAAGAATCTTTATATTCTTAATTAACAGTCCTCGTAAAAAAGCAATGCTATTACTTTAAGCCAAAGAACCAAGTGAAAACGCAACCGGGGATTTTAAAGTTTGGCCCACTGCGGATACGGTTTGGTTTTGGGGGCTCCGGTTGCTGTTTTCATATAATTTTATGCATGCACTCGCCTTTATTTAGCATATTTTTCTCTGGGTGGCCTTGCATTTTCAGTTGGGTCGTGAAGGAAAGGCGATGCCGTAAACTTAATTTCCGCCAGCCGTCGCAGCTCCGTTTTTAATTCCTTTCGGTTGCCTCGGCATTTTCCGCCTTTCCCGGTGCTCTTGTCGTTTTCCTCGTGTTGTGCTGCTCTGTTTGCTGCCACCATAGTCTTAACAACTTGTAGCTCTCCATCGCATTTTCCGCACGCGGCAACGCGTCTCATTTCAATTTAATTTCCCCCTCGAAATGCGCTCACGTAGCTGGCGTCTCTGGCATTTGCCATTTGTGGTTACACTTTCAACTGTGACGCCCAGCGAAACAATTTCCATCATCATCATCTTCATCATCATCAGTTGCTCCTTTTTGGTAGGTGGCATTTAAATATGGGGGGAAATTACTTTTCCTAGCCCTGGCTAATTGTCAGAATTCTAACTCTTCAAGGCTCTTGCGTCTCTAGGAAATTAGGTTGTGAATTTTCCAAGTGGTCCTCGTGCAAATACTCAGAAGTGTCTTGTTTTTTGTTTACTACTTCCTGTCTTGAGTATTTTGTTGTGCTCGATTGAAAAAATGGCCTACTGGTCCACGCGGCGTATGCGCAATAATTGACTTTGGCATTCAGCAGACGCATCATCATCACTCATACGCCAGGTGGGCCGGCAATTAAAATCGTTTGAACAAAGTGAATCATTTAAGGGGACAAAAAGGCGAGTTAATTAAACCGCAATATTTGCATATTTCTTTCATTACTGAACTCAGACGATGAGTAAGTTGGTTCTACCACCTCCCCCAGAAAAACCACCCAATTGGCAAACAGTCACGCTTGCTTAACTCACACACATGTGTGTGTCTGGGTGTTTGGGTAAGGGAAAAGCGCGCAAAGTTTATTGCTCAATTTCCCAAAAACTTTTCCCGCAACCTGCTTTTGGTTTGCTGTTTTACGGAAGGAGGCTGCAGCAGCGAGCGGAAGGCATTACCACTAACCCACGCACATCGAGTTAACATGCAAATTTCAGATACTTTCGCCAACTTGATTTCGCCCAGCCTAGCCCTATGGTATACCATCTAGGATACCATTTTACAGAGCTGGGAATTCGACGGAGATGGCCCAAGGCGCTGTAAAGGCAGATAAGCCGCGACAATGTTTGAACAGTTCCGTCGTGTCAATGACTTTTACGTGCTAGCCAGATTTTTATTAGCGCAACTTTGTGCCTCATAAGGAAGTTACTTAGACTTTGAAGGATCTTTCGGCAAGTGTGTGAGGGAGAATTTACATCGAAATGGTTTGTTAAGTTCGTAATTTGCATAACCACAAGCTGGATACTTAAGATCCTTCTGAATTAGCTAAGCAGATCTTATGTTCCGTTTGCATTAATCTTTTTAAACATATATTATATTATAATAAAAATAATTATTAATAAATTACAGTCCCTTAAGTATTAAAATGTTTAAAATATAATTAAATTAGATGAACATTTATATTTTTCCTGTTTGATATAAAAGTTGTCTTAACTTTAAGTCAAAATCTGATGATCTAAAATCAAAATAAACATGAACATATTGCAGTGTCTAAAATAAAGAAAATGTAAAATGCTGTTTAATGTCAAATTATAATAATCGGTTTATTGATTGCACTCAAAATAATCATAATTCAGTCTCAGTCCATTGAGTATTAAAACATTTAAAAAACAATTGAAATCAAATTAATATTATTAATCTATGGTACTCTGCCTCAGAATTATAAATTAATATTAACGTGACTTGTAGTCTATTTAATGAACATTAAATTACAACCCATAAAATTCATATTATTATTTATCTAACCTCGAAGAAGTCAAGCAGGCATAACGATAATAATTTATAACTTTAACCTTGGCCAGCAAATAGACGCTGCAGCTTTTCGAGATTCCTTTTGGCCACCTCACGGGCCTTCGCCAATTTCTGGCGCTGCAGTGTTCACTGTGATTTACAGCCAAGCCTGCCTGCAATGACCTGGCCACGCCCCCTCATCCCCCCCGTCTCGATCCTTGCCCCTTTTTCGGCCATTTTCCCCATTCAACTTCCGGGGCAAACGTGCGCAAAAAGTTTCCGATTCTGACCGCCGACCGCAACAAGGACATTTATGTTTTGCTGCAGGCCAATGTTATTCTTCCTGTTGGTGTTTTTGTTTTTGGTTTTACTTTGGGGTGGGCTAGAAACCCAGAAGCCCACAATTACACAAGAGCATAATGCGCCGCTCTGTTCCAAGAAGAATTCTATTTACCTTGAGCAAAATAATCCAATGTGGTCGAGAGCAGGCCTTTTGGGCCATCCTGCGTGGAGGGTCCTGCGCTGTGTGTTGCCTGTTCGCAAATATTTCGTTATTTAATTTTGTGTGGGTAATTCCATGTTTCAGCCGTAAACATTGTCGAAAATGCTGCAGCACCACCATTCGGGATTTGCTCAGTCGATGGGGACTAAGAGTGTGTTGACGTTGTTCTATCCTACATTTTGTGGAAATTAATTGAGCTAAGGAATGTTTTTGGGGGATACATTTTATCACATGAACATTGAAAAAATGTTGCTAGGTTAATTAACTTCTAAGGGATGTTAGCAAGCAGGATTTATTTATAGGCATGGCAAAACCTTTTGGGACTTTAATGATCTTGGGAACGGTTGTAATATTATTTACTCTCATATAGAATTTTATAAGATCTATAAGGATTTAAATGATTAAGAAACATGTATTAAAATATATACATTTTTTAAATCAAATTTTAAAGCTTAAAGTTAGGGATATGTTATATTTTATTTATCAACCAGAAAAGCCATTAAAATTTTAAGCAAGCCATAACAAGTATGATATCCTCAAGGAAAGCTTTTAAATTAGACTATCGAATTGAGGTCTGCTGCCATTCCCATTTTTATTTATTGACCTCTTATTTATGGGCAGTCACTGCGACCTGGATTTCTGGTCCAAAAGGTTTGTGCGTGCCAGGAGCTGTTAATGAGCCAAGTGCTCGGCCAACACACTTGGCCCTAATCCACTCAATGCCAGACATCCTAGGTCCTCGTTTCAGTATTGGGTATCCCCAGCTAAGCCCTTTGATTAGCCATCTACGAGTAATTTCCAATCCAATTTCAATAGTTAAGCAGAGCTGGGGAAAATCCCCCATCCTAAACCAATTTGCTGGGCGTCTGGCAAATATATATAGCCAGACTACAGAAAATGACCGCAAAATGCTTGCCAGTTGTTCATTTGTGGTACCCAACTCCTCTACTTGCTTTTTGCAATTCCAATAGCAAGTTTCAAGTTCGGTATATTTGTATTTGCAGCTGGAGAGAAATTTATAGAACAAAATTAAACAGTGTTTTTTTTTATTTTCCTTTTTTATTTGCTTGGGTTTATTTTCTGAACTTGCACTCGGCATCCGCATCCTTTGCTCCAGTTGCAGTTTAATTTGTACATCGATAAATTTTTTAAGCTGTCAGGATGCCCACACACACGACTGCACAACACTGGGTTGTGCACTGTGTGTTTGAGTTGGCCAAATAACCATAAATCGTCAGCTTGCCGTGCAATTGTCGCTTTGAAATATCGCTTAACTTGGCCTGTTCCGCTGGAGTTTCTGAATCGCAGGATTTATCCCGGACTGCTAAATGTGCAGGCATTTCGCTAATTAGCCGGCCATTAAAAAATATGTAAGCCAGAGAGCTGTGCTTCGGCTGTTTCTGCTGTTTCCATTCATAATTTGCGCAGTGGCCCGGACATTAATCAACTTGGAAGGGCTGAGAAGTCTTTCAATAGCAGGACCATCCCTCAATTCAGAGTCCCCATGAATATATATTTATATATATATATATATATCCCCCCTATTATGCGCTAAGCGAACAAAGAAAGTTTTGAATCAATTCAAGTTGTCCAAAGTTAAATCCGCGCACTGCATCGCTAGCTTTGCACTCAATTAAGTGACTTGTGCCGGGGAGTTGAGTTGCAAGTGCGTGATGAAGGCTGAGAAGCTTTGGCAGCTTCACAAGCAACAGCTAAGGAAAACAATTTTCTCGCTGAGCAAAAAGTAGGAAAATCGAGAAGCTAAAATATATAAAGCAAGCAAATCCACTTCAATGGCAGCGACAAGAAAAGCAGCAACAACGGGAGCAACTTGAGTGCCAGCAATTGAAGCAGCTGGCCCGTCAAAAGTTGCCACTTTCTTGGCACTGTCCCCTGCTCCCAGGACTCCTTTCTCCTGTCCCCACTTTTCTCCGCTTTCACCCATTTTCCCCCCACTTTTCCATTTCCATCAGCATCAGCATCACCCGCTCACGTGAGCTGGCAAAGTTTTAGTGGCATTTTACCACTTTTGCCCCGACTTCCGCCTGATTGACTTGCATCGAGTTGACTTAGCACAGCTTCTTCTTCACCGCATTTTCTTTATTGGCCTGGCTAGAAGGCTGCGTAAACTAATTTTCCATGTCGTCACTCGATTGTTTTAAAAGCCAACTTCACTTTGTTGACATCACATATGCACCCGCGCACACATGTGGGTAATGGTAAAACATTTAAGCCTTTCAATTGGCCGTGCTGAGATGCAATTTGTCATTGCGAATGTGAATGCCATCGACCCTTCGGCCATTTCAACTGTTCAATGACTAATGCAGTTTTTGTGTTACGGGTAAAACTCCTGGTCAGAAGATGCCTTCCGCTCCTGAGAGATCCAACTCCATCCGAAGTGTGGACATTAGAGAGGCATTTCGATAGTGTCAATGTCCCTTTGATTGTGCTATCTTTTCGGTTGGATTTATATTGTATTATATTTTTAAGCCTTTGGTATTACCGAAAAATCGAACATGAAAATGGGTTAAAATTTTGACCCTTGCCTAAACTATTGTAAACTATAATTTACAATATTAGAGAATTTTATTACAAGCTCATAGAGGTATCCCACGTCTAAATCGGGATCCAATAACTGAGGTTATAAAATCTAAAAGTGCAGTTTTGGGTTCCCAATCTGAAAACCAATGGAATTACGGAAAAATCGGACATGAAAATGGGATAAAACTTGGACCCTCGTTTAAAAGCTTATACTTGGCCTAGAATATTAGAAAATTCAACCACAAATGCATAGAGGTATCCCACGTCAAAATCGGGATATAATTACCAATGTTATGGATTCTAGAAGTGCAGTATTGGGTTCTCAATCTGAAAACCGAGGGAGCTATGGAAAAATCTGACATGAAAATGTGATAAATTTATGACCCCTTTTTAAAAGAAATATTTGAATGCAGAACGTTTGGGAATTCAACTACAAATTCAAAGAGGTATCCCACGTCAAAATCGAGATTCAATTACTCAAGTTATGAAAACTAGAAGTGCAGTTTTGGGCTCCCTTCTGAAAACCATTGGAAATACGTAAAAATCTAACATGAAAATGGGTTAAAATTTGGACCCTCGTTAAAGAGAAGGATTTTAATGTCGACAATTAGAGAATTTAACCACAAATTCATAGAGGTATATCACGTCAAAATCGGAATCCAATTACTCAAGTTATGGAATTTAGCAGTGCAGTTTTGGGCACCCATTCTGAAACCCATTGGAAATACGGAAAAATCTGACATGAAAATGGGCTAAAATTTGGACCCTCGTTAAAAAGAAATATTTTAATGTAGAGTATTAGAATATTCAACCACAAACTCATAGAGGTATCCCACGTCAAAATCGGGATGTAATTACCCAAGTTATGGAGTTTAGAAGTGCAGTTTTGGGTTCCTAATCTGAAAACCATGGGAACTACGGAAAAACCTGACATGAAAATGGGTTAAATTTGTGACCCCCTTTTAACAGAAATATTTGAATGCAGAACGTTTGGGAATTCAACTACAAATTCATAGAGGTATCCCACGTCAAAATCGAGATTCAATTACTCAAGTTTTGAAAACTAGAAGTGCAGTTTTGGGCTCCCTTCTGAAAACCATTGGAAATATGGAAAAATTGAACATGAAATGGGTTTAAATTTAGGCTCTCGGCAAAAAACACATTTTAGCCTAGAATATTAAAGAATTTAATCACTAATTCGGGATCCAATAACACTAGTTATTAAATCTATAAGTGCAAATGACAGGTCTGAGTATTTAATGATTATTAAAAATTGCTTTTAATTGGCTAGAAAATCGTAAGACTAACGCAATCCCAAGCTTAAAAATGTAAAAGCTTTAATATAAATAGGCTTAACTTGTTTCGTTTTAACCAAGGATATTTGATCGTCTTTCCTTTGGCGCCAAAGCCACACACATTGTTGTGGGAGTGTAACGTAAGGAGGGAGTGTGTGTGTGTCACAGACATTTCCGCAATGTATTTTGACTTGAGGCATTTGCGAGATGATGGATAATGGCATTCAATTTGCGGAATTGCTCGGCTCGAGTTCGATTCCTTGTGCGGCGCAGACTGGAGTGTCCTTGTCGGCTGTGTCTGGCTTAAATAGTTACGTCAATTAATTTACAACGCATTGTCAGTCCGTTGTCGTGTGCATTATGTATGATTTGTGTGCCGGGCTGCCTTTTGCCATCCATTTGGCTTCCCTTTGCGTGTTTCATTAGCTATGAGAAGGCCGGGGGGCACGCGTTTATGGGTCAACTGCTGTGACCTCGTTAGTGGGTTAACCCTAAACCTTATCCGCCTGCATTTCGATTTCGATTCAGGGGGAATGGAACGACGTCTCTTCAAACTATTTGCAGTGCTTTGCTAATTTTAATTGCCCCACTTGAGTGAATGGCATGTCGTCCGCCCACAGAAGCCCTTTTAAATATTCATGGGCCAGAGTTGAAGTCGAGTTAAATGACACCAACCAACCCGCTCGCTCGCAGCCAAACGCTCTTATCAATTATCAATTAACCTAGATTTTAGCCTTTTGCGATTTTGGCACGGCCAATGACAGTTGTCCCGGGGATTTCCCCTTTTGCCCCTCCTTTTAGCCAGGATGCCAGTTTGCCAGGATGTGTCATCTGAAGTCATCGTATGTGCCAGCCGAAGGCGGTGGAGAATCAGAATCAGATGCTCAACGAAGATGGAGCGTTTTCCAAACGGAAGCTGACAGCCGGCTTCGCAGGTGACTGGCTGGATAACTTTCTGATTAGTGTGAGAGCACTTTCCAGCTGCTGAGAGGTGGCTTTTGCCAAAAAGTTTTGCGGAAAATTGGCAAAGGGATTGATTTCAATTAAATCGAGTTATTGAAACTGAAACTTCCCGAATTTTCAAGCAATTTAAGAGATATTTTTAGAAACATTTCAAGTAGTTCAAGATAAAGTTATGAATGTGTGTTCTAAGGGGTTGTAAGTTACTAAGTTAAGGAAAGAACTCTATCTTTAAAAGGGTAAAATATAACCATTAAATGGCGTTGTCTTTTTTTGTTAGAGGTATGATAAAGAATATCTGATGCTTAATAACTTTTAGCTACATTGTATAGTATTTCTGTGACTTGGTTCTTTGTACACTATTTTTAGTCTATAAAAAAGTTCAGCTTGCCAAATATTTTGCCACAATTTGGTTTGGTGTTAGTTCTCAATGAGATAGGAAAACAACCTGCCCGTCGACGTCGAGCTATTACTTTGACCACATTTATATGCGGGCGGGGAAAGTTTCCAGACCTCTTGCCTCTGACGACCCTTGACAATAATCATTTTCATTACTGTAAAATGTCAACAGTGTCAGCAAGACCCCTCGAGCATCCTTCGCTCCTGTGAGCATCTTTGCTCCACTCGAGGCACAGGACATGTAGCTGAAATTTGATGATGCAGCAGCTCGAGCAGCAGGAGCAGAAAAACACCACCAGCTGCTGCTGTGACGAGCTAAAGGATCCATTCTCCAATGCAGCCAAATCTAAAACAAACAACCCAACTACCGAGCTGCGTTCTCAGATGAGTCGAGTCGTGTTCAACTGAACTGAGCTGAACTGAACCAAGCTCAGCTCTTTCAAGGCGAAACATTGACAACATCCCACTAGGTGCACCCCGGGGCGACATTTTGCAGCTACTTTTGCTCCCGCATCCTTTCTATGCCCAGTGCCATATCCTTTGGCTATATCCAAAAAAAAAAATGGGAAAAAGGACAAAACGAGTAGCGACGTCTAGAAGACGTGCATTTGCTCAAGTGGAAATGAATTGAACTCGGGCAGCAGCAAAAGCAGAAGCAGCAGCAGAATGCAATCTCATTCTCTTGTCAACTTAACCTCGACTGCCAGGATGCCATCGAGTCGTCGATGACGCCCGGCTGTGCCATTTGTTGTTGCTGCCCATTGTCGTCGGAGGAGCAGCAGCCATTTGGAGACTAGGAAGCACAGTGGGTCCCGAATAAATGGGATAGAAATGGGAAATTACCTTTATAACAATTGGGAAGCTATCTAAGAGGAACCACTCTGAAATACGATATTTAAAAAGCTTTAAATGGTCTTTGTCTTCCAGACAATCATCAAAACAAACTCATAAAAATATCAATTTAGAACTTTACAATTCTGTGGTATTTTCTATTTCTCTCATGCAGTAACTATTTTAATGGGTTTATCTTGTACAATTGGAATTAACTAGCATTAGGATAAAGCAGTCAACAAATATTCTTTTTCACTTTCAATTTAACATTTGAAGAAGAAAACTGCCCCAAGGGGGAATACCTCTTTCTAGACTCTATAACCACTTTCGGATTCAGTTTTTCTCTGTGCAAAGAATTGAACTGTTGTGAGAGATGGTTAGAAGATTTCTCAGCTCAATGGAATTTTATCTGCCTTGATATATCTCGGGGCGACCACTGTGTGACTATTGTTTGTGCGTCTCTGATGCTGCCTTTGCTGCTGCTCGATTTTTTCTTTAAACAATGGCCCGAACATTTTTGATTGTCAAATGTTTGCAGAGATAACATTTACTATAGCGGATTTGCACTGGAGCGTAGGAGATGGCATTCCGACGACAGCAGGGCAAAATGGAGCGAGTGCTGTAAGCGTTGCTAAGCTGCCCTGCTCCTATTTCTCATCCAGAAAATGTATATATATATATAGAGTATATATACCAGGGTGATAGCATCAATTTGTAATGATCTTATAAGTGCTTGTATTGTGCCTTTGTCTGCTGCCATTCTTCCTTACTTTCTTCCTGTGTGCGGTTTATAAACAAATGTCTCGGAAAAGTTTCCGCCAGTCAATTAAACGGCAATTAGAGAGACTCCATTGTGTCGGCATCCAAGTTTCGGGGGAAAAATAAGGAGCTTAGGAGTGGGGGGCGTGTCAAATTCACACTGCTCCGCATTTCAATTAAAATCCAATTTCCCTGCGGAAGTGCTTAATTATTGGTTATTAGCCAAGAGCTTCACTCAGTCAAGAACTCTTGACACCCGATTCTGCCAGATGACAAACAATTTCCTGCAAGTTGATCGATAGCTGCTATTGGCATTAATTGAATGCTCTTTGAATTTGGAAATTGGATAAAGTTTGGATGCAGTATTGGATCTATATCAATGTTGTTGCCTACTTTTATGCGAAGTCTGGTTACATGCACGTGTTGGTAATACTGATCTGAATTTTACGCTAATTGAAATTGCAATCGAATTACTCGGCTAGCGAGGCTGCGGTAGCGGGCATAAAGGCCAATGAAAATATAATCACATTTATGCAGTTTTTATGCCAGCAATGTAAATATTTTCGTTGTAAACATGTGGATGGTGAATGGTGAATGGCGAGTGCTCATGCCGGGAAATGTGAATTACGAGTATGACTGGCCGTCAACGACAGCCGCTGGCCATGGCTGAATAACCATAACGTCACAGGCAGAATGATACAGTTGCAGATACAGATGCAGAATACAGATATAGTAACATATATAGAGTGCAAATACAGATACAGATACAGTCTGCTGTGGTCCTGGCGCAAAGTCCTTTGGCTGACCGGCCTGCTGCATTCGTTTCCATTTCGAGTTCATTGAATTTGCGCAGATTTCTTCTTTTTATTTTCATTTCTCCTTTTCTGACGACCGCTTTCATGCCCCTGTGGATAGTGCATTAATGAGAGCAATAAGAGCAAATCGTAGCGTGAAATTTATGAAATCAAATCCCCCATTTACAGGATGTGCATAAATGTATTTTTGATATAATTGCATTTTCCGCTTCGATGCCTCGCTGTCCGCTGATTGCGTAATTTAATAGTTTCATACTGGCAGAATAATTGGTTTTAGGTAATATTGGCATGTGGACTTCAGCTGTTGCATTATTAATGCGAACTGAAGAGTAGCGTTTCCGCTTTTCGGCGGAAATCAACTCGGCTTGATATTCCCGTCACATATACTATATATACTCCTATGATAAATGATATGGCCCAGCAGATGTGTGCTTGTGCTTTGTGCGTTGATGTCACGTCCTGATCATTAATTATATGAACTTGTTTTTGCTCTTGTCTCTATTTGCAGTTCACCGAGCAGGCGGATAAAGGTAAAAAAAAAAGAACAGAAAATACAGGAAACCCTTAGTATTTACAACCGGGGCGTGTCGAAATTGACAAGCGTAGCGTAATCTCCACCAGGTTTCGGGCATGATTAGTCCAGGAGGAGACCATCTGATGACCGTCTGACCTGATGCCCTGCCAACCCAACCAAACCACACGTAAGCCAGTGGCAAAGTAAAACTTTTAACGAAAACTGACAACCGCAATGACCAAAGTGTCATAAATCCATAAATCCATAACCGAGCGTCAACAACATCAACAAACAGTTTGTTGTACGACCTACGACATGTGACGGCGCTCAGGATTTCACACAGAGAGGAAAGCCAGGGGCAATATATCAGTTTGATTTAGCTTATCAATTTAGTTATGCTATTTGGGTCCTTACCAAAAAAAATATGTGTATTCTTATCAGTTTGATCAATATGAAGTGTTTATATGAATAACATATATTTTGCTTTTTGTGCTTAAATCTCTAGAGATTAAATGGGAATAAACTTAGTGCGACCAATTAGCCAATTAAATATTTAAATAATCAAACAAGTCGGGTATTTATTTGTTTTGTTGTGGATTTGGGAGATCATTGAAAGCCCCAAAAAGAACAAATTCAGTAGAAAGCTCTTCAAATAATAAATGTTTTAAAAACAATGAATGCGGTGCCTAAAAGCAGCCTATAAGAAATTTATTTAAACAATGCAAGGTATTTTGTTTCTTGCACTATTTTAAAAGCAATGTTAAACAATGTTTAAACATTATTAAAAACCCTAAAAACATAACATTAAAAAACTTTTAAAGTACCAAACCTTTTAAAAAAATCAAAAGGTGCCTAAAAGCAGACTGCGAAATATTTCATTCAACGAAATTTTGTATATCAGGGATTTAAATTAATTTCATTTGAATCAGAACTTAAGTTAAGGCAAATAAAAAAGATAGAGGGGACATTTATAAGAAGGTATAATAAATGTCGACTATACTTGAAACCTTTAAAAATATTATTAAAAATGAAAATGTCTTGTTAATCGCATAGTGGAATTCGTTGACAATTGAGTGGTTTTTTCTCGCAGTGCTAAATTCCAGGCCCTCGGGGGAGTGTCAGCTTGGCGGCCAATGAACTAAATAACCCTCAATCGGGGAGCTGAGGGCTATGAGGGAGGTCGACTCTAGACAGGCGGTACACGACACAGTAGCGGGCCAAAAAGCTCTCATGTCAACCGCAGTCGGCGGACTGGCGGACTAAACGACAAACATATTGACGGCGATGGATTCGATGGTTCCCTGCCACTCGAATCTCGACTCGCGTCTGCCAGATAAAATGAAGTATATCACAGGCTCTAGTCGATGTGTGTGCTTGGATGTTTGGATGTTTGAACCGGGGTCATGTGTGTGGAAAAACAAAACACTTTTCAGCAGCACAACAACAAAAACAAGAACAACTTACATGGGGGCGGAACAATATTGTTTGTGTCGAACTTTATCGATAAGTTGTCGTCGTCGTCGTCGTTGTAGCTCCCTGAAAATCGCATCAGCAAAAAAATCAAAATAAAAACGCACAGTGGCGCATAAATTAAATTTCCAGTCGACGTCGACGCATGGCCATAAAAAATCATAAAAATATATTAAATTTATACGTAGTGCTTACACATAAGATCGCTATGAATTCATAAATTCCCGCCGAGCAGCCGCCGCCATCCTGGTGCTCATCCTCGTCCTGGTGCTCATCCGCAATCCCAGCCACAAGCAAAACCATGGCCACAACCACAGCATAACAACGGCATTGACAGTTAAATGAATGACTATGGGGGCAATGCCGTAGTCGAAGCCGATGATGCCGATGCTATAGCCGGAACTGAGGAGAGTCCTCCTTGAGCTCCTTAGTTCCTGCTGCGGTGTCTGTGCACTGAAAAAAAAATTAGAATCAAATTGAATTCGAATTTTTCCATACCAAACTCAAATTAGTTGAGGCTGATTTCTCAATGTCAGGTTAAGGTTTTAGTTATCCGTCATATAAATCTAACATGAAGGTAAATGGTTCGGAAAGACAAGTTTGTTTTCTTAATGGGATGTTTAATTTTACGAACTGCAGTTCCTTACAGAGTCTATTACCACAATAACAAAAGCTTTAACTAGAACTCTTAACCCCTAGTTAACACATAATTTTGAGAAATTATCCATCGTTCCATAAATATGTCAATTTAGTGTTTTTTCCAATTTATTCTTCAACAAATAAAATCCGAGAATTTATAGGAACTTTAGTTTACTTCAAAAAAGTGATTATACGTAGCATTTTACAAAAACTTAAAGAAAAAACACATTGTTAATTTGTTGACACTTCCAAACTGGCTCTTAGCTAACCCAAAAAAAGTGTTAATTGATTTAGTTGTGTCGTTTTTAGGATCAGATTATGAGGGTTTAGTTTTTAGCTGCAAAAAAAAGAAGCCAAGTTTTTTTCAGAGTGCCATTGTGGATGTTGGTCCGCCTGTGGCTCCTGCTCCTCCATCTTGTTTTGCTACGTTTTGTTTGCTTGGGTATAATTTATGCAAATCTGTTAAAGTTTTGCCGTCATCGGGAAAGTTGCCGCTGTCAGTGGCGCTGCATAGTTTTATGCTGCTCCTCGGCAATTGTAGGGGGACCAAAGTGTATATTCAATTTGCGTTTGTCTCGTACGAGACTCGGGGAATTGAATTGAACACATCAAATCTGGTATTCTGATTTCGGTTTCTTGTTGTTTTGCCATGTGGTTCAGAGCAAAGAAATGCTAAACTAACCAGAGTTGGTCCAACATAAAATGCAGAAGTTTATGATTTGCATTTGATGGATTGATAGATATGTAAATATGAAATGGATTTTGGTTTCTTACTTTAATATAATAATGTATTTACATTTACACAATGGGTATCCGTGTAGTCTATTTTGCCACTTTTTTGAGCCTCCTCTTCGTAACTTTTTGTTGCCGTCATTAATATAATAAATAAAATGGAATTTCCCGGTCCCGCGAACCCATGCATATATAAGTGCGTACAATAGTTTTACCGCTGTATCCTTGTTGTTCTTGTTTTTGACGTTGACATCGGAGCAGTTTTTCACCGACTTCGAAGAGGGTCCATGGGGTCTTAGGGCAGTTTTTAATGTTTTCATGCTGCCAGCAGTTGTTTGAGCTTTGCCGTAGTTTTCCTGAATAGCTCTTCATATTTATGCAAAGTTATGCGGCCTAACAGATAAGTCGGCAAAGTTTTTGCCCAGCGATGAAGGCCCTAGATAAGGTTTTTGGTCAGGATGAGAAGGATATCGGGGCGGAAAGCAATCGAATTGCAAGTCCAAGCAAAACTTGGGGCTTGATTTGCATGAAGAACAGATTGTGGTGTCCCATGATCCATGGTATTTCCAACAATATATCCTTCGGGATGGATGGGCCAGTGCCAGTGCCAAGTTATTTATGTGCCCATGGTTCATGGTTCCTTCTGCACTGCACTTTTAATTTCACATGACAAACTGTTCCTTCCTAAGCCATTCTTCTCTGAAATGTGGGACAAACTTTGGCCAACGCTGCGAGTCTCTCTGGCAAAAACTTGTTCCACGTTGCGTATACGCAACAAAGGAACTGCCACAGGCCCGCAGGACTGACTGGCTGAATACTACTAACTAAAAAGAGCTCTTCTTGTGTCCCGCCCCAAAAACACGACCATCTGCCACTCTAGCTAATTCCAAATTATATTAAAAACTTTCGGCTGTGTGTTCCTTTGCCTCGCCTTTTCATTATCTAGTGGCCAACAAAGAGGCAGAGCCTGGCAGAAAGGATGAATATGAAAAATGGCTAACAAACTACGAGGCTACCAGGCTGCAGGAATGAACTCTTACCAACTCTCTCTACCCAAAAACGCGACCCGGTTTAAGGTCCAACGCTATTTGCATTGTCTGCTTGTTGCTCCTAGAAAAAATAAGTGAGGGGGGTTGAACTACCCTTTTGGTCCTGGATGGACCCCCATTATGGGGTGAAAGGCGTTCTGTAATTCGACACTGGGCCACAGTAATCTTCGGCATTAGTTGCACCGAACTTCATTTGCCCACTGGCAAGTTAGTTGCTCCGAGAAACTGCCACGTGACGCTTCGTCGCCCACTTTAGACTGGCCTGTGGCCACAGACTCCAAACGAGCTTAAGGATTGGCTACACAGGGAAAAATGTAGCCTTAATTGGAAATAAATTAAGTTAAATAGGTTTAACGAAAAAGTAAAATGATTTATTTCAGAATTGATACAGAAAATCATTTTGAAAATATTTTTTTTAATTTTTTGAAGTTCGGTTGAAACCAAACTTTTTTCTTTTATGGTCATTTATAAGCGCATTTTCAAGTCCTGGAAAATTTTGAACTGAATAGTCCTTAAATTCGAATGAAATAAAGTCATACAAAAACGGATTTTATATTTGTCACTTTAATATTGCATTTTAATATTAAAATTTAAACGGAAATATAAAATATAACACGCTCTTAGGAAACCAAAAAAAATGTTGCTATGATTGACGTTTAAAAAGGTATCTCCCAGTGTTTGTATAATAGTTACAAATGACTTATGGCATTCTACGACTTATAATAACTGATGTAGGTCATTAAACATCAAGTGAATGAGTATCAAAGTTTTATGCAAAAACTAAATACTCGAAGAATATTAAAAAGGGCCAAGCCAATTTTCAAGCACCTAAACTATGAAGTGTTTAATTAGTTTAATGTTTAAGGACCCTGCAAATGCCATTAAAAAACCCTTGACTAGTTCCTGTTTTTTTTCTTTATGTGCATGTAAACAAAACGACTAGGAAAAGCTTGGACTACGTGCCTTTCTCGCATTGATTTTCCACCCATTTCGCCAACCCTCTTGTTATTTTCCGCCCATTCCGACCTGTGCTTTTCCCCCTCTTCCCCTTCTGGCTGGCAGCACTTGACTGACCTCTTAAATTCGTTTAATGTTTAGTTAGGTCGAGCTTAGGCCCGTGCTCCTCGGCTGACAGATCTCGCTGACCTGGCGGCTCCCAAATTAATGGCCGGGCTGAAGTGCTCTAAATATTCCATTTTTTTTAAACATTTTTTTTTTACCTGGCGCACATTTTCCCTAATGAGTTTTGGCCCTGCAGTTTTGTATTAAGTGTTCTCGAAATGTAATTATGCGATTTCTGGGGGCCCTTCACTCCACAGTATATGGCCGTCATCTTTATAGACATTTATTTAATAAACTCGCATCCGGGCAATGCCCCTCTCGCTGGTGCCATGAAGAATGCAATTAAATACTTTGGGCTATTAAAGTAAAAAACTTTCGCCCACCCCCAAAAACAGTGGGCAGCCTCTAAGGGATGGTATAGGGTATATGGTATATAAGGGGGTTAAAATGCATTCCGCTCTGTTGGTGCAGTAGTCGCCCTGGTGTGACCTAATAAAAAAATTATGCCAAACGAAAGTGAACGCCCAATGGCAGTGAGAGTTGACCCTGTGCAAAATTTTACAGCCAGAGGAGGGCAAGGAAAGCGGGGAAAGTGCAGAAAGGAATATGGAAAGTAAAGGAAATGGCGGCGCAGCCATTGGCCGATATGCACACTCAGCACTTATGAGATATTAAGTTGAAAACTTTGCCCGATCTCATCCCAGAACATGGTCACTGTGTCTTTGCCGATGCCGCTGCCTTTGCCACTGCCTCCGCCTCTTATGCCATCCGACTTAAGTTAAATTGAGCAAAATAATGCGGTCAATTTATAACGAGCAGGCTGCCGCACCACCAGGCAATTGTGGGTGTTGCACAGAGCAAGAAAGATAGGTGCACGGGGAGAAATGAGTAGTGCATAAATTAGTGTGCAATTTGGAGCTATTTAAGATATTAGGAAATGCATTGTCTTCTCAAGAAAGTTATTCAATAGGACACAAAATTCAAATAAAACATAAGTTATTCCTCTATAAAATTGTTTCAAATGTGGGTTATTTTAAATGTATGAACTTACGGCCGATTTCTCAATGTGATGTTAACTTTTGTCATTAGGTTAGTTTTCATATAATTGGAACTCTTCTACTTTCGAACACTTTCGTATAACTTAAAGTTATACGACAGATAACAAACTAACCTTAACGTTACATTGACAATTTGATCTAACTAGTAAAAAAAATGTAACCTGTACTTAAAAATTTTTTAACCTAATACTTTAATACTTTTTCATAATGAAGGGTTCGATTCCAACCGATTTTTAGTTGTATTTTTTTCCCAGTGTGTCTAGGATGTGCATGCCGCCATTATTCCATGCTCAGGACCAGTGTCAGGCAGCTTAAACAAAAGGAAGTGCCCTGGCTGCTACTTTGTCAGTTTAACTTGTTGTTGGTCTAGCAGGAGAGGATGGGGAGGCGTTGCAGGATGGGGGCGGGGCCAGGACATCAGTGTTCCGACTGGCTGCGGATGTACGGATGTACGGACGTCGTCCGCCTGCTGGTGTCATTTGGCTGTCTCTTCGGTGGCACGCAAGTTTGCAAAATTATGGCATCGAGCTGCCTGCCGACCGACCGCCCACCAATTTATAAGGTTAAAGCGAAATTATGGCCCAAACCGTTCACGACTGGATGCCGGTGGAACGTGACTCTGCAGGGTCGACCTGCTATTGAAAGTGCAAGTGACTTTCCACTGCTATTGGCAAATGACCCAATTTATGGACCGCATTCCGGTCAACGAAGCGAAGCGCTTCGGCTTTTTGTGGGGGTGACAGCACACTCGGTGTCGCCATAAGGACATGGATTAATTTTCGGGTCTCACTTTTTAATGAGTTGCCGAACGATAAAAGGAGTGCCGAAAATACCGAAACGAGCGATAAGGCCAACCAAATTGATGGCAAATTAGAGGAAATTCGATTGGCAATTGGCAATTACGGGGTGAAATAGAGAAAGGGAGTGAGTGGTTGTGTGGGTGGATGGGTTGAAGTTGCAGTAAAGTGGGTCAAAAGGCGAAATCGCAAAACGTTTTGCTTAGCAAAAGTCCCCCGCTCTTGAGTTGCCTTTTCTGAGAGGCTTCAGTGAACCCAATTTGGCTTATCTGGATCCATAAGCTCGGCTTTTCCCGCGGGCTATTTGCAAGAAAACACAGCCTTTGTCCGCAGAAAAGCACAGAAAGCCACAGAGCAAAGCACTTGAATGTAAGAAACTTTGCAAACACGTTGTGCAGCTCAAATTAATTACGCATGAAATTGCAATTAATTGGTTTAAGAAGTTGGCAAGTTTATCTTAAAGTTTTTCGCCCCACAGCCAAAGAGTTTAAGTGCTCAGATAAACAAAAAGCACCAAAGTCCTGCAAGGTGTGAGGATAAGAGCGTGATGGTTGTGGATGCTGGGAAAGAAGATTCTTGTGAAAGTAAAAACATCAACAAAAAGGGAAAACAAAGCTATATATAGAGAGAGAGGGAATATGGCTGTGAGAAAGAGACGGGCAGAAGAATGGTGCAGGCAGCGTGCGGCAATAAAAATGGCGCACAAGTTCAGAACTCGAAGCACGTGAGTTGTCCGAGGGCCTGAAATGTTTATTTGGGTCTGCCTGTGCCGTATGCGGTGTATATATGTGTGTGTAGGCCATTCTGCAGCACGGGGAAAAACAACTAATAACAACAACAACAACAGATACAGATACTGAGGCTGAGGCAGAGGCAGCTCGACAACGACACTGTCACAGTAACCTAGATAGCTCCACAAAATTTCACCCAAAATGTGCCACTTTCGCTTTGACCCAGAGCCGTGGCAACGAAGGGCGGCCATCCATGCAGCCAGGCAGCCAGTCAGCCCAGCCATTCTGCCTTTCAGCCTTTCTGCCAGCCATCTGAGTTCAGATGCAGCTGCAGCTGCAGATGCAGCGTTTGAGGGTCAATGTGGAGCACACTTGGGAAAAATATCAATTTGGTCGGGTCACAATAGCTATTATCCCCAAAATCTTTAAATATTTTAATTTACGTTTTATTGTCTATCAAAGCTATGAAAACTAAATCGACTTTTAGATCACTTGTTACGTTCTTAGTAATTTGAATATGTTTAAAATCAATTATTAGATTTTTAATTTGAGAAATCTAGAAATTTTAGAAAATTTTCTTAGGTGTCTAAAAGTATGCAATAAGAAATGAAATGCTTGCAAACTACGTTAACAGTCTTATAAATATTTAAGTATTTATTTAAAGGTTCTAATGAATTTGGTGGTGATTGATAAAATCGAAGTCTTATCATCATTTGATCAAAGCATAGTATATTTTAGTTATAACTCGTGTCTAAAAGTATGCAATAAATATAATAATTATTCAAATACTTCTTTAAAATGATTTAGGAACTTTGGGATTTTTGTAAATATTACTTTGAAACACATTAATTTCTCTCGGTGATTTCGTAGAAAAGCAGGAATTTTTGGGTGGTGGGCGGTTGACAAGACCTACGGGCCACCGTAAGCCGTATAAGAAATCATGCCTGAAATATTGCACTCGTATGTTGCGGTTAAAGTGCAGCAGCCTAGCCGGGAGGCCATGCAACCAAATTGCATCCATGCGTCACACTCACACACACACTCTGGTGACAATCCCCCTGGGTGTCACGGTGTGTGTGTCCGAGTGCGATAGTGTGGGTAAATGTGTAAAACATGCAACGCTGTCTTGTCTGGAACTTGCTGCCTCTACTGCCTGCTGCCCCTGACAAATGGTTTGATTTTAAGCTTAAGTCAACACACATGAACCCGGGCAACGAACAGTGATGCCGACGACTCATTTTAAAATATGGAAAAAACAGCTTAAATATGACTAAGGTACAAATAAAGTATCAGAATAGAGAAACTTTAGGAAATTTTATTACCAAATTGTGGTTTAGATAGATGTCCGTTAAAAAAGGATTTTTTTTAAAATGGGTTTATGTCTTTTAGAAGAAATGTATTGTGTAGCTTTATTTTTAATACCTTTAAAAAATGGCAAAATCATGGATAATAAAATATGGGTGTTGCTACAAAAACCGGTAGGGTTTTAAAATGACTTATGAAGGTGTCTAAAAGTATGCAATGAAAAAGGCATTTTTTTTTAGCATACTTTCGGACACCTTTAAAGTGATCTATGAAAAATTGACCCACTTACGTTTCAGCCGTCTGGCGAAAAGTTAAATTGGCATTACTGTGACCCAACTTAACCCGTTGGCACCCCGAATGGTCACGCAGCGTTTTAAACATGCCACCTTGGGGAAATTTTCAAAATGACAGCAATTTATTTAGACGTCGAGTGTGCTGTGTGTGTGTGTGTGTGAGGTCGCGAGTGTGTGTCTGTGGTCCAATGGAAAATATTTAACTTTGGCCGAATTCGCATTGTTGACATTCGCCGCTAACAAATTTCTATGTCAAAGGCGCGTGTTTACGCATAAATAGCTTTCCATACCCAACAGACCCTTTGAACTCCTCCCTCCTGTGCGTTGTGGCTTCAATTTTTGGGGATTGGTTTGGTTTTTGCTCGTTTCCTTGTTCTGTTTTTTGGGCGCTAGTGCTGGCGCTAAAGGGATCCCCAAATTAATTATGCAAAATGTGACCTAATCCAACAAAGGCTACGGAGAATTCTCCATCATATTCACGGACTCTGGCTGACTTAACCTTTTCTGATGGCCCTATAAACGTGCTAAAAATAAACAATTTTAGCCACCATTTTCGGGTTGCCATCGCATGTATTTCGAACATTTCGCCTGAGACCTCGTGGCACTTGACGTGTAAATATTTTATGCCATTTTGCCGACCCCAAGGGGCTTGCTCCGGCTCTTGATTTGGGTTTTGGCAATTAGCGAAGGCTTTTCGGCCTTTTAGACCGCCCTTTTTACGGCCAGCCCATTTTGTTGAAATGTATTAATCTAATGAGTTGATGGCTTTTGATGACTGAGTGCTGTAAAACCATTTTATTGGCTAAGGCCATCGAATTTCGAGACAAAATGGATTGTGTTTTATGAAGCTTATAGGCTTTAAAGGATTTTATTTCTTTAAATGTTAAACGAGTTTGTGGTATTACCGAAAAGTGTCTCAAATGTTTCTTGTCATAATCTTCGTGTAATTGCTTGAAAGTTCACAGTGACATGCACTCAATCTCCTTGACACTGAACCAATTGAAGTCGGCAAAGGCCAAAGATCAACTTTGCCTGCCACTGCATTTCGCTTTCAATCCACTGTCAATCGTCAACCGACTAGTGGCCAAGATATCATGTGTAACACCACAAAATTGCCAAAAAAAAAGGAGAGGGGAAAAGGTTCAGCTTGGGTCACGTCCATCCAACTTGAACTCCCAGAGCTGCCCTTCCAAAAACCACACTGCGTATGAGTGTTTTCCTTTCGGTGGCCAAAAAGAGCTCAAAGTGCTTGGGGAATAGCAGTGCTCTTTGCACTTCGCCCACATCACTTTTGGTCACTCCCACATCCGTCGTCCCACAAATGAGTCAACAGTTTGTGGCCACCGTGGGAAATTGTCGGGCAGCTCAAACACCATCCACAGTTTTTGCCCCACAGCCAACAGTAGCTGGCGATTTTCCCGATTGGCTCGAGTCGCCTTGACGCCTGAAAGTATGCAATGAAATGCGTTTGGCCCCAGTCCAATGCATAAAAGAGGGTGGGGGTTTTCCCAGAGATTTTCACCCGTACCCCCCCCCCCCCCCCATTTCGCCAATGCAGTCGTGCTGAATTTATTGTATTTGTTGTGCAAAATTAAATAAAAATTGAATTATGTTTATATCCGCCAGTTGCTGTTATTGTTGGCTCTATAATAGCGCGCTTTTGTTTGCCCTGCTCGAGTGTGTTCGTCTGTCTGTCCGTCTGTCTATAGCAATGTCTCCATGATCTCTGTCGCTATAACTCCCTCCTATCGCCCCTTTTTCCCCGCCGTCTGTTTTTCATTTTGCATAATAAATTGCATTTTCCATGCCAGTGAGTCGCCCCTCTCTGTTTGTTTGGCTGAGTGTCGTCGCCGCCCAGCTTGTGCTACTGCAACTCCTCTTTCGGAATCCCCTCCCCTGATTTTCCACCCCCTTTGCTCATTTTCCATCCCCCTCAAAAAAGCATGCAGCGGATTGCATTGGAGTCGTATTTGCCGTGTACCTCCGCTTTTTCCTTCGCCCTGCTCTTTTTTGCATCGCCTGTGAAGGCGGTTTTGCATTAATCTCATTTCATTGCCCTGGCTTGTTCTACAAGGGGCCTCACCTTTCCCGACCTTTGTTTTTCCGAATAAAAAACCTGCAGAGAAAAAATTCGCAATCAAAATAAGATTAACTTAGGAAACAAATAAAGCTTTATTAAATCCTAGTTCTTATCTAAGCTGATTGCATAAAGGAAAGTTTTTATTTGCACAGCTATTAAAGGTCTGGTTCAGGCATTTGAAAAATTTTGGGGTGACTTAGGGCAACATCAGTTCTCTTACGGATCTGTGGTAATTCCTCAAAATTTAGCTAGAGTTTTATATATAGAGAAGTCTTCTAACTACATCATATGATTTTCTTGTATCACTTATTTATGGGTTTAATAGCAGGCTCCTGTTGAATCTTAAAAACTAGAATGGTTTGGCCATTTTGTTAGCCATTTTTTCTCTCAGTCTTGGCCAGGTTTCCCCCCCTCCTTTTCCTTTTCCAAATTTTTTTTATGGGTTCCTGTAAATCTGCCAGCGGTCCTCCAACCAGCATAGCCCAACTGATTCATCCGGGGCACAGCTGCTTCCGCTTGTACGCGCTAAATCAATTTTCCGTTTAAGCTCTGCCAGCTGTCGGCGGTTGGAGCACCTTTTTGGCTTTCGCATCAGCGTCAGTCAAAGGGAAAATGGGCGCCAAGACGTCTCTCTAGTCCCCGATTTTCCCGCTTTTTACGTGCATGCTGCCGTTAAGTGATTTTCATGAGTTTAACGAAGTGGTTTCCATCGCCCCGCTCAGCGGTCTCACTCCTTTAAAAACCAGTTGGCACAAAGGAAAAGAAGCCCACAATAACAACAATAACAAACAACAAGGAGATGAGGACGACGTTTTCCCTTCTTTTTTTTTTTGTATTTTTCCCGACTTGCTCCTTTGACTCATCGTGCACAAAAACCCAGCATGATGATGACGCTGGGAATATTCTTTTTTCGCCTTCACTCCCCAGCGTACACCCTTTTTATTTTTGCTGGGTAAGCTCAACATGTTTGCAAAATGTAATTACGCATACACTTATGTTGATAAATTCATGGACTCAAATAAAACTGGCAAATGTACAAAGAATATTTAAATACCCTTTTCGGTACTTTTGAAAATACGTATACGTAATTTCTGGGATTGATAAAAATGGTTAGTTTTGTCAATTTTCTACTCATCCCATTTTAATGTGCTTTGCCCAAGTTAAAATATAAAACATTTTAAGTTAAATAAACAATTGTAACTATATTTATCATAAAAATGATTGATTATATATTCTACGCGCGATTCTCAACTAAAAACATAATATTACGTATACGCCAGGTATGCCAAAAAGCGTTATATTCTCATATTTAAAGCTTGAGGAAAGTTGGAAGAAATGTTCATAAAAGATATGATAATAAATTAAACACTCATTTTTTTTTTAATTTTACTAGATAGTATAATATACAATATAATTAATCTGAAAGTATTGTACTTAAAAAAGACCATGTATTTATTACGACTGCATAATGCCATCGAAGAGTCGGTAACAATTTCGTTTAAATTAACTTAACTTCTGCACCATTTCTAAGACTTATTTAAATTAATGAAGTTTCATACAACTAGCTTTCCGCAAAAGAGTATTCCAAAGTCGAGTGCCCCGAAAAATGTGGCAAAACAATAGATTTTTGAGTGTTGCCACTTTGTTCTACAATTTTATTGCGCGAATTTCGAGCAAAAAACCCGGCAACAACAATAAAAGCCGCGCCAGCAACAGTGGCATCATAACAAATGGAGCTCCCTTCAAAGAGTTGCCCTTTTTGTCTGTTTGCCACGCCCCCCTCGCCAACGCCCCCTAAATATGTGTTTGTGTGTGTGTGTGTGTGTGTTTGTGTGCGAGTTGTTTGATGCGCACATTTGAGCAATTTCAGCGGGCTGCTGCTGTTTGTTTATGCTGCTGCAAATGTGTTTGTGTGCGAGTGAAAGCGGCGCGTGTCAAAATTGGTTAAACGTGAGTGGCTTTCACTTTGCCACTCGGCTGCCGTTGCTGCCAAAAAACCAGAAAAACGCAGAATAGCGTAGGGATTGCTTGCCGAAGCTTGCGAGTGGGATTTTGCGGGGCATCATGACCCCGGGGCCAAAAGGTTAGCCCTGTCCGTTTAGGCAAATTAGCTGTGCACGCCATTGGCCCCCGTCTTTGGTATTTTGCTCTAGGAATCCTCACTCCCTGGCTGACTGACTGGGTCATAAATCATGCCAAGGCAAAATGGCAGTGGAAAGTGGCCGGGATCAGGCGGTGGGATGTTCCAGGTTCTAGCCAGAGGTTACCAAGCTATGTAGCCAACTCACCGGCTTAATCAAGCAAATGGCTAGCACAAATCGGGAGCTCGTTTATTTTAAGCTGCCTCATAAGCAAGTCTAATTTTCTGCCATTCCAGTGAGTTATCGTTTTGTGGTCTTCTGTTCTGGGGAGTCAACCTGTAAATGGAGCACTTGTTTACACAGCTGCGGGGGTCCCGGAAATTGAAGCTAAGAAGGTTTTTAAATATTCACAGTAGGTTATTTACAAGAGCATGTTTTCTGAAAGTATAATTAAGTAAAGAAACTAACAAGGAAAGATAATTTAAATTTAAAATACTTATAAGTCTCGAATTAGGCCCTATTTTTGGAGTTTACGTATTAAATTTTGTCTTTAAGAACTGATAAAAATATATATTTAAAAAAAAAAACGTTTACTTATATATTTTTAGCTTAAATGTATTAAAGGAGATACCCTTAAAATATTTATTGATGAAGAATTCAGTTGTTTTTATTAAAGTACTCATAAAAATATAATCTCAATCTCAACCTTAAATATTGTAAATTTAGGTGTGTTTCAAATGCATATAAACCAAAGTAAATTTTCTTTTGCGATTTGAACGTTGAACGTTGTGTAAACTTAGTGTCCTAGAAATTACTCATACGACACGTAGGCCAATTAGAATTAAGTCCTAAAAAAGAGTTGTCTCACTCCTAATACCATAATAAATATTTAAATGTCCCTGCTCTGCACCCACTCGTAATCGTATTAATTCCATTGGCTTTGCCTAAACGTTGACATGGGGAGATGCTCATTTCGAAATATGTGCCATGACTTTCGCCATTCCACTTGCAAATGCAGATGTTTCTGATGTTGAAGCGGCAAAACAAAAGCTGTCAACAACAAGTTGCCGGACAAAAGGAGCCGCTGTCCGCTGCACATGCTCTGAAATGGCCGAGGCTTTTGGCTTTGTGTGTGGGCAAAGCTGGCCAGTAGCAATCCGGCAAACCGGCAATCCAACAATCCGGCAATCCAACAATCCGACAATCCGGCAGTGGCCAACTAGCAAACTAGCAGCCAGGCGAACAATCGCCCCGATTTGTATGGGGAACTCTTGACAAATAGCGCCTGGTTGGTCACAGCTGGTGGCGCATTCCGTGGGACAGATGTTCCTGTCACTCCCTGTCCGTATCCGTATCCGTGTCCGTGTCCTCATGTCCCCATGTCCTTGGAGCAGCGCCTGTGTGAGTGAGTGAGTGAGTGCATCGTGGTGCTCATAAAACTAAATTTCTAAACAATCTGCGCTTGGCAATCTTATGCCGCTGCGCAACTTTATTGAAATGTTTGGCAGTTTTTCGTGTCCTACTCAATTTGTGTCACACACACACACAGATACACAGCAACCCCCTCCACCAAAAAAAGGGGAAAACAGACTGTTTGTGTTGCAATTTTGATTTTTGCAATTTTCCGTAGCATACTTTTTTGGGCCATGTGTTCGTGTGCATGTAAAAGTCGAGTTCTCCGAGTTCCCCAGATTATGCAGCGAATTTGTGCCATGAACAATAATGACGAGCCCGCTTGTCATTACTTTCCAATATGTTTGTGCATTCCGGGGCGACATTGGCAATTCATTTAATTTCGATTGAATTTCAATTGGATCATAATTCAAATTTTCCACCGAAAATAGCCCACGGGACTGGGATTTGGCCACTTTATTCCACCAGGGGGCAGTCGAGCATAAGCGAGGCAATAACCAGAACTTTTCACAACGTTGCGATGCGAAATCGAAGATAAATAAATGCTTCGAATAAGCAATAATCCCCCTAAAAAAGAAAATACTGTGAATCGTGCGCTATGGGCGTGGAATAGATAAAGATAAGGCAATGGGGATAGGAAAGGCAAGGAAAGCAAAGGGCCAGGGCCAAAATAAACATTTGTACATAATATATATAAATCGTTTGGGGGTCCGTTTTCTTATCAGGCAACTGTTTCTCTCATTTATACATCATAAGCAATTTCAGCGGGGCGTTTTCTCTGAATTGAATGCGGGTGGCAAATATGTTTTCCTTTCCTTATTGTTGGCGTAGTCATAAAGAATCTGTTATCTATAATCGGGGCTTCGCCCATTAATCTCACATGAATAAAGGCTTTTTATTTTGTGGGGATCAGTATTTCCTGGGCATTATAAACAACAAATGGTGAACTAAAATCAAGATTATATCTATAAATTTGCTACTTCTTAAGGTGAATTTTAGAGATATGATAAAAGATTTATTTTCTAGCATCCGAATTGGAGAGATACTGGATTAGTTATATATTTTTGTTTGTTTTTAAATTAGTTTTATCCTCAATGGAATTATTGATTTATATACAAAAATGTATCCATCTCTTTCAATGATTAAATATTTTATGACTTTATTTTTAGACTTAAACTTAGTTGACCTTATAATTCTAAAAGCATTTAGTTATCACTTTAAAATTGTCTGCAAATGCTGATAGACTTCGCTGATAGTTTTTAGGTCAGTTTTAATACCTTTTAGAAGCAACACTTCTAACTGATTGTCATAATAATTGTCATGCTGGGCTAGGTTGTGGTTTAGTTCAAACCGTGCAAATTATTATCGTCCATGGACTGCTGCATCTGTGCAAACATGGCAAATGGCAAAGCAAACGACAATTAATTCTGCCCACTGCTGTGGACGGTGGTCGCATCTAAGTCGACATTCCACAAATAAAAAACAAATGCTGAGTCAGTTCATCAGCAGAAACATTTGAACAGTTGAACAGTTTCGGCACACACTAACCAAATGAAAACAAACCAAAACAGAGCTCAACCTGGTACAAAAATAGCCATAGCAATGGAAATGGAAATGAAAATAGAAACTGAAACAGAATCAGTGAGGGAAACCAAACAACGAAACGAAAGCATTCAAAGTACACAAAAGCACCAGCGGATGGCAAATAGAAAAACAAAAGTTTGCCATCTGCCAAATGGACAGGAATTTATAAATTAAACCAAAACAATGAGCGAAGATTAACAACGGTTACCGACGACACAAGCAACGTATAAAACTTACATTTCGACGACATTCGTGTGACGATAGTTTGTTGTGTTTCGAATTTCTCTAGGTGCACAAAGAAAAAATTTTGTAAAGTTTGTCCTTAAGTCAGAAATTATGAAGTGTTTATGAGGAGGGTATTCGTTTGAAATATATTAAGTGGGAAAATAATAGTTACGTGTATTTCAAGAAGAATTTAAAAATGTTCTTTAATAAGAGAACTAACATTAGATATAAACAACTTACATTTGTTACATAAATTATAGACATATTCCGAAGATGTATTTTCAAGTACACTGATATAAAATATTCAATATTAAAATTCCAAGCCGTTTTGTAGGAAAATTTTGAAGGCTTCGAGATACATTTTCCGGTATATATTTTAAGTTATTCGACGTAATTTAGGTGATACTTTTAAACTTACCTAGAAATTTCAAGTTAATCCTCCACAGAGGAAACTATGACGTTCTCAAATTGTGTATATTTCTTCTCAATCTGAGGATGTACTAAATTTAAGTACAAAATTTGGGAAAAAACTCATATTGAGAAAATTTGAACTCATTTTAGGAAAAAAAAACTTAAACTGATCACAAAATTTTAAATTTGAGGAAATGTATTCAATATTCAATTTGAGAAAAAAATATTCTCATATTGAGTATTTTCAAAATTTATCTTTAAGGATATAAAATTGAATATAAATTTAGGTATATCGAACATCACACATTTCTAAAAGCTTAAAATCTAAACAAAACAATTTTTTGTAACTTAAGTTTATTCAAGGCATTTTTAAGAAAAGTAAACTGCTTGAACTTCTGAAATATGAAGTTTTACCAATTTATAGGTCTTTTGAAAGTTACCAAACTCTAAATTTTCTCCGAGTGCTTGCAATAAAATGAAGGAAAAGCGTTGATGGCGACTTTTGGTTTGACAGTCGCAGCGACGGCGACTTGACGGCCTCGGCGGCGTCGGCGACTGTAACTGTGAGTGTGAGTGCGAGTGTGGGGACAACAATTACACCGACAGGGGCAAAGGGGAAACGGTAAAGCAAACACAGCACACGGGCAACGAGCATGTGTGCGTGCCTCGCTTTTGTTGCCATAACGGAAATGGACGCCATGTCGGATGTTTGAGGAAATGTTCGTATGGCTGTAACGGCGGCGGCGGCGAGAATGAATTTGTGTTTGTGCCTGTGTGTTAGTGCTTCCCCATTGCTCTACAAAGTCATATATGTGGTCTATTAGTTGGGCGACTGTTTTAAAACATTAAATTGTATTGACATTTGAGAGAGTAGGTTGAACGGCATTGTCGCGTATTCCGATTGTTATTACTCTGCTGCCCGCTCCTTTGAAATCAAAATTAATTGGAATATGATGCGGAAATTATGGCTGTGACATTACATTTAATTGAACGTTTTCAGGTCAATGCGGGAGTAAGCAAACAACTAGCTTGTTTGTTTTAAATTGGTTTGTTTAATGTTGATATACCGAATTCATAAATATTCATAACTAGTTAATGGTTGTTATTTTAAGAACGAAGTGCACCATTATTGGTATTCGTAATTTAAATAACTTAACTTAAATTATACTGTAGTCAATGTTGGATATATAAATTATATGTAAAACTGTTTTGTTGTCGTACAAATATTTTCTTGGCTTTCGTGTATTGAACAATAAATGGCGTATTTTAACAGTATTTACAAATATATTTCTGTTATACCTTTTATTGATTGTAATAGTCATTGTGAAACCTATCATTGAATACGACACTCCAAATATTGTTTGTTAAATTTCGAGTTCCCACAACAAGCTCAACTCATTCAGATGATATTATTCCGCACCCAGGCTCTTCCATCTCCTTATTCTGGACCCGTCGGCCATCCCTGAAGTAAGCCAAAGTAACCAAACCATCTCCAAATATATAGAGAAGATCTCTCCGCACACTTACTCACTCACTGACTATTCATATGCAGTCCGGCACTCATGCTGTGAGTGTTTCTTGTCTGCCGGCTTGTTTGTTTGTTTATTTGTTTGTTTGTTGGCTGAACGAGTGGGCGAGTGCGAATGCGAATGCAAGTGGGGCGTTTGCGTAAATGAATGATCCCAGTCGAGTGGAGTCGAACTGAGCCGACTTCCATGGCGGGCCAGCCAGGGACTCGACTTAAGCCGACACTGAAAAAAAAGGGCAAAGGTTCATTTTATACAATTTATTATTATTAAATCATGATGATCTCTTGCTCTTCAAGTTTACTGAAGGGATACTAAAAATATGATTAATTTAAAGCAAGAAAAAATATATCTTTGAATCATAGTAAATTTTTTAAAGTTTTAATTTATTAGTCCTTTTAAATTTTCATCACAAATTGCAAAGAATTTTGTATATTGAATAATAATGAATAATGAATAAAACAAATTGTTATTTGTAAGATTTTTGATCTCACAAGAGCCATAATAATAAGAACTACGGTGTCTAAAAATACTTGAAAAATAAGGAAATCATGAAAATATTAAAAATATAATTAATACATTTTAAATTAAGCATTCCTTCATTATTAAACCATAGATAAGTATATTTTTGGAATAATTCAAATTATTATTTTATGGCAAAGAATTACTTAACTATATTAATTTTTTCAGTGTAAAAACGCCGTGCACGCATCGCTGGCGGAGCACTTGCCACGCCCCCTACCGCCCCTCTTGAATGCCAAGTGTGCTCGCCATGCATGCGTATGAGTAACGATAGTGAGAGTGTGGGTGAGTGGGTTGAAGAGGTGGTCGCAGTGGGTGGTGCGGGCGTGATAGTGGCAGTTGTGGCTAGAGCCATATGGTTAGGGGAGGGGGTGAAGAGGGCCAGAGTGAAGAGCACTGGTGTTCAAGTGCTTGATGTATTACAAAATACGTATACGCAACCGCAGCCTACAATTACAGTGCCAAGTGTCGGTTAGGTATTTCTTGTTCACTCTCTCGCTCGCTCAGTCATGTCCGCTAAGTTGTGTGTTTATGCAGAGGGATTTCAAGAAATAATATGAACAAATTATGTAAGAATTATTTTCTTGAATTCTGCATTTAATTTTGCTTAAACACAGCTTTTTATGAACCATTTTAAGGCGACAGTTCACATTTTAACTTGAATTTACTTATTATATTTTCAGAATTATTTTCCTATTTAATAAAATTTCTTTAATTAAATTAGAAGTCATGAATTCCTCACCATAAACTAAGATATTATCTGCAATGTGATTTAAGTGTTAGAATGTGTGCGTTAGGCTCTGCATTTTATTAATACCAACACATCCTTTGCTTTGTGGGATTTGCAGCATATTGATAATATATCCTATAACAACGAAGGACTATAGCCCGCTCTTTTACGTTCACTTTCACTTTCACCCAGCACCCACACCCCCCTTTTTGAATTGCCGCAAGTGGCCGTTTATTTACATATATTTTGCGCTGAGTGGCACACTTCAAAGCTCTTCTGTTGTTTTTGCTGTCGCTACTTTATGGTTATTGTTTTTGCCAGAGAAACCCTACCGCTGGCATTGTCATTGTTGCTGCCACTTTGCGTCATTTCAGGCAATTTATGAGTTTATTGAACAGCACGCAGCTTGTGTGCCTTTAATTGGCACTTCTTGGCGCATGTCATCAGCTGTTGTTAATGTTAATTGAGAGAATGGGGGGGATGCCCAAAGCCCACCCACCATTCCCTGCGAACTGCATGCAAGTAATCGCAGCCAGTGTATATTAGAACAATCGTTGGCGCTATAATTGCAACACAATTTGCATAAACATTTTCACCGCCCGAGAAAGCCGAACTCCGCAACATCTGCGACTAGTAGTACGAGTACGACTACCATAGAGTCCCTTTAAATGGGCGGCGTGTGCCCAATTAACGCAAATTGCGAATGCAAAAGCCATTCACTCGTTTTCGGGGGCCTGTGAGTTTGTGTTTGGGGCTGGTTTATTGCCATCCGAAAGCGCGGCTGTTTGCCTTAGATAACGGGTTCTGTTCTGGAACCATGTTGCAACGCAGAGTAACCATGAACGGGGGAAAGGGGGTGCAACCATTTCCTGTCGCCTGTCGGCGGCATACAGTGCGTATGCTCAACTTGATTAGCGCCAATTAGTCGGCAGTCGAGTGTCGCATAAAGCCGCGAATTAGCGCATTTCAGCTGTTAATAATCTATGCCTGCCTTAATCCTTTAGGCGGATTATGCCTAAGCATGAATTTTAAATTAAGTAGAGCCGAACTTAAATTTGACTAATTTAAAAAGCTCTCTTTGCTATTGCTTAAAAGTACACAGTATATAAATTTGATACTGAATTTCATAGAAGTGATTATCATATCTGATCAAGTTTGTATCTTCTACACCGTTCAGTACTTAAAGTCCTAATTTGTATTTAAGCAGAACCAAGTAAAGAATTCATTCTATTTCAAGTGAACTCAAGAGTACAATTAGGTACTTTTGCTTAAAATTCAAGACAAACATACATAGTTATCCATTGAAATTCCAACAAATTCCATCAATTAGTCAATCAATAAGAGTGGCAAAGAATTTCTCAGAACAAACAAACAAATTACTCAATCAATTAAATTTCAAGTTGTATAAAACCTTAAAATACCATAATTAACTCGTTTTTATTTGCAAAAGGCAAAGTTAATAAACTCCTGGGCCATAAAGAAGTGGCCACAAAACTGTTGGCTTAACTTCTTTCAATTTGCCTTGGACAATTATGGGTGAATATTTATCAGCAAGCTATAACAAGTCGATTGTGTTGGCATAAAAAAGGAGAGTGATAAAATTTATCTTACGAATTGGCCCATTGCGGACGCTTTCGCTCTTGGCCAACTGACAATTCCCGGGCAATGCGATTAAAATTCGATAATAAAGAGGGAATAAAGGAAACCAGAAATTCCTCCTGAAAGGAGAAGTTCTCTCCTTTTTCTGCTTGTCGGCGCCCGCACAAAAGTTCTTAATCAAAATAACTTAATGATTATATTTGCTTGCAATTCCACAGTTGCTCACTCCTTTTACAAGTTTCTCATTTTGGTCTCTTTTCCTCCCTTTTCAGGACGACCCACTCAAACTGCTGAACTCGATTGGACTAAAAAGGACCCCACAAGCCCAAAGCCCAATACCCACACCCAAAAACCCAAAGCCAGCCAAACCAATTGGACGCCAACGCCAATTTTAACTACTGTTGGCGGCGCCAGCAGCGAATAGCGAATAATTGAATCATAAAGGACACGGACGGGCCACCGAAAGGATCCAGATCCAGAATTCAGGATCAACAAAGCCGAGCAAATAATTGCTGTATAGTAGTGTGCACGCGGCCCCAGCATTTTCCCCATTTCCGGTTCCGGCGAAGGGGGAGTGGCCCATTGCAAAGAAGGCAGAGGCTGCAGGGAAATGACAGGCGTCCTGCTTTAATTAAAGCCGGGACGTGGGCGTGGGGCGTGAGGCCCAAAAGTGTGCGCTGCAATAAAAGTAGGAAATTGAAACGCAATGTGGCTGATGCCGCGGACCGTGGACAACGCAACAAAGTGGACGAAATTGCTTTTGGAACAGAAGAGGATAGCAGGGAGCAGCAGCAGCAGGGAAGGCATTAATTTTGATTAAAATTCACCTGAACATTCACATTCAAACCAACCAAACTACCAACTAACTACCCACTACCGAGTGAAATATTAGCCAAAATAAAAGAAAAAAGAGGTACAGCACATTTTAAGAGCGAATATTTCAAGCAGCCTGGTAACTGGTGTGCATGAAATTCCTTGGAGCCGAAGCAGGAGCATCAGCAAGAGGCATCTTGTGGTAGAGTCGGTTTTGCGTGCCGCAGGCATTTGCAACAGCCACACATGAACACGTCCCTGTGACAGGAGGAGGTGCCGAGAAGGAGAAGGAGGCGACGGCGAAGGCGAAGTCGGGACCCCAGCCAAACAGCATAATTTCGTCAACGGCAGCCGGTTGAACTGTCGTCGGCAGAGCGCATAACCCACCATTCCCCCGGGATCCAGAACCCGAAACCCATACCCCCAACCCAATCCCAGCCCTACATCATCAGCAGAAAAGAGCAGGAGCAGCAGGAAAGGCGTCCCTGTCACAGTCAGCAACGGTTGTCAGCAAGGATCAGAATCAGGAATCAGGAGCAGAAGCAGAAGCAGGAACCGGAGCAGGAATAGTTATCAAACCCAGACCCAAACCCCTTCCATTCCAGCAGCAACGCCCCGATGAATCTGCTGTGCTGCTGTTGTTGCAGTAACATGGCACCAAACCAGCGCGTCACACGCAAATGGGAACTGTTTGCCGGACGCAATAAATTCTACTGCGATGGATTGCTAATGTCCGCACCGCACACAGGCGTCTTCTACTTGACGTGCATCCTGATTACCGGCACCAGTGCGCTCTTCTTTGCCTTCGAGTGAGTATACGCCCCGTGCTCATTTGTCAGTGCACTGGGAGAAATTCATGACTACCATTGAAAAAGTATTTAATATATAGTTAATATAATATATTCTTGCAAACGTTCAATTGAAAACATTCTTATTCTTATATTAACTTTTATGTTAGTTGTTAGATTATTAAAAAGGTAATCAGATGAGAACTATGAGTTACTTAGCAAAACAGAGTTTAAAATATGGTTTATGTGATGAGAGATTTTAGGTATATACAGGTATTTATGCATTCAAGTTATGTCAATCTTCAAGTTTAATCTTCTTCATTTCATTTCATCTAGTTTAAAATATATTTCATCTAGTTTAATAAATAAAACAATTTATTTTTAAAAATAAATATTCTTTCCTACATTTATCTATAACAAGGCAACAATTCTTCTTGACATTATAGTACAGAAGCGTTATCATATTTATCAGTACTGAGCCATAGTAAAAAGTAAGAAAGTTTAAAATAGAAATGTTCTATAAATGGAAAAAAAGATAAGATAGCAGTAACCAACTTATGTTTATTTATACTTGATCCTTGTAGGCATAACATCAGCGTTTATAAGTCCATTAAGACATCTTTAAGGCCTTAAGATAAGATATCATCTGTACTTTATTTTAGAAAGACACCCATTTTTTTGACAGTGTGACACAGTTTGAGTGTCTGGGGCGAAGCTGGCCGTCCTTTAGTTGCATTGTATGCGAAACGTATACGTTGCTAATTAAGCATTGCCCAGTAACCCTTCCGGGGCACCAGATCCCGGATTCCCTCCCCAAACCACCGTCTCCATTCCACCGGGTCATGCTTGATTTCCAATTACGCCCACATTAATGGTCTCTGACTTTGGACTCCTGCTCTGGTTTCATCGGTTTCAACGGGTTTCTCATCCGGTTTCAGATCCCCCTTCAGTCGTCCGCCTCCGTATCCAATGGCATGTAATTATTGCTGTGCAACGTGGCGTATGCGTTATGCTTGGCCTGGCAAAGGACATGGCCATCCAAGCTGCTACTGCTACTTTTTCAGTTTGATGTCTCTGTTGTTCCCTGTTGAATCCGTTGAATTACGGGTATCCGTGTAGATTGGAAAAAGGGGTGGACAAATAGTTTGAGCTTTTGATTTGTCAATCCGTTGGGTATGGTGCTTGTCCGGTATTCAAATATGTTCATGTTCATCCAAGCCACTGGCAAACCACCGCAGGACACCCTCGGGTCTAGTTTTAAACTGAATTTTAATTTTGAACTCGTTCATCCGGGACACATTTCTATTTCCCGTTTGCTAAACTTTTCCGCTATTAAACACTGATGGCGGTGTTTAATGGTGGAAAATTAAAGTTTTTGAATTATTAATGTTCGTTCTAGTTAGGGCCATTCCGACTTTTGAATGCTCTTTATTTTTGAGATTATTTTTCACTCTTCGTTTCAAGAATTCACGTAGTAAGCCCTATTCCTTTGTGATGATAAGTAGTCAAACGATTTTATATATTTCTGAAAGAAGATTATGGTAGCAAAAAGGAGTGCAGTTCTCTTAAATATAAATTCTGTGTGCATAAAGCTTTTCCTATGTAGGACAGCATAGAGGAAAAGCAAAGAAAATAAGGTATTTTCAGAGGCATTTGCTATTGGTCGCTACTATCACGTTGCTTCAATAATAATACAAATGTCCAATCGATTTTGCCGGAAGTGAAACTAAATAAATGTACAGGAGGCATGTGGGAAACCCACAGCCCACAACCGTTTAACCATATTCAATTTAGTTGCACGAGGCCGTTCTCCTCTTCCGGCCACTGGCCAAAAATAACGCATACGTCACGTAGTGCAAATACAAATTGAACACAACGTTAAAGCTGCATACCATTCGCCACTGACAGCGCGATTAGACAGAATTATGCTCAACATTTTCTGCACGAAATCATTTCGGCACCACAGAAAGGAATTTCATGTGCAGAGGTTGAGGTGGTGGTCCCACAAAGAAATTGAAATTCCCCGGGTACGATTCCTAGGAACCATGTACCTACAGCTGGCTCCTCCTGCGTCCCAAATTTATTCGCTGCTGAATAGCGGCGCTGCAGCGCGATTTTATTTTCATTGCTTGCTTTACATTAGCGCACAGTCGAGTGGAAGACGCCCCCAGTATGGATGGGCATTACAATATCCGCAATGCCTTTGAGTGCTCGCATAGTTATTCCTGCAGATATTCGCACACATCCTCCGAGTGCACACAAAAAAATAGCGTAATTCTAAGTCCAATTTAGGTTAACAAGGAAATAATCAAGAATTGAAAAGAATTTTAGTATATAAAATTGGAAGTAAGAGTTTTGCATTCTACATTCCTCAAAAAAACTTTAAAGTATATAAAATTATTATATAACTAGGAAATATTTAAAAATAATAGCTTTTATTTATACAGTAATTGTTCTAGCTTTAATCTTTAACTGCTCTTAAACAACAATTCCACTTACAATACGAGAACAGGGTTAAATGTTCTTTAAAATGTTGCCTATTGACAGCACGCTAATTTATGGTTGATTGAATTAAATGTTGAAACTAGAACATAGATGTGTTAAATTTTATCAGAGTCATACACACAAAAAATTTAAATATCAATTTTATATTCCCCTGGTAAAAGTATTACCTATCACTTTTTACCATTGAATACTCTTAAAGTGATATTGAGAAATGGTATTTCTTATATTTCTTCTCCTTAAGCATTCTCTCAAATCGAAAAAAGAGAAAAGAGCGACATACCACCTTTATCCCTTATAGTACATAATGTTATATGTTTTTCTCAGTGTAGGTAGACTTAACCCAAAAGATTTTTATTTTTTGTATGTAGGCAGCCTGGGGATGTGTGGGCAAACTCAAATTGTGTTTCGTTCGACGCTCTCCCGGCAATGCAAATCGCTAAAAGGTGGCACACAATGCATGAGGGGGTCTCCTTTGCATTTCCCATTTCCCATTTTCTATTTTCTATGGCATTGTCAGCGATTTGCCAGTTGAATGCGAGAAAAGCATTTTTTGAATGCATTTCTATTTAAGCTTTTTGCGTGGCAAGGGACAGGGAAAATCGTCGGCGTTGTCATGACAAATGTATTTAACTATTTTCGGTTGGCTCTGCAAACGGCTGACTGCTGACTGTTCCCGAATTGAAGCCTACACCCTCGTCCATCTGGGACTTGTCACACATAATTGTCACTAAGCACTCGGGCGTCCTTTGTGGGCTGATGACGAGTGAAAGTTGCCACTGCGACTTTGGCTATTCACAAATCGTTGGCACGCATCGGGCATTAAGTAACAATGCCGGGCCAGAACATTGTCCTATTCCCCCAGCTCGTGGTCCGCATCCTCCGCAGCAATCACCACCTCCTGGGATAGAGCCCCCGTTTCGGGGGCATATTTGTTCGGAATCCCACATTTGGGGCATTGCCAAATCACCGGGGACATTTGCATGCATTTTTGAGCAGGGCAGCCGTCGCCCACCAAACTGCTGCAGTGAATCCATTGCCTGCATTTTGGCCTTTGATGCAGTGCATGCCGGGTGCATGGAAAGCCGGAGATTTAGGAAATCAAATTTCAATGGGTGCTTCCCAAAAAGGACATGGTTGTAGCCTAGACAGAAACCAGTGTCTCTTGGTAATCTCTCTGGTTCTAGTTGCGTTCAATCAAGTTTTAAAGAGCTACATAAGTTCTTTAAAACCTAAGAAGATAGATAAATTAATGTAGTTATACTAACGGCTTGAAAGTGGATATGGTTACCGAGGGTTTTGAATTAAGATTTAAAAGATCTACGTTTTTTTATTTCTGAGCGTCACTGGATTTAACTGTCATTGTAGTTATACTAATGGATTTCAATCAAGATAGATTAAGTTAACTTAAGATTACGCTAAAAACATTTAAAAATCACAAGGATAATTATTATATTATTTATTTATTCCTAATTTACAAAGGCTTATTTAAAATTATTTTTAACAGTTTTATTTTGAAAGCACTGGCTATTATTATCATATTTATTGATAGATCCCTTAGTTTATTACCATAATTAATACAGAAACCCTCAGTAAATCTTATTTTATTGACATGTCCCCTAGTTATTACTCCATGGACTGAAACAATCGGGCCGAATCAAGATGTTGCCATAACCATAATGACGGAAACATCGTTAGACTAATGATATATTTTTCTTGATTTCTCTTCCACAGCTGTCCCTTTCTGGCGGACAGCATAAATCCTGCCATTCCGATTGTGGGAGCGGTCCTCTACTTCTTCACGATGAGCTCCTTGTTGCGCACAACCTTCACGGATCCGGGCGTCATACCGAGAGCCTCCAACGATGAGGCCGCCTATATCGAAAAGCAAATTGGTACGTTACTCATCCGCCCCGTAGTCGCAATTCGAATCGCAGTCGCGGGCACAGTCGAAGTCCTTGCGTCCATCCAAAAGGAAACGTGGCCAAGGTCGTTGGCTGATGTTGCCTGTTGCCTGAGTATCCTTACTGCCACGCCCCTTGCCAAATACTCGCCCACTCAAACACAGACACTTGCGTATACATATATATATATTTGTTTTCACTTCATTAAGTTTGTATATGTGTGTGAGTGGGGGGGTGAAAGTAGGAGGGTAAATGAGGAGCACGTAACGTAAAAAGTAATGAGCGTGGCATGACATAGAATGGGTGGGTTGGGGGGTTTGAAAAAAAAAATGAGGAAAAATATATATTCCGTATAAAAATCATCAAAGGCGAAAGCTGCGTTGCCTTTGCACTAATGAGTTGCTGTTGTTGTTGCCTTTGTGGAAAATATTTAAAATGAGAAAACTTTTGCTCCTTTTTGCCCTTTCTCCCCCCCTTGCATGTCAACAATGTTCTCCTGTCGATGCTGCCTGATGCTGATGCTGCATTTCCTCTGCGCCGCTCTGGATAAATCCTGTGTGACTAACCCGAATCCCTGCAGAGGTGCCAAACTCGCTGAACAGCCCCACATATCGACCGCCGCCAAGGACCAAGGAGGTCCTGGTCAAGGGCCAGACGGTCAAGCTGAAATACTGCTTCACCTGCAAGATCTTCCGGCCGCCGAGGGCCTCGCATTGCAGCCTTTGCGATAACTGCGTGGACCGCTTCGATCACCACTGTCCCTGGGTGAGTACATGCATATTAGTGGGAGGTGGTAAAGTGGGTCCTTGACAAGGACACCCGGCACCTCGTTAGCGGTGGCGCATTTTTAATCACTTCCCCACAGCAACCGGCTGTCCCCAAAGAACCCAGAATTCTCATTCCCCTTCCATTGGCCAACTGACATTGAGCCAAGAGCCGAGCCGAGCCGAGCTGAGCTGAGTTGCATTAGAGGCTCCTCTGGCGAAAAGTGGGCCACAAAACCAACAGCCTCTCGTCGTCGTCGCTGACTTTAACCCAATTCCAGCGGCAACCGCTGAGGTTGCTAATTTTTTAGCAAAAATAATTTCACTCGAGCCGAGCGCATGTCACGTTTTTCAAGCCGGACTCCCTCGAATCCTTTGCCGGCTCTGTATTTTTTCCTTTCCCTTTTTTTTTTATCCCCGCCAGCGACGAGCTGATGCAACAAGATGTGGTTGTGTGTGTTTGGACACAGGACCAAGCAAACAAACCACACTCACACACACACACACTAGCTTAAGTAGCCACACTCATATTTGCGATGGTTGTGTTTTTGGGGGGTGTAGCATACATTTTGGGTGGGAGGCGCCATATCATGTCCCCCAGGGGCTCAAATCATCGCACATACCCTTACGTATAAGGATTAAGTACTCTCATTTCAAATAGTATCTTTCACACATACCACAACTGTTTAAATATAAATATTCACTAATTGATTGCATTGTCTAACAATTAAAATGTCCCCACTATAATAGGTTGCATTTGAAACAAAAGGCATGCCTTACTTATTCATATGTTTATCCTCCAATTGATTGCTTTGTCCTTTTATTTCATGTCCCCCGACAATATTGATTTGCACTGTCTTTGGCTTAGAAATTGTTTTCACCTTGATTTTAACTTGCACATTTCACAATCAATTTATATTGACCTGCATTTAACTTGAGGAAGGTCAGTTCAGTCATTAAATATTTACACTAAATTGAGCATTCCATCTACTTAGGCTGACAATTTTCCACCTTTACCGGGAATTCTGTTGCACATAAAATAAAATTTAAGAAATAATTCCTGGAAATAAACGATTTTACTAATAATAAACATTGAGGAAGATTTTTTGATCAGAAAAAGATAGATTTATTTCTAAAAAATCAAACATAATGCTGATAAATACTGAGGAAGATTTATATGTTTTATTATTTCACTACAGATATTTCTTTGGCTTAACTTTTACAATGTTTATCGGAATGAAAGTAAGGGTATACACTCCTCTGTCTTTTAGAAATCAAAGTCTTTACCAGTTAGTGTTGCTGTCAAGCCTTTGCCGTCGCCCCTTTTCATTTACTTGGGCTCCGGCGTAATTTAAACCCCCGGAGGAGTGAAAGTACCAACACAATCGCTTCTGACGGCTTGAAGGTCGACTCGAGCCTTTTGGGGATTTGGTTCGCAGTTCGCGGTTCCAAAGGGCTGGTGGGATGGGGTAGGTTTCTTAAATTAAGCCATTTCTTAGTCGTAATTTTGGTAATGCCACACATCTCGTGAAAATGCAATTAACCTTATTATGTTAGGGGTTCAACAAAGATTTGTTACCCGACTTTATGTCGACTGTTGTGTCTTTATAACCCGTTTAACGTTCTCTCTTTGCAGGTGGGAAACTGCGTGGGCAAGCGGAATTATCGGTTCTTTTATTTGTTTCTAGTCTCATTGGCATTTTTAGCTGTATTTATATTCTCGTGCTCTGTGACGCATTTAGTTTTATGTGAGTACCATGGAATGTCAAACCATAAACCAGATAAATATCATGTGTTTATTCCACCGATCAGTGATGAAAAAGGAGCATGAGGTCTTTAATGTAATCAAGAAGGCGCCCTTCACTGTGATTGTTGTGTTCATTTGCTTCTTCTCGATATGGTCGGTGATCGGCCTCGCCGGCTTCCATACCTATTTGACGACGAGCAATCAGACGACCAACGAGGATGTGAGTATATAAAGTTGATGGGGGACTTAATATCTTAATTTGATTTCACAAAAATAATAAAAACCTTTTTCGTGATTATTAAAAAATGTTCTTATCATTCTTCATATAAAAATATAATTTAAATGATAATTTAAAAAGATACTAGTTATCGTTTTTAGTTAAATACAATAAAAAAACTACATTAAAATTTTAATGGCATGATCTAATATTCTATATATATTTGATAAGATGTAAGTCATTCTATATTTTATACAACTTTTATTTGACTAAAAATAGACTTTTAGATTTTTAAAAACTACCAGTCACATAGTACACAAAATATAAAAATTTTCAAGAAATAACTGAGAAAGAATTCTTTGTACATTTTTTTTAACGTTTGCTTTTGTAATCATATACTGGATTGTGTATTTGTGCTTATGAGTTGTTTGTGTAAACTTAAAAATGATTTATACACACATTTCAATGGAACCAAGTGAAGGCAAAACAATTGTTTTGTAATGCTAGTTTAATGTATATCTTTGCGATAAACAGAGATTTTTAAGCAAAACAAATTGAGATACCTTGAAAACGTCAAACAATATTCAAATGTAATACTCAAACCACTCTTAAATACTGTATTCCTCCACAGCTCAAGGGATCCTTCTCCTCCAAAGGCGGTCCGCGCACCCAGAATCCCTATTCGCGGGGGAACATCTGCCTGAATTGCTGCCACATCCTGTGCGGACCCATGACGCCCTCGCTGATCGATAGGTAAGATTGCTTCGAAAGAGTTCCTGAACTGTAGGACACTAAATGGATTTGGAATTTTCGACAGACGCGGCATCGCCACCGACGAGTGGCAGCAGATGCAGCACCAATCGAGTCCGCGGCACGCACTGAGTGACGTGCTTAGTGCCTCCCACATGGTCACCACCTCGCAGCCCATCATGGGCGGCGGCGTAGGTGGAATCGGTGGTGCCGGCGGCGGGATCAGCATTGGTGGGGCGGAGCTGAAGCCCCGGTTCTACGACGAGGTAAGCGGACCACCCACAATCCAACGGCCACATTGAGCCAATCCAAGCGCACCCTTTCACCACCAAAATCTAAAAATATCTAAATGTCTGGGCACTCTGCTTGCTTGATCCTTTATATATACATATATATCAATTCAGAAATCAAAAATCAAAACTCTCGTACGATGATCTTTTCTGTGCACATCATTTTGACGATCTGTAATTCAACTTCTTCTTTTTGTGTTCTATGCAATGTTCTTTTTTGGTAACCACCACCTACTACTACTACTACTTCTACTACTACTCGAATCATACACCACAATCGACACAATCACACCACCGACCACGACCACGACCACCAGTCCAATCCCTCCTCCTCGACACTGGAGGGCAACGGAGGTGCCATCAATGGCCATGGGAACGGCCATGGGAATGGCCACGGGAATGGCCATGGCAACGGCTTCGACCATCCGCCGCCCAGTTACGACCTGGTCCAAAACGGTAAGTCCCGCAAGCAGCACCAGCAGCGCTGCTCCCTGCAAACCCTGCTGCCCGCCAGTGCCCAGCAGCAGTTCAAGGCCAGCAAGCACAAGCACAAGCAGCTGAAGCAGCACCTGGTGGCCGCCGAGTTGCAGCAGCACGAGGGTTCCGTTCTGGGTCCTGGCATGGGTCCCAATTCCCCCTCGCTCCTGCGCTCGCCGGCTGCGTCCTCCTCGTACCGGTTGAACCTGAAGCGATCGCTGCACCTGCCGCTGACACCGTCGTACGACGACGTTCGTCACTCGCCGCTCCCGCTGCTGCATCATCATGTCCACGCCCAGCAGACCACCGCCATTGGCAGTGTGGCAGCAGCGGCTGCGGCGGTGGCTTCGGGCGCCAGCGGTGGAACCGGTGGTTCCTCCTCCTCCGCTGCCACCACCACCGCACCCACTTCGGTGTCCGTGTCCCTGGCCACGGCTCCGCCGCCGCTGGCGCCGCGACGACCGTCGACGCTGCAGCTGCAGGCCAGCGGAGCGATCTCCGTCAGCAACAGCACCCTGACCACCATACACACCACGGCGCCACAGCCGCCGGCTCCGACGGATTACAAGTACTACTCGCCGCAACGCAGCACGGACTCCAATTTGATGAGGAACTATCCGTTCCCGAAGCAGGCACGTGGAATGCGTCGCCAGTCGACGATGTCGGTGGATTCGCAAAAGGTCAATATTGCCGGATATCAACCGCTGCCCATGAGGAAACCATATAAGCACCAGGAAGTGATGTTCGAACTGAAATCGCCGACCAACCGGTTGACAATTCGCGAGTGCGACTTTGGCGGTGGCGGTGAACCCTGCGATGACGATCAGTCGATCAAGGACAGCCAGATCTTTCGTGTTAGTAAACGAAATCTTTATATGAATCACCGGTCGCCGTGGAAGGAGCGCGACCGCTACTCGAATCTCTACGAGTATTCGTTCAACATCGATCTCAACTCGATCATCGAGGATGCGGCGGGCAGCGACTCGTCATAGTACGCAGCAGCAGTCCGCTGCTCCGCCGCCCCAGGCCACGGCCACGCCCACTCGGTCCGCTTCCGACTGCGATCTGTGGTCCGGTTCGGTGGGCTGGTCCGCCTCCAAGTCATCCTCCTCGATCGGTTGTTGGGCGCTGTACATAAGGCCGGGTTCGGATCCGAATCCGGACCCTGGCCAGCCCGATTCCTACTGCTTCCACGCTTTTGCTAAGGCGACCCACTCAGAGGTCCAGTTTCTTTTGGAGCTTCTATCCTGAACTATGGACTCGTGGGCAGCAATTCGAATATGATTTAATTAGGACTTCGTTTAGGCTTTAATATAAGGGCTTATATGGGTTTTAAATATGTTTATTTGGTTAGTTTGCAATGTACATAATTTAATCAAGGCTGCAAAACGTTTAAGAACCGAACTCCCTGGAAACGGTTCGGGTTTTTCAAAATTAAGTGGTTTTAAAAATATTTTTAATGGAGAAATTAAATCAAATTCTTATAAAAATACATATATTGAAGAGAAAGATGGTGAATACAAAAGGAACCAACTGAAATTCAATTTTGCATAACAAAATTGAAATATAATTTTATGTTTTATGACTTGATTTAAAAATGAATGAATGAAAAGGCTTTCTGGCAAAGTTAAAATTAGATTACTTATAAATTCCGATAAAATCATAATCTATAAAAAAAAAACATGACTCAACAGCTAAGCCTGTTTTGTTTTGACCCCTTATCAAAGCAAATACTTTTCGTTCGACTTGCAAAGTAAATATTTTGCTCAGCTGAACATTCAGAACCAACGGACCGAATAAATTTAAAAGTTTGCAGCCTTGATTTTAACTTTGAGGGAATCTATCACAGTCTGATTGTGGCACATTTGTGAGACTCACTTGGCTTCCATGATGCGCTTAGATGCTAGAGAACTGTAACTGCTGCCGAATTTGTGTTTGCACCCCTTGTAGAAGTCGAACTTGTATGATTTTTGTTTAAATGTTTGAAACCCCCTGCCAACCGCTGTAGACTCCCCCCGTTCGTTTCCCCTTGCCAACAAAATAAAACTAACTTGGTTCATAGAAACTTTTGCGTTTATATAGCACCTGCTTCCCAGGCTAGGTGCGTCGGATCTCTTCTGCTGCAAATGCGATTGCAATAGAGGAGCTTCGGCGCCAGGGGCCGCAAATGCCACCCATGTATATGTATCCACCTTGGTCTACGTCCCAGCGCCGCCACCTCCAATAGTGAAGACACCAACTAACCAACTAACCAACCAACCAAGCAACCTACTAACCAGAACACCAGAAAACCAAATAACCATCAAACCAGTAAACCAACATCCCAAGCCAAGCATGTTTGACTTTGTTCGCCTAGTAAAATGCTTAAGTTTTGTTTTTTGTTGGGAACCTCGTGAGAATCCCGCGGCTAAATGGCCTCTAAATGATCATCGCAGTCACTTGGGCCCTAAGTTGAATAGTTTTTGAATAATTTGGAAGGTTTCAACCGAACAAAGATTAAGAACGAAAACTTTAACTTGCAATTAGAAGACGATGGGAAAAATTAGCAAAACACTTAATGAGCCAAAATAACTGCCATTTATCGAAGCAACATTTTGTTAGGACTTTTTTCATTTTTACAATGAAAATTAAAATTAAAATTTAATGTAAACATATAAACTAAACATGGAATTCAATAAGAATTTGATAAACTAACTGTATCAGTGTTAAGAGTGTCATTTTTAAACTACTAGTGGAATACAAAAAAAAATTGTTGCAAACGGATCCGAATATCAAATATCGAAATAATAAATTAATCTTGAATATTGGAACATTGCCAAGTGACTGCTGCAAATAATTAGCAATAAATCGAATACCGAACAATGCGTTGAAATTGAAATGAAAATGAAAAATTGAAATTGAAAATATTTATACCTAGTTGTAATAGTTGAAAACATTTCTCGGGCAGGAGATTGCTGGACTTTTGGGAAGGTGAAAATCTTAAAGCGTATTAGCGTACATATTGTGTAAGCCAGCTTAAAGAAATAATTGCGGTTCAAATGCCGCCTACAAGGCTTTAAATCTTGAGCATTAACAATATTATGGGTTCCTTTTATAATTAATTGCAAGTGTAATACGCATTAGCCAGGTAATTGAAGTTGTAGGTAGTTATATATATTATATATATATATATATTTCATGCTAAGTCGAGGCGTGAAAGCGAGTGTTAACTGATGAAAAAGTAAATTTATATACTTATATATACACAAAATATGTATGGTTAAATGTTGGGCAATAAAGTGTATCTAGCGTATGTTTAAAATTGATCCGAATGAAATGATCTATAACTATATATAAGTACTAATCCCGATGTTGAAGCGTATCGCACCCTTTCAGGAAGATTGTGAGACCTACTTGCGATCCTGAAGAGATTATTGGAACCATATGTATGACTCCCCCGAATCACCCACACACATAGACACAAAGTGGAGGTCTTTGGGCTTGAAGCTTACGATTTTTAGTTCCTCTCCCCTCCATTTCCCCACTATCTTTAGGTTCCCTGATTTTGATTCTGACTGGCAAAGCGCGCACACATCCACCAAAAGCTATAACCCTCCTCTTGATTTATCGCACACTAATGTCAAACTCTTTCTGTATCTTTCAACTTGACTCTGGGAAAAAAAATACAATACTTGCAAATTTGTGTCTGTAACTATTTTGTGAAACTAACCAAACCGTAAAAAACCAAAACAAAAACTGCAATTGAGCGAAAGTTGTCGAGGGCCCGCTTAAGACTAGAGTAAAATGCATTTTAAGCCTTAATTGGGTGAGTTCTCTCCTAATGCAAAAACATTTAATTGTTGTATGTACCAAAATAACCGAAAACTGAAAATTTAACCAAAGCTTTAGAGTTTCGTTTGAACTTAGCTACACCGCATACATATATATCCATAACTTTGAGTTGATTTTCCTGTTGCTTAACCTGCCAGCGCGATATAGCTGATCTGTATACATGATATTCGTTTGATGTTTGATTATGTTGCTCATGCCGATTCGTATCCATCAAATAGACCATAAAGGAATCACCAAAACCCACATAATAAAACACCTATCACAGTGACACCCCTTAAACACAACCAAAAATTCAAAGTTTAATATGGTATTTAGTGATAATTTATTGGCAAGCTGCAGTTGTATACACCTACTAATTGTACTCACAACATTTTGAAAGCATGCTTTAAATTGTTCAATTGGCACCGACTTACCCACCGAATCCATTATCCATTAATTAGCGCCTATTTTCGGCCTTTATTTGCGCATACTCCTCTCAGCCGTTTGTCATTTAATTTTCCATTATCGTTGTTTATTGATTTAAGAGCTTATCAACTGATGAGTTTCGAATTAAGTTGATTTCACCCAGTTCCGAGCCACTTCCTCCGGAAGGAAGCGGATTCTGGACGAACCCGTATTGCAATTACACGTGTATCTGTTTCGTTTAACAGACAAACCCTATTTAATTTAATTACGATTTTAATTTCCCGCCCTTTTTCAGCATTTATGATTATTTGCATATTCAAATTGTTTTATTTTCCCACAGCTAAACCAAACCGAATCAAAACAAACCATCAACAACCACTAGCAAAAGAGCAATAAAAACCACTAGATAAAAATGCTCTAAATTGAAATTCGAATTTTAAATTAGTTGGCAAATTTGTTGTAATGAGCATTTGAATATTTTACAAGCATTAATTAAACATACAAAAGAAGCAAATTAAATACCAAATACTAATCACAAAAATCCGTTGTGCCCTCTCTCCCCGTTTCCATGTCGTTCACAGGTAATTCCAATAGTCTAGCTCAGTTGGTGGACAACGAGATACCGCTGGCCCAGATGGACATTCCGGCCTATACCCATCAAACGGCCACCCAGGCGCGTCAGTACCGCCATCGTCATCACAAACAGCGCCAGATTTCCAATGGCGGCACGGTCAGCTATGAGAATCAGCTGGCCACCGCCAGCAGCGAGGATGAGCTGGATGATCCGGATGTGGTGGTGCTGGGCAGTCCGGAAGTGGTGGCCGCCGTTTCCGCTATAGCCTCCAATAAGGCACGCGAAATGCGCAATCGCAGCGGCAGCTATAGCAATCTTTTCGATGCGGATTTCGAGGCGGCACTGGTCAACTCTGCTTTAGCCGATGGCCATGTGAGAGCAGAAGGAGCCACTAGTTCTGGGACACCCTCTGCTGGTGCAGCCTTACTGGCAGCTGCCATCAGTGGCCAAACGGAGAACATGTACAGCAATGTGCCCCAAGAGGCTGATGCCACCCTGCATGTGTACTCCAACATCATCGACGAACGGGAGCAGCAGCAGCGCAGGGATCAGGCCAACAATGTGCTCTCCTCCACCCTGCTCTGCGATGATCTCGACCTGGATGATCCGGTTAGTGCCTCGTGTCATGTCAAAAGGAAATCCGTTGGCGATGGAGCAGAGCAGGTGAAGTCGGCGGAGAGACTGAGGATGCTGCACGATACTACCATGATAGACACGGCCCTGGATCTGGACAGTCTGGATGGGTCCAGCATGGGCAACAACTCGCAGTCGTGCCTGGTGAAGTCATCGGGCAAACCGAGTTCCACTTCCGCCAACGTGGCCATAGTCTGAGCGGTTCTTTTTTTTTTGTCCTGTACATAAGTGTAGATATTCATGTCATATAGGGAGGGGGGAGAGTATTATTAATTTGTCCGCACTTCTACCTGTACCGATTTTTATTTCGTTGAACTATGTGTGATGCGGTGTTTTAAGGGGCTAAGTAGAGAAACGACCTATCAGCAGGCAGATAAAATATTACCTTAACGCGTTACGCATTCAAAAACAGATATATCTAAGCATATATGTAGATGATAATAACTAAAGCATTTACGGATATAAGTATGCATGTGTATAATACAAATGTGGTGAACAATGTTAACAATTCGAAGGCATTAACGAGGACAAAATAAAGGAGCAACCAGTACTATGGAGGAACTGTTTATACAATACACGACGCATACATATAAATCAATTATAAGTACATATACATAATGATAAACATTTACAATGTACGGCTAGTTATAGTGTACCTATAATTTTTGTATTTAAGTTTTTACAACAGCAGAAACAGAAACAGAAAATGAAACAGCAGGTGTCGTTTCGCAGTTCAGAGTTTAAAAAAGAAAAACCATTTGCGGTGTAGTAAGAAACCGAAGAAACAAAGAAAGCCAACTAGAAATATCCTGCAATATACGTGAAGTTGAAATTGTCGAGGGAATGAGGAGTGTTAACAGCATAAGAGTTAAAAGCAACAATGTGGTGTATTAAATGTTCATAAATCTACCATTAAGTGTATTTTCAAGGTGTAAAATGTTATATGACATCAATTAAAACGAGTTCGAGATTTCGACAGGCTCCATTGCATTAGAGAGCAAAAATGTTAAGCGTATGTTATGCGAAACTAACAAAACTACAATTATACAAAGAATAAAGATTTATAAATAGAGAACTGTGACTTTTTATTGGGATGTGTTGAAAATTAAGGGATTACAGGGATACATTTTGTAATGCTGGGAGCTTATATCAGAGCAATTATTAAGTAAAAATTCGAACCCGATGACAAACCGCCAAAAGCTTATCGATACATCGGTAAAAGTTTATATTTTTGCATGACTAAACTTGATGGTAATTTTTAACGGTCTAGTTCCGGTCACACTGACATGGACACCAAAACATTGGATTCGGAAATTGTGGAAATTCATCCTAAAAACGGATATTTAAGGTAACTTCCGACTGAAAACCTAATAACAAGGCTAAAGACCGAGTAATTCCAGTGCCAAAGAGCTAATTGCTCATCGTCACTCGGAGTTTGAGCCTCAAAGTGGAGGTTTAAAACGAACCCAAAATGAAGGCACTGCACCGGAACTTGAGGAGCTTAGGCGAGCGCAGGGTAAGGATTGTTAAGGGTATATCAAAAATGGGAATATATTTATTATTTTTTAAATTTAAGAACAATTGCGAGCTCAGCTGTCAGTGCCCCGCATAGAAAGACTCGGAGGAAGAGCCCTGGCCATCTGGAATGATGAGCAAAAAGTGGCAGAAGTCCTACGCAAAGATGGTAAATTCGAAAACTTTGGATACAGTGAGCAGGGAAGACTCTACTTGGAATACTACGAGGCTATGTTCCTATTGGAACTGGTAAGATATAAAAACGTCTAATAAATTTGAACCAGTCTTATAAAACATAATCTTTAGGGGCGTCTACAACTAGAGTACTACGGTTCAGTAGTTTCAATAGAGCAAGCTTATGTGCTCCTTCTTGGCAAGCTGGAAAGTGAAAAGTACACCAACTACCTGGTTTATTCGGCCTTATCCCGAGCTGGTTATATAGTTGTCAGACACATTCCCCCTGAAAAAACTCCTGAAGAAGTCACTAGTGCAGATTGCATCTGGGCCCTTCTGAAGGAGACGGTGGGAAATGAACCAGTACCAGATCACATTAAAACATCTCCTTTTTACGCGGTTGTAGAAAAACGAATGGAAGATATTAAAGAACTCATTACATCTCAAAAGACAGAAGATTCTAAGATTACAAAAGAATCCATCGATTTAGAATTCGATTCAAGAAAGCGCAAGGCGAATGAAAAACCAATTGAAGAACCGCCCAGTAAAAAAGAAAAGCTTTCTATAGCGGGTCGGAGTCTTGTGGATCAGCTCAAAAACGAAATGTCATATTCAAAACTTGAAGAGATCTTTGAAAAGTTCGATATAATACAACTTAAAAGCGTAGATGATACCAAAGAAGATACTACTGAACTATCTAGCCTAAAAATAACCTTTGATCTGCATCTCCACAACGAGGGTTTCAAGAAGAGTTCACCAAAGCCACCAACTTTTAATGTCATCATTCTCCCATCTCAGACATCATTTCCCCCCCACGACGAGATCGCCAAGATTCAAAATCATCACACCGCTCCACTGCTCGTCATATCCGTTAGCGAGTCCAAACAAATACAGGCCTTTCTGTACTATATAAGTTGATGATTACCAATACTGCGGATGTGCCACCTCAATAAATTGTACGTGTTAATATATATCCAAAGCTCCATGAATGTATTTTGTTTACCAGGCATTGTTTATAAAGAACGCAAAAAGGAAAACAACCTAACAAACAAGCGAATTTTGTCAAAATATTTGAAATCTTTCAAAAATAAATTGTTATTTATATGTTTAGGTCTTGTTTTAGCAAAATTTTTGTTCAAATATGGTAAACTTGTACCTATTGGCTATAATAGCGCTCTTAATTTATTAAAAATGCGTTACAGGATGCACCAGTAATTTGGATGATGGGTGGACCGGGCAGCGGCAAAGGAACACAGTCCCAGAAAATTGAAAGAAAATATGGGTACAAGCATATTGATCCCATTGCATTGATGGAACAGGAGGTAAAATATACTGGGAATTTTCAATGATACATGATTAAAGTTCTGTTCTGCACAGATCGCATCAAAGACCGCTACTGGCCAAAAATTTGAAGAATTCCAATCAAAAGGAGTAGCTGTACCCCTAAGAGAACTTTTACCACTGATAGAGCACCAACTGATGAGTCACCGTGGCGGACTCAAGGGAATCGTCATTGATGGGTAAGTCAAGACGGTAATAAGATTCAAATTAAAAATCATCTGTTAATGCATTTCCAGATACCCTGCCGATTTGGAGGAGGCGGAAATATTGGAGGATGGGTTTGGCGCGCCCTCTATGATCATAGCTTTGGAGTTGGCCGAGGAAGCCGGAAGTCAACGAAGTTCCCTGGAATCCGGTGTACAAGGACGTCCAAGTCTATCTATGTATATAGATTCATCCAAAGCGGTGATGGAAAGATATGCACAAGTCGCTCTGAAAATCGATGCCGACCAACAACCCGATAGTGTCTTTGAGGAAATTCAGCTCAGTATGGATACGTTTGTCAAACCGCATGGCAGTTTGCATATAGCTCGTTAAGGGATCGTCTTTACTTCTTATAAGGAAAGGCTTTAGACATAATCACTTTATAAATCAATATAAGAATCTGTAGTGGAAAAAGTTCATCAGTTATCCAAAGAAAATGTGAAATTAGAAAGGACTCAATTTTCAATTGTATTGTATAGTATACCGAAGTATGAAAATATTTAGGTATGTACCTCTACCGGATATCAAATTTGAATTGTTTTAAGACCTTACTCTTCCACGATAATAGGATTTGATGGTCAGGAATCCGCATCGCTTCCACCTTAGATATTATACTCAAAATTTGAATTGAAAAGTTCGGGTTTTAAGTGGAACGGGCCAAAACAAAAGCACTGGTCGTCCGAAAGCTTCACAGGAAAGCTCATGTCTACGCGCAGTGAAACCGTTAGCCGAATCGGATCGAATCGAAACCCCTATCATTCAGTCACTCTCAACACACGCAGCACAGAGGGTGGTGGAAAATCGTCGGGCGGAGCAATCGAATCTGGGCGAGAATCGACCAAAGGAAGGCTAGAGGGCTAGTAAACTACCGAAAATCTCGCGATTTCTTCAGCCAAAGGCCCGCAGCAGCGACGAGTATATCTAGTATACATCATCATCATGGTGAGTGTTTTCTGTGCGGGTGCTCTGCTTTGATTTGTGTTTTTGTTTCTGCCTATTGCCCAATTTATTTTTATTTGTTTGTAACCTACACGTTAAAAGTTTCTCACTATGACTTAAATCCCGATGGCACTCCAACTGGTTTCTCGAAATTAGAGATTCAGAACACTCCACTCGACCTTGAGCCACTTGCAGTGCACTTGACCTTGCCCAGCGATGCAATCAAGAAACTTTGGGGGGCCTGGGGGTACATATAAGCTTTTTAAGCCGCGAAATGTGAGAACTGAGAATCACCCGTCAGCTGTTCGTTGTTTACGACTCTGGTATAAATAGAGCCTCTCCTAATTCCAACGATTACGAATCTGTGAAATTCCCCCAAAAGAAAAGAGGAACACAAACAACCAAACAAATTAGCAACTCAGCGAAGCAAACAAAAACAAAACCGAAATTTCGCATTCCAAGCCCCATCAAATTTTGACGTCAAAATCCCGATTTGAATAAATTTATGACCAGTTGCCCGCTACACAGGAATTTCTGGCGGGGCTTGATTCATTAGCAAGTCCCCAGCCTCGTCGCCAAAAGGCAGTTAAAATGTGTTTATTGGCGCTACTCGAACTAGACAGTCATGCCGGTTTTTGCCTTAGTCGCGTCGTTTTATTAAATTGCGAAAACAAAGAAAAAAAAACAAGAAAAAAACCATATAAAAGAAATATTAAGAGTCAGAACTGGGTTCCATAAAAATTCCTCTGGGTTAGCTGGATAGTTTTCGAGTTCCATTTGAGCAGAAAGCATGTGTTAAGGTCTTGAGTTCTGTAATTATATTAATCTAAATTGAACTGTTTGGGAACCTAAACAACTGTTAAACTACCAAGTACAGGTTAGTTTTGATTTATTAACCACGGGCAATCCTTGGATATGACATTGAAAAGTCACTGAACTACTTTATATACATATCAAAAAATTACGTAAATAAGCTTGAAAATCATAAATTCTCACACGCAACAATTTTAATGCGTACAAATGTGCCAGGAGAAAAGCCAACTAAAAACAACGTCAGAGAAAATAAAAAGCACTAAATTTATGCTCTAAGGAAAAAAAGCAAAGGTGCCAGCAAATAACCTGGGCATTATCAAGCTGTTCAAAATCATTCTTTCTCTAGTTTTTATATTTTTGCACCCAAATTCTCGATGGGTGCGACAATGCGGAACAGGCCAATATCGACGGGGGCCTCGGATACTATATAAAAAGCTGATCTGCACATAAAACACACGCTATACGGTCACGGGTGCGATTCAATTGTTTACGGTAACTGGGATATATTTTGATGAAACAATAACATTAACAATACAATTTGTGCGAATGGAGAAGAGGTGCCAATTGCTTTAGATTACCCACCCTACACAACAATGATGTGCTACGCAGTGGTTTCTGTTCAAGATCAATGTCATGGGCCCATGTAATATTTATATCCTATAGATACTTTTTTCTTTTTCGTAAGACTGTGTAGCGTGTGAACATTATTGTCGGCAAACATTTGGGGATTATTCGCTGCTGGCAGAGTGCCCAAATTACTAATAACTACATATTAACCACAGCCAGAAACATCTCGGATGTAGTTCAATAACACTATAAGTTTGAGATATCTAACCATCCCCACCAACTGTCTCGATTGTGTAGTTATTTATGTGTCACCAAAAAGCAATGAAGAAGGAGGCCGAGGATAAGCTCAAAGCCGTGGAGAAGCTCAGAGCCGAAGAGCTCCGAAGGGCACGAGCCGCTGTAAGTAGCCCCTCCGGATGCCAAATCGATGGGCACTATATATACCCTACTACCATGTAGGATTACTTGATGTACATGGCATGTTCTGTCTGGCCGCCGCTTCACCAAATCAAAAAACGTTCTTAGAAACCCAGAGAAAATCCTCCTTTGAAATCCAACCCTAACCCAACTAAGCTTGCGAACAAAAGTAAACTCTAACCCAGCTAAAATTGTAGATGTCTCCTCGCCTTGGTGTTGTGAAATTGCTAACCCGACCCTTGTCTTTACAGTCTGAAATCCCCATCATCTGGATCTTGGGTGGACCCGGCTGCGGCAAGGGCACTCAGTGCGCCAAAATTGTGGAAAAATACGGATTCACACATCTGAGCAGCGGTGATTTGCTGCGCAATGAGGTAATTTGGCCAGAAATACTGGAATAGTTCCGCTATCTATTTGCAGATGGCAGGAATATATGGTTTTTGCCTTGGTAATGGTTTTCGAACTGTAGATCGAACCATAAATTTTAGATCGGCTAGCTGTTTTACGATGTGATGCATGCAAAACCATTTTATAACTTCCTGACTAGAAAATATATTGTTTGTAAATGAATATTATGGTATTATACATATAGGATATTGATATAATGATCAATTTGCAATTATATCACGTTCGCACATTTAAAATGGTAGTTCTGAAATGTTTCTGACCAAAAAAATCATAAAATCTTGTTAATAACTTAATATTTTGGAACTGTACTAATTACTATATCATTTTATAGGTGGCTTCTGGATCGGACAAAGGTCGTAAACTGCAGGAGATAATGTCAACTGGTGGCTTGGTTTCCAACGATGAGGTGCTGTCGCTCTTGAACGACGCCATCGTCCGGTCCAAGGGAAGCTCGAAGGGATTCCTTATCGATGGTTATCCTCGGGAGAAGAACCAGGGCGTTGAGTTCGAGACCCGCGTGGCTCCCGCTGATTTGGCTCTGTACTTCGATTGCTCCGAGGACACGATGGTGCAACGTATTTTGGCACGTGCCGCTGCATCGTCTGTGAAACGGGAGGATGATAACGAGAAGACCATTAGGGCTCGCCTGCAGACCTTCAGGCAGAACACCAACGCCATTCTGGAACTTTACGATGCCAAGACCCTGACGGTTAGTAATGCATTATACACACCAAAAAAAACTCCCCGTTTTAATTATCAACTTTTATTAATCCCAGATCAATGCCGAGCGTGACGTGGACGATATCTTTTTGGAAGTCGTTCAGGCCATTGACTGTGTTCTGAAAAAGAAGCAGCAAAAAGCCGCCGCCCAGTGCTAGTGAAATGGAAATCCATTAGGAAACCGGTACCAAAGTCAGCGACGCAAGCAACATTTTTAATGCACTTTTTAGCGCGAATCCCACAATCTCAAAGCTGAGCACAAATGAAAGCTGAACACCAAATAAATTAGTCTAAATCTATATTATGTTACCATATTTAATGGCATTATCCTTCAATCGTGCATTCAAGCAATAATTGATCTAGTGCTTTAAATAAATTTACACATAAAAAATGGAATACAATGAGTTTGTAAACCTTAAGATTATAAAATACTGATAATTACTTGAATAATGGCTGTAATTTTCCCAGTTATGCTATAAAATGCTAATCTCATCTAGGCACGATTTAGGGATTTCGTTTAGCAAGTCTCTGGCCAATTATTCATAAACTAATTGCAAGATCCAAGGGCGCGTGTGCTTGAAAGGAAAACATTCGAAAACATTTGCCTTGAATGCGGCTGTGAGAGCCACGTGATTTTTTATCGAAAAACTAGAAGCTGATTTAGTTCACTAAACCAGTTTGCTATCAGCATTTGAATGTTGTGGGAGTAGAACTAATTTAACTTCGTGTCTAAACACTTTGCTAAATATCTCATTTATCTAAATATCTCACCCATGTAGGGTTTTTTTTAAGTTGCCTGCTTTTAGTGGAGTCGAATCGAATTCAAGATCAATATAGATTACTGTTTACTTTCCAATATTGAAGAGTTTTTGATCTGTATATACATTTTATTGAGGAACTTTCAAAAATCTGCGGATATTTGCTACACATTAGCAAGTTGCACCCGATAAACTGCTCTAGTCATAATAAATTATATGACTTTGCTAGATCGAGTTTAAATTAGAGCAAGTCATCGGGTTGATTGATCGACTGGCTCGAAAGATGTTCAAACTGTCGGGGAATGGTTTCTGAGTTGAATCAGAAGTATTTCGGGCCAATAGATGATATCAATTTTTGATAAATCTCTCAACGAAAGAGTGCGTCATTAACTTCAGTTTGAAAGCAAAATAGAACTGACACCATTCGAATAACAAAGGCTGAAAGAAAATCTTGTCAATTTCGAACTTCTCCAAAAACTGGTAGAAATAGAATCGTCCATCTGTCACGGAACTAAATTCCAAGTGGGACAGACCAACGTCATCGTGTGGATCTCCAGCTCCTCTTCGAACTGGAGTGGGTTCGAGTTCTTAAAGATCGTCTCGAGTGTAAAGTCAACACGGCAATATTATGTAAAATAAGTGGTCTTCGAATGATGCCTAATAATTGTGGGGTTTCGTAAATTATGTAAAAGGCAGAGGGGCCAGAAAACCCACAACAAACAAACGAAAACTTTGGATAGAAAACGAAACGGTTAAACGCTCAGAAATTATCACTTGGCGACGTAAAAGTTTTTATCGGGCGATTATCGCCGGTCGAGATCAGATCCCCAAAATGCGGGAATTCCAATTCCACAAAAATCAGCATGACTAAACAGACTGAAAAGCCGAAGCAGGTTTTTTGTGCTATTATTGTTATTTTTGTTTTTTATTTTTTCATATACAATTTCTTTATATTTTGCAACATTTGTTGCTTTCTTTTTGTTTGCGGCTTGATTTTTATCTTCTTTTTTTTTGTGGCCGCTGTCACTCTTACAACTAAAATAAATATAGATATTTAAATAGTTAAAGCTAAAATCAATGTACAGATTTCAATGAGATATATATCACAAGATTGGAGAATTTCCTTTAAACATAAAGCTATCAAGATTCAGTCAGTGGTGAGATGGGCGGTTATAAGGAGGGCCCTTCCTAAATGAGATTATTATCACTGTACTGATGGTGATGTTGTTGCTGATGCTGGGGCCGCTGATACTGCTGATGTGGGGCGTTGTGGCCACCAATCTTGCTCTCAATCCAGTCGAGGTAGTGGGTAACCCGGGTGAAGCCACCAGGAATATTGGTTTCACATCCATCGGCGGGTCCGAAACTGGTAATGCCCACCACCATCTGAGTGTCCTTAAGAACCAGCGGACCACCCGAGTCACCGGTGCACACTGTCTCATCCTTCAGACCCTTGGCACAGATCACTCCCGCCGTGACCACATCGTACTCCTGGGCGCACTCCGCATTCGAGATCACCTGCAGTTCGGTGTACTGCATCGAATCCGAGTTGGTCATCTCCACCATGGCGCCCCATCCAGTGGCCACCACGCTCATCCCCGCGAACTGGTCATGTCGATATCTGCTGGGCAGAGAGGCAGGCTGGATTCGCGAGGTGAATCCAATGTCCTGAGGCAGTTTGACCAAGGCAATATCATTGGCCGCCGTTTCCGGATTGAAACGCTCGTGGACAATGAACTTGTTGGATCGCAGAACCAATCCACCCGACTGCTCCGTATCCTGAACGCTCTTGGTGCCCAAATACACATCATAGTGTGTCACTCCCATGGTGCAGTGACCGGCGGTGAGGATCCAACGACGATCCAGCAGAGTTCCGCCGCACAGGATGCGTTTGCGCCACAGTTGCTTTCCAATGAGCATCACCTGGTAGGGGAACTTCTCAATCCGCCCGAACTTCGCGTGTCCCAGGGCATAGCTTTCTGTGAGCGTGGGTTCCCAGACCAGCAATAAGATCATTCCCAATCCCAGCAGGTGGGCGATTCTGTTGACGATCATTTTGATTTTTGTTTATTTGATGCACTTGTTTGTTGTCACTGATTCTTCTCGTTTTATGATTCTTTTGGAATTTTATTTTTTTTTATAACGTTTCTGTTTCTGAGTTCTGCGCGCTTTGAATGTTGGCTTCAATCTAAATCCATTCTGATGGAGCCGTGATATTTTATACCTCGTCGCTCGCGCTCAGCAAAATATTTCGCCGGCTTTCTGGTTCTCGGGCTTAATTCTCCGCTCATCTTCGCAGATCGGCAGACTCTTCTCCGGTAGCCTGTTGTTATGACAGCAAACAAGTCGTAAAATCTCGTTTATAACGCTGGACTCTCGGAATCTCAGATAGTCGGCCGATTTTCATCTTGCGCGCGTAGCCAGGCAAAGTTCAAACTACAAATGGGAAACGGAAGTGGAATTTGGGTTATTTTGATTGCGTTCATTCCCGAAATATCGTATTTCGTTTTTTAGGCCCTCGATGATATCAACGAAAGAGAAGGCACAGAGGATTCCACGAAATATATTTTACTTACTCAAATTTCAAAATTTGGCAAGAGAAAATCGAGATACAAGTTGGCATGCGTTAGACAAAAGAACAGGTATTCCAGGTGGGGTTGGACGTCATCGAACCACCGCCCCTTTTGGTGGATTGAATTTCGGGGTGACAAATACGATTTTAATTATGTATAAACTATAATGGAATTCTGATTAAAAGACTCGTTTTGCCTGTCATTTTTCCTTTGGCTCAACAATTCGGACAGGTCAGTTGGAAATGTTTCATTCAACTGAAAAAAAGATGGAATTTTTTATTTGAAAGTTGCTTTTGCGCATCTTCAATGGCATTTTCGTGATCCGTAAACAACGGGGGACTCCAATTTTTTTTTCCGATTCAGTGGCGCCTTAAGAATACGTCTCAAATAAGTTATTCATTTACGCCTCAAAGTCCAAAAATGTTGCTAATTCCAAGCAAAACTTTCGGCCAAATTTCGGGAGAACGTCGATGAATCAAGTTTGCTGAATGTTTTTTATAAACATATTAGTATGTAGATTGCGCTCCAGATCAAAATCTCAACAATGCTGACTCAATCAATGCTTTTGTTCTACTGTTTTCTTTCGATTTTCCTGTTTTCTTTTCGATGTGCGCAGAAATTCCGAAAAAACCAATAAAACCAATCGCTTGGAATCAAAGTTAATTTGCTTGGCGCCAGCCTGATGGGTTGTTAATGAAAAACAACGGAGATTGCCGATCGCTTTAATTTTATTTACTTAATTAGCAGCCGAATTGTAAAAACAGCCAGCAAATTGCTTTGTTTTTAACACGGAATCCAGTTCGTCAATGAAATGTTAATCTTCAGAAGGGGTAAAGGATTCATGCTAAGTGATCTTGGTAATTACACGTGCCTCCAAATTCCATAGAGCATCCCAAAATCGGGGTTCTACATTCCCCCACGATCGTAATATTTGCATTACTCATTTGCAGGTTCAAGTTTATAAATATACAAACAGTAATGAAATTAATTGGACATGAAGGTGCTAAGCACTTGCTACGCGAGAGATGATCTCTGGATCCCAGGAATGTAGGATGGTAATCCTCGTTAGAGAACTATAAACTGCACGTGTAGGACATATAACTATGACTTCCCGTTCTGGGAGGTGTCTTTTATTGATGAACAGGCTAATCTTCCAATTAGTTTTCAGCACATCATCAAAGTTTATAGATCGGGTTCTCGGGCTTTACTTTTACTTGCCTTTTCGGGCCAATTTGAGTTTTAGTGCCACCGTCTGAATGCATATTTCATTTTTCGCCGACTGCTTTGAATATATTACCCCGAAGAACCGGCGAGATTTATTCGACAATTAAAATTTAAATTACGCGGCCGGGAATCCGAGATGTAAATTGATGCAAATGAGAGATCGGGCCGGGAAGACCCCAAAAAAAGCGTTGTTTTTCAACCACAAAGTTCAGCGGCTCCCGTCTCTGGCGCCAGAAATGTTGCTTACCTTGCCCGAGAAAGTAGCTGACCTTGACGGAATTCGGAATCGAAGATCCGAATCGCCGAGATATCGGCTAGAAAGCTGGATTGGATTGATCGGTCGCCTAATGGGGCGCATGTAGAGTGCATTGACCAAGATTTTGGCGTTGGCGTACCGTTGAAATGGGCACATCAAATCGGCCATTGACGTCAGATAAAACACCATTTGTTTCGTACCGGGGGCCTCTGGAATCAGAGATCGAAAATTAATTAATGTGCTGGACGGAATGAGTTTTTAATATGCAACGGCGTAGAACCAGTAGTCGCCATACCACTTTTCGCCAGGCAGTAAAAGTTCCACTTCTCCCGAGGGCTCGATCTTCAAATGTTTCTCGGCCATAGACTTGGACAAACTAGATCCGGTTGGACCTCATTTTATGCTAAAGCGAAATGGATACGGAGAACCCCGCGCAAACAAAAAAGAAAGAGCCGCTTAGAAGAAATTTATAGCGCTTGGGGATTTCCCAAAAAATGAGCAAAATACTGGGCCACAATAACAAACTCCCATGACGCTGTGTAGCAAACAAAATTTGCTGAAATTCATCAAAGACATTTATCATTAGCCAAAAGAAAAGATGACCGCTTGATCGCTTGATAGCCGTTAGCCAAAAGCAAAGAAACTTTTTGGCGCCAGTTATCCAGACGGCGTCGGCTTATACGATATATCCGAATAACATATTATGTTATCTTTGAAATTTCCATTAAAAACAAGTTCCCATCGTTTGCAGTTCCGACCGCCCTGGAATTCCCGAAAAACACGTGCGAAATGCCAATACGTATACGAATGGTCCAATAAAAACCTAAGAAAGTCGTCAAAAACAAATCGTCTTGGAATCTCGATTTGAATTGGCATAATACGTCAAGTTGTCAAATTAAATTTGCATGCCATTAATATGCTGCCAAATGAAGCGCAAGCGCAAGTCGCTTATAAAACTTGATATGTTTTGCCCACAGATAAGGAATTGTTTAAGCCGGAAAACCGCCTTTTAAACCAGCAATAAAGCTTACGCCCCAAGAGAAGTTCTGGGCTCTAATGGGATTCGGGGAATTTTCGATATTCCGAATTTATGCGTTGCGGCCGGTCTATGTGAATTATGCTGCGACAGATCGAACAGCTTAGTGGCGCCGAAATAATTAATTATAAATCGACTGTCTCGACATTAGTAACCCACTGGAATATGCATATAAATTAGAACGATTAGAACGGTCGAGAACAACAGCATTAAAATTGTTTATCAACAACGCACAAAAGATTAGGAGCTAATATGTTATTAAATTTTGAAAAAACATATAACTGATAAGAGTATTTAAAAGATGTTTCAATTATATTTCAATTTATTATCAATTTGTTTGAGTATTAATGTCTTAAAAGCTTCTAAGCTTAGAATTAATTAGCTGTACCCAAATGTTCTAACTATATTAAATTCTCGTTTAGATCACAACATAAAATTTTATGTTAATATTGATTAAGACCTTCGTAAAATAGAACATAGAAAATTAAGATTGAAATGTGTATTTCTTAATCAAACTCAGCATTTTTGATGAACACATAACATCGCAGAATTTATTTGGTAAATAAAAGCTCAAGCAAATTATGTTTTGTTTGATTGGTAAACAACGGAAACCTGATGTTGATAGCCATTAAATTTGAAGCTGTCTATTATTGTTTTCCAATCATAAGTGGGCAATCTTCGTTTGTTTAAAGGCAAAAATGAATATGAGCACGATCTCCAAACTTTAAAAGCGCTTCAAAATTGACGTCATATCGACGACTTTTCCACGATTTGATGATTCACTCACGAATTTAATCCAATTTAACCAGTTGATATTAAACGTCACTGTGGGTTTACAAATTTATATTTTTAGGCGATTAGTCAATTTCGACCGTCTCAAAGGTCCCAGACTTTCTTCAAAGTCTTCTCTCACTGTGACAATGCAAATAATATTGCCCTAGCGAAATGCCATCGAACTCTAATGTCTGATTAAGGCAGAAATTCCGATTTTGGACCGGATAAGGCAATCCAGCTTACAATTAATGAGAGTAATCGTAAATAAACATTTACGGTAAGTACCCTTACTTCAGATTGCATCTGTCACTCGATAATTCAAGTTGTACACATGGCGAATAACATTATTAATAAGGAATGCAAATTGTGATCACCGGCGAGCGATTTTGTTCGAATAATTACATTTACAATTGGATGTATTTCCTCAAAATCAAACGAATTTCGAATGATTAAAAACAGGTTCTTCAAAAAATTCAAAATAAGCATTACGTTAGGTAACGGTTAAACGTAAGCTACGTAGAGCATACACAACGTAGTATGACCTTAGGCGGGAGTTGGTAAATCTGGTATATTTATGTATTTCACCTAGAAACGGTCTTATTAAAGGTGCCGGCGTAAACAAAGCAATTGAATTTGGTTAAATTAGTTAAACTTATTAAAAAACATGAAGCAAAAGGATCTGAAACGTGCTTACAATAATGTCCTGGCTCAGGCTATATCGACCTCTCATCAGCACCTATTTGCGGGAAATCTGTTTGGCGATATCTTTGTGCTCAGGTGGGAATTCCTAATTTGGCGCGATTTCCTAATATTTAACTTATTATTTTTAAAGGATCAAGGAATTGGACAAGGGTTCCGAGGAGCCCCCGGGCAAACTGAAGATCTTCCCGCAGGGCAGCGATGTCGACATCAATTACCTGTCCTTCCATCGTGATTTCCTGGTAGTGGGTGCTGTCGGTCTTATTTACGGATTGAAATGGAACGAGGAGGAGGAGACACTGGCCACCAAACGCTCCTGGGAGGTGAAAATACCCATGCAGGTGGATGCTGTCGAAGTGCCAGATGTAAACTCCATGTGGTTGGACCAGGAAAACAGCATCCTATTCGCTGGCTGCGGCGATGGGGTCATCTACCAAGTGAGTTTGGAAGATGGACGCGTGCAGCGGGAATACCGTGGACACACGGACTACGTGCACAGTGTGGTGGGCAATTCCACCGGACAGATCTTCTCCGGCGCCGAGGATGGCACTGTGCGAGTGTGGAGCACCAAGCAGCAGGAGCAAACTTCTATGCTGGAGCCGTACAAGAACCCGGATCTATTGCGACCGGATTGGGGAAAATGGATAGGAGCAGTGGCTGTCAACGAGGATTGGCTGCTCTGCGGCGGTGGACCCAAGGCATCCATTTACCACCTGCGTTCCCTAGAGTGCACCCGCGTCTTTGACTTCCCCGGACGCGTGCATCTGTGTGACTTTGTGGACGACTGTGTCTTGATTGGTGGCGAGCACAACCATGTGCAGTCCTATACCTTAAATGGAGATCTGCAGGCCAATATTCCCGTAGAGCACACCGCCTGCTACTCCGCAGTTTGGCAGACATCGCCCGTTAAAGTAATGTCCATTGCCGGCTTCAGCAACAAGCTGCACATCCTCAAGGACTTTCGTTTCTTGGACAGCAAGATTGAACTGTACGGCAATGTGGAGGGGGATGAAAATGATCCCGAGGAGGACGATGAACTGATCGAGGAGCCACTGACAGTTGAAGCGGCCTGAAGGTTTAATAAATCTTTTTCTATCATATACATATATTTATTTATTGCTTAAGGTAACTGTTCATATTGCTCGTTCTGACAACCGCTTTGTGTGATTCGCAGCACTTGATATTGCTTGCTGTCCAAATTATTCTGAAAGTCGCACTCGCCAAATCTCAAAGCTCCCCTTTCGTCAAGTGCAAAGTCCTCCAGCATCTTTATAAAGTTTCTTGTAATAATTTCTTCATCGGGACGAATGTTTGCTCGTAGTGGAAGATCGTCAAAAATTAAGAAAAAGTCATCTCCATGGACAGTACCTTAAAAAAGTGAATTGTTAGGACTTTTAGGTATTTTAATTAAATTTTATACGTACCGAAATATATATCAGTGCGATTGGACAGCACCTGACCCACTCCGGACACAGAAGGGTTATCGTAGACAAAAGAATAGACAGGACTTTTGCCATATTTTCTGTGAAGATCTATTGAACTTGGCACGCTATTCTTGAAAAGAATATCAGTAAACATTCGCTGCAAGTCCCAATAACTTTCCACACTAAAACGACGATCTCCCAGATATTGCTGTCTGAGTTTTCTAGACAACTCGTCCATATCCCAAACGGTTTCCTTCGAGTCCCGGTAGAAGAGCAAGTAAGGAGCCCAGTCGAACCAACGATCATTGAGTTTTTCAATCCAGGTCTCACCGGTTGTCTTATTTTTCTCCAACAGCTGAGCAGCGTTATAGCCTCCATCCTCAGTGGTATATGTAACGACCCAAGGAACTTGTGCGAATTTCCCACTTTTTATCACATCTATTGGATGTTGAGTGAGAAAGGCCTCTGGTGCATCTCTTGGCTCCACCACGGGTCCGAATACAGAAAAGGGGACGTATGAAAACACGAGAAAGCTTCGTACAGCGGATACTACTTCACTGGCCGGCTTGGCCTTCAAACAATTCTTGAGCTCCGCAGAATCTGATGTCTGTCCACAGCCCAATATACGACCTAGCTCAAATGCACGTCCTCTTCCCCCTTGCTGGACAACCCAGGGATCTAGGGCATTTCCGCTCACCGACACAGCTGCCCTGGCCAAGTGACTGAAATCCTCATGCAGGAGCTGTAAATGAGCAGATGCACCGCCTGCAGAGTGCCCAATGACCACAATATTATCCGGCATGCCGCCAAAACTGGCAATGTTTTCCTTGATCCATCGTAGAGCTAGGCGTTGATCCTTGAGTCCATAGTTTCCCGGCAAATCCCTATCGCCGGTGCTTGCGAAGCCCAATGGTCCAACGCGGTAGTTTATTTTGACCAAAATCACAGTTCCCTCACGCATAATATACTCGTGGCCATATAATGCTGCACTACCGAACATAAAGGCACCACCATGAATGACAACCACGACAGGAAAGGTGCTCCGGCTTTCATTCTTGGGCTTGTAGATACTTAGGGTTAAGCAATCCTCATTCCCCTCTAGCATTCTGCCTTCGGGTCTAAACTGGTTCCATTGCAAGCATCCTACTTGTGGCTGAGTGGCATCGAAAACATCAGTCCAGTGATGGCTATATGGCTGAGGAGCTTCTAATCGTAGTTCTCCAGTTGGGGGTTCTGCATAGGGAATCGATTCGTAGCTGAAGTAGTGCCCATTATCCTTGCCACGGAGTTTTCCATTCGGGATCTCTACAACCAAAGGATCTGAGGAGAGGATTGCTCCAGTTCCTTCAAAGGCTATCCACAGCAAAATTAAGCACTTCAACCATTTGAATGAACACATGTTCCGGAATTCAACGAATTACTAATGCAACTGCGAGCAAACAAAGCTTGATTGTTTCTTTATAGCTGCTAACGAGTCTACCCAAATGTATATAGGTACCTATATCAAACGCGTTTTGAAGGTAAAAGATGCAAAGCGGTCAGTTAGGAATTAGCAAAGAAATAAAAAGTACACAAAGCGAAATTTCGATACTTTTATAAAATCAATACGCAGCTTCTTAAAGAAATTAACTAAATATTGATCGTTAGAAATATTTTTTTTCAGTTCAAATAAATAAAAAGGCTTAGGAACAACTTCTGTAAAATCAATTACAATTTTATTTCCTCAAAGAAAATTAGGGAAACTGTACATATTGTTTATTATCACATCCCTCCTTATTTATAAGTAATAAGTTAAATTTCTCACTGCCTACATTATCTTCGAAAACACATTCACCATATTTTAGAATGCCGTTGTCACTGAGAGCAAAGTCCGCCAGCATATTGATGAAATTTTTGGAAATTGTGCTCTCATCCAGACGTAATTCCGGATCTCGTACAACGTTTTCGAAGATCAAAAAATAGTCGTCACCATGAACGGTTCCTTTAAAGAGGCTATTAAATAAAGTCTATTTATTAAAAACTTATAAGAGCTTACCAAAATGAATATCCCTTCGCTTGGTCAGAACCTGTGCGATTCCCCTATCGGCTGGATTGTCATAGACAAAGGCGTAGGCGGGGCTCTTTCCATATTTACGGTGAAGATCCAGAGAGTCCTGTGTGCTGTTCTTGAAAAGGATATCCGTGAATAGTTGCTGCAATTCCCAATAGTTTTCGGTCGTGAATCTCTGATCTCCCACATATTCCTGCCTTATTTTTCGGGAGTAATAATCCATTTCTTGGATGCTCTTGTTTGAGTCCCGATAGAACAGTAGATATGGGGCCCAGTCAAACCAACGATCGTTGAGTTCCTCAAGCACGGTCTTTCCAGATTTATTCCAGTCCTCCAAAAGCAGGGCAGCATTGTAGCCACCATCCTCTGTGACATAGGTCACGGCCCAGGGAACTTGTCCGAACTTTCCACTTTTAATCACTTCTCTGGGATCTTGAGTGAGGAAGGCTTCTGGAGCATCTGAAGGTTCCACCACAGGACCAAATGGTGCAAAGGGCACATAGGAAAATATAAGGAAGTTTCGAACAGCGGTTACAATTTCACCAGCTGGCTTGGTCTTTAAGCACTTCTTAAGGGTCTCCGAATCTGCAGCCAGTCCACATCCCACAATGCGACCCAGCTCAAAGGCGCGTCCTCGGGCACCCTGCTCCTGCTGAACAACCCAAGGATCCAGGGCATTTCCACTGAAAGAGATCGCCGCCTTGGCCAACTGGCCGAAATCTTCACGAAGCATCTGCAGATGAACTGAAGCTCCGCCAGCGGAGTGACCCACAACCAGGATGTTCTCCGGCTCTCCACCAAAACTGGCAATATTCTGCTTGATCCATTGCAGAGCCAGGCGTTGATCCTTTAGACCATAGTTACCAGGCAAATCCGTATCACCGGTGCTTGCGAAACCCAGTGGCCCCAAGCGATAGCTTATCTTCACCAGTATAAATTTGCCCTCTCGCATCACGTTCTCGTGTCCATTTTGCGATGCTGCTCCGAACATGAAGGCACCTCCGTGGATGTGGGCCACCACCGGATAGCTGTCCCTGCTGCTGTTCTTCGGCTTGTAGACGCTGACGGTCAGGCAGTCCTCCTCGCCGGCCAACTTGTTTTCGCCCTGGATGAACTGATCCCACTGCAGGCACACCACTGGTGTCTGGCTGGCATCGAAGGTTTCCAACCACTTTTGCTTGTATGGCTCCGGGGCCTCGAATCTCAGCTCCCCTGTGGGTGACTCGGCATAGGGAATCGATTCGTAGCTGTAGTAAAATCCATTATCGCGACCACGCAGTTTGCCCTGGGGCAGCTCCACCACCAGGGGGTCATCCGGGTCACTGGCGAACGAACTGAGCCACAAACAGCTCAGCACGAAAATCAATCTCACGCAGTTCATGTTGCTCACTCCCGCGAATTCAGACAGCAACTATCTTGCGATGTGGAATCGGCGGCCCCTTTTATTCGATCGGTCGGCCTTTCGGCCACCCAGCACCCGATCACCTGAACAACCAGTCTCATTTGAGATCTGGACACGCCATGAGATGAGATTTTTAATTTCTAGCTTGGATTTTGGCACAACTCTTGTGTGGACATCCATACGATAGCCGTATACAAATTAAGATCATTACATATTCACCCTGATTGCAATTTGTAACTTGATTTAGTTTATTTAATAGACATGCACCCCAATCAAAATTGCCTATCCCACTTTAGGTGAGACACTTATTACACAATCACACTTAAGTCAACTTGATTAATTGCATGTTGTTTATACTTATATTTATACAGATGCTTCTGATAATGCACTTGTAAACAAAACCGTTTTAAAGCCGAATAAGACGTCTAATATTGTTAAAGCTTTTAAATATTTGGACGCTGAAGGGTATCCATCTTTTGAGTAAGCAAAAATGGTCAACTGAAACCAAGTACGGGGTACTTAAGAGATGTACAATGTTTCGGTACTTGTTAAAAAAAAAAAATTTTCTAGAGCAGAAATATTAATTACTGATAAGATGTCTTCATTAGGCAAATAGTGAGCGCAAGGTACACTCAAGAAAATACTAGCTTTAAAAAATAAAGATAATTCAATCGTTTAAAAAAGCTCGGCGCCAAAAAGTATGTCAATTTTTTTTTACAGAATGTGCATATGTATTAGACCACTGAGCAAGAGCATTTGTTTTTTAGAACCTTTGCGCTCCATTGACATTGAACATTTTAAAAACACCAAATCTGGATTTGTTATTTTAAATTTTTAAAAACGTATGTAATTGGTTCCGCGCTACCGAACCCATAAAGGTTGATCTAGCCATGTCTGTATGATCCACTGTCTGAGAAAATGAGTTTAAATTTTGACCGTCGTTTAAAACCTAAATATTAATCTAGAATATTAGAGAATTCAACCACAAGTTCATAGAGGTATCCCACGTCAAAATCGAGACCCAATATCCCAAGTTATGGAATCTGAAAGTGCAGTTTTTGATACCCATTCTGAAAGCCATTGGAAATACGGAAAAATCAAACATGAAAATGGGCTAAAATTTTGAACATCGATAAATAGAATAATTTTAATGCAGAATATTAGAGAATTCAACCACCAATTCATAGAGGTATGCCACTTTGAAATCGGGATCCATTTACCCAAGCTATGAAATCTGGAAGTTAAGTTTTGGGCTCCAATTCTGAAAGCCATTGGAATTACGGAAAAATCTAACATAAAAATGGGTTAAAATTTTGACCCTCAGTAAAACAAAAGATTTTAATGTAAAATAATAGAGAATTCCACCACAAATTCATACAGGTATGAAACTTTGAAATCGGGATCCAAATACCCAAGTTTTGAAGTCCAGAAGTGCAGTTTTGGGACCCCTTTCTGAAAGCGGAACGAATCTGACATAAAAATGGGTTAAAATCTTGACCCTCATTAAAAAGATATATTTAAATGTAGAATATAAGATAATTCAACCACAATTTCATAGAGGTATCCCACGTCTAAATCGGGATCCAATAACTCAATTTATGGAGTTTAGAAGTACAGGTTTGGTGTCCATTCTGAGGCCCTTGGAATTTCGAAAAAATCGAACATGAAAATGGGGTTAAATTTTTGACCCTCGCCAACAAGATACATTTAAATGTAGAATATAAGAAATTTCAACCACAATTTCATAGAGGTATCCCACGTCTAAATCGGAATCCAATAACTCAAGTTATGGAATTTAGAAGTACAGTTTTGGGTTCCCATACTAAAGGCCCTTAGAATTTCAAAAATATTGAACATGAAAATGGGTTAAATTTTTGACCCTCGCCAACAAGATACATTTTAATGTAGAATATTAGAAAATAAAACCACAATTTCATAGAGGTATCCCACGTCTAAATCGGGATACAATAACTCGAGATATAGAATCTAGAAGTGCTGTCTTGGGTTTCGATTCTGAAAGCCATTGGAAATACAGAAAAAATCTAACATGAAAACGGTTTACAATTTCGACCCCCGTTTAAAAGGATAAACCACATTTTCCAAAAAGGTTAGGGTACCTCATTTTGGATCCGAATGGCCCAGCCCTAATAGAGATTTCAAGTGAACAAATTTAGTACAGTGTTTTTTATGGGATATATACATATATTGGCGTGTATAATGTACATGTATTATATTACATTAAAGGTATATAGGTTGTTTATGAAATAAAATGCAATCGCTTGGGAACCAAACGGTTTCTGGTAAGTAAGGGTTTAGAATCTTATAAGCACTCGCTTAAAATTCCAGGACTCCGGGCAAATATTTATCGATCAAGGTCTGGTAATACGGCCACAAAGCGTCGATATCCGGAACCACCTCGCTTTTCGTGTATAAATCGTAGCGACTGTAAGGAAGAATAGTTATTATGCTGGGGATGGATTAGAATAGATAAGGCAACTCACTTGAAGATCAGCACCCACTTCTTGGTCTCCGCATCCGCGGGAGCCTCCAGGTGCTTGTAATCACCTCCGTTGTGCCAAGGATAGAACGAGTGGAATCGAATGATGTTGCAGGCCACATGTGGCAATTTGGTCTTGTTGTGCTTCAGCACTGAATACATGTACTCATCGTGACCCCAGGACATCAGCAGGTTGTCCACACCACAATTGGGCTTGTAGATGCCCAACTCGGTGTTGTAGGCGGGATTGTCGCCATCGGGATTGCCCTCGAAGCTCTCTTCGCGATAAACGATGCTATCGCCCCAACGGCAGCCCACGGCGAAGGTGTCCCCCACCACTGCCCACTGGGGCTCATCGTAGAAGGCCATGATCTTGCCCAGATCATGGATGAGGGCCGTCAGATGCAGCCAGTCGTGCTCCGGAAACTCGGCACGTGCCCGTTCTGCAGCTTGGAAGGCATGGATAATGTTGGGCAGGTCCAGATCGGGATCTGATTCGTCCACTAGATCGTTCAGCTTCTCTAAAGCCTCGCGCACCGTCATCTTAATCGTGTTGAATTTCAGCCAGCGATCGCGGCGACCTGATAAAGAGATTCATATTTGTAATAAAATGTTAATAAAACAAGATTTTTAAGTGAAAAATAACTTTATAACTTTTTAAATTTGTATTCTTAAGATCCTTTTACAATATAATAAAATTTGTTTTTAATGTATGACTCTCCTACTATAATTTTCACATTTATAAAACTTGTTTTCAAAAGGATATTCCACTCTTAGCTCTTTAAAATTAAGTTTCCTTTTTTATATTCACTCCGCTCATTGTAACTCACCTTTGACAAAGTCCACAGTTTGATTCAAGTGCATCTGACGATAGGTCTGGCGCACTCGTTCCTTCAATGGATCTGTGGTGTCCACACTGTAGTCCCGGAATTTAGAGGGATTCTTGTCTGCAAATGTGGGCTCAGGACGCATAAGCTCCGAAGGATCCAGAAGGTGGACATGGTTCTATCAATTAAATTCACAATCAAATAAGATGCCGGAAAACGTTTAACTGGCAAGAATTTCTTTACCTCCGCAAGGATTCTCATTTTAAAGAAAAGTTTATAATAAGTAAATCAAAGAAACTGGAATATATTTTTTTGGGTAGTAACCGCACACTTGAACGAGCGAAACACTTTTGAATCGCTGGACGCTCAGATTCCACACTTTTATAGTCTGCCGAACATCGGAAATTCAACGGAATTCACAATCACAATCCATATAGTACACTCTCTTCTATTCTAAGTGTACTAGAGAATGATTTATAGTACGCTTGTTATTTTTCAAAACACGAGAGTCGCCTGCGTCGCTTCCCGTGCGGCCTCTCCCAATCGCAACAATATTATAAAACCAGGCTCAGATATTCTATCTACCATATATAAGAGGTCTTAACACATTACATTCGGTTTTATAACCCCTTATCAGGAGCCTGGGACGCCCACACAGCAACAGCCCAACTAATCTGTAGCTGCATTATTTTTTTTCTCCATAAATTCACAAGACTGGAAGTTGCACTTGACTGATAAGATCGAAAGGCTGGCTATAAAAAACATAACGAATCTGTTCCACATATATCTGGAGCAAGTGCAAGGCCACGGCATTGAGTTACGAGTCTGATTGTTAGGGTCGTTGTGCGAGGACTTATGAATGTATTCGCTAAAACTATAAGAAAAAACCTGGTAAGAATGCAATCATATTTAAAAATTAAAAATATAATTTTGGAAGGGTTTTAAGGATAGAATACATATCTATAGTCTTTGGATACTAAAAGTCTTTAGCTGGAAGTAAAATTGTAACATGACTCATTGGGTTATGGGACCCATTCAGTAAATATTAAAACAAATTGTTCAATGTTATGGGTGTTTTTTATATTATATTAAAATATATTAGGTAAATATTGATCCTTATCATTAATAGGCTATTAAAATAGATTGCTTTACATTATGACAGCTTTATATAGTTCTTACCCATCATAACATGCTTTTAGCGGATGCCCGACCTACGAGATCGGGCAATCATATTTCCCCTGGATCAAAAGTCACGCCTTAAGCACCCCCAAAAATTTCCTATATCCCCTCTAGATCTTGGGCTAACCTTGAACAACCGTCAGGAAGGCAGCTAGTCCACAGCCAGATGCCAACGCTCCAGATCCAGCGATCTTCCGAACGTCTAAAAGTAGCAGCAACGCCCCGCAATCTGGGTAGACAGTCATCAAGCTGAAGCTTAATGTGCCATCAAGGGGGGGATTGCCTAAAGAAAAGTTATCAGTCGTCTACATGACGTCGGTGGGATCCGATTCCATCCGATCCGGACGCCGCAAGTGCGAACTACAACTTGAGATTTCACACTGCCCACGAAGGGGCGAACTGATCGCCGGAACCTGGGCCATATAATGGTGATCCATATAGATCTGGGCCGTAGGGGCTTGTTCCAAGTTTCCCGAGGCGCAGTATCGCCGTTCGTCACCACCAAAGGTCAGTTTGTAATGATCGTTGTCAATAAACCTTATCACCTATTAGGGGAGCGTTTCGCACAGAGTATGAATATTGGGGAAGCTGGGGCGGCAATGGAAAAGTTTCATATTGTTTCTATTGCACGATGATGCTGGTGCCATCAATTAAGACAGAACGTGCCGGCCAATGCAATAGTCAATAAATAATATTTATAGTACTGCAGTATTCTATTTTTACATTATATCTAGATAGAATTTTCATTTCCCACTGCGCAGCATTGCCCCCAAGTTCTAGGGGTGAGAGTGCCTTGACTTTCAGTCCTATAAGTGTATCAGACAGATCGATCACATTAACAAACAACCGTGATAAGCTCATTAAAAAGCCACAAATTATTCTATAATTAGGCAGGGGATCACACGTAAAGTTCGCAGGGTCACAAGGACAAGGCTATTAAAAGCTAAGTGGAGCCAAATGACAAACAACGATGATCAATCCGTTTTTGAAAATACAGAGTCCTCTGCCTAAAACATACGCGGTTTTCCTATCATCTTTAGCTTATGATTGCAGTTTAATTTAGGAAGGCCCCACAGCTTTTACTACGGTCCCAAGTAAATATCAATAAATCATGTCGACTTTCGCCGGACGAACTCTTCGACTTGGACTCAAAAGTTGATATTTCGCTGATAGATTTGTGCACATGCTTGCAATAATTTATTAGGCTTCGGCTGACAGCCGGGGTCAATGGGTCATCAACCAGCACAAGACTCCTTATGTGATTACTGAAATACGTCAAATAAATCAAACTCACAAATAGTCTAACAAATACTTACAGGTATACAAATCTGCAAAAAATAAGATTTTTATCCTGTGTTAAATATTATTTATATTAAGGGTGAAATATATTTCCAAGCCTTGCCGAAAAGTATACTTCATTTCGCGTCGAATTCCTTTCAAGTTTCATGGTGCAAATTAAGTTGAAGCTGAAATGTTGCTGTAAGTTTTCGCAAAATCATCAATCATAAATAAAAATAGTAACTCGGAAAAATCAATAATTTCATCACCTTACTGGCATGTCCTTTTAAAGCTAAAGAAATAGCTTTTAACTGAATTAATTTAACACATGCATATTTTATACAAAATCAAACCCATAACCTTTTAAGCATTAATGTGTATTTATCTGCGTCAAAGCTTTACAATCATATATATACTATACATAGTTTTTTATGAAAATAAAATATTAAAATATTTTTTCAGTATAGCCTATAATTAAACTTACTCTTGTTAAACGGTCATTTACTAAGCTGTTAGTTATTCCACAGAACAATCAAATATAATTTGTAAAAAACCTTTTTACATTGACAAGCATGTAAAATCAAGGGGCTGAATAATGGATGAGTAAGGGTATCGTGCTAGAAAACCATTCTGATTTAATAAATTGTCCGCTCGTTTCCGCCCATCTCTTATCCGTAGGTATATGGATGTCCTGCTGACAGGACTCGTGGTTAATGGGAAAAGGTTAAATACAGCCCTAATTGGACGCCTAAGCGCATGCTAGTCATATATCGATTTAACCCTCGAACTCTAATTAAAATCCGCTGAAATTGGAGGTCCTTAACAGCGGTACGAGGACACAAACATAAAGCAGAGCTTCCATTAAATGGGGCATCCACTTCTCAGCCGCGTTTGCCACATTAACAAGCGGCACACTATAAGAATCATTCCGGTTTTCTTTGTTTTTGTACAAAGTGCCTACATTGAATGGATCGTTGGGTGGGAAATCGTTCTTCAGATGGTCATCGTTGGCAGTCAGCCGGTAAAATATATTGAACTAGGAAAATTTTGGAAAATACATTTATTATAATTTAAAAATGTTCCAAAAATATTTACTTGCTCCTCCGAGATGTCAATGGTATATGGGAAATACAACCAGGTAGCCTCCACACTACAAGGTGGAATTGTCAGAGAATCACTATAGGTGAAGTAGTTATCCATATGCTTCGAAATGTATTCTCCCAGAGGAAATGGGTATTTCATATTCACGCTTTGGCCTTTTCGGTCAATCTGGGCCAGTAAGTTGGTGAAGTCCTCATAGCCCCTAAATGGAACGAGGCCGATCTAAAGGGATAGAGAAATGCTTATCTAAAACAGACTATTTCCCACACTAAAAAAACTCTCACATGAAAGTAGAAGGCCATAACGGCGATTCCATGATCCTTCTCCATAGCAATTGTTAAGTTTGGATATTCCGAATTCCGTAGTATCAAATGGAGCTCAAAGAGATAAGCTTGGTTTATGACCATATCCTTATTGGTAAAGGTCTCGTTGTCGCCCCAGTAAAAGTGGAACTGCTCGAACTGATAGCCCAAAGGAGTTCTCTCCGCGAAAGGACCTCCTTTTACAGTCGGCACTGTTTCCTTATTGAAACTCATCTTAACCAGCACCGTGTGCCCATTGTTCGACATTTCAAAAGTCCTGGGTACTACATTGAAATTTATAATCTCCAGATCGGTGAAATTCTTTTCCACGGCATTAACCAAATCAATGGTTAAGGGACTGTGGTGTCTCCCACTGCACTCTCCCCACTGCTCGGGTCCATAACTTTCTCCGTATCCAAATTCTAGGGCCAAGACCACCGAAGCTAAAACTATAAAATAGAGAATGGTCTTTAGATTTATTCAGTTTTCCAATTTAATTTTATTAAAAGGTGATTTTAAAACCAATCAAAAATTCTATCAAAGTTAGCAGACCACCGAAACAAAATTATCTATCATTAGCAAGTTGCGTAATTTATGGTCAATTTAGGTTAATTATGAAATAATTTCTTTTAGCGGCACGTTTATTATATTTCGCTGAAATTGGCTCCCATCGTTGTTAAATAAAGCTGTGCTTAATAGAATAATTGAAAAAGGCTGTAAAATTAAACTCAACAGATATCATTTGGATTTGAAATTGATAGTTAGAACTTTGAAGAGCAAGTGGATATGAAACGACAATGATGTATTTAACCATATTTTTCTGTTTAAAAATAATTTTTTTTGTATTTATTTTTACTCAAAAAATCACCACAAAATCCAATAAAGGCGTTATCACTTTTGTCAGCAATCCCTTTGTTTTGCTATATAGCTCACCACAAATTAAGATCGGAGCAATGAAAATTGCAGGCGGGGTATTTCTACACCTACTCATAGTTTCACTTCGCTTCGAGTATCTTATTTCAAACTAGTTTGCGAACTGTCCAACTATCTTATTTTCCGTCCTCAGCCGCGAACTGCTGTAGGTCCTTGCCGATACTGCAACTTATATCCATCACCCAATACTTATGTTCCATTGCTGACAATCAACTTGTAACCCAGGGGACGAATCTGTCTTATCCTCTAGAGGGCCAAAGAACCTATCTGTGATATACTTAAGCTGATTGCTTTGTTGTTTATCATAGCATCACATTTCGAAAGCCACATATTGTAATATGTAAATGCACAGGGCACATTAAATGACATTACTATTGCATGTTAATCGCATGGTGCAGCTTGTTTGCTGTGAACTGAGTTTACTATATCCCCCGAATGTCCCTCGGATCAATACTTCTCATACTGTTGAAACTGACAAACAAATTAACGCAATGGCCTTTTATTAATTTGTTTAATGGAAATCATTTTACATAATAAACAGCCTCATTTTGGCCGGACATTTTTAAATAAATATTTTTAAAAAAAATCAATATCATTACATAAAAACGTTTACAGGTCTTAAATCTAAGGTACACGAATAATGCCCGTGCCAGGCATTTAAAATCACAATGTGCACTGCCAAGTGGGTTCAACAGGCCTCTTTGGACGGATGGCGGTACGGTGGACAATCTCTGTGCGAGGTGCTGCATAATTGATGAGGAAGGGTATCGTGCCGGTTGAGGCTTCGCCCCCGCTTATTTGTTGGCCCGTAGATATATGGATGTCCTGCCGGAGGGAGGGCTCGTGCTTGGAAATTACCGGGACTCGTGTTTGGAAAACAAACAAACGACGGCGAACAAGAGTGGAAAATGTAAATTACAGCGCCTAATTGGACGCCTAAGCGCATACTAGGCATTTAACGATTTAACCTTCGATTCCCCGCCGCAGAACTCTAATTAAAAACCACTGAAAACGGAGGTCCTTAGCAGCGGTACGAGGACGAAAATGGCAGGTAGCAGGACTGCCAGGGAATGGGGCCTCCACTTGCCAGCTGCGTTTTCCGCATCCACAAATGGAACCGAATCCAAGTTGTCTATGTCCACATTTATATAGTTCTTGTACAAAACGCGATCGTTGAGTGGCTGGATGGGTCGGAAATTGTTCTTCAGATGATCATCGTTGGCTGTCAGCAGGCGAAAGGCGTTTAGCTGGGATAAAAATATTATAAATTAGTTCATTTTGTTATGAAATTATCATACAATAAAATAAATATTTACCTGCTTCTCCGTGATATCAATGGGAGCCGTGAAATCAATCCAGGTAACCTCCTCACTGCAAGGTGGAGTTGTCAGAGAACCTGTATAGCTGAAGTAGCTCTCCAAATGCTTGGAAATATATTCTCCCAGAGGCAGTGGGTTGGTCATGTTCACGGTTTTGCCTTTCCGGTCTATTTGGCTGAGCAAGTTCGTGAAGCCCTCATAGCCACCAGTGGAATTGACGCCAATCTGAAGATGTTAGAAATAACCAATTAAAACCGATTATATAAAATATTAAAAAAAAACTCTCACCTGAAAGAAGAAAGCCATCACGGCGATGCCATTATCCTGTCCCAGAGCGCTTGCAAAGTCGGGATATTCCAAATTCCGTAGAACCACATGGAGTTCGGCGGGATAAGCACGGTTATTGATCAGATCCTCACTGCCAATCGTATCGTTCTCGCCCCAATGAAAGTGGAACTGCTCAAACTGGTAACCCAAAGGAGTTTTCTCCGCCAGAGGACCACCCCTAACACTGGGCACCGTGTCCTCATCGAAACTCATCTTCACCAGCACTGTGTGACCATTGTTCGACATTTGAAAAGCCTTGGGGATTACGTTGAAATTGAAAAACTCCAGATTGGGAAACTTCTTCTCCACGGCATTGACCAAGTCGATGTTTATAGGACTCTGGTGCTTTCCGCTGCATCGTGCATAGTCCTCACCCCAATGCTCGGGTCCATGTCTACCCTCGTATCCAAAATCTTGGGCCAAGACCACCGAAGCTGAAATTAGAAAGTGCGTATAATATTTAGTATTTATTTCAGCGTTCGCTATTGACTTAAATATTAGGTATTGATCTTGGCCAATCCAAGTATAAAATGATATTTACTTTTCCTTTGAGGAAAAACAAACAGAGACTGCTAACCGATCTTCGCCAGGTGCTAATTGATAGATAAAGTCGGTGACATTTCGTGACATCGAGTGGGTGTGCAATCAGTGATACCTGTTTAGTAAAGCTATCTACTATTTTTGTTCGCAGCGAAACCTATAAATATGCGCTATGTGTGTCCTATTAATTTTGCACATTTTATTAATGCGTCGCCTGTCGTCATTGGGAATCTGTTCAGCCAGTTCAAACATCAAGACACCCTTAATTGCTCAATCAATTAGCATTAATCGACGAACAATTAAGCGTGTAAAGTTTATTTCAGTTTGCCGGGAATTTCTGTGAACTATTCAAGCCATAGAAAAGGGCGCAGCTGTCAGTTATAAATACGATCTGTAATATTTTCATTTTGCATACAAAAGACGATATTTTAAGCCAATTTGTGGGCCACAAAAAAATGCTAACAAAATCAGCAGGGCCTCCAAACCAAATTATTTCCCATTAGCGGGTTACCTAATTTATGGAAAATTTGAGTTAATTATCGACTAATTTCTATTAGCGTCAGTTTAGTATATTGTTCCAAACGTAGCTCACACCGGGATTAAATATGTTTAATACTTAATAGGCTAATTAAAAAACACTGTGGAAGCAATCTTTCATCGAATATATTCCCATTTCACTCAATGTGATTTTTTTACGACACATATCATGCGGTTTGGTCATGTCTGATTTTGATGATCACCATGGACAGTGATGACGAATAATCAAGAAACCCCGAATGGCAGGTACAAGGTTGAAGATCAATCAGGTGACCGACTCGCAAGTGGCTATTAATAAATTAAAAGTTCTATCACAAAACTAAGACCTCTAAACAAAAAGATTATTAAGACTTCTCACTGTGATTTCCAGCAGGTTTGTTTATTGATTTACAACCAAGATAATCGGGTAGTTATAAACTATAATGATTTATTTAACCATTTTATATATCATGTAAGATACGGTTTAAACGTATCTGCATTTATAATCTCTGACAATTTTGAAGTAGTTTTGTTGGGATCAAAGAAAGCAACTCTACATGTATATAAAGTCTTTACTTTACTTCAAACCAAAATATTGATTGTTTTCGGATTATTGTGTCTTTATCTTAGTAATGTGCTGTTGAGCAAACAAAACCAAAATATTTTTACATGACATCACAGTTTTATGAGAAGTTTATTACAGCCTTGACAATTGTTTAAATATTTGCTGTACTTAGTTATGAAAGCACTTTGCCGGCAAGGGATGATAGCATATCGTATCTTGATTAACGCACTTTTGTCAATAGTCCCTCATTATCAAGTGACACCTTTGTTTTGCCACATAGCTCACCACAAATCAAGATCGGGGCAATGACGATTGCCAGTGGGGTGTTGCGACACCTTCTCATGGTTACACTTTGCTATGGAGAGACTTTCCCGGAACACTGGCCTTATCTGGCTATCGGGCGCGACTAATTTATGAACTAAAACTATTTAAGGCAAGGCTGAAATCCAGCGGCTTTCGTAGGTTTTCCGTTCGACTGTCCCACTGTCTTATTTTCCGTGCTCGCCCGCCGAACGCGGTCACACAACTGCGGTTAGGCCCTCGACGACCCCGCTACTTATATCGCCTCGTCGGAGGTCTGTGTCTGCCGATTCAGTTGCTTCTGTTTTTGTTTGCAGCCAATTGAGTTGGAGCCCAGGGGACGGAACTTTCCAATATACTCGACTAGTGAAGAAGACACCATTTCAGGGCTCAAGCCCCCTAAAATCGCAGCCCAAAGCCTATGGAAATTTTCATACACTGTGCTGAGTTAGTGTTTTTGTCTTGGCCTATATGAGTTCTGAATAAATTGGATAAATATAGAACACATATAAAAAGCGAAAAACACACAAAATATATATATATATATATATGTAATAATATTTCCATGCCTATTATATCTGTATCATATTTAAATTGCAAATTTTAAGTTTCAAAACACAAAAACCCAACATAGTGTAAACATTCTCATAAAGGTTAACCATCCGGATGACTTTACGTTGCTCTAACCTTGCCATTGAGTCGCGGAATTTGGGTTACTTGGAATACTACTAAAACTATTCCACTCAATTTGATTCTATAAACATCAGCGGTACAGTTTTTAGTGTTTCTTTATTACACTAAGCTCTCCAAAAAAGTCACCGACCTTTAAATATCCCATTATAATGAGTGTTTATTAAGCATGGCTCATAATAGTAAACTGTTTTTTACCACTGTTTAATTAACAGAACCGAAGCTAATAGGCTTTAGATTGCTTCACTTAAACTATAAAGTTTTTTACTCTAATTGGCACTACGTTAAAAAGATTACAATTTGATTAAATTGTATTAAGTATATCTCATCCAATTGGGGAGAACAGGAACACACTGACTATTTTTAATATCCAAAACTAAATGGTGTTAAAATAGTTCCTAAAACAACAGTCATGGGTGTTTTCCTGCATTATCACTCGAAGCTTTTGAAGTATTCCGTTAGTTTAGTTACACCTTACATCATTGTGTCTCTTTGATAGCTTCTATATGCCGAGGAACCTGAGGTATCAAAGGGTATGCACGATTCGAGGAGTGAAGTCTCCGATTAGTTTATAGCCGAATGACTAATTGCGTGCGTGCTGGACTCAAGCGTCGTTTTTTGATGTCGATGAGTAACTGCCGACTTGGATGACTATGATAATATGATAAAAGTGGTCATCTAAGCCGGGGAAAGACCGAAAGACGAGACTGGAAAGTCAAATTACGATTGCTCGAGCGACTGTCGAAAGCCCTCGAAAGAGAGTGAGGACTTGAGATTCGAGGGGGTTACAAAACCGCAGGCTTTCGATGATCGACACCCAACAGTGTTGTTCATAAGTATGCTCAAATGTGGCTGGAGAAATGTGGGCGATTGAAGGGCTTATCTCTATATATACTATATCTGCGCTATACTTAGGCTGATTGCTTTGTTGTTTATCTTTGCATCACATGTCGCAGCCACAAATCGTAGTGCAATGTAAATGCACAGGGCACATTAAATGGCATTACTATTGCATGCTAATCGCATTGTGCAGCTTGTTTGCCTTGCACTGCGTAACCATTTCCCCGACATGGATAGCTTTTCACTTTCCCTCGAAGGGATCAATAATTCTCAATCTATTAAATCTGGCAAACAGATTAACGCAATGCCATTTCATTAGTTTGTTCATCAAACGAGCCCATCAGATTTACACTTTTTTATGGGTTTCAGCTTTTGGACTGGCCAAAAAATAGGCAACAACCAACTAACTGATTACTAATTCAATAGGCATAGTATTATTGTTAAAACCGGAATTTTGCATTAATTAAAGGCAGGGCAAAACTGTATCAATATGCCAAGACATTTGAGTAAAAGCTATATGATTAAACTTATATCATTATAGTTCAACTGTTTTAAATTTTAAATTTTAGTTCTAGATAAAGAAGTCTACTTAAGTACTTAGGATATAACTATGTTTTTTATATAAACAATTAATTATGCCATATATGGAGCGAAAACAATACGGATTTAATTGACTACAAAATGGTATAAAACGGAATTTGAACCTTACGAATGCATTTATCTGTTATGTGAATAGATCAGTTAAGCAATTAATTTAAACCAGGAAACGAATTATCGTAAGTTTAGAAATGCGTTCATTGCTTGGTTTTTTGCGGATACTTTTGCGGGTATTTTTTGGACCACTTACCGCCTGACTCATCCCGCGAAGTTAGGCTTTTGACAATGGAAATTTTTACCGGAGCTGTTAAGCATTTTGCATTGTCGTTCATCTGGGCAAACTGAGACTCTAAAGAGCGAGTGAGGCGTGTATTAAAACGACCTCCGTGATATGTCAAGCGGGAACATAAATGTCTGGTTCCACGAGCACAATGTCTACAATCTGGAAAAGTTGCGCAGAGAACACTTACGCTTATGCCCCGCTTTATAATAGACTCTTTTTGTATTCTTATTTCTAGTTTTTTTTTGTACAAGTCACTAATTACTCTGCTCGGATTTTTGGTTTGGGAAAGGGGAAGTACAGAAGTACAGAAGTACTCGCCGAGACAGGGACAGGCATCAGAAACAGAGAGAGTAAGTGCTTTTTTTCGTGCTTTGAGTTAGGAAACTGAAAACAAAATATACTACCAACCAGCGGCGAATGCGTAAATGTCGTATAATTTAGTGCCACAAAGCAAAACTTTTAATATCAGACCCGGGAAGACGACCTGCAAAAGTTCGGTGGTGTGTTTGGGCTGTACATATAAAAATGAATGCGACATTTTTTGAAATACTCTTTGAAAGAGATTCCATTGGGAAAGGGGTATGGGTAATGCTTTAGAATACTTGCGGAGTCTATAAAGTATTTTGAACGAATAAGTTGTAGTTTCCCCCTATTTGTATATATGTTAAAGGATAAAATTAACATTTAAATGAAGATAATTACATTTACATTTATTTTTGCAAATTAACTTCTGGATTTTATATAAAAAGTTAAAAATAAACAGGATTGTAAAAAAAGGAAGCAAACGCCATCGTTTTTTTCTGGCTATTTTTTTTTTGTCACGCAAGGGTATTAAAATATCACAATGGCATTTAAGTAAACATCCATTAGAGCTGAATTTTTTTATTTTCACTGATTACAAGCCCTGGCCAAGTTAAACCAAGAGCACTTGCCAACAGCTAACACAAAAACGACATGGTATTACGAAAAAAAGTAGGTACACAAATGAATAAATCGGCACAAACGTAGAGAGTTCGGCCGTGCAAAGGTAACCCCAGAGCATTACCCGTAATTGTGGCCAGGTTTGCAGTAGGCCAGACTACGGCAATCGACACCGTTGTTGGACAGGTCAGAAAGCTGGCTCAGAAAACAAACGGCTGTAAACAGCTAAGCCATCAGCAGCCACATCAATAATCATTAGAATTAGACCCGCTGGCATTTACAAAGGGGATCGTCAGGGGGGAGGCTGAAAAGGGAAATCGGTCTTTATCCGTATTTATTTTTAATTAAAGTGCAACTGCCGACTGGCTGCGGCTGGCTTTGCTCAATTTACGGACTCTAAAATAGTTCATGACGATGCTAAACCAGAAAAGTGCCGCCAGTTTGTCATCGCCGCTCGAACTCTATCATTTCGTACCGCAGTCAACCGCATAAATTCCTCGAAATGAACAATAGACCAAGGTGTTTATGAGCTGGTTAATACTTTGTAATAACCTTTTTTGATTCATGTACCTATTGAGCCATGAAAATCTGTTCTAACTGAAATAGTGTTGAGTGTTGAATTGAGGTGGCAGATTTTTTAATTATTAATCGGAATTAAGACGTTAAGCTTATAGTGTTGGAGTACATATATTAAATGATCAAGAAAATATTTTTAAAATATTTTAAAGATATAACAGGCATATACCTACAATAAATTTGAATATTGTAGGTCTACATATAAATATAAATAAATGTTAATATTGAATTGTTTTTAAAAATTTAAAAGATTTATATGCTGATGATATATGATATTAACTTGTGACTACTGCCAAAAACCCACGTGACTCTTTTACTGATGCGGCGAATAATTTATACCCTTAGTGTATCCACATTCACTCCTGCATTCCTACAAACCTTTTCCCAACACCGCATCAACGTAATGGTATATTCTGAAACATTAAATTAAAATCTGCATTATAGGGTTGCGGCTTTTTTGACACGCACACCTGTACCTCAATAGACCCCATGAATTCGAACAGGCAGTCCTTATCAATGAAAATCCCCCCATAACCCCAACTCACCCAGCCAAATTACAGAAACCATTGACTGACCGACCGGCAAACCGATACTTCTGGCCTACAGAGACTATCTCCAGGCATTCTTCGTCTGCCGAGTTCAAGAACAACACACAAGTGGCCGTAATGAAATGTGAACAGCCTTGGCAAATATGAGCCAACAAGCCAACTTATGCTGGGTGTAAAAAAAAGAAAACCGCATGCTGTATTTAAGAGCGGCGGAAAAACACTTTCTCTTTTGCGCCTGCTCGCTCGTTCGATTTCTCTTCAGGCATCCTGGGCTCGGGAAAAAGGATGCCGACAAGCAACAATTTTCATTGATAAAAACAGCAGCAGCTGGGTCCTGAAACTCAGTCGCACGCGAGTCTTCAGTCAGTCAGTTGGACGCTCTGGGATATTACGGATGTATCTTAATCCCTAAGCCATTGGCGGTATAATTAAAAATTGCGTATACGCCGCGTGTCAACAAGTAATAGCTTAACCATCGCACTCAAAGCCGCTAAGTCGTCAAAGGAAAGGCTTATAAACTCTGGTGGCTATATTTTTAAAGCATACCTATAACTTTTCCGGGTAATCGCCGGAAATTGAGTTAAAGTTTTTCGTGTCCGGTTGGCGCCATTTAGCCATTGGCGTTGACCAACTTTTGGACCTCGCTGATGATAAACTGAGAACTAAACTTTGTAAAGAGTCAGCTCTATTCGGAACCAAGTGGTCTTGGGAATAAAAAATTCAGAATTGAAAAGGACACAATTCGGTGGAAAATCAGTTGCAATGCTGCAATGCACAAAGGGAAATCAGTAAAGTGACCTTTTAAGTTCACGAAAACAAGATAACTCAATAATCACGGCAGGTGAGCACAGCCATTTCCCATAACCATTTTTTATCTCTCCATAAACATCTCGTCTCCTTAGATAAAACTTGTAGTGTAACTTGGAATATGTTGAACTTTGTTTACTTGCCAACAAAAAAACAGTTGATTATTGTCGCAAAATGGGGAATCAATCAGCAAACTCTGCGTATATTTACTTTGCAATTGTTTTGTTCAATACAAAAGTATTTGCAATCATTTTCAACTGATTTGATTTCTGTCACTTTAACCCGCATCTGTATGCCAACGGATACGAAAAATTACTTTCCTATCAAAAGCAGAACAAATATCCTACATTAGTCAGACAATCACAGTTTTTCTGGGAACTTTGTTCTATATTAAAATTAATTATTTTGCCTTTGCTGAATGCTAAACTGCACTGCAAGAGATGTAAATCAAATATTAAATTGAATGGTTAATGTGAAAAATAATTTTAATCGTGGGAGTTTCAATCAAATTCCTTTGCAAAGGTATTTTAGTGAAATTACCTTTTGCATACTTTTAAGCACTGATGTATCTCGCCCATTATTAAATTATATCGAATTTTGTAAAACAATCAAATGGATTAGAGGGATTTAGGCTTAGCAAAAACGTTTTGTTTAAATAATTGGCATTAATTTGATGGAGGTCTACTTAGGTAGGGCTTATTTTTATTAGCCCGCAGTACAAGCAAAACACTTGAGCCAACCCAGCTAAGAATAAGCGGCTTTTGCTAATGGGAAAAAGTGGAATACCTTCGAATTAATGGCCAAGTGCAGGCTGCTCTCTTTCTGGCAATCCGAGCCCTCCTGGCTGATTTCCTTTTGGCTCTGGGTGCCTTCTTTGTTTGGCCGACACACCTGAGTGGCGACGTTCCATACAGCGTTTTCCCGCTTTCCCACTTTTCCGCTTTCCCAGCAAAATACGTAGAGCCCGGCATCTCGGATAAGATTGGCCAAACTGTAAGCCCCATGAAGTGGTCTTCAGTGGACGTCAGCCGCATTTCTTGGGGGCGCTTCTCGAGCAGTTGGCCTCGGAGATGGCTCTTTGGATGTCTTGGAGATGTGCAGTTCATCCCTTCCATTCCATTTCCCCTGGCCAGGCATTCCCATATGCAAACGGTGAGTGCTCTTGACTGTTTTGCCTACATTCCGGCCACTGCACCTACGGATGGCAGATGGTTGATGGTTCGCCAGTTGGTCACAATGGCAATCCGCTTCTTAAAGGCACCGTGGCTTAATTCAGGCCAGATTGAACACTTGACATGCCCTAATGCGGTGCAGAGTTCTCCGTTTCAGCAGCATAAGCCATCAGCATTAGCATTCATCGCTGCTACACGGAGAAAAAATATCATTTACTTGACTGGTCAACGAATTTCATGGATGAATACACACCATTTTGACAATTTTATTCATTTAAAAATTCAACAAAAAAATGTTTTTATATTCAGTTGTTTATTTTTTGGAAAGTAAACATGCTGCAGATTTATTTAGACAGTGACATGTTGGTCATCAATTCGATTCCGAGAATGACAGTTAATCAAAATATTCTAATTTACACTGTTCAAATTTGGCGCTAAGTTTATATGTTCGGAGGACATTGAATCTATGTTTTTATTAAGCACACAAAAACTATTGGCAGACAAAAAATTGTAAATTTTAAATATAATAGCAGGCACAAAGCTCTTATAGCCTTAAATTCAGGCAAAATTCTCATGAACTTTAATATAAATTTCGGCCAAGTTAACTGGCATTCTTAAAATAGCAAATTCCCTGTTCTGAAAACTGCCAAGCGATTTCAGTTTGGTACTCCAAAAATAGAAACTTCCCTTTCCAGTTCTGGAAACCAACAAAATCATTGAATTCTTTGGTTTTTTAAACCGCTTAAAGATTCAGGGAATTTTTAAAAGGTACTAAGTTTTTCCTGTATGCATGTTTAGGCGGTTAAGAGCCTGTTGATGATGGCGGCGTGGAACTATCTGTTCTGTCACAGCCTTGGGCTTTGCATTTGGTGGGAAAACCAGACCAGTCGAGCACGTGCCCTGGATGGAAAAAAAGGGGAAAGGGGGATTGGTTATGAGGAAAAGGCTGAGTGCAGATGAGGACTGCAATAAACTGCCATACATAAGTGAAAATTGTGAAATGAAAACTTGCGCGAACATAAATCAATATACCCAAGGGGGGGTCATGGGATCTCATGGCAAGGGAAAAATAGAAAAAAAACCAAAAAATCCAAACGGAAAACGTCCCCGACTCAGGTTTACCTCCTCTTAAAGCCTGGCTGCCGACTAGATTCCATGTTTATGAATCAGCTGCGAAACGTTCCCCTCCAGCTGGTGTTACCCTTTGAAACCAGGATGCAGGACAAAAGGGGTGGCACATTACCCGTCTGATCCGGACACATGTGATTGCGTGGGTGGCGTGGGCTGCCTTGTGCTAACTTGGGAAAAAATTTGATTTACAAAAAATGTGACTTAAATTGCTTATGTGAACGTGATTTCGTGACTTTAGCTTATTTGCTTTGGGTTTTAAATGTGATGTCGAGGCCATTTTTGTTGTCGATTTAAGGGTTAAAAAAAGGTGTTAAGCCAATAAAAAAAGGTTGCACATTTTTGCACAAATGGAAGATTGGATTATAAAAGTATACAATATTATATTAAATATATTTAAGTTCCAGACTTCTCTTTTGGTCCCTTTTGGCTTTAACAAAATATTTCATCTGTACCCATAAATATATTCAAGGATAGTAGAAAAACCTTCTACGAAATAGTATAATAGTAATTAAAATCATTTGATATCAAAGTTCCAGTCTCTGTGGTTGGTCGTAAATATTATTATTTATCCTATATATTTTCATTTTTGTAGAAACTAAATGTAGAATAACATTATTTAAAATCATTTGTTATCTAAGTTCCAATCTTCTGTGATTTTAGACTTTACTAAACTATAAAGGTAGTTTAAATAGATGTAGTATATCTGAATACGTCCACCATTTTCGGGTTACATTCTCAAAAGAATGAATTATGTTATATGAACATTAAGCGGAAAAACAATTCCTCGCCCTTAAGCAAAGAGATTTTCCCTTTTCCGATTTATCCTTTAGCCCCTTAACTTAAAGCCAAAAACCATTTACATTGCAATTATGGTGGCAGCTTCGTCTGCAGACGTCAAGAGAAAAAATCCAAAAAAACTGTTAAAATTGAAACTTAATTTAAATAAATTATTTTCTTGCTCTTTTGCAAGCGTTGTTAGTGCTTTTCCGCTTTTTCACCAAGTGCCTGGATAATTGTATCCGGGCAATCATCCCGCATTTCCAGTTGCCGCAGGACATGAACAAAACAGAACAGAACTGAACACTTTAAAACCATTTCCACCCGTAATTAAATTTTGAGAGCGGTTGAAATTGTGGCGGCAAAATAAAGGGCGAAATGCATTTGCCAGCGAAACATTTGTGCAACCAGCCAAAATGCGCATATCCGCCATGGAAAAATCAGCGCCTAAGTGATGGTTCCGTTTTTGTTTAGTGCTCAGCATTTTGGCCTTGACGAGCCGAATGCGGCTGATAGGAGGGGATAATTTGCAAAAAGTCTGGCCCTGGCCGTTAAGAGAACTTGGCCTAATCGAATGAATGTGAATGGGCCCAAAAATGTCACGCCTGCCTGCATATTCCTTTGACAGGTTTCTTAATAGCTCTCACTGCTCAGTTGGGTCCTTTGATCATCCTGAATGACCCTCAATTGCCCTAATCGGTTTCCAAAGAGCCTAGCACAAAAGGCATAACAGAGGCTATTTAAATAACAAACACAGGGAGACAAACATTAAGCATTTAAATTGTATTTAACTATTACCTACAACTATAAATATTTTTAATCAAGTTATAAATTTACATGATTTATTTAAGAGGACTAAGAGTCAGTTTACCTACATTTTAGAACTGCAAATACCCTTCTCAACATTTTAATCAACTTGTAAATTGACTTGATTAAAGGGGATTTAGAAAAGGTCTTCATTGATATGCAAAAGGTTGGCCTTAAACTGTCTTAGGGGAATACCCCCATTTTACTAAATACTGATGTTTGTTTAAAGCCAACTTAAATAATAATTGGGGTATCTGAGATACATAAATCAAATTGAAATAACTTTAGTATTCTGTAAACTTTATAAATTTATCAAGCAAAATAACAAATTGATAAGTACATGAACAACAACTAATCAGTCTGTTTTCTATAGATGTCAAATAAGAATACTTTGATGTATCATAGGCATGTACTTTGTGGAACTTTACCAAACAAAAATTCTGATATCAGGACAGTCTTTTAGAGCTTCGTAACTAGGTACCTTTAACGAGCATTCAAAAGCAGTCTGTGCACATTTCAAATTAACTGACAGAAGTGTGTAAGCCCTTTGACTGCCAACAAGCTGGGAAATTGTACCGGCAAGGGACGCATTCCCATATCCTATTTAGATGATTAATTGCCAATGTCACAGCAGCCTGTTTCCCCAATGGCAAGGCATTCGATTTTCCACAAAATTCACTTTGCATTCAGTTGGAACAGAAGTCAAAACAAAAACTAGCACCCTTTTTTGTATGCGGAGAACGAGAGCAAAGACAAATTTCAATTGGCCAATTAGTGTCATTTAACTGGTAAAGTACGCCGTTTTCAAAGCGGAACTCTATGTACAATTTATATGTATATGTATATTTTTCAGCGGATATTTCACAAAAGGCAAAGTCGTCGACTTTGTTTTGATGTTTCCAGAGTTGTAAATATAATAAGCGAAACTCTTGGGCAAAAATGCACGGGACATAGGTCACTTCTAGTCCTTCGCAGATGCCAAAGTTGTAGTTGCTCCTCTGCAGCTGCTGCATTTGTTGCTGCCTTTCGGTTCTTGGCAAAAAGTTTCGAGCTCAGAATTTGTCTTTGGCCAAGTGCTGTTTATGCTCGGGTTCCTTTCCCCAGAAGTTCGTGTTTGAGTTTCAGCCGGAAAACACTTGCGGCAAGACCTCAGATTCAAAAAGCCCGCCGGGCTCACGTGGCTGCCTGCAAGTTATTTAATAAGCAATTAAGTTCCCTAATTAAATACATTTTCTTAGAGATTTACATAATAAGTAATCTAGCCCAAGCCTTCTTTCCAACCGGACGGTAATTGATTTGCCATGTCCGAGTGGTTTGAGTTACCAAACTTTATTTGATTTCATTTTCACTTGTTAACTTATCATGAACTAAAACCAGATGAGCTAACAAGATAGAAAGGAAAGCTTTGAAATCGAACCTGTAATACTCTTGAAGATTAATAGGTAATCCCTAAGGCTTTTGTCTTTATGACACTTGCCCAAGGCCTTATGACAATTTCTTGGTATTTAATTTATTTAATATACAAATTCATAAAAGCTTGTCAGTCTGTTGAGTCTTTATTTCTAAGGACCTAAAACAATTTATTAAAAGAATTTCAGCTTGTCATTGTTTTTCCTTTCGCAATATTACATTTTTTTGGGCCCGTCTCAGTTACTTGGGGATTTGTTTTTTGTGGCCTAAAAGCATTGGCAACGGATAATATTAATGGAGAAATTTAAAGGCTCGCATGTCACAAAGGAATTTAAATTTCTGGCGGGTTGGCGATGATAAAGGAGTTTAAAGAGTGGAAAGGCTAGCACTAAAACTGTATAAGTCATCTTCACATTTTTAGAATTCATTTGGGCAAAGGAATTTTGTTTTACCCCGCACCCATTTATTTCAGATAATCATGAAATAGAGTTTGGGTTCTATTTTTTTTAAACCTGTCAATCGAAAATATAAACAAACAAATTTCATGTATCCACTTTTATAAACTCATTCTTAAAATTATAATACTCTTTTTCAAGGGTAAAGAGCATATTAAAATTGCATGCAAGCTTTATTGGAATACTTGTACCTTACACAAAGGATCACAGAACAAATTGAAGCCCGCACTTTGTACACTTATCAGAAATTGAATTAACTTCAAGTTGCGGCTTAACTGAGTTCGCTTTGCAAAATACATACATAAAAAACTTTCTTAATCAGTAAAGAGCAGAGGAAATATTTAGTTCGACATTGTGTTCAACTTTAACCGAATAGTTAACACAATGTTATTGGTTTCCCGCTGCTTTTAATAACTTTTTCCTGCCAAGCCCACAACCTGTGGTATTTTTTTGCTGGTGCTCTGAAAAAAGTTCGACCCAAGATTATTGGTTTCAAGCTGCTTCAATCAGCACTTCAAACAAAAAATATAAAACTTCATTTAAGGCAAGCTATTGCTGGCTATTAAAGTGAATTCGGATGAAAGGCAGCTTGGAAAGTATAAATGAAATAATCTTGACTAAGGCCGAAAGCTAAGGCTTTAAGCTGTGATTAAATTTAGTACAAGAAGACATCTTAATCCCGAAGCGCTTAATTAAATAGAGCATCGATTAAGAAAACTCACTTTTTATCTGCTCTACTTTTAGGGTCACCGGCGGACAGCTAATTGCAGCTAACCCCATTGGCATTTAGCAAACGGAAAATGCTTCGTGACCGCTGCAACCACATAGCACCACCACCATCCGCATCCGCATCGGCATCCGCGTCCACATCCGCATCCACACCAGTGGAACTGGTGGCATCCACGCCAAATGCGGCAGTTGAGGCGCTGGCAAGTAAATAAGCGCCATTTTCGCGTCCACCTTTGCGGGCACGTTCTGGATCCGGATTGTTGGCTCTCCGAACTCGTAAATTTTTGGGGCCTCAACCAAGTCAGTCAAGGCATGGAGGCCATCATCATGACGACCCTGCCCACACTGACGACGGATGCCGGTGACAGCAGCAGCTTTTGGCTAACTGGAGCCCTCTCGCTCTCCGAAATGTTGGCCAACTCGAGCCACGTCCCCACTGGAAGCCCATCCTCGTCGGCTGGAAATCCATCGGCGGCATCATCGGCGGTAAATGTGGCCAAGGACCACGAGAAGCACGTGAATGACAGCGTTTCTACGGGTCTAAGGTAAGGTATCCCCATACCTGTGCCTATGCTTATACCCACATTCACTTTCACATCCATGGCACATTTTCCATGCTCGTGACTGGCTCAACAAGTCATCGCGATAAGCTCGGCTTAATTTTCTAGGACCTGCATTCAACTAATGTTCTTAGAATGCCATTGTATAACGTACAAGTAGTGCAACTGCAAAGGGGTGAATAATCAGATTACGTAAGTGGCGGCTTTAAGCCTATGACTAGATTATCTACTTCATAGAACCCAGTGTTCTATATAAGCCGTTAAGTTTATAAGACAACAAGTTGGAATTTATTGGATTTAGGAAGGTTTGTAATAATACAACCGTAAAATATATAATACAAAGTAAAAATTCTCGCGAATTCTTCAGATTTTCAATGCAATTTATAGGATTTTTTTGATAAAAATGTGCATTTAATTTAATAATAATTTTTGTTTTTAAAAATGCTTTAAAATTCAATCTAAAATAATTTAATTAATTATACACATGGTTTTTTATTGCTTCAGCAACTACAGTTCATACCCTAGCTACATTCACTACCGGGACAAATACGACCTGAGCTACATCGCCAAGGTGAATCCCTTTTGGCTGCAGTTCGAGCCACCTAAGTCGAGCACATTCCTTGTGATGGCGGCCCTCTACTGTCTTATATCGGTGGTGGGATGTGTGGGCAATGCGTTCGTCATCTTTATGTTCGCAAACCGCAAATCACTGCGGACTCCGGCCAACATTCTGGTGATGAACCTGGCCATCTGCGACTTTCTGATGCTCATCAAGTGTCCAATTGCCATATACAACAACATCAAGGAGGGACCAGCTCTGGGGGATATAGGTGAGTGTTTACAGAGTATTTAAAATATTTACTTGAGTAGGTGTTAGAAATATTTTTATATAGGATTATTATTAGATACAGGGACCTACATTCAAAACAGCGGTTGCAGGCAAAAATTGATACTCTGTATTTCACTTGTGTGAATAATTTTCACAATGCTGCACACTGTTTGTGTGACGGCAGGGAAATTGCAGAGCTTTTTTCAATTCCCGCCGGCCGCTGATTTGTAACCAAAAACTCCTGATTGAGAAACACAATATTCCTGCCGTTCAAAGAGATGGGCTTTCCTGCTTTTTTTGGCTTAAAATAGAGGTGTTCCCAAAAAAGAACTAACCGACTTTCCACCCACAGCCTGTCGCCTCTACGGATTTGTGGGCGGCCTAAGTGGTACGTGCGCCATTGGAACCCTTACCGCCATCGCCCTGGACCGATACAACGTAGTGGTCCACCCACTCCAGCCCCTGAGACGCTGTTCCCGCCTACGCTCCTACCTGATTATCCTGCTAATCTGGTGCTACAGCTTCCTGTTCGCGGTAATGCCGGCCCTGGACATTGGGCTATCGGTATATGTGCCCGAGGGATTTTTGACCACCTGCAGCTTCGACTATCTCAACAAGGAGACCCCCGCCCGCATCTTTATGGCTCTGTTCTTCGTGGCGGCCTACTGCATCCCGCTAACCGCCATTGTGTACTCCTACTTCTATATCCTCAAAGTGGTCTTCACGGCGAGTCGCATTCAATCGAACAAGGACAAGGCCAAAACGGAGCAGAAGTTGGCCTTCATTGTGGCGGCCATCATTGGATTGTGGTTTCTGGCCTGGTCCCCCTATGCCATTGTGGCCATGATGGGAGTCTTCGGCCTGGAGCGTCACATAACCCCACTGGGCTCCATGATTCCTGCGCTCTTCTGCAAAACAGCCGCCTGCGTGGATCCCTACCTGTATGCGGCCACCCATCCGCGGTTTCGCGTTGAGGTAAGGATGCTGTTCTACGGACGCGGCGTCCTGAGAAGGGTGTCCACCACCAGGTCCTCGTATATGACACGATCCCGATCCTCGTTCACCCACCGATTGCGCAGCAGCAACACCGGTGAGGGAGGTGGCCAGGGGGATCACCGTATGGAGACCTACCTGATGAACAACAACCTGATGATGGTGCCCGAGGAGACGGAGGAGAACGAGGAGATCGTCGTGGTGGCCGAGATCAACAATTCGGTGAGCAGTGTCATGGAACAGAGTAAGTTCTGAAGGATCCCCACAATGGAATCGGATCTGCGAGGAAAGAAAGCGAGTATTCCATTATTAAATTCTTCACCATAACTTGTAAAACTAAGTCCTACCTTATTTTAATTGTTTTCTATAAAATCTTAAATAGCCAAGGGAATTAATAGCTATACCTAGTATACAATTTCCCCATCTGAATAAGTAACAATTCCATTGTTCATTAAAAACTTTCGTGTTTTGTATCACAATAGAATCTATCATGGGAAAATCCGCAATATTATTAAGTCTGATTGATATGACTAATCATAAATAGTATGGATCGACTCAAGTTTCATTGTTGGACTAATCAAACTTGTATGTGGAAATAACCGACCGAGCAGCAGGACTTAGTCCAAGTAATTTCTCTTTCCAACACCAGATGCCCATGGCATTGTTGAGTGGGCTGAATGCAATGTCATTGATGGACCTACAATTGAAGTGAAAATAATAAATAGAAATGAAGCAGGGAAATCCGCCGGGCAGTGGGAATTGGACAAGGAGCAACGACAGTAGTGATAGTAACCATATTTAATGAGCTTATGTGATGTTTAGACAGAGGGGGGAATGAATGTAGAATGGACACCAAACTCGATTGACGTATAGACAGCCGATAATAGGTGGGGGTCCTATTATGTGGATTCCAAAGGAATGTCGAAGTTAGTACAAAGAAGGGGTGCAGAGCGGGGATTAGAAACCGAATTTGATAGGGAAATTATACATAATTTCAGGGAAAGTCACTCAGAACTAAGGTCCAGCCTTGGGTATTGAATGCCAGCAAGCGGACTTGCAGATATTTTGCATTGCATTGTTTAGTATTTGGGGATAGAACAATCATAAAAGATTGCTGGCTTATTGTATTTCAATTGTATTATTGTATAATGACAAATTAAACTAATTGCGTTTATATCTCAATGTCTAAACCGCTGGCGTATCTGTGTATCTTATAGGTATTATAGATTGTATACAATGTCTACTCTAAAATCGAACTAAGCAAACGACTTTGATAAAGTCAACGAGTACTTGTACCTGTAAGAATAATACGAAGAAGCGATGGTTTGCAACCAAGCCAAATATATAACGAATTTATACTCTTGATACTTACTTAGCCGTATCATTTTATATATGTACATGGACGTATATCGGGTATATCTGGCCACAATGGGCCAGAGAACAATGGTAGCAGCATTTTAATTACTAGAACACAAATTTAAGCCATTGTTGCGACAAACTTGTACATTTCCTTCACTACGTGGACGAACAATGGACACTGCTGTTTGTAACTGTGCTCGAAATGAAATTGCAGAAAAAATACCAAAGCGAGTAGAAGGGAAAACAGAAGGGAAAACAAGGGAAAACGAGGGAAAACGGGGGAAAACTATTTAATTAGCATATTTAAAATGCACTTTGACAGTAATTTGTGTGTGCATTGTGTGTGTGTGTTTCACTTAAGCAGCTTGTATTTAAATTAGTTTAACTCAGCAATTGTTTGGCTCAAGTATAATGTGTATACTTATAATTTTCGTTATGGCGGTTAAAATGTTAAAAGCCAAGAAACTCGAAATAAATGTGCGAAAACTTTAAAATACCAAAGAAAAATGTATTTTTAAAGGCGGGCTGGAAAATAATGGGAAGCCAAAACCGAACAACAGGTGCAATAGAAAATAGTTGTGAGGTAAATATGGGTTTGTATGAATGGAGGATCCACGTGAGTCCATTGCCTTTCGTTCCCCGCAGCTGATAATGCAATGAGCGGCCACACCGCGTATACTTAATGTGCCACAAAGGAAGCCGCATGCATTTCCCACTATTTTCAGCGCATCTTTTGGCCAAGAGAGAGCGCAGCTGAGAGCGAGAGGGAGAGAGAGCCGGCTACAGTGCGCGACATGTGTGCATTGCTAGACCATAGAAACATCTCTCATCAGCTGAGAGCTTTCCCCCTATTTTGTTGTTAGGAAACATTCACCAGACAACGACGCCGGCGCCGGCTGCAAAGACAAGAGCAGAATTTCACACGCAGCATAACAATAATTTCAGTCGCGTTTTTCACGACCTGCCCGCGGTTGTTGTTTCAACAAAGTTTCCTATTTTTCCAAAAAAAATAAATACCGAAAAAGCAATGAAAAACACTTGAACGGTTTGATTTAAACAAAACGCTGCAGTTAACGCATACACATATCGGTGAAATTGGACCACTGCTTGCCCTTCTGCCCAAGGAAATCGGAAAAGCCGGCGGAAAATAGGGAAAACGGCTGCCAGCATCCCAAGGAACCCAGCCCAAAGGAACTTCCAACTGCCGCGCATTAGGTTCGGTTCGCTTTTATGTACCCATCTTGGTGCTTTGCCTAATTGTATTTCGATTTTCCACTTTTTCCACCGACCGGAAAGTGCTTTTACATCCGTTTTGCAATAGTAATTCATCTGTGTGCAATGGCATTTCGAAATGTTCGAATTAATTCGGTTTAATTCCGAATGTGTGCTTGTGTTTGTGTGTCTGATGCCCAAATAAATATTGACTAAACAAACGCCATGCAGGGCATGTTATTGCTGGCGATTTATCTCAGTGCAAGCCAGCCGCCCACAACACTTACAGGGCGGCCCGGAGTCATGCACTCTCTACACTGAGCGAAAAGTAACACATAAAAAAATATATTAACACAACTATTCTTTCATTAAACAATTTGGAAACCATCTATTGGAACTTGATCAAAATGGTCTAATTTCGATTAAAGGAATTTTTAATTAAACAATATTGAAGGGATTAGAAATTCAAATTTAAATTGATCAAGAAAAGCTCTCTCTTAAAGGTAATTTAAATAGATTTAGTTATTGGACTAGAAAATACATATTTTTCATTTTTAAATTTTTTTCGATCTTGTAAGTTATGAATTTTATATAAAAATCTAGGATGACATTGATAATAACAGAAACAAATGTAAAGAGATATAAAAAAATCTGGTTAAAATATTCTATTCATTAACTTTTAAATAAACATTTCGTTCCATTTAAATTTATAATTTTACACTAAAAAAAACCCTTCGATCTTAAAACTTCTTACCATGCAACTTCTTAATAGAAGATTATTATGTGTTATACAACTTTTTTCTTTAGTATTTTGATGCAATACTGGTTCTATGACTTTCATGACGAAATATTCCCCAGTTTTTTGATCTGAAATATTTTTCTCTCCATGTAAACTCTATTAAAATGCTCATGTCTGTGCCCATGTGCCCATGTGTTTATGTATCCACCTAGATACGAGCAGTAGTTTCGGGTTCGAGTGTTGCGTGTTTACAACATTCGACTTCCTTGCATGCTCATCACTAGTTCGCTTATCACCTGCTATTGAAAACGGCCATTAGAGTCGTACGACTGAAATTTATTCTCAAGTTTAGGAAACACATTTCCATACTATTCTCGGGACTCCGACACAAGTTGCCTTGCAGACAAAGTGTCTGGCGTACTCCAACAAAAGCCAACAACGAAAACATCAACAGCAGCCCGAATGACAATTGAAAGGGACACAAATGAGCATGCAAAGAACGCCACTCGACTCATAGACGAGGATTTCCCGACCCCATTTTCCTCCCACCACCATGCATTTCTACTTTTTCTCCCCCACTAACTCATCCACATTACTCATACGACGCGTTGCCCGTGCGACAAATACTTGTACAACAATGCGGCTCAAGTGACGACGCGACGACTGTTGACAGCTTTACCGTCACTCAGACCGAGTTCCAGTTGAAATGGTTGTTGTTTCCATGGCCCAAGGTGTTGTTTACATTTACACACAGCCTTTGGGAGGAATGTGAATTCGTGCACGCGATTTGAAAGGGGGCAACTATATGGGATAATGCTCAGACAGAATAGAAAGTGGTTGATTTAATGCGCTCGAGGATTGCTTTCACGCAGATCATTTCTAGGGATTCAACCGGTATAATATCAAAGATGAATTTCTGTTTTTCTGATAATACAAGAAAACTTTTCCAATTGATAATTGATTTTGGCTTCCCTGAAAAAACATTTCACAAGTCCGTGGGAGGACTTTTCTCAGTTGCCTATGCTAGGAAATATTAAAGCTGAAACTGATTAAAACCTAAGAAAATATAAGTTCAAAGTTTAATTTATTCCCCCTCCAAATTCGATTAAATTCAGAGCGAGTCGATTTCATAAGAAACTTTTCCAATATTTTATAAATAAAATCATTTTTTAAGCATATTTAACATATGCTCAAACAGTTTCCCAAAAAAAAAAAACTTTTACTCAAATTAATGCACATGGAAGCACGATTTTAGTCCCCACCGAATACATTAAACTCTGCGTCTTGTCCTTTCCTGACCCAAATTGATATAATAGGAAATGAAAGTTGGCATCTTCCGCTTGAGTTCCTACCTTTGACAAATCAAGGGTCTTCCTGCTCGCACACACACTTACTCATTTTTCGGACACATTTAGCAGACCCGCATAAATTCTGGTCCAGCTGCGGAAAGTTCCGGGTCTTGTTTATACGATATTTACAATGCTCTGTTCCCAATTTAAAATTCATATTGTATGCTGCACTGATTCCACTCTTATGCTCAGCTAAGTTTTCAATACAATGCTCCTGATTTCCACCGTGACGTCAATTGTAAACGCTTGCTTTTATTTGGCGTTGTTTCTCCTCTTTATTTTTTGTTCATTTGGTTTGGGTCGGCTGGTTTTTATAGGGCGATGTGGGGCAACAAAAGCAAGTTGGGAGCCGAAACCGCAGCGGTAATCAAAACAAATCGAAATGCCTTTTTCACTGGCAGCTGCGCATCGCTGGGCGATGTATTAATTAAGTTGAGGAGCAGCCGCGCACAGAACTCGAGGACCACTTTTAGTTTTGTGCCCTTATCCGGGGTTTGATATTTTTAACTAAAGTTTGGGGTTTGCACTTTGACCCTATAAAATTCCAAGCAAGAAGTGTATTTTAAATTTATAACAAATAAAAAAAATATAACATGAAAAGGGTTTGTTTAAATAGTAGCCTGATCTATACATATGATCATATGATATGTGAAATGATCTATTCAATTTTTGGTATTTTTTTAAAGACGTTCCTATAAAAAAACTTTTAAAGCAATCGTTAAATATGACACATTTTTTAAAAAATTATACTGGTTAAAATATTTTGACAATAAAAGCAGTTTCAATGGTATAATAATAATAATCAAGAAATAATACAATAAATTCTATAATTTTTTTTAAGAACGTTCCTTTAAAAGAACTTACATTTTTCATTCTCTATACTTTTCTATACAAGGGAGGAGAGCTAGGGTATTTAAAGCATAGGTTACGAGAATTACTTATCTGTTGTGATATTAATAGTTCTTAAAGTTTTTAATATTTTTAGTTGAAATACTTTGACAGTACAAAGCATATATAAGAAATAAAAGTATAGCTTAAAATTAGGAACAAAACCAATAAATTCTTGGGAATTTTTCGAAAACGTTTCTCCAAAAGAACTTACCTTTGTGATCCCATAAACTTTTCGTAACCAAGGGTGAGTGCTAGGGTATTCAAAGCATCGGTTATGAGAACTACCCTTACTTTGTGATATAAATTGTTGTCTCAATTGCAGTTGCTGGCTTTCCCAGCACCAAACTCATGCCTATACTATATACTATATACCATACCCATTCCCTGTACCGTTCCCATTCAGATTGCCATTGAGGGGCTGGCTCTTCGTGTCCGCACTAATGACCGCTCGCTTTGCTTTTTGATTTTTTGGCAGCTGTAGCAGTGCTTGGAATGCCATTCACCGTGCGTAGACCCATCCCTTTGCCCCTTTTTGCCGCGCCCCTGCAGCACATGAATTTATAATTGCATCATTTTTGGGCACACAAGTACAAGTATCCGAGTATGACATTCAGTCGGTCAGTCGGCTGCAGTTGCATTTGTAGTCCCATGCCCATTCCGAATCCCATTCCCATCCGCAGTTGCATGCAAATTTGAATGCGAGTCCACGAGAAGCCGTGGCAATGCGTCAACTGGCAGGCCTTCTCTGGGATAATTTAAAAAGCTCACCGATGCACTGCTGAATATATTGGCCGGGCGCCCCTTTTTGTTTATTTTCATAACTATGCAAAACAGAAATAAAACACTGGCCGAAAGCAAAATATTGAAATATTTACATATGTATATGTAAACACAAACATCTCGTCGATTGGGTAATTTTTCTCTGATAATCAATTTCAAGTAAACTTTTTGGTGAAAAAAACTCGCATTTAATGTTTACTTTATGTTTTATTTTACGAAATTATTTCCTCTAAAAATTCATTTGTTTTTTAAAAGAACAATCGCAAGTGATAATTATTCAGTTGAGTAAATACAATTAGAATGCATGATAAGTACATACAATTTTCATAATTTAAATGTGAAAACAATTTGATTTAAGTTGATTCCAATTATATGACTTGGGACAATTTGATTAATTAGTGCCGAAATCACATGTACATCCATGTGTCAATGGTGAATATATTACTGGCACAATGCATTGTCCATTTCAGGGGAAACCCCCGTCAATTTGCTTTCCGGTTTATGAGAGATAATAGGAATAATTTTCTTGATTTGATAACTGCATGTAATCGAGGAATAAATTATACAAGGTGGAAGTGGAAAGCATTTTCTTGTCACCTTGCGGATTTTGTAGTTCTATTCGAAGAATTTAAGACACTAATGCCTATTTTATATACATTTATTTAGTAAACGCCTTAAAATATGTAGTACTAGATTTAAAATCTCTATTAAGCTTATGTCACAGTTTTCAGCGATAATGGAAGTATTCAAAATTAAATGCGTTACTTACCAAAATGACTATTATTTAAAGGTAAATGTGCCATCAAATTTAATGCCTCATAACCAATTTCATTTATAAGTCCTGTCTGTTTTTGCTTGGCTACGCACTTGTTAATTTAGCAACCAAATATTTGACATTTTTCTGACTTCCACATAATTAACAATTTATGGCTGACCCATCAATTTAAAATTTTCCCCTAGACTAAAAAGTAATGACAAGTGAACTTTAAGAGGAGCAAGGAGAAGGATTACGAAGCCAGCAAAGGACATATCATTAGCCAGTTAGCCGAAACAGTATTTCTTAAAATGTTTGACATCACCTGGCTGCCCACCGCCTGCGGATCCCTGGCTCCGGCCCTCATCCCGCCGGCCCACATCGTCATCCTGTGGTACTTCTGGGAGAACTACGCCCGGTACGTGGACAGGCACTTCTGCACCTGCTCCTGCTGGGACACCGTCTTCAAGGGACCCTACGAGTCGGGCGTGGCCGCCTACAAGCACATGTACTTCAATGCCACGCCCAACAGCTTCAAGATGTGGATTCTGACCGTGTTCGCCGTGATTGCCCTGTACGAGTGCATCAAGAGGCTAATCGCCCTGATCCTCCAGCAGCGCGTGCGGTACTCGATGCTCCTGCTCTTCCTGCTCTCGATATTCTCGCACTACTACGCCTGGTGGGCGTACATCAACTACTACAACGACGACTATTACAATCAGTGGAATCACCAGCTCTTCTTCACGGTGAGTGGCCAGCTATTGCACTGGAAATAATTTGTCTAAAAAACTTGTACAATTTAGAAAAAAAATTATAATGATAATATTATAAATATTACTAGCATATCAGACCAACTAATCAAAGAAAAGAACAATATCAAGATGCTGGAAAACGGTTTAGTTGATAATAGTTCTATTAAAATTATGATCTTATGATGCTTTTTCGTAGTTAAAGAAAATAGATGTTATAAGGAAAAACTTTTTTTTGATAGAAAGGATAACTATGCATCTTAAAAAATCTCATAAAAATAATGTGGGGATCTTAATATTTAATATTATGTCTAAAATTACATTACATGATTATTATCCCTAGAAATGTGTTGGTTTTCTAGGTACAAAAGATATTATTCTACTTTTTCTCTGTGTATTCTTAAAATTGCAACTTACAAGTCAATGTCAAATATCGCAGCTACGTGCGGCCATATGTATAAGCGCATAAGCTCTAAGCCAGTTACCGGCCATCTATAATTTATTGGCAAAGTTCGTCCTGCGCGAGTGCGCTCCAAACTTGCACAATATGCGCTCCAATTCGAACACTTTCCCGCACAATTTTCGCACTTGCACCCGAGATAGCTATAGAATATTCAGGGAAATAGAAGTATGGCAGAGTAATAAGTTTCAAGAGCAAATCCATCCATCCAGCCAAAGTTCAAACTTAAAAGTTTAGTCCTGCTAATGAGCGATTCGCCATCCTCGTGGTAAATACCCAGTGGGCTGACCTAAAAGAGCAAAATTAAAAAAAGGCCTAAGAGCTAAAATTATACAAGTATGCCTACGGCTAGCCAAAATTTTAATTAATATTTTACATATTTTTGGATCCTATATTTTATAAGTGGAAATGTTTTTGGACCAGAAAGATTCTTGAAATATTGTTTCATTATGAAACTTTTAGTATTGTTACAGAACTTTATCTGAACTTACATTTTAATATATTTATCTTGTTTTTAGAAAGGTATTATTGTATTATTAATTTCTATTTTAGGATGTATCTTCACTTAGATACTAGATACACGTTGATTCATTAGGACATGACGTTAATAGCCGAAATGTAACTTATACATCTTTATATAACTAGAATTCCTTAGCCTTCCTATTTTACCACTTTAATAGCAAGTATTCCAATTTCTTAACAATTTACCTACTGTTGCAGGTAACCGAGCTGTTCTCCACGGTGCTAGTGATGCACTTGGCCAACACCACCAACGTGGTCACGCCAAAGAAGGTCTTCTGCATTGTTGGCATTGCCCTGCTGCACATCCTGGCCAGCAGCTTCGACCAGTTCTTCATGAACGTGGTGCGCGGCGAGGGCTATGCCCACCAGATAGTGCGGGATATCGGGTTCATGATTCCCGATCTGCTCCAGCTCTTCGTTCCGGTGTGGCTCCTCCGGCAGACCCGTCGCGAGAGCTACACCACGCGTCCCTTCCACCGAGATAGGAAACTCCATCGGGACATTGTGATGATGCTGTGCCTGGTGTCACTGCTCTTTGTCGTCTGCACGGTTTTGTGAGAGCGGATCATGCTGGAGGTCTACGAGGAGCGACATGGAAAGGTCGTGCCCATGCAGGATGCAGCGGTCCAGCTGCTGAACCGCTACCGCATGCTGGCCAGTGGAAATGTGCACAATTGAAAGAGGTGATTGCTTTTGATACTGAACGGATTGTGGGTGGACAATAGTGGCACTTACGGGCAGTAAGTGCGGAATATCCTGAATTCCTGTAGAATTTTGTATTTTCATTTACCGTTTGTGATAGTTTTTCTTTTGAGACGAAGTGGAGCGGACGACGAGCATATCGATAAGCGTATTTATCAACTAACCATGGTACATAATTAATACAACAAACTGCAATCTTCCATTTAGAACCGTTGACCGATGTTAAGTGCATTACCATTAACCCATAGTTGAACTTAGGTAAAATGTAGAGAAATCCAATCAAGAATCATACGAGTAGAAGGGTTTAGCCCCTATAGATACAACGATAAACAGTTATCACAGACATGCACACATGTGTAGATTAGTTATGGAACAACGATGCGAATACTTAATATTGAGTACGGATTGTGGAAGTGGAGACCCACCCACCCAGTGTTATATACCTTATATTACCTTAACAAGTTACATGTGACTTAGACTGTTGTTAGATAATAACAATATTATACATGTTCATCATGGCAAACCAAAATATTCCAGTACATCTAGTAGAGAAACCACAACAAAAACAAAATAACATAAAAAAACCAAAACCGTAGTAATCAAAATTAGCGTTATACTATATTGTTACGATTAACTTTACATGAAGGAAATCAAAAACATGCAGATATTAATATTTGGAATAGCCTATACTTATACACATATATATATTTTAGTATACAAAATTATATTGAATAAACGTTAAGAGACTGAACACCCCTTAGTTTCCTTAGAGTTCCAAAACGGTGAGTTCAACACAACCTCTTCAGTTATTCGTAGTTTTCTTTTATTGAAAGATAAAAATTTTAATTTTTTCATTGTCTCTTTTTTTGTAATTATATATATTTTTATATTGCTATATATATATCTATATACACATGCTAATGTATATTTGCAAATTTCAAGTCAAGACGTTCAAAATGTATTTTCCAAAAATACAATTTGTTTTTAATGCTCTGTGTAACTAAAGTAGCCAATTTTGTTTAGCCACAAAATGATTTTATGTTCTTTTGTGTGTAAATTAGAAGACATTTTAAATTAAACGTAAAGCGAAAAAACATTTTAATATTAATGGAATGTTCGTTCTTATATACTCGCGCGATAAAAAATACATATAATTGGCGGCTTTCGGTCAGCTGCTCGGGCAGCAGCCTAAAATAAGTTTTTAACTTAATTTCGCAAACAAAGTGTTCATAAAATTAACTAAAAATGGACGGTATTCGGTGACTATTGAGCGCTTTCAATAGTGAAATAAGGTGAAATGCCGTCAGACAGAACCAAAGAATAAAAAAAGAAAACATTTAAAAATTCAGCCAGCCAATCCTAAATCAAATTTAAGCAATCACTTGCGCAAAACAATTGGCAGTGCATGGAAAACTTGAAATATTTTCTGTCTGTAATACGTTGTGAGCCTTCTCCGTGTTCGTTTGATTTTCATTATGTTTTCATCTGTTTTTTTTTTTGTTTTTGGTGAGTCTGATTCGTCGCTGTTGCGTGTCTAAGGCGATTTAAAAACGATTTGTGTGCATATTTTGCGACAGGTTTAGATGAAGATCTCTGTTCGCTTCCTAACTTGATGGCCAGTAGTTGAGTGCAGGACAGCGTCATCAGGATCGTCGGCGCCATCGGCACCTTGATCCTCGTGCGTCAAATAGTCGCCTTTGTGTCGGTGCAGATAGCGACCGATAAGGAAGAACATAAGGATCAGCAGCAGGAAGAGAATTACTAGCAGACCTAAAAAGCATAAATTCATTAATTCGCTGGTTTCAACTGGAGTTTAATGATTTCACTTACATGCCAGCAGCACAGAGTCCACTTCGTTATACGCCTTGCGCAACTTCTCCTCATCCACTAGAGGTGGTGGCCTGGTCTCAATTTCAATAGGCGGATGCGTCACTGGCTCGACTCCGCAGAAATCTTCAGTCAATTGGGCTGCAATACAAGAGTTTGTATAATATTTCTTATCGAATCTTATTAACTATCAATACTTACTGCCCAAAGACTTGACATTCTTGGGTGGATTCTGCTGGAACATCAGCTTCAAGGGATAAATATCATCGAACTGAACTCGCGACACACAACCCACGAAACCATCTGTCATAGACTCATTTTTGCCAATATACATGTACTGGATATTGTTGAACTGAGCATCCGCCGAGGCCTTTATATCGAAATTATACTCCACTGGCTCATAGTTGTCGACCTTTAAAACCACTGTGGATCCTCCATTTTTGCGCATAAAGTGCATGTCGTGGTATTGACCCAGGCCAAAATGTTTTTTGGGGAATATGATTTCCTGTCGCTCGAAGCCAAAATCAAATACGCATCGCAAATGGCCTAGAAAAAAAGTTAATATTCAGTTGAATACTAAAAAATAGCTTTAAATTCATTTACCAGAATTCGACACTTGTATGGTCAGATATTCGCCAGTTAAATTGGAAGAGAAGCCAAGCAGGAAGCCCTTGGGAATGGTAGTTGTAAAGCCCACGCGAATATTCTCGGCAATTGTGGAGCGGAAGGAGCCCTCGAACTCGTAGCGAATAATCGAGCTGGAGCGTAAGTTGACACCAATCTCTGCAATAAGTAAATGCAATTTAAATAAAACACAATTACTGATTATTCCATTAACCCACCATCTGCGCAGATAGGTCCTTTGAATGCGCTCCAACGGCAATCGCAGCTATAGCCATCGTATCGCTCAATACAAGTGCCATTATTCAGGCAAGGACTCGACTCGCAGCGACCCACACACCCGGTGCTGATGCCGTATAATCCACGCTTCGAGTAATCCTTAAGGTCAACCATCTTTCCGTTCAGCAACAGGGCACGAATGCATCCTACATAACCATCGCGGTACTCAGTGGTGGCACCAATCACAAGATCCGAGGTTAAGTGGAGAGCACGCACTGGACCTGGCGGCTCGCGAACCTCAGCCTTGATGGATCCATCCACCACCAGGCGAGCCTCCTTCCTGTTGCGCTCCACACTCACCGTGTGCCAATTGTTGTCGTTCAGGTGATAGCTGGTGCCCACATTAACTCCCAGTGGACCGCTGCCGGCTTGATACTGGAATTGCAGCTTGTTGCCGCCATTCAAACTTAGCTTGATGTAATCTGTGGGACCAGTTGCATGGAAGAGCACGGAGTTCTCTTGTGTGGTACGGAATTCCAGATAAATATCTCCAGAGTGACCCATATCGAAGGGTGGCAGGTTTATAGAGGCATCGGCAATGCGGAAGGTCACCACATTACTGAACAGATCGTCGCCCTCGCAGCGCAGCGGTCCTAGAGTATAGCGACCCATTTTCTCATCCAATGGAGTTCCAGTATCACCAAACTTCACAGCTCGCACAGGAAGGTACTCCTTCTCCCTGATATCACCACCATCCTCCTTCCATTCCAGACTGTTCGAGTCGCAATTGCACCACTTTGTGGGATCGTGGCACTTGCCCAGTATTCCACACTCGCATTTACGAGATCCTGGCAAAGCTCCAGCCCAATAGTCCATGGGTTGGTTGTGGCGTGAGATCCACCAAGAGAATGGACGGAAGTTTCCTGCCTCAGCTGGATGAAAAATGTAATTATAACACTGATTTGATCTAAGGAAACTCGTGACCACTCACATGGTGAATTGAAGAGACGGGAGGACCGGCAGGAGTAGCTCAGGCGCTGCCAGCAGCTATGAGAGCGATTCAGCAGAGCTTCGATTTGCAGTTGATTGGCATCGTACATGATAGACTGTTCAAAGGAGCCCGGCTCCTGGAAACCATCCACAGTTGTGGTGTGCTCTTGGCTGTGACTGAGGGTGGTAATCACACGTCCATCCGCTGTTGAAAAAATATATCAGTCTCATCAATCAATATCATACATTTATAAAATTCCGCACTTTGAGTAGCATAAATACATAATTTAAACCGTAAAACAAAAAGGCGGGTAATACATTGTGGTGAAGATAACATAATTTGATTGATGGTTCAAAAGTTTGAGTTTGTATCTCTGATTCAAAAGTATAAAACTAGAAAGTTGAGAAACCGAACTTCAACTTTCTGCTTAAGTTGCCACTTACAGTAAAACTCGCAGGTCACTGGGAAAGGCTCCAAAGGACCACTGCCATCCACATCTAGGTTCAAGTTAACACGCTGCTGCACATGCTGGACATTCTTGAGAGCCAGACAGGATAATGGATTGTTCGCTAAATACAAAATTGAAACAATAAGTCAACAAACCATCTTGGAAATCCCTTAATGCAACTCACAAGTGTGACAAACGGCTCCTGCATAGCCAGTGTGCGCGCAGTCGCAGAAGAACTCCCTGGAGTTCTGGTGACAAAGACCCTTGTGCTGGCACGGATTCGGATTGCAGCGATCAATCATCTGGCAGGCATCCACGACAACATCATCGCCGCAGCAAACCTCCTGCCCCTTAACCCAGTCCTGGGGTAACTTGTAGTTTCCGTCCACCGAAATCAACCGCATGCAGCCGACGAATCCATTTTTATCCTTTCCACCAGCTATGTAATACTGTGCTCCAGTTGCAATCTGCAGACTCTTTGTTGTGGTCATCGGTCGCTGGTCAATGTTCAGTACCAAACGGTTCTTATCGATGGAGATGACGAAGGAGTGCCATTTGCCATCATTGAACTGCTCGTCGTAGTTGTCCAAAATGATGCGCGCCGTCCCCTTGGGTTTTAAATCAATCTTAACTTTTCCATACTCCAAGAAGACCTTTATGTAACCACCGGAGTAGAAGTCATGGTGCAGCATTACTCCCGTTTCCTCGTAAGTACGGAAGTAGAAGGACACGTTCAGGCGCTGAGAGTTCTCATAGCCCGCCAAACGGACATACGACGAGCGGGTAGTGAAGGTAACCGGATAAATTGGTGGCGAAGGACAGGCGTAGATGGTGTTCACCTTGGTGAACAGATAGCCCTCTCCCAGCTCGGTGCTGTCTTTCATGACTCGAATAAAGTTGGTGGAATTAAAGTAGATATTCTCTAAGCAGCCGGAGAAATTCTGTTGGACGATCAAACCCTCCTGGACATTGGGCACACCGCCGAGGTACAGCTCCCGATTAAGATTCAGCCTACTGAATTCGCCCTGGATGCGTCCCCGTACAATAACACGATCCACAGAGAAGATAATGTCCCGCTGGTTTCTCGAGATCACCACATCGTGCCACACATTGTCATCCAGCAGACTGCCCACCGACAAGGAGGTCATCACCTTCGATCCCAGATCCAGATTTAGAATCATCTTGTTGTCCTTCAGCTGCAGGGCATAGTAATCGCCCTGAGTGCCACGCGAATACATCATCACTCCGTTGGCAAAGGCCGTCTTGAAGCGGAATCGAATGGACTCCTTTAGGGAAGAAATGGGCTCCCGTCTCAGATCGTAGCGCACCAAGCCGGTGCCATTGAAATACAGGTTCTCAGAGACTGCAAGCAAGGTATTTGGATTAAGCAATCAATAGTGTATACAATAACTATTTAACTTACTGTAATCGCAGCCGTAGAGCTCCACACGCATGGAAATCCGATCGTGCCACCTGGTGGGATTAATCCTCACCCATTGGGCGATGATGGGAACCTCGAAGACGTTGTAGTGAATGGAGTTGCCATCGGAGTTGCCCTTGAACATCTGTGATGGATACCATAGAGATATTTAATAACAAGCACAAGTATAAAAGTTAGTAGTGTTAAGCTAAAACCAAAAGCATCCATCCATCGCCATCCTTTAAGCCGGAAATAGTTATATAGTTTAAGCCTTAATCTAGGGTTAGTCACAGTACCTGCGGCTCGCTCGTGGGATTCACGTATGAGCGCCAGAACTCGCCGTCATCCGAGTACTGGACAATGTACTCCGTCACGAACTCATCCGTGTGCATGCGTCCCATGGTGGCGATCTTGCGCACCATGCGCGGATCCCCCAGGTCGAATGTTAGAAAGTGGTTATAGGTATTCTCGACCGGTGTCCAAGCAGCGTTACCTGCACAAGGTGCATTTACCAATCTAGTTAGTCGCAGTGTCAGAGTGTAGAGAAGGGTATGGGTGTTTTGTGAAGGAAGTGAACTACAGAACTTTCAGACGAACACATAAACAGATGCATGCGGGATGTTAAAAAAACCAAGCACAAAAGCAAGCATAGTGTTAATGGATTTATGTAATGATAATCCGCTTTCGCAGAAGAATAGTTTCCCCAGCCACCAACATTTGTTTTTGCACGTAGAAAAAATAGTAATACTAGTTTTTTTCCGTGCATTAAACCACCACCAAATGAATTCCATCCCAATTCCGATGAGACACACATTCGTAATTGTATTTGAGATCGATTGTTTACCTTGACATTGCCGCCCGGCTCTTTATAGTCGGCAAACTCTAGATCGGTTATGCCATAGCTAATGGTGTACTCGGTGACATACTCATTGCTGTGGGGTCGTCCTTGCAGGGCGATGTGCGTCACGTTCCGCACCACGCCCAGGTCAATAATCAGACGCTGGTCGAAGTCTGAGTTTTTCGCGGACCACGAGGTGCCAGCTGGGGTTCGCAAATGGTCATGGGATGATGGGCAATAAAATGAAAATAATACAATTTAAACCAAAACAAGAGCAACATAAAATGTACTTAAAGGCAAAATAAAATGGGAGGTCTACCCTACACATAATTGCCTAAAATAGCGATTTTAAAATTGCCTAAATCCTCGGGGGGTGTTTTCAATTAATAAACCATAATTTAGGGGCGATTCCGATTGACAGCTGCAAGTGGTCGAGTTCGAGGTCCTTCAGATCGCGGTTCAACCCCTGCTCCAGAAAGCAAAAAAGGATTTTGGCAGTCCCGAGGGTTCAGTTGGTGTCAACACAAAATGGGAGAGCTCTTAAATGGTTGGGCATAAACAATCGCGACCGTGTGCCTTTGTTTTAATTGCAGAGCGCGCCAAATTGCAAGCAGGTGTGACAAAATAGTGTGAGAAAGTCCCGACTGCAGTGATTTCCTATGGCAAAGCCCATTCCCCAATATTTTGGTTCCGCATTAAAGTTTCCTTTGTCCTTCGTTGGCAACGTGCTCATATCAGCCAGCCATCGTTCCCATCGATAAAACTTTCGGGAATGCCAAAAATAATTCAAACAAACGAGCCATGCAGAGCTACCCTTGCGCAGGGCTATCCTGTTGGCGCATAAATTCAACGAAACCGATGTCTGGCCCCTGTCTGAGTCCCATTATGGGTTCCTAAATTTCGGTTTATGGCCTTTTAAGCATATTTCCGGCTTCGTTTCGTAGAGTTTGTTTATCCAATGCCAGGCAAACAAGCCGTTTTTTGGGGGGTGCGCGGATTCATGACAACACAAGGATTACAAATTATTCAGAATTGGGCACAACTATTGAAAAAATATAAAAGCATGTTTATTCTAGGGATAACAAATCTATTTTAGGGCCTAGTTTTGTGGGCTTCAGTTCATGATCGTTTGTAGGGCTTAAGCAGAGCCCTTTGGCAGTAGCTGATCACATCATCCAGTTCCGATTCGAGACTCTTTACAAGAAGTTCCTCCACTCCAAGGAACTGAAACCTTCCGTGCACCTGTGGCAAGCAGTTACGGAATGCAATGGCTGCGCAGTAGTCCTCCTCCAGTAGTAAATGCTCCTCAAAATGCCAGTTCTCCATAGGCTGATCATGGCAACGCAGGCTGGTTCCGGTTAAGGGGGAGACCTCCGAGTTCAACGGATGAGTAGTGTCCACGGAAAAGCTGATCTTCCCCAGATCCACAGTGATGCCAACGCCCAACTCCTTGACGTAGGCCTCCTTCAGGCACCAGTGTCGCATGAAGGCCTTAACTTGTTCCCACTCATCATGCTGAGCTCTTCCAATGTAGCTCCATTCCTGGGCCGAAAACTTGCTCTTCATCAGGCGAAAGAAATCCGACAGGGACTTGCCACCACTGTACTCGATCTTCATAACATCTGTGCCAATGCCAAAGTCGGGATCACTGGCTTCTCCCGTAATCCCCGCCAGGAGAACTAGGCTTCCCTGGTGGGAGACATTGAAGCTGAGTGGTGGCCCATCGATATCCTCCCTCACCCAATAAGGTTTTCCCCGCACATCCCTGGCGAACTTCACTTGGTGGTGCGGCAATCCACTGCATGTGCTCACATATTTCCGCATCAATAGCCGGCCAATTAGCGAGGACAGAAAGTCATCGATGAAGTGGAACTTCATGAGGCGAACGCGTTCCTCAGGCTGAATTGAGGCCACCGCCTGACTCAGTTGTGTGAGTGTGGGCTTCCAGCTGCCCAGGTCAAAGGCCCAGCGGGTGCAAATGTGTTTGCTCATTTCGATGCGTTTTAAAACTATCTAATTGCCTTTACTATCATTGCTTTCTAGGGCGTTTTCGCTTTGCAATGTTTTTACAAATTTGCTATTGTAATGGCAGTATGGCCACAAGTGGTCAGGGTAAAAATACCCAAGCGATTACACCTTATAAATATACTGCAAAAATACTGCGCTACAAAACTCAGCTGTGTTCCCGTTTAAAATTTCGATTAGGGGGTAATTCAAACTGATAAGAATTTTGGAGTTTTCAAAAATAATATAACAAAGGAAACAGCCGATTGTACCTAATAAACTTGCTACAAAATGAATTTAAATAAACATTTTCAATGTAAAAAGGTTAAGGGTCAGCACTTAGCTAATAGTTCTATATATTTAAAGTCAACTGATATAAAAACAAGTTTTTGAAAGGGTTTGGGGCGCATTTTTAAAATCATAACTGCTAATTAAACAACTGAAAGGCAACTCAACTAGCACAAAGAACAAAGAATTGTACAAAAATAAAATCAATAACTATTACTCACCGTTTAATCGTGCTTTATCAGGTCCTCGTTCTGTTAACGATGATGTTGCCGTGAGGACGGCTCTTTCCAGAAGGGGCTGGTTGCACTCATAGTCGGAGAAATAGTCCGTAAAGGCGTCTGAAAGTAAATAATATCGATCTATAAATACCCGAATTCCATGACCCATATACAATTGTACAATGTGAACGCAAACTGTCACGGGCGTAATTAAAATTGAGATATGAAGAATCTGTTTGGATGGCGGCCAATAATTTTGAGTACTTCACTCGGGCCATAATCGTTCCAGTGGCCTATTTTTATGGGGCCATAAATAAAACCACATCAATAAGAAAGAAGTAAACAAGAGAAGTCCAGAATGAAGGGTAAATATCTGCCATACGGTTGGGAATCCTTAACTTGCAGTTTTCTAGGGAAAATGTTTTATTCAGAACTAGGAATAGATTGATACCAATCGCTTGTAATGAATAAATTTCACATAAATAGTGTCTGCACAATTGAACTTTCAATTTCACAAGGAGACGAAAGAAAATTCCAATAAATTTTCTGGGTAGATTAAATCATTTGAATTATATTATCCAGGTTCTACTGTGCCTCAAAGTGCAGATTCTTGTCTCATATTTGCACCATAATATTGCTGGTGACGAGAGTCTTTTGGCCCCTAGGATCCATGACAAAAATGAGCGGAAGTGGGGGGCAGGTCGTGTCGGAAATCCAGACAATTGGCCCTGTCAGTTGCAACCCCCAAGAAATGTTTTATAATGGGTGCAGCAGGAGCTCCTAGGCAAACACACTGGAATTTTCAAACTGGGAGTGGGGAGAAACAACCCTTGCGAGGTCATCCGGAGTTCGTGAGCACTTTAGGCTGACTTTGAGCCCTAAACAGAGTGGAGAAAATCAACCTGATAAGCCCGAAAGGAAACAGAGCGAAACACGCATGACAATCTGTTGGTAAATAGTATATTGGAACTTTTGGGAGCAGCAAGTTTGAACTACTTTTTCAGTTACTTAATGGCCAACAAAATTCTGGCTAATGTTCTAAATGAAACAAATATGACGAGGCCTGGAAAGGCCATTTCCGCTGATCTCGAGAAACTCGAAGTGCGAATGATGCTATTTTCGGGGCAATAAGAACCGAAATAAATTATGGAAATCGACCAAAAACTGAGGATATATGTCGGTTGTCTGCTTTCGACGCTTCAGGGCGTGAAAGTGGCAAATTAATTGCGGGGCATTGTTTATTTTTAGTCATAAAAATGTTTGCATATTATCTTACGATTGTTTATTTTTTATGAAATGTGGAAAATTGTGGGCGCAAAGAGCTCAAATCTGTTGACATATGGAAGCATAATGATAGAATCACGTGTTTCGGCCAGCATCTTTAATCAGCAGATGCTTGTTCCGCCGCATGCGCATTGCAAAAGCCGGAAAATAAAAAAAAACAGGGATGCAGCCGGCAAACTTTGGAGTAATTTCACCGGGGAGCTCCCCAAAAAGATATTTAGGTTCCAAATTTGAATTCAAAAAGAACGAGTAGAAAACGGGCGTTGTTAATCGGCGTTTTTGTTTTGCCACCGCTATTCGTAAGCAACGTTTCGATCGCTCTCTTTAGTTTTTTTCTCTCTCCGCTCGCGATCAAAAAGAGCGAGTTAAAAACCGAAGAACGGGGCAAAAGAAAAAGAAAGAGCGAGTCTCCAGCTTTGGGGAACACGCCCAAAAAAGTTGGCTTACAAACAATAGACGTTTTATGTCACAAATTCCTTTCAAAATCGAACAGAACCCATCTAAATTCTTGGTTTATTCAACTGGAATCATTGTATTTACCTGCTTGCACTGATTTAATGCCATTATTGGCCAGCAATAGGAGGCATAGTAGTCCAAACCGCAGCGAAGAAAATGCCGTTTTCGTATGACTGCTGGGCGGCCTCATCTTAGAGGCTTGTGATTAAGACTTCCGCGAAATGGATTTATAAACACATTTATTTTAGATTTCCGAGAAACGCTTGGTCAAAATGCACTTTTCCGCTGGAAAAACCACCGTGAAAAGCTGATAATTTATGGCAACGCGTCCGCAATATTGAGAGTTCCTTCTGCACTTTCCGCTGCTGTTGTTGTTCTTAATCGGTTGTAAATTTTTCTAATTTATTGAGAGGCACCACGTCTCCACCAGATCACGCCCACTTCGAAAGAGTTTCGTTTGAATTAAGAAAATAATTATCGCAACGCGGATGACACACGAACTCCTCTCCGTCTCGCTGCCAGTGTGACCGTGCCTCAAGTGTGGCAAGCTACCACGAGGCATAAAAAACCAGAGGTTAATCGCGTGAGATAACTATCGGTGTGTTCTTAATTTCACTTTCGCCAAGAAATTGCATTAATAATTTAAATTTATAATTATAATTTGAAATTCAAGTACGGACAAAGAACGTAGATTTTCATGTTACTTATTTATGTTCATGTTATTAAGTAAAATTTAAAAAAAGTAAGCAAATCCTTTGCTTGCCAAAAATATTGTTTTAAATATTTTGATGAATAAAACAAACCAAAAAGTTCAAATATATCAAATGTTTTTTCCGTTTTTTTTCAAAACGACTAAATTTTAATCTCCCAAAATCTTTCAAATCGGCAAAGTCGTGAAAACATCGATAGTCGATAGTAGCCCCATCGATAGTCGATCACACTGTCTCCCTCTTTTCGCCAAAAATTTGTTGGCGTGTTGTCAATTTCTTCAGCGTTTGACAGGCTTTGTGTTTTGTGTAGCACCGGAAAAGATAAAACAGCGACAATGTACGGAGCAGACGAATACGCAAGCAATTCGGTGAGTGCAGGAAGTCCGGAAAATGCCCGCGGTCGAGAAACCCATCCCGAGACCCCGCCGACAACATAACCCAACTTTTGTGCCCCGCACATATGTAAAATGTAAAAACTCATTGGTTTTCTTTGGGATTTCAGGAGTACTACGATGACTTCGCCCACACCGGTGACCCCCAGCTGGACATGGAGTACGAGAGGAACTACTTCTCCACCCGGATGCCGGACAACGTCAAGTACTTCCTGATCAACTTCTGCCAGGCGATCAAGGAGGGCAACCTGTACGACATCCAGAACATGTACGAGAACACCTTCCCGCAGATCAGCGACCATCACTTCGACAAGACGGCCTGGCCCGAGGAGCAGGAGGTGGCCGCCATCGTGGACAACGACAAGGTCTTCCTGATCCTGTACAAGGAGCTGTACTACCGCCACATCCATGCCCGCATTCCCGGCGGCCCCAAGTTGGAGCAAAGGATCAACTCGTTCTTCAACTACTGCGACTTCTTCAACCTAATCATCTCGGCCCAGAACCCGGTGATGCTGGAGTTGCCCGACATCTGGCTGTGGGAGCTGGTGGATGAGTTCGTGTATCAGTTCCAGAACTTTGCGCAGTATCGGTTGGTAGCTACTCTCACTCCTTTTGAATTGGTTTAACCTTTCACTCTTTGCAGCGCCCGCCTGACGGACAAGTCCCAGGACGAGATCCAGCAGCTGTGCGTGAACCACAGCAACGTGTGGAGCATCCTCTGCATCCTGAACGTGCTGCACTCCCTGGTGGACATCTCGAACATCAAGAAGCAGCTGGAGGCCATCTCGCAGGGCGTGGATCCCCAGACCGTGGCCGGTGACTTCGGCAAGCTGTCCTTCTACAAGATGCTGGGCTACTTCTCCCTCGTCGGTCTGCTGCGCGTGCACTCGTTGCTCGGTGACTACTACCAGGCCATCAAGGTGCTGGAGCCCATTGAGATCCACAAGAAGTCCGCCTACTCGCACATCCCCGCCTGCCAGATCTCCACGTCCTACTACGTGGGCTTTGCCTACATGATGATGCGCCGCTACGCTGATGCCATCCGCACTTTCTCCGACATCCTGCTGTACATCCAGCGCACCAAGCAGCTGTATAGCACGCGGTCGTACCAGAACGACCAGATCAACAAGCAGGCGGAGCAGATGTACCACCTACTGGCCATCTGCCTGGTTCTGCATCCCCAGTGCATCGACGAGTCGATCCAGCAGGTGCTGCGTGAGAAGAACTACCACGACGCCATGTTCAAGATGCAGTGCGGTGACCTGGAGGTCTTCAAGTCCTTCTTTGTGTTCGCCTGCCCGCGCTTCGTGAGCCCATGCCCTCCAGCTGCGGATGCCCCGATGGAGGACTACGTTAAGGACCCCATGGAACACCAGCTGCTGGTGTTCATGGATGAGGTACGCCAACAGAAGGATCTGCCCACGACGCGATCGTATCTGAAACTGTACACCACCCTGCCCCTGACCAAACTGGCCTCTTTCATCGACCCCAATGCCAGCGACGATGACGTGTCGAAGCTCCTGATCCGTCTGCTTTGCTTCAAGCACAAGATGCGCAACCTGGTGTGGAGCAAGGGACCCAGCGGCCTGGAGGGAACATTCAAGTCCGGCTCTGAGGTGAGGTTTACAGAGAAAAGTCATGAAGACAGATACCTAATCCTTCTTTAACATTCCAGTTGGACTTCTACATCGACGACGACATGATCCATATAGCTGACACCAAGGTTTCACATCGCTATGGAGACTTCTTTGTGCGTAAAATCTTAAAGTTCAACGATCTGAATCGCAAACTGAAGAATATCAACATTTAAGCCATTTAAGTCCACATCCTTGTGACCCCCAATGAACTATTTAATATTCCAAACTGGACCGATTTGTCTTGATATCAATAAAAAATCGCTTGCGGCTATGCGCAAGTTTGGTCCCCAAAATGTCTCTTCCAATCTTTTTAATTTAGCTTCAGAAACGACATTTAATGAGTTAAAATGAATTAATATTAACCACGACTTTCTGATAAATCTGACCGCAAATTCATTCAAACATTTTTTTTTGCAAAAGATTAAATCAGTTTAACTTATTCATCGCATTGTTTAATGAATATGAATAAAGTTTTGCTTTTGCATTACAATTAAATCAAGTTATTAGTCCTATTTACGGATTTGTGAACAAGTAAATAATTCAAATCAAAATTCTTAGTTTTAACATTTGCTTTATTTTTAACAATACCGTTATTTTATAAAAATTGTTTGTATGACTATAAGGAAATTCAAAATTCTACACATTACGATTTTTGAGTTCGCCACAACTCCACTTTCGCGTGGCAGGTGCATTCAGCAGCGCAACCAAGATTCGTTTCCGGTCATGGGGGAATGTGCGTTCAATTAATACATAGTTCAATAATAACATCTCATATCGAATTTCTCTTCTGTTCGCCGAACGAACATAAGCAAATTTCTTTGGTAAATCAATCGTACTAAGCGCTTAGTGGGGGGCTAAATAATTGTGATTGGGGGATTAGTTGGCGTGGAGTTGGGGCTACAAGCAGTTCCACACATACACACAGTTTAAAATTCAACTTAGGATTACAGTACACTTTATACACGAAACCGCAATCTGCTCTAGTTTCTGTTGCCTTTTGTGTGCTCTCTCTTTAGCTAACCATCGGTTCACTTAGGACTAACATTAAAATCAAACAATTTACAATTACGGACTTGTTTGTGAGGGTGGGCCAGTCGTTAATCGACGGACACAGTGCGCTGATTGACGTCGATCAAGTAGATGTCCTTGTGGTTCTGCAGCACGAAGTCGACGAAAGCATTGATGGGGGCAATCTCCTCCAGGGAGGTGCTGGTGCTGCGCGACCACAGGAAATTGGGACCGAACACGATGGCCAGGTTGGAGGAGGTCATTTTGTTAAGGTCCTCGCAGTCCATCACCCTGACCAGGAACTCTACAATGTACTTGAACAGTTCATAGTTCTCCTCTGGCAGTTTTTCGCGTATCAGTTGGGTCACGTTCCGCGAACGCTCCTCCTTGGGCCAGTCTAGGAATCGAGTTACATCCTCGTACAGCTCGAACGTGAGCAGCGGCTCGGCGAGATCACGCAGGAAACTCTTCAGCAGGCCGGCTATTACGTGGACATTGACGCTCTTAAGATCCACATCTTCGCCCCGGTTGACGCGCTCCTTAAGCGCCATGATCTCCGAGTGGTTACCCGATCGTCGGAATATGCCCTCCGTATCGATCACACCCGTAATGGACAGCGAGTCCACGCACTTGCGCACAATAGGCGGAATGGAGTTCAGGCAGGGACTGTTCACCACGATGAATTTCAGGGGCACCCCGAATTGATGCGTCGTCGCCATTTTGTGCTGCTGCTGCCGGGATGCATTTATGCTGGTGCTAGGTGGCGGCGTCGATGGCTTCCGGCTGGGGTTCAGTTTGTCGTCCAGATCGCAAATGTTGTCCGGTAGCTTCAGCTTGTTTAGGCCGAGCGCCTGGCGCAGCTCGTCCAGGCTTGAGATGTAGACTAGCTTCTTGCGGAACTTATCGCTGATGAAGGGGCTGAAGAAGTTCCAGATGATCCGGATGAACCACGTCGGATGCACCACATACAGCGTCTTCAGGTTCTTGCGAAACTTGCGATCAAGCTCCTTGTACGAGTTCCAAAGGAACTGAGTGGATGGTTTGTTGTCCTCTTGAAGGCCTTGGTGGAAATAGACCAGTATATAGTCGTTCTCCACAAATGGTTCAATCTCTTTGATAATCTCACTGTGGAAGAAAAAGAAAGCGGTTAATGAAAACAAATATATAATAAACTATTAATAGCATAGTTTAGTATAATGTTTAAGAAAGATCTTACCGCACGAAACCCTCGAGCTGGGACTTTTCGGGAAAGCGAGATGCATAAATGCCAAAGATATGACGACCCTGTTTGTCGGTACCCAGGAAATCGCATTTGTTTCTGGGCGCCTGAAAGTTCTCCGACTGTTCCCTGAGTTGGTCCTCAAAATCGTCCTCCAAAGGATTTACATCTTCTTCGGGCTCTAGTTCTGGATCTAGGAAAGTCGAAACATGTTATTTTTGGACTAACAAGAAAGAATTTGCATACTCACCATCGGCCAGGACGAAATCGCCGACCATAACATCTTCTGGGGAAAAATCAGAGAATTAAATAGTTAATATTATATTACAGGGGAACCACCGATTTTCTTTTCTTGGTGCTATAAAAATATCTTATATATAGTATATATAAAACTTACTTTCCAGGGGCGATGGGGCCAACAGCTCGGTATCGTCGAACTCTAGCTTCGGCTCAAAGTCATGCAGATCGGAGAGACTGGGCTGCGGCTCATCCGAGTTATCGACGATAGGATTGATGGCTGGACCTTGGGGTGCGAGAGGGAAGGCATTTATAAATCTCGTAGGTTTCCCTGGCGCGGACTGGTATTCCAAAAACGTAATCTTACAAGTAATGCTTTCAGTTAAGTATTTTGACGGCCTGAGGCAACACAAGTTTAGTTCGGATTGAGTTTGAGTAAGTGAATAGACATGAATCAGAGAAATTTAATTTGATGAGTACGTTGGCATCTGATTGGATAATCAAGAGTCTTACTGTTTCGATATTATTGGCAGACGATTACTGAACAGAACAGAACAGAGACGATTAGGAGAAACTCTAAGCTAGGAAACTAGGACTAGGGCTAAGGATAGGGCTAAGTAGGGCTAGGGCTAGGGCTAGGACTAGGGCTAGGGCAAACACACGATCACACAAACCTCGGTAACAAACATTGGCAACAACACAGCTAGCGAAAAGTAGGTAAACAAATAGGATCCACAACAAACCAAGCAAACACGTTGGATAGTTAAAAATGCAAGATTGTATGTATGTACAGAGACGGTGAGCTGCCCACATAGGCTGGGTTAAACAGTTTGAAATGGGGTTAGTAGCGCAACTTGATACCAAAAACAAAGACTTTGGATAGGGGGCGGTTGGTGGTTAGGCGAGGCGAGGCGAGGCGGGGGGCGGGGCACAAAATTAGTCGTAATTGCTGGCTATTACTGTTAGTTCTCAAACGAGGGCACTTCTCCCCTCAAAGAAACTACGATACGGTAATGAAAACAAAACAAAGCGGCGCAAAGAAATGACTCCCAGAACTCGAAACACAGATTAAGAGGCATTAAAAAGTCCAACTGGCCTAAGTGGGATTCTTTTTATAACTTTTTAAGGCCTGTTTTTCTATCATCTTGATGGAAGGCAAAAAGCTACTTGAGAATAAGTTAATTGTGGCTAATCATGAAAGTGGGAAACGTAATAAATGGTACTAGTATATAATTTATGAACCAGATTTGTTCTTATCTTAAATGTATTGTATTGTATTTACTTAAATTCACTTTACAAACCTATCAAACAATATTTTTTAAACAGCTATCTGATATAATATCTGCGTTTAATCTTTGTTTTGGGAATTCTTTCTCAGCGCCCAAAGAAGGCATATCGCCTGCGGTTGCGGTTGCGCTCAAAATGCTAAGCAGTTAAGGAACCAAAGATCAAAACTATATATATTCGAATCAAAAAGCATGACTTGGCCCATCGGCCGGCGGACTTACCTGGTAATCTCGGTGCGAAACGTGAATGGTCGTCCATCGCGGGTGGGTGATTTGATATTGGTGACTATACGAATGTCGAGTGCTTCAGGTGCTGTCCGTCCGTTCGATGTGATTGGAATTCTCGCGGTGACGCAGGACGTGGCTCAGTCGTGGGGCTCGATTATTGGCATGTGGAATATATGCGGCTGAAATGTGAGAATAAATTAGCCAAAAGCAGCAGTTGCCAGTACTCTATCGATGACGTCATTAGCCAGCTATGTAGTTTTCTTGGTTGGTTGTTATTTTGGTTTTCTTGGTATTGGAAGTAGTACAGGTTATATGGCATTGCTGATTCACATTCATTCACATCGATGGATTTGGTTAAAGTTAATGGCAAAGGGGTTTGCTTGGTAACTTGGCCCTGAAAGACGCCTACTCCCACGTCCACGCCCACCTCGCTCGCATACAGTGGTGACATTTAAAATGGCCATGACTGTGGTTCCAAGACAAGTGAATTGCTTTTTGAAAGATAACAAACACAGAATGAAATAAATGAGGCTGCTTATCGCAGAACGCAGTTCCAACAAAAAGTTTCACAGATTCACAATGGCACAATCGTAAATGGAACGTACATACATAGTTTGTATCCGGTTTACGATGTGTTTTATTTTAATAATTTGAAATATTTCGGACTTCAAATACAAACACAGAAAAAATAAAAATTCAATTTTATGATGTTACATTTGATACCTTTACTACCATTTGGTACGAAACTTATCAGGTGTAAGAATTTAAAAGGTGATAGTTACTATAACAAAGAATCAACATTTAAAGGGTGGACTGACTGTACATAGAGTTTGGTATACTATATTCCACAAGTTGTATGTTTTCTTTGATTTTTTTAAAAATGTTTTCCCATTTTAAAATGTCAGGGGGTACATATCCTTTTGACCGCCACTGTAGCGACTGGTACACCGCCTATTTGTGCCACCTCTGTGGCAAGGTGTAGGCTGATCCTTCCAGCCGCCACTGTAAAAGGGAGTAGGCTCCTTTGTCCCGCCACTGTTCGCACATACACACACAAAGGAGTTAAGTAAAAATTGCACAATTTCCTTGCCAAAAAACTGAATTTCTTTTAAACTTTCGCACAACCGGAATTATTGCAAACAAACTGCGCATTTGTGTCTTGCCTTCTCTTAATTATATTTACTTTTTTTTGTGTACTACGCCATGGACTTTTATCACTTCTAAGAAAACATCGCAGTTTACAGATTGCAATAGTTTGACTTTACCCCACTTCCATTTCACATTTCCCTGAACTTTTCACTCGGTTTGTGAGTCCCAATTTGCGAGGAAAGTACCTTTTATCAGTACGGGAAAAAATCTTCGTTAATTTTACAGCCAGACGACGTTGTTTTTGTCGATGTTTAGTGGTGGTAAACTTTTCGTTTGGCGAGCCCATTAGTGCTGCAAAAAGCACAAATCGACCAAACTATCAAAAAATCACGAAGACAACTTTTTCGTGTCACGATTGCTTTCGTACCATAAATAGTTTTGTTTTCAGTAGTATTTTAAATAAATAACAAATTTCATATATAGTTAATCGTAATAGTCCTTGTGAAATATTTGAGTCTATCTCTCGCACATATTCGTTATTTCATTAATTTTTTAAAAACTTTTTAGTCCGAGACTCAAACCAAAATCTTATCACGCTGCCATCTCTGCTGTTATCGATACATCAAAACACATGTACGGTCCCTCCAAAGTGTGACCGTTCGCCGTGCTGCTCGCAACTTTGACACGACCAGTTCCAAAATATCGTGAGATTTACGAAAAACTACTTTAAAATGGTTGGTTGGAGCCATTTGCTGTCGCCGGCGGCGAAGTTCGCCAGCTTCCGGGCTGTCCTGCAGGAACCCGCCTGCCGGAATGGTGAGTACTCCGTGGAGAAGCCGCCGTAAACACATTTCACATTACGCAACCAAATATTCTGGATTTCTAGCCCTGCAGCAACAGCTGCGCCAGATGAGCGGTGATCATGGACACCACCACATGACCATCAAGCCATCGCGCTTCCAGTGGGACAAGTTCAAGGATCTGATGCACTTTTACGTAATGCTCGGCGTGATTCCAGTGACCGCCTTGGTTCTCTATGCGAACATCTTCGTGGGACCCGCGCAGCTGGCGGAGATTCCCGAGGGTTACGTGCCCAAGCACTGGGAGTACGAGAAGGTATGACGGGATCCTGGTCCTTCTGTTTCTTATCTTGCTACAATCTTAAAACAATGGTCTTTATAAAGATGTATCACATCATTTGAAACCAAATAATAGAATTTCAAATATCAATCTAGTACTAAGCTTTATCTATTCCTAATCTTGATATTATCTAGTTATTATTATTTTTAAAGTTATTAACATAACTTCTTATCTATGAAATACATTTCCTCATTCCAATTCTTCTCTATAATTTGCAGCACCCCATTTCGCGCTTCATTTCCCGCTACATGTTGAACTCGGAGCAGCAAAATTACGAGAAATCCCTGCACTATCTCTACGAGGAGAACGAAAAAGCCCAGATTCGGTAAGTCGAAAGATACATCTCAATGTAATCGAATTGTAAACAATTTTCGGTTATATCCTTTTAGTCTCCTTGAGGACGAAGTTCGTCGCAAGATGTCCGAGCGCAACGACTACCAGGCCTACTACTACCGACCATCGGTGGCGAAGTACCACAGGGTTTCCAAAGAGGCTGCCGACGAGCTGGAAGCCCTGCGTGGAGACTAGACCCCTTGTAATATTCTTTAAATACCATTGTTAGGCTCCCGTTTTGGGGGAAATAAAGTGTGAAATCGAGTTCGCAACATCAGCTTATTCACATTTAATAATATACAAATTACCCAGTAGTCGAATAAATACTTAAGATTTAGCAAAGTCGAGTGCGTATCGATTTAGCCCCACGCCTGATTCTTGCAGTAGTAGAGCACCAATTTGCCATTGGTTCCATGGCACTCGTACAGGTTCTTGATTATCTGATCCGGGGCGGGTGCGAAAGTCTGATTAACGTAGAGGAACTGCAATATCAAGATCCTAAATAAGATAGGGTTCCCATGGAACTGCGGAAAATACTTGCAATCTGCTCGCTGGCATCAAGTTTAAGGAACTTGTGGATGAATTTCTGGATCCAGCTGACGGTTTTGTTGGGATCCACGGTCCAGGTTCGCTTCTTGATGATTGGCACATTGCCAGTGGCGTTCAGAAGGATACAAACTGATAAGAGAAACGTTGTGATAATAACCCAAAGACTGTAAAACAAAGTAAGGGGTCTTACTCTTAGAACCATCCTTATCAACGGGCGTGGAGGTGGAAGTGCTCAATGCAGCCTGGGATTCTGGTGTGTCTGCCATCTATTTGGAATGTGACTAAATCGTTAAGTTATAAATTAATGGGTTGAAATTGCCAATTTGTAAATAAAGTATAAAATATTGGAGATGGAAGAAATATGATGACAGCATCGATAGATGTCACGAGATTGGTGGGTGGAAACGATTACCTCGAAACCAACCTCTAAATTATAATTGTCTTAATAATTAAGACAACCATCCTGATCTTGCGATATGATTTAAATTCAAAATGTTAAATTGGTTCAAAAATCCTTTTCTGATTTACGATATTCACTTGCACATCTCTAGCGATAACATCGATAATGTTACTTTACATTCGGCTGTTATCGTAAACACGTGTGGAAGTTTATAAAAAAAATCCGGGAAAATAAACAAAATTATGAATAATAATCTGTTCGAGGGATCCGATGACGATGGGGAGGACCTGCAGTTGTCCACCAACAAGGACTATGCCAAGACCTACAACATCCTGCGCAAAAAGGAGCTGCTACAGAAATGTAAACTAAAAAACCGTGTTTTACGATCACTGACCATTTCTTAATTATATCACTTAATATTCCTCAGATAAAGATCGTGGCTTGGATGTATCCGAGTCGGAATTCGATAGCGATAGCTCGTCCTCCGAGGAGGACGAGGTGGACCCCAAATTCGACCAGGACTTCTTCAAGACACTTTCCTCGCTGAAGAGTAAAGATCCACGGATTTACGACAAGGACGCGAGATTCTTTAATGAATCCTCCAGCGATGAAGAGGACAAGGATGAGGAGTCCTCAAAGAAAAAGAAGAAAACTAAGCCGGTTACATTAAAGGACTACGAAAGAAAGGTGATCCTCGAGCACAATGGCAAGTTCGAGAGTTCAGATGAGGAGCAGCAGGAGAAGGAGCAAGAGGAACTCCAGAGGGCCCAGTCACCCACTGCCGTGGAGGAGGAGAGGCGTCTTAAGGCCGAGTTCCGGAGTGTGATGAACCAGGAGGACGATGGCGAGGATGAGGAGTTTGGCGGTATCTTTAAGAAGCGCAGCAAGACCAAGGAGCAAACGGCTGCCGAGGAGGCGGACTTTGCCAAGTGGTTGGCGGGAAAGCAGGAGGAAATTGAGCAAACCGACAAGGAGCAGTTGGAACCCCTAAAGCAGTACTGGAACAGCAGTAAGCTGACGCAGGGCGAGAGTTTCCTCAGGGACTACATCTTGAACAAGGGCTATGCCAACACGGATGCGTCCGCCATTCCCACGTACGATGAGATCGTTGGCGAAACTGCACCACTTTCCGAGGACGAGCAGGAACTGGAGAAGCAGGCCGAGTTTGAACACAAGTACAATTTCCGCTTTGAAGAACCGGATGCGGACTTTATCAAGCGCTATCCACGCACCATCGAACAATCCATTCGTCGCACGGATGACAAGAGGAAAGAAAAACGCAAGGAGCTTAAGGACCGCAAGGAACAGGAGAAGCAACAGAAGATGAAGGAACTAGACCTCATCAAGGAAATAAAGCGCAAGGAGATCGAGGAGAAGATACGAAAACTGAAAGCCGTCACGGGCAACGATGAACTCGGTTTCCGGGACGAAGAACTCGAGGAGGACTTCGATCCGGCGGCCCACGATCGTCGAATGCAGGAGCTCTTCGACGATGAGTACTACAACGTGGATGAGGGCGAGGAGAAGCCCGAATGCCCTTCGGACATCGACGAGTTGGTGCTGGAAGATTGGGACAACTACGATCCCAGGCAGCATACCAATGAGGGCGGTGAAGAGTACGATGGACACTGCGAGGACGAGGACTTCAATATGGACTGTGACTACGATCCGTCCACGTCTAAGCAGCAACTTCAACAAGAGCTTATCGAAAACACGCGCGGTCGCAAAGGACGCAAGGGCAGGCGGAATCGCTTCATGGAGATGATCCAGGCGGAGAAACCGGCATTCAATCCCGAGGACGAGAAGACCTACAGTGAGTACATCGACGAGTACTACCAAATGGACTGCGAGGACATCGTTGGAGATCAGCCGTGTAGATTTAAATATGTGGAAACCACACCGAATGATTTTGGTCTGACGATAGAAGAGGTAGCTTTTGTTTAATCCATTTCAAATTCTTGGTAATCTATATTTTATGTGGTTTTCCCTGCAGATCTTGCTGGCCAAGAACAAGGAGCTCAACCAGTGGGCTAGCCTTAAGAAAGCTGTCCAAAACAGGCCGGAACATGTAGAGAAAAAGGAGCAACGTCTTTACAAGATGAAGGCCAAGAACGAAGACCTAAAGCGAAAGATATTCAAGAGCCTGTATGGCGAAGGGTAAGTTACTTGCATTGCTAACTAAAGAACAGGTATGAACTTAAACTTGATTTCCTGACAGATCTGATGATGAGGATCAGCCCGCAGAAGAGACACCAGAGACGAAACCAGCTGAAGCGTCAGTTCCAACTGAAACTTCTCAAGCCACAACGGAAGTCTTATCTAAATCAAAGAGGAAACGTCTTAAGAGGAAGGCTGCCGCATCAGCAGCAGCCAGTTCCCCACTGGTCCCAAAAGAGGAACCCAAGCCAGCGACAGAGGACAACCAGGCAGAGGAAATCAAAAAGGAGGACGATCCACTTTCTAAAAAGATTAAAAATGAAACTGAGACCTTCACACAGAAGACAGAAATTACGAAACCCAACAATACCTTTGGAAATAACAAAAAAGAACCGAAAAATGCAGAAAATGGATTCAAAAAAACCCAAAAACAAACTCCAAATAAACAGGAACAGACAAAGTCCAACAAAACTATCAAAAACATGGAAGGTGCCCCTATAAAAACCGAAAAGTCAAATGGAAATAACCCGTTTAACAAACAAAATGGAAAACCCAACCAGAGACAACAGCTGCCACCAATTCATAAAAACCAAGGAGACAATACAAAATCTCCCAAGAATGCAACAGGTGCCAATCCCTTCAAGAAATCCAACCAAAAAGCGAGCGGTCCCTTCCCAGCCAAGAAAACGAATAACTTCAAGGCGAAAAACAAAATAAACAATAGCACCAATGGAATAACAGACGATCGATTGAAGGCTTACGGCATAAATCCTAGAAAGTTCCACAAACGGGAAAAGTATGGGAAGAAAGATAAGTAAAACGCCAGATAAAATCTAATAGTAATAGTAGTTACACATTTTGTAGTTACATCTTATGTACATATGATAACATATTAAAAACCAGCACAGTTACAAGTGAGCTCTGATTGTATCAGTTATTCGGCAAGAGCCACTTCATCATCGGTGGCCACTTCGTCATCATCCTCAGAGCTCTTCATGCGATCCAGTTGGAGTCGCCGCTCCTGGATGCGAATGCACTTGGGGCAAATCATATTTTTGCGCGTGAGGCAAACGCGGTGGTAAATGGAGTTGCACTGGTCGCATTTGATGCAGCCGTCGTCAAAGGGGAAGATCACTTCGTTGTTGCTGCAGATTTCGCAGATGTACGCCTGGGCGAGGCACATGGGGCAGGACCTTATGTGATCATTGAAAGCCTTGAAAACTGCCTGCAGGAATTCGGTGAGGGCTCCGGACTCCACCTGCGTGAGATCCTTCAGGGAATAGAACTCATTGGACTGCGCCAGATGTCGTCTGCCGCCCAGTTGCTGATCCACCAGCTTCAGATCACTGGCGATCCTGCAGGCGGCCAAGTAGTGGCGCATGTGCACCAGATTCTGGCGCAATTTCTTCACCGCACACAGCTTCTCCACGAACACAAACAGCTTAGGATTGTCCTCCTCCAAACGGATGAGGGGTTTGTTCAGGAATAACCTGATCTCCTGGAGAGCCGTGCGCGAAACTCGACGTGGCGAAAAGTCCCAGTTGTGGATAATGCGGGCTGGTATGAAGTTGCTGTCGTTCCAGTTGCAGCGAGGGCAGTAGTACAATCCACTGTAGTCGCATAGACGTGGCTCAATCCAGGTGTTTTCTGGAGGAAAAAATTCTTATCAATGGAAAATAGAAAGGCAGAAGCTAACATACTTATATTTAGCATCGTTCCGCACTCGGCGCACTTGTATCCCTGGGCAGCCAATCCGATTTCTGGGCAGATCTCCGAGATGGGATGCTGGCGCTCGGAGACCAGGACATGGGCACATACCCTCTTCACGCCATCGATGCACTTTTGATGGACGAGGAAGCCGCAGTCGCTACACACGTAGGAGTTCTGCACCACGCTCCAAATGATGGTGGTACAGTGGTCACAGTAGTTCCTCTTGGCGGCTGCCTGCAGGCGACTCCGCTTGCCGTGGTGCGGATGGTGGGGCACAAAATGATGACCCACCACCGCTCGGATGGCGTTCATCACGACCATGTCTGAGGACAGAGACTGCTGCTCCTGGGCCTCCTCCAGTTCCTGCAGCGAGTATCGCAGATCCACCAGGTGCCGCACCAGCCATCTTCGCTCTTCGCTGAGTTCCTCGCTCAGCAGGACGAGATCCCTGCAGTGGGCAATGGCCGCCTGGAGGTCCTGGATATTGGCATCGCTGGTGAAGATCAGGCGCCATTGCTCGCGCACGAGGGAGGCGGGAATGGGCAGCGCCCTGTACTCGCCCTGTGGACCATTCTCCTCGGAGCCCCCGCCCTCTGACCCAGGTCCACTGGAGCCCCCAGTGCCAACTGTTGATCCCAGCGAGGATGAGACGTGCATCAGGGTGCTGGCACTTTCGTTGATCAACTGGGCCACCGTGCCAGGAATGCTGGTGAGACTGTCTCGCCAGCTCATTTTTGGGGGAAAACAAAACAATTGTTGCTACCTTTGTTGGAGGCAAGTGGTTCGGAACCAGCAATTCTGGTTCCAGTCGAACTGGTTCCTGGTGTCTAGAAATCGAGTTGGCAACTCTATAGTGGTCTAGAAAATCCGTTGGAATACCTATTCACCTATTACACTTGAAAAAAAAGGGAACTATTTAAAAATAAATTACTCTGTGCACTATCTTGACTTATGCGTTGAAGAAGTGTTTTACAAACGTGTTCAGAAAATAATATGATAATATTATGTAAAAGAAGGGAAAACAGGTAAACTTGTTGTTAAGATACGTTTATTGTTGAATGGTCACAAGGTGGACTGACAAGTTAAGGGAAAACTGAGTTAAATTACGGCTTCTATGGGGGGAAGTGGATGAGATTAAGAGATAACATATAAGGAATCAATATCGTTGGTTCGTTGGTGATCGTAGTCGTTTAAGATTCGTAACTTTCGTGTTCCTGGGGCCAAGGGTCTAGGATCTAGACCACATTGGTGTGCTCGTCGCGGTGGAAGATCTTGATGTCGACGAACTTGAAGTTGTGGACATCGAAGTAGTAGTCGTGCTTCACCGGGCGGTTGAAGGGGAATCCGAAGGGCAGAGCATCCACGTAGCGGGAACCGTGTCCCACTCCGCAGCTGATCACGGGATCGTAGCCGGTGAACTGGGCCACCTCGGGTTGATGGTAGGGGTAGACCATGTAGAAGAACTGGAACATCTGGCCGCCCTTCTTACCGCGGGGCAGCATCATCCTGTTGGGCACACCGCAGTGGGCCTCCGACTGGTCGAGCTTGAACTTGTAGTCGCTGTTGGAGGCGTCCATCAGCTTCTGGTAGAGCTCCAGGTAGGTGGTGCGATCGTTCACCCAGAAGGAGAAGTCACCGCTGGCGCGCTTGATGTGGTTAACACCAGCCTCCAGATGGACCTTGAAGTGCTCCAGTTCGAAGAAGTTCTGGTAGTTGTGCTCCAGAGGGATCTCGTGTCCGTGCTCATCGAACTTGGGTCCGATGAAGACCTTGACGATGGCCTCCTGGGCCTTGTCGGCGGTCACGTCCAGGGTGAACTCGAAGGGCTTGTGGTTGAGGCGCTGCTGGCGGGCCTTGATCACGTAGCTGGCTCCCTTGTAGTGGGAGTTGCGGCCGAAGGTGTAGAGGGCATCGGTGGCTCCCTCCTGGTGGGGCTCCACATTCACGGCATTGCTGATGTCAGAGTCGAAGTACTCGAAGTAGGTGGTCAGGCTCTCGGGCATGTGGACGGCATCGATCTGGACGCCCTCGTAGTAGTAGTCCTTCTTCTTGTACTCCGGATAGGTCTCCATCAGATGCCAGTAGTGGCTGACCAGGGTCTTGTACACCTCGTAGAAGATGGGATCCCGCATGGAGGTTTCGTAGTGCATGAACAACTTGGGGAAGCTCTCCACACCGTTGGCGTAGTGCTCTCCCTCATTCACGATGAAGCGGTAGAGCTTGTCCAGGCTACCGTAGAACTTCTTGTCCACACTGTCCATGTTGCCCTGGATGATGTTGCCCAGCATGTTGACGGTCTCCATGTCGAACTTCTCGTTCTTGTGGATCCAGTCCATCACGCGCTGAGTGTACATCTCCACGTGCTCGATGTTCTCGTAGTTGTTGCCATGGTAGAAGCTGTGGTGGTTCTCCCGGTGCCACTGGGGCACTCCGTAGTAGGAGCGCAGGTTGCTGGCATAGCCGGTCTCAGCGGGAACGTACATGTTGAAGGCAGGGACCTCGCCGAGATCGTGGGACAGGCGCTCCAGGTACCAACGGGCCAGCAGTTGCCAGTGGACGTACAGGTACAGCTCACCACGACGATCCTTGTTCAGCACATGCTCATCGCCGCCCTTGGTCCAGAATGGATAGTCCAGGTTGAAGTAGTAGTAGAAGGCATTGAAGCCAACATCTTCGAGGTAGTAGGCCAAATCGTGATCGTAGTTCAGGGAGCCATGGGCGTTGGAGTAGTTGGCACGAATGACAACATTGTAGATGTTGTCCATCTGCTTGACATGGTGGAAGCCGTGCATCTTGTAGTGCTCGGCCCATTCGAGAGCCTGGCTGTCGAAGAAGCTCCAGGGGTGGATCTCGTATTGCGCCGGCAGGACCACTCCCTGCATATCATCGCGGAACAGAGTGGCGATGGTGAAGGCGTAGACGAAGAGCTGCTTGTTCACGTGCTGACGGGCCCAGAAGACGGCGTGCTGGAAGGTCTCCCAGTTCTTGGCGAAGTAGAACAGGCGGACCAGACCCACCGCATACTCCTCGTGCTTCTCGTACATCACCGACCACGTCTTTTCGTCGTTGAAGGGCTGGTGCTGCCACAGCTCGAAGAAGTGCTCCAGCTGGGCCGGATGCACATAGTCGGCCACATGCTCCCACGGCTTGTACTCCACGTAGCTGGCGGCGAAGGGGGTGCTGTAGACATCGTCCTGGTAGAGATGCTGCAGGATCTGGAAGACGAACTGCTGCTTCACCAGAAAGTCCTTGTCAGCCACCTTAGAGTCCAGGTGCTTGGCCTGGCCACCCAGAGCGGCGAGCAGAGCCACCGTAACAACTGCGATCGCCGTGAACGACTTCATCTTGTCGAATCGATTCGAATCGTACTGCTGCAGTGATCGCTCCCCATATTTATACCCCTGGGGTTCTGGGTTTCTGCGATACGAAGATTGCAATCCGGCCAACGACCGATCGCATCCGTAGCCTTGACACTCCTCCGCCGGATCTAATCGACCCCGGGAACCCGAAACTCGCTGATCCAATGCTGCATCCATAATTGCAGGCGATAAGACCTCCGATTAGGCAAAGTCATTCTCCTGCCAAAAGACATTATCTAAATTCAAGAATAACATATATACTAAAGAACTTTGTTTTCGGCACTGGGATCCAAAGGCACCTTGAAGATCGCGTTCTATTTCAAATGATATCTGAGAGATCTTCTCAGAGGATGTTTTATTTAACATCCCAGAACATTGCCTGTTTGTCAAAGAAGTCTTAAACAATATATATCATTGTAACTTTTGAATTTTTTTTTAAATACCAATTATATTAACTTGGTTATATATACATCTTGAATCAAAAATACAAAATGAACTTAATTGTTTTAATTGTGGTGACTTTTCTTTTTTAAGGTTTCCCTTTTTAAAGGTTCTAAATAAGTCACTAATATTTAGATATTAACTTTAATTTATTAAAATCTTTTACAGAGCCAATAAACATTTTTTAGCACTACCAAAACAAGCCCTAATTTTTTCCTGTGTGATGACTTTTCTTTTCTAAAATCTATAATAGATGATTGTGTTGCTTTCCACTCATCAACAGGTGACGGGCCCTCTTCTTCAACCCATTTAAAAAGCGATTAGAATTACATTGCAAAGGGATCACCTGTCGATTAAGGTGTTACTATGCATAACACCTGATAAGCCTGCAATCGGCTTTGTTTGCCGGGTCGCCAAGTGATCGGGCGCATCATTATCAACCGATGCTAAAAATATTCCAAATGGCAAAACACGGAGCATTAATCATGTTGCTGGAACAACAGCTCGGGTAGACAACAAAGAACAAAGGACCATCGAAAGACCCATAGTCCAATCCAGAACATAACGGTATACCATTCTCCAAAACAGATCTTCAAATGCTTTGCAATTTACTCTACCTTTATTCTAGAAGTCCCCACATTTTTATAGAAGTCTATAAACGTTCTTTTAAACTGATAAATATATTATAAAACATTTTATGAGAACCTGAATTTACGAAAAATAACCATTACGAAGAACATTACTATCAGAGTTATTGGAAGGCTGAATCCGTGGCAATCGGCGAGCGACCTCCCGATTTTGGTCGGGGGTTACGTTCAGCACATCTCTCGGGTGCTCTGGCCTTCGACTTTGACACGATGCTCTTGGCTCCGGAGATCTATAGAATTCCGTTGTCCTGCGGCGTGGATACATCTCACAGGTGTTATAGAACTATGGAAATATATAGAAATAAGTTCTAAAGATTTTAATATATAAAGCCACTTACTGGTTGATTGAAAGGCGGAGTGCTATCCATGGTTTTAATACTTCGAATTTTGGTATTAATTTTTAAATTGGTAAAAATTTAGAAATTTGACAACGATTTTGTTGGGTTACTCGAAAGATCTGATAGAAAACTGAAGTTCAAATCAAGGCTAACTGTAGGTTTGAATGAATACAAGAAAAACACAAAAATACTTTCGAAAGAATAGTTTCTCCGATTTGAAGGGCATTATAAGATTCGCCTAATCAAAGTAAATATTGCTGCGTCTTTCACAATGACTTTAAATGTTTTTATGATTCACCCGATTAGAACCGACTAAGCAGATTCAGAACAAACAACACCTTATCTGTACCCATGTTTAAGTCTACATTAACATTAACCCATAACATAGTTCAGGTGATTTGTTGCTAGGGAGTATTTCAGATAGAAATAAAAAAGATTGATGTTTGAGGTGCCATTGAAATTATTATAAACATGATGGTTTCGTTAGCAAAGTCAAAGTGTTTAAGCGATGAAACTTTTCTGGAACTAAAAACCGTTCCTTTTAAGTAAATTCCTCGATTACAAACCCCAAGAAAAGTCAGCTAATGAACTTCTCACGCAATGTTATCCCTAATTGGGGATTACGGCACCCTAGGGAAAATGTATCCACATGTCGGGGTCTTCGATAAGGAATTCTCCTGGCCAGTTGCCTTCTGGAACATGGAGTCTTTGGTCGTTTTTCTGCTCCTAATATTTCTGCCTGGGATTTGGTCCCTGGCCGAGATTGCCTGTCGCATAGCCGTGAAGCAGAATGTCCAGGTGACCTATCTGTATCGCTGTACCAGCTGTCCTTCGTCCTTTCATGGGGAGCACCCAGCCTTGGAACTGGAGTTATATCAATGCGTGGGCAGTAGATTACCCATGGTCACCAGGAACATCGAGGCACATGAAGTAGAACCATTGCGAAACACGGACAGCCTAAGCATCTTCCAAATTCCAGCGGGAGGAAAAGGGGATTCCTTGGTTCGCCGCATCCTGGAGATGTTAAATCCCCGCCAGCCACGAAAGCACCTACATAAGTACCTGTTTATTTGGCCTGATGCTGAGAGAAATCAGTTACTACGACTTTTTCAAGGCAGTTGGTCCAAGAAACTGCTCTACGGATTGGCTATAACCCATAAGGATAATGGGATCTTCGACTTTGATCCGTTTGCAGTGGGAGGTCTAAAAGTAGTCCAGCTAGACGGAGAGGATATATATTACCCTTTTAAGACGAAGAACTTAATGGGTTACCCGCTGCGATTTTCCATGTTCACGGACCCTCTGATGGCGGTGCCCAAAGATCCAGTCGAGACTGCTGGCTACAAGGCTGTGGATGGAGTGGCAGCTCAAGTGGCCGCCCAGATGTTAAATGCCTCGGTTACCTATGTCCTACCATCTGATAATGAGTCCTATGGGCGTTGCCTGCCTGGAGGAAACTTTTCCGGGGTGGTTAAAGACATAGTGGGTGGTCAGACCCACTTTGCACCCAACTCCCGCTTCGTGCTCGACTGCATTTGGCCCGAGGTGGAGGTGCTGTATCCCCACACCCGACGAGTACTTTACCTGGTGGTTCCCGCCTCCGAAGTTCAGCCGGAATACCTGATCTTCGTGCGCGTTTTCCGGCGATCTGTGTGGCACCTGCTCCTGCTCACCCTCTTGGTGGTGGTGCTGGTTTTCTGGGTGATGCAGCGGCTCCAGAAGGGGATTCCCCGCCGAGGGGTAACCCAGTTCCAGGCTACCTGGTACGAGATCCTCGAGATGTTTGGCAAAACCCATGTGGGTGAGCCGGCCGCAAGACTCTCCTCCTTCAGTTCGATGCGCACCTTCCTCATGGGCTGGATCCTCTTCAGCTACGTCCTGACCACCATCTACTTTGCCAAACTGGAGTCCAGATTCGTGCTTCCTAGTTACGAGGAGCAGGTGGACCAGGTGGAGGGTCTGGCCCACTTAGATGTACACATCTATGCGGTGAACACCATGTATGATGCAGTGCGGCCCGCCCTGACGAAGCACCAATATGGTCTGCTAGAGAACCGGAGTCACCAATTGCCCCTGGGCGTGACCACCTCCTACTACCAACTTCATGTCATACGGAGGGATCGCAAAGGTGCCTTTATAATGCGGGATTTCCACGCCCGGGACTTCCTGGCCCTCACCTACAACTCACAGGCGGAGCGACCCGCCTACCACATCGTCAAGGAGTACCTGCGCTCTATGATATGCACCTACATTCTGCCCAGAGGATCTCCCTTCCTGCATCGGTTCGAGTACCTCTTCAGTAAGTTCCATGAACACGGCTTCTTTGAGCACTGGCGGCAAATGGATCTGATTACCCGGGACGGAACATCGCCGAATGCCGAGGAGTTCTACGAGGATCTGGGCGACCAGACGGACACGGATCCAGCCTCCAACGAAGCGGCAGTGCGTCACAAGAAACGGGTGGTGCTCACTCTGGACATCCTCCAGGGCGCCTTCTACCTCTGGTCAGTGGGGATTGGAATCAGTTGCTTGGGATTTGCTCTGGAACAGGCGCATTGGCTATGGAGGAGGCTAAGGATGCAGGATGAGCGCAGTACTGCCTTGTAATATACTATTTGTTAAATTCATTTTAATTTACAAACCAAATGCTTAAAATATTATATTTATAATGTTTATTGCTGTTTAGCTAAAATTGAAAAACTTACTTTTGTTTAAAAAAACCAAAATGTAACCAAATGCTAACAATGATATAATAAAAAAGAAACCAACTTCTATTTAAAAAACAATAATGAAATAGTATTAAATTAACAAAGTTAAAATACAATTTCATAAAGTAGAAAGTCAAATTAATATGCAAAATGCTCTTAGATGATTTAAAATTACATTTGAATTCAAATTTAACGGCTGTTTAACAGAACGGCTCTGTTGCGCTTAACAGCACAGATACCACTGGTAGCACCCCAATCGATAGCACCTATCGATCACTCCCTGCAAGCAACCCTGCCTCCGGCTGTCATGTTTCACTTCCGGAGCTTGCGAACAAAATAGAATCGCTAAGGCAAAGAAAACCCTGCGAGTGGCGAGTGTTTTAAGATCACACTCACAAACAACATCCAAAGTGGTTAGTGGCAGCTGAGAGTTGAGTGCCAGAGAACCCGACGAACAGCAGACGGGCAGACGGATAACTAGTGTGCGGCACTCGCGACCACCACCAACAACAACAGCCTCGTTTTTCCCGCTTTTCCGTTAAGAACACCCATAGCACACATAACAACTGCGCCAGAACGATGGCCGATGCGGAGAGTAAGCCACTGATCCCGGAGCAACAGCAGCAGCCGGAGCAGCAGAATCTGCAGGAGCAGGAGATCGAGCAGGAGCTGCAGGAACTCGATCAGGAGCTGCAGGGCAAGCCCGCTCCGCCGCCCAAGGAAGTCATCGGTAAGGATACGATACGATCGGATGGGAATCCATCGTTCGAACTCACAACCAAATCCCAACCCATTTCATTCATATGCGAGAAACACATGGCGGCTGCTACCAAAATAGCATTCGAAAAAAAAGGAGAAGAAAAAAAGAACGAAGAAACATGCCTCCCTGCGTTCGTGTGTGTGCGTGTGTGTTTGGGTCTTAAAATATACGCGCGTCGGCCATTTTGTGCGGCCAAAGGCAACGCATGTACATATGCACGAATGTTCGCGCCGCCGGCTAACCAAATTGAAAATTCTGCCTTTTGCCGGTCGTCTGTCTATACAACCGCCCACCCACCCATCCACCCCCTGCTCGCCCCTCACCACTCCTCCCCCACTAAGAATCCCCCCATAGACGTACACACACACATACAGACACAGCCAGGGCAACCCAATTTGTTAATGCGCGCGCATCACGAGTGCGAGCGAGACGGCAGACAGCCGGTGCGGGTGTGTGTGTCCATTGTTTTGGTACATCTATTTGTACGCACAGACATACGCACACCTGGCTTTAAGGCGATTCCAAAACACGAGACTAATAATGCAGCCAATGTTGCCAATCTGTCTTGGAATAACTGCCGTTATAATGCCATATTATCCCCTCCTTCAATGTATTATGTAGATGTGTTTTCGAAACTGTAGTAACCCCAGTCACGATGGTTTTTACACCGAAATTTGTGGTAATAAAACTTTTTTATGGTCGAAATTACCATATCTTTACACTCTTCAATGAGTTTAGAAGCTACGTTTAGGTTAGTTTGATTATAATGCATTTTGCCCTTCATCCCTAAGTTTGTCATCTATTCGTGTCAAAGTTCTGATTCTAAACCGTATGATCTTTAATTACATTACCATAACTCAAAGAATTCTAATGTTGTAAACAATTACTTTATTTAAAATGCAATATAAAAGTACATACATTAATTGCAACCATCTATTTCGACGGTATTTTCTATAAGTATATTCTTTTAAAACTACATTTGTTGACTGTTGCTAATCAGCAATTTATTGTTTGTTTAAATTTGGGATTATCTTACGCTTTAAAGACCATAAAAAGGCAAATTAGGTTTGTGTTGCCACTTACTCCCAGTTTGTATAATTTAAATCTGTTTATTGCGCAATATTAAGTATAATGGAACTAATGCTATTTATATTTTGTTTAGGAAATTCCTTAAACAAATTTTATTCTCATTACTTTAAAATAACACTATGTTTTTTAGCTTTCTTTTAACTCTATTCAACGAACTAGTTTTGAACAACAGCCTCAATAAATTTTTCGCCCAAACTATTCCACCAACCATTTAGAGTAATCACATTTTCTATCCTTACCATTGCAGCCACCAAAGTCACCGGCACCGTCAAGTGGTTCAACGTGAAGAGCGGCTACGGCTTCATCAACCGCAACGACACCAAAGAGGACGTCTTCGTGCACCAGAGCGCCATTGCCCGGAACAACCCCAAGAAGGCAGTCCGCTCGGTGGGCGACGGTGAGGTCGTTGAGTTCGACGTGGTCATTGGCGAGAAGGGAAATGAGGCGGCCAACGTGACCGGTCCGTCCGGCGAGCCTGTGCGGGGCAGCCAGTTCGCGGCAGACAAGCGCCGCAACTTCCGTCCCTGGATGAAGAAGAACCGCCGCAAGGATGGCGAAGAAGGCGAGGAGCTGGAGTCGCCGGCCCAACAGCAGCAGCAGCAGGCACCGCCGTCCGTCGACGGCCAGCAGCAGCAGCAGCTTCAGTCCGGCCCGCGCCAGCCCCGTCAGAACTTCCGCCGAGGCCCACCCGGTGGACCGCCCGGAGGACCTCGAGGTGGCCCCCGAGGACCACCCGGCGGAGCTCCCGGTGGCCCCCGGCGTTACAACAACTACTATCCGCGCCAACCGCGACGCGGTCTGGGCGGCGGTGATGGCAGCAGCGCCGAGCCTGGCGTTCACGACCAGAATCCCGAGGGACTGCAGCGAGGCGAGGGTCAGGGACCGCGTCGCGGTGGCGGCCCACCAGGCGGACCCCAGAGGCGCTTCTTCCGACGCAACTACAACAACGGACCACCGCCACCACGCCGCGATGGCGGAGAGTACAGTGAGTAGAAAATGCTTAACTATTCCATATTATTCTTGAGCTAATACCATGTTCTCCTCTGCAGTTCAAGGCCAGGGACCGCCACGCCCTCAACAGCCACGTCCACGTCGCCAGAATAGGAAACCAAATGGCCCTGGCGGTGGTTTGGAGCAGCAGCCACAGCAGGTAATGAACTAATCACCACAACAGAAACAACTGAAACATCTTCGCCAAAGCAAAACTACGATAACACAACATCTAACTAGTAAACATCAGCAACAACCATCGGCAGCCATAGCAACAAGGTCTACGATAATAACATGGTGGCGGTCTTAAAAACGAACTAAATGCATTACTGATGCGTTCATTATTAACCACTAACAACAACCACAGCCACTCGCACCCACACAAAAAGCAGAAAAACAGCGAAAAGCGGAGAAAACTTAACACATAACTAACCTAGAGGCTTTGGGTATAATATTCTTTTATTTTAGTCACCTGTAACTAATTGGCTAACAAACACACAAACACACATTTAATGTAAAACAGAAAACTGCATTTTACTTTTGAATTTTCACAATTTTAAGTTGACTTATCATTATGATTTCTACCCCTCGCTATCCCCACACAAAAACCCTAGAACGGCGCTCAAGAGCTGCAAAACACAACTACAGAGAGCACTGCATAGAAAGGACCGTCGAACCGTCGTAAAACATCAGCAGTAGCAGTAGCAGCAGCATATAACAACAGTCGCAGCAGCAGCACATCAACATCCAGCAGCAATTACTGCAAAATGAAGCAACAACACCAGCGAATATTGCAGCACTTTGCCAAATGAGCCGCCGCGTTTTTTCGGTTTGTTTGCTTTTTGTTTTGTTTCGGAGGGCAGCAGAACGAATTGTAAATCTAATACATCCAACATCTAACAACAGCAACATGAAAATGTATATCAAATTCAAAAAACCAATTTCTATCATGACTGGCCGTCAAAAATTGCATAAAAAGTCGAATTGTATTCATTGAACCACAGCAAAAACAAAAATAAATTCAAATACGCCATGCAATTTAGACAGCGCCGGTATATACCATTTACCTTAATGATTATTAACAAAATTTTATTTATTCTTGAAACCCTTCTCGAACGTTGTTACGTTGTGCGTTAAGCGAACCCATAACTCTAAGTTTCTCGTATTAAAGATCAACATTAAACACGAAAACCCACACACAATCTTGTCCCATTTATACATCATCCTAAACCGAGAAATTCAAGAATCAGACGGAAGCAAGGCCCCACTTAATGTATCAAAAAATATAAAAGCAAAGCAGAGCAAACAAACTTAAGTGAGAGAGAAATATGTAATTCACAGCAAACAAACTAAAAAAAACTGTAAAAGCAAAGCAAAAATATACAACAAATGCAAGATGGCAACAAAAGAAAAGTAAAAAAAAACTTTAAAAACGTATTGGAAAAAATAAAAAAATTGAAAAACAGATGGCTTGGTTTTTTAATTATTGTGTGGGAACTGTAAGATTTTATACCCCACTTACTCATTTTACTGAATAGCATTTTAAAAATTTCTTAGATTTGAAAAATGTTTGGTATGTGTAGACAAAAGTATTCGGATCAAAATATTTGAAAAGTTTCTAATGAATTCCAAACATCTTCAAAATTCTTTAATATCCAGCTTAAAAATCTACAACTTATATTGTTTTTTTCTGGTAGAAAATATATGAAAATCAATTAGGAGCATACCTTTTCATCCATTTCTTAAAAACAAAGAACATTAGTTGAGCAAATTATTTAATCTGCGTTATAAGCTATAATCTTAGGCTAATTTAAGTGGTATTGGCGCGGCTGGGTGCTACAGGTTGGTGGTCAAGGATGTGACGGTCGAAATGTTCAATCGCTCCAGCCGACCCAGAACAAGTAGCTCATCAATAGAGCGCTTGGCATAGAACTTTTGTTCCTCGTTCAGGCGCAGGAAGGCGTGGGCCCAGGCTTTGGCATAGGATTCCGCTTCGGACAGGGCGCTGGCGTCGAACAGGAAGCCGCTGTCCATGGGCTTGGGCTCGCTTGCCACATGCCTGGAGCCCGATGAGGTGTGCTGGATGTCCGATGGGTCCAGCTCAATGGGCAGCATGTTGTGCTCTTCCGTCTCCGCCGTTTCGCCCTCTTCCTCCGGCTCTGGTTCTGGTTCAACCGACAGATTCTCCTCGGAAAATAGCTTCAGCAGGGGTCGGGCTTTAGAGGATTCCAGATCACGCTCCGAATCCGGCTGAAAGTTAAGGTGATTTCAGAATATGATTTGTTTCAGTATCCAACAGCCCACTTACAGTCTGCTCCACGGCACTCTCCTCCTCCAAATGAACTTCCATTTCGTCCTCCACATCGCTGTACTGGTTGAGCGGATCCATGGTGACCTCGTACAGTCTCTCACACTGGGTGGCATAGGAAGGAGGACGCTTGGGGGTCGACTTTTGGCTGCGCGGCGCCTGTGGAACGGCGGTGGGCGCGGGGGCGTGGTTATAAGAGAGACTCCCGTCGGTAAGATGGGCATTCTGCTTGAGGTACCGCACATGGCACTTGTGGATGCGCAGGTTGGAGGTGGTGCCGCCCGTGGACTGCATCACACGCTTGCAGCCGATGCAGAAGTAGCGCCATTTCAGCTTGGTCCCATCGGAACGGGCTATTTCCCGGTAGACGTTCCACACGGAGCTCCGCTTGTTCTTCTTCACCAGCCGGTACTCCCCGGTGTTGATCTTGAGCAGGATGTCCAGCTGCGCCTCGGTGCACTTCTCCTCCTCCTCGGGGGCATTGATTATAAACATATTTCGCCTAGGAATCCTAATGGTCATAGCAAAAACACAAACAGCCGGAGTGGCAAACCAGGTGGCATCACTGGCGGGCCATTTTCGATAACGGATATAATCGAAATGGACACGCCAGAATAAAAAGAAAATTAATTTAATAAATTATAAGTAAAATTCATTTATAAATATATTTATAATTAAGATTGTTTATCTTACCAATAAATTTAATCAAAATAGGAAAAGAAGATTACTTTGGAAACCTAAGTTTGAATTTTCTTGCAGCATTAACCATATTATGCAATTTTGATCATACGCATTTTACAGAAGCCGTATATTCCGAAGATTTTAATATAAATATAAAGATAGTTCCCATGAAATGATATAGTTCTTCGATTTTCTCACCTAAATTCTAAAGTATTAAAATATTGTTACTTTTTAGCAAACTTACTAAAATCATAATACTCTCTAGAAAGGAATTCAAATTAAGGGGCATTTTATTTCAATTAAAATCTTAGGTTTTTTATTCGCATATCGACATTATCTTAAGTTATTATATTGAGCCACTGCCAAATTCAACACTGCCATGCCGATTGATTACTTTTGGGGGTGATTTTCTTAGTTTGTCGGACATTTTGAAATTAATTCACGTGCGTTTTGTAAGTAACAAATGAGGTATGAATAATTAAATATATTTAAACATATCAAGAATCTTATTGTGTGGCGGCTCACTCAAATTTTAGAAACATATTTATGAGGCTTACTTAGAACTACTAAGTAAATCCATGAAGTCTTTATGGAACGACGACATCTCACGCACAAAAAACTTCATCAGTTTACATTTTTTTCGTTCTATGATCAGTTTTTCCTCCTCTATTTCCATAAGTCTAGCGGTTCTTTTGCGTTTAGTTCTCTTCATTTCTTCGATCGTAGAGTTCTGTTGGTCGAGTTCCTCCTCATAGTTCTCCTGAGAATGTACAGTTGATGATTCTTCTTCTATTTCTCTAATAATGTTGTCCTTCAGAATGCGAAGTTCGTCCACGTCATCTTGGGAGTCATCTTGGTCCTCGCCTAGGTCAAAGCTATCCTTCTTAAGTGTCCCGGCTTTTAGCTCCTTGGAGTAATGTTTTTCCTTCAAGGATTCATTATGTTGACTGGAAAACGAATTAGTTTCGCTTATTTTGGTGGATTCATTTCCAGAGTTATCCGATTTTCTAGGCTTTTCCTCCACTAGATTCTTTTCGGCATTAAATATCAAGTTTAGGGTCTCGAAATATTCCCACTGGGATGGCTCTCCGGTTGTTTTTTCCAAGTGGGCTTCTCGCCTAAGAAAGATGATTATTTATTAATAAGTTAAGTAATATATAAAAACTCAATTCATTTACATAATTAGAATTTTATAGTGGTATCTGTTTCTTACCTATAGCGTTGGGCCATATCATCAATTTTGTTCTTGACTTCCGTGAAAGTGAAGTGAAGTGACTTCATTTCACCGGTCATTTTCCAGATAACCTTGACCCGGCGACGGGAATCCCGCAAATCGACGCAGTTGGCTGCCCAGAGCTGAAGGAGCAGCTCGGTTGCGTGGAAGGACCACTCCGATGGCTTGAAATTGTTCCAGGTTATGCGGCGCTCCGGCGGAAGATCAGCTTCCTGGAAATGAACATGTCAATCAGATTTATCTGGGACTTATCAGGGAAGTGCCGCACGGCATACCTCTTGTGTTTCTTGGACGGAGGGCTCCACATCCGAGAATGTACCAGCATTGGGATCCTGCCGCCGCAGGTACTCCACATGGCATTTGTGGGTGCGCAAATTCGAGGTGTTGAATGATCGCATGACGCGCTTGCAGCCCGTACAGAAATAGAACCCATTGATGATGGCCCCATCGGTGCGGACTACCTCCCGGTAAACCTGCCACACGGTACTGCCATGTTTCCGCCGCAACAGGCGGTACTCGCCTCGGAGCACCTTCATCGAGATCTCCCGGCCAGACTCCTGGTACTTCGACTCGTCGTGCAGCGTGCGCGCCTCAATCATTTTGCTTCGTCCAATGAAATAAACAATTGGTGAAATTTAATAAACAATATGCAACTTAGGGATGTGAAAAATACACAGATGTTTCTTGAATAAAAGTATATATCGATATCGTGATATTTTTACTTGAAATATCGTAGTTTTTTGAAAAATATTTTTTTTAACCAACAGCACGTTGTCAGTAAAAAACGAAGATAACATCAACGTAAGTGCCAGTAAAAGTGGGAAATAGTACCAACGTAATTGCCAGTAGAAGAAGGAGACAAAAAATGAAATAAACAAAATGCAACTCGACCAGGGATGGAAAAACATCGACGGCTAAATATCGATATGCGATTGACGGCCATCTCTGTTTTCTTCCACACCACTAAGGTTCCCGAGACAGCAACCATACAAGTTTTCAAATTTGGTTAGGTTTTAATTTTTTTATATTTCTTGCTATATGAAAGTATTACCGATATCAATGGAAACATTTCAAAAATGATATCAAAAAATGTTCTCGCCCCACATTGGGGTATATCTGCAATCACACAGCATGTGCCCAAATGGACTATATACAAGCTTAAAGGAAAAATATCTTTCAAAACAAAAGAGGGCTTGAAACTTTATTTGACATCTGTGTTATTCAAAAAGCATTTGCCATTTAGAGTTTACTAATATACAATGACTTTAAATTTCATGATTATAAATCTAGAAAAGAAGTATTGGAATCGAACACGAAAATGAGTTTAAAATTTGAGCCATTTTTAATATAAATATTTTTATGTAGAATATTAGGGAATTCAACCACGTATCCCACGTCTAAATCGGAATCCGATAACTCAAGTAATCGAATCTAGAAGTGCAGTTTTGGGTTCCCATTCAGGAGGCCCTTGGAATTTCGAAAAAAATCTAACATGAAATTGGTTAAATTTTTTACCCTCGCCAACAAGATATGTTTTAATGTAGAATATTAGAGAATTCAACAACAAATTCATAGAGGTATCCCACATAAAAATCGGGGTCCAATTACTCAAGTTATGGAATATAGAAATGCAGTTTTGGGTCCCCTTCTGGAAACCATTGGAAAATCGAAAAAATCAGACATGAAATTGGGCTAAAATTTGGACCCTCTTTTAAAGGTACAATTTTAATGCAGAACATTAGAGAATTCAACCACAAACTCAATGAGGTATCACACTTCAAAATCGGGGTCCAATTACTCAAGTTATGGAATCTAGAAGTGCAGTTTTGGGTCCCCTTCTGGAAACCATTGGAAAATCGAAAAAATCAGACATGAAATTGGGCTAAAATTTGGACCATCTTTTAAAGGTACAATTTTAATGCAGAACATTAGAGAATTCAACCACAAACTCATAGAGGTATCACACTTCAAAATCGGGGTCCAATTACTCAAGTTATGGAATCTAGAAGTGCAGTTTTGGGTCCCCTTCTGGAAACCATTGGAAATTCGGAAAAATCAGACATGAAATTGGGCTAAAATTTGGACCATCTTTTAAAGGTACAATTTTAATGCAGAACATTAGAGAATCCAACCACAAACTCATAGAGGTATCACACTTCAAAATTGGGGTCCAGTTACTCAAGTTATGGAATCTAGAACTGCAGTTTTGGACACCCATTCTGAAACCTAATGGAAATACGGAAAAATCTAACATGAAAATGTGTTAAAATTTGGACCCTCGTTTAAAAGAAGGATTTTAATGTAGAGTATAAGATAATTCAACCATAAATTCATAGAGGTATCCCACGTAAAAATCGGGATTTAATAACTCAAGTTATGGAGTCTAGAAGTGCAGTTTGGGGCACCCATATTGGAAACCATTGGAAATACGGAAAAATCGGACATGAAAAGGATTCTCGGAAGATCATGGCGAGGCTCGTTGGAAGACCCTTTGCGGGGCTCATTGCGTTAGAAATATTATATTTTTACATTTTCATTAAAGTAAGACAAAAGCAAAGAAATTTTGAAAGTATTTTCCATTTATTTTATTACACAAAATACATAGAGTTACAGTATAATTGATTATTTATTTAGTTCATCTACACTATCTAGCTAGTTGTCTGCATTAATGGTACATCAAATGGACCGCAAAAAGAATACATTGTACCCATCCCGCAGCAGCACTCCAAATCCCGGCAGCCCCACCTTGATTTCCCCGCCCAAAAATTAACATTTAATCCGACTGCCCCATTCAGATGTCTGTCTGATGCACCTGCCACTCAGCAAAAACCATACAAAACAAATAAAAATGTTAAAAACGCGAAAAATAATAATCACTTGATGTCTGTTTGCGTATACATATTGCATGTTTTTTCCACTTTTTTAATCAGTTTCGCAAAAATGATTTGAGCGTATTCCATATATTTGTGTATGCACACGGCCCATTGCAACCACAGCCACCACCATCGTAGCCGCCCACGTAGCTGATTTTATTATAAATTTTAATAAAAATTTGTGCACTTTTTGTAGCACCTGGCGGCCGGACAGGTCCTACAGATGGCCCAACGCCGGGCAGAATACACATGGACATGGACCCTATTTATCGGTAGCCACGTCAACCGTCGTCAGCACAGCCAATTACGCAAATTAAACAGATTGTTATCCTGTCTCGACCCGGACAATGCGACAAGCCGGGCAGCTTAATTCAATCAACGTGACATAATTACTTAATTAATTAAGTGCGCCCAGCGGTCACACATTCAAATCGGCCATCATTTTGCGAAAGTCATTCAGCGAGCCGTACATCTCGAAGTCCGCTCCTCCGTTCCCGCTACCGCCCCCGTAGGCGGCCTGTGACCGCTGCGATCGGGTGTTAGGGGGGCGTGGCAGGGTCAGCGGCACGGGCAGAAGCTCTGGCATGACCGAGTGGTGAGTGATGAGCGCCTTCAGGGAGCTGAACTCCTTCGTGAAACCCTGAAATGGAAAGCAAATTAAATAGGGATATAGTAATCACTGATCAGATGGATTTTTATTTAATCATCATTAAACTGAAATAAAATAATATTCCCTAGATATTATATAGACCTATTGTATTAGACAGACCTATTTTCTGGTTATATGTTTAACAAAAACGAGGTTATAGTTTTAATCTTAAAGTGTTTTTTGAATCACAGCTTTGTTTTTAGGCCCTGTTAACATTTTCCAATCTTCTCAATAAACTGATTAATGAATCGAGTAATATTAAACATTTTTATTAAGTAATATAAATAATATAATATTATTATTCACCTTAATCTTGTACCCCCTTTGCGTCCTCAGGATCAGATAGTGTGCAACCCTTGGCGATGGGGGCGGCACTCGAAGGGACAGGGCGAAACAGCCGGGCTTAGTGCTGCTCTGGCGCACCAGAAACGCACCTGGATTCTGTCGGGATAGGACCTCCAGCGAGATTTCCCGGGGAATACCGGCCTGGAACCAGGCGGCCCCCTTCAGCTCCTGCTGTTCCGAAAGGCTGAGATTATCCAGGCGCAGGGAACCGTGGGCAGAAAACAATTTCGGACTGGAGTTGGCTGTACAAAAATTAATATTACATTTATAATTATGATGTTTAAGAATACCAATATGAGTGAAATTTCATTATAACATTAACAATTTCTCATCCAAACCAAATTTAAAATGTTGCTAATTAAGAAATGAAGCACCTACCACTGCAAGTCTCCCTTAGATACTTCTTGTTGCTGGCGGGCAGCTCCACCTGCAATCGCTGGGTGGCACTCTCCAAAGCGGAGAGTGATTGGCGGCAGGAGTCGCCGAACTTGCTGGCCACGTACTTGTCCGGCTCACAGATGGCCTCGTTCACATAGCCGTCGGAGATGGTCTGAGTGGACCCGCACCCGGAACCGGAGGTCAGGGAGGAGCCGCAGGTGCTGTGCACCAGGGGACGACTGTCCTCGGTGCCACGCAAGAGGCCGATACCCATGGTCAGGCGCTTCACCTGCGAACGGATTGCAATGCACAGAGAGAAATAGCAAGGCGGTTTAGTCAGGGAAATAATTTTAAAATTTAAATAATCTAAAACTCTTATTTTATTAAGCTTATAGTTATGTTTAATTGTGATAATTTATAACTTCTTTTAAACTAAGTAATGCCTCCCTCATCGAATTTTCGAGATATTCAGTTTTATAGAAATGTTGTAATAGCTAATTGTGAGGACTAGCCTATCAATTATCTTTCAGTGAGGCAACTGCTAGTCGTACTATACATTTTGCATGTTGCATGTTCTCTGCCAATTTGGCAAAGTTTTTGCATTGCTATAATGGCGAATTCGGGACTACTGTTGTCCGACCAGAATCGGGGGCAGGTGTGCATTCGTTCAGGGATTTGTGGCCCCTCCCCCAATGGCACATCTCCATCTCACCTCCCCATAAAATCCAACAAACATCAAACACACTTTAGCTCTCACAGTCAGAACCACAACAACGTACATACCTCCCACTTGGTGTTTTACCACTTTTAAACCAACCCATCCCCCTCCTCAAAAACAACCGAGATTGATGTGTAAAATTTTTGGTTACCAATAAAATGTTAAACAGTGTTTGCCACGCCCCCTTTGGGCCACACTACGCCCACCCGCCAGCCGCTGGCTTTTGCGGCAAATTACTTTGAAATGAGTTGGAGCCTGAATGGAAAGTTTCCGATGTTGGCTGATACTGCCTTTGGGTTTGGTCCTCCTTTTTGCAGCTTTAAATTGTTTCCCATTGCGTTGCGTAATTAGCAGCCTAAACGTAAATTGGACTTGGTTATTTCCTCGTAATTTGCGATAATTATGTTGATTTTATGGAGATGAAAGGCGATTTACTTGGCCGGCATTGAGGATTTCTGCGTCGATTCAGGCTGTCGTTCTTTTTTTTTCAATTGCAGCTAATTAAATTGGCACATTGGCGGCACTTGGCTGTCGTTAAGTATGCAATCAGAGCATCGTGCCAACCTAATGCCCCCATTATGCTAATGGCATCGGAAGGGAGCCCAGACCCAGAACACCCCACGCATTATGCAATGCAGCCCGAAGGACCAGAACTTCCAACTGCCAGACAAATCCGGGCTATAAAGAATGCAGCAAGGGAGTGGTTGGGTGGTAAGGGAATTTTCCAAGGTATTTTTCCCAGACAATGGCACAATAGACGTGTCTAAGCCGCATTCACAGCATCAGTTCTCCTTCTGCCATTTGATTTTCTCGCATTTTCCTTGCCTTGTTATCTGTGGAAAACTTTTCACGTTGCCTACTTTCGTGCGGCGCCGAGGAAAAGTTGGCCCATTGTCCTTTTGGCAAGGATTCCATTCCCTAGGCCTAAAAACACGTGACAACGGCAACTGGCTGTCGGATGCATTTGGCGCTGTTGCTGCGATTTATGTGTCATAAAGTCAGTAAGTTAACGGCATTTGCCTGCCATCCGCCAGGACTCCCCTTTTCCATTTTCCATTTACCAACTTCAAACTGCACTACAGGAAAATGTGAAGCATTTAACGCGCTGCCATAAAATTGTTTAAGTAGGAAGAAGTTATAAATGGTAATGGGGATTTGGTTTGAGTTGCTGCCAACAGAAGAATGTAATTAGTTTGTGAAGCTAACTGTGTTTCACTTAAGGATTATAGACTGCAATCAAGTTCCAGTTAATTTAAATGCCAAAGTTCAGAAGTTAACTGATGTGGTACCTATTTGTACACGATACTTAATGGTATATTAGGAAGAATTTAGAATTATGTTAGATGTGAAGTTGTCTTTGATTAAATAGAAGCTATTTTTTTGCCTTACTTAGGTTTACATTGGTTTTCTAAAACAAAAAGTGTACGTATATTTCCATTTTCAGATCTTTTATTAAAGAGAATTGTGGTTTTTAGAGCTCTATCTTTTGACAAAAGTTTTTGATATAATTTCTTTATAAGGACATAAAAGATTGGTGATTTTTTTTATTTTTTTAATATTCTAGGATATTTTTCTCAGTGTCCTTCCATTTTTGTTCCATTTTAGTTGTGTGCACTACACCTTTGCTAGTGGCGCGTGCCAAAGTGCCGTAACTCGAAAATTTGCATTTGTGCAAATTAATTTAATGAACTCTTTTTCGGCTGCAGGTTTAGTGGCAAAAACACTTTCCCAGTGGAGTACGTACTCCAGATACAATTGCTTCTGAGTTCGATTCAAGCAGCGTAATTTTAGCCGAGTGCTTTAAGCTGAGTCAAGCTGAAAATTTAAAATACAAAATGGCAAAAGACCCCCTGCGTTAGGCAACATCAAGTGCATTACTGAATTACACTTAATCCCCAGCCAAAAGATTTCCACTCATTTTTTGCAATTTCCTCATTTCTCGAATTTTGTTGATATTGTCTCGATTTGAAGTTTTCCTTTTCTGCCGCTGGTTGGCATTTCTTTGGCATTAAGTGCATTCCAGCCCGATGCTCCAATAGGTAATGCCTTTTGGATCCCCCCTTGTTTCCTGGCAAATCATCAGCGTAAGCAGATTTATGCTCTGTGTAAAGTAATTTGCAAGCAATGAGAAATAGGCTACAAAGGAAGCTGGCAAAGGCAAAAAATGATTGCTCCCTCGACTGCCTCAGCTTCATCCGCTTTTTTCTGCAATACCTTGGCTAATAGTTAATATTAACCAGCAGAATTGGTAAAGTAGGGAGAGGGGAAAAGGAGCTTACCATAAAAAGAATTACAGATATATACACTAAAGCTTATGCTGTGATAACGAATAAGGTCCTTATTAAAAATATTGATACCTGTGCGTAGTTTTAAATAACATTTAAGTAACTTATCATTTGGAACCGATTTTCAAAAATTATCAAGTATCAGAAAGTATTCGTAAGCTTTTGTTTTTTATAAAATCACAATTAATTTAATTATATTTTTATAAAAACAATCTTTAACCATTAAAAGTTCATGGGAAGTCGGTTGTTTGAAAATGTTTTTACATATAATTCCACGTTTAATTTCTTTTTCACTTTATTTAAGCCCTCTCACTATGAACCTCTTCAATTTTCTATTAAACGAAATAAAAAATAAATATTATATCCGCACATATCCGCACATATAATGGCTACCCTTCTGAAAGCTTGTTTATATATACTCAAGAAAGGGGTCCCTTTTTTTACAGTGAACCCTCGCGGGACTTACCAGCGGCGGCTTATCCACCAAACGACGGCAATTATTCATTTCAGTGGGCGAATTATCCTCCTCGGAGCTGGGCGAGCGCAGATGGTGCGGATGCGGATGTGGGTGGGAGCTGGAGCTGGAGTGCGGATGTGGATGCTCCTGCCCAGACAGCTCCTGGACATCGTGGTGGCTGTGCAGTAGATGCAACTGCTCCACCGGCCGACGCTGGAGGTGCGAATGCGGATGCGAGTGGCTATGCGGATGTGGCTGCTGGCGGGGCTGTGGCTGCGGATGCGGATGCGTCGGCGGATGATGATGATGGAAATAATGCTGCGGCGATGTCGTTGTCACTGCTCCAACAGCTGCTTCACTGCGGTTAACAAATGAGCCCAAGGATTACGGAGAAGGAAACTTGGAGTTGGAGATTAGGGGAGTCTTTTCTTTGTGCTCACCTGGCTGGCGAATCCTCAGCTGTCTCAATCAGCGTGGTCTCAGCTGTTTGGGATGAGGACGAGGAGGCAGATGAGGAGGATATAAACGTGGCCGTACTGTGCTGTGGTTCCAGGCGTAGGCGTATATCCTGCATGGTCATTAATAATGGGTTTGTCTTCTATAAGGTTTTCCAATTCCTGGAATTTTCAATGCATCTGCAACAAATGGAATTAAAGGAGAAGTTTGAGCCCACTTTAATATTACGTAAAGTTCCATTTTTAGCATATGAAATTTGCAGATTTTCGAACCACCTCAGATTTTGGATTAAAAAAAAAGATGTATTCGTTTTTTTATGTACTGCTTATATTCTGCGTAAGGCTACCAAACTGTAAAGAGCTTGTTAAAAGTTGCAGCAACCCTTTTGAAAAAACCAGCAAACTTTTTCCAAGAACCCCCTCTTAAGGGCAAGAACTTCGGTCACTTCTGGACTCTATGCTAATGGCATCGTTGATGATTTCTTGACTTATTCTTCCAGTGCAACATTTTTCGCCTCGAGCAAAAAGTTTTGGCTTTAAGCTGCTGCCACTTTCGAAAGGCTTTAAGCCTTTCTGACTGCAAACTTTGTGCCCACAACTTGCTGCTTATTGAATCTCTCAGCATATAAAACTATATATGCTTGTTTGGGTGCCTGTGGCCTGTGCCGATAGTTCTTGAGGGAAACTTTTAATGCGATTTTAAGCCTTTTGCTATTAGTTTGCAAATTGTTTTAAGATTTTCAGCATATTAATTTTTAAAGCTCTTTCGGCAGTGGTTTTTCCGGTTTCCACTGGAGTGCCTGATAATTGAAACCGAATGTGGGTTAAGGTTGAATCGGAGCAAAGGAAGAAGAATGGACCAAAGGAGGCCTTAACTTTGCCCCGAAGGTCTCGTCTTGCATCAGTTTTTATTATTCTCCAGCCTGTGCTGCACCACTTTACCCACTTTTAAACAATGAACAATGGCGATTGTGCAACAAAGGAGCTGGCAACACCAAAGGGGATGCAAAAAAAGGGTGGAAAATCACTGGGTGGTGGTGTAAGAAAAGATGCAGCTGGAGGCGAAGATGTCGACAGTTGTTGAGATGTTCTTGGATGCTCTGTGATGCTGCTCTGCATTTAACAAGCATACGCCATGCTGGCCGGGCATTAATTTGGCCAAGGATGAGGAGTCGCAAATGTGCTGACATTTGCCGGCACCTCGAGCAGAGTTTTGCAAAGTGTCAAATGACAACAAGAACTGCAACTCGGATTCCCTTTGGATGGGGGAGAAAGTGAGTGAGGATTGTGTCGCACATGTTAATTTGACTTGTCATACAGCAAACGCATCCACATGTTGTAGCTACAAGGATAATAAGCTACAAATATCTGCAAACTGCAGAGTGACAACATTTTGCATAGCACACTCTTGTGCGTCTTTCAACGGGGAAGTTACTTACTCCGTTGCGAAGAAGACAAAAATACAGACTAAGTTCTGTGTTTTTGGCTTTGTCTCGATTCAAGTTAAAGTTTTGCTCAATAAATTTCACCAAAAAGTTGGGATTTTATTGCTGTTTGTTAGTGGTAAGCAAGGGGTTTTTTATCCATTCAAGAAAACTGGAACTGCATAGAGCATTCCTGAAAAAAACAACTTCAGGGGAAGTTTATTCTAGTTGCTCTTTTTGGGAAAAGCTACCAAAGTTAAAGTTAAACTGCTTGGAAGTTTTATTTACAAATAGATAAGGCGTTGTACCTTAAGGTATCCATTTAAAACCATTTTTAAAAGAGTTCGATTTCTATAAAAAGACCCCTGAGGGATTTTTATCTACTTGGCAATCATCTGGTAAACATTTGGACACCTTTTGGTTGCAGTTTTGGCATCTCTTATTGCCAAGTTGTTTTCATATCCCCAATCTTTTCAATATACTTCGCTTCACTCTGTTATTCTTTCGCTCTCTGGGAATTGAAATTTACTTTTATGGCACCTGTCCCTGTGTCTGCCGCCATATGACAACCTTCATATCCACATCCTCTGTGCGCTCCATAAGTTCCTATGTACTCCGGACTGTGTTAGTCCGCTTCCGCTCACATCTCGCACATTTCGCTTGTTAGTTTATTGAAATTGATATTATGGTTATATGCCACTTCCCACCATTATTTCTTCCTCCCGTCTGTCTGTCGCTCCGCTTGTATCTATTTTCATGGAGATTTTGCTGCAGAATTCATTGTTAAATCGTTCGGAATAGTTTTTTTGTTCCCCCTTGGCTTCCTGCAGACAAAGTTTGATTGTCATATGAAGTGTTGGTGTCTCATGTCTGCCGCTTGGGCTGTTTCTCCATCCTCAGTTTCCCATTTGGCTTGTTCATATTTTTCGGTACAGAACCCAATCCCTTTGGCAAATTGCACTCCAGAGCCAAACAGCGGAGTCGGTTCTTTATGGACCCCGTTTGACAAAGTCTTTAAAGCGCTTACGTCAATCAATGGCCTGCAATGGCAACATGCAACTAAAACGGATGTGGTTGCCGCAACAATCGCAATAACAATAACCCACGAATGTCAACAGTCTTTGAACCCGGCGAAAACACAGTCGCAGATACATTTGCAGATACAGATACAGTCGCGGAAACAATAACCTGGGTGGTCTTTTGGGCCGACATGTGAATTGTGGTAATGGAATACTCGGCTAACAACTCTAAAGAGCGAGAAATAACGGTACTGCCGCTTATACAACCTCAAATGTTGTAGGTGCGCCCAGTGCACAGGAGGCTACAATATTTAAAAGACTCTTAACGATGGCAGTAGGAAAATCTGCCAAGGGGATTTGAAGTTTAAGATACTCTTACATTAATCTATAAGGATTAGCTTACTTATTTAAATAATGGGTAGTTCGCCACTTGATGAATGTAGTTCTTCTACCATATAAATTAAACCTTATGCAAAAGTAAACACCCAACTTCCGCTCCTAGATGAAATTTACATATACCCCCTTCAGATAGAGTATTAAATCGGCAGTTTAAAGAGCAGGAAGCCGAGGAAAGAGGGGCTGCGGTACATGGCATACCAGGCACGACAAACACTAAGCACGGCCCCACGTTGGGCGCCACATCCTATCACAAAATTTATGTAGCCATCAAAGCCAGCGGAGTTGGGCCTTCCAAATTGGCAAAGATACCAAAGATGCGGCTGAGGATGTGAGAGCGTGTGGCGGCCACGAATGCAGTTCAATTATGAATTATGCCAACAATTTCGCCTGACATGTTTGCCATTTTGCCATCGTCGTCGTTGTCCACGTAGCTGAGCCACTAATTAAATGCAGCTCTGTGGGGTCGATTTGTTGTGCTAATGCGACTCGCGTAATTACACAAGCCGCAGCGATGGCGACAACGGCGGCAACATTCCAAGACGAGCGTTGCGTGTGTCAATAGAACAGTGAGAAATGCTTTGTAGCCGCTTAAAGGAAGGGAGGACTTATCTGATGCACTGGAACTTATATTGAGATTTTTCAATTTGATGGTTAATTTAAAGATATAAGCGGGGCTAGAGGAAACTTCGAGATGATACTTGAGGCGATGTAATACTTCTTCCAATCCTAAGATACTTTAGTTGACTTAAGATCATACAGATCATATTTTATACCATATGTTTAAAAGCAAGTAAGTAAAAAAGGAAGTACTTTAATAGTTGTCTAACTTTTTAACAATGTACAATTTTTTGTTCATTTGTTTTTTTCTGAGTGTTTAGAGGCCTGAGGAGCTTGGTGTCCCGGCAGCGGGCTCCTTGGCGTCGTGTCTCTGTCCGCATTTGGCATGTGCAACAGCAACATCAGCGGCAACACCAACAGCAACAAAAAGCACAACAACAACAATGGGTTCTTTGTTTTGTTGTGCCAGCTCCTTGTAGCCAATGCCATTGTTGTTGTTGCCGCAATTGTACATTGACACCTCCTGGCTGCCGATGTTGTTGTTGCTGCTACTTTTGGACTGAATTCAGTCTTCTTTTTATACCCTAACTAAGGCTAGTTGGGAACAGTTAAGTCTTAGGAACGTTAACAACTATTTAACAAATATTAATATTTTTAGTGTGGGGATTGTGAATTGATTATTATAATGGCTATTTAATGTGATTTATATAATACCATTAGATGATAAAATGAAAATGATATAACATAAATAACAGACACATGTACTGGAACCAGAATTATTGGTATTTCATAGCCATAGAAATTTAAAAGAGTATGAGTTTTGAAAGGGTATTAGAGCTATGTACATCCCAAAACGATCCGCTTTTTGCCGTATTTTTTTGTTTGCTCTGTCATGGCGACGTACATAAAATTTATGTCGCCTAAAGTGCAACTCTGACAATGTGAGCTTGTAATTTGTTGTTTTTGTTTTTGCCGTACTTGTGGTTGTCAGCACTTGGCCATGGCTATTTAATGATTGTGTCGTGCAAATACCAAAAAGCCACGGGAGAAAAACCATCCTCCGCTCAAAGTCCGACTTCAATTCCGATTCCGACTCATGGGAGCCCAAGGAAACTGAATCCCGCCGAATAAGACAAAGTCAGCTGTTCAACAAGTGAAAGGAGGTGGGGCGGGTGAAAGGCGAAAGAGGGCGTGGCAACGTCATGCAAATGCCACATGCAATCATAAATGCATATCGAGAAATGCTTTGAACGCCGCCATGGGGCGACTGTAATAATTTATACAAATGTCTGCGGCATTTGACTCGGCACTTGTCACCTTTGGGTTTCCCAACCTTTGACTCCTCCGCACTCCCTGAACTATATGTACCTACATATATAGAGAGAGAGAGAGAGACTGAAAGATAGTTATAACTCCCCCCAGGTGACAGTTCAATAAAAGTTATGCCAGTCTGATGACACAGTTTGCCACAGACTATGTAACCTGAGTTGGGCGGAGGAAAGGTGATGCATTTTCCAGAGAGATTGAAAAACTTTTACCTCGTTGACTGTGAAAATGAAATATGTTTGGCTGCATTTCGGGATTCTTTGTTCTCCTTCCGGAGTGCCTACGTAAAGTTAAGTAGAGCTGTATCAATAGGTGGCCGGGGGGAAAAGGTTCCACAGATGACTTTTTAAATTGTTCTGGGTATTTGCAGAACTACTTTTGAGCTTTACAAAAATGGTAGTCATTGTATTTCCCTTGTTTTAAAAACCTGTGCTTGTAGACCAAGAAGATATTACTAGGACCAGAACATAACTGATTTAATTGATTATTACGGTCCCAAACCTTTTGTTTTTTGTTGATTTTAGTGAGCAGTAATCTTCCTGTTCGGGATATCTTTCTGTATTCAATTATTATATTTTTGGTGTGTTCTTAAAACCCCTTACTCTCCCTTCTGGACTCAGATAGTCTGGAATTATGTTATCTGAACCCCAAACATGACTTGCAGCCCCGACAAAGTGTGGCAATAATTTCCAGACGAGTCGAAAAACCAAAATGCCAGGGGCAGGCTCAAGGCACGCCTGCATTCCATTAATTAACAATTAGTGCCGTCAAGAGGGGGTCTTCCCTGGATCCCTGGATTCTTTTTTACCATTTTTTTTTGGAATGCCGCGTCGCTTTCCGGTGAGATGGAATTGGGTCCCGGGAAAGAACAGGATACGGTAGCCGGTGCTCAGTGCACACAATCAGTTGATAATGATGCGGCAACGCCTTCTGCAATTTGGACCGTTAAGACGGGGCGAAAAGAGTTAAGAGCTAAGAGAGCTGAGAGCTAAGAGGGATATAACCAAGATCCCGGCTAATGTCAAAGATGACAGCCCAGATGATGACGGGTACCAGGATGGGAATGAAAATGACGACGACGACTGATGACTTGTGTAATAAGTGGAAAGAATCTTGTCGAGAAACAATAACTCGTTGTTGCCTGGCTTGAACTTGAACTTCAGTGGTTGCTGCTGGCTGCTGGCTGGTTGCTAGTTGCATGTTGCATGTTGCCGCAAACACAGCTTAATGATGGTTTTCATTCCGGTCTACCATTTTTTTTCCTTCTTTCAGCTCGGCTAGATCGCTACGACTGACTGCTCTCGACTCTGAGCGCCTGTTAACTTGGCCATGAAACATTCGCAGCCCGGCCAGAAATTTCACAACCGGCATTGGAAAATTGCCGGCAGACGTTACAAGGGGGTAAAAAGTGAGTTCACCTCGCCGCTCTACGTGTTTTTCTTGTTTTCTTTTCTTCAGGTTTTTTTTTTTGTTTTTTTTGGTTGCATCTACGCGATCTCTTCGGCTGGATTCTCTAAGCCCCCTCTTAAGACCCTCCTTATTCTACAAAGAAAACTCGTTTTCCTCGCCATATTTGTGCGTGGCGGCGTCTTAACCGCAAATCCTTTTAGATATGAATTGAATTCATATATTATTTATGATCTGTTTATTTTTATTGTGCATGCCAGATGAACATCATAATGATGATTGGCTGCCAGGATAGCCAGGGGCTGAGGGGAAGGGGGGTTGGAGAATTCCATGCCTGTCGCTCAGCCTGTCAGAAATGAGAAAACTTCTAATTGGAATTGCTAATCAAGTCGGGCAATTTTCGGTCGATTGCGCCTGGTACTATATCTTTTCATTCTCGCTGCGCATATTGCCTGGCCGGATTGATCGCACTTAAGTGGGTTAAGTGGAAGCAAATTTCAGGATCACTGATTCGGTATCCAAAGGAAATTTCATATTGAATAAGACATACTAAAGGAGAGAGGATGTGATTAGGATCTTGATGGTATATAGGTAAATTAGTAGTATTCCTCATCTAATATTTAACTTGTCAAACTCTCTTTATTAAAAAAGGTAGTAGGAACATAACTCTTCCATTCAAATATATTTTTCTTATACTGGTATTTGTTTTTCCTCCTGAACTATTATTACGTAAATGACGAAAATAACTTTATGAGGTGCTTTACATAAGCATGACAACATGTGAGTAAGGAACTCAGATATTTAAAGCTGAACATAGATTCATTAAAAATTTTGATAGATGGAAATATTTCGGTAATGAGTTAAACACGAAAAAACCCATAAATCAGTTTTTCAGCATCTTAAAAATTTCCTTTTTTTCCCCAACATCTGTAGTTGTAAAATGTTTGCCGAATAAACTTTAACCCAGAGTTTCCCTGTTTAATATTCCGTCAGTCTGGCAACCAAGCTGGCTTTTTATGACCCTGCAGTTCGTACAACACCCCCACACATCCCGCCCTCGAGATGTTCTTCCCACTTTTGGGCTCTATTCTTGGCGGACAATATCCAGTTTAAACCGAGACGAGTCCACGGCCAACGGCGCCCCACACGACGATTCGCAAAGTAAATCGTTGGCAGCAAAGTTTTGTGCCTTGATTGCCTCACCTGCCCCATCCGCCCCACCTGCCCCACCTGCCCCACCTTGGGATCCGCGACCCTCTGCTAACTTGGCCTGTCAGCCTGTTGCCAGCAGAACATGGCCTTAATAGTCGGCCATGTATATATGGCTCATACTCGTCGCCGGGTTGGTTATTACAATTATTATTGTTGTTGACATGCCGCTCGACGCTGACAGCGGGCAATTTAGCGGCGCTCCAAAGGGGCTGGGGGGAAATTCTGAATGGAAAAGTCTTCGTGGAAAATGGGAAATGCTAGTCCCCAAAGTGGCGTCCGAAAATTGTTCAAAGCAATTGGACCGCCAAGTGATGGGAAAATGGATCCCTAAGAGGTTCAATCGATTGGATCTCTTCGAAACGGCGGCAAATACTTCAGTTGCACTTGAAAGTTAAGAGCTTTTCCGGCTCAATTTTCCACGCAGCGTGAAATGCCACTTTTCAGTGACAGCTTGAGGTGTTTAACCCAAGCTGGTAAAAAAAAAGTGTAAAGAGTAAAGTTTTTTATCGCGCCAGAGAAATAAACCAAAGCGTGGAATGCAATTAAAATGCAACTACCCAAGCGGATTATGGCAAACATATATGCACATATATTCAGATCCTGCCAAGTACTTAGCCCAGAAAAGGGATAAAAAGCAAAAGCGGAAGCTTCGGGATAAAAAAATGCTTAAAAAGGGGAAAACGTTAAACAGTTTAGCAGCAGTGCTTTCCCGTGCTCTGCTTTAATGATAATGAAGATTATGCCACACGTGATGGGGATTGGAGAAGGGGTACGAGTTTTCTGGATGCATATGATGTGTTGGGAGTGGAGTTGCATGATGATAATGTTGCTGCTGGCGCTATAATGAAATTGTTTCTGAAGCGTCGGTTTGGAAAAGTGCAAGGCTGCAGCAGCAGAAGCCCATGTAAAAAGGCAGTAGCTTCTGCTCCTCTGCAGCATCTAATGCGTGTGTGTTGGCTTATGGTTCCCAGTGTGTGTTAGCCCCTCTTCAAGTGGCCCTTAACGGGAACCGCTTTGCTTTGCATGCTGGAGAGGAAATTTCGTAAAATACCCTAAAGAAAAGTTGCTGCATATTCAGAAAAATTAGAGGCTTCATAAATTCCTAGAGTCTACTGTTTATCCCTTATACTTTATCATTTAAGTTATTTATCATATCATATATCATAGTGAAGAATTTCTAATTTCTTAAATTAATAAAGCTTCTTGAGAAGTTTTAACCATTTTTATCAGGTTCTGTTAAGATTTCAAAGGTAAAATGTAAATTTTAGACTATCTACATTCTATCAAATTAAGCTATTAATCCATCTATGAATATTAACCTAATCATTATATTTTACAATTTACAATTATTAGATAGTCTTTATCTGGTTGGAAAAGCAAGTCACATGAAGAATATAATACAATGTGTTGATCGCATAAAGAATATACAACATAAAGAATATAATACAATGTGTTGATCGCCTAATTACTATATAGAATGGTTAGTTTTATAAAAGAAGGGAGCCTTAAGGTAAATATATCTATACTAAACATAGTCAGGCTTTTAATCGCTTTTCTGATGATAATGATTATAGAAATAATTATGAAAAATTTATTAACCCCAAAAAAGAGTATGTTATGTGTCGATATAGGGAACTTGGGAATTTCCTGCTCGTTTTTGCTGCCTTGCTTCTTCTTTTTTGCCCACTCGCTCAAGGAACTACAGAAATGATGTAAACAAATTTCAAGGAAAACAATTTGGATAATTACATTATTTTGATGAGGAGTTACAGTTATTACGTCGGTGGCCATGAGGTTCGGAATGGGATGATGCCGGTGATGAGCTGCGAGATGCGCTGTGTGGTCGCCATCGACTGGCGATGGGATAATTGCAGGATTGCTGAATGGCTGAATTGCTCGGCATGCAAATGAGCCCGGGTACTTAACCCTGATTCGGGACCAATCATAAAACACATTTGCTTTAATTATATATAGGATGGGGATCGGAATCTCCTCGTCTTTGGCTTAAAGCTGAACCGAAATGCATTTTGGGCCGGCTTACATTTATAGCTTATAGCCTGGCAATAACCGCAGGCTGCTGCCAGCAACAAAGTGGCATTTTCATTACGGAAACCGAAACCGAAGCGCTTCCACTTGGCCAACTTACACCTGACCAGCAGCAGGTTGCCAGCCTGGCCTCGATTCAATTGCAGCTTCAATTTATTCAATTATTATTATAAGCCATGGCCTGCCACGCCCGTCCATCCAGTGGTTCGGTTGCAAAACGCCTCCGGCCAATGGCCAGGCAATTGAAATTGATTTGCCGAAAATGCTCAGTGAAAATTGCCGGGTTGAGGCCGAAACAATTTCCCAGCATTTACATAATTTTCCTTTTGTTGCAACAGCGGGCTACGAAAACTGAAAACTGAAATTGTTAACTCTGGTTCTGGGCTGGCATCTGCGGTTTTTCCTCCCGGGCTCGTTACGCTTGTGATTTTTCCAATGAATATCGTTAGCATTTCATTAAGAGGCGGCGATATTGCGGTTACCCCGCTGCCAGGCCCTCCTAATCGTAAATATTTCGTGTAAATATTTATACATTTGTCGGACTTCTCGTTCTCGGGGGCAAACGAAACGCATAAACATGTCGATAAAGAATCCCCCGAGCAGGTTCTGTCTTCCGTTGAATTTGGGGAACCGAAGGGTGAGGATTGGGGATCTGAGGGAGACGGGAATCTGGAAATCTGGGGATCACGATTGCCTGCAGTTGGTATCTTGCCGGTTTTGATGTTGCTCCTGATTTTGATGAACTCTTGGCATCCGCTGGATATTCGTTTCCATTTCGCCTTTGTTCCAAGCAATCCGGCTACCCAGCTGCGGTCCCGACTTTGATTGTCTTTTAATTAAACGACAGGCGAACAATAAAAAATGCTCCAAACTGGTTTCATTAATTTTCATAGCCCTCTCCCCCGGTGCAGTGTAATTTAGGTTCCCACTGCGCTATATCTTCTACCTGTCCGCCGGTCGGTTGTTATTTGCTTTATGGCTGTCAAATTTGCTGCTTATCGGTCGCTTTATCTAGATCTCTACCTGTCGTCATCGCTCTGTCAATAGCCACGAGTTTATTGGAGACTGGAGTTGCAGTTCCTCGGCTTATCTTATTAGAGCAAACGAAAATGCAATCCACTAAATACTAGGAAAAACCTTTAATTGGATGCAGGCCGTCTGATAAAGTTACTTTCGAGTGGGCAAGCAGCAGCTGATAAACTTGGAATTTACTTAGCTGCGAGTTTCGTTAGTTAAAAGTTTACAGTTTTCGAAGGTTGCAGTCACGCTTTGATGGTTCACTCGAGTTTTAAAGAGGGTATTTTAAAGGGGAATTCAGGGAAGTACTTTACATTTTGGAGGGGAATAATTTGGACCTTTTTATGGGTGCTTGGGCTAAAGAGAGTTTTATAGAAAATGCTACATAAGTATTGGTATTTCAATAAGTTTTGGAATATTTGTTTCTAGCATACCTTACCAAAAATATGTACTCAGAAAAAAATCCAAGGCTATTGTTCTTCTTAAAGGACCTTTACGGATGATTTGGGATTTCAGAACGATTTATTCTTGATTCAAGAACGCGCAGCATATTTATTCCTAAAACAAGACCAAAAACTACTATCCGAATCAGGTATAAATAGCGCTTAAGTTAAAGATACGCTTTTTTCTGAGTGCATATTTAAATATTTGTGTTTTTTTCCCTTCTTTTGCTTAACTACCTATCCTAAATTATTCTTCTGTTTGAGGTACTTGATTGCCAGCCGTTGGCTCGGCATTCCTGCCCACCTCTGTTTAATTTGTTGAAAATTAAAGTCACGCCGTTGATATAATTCCACTCCATTATGTGACAAGACAACTCGGCGATCCGAGTTCTTTTTTTCCACCTCCATCGTTGGTATTTGCGAGATTTGTTGTTGCTGCAGTCGTTTACCTTAATTCGCCTGTCCAAATTGCTATTTATATGCATCGCCCTCGCTTTTAATTTGCAGCGCAAATCACGAGCAGCCCCGCCAGCCACCGATCCTTCAGTATACTATATAAATATATATATATATAGAGGAGGGTATGGCTGTAGGTTCACCTACTCCTCCTGCAATCGAAAAACAAAATCAACAGGTGGCGCGCATATTTCAACATGCGGCTGCCAAGCGAACCGAGCGAAATATCAATAAAAATGCCATTTGTTGCGATTGTGCACGGAACCGAGTCTGCGGAGACTGGGGAGCTGGATCTTGGGGCCCAAGAGTCTTTCGGTCTGAGAACCTCTGGCAGTCAGCCACACATAGATAATTTCCCCCAGCAGCCTGGGCTTTTGATGATATTTCTGCTCGGTGTGTCTCTTTTTTTGGCTCCGCTTAATTTATTGGCCACACTTTGCCGCCGCTGCTGATTCTGCTGCTCCTGCTGCATTTAAACGACAAGTGTTGCAAATAAAAAGGAAAAATTAAAGCGGTGCAAATTAGTGGTGGAGGGAGAGGTAGAGAAAAGCGGAGGTAAACGATGGAAAACCAAAGGCGACGTCAACACCAGAGGGCCCGAGCAAAAACGTGTTTGCAGCTAAAAACTATTAAAAAAGCGCCTAGATTGCAGTTGTTCTGTTGGCGGTGCGGTGGTTGGTGGTGCACTAATAAAAATAATATACTATAATATATAATCTCCCATTTGAATCGTCTACTCTTTGAATCAGTTGAAAAGTGTGCTTTCAGTAAAAAAAATTTCAAGAACGAATTCTTCTTGAAATAATTCAAGAACCAATTTTTCGTGAAATTAGAAAAATTTAATTTATTTTTTTAAAGCAAGAAAGAAATCACTATTAAAACAAAAAATTTAATTTCTTCAAGCTAAGATTAAAACTTATTCGCCCTTGGCAAAAATTCAAGAAATATTTTTCTTGATTTTGAGAAAACATTTAGATTTTTTTTATGAGTGTGCGCTGGTGCAGTGCAAGTGACTTGGTCGCGGTGGCTTAATAAAAGCAGCCAGGTTTAGGGTTAACATCCCAGCGCCAAAGGCCAAAAGTGCTGGCCAATGCAAACAAACAAACAAAAAGCGTTGCTGCTGCTGCTCGAGCACGCCAGCAACATGTGTAGTTGCTGCAAAAAGTCCAAAATGAAGACATGAGCCAGAGCCAAAGAGCCGGAACAGCAACAGTAACAGCAATGTCGACCTTCTTTTGTGAGGCCCAGCTGCATAATTGCTATGGCAACAGCTAACGAGTTGGGGTTGCAAGTTGCTCGTTGCTAGTTGCTGGTTGCTAGTTGCTGGTTGCCGGGGGACAAGTGGAGACCTCTCTCAGCTGACAGTTGAGAAATTAGAACGGTTTTTGTCTTCCAAATCACATGCACGTGTTGCTCTAGTCAACCCGAGAGTTGCTGTCGTCGTTGCATCCGCATCCTCGAATGATTGGCGGCTGTTGCAGGTTGCAGGTGCGTGCTGCAGATGCTGCTGCTGTTGCTGCCGCCTCTGCCGATGTTGCTGTTGTCTAGGTCAGGCTACAGCCAAAGCCCATTTGGGGCGAGCTTAATCAACGTTGTAATTTTGGTTTATTTTCTACCCTTACGAGGGGTAACAACCTTTTATAAAAGGTTTTAAAAGGACCGAAAACGTAATAATAAAATTCAATTACCAAAGCTAATTTCAAAGTATTTTAGAAAAAAAGAACATTTATATAGTGGCCTTTTAAAACAATAAACTTTTTTGGATTTTAAAAAATGTTTAAATTATTCAAGTTAATCCCTATAAAAATATTTTTTTAACTCTGGTGTTTTCTTTGCTAAAAAATTCTTAATCAGTCATTACTTTTATGGTTTCCATTTTCTTTCTAGTAAGCATTTCTAACCAGACACTTTCTAGATCCATAATCTCAGCAATTTCATGATTTCCCCACAAGTGTATCTCAAAGTTCGTCCCTGTTCAATTCTATGTTTCTTTAGACCGAACATCCTTCTTCCCCGACTAAATGATTTTAATGTCTGTTTGTTTGCGCAAATCTTCATCTTTGTTGCTGTTCTTTGTGTTGCTGTTGCAGCTTGTTGTTGCTGTTGTCATGTTTTGTCTCAAAGTTAAGGTTTCCCCCCATGAGTTGCATATTCGATTACCGACCGACACAATTCCGACACGGGCCTCCTCATCCTCATTGAGGGTTTGTTTAAGCAATCTGCGTAGGTGGACATTGCTGGTGTTGCCTGTGTTGCTGTTGCTGTTGCGATGTTGCTGGTGGGTTCGTTTGTTGCCGTACGTGATTGCGAGTTGTTGCCGTTGATTATTGCCTCTCGCGGCACGCATATAAATCTCGGTGTTTAAATCTCGAGTTAAACTTGTAAATTAAAACCTTAATGAGTCTATGGAGTGGGTCTGTGTTTAATGGCACGCTGTGCAAACATGGCCAGGATGCGGCCAAAGGAGCAGGGGTGTGATTTATGCCGTTCCCAAGTATTTTAAGGCACACACCTGGTTCTATGGGTTTCCTAGAGTTTGGCGAAACTCACCCACAGTCTCGAGAAATAGCGTGTTTATTTCCTTTGCGATCGCCAGCAATTAGTTGGCCCACAATCACATGCTAGCCACTCCACTCGCAAAGAAATCCCACAACCGATGGCTTTATGTTGATTACTCTGGCTAATTAATGCCCAGTGAATATTCTCACGCTTCTCAGGGCAAAGGAAAGAACATGGAAAAGCGACAACCGCAGAACTTGTTCTCCTTCAGCCTCAGCTGACCAACAAAGTGTAACAATCTCCGGCTTCCTCAATTTAATTTGCATATTTATGCCTGCCCACGAACTTGATTAATTTTGAACAGCTAACTTGTACGCTTAGATTGAGATGATTGCATAATTATTTAATTATCTTAAAAATAATACCTTTCAGGCAAGTAAGTGACTTAAATCGGAACTAGAAAGGTGGACTTTCATGAAGTAGGATTTTCAGTTTAATTCCCATTACATATACAATGAACAGAAATTAAACTATCTGGAGTTCTACCTGTAAGAAGAAACTCTGCTCAAAAACAAAGAACAAAACTAATAAAACATTAACGAACAAATAACATTTCCTTTAGGAAAACAAAGTTAGATTAATACGGAGAGTATTGCGTATCATTTAAAGAAAGAATGCAATAAACTATAATGTCTTTATAACCATAACGGATAGAAAACCCAGTAATTTCACAATGAAGCAATAATACGCTCTTATAAAATATCCGATTCGTTTATTCTGATTCAGCAGATTAAAAATAAAGTTGGAAACAGAAAAATAATGGGTATTTTTTTTAAATGGTTGCATAATTACCTAATTACCTTATAAGTAATACTGCTCAGGCTAACATCCCGCTCCTTGTGTGTATAAAGCAACAGGTGTGCAGTTCACTTCCAAAGGTCACTGATATAAATCAATTAATTTACGTATATATTGGGGCACACACACAAATGTTGCTGGTTTCTTTGATTATTTATTTTTTTCGTCAACACTTGTTTCGCAATGGCTTAAATTATGCACACACACTTTTCAACTGTTACGAAATGGGCTGCAACTTTAATCCGCCTGGCAACCTGTCTCTTTGTATTTGCAATTTTCAACCGAAACTGGCAACACACGACGAATGTTGCTGCTGTAGGCGCGATATTGCTGCGATGTTGCTGCTGCTCCTCCGACGACGACGTTCGCTTCCGCTGAGTCAACGCAAACGACTAAAAAAGGCCACATAAATTTTGATGCACATTCAATAGGCCAGGCCAGGCATTCAGCTGGCAGCAGCAGCAGCAACAGACACACCAGCAACACTAGCAACACCAGCGACAGCAGCAACAGCGACGCCGGCAGCAGCAACCAGTTTCCTTCCATTCCACACGGACATTGTTTGTGGATCGCAAGTGAGTTCCAACTGGGTTCGACTTTCCAGCTTCCACATTTGGACTTGCCAGCGGTTTGTTATCTTTTATGATAAGACTAAGAACCACTTTTTACGGCCCTAAGCATAATAATTTTTAATGCCCACTTCTGGGAGCCGCCTGTAATTGATAATTTCCACTATTTTTTTCAAATTCGTATGGCTGGTCGACTAATTAATTGATGGCTTTGATTGCTTCTTGGCAAACATCTTATTGCCACGCCATTCCGTGTTTGCGGTAAAGTTGCACTTAAAGCGGGCCAAGATGAGTTTGAATTACTAACTGATGGTTAGTAATTGGGTACTCAAATGAAGAGGTGGGTATTAGCAAGAGATTTCTGGTGCTAAAGAGGATGCTCTTGAACTTTGAAGTTTTTTCTTCAATCGGTAGGACGTTTTTATTGAGCGATTAAACAGGACGATTTTAAAGTCTTAATTTAATATGTACTTAAAAGGAAATAAAGTTTCTTTTGCTTTTTTCCCGAGATAAGAAAAATCACTGTAGTAAAAGTTCCGGCTTTTAACTGTTAACTAAAGTGGCAACTTTGTCTCTTGCCACCCACCACGCCCCCCATTTTCGCCCTTTAGCCCATTGACGCGGCAAAAAATTAATTAAAAATGCATTAAAAATGTTTTCCTCTCGCATTTCCCACTCGGAAACTCCCCTTTTCTTCTGTTTCTCGAACTCAGCCCCATTGCCGTTAAAATGCCAATCGCAGCTAGCAAAAGACGCATACAGCAAATACTCGGGAAGAGCAACAGCAGCAACAACAGTGAATACCGCGAATACAAACGGAGATGGCAGCAAATCTTTTCTCCACTTTTGCACAACTCCAAAGTATTTACAAGCTTCAGTTGGCAGTCGCATCTAAAAATGTTTGGCATTTGCCAACACGCACCAATGAATAAGTGAGTTGAGGGGGGTTTTTAAAAGGGGAAAAACGGTGGAAAATCCGCGGAAAAGAGGTGAGGTAAGTGAAAATGTTTGGATTTCAAACGAGCTCATTTCTAGCGTGCGTTGCTGCATTTCGCAAATAATTTGCAAAGCGGTGGGTGGAGATGGGGCTTCTAAAAGGGGGCTCAGAGGAGTGGGGACCTTGCCACAGGGATTGGCAGGAAGTGCTGGGCGGTTTTGGAAAATGCTCCTCCCGCTGTTAGATGAACTCTAGGGACCAAGCAAGCGGAACGATCCGATCCGGAGAACGCCACAGACGGCGTGACTTGGATGAGTTATCGTCGCGACCACGTGAGTCTTCCGTATGGGCACTAAATATTCGAGCACTGAGAGAAACTTCTAGAAATCCTAATTTGAATCTCTAAAAAAGGGCAGAGATATAATATATATAATAAGATATAATATAGTAATAATATAATATATAAGAAATTGGTTATACGGCATAGGACAGTGAGAATATAGTTTTAGAACATAGTTTTTTTAAAAGGTCTGAAAATATATAAATATATATTAAATATTTCGTTTTAATTGTAATCTTCTTATAAGGTAGTGTCTAGATACAAAATTTGAATTGGATCTATTTATAACTTAATTTTGAAACCAATTTATCAGATCAAATGGTTTTATAAACTTGTCAAATTGTTTTATAAACTTGTTCCAAGAGTTATAGGAAAATGAAAGCTTTATAGTATCATTTAACTTAAATGCAAATGTACACAACATTTTAACTTGCACAAATGAAAAACCAATGAAGATATAATATCTGCATATCAGTGTATACCATGTATATTATGCAGAACGGAACTTCCTTGAATTGAAATAAATGTTTATTTGAAGAACACCCAATTAATTCAGGAATTTTGGCGGTATATTTTCCCCGTGTACATGTGTGAGTGCGAATGAGTGTGGCTGCGAGTGTGTGCGTGTGGGTGTTTGCCGATGTTGCCTGCTGTGTAAACAAAAGGCGGCCATAAAACTGCAACAGTTCTCATAATTTATGACAAGCGGAAAAAAGTGAGTTGACTGATAAGCAACTGGACATGTTGGCACTTTAACGAGTGCAAACGGGGTTTTCTTTATTTAGAAGGAGGGGGGATTTGAATTGTGGTTCTTCCTAAGTCAGCAGCAACCACATCTTCAGAAGAACTCACGAGCAGCAGCCGAACCCGAATACGAAGCTCGGTTCTAGGTGCTGATGTTGCTGCTGGTGATGTTGCTGCTGTTGCTATTGCTGTTGCTGCTGCTGCTGCCACGCGGTTTAGCGCGCCACAAGTCGCCAGTTGCTACTGTTGCTGCTGCTGCTGTGCGCCGCATCACTTGGCAGCGTGTTTTTTGTCGTCGCGTCGACGTCAGCAGCAATTGCTGCTGCTGGGCGACACCAGCAACATGTCGCTGGTCTAGCTGCAATTCCAGATGAAGTTCTGTGTGTGTTGCCAAGATGTGGTTTTTGGCTCTAGGGAAAAGGGGGCGGCCAGGTGTGGAGGAGGTGGCGAACCAGTTGTTGGGGGAGAAGGTTAACAATGAGAGGGAAATAAGGGTCTAGAACTAGTTCGATCTGAAAAATAGCTATTTCGGTGTATACTTTAAGGTTATGAAAAGTAATAATGTTAAATTAGTTAGGAAAAACTAGGTCTAAATTCTATCAATTCAGAAAGAGAGAGAGAGAGAGAGAGATGGAGAAATCAACAACTTTTCCAACATTTCGGGTTATAAAAAATCTAAACTTGCTATTATAAAAGCTAGAAATAGCCCATGTGCGGTAATATGTGGGGTAGATCCCCATAGATCCTCGGCTGTATGTATGTTGTTTAAAATGTTGGATTTCTACTCAAAAATTTTGTTTACACCCCCACAACCAAGTTTATATATTGATCGTACCTTTAGAAGGTACTGTAGTAATACTATATTACATTTTTGCATTTATTTATCATGTTTTTTAGAGAAAAGAACAACAAACCTTTGGTAGATTAATTTACAAATATATGTTTTTATCCCCAATTCTTTTTTTTTGAGCATAAATTTGTTTGCCTTTTCTTACCAAATAGTTGTAGTTCATTTCCATCACAGCTTTCAAGAATGTGGGCTTCAAGCTAAACTGTTAATTATCCAAAAATGCTAATGATCGCTCGTTTTTTGTGTGGATTCTACTGCTAATGAAGTTCCCCCGCAGTTACCATTTCCCCGCCACGAGTGCAATTTGACGTGTGCTTATAGACAAACTGAGATCTGGCAATGACAGCTGATTTATGGTGCTCAGTTCGCGGCGAGACTCCAGTTTTGAGGTTTGTGCCCGGCAATTTGCATGTGTAATTGCCTCGCTTGGCTTACATCTTGCCCAGCTTCAATCCCCCAGAGTCCAATCCCATGGCTCGTTTTCCGCTTTCCGTTTTCCCATCCAAGACCCATTTCAATTCCCATTCCCAATCCCAATCCCATACCAATTCCAGTTCCAATCGCACTGTCATTAGTTGGCGTAGTTTTTGACAGCTGAGAGTGGCCCTGGTGGTGCTGGTGGTTCATTTATGACATTCGCTGGCTAATTGCCGGCACTGCATAGCTGCAAACGTTTCATACGCCCCGTGGGCGGGGCTCGTGCACTTTAAAAACGCATTAAACAGCGTCAACAAATGTGGCAAGCAAAGGGTTAAGCCGGGGGGAGGGGGGAAAACGAGAACAGCCCAAAAGTGGCACTTGCAACATGTTTGGGGCGTGCCCAAATTATGCATCAAAAGATGTCTGGAGAACGGGAAACGATTAATGGACACTGCGAAGAGCTTGAAAAATGTGAAATTTCAATTAATCAGTTGCAGAGGGAGCGAAAAAAGAAGGGAAGGAATTTATAAAGACTTCTAAAAGCACAGAATTCCAAATAGGGTCAAGTTGATCTTAGAGATCATCTTTCTAGTCTAAGTACTCTAAAATAAATTTTTCAAAAATAGCTATTTTAAGCATGTAGTATATTGTTTTGTAAATTAAAAATAATTAAAAAACGGCAAGATATATATATGTATATATTTATATGTTTTTAAAGATTCCACAATATCTACATAAGAGTTAGCTGAACTTGGGCTTTAAAATATATCTGTAATGCTCTTAAATACTTTAAGGACAATTGGGTAATTTATTTATTTCCTAGGTATACAACTTTAATTTTAAAATAAAAAAGCTAAGCCCTATTTTATATATTTTTTAATACTAAACAATGACTATTTTTCTTAGTGCACTTATCTGCAGTATAACACTTTTACCTGCGCTTGTTGGCCAAGATAAGATCAAAGATCACTGAGCAAGTTCAACTCTTGGAGGGTTTCGTGTTGCCATTGTGTTGCTGCTGCCAGAGTTTGCTGCTGCTGGTGTTGCTGCTGCTGTTGCTGGTGGCACGCGCGTTGCTGTTGTGCAGCAGGTCAAAAGCGTGCAGCGCTAAAAACGGTAGCCATGATAAATGTGCCCCATAGAATCGGCGACGGGATATGTCTTACATTGTTGCACCGGTGTCAAAAGTTGTTGCTGTGTCAAGTGTTGCTGCTGCTGTTGTTGCATCTGGGATGGCTCCCTCCCACTGCTAATGTTGACAATTTAGCACAAAATTTGTATGCCATGTTATTAAGATTTCGCAACGCTTTCAAGCCACATTTGCCGGGGCAATTAGTTGTGTTTATAATTGGGGACGTGATTGCTGTACAGTCTTCAGTTCTTTGAGTGTCCCCTCTTGTGGTTGCCATTTTTTTTGGGGCGAAACGTGTTTGAACGCTATAAATCAATTTGGCGCAGGGCGGTCGAAGGATGCATGCATAAAACTGGGGAATATTAAGTGCCAACGAATGGGAAATGCTCTTAAAATTTCTGATAAATATAACACCTAAATTATTAGATAGGTATAAAAATCATAAATATTTTCAAAACACTCTTGTGAATACAACTGAAAAAATATTTCTGTTAATAACTTTATTACATCTTAATCCTTTTTCCGTTTACTTTATTAAGGTGGCATATTTTCAACTGCTCTTTCTGTCTGCTCTCTTTTACCAAAACCCAAATTGAAATCGCATAAAGGGACCGAACAAAAAAATGTAAGCCAAAGCGAATTAAAATTTTATCGACAACAAAGTTGCGGTCCGAACAGCAATAAAAATTGTTACGCTGATGAACGACATGACACCAGCAGCAGCTACACCAAAAACATGCAGCAACAGCAACTGATCGACCGCAGGAACAAGCAGCAACAGCAACAGCAGCAGCAGCAACAGCAGCAACAGCAACAGCAGCAACAGCAACAGCAGCAACAGCAACAGCAGCAACATCAAAGGCAGCAACAGCAACAACAGCACTCAGTGGACCGCATCGCGAAATTCTTTCTTTTTTTCCGTATGAAGCACTTTGGTTTTTGTTGCTCTTGTTGCCAGAGCAGCCTGCTAAACTCAAAATGAGAAATTGCTGCCGCCGGTGCAATTTTCATGGTTGACCTCATTTTGTGTTGCCGCTGTTGACTTTGCGGAATATTTTGTGGCAGAGCGCATCATGTCTGGCCGTCTGTCCTTCTGACTGAGTGACAGACTTGCCCTTTTGGCCAAAAAGTGAGTTTCGAACTGGCTCCAAAACTCTTGTCAGCGCCTGTGACAATTTGTCGCCAAACAATTTTTGGTTACCCGGCTCCCGGGGCAAAAGTTGATGTTGTTTATGTGTTTGCTGCTGCAGTTTTCGGGGCGAAAATTCAATAAATAACAATGTAATTATATGTTGAGCCGGGCGAGTTGCTAACTCGATTTTGATGCCCAGGATGCCGGGTAGGAAATACTTTAATGGGCTCTTGGCTGGGCAACAAAAGGAGCACAATCTACATATCTGGCCCGGGGCAAATTGGCGTTAATGTGCCGAGTCAATATTTACCAACACCACTCCGACATCAAAGCAAAAAGAGGTGCAAATGCAGGATGTGTGTGTGTGTGTGTGGGGATATCCTTCCATTTCCCACCTGGCCTGGGTCAACAACATCCTTGCCAAGTGCGTGCCTCAAAGCAGCCCCATTTTAACACCTTTTTCTCACATCTACCATTACCCCTTACCCTCTACCCTTAGCCCCACATTCCTGCTCTAGACACTCTTGGTTCGTCATAAAAATCAGGTGCGGCATATTAGGGACAGCTCTGTGGACATGGACACAAAGTAGCCCTTGCCCACGTCAGTGGGAATTTGAAAATGGCAAAATCTAGAGGGAAAAAGGAGTGGGACCAGAGGCAAATGCTGTCTACAATGTCCTGTAAACGCTTTGTTTACAACGATAGCCATGATTTCTCTTTACACTGAGAGAATTTTGTGCGTTCAATGAAATTAAAATTGGCTTACAAACTTCTAAAACTTTAAATGACGTTAGATGTATAGTACTACTAAAATTAAGGAATTTTATTCTTTTAAGAACCAATATTTTAAAAAAATTTGGTATTTTACTTGCCTACAATCTTAATAGGCTTAAATTTGTTAAATTATTTCATTATATGAAGTTGGTTTTTAATTCATGACAAATACAAATATGAATTTCCTTAAAAATTAATGAGTAATTTAGTTTATAGGTAAATAAGATCTAGATCGGCATAAGAAAATGAAATAAATTGTCATTATATGTAGTAAAGCTGTCTGTCATAAAAGTGCCCTATATAAACTCCTTTTGAAAACTATGTAAAAATATTTTAAAAAAATTTTGTTCCTTAGTGTTATTCAGAGATAATGGTTTTAATAGATCAAAGTATCATCAACGTTTTGTAATATAGAAAATAATAATATATGGACTGCATTCTATTGTTGAGTACCCTGTTTAAAGTACTTTAGAATCCGTGGCACTATGGTTAATAATCTGAATTTCTGGCACACTTTTTTATTATCTGTGGCACATTATTTCCTTAAAACCTGTTTGTTTTTCCCAGTGCATTGGCAAAGCAAAGGCCAGAGTCATGCCCGTCATTCATCCATGGCTGTTCCTGGCCATGGCTGCCCCCTGAATCGGTAAGATAGATTTGACGACGTGTTTTCCTCTGTTCGGCAGGGAACATTTCGCAGCATGCTTACTGATGCGATCTTTGTTTGTGCCTCGTGCTTTGCTTTCCATCCAGCAGCAATTGGAATAGGAACAGCAAGAGCACAGCAAAAGCAAAAGCAAAGCAAAAGCACAGGCAACAACGCGTCGATGACAACGGCAACATGACCATTTCCCTCCATTGCCATCTCAATTTTCCTGCTCTGCCTCGCTCGACGGCAAAATGCTTGGAAAATGTGCACAATTTTCACATCCGGTGTCACATTCGATTCAATTGAGATTTACCTGAACGTGACTAAAATACGCAAATTAAAAACGCTTCACGTTCCTCTATCCCCAATGTGTTTATGTGTATGTTTTGGTATCCTGTTCCCGAGAATGTGTGCGTGTTGACTATCCCCAGTTACCATGTTAACAGCATTTACCGAGCTTTATGGCCGAGATTTTTTCCGGCTGCCCCCTATTTTTTTGGGGTTAGTGGAAATCTTGTGTGAAATTTTTTTGTCGACTGACTGGTTGGGTTATCGTTATCATTTGAATAAATTACCGCTAGACGAAGCATATGATTGGATAATTTGGATCCGTTTAGGCATTGAATTAATAAAATTCTGGCCTATTTCATATCCTCCCACTGGATTTGAACTCTCTTCTACATTATGCAACTTAATTAAATAACTAATTTAAATTTTTGGCTCACCGAATGCAATTAACTATGGCTAACAATCGAGAATGATTGGCTGGCCACCGAAAATACACGGCAAATAAAGCGAATAATTGAAACAATTTCAACAAGGCTCAATGAACCGAGTGTGTGTGGGGGCGAAAAGTCAACGCCAGAGGGCACCATAAATCGATTAATGCCAAAGTGTTATGTAAATAAAATAACCGAATAGATACAGGCAAACACGCCCACTCAATTATTTATTGTTTCACCATATTTGCAGCCGCTTTAAAGTCAGAATTTAAGCCCAGTACGTCCTTTTTTTTTGGCGAATCACGCGTGAGTGGCTTTTGGTTTTTGGGGTTCGTTGGGGAATTAGCGACGCGTCGCCAGTTGAATAAATCGCATTAAAAAAATATATAAAAAACAATCACCAAATTAACGTCATAATATTTCAGCTGTAAAAATGCGGTTTTCAATTGCAGCCCAGCACTTTAAGCGCCGATCTTTAATGGCGCCAACTTCAAAGTGACAATAATTTGGCCATTAAGCCGCGAACTGAGACAAGACATCATCTTGGCCGGGTATCTCCACCATCCGTCTGCCATCCGCCGTCTGCTCATTAAATTGGCTTGTCATTTAATTGTTCTTCTGGCCTCATGGCCACGCATCAAAGGAGTTGGCTCTGCTTTTTTGGTGCATTGCCAATTGTCATAATGGCCGAGACGGCGCTGGCCAAGCTGGCAATTATGAGTTAAGAGCTAAGAGGAATTACTCCGCCAGTCCAGTCCTGCCCAATGCAGACCGTTCCGTTCAGTTACGTCCCATCCCGACCAGGCTGGGACCATTAAAAAAAGAAATGAGCAGCCCGGAGACGCACACAAAGTTTCTGCCGAGAATGGGGGCCATAAAATTAGTCGTGGCCAGGAAAGTGTATTTGCTTGTGGCCAACTAAAGTTGAGGAGGGCTAAGGGGGTAGCTGAAGGACTGCAGAAATACAGTAGGTTGAATCCTTAAGAAAATTTTAAATTAAAATTTTTTATTAGCACTAATGCGTCTTTAATCCACAGTAAAAAATAGATTTTTAATATTTACCGGATCTCATCCAGATCTATAAAAATCCAAAAAAAATGTCAAGGTGCAATAACATTTTTTTCTTAATTATAATAAAAAAGAAATGTCTTTTTATCTTTACTCTGGATAAAAAAAATATCTGAAATTGTTAAATATAAATATTATAATAATAATATCTCATCCAGATCTATAAGAATCCAAAAAAAATTTCAAGGTGCAATAAAATCTTTTTTTTAATTATAATATAAAAGAAATGTCTTTTTATCTTTAGTCTAGGTAGGAAAAAATATCTTAAACTGTTAAATAATATTTCTTTTTCAAGTTATAAAACGTATATAATTTTTTTTCAGAAAACCTTCAATTATCTTTTTTTTAAAAAGAATATTTTTAACTTCTAATATATTCCCGGTTGTTTTTTTTCATACTTTTAGACCACTGTGCGGCAATACCAAAACTCAGGCATTGCTGTGCATCGTCCACATCTCGTAAACGTTCTGATGGAATGGAATGGACAATTTAAATGCAGCATTGGGCTATTGACACGCCCCTTCAATGGGCTGCCAACGGACCACTCAAGGGGTAGAATTGCCAAAGAGATGAGAAAAGGGGTAAACAGAGGGAAAAGTGCGTGATTTGGAATGGTTTTTAAGAGCGAGTCCTAAAAGGCTTCACCGGAGATATATGCGCTAAATGATGACGGTCATATGTCAAGCGGTTAACTGGACTGTAAAGTGATGGAGTAGACGATTTGGCTTGGGGGACAAAAAATATACCACACAGAAGACAGCTTTACAGTAAGTGAAAAAATAATTCCAGCTGTATTCGGCAACAAACAGATTGTGTTTGAAATTATGCAGGTTTTCACCTCAGAAGGGTGAGAAAATGTCCCTAACACATGGAACTTTTGCAATCTGTCAGATTCTAAGCTGAAACTTCAATCAACCCGGACAAGTTAATTGAATTTTGCCACAGCCAAACGCTCAAAACTTTACACGCACTTACAGTGAGAAATTATTTCATTTATGTTCGGTTTGAATAGATAAATAAGTAAAGTGTTGCATTTATTTGTTTAAAAATACAAGCTGGAAATTTTGTTCAACAAATTTTAATATTAATACAATATTTTCTTCATAAAAAAATATATTCAGGAAACAAGACCCCACAATACTTATATTTGTGTTCAAGATACTAAAGCTCAAATATTTTGATAACATGTTTTTAATTTTGCTTAATATACTCTGTACTTTTTTCAGTGTCTTGGAAATTCTCTTGTTCTTTCTCAAACCATTTACCACAAACTGCTCATGTTCATTTTATTTAGAATTTGTTTTCAAGTGTTTTTGAAAAATGTTTCTCACAGGGTAAGGGGTAGAATTTGACTTGACTTGAGCATTTTGCATAACCCTGATATTTTGCATATTGGTCGAAAGCCAGAAACTTTTTGACTTTCTGCTCTGGCAGCAGCCACAGCAACAGTATGTAAGTATTTGAGGGAACGAGAGACTCCAGTGACAGTTTTCGGACAGTTTTGCATGGCGAGCATATGAATAAAATCAGACGAAGAGGAGGACGTGTCATGAATTCATTTTGCATACATTGCCAGTCAGAGATCAAATTTGCTTTGGCATCACTGGTATTTTGATGGGCATAACCAAATCACTCCCTATGCATATCCACTGGATTGGCTGACTGACTGGTCACAAAATCACAAATCATATTTCAATTAATGCCCGAAAACAGTATCCAAACAGCCGTGATAAACGAAATGATTACATAGCAATCCGTACCCTCTGTGGATTTGTTTACGATGGCCAAAGTGTGCAAATTCGGCAGTCCAACATGCAATTTGCAACTGATTGGCATGCACAATGGCTCGACAGGAATTGGCCACAGTCTCCGTCTGCTGTACATCGCTTAAAAGGTACCCGAAAAATAGTTGGTTTCGCTCGCATTCAATATCACATTTCCAATCTATTAACTAGCGAGCCGAACCGCACTGACAGACTGACGGGCTGAAAAGTAAAAACCTCGCAGAGCTTGATTAAAAAAATACCTCCATCTCCCGAAACTTCGAATAACGTGTGAAAAAGTGGCGGCGGCGGGTGGCCGATGCCTGTCACAGGTTAATTTCGCATGCAAATAATGTCACGTGTTGTGTCGCATTCGCTGAATGAACTTGATTAAAATTCAATGCGACGTTAATTAAATTTACCCAATGCAATTTGCAGTCACTTCTGTTCGGTGCTTTTGGGGGCAGATTTTTTAAAGCTGCACTAAAGTAGTTCTCGTTGGGTAATACTTAAAAAATGTAGTGATTTTTAAAAAAGGAACCTTTACAGAAGCATTATTAATAAGGTTGATAAAAAGAGGATAGCGGAGGAGGTATAATGTATAATGAAGTATAATGTTTTTGGGGGCCGACTTTTTAAGCCTGCACTAAAGTAGTTCTCGTTGGGAAATACTTTAAAAAGTAGTGGTTTTGTAAAAAATAACCTTTACAGTACCATATTTATAAATAATGATAAAAAGAAAATAGCGGAGGAGGAAGGGATAAATATAAGAGGAATGATATATTCCTTTGACATTTTAGGTACCTTGCATACTAATTTGTAACAATTTAGTTAGGATCTACTATAAAACTTACAAAGCTAACGAAGGGTGCAATTTTTTTGGTGAGCTAAGAGCAGCGTTTATATCCACCTCTCACCTTTGCCGTTGCACGAGGCGTATGAGCAATAGGCTCATAAATTACCCGGCTAACATTGCAAGGACTCCCTGAGACCGGAATTCCGGTACATTGTGTGGCTTCCATCGACGCCGCCAAGTCTAGACAAAGCAATCATAAATAATTTCTGCATAAAGACGTAATAATTTGCCTCAACTCTTTGCTACCTTCGAAGTCTCTGGCCATCCCTGCCCAACGCCCATCGAGGCGAAAACCCTAACTCATCGGAACTGAAACTCTCGCTTGTTGGCGCTGTCCAAATATTTTGTTATTAAATGAAATTGCAATGTTTGCTGCTGACCACTTTGGCGGTGGTGGCTCCTGTGGTATGATGTTGGTCTCGGCGGTTGGGGGATTGGAATTGCTGCTCATTATGATTGCAACCAGGGATACCGGGATCCTGGGATCCCATGCCCCATATAGCCATCATCCCCCGATGTTGTTCCCCCTGCTTGTCTGGGAATTTCATTTCTGGGTTCGGTCAGTTCCTGACTATGGGGCGAATTTCACTTTTGCGTTTTGTTAAACGTTTTTATGAATTGTTTTGTCCGTCTGCTGGTCCTGTTGTTGTTTCTGCTATTGTTATGATGCGGTTAGGGGCTAAAACTAGCTGTGGGGCAAAGGTCAAGTAAGAGGGGAGCGAGAGGGGGGCAAGAGGGGCCAGCACATTGTAGAACATACACTTTCTCAAAGACCTTTCATTTGGTGGTCAAAGGGATTTTTATTACAAACATCCATCTCAGTTGCCTGAAATATAACCCAACCTTCCTAAGATATTCATATATAGATTATAAAAATGTTAGCTTTTTCCAAGTGGTTTTCTGAAATAATATAAAATATTCTTTAGTCTTCAAGAGTATTACTATTCATACTAAATTTCGATTATAATAAAGTCATTTGAAAGAGTATTTCCAGTTCTCCTCAACTTAAACCACATTTTTCCCCTTTATTTCCTGGCCACCCTCTGGGACCAAGTTGGCCATGTTTGTATGGAGCCGGACAACGCAGCCATTTAATGAAATTTTAAACATTTTTGTGTTCTAATAATGAAATGCTTATGGTTGGTTTGCCTTGTGGCCAAGGACGTAGCCGTGTTCGGAGTCCTTTTTTGCCCCACCACTCACCTGCCAGGACTTTAAGGTATTGAGTGGCAAGAAGCGCCAGCCAACTTTTGTGGCACATTCAGTATACGGCAAAGTGAGAAAATTGCAGGTGAGTTATGGAAAAGTAACTCAAACGAACTGAAGAGAACTCGTTAAAAGTTATGCTCCTGCCATCAGCGTTGCCTGGAATAAGAGTGTTTTGGTGGAAAGTTGGCCATAAATAATGCGCTGCTCGATATTAACAAGCCACGACCGAGGTGATGGCGACTAAAAAGTTTAGCGTTCTTCAATAAACAAAGTGCCAGTCACCTCTCTCACCACTTTCTACCCCCTTCAGACAGTTCTTTCGCGGTTATTTTAAAGTTGTCAACAGTTTATTGATGTTGGCTTTTCCGCGAGGCAGCAGCCACAAAGCGCGACATAAATAATCAAAGGCGAAAAGCTCCTCCAGCAGGCAAATGGAAAATGGTAAAATAATTTCAACTAAAAGGTCGTGATGTTGTTATTTGGCACTCCGCCCCGGAATTTCCAGCGATTGTCGCCCGCGGCATTCGTCTTTCATATCCGGATTCCCGCTTCCGTTTCTGGCAAAAGGGGAAATTGATTTTGGCCATTCTCGCAGTGGGGGTATCGTTCAAAATGTTAATTAAGTGTCTAGTTTAAGAGCCCGGCCCAGAGTCAACCATGAAATATTAAGCAGGCTGTGTGCGGTCCTTAGAAATTTCTCCCTCGGCTCAAGGACAGGCTCTAGTAACCTGAATCTACCATATATACTATATGCATGCAGCATATAGCCATCTAGCAACATATGTGCGCGAGCTGTTAATTAACTGGTGTGCTAACTAGGCAAACACACTCATATACCCTGGTATATCCACCCTGATAAAGGCTGAAAAATGTGACTTAATGAAGTGCGAAATATGCGGAGATTTCTATGGGGTAATGAGGCAGCATCTAGCATATCTGATGGCTGGCTATGTGGTCTGTGTGGATATATATCCACATGTTTGATGTCATACTCGTTATATCCTTGTATCTCATATCTTTGGGGGAAATCTTGTGGTTACTTTAAGGACGCTCGAATGCTTTAAGTGGATACATGTGGTCCTCAAAGTTCTTCCTCTATTGAATACATATACCCTTTACATAGCAGTTCCTATTGTTTCCACATGGCGACCGTTGCCAGATATTAATATATTAACAAGGAAACATTTTTAATTTTATTTAGCTCAATGTATCAAGGCCTAAAAATATGATTTATTGTTCAATATTTGGTTAAATCTAATAGCATCTTTCATTTATTTTTTATAGTTAAATCTTTCATCGGATTTGGTCTAATTAAATCTTTCATTGGATTATATCTAATTAAATCTTGCATAATTAATTCATTTTGAATTGCAAATGCTATTAACAAGTAAATACCAATAAACAATGGGCTAATATTATAACATTGCATTTGTTCATAATTTTTTATGCTTGTATTAAAGTTTGAAATGACAATATAATCCAATAAAAATAAATATTTTGCTTTGGTTAAAGCAAATATAAAAAAATGAAGTTGTCATAAATTCAATTGAAATATTAAGCTTACTTATGATAAATGCTTTAAGAAAAATAATTAAATTATTTTATAAATTAAATAGCAGAGTATTAATTGTTTAAAAATTAAATTAAAAGAAAATTCTTAATAGTACTATGGATTATTCTTTATAAATTCCTAGGGTATCCTTACTTTCCACATACTCTCCCGAATTAGTTCCTTTTAGATGTCATGTCCCTGTTGTTGCTTTTCCTTTTTGGCGTTACTGCCACAGCTCCATTCGCCCCAAATCGAAGCTATAAAAGTAATTAAGATAACGACTTTTGTGCTGCTCACATTTTTGGATTCCCCATCCACCCACTGCTCACTGGATGATATGTATCGTGTATTTGCTTTATAGCCACAGTTTTACAATATTTCCTTTTGGCTCAATGCCCTCGAAGCTCCGATCTCACTCCATCCCCTTACTTTTGCCGGCTTCCTGTTGTTTGTGCAATTTTCTTGAAATTTCATTTCTTAACTTTTGCCGCCGGGCTTTGAGACTGTAAATCATGTGAGCAACCAAAGGGGGTGGCGATATGGAGGGGATTCGATGCCATCCGTGTGCCATTGTTGATGCAGGGGACACAGACTGTTGCCTTTTTCGCCCTGCCAGCTGGATGTTCCTTTTCCTCTAATTGTTTGCCTGGCCACGGGGGACAAAGGCGCTGGAAGGAGCCAACATATCGATTAATTAACAAAATTAAAAGATAAGAGTTTAGAGCGCAGGCACCATATGGGGATTTTGATTTATTCCTTTGGCATTCAGGAGCAAACAGGAAACGGGCAATCAGTTTGATTTGGGGATGCAAATCCTGAAAGCCTCATTATGACTAAGGGATAAGAGTTTTAATAGCATTCTGAGGGTGAAATTATAATTAATTAATTCTGAGAAGTTGGAAACGCCCGAAACCACAGACTATTTTTAATCACTAATGGGTTAAAAAAGGAAGAACATGTGAGATAATAAGTTCCCATATTATTTCAGGTGGGTTTAAAGAATAAATTTGACTAAATCCCTAATTAAAATAATTTAATTCCAACAGCCAAAGTGATTCAGGGGATTAATAGCTCTTAATTGTTTTTCCTTGCTTAATTGAAACAGTTTTGTCTAAACTATAAGAATAATTACAAGTAGTTGATTAAGAGCTCAAACAATATAAACCCAGAAGGGTTGTTACAGCCCTCAGCAATCAAAAACAATTTCAAACAATTTAGGTCAATTATCCCTTTAATTTATTTTGTTTGTTTTACAGGATAGAAGAAGAAAGGGTAATTACTTATGACAGATGTCAAAATAACTGAAGAGTCAATATTGTCTTAGCATAAAGTATGCAATTACATAGAAAGAATTCTTGGGGAATTCCTTCACTTTAAAAACTTTTCCCGCCTTCTTTAAAATCATTGCCTCAGCCTCAGAGTGTTGTCTGCTTTTAATATGCACTTGGCCGAGTGCCAACTGATTTTCTGTTTTATATAGATTGTGAGCCACAAAGGAACTAGCAACACGCCTCTAAAAAACCCCCGTCTTTCAACCCAGGGGCAGCTAAACAATTGAGTGCACTTTGCGCTGCTTGTTGCATACTTTCTGGCGCTGCTGTCGTCGCAGGATCACGTAGCTAAGGATAAGGGCAGTCAGTCGGCCACCGGGGCGGTTTCGTTATCCTTGTGCGTGCCCCTGCTGACACAATTTTTTTCACTTCTTTCTCAGACTTACATCATACTCGGGTCACGGCTCGTTGGACACTCGAGTGGCACATAATTTCCGCCATACTGCTGCAAGCTAGATGTCTATGCACTTCAAAAAAGAAGTTTAGACATAATACTGCAGTTTCCTAATAAAACACTTTCCTGCCAAATCATTAAAACATTTGTTTTCAGAATAAAGAATCAATTACTTTACGATCTAAGTTTGATTTTCTAATTTACTATCCATAAGGATAAATAAATTCATTTGGCTATTTTAAATAAATATTATCTAACATCCAAACGAAACTGTATGAGTCAAGTATTTTATTAACCAATATTTGATGAATAGGAAACTTAAATTCCCTGTGCATTATTCAGTGTTCTTCCTCTACGTCTTGCCATCTTCAGATTGCATTACTCGACTGGAAGTTCGAAGCTGTGGCTGATTGAATTTTCTCCTCAGCTGGCCAGTATTTCCATCATTATCATTGGGGCTGCTGAGGCTGCTGGATCTGCTTTAAGCGCATTAAGAGGCCAGCATTGGAGGCCACTGCAGAAATGTCGAATGTGAAATGCGTGCTAATTAAAAGGCAAAACATTTATGCAATGCCAGACTGGCAGCATCGGCAGCAACAAAAGGCGCACAAAGGCAACGGCGGCCGTCATGGCAACACATGCCCCATTCCCCATTCCCCAGCTCCTGCTCCTGCTCCTGCATCCTGCATCCTTTGGACCCCTCCTTTCCAGCTGGCAAATAAATCCCATATAAACAGAAGATAATCCAGGCAACATCATGGCAAATGCCATTCATTGCTGGGGGTCCTGCCACCCCTGACTTTCCTGCTGCTCCCGTTTCAACTCCTTTGGTAATGCGGATGAATGAATGGTAGCCAGAATCTCTGCTGAATGATTGACCATTCATGGATGCACTCGTCGTCAGTTATTGATTTTCCCAGGACATAGGCAGCCGGGGCTGGGGGTATTCAAATAGAAGAGCTGTTCTTGTAATTAGCTGTGGTGGGGTCAGGTTGTAAAGAGGGATGAGGTGAGTCGTCAGATAGATTGTGAAATTGTATAGTAGTTTAATGAGAACCCACCGAGCCATAAACAAATTTTCAGGTTCAAAGAAATTCATATTGGGCTATAAAATAAACAAGCAGTTTGTGATATTCAAGGAAATTAGCTTATAAAGCGATGAATAAATAAATAATATATTTAATATCTGGTTTATTATAGCTTAAACAGTTTAATTAATCCTGCTTTCTCTTGTTAATACTTTAATAGAATTTTTTTCTCCTGCATTAAATCATGTAACCTGATTTAGTATTACTAATTAATTAAATTTTTATTAATAGCCATTGATTTTGTAATGTCAAAAAACATTTGCACATAATAAAAGCAGGCTTTAGCATTCATTTTTTATGTTTCATTTTAATATCATAAATCGACCACTTTCTAATTTCCATTTAATTAATTTACCATCCGCATGACCCTTTGTTTGTGTTTGCTTTTTCCCCAAGGGAGCATTTTGGATGCTTTCTCTGGAATTATTGCAACCGTTTCGTAATTAGTGAGGCATACACAAATGAAAATGAAATTTGCAGGGCGACACTCTCGGTTTTGTTGCCTTTTCAGCCTGTCAGCATTGAAAAGCTAAACAAACTCGTGCAAAAATTATGCAAACAGTTCAAGTGAAAGGGGCAAAAAAAACTCAGCATACATTGCAGATGAAAGCACTTCATTAGCGAGAATGCTGAATGTTTATTCCCACATATGCCTGGACATACACTTCCGGCTCCCTCTTGAATTTCTATTTGAATTCCATTACGTCCAAGTGTTGAGAACCAAAAGGAGTTGCAGACCCAAAGGATGAAATGTGGAAGGATTTCCTCGGCACAGCTGAGATGTAATGCCATCAGGTTCCGTTTATCGAAAACTATAATCTGATGTGAACCATTGTCGATATATTACCAGTCCAGAGTCCTCGGATTACGTTGTGTATAGAGAACAGTATTACTCTCGTTCCCCAGCAATCCAGTTGTCAATGGTATTTCCATTTGTGTTTGCTTTGGTAATTCCGAAGACAATTTCATTGAAATATTCCCATTTTGCGGTCGCTCTGATTGGCAGGCAATTAATGATTGGGTGACTTCGATTTAAATCGTAAAGCACTGGCGCCAGTTTAATAAATAAATAACTAAAAGATACCAACCCACCGCCATCACTTAATTTATTGTCATAATTATTACATTTTCCATTTTCAGTTATTGTATTCATTTCGATTCGCTTATTAATGATGTAACGTTATTAATGCTGTCAGCGCTTCCATTTATTTGTAATTTGTTTGCCAATGTTTTTTCCCAGGGCTCGTTATTGTTAATGGCCTTTTGTTTCCACGGCCTCGGGGGTTAAAAGTTCGTCCGGCTTTTGTCCGGCCGATGTCAGTGCGAATATTTGTAGTTTATATTTAAATATTTTATGCACTTGCCTGCCAATTGTTTGCCATCTGTGAGTTATGGCCTTTATTTGGTGAAAGCAAGTAATATCCTATATCAATCATGGGCCATAAAAAGGTCGTTTTTCACACTGGCTAAACAGGAAATGATTTAGCGATACTGTTGACATTGGGGAATGTTGGGAATGTAGTGGAATATATTTATTAAGCCCTTGATAAATACGCTTTATATCAAATTTATATATGTTTCTGTAAGTTGATCCTTACTAACGTCCGTTTAGGATGTTGCATAAAGCATTGCATACTTTTATGAGCTTGGAGTTCACTAAAATGTAGAAATGAAATGTAAGAAAAGTTATACAACGTCAATGGAATGTAAAATGCAAACGATCAATAATTATTTAAAGCATACTTGTGGGCGCACAAAGCCTTAACTTGGCCTATACATAGATATATAAAGTTTTTCTATTAAATTGATCTTATTATATTACTTTATTTTATTTCATAATCTCTTTTAATTAAATTTTTTCGAATGGATGGATAAAATGTCAAGTTAAAATCTGTTAATCCTGCTAAAAAGTGTGATAAGTTATTCATTTGCGTGCGATGACAACACTTCACAATGCAAAATGTAGTCCCCCCTGCATGTTATAACTAATACAGCGGGTGTAATTATTCATGCCACCGAAATGTTGCCCGCAACATGTTGCCGGGCGAATTGCGTCGAGAGCTCCACGAGCCGCACTTGAAAAATTAATGAGGGCCACTCGAATCGCTAATCACATGTAAGTGAAGCGTTCTCTGGCCAACCCTCCATGGAGGACTCCTGAGGGTCGGGGATCTGGGGTCGGGGGAAAACAGGAAACGCATCGATTGCGGGGCGTGGACACATTAAACTCTCGAGGGTTGCGTTTTTGCTGAATGCCATTGTTTGATTTTTATTCATATTTCACTTTCACAATAGAAAACTTAGCCCTATGTCGGATACAAAATATTTCAATTAGTTGGTAGTCTTAACTAAACACGAGGGTTGCTCAGCCCGCCAGTACGTAAACTATATCACAAGTACTTATGCATAGAACAAACAAATACCTAATTAATTTCACCTATCGTTCCCTTTGCAGTTCGATATTATTTAGCCCGCCCCATGAAACCCCTCGTAATAATTATTTTCTATATCTCGATGCTATTGGCCTGCAGACTCTTCAGGATCCCGAGTAACTGCAGGGATTCCAGTGGCTCGAAGTCATCTGCATAGCGCACCGATGAGGGTTTCACCACATGACGCTCCCTGGGGAGATCCAAAGTCAATGGCAGTTGTTCGGCCATCACGGAATGGTGCGTGATCAGGGCTTTTAGACTGGTGAACTGCTTCTTGGCTCCTTTCAGGCGGTACATTTGGTTCCGGGTGGACTGCACTGGATAGGTCTTGACCTTATTGATCCTCTCTAGGCGCAGGACCAGTTCGAAATGTCGCGGAGTGCTGCGGCGCAGAAGAAAGCTGCCAGGTGTGGCCTGCTGCAGGTGCTCCATTGCCGCCTTGGCCGTAATCCTGGGCTGATACCAAGGACATGCCAGCAGCTCCGGCTCTTCATCCTCATCATCATCGGAATTTTGGTTGACGCTGATGTATCTGGTGAACAGGGGAGCAGTTCGGCGGCGTTTGCTCATGGAGTTGGGGGAATTCTCCGCCAGCAGTTGACAGCAATCGGAGATCCCTGCATCGGAGTCCTCCTCTGGTTCCTCCTCCTCCTCCTCTTCGGGATTGGAGTCACTGCTGGGCTGACTACTCTGCCAGCAGTTGAGGGAGAGTAGAGACTTTTGGGGCGATCTCTTGGGCGTGGTTGGGCTACTGCTGGTGGTACTTTCCCCAGTGGAGCTGCAGCTGCAATCCGCATCGCGTTCCTCCTCCTCTTCCTCCGCGTCGGCGTGGTACGAGGAGTCGAGAAGGTCCTGCTGAAAAGAAAGGAGAAATCCAATTAATTTACCACTCCAAAGAAAGGGTTCTTAAAGTCATGGTAGCAATTATGGGTTAGCCACAATATTGTACCCAAAATGGTTCCATAACTCAAAATATTCATTTACATAATTCGGTTTGGTTCCAGTTCTTAAATTTTTAGTTATGGATGTAACATTTTTAAATGAAATATTCTTAATATCATATCATACACACCTCATCATAGTCGCTAGTGGCTTCTTCGTTCAAGGTCTGCTCCTTTTGCGAGGGCTGTGCAAACAGTTTGCGGTGCAGGAAATTCTTCATGCTGTCGTAGACCTTGTGCGTGCGACTCTGGATCGGTTCTTGTTTATCCATATCGCCGGCGGTTGAGAACTGCAGCTTGTTGCTCCATTGTCCGCATTTCTCGAAGGCCGAGTCTTTATTGTACTGACCATAGATGTCCGAGTAGCCGGGACATTTGATGGCATTGCGTAGCTGTCGGGCGAAAGCAAACAAGATGGATTTTTTTTTGTTAGTTTTGGTCAGGAAATTTGTAGAAAGTGTCAGGGCCCTGTCCCTATAAATCTTATCTACCTCGGGGTTTCCCATTTCACTCGAAGGACGCTCTTATGCAACAGCCACGGAGATAACACACACTGTCATCCCATTATCCTGGCTTTGTTCTGCTTTCGCCTTTGTTGTTAGGCCAATCCCATTCTCAGTTCCATTGCCATACCCATAGCCATGCCCATTCCAACTCCCTTCTCAAAACCCGAGGACTGCTTTTGCTAATGCTTTTGGGTCACTGCTGCTGTGATATCCTTGTAATGCGCTCGCTCTACTTGTTCATTGTAGTACAATTTGCCAGTCCGTTGTTTTTCCTGCTCGTATTTGCCTTTCATTTCGCTTATAAAATATTCATATGCAGCTACTGTCGAGGGTAGTTGCTGGAGGGTTTTTTTCCAACACCTACTTTTGCTTTAAAAATATTTAAATACCTCTCACTTTCAGGTGGGATAATTTAACACTTTGTTGGTTGGGGAAGGTTTTTGATATAAACTAAGTAGTTAAAGGCTAGAACTGTCAAATTCAATATATTTTAAAAGGAATTACTATCATATCATTACACTTATGCATAAGGTTTACCACTTGTGATAAGGTAAGGTCTTGGTAAATACTACTTTTATATGTTTATAAACCTTTTTCTTATAGAGTTGATTAGAGGACATGTCTAATCAAGCAAGGAAGTACGATTTTGAAAACATTGAGAGCCTGAATTGCTCCGCTTTGGAGGTGGCTTATAATGTCCACTGGCTTGGACCCTTGATTATGGATTGGGATGCCACCGCCTGCCCCGATTTCTTCAGCTTCCCCGTAATCCTGGCTGCAATAGCACTCTCCTTCATCCAGATACACCCCTCGGTATTGTGCATTGTGATCCGTGAATTCTCGGCACTCTTCGGCACGCACACACACTCGAAGGAAAAATGGCAAAATAATGAGCAATCGATTGAATCGCAGTGCAGGACACAATGGAACCCTGACGACCAGGTAGAGCTCGAAGTGGGATTACGAAATTGAATTCGATGGCGAGTGGCTGGGGTTGAGGGTTAGGGACTTTATAATTCAACACATTCAATAAATTAGAGGTTTGGGAACGCAAACAAAGGAAGTGCAGACGCAGAACTTCCGTTGCAGACCATCCCATCGATTTGCATTTCCAATGGAAAATCTTGTTTATATGTGAGCAAACATGGAGGGGCCCCCCAAAAAAATATTGTTTGCTACATCTTGGTCAGTTGGCCATTAATTCGTGGCCAACGAGCCATGGAAAAAAGAGTTTTTCTTTGATGTGGCCACACAGCGCATAAATCTGTTGAAAGTTGTTCGGCAATGGAAAAGCGGCGTGAAATGCCTCAAAAGTGTACCTTTTATCGGCTTAAATCAAACACAATGGGCCAACAAGCGTTTAATGGCTGCGATTCTTGGCAGCTACATGAGTTTTAATTTATGCAAGGCAGGGCTAAAGAAAAGGAACCGTAATTTCAATGATAATAGGGCCCAAAGAAAATTGGACCCGAAATAAAATCCAGCAGTCAGTAGAAGTAGTGGCCCAAAGGTGTTGGCGTGTTGGCCCTGTTCTTTTGATGGTGTTCGTGCTAATGCAATAATCATAGGTCTAACCCCCGCTCCAATTGGTTTATAGATTCCGATCCTGCCCCGCGGAAAGGTTGAGCTCTAATTGATGTTGAAACAGCGCCCCGGGGCAGCAGGCCTTCCATTCTTGGCCAAAGAGCTCTTTGTTTGGCCTGCGAGGTGTTAGCATATTTTCGTAATCAAAATGTGTTACAATAAAAACGCAGGTAACCGAATCGAGGCACCTTCGACAGCTGACAGACAAGAAAGTAGGTAGACCGAATGGAAAGACCCTTTGGTCTTCTTCTCCCTCTTGGCCTTATAAAAACAGTTGTTAAATTTTCATTTATTGTACATTTAGAAGGGGGGAAATTAGTTGAAGTGCCCGGAGTGAGTCGATGAATTTATTGAAATGTTTCCTTTGTGCGCCACTTGAGGCACCCACCGACATATGCCTGAATTTTTGAGCAACCTCTGGAAAATCAAGCAGCTGCTGAAGGGTCTTGAAAAACAAAACCACCACCCCGCACTCAAGGCAACCCACAACTTTCCACCTCGGGAAGTGTTTACTGGTGGCGAACTGGTGGCTTTTAAATTGCAACCGCAATAACGCTAACCGGCTACTTATCCGCTTACAAATTGGGCCAATTACCAAAGCAGCTGTGCTGCCAAAACAAAACTCCTCCCCTCTAAATACCCGACCGCCCACTCCAAAAATGCACTTCCTACAATATCAATGAAATTTTTGAAAATTCTTTTAGACATTTTCCTATCGAAATTAGTAATATTTCATTTGGCTCCGGGCCATTAGTCGAGCATTTCTGAATATTTTGTAGTCATCTCGCTTTTAGTTCCAGCTAATTTGACAGTTTTATGCCACACCAAAAGAAACTCAAAGTGATCCCAGCACGGACACACGTGTCGGGGCTTTCAAAATGTCAGAGATACATGGACTTACGAGTAGTTTATGACATTTTTTAAAACACGTCCCGCACACATTTTCCCCCATACTCCCCCTGAAAAATTTCGGTTTTTCAGTCAGTTTTTCTTTTAGTTGGTTAAACGAGTTCGTTTTTGGGGCTCGTAAAATGATTTTCTCACTAATTTAGTTTTATATGCCAGGAAAAATGTTTATACCTTCAGCTTTTTGGTGTGTTTTGTAAATTTTTTTTATTACAATTAGCTTTGCCTTTGGCTGGTAAATCCTTTGTTTAGACACATGTGGCATGTGGCATTGGCTTTTTTATGGCTTTCCCATGTTTTTTTTTGTGGCATTTTTATAGGTGTAAAAAATTGGGTCATATAAAATATTATTGAAATGTGAAACGAATTGAGTTGTTTCTTTTCAACCGTGTGTTTTTTATGCGTGTTTGAAAACCCATTTTAATGGGTTTATTAAATGCAAATGAAAATTGTTGAAATTTTAATTGCATTTTATGAGCATATCTCATTGGGGTTTCTTCTCTTGTGTGTGGGTTGTTCAAAAGATTAATCTCAAGTTTTATTTTTTCTTTGAGGAACAGGCAATGAACTCTGGGAATTTATCACTTTGAGAGATGGTGAACAATTTAATTAGAGACTCTGACAACTTTTTCCAGAACTCTAGTTCGCCAGAGGAAAGTGTGTGGAGGGAAGTCTAGTAACTGGGCTTGCAAATAGTTTTCCACGAGTCTAGTCGTCTAATGCACACAAATCCTTGGTCGGAAGCCATATGAAACTCAAACACGGACAACGGGCTGGTGATAACGATGATGTTGGCTAGGTTCTCGGTGCTCCGTTCTGGGTTCCCGGTTGATGGCCAGACTAAGCCAAAACCAAAAACTATTTGTAGCCAGATGAGTTTTAAGGGGGAATGGGGCAGAAAAAAGTATAGATATATAGAGAGGGTTGGGGGTTTGAGGGCCTTTCGGATCCCGTTGAAAGCTTTTTTGCATATTTGCATTACATTTTCATGGCGTGGCATGTGGCGAACAAAACGAAGAGGGGCGAAAATTTATATTGAGTCGAGCGTAAAAATAACAATGCAGACAGTTGATGGTCGAGGCGGCAGACGGCATGAAAATAAGTGAAATTGTTGTTTACCCAGGGCGACGGAGTTGGAGTTGGGCAAAATATGGAGCATAAATTACAATGCATGCGAAGTCGAATGGGATTCGCAGTCGCCGGCTATTTAATTATGCTCATCAATTTGTGCAGCCTGCAGATTGCAGTTTCCCCAATAAATCTTTGGCTTAGTGAACAAGGCGTCTGCTTCGAAATTCCTAATTAAATGCACTTAAAAGCGGTGCAATTAATTTTCTATCCTTAGAGTTTCCTCTCTCTCTGGGGGCCCCCGAAAAATCAAAGAGTCTGCCTGGAAGTACATATATGTAAATACATGTGTAGAACACGAACAGCCAAATAAACATTAATCACTGGCCTTGAAAGGGAGCCCAGAGTTCTTGGGGAAAAGTGCATTAAAATGCCTTAGAATTTAAATGCCTCAGCTCATTGCTGCTAATCGTCGCCAGCAGTTGATTCTATTTTAGCTGCATCTCATCGAGAATTATGAGGCCCATCACGGGATCTCTGCAGTCGAGGAAATCCACTTAGGCAGGGCGTCGAAGGCACCAGAGCATGGCATCATAAGCCACACGAGGAGGAAAATGCTTTCAGCCTGATTTCCCCAGCACAAATCGCTCGGATCCATTGTCTGTTCAAAAAAGTTGGTGCGGAAACTGATCTTTGAATTCTTTCAATATTTATGCACAAGCATCATGATATTATCTCGGAGTTTAGCGTGATTGTTATAATTAGATAAAAAGGCCTTATTTAAATAAGATAGGTAGGTTATTAATAATAACTAAGCATCATTAGTCTAAGATATTTAATGCCTATGTTTATCATTTGAGTTAATCAAATGTGTGTCTATACCTTATTAAATATATGATGGATGGTTTATGGTTTCTATAATTTAAATACTTCTTAGGTTCCATGGGTTTTTTATACTGTCGTTGATGAAGATGGGTCATATTACTTCCACGATGAATGTTTATTATACTTGAAGCTGAATATTAAATGAGTTAGAAAGAGTTTCCCTTTCATTAATTAATTAAAAATGTGCCAGCCCAATGAAATGTAATCAAATACTCATCCAAGTAAGAATAATCTCTTGTTCATAAACACTCCATAAGCGCAGTTCACTTTAATAAGACCGCTGCAAAGTCGATTTTATCTTCGCCGTCTTAATTGTCTCCGATTTTAATCTAGCAATATGGTTGCAGTTCCCTCCTTCCTCAGACCATCCCTACCAAACAGACAGCATATGGTCTGGTCATTTCAGTCAGAACCACCAGTTGTGTGACAATTTTATTAGTTCTGGTCTTTCAGTACATATATATGTATCTATGTGTTCTGCAGTTCGTGACGATTCCGTTTTGTATCTTTGACCCGCGATAGGCGAGATGCCTTTTATCTGTTGCGAAGCGGCTAATTGAAATCGTTTGTCAGCACAACCAGTTCAGTTGGCTTTGTAAACAGTCTGTGTCTGGTAATAGATTTTGATAACGGAAGCGGTGGGGTTTTCGGGGAGGTGTCGAGCGATTTATACCCGAAGATCCAAGGGATATACTTATTCGTAAGAGGGCGCATTCTAGCCCCTTTCAGTTTGAAGAACTCTTTTGTAGGACTCGAGGCTTCTTGGTAAAATAACTCCCGTTGCGGCCACACCCAGACATGCCATTTCAAAAGACAATCCTTTTGGGAGCCAAAACAACCAACACCTACACCAAATCCACACAAAAATTGAATAAAAGGTGAGGAAGACAGATTTTCATAGATCAAAACAAAAAGGGAATCCACAGAGTCGAGATACAGAAGGCGATGGGTGTCAATTCCAGTGAAAAATGAGTGGATGAAAAATGCAGAGGTCGGCATAAAAGGAGGAGGCAAAAACGCAAACTGTCATTCAGTTTAAAATTACAAACTTTTCTCGGTTCGTCGTGGTTCTTTTAAACAAATATTTTGATAAATGCTGCTCAAATGTCGGAGCATTGTTACAGCCCTGTATCTCTGTGTGTGTAGATGTATCTCTGTGCAGCATCTACGGATCCCAAGTCAAATAAGGAGATTAGTAAAGCAAAGTAGCTGTGGACTCAAGGAAAGTTGACTTTGCATTCAGGTAGCCGGGATAGGTAGTTTGTCTTAATTAAGCTATCGGGCCTATCGCCTTTCAGGCATCGTGGCTAGACGATAAAGCCTAGTTAGTGCTTATCTCGCATCAAAAACAAATAACATATGCGCTTTGTTTGCATATAGAAATGCATTTTGTCAAATCAATCACTATCTTTATGGGTCCGACATATGTTTTGATTTCAATTCCCGAAACGGGCTTCGCTGTTTGCTCTACTTATCGCCAGAAATCAGGCTGCATTTACAATTTGATTTATTTGAATTCAGATTTACTCGCGGCTTAGGTCGCATTTATATGGCCCCTTTTGTTGGAAACGCCCTCTGTTTGCATATATACTTTGATTTAGTTTTTATGCAAATCATATTTATTTGGCCCTATGTGATTTAGAGTTCCACTGATTTACGTCGACAGTCGAGTTTATTATGCTGCGCTGTCGATGTTTGTTGTTTCTGGCTTTGTGTGGCGGTGTTGTTGTCTCTGGTATCTGTGACACTAAATCATTTTAATTGTTGTCGTTCGTGTTTTGAATTTGGCCATGCCCCCCTTTCCGGCCCTCAGCTGGTCGATTCAGCGGGGAGTTCACTGTAGATAGTGCTAAGTGTGCGTGGGTCGGCTACAGAGATATTTCGATGGTGGGTGGGGAGTGTGAAATGGGCATAGACTGTTAGATTCTTCAGAGCCCAGAACAGCTTGAGTCATCAAGGGCATGGATATTTATGAAGATGGATTGAGTCACGGCAAGATATTTATCGTAGAGTATATGTATATTTAAATGGTTTTCTAAAAATTTAATTAAGTAGTTCGTCTTAAGTCTACCATAAGACTTAAAACCGTTAACAAGAAACAAGCCATTTTAATATTACTCTTACTTAAAATAATACCTACTAGGTGTATAGATCAACGGTTTTGAACTATGATCATAAAGAGATTTCTTAAAAAAAGATCTTAAAGAACCAAAACGGCCTAAGACTAACCTTCAAAAGATAACAAATCTTTGGACTAACCTTTTAAAGAATAAGATGATAAAAAATCTTAGCTTTTACGAGTCATTCGAGCTAAACATATCTAACCTGACTGGGGAAGAAATATCCTTATAACTCACAAATTATACCAATTCCTTTAATGTAAAAATCTTAAGAGGTTTCGAAATGGGACTTAAGATATCTTAACTAAGAACCATAAATATTCCCCTCAGGCGTTTAGAACTAGTACTCAAAGATCTTGGAAACTTACCATCTTGTTCTTATGCTGAGTATCCTTTTTGCTGATGTTTTTGTTGATGTTATCCGTGGCGCCAAAGCGATTGTATTGGAAAAGACGACCCATTTTCTTCGGTTATGGGAATAAATTCTTCGGGATTGTTTACACTTTGCTCTTTAAACACAGACACAATATGCTAAAGGCGTATTTTCAGAATTTTATGAGCCCTTCAAGAGTGTTCAATAAATTAGCGCGTAAAAGGAATTCGAATCGGTATCGAAGTCGAAGTCCGGCGAGTCTTGAAATTCGGATTTCGGTTGTGGGTTCGTTTCGAATTCGGTTTCGGAATCGGGTTTCGAGTACCGGGAGCGATACGAGCGATCGGTTCGAAGTGCGCAGAGGGAATGAAATCCACGGGGCGACTGCATCGAAAAATACAACGGAAAATGAGCACGAGACGCAGAGCGAAGAAGCAGAAGGTGCGGTGGGCGGGGGTGAGTCAAAGAGAGAGGGAGAGAGAGAGAGAGCGGAGAAAGGGAGGGAACGAGGGCAGCAACAGCCGCTGAGATACAGATACAAATTTCATGACAGGCAAGCCGGCGTTGTTCATGCATTTACCGCTAGTTCATTCTATGCCTCTCTCGTTCTGTGTGTGTGTGAGTTGGTTTTTCTTCATTTGCCGTGCTCAAAGCACTCACACACACAGAAGCGAGCAGTGGAACACTCAAAACAGCAACAGCGCAAATAGAAGTAGAAGCCGGAAATGAGATAAGTCGACTCACAGATACCTGGTAATTTGTTGCCTATCCTAAGGCGTAGAAGCACTAAGTCCTTTTGATCAAATTTTGGTATAGCACTTGGAAAATGAAACATAAAACTGCATCCCAAAATTCATAGCTCTAACTCTAAAAGATCCTGAGATCTTCATAAACAAGAAAATATATTATTGATATAAAATATCGTTATAAGTTATAAGAAAATCATTACATGTACTTAAAATATAATCCTGTTCTTTAGAATCCCTCAGAATAGACAAATTTAAAGGTCTATAATACCTTTCACTTCACTTTAAACCAAATGAAATCAGGTATACTCCTGCTAACTACAAATACCGGGTATAAAAACCACTCCAACAAAAAGCGAAATGAGAAAAATTTACTACAACCGACGGAAACTACACTGAAACAAAAAGAAGCAGCGACATGAAAGACGAGACGTGGCTGTTTTGGGCAGCAGGCAGGCAAAGTGAATGAAATGGAAATGGAATGAAATGCGAGTTTGAGTGACTGACGGACTGACGATGAACCTTGAGGGTAGGAAAGTCAGTCAGTCATTCATTCGGTGAGTGAGTTGGTGAGCGGACGAGCGGGCGAGTGAGTGGGTCTGTCACTCCTCAACAAGTTGAGTCCCCAGTGGGTGGTGGTTGGGTGGTTGGTGGGTTGGCGCCAGTGCCCCTTTATAGGAAGGGGGAGGGAGGAAGGTGCGGGAAACTTGGGCCGCTGGCGAGTCATTCATTTTGGACAGCGAGCAGCAGAATCAGCAGCAGATTCTGATTCTGATTCTGAATCGGGAGCGGTAGCAGTGGCAGCTAAAAGCGACCAAAGGCCAGCCAACTTTTGACTTTTCATTTCTTTATTGACGGAAGGCGTTTAAATAGTCGAGGTCAAGATGGTATATCTATGTAAAAGTAATGATACCAACCTTCTAAATTTATCAAGTGTTTAATTGAGCGCCATTAGTAACACTATTCATTTTTGGAAGATCATAAGAATGTTTTATATTTATATTAAAATGGATCTTACAACCATATAAACCAAATACCAAGTAAACCAAGTATTTAAGTCACTTTAGGGTTAACAGATTAATAGCTTTATGGTCAGATTTCATTTGAATTATAGGATAATGCTATTAATCTTTGTAGAATAAAAAATAGGTTTTTTTTTTAAATTAAATTGATAGCATGATTGTTATTTCTATCTTCAGAGTTTATTTGAATTACATATTATACGCAATAGTCTTAAGTAACACAATTACCCAAAATTTTCATTCGTTAAACAAGGGGTAAAGGTTAGTCAGGACACTTTTATATTATACATTCGATTTTAATTTCAAATTTGTTTTGACAGATAGGTAATATTTTAAAAACATTTTTTTAGATGACCCATTTACACAATTAAATAGGGAGGCAAACCCCTTTAGCGGCTTTCACTGCTATTATTCTGATCGCGACCGTGTGTCCTGAATAGGTCCTTGCTCATTGAGGTGTGCGTGTGTGTGTGTGTGCGTCAATGAGGCGCGCTCCACATTTGGCTTCTTCATTTGCCTGTGTGTTCTCTGTGCTGGTTTTACACATTGCCTTTTGCTTATTTGTTTAACGTCCTCGTAATCGTATGTAGCTGCTCTATAGCCACCCACCGGGATGCATTTTCCTCCTGCCTGGAATCCTTTTTATCCTTTTTTTATCAGCCGCACTGCATTGAAACTTTCATCGTCTTTTTCTGGTCTCTTTTTTTGCACGAGCATAAAATAAACACAAAAACTTTGCAGTCTCATTCAGCAGTCGGAACCAAAGTCCTGAAGCCCTACTACCACTCCCCCCCCTCCCCCTGATTTTCCCTGGCCGTAATTATCATTATCCTTTTGGCTCTCGTTTTGCGCTTTTCATTTTTCCGTGTGCTGTTTATACAGGCAACTATGCCACTTTAATTGAAGTCAATTTTTTATACTTTGTGGCTGCCCTGGCAACTTTTACCCCCCGTTTTTCCAGCAGCAATTTTCATTGAAAATAATTTTGCAACTTATTAGCACCTCCGGAAATTATGAGTTCAAGTTTTTTTGTGGCTTGTTTACGAGCTCCGCTTGGCCTGCACCCGTTTTCTCATTTTCGCATTTTATTATTAATTGAGCTGCTCCGGTTTGGCTTCAGAGGTTTTCCCCTTTTGTTTACTTAATTAGCGTTTCGAAAGGATGAAGGAAACTGCCATCAGTAAGCGGAGAACTCCTGTTGTCAAGGGGCTTGTGGGTTTTCTATCGAGTTTGGGGCTGCCAATTAATTGAAACTGTTTTTTGTATAGTTTTTGGAAGTTTTCGGCCAGCTGCAGTTAATACCTGATCGCCCACCTCAATAAATCATGCAAGTATAAAAACTAAAATCCATTTTTTTTGTGTCTCGCATATCAGCTTACTATTAATCCCATATTTGGTTGTCTTTTACCCCTGGTCGGGGAATATTTTACCCGCATATTCTACCCTCCTGCAAAAATTATTTTTTATGTCTGGGTATCAAGGCCAGGACCATGAGCAAATCACAATTAGATTATAACATTAATAAGTCGCTTTAACAAATGTTCAAATTTTCCGCCCTGCACAAATCACCACCCCCTCAACCCGGCGACCTTCCACTTAGCTAAGCTGATATTTTGGCAACAGTTGCGAAAATTGAATTCGGTTGCAGCGCTTAATAAAATATCCCATTGTATATGGTATCGATGAGAAAGCACTTTCGGGACTCCCAAGAAAAGAATACATAAATCAAGTGCAACCCCCTGACATCATCGGCAGCTGGGAAAAAACTGCTCCTTGCTCCTGTGTGAATTGCAGTTTCATTAGATAGAAAGCTTTTCCATCACTGAGGTTGATTTGTCATCACAATAACATCAATTTCAAGTCTAGAATTTTTTTTCCTCCAAGAGCCTTTGATTTTTCCAAGTGAATGTTGTGTAAATTTTGCCAGCTGTTGCTTGAGTTTTCCTCTCCATGATTTTCCACCGCCACTCGACAGTCGGCACTTAATGTTTGTCAATTATTTGCAGTAATTTGCAATATTTCTAAATGCTTTTGCCGAGAATGGTGATCCGCCCCTTAAATTGTTTTTAATGGCCATTTGCACTTAAGCATCGACTGCAATAACACCCCCTCAACGGAATGTAATGGCTTCATTATTGAGAGCAATAAATGGCCTACAAGAAAACTCTCGGTTCTCGAATCTCGGTTCTCTGTTTGTTATTGTCGTTCAGGTCGTTGGGTTTTCCTGATTTAATTTATAGTCGCAGCGCGTAAGGAAAATAAATGTATATTTATTGACAAAAGACGAGCCCAATTTCATTTCCCACTGCGCGACAGGAGGTCCCCGATGGCAAGTGTTAAAAACGTAGTTATAGATATGCGGTAAAAACAATTTGTTTGGTGGAAAAGCCTCTCCGATCGCTATTCCAAAAAATATTTCATGTGGCTTTGCCATTGAAAAAACATTTGGCCTGCGGTGTCTTTGTTTCCCATTTAAAGTCTCCACATTTATCTTTTATCTGTAAACCGATTCTCAAGTGATTCGAGCAATTATGTTTATAAATGATTTGTTAGGGGTGGTCTGGAATTCTCTAGATCGCAGTGAAGTGCTTTGGGTTCTCTGGTAATCCTTTATTTTATACAAGCCTCCAAAATTATGTGTGAAAACCATTAAATCTTAGTTTAATTGTTTTCTGCTCTTGTCAAAGCCTATGGGGCAATGGATTTTGAATCTTGGGTTTTCCGTTCTCTGTATTGTATCTTCAGTTTTGGTTTACGACTGCCGGCAAGTTCAACGGATTTTTTAATTGCTGCGCCTTGCGTTTTGGTTGATTTTCAATGTTCTTGTTTTATTTCTTTCGGTTTTCGTTTCGTTTTTCCCCCTTTTTTTTCGCCCGCCCCCTTGTCATAAATCATTTTGGGTTTTCTTTATTTTTGGGGGGTAGGAAGACATAGCATAGCATTTTGAATAATTTTTGTTGTTAATTTCTGTTTTGATTTAGCTCCCAAGAAGCGGTAAACTTGCGTTATTCATATTTTATAGGACATTAACTTGTCCCGCCGATAATTTTGTTTAACATGGTTTTAGTGCCTGCCCCCGGGAAAACCGAGATTTTCTTTAGTTAGCGCTTCCCGATCAATCAGTCATTTATCAAAGTTTCTTTCACTTTACTTTTCCCAGCCGCCCCGCCCACTCACATTTCTTCTGATATAAAAAAGCCCGCTGTATTTTTTTGGGAATTTCTCACACGTTTCGTTACATATCAAATATATGGAGTTTATCCCCCTACCCGAAATGTTTGTTTTCTTTTTTCTTGTACGTAATGATTCCGATAACGCCCACATTAACGAGAACTTTCCGTTTTGCCCCGCACACGAACAATGAAAACGATTTTCCAGCAGCACAAACAATTATAGCGATGCATAAATTAAGCACAACCCAATGTGAATAACTAATTTCCTGTACGGCAATTACTAAAAAAAAGAATTCCAAGACCAAGACCACGACCAAGTGCGCATTAAATGAGCATATTTGGATGCATGATACACTTAATCGCTGGAAAAACGCTGGAGGAAAACCCGAAAACGCACCATAAAAAACGTGACAAAATGCCAGTTTGTGATAGCGAAGTGTGACCCTGTTTTTCCCGAAGCGCAGCGTACAAATTTATGCACAGAAATCAACCACAAAAAGAGCCCGGGCCGTAGTGCTCGATAAGGTGGAACACGACCACAGATCTCCGCATTTAATGCACAGCATTTTTTGATAGAGGTACCCTGGATCGGGGTTAGGGGCTTTATTTACCTCCATACTTCAGAGCGGACAAATAAATCGTAATTGGCGTACGAGGGTCTCTTTTTTATTATTTTTATTATATGTGTGCTTGATAGGAAAGGACCGCATCGCATCGAGTGGTTCGGTTTTTTTTTTTCATGCCCATTAAAATGGTGAACTGGAAAACTCGCAGCCTAGCGTGAAAAACTGAAAAGCAGGCCAGAGAAAATTCTGATATGGCGTTTTGCGGTTACAGACCTTTGTTCAGAGACCCTTTCCCTTCTCTTTTTTTTCCATCTCCCGGAAGTAGTGAAGTGTTATCGCGATCGGAAAATCTGTGATAGACGCAGTGTGCTGCTGAAGGTGCCGTTTTCCTTTGTTTTGGGTTGTCAAGAGATACGGTAGGAGATAGGATCCCGAGAGTGCGAACAGCTGCCCGAAGTTTGCTCAGGGGGTTTGCCGAATTTTAGCGATTATTCCGGAACGATAGCGAAGCAAAACAGATTGGAAATGGGATGATAACGCTTAGAGGTTACAAATCATTATTTGAATGTCAAAGCAGCAGAGGGGCGCAGAATAAGTTTTTAAAATTAATGGAGTTTCAAAGTGTACCTATATATAAGGACATGTGAGAAGATGTTTAAAGTAAATAATAAACTGGGTAATATATCTTTTTTGCAGAGGAAGCCCATGGAACTTTAGACAGAGTTCTTTAACCAGACAGTTTTTTTCATATCATAAAATATCATATTATATACATATGAGTTACTTTAAGATTTAGAAGGTTTACATCTCACAAACTAGTTTTACTTCCCTTGGGGCTAACGAAATTCTTATTTGTAAGCCCTTAATGACCTGCACTACCAACTAACGTCTGCCTTAGTGACCCAATTTTCCTGGCTGATATGCTACCAGCTTGGAAACTTCATATACTGGGGAAAACCCACCGAAGATTAATGAACTACAAAAGATGGGAACACAAATCATGTGAAATTGGAGAGAGCCAACGAGGCCCAGAGTTATATTTCCCCGGGTAGAACAAATGTGTGACAATTTCTCAAAAGGAAAAAGGATGCGCCTGCTCCACACAGTAGGTGTCATGGCCAAGTGAGAATGTCACACTTGCAGCTTAGACATAAAAAATATGCCCCGAACCGGAGACCGATTTTGAATAAGACTTGGGACCTTCCCCCATCTCCTGTCGCGACATTCGGGCGCGACCCGTAAAGGTGCATTTACTAGAGATAGAGAGGTTCGGAGGTTGAGAGGTCCTGGTACGTGTGCGTTTGCCGCCAGGATGCGGCATAATCAAGATGAAGACATGTGCAGTCGTTAGGCTTGTTATCCTTTACTTAGCCGTCGCCTTTCCTGTGGAAATTAATGGCCCGACCCTCGCAGCAGCAGCTGCCTGCCCTCAGAGCCCAGACTTTTCCTTCACTCCTCCTTGGAACATTTGAATATGAGCGAGGATGTAATTTGATATTTTTCCCAGACCCGAAAATCCCGTTCCGTTTCGCAGGAAGTGCGACTTGTAATTTTCGATATGGGCGCCTCCTGTTTGTTTGGAACTAATGAAATTTTGACATAAAAATATATTTCCACACAGACAGGCAAACAAACTGAAGATGGTGGAAGAGATAGGACTCTCCTTCTCGTTTGAAGTGACTCATGAGGGTAATCAGTGGAAATTGAGTTATCCTCGAGGACATATGGAGCAAGTGGACAGGCCTTTTAGTGAAATGAAATAAACTTTGACTTAGTTTGCCCAAACGATTCTGATTTGTTTGCCCAGCAGAAGAAAAAGTTTTCCCGATTTGCCAGAGGTTTTTCTGCCATAAAAGAAGAAATCTCTCATAGTCCTTTGTTGCAGATTTCAGTAGCACATCCCACACACGCCTCTTGTTATCTCATCAGACTCACCTATGACCTAATCCCCGGCAAAATGTCACATATATCCCGTATTCCCCTAAGCCGCCTTTTGCCAAGAGAAAAAAAGAAAATCTGATGAGTGAAAAATGCAGCCAGACAAAAGCGCGAAACGGAATCCGCTTAATGCGATTTTCAAGTGGAAAGCAATGAGAATGTCCTTGCAGCCGCCGAGTGCTCATCTTGGCTATTTTTTCTACAATTTTTCAAGGCTGCACAGCTAGTGAAAAAATCGGAAACAATGCCAAAAACTAGAACAAAGAATTTGCAAAAAGGAAAAAAGGGACCAAACAAAAAGAAGTGCCTGACTGTCTGAGAGCGCCGCTGTCAGGATGATGGGTGAGTCCTGGCCCATTGTGGTGTTCAAGGACCAGGAACCAGGGGCCTAGACCTAGACCTAAATGAAATTTTTGGCACCGCTCTAGGGGAATTTATAGCATCGAATCAGCAGGCAAGGAACACCGAGCAGTTAATGACGTTGCAATGGAAAACAAAACGAGAAATAATGAGTTTTCCCTTTGTGCCCGTGTCGCCGTCTATCAACCGCAACATGCAACACACACAATCAGAGTCAGCAAAGTCAATTCCCGTACTCCTCTAGAGCAGCTGCTCGATTGTTCTGCGTTCTAGGTTCCCAACTACCTGTACTTCGATTCGAATATACCTTGTATATATCTACCATATCCTTTGGCACAATGGCCAATTTAAATGCTGCTGTCAGCAGGCAGTCCTTTCTGGCCAAAAACGAGTCAACAATGGGGCAAGTAAATTAAAAGAAAATACGAAAATTCGTGTTTAATGAACCGCGCCCCAATCATAATTCTCGAGCCGAGGAAAGGCGAAAACAACAGTGCCAGATACACGAGAAGACTTTTAGACAGCTGTCATAAGCAGAGTGAGACCTTCGACGAGGGACTTGTCAGTCAGTCAGTATATCTCTTGGATGCGCGATATGGCAAGCGGTCCAATTAACCCCTTTAGTCGAACGCCTCGACCCTGATCGGGGTTCTAAAGTATTTTCGTATTTTTGTATTTCATGTTTATTTTGGTAATTCAAATGCATCGTTTTAACCCTTTCGTGTTGATGTCTTTTAAATGCGAGCTGGTCCCGGCTTCTGGCTGTGTAAATATTGTGTTTACCTCGCTGTCATTCAGTCAGCCAACGGCATCGCAACCCAAATAATTTAGCGATGGCAACGTGAAAAATAGAAATGGTATAGGGGTATATAATATTTAAAATAATACATTGTGAGGATTAACAAATAAAGATTTTCAAATATATTTGATACTTAATTGAACTCTGTATTATTTTTAGATGGGATGGTTATTGAAAATGTAAATTTTGTATACATAACAAGTTTTGATATTTTACCGAATCTATTATTATAGATCTTGTACTAGAACATGAATAAGAAATACCTATAGACTCTTGTTTTCATAAGATAAACCCAAATATATTAATGTTTTTACCCAAAACAAGTCACGATGCCATCCCTAGGATGATCCCCTACCTCATATAGAGCGGGTAACTGTATCTGGTCGATCCCTGTTCTATATCATTTGCATAAATGCAGAGCCCGCATCCATTTGCAACCCCTTTCGAGCACTCCGGCGTCTCCTGGCCTGTTTGTTTATCCTTTTGCCCTCCGCCTCCGCGGCGCCAGTCTCAATTACTTTATTGACCCGGACGGAGAATCCGCATCCGCATACGCGTCCATCGACTGGCTTTCAATTGCGAAAACTATTTCAACTGCATTGGGCCCTGATTTATGCACTCATTGTTTCTGGGCCAAGTCGAGAATAGTTGTGATTGATTGGCTTGCCATTCAATTGTCAACGGAGCGTAATCAAATTGGCTTATGTAAACAATGCATCTCGAGGAGATACTCTCAATTGGGACCGAGTTGAAATGTCAAGAGAAATATGATTTACGACCCCTGCCGCACAGATGCCAAACGAGTAAAGAATCAAGAAAAATGCATTCTAAGCTGGCAATGCGACTGCAATTGAAGAAAAGCCATCGAATCAATCACTCGATACTCAGTGCCCAAGGGTTCAAATCAAAGTCCATCAATTGAGGAAACTTTCCAAAGGCTCGGACCAGCACATTAAAATCGCATCAGATGAACGGCAACTAGGCATTCACATAAATCAAGCCACACAAATACAAGGCGTAAGCAAAAACCTATATAAATTATGATTAGGTCCCTGGACTTTTTCCCTATTATCAAGCCATCGGGGAAGTCCCTACACCAGCAAATCATATGAGAAATTGTCATTAGGCCGACAAAGCCGGAAAAAGTTCATAGTCGAATAAAAAACCCGCAGTAAGCCAAGTTAGCAGCGGCTTTTCCTGTGGTTTCCCCCCAAAAAAAATAACGCCCAACAGCAAACTACACATATGTGGGCGCCTAGAAATGGAGGGCATAAATCATATCCTGCTGCCTGGCGGCTACGCACTCGGCACAAGGACAAATGTTGATGATGACAAAGCGCCATTAAAGGCACATTTACACACCCACACGAGTCCTGGCACCTACTCTCCAAAAGCGGCAAACAAATCACATAAATCAAGCGCGACACTTCGCTTATTATTTGCTGATTTTCCTCTTTCTTTCCAATTTTTTTGGTCGCTTTTTGATAAAAGTTTTTATTTGGTTTAGGGTAGGAATGGCTTTTTATCAAGATTTTGGTGTTTAAAAAATTGACAGCCTCAATTTGAATGGGTAGGCGCAAATATATTGGCTGGAGACAGATCTTAGAAATTTGAATAGGGTTCAATAAATATTTGATTCGGTTATTCTTCATAAACAGTTTATTTTTGATTTATAGGATATAGAAATTATAAATATAAGTCTTCTTAAATTTTAAGTGGCTTTTAATATGTAGTACCTCCCTATAATAATTCTTTATTTGACCCACATATTTCGCATTAAATATGAGATACTTTTGATTGTGGTGACCATTTATCTGGAACTCAGATCGTGTGTGTCCTGCATTAAACATGATCAAAAGAAAACCGCATTATAGTACTGGGAAAAGCAGCCGCCTGCCCACCAATTAGAAATGCTATTAGCAGCCAACGCCTCCATGAAGATATCCTGCTCGCCAGCCAGGTAAATCGATACAAAAAGAAGGATAGGAAGGACTTAAAGAAGAAGGAGGATATTTTCCCCGCTTCAATTAGGATTTTCATAATTTCCCAGCCTTGTGAAATTTATTGGTTTCGATTTCCGCTCCATTGCTTCATCTGCTGGCCTGCTGGCTGACCACACCCCTCCTGCCAGGATAATGGAGTCCGCCTCTGATGTCCTGCGGCTTAGTCTGTGGTCTCTTGTCACCGCCGTTAATTGATAAAGTCTTTAGCTTAAATTATTAAATTGATTTTTATTCATTTTTAATGGTGGGTGTGGTTCTGACGGCAATGCCTTAATGGCAGCTTATGTGGCATTAGAGTTTCAACTTTTTTTTCAAGTTTAAAGCTTAGTGCCCCAGGGGACCTGGCTGGCTTTTAGCAGCTGCTCTCGGGCTTAACTTGGCCGTAAACTTTGGCAGAACATATGCCACCCGGCTGAGTCATCAATCAGGTCTATTAGAAACCACCAAGCCCGACAGGACCCTGTCTGGTTCAACCCCATGTCTATGACGACTTTAGTCTGCAATTTCATGCCTGACAGCCGACCAAGCCGAATGACACTAAAAGCCACAGACTCAGGATCGCAGCTCTTGTTGCATTTTGTGCACTTGGAAAAGTTTGAATAGATGACATCTTCTTGAATTTAAGCATAATCGCTCTCGAATTCATAGGCACTGTTGTTTTCAATAGTAAGTCATTATTTATTTTAGTAAAGTATATATTTCAGCTTGATTTCAGTATGAATCGTTCTTGATTTCAAGAATACTTTCTTCTTGATTTCATCCATAAGCTATAGCTGTTGACCTCATATCGAAGACTACTTAATAATCGATTTTATTTCGTTTTAGGACAGAACTCTCCCGAAAGTATCTTCAACCTCAAGACATTTTTATTATTTTTTCCAAGTGCATTCCTAGTTGTATAACATTTTTTTTGCATGACATGGTCACATTTAGGCTTCACCCTCGTCTCAGCTGAAAACTGCAAATTAAACTAAACATAAAAACAATTTCTCAGCACTTAAAGGCGGAATGAAATTATGATTATGAAAGCGCCGCTGGCGAGTTTCACACCGTGGCAACTTTTCCAACCCTCTGGCCGAGCAAATGAATGAATAAAAGGATCTTTTTTTTCGCTTTTGGGTGGGACGCGTGCCGAAATGAAAACGTCATGTTTTCGAATGAAGTTTTTGAATTATGATGTTGACGCGACATGGTCTTTGGGCCATCATCTGGCAGCAGGCACAGGGCATTAAATTAATTCAAAACGTTCTCGGGACACGCGCTTTGTCTGATTGGTAAAATATGAAAAAAAACAGACCGTAAATTGATGAAAGCCCTATAAAAGGTGAGCTCTATGGGGGTGGGGGGATGCGCAGGATTGAATTTCCTGTGGCGGGGGAATGTTCTGAACAGTAACCAAAGTCCTTGGGGATGCCCGCAACTTAGAGGGGATCCTTGAAGGTTTCACTCACAGAAAGATTGTTTTTATAACCATGATTTTGAGGGCAGAATAAAAACATTTTGATGTCTCAGAGATATGAAAATAAGAAAAAAGATAAAATGAGATAAAGGAATAAGGATACCAATAAGCAGATATAAATCTAGATTTCCAAGTATTTAATCAAATCAAATTGGAGGCTCGTCATCTTTCTAGACATTTAATTTTGGAATTGGTAAATATCTACAAATTTACAAGTCAATATTTGATATCATCCAAAAATGTCAAGAATTTGTTTTACAAAGTGGGGAAATCCATTTTAAGTAATAAATAATATAAGTAAGTAAATTTTAGTTCGAGACAGTGGATCTTGTTGTCAATTTTTTTTGCAGTGAACTTCAAGCCAAAGGTTATGCCTTCTCCTCCCCATTTGTCTCCTTCGAAAGTTCGCTGTTTGCACTTTCGATTCGAGTTTATTATTATTGGCGTTATTTTGAATGCATTTGTGTGTTTGCATGCCACATTAGTGGCCTGCCGGGGACTTCCCCTTCGCAAAGGCCTGTCTGCATTTGTCGTTTACAAATTGGTTTTCGTGTTCGGCGCGCATCTATTTCGCCCGGCTGCATAATCAGGGGTTTGGTTCGCGAGGGGTACGTGATCTGCTCTATTTTTACATGTCCTACGTCCGCCGCTTGTTATATTCCCGGATGATAAGGCACGTGGCCCATTTATCAGCGGCTACGACTGCAACAAGCGAAACATGCAACTAACTTTTATATAGACTCCGATTTCTATTCCTAGTTCGAATCCTTTCTTGGGGGTGGATTATTACACTGAGAGAATAGTCGGTATGGCATTGAGGAGTTGTTACTATAAGTTTAGCTACTGGAGTATTATAACTTCTGAAAACTAAACCCCTGAAAGCTATAAAGGTGGTGAGATTAGAAAATTAGAGTTTAAATTTAAATGACAGTAAGAACTTTTATCTATGTTCATACTTCTTATAGGCATCTTTTTCCAAAACTCCCATTAAATAAATAAACATCCTACGATGTTCCCTGACTATATTTTAAATCATAATTTAAGTTGTGATTTCAAGATATTTTTTAAAGTGCACGGCGGTTGTACCGCCACTTCCTGTTGCTTTGGTATAGTGGGGTGTTGTCCTGCACTTGAGTTATAAATTTGATTGTAGGAAACACGTAAGTTTTCCCTTAGTACCTTTTTCCCCCTTATACCTTGGGTTCGAGGACCCCGATGGTCTGTTGGTTTGCTGGTAATTACTGTTATTATAATTTCTGTTGACTGCTGGCTGGGATGGTATAGTTGGAGTGCGTCTCTCCCCCAAATTGGCGTGTGTCCTGTCCACGTGTGCCCTGCTTGTTTTTCACTTGGCTGACTTTGCAACCCTCGAAATAAATATATTACCCCGGCCTCCCCCTTGTTGTCATGACTGCAAATCTCCTGTAATGATACCTTTGCGATGTTTATCTCACGGTCACCATATCGCGATGAGATTATGTCATCGCGGATGTCAAAGGTAACCATGTGCAGCTCTTACAAAATGTTTTAAGCTTATTCCGCTCCAGTTAACAGGCTTTGCAACTCGATATGAGATAGCTCCTATAGAAATATACGTGTTTATTGGGTGACCTCTCCGTTGGCCTCTTTTTGTAGAACGCAATTAATCTTCATCTAGCCGCCTGAATCAAACGCCTACGCGACAGTCTCCAAGCAACCTCCCCAAGAAGTAATACCCCCCACCACCGGCTGCTAATAAAACATTTTCCATAACAAAACAAATTTGTGCTAAGCGCACTTCAAGTAGATGCTCCTCAAACGAATTCACAATTTGTCTCAAGTGAGTTTTTGTCGAATTTTCATGCCACATACAGACAACAATTGAGCAGCAACCACAGTCGTACAGAAATGAAATGCAGCATTTATCAACAATAAGATAAGTCAGCTATGATTGAGGCGGGGGTGACGGAAGGCAGATATATAGATGGGGTGCAGAGAAAGAATAAAATATTAGAAATGGTTCTAAAATCGAGTATTAATACACCATTTTAGGATTTAACCATTTAAATTAATACCATTTTGCTACCTATTGAGATCCATTTTGGTTTGAAAAATTAAAAAAGGTATCCCAACTTACTTGATAATTGTTTTCTGTGTACGTACTGAGCCCTCGTTACTTCCTCGCTTAATGCGACTTCAAGTGTGGTCGCATTTGTCGTCCGTATTCTGAAGTCTGAAGTTGGAATTCAATGGTGGGAGGTCGTTCGGTCAGCACGCATGATTTATTCCGCAGGCCACTTGAACACATTGTGCCCCCAACCCCGATTCCGATCCCATCCCCGCCCCATTCCGCAACTCCCACTGGAATGACCCCCACATTATGCACTTTTCGTCATTCTCAACAAGGGGCGCTGATTGACAAGCGCAATGCAGTCGCGGGAGCTCGAAATGGAGACAGTGAGTGACGAACCTTGTGGCTACAGTTGGAGAAAATATAAAATAAATCGTAAATCACTGGGAAAATTCATTAAATTTAAAAGATTTGAGTCCTTATCTTACTGTTGACAATAAATCCCCGAAGGATCATTAATCACGCTGCAGTCAAAATGCTAAGTTCTCTATTTCTTATTATGGCTAGCTTCAAAGAAATGATAATAATAATACTTCTGTCTAAAGAGACTGACAATTTTATGTTAAACTTTTAAGGATTTTTTTAAATTACTTTTTTCTTTATGTTTTACATTGCTAGATTAATATAAAAACCTGGATTAAAAACGGATATAAAATATCTCATCTGAGGTTTTCTTGTTTTCCATAATTTCTTGAGTATGTAATTATTTTAGTTGATAATATTTTTAAAAATTCGTTAGAACTATTGCTTTCCCATGCCTACTATAATTAATTTAAAATGTTGATGAAAGAAAAGGCGTTTGATCCAAGGATCTGACATATTTGTCTTGGGCCATCAATCATACATTTTATATGCCCCATCTTAACCCAGCCGGCTCAGTCAACCGTGTCATATGATAATTTCTCCGAGTGTACATATCAGAGCAATGCGCATTTTGCATAACTCCGCACCCTCAACCTCCCGAAAGCATACGCACGGAGGGTTAAAACGGTTCCGAATGGGTAACCCGCTAATCCTCTGCGCCTGTCATAAACATTGACATTGATGTGGATGATGGTGATGCGTTGGCGATGACGATGATGATGACGATGTTCCCGGTTTCCAGTTCGCCGTTCGTAGTACCCAGTTGCCGGGTGCGTTTGTGCCACTGACAACTGACAAGTGGGCGTTATGGGGTCTAGAGACTGCCCTGCCCAACTATGGGAAGTGCCCTGCCAACCGGGCAACCGAGTACCCGACTAACCCCCTGCCGCGATTCGTTCCGCTCCACAAATTGTAGAATAGCCGGACTCATTCCGGCGTATGCCCTTTAACGAGTGTATTCGTCATTCGGACGAACGGAGAGACAGTTGACATTCATTTGAAATGCTTCTACGGGGAGCAAAAAAGGATACCCCGAACGGGGTTCACTGTACAGTGGCAACCACTGCGGCGGCAACGGCGCATGTCAATCATTAAACTGTCATTTTCAGTCGATTTAACTAGCATTAAAAATCGCACACAATTGCTAGGATTTATGCATTGTGCGTAAGCTGTCATAAATTTCACTGAGTGCCGGCTTTTGCTCACCCCATCTCTAGGGGAATCCCGAATCCCGAATCCCCTTTAAGCTGCCCTAATTTTTTATGGTCTGCAAACTAATTTTTATTCATTTGCTCAGCCACCAAAACTAAGCGCTCTAATTTATTTTAATACCCTCACAAACCAAAACCATTAGGCAAAGAAAAAAAAAGAAAATCAACTGATGAAAATGCTCTACATTCAACAGAGAAATCTTTAATTTTCATCTGGGACAATCTCGGCGGCCATTAACCAAAAAATGAAGCATTGGGGAGTGGGCCAAATTGCTGACAGACAGGACATTCGTCCGTTGGAGGCTCGAAAAATGCTGTATCCCGAAATTATGGAAATTTATTAATCACATAAATTTAAAGCATAATGCGCGTGAGTGGGCCGACAGTCGCTGCTCGTTAATGGCTCCCAAAGCGACAAAAACGACGGACGCGGCATAAAAATTGCGTTAGGGGGCCCAAACTTCTAGGCAATGTCGTTGCGTTATTTGCGCTGGGGTCCTTCCCCAGGTTTTTACAGGCTTAAAACAAACTTTGTGGTGGCCGAAGGAAAATTTCGTGGCTTCTTCCGGGAGGAAGGAAAAGCACTTCCTGTTGATGTGTAAGCAAATATTTTTGGCCAAATTGTTTGAAAGTGATTTTTTAGGGAGGGGGATTCAATCAACAAAGGTGGGAAGAAGGTAATATTGAGGTGCTTTATAAAAAATGTTTATTAAAAATTAGATAACAAGTCAAATGGTGGACACTTACAGTTTTTAGCCTTAAAAATACTACACAACCGTTGTCAATTTTGAAAACAATATTTAGAGCACGCTTTAAAAATGGAAATTAGATTTCCAGGATAATCAATTAACGGGGGGATTCAATCAACAAAGCTTAAATGATTTAAATATTTAAAAAAGAATAAATTAGGCATATAAAATAGCTAACAATAAAAATGTTTCTTTTTTTTTGCTAAATAAAATATGCAGAATAAGTTATAGAAAAACATCTTAAATTGCCAAATTGATCAAATAAATTGAGATATAAAATGTAAACCAATTTCCGCAAAAGGTGTATAAAAATACCTTCTAGCAAAAAGCACCTTTACCTTTGTAATAACTCCATTATCCTCCAACCGGAAGTTCTGGAGGTAATTTATGCACTACCTTTGTCGCCGACACTTCCTTTATAAAATTACCGGAATGGTTAAGACAAGCTCTCGAGTAAATCCAAAAACAAAGTGCCAACATGTGTTGCACTTAACAAAGAGGGGACCCTATCTTTTCACCCTTTAGATTCCACAAATGCAGCACACGCGCCCCTTAAGCCCTTTTGACACTGCAATAGGGATAGGGATAGGGAAAGCAATGGCACCTCATTCACCCCTTTTTCCTTCATCGGGGGAAAGGAGGAAAATTCGCCAAAACAGCACGTGTTGGTAAATGGACTCAATGGAATGAACACGGGGGAAGTGGGAAGTTGCCACAGCTCCTGGTCTTCCATCGAGTGCTGACATTTAAAGTAGCTGCCAGCGTTGAAGTGACAAAACTAAAGATAAGACTCAATCACGTGTAGCTGACACTGACAATCGCTGCAGAGGGAAAAAAGCAGGCGAACCGAAAGGAAAACTCGCCAGCAACAAAATAGAAAATCAATTTCCACGTTTTAAGCAAATGTGTGGGATGGAAAATTTAGGGGAAGCAGTTGCTTTGAATCTCATATGGACGGGGGCATTGGAGAAAGCCGGGTGGAGAAAGTGGGGGTGGGGCGGCGAATGAAGAGTGACATGCAGACAAAACACGGGGGGACAAAGAAGGTGTCACTAACAGGGACAGGATAAATGTGCAAAACAGCGACAGACAGGAAAAAAGAGCTGTCAGGCGAATGAAAAGGGAGGAGCAGGATTTTCATAAAGAGAAAAAAATAATACTAGTTTTACATAGATCAGTACTAAAGACGAATATCAATATATCATACATTTAACTTTTGTATTAATATTTTTATAAGGTCTTCCTTCTCTAATAAAAACCTCTATGAATTTAAGAAGAAGATTTACTAATTTATTCCTCTACTCCACTTAAAATTTTAAAGGATTCAGATTTTTTTTTTGTGAGTATTATTAATTACGAATTTATACATTACAATCCATAAAATCTATTTAAGCTTAAACGATACATTTTTTCTCTCTGCAATAGTAGTAGTTTTCCTAGTGGCCAGGACATCTTTTGGCATGTTTAGCTTGTTTATCATGTCAGTTGTACGCTGCTCTCGGAATTGGCAGCATTAACTGAAAAAGCACTACGAGAACGAGGAGACAACATCGCATGGCCATGACCATCGAGATAATGCAAGTTGCTACTTGGTTGCCGCTCCTATCTCGCCCCTCTGATCATTCCCAGCTTCCGCTTAACGACTTTATTTGCCCAACTTGGGCAAATGTAAACGCTGCAGCAGCCGCTTGAGGAAAAGCAACGTTTCTGTCTACGTCTGCGTTGCTCCATGCTAACAAATAAACAAGCCCGGGCACACGAAACCAAACAGAAACAGAAACTAAACCAAACCAAACCCAAGAAACCGCAAATAGATCTTACGGGTACCTGATAAGCTTCAGATACGAGATGTGCATAGTGGTTAAATGGGTTTAGGATGGGTTTATAAGGCTTATAAATAACTGTACAGGATTGGAGATATACTTAAATTTCATACAAATTGAAAAATATTTTTACGAATCATAACCTTTAATTTAATTGAACTGAATTTAATCAAAAAATCAGATCTTCTGTCATCTCTTCTTTAATATTGCTTTAGACTTGATTTTAAGAACGATTCTTCTCGAATAAGTAAGAAGAAATAGCCATTTCTAAATTTAAGAATAGTTAATCTTAAAATGAAAAATGTTAGATCTTGTAAGCATGAAGCTGAAGAACTATTTTGTTTCTTAGCCCTTAAACCTCCAATAAGGCATTTAATACCAAAACTGTCTTTATGTTATCATTTATTATATACCCCTGGTATTTTTGTTATCTATATTGGTATATTTGGTATCTACTTAGATAAAATATTTTGAAATATAATATTTTAAAAATCTGAGAAATACAATATGGAAAATCCATATTTTTGTAGCTGATTGTCTTTGTTTTTATGGTTAATCGTGTGTTTATTCTCGCCTTAGACTAATCTATTTAACTAGCTCCTTGTGCAGCTGATCCCTTCCACGAATCAAGACAAATCGCCTTGGGTTTCAGCACTTCGAAGACACTGTTGCAGCCACTTCCTTGAGAGCTAAGCAGTTTAGAGCAGAAGCAGCTCGCTTTTTGTTGCAGTTGCAGGCGGGCAAACATCACGTGTGCATCCCAGAATCCTTGTGGCCTGTATGTAGTAGTGTGTAGTATTTGGTTGTGTGTGCAGGTGGAACAGTGTGTGTGTGTGTGTGCCTTTCTGTTGTCCCAGCAAAAACAATGAACTCGACTCGGCGACGACGACGACAGCATCAACATGCATAAAATACATTTTCATTCGCATTTTATTTGTTTTAAGCTGCGACTTTACACAAAGCCAACAAAGTGGCAGTCGCCAGCCATCTGTGTTTGTCGGTGTGAGTTTTCCAGACCGGATATAGCCACGGATATCGAAAAGTTGTTCCTGGTACGCTTGCCAAACGAAGAAGTCATAAAACCGAATATTGTTTTTTAAAATGACAGCAGCTGGAAATTAAGTTCTTGACTTTTATGTTCGCCGCAAGTTCGGAATTATTGATATGGTCTCTGCTAACTGAGTTTGCCCCAAGGTAAAAGCGCAGAGGTGGGATTTAAATGGACTTTACGATGTGAGAGCTGAAAGTGGCAGTCGTTTATGGAAGCGCATTTGAAAAAGGAAATGAGTGCGGGACACTCTTTGATTGTTTCTTTCCTCTGACACATTGTAATTCCATCGTCGATGGGTTGAAAATGGTGGGAAAAACTAATTGGCTTTTTGGTGGCGACGTTTTCTTTGTAATCTCATCAGCATTCGACGCAAGTTTTGACTTGTAATCACATTAAAAGTATGTCACACTTCACTTACTGTCAGCGACTGTATTTTCTTATTAATTTAAAACCATTTGTAGCGGGCTGGATGTTATGAGATGAGTTGAGTTCCCGGGGTCTGTTACAAAGACAGACAGCTGACAAACACATGCGAACGTGGGCAAGTGTCGCCGCCACACGTTTTGCATTAGGAATGCCTTCGCTTGATCTCAGTTCTCTTCAGCCTGGACGCATTTTTGATGGGGATGGGGCTGCCGTGGAAAATTGGAAAAAGTCAGCATGTGGTTTGCGTCACTGTGTCTGGCATGACGTTTTCGCTTTGTATTTCTGCCACGACCTCAAGCTGTGCGCCTGCGCTCTGAGCAGCCATCGATGGACTGGCCTAATTCATTTGTAAACGTCTTCAGGTTATGTGACACATGTGTTGGGGAATTAGGGATGGGAGCGTGAGAGTAAATTTGCATCTTAAAGATAACTATATTAATAATTCTTTTGTGAGAACTTCTGTCTGCAAGTACGTACTTATAAAACAAAGAGTTAAACTAAAATGTTTGTTGTTAAAAGGAAATCATTTTTAAATTTAATAAATTTTTAAGTTTATTTATTAATTTAGTTTGGCTTACACATATATTGTATAATTCAATCCATAAATAGATAAAAATAATCGATTCTAAACAGTCTCAAAAGTGAGCCATCAACTTCTTAAAACCGAGAAATACTTAATCTCAAATTTAAGAATTTCGGTTTTGGTTTTCAAGAGTACTTTTGTATTTTAAAAAATTAAGATTGTCATATATTTTTTAAGATCGCTTTGTCTCGAAAAATAATCTTGAGAGTTATTTCGTCTTGATTTCAAGAACGTTTTTTCTCGAATAAGTAAGAAGAAGCAGTAATTTCTCAAATTGAGAACATTTGGTCTTAAAATGAAAAAGGTTCAGTATTGTGAGCGTAAGGTTTGAAATAACTCTTTTGCTATTTTAAAAATGGGACGTATAAGAATAATTGCTTACATGTTTAAAATATACCATTCTGTACAGAATACAATATACTTCTGAGAACTAGGGTGCTACTCAATAAAGGGTGGCATTTCTTAAACATACTTTTTAAATTTATTTAAATTATACATGGTTCCTGAATCTTTTGCTCCTCACGAGACCATCGCCATTGACGCACATGCATAGACCGTTAAGCGGCGGGCGGTACCTGGTGCCAGCGGGCGTCTCACAGGAGGCGGGCGTCGAAAATGGGGCGGGGTCTGCGAAGTGTCGCTGCAAACGCCCCTTGACACTTTATTCTTTTGAGACCGTGGGTCGCGTGAATTCTGGGTAATTACAATTTATGGTGACGCAGTTTCTCAAACGCTCCTAGCCGAAGCAATACCATTTCCATTCCAAAATCGACCGGTTGAAGTGGCACCCGCAGTGCGTGTTTGTATTGCTTTTGAATCGAATCTCGATTGCGAAACAAAGGTCGAAATGTGGAGTGGCACTTGAGAGGGTTTCTATGCCGTTCTAGTTGCTTTCCACGAACCAATAAGTAATAGTTGTGTTTTTTGTTCATTGGCAACAAAGGAACTCGAGTGCACCTTGCCATTAGCCGGCCAAGGGTTTCCTTTTCATGTCTGGAAGAAAAGAGCTCTTTTAGACTTTCCGTCTGCTTTGGGAGATCATTAAATATATGGTATATACGGACACCCTCCTTCGTCTATATGGTTACATCATCATGCGGGCAGTTGTCTTCAATTCCCATGCACAAACAATTAAAAGAACGAAGGCAGCGCAATATTCGGAAAAAATTCGCCATGCATTTTCTGGCGGCGTAACGCTTCAGCGGATTAAATTAAATTCCAAGGGGATTCACCCCCAATTCCATGGGAATGAAATAAACACATACAACTCAATTAAGTTCGCTGGCAAGTGAAAAACTTAATTTAATGCTTAATTGTAACATAAATTGGGTGGGGAGGAGAATAAAAAATTATGGGGGCTGCCAGGGAAATGGAAATCAATTTTAGCCTCCGTTTGATCCTTGAAGCATATGCCCCCCATCAATTGATAAGCAATTTTCCAATTCGCCTACAATTTCCATTTTAATAGAAAAATCCCACGCAACACGACGAACAAAAATTTCGCACAACTGCCAAATATGATGGAAGTCCGGGTGGTGGGCGTTAACTGAAAAATGGGCGTGTTCAGCTATGTATAAAGCCAAATTCAATAGAAAAATTCAAATCATTCAATTATCTGTGGCTCAACGCGAGGCTCTATGGCTTTTTGCCGGGATGGGAACAAAGTTGAATCAATTTGGCAATTGAATTTCATGGAAAGTTAGGGACGAGCGAGTCGGAGGACTTAAACAAGTAAAATAAATGGCATTTATCAGAAACAAATCAAATTTCCGCTTGTAATGTAAGCAAGGCGAGGGAAAGATACAAAAAAGATAAACAGAAAATGGCAACACCAAGTTGGGTTTCCCTAAAACAGTTAAGCAAAGGATACAAGATGATAGATAAATTTATGGGAAAGTCTTCCCAACCAGCTGTTTCACATTTTCCCTTTTTTTCTCCTGAAATATGCAAAAATAATAGAAAAGGATTGTCAGGCCTTTAATAAAATATAATAAAAATCCATAAAGGATAGAAAATTGATGACGTAAGCCAGCGTGCAACTATGAAATGTAAATTCCAATCCGCAAAGTTTTTTTCTTTTTAAATTCTTTTTGCCAACTTTTTCAATAAATATATTTTTGGCCAAATCAACTCAGCTCACCTAGCCCAACATTTTTTCCCTTTTCCGCGTATTCCATTTCAATTTACAGCCATTAAATCAGTGTTGACTGGGGAATATACTATCCTTATATATACACATAGGTGGATATGTGTATTCTGCTAAACAATGCTGTAAATAAACAATAAAATGGATGGCATATAAAAAGAAGATTGCATGCCGGCGCGAGCAGACGGAAAATCACGAAAAATCCACGCGAGTTTCAATTTTCCTGAGTCGATTTTTCCTCCTTTTATTAGTCCTTTTTATACGTGTGCACGTATTGCCGCGTATCTATGAGATATACGAGCTACCAATTTGGTATCCGGCATTGGATTACATGACAACGACTTGCACTCTTTGCCGTTAATGAGTTCAACTCGCTTCGCTGACTTTTCGATATGTGTTTTTGTGCTGGGATTTTGGATCTGTAAGTTTCTAGTTTCAACTGTTGCAGCTGTTTGGACTGCTGTCTTTAAGATGCCGACACGCCCAGGAAAATGCGGTTTTGTTTAGGTTTCTTGGCCAGGTCAATCTACTGCTCACAAAACCGCAACATGTTGCTGCTGCAGCTTGTGGGTGTGAGCTGGGCTACTGTATCTAAATCCGTATCCGTATCTGTATCTGCCCATCTGCATCTGCATGCTGCCCAGAGCTGCCTGTGTATCCGTATCTCTGGCTGAGCCTCAGCTTAATGCGCTTGCATAAACAATGTGCGACCCTTGGTATCTTCATCTCATCGCCGCATCTGTAAGCGGATTTGCCTTAATGTCATTCGCCAGTCCTTTCTCCTTTTCAGATGTTTACCGACCCTCGTTTAAATCCCTGAAAAGTATGCACTGCTAAACGGTCGCATAATTAGATCAGCCTCGGATTTCAAACTAATGGCGAACGGGCAAGGGGAATCAAAGGTTGCCACTGGCAAAAAGCGAAACAAAATGTTATCAAATTCAAGGCTTGGTGAAATGAGAAACCTTTACATTTGAGCCAAATCAAGTTGTCACGACAACCACTCACATATGGCTGTCCTTTGAAGATTGGATTGGCAAGCCAACCACCAGTTGAATGCCGACTGGAAGTGTATCCTGCCCCACTCCACATTTCCTGAGCAAATCCAGCGCAGGCGCACTTGTGGATGCCAAGTTTCGTGGCAGGACGCCAAGTTTCGGGGACAGGACAAAAATGCCAGCACATGGGGCCAGGATAAACAGTTCCTTGCGCGCTTTCAACTGCAAAGGTTGCCACAAAAAGGCGCCCAAAACGAGTCTATCTCACAGAGATTCCCCGAAAAACTCCAACATTGTCTAAAGTTCGACGAAAGCCATAAAAACTTAACAAATCCGCCAGTTTAGCACAAAGGGTCGTTTAACTTTTAACGACGCGACGGGGTAATTTTATTGCCCGAGTTCGTGGCCCGATAACAGTGATAACAAAGTAGCCGCGTTAACCAAAAAAGTTTCACACTTTCCCTGCTCGAAATCAAAGGGCGTAATCGTAAAAGGCGGCCAAGTGTTGCGATTTATGAGTTCACAATCGTAATTGAATTTTATGCGAAAACTTTGCCCAGTTTTCGTTGGGATTATTGTGGCAATAAAACCGAAACGCAAACAAAGGTCGAGAACATAACGAAAATTGCCGCCAAAAATTGATACCAAGGTGAGTGGGACACACGACAAATTGCATTTCTTGACATCCTGAATATCCTTTACGGATTTACGAGTATTTTTTGTTGGTCAATTTGGGTTTTGTTTTATCCCCTTTGTTGGGATCAAAGTTCGCCCTTTGAGTCCTTGACAAACAGTGCTTAAAAAAGGTCAGTAGCCTTGACTTGAAAGGATTGCATAGGCTCTTGTTTCGCCTCGCTGCCTTCGGGGCCTTTCATCTTCTCCATATAATTATTCACAGAGAATTTTCCCCCTGCATTTTGCCACCTTTTGGCACTTGGGCTGCACATCAAAATGCATTGCAAACTTTTGCCACGAAAGCTGTTACACTTTTTGGCCTCGTTCGGCTTAAAGTTATCAGCGGGAAATGGGCGGAATCAACTTTTTTTTGGGGTGTCGTCGTACTTCTTGGGGCAGACTTCCTGTTAAGCTGTCAACATGTTTGGAGTGAAGTGTTTCAGTTTTCCCTAGAAGTTTAATACTTTGGGGCGTTGAAATGCATGCGAGCGCGAAAAGTATATGTAATCTGCACCATTTTTGGGTGGAACAAATTGGAGAGGTTTAAGGAAACTTATAAAATTTATGAAAGATAAATTTCTTGCTTTAAAAAGACGAAAAGTCCTGGGTACTTTACCGAAATTTAGCTAGAATATGTAATTTTTTTGAAGGGTTCCTTAGAATGGTTCCTTATGAAGGGTTCCTTAGAATTTTATTGATCCAAATCCTTTTTACAGCTTATTTAATAGGTTGATTTTTCTCTTCCATATGTATTTAAAATATTAAAAAAATATTTTAAAAAATTATCGATGGAAAATATTATACATAAGTCAACCATATTACGTTTCAAACGTTTAATTTAGCAGTAATTTAATCTCATAATTATTTCTAGCCTTATTTATTAACATTTTAATAAAATAACATTAAACAAATTTATTTGCTACAATAGTTGGAAAAATAGCATGCACAAACAATAAAAACCAATAATCCATTGTGTTTAAATTGTGAAGGCTTGGTCAATATTACTATTCAACTTGTATTCATTCCTCAAAATAAAAAAAACCCTAGCATACTTTAGGGCATTGTTTGAAATCAAAGACAGCGGTTTTTCCCCTCTTTTGAATTGAATTACTTTACCACAGCATACTTTTGGGGTTAATACCAAGTTAAACGGCATTAAAAAGCACTGCGGAAATTAATGAAGATAAACCCCTGGACAAACTTTGGCTATCTGGTGGATTACGCTTAAATCTGTGGCATAAAAATGCACTTAAATGCAGTCACAAAATAAGATACACAAGGCCACCACAGCGTCCTTCCACCGAACACCGCCCACCGCATTTTCCGACCCCTCACCTTGCGGCATTTTCCTTGAAAGCGTCGCCAAGGAAATGTCAAGCGGCGGTTTGTTGGCCGCAGTCGCATTCGGATTCGCATTCGCCGTCGACACTTCCGCAGCGGCGACAGGTGCTGCCTGTCAGCTGCATCCAAACCGCGAATTTTCCCCTCGCCTTTCTGCTTTTTCCGGCGCTTTTCCCTTGCCGCTCTTGGCCGTGTCAAGTTAATCAGCAAGCCATGGTTTCTGCGCTTTTTTTCGGTGGCTTTTCACCATTCCATCTTTCGTTTTTTTTGGCGGTGGGTAAAAAATTTCACGCCCGCCACGAAAACTTTTCATTTTCAACGAGCGAGTGAGCGAGCGTTAATAAGGTATAAAAAAGAAAAGCGAGCGAAAAAAACGGAATGGCAGCCACAGACAAAAGAGCCTCATAAAAATGGAGCTTGTTTGTTTAAGTTAGAAGCGGCTCCTACTTCTTTTTCCACGTTTTTCCCCTTTTCCCTGAAAACACACGTTTATTTGTTAAAGTTTGCTGGTGTTGCTCTTGGCAGTGACTTTGGCTTCTGGGTCTTGTCAAGTAGCTAAAGACAACAAAACAGTGTCTAAATGAAAATCTGCTTTTATAGTACTTCACTAGCTGACACATACGTACACGAATAAAAAAGGTGTACTTAAAGATCAGATAATGTTATTTATTTAATATTAAGATTAAGCCAAATTTTAGTTTTCGGCAATATCATTTTGATAATAGATGGATTTTATTATTGCGTGCTTACAATTTTCTAAAAGTATTTCAGTTTTATTTTGAAAGGTAAATATATATATCTTTATAAAAAAGCATTGTAATTTAAAATGTTTAGCTCACGTTTTTAAGATCGATAACTTATAAATCATGTGATATTATCCAACAAATACAATTTTAGTTTGAAATTTATTAGTAAATTTAAAACACAAACAAAATATCTAATCTAAAATAATCTGAAATATTTGTATTAATAGGGAGTGGCACAGAAATAACTGGAGTTAATTTCATAAATACTTACATCATCAATAAGAATTCCAGTCGAACTACAACCTAAGGGTGTCCCCCTGCATATGAAGCTTATCCAATGACCCTCTTCTTTTTTTCGGTGCATAAGCCCCTCGTACATGTGCTATAATTCACACTGCTGCTCAGCAAGCGGTACAACGAAAGGCTTTTAGGAGTTGTCTCATTTTTCCGCTCTCTTTCACTCCTCCAACGCCCACGCCACGCCACGCCCACCTGCTGTCGCCCAGCATCGTTGACATTTTCATTCATCGTCTTGGCAACCGTAATTAAAATCGTTTTAATTTACTTTTGCCTCGCACCAACACACCCACACACACTCACACATAGACCAACACATGCAGGCCCACTCCTTCCGTTTCCTGTGGAAAGTGTAGCACACTTATCAGCGCTTGTCTGCTGTGCCTGGTTTATGTTTATCGACTTTTGTTTAGCGGCTGATGCTGTTGCTTTTCTGCTGCTGTTATTATTTCAGTCTCTGCCCGTTGGCGGTATCCCCTCCCAACTCCCTTTCTTCTTTCTCCCCCCCCCCCCCCCAGCGCTTTCCTCATTATGTGGGCGTGCAAATTGCTGCATATTCATTTACCGTTATCTCTTTCTTGTCAAGTAAAACACACATTTTACTACAACAACAGCTGCTGCCGCCGCCTCCTTCAGCGCCTGGCCACGCCCCCTTCCGCCGAGCATAGTTACCATTGCCATCATTCTACGCCCACGCCTCGATGTTCTTAATAACATAAACTTCTTTTCTCTCAGCGCCCGAGTTGAGTTAATGAAGAATTTCCATGACGATGTCGTTGCCCGTGAGCCCGTTATTACACAGCGAGAAATCGGAATTGGGAAGATATAGGGGAGCGTATTCTATTATTTTATTAGCCTCGGGGGATACAAATGATATTTGAGCTCAAAAAGAAATAGGAAAGTTATTATATATTTGTTTGTCTCAGATTATTTTTAGCAAACCTTATATAAGATGTTAATAGATTAATGTAAATATTATATTTTTTACACAAATTCATAATATAATGTTGAACTACTTTATTTATATTATATTATTTCTATCCATCTTTAACACCCATTTTATTATTTGCATATCCCCCAGCATATTCTGTTATTTTAAAAGCCTCGGAATGTAAAAAATATGATATGATATTCTGACATTAAAAGGATATTTCAACAAAATTATTGTATAACTATTTTTTACTTATTATTATTAATAGACCTTATATATGATGTTAATAGATTAATGTAAATATTATATTTTTTACACAAATTTATAATATAATGTTGAACTACTTTATTTATATATCATTACTATCCATGTTTTACCTCCATCTGTTTATATCCATTTCCCCCAGTGCCAAAGTATCTTTATGTATATATCTTTTGATACCACTCCAGCCACCTGCCCTGGCTCATTATATTGTTCCCAATCCGAAGCGTAGGCGGAGGTGGATGGAGGACGTTCAGTTGCCTGGGCAACAACAAAACGTCTACAAATTTGCCTGGCGCTCTTACCGCTCGAGTTGGCTTGAAGCGTATTAATTTTGCTCATAAAATGATTCCCGATAAGATTTGATCTGTGTTTGCCCCGAGACTCGTGGCTAGGCCATAGAATTTGCCAGCCTTTTGAAGTTGACTGCGCACTTGGGTAGCATGGAGAATGTTTCGGTGATGGTGATGGAAGAAGAGGTATTCACCTTTGGCTTAGTAATGAAAATTCTGCGAAGGCATCATCGTCGTCGTAAGCCGCTTAAAATTGCCAAGATGAGTGTGTGCATATGAGTGAAATCTCTGGGGCTTAGTTGGCGTTGGCATCGCTATCAAAACACTCGACAGCACTTCAAGCGGCCCGGCAACATTTCTGGCCCCAAAATTGCCATTTTAATGTTGCCAGCAACATGGCTCACATACACTCTGACACCACACACACACACACATTGCTCCTTTTTGTGGGCTTGTGTTTGTGTGCGATACACCCACACACAGGGAATATTTTGGAACAGGCGCTCAGCAACGAAAGTTGGCGTACGCACTTCACACAGATACTCACCCACACGCAGGCACGGAATGCAGACACACTCATACACACACACACACATATTTACGTATACTGACGCACTAAACAGGCACACAAAATCGTCCTGGAAGTTGCGAAAGCAGCGAAAAAAGCGAAAAAGCCGAGCAAAGTAAGACACTCTTTTCATGGGCGGTGGTGGTGGAAAAAAAGGGGGTGGAAGCTGGTTGAACGGGGCCAAACAAAAGCGAGATAAACAAGGAGCACACTGCACCCACACAGTCACACACACAAGCGACAGACATTGAAACTGTTTCCAGGACTTCGCTGGGTGCTTGTGTGTGTGTGTGCGTGAGTCGTAAAACGGTCGCGGCCTGCAGTTGAGTCCTGTCTTAAGGGCCAAAAGAGAGGCTGCTTTATGGCCATCTCGCCGTATCCCTTCGTTTTCCCTCAACGCCGTGTTGTTGGTAATTTTGCCACTTTTGGCGCTGGCGAAATAAAGTTGATAAAGCAGCCGCAATGCTTTTTTGCCTTTGAAGATTTCGTATTTGGCCAGCCCCAAAAAGTAGGCAATTATATTTTGCATAAATATGCAGACAGGGCAACTTCAGTAAAATGAATAGAGAATTTAATTGAAAGAATTTGATCAAATGTTAGGTTGACTATATGTAACAAAAGTAATTAAGTTGTATTTGATTGGCTTTTATATTTAATAATAAAACACTTACGAAGGCTTTTCCACAAGCGAATTAAATACAGAAACTCAGTATTAATTGCTTTTTGATTTTGTTGATAATACAATAAAAAACAAAGTATAAGAACTCAAACCTCAGTAAAGTTAAAGGGAATTTGGGTACTGGCAAAGGGAAGTTCAATATATGCATGCCTGACTGTTTTTAAGTATTCTAGTGTGTGTGCCAGGGGTTACAATAAATACCCCTGCATCCCAGTAATGAATGGCAACTGCTCAACAGTCTTTCTTCCTTTCTGTTGGGGCTGCAAAAAAGCGTGTCAAATAACTGGGCCAACCAGGGTGCCAAGTAGATAGGGACATCAGCTGCCTGCCTAAGCGTCAGCCATAAAACAAATGAGCCTTCAACATGAGTTCGTCATTTGTTTGCCCTCACCGTCTCCCTGAGAAATTTTCAAGCAGCAATTTATGAAAAGCCTTTGCAGCTGGAGACAAATATTTCTGCGGGGAGGCATATAAACTATGCACTCGAAATTTGCCGCCTGATTACAGAGAAGACCCGAAACAATGGAATGCCATAAAGGGAGCGAGCCGGGTAGAATATACATACATATATACACACTCTAGGACCTCCGTTCTGTCTGGTAGTAAAATGCAGAAAGTAACACAAAGTAAAAGAGTCGACATCTCTGGGGGCTTTAGTTCGTGTCTGCTGGCATTGCAAGACGCAGGTTTCCCTCAGCCGGCTTTTACGATCCTTGTAATTAATGCATACCTTAAGGATATATTACGAGCCAGGGTCTGGTCGCAGTCTGAGTCTGGCTAAGAGAAAATTGGCAAAAGATAAACTGAAACGGAGGCTGCAACAAAGAGAATCAAAGCGGCGTCCAAAGCAGGTAAACAAAACAGTGTGACTGACATTTTAATAACTTGCAACAGCTTATGGAATATTTTTTGCCATGCCGGAGAAAGCGAGAAGTGCTCGGCTTTTCATTTTCGATTGTGAGCATGAAAATGAAAGAGGCAACTCCAGTTGCAGCTGCCAAAAAGTCAACGAACAATAAGTCCTGAAGTCATGCCAGGACTAACAAATGCCCCGACTTGGCTTTTTGCCCCCCTTCCCCGGCAAGTGAGTGACTTATGCACTATGCATGCAGGCGAGTGCCAACTCTTGCCGCCTTTCTCTCTATGTCAGGACCTCTGTTCCTTTCCCATGCTGTAGCTACCAAAATTTAACTAACATTTTTCTACTCTGACATGCACAGCGGCTTCCTTTTCGCAGCAGGCAAGAGCCTTGGAGTCAGATTTGGTCCAACTTCTCGCTGGAAATACTTCCGACAAAGAAAATGTTTTCTTACATCTGGATATATGGAGATTTCAAGGTTCTTAGGTTGCTCAAGGGTATCTACAGTTCGCGGAAGATTTTAATCCTTCTTTCGTGCTTTACAAGTGTGTTTTTCTTTTGTTCCCAGTTCTCGGCAAAATAAGGGGTATAATGTATTCATATTCATGCGTAGAATTGTTTTTAAAATAAAGTTATTTTGTGATTGTTTTAAGAAAAGGTTGCTAGTTTTAACAAACATAAATACATACGATTTTTACTATATATGCTAGTTTAAACTGTAACCTTTTTAAAATATTTCTCTTTTCAATAACTTATTAAAATCTGAAAATATCCTTGAATACTCCCTTGATTACAGGGTATTTCCTAGTCCCTTTCTAAATCCCTTACTCCCCTCTTATTCAACGTATTGTTGCCGTTGTCCTTCACACTTGGCTGCATCTGGGCCTGAGTAACTTTTGTTATTCCCGACACTGCAGCACAGTTCTTGTTTTTATTTTTATTTTATTTTGAAAAACACTGGAACTGCAACTGCAGGCGAGCGGGCCAAAGCTGCCCCAATACGCTTTAATGCGATGACATTAATTTATGAGCCAGAGTCGAAGTTAAGCTCCGTTTCAGCCATTTCAGTCACTCTCTAACTCATTTATTCAGTCGGGGACTAAGGACTGCTAACTGAGGACTCTGAACTGAGGACTTTCGACCGAGGACTCGATTCGGCAGCATTCACACGCCTCGTCGCCCTGGCACTTAAGTAATTTCAACTTGCAAACAAACACCCCGGAACACTCGCTCCCAAAGCCGTGGCAAATGTCAAAGTAGTTGTTAACATTTCCGCTTTTTCGCACGGCTTTTCTCTGTCCCGCTTTTCCCCAAATATATATATATATAGTAAGTATATATTTAGAAGAAGTGAGGGAGGGACAGCTAAAAGTTTGCCAGCCAGCAACCAAATTGCAAGCCACAAGGAATGCAGTCAAGTAAAGCTGCAAGCGAAAAAAGTTTCCCTTGCCCGACACTCTTAAATTACTGACTTAATTATAAAACATGAACGCTTGGAGTTAAGGGATCTTAGCCAGCCAGCCAGCTTCCTCGGAGCAGTTGGCATTGCACAATGCAGTTGCCAGTAATTTACATAAATAACTTGGCTTGCAGTATTAACATGAAGGTTACAAATCGCTATCCACCCGCTCTCCCCGTGGCCATAAAATGTTAAATGGCATTTAAGCGGTTGACTTTTTAGATAAAAACCGGGTCAAATGTGGCTTGACCTGGAAAAGTTAAGGAGTCGGGGGAATTGGAATGCGGCGACCTGGGAATAGACTGCATATGGGAAGAAGGGGTGGCATTCAATTGTTACGCCAGGACCTGGCTCCATCTGCCTGCTGCTCCCAGTGCGACTTACTGTCGCTTCATGTTGACAAGCTTAACAACCGTCAGCTGCAAGTTGCTGCAATTCCTCATCACACAAGGCACATCCGGTCCTCAGATGAGGAGGACCAGAAACAGTAACCCCCCAAACCCCATTTCCCTCCAGTGGCTTGACTGCTGAGGTTCTTGAGGTTTGGGCTCACTGGCAGTCTCATGTGCAACTGACATTTTTCAACATGCTGTGGGATTTCGCCCACAACCAGCACATCACATCTACAAACATTGACTTTGACTTGTTTTCTGTTAATTTCTGAGGGCAGGGAGGCAGAAAGCTTTAGTTGCACACTGGGGGAAAATCTAGGGATTTTTGTAAGGATTTTTAGAGCCCCTAGATATGCCGAAACTATTTTCTGAAGTTAAAAGATATTGGTGTATTTAAACATATCTTAAAAGGAACGGTATGACTTTGAGGAGTTTAACAGATTTTAAATTTACCATTCCTTTTACTTACCTTTTTTAAATCCTAAAGATTTTTAAGATATATTTGACGGTTATCAAGGGATTTGAAATTTATAATTCTAGTTCCCCATATTTTTTTGCACAGTACACCCAACTGATAACTCATCAAGTTCCCATATCCTGGTCGGAATATGTCAGTGAAGCGTTTTTAATGTGTTTATAAATATGCCGGCCAGACAGAGTCCTTCGTCTATGCACTCCCCCTCCTTTATCCCTTGGGTTTTCTTTGGTCTAAGCTTGCAAAACTTTAGTTTATAAAACTGTTGTCCCTTTTTGGATACGCTCCAAATTGACCCCTTGACTGGTGGCATGTCGCCCAGCTTTGCGCCCATGTGTCCACCCAATTTACCTCCTATCCAGGACATCCTGTGTGTCGCAGGACGAGGCCGGGGGATTTGTTATGAGTCCAGAGTTGGCAGACTAAACGGAAGCTCTACTCCGGCTGTTTATCAACAAGGACACGCCTCCTGCGGCCTGTGGGCTAAATGTGAGAATTAATGCAAGCTCCTGGAGGCAGTGGATGATATTGAAATTAGTTGGCCAGACCACAGGGGCGGTTGGGTGATAAGGCGTGGCCGGTTCTGGCATTTAATGAAATCGTTAACCCGGATAAATTTGCATAATCGGTTGGGGCTTCGAGTATCCGTCTCAGTCAGCATCGGTTTCTGATGGGGAAATACTGGCAAATATTTGAACTATGGGCGGGTATAATTGCCATTCGATGGCCGAGAGTTAAAGGTGAAGGTGTTGGGCAGAGTTGAATGAAATCCATGATAAATCGGCAGAGTGGCAGAAAAGTATTCCTAGAATTCATTTGCGGGTTTGGTGTTGGTGACTTTCCCTTACTATCACCTCATCATCATCATCGCCATCGTTATCTATGTAGTTCCATACAATCAGCCTAACATATTCCTCCCCTCTTTCCCTTTCCCGAATTTCCCTTTGTTACATTTTCAATTTGATGCCTAAGCCTGCTTTTGGGGAGGGTAAAGATGAAACCATATTAGTTTCGGCCCTGTCGTTTTATTGAAGCAACAAAAATGATAATTTCGTCAATAGAATGCTTTCGGGGGGATATTCCATCTTGTAAGCCCCGTGGCCCTAACAAAAGCCTAGTAAGAGCCCCCCCAAATGCGAATGAATTTCAATTTGTGTTTTTTTTCTTCATGGCCAGGATTTGCAGTCTTACACCCCAACGAGTTTTGTTGGTTAATAATCAAACGCATTCGTTTGGTTAGTTGGGGTTGATGATGTAAATGTGCCTGTGGCTCTGGCCTTTTCCGCACTCCTTTTTCCTGGCCATTGATACTTTGCGATTGCCCTGGGTTATTTAACTTTTCTGTGGACATGTGATATGCGACATGTTTGGGGTACCCGTCCATTAGCGCCCTGCCGAAAATCCTACTCCTTCTTCGTCCTTGTTTGCCAGTGTTGAGTAATTGGATTAGATTACATTTTTTTCGGGGCAGGTACGGCCTGCCACCAGTCTCCTGTGGATACATTTTTGCGGCTGCCACAGCTGCTGTCAGGCCTGATTGATTGATGGATGGGATGGCTTGATCTTGTGGCAATGTCAATATGCTTTTTACGGCCCTCGTCATTTTGCGCTAAGTTTATATTAAATTTCATTTTAATGGTTGCCGAAAAAACACTCACAAGCTTCGGCAGCTGAAAATGTATACAGTATATATTATATTTATCAATATCTTGTGTATATATAGCTTCGGTTCCCCTTCTTTATCGCTTTACTTCAGCATTTCCTCGGGGCTGGGAGGACTTTGGCGGGGCCAGAGCATAATAATTTTCTGCATCATATCTGCAAGGCTATTAAATACACATAAAAATTCGTACGCTATGCGAGCACTTTTCCCACGCCACAGCGCTTTTACCGCCCACACTTTTCACACCCTTGCCTCGGGCTGCAACCAATGGGAAAATCATAAAAATTTATGATTGCAATAATCTGGCTTTTGCACGAAACTTGTTTTTCATGCGGAAGTGCAATTGATGCGGGACCTAAAGAAACCGCCGTCGTTCCACGGGAATTGACACGAAAATTATGATATAAAAATATTTTAACGATACTTTTGCGGCCAATGGGTAAGCATTCAGATGGATGTGCACTTTAAAAATACCATATGGCCGTTTAAAAATCGATAAATGGTTGTTAGTCAAGGCCATGGTTATACTGAGAAAAGGTCAAAACAGAGATATTATTATTTAGTTAAGGTAGGTTCAGTAAAGGTTAAGATGCGATTACGAAAAAAGTTATTAAGACTTAGGAACCTCTTCTTTAAAATCCTTCTTTTGGTTTGTTTCAAAACAATTTCTCTCGTATCTGATATATTTAAATTTGAACAAAATTCTGAAAAGCTAATATTTTTTACGTATATTCAGAACTTTAAAACCATTTTCCCAGTGCAGAGATGAAAGGGGCACAATTTCAACTGTGGGAATAAAACGGGCAACGAGCCAGCCAGGATTAAGGACCTTGTCCTTATCGCGTTCCGTCCGATCTGCGTTGAGTTATCAACGATATGCTTAATTTAGTTACCCCAAGTAGAGCCCCTCTACCATCCCCCAAAGGTCCCTCGGCAAGTGTAATAATTTGCTGTTATTATCTCTACGGCGGAGGCGACCCGAAAGACAATGCCTTTCACATTGGCCCAGTTCCAAGGACGAAATGTGGTGGGCATCCTTTGCTTGTGGCATCCATCTATATGCATATATATCTACGTATCGTGTATGTACACTGTACAACATAATGAGCGCATTACACGCCATGTGGCACTTGTGCCTATCTCCGATGTTCTCAACACTTGGCGCTTCGCCTGCGTCGAACGCATAAATTTCAAGGACGCAAAAACACGCGCTGGTGGAATCGGAAAAACATGGCCCAAGAACATGCGAAGCGCGAAAAATAAATTGACAGCCCGAAGGTATGCAACGCGCTTCTGCTCAGCCTGTTTTGACCTACATGTGTGGGTAAGGTAAGGGCTGGGGGCGGAGAGAAGTGGGAGTGGCAGTGGCAGGCCGTGGGGAAAAGACCAAGTTGCCAAGGCAACATTTACCCGCCAAAGGACACTCATCCTACTAATTATAAAGGCCTCTTTAAAGGCTGTAAAGGCTCTGAACAGAGAAATTGGAAATTTATTCAAACTTTAATCTTTAAATACCATAAAATCAGCAGGTATTTAAATCATAATTAAATGCACAAAAAGGATTTATCTACCCTCCAAAATATATATATTGTACAAAATATATTCGAAAAGAGGACTCGTAAATTTTATAAAAATTCCCTTTTTAAATACCAGAATATCAGCAGGTATTTAATCCAGGTAATTTATCCGCAAAGGGCTTTCATCCTTATATTTGTAAAGGCCTCTTTAAAGGTTGTAAAGAAATCTACTTGAAAAGAGAATTTCAATATTTATTCAAACTTTAATTTTGAAATACCAAAAATCCAGCAGGCTTTTAAACCATAAAAGTTATGAGGCCAAAAATAGAGTTGCATTTTATTATAGGTAACTTGAAGAAGATTCAGCAATTATTACCATTAATTTGTTTTTATTTTAGAATGAATTTTCAATTTCCTGTTTCAACACGTCCATAATGATTAAAAATTAAACTCAATACGCATTAATTTAATGCCTCGATTTATAGAGCTCTCTTCATGTTGCTTAATAATGATAATGACTATAATTTATTGAACAAAAAATCGCAGCCAGGAGCTCCGGTAATGTCATTAATTGCACACGCATGCATTTTTGATGCATTCGGTTGCGAAAATCAATTAAACGTGAACACAAGCGATACAGAAAAGCACAAGGGTTAAACACGGTGGGCATTGAGGTGTTTAAAACTAATATTTAATTAATGGTAGCAAACGTTTTAAAAGAGTTAAGTAAGCAAAAATAAATCAATCGGAAAAATGTTTTACTAACCCAATAAATACCTATATATAATCAGGAAAACCCAACTGAAAACACAGGCATCATCAACTAAAAACAAAGTTTTTTCACCTTAGAATAAAGGCAATATGCATTCAATATTTCAGCCATTCCATTTCAGTTTTGAGAATAGGATGAGAAAAATGGCAAACGGTTATATGAAAATTGCTGCCCTGTGACGTGTGCGCAATTTCCGCTGGCCGAGGTTTTCCAAAAGGGGTGCGGAGTGGATTGGCTGGCGGAAAAGTGGCAGCAACTATGCCGGGGTCATTCATCCTGCAAAGTGGCGACACACCAAGCTGTAGTCTCTCCCGCCACCAAAATGACTAATGGGCCAAAAGGGGGGGCAAAGAAACCGGCCAACAGAGAGAAGGCCGAAGAAAGGCAATATGCAAAATTCGTAATTTGCCCTGGCAGACAGGATCCAGGATCCCCAAGCCCCCCTTCACCCAACCTTCGGGGGATTTCCCCCCCTTGGGGCAGTTGTCGCATTCAGTTGGCCCCTGCAACGTTCGACTATTTTTATGACCAAATGGCGTTTTATTGCCGTCGACTTCTGTCGATTTCTGGTCCACATATATATATGGAAGTAGTAGTAGTAGTACTGACTACCTACTATCCAATTCCAACTTGGCTCTCAAAAGTGGGACAGACTGTAGATCTGGTTTCCTTGGGCCTGACTAGTTCAAAACAAGTTGACATTCCTCGGCATCCCTTATCGATTTTCTGTTGTTCAGGGGCTAACCAAATCGCCGCCTTAAGCTGTCCAGGAATCCATTCCCAGCTCCTTCGATTTATTCCAGAGGGGTGGATTCTCAAGGAGTGTGAGGCTTTGGCAAAACGTTTCAATTGATTCGAACATTTATTGCTTTAGAGAGGGGGAGGGATGTCATGGGACATTGGCCAGACATTGGACGAAAGGTAGTCGAATTATTCCTTTGTACATATATATATAGAAAATAGTTTTTCCTTGTCCTTTAAAAGCAAGGTAGACAAATCCTGGTGAACGCAACGCTTTTCTGTTTCTTATGGCCATCTTGGCCATGGTTTGTTTTCCTCTCTATTTTAAGACGAAAAAATTCCTTGCCATTTGCGAATTCAATACGGTTTTCCTAAAATCAATTCGCTTTTCCTAGCATATTTAGTTGCCATTTTTATTCTGCAAAATAATTCAGCATTTAACCAATTGTGCGCCAAGCATGCCAAACATTTTTGCTTTCAAATGCCGCATGCCTCAGAATAATAATTGTTTTGTTTATTGCTCTGGCAATGCCTTTGGCTTTAATTGCACCGAAAAACATTCCGAAAACTAATTAAAATTATTTTCATTCGCTTTGTTCGGCACGCTTTGCATATTCAAATCATTAAAGAAAAATGCACAGAAACAACGGCAGCAATTTTTTGTAATTTGGCTCAGCTCAACACCTTTTTGAGGGGTTGCTCAGCCAAGCCAACGTGTTGGCATTTGTTTTTTACTTTCTTTTTTTTTTTTGTTTTTTAGCCCCGCAGCAAAAAACACAAAGAAACCAGAGTGAGGAGGCAACAGAAAAAAACAATTTCAAAATTCACATAATGAACTGGGGACCCAAAAGTGGGGAGCTCGGCAAAGTGGGTGGTGATGGGTGATGGCTGAAGGGCGAAAAGGACCGAAAGCTATCCTTAAAGCCCTGGCCAAATAGCATGCCAGTTGGCAGTAAGCGAGAAATAATTATTTGCCGTGCTAAGCGAACATTATTCACTCGAATTCGGCCAGGAAAAGGCGTAACAGCCACAGCAAAACAGAAATATGTTAAACAACTCGGCCTGATACCACAAAAAAATGGGCAGTGAATTAAGGCTCTAAGTAAAAGTGTTTTCGCCAATTTATCACTGAGAAAATAGGAAAGAAAAGGTTTTAAAAAAGAATTTTTAAGTTCTATGTTAATAAAAAAAACCGAAAACTACATATTAAAGCACTTTGTTTAATGATTTATATAAATACTTAAATAACAGAAAACCTACGAAAGTAGTAAAATAGAATACTAGTTTCATTTATCTTTTTTATATGTCGAATCCTTTTTTTCAGTGCCCATTTAAGAGTACATTACCCCACCTGGCTGCTTTTAATGTTGTCATTTTCGGGGCCGCCTTGTGATTTACCTTTTGCCTGCGCGTTGTTCCCATTTTCCTGGGAAATTTGTTGTCTAATTTATGTAAACCAGCCGCTCATCCACACCTTCCAAAGCCCTTCCCATTCCTCTCCCCTTCTTTTTTCCCTTCCTCTCATGACTGTAATTTATGAAATTGCCATCAGTTCATGCTCTCACGTCTTTCACTCACTTGGCACTCGTTCTCCTCGCACCGCCATTGACATAATGAATGTTTTTCAATTTTATTTATGACGTAAATTGTTAATAAATGCAGCCGACCTCGGGACGTGACTCAGTCGATGTCTTATCGCATTCGCCGGCATGATTAATGTCTGGCATAAGCGAATTGCATTTTAAATAAATTATTACGCATACGCAGCGTGGACCGGGGCGTCTCTAATGAAGCTGCCGGCTATTTGGCGGCTAGTGAAAGAAAGGGGAATCCCCGTTAAAAGGAGCCGCAGCAAAGGAGTGCGGTATGTGTGTGCTCGCCAAACTTGCTGGGCAAACTCTTTTTTCGCTTGCAGCTTGATTAAAATTTCATTAACAAAGAAAAAGCAAAAACTTGCGGCATACTTTAAGGCTGCGGCTGGCATGTGTGTGTGTGGGTGGGAGTGTGAGGGTGTGTGGGTGAGAGAAATCTGCGGTGGCACACACACACACACTAGCACACACACTGATGTCGGCATATAAAACGCTTTGCTTGTTTCGAGGCTGCCCGACTTTTTTTCCCATCTCCGCTGGCTTTTTTCGCCTGAACGCTTCGTTTGTTTGCCAACTGGCGACGGATCCTTAAGGATATGTGTGTGTTTGTGTGTGTGTGTCTCAGTGGTGTGAGAGTGTGTGTGTGAGGGAGAGTATGTGAGTGCCTGTTAAATTGCTTGTTTATGTTGGCCCGCGCTTCCTGCCTGCCAGAAAAAAAATGCGAACAAGGACTCATGCGGCAATCACTTGAAAATTCTCATATGATTTTGATTTCTTTTAATTTGCGAACATCCCCGCACGACGTTTGCCTTTTTTTTACAGGCAGACAAATATTTTTGTTTAGGCTTGTTGATTTTATTAAGGCTTTGTAGCGCCACGATGCTCACTTAAGCAAATTGAGAACTTGTAAATATTTAACGAGCTCAGAAGAGGCAACAGGATGCACTGCTCGCTGTAATAAACTGGTAATTATATAGTCAGTCGGGTTTATTTTGATAACAAAGTTTTCATCGCCTGCGAAAAACAGATTTTTGTGAAACACAGCTTAGTTTATTATTTATCATATCTCAGGGTAAAAAATCCCCAACATCATATTGTAATGTATTAAGCCATAAGAAGCTAAACAATAGGTGTTTAACTCAGCTTCAATAAAGTATTTTCTATTAAAATTTAATGTGATATATATTTTTAATAACTTATTTTCAAATGTTAATTGAATTGAAAAATGTAAAAGCCTTCTCCGTAAATTCTCTTCCTGATTTTTATTTTCCCTTTCCTTAAGTAAGGTCTTAAGAACTCCTTCTACATTTCACCCGACAGCTGCAGCTCAGCAATCGCCTTAACTACATGCCATAATTATAAAGCCAGTTTCAGCGTTTATTTACCTCCCAGTCTGCACTGCGAGAAATGAGTGGCGGGCAGTTATGAAGTTGTCGCTCATTAATTTTGCACTTCTGAGCTCTGGCATGTCCTGGATTTTCTCTCTGTCCAGACATCCTCTTAGTGGCGCTAATCCTCGGCTCGCAGGACCTCACACCCAAAGGCATGTCAAGCATTTAATTACTGGCCATCAGCAGGGCTTAAAAGTGACCCTCATTCCAGTGATCCTGCTCCGCGGGAATCCGCTTCGTTAAAATAATATTAAGCCAGTGAAGGGATAAAGGATTCGGATTCATCACTCCGCTGGCCCGTCCTTTTCGCTAACTGCCTTTTAATTTTTATTTTTCACCCCAGCCTTTTTGTATTGCTACGCAAAATATTTTCATTAAAATGTCAAAAAATATCTGAAAATATTTTGCGCAGACACGCAACATTCAGTTGGCTGGGCAGTTGGGCGCTGGGGGTGGTGATAAAAATTAATGGCGAACGCAAATGCAAGAGGCAGCAAAAAGGATTCAAGATTTGTTTAACCAGGATTCGTTTGCCGTCTGTCCACGGCTCCAGTGAATTGTCGGGAGAGTCGTTAAATTGTTTTCATTATCCTTGTAAGCCCTGCCAGCGAACCATGCCAACCGGGGCCAGAGGTAATAGCCCGCTATCGCCGTTCCTTTCGCTCCTGCGCCCTGCCAATTAAAACCGCAATGCAAATGAGCTGTGCTTAATGCGTGTGCCAGTGTGTGCGTGTGCTCGCAGTGTGTGTGCGTATACACTGGAAAAAACAATACACACTCAGGGGTAGATGGAAGGTCAACAAAATTTTAGGTTATAAAAGACCACTTAAATAAAAGGAAAAACAAAAACAAAATAAAAAACCTTAGAAAAGTTCAGTCACACCTATTGGAACCCCAAAAACACCCTCAACAATTTATTTAAATAAAAAATTGTTCAATAGATTCGAAGGATCTCAAAAATATGGTAACATCAAGCGTCGTAACAACAAAAGTAACAGTCCAAACATGGAATGCCATACCTTGCTGAACTCGTAATAAAATTCCCAATCAATTGGCATTTAAACCTGGAAATCTTAAATTTTAAGCGATTTTCGCAAAAATATCAACAACGCGAAAATTTGTGAAAATTTGAATTATTCTAAACCAGCCGGAAAATGATGGAAATCGATTAATTGGCTTGTTAGCTGTTCATAGCAGTGCGTCTTTTACGTGTGAGACCAGTTTTGGTAAAGTTACAGCAAAAAAACCCATCGAAAAATTTTGATTTTTTACAAAAATCCAAAGTTACACTTCTTACCCCAAAAATGAGTAGTGTTTCGTCCGAAACAAAAAAAGTAACAGTCCAAACATGGAATGCCATACCTTGCTGAGCTCGTAATAAAATTCCCAATCGATTGGCATTTAAAACTGGAAAACTTAATTTTTAAGCGATTTTCGCGAATATAAGTAATCTTACCCCTTATCAAAAATGCGAAAATTTGTGAAAATGCAAATTTTTCTAAACCAGCCAAAAAGTGATGGAAATCGATTACGTGGCTTGTAAGCTGTTCATATCTGTGCGTGTTTTGGGCGTGGGACCAGTTTTGGCCAAGTTACAGCAAAAAAACTCATCGAAATATGTTGATTATTTACAAAAATCCGAAGTTACATTTTTTACCCCAAAAAATAGTAGTATTTTGGACGAAAAAACAAAAGTAACAGTCCAATTATGGAATGCTATACCTTGCTGAACTCGTAACGAAATTTCCAATCGATTGGCATTTAAAACTGAAAAACATAATTTTTGAGCGGTTTTCGCAAAAATATGTGATGTTACCCCTTATGAAAAACGTGAAAATTTGTGAAAATTTGAATTTTCCTAAACCAGCAAAAAAGTGATAGAAATCGACTACGTGGCTTGTAAGCTGTTCATAACAGTGCGTCTTTTGGGTGTGAGACCAGCTTTGGCCAAGTTACAGCAAAACAACCCATCAAAAAATGTTGATTTTTTACAAAATTCCGAAGTTACGGTTTTTACCCAAAAAAAGTTTAGTATTTTGGCCGAAACAACAAAAGTAACAGTACAAACATGGAATGTCATGCCTTGCTGAACTCGTAATAAAACTCCCAATCGATTGGCATTTAAACCTGAAAAATTTAATTTTTTAGCGATTTTTTCAAAAATAGATAATGTGACCCCTTATCAAAAATGCGAAAATTTGTGAATAGTTGAACTTTTCTAAACCAGCCGGAAACTGATGGAAATCGATTACGTGGCTTGTTATTATTAAAATTTTTTCAATATTACCATATCAGCTTAAGCTAAACTCTAAAAATATTGAACATTCCAACTGAAATATAACATTACCCACTTAGAAAACCCATTTTCTCCATGTGCACCCCAACATCGAATAGTTTGCGGTCCTGGGGCCTAGAAAAATTTAATTGCTCTGCTGGGAGGGCTGGTCCCTTAATTTTTCCGCTGTTGTTTTGGAAAACGCTTAGGCCGCTCCCAGTTTGCCCATATGCAAAAATAAAATAAGGGGAAAAAACCGAAAGGGGCTGGGTCGCACTTGTTGTTTTGGTTGTTTTTCCCTTCATCAGGGTTACTGGCAACTCCATCCCATTAAGCAAACAATCGACACACGATGCATTCTGAAGGGATACTGCCGGATGGCAGTCGCCTTCGTTTTGCTCGTGTTTCCGTTTCATTTGTAATTAATTAAATTACTTCCGCTTAAACTGCGCTGCAGACGCAGGAACCCGAGAGCAGGACCCGAAGAGCGGGCTCATCCCAATTCGGAGTCCCAGCCCGGCGACTTCTCAATTACGCCTCAGCCATCCGCCCCCCAGATCCTTTTTCCAGCCAGCTCCGCCACTTGGCTTGTTTATCCTTCGCAGTCTCAGTCTCAGCCCCTGGACTCGGCGAAGTAATTAAGAAGACATTTCACCCGGGCATCCTTTAATCTGTGCGTTTTATTTGCGGCATGGTCCTGCTCGTGTTTACTTCATTGCCCGGCCAGCGATGGGTGCACGGAGAAAAACCATATAGATTATTATTAAAATTAATTAAAAGCTATCTGAAAGATTTTATTACCAAAAAACTAGAATCATTTATATTTGCGCTGGCATATTAAATCTATAACAAATTCCCTTTGCAAGTAGGTACTCCATAAAATAATTATATATGGTAGTAATATAATAATGGGTTTTTTAGATTCTTAGGAACGTCTGTTGGAACTCAAAATATATTTTATATTTTATATATCTTTAAATTATTCAAGTGGCTGTTCTCCAAGTTCCTCAAATACTATGCAGTCTATACACCACACAAAAATATTTCCAGTAATATAATAATAATGATAATCGTAAGTTCTTAGGCAGGCCGGTCGCAACTCAAAACATTATCTATACCACCAGAATTTTTTATTTATACAAGTGGCTGCCCTTTAAGTTTCTTAAATACTATGCAGTCTATACACCATATATCATTATTGGCAGTATATAATAATGGTAATTTTAGATACTTAAGGATGTCTCAAAATTATGACTCTAAATATTTTCGATATATCACTATCAGATTTGTATAATTTATTCAAGTAGCTGCCTTTTAGATTCCCCAATTACTATGCGGTCTTTCTGAAGAATGAAGAATTTCCTTTTTCCGTGTAGTATTTAAGTTTCGTTCTTGTCTTTGTCTCCTCTCCAGCTGGAATCCAGGACCACCTCCCACTGCAATCTTGATGATTTGCTTTGGTTTTGTTTAGTGTCTGTGGCTTGGCGCCTTGTACCATGTTCCCCATCCTTCCCCTGCAGGACCCTCATCCTCCTGCTGATCCTGGGGGCTCCTGGTCTCCTTTAATCTGTTGCCAGTGGACTGAACTGGTTGTTATTTCGTGCCCAGCGTACGCTTGATTAGTCGCCTAATGAGGTGTTGACTATGAACGTCTAATGATTGCCATAGAACAGCCTCCAACACACGCACACACATGTTTACACTTGAGCGCGGCTTTAAGATGATTTTAATTAAATCAATATCTTGCTCCTCCTGTACTTTCAGCCCATGAGCCGACTCAACTTTCATCTGTGAACGTGGCCCACTGGAGGAAAGCCCAATGAAAAGTTTGGTTGCCCCCGAACCAATGTGAGTAAATCAATACCGAAAACTAGAGCAAAAAACGGATAGGAAAAAATGCGAAAAACTAGCCTCGGATTTGCATTGAAAATTCGCTTTCGAATAGCCCCACAAAAACAAAAAGAGAAAAGATAGCTAAAATATCGATTCAGCAATATTGCTTTCGCTTTTCCCCAGCAGTTTTCAATGCAAATTTTAAAATTGCAAAAGCAAAAAACACAACAAAAAAAACTTTCTACAAAATTGGCATATTTTTTCTCCATTTTTATTTACATGCAATTCGGCCTTAAAACGTGAAAACCAAACGAAACGAAATTGGCTACGAACTTATGCGCAAAAATTGGCAACTAATTGGCGAACCGAAAAAAACATTTGCAACTGCGAAATGTGGAAAATCGTTGTGTAATCGATAATCGCATAAAATGGGAAATGTAAAACCAAAACAAAAAATACATAAAAACAACAACCACAACAATATGGGAATCATGTATTCCCTTACAATCACAACAACCACCGAACAAAAACATTTCAACAACACCATCATCATCATCATCAACAACATCATCACCATGCTCATGAACATCCTGCGAATCCTGCTATTTATGCGCTTTATGGTGTGACGTCATGGCTGCGACCCTTGGCTGATATAACCCCCTTGTAATCCCCCCTTAACCAACGCCCCTCCCCCTTTCCTATTCCTATTTATGTGCATTTTTGTGGCTTTCCCCCTCAATATTTTCTCTGTGCTATGCGTTTTCATTTGCGTTTTCACTTGCCATTTTTGTTTATGCTTCACGCTTTCGATTTTTGTTTTGGTTTTTGTGCAACCCACCACCCCAAAAACACCCCCCCCCACGTACTGGGTTGCCAATTTCCGCTTGAATTAATTCTGTGTTTAAATCTGCGAATCGTCGTTGTCGTTGTCGTGGTCCTTCGTCCTTCGTCCTGCAGTCAGTCGGAGTGGAGCAAGTGAACCCCTGCGGCAAACCACCCCCAGCCACCCACTCTAGTCAAATTTAATAAAAGGCCGACCAGCACAGAGTGGTGGTGACTGGATCTGGATAGCCCCACTCCTCCTTCAGATGTCCTGAATTGTCCTGGCTGGGCTCACGCAGTGCGACAAAAGCCGCCCGCAGCGCTTTTATATGCGCACATAATTCAGAGCGTCGGCCAGTAACACCCGCTGCCAAAAGTTAATGCCCAAAAGCAACGCCGCCACAATGATAACCAACAATAATTTGGATTATGACCAGGGCAGCGCCAGCAGCAACAACACTGGGGCAGCAGCAACATCGACCGCAGGCACGGCGGCAACATCGACGGTCATGAGCAACAGAAACGGCAGCACCAGCAGCAGCAGCAACTCCTCGCCCACGGCCGACAGTACCAATTCGAATTCAAATACCAACTCCAATTCGAATTCCAATTCAAATTCAAATCAGAATTCCAACTCCAATTCAAACTCATATTTTAACCGATTTGATAATCGTATAGCTGCCAATTTGGCTGCTGTTTTAACCGGTGCAGGAGCCCGTTTTCGATCCTCATCCTGCAGCAATCGTCAGCCAGCTGGATCTGTAAACCCCGCCGTTTTGAGATCCCCATTGGCCACCATAAGCCGTAAGACCAGCCTGGCCACGCCCCCTTCGCCCGCCAGTCTAGGAAGACGCCGCCCACTGCAGCTCTTCGCCCACGCGAACCTCAAGTGAGTAGTTTACCAGGCGATTCCTAGCATAACCCTCATAGCTATGCTTAAATCACGTTCATTTCATTATACACGACACCCAAAACACTCTATAACTTAGTAATAATAAGTAATATAGAGATGAAATATTATTTAAATGTTTATCTTTTCACAGAGTCTATACTTTCTATATACCTTTATCCATACAAATCTGATAAACATTTTTAAAATATTATTCTTAGCTGCAATGACAACGAAAAGGTGGCTCAAACGCCGAGTTCTGATGAGGACAACTCGCCCACCGAACTAAACAGTTGCAAGCGACTGGCAGACAAACCTCCTTTGGTAAGTTCAAAATCTTTCACATTCCAGCTATAAGATTAAAGATATGATAGTAAAAAGAATATATTATATGCTAGGCCCCAGACTTAGATACTATAAAAACGGTCTTTGTAGTTATGTTTTTAAAGCTAAATACTATATTTCTATGACCTTTAAAAATCATGAAGATGGCATTTTCCCCGACTGTAAGGATTATTAAAGAGATTTGCCTGCCAAGTAATGGCAAATATTTTGCCCTGCATTAGGAGATCAAACATATTTGATGGGTTTGACTTTGATAAGGGTGCGCCCACACTTGGACTTCGTTTATTGGTTTTCCATTTTGGCCACGCTCAAGAAGTGGCCCGAATATTTCCCAAATTTTCAACGCTTTGTTATGAATTATTGGCAGAAAGTATTCCCGCACGGGGGAGCTAAGCTTCCTTTTAGGGCGAAAAACTTTAGACAACTAAGCCCCCACAACCCTAACGGTCCTTACGGACCATTTGCTGGATTGCTAGCTGGATTTTTTCGGCTTTTTCGTTTTCGCTTCGACTTCCTCGTTTTTTTTTTTGTCTTTGTCATAACACGTAGAAGTCGCAGGAAGGGCTGCCCACATGCGAAATGTTTATCAAATGTTTCGACCGTGTTCTTTGTCACGTGATGGGCGAGATCGAGGCAGAAGTTTTGCAATGCAAAACTTTAGCCTTTCCTTCGACTTGCGGCACGTTGTTTTCATAAATTCAACGCCTTAAATATTCATGCCCGTGTGTGAGTCCTGTATATATATATATCTATATATATAGAGTTGAGCCAGCTGTGCTCAGTCGAGCATAGTCTATGCGATAAGTACGTGCGAGTTTATTCATACGAGAGAGACTCGCTGGCACTCGACCACGCTGCGTATACGTTATGTGTTTGTCTTATTTATGGCAGCAATGCGACTCGATTGCGCATTATGGTGATTACGTCTGTAAACTAATGGCCTCCACCTCGAGGTTGTGGGGTTTCTACCCACAGCTCGATATGCAGCTGAAATCAAATCGAATCAAGGCCAAGTTGCACACCGAAACTGAAACATCAATGGGAATCTCGATCCGGCACACGACAACAACCAAAACGGCAGCTCTGGAAACTCTCTGAGAAATTGAAATCGTATCGAAAGCGAAAAGCAATCAGTTGGCCCTAATGGCAAACCATAAATATTGTCAATACAAGGACTAAAGCTACACTACAACCCCCTGACATTCCGCATATGTCGAGGTTGGCAAAACAAAGGAGGGCTAACAAAAAAAAAGGGTTTCGTGCTTTCGCTTTTGGTATTTTTCATATTCCTGTGCAGCGCGCGCGCTTCCCTTGTTTTGTCAATAAATCAATTTCGGCTATAAACATTTTTCGACGGCAACAGCAAATAACACGCATACGCCGCATGGTACAGCAGGCATATCCTTTTGTTTTGCATAGTTCTTTTTCTGAGTCCTTCCGTTTTTTTTTTGTGTGGTTCGACATGCTGCTGCCTGTCAATAACATCATTCTGTTGCAGGGTGCGGCCCGATAAGCAAATTAATTTTTGCTTCCCCCATGGGCGGAACTAAAAAGGGGGCTGCCGGGGGAGTTTTCCAGAGAGGGGCGTGATGCTTCCCTAATTGTGCCCAACAGGCAACTTGCCATCGCTGTCGTCGTCGTCGTCTGCTTGGCTGGCTGATTCAATTTCAGATAAGCAAAATAAAGCAGCAGGCAACTGCTGCACATGCGACCCCCCCTGACATGGGTGTGGGCCAAAAGGGGGGGGGAACCGATGTCCCGGCAGGAGCCAAAGACAAATGCGTTGCCACATTATGCAGTTTGCTGTCGGAGTCTGAGTGCCACATCACCCGCATATCCTTGTCCATGGCATCACTCGTCCTTTCCAACCCCCCCCACTCCATATCCGACCCCTCTTCCTACACCACTGGCATCCGACTTAGACGGAAATGACGCACTGTCTGTCATGGCACTCTGCTCTCTGCTGGCGTTGATGCATCGATGCTGTTGACTCGGCGCCGCTAAATGTTTGTTTAGCAACTGCAACTGCAACGGCAAACGAGAGCTGTCTTCTCATTCCTCGAGTCCTTACACTCACAGAAAAATTGGTTAGCAAACATCTTAAATATTAACGAAAAAAAACCTTTATTAATAAGGATTTATTTAATCCCAGTCCAGCTAAGAAAAGAATATGTCTATGGAAGAGTGGGAAGTGAAAAATGTTTTATTTAGTTATTGAACTATTCCTTTTTTCAAGTCGAAATAGAAGCTCGAAAACTGTAATTCCTTAAAAAATATTTGCCCCTAAAATTTAAATTTCTTATAAATACTCATGATTAAATCAAATACATTCTTTAAGAACGACCACAATATCCAATGTATATAATATCTGGGTCAGTAAGAGTTATCCAAGCTAGCTCTTACAATACTAGCGGTCGTTTTCTCAATGTCAAGTTAAGTTTTGACATTGAGTTAAATTTTCGGTCGACAAAGCGGAAATGGCTCTTGAAAGTTCGCCTACTCTTCCTTTTCAGGTTAGACAGACTGATTTTCACACTAAAGCATGTGATATCAGACACTCTATAGATTTGTAGTTTGTAAAATTAACATCACATTGAGAAAACTAATTTGTTCCGCCAAACATTTTAACTTCTTTCAAGCTTTTTCTGACAGATAGCAAATTAGAACTCGAATATGACATTGAGAAATCGACTCTTAATCGATTAAATTGACAATAAATTTGTTGCCCCCTATTTCTCCGGGTGTACCACTCGCCCACAGTGAGCGACAGCTATCAGCTACCACATGCGGCTGGTCCCTGGGCTTGACTTGGTTTGACTCGGTTCTGCGATCCGGCTGCGTCACGCCTACCCATGTATCATGTGTGCACGGAATATATTTTCAGCTCGAATGTCATAAATAATATTTTGTGGGCCACGCCCTCTCGCCCACGCCCACACACACATTGGCTTACAAAAACAAAGACACACAGACAGTTGGTGTATTTGATTTAAACTCGCTCGACTTTCGCTTTGCCCTTTTATTTAGCCCCGTTTTTGGCTCCTTATCCTTTGGCAAGGCAGTTTATTAAATTTGCATAAATGTTGAGCATTTTGCGGCAAGTGTTCGTTGTTGCTTTTTGCCTTTTTTTCGAGGGGGCGGGGATAAAGAAAGTCGAGCACGTGCCGCCTCTTTTGGCTCTGCAACAGCTGCCACTAATGTCCAGCTAGCAGGCAGTTCATTAAACGAGCAGGGCAATTAGTGTAGTCAGGGAACGAAGAGGCCAAGTATTTATTCAGAAATTGAGGAAAGAAATGAGCAAAAGCCGAAATGTAAATAAGAGAAAATAGGAGGAGAAAGCAGGCCTCCCCACGAAAGGTAAACACCTGAAACCGGGCCCCATATCTTTATCCCGAAAAACACGAAAGAAATGAACTCCACCAATACAAATACTATACATACCCTCGAAAACATGGCCGCAAATCAGTGTGCAATGCTCCGTGAAATATGCAAACAATGGCGCCTTCATCTCTCGCAAGGAGCACACTTTTTTCCGGAATTATGCAGCAATGGGCAAACAATTGCTGTCAGGAGTGGAAAAAGCAGGTGGGCTAACGACAACCCAACCGCCGTCTCATTGTCAATGTCGCCTTAAATTATGCCAGAAAAAAATGGGGCTGTGGCTGGGAAAATAAGCGAGGCTACCAACTAGACTGTAGTCTAGTTTTCGGGCAGACAACTATTGTACAAGCGCCGGCAGACTTTTTCAAAGCCACTGACCCCGAAAACAGGGCCAAAAGGGGGGAAACGGGCTAACACGATCTCAACATGGGCGCACAAGTGCATCTGAATTATCGCCGGTCGCTAGTTTTTTCGTTAGTTTACCCATTGAAAAGAGGGAGTATACAAGGTATTTAGGTAAGTATTTAGTTACATTACTTAACTATGATAGCGGAAATTATACATTACTGAATGGAACTGGAAAAATTGGCTCATTAAAGAATTTCAGTGATTTCAAGCTTGAGCTTGCAGTGGGCAATATAAGTTTACAAGCTTTTCATAAGTAATTTTAGTACAAATGGTACCTTTACTTTATTATCCCACTGAATATTGAGGTTTACAACTTCTCGAAAAGGTCTTTAAACTATGCAATGATAAATTTTTTTTTCCCAAAAGAATTTTGGCACAAATGGTACTTATACTTTTCTTTCCCACTATATAAGGACCTACAACCTCTTAAAAAGGTCTGCAAACTATGCAATGATATAGTTTTTATTCCCAAAGTTCTAAGGATAAGTACCGAAACATTATACTTCACTTTCAAACCTCTAGAGATTTCAGTAATGCATGTTCAATCAGTTAAAAGACCGTTTGCTCTTACAAGGGCATCACCCCGTCGATTGGTATTTTAGCAACCACAACTCAACACTTGCTCTACATACTGCAGTTCGCTATTCTTTTTCGCTGCCACTGGTCCTTAGTCCTTGGTCCCGAGTCCTGCGGCACATTTCCGCCTAGAATGCCACAGCCGCCATTTGCTATGCAACATTTTAGACGGTGGCAATGTACCATAAAAGGCAACGGAGTGGGGGCAGAGTGGCCGACACGAGAGTCTGCCACGAATTTATGCGCCTTTCTCCGTTCCTTGTGCACTTTGCACTCTTTCTTCGCTTTTGCACAATACCTCTGCCCAACCCAACCAGAACCCCCCCCCCACTTCCGTTTCCAGTTTCACCCACCGGTAATGCCTAGTCCAAGCATCCGTTTCCTGTTTAAGTGCACACCCGAAAAAAAGTTTCGCCTGCATTTGGCCAGCCTTTTGTGGCGCGGCGCATTTTGCCAGCATTTTGTCTCGCTGCGGTTCTTGGTAATAAATTCTTGCCGTTTTTTCTGCTCCGCCTCCGTCTGTGGCTGCGGGCCACGCCCCCTCCCCAGTGGACGCCCACGCTGCCCTTGACTGCAGCATCCTTTGGTGATCCTTGTCGGCTTACAAGGTGTTTAAATTGTAGTTAATTTTGTTGCCACTTGAACGCTTCGCCTTCGCCTTTGATCCCTTTTTTTGGGGAAATTCTTTAAACTTTAAGTAGATTTGGGTCTACACTTGGAGAAAATTAGGGTAGCAGGGGGTGATAAAATTTATATACATTTATTTAAAAGTTATTTCTTGATTTTTAAATATTTCTAAAGATTTAAAAGCCTCTTAAATAGGTAAAATTGATTTTCTTTCTGTGCAGGTCAAACGCTTGACAATGGGTTTGCTGCGTCACAACGAGGAGTCACGCCCACTGGTCGGCGACATGACCCCTCTGAGCGCGCCCCTGGACATCCAGCCGGTGTACTCGAATGGCTACATCAACGAGGACTCCTACATCGACAGCAAGTTCGGTGACTCGTGCCGCCAATCCTTGACAGCCATACCCATGCTGGACAATGTCAATCTGAATGACAATAACGAGTTCAACCTGAAGAAGCGCTACTTGAGGGAGACGAGCAGCGGTAAGGATTTTTCTAACATATTTAAAAATATGTTTAAGTATTTAAAATATTTTTAAATATTTTTTATAGCCAATTCGAGTCCCAAAATCTTTGCCAATCGCCTGCGAATGAATCAGGGTGCCAGTGGCCAGCGTTGCAGCAGTTTGGCCAACGCCTTTGGTAATGTGGGTGCCGAGGAGGAGGATCTCGAGCTGAAGGACGCGTGCTGGTACCAGGCGGGCATTTCCAGGGACATAGCCGTGGAGGTCCTGCAAAGCAAGAGCCCAGGTGCGTTTCTGGTGCGCAAGAGCAGCTCCAAACCAGGCTGCTATGCATTGACACTGCGCGTACCTTCGCCACCTGGGCCCAAAATAGCCAACTATATAATACTCAGATCCCCAAGGGGCTTCAAAATTAAGGTAAGGAAAATTAGATTTATTTAAATTATGTTTTTCAAAAGAAAAGTATTTATTATAATCGTATTTCTATATCGATTCAGATGATATATTGGTTGATATATTGATAAAAATCCAACAAAGTTCGAAATTGTTAAAATGAGAATGAATATTAAAAACCGGGTCTCCCATTTATAGTATCTGAAATATAATTTTGTGTTATTTCGTAGATATAACCATTCTCTCAATACCAACTGTTTTTGTATCTTTTCAGGGCTTTCGCAAGGAGTTCTCTAGTCTTAAAGCCCTGATCACCCACCACTCGGTGATGCCCGAACTTCTGCCCGTCCCCCTGGCAATGCCCCGTCCCACCAACATGTCATCTTCGCGGCGGAATCTCGACGACTTTGATACCTACGACTCGCTGCAGATGCTGCTGAAGTATCTGCGGGCCAAGAACATGGAGACGGAGCAGCAGCAGTAGCTAATGGAGGAAATCGATCAACTGGTAGCACAAAATTACATTTAAGTTCTGGTGCAGCAAAACAGTTTTGCTTGAATCGAACCGATACCGAGAAAATGTGATACTCTATGAAAAAGAAAAACACAGACACTGCAAATGAAACGCCTAGCTGATAAATGGTGAAAGTATCTATAGTTTAGTTTAGTTTTGGGTTTATGGTTGTTTGCTTGTTTTTGGTTAGGTGCGTTGAAGAAGTGTACCATTAAAAGGTGGGAAAAATGTCAGGGACATTTCTAGCTACCATGCGAAAGGAAAAAAATATCATTGCCAGTTTTCAATGTTTATTCGAAAATGTAATTAGTATTTAAATTTCCATAGTTGTTCCAAATTAAAGCATTTAACTTTTTCAATTGGTCAGCGTCAGCCAGAAATTTGTATTTTTCCATTTCCTTTTGAGCAATTTCAACTGCAAACCTATTAAGAAATATTTCAAAAATTAAATAATATACCAAATACGGAAAAACTCTATGTTAAATGTTGTTGCTGCTTTCCACTGTTAAGCATAAATAAATATATACCAAATTGAAATGCATATTTTAAGTGTAAGCAAAACAGACACGAACCGAAAATCGACCCAAAAATGTAAATAATTCACTACCTTAACATAATTGAGTAAATAAAGTTGTTTAATTTATAATAAAAAAAAAACCAAAATGCCAGAGAAACAATAAAAAAAAGAAAACACAGAACACGAGTAATAACAATCAATTTCTCTTCTCTCGCTCATTATGCAAATTTTGTGCATGGCCATCTGGCAAGCAAAATGAATTTTCACACGTTAATTATTTGCTGGCGACACAATTTCGCATTCAAGGCTCTTTAAAGTGCCACATTGTCCAGCTGCTGGTGTTTGTTGTTGGCCAAATCACCGTCATTATACAATTTTAATTTGCTAAACTTTTAATCGAAAAGCGAAAAGAAAATCAAGGCCGGAAGGAAGGAAGGACGGAAGCAAGCAGGCGGGGGTGTGGGTTAAATAAAAGAGCAAATCGAAAGTCTGGCCAGGATCGTAATCCCTTTTTTAATTGCAGCTATCCCGAACACATTTTTTCCTTCTTGCTTCACTTGCGGCAAATCTTTGCCATGGAAAACTTTCTGGCCAGCGGCGATTTTCCCCCATTTTCTAACAATTTTCCCCCCAAGCTCACATCCTCGTGTTCGTTGTCAAAGTGTTGTCTACTTTTCTGGTGGAAACTTTTCCTTTGTTGCAATTATCGGCATCGCTACACACGAAGGCGTGCGCCAATGAAATAAAAATAAAGTAAAGGCCAAAATAAAAAAGAAATGGCTGTCATTTAAATAATTCGAAAATTTGCCAAGGAAGTTGTCACCATCCCCGCCCAACGGCCTAAAGTACTCATGGGGCAGAAAAGACTTGGAGAACTTTTCCCTGCTTTTTCACTTTATTTGTCAATTATTGTGGCCCAAACAAACTGGCAGGAGAGCAACGGGGGTGGAAATCTGCGGGGATGGCCTGTCATTCAGTTGGATGTTTTTGACAATTTGCCTCTTAAATATTTAATAAGCCAAAGTGGTCGAGTGGAACAACAAACAGAAGACGTCGAAAATCAATTATATATGGCAGGGAAAACCGATTGGAGTGGGGAGCTTATAATTCGTAAGTGGCTTTAGCATTCGTCTGTCGCCTTTGCATGTAAAAAGTTTTTTAATTGAACATTCTCAATGGCAAAAAAGTCCTTACAGAATACAATTGCAGCACTGAGACGTTTCTGTATTTACCCTGGATTTTTGCTCGCTCTTTACAGCGCTTTTCATTAGTCGCATTTCTTTGTTCTACAGCTTGGGAAAACCCAGGGCCTTTCCCCCCGCAACTTCAGCTGCACAATGGCAAAAATTATTGCTTTGCTTATTTGCGGTGCGTTTACTTCATTTGTCAGCGGGTTGTCTTTTGTTATAAAACCACCGAACCCACAGCAGATACAATAATAAAAGTATGAAAGGAGATTTTCTTTTCGTCTGAACTTTTTCATTTGGCTAATTAAAAATGTTTGTGATGCCGTCCCCAAAGTGAGAGTGTTTGCCGATGTCTTGAAAGTTCTGATTCGCTGGAAAGCGTAACACATGGCGTATGAGCAATAAGTGCTTTATGACTCCGAGGTAAACGAACTTTTCGGGTTTTAACACTCAAATGGATTTCAGAGCCTGCAGCCAGCTCGGAAATAAAAACCATTTGCCCCATCCTGTCCAAAAACTTGTTAGGCTTGCATTTTAAGTAACTTTGGCAGTCGGACCCAGGGATTCGCATAAAAATGTAAACTTAAAAAGATTCCGAGAGTTCTGGTACATCCCGTGTCTACGATGTCGCCTTGGCTGACATTAAGACGACAATTGCCAGTCCTGGTCGTCATTAAAACTCCAACAATGCCAGCCAACGAAAAATTACAGAAAACAATAAAAAAGAAGTAGCAGCGACAGAAAAGTTTTCCCTTCGCCCAGCCTCCTTTTCCTTTTTTTTTGGCAGGAATATGTTTAAGTGTCAGTAACAGTTTTCATGCAAATATTGTCTGGGGACTGTCGGGAATGAAAGAGGACTACAAGTATGCTAAACATAATGCGATGTCAGGATTAAAGTGCCTGCCTGCAGTTTTATGGCGGCTTTATTTTTCTATCTCCTGAAAAATGTTCAAGAGAAAAAAATCTTATTTCAAAATTCTTAGTACCTTTTATACAGTATTTAATAAGGAAAGATACAAAATTATATTTAGAATTAGGTATGTGCGCAGCTAGCTAGATTTGATAAGATTACAAGCCTTAAGATCCATTTTCTCAATGTCAGGTTAAGTATCAAGTTTGTTTTCTTTTAGAGAAAATTAATTTTAAGTTAAATTGCTTGAAGTCTGTTATTAAGAGTCTGATATCACCCGATTTATTGGGTACTTCGGTTTGATAAACCTAAAAAAGAAGAGTAGACGTTAAAGTTAACATGACATTGAGAAATCGGCTCTAAATCTTTTTCAATAAGGTATAGCTTTAAGTTATTCACTCATCATAAATCTGGAAAATTATTACTTACCTTCTCAGCTAACCAAAGCAGTAATCTAGTTTTTCTCGGGCAATTTAAAGCTTTGCCCTATTAAATTCCACAAGCTATGTGTACAAACTGCATCGCTTGGGGCAGATCCTGGCGCTCCCTCAACTGACAGGCTCAATTACAAAACTGCTGCCCGGAGTCCTAGTTCGATTATGCATGGAGTTGATGGCCGAACAGGACACCTCATTAATTTGCCGGGCTGCGGCAATAACAATAACAGCCATTTCGGCTATTTGGCTCATTGACTGCCTGATTTTATGGCCCAAACGGCGGCTGCATCTGGCTCTCATGTCCAAAATCAACATCAACATTGACCCAGGAGCAGTTTGTCCTGCTGCTGACGTTGCTGCGTTGCCAAATATGTTTTTGTGGCATTTTTGGCCAATTGGCAGACAGAGTTCGCCCAGTGCCCGTTGGCCAATTGAATGCAGCAGACGCGAACGTGGACTGCTCGCAGTAACGCTGCCTGTGGATGAGTTCCCTGCTGATTATGCCATAATGTTTGGCCACACCCGAACCCCAGCCCCTGGTATATGTGTGTGTGTTTGCCTGTTTGCCTAACCCAAATTGCATGCTATTGACCAGGATTCAACATATTTCGAGTGGCCCAGTGGGTGGGGAGTCTGCAGTTGCCGGAGTTGTGACGGCTGCCCTGCCACTTGAAACTTTTCCAAATCACACACTTTGCCGACACAGTTCGATCAACTATAAGTGCCGCTGAGGAAAAGGCACCAAAAAGTGCAGAAAGCGTAAAAATAAAACAAAGGACATAAAGTGGGAGCCATGGAAATGAAATCCAAGCTACTGGGTACCGTGTTTTAATACAGAATGGATTTTATATTGCTTTTAAAGGTTTTAAAGCGTGAATATTAAAAGAATATACCTATTAAAAGCTATTTAAAAATCCAATTTAGGTTTTCTAAATTTGAAAATAACTACCTCCCTTCTAAATCTTTATTAAACTTTCCTTTCTTGAATATTCAAATTAAGTGTGAGTGTTTCCATTGAATTTTAATATTTTCCTTGGTCTTGCCGAATTCCAATACCCCAGTGATTGGCATCGATTCCCCATTCGGCTCGCATTTATGCACATCAGATATCGAAGTCTGATCAAATCCTGTTTAGCATGCCCGACATTTATTTGCGAGCTGCCAGCCAAGCAAAGCCAACCCATCTCGAGTCTTACACACATGCTCGGCGTGCAACATTAATGCACTATGGCTGCTAATGCAGCAGCTACAAAGGGGAGGGGGGAGTGGCGCCCAAGGGGGAGTGGCAGGTCGGAGGTGGTGGGGCAAACAAAAGCCAGTAAAAGCAACTGTAGAGGGCTTTGGCGTGCCTGCTCGGCTTTCTCTTGGATTCGCACTCGCATTCATTTTTGCTGTTCGCCATTGTTGCAGCTGCTGCCTTTCTGCTTATTGTTGCAGGGCACATATACACCCACAAGCGGTGGCATACACTGAGAGAAAAATATGCTATCTTAATTTTTTATAATTTTTTACAAGAAAAACAGTATTTTTTGCCTTTATATTTCTTAGCTATTTATAATATGATGATAGCTGTTGAAAACTTAGAAAGTTAGGAACCTAACCTAATTTTAAGGAGTTTTGTGGAAACGATGTCCATATATTTATGAGTTATGTATTATATGTATTATATGTATTATTTATAAAAAGAAAAATTCTTAAGCTCTAAGAATTCGTTTCCCAAAGTTAGAATCTATTATATTTTTTTTTAATTTTTTAGCTTATCATAATATGAAGATCGATGTTGAAAACTTAGAAATAAGTTTCTGAAAGTTAGGGACCTAACCAAATATTAATGAGTTTTGTGGAAAAAATTCCATTATATTTATGAGTTAAGTATTATATATAAAAAAGTTTTAAAGCTCTAAGAATTCGTTTCCAAAAGTTAGGGTCTAAAATCTTTTTTTAAATTTTTTCTTAAATCATTAGGATTTTATCTTCACAATTTATTAGTTCCCACAAATTTCTCTAACTACACATTGCGACATATACTTATGTGAATGGTAGCGCTGCCCTGGCTTTTTTGTTTAATTCGTTTTTCTATTGTTCACAGCCAAGAACTTTAGTCCAACGGGCTTTGGCAACATTGTGAAATGCATGAATGTGTTTAGCCAACTTACTCTATCTGCGCCGCCCCCCTTTTCTACTCCCCTGACTGCAGATTTTTGCATTTTGCAAGCATAAAAGTTGAAAGCGACATTATTGAATATGCGTTGTCGTTGTCGCTTACCCATTGTTTGCCTCAAACACACACACACACACACATACTTACACAACGCCCCAGGGTGGGCGTGGCAGATGGCTGGAAAGCCAAAAGCTTAGCGGATTCTTACGGCCCATTGAAATTTATATGCCACTTTCACACACATTAAAGCCGAAATGGCCAAAAGCGAATCGAATGTTTAAGGTCAGACGGATGGTAACTACAGATACACCACCGCCAACCCAACTCCGTGCTTATTTATGCTTTGTTTGTCGCTTTGGCTAATAAATTAGCAGCTTTGCCTTTTGGCCCAACTGCAAACCAATAGCAATTTATCGCAGCCACAAAGAAAGGCACGTAGCCAGAGCGGGATATTCCAGGATCCCGGATCGAAGGGGTTCGTCCTTCCAAATGTGCTCGCCTTATCGCCGGCTTAGGCGACACGCACAGGTGGGCTAACTCAACTCAGGTGGGGATTCCAGGGGAATGGCTGGTGGTAGCCCCTCCAACGAGACAGGCAATAGTTGTTACCGACTTTAGCCTTTGACTAACGACGGGCGACAATAAAAATGGCCCTGGCAATTGGCACATTGCGGCTGCAAGTTAAAAGGATTTTCGATTGGAAATGATGGAAGGAGTGGGGGGCAGGGTCACACGTTTTGCAGTATGAGTCTGGAGAAAGTTGCAGACTAAGGTATTCTTTTAATGAAAGTCAAAGTAAATTCCTGCTCAAACTAAATTGCTAGGGAATGGGAATATGTATTAGATAAGTATTTTAGCGTACTTGGTGTATTTCTGATAGCGTTTTTGTTAGTAGACACTAATAAAAATATATAAATAAATATTTTTCGTTTTTTGTATTAAGTATATAATATGGAATTATTAAATTTAAAGATTAGAGTTAATTTTTTGATTTTAAACTTTTTTTTTTAAGTATATTGATTAACATCCTATCTAATATTGTCTACCTTGATTTACATATTTTTAAATAAATGCCATTTTATAAGTATTGTTCTGAGAACTATTTTTTGCATTTAATTTAATACGATATCATAAATTCCTTACACATATATTTATTTTTAATATTTCCTTTTTTTATTTCCCCATGCCTAAACTTAAAGCTATTAATTTAATAAAACCCTAGTGCAACAAGCAGGTCAGTCCTCAGGAAAAGGGAATCTAAAAAATATATATTTCGATTGCGTGCCGCGCGAGGAAAGTCCTGGAGATTCGGAAACGCTTGCCAGGATTTATCGTGCGTCCATTACAAGCGGAAATTAAGCGCGGCAGGTCGCCAGCTGGACAAGGGGGGCGTGGCAGATGGAGGGGCGGGCGTGCGTGAAAGCGTTTTGCCGGCTGGCCATAAAGTAACCAGCGGGCCAGGCATTCCGGCAGACCAAAGCAGAGCTATTGTTTTCGGGTCCTGCCAGAGTCCTTTGGCCGCTTTTCTATGCCAGTCACGTGGCACGCAACGACAACTTGGGATTTGTTAAGTGGCGCGTCGTTTTTGATGTGCGGAATGTTTAGCAGAGGTCCCTCGCCCAACTCTACGGGCATTCTTTTTTTTTATTTTGAGGCGAAAAGTCCATCACGTGTCCCGGACATTTTGCACATAACTTGTTTCAGCGTTTTTATTGCCAACTTCCGCTTCCGCTTTTGAATGCACTGCGAATGTCTTTTGTTTTTGCCCACCTTGCGGTTAATGGTACTTCGACTGGCAAAAAAGGCGGCGGCGTCGGTGGCAACCACTCCAGAAACTCCATCAGCCATGGCTGATTCGATTTTCCGATGTGTACCTTTGCTTTTAGTGATTGAAATCGCACATTTTAAGTGAAAAAGCGCACACAGAAGTGCACTCAATCATTCGTCACGTGATTCAGTCGGCGCGGAGTGAAGACCTTCTACTCCTACCATTCCTGACTATTCCGGGTTTTCCGGGTTTTCCAGGTTTTCCCGCTTCTCGCCTTGCTCCTTGTGCAAATGTTTTTCTTAGTTGGACATCGAGTGGAAAGTGTTGGAGCGCCACGGCTGTGTTTATACAAAAGATTACGCCACCAGATGAGAAATGGAGACACAATTGTTCATGTTGTTTATTGTTTCGCGGGCGGAGGGGAAATGAAAAGCCCTGCGATAATGCCACGTAAATGTTTTGAATGCGAAATCAATAGGGAAAAGCAGCTTTAAGTCGAGTGGCAATTCAATGGGAGAAATTCGCAGGGTGAACTTCAAGCGCAAAACTTTTCTAATTTGCGCATTATGAAAATTGGGTTCCAACATAAAAATTTCACTCCCCCCCCCCCCCGTAGGAGAATTAAGTGAAAAGCAATTTTTGAGCCTAGTCAAAAGGGAGAAAGCGAATGAAAAGAACTGAGAAAAACTTTTCCATTAAGGAAATTAACTGAGATTAAGTGGGGCCCTATGCCTTTGGCCCCCGTTGAAAGCTTTTGCCAATTGGGATGAATCGAAACTGCAACAATTTCAGGGCATTTAAACAGTTGTCACATACACACACACACAAACACACACAGGACGCGCCGGAAGTGAGCCTGAAAGCGGAAGCAGCCCACAACACATGAAATTGGCTCAAGGAAGGAAGCGGAAGAAAGAGGAAGGGACTTTATTTGTTGGCTGCCACACTTCGGTTGCTTGTTTGTCGACTCGTCGTCCCCGTCGATACTAATCTAATTTTATTGATATTGACACAATTTCTGCAGATTTCCGCATAAACATAAAAACAGAGCTCGAACCCACATAGACGGTTCGGCTCAAGTAGCGAAACATCCAAGGCACGCAAACAAATGGTATCTAATAAAAATTGAACAAAAAACAAACAAAAGTTCGATGATGTGGCCGCCATTGGATGGAAGTCAAACAATGCTAAAGTACTCGGCGGGCATTTCCTGTAGCAAATCAGGAAGGCACAAAAAATATCTGTTCACGAAATGCAGTTTTGGAAAATAGAACTTGGTAAAAAGATTGGAAACCAAAGTGAAACTTAAATAATAAAATCGAATTGCCTTATTCAAACGGAATAGAGTTGCTCATAAAAAAAGCAACTTGTGGAAAATTTTAAGTTTTAATCATAATGCGCAATTTATACGAAATCATAAATCAAAGTCCAAACAAGACAAGATAAGATATCTGTGGGTATTACCCACTTTAACAAATTATAGCTTACACTCAAAATTTCCCAATCCAAAAATTGATAACAAAACCAGATTTTTATGGATACAAAATAAGCTTTCTAAAAGATAAGCCAACAAGTTCCGGATACGTAATCTATTGTTGTTTCTGGTTTGTTTCTGGTTGTTTCTGAATTACCAGGTAAAATTTTGAAGTAGTATTACCGTTAATTGACTGGTAGAATGTCATCAACATTTATTTTAGCGACAGATAAGCCTACTTCTGTTCTTTCTAAACTAGTCATAATTCAAAAGAAAATTGATTTACCTTTAAACCCATTTGATAAGATCACTTATAAAAAAAAATTGAGATTTATGTTGGGAATAATCATAGGAAACTAGTTGGTTGCTATAGATTCAAATTATAATGCATATTCTGTAGACATTATCAGATTATAAAAAAAGGTTTAAAGTACAAGGATAAGTTCAATCAAAATTCAGGTTAGCATTTTTTTTTATGGTTCAAAGTACATTTTAAGAGATATTTTTTAAGCAGAGATCCCAGAGTTGGTCTTGATCCAGTCCAAGTAACTGGTCACTCGAGTGAAGGCAGCTGGGGCTCCAATCTCGCAGCCGTCCTCAGCTCCAAAGGAAGTAATACCGATGAGGGTACCATCCAGAGCCAAGGGACCGCCAGAATCACCCTGGCAGGTGGAAATGGAGTTGGGTGTGGCGACGCAAATGACCTTGCTGGTGACCACCAAACTTCCGAAGGTCTTCTGGCACACGGAGTTGGCAATAACCGTCAGATCAGCGAACTGCAGGTTCTTGGTAGCGGAGGTCTCCGTATCGGCGGTCATTCCCCAGCCAGAGGCAACGGCGGTCTGTCCAACGTAGGTGGAGTAGCTGCTGGCGATGGCCGGAAGGGCGATCTTGTTAACAGAGGCCGAGAAAGTCACGGCTGGGGTCTTGATCAGGGAGATGTCATTGCGGACGGTCAGGGAGATATAGTTGGCATGCTGGATCCAGTTGGAGCTGGAGAGAGTGTGGGTGAACTGGGGACTGGTACGGACAGTTGCTCCATAGTAGATGGTCACATAAGAGGCTCTGGAAGAGGGAGACGCCAAATTACTAAACCATTCCTCAGGTTAACAGTAGTGAAACTTACCCGCTGGTGCAATGAGCAGCTGTCACCACCCAGGAATTATCGATGATGGAACCACCGCACCACCAGCTGCCCTTCAAGCCGAGGAAGCTGAGTCCAACCTGGTAGGGGAACTGATCCGCCACCGCATCCTTTCCATTGGTTATGCGACCACTGATGGATGGCTTCGACACCCTGTCACGAGGATGCACTGGCGGAGTCTGAGGCAGGAGACCAGCGGACACGGAGGCAATGGCCAGAACCAAAACAATGAAGACCTTCATGGTGATCGTAGTATGTTGACTGAATGCCTTTCCCTTGCTAATTTAGACTTTTATACACCATCCTGAAATGGCTTATCACTTTTACATATAGGGCGAATCCCAATGCAATAAATACGATTTCGAGATAAGCTAGTAAGCCATGGGGTTGGTAAAAACCCCGACCTATTGAATTGTGGACATTGTATGATGGTCAATGCAGAAGTATATCATCATCATTTGTACCATGACTTTCAAATCCTATTCTAACTCCGATTTTATCAGCTAACCGATGAAGTTGATAGGGATTTCCCCTACCTCAACATTTGGTAAAAGTTTACAACTAAAGTAATCGCGTGAAGGCTTTTCCCTCTAGCGTATGAAGATAAGAATTCAGGGGACATGTATTAAATAGGCTCATTTGTAAGGGAAATTATTCATTGAAAGCTCAGCGATCAGCATGAAGGTTTTCGTGGTCTTGGCTCTGGCTTTTGCCTCCGTGTCCGCTGGACTCCTGCCTCAGGACCTGCTTGAGCGTCCTCGTGACAGGATCTCGAAGCCATCTATTACTGGTCGCGTTACCAATGGCAAGAACGCAGTGCCGGATCAGTTTCCCTACCAGGTGGGACTCAGCTTCATCGGATCGACGAGCAGCTGGTGGTGCGGTGGTTCCATCATCGACAACTCCTGGGTTCTGACCGCTGCCCACTGCACCAGCGGGTAAGTTGGCTATACTTTTGATAATAGATCCTTGGTAATGAGCCTCTTTCTTATCCAGTGCCTCCACCGTGACCATCTACTATGGAGCTACCGTTCGTACCAGCCCCCAGTTCACCCACACTGTCTCCAGCTCTAACTGGATCCAGCATGCCAACTATATCTCACTCACCCTTCGCAACGACATCTCTCTGATCAAGACTCCTTCCGTGGCTTTCTCGTCCTCCGTCAACAAGATCGCCCTTCCGGCCTTCGCCACCAGCTACTCCTCCTACACCGGTCAAGTCGCCGTCGCCTCCGGATGGGGCCTGACCTCTGACACCTCCTCCTCGGTGACCCGGGATCTGCAGTACGCCGATCTAACTGTCATCGAAAACTCCGTGTGCCAGAAGACCTTTGGCAGCCTGGTGGTCACCAGTCGAGTCATCTGCGTGGATGGTTCCAACCGCACCTCCATCTGCAGCGGTGACTCCGGCGGCCCATTGGCTTTGGACGACGTTCTGATCGGTGTTACCTCTTTTGGAGCCAAGGATGGCTGCGAGATTGGAGCCCCAGCTGGATTCACTCGCGTCACCAGCTACTTGGACTGGATTGAGGCCAACTCCGGTGTTACCGCCTAAATCCGTTATTTAAAAATGTACCAAAATGTTCGATACATAATTAAAGAATATTTAAAAAATAACGCATTTTCTCTATTTCCTTTTCTAATAATGATAACAATTTCGTTATTTATAGTAATTATATATTTATAATCTTGTTGTACTCGGTGGCGAAATATAAAAGTTAAATGGTAACAACTTATAAGACACGCAGACATTTGCATCTCACAGACAATAAGGAGCATAAAACGAGTCGGAGAAATCTATTTAAAATGAGGGTAATGAACAAAGATACACCGATTTGGTGTTCCAAAATGCCAATTAGCTTATTAGTTAGATACTAAAAATTTACTGCTTGTTTATTTCACAAAACATAAATAGGGGTGTCACAGAAGAATATCTTTCAGCCAAAATTCTCCCTAAAAACAAATCTCAGTTTAACAGAACAGTTCGAAAGTTACCAACCAACGAAACAGTAGGCTTTAAAAAAATATTTCCAAGATCGGAGAAACTTTCGCTTGTAGTCTATAGATTCAGGACACCGTTAACTTTTTTGGTTGGTTTTTAAAATAACCGATAGATCTCAATTTCTATTTATGATTGTGCTTTTATCTAAAATAGATATATTTGAAAATCTCATTGCATACTTGAAAACAATTTATGCTTATTATACCCGTTACTCGTAGAGTAAAAGGGTATACTAGATTCGTCGGAAAGTATGTAACAGGCAGAAGGAAGCGTTTCCGACCCCATAAAGTATATATATTCTTGATCAGGATCACTAGCCGAGTCGATCTAGCCATGTCCGTCTGTCCGTCTGTCCGTCTGTCCGTCTGTCTGTCCGTCCGGATGAACGCTGAGATCTCGGAAACTATGGGAGCTAGGCTATTGAGATTTGGCGTGCAGATTCCTGAGCTTCTTACGCAGCGCAAGTTTGTTTCAGCAATGTGCCACGCCCACTCCAACGCCCACTCCACGCCCACTCCACAAACCGCCCAAAACTGTGGCTCCTACAGTTTTGATGCTAGAATAAAAATTTTAACTGAAATGTATTGTTCTCATCAATACCTATCGATTGACTCAAAAAAAAGTTTGCCACGCCCACTTTAACGCCCACAAACCGCAAAAACCTGTGGCGCCCACAATTTTCATGCTAGATAAAAAATTTTAACTGAAATGTATTGGTCTCGTCGATACCTATCGATTGATCCAAAAAAAAATTTGCCACGCCCACTCTAACGCCCATAACGCTTAAATCTGTATACCGCCGGTAGGTGGCGCATTTTAATCTCGCTTTGCTGCTTGCATATCTCCATTTAGCTGAGTAACGGGTATCTGATAGTCAAGGTACTCGACTATAGCGTTCTTCCTTGTTTTCATTACTATTTTACTCCTGAAAATTAAGGAAACACAAGAATTTTAGAATGTGCTGATTTTATTTTTGGAAAAAGTTACAAGGCTGGTAAGTTCCTTTAAGCCGAAATTCCGGAGTTGGCCTTGATCCAGTCCAAGTAGCTGGTCACGCGAGTGAAGGCAGCTGGCTCGTCAACCTGGCAACCATCGGGAGATCCGAAAGAAGTGATACCGATGAGGACACCATCCAGAGCGAGTGGGCCACCGGAGTCTCCCTGGCAAGTGGAGGTTCCCTTGGGGGTGGCAACGCAGATAACCCTGCTGGTGACAATCAGGCTGTTGAAGGACTTCTGGCAGACGGAGTTCTCGATGACCGTGAGATCGGTGTACTGCAGATGACTGGTCACGGTAGTGGCCTCATCCGAAATGCGGCCCCAACCGGAGGCAACGGCGGTCTGTCCAACGTAGGTGGAGTAGGTGCTGGCGATGGCGGGCAGGGCGATCTTGTTGATGGCGGCCGAGAATGGTGCGGCTGGGGTCTTGATCAGGGAGATGTCGTTGCGGACGGTCAGAGAGATGTAGTTGGCGTGCTGGATCCAGTTGGAGCTGGGGACAGTGTAGGTGAACTGCGGGCTGGTACGAACGGTAGCTCCATAGTAGATGACGACGGAAGAGGCACCGCTGGTGCAGTGGGCGGCGGTCAAAACCCAGGTGTTGCCGATGATGGAACCACCGCACCACCAGCTGCCCGACGATGCGGTGAAGCTGAGTCCCACCTGGTAGGGGAACTGGTTGACCACGGCGTTGTGTCCGTTGGTGATGCGACCCTCAATGGAAGGAACTGTGGTCCTGTCACGAGGATGCATATAAGCGACCTGGGGCAGGAGCCCAGCGGAGGCGGAGGCGATGGCCAGGACCAAGACTGCAAAGACCTTCATGCTAATGGTTGATCGAAAACTGAATGATTTCCCGTCCTCAACGAGCCTGTTTTATACTCGTTCTAAAGGGTCTTATTTAGATCGCTGGGCAAATCCCCATGGTCCGATAGTATTCTTTGGGGGGGAAAAGCCAAAACACCTTACAGTGAATAGATAATCTTCACGCGGTTGTAACTATTTCCTTAAAGCTAGGAATTTCATAAAATTAATCTTATTCCTATACATAGTCTAGCAGACATAAATCAATGAACAGGAAAATTCTGGAAGATCGCCGGGCAAATCCCCGTGGTTCGATGGTATTTCCAGAATTTTTTTTTGTGGGAAAAGCCAAACCACCGTTGAACAATGGTGCCTAAACACGTTGAAAAGGAACTTTGCGTTTTAAACTTGAGTTAAGCATAGGACGAAAGTTATATTTATACAATGATCAAGTCTCGAGAAGAAAAATCCTTCTACAAAAACCCTTTATATAAATAGAATCAATTCCTAATCAATTTCGTAAAATTTTATCCGCGCACGGGCTTGGACTCTGTTAAACCCGATTGAAGGGTTTTTCGCAGATTATTTACTAGGAAACACAAAAGGTGAGGATACATTTGTCTTAGAATTAATGCGGTTTTATTTATTGATTTTAATGGAATACAAAGTAATAGAATACTAAATGGCAGAAAGTCTTAGCAGCTATGACCGATTCCTCCCTGTACCTACTAAATGGGCAATACTTTTTATGATTTGGTAAAAATATATGATGATAACCCATATTATTATTTTCATAATAGAATTTTTGTGAGTTTTCGAATATAATGTGTTTAAAAAATATTTCTCCTGAACATCGAGTAGTTAGAATGTTAAGGGAAGTGAGTCAAATATAAGTCATAATTTGTGTTGCACACTATTCAGAGAGAGAGAGATTTCAGAAAATGAATGAGAATGATCAGCCCTGAATCTTCCTATTGTGGATTCAATAATTTCCTTTATAAGTTTAGGCAAATAGCGCCTAGTACTCCCAGCCGAAATCATTATTGGTATAATAAGGCACTTTAAAAATCAAATGATGTAAAAGAAAAGTATGCTTGCAGTTGTTATTTATTTTTAAAAATCATTTTTAGACAGGAATTCTTCTAAGCGGAAACTCCTGACTTGGTCTTGATCCAGTCCAGGTAACTGGTAACACGGGTGAAACCAGCTGGGGCATTCTTCTCGCATCCTCTGGAGGAAACGAAGGAGGTCACTCCAATCAGCTTACTGTCCAAAGCCAAAGGACCGCCGGAATCGCCCTTGCAGATGGATACCTGGTTCACTGAGGCCACGCAAATGACACCGCTCGTGACCACGTCGGTTCCGTAGGATTGTTGGCACACTGAATTGGCAATAACTGTCAGATCGGCATACTGTAGGTTGGAGGCCACAGAAGTGGAGGTGTCGGAGGTCCTGCCCCATCCGGAGGCCACTGCAGTCTGTCCGGCGTAAGTCGAGTAGCTACTGGCGATGGCGGGCAGAGCAATCCTGTTGATGGAAGCCGAGAAAGCAACCGATGGGGTCTTGATCAGGGAAATGTCGTTGTTCAGAGTGACCGAATTGAAGTTGGCGTGCTGCTCGAAGTTGGAGCTGGAAACGGTGTGGGTCAGTTTGGGGCTGGTGCGAACGGTGGAACCATAGTAAATGGTCACGGAATAGGATCTGTATAATAGAAACAAGAACACTTAAAAATCTCTCAAGGAAGCCATTCGAAAAGAATACTAACCCCTCGGTGCAGTGGGCAGCCGTCACCACGTAGGTATTAGCGATGATGGAACCTCCGCACCACCAACTGCCAGAAGAGCTGGCGAAACTGAGTCCCACCTGGTAGGGAAACTGATTCTCCGCTGCGTTCTTTCCGTTTGTAATCCGGCCATTGATGGATGGAACTCCTTCAAGGTCCCGAGGACGCATTGGAGTGTCCAGAGGCAGGATTCCAGCGGATACGGAGGCAACAGCCAGAGCCAAGACAAGGAAAACCTTCATGGTGACAACTAGTACTCGTTGAGTGACCCCCAACAATTGATCATGGTTATTATATACCTTTCTGCTCTTATCAAAATTAACTAGTGGGCAAGCCCCCACTCGATTAAACTGATTGTAATTCATGGTTAAAGCAGGGATATTCCAAAAGTCTTCTATGTGGAAATGCCCATTTCTATAACATATATAATTCCAGAAATGTATTTGGCAATAACGCAGTTAAACTATACTACTTGTTGAAATACATTTGGCAATAAGTGAAATTTTAATTGAGGAAAGTAAATGCACATACCATGGGTTTACATGTAATATTAACATCTCCTTAAATAATTTATCCAATAAGAATAACTTTACCTTTCATGCTTTTTAAGGATCAATCATAATATGAATTAAATAAAGAATTTTACTATTGACGTAAATTAAGGGGATCCATACATAAAATTGATATTTCCAAATGCTATCTTTAAAGTAATATCAATCAGAATAATTGATACTCAGGTGTGGCAAAATAGCGTAACGATTATCTATTCATTGTAAGGTGTTTTTGGCATTTCCCCCCAAAGAATACTATCGGACCATGCGGAATTTGGCCAGCGACCTTCTAGATAAGACCCTTAAGAACGAGTATATAACTGGCTCGTTGAGGAGGGGAAATCATTTAGTGTTCGATCAACCATCAGCATGAAGGTCTTCGTAGTCTTGCTCCTGGCCATCGCCTCCGCCTCCGCTGGGCTCCTGCCCCAGGTCGCTTATATGCATCCTCGTGACAGGACCGCAGTTCCTTCCATTGAGGGTCGCATCACCAACGGACACAACGCCGTGGTCAACCAGTTCCCCTACCAGGTGGGACTCAGCTTCACCGCATCGTCGGGCAGCTGGTGGTGCGGTGGTTCCATCATCGGCAACACCTGGGTTTTGACCGCCGCCCACTGCACCAGCGGTGCCTCCTCCGTGGTCATCTACTACGGAGCTACCGTTCGTACCAGTCCGCAGTTCACCTACACTGTCCCCAGCTCCAACTGGATCCAGCACGCCAACTACATCTCTCTGACCGTCCGCAACGACATCTCCCTGATCAAGACCCCAGCCGCACCCTTCTCGGCCGCCATCAACAAGATCGCCCTGCCCGCCATCGCCAGCACCTACTCCACCTACGTCGGACAAACCGCCGTTGCCTCCGGTTGGGGCCTTATTTCGGATGAGGCTACCGCCGTGACCAGTCATCTGCAGTACACCGACCTCACGGTCATCGAGAACTCAGAGTGCCAGAAGTCCTTCAGCAGTCTGATTGTCACCAGCAGGGTTATCTGCGTTGCCACCCCCAAGGGAACCTCCACTTGCCAGGGAGACTCCGGTGGCCCCCTTGCTCTGGATGGTGTCCTCATCGGTATCACTTCCTTCGGATCTCCCGATGGTTGCCAGGTTGACGAGCCAGCTGCCTTCACCCGCGTGACCAGCTACTTGGACTGGATTAAGGCCAACTCCGGAATTTCGGCTTAGGGGGACTTACCAGCCTTGTAACTTTTATCGAAAATAAACTGAGTAAATTTAAATCACCTTTGCCACTTTATTTGAGATCAAATATTAATAATTTAAATTATTAAGCATTTTTTTTATCATATAATGAGAATATGAATTATTAATTTTACATAATATCAAAAGCCAACATCCAATGATTCATTAAATGAAACAAAACGGACGGTAATGAATAGGCATTGCTTGTGCTTTATATAACTGAAATATATTTCCAATTTATATTTACTTTCATGCGACTTAACTAGGGGATCTTTATAGATATCACCTAATAAGAGACACCGGACTTGGTCTTGATCCAGTCCAGGTAACTGGTAACACGGGTGAAACCAGCTGGGGTATTCTTCTCACATCCCTTGGCGGATACAAACGAGGTGACACCAATCAGCTTGCTGTTCAGGGCCAAAGGACCGCCAGAATCACCTTGGCAGGTTGATTTCTTGTTGGTGGAAGCCACGCAGATCACTCCACTAGTAATGATGGATCCAAAGGTCTGCTGGCACACGGCATTGGTGATAACCTGGAGTTCGGCGTATTGCAGGTTGGAGGTAGTGGAAATGGCGGCATCTGAGGTCTTGCCCCATCCGGAGGCGATGGCAGTCTGTCCAGCGAAAGAGGAGTAGCTGCTGGCGATGGTAGGCAGAGCGATCTTATTTATCGCAGCCGTGAATTTTACAGATGGAGTTTGGATTAGGGAGATGTCGTTTCTCAAAGTTGCGGCGTTGTAGCCGGAATGCTGCACAAATTTGGAGCTGGACACCTTCTTTGTCAGTTTGGCACTGGTGCTAACAGTGGAACCATAGTAGATGGTCACCGAAGAGGCTCTAATAACGAGATACTTTATTTGTAAGTTAAAGATATAATATATATTTAATGATTTCTGACCCTTTGGTGCAATGGGCAGCAGTAAGAACCCAAGTATCTGCGATGATTGAGCCCCCGCACCACCAACTACCAGAGGAGCTTTTGAAACTGAGTCCCACCTGGTAGGGAAACTGGTTCGTAGCTGCCTTATTTCCATTAGTAATGCGACCTTCAATGGATGGAGCAGCAATGCTGTCAAGAGGATGAACTGCAATATCCTGAGGCAAAACTCCAGCAGAAGCGGAAGCAATGGCCAAGAAAAAGACTACAAAGACCTTCATTCTGATCGATTACACTTCAATGAGTGAAAATTACCTTGTAATGAGGGTCATTTTATACTGCCATCTTATCGATATAGGGATACAAGAGTTGTAAATTTTATAAATCCAACCGACCTAGTAGGGCTTAAGAAATTCTGTTGTGAAAAACATCGATGTATCACAAATACTTTACATCAATATGAAAAGCAAAGTAACCACATTACCAAGAACAAATTAATAAATTTGATTTGCCAAAGGTTTACTTTTAGATTAAATATTTATATTGTTTACTATACAGATTACGATGCAAGTAGTCAGTAATAATAAAGTTATATTGGCCAGTCAGTAAGAGATAACGATTACTTAACCATGTTGAAGCTGCTCTATGACACATTGATTTTAAAAATGTCTGTACTTCAGTTTAGGGTAATTAGCTTTTATTCACACAAGTTAAAAGTTTGAAATATTTGATAAGCAAATGAGTGCCAGTACTTTAAACCTTATCAGTCTAGAAATATATTACAGAACCGTCAAAAATTATCTGATATCAATGTCTACGAAATGTAATCAGAACATTTAAGTGGATGGCCCAGCCATCTATGCAGATAAGATTTTGCGGCTTGGGTATAAAAAGGGGCCAAATCGATGTGAATAACCACACTCAGTTTGAGCAACAACATGAAGGTTCTCGTAGTTTTGGTTCTGGCTCTGGCCTCCGCCTCCGCTGGGCTCCTGCCCAAGGTCGCTCCTCTCCATCCTCGTGACAGGGTCTCGAGCCCATCGATCACCGGTCGCATCACCAACGGCAAGGTCGCCGTGGCTGACCAGTTCCCCTACCAGGTGGGACTAGCCTTCTCCAGCTCCGGTGGCAGTTGGTGGTGCGGTGGTTCCATCATCGGCGCCAGCTGGGTGTTGACTGCTGCTCACTGTACCGACGGGTAAGTTTCACTAACCCTCTCCATAGGATCGGGTCCTGGCTAATGCGAGATTTCCCTTCCCTGTTTAGAGCCACTAGTGTCACCATCAACTACGGTGCCACCGTCCGCACCAGCCCCAAGTTCACCCAGACTGTGGCCAGCAAGAACTTCATCCAGCACGAAAGCTACCAGTCTCTGCTCATCCGCAACGACATCTCCCTGATCAAAACCGACCCCATCGCCTTCTCTGCCGCCGTCAACGAGATCGCCCTGCCCGCGGAAAGCAGCACCTACTCCACCTACGTTGGAAAGACCGCCGTTGCCTCCGGTTGGGGCCTGACCTCCGACTCTGCCACCGCCGTGGCCAAGGATCTGCAGTACGTCGACCTCACCGTTATTGAGAAGTCCGTTTGCCAGAAGACCTACGGAACCATGATCGTCACCGACCGCGTCGTCTGCGTTGACACCACCAGCAAGGCCTCCACCTGCCAGGGAGACTCCGGCGGCCCATTGGCTCTGGAGGGAGTCCTCATCGGTGCCACCTCCTTCGGATCCTCCAGCGGATGCGAGGCTGGTCTCCCCGCTGCCTTCACCAATGTGTCCTACTTCCGTAGCTGGATCAAGACCAACGCCGGTATCTAAGCTTTGAGAAAATATAAAAACTGCTTTGAAAATTTAACAAAAAATGTTTTTACTTTATCTGGGGAATTACAAAATAACAATTTATTAAACGGACTAGCAAGTTTTAATAAACCAGAGTTTAAGGATAGCTTGGAAAAAAAGGGCCTTTTAAAATATCTAAAGGTATTATGTCACAAGCTTGAGTTTGGACATTTTGACTTTATAACATTTAATAAAGATCGTTTTAAAATAAAATTGGTTCTTATGACGTTTTAAAATAATTCTAGTATCATAGTACCTTAAATATATATTTTAAAGGGTATTCTTATGCTTGTTTATTTCTATACAAGCTTTATCAAGCCCTGTCTTTCAAAAATTATTAATCAAAGTAAACCAATCAAGCACTTATAAAATAGTTTTTTTTTCCTTATCAAAGCAAATATTTTGCACGCTAATCCACTAAGTAAACAAACTTACTCTTTATGATCTTAGTTGAATACATACTTTATGATCATCATACAACTAAATGACGGATATTGGGCCTTGGCATGAAGTAGCCCTAAGCCATTTTACCGGAACTTTATCAATGGCCTTTTCATATATCAAAATGCAGCTGAAGGGGTGCAGTAAATTAAACAAATAATAAACTAAGCGCTGATAAAACGGCAGTCAATAAATATTAAGACCCCGACCCAGACATTATGGCCAGCGTTGGGGGCCAAGACGGAAATCGTGCAACTAAGGGGCCCTGGGAAAATGAATGGTTTGAAAGCAATTAAGGAGACTGCATTGAGCCAAAGGGAGTCGAAGGCCCATCCTAAGCAACATAATCGCCGAAACGTGCGGCAATTACACGGGAGCTTGAGGAATTGAATGCCAAACATCTGCTGCTCTTCCCGTCTCCGGAGGTATAATTTGCACTGGCCCAGGCAAATTCAATTAACAGACGAATCGGACACGTGCCGAAACCAAGACGTTGACGCAATTTTGATGCCACAATCGCTGGCTATAAAAACACCAGCTAAAACAACAACAACCCCAGTACTTCACATGAAGAGCCCACTCAGACCCGAACTGGGAACTCACTCATTACAACTAACAAAGAACATCAGATATCGGAGTATAAATCAGGGGTAAAACGAAAAAGACGACTTCATTCACCGTTTTCATAATATATTTTGATAATGAAAAGAGCAACGCTTGAAATTTCCTTTCAATGAATTTCAAGAATGCAATTATAGGGTACTCCCCATATTATTTTTCATATTTTTCAGAGATAACATGAAGTTCCCAATAATGGTAACCCTCTGCCTACTTGTTCCAATACTAGTGAACTCAAGTGAAACTTGGGTGGATAGTTATAAAGAACCTGCTGAGGACTCTCCTGCTGATAATGATGATGAAACCATTATGGAGAGACGTTGGCAACTGGGCTACGAGAACTGGCGTCTCCGCTGCAAGAAATTCGAGGCGGAGGAGAATCAAACCTCACTAATAAACACTCGAATCGCAGGTGGAGATCTGGCCGCGCGTGGCATGTTTCCCTATCAAGTGGGTCTGGTGATTCAGCAGAGTGGTGGAGATCTCATCCAGTGCGGTGGTTCCCTTATCACCCTACAGTTTGTGTTGACCGCAGCCCACTGTTTGATCAATGCTACCGGGGCAAGGATTTACACGGGGGCCACAAGATTCGCCGATGTGGGAGATTCTGCCGAAGAGTTTTTGGTCACTCATCGGGATTTTATAACCTATCCGGGTTACTTGGGATTTGGGGGATACAATGACCTGGCCTTGATACGATTGCCAAGGAAGGTCATGACATCCGATCGAGTGCAAACCATCGAGCTGGCTGGAGAGTTTATGCATCAAGCGTTTTTGGAGGGCAAAGTTGTAACCCTATCGGGATGGGGCAGCTTGGGAGATTCGCCGAGCAATGAAACGCGACTTCTTCAGTATTTGGATGTGGAGGTTATTGGCCAGGAACGCTGCCTCTGCTATTTTCTGCCAGGATTGGTTAGCCAGCGACATGTGTGCACCGATGGACGTAATGGACGAGGTGGCTGCAACGGCGACTCAGGTGGACCATTGGTCTACCAATGGCGCAACGTCAGCTACCTGATTGGGGTCACCTCGTTCGGCAGTGCCGAGGGCTGCGAGGTGGGGTCACCCACTGTCTACGCCAGGATAACCGCATATTTGCCATGGATCCGACAGCAAACGGCAATGACCAACTAAATGCAATTAACGCCTAATTGCCGGCCATTAATTGCTAAACAATATAGTCGGGCCAGACAATAAAACCAATTTGAGCAATGAAATCGAGACGGGCTCCTGTCGAGAAAGGGAAGGTGAAAATGGACCATTTTATGGGTGGTTGTTTTCCCTTGAATGGAAATTGCTACCGATAAATAACAATAAACATTTCGGCATTACAGCGGACCAAGTCAATTTGGGGGAGCTCAATAAAAAGCGCAAAATATAGGGAAAGCACTGATGATGATTTCGCCACTGAAATCGTCTTTGGTGTTGCTGTATCGATTACAGCCCCCCACCCGTTTTCCGGCTAATCGTCTTTAATTGGCCACCCGAATTGGCCATTAACCGCAGCGATGTGGTCAGTCCAACGCGTCATCAAATCACGCGGCAAACGCTGATAAAGAACGGCTGCGGTTGCGAAAACAACTGAACTCTGTTTGTTTATAATCGTTAATCGAAAAGAGACGCCCAATGCGCAAATATTAAACAGCTGAATGATTTGGGGTTTTATTATGGGACTCTGTCAAAAATTAAGCTGTCAAAACAGGGCTTTCGGCGGTCTTGTCCAACTCACGTCCTCCTCCTTGACCCTGGGCCAAGGTAAACAAACCGTCAACCATTCTTAACTATTGGCTTACCGTTCCTCTCCCTATAGACAGACGATAAGATAGTACCGACTACTGAGATACGCAAACGGCATACAAGCAAACCTCTTCCAATAATAGTTATATATATATAGTATATATCATGTATGTTTAAAACTAATCAAATTAATTAGCAACCTCATGCTCGGCTACCAATATCACACCGGTTAGATCTTTAAACCCAACAGAGATCCGAATCGGGATTAATACTATACGTCTGCGAAAGTAATTTTGGCGACCGTGCGGCTAAAGTACGTTCATTCATATCTTCTGCACAAAATCTCGGAAGATAAAGCAGCTCGAATCGACTTTAGTGGTACTATCTAATCGCAACGGGCTCTATTTGTGAAATGCAACCTAACCGCAGGTGCGAATTTTCCACTATAAAATATCCCCGGCGGGCCATGGAAGACCAGTTGAGTTCCTTTGCCTGAACAAGCAACAGTTTCCGAGATGAAGTTCCTGATCATCCTTGCCCTGGCCGTGGCCGCCTCCGCTCTGCCGGAGCCGGAGCTGCACCACCGCAGCCGCGAGATGCCCGTGGTTGGCAGCATCGAGGGTCGCATCACCGGAGGTGAAGCCGCCACCGTTGGCCAGTTCCCCTACCAGGTGGGACTTTCCCTGAAGATCAGCTCTTTCTCCAGCGCCTGGTGCGGTGGCTCCCTGATCAGCAGCACCTGGGTGCTGACTGCTGCTCACTGTACCGAATCGTAAGTGTTCTTTGGCTGGGAGGATGATCCAATCCTTACCCTTACCTTATTTGGTCCTCCTTTGCAGAGTTCAGTCCGTGACCCTCTACCTGGGCGCCACCGTGCGTACCTCCGCCGAGGTTACCACCACCGTCTCCAGCTCAAACATCATCATCCACTCCGGCTGGAACAGCTCCAACCTGAAGAACGATATCTCCCTGATCAAGATCCCCGCCGTCAGCTACAGCAACAGGATCGCTCCCGTCGCGCTGCCAGCCGTCGCTTCCTCCTACTCCACCTATGCCGGTGATACCGCCATCGCCTCCGGATGGGGCCGCATCAGCGACTCGGCCAGCTCCGTGACCAACAACCTGCAGTGGACCCGGCTGACCGTCATCACCAACTCCGTGTGCTCCGCCACCTACGGCAGCTCGATCGTGACCGCCTCCAACATCTGCGTCTCCACCGCCAACGGCAAGTCCACCTGCAACGGTGACTCCGGCGGCCCTCTGGTCCTCGAGTCCGGCAATGTCCAGATCGGTCTGACCTCCTTCGGAGCCTCTGCCGGCTGCGAGAAGGGCTACCCCGCTGCCTTCACCCGTGTGACCAGCTACTTGGACTGGATCAAGTCGAACACTGACCTGTAAGGTGCCATTGGGAACTATCATTTCAAATAAAAAGCAATTCTGACGAACTTCAAGTGTTTTAAAGGGGGTCATCAAAGGGTTTTTTAGATGGTGGAAAAGATTACTAGTTAACACCTTATAACCCTTACTTGAGTTTACTGACAGCCAAGTTAAAAAACGGTCTTCTCCTTAAATTTGGTTAAGGTTGCTTTGACATTTTCAATTGGTCAAAAATCAAGCAAGTGTCATAAGGCCTTAATCCTGAAAATGTTTCTCAAATATTATTTATTTACTTCAAGTTATTCATAACTTATACAAGAAGGTCAAAAAATCGGCAATTAAAACTGAAAGTCGAGAGTTGGCTTGGCCAAGCTGTTACTTGCTGTTGGCAAAAACGATCTCATTAAAATTCATTAAATTGCCAAGCGACACAATAAAAGCTGAAAACTTCAGAGGCAGCTGGGAAAAAAAAACAGAAGAGGAAAAGTTTTGCTCAAGTGAAAGTCAAAAGGAAATATGCAGACAATATGTCAACACTTGAATTATTACGAGGCATTTAAATAAATGACGAAAGTTGTTGCTTTATTTGTAGAACTTATTATTTTCAGGACATCAAATGTAATTTAAGCACTCTTTTATGGAATTTTCCAGCAGTGTAGGTAGCTCACATGTGGAAGGATGGCAGGTGGTGCCCAAAAACCATATATATGTATATATTATTTATGTTTAAAACTAATCAAATTAATTAGCAACCTCATGCTCGGCTACCAATATCACACCGGTAAGATCTTTAAACCCAACTGAGATCCGAATCGGGATTAATACCATATGACTGGGAAAGTAATTTTGGCGACCGTGCGGCTAAAGTACGTTCATTCATATCTTCTGCACAAAATCTCGGAAGATAAAGCAGCTCGAACCGACTTTAGTGGTACTATCTAATCGCAACGGGCTCTATTTGTGAAATGCAACCTAGCCGCAGGTGCGAATTTTCCACTATAAAATATCCCCGGCGGGCCATGGAAGACCAGTTGAGTTCCTTTGCCTGAACAAGCAACAGTTTCCGAGATGAAGTTCCTGATCATCCTTGCCCTGGCCGTGGCCGCCTCCGCTCTGCCGGAGCCGGAGCTGCACCACCGCAGCCGCGAGATGCCCGTGGTTGGCAGCATCGAGGGTCGCATCACCGGAGGTGAAGCCGCCACCGTTGGCCAGTTCCCCTACCAGGTGGGACTTTCCCTGAAGATCAGCTCTTTCTCCAGCGCCTGGTGCGGTGGCTCCCTGATCAGCAGCACCTGGGTGCTGACTGCTGCTCACTGTACCGAATCGTAAGTGTTCTTTGGCTGGGAGGATGATCCAATCCTTACCCTTACCTTATTTGGTCCTCCTTTGCAGAGTTCAGTCCGTGACCCTCTACCTGGGCGCCACCGTGCGTACCTCCGCCGAGGTTACCACCACCGTCTCCAGCTCAAACATCATCATCCACTCCGGCTGGAACAGCTCCAACCTGAAGAACGATATCTCCCTGATCAAGATCCCCGCCGTCAGCTACAGCAACAGGATCGCTCCCGTCGAGCTGCCAGCCGTCGCTACCTCCTACTCCACCTATGCCGGTGATACCGCCATCGCCTCCGGATGGGGCCTCATCAGCGACTCGGCCAGCTCCGTGACCAACAACCTGCAGTGGACCCGGCTGACCGTCATCACCAACTCCGTGTGCGCCAACACCTACGGCAGCTCGATCGTGACCTCCACCAACATCTGCGTCTCCACCGCCGGCGGCAAGTCCACCTGCAGCGGTGACTCTGGCGGCCCTCTGGTCCTCGAGTCCAGCAAGGTCCAGATCGGTCTGACCTCCTTCGGAGCCGCTGCCGGCTGCGAGAAGGGCTACCCCGCTGCCTTCACCCGTGTGACCAGCTACTTGGACTGGATCAAGTCGAACACTGACCTGTAAGGTGCCATTGGGAACTATCATTTCAAATAAAAAGCAATTCTGACGAACTTCAAGTGTTTTAAAGGGGGTCTTCAAAGGGTTTTTTAGATGGTGGAAAAGGTTACGAGTTAACGCTTGCTTGAGTTTACTGAATTTATTTTAAGAGCTTCTGACAACCAAGTTAAAAAAGGGTCTTTTTCTTAAAATCGCTTTATGAATTTTGCATTTTAAATAATGTTTAGTTTTCCTTGACATTTTCAACTGGTCAAAAATCAAGCAAGTGTCATAAGGCCTTAATCCATAATCAATGAATATGTTTGTCAAATATTATTTATTTACTGGAAGTTATTCATAACTTATACAAGAAGGTCAAAAAATCGGCAATTAAAACTGAAAGTCGAGAGTTGGCTTGGCCAAGCTGTTACTTGCTGTTGGCAAAAACGATCTCATTAAAATTCATTAAATTGCCAAGCGACACAATAAAAGCTGAAAACTTCAGAGGCAGCTGGGAAAAAAAACAGAAGAGGAAAAGTTTTGCTCAAGTGAAAGTCAAAAGGAAATATGCAGACAATATGTCAAAACTTGAATTATTACGAGGCATTTAAATAAATGACGAAAGTTGTTGCTTTATTTGTAGAACTTATTATTTTCATGCCATCAAATGTAATTTAAGCACTTTTTTTATGGTATTTTCCAGCAGTGTAGGTAGCTCACATGTGGAAGGATGGCAGGTGGTGCCCAAAAACCAGTCCCGACCAGATGGTCCTGCGGTTTCGCATAAAAAGCATTTACTCAACAAAAAGCAGAGACGCAGATAGAAACAGGAACCAAAAACCAGATCCAGAGACATAACAAAGTCAGTCAGGGAAAATAGCAGCAGCTGAGCTTGAAAGTGGATAAGGGATTCGAAATGGGAACGGTAGACCCCCAACTCCCACCCGAGGGTTAAGGGGTCCAGTCGTGCTGATAAATGTTTGCATTGCGGAAATTTATGACAGCACAAAAAGTTTCCTGCACTCGTATTCTGTGGTTTAGATATGACAAAATATCATACATGGCCCCCAAAATAAAAAACGCAAAAGTTACTGCATATGGTTGTCACAACGGGTATATGTGAATGTAGGCAAAGTTAGTTAAAATGTCAACCCCGAGAGCGGATGACGAGTGTTTATGGCCAAAGTTTTTTATTTAAAATCCACTTTGCCCAGTTGCAATGCTCTGATTGAACGCCACAAAGTTCGCCCCTTTCTTGGCCACAAACTTCATTTCCCTGCTGATTGAAGTGAACTTCGTTTTAGGGCATTTCGTTGGTTTCCCAATGGCAGTCAGTTGGTCAAGTGGTTTTGTTTGATTCACTTTATTGGCAAAATATTTTGCCAGCCTGCGGACAGAGACGAAAATCCGGTGGCCGAAATTTGCATTGACTTTAATTTACTTATTTATGTCCTGGCACCTTTGGGCCAAGGCCCTTGGCCTCTGACCCAGTTCGCAGCAATTAAATATTTAGCTCCCCTTCATGTGGCAGCTAATAAAATCAATTCTCGCATCGTATGTAGCTCTAATCACAGCGCAAAATCAATTACCGAACTGTCAGCTCATCAATTATGGCCAAATAGAAGGGTGGGGCGACGGAACTTTTCGACTGGCGAGTCAACAACGCAATCCTGGCTAATAAATGCCAGCCAATTCAAAGCAATCAACTTAATTAACGATTTTTGGTGGGGCCATGATGCGGCTACATAATTAATTAAGTGGAGTTGGAATTAGCCAAACGGAAAGAAAACCAAAAAAAAGAAAATCAGACGCTGGCAAATTCGCAAAGACAGCATTTCGGGGTCACCACATGGTGAACCCGACTTCAAATAGTTTTAGTCTTAATGATGTTTATGACGATGTGTTACACTCAGCATGACCAACAAAATAAGAGATAATTTAATTAGAAACGGAACTTCGACTTTATCCTTAAGGTCAGCCTGTAGTTATAAGTAAAAAGGGTTAGTTTCTCAGCCAAAATTAGTTTCTTAATCAATTAATTGGGGTTAAATACATTTTTTGTTAATACTAAAGGTAATTTAAACTTTGCTTAGGTGCATATTGATGTCATTGTAACAAGCACATGCTTGGCATCACTTTAGAATTTCAGGGTCACCACTTTGAGGAAATTGGCATCACTGCAAAATACACTTTCGATGATTTTTAAGGTTAAGTTGTGAAAATAATTTAACTTGGAACAAACTTTAACTGGCATTTTCTTAACCCCTTAGCTCGCCGTGTGCCCGTGACACTTTGAATGATGTTCGGCTAATTAAGCGCCCAACGATTACTATTGCCCTAGCACTTAACAACCCCAAGTCACTTGCGATGACAGGCCAACACAGAAAGTGTTTCTAACAAAAAAGCCCCATGCCGAAACCAAACAAAAAACACTGGCACAAACACACTAACACTCACACACTGGGAGAGTATCGCACACTTAATTCATTTAACTCAAACATTTTCATTTATTTATCGCATTACTGGGTCTTTCCTCCCCGCCGAAGCAACCCCAGATGGAACCGCCATCACCAGAGTTTTTTCGGCTAATGACTTCCTGCTTTTCCTAACGCGCTCAGCATCCGGCTTCCCCACATGTGTGTCTGTGTGTGTGTGGATCTGGGAGGGATTGGGATGGGTTTCAGTTTGGTCTGGTTTGGGATAACTGACTGACTGGCTGATGGGACAACCACCCACTGAGGGGTAAGTGGAAGGCGCATCGGGCTCATTGAATGCTTTTGGCATGTTGCCCGGCTCGACACCATTATTTCTGGTAACAAGATAATTGTATAATGAAATCCAAACAACACTTGGGTCTTGGTGTGGACCTGCTGGTGGCTCCACTTGAACCACCAACGCCCGAAACAAGTTCACTCAGCATCCACCACAATGACTTGACGGCAAAGTTCGCTGGTTTTTTGTTTGGACCCGGAGACAAAGAGTTTTGGCTGGTTTGCTTTCTTCCCTGACTTCTGATGGAGTGGCAATACTTGTTCTGGTCCAAGTGGGCTCGTTTGATGAACTGAGAAGACTGCAGTTTCCCATTTAATTTTAAGCCTTCTTATTTAAATATTTATGTTCGCTTTATATAAGTTTCTCCTATGCCAAACAACAATACACTGTTTTGTTTTGAATAACAATTTTTTTATTGTTCTTAAAATAAGAAAGTCATTTTAAATTTGTTGATAAGATAATTCATATTTTTATGCAATTCATTCAATTTTCTTAACTACTATTCCATTGATAAGATAGTATTTTATTTTTGGCACTTTGATACCTTTTTTTTCGTTTTTTAATTCATACAGTACCATTTGTTGAAAGATTTTCACGCCATTTTATCAATAACAGAAAAACGTATTTTCTGATATCTTGAAACCTTTAAGGCCAAAGATTATAGGAGATTGTGATAAAAGTGGCAAAGAAAATTATCAGCTACAGCTGGCTGTAACTTCTCCACTGATAAACAAGTCTCAAATTTCGTTAGTGTCTCAACATTCCAAGTTACTTGAGTAATTTGGGCAACAAAATCAATTGTTAGAGCAATTCCTAGTCAGCAATTCCGACTGTCAAAAACATACATATATACCTCCCCTTTTCTCTTAATTTCATTTCATTCACATGGAAGTAAAATGTCTTGTCATGGTCTCGTGCCTTTTGTTTCCATGTTTCCTTTTTTCCTGCCTGCCTTTTGTTTTCCCTTTGGGAGTGACAATTGATTGACGGGAAAAGTTAATGGCTTACTCTCTGGTTTCTATATATAGAACTCGAGGAATACTTAAAGAAGTGCGTTTGCTTTTAGGCCGGCAAGCGGTAACAATAATTGAAACATCTCCGGGTCTTGGACATTTCCCCAAAAGCTCCGAGCACATATCAAGTAGATAGTCCACACACTCCACTCATATGCCATATGCAAAGCCGCTCAGAGAGCACTCACCGAAATCCCCATGCCTCTATCCATGGTATCCTGCATCCTGGCATTACCTAGAGCCATCACTCAGTAAAAAACGGAGAGGACGGGCTGCTGGAGTAGGGCAAAAAATAATAATACTCTGCTCCTCCAGGCAGGGCACAAAATAAAGACATAAAGCAAACAAATGCCGGCATCGAGGAGGAAATATGGGAGGAACCCGTCCGAAAGGAAGGTGGATTGAATGGTTGACTGGCAGTGGAGTGGCTTTTAGTGCGTTCAAGCAGAAAAATATATAGAAAACAATAAACCGAAATTACAACAAGAGCAACTGCGGCACGGGCCAAGGCAAAATACCAAAAAAAAAAAAAAAAATATTGGCAAACAAAATGTTTATAAGCCATAAAGCATTTGCCAGCTCCCAGCTGCATATTCATATAAATATTTGCATGCTAAAATTTGATGAGTAGTTATATATTTTCCGACACAACAAGCGGCAAACATTACGTCAAGCGGAATGCGGAGGCATTTCAACAGGGGATCGCATAAATTTCAGGCATTAATGAAGTCCCAACAAAAGGCATTCCCGACTGAATGGACAATCTGCACAGGATATTAACTATTCCCGTACCGCCGGATAAGATATCAGACTGCATTCAAATTCTGGCAGACAAGACACTGCAAATATACAAAGGAAAAGTTGCAATATTCGATGCCAAAAATGCGGGGAACAATAGCCGGAATCCACAGCGAGTATTCAGAAGTCATTGATACGGCCCGAGCGGAATCATTTTTTCGGGATGTGCCAATGCCAATAAGCAGACAAGTACCACCTCCGTTGGGGACACGTTCCTGTTTCGTCTCGAAAAAAAACCATCCGACTTCGTCCTTCACTCCCTGAAAATCCAATTGTCGTAGTAGACAAAAATCCTTGGCGTTGGCACACAATAATAAAAGCGACGGCGGCCAAAAAAAAAATGGGAGAGCCAAAAGCAATCTATCGAAAAGGATTTGTTTGCATGGCAGGAATTTATATTTATATATTTCGAGCTGGAAAAAGACTGAGCCTTCTCATATGCAAAAGCCGACGGGATGCCGTCAGCTTATTGATAGAAAATCACAGAGAAAGCAAAAATTGTCCTCGCTCTGCGTTTTTCTCAAATATTTGCCCAGCCAACTCGATACATATATATACTCGTATTATATCTGTACGTATACATTTATGTATTCCCATATAATAACTTAGTTTGATCCCTGCGCATAAAATTTAATGGTGGCCACTTGTGTTTGTCGTCTGTTTCGTGGGATTTGTGTCAGAATATTGACAGTTGGTCGATGTCACTGTATTGGGACAACAGGGCGTATGTGCAATGCTTACCACCATTTTCCCTCACTCTTCCACCGCTAAGCTCCATTTTTATCAAGTTTTCTGGTAGAAAATTGCACTCAGGTGGAGTTCGAGACTTGGAAAGAGCTCCTCAGTTCGCCAGCTGTTCCCTAATCAAACTTTTTCAATACATCGCGCATTAAAAACGAGTTGACAAACTGCAACACAAAACTTTGACCAAGTCCCGGGACCTGCTAAGTCCTGGGTTAACTTAGGTCACAGCGCTGAGGGATAGGATAGGGCTGTCCCCTTCAGACGTGAGTCACGCAAACATCTCTACTTTGCCACCCAAGTGCAGTAGCAAATTGCATTTTGAAAAAAAAAATAATAAAAATCCAACTTTCCCAATGCATTTCCACCGGGGGTTTGAGTAACATCTTGAAAATGGGATGATATAAAATGAGGCGATAAGTTGTTGGCAAGTTTGGGAACCTGCTGAAAAAAATAGGTGGCTGGCAAGCACATTACTCATACGCAATGTGAGACTATCCCGGGAGGCATGATTAATGAGGCGGCTGCTGTTGACATCCCCAAAAGCAATTTGAATTATAGCAGGAAATAGACATAGTTCCCTGTGATAAGTCATCAGCGACAGTCCCGAGAAGGAGGAGTAGTGCTGGCGGGTCAGCTGGACCAGACAGTTGTCATTAATTCTGGCCAACAAGGAGTCGGAGACGGATTTCTTGAGCTGACCGCAGGCACAGCGGCATTTTCATGACAATTTAACACAAAAAGCTCAACAGACCGATCTTTGCTGCACTGGGCGAAAAAATAAAGGGTTCTCAAAATCTATACTCCAGTTAGGTACGATTTTTCAATGTGATGATAATGTCCCAGTTTGTTCTATAACTGTTTGAAAAGTGTGCTATTATATGATTCATTGGGTAACAGAAACAGCAAATTGACTTACTGATAAAAGTCAAAATGAAATTCAGAGACCGCCTCTAAAAATTATTGAGGTACGTAGAACACTATTCAGTATTTTTTTGATAATTCTGAATACGCTTCGGTGTATATAGGTAATTTTCTTAGCTAGTTACTTTTATTAGATTTAATATTATTATTACTTTAATATTTTATTATCTAGTTTTCTAAGGTTTGGACATTTTTTTGACGTTGTTTATAAATTTTTCCAAGTGCCTGATAGAACATTATTGGATTGGGCGAATAGCGACAGCCAAAACACACAATCCGAGTGCCATTGGAAGCGTAATCGATGCGGCTCACATTAGATGGTTGCTCCAAAGAGGGCCAAACTCAGCTGAAGTGAGCCGGACGGAATCCTTGGCCAGCCACCAGCATCTCGAGTGCTCCCAAGAACCCAACTGACCTCTCAGGGAACTGCTCCTTTCGCAGCCGCTGCTGCTTTTTATCCCAAGCTGCTGCTTCGTTTATCATTTGTTGTTCACTTGTCGAAATTTTATTGCTGCAATCTTGTTTGTCGTCGTCGTCTCGTCCTTTTCCTTTTTCTCGTCAAAGGAGAGCGCACGCTGGGGGACATTACAAATGCCTTCCTAAGGACACTTACAGCTGAAGGCGGAATATTAGCACAAAGGAGTTCATAAAATTTGTTATTGGTCTTTAAAAGATATGGGTAGTTATAAAGTATTTATATATATATATACATATATTTATTTAATCGCATAGTTTTGAATCTAATTTCAAAATATGTTTTGAATACGTTTTTACGTATTACTGAAGAATTCGCGGTTGTGAATTTTTAATTTCATTGTTTTACAGAATATAGAAAATCCCAAATTCTTTAGCAAATGCTAGTCCAGCATTGAATGAAACCGCAGGTCAATAAGTAAATTATATAAAAAAAAATAAAACGCGAATTCTTCAGGAGAGAATAGATGCTATTATTTTGACACCAACTGTGCTCACATCCGCTTGAGTCAGAGGCGTAGTCGCACCCCGATGAATATTCGAGTCCTTTTCTTACTCGCCCCCCATCTACGCAACTGGATGAGCGAGCTGAATTCTCCTTGTATCCGAGAGGACTGGTCATTGTTGTTCAGGCTGTCGTTGTCGCAGCCGGAAATGCGTCTAATAAGCGTGTGTGTCGGGTGAGCGCATTACGTATACGTAATATACATTTATATATAAGTGAGCACCATACGTCTCTGCCGGCAATTTAAAGTGCGACCCTTATTTTTTCGGTTGCTTTAAAACTGGTGCTCAACCAACAATGAGAGCAAATATTTCAGGAAAATTAGTTTCCTTTGTTCCCCCTGAGAGACAGAGACAAAAGAAGCGAATTTTCCCGCAATCAGCGAAAGGAGCAACCATGAAAACGCTCAGCACAACGGCAAAGGAAAATCAATAGCATGCAGTTAATATAGGGTTTAAATAAATGAAAAGTTCCAGGCCAATAGTAGTGATACTCTTTAAGGGGAAGAAATCTATTTTATGCCTGGCATTTATGACCCAGACACACACAGTGGCCCACAAAAGTCACTGCCCGGCGGCCACTACTATACATACTACATGTGTCAGCATGAAAGGCAATGAATTGTTTTTATGTGCTAATGTCCGGCAGAAGCCGGCTCCCAGGACCCAAAATCTGGAAATCCGGTTTGCTTTTGCATGCCCGACACGTAAGGCGATTTGATTTCAATTTCCCAGATTCAACTTGCCACTGTCATCTGCCCATCTGCCCATCTGGCCGCCCCCCAAATGAGTTGGCAACTTTGGCACACCGCTGCGTATGCTTAATACGATTTGCTACCGACCAACAGATAATCACTAGATATTTCAGCCACTCCACACCGCCGAGAGCAGGCGTAAACCAATTCTGATCGATGGTTCCTGCAGGAATAAAATAATTCGATTAGAGCGATTTCGTTTAGCCGGTTTTCCCAGCTAAATATACACCGTAATATAAGTTAAGCAATGGAAGAGTCAGTCAAAGTCGTCCATTTGGCAGAGGCAAAATGGCACTGCCGTCATTTAGCGAAATCTATGCTTATCACTTATCAGTTATCACTTATCACTCGAGTGGGCGAAGTCTGCCGCCTGTTCGCCTGTGAAGTGCGTTTAATTGAAAGCCTGCGGCGTGTAATCTCTCCGATAACAGCAGATAGTTTTTTTTCTGACTTCGCTCAATCAAAGCCGATAAGTACCACTACATCCTCTTGGGCCGAAATAAAAAATAAAAGAATTAAAATAAGGAAAAGCCAAGAATGATAAGGAATTTCACGAGAATAAACAGAAATGACTTGGCCGGAATACAAGAGGCACGGCCGCCGATAACCGGGCGCAATGAATGGTATATAAGAGCCACTGTGTCCGGTGGAGAATCATTCGTTCTTCGACCATCATGAAAGTGCTTGTTGTCTTCGCTTTGGCCCTGGCCACCGCCTCCGCCGGTCTGCTGCCCCAGCAGATGCCCATCCACCCCCGTGACCTGCCGGCCGTGACCTCGATCGAGGGTCGCATCACCAACGGCAAGACCGCCACCGCCGGCCAGTTCCCCTACCAGGTGGGACTCAGCTTCGCCAGCACCAGCGGCAGCTGGTGGTGCGGTGGATCCATCATCGACAACTCCTGGGTGCTGACCGCTGCCCACTGCACTGACAGGTAAGTTGGGGGATCCTTTAGCTTACCTACCAGAACTTGAAAGGACTTAAGATATTTGAGTTGAGTTGAAGAATTATAAGGCTCGAGAACTTTATTCAACCGTTAGTAGATAGTAGGCTTTCCAAATTATCGTTTCCTGGGCACTTGCTCACGGTTCTTGCGCTTCCAGGCAGCACGCCTAGATCCACCCATAGTCTGAGAGTATCTGTATCCCTTGCCAATGCCACGGGAACCTTTTCCAGCTGAAGTAAGTCCCCGCAATTCCCGATGCTTCTGAATCCAGTTGATTTTCGGATCACGGCGAATGGCACTGTGATGAGCGTCAATCAAGATTACCTCGTAATACTTGTAAGCAGCATCTTGAGCAATCCAATAAGAGTTCAGAACTCTGAGGCCACCCAGTCTACGGCCAACACGTTCCTCAGCAATAGACTGCAGTCCACGATACGACTTCAGTTGGTTCACTCCATGACTCTTCGGCTTGCCGTAAGTGCATCCTTTTGGCACTGGACGCTTGCGACCACCACGGCGAACACGGATCCTATAGATCACGAACCCCTGCTTGGCTCGGTATCCCAAACGCCTAGCCTTATCCGGACGAGTAGGTCTGGGTGAGCGATGCAGCTTGGCTAGTTGACGGTATTGCCAAACGCGAATACGCTGCAAGTAACGCATCACATCGCTTTGCTTCTTCCTGTAGAGTTCCTCCATATAACGATAGGCCCCCATCTTAGCAAATTGTTAGACAAGACGTTAGATATCCAAAAAACAAAAAAGGATTGAGTACTTTATCAAAGCCTTCTTGAAAGAAACAAAAACCTGTATTACATGATAATGAAATCTTCTAAAGAAGATGTTTTTCCAACACTTTCTAACACTAATAAATATATAACCTTAGAGATAAACATTTCTGTTATTACAATGGCTTTCTTCCCGCTGCAGTGCCTCCTCTGTAACCATCTACTACGGCGCCACCGTCCGCACCAGCGCCAAGCTGACCCAGACCGTCGCCAGCTCCAACTTCATCCAGCACGCCAGCTACAACTCGGTTGTGTTGAGGAACGACATCTCCCTGATCAAGACCCCCTCCGTCTCCTTCACCAGCGACATCCAGAAGGTTGTGCTGCCCGCCATCGCCAGCAGCTACTCCACCTTCGCCGGACAGAAGGCCATCGCCTCCGGATGGGGCAAGACCTCTGACGCCGCCTCCTCCGTGGCCAGCACCCTGCAGTACGAGACCTTCGAAGTGGTGTCCGTCGCCACCTGCCAAAGCACCTACGGCTCTCTGATCGCCACCTCCAAGGTGATCTGCATTGCCACCCCCAACAAGACCTCCACCTGCAACGGCGACTCCGGCGGCCCTCTGGTCCTGGACAGCAGCAACAAGGAACTCATCGGTGTCACCTCCTTCGTGTCCAGCGCTGGCTGCGAGTCCGGCGCCCCTGCTGGCTTCACCCGTGTGACCAGCTACTTGGACTGGATCAAGGACAACTCCGGTGTCACCAACTAAGCACCTTCCAAATAAAAACGATTATTGACCTACATCAAGTGGCTTGATTTTTGGGGGAACCATCAAGATTCGCATTATATTGTATGTATTGGGACCATTAACAAGTAACAAAAACATGTTATATAAAGGTAAATCCTTGACATTACCCTAACAAAAAATTTCAAACCTCCTAAAATAAAAATTTTAATGTAGATCGTTAGTGAATTCTACCCCAAACTCATAGAGGTATCCCACGTCGAAATCGGTAACCAATAACCCAAGTTATGGAATCTAGAAGTGCAATTTTGGGTTCCCAATCTGATAACCATGGGAATTACAAAAAATCTGACATGAAAATGGGTTAAAATTGTGACCCCCTTTGAAAATAAATATTTGAATGCAGAAAGTTAGGAAATTGAACCACAAATTCATAGAGGTATCCCACGTCGAAATCGGTAACCAATAACTCAAGTTATGGAATCTATAAGTGCAGTTTTGGGTTCCCAATCTGATAACCTGGGAATTACGAAAAAATCTGACATGAAAATGGGTTAAAATTGTGACCCCCTTTGAAAATAAATATTTGAATGCAGAAAGTTAGGAAATTCTACCACAAATGCATAGAGGTATCCCACGTCGAAATCGGTAACCAATAACTCAAGTTATGGAATCTAGAAGTGCAGTTTTGGGTTCCCAATCTGATAACCATGGGAATTACGAAAAAATCGGACATGAAAATGGGTTAAAATTGTGACCCTCTTTGAAAAGAAATATTTGAATGCAGAAAGTTAGGGAATTTAACCACAAATTCATAGAGGTATCCCACGTCAAAATCGGAATCCAATAACTGAAGTTATGGAATCTAGAAGTGCAGTTTTGGGTTCTCATTCTGAAGACCCTTGAAATATCGAAAAAATCGAACATGAAAATTGGTTCAATTTTTGACCCTCGCCAACAAGGTACATTTTAATGTTGAACATTAGAAAATGAAACCACAAATTCAGAGAGGTATCCCACGTTTGTATCGGTATCCAATAACTCAAGTTATGGAATCTAGAAGTACAGTTTTGGGCTTCCATTTTGAAGACCCTAGGAATTTCGAAAAAATCGAACTAAAAATGGGTCAAATTTTTTACTTTCGCCAACAAGATACATTTTGGTGTAGAATATTAGAAAATAAAAGCACAATTTCATAGAGGTATCCCACGTCGAAATCGGTATCCAATAACTCTAGTTATAAAATCTCGAAGTGCCGTTTTGGTCCAAACCAAACATTATTAATTTTTCTGCCAAAGTTTATTTAGGAATCTTTTTAGTAAGAGATGCCAGTGTTGTCGCGAATCCAGTCCAAGTAGCTGGTAACGCGCACCATTCCCTTGGGACCGTTGGAGAGGCAGCCGGCGGAGGAGCCGAAGGACACGATGCCCACCTGGCGGTTGCCGTCGTGGAGGACCAGAGGGCCACCGGAGTCGCCGCTGCAGGTGCCCTTGTTCTCGGGCGTGGGGATGCAGATGAGGTCGCCGGAGAAGTCGCCGTAGTAGTTCTCGCACACCGAGTTCTCGCCGATCTGGACGTCCACGCAGTTCAGGTACTCAGAGACGCCGCTGTCGTCGGAGGTCTTGCCCCAGCCGGAAACCAGAGCCCACCAGCCCTGGTAGTTGTTGTAGCGATCGTTGTAGCTGGGCAGCTCCACCTTGTTGACCAGCGACCAGAAGTCCACGTGGGGGGTGCGGATCAGGGAGATGTCTCCGGAACCGTGCTCGATGAAGTCGTTGCTGGACACCCAGTGGGTGTACTGGGCCTGCAGGCGCCACAGGGCTCCGTAGTAGATGGTCACCGATTCCATGCCGTTGGTGCAATGCTTGGCAGTCATGACCCAGGTGTTGCCGATGATGGAGCCGCCACGATGTAGGGCACCTTGCCCTCGTAGGCAGGGTAACCCATGGTGATGCGACCCTCGATGGAGGTCTTGCCCACGGGCACATCCTTCCAGAAGACTGGCTTCTCGAACGCCGAGACGGAGGCAATCACGCCGAGGAGCAGGACCGCTAGCACCTTCATTTTCCTTAAGTTTAGCACACTTAATGTGTCCAAACCAACAGTTGCGTCGTTTTTATAGAGTTTTATTCAACCGGAAACGAAATAATCTGCTGGGAGCGTAATTTACAACATCCTGATAAGGGGGGTCTTTGAGTAAAACCAACTTGACGAAATCTCGCGAAAGAAGTTGGCACATTTGATAAGGTTTAAGAGTACATTCTATCAAGCGAAGCTTGTCAAAGGTGGGTGTTTATTAGGGTCATAAAATATTTATTGTATTACCTCAAATATGGATATAAATCTTGCCTATTAGCCGGTATTGCTAAACGTACTGAAAACGGATTTGTTTACCTTTTAAAATTACTTCAGCTATAAATTATAATATATAAAACAATGAATGATAAATTGTGTTTTATTTTAAATTTCCTGACAGCTCTATAAACATTATAAAAATCTCTTCCTCCCGGATTTATTCCTTTTTCTCAATATTTCTTTAAAGTTTGTTCTTCTACTTACTATTCGCGCGCAATTTAAATGAAATTAAATCTAACGGAAATGCTTTTTAACTGATTTTCAAATTATTGCGTGGGAATAATACGTTTACTACCAAATATTTTCTCTCCAAGGAACGGTCACTCTAAATGTATAATGTATATAATACCCTGGACACCGACCACCGGTTAGAGTCCTGGACATAATCCTCCAAAATTTGAGACTTAGATCTAGGACTCGAACCGTTGTATCGATAGTTAGTGAGGACACTAATATAATATACATTTAAATTTAAAAATTAAAACCGTTAATAGTGTTTGTACGAAAATCGTAAGGTATCTTATCATTAATTTTAAGCTACAGTAAACAATCCATAAAATGCACTGAGCTTGCGTTAAATTATCGATAGATAAACGATTTTTCAGCGTGACCGCTTCATTATTTTTGGTATACTGAAAAGGTTAAAATGGTATTTTTTAAGAGCCGAACGGTATATCTTATCGATAATTCCGCGGACACCCTGACCATCAAGCTGTTTATTTTATAAAAACTTAATTATTTGCAATTAATTTGTATGCATTAAAGGACACCGAAAAGGCACAGCACGTTCTTTATTCCAAAGGGTATAAGGCAACTCTTGACTGCGCTAGATTTATCCAGGATTAGCTGTTCGCCAAGAAATTACCCCCTGGAGCGAAAGGGATTTGCCTTTTCAGACAGACGCCTCCAAAGAAAGGGCTCCAAAACAAGGAAATGAGCGATTTTGGAAAGGTAACTAAACTATAGACTATCATAACTCCCAGGGATCTCCAACTTTTGTTACATATGCAAAAAAAACACCACTCTCTAAGATCTGTATGTATGTATTAAGGTTTCTTTTGTTATAATTTCAGGTATGATTTTTAGATTCGAAGGGAAATAATAATGGATAACATTGTTTACGATTTTGCCAAGATCACTTTTCAACCGAAGGTTGTATTCTCGGGAAATATGTAAGTGCAAGCAGTACTACTTTTCGGAACCCCGCCTAAAACCCGATTTTCAGGTCATCCACTGGCTCGAATCTCTCGTTTCGACTGAAGGAGATGGCCATGTCGGACATGGAGGAGATGCAGGACACATCCGAGCCAATAGCGACACCCGAATCCGACGGCGATGTCAGCAGTGCGTCCCAGGACTCAGACGATGTGGACTCCCAACTGAGTCGCTGCGAGGACAATGACGACGATAGCGATTGCATCAGTGGATCCTCCAGGCACAGTTCCCATTTCGGGGCTCGGGCGGGCGTGGCTCGTCGCCGGATGCCGGCCAGGGTGTCTAAGGACAACTTCAACCGGGTGTGCAGTGCCATCATGAAGCCCATTAAGAAGAAGCAGCGGAAGGAGCTGAATACCAATGCCCAGACGCTCAAAAGCATCGAGAAGATATACACCAGCAAGCGAATGAAGAAGTTTACGCCCACCAATCTGGAGACAATCTTCGAGGAGCCCAGCGACGAGAATGCTGCCGATGCAGAGGACGACAGCGAGGAGTGCTCCATTAGCAGCCAGGTGAAGGTCGTCAAGGTCTGGGGCCGCAAACTACGCCGGGCTATATCCTTCAGCGATGGCCTGAACAAGAACAAAATCCTGTCGAAGAGACGCCGCCAGAAGGTGAAGAAGACATTTGGCAAGCGCTTTGCGCTCAAGAAAATCTCAATGACCGAGTTTCACGACCGTCTGAACAAAAGTTTCGACAGTGCCATGCTCGAGGGCGATGATGGTGAGGCGGGAGGGTCGGGGGAAACCATCGAGATCCCCAAGACATCGATGACCATGGAGGATATACAGCTGCCGGCCATGAGCAGCCCACACCAGTTCCTCATGCAACCGGCGGGCTTTGAGTAGACAGACTGAATGATTCAACGCGCACCACATAATTATTCATTGCATTATTACTAAACAAAAACAATTGTACTGATAGCAACTATGAAGCTAGGATTTACGTTCGTTTGGCTTACTTCACGCCGTAGTCCTAAGCCCCCATCAAAGTTATATGTGTGTAAATAGCATGTAGAAGAAAATAAATTAGAGCTAAACCTAAAACTAAACTTATCCAGCCATAGAATACGATTCTGTGCCTAGCCATTAAGCGTATTAATAAAGGTTGAAAATACATATCCATCCACTGCCGTTCGAGAATCCGATTAAGTTGACGAAGTAAAGATTCTCACGATTTGAAGGTTTTGATTTACAATTCTAATTTGTATGAAGAATGTCTCGGCCTAATTTTTGAGATCGATTATTAAGAAGTACATTTAAACTGTTTCTTAAACTTATCATAGGTATCATTATTATTTTAAAAATATAAATATATCGAAAAATAATTTCTTCAAAAGGTTTCTTATTTACAAATCATTAGAATTGGAAAACTGAATATCCAGCAGATAATCCTTGAAATGCCAAGGATTATATAACGAGTCCAGTCCTCTGTTCCTTGAACTCCACCTTCATGCCAATGCCATGATGTAATGTGCCATAAAGTGCTACTGGCGGCGGTGAATAGCGCGCTAACAAGGAACACTAATAAATAAATATAAACCAAATCGAATGCGAAACGGAAGCGCAACGCACCGAGGTGGCCAAAAGTCTGGACGGATTGTGCGAGCGGGTGGCTCTCAAGCCCAATTATTTAACGGCCGCCGCGTGATTAGCAAGTGCAATAAAATGCAGTAACAAAAACGCGCCCATTATTAATGAGAGCAACATGCAACGGGGAGCGATTATGCAGCGAGTATATATAGTTAAAGTTATAGACACAGATATATAGACGCACCACCGCACGATATCGAACTAGCGGTGGGGGAGGGGGGTCGAGGTGGGTGGTGGTGCGGCGGCTAGGTGGTGCATTTGCATAATCATGTTGTTGTGCCTCGCTGTTGTTGCAGCCTCATTACATTCGGCTTCATTTCGATTCGATCCAAGACAATCCAATCCGATCCGATTTGATTCCATTCGATTTGATCATACATATCACATTGGTGAGCGCGAGACGATTTGATTTATTTGCTTCGCTAGGCACACAGACCGCAGTAATTTCCTAAATCGACAACAATGGCCAGGTAACAGAAATACTTTCAACACCAAATAAAGCTGATTATCCCAGTCGGCGGCCGGCGGTGCACGAATTAATTAAATTAACAACACATACATATTTTATGCTGCATTTCATTTCCTGCTAAGAATTCTGCGCATGCCAGCCGCTGCTGCATGCAACCGAATGGCAAGCTGTTAATTTGTTTATGAGCCACGGGCAGGTGTCCGCCCCCAAAACCCTTCCCTCCGGCCACCCCAATCTGCCCTGGCAATAACCTTGAGGTCTGAAGTACCCAGTAGACGGTTGAATTTGAGTCTCCAAAGTCTGACTATCCATCCACCTGGAGCAACTGTGGTTGAGGAAGACGAACACCACAGTCAAGCCTCACGAACTTGAAAACTTTTCAAGAAAGAGATTCAAAGATATTTAAGCAGAAGTGATAAAGTCTGACAATTCAACAAAATTTTTCAATTTAAAAACTGATATAAGCATTATTTTTTATATAATAATACTAATATCAACTACCATAATATTAACACACACAGGAAAAATATATGTCAGGATCAACATGATATTCAAAGGTAATGATTATAACCATTGAACCATCGAAAATTGATTTTGGAAAATTGTATTTTTTGTTCCTTTTTTTTGGAAAATAGATAACACACACATTATGTTTCAACGGAATACATTTTAAGAATACTTAATTTAATAAGAAAATATTAATAAATATTTATTTACTCATAATAAATATGATATATTACAAGTTGTAGTAGGTTTACAATTAATAATAATGAATACAAATAAAGGTGACCTTAATCAAATAATAATTTTTTATAAATTAAAATGGGGTTTTGATAAGAAAAAGTAAAAAAGTTTTGTTAAGAGAAGTTTGACTGTAGTGTAATCAAATGATATCGCAACTGAGGGTGAAGATAGAGCAGAGGTGGCATGCAAATATAAGTGTAACAACTCGTGTTATTGTTTTTCACTTACAGCAACCCAGCCAGCGGGAGATTTTTCTCAATGAAAGACTCTTCTCTCCACTCAGCCATTAAAGCCGAAAAAAACACGATCGCGAATGCATAATGAAGATGGAGCCAAAGCGAGAAGTGAGTGAGGTGGGGAGTGATGTAATAGCGCCAAAGCGGGCGGATAACTAGAGTTACAGCTTCGCATTCAATTTAAATGGCAAAACCACAAGGCACCGACCGAGATCTACGATGAAATGTGGCCTATGCGGCACATATCTCCATTTTTAAAGTAAAATGCGGACCAAGCAGCGATCGAGGCAAAGGGCGGATTCCGACTGAAAAGCGACAGTTCCTCAATCGGAGGAGAAGACTCACATCGAAAAAAAGAGAGATCGCCGATCGAGAGCAGCACTAATCACAGGCAAATTAAGCCAAATTGATGCAACTGCATTTGTGCCCGGCCAACTGAAATGCAGCCAAATAGATGAAATAATTAAGGCGGCGCGCAATTTCTGCGCTGGCAAAAGAGTTTATAAAAATGCTTGGCAACCTGCGCGCCGGCGCAGTGGCTAACAAGACGCGAAGAAAGCAGTACTGGCGACTGGCGGAGATTACGACGCGCATTGCGATTACAGCTGATGTTTTATGCGGTGAAGTGTCCAGCAACCAGCGTAACGGCTTTTCGAAACGGGAAAACAAAAGTGACCAGTGGGTGAACGGGTGGCAGGAGGCGAGGTGGCGGAAGTGGGTTAAAAGAGGAAGCAAGGAAGTCAAGGAAGTCCAGCGAGCAAAAGGAAAGCAGTTTCGGAGATCAAGGAAGCAGTGCCAGAACGGAAAAAGCTGTCTAGCTCCGCAAAGGGGTGGAAATCCACCCAAGAAAACTGATAAGCCGGACAGAAACGAATTTATAAAAGGAGAAACCAGTCTGAGAACATTTCAAAATAAAGGAACTATTATATAAAGTCCCCAAAAAACCTCATGAAAGCTAAAATATGTTTAGAAAGTGATCCATCAGTCAAAAAATTACAAGGATTCTTTAAATTGTTGATAAATATATAAAAAAAGTGCTAAGAAAACGTAAACTAGACAAGTTGTTTAGCAAGTGGTTAAAGTAAACAGGAAAATCAACATTCTTTAAACGGCTTAAACAAGTCATAGGACTTAGTAAAGCTAGGCCTTAAATTGACATTTTTATTTTTTAAATTTTTTTTAAAGAAGATACAAAAATATTACTTAGAAATCAAAAGCAGGAGCTAAGCATCTTGTGAGTACACCATACTAAGCAGTTTTAGAATCCGCGGAAGCAACTTGGGCCCCGGAAGTAAGCAGTTTTAGAATCCCCGCATTCAGCTAAACAGGAAACCATGCAAAGGAAACACAGTTAGCAGTGAAAGCAGTCTAATCACCATAAGTGCCAGCAATTGCACTCGCAATTAAAAATTAAATGCGTGCGCGAACAGAGCAACAAAGCCAATGTCCAAACAATCTGCAAGTGCAAGTTCCACGCTGCTGCTGCTCATTTGGCTCACATGTCTGACGATGCACTGCACCGCGCTGGATTGGCAGCAGGTTAAGCCGATGTACCTGGTGTCCATGTACCCGGGCCCCATGGGTCTGTCCACCTCCTCGTCCTCCCCCTTCTCCTCCTCCTCTTCCTCCTCCCTGGAACTCGATGCGGAAATAAGCGCCAGCAACGTGGACAGTCGTCGCATAAAGGGAATGGGTCTTGACCTGGATGTGGGCGGTTTTAGCGAGGAGGATCCAGAGAATCGGGAACCACTCGTCCTCAATCTGGAGACCACACCGCTGCTGGAGAAGATGCTGCCCGATGGAGCCATGGCCATGGACCGCATCTTTGGCGGCGACGTTGGCAATCCCCACTGTTTTCCCTACCAGGTGGGAATGCTGCTCCAAAGACCCAAGGGCCTGTACTGGTGTGGCGGCTCCCTGATCTCCGATAAGCATGTCATCACCGCCGCCCACTGCGTGGATATGTAGGAATGGTAAGAGATTGAATGGGGAACCAATCTGCTCATGTTTGTATATCTTGCAGGGCTAAAAGGGCTCTGGTCTTCCTCGGAGCGAATGAAATCAAGAACGCCAAGGAGAAGGGCCAGGTGCGACTGATGGTGCCCAGCGAGAACTTCCAAATCTATCCCACCTGGAATCCAAAGAGGTTGAAGGATGACATTGCCCTGGTCAGATTGCCTCATGCAGTCAGCTTTAATGGTGAGTTGTAATTCCATAATTACAAAAGCCTTTATCGCTTCTTATCGTTATTTTATACAAAAATTTGTAAAATATTGTTTGTAAACTCCAAAGATAAATAGATAAATCGAAGTATGTATATGTAAAGTTTGACTCATTATGGCACCTGTCCTTTTAGATCGCATCCATCCCATCCAACTGCCGAAGAGGCACTACGAGTACCGCAGTTTTAAGAACAAACTAGCCATCGCCTCCGGATGGGGGCGATATGCCACCGGAGTCCATGCCATCAGCAATGTGCTGCGCTACGTCCAACTGCAGATAATCGATGGACGGACGTGCAAGTCCAACTTCCCTCTATCCTATCGCGGTACAAATATATGCACCAGTGGCAGAAATGCCCGCTCCACCTGCAATGGGGATTCGGGAGGACCCTTGGTTCTACAAAGGCGGCACTCGAAGAAGAGGGTCCTCGTGGGTATCACCTCCTTTGGCAGCATCTACGGCTGCGATCGTGGCTATCCGGCGGCCTTCACCAAAGTGGCCTCATATTTGGATTGGATCAGTGATGAGACTGGAGTAAGTTCCCATCAGGATACCACGGAGGCGATATTCTTCGATCAGTACGTAAGGGACTATGGAAAGCCGCGACAAAGTCGCCGGCTGGAGACAGAGGAGCAGCCGCAAGACGATGTGCCCGATGAACTAGACGTCCATCCCAGACCCTCAACCGAAGAGGACATCTCCGAGGATGTCAGACCGCGAACACGGTCACGCCCGCGCTCCGAACACGAGTTCTATTTCTTGTAATCGAAAAATAAACTTTTATTTTAAGTAAAAAATCAAAGCTTAGTTGCTGCCGTAGTTGACAACACCGGTCTTGGCCTCGATCCAGTCCAGGTAGGAGGTGACGCGGGTGAACACACCGGGCCATCCCCTCTCGCAGCCGAGGGCGATTCCGAAGGAGGTGAGTCCGATCAGGGTGTTGCTGCCGTCGTTGTGGATCAGAGGACCGCCGGAGTCGCCGTTGCAGGTGGAGATGCCACCGGTGGTCTTGATGCAGATGTTGGTGCTGGCAACCAGGCCGAAGTACCAGGGGGAGCAGCCGCTGTTGTTCATGATGGGAACCACGGCGTACTGCAGGACATCGGTGGCTCCGGTAGCAGCTGTGGGTAAAAAAAGGGAAGGGAAGTCCATAGTTACTTTACTCCTTGGGAAATAAAGGGTTGTCTTTTAAAAATAATATAGGAAAGTTACCAAAGTAAGCTTATTGAGTCAAATTAAATTTTTATAGTAAGTCAGGAATGCTAAGGCAATAATAACAAATAAGATTAGATTTCCTAAAATCTAATTTGAAATCAAATTTGAAGTGGTTTTACCGTATAGATTTGAAAGATTACAAATACTTGACCAAGGGTTAAATATTTTACCGACTAGGGTTTTTCCCTTCGTCAATCTAAAATATTAATGAAGTGGCATTTCTAAGAATAATTTCAGTTCACAAAAAATAAGTATTAGAAGTTAACCAATTCGATTTTACATAAAATATTTAAATAATAATGATGGTAAGGTTCTGCACTAAGTGTAAAGTAGTATCTATTTCTCTATGATAAGACGTGCCTAAGTGACACTGACTTTTCTTAAGGTCTTAACCTACAAGTTATATTACGACAGCTTAACTTTCTCTATTTTACACTTAAAACTGTAAATTTCTACAAGGTATAAAGGTCACTTACAGTCGCTGATCTTGCCCCATCCGGAGGCAATGGCCGACTCACCGCCGTAGGTGGCGTAGCTGTCGGACTTCACGGGCAGTTTGGCGGGCTGGATGTACTCTGTGATATTCGAAAAGAACTTTAGAACTTTTTCGTATGAGAAATCAGAAATACGCACTGTTGAACTCGATGGGAACGGGCAACTTGATCAGCGAAATATCGTTGGTGATGGTCTCGGCGATCCAGTCCTCATGCACGATCACATTCTTCCTCTCCACGAAGATGATCTGCTGGCCCTCCTCCTTGGCGTTGGTGCGATCATGGGCGCCCAGGTAGACATCCACACCGGTGGTCAGGCTGTCCGTGCAATGCGCGGCAGTGATGACCCAGCGTTCGCTGATGATGCTGCCTCCGCACCAGGCAGCTCCTCCGGTGACGTACAGGAGTAGTCCCACCTGGTGGGGGAACTGGTTGGGCTCGGCCAACTGTCCTCCGGTAATCCTTCCGCCGGGCAGAGTCTCGCCATGGACCTTGGGAATCGGAGTCTCGATGTTCAGGTTCTTCACCGACTGCCAGTCGACAGCCTGGGCCCCAAGGATGGCGGCCAAAAGCACAACCGAAGCGCAAGCGAATTTCATTTTGATCACAACTGAGTTGTTCACCAAGAATGGGGGCACTTTTATACGGATTTCGATGGCCGCGGGGTATCATAATTCATGGACTATCTTTCCTGGATTGCCCAGGGTGGAATTAACCGAGGTGATTTATAATCGTCTATTGGCCACTACTGATAGAGGCGATGCTACTTCTTAGCGATAAGCAAGTATTGGCAATATAGCCCAATCATGGCAAGATTAATCAGTTTGTAGTAGACTTATCTAGGGCACTGATGACGAGCCCACGGGAATTGAACATTAAAAGATTGTAAAACACAGGTACTTCTACAAAAAGTGAATATAATAGAATTTTCGGGAATTCATTCTTTGTTTCAAGTTCAGTTTTTTCATGTGTTTATTGACGAAAACCATTTTAGATTATCGTAATCGTAATATCTTCGCAAAGCCTTATCTCTAATACTTGTATTGGCGGCGATAGGAAAACCGCGACATCGATTACCAAAGGGGTTAGTGATTTAATTGCATAACTTATAGAGCCGCCAGTCATAATTCTCCCAGTCAAAACTGCGATGTGCCTATGATATGAGTAAACAGCCTGATCGTACGTGCGAACTTCCTGACGACTCATTATGATGTCATAACAGCCGATGCACTTCCCTCAGTTCAATTAAAAGGTTCGGTATTTTCAAAACAACTTCCAAACTTAATTAAAGCGTAATACTTATGGAATCAAATGAAAATAAAATAAGTAACAAAAAGCTTAAACAAAAGCGGAGAACTAAGCGAAACATGAATCAAAACGGAAATGGATTTAATGCAACAATTTTTGTTTGCTCAATTGAAGGTCGTCTTAAAGTTGAGCGAGTCCAAACAAAAGCCGTCAAAACAATCCCGTCGAGACGAAGTCTAACCAGCTGCAAGTTCCCAGAGAAGAGTCACAGGGAGGCCCATAGAAGGACAGATTTGCCCAATTAATTAGCACAGCTTTCTAAAAATTATACAATTCAAATGACACCTGCCATGTGCTCGTGTAGGCACACATAAAACCGAATTACCCATATGACACTATCTCGCTATAAATCTAATCCATAGACGTTCTATTAGCTCCCCAACAATCGTTGATAGATACATTTAGCGAAGTTGAAATACAAAATGGCAAAAGTCCTTGAAGCAGGCCCAAAGCCGAGCTAATTAAAACATTAAATGCGTAGCAAACTATTAAATTGTAACAAAAAAAAAGCAAAAACACATAGCTAAATAAATGAATTCAAAACAAACAGGGTGTGAAGCTTGTTTCACAGGGTCGACGACCTGAATACACTCAGTGGTTTATATAATGTACCTAATGAATAAAAACAAAAACTTTTTAGAATTAGAAAAGGTTTTCTTAAAAATATCTTTATATTTTTAATCACTCTTTGAATTATTCACTTTATAATCATATCTTACAGAATGATTGATCCAACTTCATTTATAACCCATAACTCCACATGACAAAAATATCTTAATCCAAATGCACGACAAACTCCTAATCTTATTTATGTTACATACACTTAGCAAGAGTATAATAAAAATTTAATTTATTAAGCGAGATTAAACTGGTTTAAAGCGGCAGCGGTCAAGAGAACAATATTTTTGTGTGCACTTGTAATGAGAAGCGAAATTATTTGATATGGGTGCGACTTCATAATTAATATAAATGTATACATGCGCCCCCACCATGCAACATGCGTATCTTAAATTGAACACACGAACATTTGTGAATAAATAAGATAAAAAGGCATAAACACATCAAAATATTAATTTAACAGTTAAGTCCTGAATAAAATATATGTATCCTTCTAATTGCCTGCACGAACGAATATAAGACAAAAGATAATCGTATGCAAACATTAAATTTCAAATGAGTTCAAAATTAAGATGAGGTGTAAATCTTTCAAAAGTGTGTCCCTAAAAGGAATATCAGAATAAGGAAAGCTCGAGTATAAGTAGTCCGAATAAGACGAAGATGCTTATAAATAAGATAAGCAAAGTTGTATATATGGAAATCATTTTTTTGATAATTCAAGATGCAGTACAAGATATTTGTTTTTCGTATTTTTGTGAAATTCTTTTTTATGAATTAAGACATGGGTGTTAATAAACAGGCTTTACCAAAATATCACGCAAAAAATGTTTAATTTCAAGACTAGTGTTTGCTCCTCACAAGGAGTTTTCTTTCACCTGACATCTCAAATTGGGAAACATGTTTAACTTAACAATTAATGTAAATATGTTAATAAATACAAAAAACGGAGAACACAAAAATAAAACAATATTTGGCTGGAAAAGTTATTTTCCATTGTTAATTGCCTTTTTTAAATCATTGTGAAATTCAGAATAGGACTTTATATAAGCCGTATTTCGTATTTATTTGGTCAACTATGTACACAAATTATTATATATATGTTAATCAATACAATAAAACAAAACATGTCTTAATGAAAAAATAATATAAATTAGTTATGGAAAAGTACTATCCCAACAAACAAATCTAATATCAAGAAATTGTGAAATTCGTTTTACAAAGATGTTAATATATAAGATCAATCTGTAAACTAAACCAATAAGTTATTACCTAAATTCGCTCTGGAAATGTAAAGATCTTGTTAGTTTTTTCTTTTCAAACGTTTCGCAAATTATGAGCTCATGAAAATATGTTAATAAGAAAGGTAAGCTATAAATAAATTCCGCACAATAATAACCGTTTAAATAAATTAATGATAATTGAAAACACAAATTTAAACTGGAAAATGAATCCCAACTTAAAAAAAAATTGATCTCAATTAAAAATATAATAAAGCTTCAATATAAATAGGAAATAATGAACAAGCACGTGATAACAATTACATAAATGAACTGTTAAGCTCAAATAAATTGCAGTCAAGTCTTTGAAGGCTAAGTAAGGCTCCCCAACTCCCTCAATCTTCAGATCACGCAAACTCGTTTTGTTAGATGGCTTGAACCGATGTCGAGTTTAATCCCCTTGCTGCTCAATTTATGAATGGGCTGTGACGTATTTATAAATATAACAAATAACAAATACTTTTTGCTAATTTCCTCAAACTGCCCAAGTGTTTGGGGCATGAATCACGCTTGGGGTGGCTATTAATAAAAACGGGTACCAGCTGCTCCCAAAAGATGTGCACCGGCACCTTCCCAACTCCTGGGAGTCATGGATCGATCGGCAGGCTTAAAAATAAGTAACCAAGAGCTCTTAACACAAAATGCCGCCATAAGATCTGGCAGGCGATATGATCGTTTGGGGCTCGCCAGCCGATTCACAGCCGATTCAGAATACCGATCCGAGTCTAACCGGTTTGCCAGCTGTGTGAACCAGGCGGAGAACAGCTGCTCAGGTGCTAAACTTTCGCTGCCAGCGGTCTCTTGTTCTTGGCAGCAGCACAGCACAAGTGCAGCGGCTCAAACCCCAAACCCCCAAAACCCCAGAGCCGAGCTTCATATAAAAACGGCTTTTGGCGCGCGTGCTCAGTCAGTTGCAGATTCGAAACGGAAACGCGCGCGTGCGCCGCAATCGAATTCGATCAAGTATTTGGATTTCAAATTGGATTTTTTCGCCGTTTCGGTCAAGTTCTGAATCACTTGGAGTGACACACATAAGGCAAGGTCGCGGACTACCACATCGTACCCATAAAGTCAATAAATATGGAAGGCCAGGCCAAGCAAGCGTACTTCGTCAATGAGGCATTTACCCACGAAGAACCTCCCCAAGGTGGAGGTGGAGGCGACACGGTGCATCGCCGGAAAAGCGGTGGCAACAAAGAACTCCAGCTGGATGTGGGTGGCTTCAAGAAGGGTCAGGATGCGATGGGGGGATCCAATGATCCACCACCGCCACCCAGCATGGACTTTGATGACATACTCCCCCTGATCGGGGAGTTTGGAAGATATCAAAAGTTGCTGTTCATCTGCATGATACCCTTCTCGTTCTTCGTGGCCTTCGTGTACTTTTCGCAAATATTTCTCACCTTGATACCCGAACAGCATTGGTGTCATGTTCCCGAGCTGGATGCCTTGGATGTGGAGGCCAGGTGAGTTCGCTTTGGATTGAAGAAAATCTCAGGGGGTTTCCCTCGAAAATCTAAGAAGTCAAGGAAAATTACAAGACAAGGCAACTTTAACTCCATGGTTCGGTTATGGCATCCGCAGTTGAGTGCACCTTAGCTCCGTAATTCACGTAATGTGCCCATAAATATTCAAATGTGTTGTGTATTATAATGATCGCAGTTGATTGGTGGCCAGCACACCATACTGTGTGTAAAGTGCAGTAGTCGTAGAAGTCGCCTCAAGTGCTAAACTATAATGAAGACTTTGTAACTATTCAAATGATCATGAATCTATTAGCGGTCAACGCGTTTCAGAACTTTATGATTGCCCACAGCTGTGGGTGCTAAATAACAATAATGACTAAATTAAAGTCAGTTACGGTATGCGGTATTGATCCCATCGATTATTCAATTTAGAGGCTCCAAAATTAACATCTTATATGGTTATCACACAGTGTAAAACGTAAAACAAGCTACATTAAAGGTTCATAAAATTATTGAAGTTTTCATTTAGTCAAATATCTATATCTAGAGTCAACATTTAAATTAAAAAAGAATAAAAGTATTTATGATTCATTATAAACAACTATTCTTTTGGTTACTAAAGACTAAAATTAGAATAATAAGCAATCATAATTTTAATTCGAACTGCTTTAAATAACACCGACTCAAGTATCTCAAAGTTCAAGGTCTCTAAAGAGTTCAATAATTTCAAAGAAATTCCACAAGTTGAGCAACCATGGCATATCATAACCAGAGTAAAAAGGTTTAACAAATAATGGCAATTATTTAATTTCCAACAATCTATTCAAACAATCCCCATCCGGAAGTGTTATTATTGTGCGTAAATGGCAATCTGAAATATGCGGTTCCGTTTTAACTTTCACAAAAAAGCAATTGATCGATCACTATAACTAACAACCAATAGTACCAATCACCTTGGAATCGAAAGGCTAAGGCTAATACCGGTTAAGCCTGCCACTTTGTGAGTGTGAGTGTGCTAAACTAAACTGGATAATTCCAAATTATAAGAATTGGCCACGCGAAAAGATTTGGCCCGCTTTAACCCCCCAACCCCCAAAATTCACGATTCTACTAGTCAAATTATATAAAGTATTTGCAAAGTCTAAAAACCGTGCAGCGCGATTTGAATTGAAAACGAAAAACGAATGAAACGTAACGAAAACGAGTGTTCTGACCAAAGTCATTAGAGCCAAGTTGGCATAGAACGGCCAGTCGGGACGACCTTGGGCCATGATTGGGTTTTCCAGTCAGAGCGGCGGCTTAATAAGGCAAAGAACCTTACTGCGAAAAACGTTCATCTGGATAATTGCCGAACTGCCCGCCGCCCAGTGGCAAGGAGAGGGTTTTCCACTGTGGGTGGTGGGGTGTTGAGGTGGGCCGGTGGGTTGGTGGGTTGGTGGGCCACTTGGGGCAGTTAGATAAGCCAGGTTGGCCGGCCAAATTGTTTAATTAGCAGCAGCGCAGCGTGAACGTTGCGACAACGCAGCAGGTAGCAGCAGCAGCAAAACACAGGTAGCAACAACAACCATCATCAAGACTAATGTTGTGTGGCGGCGATAATGTGAGACCGCCGACTTTACTATGGTCAACTGCCTAGGCTAACGAATTTTAAACACTCTCTTAAAGGGTAACACTAACCTTCCTAAAACATTGCCCACTTAAAACCTATTTCCAGAAAGTATTTGATAGGAACAATTTCATATCTTATTTACAAAAAAACATAATCAAAATCAAAGTTTTCAAATGCATTTGGCTAAAATTAAACTGAGAGATCTGTGTAAAAACCTACATACATTATACATATAAATATTCGAAGAAATATTTTATAGTAATGTTTTAAAATCTTACATTGTCTATCTTAATAGCCCAGTTAAACTCTGCGATTTGTTTCCTATTTTAAGAATGTTAACTCTTAACATTATAGTCTTGTAGGAACATACCACTTTTATTACTACTAAAACGGTTTTACTATCTATCTATAGTATCTAATGCACATCCATAATATTTACCTAATAAAATTTTCAATCTTCGTGAGTCTGGCGGATTATGCAAATAAAAACGATTAATGTCAAAGACTGCTCTCGGTATAATATGATAATTGATTTTTTATGAGCGATGAAGCTTTATACATTTCTTGAATTCATTTATAAATTAAATGCAGCTGATGACATTATAAAACCAAGAATGAGGTTTAAATTGACATAGTTAATGGTATCAAAAGGTCGTAGAGTTCAATTTCATATAACAACATTAATTAGACGCTAATAATTTAATCGACGTGGGAAAATAGGTTGCAGCAGGGAATATGCAAATCCTATTAAAACTAGGGCTATAGTTATTAAAGGAACTGTGAATGGAATTATTTAAATGCTTTGAGTATTACGTGAGTTTTTATATTTTCCGCATAACCACATCCATCATAAAATCACAGCAATCAATCTTGTTAGTACACCAAATGCAAACACTTTAAACCAACCCAAAATGGACAGGTAAAGTGTATCCGAAAACGTTTCAGTCGCAACCGCATTTTCGAGTGCCCCTCAAGATCATGATAATTAAGTTGTCTCGCGTACATACTCGTTTAAAGATATATGTACTTCTGTTGGCTGTTTGTGTGCTCGGTGCAGAAGTGTTGGCCATGGCTTAGAGCGTCTGAGAACTGGAGACAATTCCACACGCCTGACCCTGGATGAGTTAATTGCATAGACCGAAAGATAACCCCCATTTTTCCACCTCTCGTTCCCAGACTGGCGCTTTCCATACCCATGACCAAGGGGGAGTACAACAATTGTTACATGTACGACGTCAACTACACGGAGATACTGGCCCAGGGCAAGGTTATGGCCGATCCCAAGTGGCCGCAGGTCAAGTGTCGCCACGGCTGGTCATATAACTTCACGGAGATCCCCTACTCGACGGTGGCCACCGAACAGAATTGGGTGTGCGACGACGCCGCCCTGCCCACCTACGCCCAGTCCATATTCTTCCTGGGCGCCATCGTGGGTGGACTTCTCTTCGGTTGGGTTGCCGATCGATTCGGACGCATTCCCGCCCTGATCGGCACCAATATGATGGGACTCCTGGCCGGAGTGGGCACTGCGTTTGTCAGCAACTTCTGGCAGTTTGCAGCCATGCGATTCTTTGTGGGATTCGCCTTCGACAACTGCTTCACCATGATGTACATTTTGGGTGAGTTATAGATCTATATCTTTTTTATAAATCAATCTTAGGCGTTATTAGGCCTATTTTCTATTAGGAAGTAACAAATTAAGCCTAATAATCATTTAGAACAAGTAAGCTATTATGGATTTGAAGGGGAAAATGTTAATCTATGAATAATTTGCTATGAGTCACTTCAGGAACAAAGTTAGTTCCTACTCTTGGATAGAACATTTACTAAATATTCTTTGTCTTTTACTTAAATACAACTGGCATGGTTTTATGACTTTTATACTAATGGTAGTTTGCCAAATTACATACGTACACAAAGGTTTTTAAGGAAAGCTTAAAAAGAGATCTGTCTAACATAGATAAGTGTTTAATTACGGTCAAAAACCGATACCAAACTATTAACTAAATTAAATTGTTTTCTATATGTGTTCTGCTCCCCAGTTCTCGAGTACGTTGGTCCCAAATACCGCACCTTTGTGGCCAACATGTCCATAGCTATATTCTTCACTGGTGCCGCCTGCCTTCTTCCCTGGATTGCGTACTTCCTGGCTGATTGGAAGCTCCTGGCCATCGCCACCTCCGCACCGCTTCTGCTGGCCATATTTACCCCGTTTGTGGTGCCAGAATCAGCTCGTTGGTTGGTCTCCCAGGGAAAAGTGGACAAGGCCATTGGAATCCTGAAGAAACTTGAGAAGGGAAATGGTCGTCAGGTGCCCCCTCAAACATATCAGATCTTTGCGGACAGCTGCAAGAGGATGAGGGAACAGGAGGCCCAGAATGGCAGTTACTCCGTACTGGATCTGTTCAAGTCACCACGTTTGCGACGAACCACATTGCTGCTTATTGTTATATGGATGGCTATATCACTCGTATTCGATGGACATGTAAGGAATGTGGGTTCCCTGGGACTGGACATCTTCTTCACCTTCACATTGGCTTGCTTCACGGAACTGCCTGCAGATACCCTCCTTACGGTGATCCTGGATCGCTTTGGTCGCCGTTGGCTGGCCTGCAGCTCCATGGTCCTCAGTGGAGTGTTCAGCCTGTTGGCCACTGTGGTGCCCGTGGGTATTTACTCCGCTGCCTTGGCCATTATGGGTCGATTTTTTGTGAACATCAGCTACAACATTGGCCTCCAGTGGGCTGCGGAAGTGCTACCAACAGTGGTTAGGGCCCAAGCTGTGGCTTTCATCCACATCATGGGCTATGTGGCCAGCATCATAGCTCCATTTGTGGTTTATCTGGCCAACATTTCCCAGGCCTTACCACTCATCATCCTGGGAATTTTGGGAATCATTGGTGGTCTGCTGGCGCTGCTTCTTCCGGAGACTCTTAATCATGTACTACCACAAACCCTGAGCGATGGTGAGGAGTTTGGACGCGGACAAAGCATTTGGGACTTCCCCTGTTTGGCAAAACAGGTGGACGACGATGAGGATGAGAAGAGAAACGCCGACGTGGAGGAGGTGCGATCTCAGGCATTTGTGAGGGGAACCCAGACGGGTGCATCCTTGAATGCTTCCACGGGTGGAGAACTGAGATCCAGTATCCTACGCAGATCGGTCAAGTCACGCAACTCAACGAAGCTGTAGAGGATCAGCTCTAAACCAACTATTAGGTAGCTAATTGTTATAGCAGCCAATAATCTGTAGCTCTGCCTTGCATTTGTAGCATCATGTAGCCTCTAAGTGTCGTTATAGACATTTGTGATACTAGAAATAAGAAATTCTATACGCCTCTCAATAAAGTCAACAATTTCAGCAACATAAGTTTGAATATGTCTCTTAAGTTATTTAAAAACTATTTATTGTCATATTTTAACGTATAGAAGGAAAGACAAATTCAAAATATCCGGTAGATAATGGGTAAAATTCATGTAGATGAGATCCCGGGTTGTAAACCGGAAAGGTAATATTGATTTAGCTTCGAACCCACAACCCAACGTTAAACATTTGACGTGTGCAGAGCTCGCGAACTCTCTTTAATTACTCCAGATAATTATTATGGGTTACAAGATAGCAATAAAGTCATGCAGTGCACCCCTACTATATCCGACAAAATGTCATTTTTACTTCGATCCAATCTCTATTTCACACATTTTTTACTGAGCTAGAAAGATATTAAACTTGTCACGGTCTTTACAAACATATATGTTTTCGTTTGTTTAAACGGAATGCAAATGATTATATATATTTATATAAATGATGCAATATATATATGCCCAACCGTTTATGATCGTCGTTGTTTTCAGCTTTTCCCCAGGTGCAAAATGCAATTAAACGTTGTATGCATTTATTGGCACAAGGGTCAACAACCAAATCCGCACGCAAATATCCGATTGAACTACAAATAAGTGCCGATTTGCCACTTACCTATAAAAGCTGCGCCCTTTTGAGGGCATCCAACCAGTAAAGCCAGAATGGCTTCTTCCTCCGCTTGGCTTGCTCTCATCCTCGGGATCGGGTTCACTGGCGCCCTGGATTTTAATATCCAAACAAATAGCAGCAAACTGTTGACGGTTCTCGACACATCTGCTCCGGTCCAAGAGTTACTATACCACATCGATGTCTGGCGGAATGAGGCGGCCTCCTTGGCTCTGGAAACACCTGCTCCTTCCAATCTGGAGTCCGTCATTCGCTCTGAAGTCGGGGGCGATTGGGAAAGGGGTCGGCTCGTCCTACAATTGGCAAATCAAGCGAGGACCGTGGAGCTCAAGGAGGCCATTTACACAGCCCTTTGGAAAGAGCTTCAGCAGACCAATCAGATCTACGATCCCTCGAAGATCCTGGATTTTTATGTCCAGCTGTCGCTGCATACTGATGTGCCACTCCAACTGATGGAACTGATCTATCGTGCCTTTATCAATCGCAGTGCTCAGTTGTTGGAGGCTCCATTTCACACAAACAGTCGAGAGGCCACTTTTCCGCTGGTAAGCTCTCTGGTCCAACGTCTAACATTCAGCACCTTGGATTATCTGAGGGACATACTTGAAGTTCTCTACGATGCTGTTTTAGCACTCGAAACGCCTTTGAGTGTAGTGCAGCGGCTTGGCAACTTTACGGCCAGCTTGACGCAGTTGGCTCAGGCTAATCTTCAATTACTTAGCAGAGAGGAGCTCAAACGTGGAGATCCGCTGGTGCAACAGGCTTTGCAGAGCAACCTTAGAAATTTACTGAAACAGCCTGGCTTCGAGCAAGAAGTGGAGTCCTCCCTTCAAACAGTAATCTATGCACACCTTCCCAAGGATGAGCAACTCCTGTACACCGCGCGAAAAGTTTGCATCCGCAATGTAACCGATGGGAATTCCTACATATACGAATGCCCGCAGACGTATCTAATATGCAGTAACGTTCGAGATTCTAAGAAGGCTGCCTATTTTATCCAACGTGGGCACAGCAGTGACAGCCGGCCGCAGTTTGCCTTCTACAGCGCGTTCTGGCGGAATCGCTACATCCTAATGGAACCAGCTACTGCAACAGCGAACAATGCCACTAACTCGATCACCAAAAACGTTTACAGCCGCACCAACATTAACTGGTGGCGTGTGGTGTATGGGAATGGAGGAATCTCCTTGTACGATGCAGCCACCGAGAAGTCCGTCCTGTGCGGTGGGGATCCATTGCACTGGGATGGCGAGGAGCATCATGTGTACACCCGTCATGCATCGGAGCTTTCAGCTCATCAGGCGGAGTGCACTTGGGCTCTGGAAGACTGCAGCGAAGCCGCTTAGCTGGAAGTGAGAAGCGATGGTGCAGCCTCAATAACTTTAAATTATTACTATGTTTATTTTGACTAAAAAGGCACATGAGAAAATCCAACTACCTCTGCTGAAAATCCCAGGGTATGCACACAACGCCGTCGGTCAGTACCGAATAGTAGTGGGTTATGTGCAGCTTGCACCCCTGCAGTTCCGCCACCTGCAGCTGGGATAAGTCTTTCAGGGCTGTTATCATCTTGTCTGGGGTGACAGCGTCATCTTTGGTCAAGGATTGCAGCTGCAGCTGCTTTATGCACGAGTCCATTAACTCCTGCTCGACGTGCTTATCTTGGGCGTACTTCTTCATCCGCTCCCGAGCCAGTTCCATATTTACGGAGATGAAGTCTACGAGTATGGAACCCGGACAGGTGGCTGGTGTGATAAACTGACCCGTGGGGCTCACCATCAGGGGACCAGCCTCTGACTCAACCACAATAGTGAACTCCTTGAGCGTTTTCGGCCAGTCCGCCGGATATTTTTGTTTACCTAGGTAATCGCTGAGTGAAGTGGTAACCTTCATGAGGTAGCTTGCGTAGCCCTTGGCCTGTTGCTTGGGCATAAACTTGCGTCGTCCGATCTGAATCTCAAGTAGAACCTGAGCAAGTGTTCGTTCGTACACGGGCACCACCTTTAGATAGGCATCATGATGCGGAATGTTCTTGATGAAGTCAATCCAGGTGTTGAGCACATCGCCGGTGAACAGCATCACATGTCCCTCCAAACTGATGCCCGTGAAGGGAGCAAAGACAACAATGCGTCGTTTTAGGGGAGCCATTTCCACTAAATGAGTGTTGGCCAGTCGCTCGAGCGTCTTCAAGCAGCCGCGATAATGTTCGATGTTCCAACCGCACTCGTAGCGGGCGTCCTGTAGCTCGAGCTTCTCGACCAGCACTTTTTGGAGCTTGTCGATCTCGGCCTGCAAGTCTGCAGTTTCCTTAGAGCGCTGTTTGGCTGTGCCGGCATTCTCCTCCAGCCAGGTGGACAGTACTGGTCGCTTGAAGGCACGTTCCTGAGTTGAGGCAAAAGTTATTTAAGTGGTTTTTAAAAGGAAATAGCTGCTATACTAACATTCTTTAACTGAGATTCGAATTCTGCAAATTCCGTATCGTAGTGATAGTCCTGGCCTGGTTTAAAATCCAAGCCAGAGAAGCCCTTTGCCGGCTCCGGCTGCGCCTTGATGTTCTTCACATACTCCGTGGACAGGTTGCAGGACTCCAGGAGGCCCTGAATGAAGGTCTTGGGATCCCGGGTGCTCTGCCAGTCCGTACGAATCTGGATGAGCTTGAAGGAGTCCCGCTTGTCGGCATCCGAACTGGTGCGCACATAGAACTTGAGCACCTGGGTGTCCCCACTCCGATGCCTGCGTTCGTACAGAGCCTCCAGATGCTCACTTAGCAGTTTCAGGGAGTTCTCGTTGGTGTTCCTCTGCTCAGGATGCTGGGCAAAGAAGTCTGGGTGCACCGCGAAGTAGAAGGGTCTCAGCGCCGTTGTAAGATCTAAAAAGGATCGGTATCACATGATTAGTATCCAAAAGTCGGGGTATATGCAAAAGCACTGACCTTGATTCAGCGATCGACGCAAAAGCAGGAAGTGCCGCCTGCTGGTGACCAATTTCCGGATCTTGGGAACCAGCGACATAGACATTATGTAAGCGGTGGGCGGCGGCACGACCCTGCCCCTCGTCACAGATGGCCAGCATATGGCAACGACTTCTGTGGTCTTAAAATTTTAAGATATAACTTCTGATCTTGAAATTATGAAAGACGGTAAAATTAGTATGACCATTGCGCGAAACGCCAGAAATCTCTTACTATCGAGGTATCAGTGGTGGCAGCTTGTCTGCTTTTCGGATAGTATTGGCTGCTTTATTAAAGATGTTTCCGTAAATAAATTTCGGAATTTGTTTTAATTTTTGGTTTTATTTCAACTAAATAGGCACTACATTAATGTAACACCCAAAATCACAAAATAAAAATTTTAATATAATATATCTATTTCCTAGTTAAACTTATGAACAATATTTGCCAGCACTGCCCGCCGATAGTTCGGATGTGACCAGACTTAGCACAGAATTCCGCATTGTTTACCTCGCTGCCAAAGTTTTTAGCGGAACTCCAATTATTGCAATAAATAATAGTAAAACAAATCTCACATAAATATGACTGCCGTTCCGCCCCCTTCCAACATCTCCACCCTGATGCCATTGGGTGAGTAAAGCTGGTTAAGGTGTACAAACCCACAGTTGCTAACTTTTGCCGGTTCGCCTCTGGGGACTCCTTGCAGAACTGGTGGACAAATGCATCGGCTCCCGCATCCACATCATCATGAAGAACGACAAGGAGATGGTGGGCACTCTTCTGGGATTCGATGACTTTGTAAATATGCTCTTGGACGATGTGACGGAGTATGAGAACACGCCCGACGGTCGCCGCATCACCAAACTGGATCAAATTCTGCTCAATGGCAACAACATCACAATGGTGCGTGCTCCGCTAAATGTTATTTACTTATTTATTAATATTTTTAATTCATTGCAGTTGGTGCCTGGTGGCGAGCTGGCGGAGTAACAAGGTTCCATTTATAAACATAATTAAATTTGTAAAATAAATCAAGACTTTTAATGTGGAATCGTACATATGTTAATCTACAGAGGTATGTTAAGCGCTAACAGTGGTCTAACGGTTAACAGGAGTTTTTAAAAGCGGTTGGATTTAAAAAGGTTGATTTTTTAATTGTTTGTGTGATTTGGAAATGCATATTTGAACATTTTTTCTGGCAGATGTTTATTGAAATGTACTGCAAAGTAATGAAAACTAAAAGTTAAACGGGTAAAAAGTTGTATTAAAAGTTTTGAAAATATTTCAAAACCTTTTATATGTGAAAGATAATAAGTTTTGACTTTAAATGTGAAATACTGTACTATATTGAAGCTAAACCGTAAGAAAACTATAAAATCATGACTTTCTTTTATTAATAGATCAAAGCCTAAAACCTGATTGTACTATTTTATGAAGTGAGCATTAACCAAACAAGGTGAAACTGTCTAGAACTTTCTCAATGAAATGCAATCACTTTTGGAAACTCAAATGTTAGGTTTAATTTTTAAGGCCTTTCCGTTAACACTTAACAGCCATTTATGCTCTGGCGGTCATGCAAAGAAGGCGCATGCGCTCAACCCCCCAAATCGAGGGTCTCAGCGATACAGCAGTCAACATGTGCCATAAATATTAACCGCTTTTCCCTCCTGGCCGTGCGTGTGGGTGCACTGTGCTCTCCGCAGTACCGCTCTGCGTTCTCCCGCTTCCGTTCGGCACCTCCAGCGCTCAGTACGGCACCAGGCTTCGACGGAAGTGGAACAAACCAAGCGGAAACAGACTCACGCGACAACCAAACCGAACTCGAATATGGAAAACTTTTTCCCTGAGCCAATATAGCACTGATAAACGCAACTCGGAGTGAACTTTATGAATGGTCATGACTAATTGTAGTCGCCCAACGGCAACAGCACCAGCATTCGTTGTGTGAGCCCCAATGGTGGAGGTTCCCCCGTTTTCAAACGAAAGATTTCAGTATCTCGGTATCTGTATCTGTCGGTGTCTCATTTGAGCGGCTCGAATGATCCGCCTGTAATTATGACTGCGTGAAGAAATCAATAAGAGGAGGATGGCCAGCAAGCCCATGAGCACCAGCTGCCAAAGCATTGCAACGGCGGCCAGCAGTGCGGCCACCACGGCGGCGGCGGTGTCCATATCGGCCTCCAATGCCACCTCCGTGGGCTCCCTCATCGCCGCCGCCTGCCAGCAGCAGCAGCAGCAACATCCCCACCAGCAATATGCACAGTCCCAGCAGCAACACCTCTATCAGACGCATCAGCAATCATCGCACTATGTCAATGGCACCGGCAGTTTGGGAAGGCTCAAGTTCCACAAGAGTCTCGATGCCAGCGACGAGGAAATCGAGTATGCGCAGGTATGTCCAAGTGGCCAAGTATCTAAGTGCTGGTCGGAATGGTCTCCGGAATGAATTCAATTGTGCCCCACACTGAGTCATAATAATGCGACAAGGTCCTGCAGTGCTGGCTCAATTGAATTTATCTTGTGGGTGGTGGGTGAATGATGGTGGTTGCTGTTGAGTTTCTTGTCGAGTGGGTGCTCTTGGGGGTGGTTTGTGCCGCCCAGCTCCCACATCGGTGCAATGGCTGCCCCCTCAGCTGTTTAACCTCCCGGCCGGGTCGTTATGCATAGTTTACGCTTCGCCAGGCAACCTCAACAGCCGCCAACAACCGCCGTCGTCGATCAAGTGTTAATAATTCAATGCCCCGGAAATAGTCATATATTGGAAAGTATCGTACACCCAGGGAGATGATGGGCCCCTGGTAGGGCCTTGACTTTGGCCCAGGCAATTAGAAGAATTAACCAGTTGGATTAATTTATGGGTCGCTGAACGTACGTTTATACGCATGCTATACTCTCCATGGCTCTATGGTAAATGCGGACATCACGCTATATTTGATAGCAAAGTCATGATAAGTAATAAATATTTGCAAAAAAAATTAGGTTTGTTTTTTAGAAAGAAGTAGTAATTTAGCCATTCAATCAACATAATTCTGCCTGCAATTAACCTTAACCAGCTAAAATTATAGTTAATTTTCTTTCATTTCCTAATCTTGCATTAAACAAAAACAGTATCGAATTTGAATGACCTAAGAAAAATAGTCTCTCATGCACGACTTATATTTAAGTCTACCATAATTTCAATCTTTTTCTTCTTGATTCCCGTCTTTTAATAAAAACCTTTACAATTTTTATATGTATAATACCACACAATTTGCACTTCCTTGCCGATGGCATTATAGCCGGCGGGAGGTCTATTGCAAAGCCTTTCAAGCCAGTTATTACGCTCTACGCAATAGAACATTAATGAAAGAGCAGTGTGGTATATCTATATAGTTATCATTTTGTATCTGGGCCGCTGTGCTTTTTATTAAAAATTATTTTAACTTACAAAAAGTGGAATTTAAAGTGTTACTCCATTGCATGTTTTCTGATAACAAATTGTTTTAATATATATTTTTTATTTTTATAAATTTTAAAAGCAAGACTTAGTCTTGGTCATTTCCTCTTTTCTATGTGTGAATACAAAAAATATTAGTTTTCTTACTCTATTACCAGCTTACTAATTTATGGGTTCGGTCTGCATGGTATTATTTTGTCCGCACCTGTATTCTGGGTTGGTTTGCTTTTCTCCCGCCCGGTAGCTATCTTTTTAGGGGGGCAGTGAAAGTGTTGCCTGCTGGGGGCTTCATCCTGTATTCATAGAAATGCTTTCAATAAAAGCAGGAAGAACAGTGAGGACGAAGGAATGGGCTTGGCAAACATCGTTTTGATGGTTTGCACCCCCAAACCTGGCGGCTATTCGGTGTGCCACATTGCTTAGACGTGCAAATACCCGGAAGTGCTAACGATAGTTTAGCATACAAGCTTTTCACTTTCACCTCAAATCAACACGTTTCTTTCACAGAAAGAGAGCATAGTGAGATAATGGTCAAGCTGGTCTTTACTTAGGTATTTAGTTTTTATTAAACAAGTTTTGTTTCTTGTAAAAAGGGTAAATATTTAATTGGAGCTAGCAATGATAATATTGTGTTATATATTTTCCAGCTATCTCGTTCTACCCACATCCTGGGACGCCATAAGTCGGAGCGGTTTCTGGCCTCCAATCCGGATGAGGACCGAAGACGCCGCACCATAATCGTGGAGAAGAAGAACAATTCGTATGGGTTCACACTCCAGAGCTACGGAATCCACTACAAACGGGACGAGGAGCTGGAAATGATAACATACGTGGACTATGTGGAGTACGGTGGTCCAGCATATCGCTCTGGAATGCGGGAGGGCGATGTAATCCTCTCCATCAACGGCAAAGATATGGAGAAGGCGGACCACAAGACCATCGTCGAGTTCATCAAGCAATGTGACACCAGAATGCGAATGGTAGTTCTTTTTGAGGACTGTGTGAGGAAGGTAGAGTATCGTTAGGACAAAATATGGATTTTTCAATACATATAGAACCATGATAAATAACAAATATATATTCCCCCAGGTGGATCTCCACATGCGCTACATCCAACTGCAGAGCTTGTTGCAGCAAAAGATGAACGAGCTGGAGAGGGTTCATTTAAGAGAGCGGGAATTGTTGGAGGGCAAGTGGAAGACGCACAGTTTGCCAGCCCGGAAGAAGGCCAATGCGAACACTTCGCCCAGCGATGGAGAAGGTATTTCCCCTACGGAAGTGGGTGGTGAAACGGGCTTTTATCGTCCAGCCCTGTCCACAGAGGACGTGCCTAACATAGCGGCCCGCCAGCAGGGAGTGGGTGGACCAGGAATCATCCCACCTCCCGCTCAGTTTATGCTCACCTACCACTACCTAGATCCCACTTACCGATACGTCCTGCGACCCACCCACGGCAGCTCAGAGGATTATATTGATGGCCTTGGCCTCCAGAGGAGCAGCAGCGATCACCAGCAACCGGCACAGCGATATATACTCCAGCGAACCGAATCCGTGGATACGAATTCGATGACTCAAACTCAAACAACAGCCACGGCTCCTACTCAATATCACACCGCCACTGGTGGCTCGGTGAAGCCACCGGCACCACCACCTCGAACCTGTGAAAAGCACAAGCCCCCGGCTAAACCACCAAAAACTGAGAAGGAAAAATCCACCGGGAAGCATTATCATGTGGGACACTCCTGCAATCCCTGCCTGGGACACTTTCGCTGGAAGTCGGCGGAAAAATCTGCGGTTCCCGCACCAGATAACGTAAGCTTAGATGCCTATGATCTGGCCAGTCCCTGCTGCGATACGCATTGTGTACCAACGAGAAGACGCCATCGCCAGCACAAGGAGCACACGCATAAGCACAAGCACCGGGAAAGGGAGCGGGTGGAGAACAAGGAGCAGAGGGTCAGACCCAAGTCCACATCCCATGCCTCGCCCAATGCCAATGGAGGTGCAGGAAATGCAGGAACCGGGCATCACCACCATCATCATCATCACCATCACAGCCATGAGCAGCAGCAGCAGCAGCAACAACAACAGCAGCAAATGCAGGCAGTTCCCCACCATCATCACTATTCCCACCAGGTGCAGAACCCCTGTCAGGTGCAATCCCAATCCGGCAGCACCCGCTCTCGGTACTTTGACTTGGCCTCCGGATTGGCCAGCCATTGCAGCTTGCATTCCTGCACCTCGAGTGAGTTTGCCCCAGGGGATACTGCTTCGTACACCACTTCCATCAGCACGGATACCTTGTTTTGGGACCCCAAAAGCGAAGCGGGTCAATCCCGACAGCACTCCACAAAATCAAGGCAATCTTACGAGCAGCAACCACAACAGCAACAGCAACAGCAACCACCACACCAGCAGCAGCAACAACCACACCAAGGTCACCACCACCATCATCATCATCAAGGGGATTACCACCAGCGGTATCATGTGACCGCCAACCAAATGCAGCCCCAGCAGATCTATCCCAATACTATAGCTTATGTTCAAAAACCCAAATCCTGGGACAATCTCGCCAACAAGGCGGGCTATAATGTTGGTTACGGTTACCTTGACACAGTGGCTGTAAAACCAGCCATTAAAATGCAGATTGCCCAGCAGCGACACTCGATGCCGCGAAGGAATCCGTACGGGAGATTCTCCACTTACGGGGATGTCGAGAACTATGCCCCACCGCCCACCGAGTTCGTGGGTGAGCTGACCACCACCACAACCACTACGATTACGGCCAAGTCCACGGAGGAGCTGTTGACCGCCTGCGATTGCTTGACGCCCCAGCAACAGGCTGCTATTAAGGCGGCCCAGTACCAGCTCAGCCAAAATCAGAAGCTGACCCACCAGAACTCCTGCCAGATGGGATACTACTCGCACCTGCCCCGTCCCACCACGGATGTGGGCACCTCCACTACCAGTCAGCAGGTGCACGGGGCAGGAGATGTCCAGACGACGTCAGAGGCCACCAGATTGTAGATTGTCTCGGCTGCAGAGAGATCCAACCAGGAACCGTCTCATGAATAATAAAAGTGCACCATGAGTTGAATAGGAAGACTTCCAGAGTTAAATAGGTATTAAAACAGTTTTAAAATCAAACAATTAGATTTAAAATGAGTACTGAGTTAAATGAGCGTAGAAAGAATTTTTTAATAGTATTTATTTTTACAGAATATGGAACTCAACACGATATTAAAATTGTAACCTAATTAAATATTGGCACTTTAAAATAGTCTGTTGTTTTGACTATCAAGTTATACTCGAAAATTCAAAATTATGTATTTTTCATAAAATTCGGTTAAGCCAAAGAGTGAAATATTAGTTAATTAAATATTTTAGAGTTTGACTGTAGGAGTGAATGAAATGTTTAGCTAATTATTTGGTATCCATATTTAGTTAATGAAGTAGGTGGTATTAAAGTAAAAAAATATAAGAATTTAGTACACATTTTAAACTGTACTTATGTAAATCAACTCAAACGCTCAACCTACGATTAACTTGATTCAACCACTCATGAGTGCACTCACATTCAGCTCCATTCGCGTCTTAAAAACCGAACATCGAAATCATTTGAAATGGTAAACGAAGCCAAATTTTAAACGTTTAACTCAAACAGACAAAATATAAAAATATAGCTTAACTATTCGAATATATGTACAGTGAGTTTCACAGGTATAAGATAAATATTTAGCATCCAAAAATCGCAAGACAATACAGAGAGTTAAGCAGAATAGAAGATACTTCTAAGAGTAGATGATTCAAAAATTAGTACACCTTAAGATCTATACGAATTACAAATTTATAGCTATCTTATGTATGTGAAACTCACTTTATATATATGCGATATAACTAGGACGCATTGACGTTTAGATTTTTGGATTTATTGAAAGACTGAAAAGCCACGCGCATATTCCAAATGAGAGAAAAATCTGGCGTCTTGTAATGATATAGGATTACATATATATCTGTACATGCCATATAATATGGTTAACCTATCATGCAACTAGATACTGTTTTACATGTAGCATATACACACACATAAGCATATATATATTTATTGTATACTGTGTCCGAACAATGTAATTTATTTCATTGTGATAGTGAAAGAGCAGGCACTAAAAACCGCAACAATTTTAGTCGCAATTTTATCAAGCAACCAACCAAATATAATTTAAAACGCTTTTATGTAACGCGAAATGTAAATGTTATTGTACTTTATGTATTGCAATAAAACTCAAAAAATGTGTTCATGTAGTGTGACCCCTAGAAAAAAAACCAAAATATGATGAGTTTTCAAAATTGTAGAGGTTTGGTTTTTATGTACTTTAAAAAAATGGGAGTTTTTGAACTTATTTACTTAATCTCATAACATTTTTTGTACAACACTTTCTATTAGCCGAATTGAAATATTTATATTAACCTGTCGTAGATCGAGATATTACGTGATATCGTTTAAAAACTATTTTTTTTTATTATTCGAAAATATTGAGTTAAGGGTAAGTGGAGACTTTTGGAACACCCCAGTCGAAAAGTCAGCTGTTTATATGGAAAGTGCCGCCGCCTAGCGTTACATTTTGGCATTTTTCAACCCCTGGAGAGTGCCACCCGCCAGTTGTAACGGGTATTTGCCGGTCAGCTGTTCAACCCCCGCGAATTGTGCATCTGTCTGCTGCGCCCTCTGTCGGACATTGACGGTACCAGGCAGCTGTCAAAGTGGCAAAAAAATCAATACCAACCCCCAACCCTCCTCGTTAAAAATGTAAATGCGAAAAAATTCAATACTGTGCAGCCAAACGCGACGGTCGCAGCGTTCTCCACTCACAATCGCTCTCCCCGCTTTATTTCCCCAGCACGTAATGCTCCAGATTCGGAAATATAGCCCAAAAGTCGGTTAAAGATTGAAAACGGTTTCGAATCGCCCCTAAATCCTCGGTAAAATCCCCAGCGAGGGCAACTTGCAAACCGGCAACAAAATAAAAAGTGCACAGCCTGTTCAGTGAGTGAAAAGTGGCAAAGTGTTTCAGCATTAAGCTATAGCATACGATCTTGGGCAGATCCGGCGAAACATATGTCAAGTGCAGGGCGCCGCGACTGCTGTGGGAGGCTGTGACTGCGACTTCCGCATCCGCTCCTGTTTCTGTTGTTGTTGGCGGCAGCAGCAGATACAACAATGATAAGGTGAGTGCGCCCGGGGTTCCCCCTGTTCCCCTGAGAAATGTATGAAAGTACAACAAATAAAAACAGGGCTGTCAATGGGTTCTTGAGGGTTAAATACGTTTTTAGGGATAGGGCAAGCCACTTCCCAAATTTGTATGCAAACCCTATAAAATGAATAGGGGAATACCTTAAACTTTAAAAATTATTTGATTAATTTATAAGATTTAATTTAAATACGGAATTTGTAAGTTAATGCATATATTGTTTTTTTTTTAAGCTTAATTATTTTATTTATCTAATATTATTATTATTAAATTAGTATTTATATTTAAATTTATTTGTCTTTATCTTTGGCTGATAAGTTATACATACATTGTTTTTTTTGTAAAGCTTAATTATTTTATTTATCTAATATTATTATTATTAAATTAGTATTTATATTTATATTTATTTGTGTTTATCTTTGGCTGAATGTTCCTCCTAAGTTCCTTGGGAATTAAATTAAATGAAATTTAAACTATATTAAATACGAAATTCTTTTCAAAATATTTTGTTATCCCTAATTGCTATTAAACGCAATTCTTCTGATTTTAATTTTAATTTTTCAGGACTTATGTATATTAATAGTATAATAAAAAATCGTTGAGTTATAAAAATATTATCTTTGGATTATCAAAAGAATTCAGCACTGGACCTCCTCATTTACTTAATTATTTGACTTTGGAACACGGTCCCTGGCTAGAATACAAACATCCTTTGCCCACTTCGAGGAGAGATCCATTTCGATAAATAGAAATTGCCAATTAAATGTGAAATGTAAATTGCCCCCGGGCGACAGTCGAACAGTTCACAAAAAGTGTCCTGGGGGCCGAGGGAAAAGTTCTCCGCTGGTCACTCGCATCCGGTTTTTGGTCCTGACAAAGTTTTTGTGCAGCTTGTGATGTCTGCAGCGAGATATGAGAATTGTAACTTTCGGACCGACTGTCTGTCGGTGCGTCTGTATCATTAGGGCAAAGTTGGCCCACTCAAGTAGTTGGTTTTTATATGTATGTGCGAGATTTGGAATTTATTTTTTTTTTAGCTTCGCTGCCATTAATTATGAAGGCTGAACTATGCCAAAGTTTTGCAGACGCTCCCCCCCTCCCTTTGCACTTTGAGCTGCTCAATTGTTAAACCGAAATTCATAAGTCCTAATGACTGGCTGGGCGGAGGTGAGGTCCTTTTTAGGGGGGATAGAGCAACAGACAACTTCAAGTTTGCTGCGGATGCGGACGTTGCATGTACGACAACATCATTATCAGCGTCGGCAGCGTCAAAATGCCATTAAATGTGTAGCCTACAATGCCTTTGAAGGATTACACACCCCCCTGTTTGCCCACACACTCCCACTCCCCGAAAGAAAAGGAGCGAAACGGAAAAAATGTGCAGCTTTGTCAAATAGTAAAGAGCGCGGAGTAGCAGCGAATAGTTGATCCACTGGGAAAAATTTAATTAATTTAAAAATACTACCTGGGATTAAAAAAAAAATGTTTTTGACATTACTCTAAGCTTCTATATGTATAAAAATTAAAATGTTTTTGGTAATCAGTAGTAATACAGTAATAAAATGTTCTAATCTACAGTATTACAGTTTCCGGGTTTTACTTTTTTTTAAAAAAATTAAGAGGAACGTTAAAAAAATAAAATTGCAAATGAATGAAAGAGATTAAAAGAGGAAATGATATAGGGTTTTGAAGAATATATGGTTACTATCCATTATAAACCAAAGTCAACTTCGAAATACACAATTTTTTTTAGGTATATTTGCATATTTTTCAATTAAACTTTTTTTTTAATTTCTCAGAGATTTTGTAAATAATTTTTTCCTGTGTACTGTTGCTGTTGCTGCTGTTGGTGTTGCAGTTGCAATTGCTGTTGTTGCTGTTTCTGTTGCATGAGTGCTGGCGGGCATTGAAAAACACACTCACCCACACATGCACGCACTGGCAGTCAGTCAAAAGCGCGCTGCCCCACCCACTCTACCCCTTTTGCCACCCCAGCAAACCCCCCAAAGTGCGTTGCATACTCCGCCTCTGCTTCTTTTTTCACGCTTTGTTTGACTGGGATTGGGATTTTCCCCAGCAGTTGTACTCACTCTCGTGGCGGTTGTTGTTGCTGCTGTTGTACACATTGTCACACAGGCAACAACGACAACTACAAAAACACGAGCAACAGCGCAAAAAAAGAGGAAAAACTTTGCCACGTTAACTACTGACTGACTCCGGCCAGGCGACAAAAATGTCAAGGATTAAAAACTACAAACCTACATTTTAGATTTATTTAAGAACTATTTTTGATTGATGAAAAATATTTAAAAAGAGATTTGTGTGGGATTTTAAATTAGAATTCGACACAGATTCTTATCCCTTTGATTAATGATGATGTTTTAATTATAAATATTTTTGAAGGTATTTTTAGAGAAATTAGGCTTACGGGTTTTGTAATATTTATTTTTTTCCTAATCATGTTTACATTTAATTGAAAAAGTTGTTTTCGAAATCAGTTGTTTCACATTTGATGGTGGCAGGACGACATTCTGACGTAGACCTGCACCAACTACGAATGTGTGTCTACGTTTGGGGGGCGGGAAAATGACGATGAGGAGCCGGGCCAGGAGAACTCAGGACAGGACAGAAGTTCCCCGGCTACGGGGAGGGTGTTAATGAGCAACATCGCAGTGGCAACGACTCTGCTTAGTATTTGTGTTTCTTCATTTCCGGCTTCCACATGTTGACATGCTGATGATGTTGGTTAACTTCTGCCGAGGATGATGGCCATGATGAAGTCAGCAGCGGGGCAGGATCAGGAGGAGCAGGATGTGGAGAAGCATCAGCCAGTCTGTCATTCAGTGAGTGAGTGGGCGAGCTGGTTAGTCAGCTTTGTTTTGCTACTCCACTCGCTGCTTGTTTGTTAACGCTGCGTATGCGTAATTTTCATATTATGTAATTTTAACGCGCTAAATGGAAGCTTAATTTGATTAGAGCGCCATAAATGTGTCCTGCTCGCTGTGTGTGCCCCAAATTGACTTGTTGGTTGGACTCTCGCAGAGGTGACGCATAGTTGACGCAGTTTCCCAGTTGCCCCAAAAAAAGGAGAAAACTATATTTACGCCATCTCCCAGCCACTAGCTCGCATCTCCAGTTACCAGTTCTGGCTGCACAGAAAGAAAAACTGTATCCTTCTGTTCAAGTCAAATAGGTGACTAAGATTCTAAGAACATAAATATCATTTAAAAAAATTCCTTTTGTGCAATATATTAGGAAAATTCATATGGCACTTTATAAGTTATCCTTCTCTTCAAGTCACCTATTTTTTAGATTTTAAGAATAAAAATTTCACTTAAAAAAATATCCTGTTGTGAAATATACTAGAAAAATATTTTAAGAATTTATTATCATTTTTTAATTTGATTCCTAGGCTTGTCATTTATATTTAGGTTAATAAAATAATTCATTGCATGTTATTTTGATAAATATTTTTAAGAACTCCAGAATATGAAAGGTAATGCAAGGTCATTTATTTAATTAAATAGTCTTGGGCATCGCAATTTTTCCCGGTGTACTGGGCTGCTGGCTGATGAGCTCATATTGAAAGTTTTTGTGCTCTGTGGGACGACCTAGTTTGGCCAAAGCCAAATCAATGTGGCCACTGCGGCGCCATTTGCACTGCCGACCCTTTTGTGCATTTACTCTGTTTTCCGCTCTGCCCTGCTCGACATTTTCCGGGTTTTCCCTCCGCCTGTGTGTGTGCCTTTTTTTTCTGTGCAAACAATTTCGCCTGGTCGCCTGGTCGGGCGTTATTAATTGAGCTTTTGATGCATAGCCAGTATAACGATTGTCCCATACCCATTTCATCTCCCATCCGGGCCATCTCATCCATCTGTTCGTGTGCACTTAAAAGGCTACATAATTGTTTTTACCAAATTGAAATTTTAATTGAATTCGTATTGGAATCGTAGCCGGGTATCGGGAATCCCTCAGTTATGACTTTAAATCGTTGCCACACCGGCTTAGAAAATAAAGGCCGAAGAGCAAACGGCAGCTGAATTTCTATTTGATTTGGGGAACCATGAAAATTAAAAATTTAATACGCGTATTCGTGGGGCAAAAAAGCCGCATAGGCATTTCATTTTATTGTAAGCAAAGCCTCGGCATCAGCAGCAGGCCCATTGACATCCTCGTCGTCATTATGCACATTATCCACATCAACAATGGCTCAACGAGCGGCTGAATGAATCTCAAGTGGGCAGTCAGCCCCGCCCCCTTATTTGGTATAGATACGTGCACCGATAGATAGATAGATAGATAGATGGATGGTTATGGGGATAGCTTGATGAATGGGTAGATACATATCGAAAAAATTGCATGATTCAGTTTGTTTATTTGCGGGATAGTTCAGACCCTGCCCATTTTTAAATACCGAGAGTTCTGTGGATTCACCAACAGCACTTGAGACTAATCAAATGAACAATAAACGATTCCCATTGCAGCAGAACCGATTCGCAGACATAACACATTGCGGTGGCGGTTGAGAAGAACGGCATGGTGAAAATGGAATCCACGGAAGAACAGGATCGAAAGCTAGTTTTGGAGTTCTGCCACTTGCTAGAGAAGTCCAAGCAGCTCTTCAACGGGCTCAGGTGAGTTCAGGGGGTCAAGTACTATTCTGAATGGGTTATAATTGAAATTATTTGTTTACAGGGATCTGCCTCAGTACGGCCATCGGCAGTGGCAAGCTTACTTCGGCCGCACCTTCGATGTTTACACAAAGTTGTGGAAGTTCCAGCAGCAACATCGCATGGTACTGGATTCAAAGTACGGCCTGAAACGCTGGCAGATCGGAGAAATAGCTAGCAAAATTGGGCAGCTCTATTATCACTACTAGTAAGTCAATGGATATTTAAAAATACTAACAAAAAAGCAATTGGACAGGATACTTTTTAAGGATTAAACGTAATAATAAAGTAATAAAGTAAATTACTGCCAATTTTACCACTGAAATAATACAAGATTCTTAATAAATGCTAAAAACGAACCGCCTTAGGGATTTAAAATATGAATTTAAAGAGGTTTAAGTCAGAACGATAATGCCTACACCGAGGAAAATATCACATTTCTTATATACCATTCATATTTATGATAGGTATAATAATAATGATAGATAGTATGATATGATAGATTACCTTAGAGAGGAATATATTTTCTGCTACTTTAAAGTACATGAATATTTATCAATGATAGTATTCTGTTCCCAGTAAAACACTTAAGATAACCTCTAAAAATTATTGAGTACCAATTTGTTTGATTTGATTACTAAATGGCAAACATTCCTCCTACAGCTTAAGAACCAGCGAAACCAACTACCTGAACGAGGCGTATCAGTTCTATGCGGCCATCAGGGGTCGGGCGTACTACTCGCGGGCGGCCAAGGAGGATAGGCCGGATCTGATGGTGAAAAAGCTGCGATACTACGCCCGCTTCATAGTGGTGTGCCTGCTGCTCAAGAAGATGAAGCTGGTGCGCGAGCTGGTCACCGAGCTGGAAAAACAAATACAGGAGTACACCAACACGTAATTACTTAGTGGCCCATTTTTGACTCCGTATTAATCCCCAGATTTCCCCGCAGCTACGAGCCGGAGGATCATCTGGAGTGGTCGCTGGTGCTGGAGGAGATCAAGGGCTTCATCAAGGCGGAGGCGGCGGTGGCCGTCCTGCACGCCGACTCCAATCCCATCATCCTGTCGCACAGGTGAGTCGTTGCCACAAACTCTGTCCGTACACGCGTATTTGCCCGTGCTTTCGTCGGCGGAGGAGGAGTCTGGACAGCTTGTGGGTGGCCAAGTGTATAGCCTCTATCTGTCCGCATATGTCTATATGCCCTGTTCTGTTTGCGTAGGTATACGAGTTTTGCTTGAGTTCCGTTGCCGTTGATTATGTTCATTTGTTGTGCTTATCACAGAAGACTTGAAACACCAAAGAACACTCACCGTTGTCATTTTGTCATGCACTTAACCATGATCTCTGTCCCAAAAACACCCACCAAACCAATCACAATCCGGGTTGGAGGATTGAAACTGTTGTATACGTTAGAAAAAAGTAAGGTTCATAAATTTTTTTAACCTTGAAAATTATCAAATTTCCTTTATTTATATTTCACTTTTACTTTACCAATTTGATATCAATGATATCCTCTTAGAGATTGACCAATTAATATGTTACAAATATTATATTTTTGTATTAAAAATTTTTTCTTAATAACATTAAAGAACTTTTTAATGTGAGTTCTACGTTTTTACCTCTGAAATTGTAAAGGACACAGAACATTTTTGTTAGTATAATGCATTTTATCTGTTTTTACAATAGACAACTTTGATATATTTATTTATCAAGTTAGGAACAACAGTTTCATTACCCCACCCTACACACACTCCACAAGACGTTATCATTTCATTATCATTTGGTCCATGATCCCCCAACTCGATCCCACACCCGTACCCTTGTCACCTCATTAGTGCGCCGCATTCTCAATTCTTCTGTGAAAGCACGGGCCCCGCCATCCGCCTGAGGACGAGTGCGACTACCCCGACTGATGTGTCCAGTGGTTCCGGTTCTAGGTTGTCGCCGCTGACGACGCCGCCCTGCGAGCGATCGCCGCACATGACCCTCAGCCTGCAGGAGATCCTGATCGTGGGCTCTGCCTGCGAGCAGGCCAAGTTCTCGGAACTGACCATGGACATGTTCCGGATGCTGCAGACGCTGGAGCGTGAGCCCACGGAATCCACCACGAATCCGCTGAGCATGGCCCATGGACTCCATGGGCACGATGCGAGTCCGGCGGCCAGCCGGATACCGCCATACGGAGTGCCGGGCTCCAAGGGCTACATGGAGAACGGTCGGGCCTTTCGAGACAATCCCCACAAGTATTTACTGTACAAACCTTCGATTAGCCAGCTGCTGGTATTCCTCGCCAGCGGCACCAAGGAACTGCCGCTGGGCGGTGCCCTGCTCCTCTACATGTCCGCCGACGGCTGCTTCTCCACCACCAAACATCCCGAGGATTGTGAGTATACTGATCTTAATTACATTTTTTGTTAAATATTTATTATTGAATAATTTTCAAAATGTCTAAGTATAATTTTTAAAATTCTTACAAAAACATTGCGTTTTTAAATTTTTAGAATAATATGAGGTCCTTTATATTTTATCTATTGGTTCCATTGTCACCATGTAAACCTTTTTTAATCCGTAAAATATTTTCCAGTTGGCTACGAGCTGGGCGGCCTGGCCACCAGCGTGAAGCGGGACAGCGTGGACGGAGGCGGTCTGTCGTGCCGGGGCAAGTCTTACAAGGAGAACCACTGCCTATATCCGGGTGATCTATATCCGTTCACACGACGGCCCATGTTCGTCGTGATCGACTCGGACAACTCGTTTGTCTTTCAGCACATACCGCGCTACTTTGGCCAGCCGCTGGTGGTGCTCATGTCGCCGCAGGATGTGCCGCCCGCATTCCAGGGTGAGATTCCTTTGGCAACCCATATCGGATTGTCCAGTTCTGATCATTGTGGTTCGATTTCAGCTGATGTCCAGCACCATGGCTCGCTGTTTACATTGTTCCTGCACTCCCCGCTCACCGCCCTCTGCTACATCTGCAACGTCGGAGACGTGCCCATCCACCACTGGGAACGCTGCCAGACCTACGTGGATCGGTTCATCACGGAGGCCTCGCGCCTAGTCACTCGGTGTCGCATCGATGAGATCGAACAGGGCATAGGATTTATAGGTCAGTATTTCGGAGTATTAGCAGCATAAACATAGAGTTCTTAAAAGGGCGATTCTAAATTGTTGAGATACTTTGAAACTGGTTATTCAGATGGAGGTACAATGTACCTGGTACATATACCTTATATTTCACAATATGTAATATTGTATATACTCCTTTTTGTATGAAATATAGAACCGTGGATGTTAAACGATACGTATAAATTTTTATAAACTGTACCATTCTAACTCTAGTTTGCCAACAAAATGATATATTATGGAGGTCTTAACTTAGAAAAGATAAAGTTATGATACATATAACACAGAATCTATGTTTGGATAACCATGTTTTAATATATTACCTTATAAACGAGATCAGAATCTTTAAGTATTACTAAAATGTCTTTCTTGCAGACTCCTCCTATGTGCAGTTCTTTGGCGACGACTTCCTGCGCACCCTGATCCTCCGCTTCGTCTTCTGTGATGTCGTGCTGCGCCTGCACCGCGGATTCCGAGGGCGGCACATGAGGCCGCGATGCGAGCCCCAGCTGCCGGCCAACGAACTGCTGGAGCACCCCTCGCTGTCGCACATCATCTTTCAGCTGGCCTCGGCCCTGGATGTGCGGGGCCACTTCTCGGAGGGGCCGGAGTGCGACTGATGACTTTTAGCGGCCGTAGTCCTAGTGGTGGCCGTGGGGATCTGCCTGCGACAGCAGCTGTGCCAGGTGATCGGGAGGCAGTTTTCCGGGTGGATGCTTTCGCTGTACAATACTTTTCCGCTGGGCTGGAACTGGGCCTGAGATCGGGGACGTGGGTTTCCATGGGTTTCCGTTACCTTTCCTTGGCAGTGCCCCGGCTGCCGGCGTAATTCTTTTTAACAACGTAACGCAACGTAACTGCATTATAATACGAATATAAATATATAAATACGAGTATAATATATATATATATAATATATGCGTATATGGATAAAGGTAAATTAATCAAGTAGCTAGTTTTCTTATATAGTGCGTCGCGCAATGGAAATGGTCCAATGTTAGTTGCTTAGCATATACATAATTAATGATAACGAAGATATACATACATGAAATCAATGATATTCAGCCGATATCGCTGCAGCAACAAGAACAACAACCACAAACATGTCAAAAGAACCTAACAAACGATAACTGCCAAAAGAAGATGAAAAAAAAACGAAAAACGAAAAACAATTTAAGAAATACGAAACCGAAGATCTAATCAAATTTAGTTTGAGCGATAGCGGGAAATTTTTATGAAAATTGTGAGAGGGGACTTTTTGTATCGGGTCTAGGATCGCCTGATCGGGAAATAGGTAACTTTGTCATACGCAGCGGAAACATTTTAGCTTTTATACAACCGATATTGAGGGAAACCTAATCGAAAGTGAATTACGAACACGACACACTATATAAGAAAGGGAATGCGTTTTTTATGCATTGTACGCGGCGCTCATAACAAATTTAAATTACGAAACCAGAATATTATTGTACGTATGTAATATTGCATATATGTATCTATTATGATTACAAGATGACTGAAAGTTACTGTTTCAACAAAGGAAAAAAGAAAAAATAAAACAACCAAAAAGATGGCAACATTTAGCAAAAGTAATAATAAATAATAATAACTTATACATAATGCCCTAGTTAAGTGAAACATGGAAAATATACAAAATATATTTTGCGTATGTAAAAGTAAAATACAAAAAGCCCAACCAACATTTTATACGAAATAAACGCATACAAAATTTACACTTCAACTAACGAATGAAAATCTGTTCTTGAATCATTTTCCAAAATGCCGCAAAATTCCATTTCGGTTTTCGGTTCAAACTGTGAATTGGAACAGGTCACCGTAATAATAAATATTTATGATAACATATAGTTACAAGTCACACTAACTCTATGGATTTATAGGCAAATGATAAACGCAATATTGAAAGTTACAAAATTATATATATAAAGCATATATATTTCAATACGAAAATAAAACTAGTTGAACGCATAGTAAATTACTTGATCATTTTTACACGACAAGCCGCAAACGAAAATAAAGCAAAATCTTACCAAAAAGATAAAAACAATTTAACAATTACTTTAAATTTATTATTTACTACGGATAATATGTGCATTTTTATATATTTAAACGAAAGATAAACAAATTTTACGCTAGTTACAAACAAATTTTTCTGAAGTCTTCAAGCAGCCGTATTAAAAAAAAAAGAAGAAAACTACCACAAAACGAAAAGAAAACTAATTTATTCAGCCGAGTTCTTATAAACTTATTCGCTTTGTTAACTAACAAATTGTATAGCTTTTTCACAATTTCGTTTACACTTTTTGTACATATAGGACAAATACTAAAAGAATCGTTGAAGGAACCAAATTGTATCACTCACTCATTGTATCATTTCCATTCAGGTTTTTGTACATTTTGAGAACTGCATTTACGAAATAGCGAGAACAAGTAAGGTAAATAAAAACGAAAGAAAGAATTGCAAATAATCAGCAACATTAACCACACACTCACACGTAAACCAAGCCCACAAACGAGAACATCTAAACATTATCATAAACAAATTGTTTAAACGACATGCAACACCGTCAAAGTCACAAATAACATACAAATCGAAAACAACATTAAGAAATGATAACAAATTTAGCAAAGCCACAAGAGAATATTATGAAAATGGAACGGAGAACGAGAAAGTGTATGGGAGTTTGTATGAAGTAATAAGAATAAAGCACACGTTTGAAAAGAGATTCGCTTTTTAATGGTTCGAGATCTATTTCTTAAGACCCCCAGTGTAATAGTTTATCCACTTTAGATGGGACGAAACTCGTGTGGATATATCGGGTAGCTTCAGCTTGCACTCGCTGTCGAATCCATGGGATACAATCCCCACCAGCGTTTTGGAGCCATCATCTAGCACCATCGGACCTCCGGAATCCCCTCGACAAGGCAGACCTTTAGTGGAATCTATGCAGATGAAGGAGCTGGGCACGACTTTCCTGCCTGTGCCATATGATGGGCACCCGGATGTACTGAAGAACTCTGCTGGGCTGTTGCGTGGTTGTGATGCCCCATCCAGAAATTATGGCTTTACGACCTTCATAGGTTTTCTTGGTGCTGGGCAACTTCGCGGCTTGTATATTTTTACCGAAAGTGAGCTTCTTGGGTAACCTGATCAGGGCTATATCGTTGGTCACGGTCTTCCGATCGAATTTCCTATGCACAATGGTGTGGCTCTTGTTAAGCACGATTTCCTTGTCCTCAAAAGAATTGAGACTGCCCACGTTGACTAGCACTTTTAAGCTAAGGTGAGAGAATGATTAATATTATTATTATGATTAATATTTATTAAAAATTCATCAAATGCCATACTTACAGCTTAGACTTTGGATCCTGTAGGCAGTGGGCTGCGGTAACAATCCAATGGCCGCTGAGGATAGTGCCTCCGCACAGATTGGGCTCATCCATGGAGCCTTCGAAGTAGCACAGAAGACCAACCTGGTATGGCAACTGTTTCACTTTTGCCGCAGTGCCATTCATAATTCGCAGAGAGCCGATCTCCTGGCCTAATCCCAGAGAGAGCTGAACTATAAGCACCAGTTGGAGGATCATTTTAACTGATTTATGACTCCTAACCCTTCAACAGTTTATATATGGCTCAAGCTCGTGGGTTAAATTGATTGCCTTGTTTTATGGTCTCGGCGTGATCGAACCTCTTTGCATAATCTGCGTGATTTTGGTTTATTGGTTATAATATTTACGGGTAGTCGGATACATGGTATTTATTCGTATATATGGGTGAGATAAGGGTGAGGGCCACTCAGCGAGAAACTCCAAACTTGTAGATAACCTCATGGTGGTACGTTTCTCCCGGTCGCAAAATGGTCGAGGGGAAGTTGCTGTGGTTCACAGAGTCGGGAAACTTTTGTGTCTCCAGGCAGAAGGCTCCATGCTTGGCGTAAGCAGCTCCATCCTTGCCGGGAATAGCCACTTCACCACGTTCCACGTCCGGCATGAAGTTGGAGGTGTAGAACTGCACTCCGGGCTGATTGCTGACCACCTCCAGCCAGCGTCCGCTGGGCGGATGGGTGACTCTGGCCACCTTGGCCAATGGTTGCGGTGGGTTGAAGTTTACACAGAAGTTGTCATCGTAACCACGAGCCGGTTGGAGATTCTTGAGTCGTTCACCAAGATTCCCTGGTGCACGGATATCAAAGGCTGTTCCATCAACTGGAAGAATCTTTCCCGTTGGTATGGAGGATTGATCCGTTTCGGTGATCGCATAAGCATTGATCTCGATGGTGTGCTCGTAGAGACCATTGGCGTCGCTTTTGTGGCCAGCCAGGTTAAAGTATGAGTGATTGGTGAGATTAACGGGTGTGGGTTTATCGGTCACTGCACTCAAATCGACATGGAGGCAGTTATCCTCGCTTAAGGTGAAGCTCGCCGCGACTGTAACCTTTCCGGGGTAGCCCTCATGACCGTCGGGATTGGTGTGGGAGAGCGTAACACCATCCTGACGCACTGCCACCACTTCCCAGTGGGCCTTATCGAAGCCCACGAAGCCGCCATGGAGCTGGAACTTGTTGTCCCGGTTCTTGGACACCTCCACCAGCTTTCCATCCAGAATGAAGCTGCCGTTTCCAATCCTGTTGCACACCCGTCCAATGGTTGCTCCAAAGTAGGGGTTCCTTTCACTCTGATAGCCCGCCAAGTCATCAAATCCCAGGGTCACGTCATCTATTTGACCGCTGGCATCCGGAGTCTTTATGCTGGTGATGGTGGCTCCACGGGTGATCAACTGGACGGACACTCCATTTCCGTTCGTCAGGGTGAACCGCTTGATGATGTCCTTTGATTTGGTGATCGGATTCAGCGCTCCGGTGGCGAAGACGTCCTCCGTGACGTTGACCATTTTGGATGGGGCTGCAGCTGGGGAATGAGTGCGAGTGCCGATTGCACTGCGTTTTTATCTGACCCTCTCCAAGCCGTAGAGGTTAATCAGCACTCGATGCGCATTTGTGTTGGTATTAATTATCGCAAAAAAAGCCGCAAAACAAAAACACAAGATTATGCACATAGATAGTGTTATCACAAGGTGGCTATGAAGAGGGTTTCGACGAAGGGGATGGGTAAGGGGTCTTTAAAAATTGTGTCAGTCTGGGATATCCAAAAGATTGCTCAAACTCGGCGGTAAATTAGTCTAATTCTTGTTTACTCCACTTTTTTAATCACCTTAATTGTGGTTCAAATTTCAGAGTTGCCAGGCCGGATTCAGAACGGCTGTCTTATGAGCATGAGCGGAGTCAAAAAATTAAGGGCGGTTACCTGATTCTTGGTAATAAAGGGTACTCTGTGCATATTTTGAAAATTGTTATTACAGGTAACAAATTACTATTATTTTATTTTCTCGATTAAGAATATTTTTAACTGTATTATTTATTGTTTCTCGCAACATTAAAAAAAGGATATTAACTGTCAACTAAATAAATAAATAAATATATTTCTAACTATTACTTTGATTTTTCAAAATAATTTGTTAGCACCACCCGTATTGAAAATTGCCGCCTTTCATACTGATCTGGCAACCATGCTCTAGAAAATACCAAAATACCAAATACCAAAATAGTCCACCTCTAAGCAACAGGTCGGTTGTTTATTGAATTTGGTTTATTTAACTTTATGTTAATTTGGCAAATAGAAAGCTAGCTAACCGGTGCAAATTCCCCCTTTGTTGACAGAGAGCCCAAAGGAAACTGAAGAGTGGCGCCCGCTGAGTTCATCCCACCCACGTACCAGTAATCCGAGGAACAGAAACCCCACAATGCAATTGACGTGGCAGAGAGATCAGATAAATTTAATACTTCCCATAGCCGTGATTTGTTGTTGCCTGCTAATCGACGTAACCAGCGCTCAAGAGGCCCAACAACCATGGTACGAGAACCTTCCGGCGGTGGCCATGGACTACAAGGTGGGTTCCGGGTTCGGGGTTCCCCTCGAGGATCGTATTTCATCGGTATTGTGTCTTGTCTTTCAGGTTCACATAGATGCTGGTAAGGAGGACTGTTACCATCAGTACGTTAAGGCGGGAGCCACCTTCTACGTGTCTTTCAGTGTAAGTGGAGGGTCCAAGGGTCCTAGTTGTATGTTTCAGTTCATTACCCCTTTGAGCATCACTACGGTTAATGAACCAGAAATATCTAAATGTCGCGGTAGAAGTATTTTAAAATCTAACAAATTCAGGGGGTTTCATCGAAAACCCCTTTTCAAGACATAAATATCAAATATTCTATCGTTTTTTATGGTTTAAGGAAATATTTCTTTAAAATCCCAGTGGAATAGTCTAAATTTATTGTTTTCGATGGAGACCTATTAAAATTCTTATCAGGCAGTTGCTACGTTGTGTAAAATGTATATTAATGCACATAAGAAAATTACTCTGAATGTTGTTATTATATATGTGTGTTGTTAAAACCAATAACATTATACCGATCTATTTTCCAGGTGGTGCGAGGAGGCGATGGCATGGCTGGTTTCGCAGTCCGCAATCCTGCTGGTGAGGTGGTGAAGCCCTACCAATGGCAGGCTACTGCAGATTACACGGACCAGGTCTCGCCAGGCGGTTACTATTCCGTGTGCATCGACAACCAGTTCTCCCGATTTGCTAGCAAGCTGGTTAACATCTATATCACGGTAGTGAAGTACGATGCCTGGGACAAGTACGCCAAGGAGATCGAACAGCTGCAGCTGAACATGCAAAACTTCACAGTAAGCCAAACTGGTTTTAGACACACCCGAAAAAAATCACCATGATCTATTTTTCAGGCCACCATTGGCACCGTGGAGCGGAATATAAACGACATGATGGGCTACCAGGCGCATAGCAGGCATCGGGAATCTCGCGATTATGCGTTGCTGTTGGACAACAATGCTTATATTCAAACCTTCTCGATTAGCCAAATAGTGGTCATATTGATCACGTGCTCCATACAGGCAGGTTATCTCTTTTAACCTTCATTCCCTTATTTAATAATTCGTTCCTTTTCCAGGTTTTCTTTGTGCGCAAACTATTCGAAGTCAAGTCGGGCTCCAAAAGTCGCATTTAAGCTCGTCAAGTAATTTTTAAAAGACTTCTCAGCTTCCTTTTAAAATTCCATCCGCATTTCCAAGACATTCATTATTCCCGCTGAACCCCTTGCGAATTTTTGTAACTTATTTTACCACTGGCTAAACTGATCAAGTGCTACTGAGCAGACTTTTTCGTAATTTCAACTACTTATGTCATACGAGTTGTAGACAGCAAAACTTATTGTGATAAGTGTACATTTGTGTGTTTTGTTCAATTAAAATATTGAAGATTTTTGTAATTGAATTGGGTCTAAGATATACATTTACATTTTGCACTTTACTATTGAAAAGTTACCATTTGGGTTTGATTCTTCACTAAAAGCTCTGCAAGGACTTCGAAGAAACTTTGGTAATCCTACATGAACCGTTAAAATTTAATATCCTGGTGGGAATAAACCTTTTTGAAAAGAGTCAATTTCTTTGGTGCAAGTTAAACAAAATGTTTTATAAAACCATTAAATTATGTTTAAGTTTATTATTAAGGTTCAAGTACTTTTTTAAGAACCTTCAGATGATAATATGTGTCTTGCGTAACCTATAACATTTTAGAGCCAGCTCATTAGCCTTATCTCCAATTCGAAGACATTTCGAAGGCATTTCTGAACTTATGCTGGTAAATTAATCACCCCCAATCCCGCTTATCGCAAATTATCCGGCCCCATCCATCGCAGGACCTTAAATCATGTCACCAGCTGCCCGCTTATCTAAAAGTCATTTAACACATGTGTGTGCTCCAGCAACTGGCATGTTAATTATATCCTTTTTGGCAGGCACATCTGGGGTTCTTGGGGCGCCTTTTGTGGCCACTTTTGCTCGAAATTAAAATGTTATTATGCGAGCTTATCTGCGGGCCTTAAAGCACCCGCAAAACTAAGGTCCTAATGGCCTCGCACACCAGCATACCAGCACACGCTCTTTAACTGTTTTAAACGCCATTGTTAAAATATTGCTCATACGCACTTCCGCCCAAAATGGGGTCTTCTCTCTTCGGCAGCACTAATGATGCCCCAAGAACATGGAGCAAAGGACCCGGCGAACGCAGGAGCATCCACGATGGCACAGAGTTGGCTCCGCCCACTAGAAGGAGCTGGGAGCAGGGACAGGGAGCAGGGACAGGGAGCAGGAGCAGCAGCCGATGACAGTGGCAGATAAAAGGGCAGCGGCAGAGTGGGCTGTGGGTGGGGGTGGTGCGGAGAGCGCGCCTGCGCATCAGCCACCGCAGGAACGCAGGACGATGGGGTGACACATCCTTGCTGATTATACCCAGAGTCCTCCTCCCCCCAACCACCGCTTGTGGGAGGAGTGTGTCGCCATCTTTGAGCGTGGACTGGTGACTGGACGGGATGATCTGGCCGCCACATTAACTTGGAGTGCGCACTACCAAGTGCAACACGTCGCGGACGACATAATAGCGGTACTTTGCGGTTTAGATTCGTCGGTCACACGTCGTCAATATTCCCGGGAAGAGGGCCAAAGGCAAACCTTTCTTGGTCAACAGACAGCAAAAACAAACAGTGGAGCAGAACAGAGCTGTAACAAACCCACACACAAGGAGTGCGGAAAACTTGGACACATACGCCCAGCTTGTTGCTCGCTGTGGGCGTGGCAATAGTGTAAAAGAAGCGACAAGGACACATGTGTCCTGCCAGTGTGTCGCGGAAATTTTTGTGCGGAAATTATAGAAATTTCGCTTTTTGATTTCATTTTCGTTCCGCTTTCGTTGCGAGCCTCTCTCCGCACACCACCCACCGCCCACCTTCACCTCCACCCCTTTTACACCTGTGCGAAAAGGCATCGAGTGTTGCCCAAGGAGCCCGCTGCCGTCGGTGTCCGTGTCCAGTTGGCTTCCTCGTCCTTGCATTGACAAATTTCCTTGCATATCCGCTCCAGGACTTCGCAACTTTGACTGCAAACAAAACCGTCATTTGCGTGGCGCGTCGCTGTCGCGTTCACTTGTCGCATATCCGTCGCCATTTTGACAATAATTTCATTTCCGGTCGGCAATTTGTACGCACTTGAGTGAGTGATTAACTGCATCGAACTCGAGCGATTGTGAAGTGTTTACGATTGCAACGTGTCCCGCCGGAAGTCCGAAAGATAGTCGTCGAGGAGTCTTATTTTTGGATAAACTTACTTACATAAACAGGCACAATCCTGAGGTGAGTTTGGAATGCATTATGAGATGAGTATGATTGTTTGAGTTTCCGACGGAGTTATGGAAACTTAAAAACTTGGAAAGCTTTGTTAAAAACAGAACAATCATGTCTCAAATGTATATTTTTTCAACAACAAATCATTAAAAGCATACATGAATTTAATTATGGTTCCTTTTACATTGTTTTTCAAAGGGAACTATTACAATTTTCTAGTTTATTAAGCTATAAAGAGTTTAAATTTTTAATTTACGCCTATTTGGAAATGATAATGTTATTAATTTTGACTAAAATCTGAAACCGTATTTTCCGACCTAAAAAATCAGTGTTTTGGCTGCCAAATTGCCAATAGAGGTCAGAATGAGGAATGTCATACCTCGTTGAACTCGTCGTTTAATTTGCAATATATTGGCATTAAAACCCCAAAATGTTTTATTTTTACCATTTTTCTCAAAAAATTGTGATGTAAATAAAAATTATAAAAAATGCGAAAACTGGTCAAAAAATAAATTTTGATTAAAGTGATAAGGATCGTTAGCATAAGTTGCAAGCTGCTCAAAACAGTCGGTCTTTTGGCTGTACGCCTTGATTTGACTTAACTACGATTGAAAAACAGCAAAAAATAGATAAATTTTGACTAAAATCTGAAACCGTATTTTCCTCCTTAAAAAATCACTGTTTTCGCTGCCATAATGCTCATAAAAGTCGGAATGAGGAATGTAATACCTCGTTGAACTCGTCGTTTAATTTCCAATCTATTGGCATTAAAACCTCAAAATGTATAATTTTTGTCATTTTTCGAAAAAAATGTGATGTAACCCCTTATAAAAAATGCGAAAATTTATAAAAAAATTAAATTTGCTTGAAGTGATGGGGATCGTTAGCATTGGAAGCAAGCTGTTTAAAACAGTCGGTATTTCAGCTGTATGCCTTGATTTGGCGAACTGCAATTGAAAAACCTCAAAAAATAGGTGTTTTTTTACGAAATTCTGAATCTCATTTTTCCTACCTTAAAAATCGTTGTTTTTGCCCATTTCATGGCATAATTGTGTAAATTGGGCATCGCATAAGACAACATATATTTATACAAATATATATATCATAATCAACATACTTATTTTAATTTTTTTTACATTTTTAAATTAGTATGTAGATTACTTTGCCTATATAACCAAGAGGATAATGATTCTGTTGAAGCTTTTTGTGCACTCAGACCAAGACCTCAATTCAAACATCTATAAGAACTTCTGGGCATTTTAGTAAACTAAAATCATATTATCGAATACGTAGAAAAGCCAATTTATATTCCTGAGATTTCTATATAAATTGACCTACAGATAGGCCCTACAGACTGATAGAGTGACATCGATTAGATTGTTTAGGCTGATTAACAATATTTTATTTGTATTGCGTTGTGTTTTTTTATAAAAGTTCTTCCCAACGCTACAAGTTTAAAACTCATTATTTGTTGCGCTAGTCACACAAATTTCATAAATTACTAATTAGTTAGGATCCAACATTTTTCCTTCACTGCATGGCAAATAAGTCTATAGAAGAATTTAGTTTTAGAACTAACTTTCGTTATTTCCTGCGATTCTCTTTGCCAATTCTCCCTAACGATAATTATCCAACCCCCTAAAAAGCTCATTCCACCATCAGAAAATTCCGTGGCATATGTTTTCTGCTAATCGAATTAGCAGACTTAAAACGGAAGTATTCATAAACCAGCACACAGAGCTAATCAGCAGCATCATCGGCATAAGCTCGACAATTAAGCAGCCCAGCAGTTCCATCAGCCAGCGAGCAGCGAAAGCATTAAAATATCCAAATTTTCGAAATTTGCATAAAAATCTTACAAACCATTAAAGAGCATACAAACGTGTGGCCTCTTAATTAAAGGATCTGTCGTTCGACAAGGGGATTACACCATTAACAGCTGTCGAGCGGCATAAACTCGGCAATCATAGCGATACGAACTGGTATTCAAAAAATCAACACGCGTTGGAGAGCGGGACGAGCATTCAGCCCATCTGCAGACCGACATCCTGGCATCCCGCTCGTATTTCCGGTGTGCGCGCGTTCGCTCGGCGATTGTGATAACTTGGAAAATACTCAGATACAAAGTACCAAAAGGCAAAAAAAAGAAAATGTCTGCCTGCTAATGTTGGCTGGTGAAATTTGCGTACATGCAAACGCAAGTCCTCGGCCCAAGTACAAATAATAAATAATAAATGAGGCGTGTGCAGGCCGTTTATAATGTCGGACAAGGCAAAAGTTGATGATGTTCTGTAGATGCTACTGTTTCGATAACGAAATCTATTCCCCCAAAGATCTTAAAGCTGCTGGGGTTCCAGTTTCAGTTTCTGTTTTTCGCATTTGAGGGTACTTTAAGCCAGAGACAGGACAAGTCGCACTTTGTATGGCATAAATTTCGTTGGCATAAATCAAAATCCAGCAACTTCCGACGAGGGCAGAGTGCAAAAATTTGCATGCCCTGTGTGTGCTAACTGCAGACTGGCCGAAAAGGGCCAGTAAACAATGGTTCGCCTCCCCTGTTCCTGGCCAGCTGGACATTAGAGAGCCACGCTCAAATGGCCGCCACCCACGCACAGTTCAACGCTCATACGCAACGTTGGCCCAGTCCAAAAACCGGGACTGTACACACAATAAATAACGAGCCAGATAATTATGCCCGTCGTGTTTATATCTAAGGGAGCCCCAGAGCTCCAAAGCAGCCACTATTAATTATGCCAGCCGTTCGAGGGGCCTCGGGGGGTACTTGTTTAACGTGTTAGAGCCATGGCAATTAGAGCGATTGTTTGGCCCGAGAGGCATTCTTAAAATTGCAGTCTTTAATTGTGGGCCAGGCGTTGGCGTTATGATTTATTAATATCTTGTTCTGCAAGTTGCCATGAGGTGAGTGATGGAATTTAGTTTTACTTTAGAGCAATTAAAGTTCTCGGTAGGAGAAGTAGGGAGGATTCGGTATATTTTTCAAAGAGTTCCTGTGATCTAGTGTTTTTTACTTATAATATTGTTTTATATTCAGTGATATAAGTACATTTTTAAAAGACAATGTTAAGTGCATTTAAAATATATTTAAAAAATTGTATATATTTATGAATCGTACTTATTACAAAATGTGATCTTATGATATATAAAACTTTGTTATTACTAAATACTGACTTGACGCATTATCTATCATATATTTTCAGTTAGAAGATATTGATTAAGAAATATTCTTATGGAGCCTCTAACAACAGTTTTTCTTTGTTGGTCTCCTATTTTTTTACCTCTTTATGATCTTCTCAACTTTCTTTATTTTCAATCTCTTTTTTCTGCAGAGTCAAGTGGAATCCCTTGTTTAGCCAACAGCCAGCCATCGAGGCTCCCCCGGCGTGCGCCATGTACGAGAACTCCTGTTCGTATCAGACGGCGCTGGACCTGAAGCGAGTGTCGCCACCCACTCTCGCCCAGGTGAAGACGGAGGACTGCCTGACCCTCGGACAGTGCTCGCCGGACTGGACCTCGTACCGCTTCCACCAGTCCACCTTCGAGCAGCTCAAACAGAGCGTCGAAAAGGCCAAGGCGGCTCTTCAGGACCGCAGCAGTTTCTTCGGGGCCAGCAGTGCCTTCAGGTGAGCCAACTTTAGAATTTAATAAACTATTGTTATCTTTAAAATGCTTTAGTTTGAGGTACAGAATATTAAAATACATTATTGCTTAAAGATGATTATTTTATTCCAAACTCAGTAATGTTAAATAATTAAGATGATACAAACTTTCAATTTTCATATTGTATATTTCCATTTGTGAAGAAAATATCCTCCTCAAGAAAATTCTCCTGAGACTATTTCCAAATGTTAAATTGTGAAAAGAAATTCAATTGTTAAAACTATTAATGGAAGATTATTGATGAGCTTGCCCCTTAAAAATAAACTTTAAATAACCATTTAGGTATTTGTATTAAGAGCAAGTTCCAACTTTAAGGTTTAGTTAGAACTAACTATTTAGAGTACGGTTTACTTAAACTGGGGAACCTTATAATACAAAGATTTTATTATAAGTGTACTTGTTCTGAATTTATTTGTTTCTTTGGTCACCTACTAAAAGACAAAAAGACTAAGTGTGCTTCTCCAACCACAGTGACATCTACTCCAGCCAGCGCTTGACGGACACCTTGGACACCCTGCCCGTCCAGTCGGGAAACGGGGCTGGCAACTGCCTCGGCCTCCCACACAATCCCAATGTCGGAGTGGGCGTGGCCGGGGTGCTCAACTACAATGCGGTTAGCAGCAGTACGGCCGGAGTGCTAGGCAGCAGCGGGAACGGTGTGCAGAGGCACCGGCTGGACACTCTGCAGCCTCCGCCCGGCTGCTCCCCCGCCGTCACCCAGCACGGCGTCATCACGTCCAGTGCCGGACAGGTCACGTCCGGAACTCTGGATGCGGTGAGTGCGGCTCCGGCACTTCCATCGTTAACGGCGTCCAGCTCCTCGCATGTGGAGCACAAAGTCCGGGCAGGTAAGCTAACAATAGTTTTTACATTGGGATAAAACAGCTGCTAAAAAGAAGTAGCATTTATTTTATATTTTTAAAAATTGCTATATGATATTTTTAAAGAGATTTTCGGGTAAGCGCCTTACATGTATTTAGATTTCATAATTTATAATGATTATTTATCCCCTTAAAGTGAAAAAGATGGTACAAGTATTTTATTGGATGAGACGGTAGCTCCACTCCATTTATATGAGACTAGGTTCAGACTTTTCTTTAAAAAAAGGGCTTTCCGAGGGTATTACTAGTTCCTATATGTCATTGATCTGTGTTGATTCTTTAAAATGTATGCAATTTTATATATATATGTACATATGAATACCCAAGGAATATGATTTATTAAAACAACATATTTGATATTGAATAATTAAAGTATTTCTAAAAAAATCGTTTTATTTGAAATAATAAGTTGATGCATTTATTTTTTAAATTTTCACGGTAAATTATTTTAACAGACATGGTCGTTATATAAATGACTGAGATAATAACACCGAGAAATATATTTTTTAGTGCACCAACCCACTGACCTTCTCGCAATTGTCTAGCACAAAAATGTCAACGAAATGGCGGAAAAACAAATCCTGCGCTTCCGGCCAAGGCAAAACGGACCCAAACCGAGAAAAAAAAGCAGCCGAAAATGTTGTGCCACAAAAGTGGCAAATTTCGCGTATTTATTTAAACACATCCAAGCAGCATATGTTGGCCAATGGCCACCCCCGCCGATCCCTGTCCAGTTGACCAACCACCAAATATGTCCAGGACCGTAACATTTAATGGCCAAAACAACGGCTAAAAACCGCGACCAGCCATGTACATAATTCTGCTTGTTGTATCAGCAACAATAAGAAGCGAAAAAATTGGGCAAAAAATTTAAATTGAATTATCCATATAAACGTTGAGGTCTCCCGGGGTCGGTTTCTATTTCTCTGATATTTTCATGGTTCGTTTTTATTTTTCGGTTTGGTTTGGTTACATATTTATCAATTTAAGCCGGGCCAGCGGATGTGGCTTATAATGCGGCCCGGAGCCGGTTGCTGTTGACTGTTTGCGGTCCTTGCCAGGTTTTGATAGAAACATCAAAAACCGAACAATTTCATCGCGTGCCTGGCAAGAGTTTGTTATGCCGCCTCCGTCCGTCAAGTTGTCCATGTCCATTTATTTCTATAAGAAAACTTCTTTCCTACTTGCTATCTTTTTTTTTTGGCAAATTTATGTCCTGTTTCTGCTTCGTTTTCAATTAGAAAAGGCTGACAAGGCACGACTTGTCTGTTCCTGGGCCGAAGGACGAGTGCTTCATGGTAAAAACTTGGCTCAAATTGAATAAATGAAAATGTTCGCTTAAATTTTTCCTATCTTGGTTTTACTTTAATCGCCAATTAAAGGACGCTTTCCTTCCCAAGAGACAACTTCTGAAGTCTGCCCTCGCAATTGGTAGACACAAAATGGCCGCCCAGCTCATCTTTATCCATTCTCATCTCGACGCGCTCAAGCAAATATGAAATGAATCCTTTTCAGTCAGCCCAGCCTCCTGCTCCTTGACGCCCCCGTCTCTTTCATCCTTTCTCCGGCTGTCTCTTTCTGTGGTCGATGTCAAGTTGTAGCTGAGTTTTTGCCGCTTCTGCTTCGCCATGAAAAGATTTTGTCATGCGTAACTCATTATTTTTTGCTCAAAAGACGTTTGGCTCACAGAGGCGCATAAAAAATAATTACACTTTGCAGCCAAGCCAAGGCGCATAATATTATATATATACCGATCCAATTTATACACAAAGTGTAGAGAAAAGTCCTGAAATAAGTGTAGTTACTTGGAAGTAAAATGAATATTTAAAATTTAATTTGTTAAATGGAAACATGTTTTTCATATCAAAAACATTATGTTATCCACAATCTATCATCTTCTGAATGAATTTATAAACAAAATGTACGGAAAAGTCCTGAAATAAGTATAGTTACTTGGAAGTAAATTAAATATTTGAAATTTAATTTGTTAAATGGAAACTTTTATGTAGAATTAATATTTTTCATATAAAAAGCCATATTATATATCCACAATCCATCATCTTCTGATTGAATTTTCTCACAAGCTATCCGCACAAATTATGATACAGTTCGTTTCCAGACAGCTCCCATGATGGGAACCGATTCCCATCATCTTCATGGCTATTATTATCATGGACTCGTATCATATCCGGCTTGACATTTCAATTGAAAGCGTAGCAAATTCCTCGTGCAATTTTTTCCTCGCCGACTGGCTTATTGTTGTTTACATCAAACAAAGATTTACGGCAATTAAACATCTCCATCGCTGGTCTGTGAAGTGACAACCCTCGCGATTATGTCCTTTGCGGTTCACAGGATCTGTCAGCATTTCCATGGGGTGAAGGGTGAGGGGTGGAGGTTTGGTAGGTTGGCCGACGTTGCGTGACGGTCCTGCAGGCTGGGGTAGTGAAGTAAAAACCATAATTCGAGCCATAAATAAACCAGTCGCTAGTTGTGATGACAATTATCTATGCCGAGATTTATGAGTGCCGGCTCTCCGTTTATATTCACTTTTTTTTCTCGGATCCTTTCCGTGGCCAAAGGCAAAGCGTGCCGTGCTGAGTGTGCAAATTTTCGCTGGCTGGCAATTAAAATGTCCTTTTGTTTGTGCCTTCGTCTTGCAGATAAATCCTCGCTGGACTGCGCCACCACAGCCTCGCATGCGGCGGTGCCCTCGTCCTCGTCCTCGAGCAGCGACCATCAGCAGGGCAGGATCAGCGGCAGCAAGAGCAGCAGCACCAGTGGCGCCGGAGCAGGGGGATCTGGAGCATCGGGAGGCGGCTCTGCACTGTGTAAGTTCAAAATAGTGATTATGTCAAAAATGTCCTTTGAGCTTTTGACAGCTTTCAGTCAGGACAGCAACCTTAAGGTGACACACAAAGTGTCATTGTTCACATAAAAGGTGGCGCTTTTGTGCTCTCAGGGGGTGGAATGTCCTTGGCGAGGGGTTTTCCTGGGCAAAAGGTGGTTCTTGAAATAACATTTAAAGGGTCTATCATACTATAATGAAATTTAATAACATTGTATAAACACTAGAAGAATTTGCAGGCTACTTAATTTTGTGACATTATTATACAATATTTTCGGAAACTTTACTTTGCGTTGAACTGTTTTGGAATACAATCAATGTAATAGTATTTTATAAACAGTGAATCTATTCGACTTTGTACAATTCTTCTGCATTCTTTTTTGGGACCTTAACTTAGTGATGAACAGCCTTGGGTTTTGAATTTGCCGTAGAAACTCAAAATATTTTAAGATGAATACATTTCTTTTTTAGTATTTTTAAATCAACTACTAATAGGGATAAGAAAACCTGAAAATATATATATTACATTATATTTGGAGGGATACGGTAATATAACAAATGAAATATAATATTATTAACTTGATTAGTGTATTCACACAAAGTAAAATATAGTATCGAGATAACTAAAATCCTTTTAATACAATTTATTCATCTTTTCCCACGAAGTGCTAAAATCCCTTTTGAAGTATCTCCCAAATTTGATAACTCAATTGCTCACTTGACTTAATGCCTTAAGCCTGACTAATGCGCGTAATCTGGGCTGCGAACCTTTTATGCCAGGTCCCTCTGGGAACTGCAATTGAGTTCATTTGGCAGTGGGAAAGTTGGCAAACAATTGTCAAGGCCTTATGTTTGTGTCCTTTGTTCCTGCCTACTGTAAACATACAAAACGCAACAGTCACAACATTCGCTCGCTTTGCCAGTGAATCTGTGACTGCCCGTTGATAATTTGACTCTTAAGTGCTCTTCAGCGCTAATCCTATTAAAGCGTGTTAGTCACACGCTCCTTCGAGCACACTTCACTCGGTAGGACAACCCCCGAGCGCATCCAGACATCCTGTCTACCAGTCCTCACCACCAGCTCGAGGGATGGTCCTTCAGCGAGGACAATGAGGCTAATCGACAGATCATAAAATGATCAAAATGTTATGTGAAGCGCATTAGGGCGCACGCTCCGCTGACAGCGTGGTAGATACTCTATGGAGTATCTGTATCTTTGGATTGGCTGGGAGGGGCTCGATGTGTGGGATTCTTTCGGCACAGACAATTGAGCGGTTAGGTGTGCATAATGGAAAAGGGTGCAGGACGGCAGCACGTCATCGTTAAACTCATCGAGTGGCAATTGATAGAATTTATTGTTTTATTGGTCTGATTACAGATACGTTTGTTTATTTATGGTTTATTGAATCTAATTAATAGGGCTTACGTGCTCGTTGAATAGGTATTAAACCATATCAGTGTATTTATAAAGATTTTAAGTATGCTTCGAATCCTTTTGGTTTTGTTCATATTTAAAAAAGTAAACCATTTTATATAAAGGAATTTTTTTCATTTAAGTATGGTTCGGATACTGTGTAAGACACAGACAAATCTATAAGATACTTAAATTAAACGAAATGATGATAACATCATTGTATGGAATTTTGATATTTCAAATTGGGTAGTACTCAATTTGATAAGCTATTTCTAGGATATATGAAAAATTGAAATAAGTTCAGACCCTAATGTTAATAGAGGAGTAAGCAACTGATTAAATAGTTTGTTTCTTAAAAATGTTTCTTAGTTAAATGTTAATTACCTTGGTTAAAATTCCAATATTTATTTTAAAAAGCTCCCCGTAGCTTTAAAATTTTATAACATGTTTGGAACATCCTGGGCACCCCATTCTCCCGGGTTTTTAATTACATTTCGGGCCCTACATAATCATATTTTGCGATGTCTATCATCATCTGTCGCTGGGCTGTTTGTTTGCCAGTGGCTCACCCGAAGTGCTCAACTCTAATCATAATCACATAATCTGGCAGCAGGTCGGGCCCACCCCACACCGCCCCTCATCAGCGCGCCCAGCGGGTGGTGGCCACCCCCTTTGGCCTTTGCCGCCCACAAGTGAGCGCCACATTGCGTCCTTTCGTCCTGTCTCCCTCCATCTGTCGTCCTGTTCCTGTATCACCGTCCCTGTCCTCCTGCGCCGTATGTTTTGCTCACTTGAAATTTAATTTCTGATTTCATTTGCGCACAGTTTATTCTTTATTTTCTTTTTTTTCACCCGTAATTGTTTCAGGCTGTGAAAATAAATTGAAAACGCTGCTGTGCCAACTGGCGCCAAAGGACGATGAAGTCCTTTTTGACAGCTTCGCGGACTGACGCTTGCCCTTAAATTTATTCACTAGCATTTATGAATGTTGTTGCTGCAAAAAAAAAAGAAAAGAGTGAAAAAATGGCAAGCAAAAAATGCGCATATTTGGTGAGAAGGAAATCTGCGAACTTGGCCTGGAAAACTTTTGGTTCCCATGCTCTATTGTCCGCTCATGTGTGCGCCTATTGATGTCCAAATATTTTTATTCATGGCCCTTTTCGCGGTTCACTTAGCTGCCGATTCAAGTCATTACCCTCCCCCGGGAGATTTCGGCACGAGTCGTTCATAAATCAAGTCATTGTTGGACCAACCACCCATTCCAGCCCACCGAAAAGATGACGGCAACAAGCTGGAAAATGTTTGGCTAATTTAGTTTTTGTATTTTCACATTGATCGACCAAAGATAGGCTAACAAATTTGCCTAGCCGTGGCGAAAAACTTTACAAAAATAATTAAAAAACGAAACCCAAACAGTTGGGAAATAGAAAACTGTCAGCGAGTTCAACAGGTTGGCTTCCGCCTCCGAAGTCCGCTGCTCTTTGTGATTTATGCCGCTGGAAATGACCCGCTTCCGACATGGTATATCAGAAAAGGAATATATATATATATATATGAAGAGAAAATAGGAAAAGCACACAAAACCCAATGGGCGGCGGCGAAAGGAAAGTGGAAAATGGAAAATGGAAAAGCGGGGCGCACTTGAAAGTTTTAGAAGCCCTAGGCCACCTCCAGGCGACCAGGAGGACCCAACCCACTCCCTGCTCCACGGCGGAAACGCAGTGCACCCGGAGCCGGAGGTGGCTGTGTCGAAGCGTCTCCGGTCTCGGCAGCCAGCGCTCCGCAATTTAGTTGTCAATTGAATTTATGAGCTCGCTGAATTTATGGCCGCCACCTCGACACTGGCCGTGCTTTTATCTCAAGTGACACAACTCACGTGAGACCGTGGGACCTGGAACCGAAGTGAGCCGGAGAGTGGAAACCCTTGACCCGCCAAAAAGTCAATCCGCGTTATCAATTGACAACGAGGGTCGCTGGGAGTCAAACCGTCGTAATTTATAGCTGGCCGGGCACGTGAACCGTTCCCGTTCCTCCAACCCCTTTTTCCAATGTTAATTGTTTGTTTGCTGTTTGTTGTCATTGGCTCTTAAGTGGCGTGGGGTGAGGTAGTCGGTGAAGGGTGCTCGCCAGGGGTGTGCCGTGTGAATATGTTAGCTTTCAGTTTAGAAGAAATCAGAATAAAAATCGGAGCTCTGTAGTTCAGTGTTACGATCAAGGTATACTCTGTACAACTTGAGAAACTGAGTACTAAAATAAACCAAGACCCAAATATTCTCAATTTCAGAACTTGTTTTTTCACTTAATCAACTAGAGAAATTCTTGAAATCATGTCAAACTTTCGAGTTTTTTTTGGATAAAGCCATCTTTAAATAGAGTTGAACGCAGTTCAATCCGAGAAAAACAGATAACTTCAATAAATTAAGATAAAATGTTCTCAATATGGGAAATTGTCTTCCCACCTATTCCAGAAGAAAAATTCTTGAATTCATGTCATACTCTTGATTTTGTTATTCGAGATAAAGAAAAACTGAGAACTTCATTAAGCCAAGAACAATTGTTTCCAATTTGAGAAATTGTCTTCTCAATTATTCAAGAAGAAAAATTCTTAAATTCCAGTCATACTTTTTTCGAGAAAAAGCCAGCTCGAAATGAATATACCCTTTCACTTCTTAAGCGGTATTCAGCATAAAAAGGAGCGTGTAACAAACGAGCTCGTGACACTCTCTTGCAATTATCTGAGAAAGTCAAACGGTGGTAATCGGAGTCGAACCCGGCACCCTCCATCCGTGTCACCCTTCCACCTTTCCCTTTTTTCGGCCGCACACCACCCCCTCCACCTTATCAATCGCGCAATTATTGCCGGCATTGTTTAGATAGACAGCCACGAGGACACCTTCAATATGTCGCTGTGAGAACTTCCTTTGCCCACCCGTTTGTTGTTCGTGCCTGTAATTTGTTTTTATTACAATTTTCACTTTTATTTGTGGGTCTGGCATTCATTTCTGTGGTTTAGGGTTTGTTTGATTTGGCGTGTTCACTGTTTTTGTACGAATTCCTAGGCGACATTGTTTTTATTTTGTGGGAACAACTTTCGGGGAGTCATTAAGATCTGGTGCATTTGATAAAAGAGGTGTAATAGGTGTGAATAAAGGTATAATATAGTGGTCAGTTTGAAAATTCAGAATAAATCTTGGGTGTTGTGTAAAACGTATGTAAAAGAGATAGGCTTACTATTAAATTTGAAAAAGTACCATTTTAACATAGTATATACCAATATATAGATCTTTTTCCAAGGTCTTAAGATAAAAACCAAAATATTTTAAATAGTAATATTAAAATTAATGGAATAATAGTACTATGGGTCTACGAACCTGATTTACACAGTTAGTTAACATTTTTTACTGAATTAGATTTTTCCTTTCTTCGTAAACCCAGCCCATCTTAGACCTCTATTTAACCCCTCTTAACCCTCTCAACGCTTTTTCAATAAAAACTTTTAGAGCTGCCAATTCAAAACTGATTTATGTGCCGCCGTTGCCGCCCATTTGATTAACAAATATTGGAACAGCCCAGCCAGAGCAATACAAAAATGGGTGTATTGTATTTTTATTATTCGTATGCCGATTATAACAATACGCATTTTGGCAATAACAAAATGCACAGTGCCAGGCGAAATTCGCCGCGGGCAAAATGAGCAATCCGTGGCGAAGGAGGAGGGGGTGGATCGAAGTTCAAGCCAGGACATTAAAGACCCGCAAGGAGTCAATGGGGAACCAGGAGCAGGAGCAGGACCAGGAGCAGGGGCATCTTTCGGCCTGTCATGCCTCGCAGGCCGCTGGCCACGTGCCGCGTCAAAGTCTCCATCGCGTGTTACATCATTCATACGTCATTAATGGCCACGTGTCTGACTTCCAGTTGTTATTGTAGGCAGGGCCATTTCAGTGTTTTCAGCCTTGCAAGGCGAATAAATATTAGCAGCTCTCTCTGTCTGGCCAGGACTCTATCTGTGCTTCCTTCTCCCTCTATCTCTTCAGGCTTGAGAAAACAAATCGCGGCGCTGATTGCGTTTCTTATTAACTGCTGTGGGTGGTTGGCCAGGACAATATGCTCCCTGTCTTTACTGCACTTTGAGAAAATGTATAGTTATTGTTATAGGAATGAAAAGAAATCAGTTGAAGCATTGAAAACTAAATACAGTGAATTTGGCATTAAAATTAACTTTATATATACATGAACCAATTTGTAAATTTAAAGATAATTTTTATATGAAAAATTTCCATAGATGACAGACAGACAGGTAGTAAATAAAAGAGTTTCTTAAAATTTTTACATTCCGAATGATAACTTAAGATTACCTAATTTCAGATTTCATGGGTACATATGTAAGATTCTTAAGCTTAAAACTTATATATGCCTAATGTATTTATATAATTTATCTAAAAATTGCTTCTAATTAAATATCATGAGTTAAGGGAGTTTCTAACAGAATAGGTTGTAGTTAAAGGTCAACCTACCCAAAGTTCGCACAATTCGATTTCTGTGAAATTTCTGTAGAATCTCAAAACGGATCCTTTTAGCCTTACTTGAGAATATATAAGATCGTAAAGGAGTCTTTCCAAATACATTGGATATTCAAGTAATTGCTGCATTTTTCTCCCAGTGCAGGTGGTGCCGTCATGTTTGTCTTGACGCTCCGTTGAATATTTTGGCTGCACACACAAAACAAATGGCCAGGCGCCCGATGCATTGATTGTCCTCATGGGGCACTGGGATTTTGTGGGTCGCTGGTGGCGAAATCTAACGAAAGACACACACACAGATGGTCCAGGCCAATGTGTTGTGGCTTAAAGCTAACTTAAAACACTTGACTTGTGGGCGGAACCGAGGGGCGAGCCAAGGCAACCGCAACTTTGAGGGGGCGGAAATGTTACGGTGGCGCAAAATGGCGGAAATCGCACAACAAAAGAAATTAATTTAAAGTTTTTCGCCCAAAAGCGTGAAAATGAAATTACATAATGAATGCAATTAAAATGTTAAGCGAAGCTAAGACATACAAACAAACACATGCCGGTATACCAAAATAAAAAAGCTTTTCCTTTTCCCTCGCTTTGGCAGAGCAAACATTTTGAGCCAAGTGAAACTTGGTTTTCCTCTGGCAGAGAACAGCAAATTGCTATTTAGCCATTTTAGATGCCATTAGCACAAACACACACACACATACAAAACTTGAGAGCTTATGGTGGGGCGGTGTGTGGGTGGTAAGGTGTGTGTGGGGTGTTGGGGAAAAGGGGGCTTCCCCTGCAGCTACGTTTATTAAATAACTGCGTGTCAAAGCAACGCACACAGCACCAACACTCATGCAGAGTCACAAACTAGCACACCCACACATCGACAGTTGCCTTGACTTGCTAAACTTTTCCCTTTGAATGTTTGCAGCTGTGTGGGTGCGGTGTGTACAGTGTGTGTGCGTGGGTGAAAAGCGAAATTTGTTTTTAACTAAAATAAATAGAAGAGCGGGGAAAAGGTCAAACAATCGAATAGTTGCTACTCATTTTATAAACAGAAAAAAATTATCTATTTCATTAATTTATATAGGTTTTAAAGTTATAGTTTTTATAATTCCATTTAACCAACATCAATTTTATAAAAAGGGGAAACGGTTGTTTTAATTTTAGGTGGTTTGTGCTTTGTTTTAGATTTCTTAATTCTAAAAAAGAGTGCTTATAGATGTAGTATCTTTAGTAAATTTTTTCCATAAGTCTAAAATGAATATGTTGGAGAACACAAGTAATGAAGACGATACTATAGAATTTTAAATTTTTGTTTACAATGTGCTAGTCACAAGAAGAACAATATTTTAATATCATAATATTTTAATAGATATATCAAAAAGGTATTAACAATGCGTGGTAGATTTATAACACAAATTTGGTACACATTTGCCCATTTACTTACCAAATTTATAGATGGTTGTTATATATTAATAAGTTATTTTTTATCAATGCTTTATTCTTTTCACTTGTAAAATATTTTATATATTACCAATACGCTTATCCTCAAAATGTATACATCTAAGACGTACTTATACAAGGGGAACTACTTTCAAAATCCTTCTTTACACATGTAAATTAAATTTTTTAAATCATTCTAGTATTACTCCAAAATTGTTGTAGGGTATTGAAGGAGCATAATAGGGCAGGGCATAGAACACAATAAAAAAGGAAGCGGGCTAAGCTTTTCCTCTGTTCGTGTGAGTGAGGAACTACAATTTGTTCGTTGACGCCTATGAATTAGCCTGGCCGCCCACGAGGATACACAAGGATATGCAGGGAGGGGACTCAAATGGCCAGCGGCAAAGCCTGGGCAAAAACAATTTCAATGGGAATTCAAAAATTAATTAAGCCAGCCCACTATAGGCTGGCTGACCACTTTTTGTGGCCAAAAATCCATTTTTCGAAAGTCGTTAATATTAAAATCTAATGAAGACAAAGTGTTGGGAAAACTTCAAACTTCAATGTTACGTAACAGAAATTTTAACAGAGTCACGATCTGTTAAAATATCGGCTGTTAAAACAGCTGTTCGGTGTCACAGGCGCACGAAAGCTACTTTGTGAAAAAAAGAGTCGGCTTAAAATTATAAAAATAAGGCACCAAACTAAGTTTTTACCAAACAAGTTATGATGGCATCGAAAGATAGCGGCTTGGACTTTATGTTTGTGGTCGTCACAAGTTGGATTTGTTTGTGTAGTCCCTGTAATTGAGTGCTTTTTATAGTCGCTTTACGTGTACAAATTTACAATAAAAACTAACTTTAAATAGAGATATAAAGTGAGTTTCACCTAGTTTCACCTTAATATTTACACTGTGTTGTCGGTAGTTCAGTTCTTGTTCATATGAATGCTATCCTAAAGTGCACTTTTGCGCACTTTCGTCGCAATTTACCTTTTTAGGTCACAACCTCAGGTTAGACAACTCAGAATTGTTTTCGATTTAACATGTGAAAAATGGGCGGCGCCACACCTTTTTTTATATATATGTTCATTACATCGATATAAATCCAAATCAAAAATATACACCTCTAAATTATGTTTTGTTTTTAGGGTAAGTATTTTCTTATATATTTTTATATTATTTTTTATGATACAACTAGAATTTATCCTAAATGGGGCGTTGCCACGCCTTTTTCTGTTAGTTTGCTAATTATAAGCCCAAATATAAGAACCGAACTCAAATATTTGGTTTTGCTTGAAGTTATTAATTTTGGCCACAAAAAGTGTTCAGCCAGCCTATAGTGCAGCCCAAAAGGCAGCTGTGTAGATGAGTTCGTCAGTCAGTGTGTGTGTGTGTGTGTTGGTATGTGCTTTAGTGTGGGTCTGTCATTTTCTGTTGCCTGCTTCGTGGGGCAAGCAGAAGGCGAAGGAGTTTTGTGGAGGGAGAGAGAGAGAGAGGGGGCACTGCCACAATTGCACTTGAGCAGCTGCAGCGAAGTTGACGTCGACGCCAACGCATGTGCACCACCCTTAACCGCCCCCTAAACCACCTGACCCTCACCCCCGCCCCCTCACCAAACAGTCAAAGCCTTTCACAATCAACTATTGTTGATTTCTCCTACGAAAGCCAGCAGGCAGCTCCAACTTCTCGCGCATTGTTTTTGCCCAGCCACCCCAAAAGCCACCCCCTAGCCACCCACCGAATGCCACCTCCCCCTTTTTGGGGGGGGTGGGGGAATGGTGTTGTAGGCGAACGACGAAACGGTAATATCCTTGTGTTTGGTGGAAGGAAAAAGGAAGTGGATAATACATCCGTCCTTGTTGCTTCATGTCACCCACTAAAAAGGCGATGCCACTTCTGGAAGCTCTGCCGCAGGAGCAGCACGAGCGGCAGCAGCAGCGGCTGCATTGAGTGGCCCGCGAGGGAGACAGCACTATGGTGCGCACTGCGGGAAAGAGACGGAGTCAGGGGTCCTGCGGCATGTCCTTAGTCAAGTGGAAATGGTAACCTCCTACTAAAAACCAGAGAGAGAGAGTGAGCTTAAAAAGCTCTGGTGCTTCACTACTCAATATTTAAAACTCAAAACCATAGAGATCATTAGAAATGGGGTTTTTGAATATGAAACTCTTGTTTCCCAGCCATTTGTAAAAAGCTTTTGCTGAGCAAAGCTTTCGCCAGGCCACACCCCTACTAAGTGCTGATTGGTGGAAGCCAAACGAGGGGGTGGCTGTGGATTAAAACCCTAAGTATATCCTGCAGAGGCAGCGGCAGCGACAGAGGCAGCAACATATCCCAACAGCAACCAGACCAACCCAGACAGACAGATAGATACACACCCGGGCAGCAAACCACCCACCACCCACCGAACCAACCAACCAGCCACCCCCAAACGGCCGCAAAAACCCAGCTAAGGGTTGGAGGAGGCAGGACGATGGCAGGACGCAGGCAGGATATGCGCGATTTGACGACGGAATGAAATCAATTGTTACGCTGCCGTGCCACAGATCGGACGCAATCCGGTGTCAGTGCTCAAGCCCGATAGTCCTGGCCACTCCGAGCATCCTTTCTTAGTCCCACTTGGTGATTTACGCGATTTACACTCGATTCACGCTGGGCCTACCCACACAAATACACAAGGACCACAAGGACCTTAAAAATATCACGTATACGTGCGGGGACATTGACACATATAAATCAGTTGGACACGCGAACGGCAGGCAGGTCGAAAAGTGCATTGGAAAGTTCGGGCGGAAGTCGAGGTGTCCGGTAAACGGTAACCGGTTCCGATCGTCACTTTTCCCGTTCCTGTTCCCGTTCCTTTTCCTGTTCCGCTGCGCGTCGCTGCCGCTGCCCGTTCTGGCCCTTTTTTTAAACAAATTCAATTGCGGACACCACTTGGCGACGTCTCCGTCTCCGTGTTATTAGTTTCCGGCCTCCGGCGACCAATTTACCGCTTGCCAAATAAAAAAAAGACAAAAAAAATAGAAAACACACAGAGAGTGCGAAAAGGACAGACACCGAATACCAAATAGCAATTTGAATTTGAAATTCCCACTAATTGTTGTGTGTGTTTTGGGGGGAGTGGAACGAAAGCCAACCGAAAAAACCCAAAGAGCCACAATGCTGGACATCAAGTCCTCCGCCGATTACTTGTCACGCTCCACGGGCAGCTTCAGCAACTTCTCAATGCTCTTCGCAGGTGAGTGGGCGGTGTGTGATCCAGCCCGACCGTCGGCCACCTGGAATCCAAGTAATTAGACCAAGACCCAGAGTAGCCCTAAGTAACTGCCGTCGGCTGACTGATGGATCGCACTTCTTGTGACTTTTGGCCCTGCCTTTGACACCTACTAAACCAACTGGCTCTCCTCTATTGCAGATTCCTCGTACAAATCGTCGTGGGGCTCCCACAGTTCGACACAATCGCAAGGTGAGTTCTGATCAAGTAACCGTTTAAAAGGTGATTTTAAGTTGGTATTTAGAAAAGGTTTTAATTTGCAAAATGTAATTGACTTGTAAGAAAGAACTGATAACACAGTGAACTCCTATCAGCTAGAATTATATCTAACTCTTAAATCTTACATATTTTGTAAACGGCCAAGATCTATCATCTCAGTTGTTATCAAATCATCATCTTCTAATAAATCCTTTGAGCCAAATAGTGATAAATTGAACTTTTATAGTACTACATAAAAATGAACACAAACCATTAAAACTATTGTTATAGGGACAGTTAAAGGAGAGGCAGGGATATGATTATTTCATTTAAGTAGGTGACTGTGTTTCTGAAATTTTATTTAATTTATATTACCAATATTTTTTTAAATAAATAGGGCTATACACTCAATGCCTTAATATAAATATTGTTCATAAATGAAAGTATGTTAAGTGTTTCAACTGTTTTACATATCATCTTGCATTGTTACCAAAAATATTTCACACTCTATTGTCCACAAAGCAAATAGAAAAGTATTAATTTTCTTAGATATTTATTTTCAAATTGGTTCTTATCCTTTGGTATACGTATCTTTACAAAAGCTATTACAAACCCTAGCGAACTCCATTTTATGGCCATAAGTCCCCAAAAAACATGGCTAATTTGCAAAGTTTCAATGATCACAAATTGCTATAAAATATACTCAAAAAGTTCTGCGACAAGCCCGAAATTACAGCAAATTATGTCCCACAAGGCAGGCACTCAAGGAACCCGAAAATAAACATTAAATATGCAAAACACACATACGACATGGAGTTCGAAACCAAAAGTGATGGCAATTCACACGAACCGAAGCCAGTGAAGCATGCAAAATGTGCGCCTGATAGATGTATTCAAGCAAATCAACGAGCCATCAATGGAATATTGACAGACATTTCGGTTTGGGGGTACAATATAGATAAAGGCCTGAAAAAGGTGTGGACTACACGTGTTCGAGGGGTTGCGACTCGTTGAATGAATGGTTAGTGAAGCGATCAGAGGGGTTAAGGGCTATTAGGCTAGTTATAGTTATGGCTCAAACTAATTGAAATTATATTGTCCTTTGACACCCACTCCAAAATAAAAAGGACCACCGCCTCGAGCGGTTTTAAATCTGAGAAATTCCAAAATGTTTTTCACACTCCGAGGACGACAGGAACAGAGACAGAATTTCAGCTTGGCTGAGCGCATTTAGCTGCTGGCCATTGATGACATCTAAATTGTGCACAGCCCGAGTTGCTGCTCAACTCTAGTTAAGGCTGGAACCTGCACCACCGAGCCACCAAGCCACCGAGCCACCCATCTCCACCACAACTTGCCAACCCAACCACCTCCCGCTGCTGCTGCAATCGGTCGCCTTTTGTGCTCTTCGCAGTTGAGTGGCCACGCAAAGCGAAAAACCAAAAATGTCATATGAAAAGTTGTCGTTGTTGCCGCTTTTTTAGCACAATAAGTGACAACGAAAACAACAGCGGGCGGTGCATGAACCACCCAGAAGATATAATGCCCTTTACAGAGCGAAAAAATCAGTGAAAAAGACCTTCGGTTAAATACTAAATAGAGAATTAGGTTCGATTTCTCAATGTCAGGTTAAGGTTCTAAAAGTTAAATTGTTTCGTAGGACAGATTCACTTATATTTTTCTGATTTTTATCGAAGCAGCAATTTAAATTATCAAATAAAGTTAACCTGACTTTGAGAAATTGACTGTAAATCGAAAAAAAACGATTTCAAAGAAATGGTAGGGTCAAAATTTCTTCAAAAGTAACAAATCTGGTTTTTGTTAAGCATTAAAGAATCTAAAAATGCATTGAAAAGCAAGGGATTTTATGAAATGGTTACGGGTTTTAATATAGTTTGACAGACGGTTAGTTTGACAATTTCCTCCAAACATATATTATTTACGGCTTCATTGATTTTCAAAATTCTTCTTAATTGGGAACTTGATGAGCTCAATGCCCCATAAAGACCCACCCCTTTTTTCCTAGTGTATTTCCCAGAGTCCTTGGTGTTTCAATGCGCTTGCGGCTTTAATTTTATTCGAGTATGAAGCGTGAAGTTTGCCACACAACTTGAACGCGCAGAGATTGTAAATTGAATTGCCAGCGGCATTGTTTTCGCTCTTTGCAATCATATTCCATTACGAGCAGCCCGAGAGATCCTGCGAAGCGATGCTCATGTCACAGTTGTCCTGTGTCCTGCCTTCGGGCACCATTTCGCCCCATCCAGGCGGGTTCTTTGATGCCAGCCCAGAGATAATGTTTGTGTTGCGGTTGAGTTGACGATTGCCTTTGATTGTTCTACTGAGAGTGTTAACTGACAGGGCCGACAGGTTTTTAATTTAACAATTTGAATATATTTAAACGCGTTTCTCCAATGCTTTCGCTTGCAGGTTACAGCTCGAACGCCTTGGGCATCAAACATGATCCGCACTCACAACTACGGCAACCTGGTGAGTATTTTTAAAAATCTGGTTATATCTTATAAGGTGCTTACAAATACACGAGGCAAGTTTTATCTTGATACTAAGAATATATTTTAAAAATAATTTAAAAATATATTTTTCTAACAATAAAACATGAATTGACATCCTGTAATAATGTCTAGGATCACATCCATTAAAGGTACAATATTTTTGATACCGAATACATCATTACACTTAAAAAGTGTACGATATGTTTGGTACCGAATACATCATTAGACTTATATAGTGGCAAATCTATATCCATGAGTATTATGTACCAAATACCCCCCATTTTGTTCAATATCATATGAAGTCCGTTACACATTTAAATGAAAATCACACATAAACTTCGATCTGTCAATATCAAGTATATGTTTCTCTCCGTTCAACCTCAAACAAACTTAAAGTTATGAAGTGCAGATGCTTCAACCCACGTGCCACATTGTTCAGCCTAAAAACCAACATAAACAGCCAGCAGGACAGATCTCGAAAAAAGCAGAGAGTGCGACTCAAAATACGAAACGAATTCTGTTGGCCAACACTAATAAAGTTTGGGCATTGTGTGTATCGAACGCACGCTGCAAGTGCCACTCGACGAGTCCTGTGGGCTGCGAGTCCTTTTTCCCGGCCTGCTACCCTCCAGCTTTAAAATTCATTCGAATTCACTTCGAGAGCGAAACCGAAACCGAAACAGAAACTGAAATCGAGCAAATACTGTCGCCGAATCAAAACCTTAAATACGCCACTTGAGCAATGGAAATGGTAATGGAAACAAAAGTGCCGAGCGGTGGAATTGAAGCGTAATGGAAACAATTGAAGCTGCCATAAAGGATTCTCAATTAGAGGGTGATAGAGGGGGCAGGGGAGGGGGAAGGATCCGCAGACCCAGACGCACTTGGCTTGGCTTTTGTTGCTGTCAAATTTGACGGCCGTGGTTGAATAAGACGCGTGCCAGTCGGGGGGCAGTTTTTTCGCTTTTTTCGGGGCATTAAGGCTGTTGAGAGAACAAAGCTGGAGCCGAAGAAACTGTTGGCAAAACAATGGCCAGGACACAGGACTCAAAGTTACGACAAAAAAATACTCGAAAAAACAAGCCAAGGAGCGGCGGAGGACTCTGGCTAGATGATGCGAATTACGGACAATTGTGCTATATGTCTGGTGTCGGTCGCGGCGCAATCAGAGTAACCTTTCTTTTCCCTAAATGCCACACACAAAAAAATATTTTCCATTAAATGTAGAAACTCCAATGTTTTGCTTTTCTAAGCTGACAATTAAAATTTTTTATAAAATTTGATGTTAAAACAGTAAAAATAATTAGAATAGTTAAAGTTTCCATTTTTAACAGTCAGAAATTTTTCAATGAGTTTAGAAATTTCATTTGGATCTATACTAAGAAAAATTAAATAAAAAGCTTGCCAAAATCAATTTAATCTAAAATTCTTATACTAGACTAATTTGTTATCAAATAAAATTTAGAGCTCTTTCATCTCTATCTATAAAGAAATCGCATCATATTGAAGACAAGCTCGAAAGCTCTTTCATCTTGATTTCAGAACGTTTCTACTCAAAAAAGTGAGAAGAAGAATTCTCAAATTGTAAAACTTGATCTTGGCTTATTTATGACCTCAATTTTTTGGGATCTTATATTTTAACAACTATGAATATGTTTATTTGCTATGATTTCTGTTACAAGCAAGTTATTTTGTGACACTTTTTGGTACAATGCATATCCGTATTCTGAGTGTAGCCGCTCTTACACACAAATACACACTCACACATCTAGGCTTTTGCAACGAGCAGGAAACTCGCGCCGGATAATAAGTGAAATGGATATTTCGAGTGTGAGTGTGTGGGCAAGTGCACTCGACAAATGCGCGCAAATGAAGCATCTGCAGGCACACAAATATACCTATATATAAGTATATATGCCTATATAGTGAAGGCTTTTCACAGTTTTCTGGTAATGCATTTCATTTCGTCAACGGAAACTAAAACTTGCCTTTTGTATTTGCCATAAGAACGGTCGGCACCCTTCATTAAGATATTTGCATAAAGAACCGGTACTAATGCCACGCTTTCCATTTCCATTTGCTTTCCACCCTCTCCGCAGATCCATATCAAATGTTCGGACCCACCAGCAGCAGACTGGCCAGCTCAGGTGAGTGGAAATCACAAAAGCATAAAGATGCAGGTGCCGCGATTAGTTTCCCCCGATTTTCCGCGATTGCCACGTGACTAAGCTCCAACCCCCAAAGAAAACACTTCGACCTCCGCCACCCGCAGTTCATTATCATATCAATTTCTGGCCGATATTCGACTTAGTCATTGCCCAGACTGGCGACCCTAACAAATTAACCCATTGCATGCGAGTTTAACCCTTTTCGGCGGGCTCCCTCCGCCTTTTCGGGGTGCAGTTTTCTAATTTATGCGAAAGGTGTTTTCCCAAATTTATTGCATCGCTTTATGCCATAGTGTGTGTGTGTGTGAGGGGCGTGTCCTGGCAATTGTTTTTTGCAGCTCCGACTTTTCGTTTCATTCATTGCTTGGGAATTGTCTATTTTCTGGGCACGCGCCCTGTCTGAAATCCGGCAAAAATCCATTAAAAAGAGTTGCGAACCCAGAGAAAGGCTCCGTCAAAGGGTTTCGACGGTGGGCGTTTCCCTTATGGATTTGATAAATTGGTCAATGGATGTGTTCTTTTTTCTCACAAAGCCTTTGTCATAAATGACCATGAGAAAAAGTGATTGGATTCATTAAAACTTTAGCTTAAATACGGTTTCGTATCATCTAAACTGGACACCTAGGTTTTCCCAGGCTGGCAAAATGTAACGCAGTAGTGTAATTAGATTAGGGAGAAAATTACATTTCATAATAATGAATTCTAAATAATATTGAAAAAAATGTTACAAGACTCAAAAATATTTTTTAAGATAGCACGTTTTACTTAAACGATTTATAAATGTGTTGCTAGCAATGCAAAGCTAAACTAGCCTACAAATCAATCACCTTTCTTATCAACTTATATTAACTAACGTAAAACAAGCATTTAACTTTGTTTCAATTATTTTTAAGAACTTAATCCTAGCATAATTCATACCTAAAATGCATCTAAAATTTATAATCAAATTCAATAGGCAAGCGTTTTAAATTATTAAACAGAAAGTTTATCAAAACTTAGTGCAAAATAAAATAATAATTTAATATGAGTGCAAACAATGCCCCCTTCTTTTGTGCCTTTTTTGCTAAATTTTCCCTGAAACGAAAGTTACTTTCAAAATGGTGTTCAATGCCTCTGACCAGTTGCCAGGCAAAATCAATAATTCCTATTGATCCTGCGCTGGGGCAAGCTTTTCACGCCGCCATTATGGTGGCTCGGGCTTTGGCCGGGGCTCCACCCACCGTTGCCAATGCCCCAAGTGGGCTGAAACCACCCAAACCACCCAAACCACCCAGGCCACCTCCCCACCTTACTTTTTCACCATCGAAACATGGCGCTCGAACGGAATTAGCATAAAAACCCAGACGCCCAACATTTTCCGGCGCGACATTTACACGAATCCAGCCCTCTCGCTCTAGCCACCTCATTGTTTCTCTCTCTCTCTCTTTCGATTGTTTGTTGTGCGGTTTAGGTTTATGGGGATTTTAGGTTTAGGGTTTAGGCCGTTGCCAAGAGTTGGCTATAAACTTCAACTTGAAGTTGGACGCAAAAGCTCACTGAGAAAAACCTACACACACCATGGAAACACAATGGTACCATGGTGCGCTTTCGCTTTTTGGGTGGCAAAAATGCTGTTTTTGATTAATTATGGCTTCCTCTCGACACGGAACCGCTTTGTTAGCCAGGTCCGGCCAGCTGGCCAACACTTGACATGCCACACTCATTTGCATATGTGCATATGCAGGCCGCAGGGGTGATAAAAAAGGGAAACATGAGATTGCCTTAGTTAGTAGTGGCTGCATAATTAAATAAGCCAGGACCAAACTGAAGTTTTCTTAATTATGGAAACAACGAAAAAAAATGTGTAGAGATCAAAGAACTGGTCGGGCTAATTGCTTCCGGTTTTACAACTTTTTTTTTTGCTTCTTAGCCTTATTAAATTAACATTTTTGTGGATCACAAACTTTAACGCCTTGCTGACACTCCTTGGCGAGCAATTAAAACACTTTAGTTAGCTTTTGTTGGCTGCTAATAGCGTGTCAATTGGCCAAGTGGCCACGCCCTGTTTTCCCATTGACTCGGTGTCTTTTGCCCGGCCAACAATTATCATTCATCATCGTCAGTCGGCGGAGAATCGTCGTGTTGGCACTTAACACATTCACTTGGCCATGATTTGCAATTAACGCAATATTCATGACGTTCTCACACATGAGCAGCCCTAAGCCACCACCCAAAAAGGTTTCCCTTCCTTTTCCCTTTTTTTTCTAAGCTCAAGTTTTCCCAACCACCCCATGGAGTGTCCTTTTTTGTGTATTTCGCCTGACAGCAAACAGAGAGAAAGGAGCGATTGTATTCCCTCGTATTCGTCCTTTTGCTTCCACGGCCTAATTGCCAAATGATTAAGCGATTTATGATGTCTGCGTCGAATGCGTAGCAAATTCAGCCCACAATATACAATCATAATTCTGTAAATGTTTCAGCACGCACAATAGAAAAAGCTAAAGGTTGAGGGAGTGGAGTTAAGACAGAAAGTCAAAGTTCAAATGGGGCACTGCCATGATATGGGTGAATACATATTGCTGGAACCACATTTCAAAGAGCCAATAACAAAAGAAGGTGGAAAACGATAGCATTAGCTTAGAGGATTGGCTTTAGTTCTTAAACAATGTAGGTAATAAAACAGAGAAGTCAAGGCGTAACACCATTAAATACAATTAAATATAAATAGATCATACCTTTTTTATGCAGATTTAAAGAGAAATTATCTACAAACTTTTAGGGGATACCAAAACTTCTAAAATTCTGAATTCTAATGAAGGTTTAGAGAGAGCACAAGTTCTTATAAGCCTTTCACTCCAAAACAAAATACACTGTGTTTCTTGTATGCTAATATATGAATTGCTTTCTTTGTTTAAAAATGGTTCCAAGATATCCCCAATTTTGTACTATTTCAAAATCCCAGCATGGTTCCTCCCAAGTGAAAGTGCAAGCCATGATATCTCCTTGGCTTCCCGGAGGAGCTGCTCCATGCCACTTCCATTACACTTACATGCAATGCCATTTCCGTTGCGCTACACTTCTCTTACAATAATTCGAGGCAAGCGTCATAGATTACCCCCGTGGTCTCAGTTATTTATAGAGGGGGTATAACCACTTTGGGGGCTCTCGGATTGCGTTTCGATACCCTGGCCAGAGGACCGGGCAGGAAATGCTTTATGGGGCCTTTGCATGCCACAAAATGCTTACATTTTTGGCCACATCCCCGCAGCTGTAGTTAATTTAAGCCCGAAACGCCAAAAGGATATGCTCTTTTGATGGACATTTAGGCAGGCCAAAAATACCCACATTAAATGTCTCAATACGTACGAATCACAGAGGTCATTTCTCATATTACCCGTTTCCCTTTCCAGGCTCTGGCCAGATCCAACTGTGGCAGTTCCTGCTGGAGCTGCTCTCGGACTCCAACAACGCCAGCTGCATCACCTGGGAGGGCACCAACGGCGAGTTCAAGCTCACCGATCCCGACGAGGTCGCCCGCCGATGGGGCGAGCGGAAGTCCAAGCCCAACATGAACTACGACAAGCTCAGTCGCGCCTTGAGGTGAGTTTTGGATGAATACTATATTTTTAGGAATTTTCATATAGGTGATAGAGAGTTTTCTCATATAGGATTTATTAACCTTAATCGTCGTAAAACAACCGCTTCTTAATGTATGTGGTGCTTACCTTAACATCGTATCACTAAAATATATTCTATAATTTCAATAATACTTTACTATTTGACATTGTACTTTACTTAAGCTTGAATACCTAAACAAATTTTCAAGAATCGTCTTGTCTATATAATCTATTTTATTATATATTTTTCAATTTGTATGGTTTCAAATTTTTTTAATATCTCACTCAAAAGCGGGCTTTTTTTTAAACAGAATAAAGTACTTTCCAAATGACTGCCAAACATTCTAAAAAAAAGGACATTGTTTAGGTCTTGTATTTAAACAGAGATAAAATCTGTTATCTTTTTTTAATACAAGTATGAACACAACGTTTTATCTCACAAATTAATCCACATAAAAAAAATGGTTCGATTTCGGATTATTTCCTAACCACATGGGGTTGTTTTCCTTGTGCACTGGAGTAGACCCTAATTAGACGATATCTGTGCGTCAAAATGCGAGCATGTGTGCAATTTGTTATTCGGCTCATCAGTAAATGATTTGTCCCTGCACTGATTAGCCGATTTGATGGCTAAACAGCCAGAAAATCACCCAAAAAAAACTGGCCAGCTAATCCACTGCCTGGCCAAGACTTTGGCCCACTTGCTTGTGTGGGCGTGGCAGGTCAGCACAGAAATTCAATCATAAATTGTTCCCTTGGACAGAGCGGGAATGTAATCAAAAATCCAATAAATTCGAAATCTAATTGCAGAAGAACATAACTCGATTTCGAAATCTGGAGCTGCAGCATTTGACAGAGCCGTGTAACATATGCACAAACTATTTGTGCAACGGTCAATTTGCTGAATAAACATGACCAGGGCCGAGTTGGCCTAATCCACAGGGCGAAGAACCCTTTTAGCCGGCTCCTTGAAACTGTCACTCGCAATCAAACGAGTGCCAATGGAGCGAATTCAAGTGGAAAAGTCCTGACAGCCAATTTGCAACATGCTCCGCTCACACATGTAAATAAAATGTAAAAAGTGTAGAAAAATCAGGCAACAACAAAGGCAAAGAGGGGGATGGGGAATGGAATCCTTTTTGATGTGCAGGAAGCCTCAACATGTCTGTTCTTTTTGCGCATTTCAACTCAATTGAACACAAGAGACATCATCGCCGTTGGCTTTCATGTTTGCTCAGAAATGCGAGAGTGTGTGGGTGTGTAAATTAACACTCAGCCAGGCCGGGATAAATATCCTTCACTCACTCACACACGGACATCCAAGACACCCAATCACCCACACAGCCGCACAGCAAGGACAAGTGCTTTAATGCTTCATTTGACATGTTTATTCACAGCCAGCTGGCCTTTTGTTGGCCTGCTCTGGCCCGTCCTGGCCAATCCTCGAAATGGGTTTACTTTAATCCTTTTCTCTACATGCAGTTATCCTTGCTCCCTGATTGTGCTCCTTTGTCCTTGGCTCATCAGTCATTGATTGGCTTTGATTGTCTGTGCAAAGAGCAGCGGCATTCAGGCCACTTTCTTCTTTTACTCTTTTGCATTTTCCCCCACCGTTCAGCTTTTGTTTTTGCTGCTTTTAATTTATGGCCGTAATTGGCATAATTTATGGACGGTGGAAAAAAATGAAAGAAAGAACTCAACTGCACGCATTATGCCAATTTGCATTGATGCATTGAAATGTTTGCTCTGCCTGCAACGCTTTGTAATTTATTTGCCAATTTTTTTATTCACTTGTCTGGCGGAAGTTGTGGACATTTTAAAGCGTAACAATAAACGAGCAATATGCAAGAGGCAAGGGATATTTAAATTGCCTTTTGAATGTGCTTTAAAGAGTGCGAAATTCAGCTGACTGGCCAAACATCGCAACTTAATGAAAAGAAATCGCCGGCTAACCCTCGAATGTAAACAAATTTCGCTCGAATTTCTTGGCCGTCTGCCCGCCCACATAATTTTACCCCTCGCCAGAATTTCTATTTGCGTTTGGGCACAAGGCGTTGCCATTTAATTGCTGAACAGAATCCGAAAAGGGAGCTGCGTCTGGGGAGCCGCACTAAAATCGCTTAATGTCAGCAAATTAACTTAAAACGCATAAAGCGAGCATTATTCTGTAATTATTTATTGTCCATCGGGGGGAGTCCCTGCTCATCTCAGCTTTTGTTTGACTTTCCCACATTGAGATCATGAAAATGGACAGCAGAAGGAGTAGCTTTACTATTTGGGGGATGATTGCTTAGGTCCAAAGTCAATTTTATGGGTAAGGTTGTAATAGTGTTAAATAATAATTAAGAATCAGTGATATTCAGTTTCAAATCCCATATATGAATTCTGATTTCTAGGTAGTATATTAAATCTTTAAGTCTTAGCTTAAGAATCATAGAAAAATATATTATACAATAAATATTCAAGGTAGCATAAATCGATTCTTTTATTGAGCGCTTTCTCCCACTTTCCCTTGCAGGTATTACTACGACAAGAACATAATGACCAAGGTGCACGGCAAGCGGTATGCGTACAAGTTCGATTTCCAAGGCCTGGCAGCCGCCACTCAGCCGGCGGCCAGCGATCCCACCTACAAGTACCAGAGCGACTTGTTCATGACACCATATCACCACAGCGCCAAGCTCAGCTCGTTCATGAGTCCGCACCACGGCATGACCTCATCATCGGGTAAGCACACGTTTGCGAAGTCCCTATAAGGAACTATCCATAACTCATTTGTATAGCTTCGATAAATATAAAACCAGCTTAAATTATTTATGTGTTTGCAATGAACTGCCCATTCTTAATTACCTAAAATAAGAATACATATATATCATGGAATTTATTACAAATTGTGTTAAAATATAATCCACACAAGTGCTTAAACGGAAATTCGCGGATTTATAACACATAATAATATCATAAGTGAAAGTGAAACAATTTAAAGGCAAACATTTTTGCGAGCTAATACAAATACTATTACTATACAAAAGAAACAATTAATTTAGAATCGATTTAAATGCAGAGAATGGTAAAGGAACTTTTGACAAGGACTAAAAAAATATGTTTAGGGTTTTAATTCTGAAAACAATTTTTTTATGAATGGTAGAAAATCCATATTCTTAACAATAAAATTTTCTGAAAAGCTAAAAACTGTGACTAGAAAATTTTGATATTTAATATTTCGTTTCCAAACTTTACCTAAATGGAACCCCTCTTTCTTCCTTTCTTGCAGCCTCGATCTTCCCGTCGGCCGCCTCATGGGGCAACTGGGGCAGCCCGGCCACGAACCTGTACCAGCCGCACTCGATGAGCCACGTGACTCCCTCCCACGTGGCGCCCCACCTGAGCAGCTATCCCCACTACGCATGACCATCATCGTCCGGTGGCGCCTTCTAATATGAGAGCAACGCCATCGCCAGTGCCTCGGGCATTGGCGGCGGCACGGCCTCGACGGGCGTGGGCATCGGCGGAGTGGGTGGCGGCGGTGGTGGAGGAGGCGGTGGAGCAGGTGCCTCCGGTGTCACCACGGGCGTGGGCTCCACCTCGAGCAGCACAGCCAGCAGTGGAGCAGGAGGAGGCGGTGGAGGAGGAGGCGGCGGTGGCACTGTCATGAGCGGCTTTTCCAGCAATGGCAACCTGAATGGATCCCATGTCTCCAGCAGCGGTGGGTCGTCCAGTGTGAGCAACAACCTCAACATAGCCACGGCCACCTTGACGGCGACTCCGGCCCATGCCAGTGCGGGATTCGGGACAATTGGAGGACTCAGTGTGGCCGGAATGGGTGTGGGCGTTGGGGTGGGCGTGGGCGTGGGGGGTGGCAACTCGACGCTCAACTCGCTGGTCGTGGGCAACCGCCTGATGAACAGCAGCCTGCCCACGCTGCTCAAATGATGCCACTTGGAGAAGTTCGGGCTGACGATGGGCGCAGGTCCTTCGCCGCCGGCTGCCACGCCCGCAGGTGAAAATATACCGCCGTACCACCATCACGGGCATCCCGCCCACACCGGACTTCCAGGACACGCCGGCAACTACGGGGCCAACGAGCGGGCCCTATACGATTATCTGGACATGAAGAGCGGCGAGCAGGCCACGTTTTTACTGTAGATGCAATGGCAACACTTGTAACCAGAACCACCAGAAAAGATCCAAACAAACAAACCAACAAACAAACACAAAAATCGAAACGAAAAGCAGGCAGCAAAAGTAATTGCAGCGGATTTTATTCATAGGTACTTAGCGAAAAAGACACCCGTAAATCCTAACCCGAAAAAGAGAAAAACGGAGAAACAAAACAACCCCCAGCTAAATATTTTACGAGTGTGTGTGAGTGAGTGAGTGAATGATTCGTTGTTGCTCTAGGGTTAGGGAACTAACATTCCACTAATATACGATATAGTTGGCATTCGAAGCTAAACCAAACTCTAAGTGTTTTTAGTGTACCAAGGACTAACTCTTTCCTTAAATTCAAAACAGAACTTTTCCAGGCTAAGACTTCGAATAGTTCTAGTATTCTCCAATTGTTGTTAGCATTTTGTGTGTGTGAAGCATTTGTAAATAGCAAAATAACAATATCATCCTCCAAATAACGTTCAGCACAACAGTGAATGTATAGTTATAAAAGTTTGCCACATTCTCACTTCAATTTACGATTTGTATATAAATATTTGCCTAAGTGTAAAAATGTTTAGAACGTAAAGTAGTTTACTTGTGGTTCATTTGAATTAATGCTTAAATTCGGTTTTACGTTTACCAACTTTCGTTTATCGCTTATCGTTTTGAGATGGTTGACTGTGATAGTTGATTGTACAGTTAAAACTCTTACATATTTTTTAAATACCAAATTACAAACGAATAAATATTAAAATAAATTACGAGTACGTATTAATCCCAAGTCTAGACATACTATATATTTGTGTGTAAAAAACAGAAAACTTTCTAAATTGTAAGTCAAAGTTTAACTATAATAATACGAGGCGAATATATATATATATATATATATGAAAATTTAAATGTGTGTAACTATGTGTATTTACCAAATCGAAATACGACAAAAAGCGAACTAATCGTTAACGATCTAAGTGTATACAATTTTAAATTCTGAATGTAAACTCTACGAAGCGGAAACCAATATAAAAACAAAACATCAGCGATGCCCACACACCGAAACCCTCTAAGAATTTAGTTAATTTAAGGCGAAAACTTTCAACAAAAATAAAACCCAATTCAAAAAGGACTCGATTCTTATCTGTTAAACGTGGTATTTATTGGAAAAATTAACAAGATTTGTTATGTACAGCAGGGGGGAAAGTGGTGACTACCCTAGACTTGGACTAATCCGCTGCAGAATCAGCGGCTACTGCTCCTGGTTGAACCACTTGAACTCGTAGTGCTTCAGCGAATTCTCCTCGGGCAGCGCCTCCTTGGCGTCCAATTTCCGCCAGCTAACGTGCGGCTGGAATCCAAACTCGTTCGCAATGTACTCGATGGTCCGCTGCACTGCATCCTCGCCGATGGCGAAGTAGCTGCCCTGCTTGTCACCATTGCGACCGCCGGTCTCCTCGTGTCCGTTGTAGTCCAAGATATACTTGAATTTGTACAGATCTCCCGTTGCTCCAGATGCACTTCCGCTTCCCGATCCAATTCCTCCGCCAAGCCCAGAGGCTTTGCTTCCACCACCGACTCCTCCAAGTCTAGATCCCGACGAGCTTCCACCACCTATTCCTCCAAGTCCGGATCCTGATGAGCTTCCACCCCCGACTCCTCCAAGTCCAGATCCAGACGAGCTTCCACCACCGACTCCTCCAAGTCCAGATCCTGACGAGCTTCCACTACCGACCCCTCCAAATCCAGATCCCGAAGAGCTTCCGACAGCGGAACCTCCAGATGGCTTGCTTCCTCCAGAAACTCCCAGTCCTGATCCTGGTAAGCTTCCTCCAGCTGGACCACCAGATGCCCTGCTTCCGCCTGAACCTCCTACGCCGAAAACACCCCCAGGTCCTCCGGTTTGTGATCCTCCAGATCCTTCAGCAGGCGATTTTCCTGCAGAGAAGCTTCCACCGTTTGCTGAACTTCCGGTTGGTGAGTTGGCTGACACTCCAGAAATTCCCGCAATGGTTGCTGAATCTGATCATAAACACAAGGGAACTTTAGTAAGGACTCAAACCATGTTGTAGAAGCTGTGTAGAAATCGTGTAAAATATCTAAGTGCAACGTTTTACCACTAGGTGGATTTGAGCTATAGTATTTTTTTGGTATACACACATTCTTAACAGTATTCAATTAAATTTTTAAAAATTACTAAGAAAGTAACAAAAATAATATCAAAAAATGATTTTTTTTTTAATTCAGAATCTGGTAATAGAGTTTTAAGAACTTCTTTGATTAATAGCTTATATTATTATGTGGGTTTTAAATAAAATAATAAATCAATTATTACTTTATCAACTTAGCAAAGAAAATCATTAAGTATACAAGTAATAATTTAAATATTTGAACCAATATTTTCCCCCCAAATTTGGCTTACTCAAAAGAAGTGCTTGGTGTGGGTTCTGTGTGAGTGTGGGCTGTGCCTTCGAATGCGACACTGTTTTCGCAGAGGCAACTCCCGATCGAAGGATGTTTCTGATGTCCGCACTTGGACGTTGTGCTACGGATTGAACATAGCTGGCAAGCGGAAGGTTGGCATTTTCATCTACAGAGAAGATATTCACTTGACTGGCGGGCACCGATGCTGGGGCAATAAGTGGCTGATCGGCCAGGGCCACAGGACCTGTTACCCGGCCGGCATACGTGATGGCTTCCCTTATTGCTGACTCATCCAACTTTATGTTCAATGGTGGATACACTGGCGGTCCGACCTTCTCGACCACGCCCACATTGTAGTCGATCTTTGTGTTGCCACTCGATGATTGAGAATTCGAGGTCTGAGTGCTCACATGTCCGGTCACAGCGCCCTTGGTTGTGTAGTAAGTGTTCATGGCTAAGTTGAGACCAAGTTCGATGTGTTTAGTGTTTGGTGCATTCGTGTAAGTGTTGGTGCTTTGCTGTGTATCTTGGTCCGAGCCAAGACGCCTTGCCACAGTCTGGGCAATGGACTCCCGGAAGGGCAACTGCACATTCAGGCCGTAATCCGAAGAGCCCTCGGGCTTACCTGATTGAGCTGGCGACAATGGCTGGGAAAGAGTGCGAATCTCCGTCTTGGGAGGGGACTTCTTCAGGAAACAGCCGGCACATCCCTCCGTGATGAAGTTATTCCTGGGAGGAGCCACCGGAAGCGGAAGTGGCAGGGCCTTTGGAGTCGTTGTCACAGACAGTGTCTCTGGGAAGTTAAGAATAAAAATGGTGCATGCGTACTATATCTGATATGGCCATTGAATTTTGCATTAAGTGGTTGTATGAATTATCTCCAATTACAATAAATAATAGTTATGCATTTTATACAAACAGGCTAGTAAACCATGTTTTTAGCTTTATTTTATATTGATTATTAAAATATGTAATTGTACATAGTCAGGTTTTATTAATTGATGTATCATATTGCAACATTTACTGGTTTTGATTTTTATCTGTTTTTTTTTTGCCACTTGTAAAAATCTTAGTCATTATATCTGTAGAATCTACATCTTTATAAAAATAGCACCATTACTTTTATCTTATAGTTGGTGCAAAACGAGTTCGATTAAAATACACAAAAAAAGCGAAAATGCAGAATTTCCAAGTTTTAGATTTAAATTCAATTTCAACTTCCTAAGTTTTTGAATAACAATAGTTGATTGAGATATGAATGGGATAGTTTGCAAATAAATACTATTTTCTAATGTTCTGCTAATTCTTATCAGGCCATTAACGGTTAGTTATATTTAGATCACTACGTAGCTGGAAAACCTGTTGGTTTTTAAAGGAAATAATCTTTAAGAATTCCTAGTCGGTTTAATGATTTGAATTAATAAATAATAATTTTAATCGCTTAAAACATACATTTTAATAAGTTGACAGGTTTCAAGTAGGATGCATTTTGAGTTCAAGAGCTAAGAATTGGTTTCCAAACTGGTTATTACTCACTTTGACCGACGGGACCAGCGTAGGGATAGCTCTTCATGGAGATTATGCGGAACTTGCCCTCCTCGTCGGTGGCATAGACCGTAACATGGTATATTCCATCGGCGGTGATGAACCCAAACTCGCCCATGATAATGCCGCGTTCATCTGTGGATCGGGAAACGAAATGAGATTTGGGCAAGCACATTTTGTGTTCATTTTGAATATGAATGCGAATTTTACGCCGATATGTGATTTTTAATTCGTTTGATAACCTGCCCAGCCCGGCCCATAAAGATTAGGATCTAATAAACTGTATCGATAATGGCGATCATAACTTGTGAGCTGGTTTCTTAAAACCCCCACACCCGCACAAAAGCCCGCCGCCCCGAAAGGCAAATGCCCACGCGAGATACATTCCTATGCTGAGAAGAATTTAATAATTCAGACGTGGATGTGGATGGTCTTAAAGAGGTGCGACTCTCACCGAAGCATCCTGTCCAGCCACCCACCAAAAATTCTCATTCGAAATTCTGGCTTGTGGCCTTTGTGTCTTTAAACAGGTTTCCACAAAATTGGCCAACAAGTTTTAACGGTTTGCATCAATTGGCTTTCGATTGTTTGTTTTATGTTTAATTCGAATATGGCTTCGTGTCACTTTCCCATTTGTCTAGATCGCTTTCGGCGCGATTAGAAAATAATTCTTTATTAAAATTTATTCTTTTGTCGTGATCAATTTGAGAATAAATTGTTCATTGGGCTGGGCTAAGTAATTAAAACTATTAAACTCGTATCAATATAAATTATCCAAGACTTTTTCTGGTTATAAAATGAAGGCTAAATTAAAAAACATACAATCAAATAACTTTTAATTTAGAGGGTAATTAAAAACGAATTTCTTCTTCTGATTAAAATTAATATATTTATTCTCGAAACATGAAAAGTATTTAAATTTATAATGTTATTTATCAGGGTACTCTGTAAATTTCAATTTCAAGTGAATGTTTCTGAAGTTTGGCTCAACCCAACTATATTGTTTTAAACATTGACTGTTTTTTATTGCATGTCATAAAATTTAGTGTGGTCATAAAAGTGAACGACCGTAAACAAATTTGGAGTTAAAGATTGTGTTTATACAATTGGTCCTCAATTGTTTATGCAACTTTAAGAAAACACCAAATATTAAGGAAACAAATTCATTAACCTCTTTTTTTAACGTTTTTATGTTAGCCCTTTTAGTTTTGAACGACACAGTTTAAATTAAGCATAACCTTCTAATCGATTTGGTGATGTAATGCCCCTAAAACTAGACTCCGTAATTGATCTAGATCAATTGATCTTGAAAATCGACAAACATTTGAATAAGAATGATTCAAACACGCCGAAATCGTGTAAAAAGCTTTGTTAGCATACCGATATATTTTATTCTCCTTTAAAGTGATGTTCAAAAGACAAATATCATTGTTGAATGCACAACAAGTTCCTGAACTAGTATAAAAATATGAACGTAATCCAATATTTCGGCCTCAACTCTGGCATTTCATATGCCAGAATTATACTTATAAATATTGAAATGTGACTGTTCTTTTAAGAATTAGCATTAGCCGAAGAAAGAAAAACCATAAATAAGGCAAACATTTGGGTATTCGGACGCGTCTACATGTTATGCAAATCGGGCGCGTTTCGTTTTCGATTTTCAGAAAACTTTATCACCGATTCAGCATGGAAATAAAAATCATAACGACCATGTATGCCATTTGGACAATGGACAGCGTAAGTGGATGTGGACCCCCGGCCAGATGTATCTGTGAAGAGTCCGCTAATTGCCATTGGAGGCTGGTATTTCAATTGCTGGTGACCTGTCGCTCAGGTGCATCGTGCACCCATCAAACGTGTATTGTGTGGCATTGCACAAGCCGCCAGTCGCACTCCGGCTCAAAAGTCAAAAGTTATGGCTTTTTTTGGCTAATGCTGGCTGCTGGATGCCGATTCCGCTGCATTTGCGCATCTGCATCAAACGACACTCGAGATGACGCATCATCTATTTACATATTTCGGTTTTGGTGTCAATAAATCGACGCACAGTAGTCAAGATATGCTAATGGTATAATTAGCGTCATTAGCCAAGCAGCTCACCTCTTTTCTCCGCCCGATGCTGCTGCTCGTCGATGGTGAAGCCGAACTTGTAGGGTCGCACTGTGGTCGCTGCCGACAGGACGTGGGTCAAGGTGCACAGGAGCAGCAGCTTAAAAGGATCACCATCAATGCCGGGGTCAAGATCAGGGCAGGGGTCAAAGCACTTACAGCACAAACAATCGCCATCATTTTGAGGCTCATTTTGCGGCCTAATTTTATTAATTTAAATTGCTCACAAATTTATTTAATTCTTCACGCCCTATTATGAACTGTCAGCGATCTCACGAAAAAAAACGCATAAATAAGCGGGCGTTTATATTTTAATACAAATATACGATTATAAATATTTGAATTTCAAGCGGACGGAACGACGCGTTTCTCACGGCGAGATTATCGGTTCGGAGCAAGCGCCTGAGAATGAAACACACCCCACGATGTTCGGCAGCGAATTGACAATGTTAATAATATTAGGTAAACATTATAAAACATTAGAAGCGGACGCGGACCTGCCGCTGCCCGTTGGCCGCGTGTGCGTGCGTATCTGTGTGCCCCGAGCTGTGTCTGTATTGGCCAAGTCCGCGAATCGCAGAGCTGGTAGCATTGGCCAGGCCGCATCACACCTCTTGAGCTTCAGCCGAGCCTGTACTCATAATTTAATTTCATGCACTCTGCATAGTTATTTATTTGATTACTTAAACTGCTTGTCAGCCAGTTCAAGAATATTTGGTCATTTGCATCCCCGATATGTATAAGCAAAAGCGAAATCGCCATTGTTAGATAACATTTTCGGCTGCGATTTCTGGACTTCCTGAGTATTCTCGATCCGCATTTTTTATACAGAGCTTGAGTTCCATTAAAGGGCATACAAAATTCGTATTAAGAAACTTATTTTTCGCCAATTGCCATTACTGAATCAGAAAAAATATTTCTTCCTTAAATAAATAATTTAATATTTTCGCTTTATAGGCTGTTATATTATTCTTATGATTTTTTTAACTTATTTAATTTAATTTAAGCGATTAATTTATTTAATTTAAATGAATGAAATTTCATTACTGAAATTAAAGTATTAAAATATCTTTTAGATATTTGTAGATAACAGTAATTAAGTAACAAGGAATTCGGAAAACTTTTCTTAGATTCAGAGAAGAATATGTTTAGCACAGAGCTTGAATTGCAAAAGAAATAAAATTAGTAGAAGTATTAAGCATAAATATCCTTCTAAGTTAAGTGGTTTTCATGAAACGTCCGTTAATTCAGATATATTATTTACAGATGCTCTCCAAAACCTTTGATTAGGTCTGAGGGCAAGAAATGTCATTGCCTATTTGTTAATAATTATTCGAATACAATGTATTTGCCATCCAACTTGTTGAGTCTAATTAGTGGCCAGGCATTTGACCTGCTTGATGAGCAAATCAGAATGCAATGAGGAAGATGTTTGCACTTCTCCATTCTCACTATCGATTGGCAATCAACAGTCAGCGTGTCTTCTGCCGGATGCTGGCAGGCAATTGTAATTGAAATATTGCTGTCAAGTTCGGCAATGACTGATGTTGTATGCTAAAATTTGCATATTAATTGCAATAAAAAGTTGCCTTTGAGTACAAGCATAAATGATGCGAATCTAAGCAGACGCGTCACGAAGTTATGGTTAATTAGCCGTTGGCACCCAAAAGTATGCAAAGAAAAAATTCAAGTTCGTTGTCTAAGTCATTCGTTTTGGAGGCAGATTTAATCACGAAGCCCAAAAGTGAGCTACATTTTTTTCTACCACTAAACACTTTAATTTTAATCCAAAAAGACGGCAATACGTTAACTTAAACCAAACAGAAGTGGATATTTTATTTGAATTTGGCTGAAAACATATAAATAATAATAAATATCTTGTTAAAATCTCACAAGAACTAAGCTGGTAAGGCACAGTTAAGTAATTAATAGCTGTTATATAGAAAAATCTGATTATGAAAGATTTGTGAGTTCTATAATAACCTTAATTTTTGATTAATCACTGTAAAGTCTTGATATATTTTCCTTTTTTTTATTTTATCTCGAAAGGATGTATTTCTTTTTATTTATTCATTATTTATTTTCGGAAAAATTAGAGTTTAAATAAATGTTCCCCAAATTGTGTGGATGGTTGTGCCCTATATGTATGCCTCACTGTACAAAATTCAATATTTAAAGTTTCTAACCAAGTCAAATGAAATTGGTTAGCTTCCGTTCTTGTTTTTAACTGCATTTATTTTGTAACAAACTTTAATAATCGGGTCGAAAACTACTAACTATCTCTATGTATATTAAAAAAAATAAATGAATAAACTTTAAAAATCATTTTAAAAATGCTTCTATTACTAATTTAGCTTGTAAAAAGGCCATGGCTTTACAAACCCGGCTTACAATCCTAGCATTCAGTTGACTGAAAAAAAAGGTTATGCCTATTTCCTGAAGACCGCATTTTCTTTCACTCTTCAGCCCACCCCGTTGATCCGCAGATGATTTCGACTACTCAAATAAAACCAGATCGAATGAAATCTTCATTTTTTAATATTCAACAAATTGCGTTCTGTGACTCAGGATCTTTTCCCTTTCATTGAGAAAGAAACCGAAAGTAGGGAAGTTTTGGGAAAAATAACAAGGAATTGTGTAGGATTGGGTGGCATTAAAGCTGCTTTGGATGCAAGCAACTCAACTTAGGCCTCGGGGGCAACGGGCAGATGGGCACCCTGGGGCTGGAAACCGTTCTCATCGGCGATGTAGTTGACGGTGTAGGTGACACCATCATCGGCCACGAAGGAGAAGGATCCACGGACGGCGAGGCTCTCGTTCTCGGATCCAATGTTGTTCAGCTGACCTTCGGCCTGAGCCTTCTGGCCATCGCTAGTCTCCCAGCTGTGAAGAAAGTCAGGATCAGTTAGTCATCGTTTTGGGGCAGCTCTCATTCAACTTACTCGTATTTGAAGCTCTCGGGTCCAACATCGGAGTCCGATCGCACGATCGAAACATCAGCAGGGGCGGCCAGAGCCAGGGCGAAGAGGGCAACGAAGACAATCAGGAACTTCATGGTGATTCTTGGTTGGTGTTTTGATCTGCGGTTATCGAACAGTTCACGACGAATGGTAACGATGGTAGGCCGTGTAAACCCTTTTATAGTTGGCAAACTGTTGGCGATTGTTCAAAGCGTGGCCGAACTAGTCAAACGTGTAGAAGACATAATCAGCAAAGTCAATGTTAATGTGAAAAGTCTGGTTTGGATTTCATTTTCGTTTGCTGTTCGACCAATAATAGGCCTAATATGAAATTTAAATAAGACGATATGCTGAAAAGAATTGCGCCCATAAATATTTAATTATTCAAATTTTAACCAACACATTGTGCTAGTCTTATGTTTCTATAAATCCGCCCAAAGTCAGTGACGTCAATGAAGATCTGGAGCTTCCTTAAGATTTTTTTTAATTGTGTCTAGTTTATTCTTCGATCTTAAACATTTTTACATTGGATTATGGTAGTCACTAATTAAATATTGGGAATATTTAGCTGAATTTGAATTTCAGACCACTCCTAGGCCACCAGCTTGAACTTGGGGTGGTAGCCAGTCTCGTCGGCCGTGAAGCTGATCTCGTACTTCTTGCCATCTGGAGCTGACCAGCTGGTCGAGCCCTGGACAGAAAGAGAGCCATCTTCTTCACCAGCACCTGGCTTCACCTCTCCAGTCTCAGTGCGGGAGATTCCATTGCTCGTCTCATAGCTGTGGTCGGAAGTGCAATTGTTTAGTTAACTAATTAATTAATTGATTTGAGTTAGTACTCGCAAGTTATTACTACGAATACTAACATTAGAAGAAACTTAAAAAAATGTGTCTTTTGATTGTATCCATTAAAATTTAATCATGATAACTCTTAAACTCTTACTCCTTTAAATGTGACTCTACTAAAATAATAAAGTCATTGGAATTGGACAAGATGTCCTATAGTTTTTATAGAAGCAATCTGAAGTACTGAATTTATAAGATTTTTTCAAAACGGGAGGGCAAATTGTACTTTATTGTTTTAAAAAGATTTATAAGATGGTTTCGTACATTTAATCAAAATTTGACATTACGCTAATGTATTTTTATATGTTTATGACCAATGTTCATATCCATTTTTATAAAATTCGAACACATTTTGGGGTCAGTTTGAAAATTTAAGAATAAATAACACTAATTTTTCACTTTTTCCAACCCGTCAGGGCAATACCCACGCAAAGGAATACTTGTCGCCAGTATTCTCGCTCTCCAGTTTGATGGTCTCCGCCTGGGCATCCTCACCAGCCGGCAGGGCCAGACAAACCCCAATTGCCATGAAGGCTACTAGCCACATAATATTCGAATGCATCGCGGGAACAATTCGATTTCACAGTCTCCGTCACACTAAGCTGCACTTTACTGAGCTGCCATGCGATCGAATGACGCCCTTTTATACTAAGTCTCTGGATAATGTCCTCATCGGCGAAAAATGCAAAATAATAAAACAAATGAAAAATAAAGAAATCAGCTATAATGGAAACATTCAATAAAACACATTTTAATTACAGATTAACACTCTAAATACCCTGCACTAATCGTGCATGCAGGTATACCCAGTGGGAGGTAATGCATGCAATTACCTTGTCGACAGCCATTTGATAGACAGAATTACGTGTTATCTCGCCGGCAAGCTAAGGTTTTTTCTCAAATCACACTGCCTATACTACTCGTGGCTCGGAAAAAAACACGAATCATGAATATTTTTGTTTGTAAATCATGGATTGATTTAACAACTGGTATTCGTATACAAAATACCATCTCTAGCTTAGAAGATGTCTTCTAGTCGGTAGGCTTGTTCTGAGTTCCAACTTTTTGTTATTGTGCATTGTGATTTTGCCATTGTCATTTCTCATATTATCATTAAATGTATGAATAAGTACTAGCCCATGCATATGTATGCATGTATGTGAACACTTCTGTTGGTATAAAAATCAATTATTAATAGAAAATATCGATTGAGCACATAACATTCTCAGACCAATTTCTAAATAATAGATTATTCCATATAAATTCTTTTTTTTCAACTCTTTGGTAATTAAATAATTATGAAGTTATATTAAGTAACCAGTTTCCTATCGGTTAAAATGTTTAATAGGCATTTATAACTAAACCATTACCATATGCTAACTAAGGTTATTGAAAACCGACCTTCGTAAGGGAAAAAAACAAGATTTTAAATAATAAAACACACTGGATTTATGGTAATCATTTTTCATTTAATATTTAACAAACTGAGTGGGTTGACTTAGTTCCCATCCTTTGAAAACAAGGACAAGATCGGTTTGGTGGGGATCGGAGTTATTAACAAGGAGTTGGGTAGGATTGGGTGGCTTTGAAGCTGCTTTGGGTGCAAGCAACTCAACTTAGGCCTCGGGGGCAACGGGCAGATGGGCACCCTGGGGCTGGAATCCGTTCTCATCGGCGATGTAGGTGACTTCGTAGGTGACACCATCATCACCAATGAAGCGGTAGGATCCCTGGACGGAGATGGCCTCGTTCTCGGATCCAATGTTCTTCAGCTGACCAGCAGCCTGAGCCGCCTGTCCATCGCTAGTCTCCCAGCTGTGAAGAAAGTCAGCATCAGTTAGGAGTCCTTTTTATCCTTTTGGATCAACTTACTCGTATTTGAAGCTCTCGGGTCCAACATCGGAGTCCGATCGCACGATCGAAACATCGGCAGGAGCGGCCAGAGCCAGGGCGAAGAGGGCAACGAAGACAATCAGGAACTTCATGGTGATTCTTGGTTGGTGTTTTGATCTGCGGTTATCGAACAGTTCGCGACGAATGATGCTGTCTGATGGCTGGGCCTCTCTTTTTATAGATAGAGGGCCAATCTTCGACGACCGAGCCCAACGCGGCCAAACTAGTCAAACGTGTAGCGTATAAAGCATAATGTGATAAATGTGTGAAATTAATTTCGGCCTAAAGCCGAATCGTCAAAAGGCCAATACAATATGTAAATTGGCCATCTTCTTCTGTATAGTTTGGCGGATTCCCTTTACAGCTGTCTTCTTTGCGTTGCTGTTAAACTGGAGCTCTAAATTATAAAAAAATTCATTATCATTTTAGCTCGCAGACCTACCTCTCTGTTCTCAGACCAATTGCCAAAATGTTCCAGCAATCAAAAATATTTTAAATAATAGGTTATTTTTGTACTTATGTTGAGGGAAAAATATAATTTATTGTCATGATACATTTCCAGCAACTTAAAACATATTAATATCATGTTAGATAAATCTTTATTAACTGATAAGTGTAGTACAAGCTTTGCACTGCCTTGTTAAATAAATTTATTGACTTTTTATGATAAACCTTTGTTGTGTCATTTATAATTATATGTTAATAGCACGTTTGAATACAAATCACCCACTCCATATTACAATTTCTGGTGTAACGTTTATAGAACTAATTGGAAATTGGAAATTGAAATAATTAAAACATTGAGTTAGTCAATCTTTATTAACTTATTGATTAAAAGGTGTTCTCACAAAATGAACAACATGGTCCAATTTCAAGTAAAACAAATCTTAACATGAGATTATTAGAAGAAAATTTTAGAACAAATATATACCACACATATTGTTAAGATCCTTGGATTACATGGAGGGAAAATAAATTTTTTTGCATTTTTCAGCAACAGAATTTGAAAACCAAAATTTTTAGTAACACTTCCTTTAAAAATAATTAAGGTTTCTTGGAAAAAAAAATGCTGGCTGTCACTCCTAACCAAATAAGAGCAAAATAATGAGCGCCGTAGAAGAAGAAAAACACTTTAATTAAACATATACGACAAGCATACGTTTTCGCATTACTCCGTTGCTAAGGCCAAAATAAAAATGTGTTCAAAAATTATATAAGTGCCTGATAAAGGCTGCTCAAAACAATCTGGCATTTGAGCGGTCTAAACTCTCAGTAAACTTTCAATCCATTTAAACACACATTTTTTAATGTACAACTTTTTTTTATTAACAACTCAGGCTTTTTGACATAAATTCTTTTCCATCGTAATAATGGGCTAACACGGATTTCTTGCAGTAAGCTATATTAACAAGGAACTGGGTAATCCACTATGGATGACTTATGCCTCGGGGGCAACGGGCAGATGGGCACCCTGGGGCTGGAATCCGTTCTCGTCGGCGATGTAGGTGACTTCGTAGGTGACACCATCATCACCAACGAAGCGGTAGGATCCCTGGACGGAGATGGCCTCGTTCTCGGATCCAATGTTCTTCAGCTGACCAGCAGCATTAGCTGCCTGTCCATCGCTAGTCTCCCAGCTGTGAAGAAAGTCGACATCAGTTAGGAGTCCTTTTGATCTTTTTGGATGAACTTACTCGTATTTGAAGCTCTCGGGTCCAACATCGGAATCCTGTCGCACGATCGAAACATCGGCAGAAGGAGCGGCCAGAGCCAGGGCGAAGAGGGCAACGAAGACAATCAGGAACTTCATGGTGATTCTTGGTTGGTGTTTTGATCTGCGGTTATCGAACAGTTCGCGACGAATGATGCTGTCTGATGGCTGGGTCACCACTTAAATAGTTGGACAGCCTCTTCGATTATGTTAAAAATATCCGAATTGGCCAAAACGTAATATGATGAATGTATAATTTGAGTTCAGTTTAAAGCTGAATAGTTTAAAGCCCAACACGAAATGCAAATCGACCACTTCGGTCGCATTCGCTTTACACAGTCGCTTTCAGCGGACAGTAATACTATGCTGTTAATTATATGCCCACAAGCATCAATGAGTTTATTTCTTTAGACCACCATATTCCAAACAGAAATTGAAGCTCTATTAAGTGAAGTGAGTTTGTCATTACGTTTGAGAATGTAGTACATTTAATTTACATAGAAAGTAAAGTTTTTCACAGGCCTTATACGAATTACGAATTATAAGAAAATAACAATAACAATAAATATAACAAACTATATAACCACAAATATCATACATTATCTTTTTTTAATTTATTCCCTTGCATTTATAATGCTTATTTACGAACTCTTATCCAATTTGAGAACAATAAACCTTTGTTGTGTCAGTTGTAGCATTTGGAAACATTTTGCGTCGTCACTGCTTTTATTTTTAGAACAACAGTTCGTAACTCAATGAAATTTTATGTCTAATTGATTTTTAGTACGTAAGTAGTACATTATGTAAGTTAGTATTGCAAGCATTCATTTCTTATCTAAAACTATTATCTGCGACTAACTATAATACAAATAGTCCCGTTTAACAGATTTCAAAAATTTTGAGAGTTTTGAAAAAAGTATTTTTATTGAAAAATAAAATTTATATTTATTATAAGTTTACCTTAACAACATATTACTACATTACAAGAATAGGAATTAATTCAAAATATCTACGTTCTGTACTCCTTCCCAACATATGACAATAGATGTACTGATTTTAGCACGTGGTGCAAGTATCGGAAATGTGTGCAGCCCCAAATAAATGTTCCACAATTTTATTTTTATTGAAATTTTATTGGGTATCTGATAGTCGGGACACTCGAAAAAATCGTTGTTTCTTTTTTTTTGAATATGCATGAAGGTGTGTTTCATTGACGTCAATGGTCCAAATCAACATATAAATAAATAAAACAAACACCGTGTTTAATATATTCATACTACCTTTGTTAAAGTATTTACAAATTAAATCATACAAATAAGGATCTCTTTTTAAATTTTTTTATAATAAATAAAAAAATTATTTTCATTAATATTAAATTTGAAAATTTGAATTAATTATTTTTGTTGTTCTATTTTTATTATTTTATTTTTGTATAAGTGGTCTTTAAAAAAAGACTGACGGACATGACTAGAGCAACTGGGAAAGTGAAAACTATTTCTTCTACGTGCTACATACTTTTTATCGACTACAACAAATCTTTTACTTTACGAGTTATGTTTTTTTGTTGTAATCCCATTTTATCCATTGGAAGAGATGAGAGATGAGAAGAGATTATTTTTAAGAAACTTCAGATTCGAATTAAAACCATTTATGCGTTCATTTTTTCTTTAACATTTATTCGTATAGGTTTTTATGACTTAGATTCTTTTCCATTATTAACAAAGAACTTTGGATGACTTATGCCTCGGGGGCAACGGGCAGATGGGCACCCTGGGGCTGGAATCCGTTCTCGTCGGCGATGTAGGTGACTTCGTAGGTGACACCATCATCACCAACAAAGCGGTAGGATCCCTGGACGGAGATGGCCTCGTTCTCGGATCCAATGTTCTTCAGCTGACCAGCAGCATTAGCAGCCTGGCCATCGCTAGTCTCCCAGCTATGAAGAAAGTCAGCATCAGTTAGGAGTCCTTTTTATCCTTTTGGATAAACTTACTCGTATTTGAAGCTCTCGGGTCCAACATCGGAATCCGATCGCACGATCGAAACATCGGCAGAAGGAGCGGCCAGAGCCAGGGCGAAGAGGGCAACGAAGACAATCAGGAACTTCATGGTGATTCTTGGTTGGTGTTTTGATCTGCGGTTATCGAACAGTTCGCGACGAATGATGCTCTCTGTTGGCTGGGTCACCACTTAAATAGCTGGGCAGCTCCGTTGATTATGCTAAACTAAATGTTGAGTTCGGCTAATGCTGAATAGTTCAAAGCCCAATACGAAATGCAAATCAACCAATTTCGGCCTATTTCGTCGCATTCGCTTTACATAGTCGTTTTCGGTGGTCTTAAATAATCACTTGTTAATAATATGCTTAGATAAAATTATATTAATAGAACACATTCTTCCAAAGTGAATTTGGCATTACAATTTAAATATTACATTATTTTTAGAGGATGTATCAATGTAATAAGAGCAATGATTTATTTTCTCGGTGTAGTTTGCAGCGCTCGTTTCCATAAAAATTAATTTAAGTTTTAAATACGAGCTTAGTTCTACAATTGATTTTAACGCTAAATTTAAAATGCCCAGGGCGGAGTTCTAAACATTGCTGCCAGCTAAAATTTCTGTTTGCTAAACAAACAGGTTGAAACAAAAAAAACGGGAAATGACGAAAAAATAAAATAAAAAGAGGATATGTTTCCTAATAGCTATATCCATATCTACAACTGGTTAAGATAGGACCTGTTATTAAGAAGTTATGACCAAATATTGTAACCCCCGCTGGGTAGCATCCTTAAATTTTTTTTCTTGGAACATTTTCGTTTAATTTCGTCCTTAATTTAAATGGATTGAATATCTAATTCAAATTTGTAGAGGTTCTTCTGTCCCTGACTTAATACGTTCTTTGCTTTATGCGTATACGTAATAATCAAGTACTCTTAAGACTCGCGAGTCAGGCCACTGGGCACCACTGATTTTAAAGTGTCAATTAAATAGTTTTGTGAAGATTAAAAAGCTAATCATATTTATTTGACAAAAGAAGCAGAGATTCTTACTTTAGGTAATTGTAAAATCTGCACATCCCATTAACTACATCAGATCTCTTTAAATATATTTTCAGTAAGCGCCTAACTGTGAGACTAATAGTTTCAAAGATTTTGTTGGCTATGAAAACAAGTTGATACACGACTAGAAAATCTAAGGTTTTCAATCTTATTTCCAAGTAAGGTAACTTAAGCAAGAGAAAACGCTATAGTCGATGCCATCGAATAGTCCGATTTCAATCATTTTTGGCATGTAGATGGGTATTGATAATAAGAACAACACCTCACTTAAATTATTCAAAAATATAAGGAAATGTGCTTGCTGAGACCAACTTGTGCTGGCAAGGAGCTCAAGAATCTACATGCCGAGTCCCAACTTTCCAGCTTGAATAGTTTCCGAGGTCTCAGCGTTCATACGGACGGGCAGGCAGATAGACAGAGATTAGAGATCCTGATGAAGAAAATATATCCTTTATGGGGTCGGAAACGCTTCCTTCTACCTGCTACATACTTACTAACGAACATGGTAACCCATTTACTCTGCGAGTAACGGGTATAAAATGATATCTGTGGAAATACCAAGAAATGGTATCACTGATTGAGATACATCCTTCAATATTATGTTTTTGGAGCTTCAGGTACAAAACAACACTATTTATGTATTCATTTTATCTTTAATATTAATTTGTTTACGTTTTTTGACTTAGATTCTTTTTCATTCCTAAGTATAGGATATGAAAGTTAAACAATATCAACAAAGAACTTTGGATGGTTTACGCCTCGGGGGCAACGGGCAGATGAGCTCCCTGGGGCTGGAATCCGTTCTCATCGGCGATGTAGGTGACTTCGTAGGTGACACCATCATCACCAACGAAGCGGTAGGATCCCTGGACGGAGATGGCCTCGTTCTCGGATCCAATGTTCTTCAGCTGACCAGCAGCATTAGCTGCCTGTCCATCGCTAGTCTCCCAGCTGTGAAGAAAGTCGACATCAGTTAGGAGTCCTTTTGATCTTTTTGGATGAACTTACTCGTATTTGAAGCTCTCGGGTCCAACATCGGAATCCTGTCGCACGATCGAAACATCGGCAGAAGGAGCGGCCAGAGCCAGGGCGAAGAGGGCAACGAAGACAATCAGGAACTTCATGGTGATTCTTGGTTGGTGTTTTGATCTGCGGTTATCGAACAGTTCGCGACGAATGATGCTGTCTGATGGCTGGGTCACCACTTAAATAGTTGGACAGCCTCTTCGATTATGTTAAAAATATCCGAATTGGCCAAAACGTAATATGATGAATGTATAATTTGAGTTCAGTTTAAAGCTGAATAGTTTAAAGCCCAACACGAAATGCAAATCGACCACTTCGGTCGCATTCGCTTTACACAGTCGCTTTCAGCGGACAGTAATACTATGCTGTTAATTATATGCCCACAAGCATCAATGAGTTTATTTCTTTAGACCACCATATTCCAAACAGAAATTGAAGCTCTATTAAGTGAAGTGAGTTTGTCATTACGTTTGAGAATGTAGTACATTTAATTTACATAGAAAGTAAAGTTTTTCACAGGCCTTATACGAATTACGAATTATAAGAAAATAACAATAACAATAAATATAACAAACTATATAACCACAAATATCATACATTATCTTTTTTTAATTTATTCCCTTGCATTTATAATGCTTATTTACGAACTCTTATCCAATTTGAGAACAATAAACCTTTGTTGTGTCAGTTGTAGCATTTGGAAACATTTTGCGTCGTCACTGCTTTTATTTTTAGAACAACAGTTCGTAACTCAATGAAATTTTATGTCTAATTGATTTTTAGTACGTAAGTAGTACATTATGTAAGTTAGTATTGCAAGCATTCATTTCTTATCTAAAACTATTATCTGCGACTAACTATAATACAAATAGTCCCGTTTAACAGATTTCAAAAATTTTGAGAGTTTTGAAAAAAGTATTTTTATTGAAAAATAAAATTTATATTTATTATAAGTTTACCTTAACAACATATTACTACATTACAAGAATAGGAATTAATTCAAAATATCTACGTTCTGTACTCCTTCCCAACATATGACAATAGATGTACTGATTTTAGCACGTGGTGCAAGTATCGGAAATGTGTGCAGCCCCAAATAAATGTTCCACAATTTTATTTTTATTGAAATTTTATTGGGTATCTGATAGTCGGGACACTCGAAAAAATCGTTGTTTCTTTTTTTTTGAATATGCATGAAGGTGTGTTTCATTGACGTCAATGGTCCAAATCAACATATAAATAAATAAAACAAACACCGTGTTTAATATATTCATACTACCTTTGTTAAAGTATTTACAAATTAAATCATACAAATAAGGATCTCTTTTTAAATTTTTTTATAATAAATAAAAAAATTATTTTCATTAATATTAAATTTGAAAATTTGAATTAATTATTTTTGTTGTTCTATTTTTATTATTTTATTTTTGTATAAGTGGTCTTTAAAAAAAGACTGACGGACATGACTAGAGCAACTGGGAAAGTGAAAACTATTTCTTCTACGTGCTACATACTTTTTATCGACTACAACAAATCTTTTACTTTACGAGTTATGTTTTTTTGTTGTAATCCCATTTTATCCATTGGAAGAGATGAGAGATGAGAAGAGATTATTTTTAAGAAACTTCAGATTCGAATTAAAACCATTTATGCGTTCATTTTTTCTTTAACATTTATTCGTATAGGTTTTTATGACTTAGATTCTTTTCCATTATTAACAAAGAACTTTGGATGGCTTACGCCTCGGGGGCAACGGGCAGATGGGCTCCCTGGGGCTGGAATCCGTTCTCATCGGCGATGTAGGTGACTTCGTAGGTGACACCATCATCACCAACGAAGCGGTAGGATCCCTGGACGGAGATGGCCTCGTTCTCGGATCCAATGTTCTTCAGCTGACCAGCAGCATTAGCCGCCTGTCCATCGCTAGTCTCCCAGCTGTAAAGAAAGTCAGGATCAGTTAGGCATCCTTTGGGGCAGCTCTCCATCAACTTACTCGTATTTGAAGCTCTCGGGTCCAACATCGGAGTCCAATCGCAAGATTTGAGTTTCCTTATCGGCAGAAGGAGCGGCCAGAGCCACGGCGAAGAGGGCAACGAAGACAATCAGGAACTTCATGGTGTTTTTAGGCTTGTGTGCTGATCTCGAAGAGTTCGATGCGAATGATATCGATGGATTGCAGATGAACTCTTTTATACATAAATGGTTAACCAATCCAAGGTGCGGTCAAGCTAATCAAACTCGTATGGTGAATACGAAATGTGTGATAATAATATCAGTTTTGCTCTGAACTCAATGGAAAACGTATGGCTCCTATTCGCCCTCTATATAAATATAAAATTATATTTATATAAATTTTCCATATAGTCATGAAGTGAGCTTTTTAAACAATTTATGTTCTGTGATAACAATTAAGCATAGTATTAAAGCAGATATAAAGCGAAGTTAAGTATGCAGAGTACTACTTGTAAAAGAAAATTTTGGCTGAAATTAATGATTGGCTATGCAAAAGAGAACTATCAGATACCTGTTAGTCAGCTTAAGGGAGTGCGATATATGCAAGCAGCAAAAATGACTGTTCCCAAAATTGCACACCACGCTACCGCGCCACCTGGCGTCGATTGCGTTATTTAAAAAAGGGATCATAAAGATTTTATCATCATGTACGAAATGAAGAGTAACTTGTATTAAAAAAAAAACTTGAATCACTTGCCCTGAGCTTATTATCTTTTAAACACATTGGTTAAGTTTTTCTTTAATATTTTTAGTTCAGGATTTTGACTTAGATTCTCTTTTTCTTAAAAAAAAAATCGATGAGAGATTTAAGGTCATTTGGCAATTAAACAAGGAACTGGGCAATCCACTTCAAAGGATTTAGGGGGCCACGGGCAGATGGGCACCATGGGGCTGGAATCCGTTCTCATCGGCGATGTAGGTGACGGTGTAGGTGACACCATCATCGCCCACATAGGAATAGGATCCCTTGACGGCGAGGGCCTCGTGATCGGAGCCAGCATTCTGCAACACTCCCTGAGCCTCAGCCTGCTGGCCATCGCTAGTTTTCCAGCTGACGAGGAGGAAAGGATCAGTTAGGCAACCTCTTGGGGGGCTTAGGATCAACTTACTCGAAGGCGAAGTTCTCGGGTCCAACTTCGGAATACGACTTCTCGATGTAGGAGTCAGGAGCGACTCCGGCCAAAGCCACGGCGAAGAGGGCAACGAAGACAATCAGGAACTTCATGTTGATTTTTGGCTTGTTTGCTGATCTCGAGGAGTTCGATGCGAATGATATCGTTTGACTGCAAGAGGAAATCTTTTATACACGTAAAATAATGCAATGCGCAGGCAAACTATAAAACTAGCATATTTTAATCAAATTTCCGAATATTTATGATATAGAGTTCAGTTTTGCAAATTTTTATGAGAAACGCATTTTGGCACAAGCTATGTTTTGATAAGATGCTAGTATAGGTCGTTCATTTATTGGTCCATATTGGCATTGTTAAACTACCCGATTCATAAAAATATCCCTCTATGGATATGTGTATCAAGTTATTCAACTTTTATTCAATAAGCAGTTGCAGCTAAATTAAATCAGAAAACCAGACTGCGGATCGCATCAAAGTTTTGCTTATGCCAAAAATGCGTTTCGCACTAAATTCGCGAAACTGAACGCAATATCATAAATTTGATTGTGACATGCATGTTTTTGTTAGTTTAACCACTTGGAATAGTTTGCAACCTATGTATAAAAGACTTCCTCCTGCAGCCAATCGACATCATTCGCATCGAACTCCTCGAGATCAGCAAACGAGCCAAAAATCAACATGAAGTTCCTGATTGTCTTCGTTGCCCTCTTCGCCGTGGCTTTGGCCGGAGTCGCTCCTGACGCCTACATCGAGAAGTCGAATTCCGATGTGGGTCCCGAGAACTTCGCCTTCGAGTAAGTTGATCCCAAGCCCCCACAAGAGGTTGCCTAACTGATCCTATCCTCCTCGTCAGCTGGAAAACTAGCGATGGCCAGCAGGCTGAGGCTCAGGGAGTGTTGCAGAATGCTGGCTCCGATCATGAGGCCCTCGCCGTCAAGGGATCCTACTCCTATGTGGGTCCTGATGGTGTCACCTACACTGTCACCTACATCGCCGATGAGAACGGATTCCAGCCCCAGGGTGCCCATATCCCCGTGGTTTAAGTCCTTTGAAGTGGATTTCCCAGTTCCTTGTTACTAATGCTTATTTGCCTTAAACTCATCTTATTCCTCTACTTTGAGGAGAAAATGACCTAAGACAAAAACCTGAACTATTAAATATAAAAGAAAATTGAATACATAAACAAATGTGTTTTGAAGTACAAACATTCTGCTCAGACTATTAGTATTATAGATAAGACTTGAAATCAACTAAGTTGAGAGATTTTATTTGTACTATGTAGCTGTACGTTCGTCTACCCAAATATTTAGAGCAGCAAACATTGGCTATTAGAAAATCGACAATAATCAAGTTCGCCCTGCTAAGAATATCTTTAGAAGTTCTTGAAATTCACCTGAGGGCAGTCAAGAGTTTTGTCCATCAGTAATAGATATGTAAATCAAAAAGACATTAGCAAAGTGTGTTCAACTCACAATTGGGCATGGCAGCTACGTCAGCAGCTGAGTTAACTTAAAGAAGCTACAGCCGCAGTCAATGCGGTCGATCGGCTTATTCCAAAACTAGTTTGATCATTGTCGCTTTTTTTCATGCATATTAATATGGCCGTTTGGCTCTGGGGTGCTCTATGTTGTTTTTGGCAGGGCAGGCATCTTCCAAATTTCATTAGCATCGCATGAAATTTAAATCAACGCCTGAAATTAACCTTCAAAACTTCGTTTTCATTCGCGGCCAGATCGCTCGCACATATTTCAATATGCGCCACTTTAATTATGTATTAATTACAAAGACAACAAAAACGCAAACAAGTTTGGCCGTGCCAAAATTTGCAAATTTCTGCCGGCCGAAGGCCATCCAGGCAAAGTCGCCAGACGAGACGATCAACACAGCATTTCAACGTCCAACGGTGCGTATGGAAAATGTGATGAGAACAGCGACGCTGTTCTTCTTGCGTCATACTTTTCTTTTCATTTCGCCTCAAACGAGTTTTTCTATATTCGCAGCCCTACCATAAATAGTTATGTTTAGCATAGTGAGCGAATTATGATCCGGGTTCAAGGGACGATCTAAGTTTATGATCGGAAAAAACCTTTGCACAGTTTAGGCCTATGTTAGACAATCCCCTTTGACGTGTGTATACTACTCTCAACCATTTAAGGTTTCAATATCAATTGATTAAGAAATTAAGACATTTTCCAAGGACTATATTTTACGGATCTAAGATCATTTTAAGTGATTTAAAAATAATAAATTTTAGAACTCGATTTTATTTTACAACATGAAAAAATACTGATTAATACTGGCTACACCAATGAGTTATATTTAGTTGTGGGGCAGATGGTCACCCTGGGGCTGGAAGCCGTTCTCATCGGCAATATAGTGCAGGGTGTAGGTCTGGCCATCGGGAGCCACCCAGCTGACGGATCCACGGACGCTGAGGGCCTCCTGGTCAGTGCCGGCGTTCTTCAGCTCAGCCTGCTCCTGGCGGGTGATTCCATCACTGGTTTCGTAACTGAAAGCGAAACAGTTTTTTTTAAGTTCTTAATATTTTAAGATCATATTTGGGTCATATGAACTCTAAAGTTTCTTTCTCGAGCAAGAGTTTTTTTTAAAGGTATTTGAGTCTCTCAAAAGGTAATTTTTGCTTTAATCCTAAGGGATATCCTTCGCTTTCTCTTCGTCACTCACCCGAAGTTGTAGCCATCGGTGCCGATGTTGTCGTTGTCGTATCGCAGGATAGTGGCATGTTGGGAGTCATCCAGGGGAGCGGCACTGATCGAGGAAACCAGAACGAAGGCGCAAATTGCCAGGACACAGATGCTGGAGGACTGCATGTTTACTTCGATTTTCTATTTAAAACTTTTCAAAAGGTCCTGCGATAAATTTGGACTTAAGGTTTGGACTGCACGCTCCGGTAGTTATCCCAATTAGGCTCTAACGAGTAATGTGGCGCCCTGTAATGAGTGTTGGGCTATTTATAACTGGCCAGGCCAACACTCCAAGTGCTACCAACCACACACACACACTGATGTGATCCGTGAAGTTCAGGTGGCCCATAACAAACACCTTAAATGCTAACACAATTATCTGTCTACCCATACGCACATAATTGCAGGCAAATGTGTGTGAGCTTGAGTGCCTTAAGCTTTTAATTGAACAAGCCAAGTGGTATAAAGACCATTAAGCGTTTGATGTGCGCTCGGATCTCATCACAATTGCCTCGCCACGGGAGCTGAAAGTAAAATCGAAGCTGAAGATGATGGGGCGAGTGATAATGAAATGTTTGGGCCTCTTAAAAAACAAATATTTGACCAATGCGCGTGTTTGCGAACAAGTACACAGACACACACATTTGGATCTGTGGCAATAGGTCAATGGCTATGTTTGCACTTATCAGCAAATTGTGATGAAAAAGATTATAGCCAAATGAGCAACCAAAATGGGTTTAAGGTAAAATTCCCAAGAGAAGTGAACAGTAAGGAAGTTAAGTTAAGTTAACAACATTCATGAAAAAATATTCAGGAAATTAAGCAAAGAATGGGAAGAATAAGGCGGTTCTCGAAATCGTGGAGTTCCCATGAGCTTGAGACTTAATTGCCCACTATATTAATAATTTATTTCTTTTTATTCGGCGGGGTGTTTCCTCATTTAAGTAATTCTTCAATTACCCAACTGGAGATCTGCAAAGTGTATGGTATTTGGTTGATACCGAAGCATTTCCGCTCTCAGCTCTGGTAACTGCTGACACAATTTCCGATTAAGGCTGGGCGATTTAACCTCCAAAAGCCTCGAATCGAATCGAAACGAAACAAAAACCTCCAACGCCATTGCTTGTCAGCTGCATTTGCTGTTCAAGTGAAGATGCGGCACGAGAGATTCAAGATTACGCGGCTCATCATCATCATTTCCATCTCCATCTCCATCGTCGGCAGCCTGAGTGTTGGTTGATGACCTTAGTCAATAAAATAAAAACGATTTTTTACCAGTTAACCAGACAACAAAAGCCAATACCAAGCTCAGCCGACTGAGCCTGGGTTATGCCCTACAACACACCGGGGCGTATGCGTAATGTCAGTCCAGGCCATTTGCCGGCATTATAAATCATTCAAAAATCGGTGAATGGTACAAAGCAAGAATAGGATAAAAAAAAAGGGAGTTGTAGTAGTTAATAGTAGTTAATATAAATCTATTTCAAAGACTAGAATTATTTTAATTTTAATTTGTTCTTAAAAATTATTTAAAATGTTGTATTATAGGTATTTTAAAATGGCTAAAAAATACATAACATTTTTACATATTTTCCCATTTATTCCAAATTATTACATTTATTGGCTTGCCAATATATAAACATTTTCCTCAGTGCAGGCTGACCTGTCTAGGCTTTGAAAGACTGATTATTTTGTAGTTTACGATTGATAAATGAGAGGAGCCTCGCTTAATTGCCTTAAAATAACCCTTTTTTCCACGAAGTTCTCACTTTCGTTGGCAGCTTTGTGGCTTCTTTAATTGTTGTTTGCTTTTTTGGCAACCTTTGTTGGGTGCTTTTTGGCGTTTATTGAACCGGTTTGGTCACCTCACGCAGATCGGGGAACGCAGATCGCAGATCGCAGATCGGGGGATCGGTTACCGCATACAGTCCACAACTCAGGCGCGAAGAGCAAACGGGTTTGGAAGATACAAATGTATATGCTAATTCCCTGCCTAGAATACAATTCAATTTCGAGGGGTGAAAATTTATGCCCCGCCATATCGATATATACACATATATGTCTATATATTTTTTTATATATATAATTTCTATTGTTTGCCCGCCTCCTCCAGCTATCCGGTGGTTTTGCCTTATTTTAAACAAAGTCCAAAGCTATCACGTGATCAGTGCTCCACCTGCGGAAGATGTGCACCCTGGGGCTGGAAGCCATTCTCATCGGCCAGATAGTTGAGCTTGTAGTGGATGCCATCGGGTCCCACCCAATTGACGCTGCCCTGGACGGCAATTGCCTCCTCGGGGGTGCCGGGATTTTTCAGGGTGGCCCTCTCCTCGCGTGAGATGCCATCGCTGGTCTCGAATCTACGGGAAGATGTCTGTAAGCAATTTATTGCAAAAACTCCACCTGACCCTGAACCACCTACTTACGAGAAGGCATAGCCATCGCTCTCCAGGTTGACATCATTCTCGTATCGCAGTATCTGTGCCGTTTCGGCGGCATTTGAGGGGCACGCACAGAAGCTGGCCAGGATTAGGCCCAGCAGCAGTGTTAGTCTGGCCATCTGTCACCTGTAACCCGTCCTGTGCCAATCCGCGCATGCGACTAACTCGGATTGCGCAAAGGCCGTTCAATATATCCACATGCAATCCATACTAAGCCCAACGCGAACTGGGGCTAATTAACGGAGTGTGCAATAAAATGCGAATATCCAAATGACTCGAGCGGCAACCAAAAAGCAGGCAAATCAAGTCGAAATGAAATTGAAAGCAGACGATTTGCTGCGGAGACGCTCCAAAAAGTTCAAATGGTGTTGCCTTAACCCTCTAAATTAGCCTAAAACGTTTCAAAAATGTTGATGTGAATTTTGCCCACTTGGCTTCGAATATTCATAACAACGAGTTCTGTCTAAAAAATTAGGTATTTTGGAATGCAATTTTATTATTAAACGTTGTGCACTTTTACCTGTTCCAGTTTTGTTAACTATTTCTTCAACAATTTTTAATCGAATGCAACTGAAAGCATTTAGCTTTATTTTTACGAATTTAGGTTTGTGAAAAGAAGGTGAAAAAAATTGTATTAATGGGACTAATTTTAATTTTATGGCGAATAAAAAAAACATAAACTTCTTACCATAATGCAAAAGTTTTTTTTGTCTTATTTGAGAGAGGGTCTTTGTTAAAAGAAATCCAAAAACAGCTACAAGTTAAAAAAAATGGAATATTAAAGCCTAAGCGTTGGGCGACCCTCAGATATAAGCGGCTAAATAAGGAAAAGTATACGGAATCGATGGTGCTTAACTCTTAGGTTAAAATTTTTGGGGATTTTTTTGAACCACCGCTTTAACATGTATTAAAATACATACTTCTATCAAGAGTTTACTAAACAGACAGAAATAAATGATAGGAACTAGCAATTATAAGGCTTGGCAACTAGAAGAAATAAATATTTTTTTAAATGACATTGAAATTGGAAATGGCAAAGACTTTTTTTTAGGCCGAGCATTTCGCCTGCACTTGAGCCGAATTCGATGTGACCCAGTTCCCCAGTTTATTGACTATTTCTAAGCCCAACTAACGCAACTCATTGCCTGGGCAGGGCTCACTTTGTAGTTAATTTGTTGAAGACAAATGAAATCTGTGTATCTTGTCGCTGGTCAATCAATCAATCGCCAAACAGCAAGCCGGGCTAAAGCCAAGCCAAAGCATCCAGCAACTGGTTAGGTAACCGGTGTGGGTCAAAGGAAACAAAACGAGAAACAGGTTTCTCCCACTCTCACTCTTATTTTTTTTTGGGTCTCGGCTTCTTTTGCTCAGGTAATTGCCACTTACACGCATTGCATTACATGGCCCAAGGAGTATAAATTGGCCACTCGCCGAGGGAATTGCAAGCATTGTCCGCAAGCTCCTCGAACCCAGCACTTGAGTCAACAATCCCAGCTAACCAATCCCCAGCTGCAAGATGAAGTTCACCATTGCCATCGCCTTCACCTGCCTTCTTGCCTGCGTCCTGGCCGCTCCACCAGCCATCCAGCAGGATGCCCAGGTGCTGCGATTCGACAGCGACGTCCAGGCCGAGGGCTATAAATTCGCGTAAGTGTTGACCATACTTCCAGATTTCCAACTGTGTCAAGGTCGTTTGCTAACTGGTTTCTGGTTTTCTTTAGCGTGGAGACCAGCGACGGCAAGTCACACCAGGAGGAGGGCCAGCTGAAGGACGTGGGCACAGATCACGAGGCCCTGGTGGTGCGTGGATCCTACGCCTATGTGGGTGACGATGGCCAGACCTACACCATCAACTACCTGGCCGATGAGAACGGTTTCCAGCCCGAGGGCGCCCATCTGCCCAGGGCCGTTCAGTAAAGCGGACACAGGTCCCAGAGAGGAATCCCATTGAATATCATTCGCCCATCAAGTTCCAGTCCAGCATAAATGTGTTAACTATGTTTAAGTTTCGTGTGAAAAGCATCATCATATTAAAATAACATCCATTCACTTCAAGTATTACTCTCGGTCTCTATTTTGGGATGTAGGTAATGAAAGCTTGCTTGTATAAACAGAAAATATAAAGAAGTTTGATCTGAAAAACATGATCTTATTAAAGTACTATCCAATGACTTCAAGTATTACTCTCGCTTTTTATTTTGGGATGTTAGTAATGAGAGGTTGCCTATATAAAAAGAAAAATAAAGAAGTTTGGTCTGAAGAAATCATAATATAATATAACAATAATCGTTTTTTATTTTGGGATGTTAGTAATGAGAGCTTACAAATATAAAGAGAAAATAGAAAGGACTTGGGTCTTCAAAACATTATAATAAATAAAAACCTTATAGTAAAGAGAATATCAATAATAAAAGATTTTCTTTCTATTAAGAATGTATTAAAGAGGAAACTGCTTTGGCAACTTTAAGTTCACAATTCTTAGGAGTTTTGGTCGAACAAATGGAATGTCGATCCATTATAATTATATTTACAATTTTAATGAAATGTTGAATTAAAATTCATTTCATTCCTGATCTTTAGAAAATGTCATGTTCTAAACTATATTTGTTATTTATGTAAAAATAAATGCATATCTTTTTTAAAAAATATTTAAAAGTACCTTTTATTATGTGCGAATATTGTATTCGTACATTTCACTTTTGACTGCATGACTGCAAAGGTGATTATTTTAATATTGAATAATAAATTTTTTGAACCACCGTCAGTAGTTTAACCAATAGTTTCTAGTATTCTTAGATTTCCTGCTATTTTTGAATCCATTTATTTTTCAGGAATTGCACATCTTGATGATTTAAATTTATATACTGTCAACTGTGGTTTTTTAACCCGAAACAGGCTTCCGATTCGATTCACCTGTGGTTTCTGGGCCCGATGCTTCTGTTGCTGCAGGGCGAGTTGTCCGTCCCACTCTGCCACAAAATATGAATACCCATGGATTATCAAAAATGTTTGGCTCGTTGTCTTCGACTTGGAAGCGATTGGATTGATTGATTCACGAAAAATGCAAATGATGATGATGAGGTATTTCCTAAAAACGGCGTCGATTTGTTTGCCTTAGAAGTTTTTGTTTTACGTTATTATTTGCGTCTTGGTATGGTTGTTGTGCTTTTTTCATAAAGTTTTTGTGCGTTTTTCAAGCCAATTTGTTGGCTTTGGTGCCCGGCGTGTAATTAGTCATTTTTATTTTCGACTGACTTTTCTTCGATTGGCGGCCTCCGATCCGACTATATAAACGCCTGGACAGGGCCACAGACATCACAAATCAAGTAACGTTGACTAGCCGCTCGGACGCAAGTTCCCATCGAATCCTCAACCAATCAACCGAAAAGAAAACCCCACAGAGTCACCATGAAGTGCACAGTTGCCATCGTATTCGCCGCCCTCTTCGCCGTCGTTCTGGCCGCCCCCGCCCCCGATTCGGAGGCCCAGATCCTGCGCCTGGAGTCCGATGTCCAGCCCGAGGGCTACAACTTTGCGTAAGTCCTTCTAGGTTGGGATTACAAGCCAGGATTATAACCACCCCCTTCTCCCGCAGTTTGGAGACCAGCGATGGCAAGAAGCACGAGGAGCAGGGTCAGCTGAAGAACGTGGGCACCGAGCAGGAGGCCATCGTGGTCCGCGGATCCTACTCCTTCGTGGCCGATGATGGTGTCACCTACACCGTCAACTACATCGCCGACGAGAACGGATTCCAGCCCGAGGGTGCCCATCTGCCCAATGTGCCCATTGGCAACTAAGCGGAAGCGGATACGCTAACCGAGAGCTGTTCTATGTATATTGGTTTCTAGTTGATTATTAAATAAACGCGGCAAGAAAATCGAATGTCACCCCATCTATCCATTTATTGATGTAGAATCCATTTATAATGACAGGGAAGATTATGCCGTAAGGCATTAGATGCAAGAGCAGGGTAAAACCTTTAAAAACTGTAAAAAACGGCTTGAAAAGTATTTGAAGAACAAAAGATTTAACATGTTTCTTTAAACCCATTAATATTGGGAAAACTGACAACTTAAGGGCCCTTATAAGATCTTCAAGATGATATTTATAACACTGGGCCATTGTTCCTCTATACCTTAACCAATTGAAATTGCAGCGTTAAATAGACATGGTGCATGGCATGTGCTATTTTAAATGACCAAGTTATAAAAGTTAACTGCGACCAACAGAGATTACCCCTAACAGTAAACTGCGGTTTGCCAAAAACAATACCTAAAACCGTTTTCATTATTAGCATGCATTCGTTATAGCAGTAAACAAACTCTTCTGCCGAATTTGGATGATACAAGGTGTGCAAAATAAAAGCTCTAAATTGCTCGAAAGATCACCGACCGGTGGATTCACCCCTTTCATCTCCGGACAAGCGCAGCCATCGAATGCAGCCGGTTGGACGACAATAGTTTGAAGTTTGAGGTGACCAGTCCAGTTTGACCGGAAACAATGCTGAAATAACGATGCGCTCATTATCGCCACAGATCTACATAAATATTAGCAGAACTCATTTGCAATCCGCCGAATTCATTGCCACCTTTGACTTTTGCATTTCGCGATTTTTGGCGTATAAAAGCCCCCACCCAGCTGCAGTGGAGCATCAGACAGTCACCAGCTTTCTATCCCTATACAACATGAAGTTCCTCATCGTCTTCGTCGCCCTCTTCGCCCTGGCCGTGGCCCGCCCCAACGATGTCCAGACCGTGAAGCAGGATTCCGATGTCCAGCCCGACAAGTGGAGCTCCGTCCTGGAGACCAGCGATGGCACCAGCATCGACCAGCAGGGAGTCCTTAAGGACATTGGCACCGAGCACGAGGCCGCTGTTGTCCACGGATCCTTCTCCTGGGTGGATGAGAAGACCGGCGAGAAGTTCACCATCACCTACGTGGCCGATGAGAACGGATACCAGCCCCAGGGCGCCCATCTGCCCGTGGCCCCAGTTGCTTAAACTGTCCTCGATCACAAAACGAAAATTGTTCATTCAGAGACTAAATAAAATTGATTGTTAATTGCAAATAATAATAGTAAACGATATTATTCAATTCCGGAATGGTTTCAGAAATGTACGGCTTGAGATGTGCAAGCTAGATGCCAAAATGAATTATCAGATCATATCAATAACATATTATCAATATAAACAAGTATATATACTTGTATAACGATTTTGAATTGAAATCAAAATACATTTTTAACGGGCTTTAAAAAAATGCTTTTATAAGTTTTTCCTACTTCGGAAATATATTCGGGGACTGTCACTAAAACTTGAGGGGTTTCCCGAATTAAACTCAAAGCAATATCTGTGGCAACCCAAAATACATACATGTACATAACATACATATAAGTCATTTTGTACCTAAATCTTTAAAAAATGATAAATAGGGATAGCCAGAGAAACCCCTTACCTTTGAATTCTCACCAAAATCTTATGAGCATAAATATAAATTTTACCCAAATTAAACTCCAAGCAATTATTTCAATATGTCAACTTCTACCTTATTTTTAAAAAAATAAAATGGTTCCTTTGTGCTTAGGAACATACATTTTTCGAAATGTTTTATCATCTTATTCTTTCGAAACTGCGTTGTTATTAATATTGTTATTATATTCCTAATTATTGTTCTTACATTTGTTATTATTGTTTTTTGCACAGGTATAAATTTTTTTAGATTTCATTATGTCATTGAGCGCCAATACGATTTTAATAATATATCTGGTTTGTATAATTCGATTTATCAATTTAATATTTTAAATTTGCATTTCTGAAAGCGTTAATTGTTTCATTTATTTCTTAGCGACCACCACCCTAGCAACAGGTTATAAATATCAAACTTGTTGCACTAGATCTGAAACCATTGATTTAACATCAAAAACAAAAACAACCTAGAAAGTAAGTAAGATAGCTTCAGGAAGCCGAAGCTCGTATACTCTTAGGGTAAGATCACAAATTTAATTAGGGTAATATACACGTCTTACCCTGAGAGAATAAAGTACCAAGAATCAGGCGGTCCAAAAAATGTAATTTAATTTTACCCGACCTTAGGTTTAAGTAATTACTAATTTTTACAAGAGTACATTTTAAAGAAAAAATCATTTGCAAAAACGTAAAGCTTTTCGATGAGAAAAATATCTTTGAACCATTTATGCTGTGCTCCAAAACGAAGTACCCTCTAGAAGGGTATGAAAATATCAATAAAGCCATTTGCATTTTGCAAAATGTAGAGCTACTTTTGGCTTCTTTAATTTGCATTTCTAGCGTATAAAAGCCCCTCCCCAACTGCAGTGGAGCATCAGACAGTCATCAGCTATCTATCCCTATACAACATGAAGTTCCTCATCGTCTTCGTCGCCCTCTTCGCCCTGGCCGTGGCCCGCCCCAACGATGTCCAGACCCTGAAGCAGGATTCCGATGTGCAGCCCGAAAAGTGGAGCTCCGCCCTGGAGACCAGCGATGGCACCAGCGTCAACCTGGATGGTGTCCTTAAGAACATTGGCACTGACCACGAGGCCGCTGTTGTCCACGGATCCTACTCCTGGGTGGATGAGAAGACCGGCGAGAAGTTCACCGTCACCTACGTGGCCGATGAGAACGGATTCCAGCCCCAGGGCGCCCATTTGCCCGTGTCCCCACTTGCCTAAATTATTTAAAAGACTAAAATAAATCGATTGTTAATTGCAAATATCTATATGTGGTTTTTAATCTGTTCTGGGTGGAGTTCACATTTTTTTGTCAGATTTGTATTCAGACAAATGTAAGGAAACAACACATTTCTGCTCTTGGGTTAGCCCCATTCCAAAAATATTCAACTATTTTAAAATGTAATATACATAAAATTAATATTGATATATCATATAAAAGGTGTTGATCCAAAAAGACCGACTATGCCTTTTCTTTAAAATTCTACGCGATTTTTAAGATGTTTGGATTTTAATTTAAGTTTTGTATCATATGTTATGAGTTTTCAAATAAAAATCAGTACAAGCTGTGAAATTTTGATTTCGATGGCTAACATTGATTACCCTTTGTGTTTAATTTATTTTGGTGAAACTGCCTCTATGGCTAAGTATGCTATGCCTTAATTCTGAAATTATGATGCGATATTTTAAAGAAGTTCTCTAAAGAAATTTGAGTGTCTAATAAACAAAACACAACTGTTAATAGTTTTATTATTAAATAATAAAATGCTAATATTACTAATATTACTAATTATTATTGGCAAATAAATAAAAACCAAATTAAAAAAAAGGGGTACCTGAAATATTTGTCCAGGAATTTTGATGGACGAGATTTTACGTCAAGTTAAACTTATTTCATTGACATTCACTGATGTGTTCAAAATTAAAGATTAGTTAAATTTATTTTTTATGAACTTTTTTGTTTATATTGGACTTTTTAAAGAATTCTTAAGATTTAAATTTATAAATGCCGTTTTCGTCTAAACATTTAAAATATTGTCCTTCAAAAAAGTTACTAACGTAACATAATAATGTATTACTCTTAATGTAATAAAAAAAAATAGTTGACATATTTTTCGCTTGAATGACAGCTGTAGGATGTATATGGCCGATATTTCGCCATAATTTCAATATGATCTTTAGCGCAGATTTGCATGGAAAAATCATAAAGACAAGTATAAACTTAACTAGATCTGCACAGAACAAAAGACGATTGAGAAAGTTTCAAGATCGCAAGCATTTGAACTCATATTGGGGAACGTGTGTATGTATGTTGTCTGCTCTTCGATACAGACATCAGGTTGCACACCTTTTGATAGGGCAAGCAAATATTAGCAAAACTTATTTGCATATTGCGAATTTCGATGCTACTTTTGGCATTTGCAATTCGCGATTTTTTGGTGTATAAAAGCCCCCGCCCAGCTGCACTAGAGCATCAGACAGTCATCAGCTTTCTATCCGGATACAACATGAAGTTCCTCATCGTCTTCGTCGCCCTCTTCGCCCTGGCCGTGGCCCGCCCCAACGATGTCCAGACCCTGAAGCAGGATTCCGATGTCCAGCCCGACAAGTGGAGCTCCGTACTGGAGACCAGCGATGGCACCAGCATCGACCAGCAGGGAGTCCTTAAGGACATTGGCACTGAGCACGAGGCCGCTGTTGTCCACGGATCCTTCTCCTGGGTGGATGAGAAGACCGGCGAGAAGTTCACCATCACCTACGTGGCCGATGAGAACGGATACCAGCCCCAGGGCGCCCATCTGCCCGTGGCCCCAGTTGCTTAAATTATTTAGAAGACTTAAATAAAATTGATTGTTAATTGCAAAAGCTCAAAAGCGATTTTATTTAATATTGGGGTTTTCACAGGAAAGCCCATCATTTTGGATTGTATCCTGTTTGAGTGGCTCCAACGCCTCGAAGTCGACCAGACAATCGCAATCAGATAACAGTGTTTTTGTTTAGTAATTACAATTAGTTTGGTTAAATTTAAAATACGTTTTTTATTAAAAATATTAAATCACTCAAGATTGGGCTGTTTTTAAAATGTATGTGTATGTATTTAAAATTACAACCCTAATTTTGGAACAATTTCTTTTTCTGTGGGACCTCATTTCTGAGAGTTTATATTAAGTTGTTGAACATCGAAATAATTTTAACAAATCTAAAAATATTATAAATAAAGTTGGAATTTGATTGATGGAATTATTAAACATGATTTAAAAGTATTTTTATTAGCTGTAGTGGAAACATGTATTAAATAAGAGTGTTCATGAAAAGAAACCCTCTGCCTTTTTAGAAGAACCTATCTACTTTGCCCGATAATATACATATATATATATATAGGGCTTTAAAAGAAATACTGTTATTTTCAGTGACCTGACTTGACCTAACTTGTTATAGCAATTTTATAGTTTCTGGAAACAAACAAATATTCGTTCAAAAGTTCCGTATTTTTAATTGAAGTTGTGTACTTGACTGTGTTTCCGGCTGGTTTTTGCTAAGAGTTCGTTATAGTTAGAACTCAAGAAATGAGTTCAATTTAATTCACAAGTTATGAATTAAAATTCATACTTCTTTTATATATAAATTTATGATTTTTAACTAAAAACTGCCTTATAAATATACTAAACAACTTATGTTCAAATTGCTTCGTCATGCACTGTGCCTTATCTACCCACATTTAAGACTAAATATGACGTAAATGATGTGCTCAATCGGTGAACTTCCCTCCCATGAATATATGGAAATCGTCAGCATGAACTTGGCCTTAGATGTTGTGTTAGCAAGTTGTTTTTATGCGGATGCACTGGACCAGCTGGTTCGGCGACATTAGTACGGTTTCAGTTTCGCTTTCTGCTGGAGCTTCAGTTTCAGCTGGTCGCTGGGCTATTGGAGTGCAGCCGCTGCTTTAGTTTCCAGTTTGACCGGAACAAATGCAAATAAATTCGCGATACTATTGTCCAAGCATTAATATATTTTTGGCAAACTCTCTCAATGTCATATCTCACCTTTGACTTTTGCATTTCGCAAATCGCGAATCGTATAAAATACTACGCCCAAATGCAGTGGAGCATCAGACAGTCCCCAACTATCTAACAAACACCACCCAGCTCCAACATGAAGTTCCTCATCGTCTTCGTCGCCCTCTTCGCCCTGGCCGTGGCCCGCCCCAACGATGTCCAGACCGTGAGGCAGGACTCTGATGTGCAGCCCGACAAGTGGAGCTCCGTCCTGGAGACCAGCGATGGCACCAGCGTCAACCTCGATGGTGTCCTTAAGGACATTGGCACTGAGCACGAGGCCGCCGTTGTCCACGGATCCTACTCCTGGGTGGATGAGAAGACCGGCGAGAAGTTCACCGTCACCTACGTGGCCGATGAGAACGGATTCCAGCCCCAGGGCGCCCATCTGCCCGTGGCCCCCCTTGCCTAAATTATTTAAAAGACCAAAATAAAATTTCTGTTAATTGCAATTATCTCAACGTGGTTGTTAGTCAGTCCTGGGAAGAGATATCATATGTTTGTATAATTGTCAAATACTGTTACAGTCAAATTTTTGTTCTGACATATCAGGAATAATCAGGGGTGTTACAGAAATTATCACAGAATCTATAGAGTTTTGGAGTAAATTTTGTCTGATCTTAGAAACATTTTTTTCATTTTTTTTAAGTCGTCTACTTCATTTTAAACCAATGTCTGTGTCACCGAGCTTTACTTTTCGGAACAAAATTAGCTTGGAAGAGATTTAGGTGACAACCCTAGTTGTAATAAAACTAAAGAGATACCCAGTACTCAGAGAAATACAATTAGCAAGGCGACTTTTTCGAAGATTTCAGGATGCCACCAAGTGGCGATTACATTATTTGGTCCTAACTTCTTAGTGATGGAACCCATTTGAACAATTTTGATAAACAAAACAATATCCCGGAATCTTTAAAAACGTGGGATACAGACAGATTTTAGGGTTATGGGCGTTATAGTGGTCGTGGCAACATTTTTTGTTAGGTCTATAGATACATATTGACCAATATATTTCTGTTATAGTTTTATTTCTAGCATTAAAACCGTAGGCGCCACAGTCTTCCTAGGTACTCTCTCTAGAGTGTGCTTGATTAACCCCAAACTCTATCTTTTGTAGTTTCCGCGTTCATAGGGGCGGAAGGATCGGCTAGATCGACTCGGCTAGTGATCCTGATCACAGCATAATTCTATTCTGCATACATTCCTACAAGTTACTCTACGAGTAGCGGGTATTAAGACGGGATCAAGCCTTGTTAGTTATTTGTTGAATAATGAGAGGAAACTATATCTTTTTATAAACAATTTATTTAAAATAACTAAACTTAAGCCTCGGGGGCAACGGGCAGATGGGCACCCTGGGGCTGGAATCCGTTCTCATCAGCGACGTAGTTGACAGTGTAGGTGACACCATCATCGCCCAAGAAGGAGAAAGATCCACGGACGGCGATGGCCTCATTCTCGGTACCGGCGTTTATCAGATGACCCGACTCCTCCTTCTTAGATCCGTCGCTGGTCTCCACACTGTAGGAGAACGGGAGTTTAATCCTGCTTTCATTCTGGCACTTTGATGACCCTTAAGAACTTACGCATAGTTGAAGCCGTCGGCACCAACATCGGACACATGCTTCAGGACGGAAACCTCCTGAGTAGGAGCGGCCAGAGCCACGGCGAAGAGGGCGACCAGGACGATGGCGAATTTCATGTTGAAGGCGTTGTAGATCGTTGAAGACTCAAAGATAACTATACTGCTTAAAGGCCGTTCCCCGCGTATTTATAGTCCAACAGATTTAGGCCTATGTCCACACGTGTTAAATCTGCCAAAACTAGTTTAAGATTCGGCAAAGCCTAAATGTAAACGTGAAGTGTTTACTAATTTGAGCTAATAAAAATGGCTATGGAAATATAAATGCCTACAGATTTTGGCTCACATGGAAATTTATCAGTTTAATAGATATAAGTTCAAAATTTTAAGTGGTCCAAAATAAGTGCACGCATGTCCGGTTTGAAAAAGGACCTATTCGAAAGTCTATATCCTATGGCCAGGCGTGGATCCAGTGGCTATGTATTTTTGTGAATGTTATGTTTTTGTATTTATTGAAAATATTTATTATGAAATTTTTAATTCAACATGCAGATACTTATTTTAACTTTTTCAATTGTTTCTTAGTGACCATGAAATTTAATAAATGTTGATGCTAGTCAAGATTATATACTATTTTATACTATACAAGTCTGCAAATAAATACTACAGCTTCGAAAGCCGCAGTCAGCTATTATTTAATTTATTGTAGGCCATTCCCAACATTTTGAAGTTTATGCCTATCAAATTTGTGTGTATATATTCAACTATTATATTTTTAATTAACACCGACCATCAGATCGAGCCAGCAAAATCGAGCTGAAGATTTAGTTTCATGTGCTAATTACATTAGTTCCTGTCTCAGCCTTCGCTGTTGCAATCCTATAAAAGCCACCTGAGATGTGCAATCTGACAGTTATCCCGACCCCCTCTAAGTAACTACTAACCAAGATGAAGTCCATCCTCGTTTTCGCCTGCCTTTCGATTGCCCTGTGCCTGGCTGCTCCTGCCCCGGATGCAGAGATCGTCAACCAGGAATCGGATGTGAATGCCGATAGTTATAGCTTCAAGTTCGAGACGAGCGACGGTACCAAGCAGGAGCAGCATGGCTCTCTCAAGAACCTGGGTCCCGAGGAGGATGCCCTGCAGGTGGCCGGATCCTACAGCTACACGGGGGACGACGGAAAGACTTACACTATCACCTATGTGGCCGATGAGAACGGATTCCAGCCACAGGGAGAGCACATTCCTCGCTCATAAATATGGCTAGCCGTAGGTTGTTTAAAAAAAACAAGCATTTCATCAAAAACTTTAGACCTATAACATGAAAATGAAAATAATACTCTATAATACGTTCTTAGGAATAATAACTGCGTATAAAATAAACATTGACTTGAGGAACTATAAAATATGTGTTAAAAATATATGACCATTACTTAATGCAATGCTCCAGAATTTGTAATGTATTATAAAATAAACTTACCAATTGCTTTAATATGAATGTGAGGTTTTTCGATCTTGAATCTTTAATTTTAAGATAATCACAATTTTTTTGTTCTTTTTCTTTTGCTTCTTGATTTCAAGAATTTTGTATTAATTCTTAGAATACTCATTTTATTCTCCTTGAAATGCACTTGAGTATCGGGTAGAACTTTCGTAGATGAACCTGAAAGGAAGGGTTCCAGGAGGGGATCGCTTAAAGAACTCAAAGAAAACAGATTTTTTTCGAGAATCGAAAGTTCGGCTTTAATGCGAGTAACAAGGAATAAAGAAAACAATGCACGACACTGACTTGACTGACTGATCGACTTACTAACTGACTGACCGACTGGCTGCCACGGGACAAGGGGCAGCTCCTCCGGACAGGACCTCAGCACCTCACTCTATGGCCGGGTTGGTTGGTATCTAGGGGTATTCTTTTGGGATGGTGATATCTACAGGATAGCCCCCCGGTAGGGAGTATCTACTTGGGCAGGTGGGCGCCCTCTGGCTGGAAACCATTCTCGTCGGCCACAAAGTTAATGGTGTAGGTCTGGCCATCGGGAGCCACCCAACTGACGGATCCCCGGATGGATATCGATTCGTTTTCGGTGCCCGCGTTGTTGACCGTGCCCTCCTCCGAGCGGGTGGTGCCGTCGCTCAATTTATAGCTGAACTTGTAGCCGCCGAGGCCGATGTTCTCCGATTCGTACTCCAGGACCTCCACATCGTTTTGGGGCCGGGCACTGGCCAGCGCCAGGAGCAGGGCCATCGAGCCAACGACTAGCATCTGCAAGATGCGAAAGATTAAGTATCCTTTGTGGTATCCTGGCATTGGGTGCCTTGCTCGCTCCTCCAAGTTGACCTACCAATTTCATCATGTTGAATGGTTCTCGGACTGCAGATTCCCCTATGCGGCTGGACAAACTGGCGGTTGTCTAATGGTGGCGTTGCATCGGCGTCCACTGCATTTTATACTGCACTCGCAGCCGCATTTGCAAACGTCATAAATTTGCACAATTGTGGAAGAAGCCAAGCAGCTCGGCGGCTCTGGCGGTCGCCGGCTAAATGTTTTTCTCTATTTCCATTTTATTTTGTTTTTGTGCTGCTTTTCAATTGCTAGCGTTGCACCAAAGTCGCCAAAGTCGCTGCGACAAGTAACATTTAAAGCGGCTTTGTGCAGCGGCGAACTCATCCGAAAGGTATTATTGCTCTTCACCCACACTCGAAAAAGCATTCTTCCAAATCTTAGGACGAGTACGTCAGATTAATTCTCAAGCATTATATTTCAAGCCGGTAATAAAGATATTTCATAGAAATAGGTAGTGGTAATAGTAAAGTAACTAACTAATGCACAATATCTTTGTAAAACATAAGTGTTAAGTAATTTATTAAAAGTTCATGAGTCAGAAACAATATTTGTAAGACCTAAACTTAAATTTAAAAATTTTAAAAATATTTTCTATGCTTTATGATAAGTAAGGACTCAAAAATAATAATCTAGAAATACAGGAGCTTGGTAAAAAGTTTCTTATATGACATAAAATATGCCTATATGAAAATAATATGTTGTTAGACGCTCAAAAGCACTTTATAACAAATTTGGACTATAAGATCCAATAAAAATCCAATAAAATATACGAATTTTCAAACCAGAACAAAGCTCTCATATTAAGTACCCAAGCAATTAGATCTAATAGCCACATAAAGCAACATTTTCTTTAAGTGCTGACTGGCAGCTTTAGAAAACTCGAAAAAGTTCATGAATCAAGCAGATGCATTGGGGAAAAGGTTGCGGGCTGATTGGGCAGCTCCGGGTAAATACCGGGCCAAGAACTATGGGAAACGATAACCAGAACAGCTCGGCACCCAGCTGGAAATCGAACCGAAATCGACGAAGACTTGGTAGCCACAGGAGAGTCTAAGTTCAAGTGCTGTCGACGCCAATTGGCAGGGCAGCAAGTTCAAGCCGCGGACACGAAGAACACGAGCGGAGCCATGTGTGATGGCCAAAGTGCACGATGGATGTTACTTTAGATGGAGATGAAGTGGAGATGGAACCGCAGGTTGACTTTTGGCATATGCAACGGCCTTTACAGCGCTCGATTGATGTGCCTGCCCGGTAACAAGCGCCAAAAGCAGTTGGAAATATATAAAAAATACATCGAATAACCTACAACTACGGCTCGCATGCAATTTAAATCTCTGACTTTTGTTGTTTTTCTGTATATACATATATATTTTTTTTTAGTTTTTTAGTCGCCGTTTCTGTTTGCCAATTTATGCCACCTTCGTTGACCGCTAGCAGGCCGATGAAGAAGCCCCAGCAGCGGATCTTTCGAGCCGGTCAGTCGGGTTTTAACTTTGGTCATCGGTCGGCCTCTGGTTGACCACGGTTCTGCCCCAGCCTCCCACGCCTCCTGCGCTCGATTTGTGCCAACAACTTTATTTCTGTCCCATCGACAGGGTGTTGTGCACTGATACTGGCATTTCCTCAAATGTCGCTTAAAAGCGCAGCTTCTTGCCCCATTCTTTGGCAGCTGCAATTTGACATTTTGACATTTTTCCCTCGATTACTTACCATCGAATGATCTTAGCTAAGCCAATCGTGTTTGATTTGCAACATCTCGTAGGATAATTATTATTTTTAACGTCTATTATCAGCAAATCTATAATTGAATTAAAGCCGAAATGGAAAAAAAAACTTTTTAGAGCCTTAAAATAAAAGTTTTAAGGAATTTTTATTATCGAAGAATTACATAAGAGATATTATAGTGTGAAAAATATGAATTGACCACAAATGTCAAGCCAGACACTGCTGATTAGACAGCAAATGGAAAAAAGTGTAAATGTGTAAAACAAACAAGTAATACAAGTCCATTAAATATTAACTATAAATATAAATGTGCAAGCGGGATCTTTAACCTTTAATAAACCCAAGACTTAATTTATCCACTATGTACTTCCCAAAACAATCCAACCTAAAGACATAATTAATTGGGCTTGTCCGCCTACAAAGTGAACTTGGGGCCCTTGAAAATGGATCTGATTCCAATCGATTCGTGACTGCATGCATAATGTTTATTATTTGGGTCTCTTTCCGCGGCTTTTCGAGGGCATCTGCAGCGAGCTGCATTTATCATGCTGGATTTGCATAATTAATCGGGCTTTGATCGATGGCTAATCGGTATGATTGCCTCTCTGAGAACGGGGGCGTTGTCATTCGATGGAGGGAATTTGACAAGTTTTTGGGCCCGAATTCTTCCTTATACACAGTCATTTACATAACTGTTCTAATCAAATCTAAGCAATCGACAGGTTTTTCAGCTTCAGACTGTCGCTTTCAATACACAGAGATGAGATGCCTGTTGCCAGACAGAAATCGCCGCAGATACAATAGACATTTATGTAGATGCGTCTTCACATTTACGTCTTCAAGGTCAGCGCCAGATGCTGCTGCTGTCCATCTGTCTGTCTTTTTGTCTATCTGTCTGTCTGCCGCCCATTCAGCTGCCGTTTTGGCCCGGCTTTCGTTCGTTGCCAACTCGCACGCACCTCACTCCAAAGTTGGCCAGACCGGCTTGAACGAACTCGGGTTTTTGGGACTCGGCTTTGTGGCTTAGTGGGTAGGTAGGAATCGAACTCGGTTTCGGGTTTTTTTTTCTTTTCTTCTTTTTCATTTTTTTGTTTTTTGGCCGCATCAACTGGGTCTGCAAAATTAGCACTTGAGCGTTAATGGCAATGTTTTAATTGCAGGGCTCCTCAGCTCCTCCTGCTGGCCATCACTTCTTTAAATATGTAAATGTCACATTTGTGTTGTTTTTTCATTTCTTTTTTAACACTTTAACCGCTTGTTTCGTAATATTTGCATTCGGCTAAAAAAACAACACACACAAACAGAAACGGTTTTAAAAATACTTCTGCTGACACCTGACATTAAGAATCGTGCGTATAATTTAATTTTATAGCAGGCTTCGACCATATTTGTTAGCTTTTTTGGTGGCCTGAATGCAACGCATCTTGAGTCTCCGAAAAAAACGCTGACGCCAAGATTGATTGCCGTGAATAAACATTAATATTTATTTTTGTTTGTCTCCCCAAGTTTTTGAGAGAACCAGAATAATTCCTAATAACTACCAAATTAAATTTTCAAAGATTTTTATAGAAAGTTTAAAAACTAGTTAAAATTTTTTTATTTTATATTCATTTTTAATAAAGTCATTTACATTAGTAGAAGCACATGTTTTCAAATTTGGGGCTAACATTTCCTAAGCCCAAACTAGTTTTTCGTTATGAACTTTTTCATTCAGCACAACAAATGACTTAAGCAAAAAACTTAGTTTTGGTTCACTATAAATACTATGTTACATACTTTTAGGCATTACATTTTGCTTAGTTTTTAGGCAAAAATATCAGTTTTCCCTTAGAAAATATGTAAAACTGTAAAGCTCTCAAATTAAGAAACAACGCGCAAGCTTTTAGGTTGAATATTAAAAGACTTAGGCAAAAAACTTGAGTCACTATTTGGTTAGTACTCACATACTTTTGGAAACAACGTTATAGAGGTTAACTATTTACTATTTGCGTAAATAATAAAATAAATGCACTTCACTGAACTATTGAACCCTTTTTGTCAAACACTGCTCTCACGGACTCAGTTATCAAAAAAATAATCAATCTACTGACTTTGGTTGGTATGTGAATACACTGATTTATTTTGAATAATTTATTGGGTACGCATAAAAATCAAAAGTGTGCCAAACTTTAAGCAACAATACATTATCATGCGTAAAAGCAATAATAAATTTAGCCTTATATGACAAAGATGACACTTTTATCAACATTTTAAATTGACTAGAATTTGCGTAGAATTTTTAAGATCGTAAGATGCTGAGAAGTTTAGTGCCCACGCCTCATTTCCACTTATAAAAAGCTGTGAAGTGTCTCTTTATCCACTCGGCACATGTGCTTACCATTTTCTTAATCACCATGATTTTATGAAATTTGCTTGCATATTGTGAACACGATTTCCCTTGCACAACAAACCAGTTTTCAGAGTGAATCGGTTATTTTGGATCGAATGTTTTTATTGCTTGCAAATTTAACATCTCAACTTATAAACTAACCTAAAACAGTTGGCAAACTGTTGTAATAAATTCGTGATGGATTGTTATAAAAATAATCTTTGAGTTGTTTTAGCCGGCCAGAGAAGCCAGGGATTTTCCGGACAACTTGCGGATCTTCAGACCCTGTTGGCGAGAGGGACGGTGGTTCTTGGCCAGGCTGTTGGCATTCTCAAGATCCTGAGCTGCTGAAGAACCGCTCAGCACTTTGCCAATCTCATCCCGGAAAGTTCCATCGGGCAGGGTGTAGCTGAAGGTAGAAAATATTGCAATGAGTATCTTATGACACAGAAAAACTATAGAACGAAATTGTTATCAATATGATATTTACGCTCTAAAGAAGAAAATATATGATATGATATAACTTGTTGACCTAATATTTTTTTATGCCTCAACAAGTACATTTATTCAATATTTTTCTCTATTTCTAATGAAATGACCATGACTATTCCAAATGAAAAATATTTCAATATCTTAAGATTTGTACAACTCAACTTCCGTCATGTTTTCATATGTTCCCAATTTCGTGAGGGATTAAATGATTGAGAATATTTCAGACTACTGTTTAATAATCTATAAATATAAATTCTATATCTCTTTAATCAAATGTTTAACTCTCGGTTTTTAAGTAAAATGGAAAGTAAACATACTTGAACTCGTATCCGTCGCGGGTTGGTGTATAGCTGAACTGGTCGAGGGCGACATCTCCCAGCTTGATGTCGATCACAGTGCCAGGTGGGAAGGAGGCGTAGTTCAAGTTGGCTCCAAACAGTACACAGGCCACCAGGAGGATCAGGGCCTGCACCAGCTTGCTGTTGATTCTGAGCCCTTGGCGAACCTCCTTCTTTCCATGACTAATGCTGCCCGCCAACGGAGAAAGACTCATTTTTGATCGAAAGTTGGTGGCCCGTGGAAAATTACGAGTCTGGAAGACACACAACTGGCAACCAAGGCGGCTGGGAGCTAAATGAAGCGACTTCTTCGAGGCCACTGGCATAAGACACCTATGTGGATCCATAATGAGTTGTTGGTCCAAAACAAAGCGGGCACCACAAAATGCTGAGTAAGCTACATGCAAAGAGGCGGGTTGCCCAATTCCATTGATGGTGAATCGAGATTTGCATAACGAAAGCAAGAGACTTCCACGGCTCGAGGCACAATTTGGTGGCAACTCTCGGATATGTGCATTACATTTAAAACGCCATCAAATTGGAAAATAATCGGCCAAACCCATGGAAGAAAGTCTGAACAGGGCTAGCAGTGACTAATGAATGCCCTAACTTTTTAGAAATATAAAGAAAAGAACTATACAAAATTAAAGAAATTATTATTTATAAATCGTCCCTTTTTTGTGGTTCTAATCTTTTGGAATTAAACTTGTAAAAATCTTTTTTAGCTAAATAATAATAGAATGCTACTTTTTTAATAACTCGAAATAATAATAAATAATAAAATGTCTTTTTAAAATTAAACAGTTTCTTTTTTATGCAATACATTTATGATCTATATCAAACTCTTCAAAATAGTCAAAGCAGCCCAAACGACTTTTACGGAAACCGAATCCCATTATAATGCTGGTGATGTTGCAATCTGTCTATCTCGAAATGATTGAAGATTAACGAGCAGGCCCTAACTCATTTAAGCTTTTCTTAGCCAAGTCGGGCACCGCCGAAAAGAAGAGCTTTCGAGCCACGCTTAATACACTGATAAATTATGCGGAATTTAATTATCTATCACAATACAAAGAAATACATTTTGTTTAACTCTTATCCGATTTGATTTTGTGGGCCGTCACATATGGCTGGAAACCGTTTTTGTTGGCTTTATAGAGGACCTGGTACTCATATCCGTCAGCCGAAATGAAGCTATAGCCCCCTTTATATTCCACAGGCTTTTGGGTTGTCGGTTCCTTGGGGTCCTTATCCGTTTCCGGTCTAACAGTGTATGTTATAGCCTCATTCCTGTGCTGACCATTTTCTGTGTTAAACCTTTACGAGGGGAATATATTTTAATATACATATTTCGGGAGATGAACTTTAGTAACCTTACCCGAAATGAAGTTCCTCCTCTCGTTCGCCTTTCTCCAAAGCCGCTGATGAGACCAAAGCAAACATCGCTGCCATTAACAAAATGTGGCAAAACTGGACGAAAAGTAACATTATATGAGACATTAAGTTTAGTGATCTATAGATTTCTACACACCAATTTCATTGCGAATTTATGGTTTTACAAGTATTTGAACTAAAATTGTGATGAATTTGTGATCAGAACTATACGTTCTTGTCTGTTCCGTTGACCGTTTTCAACTGAAGATGTTCTGCCAGATGAGCCAAGCAGCTAAAATAATTCAAAGAGATCGGAATAATGAAAACAAATATCTGCGCAGCCAGCTATTTAACAGTAAGTCGTAGCCCGAATAGGGTTACGTCATTGTTTATGGCCAAACTTTTGTTCTAAACACGCAAAGAATCGCAAAAAGAAAGGTGATTAATAAAGACTTTATATAAGTAAATGACTATCAAATGCTCTTTCAGAGATTATAAAACTACTATTAATAATAAAACTAATTTTTTCGAACTATATTTATAGATATTACGTATGTATACATTTTTTTAATACTCATATACGAAAAATTAATTTTAAGTAAAGGTTATACATTTCGAAGAAAAAGTAATGTTCCACATATCTATGTATTTTGAGTTCGTTTAATTTTACTGTTCATTCCAAGGCATCAAAACAAAACAATGGTGATTAAAACACATTGTTTTTTATTTTTGAGACCACTCCTCAATAAATTATTTGAAACGCTCTATTTGTTATTGAGACTTTGCTTCTTCGAAAGAGCCTGGTGAGTCAGCTCAAGCAAATCAGTTAGCGACCACATTATTATTTTAATATTCGCAATAGAGCCCATTTAATAGCGCCGACAGTTGCACAGATTCCCGCGCGTCATCTCATATGGAGGCTGTCATCGAGGGCCAGTGGCTAATTTATCAACGGACCTCATCTGAAAATGTTTATTTAAGCGATACGAGGAACTTAATCGGGCAACCCTCGCGAAAACAACGCCAAATCGCAATCAGATCGTTCCGCTCAGTCAAAGTTCGCTTTATAAACGCGAATGCGGGCGTGGAATATGTGCCATCGGTGCGTGGCTAACTGGAAACCAAAAGCCGAGCACCAAGGACTAAAAACCAAGGACCGGGGACCGACAATTGTTGGTTTATGCAGCCGGTGCAGCAGCCGGCTATTCCTGGTCCTCCCCGGTGGTTGCTTGGTCGCGAGCCAAATCCAGCAGCCCACAGCTGACGGCCGGAACAGGTTCACAAAATCCACACACCCGAATCCTGAATCCCGAATCCTGCATCCTGGGAGCGCGTCAGCTGTGCGCCAGCACATTACAAGTAGGACAAGCTGCAAACGACATTGCCATTAGCTCGGCCTTTTCCTCGGTCCTTCGAAGGGGAAGGTTCGGTTCTATATTAGCGGCATCCACGACAGGCACAAGCTGAGCTACCAAATGATAAACACACACAACAGCAGCCGCAACCGGAAGCATAGTGAGGTGATATAACAAATTTTTAGATACCTATAATGATTATAAAAAAAAAAAATATTTAAGATAAATCAAAAATCATTTTATTTTAATAGTGAATTACTATTTTTTGGTGTCCAACATTTTCCAGTTGAAATAATTTTCTGTTCCAAAAACTAGACTTAAAAATAAAAAAAAAACAATAAAAAATATTTATTTTAAAATTTATTTAGCACGTATAAATTAAGTTTTATATTTTGTACTTCAACTTACCTTATTATTATCAATCTAAATAAATTATCACTATAAGTTTTACATCATATTTTACATAAAACAAAAACATTTTTTTTAAATATTTTTTTTGTGATTTATAAACCACTTAGAAAATAAGTTTTATAATTTGTATTTCAATCAAGCACATTTTTCTCAAATTAAAATTAAGGATTATAAATCCAATTTTTGTTATGTTACAATATTAAACTTCACACATTTTCTATCAACCCAGCACCACTGTGCACTGGCTGGCAAAAAGTTAATAGACGATTGACTAAAGCCGACATCCCTGTCGTTGTAGTTGGGTGTTGTGCTCGATGCTGAGTCCTGGATCCAGGTCTTAGCACCCCTTGGCAACAGGCAAAGTGCATTAGACAAGGGATCTTGCGGGGTTGGGTTCGGTTTTTATTCTTGGTATGGGCGGGATGGGTTGGCTTGGTCATGCAGGTGTTGCCCGATCCTGTTGAAAATTGCTTTTGAATTAAAAGTTTTTGCTTGTGGCCGGGCGGGTTTTGTTGTTTTTAGCGATTAGCCGAAGGGGTCGGGCCTGAAGATTGCACACTCAATTTATTAGCGCTTTGTCAGTCTTTCAACTAATCGGATGGCTCTGGGGATTTCTGCACTTGCACTTGCAATGGCCCAGTTTGTTGGTTCTGTTTTCGATTTCATTCTGTTTTCCATTCCAATCGAAAAGCGTGGCACGTGACTGCTCCACTGGGGTCGAGGGGTCGCGGTCAGAAGCACCTGTGGCTGGTCATATAAAACGCCATTGAGCCATCGACCACCAGTCACTGTTTGAATTTGAGATGAGGCTGACCACTGTGTTTTCTGTGATTTGTATCGCTTTCGGCAGCGTTTGGGCCCAACCGGCGGGTTATCCGAGTGCCCGTCCTCCTCCGGCCACCTATCTGCCTGCCAAGCCACCAGCTCCACCACCACGTCCTCCTCCACCACCGCCCAGTAGCTACGGTCCCCCCAAGAACGGCAATGGGAAGCCACCACCTCCACCGCCGAAACCCAATAACAGCTACGGACCACCTCCCAAAAATGGCAATGGAAAGCCTCCACCCAGGAATGAGTACTTGCCTCCAGGAAATGGAAATGGAGGTTCCTCGGGAGGCGGAGGAGGTGGAGGAGGAGGAGGTGGAGAGGATATACCCATCATCAAGTTGGAGTCCAAAGTCAACACAGACGGTTCTTATAAGGTGAGAGGCTTGTAAATGCTTAATCAAATTATGTTCGAGATTTTATTAATTAAATTAAAAGTAATACAGTTTCAAGTACATATTAAGTCGAACCCGAGCCAACGATATTTTCATATAAAACTAATCAATTAAAGTTTTGGAAGAAATTCTTAATGCAATATTAATTTAAAAGTTGAGTAACAATCTTCAAAGTATTAAAGAAGTTAAAGTAATCGAATAAATAAAAAATCTTCAAATTAATTTCTTAAGCTAACTTTTATTTAATTTTTTAAAATACGAATATCTTTATTAAATTAGATGAACTTTTTTTAATCCGATTTCAGTACGAATACGAGACCGGAAATGGAATAAAGGCCGAGGAAATGGGCTACCTGAAGAACGCCGGAGTGAAAGGGGCGGAGGCACAGACGGCGGAGGGGTCCTTCTCTTACACCAGTCCCGAGGGTCAGGAGATATCGCTGACCTACATTGCGGATGAGAACGGATTCCAGCCGCAGGGGGATCACCTGCCCACACCGCCACCCATTCCCATCGAGATTCAGGAGGCGTTGGACAAATTGGCCGCCGGCGGAGGATGCCATGGTTGCGATGACAACGAGACGGGTGGCAATGATGATGGCGGTGGAGGTGGCTATGTCTACCGAAGGAAGTAGAGGATTTACTACGAACCGGAAAATATGAATTGCAAAGGATAATTTTCAGGAACTGGATCTCAAATGAATATTTAATAAGTTACTTTCTTTCAATATTATGATTATAATGGTAATAGAGTACACTCTTATAAACAACTTTCTTAATATTATCTAAGATTTCTTAAAAATTACCTTCTATTTTAAATGTTCTTCTGCTACATTTCTTTAAAAAATCATATCTTCTCTCATTAAGCGCTGGCAATTGCTAATTAAAATGCTTTAAAATGATAACCCCTTGGCGGCCTACTTATTCAGGACTAGCAAACACCAAGCCGGAATTGGTCCTGGTCCTGGCCTGGTACACCTTGCTCCTGGCTGGGTTGGTGTGTCCTGTTGGCCACCATTCCAACCCTTGAGCAGGCGCGACGGCTGTGTGACTGGCAACACATGTTTTTCCCCGTTTGCCAATCGCTCGCCCAACTTTATCCTGTTGATCGCTCGACGAAGGGTGTCCAGGGGCGGGGAAAGGAGAAGGGGAGGGGGATGCCGCAGCGATTGTGTCGCAATAATGAAAACATTAGCCTCGTAGCATATTTGTCAGTCGGCAGGAGCGGAGCTGATTTCGATGAGGGTAAAAGAAAGGGGCGGCCTTAAAGTTTCAATCCTCTGAATATTCTTTATTTAATACGATAGAATGTATAATAATCTTCATAAGTTCTCCATAAAGAAACAAATCTTGAATTCAACAATTGTATGGTAATTGAAATTTTATTATATTTTGTTCAGTTCAAAGTATACTTGGGATGGTATAATATGGTAACCATTACTCTATAAATTCATTCATTGTAGAGATACAAATTAAAAATGCACTGTATTAATTCATATTTCTCAATTAACACCATTTCGGGGCCCCGTTACCCTCCTGAAGAAGATTCCGCACTACCGAGCATGCAACCCACCTTCGCGACGAGCGCAGAAATCACGACCCACCCCAAACCGCAAATAGTGAAACGATACACGCCAATATATTATGGCATTAGCATTATAGTGGAAGTGGAAAATTCTGGGGTGGGGAAATCATCAAGGGAGGGAGGGACCATGGGCAGAATGACGTTGACGATGGCGAATGCGATTTGTATATGGTGGCATTACAACAACAACACCGAGAACCACGGGGAAGTAACAACAAACGATCGTTTAATTTCAATTAAAAACATTTTCCTTGTGCGCAGCCCAAAAGCCAAAAAATAAAGGACTCGTCGATGGAAATATAGGAGGTGGGGAGATTTTCGGCAGAGGAATACGCACACTTGCTACAGGCCGCTTAGCTTGGCTTAGTGCTCTGGTGATTGCGAGGACATGATGTTGCACTTGCCGAGCAACCACCAGGACGCACCAGGACCTCGAAAAGGGATGCCAAATGAGCCAGGGGGTTGAGCCGGCAAAGTGCGTAGCTATGTCGAGGCTATAGCCGGTGCCGGACTGGATTCTGGGCTGGGAATTCTTGCACTTGCCGCCAGCCGTGCTATTGTGACACTGCAAGGCCGTGGCAAATCCAAATCCGGAAATAAGGGAGCAGGATGCGGATGTGGCGTGGTATAAAAACGATGGTCGGCTTCCAATTGGAACGCATAATCGAATTCGAAGGCGAACGATGCACACGACAGCTCAACTGGATAGTCTGGAGCAGAAGCGCTCGGCCAGCCTGATCTTCCGGATCGAGCAGCTGCTGCCCAGCACCAGCATCTCGCCCAGCACCATGACCACTTCATCAACGGAAACCACACTCACAGCCACTACGAGTGCAGCCAGTCCAGCAGCTAAGAGGATGAGGATGAGCAATCCCCGACCAGGAGTCTACACCACACAATACACGCCCAAGGATACCTGCTCCATTGCCATTCCCACGTCGGCTCTCCTGGGATCTACGGCCACCCCCACCGACGGAGGACGCTCCCATTGCCAACTGTCCAACGGCGAACTGATCGTATCCGCCTCCCTGCTGCGGCAGATCAAGCTGTCCGAGGATGTATATAGCTTCAATGCCATCTTTGAGCTGCAAGGCGGTCAGGTGCGGGTCCGTTTGGTCAGGGATGTGGCCCGGGAGGACGAGATCGTGGCCTGGTTCGGCGAAGAACTGGTGCTCCTCATGGGCATTCCCTTCCTGACGCCCTTAAATATTCAAGGTAGGCATCAACCGTTTGATTTTTATTTAATATAACTTAAATATAATATTTAATGTTGGTTCCTAAATATTTTAAATTTTTAGTTTCCAACGATCTAATTTTTAAAATAACACACTAAACTCCAATTTTTATTTCCAATAATTGCAGGAAACAGTCGCTACACGTGCCACCTGTGCCACTTGACCTTCGAGACTCCTCACCCACTGAAGATCCACTTGGCTCTGGGTTGCGGACGCAGTGCCATGCACATCCTATGGATGCGACTGCACTACGCTCTGAAGGCAGCCGCCCGAAGTCACACAGCCACCCAGCATTCACCCATTCCGGCCACTTCGTCCACCTCCTCGGCCTCGCCCACCCACTCGCCACCGCCTCAGATGCCACCCCGCTTCTCCGCCTTCCGCCCGATTGCAGGCCTTGCACAGAGTTTGCCCTTGACGACGACAACTACGACTCCGGGAACTCTATCCTATCTGCCCTCCATTTCAATGGCCACCGCCCCGTTATCCACCCATCCCATGAATGCTGCCGCCCAAATCGAGGCCATAGTAAGCAATATGGGTGCCTCCAAGCAGGGTCATCTGTGCATCTATTGCGGCAAGGTGTACTCCCGGAAGTACGGACTGAAGATCCATATACGAACCCACACCGGCTTCAAACCGCTGAAGTGCAAGTTCTGCCTGAGACCATTCGGTGATCCGAGCAATCTCAACAAGCATGTGAGGCTGCATCTCCAGACGCATCCGAGTAGTTCCTCGGGAGGAGCAGAAAGTGGAGCAGGTGGTGCGGGCAGCGATGTGGACATAGAGGGGGAAACGGAATCCGGCTACCAGTGCGACACCTGCCACAAGTCATTCCCTCGACGAAGGGACCTGCAGCGACACATGGAGACGCGGCATGGTGGATCCCATTCCCATTCCCATTCTCAATCCCGATCCAGCAGCACCACCAGCACAACCACAATGACCACAACGGTGACCACATCCTCTTCGAAGTCCAGCTAAGTTCTGGGGGAAATATTCGTAGCACGCTTTTTGGGGAACAGCTGTGATAGAGAAATACAATTTTTAAATATATTTTAAGATAAACAAAAAAACTAAAAAGAAAAACTGAATATATCATAGAAAATAAAAAGATATGCCACCAAACTGAAAAGATTCCACTATAATATAATGCAATAGTAACAACTTTTAAAAGCAAATCTGTTAAAGAAATTAATAGGTTCCTAAGTGAGATTAGAAAACCCGGTTAAGAATCAAATAGTATCGCTTTATTGATAAATTTCAATACGAATTCAAAGTGAATTTCTATCGTATAATGCACAAATCTTATTGTTAGACAATTAATGCTATTACTCGTACAGTTTACGCTCCGCTTTTGGCGGCTTAATCCATATTCGTGTAAACTCGCTTAACTTTAGGGTACATGCAAAACAATCACAAATTGTCTTCAACTTGGGTAAAGCGGGTGTACGTGTGTGTGGGTGTGTCTCTCTCTTAGTGTATTTTTTTAATATTTTTTTTTTGGTTTTTTTCAGTGTATGTTTGTGTGTGTGTGCGTTGAGCAAAACGTTGACGGGCCAAAAACACTCACAAATACAAGATTTTAATTCATAGTTAATCGTACAATTACTTCTATATGCCAGTGTAGAAATGCGACGGTAAAAGGTATACAGTATGTACGTATATGTGTACTTTTAGTATTATAGATCGGAGCATAGAGTTAACTATTCTGTTTGCTTGATTTCTGGAACTACATTTAGTCGGTTGGCCGGGGGGCTAACACTTAGTTGAGTTTTGAACAAAGGTCTGTCCCTCCTTCTCCCTAAACAAATGTACCGAAAACAATCGATTTACTTTTGGATCTGGATGCGTAGTCCTCAAAACTCAAAACCTCCCACTCTCCATCTCCCTCCCACTCTCCATTACTATCTCTCTCTGTCAGTTTAAGGCACTTACTCAAGAAATCGCGATTCCAGAGTGTCCCTTTGGGGTTAGTAATTCGCTTTTAAGTATTCCCTCGGAGTTTCGACCAAAACAATGTGGCAAGCAAAGCGGCGAGTATGTGTGGGTGTCTTTCTGTACGTGTATTTATTTGTGGGTGTGCAATAGGGTGGACCAGTTTGAATAAAAAACTAACTTCCATTCGTGCAAGTTCAAAACAAATTAATGTTTACCAATAAAACTGTAACATCAGTAAACAATTTAGCCAAATTAAGTTTAATGTCACCTTTTGAATAGTTTTAAAGCTCTTTGGAGTTTTTTTTATAAATAACTGCCAGTACATTGACTGAATATCATAAAAAAAGTGTAAAAATTTATTTGTACATTTTTTTGGTTACACAAAGTCTTAATAATTTGGATTTGTTTTTGGTTAATGTTTATTAAACTGGAAAATCTGAAATTTAGCTGGCGCTAACGCTTTCACAAAAATTACTCAATCTCACAAAGGTCCTCGATGCAACACTGCGTATGAGTGATCCACATTGAAACCTGTAGCGTTAAAAACAAATCTTTTTAATATAAATACGTGCAATTTTCAATGTGTAAACAAAACTAAGGTCCACCCTAGAGTGCAGCTATCACCTTGAGCACTTAACGTATTTATGTATATATTTGCTCTATAGCAAGTATGACAAATATGTCTGTTTCGGATATTTGACGATACGTTTCGCAGTTCTCAAAAGTCTGTACTCGGCTTACATTTACGAAGGTAATATATAGTATAGTTCGTTAATAATTGTGTATATGCATAGACACCAATAGTTGTTAATCGTTAAGAGTAATATGCAAATTCTGTATGTGGCTTTCATTTCGCTTGGTTTAGTTAGGAATATGTATACGCGTATTGTTGTAAATATCTAACATAAATTCATACATGAAGCACACTTGGGTTCGGTTTTTATTAACTATTTGCTAGTGTGGTTAGTAATTCGTTCAAAGTTTCGCATTTAACAAAATATCCATTATGTTAACAATTTGATTTATTTTTTTTTTTTGTTTTTTCTTTAGGTTTTTCTATTTTCAAATATATATTTACTGTACGAAGTTTAATTTATTAATTTCTTATTCTTTGTTGTATTACAGTTGCTTCTTCCTCGTTGTTGTTCCCGCTGGTTCTTCATTAAAGAGTTAGAGAATTAGACCTTCGATTTATTAAATTGAATTCTCCTGTTCATGTGGTTTGCATTTGGAAACCATTGTAGCATTTTCTGGGGGTATTTATTGAATTGGCTTAATTGAAATACTGAATTGCTGAACACACACAGACAAATTAATGTACGCTACGATCCTTAAAAAATAGCATTTTCATCTCCAACATTAATCCCGCTTCAGTTTTGTCTCAAATAATTGCGCCACGAAAATTACAACCTCACTTAACATCTAATGCACGTCACAAAATATTATAGAACTGCATTCCATCGAGATGCGGATTAATATTAATCACTCAATTAATTAATCGGTAATTTAATGTATCTCTGTATATAGGCATGCATGCACTTATGTGTGTATAATTATGTTTCTGTTTCGCATCGAGGTGATCAAAACATTTCTGAAGACTTTCTTGTTCACAATTGTTCTTAGTTCTTGTATGCAAAAAACTTTGGACGTTTGGTATTCTTATTCAAGTTCATATAATTATTATAAGTAGACAAACAAAATGCTTAAAGCTGCCCACAAGACTTTGTCTACATCGTTTTTAGGTATTATAATTACGATTCCGTTTTGGTTTTTATTAGTACTCGTATATATATTAAGCTTGCTGCAGCTGCTTAACATTTAAAAGACACACAGTATGTAGGTGAAATTAACTCTAGGATTACGGATTCTACACTCTCTATGTGGTTTTCTATGGGTGTGAGTGATACTTTTTTTGTTTCGTATTTTCATAGTTTTTAGTAAGGCATATGCACAAGGGAAGGACTCGATCATCGTCGCTTACATATCGTTGGATATTTTGGATACTAATTTAGTTGGTAGAAACGAAAACACATAACTAGAGGGGAAGACAATACTGGGGGCAATTGTATGTACAGTACAAGGTTTACAATTGGCTGCTTGATATGAGTATTTAGATTTTACTTTAGTTTAGTGCTTAGTTTGTGAGAAGCTAGAGAACTAATCCTTGCCATCCTTGACCATCCCTACTAGCTCGAACTTAGAGATACTTTCGCACTGTTACAGACTACACATTAAAACTCCTTCAATTACATTTCATTGCAGTAGTTATTGCTGTTTGGTTGTCGAGGTGTCCTGCTGATTGTGATGCTAAAGAATCGTATAATTAACTGTTTCAGAGTGTCTCGTGTTGGCTGTGTTTTGTATTTCCCAAATGGTTGAGGCCATTAGTTGATGTTTTACAATTTGTTTAAATTAAGTTTGCTTTATCAAATACCCTGCAACTTCATTTAATTATCACAGTTTTTCATCAGAGATAGTTTAAACGTTTCAATATTCTTTAATTTAATATTTCTTCTGTTTTGTTAAATCAATTTTCTCGGTTGTTCGTTTATTTTTTGTGTTGCTACAGTATGCAAATAAAACGCAAAGCGAGTTGAAATTTGTGCATAATTGTGTCCTATAAATAAGCTTTCTAAATTTGTCAGCAAACAAGGATTATTTTGCTTTTGCCTAGGATGTGTGGGGAGGGGGTTCGGTTATTATTTATTTTCCACACATCTATGCCTGATATGCTGCCCGCTTTTTTCTCTCGATAATCTTAGAATATAATCTACTTGTCTAGATTTTGTTTGTTTTTTTTTTCATTTTTTGTTTTTGGTGAGCAAGTCGTCTCGTGTAAAACAAACATCGATTTCACTTTTAAAGTAGTTTCTGTTTTATTATTAATCATAATTAAAACGTAATTATTTGGAAGCAAAAGATGGCATATTTGTTTAACTTCTTGTCAATATTTTTGTTTAGCGTTTTGTTCGTGGTTCTTCGCACGTTTAAAACACAAACATTTTTCAACGATAACTCGAACGGAGCAAATAAAACAATACACAAAAAATATAAATGTAAATTTAAAATGTCTTCTTGGAAAGTCTTCTTTTCAATTTCTCGTTTCGTTTGGTTCTGTTAATCGTATATAGTCATAGGTAGTGGTGTGTAGATCGGGGGTGTAAATCATTTATGTGGTGACAAATGCCGGCTGATGTCCTTTCGCTATGTCTATTATCCTTCTTCTCTTGTGGTCTCTTTCATTGTTTTGTACTTTCGACAAAGAATATTTTTTGGTTAAACCGATTTGTATACAAACAAGGTAATAATGGCAAAAGACACAAGTATATAATATACCTCTCTAATACATCATGCGTACTTTTGTGCTTGCAGCATGTGGGGTATGTGGTGTTGAACATGTTGGTATTTTGGCATTGCTTTTGCTTTCGATTTCAAAATACATACAATAAATACAAGTCTCCAATTTAACAATACAAGTGTAAGTGCGGGGTTGCCCGAATATTACGTCATCACTGATTGGGGATTGCGGGGAATCCCCTGCAAAAGGAGGGATACAAAGGGCCAAAATGCGCTAACGTAATTTAAGAACATCCCTCAAATGTGTGTGTATGTAAATATAATATATATGTCATATGAATAGGTAGGTAATCCTCATCTGATCGAGCTAAAACAAATACAATACGAATATAAACTAAGCATTCTAAGACGTTGCGTGAATTTTGGTACTTTAAGTAATGCTCATAGGTTGCCTAACACATTGAGAGTATTGAAAGTAAAGCGTACTAAAACGACAGACTAATACAAATTACGAACAAAAATTCACTTAATTAGGAAACACGAAGGAAGAGTAATAATAAAAATAATTGGCAATACGAGCGAGGAGCAGAAGGAATCAACAACATACTATTTACTTTTGAACATTTTTTTTGTCGTTTTTTTTGTTTTTTGTTTTTGTTAATTTTCATTTTGGTTTTGGGCGGGCTTCGGCCTTTTGCTAATACACAAATCGTTTGTTGTACTATGCAGCCTGTTTTATATGTACGTATAGTAGTAGTATGTGGTATATATTTATATAAATATGTATGCATGATTATGTATAAGAATGACCAAAGAGCAAATCAAAGGCAATTTTTACAATCTTCGTCGACACATTATATGCTATACAATTGCGGTTGGATGATGTGTGGTGTGGTGAGTGTGCATTTATGTGGTCGTAGTTGCGATTTCTACATTGTTCGTCTTGGCGCCGGCGGCCAACTTCTGCTGCTCCGCTGTGATGTTGGCTTCGTGGCCATCCACGTTGCTGCTGCTGTTGTCGTTGGCATGATTGCTGGAAGGTAAGGCAGTGGTTTTAGTTACAAAAGCTAGGCAAACAACATGGATTGTAATGAACCCTCCCGAAACTTTCGAACTTGACTTGCACTACATATCTTAATTTTCCTTAATTTTACGGAATTAATAATCAACGAATATCTAATATCAGAATAAGCATTTCCAAGTGTAGAATTTAGTTTAAAAGGATTAACTTACAATTCATTAATTTTGCTGGTTGGTCCATTTGAAATGGGTGTAGTCTGCTCGGACTCCGCAGGACGATCCGCTCCCAGGGGCTTGGTCCACATGCCCTCGTCGTCCTCATAGTCTTCCTCGCCGTCCAGCAGCACAGACTGTAGTCGGGTAACAATCGATGCCGTCTCCACGACACTCGACTCTGCCAGCTTGTCGCTGATGGCCTTCTCCACGTTGGCATTATTGTCGTACTCGGCCTGCTGATCGTCGCTGCGCACTATATTATCCTGAACACTCTGGCCTCCAGCGGGCTCAACAGATTCAGCAGGCGCGAGCTCCTCTTGTGGCTCCACTTCGGCTGCAGATGCCGGAGCTGGTGGCGAGTCCTCCTCCTCGTCATCGCCTGGCGGCGCTCTTGTGGGCATGCCCAGATCACTGCCGAAGGTGCTGAAGTGCGCATCGAAGTCGGCAAAGTTGTCTGCATTAAAGTCTGTGCCCCAGTTGGCAGTGCCCGTGTTAACCTGCGCCGACACGCTGGGAATGTCGGAGAACTGGACGTCCATGTCCCAGGGATCCGCCAAGTTGTTCAGCGTGACCGAATTCTTGGTGAACATGCCGTGCCCATGGCCATCGCCACCGCCCGAGTGGTCGCCATGCTCGTCATCGTCATCATCCTCGTCGTCAATGTTTCGACCGAACTGGAACAGATTCTGATCGTTGTCCATGGTGAAGACAATGTCTTGCAACGTGTTGTCCAGATCACTGTATCCCATGTTGCTGTACGAAAGGGTTCCAATGTCCCAGGCATTTGTCTCGCCCATATAGTCTTTGGCGCCCACATTGTACTCGTTCTCCTCGTGCGGATTGCAGTCGGCCAGCAGCTTGGTCTGCTGTTTGACAGCCAGCGAAAACTCGCCAGTTTCCGCATCGATCAGCGATTGCCAGAGCTTAAGCTCGGCTTCGTCACTTAAGCTGGTGGCGATCAGGTCAGCGATATGTTCAGATTCTGATATACAATTCGTAATGTGACGCAGAATTTTGATAAGATGGCCCATGTAACCCAGCCGTCGACCCTTTTCAGCAGATCTAAAAGTAAAAACATCTGTTTATTGACTGACTATTGAAGTTAATTCACCCAACTTACTGCGCCTGCGCATTGTGCTGCCAAAAATCGACCAGTTTGGATACCAAGTGGCAATTTACAATCAACTGCAAATTAGAAAATAATGACTGGTTCTGGTTAGGATCGAACTGAAACTTACGTGTGTTTGCATTTCGGAGGGCGGAGCACTGGGCACGGTCTTGGTCTTATCGAGATCATTGAGCGTTGGCTCCGTTTCCTGCTGATCTGCTGGAGATTCACCATCCACCTCACTATTACCCACGTGGTTTTCCTGGGCTATGGGTTCAACGCCTTCAGAAGGAGTGGCTTCGGCAGCGACTTCCACTTGGTCCGATTTTTCCTCCGGCTCCTGTGCGTCATCTGTGATTGCCTTTTGCTCATCCTGCGCCTGGGCAGCTGCTTCCTGCGCAGCTGCCACTTCAATTTCGATGTCGCCTCCTTCCTCATCCTCCTTGCCACCCTCCGCCCGCTTTGCATCGTTCAGAGCGTTCTTCATCTCCACCTCGGACTCCTCGGTGCCCACTTTCAGGAAGGCATTGATGAGGCAGTCGGCGGTGAAGAAGTCCGTAACCTCCGTGGACGCCGTGTTGTTGTTGGACAGCTCGTTGTAGAAGACCACATGCAGGGCCTTCTCCATTTCGGTGTGCAGGAAGTTGTTCCAGCAGTACTGCTTGAAGAACTCCAGCAACAGGCTGAAGTACTCAGTCGCGCAGATCCTGTAAAGGGGAAGTAAGGATTTCGTAATAAGTTTCATAACACTCTCTTCCTTATGAGTTACTTACGCCTGCTGAATGGTCTCATGCTTGGTCTCCAGCAGGGCGGTGAACACGCGGCATACTTGCAGTCGGGTCTTGCCAAAAGGGGGCGTCAACACGGCGGCCGTAGTTTCCAACGTAGGTTTCTGCAAAACAAGCGATAAACAACTGGTTCTTGGTGAATAAAAATAAGTATACTTACCGCAGGGGGGTTCTTTAGAACGTGGACAAATTCGTTTAGGCGTGGCGCCATCACAGTGATCACAGTCTCCTGCACTTCCTGGTGGAATTCGCGCTCGCGCTTTTGCAACAGCCGCTGGCGATCCGAGTTGGGCTCATCTCTGCAGGAAATAAATGCAATACAATCAGGATTTGCGGGAACAAAACTCCAGCAGCACAACTTACGTGAAGGTAATTGGCTTGATAAGCGTAAGTACAACCGATATTCCTGACAAGATGGCGCTCTCCTCAGCGTTTGGTTCCAGAATCACATTTAACAAGGCTTCAATTGTGTCCGCAGATTCAATCGTCTTCAGGATGGGGTTGGAGCCATCGAAGGCCGGCTCGAACGAATCGTTCTCCTGCTCGGTCTGGCGCATCAGGCGCCCTTGGTTAATAAGATCACAGAAAAAGTCGGCAACATTTGCATGTTTGTCGGTTTCTTGAGGATTACGCAATATTGCAATCAGTCTCTCAACAATTTTATCTTCAGTTAGCCACTGTAAGAAACGGTATCCGATTAGATATTAACTTAAGAATCACAGGATATGAGGACTCACTTCGAAAAGGTTCCGCTTGAGTTGACCACCCTCGATGTCCTTCATCATCTGCATTATTAGATCAGGTATGACCGGTGTGTCAAAGTGTTTACAAATGAAATCCAAAAAGGTCTTCTGCGATTTAATATACTCCAGGAGTTGTAGGCACATGTGTTGATACAAAAACCAATCTTGTTCAGGCTTTTTGGTAAAGAGCATGCTAAACGTTTTGCTAAAAAACGATGATAGCAATGGATTTAACGGTGGTTCCTTTTCCAGATATGAATACAGCAGCTGTAGCGTCTCCGCATCGGTCAGTAGCTTCTCATCCAGGGACGGCAGGCCGCTGCAAGGAATCGGCTATAGAGTTCTGGAAGGGATGGCAAGGGCATCCTAAGGATATTCTTACAGTGTGAGTATCTCACAGGACATGTTGGCATAGCGGAAACGCTGTGACATGGGCACATCTTCAGAAGGCTCGGTCGTGATGAGCTCCACCAGGCGCCGGATGACCTCGGGACGTGTAAAGTAGTTGACCAGGTTCTTCTTTTGCGTCTTGCATTCCTGCAGTATGTCCTCCTCGTCCAAGAACTCCTCCAGCGTTGAGTTCTGCGGGCGGACAAAAAGCGGGTGAGAGTTCTTTCCACTTGGCCAAGGCGGGACCACCTACCTCTTTCTCCAGCAGCGCCTCTATATTCGCGGAGGGCGCATAACCCTTGTCCCAAAACATTTTTCGCACGTACGTCTTGGCGGTGACACTTTCAGGCTGGGGGAATCAAAAAATCTCTTCGCTGGACTCGCGGATCGCTGATGACTGGGCATGCACGGCTCTGCGGGATGGGAATCGAAGATTGGGAGATTTGAGGAAGCGGAATCGCTCGATTAAAACACGGCCGAGACTCAACACTCGACTCGCACAAAGTAATGCGTAAATTTTTGTAATTATGCCAAGCAGGCCCCACATATACACTACGAATGCGGGCCGAAAAATGGGCGTTCGCCGGTCGTTCGGCCTTGCAACGGGTAGGGGGTGGTTGGGGCCACACTTACGAGTTGGTTGGACTGTGTTTTTCTCACTGTTTGTTGCACTTTTAATTGTTTTTCAACCGAAAAAACCACGCTGTAATTTTCTTCTCTGCTTCTTAGAGGTGGACAATGTTCGATTAGACAGTAGAGCTGCAAAAAAATCGATGTTACTATGGATAATATCGATAGTTGGTCCCCGGTGACCGCCATCGATGTTTTTCAGACTATCAAAATGTTGCCATCACTATGCACATTTTAAATTAAATAAAATATGCAAAATTAAAACTAAATTAAATTATGGGTATGGTTTTTTAATTTTTATAATCACACATTTGTAATTTTCATAATTGCACTATTTTTATTAGATAATTTTCGGAAGGAATTACCCTGTTATATTGGTTTTACGCCTTTTATCAAAACTATCGATGGCGCTGTTTTTGAATTTTTCCCGCCATAACTCTACAAATAAGCCAAATCTGACGGTAAAAAGAGGAAATGACACCACTGACGTTTTTGCAGCTATTTTAGATTAAAGTGTTGCGGGAATGGTGGAAATTGTTTTGTGCGAAATTGCGGATGAAGTAGCTCCAGATTGTCCCGAGGATCCTTCGGAGTTCCGCTTTGACAAGAGGCGATGGGTGTTCAAAGAAGCCCTCACTGGGCATGAGGAGGAGATTCTAATTTGCATCGAGAGATGTGCGTGGGATTGAACGAATCAGGACTTGTTAATTTTGATGGATAATAATGGTTTGTTACAGGTCACAGTGCACGGACGAGGAAGCTGAAATTCAGAGCAATTAAGAACGTCCTGGTCCTCTGCCATGATGAAACGCACCTTCGAGCCCGCGACGTTGAGATGCAAGTGGCAGAAACCCTGTTGCCCCTTGTCTTCAAGGACTTCAAAACTAGCCTGGAGTTCGAAGTGGCCCAGCAGGAGCAAGAGCACCAGCGACCTCTTAAAACCTATGTGACCACCAAGCTGTACGACGCCCTCTACGAAAAACATGGCCAGTCCAAGGATCCGGATCAGGAGCTTGCCCTCAACATACCCGAAAGATTTCAATCCCGGCTACGCAAGTATCAGGAGCGCACTGTGTCCTGGATGTTGCGACGGGAGCAACAGATCACCCAACTGCAAGCCAACTACACAGTTCTTCATGCCGTTGACGGCAGAAATCGCGTGTTCAAGCACATCTACTGCCTGCAGTTCTACGCATTCGAGGAGGAGTTTCCCAAGATCTCCCTGCCGCCGGGAGGCATCCTGGCTGACGAGATGGGTCTGGGCAAGACCGTGGAGTTCCTGGCCATGCTGCTGATGAATCCCCGGCCGCAGGACTCCTTCAGGAACGAATATTGGCACCAAAGGCTGGATGAGATTGCTGACGATGTCCCACTGAAGCGGGCCCGTAGGCACAAAAACGAAGAGGTTTTCTGCATCTGCACGCATAAACGCGGAAAACGAGTGCAGTGCAGCAAGTGCCTTCGGTGGCAACACGAAATGTGTATGGATGTTTTTCTTACCAAGCATGATGTTCCCCACCTGTGTCCCAGCTGCTGGTCTGAGCTGGCAAAATCCGGGGAAAGACTGGTTGAAAGTGGCGCCACTATCATTGTCTCTCCCAGCGCCATAATGATGCAGTGGTTCCAAGAGATACACAAGCACATATCGCCGAGCCTTAAAGTGTTATCTTACTTTGGCCTGCACTCCTGCAGGTGGGTCAGTCCTCTCGAGCTGTCCAAGTATGATGTGGTGCTGACCGATTATACGATACTGCGCAACGAAATATACCACACGACGGACTACAAGTCAGATCGTCAAATGCGCCACAAACAAGTGTACATGCGGCCCGACTCCCCGATCCTTATGGTCAACTGGTGGCGCGTCTGCCTGGATGAGGCACAGGTAATGTGGATATTTTCCACCAGCATCCAAAGCTTACTGAATATCTTATATTTGTTATATTCCCACCAACCAGATGGTCGAGAGCAACACTTCAGCAGCCGCGGAAATGGTTAGGATGCTTCCGGCCATCAATCGCTGGGCTGTAACGGGCACAATTGACGACCTGCCGCCTCTGCTGGAGTTCGTGGGTCGGCCAGAAGTCTGTAGGCCACCGGATGCCTGGACAACTGTGGACAAGGCGTTCCAGCTGAACTACAAGTGCGAACCTCTGCTGGAACTGCTCGTGCACAGCATGTGGCGAACATGCAAGTCCAAGGTGGAGCACGAACTGGGCATTCCGCCGCAAACGGAAGTAATACACCGCTTGGAGTTGAGCAATGTTGAGTCGCTGTACTACCGGGAAGAGCACCTTAAGTGTCACGAGCAATTCCTCGCAGCTGTGGCCAAGCACACACGACACAACGCAGACAACAGCTCCTGCCTGGCGTCCATCTCGCCGCAGTTGCTGCGCATCATTCTGAAGCCCTTTCTCCGCATCCGCCAGACCTGCTCAGTACCCGTGGTGCTAAACAGCAATGTGTCCAGCACGGACTACCTGAATCCGCAGGATCTGCTGATTCGTCTCAAGTCCAACAATGAGAACGAGTGCAAGACAGAGCTGCGAAGTTGGGCGTCCTCCTACAACGGCCTGGCGGCTATACACTTTATTAAGGAGGATTTCCCTCAGGCCATTAAGTACTACAAACTTCTATTGAAGCTGGCTGCCGACTATAACGATCAGACTATATCGTAGGTTAATTTTAATCTATATTATGGACTGCCTAAAATCGAATTTCAATGCCCTTATATTTTTAGTGTGGACAGTGTGCTCCAGATTCATGCCATCTATAACCTCCTGCAGGCGAGTGAATTGGCTGCCACTGCAGACAAGATATCTGAGCTGGAGCAAAGCAACTATCAAGCTCAAATGAAGCGACTGGAGTGGAAATATCTGCAGGACAGTACAGCCGTGCTAGAAAGCGCACTTAGTTGCTTTGAGGAAAAGCTCAAAGAAGTTAACGAGCTAGAGGCTCAGTCCGAGTTCAGCACTGTGGATCTGCTGGCCACGATGGTGAACCACAAAGTCTCTCTGCATGATGCAATGTGGAACAAGGTCCGGGATGATTTCTTCCGCCAAAATATCTCTGTGGAAAGGCTCGATAATGTCAGTTCTATGAACGGAATGCTTTACTTGATAGATCTGTGGCATATGAAACTACAAAAGTTAAAAACTAATTTACTAACTGAGTTTGAATACCTGAAAGGAGTTATGCAGGAAGCGTGTGGGGCTGTCAAAACAGGCAAGATCCTCTCGCAGGAAATAAATAACTTTATCGGAAGCGTAACCGATTGCCATTTGGCAGAAATATTGGTATGTTGAATTTAAAAAAAACTATTTAATGCCATTTAAAATATATTTCTTTAAATTATTGTAAAGGAAGAAAATAAGGAGAAGGCAGATAAGCCCAAAAAGAAACGTCATTGTCGTTTGTGCCAGATTCGCGATTCTTTGAATCAGTTTGAGTGTCTACTGTTTGCTAAAAAGCTGGACGAAGAGGCTATTGTTACCGAGGGTCTGGAAAATCCTAGCATGGAAATAAGTCTCATAAAAGGTAACTAAAATCCCGGAGTGGTAATATTACTTAATAATCTGTTCAAATTCCATCCCAGCTATCTTTTCCTTCCTGCGCACCAAGCCGGAGTTCAGTGAGTGGAAAGCGGATTGCCAGAGCAGTCTTGATTTGCTGGGCTGCCTGCAGGATATGGTCAAGTTCCAAATTAAGTACTGGATTGAGGTGGAGTACATGGTCAAGGCATTTGACGAACTGGAAATGTGCAAGATGCGCATCCTTCTAACCGACGATCCCGAGGAGCAATCGAACTACCGAATCCTGCCCTGCCAGTTGGACGAGCAGATGGAGTTCAATCAGTACAATCTGCACGAGTCGCAGCTGAATTTCACGCGGCTGTGTGGTCGGTTGAAGTACCTGAAGCATCTGAAAGAGGATACCACCGACAAGCCTTGTCCCATCTGTCAGACTCAGGATGATGTGAGGGTAGGTGACGGCATCTTAAATGCTTTATCTGGTGGTAAAGATTTCTTTTCGTTTTAGTATGTGATGATGGTATGTGGACATTTTGTGTGTCAGCACTGCCTGGACAGCATGAGGAAGAAGTACGCCCGTGATGGCGTCACCAAATGTCCTCTTTGTCGACAGGACTCGCCACAGTAAGATGTGACTTTTTGCTTTTTCAAACCCCTTTTTTAAACGTTATCTTTTTCCTAAAGGCTATACTATTCGGTACGCCCAGGGGCTCATAAATCCATAGTCGGAGACTTCTCTACAAAAATTGCAAACATTGTGGAGCTAGTGCTGAAAATTAAGACCGACAATGAGCAGGAAAAGGTGCTGATCTTCTCCCAATGGCAGGCGATACTTCTTCAAATTGCCAGAGCCCTCAATCTTAACGGCATACAATTTCGCAACAAGTGTACCAATAAGGATTTTGAGGACTTCAAGGTTTGATTCTTGGTATAAAATATCATTAAGTTATGCTAACTTTTAATTTCTCTTTTAGGACCCCTTTAGCAATGTCACCTGTCTACTGATGCCCCTTTCTAAGGGCTCAAAAGGTTTAAACCTGATCGAAGCCACTCATGTTTTCCTGGTGGAACCGATTCTTAATCCAGGCGACGAACGCCAGGCCATTGGTCGCATCCACCGATTTGGCCAAGAAAAGTAAGTTCGCTATTTATAGGAAATTATTATCCAGGCCTAACTGCCTTTTTTTAGACCCACAAAGGTTCATCGTTTCATTGTGAATGGAACAATCGAGGAGAATATTCTCTCGCTAATTACTTCAGCAGATGACACCAAGACTCTGGGCACACACTGGGATTTGGAGAACATGACTCTCGATAGCCTCAAGAAGCTATTCATACTCAAGGAGAAAGAGTAGAATCAACTAAAGTTCAACTAAGTTAAGGTATTTTTTTGTATGTACCCTTGCAAAGGGTAGAACGTTCCGATTAGGATTAACACAGGATCTAAGTACACATTTTTAGGATTAAGCCAATTTTTTCATCAGTAATAAGACAAAAACATAGCTGCCAAGATAAGATCAATCTACAAAAATATAAATCTGCCACTACTTTTAATCTTATGAATAGATAATCATGGACGAAATAATTTTGTTACTTAATATTATAAATTTTGCATTCCAAAAAATCTCAGTGAAACACATTGCATTGCTTTTGAAGTTATAATTTCATAAGACCTGGCAACCTCTCAACATAGTCCTTAATAATTAAACTTAAATCGAATCCCCATGTGTATTTTGTGTTTTCCTGATTAATGTACAGTATTATTTGTACTAAGATTAAGGACATTAGATTGAGTTTATGTAAACGTACTTTATGCTTAAGCCTAAGTTATATCCATCTTATAAACACTGCTTCTCACAAGGATTTAAGGTATTGCTTTTCCACTTTTGACGGCGTTAAACGATGGTCAAAAGTGTTAGACATGGTCAATTTTTAAGGCGTCCAAACTGGTGCCATCGGCATGCGCCTTTTGGGCGTAGTAGCCATCGTAAGAGCTCTGCGCCTTGTCAATCTCCTGCTGATGCTGCAGCCTTTGCAGTTGCACGTAGGCAGCCTCCTGGATCTTCCGGCGCTCCTCATCCGCCCGTCGCTTCACCTCGTTTTCCTCGAATTGCTGCGCCTGGAGTTCCGCGGATGCAGCTGCTCGCTCCGCCGCCGCCTCCTGGTATTCATCGTAGGAGTGAAGGTTGCGATCGCTGCTCTCGAGCTTGTGCAGCGAGGATAGCTGCTCCTTGGCGGCCTCGGCAATCTCGCGCCGCTTGGCATCTGCCTGGCGCTTGGCCTCCCGCTTGCTCCGCTCCTGCTCCTCCAGTTCCTCGCGAGCGGCGTAGAACTTGGGCGAGATCACGGGCGGACGGTTCTCGTGGGTGCGTTGGTGTCGCTTCAGTGCAGTCTCCTGGCGGAAATGGGTGCCGCACGTCTTGCACTCGAATGGTTTCTCGCCAGTATGAATCCACTCGTGATGCCTCAGCGTCTGGGCCTTCGCGAATCTCTTCGGGCAGAAACGGCATGCAAAGTCCTTGACCTTCTCGTGGATGATCTTGTAGTGCCGCTTCATGTTGCCAATGTTGTTGAATCCCTGACCACATCCCGGGCAGATATGCTTGCCCTCCTTCTTGGTGAAGTTCACCTGCGGGGACCAAGAGGGCACTGAAACCGAGGATATGGGATTCACAGAGGTGCCAGCCAACTGGGCCAGGTCCACCCGTTGGACCCGGCGTGGATCTTTGGGTATGGTAGCCACGGACTCGGCGCACACCTTGAGCAATTCGTCGGCAGCGTTTTGTGACATGACGGGTTCAATGGACACGCCCTCAACAGGTTGCGCTGGGGGATTGTCCAACTGTTCGCCAGGCGCCTCACCCATCTCCACCTGGCGCTGGCGATAGGTCTCTATGGCCCGAAGCACACGCTTCTCGTGCGTCTTCAAGTGTTTGGTCAGACTCTTAGGATAGAGAAACTTTTTGCCACAGACCTAAAAAATACAAATGGCTTGAAAAGGATTTTATGACATGGAAGATCTTTTTAGCGTTACCTTGCACTCACAACGCTTCTCCCCGGTGTGCGTCATCTCGTGGATCTTGCAGGCATGGGACTTTCCAAAGGTCTTCCCACAGTACTGACACGCATAGTTCTTGATCTTCTCGTGCACGATCTTAATGTGGTTCGCCAGACTCTGCTTGTTGTGCGAGGCGTGTTCGCAGATGTGGCACTTGAACTTCTTCTCCTGAGTGTGGGTCAGAATGTGCGTGTTCCACTCCTGCCGGGTGGTCTTCCCCACCCCGCAGTAGGGACACACGTAGTTCTTGATGCCCGCGTGCCGCATTAGGTGATCCTTTAAAGCACTGTTAATCACGAACCGCTTGCCACAGATGTTGCAGGGGAAGGGCAGCTCCTTGCCGTCGTGCTTGTACATGTGCTTCTTGAGCGCCATGGGACAGCGGAATACCTTCTCGCACTCGGAGCAGGGGTAATCCCGTGGCGGCGCCGCCGCCTTGGTGATGCCGTGCATCTTCTTCATGTGGAAGGTGAGCAGGCGGATGCGCGGGAAGGTCTTGCCGCAGCCATCGACACTGCAGGAGTGCACCTCGGATAGTTCCGTGTGGGCGTGGTCGATGTGAAGCCTCAATCCGCCAGCCGTGGTGAAACCTAAAATCGCAAATGGATGAGAAATCTTCTTTGAGGAGGGCAACCCTCAATATTGCATACCTTTCCTGCAGGTCTCCACCTTGCACTGGAAGGGCAGGAGATCGTTGTGGTGCTTCATGTGCTCCTCGTAGCGGATGGCCTTCTTGAACTTCTGATGGCAGATATGGCAGTCGATGATGCGGTGCAGATGACGTTCGCCGGGCGGAATCCTCCGGCGCCTGCCCTTCGACTTCTCCCCCTCTTCATCATCATCGTCTTCGGAGCCCGTAATGAACTCAAGGTCTTCTTCCTTGACTTTAGGTCTCTTGGCCTTTGGTTTGAGTCGAGAATTCTGCCTCAGGCGCTGGGCCAAGGGTACATCATCGTCACCATCGCTGCTGTTGGGCTCAAAGTCCACGTCTTGCTCCAAGTCGTCGTCGCTTTCCTCCGAGGAACCCGCCGCCAAGATTGTCATCAGATCGGCGGCATCCATCTCATCCTGCTTCACCTCCTTCTCCACCTGCTCGGCCTCCTTGTCCACGTGCTCCAGCATCTTGAACACATCCTCCTCGTTCTCGATCAGCTCCATTTTGTGGTCCAGCAGGGGATCGAAGTTGATTCGGTCCTCCTCCTCCTGGCCCACCAACTCGGCCTCGTTCCCGGCCACGTTCAGTACATCGAAGGTTTTCATCTGTGAACTGGCGGGCGAACAGAAGACGTTCCTGGCCACCATGTCCTGGAACTTCTGCACCGAGTCGACGCACAGCTTCTGGAACTCGTGCAGGTCGTCTAACCGGGTGTAGCACGGCGTGCACAGGCTCTTGGGGAAGCCATCTGACTGCTCCACCGCCAGTGAAGTGCAGAAACATAGCTTCTTGGCCAGTCCGGGAATCAGGAAGAGGTCAAAGGATCCCGGTCCTCCGCCTTCCTCCGGCAGGCGATTCAGGCAGATGCGGCACACCGCGTGCACCGAGTACTGGGCGGCCTCCTCCTCCATGTTGCCTGCTCCAGAGGGAATCTATTGGCCAAAACCACGGATTAATAAGCCGAGAAAAACTTTACGCGTCAGAAAAACCAAAACAAATACCAAAAAATACTCGCCAGTGATGCAACGTGTTGGCCACTAAAAGTAGCCAAAAATTAAAAGTGGCTAGAAAACGTAGTTTAAAAAATAAAAACTACATATATGGAACATTTTAAACTTACCAAGTGTGAAAAGCTGAAACATTTATTTCATTGTTTATTAAAAAAAATGAAAAGCCTAAAAAAATGTTGCACCTATGTTTGATACTAGAAAACTAAATCCGCATTTGGCTAAAAAAAAGCCAGGTGGACTGTAATGTCGCTACCCACGACATTCCCCATTTACCAACACTGTAATTTGAAATTCAAATTTTGAATACTTATTACTGTTTATTTTATTAAATTTAAGTCAATAAAATCATTTATAAGAGAATACAATTAGTAGAGTACAAACTTAAGCAGCTGAGAGGGATGGTTTAAATACAAAAAAGTAAAAACATGCTTGCAAAGTGGGGAAAACTAGTTGGTAAACCTTAGAGACCTATAACTCATATGTCCTTCATAGAAACACATAATGAAAGGGATCGGAAACGGATGCGGAAACGGGATTGGTTTCAATTACTTCCGGTTTATAGTGCGGCTCAAACGTGGTCCAGCTTCAGGGCATCCACCGAAGTGCCCTCCGCCTCCGCCTTCTGTGCGTAGAAGCCGTCGTACGTGTTTGTCTGCTTTTGGAGCTTGTTGAGCTGCTCGTAGGCCGCCTCCTGGATCTTCCGGAGCTCCGCCTCCGCCTTGCGTTTGGCCTCGTTCTCCTCGATCTGGTAGGCCAGTAGCTCGGCGGTAGCCGCAGCCCGTTCCGCGGCCGGATCCTGGTACTGCTCAAAGTTCTTCGGCTGCTGCCGCTTCACCGTGGTGCTGGTCTCGGCCTTGGGTCCCGCCGGCTCCTTGGGCTTGCCCGGCGGACGGGGCGGCTTGTCGTGCACCTTCATGTGCGTCTTGAGCACTTGCTCCTGGCGGAAGTGCTTGCCGCACACCTTGCACTCGTACGGCTTTTCGCCGGTGTGAATGTACTCGTGGTGGCGCAGATACTGCTTCTTGGCGAATCTCTTGGGGCAGAAGCGGCAGCAGAAGTCCTTCACCTTCTGGTGCACCACCTTGTAGTGAAGCTTCATGTTGCTCACGTGGTTAAAGCCCTTGCCGCAGTCTGGGCAGATGTGTTGGCCCTCCTTCTTGGTGAAGTTAACCTGCGGCGACCATGAGGGAAGGTTTACCGATGGAATCGGATTGGCCACCGTTCCCGCCAACTGAGCGATGTCCACCCGCTCGACGCGACCTCGTAGGTGCGGACTGGGCTTTGCAATCGTTGAAGAGCCACTGGCCCCGTCGCCCGACAGGGCCCCCTGCGTCTTGGGCAGGTCGCGTTTCTCGTGTGTCTTCAAGTGCTTGGTAAGGCCCTTCTCGAAGAGGAACACCTTGCCGCAGATCTTGCACTCGCAGCACTTCTCCCCGGTGTGACTCCGCTCGTGAATCTTGCAGGCGTGTGACTTGCCAAAGGTCTTTCCACAGTACTGGCAGGCGAAGTCCTTGCGCTTCTCGTGCACCACCTTCACGTGGTTGGCCAGAGCCTGTTTGTTGTGGGAGGCGTGGTCGCACTGCCGGCACTCGTACTTCTTCTCCTTGGTGTGGGTCAGGATGTGCTTGTTCCACTCCTGCCGCGTCGTCTTGCCCACTCCGCAGTAAGGGCAGACGTGGTTCTTGATGCCCGCGTGCCGCAGGAGATGATCGCGCAGCACACTGTTGATCGGGAAACGCTTGCCGCAGATCTCGCAGGCGAAGGGCAGCTCCTCGCCGGTGTGCTTGTACATGTGCTTCTTGAGGGCGGTGGGGCAGCGGAACACTTTCTCGCACTCCGTGCAGGGGAAGTCCCTCTGCGGGGTGTCCACCTTGTGCACCCGCTTCATGTGGAAGCTGAGCAGCACGGGCCGGGCGAAGGACTTGTTGCAGCCTTCGTAGGTGCACGGATGCATGGCCGATGTCTCCGTGTGGGCGTGCTCCACATGGACCCTCAGTCCATTGGCGGTGGTGAAGCCTGTAAATAAGAATAAACACATATATATCATTTCCTGATGATTTTAAATACTGAGATTACCTTTCCGGCAGCTCTCGACGGTGCACTGGAAAGGCAGCAGGTCGTTGTGATGCTTCATGTGCTCTTCGTAGCGGATAGCTTTCTTGAACTTCTGGTGGCAGATGTGACAGTCAATAAGCCGGTGGCGATCTCGCTCCGTGGCGGGAATCCTCTTGCGCTTGGCCTTCTCCTTGGGGTTGCCGTCGGAGTCCTCCGAGGAGCTGGTCTCCTCGGACTCGTCCTCCGCCTGCCGCTTGGCGGCAGCCTTCGACTTGGCCTTGGCCTTGGGACCACGGGCAGCACCGCGTCGGCTGCGCTGGGCCAGCGGAATGTCGTCGTCGCTGCTGTTCAGCTGAAAGTCTGCGTCCAGATCATTATCGTTGCCGCTCTCGAAGGAGTCGTCCTGCGATTCGTCGGCGAACGGCTGCTCCATCTCCATCTCCACCTCCTCGACCTCCTTCTCTACGGTCTCGAGCATTTTGAACACATCCTCCTCGTTCTCGATGATCTCGATCTTGGAGTTGAGCAGCGGATCAAAGTGAACGTTGTCCTCCTCCTCGCCGGGCATATCCGCCACGGGGACACCGGTGTCCAGGACATCGAAGCTGGTTTGGCAGGCGAAGGCGTTGCTGGCCACCAGGTCCTGGAACTTCTGCACGGAGTCGACGCACTGCTTCTGGAAGTCGTGCAGCTCGTTCAGCTTGGAGAAGCAGAGGGTGCACAGGTTCTTGGGGAAGCCGTCCGCCTGCTCCACGGACAAGGAGGTGCACACGCACAGCTTTTTGGCCAGGCCGGGCACCCGGAACAGATCGTAGGCCGCCGCGTCGTCCAGCGTGGACAGGCAGGTGCGGCACACCGTGTGGATGGAGTACTGGCTCCCCTCGTTCATTATGGACACTCAATTCGACGCTGGGCGATCCCGAAATCCAAAAATCCCGAAAACTGCAGCAATCCGAAATGTTCTCTGTCGAGAAAAAAATCCAATACAACACACATTTGTGTGTACTCGCCTGTGCGTGTGTGTGCGTCTGTGTGCACGCTCGTCAGCAATTCGGTTATCGATTGACCGCAAGTAGCGAGTTGACTCGCCGCAAAACTGCGCAGCTCTAGCATTCGCCCACCCACACTAAGGCGTTTTGTTTTGTTTTTCTCATGCACACATGGGCGCAGAGGAGGGGTAGACAGTCGGGGTCACAATAATATTTATTTACTATTTATTTATTTATGCACATAAATAAGTTAACAATAAGCATTGTACAGTTACAAAACTAAAGTTAGCATGTGTGGTTAGTTTAAGGGAATCTAGAAAAATTTTAAATTAACCCATATCTATATTTTTAAATATAAATTATTTATAATTTAAAAATATTAGATTTTCTTAATCAAATTTATAACGAAAAGTAACTTTTTCTCTCTAATCGCTTTGGAAATAGTTTTAATCAATGTTAAATTTTGGAAGTAAAATAAAAAACTTTCCTTCATACTGAAATATTCAAAAGACTTTAAATATATAAATAACTCATAATTTAATTTTAATATTTTTTGAAGAAGGATATAAGGGTATTAAAAATAATATTTTACTTTTTTCCGCTTTGTTTATGTTGACAGTAGTTTCACCTTATGTAGAACTTGTACTCAAAAACATTTAATTTTTAAGGAAACTATTTTGAGAATAGTATTTACACATTTCTACTTAATTATTTATTTTAACAAGGACGTATGTTTCTATGGATAGTTTCTATGGCAGCCACTTCAACTTCTCACACAGTAGTCCGATTTTTACCAATCCTAAAAACGAGGTGCTGAAATTTAAGTTTAATAAACAAAATGGAGCAACCAGATAATGATATAATTAAAGTGCTTGAAGACGAGGCTAAAATATTGGGTACTACACTAGCATTACAAAATGCCGGTGCCCAAAATAACAGGCTCAAACTGGAGGTCACTAGGTTGGAAGAGATCCTGGAAAAGCAAAGGAAGGTTCTGCAGAAGGCCGAGGACAACAGAAAGGAGGGTGAATTGATCTTCTCAACGCTGTTGGGATTAAATAATGGTACCGGGAGTAACCTAATAGTTAAGTCTCATTCCCAGCTTGAAATAATTATTTAGATTAAAATATTTATTTTAGGATTCAACAGATCCATTGAACAGTGAGGCACCATCAAAAAAATCAGATGAAGATGAAGAAAAAGAATTTTCCCAGTAATAACCCTGCAAATTCGGATACCATTATAAAGAAGACTAATATGTTATAATCCATGTCTTTAAGAAACTAATTGTTAGTTTAAATAATTGTATATCAATTTTCGTCCAATTTACTTGATATTTCACATTGAAGTTTTTGAAATATCTTTGGTAATTGTTTTTAAAAATGTTTATTCATCTAAATTTGAAATCAAGACATATTTGTAAAACTGTATTCAAAATAAGCTGTGTACTAATAAATCACTTAACTTAAAATAAGCTTAGGGTTTTAAAGGTAATGTTCTTGTGGGTTAAAAAAAAGTTTACACTTTATTATTAGTAAAAATCACTGGTATTGCAAAGTGCTCTTAAGAATCCCTCCCTCTAAAAGGAAACTCCATTGGCGTTATGTATATTATTTTTAATCCATTACTCTAAGTAAGCACGGGAGACATTACACGGAAAAACAAAATACATATATTGCATGTATGTATAAACGTATGTAAAAATAAGAAGTGTTCATATTGTAATATGTACTCGAGTAATTAAGAGTGTTTATAAAACTACAATCTGATCCAGCTAGAGAGCAATTCGAGGCATGCTTAAAAACTTTCCGGACAGTGACAGCTGCTGTAGAAGTGGATACATATGTCGCTAGTGTATATATATGTACTCGTAAAGTAAGGCCGATCTGGGAGCCTAGACGTGGTCGATCTTCAGGGCGTCCATGCTGGTTCCCTCGGCCTGGGCCTTCTGCGCGTAGTAGCCATCGTACGAGGTGGTGGCCTTCATAATCTCCTGTTGCTGCTGCAGCTTCGTCAGCTGCTCGCAGGCCGCCGCCGCGATCTTCTGCCGCTCGATGTCCGCCTTCCGCTTGGCCTCGTTCTCCTCCAGCTGGTGCGCCAGCAGCTCGGCTGTGGCTGCCGCCCGCTCCACCGCCGGATCCTGGTACTGGTCGAAATTCCGCGGCTCGGCATCCGGCTCCAGCTTGCGGAACGTGATCTGGGTGGGTGCACTGCGCTCGGGCACGTGCCTCCTGTTGGGCTTCTCGTGCGTCTTGATGTGCTTCTTGAGCGCCGTCTCCTGGCGGAAGTGCTTGCCGCAGATCTTGCACTCGAAGGGCTTCTCTCCGGTGTGGATCCATTCGTGGTGGCGCAGGATCTGCGCCTTGGAGAATCTCTTGGGGCAAAAGCGACAGGCAAAGTCCTTGACCTTCTCGTGGATGATCTTGTAGTGGAGCTTCATGTTTCCAATGTTGTTAAAGCCACGTCCGCAACCGGGACAGATGTGTTGGCCCTCCTTCTTGGTGAAGTTCACCTGCGGCGACCACGAGGGCACGGAGACGGAAGGTATGGGATTCACTGCGGTGCCGGCCAGCTGGGAAATGTCCACCCGTTGGACGCGCCGTGAGTTCTTCGGCTTGGGAGGCACTGCAGCGGACCCGCCGCCGCACGCCTTGAGCATTTCCTCACTGGGCATCTGATTGGGATCCATCTGAACCAAACCATCGGCCTGCATTTGCATTGGCATCTGGCCTGGCATTTGGCCGGGCATTTGTCCAGGCATCTGGCCGGGCATGGGAATGTTGAGCTGCTGGCGAAGGGGCTCTGCCGGCGGCAGATCCCGTTTCTCGTGTGTCTTCAAATGCTTGGTGAGGCTCTTCTCGCAAAGGAAGATCTTGCCGCAGATCTTGCACTCGCAGCACTTCTCCCCGGTGTGACTCCTCTCGTGCACCTTGCAGGCGTGGCTCTTGCCGAAGGTCTTTCCGCAGTATTGGCAGGCGAAGTCCTTGCGCTTCTCGTGCACCACCTTGACGTGATTGGACAGAGCCTGTTTGTTGTGCGAGGCGTGGTCGCACTGCCGGCACTTGAACTTCTTCTCCTTGGTGTGCGTGAGGATGTGGGCGTTCCACTCCTGTCGCGTCGTCTTGCCCACTCCGCAGTACGGGCACACGTGGTTCTTGATGCCCGCATGTCGCATCAGGTGATCCCTTAAAGCACTGTTGATCACAAACCGCTTGCCGCAGATGTTGCAAGGATACGGCAGCTCCTCACCCGTGTGCTTGTACATGTGCTTCTTGAGCGCCGTGGGGCAGCGGAAGACGGTGTCGCACTCCGGACAGGGGAAGTCGCGCAGCGGGGCCGCCGCCTTGGTTATGCCGTGGACCTTCTTCATATGGAAGGTCAATAGGCGGACGCGCGGGAAGGTCTTGCCGCAGCCCTCGGCGATGCAGGCATGTACCTCGGACAGCTCCGTGTGGGCGTGGTCGATGTGGATGCGCAGCCCGTTGGCGGTGGTGAAACCTGAAAAATGAGAAAGACTGAACACACGCTTCTGAAGAAGTTATATACCTGTTCCATACCTTTCTTGCAGGTCTCCACCTTGCACTGGAAGGGCAGCAAGTCGTTGTGGTACTTCATGTGCTCCTCGTAGCGGATGGCCTTCTTGAACTTCTGGTGGCAGATGTGGCAGTCGATGATACGGTGCAGGTGGCGCTCCTCCATGGGGATGCGCTTCCTCTTGGGCTTGTCTCCCCGCGAATTGCCGTCCTCGGAGTCATCTGACTCGGAGGAAGAGCCACTTATGTACTCCTCGTCGGGCGGTGGTGGCTTAATCTTCTTGGGTCGCCCCCTGGGCTTCGGTTTGGGTTTGTTTTGGCTGGACGAGCGGGATGGCTGGTATCCGGATCCGGTAGCTGGTCCCCGCATGCGCTGGGCCAGCGGAATGTCATCATCGCTGCTGTTCGGCTCGAAGTCCAGGTCGTGGTCGTTGTCGTTGCCGCTTTCGATGGAGGAGTCGTCGTCGAACATCTTGATGGACACGTTGCCCTTGTCATCCTCCTCCACCTTGGCCCCGTTCTCCACCTCCTCGGCCTCCTTGTCGACGTGCTCCAGCATCTTGAAGACATCCTCCTCGTTCTCGATCAGCTCCATCTTGTGGTTCAGCAGGGGATCATAGTTGACGTGGTCCTCATCCTCGCCCTGGTAATCCTGCACGGCGACATTGGGATCCAGGACGTCGAAGTTGCTCTGGCAGGCGAAGACATTGCTGGCCACCAGATCCTGGAACTTCTGCACGGAATCGACGCACTGCCTCTGGAAGTCGTGCAGCTCGTTCAGCTTGGTGTAGCACAGGGTGCACAGGTTCTTCGGGAAGCCGTCGTTCTGCTCCACGGACAGGGATGTGCAGAAGCAGAGCTTCTTGGAGAGTCCTGGCACCAGATACAAATCGTAGGCGGCGTCGTTCTGCAGGTGGTTCAGACAGATCCTGCACAGGCTGTGGATCGAGTACTGCCTGCCCTCGTTCATCTTGCTTTCACTCGCAATCGGCACTGCGGATCGGGGCGGTTTTCTACAGTTTTTTGCGTCTCTCTCCGGGCAGTAAGCAATAAAATAATATTGACACAGAAAAAATTGTATACTCGTCGACTGGCAATCGGGCGAGTGGGCAATAAGCAGGTACGTCTGCCAGCGAGTTACTCGCCGAAGAGCCAACTCGCAGCGTATTCCAGGGCTGGACAACGACTACGTATTGGATTAACCCTCGATGGGCCTTCACAATTTATTAACTAAAAATTCTTATCAGATTTGTATCGTAATTATTGAGAAAATAAAAGGTTTGAAAATACTACTACATATATAGGAGCAGTACTATGGCTACGGGAGCAATTTCTCAAATAAATAGTTACAAATAGTATAAAATTTTTATAGATTTAGGTTTACTTTAGTTGCATGATTTGTGGAGTAGATCGTTAATAAAAATTGTTTGTTAATATTAATTTACTTATACATATTTCATTTTACAGCTTAAAATTATTGTAAACTGGTGTGTAGAGCACTTTATTCATTTATTTAATTTTAAACCTAAAGCATATGTTTTGTATCTTCCTTTGAAATATATATGTTTGCAGTCTTAACTTACCGCTTTGAAATAAAAATCGGTTGTTCATAAATATTTAATTTCCAAGGCAATTTCCTGGCTTTCCTTTTTAATAATATCATATTGGACGAATTCGCGCCCTCCGCACCGAATTGGGTTAAGAACAGAGCGCGACGGTCACACTGGCAGGCACACTGCAACAAATTTGTTTTGAAACTCGGTTCGGAATCTCCCCGAGAATCGGGAGAAATGGGCACCAGGGAGCTCCAGTACTCCGTCCACTCGCTGTGCCGCATCTGCCTTATCCACCTGGAGCAGGGTGTTAAACATGATCTGTTCCTGGTCCCAGATCTGGTCAGGAAACTGGTTTCACTCACTTCTTTGGAGGCGGATCAGAGCGACGGCTTCCCTAAGAAGTTGTGCGCCCAGTGTTTTACCAAGCTGAACGAACTGCATGATTTCCGGGAATTGTGTGTGGGATCCATAAAGCGCTTCAAGGAAATGGTGGCCAGCAATAGGATTACGCCAATGGGTGACTTTGAGCCCGTGGCGGGGGATTCCGAGCCAATGGGAAGGCAAGAGGAGCAGGCCAGCTTTGATCCCCTGCTAAATCACAAGATGGAGCTGATCGAGAACGAGGAGGAAGTCTTTAAGATGCTAAACACCGTGGACAGGGAACCGGAGGAACATGACCAAGAGGATTCATCCAGTGAAGAGGAGGACGAGGAGTTAAACAAGAAGCCGGAGGAAACGTTCTCCAGCGATGATGAACAACCCTTGGCCAGGCGGCGGAAGATTCCCAGCGACGAGCGTCGCCTTCAACGCCTGATATCCTGTCCCATCTGCCAGCAGAAGTTCAAGAAGCCTTCGAAGTTTGAGGAGCACATGAAGCACCACAATGACCTGCTGCCTTTTCAATGCGAGGAGGACAGCTGCCGCAAGGGCTTCACCACAGCCGGTGCACTGCGTCTCCACGTGGACTATGCGCATACAAAGAAGGCGGATGAGATACCCTGCACCGTAGAGGGCTGTAGATTAGTGTTTCCCCGCCTCCGTCTGCTGACCATTCATCTGAAGAAAGTTCACAATCAGGCGAGGGTCAGTGCTCCGCGGGTGGAGCAGCCTTGCGGTGAGTGCGGCGCGGTCTTCCGATGTCCGGTGGCTCTCAAGAAGCACATGTATAAGCACACCGGCGAGGAGCTTCCCTATCCCTGCAACATATGCGGCAAGGGCTTCCACATCAACAGTGCCCTGAAGAATCATCTTCTCCGGCATGCCGGCATTAAGAACTACGTGTGTCCGTACTGCGGAGTGGGGAAGACCACTCGGCAGGAGTGGAGCAAGCACCTTCTAACCCACACCCAGGAGAAGCAGTTCAAATGCCACATCTGCGATCACGCCACCCACACGAAGCGGGCTCTGGATAGCCACGTGAAGATTGTGCACGAGAAAATCAGGAACTTTGCTTGCCAGTACTGCGGGAAGACCTTTGGGAAATCCCACGCCTGCAAGATCCACGAGATGACGCACACCGGGGAAAAGCGATGCGAGTGCAAGGTTAGGAGTAGAATTTTACTTTAATATCCTTTTTGTCTAAATCTTTTTTACTTTGAAGGTTTGTGGAAAGAAGTTCCTGTACACGGAAAGCCTTACAAAACACCTAAAAATCCACGAAAAGAGCGTGGAGAGGGCTTTGGAAACATATAGGCAAAGGCAAGGTGATGGTGAGGCCTTAGACGCCCAAGTGGACGCGGATCAGCTGCTAAAGGTGTGTGCCGAATCCGTGGCCACCATACCGAGGGATCCTCGCCGCGTTGAGCGAGTTGACCTGTCCCAACTGGCGGGAACCGTGGTGAATCCCATTCCCACCGTTCAGATGCCGCCCAGCGAAGTGCCAGCCCGCACGAAGTTTGTCCAGAAGGAGGGCATGCACCTGTGTCCCGGCTGCAGTCAGGGATTCAATAACCTGGGCAACATGAAGCGCCACTACAAAAGCGTCCACGAGAAGGTGAAGGACTTTGAGTGCCGCTTCTGCTCACGTCGCTTCGCCAATTCCCAATCTCTGAAGCAACACGAGTGGATACACACTGGCGAAAAGCCGTACGAGTGCAAGGTTTGCGGCACACATTTCCGCCAGGAAGCAGCTCTCATCCGTCACCAGAAGGTCCATGACGAAAAACCCCCAAAGCCTCCAAGACCACCTAAGGAAATTAGCGAAAGAGCTCGCCAGAAGGCGATGCAGAAAAGTGAGCGAAGACGGAAAGTGGAGGCGCTCCGGCAGGAAATTGCCGAGGCCGCCAAGGAGGAGCTCAAGGATTTGGAGAACCAACGGGCACTGGAGAGGCAGCAGAACACCTACGAACAGTATCAAGCAGCGGCAGCTGGCCAGACTAATACTGAATCCCAGGAGGAATCTTGATCGGAAATAAGTTTAAGGTTTCCATAAGGCTTCAAGACTCCCCAAATGAGTGGGAGTTTTAATTGTTGGTTAATATTTAACTATGACTTAATTGTTACCCTAGTTCTAAGTAAGAAAATAATCTTCTTTAATTTACTTAAATGAATCTGCCTAAAGACGAAGCAGCATGTGTAAACCTGAAATGTTTTTGGGTGTAATTTAAGCAAAAAATAATAGTTTTAATACCATGAATAAAGCAATCTTAAAATCCCCCGAGTAACCAATCCAAAATCATTAAACAACCTCTTCTAGTTTTTCAATTTTTTTGTATTTTTACTTTTACTTGCTTGTTATTTGATGAGAGAGTGTCTTAATGTCGTCAAATGATTGCAAACAGACGGATCTGGGAGGCAAATGGCTGCCTTTCGCGAAATCCGTCCGTTCATATGATAGATGGAGTGATGGATGGATGATAATGATTAGATTCAAATGATACAAAATGCGATCAAAAAAATCTACAAGTAGATAGCAAAAATTTGGTATACATATAAGTAGAGCGAGAAGTTCCCTAAACAATGGAAAATGGTTGGTGGAAATGGGGCGTCATCTGGTGGGGCTCATCCCCATCCCCGCCTGCCGCACCGCGTGGTTTTTCTAAGGAGCCTCCGGCGTCTTCAGATTGTACTTGGCCTTGATGTTGTTCAGCTCCTCCTGCTTCTTGTCCATGTCCACGCGCTTGAAGGCCTTGTTGGATTGGTAGTAGAGCACCACCAGATAGCGATTGCACACATTGAATCCGGATAAATGGTCGCAGGCGTTCTTGGCATCGAAGATGTCCTCGTAGACGACAAAGGCGGTGCCACGCGTTTCCGGAGTGTTGCCCCTGTGAGGGAAACGGAGAGGATTTCTTGAGAGGATTCCGGCGTAAGAAACAGACATTTTCTAACTTACACGCGTATCTGTCGGATGGCCCCGAATTTGCCGAAAATGTCGTACATCTCGTCGGAGGTGATTTTGTACGGCAGGTTGCGCACGTACAGCAGCCGATTTACCTCTGGCGGCAGGCGGATCTGCAAAAGAAATGCGTAAGTTTCTCCCCACAATCCATTTACTTTGTCTATGGAGTTGCAGTCTAGGTTTTCTTCTCACATGGTTGCGCTTGTTCATGTCCGGTCGCTTCGGATGTTAAACAGCGACAAGGCGAGAAACTTTCACTCGGTCGTAGGGAAAGCGAGAAGCGGCTTTGTCCGACACGGGATGAATGTCCTGAAGCGTGGTCCTTTGTTTAAAATTAATGACTCCTCTGTCTGGCCTCAAACCCAAACAAAATTGACCAGGGTGGCGAATGCGGGCACTCTAAAGTAGTAGTGGGAGAGTGTGGCAGCACTCGAGTAGGGCTGCATTTCCGTGGGAGCATCTAGAGATGAACAAGTACAAGTTGATATATCAGAGCACGAGGAACATAAAAATGCGCCTTAAAATATATACAAAAATTATGAGGATATAATAAATATTCTCTTTTAAGTTTTAAAAAATATATTTTAAAACGTACACTAATAAAAACGTTAATTATAAAGTTTTTCTTTTCGAATTCTTTTATTAAAATATTGTAAGTGCACATTTTGTGCTTCTAATAATTTTGTTTTATATTATCCTCATATTTAATATTAAAAATAAATTAAACTTCGAGAAAGTTTTGAGTTAATATTAATAATAACTCCGCCATAGCATGCCCCCATCTCTAGCAGCCGAATAGCATACTCCCTCGCTCTTGCACGGTCACACTACGCTATTCTGCTAATTGTGCGAAGAAAAGGCGAAAAAAGAGAAAATTCGCAGAAAAACTTAAGATAATTCCAACCTAACTAGTTTTAAAGCACAGAAAACCCCCAAAGGTGAGTACGGGATTGGCGGGTAATGCCAGATATTCGGCGGAAACGCATTTTTCCTAGGCTTGACTGTGCCTTACAGAATATGGCGGAGGTAGGCGGGTTCTCTTCGGGGTTTTTCCTTCTATCTGGGGTTCTGGGCAGGAAATCGCATGTTTCTCGCGGGGAAGGGCTTTCATCTGGCTCCGTCCGCCGTAAACCCATAATGTGCCAGGGGAAAATCGCACGGAACACGTACATATATTTCACAACAGCAGATGTCCGCGCGCGGGTGTGTGCAGAATGCGCTGGTGTGCGTGAGTGGCCTCGAACAGAGTGCCTCTCTCGCTCTCTCTCTTTCTCCCCCAGTTGCTACCCCTTGCGAGGGCATTAACCCTAATTCCAAGTTCCTAATTCACTATTCAAAACTAAAGCCCAGTCGATTTGCCCTTGCAGCAGCAACATGACGTGGGAACCACAGGGAGAAGGTCTGCAGCAGATCATAGCGATCCTCAAAGAGTCGCAGTCACCGGACACAGCCACCCAGATGGCCGTACAGATGGTGAGTAGTGAGGACCCAACCTCTTCGCAAGCCAACCCACATTTTCCTTACCCTGCTCTACAGAAACTGGAGGAGTTCAATCGCTACCCAGACTTCAACAACTATCTTATCTATGTGCTGACCAAACTGAAGACAGAGGACGAGCCCACGCGCTCGCTCAGCGGCCTGATCCTCAAGAACAACATCCGCATGCACGGCAGCAATCTGCAGCCGGAGATCGTGGAGTACATCAAACACGAGTGCCTACAGGCTGTGGGCGATTCCTCGCCCCTGATCCGAGCCACCGTGGGCATCCTGATCACCACCATCGCCAGTAATGGAGGCCTGCACAACTGGCCGCAGCTTCTGCCCTCACTCTGCGATATGCTCGACGCCCAGGACTACAACGTCTGCGAAGGAGCCTTCAGTGCGTTGCAGAAGATCTGCGAGGACTCTGCTGAGATTCTGGACTCAGCGGCGCTTAACAGGCCGCTTAACGTTATGATCCCAAAGTTCCTGCAGTACTTCAAGCACAGTAGTCCAAAAATCCGCTCCCACGCCATTGCCTGCATCAACCAATTTATAATAAACCGATCACAGGCCCTTATGCTAAACATAGACACGTTCATTGAGAACCTTTTCCACCTGTCCTCGGATGAGGACCACGAGGTGCGCAAGAACGTCTGCCACGGATTGGTCATGCTACTGGAGGTGCGCATGGACCGCCTTATGCCGCACATGTCGCAGATCATTGAGGTGAGAAATCTCGGGGAAAATAATCAAAATAAATATTATATTTAGTTAATATACATTACCTAACTTATTTTAGTACATGTTGCTGCGCACCCAAGACTCCGACGAGGGTGTGGCTCTGGAGGCCTCAGAGTTCTGGCTGTCGCTGGCGGAGCAAAGCATCTGCAAGGATGTGCTTGCTCCTTTCTTATCCCAGTTGGCTCCAGTTCTTGTACGTGGCATGCGTTACTCAGAGGTCGACATAATTTTACTGAAAGGTAATGTCGAAGAGGATGATATGGTGCCCGATCGCGAGGAGGACATACGCCCACGATTCCACAAGTCCCGCGCGCATACGATCAAGAGTACTCAAGAGGCGGGAGCAGGAGCTACAGGCGAGGATGATGACGACGAGTTTGACGATGGATTGGACGACGATAGTTCGCTATCAGAATGGAATTTGCGCAAGTGCAGCGCTGCCGCCCTCGATGTGCTAGCTAATGTGTTCCGTGAGGACTGTTTGCCCGTTGTGTTGCCCATTTTAAAGGAAACCCTGTTCCACCAAGAGTGGGTGATCAAGGAGAGCGGTGTGCTGGCCCTGGGAGCCATAGCCGAGGGTTGCATGCAGGGCATGATTCAGCACTTGCCAGAGCTGATTCCATACCTGATAAGCTGTTTGTCGGACAAGAAGGCGCTGGTGCGATCCATCACATGCTGGACGCTATCAAGGTACGCAAATTGGGTAGTCAACCAACCGCACGACCAATATTTGAAGCCGCTGATGGAGGAGCTGCTGAAGCGTATACTGGACTCAAATAAGCGGGTCCAAGAGGCTGCATGTTCTGCTTTTGCAACGTTGGAAGAGGAGGCCTGCACAGAACTGGTGCCCTACTTGGAGTACATTCTGAAGACACTCGTCTTCGCCTTCTCCAAGTATCAGCACAAGAATCTGCTGATCCTGTATGATGCCGTCGGTACTTTGGCTGATTCCGTGGGTCACCATCTAAACAAGCCGCAGTTTATTGACATCCTAATGCCGCCGCTAATCGACAAGTGGAATCTGCTTAAGGACGACGACAAAGACCTATTCCCTTTGCTGGAGTGCCTATCGAGCATCGCCACTGCCTTGCAGTCCGGTTTCTTGCCCTACTGCGACCCGGTCTATAGGAGATGTATCTCCCTTATTGAGCAGACCATCAACCAGGAAATGGTAAGTAAAAAAGATACTCTTATGTAACATGTTTTAATCAATTTAAATCTTCTCAAGTTGTGCAAACAAAACCAAACGTTTGATCATCCCGACAAAGAGCGCATGATAGTTGCCCTAGATCTGTTGTCTGGTTTAGCCGAGGGCTTGGATCGCCACATCGAGACACTGGTGGCCAACAGCAACATCATGCATCTGCTCTACCAGTGCATGCAGGACGTTTTGCCGGAGGTACGTCTTCTTGAAAGAAAGCTGTTAGAACGACACATCACAAATAAAATATCATTTTTTAGGTGCGTCAATCTTCGTTTGCCCTGCTTGGTGATCTGACTAAGGCCTGTTTCCCCCATGTGCATCCCTTCATGGCCGAGTTCTTCCCGATCTTGGGGCAAAACCTCAACCCCGACTTTATTTCGGTGTGCAACAATGCCACATGGGCCATTGGCGAGATTTGCATGAAACTGGGTAAGTATGGATATCTTTTTAAGGTGTAACATAAAATACTAATTTTATATTTTGCTTCGTAGGCGAGGAGACCAAGCAGTACATACGCCTTGTACTCAGCGACCTATTTATCATTATCAACCGCCCGAACACGCCCAAGACTCTGCTGGAGAATACAGGTGAGCCGTTTGGGCTGACCCAAGTCTTTCGAATTTCTGTCTAAGCTGTCTAAGAATTTATATGCGATTTGTTTGTATATATATGATTCTGTATGTATGTGCGTATGTGGATGTCTGGAACCTTGTTTCTGTTTTAATTTGTGTTACTTGTTGCACGAGCAGCAACGAAACGAAATCGAACCTCATTCCCATACAACATGCATAGATATAGATAGACGAGAATCGCAATTGATATTCAATTCGAGTTTAGCAATCAATCAAAGCAAACTACGTGTGATATTGATTTATTCAGTTGATTTATTTATACTTATTTCTTCTGTTCTTTTAGCAATAACAATCGGTCGTCTAGGTTATGTGTGCCCAGTTGAAGTGGCTCCTTATTTGCCCGAATTTGTACGACAGTGGTGTGTAACACGTTTTTCTATTTAACTAGCTTATTCTTTCTTTCTATTCTCTTATCTATCCTTCCCGTGCCATAACTCAAATTGCGCTTTAACACTGAAACGTATAATTATACCCATCCAATCCTTTTATCTCTAACAATTAAACACTCATTACTTGAACATTTTTTCAACAACATTTAACTGGAGTTTCAAATTTGCCTTAAAACTTTCGTGTTTGCCAAAGCCTGCTTATTTGATTTACTGTCCGTTAAAACGCCATCTAAACGCTCTCTATAAAATAATGCAGGTGCACATCACTGCGGCACATACGAGATAATGATGAAAAGGACTCGGCCTTCCGTGGAATGTGTCATATGATCACGGTAAATCCAGCTGGCGTGGTGCCCGACTTCATATTCTTCTGCGATGCCATCGCATCCTGGGTTAATCCCCCACAGGATCTGCACCAGATGATCCAAAAGGTTAGTGACTCCATTAGAATTCGTTTTTCGTTATTTTAAACATGTATTCTTTCAGATTCTCCACGGCTTCAAGACCCAAGTGGGTGAGGAAAACTGGCGTCGATTTGTGGAGCAATTCCCGCCAACCCTGGCCGAGCGCCTGGCCACAATGTACAACATCTAAGGCCAGCCAGGCTATAATACACCCACCTGCACCCACTAGTGAGCCAAGCAGCAACATCTTAACTAGACAATTATGTACAAGTATGCGTAGTAAGCGTGTCGTCTTAATCTTTAGCCTCCCTAAGTTATCAGATTCGATGCAGTTCGAATGATACGTTACCATTGAAATCTATGCTTATAGAAGTCGAAAAAAACAGCAAATTCACATAAAAGCAACTGCATACCAGATTTATAACCACATACATATATCGATAAATCTAATAGAGAAGAATCACATTTATATTCGAAGTCAAACTAGAGGATCTTAGATCTGTAGAACCTCTCTAGGCATTCGTCTGTCCGCTTAGTGCATATAAAATGCCTTTATCGTGCAAAAAACTCAATAGGAACTACAGGAAAATTATGTGTTCCGGCCGTACTTAACCGGAGTCAGTGCTATAGTAGACATGCCCAACCCTCCAATACACTCACCCCCAAGCCCAAACCGAAAATAGAGTTCAATATGGAGAACACACGGGTGTCTCTCATAGGTAATAGAAAAAAACTAAACGGAAAATCGTCGAAACTAATGATATTGCGGGTTCGTGTCGCGGTAATTATTAACTAACTTAACTAAATCGTTGAAAGATGAAAGTGTTGGGTCTGTTGTGAAATCCTAGGATCAGAAATGGAAAAATGGATTCAATTGCGCATGCAAACGATAAGCTTCAGCTGAGGAAAATGTTACAAATCAAACAAAGACTGATGTTCAACTCCGTTCAAAAACCATAGAAAGCATTCATCAACAGCCGATTTGAATTTCACAGGAGAATCCAACACTTTCAGCACTTAAATAATATTCAAAAGAAAGAAAAATCGTCGCGTTTCGGGTTCTTACGGTTTCGCGTTCGCGTATTTTCGTCGCTCGTTCGTTAATAATCGTAATCGTCGTTCGTGGTATCTCGTCGGGTAATGAAAATTGAAAAATGAAAGAAAATAATACAAGGATAACGATAATATTGCAACTGTTACTGATACAAATTTACTTATACACTACATGATATTCATATGCTATACAAAATTAGGTGTTTTTTTACGCATTGTGAGAGCGAAAAGCAAATAGGGAAAAAATATGAAATTGAGATTAGGATTTTGTTGAGTATCTTATTTATTTTTGTGCGATCCTTTAACTGAATACAAAAGCAACCATTGACTGATCACTTTTTAAAGTATTATTATATAATTTTTTTTGTATAGGGACAAGTGTAATTAATTAACTATTATTATTTTCTTCAAACTTTGGTATAATTTGTATAGGCTCGTGTTTTGCGTAACCTTCATAATTTATGATGTTTGTACAGAACAAATTTTTTACAATTATACGATTAGGTGTAAAGTGTACTACTAAATGGAAACAAAAGTCTTTGAAATTGTCGCGGAACAACTAAAAACAAAAAAGAAAAATAAAACTAGGGAAAACCAAAACTCAGTCAAACACAAATAAATGGAAGATTATGAAGCAGGAAGATAACCAAGTAAATCTAAGTAATAGTATTATGTAATTATGCAAACCGTGTTTACGTTTGTGTTTTTATTTCGTTTCAAAAATGGGGGAACGTGTGATAATAAAGTAACTTCGGGTCGTTCGTTCGCGTCGCGTTAAACTCAACAAACTTAAAAACTAACAATAAGGGACTTTCGCCCCCGAGTCCCAAATAATAATCGCAATACTTGATAACTATAATACGGTCTAACTAAATCGAAGTGAAGCAATAGCTAAAACTGAAACTAAACTAAAATGGAAAATCGTGATTTCGTTGTACCTTAATCCGGATTCATCGCGGAATCCGGTCGCGTTCGCGTGCGTTTGTATCTCTCTCGGGTGATCTTAGTGATTAGCGTTTAAGCAGATAAAAAATAATTTAAAAAACTGAAGCAACACTACAACTACACACACACACACAACATTGAACATATACACACCACACATATACAACTATATAAAATATATTTATAGATTTTATGCAGAATAGGTTTTTGTTCTTACTATTGTTTTTCACTATGATAGGGCAAACCAAAAAAAAAGAGTAGGGAACTTAAAAAAAAACTAAATGTTAGGTCAAGTTAGGGCAACAAATTAATTAAAAGCAAAACGTAACAAAAACAGGAAATCAAAATAGATTTGTGCAGCACTAGAAAATTTTTATTTTTTATTTATTACATTATCGCGTGTATGTAATTAAAATTATGAAGAAAACTACCCAAGTGTTTTTAGTCCTCTACACAAACACAATCTTTCGTCTCTGTTGTTTATTTAAGTAAATCCAGACCAAGCCTAGTAAATATTGTTTTAATTTTAACACTTCACACACCACTTATAACACTTACAGTTCATCCAGCACACACAACTCTGATAGGTTTATATCCTGTAATCCCTTATATTTAAATCCACTGTCACTAACTCGGTTAACAAAAGGTCTGCAAATGTCTAACGAAATTGAATATGCATATATATATACATTAAAACCATACACATATATACATATGAAGTACATGCATGTATGTATAATCCCTACATCTAGCTATATGGATTATTCCTCGGGAGTTTAAATATTTGTTTAACTAAAACTCCACTTCAAAATTCAACTATCGAGATTTCTGTAAATTGAAAAATATATATATGAATAAATATGTATGTATAACATTACCATCAATGAAAAATTGTTTAATTTGGATAAAAAGTAGATTATTTACAAAGTTAATATGGCAACTAGTATCTATAATCAAGGCATATGCTTTGAAAATAGTTATGATAAACATTCTGAAACTTGGTGGTCCATAACGTTCCAAAACGATCGGTAGGTGATGTGAGTAGGTGGCCCAGAACGAAGTGTCACTCTCAATCACTCCAGTTGCTTCAACTGGCAACGACATAAACCCAATTTTACAATTTTACACGAAACCCAGCCAACTCTCGTCGAAGCAACAAAATGACATGGGGGCCACGGGAAGAGGGTCTGCAGCAGCTCCTCCCGATCCTCAAGGACTCGCAGTTGCCGGACACATCCATGCAGATTGCAGTACGAACGGTAAGTTATCCCCTACTGACTGTTTCGCAATTCGCATTCGCTTTGCCCACAGAAACTGGAGGAGTTCAATCACTATCCGGACTTCAACAACTATCTCGTCTATGTCCTGACTAAACTTACAACGGAAGATGAGCACACGCGCGCGATGAGTGGCCTGATCCTCAAGAACAACATCCTTACGCATGGCAGCAATCTGCAGCCAGCGATCGTGGAGTACATCAAAGACGAGTGTCTGCAGGCAGTGGGTGACTCCTCGCCCCTGATCCGAGCCACCGTGAGCATCCTGATCACCACCATCGCCAGCTGTGGAGGCCTGCACAACTGGCCGCAGCTTCTGCCCTTGCTCTGCGACATGCTCGACTCCCAGGACTACAACGTGTGCGAGGGAGCCTTCAGTGCGCTGCAGCTGATCTGCGAGGACTCCGCGGGCAACCTAGACTCCCCAGGACTCAACTGGCCGCTTAACATGATGATTCCCAAGTTCCTCAAGTACTTCGGGCACAGCAGTCCCAAGATCCGCTGCCACGCCATAGTGTGCTTCAACCAGTTCATCATCAAGAGATCACTTACTCTAACGCAAGACATAGACAGCTTTATTGAGAACCTTTTCCATTTATCCTCGGATGAGGATCACGAGGTGCGCAAGAACGTCTGCCATGGATTGGTCATGCTGCTGGAGGTGCGGATGGACCGCCTTATGCCGCACATGTCGCAGATCATTGAGGTAGAAAATCTTAAGGAAATGTTTAGATTATCTCTGAATTGGGATTTGTTTTCATTATCCAATTGCAGTACATGTTGCTGCGTACCCAGGACTCCGATGAGGCCGTGGCCCTGCAGGCCTTTGAGTTCTGGCTGTCGCTAGCGGAGAAGAGCAACTGCAAGGAGCTGCTTGCTCCTGTTCTGTCCCAGTTAGCACCAGTTCTTGTACATAGCATGCGTTACTCTGAGCTCGAGATTATTCTTCTAAAGTGCGACGAAGAAGAGGATTGTATGGTACCGGATCAAGAGGAGGACATCAGTCCGCGCTTCCACAGGTCTCGCAGACATGTTGTAAACGATGAATTGGACGACGAACCGGAGGACAATAAGTCGCTTTTGGAATGGAACCTGCGCAAGTGCAGCGCTTCCGCTCTCGACGCACTAGCCAAAGTTTTCCGTGAGGATTTTTTGCCCGTTGTGTTGCCCATTTTAAAGGAAACACTCTTCCACCAAGAATGGGTGGTCAAGGAGAGTGGTGTGTTGGCCCTGGGAGCCATAGCCGGCGGCTGTATGCAGGGCATGGTTCGGCATTTGGCAGAGCTGGTTCCCTACCTGATATATTGTCTGTCCGACAAGAAGGCGCTGATACGCTCTATTGCGTTTTGGACGATCTCACGGTACGCCAATTGGGTGGTCAACCAGCCGCACGACCAGTACTTGAAGCCGCTTTTGAAGAAGGTGCTGAGGCATATTTTAGATTCCAATAAGGGCGTCCAGGAGGCCGCATGCTCTGCCCTGTGCGTTTTGGAGGAGGAGGCCTGTACGGATCTGGTGCCCTACTTGGAGTACATTCTTAAGACGCTCGTCTTGGCCTTCTCCAAGTACCAGCACAAAAATCTGCTGATCCTGTATGACGCCGTCGGTACCTTGGCAGATTCCGTGGGTCACCATCTAAACAAGCCGCAGTACATTAACATCCTAATGCCGCCGCTTATCGACAAGTGGAACCAGGTTAAGGACGACGACAAGGACCTGTTTCCGTTGCTGGATTGCCTGTCAAACATCGCAACTGCCTTGCAATTCGGTTTTTTTGCCTACTGCGAACCGGTCTTTCGGAGATGCATCTCCCTCATTGAGCAGACCATCAACCAGGAAATGGTAAGAAACAAGGGTTGATTAATGTTACAAGGTTAAATCAACTTAAATCTTCTCAAGCTGTGCAAACAGAACCAATCGTCTGATCATCCCGATAAAGACCGCATGGTTGTTGCCCTAGACCTGCTTTCCGGCCTAGCAGAGGGTTTGAATCTCCACATCGAGTCACTGGTGGCCAACAGCAATCTCATGCATCTGCTCTTACAATGCATGCAGGACGTTCAGCCGGACGTATGTCTTCTTTAAACCGACCTTAACTATGCTTAGATTACAATGAAATTATACATTTAAAGGTGCGTCAATCTGCATTTGCCCTGCTTGGTGATCTGACCAGGGTCTGTTTTCCCCATGTGCATCCCTTTATGGCCGAGTGTTTTCCCTTCTTGGTGCAGAACCTGAACCCAAATTTTATTCCGGTGTGCAACAATGTCATCTGGGCCATAGGCGAGATCTGCTTGAAACTGGGTGAGTATGAAGACATATTTTTGGGAGTAACACCATAACATTCATTTTGTATTTGGCTTCAAAGGTGAGGAGACCAAGCAGTACGTAGGCCTGGTACTCAGCGACCTGATCATCATCATCAACCGCCCAAACACGCCCAGGAGTGTCCTAGAAAATGCAGGTAAGTCTTTTTGAATTATTCCGAGCTGTCTAGGAATCAATCCTATTAAGAGCATATGTGTACCTTCTTTGTTCTTTTGTTCTAGCAATAACAATCGGTCGTTTAGGTTGTGTGTGCCAAGTAGAAGTAGCTCCGTATTTGCCATCTTTTTTACGACAATGGTGGGTAACATCAATAAACTAACTAGCTTATGTTTTTTAAAGTTCCCTTTTCTCTCTTTTTTAAATTAAGGTGCACAACGTTACGCCGGATTAAAGACAATCAAGAGAAGTATTCGGCCTTTATTGGAATTTGTCATATGATCTCGGTGGATGTATCCGCCGCGGTGCCCGACTTTATATTTTTCTGTGATGCTATTGCCTCGTGGGTGAATCCCCCACAGGATCTGCGTCTGGCGATTCAGAGGGTAAACTATTTCCTAAAGTTCGTGTGTTCTCAACTAACTCGATTAATATTTCAGGTCCTTCATGGTTTCAAGATCCATGTGTGTGAGCAAAACTGGTCTCGCTATGTAGATCAATTTCCGAAAGCTTTGGTTGAGCGCTTGATTACCTTGTACAACATCTGAGACCAGCCACAGCTTATTTTAGCCTGTTACAAATTCTAATTTTCTAATTGAAAGCTTATGGAAAAGAAAAAAGATGACATTTTCAAGAAATTAATGAACGAAAAGAGACAAAAAAATTTGGAAAAATCAAAAATATTTGTGCACAATTAAGAAGTATGTATTTCTTATGGTTTTTACAATAACATAGTATGTAAAATTTAAATTGTCAAATAACAATAAAAACCCTAAAAATGAGTAACATCCCTAAAAATTTCACCACGAACGAATGTCTGAAAGTCAGTGACTCAATCACTTTAATTTCTTGTAAAGCACTTTTGAATTTGGTTGAGAACTGTACCTCGGTCAGAGAAAAACCTTAAAGCATTCCCATAAAAAATGAAGCAACCTAAGAAGCTTTTACTTTTATTAAAATTGTTATATTTATTGATTTGACAAAGTTATAAAATTCATAGTTTGACTTGAAGAGTCTTAAAAGATTGAAAGCATACAAATGAAATATGTATGTATATGGCTTTATAGATTGGCACACAGAAGTTTGGCTTAAGGTACTAAGAAATATACGACTGGCATCTTTGCTGAGGGTCAATTGTCTATGATAACCCTTGACTTTTCCATGGCATGTCGATTTTGTTCGTTGAAAATTTGTTCGATCGTTGTCCTTTGATTAGCAGTTGTCGGCAACTTTAGATATTCCCTGGCAGTTATTCGTAGTTTTGGTCAAATTAAATCATTGGTCCTTAAGTATTTTCGAGGATCTTCATTAGTTGAGGGGGCAGTAACCCTGCCATATATCACCAACGACCTTGTCGGGCGTAATGTCGATCATCTTTTGGTTGACCTCCACCTTGCTGATGCAGCCCTTAAAGGACTTCTTGGTCCTGATGCCCGGTGCCTTTTGGAAGGCAGCATGTCCGCCCAGGAACAGCGGACGGTTCGTCCTTGTGGCAACCGATCCTTCGTTGCCCACGCCCGGATTGGAGCTTATAAAGTCCACGGCTATGTTGATGACAAACTTGGATTTGATGGCCTGAACGTTGCGTGTCTTGCCATCACAGAAGCTTTCGTTGTTGGGCAGCTTATAGTTGGTGGACACAATGTTCTTGACATCGGTTTTCACGGTGAAGAACAGGGTGTTGTCCACCAGCTCGAGGATGGCATAGGAGTTCTTGCCGTGCACGGAGAAGAGCAGACCGTTCGGATCCCTCGGCCGGAAATCAAAGCTGATCTTCATCTCGGTGCCGACATCAAAGTGGTCAAAGATCTTAACGAACGACTTCTGGTTGTTGAAGAACAGCCCGCGTTCCACCTGCTCGGAGCACGGAACAACTCCGTACTCCTCCGGCGGCGTCTCCAAATCGACGGCGTTGAACTTGATGTTCTTGAGGCAGCCGTTGTAGAAGGGCACATCCGTAACAAAGCCGGTGAGTTTCTTGACCTCCGGCTCCAGGAACTTGGTAACGCCACCCACATAGATGGGCAACTGGACATCGAACAGCGGAGGACTCCTCTCCGTGCTCAGATCCACCGATCCCGCCTGTTCCAACTTGTCGATGAGCAGGGTGACCTTGCGCTGGGTGCGCACCACCTCCACGCTGTGCCACGAACCGTCGTTCAGTTCTGTCTCGCTGGTGATCTTCGCCTCCAGCAGTGCACCCACTCGGATCTCGTACGTCACCTTACCGTCCAGGAGGTACACGGCTATGAAGTCCTCGCGCTGCTTGATACTTGGGGCGAAGATGAGCAGGCCGTTGGGTCGCTCCGTGCGGAAGGAGATGCCGATGTCATGCTGGCGGCGCAGCTTCACCGGCAACGAGGTGATCTCCAGGCGCTGCTCCCTGAGCCCGTAGAATCGGTATCCCGCCTCCGCGAAGTCCACATCAAAGTTGGGCTGCTCCGGCAGTTTGCAGCGTTCATCGCTGGGCAGATTCAGCTTGGCCGGTGGCCGGGTGGTTAGGGTCTTTGGCGGAGCCCTAAACTCCTGGTCCTTATCCGCATCGAAGAAGATCGGTGCTTGAGTGGTGCTGGTCGTGGTCGTCGTTGTCGAAGTGGTTGTTGTGGTGGTAGTAGTCGTAGTGGTGGTTGGGGTCGTGGGGGGCCAGGTGGGTGCTTCTGTGGCCTCGATATCTGGCTTGAGTGGGGGCAGTGTTTCGGGGTTTGGCCAAGGGGACTCCACCTCGTTGTCTCCACTGGGATAGTAGCTGGGCACCAGACTTGGCTCGTAGGCTGTTACGAAAGAGCATACATGATATAATAGACAGCAAGGGACAATCCTATCCTATGAACTCACCTAGTACATGTGGAGGACAGCTGTTGATGTTGCCGTTCTTCCTCTCAGCACTGTTGGCAAAGTTAATGACCTCATTGTTCACGGTCACATCGCTGATGCAGCCGACGAAGTAGGCCAAACTGGCCAAAGCGTTCCTGGGTGTTCGGTAGTTGTCCGGCAAGCCAGCGAAGAAAATGTCGCCACCCTCCAGAATCAGCGGTTGCGGGGAGCCAAATCTTAGGATACACAAAAATATAGATTAGCAAAGGAACCCAAGAGAAAATACCATGAGATGAACCCACCTCCTGTGCTCCACATCGTCCACCGAGAGACGCAGTTCATTCTGGATGTGCTGCACCGTAACCACATGATCCTCTCCATCGTTGAGGATAAGATCATCGACCACCAACTGGCTGCCCATGCTGTTGAGCTTCAGCAAACCATCTTGCAGGCTAAGACCAATGTTCGAACTCTGGTCATGATTGGCGGCGTAGAAGATAACGCCATTCGGCTGGGTGGTTTTGAAGTGCAGCACCACATGCAGATCATTATCCGAGGAAATGTTGTTCATCCTCAGGAAACCGTACTCATGCGGTGCATAGGACAGCACCGTGGAGTACTTTGCCGAGCAGCCCTCCTCCACTCCGCCGCCAGAGACGTATTCCGTCAGGTCTACAACTCCTTGATTGATCACCACATTGTCGATGCAGCCATCAAAGTTGGGCTGCAAACTGATTGAGCTATTCTGACGTCTGGGATGTCCACCGAAGTACAGTCGCCTCAGCTTGGGCAGCTCCAAGTCCGCCTCCAGTGGAGCATTTGTCCGGGATATGACGATGTCGTCCACCTTGAGAAGACCGTTTCGATTCTCCCGCTCCGCCTGAACCTTGTGCCACTGGTTGTCGTTGTAGCGATCCTGGCTGCCGGACTGAACGCCTCCACCCACGCCCAAACTAATGTTGAAGAAGATGGCTCCGTCGATCATCTCGATGCTCATGTAGTGCTTATCCCTTCCATAGAAGAAGAGCAGGCCATTGGACGTGTCCTTGTCCGCCTTGAAGCTAAACTGGATGCTGGAGCGGGTCTTGAAGTTGGAGGTGGCGTTCAGCTGGACATAGCCATTACCCTTGAATCGCAGACCCGTAACAGGCTTCTTCTTTTCGAGGAGCACATCTCGCTCCCGGGCGCCCTCCTCGTTCTCCTGGCCATTAACAAAGTTCCACAGCCCCACGCTTTCGTCGCCGATCTTCAGATCCTCAATGTCGCCGTTGAAGGAGTTGGTGGTCAGGTCTGTGGGAGCATTGAAGTCCGATATGCCCGGATAGCCGCCCACAAAGAGGCGACTATTCTTATCCACATGAAGAATGTTCTGCGAACCCTCGAGGGGAGCGCTCTTCTTGTGATCCACAACCGTGCCGTTGGGTAGTTCCTCCCTGATCGTAAGCGTGGCCTTGGGACCCATCCGATCCACCACCGCCTGGTACCACTGGCCATCTGCCACGTATTTATCGCTGGTGATGCGCTCCGGACCGTTGCCCAAGTCGATGGTGAGAATGGGATAGCCATTCACAATCTCTACGGCCACGAAATCATTGTTCTTCTGGGCAGTCTTGTTGTCATTGCCCAGGTACAGAAGGAATCCGTTCGGTTCCGTGGTGCGGAAGTAGGTCGATAGATTGGTGCGGGTGGCCAGCAACTTGGTCTTCTCCGGTGTCTTCAGTTCGAGGATTGTGCTTGGCTTGAATTTGACGCCCACCTTGATGCTGTTGGCCAATTGGCGAGCGGCCTCCACCTGGGCCTTCAGATTCTCGATTTCCTGGCCCAACTGCAGGGTCTGAGCGCCCACTTGCTGCTGCTGCTCCTCGATGTCCTCCGCCAGTTCGTTAAGTTTCGAGACGGATCCCTCGACATCGTCCAACTGTTTGTTGGACTGGGAGATGTCCTTGTTGGTCAGATCCAAGTCCCTATTGATGCCGTGCGCCTTCTCCAGTTCCTTTGGCGTTTGAGCGCTCACTGGTTCGAGAATTTCCAAGACATTTTTCAGGATCTCCAGAGCATCGCTGGCATTGGCATTCGATTTCTTCCACATATCCCTCTGGGATTCAGCCGGCAGTTGCTCGATCAGAGCGTTAATGTCCTTCAGCTGCTGTTCGGTGGCAGTGTGAACGGCGGAGATCTTTTGGACCTTGCTAGCCGAACCGTTTAGACGTGGCTCCAGGTCGTCTTGGACCTTCTGCAGGGACTGGCGGGCCTTCTGGAGGAGATCAGCAGATCCAGTGTCGGCTTGACCGGCTCGCTCTTCGATGCCATCTGTCATTTCGGTGGCCTTGCCAGCCGCAGCAATCGCATCCTGGCTGAGTTTCTGGGCAGCGTCCACGGCCTCCACGATTCCTGAGTAGGCACTGGCCGCCTTGATGGCTGGCTCCGCACTGGCGGTCATATCCGTGTACTGGGCAGCCAGATCCTGTGCCTTGACGGCCAACTCGTCCGCCTTTAGTTCCGCCTGAGAGGTCAGGGCATCGGCCTCGTTGTGCTGCTCCTCCCTCAGGGGCAAATCATCGTCCACGTGTTTGTTGACCGACGTGAGGTCAACGAAGGCATCCCTCAAGCTATCCAACTTCTGGTTGATTTGACTGAGCGTCAGATCTCCGTTAATCAGGTAATGGCCCGCATCCTTGATGTTCTTCTCCGCCTGTAGCTTTTGCTCCGAGACGGTGTCGAATTTGGAGTTGTCAAAGGTCTTCTGGTTGGCCACATTTCTGCGCTCCACATCGGCGGACTTGGCCTGCGCTTCCTCGCTCCAGTTGAACAGGTCCTCCAGGTGATCACTGAATTCCCCAATGTCATTCTTCAGGGCATTCAGGCTCTTGTTCTGCTCCTTGATGGGCAGCACCAGGGTGTTGACCTCCTCATAGAGTTTCCTGGCCTTTTCCAGAACCTGTTCGTTGGGTGTGAGTTCAATGCTGGTGGCGTTGATTTGTCCCAAGATGTGTTGGGCTTGTTCCAGAGCAGCATCCAGCTTTGTGCTCGCCGCCGCCTCCAGATTCTTGGAAAGGGCCTCCACCGCGGAGATGGCCTCCTTGGCCTGGCCAGCACTCTTGATCGCCTCGTCGTAGGCCACTGTGATGTTGCCCAAAGTGGTGCTCGATCGCTCACGGATGTCCAGGGCGTTGGCCAGTGTTTGGTTGACCTGCTTGGCATAGGACTTGGCCTCTGTCTCCAGTTCGCTGTTTTCCTGCTTGGAAGGACTGAGGTCCACGCTGTTGGGATCCAGTAGCTTTACCTTTGGCTCCAGTTCGTCGGCCAGCTGGTCGTAGTAGTTCAACTTCTGACTGGTGAAGAAGGCCAGGGTTACGCTGTTAAAATCAGCCAGGACACCGTCGATCTGATAGCGCATTCGATCGGTGACATCCAGCAGGGCGTGGTGACAGTTGTTGCACTCCTGGCAGCCCTCATCCTTGACCAGCACCCAGCGGTTTGGACAGGCATCGCATCTGAAAGGGAAAATATAGATTACAATCTATGAATACCACATCTCAAGTAATAGTTACCTATCCCCGATGACTCCCGGCAGGCACTGGCACTTGCCCGTGTTGGGATTACAGCCGAATCCTCGAGAGTATCCCTGGTTGCAGTTGCACGGAGTGCAGCCATCCTTGTCGTAATTCCAGTGGTCCACGGCGCATCGATCGCACTGTCGTCCCGTCACTCCCGACTTGCAGGCACAGTGACCCGTGTGCATATCGCACTGCGTCGAATTGGAAGCCGCTCCGCAATCGCAGGCTCGGCAACCCATTCCCGACTCAAAGCCATAGTAATCCGGCTTGCAGCGATCGCAGCGTTCGCCGATGACATTTTCGTTACAGGTGCAAATGCCCACGAAAGGATCACACTCCTGGGTGCCCAGATCATCGCAGTCACAGCTCTGGCAGTTCTTCAGCTTGATGGCATCGCCATAGAAGCCGGGAGCACAGAGGTTACAGGCAGCTCCGAAGGTGTTATTCAAGCAGCGCAGACATTCCCCAGTTCTCGTGTCACAGGAACCCTGATCCTCGGGATTGATGTTTCCGGAGCACTCGCATGGCTTGCACACCTCTCCCAAATTCTCCGGCTGACCATAGAATCCATTGGCGCAGGACTCGCAACGGGGACCCGTGTATCCTGGCTTGCACTCACAATGGATCTCGTTACCGCTCTCGGAGATTTCGCAACTGGTGGCAAAATTGTTCGAGTCGAAGGGCAGTGGGCAGGCACAGATCATACAATCTCCAGGAGAACCGTTCGTGGCGTTTCCATAATACCCAGACACACACTGCTCACAGTGCTCACCCTGAGTTCCATGCTGGCAGTTGGTACAGATGCCGGTGGCACAGTCACAGGTATCCGAGTGGCCATTGCACTCGCAGGGAATGCAGTAACCGCCATAGGGTCCGCTGGGATCGCGGTAGTAGCCTGGAGCACAATCCTCGCATGAGTGTCCCGAGTAACCGGGCGGGCAGGAGCATCGCTCCACAGGCAGGAACTGGTACTCGCCAGTGCCATCTGCATCCTCATCGGCTATGGTTAGGTAGACATCCGCCAAGTGGGTCACCAAAGTCTGTTCCCAATAGTTGGCCCTGATGAAGATCATCTTCAGATCCCGCAGAACCATCATGAAGTCAGCCCGGGAAACGGGTTTTCCCGAAACCGTCTGGAAATTCGACTCCACTATATTGATGCGGTTGGTGAACGGCTCATTTCTGTTGGGCTGCTCATAGCTTTGGTGGACAAGGACGTTGTGTTCGCTGAACAAAATCACATCCGGAGAGACAATATATTTGCCGTCAAAGCCCGAGGTGAAATGGAGAGTGTAGGCCAATTCTCCGCCATAAGCTGTGATATGATTATTCTGGTTTAGCAGATAGTCAAGAACGCCAAAGTAAGCGGGACGTTCATCGTTGACCTCTCGCAGCGTAAAGTCCGCCTTCAGCGTGGTCTCATTCAGAAGAATCTCCTCCGCCGGCACTGGCCACATTTCAAACTTGATGCTTTCTTCACGGAACTCCGGAGTACTGATGGTCACCTGCTTCAATAGACTCACATTGTACACCCTGAGATAGGCACTGTCGCAACGCGAAGTCTTGCCAAAACAGAAACAAGTGGTGCAACCCTCTGGATTCGAATCCTGCAGGTTGTATGTTCCATCGATACACTGGTCACAATCCCTTCCCACCGCATTCTTTTTGCAGAAGCAGGTGCCATCGACCTTGTCGCACACCTCCAGTTCGGTTCCGGGTTTGTGGCAACTGCACTGCTGGCAGTGCGGGAAGTTATAGTATCCATGGGTGCACACATCGCAGGCCCTTCCCTCAATATTGTCCCGGCACTCGCAGGTTCCATTGAACAGGTCGCACTGGGTGTTTCCGTTGGCAATGCCCATAGGGTTGCATCCGCACTCCTCGCAGCCAATAACCTAGTGGATTATAATTGACATCATGAGTAAAATAGTAAAAATGTATTACAAAATAATAATAAAATCTTTCTTTATAAAAATATCCCATCTAATGATCTAATCTAATAACCATCGCAGAGATAAAAAAGTCAATCAATACTATCTCAGAGATCTAGCTATCTGAAGTTCAAAGGGATTGAATACTCTTGCAGCCAAAATGTGTGACAGCTTAAGGATTCAGTGATGTTGTTTAACTCACCTGGTGGAATCCGTAGGTGTTAGGGGCGCACTTCTCGCACAAATCTCCAATCACATTGGGTGGGCACATGCACTCTCCGGTGGAAGGCTCACACATGGCGCTACTGGGACACTCGCAAGGCTTGCAGTCGGGGAATCCGTAGTACCTACTTTTGCAGGCTCCGCACGTGCGCTCGATCACATTCGGTTTGCACTGGCACTGACCTCCAAACGGATGACATTCGAAGCTCGTGGATCCAGCGTAGTCGCAATTGCACGGCAGTGCTCCACTGTTGTAGTCGGCGGTCAGGGAGAAAACGGACTTCTTGCAGAAGTCACTGGCATTGTGGGTGATGTGGAAGTGGTCGTGACCGCAGTTCTGAATGAACTCCTTGGTCTGGTCGAAGGTCTCCTCCACCAGCAGGTCATCGTTGTACTGCTTCAGAGGAACCACCACCAGGTAGTCCAGCCAGACGCTCTGGGATCGATCGGTCTGAAAAAATGTAAAGCTTTAGAAGGGGTTTTCACAATTGGTATTCTTTAAGCTCTCACCGTAATTGTAAACTTGAACTCGTCGTCAATCTCGAAAGAACCCTCTCCGGGGGGACGAATCACTCCCCGGCATCCGGAACTTGAGGGGCAGTGCTGGATGTCGAACTTGCCATCATACTGATTCTTACCAGCCGTCAATGTGTAGTACACCTGGTACTTGGGATGGTTCGGCTGGTAGTACTTCACAAGGATCACAAACAGATTGGGTTTCGCAGCATCAACCTTTGATCTGGAAGGAAAGATTCGGGTTAATAAGCCCACTTTTCCTTCAATTAGAAAAAGAAAACTTACTCAATCACTATGGTTCCTTCCTCAGGACTGGCCAAATGAACCAGCTTAACCCGTTCATCAAACGAGGCATATGGAGGCTTATCTGTGGCAATATGATCCTCGTGATCAGTTTCGAACTCGATCTTCTTGGAGTCGGGAACTGAACGGAATTTGGGTGTGGCGCACTGATCATTGTGGATCACACAGACGGGACTGGGGTTGATGTAGTCAATGGACCATTCCTCGGCAGGAATAGCGGTCACCGAGATAATCGGGAAACGAGATTCATCATCGATGTCAGCCTAAGAAACATAGGAAAATTATAACAATGTTTTCTACAAGATTGAAATGAATTTAAAACTTACATAAATGACGACTGGCTGCAGATCGTCCTTGCTGATATAAAAGGACTTCTCCATACCATTGTCGTTAACCGAAGTCCGGCAGATGGTGGAGTATAAGCATGGATACAACAGCACAGATGTCTCCGAATCCGGATTGTTCTTAAGCTTCAAGTTGATATAGTAACTGTTGGGGAAGTTCCTATCGCTGATATAGTCAATCGCGAAGATATATCGTCCACTGCGAGGAACATCCACAATGTAGTTGAGCTCCTTTTGCGACTGGCTCAGAACGGGGATATCGCCCACATGGCCAACAATCTGAAGATGCTCCGGATCGCTGTAGACCTCCAGGGGATTTGTGGGCTTCGCGTTGTCTCCGATGACAAATGGAGTTCCAGCTGGTTGGAACACATCAACGGAGGCGTATTTGTAGTGGCGGCACAACTCCATGTTGCCCAGTTCACAGGGATTGGAGATGTGGCGGGTTAGAATTCCAGCTTCGTAATAAGCGGCTGGCAGTAGGACAAAGTAGTCGAGCATCACATTCTTGTTGGCCTTGGTGGTAAAGACATAGTGACCAGGGTCCAAAACAATAGCCGAGGGCTTCGAGCCCAGAGGACCCGCAACGGTCACGAACTGGGGTTCCAAAGTGGGCTGCAGGAGTACCTTCACGCTGTTAAATAAAATCAATTCAACCTTTGTATTAGTTTTTTTTAACAAGAATAAGAGAGGGAGGCTTATCATCATATCATAGAATATGTGTGTCATAATAAAGGTTCCATTATGTAGGCACACCTTTATTATATCGATTTAATAACGGTGTAACTTCTTAGATAATGACTTGATTTTAGAAATTTTAAGTTTAGATCAAAGAATCTGCCCAAATACTCACTGCTGGTCCACCTCCTGAGGATTGTCGGACGTGACTGAGATGGTGGCGGTGACATTCTCGGAATTGGGATTCACATAGCGCAGTACAATCCGGTAGAGAGAGGACTTGAAGACATTTAGCCTGTTGCGCACCTCGTTCTGGATTGCGTTGAACACCACATAGCCCTTGCTGCTGAACCCGGGGAATGCCTCCTCATCGTAATCATAGCGAACCTGGGTTCCCGAGGGCAGTGTTCCATCCTCGTACTCGTACTGGAACTGATGAAGCGTCGGGAAGAAGTGGGTGGTCAAAGGCTGGGTACACGCCAGACCTGTGATCCTCGGGTGGCACTTGCACTGCCCGCTGACCTTGTCGCAAACACTCTGCCATGAACCGCCCACATCGCAACTGCAGTCCTTGCAGCCAAACAGCGAGGCACTGTCCAGGTCGAAGGTTCCATCCCGACACTCCTGACAGCGCCTGCCCTGAGTATGCGGCTTGCAGGGACACTGTCCCGCCTTGGAGGTACAGGTATCCAGGGCGGATATAGTACCGTCCGTCCAGCAGTCACAGGTCTCACATCCCTCAGTATTGCTGATGTTGAGGTTCCAGTACAGTGGTTTGCATTCATTGCAGATCCTGCCCGTTACTCGCTCCTTGCACTTGCACAGCTCACCCACGGGTACCGATCCGCATCCGGCGAATTTACTGATCACTCCAGCCGGATCGCAGTTGCAGCCTTCGCAGCTGGGGAAGTTGTAGAAGCCCTCCTTGCAGGTATCGCATTGCCGTCCGTCGAAGTTGGCCTGACATAGACACTGTCCATCCGAGTTACAGGACACTCCCTGAGATCCGTGCGAGTCACAGTTACAGGCTGCACATAGATAAAAGTTATTAAACATATATTATTTATACACTTATAAAGACTTTGAGTTAGGGAAGTTTTAGTTAAGGAAGTTAATAATTAATTGATGAAGGCCATCTTATATATATTAAGAAAACTCACATAGACATTCGGGGTAATTGTAATAGCCGGCAGTACAGAGGGTGCACTGTTTTCCGGCAAAGTTGTTGAGGCAGTTGCATTTGCCGGTGTTGTCGCAGGTGATGGCCGAGCTGCCAGTTCTGGAGCAGTTGCAGGGCTTGCAGTCCGGATAGTTGTAATATCCTGGCAGGCACTGATCGCATCTGGGGCCACCAAAGCCCTCACGGCAGATGCACTGACCAGACTGCTTGTTGCAGATTTCCGACTCCGTGCCCTCGTTGTCACAGTCGCAGTCTGTAAAGGATAGGTCCGATTTAGGATCAATAACTTTCTGATATTAAGTATACTCTTAATCTTACATGCGCAAGTAGGGTAGTTGTAGTATCCGTGCTTGCAGCGCTCGCAGTTGTCGCCTCCGAAACTGGTCAAACACTTGCACACTCCAGTGGTCACGTTACAATCGTTGCCCATCGAGCCAATCTTGTTGCATTCGCAGGCCTTGCACTCGGGGAATCCGTAGTATCCCTCGGCGCACTGCTTACAGTAGTCTCCCGCGAAGTTGATCTTGCAGGGGCATCGCTGACCGCTTTCTGCCTCGCAGTGGTAACCATTGGTTCCATTCAGGTTGCACTCGCACTCCCGGCAGTTGGGGTAGCCGTAGTATCCGTAGGCACAGGAATCGCAGTTGGGCGGCTGGAAAGCGGCACGGCACTCGCAGTTGCCGGTCTCCTCCTCGCAGTGTCCCGTGGAGTAGAAGTAGTCACACTGGCAGGCTAAATGGGTGAGAAACCGATAGTGAATAAAAGCAAAACTTCTTATCTTGGATCCACTTCAATTAAAATCAGGAAATTACACCAAAGATAGAACTATATAACGATTCAAATGATTTTAAATGGGGAAATGGGATTTTGATTATATCACTGGTAAAAACTAATACTTACGACTGCAGACATCGGTCTCGTTCCAGTGTTTGCCCTTGGGTCTATAGTACTTGGGCTTGCACTTGTTGCAGTTAATTCCCACAGTGTTGTGCTGACAGTTCTGGCAAACACCACCTCCATCATAGTGTCCGTGAATGTCCAGGGAGAGTCCCTTGCGGTTCACTTCCTCATCGTACTTGCAATCGGTGCTGTGACCATGGCAGTTGCAGGCTAAAGAAGTAAAGAAAATTAATTTAAAAAGGATTATAAATGTTTTTCCATTTAAACGGACGAAGTTTGTCCGCCCAAGAGAGTTGTCCGTCCAAGATAATTCTAACTAATTACTCACGTTCGCAATTGAAAGGCCGGGCATTGGTGTTTTGGCGCCACTTTTTCTGCTCAAATCCTGGGCAGCACTCGTTACACTGGATGCCGCAAGTGTGATGCTGGCAGCGACAGGCGAGAATGCGCACTGGACTCTTGGGGTCCTTGACGTCACAGGTATCGGCGTGTCCGTTGCACATGCACCTTCCTCCGATCGAGATGTCCTTGATCGAGTAAAAGTAACGACGCGTCACCGTGGGATCCTGTCGAGCAACGGACATCAGATGTCCCAAAAGATTCTTTGTGCGGAGCAGACGGATCCTGATATTGGTGGCACGGGTCCATTCCTGCAGCACCGTTGAGTTGAAGTAGTTGGTGGAGCTTGGACGTCCGTTTAGAAGGAGCACGGGAATCTCCCCGCCCTCCAGCGGCACAATCTTTGAGTATTCGGTGGTACAGATGACATCGTCGTCGCGGGTAATCGGTTTGTAGGTGTCCTTGCCGAAATAGGTCTCACAATCGGCGGGAGTATCGGAGAAGTGCTGCCAAGGCGCCCAAGTTTGGCCATAATCCGTGGACTTCTCCAACGTCCAGAGACCAGGACGGGGGGAGTTGCCCATGCGAATGAACAAGTAGGCCACATGGAATTCCTGAATGAGTTTAAGGAATTGGATGTTATACGTTAATAATAGGTATACTTATTATGAAGATCTTAAATTTTTTGTAATATTTTAATATATATAACCCGCAATTTTAAGTCCCACAATGTATTATTACAAATATGTTAGGCAAACTTTTCTTATTTCTGAAGTGCTATGATATTACAAAAGTAAACCATTAAGACAAGTTGAGATATATGAAAACAGTTTCAAAATGCAGGTCTCAAACCGTTTAACGGTGTATCTTTGATCTTAGTGATATCTTAAATACTCAGTTGCTTCTTGCGTTGTTCCTCACATATTTGGAAGCCCCAGTCTAGGCACGAAATTCGTTTTGCACAAGCAAATTCATTGAAATTTATTAGTCGAGTGTACACATTACTTATATACGAACTACACCATCACACCGACAAAGGCGAGACGACGATATGAGATCACTGTGGGGGAATTAACTCCAAATGTTCTGCAGCGGACTCGACCAGTGTTTGTTCGTTTATTTATATTTTCTTGGTTTATGTTTGCTTTTTAATTTGGCTTCAATTGAAAACGAGCCCAGAGATATGGAGATCCACATACATACCAAGATACAGAGATAAATGTCTTTATATCTAGATATGTACTGAATACACACGTTATGTACTTTGATTTGTTTACATTTCTGTGTTTTCTTTAGTTTTACCCATGTGGAAGTTCATTATATTTTTGCATAAACAACAATTTCTATTTAGCTCCTCGTACGTTTTTCTTCAAATATGTATCGTACACGTTTTGTACATGAGTTGCAAACTCTTACAATGTTCAGCAATCTAAATATAAACCAGAATCTCATGTTCACTTGCATTCTGTGAATTAAGAAGAGTGCATTATAAGAATTAAAGCCCCCACGGAATTCATATGAGATCATGCTGAGCTGTTGAAATCCTAGCGCAATTATTCTCGAAATTAACTATGGAACCTCGTGGATTATCCCGTTTCCGTTGCAAGTGAGATAAGAACGTAGGCAAGTCGACCCCCAACTTTTTATAGAACAATTTCATACACACTGATGATAAGGCTGTAGTTTCTTGCGACTTGACGCTGATTATCAGACTGCTCCCAATTCGTTTATGTCGCATGCTGGTGCCTTAAGAAATATTACGCCATTATCGCTAAAAAAAATACAAAAAAAAATCAGAATGAACAGCTCGAAAGAGTCAATGCTCCGTGTCGGTTTCTAAGCAGCTTGTAAGCCGAGACTTCCCATTCAAGAGTGTGGGTATACAAATGTATATACTCGTACATATCTCTATATATTATATGTAGGGGCTGACATACTGATAACCCACAACTCCAAAGGGGAAGAAGCCAACAACAAATACCCCAGCTCAGCAACTTTTTTTTTGTTTTCGTTCAGTTTTTGCTGTGTCGACGTCGTTGAAATGAAAACCCATTAAAATTGTTTTCAAATTTTACGATCCCATCGCTCGGACCCGAAAACGAGTTGCATCCATCCACCGTCTCACTCCTATGCGTTTCTCAGGCGGATACCTTTGGTATCTCTTATGTTCTCTGCTCTGCTGCTTACCTGTTCGAAATCGATGGTCAAATTGACTTCATTGAATTTCATGCCCCTGGACAGCGGAGGACTCTGCCACCAGGCCTGGGTGCCATCGATCGCGTTCTCTGGCGGATGATTCTTCTCCGGGTTCGAGGGATCACAGTAGTCGCAGACCTACAAAAAACAGAAAACACATGTTTGAAAAAATTAATGGACAGATCCAAATCGAGTCAAGAGTATTTTTAGAGTCCAATTCGAATGTTGAACACATGTGGGAGACTTCTAAATGCAGTGCACACTTGGAAAAATTATTTTTTTAAATATGAAAGGTGATTTTTTTAGGTTTTTGATTTTTTGCCAAGTAGTTTTATATAAAAAGTACTAATTAATATAAGTTATACATACAAAATTAGATTTCTTGAATAGATTTAGACAAAAAAATCCTATTTCTATTTATATTTTAACATTGTATTGCGTTTCTCAGTGTAGAACCAAAGATTATCTGACGTTGTGTGTATACTGGAATGATTTTTGGGCGTTGCTGGATGTCGATTATAATTACCTGTCCTTGGATAACTGAGTAGTCGACGTGATCCTCATCCGCATTAGCTCCTACTAATTTACAATAAAGCTCTGGTCCGTCCGTATCCTGACCACAAGTGGCTGTGGCTTGTATCTTCCTGCCCGTAGCCAAGTTGAAATATGGTGGCGTTAGCTCTGCCTGGCAATGGGAGATCGCCAGGATCAGGAGCAGGAACCCAATGGAGGCCATTCTGAGCCCCATTCTGCCGAGAGTTCAAGCACCCGCGCTGCGATAACGACAATCCTTCCTCGGACCACTTCCGGTTCTATCTCTTTCTTTCCCGGTTCACTCTTATGTATTTCACTTTCTTATCTGCTTGTCACTTTCTTCACTGTTCTTTTCGTATTCCTTAGAGGGAGCTCATCCAACCGCACTGGATGGCTCTTCACGAGCAACTGATGGAACTGCAGCGAGAAGTTTTCCGTGCTCTCGTCTTCGGCATTTTATATGGCTACGAGAACGACAATCTTTTGGATTTGGGTTTGCTCTCAACATATGTTTACATCCCCTTCCCTGGTTTTTCGATGTTTGTTTTTTTTCGCCGGCCGGTCAAAAGATAAGAGTCCAAACCTAACATAACTAAAAATCTGAACGTTGATCCTTGGAGTACTACATAAGACTTTTACTTTTTTGTGTATATGTTACAAGTGCTATACAATTTTTAACAAATGAATTATTGGTCAGGATAAGGATGGTTGTCAATCTATATAATATGTTGGTTTCGAGTGGAGAACTTGAATCCTTTTAGGGGTATGGAAGTCTGTTAGTGGCAATTCGATCGTCATGGACAGCTTCGAATTCGATCCTCTTGGTTCTGCTGGTTCTGGATCACACAGACGAGCCTGAGATTTCATAAATCTTTTACATATGTTAATAATGTTATGTACGCTGGAGCTCATCCGCACTGGATGGCTCTTTGCGAGCAACTGAGGAAACTGCAGCGAGAAGTTTTCTTTGAGACCCCAAAGTTTTGATTTTCGTAGTCTCTCGATCGGTTCTTCTCGGCTGCCATCGGTTGCTTTCGTCTTCGGCCTTATATATAGTTGAGAACGATAATCTTTCCGATTTTGTTTTGCTCTCGACATATGTTTACAAACTCTTCTCCAGCTGTTTGTTGATAGTCTCATTCGCCGGCCGGCTTGAAAACGCGGAATCGGAATCGAATAAAACAAAAAAACCGGTTCGATGCCATCGGGGAACGTTGTGGAATGGATCAACGCCTCCGGTAAACTATAGATAAGCAAAAGTGTACTCTAACTTATTCTTAAGAATTGAAATTCTAAGATTTCTTAAATTAAGTTTCTATAATTTTAACATTTATAACATTATATTCGGGTCCTTGGAAGGGCTTACATAGATTTGAATGTCACACTTTCTTTCACTTTTTAACCAAGGGGGCTGGTGGTAGATTATTTTCCCTCGTAGATCCGTGCAATTTGATTGTAGGGGTATCATAATAAGGACCATGATCGGAACCTTACACACCATAAACAACACGTGGAAAACATAGCATACTTTCTGGCGACCCAGTAGTGTTAAATAAAAATGTGTTTAACGATGACCAATTTGCACAATTATTCCATGAAATGGGAAAAACACCGATTTTTAAGATAGGAAAAATAAGATTCAAAATGTCGTAAAAAATACTTTTTTTTTCGGTTTTTCATTGCAGTTTCGCCAAATCAAGGCTTACAGCTAAAATAACGACTGTTTTGAGCAGCTTGCTTCCAATGCTAACGATCCCCATCACTTCAAGAAAAATTTATTTTTTGATCAATTTTCGCATTTTTATAAGGGGTGACATCACATTTTTTTGCGAAAAATGACAAAAATTAAACATTTTAAGGTTTTAATGCCATTATATTTTAAATTAAACGACGAGTTCAACGAGGTAGGACATTCCTGATTCTGACCCTTATGAGAAATATGGCAGCCAAAACAGTGAATTTTTTCGGGCGAAAAATACGGTTTCAGTTTTAAGTCAAATGATGTATTTTTTAGCTGTTTTTCAATCGTAGTTAAGCCAAATCAAGGCGTACAGCCAAAAGATCGACTGTTTTGAGCAGCTTACAATTTATGCTAACGATCCTCATCACTTTAATCAAAATTAATTTTTCGGCCAATTTTCGCATTTTTTATAAGGGGTGACATCACTTATTTTTGCGAAAAATGACAAAAATTAAACATTTTGAGGTTTTAATGCCATTATATTGGAAATTAAACGACGAGTTCAACGAGGTATGACATTCCTGATTCTGACCCTTATGAGAAATATGGCAGCCAAAACAGTGAATTTTTTCGAGCGAAAAGTACGGTTTCAGATTTTAGTCAAAATTAATCTATTTTTTAGCTGTTTTTCAATCGTAGATAAGCCAAATCAAGGCGTACAGCCAAAAGGCCGGCTGTTTTGTGCAGCTTATAACTTATGCTAACGATCCTCATCACTTTAAGCTAAATTTATTTTTTGACCAATTTCCGCAATTTTTATAAGGGGTTACATCGCTTTTTTTGAGATAAATGGTTAAAATTAAACATTTTGAGGTTTTAATGCCAATATATTGGAAATTAAAAGACGATTTCAACGAGGTATGACAATCCTCATTCTGACCTCTATTGGCAATTTGGCAGCCAAAACACTGCTTTTTTAGGTAGGAATAATTGGATTCAGAATTTCGTAAAAAAAATATTTCACTTCTTTAGTTTAGTTATACCTTGCTGCCTTGAACGTATTTTGAATAATTGATGTTCATTCATTCGTGCTATTTGTAATTTAACATTTAAAAACAAACTATTTTAACGACTGTCCATTATCCATAAGCTATCGCCGATCTTCGTTTAACCAGAAGTGTTACAATTTATTGAAATAGTTGTTATTAAATGGAAGTACGCCACCGAATCGAAGGTGAGAAACTGCAAACAAATCCATTCGGGCCTGACTGAAACTAAATAAAACTAAAGTATAGGACCGAACACAAAACGCCATAAATTGCAACTCACAAATCTGCTCGGCCCACGAACGCCGAAAACTTGAAGTTTATTGCTATACCGATTAAAAGAGCCAAATGCAGAAACTAGCTAGCACCAGCAACTATTGAAAATCACGATCACAGCTGAAAATTGTGCAAAATTCATGACCAAAGCGTCGACTGCGCTGTCGACTTGAACTGCAGTAACTTTTCGATGGGGCTATTTTGATTTCTCGATTTTTGGGCTAACTGTATTTGTTGTACCGAAACTCGTTTTCCACCGAGTTCGCAATGACATAAGTAATTGCATTGATAAAGACTGCGGCGAGTGTCAGAGCTGCTGGTTCTTTTTATTTCTGGCCTCAATTGCTGCGCCTGCGCAGCAGCTTCTCATGGCTGCATATAAACGAGTTCTGATGACGTAATTCGCATCGCTCGATTCTGCGCCTTTTGCCTTGTGCAATGCACGCAAATGAACATTGCCGAAAAAATTAATGGAAATATGCGCTTGTAAAAATTGAGGAAAAAATCAGCAGATTGCAACATCAACAAGAAGTTCTCGATTTAGCTTTGCCCACACACCAGTTGCACAGTGGTACAGAACTTATGACATTTAGTTATCATTATTAAAGGTTATTCCAAAAAAATTGCAATATTTTTCTTATAGGTTGCCTGTTTAAATATTGGACCTATAATACTCATTATAATTTAATACTAAAGTAAAAGATGCTATTTCACAACACTCAAACAACATTTTTAAAGTCTGAATTTTTTTTTGAGCTCGAAGAAAACAGGTTGTTTAAGTCCCATTAACAATTAAACTGCAGTGCAAACAAAAAATGCTAAGTTACAAAAAAGTAGCATGGCTAATTGACACCCACTTGCTAAAAATATAATGTGAATAAACACATTTTAACAAAGAGATTAAACATTGCAGCATCAGCAAAAAGTTCTTGAAGCACAGTGGTGAGTAAATATATACAATAAAATGGGAAAATGAGTATAATTTTCACAGTGAGACAAACTTGTTTAAAGAGCAATGAGTGCTCGCTTGGCAAATATTTCAATTTGCCTTAATGTGCTAAGTGGGCCATAAAAACCTCACCGCCTCTGGGTGGCACGACCTTTGGCCAACCAATTTGCCCCACTGTGCCGACGTCTCTGCCGACGTCGACGTCAGCGCAGCTACCGCTCACCAAATGATTTCACTTATTCGCGATTGCATGAGCGGCTTGACGTTCAATTTGGTTCTAAGTCTCGTCGCGTGTGCATGGACGCAGTTCTTTAAGTTCTCGACTCTATCGCCATGGTGCTGCTGCGAGTGATCAAGTATCTAGTGGGTTAGTGAAGTGATCTGGCCAGGTGTTAGGCCCCTTATTTCATCACTATCTTCCTTTGAAGGCTGCGTGGTGCGCGTCTGCAACGAGTTGTCCCAGAACATGAGTTCGCTGAATAAAATGTTCAAATACCATTTGCTGGAGGTCAGCTAGATATCCCAGGAAACGGAGATCAACAGGCCCCCTACCCTCGAAAAAAATGTACATATAGTTTTCTGCCCCTGTCGAGCGAGTTCGTTGCTCAAGTCTTTTGTTATGTGATCCAATAAAACGTATACCACCCACTCAAACACTGCGTTTCTAACCGGCTCTGCTGTAGAATGGCAAATCTAACCTTGAGGGTTTTGCGCAACCAGGTTTAAAATCACTGTTAGCAGTTAAAATTCACATTTATGGTATAAATATGAAATTCAGTTTAATACTGTAGTGTAATTCGAGAGTTTTTCACAATTTAAAGCTTTACTTTTCTGTGTATCGAAAAGAAATCCGCGGGCAACCAGCATTCAATTTGAAGTTGATTTCGGGGACTAATCACTCGTTTGGAACCAAAACGTTGTTCTACAGAATTTCACGCTAGATTCAAAAAGTGCTGTGCTTTGGATTTTCCCTCGGAAAGAAATCCCGGTCAGTGCTTCGAAAGTATCCCCGACAAGGTCTCGTTATGACTGATTGTCCAAACAAGCCAATATTTACAATTAATGCCGGCTAAACAATGCTCAAACAAGTTTGCACAGAAAAAAATAAAAATATCACACAATTAGCATTTGTAAATTCGCGTTTCTCATGTCGTCACACATAATCGTCTTAAGAAGGCAAAAAATTTCTCGAATTAAGCAGCGAAAAAATCCCCGACATAACAAGAGGGCTTGGTTTATAGAGACGTCATTCCTTTTACGCTCAACACCTCTGCTCATTCATTAATATGATTAATTTCCATTCTGCCGGACAATGCTTATAGCGTATTAGTAAAAAGTTGGGTCAAATCTAATGTCCAGCCAGATCGCAGACGTCACTAATGGCAGTTTGCGTTGGGAGCGTTTTGGTAACAGATGCCTGATTTTATGACGTCTTAATTGGCGTTAACACTTTCCTATAAATATCTCTCTTCGGTTTTTACCCATATTCACACCTTATTCATTCGTTAAGAGACGTGTGTGGCAAAAGAGCTGAAAAAGTTTTATAGGCAGGCAGAAAATATCACAATCGCTCGGCATAGTTCTTGTTCGAGTTTACTCAAACGTTTTTATAAAATGTCGTATCCTAATTATGTTTGTGTAAGAGAGAGTTTGTGAAATGGATGTTAAAAAAGCATATATAGACGTAAATTAAATATTGTGCTTTTGAGAGAAATTATAAAATATCAATATCAAAAGTGAGTGTTAAGTGCTTAAAGTGAATTTATAAAAACACAACACCTCTTAAAATTTGTTTTGACATTTTCTTAAAAACGTCTTGGTTGTTCGATTAGAAATCTTGAAATTTTGTTTCACTTATAAAATGTTATATTTTCTACGTTTTTAAAAGATAAATTGGAACCGTTATTAGTTTAGAATAAGAACCACGAATAAAATGATCATGCTTGAAATTCAATTCTTTGAACTATTTATTAATGGATGTATAACAACAATTAAAGCTACAACATGTGGCATATAAAATCACGAGACTTGTCTTATAAATGTTATCATTTTAGTCATTAGTCTAGGATATTTTCTATTCATCCCTTACGAAGGACCTGCCAAAGTTGATGACACTGCTGACGAAACCGAGCATCGAGGTGATCATGGAGTGGGCGTGCTTGGAGCTCTGCGTGGTTTCACCTTTATCACTTCGGCTGGGTCTGATCACTTCCTTCTGACTTCCCGACGGCGATTCTCGGCTGTTAAAGAGACGATCCAACGTAAGGATGGGCTTTTTGAACCATTCCCCGCTGACCTCGTTGTTCCGTTCATCATCCTCCCGACTAAATCTATCGAAGGGCAGGGCGTTGACTTGAAGGAAAATCCAGTTAGGCAATGACTTTTATGATACCAGATGATCCAGTGACTTACTTGTCTGCATGACCACACAACCGATGAGGAAGAGCAGAACCATCTTGCTTTCTGAGGTCATCTTAGCTGTACTTTTCGCACCAAAAACAGATTGATAACTGACTGAATCGAATGCCAGAGAGTTCAGATTTATAGAAGTCGCCCCGACGGCGGATGTCATGTCAATCTACGTGATGGAATGGAAAGTAACCATGCGCACGTTTCACCAAAGTAATTGCTTTATTTTACGCTTGTACATTTTGCCTAAGCTTAGAACTACATAGCCATAACCCTGAAAGCAACATAAGAAGTGTCACTGCGAATAGAACACCCACATCGATTGTCTAGCCTTTCAGATCTGGACTTCGAGGTCTTTGAGTAAACCGATCGTAGGCACTATCCAGCTCGGCGTCTGCATCTCGTTCATCGGAAACCGGCGGCATTTCTCGATACCGCTCCTCGAGTTCCTGCCGTGAAAGTTCCGAACTCGTCATTCCTGCACTCCAACCGATGACTGTAAAATGTACACATGGGTAAATGTAATTGATTTATATAGATTGGTTCAATTTCATTACACTAACCACAGATAACGAGCAGACATATCAGATAGAACTTTAGCGATTTGCTGCTCATGGCTGTGCCTGGAATGGATTCGATTGATGGGCATTAACTGACAACCGAATCTCGGAGGGGTCCACTTTTTATATATGCACAGGTATGGAGATCTCCGCTGATTGGCGTTGGAGGAGGAGGCCAATGGGCTGTGGCGCCGCCGACTGAGATTATGCAAAGCACCCGTCGAAGACCCAAAAATAACACAAAAAACGCAAAAATAAAAAACGGCGAGAAAATATTGGATAAAAAAGCGTATAAAAGGCTCGAGGCGTCATTCTGTCTCACTGAGTGGGAAAAAACGCTGGTGGCTATCGGTTGCCTCCTACCGGTCTTTGACGTAGTCGTCGTCGTCTGGCACGTGAACGGCCCGTTGCGCATTGATTGATTATTTATTGAAAGGCTATCTAATTAATTTGCACATTCGTCGTCGGCGATCGTCCATGTCGTCTTTCACCCATCTTCTTGGCCAAAGAAGAGTGTCCAGCGTTCGTAGGGCGGCTCTTGGCACATCCAACCATCCATTCCGCAGTACTCGTCGCTAAAGTCGGTGAATTCTGTAAGTTGAAGGGTTCCCCTTAGTTATTATTCAATGCAAGGGGTATCATAGGACAAGAACTACGTGGTAACTGTTCTGGTGCTTATCAATGAAACATTTTTTAAAGTGATAAACAAACAAAGTGATAAAGATTTATACAAATTGTAAAATATTTTAAGTGTTGGTATTATCATTAAAGTAAACGTTCTTGAGTGATACCTTGCTAATTTAAATACTTTCCTAAACGTGGAATTATCGATACGATTATACTCATTTATTTAGAATAATCTGATATTGATCAGTTAATACTATTCAGATGCTACTTACGTAAATTACGATCCTTACAGGCGGCAATTGCATAATGACAACTTGACTTAAATTTTCTTATACAATTTTTATTATCATCCAAAATACAAACGGCTTTTGATTCGCTTACTTCTCCACAAATTCTCTCCGAAGGGCAATTTTTATTTGGTGTACCGCCCGCTTTCAGACTGCTAACTGTTAGATTTTTGTTCCTAAGGTTTTGTTTAATTTTATTTTAATTAAAAACTACTCACTTAAGCAGAAGAACACAATGGACGAAAGCCTCATTTTTAACTGGGATAAGTTGTATTTCTTATAATGATTTATATTTTTTTAACAGTCTAACTTTATTTGCTTCATTAAACCATGTCAATATCGATTTTGTATTACTAATTTATAAAGCTGATATTACTTTGTTGTACTTTTAGCACAAGCAAAATAATACGATTAGAATAAATCAAATATATTTTAGTTAGTCATGCAGTTCTTTAACCGAAGTACAGTTATAAGCGTAATATTTCAGCACGTGATGCCCATTAATTATAAAAGTTATTTTTTATTCATCCTCGTGACCAAAGTAAATGGTCCAGCGCTCGTAAGTGGGTGACTTTTCGCAGAGATACGGTTCAAATGAGCAGTACACCTCACTATAGTCAGTGAAATCTAAAATTAAATGAATTGGCAATTATATATAATGAAGCACTGCGCATTATATATAAAGTATATGAACTTACTTTTTCCTTTTTCCTGGCATGCTGCTATATCCAAGTGACACTTTGAGGGATATTTTCGAATACAACCCACCTCCTCATCTAATCCGCAAATAGCACTTGACTCATCCACCTTACCACAACCAGTTACCAAAGGGCATGGTGTTGGTGGAATATTTGCTCCAAAAGTACAGGCTATTTAGGAGAATCATCTTCATAAAGTTATATTTATATTTTTTTAATTACTCACCTAGCCATATTAGAAAAATCGTTACAGTCTTCATCCTAAGGTTCCTAAACCTTACGCGGTAAAATGAAAAATCGCAATGCGGCAACCAATTAATATTGCCGTCCACAAAGTAAACTTGATAAAGCTTACCCTATATCTTATCACAAAGTTAAACAATAGAGAACAAACCATTGTGACGAATTTCGCCTTATTAAGCGATAAGAGATAAGGTCATTAAAACTTCAAGCACTGCAAATTGAATTATGATAGATAATAGTGAGCTATTCAACTAAAAAAGTTTTCTTGCCCATATGTAAATATGTAACATCAAACACTTTGAGGTATTTATATATCTTTATATTAATTTATTTATTAACTATTCCTAACGTTTCATTGCTTATGGGCGAAAGCAGTTTGGTTTGTGCCTCAACTAAAAACTAAGAAATATTTATTGCATACTTCCGTGCTTAGCCATTTGTAACTCTCCATCAAAGTCTTTTTCAAGTTTTTTTAAGAGGCTTTCGTCTGACTGCGATACAACTTGGAATAGATGCCATTCCTGGCCAGAAGTTGAGCATGAGTTCCCTGCTCCATTATTTTTCCGGCTTGAATCACACAAATCACATTGGCATTTTGGATGGTGGACAGGCGATGAGCTATTACAATGCAGGTGCGGCCTGAACATGCCGAGTCTAAAGCTTGCTGAACCACCTAAGAGAGGGAAATAATTAAAAATAATATTAGCCTTTAGCAATTCATATCAAAAAGTATAACTAAACTCACCCTTTCACTTTGGAAATCCAGTGCAGAGGTTGCTTCATCTAGCAGCAGGATCTTGGGATTCCTCACCATTGCCCTCGCTATAGCAATCCTTTGCTTTTGTCCACCGGATAGTTGGGTTCCCTTGGAGCCCAATACAGTATCATATTGGGCTGGCAGGGACATAATAAACTCATGGGCATTGGCCATTTTGGCAGCCTCAATAATTTGCTGCATGGGCACTTGCCGCGTGGTGTCCCCATAACCAATATTTTCGGCAATGGACTTCTCAAAGAGTGAAGGTTCCTGGGACACAATTCCCAGCCGACGGCGCAGAGTCTTCAGCTCCATATCGTGGTGGATGCTCTCCTGATCTATAAGCTGGAATAGTTAAAAGATTTCATATTATAGAACTCTTTCGTATTTCTTATGTAGTACCCTAAAGTTAATATACTTTCTGATTTATTAGATAACTTGATTTGACTTACAATCTTCCCCTCATCGGGATCGTAGTACCGCATCAGTAGCTGGACGCAGGTGGACTTTCCTGATCCCGAGGCACCCACCAAGGCCACCGTCTGACCCTGGTTTATATCCAGATTGAAGTTTTGCAGCACTTTGATGTGGGGTCTTGAAGGATAGGAAAAGTTGAGACCCCGATAGCTAACTCCCTGTTGAACCACATTTGTCTTGTAAGCGGATCCATTGCCATTGTGCTGGATTTCGTAGGATTCGGGAGATTGGATCGTTGGCTTGCGATCAATGATCTCGTACATGCGATTCGCGGAGAGGAGAGCGGCATTAAAGGCAGGAGTAAATGCAAGAGATTGGGCCAGTATAAACAAGCCATACAGCATTGTGTTGGATATTCTTAAAAAGATATCAAATGTTAGTGCTTGATAAAGAATATACTTTTGTATTTACCCACTTCATAATAGTCTCAAATTTAATATTGCCATCGGCACACATATGCCCACCGTAAGTTAAAGTCACTGCATAGCCAAAGAACATGAGGGATTTACCCATGGAATTGACCAGTCCACGCCATTTCAGACGACTCAGGATCTGCACCCTATATCTCTCCACCTCCTTGTCGTATATCTTAATGAGCTCCTCCTCCCGTCGAAGTCCTGCAACTGTTCGAATTTGAGTTATGGTTTCCGTGGCTATCCGGCTGGTCTCCTCAAGGACCGCCTTCTCCTTCAAAGCGGACTTCTCCCCAAATCTCGCCTCGAACACAATGGAGGCTATCATAAAGGGCGAGGTGCTCAGGCAGATTAAGGCCAGTTCCCAGGAGTATGGAAAGGCAATGGAAATACTGCATATAAAGTTGGTAAACGCCTGGATGATGTTGCTCAAGGGAAAACCGATTGCTCCCTGAACACTAGCCGCATCTCCAGCCAGTCGGGCAGAAAGTGCACCAATACTGTTCTCCTTGCGATCAAACCATCCCATCTCCTGGTGCATGATACTACTGAATGTCTTTGATCTATAAAATAAAGGATTACTCAATGAGAATCTGAAGAACAGATGAATTTTTACGGACCCACCGCATTCGCATGGTTAGCCAGACTCCGGCTAGATTAAAGAAAAATGTCTGGACGAAACACACCACGCCAGCTGCAACTCCAATCACCAGGGAGATGATGGCCATTGAGGCACTCTGTTCAAGAACCTCCTCGTCCGTGGGTTTGGCCAACGAACCATATAATTCCGCTAGGATAACGGAAAACACCGGCATGGTGACTCCAAATAGACCAGCACAAATGGCGCCAATGATGAGGAAACTCCATTCGGGCCTTGCCCAACCCAAAATTCTAAAGAAGGTACGCAGATAATTTCCAGATGGACTACCCTGTTCCTCTAGCTCCTGATTCAAAGTTGGGTTGGCTAGACCATTTAGGTTCTTCATCTGGAACTCCACATTCTTCCCCAGCGACACAATAGAGTTACGAGTGCCCAGTTGGAACTGTTCAACTTCATAGGACATTTTTCTCTCCTTGTTCTCGGCCTCTTCTTCCAGTTCGTTCAGTAGCTCCTCTGCGGAATCATCATAGGAATGCACGGTGACCATTTTGTGGTAGAATCCCTCCAGTTTCATAAGCTCCTCGTGGGTGCCCTGCTCTACGGCCTTGCCATTTTCAATATAAACAATCCGATGAGCGTGTCTGATGGCCGAAAGGCGATGGGACACCACCAGGGTGGTTCTACCCTTGCAGGCCTTGTCCAGAGCGGCCTGTACTAGCTTTTCGGAATGGTAATCCAAGGCTGAGGTGGCCTCATCCAAAAGCAGAATTTTGGGCTGCTGGATCAGAGCTCTGGCGATGGCAATCCGCTGACGCTGACCTCCAGAAAGTTGTACTCCCTTCTCGCTGATATCTGTATCATAACCCTGAAAGTGAAGGGAATTTTATAGTATATTCTTCATATTCACGTCTTGAAATCTTACCTTATGCAAGGCTACAATAAAGTCATGAGCATTGGCAGCTTTAGCGGAATCTTCTACCTCTTTTTGTGTGGCTTCTGGCTTTCCATGACGGATATTTTCCCCAATGGTTCCCTGAAAGAGCACCGGTTCCTGACCCACCACGGCAATATTCGAACGCAGCCAGTTGAGGTTATACTTCCGCACATCCTCACCATCCAATAGAACTTGTCCAAAAACTGGATCATAAAAGCGCTGCAAGAGCTGTATGCAGGTGGACTTTCCACAACCCGAAGGACCCACCAAGGCAACTGTTTGTCCTTCTTCCACGATTACATTAAGTCCCCGCAGGACAATAACATCTTCGCGGGCGGGATAACGAAAGAACACATCGCGGAACTCAACAGATCCCTTCAGGCCGTAGTTGAGAATTTTCCCAGCTTTGGAGAGTGGATCAATCAGGGAAGTGCGATCGATGACCTCCAATATGGCCGATGCCGATCCTCGAGCCATGGCAAAGGTTTCGAGGAATGGAGATGTGCGGGATATTTGATTGGCACTCACGATAATACCCGATATCACAATCATCACAACCGCTGGCGTGTACTCCCGTTCGTTGATGGGAATACTTGGATCACGGTAGAATAGGATCAAATTTGCTCCGTACCAAAAAGATCCCGCTCCTGTGATAAACAACATGGCCTTCATCACCGTGTCGCTCAGTCCGGAGAAGACTCCCTTCCATTTTCCAGCCCTGAGAGCGGGTTTCAGGAGGGTATCATAGCGCACGGACTCTGTTCGTTCACCTCCAAATGCCACCACAGTCCGGATGGCACCGATTACTTCCTCAACTACAGAGCTGGCCCGCACATAGGAACTCTGCTCCTGGCCCGTGAGTTTTCCTTGGTACTGAAAAATTAATGGTGATATGTTATTTATTATTGGTGGAAAATATATTGAATTTACTTATGATTTCTTTAAGATTCCTTTAAGAAGAGTAATCTTACTTAGATAGTACAAATTACAAATTTTCTATTTGAAAAGCCCTCTTATAAAAGATTATTTCTTTCTCCTACAGAATACATTCGATGTTTGAAGTATTCGTTCTCCCAAAACTATTCATGCTAAACGATTCGTAAAAATATATGTTTTCACTGAGGCAGGTAGGTACTTATTCTATTTTCGGAAAACTATTTTCGGATAAAACAAGCAAATGGTCAAGTTCACTTTACGTTTGCTAGAAATTGCCTTCGTTTCTGGCAAACGGGTTCTAAACAAATGAGATGCGGTATTAAAACGGAAATTAAAATCTAATTGGGTCTACTTACATGGGCCACAACCGAGTTGACCACTAATGTTAGGGGAATATAAAACACTATTGCCAGAGCCAGTTTCCATCCATAAATAAAAGATAGAACCACACTTATTATCACTTCACACATAATTTCCACATAATGACCCAGATTCTCTGCTATGCCACTGCGTATTTTCTCCATGTTGCTAGAAGTAGGTAGGCTTAATAAATGTCTTCATATAGTTTTCAAATTACTTACTCAGTAATTCGCACTGCAAAGTTTTGATCCTTGGCCATGTCATGCCAGCCGATTTCCTGCCTCAAAGTGGCCTTGAAGAATTCCCTACGCATGCGGACTGTGAGCTTTAGAGCCAATCTGTTAAATGCATCCACATAGTACACTCCAGAGAAAAGCATCAGTAAGGTATTCAGGGTCATGAGTATGCCGAAGGATACACTATCCTTTCGCAGCTCCTGCATATTCTCCTCGTAAGAGGCATTTGTGCTGAAAAAGAGGTAAGTAATAGAAATGGGTGGTTTAGTGTAACAATTTTAAATCTAAATTCAGCTTTACTTTTCTGTGTACTTTGCTTACAGCGACGTCCTTGAAAACTTGGCATTGTTTTAGCCCTCTTTACTTCAAAAGTTTTCTTTTATTTAAAATACGCTGGCTTTCTCGAAACAATAAAGAAATTTGCGGACCGTAAAACCAAAAAGACGTCCGTTCGCTTTGAAAGAGAGCGAATAATTGATTCATACTCTCCCAAGAGGCCTCTGCAATACGTTCTTTTATGGTCTAAAAATAGGTTTTCTAATGAAATACACTCATGAAGGGAAACAGTCATGAGCTTAACATACATTTTTTTAAATAAATGTATGCAATAGATTTAAAAAATGCAAGTTCAGAACATTTGACTTGCGGAAAAGTAATTGGAATAAATTAGCCTTCAACTTTTAGTTGAGAAATATTTGCAATAATGCTTTGAAGGACAAACAATTAATTACATATATCAGAACCTTAGACTCACAGTATCTTTCCGCCTCCAAAGAGGGACAATCCGATGGTGACCGAACTGGTTCCCTGGCCCAGAGTTCTATCGATGAACATGGCCACCAGTTCGCTGTAGACCACAATGGCAATGGGATAGACCAGGGATTGGAGTAGAGCCGCCACAAAAGCGGACAGGAGCAGGACATAATCCCATCCACCGATATATCGGAAGAGCTGAGTGTAGTTGATCATCGGCGGGGCCTTCTCCTTGGACTTGCCCTTCTTCTGGGCCTCCGGCGCAGTCTCATCCGCATCTGCAGCAGGAACATCTTCGCGGGTCTCCGTCATCGTCATCACTGCGAACTATCGCCTATACACCAAACTCATTGACCGGCGGGGTCAATTAATAGTTAAGAAAGCGCGCGCAGGGTGAAACCAAAAATCGAAACGCCCGCAGTTCGCTTCGACGATGGGTATATATGTATAAAGATGGTCTCGAATGGGTTCTTGGCTCTGGGTAATTAACTCCCTCTCCAATGGAGATTGTAGTGCTATGCCAGATGCACTGCCGATGAGGCTGATCTGCCTGGGATCGTGTTTATCTTTAATTGTTTTGCATTCCGCGGTTCCACAAAATCGTACGCCACTGGTCTTTTTATTTCGATGCTATTGCCATCCGGAGCAAAATATTCCGCGTCTGTTCCGTTGAAACTACAGAAAGCAACTGGCGGGTCTGGCGGCTATGGCGTCAGTTTTCTACAAATTCGGTTTCTATTAAAGTTCAAATAGACAGGCAATGGTGGGACTCTATCGTCGAGAACCCCTTTATGGTCTTTTATTAATATCAATTGAATTGATTTTACTCAAGGCTCACGATGACTGGTGGAAAATCATTGACCATCTTTTCTCCAGCAAGGTGTGCACCGCTCCATCGCGGAAATGGGTCAGCCAAATACGCAAATTTGACGTAATTTGCATTCCGGACGGTTAAACTTATGATCTTCCCTGTTTAATTGAGATCTGTTATCATTTCACTGATACGCAAAATCAAGATTGCATGTCATTGACCATGAATATTAGCAGCGGTCGTGTGGGTGGGTGGCGTTATAGACACGCCACCAAGATTGCTCTCTTATCAGCCAGATAAGTTTTGTGGTGGATCTTACAACTTATACCTCTAATAATTATAAATACCGCAAATAAAGTTACCCAACGTACAGCTTTGTTAATAGCGCATCCCTTATTGATAAGGTATCTTCCCAAAAAGTGACAATCATGATTATGGATAAAAAGTTGTTTACAAGTTTATTTAGTTTTTGGTGATAAGTGTATTTGGGCTTTTGGTGAGAATTACAAAAATGTTTGGATAATATTCAATGATCCTTTTGGGTCTTGTGTAGCTTGGCATAGATTCCGCCCTGGGAAATCAGCTGCATGTGGTTACCCTGCTCCACCACCTGACCATTTTGGATCACACAGATCACATCCGCATTCTGGACGGTTGACAGACGATGGGCTATGACGATACAGGTTCGCCCGGAGCAGGCGGAATCCAAGGCCTGTTGGACCAGTTGTTCGCTTTGCAAATCTAGGGCTGAGGTGGCCTCGTCGAGGAGTAGGATCTTGGGGTTCCTCACCAGTGCCCTGGCAATGGCAATACGTTGCTTCTGACCACCAGACAATTGAGTGCCTCTGGCTCCCATTCGCGTATCGTAACCATTGGGCAGGGAAATGATAAAACTATGAGCATTGGCACTCTTGGCTGCAGCAATAATCTCCGCCATGGAAACAGATCGACGATTGTCCCCATAGGCTATATTCTCCGCTATCGACCGTTCAAAAAGAGTGGGTTCTTGGGAGACTATACCCAATCTGGTCCTTACCCCCTCAAGGGTCAGATCATTTTGGATGTCATCGTGATCTATGTGCTGGTTAAAGATAAAATGTTTATAAGAATTTAAACTTTAGTAAATATCTCATAAGTTACTTACTATAGACCCCTCATCGGGATCGTAGTAGCGCTGTAGCAGCTGCACACAAGTGGACTTTCCACACCCGGAATGACCCACCAGGGCCACCGTTTGACCCTTGAGCACTTCAAGATCCAAGCCATTGAGAATCTTTGCATCAGGTCGTGTTGGGTATCTGAATTCAACACCCCGATAGCGTACACCCTCGAAAAGATTTAACTGCTTGGCGAGAGTATTCTTGATAGTACCCATGGGTGACTGAATCTTGGGTTTGCGATCCAGGATCTGGAAGAGGCGGTGACCCGCGATCAGAGCAGCGGAGAAGGCAGGGGTAAAGGCCAGGGATTGGGCCAGCATCATGGAGCCGTACAGCAAGGTTTCCGATACCCTTAAATAACAGATTAAAAATGTTAATTAAAAAAAATCGAAATTTATGACTCCCTTACTTGATAATATCCTGGAAGGGCAGCTGACCTTCGGACACCAAAACACCGCCGTAGCAGAGGGCCACGGCATAAGCAAAGAATGCCGATGCCTGCATGGTGGAGTTAAGGACTCCTCGCCATCTTAGCTTTTGACGGATCAACACCTCCACTCTTTGGATCTCCTCCGTGTACTCCCGGATAACATCCGCCTCCCTCCTCAAACCGGCAACAGTGCGTATGTTAGATATGGATTCGGTGGCAATGCGACAAGCTTCCTCAATCACCTGCTTTTCCCTCACTATAGCATTAGACATCATCCTGTGAAATGTTTAAGGGGTTACCAAAAGTATTAGGACCTATAAAATTACAACCCACTTGGCTTCCAGGATGACAGAACCCACAATGATGGGACAATTGGCCAAACACAAGAGGGCCAATTTCCAGTTGTAGTACATGGCAACGCTGACACTCGATATAAAGTTGGACAGGGCCTGGATCATCCCGCTCAAGGGATAACCAATGGCTCCCTGGACACCAACTGCCTCGCCGGACAAGCGAGCGGATAGAGCTCCCACTGAATTATTCTCATCGTCGAAAAATCCAACTTCCTGGCTCACCATCGCATTGAAAGTCATGGCTCGCATTCTGGTTGTCAGCCAAATGCCTGCGTAGTTAAACAAATAGGTTTGCAGGAAGCAGACCAGTCCAGTCAAAAAAGCCAGGCCCAAACAAGCCCAGGAAAGCACAGCCGTACGACTTAGGGCCTCATTCGGATCCTGTTCAGCCAGGGCTGCATAGAATTCACCAAAAATGATGGAGAAAGCTGGATACAAACAGCCCACGGCTATGGCGCTTATGGTTCCCAATATTAGGTAACACCACTCGGGTCTGGCAAGCTTAAGGATCCTCGAGAACGTGCGGAAGAAGTTTGGTTTCTCGGGGGGAGCCTCGACTATCTTGGCATTGGTGTCCTTTACGAGTGCCTTTATAATGGGTTCGTCAAACTGGACGCTGTTCTTCTGACCTTTCTCAAAGTTCAGGGGACTGGTCTCAAAGGACTTCTCAAACAGAGCCAGGCTTTTTCCTAAAAATGGTTTAAAGTTTTACTCCCAGTAGTTATTAATACTAAAAGTATTTACTTTTGGTTTCCTCAATACTCTCCTCCTTTTCCACCTCATCGGGCATGTTGATGTCGCCAGCATGAACCATGTTGTAATAGGCACCCTCAAGAGCCATTAGATCATCGTGGGAGCCCTCCTCCAAAACTTTCCCATCATGGATAAAGACAATCTTATCTGCACCCCGAATAGCTGATAGTCGATGGGAAACCACAATGGTTGTACGACCTTTACTGGCCAAGTCCAGGGCTTGTTGAACCTGTTTCTCCGATTGGTAATCCAGTGCAGAAGTGGCCTCATCCAGCAGCAAGATCTTGGGGTTCTGAATCAAAGCTCGGGCGATGGCTATGCGTTGTTTCTGACCTCCGGAGAGCTGTGAGCCCCTCTCACCAATCATGCTGCGATAGCTCTGAAAAAAGTAGATATTGTAATTCAGATTTTGGGGCTATAGATTTTTTCTTACCTCTGGAAGATTGGTAATGAACTCGTGAGCCCCCGCCTGAGTGGCAGCTGCCTCGATCTCTTTTTGTGTAGCTCCTGGTTTACCATAGCTTATGTTTTGTGCTGTAAACCAAATGACCTTATAAGGCTGATAATGATAGATAAACTCCTTTTAAGAACCCACCTATTGTGCCCAAAAATAGAACTGGTTCCTGGCCCACAACGGCAATATTTGATCTTAGCCATTGGATGTTGTACTTCCTAATGTCCAGGTCGTCCAGGAGCACTGAACCGAAAACAGGATCGTAGAACCTCTGGAGCAGCTGGACGCAAGTGGACTTTCCACAGCCCGAGGAACCAACCAAGGCCACAGTTTGACCCGCTCTGATCTTGATGTTTAATCCCCTGTGAACTATAACCTCCGGACGTGAAGGATATCGGAAGAAGACGTCCTGAAACTCCACGTCACCACGAAGACCGTAGTTCAAGAGCTTGCCATCTGTGGAAAGCGGATCGATCTTGGAGGTTAGGTCAATGACCTTAAAGAGGTTGGTGGCACAACCGCGGGCGGTGGCAAAGGACTCAAGGAATGGCGCCGTTCTGGCTATGTTATCCGCACCCACAATGATGCCAAAGAAAGCCTAGGGATATTAAAAGGTGTTCCATGACTATCATGTAAGACATTACATTTATAAATCTTACAATCATCAGAATAGCCGGTGTATACTCCTTGTCTTCCTCATATCGATCGTCGATAATAAGATTGACGCCATACCAAAATGCTCCAGCGCAGGATAGGTACAACATGGCCTTTAAAACAGCATCACTGACCCCTGAGAAGGCTCCTTTCCACTGACTGGCCTTTCGAGCTGGGACTAAAAAGTTCTCGTAGCGCTGTACCTCCGACTTTTCTCCACCGAAAGAAACCACAGTCCGAATGGAACTCAGAATTTCCTCTGCCAAATTACCAGCTCCTGCATAGGATTCCTGTTCTCGAGCCGTTAACTGGCCTTGGAACTGAAATAAGGTATGGGAAAAATTAGAATACTTATATAATTTCATGAACATTCTTTATAAACACAAAGGATTCTTAACAGTGTTTAAGTTCTGTAAAGTATTTCTTGTGTTTTTCTCACCTTGGCGACATAGTAATTAAGCAGGATCACCAGAGGTATATATGAACTCACAGCTAAGGTGAGCTTCCAGCCATAGCCAAATGATATGGCAACGGTTATGATAAAGCCCACAATCAAGTACACAAAGTGTCCCACTTTCTCAGATATGCCATCGCGAATCTTTTCGATATCGCTGTGAAATATATAAAAAGGTGAAGCTAGTAACTTCTCCAAAAATATAAACTTTCTTCTAAAACTTACTCAACCATGCTCTGGGTGAAGTTTTGCTTGTTCGCCAGATCGTGCCAACCGATGTCCTGACGCATCACGGATGTGAAGAGCTTAATCCGCATCCTTGTTACTTGACGTAGGGCTACCATATTAAAGACATCCACAGAGAAAATCCCTGAGATGAACATTACTACCGAAGCAATGGTCAAGAGAATGCCATATGATATAGAATCGTCATATAAGGCTTCGCTGTTTTCCACCCTTGATGCATTCGTACTGGAATAATCATTATAAAGGTCAGGATGTGTTATATCTTCTTAATTTTAATATTTAATATTTCCCTAACCACATCCTTGTATATATCACATATATGTTGATATATTTTTTATGAAATATACATTTAATATTATCAATTTTAGATAATAAATATATTTTTATGATCTCAGATTCGAAACTTGGTATGAGATATCCATTACGAAACCCCCATATTTACTATTGTGAGCGAGCACTTACAGAGTTTTACCACCTCCAAAAAGAGGCAAGGCATGGACCTTTGAGCTGGTGCCGAACTGCATGGCACGGTCTACCAGCATGGATGTAAACTCGCTGTAGATGATGACCACGGCGGGCAGGGTCAGGGCCTTGATGCAGCACATTATGAACCCGAAGAACAGCCAGGCGATCTCGCCGTACGTGGAGAATCGAAAGAGTTTCAGGAAGGCAATGGGCTCCGTGGGCTCCAGACCCTCCGCCGTGGGCGCCTCCTCCAGGGATTTGCCCTCGCTGGTCGTGGTGGACACCTCATCCCGCTCCATTTTGATGGATAGACGACACTGACGAAATGATAATTAAGTGGGCTTTATTATTCAATAGGCCATCGATCCGTGGTCAAGATTTCCTCACTCAAAGCGGGCACAAACTCGAACCAGACCAGACAAAAGGTTAATTCAATTAAGCAACACTTTGCGTCCGCATGCAAGTTTGTTTCTTTGGCCACATAGTTCTCATTGACCCGCGGGGTTAACAAGTAATAGAATATATACTATTCGACACATTCCTGGGCGAATGGTGGCGTAACTTTTTAAGATACTCCTCTGCAGATTGAAATCTGTTCCTTCGAGTGCATCTGCACCGTGGGATATTCACCTTTTTAATGACACTCTTTGATTTATCCTTTAATTATTCGCACTTGTTCCAGATCGAAGTTGAAAATAGACCGCAGATTGTTACCGCTCGAGCGCCCAAGCGCAACTGACTTTCCATCCTCCATGAGCATCCATTTAAATTTGCTGCGTACATATATCGCACCGTTGGGGTTCAAATTCTAATTGATCTTTCTCTTGGGGTAGGTTCGAAGAGTCTCGATTGATCAAAGAGTGTCAGTGGGAAATGTCATAAATTACTCTCCAGTATCTCTTATATTAGCAAAAATATATTTTAAAATCTTCTTCTTTATTAAGTGATTGATTTTATTTAAAAGTATAACTGCAAGAAGTTGCCTCTTAATCTGTACAAAGGCCACAATTGCATAGATTTCCTACGTTCACATACAGGGGATAATAATTACAAAATATATACTTAGGCTCTTATCTATCGGTACTTGTAAAGATACAAAATCTAGCTGGATAACAATCGCATATCACATACTGTGTTGGTTTACAAGTATTTACACTGCCTACACGAGATAGAGATTCTTTATAAAGTTATGCAAAGATTCAAACGCTTAACTAATATGGCAAGTGCCAAAACAATAAGTCGATTTCCTATTAAATACGCTAGTTATATACAATACTCTTTACAGTTACAATTGGATGGTAATATACTTGTTGTATTTGCCAGAATTTTGTTGAGCTAAGGAATATGAATTGGTTAAATAGTAATATAAATTTTTACCAATTCCAATTCCGTAAAACTGATTTAAAATAAAACACGGTTTGAGATTTCCTGATCTACTGTTTGATTTGCTATAAGAAAAGTGATTAATACTTCTAGGACAAGATCCTTGAACTAATCGATCTTTTCTAGGCTATTGATAATATCATTTTAGTGGTTCCGGGTGGCACAAGGCCATTGGGTCTTAAAACTAATTACGTGGCTCGAATTCCGATCGAATCTATGCCAATCTAATCCGGCGGATCTCAATGTCAGACGTACACCTCTCCGGTCTTTTGTTCCGGCTTGTGTTTGGCCAGTGTTGAGGGAGCCGAAGACCCTCCAATACCTCCCGTCTCCACACCGCCACTTCTGTGAGGCATTGGCATCGTGGCTGAGGTGTCCACTGTATCAGTGGGTGCTACCAGTCTCATAGAGGACCGCTGCTGCGGATCCTGCAGATTGAGGCTCAAGTTGAAACTGTTATTCCGTGAAATATTGGGATTTCCATTGAGGGGCTTAACGGAGAGCAGGGCCGTGGTGGTAATGCCACCATTGCCATTGCTGGAACCACTGTTGCTGTATCCATCCTGGACATCGGTACCGGTCAGTTCCACGATGGAAAGTGCCGATGGGGATCGCTGAATGGACAGGGACACCGGTATCGTGGTGATCACATCGTTGGGATCGTAGCCACTGGCCGTCGTCGTGATCGTGGGCAACTGGGCGTTGGCCGAAATGGGCAAGATACTCAGGGTCCCGCTGGGCATCGTTTCCCCACCGCTGCTGGTTACGCTGAAGGGGAACGATAGAGTGGTGATGTTGGTGGCAGCGGGCATATCTGGAAGTTAGGAGGAAGAAATATTTCTTTAGTAACGTTCTCAAAAGAGCTTTTCATCAAAATTACTAAGAAATACTTAAGAAATATAATGATCGAGAGATATTCAGATAATCAAACATAATTTTTGGATTCAGCCTATAGGTTACAACATATGTGTTGAGATATTACATTATGGAAAATTATGAACAAGGAAGGAGAACTGAGCATTAGGTGTGATAATATATCATATAAAGCATGTTTTGATAGTTGTTTGAATAAAAAGATTCATAGAAATTCAGATATGATACCTCATCTTATGAAATGAATCATTTCAATTTGAAAGATAGAACCAAGTATTAGGGATTTTGACCCAAACAGACTTAAATATACTTTTAAAAAACCCTATAAGCTTTGTAACCCAAGGATATGGTTACTTACTGCTGCCTGTGAATCCCTCCTTCATGCTGGCTGCCAGGGCGGCGGTGGCGGGATGTCCTGGAATCAGAGTGTTATTGGACGATGAGCTATCCATCTCTTTGATGGGCGAGAGCAGCAGTGTGCCCAGCACCTGGCCGCTCTCCTGGTGCAGAAGGGTGTCGTGTGTGTAGGAGGAGGGGTACATGCCCGGTGGTGCGCTGGTGGTGCTCAGCTGTTGTGGTGCCATAAGGACGGAGCTGGTGGCTACATGGGAGTGGTGCGAGTTGTTCAGCAAGTTGCAGGATTGGTGCAAGATTTGTGCGTTTTACTCACCTGGATTCGTGTTGCCATCCTTAGCCACCTCGGGTGTGGGAATCCGCGGTCTACTCTTGGCCACATTCACATTCAAGCCATTCAACTTGGAGTCTGAAAATAAGAAGTAATTTAATTAGTGAAACATACTTTTAGGGGTTTTAAATAAAACATAAACTTAATTTATTTTATATTCTTACTCTGCTTGATAAGTTGTCGTTGTGCTCTTATGGACTTCCTATGCACAAACTTCCCATAGAGACTCGATTTACTTGGCTGCGATCCCGCCTGCTGTTGCTGATGCGCCTGCTGCAGTTGCTGCTGTTGCAGGATGGTCAGTGGCAATCCGGACTCGGGACTAGAGTAGACGGAGTTGAGGCGGTTCCGGTTGAAGGGCATTCCGCCAGAGGAGTAGGCCGTCGACTGGCTCCTCATGGAACCCATTCGAGAGAGCTGACGAACCAGCCAGTTGTTCTTTCGCCGCTCCACCATCGGGGTGTCCACGCTCTCCTAAATAGGTAAAATATATTTTATAATATTACATGCTTTATGATTACTCCACCTCTAAGCGGGGACATAAATACACTTAAAGGTATCTTTTAAAAATATTTGTCAACTTTGAGTTTCGACAGATTTCTCACAAAGTATCTAGTAACATAAAAACTGGAAAGCATTCTATAGTTTTTAAAGCCAACTATGTTCCATAAATTAATTATACTTAAAGCTAATGTGGGTTTTCAAAACGCCAATAATGTCAAAAAATGTATGGGTGAATAATAAAACAGTGACAGTTAGTGGCTATGATTACAATGTTAAGTGAATTTAGTATTTTAATGCTCGTGGAGTGTTACCGCATTTTACAAAATATGTTTATGAGGGCCATAAACAAATTTTAGTTGCATATATTTTAGACATGCTTAAATTACGTTAGTATAAATTTATTGGATCAATATAACTTCGAAAAAGATACATCTATTTAAAATGTAGAGCTCTATTGATATCTTAAGCTCCTCCAAATATGTTCTATACTAGGTACTATATACTCACGTAATCCGCGTAGACATCGTCGTTGAGCATCCGCTTTCCGCCACCGGGCATTATGTTGGCGTACATGGCGTCCTCCTTCTTCACCTTGTACTTCTCGGCGGATCCCTTGGGTTCGTCCTTCCGGTAATGCTCGGAGGCCACCGTATAGGGCAGATCCTTGGGCACCACGCACTCCCAGTACTGATCCCGCAGCAACTCGGGGTGCTCCTCGTGCATCTCGTCCACGATCATGTAGGCGGCCTGAAAGCGGGTTTATCAAAAGTGGATCAGTCGAGGGCTTTTCAAAATCGGAACGTGTTTGCCATTTGCGATTTTCGGGCTATTTCGAGGAGGCACTAAACCTAATTACGTCACAGCAATTGAACCGTGGCTACTGTCCCACATCGAAACAAAAGAAAAAGTGAAATTGTTTACAAGTTGTTAATTATTCCATAACAAAAACCAGTGCACAGCCCACAACAGAAAATTGCAAATAATAAAAAAAAAATCTTAAACATAATAAAAATAAAAATTAAAAAAATACTCATTTGCTTAATCATTTTGCCGCGCTCTGTTTTCAATTTGCCATTTACGAGCGACTGAGCCAAGTGTCACGTCTGGTCGTGTGGATGTGGAGTGCAGTTGAAATGGGCCAGAAGAGCTGGCAGAGGTGTTGGCATTAACCCCCTGCTGATAACCGGGCTCAAAGCGGGCAGTTGTGTGTGCTCGACCACTTGGGATGCATTTCCGAAATCGAGCAAACCCAGCGGTGACCATAAAAACACACACGAAAACAGTCAATGATAAAGCTCTACAAAAGAGGTTTCAATGTTTTCAGTTTGTATTTTTTTTTGTCGTTTTTCTCATTTTTTGAACAAAAACCTGTTTTCGATTTACTTTTGCTGCTGCTGCTGCTAACTTTTGTAAATAATTGCAAGCGACGGCAGACCCCAAACACAGATACAGATTGCACACATGCAAAACGGGCTCCAAACCCATACCAACGTCGAGCTCCAAAGCCCAAGTCCAAAACTTCAATCAGCATCAGCAGTATAAGGGTTATAGTCGAATCGTGATGCCCTATTCTAGTTCTGAATAAAGTAATTCCTCTTGTTATTAAACTCTGGATTTTAGAAGCCTTTCTTTTATGTTGTTAATAAAAAAGGAATCCTAAAAGTTTTAACAGTTTAAAAATAAAGTGCAATTTTATCGAGATATCTCTATAGGAAACATAAATAAAGATTTATTCAGTGATAAACTAAACTAGTCATTAAAATGAATTTATATATTAATGTATGGGAAACCAATAAAAGCATTCTTTTAATTATCTCTTAGAATGATTTCCTAGAATGAAGTGAATAGTATTTTACAATTTAAAAGACTTAAACCACAATTCAAGATCAAATTACGTTAAGGTAAGTTAAATTTTACTGTATAATTGAATGCAAATTTAGTCTTCCCATATTCTAGCACGAGTAAATGCTAATTTAAATCACACTTGCTAATCTCTATTCAATTCTATTAAAAGTATTCATATCTTTGTAAGTGCTAGATTTGATTATAACAGAATAATTACACCTTTTGCAAAATCTCGTGTCCTTAATACTTTAGTTTTAAAACAAAACACACTCCTCTTTAATCTAGACTACCTTATTATCTTCTTGAAATTATATTAAAATATAATATTTTTAGTTTCTTTTCAGGGCACTCTGCAATTCGTTATGCCAAAAAAATTATTCCCCTCGTGAGTCTTTTTGTTGGCTATGTAGAGAATGCCTGTTATTTTTAGCACGTGGCAGACCGACATGTTCTTCTCCTTTCAGCAGCATTCAAAGAAGTAGCTGACTCAAGCGATTATCGCTTCAAGAGCGCAAATCTTTACTTAGTTAGCACGATAACCCAATTAGCGAACTCATATTTTAGCAGTCATAATACTTGGAAACCTATAAAGTTATAATTATGAATATTAACCCCTACCAGATACGTATAAGTATCTTGCGGATTTGTGCCGCTCAAGGTTTTAGTTAAACGCTGGGAAGTTCTGTTTTGAAGTGTTTCAAGTCAGAGACCATCTGTTCCTTATTCAATTTTCAAGTCAGTGAATTTACCTACCTCTTGCTAAATGAAAATAATTGGGAGTTATACAGGTTTTTGGTGAAATTTGAAGGGGGAATTTTTTCGCATCTCTAACGAAAAATGATTGTTTTATGGTTGTATACACCACAGATGTGATTGCTACTGCTTATTAAAATTGTTTAACGGATGGCTGGAGTATGGACAATATGCCACATTGAATTACGTAAAGATTGTGCGAATTATTTGCACTTGTGACTCACCTTGATGTGCCGGTCAATCAGCCAGTTGAGCTCGATATCATCGTCATCTTCGCCAAAGGGATTGATTAGCACCTCGGCCACTTTCAGCCAGCCCACGTAGAAAACAAACTGCAAAGATTAATTGAAAGCGATATGATCGGATAATTACATCATAGAAAGAAGAGGATAGACAATTTCAACAGAACTTGGGAATAACTTGAAGGCACGCCAGGGAAAGCTTCGCAATTCCATTCACTTTTTGTTTAAATTATATGGTATAGGCATTAACAGTTAATAATGATAGTTAAACACTTGTCACAGATTTATATCGCGGAGAAACAGAAACCAGACCAGAGCCCGGCAAATCGCCAATTTATTACGTGGAACGTGACCGCGAATCGTTTACATAAAGCAACTTGAAATCTGTCCCTAGTGGAGAACCGCAAAAACCAAAACGGAAAAAGCAAACACATCTGTTGTAAGTGGCCATATCATGATATAGCCATTATATAGTATACAATATATATATAGAGCATCGGCGGGGCGTATCGCTAACAAGGTATAGCCATTACATTCGACCACTCAGTTTGCCGGAAAACAGCAAAAACAATTGCGAAAAACAAATAACCGCAACAAGTTTTAAAAACTTTTACAAAACGACGAGACGTGCAAATTTGACTCTGATTTATGGTAAATAAGGCGGAACGTGCAAATTAAGATAACTTCTAACCCGTCTTAAATCAAGCGCGAAAATTATGACTTCATTAAAAGCGGAGACAATTGATTTACCTGCAATACGGTGAAGAGGGGGAAGTACAGATCGGGGTCTTCGCGACCATTTCTATCCAAAACATTGGGCAACATTTGTCGCCCCAAAAGGGCAGCTATGAAATAGGTATAAAGCACCAGGGTAACAACCTATAAATGTAATAAAATTATTAATATCGTATTTAAAATATCGTGTCTATATTGATTTGTAGGTCTGTTATATATTTTTGGGAATAAACCATCTAATATTCTATTAATTGTTGAACACCTTACCTGAGTGTAGACCAGAGGAACACAGACCGTGTCGTATCCGATAAGACCACCCAAACGTCTACGTATATCTGAAAGTTCCACTAAAATGGTCTGGACAATATGGTCCGAGGCAATTAGGCCATCCTTTCTGGCTCGATTTATGATGTTGGTGGCCCAGACGAGGGGCATCCAGTACTTGGACATGGGACTCTTCTGATTCAGAGCCTCGAAGATCTTCATCTCGGACTCGTGCATCAGACCCGCATCCACAAGATGCTGGGTAGTGGGGAAACGTCGTTTCACACGGAGGGAAATTCGCTGCAGGGTGATCACATAGGCCAAAACCATATAGCGCATGATATTACGACGCATAAGGCGACCCGTTTCGTTCTGTATATTGAGGTATTTAAGATGGTTAAGGGGATTTCTTTCTGTAGAAAAATATTTTCTTACATTTACACCACCATTTGAATTGGGTATAGCTGCACTTATAAAAAGGGCCAACGTATCTGGCCAAGGCAGGAGACGATATTGCTCCCACCAACGTTTCACGACAAGATTTACATAGAAGCCCAGCACAAAGGACATGGGTATACTTTCACTCTGCTGCCCGAAATAAAGGCGAATTTTCTTAAAAATGCTGAAAGAAAAAAAGGATTATCCAAAAGATTTGATTGATAAGAACTAGTTTTAATACTTACGCTTGCTGACTTTCTGTCAGACCGAATCTGTAGATAACACTTATAGTATAATATAAACAGAGATAGGCAACTAACTCGCGCCAAATCAATTTGTAAACGCTGCCTCGCCATCTGTAAAAAGAGGAAGGGATTTGAATTAAGTAACTTATAAGATAGTAAAGGAGCTTACGGCTTAGTCGATCATTGCCGACTTTGAACTGTTACTAACTGGTTTTGATTTATCGGAAATAATTTCCTCATTCAGATATCTAATCTTGTACCTCTCTTAGTTGCTCATCGTATAAAAGATTGTTTTTCCTGCTTAATGGGTCGGCAGTTCTGCAAGATTTTTTTATAGGGGTATTCCAATCTTGCATGTCACTTCCAATGAATTCTAATGTGGCAAAGTGTGATTTGATATATTATAAAAAAAAAATGTATAATGATTCGCATAACCGCTTTGAAACTGGTACTGTTCAGGTGGGGGCTTTGTTCTGTTTGTTTTGATCAAGGTTTCGCTTGCCTTCTTCTCTTAAAAATTTAGGTTTGTGTGGCTACAACCTTTGTTCAAGATTATTACTCCAAAACAACTTAAACTATTGGAATTCGAGGCTATCGCCAAGAAACAATATGTTTTAAGTAATTTTTACATTTTTTCAGCCATAAAATTTACTTGCATAAGTTTTCAATTAGGGAATATGTGCCTTATCACATAAGCTTTTCGGAGCTTCGGTGTTATAGCTACCAATCTTTCTTCTTTCTGGCTTGAATGGCAAAAACTGGAACCGTGCAACAGTAACTGGAACTGGAATTGCTATTCTAACTGCCCAGTTACGAGTGACTGCACTTGGGAAACAATTAAAGCGAACTGGGGTTAAAAATAAACACACTCTAAAAACAAAATAACCTGAAACCAGATGTTGTCGTGGGGAACTGTCAATATGGAGACTGAATAGAGAAGTTCAGAGTATTGGATGTTAATTGCGTTGGTAAACATTCGAACAGGTGAATGAGTAATGCGGAAAAATCCCCGGAATCGGTACCTCTTGGGTGGTGACCCAGATTGTCTAGACCCTGTACTACACCTGTTTCAAATGTTTTCATATTTTGGTGAAATACTTTTCAAGCATTATTATTACAGGTATATTTACTATCTGGTCTTAATTTAATTTGATGAAAATCTAATTTGTTTTCATGATAAGGAGATATTTAAATTTTAAATTTTTAAAGGGTCATTCTTATAGATAATACTCACTTCCACAGGATCTTCCAGAAGCAGCCAAAGCTGCTTCCATTTGGCACTTCTCCCGCATATGAGACGGTCATTGTTTGTTGACGTCTCTCGTTTTTGACTTAGTTTTTTTACGCTGATCTTGTTTTGTTTACTTAATCACAAACAATTGATTTTTATTGTTATTTTTGCCGGCGCTAGGCCGCTGCCAATACGGAGAAGGCCGAATTGTAGTTGTTTTTTGATTTCGTACGCGAATTTTGTTAATTGTTTTTGTTGTCGCGTCATTGAAAAAGCGTCGCCGTCGGCTGCTTTCCCTCTCTCTCACACCCCCGCCGCTTAGGCTGCGACTCCCTCTGCTTCTCGCTCTCTCCAAGCCTCAGGTTTTTTAACTTCTCCTAAAAAATATCAAAAAATATACAGTCGTACTGCTTAAAAAATGTAATTCAAGTAGGTTTTTATCAAGTTAATTTGGAATCATATTTCCTGAAGTGATTGATATTAATTGTTTTTTTTAATGATCCCTTATAATATATCATAATTTTTACAAATAGCTTTTAATTTTCAAATAATACTACATCCACATACTATATAAATCCAAAATTTAATATTTTGAAAATGATCTTAAACAGTTGAATTTAAATTTAAAACTCTTCAATGGATTACATTTCTTTAGAGCATTGTATTGTTATTTAATATATTGAGTAAACACTTTTTGTATTTTCATTCAACAAAATTATAACTGAGAACAATAGTATATCATTTTATAGAGGCTTGACTGTATCCCCAACAATAGGAGGCAGGAGGTGGGCGGTCACATGCGCCCAGTAAAACTGTAAAGAGTAATACACATGCAATCCATGCAAATAATACTGGAGGGCTCAAAAGCTCAACTTAAATTCCGGCACGTATCGAACAGTATTTCTGTGGTGTTTCTGTTGTTGCTGCTGTTTTCCATTTTGTTATTTTGTATTTATTGTAAATTTGAATGGCTATGCACTTTCAGTTCGGGTGAAATGCGTATTTAAAGCTGAGAACAGAGTTATGGCCATATATAATAATTTGTCACTATTTCTGTGTATATATAATAAACGTTTTTTAAGGTATTTTTTTCACTTCACTTTATTACGATCACCTTGTACACACAATTATTGCGGGTTCCCTTTGGGGGTCTTTTGTTTTTTTTTAAGTACTTAAAGATCATTTTGCGGCCAGGATTTCCCCAAAACTGTGGGCTCTCCTCGAAGGCAAGGTATCTGGACGACTTGAGATCGGGATTTTTTGGACTTTTGTTTATTTTTTTTCATCAGAAAACCTTGGGTTGGGCAAAAATTCGGCAGTTTCTCTCTGAATTTTTTTGCCGGTGCTTTATTTGCGCCGTCAGCGCCACGAGTCTTTATCGTTTCCCGTTTTCTGTTGATTCGGCTCTTGATTAATTCCGTTTATGTTGCGTTTCTCCGAAGCGATTTTGATTAATCGAACAATTGGCGATCAAAGATTTTTCGAAAAAGTGTTTTCATCTTGGGCCTGCAAATGCGAATATTTTAAACCTGTTGTATTTGCTCCTTAGCGCTAGTCGAAGCTGCAAATATTTGCATAAGCCATAACCAGACAGGGGCAACAGAACGGGTTCTATATATGGGGCTTAGAGTTATACAGATTCCCTGGGACAGGGGACTCCGGCAATTTTCACTTTAGCGCGTTAATTTCGTTTACAAACAAAGCAGGTGATCTTCAGGAATGTAAGAGCCAACCGGTTGTGAGCAGGGGTCTAGGCCACGTTAAGTCACGATGGCTTTTGATTATACGGCTAGAGAAACCACCCACTGCCACTGCCCTGCGGCTTCCAAAGAACTTTTCGATTGTTTAGCAGTTGAAAAACAATTAAAGATGGTCGTGCCTAGCAGATTAGTTACTTTAAGCTGGCTGACGGCTGAAAGTTTCGCAATCTACATGTTCTTTGGAGACAAATAGTAGTCATTGACCCTGCCCGGAGATTTAATCTCAACTGTCCAGCTCTGTGGTAATATATTTTCAGAACAAATAGCCTGTCAACCTGCGCTGGAGATATGAGGTGCTGCAGCTTCTCGGGTAAACACATTGCATATACGCGATATGAGGTAAACCACACATAAGAGTCGACATTGATTGGTGACGAATTCGGTTCGAATAATTTTCACTTTCTTCTGACGTATTTGCCCCGCAATTTGTTTACCAATGGGTCGAGGCACTGGCACTCTCGAATTCGCCTGCCACTTGCACTTTTTCCGGCGGCAGCCGTTCCCAGAATTAACTACTTGAAAGGTGGGAGTTTTCGGGCCTCATTAGCACACAATAAAGCAGATATATCTAGGCATTAAGCCGATTTCTGTTAGCATTGTTAGCGTTCCCTATAAACTCATTAAGTATTATTGAAGCGATTTAAACAGCACTTTTGAGGAAAAATTAACGTGTTTGTTAAGGTATTAAAAATTTATCACCATTGATCTTTTGCCGAGGTTTTCGAATATAGATATATAGCTTTTCATTAATTTACATTGATTTATTGCCAGCACTTTTATGATGGCGTATAACTTTAATTTATTCGCTAATACATCAAATACATTTCATTTATCATTCGTGTGCGGATTATACAACCAAGCACCATCAATTACTTTATTACTCCGCTATTTATAGTATTTTCTGTGTATACATATAGGTATATACATCTTTCTAATTGCTCTTCGCTCATTAAGCTTAGTCAATTGAAAAATTGCATCCGAATTCGGACTTGCCGCGCATTCAGTCAATAGAATGCCGACTGAACACCTCAGTGGATCGGGGGATCGAAAAAACATAAATAAAAGTAAACTTGACCAGTTGGGAGCTGGAAGCTTAGTTTACGGAGCCGCCTAGGCCATTTAAAGCTGGAGACACGCGCTGGCGTGCGACGCGTTTACGATTTCAGATACTCAGATAGAGATACGGATACTCGAGCCATTGGATACGTGAATCTAATGGGTGGCGCTGGTCATCCAGATCTGGGAGGATAGTTTTTCGTTCACTTTATATGTACTTCTAATGGGGGGTCCCTTTAATTTCGTTACACTTTACACACTCTAATGTTTACAAGTACTCAAAAAACAGCAGCAGCAACAAAAATCTACGTTTTTGTGTATTTCAGTTGTTTTGTGAAATATTCGAATGCTGGCTTCAATGGGGTTCCGCACGATCAACTGGCGAGTGTTTCAGCTCAGCTCAGTTCAGCCCAGTTAATTTTGCTCCACGTACCGACAGCGCGACGACGGGTTTATCGCTGGACACTTCAAGCTGGAGCTGCAACTGCGATTGCGATGCCGACCGCCGAGCAACCTGACCGCTCGACAAACTCAACCAAACTGCGCTCCAGAGTTGGTCGCGAGCGGCTCTTAACTCACTTTTTTCCAGCCCGCACGAAAAAGTTTAGTTGGCAACAGGTAGACGAGGCAACAGCGAGCGGATCCCACAGAATACTGGGTGCATATACATATTGGTGATGACAAAGGTGTAGAAAGAGGCTAAGGGGGGCTTAAAAACGAACTATCTTCAGTTCTGGAATTTTACTAAATTTATTTAAATAAAAGATATACCTTATGTGTGCACTTGTAGAAATGGTGTAAGTCTTTGGAAACATAATAATTAAATACATGATTTTATTTGTTTATCATGTTACATTTTATTTAGTTGCATGCCTTTATAATATTCAAAATGTTGGTAATAATACTAAATAATTTTGGAGCGAACTTTAATGCTACTTCTTAATTCTAGAATCTTTAATATTTGGTTATAAAGACAAATTAACTAAATAATTTCTTATCGGATTTTTAAAACTTAAGGTTATACAAGTTATATATTACAAACCTAACTCACAATAAAATTTAATGTTATACTTTAAGTAACCCCCTTTCATTTACGCCCCTGAAACTGCAGAGAATCTGTAGCCCCTATATTTTAGGTACTCTCTTTCAGATGTGTGCCTGAGAGTCGGCTTCGATGAGGTTAATCAGCTGTTTTCGTTTTGGCTTTAAGCCACAGATCAGCAGAGACAAAGAGTACTTTTTCAGAAACAAAGGGAGCGGAATTCTCAAAGAGATCAGTTTAGATCAGCAATGTAGGAAAACTATTAAAAGTATCCACAACTGCAATTTTCAACAGAATCGTAAACATTAAATATTAAATTGGCAAATAAACTTGGCATTTGTTGGAAAATAAATAAACTTAATCAATTTAACGCTTCAGTTCTGTGGAGCTACCTAATTTTAACTGTCTGGCAACTCTGCATCTGAACAATTTGGAATACGAAGCATACTTGTAGGCTTCTATAAAGAAGTGTTTATAGACACCATTACCTTATAAAAATAAATTTTAATAATTTAACTATCCAACTAAAAAACAGATACACTTCGTACAACTAAAACTAAAACTTAAGAGGTTTTTCTATCAGCTGGTTTCTCAGGACGTCTCGCCTTATAGCGCAGTCCATGTTCCATGTAGGTGAATGGAGGATTCGGTTGGGTCAGACAGAAGTACAGACCCTTGACATTGGCTGGATAGATGAGACCAATGTTGATGGTGTTCTTGAAATTACAGTCGCCTTGCCGGAACTTGGCCCAACTTTCGCACTTGGTAGCTGGGATCATCACACCCTCGATAAGAGCCTATGGATTTGTTTTAAAAAATTAATTAAAATGTTTCGGTTGCCTAACAAATTCTTACCTCCATGAATAGAACAAATGGATACATGTGACTGCAGATCTTGGAATCGCAGCCAGGTTGAAGTTTCCTTCTCGGGAAGTAGCCTATACCATTGGGATAGATATCGATGTGACCCAGCGGAACCCTCACCCCGAAGACATCGCCCTCGCCGTGCAGAACCACCACCCTAGAAGCCACACTTTGTTTTACCAGTATATCGGTGGTTTGGCACATGGTGGCCGGATCGATGGCTATCAGTTGACCCACCAACTGTTTGTTTTCCCGGGCAAAAAGTTGGGCACCCAATGCGGCTATATTCGCACCCACCGAGTGTCCTGCCAAAGTAATATCCTGCACAGCAATGCCCGCATCCTTGAGAGCCCTCACTAGTTTATACACGAAATATCCATCAACGGACAGATGATGACGCACAGCATAGTACAGTTGAGCCACATCCTTGGCGAAATCCACCACTATAACATTGAGATCTCTCCTACTGTTCTGCAACAGGGTCAAGTGCTCCTGGACACTAAAATAACTGTCGGCCGTGTGAAAGGCATTCACATAGATGAGGGTCTTACGCTCCGGACTGATATCGAAATCCTTGATTTGGGATATAGACTTGATGGGCAGCTCTACACTCTGGTTGGTGATGGTCATCACATGGATTCGGGCATCGCTGGGATTTATGCCCTGAAATAAGGACATGACACCCTCATCCACAGGGGCATCACCTAATCAGGATATTATAATAATATTATCTTGATTACTAATTACAATTTCCACACTCACAGAAGGCTCTCCAACCGCGATTCAGTTGCTCGGTTAGCAGCTTTAAATTATGCCCTTGCACACCGTCAATATTCAGGGGTATTTTAGCCTTATCCTTAAGCTCCACTGCCAAAGACTGACAGATCAGGCAGACTGCTATGATCATCTGGGCTGTGCTCTTCTGCATGGTGAATTCTGCTCTCATGTCTACCCTCGAACTTCAGAGCTCTTTTATAGTCAGGTCTTATCGGGCCAAAAGACTCGCTTAGCGAAACTCTCTTATCTGGTTGTGGGTTTCGATTTCGGTGTATCTTTTAGCTTGTTGCAGCACGTCTGCTGAAAGGGGGTTCTGTCTGGTCGATGTCTGCGATTCCGACCCAAAATCTTCAGCCCCAAAACTAAGTAACGGTGCCAGATAAGCCCTTACTGATTGATTATCACCCCAAAAAACGATCGTGCCTCTATATGAAAATTCTTGCCAAAGTTTCCCTTGCAGCACTTCATTCACTTTTTTCCCGTCAGTTGATTAAGCTTGTAATCTCTCTTTTTTTGATGGGTGCTCCATGACAACTAGGTGCTAAATATTTATTCATTAAAATGTATATTTCGACTAATTGAGTTTGGTTTAATTGCTTATTTTGCAAGTATAGTTAGGGCTGTAAATTTGACTAGAACTCGTCTTGATTGACAAGCGATTCACAATTCAAAATTTACGCTAATGAGGTAGCGGCGGTTGTTGTCTGACTCTGATCCTTTTCCAAGCGGAATTTTTCGAGAGTGGCCTTAATATTAGGTTCCTTAAGTGGTACAGTTGTGTTTGAGGAAGTTTCGCTAGTCCAGGTCAAATAATCATAAGCAAACAAAGATTAAATCTAAAGAAGAACCCAAGATGAACCAAATAACAAGAGCGTTGCGGGTTAAACTTAAATTTTAAACAGTTTATTCGTGTGGGCACACAAAGGCTAATTCATAAAAATAATAAATAAAGTGAGAGGTGTACTAAAAATAAACATTGGTAGTCAGAAATACTTGATGCTCCGATCCGGGGCATTTCTTCACTGGCTTCTGCTCCCCCGCGGCTCCAAATTGGACTAAAATTAGCATTCCGCTCTGTTTGTGTTGTGTTTTGGTTTAGTTTGTGAATGGATCTGTTAATGGGATGGTTTTCATTTAGAACTTGAGACCAGCCTGGACATCGGACATGATGTTGGCGGACTTCTGCAGCTGCTCGACCTCGGTGGGGGTCAGGATCTGCTTGACCACGGAGGTCACACCGTTGGCGTTCAGGATGCAGGGCAGCGAGAGGAACACATCCTTGTCGATGCCGTGTTCGCCCTGTAAAATGAAAAAAAAATATTCAAGGTTATATTATCATTTCTTTAATATTATTTTTAAGAACTCACCAGAACGGAGGTGGAGACGGCGGCCACGCTGCTCGTGTTGCGCAAAATGGCCGAGGCCAAGGAGGCAGTGCTCAGGCCAATGGCCCAGGAGGTGTATCCCTTTAGCTTGATCACCTCGTAGGCGGAGTCCACCACCTGCTTGTGCAGCTCGTTCCACTTTTCTGGATCCTCACTGGTTCCCAAAGTTGGGTTCAGTTCACGAAGGCGCACGCCGGCGATGTTCACTCCAGACCAAACGGGCACGGAGCTATCGCCGTGCTCTCCGATGATCCAGCCGTGGCAGGAGGTGGGTGCCACGTTCAGGCGCTGCGACATCAGGAAGCGGAAGCGGGACGAGTCCAAGTTGGTGCCACTGCCGATCACACGGTTCTTGGGCAGACCCGACAGCTTCCAGGCCACGTAGGTCATGATGTCCACGGGGTTGGACACCATCAGCAAGATGGTATCGGGACTGTACTGTAAATGGAAAAGAATCCATAAGTATAAAATGTTTAAAAAATTCAAAGAGGTACCTTAACAAATCTCTAATTTAAAATTTTTTGTAAGATTTAATCTCGAAAACAGCTGGATAATAAATGTTTTGTTTATCGTAACATTTTTCTCAGGTGTTCTTAAAGATTCTTTATCAGTATGTCTAGGTAATAATCCTAAGAATTTTGGAACTGTAACTTACCTCCACCAGCTTGGGGATGATGTTCTTGAGGATGTCGGTGTTGCGCTGCACCAGGGACAGGCGGGACTCGCCCTCCTTTTGACGCACTCCGGCGGTCACGATGCACAGACGCGAGTTGGCCGAGGCGGCGAAGTCGGTGCTGGCCGTGATCTGGGGGTTCTTCAGGAAGTTGGAGCCGTGCTGCAGATCCATCAGCTCGCCCTGCAGCTTGTCGCTGCAGACATCGATGAGGCACACCTCCTTGGAGACGTTCTGAGCCAGAATACTGAAGGCGCTGGCCATGCCCACCTGGCCGATGCCCACCACGGTGACCTTGTGCCCGGAGCTGGGCAGCACCTCGGCAACTTGGGCCAATAGACTATCCTTAATGGTGGTCATTGCTAAGAAGTAAATAATAAAATGTCCCTTTATTCTTCCGTTAGTATATCAAGTGTATTCCCCATGGGGGATTACCCATTTATAGTGCCAGCACGTGCCTATGATTTAGTTAAAACATTCACAATTTTTTTTCGGGGAAACTCTCTTCCCCACACAGACACACACATACTGCTTAGCCGGCGTTCTTTAACCTTCACGAAGGTCGAATTAATGAGAAAAAAGCGACATCGCCACAACACGCAACCGGACCGAACCGAAAACATTGCCGAAAAAATTAACTTATGATGTTTTTTGCTCTTTTATATAGCAATTCATAGAGCCAACTTGTGATGGCACATGACAATCGCTGTCAATTAGGGTCTTCTTCTTTCATAAAGATAAATTCTAATTAGGCCCAAATGGAAGTTTTATCAATGCAAAAGTGCGAAACCTTGTGAAATTAATCCACCGATTTAGCACTAATCGTTTTATTACTGATTTGATGAACAATCAGAGGGACCTCGAAACTTGGTCATTTCTTATCTTATCTATGAAGTATGAGCCATTAGAGCAATTTGATTAATCCAATTATTGCAAGTTTCTGATTATTAATCATTTTACTAAAAATTACTGATGACTTTGGCATGCCATATACCATATCGGTTCTATCACTATGACGTAGAACTAGCCTTATCTCTTTTAGGAAGGGTTTTGGGGGGCCAAAGTTGAGTTGGTTGCCAATGTTTGCAATATTATTTCAGATTAGATTGCTTCAGATTACAAGTGCATATTGAGAGTATTATCAGTGAGAAAATATTTATATAAACATGTGGCACGTTTTTAATTAGAATCTGCTTCAGGTTGAGTGTTTTCCTAACTTGAATTGCAACCGCATGAGTTCTAAAGAATATGGGTGGGGTTAGAAAAAAACCCGAGAGTTACGATGAGTTCCGCAGAGCCAAGTGATATACAAAAAGTCCGAGAAATGTCACAAATATAAAATAACTTGATAATGATTTATGGCTCAACGATCATGGTTTATTTTTATTGTCAGCTAGTATCTATATGAGTATTGCAAAAAAAATAGTATATTTTTGAAAATACATATAAATGAAAATATATTTCTAATAAAATTCATAGACATGAAACTAAACAGGAAGTGAAAAAATTATCTTGCACCTATCTGTAAACATTTATAAAACTTAAAGAAGTGAAAAATTTATAGATATTGATTCACAAATTTTAATGTTGATATTAATATTTTTCATCCCCACTTGTTGCCATGGGAAAGTGTGCCTTACATTTGGGCCTACAGATGACCTTTCTCAAAGTCAAATGCGGTTGTTCCACTTTGTGGGGGTTCGACGTCACCTCGTCAAAAACGGGAAACCAGCTGTTTGCGACACGGCGCATGCTCTCAATGAAAACGAAAGTGAAAGCCAATTGTACGCCCAATTGACACCCCTGCCGCTTTTCGGAAAACCCCGGAAATTCCGCCCACCCCACTAACGAAACAAGTGCGGAAGGCCAAGGGCGATGTGTTTCGGAAACGACCGATGCACTTGACCCTTGAAAGTTGAATGCACTTTGATGAGGCAGGAAGTTAACCCCTTGTGAGTACTACTAAAATCTAACAATCACTAAAACTATTTTTCCTTGTGCATGCCAGTATTTTTTGCTTACTTTTGGATTGGTTTTGTTTTAATTCACTTTGTGTATCACTGGATTATTTTGGGCCTCTGTATTTTGAGGTCGTCGACGTTCCGTTCACTTTGCGCGTTCGTTGCGAACTGTTTGCACTTCAAGCGGACTGCTTTGGAATTTAGCTGCCGCCGCTGGATTTTGTAGCCTCCGCAGCCGCATTTCTCTCACTACCTTTCTCGCTCTCTCCTTCTACGCCAGTACACTGGGAAAAAACTACCCTAAAATCCTGCAAACAAATGCTGAAAGCAATATCTGTTATCAAGGACCAAGACTCTGATTAGCGATATAAGATATTTTCAGGATAGTTAAAGAGTAAAGTAAACTCAATAAATTCGTATAAAAATTAGTTTTTTATAATACCAATTCTTTTCCAGATTTAAGTATAATGCTAAATTTTTTGTTATTTTTATAGTTTTGAAAAAAATACCTATAAAGTCATATGTAGGTGCACTAATTTTTAACTCAAACAACAATCTTCCACTATAATAGAATGGTATATTATTCAGCCTTCCAGTTATATAATAAAGCTGCTTTATATTGCTGACTGTAGTGTTCCTAAATTATAAAAGATTGAAATGTTTTCGAGTGTAGGCAGCTGTTTTGGCCCTCTCTGCCGGCGTCGAAGCCGGCTGCGCCAGGATGAATGACGAAACGGCCTCTGAGGCGTTGTGAAAGTGAGCGAGCGTTGCTCTCTCTCGCTCTTTCGCTGCCCGTGGTTGTTGGTGTTGCGCTCTCCAGAGTTTTTGGCTCCATTCGGCCAAGTTAGTCAAGGTGACCTTTGCTGGTTTTCCTTATATTTTCCATCTATTTATAGCCGACACGTTTTCGGGTTATTTTCCTGGATTTCGATTGTGGGGGCGGGGAAGTGGTGTTGTCGGATAATTCTTTATTTACAGTTCCTTGTGGCATAAATTATTTTTTGATCTAAAATTCTGAATTTGTTCTATTTTTCTAGGATGGTGGTTGTTTGTTTTAGCCTCGTGATGGCTGATCTTTGGACAGACACGTGCCCAAGATCACATATAGATTCCAATTTATAAGAATGGATGTGTGCGCGGTTAATTTTGGCCAACTGCCCAGTCAGGCGGCTGCAGCAGTGGATGCTGCAGTTAATTTGGGCAACAGATGGCTCATATCCAGCTGGATTATGACTGCTAAGTAATACCCTAGACTAAGCAGGTGGTGTTATGTTATTAAGTGGGTAATTTACCTAAGATTTGGTTACCTATTTGCAAGTCCCATAAATCTCTAAGAATTCCAGATTAAAGAACACTTGGTCTTAAACAAAGTTAAACTCATTTTACTAGTTATTTACTTAATTTCAATTAAGTTAGCAAGCATTATTATGGGTTCTCTGTATAATATATCAAATTTTAGCTTCTTGTAAAATTTACATTTTAGAAATGAACAAAAATATTTTTTTTAAGTGTAGGGTATTTCACACATGAGAACCTGGATTAAAGCAGATTTTCGATAATTTTTCAAAAACGTCATCGCCCGAGTTTTTGTACATACATTCTGGGGTGAGACTTCCAGAGAAAACCATAGAGATCCATAGAGAAAAAGAGAACCGTTGGGAGATCCCCAGAGAGAAGTCGCTCCACCAGTTTGCCGGCGTTCGTGACTGAAAACACATACAACAAACTAATACATTCGATATTTGTTCACCAGTGATTCACTGCATTCAGCAAATAGCTCTCTCGATTTTCGCAAACATTCTCGATTAATACGTCATCATCGTCGCCGGTTGAACTTGAGCTAAGTAGAGGGGTGTGGGTACCAAAAGGGGTGGCGATGGGCGGCTTGTTGCTCTCTCAATGTCGCTGCAATTTAACGCAATCGTTGTGAAAGTGTCAGTGATGGTGACCCACTTTTTGAATTGACCCAAGTCAATGTCAATGCACTTGCTCTTGTACCGCTGCATACCTTCCCCCCTCCCATTTTTAGGGTCATGACGTCGTCTTGCCCTTCAATTGTGAAATGCGGTTACGAATGTGTTACCAGGGAACACTCACATATGCACTTATCGATACTGGTTTTGTTTAGGTCTGGGTTGATGAACTTCTGTTTATGTCTACAGTGTTATGATTTATTTTCTGGGAATTTCTAGTGATTGGTAGGGGTCTTACTCAGAGTTTGGTAAGATAAAGGTAGTATTTTGGATGCCGATGAAGTGAGCATTAAAAATAAATAATATGGGTGCACTAGACTACAAAGATATGTCAAAATTTAGACAGTATAATTTTAAATTTAAAAAATTTAAAAGAAATATTTACCAATACCTACAATGTATGTCATGCATATACAGCACAAAATTTAAAAAGTGCGCCATTTCGTATTTTAAAAAATAGTAGCGCCCTCTAACGGCAAGTTCATAAACCATTTAAGCTTTAAAAAACTTCCACACAGGGGCGCCAGATATTATCATGTAGAATTCATTTTGTGTAAAATGAATGTAAAATTGGTGTAAGATGTAATGTAAATGTAATGTTGCTATGCAGAATGGGGGTCAAAGAGAAAGACGATGTTGGTGTTACAAGCTCAGGAAAATTATGACTCATGTTCATGAAGAGGAAGAACACTTGGCGCCTTGATTTAAAAATATGGCATTTTTGAGCTTGATAAAAGTGTAGAATGTCGCTCGAAACGTTTGCATACTTTTAAAGTTGAAAAAAAAATGGAAAAAAAAACGATTTTAATTTTAAAAATAAATACAAAAATGTTTAAGTTTCAATAAAAATGTACTTTGCTCAAAGATACATTCAGTATACTCCTAAATAAAATTATAGTAAAATTGATAAAAGGTATAGAAGGATTTCTGACTTACAGCTTAACAAATATTTTAAAACTCCAGCGATATAATTGCCCAACAATATAAAAGTAATTCACATAACCTTAAAGTCTATATCAGTTTCGAATCGCTCACGTCGCAATAATGATTCCATAAAGTATTGAAACTTAAAGAGTAAAGTAGCACAATGAAACCATTTAAATTTCGACCCACCTGATAATTTGAACCCTTATAAAACCCATTGTTCCAGTTTCGACAATCTTTTCAGCTTCCCATATTACGCAACATTGTCGATGCATTCCCCAGATTAGTCAGTGCAAACGTTTCTCATGCTCCGCGCTCCCAATCTCTGGAGCTCTGCGTGCCGGCTGAAAAGTGAGAGATGCCCCGGGAAGCCGATAGTCCAACTCCTGGCCAAAAAGCGACCCAAGGCGTTGTTATCATCGCCGGGGAATCTGATTAGAGCCACGGTATTGCAGCCAGAGTGTGTAAGCCAAGTGGCAGGAACCGACTTCATCGTCTGCGAATTCTCGGGAGCACGCAATCGAGGGAAGATGTCGCTGCCCCACTGCACATTAATATTCAAAAATTGCGTTTTTATGCTAATTCTCACACACAACGTTCGGGCCGACTAAATGGCCAACCTGTCGATAGATTACTCAATGACAAGCAGGAGGCAGTAGCAGCTGGAGCTGGGGGATGCACACTCTCCCAAGGAAGAGCCCACGTTGCACTGGAAAAAAATACCTTAGTATAACTGAATTAAACTAAAATAGTTGGTTCTTTAAGGCATACTTCTTTAAAGTATCTGTCTACACGTTTAACAATTTTTATATAGATTTGGGGTAAGTAGGGAAAGTGAATAGAAAATTTTAATATATTTTAAGAAATGTTGCTTCTTATAAACCCATAGAATTAAAAATAAATGTATCTTTAAATTGCAAAGTATAATTTTTTTGTAAGAAATTATTTAAAAAATCCTGTTTGATAGATCTACTTTTAAAGTAACCAAAGTTGATGTTTAATTTTTTTTTATATATTTCATAATCAAATAAATTTAACATTCCTTTATAATGAAGTTTAAAACTTAATGTCAAAGTCTGCAACTTTCTTACATTTATTTACTTAGGTTTAGTATTTTCTCTCTGTGTGGTCCAATTGGCCCAAGTAGCCTGCAGTGGTTGTTGTTGCTGTTCTGGCCAATGATGATCATCTTTCGGGTATATCGCGCCTTGCCATCTTTTTGGCAGCCAACAGCCTTATTATTACTTTTATTTTGCCAGCCAGCCACGACTTCGCCAGTCCCGAACATCCAATATCACTCATACGCACCGTTGTTTATTTATGGCTAGATGCTGGTGCTGCTGCCCGGTGCCGCTGATGTTGTCGTTGGGCGATGTTGTTGCCGGCGTAGTTTAGCAATAATTAAGTTGTTAAATTGTTGCACGTAAGTCAAGTTGGCCGGGACGGATGTCCGTCGCTCAGTCGCTCAGTCGGCCAGCCAGAGACCGCCTTCGACTGGCCGCTCCGCTCGGTGGCTCCGCTTAATAACAATGTTCGGCTTGACTTACGATCCACGTCCTTGGGTTACTGATATATGCGATACTTAAGGTATTTATTACAAGCGATTGTAATCTTATGCCTGAATTTCTCTATACATATAAATACATTTTTATTCTCGTTTAGCCAGCAGCAGCGGCAGCAGCAACATATTTATAGTCCGTACAGCCGGCTTGGTTGGCTGCTTTTTTTTTACTGGTGATTAGCAGGGCTTAGGCACTGTTGTATACCCTGTAATTTGCCAGCTGAACGCATTAAGATGTTGCACTGGATGCTGTGTGCCATGCAATTAATCATCTCCTCGTTGCATCTCATTATCGAGTTCTGCCGGCATGCCCCCCTCTTATTTGGCATACCCTTATGGGCAGGGTATACTCTGCATATTTGCACTTGGAAATGGGGACCACGCCTCATTAGAGCCTTTACTTTGCTCCTTTCGTCTGGCATCTCTCAGCGCAGCGACCAGGGAATTATATAATACATAAACTATATCCACACACGAATACCAAGGCTCAAGAGCAGGTACAGTGAAACTTCAACTTAAGATTATAAATATAACATTAATTTTTTCATGATTTGAAATGTAAAATAAATGATTAACATAAATAACTATTCATATAAATAATTTTTAGACCATGAATCATTGGAAATCGTTAGGAATTTACAACCACTTTATAAAGTGTCGAATAGTAGGCAATGGATTTTTTCCACTCAAGATGTGTTTTTATCCCCTTTTTAACGAAACCCTAGATATATCTATACCCTATATCCTAGAAATATATATTTAATTCATCATATTTTAAGTGAACTTATTATTGTTGAAATATTTAATAATAGTATCATATAAGTTTATAAAAAAAAGAGATCACTAAAAATATATTGGTGAACTGCGATTATAGGGTTAGTTAGCGTGTTTTGATGCCAGAAAGTGGTGCGTCTTAAGAAAGTTGTACTGTACTTGTTCGGGCATCTTATTCCATGGAAGACCAGACCAGTTTCCCAAGCTGGGCCGCTGCACTTGTTACGTTTTCAGTTTGTTTTTGTTGCATGCCAAATATGCAAAAAGCTTTGGCGCATGTAATTTTCTTTTGGCCCATGCTCGGCTGTATATGTGTGTGTGTTTGCATATAATGATTATTGTAGGTACAAGTGCGAGAAATCGTGTTAGATCGCAGGTAATAAATTTAGACACCAACTATGCAAAAGGAGTCCTGTCCTGCCATGGCCAAAACCCTCCCTTTCCCTCCCAGATACCCCCTCGAGATGCCAGCCTCATCTTAGCCAATGTACTTGCAGTTCTGCCCCCCTTCTCAACTGCAAAACCCCCCTTTAGTTGTTGGTGCAAGTTTTAAGCACTTCCTTTTATTATATTTTATGGGCACTTGTTTTTTTCAACCGACTGGCGACTTGAGAGGCTGCCGTCGTCGTTCGGCGGTTGTTGTCGATTTTTTATAGTCGCCTTGGTGCGTTCAAGTTGGGGGCTTTTCGCTTTAATGTCCCATTAGAGGCCCCCATACACACCTGAAAGACTTGCAATGTATTTAGGGATAATAAAATTAATGCGAGGTCATCGCTAGTTAGGCGTTTATAATGAGCTGCGGATGGGAAACAGGAATCCGTAGCACGACCAAGAACTCAATTCCACTGGGAAAGATAAATATATCAAGAGATGATCGGTGATCTTAATTAAGTTAAAGAGCTTTTATCTCTGGCAATTAAGATTTAAATATCTGCGCAAAATATTATACAAAACGTTTGGATTTTTCCCATATAGGTAAATTAAAGAATGTTCAAAGGTTAATTAAATTGGTTTCTTTTCTATGGGTCTGCGTATATTGATTTCCCCTCGAGCATATCACTCACGCTCCATTGACCAAGCAAATTAAATTCAATTATATTTGTTCTTTCTGTGAATCATTTAGCGAAATGTCGCTTAGTTCCCCACACACATAACTCATAACCCACACACAGGGCAAAAAATGAATCGTTTGGCAAACCTTTTTTCTGCCTGACATTTTTCCATGCCATTAACGACAACTTGAACCAAAACAAACCGTTTTTTTTTCTCTAGCCCGCTGCGGTTTTCTACTTTTCTGCCTTATGACTTTTCACCAATGCACTCGACTTGGCCCGAACGGCTGGGCCCGGTGACTCTGTAAGTGAATGGCTGGCCCTTACTGGCGAACCGAGCTCGGAGCCACGGCGTTGTTATTAGTAGATGTCATATTAGAGCCAGCCACCAGCAAACCGCAGCAACAATAAAAAGCAGCCAGAGCCTAGACCAACTTCACTTTTAGCCACGACATTCAATTTGAACGCGGCATGGGGCAGGCTAAAAGATAGGGGCAAGAAATATATAACCCGAAAGGTATGGTCAGGTTTTGGACTAAAATATACTTCCTAAGTGTAAAGTATGTAATAAAACAGGAAAAACTAGATCAATATTTAATCGAAACAAAAACATATTTTCGGTATTGGATCTCAAAATGTGGGTAAGATCTATAGAATTTTGAAATACATTGCGGTATGGTATTTGGTACTATCCTTCTTATAGTAAAAAAGAAAAAATGTATCATGAAACTTAATATTTCTGTAACAATTTTGAAACTGTAAGGATCTATAAATCTCTTGAACCCCATATACCCCTTTAAAACCATAAGTACAGGGCATAGAAAAAACGAAAACAGTTTTCAGTTTCAATTTTGCAATTGCCAATTGAGCCTGAGTTGCTGAAAAAGTTTGTTTGTCGACTTCGATAACATTTCGACATTTGCTGGCTTTAATTGAATTGCCAGCAGAGCGGAATACCTGGGACTGCACTCGAGCAGGTGAAATCGAAATCGAAAGTTTGTGGCCTATCTTGGCAGCCCCCATCCCCATCCACAACCACATCCATATCCACCATTCCCGGCGGGAGCGGCTCGATTGAAAGCCAAGAAATCGCCGGATTGGATTGCATTTTGACCAGCTGGTTATACTAATTAGATCGGAGAGCTGCGACTCAAGGTCGCTGACAAAACTGAATGCATAACAAATTTCATTTATAGCCGGCACGCAATCGACACACATCAAAAAAGGAGTGCGGTGCCGGGGAAAAGGGGGTAGAAGTTACTCTGGCAGGCTTTTAGCTCTGCCATAATTCAGCCCGATAAGCGATCTTAACTATCTACACGATCTGGACAGGCCGGACCGCTGTCGTGGCTCTCCGACTTGTTGCCAATTGCATTTTGGCTTCTTGTCGGGGTCGTGGCTGTGACAATATTTGCATGCCGGCTCGCACACTCTCGAGCACAGGGAGCGATCCACTCGGGAGGCGGTATCAGCGCCATCATCTCATCATCGATATGCCATCAATGTGGAATGGTCGCAAATTATCTGGCCTTAAAAGCGGGCAGGCACCGCCAGCTTGAGCTGAGTACACTGGGAAGAAAGGGAGTTCTAAATAATAGATTTCTTAAAAAAACTGGCTTGATAATAATGTTTTTTCAGTTAAGAACTTATCTTCCAATATCTTGAATAGAAGAATCATATATTGTTTTTTCGTACCTATGGTCTCTTCAATATCTTTTTTGTAAAAATCTTTTTTTATTTTTATAAGGTTTGTATTTTATTTTTGATCAAAAATATTACTATTTATAGAAAATATTTTATTTTCGTAGTAATAAATGATATATTTATTAGATGAAGTTTGTATCCCTACAAAAAGTTCTGGCTTCAAAGCTAACATATATGTTAGGTTATGTTTTTATAATCAGCAGATACTGAATTTATCAAGCCAGTGTTCAAGTTTTATGTACCACAAAAAGTTGTCGAACACTATGATATCATGTAAATCTGTTTAGTTGGATAGTTTCCTTATAATTTTCATCATTAATTAAACACAATGTTATCTTCCCTTATTCCATTCAGGTAATACCATACTGGTAAATTATAATATTTCATCTAAATGATATATTTTCTGCCAGTGCACCCTGGGATCTTCTCCAGCTGCAGCCAACTTCCCAGATCGGCTCGCTTAATGCCTTTGTGACATTTTAAGGTTCAATTTGGCTAATAACGGCGGTGCAGATAAAACGGGCTCTCAAGTGCTGATTGGCCGCGACTTCCGCGGAGTCTATATGGCGTTCTAATGAACGGGAAGTTAATTGTAATGCAACGCCAATATCAGGCCGGGTAATTAACGTAATTACAAGGTTTCGGATTTCGCTCAATCAGTCATTTCTCCCAGACCCCAATACAATTTGTTAGGCCGATGTCCCAGAGCCAAAACAAATGTCTTCCCGATCCCTGTCATTTCCTTAGCCGTTGTTGGCCTACCTTTTTAACTGGCTTTTGATTTTGTTGGCCAACTGCTGGCCCAAATGTTATGCCAAATTGCAGCTACCGTTTGCCGGTCTCTGGGGCCAAGTTTTTTTCTTTTTGGTATCGGCTTTAATCTTTCCCCAACTACCAGCCAGCTACCAGTGTTGGCCGCAATCGCTTTGGCAACGCTTTTTGGCGGGGAAAGGGGCGGCTTTTGATCTCATCATCGTCATCGAGGGTCTCCCCCTCAGCGCTGCAACAACTCTTTCTTTTTTCTGGCGAAGGACATCAAACAGAAGCGGCGATCGCTTCTAATTTGCATAAACATTCGTTTAACATTTATCCCCAAAAACGTTTTCGCTGTTGTATTTTTTTTCCCGCTTACCGCTTTTCACTTCCATCCCATTCGCTCTCTCAAAAAGTCGTCATAATCTTCGGACATTTTTGGCCAAGACCAACAATTTTGGTTAGGGTTTCTGTTTTTTTTTTATTCGCTTTGCTTGCCGATTTCATTTCGGTTCTGCGATTCCCAAACCATTTAAGACCAAAATAACCGCTTTTGACAACAAACAGCAGCATCTGCAAGAGATTCGCCTGGCAATCATAAGCAACAACCACCACAGTAGCCAGAAATCGATGCTAATCTTGGCCGGGGATGAAGAAAAATGTGCCCACCAATTCCAGTTTACTTTGCGATACCTATACCCTATAATTAAGTGAGTCGAACTCAGGGAACTACCAGTCTCATCTTAAATTCAAATTAATGATTTAGCTAATATAGGTTGTTTGGAGGGATCTTGTTTGTCTTGGTAATAAAAGAACTCGTTATTATATGACATTTTTTCATATTTCATAATTTCTTGTAGGGTATTTCAAAGTCCAATCAATTAAAATTAGATAGTATCCCTTTGGGTTCATAAACCATGAAATGAAATAAAAAATTATAAATGGAGTTGTTTTGCATTCGTCCTTTGGTCATGTTTTCTTTATCAGAAATGGATGGTCGATGGAATGTGAAATACAACTCAATCTGCAACTCGTTTTTAAAGCTCTTATAAGTATATATGATAAAATAAGATAACAGCATAATATTCTGTCTTTTGTTAAACTAAGTCAAGTTCTTTGGTTAAATGGGTATCGTGCAGATATCAAATAAATTCAGACAACACTTAGCTATTATCCCGCTCCAATCGAATCATAAGTGTTACGCCCTCCCAGTGGTAACGCCTCTTTTTCTCAGCCTTAACAAATCCCAGACGTGACAGGCAATGGACAAGGCTGCCAGCCCATGGCGACCTAAATTGGAACTCCCAGCAAAAAATTAAACTTTGCATTCGAATTGCCATTTCTATTTGTTTGCCTGACAACGGAAACATGTAGAACAACAAACGGTTGGCAGCTCGAAAGGAGTTTTTGCCGATTCGAGACTGGCAGCAATCATAACCAGGGCATGCCAACTTTAATAACTCAATTAGAAATGGGGGTAGTGGTTTCATTGTGGAGTTAATGGAAGAAATAGTCGAGTGATTTAGAGAACTTTTAATTAATAATTTTGGTTTTCCGTCTCTAAATGGTAATTACATTTGCTACCTTTGTAAGTTAAGCTTGTCTGATATGTTAGTAAAGATAGATGTATTAAAACAATGAAACACTCTTTAGGTTTCTAGGCTTATTTGACTATATCCCACTCTTTTCCCATAATAATATCATTAATGTGTTCATTCTTTTTTTTGAGAACACTAAAGTACGAGTTCAAATTATTCGTAAAATTTAGGGGAATAGAATCAAAAATACCATTTTCTGTAGAATTTGTTTTAATTTGATATGTTTTTTTAAAGACGGTTGAACTTATTTTAAGTAATGAGCTTCTTTTAAGTACTATACCCCTTGAGTACTTCCATTTTTTACAATTTTCATTGATGTTAGTTGCCCATTAAGAACCGACAACTGCAATAATTTGTCTTGCTCAGGCCCCACAAATATTGCAGTTGTCAACTGGGTGTTTTCCCGCGGCTTTTCTTCTCTTCCCAGCTGTCTCCAGTTGATTGGCGTTTGAGCTGCGCGTGCGCGTGTCTTTGGGGCGAAACAATTAATTTGAATAATTAGCAGCTAACGATGGGGACAGCAGCAGCAGCAACAGCAACACAACAGCAACAGCAACCCAAGAGCAACATCAACAGCAACATCAAGCAATGCAACTGCGCTGCCTGCTTTCAACTTGTCGATTGTGTCACGCCAACAGGAGTTAAGGCCAAGTCAAAGGCAAGGCGCTCTCGTCGGCAAATGGCGATATAAAAAATGCATTTGGCACTTGAGAATTTATGTGCCTGCTGCCGCTGAAGACGATGGGAAATCGGGGATTCGGTGAATCCGAGGAGGACGAGGTCGAGGACTCCGGAGTACGTCACGCGAAATGATGAATTACTCGCCGGGGACGCGCGTCAGTCTTTGATGAGGAACGACAGCGTGAAATTAGACAAAAGGGTTGTGGCAACATGGCCAAATGGAGGGCAGCAGCAGGAGGATTCGTCGGAGGAGGAGGAGGTCCATGTGCCACATGTGCCGTCTGGTTGACTTTGCACTCGAGGAGGACGACGCGCCTTGACTTAATGAAGATGACGAGTCGCAGAGACTGGGCGTGTTTTAATCCTTCATAGGCCCGAAAGCTAGGTGTTGCCGCGTTTGTCACTGCAACAGGCAACAGGGACCAGGGAACATGCAACACTGCAACGCACATACAAGGCGTTAATTTATTACAAATTATTATGATTCCTTTTTTGCGCCTGCAGGACCTTAGTTGCGTCTTTTTTCTTCCGCATTTGCCGGGATCCAACATTCAACATCCAACAGCAACCCTCGTTGAAGACGTCTAGACAAATGCACTCCAAAGGTTAACATGATAAATGTCGTTTGTCGTCTGTTGTTGCCTGTGACGCGACAACTTTCATGTTGCTGCCGCAGTTGCAATTGTTGCAGCGAATATCGCCGCATTGCAGCCGGGGATTTGTTTTCCCTGGCTGCATTGTTTTTCCCGCAGTCGTGTGGCGATTATTAAGCCAAGCCAGTCAACAAATTAATCAATGACGTGAGCAATTAAAGAGCTGCAAAAAAAAAACAGAGGAGGAAGTATGACCCACAGGACAAGCGTTTGAGTTAGAGATGGTAAAACGTTGAAGGTTTTAGGAAAGGTATCGTTTGGGATTGTTGGAGGTTCTTATTCGATATAGATGGTATAGGGAAACTAATTTTTTAGCCGTTGAATTTTATTTAAACTAATAAGCGGTTGCTGAGAGTGTAGAATTTTGATACAGAGTAAATACATATGTTATATTTAATATAATATTTTCAATTTGAAATCTAAACTGCACAAATTCTAAATTTCTTATTTTAATAAATTAAATGCAAAAATTACACTATTTTATACATTGTTCAAGGTAGAGTAAACAATTTCATATTGAATAATTTAAATAAATTATAATTATAAGATTAAATGTTCCATGCATAGTAAAGAGTGCTTTGTATTCAAGACTTGTTTTTAATCGGTGTGTTTATATTCTAATGAACAATACTTAGTTATTTAGAAGTATCGAAAAGTGGGTTATTATTGTAAATACCGTTAAAGTTCTCACAGTCTCTGGCTTAAAATTGAAACCCGACTTTGCATTCTAATTTCGTGTTCCCCTAATTGTGACTGTGGCAACTGCATTCGATATGCGGGAAACTAGTCCCAGTTGCGGCAACGAAAAAAGGCAGAATCGCGGTTGCTTCATCTTCATATTCATCTCGGATCCTCAGCCTGAATTGGCATTCCGGGCTCGGATGTGATATGATGTGGCGAGCGTGGAGTGGACCGCAAACTGCGACACCAGCAACACCAACGATTGCCGGCCAGACCGCAGCAACACTAACAAGCGACTTTAGCCAAATTAAGTTGTCCAGTTTGCGGTGTACGCACAGCGGGCTGCAAATAACAATCTCCTGTTTACAGCAACCACAGCCAATGGCGAATGCAACTGCAACAGCAACACCAAGAACAACAATTGGAAACAACACCAAACTAACAACAGCAATCAAAACTGCAAATGCAACGAGAGGGGGCACACAAAAAAACATAGAAAAATTATTGCAACGACCCAAAAAACGCATTTAACTCATATTTCTTGCCAGTCGCCAAAATCAGTTTTTGTTAGGATTTTTTTTTGGCCAAGGCACCTATGTCGATTTCATATAAATTGTCAATATTTGACACATTTACGTGGCGCAGAAAAAAAAATGGAAAAAAAAAAATAAAAAACCGATCAGGAAAACAGAAAAATATTTGTCGGCGAGTTCAGAAATTTATCAAGTGCCCAACACAAATGGGAAAGGAAAATTTAAAGGCTTAATCAAGAAAAGGCAATACACTATGAAACTAATAAAATCATTGACCAAATGTTGTATATAATAACAATAATTTATTTAGCCATAACATGAATAAAATTATATAATTTTAGGTTTCTTTATGGCTACTTAAATTAAAGCACTTTTAAAACACCTTTATTTATGGTAGAGTATTTCGTACTCCTACTTTTTCCCCCCGGCCAATTAAAATCGCCCAAAAGCGAAAAAAAAGAAATATTAACTTAATTTTACTAGCCGCACATATTTCTCGGCACATTACGAAAGCCGACACGAAGTTGTTGCTGTTGCTTCTGTGGCATCGACGGCGGCAACTCCGGCGGTACAGCCAAAAATTATTAACTAAAAAAGCCAGAAATTGCAAAAAGATTGCCTGGAAATTGACATTTGCTCGTTAATGTGTGCCTGCAGTTGCTGGTTAGCTACGGAGCAGCAGCAGCAGCAGCAGCAGCAAATGCAGCAGCAACAGCAACAGCAGCAACATCGACAACAGCAACAGCAGCTGACCAGGCTCGTTTGTCGGCATCGCATGCGACTGCCAATAATTTAGAGCTTTTAATAAAAATGTTGCTGCTGCAACACCGACAACGTTGCGGCTGCAATTCGGCGACTGTTCAAGATTTATATCATAATTTATTTATTAATTTCATTAAGTAAATTTTATTTGATGAATGACGTTGTCGGCTGGTCGCCTTCCTGGGGCGATTGCCGAAATGTTTATTGTTGTTATTCCAGCCACTAAAGAGGACCCATAAATAACAAGGCCCATTAAAAAGTGTGAGAGTAAAATTAAAAATAAAATAAAAATATATTTTTTAAGCAACAAGAAAACGTTAAAAGTCTTACTTTCGTTTTGATATTTTGAGTCTTAAGACAGAAACAAAAGTAAGGTCATCAAAACTTTTATTTCAACATGTTTCCCAATCTGATGGTAATTTATCGCGTGTTGCACAACCTTAAACAGAAATTCTCTTAAATGCTTGGCCCCTTGAATAATAGCACGCCATTTGGGCCAACATCAAAAAATGATTAAAAAACCATTTAAAATTATATTCAATAATAAAACATCGAATAAATTTAGTCAAACGAAGCGAATTGTTTAACGTTTGCCCCATCGTTGCGGCCAAAAAACATCAGCCAGGTACAATGAAGAAAAATCAAAAGCCCATAAAACTGACGACTAAAATCAATTGCGACGCTAAACTTTAATACCCCATCTGGATGGAGGGGACTTGGCCGAAAGGTAGGTGGTTTTGCCGGCTGTCTGCGAGCGCCAGAAAAGCTACCAAAATTGAAGGTTTCAGTCTCGAGCTGGCCAACCGAAATCGCAACGGCCTCTTGCCAAATTCAATGGATTTTACTTTTTGTTTGCCGAAACAAAAAAAATCGAATAAAAACTAAAAAAACATCAGAGAATCGTAGCAAAGAGCTGGAAAATCGTAGAAAAAAAAAACCAAACCTCGATGCTGTCGTGACCAATTAGTGATCCAGCCGAGCGGTCGAATGGGGCGGTGCGGCGGAGGGGGCGTGGTCGCGCAGGCGCACGTCAACTATGGCCAAAGCTATACTAAACCTATGGCATGGATATAGCTCGAATATCGCGGCAGGGACGCGGAATAAAGACAGCAAACCAAAGCTGCAATCGAGACCGAGTCTGCCACAGAGCTCTCAGTCTGAGGCGCACTTTACATTCAAATATTTTGTGACACAAAACGTTTTTTGTAGCTGTTGCCGTTGCTGCACCAGCGAATTTGGCTTTGCTTTTGCTTTTGCTGGGGGTCTCTGTGGGTCCCACTGCATATTTGTTTTGGCTTTTGTCTGTGGCAAATCTTTACCCATTTTTCTACTTGGGCGTGTTCGAGTGCCATGCGTTAAGATCCTATACTCTAACCGATAAGCATTGCCGTCTGAGTTACACATATTTAAATTATACATTTTTATTTGACCAACAAAAATAATTATGAATCATAATCATTGTGTAACTTAATCTTTATTTATAAAAAAAAATATATAAAATCATCGAATAAACAGTTTTCTGTTGGGTGTCAAAACTCGTCATATAATTTTTTCAAGGAAGTATTAAAATAATAAATAATATAATTTCAATTTTAGAAAGAATCTAACAATGCGTTCTCTTATAATATGTGTGGAGGGGGTGGTGGATTTATCGGCTATATCCCCCCCCACTCGGTTTAAAAAGTATTTGTAATACGTATTTTATTCCAAATATTTTGGTTTTCAAAGCATTCCTGAATTCATATCATTAAACAACTTTCTTCATAACTTTCAGAGTGCCATGAAATTTACGTTTGCAAAATACAGTACGTAAATAGAATATCTGTTCGTAATGAGTGAAACGCTACGCAACCAAGCTCGTGAAATTGTTCAGGCCATGAGCAGGTCCCGGCGCAGTGATAGTACCCCCAGAAGGGGATTCTTAAACCCAGAGCTCGAGGCCCTGGGCCGCAAGAATGATGAGCAACTGGCCATGGATCGCTTTCTGGCTATTAAGCTGGAGCGGGAAAGTTTGCCAGAGGACACGCCGCTGCCCATATACTTGGCCTACCGGGAACCTAGAACACCCAGTCCCCCAAGCGTTTGGGATAAAAAGGAACCAAAAAAAAGTAAAATCCTAAGTAATTTTGTTTTTTTAGAAAGCAAGGTTACTGAAACATTAATTTTATTAGAATTCTCTTGACCATGCTAAGTAAGGGCATTTGAAAAACGATGTTTGTGTCAGTTGGTAGTGTCTTTCTTAATTTAGTGTCCGCTTTTCAATTTCAGAGTCTCGCATATTAGTCAGACTGCCAGGAGCAGCAGCAACAGCAACAGCAACAGCAACAGCAGCAGCAGCAGCAGCAGCAGCAGCAACATCAGACACAGCAGCAACATAAAGAGCAGCTCCCATGACTCATTTTGCCTGATGCGCGCGACATTAAGAGACAAGGGGATATGCGGAAAAACACAACGGCCACGAACCCAAACACTCACTTGACTTGAAAATCTGCAGAGGAATAACTGACAGTGTACACAAGCAGCACTAATTGCTGTAAAATTGCAAACAGTCCGCTGGGGGAAAGGGGCAAAATCGGGGACTTCGGGCAGACATAGAACAACAGGAGAACACAAAAATCACAGCAGCAAAACAACTGGCCGTGTGTTTAAAAAAAAATCTTAACGGAATGAATGCAACAAACGAACGAATGTGCAACGAAACAAGCAGCAGCAACAACAGCAGCAACATGAAGCCGCAACAGCAACACAAGCTGCAAACAACTCAATTAACACAAACAACCAGCCAGAGAATCGCGCAAAAGTTGCCTTTGCCTTTGGGCCTTGCCCAGCCAACCACGCCCCCAGCCCCCATGGCCGCCCTTTTTCCCCTGGCCGAAAACCCCTTCGAGCCTCATTTTCTGGACACTTTTTTGGCTGCTCCCCAATGGTCCCTGAGCAATGCAAATGTATGATACTTGATTCTTTCGAAGGCAAAATATAATTTGAATTAAAGTGAGAGCAAACAACTTTATTAAATAAGTTTTATTTAATTTTATATATTTAATATATATAATTTATACCGATTAGAAGTAGTTAATGTCCTTAAAGCTTAAAAATAATACTGTGAATCTAGATCTCAAGAAAATGGTTAAAATAATGGTATTAATTTCGCTTAAAGATACCATTATATGATAATAACACTTAAGAACTTAATGATGTAACCAGGCTTTATAAATGTTTATGAAAAACATCTTGTTACCATGTCTTTAAAATGTTGTTAAAGGTGAGATGACCTTTATATATTTAAAGGCATCCACCCACAACTAAGAATCCAACTTATTAAGACTAGTCCCTTTATAAAAATGAAAGCCTTGCTGAAGTGAATCTATCCTTGCTGTACCGCTCTGCATTGTTAATCCCTCTTTTCCCCGCAAAAACTTAAAGCTATCTCCCCATCTAAACCCATGCAAAAAGAGATAACCTCTGTAAAGATCTCAGGACTATTGGCATTTATGATTTATGAGCTGAAACGCTTTCAGTAGATTAGCAAGCTGTCTAATTTGTTGCGTCCACATCGACAGCCACATTGTGGCAATCAAAGGAGAATGTTCCTTTCCTCGGGATCACTTTGTGGAAGCGTCAGGAGAAGCCGCCAAGAGACCGAAAAAACCGAAGGAGTCTTGAGTGGCGATTCCTGCGGAGCGGGCAGGGGGTTAACTTAAATTGCTAATACCTGACATTGGAATGTTTTTAGCACTTCAGTTGTGTTTGGACAACAGCAACAATGGCAACTGCAACAGCAACAGCAACAGCAACAGCAATGGCAAAGGCAACAAACAACCAGCAACAAGCGGCAATGACTTGGCCAAAAGCCATTGGCAGTTGGTGCTAAGCCGCCACAGAAATGCAGATGCGGCCGGAGGCATCCTCATGCATTTATGCAGACGTAGCTGCCGCCAGCTTGTCGTCGATTTACCTTACCTTACCGCCACCTCCCATCCCCCCCTCCGGATACCGCTTTCCCCTCATCCCCCCTGATCATCCCCCCTTAGCCAACTGCTTAGCAATGCGCATATATTTGCCAAGTGTTCGAATGGCTTTGATCGACGTGGCTGCCTCGGCTCGAAGGTGTCGGCTAGCGGGGATTTCTCGGTCAGCCGAAAAAGAATAAGAAATGCCATCAGCCAGCAGGTGTTGGTTCCGTCTCTCGATGGCATAAGGAAAAAAAACGGGGTAAAAAAAAACCAAAGCCAAATCCCAGCCCCAAAAGCCATCGCCAAATTGATTTGTCAATCGCAGAAACCGCAAACCTGCGCACATTTCGTTGGCATTTGAAAGCCATTTGAATAACATTTCACCCGGCCCGAAGACTTAAGTCAGCGTTTGATATTCCTTTCTTTCCTCTTATTTTTTTTTTTGGGGAAAGTATCACATTTGAACAGATGCAGGAACTGCTGGTTGAACTCGGCTACAGGCTATAGCGATTGAAATAATTACAGCAGAGTGTTTACCCTGATTGCGTTGCCTGTTTGTTTGACCGAAATCTTAGCTTAGGATATCAGCTTATAAAATGCAGTTTAATGGGATTTTAGCTGTGCACACAGAAAATAAAGGTTGTACTTGAAGATCGTAATGGAAACGAGAAAGAATGTTATTATACAAATATTTATTTGTGATATATTTCGAGGGATTTGGTTGTTCCTACTCACTTGCATTACTTAAAGGATATTCTTAGATAATTTTAATTTAGTCAGAAATATGTTGTAGAGGCCCTTATGAATCAACAGTATGTTTTGATACTAGCTCACTTAAAAATATAAAACATACGAATCTCATCATCTCAATCATTCTTTTAAGAAAGTAGGCCATGGAAAGTAAATGAGGCTTGAACTACGGTCAGACTATCATGTATGACTTAAATGAATGAAAAATTCGATTGAGTAACCTTTTCCATCTAAAATGCATCAAATGTGTCAAGGGCCATCGTCGTCTGAAGAATTCGCGGTCGAAGTTTCTTTGTTTTTTGAGGATGTCCAACATGGGAAGATGAAAACCTTCGGTTCCTTAAAAAGGATAATCTTACATAACAAGAAAGTATAGTGCAATAACACAATTTAACCAAAAACCGCGAATTCTTTAGATTCCTTTATTTTGTGATTTTAGGGAAAGCCCAATTTAACCTTCATTAGTGGATATCCCTTTTTTATTCCTCTAGCCAAAATATTCAAATGAGAATCCTTAGATAAGCAATATCGATCTGTTAATAACCAGTTGAAAATGATCTCTCCTTTTTCCCGGGCAGTGTTAATGCAGCTGCAAGATGTCCGCGCCGTTGTCATCGTGGCTGTGGCAGTTGCAAGTTGCAAGTTGCCGTTGTGCCAGTGGTTGCAAGTTGTCGCCAGGTCCCTTCGCCAATTTGTTGCTGACACGGCTGACGAAGAGAAAGAAGGCTTGGCCCAGACCAGCAACAAAAACAAAAACAAATCCAACAGCAACAGCAACAGTTGGCAATGGAAGCGCATAAAAACTAATTGATTGGATGCCAAGATGTTAAGCGCATAACGGCAGCGGCGAATAGCAGTTGCAGTTGCAATGCTGCCTGCCTCGGCTGCCTCTCAGCAACTTTTATTCAATTTAAATGCGCTTGCAGCGCCAATTCCGATGCCAACTGCTGCCCCGCCCTGTGCCGGCCAATTCGCTTAAATTAATTATTTTTTATTAACTTTTCGCTCATTGATGAAATTTTTCAAATATCTCCCCGCATTCCGCAACTTCCACTTCTTGCGGCCTGGGCAAATTTGTCGCATGCGACTTTTACACTGATCGTTTGGCATTTTTTTAGCCGTCTTCAACTCCGGCCGGCATAAAGTTTGATGGCAAGTTAATAAAATGATATGGCCGTCGGGGATGTTTGGGATTTTTCGGGGAAGCCATAAAGCACTGTGAACCTTCGATTTCACTTAAGTGCCCTGGCTCTATCTCGAGGCTAACGGGAGTGGTTCTGGCCCAAGTCGGGGGTATACATATATATGTATATACAATGCACATATCTACCAGTTAATCGCGTCAACTCGTTATCGTGTGACGTTAAATCCACTTCCCTCCCCAAAAACGCAGGCGCGCATTTATCAAAAGTTATTGCAAATTAATTGCAATCTGGCCGGCTCAATCTGTGGCATCATCTCCAGGCGATCTGGCCAAGAGCCGTAAGCCGTCTTGGCCAAGTCTGGCATTTTCGGGCCATGGCTGCTGCTTACCAAAATTTATTGATGCCTTATTAGCTGATAATCACAGACACACACTCGCAACGCGCCCGTCGCGGAAACGGTAAAAAAGTTTTCAACTCGCCTGGCATATTAAAGTGCATTAAGATAATTGAAATGGCCAATAAAAAATATTTTCCCTTTTCCAGACTTTTGGCCCGTTCGCTCCATTGGTGTCAAGAACTTGTCCGAAGTGTTGAGTATCGCGCTTTGGGCGTTTTCAGTTTGGCTTTTTCGAGTTCTGGTTTTGGTTTGGTTTCTGAACTCCGAATCGGAGTTGCAGTTCTTTGGGTCCAGAGAGATATCTTGGGGTCCTGGGTTCGCCGCTGAGTTATTTGTGTGCACCTCTCAATGGAGCTGTTTTTTCTTGGAACCCACTCGCACTCGGTGCTGAAACGTTTTTCAATTTCCACATTTCTCATGTCGGGGAGTTTTGATTTAGTGATTATGCCGGCCTCACCGCGCCCCTGGCCCGATCTGGTTGCATTATGTATATGAGTTATTAATAAGCTTTCTTTTGATAAGCCAAGCGGCATTCTGCAGTTTATACAATGGGCGGCCATTTGGTACCAAGTGTTTGCTTAAAATGATTTAAGGCGTTGCCCAGGCGAAATCGGGATGCGGCTGAGTCAATCCAGGACATCTGATAATTGTTTTTATGGTCTTTTTGTTTTTTAGGGTTTGCCAGTATAACCAACCGAATGCAGCACATATTTATTACTTAAGGCTTTAAAGAAAAAGGTATTCTCTAATATAAACTACCTTAACAGCCAAATTATAGTCTCTTTTTGAATGGCTGTTAAAGTCAGTACGAATACTTTTTTGGAGTTATTTTGGGGATTCTAATAGACATGCTTATCTTATTTGCTTTGGTGTCATAGACCTACGATGGTAACAAGGTCATCGTCTCAGGATGGGAAGTCTATGATAATTACAAAAAGATGCCCAATACCCCTGAAAGATTTACTAAATTATCATATTTTCTTCGTTGCCTCGAAGATAATGCTGGATCTCATAACTAAAACCAAGTATCGGGAAGTAAGTTAAGATTATTTGAAGAAAGCAAAGGGAATCGAAAATAAATGCAGTCTCGAAAGTAACCTTTTCCTAACTGTTCGGGGATTATTTAGAACCTTTCCACCTTGACGAGTCCCATAAATTAGCGATCGCCAGTGCCATTTCCAACTCCATCTCCATCTCCATTACCCTTACCATTACCATTTCCATTACCATTTCCATTCTCTTCCTGCGGAGAATGCCGACAGCATTTACACCAGGAAGTAAGCGACCTACAAGCGTTTGTTTGGGGCTTTCCAGGAATTTTCGAGGCGTAGCAACTGTTTGTGACATGTTTTGATTTGTGTTGTCGACGTTTACGAGCTTGTAACTCTTCGGAGCACAAAGTGAGGTCTTGGTACCCATGGACTTGGACCTGGACCTAGGCCAGATCAACATGAGAGAGAAAGAGAGTCCAGTACCCAGGATCGCCACTCAGTCGACACAGAATCGAAATGTTATCGATGACATTAATAGCGATTGGGGGGCTTTCATCAATTACAAGGCTTTGTTGGCCAGCCAGGCCAACAACATCCCAGCATCCCAGTAACCAGAATCCAGAATCCAGATCCAGCTTACAAAGCAGATCGGCCTACGCAGCGAAATTGTAAATTATTACAATGCAAATGATTTCCATATTGTAAATATGATGTGAGTGCTGATAAAGCAGCGGGGCTGGCAAAAGGGAACCGCCTCTGCCTGTTGGCCAAGTTTATGCAAACAAAAGTTCAACGCATTCAAAGTCAAGGCAAGACTCGTTGCAGAGCAGTTAAAGTAATTTTGCGAGTACCGTTTTGGGTTTTGGCTTTGGGTTTGGGACCTAAGTTTAGCTTTAGGTTTGGGTTTGGGTTTCGGTTTCCTTTTGCTGCCTTGACCACCACCAACGTCGCCGGCAATCAAGTCAACTCCGCGCCGAACTGTATTAACTCTTGTCTCTTCTGGCCCGACTTGGCCAGCCAGCCAACTGTTGCTGTTTTGCCAAGTTGTGCCGTCTGCTGTCAGTTGGCATCTTCCTGTTTGCACAAAACGTCACGTTCGAGTCACGTTTCCAACTGCCATCAATGGGGTGCCCAGTGAACAGTGCCGGGGAACAGTGCCCGGGCACTTAGTCTCGCCAATAGCCGCAGTTGATGTTTCCCACAAAATTTAAGCCGCGTTCGCCATTCGCCGCTTGCAGTTTGCAGTTTGCAGTTCAGCATTCGGGGATCTCTACTAGAGTTTTTTGCTGGGCGCTGGCGTAACGCAACAATTTCGCAATCACCTGACAATGTGACAGGTAATAGTCGTGTCCAGCATGCTAGACATTTGCATACTCATAGGCACGGGCAAGAACTGTGAAGTAATTTCGATGCCAGGCGAGCATCGGTCGATGGTCACCTCGTGTCTGGCTCTGGAGCATACTGTGATAAGTAATTGCATTGCGTTTTGTGCAGAGCGAAAAATGTGGTTAATATTGTATTCGAATTTGAGGAACTAATTGGAAAAACTTACTTAAGTTTTCTAAAACCCTTCATAAATACTGTAAACCAATTACTAATTTTGTAATAATTTTCATTTAACTCTATGTCTGGTTTTGTACTGTTAATGTGGCAGAGCATGGCAGAGCTGTGGCAGAGGTCTATCCTATCCCACGGGCCGACTGCGCTGTTACGTTGACCACTGTTATAATCAAATTTATGTATGTACCTTAAATAAAGTTTATTTTTGAAAATAGTGTGTCATTCGTAGACATTGGATCGATCCTGTAATACTTTATTCATAAAATCAATCTTAGTTTAAGACCTAATCAAAAATAGGTTTAAACAAAAGCTTTTTAGCCGGTCACGGATCGATTTTACATTTATATGTCGGATTATTCCTATGTCTAATCTAACTTTTCATATTTTCTTTTTTAGCTATTTTCGATATATTTTTCCCGGTGTATCCCAGAATTTGTTTCGCACAATTTGGGCCATTGCCAGCCAAAGCCGAGAAAACCCAGAAAAGCCGAAGAAACCAAGGCAAACCGAGGAGAATCCATTCATGAAACGGGCAACCGCCTTAAAGTTGCATCTGAAACCGTACCGACTCACAGCCATATAAATTGCTGAGATTTCTCTCCGCTTTGACTGCCTCCTTGCTGTGTTATTAAAAGTTCAACCCACATGAGAAGCAATTTGCAAACTGTTAGGAGGAATAAATAGTTTAGCAGGGAGGCAGGAGTAAGGATCTTAAGTGGCACTTGGCAGGAATTTGATAAGCCAGTGGAGCCGGCCGAGATGCATTTGCACCTGAATTGGCCGGGCAGCAGGTCAGCCAGGCAACGCAACACCGAAAGTGCAGATTGGCCTCGGCTCAGGACAACACTTTGCCCTGCCATTGGCTTTCTTTTCAGTTTTTCAGTTTTTGGGTTTTTCTTCGCCTTTTTTTCTGCCGCTTTTTCCATTTCTCCGCCAGAAAAACCTCCTGGCGACCAGATTTTTTTCTGCCATCCAATGCCAAGCCTTCTTTGACTTGCTCTTCTGCCTTTGACTCTTGCCTTGTTTGCTCTTTGCTGATTATTTCACTGATTAAGTTTATGGTTCATAAACCAGAAATTTCAATTCAAATGCACAGGGGGCAAGGAGTGCGCAGGAGAGCGAAAGATTTTAAATAAATTACAAGCGCATTTTGTTGCCCCACGTTGTAGGCTAATTGTATGCAGAGGCAGCAGCGAAAAAGTATCTAAGCAAAACCCACCTGTGGGATGTGAGTGTGATTTGGGTTGGGTTCTCGGCCAGCCGACATAGGAAATACATACACATATAGTAAAGTAAGTAGAAGTCCGGATTGGGTAAGCGACAGTTGCAATTTGCAATGCGCTTGTAAGACGCTTTCGCCAATCTTTTAATAAGAATCAAACACTAGACGAGAGAATTCAAAACCATTTCGTATATGAGCAGTCCCCAAACTTATCGCTGATCGCCCAGGTAGGTAGGTAGGTAGTTTGGCAGACAGTTCGGGCCATCCAGCCATCCAGCCAGCCAGGAGCAGATGGAGATTCCAGCCAGCATCTCGGCCTGGTGGGCAGCACAACAGCACGGCTCCAGCTCCCTGCTCATTACACTTGGCCTGGTCAGCACGGTCTATTCTGCCAATCATGCGTTTGGGCCTAGCTGCAATCCAGTCCACTCTCTAGTACTAACTCTGTCAGGAGCACTCACAAAAATTGTAAAGAAATTTAAAATACATTTGTTAAATTTACCAATAAGTACAGATAAATGAGAAATGTATTTAACCTATGTTAATGTTCAAGAGTGCAATATTATATTTTTAAAAATTAATTTATGAAAGAGGAGTAAAAGATACTCATAACCCGGGAAAAGTTATTATTTTCCATATAACACTATTCTAGATTTAAGGATACCTTGTTGTACCCTAAAAATTGCAACATAAAATAACCTTCAGTTAACCTTTTGGTTACTTAAGGCTAATATTTTAAGTTTTAGTAAGCTATAGCCTTATGAAAGTTTACAGATTACCAAGTGCCTGGTAAACTTTTTCGATGCCCAAGATCCTATGTTAAAAACATTTCAGTTTCTCATGCATTTATCTGAAAGCTAACTCTAACCTGCAACCTGTAAAGTTAGAACGACATTTTTCATTATTGAAAATTGCTCTAGACTTACAAAATTGTTTGAGTTGAAAAGTTAAGAAGATTTTGTTTTCTTATGAATTTATCTGTAAGCTAGCTCTAACCGTCACTTTAACCTGCAAGTGCCAGACAACATTTGTATATTAACCAGTAAAACATGAACCATTTTTCCAAGTGAAGCCGCCCAAACCTCCATCGCCTATTCCTGGCCGAAACAGAAGTTCTTGTCGCTTGTTCCTGTTAGCTGGTTGTTCGGCTTGGCCATTGAATATTTCAAATTGCAATCAGTTGGCAGGCATCTCACTCCCCGGCTACCGATTCCCTGGACGGGCGATCCATTCCGAGTGCCAGTGCCAGGCGGGTGAATTCACCGCATTAGTTTCAATGCGCTTTAATTTATTAAAATATCAAATTTAAGTACGAGTACAAGCTCTGCAGCGGCTAGAACGGCAGCCAGAGGTAGCCAATATTTGTGGCAGTCGCAATCGAGATTTGTGTGTGATTAGTTGCGGCTGAAATTGGAGAACCTTTTGGGGTCCGCAGAAGGAACCTGGTGATAGATGGCCTCGCCGAGGCCAAAAGAAATTGAAATTGAATGCAGTACTGACGGGGAAATATTTATAGCTTGGAATTTTCTTGATCCAACCCATATCTCTGCCGATCGCTAAACTTTCATAAAGCCAACTTCTCTGAGGCTAATCGCTTTGCACTTTAGCCCAACGCAGGGCCACGCCCCTCTGACCTATTTTCCGGGATAAGCACTCAAGTACGTGTATTAATTAAACCCTAAGGAATACCACACAACACAACGAAAGAAAAAAAGAACAAAAAATTGGCAAGACAAAGGAAACATAAATTTTCCAGCAAGACACTTTCCTTGTGGACTTGTCCCCCAGACGGTGTTGCCAACGAAGGAACTTGGCCCGAACCAGAAACAGAACCGTTAGCGCTTTGCTTTTGCTTTTGATCTTTGGCGCACAGACACATTAACATAAATATGAGTGCGAGATAAGTGAAGAACACACCCTGAACGAGCAGTTCTGATGAGGAATGAAAATTCGCCAAAGGAGTTTTGGGAGGAGCAGCAGCCTTAGCTGCAACTTGCCTCATTGACATGCGTTAGACAACGACCGCAGAAAACAGCAACTGCAACAAAATGGGAAAAACCGCAAGAGCCCCGAATGACGGCGGGCGTTTGGGCGTGATAGCGCTGAGTGGGCGTGGCAGCTGCATCTGGCAGAAAAATCTCAATAGATGATCGTAAACACAATTTTCGTTTAGCGGTCAGAACGAAGCTCAAAGCGCTAACAAAGCCCAGGGAATCAAAAAGGAAAAAAAGAATAGTTGTCGGGGGGAGTGGCCGATTGTAAAGGCCGGCAATTCGTTTGACACATCGGCAACATGTGGCTGGCTACATGCAACATGCAAATGTTGCAACAATCCCAGACCAGAAGTGATATATCGAAAAAAATTTTATTTAATGGTGTTTGCCATTTAAAATAAATCAAAATTTGAGTACTTTCAAAACCTTTATCTCAACCCCATGTTGGGTTTCAAGCCCGTTTTAAGGTTCCTTGGCTTTAAACCTACTTTTAGTTTACCATAAGGACATTTTTTTTAAATCCGTTTTTCAGATATTACAACCTATACTAAGTCAAGAATCGAGGTAAAAAGAATGTTAAAAAATTGGAATAATCCGTTGTTTAATGACATTATATCAATTTGAAATTATGACTTTATTTCTAAATATATATTATTAATATTTGTATTTTTTAAAAATAATATACCCCTTTACTTAACGAGTAATGCGAATAACAATAATATACCCAAACATCACAAAACACCTCAAGAAATATATAGTTGTTTTTTGTTTGTTTTGTTTTTTTTTCTTAATGTTTTTTTAAAGCTTAATTATATTATTTAAAAATTATTTTTATTTTTGTTATTTAGTTACATTTTAGCCACTTCCAACACTGTAATATTGCAGCTAGCTCAGAGCCCTGAGCCCAGCGATTTCAAGGTGTGGAGATGGCGGCGGCTGGAGTAAGATTTCCCTCTCGGTTTTGGGCAATCAAATGAATTGCCTCCTTGATGGCCGACCGCCACAACAGCCCAACTGCCACAAGATGATGACGTTGCTGATGAGCTGCAGTACGACAATGGCAATGGCTAGTTGTTGCTCTTGGCTTTTGGCCGTGGCCGATGTTGATGGGCCAATGTTTCGGTCAGTTGCCATGGCGAATCGCAAAGCAATGCGCAACACGTTAAGGGTTGCCCCTTCTTCTTGGCCGCAAACAACGCGCAATTTATAAAATGTCTTAATTTTTGCGTTGCCATTCCCAGGCAGCAAAGCCCAGCCAATATTTGGCTGGGTGTCTGGTCCAAAAGCGCCGCAGGAAAGCCACAGTTGTCCGGCTTAAGCATCGCACTAGAGATGAGTGGCTGACTGGGTGTTTTTGGCCAGTGCGATCACTTGACTTTGGTTTGTTCTCATTGCCAAATTGCCGGCTAAATGGCCTGAATCGGAGCGTGACACGTGGTGGTCTCCTCGCTAGCACGAACTTGGCTTTCAGACGCTGGCCAGTTGACTAAAATGACTGACGCTGATGGCTGTCAGTCGGTTGGCCAACTTGATGTTGCTGGTGGTGTTGCTGTTGCTGCTGCTGTCGTCGTCATCAATTTTTTTTCTTATTTTTTTTTTACTCACAGGACCGTGTTGCTGGCGATAAATTGCATTTTAAGCGTATTCCCTGGCATTATTATGACTTTATAAACTCTGCGGGCTTTATGCCCTCGCACAATATGCACTTTGCATTTGTTGTAGCCATGTTGCCTTTGCTTTCTCACCGCCCCAATGCAACGCCTCTGCCTCTTAGCCAAAGCCAAAGTCTTGGCCAAGACGAGGTGTGAGCTATTTTTATATATTTTGATTGGCAATGATGAAATGCACCATGCCTCCATGGATACCTGGATCCATGGATTCACTCCCAGTTCCCTTTTGTTGGTCAATCGGGCCACTTGATGCGGCCCGAGTCTTCCTCTTTTCTGCTCGTAACAAGATAATTGCTTAATTTGATTAGCAATTGTTGCCGTTGTTAGCCAAGTTGCTGCTGCCGCTGTTGCTGCTGCTGCTGCTGGCGGGGCGTGCAAATTGCTAACAATTTTGATATTTAAATTATTGAGCCTGTTGCCGCAGAGGCAGCAACAACAGCCGCAACAGCAACATGACAGCTCAATAAACATTCCATCAAGAATGGAGTGTAAAAATCCAATTTTCATAAGTGGCCCATGGAAGGCAGGCCAAGATATTTCAGGCTACTGTCCTTCGATCGTCCTTGCATAAATTAGCAGCTGCAGCTGCAATTGCGCAGTCGCTGCCAGCGGAAGCCTAATTATGAAATGTATTTTTTATAAGTGAACCTAATTTGTCAATTACTCGGACCTTATACACACAAAAAAATTAAGAAAATACAAAAATTAGATCTGCTTTAAGGACAAAGTTTTGAATATCAAGTTGACCCCAAACAATACAAAATTTCAAGGGTTCGGCACACAAAACATTGCACTATTTAAGGTGTATATATTATAAATTGTATAAATATTTTCTCGAAAATATCAAATTGACATGTTTGAAACGAAAATTTGCTTTTTATTATATCTATAAAACAGATCATACTGACCCCTATTTAATATCGATTTTTGTGTGTGGGTAGCGAACAGACCAATTTAAGTTCTTTGGGTTCTAACCACCCATCCAACTTTCTAATCATGACAGCTTTCACCTACTTTTAACCATCATTTCATAATCCACAAGGAGAAGAAATGCAGCAGCAATTAAAGACCTCAAAAGGATTGGTGGCAAGACTCGAATGCCGTTTTTGTGGTCGTTACCTCTTTTCTGGCCACTTTCGGTCTCGAAGATTGCGGGCTTTACCTTCGAGCCCTTCACTCCGCGGCTGTTTATTTTTTCCTACTGATTAATCACTTTGGCGCGTATAATAAATTAAAAATTTCAGCAATTTTGAAAGTCAATTAATCATCGGGGAAGGCACTCTGTTTGTTGTTGCTGCTGCTGCCGCCGTTTTCAGATGTTGCTACCTTTTTTTGCTGCCGTTGGGCAAGGCATAGACAACAGGAACAACAGGCACAGCAGCAACATCAGCAACAGCAGCAACATCAGCAGCAACCACTATGATGGCGACTCAAAAATGTCAGCCCATGACTACGCGTTGCACATTTTAGATGATGATGAAGTAGCCGGCAGATCAGCTTGGAGTTTGGATCTTCAGATCTTTCTTGGCGAGGAAAGAGGTGTTCCGAGGGACCCAGAGTTGCCAAGGCTTAGAGGTGTGGCCCGTCCAGTACTTTCCTCCTGGTCGAGGCGACATATTCCCCGGCATTTGATAAATGAATGTGAGGGTCAGTTTCGTTGGGGAGGCTCAACTTAACTCAACTCCACTGAAGTTCGGTTTTGTTTGCAGCTCCCGAGCGGCAGCAGCAACTTTCGAGATATACGAGCATTTGTCAGATAAAACTGCAACGCCTTTCCCATTGTCAGCTCGCCATGGAGACGCGGTTGTTGTTTGCTTTTGGCCATAAAATATATGGCCCCGTATCGCAAAAAGCTGCGAGTGTTGAAATTTAAGTTTTAATTTAAGCGATACGAAAAGGGCGAGACTCCGCGGTCCGCAGTCGTCGAATCGGGCACGAAATGAAGCCATTTTCATATTTATGAATTTTGCCCCTTATCGAAAAACGCTTCAATTGGCCATCGAGTCGGGGCCGGCAAATTAAATATGGGCAGTCATAAACGATACTGACAGGTCTTCTTGGAGAGGGGAGGTATATGGATGGAGGATCTTGGAGATTCAGAATCGACTGGAGGAGCATCCTCGCCGACTTAGCTGAGTTATTAAGGCATCTTTATAGCCAATCTCAATGAGGTGTGAAGTGCAATCGTTGTTGGCCTTTTTATTAATACGCAAAAATATATTTTATTTGTTGTTACGCTGTCGATCGCAGGCAATCTTAAGCTGGGCTGCCTCTTTAAAGATTTGTGTAGTTTTTATGGCCCGAACAGAAGGGGGGATTTTTATGAATTGCTGGCCGAGAGAACTAGGGTTGATTAGCGTGGCTTCGCTATTTAATGGCTTAATAAATCCCTCTTAAACTGCTGTTGGGTCATCGCTTCCAGTTCAATTTCGCTGAATTAAGCTCCTCACTTTCCCCCCATTTTATCTTATCCAGACATCTCCAATGCATCCCTGCATTTTGGCAATAATTCATATTTAAGGCGCTGATCCCAGCTGAGCTGGGGAACCCAGGCCCCAGAGTCCAGACCCCAGATCCAAAATCCCACAGCCCAGACTCCAGACCCTTTTCTCTGACAACCGAGGTCGTTCACTTGTCGTCTTAATTAAGTGCGTGCAGAAAACAGATTGCAAGAGGTGGAAAACGGAGGTAAGGACATTTTGACTCCGGCGTCGCGGGGCTGTCAGGGAAATCCCATAAGCCGACAGCCGAGTTGTTTTATGGCCAACAGAGATACTTAAATGCAGGTCACAGATGCAAATGCAGCCGCGCTGCTGCTCGTGCTGCCAATTATTTATTAACATATTTTCCTTTTGGCCAGTTTGGCAGTTTGCAGTTCTCAGTTCGTAATTTGCATTTGCACTTTGCGCAATTAACAGGAAACTGTGTTGCCATTTAATGGCCAACGTTGTCATACAAACATGTGTACGCTGCTAACGGTTTAGTGATTTTTTTCCCCTAAGCCGAAAATAAACAAATGGTTCAAATGCCGTGACTTCCTGGCCATTTCACATCACAATCGGTTCGGTTCGATGCGATTCGATTCGGTGCAGAGGTGCATTTAAATTTGAATTTGGGAATTTCAAATCGAATTTCGGCTGCGCCAAGTGCCAAAGCAGGGAAGAAACCTTTTAGAAAAAGCTGAAAAAAAAGAAGGCAGGAGACGACCGCGAAATTCACGCCATAAGTAGAATGTGATTTTCTCGCGTTGCCGTTGTTGATGTTGCTGTTGTCGCGTGTTGCCTGGCTTGTTACGGTGCCCAAATATGAGCAACATCACGAGAATCGTGCGATTTGCCTTGCATATATTTTACAATCCCAATCCCAATCCCGAACCCAGTCCCAATCCCAATCCCAATCCCCAGCCAATCCCAATCCCAAATCCAAATCGCAATACCCAATTCCAGGCCGACAGCGGTAACATCTCCAAACTCCAACGTCATTACCAAAGGGGCGAACCTTTCTTCCTCCATTTTCAGTTAAATCCAACTCGAACTCGAAGCGGGATTCGTAATGAAGTTATTTGTCCTGCGGCCATGTGAAATCAACGCACATATCCTTTTTGGCAATTGCAATGCGCCTGTCGCATAAATCATTTGCCACTCGCATGAAATTGGGCATAAATTTGCTCCACTTTGGCTCGAAGGAGTCGTGCCCTCTCTCTCTGTCGCTTTCCTCTCGGTCTCTCTCTCTTAGCCGAAAATAAGTCGTTGGCTTAACGAATTTCCAGCTGGCAGAGGAGCACATGGGCGTAGTCATGGCCAGAGGGGCAATCTGTAGGTTAGTGATGCGTGATCCACGTGAAATGCAAATCTGGCTGTGATTTCAGGGGAATATTGGATGACTTGAGGGGTTAATTACTGACGAAGAAGCTGGGAAATTCGAAAACTTCAACATTTATTGGATTGGCCTTTAAAACTATGGTTCATTAGGTCGTCTTAAATAATGATATATATTTTTGGTGATATAATATATTATTCGTATGCTTTTTTGTAATTTAACTATTATATTAGATCATACAATAAAAAACTATACAATGTCCAAATTAGACAAATGACCTCGTTATACCCCTTTTTAAGACCCCTTTTAGAAACCACTTTTTTTTAATATTACCAAGAGATATCACCATTGACATGAAATGATCATAGGATCGTTTAATTTAAAGTTGTTTGATATTATTTTGTTCATAACATTTTTGATGGGTCTGGTTTGCTTAAACTTTTTCAAGTATTCTATTTTTTTTAGTTCCATGAAACTTCCAGAAAGTTTTCTTGTTTATCAAAGATGTATTTTCATGAGAGTGCAGATGAGATAAGATTGGAATTTGGCACACTCACATCGCTGGAAGAGGCTGCCGCACCCACACGCCCCTGTTCCGTTGAACTTTCCTCAGAAAATTAGCGGGCAATTCGGTTATTAAAACAGCGTGCCCAGGCAGACAATTGCCCCTGGTGTCGGGATGGAGATTGGGAGCCAGGTGAGCCAGGTGGGCCAGGTGAGCGAGGAGGAGCAGCTTTGGCCAGGACCCAGATTGCCAGATCCAAATCCAAGGCCCAGACCCAGACCCAGTTTCTCGTTCTGTTACTGTTTCCGTGGCGACCTGTGAGCGTTTCATACCTGCTGTGATAAATCAACGTGAGACTAATGCGCTCTTAACACGCGAATTATGATTTTGCAAATGATGTGAAGTGGGTTTCCCCCCTAAAAAAAAACGGTCTTCGGACGGGAGGAAGTCCAGTCGCTTGATTGCTTTATAATCGCCACGGTGCCTGCCTGGTGCCTTGTGTCTTGTGTCTTCGAGCCTGGCCACTTAATTGCAGTTTAAAGAGTCTCCTGATGGGAAAGTGACCCCTGAACTATTGGTAATTAGTTTCGAGACCGGCACAAGACAAAATCAACAGCAAATCAACACATGGGCTTGGCTTTTGAGACCAGACCTCTCTGCTGATGCCTTTGCTGCTGACACACAGACCCAGTAAAGTGAACGTCTGAGCATTTAACCCAGTTATTATGACTGCCATTTATAACCAGGAATGGCTAGCATTTCGTAGGCCAAAAGCGGTGGGGGGCACATGGAGCTCCTTCAGTGCGGCTCCATCGGTTGTGTGGGTGTCCTTTTGACCCGCATGTCGTTTATGGCCAACTCTGCTGCTGCTGCTGCTGCTGTTGCGGTGGCCATTTTGCGGTCCTGCCCTGTTTGTCATCCTCCCGCCGTCGCCAACCTCTGCCAACCTCCGCCTCATTGTTGTCCATTCGAGGTCGTCACACAGTCAGGACCTTTCCCACCACCCACTGGCCACCAGCCATGAGCATCATCCCAGACATTCAGCCCATCCAACCACCCAGGAGCAGAAGCTGCGGAGGGCAAGGAGTCGATGGTCGATGGCAAATGCCACTGACAATGGCACAGTTTTGCATGCAATTGACTTTCACAGCTCGTTGCTTTTTACTGTCTGAATGTGGTGGCTCCAAAGGATCGAAGGCTATAGGAGGAGGAGGTGGTGGGCAGTGGGAATGTGGGTGAGTCTTGCTTATCGCCATGGCCATTGCCATTGGTTTGGGGTGTACGCTTTTTGATTACATTTTCTGAAACTTATCATATTCAGTATTTATAGTTGGGGATTGTTTCAAGAAAGCTGGTGCTATTAAACCATTATAGGATAGTTGGGGAAAAAGATGATTTAACTTGAATATATCTGTGATTTTCATTCTGTGATTATATAAACCCTTATTATATTTAGGAACATATAATTTTCTAGAATTTAATTTTACATTTTCTGTTTCATTTTATATGTATTTCTATAGTTTTGGGGAAGGTAAACTTGTTAAAACGTTAAAAATGATTTATATTTAATAGTTACTATAGGTATACATTAAAATTTAAAATAATTGTGTTACTTTTAGGCTAAAAGTAAATATTCTTCCTTAACTATAACTTATATTTATTAACTATTACTTTAAATTCTTTTTTTAATGTTAAAGTATATAATTAACTCCAAATAAATCTCACAAATAAGATTTGTAATAACATTTATCTTCTTAAGATTTAGAAAGACCCCTTTCAAAGCACGCTCATTGTTATCTGCTGCCGAAAAACACCAAACTCCTGATTGAAAAAGTTAAATTGCGAAAATAGGGGTTAATGCATAAAAGTTAACCAAAATGGTGCCCGCAAATTCCGCAAGTTTTTCCCATTGTTATCCCGACTATCCACCTGTAAGACAACAATTGTCTGTTGTTTTACGCATGAATCATTTCGCATTCCCCTCCAAGGCCCTCGAACTTTATAAGCCGTCATTGAACCTGAAAATATTGCCAACACAATTCGCCATCATAAATATTTTATGCACTGTGCGCTTTTTCAGGCATTGTAGTTGCCTTGGCTTTGCATACATTTTGTCAATTTGGTATGATACCAGGGGCAGGGTTTGTTTTGTTTTTTTTTTTCTGTGGGGGGACCCCAGAACGAGTGCCTATTAGGCTGCATATTAAACAATATATGCAGGCATGAGGCCAAATAAATAACAGACCAAACGAAATATATAAAGAAAAAGCCAAGGGCCCAGGAAGGATGGTATGTGTGTTTTCCGCAGCACAGAAAAACCAACAGCGAGCGCTAACCCTTTTTTACGATTATGAATGCACGTCAGCATATTTATGTAAAAATTATGCAATTTGCTGCCGTTCTATGCGAGTGCGTGAGGGTGGCACAGGGGCGTGGTGGAGGGGGGCTGGAAAAGATGGTCGGAAATCGGCTGAACTTAGCCAGTCAATCAAAAAGCTGACGTGCTCGTCACAGTTGTCGCTGTCGTTTTCTGCAAAAGGACAAAAGCAGCAGCAGCAGCAGCAGAAGGAGCAAAAGGAGCGCGAATTGCATCTTGCGGAGCAATTTGCAAACCAAAATGTGTATTAAAATTTATGACGAGTGCAAGTCAGCCAGTCAGATGAAGAGGGGAGTTCAGTCCACGAAACGCAACTATGTTATTTATGTGGGCTTGTGGCTGAGAAATGCGCGTCAGTTGGGAAGAAGAGATGACTGGAAAAGTTTAGCAAGTCAAAGCAAGAAAGCCCAGGGAAAACCGTATACCCAGCCACCTAGAAACCTTTATAAAATTTAAGCATATATAAATGTTTAATTAAAAGCTTTTACCTAAAATTTGTACAGTTCTAGGCAACTCTTTAACTATTTAAAAAATTAGAACCCTATCAAATGCCCATCATATTTAATCATTCTGACATATGCCAGTCAATTACTTAAAACCTTTATTCAAACTTTCTTTTATCCAAATTAAAACCCACAATCCGCCTGCATAAATCTATCAAATCGCCTGATTTACATCTGCTTTACATATATTCCATTACCGCAAGAATATCAAATCAAACTGGCAGACAGGCAATATCGGGGTGAAGGAAAACGCAGTGCCCAGATCGGATCCATTGCATTATTCTGCGCCTGCCATATAGGGCACTGATCATACCCTTTCGGAGAACGTCAGAAATTAGCATTGGCCGAGTGAAACGAGACGAGTCCCGAGATGAGATGAGATGAGATTCCGGCTGCAGCTGCCATAAGACCGGTGTGCATCATCATCATGTGAAATTTTTGAATGCCTTCGATCCCAGCGATCATCGATGGATTACAAACCGTTCCCGAACACAAGTCGAATTTGTATTGAAATTCATGTCTCTGTTAGCGAAAAATGCGGCATTTGTTGTTGCTGCTGTCGCTGTCGACATTGTTGCGATGATTGGCTTAACTTTCACCGGCAAATGTCGCAGCTCGGCATTGTCGTGATGACTCGACAGCGATGCGATGCCCTCTTATCCCCTATCCCCAGTTTCCAATCCTCAGTCCCCCAATTCTGCAGTTTGCAGTACCAATCCCCATCCCCATACCAATCCCAAATCCAATCCCCGTGCCCTGTCATCCGTCAGGGCCAAAAGCAAATTGTTAAGTTATTTGTAAATTTCATTGTTCGCTCTGCTGCCATCGCAGTGTATACTCAGTTGATTTCGGACCAAAAGTCCGCATATGTGCGGCAGCTTGCGATTTTTGCAACCATTTTTCGGTATTTCATATGCAGCAACTGCGGATTTTCCGTGGGGCCAAATCCTTTTGGCAAATTGTATATGCATCATAAAAAACGCCACCGCTTCGAATTAAATAAATTTCACATTTTTGAATACCCTGTAGATGGGTAAATGCAGCTAAACTGAGAAGCTGGTTCAGACTGAGAAAAATAATGTAAGATATATATAAAATAAAATATATATAAAATATATTGGATTTTTGATTATAATTTTAAAAATCTAATTACTTTTCGGTATAGAAAAAAAAATTTAAAAAGCTTTTAAAATTAAATATCATATGTTTCTTCCACTACTTTTAAACTGATATGCTTACATTATATTTAAGTTGATAACTATTTTAAGCTGTCCTTGGTTCTGCTATTCCAAAATCCTTTTCTATTCAAATAAATAGTTAAAGTGATTATAAGATTGCTTTGAATTTATTTACATGTACAACCTGCAATGTGTGTAAAAAATGTTCTTATAAAAACGCTTGCCTTACATTCCTTTGACTAGATTAAAAGCATTTAATGGCATGCTTTTAAGCCTGCTTTAATACTCGTTAACCCCTGGCATACACTTTCCACTTGTTTATATTTTCATTTGTGCCAAATAAAACCCTTTTCATGTGCAGATTTTATGTTTGTGCCGCTTCAGGTTTTTCCTTTATTTCGGTTTTTGTTTCTGTTTTCGTGTCTGAGTTCTTTGCCAGGATTCTTATATGCAAATTTATTGGCATTGTATGGGGTGTGGCGGGGGGTGCGTTGAAAATGGGTCACGTCATGGGGATTCGCCGGGGTCCTCTGGCTCATTTGTGCACTTCTATTTGCATTGATGGGCCGCCGGAATATGAGAGATTTTGGGTGGGAATTAAAGTGGGCTCGAGACCCTTTGAACTCTCGGCACTCACTTAAAGTAACCACACTATCGCTGGCCTGCATGTGCCGGAGCACTTAAGGCAATTATCATGACCAAATATGGTGCTGTGTGGCAGTAACCAAAAATGAACTGAAACTTAATTTCATTTATCTTATCCCCGGCCCGCCCTAAGGGTCATGAGCAATATAATGCATATTGTGGCAGCTCCGAGCAGCTGCTCCTGATAAAGTTGGCAAGGGGATCGGAATGGAGATGGGGCTGAGGAACCCACCATATGTGAGTGCCTCAATTTGCGTCTGGCGTCTTGAATCCGGGGCTTCTATCTGCCGCATGCAGCCAGCTACCAGAAAATGCTGCTCCGCTTTTCCTTCGCCGCATCCACTTCCACATCCACATTCACTTCCCGAATGAAATTTGCGTTGTATGTAAAAATGTTATCGCGTTTGCTCCGTAGCTTGTCGGAAAATATTCGACATATCCTACAGCCGGGGCATCCAGTAAGCCCCCCATCTACCATTTTCCATTTTCCGACCCCTTGGTAATTGGGCCACCGCTCGACTGCGGCAACTGTAATTGTTTTGCTGTTGAATTTTCGCGCTGCCTGCCCTCCTCGTGGAACAATAATTTTTCACTCTTTTGTTTGACATGGTCGGAAAACATTTGTGCCTCGCATGTTGATTTTCCAGCGCTTTTCCAGCCAAATGGTTTACTGGGATGTGAGGGGCAGGGGCTGACTGGTGAAAATCAACACGCGGTGCCCGTATTTGACCTCCATTTCTCCAAGGCATTTGCACTGATTGCTGTTTGGTCACTGGCCACGGGGGTTCCCCTATCCAAAATTGATACATATCTCTCCTCTGCATATCGAAGCTCTCTGCACCTGTTTAATAACTCAATTTTATGGCCGTTGGCCACAGGTTGGTTGGCTGGTTGGTTCCCCTTTTTTTTTCCACCGGCTTTTTTATTCATCTATTTCGGCCATGTCCTTACATGATTAATGCGAATTTCTATTCTCCTAAGCCGCACTCGCTGCCAAAATATTTCATAATTCATCGCTGTGGCATAAAAATGTCCATAAAAAGTTTTATTGCCATTTCCAAAATCCTGTTGCCGACCAAAAGTTCCATTCCCATCCTTTTACCTCCGTCTGATTTGCTTATTAACGTGGCTCGAGTGTGTCATAAATTCTGGAGCTAGATTTATGCAGCATCGTCGCCCTCTCTATTTACTTTGTACTTGTCGGCCCGAACATTCAATTTCCTGCCTTCATCCGACATGTTCACCTTTCCGGCTGGCTGGTGTAACAATGTACCCAGGTTGCCCGGGCGGAGATTAGTGTGAGAAATGCATCGGTGCATCGGGGCATCCAGTGCGTATACGCAATGGCTTCACCAGGCGGGCGACAGTTGCACCGAAAAAGCCAAACACAGTTCCCAAAAGACCTATTCGCAAATGCAAAGAGTCATGGCCAATGGCCATTGCAATGGATCGAATGCAAAGACATTGCCATAACTCATTCAAACGACACACGGCACTCAAACGATCGATGACAACGGCGAACAAACGGCCGCCAGAGGATTCTCGAAATGCTAGTGCAGAGAGAGAAATCACTGAGTGGTTCGAAGATTCAAAAGTTCGGAAAAAGATTCTATATTTTGTTGATATAAGAATTCTAATATAAATATTCCAATTGATATTAATATAACTTTTTGGAAAGGGACATTAATATTTTACAATATTTTTTTAATAATCTTGTAAAAGGAGATGTTCTTATACATACCTTTAGCTGCTACTTGGAAATGTTTACTTGAATCTATAAAACTATGTAAAATAGATTAAACTTTATAAAAATGGTGTGGATAGTGGATTTTACAAAACTACAACTAAAAAGGGATCTTATAGTACTAGCTGAAGAACTATGATATATATATTGGTAGGTCCTTAGTATTTTACTTGTCTTTTAAGAACTTGTAATAGAATAGATAATATAGATACTAATATAGGCGTTTTATAGTCCTTGGATTATTATTATTATAATGCCGATTTTACTGATTATGATCACTGATGTGATCTCTGATAATATCACGTCTCAAAAACTTTTTTCCCTGTGTGGATAAAACTGGCCTGGGGTCAGAATCCGCATCGATGGAGCCGCGATCGCAGCGATCGCCGTTGGCAAATGTGCGATCGGGGATCACTCACGGCAGATTTCTGTGTTTCCAGCTCTCCATGGCCATAAATTTGTTCTGCATTTGTAATTTCTATTTTACAACCGGCTTGGGTTGGCTTCGCTTCGCTGCGATCCGTTCCGTTCCACGCGGCGTATGAGTGATATATTCGGCGGAGATGGACGAATCGAGTGAATCGATAATCTGAGTGCGGCCGTCTCCACTCGCTATCCATCAGATTATGTAACATCCTTGGCCATCAAATACGGTTTGCAACATATTTATGTACAACGCGTCGTATGAGCGATGCCTATTTAATGGCCCATTGCATTTGCATTTGCATCGGGCTCAGTGCATTTGGGCCGTTAGATTTTTACATTTTTCCGCCATATGTCTGCATATTTAATGCTCTCCGGCCCGCTGCCTCCTTTGACTGATTCGCAGTGGGCGTGGCCGGCATGGCCGGCTCGAAAATTTATGCATTTTTCAATGCCATTACTCAGCTGGTGGGCCCGCGGCCTTTTCGGTGGTTCGGTGGTTTTGATTTTGATTTTAAAGACCCACCAACGACCCACCGGCCAGCGATAATTCTCGGGCTAAATGCTACCAAATTAGTTTGGAATTATCTCGCGAAACAAATCGCCGGCTGCTGCTGCTGATCTTTGCATTGAACTGCAGACTTGACCGCCTTTTTATTGCCATTTATGAGCACAAATTATTTATTATTTGCAGCTTAATTTGCTTCCGAGCTACGAGTGTTTTTCTATGACTTGGCCCGCAGCGATTTTTCCCAGCACGACCCAGAATTTGTTTGCATGCCATACTTTGGAGTACCAGGTGGTAATTGCCCCCAAATCGTGTCTAATTACAGTCTCGGATTTTTTCACGCACACACACAGTGCTGCCAAATAGGTTTTATGTGGCAAAGGGAAACTGCTTCTTGTATTTTATTCTTTTTAAAACCCTGCCAAATTACACTTCCGATTGATTGTCCATCAAAATGCACTTGAAAGTCCTCGGCCGCGGGCCATTCCAATAAATATTCTGTAGTGTAGACTTTTGGCAAGGACTGTGCACGAAAACAAGATTTATATACGAGCAGAGTGCCAGTGCCAGTGCCAGAGTTCCGTTTGCAGATCGAAGGCAAAAATTCAATAAACCGAACTGAAACTTTTTGACTTGCTTCCGGGCTTTTTTGTTTTTTCCTCCGACGATTCTCCTTTGTTGGCCAGCTTGTTGTGTGCTTTTTGCCACCAACTGTGGTTGGCATTTTTATTGTTGCTGCTGCTGCTGTTGCTGCATGGCTCTCGATAGCCTTGTGATTTCAGTTTTCTGTTTTCAGTTTTAAGTTTTTTGAGAGATTTGAGCCGCTTTGTCGGCCATGATAAATACACAAACAATTTTCAGGTTTCTCGGCCGGTGGCCGCAGGACAAAAATGCCACAAACAGAACGAGAAACAGAGAGCCTTGGCCACATTGAGTCAACAATTTCAGTGGCCAACTGATGTTGCTGCTGCTGCATTGGGATTTGGTCCCCCGTTCATTGGCACTCAGTCAAAAGTCGCATCCCCGGCACTTATTTTATGTTAGAGCCAAACGGCCCTGACAGTAAACAGGCAGAAGGGCCCCGGTGAAGTGGCCAGGTCGAGACCACACCTCGACAACTCGGGCCGGCGACAATTCATCAAGCAGCAAGACAGCAAATGAGCAGCGGGGGTCGTCCTCCGTTGACACTGACATACAGGTTGCCGCGTCGTCATGGTCTTCCCATCGCCAGCTCCCCAACTCCCCAACTCTAAAGCTCCCCATCTCCAATCTCCATCTTCGCGGGCAACTCCAGCTCAAAACTCCAACTGAGTGATGACCGCGACAATGGCGAAAAACGAAAGCCCAGACGGTGCGATCAAAACTTCCTGGAAATTAATTAAAGATCTAACTGCCGGCTCACACTCGCAGAAATGCGAGCTTGCTCTGGGTTGCACTGAGGGAAATTTTTTCAGGGATCTTTCATGAGCCAAAAAGTAGTATTCATTTCTAGTTGAGTTTAACTATTCCTTGAAACCTCATGGATTTTTTGAAACCTTCTCTACAGCACAACATCTTTACTAGATATTTTCTAGGCTGAGAGATGCTTACTAATATAGTTTTATACCTTTTCATATTTAAAATGTTCAGACCTTAAAACATTAAAAGAGTTTACATTTTAAACAAATTTAAATAATTATGAGCATATTTTTATCAAAGCTAAAAATATTATTTACATTGTTATCATGGCAATACAAAATTGAATTCAATATTAAAGCCAACGTCTAAAATCCTTAAATTAACTATAGCTTTTTAAATTCATATTTAAAATGTGAATGGATAAAAATTATAGCGGAGTGTGTATTAAATATAAATATCTTTTTAATATAAATTAAAAAAAATTAATTGTATAACTTATTTTTCTCGAGAATGATTTCTTTCTGCGAGGTAATTGTGCATGGTAATTTATTCGAAAACGCGTTTTTTCAGAATTTTCGTTAATTGGAACCCATTTTTTTTTGGCAGTGCAAAATGCTTACCATTGTCCAGGGGCTCTAACGAAGCTCCAAGTGGCCCCCGTCTGGCAGGTCTGGTCAATAATTATCGACGCTTATCAAAGACACCGTTACAGATGCTCGCACATGGACAGTGGCCGAGGCAGAGCCAAGTCAGCAGCCCACCAAGTATGGTCAGTGGATATGTGCCTAGACTGGAATGCAGCTCTGCTCCTGGAGAGGCTGCCTAGATCCCAGTCGTAGTCGCAGCCCAGTCCATGTGGAAGTCCAGGTCCAAGTCCAAGTCCCGTCGGCTGATGCTCCCTAGCCTTTGTTCATTTCGGTGCGGTGCAATTAATATTCAACGCCGTTGGCTGATCATAATTTACGTGCTGAGTTTACGATGCGACTCCCCTTCTCTTGCCCCTTCCCCAACCCCTGTTAACTGAACTTAGCCCCCCCTCCAATGCACTCCACTGTGTCTTTTTGGCTGGGGGGCGTTGCCGCCGCCTGCAAAAGGGGGCGTTCATACATGGACCCGGTGGAGAACTAGCTCGGAACGACAAAAGGGCATTCTATTTACATTGCCCACAACAGAATGCTCCTCTATCCACATCTGCACGTGTTCGCGATGGAGCCATTGCTGGGGGGCCAAGATCTTGGCTGCGGAATTAATTCCCCGACCTCCTGCCCATATATCAAGCGAGCCTTGGGGGTCAGGCGAGTCAATAAAAGTCATCCCAGCCAAGTTTGGGCATTCCATGAATTGAATTTCGGTAATTGACAAACATTTCGTCTGACAATTCCATCGATTCGCTGCTAATTGAGAGAGAAAGCTCTCTAACAGCCGCGCAAAGGCCACCCATCGTCGAGATATCCATCCGTCAGTTGTTGGCCCATTTATGAGGCGGCAAAATAAGGTTAAGAGTGACACCCTGGAGACCTACATATGCGGCTGGCGAATCTGAATCCAAATCCGAATCCAAGACCGAATCCAAATCCGCATCTGATTTGCATTTCAGCCTAACGACTCGGCTGCAGATGCAGATGCAGGGCGAAGGCAGGACAGTCGCCGAGTTGCCAGATGCATTTCACATGGATTTATGCAAGCCATTCCCATTCGCACCGCCTTGCCATTTCATTTCGGTCTCGACCAGAGCGGCTATCACCCTGATCGTTCGACTTTTGGGCCTTCAGCCAGTGCTAGTAATGCCAAAGCGGAGTTTTTCTTTACCACACAAAATATAAATATTTTTGGAAAGATGTTTTAGTGACAGTTTTTAAAAAAATATTTTATTTTATGTCTTGATAAATATATTTTTGGCTAGGTTAGGGAATATTTCCAAGGTCTAATCTACGTTTTTCAGTTTTTTAAAAATATATATAGTTTTTATTTAAGAAAAATATATTTTCTTTTTATAGTCGATGACCCTTGAAGCAGTATAAACAATAGTTTTCTAAGTATAATTTAGTTTTACCCGGAATGTCGATAAGCAAATTGTCCTTAGCTGTTGTCGGATAAAAAACCATATGTAAAAATAAATGAATACAAATTATGCCTTTTTATAATGCGTTAAAAAATTATACCATAACCTGTTTTTCTTGGTCCTTTTTTTTACCCCTCTGAATACGTAATTCTTGGCATCATAAATGTTGGCAACTCTGACGGAGCCTGTCATTCGGATCTGGGTCTTTGGGGAGCTGAGAGTCATTAAAATATATGACACCCACAGATCCGCGATGCATCTGCGGCCCTGTTGCGCTCTCTTTCGCTCACCTGTTCGCCTGCCTCATTAGACACCGTCGTGCCCTCTCTTTCTGGCTTCTTGGGGAACCTTGCCCGCTTTCTTCGTGTGTGGTCCAATTAATTTTTCGGATAGAGCAATCAACAAGTTTCTTTTTCGGCTGCCTTTATGGCTGTTGTTCAACATGTTGCAGGTCAATTTGTTGGCCGCTTGTCGTCTGGTCCTCCAGAGAACAGAGCAGAAGATACTCAGATACTTTTGTGGATCCCAAAACTCCGTGTGTGGTCCGCTTAGAAGCCTCGAAAAGGCTTTGCCCGCTGCCTTTCGCTGCGCTATTCAATTAGAAGTTCGCCCTGTCTGTGTCATAATCATTAATTAGCCTGTGTTTTTGGCTTGGCTTTGACACTTCGCCCCCCAGATTTGCCTTTTTCGACATTCGGCTGCTTTCCTTATTTGCAATTGCATAGAAATCCGCTGCGGTTCGGCTCCTTGGCACGTTCGACTCTTAATTAATTTGATGGCACATACGAGTGCATAAGCCTGGCCTCCTGCCACGTTCCTTGGCCCAAATTTGACGCTCGCGGCCTGGCTAATTAGCAAAGTGTGCCTACGGTTCGGGGCCAGAGTTTTCGTTTTAGTTTTGGTTTCAGTCCGGGGTCGCGACACAGAGTGGCTCAAATTTAGTGCTGTTTTCGAGCAAAAGCAGCTGCAAATGCAAATTGGCCAAGACGACTGAAAGGCCGCAGCCTGATGATGATGACGTTAAGCTGGGGAAGGGGTTTTACTACAATTAGCGCGAATTAGTTGCACTCCGTGATAATGAAAATTATGGAAAATATAGTGCCTTAAAAAAGTCATATTTTTTTATATCCCTCTGATTCAACTATAGTTTTACTATCCCAGGTTACGAATTCAGTAAGGTCATTATGGATTAAAAGTAGTATCATAAGCGTAATTTTTCTGTCTTAATTTAAAAATCTACATAACCTAAAATCTTGAAATCCAAAGACTGAATTAAAAATAAATTGGAGAATACCTTTTCGAATAATATGCATTATATATTTTCATTTTGGAACAGTAATATGTATTCCGATATATTTATTTTCGTTTGCAGAGTTCCATTTAGATTCATATTATGATATCAACTTCTTTTATGATTTGTTTTATATTTTTTGGGATTATAAATCATTTATGTTTCTCACATCATAAATATTATTCCCAGTGCAGAGAATAAACTCTTCACGTCTAACACAGTCTTTAGTCACCGATCCCCAGAGCCATCCGACTGTCAACTCTTGTCTATCTCAAAACGGCAACGGCTCGCCGGAAGTGGATGTGTGTTAGATTTTTCAATGCAAGTGCAATGAGAGCGTAAGTGCTGCACTCTCACTCCCCGGAGTTGCCTATACTATACGTATTTGATGCTCTATGGTATCGAGTATGAAGTGTGGAGTATAGCGTAAGCCCCCGAAGTAATACCCCTCGAACAGGAAGAATGGCCAGACATGACACACTCGTATATCTATGTAAATGCCGGCGAGGTGTGCGAAATGTATTTCTGGCCAGAACAGAACAGAACCAGCCAACGAAATAGTTTTGCAAATTTTATGCAGCGGCAGCAGGAGCTCCTCGCTCTTCGGGGACCCAGGAACTCCCGCCCGGGGATCTGCTGGCAAATAAAATAGAATAAAACACTTTTACTCCCGCAACAAGGCGACTGCAACTGCGACTGTGAAAAAATACGAGAAATAATCGAGGCTTGCAGCAGTTGCTGCTCGGAATAAATTGCCATGTTGTTACAATTTCTTCGTGTTGCCGGCATAAATTTAGGAGCCAAACGAAACGGATGCAGGTTCCAGGTCCTCCCTACGCATCCAGCTCCTCGAGGTGCTGAACATGCAAATAATTAATAGCATTATAAGATGCACTCACGAAATCGCGCACAACATCGTCGAGCGGTGTAATAACTCAGCAGGCATGCCTGGGATCCAAATCCAAATCCAAATCCGAACCCGAATCGCTGGAGCGAAGTTCCAGATTGTGTCGCTCTAAGGACAAGGACAATAAGTGTTTGCGAGCGCCGAAGAGTCACGCTCCTTTGGACCTAGGAAATTACATAATCCGGCGAAGGTGTTAATGCAAATCCCCCAATATGCTAATGACTTGATGGCACAAAGGATTTTCGGTTTCGGGGCCTGAATCGTCGGTGGATATGGACATCGTTGCCATGGTGCTTTATATTGCTTTATGTGTTTGGCTCGGGGCAACCGGTGAACCGGTGGCAAACATAATTGCCACAGCACGTAGCCGGCAGCTTTGAGGTCAGCAACCCGGGCACAAATTGAAGACAATCAATGCAGCGGCGGCTCTGACATTGATTTATGAACTCATGGAAAATTAGGTAAGACCATTTTTGGTCAATGTCTTGCACTGCATTTTCAAAAAGCCCCCAAAAAATAAGACAAGAAATTCACAGTGAAAAAGTGACAAAAGTGAAGGGTTTGAGTGGCTGGGAGAAAAATATCGCTTTCTAAAAGCCAAATTGAGTTGTAAGCAATCAGAATAGTATCCTTACCTAGAACAAATCTTTTAATACACCCCAAAAAAATGGCATAGCTCCATCTAGATACCTTTGATAATACCCATACCCCCTTGAAGTTCAATAACCGCATTCGCCATATACAGAGATGCTGTGCCAAATAACTGTGTGGGGAAAAAAACATATATATGTGGCATAAAATATATATATGAGAGAGGCAAAGGCGATTCATTACCATCATTACCAAAAACGAGTTAAAATTGTGGCGAAAAAATTGCATAATTTGTGTGACATTGACTGCGGCGACTGGCCGCCAATAAAATGTCATTTACCACCGAATAAATGCGGAATGCATCCGCTGGGCAGCGCAGTGCTGACATCAATAAATATATATTCATTTTTATAAAAATGCACGAATTTTAATTAATTGATAAATTCGGTAAAGAGACCAAAATACACACACTAAAAGGACCCGCCAAAAAAGTTGGCAAGGGGGCCGAAGTGCGGCTGTCAATTACGAGGATGTCGACGACTCCTTGGACTCTGTGCATCGTATTCCCAAGCCGAACTTCAACTCCCGCTCTTCCTGCACCCTTATAAAGGGTATTTCTATTTTTTCAAGAGTTTTAAAATTCATAAAAGTTGTAACTTTGGTCCTGTTTAAGTCGTTAGTATCCCTATAAACTGGTTTGATAATATGATATTTGATGATATGAGATTGAATGCTATATTAAGTCCTATAAGTATTTCTGTGAACAATTCTTAAATATTAAATAATACAAGATAATAGGTAATACAATAGGACATTTTTAAGGGGTGTGTTCTCCCCAGTACTTTTAAGATAACCATTAAAATCCTGTTACTATATTATCAAGGTATATTGTGGGTCCTAAAGCTTAAAAGAGTATTCCCAACTTAGGATCCCCATTTCGGACTCCTTCTCTGCTGTTTTTTTGCCCATCTTGTTTGCGGCTTCTGACGTTGTTGGGGCGTTAATATTCATGAATCGAAATAATTTGACAGTTCGGGGCAACATGCGAGTATGCCGGGGCGAGTATGGATGGGCCCGCCAATATTTATGCCCCGGCGCAGACTGCCGCTGAATTTTCAGGCCTTTTCAGCCGGTGGTTTTTGCCCGACTTGCGGTGCAGCTTCAGTTTTAACTTCAGTTTTCAGCTTCGGCTGTCAGTGGCCCTGCGTGAGGCGTTGGTGAAAAGTACTCGAAATAATTGACAGCTGTGGCTGCCTTTTTTGTTACCGTTGCTGCCCGTCTTTCGCTTTTAATTGTAGAATTTTTACAACTCCCGTGGCTCGTCAGTCCTTCTGTCTGTCTGTTGATCTGTCAGTCCAACTGGGCCCCAACTTTGTTGATGACTGCCAGGCACGATTACTTGGCCTGGTCAGTCATTAAGTCATCGCCAGAACGCCGGATCACTTGATCGGACCAACTTGCCTGGCACACTGGGATAATCCCGGAGCCGAGGACCCGTCGCGAATTTTTTATGGACGCATAAACTAGCGGAGCTAACATTTATTGGCCCTCCACTCGATGCGGATTTCGATTTGCGGTCTAATCAAACAATAAAAGTCTCGCTTATCTACGCTTCGACTCGGATGATGCGCAATCATTAAAGCCCCTGGAATGCAATTGCATCTTTGGTGGACTTTGGGTTCGGGAATGTCGAGCGTTACTTTTACGATAATGGCAAAGATCTCCAAAGGCACTTAGATGGGGACACGATCGAGGAAGAGATTTTCTGGGAGATAAGATAGCCTTAAACTGGAGAACATTGCACTAAAATAATATTTATAGGGGGGTGGAGGCTGGTCCAGTTTTAATTTGTATAGTTAAGGAAGGCTATTTGATTTACGGCCAATTGATTTGAAATCTAATTGGGTTTAAACTAGCGGAAATAACTTTTAAAAGTTTCTTTAAGACTAAGAACTTTCCTATGCATATGGTTCAAATTGTAAAATGCCCTGTTGTACTACTTAGTAGAGTTCCTTTTTCCCTTTTTAAAGTTTTTTTAACGTTCAAAAATACTCTAATCTTATGGTTCCCATCTTGAAAACTATAAAATAATTTAATTTCAATCTAATTAAATTTAACCACGAATAATTATGCATTATTTGATGCAATTACTTGTGTGCACTCATGTCATGTGAGTCGGAATGCCTACCCCATTATGCATTAAACAATTCCGTTTTCGTGACAAACATACGCCCGAAATGAGTTTAGTTAAACACATAATTGAACGCAATTGGCGACTCCCCTTTCGGTTTCCCAACCAATCATATCTGGACTTCTGGTACACCAGGTTAACCGAACCCAGACCCAAAACACAACCCTTCTTCGGAGCCGGAGACAGTCTGTGTATGCTCCCTGAAACCAAATTAATTGAAGTTTAGTCGAAAAGTTGACAGGCAGTTCGGAAACTTCATCATTGGCCAGCTGTTGCTCCTTCTGCCGCTCGGCTAATTGTTTTAATGAATTCGTTGCGGTTTTGAGCAATTTGCATGCAACTTTTCCATTACAAGGAGGGTCAAGGAAGGCAGTCGAATGCACCGCACCACGTGTGTGTTTGTCATCGGGCGGAGAAAGGAGAAGGTTACCTGTCAGGTTGACGGTTTTCCATGACATGACCGAGCTGCCAAAACGAGCTGCACACGCAAATTGCTAATTGAATTTAAATTGCACTTTAATTTGATGAGCGGCCCGAGATGATAAATTGTGCAAACGCCCTGCCGAATCGCTGACCGCAACAATTGAGAGCGAATTAAGGATTCGACATGCCACTTTCACTCTGCCATGACGGTTGTTGCACCACCCCGGCTGTTGCACCACCCAACCACCCAACCACCCGTTTTCACGGGTCTGTCTCGCCCACGATTGTTTGCCGCTCTCATAAATTGCAACCCATTTAAAGTGGGCAACCGGTCGAGTGCCATAATTTTTAGCTCTAATTGCGCCACTGCAAAAAGGGGACCCGCGTCTGCAACCGAGACTGGTCGCATTCAATTTAGCTATTTTTGCGTTTATTTTTCGTTTAATGAAATTACAATAAACGCCCGTCGCATGCAAAGGAGCCCCAGCCGCATTCCCATGGAGTCCAATGAAGGGGGGGAGGTGGAGGTGGATGTGGATGCACTGCATCCACTGGCAAAAACCCCTGCACGGGCACATGAGCAGTTGGCACCACAAAGCGCCCATTAGTGCGTTGGCGTCGTCGACTCCGCTGTACTTTGCTTTACTCAGCTTTGATTTTACTTTGCCATGCTTTACTTAGCTGCACTGAGAAAAAGCACCAGTAAGCCAACTACGGAAAATGTAAAATAGTCCTTGACTTGGAAAAAAAAGGAAATATGTACCTTTTCTTGAAAATGTAAAATGATCAGTTTAATAACATATAAATGGAAAATATTAAAAAAAATAGTTCAAGCTTAAAATAGATATAATATAAAAAATATTATCTGTTAAAGGAAGTAAGTTCTTAATATAAAGAATTATTGTATTAGAAAAATATTTATATCTTTAAGAACCTTTAAAGCTTAAACCATTTAAAGTCGTTTTCTGGACTGCATGTTAAACTTAAAAAAAGATTTTACAATTTTCAAAAGTTTTCTATGTTTAAGACCTAGTTTTTTGCTAGTTATGCCGAGTAAAAAATTTCATTAAAGGATATGTTTATCTTACTTTCCCTGCACATTCATATAATACTTTGCATGGTGTGAAGTTCTGTCTTCATTTAATTTTTTATCATCAATCCGTACATCCCATTTCCACCAGTGTATTCCCCACTAGGGTTTGAAAAACTTTAGTTTGGCTTTGCTTACCTTTCGCTGGGTTTTCGAGTCGCCTCAGACTCAGACTGCACTCCGGGTCTGGGGTAATCCCCATTATTAGCGCAATTAGTGCAGCCGCCCTGGCAGTTGGATGGGCCTGAAAGCGGCATTGTTGGGCCCTGAGTTATGTACCCACACTCATTTAGCGAAATGCCAATGTGTTTAGCACTGATTGGGTGCCTCGGCAGCAAAGTCTATTGAATGTGCTAGCTGTCGAGATGCTAAAAGGAGGCAAATAAACAGGCGATTGGGCTTTGATTGAAAGTCTGGCGTGGGGTTCGATTACCCCGAACGAGAGGCGACTTCCCCCGATTAATTGTGGCTCTCTTGCAAAGCTGTTTATGGCAAATTAGAGTAAATGCTGCTGCACGGTTAATTATCAATATTATTTTTATTAGGTTAATCGCCATTCATACGGAACTAACGAGCCATAATAGTTCATAATTCGCTCCGATGAGTCTGGGGCTGGGTTGCGGTGGTAAACAAACACCTGCTCGATTCTGGGCAGCGGGATTTTAGCATTAACATTCCGATGGCTCCACATAGCTCCCAGCCCGAGGGACGATTCGCTATAATCGCATAATCGCCATGTGCTGCACTGGAATACCAAAAAGGCTGCACTTCAGCCGTACCACCCGCTTTTTCCAGCCGGGTCCACCTCAATTACAAGCTGCTCCTGACAGGCAGCGCTACGTGACACAGCCCACAAGGAGGCGAAACACCTGTTGCGGTGGCATTGGTGGTGCTGGCTACCGGTAGGTGCACCACCAAAACCCACCGAACCCACGCCAATGTCCGTTAATCGAACGCCGCACCGCATAACTTGTTGGCGCTGACAACGACAACGGGATTTTGAACACTGATAAAAACGGACGGCTGGGTGGTTGTGGGTGATGTGGTGGTGGTGCAGTGGTGGAGCTGGGAAATCAAGAAAAACCATATTTAATAAAATGACAGTGGCTGTCAGACGCCGTCAAAAGAAATACATTTTGCTGGCGGGTTAACTTGGCTTGCGAGGCACGAGCTTTTGGCCAGCAGCAACCGCAGACAGTTACAAAGCCACCCGCCACAAACATAGCAGTCATAAGGCAGCCCAGACGGGCCAAAACAATGCCAATGACAATCGACGATTATTGAACATTGTGTATTATTTGTTGTTGCATTTTGTCATTCTGTCTTGTCGCCTGTCTCTCCCCTCCCCCTCCTTCTAAACCCCCTCCTTTTGACCAGGCCAATATGGCCAATTAATATTAACGTGGGCGTGCGCCTTGTTTTCAATAACCCGCCGAGCGTCTGATGAAGGAAATGTTATGCAAGGCAGGCACGGATGGATCCTATGTCGTAACTCCCGCTTAAGTGCGCAGTTAGGAGGTGTTCTGCCATAAAAAGCAGAAGATATGGCCAACAGATGTTGGCCATAGCTGCGTGTATGCAAGATGGATTGGCGGGGTAAAAAGGATTTGATGTGTGCGATATGCTAATTGAGATGGACACGAGTGGGCAGTAATTTGTGTGTTTTCCAGAGGTATTAGGTAATCCGATGAATGCGAGATTATAGAAGGAGTTATTACAGGGAACATATTCAACAGGCGTCCGGTGATTTAATGTTGGACATGTAAAAATTATCAAAGATAGTTATCCCTTACATTTAAGATACATTTTTAGTTCCGATTCAGCTAAAACCTGAAAGATCTTTTTAATCTCTTCATAAACTCAGCTAGGCATTGAGCAAGCTTTAACGATCTGTTATTTGAGGGGCATTTGAAACGCCTGCCAAGCGAAAAGGTGCCTGGAAACCAGGTTAGATCCCAGATAGTCGTCAATTGTTGCTTTTCCAGCGGCAACTAAAAATTATCATAACCGAAAATTATGGAAAATTCATCGAGAGAGGGGAGAAATTCACAAATACTGAGGGAATGCGAGTGCAAATGTCTAAAATTTGCAACAAGCCAAAACCAATTGCTGGGCAGAAACAACTACAATGGCTTTGTCAAAGTTGCGGCGAGGATGCAGCTATGAAAATTGCGTTAGAAATCTGCAATTTATATCGCATTGCCCCGCACACAACGGCGCACAAAAGAGCGAGTCCCAGGCCAAAAACATAAATACGAGGAGGGAAGACATCCCAGCCAGTCCCGCGGGTAAAGTTCGGATTTTAGACAAGAACATTTGAATACTCTATAGAGAATTTGGAAAATTAGTATTAGAAAAACTTAACAAGCTCAAAAAATCAGTAGTAATGTTTTTTTGTAAAATCCTACATCAACTAAGAATCAAATGAAAAAGGTTAGGTGGGTACATTTTATTAAAGGTTGCAGTTACCTTCTTTCTGTTTTCATAAATGATGATGATTTTCATGTAAAGCAATATCTAAATCTTATACATTAAAATTCATATTATTGGTATATGGAATTTTAGCTTATTTATTTAGTAGGCATTCGGTGGTTTTTTATTATCTTCGTTTAAAAAAGGTTTAATCATTATATTTTAAATCTGAGCTTAGTCATTTATTTCCCCATTACCTGGATCCGGTTTCCTCTTCAAAATATATGATTTCTAGATATGATTTTTGTGATAGAAAAATAAAATACGTGTAGAATCTTCAATGTAGATTTCAGTACTACTAAAATCAGAAAGATTTTAAGATATATTTTTCCACCGCAGTTTTTGAACCCATCCTCGTGCCAAGATACCCATCCATTTTGGTACCTGCCACGTTCGATAATCGCAATTGTTTGCAGCTTGCGCGGCTTGCCCCAACGCATTCCGAATCCGCTGTCGTCGCCATGGCCAGGTTGTTCGGTCGGCACAGGAAACATTGGAAAATTGAGCATGGAAATGGACGACGCCACCAAAAACAAAAGCAAAACAGACTGGCGAGTGAATAACAAAAAGTGAGGAAGAGGAATGGCCGGCTATTGGCAGCGGAAAACCTCTTCATCGAGCTCCCATGATCCCAGATCCTCGCCAGCTCCATCTCCATCTCCATCTCCACTATACATGGCTCCATCTCACATCCTCCCATCCGGCGGCTGTCTCATTTCGTATGCGCAAGGCGTTTGTCTGGTCGAGGAGATGGAATTCCAAGTGGCCAAGTGACTAGAGAGCCAGGGAACTTGGCCAGAACTTGGCCAAGAGCTCTCCTACTGCCAATTTGCTGGCCCAAACTGGAGCAATTATTGCAGTTCCCGGGGAGTGGGAGTGGGTGCTGACTTTCGGAGCTCGTGTGTGGGGCAGGGCATCACACAAAACAGAGTGGCCAAATCGATTCGGTACGCATCTTCCTGCCACTTGCAAGTTGCAACATGCAACATGTTGCGGAAACAGCGCGCAAAATTGATTTGTTGCCGGCTGAGTGTTAATTGCCAGTCCACGACCGGGGCCAAAATACAAAAAAAAGGAGGCGGACATCGACATGAGCTAACTGTAACTCGGGCTGCCGGAAAATCTGGGCCACCAGTCTGCCAAGTGGGCGTGGCAGCCGGCACTCACATTGGCCCACAATGCGGCAGCAATTATGAGCGTACGTGTGCGAATGCGTTGAAAACTCACAAATTTCTAATGATGATATATGGCCGGTTAGGCATCAGCGGGGCAAGGCTATCAAATTAACAAGATCATCGCTTCCGGCCAGCAATTGCACGAATCCCGGCATTCAATTGACTTGCGCATTAATCTCGGACGAGCGAGGAGCAGGCTCCTCCGATTCCCACAAAATTTATGCCGAGGCGACGACTTTGATTTCACGTCAAAACTCATGGGTGTACGAATGCATCATTTTGATGGTCATCATCAGTCTCTGACTATCAAACAATCGACAATCCGCAAAAAGAGCAAGCGATTGCACTTGGAAAAAGGTGTATCCACTATTTACTTATTTTTCGAACGCAATCTGATCGACAAGAAGTAAACAAATAAAGGATTTTAATTCTGACACAGCCATACAATTTGAGAACGAAAGAAGGCTAAGATCAAATGTTCTTAACTTCAGAATTCGTCTTCTCCCTTTTTTAAGCAAAAATGTTCTTGAAATTAAGACGAAAAAGACTCGACTTTGTTTTTCGAGAGGAAGCGATCTTGAAATTAAAAGGATATAGACCGACTTCTAGGATTGTCGAGACGATTTTAAGAATGGAGGTTTTTAAAAAATTCTGTCTGAAAAAAAGTTATAATTTCAAAAAGGTAGGGTGTGCTCTAACCCTAAAGATAAAATTCTAAAAAATATTCTAGTACATTTTTCTAAGTGCCGCAGGTTGGTGCTGGGGCAGCGTTGCACGTTGCCAACAATTACCCGGGCCAGGTCCGCTGACTGCTACAAATTTCAGGCGTCTCAGCCAGCGACAGCAATCTGCACTCGGCCATCTAACAGCAGCAGCAGCAACTGCAGCAGCAGCAGCAACAAAAGTCGGAATCAGAGCTGCGGCTGCAATTGCAGTTGCAGCGAGGAAGTTGCAACCTGTTTCTGCACTTGACCATGCAACTGGCAACTGGCAACCAGCAACATGTTGCCGAATTGACAATTTCGCTAGGCTTGAGCAGGCAGCAACTGTTGTTGTTGCTGCCGGAGTTACTGTTGCTGTTGCCGTTGCCGTTGTCAATTGTCAGTGTTTTTTTTACTGCCTCGGCTGCCTGGTTCTCCCAAAGCCTGGTTTATGCAAATTGCAATGAATTTCCATGGCCCGGCTCGAGTTCAAGTTCCAAGTGGGCGTTTGATTTCAATCGCTGGCATTTTCACATATCCACGGCCATATGTTGCTGGTGTCGACAAACGGATCCGATCCTCGTCCCGCCTGCCTTTTTGTATTAACGGTTTGCCATTTCGATTTTATGTTTAGTTATATTTCAGGCTGCTCGTTATTTTTCATTGGATTCTCCTTCATATTTGGCCTCTTGATCTTGCTGCCTCCAATCTCTGGCTGGCGATCATTAGGGAAAATCATTTTTCACCGCACGTCGCACATTACTCGTCCCCCTCAGCAGCTTTCAATTTGTCGATCGCCGTGTGTTGATATTTTCCAGTCCCCCAAAACTCCATATACCCAATCCGCATCGATCGCTTTTCGGGGGCCATTGCCACCGCATTCCTGGACATAACGTAACTCTCGAGTTCTGGGCGGTGGCCAATCTATCGGATGTATCGCCTACGCCTTGTCTTTTATCGCGTAATTTGATCTTAATGCTCATCGTGTTTGTTTATGGTTCCCCCAAAAAAGTAACAAAAAAATTAATCTTCCACACTTGAGGGGCTGGTAATATTCAATCGATTTATCGTCTGCTTGTTGCCTGTCAAGTGAATGGCATTAGAGCCATCAGCAGCGATGTCAGCACTGTGACATTTGAAATTGGGCATACGGGATTGGGATTTTGGATGGGGATTGGTATTGGGACATGGGTAAGTGTGCGTGAGCGGACTCCCGGACAGACTGTGGGATTTTGTCGATTAAAAAATACATTATTTGTGGTCAAATAACAGAGGGAGAAAATTCAACGAATGGGGATTACTTGGTAGGTCATTAATATATTTAATTACCCTTGGTTAAATCAAGTGGGAATAGAACAAGATATAATTAGCTGGGGTGTTCTTATCTCATAGAAATATCATGGGAATATTCACACTTATAATTTTTCCTTCACAACAGGAGAAAAATATATCTTGCAAAGAAATTTGCAGTAACCTTTTTAAAAATAAATGCATACTTCGAAAGTATTTCATTATTTATGTAAAGGGAGGGTATTTAATAATACATTTTTTTTTTATCTATCAACATTACTGTACGCTGATTAGATTCCCCGAAAATGTCCAAGCCATTCCGTATCAAATTTCCCGTGAAGTACAGGCCCTTCCATCAGCACATATACCCTTCCTGTCCGATTATCTCTACAGGGAATAATTATGCATTGCAGCTATAATTTCAACTGCAGCTCAAGTCGGTACTCAAAATGCAGCGCACGTCGTTGGGGTCGTTAAAAATCGAACACGCACTCGAACAATCGAGTCACATTGATCTATGTGCGTCGGGCACATTGCATATACTACACATATGATTTACGATTGAGCCATGAAGAATGTCACGATTTAATGGGCTTATCGGCACCAGGCCACAGCAATCTGAGCAACCCGTTCGGCCCGAAATCAATCTGAAATCCCAGTCCGCCAACTCCAGAGAATCCAAGCGTTGGCTGCACTGCGTGCGGTCTAATTACTTTATGACAAACCCAACTTGTAGGCGGCCCCCCTTGGGGTAAAATATTTCAATACGCCCGATGGTGGTTGGCTAATTAAAATTTCAAGCTTGCTCCGTTTACAATCGACATAAAAATCAGACGCTGCAATGCATATGATATTTATGCATTTGATTTATGCCTCAAATAGTGAATAAATGAATAAAAGTTTGGGCGAGCACTTCCCGCTCCTTTTCCCGAGTGACACCAGCTCCGCGGGGGAGCGTTCCACCTGACTAACACTTGCGTTTTTACGAGGCCCCAGACCAGGAGACACACATAGATCAAGTGGCCAAAAGGGGGGCCAAGAGTTTACGGCCCTGCTCCGGGAATCGTTTAACTTTGATTTCGGATTTCTGATTTATTTGCCCGAGTCGCAGGCAAACTGCATTGGCATCTGAGAGGCTACCCGAGCGTCCGGGGTCATAAATTTCCTTATTTCCATCGCCCAGCTGGGCAAGTGGGTTGTGGGTTTTGGGTTCGGGATTCTGTGTTCTGGGCTCGGAGTTTTCCGCCCGGCGCTGGATTTTTTTCTTCTTTCATATCAACGGTAAAAACTCACCATAATTTTTAATTGCACAAATTTATGGCCCGACTAAGGGGCGTCGAAATGGGGTCCAGATGATGGAGGGCCTCTCATCCCGTTGACGGCGTTAGCGGTTCTTTTGTCCCCGGAGCTATGGCCATCGGTTGACCATTTTACAGCCGATTTATTTGCGTCCGCGGCAGATAAATATCCCTTGATTCAGGCTCAAGCGGCGCTGGCCATTAAAATCAAATAAAATCAATGCTTAAAATTCGGCTCTTTAATGAATAGTCCAGTGCCATAAATCAGTAATCCATACGAGGCCACTTCTGCCCACACTGGCATTCACATCTCGAGCTCGTCCGCCTGCCAATAAAACTCACTGTAATGATGCATTTATAAAAATGTTAAAATGTTTGCTTTCTTTATATACGACCAGCGAGATATTAAAATTAATTTAACAGGCCAACAAAATGCCAGAAAATCAATGCGTATACAATACGAAATGAGGCTCATTTGGGTATGTTTAAAGTCCAGGGGAGAGGTGAAACCCGATCCGGCAGAAAGCTCGTCAGTCGCTGGCTTGTATCCTCGGCTGATATCCTCTTTTGGTATTTAAACTCTGACACTGTTTTCTGTTTTTTTCTTTTTTTTGCCGGTATCGCAGGCACTTGCCTCTGTTTTAGATAAAAAATATTTGGCATAAACAACGTGAATAGCAACAGCGACAGGAACAACAACTGCAGGAGCGCAGAGGAATTCCCCGCCATTTCCATACTCTATACAGTCCATACTATGGGATCCCAGCTCTGGGGGCTCATATTTCAATTTCGATTTTTGAAAACGATGTGCGAGCTAAGCGCAAACAAACAAGCAAGCCAAAGCAAACAGATAAACAGCCAAATACATTGAATGAGTTTATGCCGTACATGTGTATATATGCATAATATGTATAGATGCAGTGAGAGAAATAATTTAAATTTTATAAACTACCCAAAAAAGTATATTGAGTGAAAATTAATTAGGATTTTATTATGCTCTTAAAGTAAATATCTTAGCAAACTCTGAGTTACAAATCTTTTTATCATGATTACAGAACAACCTTACAAAAAAATATAAAATCATTAAATGTTTAATAAAGAAACTGGATATATTTGGGAATACATTGCTAAATGTTTGGGTACAAGAGTTAACGGTCGCAAGGAAGCAAGAAAGGAAAGTACAACTTTTCCTCCTTGAACCAAGAATTAAGGATTAAGGTTCTTATTGAAGAATTTTTCCATGGCCAGTTGAATTTCCAAGAAACCGCACAGTTACTTTTTCATGTAAAATCTAAAGAATTCGCGCTCGACTGAGGATTAATTTTACATGATATTTGAGGCATTGAAATTTGCCTAAAATTTTTTTGCAAGTGTGACTTGAATGTTGCTCACATATCTATGCGTTGTGTCCAACATGGGATGCGACACGGATGCGACTCGGAATTGGAGCTGGGAATGGAATCGAAGCGCGGCGGATGCGATGGCCTGCAGTTTTGGGGGACCCGGGAGGAGGGCTCGAAGGGATCGGCTGCCGTTCGCACAAACGCATTGCAACTTTGGCCCTGGCAGTGCCGATGTCGCCGACGTCGTTGCGAAATGTCCAAAAATGAGGCACAAACATGCGCATGAATTTTGCAACTTGCCACAGCCGCAGGTTCAGCGTTCAGCAGCAGGACTAACAAGTTGCCCCCTGCCAGAGTGGCTGTTTCGGCCAGGAAATGCAGCGCAAATAAATGAGGCAGCAGTCGCTTGACCCTCGTCCGCCGATATTTTTGCCATTTGTAATTTTATATTTTGTGCCCGGACGGACGGACGATGTCCAATGTTTGCATTTTAGATTTGCCTTATTGGAAATTCTATCTGGGGCAGTAACATGTGTTGTTACCGTTTTCGATACTTTTGTGTGTATTTATTTATATTTTTTGTTTTGGGCCAGCACGAGACTTGCAGCTGTTGTCCCCGGGGGCAAGTGTTTGGACCAACACCTTAATGGCCCGAAATGAGCCAGGGAGATGCCTAAACTTTGGCTAATTGCCAGGCGGGTCGTAGACAAGTGTGGCTTTCGCGCCCCGTGGGGCAGCAAAGCCAGACGCCGCACCACTCAGCCACTCAGACAGTCGGGCATTTGCATAAACATGCAACGTGTCTAATACCCGGAGCGAGGAGATGAACCAGACCGGGTCCAGACTTCCGGCTCAAGGCCGAAACAAGCGCCAAACTAGAGTCCAACTTGGAAAGCCCATAAACAGAACTGTCCAAAACTCCACATGGCAATAGGTTCTTTAATTAAAAATTATACATAAATCGCTGACACATGCCTAATTTTAGACTAACTGACTGGATTTGTTTAAAAACGATATTTAAGAAAGTGTTATAAGGCCCTTAGAAGCTATTGCGGCAAAGAATAATAAATCAATTAACCCACCAAGTTTTATAACTAATATTGCCCCTGCTCTTAGGCTTCCACATTTCCTTTAAGCTTGAAAAACTGTAACCCACCTTTTTGTGTGGAGAATACTAATGCTAGTTTTTCCCAAGGAATTTGTTCTTAAGGGCCATAACAACAGAGATTCAATTAACAGCCGGCACGGACATGAAAAGGGCGTGGCCTGGCCAATAAAACTAAGCAGGAACTGCAGCTTTCGGCCTTGATTTGGTAGCAAAGTTCCTAAGATTCTATCTACCCAAAGACTTACTAAAAACCTTTCAAATTAGAGCAGCTTCCCCTTGGCCCTGGCCAAACATTCGAACTTGAACTTGCCAGAAAAACTACCTACCGCATTTCGTGGCTGGCATCCGAAAATGGACAAAGTCAACGTACGGCGGCATCTCGCAAGTGGCGTTTTGTCAAATATTTCCGAACAGTTTGGGTCCCAGAAGGACTGGTTTTTGGGCAGACGGGGAGTTGGCGCAGGGTCTTCACGACTTTTATTTAATGAATTTCGCAAATTTCTGGCGGCAGCATCTCACGCATGCGAATGGCTCTGACAAACCCAGCCAAACAGAACTTGTCTCCGCCGTACACAATGTGCAAATAATTGTCTCAATTCTTTGGATTCCGAGGATCTGCAAGTTGCACAACCCCGAGAAACTGAATGAGTTCTGGTGGAGACGGCGATTATCGGTTATCTGAGTGTTTTAGGCGCCTCTGGGGAAGATACAAAGGCATTGCCAAGGGGATGCGAGTGCATATGGTTTGCGGGGGGCTATGGAAATTGCAATAGCTCAGGCCGCGATTAAAGGTTCCTCATTCCCGGACCATCATTCCGAAAAGTCATCAAAAAATATTCCATTGATTTGCACACCGAACAAGCCTAGTTCGTTCCTTGAATTCCATTCCCATTCGATCATTTAGGCCCGAATCACTTTGCGTAGCTTTTCAGTGCTACGTGAGTTGGTGCACTGGGAAAAACTCGTTTTTAATAAGGTTCTTATACGTGATTAAATTAGAAAAGGGTATGTTGAATATGCTTTAAGAAGGGTTTATTGCTCTCATATTGTTTTATCTTTTATATAACATTTAATTGATCCATTACAAGAATTTAAAGTTGAGGTTAATTTTGTGCCAAGCCTAAAGGCAGGTGTCTTAAGGTCTTAATTGATTATTGTTACTAAAACCCAAAAATTAATTTTCCGTGTACGTAAATTACTAGAAAGAGATGCATTATCTGGAAAAAGAAAGAGAGAGAACCAAGGTTCGGCTGCTTCAGAATGAATTGCCAAACGCAGATGACAATGAGCCGGGCCAGCGGGCCAACATGGCAGAACCTGGCCAAAACGACAAGAGACGGCGGGAACAGTGGCTCAAAAAAATGCTCGCACAAATCGAAAAGGAACGAAAACAGATACGAAACGAAAAACAATCGTCGTCAGTCAATTCGAATGGGATTCGGGGTATGCGCGACAGGTATGCCTATGAAAACCGGGCTCAAACTCCCGGCGACTCTGGGCTAAGACCTGGCGACAATTTTTCAATTGTCTACCAGGCGACTTTGGCAACCACGGAGGTCGTCGTCATCGTCGTCGATGGCTGTTGTTTCTTTTGTTTTTCGTTGTTTTTTTGCCAACCAATGCCGCATTGCTCACATAACCGGCAATGAAAAGCGCCGCAGCATTGCAAGTTGCATATAAAAATCTGTTTTCGACTGCGACTTTTTAATTGCGCACATCGCGAGGGGGGCATTTAATTGTTGTCACAGCAGCTACTGTTGGCATTGGCCGCCTTGAACCTGGCCAACTGAATGTCTGGGCCCGGTTTTTGGTATCTGTTTCTGGCCCCGAGATCCTGTAGTTCCCGGCCAATGGGCCCTGTGCGTGGGCAGCTCCAATTACGCGTTCATACGAGGGCCAAGGCGGTAAAACTACAACACCTCCCGCAGCGAAGACTCACGGTTCAGCTGGCTTCGGCTTACAAGAGCGAAGAAGCGAGAGCAAACGAAAAACAAAACTAATTAATAAATTAATTATGCCATTACAATAATACACACACACCACCAGAAGAGCGACCCCGAGACTCACGCACTTTAATTATGAATATTTTCATGCTAAAATATGCATGCACTTGCCGGAGTAAAGCTGGCGAGGTGGTTATGTACAGGGTATCAAGGAAATTTTAGGGGTAAACTGAAGACGCAAAATCAAGAAGATACTTTTTATATTTGTTTTAGAATTTATATAGAGACCACTAGGTATTACCATTCATAATGTAACTATCTATGGTCCCAACCCTTCAAATATTTTATGGTTTTTTAAATAATAAGTTATTGTTTAGCATATGAAATCCAAAAGAAGACGTGAATTTTAACGATTTTTTATATTATTTTGAAGAACAAGGAGCCAAAAACAAAAAACATATGGGATTTGTGGTAAGTAATACATTTGCCTTCCTTGGATCATGTAAAGATTGTCGAACGTAAAACAAAGGAATTTGTCTTTCTGAACAATTTAACCTTTAGTTAATTTACTCCGACAAACTATAACCATGACAAGACATTGAGAAATCGGCCCCTAATCAGTAAGCTTTTAATTAGATCAAATTATTTCATTGATCCTTAGATAGGTCTTAAAAATCATGAAACTTTTTTGTTTCGTTTAACTAGCATTTTTGGGAGCCCTATATTCTTTTTTGACCTACAGGGTACCATCACTTCGAACCCCTATCAAAGAGCTCTGGTTGTTTTGGTGGTGGCTGGTGCTGTTCCTCCAACGGGAGTTGACTTAATTAACCGCCCCAGGTGAGGCTGCCGCTACCGCTTTTCAGGGAGCGAGTTCAGGTGGGTTCAGGTGAGGTCGCACAGGGGACAGCAGCGGCAGGTTGGCTTCGTTTTTGACATGGCTGCGTTTTTTTGGCAGCTAATTAGTGACGTTTGAATTAATTAAATACCAAAAAGGGCAATTTCATGGAAATTTTCCCAACGATTCTCAATTTGCATTTGTGGAGTGCAGAGCGGTCGGCCATGGCGAGCCATTTAGATGAAATCTATTGCATTTTATTCGAAATTTTATTCCCATGTTAACAGTTCTATTATCCTTGCGGCTATATCGACTGTACCCCTTCCCGCGATTTGCTAGCCCAACGAACTGCGAAAGCCGCCGTATGATAAATCGCGGCATTTACGTGTGTGCGCCCAGGCAAATATATCAGGCGGGCAAGGTCATAAATATTAATTGTGTTTCGGGGGAGGGACTGGCGATGGAGCTGGGAGCACACTCCAGCACTGGAGGAAAATATTTGTAATTTTATTATTTATTTATTTGATTTGGAATATTAAATAAATGAATAAATTACAAATATGGCAAGTATCTAGTTTATATTTTTAATTTAATCTGTATTTCCTGAGATAGTTCCATCATTTATCTACTGGTTATACAAGTTAAAAACCCAAAAAATATTTATTTGAATTTGTATAGCTCCTTTCTTACATATTTTAAAATGCAAAAGCGCCAAACATTTTTGTTGCCCATTTTAAATCTGATTTGCATTATAACTTAGTGAAACTTATCTATTTATTATGGTTTGATTTTAACATATTTCTATGAAAATCTAAAAATGTTATATAGGTTCTGTTTCTATCACGGAAACAAATGCATTTATTTAAATGTCGGAATGTTTAAAGCTTATTTATGAATAACATTTAGGTGAGCTGGAACATAAATAAATCAAGATTGCCATGGGTAATATCCCTGTAATTTTCCCTGTGCATGTGGAGTGGGTTCGGGACCTATCCTTAGTTTGCATGTCTCGCCCGTTGTGTTGTTGTATTGTTGCGGTGGCCTGTGCCCGTTGGCTAGGTGTTGTTGCCCGCTGTTCCCGGTCCGATGCCATTATCAATCGATCGAACGCGAGCTGCATTTGCTTAGCGGTTTGCGCATGAACGAGCCCCAATCGAAGGCAAATACTCGTACATCGCATATTGCTAATAAATATTCAGCGTTCGAGTGGTGCGGCAGTGGATTATGTTGTGATGGCGCACCGATGTCCTGGTCCCGAAACACCAGTGACAAACCATCGTAGTATCTGTACGAGTAGTGTGGCAAATGCTTGCGGAGCAGTCTGGCCAATAGATATGTCCGCAAAACTTTCATTAGCCCGGGTCGAACTTTAAGCCAGCTTCAAGTCGCCTGCAGTCAGGAGTTATTCATAAGCATGGAGTGCCGCATAATAGAGTGGAGTGGAGTGGTCGAGTGCTGCTGTGATTAATATCCCAGGAATGCAGTTTATTGTTGCGCGACGACAACAGCAACGAAGCTGCTGTTGCTGTTGCTGTTGCTGTTGCACTCGACTGGGGGCTGGGGGCTGGGGGCGTGGCAGTGGGAGACACATGGTAGGAAGGTAGCAACACCACATGTGCCGGGGTCAGAGCGGCCAACGGAACCCACACTGCAAATAAATAATGATATTCATTTAGGATATAAGGAAGTGGATTTAAGACATAAAGACACTGGCTCTATGTTCGACTCACCTAAGTGATGGCATCATAAAAATGATTTAATAAATATATTCATAACATAATCAAATTCCTTAGAGCCTTTTTAGAATAGATCCATCCAGTTAGTTAATATCAAGCAAGTGTCATAAGTCCTTAATTTAAACTCACGTTTCGAACCTATCAAAGATTACCTTTGTTTATGCGCCAACTCTTATGCGAAATGAATGTTTACTTACAAATATGTGAGTCCTTTAAACGATGTCTTCCTACAATATTAATTTTATTTAGAGAGAGAGTTAAGAATATTATAATTCCATAATAAGATACACCTTAACAACCAAGTCAGGATCATACAGTATTCGTAAAAATGTTATAAAAAAGTACTAATTAGCAATTTAATCTATTACTTTACAAGTGGCATTTATATTACAATTTTGTTCTTCAATGTTAGTGTGTAATATTTCTCAGTGCATCGACATTATGAAGAGGCTCGCATCTTTTTTTAAGGCCGCAAGGCGACGCAAATTTGTGTGCATTATATTTTTTCTTTTTGTTGTATTTTCCTGGATTTTTTCTAGTTTTTCTTTATTTTGTTATTGCCTCTAAGGTTTTTCCTCAGCTATTTTAGCTCAGTTATAAATTACGCCGGCCATTCGCACGAGTGTGTGTGTTGCATAATCTGAGTGCTGAAATCTTTGGCATCCACTTGAGAGCAAATGCAAACAGAGAGTGAGACGAGGGCATCTTGGGGACCTATTGTTCTAGAGGCCCCCACAATGGAGCCGGAAAATCAGGTGGAGGTATGGGTGGAGGTGGGGGCTCAAGAAGTTGGCGGAGCTGCTGCAGAATGACCGCCGCTCTCATAATAGAGTCATAAAATTTTAGTGCGCCGCTTGGCCAACTCACCGCTCAACCCGCGATATCGGGGAACCCCCGTGGCGCATCGGAGTCACAGCCGTTTCGCTTTGTTGGCCATTGTCCCGGCCATTTACTCGGACCATAGAAATATATAATTGTGATTAATTATACGACATAAAAGTGCTTTAGATTCAGCATTTTGATGCATTTATTAACCGAAAAATCACTTGAAACTCTCCACTGCGCAACCTCTTTCTCCGCTGGATCTATTATCAATTGTAATAAAAGTTGGCCTTTCAAATTTCAAACTATTATTTGGGGCGTTGCTGATGCTACGGGCAGTGTATCGGGGAGTATTTATGGATTATTCACGATATGCGCCAAATCCAAATAAGTAGTTGTGAAAATTGATAACCGTTTTGGTCCCATCAAAAGGCATCTTAAGGTTAACTTTATTTGCTTTTTGGATTATTGACTTCACCAACTCCTAATAGCATTAAAATATACAAATACTAGCTTTTTTCACAATTACGAAAATTACGGGTTCCCAATCTGAAGGCCCATGACTTTCGAAAAAATCGAACATGAAAATGGGTCAGATTTTTGACTCTCGCCAACAAGATCTATTTTAATGTAGAGTTTTTGGAAATTAAAACACATTTTCATAGAGGTATCCCACGTCTAAATCGGAATCCGATAAGCCAAGTTATGGAATATAGAAGTGCAGTTTTTGGGTTCCCATTCTGAGGGCCCTTGGAATTTCGGAAAAATCTAACATGAAAATGGGTAAAATTTTTGACCCTCGCCAACAAGATACATTTTGATGTAGAATATAAGAGAATTAAACCACGAATTCATAGAGGTATCCCACGTCTAAATCGGAATCCAATAACTCAAGTTATGGAGTTTAGAAGTACAGGTTTGGGGTGTCTATTCTGAGGCCTTTGGAATTTCGAAAAAATTGAACATGAAAATGGGTTAAATTTTTGACCCTCGCCAACAAGATACATTTAAATGTAGAATACAAGATAATTCAACCACGAATTCATAGAGGTATCACACGTCTAAATCGGGATCCAATAACTCAAGTTATGGAGTTTAGAAGTACAGGTTTGGGGGGTCCATTCTGAGGCCCTTGGAATTTCGAAAAAATTGAACATGAAAATGGGTTAAATTTTTGACCCTTGCCAACAAGATACATTTAAATGTAGAATATAAGATAATTCAACCACGAATTCATAAAGGTATCCCACGTCTAAATCGGGATCCAATAACTCAAGTTATGGAATTTAGAAGTACAGGTTTGGGGGGTCCATTCTGAGCCCCTTGGAATTTCGAAAAAATTGAACATGAAAATGGGTTAAATTTTTGACCCTCGCCAACAAGATACATTTTGATGTAGAATATAAGAGAATTAAACCACGAATTCATAGAGGTATCCCACGTCTAAATCGGGATCCGATAAGCCAAGTTATGGAGTTTAGAAGTACAGGTTTGGGGGGTCCATTCTGAGGCCCTTGGAATTTCGAAAAAATTGAACATGAAAATGGGTTAAATTTTTGACCCTTGCCAACAAGATACATTTAAATGTAGAATATAAGATAATTCAACCACGAATTCATAAAGGTATCCCACGTCTAAATCGGGATCCAATAACTCAAGTTATGGAATCTTGAAGTACAGTTTTGGGTTCCCATTCTGAAGGCCCTTGGAATTTCAGAAAAATTGAACATGAAAATGGGTAATATTTTTGACCCTCGCCAACGAGATACATTTTGATGCAGAATTCAAGAGAATTAAACCACAGTTTCAAAGAGGTATCCAACGTATAAATCGGGATCCGATAACTTAAGTTATGATATCTAGAAGTGCAGTTTTTGGGGTGCCATTCTGTAGGCCATCAGAACAACAATTTATAGACAAATGAGTTATAACAGATCTTCAGAACTATGCCTTGCCTAAATCATTCAGGCCTGCTTTTGTGGACCAGATCTGATTTCAAAGAGCCACTGTTCCCCATCTAGTCTCCCTAGGAGGAACCTTAATTGAGTTCATACGGCGCATTTTTGATTGTCAGCGTTGTCATGGCCGGCAGACGAGTCGCCGGTGGACGGAATGGAGTACATCGCGGCGCAGGACAGAATCCCAGCGACAATGGAGCACTCGAGGAGCTGGCTTCGTTATCACACAGAACATGGCAGCACATGGGAATTGCTGCCTCCTGGTGCCGACTGCACTCTGGATGGGAAGGCAGGGACAATGGATGGGCGCGGAGCCTTGGGGGCAGGAACTATGGACTCGGACAAGAGCCGGCGAGGCAGAAGCTGAAGCAGAAGCTGAAGCACAGTCTGCATCAGAATCAGAAACAGAATCCCCGACAAGAGCAATCCATCCACAAAGGCAAAGGCATTTCATGCTCATCAAATGCGTTGACATTGAACAATTGCGCGTAATGTTGTCGTACACTTGACAAGCGCGCAAATTGTAGTGCTACCTGTACTTGAGCCGCAATTTTGCTCAAAGCGAAAGCTGTACCACCGGCATCGGCTGTCCCAAAATCGATCTGCGTTTGGTCTAGCCGAAAAGCTACTACCAACTACTTTTGATGGAAATTGGCAGAGTTGTCTGTCTGTCTGATTGCTGAGACGTTTGTCGTTTGCCGTTTGCTGTTGTGGCCTTAATGAAGCGGACGACATTCACCGGACAAGCTCCGCTCTCTGCCACATCAACATCCACATCCATTTCCAGTTTCCACTTCGGAGGCACTCGCCAAATATGCGGCGACAAGTCCTCGCTAAATGCTATCCAGATTAATAAGTCCCAGCCGTGTGGGTGATGTGAGCCACATGTGGAGCGAGATACGATAGTAAAAGTCAAAAGTCGCCCCAGGCCAGACGTTCTAGGCGATATGTCTGACCACACTTGAATAAAATATATCCGCAGCCTAATCTAGCTAAGACGTAGATGAAAGGGTTAGACTTTTTAAAAAGTTAACATTATTTAAATATTTTTTTTTATTTAAGGGTTAAAAGGGGTTTTGGGCCAAAAACGAGCACTTCTTTGTGTTTTTTCATGTTTTTCATACACTGCTTTAAACATACAAATTTATTTTAAATATTCATCGTTATTTGTGTAAAATCAATTCTCAGCTTTACTAAATTAAAAATTTTTTTAAAAAATTTTGAGTTATGGTATTCCTGGTTTCCAAGACGTAGTTTTAAGAAACCCTTCGTAACTCCTTAAGAAATTAAGCCTTACATATTTTATATCGATCATTGGATACGGTGGTAACACTTTGTATATCACTTTTGTCAAAAAGTTCAAGCTATTCAAATTAATTGGGTTATTTCCCAACTGGATACTTCAAAGTTGGCTCTACTGATACAATGGATTACGAACGATTTCTCAGAGTGCATCACCCCCCACCTTCGGTTTTTGGGGCTACCAAATTTGGCCAAGGCAATATTTTGTTCGTTTGGCAGGCCGTTAGAGATTTGCAAAAGGTAAAACTGTAAAATGCATTTCGGCTTGCCTTAAATGGAGCGGGGAAAAGTCAGCAGAACGCACGATAACGAAAGAAAAGTGCAAACATTGTTGCAGAACCGCAACGAGTGTGCAAATTTGCCTTTCGATGCCGGCCAGAAATCCGAAGACTGGTGAAATGCATTCGAAGCCCGACTCCAAACAACAATGGGGCAACAATGGCAGAGTGGCAACGAGGAGGAAATCTGCCTCTGCCCGACCCGATAATCGCCTGGCACTCGAAGGCTGCTCCTATGATTTTAAGTGGACGTTATACCGGAGTATTCGCCAATAATTGCAGTTGCAAATATGAGTTTTCCCATTCGCCATTTGCCCATTGCCATTTTCATTTCCATTTCCCAGGCCTGCCCAGCTGCAAAGTTCTCGGCCGGCAATTGCCGTAATGAGCAATAAGTTCCTTCTTTATTTATTCAGTAATTCCACACCTCGTATGCGTATAAAACAGTTCACAGTTCCGGGTCAGTCGACACTCCTAGTATTTGCATTGGATAGGATCGCAAGATGACCGAACCGAGAAAGGGAAAATGGCATCGATTGTGGATACCGTTTTTTGAAGGCTGGGCTGTTCTCAAGGATCCCAGTGCTCGTTCCCAACATATTGTCGCCTACTGGACTCGGGATCAAATTAGGTTGTATATAAATGGAACCCTAGAAGTTTTTATAAAGGTTTCCTATATTATAGAGCCATAGGTCTTTACACAAGCACGGAGGAACGGCTTCTGTCCAACAATGTGGTCTGGCAGTCTTATATCTTGATCCAACTAGCGATTAGTATAGCCTCCCTTTTCTACGGTATAGTTGAGTCCATTGGTGATATCGTCAATCTGGGTCGAGATCTAGTCTTTACCATAACGGTTAGATAAAATAGCATGATTATTATGCATCTTTCATTGATATAAACCACAACTCTTAGTGCCTATTCATATGCTTTAGATTGGCGTTCTTCGCTCAGTATGGTGATGACGTCGATATGGTAGTCAATGCTCTCGAGGATTTCCATCACAGGACAATAAAGGGCCCGGGAAGTAAGGAAGTGCAGTCCACCAAGCGTTTGCACTTCCTGTTGTTTATGGCTTTGCTCGTAACCTGGTTAACCTTTCTTATACTTTTCGTCTTCATAAAGATATCAACGCCCTTTTGGATGGAATCGCAGATATTGCCCTTTCACGTCGCCTGGCCCTTTCACCTGCACGATCCAACGAAACACCCGATTACCCATGCCATCATCTTTGTAAGTCAAAGCACCACTATGCTGTACTTCCTAATTTGGCTGGGCCTTGTGGAGAACATGGGTGTGTCCATTTTCTTCGAGTTGACTTCCTCCCTAAGGGTGCTTTCTATCGAGCTGCGAAACCTCACGGCTTTTTGCCAAGGCGATGAGAATCTGCTGACTACAGAGCTTCATCGACTGACCAAGTTCCATCAGCAAATCATCCTGTAAGCATTGGGAAATACTTAAAAAAAACTCTATGTATAATGTTTCTCCGTCTATTAACAGTCTTTCCGAACATTGCAACGATATATTCAATAAAGCATTTATCATGCAAATGCTGGTCAACTTCGTTCTCGTCTCATTGTCACTTTTTGAAGTACTGGCAGCCCGAAAGGATCCCCAAGTGGCAGTCGAGTATCTGGTTGTAATGCTGATGACTCTGGGTCACCTCTCTTTCTGGTCGAAATTCGGAGATATGTTTTCCGAAGAATCAGAACAGGTGGCCTTTGCTGCCTACGAGGCTTATGACCCGACTGTTGGATCTAAAAGAATACATCGGCACTTTATTTTCTTTATTCAGAGAGCCCAACAGCCGCTTGCAATGAGTGCAAGTCCTTTTCCACCTTTTAACTTGGAGAATTACATGTTTGTAAGTAATTTCCAAAAAGGATATTGAAATGTTTTTGAAAATATTCTTTTGCAGATCCTTAAGCAATGCTATTCAATTCTAACAGTGTTGACCAACACATTGGACTAGATCTACCATTTTTTTTTCACTAGTTATTTACTCAGTTAAAGGCAAACACATTCAGAAACTTACATAATTGTAAAATACTTTGCTTGACAAATAAAAGCATTAGGTTACTTGTCGCTTTATTAAAGCTATAAAGGAAATCGACCATTTTGGGCCACTCGAAGAAAGTTCTGCAAAGAGCCTGCATTTTATGCATGCGACCCCAAAAGGTCGCCACTGCATTTACTGCAACTTCGAAGAGTGGTTCAAGCCGTCTGAAGATTGGGCTCATAAATTGCAATTGTGTGTGGAGCCCGAACTGGAAGCTGGTTTTGCTTCAGACCGATGCTTGTTGGCTGCCGGTTGCTGGCGTTTGACTGCTCCGTCATTAGCTTGATTGAATCTTATTGTTGGCAATTAACCTTCGCTGCGATGGGGCCAAGAGTCTGAGGGTCTGTGGGGCTACGATCCTGACATTCTGCGGCATGGACGAGGCGAATAACTTCATTTGGCACGACAACATGGCATAACATGTCATCTTCCTGGGCCACACTAATTGCCAACGACAAGCAGCCGCAATTAATTAGCAAACGCCAACGTATTAGGCCAATAACCAATATCCAATGTACAACCATTTGCATCTGCACGAGTGAAAACCTGTAGGTGCTGGCCACGAAAAGTGAAAAGCACACCAAATTTTAAACTGGACTATGGGGACAGCAGTTGAAAATAGTGGACTACACTCGTAATTAGCTTAAAACTGGGTCAGAAATGAATTTGGTAATATAAAAAAATATTTAAAACAATATATATTTTTTAAAAGGAATTTTTTCCAGAATAGTGGCTAACAGATTCTAAATTTAGGATTTTAAAAAATATATAATTTCACTGCGATTCTCCATTTAATTTTTTTTTTGATAATTTAATGATTTTCCCTCTCCGAATTCCTATAGAAAGTCATAAATTAGAATTTTATTATTAACAGCTATACAAATTTTAAATTGATTTATGAAAGGTGTAATTTTCTGTAATCAGGCTTTATTCAACCAACTTTTGATCAGCTTATGGTTCCTTAACCTTATCCTATTTTTGAAAACGTAAGTATTATTTATTAAGATATAAAAGGAGCTTAGCTAGAGAGGGTGTTATTTTTTATATTTAATTTAATTTATATGATATTGCTACACTATTTTTAGCTGGAAAAGTGAACCCACTGTTTGGCGACAAAGCTGAATAGCCAGCGATTTGTCAGACTGCAGTTTCTTTTTCTCGCTGTGGCTCATTTAAGACCCACTTCCTACTTACATTTGAATATTCGCTATGGCAATTGCAATTGCATTTCCCTTGTGTTTATTTACTTAGACGACTCCTTCAGCGCCTCTTCGGCCCCCGAAAGAGCCAACTTCTTGGCCGTTTTCCATCTAAATTGCATGCAGCGCCTTTGTCATGACATGACAGCAGCCTAATTCATCATTATGGTTACACAGGACCGACTGCATCGATGGGGCTAAAGACTGGGGGATCGGTTTCGGGCCTGATATGGGGAGTGGGGAATTCGGGGATCGGGGACTGGGGATTGGGGATTGCGGATTGAGAGAGTTTTGTCGCGACTTTCGCTAGACGGTTGGCATGAGATGCAGTTGCGAAGTTGCAAGTTTTTGCATCTGAACAGCGATCTCGGTGGACTTGGACTGCGACGTGATTCATTCATGCGCAGTAGTTGGATTTTCGCTTGCATGCAGCTGGCAACGATGATGATGATAATGATGATGCATGCGCCCGGGCTTAGGAGCTGGTTAGATTTGCAGAGTGGGGACCGCCATAAGATGCACTTTAGAAGGCAAAAGTGCACTGTCGATAGGCTGATGATTCGCCTGTCGACATTCAACGAGCCGGGCCAAGACGACGACATTATCGTCGGCAGAAGTCGGGGATGTCAGTGGGAGCTTTGGGACGAGCTCAGTTATTTGTATGGTTTATTATCTCCGCACAATATCGCTCATTGTGGGGGCTTGTCAAAGGGGCTGGCGGGAAAGTTGGTTATTGAGGGCCCAGACCCCTCAAAGTGAAACTTCTGAGTCGCACAATCGCAGAAGTATGAGTCTGACTTACGACGCAGGATTTAAATGGGTTCAAACGCAGTCAAGTACACTTGGGAAAAGTGTTCAAAGGGGGTATTGAAGACGTTCTAAAACTTAAAATATAAGAGAAGTTGGTCTAGATAAAGTTTAACATTCAGCATAAACACTTAATCATAGATTATATTTATTAATTAATAGGGGAAGAAAAGTGGAAGGCAGAGGCTAGTCATATATTTTGTAAGTCTACTTACCTTTACTCAAATAAGTATTCAAACTGAATTCTAACAAATTTCATTAATGAGTTCTTATTTTATTTTATAAAAAGTATATGGATTGTTTTTTTGTTTACATAATCCTTAGAAGTACATATTTTTTATAATTTATAGAATTTCTTTGAGGGCTTAACTGAAACCGATGCACTTGTCTCAAATGAAAACAGGTTACTCAAAGAATTTGGAAAACGCGAAAGAGAATTTTGCCTATCAAGGCTGACATCTTGACTACCTCGATGGGATTCATTTCCGCTCATGTCAAGCGATACACTGCGAGCATCCGATCTTATCGAGTGGCCAAAATCGTGTGACATTGCAAGTCAGCGAGAATAACCGACCCAGTTAAGATACCCCTTTCCGTACACCCAATTTGCTGACATGCGCCGATTCCCGCGAAAACAGCGAAAAGGTGTCAGACATTCGGTCCGGATTCGGTGGCCGGGCCTCTTAATCATCGAACTCGAACCGAACAGAACAAATGCCATGCACGACTTCATTATTAGGCAGCCCCATATGCACATCATCATCGTCGTTGCCATGGACTCGTGACATGGCCTCCAGATTGGGGCTAGACTGGCTAGTCAGCGCCTCACTGATTAGTTTTCCCCAGCTCCACGGCTCATTTCCCTCTCATCAAGACACGAAAATGTTCCTCAAATTTGTTTGTCAACCCAGGAGCAGCGGGTCCATTAAATTCCTACCGGCTTCTGGGGGCTGTCGCTAATGAAGTCATAAAACCGCATGACATTTTCGATGCCTCCGAGGAAAGCCCCACGGATCTCACTTTTTGTCATACGATCTTGTTGGTCTCCTGTCCACACACTCACACAATTGCCAGCTGTCCTGCTGTCCGGGGCAGTTCAATCGTTCCAATATGCAAATGCCCCATTCACCCGCCGCCACCCACGGATTCAAGTACTGGGGACAAGAAAAGAGCGACCGATCCATATGACCATATGTTCATATCGGACCCCAAATCTTTCGCTTTCGATTGCGCCGAGCTGCGCCCTCCGTTCAAAACTGCAAAACTCCAAAACTCGAAAACTCAACTCCACTCAAGTCACCTCGACTAAGCCCGGCTTTATCTGCATTTCATTTCGTTTCGCCGGCTCCGCTTCGTGCTGCAAATATGCAAAAATGCTGCAATCTGCGGACAGCACGTTCGGAGGGCCTTTCGTGTCATAAATGGCATAAATATTCCTTCTTGACCGGGCAACCTAAATATTTCCAGCTCTGCGGATGCTGCTTTTCTCGCTGTGGCACTGTGAAGGAAAAAAATCATTTTATAACAATGCGAACTTTCACTTTTTCGCATTTCGGCAGATCTCAACCGAAATCGAAATTAAATCGTTTTTCATTTTTATGTGCTGGCGAATTATTAATGGTCGCTGGCGGGGTTCGGTTTAAAGGGGGGAAAAATAATGAAATATGCAGGAACTAATGCCATATGTAAATTTGTGAAAGCGTTTAGAGTTTCGCGAAGCAGATGTTAAGTTCTCGCCCAGTAATTGCAGTAATGGCCATTATTTTTTGCCTATTACGAAACAGGAAAAAATTATAATAGGTTTTGATTAATTTAGTACCTATTTGTTAAGACTATATAGCTTATAATATTTGTAAACAGCTTAAACTAACAATCTGTTTAATAAGTCTAACTTTAGATATAGTTAAGAAATGTAAGGTGGCTTGTAAAATTGTTTAACCTCTGATGAATTTCGAAAAAGTCTAATGGGAACCTTAAAATTGTTTTCGGTGCACTGCTTGACTGCTACTTAATTCGTAATTGAAAAACTTTTTAGCGGGCACTCGCAAAACAGAAGTGTTTCGAAATGGACTTACGTAGCAACTTAGATCGATTTCTGATATTTTATAAAGATGGCTGGAAGATTTTCTGGAATCCTCAACTGGAGTCTAAGCATTCTTCATTATATTATTGGAGGGAACAGTTGAAGTCTGAGTAATGTGTATTCGCGATTAAAATATATTTAAAACCTATTTGCAGAGCAATGTTTTTATTCACAACCTCCGAGGAACGACGGTTACCCTATCGATTCGTTTGGCACAGTTTGGTGTGTGTTCAAACTTCCGTATTTTTTGCTTCACTGTGGTACGGCTTAACGGAATCGTTAGGAGACAGTGTTGAGATGGGTCGAGATCTTGCTTTTATGATTGGGGTGAGACAAAGCTTTTGTGCTTCAAAGCTGATCAAAAAAATAACTAAATTACTCGTTTTCAGGCATTTTTTATTCTTTTCAAAGTTTTTTATTTTAATTGGTACGGTGATGGTCTTAATGAGGTCATCAGCGACCTGGAAGCATTGCATCCTTGGGCACTGGAGGGTCCAGGTGCAGTCGATTTTCGTCCTGGCAAACGCTGGTATTTCCTGATGGCGTTCGTTTTGGCATCGTCTTGGGGGCTCTTCTTGTGTATTTTTCTCGTACTCCTAATAACATCACCAATGTGGGTCCAGAAGCAGAACCTTCCCTTTCACGCGGCTTTTCCCTTTCAATGGCACGACAGATCGACCCACCCCATCACACACGCCATTATCTATTTGTTTCAGAGTTTTCTTGGGACGTATTTTCTTACATGGCTGTTGTGCATGGAGGGCCTTTCAGTATGCATTTACGGAGAGTTAACCTTTGCCATCGAAGTTCTATGTCTCGAACTTCAAAACCTTCACCGGAGATGCAAGGACAATGAACAGCTGAATCTGGAAATAATGCGCTTGGTCAAGTTTCACCAGAAGATTGTTGAGTAAGCATTCAATCAGGGATCCAAAATATTATAACGATTTACGGATATCTTGGTAACTTTGTTTCCTTGCATATTTTAACATGTCATTTAAGAATTTTGGATCATACTAATGATGTTTTTCATGGGACACTCATCATGCAAATGGCGGTAAACTTCTCATTGGTCTCTCTATCGGTCTTAGAGGCAATGGAGGCCCGAAAAGATCCCAAGGTGGTGGCTCAGTTTGCAGTCCTCATGCTGCTCGCCTTGGGACATCTGTCCATGTGGTGTGTTTGTGGAGACATGTTATCGCAGAAGTCACTGAAAATTTCAGAGGCTGCATACGAGGCATATGATCCCACCAGGGGATCCAAGGAAAATTATCGCCTTCTCTGCCTGATAATTCGTCGCGCCCAGAATCCCCTGATCATGAGAGCCAGCCCATTTCCGTCTTTTAATTTAAGAAACTACACCGCCGTAAGGTCCTTAAGTAAAAAAAGCTCTTATGTTATGTACATTTATATCGATTTTTCAGATACTCAATCAATGCTATGGAATACTGACATTTTTATTGAAAACCTTGGATTAATATAAAAGAATTAATCTCATATTTATATAATTAGTCAAATAGTAATATTGATACAATAAAGCAAATCAAAAGTTATATAAGGTTTGTGGTGTTCTTTCTTGTTATTTTTGCATTTTGTGTGCATACACTCTTTCTGCATAGTTGTCTGTCTTGTCTGTCTTTGTAAAATTCCAATTGACTATGACTAGACAGATGATTTTGCAAGTTTTTGATGGACCTTTATTTTCGGTAGTTTCAGAACTCATTGGCTCTTGACAGTGCAAAACAGTGTCGGAATAAAATGAAAATAATTTTAGGAAATAAACAAAAACTAATTCGATATGTAAATTTGCGAAGGCGATTATAGCTTCACAAAGCAGATGTTAAATTCTCGCTTGCTAATTGCCTTAAGTGGCCATAATTTTTTGCATTAACCACACAGAGAAAAAAAGTAATATGTTATGAGAAATGTTATATAAATTTGTTATATATTAATAAAATAGTTTTAAATAATTTAAACTCTTGATATCCTTTAAGAAAATTGTGGTATAAAGAAGGTGTTGGATGGATATCTAAAGAATATGTTAAAGTGTTTTACGAACTTAAATTTGACATCATGTTTTTTTCTGTGCACCTCATGCATTAATTTTAAGAGGTCAACTCTCATTGTCTTATATAGTCACTCGAACAACGAAAGCGTTTCGGAATGGACTTACGTGGAAACTTGAATCGTTTTCTGATATTTTATATCGATGGCTGGAAGGTTTTTCGGGACGCCCAACTGGAGTCCAGGCATTCTCCAGGGTACTTTTGGAGGGAACAGATGAAGTCTGAGTAATGTAGATCTAATTGTGTTTAAAATCTAACTTAAATATGTTTGCAGGGCAATGTTGCTATACACAACCTCCGAGGAGCGTCTATTGCCCTATCGATCCTTTTGGCATAATTTTGTGATTATACAATCTTGCGTATTCTTCGTTACAATGTGCTACGGCTTAACGGAATCGATAGGAGACAATGTTCAAATGGGTCGTGATCTAGCTTTCATCATAGGGGTTAGAAAAAGCTTAACTGTTCAACAACAGATCATAAGTTACAAAAGTCCTCTTTATTTGCAGATATTTTATATTATTTTTAAGATTGTTTACTTTCTTCGGTATGGCGATGATCTTGACGACGTGGTCAATGACCTGGAAAAATTTCATCCTTGGGCCCAGAAGGGTCCTTTTACAGTAGACTACCGAACTGGCAAGCGCTGGTACTTCTTGATGTCGTTTTTTGTATCGACGTCCTGGGCGCTCTTCTTGGTTATATTTATCGGACTACTTATAACATCACCGATGTGGGTTCAGCAGCAGACCCTTCCCTTTCACGCGGCTTTTCCATTTCAGTGGCACGATAGGTCGACTCACCCCTTCACCCACGGCATAATCTATTTGTTTCAGTGTTATTTTGGGACGTATGCTCTAACTTGGCTATTGTGCATGGAGGGGCTTTCAGTATGCATCTATGTGGAATTAACCTTCGCCATCGAAATTCTATGTCTCGAACTTCGATACCTACACCAAAGATGCGATGGCAATGAGCAGCTGAGATTGGAGACGAATCGCTTGGTCAGGTTCCATCAGAAGATTGTTGAGTAAGTGTTAAGTTTTCAAATTATAACCAAAACTATATTTTCTTGATTATTTTAGGATCTTGAATCGTATTAACGACGTTTTTCATGGGACTCTTATAATGCAAATGAGCGTTAACTTCTCCTTGGTCTCTCTATCGGTTTTAGAGGCCATGGAGGCCCGAAAAGATCCCAAGGTGGTGGCTCAATTTGCAGTCCTCATGCTGCTCGCTTTGGGGCATCTGTCCATGTGGTCCTATTTTGGAGATTTGTTATCCCAGACATCTCTGAAAATTTCGGAGGCTGCTTATGAGGCATATGATCCCTCCAAAGGATCCAAGGAAGTTTACAGAGACCTATGCCTCATAATACGGCGCGCTCAGAATCCCCTGATCATGAGAGCCAGCCCATTTCCGTCATTTAATTTTATTAACTACACCGCTGTAAGGAACTTAAATATAAATAATTACCACTTTCTAATATACTGCTTAACTGGTTTTCAGATACTCAACCAATGCTTTGGAATACTGACATTTTTATTAAACACCTTGGATTAAGCATATAAGCATTTAAGTATTTACTTACCATTAGAAGTTCCCCCCAATAAAAGCAAAACATTTATATTTGAATATGATTTTGTTTAATTCTTTTGTTTTATTTTCATTTTGTAGTTTGTGTGCCTAAATTATTTCTGCACAATTTAATGAATTTGTTATGAAAACTATGAAGTATTTGTTTTTGTTTACATTTCCACGTAATTAGTTGGCTAATCTAAACATTGGAACATTTTGAGTTGCTCATAGTAATTTTTTTGCGCGTTTTTCGCTCGTCTTTCCTTTTATTATTTATTATTTACTTGATGTTTGAGTTTTTAATTATAAATGCTAATTACGATTATTGTTATTGTGGGATAGAAAGGGAGTGGGCAAAAGTGCGTTTAATGAATAAATATTTAAAATACAATATTGCAGTTGTTCTTTCATCTCGTAAAACTAATAAATGCGAAACGAATGCGTTCGAGTGGAGCATCCGTAAATCGAATTAATTAACTGGCTTAATCATATTTTATTTCTCGTTTAACTTGTTTGTACATAGCGACGTTGTGACTTAAATGACTAGTCTTTGGTTGTGTGTTGTCGTAAATTGTAATTGTTAAATGAAAACTTGAACTTTGCGTTTGCTTTGAAGAGGAATGTTTTGTTTTCGTTTTGTTGATGTGTTTTTATGTTTATCGAATTGAAATTATGCAATATTTAGTTGTTGAAGAAACTTCTGTTGCACGCTCCGGCTGTTAATTGCTAATTGGAGCGGACTGCAAAAAAATATTTACAATAAATATACAATGGCGCGAGTTTTTGTTTACGTTTGCATTTACATTTAAGTTGCTGCAATGTTTGATTGTTTTAAGTACTTTTGTTGGCTGTTGTTGAGCTTATGTTTGTTGATATGCTTGTCATGGGATTGTTATTACGAGTGCCTGCTTAAAAATGCAAATGCTATTAGATGCTTGAGCTCATTATTTGATTAATGATTTAGCGGATGAGTTTGCGAGTTCTTTACCGGACTTTCTCTTCAATTTTCGCTAAAAATGTTATTTGTTTTTCGCCAGTTTCGGAACCCATTTGCCGCCGTCATGGCAAAAACGAGAAACAAGAGCGGAATGAAGTGAAAAGCCACAAAGTTGTGGCTCAATGTCTGCCCGGGACAGTCTTGAGGCCCCTGGAATATGGCTGAGATACATTTATACCCACAAGTCCTAAGCCGAAAATGTCTATTTAAACAAAAAACAAGTGGTAAGCTTATGGGGCTCCTCCATATCGACCACATTGTACCCTGTGAAATTGCTTATATGCCCTGCAGAAGCTCAGTTCGATGTACTCGCAACAATCCAGAGTATTTCGATTTAAACTTGTGGCATCATCGGCAGTTGCCAGTTGGGTGCAAACAGAAAGCACGCCCTTTATTTGCTTTAATCCGACAAAATCCCTGTTCTAATGCCGAGCGGCAATAAAGGATGAAACGTGCATGGCATGTAAAGAGCATGTCCTGTGGCAGTGCCATACCATACCATATCGTACCGTACCGCAACCCTCTCGCCTGTCTGCCTTGATAGTTTGCGAAACGGAAACGGAAGTGACACTAAATTCGTTTCGGTTTTCCCAATTGGCGACACAGACACACACAGACACACATAGGTACATTTAGGGAGTCCTCGGCTGGGATGAACTGGCAAAAATAAACTTCACAAAATTGTTACGTGTAATCCCCTTTATGATCTGCACCCATCCATGTGCGCTGCATCTTAAGTGGGTCCACCCAGTAGCCACGACCACAACCACATCCACATCCACCTAACCATTACCATTACTGCTGCCAAATCCAGGCGCAGTCCCGGCCCGTTTCTCAGCTGGCTATGACCATGGTGGCGGATGTGGCTCCCGGTGGCCAGTTGGTGGCTCCGGAACCGCTCGTTTCCGGCGGCATCGGCGAGGATCCCATCGAGGACAGGGAGCTGCTGCTGTTCACCGAGTGCAGCTGCTGCGGCTGATGGTATTCCGGCTCCTCGTAGGCGGCATCCTCGTCGCAATCGTGCGCATACAGCGGCACATGGTGGTGCGTGTGATGGTGGTGCGTGTGCGAGTGGTGCAGATGCTGCTGCTGCTGGTATGGATGGAAGTAGTGGTTCGATTGCTGTTGCTGCTGCAGCGGCTGCTGCTGCTGTGGGGCAGGCGGTGAGGCCGAGGCTGGCGAGGCACCACCAGATGGTGGGTGGGGCAGTGGCAGAGGCAGCGGCAGCACCACCGGCAACGGCTGCAAACCTCGTATGCTGTCCGCCGGGTGGGCCGTGTAGATGTTGCTCCGCCTCAGGTGGTTGTTGTTTATGTTGCTGCTGCTGCCGTTGTGGTGGTGCGCACTGCCGGCGGCACCACCCGCCGCCCCATTCACCCCGCCCGCACCACTCAGGCCGTTGCCGTGGGCGCGCTTGTTGCGGGACCACCACTGCACGTGCGTGTCTGCGTGTTGGAGAAACCGATGCAGATGCCACACCAAAAACACACAGACACACGAGATGGGTGCCGGAAAATGGAGAGAAAAGGGGGTGGGGGAGAAAAGAGGGGGCGGTTAGTTGGTGGGTCACAGTTGCGAAAACAGTCGCCGAATGTTGTGAGAGTCAACACCGGTAAAGGCCTCGTAATGGCCAACTGAAAGCACAGTGGATGTGGTTTGAGGAAATAAAATTAAAACAATAAAAAAAAAAGTTTAAAGATCTTTTTGATATTTAAAGAATAGTTGCATTTACATTCAAGTGTAATTTATAAAAATATTTTTTTTTTGAAAATATTAATATATTTTGTTAGGCCTTGCACTCACATCCACTGTGCCCATTCTGTTTGGCTTACGCCCACTGTTTTCGGCCAAGTTGGCCAATGTTGCCATGTGTCCATGTGGGTACTCACCGTTGCGATTGTTGGAGGACTTTTTGCGCCGGCAGCGCACCACGGCAATCATGATGATGGCGCCTAGCAGCGCCGACAACACGGACACGATGATCAACGTCAGTGGCCAGCCCAGTTCTGTGGCCTTTTCTGCAAAAAAATGGGATGGGCGAAAGGGTAACGGTTAGTAATGGCAGTTATGCAGCCCTCAGCTTCCATTTTTGCACTGGGAAAAGTCTATTGGGAATCACTTCCTTGATTTTGAAAGTTTAGATTTCAACTTTAGGAATTATGGCCAAGTGACACTTGTCTGTACTATTTAAAAAATATTTTCAAAATGAAAAACCTCTGTTTTGATTGCTATCTAAGGTAATTTATACAAATTTTATCAATGTTTCCATATATATTTCGGAAAAAATCCTTCAATACATTATATTTCGGATGAACACTTGAAAGTTGCCTTAAAATAGTTAAGGTCTTTATCCTAAAACTGTTTAAAAATTAAGAGGCGTACGAGATAAACATTTTTTATAACTTTATAAACTATACTTTGTGTGGTGATTCTAATATAGAGGTCTTTAAAATTGAAGTAAGTACTGGAACTCATGTGAAATCTTATTTTCAAAGATATTTAGATAGTCTTTGATATGAATTAAATTTTTATTCCGATTCCGGTTAAAAAGTTACTCTAAATAGAAACCTGCTTTTTATATTACCACTGGGTTATCCCTTTTCCCCCAGTGCAGCCCGTTTTGCATAGCACTCACCTATCGTGCCCTCGAACATGAAGGTGCTCTTGGTGGGCATCGCCCAGGAGCACAAATCACACGTGGTCAGGCCGTCGCTGAGGACCGGCTCGTCGACGAAGAAGGGCGGGCGGGGCGGGGGCGGTACGAAGCGGCCGTTCCAGAGGCCCTGTTCGCTGGCATCGAAGGCCATTGGCGAGCCAAACAGGTCGTCATCGTCATCGAAGATGTCGAATGTCACGTCACCGAAGCTGCTCAGGTCCTCCGCGGAGCTGCTGGCCACCAGACTTGCAATCCGCGGCGGACTGAAAGTGGGAAATGCGGAAGCGGATGCGGATGCGGAGGGCAAGACGGATGCGGATGCGGATGCTGAGGCGACTACAGATACAGATACGGATGCGACTTGATTTACAACGTAACTGAGACGCGCATCGTTGCTGTAGTTGTTGTTCGCTACGGATGGCATTTTCCTTGAGTTTTCCGAAGGACGGGGGAGTTTTCCGGGCGGCGGGTTGAGGGTGGGGGGGCTGCAATCCTTTGACGCTCCTCGCTTATTGCCAGTTATCGCCGTTGTCTGTTAGTCCTCCGTTTGGCGCATGGTGATGGGATTGGGGCTCCGCCTGTTTTCTGGTTCTTTTTCTTCGGGGCTGGAAAAAGGAAAATGCAAACGGAAGCAGCAAGTTAGTTTTGCCAATTAAAGCCTTAATTGTGCTGTCAGTATCTGCGCATTTCTCCCCCTAAAAGAGAGAAGCTTTCACATTTTTCAGGCGTATCTCTGTATCTCTAAGCCTTGCCAGCTAGTCCTGGCCAAGTTAACATTCCCTCGCATGCCAGAGACTCATGTCAGCAATCGTTTCTCAATGACTTTTTTCTACCTATTTCCAATTTGTAACTCCCCCTCGCCGCATTCAGCATTCAGCCTTCTGCCCTCGCCGGCATTTGTATCTTTTCAGCTGGAAATTGAATTTTTGAACAGCTCTGCCAACGCTATCTGGCAGATACTTCGAGTAGCAGAGCTGAGCCACACAGACAGACATATCGACTGCTATGGATGCTTTAGCTATAGACGCGGATACACATAGGACATCAACATCACACATGGCAGGCACTGCTAACGAGAATTGACAGCCTGACAGTTCGATATCAGGCTAGAAGTCAGCATTAGTTACAGTTCTGAGTTCTGAGTTCTGGGTTCTGAGTTCCGAGTGCTTCGAATTTGCTTTATTAAAAACCTCCTCCATTGTGTCAGCTTCCCTTTTTTTTCTTTTTTCCTCGGCACTTGTCTGAACAAACTTGATTTGCGACCCAATAATCCTGATAAATTAACACTAATTTGCAAGCGCCAAGGGGAGGATGGGAAAAACCTTGTCTAGGCTAATCGGCAGGTGAAAATGAAGCAGAGTGCTTCGTTAGCTGAAAAATACTGCTCTGTAGATTTGTGCCTGGCCAAAACCAAATAAATCTGTTTCACTCCAGTTGGCAACCCTTTCACAAAGTTCTCGACTCCAAGCCCCGACCCGCGTTTTTTAAACTACTCTTTTTTCTTTCCGTTAGTAAACCATCAAAGGCCGACACGTTTCAGGCATTAGCCGCTCAAGCTGCCGAAATTTTCAACGCTTTTCGCTGCAAACAAATGGAAATGCATACCGGATTGGGGTACCAGGAGATTTTAGCCTTTTACACATGCAAAAATGTTCTACAATAGAAAGTTTGGGCAGGGCTTGCATACAAATCTGGAGATGCCAGGGAATCTTTATAAAGGTATTTTTGTTTCTCCTAGATATTTCTTAAGCTTGTCTTCTGAAAATATCTGCCATTTATGAAATATTTTCTTTTTCTTTTTAATTAGTAAGCAAGCCAACTTTTTTCCTCGTGTAGCATTTCCACTTGGCACGCGCTTAATTACAGAAATATATATATGTACTGGTGGATGAATGAAAAGCATAAAAAGTGGCCAGTTTCCCGAGGAAAGTTTAATTCCACTTGCGCAAATAATACTTCATATGCAGAAATGCAGCCGAGTAGCTGGTGCAGCGTTAAGGGGCGAGTTCGGTGTAAACGATATTTAGTCATTCTTGAAAATGAGAAAACGTGAGGCGCATAAATTGACGCGGGCCCCCAGAACGGGCAGAAAACTGAACTTCCTTCACGCAAGCGAAATTGCGAATCCAACTTCGAATCTTTTAGTCTTTTTTTTGAATGAATGAATGAACATGGAACTGAGAGGTCGAGGGTTTCTGGGGGTTTCGGGGGCTTCGGAGGGTTGGGTGATGGGTGATGGAGAGATACTGTGAAAAGCTGTGTGGGTGGCGGTAATACTTCTTCGTCTCCACTGACTGGGGCTATTAATAAATTTATTTTCGCTGCATGCTTGAAATAAATTGTGGAGTCACGTGAGCCGGGCTCAGCGCACTTTGATTTGCCTTTGATGGCAGTCGGTTGGTCGGGAAGTTGAGTCTTTGGCAATGGTAAGTACAAGTCTGCGGCGACAGCTGTCATCTGGCAGTGCGTGGGTTCGATTGGCACCCCCCACCCATCACCCATCACCCATCACAAAACATCTCCTACCAATTCCCAATTGAATGTCCAAAAAACGCGTCTTCAGTTTCAATCGGTTTTGCGTGGAAACGTGCCCGCCGGCGGCTTCCTCTGTTTGCGAATCGAATGGAGGCGTGGTGCCGCCAACGCCCACTATCCGGCAAATAAACAAAACCGAAAAATATCGGGAAATGAAATGAAAATGAAAAGTAACATCGGGGCTGCCCCATCAATAACTGCAGCCTGCGAAACAATCGATATTCACACATCGCCGAGATGGGAAAAGCAATTACACATGTCCTATTCAATTCCAGGCAGCATCGATTCAATATTTATATTTCCATTCTCAGCACTCAGCCCCCCGGAAATGCTCGTCCTGCTTTTTAATTAGTGCGAAATGTTTGTACATTATTTTCATTTATGTTTCTCGGGCACTATTATTTGCCCTCGAATATGAGCGTGTAGAAATTAATTTTGTAACAGAGGGTGGCCCACAAAAAAAGGGGGAGTCGTGTGCGAAACAGTTGAGAATTGCCGAAATGTTTATTACGAGTTTTGGCTTTCGAAATTAACACAAACATTTTCAGCTTTCACCCCCTGCAACTTAATTACCTAAATATGTGAGCGAAATAATTCCATGTACGTTGGGGAATACTAGCGAAAAATTGGCAAAATAAATTAGGGCATTTAATTAGAGGTTTTAATCAGGGCATTTACTTATTGAATACGAACGAAAGCCTCTGATAAGAGCCTTGCTAGCTGAGAAATAAATAAAATTAAATCCCATTTAAAGGCAATTTTTTAGCCAGAAAGCGACCCATAGGTCAGGGTAAATAAATTTGTTTGCTTTAAAGCCAGAGAAGCGGATGCTTTAAGCCCGAAATGTCAGAGTCTGTCACATCGGAAAGTCAGGCCCTGCCACAATCAAAAATTGCTTGGGTGGCTCTATTTTATCCTTAAAGTCGAGAAGTCAGACATGGATATTGGTACGTGTCTGGCATTTTTTTTTTTGGATAAATAAATGTATCCGAGGCAACATAATATTGCACTAATAATAAAGAGAGGAAACTGTTGGCCAGGTCCGGAATTCTACCAGAATAATTGACTTAACTTGCTGGCATGTAATATAAATTGGACTCGGACAAAACGAAACCATATTGCTTTGCATGAAAATTGAAATTTTATTCAAATGCCCGGACAAGTACTCAGCGAGGCAGATAAAAGTGACAGCATTCGTTGGATTTACATAAATTATGAGGAGTAGATCGACGGCCCCAAAGAAACGAACTCATTTTGGAGTGCATTTCGTAGAAAGCGATATTTTTGGTCTGGGGGAAAATTAGTTGATTTGTATGCGCGACCAAACGAAATGGAAACTAATAGAGTTGTATAACGAGTTGGGGCCCTCGGGGCAGGAAAAACTGGAAAACCGCAGACCTTTATCTGCTGTTTGGACGACCCTTCGGCAGCTGATAAACTTGGCGTTTTATTGCCAATTCACATTCAAATTGAAATCATCGAATGTGAAACCTCGGGCTGGAATTCCAATGTGGGATTTTCGATTCGATCGATTTTGAAATTACCAAAAACCCATATGCATAACACTAATGAATCCGAGATTAGATGGGAGATTTCGTTTAACAGTGGACTTGGGATAAAGCGACCATTGTTGAGCACCTGACATGTTGGCCAGATAAGCCCGAAAGGGAAATAAACATTTCTATTTTTGGGAAGGTAGTTAAGATTAGGATAACAATGGTTGCATCCGAGAGGGGACTTAGTCTAATTTTATAGCCCTGTTAGGGATTTAAGTTGAAGATAAGTAAATTTAGAAATTATTGCAGCCAAAATTTCCTCTGTGATAAGTAAATTCAGGGGAAGCTTCCCCTTTCATTGTCTTGAGCCCCCCCTGAAAACCAACTAGTTAATGCTGTCTTGGCTTACGTCAAAATTGATGAAATTTCCACCCTGGAAATACCGTAAAGCATGCTGCCAAACAAAAGCCAAGAGATTTGAGATGCCATCGCTGGCTGATTTACCCTTCTTGGCATCTCGGCATATCAAAACTGACTCTGAGCCACACACAGCGTGTGGGAGCTGCTGTTCTGTGCGGTTCTGGGCCGGGTATTCTGTGTTCCCAGATTCATAATTTTCGACAAACAAATCGCTTTATAATCCCTTTTCAAACACACTCACCCAGCCGGCAGACACTTGGCTCAGTTCTAATCCTGAGCTGTCAATAAGACATTAATGCCTCGAGTGGTTAGGGGGGTTCGGGGTTACGATCGAGTTACACAAAACGCATTCTGTTGAAAGAAAAAGGACGCCCGGGCCGTAAAAACTCGCAGAGATATACATACGCATACGCTCATCTTGTAGATAGGGCTCAACACATTTTCCTCACACTTGTTGAGGAAACATAAAAAATTCCAAGGAGTCGGGGCCCGGGCACTTGAAATGTTTAGGGTTGAGTTCGCTGCATCTTTATGATATATTTTGTTTAAAATTTAATTTTCTGTACGACACAAGTTATGACTGAGTGGCGGAGGAGCAGTCATAAGGAGGAGCAGTCAGTTTCTTTCATTTCTGCTGCCAAGTGTCTAATGCAATTTGCCTGTGAACAAACTCAATAAAGGCTGTCCTAAGTTGGCTGGAATCGGAGGAGCAGGAGGAGGGTTTTGTGGAGGAGCTGATAGATTCCCCAGGACAGCCGCGGGCCACACACGCGCAGAAAGGAATAGAAGGCAGCTGAGGAGCTCACCTTTTGGCTCGGGCCACTTTGCTCTTCGCAATCATTTTTCTTGCCAGCAGCAATGGCACAGTGGAGCCTCAATAGGGTCTATTCTTCAGCAGATGGGTTCCACGAGTGGTTATCCCTATCCATACTGCACTGTAAAGTACAAAAGACCTGGCCTGCAGCCAGAAGTCCATCCATCCATCGACTCCTGGGTCCCGACTCCCAGGGAAATAATCAAAAGCAGAGAGCGAAAAAGAAAAATAAATACGAAAATCAATATGTAGGCGTAAGCAGCAGCTACGTATCCATGAGATACAGATACACACACAGGAAACATAAAATGAATTAATTCCTTGTTGTTAGCACAGGCGAACAGAGCAGTCTAATCGAAAAGCAAGTGAAAACTGCCAATCCCCCTTTACACTGAAATATTGCCTATTGAACTTTATTTAAAGAATATGAAATTTGATTAGCTCGGTATGTATATCATAAGGAAGGCTTTTAAGTCGATTGTCAATAAATAAAGTAATTCGTAAAGTATTTGGTGAACTATATAACAATGTAGCCTTACAACGCTTCCTAATATCCTATAATCTATTATATATTATTATTATTAGCATATTCTGATTTCGTGGACTTTTGATTTAGGATATGATAATCTCTTTTTAGGGGATTTAAAAACCAAATAAGATGTATTTTAATATGAAATCCTAATAATAGTTCTGAAAATGTCCTTATGTTTCTCAGTTTAGTATGCACCTTAAAAAAAAATGAAGAAAAATTAATAAAATTATTTTTCCTCTGTGTACCCACTCCTTCCTCCAAAAGAACAATAACTACTCCCAATCTGGTTGGTGGGCGTGGCTGGCAAAGACTGTGCAAACATGTTTAAGGCGGCTGAGAGCTGCAAAAGCCCGACCAAAAAAAAAACAAGGACAGAGACACAAATCTTGGCACATAAAACAATTAGCAGGCTGTGGCAGGGGAAAATGGGTATGAGAAAGTCTATGCGGCTTAGTGGAGGGTGTGGCGAGAATAAATGACAACAGTTTTGGGGCTGTGGAAATTAGTTTGGATCCCCGTACCCCCCCTTTCCACCCACAATCATATTTTATTCTATTTATTTTTCTTCATGTTTTTCGGGGCTGCAGAAATTTATGAATATTAAATGAGCAGAGTCAAAGCCAGCAGAAATTTATGGCACATGCAAATGCCTCATATATCAAGTGGCTGTGTGAAGTCATAAAGCACAACCAGCCAGGGCGGGGGAAAAAAGGAAGGGAGCCAAAGGACAAATGTCCAGTCTCTAGGACAATGTCAAGCCGAGAGGACAGGACATGGCAGGACAAACAAATTTCCAATCGCAAGCAAAACATTTTCCCTGGCATTAATGGCAAAATAGGAAAATACATATGAGGCAAGAGGACTTCGACTATGCTTTATATAGCGATAATGCGGGACGGGGTATGTCATCATGTCTGCCTGCTTGACTGGCAAAAACAATAGATTAACGTTCTCTTCTTTTGTCCTGTCCGAAAGACGACAGAAAAAGGTCAAAGTTGGAAGAAAATCTTTGGAATGCGGGGCAAGATGTTAAAATAATAAAGAAATTGGGATGTGAGCAGAAAGATAAATTGAAATACACATAAATATATTATCATGTCAGGAAAAAGTTCACCAGCAAAGCGGAGAGGAAACAATATAGATAAAAATCTCTAAGAACGGACCAATCTTGAAACTTTTCTTTGGGCTACCAGGTTAACTGCTCACGCCCCCAAAACCCTCTATCAAATTAACAACTTTCAATGGCTCTCAATAAACTTGATTCCAACTCTCACTCGAATCGAATTATAAACAAATAAATACATAAAACTGCCGGGCCGGGGGAACGGAACTCTTTGCTGGGGAGCTCATAAACCAGGCTAAAAACCGAGCACATAAAAGCCAATGCCAAAGCAGTCAACAATATTGGCCAAGACGACGCAAAATGGCCATCAACCTTAATTGAGTTGAAGAGCAAAGGAAAAAGACCAGCACAACCAGCTGGAATAGAAGGAAGAAGAAATATCTTCGAATGGGCTAGAGGGGATGGGAGTTGCCCCCCGAGCGGAAGGAATTTTAGCAAATTAGATTGTTTTCCACTTGAGTTCGTTTTAACGCTTACAGACGCCCAGCAGTCAGGAGCCGGCTAAAGAAGCTCTGGCTCGGAATGGGACTGACTCAGCTCAGTCTTGTAATCTCATTGTAATTCTTCTTCTTTTTCGGGCAGTAGTACCTGTACTGGTTTCACTGTTTCGGAGCGAACTATCCACCTGCCCCCGATTATTGCAGTACTCTTACACTTTGAAAATATTATGAAACTAGGAAGAAAGTATACTCAGAATATCTTAAATTTAATAATCATACGAAGAGTCAATAAAACTTTTAAATTTATAAGAACACTTTTTAATTTAATCATTATAATGTATTGAAAAAAAAAGATTATGTCGTAGTAATGCAAACTGAGCAAAATATTTTTAAAATTTTTAATCACAGTTATCAACTAAGCGTTATTAATAAGACATATAACTTATAAAACTCCTTTTAAGAGCCCCTAAAAATGTATTAAATAAATAAAAACCTATCATATAGTTATTAATTAGTCAATCCTAACTATAAGATAGCATGAGATTATATTAACATCGTGTTATTACAAATTTAAAAACATGTTTTTTTCTGTTTCTAAAGTAGTATCCCAAGTAAAATAGTAAGTTAATTTTCTTGTTGCTTTTGTCCGCGTGTAGTTATACCTTTGAAGGAACTGCAGCCACCCACCGAGCGGCTGCGAAAAGCAGTAACAAGCCCACCAAGAACAACGAGGGTAAGTGGAAACGTTGCCTGGTTTCCGTTCGCTGGAACAATCATCACTCACTCGGTCGGCACAAAATTGATGATAATAATCGCACGTACTGGCGGGGCCGGCAATTGTTGGGGAGTGGGTTCCAGGTCCCCGGTCCCTGGTCCACAGTACCATTTCCAGTCCCAATCCCAACGGGCTGCTCCGCTTTTCGAGAGGCAGCCGTAATACCGGGGCTTACCGCCCAAAACTCCGCGCCAGATGATGGCCAACAGCTGCTCCAGCTTCAGCAGAATCACCAAAGGGACACCTTGCAGCGCTGTCATTAAAGCCAATAAAGTGGTCGCCAAATGAGATTGTCAGCGCGTCGCTTCAAAGGCAGCTGTTAAAAAACACCCAACTCCCCCCACTGTACCTCACCGTGACGACCCCACTGTACCACCGATTTTGCCCCATTTTTTTTTGTGTTGGTTCCTTTTTTTTTTGTTTTTATCAGCGACAGCAAAAAATGAAGCGAATTTATCTCTATTACAGTTAGCTGCTGCCATGCCACGCCCCTTTGTTGACGCGCCCATCATTTGTATTGTTGACATGTTGTGCCGGGGGGCGGGGGCGGTATGGGGGGCGTGGCTGGCAAGTGATAGAGCTGATACAGATTTGAGCAGACAGCTGTGGATGAGACCGAGCCTCGATTCAGGACTCTAAAAGCAAACTCGAGTTGAGCTCGCTTTGGACATTTTGTGAAAAAATGATTGATGGTCCTCGCAAAACGATTTTCCACTTTAAAAGCGGTCGGCGAAAAAAAGAAATGGGAGTCAAAATTGCGCAGCTAGCGGAAATAATGGAAAATACTTAGCATACTTGAGATAATCTATTGGAAAATCTAGCTGGTGGTTAGGAAGTCTATTTGGCGGCAAGACATGCAAATATTTACTTATGAAATATAATAGGTCTTCAAATTAAATTGATGGCTAAAAGGTTTTTAAGATTAAATATCAGGGTATATTATACCCTTTGACAGAATTTATTTAGATCAATCCCTAAATAAGTCAGTAATAATAGAATTAGGAGAAGTATAATTCCATAGTGAAAGCCAACCTGTTTTTCAATTAGGGGACTTTGTCACTCCACCTTAATCCACTTGCAGAATTAATCTTTTCGACCCAACCCACTGGGAAGGTTCCCACAGCGAAGACTCTCCCCACTCTCCCCATAATAAATCAACATTAACAATTTTCCAAAATGTAAATATCATAAAAGATTGTTAACATTAACTGTCTAATTTGTTGTCATTCCGAGTGGCGGCCACCATCATCAGTCCCACATTTTAGATGTTCCAGAGGTTGTAGCTGTCGTCGTCTTCGCCTCTCGAGAGCTTCTTCAGTAGAAGAGCAGCGGTACGAGTAGCCGCTACATGATGAAGAGAAGGCGGCAAAATGGCCTGGAGCGGTTCTGGCCCAAAACAACAACGGGGAAAACAACAACGTGAAAAGCTACTCAACCAGCAGAAGTGGAAACGTGTTTGAGGAACCCGCACGCTAATAACTCCGCTTTTGACGGCGGGTAAATTAATGACGGACCAAATCATTTTAGCCAACTTAAATCACTGTGAATGCAGCAGACACAGAAGAAAGAAGACACAAGATGAAGTAGCACTCAGATAGAGCCTCTTAAATTTTGGACAAACATTAATAAACTAAAGGCTTTTAGAGCTTCCCCAAAAAAAGAGGCAAGAGGAAAAACAAAGAAAAACGCTGCGCTGCAACTGCATGCATAATTCGCCGACGAACGGTTTCCACTAAAAGTTTTTCAGTGGAACGAGACGAGGGTTTTTCCTTTGCTCTCTCTCTTTGGAAAAACCGTTGTCTTGTCTGAGGCGGAAGATCCGATTCCGATTCCGAATCCAAATCCCAGAGTCCAGGGCCTTGGCATGACCATGACCATAGCTATTCGGATAGATATAGCCATAGTGGCATGAATTCCAAATGGAGACGACATGAAAAACCTTTTATCTAAAAGTGCTTTCTGCTTTCCTCGCGCTCTCTTTCTTTTTTCCGAGCCCCCCCCCTGCCATCTTTAGCGAGATGTCTGTATTAGCCAGGCAAATGCAACTGGAAATTAAGCAACAGACAACAGTCAACAGTCTATGGTCTACAGTCGACTGAACAAAGCAAAGAGGAGACACAACTAAAACACTGGGCCCAATAATTTGTGGCTGCAGTCTGGCGGCTGAAACCCGAAAAAATACTCCACAGGGGAAAAACACCACAAAAAGAGGGAACAAACGAATATAAAAAACAGAGGCCGCTAATTTAGTTACTAACGCTTCCCGAAACCGGACAAAAAAAACCCCAAAAGATCCGAAAACCCTCATGTACCTGCGGTTAACTGGCCAGTGCAGTTTAGTGTTTGGTGTTTGTTGTTTGATGGAAATTGTGTAGCCGCCGCTGCTGATGACGGCTAATTAGTTGGTCTTCCCAGCCCTTCTCACCAAAAAAACAAAAATCTATCATATCATGATGTCTTAGTTCGCCGGTTAGAACAACAATAGTTTTTTTCTGGTCTGTGAATGGAGAATTCCCTTAATTGACCGCCTTTGTTGGGTGAAAATTACTGCACATTAAATGGCAACCGAGGGGGGACATCGACATATTCTCTATACATTTTTTGGCTTTTCAACTCTTCAGCCCCGACCGCAATTTAATTGGTCTAATAAAAGTTGGACACAAAAAGAGAGCATCCATAGTTGTACCATTGTACATATAGTACATGTATATTTTAATGCTAATGTGCACACATTTGTCGGGCAATCCACATTAATCAGCATTGGGGCAGACCAACGGCAGCAAAAATAAATATATCGGGGTTTTATGCTTTGCAGTGAGGGAATTACGTAATATATGTTTTGCGGTTTCACGGTTGGTTCTGGGATTGGAGTTGTGTTCTCGGGTTTTCCGACCAACTAAAGTTTTAATTATAAAAGCGGTTTCAATTAAGCGGAGAACAGGAATCATTAGTAGGAACAAACAGGAGTGAAGTATGGCTGGGCATTTAAAAGCAGTGAAAGGGCTTGCAGAGAATAATATATTATTTTAAAGACTAAATTAAAATGCTGGCTAGTGAAATATATTTTACCAACTAACTCACCCACCCTTTGCGTACCTTGTTGAGTTCTTACAAATACCACAAATTATTTTCGGGTCTCCCCTCTAACCTGTTTCAGTTTCATTATCTGGCGACTTCCTATTGATATCCTACACATTGGAATGCCGCTGCCAACAATACACTGACTTTCAACCCTCAATTTCCCCGAATTTTTGAACCCTTTAAGCAGGCACACATTCCCCACATATTTTCACCAGTCGCACTTCACTTTGGGCAACCACAACAGAAACAGCTCCTTAACTAAATGGCCATGCAAAGCATATTACATTTCCTCACCCAACCGGGGGAATCTTCCACCTGTCTGAAATTAAATGCCGACTCCAACACCTTCGCCCAGTTCCACGGCCCACAACCTGCCGATGTTTCCCGATATTTGTTTTAATTTTAAGCCAGCCCAGCCGCAAAGTCAAAAAGTAGCACCCACGCCTTGGGGTCCGAAAACCTAAAACCAAAACCAAGAACCGAATGAACCTTAGCCAAATGATGCGTGAAATTCAATACAGTAGCTGGGCTCCTCCCACTCTTTCTTTTTTTATATCTTCAGGACCTGGGCATGTTAGTGTAAACACAAGCCGCATAAGGCAGTCCCTGACCCCTGCCCCGGGATTCCAAGGGCAGTAAAAAGGATGAGCATTTTTGAGGGGAGGGGCAGGACGAAGGACGATGATGGGCTGACTAAGTGTTCCTCGGGTTTTATTTTTTTCGGTTCGCTTAAGGTCTGGGGTTCTGTTCTGGTGGTGTTTGTTCTTCGCTTTGCCGAATGTGTGAAAAGGCATCAAATGGCGTTAAAAATGCTTAAGTACACTAAGACAAGTTAACACTCCACGAAATTTGGTTCTTTGTACACAGGGAAATCTCAGTAAATAAAGGGGCTTTGTGTATCTTAAAGTAATGTGTTTGATTCGAAGATTCAATACTATTTTATACAAGACTATGCCAATAGCTTATTATATCATCTTGGGTTTGTTCAAATACTAAAAAATATTATAGTTATTACTAACTTTAATATATTTAACAATATTTTAAATTTTTTAAAAAGGTCTTGTCAAATACTTTTAGAAAAATCTATTAGTGCTGAGTTCAATCTAGCCATGCCCTTCCTGATCTTGAGGTGAAACCTTCAGGACCTCACGACTTTTCTCCCAGTGCACATGTCAGTCAGTCCGGGCATCTTCGGGAAGGGGTTGGCTGGATCTTGGGCTGGATTCTGTCCGTGGGCTTGGGATTGGGATTCGGCTTGGGATTGGCACTGGCACTGAACCTGCTGCGACCATAAATTCCATTGATTGTCGCGCCAGCGTTTTGTATGACAAGTTCGAAGTCTTGTATTGTCTGTCGCCTCGTTTTGTCTTGCGTTTGTATGACTTCTGTTACCAGCCAGCCACACCCTGTTCCCTTGGCCCCCCTGGAACCCCCCCCCCCCCCCAGAAACCCCTTTAACTCCACCTCTGCTGCCACTCACCTGCCAGCATTCGTTTGTTTACTGCCTGCTGCCGCTGCCACAGCCGCTTCTTTAGTTTCTTGAGTTTCCCTGGCCCGCATGTCACATAAACCGCATCTGGGAGTCCGGGGCCCGGAGTCCCCAGCCCCGACACTTGGGAAGTGTGAAGCGGAAACCAAACAAAAGCCGCCTAAAACAACTGCAGGTAAGACCTGGCCAGAAGATAAGACGTCCGTCTGCTGTCCTGGGCATAAGCGAATTTTAATATTGTATACAGAAGAGTGACGGAGACTGAGGGTCTGAATTCTCAATCTCCTCAATCTATTCAATCTCTGCGGCGCTTGCTTTTCTCACTTTTAGTTTGTGTTTACCCCAGAATGGAAAACAACGAGAAACTTTAAGAGAAATCTCCCGAAGAGCCCGAGCTTCTTGATGGCCTTTTTACACCTCCCCGACTTGGGAGAAGCGAAACTATCTCGGATCTCATTCCGCTGGTCTTTTATTTGAGTTGTCGCTGCTTACTTAACAACTTGTCGCCTCGATTGCCCTCTACCCCCATAGAAAATGCTCCCTTTTTTTTCCCCATTCTTGGGTAACAAAATTGCCAGCATGTCCTTTGGCCAAAAGGCATAAAAAGCTGACACGGGACTCCGTTTTTTCCCCCTTTTTTTTTGCTCCCTTCCTTTTTTTGAGGGGTTTGTTTGCTGGCCTCCTTTGCATAACTGGCTACAAATTTTCCTTAGTGCCCTTAGCGCCGCCAAAGTTGGCCAAGTTTCGTCTGAAGGGTTTTCCAAGTGATGGAAACGAAATTTTTGACACGCGCCCCGAAATTTGAAGAGGTAAAGCCGCTGTGGGATTTTAGAAAAAAGTTTTGGGTCAAAAAATGTACAAAAAAACAAGGAAGAACGCTATAGTCGAGTACCTCGACTATCAGATACCCGTTACTCAGCTAAATAGAGATATGCAAGTAGCAAAGCGAGATTAAAGTGCGCCACCTACCGGCGGTATACAGATTTAAGCGTTTTGGGCGTTAGAGTGGGCGTGGCAAATTTTTTTGGACCAATCGATAGGTATTGACGAGACCAATACATTTCAGTTAAAATTTTTTATTCAGCATAAAAATTGTGGGCATCACAGGTTCTTGCGGTTTGTGGGCGTTAGAGTGGGCGTGGCACATTCGCGTGACAAACTTGCGCTGCGTATAAGGCTACGAAATCTAAATCTGAAATCCCAATTCTCTATCTTTGATAATTTCCGAGATATCCACGTTCATATTTACGATTTTTTGAAGTTTGTGGGCGGTTTATGGGCGTTAGGGTGGGCGTGGCAAACTTTTTTTTGGGTCAATCGATAGGTATTGATAAGAACATTACATTTCAGTTAAAATTTTTATTCTAGCATCAAAACTGTAGGAGCCACAGTTTTGGGCGGATTGTGGGCGTTAGAGTGGGCGTGGCACTGTACTGAAACAAACTTGCGCTGCGTAAGAAGCTCAGGAATCTGCACGCCAAATCTCAATAGCCTAGCTCCCATAGTTTCTGAGATCTCAGCGTTCATCCGGACAGACAGACGGACAGACGGACAGACGGACAGACGGACATGGCTAGATCGACTCGGCTAGTGATCCTGATCAAGAATATATATACTTTATGGGGTCGGAAACGCTTCCTTCTGCCTGTTACATACTTTCCGACGAATCTAGTATACCCTTTTACTCTACGAGTAACGGGTATAATAATGTCGCCGACTAAAGTTTTCAGATTTGAAGCCACATACTCTTAAATTGCATTTGGGAAACTATTTCAGATAAGTTCGACTTAAATGTGCATATTCCATTTCAATTTCGCCCATTCGCCATTAGAAAAGCATTTCAAATAATTTACAACTTTTTCCTTTGTCACCTAAAAACTTTCTCCTTGAAGGCAGGAACTTCAGCCAACACATTCGGCCATCACTTATTGTTACTGTCGAAAATTCCTTTTCCACATTTCCATCGAACTTGGCCGCCCACACACACAAACTTAGACAAACTGCTAAATCCTTTTGGCCGTCGAGAAGGGGAGAAAGAGAGAGAAAGCGCGGTGGGAGCAGGAAAGCCAATCTCTTTTTAAGCTGTTCAACAAAAAAACTTTCACTTTGTTGCCCAGGACGATCAACGCCAGAAGTTTGGTCCTGCGGGAGCGAGGGGGGGGGCAGGAAAGTTCTAAAAAGTTCCGGTATTAAGTCCATTTAACCCGCCATTGAACTTTACGCCTCAACGACCAGCTAATGCAACAAAAACTACAAAACCAAATCTACGTAAGACCAACAACCGGACTTAAAAACTAAAAAAAAGAGGGAAAAACTATGGAAACCAAAGGACCAGCAAGGACAACAAAGTAAATGAGCAGCCTGCCAGGGGGATGAGGACGAAAATCGAGCAGGCAAATGTGCAAAAAATGGAAAATGAAACGAAAAACTTTTGTGGCAACAGAATTTTCCCTGTTAGCCGTGTTCGTTTATTTTTTTTTCAACTTTTTTTTTGCAACCTGCAGGGAAAAAAGATAGAAGAATTCAATAAAATAACGCTTTCCATCTGGGCAAAGTAGTAAAAGGACGAAACTAAAATAAAGTTTTCCCCGTGCGTCGTGGCAAGGACAATTTTCGTGAAATTTGTACAGCCACGCCCCCCTGAAGCGCCCGCCCCCTAGGATCACGAGGTTCGCACCACCACCACCATTTGCCATTAAAGTTTAACAATGGACGCTGGCGCGTGTGAAAGAAAGGAGCGAAGGAGCGAACGGAAGTAAAAGAAACCGCAAAAGTATCTCAAGAAGGAACAGAATAGAAAGGGGAAGCGGAAGAGAAGGGGGCGTGGCATCGGCGGCCATTTGTACTTAAACTGATCTATTTTTGTTGTAGCTCAAGTTTCTGCCCCAGCATCTGTATCTGTATCTGTATGTGTCTCCATGTGTAAGCGTGCGTTTATCCTGCTTACAGTTACACAAATAAACATTTTCGTTAGGGACAAAAATGCACCAGGATGAAAATAAGTAGGGGGGTTTTTGGGGTTAAGCATTCTCGAGAAACATCCTTGGATCCTTCCATCCTCCCACATTTTGCGTGTGACTTGTTTGAATGCATACTTTGTCTGGCGCTAGCAAAATGTTAAATTCACAGGCAGCATATGCTGCAGTGGATGAAGAAGCCAGTCAGGGGCGGACTTAAAAAGGGGTTTATTAAGGGAACTATAATTTTTAAGATGGTATATCTATCTATCGGATTGATTCCCTGAAACTCCTTTTAGGTAATCTTTATTTAAACTTTAAGCACCTGCGTAAGTATTTTTAAATATCCCTGTTTTTTAATATTAGTAATCTTGATAAAATGACTCTTTAAAACATAATAGCTGCCTTTATAGTGCCAACAACTATTTTTAATACTAATCCCATTTTTAAGATACCCAATAAGACCCCCTTGAGGTACCTCCTTGAGCATCCTTGGGCATTCCGCCACTGCCTTCGCCTCGCACAACTTGCTATTATCGCAAGATAAATGCCAGTTCCACATAACTAAGACTTACCCAGAGTCCTGGCTCTGCTGCAGCTTGCTCCAGCTGTTGGATGCTGGTTTTCAGGCTGCTTGGCTGAGTCCAACAAAGCTGCTAAGCCGCCAGCAAGGATAAGCAGTGGAAAAAGAACCAAGGCGCAAGGGTTTCGAGGAGGAATCCAGAGGAACCTACAGCGGGGCAACCTGCATAACTGATGGCTCCGCCAGATGCAGGCCTCCCCCAGGATCTGGGGCGTGGATCCTGGAACGGTGGCATTTGCGGCATCTGCACCGAGGTCCTGGACCGGCATAACTGCGCCTCGGAATTTTAATAGAGCAAATTTCAACAACAAGCCGGAAAAATAAGACCGAATAGAATGGCGGGGGGAAAGAAATTGCACGGCGTTTTATTCTGCGCTGGTAATAAAACTTCAAAATGAAGTTTAGAAAACTTTTTAAATGCCTTTCGCCCAAGTCGATGGACGACAGGCGGCGAAGTAGGGGCGTTTCTACTGCGAGAAACGAGGACTAGGAACTCCCCCCAATAATTTAACCACGCACAAGGGGCACTCCCACTGAAAAGGAACAAAAAAAAATAAATAAAACAGGCCATAATAATGATGATGACGCCTACAACACAACGCCCACGAACACGCCCCGTTTTGGCAATGGCTCCGTAGGATCCGCGCGAAATGCTAAACGGGCCCCAAGGACCAACGCAGCCAGGACACACGGCTCGGCCGGCTTTTTGCAAATTTACGATTATGATTATTACAAGTCGACGTTTTCCGTTCCAAGGATTCTCGTGTAGCCGGTGTGGGAGTGAGTCTGACATTCGGACAGCTGCTGGCGAGGAGGCTTTCCCAGTCTTCCCCAGCTTCCCCAGTCTTCCCCAGTCTTCCCAATCCTCCCAAGTTGAAAAACAAGTGCAAAAGAATGCGTCAAGGCATTTTAGCACTTTGCCCCCGGACGAAGTCCCAGCTGAAAGCCAGAAAATGTACATATAGCCTGGCCAAAGTTGTGCCAAAGTTATTACAACTCTTAAAGATGCCACGGGCCAGGATGTATCTCAGGGATGTGCTGCCTCATGCTCACCCTCGATTTGTGGGTGGTTGGGCGGAGACATTGACCTCCAGCGGGTTGTTGGACAGCGTCTGGAAATCGGCAAATTCCATGGGGCATAATAAACGTAAGATAAAAGTCAAAGAGGGACAAAAATTATATAATAAACTGTACAACGAAATGAAATTATTGCAACGAGGGTGGGCTGAATATTACTTCAGGGGGGTAAGAGTGGGCAGAAGGACGTTTTCGGGGGGCTTTGCTGTACTGCTCTCGAAGCTGGTGAACAAAAGTTTGATGTGCAATCATTTCGCGGAGTTTGCAAAGTTTGTTTGCAGGTTTTGGTTTTCGGAATACTCTTAATGGAGATGGAGTTTTGGTAGTCTTGGGTTTCCTTTATTTATTTTGCAGGTGAATTATTGAGGTTCTTTTAAATATATGTGTAGCTTGAAAAAACTTCAAAGTAATTGAAAATATATTTTTCATGCATTTTTAGAAATATCATTTTGTGATACTGAATTAAAGCATTTATTTTACATATTTAGAAAATGGAACTTAAACGACTTTTAGTTGCAATTATTTTGTATGTTTTATTTACTTTCCCAGCTTAAATATAAATAAAGCTTTAGAGTAGAGTATCTACTTACAGTCATGCAAAAAAATGTTGTATCTGGCTTGTTTTTAAAACTTTAAACATTTTGTTACTGGGGAGGGGAGATCGGGAAAAAAGCGGTTCTCTGGATACTGTTAAAATAAGTCTGGAGTTCTGGGCTGGGTTCTGTGGACACACCTACACACCGGCACACACACGTACACCAAGGGGCACAACAATAAGTCAGGAATGCAGGTGGGTGAGGGGGTCGCAGGGGAGGAGGAGGTGGAAAGGTAGAGGGCGCTTTGGGCTTATCAAGTTGGGCGCATCAAATTCTCAAAAATAATATACCAAATCATAAAAGCATGACGATGAGCAATTTACCAAAGCCAAATACTCAGAGACGAAACAAACACGGGAAAAAATGGGACGTCGTATTGAGGGAAGAGATTCAAATCAAGAACGTGCCCCAAACGAAGAAAAAGTGGCCCAGTCAAGGCGATTATGTACGTATAAATAGGTATATTTTCGGTTGCGTTGTAAAAACAACAAACTAAATGATTAATGATGAACCGCTTTTGTCTGCCCTTGCCAGCAAAGCATTTCATTTTCACTTTTCCTCCGCTCGACTGCTCATGCCCCACAATTGGAAATTGAAAATGTTATTTTTCAACTTGAACTTCGATTGCTGGCATCTCTCCTCGCTTTCCATTGCTGGCAGTAATCACTTTGTCATTGCCATCATTTTTCAGCATCAATTGTTTAGCGACTCGACATAAATTCACTTCAGAACCCGAAAGAGAACCCGCTCAGCGGTCTAATGGAAATTGAGAGATACAAGAGCCGAAGCCGAGCAGTCTGCATCCGTCGAAGGTCCAAGTGGCCCGTCACAAAAGTATCTGCAGTTCGGAAAACTCGATGGGTCTCGGCCTGATGGAGTGGACTTCCCTGGAATTGGCCTACAGCCTGGCCCTCTTTCAAGTCGCACCGAACGAGAGATCAAAGGCAAAATCGACGAAGTCGGACTAAAGCTTGAGAGTCACACTTGAAGTCCAAGAACTAGTACCTCAATACTTCAAATTATACTATTTAGAATTAATAAACTTTTGAAATTCTTACACTTTTTTCTTGGGAATGCAAGTAGGTTTGACATTTACTATTAAAATAAATCCCATAACCCTGTTCCGAATAATATTTTAATGCCTGCGAATCAAACCGATTATAAGCTGCAAAATGTCAGAGCCTTAAATTGTTGTTAGTCACACTCGTATTGTTAAGATACATCCCGAGTTCTCTTTTTATATCGGTCGAATCTCCACGTACAATGGGTTGGATACTGGAACTGTTGCTTTTCGTTTGTGCAGGCGTTCTAGCTACTAAAAAGGATGGTGATAATTCCAATAGCATTGTATTAAAAGGCAGAGTTATATCGATGAACATCTCCACATCGGGCTTACACGATGCAGTGGGAGATACTCTAGTACCAGGACCGGGATTCCTTCAGGAAATCAAAGTCGGCAATATTCCAAATCTCAAAGGTCCGCTATTGCCGGCTCTTGGTAAGGATGTTGTCATTACGAGCGAGAGCACGCATTCGAAAAACGGTGAGAAGAATACTATTAACTCCAGAATCCAATCGGTGACGAATAAGCCCAGATTGAATCTGCGTGACTTATTGAAATCTCCACCTCTAAACAAGTTAGTAGTGGTCTAAACAAAAGAAAGGTTGCGTCTAAAACCAATTTCTTCACCTAGGTCCCCAAAACCAAAGTCAGGATGAATTGGAATAAGCCTGTAATCAAATAAAATTGGCGCCAGTGATCAATCTACGTCCATTTTTAAAGTTTGATGCAGTCCCAGACTATTTAGACAAAATGTATTTTTTAATAAATGCATTCTAGGTCTTAATCCAAAAATGAAATCAATAAAAGCTTATATCAAGCATAATACTTTTTCTTATGTTATCTATCATGTTAAATTTAAGGTGCGAATAAATGTAAAACTCTGGAAAATCACACTGACAGACATGACTTACTGCTAACCTCTTATATAAGCCATTTTAAGAATGATTTCATCAAAAGCTGTAGTCGAACTGACCGCTAGATTCTAGGAAGCACCACTAAGTGGCAATTTCATGGGGCAAATTGGTTCGAGAGATGCAGAATTCTTGAAACTCACCTCGTTTTGATTTGTCGGTGTGTGCCAATTAGCCCGTTACGTTGCCAATTGGAATGTTCACTTGACTTTGCCGTGTGTTCAATGCGGTTTTTATGGCCAATGTTGTGGATGCTGCAGATGTTGCTGTTGTCCTTTCACACGGCGACAACGCGGCGTAGACGTAATCCACAACTTGAGCACCGTTTAGTGGTAGGTTTAGTTGCTGTTGCTGTGTTGCAAGGATAACGGTAATTAACCCGTCGGGGTCGCCTGGCCGCAATTGCATGCCAGTCGTTGGATTATTGGCCGCCACCGAGCCGTTCGCTTGACACTTTTCAAACTTTTTCTCTTAGTTGGGCAGCCTTTTTTTTTGAATCGCACACTCGGCTAAGATACATATGTATATATATTTATATGTACAAGATACACACACACATACACACACACTGGGACACACTTCACTATGCGCTAATTTTTTTATTCCGCGGCTGCATTTGCTTGCCTTTTACACTTTTTGCCTGGGTCCGCGTTGTAAATCTTAGCGCGTTGTTTTTAAAGAAAATTCCAAAGACGACGACAACGGCAGCCGTGTTGTTCTGTATGTGTTTTTCCTTGCTTTTTTTTTGTTAACTTGGTTGATTTTTTTTTTTGCCGGGTCTGGCGCTCCGGCGGCAGCTCTTCCGCAGAAACAAGCTTCCAAGCAGGTTGACCAAGACGAAGACCAAGACCAATACCAGTGCCAATAGCAATACCCAGATGCAGCAAGGAGTTCGAGGTGGAGGTGAAGGTGGTTGCTGCACAAGTTGCAGCTGAAGAAGTTGCAAGTTGCAGGGGCGCGGCTGCGGCTACAATCTGCAATCTGTTTGTGGCATTAAATCAGTGAACCAAGACGCTCTGCGGCCAGATTTGTTTATGCCTCCTCACTGGTTATGCAAATTTGTACTACAGCTGTACGTACAGCTCAATTAACGCGGCATTCTTGGGGATTCTCGAACTGCCGATCGCACATTGATCACCACTTCGCACACTAAAATCACTGAACGGGCGGCGTTTCTATCATATATCATATGGTATAATATAAACCTGGGTTGGAGATAACTTGAGACTAAATGTTGCTGGAGTGCTTTCTATGTTGCTGTTGAGTTGCCAATGTTGCGAGTTGCTGGGTTCTGATGTTTTTGTGTGGGGTAATCGTCGTCCGCGGCCCGCTGACTTTTCGGCTGGCAACGTTTCGAACCGGTCTCAAGTACATACTGAACGGCACGCACTGGGAACAGGTCCGTCGAGGCCCGTGGAACATGGGCGGAACGCCACGGAATCGGTCCACTCAATGGGGTCCCACATACCACTCGGGTCTTGAGTGAAACTCGGTGGTGAAGCCACTCCGTTTCGGAGTTCTTTTAGGAGCAAGTCGGTCAGGTGTTTAAGCCGCTGCCGCAGTTGCGTCCGCATCTAATTGTGAATGATTTATGTGGGTCGTCGTCCCCCACCGGGCGGCACCACCAGCAGCTAGGAGCACCACTTTACCACTGCACCACCGGCCGAAAGCACTCGTTTGGGCCAAAGAAAGTGCCATAAGCCGCTGCCGATGGAATGGTGCAGGCTTTTCTTTTACCGACGATGCAGCTCGCACAATTGAAATGCATATTCAGATTGCCAAATGGTGGAATCGGAAGAGATTGGGAGGGTTTAAGTGGGGAGAAGTGCGGCTGCAGCACGGAGAGAAAATTAGAGGTCCTCTAAATGCTTAATAATTAATGTGTATTAATATTAACCAAATGTCCATTCCATAAATTCCATAATAATATAATAAAAAATAAATAATGCATACTTATTCAATCTTAACTTATTGAAATTTAATGACTATTTTATAGATATATTTTTAGATAACATAAGCCTATTATTATTTTACTTCTTATAACTTATAATTGTATTTAAAAGTGTTAAGGAAATCTAAAACAAAACAACTAGTATTTAGAACATAAATCCAATACTGATAACATTACTTAATCATTAGAATTACATCCAAATATAGCTAAAAAGTTATTTATAAGCCCTCTAATTCCACAATACCCATTAGGTTACAATCTCAAGACAAATCATTACATAATACATTATGTGCGCTTGAAGTTTGTAACCAGAGCTCTGCTTACCAAGCTCGAAATTGCAGTCCTTAAGTACAAAATCCTCAATTTATTTTCTCTGTGATTCGAGCTGAGAACAGTTGCCATTCAGTGGGTTTAGTCCTGGCCAGGTCGTTGGCTTTAAATTATCAACGGGACAAAGGACACTGCCCAGCTGGCCAACTCCCAACTGGCGGTGGCCACTGGCCATAACTAAAATCGCCAGCACATTAACGGTTCGTGCTGATGGTGATGGTGATGGTGAAGGTGACTCAGGCGGCGAGGTCAGACAGGTCTGCTCTGATCCGATCCCTTTTGGGGGAGGAAAAGCACCTGCTTTATTATGCAAAAGTTTGCCGGCTCCGTCAGGTGAGTGTCCGTGGAAAGTTCTGAGTTGCAGAGAAGGGGTGCTAAGGGGCGATGCGTGTGCAGTCAAAGTTGAAGGCGGGTCGAGGTTCGGACTCTACTTAAAACTTAACTGGCAAAAAAACGTGCCTCAAAGCCAGGGGAATCAAGGCAGATAAAGGCTGAAAAAAGCACTTAGTTCTTGCTTTTATCAGTAATTAAACTTAATATCATTAGGTGTTTTTATCAGGAGAAAATATGGCAGGTAAGGCATGCAAATGGAACTTTTAATGGGAATGCTCCAGTCAGCTATTTAAGCACTCCATGTTGCAAAGTTGATATTAATTAAGAGAAGCTTTTCAGAGAAAATAATAGTCTCAGCAAAGGTTTGTAAAATAATAACTTCAGATAGCACCTGCATATTTTATACAACAAAAATCTAAATTCAAAATATTTAATTGCCTAAAAAGTTCTGTCATTTAACTAAAAATAATAAAAGCAGCCTTAAAACATGTTTTAATCACGTTGAAATGCTTTAAAAAATAAATTTAATCAGGCCTTCATACCTTCAGGTCTTCCCTGAGATGTGAATGCTTTGAAAATATGCATTAAAAGTCAAACTTAATATAGTTAGCCTTCTTCAGCCATTCGCTCCACCTAATGTCTTGCGACTGCTCAACTAATTCAAGATGGACAGGGCCGACACTCAGCTGGGCCATCGCGCTAGACAAGTTCGATGCCTTGGATGGGCATCCGAGTGGGCCAGGCCCACCTCCTCCTGCTCCTCCTCCACCTCCATATCGACCAAGACCAAGACTCCTCTGACAGCCAGAAGACGTCGTCGCCGAGTCAGGGATTAGATTCTGGGATGACGAGGCCGCGATACATTGCCCGCCAGAGAGCCTTTCGAATGATTTATGAGAAATGCTTGGAGTCTACGTCTCCGAAGACGGAGCGCCTAGCCAAGACAAACAATTGACATTTGATGGATGCGTAACTCGTGCATTCAAATGCAACTACTAGCTGAAAGTTGAGGAGGGGCTCCCCAGGACCTGGGGAAACGTATATTTGACAGGCCGGCGGAGAGGCGTCGGCTAATTGTTATTGATAATCGCATTGGCTGTTATGTCTCTGTTTTGTTTCAGGCCAAAAGCAACAGCAACAGCCGTCGATTAATTAGTCAATTAATGGACATGATTTTGTGGAGCAGCCAGCTGGGGGACAGCCGCATCCAATGCCATTCAGTTGCGGTCTCCTCCTGGGCCGATCCGCTAATCAGATCCCTCGGCCGGCTTCCACACGAAGACCTTTTGCTCCCGGGTGAATTATGCCCGGGCAAACTCATTGTCTGCTGGCTGAAAATCTGGAAATCACGGCTCCATCCTGCGCCTGCCTAACTGCAAACAAACTTCTCTATTATTGATTTATACCTTTCAACGATTCTCTGTATTTATCATGAGTGCAAGCCACATTTATCATTAATAATGCCGCGCCAGCTCTCCACGAGCAGCGGCGGAATCGGAATCTGCGGCAGCGGCAGCAGCTCCAGACGCAAAGTGGTAGCCCAAACGGGCGGCAGGAGCGGGATCGGGATCGGGATCGGTGGCAGGGAGCAGGGAGCAGGAGTCGGGAGACAGGAGGCGGGCGGAGATGCCCCAAGCATCCGCATCTAGGCAGCTGCCAGACCCTGGGCTGGAAGTGGGTTGAAACCTTTTAAGAATGACATTAGAGTATTTTCTTTATTTTAAGTAACAAAAATTAAAATAAATGGTTCTTAAAGTTGGGTTTAAGATTAAAATAATTTTTATAAGATCATTGTTTCCTTTCTACTATTATAATTTATTTCCCCTAATACATTTACTAAACCTTTGTTTAAATATATGTCTATGTTTACCATTATAAAATATTATAACTTTTTTAAGGTTACATTTTCGGCTTTAACTTAAAGTAAAATTTAGCTATTCAAATTATCTAGAGCTTTAGCTTATAATCTGGAAGTCTTTAGTATATTTTATTAGTTTTGATGCCTAGCTGATCCCTAGCTTTTAAAATTTGTAATTCCTTTTTTCTTATAAATATGTCTGCACTGGTTTCTGTTTAATTCATTTAACAATAAATAGTTATTTATTATCCTTTTATGTTAATAGTCTTAAAGAATATCTTAAATATTTGTAGAATAAATATTGTCTATTAAGGTCCCTGCAACTGAATACTTGACGTTTCCAGTGGCTGCGCCATTTTATTCTTAACTAATTGCCCATTGAGGCGTCGATTTGAATAAAGGGCCTATCCATTATATCCATTATGCATTGTGATGGTACCACTGTGCCAATTTTCCTGGGCCTCACCAACGCCATCGCCCAGGCACTCAGCCAGTCAGCCAGGCACCCCCGTTGAGATGCTGGCTGGGATGTCTGGGATGGCCATTCTCGATTTGGCCAAGAACTGGGGAGCTGGGGAGCTAGAGAGCTGTTGCTGAAGCTGCTTTAGACGCGATCGTTTTCCGTACATCATTTCTATGCTGTATTTAATGCCCGGTCCGGTCGCAGTGATCATCGCGTTCGCTGGGCCTCCATTTCCGTTTCTGCAACTGCAACTGCAACTGCGGCTGCGCAAAAGTTCAGACCATCGAGGGAAGAACGACGGGACGACATACGACGGCGGCGAAATCCATTTTGGGAAGGTGATCTGTGGGATTGTGCTAATGTCAAATCAAGCTGTGCCCCCTTGTTATTTAGCGAGGGCCCAAAAGGAAGAAGCTGCCGTCCGCCAGAGAGCCAACCGCCAGCAACTAAACTCCATGTTGATTTTATTGTAAATTGCATTAAAAGATTGCATATAAAGAATTTTATTTATCACCTCGGGTTGTTAGGGAAAACGCTGTTGGAGACAAAAGTTCTGTTCTCCTTGCCCGTTGCATTGTTGCACTCGCTTGTTTGCTGTTGTTTGTCTTGCATTATTTTTAGAGCCAAAAGCTCGGGGTGCTCAAGGTCTTTCGATCCCAACTAGGCCCCCCCATTCTAGGCGAATAAGAAAAATAAGTAGAAGAAGGTGTCGCGCCAGTTTAGAGTGGATTCGATTCGATTTTTTGTTGTTTAGCACTCGGCGGATGCTCCTCGGGCTCCCATGTCTCTGGCTCTTTTGCCCGCTGATCTTTGCCAAATTTGTAAATGTTCTTTTAATGGTATTTGAACACTTGCTCGGGGCCTTTGGTTTTGCAAGGGATTTGCTTTTTGTGTTCTCGTTGCGCGACATTTGGCAGGCAAAGTGGAGCTGAGATTTACAAGGCTTCTGGCCTGCACAGAGAAAAATAGAGCATCATATAAGGGTTCTATTGAATGTTGTCCTATCAAATAAATGTTTTCTAGTATTCACAGAGAAATATATATTTTACTAACCTATGATTAGGCTTAAGTTTCCTACAAAGCTAGTATATATTTTATATAAATGTTTAAAGATCTTACATCTTAGCTTTTCTCTGGATAAATTCCTTGGCCTGTCAATAAGCCCGGAAAGTAACCTGAGTTCTAGTTCCAAGGTTAAAGACATCTCGAGTACAAGTATTTGTCCCTGGGAACCAGCAGTTAATGGATTTGGATTTCAGCCAAGTGTTTGAGATCACCGCTTCGATGAAAATCTCCAACACTCGCCCCCAATCAGAATAATCAGAACCCCCCTAACCAGAACCGGAATATTGTTTGATGAATGCGGCAGCTTAGTCATATTCAAAGAACCTCGCTCGGAAGTGGCCATAAGTAGTTGGGTCAGGCTCTTCCCCCGGTCGAAAATGCCTTTTGAGAAAGCGAATTTGCAGACAAATAAATCAAGCCACCTATTTTCGAAAAAGAGTGTCCATTGTGTCCCGGGGTCGCCGGTCTTTTGGTATCTGGTCGCTGGTTTTCGATTTTTGGTCTGGGGTGCCGACGTTGATACCTAAAAATGGCAAAGACCAGAAGAGCTCTCGGTTCAGATTGAGAGGATTGCTGGATTGCTGGATAGCCGGGGATCGGATGGGATCGTATGGTATCGTATGGGATCGTTGCCTTGCCGGTGCCGCTGCTGTTGTTGTACAATGCAATTGTTAACAAGCAAAGTTATGCGAGGCGAACCAAAAGCGAACACGAGGAGGAGCAACATCAAAGGGCAGGCCAAGCCCTATAGAGGATATTGAGGATGTTCTGGGAGAGGGTGATCCAGCTGGGGGAAATAGCTGCAGGACCGAAGATGGGGATACCCTTGAAAAAAATGCGGAAAGTCTTATAATGAAAAGTTAGATGGAGCTAAAAACTGGTCAATAATAAAATATCCTTGAAAAAAACATTATAAAATGGATTTAAAATAAAAACTATTTCTATGATCTTAAACAACATTAGAGATACAGGTATTATAACCATAATATTTTTATTGGGTTCCAAATAATTTTTGGATTATTAAAATCAGTATGTAAATAATATTTTTAACGTACTTCCAGCCAATTATCTTCGAGAAATGACAACACCTTTAGCTAGAGCATAAGAGCCCATCAGAAGGTCGGGGGAAGTGGCTGCCCAGGGGCTGTGGAATGGAATGAAGTGGGGCCCTAAATCTTTAGCCTTGCCCAAAACATGACAAAGGATGTGTGCCCCTATCCGTGTGAGTGTCCCGCTCGGGGTGCGAGTATGCGCATGTGTGAGTGGGGACGAAACGGAGGCGATTTGGCAATGGCCAACGTGTAGCGGAAGGTGTTTAACAAACAGCCCAAAACAAACAATTGTAAAACAGGCAGAGCGACAACGGCAACAGCAACAACTGCTGCAACAGCAACTTGCAGCAGCAGCAGCAGCAGCAACAACAATATCCAAAAGCGAGGGCGTGGCTGGCGATGTACGCCCTCCTCGAAGGGTCGCATTTTATCAGCGATAAAAGATCTGAGCTCGCAGCTCGACAAGGCACAAATAACCCACAAAAATAAATACGAAGCGCATTTTTATGCGGAAACACAAATTGAAATTCAATGCGAGGCAAAAGTTGTGCGGCTGGCCGACTCCGACTCTTTGTGGCCTTTAAATTGCCTTTTGCAAATAAATAAAAAATTGCCAAGCTCGTGTGGGAAAGGCAGAGGCTGAGGAACGGGGAACGGGGGTCAGAGGCGCTTTCAAAACTACATAACTGCCCCAAACACGCCCCTTTGCGCCAGGACCAAAAAAAAACACAACATTTTATTCTCCTTCGCGTATTTGTATTGTATTTTGCGGCTCAGTTATTTTCTTTTTTTCGGCACTCCGGTGATAATTCGCTGGTCAGTCGGACATTGGAGCCTCGGCTCGGGGCGTGTTTGTGATTGCAGCTTGTTAACAAGTGTTGGCAGTTTAATTGACTCCAACTCAAAGGGCCAAAAAGGCACATCCTGCTGCCGCAAATGGCAATCAACTGTCGGCAACTGCCCCAAAGTGTCCTACTTAGACGACACGCATCTCCTGTTTTTGTGCCACTTCCTGTTACCTTTGGTATTTACCTTTGCAGCCCATTAATTTCCACTCGTGGAAAACTGTGAATTTGTGACGTAACACCCTGTGGGAGCTGAGCACTCGAAAGTAGCCGCGAAATGAATGACTTGAGCCAAGCTGTCGATTAATTGCCGCTGAGGCATTTTCATTGCACCAACAGCGATGGAGCAGAGGCGCAGGTGATGGAAATTGAGAGGGGATATGATGGGTTCGAAAATAAATTAAAGAAAAATGATTCGACATTTTTCGAAAGTTAACTTCTAGAAACAAAAATCAAACTTTAAACAATGTATACCTACCTTACAAGTACCATAGAAAAAACTTTAACTCACTAAGAGAATTCTTCAGATTTTACGACTCTAAAGTTTTCTAAGATTGTTTTGCCAACAATTTTTTTTAATTTTTTCCACTATTTTACTGTACCTAATATTGGTAACTACTTTAATAACATACTACACATTTTGAACAAAAGTCTTAAAAAACAAATGAAGTCCAGATCATAGTTTCTCCCCCCATCAGAAGCAATCCCCCTTTCTTGCAACACAACTACAGCCCTGATTTTATCAAGAGCTGTTTGCAGGAAATTGCCTAAGCAGACAGCGGACGGACGGCCCCAGAGAGCAGAACTGGCCGGTCCAGAACCTGAACTAACTGTGTTATAAATGATCTTATTAGCTTTTTTGAAACAAGACATTCTAGAGATCATTATTCAGGCGAGGCAGAGATTCGGAGCGCACACGCAAGGCAGTCTGGCATCGAGCGGTTTGCGTGAGCCGGCAGCAATTAATCATCGCACGCCTAACGCAGCAAGGCAAGTGGCAGAATCCGCAGCAGCAAAGGCTGCAGCAGCAGGAGATGCATATTTGAAAATCTGCAAATCATAAAGCGGACGGATGGACGAGCCGATCGATCTTGGCAAGGGGCAATGTGGCATGGGCAGCAGGCGGCATGCAGCATTCAGCAGGCAGCAACAGCGGCCAACCGCGATCGCCTCGTTTGACTCGGCTGCTTAGTCACACAGCGTGGCCCAAAACGCCCCCAGCCAGAGATGCTCTTCAGCTGGAATTGAAGCTGCAATTGGACACTGAAAAAAACAGTCAGTAATATTATTTCACAGATTTTAAATAAAAAAATCCAAAAAAAAAAATATCTCATATTTAAAAAACCATCAAATTACTTTTGAAAAAGGAAAAACAACTTAGAAATATTAAAATGTTTATACCATTTACCCACTTTATTTTATCCAAACATTCTTAAATTTTATTTTAAAATAGACTTAATAAAATTAACCTGCATTTTATATTCATTTAACTATAAAATCCATTTAGAGTTTTAATATAAGCTTTGTGTCATTAGTTATTTAAAGTTATAACGTTAAACTATATAGGTTAACTAAGCAAAAATAAGAATTACTTAAAGGTAAAAAAGATATATGGTATAAAGACTTAAAATAAAAGGTTGTGCCTATATTAATAGATATTTCCCTTATAAAATATTGTACAACAGAACTTTATTTTGAAAAATATCGAAATATTGAAAATATCATGTTACTAATGATTCTGCGAGGCATTTTCGGTGTAAGCTTTAGATATATTTGGGTATCTAGGTAGTTTTCTCTCAGTGTAGCTGCAGCTGAACGTAAGCCGAGCTTGTTCGATTTCCCTCCGATCGCTGATTGCATTCCTCGATAGCAACTGCGCTCTGGGAACATTGCGTCCGTACGTGACACTCATTGGCTGCTCCTGCTCCTGATGCTGCAATCCTGGCAGCACTCCACCTCGACCTCCTCCTCCTCCTCCAATCCTCCAATTCCCCAATCTTCCAATCCCCCAAACCTCCAGCTGCTCCTGCGTTGCCTTAATAATTAATTAATGTAATTGGCCTGTCGTTGTTGCGGCCGATAATGATCTCATCGAGATGTGTGTTTGCAGATTTCGAATTCAATTTTGAATTGCACTCGCCGGCAGGAGTAAAAAAGAGCCTTAATGAAATGCCGATTCTTATATTATTCGCTTATTTCGGCAGGCCTTTGTCTGCCAGATTTCTTTACCTGATTTGTGCTCAGCCCTCTCGAGTGCAGGTAATTTGAATTCCCCGCTCGGCTAAGATCGATCGGATGCGATTCGCAGGGAAACAGTGTTTTTTTTTCGGGGAACACCTGACCGCCGAACGCTTCTAATAAATATCGCAAATCAGTGCCGCGATCAGCCCTACCCCACATCAATATGTTGCCAATCGAAATCGGGTGAATGGTCGTCGCATTCCTGGCCATAATTCGTGGCTAGGCGGGCGACTTCTGTCACCCGGCCAGCAATCAGATGTCAGGAGGCGAGGTCACAATGCCGTCGCGGTCATAACTATAAATTTCACGCATTGCACAGAGACAATGGCGGACAATTTCCCAGCAGCTCGCGCAAATAATTGAATCGAATTTGATGGAGGAGAGCGCGACCAAGCCACCCAAACCCAAAAAGCCCAATCCGAAAACCTCGAGCCCCCAACCCGAGATCCCAAAAGGCAAATCTCGGCGGCCGCTGGAATGTTTTTGGGGGCAGGAGTTGGGCCCCAAATGGTGAACGGTGCGTGGTCGCAACCCAGCCAAATATAGAAACAAGCTGCGTGGCCCCAGAATAGACAATAGACAATACGTATACGCACAGTTCTCAAGACCGTGGCGAGCCAAAACGGGTCAATAAATGGGAGAGTCAACACAGTCAGCGCTGTGAAAAAGGTCCCCAAGTGTTTAATACCCTGAATAATGCAATTAACTCGGATTTCAATAACCCAATTATTGTATTTTTATTTTAATTTTAAAATTACTATTTAAGATCACACTTTAACAATCTCAAAATTCTGTTAAGACGTTAAATACTATTTTTTCAAGTCAACAAAATAATCTTTTTTTTTAAATTTTAGGAATATTGTAACCATTTTTTCTTATTTTCCATAGTATCTACAGTACAGAAAGGAGAAGGACCGTTGGAATTATGCTATCTTTACTGAAAATTGTTGATGATTAAAACCTCATTTCATTTTATTTAGGTAAATTTTACGTTCGAACCATTTATAATAACAACTTTTAACTTATTTGTTTACTTAAACAAATTTTTGCTTATCCGAATTTTAAGATAGAAAAATGTAAAAATTCGATTTAAAATTGAAATAGGCCTACCTAAATCGAATAAATTGATACATTTAAAATAAGTTTAAGAAAGAGCATAAACTATGTGTTGTTCCCTAAATTTCCATCACCTTCTGGAGGAGGAGGAGGAGGCCGTGTGGATAGGTGGCAAGGGGCACCGGCACCACAAACTTTGACTTGGCCCGGGGCGAACAAAATGGGCCATGCAACTGTCTGGGCCACATGCTTACGGTTAAAAGCCTTTTGTGGTGATGCCAGGCGGAGGCAGTCGGTCCTCGGGGTCCAGGTCCAGGTCCAGGTCCAGCGGAGCGGCCAGGAGCTGTGCAGATAGTCGGAGATATGGCCGAAACCGCTCCGTCTGGCCGAGTCGGGGCATTAGATATTGAGCAATACCGGGAAGCGTATCAACCGCTCATGAATATATTATAAATGCTATTTAATGCCGTGTATTTAAAGACAATTCATAGTTAACAACAAGCGGCATTCCAGGGCCAATAGCAATCAGCAATTGCATCGATATCGAACTGCTGGCCGGGGTTCAATGTTTTTCTATCCATAATAATTCTTCCAATGCAAGTCCATTGCAGCATTGCAGCTAACCCGGCATTTCCTTTGTGCAGACTGCACATTTATGCATTTTCAATGAACAATTTTTATGCAAAAAGTGAACAAGTTGCACAATTTACCATGTAAACTGCAACTGCAACTGCCGAGGATCGACGATGGAGTATGGAGGATGGCGGAGCAATTGTTGCTCTATAAAAGTGGCCTCCGCCCGGGTTGTCAGTGGGGATTAATCTGGGCACAAGACCTTGCCTCGTTTCAGGCCTCAGGTGCGCCGCAAAAACAAAGCCCCCGACTCTGCGATGCCGATTCCTGGCCACTTCCATAGCATCGGAGCCAAGTTCCACAGCCAAGAATAAAGGCCAGAAACCCGACTGAAACTCAGACTCGGTTTCATCCTCGAAGCATGGCAAAAGTCGAGGGCCGGGCAACGAACGCACTTCATTTGAATTTCATAATTTCTTTGTTAGCTCCAATTTATGGTCACGGTTTGCTGGGCAATTTATGGTCATAAGGATCGAGAGCGTTTACAAAAACCGAAAGCAAACGGAGCTGCCTGCTCTTCCCACCAGCAAAAAAACGAAAAAAAAATAAACAAAAAACAGTTGGCGACAAAAAACAAAAGGTTTTACTAAATTGACGATAACGATTGAAAAATGCATATACGAGCCTGCATCCTATGCCCACATTCATGCTCTTCACTTGGTTAATCTTGCATTGATTTCCCCCTCCCACGAAATTATAATAAATATCAAATGAAAGCGCCCAATCCCAGAAGAAGTCGGCGATACGAGTATGTTTTTTTGCTCCTCCGAGCGACCTCTCCCCACTTAATTTGTTTGGTGAGTTATGGCAGCTTTTCGGGCCGATCGGAGGCCCAAACATTCATGGGCTGATTGAGACGTTTTGTAGGAAGTCGCTAATGGAGTTATCACGTTTCGGGAAACTGGGTTAAGCGAGCTAGAGACAAGAGCCACATAATTTGATGTAAAACTAGGGAATTAGTAGGGCTTGTTTAAAATTCAAGAAATTTACATTTAAAATTTTTTTAAACCATTTCCAGGAATAGCAATAAATCATTCTTTGTTTGAGAATGTTTGAGGTTATTACGGTGTATTTTCTTTTAATTTCTATTACTAATGTACCAATATATTATTGTATTGCTTTTTAGCCCAATTTAAACTAAATATCAATTACAAACACTTTAGAGGTTATAAAAGAAATAATTAGAAGCAAAGTCACCGATAAGATTCAATCAATTATACGAATATCACGCTTCTATAGAAATATTGAATATAAAAAAATCAGATTATAGAAAATTAACATAATAAGCAAAATAAATCTGGTCTTTTAGAATGCTTTCACTTCTCACCAACCTAATCTCATTATAGTATGATACATCTTGCATATTTTTAAGACCGCTTTCAACAACGAGCTCCATAAATAACACCTTTGGTGGTGCTGAGGCATGAACATTTCTAGAAAAAATTCATCTGGCGCCTTTGGTGTGCTCATCGGCATCGGCGAGACCATTTGAATGTCCGTTGGCATCTAAGTGGAACAACCATTTAAATGTCGGCGGGAGACTGGCCAAGAACAGGGTTCGAGACACGCCTCTGATTAGAAGAGAGCGCACCTGTCGCAGCTTTTGATCGTGGTAGCAAAGCTAAGGCCAAATAACAGCGAGGTGTATATTTTCACAACTCCTGACATGAGTGGGGATGGGGATGTGGATGTGGATGCGGCCAAAGGACCAGGACCACGACCAGGACAGGGCCAAGGTCCAACTGGCCAGCCCGTTGGCCATTATCAACGCCGTCGTTGATTTGCGTTTAGTGGACTGGCACTGCTGCCGAGTCCCTCGCTTAATCAAACATGGATATGGAGCCGCCATGGCAAAGAAATCCCTTCTGGGCTTCAGCACATACGTACATACGTACCGGTCATACCCCGACTACACTTGGCATATTTTCTAAACAACCCGGTGCATAAATCATCGGTCTGCTCTCGGGAACCACCTCCAACCGACAGTTACCAGCTGGCCATCCTCCATCCTCCATACTCCATGAGCATCCTACTCCTGGCTGATATTTTGCGTGCCGAGTGCAGTCGCAACTAATGAATTTATGATGAGATTTTGCCCGGTAGCCCTGGCTGCAGCTCCAGATGCAATTGAAATGGAAGTCACCAAAAATTCTCCGACAGAGCCTACTCCTGCCTTGATTTAGTAGAGATACACGAAGCGAGGCGAATGGTCTGCAGCTCTGCTCTGGGCCCCCGGTTCTGAATTCTGAATTCAGAATTCTGGGCTGCAACTGGAACTGGACCCCAAACGGGCGTTGACCGTTATCGTGGTGGCATCTTTATGGGGCCCAGACATGCTGGCATCAAAAATTCTATTACGTGGCTGCATTTTGAATAAAATACGGGAACGTCGAAACGTTGAAACACAACACTTTCGGCTGCGGTTTGGGCCAGGAAGGAAGAACGGAGCCGCAAAGACCGGCACAGTGGTCAGTGTCAGCAAAAGTAAACTATGAGGGATGTTCATAAAAAAAACTTTAAAAAAATAATATGCGATAAGTATATTTGTTTATTAACATACCGATATTAAAAAATACCAAAAAAATGTTATCAAAATTTTAAAATATTTCTTTAAAAGAACGTAATCTTAAAAGGTATTATCAATTACCAGAATTTACAGATTATAGTCAAAACTTGATCGAATTTCTCAGGCGTACATCCCATATATTTCTTATTACTACGGTTTGTTTAAGGCAGAAACCAAAAAAAGTATATTTTGTAATATTTCAGAAATTGAATTTTATCTTAGGACCGTAAAGTTTCTTCAGTTTGGTACCACTGTGCAGTGCAGGAGTCACAAAACCGCAGGCGGAAGAGGGGTTTCGCTCTGAGGCTGCGACTGCGACTGTGGCATGGCTGGGGCTGAGACTCCGCCGCTGCCTCGACTCGGTTCCTGTCGCCATAATTCAAAAAACAGCAACATTCGCACGTAAAATGTAAGCGAAACCATTCGAGTGCAGAAAGAGAGGGCTCGATAGAGGGAGACGGTACTACGAGCGGACGCAGTGAAGCGGGGGAGCCGGGTAGTAGGGGAGCCGGGCGGGATCTGGGCAAACAAACGACCTGGAGTTGAGCCGCAGCCTGAACCTGGAACCTGGAACCTGGACAAAGGGCAGCAGAAGCAGCAGCAGCAGCAGAAGGGTTAAACGAACATCGCACGCATAACAAGGAAATCCTTTGGGACCTTGGACTCAGCCAGACGTTTGGACAATGCCAGCGAGGCCTTCACTACCCACTGGTCATGCACAGGAAAAAAAGATCATCCTTAACTTGGGATTATCAAAAATTTTGGTCCAAGTAGGAGACAAAGTTATTCTAAAAATGTATTCTAATTTGACATAAATTTGTAATTTAACCTCCGGTTAAGCCAAAAATCTTCAAAAAATACATAAGATTGTACCATAGAAATCACGGGGCGCCCATTCAGCGTAAGTTTCTTATGTTCATCAATGTAAATTTTACACTACATAGCGCTGAAGTGATTTCTGTAGCCTCCCTGATATATGTATTCCTTTTTTTCCCGTGTACTTCTGGTCCTGGCTTTGCCTTTCGTTATGGTCCTGCTCGAATGTTTGCATTTTGTTTTGTTTTTTCGGCATTTTTTCCGAGCCGCTGCGGAGGAGGAGTGCAAATAATTGAAAGGAACAGGGATCTGCGAGCTGGGAACTGGGAACTGGGACCAGTGGCAGTTGGTCATTCAAGTGCCGCACTGCCGATTACATTTCAAGTAGTTTGACCCTCCCCATGTCGTTCACATGCGGGGTTAAATTGCATAGACAAAATTCGTAAGCTCGGCGGGTTTGTTTACATTTCATTTGCGAATCTGATTGGATGTGAGCAAGAGGAGTGTGTGTAAAAAAGGATGCCAAAGGATGCAGCACTTTAAGGTTAGTCTTACCTGGAGTTTAATCTGTAGGCTGACATAGAGCTTAGACTTAAGATAGGTAAGGGTAAGGTAGATAGTTAATGGTAGTTCTCATTATTGAAGCATATACCAAGCAGCTTACCAGTAATCAGACCTACAGATCAACGTAAACTTTAAACCTTAAAGTATACCATTAATTGCAGAGCTCATGTGTCATCATCTCGGTCATTTGTGGGCTCATTCTTTTTGCCAAAAACCCAAATTCGCCCAGGGGGTGACCCAAATTAACGGACAAAACTGCCGCCGAAATGTGTCACATTTAAATCGCAGCCTCTCATGACAGCTTTAATGAAGTTTTTAGCAGGGCTTTTATCGGCTCACTGCCAGCGGAACGAGGAACCGCATAACCGAAAATTATAAAAAATGTTTTAAAAACATCCAAAAACTGCCGCCGTGCGGTTGCCTCATGTGGTGCATTTCAGCTTAATTTGTTCGCAGAAAAACCAACCGCGAAGCGTACGTCGAAAAATATGGAAAAATCAGAGGGAGTGAAAAAAAATGAAATATGAAATATTCGTTAATGAAGTCATTTCGCGGCTTAGTCGAAATGCCCGCATCGCCAGCACAGTTCACCCACGAGAATATTTAAGCCGAAATATGAAGATATATATAAATTCTGCCCTGATGATTTACGAAAACAAATTCAGCCTGCGTGCACCTACGCACTGTGAAAAATTGTTATAATGTGAAAATGGATTGAAATTACCTTGCTCAGTCACACGGGCGGGCCCACATCAAATGGCTTAGATTCTTAAACTCTTTAAATACGTTAAAAACAATAAGAGTGCGTTATCGTCTGGATGGTTTCCTGAAGCTTACGCCCACGCACCCGAAAACCGATACCGAAGCTAAGAAACCCGCTTTGGAATCGAGTTCGGCTTGGACCAATAAATTACGAGTTTAAACAATTAATTTCCGTCGAACTTGGAGTCTGAGGGGAACCGGAAGCCAAGACGACAAACATGGGCCCACGCCTTTTGCGATGGAAACTTTCCCCAGGTAACTGGGGTGCCGCTAATTAAGTGTAAATAACTTGTAAATAGCTGGTTAATTAATAAATCTTGTTTAAACGGTTTTTCCGCCCTGCTGCTTGAGAATGGGGGAAGGAGCTTGACCTTTGACCTCTGGCGAAGTGTCTACCAGGCCGATAGCCATCGCATTTTGGTCCTCTTCTGTTTTGGTCTCGTGACCATTTTTGGGCTGCGTATTGGCCAAGCACACTCTCCTTGTTTCTAATCAAATGCAGTTGCTCCCGAAAAATTCAATCAACATATTTCAGCAGCACTAACGAATTTACAAAATAGGCAAGCCAAAGGATGCGCCGCCGCCTCGGCCAACATGGCCCAAAGATGATGATGAGATGGCCAAGAGCTGGGGGTCTTCGAAGCCCCCTGAATCCCCCTTTCCACCCCCTCTACGATCTACTGCATACGCTGATTTTGTTCATTTTTGGAGCATCTGCAGACCGAAAAGCCGCCAGGCAAATCCGCTGACCAGTTGACCACCAACTGCTGATGGCCAAGAGCCAAGGCAGCCAACATCCAGAACCCAGAACCCCAGAATCCAGAGCCACACATCCACATACCCACACTGTTCGCTGTTCGTCTGCCAGTCTCGTGCAATTTGTAAACATTTCCATATTTGGCGTTTACGCTTTTGCCGGTAAATTTTCTACCTTTTCTTTTTTTGCCTGATGGCCAGCAGCAGCAGCTTCCTGGTGGAAAAGTTCACTGATTAGAAGCAGAAGTTTTCCCCAAGTCTGACCCGGGCACTGGGGACTTATGGGAAAGTGACGGATATGAGGCTGACAGAAGCTTCTTTGCAATTCAGGCGCACCAACTAAAATATGCATACAGCTGCGGTCAAAGCGAACAAATTCTTTCAAAGAGTCTCGTAAAGTTTTTTTTGCATGGAAAGTGCCCAGAAAGATTTTTAATAAAGGAGTGTTAGGAATTAATGCGAAACTAAATTTTAAATATTGTTTCCTAAGCCTACCATCCAAAAATTAGTCAAACATAACTGCTAACTCTTATGAAATTTATTTTCCATTTTTGTTAGCAGACCTTGTTAAGAAACGTTTTTGTTATAATCAAATGGTAAAAACTTCGCACTAAATTATTTATTATACCATACACATTCAATTTTACTAGCATTTTTAAGAAAGTATTTTAAGCCTTAAAAATTTATAGTAAAAATTGCCATTCAACTATGTTAAGGTATACCAAAAAAATGTATTTAATAATGTTTTGTGCTTATAGAAATTAAAAATATATTTATATTTTTGACATTTCTAGTAGACACAAACTAAATTCTTAACTAAATTTTTTTTTTTAATATTCGAAGATATATATTACCCTATCCCCGACTGTCCCAGAGTCAGGCGACGATTGCCTGGTTTTTTCCCCATTATCTTTCATTCGGACGACATTAGCGAACCGGAGCGGGCTCGTTAGCAGTCCATGGGCCATTTAACTATCCGGGCCCGCTCACCATGGGCACAAAGACCATGGGCTGGGACAGAAACCGAAGGCGAAATAAAATACACGCATTTTACATGCTCGTAAACGTGTGTTACATATGCATAGGACCGACGCACTCGCCAGGAGGGCTGCAGTTACTCCGGTCTGGCGGGGATTGGGGAGCTGGGGGTTGCCAGGCGAATATATAACATCAACTACTTTATGCATAAATTCAGCAAGATTGCGAAGCTACCCCATGGCGAGCTAATGTTGTAAATTATAAATATGACACCTACTCCTAGTCCAGGGAGAGAGTGAGTTCCGAAAGCCGTGGGCAGGCATTGGTCCAAGATTCGCCTTGAGTTTCGCACACACAGCCGAACTGGAAATTTATAAACCCTCCCATCGCAGACACTCCGGCACGCACACTCCTGCACCGAGGCATATCCTGGACCCAAGTCAAGGCCCCGTCTCCTTTTGGGCCTCAAAATGGGTCTGCGAACCGACTTAATTGGTTGCCAAGCAGCGGGAAATCGCCGCCGGAACGCGCCTAATTAACCAAAATGCATTTCGAGTTTAGAATCGGAATCGCACTTCGGGCTTTGACTTTTGGTTTTGGTTTCGATTTTGGCCAATTTCCCCCAAAAACAACCGCCTTTGACTAGGCCTGGAATTTCCACTGCTGGTAGTACTTAAGTCAGATATGCTTTTCCAATTGAATTGTTTAGTTTTGACCAAGCTAATTACTGTGGTCAACAAGGTCAAGAACTTATACAAAAAAAAATTAAGTATTTTCCATTTTTAAAGAAAGAACTAAATTTCAAAGTTTAAGTATAAATAAATTCTTTTAAAAAACTATTTTTTTTTTAATTTTTGGGAAGTACAGAAGTACAGGTAAGCAAGAAAAATATATTAAAAAGATTCAATATTTTTCATTAGTTTCAAAATTAGAATATGAATTTGAAATCCCTTTTATCTTTAAAAAATCAGAAATATATTTGTTTAGGGCTTTCTTTAAACCATACTTACACTATATTTTTAATAGGAACTTTAGATGCAGTAGAGTGTTATTAAGGGAGCAAAGCCGCAAGCCGAAAATGCGCAAATAGGCATATTGGTAGCCAAAAACTGTAGCCACATCCACATCCCCATCCATGGCCAACTGGCTACGCATGAGCCTGGGCCAAAAGTTGGCCCAAAGCATTGTTTGTTTGTTAGCAGAAAAAGAATGTAACGGGGCTTTATGGTAAGTTGGTCGATCGCTGCTCCTTTGGCCCGCTGCGATGCCAATATGCGTGTGTGTGGATCGAGGGACCTCGTTTGAGCCCGAGTTGGTTTTCGGTAGCGCAAAACAAAGGCCAATTTCCAGGCAGATTTAATCACGCGCTAGCTGCCAGCCGGCAACAATGGGTTAAGCGAGTGTGTGTACCTATATTGGTAAGTGGCAAACGCATTAGAAAGAAGCGCGCCGGGTAAAATCGAAAGAAAAAAAGAAATGGAAGAAAAAAACTGGCAAGCAAACTGCATTCTCAGTGGCATTTCATTTTTCCGCTTCGGCGTTTTCCAATGAAAAATAATAATAATTGACAGGCGGCCAGCGCAGGGGCAATGTGGGAATTTGGATTATTAACGAATTGTTTGCTGCCGGCCAACATCGAAACACTGGACATCGAACATCGATGTTGGCCAACAAAGTATTTGCAAGCAGACGCATAAAATTTATGCCCTAGCCTAGGAAAGCCGCGCGAGGTCCTTGGTTCGAATGCTTCGATCACGTACGCGGCGCAATTAAATGACAATTCTTTAGCTACTTGCCAATTGGCATGCGCTGCCCCAAGATCGGAGATCCCCGAGATCCTCGAGATCCCCGGGATCTGAGGGAATCCAAGGGGGCAAAGTAAGGCATAAGAATGATGCCAACTATTTAGCGCATCCAGCAGATACAGTAGCTGCTGCCTCCGTCGCGCGGCTCAGGCAATTAAATCTTTGCAGTTGTTTCAGTTTTGCCTCCGAGATTCCGCGACTGCCTCTGATTAAGGGCTTGTTTGCCATAGATTGTGAGCCAAGAACTTGGGGATTGTGAGCGCTCGAGAGCCCAAGGAACCCGAGAACCCGGCCAGGTCGGCATTTCTATGGCTTTCGGATTGTTGTCGCCAAGCGGCGGAGGAGGTTGAGATATACAAACACAAAGAAATTGTCAACAACAGCTTTTGGCATATTTGAGCTGCCTGTGTGGAGCTGCGACTGCGTGATCACAATGGAAATGGTGAAATGGTGAATGGGGAGCAGGGTTCGGGGATCCGGATCCCAATCCCGGTGCCAAACAGATCCCAGAGCTGGGAATTATAGCCAAATAGGGCGGCCAACGCTGTTAAGCCAACTTTCCAACTTCCAGCGGATAACAAATCAAACTGATTCATATCTGCCCGTCTGCAACATTGTCAATTAAAACAAGCCAGGCCAGGAAACCCAAAGACCCAAAAAAAGGAGGAAACATTCAACACAATTTGTAATTGAAACTTATCTCTGCTGGGAATGCGTTAAGTGCAACGGAATGCCGCGATCCCAGCAACCCAAAAAGCGAAGTTCATTTAAAACCAAGTTCGAGGCGAGTCATTTGCCCAATCCCAATCTCGACCCCCCCTCCCTTCCAGCGGCGTTTGCTTAACGGTTTTAAGTGGCAATCACTGGCACCAAGTCGCGCATTGATAACGTTAAGAGAGCCCCCAAAAAAAGCCCAAAAAGGAGGCAAAACCAGAAGGCGGCCGTGCCAATGCCAATGCCAGTGCCAGAAAGCCAAAAATCAGCGGAAGATCAGCAAACAAACCGCAAGGCCCCATTGGCAAGTCCAAGTCCAACTCGAACTCCAACTCCCAGAAAGACTCGAGAGCCGGCAATTACCAAATTCCGAAAAATGAAGAAATTTTCAAATAAACGAAGCCAACTTGGCAATACACAAAGTGAGAACTTAACTGGCAAAACTCGCAACTTTTCTCAGGCTGGCACTTGAAAAAATCTTGCAAAATATATTGCCTAAAGATATAAACCTTTTAATAAATAAATTTTTAATCATTCATCTCTTATAAGAAAAAACTTTAGAAAATGATATATTTTTCGAGGGAAGACAATTTCTTACTTTTTAATTTTAGCCTTTGAAATGTATGTTTATTAATATATTAAGGTTGGGTATACCTTCCAAAACAGTTTTTAAAAAATTACTTTTTTCCAAGCATTGCTTATCGAGATATGGAATATTTTTTATCTAGACCTTCTTCCGTAACAGATAACTAAAAGTTACCATTTCACAAGCTTTTCTTATAAAGTCTTTTTCTTCGCTCTATTTTAAGGTATTTTTCCGAGTGTACTTCGCTCTTTTGTTTTGTGTGGGACCCGCGACCCAGACTCTCACACTGACAGACCCCAGACCAGACCAGGCCCAAACTGAGGCCAGCAATTACAGTCAAGTGAATAAACGAAACCAAACCGAACCCAAAACTCCAAAGCCACCTCCACCCGCTCCTCCCTCAGTTCCTTGCCTTTTACTTAGCCTTTTTCGCTGGAATTCATCATCATGCGAATTATCCAGCACCGGCAAAAGGGTTTTTCGGCAATAGGTTTGGCCCGGCAGGGTCTGGAGAACTCGAACCTGGGACCTCGTTCCTCGTATACCGGGTCCGGTCTGGTCAAATACGGCCATGGCAATTTAGTTGTCATAGCAGTGGAAGAATTATCGCTTGTGGCGGGCGGTCCACCAAAAATTTTGTTGTCAACTGGCCAATTGGTGGACCGTATGCAAGAACGGAATGAAACGAGGGCCAGAAACAGAAACGCTCTCAGACAAGAAGGCAAGGTCGGTCAGAGTGAGTTTATTATAAAGCACGGCAGGAAGGAAGCGTATTCGGGGTATGGCAGCTGAGGTGTGAGCAGTTAGCACTTCACATAAATTAGAAATATTGCACCTAGTCATGGCGAAATAACTTAATTATAATGTTAGCTTACTTGAATATGTCTTGTATTTCTCATATGGCTTTGAAAATAGAAGTCATTTAAGTTCCACACTTTTTGTCTACATTTTCCATAGCCTTGCCTAAAATTATATCCTTATTTAAATTAATTTAAATTTTGTTTACATTAGAAATCTTGATGGTTTAGGAAATACTAACATTTGTAAATACTGTTACATAAAAATATAAAACAGAGTATTTAAAAATCAGTTTGCCCCATTTTAATGCTTTTTTTTTGGCAGTTCGACGTTGTCCAAGGGGTCCTACCCCTTAACAAATCCCGTCCGTATACTCTGCCGTGTGTTTAAGTAATTTGCCACAGGGAAAGGCGGGGACTCCGTAGGTGTTGTTATTGGTCCTGCCAGCTTTCACAAATGATTATGTTTGATGTGCAGTTAATTTGTGGTTTTTGCATTGCGAATCGAATTCGAATTGAGGCGACAGAAGTGCGAACCCAACGACGCATTAGAGGCAGAAGGACCACGATTCCGATCCCCACCGATTCGATCTCAAGTTCTCGATGAGTGGCCCTAAATAGCCGTTATACTGGCTTATTGCGCCATATTTCATTAAGCGAGTTCTGGCCAGAACAGTCTGCATTCGGACCTCGAGTCTCCATCTCCAACTCCGTCTGCGTCTGCGGCCTGTCCAGGCTGGATGGCATAATCTCTATAGGCCACATTTATTTCCATGGGTCACTGATAGTGCGGCTATCAAAACACGGGAACACTTTTAAAATCGCAATGAAAAGCGGCAAATGGGATGCACGCGCTAATAAAATGCCGATATTTTATGGCCAACTGAGGGACGAGCGACTTGCGGGGTGGCAAGTGTGAATCTGCATACGGGAATGCAGATTCCCAACGAAGGTGGAGCGGTTCCAGAACCATAGCTACACAGAGCCATTTTTTACAAGATCAGTTCTGAAAGGTTTGAAAGAATATGTATTATAGCTCTACAAAGTGTTATATAAACCTAACCATAGACTTACTTACTCAATTATAAAATCAATGGATTATCTAGAGCTGCTTTATTTGTTTAACAGTTTATTATTATTTAAAATTTTTCTTTAATTCAGATAAACTAAAGGCTTTGTATTTTCTTCCCGTGCACCTCCTTACGCTTCCCTCTTTTTCGGCGCCAGTCGAGACTTCAGCTTGTGCCCACACATCCGCAGTCCAGATGAGGGAGAAATCCGATGAGGACGGACCTCCGAAAATGAATTGCAAGTCATTGGGAGTCGGGCCATATCCAGAACACACGTCACTCTGTCTAGGATAAAGCCCGGATGGTACAGGATGCACTGCGCTCGCTTAAGTGCACATTACTCGCATCATTTGTAATGCTAATCAAAGCCAGTCGGAGGCCGAGTAAGAGACCAAGGCCCGTGGAATGGACGCAGTGCCCTCGCATTCGAGTATCTTGAGTTGTGCGCGGAGTTAACCTACATATAATGCAGATGCAGATGCGACCGCGGACGAGGATGAGGACGAGGACCCGCCCAACTTGACAAATCTCCTACGCCCACGCTGATTAACAATCGCAGCCGCAACAAACAACTGATAATGAGCGATTGACTCTACAAATGTGACTGCCGGGGAGGAGGAGCCTTGGATCTGGATAGTGCTCTATGAGGTGGGTGCTTTCAATTAGGGCTGGACACTCAAGAGGGCAGCACGTTAAAGTGCGGTCACTGATTGGAGTGGTTCCTATAGTATAGTATAGCTGGAAGATGAAGTAAAAGAAGAGCAGCTGATATTATTTAAATATTTAATCATGGACTGTTATAAGGTATGTGGAGAACCATTTTAAGAGAAATATGTTGTCATATGTATGGTATTTAATAGCATAATCTAATTGATCTGAAATCCCTTCTTACTGAACTTCCATTAACATAAATAAAAAAGCAGACCCATATTTCAAAATATAATTTATGGCACCATTAGCAACTTTTTGTACTTCCCAAAATTGTTATTTTTAAGAACACACCCCTTGCTTTTCACACACCTAAATTAAACTCTCCCTTTCAAATCCCGTGTCCAGCGATAGAATCAATTTAGTAAATCAAACATCTCCCCACCGCCAGCAACCTACATACATACATATAGAGTCATAACAGCAAATGTACCGTAAAGCAAACATGTTTCAGCCAACTGCCATATAAGCCAAACACTTTGTAGAAATTCCGACCGAAAGGCAGCAACAACAGCAACGAACAATCGCGTCATAATCGTTTGTAGCGACTAATTTATGATCTTAATGGCCGCTAATTAACACCATTTTCCACAATTGAAAGATTTTCCATTAAATAAAACACTTTATGGAATGGCCCAGCAGCACGCAGTTCCCGGCGATGTTTTTCCCGTCCAAAGAAAGCAGTCAACTCATCCACATCCACATCCACTTTTGCTCGCTTCACTGGCCTTAACCCCCCCACAGCCCCCGTCCACCGTTACTTTCTGCGGCGGAAGTTGAGCGGCAGTTCGATGCGTTTGCAGCTCAAATGGAGCAAAACACACAGAACTCCAGGCGGAGAAGTGCAAACAAAGCAGACCCCAAATGAAGGGCTACTAGCTGAAAGGGCATGGTCTCCAGAAGGAGGTTGGGTCACCAGGGGCGACCCTGGCGAGGGGGAGACAGCAAATTGACGGCGCTACAAATCGACAAAAAGTCACTGCCGATTCTTAACGCATGAATGCCAAAGTCGGCCTATAGAAATAACGAAATATAAATAGAAAGAGTAGAGCACTGAATAAAAAATATCTAATACTCTAACTAAAATAAATATACTAAAAATAGAGGTATACGAAAAGAAGATAACCGAGTTATGGATGATCTTTTCAGGTAAAAGTACACCGAGGACTGGGATATAGAAAGTTGGTTGCTAGGAATGTGAATTGCTTTAAATGGTGATCAGATATCATTCCATCATAATGCCAATCAGTTATGAAAATCTATAGTATAGTTGGATATGGCATTAAAAGGTAGTTCGAAAAAAACTGAAAAAGTATAAGTATAAAGTAACTTGATTTGTACATAATGTTACATGTTAATTACTTTTATTGAGCATACATTTTTTTTTAATTGGGTTTCAATACCTTCGACTGATTTAAAATATAGTAAGTGTATATTCTTCTTCCTAGAAGTCAGTGTACTAAATATATTTAAGTTCCAAGGGGGTAGGTTCTTAAATGTGTAGACAGACGACTAAACTTTCTGATTAAAAAGCGTTGACTTCTCAAACCCCGTATCCTCCATTAAAGAATGCCTTCCACTTGTTTCCGAAAACATATTGAATGAAAGCCCAAGTCAAAGTTGAGTTATTGCCTGTGCAGAGTATTCCACGAAAAAGAAAAAGTGTTGGACAGGGCATTTGAAGTGGACTCGAGTTGGGTTCGATTCGCTGTCGCCGCCCGTTTGGCTGGACTTTCCTGGCCAGAACTGGGAATCCAACAGGGGAATGGGATTTGGATTGGGAATGGGAATGGCAATAGCAATGGCATTGGGGAATGGAACTGGGAACGGGTGTCCGATCGCCTGTGACGAACGATGCGATCTCCGAGGCGGCGGCAAAGTCACAGGCCAGTCTCGAACCCAAAGTCACAGTCACAGCTGACAACTCACTGAGCGCGCAATGATTAATCGCACAATTGTGCGCTAGAGGTTCTGTTCTGTTCTGTTCTTTTCGGATCGGTTCGATACAGATACATGGCGGCGATAGAGACCGAGTCCCGCTGACTGCAGTCGTCGGCGATCTCCTCTGTGCCCTTTTTCTGCTAGTTTTTCGATTTTAATTGCGATCAAAAGTGTTGCCGGAAGCCATTTACAAAAGCTGTCACCAGACTGCGGCCACTTTTATCGGAATCAATCAAGGGGCAACCGGCACCCGAACACTTTACGCTCTGATTGAAGACTAGACTAGAGCCAGACCCATACCCATATCCATACCCATACCCAGACCGAGACCCCAAAAAGCCAGACGCATTAACCCACGCAACTGCGGCGACCCGAGACCCCAGCTTAACCCTCAACTCGAGCGTGGCATGTAATTGAATTAAAGACCCGCGGAGGCCTGATTAAAATTCCAGCACATCTGCTGTTTCGCTGGTGTAGCATGCTATGCTGGGGAATTTGTGGCATGTCCAAAATGTGGCCACGATCGGCTGTGTGGCACCTGCAGCTAAGCCACGATCTTCGAGGCTCAAGTCTTGGCTTAGCCAATCTTCGGGCTTATCAGCCGCATTGCAATCTATGTAATGCGCTCCCAATTGCCGGTACCAGGCTGAAAAACGAGGACGGAACCGGGGCCAGCTGATCTACGATCAGCAATCGACCGTGGTTCGATCGCTCCATCGATCGATCGATCCATCGATCGGACCCATCGATCTAACCTTAAACGAAGCCAGTCAGCCAAAGAAAGTGATGGGACAAAAAACGACCGACGACGACTGCAAAATGTTGCTCGACAAGGACGCAACATGCCAGGCAACATTCTAGCCTCGATCCGATCCGATCCTCTGCTTCTCCGATCGCCGGCGGTGACATCTTGTCAACTCAAAAATCATGATCAACAAAATGTTCGCAGAGAGTTGGTTGGTCGGGTCCCTTCCCAGCGACCATGGACATTTCTATTGGCAGGCGACAGGAGGCTGGGATCGGCAGAGACGAGATCATCTTTATCGATCGCTACAAACAGGCAGCGGCAGATATTGACAGCCGCCCGGTAGGTTCACACATAAGTGAGGCATCATTCGAGACGTCATTGGAAGCGATTAAAAGGCGCACACACTTTTTAAGGAGCTGCTGTCACCTGGTGGTCGCCGGTCACCCAAGATAGCCAAGTGGATCGCACACGGCCACGGGCACGGGCACCCAAACGAAATGGTTCACCTGTCAGCGGTGATAATCAGGGCAAGCATCTCTCATTGGGGGAGGTTGAAAAGGGGATCTTATAGAGAGAATCGAAAAGGAAATATTTATAGGAGGTTATTTCCGGGAATATACAAGTAAACAAGTCCAATGCACTATCTACAGAAATGGAAGAGGAAATAGATATTTTTTTATATTATGATCTTAAATCTAGAAAACGTATAGTAAATTGGAACTTAACACCTGCTTTAAGTTTAACATGTGGACAAAAAAACTGACCTGAGAACTGCGTAGAGATTTTCCATAAAATAGGTTACGTGATGTTAATAGTGAATCATGGATAAATTCATAATATCTTATGTTATCTTATTATTCTAAGTACTTTTTGAAGACTTACGAATTTCTTAATCTTCATAAAGAATTATTATGCAATTTCAAAGGAAACAAGGCAGTATATAGTATTATAAGTAGACTTATTGCATGTCAATTAAATGATGTAGGTTCTGTTATCATCTATTATTTTTATTCCGAATGTGAATTAAAACATAAAGCTTAGCGAATTACCCTGATATACAGCAGAAGATCTACAGGTTATGCCTGTTGGCTCTAAATCTAAATACGCAAAATAAAGAAATAATTTACCGCGATAAATGCACTTCCGTGATTCGGTAAACCAATAATAAAAATTGTAAAGTGGTTACCATTTAATTTTAAAAGCGTATCACATAAAACGCCACAAGCCGGCTAACCGCGCAGGCGATCCCGATCCCGATCTCGATCTCGACCGCTATCCCTAGTCCCATCCGATACGATCCAATCCGTTGCGATGGGATGCCATCCCGATCCCGACTGATCTCCCTCTCGCTGTGCTCTTCAACGGTTATAAACCAGCTGGCAGGCTAGTTACCGATTTATTGATTTTAATTGCAACCCGAGACGTTTATTTGCAATAAGAATGCGCAAAAGGCTCCGAAACTGAGCAACTGGGGGGATCGCAGGATTGCGGCCATGACAGTGGCCATAGTTTTGGACAAGTTGAAAACAAATACAAATGGCTCGGGCGATGCGGCGACTATGCCATCCTGAAACTCTGGGGTCCCCACCGAGCGTGGGGCATATCATGACATTTTATTGTGTTGTCAGACGGAAAAGTGCTTATTACGCATGCGCAACGGCGTCCAGCGATCTGGCTTTAATTGTGGGGTGCCACTGCCACTGCCACATAACGTGGAGGATTGCAGTTGCGGCCAGGTTGGAGTTACCAGTTTGGTTGTCGTTGTTGTTTACGCCGGCGATTGTTTTACAAATTAATATTATTTTATGATATCGCGTTTGTTTTGCTAATTGTTGCATGTGTGGCGTAGATTGCATTTACAAGCCGCTGCCGCCAGCTCAGTTAGGATCCCATGGTATTGGTACTGGTACGGGTAGTACCTCCATCTCCATCTCCATCGTTCGGTAGCCGCGGCCGGTGCATTTTGACAGTTTTACGAGCTCGGCCAGCGTTGAAATGAATACCTGCTAGGAGTTGGCAGTTGCAACTGGGAAGTTCGGAGCTGGCCAGCGGAGCTGCGAGATGGCACCGTGTGAGTTGTGGCCATGTCCGCGGCCAGGAATGCGGCAAGCCACCCAAACATAGGAAGCCCCTAATGAATGCCTAGGCAGGGCATCATAAATTCCAGCGGAAGGAATATTCTGTAGGCGAGTTTGGGCTCCGGCATTGCAATCGTAAACGGTTTAGCGAGTTTTATATAATGTTGCTATACGAATTTGATCTATTTTTAATATAATAGCTTTTTTAAAATATATTAATTTAAACTTTTTTAATAAAAATTAATATAATTTGACAATCAAATAATTTTTCCTTTAAATATTGAAATTAAAATATTAAAAAATATTATTAGCGTACCCGGATTTATTCTCAAGCTCAAAAAAAAACATTGTCTTATGTATGATAAACTCAGAAAAACCCCCATTTTTTGTATAAGCCGTGAACATATGTCGAGTAAAAATTGCTGATAACCCTCTGCCATAACTCAGTTTCAGTCCCTTCTCAATCAATTGGCGGGGCGTCTCGCCCTCTCCCATTTCATTGGCAGCTCTGCGGCGATAAGGTGCCACACTTTGTTTTGCTTTAATTGTCAAATGCAGGCCGTTTATCTTTATGGCAACAACGTCGCCTTGCCAGACAGCCTGGCTCGGATCGAATGCGAGGTACTATACCCAGTCCCCGTCCTATAGCAACCCATATCCCACATCCCCTGACCGTCCCTCGCTGAACTGTCAACTGTCAGTCAGTCCAGTCAGTCAGTTGGGCTGGTCGCTCCGTTCTGTGGAACATCAATATGTGACCATGGGCCCTTCTTTCCCGGACTGAGCCGTGTTCTCGGTGTTTGCAGCATGTTGCTCCGCCTGCTGATAACTGATATTTGACAACTTTTGATCCACTGACAGTGACGGCGGCCCAATGTCTGGTCCTGGACATTTAAGAAATTGGACAGCTGCTTGGGAGGAAAAAAAAAGAGAACCTAACAAAAACATTGGCATGTCCCTCGACTATGCAAAAGAGTTTTTGCAATGGGATAACATTTTTTTTTCTCCAACTGACAGGAAACGTTTAGCTGATAATACAAATGGGACGTTGCCGACGCCGTCTGACTCTAAGCACCGCCATATCCTTCCCTCGATTTGTTCAGATATTCTCACATCTTTGAGCGATTTCCCTTATGCGATCCCGACTCCTACCGGACGGTAAGTACAAACCGTTCGGCGGTATTTCGCCGTGAAACATTTCAATAAACCCAGTTCGCTGCATGATCATTTCAGTAACAAGCTCTCACCGAAGGAAGCCACAAAAAATAAAAAGTAAAACGAGCCGAGGAGGAATCGCCTTCCGGTAATGGTTATGACCAGGGAGCCGCCGTAATGTGAGTGGAAAAAACACTTTATTGAAATGAGCCTCGATCGAATTGTGGTCTAAATGAACTCGTTTTCAATGAGCGCGAGGAGCCAGAGATCCGTTCCGAAGAGGTAACATGCAATTTCACCGGGTTTGATACTTTGAGAGCCACCGCCCGTCCATCAATTTATGAGGTGGTCAAGATTGTGCCAAAAAATGAGGGTTAAAGAAAAATCCGCGATTGCGGTAATTACAAGCAAGTAGCTCACTTGGCTGCCATTTAAGTTGATGAATATGAATTTTTGTGCCAAGAAAAGTAGCCATTACGCAGCTGGATTTTATTTGTGCACAGAGAATAAATTATATACTATTTATGGTCATTAAATTTGGATCCTCATGAAAAACCTTTAGAAGTATAATTTTTCACAGAGTTCCTTAGGCTCGGATTTTTTTTTTGTCTGATCCTTAAAATACGCGAGTATACAAATTATTAACATATCAAAGCAACCGAAAAATATGTATATCAATACTGGGATCTTTTCGAAAATTCTAATATATAATATTATATTTTTTACAAATGTTGTATTTATTTAACATTAAAAATAAAAAATTTTTGGGGTTTATTTATGAAAATAAAATAATTACCAAATTTTTTTTTAACAAACTCGGCACTCAGCAATTTTTTCCGGTGCACAACACCATTTTAGTAGTTGGAAAGTTTTCTAATTACCAGAGACACTCTGCAGCGGGCGCATGTTAATTGCCCCCGAAGAGTCAACCTAATTATTAATAAGCGCCAACGTGGATGTCATTGTCAGAGGGCCTGGGCCTCAAAAGGCTGTCATCATTTTAATGCCAACTCGTTATTTTATTTATCATCAACATCATTTCAAGCCCGCCGCTGACAAGCTGCCAGTAGCTCGGAATCAGAATCAGTATCCGAAGCTGCAACTTCTGGATAGGAGCTACCCATGGAGGTACCATGGAGCTACCTAGCGATGGAAACCGGAAGAGGGGGTTGGGCTGCTGGGCGGGAAATAGGGAGCAGCGCCGTAACATCGACTACGGCGCAGATAAAAGCCTTTCCATGTCGCTTCAAATTTAAGTTTTCAATTAAAAAAGACATAAAATGTACAAGTATGAGTAGCTGTCGCGAGTATCTGTGTGCGAGTGGAGAGTATCTGTGAGTGACGTAGCTGCTGCCGAGCGGCGACTTCATCAAGCGAGTAACAAATATTGTAAAGTAGTTTGACTTTGACAGAGACGTCATAACTGTTCAAGTAACCGACAGGGGTTAAGTGGGAGCTCAAAAGGGGGAGGAGAATGTATATAGACGGGGGTAAATCTTCTTTTAATTATGAGAGTTCCTTCTGCACTTATGGAAGCAATAAAGTGTTGGAATTTCCCCACATTAGCCTATAAGAAAGAGCCTACTTAAATGGTACTTAAATACAGTATAATAAAATGGAAACAAATAAAAAGCTTTTTCGAAATTCTACAGCTACCCTTGAATATATATATATTCAAGTTGGTGAAAAATTTATTAAAATCGATTTCTTAAAGAAGAGTCCAAATATGAGAACTTCTATTAAAGTACCCCTTTGCTTCAGTGCTTTTGAAAATTTCCAACATTTATCATCCAACTTTATTTCACTGAAAATTAACACTCGTCGAAAACCGTTCTAACCACTTCCAACAAATTAAACTTGTAAACTTGCTTTTTATGATTATTTCCCCCCGAAAAACTAATGCGATCAATTTAAATTCCAGAAAGAGTCTAGCGCTTAGGAAAGTTCAACGAAATGTGGAGCATTTATCAATTTTTATGGCTCTATTTGCTTGGCGCGTTGATGTTGATGCTGCCTTTGTCTGGGCCACCATTCGCTTGATATGCAAATAACTGAATTTCTGTTTTTCAACACGTATATACATATTTTTGAAAACTTTATTGCCTCACGCTTTTCACACAAAATTAATGCAAACTGGACACACCATTGAAATGGTCGTAACGACCGCGCACACCCCACTTCCCCGCGGCCATTGTGGCCAAATTTTGTTAACTTGTGCCCATTGTGCGGGTCAGGCATTGGGAAAGTGTGGCACTCAACTTGGCAGTTCTATGGCTTTCATTGTTGGCCGCTGTTAAACGGAATGGAACGGATTCAGCCGGGCCCCGGGCCGTCTTTTGAGCTAAAAAGATAAAGACAATTATTATCGCCATTATCGCCAGCATCTGTTCTTATTGTGGCCAGAGCGACCGGGCCATCGGCCACTTCCTACGTTTGAAAATGATATGCTGGCAGCGACTGCAAATGCGACTACGACCGACCGCATACAAATTGGCAATAACCATCAATTGGCGGCCGAAAAGCGGCTCACGGCCAAAAGGTGTTTTTAGCCAGTGTTGTTTGCATTAGAATGAGCTATGCCGGTGCTGGAATGCCGATTACAGTCGTTTCTCTCCTTGATTCGCTTTCTTTTTATTTTTATTGTGGCATTGTCTCTGCTTTTGGCCATACTCTAAATCGAAGATGTTTTCTTTTTGTTCGGGGTAAGCGGGCTCCGCTGTGCCACTTAGCAAATTTGCGCATACTTGAAATAAACAAATAATGTACAGAATGCAACAAACTTTCCCACGATTCGATGTTTATTATATTGGTAAAATATTGCAACATTTTTATAAATATTAATATTTATTATACATATCACTGCATAAAGTGTTATGAATGGAAACCGGTAATATAGATGTTTTTAAGACTGTTAAATTGCCAGGTAAAAAATCAGATGTTATTTATAGATCCTTAATAGGTCCTATGTTAAATATATCATTTGTATACCACCAACTACTTTCAAATACATTAGCTGTAACACCTTGACTAAGATATACAATAGACTCTTAGATTCCCAACTTATTGGCGAAAGAGTACCGAAGTATCTATAGGTTTTGATATGGGATCTTCCCTGGTAACCTCTTCAAGAGATCGTGTAGCGATCGGCGGCCATAATTGTATTTTCGGCATTTGATTCCGGCCAGCAAATGCGAATGCGAAATACGAATTCGATGGCAATTTCTGTGCAGTTTGGACAAATGGCACTCACACACTCGGCCAGAATCCGATGCCGGATCTCGGCATCAGCAGGGGCTTGTAGATGGTATTTGTAAGCTGCGGTCCATTGTTCTGGCCAAATGTACATTTGTTGCCGGCTGCCAGCTGCCAGCGGCTTCTGTTGCCGCTTTTATTGAATGTGTAGCATTCCAGCTAGCGCATAATTGCAGCCCCTGGTATGATAATTTTCCTTCCATCGCATCGGATTGGATTGCATCGGACCGCATTGATGTTGCAGAATGTTAAGCGAAATGTTAAATATCTTCCATTTTGGGGCGGGGTGAATATTCGCTGTACACTCGTAGTTAGGATCTGCATAGGTCGCCAGAACACACAATCACGCAACTCGAACGCGAAGTGAGAGGATGTGCCATTAATTAGAGGCCCCAGTTCGGCTTGGCGCCCGTTGCCAGGGGATATTTACCCAAAATAGACAATTCATCAATTCGGCGCCCTGTTGCCAACCCCCTGGGACCATTCAAACTGTCAACTGCAGTTGAGATGGGGACCCTACCAAGTGTCTCTGGAGTTCCGCCCCAGCCCCTGGAGCACCTCGCGCCGTTCGATTTCAGGGTCTCCGGTCTAGGGTCCTCGATAATTGCACTGTCACTTGGCTGAAGACATGGCAATTTGTGGCCATAAAAGCGCGCAAATTTGTTATGAGTTCGCCATCTCGCTCTGTCATAGTGCACTAGACAAAATATTATTATGAAAGATGTTAAAAAAACTAGCTTTAGGAAATATTTCCACTTGAAGTCTTAAAAAATAGATCTTTATTTGGAAAAGATCACAAACTTGACGTTGTTTGTTATTACATATTGTTTAGAATTGTGACTCTAGCCTATTCCCTAACAGATTCTTTATTAAAAATCTGTCTTAATTTTATTAGATAACAAAATAACTATATTTTTTAAAAAACCTAGTCAACAATAAATCAGTTTTAAAAATATTTATTCCAGAGAAAAAGTATAGAATTATTTCTAGATCAAATAGTTCAGCGTTATTATTTCTTAGAACACAAAATCAATTTATCTATATTTTAATATGTTCGAAACTAAGTAAAGCGCTTTTATAGAAAACATATATTTTTACTCCAATTAGTATTACTTTCTTTCGCCATTTTTTCTGACTGTATCCGTCTCAGTCTTTATGGGAACGTTGATGAAATGGAAATGCAAAATACTCAGGACCCAGACCTAGAGCCAGTCGCAGTCCGCATTGAAATCCATTTAATCGAGCCATCATTCTCTGGTTGCCATCGTCGGCCGCTGTTGATTTATGAAATATTTTGCGCCGCGCTCTCGCAAATGAAAATCCATTGCCCATCGTCCGATTTCATGGAGACGGGGCACGCGTTTGCCTTATGAGTACGGTGGGTATCCGAGTATCTGGGAGATACTTTGGCTTATGGATGAGTTGGCCAAGCGGCCAAGAGCCAAGATCTCCTCCAAGCTCGTTCATTGCTAAGCAGCTAAGAGGCGTTGCACATAATTTGCTTTGATCTGTTTCGCATTTGGCCAGCTGTCAACTGGGTGATCTTTTTGGGGGAAGGGGTTTCTAGGGGGGACACGGATACCCCTGATCAGAACTTGATGGCTGACAATGGGAGCTGAAACTTCAGGGGATTGGATTATGGAGGGCCTGCTGTTTAGGCGTAGGTTTTTAATGCCAATTGGACAGATTTTTTGCAATCAACTTGCATGTCCGCATTAATTTGTTGCAATAACAAATTGAAAGTGCTTGGAATATTTAACGAGAACCCCACATATGAACGAAAATTACGATTTATATTTAGAATTTCCTGAACCAATTGCATTACCATAAAACCCTCGGAAGAAAACCTTCAAGCTGGCAACGAAATTTATGGTAATTCAAAGTGACTCTTCAAAATTGCTTCTAATAATGCTGCCCCTCACCGTACTTAAGATCAACGATAAAACCTAAAACAAACACTCAAAAAAAAATAAAAAATACGAAAGCGCGTCACGTTTTTTATACCCCCAAAAAATGAGTTTCAAGTGGTCCCTGGAAGTGTAACAGTCTTGCTGGAAATATGTTAAGAAAATAAAATACGCATCTTGAGACTCGGATGTGTAACAAATTGTGGCTGGCAGCCAAGACCAAGCCCACATTATCACTGTGATAAGGCCATCGATCGAGGCCTACCAGTTCTTAGGCCCCAATCCCATCTGGATTTCAGATCGCACAGCTGTCAGTGGGGATACTCCGAATGCACTTGAGACATTTCTCTTGAACTTCAACGCCTGCCAGCCCGCTGTCAAAATATTTCAATGGGTACCCGATTCCAGCTCCGATTCCGATTCCGATCCCGTTCTCTGTTGGCTTTTTTTTTATGGGCAGGGATCGACGCGCTGTGCGGTCTTTTGATGAGATCTCAATATGACGGCTGTCCAGGGCGATTGTCTGTGTTTGTTAGACAAATTAAATCTGCTGTTTTCAGTTTTCAATACAAACACCCAAAGGCAGTGCCAGATGGGATTGGGAATCGGTTCGCAGTCGCTGCCGACTTCTAAGTAAGTGAAACTTGTTCTAAGAGACCTTCCCAATTTGCCACAGAGCCGCATTCCCATGTCGCGTTTTGTAACCGCAGATGATCGGATCGGGGAGATCGGATGATCGCTGGATAGTTGGATCGCCGGATCGTTGGATCGCTGGAGCGTCGCTCTCTGGCCATCCCGACACCACTACCACTCGCATTTTCTTGTATTTATAAGGTTTCTGTCATTTCTGTTAAGGATTGAGTTATTTGCTTGCCGGTGTGCTCAGTACTCAGGCTCACGTGTATTTTTTATTTTGTAGCTCCAGTGCCTTTGGGGATCCAAGCTCTGGTGTTCGCATGCAGAAAATGCGGTTGTTTGTTATTGTAAGGCGATACTTTTTGCCATCGATCGCCACGATAAAGATTGTCGCACTTCATTCCGACAACATAAAGTGGTGAAATATTTGAATAAATCATAGATGGCATCAGTTTTTCATATCTCATATGTACAACCTTACTAGGCAAACAAGGAAAAGGTATTTTAATCAATAGCGCAAGTTCCAGCTAAACGTTATAGAAATATCTTGTTGTACCTATAAATGGATCAAAAAAGTCGCTTCTGATTATTATAACAATTAATATCTCATCTATTGTAAATACCTTTTTATTTACTGTATCTTTATTCAAAAGTAATTTATTGAAATTGCTGCTAAACTACCAGACATTTAAAGCCACAAGTAAATAGCAATAGATATCCTCCTTCTAACAAGTAATTATTTTGAAGTCCACCTGTGCATCTTATGGAAATTTAATTTTCCCAAGGGCTCTCCATTTGACTCCCATGGTCTCTAATTATTTTGCATACAAAACGAACGGCAAATTTGCCTGGCAATTGTAGTTTCCTTGCCGACTCTTAATGGCATTAATTTTCACTGGACGACAAAGGCCTTTTGTTTGCATGCAATTGTAGTTTGTAAGCCATTAACTTTGGTGCTCCACAGAAATTCCCACAGCAATCAAAACTAATTTAATTCTGATAAATGACAGCTGCAGTCAACAATATTATTATTATTGAACTTTGCCAAAGCTTAGAGAGCACAAACAATAAAATTGCAATTAAAGCAACAGCCATAAACATTTGATTGCTATTATTATTTACCAATAACAAGGACGACTAACCAACACAGACACATATGAGCCTGGACAAATACACTGTGCATATAGACACACACACGCTGGAAAATGGGAAAATTGTTTGCCAGCAAATTGATAAAATGGCAATAAAGTTAATTTTACATGGAGCAGCAGGAGAAGCCCCGCATCGATATCTAAATCTGAATTTGCCTTTATTGACAGTGTCTTATCATAACTAAAATCATTTGCATGCAAGCAGGGGCTGGGAGGGTTTGGTCGAAAGAAGAAGAGCATGTCGGCCAGAATGAGGCAAACATGAAAATTCAATAAGCATAAGACTTTCGAATTTACGACGAAATTAACAATAATATTGCAGTTGCTGAGGGCGCAACACGAAAACTGCCATCTGATGGGGGACACTTCTATCTGTCTCACTGCCGGTTGCCCCCCATCGAGAGGTGGTGGTTTCATGACCATGGACGTCGGCCGGGAGGGGGTTAATAAAAAAGAAAGGCACACTTCCAAGTGGGAAGTTGTAACTGTGAGGGTCTGCTTACCATGACTATTAGTTTGGGATAAGTTTTTCTAGGTTTATTAAATATATGAAATTTTTTTAAATTCAATCGTTACTAACATCAATCCATACTAAGTTCTAGAAAGTATACTAGTACACATATAACTAGACCAGTTCTTTAAAAAATATTATATCGATTAAAAATTTTATAATCTAAAAGTAGTTTCAGTATTATAAATAATATTTTTAAGACCCGTTTTTATTATATTTAAATATTAATAACAGTCAAACATTTTAAATGGCTTACTTAATATATTACAATTTGTCAGAATATTTTATTTTTAAAACATTTCCTTTTCTTTTTTAATGATACGAAGGAACATTTCATCTTCAAGCCAAAGGTTATGTGATTTTTTAACGCCAACCGCCTTTTCCTTGAGTTATAAGATCATTCAGTATTCGGCTTTTGAGAACTCTGCGCCCCTAGCTTCCATTTTTATTGTTTAATGCATTTATTTAATAAATCCATATAGAATTCCGCGCAACGCCGACGGGGCTCAGGCGACTTGGCCACGGACGTTCCTTTCCCATCACGCACACAAAAACTGGCACTTGAATGGTTTTGCCCAGCCATTGAGGACCCCACCTCCGGAACATCCAGACCAGAGACCAACGACCATCGACCATCGACCATCGATTGTAAACAATTTTACGAGCTCGCTTGCAATAATCTACGCAATTTTATTGACACCCGGCTCTTTTTGTGAAACGAGTAATTCATGCGTTTGTCTGTGTGCTTATCTCGCCGCGGGGCATCTCAAGTTTGTCGCCGGAGAAAGGGGAAATTTTGGGGTGGAGAAGGTGGTGGTGGTGGTGGTGGAAGGCCCTTAGACAAAGCACCGACTTTCTCCGCAGATAAGGCGACCCACTTGACTCGGGGAATGCGCTTACAGGTTGTCCCATTTCGGGAAAGGTCTCTCATGACCTATCTGATTGTCACCTAGCGGCTGACTAATGAACTGCTAGATGCGATTGGATGGGATTCGGATTGGGACTCGGTTTGGGATTGGGATTGGATGGCAGCCTGTCTCCGGTAGCTGTCTCTCTGGGCCTTATCTGTATTTGGTAGCCAACTATCTGGCGATGGCATCTCTGTGCTACTTAAATGAGGCACTAAACTCCCCGAATCCCCTCGACCATTTAGCATTCTGCCTCTTAGCGCGGCTCGTTTATAACATTTAATCGCTTGTCATAAACTGCAATCGAATTAATTTCCCGCTCCGTCTGACATGCAATTATATGTAAATAAATATTTATTTAAATGCTTACTTATTTATGCTTTTTATGCCTGCCAGTTCGTTTTCGTTTCGTTTTTTATTTATTCGGCTGCCTTTTATGGGAATCACAGAATCACATTCTATGTGTATGGGAACTCCCCCATTAAATTCTCCTTTAATTCACCTTTCTTTTTCGATTCTCCAGCTTTCCAAACGGCATTTTTGGGCAAACAAGCCTTCTAAGACTCAATTAACCAACAGAAACATTCACCAAAAAAACAAACTTTTTTCTATTGATTTTTTACTAGCACACGAACAGAGACTTTCTGGTGTTTTCAAATTAAACAGCATAATTATTAACCTTTAACATTTTCACGCTTGAGCGTTGTGGGAAACGGAGAAAAAACACGGCTCCCAAATGAGTATGAAAAATATTCCTAAAATGAGCTCAGCACGGGGAGTAGAAGCCAAAGAGTTTTTTCTATATTTTTATGGATATTATTTATGGGTGTCTATTTGTCAGCTGCGGATGCGGATGCGCAGGCAGCCGTGACTAATCAGGCCGCGCTGCTCGTTCGCATTCCGGGCCACGGTTACGGAAACTTTTGCCGGCTACTAATTGCCGTGAAGGCGCCGCCACCGAAAGGGGGAATCCCCCAGTCCACGAGCCATGCAAATTGCGGCAACAAGTGCAAGAAATCCAGGCATTGTCCTCGCACTCTCTTTCCAGCTCTCGGCCAGTCGATTCCAGCTTAATTATCATAGCCCATTCGGACCCGGGGGATGCATGGTGAGAAATTCCCAATCCATTCTTATGAAAAGTGAGAATTTAATAAGAATCAGAAATAATAAAATGGTTATTCTATAGTTGTAATACAAACATTCTAAAATTTAGATGTATATTTTAGTTTTATCATATTAAGAACCTTCCTTCTAGGTAGTAAAAAGATTTTTGTAAGACCCATTTTTAAATGGGAGTACATGGTAAGAAAAAACCGAATCTGTTCTTATAATATAAGTGTATTAAACAAGAACCCCAAAAATTTATAATAATAATACTAACTGAAAATTCGTTTATAAAATTTTTAATCTTTAGTTGTTATGTTTGTCATGTTAAGAACTTTTCTTGTAGATGGTACACAGATTCTTGTAAGATCAATTTTTCAAAATAATTAACAATTTTAACAGGAAAGATCTCTATAAAAATAAAATTTAATTGATATGTCTAAGTTTTGATGGGTATTACCTGATAATTAAGATTATTTGACTTAAAGAAGGATATGTGTTCTGGTTGTCAAGATATTTCGTATGTAAGTCAGAACCCTCAAGTTAAATACAAAATTGGATCATATTATAGATTCTTAAAACTAAATCAGGAAGTAATGTTCCACAAGACGGCTAAAAATGATTTGATTTTTTGCAAGTGTGGCTTGTTGGATTAGCAGTTCCCCGATTTGAGTGTGTACAACCAATCAGCAGCTGCAAGTCGCCAAATGAGCAACCCGAGTCTGAGGCAGAGCCTCATGTGTCACCCGGAGGCTGGCTGCAACGTGTTGCGCTAATTTTATATGCAAATTATGGCAAAAGCGCGACTTGTATGCTAATTTAACTCCTCTTGTTCGGCAAAACCCCCGCCGCCCATCTCCGCCGCCCCTGGTTTAGCACTCCTTTATTTTAATGATCTTCACAGGCTGGCAAATATTTGGGGAATGCGTCTTTTTGCCTTCGCCTCGAATGTTTGCGTTTTTATCTGGCGTAAAAGTGTGAAATTTTGACGCGACGTCAAAGCAATTTCCCGCTTCACTTTGCCGCGATATGTGGATCAGTCTGGGGCTCAGACTTCAGCAGGGAATCGGGAATTGGAAACTGGGGAGCACTCCTTTCACCGCATCTGAGCCGTTAATGATTTTTGAATACATCATGCTGGGCCTCATTTTAGCACACCAGTGCATGCTTAATTTCGATGCTTATTTTTTGGCAGTCGCAGTTTTGGCACTTTACACTTGGCAGCTTGCCTGATATGTGTGTTTTTTTCGATCTTGCTTGTAAGTCTTATGAACTGTGTCTTAATTAGATGTGCCAGCAGAGCGATTAATAAAACCCTGCATTTTTGGTGATTTTATTTTTATAATTTACCCCTTTTTTAGCCCAAAGATCCGAACATATCAGCAGTAGTACAAACCCATTTAAACTTCCAACTAGGTCAGTCCGTGGTATTCACCCTCTAGCCAAAAATTTGTGCAATCAGCCAATCTAAACCATATTTTTTGCCCAACATATGGCTCGGGCAACAATAAAATAGAAACAATTTATGAAAATTTATAGAAAACGCCGAACGCAAATCAAGTGTTACTAAATTGTGAATAATGACTCCATCGCGGCCAAAAACGACGCGGACTGGGTGCCCAATTTCTGAGCGCTACAAAAGACCAATACAAAGTCTAACGAATCTAATCAAAAGATAAACTCACGCGCATCGACGAGGAAAGCCTCCTAACGAGTATTTTAAAGTTTCAATCAAAAATTCGTTACACTTTGCATGGGGATTTCGGGCTTGGAGATGGCAGCTCGTGCAGCTAATAAGCTGCGGCTTACAGAAATGCGGCAATAATCATCATTTATTTTCGGGTTCTCCCTACCCACAGATATTTATATACATATATACAGATATTTCTTCTTTTATTTTCATCTTTAACTTTTGTATCGCTGGGCCGCAAACATGAAATTATGATTTTTATTGAAGAATTCGCGCAGCGGGCGGTGTAATTAATCAGCGGTCGATGGAATGGGAGGCGGCAGCGTGAAACGGGCGAGGTCGAGTGTCAGCAGAGGCGGCAACAAGCAAGATCCCCCTCGCCCCCCCTTCAAATTCGACCCCCCTCCAAGACAGTGGCTGCTGCAGCTTTGGGGTCAGCCACGTTGCGTATGAGTAATTTTTGTCGGCAATGGCCGTCCCGCTGCGAAAGTGAGTTTAACGGTAGTTTCGACCGCCTAACAATTCCATCACATTCGATTTGAATTGTTGCTATTGTTGGCCAACTGCCGCCGCTTTTGGGCCACACACAACAGACTTGGGTATATAAGTGCTTTGATATTGGAAGACCCTTTTGTAACGGAAAGATTGGGTTACATTTTGTCTTTTTTACAATAAAAGATTTTTAATTCAACAGATAGTGTATCAAACAGTATACGTTGCCCAGTGCTGATAAATATACACAAATGTTTTTGAATCCAACTGAGCTGAGCTGTGAAAATTATTGTTCTTTGATACAAAAATGATGAATAATTGTGGACTTAAAGCTGTCATTCTTACATATTATTAATTGGAAATGCTTAAAACTGTCAGTCATAAATATTATTAATTGATAATGCTGTGAAAAGTATTTACCACTTCCAATAGATTAGCAGTTAACTTGTTAAAACTATAAATAATATCGATATATCATGGGGGATTCAAAAAGTTAAGCATTGAAGTTAGTTTATATATATGGTTTTAATCTGTTATCTTTAAGCATTGATATTTACACCCGTTACTCGAAGAGTTAAAGAGTATGCTAGATTCTAGGGGAAGTATGCACTCGATTATAGCGATCTCCCCTGTATTGACCAAAACCTAAATACGTTTTTTCCGCCCTAAAAAATCACTGTTTTGACTGCCAAAATGCTCGTAAAGGTCAGATTGAGGAATGTCATACCTCGTTGAACTCGTCGTTAAATTTTCAATACATTGGCTTTAAAACCTCAAAATGTTAAAATTGTTGTAATTTTTCGCAAAAAAAGTGACTGATAAAAAATGGGAAAATTGGTAAAAAAAAAAATTTTGCTTAAAGTGATGGGGATCGTTAGCATAAGTTGTGAGCTGCTCAAAACAGTAAAACAGTAAATAAATTTTGCTTAAAGTGATGAGAATCGTTAGCATAAGTTGTGAGCTGCAGAAAACAGTCGGTCTTTTGGCTGTACGCCTTGATTTGACTTAACTGCGATTGAAAAACCGCTTAATAATAGATTAATTTTGACTAAAATCTGAAACCGTATTTTCCGCCCTAAAAAATCACTGTTTTGGTTGCCATATTGCTCATAAAGGTCAGAATCAGAAATGTCATACCTCGTTGAACTCGTCGATTAATTTCCAATATATTGACACTTAAGCCTCAAAATGTGTAATTTTTGTCATTTTTCGCAAAAAAAGCGATACTACCCCTTATAAAAAAAGCAAAAATTGGTCAAAAAATAAATTTTGCTAAAAATGATGAGGATCGTTAGCATAACTTGTGAGCTGCTCAAAACAGTCAATCTTTTGACTGTACGCCTTGATTTTGCTTAATTACGACCAAAAACAGCTAAAAAAAAGATTAATTTTGACTAAAATCTGAAATTGTAATTTCCGACCTAAAAAAATCACTGTTTTGGCTGCCAAAATGCTCATAAAGGTCAGAATGAGGAATGTAATACCTCGTTGAACTCGTCGTTTAATTTCCAATATATTGGCATTTAAACCTCAAAATGTATAATTTTTGTAATTTTTCCGCAAAAAAAAGCGATGCTACCCCTTATAAAAAATGGTAAAATTGGTCAAAAAATAAATTTTGCTTAAAGTGATGAGGATCGTTAGCATAAGTTGTGAGCTGCTCAACACAGTCGATCTTTCTGCAGTACGCCTTGATTTGGCTTAATTACGACTAAAAAACAGCTTAAAAAAAAGATTAATTTAGACTAAAACATAAATCGGTTTTTTTTGGCATAAAAAATACACTGCCATATTTCTCATAAGGGTCAGAATCAGGAATGTCATACCTCGATGAACTCGTCGTTTAATTTCCAATATAATGGCATTAAAACCTCAAAATGTTTAATTTTTGTCATTTTTCGCAAAAAAATGTGATGTAACCCCTTATACAAAATGGTAAAATTGGTCAAAAAATAAATTTTGCTCAAAGTGATGAGGATCGTTAGCATAAGTTGTGAGCTGCTCAAAACAGTCAATCTTTTGACTGTACGCCTTGATTTAGCTTAATTATGATTGAAAAACGGCTTAAAAATATATTAATTTTGACCAAAATCTGAAGCCGTATTTTCCGCCTATAAAATCACTGATTTGGCTGCCATAATGCTTATAGATGTCAGAATGAGGAATGTCATACCTCGTTGGAGTCGTCGTTTTATTTCCAATAAATTGGCATTAAAACCTCAAAATGTATAATTTTTGTCATTTATCGAAAAAAAAGCGATGTAACGATGTAACCAAAAAAATTTTTTCTCTGGTTTTCAGTTTTTCTTTTAAGATTACTTCTCAGGGATAGTAAAAAGTCTAATGTCCAGACCCATTTCAGACTTTATTGCATACTCTGCGGCGCCTGCTGGGTACAAGTTGCTCCAGATTTGTCCCGAACCGAACTTGGCTCAATAAATGCTACCACTGACTGGCGGAATTTCTCGCTGGCTTGTTAGTCAGGGCCACTTAAGCCAAACCTAAATTACGCCAAAATCGATTGCAATTGCGTTGATTATCGCTGTCCAAGCTGGCCGTTGCCGAATTTATCGCCCGCAAATGCATTTCGCGCGAAATTTATGTAGTTTGCTCTGGGTCCCCGTACCCCAAAAAAAAATACTGCTACATATATAGGTACGCGTGTATATATAGAGGATTGGAAGCTGGATCCGAGTGGTGGCTATTTGGCCACCGGTTTTAAGCGACGGTGGCAGCCGCAGCCGGCGCTCTTTTCGGACTTGCAGCTTATCGTGGCAATTACAACGAGAGATTTATATGGGCCGAGGGGTTGGCCACAGGGGCGGTGGCAAAAGGGGGTCCCGAGCCACTGGCAAACACCCGCACGGAGTTCAAACGAACGCAGCCGGCAGCCAAAAACGATCCAACTAATCGCCAAGTGTTTCGCCTGCCGTTGATTTTTTTCCTTTATTTTCATTTTCGGGCCACAAAATGTCGAATTAAATGGATTTTTATTGAAATCAAGCTGCTGGGCGGCGAAAGGGGGGTGCGGAGCCAGTGGCTGAGGCGGCAAACGGCCGCTGATTGGATCTTAAAGGATCTAATTGGTCTCCGCCAAGTCGAGACAAGGCTAAATCACTGAGCCGCGGTGGTCGTGAGGGGTCAATTGAGCTGGCCTGATCTACGACAATTGCAACGAGGTCTTGCGACCGAGAATTTGCGGTTAGAACGGTCGAGATATGATCGCAAAGGCTTCATAAAGTTCCAGCAGTCGAACTCTGAGAGATTGCGAGATAATCATTTAAAGTGTATTGAGTAATTGAACCGAAAACTGCAAATTAAATGCAAGAAAAAACTTTAATGATTGGTATGGCTTTAACCCTTTTAAAAAGATTGATCCCCTTAAAGATAAATTAAGACACAATAAATCAATGACGTTTTTGTCAGATTGAAAAGCTAATTAAAAAATTCTATTAATAGTATTAAGCTCTTAAGAGGGTCTAGAACTTTACCATTCAAATATTTACTTAATCTTGAAGCTAACAACTGTAATGTACCAGCCTTAAGATCTTTAAACGACATTTTTGAAAAGTAACTGATAATAAAGATAGCACTCGTTACTTATCCGAGTTAATTACCAGAGAAGGTAACCCCAGGTAATCACAAGCAAAATTGCGTAAATAAAGACGGAAAGTGATCCAAAGCGAAACGTCAAAATTTAGATTTTTGTCGGATGTTTAAGCTCCCAGCTTTTGAATTCCGATCTACTCAGTCTTTCTGTTTCGAGAACTCTAAGAGTACGGTCGGCTTCAAAAAGTTAGTCCAACTTCAATTCTGGCCACACCACGTGCAGTCGAAATTCACAGAAATCTTTTTATCAGTGATTATTAAGGCTAAAACACAATAAAATAACCAACTAGTCAAGCTCCTAAATCAGAAAACAGAAAGAAACAACAAATAAATTGAAGGAAAGCAAACTGAACGTAAGTTAAAAGAAAAGGAGGTAGCCAACGTGAAATTAACATTTAGTTCTCTATCAGGAGATCAGGCTATAAACATCTAGCCAGCAGCAGGTTGTCGGTGTGGTTCGGAACCAAGCTCTTCACAATCCAGGCTAGGATAGTCGGCGGTAAAATCATTCGTCAACAGGGAATAGGATCCCTTCAGTTGGAAGGCGGAGGGTCGGCAAACTGCGGCCACAAAAGTCCACAAAGATTCATCGACGACTTCCCAACGGCAACCCCAGACACCTACACCCCAATTGCGGCCGCCACGTGCCAACACCCCCCGACAGGGCAGCTGCTCCTAGATTAGAGAGAGAGAGTTAGCCAGTATCACTTGGAAATAACCCCAAAACAAAACATTAAAATCTATCTGAAAATTATGTAAATCAAAGTGCAATTGATCGTGTTACGCTATTTAAAATACTTACGCACCCAAGTTGGTACAAGCGTTGCATAACTCTCTTCTTTCACCTGTAAATGTCTGCACGAGAATCAGCACTAAGTCTTGGGTATCGACGGCGGTTGCGAAGAAATAATTAAAACTTGTCTCTCTAAGGAATTTCCACTAGTTAACCCCTGGAACCATGGAGCGCTTCATCGGAATTTTCAGAGGGTAAGTGATCGCATGCTACTCTAGTTTTGATTGTTTCGGGCAAGCCGCCGATTGAAAAAAAATTTTACCCCAAAAGCGAATGGGTGAGCTAAAACCCTCCAAAACGAATAACCGGCTGCCGTCCCAAAATACAAAAACCTTCGGTGATGATCTGGTTTGCCTAAACAGAGGTCCGGCCGCGATAAGCTTTCCAGACCGTTTTGTTTTGATTGCGTTATTCGTCTTGGAGAATTTTGGCTGCCCTCAAATATGAATTAAAGGGAACTCATGGCGTGTAATTATGGTTTGCCTAAGTAAATCAAAGAAAATAAAAAGAAAAGAAAAACAAATATGTAAACAGACAAGCCCGGTGAAGAATACGAAAGAAATGAATTAATAGATGTGACCCATACAAAGAAACCAATCAATTGCACTTAAAACTAAGAAAACCTATGCCTAGAATAAAAATTTAAAAGACCAGTTTTGTTAGATAATATAACTTGAATTGAAATCATGAAGTTAAGTAAATGAAATCTTAAATAATGTATGTTGACTACACCCATACAACATTTGTTTGTAAAACTTAATTATATATATAACATGATGCAAGGCTAAATCGCCTTTTAATTTCTTTTCCGAGGACATGGGGCTCTAAAATAAAATATTAATTAACTATACATTTTGGGGTTCTTATTTAACACCTTAACAGAAAGAACCAAGGTTGGGAGGGTATAGAAGGGTAGGACGGCCAACATCTCAGTCCCATCCGCTTTTATCTATTCAACTTATGTGCTGCATACCGATTTAGTTCATCCGCCATTCATTGTTCAGTTCCATTATTAATTTGAGGTTTTAGTGCGGAATTTCGATTAGTTAGTTTCTGGAGGGATCTTTAAATATTTCGACGTAACCGCGATCTACAACGGCCGCAACAACCCACCCAATTCCTCCCGCTGAAGCTAGGGTATCAAAAGGTCCCAAATCGCGAGTTAGTTGTGGATTCATGGGCCAGTAGGTTATTTCCAGAAGGTGAGATAGAAAAGACTTTTCCTACAAGGCGTGCGTTACAAGATTTTGGCGCCCAAGAACATGGGGCATAGCTATGATAATACAGCAATGTAAAATTGCTTTATCATAGTTGATGTACCAATAAAGTTGATGATTACATTGTATAAAAACATAGAGTATGGGTTTTCTTGGAACTCGAACTTAATTGCGCATGCGAAAAGTGTCGACCAGAAATATGTATACTTTATTAAAGGAAAGGAAGGACCTATAAAAACAGCAGTATTGTAGAATACCAGAAATAGGTTTCGGCAATCAAGAAGGTCAGATACAAAAAGAAGATTCAATAAATAGCTTAATAATTTCGATGAAATTCATGAGAGTAATTTAGAGAAGTTGGACACTTATTTCTTTAATTTTGGAAATCGAGTATTTGAGCATTTGAATATTTCGACCAAATTAGAATTAGGTAGGAAATTATCTCGTAATTATAGTCAGAGAAAATCATTATTTGGATTCCACCAATATAAACAACCATACTGAGTTTTGTATACAGAATCTACTGGAAAACAGAGGTAAATTCACATGAGTTTCCCTGTCCGAGATCGGCCGGTATAAATTATTCATTGGTTGGGGGGACATCTTTAGTGCAATAGCCCAGAAAAACAGAAATAAAATCAAAGTTGAATAGATTTAATTATTATTTATTTCGGAGCTTCCGAAATTGTCCAAGGAAAGAAAAAAAACAAAACAATAAAATCTAGTATAATCATGCCAGTGGAGCATACACCAGATGAATTTAGACAGCCACCACCAGCATCACAAGATGTCTGCATAGTTTGTGGAGAGCGTATGGAAGATACGCAGCCGTGTGCAGTAACCAAATGCCAACACATATTCCATAAATCCTGTTTAGAAAAACGAGTAACGGAGACAAAAGAATGTCCTAGTTGTATGGTGCTAGTAAGCCGCAAAGACTTAAAATACATTGTGGGAAATCATTCTCCGAAACCAAAAGATAACCCAAAAGGACAGCAAAGTAAGAAATTACCGGTAGGTCCTCGGCCATGTACTCGCTCTTTAACGAAGGAATTAGAACTAGTAGGTGGAGAGGAGGAAGGCGCTGTACTACCTTTACTAGACGTTGACGAAGGAAGGTTAAGACAACAAAGGGAAAGTACTCCGACAGGTAATGTCGATCTCCGTCGGCAACGACGAGGGCCTCGAAGAGAACTTGCTGGAAGGCCGCCCGGAAGACCACGTACTCGCGGTAGACGACCGGAAAATTACGTGGAGAATATGGAGTCGATAGTCAGAGAAACCGTTTCTCAGGTTTTAGCATCGATAAATAGTTCAAACGTAGGAACAAGCCATGAGCGATCCGCACCCTCAGGTCAAATCAGTCAGAGGAGTTCGAGAAATAATGGTAGGGATGTCATTAGCTCGCATAAAATCGCAGACATTCTCCAAAAATGGGGTGTACGCTTTGATGGATCTACGGAGGGCTTGTCAGTTGAAGAATTTCTGTACCGCTTAAACATATTAACTCAAGAAAACTTGGGTAGTGACTTTGAACTTCTAAATAAAAACATTCACCAGTTGCTAATGGGGAAGGCCAGTAGTTGGTATTGGAGGTTCCACAAACGAGTCCAAACTTTTACATGGTCTGAATTTTGTGAAGCGTTACGAGAACAATATAGGGAAAGTCGGTCCACAACTGAATTACGGGAGCAAATAAGAGCCAGAAAACAAAAACCCGGGGAATCTTTTGACTCTTTTTATGAAGCCGTTTGCAAGCTTATAGATAAATTGTCCGTAACCTTTGGCGAAGATGAATTGGTTGAAATGATTCAGGGAAACTTACTCACAGAGATGAAAGACAGATTACTGTTTGAAAAGGTTTCTTCGATTTCTGAATTGCGTCAATTAGTGCAGAAGCGAGAAAACTTTCTTAAGGATCTTGGTAAACCGCGAATGGTACCTCAAAAAGGTAAAGACTCAGCTAACTTTCGTGTTTACGCACTAGACGAAACGCCCGAGGAGGAAATAGATAATAGTGAGTCGGATCTTTCGATCGCAGCAGTCAATCATACTGGGTCGGCGAAAATCACATGTTGGAATTGTGAGATGCCTGGACATGTGTGGGAAGACTGTTTGGCTGAAAAGCGAGTATTTTGTTATGGTTGCGGAGCACCACAAATATATAAACCCAATTGTGCAAACTGTAAGCGCAAGTCGGAAAACCGCCTAGCGGGGACATTCAACCAAAATCGAGTGTCCCACAAATAAGAGGTATTCTAGATAACGTAGATAATTCTATTATAAGTGTAAGTCAACCATTGCAAGTTAGAAGTCAGCAAATTAACGTGAAGTTTATACCATACCATGAAAGATTGAAAAACTATAATGAAGTCAGAGAACGCATTTTTTCGGGAATTGATAGGAAGAGTCATCGCAATACCATACGAATGCGTCAATATTTTGGAGAACGAAAGGCTCAAAAACGTTTAGTCGTCTCAACAATATTTGAATGTAATATAGATAATCGTAGTTATGCTAAAGTTTCGTTTATGAATTATTCTGAGATAGGTTTGCTCGATACAGGGGCAAATGTAAGTTGTATTGGGTCCACATTGGCGAAAGAATCTTTTACCAACTTGTCGAATTATAAAGCAATTAAGTCGCATGTACGCACCGCTGATGCGAGATTGCATCCTGTGTCTGGAATACTGAAGGTACTCATGCGATATAAGGACAAGGAAAAAGTGCTTGATTTGTATGTGATTCCTTCCATTTCTCAGAGGTTGATATTGGGTATCGATTTTTGGAGAGTATTCTCTTTAGCTCCCGATATTCTGGGTTCCATTAATTGTTTAAAATCCGAAACCAAGGAACTGGGAGATCAGTATCCATTATCCGAATTTCAGTGTAGACAACTTGAAACCGTCAAGGAAATGTTTCCAAATTTCGAACGCAAAGGGCTAGGCCGTACTGATTGGATAAAGCATGATATAGACATAGGAGAAGCAAAACCCGTGAAGCAACGATATTACCCCGTTAGCCCTGCAGTCGAGAAACTTCTATATACCGAAATTGATCGGATGCTTAGCTTGGGTGTAATCGAGCCGTCACAAAGTGCGTGGAGTTCACCTGTTCGATTAGTTGTCAAGCCAAATAAGGTAAGGCTTTGTTTAGATGCTAGGAAACTAAATGAAGCAACTAAGAAGGATGCCTACCCGTTACAAAGCATCATGGGAATTTTTGCGCGACTTCCAAAGGCAAACATTATTTCAAAGCTCGACCTAAAAGATGCCTATTGGCAGATCGGATTGTCTGAAGAAGCAAAGCCGCTAACAGCATTTACAGTCCCAGGGAGAGCTCTCTTCCAATTCACTGTCATGCCTTTCGGGTTATGTAATGCCCCGTCAACTATGTGTCGACTGATGGATACATTAATTCCACCTGACTTACGATACTGTGTATTTGGCTATTTGGATGACCTGTGTATTGTATCGGAAGACTTTTCATCTCATTTAGCCGTACTAGTGCGTATAGCTAACCAATTCAAGAAAGCTAATCTCACTCTTAACATTGCAAAGAGTCACTTTTGTGTAACGAAGGTCAACTACTTGGGTTATGTAATTGGAAGTGGAGGAATAACAACTGACCCTAGTAAAGTCTCTTGCATAGTAAATTGGCCGACCCCGAAAAATCTTAAACAAGTTCGTGGTTTTCTTGGTGTTTGTGGGTGGTATCGCCGATTTATTAAAAATTATTCCGACGTTACGTTCCCAATTACCGAGGTGTTGTCCTCCAAAAAAACATTTAAGTGGACCGAGGCCGCCCAAACAGCTATGAACACTTTAAAAAATCTTTTAACCTCAGCTCCGGTTCTACAGAATCCCGACTTCGATAGAAAATTCTATTTACATTGCGACGCAAGCGATTTTGGTATTGGCGCGGTGCTCGTGCAATTATCCAAAGATGGAGAAGAGATGCCAATTGCTTTTATGTCCCGGAAATTGTCGAAGTCCCAAAGGAATTACAGCGTGACAGAACGCGAATGTCTGGCGGTTATATTAGCTATAGAGAAATTTCGCTGCTATTTAGAAATGCAACCGTTCGAAGTAGTTACTGATCATAGCAGTCTACAGTGGCTAATGAGACAACAAGAGGTAACAGGGAGACTGGCTCGTTGGGTTTTCCGATTACAGTCATTTTCATTCAAAGTTACCCATAGAAAGGGAAAGGATCACATTGTACCCGATGCTCTGTCCAGAATTAGCGCAGATGAGATTGCAAGTTATGAATTGATTGCCCCAGAAATTGATTTAGAGTCCACATCGTTTCTCGATCCCGAATATTTACAAATGAAGGCGAGAATAATAGAAAATTCCGAACAATTCCCAGATTTGCAGGTTGTGGATCGTTTTGTTTATATTCGCACGGAACACGTTTCCGGAAACGAGGAACTAGATTCCGCTAAATGGAAATTATGGGTACCAGAACCGCTACGTGCTTCGGCAATTCGTCAAGCACATGATAGCATTGTAAATGCTCATGGTGGTATGCAAAAGACTATAGAAAGACTGCGAAGGAATTTTTATTGGCCAGGACTATCTAAAGAGGTGCGAGATTACATACGTAATTGTGAGATCTGCAAAGAAACAAAAGCTCCCAATACGACTTTGCGTCCTCCAATGGGCCAGCAGAGCATCTCAGTTAGACCTTTTCAAAAACTTTACGTAGATATTTTAGGTCCTTATCCAAGGAGTAAGAAGGGTAACATCGGTTTATTAATCGTATTAGATCACTTCTCCCGGTATCATTGGTTGTGCCCTTTAAGAAAATTTACAACGAGTCTGATCAATGAGTTCTTAAGCCAGAGAATCTTTCCAGAATTTGGAGTTCCCGAGATAATTGTGAGCGACAACGGCGTGCAATTCAAAGCAAATGAATTTGAAGCCTTGTTAAGTAAACTAGGAATTCGACACGTATATACTGCTTTGTATTCCCCGCAAAGTAATGCGGCAGAGCGTGTAAATCGTTCATTACTGTCGGCTATACGATCGTATATCAGCAAGGACCAAACCGAATGGGATTTACATTTACCCAGTATCTCTTCTGCTTTAAGATCAGCCTTACATCAGTCGATAGGGTGCTCCCCTTATAAAGCCTTATTCGGGATGAATATGATTAATCACGGGGATGACTATAAACTACTAAAGGAAATGTCGATATTGGAAGAGTCACCTAGGTTAGAGCGCGAGGATCACCTGCAGTTAATAAGACAAGAAATAAAAAAAGCCAGTCGCAAGGCGTATGAAAAAAACGTTAAGCAGTATAACTTGCGGTCAAAACCCGTATCATACCGAGTAGGACAAGAGGTCTTTAAAAGAAATTTTCATTTAAGTCAATTCAGCAACAATTTCAATAAAAAGTTGGCACCCCAGTTCTCCAAGTGTAGGGTCAAACAAAAGCGAGGGAATGCTTTCTATTTACTGGAAACTCTACAGGGCAAAGAAATCGGAACATATCATGCTAAAGACATACGTAGCTAATTCCAGCTAATCATTCCTCGCCAGGTTCGTCAGATTATCTGGTGGGTGTAATGTACCAGCCTTAAGATCTTTAAACGACATTTTTGAAAAGTAACTGATAATAAAGATAGCACTCGTTACTTATCCGAGTTAATTACCAGAGAAGGTAACCCCAGGTAATCACAAGCAAAATTGCCTAAATAAAGACGGAAAGTGATCCAAAGCGAAACGTCAAAATTTAGATTTTTGTCGGATGTTTAAGCTCCCAGCTTTTGAATTCCGATCTACTCAGTCTTTCTGTTTCGAGAACTCTAAGAGTACGGTCGGCTTCAAAAAGTTAGTCCAACTTCAATTCTGGCCACACCACGTGCAGTCGAAATTCACAGAAATCTTTTTATCAGTGATTATTAAGGCTAAAACACAATAAAATAACCAACTAGTCAAGCTCCTAAATCAGAAAACAGAAAGAAACAACAAATAAATTGAAGGAAAGCAAACTGAACGTAAGTTAAAAGAAAAGGAGGTAGCCAACGTGAAATTAACATTTAGTTCTCTATCAGGAGATCAGGCTATAAACATCTAGCCAGCAGCAGGTTGTCGGTGTGGTTCGGAACCAAGCTCTTCACAATCCAGGCTAGGATAGTCGGCGGTAAAATCATTCGTCAACAGGGAATAGGATCCCTTCAGTTGGAAGGCGGAGGGTCGGCAAACTGCGGCCACAAAAGTCCACAAAGATTCATCGACGACTTCCCAACGGCAACCCCAGACACCTACACCCCAATTGCGGCCGCCACGTGCCAACACCCCCCGACAGGGCAGCTGCTCCTAGATTAGAGAGAGAGAGTTAGCCAGTATCACTTGGAAATAACCCCAAAACAAAACATTAAAATCTATCTGAAAATTATGTAAATCAAAGTGCAATTGATCGTGTTACGCTATTTAAAATACTTACGCACCCAAGTTGGTACAAGCGTTGCATAACTCTCTTCTTTCACCTGTAAATGTCTGCACGAGAATCAGCACTAAGTCTTGGGTATCGACGGCGGTTGCGAAGAAATAATTAAAACTTGTCTCTCTAAGGAATTTCCACTAGTTAACCCCTGGAACCATGGAGCGCTTCATCGGAATTTTCAGAGGGTAAGTGATCGCATGCTACTCTAGTTTTGATTGTTTCGGGCAAGCCGCCGATTGAAAAAAAATTTTACCCCAAAAGCGAATGGGTGAGCTAAAACCCTCCAAAACGAATAACCGGCTGCCGTCCCAAAATACAAAAACCTTCGGTGATGATCTGGTTTGCCTAAACAGAGGTCCGGCCGCGATAAGCTTTCCAGACCGTTTTGTTTTGATTGCGTTATTCGTCTTGGAGAATTTTGGCTGCCCTCAAATATGAATTAAAGGGAACTCATGGCGTGTAATTATGGTTTGCCTAAGTAAATCAAAGAAAATAAAAAGAAAAGAAAAACAAATATGTAAACAGACAAGCCCGGTGAAGAATACGAAAGAAATGAATTAATAGATGTGACCCATACAAAGAAACCAATCAATTGCACTTAAAACTAAGAAAACCTATGCCTAGAATAAAAATTTAAAAGACCAGTTTTGTTAGATAATATAACTTGAATTGAAATCATGAAGTTAAGTAAATGAAATCTTAAATAATGTATGTTGACTACACCCATACAACATTTGTTTGTAAAACTTAATTATATATATAACATGATGCAAGGCTAAATCGCCTTTTAATTTCTTTTCCGAGGACATGGGGCTCTAAAATAAAATATTAATTAACTATACATTTTGGGGTTCTTATTTAACACCTTAACAGAAAGAACCAAGGTTGGGAGGGTATAGAAGGGTAGGACGGCCAACATCTCAGTCCCATCCGCTTTTATCTATTCAACTTATGTGCTGCATACCGATTTAGTTCATCCGCCATTCATTGTTCAGTTCCATTATTAATTTGAGGTTTTAGTGCGGAATTTCGATTAGTTAGTTTCTGGAGGGATCTTTAAATATTTCGACGTAACCGCGATCTACAACGGCCGCAACAACCCACCCAATTCCTCCCGCTGAAGCTAGGGTATCAAAAGGTCCCAAATCGCGAGTTAGTTGTGGATTCATGGGCCAGTAGGTTATTTCCAGAAGGTGAGATAGAAAAGACTTTTCCTACAATGCGTGCGTTACACAACTGGAATAACCTTCTCTATAAACCTTTTTTAAATGCATTCCGAGAATCAAAAGCCCAAGGCCATCCCAGATTGGCGAATAGAGTCATAAGCATATTAGAGGCCATCGTTGCCATATAGAGTTATTCACGGCCAAGTGCATTACTAATTGGCAGCAGATTTTTATCTAATCCAGCGCCATGAATTACAATTTCAACTAATTACAGTGGTACCTGTGAGGAGTGGAACTTAGCAGGTGAAGGATGCACCGCAGCCATGTGGGCAGAGCCTTTAGAGACTGCACCTTCCAGAATCCAGAATCCAGAATGCAGAACGCGATCTCCTCGAGTGGCGGTGTTCAATGATTTATTGGTTTGTAATTTCCATTCGAGCCCACGAGCTGAACACCAATGAGCCGGCTCTATGGCTCTGAAGATCCAGAACTGCTCCGGTTGCTCCCGCTGCCCAGACATGAACATGCGACAGGAAAGGCAAACACGGACACTGAGTCCACGGCCAAGTCCGAGTTGAAGTCCAAGTCCAGTTGCCAAAGACCCGCCAGCGGTTTCCAAACTGGGCCTAAAACGATGATGGCCACGAAGTATCTGTGCTAGATGCTAGCCCCAGTCGCCGGTTGACATCGGAGCAGCGTCAACTAATGAAGATGCGCGATGCATCATGCACTTCCTCCACGTCTCGAGTGCTGCAGGTTGGGCAGAGGATGAGGATGAGGATGGGGATGAGGTTGGGGATGAGTGGTGTGGTGTGGTGCCGAGTCAAAGCCCAGAAGCAATTTTCGTAATCAGAGAAATTCATAAAAATTAAAAGAGTCATTTGCATGTTGTTGCACGACGAGGCTGGGAAGCTGTGACCACTAAAATACAGTGAAGTCTGGGAAATTGAATCCAAAATATTAATGAGGGTGCTTAAAGCCGAGATCATTTAAATATAAAACATTAATATTTGACATGAAATAAAATATACTCGTAATTTTGACGTGTTGTAGAAGGAATAAGTTTCCAAATTACATGTAAATTTAAATAAATTATAAACATAATAAATTGCATCACAATATAAATTGAATTTAAAACCAAAATGTACATCTTTAATAAATACTTCTTAGGTAAATATTTTTTATGAAGAGTGCATTAAGAGTTATATAATTGTTCAACTTGAATACTCTTAATAAAAATGTATAAACAAATAGGCAATACAATGATTTTCATAAAATATTTCCCTTCCTAACTTATAGTTAAGATTTCATTTTGATAATCCAATGTTTCCTACCGGAATGAAAAACCTGATTTATTTTCTACTCCTTGTCTTATTATGCCACGTATCACTGTACGAAGTCAAGTAATGCAAGAAGGATTTACCAAGCATAGTCTTGGCCTCTCCTCAACTGGTTTGCGCCAAGAGCTCTCGGCATTTGGGTGTAAAATAAAGGAATGACTAATTTTTCAACGTTTCGACGAATGATAAATGTGGCATGTGGCGAGCCCGAGAGCAATCATGTTGCACTGTCACTTGGGGCACACACACCGTACACTGTGCACCGTGCACCGTAAACCATACACCACACACCACTGGCACAAACTTACCCAGACACTTGCAATCACAATCGCAATCCCAGAACACGTCTCCTAAGCTCTGGCTGCCACGCTGGAATTGTTGCAACGTCATAATTATCCACCCAGAGCCACAACCTTCACCCCATCCCCAATTCCATTCCCATTCCCATACCCATGCCCAATCCCATCTCCAGCCTCATCCACATACTCGACCGTCGTCCTCGGCCCTGAAAATGAGTAACGACTCTGGCAGTAAATGGACAACGACGACACAGACTTCGGGAGGCCATACAGAGAGGAAAAGTCCTGTCCAAAATTATGTTTAGAATACCATTATATTATATGATAATATTTAATCTTTTAATAACATAATATACTAAAGGTCTTCGACTTATTAGCTTCTACCATAGTAATGGGTAACAAGTTTCTATATATGTATCCCAAATTTCGTATCCTTTAGAAAAGGTCATAGGGATACAAGCAACCAAATTTAAGTAGTAAGAGTCAAATCTGAGTTACAACTTTCTTTCTCACATAAGATGTAACTATACCTTATTTTAATTTAAAGTTATTTTACTATCTCTCTCCTCAAGCAAACAACTATTAATATATTACTAATTTTTCCTCTGCATTATCTGTATCCTAGAAGTCCAGTTGATTCCATTTTTCTCGTCCCTCGAAACTCATCAGGCGGATAGCTGAAAATTTACATTTTACGAGAGTGACGATCATCCCAAACCGCCGTTTCCAGTCATTAAGCCAGTGGGATCAGGTAAATGTTGTCAAGGAGATTTAGGACCCTCGCCTCGCTGAGTTATGCGATGAAGGATTCGACTTGGGCTCCATAGGGAGCGACATGCATCCGAGGTGGTCTGGTAAATATGGCCCACTCCAGTCATAACGCAACTGGGCAACTGCAAGTGCCAAGTAACTGAAGAATGCCCTCGAGGAATCATTTTATAGTCATCATCGGAAGTTGTCCAAGGCCCAAGGAGCCAGGCAGCCGAACAAGTCGCGGTAAACTAGTTTCGAGCATTTAATGAAGTCATTAAAGGCCGCGCGTGTGGCGCGATCTCAAATTACTTCGCATAACCGAAAATTACATACATAAGTGGGGGGGGGGGACCAAGGGGTCCTGGGACCCAAGGAGCTGCAGTTACTGGAGGGCCAGGAGCCTAGCCCTTGAATAGGACGCGCCCAGCAGAGCTTAAAATAAACCCGGGAAGGGGTTGCAGGCGCAGGAGCATATTACAACTTACAAGCAAGGGGCAACTAATGGAGCTGGAAACTGGACGCAGTCTCTGGGACAGGGTCTCAAACTGGGAACTGAGAACTGGGAACTGGGAACTGGGAACGGGACTGGAACTGCGACTGAGCGACTGTCAAACCGGTAGACGAGAAGCACAACAAGAGGAACAACCTTCAGTGCCGACTGCATCCGCGAACTAATGGACTGTGCAAAAATGAGTGACGCAGCATCGGACGAACAGTGCACTGTGAAAAAAGGAAGAATTTGATGGACAAACAAAAACCACCTTATGAAGATAACAAGTTAAAATAACAACACATTCATTCATGAATGAACCAATATCAACCATTAGTTTGTCTAGCTGAGTTACTCATAAACATTTTTTTTTTAAATGGCTATGTATTTAGATTGTATTATATAATATGTATCTGACAAACGTTTATGAAAGTTTTTAAATATTTAAAAAAATCCCCACTTTTGTATCCATTACCCTTTTCTGTACCTTTTGATTACATTAAAAGTTACTTTTATCTAAGTGGTTCCTATTTCGACAGATTTTAAACTAGTTTCGTTTTTTTCCCAGTGAAACCCTGGTAGATCGAGAGTGGGGAAGTTGAATCCTGTGGCGAACAGCTGCCCGAATGGATGGCGCGTCTTTATATGCAATGGCCATATTTAGATAAGGTAACGACAAAATTTTTACAATATAAATGCTAAGTCTGCGCCGCGTTCCTTTCATAAGAATGATGTAAAACGCATTGGGAATGAAGTGCAGTGAAGTGGAGTGAAATGAAGTGAGGAGCGGGCACGATGAGAGTTAAATTCGTGTTGAAATAAATTAATTGCGCTAACTTGCAACTCATGCGGCACCCGGCTTCAGGTTGCTCAGAGTCCCCGTCCTCGTCCTCCAACTTCACCTCCTCCTCCGCCTTGAAGATCCATGGGTATCTGGGTACTAGGCCAAGGCATTCCCAACTTGAATTTGTCGTCGGAACTGGGGGAGATTGGCGGTGGATCTCGGTGGCTCTCGGTGGCTTTTGGTGGAAGCTCGCCTGCAGCATCATGAGTGCCATCGATCAAAGTCTGCGTGCAGTTTTGAGTTTGAGAGGGACTTGGGGTCTCCGTAAGACCCGATGAAGATGGGGCTGTATATGAGGTTGGTTTTTTTTCTTATTTTTCCTCCGTTGTATTTTGTGTCTCGCCTCGAGTCAAATGTCCACAAATTAATTTTCTTTATTAAATTCCAGCATGAAAAATGACGCGAAAAACGCTTCCGCATGCGCACCGAAAAATCTCGAACTCAGACTCAGGTGTCGGCTACTGCCCCGAAGATCGGGTTCTCCAGCTGACCAGAAAAGATGGCCATTTTAATTTGGCTAAGACAATGTGCCGTTTTGTGAGATTCTGCGAGGTTGCCTGAGCGTTTAATTGATGGGAAAAGCTTAGATACAAGTGCCACACAGCTGAATTCCTCATTTCGTGTTGATTAATTCTTCGGCCATCAGAAGCGTTCAGCTTCCTTAACGGGTTACGAAACGCCTCATGGACTATTGATGAGCTGCAATGGATGCTAGATGGTTAATAAATAGGGGGGCTGAACTCCATTGATCTCGGACTAAAGCTGCACATAGATTTCGAGATCGTTAAACCGATCTATGAGATCAACTAAAATTGCTACCAATTCGGGGTCGTTTAGTTAATTAACAGAACCAATTACCAAGCTTCGTTTGAGAACAGCACAAAGCGAATAAAGTCAAACAAAGAGCAGACAACGAATTGAAACCAAATTAAGCCTGAGTGAATACTTATAATGAAGAGATTAGAGAAAAAGGTCCAAGTCATTTCCACATACACACACTGAGACATACGGATACATTCAACTTCAATTAGGCCGAGTTGAATGCAAAAGGGGCCAGGGACTCCGAAAAGGAATTGGAAATAATAAGGCGTAACTAAATGGGCGCTTTAGTCTATAATCATGACACAATTTCCGCCGGAGTTAAGACTCGGGCTCACTCGCACTGGTACCTATAGAATATTTCCCGCCCGCGTTTGTCAGGAAGTTCTCAGACACATGACTTACTTCATGACTGCTCCGATGAGTCGGCACAAAAGCGGACTACTTACATGTGGAGCATCGAATTCCGCGTCACAGTTGAGAGTTCAACATTAAGGGAAGCGACTCGACTGCGAACTCCGTAAGTAGCAGCCTAAATGAAGGCGATGATGATTTGTAATAAATTGAATATTAACCAGCATTTGTTCGGGCTCTGGCAAATTGCCAGCTATATGAGTTGCCGAGTTGTAATGGTAACACGGAAAGAAAATAGGAAGTCTGTGGTGTAATTTAATGATATATGTGAATTTAAAGCAATTAAAGATTGTTTTACAAAGTATCGTTCTATTCTTTGAATGTTCTGAAAGATTAAGATACTTTTGAATTAATATATGATATGATATAATATATGATGTAGAAATATACAATACATACATACATGATATAAGGAATGTGGAATAGAAAGGAATGGGATATTTCCTACTACGAACTTATTTAATAATCAATTACAAGTTTTTGAAAAAAAACCAGATGATAATGGTCTACAAGAAATTTATTCTAATAACAAGTAACTATAGATCACCTTCTGTGTTGTTTACTATAACAGAGGAATTTTTCCTGTGCTGAGAAAGAGGAAAACTTTATGTTAATTTCTATTGCTATTAGAGAAGGAAGCTTGAGGAATGCCAGACACTAGTGTCACTCACTTGCACTCGTTGTGTGGACCGCAAGCCGGCCAGATATGACAGGTGCACCAGGTGAACCCCTCGCCGATCATGGTCTCACCTCTTTCTGGTGTGGCACTCCTAGGCCTATAATTAAGATACCAAAGTGGTGTAATGCGCACATTGTTTCGGTATTGCCGGGACAAAAAAAAGGGTATATAGGAAGTTCCCCGCTCGCCTGTATAATTTGTGAACAATTACGCTTTGTAATAGCATTTAATGACTTCATTTTCCGAAATAGCGGCGTCTGGCATTCCATTGCGATCTTATCGCACGTCGTATCGTACCTGCTTTGGCCATATGGAAAGCTTTCAAGTTATGTGGGAAAAGAGAAATTTTCCCCGCCTCACAACTCAATTCAGAATGGTAAGTTATACGCTCCCCATAAGTACTGTCCATGGTGTTAAGTGCAAAATAACTTTGTTCAAATCGGACCTGGTTGCAAAACAAATTTGTAGTGCAAATTGCAAAAAGCTTTTAGTATTATCAGTCTGGTAATCTGATCCGATTATCATAGGCAGTGCACATTATGGAGACCCCGCCTAGACCAACTTGTCGGATCAACTTTACCCAGGCCAGGCCCTAATCCCGGCCAATGTCATTAAGAGTATTTACAGCCAATCCAAACTGGAACTGCAAAGGAAAAGGAAACTGGTGCGGGTACGACTTTAAGACTGGGACTGGGACAAGGATCCTGCCCATAATCGTAAACATCACTTTGCATAATAAGAATGCTCCATCAATTGGTGCGCTATCTAAAGTGATATTAATTAAAAGATCATTTATATCGTTGGGCATAAAATAGCAAAATGTTCATCCTGCTGACGGACTGGGCCTCATCACTGCCAAATGGAATCAGGCTCTTCGGAAAGAAGTTGTCGCATGGCGCGTTGATATTTATTGATACTGACAATGGACCGGCCTCTTTCCGCCGCTGGCTGGCTGGGATCCTCGGCTGGATCCTCGTCGGCTGGGGATGACAAGTTATGCAAATCGCGGAGACACCAAGATCAAAATAAACTTTACGCATGCGGATCCTCGATGCTCAGGTGAGTGGGCAGAACGCACGACGACAGCCACGACGGCCTGGACAAGGTCATCTCCGGTTCGGGATGGGCACTTGCCATTCCTCAAACTAAGTGACTCAGGCAGATGACCAAGAGCAGCGACTGCGTCCGAAACGAGTGCAAAAGTGAAAGATTGATGGCGAAATTACTTTAAATGTTTGCGAAATGCCAGGAAGGTGGAGCGGCGCACAGAAGCGGACTTCTGTAAGTGAGGGGGCCCAAAAAAGAGTTTATTTTCAATAAAAAAAAAAATTAAAACTATTTTCAAGATATTATTTTAAATGTTCTATATAATTCCCATATGTATTTCAAAAGATTTATAACATGTTATTTGATAGAAAAAATTGTATACCACTTATAAACGGTATTAAAACAATTATATGTAATAAATTTTTGCAATGCACTGGGAAAACAAACAGAAACAAGCAAACCGAATTTAAGGATTACAACCAGCGATAAACCTCTCATTCATTGTAATAAAAATTTAATGAATTTGTTTTGTTTTTAGCTGTGAAATGGCATAATCCCCCTCTGGTCCAATAAATTATAAATTAAAAGGTTCCAATCAGCTATAAATTTTCTTACTCCTTGTAAAAAAAACCAATGAATTTACATATTATTAAATATGTGTTTTTACCTATAGCTTAATCCCTCCCTGTAACTATCTGGACTCTTCCATGACAGTGCAAACCCTAAAACGTAAACACGCCTGGCCAAGTCTTGGACAAACGTCCTGGTCTGTTGATCAATCTGCGCGACGCCTACCCAAAAACGAAGAATCCTCTTCTTTCATCCCAGTCTCCGCCAGGCTGAGCTCCAACTTTAGCCTCAGCTCCATCTAAAAGTCCAACTCCAGATCCGTTCCCATCTCCGCTCCGTTGCTGGTGTCTCGATTGGCGACAGGCGACAAACCTGTCTGGTTTACGAAGAGTTCTTTGGGAGTCGATGCTTGGCCACTTGCCTACATTGTAGGCCGACTTTGGCTGCGGCTTTGACTTTGGCTTTGGCCATCAACTTGTCGCTGTTTGTGGCTGAGCGATGGCAAAGGACTGCACAGGGAAAATATTCATAGATCCACAATGCTTAAATACAAAAATATTGAATACCCAAAATTCGTATAATTTCTTATAGAAGTTTTATATGTTTTTTAAAATGTGAATAGGATTATTATTTATATTCCAAGTTTTAATGGGCTCAAAATTCAATTCATATATGTACATTGACAACATATCTTTTATAAGCATCAGCACAGCCAACTGATGTTTTAGAGTAAGAGTCATTGCTTGTTTAACCATTGTTAAGATGAATATATCTACTAAAAGATGAAAATATATTTTTGTAGTGTAAAATGGGATGCTATGGGATCGGATAGGAAAGGATGGGATAGGATGGGCTCTGCCTGGCTGGTTGCCTTCAATCAGTCGAACGCAATTCGAGTTGACAACATGTCGCAAATGCGTGAGTCTTGTAGGGGCACGCGGGGGGAGCGATGTTACAAGATGGTACACTCTTATGATTATATAGATTATATTGCCCGCCATCCTCGGCAGTCGCTTCGCTGCCCCAGCCGCCTGAATCATCCATCCATCCAGCCATCCTTTGGTCCAGTCAGCCGCATGTAATCCACATAACTTCCCCTGACCCTCCGCAACTAGCTGGCGTGATTGAAAGATTGAGTGCCAGGCACAATTAAAGTGCTGCATGATGATGTATGTATAGCAATTGTCACAAGTCCTAATTTGGCATTGCCTTGGTTAAGCCAAATGCAACGGAACAGGTGCGAGCAGGTGGTAAAAAAATGGGACTTTTGATTGAGGAACATTTGAATAAATCGCAAGTAGATGGACATTCAATAAAGAGTTAAGGAGTTTCCTCTTGGACAGAAATTCCTTAACATCTCTATGAATCTTATGCTTGCAGAGAGAGAAACTTAAGCTTAAATATAATATAATAGGATAAACCTAATCTAAACTTTCAATAGAGAGGAATTCTCAAAACATTTTTACCAAAGGGGAATTGAAACGAGTTCTGGTTTCCGGAAATCCTATCGTTAATAAATTGTTTTTACCAAGTTCGATCTGCCGTTTTGCCCGTGTAACAGGAAAAGTTTTGCCAACTCATCCAGTGTGTTTATGGCCAGAAGAAACCTTCATTATTTATATGCTTATCTCGGTGATAAACTCGCCTCAACGGCATTTGCCTGTGGTGGTCGGCACTTCCCCCCTTTTTTCCACATACTTTTTTTTCTTCTTCAGCGACTTAAACAAATCATTAAATACATCGCTTTGCCATCGAAGTGGAGAAAGGGGTGGCTCAATCAAACGCCCATTCTATGGACCATTTGTGCACCTGTCGTCGCAGCCAAAGGCGCCTGGAAATTGCGGAAATGCGCTTCTGCCTTGGCCAGAAAGGTTGCTTATTGGTAGCAGGCAGAGAAGGCAGATTATTGACACAACAATAAAACTGCACAACAATCAAAATAATACAAGATTTACAACGAACCAACGGCCAGTGAAATGAGATGGAGATTCCGATGGAAACTTGGAAGGGGGGGGTTGCTTGGCACAAAAAGTGCAATGAAAATGCACAATAAAATAAATAAGCGCATAAAAGGTGAGCGGCGAAAATTTGCAGTAATTTGAGATTACGTTGGCATTATGAGCCGGGCCCGAAGAGAGTGGCCAGAATCGCCACGAGACCAGACCTGCGAAGCCAACGTTGCCAACTTTTACTGCGGCGACAGCAGAAACTCAAAAGAAACCCAGGTCCACAAAGCCGCAGCTGTTAATGAATGGCAATGGCTTTGTTGGTAATGAAGTGTTGGCCATAATGCCGCCATGACGATGACGACCAAGACAAGAGACCCAGTCTTCCAGCCAACTATGACGACATTGGCACAGAGAGCGATAAGCCCGATAAGAGGGGGTCCTCGCTTAGTCAGTGGTTTAGGTTGCTCTTAGTTTGGCTTTAGTTTCGGCTTGTCTTTGTCTAGTTTTTCAGGGTGGCAATTAACCTTGACAAAGTTAGGAACTAATAGAGAATTCGGACATAGAAAAGTAAAGAGCTTTCACTTTAGGTCAGGAAGAGAGCATTAAGTTGACAAAATAGAATGCCAAGGGAAATATAAGCGCAAACCAGACATATCTAGAGGAAATTTGCGATATCGAAGTCAAAACCCTTAAAAATGTTTCATGGTATAATTAAATAAATGAAAGAATAATTATAATATTTAATAAGAATTTTTTCTCAAAATTATTATTTTAATAAAAACTTAAAAAAACATGTAGATCCCAAATAAAGGAATAAAATACAAACGGCTTGGAAAGCATATGCATCAAGGCTTTCGCATTACCCAAACATTTATTAAGAACCACAAATTTAATTATTACAAAAAATCAAGAATTTGCATTAAAACCGAAATCACTGCCATAAACCAGGAATTTCCGTTCACCACTGAGGTAATACAAAATACATAATGAATCTTATGTAATGCGTTTACTCATCCCAGTAGTAAGCATAAATTATAAACATTTAGCCTAATGGAAAACTTTGATATGGGCATAAAAATATGACATAAAATATTTAACTACCCAACATGCTCGTAAAGCTCAACTATGGAGACAGAAGAAGAACGCCAAAAAAATAAGTATGAAAAAAGAGAGGTAGAGATATGCAAAACAGCGAAGAAAGGCTTGCACAAATCAGACTTTTCTTTTTGGTAGTAAAAACCATTGAAAAATCAATGTTCAAGCTCTGGGAAAAAGAGAGATGCCGAATGAGCCACTGCTGTCCGTTTACTGTTAAATATTTGCCTTTGATTTAAGACGGAGTTTGGGACTTGAGGCGACACTTCTCCATCTGGGGACCCCATCTACCGATCTCCATTTCCATCTCCAACTCCATCACCCTTCTCTGACCATTTGCATTGTGTTGGCCTGTTGTTTTTACCAATAGCACGGAGATGTTGGAGGCTTGGCCATGCCAAAGTGACATGCAAGACACAAATCATGATTTGCTGGCCATGTTGCTGGTGGCATCCAACTCGTTTACAGCTGCGCCTGCCGAGACGTCAACAATGAAATTGTCAAGTGTTGACAAATAAATTTGAGGATTTCGAGGAGATTTACTTATGCTAATGAAAGACACTTGTCACAGATACTTCTACTCGCATTCGTACTCCCTCCCAACTCGGCGGCATCGCCTTGAAGTGCGGGGCCACGTTGGCTCGCATAAATATGTTTGCTCTTAGGGGTTTTGACCAAGAGTTTGGAGTCTGGAGCTGGTAGTTTGGCTTAGGAGCCGGAAAAAGTACCGTAGCAAATTCGCAAGCTGAAAGAATTTGAGTAGAAACACTAAATTAGCTAAAGGAGGAAGAGAATGATGAATTTCCTGGAATGGCAGGACTCCAGTTCGTCACATAAATATTTATGGATGTTAATGCTGTGAAGTGAATTGCACACTGAACATTGCAACTTTTCGAGGGGACTGCGCTGGACAAATATGCACTTAAACCTGCACTTGGCAAAAAAGGGTTCCATTTTAGTCAGAAAATGGAAATAACAAGTAAATCTATTATTACTGAAACAGAATCAATACAATTTTCTAAGCATCCCTTGTTATGTATGACATGTCATGTAATCTAACATGCAAAATGTGTTGTTAAATAAGTTCTAGAAGAGTTTTGCTTCTCATATTTATTGCAATATGTATTGTATCTACTGAAATAGTCTTAACATAATAACATGATGCATTATCTTGAGAACTTAAGACATTTTTTTTTCAATGTAGAAAGCACTTGAGCATTTCAGGTTGATTGGAGTTCATATCCGTACCTCAGCCTAATTAGAGTCCACCTGCCCGACGGGATCCATCAATCCAGCAACTATCCCTTCGAATCCCAGCATTTCACACGCTCATCAAATTGACGCCTCTGCCATAAATCCAGCGCCAAGACATAGTAAAGAAGTGAAAAATCTCAATTGCCATCTACCTGTGAACTCTGGCCGATAAAAAACAATAAATTTCTAAAATACAACCACTAAATTGCATATCTCGCACATATACTGGTCACATATCAAGTGCCTGTTTTGAGGTACACTAAAAACAAAGGATAAAGTTCATGAGCTTTAGAGAACCAATATTTCACGTTTTTATTATCAACTTAGTATTTTGTTTTTCTAGGCCCTGATAAAAATAAACTTTAAATGTATTTTAATGTCGGTAACCATCCTACATCTTTAGTTATCAATGTATAAATTTAAAAAATAATCATATATAGACTAATCTGATAATATTTAGAATTAGGTTGTTCAAAATTGTTCCTAAAATAAAAATCCTGTGGATATATGATCCAAAATGTCACTTTTAAATAAAAATATATTTTCTTTCCTAGAAAACTCTATAAATATTAATGAAACTGCTAAAACTCATTCAGCATGCCTAATTTCTTTGAGTGCATTGCAGCATAATTGAGTAATTAACTCCGAAAGTCACTCGAAACGAAACCAGTTCTCCACTCCACTCGTTCCGCTGGCACTCAAACATGCGCAAGCCGGTTTGCGGAACGAGTGGCATGGAACGAGCCGGAAACGAGTGGCCCGTTGCCAAACGGTCCGCCATTGCGATGTTGTTGTCGACGTCGACGCCGGCAGCGCTGCCGCCGCTTATGCTGGAAAAAGATTCAGATACGTTCGGTTCGAGATACTTTTGGGTTCAGTTCAAGTTGAGCGCTTTCTGACGTTCGTACAACGCATTTCCGCGGCCGTCTGCAATTCGCATCTGCGGCGAGAATTTCGCGAAAATCCAACTGCAAATTTTAGTTCTAACACTCGGTGTACAAATATCGAAAGTCCCTTTGGGGAATTTGTATTTTATTGAAAAACCCATTCGCCGAATCGCGCAAAAAAATGCTATAAAGTGCCTGCTTTTACCAGATTAAATATACACATCTAACATATTTATTTTTAAAACCCATTCAAGTGCCAAAGAGAAAAGTTTTATGCAATATAAAGTAAATTGCACTAAATTAAATATTAAAATCCATCTGTCTGTATAAAATCCGTTGAATGAAAAATTCACAACAAGTGCAAAGCAACAAATTGAAAAATCACTGCAGCGTTGGAAAAGTTGCGGCAAAAGTTTCGCATTTGTTTTTCGGCTTGCGCTTCGTTTTCCCCGCCAGTTTTCCCCCTTTTTCGCGGTGACGCCTGCGCAGCTGTTTGGAAAAATCTAATTGGATACTTTTCTGCCAAACAGACACCGGAAACGGAAGCTGGCTGCCATTTGCAATAGACTAACTAGCGCGGCTCTCTGTTAAGGTGAGTTCATCAGGATAATTAGCCAGTGCAGCTCAGCAGGAAAACATCTTTTGTTAGTTAAAAATAGAAGCACATGATTATAAAAATATTTCACACGATAATGACACTGACACCGAAAAAGTAACTCAATCTGGCGTTTGTCATAAGCTTCAAAACATGCCAAAATAATGCCAGTCAGTCAGTCAGCTTTTGTTTTCCTTTGCTTTGCATCTCGTATCTTGTATCTTGTATCTCGTAGCTGGCTTTTTATAGCCTGCGTTTTATAGTATGATTAAATTTGACAGTTGACAGCATTTTGGCCTTATCTGACTGGCCCAAATCGCTCCACTTCCTCTCGCGTGTGTGTGTTTTTGTTAAATGTTAATTGTTGACAATTTCGTATAAATTGACAATTCAACTGGCGTTTTACATGGCTAGTAACAAACATATCAGCATCGGATCACGGCGATGAGTGTGTGATGTTTGGCCTAATGTATTATTAACTAGGCCAACAACAGAATGACTACGCACACATTAGGCCCGCTTTACAAGGGCGTGATTTAATGGGCCAGTTGTTTATTTTTCTTGACGTTTTTTAGCCCAAACTTGGCTGTAATATCACGCCTAATGAGCGGAAAACTTAACAGGCGATTTACATTGACATTAGTTACTCTATTTGCGGTGGTAATCAAAGCAGTAACTTGACATTGAACCATGAAAAAAAACTTGGCTTATGGATTGGTGTAACCTAGAATTTTTACGAAGGTAATCTTATATCAAGGGTAGCTTCATGATATAAAAATTAATTCTCTGTTAGGAATACTAAATACCAAAATGTAATGATTAGGAAAATATCTTTAAAGTCGTATTTATAATAAAAACCTATAAACATGAAATGCACCTCAAATCAGAAAGTTCTGACTTTTCAAATAAATCAACCCGTCAGATAACAGTCCAAATCCAATCTAAACTATTCCCATAATTGTTTATCTGACAGCCTGAGATTATTCTGTTGTGAGAGCCCTTAGTTTAAACGTGCTAAAATGTCCAAAAGAAGCTTCAAAGTGACAAAACTTTTTCTTTGCCAAACTTTGCTTTTTGCACATAAACAAACATGAAAACCCAGAAAAAAAGGGAAAAACAAATTTTAGTTTTTTGCCACTTTTGTGTGCCCAAGTCATGCAATGTTTCTTGCTGCAACAAGCATAAACATCATGAAGAAAATAAAACAAAAAAAATATTTTGTAAGAGAAAAAGCAGCACAAGGTCAGAAAGAGCCGCACCTCGATAAGCAGCTGCCCTTAGCCAACAGTTCTTAACTTTCAACTCAGTGCCCTAAGCTCACGAACGTGGCGACTTCCGTCCGACAAATTTTTAGATATCAAAACAAATTTGCAACACGTACTCTCGGCCAATCGAAGTCTCTTTTTTTGTGAACCCAACTCAACTCTAAGACTAAATTTAAATAAGCGAATGATGTCTTTGTCGGCCTGGGGGTTTAATTTATGAGCCCAGGGCTATTATAATTCGCACTGTTCCGAGGCATTTTGCATAAACAAATGTGTCTTTCATGTTTCGTTCATTCTCTACTCCTTTCATTCTTTCTCTAATGTTTATTCAAATCCGCTGGCCAATTGTCTTAGCCGCTTGTCTGTGTCTGGTCTGGATGTCTAGACTCTAGTCTTCCAGCAGGAAGGAAGCCCAAGATGGAGACTGCACTTGAACTTGAGACCCCTTAAAAGTATTTGTTCCCCGGGATTCTGTGTGGGTTCGGTGGTTGGTGGCAACCCTTTTTTTGCATACCATATTTCTCCCTTCGCATGTGTGTGGCTACTAAAAAAAATGCAGAGGGGCGACGTAAAAACAAAAACATGCGACAGCCCATGAATGAAATAAGCCTGGACGACTAGGGTGATATATTTGTGAAGGTGAGGCGACTACGACTCCCCCATAGAGCCACAGAGCTAACCAGATCCAGACAGCCATCATCCCGGGCCCAGACACCTTTGTTTGCCCAGATCTTGATGTCTGGGGCAAGAGTGAGCCGCTTAGTGGCTTCCAGTCCCCAGCAGTCCAGCTACCCCGCCTCGTGTCAACTATTGTCAAGGCTTTAATTAGAGATTTCTATTGCCATCCTGTGTATTATCGTTATCTCAGCCACCCATTATGTTGATGGATTTAGCTGAGCTTGCTCATTTATATTATAATTAATATATGTATGTATGGCAGACAGGGGATTGAACTTTGCCACTTAATTGAAACTTTTGCCTTACCCACACACACGGGCAACACTGCGTATACGTGATATAATTGCAACTGCCAAAAAGTTATGCCAAGCAGTTAGTCTCTGAAACTTACTCAGGGCATACTTGGTTGAAATATTAATTACACATACTTATTGGCAAATTAAATTAACCCAGGCAGATATCATGATGAGTTTTTGGCAAGAGTGGTAAAGTTGCTGCACATATGAATCCAATTAGGGCTTCATACTTGAGTGCTCACAAAATGGTTTTGGGAGTTCATTTCGATTGCCTTCAATGAATTATTTCATTCAAGAGAAGATAGATTATATTAACATGCGAATGGAAGGCTAATCTGTTCTAATAATTTTCAATTATGGAACTTAATTACAATTTATTAAAGCAATCCAATAGGTCGCTGATTGAAGCAAAACTAGATAGAAAGTCTAGTTTAGGAATGTTCATGTGACATCTACTATTTAATGTGATTTAAGGATTCAATTGACACAACCAGGTAATTTAAATAAATGCAAATAAATTCCAGAAGCAAATTATTGAATAAATGATTATTAGGCTTGATTTTCTTTAATTAATGTTATCATTTTCCAAAATCTGCGCAGAATATTCCGTATTAGCTGTTCCACCCAATTTGATATTTTAATATGTTCTGAGTCCTTTTAATGAGCTTCCCAATCTGAGAATATTTATGTGATCTGTCCAATCAAATGCCATTTCAATCGACACCATGAAAATGTTGCTTAATCAAAAAGAACACAAATTTTGCTAATTCCATCTTATCTATGATATTTAAATGCGGTCTAACAAATAAAGTATACTTAGCTTAGATAATATTGAACCGAAAGGGGACATTGACTGCCAACTTTTTCTATATCTCCCAAGATACACAATAAAGAACACGCCGACGCCGAACATCGACTTTGATATGGGCTGATGATGAGCTCTAATTTCGAAATTATACAAGATTGGCTGTGAGAAGAAGAACTGGAGCTGAGGATGGGGATCTGAAGGGGCTGTCAGCTCTGAGGCCCGAGTTTCGTTTTCGGTTCGGTATTCAGCTCCTCGCCGTAGTTCTTCTTGTTGTTGTTGGCCACATAACAAGTTAATTTTGATGTAAATTTCTGTTTTGGTACCCTGAGCGAACGAACGAATGGCAAAAACCGAGACAACAACGAATCGAAAAAAGAAAAAAAAAATCGAACCGGTTAACATAATCACTTAATTTTGTGATTGTGTATCTGTATCTCAGAATCGGCATCTGTGTGTGTGTCTCTGCCATCGTTTTCAGCTCGTAATCGTCTTTTGGAACTCAATACCCAAACCCATACCAACCGTTCGGTTTCGTGGTCTTTGTATAGAAGTGTCAATATTATTAAGTGATGATGTCCCCATCTGAGGCTCAAACTTTGATAAACGAGCCGATGCTGTAAATAAAACAGAGTAACAAAAAGCGAGATAAAAAACCTACAAAAGATAAATAAACAGAGGCCGACTAAGCTCTAACTCATCCGAGTTGATAAATTGTATCTATATTTATGTATGTTGCTACCAGCAAATAATTTACAATGTTTGAGCGGGCAAACTAAAACCGGCAATGGCAAAAAATGTGTAAAACAAAAGAAAAAAAATTTGTAAAAAAAGCAAACAATAATAGCAAAGCCGGCAAAAGCGAAAATACACAAGCAAACACAAAAAAAGTGGCTAAAAACAAGCGCAACATAGGGCCAAAAGAGAAAAAAAGAAACAAATGCTGAATTATTAGCACACAAATCGCCGGCAGCTGAATAAGAAGAAGAAGCAGGGTCAGTGGGTGGGGAGGGGGTTTTTGTTTATATTTTTATTTTTGCTGCTTATTCATGGCAGTAGTCACAACAAAAATAAGAACAAATTGCTAAGAAAACAAAAAATTGCAGAAAACGCAACACGTGAAAACCGCAACAAAAACCTGGCACTGCAAAAAATAGTGGGGTGGGTTCAGAAAAAAAAACACAAAACAAAAACAAAACCACACAGAACAAACTAAAGAAAATCAGCCACAAAAACGCCACTCGAATATGACGAAAATAAAAACTAAAACACATAAACTCGCCTGCATTTGGCTCCATATGAATGAGGCAGATGTGATGGGGAATGTGGAAAAGTTCTGGTTCTGGCAGATATCCACAAGATTCAGATACTCGAGATCCTTGAGATTGCCAAGTGAACTTGTGGAGCAACCCTCGCAGTTGCAATTACCCTGCATCGTCTGCATCCTCCGTGTGTTTTTCTACATTTTGCCAACTTGCTCGTGTGTGGGTAACCATGCATTTATGACGATTTTAAGCTTGCAGGCATCATCAGCAATGCAGCGCAGGGATGTGCGAGGTAACCCAAGCTAAACAAGCGAGCGTTAAAACCAAACTAACTATAAATAAAACAAAAAATCAACAATAGCAAAAAATTCACAGAAAGCCAGATGAACGTTGCCGCAAAGGGGGTAGGATAACACACACCACACAAAAACTACACACAAAAAAAAAGCAATTTCTTGATTATAAGTAGTACATAACAGTGGGGTTTTCAAATTGTAACGCAATCTATGAAACTTGTAGATACAACAAAGTTGACTAATCCGTTGCAAAAAAATCTCAAACGTGTCTTAAAAATTATTTCGATCTGATCTGATCTGATCTAAATGGCCTTACCAAAATATCTTATAGATACAATTAAATATTTATTTATAGGGATGTGGTAAATACCAGAAGAAAGTTTCTAAAGATCGCCTCTTCTAATATATGTATGTAATATATATTTTTTTATACATATTTTGTACTCTGTAGGCAGCTGAGAAAGCGAATGCTGGGCGAGAGAAAACAAAGCAAAATAATAATACAAATAACTATAGATGCATAGATACGAGGATAGTTAGATGGACGAGCGGAGGATGTGCCATAGCGAACCGGGGTGCTGCCTCCCCCTCCAATTGCAAATATCCCCAAGTCCCTGCTCCAGTCTCTCCACACTCATCATCATCATCATCGTCGTCGTCGTTGTTGTCTTCTCAGCCGTTGTCGCTGGGCGATCGCGTAGCCATAATTGTTTAGTTAGCCCAAGCGGCCAAAAGCGTCCCGCCCCAGCCGATACTTTTGCTTTGGCCCACCTGAGAGCTACGCTATCAGCGGTTAAGTCACTGTGGGCCAAGGAACTTTTAGATATGGGTAGCTTGGAAAATGAAGAAAATCAAATTTAAGAAATGAAAGATCTTGAATTAATCAAAACATGGGTCACTACAATCAAACTCCAAGTAACTTAATGATTCCTCTAATAAATTTAGTAAAGTTTATAGCATTCTATGACACCATTTAAAAAGCATTCCAAGGAAAATGGTATTTATCTCAAAAACATTTATAAAAAATTATGTTTTAGGAAGATATTATATGGGTTGATATGGTTTTTTAACTAAATCCAGTAATTTTTTCAAAACGAGAGCAAGACTCAGAAAGCCATAAAATTACATGCAGTGGTTTAACATGCAACACCTTTCTAGTAAAATGTTCTTAAACAGTTCAAGAAGTAATGGTTACTTAAATCCAAAACTTTCTAGGAAATCCCTAGACACCTCATATGTTTTGGAGACACTATCCCAGGCCACTGTGCCTAGTCGATGCTGCTCTTTTGTGCAATCATGCGCAGGCAATAAGCGCTGGAGCCGCCGACGCTGTTTGGCTTTCTGGCGATGCTGCAGCTCACTCCCTTTAGGCAGGGGCCATGGATCGGGTCCAATCCGGCCAAGAAGAAGGCTCAGTTCGTGGCTTAAACCTGATTATGAGTGGCCGCGGCCCCAACTGTTTTGTTGGCTTACATGTTGTGTATTCTAACACGCTGCGGACGTCCTCATCATCATCGTCGACTTGGTCGTCTTGGTCGTCGTCATCGTCTCTGGGATCTGCTGGATCTGCTGGGCAAACAAAATGCGTCTTTAATGCAAACATGCAGCAGCAGCAGCAGCAGCTTCCTTTGAAGTTGGTGGATAGCTGGGTGGATTGGGAATGAGGGCCAGAGGAAGCTGGCGAGGCCATTGCATGTGCGTACAAAACTTTAAACAGGAATTTTAACAACTTGCTTTGTACTTTGCTTGTACTGCCCCTTGCTGCCTTGCTGCTTTTGCAGCTTTTCAGCGAGCCGGCGAGCGATGAACGTTCGAACAACCGCAAAACAACATTCAACTTGCAGCAGTACAACAACTGATTTATAAAGAAAATTTCTATGCGTCGTCTTTGGCAGCGAGGAGAGCCCAAAAAGGAAGTGCATGCCGTCGGCGGACGGATTATGGAGGGGTCAGGTGCGATGGGGGATCGAATGCAGGTAACTGCATGCCAGACAACGTGCCACAGGCAGCAGAAAGCAAAAAGCAAAAAGCCGTGGCAGCGGCGATCGCAGCCAATTAGAAGATTTCATATTTATGCCACTATGCATTTCAATTAGTCGCGAAAAGCGAGAAAAAAGTGTGCGAGAAGGTCAAAGTTGAAAGGCGGATGCAGGGGTTACGAAAGCCAGTCAGGTGCCAGCGCTTTTATTAGAGGTTTCTACTTAAAAATGCTAAAAAAAATTAATTATCGGAAAGCTGAAAAAAAAATAAAATTCTTATACACCGTAGTCATTTGATTACCATAATAAGATGGTTTTTCCATACATTCAAGTCATTTATTTAATGTATCTTAAGCTTCTATCAATACACTTGTAAATTTGTTTACTTTAATTTAATTTTATACTTCCAATTCAATTGCATTAATATTATTTATTCTAACTACAATTGCATACAAATGTAAAAGCTAAAACAAATAAACCTCAATTGAATGTGTATATTAAAACTTAATTACAACTGGTAAAGATTGCATTTGCCTAATCGAGGTCGTTATTTCAAAGTTTTTCATCAACTTTTTTTTCAATAAACAATCGGTTGGCTCAATGTAAACATCTTTATGGCTTCACCATCAATCATCCCGCAGATTTCATCTCTGTGCATTTCAATTAGCCATCGCTGGGGTTAAAGTTGAGGCAGAGCCACCGGCACATCAAAGCCAACCATCATCGATACAACAACAAAAAATCCATAAAAAATAAACAAAAAATATGAAAAACAAAAAACAGGGGCAGCTGGTATCAAACATCTCCGGCAGTTTCAACTGTAGCGCCAACAACTTGTTGCGTTATCGCGATAATTAACAAAAGTTTAATAGTCGCCCCCGGCGATCCTCAGCTGCTACCTCGTATTTATATTCGATGAGTTCACGCCGGGTGGTCAGCGTTTTTTTATTTTGTGGCCCAAACTACGATGGTTATGAAAAAGCTTATCTGGTGTAATTAAAAATTGCCACTTGCCGCACACATTTTAATTATGGATGCGAAAACGACAGACGCACGCAACGATGAAAAACGAGAGTCTCGAACGCGGCAAAAAAAAGAAGGTCAGGGTTGGAATACATTTTTTGGCGGCTATTAAAAACTGCATTGCAAAAAGCCATCGAATCGATAGATGTCGAAGCCCCGGCACTTGTGACAGCTGTTCCACATCGGAGGAGCTTCTGTCAGCTCCCAAGCTGTCTGGCCACGGCGCATCAACATCAACATCAAAGTCACGTCTGTTACACATTTCTCATAATCGTTGAACTCGAGTGGCTGGCAAAATGCGTGAGGCAGCCTTTTTGGCGAGCCGAGCAGAGGAAAAACCGCATTGAGATGTTCAGCTTTCGACTACGGCTACCGCTCTCAAGTGATGACACATCAAGGTGGCCACGGATATATATACTATATAGTGTGTTCCAAGAGCAGCTCAAGTGCAGCCCGATGCAGCTTTCCTTTTACTTTGAGCCGAGCACGTCTTAGATGGAGTGCTCAACGCTGGCAGCTCCAGCTGAGCGGGGATCGTCTTGAGATAGGCATCTTTCAGGGGGTTATCTTGGCAACTAAAAAAAAGTATCTTTTTGAGGTCACTCTTCACTTAGTGTACTTTAAATACTAACTAAATTAAAAATGTATCCTACATTTACTTTTCAAATGACCTTTCATGCCTTAGGATAAAAATATATATCCATCAGTTCACAGAGTGTGTTTTTTGCAAACAAAATTTGAGCTCTAAACATTTTTAGGATCTTTGATTCTTTGTATATATCCTAAAGATTGTGTTCTGGGTAAAAATACTAAGTAGTAAAAGAACATCTTATTCACTTATTGGTTGGTTAGATTTTTTCTCTTGGCGAGAAGTCAATTTTGCAATTAATATTGCAAATATAATAGTGTAATTACTAAGATTCTTCTCTATAAATTACAGGTTTAACATGAAAATTACATTTTAATCGTTAAAATTATTTCTGTAAAAGCAATTGCTAACTTAAATCGTATGACAATAGGTTATTAAAGACAATAACGATTGAATTAAATGGTAATTTCTTGACAGTTTCGAGTTATTACCTGCAACTATTTGTATGGCATATTTCTGGTGTCCTTGACATGGAGTTTCGCAAAGCAGAGCTTTAACATTGTTTGCCTTACATCGATGGAGTATCTCGTTACACCCCTGTAGACACAATCTCACGCCATCCCACACGAAATTATATCTATATATCTATATATATTTAGTACAGCACATATGTTCGTGCCTGGGTGAAGTCTCTTCGACAGGCATTTAGCAACAATAAACAATAAACGTACACCAATAAATGACATCAGTTTTATTAAAAATAAATCCGAAAACGCCAGCCAGCTTTGACAGGCGACAGCGGCTAAAAGCCAATCACCGACGAGTTTGGGTTTTGGTCAGTGGAAATGGAGGTAGTGGTAGAGGTAGAGGTCCAACGTAAAGCCAAGACACCTGTGCGCTCCAATCTTCAAGCGAAACGTGTTCGCACGCTGGCAGCTTGGAAAAGTTGGCAACTTGGCAACTCGGAGCGCTGAAGCGGCGTGACGCCAACAATAGGCAATACAACAACCTGACCTTTCTGCAAAAAATAGAATAAAATAAAATGAAATAAGAAAAAGTCTATGGAGGGTATGGAGTGGAGACCCCGAGATGAGAAGAGAACCCATGAACACACCCACCCAAGAGACTCCACATTCGTCATGCCCAAGGGAGTGCGAGGCCTGAATGAGCGATGTGGGTGAGAGGTGGGGTTTGGATGGGGTTTGGACAGGGACTTTTGAATGGAGTTGGAGGATGGAGGATGGGTATGAGGCACAGGGACAGGGAGTTACGGCTGCAGTTGGGGACAGACGAGCTCATCAAATTCTCGCATGTTGCCCTGTCAAACTGCACCAGTGACAACGCCATCTGCAGCTGCTGCTCTCGCTGCAATTCCTTTGAAAAATTCCACCAGTTGCAGTGGCACTGAGGGAAACAATCGAAAAGGAGGTTACCACCAAGAAAAATGAGTGGTTATTAAGGAACTCTGTATAAGAAATTTTTAAGAATTCTTCAGTTAAATTTTGTATAATACATGGGTATTACCTATCTGCAGGTACTATAAAGAATATGGCATTTTAAAGATTTTCAAAATCATAAAGAATAAGAAATAGTAGTTATTTGATAGATGGTATTATCATCAATAATCCTTTTACTACTATTTCTTATTTTTTATGATCTTGAAAATCTTTAAAAGAACTGATATCTTATAGTTCCCGTCTGCATGTAATACCGAAGTATTATAAAAAAATTTACATTTATTTTCCCGCTAAAACTTGGCAATTTTCTGCACAATAAAATCATAAAAGAAATGCTCATCGCTTTCTCTTCGCATATCTTATTTCCTTCGGTGTAGCTTTCCTGCTTTTGTTTGTTTTTGCGCGCCTCCCCATAATGTTTTTATGATGACCCACGGCGCAACATTCTCCGCGCAGCCTCGGCTCCCCAAAACCCCCGATTCCCTGGCATTATCCACCCAACTGCTGCCTTAATCCGCTGCTGTCTTTATTTTTGCAACTGGCTGCAATTAGCTGCAGTTGCCTGCAACTATTCTTGCCACACACGGACACACACGAAAGTCTTTGGCCCAAGCATGCCAGACTGGATGGCGTTAAGACGGCCAAGCGTAAAATTAATTTTACAAAAATATATATATATAAATAAAAAGAGATACTTACCAGCAAAAGTGAACGGGGGAAATGCAATGAAATTTGAGCATCGATTGTGGGTCAGACCCATTGACAGGCCAAATACACACAGCTGGCTGCAACTCCCTCGAAAAAAAGCGATAAACTGGTAAATGTACGTATATGATATATAAAACTGGATGGGGAGACGCCACTGGCAGCTGCCGATTCTCCAGGTAGCCAAAGCCAAACGCGAAGACACCGCAATCCATTTCAATTGCAGCGTCGCGTTTAAGATTACGCAACCGATTAGCCAGGCAGCTGGAAAATGCGGCCCATGGAGAGCAAAGTAAGGAAAAAAAAAGGAGTTAAACGGGGGAAGCACGCGTTCCTTGGCCAGCAAACTTGTTTATTAGATGGCCAGCTAGGTGCGATTTTTCCGGCACGTGCCCATCCATAACTCACGAACTTTTCGTGATCTTCTCAAATGACAAAATGACTTTGACTTTGCAAAATCGAAAAATTATTTGTTTATAATTCGTTGGTCTGGCTCAGCAATTCTTCTGTGTGGCTATTAAAAATCAATGTTACAAAAATTTCATTGCCAAAAAAAATGTTGATGTTCTGGCACATTTTCGAGAACGTAGAAGTCAGCAAGAAATTTTCTGCTTCTTGGGTAAAACTTTTCATTTATTAATCAGTGGCATAAAACGACAAGTTTGTCAATAAGAGTGCAGTTGGGTGGTGCGAGTGGTGCAGGGGGTGCCTGGTGGTGGTGCAATCAACTCGGAGACACAGACATAGCGCAAACAAACTGCAAAATGCTAAAAGTGAAGCTAAAACTGCATAGCAACCAGAGCAAGTCGAAAAATGAAGAGTCGACATGGAGATACTGCAGGCTTTGCATTTTTAATTAATTAAAATACTAGATAGTTGATATCAAAGAAAATTTTGTTTTTTTATTTTCACATTGGAATTTAAGATCTTAGTAACACATTATATTAAAACCAACTTTACGAATTCCACATTTTTTTTGTAATTTAACTATTTTCTGAATTTAAACCATACTTAGGCAGATACAATGGGTTTTTTCTAAACATTCCCAATATTTTAAAATAATAATCCTATCCAATTCAAGTACACTGTGAAAAATGGTATTACCTATAGGTACTACCTAAATAATATCATTACCAATAAACGGACTCAAAGGGGTATGTTTTAGGATCTCAAATTCCTACAATTAATGTAATGCAGGTTTTAAGTGCTTTCAAGCTACATTCATGTTTTTTTTATAGATAATACCTTTTTATACCATCTCTTTAAGACCTGTTAATTGTTTGCTTATTCATTAGAAAACAATTGTATTATTTTTGAACTTATATATATTAAAATACTATAAAATAATTAACATTTTTCAGTTTCGGGTCTTAAAATCTTTGGTCAGTTATTTCTCCATGTATAATATTATCCTTAAAAATCCTTATATACCCCATATCCTCCCCCTACAGGGTATCAGAACAACTCAAACAACATCCCACTGCAGTATGCAGTCAAAGTTGACTCTTTTACGCATTTTTAAGCGCTCCTCTTCCCAGCCTCCCACAACCGGCTTCCCCCTCCTCGCACACACGCCCCCCGCCTTCCATGACCGGCTATATAGTGTGGGAAAAGTGGGCGTGGCCAATGGGCATTAAACGGTATATTTCAACTTTAGCTCAAGCTCTTGCTTTTGTTGCCGGCCTGGGTTCGTTGATTTCATTTGGTTTTACTTGTGTGTTTACTCGTTTTTGTGTTTTTTATACCCTTGCAGAGGGTATTTCACTTTTTTTTTTGTGTTTTTTGTTTTATTTTGCCTTGCTGCAATTAATTGAGGAACGACGACTAAAAAGAAGAGATTTGAAAGGGGAGAGGCCGAAACATACAAACAAACAAACAAACAAACAGAGACGTCATGTGAACTGTCTGGGACAGTCTTTGTATCCCATATCCTGTGAGCTTGTCCATTAATGGGCTCCCCTAATCAACTCAACTTAGTCCGGGGCCCAAAAAGAGTGGGGGGCATATAATCAGACAGTCATGCCTGCTCATCGGGCAAAAGGCAAAAGGAACTTCATCATTGGGTTGGCGGCACCGGCTAAATTGATTCATTAGTCAAAGTGACTCTTGTTTAGCAACGTCTGAACTGCATTCTATGCGATTCGATTTGCGTGCGCCTTAGCATTCATTTATTTATCAAATTGCCTTTGATTTGTCAATTAAGTATGCTATTTATGCTTATTAAAGCTGGCGCCATAAAAGCAAAAAAAAAATAAAAATATCGAAATGCTAAACACGCCCAGTGCCAGTAAGTTATTCCACGGGGCTAGCCAACCGGTTGCTGGCCAATCTCGTGGGCCTTTTGGCCAATAGCCGTGCTGGCCAACTGGTTGATTGGTCTCCAACTGTTATCAATAAATGAGCCGCTTGCCGTTTTGATTGTGTCACATTTTGTGTTTATTACCCGATCCATATTTATGGCAACAAAATCTATTTTTATTGCCAAATTAATGTTGTATTAGATCGCTGGCAAATCAACAGGCGGTCCCGGCCAAATGAAACCAGTTATCCCTTTAACGGTTGATACCTAGTAACCAGTCTCCCACGCAATTGCCAAAGCCTTTTGGCCATTGGTTTTTTAGCTAATTCCCACAGCGATTTCGCTCTTTGGGTTGGTCAACACAATACACAAAGACTGCACCCTACGCAATAAATGGCGGCACACATTTATTTTGCCATTTTTGGTAGAGTTGCGTGCAAATTGATGGAGAGATTTCCTTGTTTTCATGGGGTAGAAGTTAATTAGAGAGCTACAAAAGAGGATTTTATAGCGGGTGAAAGTTTCCCCGGGGGGTTTGTGCATCAGATTATTTATTCTGCCCATTAGTGGTTTTAATTAAAAGAGTTATTGGAGTTGTATTTATGATGCTATTATAAATATTGGTTTATGTTTTCAATGTTTAAATCAATTTAAGCCAATCGTTTCGCATAGTATCTTAACATTTCGAGAAGCGCGGAGAAAGGCGCTTTAAGAGCTATCACTGGAAATTATAGCAGGGCTGACTTATATTGAAAATGGGTTTGGGATTTGATGTTCTGAACTGTTTGAGAACCCCCGGAGAGCTTACAAATATTACAAAAATTCGCATCAGTGCACCAGAATAACCAGCTACTTATTCCCCATACTTTTACTTTTCACCCCGGCAAAAAGGCAAAGAGTCAGCCAGAGATCAGCAACTGTACGATATCTATATGTAATCTATATATAGTGACAGCAGCGACAGGGGAGCGGCCCAAACCATCGGAGTGTCACCTTTTGCGGTTCTCAGTTCAGCTCCGATCCCCGATCTCCGATCTGCGGTCCCCGGATCCCCGGATTCCGCCATATAATCGCTCCGCGTCCGCTGTCAGGCGTAATTTTATACGATCAGCTTTCGATTTGGCTGAAGCCTGAGGTTAAAAATTAACATGACCAGAGTCGGCGATAAGTTGAGATTGGGATTGGGCTTTCGGCTTTCGGCTTTGGGCCAATACCACCGGCAGCAGCCCCAACTCAATGTAATTTTGTGGTTTTCGTACCAAAAAAAAAATTTAAAAAAAACAGATAAATAAAAAATAAAGGTAAAAGAGGAGAGAATGCCAAACGTTGTCGGGCGGAGTGCAATTGATATGGCCAAGGGACGCGAACGATGAAGCGGATTCGGATTCGATTGTCAAAGCCATGTAAAAATATATGTATGTTGGTGGGTATCTGTGTGTGTCAGTTGCCTTGTGGTTGCACCACCCCCCACCACCTTTTCTCCACCCTCTGATGAGCTGTCTTCCCCTTGGCTTTATGCGATATGAATTACACAAGTTTCCTGGCACTTTTGTGCGAGCGTTTTATGGTCGTTTTCCTCTTTATTATTATGCAGCTATGTGAGTGTCCCTGTACTTATACAGGGATGTGGAAGTGTGCGTTATAATATAATAATTAAACGAATTGCCAAAGTGTGTCCGTAGCAGACGTGCGTCGTTCGTCAGGAGCGGAGAATGCAAATTAGGGATGGGAAATATTCTTTTTCGGGACAGGAAATGGTTATTTAAGAATATAAAAAAAGAGAGAGGTACGACAAGATTTATTTACCTTTAAACCACCTCCCAAGAACCATTTTTGGCTAAGCAAATAGTTAAGTAATAATTTGTATATTATAATATGGTACTAAACATTCTTCTGGAAAACCTTTACATTTCTTATTTTACTTTTAAATAAATTTAAAACTGTTTAGAAATTTCTAAAAATTTCAAAATACCCGCAGAAAGGTTAAAATCCTTCTCAAGCCCTCCTCTCTATCGCTAGTACATGAGTGTGAATATTTCGCTGAACTTTTTAGAAAGCCAGCAGGACGCACCGACCAAGTTCCACTCGTTCGCCTGTCGAAAAAGGGTTTTTATTTCAGCGGCCTTTATTTGTTTTTTCTTTTCTCGCCTTTTTCCCTCGGCTCTGTTCTTTTACACTCGAGGTGTCAATTTCAACGCCCTTCTTTTGTTTGGCAAGCAAGCGAATCTACATATATAATCATGTATATGCATATGGATATTATATGGCGAGTACATGGTTATGTATATGGATATTACCCTCGTTTTTAATTTCTGCCAAATTATGCAGAATGTTTGCCTGCCCTCTCGGGGGTTAACAAATAAACTCTGCACTGGGAGAAATAAATCTACAAAGGCGCGACCACACCCACTGCAATCGTGGGAGCGGTAAACGCCCACAATCATGTTTGGGCATAAATATTGGTACACTCGGTGAATTAAAAACGTAAGTCTTTGATATGAGGATGTGAAGAGAGAACACAGAAAAAAACCATAATTAATGAACGATTTTAAAAAGTAGAAAGTATTGGAAGACCAAAAAATATCTCAAGGCTACTATAACATTTTGAGAATCGCATAGAAAGGCGCATTATAAATTGTATATTGTAGTTTGTTCAGAAATAAGATATTTCGCTTCCGTTTTTACTCAAGGCTACTATAACATTTTGAGAATCGCATAGAAAGGCGCCTTATAAATTGTATTTTGTAGTTTGTTCAGAAATAAGTTATTTCGCTTCCGCTTTTACTCATTTTAAGGTCACCTTTCATTATAGATTCATATTAACTAGTTTTTTATTTAATTTAAGATATATAGCTTAAATTGATGTGCATTTTTGTGTGTGTTTTCCATATAGGCAGGCTCTGTGGGGCGTTGCAGTATCAGCACCTCATCCTTTGGCTCACACACATGTGTCGCCTCTACTCCTTTGCATGAATTATTTCCTTTTTGGCTTCGCAGTTTATTATTTTCTTTTTTTTCGCATTTTTTGGGTGTGTTCTGCAAGTGGGCTGGATCAACTGGCTGTTATGGGTGGATTGGGGGAGGCGGTAGGATGCTGTGGGGGGCGTGGCCTGTTGCATTTGCATGTGCTCCACACAACTGACAACTCAATAAAATGTCGCTATTTTAATTTCGCCTTGATGTCGTCACGCGGATGTGACATAAGGCCGCACCGCCGCTTCCACTTTTGCTGATTCAGTTCGCAGCTGCAGCGCGCAGATGATGATGATGTGTATATTGCCATGGAGCATTATAAGTTTTATGGCTTTGATACCAGGAAAATGCAACAGAGTAGAAAATGTGGGGAAGCAGTTCATTAAATGAAAGCCGCAGAAATTGAGCTGGTACTAAACGGGAAACAAACTTAAGATGTTGCAGCTCGTAAAAACGTTAGCCAAAACTTGTAGAAACCAATATTTTGTGGGAAGGCGAGGAAGTTAGCCAAACTTGAAATGCAGCCTTGTGTGGGCAAATCTTTCAAATCGATTTGAAACCGAATATTCCGCAAATGATCAAAATCGAATTATTAAGTTAGGGAGTTTATCAATTTTAAGAACTGAAGCGGAACACTTTGTATGTCAGAGAACCAAAAACCCTTAGTAACAAATGTTAATTCATATTGCTGATAAGTGAAGAGCCTAAGCCGTGGAAAATAATTGTTTTAAATGTATGAGTGCTATCAAATACATTAAATTATGTATCTGCAAGGGTATAATCCCTCCATTAATATTTTTATCGGACACGAAATCTAGCACTAAGCCGGCATGATTGTAATTAATATTAAATTTTCTGATCAGGTGCATAATTCCCCAAACACTTTGCTTCCTCGCTGATTTATCGGCTTGGGTTTCGAATTAATTTTAATTACACCACCTAGTTGGCGGGACAGAGAGGCAGCTATTGTTGCTGTCTCATCAATTTGCGTCCCCAGCGGAAATGGCAGCCACAAGAAACCAAAAAATCCAGGAGGTGGAGAAACTTCAACTTGAATCGAAGCAAGTGAAGCATTTCGGTTTTTTTTTTCCAACTTTTGGCACTCCGGCAATTGAGCGCGAATTTCTTGGTGGACTTGGTGAACGCTTTTGCATTTGCCATTTCCTTTTTGGCCTGCTTTGGTTGCACTTTTTCCGAACCCATACCCCCAGTATTTCACTGTGTTTTACTCAATATTAATGAAGTCATTAAGACGACATCTTCCTCGAGATCGGCGCGTAATGCGAGCGAATTATTAACAACGTTCTCCGCACGAAAACAAGCTCAAAGTCCTGGCTCGTAACTCCGGCTCCAGCTCCAGCGGCCTTAACTTCCAGCTCCCTCCGACTTCTTCAGCTGAAGTGGCGTGTCCGCAGTCCCGCCAACGGCTTTAATAAACAACAACAGCAACATCAGTATCAGCGGCAGCGGCAAAAATTAATACACGAGTACAAAAACAACAAGAGCTCGAAAAGGAACACAAGCGGCTTTCATAAATTTGCATGTCGCTGTCACAGGCAAGGGATCGCCAAAGGGGGCCAGGTTATGAGGGGGCGTGACAACAAGTCAATTCGGCTCTCTTGGAGCCCAAAATGTAGCGCAGAAATCCGTTTTCGGCAGGCCAGAGAAGTGAAAAATCTTTGGCAGACAAGACAGGACAGGGATATTTTTGATAACGAATATGCAAGTACACTTTCAAAACCTTTTTGAAATTTTTATTTTTATTTTAAAATACAATAGTTTTAACGGAAGTAAAGAAATTCCAACAATATGAAGTTATTTAGCAGTTCATTTATTTGACCAGGTATCTTATGATCCTAACTAAATCCTGAAAAGTAAGAAAATGTCATGCGAGGATCCACGGGGGATATGGGGGATAAAAGTAAAAACAAAAATAATATTTATAGGATATTACAATTATATAATGTATTTTATTTCAAATTTTAGATGCATTCAAACAATTTTCTTTTATATTCCCCTAAAACCAAATCCTGGATCCGCCATTAGCTCGACTATATCAATTGCATGTTGTATTAAACATTTCATTATTACATTATTAGTATTTAGTGTTAAATATATTAGATTTAACCAAAGCAATCCTATTTCAATTATTAAAAGTAAATTATATATTTACACATTTATTAGCCTAGAGAATCCTATCCTAAAGAAGGTACACCCAGAAGGAGTTGTTTTTAGATCTTAATATATACAAATATAATATTCTAAATTCTAAATAGAAATAATTTTCTAAGACTTATAACAAGGAATATTAAATTCCAAATAGTTTTATTGCTATTTACTTTCACTATTATTTGCAGGACCCAAGCTCTATAATAAATTCCCAACTTTTTGCATACCTCTAATCGGAAAGGGTACTCCCCACATTAAATGTAAACACCAAAAAAACGCCAAAGTGGAAGAGGAAAAATTAACATTGGGGTATAAAGAACTGCTGGAACAGCGCAAAAAATTGTTGAACGCATTAGAAGATTGATGCTGGCGGCTGTTTGCTCTGGGTTGACCCTGTGGACCTGGCCGAAAGTGATTGCAATTTTTGCTCTCTTATTTCGCCCTGTTTACTTTGTGCATGAGCAGATTTCCCTCAGCATTTTTTTATATATATATTTTCTTTTATTTTTGGCATTTTGGGTGGCGGGCATAAAAGAAAAGGAAACGAAAATCCGGCAGGAAGGAATGCAAATGCAAACACAAGACGTATTCAAGTTTCTGGAGATGTTGATTTTCGAGCTTCCTTTTGGCCATATTTTAGTTAGTCGTCGGGGAACTGGGTTAATAAGATCGCCGGACCGTGAGCAGCCACTCTATTCGGCTATCCGCCTGTTTTGAGTAGCCGCCTTTAATAAATAGCTGCTTTTAGCCCGGCCAAAGCGACTCATTTATTATGCATCAAAGATAAACCTAACTGAGATTAATGTCTCACTTTGGCAGGAGCGACATGGGCGATAGATAGTTGGCAGCCACTGTTTGCTGGACTGTCAGTCACCTGAGCCCAATCATCTCACCTGGTCAAAACAAAAAAAAAATGGGGGGGGGGGGGAATGAGGGTAATTGATAGCGAAAGGGTGAGAATCGGTCTGAGATTAGCCAGGCCAACCTGTGCCAATTATGTCCACACACAGGTTGTAATAAAATAAACTGCACGCTTTATTATTCAGAATCCAGATCAACCGGGATCTTGAGCTCAGGCAAATCCAATTATCCGTCGTTGTTCTTGGTTATTGTTGTTACATGCTGTGGATACTTTAATTTTAATTTGCCGGGCAGCTGCAAAAAAAAAGAGAAAAGCTGACCAGCACGCAAAGTCAGAGCTGTTGAAATTGTGCTAACCTTGGATCTCGAATGGGTTCGCCTTATTCACTCTGCTAATTTGAATTAATTTTGTTGTCAACACGTAGTCATATAAGGATGTGAACAGTTAGCAGGCAATCAAAAGTGTAATTGGGGGCCGAAGGAAGTCGGCAGGGCAGGTGATCTCGGTCTGGGCCTGGGAAAGGAACTGCCCTGAGATGGGTTAGGTAAGGAGATTTTTGGGAGATTGTGCAACCATTGGAAAATTGAATAGGGGACAGCTTTATAAAGGAGAAATGAAAAGGGGGAGAATGATATGGGGAAAAAAGGAGAACCCTTTAGAAGGTGAATACAAAATAATGTAGGAATTTTTGCAATATATATCTTTATCAAAAATCAATCAATATTAAAAATTCCTGGAATAATGGAAATAATTTTAGCACTATTTTCTATATGATAGGTTTTTAAATAAAATCTCTAGAAAAATATTGTTTATATTCGTATAGCACCTGAAGCTATGTGCCATCGTAGCAATCAAGGCCAAAGTAAATTACGCAATCCACTATCGGCAGATGGCTTAAACTTTCTAACGGATCCATTAGGCTGTTCCCAATTTTCAGATCGTTTTCCTCGGAAGAAACCAAATCTATTAACGATCGATAGATTGGAGGAGAACACCTCCTCGTGGATCTATGTAGGTTGCCTAGGAACGCCCAAAAATCTCCAGCAAGCTCGTTGCGAATCGGCATCGTCGTTAAATACAGACTGGCGGATTCTATAAATCAGGCATATTTCTCAACACCTCCGTCCGCCGTTTGAACACTTTCGAACCCGCTCATTAAAAACCATTAAGGAAAATATTTCGCTTGGGAAAAATTATGGCGTAAATGATACCCAGGCCCGCCCCCAGCCACCACCGACTGCCACCTCCTTTGGGCCAGGCCAGCGACAATAAACGACCTCCAAGCTTCGAGCCCGGCTCGCAATTCGGCTTAAACGCGTTCCGCCGGCTTAACTCGGTTTCTGTGTCATTTTCTTGTCTGCAGCTCGGGTTTAAGCGTCAAATAAATTTAAGTCTACACCTAAACAGCCAGCAAACAAAATAAAATAAAGCACCAGGAAAACTATGAGGAAAAAACTTTTTCGTTGCCTGTTCTTTGGTTTTTTCCGTTTTTTGTTTCTCTCAGCTCTTTGCAACGAACATTTGCAACAATTTGTTATTGGCCATTTAAGCCGTTTGTTGTTGGCCATTTGTTGCTTTTGGCCGTTGGCGCACCAGAAATCTGTTGAGTGTTAATGACATTTTTATGTTTTAACGCTTGAAAAGCTGCGGCCGCGTCCATTTTGGTGGCCTGGCCCCCTGGAAAAATAAAGCCCAATTGAAATTCCCGCACCTGGCTATGCTCTATTTTTGCGTTTTTCTTGTATTTTCTCTACTGTTGTTGTTGTGTGAGGTGAGGTATCTGGTTAACATTGGTTGCTGGTTTGAGTTATTGGCTTGGTCTCTGCTCATCCAAGCTTAATGGTGGTTTGTTGTTGGCCAGGCTATTTCTGGCCGGGATGACAGGTGACCTGGCCAACAAAGTGGTAAGGTTTTTTTGTACAAAATGGTTAGCAAATTGATGGCAAAGAGCAAATATAAAAATAATAAAGCAATTTTATCACCGAACATAACCGAAAAATGCATCTAAAAACACAGACGATTCATACTAATTCATATTGGTGGATAGATAGATATTGAGTTTAACAAAGCTTATAATATAGTTGTTTTAAAAAACCAACGACCGTAAAGAAAAAAATTAATATTATTTATGCCAACCATAAAAATCACATTACACATTGTTATCTTATTTCCTTTAAAAGGCAAGAGCTGCAATTATTTATTTTTTTCTAAATTAAAATTTAACAGTCTCGCGTGGGTTCAAAAGGTCAATTTGATCAGAATTATGTACAGTTTTTCCTGCATATTCATAAACACAATGGCTTTCTTCAATCAACCCGGCTTTCTTCTTTCTCCTCTCCTCCGCCGAAACCAAATTCAATTCCGTTCAGTTTTGGCCTCAACTTGTGTCAACATTAATTAAATTTTCTGCGCGCATTTGCAAAACTTTTTGAGCAGCTAATTGGATTTTGGTTGCTGCATCACCAGCAACAAAACAACCAGCGAAAATAAAGCAAATTCGCGTGCAGCCGCCGACTAATAACCGCCAAAGTCGCGTTGCAAAAAATATAAAAAATACGAAATACAGAAAAACCAGTCGCCTGCTGCAAGTTTCCTGCCTTGGCTCCTGCCTTCCACGACCTTCCTTTCCGCTCCTGGGGAAGTTTTTCAAGCGAAAAAATGTGTATAAAAAAGGAAATACTCCTATTAAATGTATTCCTTTGTTTCAGGCTTCACTGGTGCCTGAAATTTCGCCAAATGTTTTCTTTGCCGGCCATTCGGCATTTAATGATTTACGTGGCCCAAACAATTCCACAGCAGCACGGAGAAAAAAAGAAAGTTGCAAGATCAAGGTTTAATATATTTTAAAAATTTCAAAATACATAAGATTTAAATATACCACATGAAAAATTAATTTATTAATTTTAATATCATTATTTGCAAAAGTAGTTTCCTTAAACTTTATTTTATGATATCAGATATAATTTTTCTGTGTTATAATAAGCAATTAAACCTAAGAAAATAAAAGATTTAGTGATTTATTGAAAAATGAATCCCTTAAATATTTTTGTAAGTTATTTCTCCCAGTGCAGGCCAAGCAGGTGGTCCCAGGACGAGGACAAAACTGTTTGACTTTGGCCGCCGCGGAGTGCGTGTGCGGGTGGGAAAAAGAGTCTGGTGCGGCAATTAACAAGTGCAACGACTCCGCCGCTTCCTCATCCTCATCCGCATCCTCATCCCCATCCTGATCCTCATCCTGCTCCGCTTCCTTGGCAACTTCCTTCCCCGCCACATCCGTGCAACCAAAAACCCAGCGATACAATGGCCGAAAAAGAAACGCTCCAACTAATAACACTTAACTGAGGCTTGGGCCTAAGCCAAAAGCCAAGTCTTAATTATGGCAAACAACTTTTTGTTTTAGTTCGCAGCTAAAACGCTTCCTGTAAGACAAAAAGCTGCCAGCTACTGAACTTTGGTTGCACTCCGCTGGTCTGACTTTTTCCGCCTTTTTTCCTACCACCTACCCCCCTCTAGAAATTTTCCAGGAAAACTGCACTGTGCATGTCGCTACATATCAACAAAAGATGCAGCAGCCAACACCAGACTGCAGCGACCACCTCCTCCACACACTTGCCGTTTTGGCTCGGTTTCGGTTGTTTTTCTCCTTTTTTCGGTTTATGCATTTTTATTTTTTTGCAGACTTCAGTCAATGCACTCTCTATGACGTCGTCATCGTCTGACTGCACAAAATGAAAAAGTTTCGCAAAAAAAAATAATGAAATCCAAGGCCCAAAAGGATAAACTTGAAACAAAAAAAACATGCATTTAGAATGTAGGTGTGTAAGGGCTCGATAATATCCCTTAGGAAAATAAATATGCAGAAATAAAAAAAATTGCAAGAATATCATAAAATAAGATCTAAATAAATTATTTCTATAAAATGTATAGTTAATTATCATAAAAAATAGGCAAAAAAAAATATTAAAAACTTTTTAGGATCACAAAACAACATTGTTATGGGAAAAATACATTTTAAAATATTAAAATTATTTCATAAGGGCTAAAAATCTAAAAGAACATTTTTCAGATTATTTAAATGGTGTGTTTAATTTCCAGAGAATTATATAATGAATGAGAAAAGCGACTGGTTCCATAAAACCCCATGAGATTCATAGTTCCCAGGGTATCAAGAACAGCAATTCCACAGCCAACAAAACAACACAAAAAGTAGAAAAAAAAAACACTCGTTGCATTTTTCTTGTTTTGTTTTATTTTTTTTTGTTTTTTTGCAAAAAAAGCGAAAAACAAGAATGATTATTAACGCCTGTTGGGTATGCCACAGGACGATGTCTGCCGCGGTTCCGAGTGCAGCTACAGCTCCATCTCCAGTTCTGGATTCTGGATGGTGGGTTCTGGGTTCTGGGTTCCCACTCAGACTCCTCGAAACCAAAAAGGCAGGCTACTGTGCAAACAGTGCCCCGTGTGGCTGTGTTGCTTTTTCGGTGCAGCAGCCTCCAGTTGGATGCAAAATGCAACCGGGCAAAAACAACAGCCAGCCAGCCAGCCAGCCATCCAGGCAACATGTCACAGACCCGCGGGCTGGAGCTGAAGAAGGTGGAAAGTTTGGATGACGATGATGATGATGGGGGGAGTTACGACAGCACCCCGAATTCCCCTCACTCATTAGGCGCTCGCTGCACTTGTGTCTGCACCGTATCCTGGCCAAAGTCGGCATTCGGGGGCCCTGCATCCTGGCCTGAAACTCCATCGCCGTCTCAGGCAGTTGCAAATTACGCTCTCAGACTCAATTGTCTTGAGCCTTTGGAGACTGGTTGAAGGAATGGGGACCCGAAACGACAACAATGCCTGCATTTAAACGCAATCTTCGCAATGGCTAGACAGACAGGCTCAAACTCAGACACACACATTCCCTTGAGGCGATACGAAAAAAAAATGCAGAAAAAAAATGCATAGGGGCGTAGGGCAGCTGGAGGCGTGGCTAGGTGGCAAAAGCGTCGCGTCATCGTCGCGTCTGGCACTTGAGATTTTTGTATATGTTCATTAGAATGTTCCTAACATGGCGATGAGGATAGGAAGGTGCTTGAACGCCCTGGAGTAGGCAACACTTTTGGCATGCACTTCTTTGATGCATGTGCAAATTCTGTTTGACGGTACAGTTGTGCGCGGAAAATTTTTAAAAATCGTTTACGCATTGGGAAAAATGTACAAAATGCCAATATATGTGAAAAGCTTTTTACCAGAATTTTATGGTTAAAACTCACAAAAAAATATGTCAACAGGTTGGGTTTTCTTTTCCGTATTATTTTATTTTTTAAGAAAAGGGCCATAATGTTGTATGAAAAATGCACAATAAAATAGGTATATTGTTATAAAAAAATATAAAACCTCTTCAAATCTGAATGGGTTAAATGTATGACATTATTGAAATTCTTACAAGTAGAATGAGCAGACTTTACTTCACTCCACACATAAATGCAATGCCATTTGCTGTAATAAATATTAAATTAATGAGTTGTATTTTTTTCCTATTTCAGAACCTGTCCATGGATTTATGAGGTAGGTAAAACCCTCCACACCGCATTTAGTATTTAAATCTGTTCATGGGCACAAAAGCGGCTTACGATTTATGCCCGTGTGGCAAGCCCAGCCGAAAACAACCTGCATAAAAAATGTATGGAAAAGTAAAAAAAAAAAAACCAAAGCAAATAAAATTATAAACGAATCTATTATGACAAGTGCGTGGGCCGTACAAAGTATTTTTTCCGTCAGCATATATTTTTTATATTTTTTTACTACAACAAAAGGCCCCAGAATACGGGGGCTGCTGGCTGTCCAAATGATGTTGAAGTGTGTTTAAAGCTGAGGGAGGCCCATCATCGTGTCAAACGGCAGCCGACTGACAAGAAAACCTAACGATCAAATTAATAACGCCAACAATGGAGACCCGATACCTGTGCCCCTGCCACGCCCAGTCGCGACCAAAAAAAAAAATAAAAAGATTGTTGGAGAAACAACAATAAGCACAACAACAGCGACAGCTGTGATTGACAACTATGTTGAAATATCAAATTATAATTTCATAAATAGATGGGAAATAAAAGAGGCTAAGAGGCTTTAAAATCGGGTAATTGCCTGATCTATTATAGATGGGTGTGGATGTATCCGTAAAGATCGTGTGGACCAGATTGAAGGTCAATGACAACACGTACAAAACATAATTGATTATTAAACTGACAACTGTGGTCCCTAAAAACAGTATTTAAAAGGGTGCGGGTCGGGCCACAAAATGCATGGAAATTCATTAACCAAGATTGAGAAAACATGTTTTAATTTCATGCCTCGGATATCGGGCATTAAAAGCGAAAGAATTTTAATTGCCACTTGGCCGGTGGCAGCCTTGAAATCGGCCGACTCGTGAACTAGAAAATAAAAACACCAACTGCAATTGGCTTTGGCATTCACATGCTTCGTTATGGCCATATGAAAGTGCCACATAATTTTGTATCTCTCCCAAAGGCCCCGGGGCCAAAACAATTTTCACACCGCACAACCTGCAATGGTAATATATATATATATATATCCATCCGTGTGTTAGCTCTTCACCATTTTGGGGGCAGCGAAAATGAAAAACCAATCAATGCCTTGCCGGCAATATCCATTGCGGTTAATGTTGTTTTCTGGTGTTGGTTGTTGGTTGTTTGTTGTCTCGTGTTTGTTGTTTGCTGTTCGGTGTTTGGGGCGTAGTTCTAGTTTAAGAGCTTCGCAGTCGTATGTGGGCTGCAATTTTTTTTCGGCCAGTGGTTCCAATGAGATTTCCCTCCAAACTTGAAAAGAAAGTGGCCAAGATTTTTGGCCAAAGCCTACGTGATTTTCGGCTTCAGTTTTAATGCTTGCCGATTTTTACGACTCTCGGTCTTGGGGTTAGAGAAAACATTCTGTTTAATTGAATCTTCCCAAAGGATTTCTACGGGTGATCATCAAAACTTCAGCTATAATTTTTCCAGTCTATCCTGGGTGTTAGTACTACATGGCATACTTCCTTGGGCTAGGTCGTAAAGCATTATGTGATCTTTGATTTTGCTCACCTGCAGGTGTTTAATAAAATGTCAGTCATACCCTATAAAACAGTGCAGAAAAGGACTATTAATTAATTTTTATATTTGGTTCTTGTTGTTTTTGAAAGATAATTGGAATATTAAAAAAAAATTTGCATTAAGAAACCTAGAAAATAAAATATAATAGTACATAATAACCGGAAATTTATTATGGTATATGATCGTTTTAATGCATTTTGAAAGGCAGAGATAATGATTCTCTTTAGTTGAAGGGGAATAACTTTTTTTACTGTACAATAAAAATAAATTTAAATGGGAGCAATGCATTTTTCTCAATATCTCAAAAGGTATTTAAGGGTTTCCCATACTCCGCAGCAAGCCTCGACTTTAACAGCCCTCACCCTGGGGTTCTTAAAGGAAATTAATATCGGATTAGTTTTCCCTAGCAGCTCCGGAAGCGAGTTCATTTAAGAATTTTACTATATTTTTCCAGCCATAAATCAGGAAGTGTATAAAATACAACCCATGACAGACCCACTCCACTAAACGGCCGCTCCCACAGGGCCAACAGCACACATATGATGCGGCGACCATCTATCTAGGGTAGCCAACCTCTTGGGCTTATAATTATTATTGTGAGGCAACCCGGTTTGCAAGCTGTGCAGAATTTTTAGTTTACGAGCACATAAATGTAATTGGATGCGCAAAAAATATTACAGTATCCAGAGGAGAGTGTTTATAAATTTGCACACTCGCACAAACACTCTACTTGGCAATTTGCAGCCAGCTGCAGTTGCAGTTGCAGTTCCAGGAGGCTATTGCGCATGGGCAAAAGCCGAAACGTGTCATCATCGATTATATGGCAGGGGAAATGGGAATGGGTCTGGGAATAGGACTGGGGGTATCTGGGGGATCTCGAGGAGCTGCTGGGCAAACAAGTGGCTGTTACTATCGCTTTGTGTTATCGCTGACGTTGGCAGTTCCCCTGGGCGCGTAACTCAAAGCGACAACACTTGACACTAATTAATACATACGCACCAACCTGGGAGCGGGCTTTCCAGCCACCCAACCTCCTCCCATTAACCATTTTCCATTTTCTATTTTTCTTTTTCCCGACTGCCAACCACCCACCCACTCAGTCGGCTTGTCGACGAGCTCGTCGCATTTCAATCAAGACCACGTCAGTCATTCACTCAGTCAGTCAGTCAGTCATTCAGTCAGTCGAGATTCTGGCTTGATAAAGTTGTTTGAAAGTGTTGCAGGTTGCACACACAGAGACACGCATAGTTGACTGCCTAACTGGCACATTGACTGCAGCAGCAGCAACAGCAACAGCAGCAGCAGCAACACTTGCAACAGCAACATTCAGGAGTAGGAAGCAGCAGCAGAGGCAGCCGGCTAGAAGAGTGTGCCCCATTGTACTGGGCGATGCTTATCAGCCTGTCGACGTCGCGGTCTCCTGGCTCACGCAGCCCCACCCCCTCGGAATCAACCACCGCCCCCTAGAAACCACCCATCTAGGCGCTACTTGATAATGTTTACCGTTGCACTTCCTACACCGATTAAGGTTAGCGCACTTTAAGCCAACTGTTGAGAGGCGACGGGTTGGCCAAAGTTCAATTAGCACTTGCATATTTAAAAGAAAATAATAAGGGGGATTCTTTATAAATGTTTATAGATTTATTTATAGAAAATATTTCATAAGCTATCAAAGATGGTGAATATTATTTCAAGATCATTCTTAAAGAGTACATATGTTCAACTATTTATATGATTCTAAGGACAGACAAACCTCCCTACTTACATTAAAGATTTGTTAGCATAGGAATAGTTCTAAGATACAGCGTGTAATTTTTCTGACTTAATGTAATTTATGTATACAAAAGAATTAAAGGAATATCTATTTGATTATTTTGATTATCATTTCAAATGTTGCTAGCATTAAACATATTTTTAAAAATGTTTTTTTTTGATATATCAAAGAATTTGGATTGGAAATCCATCGGAAGTATATTTAAAAAAACTATTGATGGACATTATAAAAACACTTATATTTAATGAGCTTCTTTATATCTCCATAAGTCTTTAAAACAAAGACTAAAATATGTTAGGCGCCTTAAGTTAATTTAAATCAGCCCCATGAATAGTGTACAAAAAGAAACTTATTAAGTAATTTGAACCACATTTCCATTCAGGCTCGCGCTGGTTTGACTTTAATTTGAAATCTTACACACCAATAAGCCACATTTAACTGTCAAATTTCCAAAGCAAAATATGCAAATTAAATGCGGTAATTCTGGCATTTCCTCTGTTATTATAGCCAACGTGCCGCTTTTTATTGACCAATTAAAAACGCTTGTGATTTTGGACCAAGGGGCTGAGGCGGGAAATGATTCATCTAAGTCGAGAGCTGTCTCTCAAGTCATCAAGGAAGCCATATCAACCTTTTTGGGCCTCTGGCATTTTATTTGTGTATGCTTTTTTGACAATGCCACCAGACAATGATCGATGAAGTTGCGCCTTGGACTTTAACTTTATGGCCGAAATCAAAATCGGGCCCGAGAATGAAACCGAAAATAAATTTTCAATTGATAACAAAGGAAAATCGACACAAACTGGCATTAATTTTCGGCTCTTTAGAGCCAACTTTGACACCCGATGCTGAATAAATGCTTAATTAACACTCAATGGCGCGCCTTAAGCGGATTTTGGTGTGATAGGCTGGATTGTCATGGGTTAAGGGGGTGTTTCCAGCTAAATTGCGGCAATTGAAGGCGCAACGAATGCAACTCAAAAGTCTAAAACCGAAATTAAAGGTTTTTTTTGGATAAAAAGTAAACAACGCCAAATTGACATTTCGCCTCTCGACAGGCAGCGAAAAATGTATTTATTTTTTTGGCTGTTTTGTATGGTTTTCCGCTTTTTGGAAACTGCAGCCAGAAGAAGGCAAGCCCAGCAGGTCGCCAGCGGAAAATTCGCGAATAGAAAATGACAGTTGCAGTTATTCGGTACGCCAATCGTTGAAATCAACAAAGGCCGTAGTCGAGTCACTAAAAATGACTGACTTGACTGACTTTGTTTGGCCAATTGCCTGCCGATTGGTGGAATGAACAAACAAACGGGCGGAAAGTGAAAAGCGGCACCTGAGGGCAAAAGGAGTTGCATTGCATCATGCCCCGCGGCCTTTCAGTGTATTCGTGAGTATCTGTGTGGGTGCACGAGCAATCGATGATCGGATCGCGTTGAAATCTACTCGCATGTAACGTTTAAATTTGTTGGAAAGTCCACCGATACCAACTGAGCTGTGGCTTTTCAAGCCTGGTTTTTCTTTTTTCCTACACAATAAATAATAAAATGTGAGAAAGTAGTAAAACGTCTTAGCGAAAAATACCCTTACGTTAAATAAACTCTTTTATATAAAATATTTTATAAAAAGTAAGCATTTCCGTTGACATTTTAGATTTTATTGGATTTAAATATTTTTTTCTGTGTACCTTTTTTCGCTCTCTCGGAGAGCAAACAAGATTTGCACGATTTTCTTGTAATTTTCCGGCAATTTCCAAGTACGAAGAAACCTCGCCAAGTGCCGGGCCATATAAATCCTCAATGTTTGTTTAATTTCGTGTATTTTTTTCAGCCTTCCTCTGTTTGCTTTTTTATTTAGTTTTAATTTGTCCCCAAAAAAATAAACTTGCCAGAATGCAATGGCCAACAACAGCAACAACAACAACATCAGCGAAATTTGGCTAATTGTGTGGCGATCATTGCTCATTACGGCTCATTATTTGTTGCGGCTTGTAGTTTTCGGCTACAGGTTCTTGTTCCCAATTTTTTCGAGGGAGGGAAACCCATTTTATTGTCAATGATCTTGTAGCTAGATTAGCATAGATATTGTTTCCCATTCGCGATTAGATGGCCGGGCACGATTTTGTCGGGGACAATTGGAATGTATGTAATGCGCTTGTTCCTAACGTGGAACTTAACAACTTTGCAACATTGTTACCGGCAGTAAAAGTTTTCCCTCCGGTTCGAGCAGGAAGCTCCATTGGCATGGAATGCCCAGAAAACCACCCGAGATAACTATAAATTCCGTATTCAATCAGCTTATGCAGGATTTGCATATTTATTCAATGAAGATGCTTCTTAGGGTGTGTTTATGACTTTGAAGATGGCGCAAAAAGGCCTCTAGACATATTTACATTTACAGATTAAATGCCTTTTGTTTGCTTAAAGTGAACTTAAGAAATACATAAAAGATATGGATTTTATGATTGAGCCTACGCGTTTTTATCATGTGTTAGTAGAATTTTAATGCCATCTAGTTTCTTTTTCTTAAAATTTGAAGAAGAGTAAATATTTTATTATTAAAAAATGATTTTTTATTTTGTTTTAATATACAGAAAAAGAAATATCTGACCTAAGTATCATCAAATTTCTGACTAATTTTGATGTTAAGCCCCCTCATTATGTGATACATACATCATTAAATCCATTCCTAAATCATCTGCCATTCTATTCATGAGACAAGATACCAAACTTGGCATGATTTCATTGGCAATTAACAGGGCTCATAAAGACCATCACTAAATGGGGGCATAAAAGACTGGCCAATAAAAAGCCAAGTTATCTTCTTTGTTTCGCTGGCAATTTGGTAACTTTTTTCTAAAAGATTATAAGTATAAATACGTAGGAACTTGATTTGGCATAGGCAAAAGCGAAACTGTGTATGCGATTCGGATCTGGCACATTCATCCGTCCCTCATAAACATTTCAGCGTATTTCCAACGTAATTCCTTTCGCGTGATTGGAAGATGCTATAAAAAATTTTTAGCTGGTCTCCAACGAGCATTCGGTTTTGTGTTTTATGGGTCTGAGTGAGCGTTTCAAATGCCCGGCCATTGTTTCAAATGGCAGTGAGTAAATAAAATTGAGCAGTCCGACTTGGCGTTTGAAAATTGTGTTGATTTTGCATATGAGCAGAGGGCATAAACCGAACGTTTTTTACGACTTTCGCTTTTAATGGCCAGTGGGCCCGGAAAGTTGGTCTGCTGTAGGTCGCGTCGCCAAGACTCAGGTTCAGGTCTTAAATTCGCAGTCCCACTTACTATATTATGAAATATTCGATATCCCGGCCAGTGCAGATCGAGGCCGCCTGGACCTCAAATCACAAGAAAATCTATGGGGCACGCGGCACGGACCAAGTGAATTAAATCAGTGTACAATGAAAGCGAGAAGAAAGAAGTACACAAGGAAAAAAGGTTTTAACTTACAGTTTACTGAAATACATTTTTTCAAAGGTTTTTATTCACAAACTTTGAAACAGTTTTTTTAAATTGATGCCTACAAATATTATATCCGTTTAATATAAGAATTAGATTTATTTTTTCAAACAACTAAACCAATTTGAGCATAGAAATGTGATATATTTTTTAAGTATACCCACATATACACATACATCCTATAATAAAATTTTAAAATATTTATTCCGACAAGAAATTCTTGATATAAAAATCAAAAAAATATTTTATATAGATACATGATATATAATTTTAAAAATTTGACTGCCTATCATTATATTTTAAAATATTTTTTTCGATTAAAATGATTGGATATAAAAAAAAGGATATCATGCTTTGGTAACCTTAATTAAAAATTCATAATTATTTCATCCCAAGTACATAAACATGTATTTTTAAAAAAAAAGAGACCTCAAATATATAACAATTATTTTTCATAGATCATAGTTTTTTCCAGTGTATGAGGAGGGGTCAGGGATTGAGAGATTGAGGCAATGCAAAGCGATACAAATCGAAGCGGGACGATCATCGACTGGCTCACTGCACTCGCCCGATCAAGTTGCACTTTCTGGCTGCCGATGTTGCTGCCGTGGCCGGTTGATGTTGCTGTTGCAGTTGCAGCAGTTGCTGCTGCAGCATTTCGAATTGCAGGCAGGTCCTCTCCTCTTGCAATCGTGTGGAGTTTGGAGTGTGCTGCCAGCGGCACAAAATGCTCGACATAAAGGGCAAGAGTTCAGGAAATTGTGACTGTGGCAAAATATTTTCGCTATTCCTCACAGTTTTCCATTTTTTTCTTTTCGCTCTCGCCCCGGTGAAACTGTAGCCGATGCAGATGAAGCCAACACGTCGCCCAAGGAGAGTGAGATGAACATTTTTTATGATTTTTTTCACAAACTTATTTTTCTACATGCCGGCGCTTTGGGTATGCTTGAAAGTTGGCGGAAAATTGAAAGTAATTGTCACCTTTTGAGTATTTTCATTTCGTTTTCCTTTTGTCGGTCGGTGGTGGCGTGGAAAGTGTGCCTTTTGTGATGAAAGAGAATGAGGTTCGTTTGGGGTGAAGGTGAGCTTGAGATGTGGATGAAAGTGTGGCAAATGTGAGGTTTATGGGTTGGAAAGATACTTTATAAATCGATATTAAAACCAATTTTTCATAAGACTTAATAGTGATACTTTTTGCTAAAAGGAAGTGAAAATAATGACAGATCAACCCATACCCAGCTCCATCCACAGCTAATTTGTATGATACATCTTCCATTTAATGACTTCATTCCGCACTCCTCCTACTTAGACACTCGATTTCATCTGGCAGATGCATCTCTAATCAGCAATTGTTGTTAAGAATCTCCGTACATGACACAAGCAATTAATTTCCAGATGCCTTATGCAAGCCCAATGGAGCTTATGTGTGCATGTAGGAAATCAACTCGACTGTGATTCCAGTTTGTATTTATTTTTCCCTCTATGTATCTTTTTTTTTGCACAACCAATCTGCCGCTCTAATAGAGACCTGAAAGTCGTAGGCACCCCCGCAAGGAAACACACTCGACACAGTCAGTCTCTCAGTCAGTCATTCAATCAGTGAGTCAGTCAGTCAAGCAGCGGGCGGGGAAATGGATTTACCACGCGGAAAGTTGCAAGTTAACATGGCTGCACATTTTGCCAACGGGAGATGGAGATGCATGCAACTTGCAACATTGGCAGCAGCAGCGGCAACATCGTCGTGCATGCAACACTTACCAGCAAACAAAATTAAAGGCAAATCGCAACCAATCACAAAGATTACCCCCACACACACACACACGGGCGCACAACAAAATGGCCAAAGCCACATAAAAGTGGCCCAAAGGCGCCGTTGCATTGGTATTTTAAACACTGCCAAGGCGCATAATCAAAACGCTTAAATTATAATAACTTTATTAAGTCTCGACTTGAGGAGTGATCCACTCGCGCCCTTTTTCGCCTAGAAAAACAGCAGAAAAAACGCAGGTGTAGTGCAGAAAGAAAGCAAAAACAAAAGCCAAACAACAACAAACAAATGGCAAACAGGTAAAAGACCAAAAAAAAAATCCAATTCAGGAAAAAAAACGATTGTCTGCTGGGCGCTTTTATTATTTCTCTCGAGTGGATTTTACTCTGTACACACTCGAAGCATTGTTGGTAGGTATACTCTATAGAGTTTGCTGCCTGCTGTTTATGATTGTTTTTTCATTTTCTCAAGTGATGAGTAGGATATCTGTCTGCTGTTGTGGCCAACAGAGTCGAGCAACAAGCTATTTGCGACTCACGACTTTTCATGCAATTTTGAATTTAAAATTCTTCACACACTCTTTTCATTATGTGGCTTCATTCCAGCTCCTCCAGATAGATCCCCCCACTCCTGATTCCCCTCCAGAAAATCCCCTTCTAGGGTAAACTCAACGGCCCGCCATCGAAGTCGAAGGCAACGCAAAATAAGATGCTACTCTTGTGGCCATCTTTGAAGTGGTCGTTGTAATCGGTGTAAGTCTGTAGGTTCTGTGTGTTTCTGGTGTGTGTGAGAGTGTGGAACCACCGGAGGAAGACGCCTCACAATCACGCGCCATTCAAGTTTGGATTGTCGCTCCAGAAACAATCACAGTGGTTACTTATAGATGACATACAAAATCAGCTAATGAAATTAAGAAAACAAAATCAATTAAATTTCTGAAAGACTACACAAAACTTTTTTCCATAGAACAATAGAAGAGTGGATTCGTATAGCCAACAGATTTTTAAAAATTAAATTTCATACTGATACAAAATTGATAATAAATTATACTCGTTTATCCAAGGGAAAGAATCGAAAATAAAATATTTTAATATTTATTTCACAATAAGCAATGGTAAAAATGATCCTTCAATCCTAATCATGAGAAAATCATCTATTAAAGGTATTAAAAATATGGTAAGGGTACAATTTATTGTCTATCAAAATTAAAAAACCATTTGTAGTTGTATGAATTTTTACCATGATAAGTAAAATATTATTTGTATTATGCTGACTACCTTATAAAACCTTTTAGCCCCAAAATATTATACCTAAGACTCATACGTTTACCGAATATTATACTTTGTACTGGGTATATTATTTTGAAAAATAACTTATACCTCAAAATTGAATCCTAGGACTTTATGGTTTCTTACCAGAAAAAGGACAAATATTTGGGTATTCTTTTGGTACCTTATAAAAAATTTCTTCTCAGAATTTTTTATACAAGGTCATAATGCGATTACCAAATAATTAAGGTATTCTTTAAGCATAGATAATCAATCTAAGATCTCGGAATTGTACAACCTACTGTGTTGTTTTTTAGCCAAAGTTCCTCTTCTCAGTCTTTTATATGCATTTCCCACGGCAAACCCACTGTGCATCTTGTGGAACTTGGTATTAATGCCTGTGCAACTGGCCAAGACAGCGTTTGCGATGAGGATGACTGGTCGCTTGGCTCAGCGAGTTGCCCACGGCTGTGGATCTGGCTTTGGACCTAAGTCCGCTCTGCGGCTCAGCTGCTGATGATGACTTCGAGCTGGTCTCGGATTCGAGGGAACGAACGGACCGCCGCCACTTGGTGGTCCAATTCAACGAATTGACTATAATCAGTCTAGTGCCAAGTACGTTTCAAGTGTCTACTCATGCACTTCTGTGTAGCGTGTGGTGGGCTACGCCAAGAGCCAAGAGTCCATATAGCCAAGAGCTGAGAGCCAACAGCCGAGAGGGCCAAGAACCGAGAGCCCAGAGGTGCAGCCGCCCATGCCGGCCGGCAAAGTTGGCTTAGCTAAGTTGGCTGGTGGCTCGGCGAGTTCCAAGTGGTTTGCTCTCATATGCAAATGGCTGCTCCCGCTCCCGATCCCAAGCCCAATCCCAATCCCGCCACTCGACGCAGCTCTCACGAGTGCCGCGGCGCACAAAATTAATTTATTACAATGCAACAAATTACAACACTCATTAATATTTTAGCCAAGTTCTGTGTGTGCACCGAGAAAAAACAGGGAAATCCGTTCTTTATTGGCATATATGGTGCTTGAAATCATATATTCTATTTTTGTAAATATTAAAATCAATATATTATTTTGAATTTTTAAAATTTTTAAGGAATTGGCCTATTTTTTAGTTACCATCAAAATAAAAAATCATATATATTAACCTTTTGATTTAACCTCTTGAGGTACTTATAAAAATAATATTCGATTTGAAGAATTTACTATGTTCAAGCTCCTCCAGCTAAAACAGGTAATACCTCTTTACAGATAACCATACCTTAAAAGATCCAAGAAAGTTACAAAGAATACAGAAAATTAAAGCATTTACTACTAAGCGATTAAAGTCTAGTTAATAATAAGTAGATGGTTTTTGATAAGAGATGTTATAACTTAAAGTTAGAACATTATGTGTCATATGTCTATGCAATACACTACATCTTAATTGTGTAGTTACAATCTCTACCCATTTTCTTTAAGTGCATATTGCGTAGTTGGCCAAGAGTTGTAACATGTGACTGGTCTGGAATTTTATTCGCCGACAGGTCCAAGGAAGCTTGTAACCTGCATGTTGACTGGTTCGGTAAAAATACTACCCAGTTAAGGTAGGGGGCGACGAAAAGGGCGTGGCGTCTGGGACTGGGACTGCGACTCTCATACCTAATAAATCTGTAATTTGTAATTAATGTGAAAAATTGCCGCCCGAGACGGGGAACAAGCCTAAATTGTTATTATATGGCCCCAGTCCAAGATCCAGTCTGAAATGAGTGTGGGTCAGACTCATAATTCTTCCACAGGTTCGCCAGTGTGTGTTTCATAAATATAAATTAAGCCACTTGACTAACGCACAACGCGTGTTCGAGTCTGTGCCAACCGAAATGAAAAAAAAGTGAAAACTTGGTCAACCGATTTACTTTGCCAAAAAAAAGGCTATAAAGACACACATGAAAACCAGAAAAAGTTCTTTTTTATTGCACTTACCGTCGCAGGTCGCTTAGATGGCCCCAAGATGAGGGCACATGGCTCCATTGTCTGCTGAAAGCAACTCATGCGGTGTGATTAATATGGAAGGTGGCCAAAATCAAGGAGAAGCGGCTGTTCAACAAGATAAAAATAAATTTGAGAAATAGTTATTTATAAACAGAGAGAAAACTCAATCAAGGAAAAAAAGTTATGAAGATCATTAAAAAGATATCAAGAATTGTATATTATTTCCTCAAGAGACTAGATAATGTTAAATCTAAATTGTTTTACCTTTGGAGTATGTTAAAATTCTTCTTAAGTGAAAACCTTAGACTTAGAATACCAAAACTCCAGGGACTCCAAGTAAACATTTTGGATTTCCAAAGAGTTCCGCGTTCTTTATTTTTCCTTTTTGAGAGTTTTTCAAAACCGTTTGCTTTGATGTTTCTAATTTTAGAGCAAAACCATCTGGAACACAATTCCTCCATTAGGTAAAAAACAATCAAATTGCTTTAAGGTCGCCCGACAGCGAATCGGGCGTAAAAATGTCTGCATGATTGATAATATTCGAAAGTTGCAAACAAGGCAAGACCGCAACGGGAACTTAGAAAATACGAGCATATAGCCATATTGGCGATATAACCCCCGATGGCCCCGCCGATTCGATGCGGATCGAGCAGCGGGGGCAGTTCAATTGCTACCCGGTCAGTCACCGAATGAAAACAATTTTTTAGATCTTTTTTATTGTTTTTCTTACGATTTTTTTTTCATTTGGCCAAAAGGTAACGCAGCTGAGTGAGTGATTCAATGGAGCAAAACGTGAGCTAAAGACGTGATCCAAAAACAACAATTGTGGCAACAACCAAAAGCGTTTATACGCCTGATGAGCGAAACTGTGGGGCGGTCGATATTCGGTCGGCCTTTTGAAACGATATAAAAATTTTTGTTATTCACTTGTGATATTTTATTTTTCCCAACGAATCAATCACAATGATTATGATAAATGATTTCGGCGTTTTTTATTTATTCACTATTTTCTTTCAAAGTTCCATTGTCTGCAATGGTATTTATATCTCCCAGAGTATTTCGGCTATGTTTTTTTTGCATTATTAAGCCAGATAATGGGCGATCAGTGAGCTGAGCTTGTAATTGCTGGCTTATAAATCACGGTGAAAAGATATAATTTCGGTTCCGATGATCTGTTGGTCGATGGCCGCTGGCCTACTCTTTGATTAGCACATTTGTCTGGAGTTTCACTTTTAACGTACCCACACACCGCTGACCCATTGAACTACTCAAAGTTGTAGATTTTTTTCTACCAGCTCACCTTTAATGCTGATTTATTTCTGGCATATTTTTTATCAGCAATTTTTAATCTTGTTAGGAAACTTCATTAGTGTCAACCGGCAGTTTTCTTGGGCTGATTAATGTGTGTCAGACGGGAGGGAAACTTTTCGGTAGTCTAGGTGGAAAAACCTGTCTACCACCCATGGAAACTCTGCCTCAATGGCCACGCCTCTTCTGTGTTGGTCAGCTGCATTAAGTCTTTATTGTGGGATTATTAATTGGGGTGGACGTTGGGGGTGTGCATAGTAATGAGGTGGGTTTGTATAAATAAAATAATAAGGATAACCGAACACCACCAATGGGCATTCCATAGTTTCGGGAAAAACAACTTTCAAATTACAGTAAGTAACAATGCATTATTATACACTAAGGAAATTGAAAAATTACAATTAAATTAAATAGTAAATAATAAAATAAACATTTGAAACCAAAAATTAAGTAAATATCAAATACTTAGCTTGGAGGTTGGTATAAATTATAATATTGTCCAATAAGGTTTGGATATTCTTTTAAAATAATAAATTATTAGGTAATATTTAGTCGCTTTCCCGATATCTTACTGTATCTGCTAACCAGCTCCGGTTGCTGACCAGTTTTGGTCACCAAATTTGACAACATTTGCCAATATTTATGAATTACTTTGTCCGGCTTTATATTATTTATGTGTTGGGCAACAAGTTAACAAGTTTAACCACTCCATTACAGAGTCGCCCAGCCGGACAAGACGCCATTCCGATCCAGATCCAGATCGATGTGGCCGGAGACCACCGACTGAGGTCCGCCCGAAGGTAGAAAATGGCGGACATTTACCAGGATGCCAGCAGTACGCTGCGCTCCGTGTTCCCCAACTCACGGCTGGATTCGCTGGCCGGAGTGGATCGCCGGATGGAGAGTCAGCTGCCAGGACCACCGGATCCGGATGCAGTCACCACGCCCACGAGCATTGGCTACAATCCGCTGAACGACGACGACTGGTGGGCCAATGCCATCGAGGTGGACACCTTCGATTCCCCACTGGCCTTCGATGCCAGTGAAAATGGTCTGTGGAACGGACACTTTGTACCGCCGCCGCCCCGCCCGCCCTTCCTGGATGAAAGCGTCGCCGCCGACGGTCTGACCACCTGTGATCTGTGCACGTGGGCCTGGCAGCGGAATGCCTACTCCCTGGACGGTTCCATAGGTGAGTACATAGTGCAGTACCAGGCCTCCTTATCCTTATCCACCCCCTTTGAAGGGCCCCTCTGCTCCTGTCGTTTTTCAATTAAAACTCCCTGCCAAGACAATAATCTGGCGGCCGTGCATCGATCGCTGATATCAATTTATCAAACTGATGTTGGGCGTGCGTGGCTCGATTGCTTTTCGGCAAGCGAGAGGGAGAGACTCCTCCTTCGCCGCCTTTTGCACTCAAAAAAATAAAATATCATAATAATATAATAATATATTCCCTTCGAAAAATATAGATTTAAATAACCCCAAATCCCACTGGGTTGTAATTCAAGAAATATCAAATATATAGAGTTTAACAACAACTTGTTTATGCCTCATCAAAAAGCTATTATCATATGTTATATCTTTCTCCTCTATATAACCTTATTTTATGCAATTTCTTTTAGAATGAAACAATTTACTAAATTGGAAAGATTTTTTTTAGTAATGAAATGAAAATTTAATAGTAAAATCATAGTGTAAACTTTATATCCAAGAAAATTTAAATTGATGGAGTTACTCCTTAGAAGAAAACCCAAGAAAAATTCATATTATTAAAATGAAATATTATTTTATCTTTATTTTTTTACGTGCACTTGCGTTTGCAAATTTAATTTGCACACATAACTCTTTGTGGCAGCTTTTGGTTTAGGCGTTGTTTCGCCAAAGTTTCGAGCTCGCGATCCGGGGATCCACCAGCACTATCGCCCCGGCACATCGCCAGTAATTTGTCTCTGCACTCGTAAAAGAAACTATTCGTTGGAAACCAAGGGGGAAAAGGCGGCGGCTTAGACGCGGAAAAGTTTATGAAAATATGAAGCAGTGGGCGTGGGCAGCAGATGGGATAGATAGGATAAAGCCAGCGAGCTCTTTAATTTATCTGAGAACAAATGAAGCAAGTCGAAGGGTGAGCAACAAGTCGATCGACCAACGGAAATTCGGGGAAATGCACAGCTAAATTAAAACTCCTCTAAGTACACATTAGAATCTAGCTTTCATTTACGTTAAATGCAAATTTCGCCCTGCGGTGGAAAACCTGTTAGAACTCACCCCATAACCCAAATAATACTCGTAATAGCACAAAGCGAATGCCAAATGACCGCTGTCCATACGTTTATGATAGAGATGGTCGCGTTAAACGAGAGAATTTTACTTAGAACAGGATCTCTATAAGAAATATAAACAAATATTCCAGAATTTCAGTTCTTCATTTGTACAGTATATATTGAATTCCGATCATCCTGTTAAATGTAGGGACACCATAAATGATATATGAGAGTCTAAGTTTAACGATATAACAAACTATCCTATTATCTTTCCTATTTTTTAAATATATTATTTTAAATTTCACCAATAAAATATTACATTTTATTTAGAGCACTATACCTACAAAATGTTTAGGATATTATGATGGTAAAAATGACCTCACGAGGGCATCTCTAGAACACAATCCGCACCGTGGGCTGGGATATGGCATGGCATTTAGCCGTTTGCCGTATTTGATTTCCAGGAATCGCTTTCAGGGCAAATTGAAGTCATTATACATAGTAAAACTCCACTGAGCCGGGGTCCGAACTCCAAAACGCAGCCTGCGATGGGTGCCTTGCGTTATTAGGCTAATTATAGAGCCGGAATGGAGCTGGTGGCGAAACATTTCAGCTTTTCAGTATATATAAATGACTTTATTCATGCCGACTGGGCGACTGTTTGTCGCGCCGAATGTCTGGGATTTCCTGTGGCCCCAACGACGTGTCAACTAATTTGCAACACTCACCTGGACGTGGGGCAGCCTTTTCCATGGAAGTACCTGCGGCAGCCTTTGGCAAATATTTTATATTTTTTCAGATTTTTGTTTTCTGGTTTGCTGTTTTTTTGGCAAAGGGATTAAGCCCGCTCTGAGAAGAGCTGCGGTGAAAAAAATTTGACTAATGTCTTAATTTTGTGCTTAGGTGTTTGCTGCGGTTCGTTTCGGTTTTTAGAGGTCCAGCCATAACGGCTATGGCGGTACGCTACACCATGAATACTCCCTGAAAAAAGCGGAAAAGTCGTGCCTGGACTGCAGCGAATGCCATTCACTTCGCTTCATCTCGTCGGGTCTCTAAATTGAGTTTTTGCATGTCGTGCCCATGTCTGGGGACTTTGCTTTGTTTCTGCCTATGTTTCTGCGGCTGTTTCGGTTCTCTGCCGCAGAATTGACAGCTGAATAAAATGTTATTATATTTACACCATAATTTGCATGGCAATTAATCAAATGGCATGCGAAATTCGACAACGGCCACGGAAAGGTAAAGGCAATCCCAGGCGACACATTTAGCTGGTGGGTGCCGAGGTATTTCTGGGAATTATTCTAACAAAGTTCCGAAGCGAAAAACAAAAGGCAAGCAAAAAGTTTCGACCCGCCTAAATGTCTTTATTAGGAGTTGGCTGCCTGAAAACGGAGCTCGTTAGGGTGAGCAAAAAAATGAGGTATGAGATTTGTTTTATGAAGGAAGCCAAACAGGCATTCGTTATTTTCCGGATCAATGTAAAATAAGTGTTGTAGGTATACGAAAAAATGTGGCATATAGAATTATGGTATAACTTGATTAACTTTTATTCTTATTCTAAGTTTTGTTCATATGAATATTATTGTATAATATTTCTGATTGAAAATTTATTAGTAAATTAAAGGAGATAAGGTAGTAATATTCAGAACCGCTTAAGTTAACAGCCTGCTGATTTTCCCCATTGTTGCTAAGCACTTCCATTCATCGAACCACTTGTACAATAGGATATCCCCATTTTTATGGCACTTTCTGCTTACTTAAACCACTCGTTTAGTCATTCTAGTCTCACATGTTTTTGCTTTATGGCAGATTAAGTTAACCGCTTGATTATTTCAACAACATATTTTCTATAATTTATGCCCCACTTTAGGCCTCCCGTCGCACCCATAAAAATAACGAAGGGAATAAAAAAGTATAAAGGGTAACAATTCTATATTCTGCAAATATTTACAGCAATTTGTGGCACAATAATAAAAATGAAAGGTCCCCAGTTCCAGACCGAAGCCAAAGCCAAAGTCAAACCAAGCCAAACCAAACGAAACCCAAAAAAGGACTCGTGTTTGACTTTGTGCGGCTGTTGAATAAATGTTTTATAGCAATAATAACAACGATATCAACAACATCGGGGTAACAATGGGAGAAGGCCAGGTCCGTCCAACAAAAACAGCAGCTGTTGAAGTCGACGGCTCCTTCCGCCTATTTTGATATTTTTATTGTGGTGGTGAAATAAATTCAAATAAATAAATTTAAGTTGCTGACTTTGGTCGCATAAAGCATTACATGGTAACGTTAGGGAACGAACTCTCAAGTTCCATTGCCATCTCATTCTGGTCCATTAGAACCTTTGTCCTGGCATGGGATACACCATAAATATTGAAGGACCATAGACGAAAACATTTATTGCCAGATTTATGCTAGCTCAACGCAATTCGAAAAGTTATTTCCCTACAATAACAGGATTAGTAAAACATATGATGCGATTGATATGGGAGTGAGAGTAAGCAGCTTATAGCTTTAACAGGTTCTTGAATGTGATAAAAGTCTAGAAGTCAATTTATCTAATAAAAAGATTAGGAAATGTCTTAGCTTATTGCTTAAAAATAAATAAACATTTATTAATATATTTTTAAACAGAGTTTAAAGTTCTTTTGTTCCACGCTTTTTTAAGTAGTTTCTCGTAATCTATCAGCCAAGTTCCCCATTTAAATGCTAATCCATCATCTTCCATCCTCAAATGGAAAATCCAACATTTTCCGCTCGGCTGTGCTCACTGACCATTTGGCCAGTGCTCGTTAACGCCAAGCTTTTGGCCAAATACATGACTAATCTGAAGATTATGAAATTTATGCAAAACCGCAAGAGACGTGATTCCCTTTTTTTTCGGCATCTGTTGTGAGATATTCCAACTGTAAGCGGATATGAATGAATTTCAGTACGGTTTTTTATTTGTTTTTTCCACTTTTTTTTTTGATGTACTACCTCGCGGTTCCTTCTGTGTGCTCTGAGTCGTATAATTGTTGCAGTGAACGCACTGTGGCCTGAAGCCATAAAAAACAAACATAGCATGGCACACAGACCCCGGAGAAGCTGAATGGAAGTGAGAAAACTTATTTGCTATTTTCATGGAATTTTCCATAATTTCTGCTTCGCTTGTTGTTGGAGTTTCCTTATAGATTTTTTGCTTTTTTGTGGTTTTCCGCCCCAACCCAGCCAACAGACATGCAAAAATGTTTTAAAAAGATAAACAGAAACGCTCGGAAAGAGATCGAAAAATTATTATTACTGCCAGTGCATCAGAAAGATTATGATGGTACTGGCTCTGTGTTCGGTGTCTTTTTGTGTGTGGGATTTTTTTCCATAATATTTTTAACTTTGTTTACATTTTGCATTTTTATTGTGGCGTCGTCGTGGACTTGCTCCCTTGCTCGGTTTTGCTCCGCTTTTGTTCCTTTTTTAATCAATTAGGGCGAGACTTGCGTAGGGGGAAGAATCGGAGTCCCCGGGCAGAAAAATGAGATCCCAGCCCCGAGAAACGTGCTGGACCACACACACTGCATTCAGAACTTAAAAATGCGGGCGCAGAACTAATAGAATTGCTGAAATGCTGATTAAAATAGTTTTCACTTTTTAATTACAATTTATGGGTCTCATTTCGAGGCATTATTCTCGAGACTTCGTCTGGCGCGTTCTGTTACAGTGAAAGAATCCGTCTTATATCTAGATAATCTTGTTGATTTTTTATTCAACTTGCACTTAATAAGAAGTGAAATTTAAGGTAATATTTTAAATTAGGTAATTTGCATTCCTAGCCGTTGTATATATTTTATTTGCAAAGTGTTCAAGCTCCAGAACATATTAAAGCATATAGATTATAGTCGAAGTCTCAATCAATCTGTATTTTTTTCTGTGTACTAATTATTGGTGAAACGATATCCGACTCCGTCCTCAAGATCAAAGACCCATCTCGCAAAACGTCAGACAAACATTGTCTCATTCTCAAGCGACAACATCAAAGGAAACTGTAGCCTCAGTTTTCCAGCACCGAAACATAAACACTTTCGAAGGGGGAAGAGCACACTCTATTTGTTGGCGATGAAAAATAAAAATTAAAAATCAATTTTTTTTACACATTTCGCCTTACAAAAACACACAGCTCATTAGCAGCGGGGGTTGTGGGTGGAACGAAAAAACAAATAAAATAAAACCAAAACTAAATGAGCAACTTTCGAAATTTCGCACCGAGGCGACAAATTCTGTCTGGTGTATTTTTAGGGACTGAAAATCTAATTTACTAATGAGCCGTGAGCATTCGAGAAATGCACATAAATTTCGCCTAATTGAAAATCCATGCGCGGATAATTATGTGCGTCAGTCAGCATTAAATTTTCGCCCGCTTGGGTGGAATTTTCGGGGAAAATGTGTTTTGTGGCTCTGGGGAAATCCAGTTGTTGAGCCGAGGAGGTCAGTGTGATTGACAAGATGGCGGTGGGATGAGTGTCCAAAATTTAAGCCAGCAAAATTATTCACAGGCCGCTTAAGGATGCATTTACAACATCTTCCAACCGGCGGCCAGATTCGGGAGAAATTCAATCAGCATTTCGCCAAGAGGCAATTTAATTAGCTTCCCACTTTAATGGCCATTCATCTAAACATCGGCCCACAGACGGTTGGCTAAACTCTCCACTTAGTGCCTCTGACTAGTGACCCCCAACTGCCATTCAACTCGGTGCAAATTAAATTAAAATGTAGGTAAACTCGGGCCATTAAAGTCGAGACAAAAAGATCAGCCAGGCTGGCAATCAAATAGGTTATAAATTACAATAAAATACGGTCTGGTTTTTGCGGGAGAAGCAGGTGGGAGTGTGGCCTGGTCTCTATTCATGAAAATAGAAACAACCTCACCAGGTCAAAGATCATAAAATTTTTATGAACTGACAACGACAGCAACGACAACCGCCGCTCCTGTCCCCCCCATCCAGTGTTTACTGTAACACCTAATGTTTAACTAATTTCAAATATGTTTTTACGACAGCCTACCTGGTCAGCCCTCAGAAATAAGCCCGAGTTGCCCCGTTTTTATGAGGGAACGTTGCCTGTTCTACTGTTTAAAGTTTGATTAGACGATGCGTGGCGCAGATAAGACCCATGTAACTGTTGACTTTTTTTGGGTCGGACCCCCAGTCTTATATAGTGATCGTGCCATGATATCAATCCACACTTAGAAAAATAATCGGATAACTATGAAACAGATACTACAACCAGTAAGATATATGTAAAGTATATGATATTATTGCTTTAGAAACATAAATACTTATTACAAGATCTTATTTATTTGAGTAACTAAAAAGGTCTGCTAATATTTTTAAAAGTATATTTCTTTTTTTTTAATTTGGGAATAATTTTTTATAGTGCATGTCCCATTCCCTCTGTTACATTTTGCATTTGCATAGGCGAGCGATATGAATCAACGAAAAACAGTAAAATGTCTCTCTTTTCGGTATGTTTTTTACATTTTTTACGATTTGCCCCTTGTTTGTTTAATTGTCTTTTACTGTAGCATTTAAAGTTGACTTTCGTTTTATTATTTACGGAGTTGTGTCAACAGCTCGGAGATATGATAGACAGTAAAACTTTTGTACTTGTTACGACGACGTTCCTGAGATAGTTTTTATCGAAAAGGGGGAAATATAATCTCTTGGTTGCATAAATTGATCCTTCAATCTCTTATAGAAACCACAAAAAAACACCTAACTTCCCGTTTCGGTTCTCACCACACCTCAGACCCTTTCGAAAACTATTATAAGAATCTTTGAGTATATATATGTTTGAGATTAACCTAATGCGCCGTATAAATAATCAGCTAGAAGAACTAGCATTTTCCATTTGCCCCAATACAGTGGGCGTGTTTTATGCATTTTCCAAATGGCAATCCAAAAATAAAGAATCTTGTTGGCTCATAAATAAAACATCACATTTTTTTATAAGCTTTGGGGGCGCATAAAAAATATTTCAAAAACAATAAAAATACACAGCTTTCTGCACCAATTAACATATCTCGCCGGTAGATGAGGCATTTATGTGTCTTCGTTTCTTGGTAAATTTAAATTTGACTCACGCTTCATTAAATCACAAATTTGAATTTGACTTCGTTTATTTTGGTTCAATCATAACCAAATGTTTTCCTTCGTTTGGGCTAAAGTTTAGGGCCTAATTGACTTTGCCTGTAAAGTTCGCGGGCCCACAAAAACACAAGCACACACAAATAACATCCAGGCAAGATTTATATTTGCCGCAAACTTTTCGTGGAATTGCAAAGAGGCAAATATACAAAACTAATTAAAATTCAACTTGGCAAAAAGTTTTCGCCTAAGCAATAAATATTGTAAAATATGTACTCTGACACGCCCACTCCCCACGCCCTTCGTTTTACATCCGTTTCCGGGGAATGGCCGCATTCCTTCTTGGGTTTTCCATGCGGTTCCATTTGTCATTCGAGTGCCAAAGTTTTTTGGTGGCAACTGGGAAAACTGCCATTGATAGGTTTCCATTTGAAAATTGTTGCCAAATGTTGCCAGGGCTAAGCCTGGAGGAAAACTTGGAAAATTCACGCAAAGAATAAAGTAATACAATTAATCAGTCTTTTGGGTTAACTGAAACTAATGAGAATTCTGCGGGGAGAACATTAAGATTGATAAATTTCGTTCATTTAAATAGAGCCGCTGAGTTTTAACGCCATGGATCCTATATCACCATTGAACAATTAAAATCCCTGGCGATGAATCTTTATTTCCACAGCCCAATAGAAATCGAAACTCATTTCAAGAAGCGACAACAAAACACCTGAGCATTTACACAGACATTTATCATGCGGCACTAAAAGTCAAACAGGAACTGGAATTTTATTTACCTGTCTAGCCATGGGTATTACCTGGTTCTAGCTACGGGGTGCCCTCGTAGAAAAGGACAAGACGGCAAATGGGAAGGTGAAATGTTTGCCCCAGAACGCGTGTGATAAACCTAATGAGCAAAGGGCACTTGGGAAACTCACGATAACGATCTGGAAAACGCGCTTGCCTTTTGGAGACCGAACCAAACCCATCCCCAGTTAAGGAAAATCGTGTGCCGTGTGGCATATAAAAACTGTTGTCACTCCATTGCCATGACATTTAAATATTTCAATTTGTGTGATACAGCGAATCGAATGCCTAAAAGGTTTCCTCTTTCTATAGAAATAAACCACGAGATATAAAATTCAATTAAGACATTTCAACATTAAATGAGCCGCCAAAGGCGAAGAGCCAAAGAATGAAGAGTGGCCCAGTGAAATATCTGAGAAATATGCAGACGAGATTCTCGGACATAATTCTGCTTCTAAATAATTACATGAATGTTTAGTAGATAATTTGTTGGCATTGTTATGCAAATTCGGTTCAGCACGAAAAGGAGCCAAGAGTTGCAGTCATTATTGAGATATTTGATTGTATGGAAATGCCATCCACATTCTGGATACCTTCGCATATTAAATGAGAATTAAAAAAGCCACGGCTTCGGCTTCTCCTTATTAATAATGATAACTCTTATGTAGATTCTTTTTTCTTTCAACTTTATTTTTGGTCGGTTTCAGTTTTCTGTCGGTTGGTTTGACAAATGGCGGAAGACCGAAAAAATTCCCTCTTGTCTCTGCTTAATTTGCCTGGCTTCCCTGCGATCCGATCGCTATCAACTCGAATAATGCCTAATTTATGTGGCAACTCTGGTCGGTTTTAATTTATGCCTGCCAGTAGTCTTATATCTTATATCACTCTTTTTTGTCTGTTCCACAAGCGTGTTAATGCACTAATTGTTTTTGGCAATTAATCAATGTTTATGTGGGAGAAATTTCTCTGTCCCTCGTGCCGCAAACAAATAAATAATAATTTACATTGACATTACATTAAGCCAATGCAATGTCTAGGCCAGAAAACTTCAACCCATTTCCACATTTCCCCATGCGGATCCCAGTTGTTAAATTGAATTTCCTTGCTCTTTTGCATAATTGAATTTACTCTCGCCGGGCTTGGTTCCATTTCTATCTTCTGTGACAGTCAACAGATTTTGGCTTTTACTTGCCAAGTCAAAGGCATTTAATGGCATTATGCCAATATGTATCTGCAATGGGTGCCAAACGGCAGCGAGGGAAGTTCCATTTGCCTGGCAAAAATGTAACAAACAGCAGTGAAAAAATGGGAGTAATCAAGACGGGCAAAAAACTTGGCAGACATTTCGTTGGCAGCACTTTTTTAAGTAAAAAGTTTGGCTTTCCAAGGACTTTTGTTGGTATGGGATAATTTTAAAACATCTTCAAGTGGAAGAATGGAGATTATTGATTACTAATTCATTGTCAATACCTTTTTTGGAGGCACTTTATTTGAGAAAGAAGAATATATTCCCTTAGAGTTTCCATATGTAGCAAGCAAAATCACTAAAATTTAGAGCATATAAAAATATTATAAAAAGTTATATTCCGAAAATGAACTCAAATATTTAATAATGAATTATTAATCATTTATCTATCATCAATAATTGGAATATTAATAGTTATTTTTTCGAGTAAATAACCAGTCTCCAATGGAATGGTAACTCACCATAATAAAACCAATAGACTATTGTTCCTTTGACAAATAAATTTGAAAAACACCCCCGCAATCAAAAAACGCCATGTGCAGTTCACTAAATTACCAGCAATACCACTTGCCATTGCGGTAAAATTAAGTCATTAAATACACAAAAAAAGCAGTCAGTGAAAAACTCTGAATAAACAATGGCTAATGATGGCCACAGTAGCCAGTTTCTCTCACCTGCCACGAAAAAACGGGAAAAAGAGGAAAGAAATGTAATTTTCCAACAGGGTAGCAACTGGAGTAACGTGTGGTATTGACCACAAATTAACAGTTGTAACCAAAGAACCCCGCACCGCACCTCATCACTAGAAAACGCAAAACGTTGGCCATAAAAAATGTTACCAACTCGTCTGCAGTGCGTAATTACGGTGCACATTACCAGCACACGGGGATACACATTTGCACTTAATTGTGGCGCTTAATTAGACCAAAAAGGTGCAGACTCGCAGAGACGGAGCCAAAGCCCAAAACCAAAAACCCAGACAATGGCCCAGAGCAACTGACGAGTGTGTCGAGTGGTGTTTGAAGAGTGTTTCACATGCAATTCAATTCAAATGTATTTACATGACATCCCACTCCCGGATTGACAACTCAATTTCGCTTTAATTGTTTGTGCTCGTAATTGTTGTTATTGCTGGTAGCGAAAAGGATTTCATTGCGCTAATGATACTTTTAAGCCCCCAGCTCCTTAACATCAACGTAATTAAGTTGAAAGAGAAACAAGAATCCCTTTAGTGAAGTTCAACGACTTTGAGATAATTTTTACAAAAAGTATGGAACACCTCTTAGACTTGCTTTGTTTTAAAAACTGCATTACCAAAGGCTGCATCCCAAATTTCAACTCTCTAGCTTTAATACTTCCCGAGTTTTGAACGGTCATTGATAGATCATAATATTTTATTGGATCGAAAACGTTCTTTCTATTTATGACATACTTTTCCTTAGATACAATATACCCTTTTATGCGGTATAAGACCTGGAAACCTGAAAATTTGCTGAAATTGTATGCGAAATTCCTGTGAGCCGAACTTCTGTTGAAAATTTTCGGCATATGTCGCATCTTTGCCTTCATTCCCAATCCACATTTCGTATCTGTATCTTGTATCTGGTGGCGCCGCCGCTGGGGGTCCTGTCAGTCCCCCGATTTCTCCCCTTTTTCTCGATGTCTCTGCGCCTGCGCATTCAGTTTAATTTTTATTTCATTTTCGCTGACAATTTGCAGCCGCTGACCATATATATATATAAATACATATAAAAGTCAGGGAAAAAACATTTTTGCAGTGCGTTTTATTTAACGACTTTCGGTCCGGACGCATGTTGCACTTTGCTGTTGTTGCTGTTGTTCATTTGATTATCGCCACTGTCGCCATGTAATTTATTATATTGGCTTAACCGAGTACGCAACCTGGCCCTCTTTTTTATGGCTTTAACCTTTGGGCAACCGCCGCGACGCTGACATTATTTAATTTGTCATTTAATTTTGTTTCGCCTTTTTTTGGGCTTTCTTTTGGGAATCGGGTTTTTTTTCAACCATATGTTCTTCTTGAAATTTGGCAAGAAAGTTCGGTAAGGAAATATCTGTATAAGTGCAGTGACAGATATATGTGCCACTGCGAGGTGTGTTTGACTTTTGGCACACATCTGTTATTTCCTTTAAAAATATGGCTTTAATTTAAGGGGTTATACTTCTCTGACATTAAATTTGTTTTTATAAATTATGGAGGCTTATAAAACAATCATACAAACATGCCAGATAAATATACTTTCCACTTTAGAGTTATATTTAATTTATTGATCAAATTCGCTTACCGTTTTAATCATCTCCTGACCGGTTAATTAATTATCTCGAATTTCATTTAAATCGAAGTATCGCCCACCATGGTCGCACAAAAATTCCAGTGCCAAAAAAGTCGCTAAATCATTTCTTAATTGCTCAATTTGAAAACAAATGCGACCATTTAATTTAATTGTGTGGACTGTTAATTGAGTCGTAGTTTGGCCAGCCGATGCCTTTTATTTCGGCACGAATGCAGTTCCCCTGCGGCCACGCCCCTTGCCGCCCCCCGATACATTTGTTAGATAATGCCAGGGAAACTTGTTGTCTGTTTTCGGCATTTTTGGCCTGGCAATTAAATCCAAAAAAATACAAATAAAATGTATAAGAAAAAAGGAAACTGCGACAGTTTTCGGGGCTCAAATGCTCAGCTGCATTGCCGTGGGCCGGCGATTTTAATGATTTACTGCAGTAGCTGAATAGCTGGACTTTACTGGCTCTCCCACTTTGGCAGGTGGGCCAGGCTAAGCGGTGTCGAAATTTGCATATATGCTATATATACTGTGTGCATTATGCGATAATGTGCAATAAACGTCTGCGAAATCGAAATTATGTCGCTTGCTTTCGGCATTTGAGATACAAGCCTGTTAACTCCGCCGATAAGTCGAAGGTTCAGAAGTTGGAACCATAAATCTTGAGAGCATTTGGCCGAAACGCATCATCAATCATCTGGGCATGCAGATCGATTATTACAATTGCCGACAGACAGACAGAGAGACACAGAAGTGAGTTGGCGGTTGGCGGTTGGCGGTTGCATCTGCGGGCCCTCATTTGTATCTGATGGATGTATCTGCGGCAACCTCCTGCTGCTGCTGCTGTTGCATGTCCATTTCCGCGGAAAACCTCGGCACAGCTGCAGAGCAGCACAACATTTGCTCGTGTCAAGTCCTAAAACTTCCAAGAAAAGCTAAAAACCACTAGCCATGTTCTATGTATGACCAAAAACAAAAAAAAAAGATATAAATGAACCTAAAAAACTAAAGTCCATTGTCTGGCACAAAATTATTTTAATGAGTTGCCAATTAGGTCCGAAAGACCAGTGAAATAGATCAGTCAGGCAGAGGAACGGCTAATAAATACCTGTAAACTGTGAGTGAAATACCTGAAATCAGCCCGATTGCGTAGAGCGGTGAGCTGCGCACACCTGTTGACTGCCAGCGAGTGGCATAAATACGAGTTCGAGTTTATGGATAAAAGGGTTCCAGCCAACCCGTCCTCGGACGGGGCTTGATGTTTTAGCTATTTACGAGTCTTTTGGGGAATTACATTCGGATCGCAGCCTGACAGCATCCGACAGGCCAAAGTCCTTGGTCAAAAAAAGGGGGAAATGCGGAGACTTGGAATGCAGATCTTGCATGCGATAAGCCACTGGAAAATTATGCAAGTGGGGCAGGTTTGTTCCAAAATAATTGTTAAAATTTATGGAAAATATATAAAAATATAAAAAAAATTTAAACCCTGAAAAAAATTTCTACTTTATTTGTTTTTACTTTTACTGGCTTACTAATAACCATAAAAAGTGTAGCCCAACATAAATCATAAATCTTTAAACCATATTTTAATGAAAGGAAATCCTCTCATGGGTAAGCATTTTCCCAACTCGAAAGTTGTTAATTTTAATGCAAATCAGCATAGTAATATATTTTCACTCTAGATTAGCTCACGCATAGAAGTCATGTGGCGATGCTCGACCACAAAAGTCAGTAAAATGCTTTATTTCTTTTCTCTCCACTGGTTAGTTCAATTAACAACTGGAGCTCGTTATACTCATTTCATTTTCCCAGCCTTTGTGTTTTTTGTTTAATATTTTTTGTTTAACACTTTCTGAGGCGCCGCTTATTAACGCGTTTCCTGCCAGCCCCGCCCACATCCTCAATTCAAGCGAAAATTGCTTTTCACTCGCTCCCATTCTGTTTGTTATTAATTACCCAGTTTCCAAAGACGTTACGCATTTACCAGTTTTCGAGGTACCGAGTTCGGGTTGCCTCTTCTTTTTTTTTTTGGCCAATTGAATTATAACGAAGCGCAGACAATGAAAAAGGAAAGGAGTGCAGAAAAAACATAATGGCGTTTGCTTTCATTATAGCACCGGGGCATAGTATAAATATTTAAGCAACTGGCAATGAGATAACAAACGATGAGGGGTTCTCCAAGTTTATAAGCGCGAAAATGGGGTCAAAGGCCAGGGGGCAGGGGCGGATTGGGAGGCGTGACCCAGGAGTACAAGGCAAATGTTGGTAGTCCATTCATCAGTTAGTAGCGGCTAAATTACGTTCATTTCGCTGGCCACCCTCCTGTTTTTGTTTGTTAATGCCCTAGGAAAGAGTTGAAGGCGAAGCAGGTGAAATTTGAGATACAATAGAGCAAAGAGATTGAAAATTATAGAACTAAGGAAAGGGAAAATTAAAGAGCTGAAGGAAAAGTAAACATTCTTATAAAATGGGTCAATAAAAATACAGAAGCGTAAGAAGTAACAAAAGTAATAAAATATTTTAAATGTAACGTAACCAATAAAAAGAAATATATTTAAAGAAAATGGAAATTTTTTTTTTAGTATATCTAAGTTTTAAGATCTTTTTTCCTTATTATTTTCAATATTATATAAGATATAAAGAGTATTAATATTTCGACCTTGTCCCTTTTTCGCAATCTGTTTATTTCATCTTCAATTTCGCTTCGGCTTTTATCAAAAAGATATATAACCCAGCGCAGAAAGGCTAAAGGCGGGTTGAAATATTTATATGCGTGTTGATTTCTGTTTGCTGAATTTAACCTTTTTCCCCTTTATATGGCCGACCGATGCCCACTTAGAGATAACGGACTAGGCGAAAAAGGGTCAAAAACGCAGCCGCATGTGCTGGGCAGTCGGAAAGAGATACAGATACAAAATATATCTGGAGGATGAGAGATGGTAGTGCCCCCAAACTTTTGCCGCCCCTTCACTACCATTTGCGCGCCTCATTTAACTGCGGTCATAAATATTCTAAATCACCAGCGGGGGAAGCGACGTTAACGGCGACGTCAGCCTCAAGTTGTTAAGATAATAAAGTTTGTAATTAATTTGGCATCGTTAAATGCCCCGTACATATGTAAGTGAGCATTTAAGAAAAGTTAAGCCGCTCTCCAGTTGAATTGAAGTCGCTGTATTTAGGAGAATAAACTTAATCGTCTACCAGTCACCACAGGTCGAGGCCTAATTGACTTCACTCACGAATTGAAGAGTTCCGTCTGTCTAAAGATAGATGGAAATACCTGTTGGGTAACAAAGGGAAAAATACGTTTTACACAGGCCATTTCTAGATATAACAAGAGATAAAACATTTTTAAATTAAAATAAAAAAATTTTAAAAATTTTAACTGTATTTTTTAACATGACAAGAAATGTTTTGAATTTCGAAATAAATAAATAAGAAATTTAATTCCATTGGTCTTGCGGTTCTAAATGCGTGCGACCACCCTAGCCTTACTAAAATACATAAATTCACTTTATAAATGTGTTAATATTTCATACTCCGCAACCTATTCATATTCATAACTTTTTATGAATTCATCAACTTTATCGCAATCGCTACATAAAAATTGCATAATCATAAAAGTATTGTTGGCCAAGCCGATTATCTAGTTATAATATGCTCATTACACACACATGTTTTAGATATATCTACGCTTATTTGCATTAAACATTTTTTGTGTGGCTTCCTCTTTTGCAGAAACCGCCGGCGAACTTGGATGGGCATTCACCCTAATCATAGTTTCAATCATATCGGCTCTCATAGGTGCTATTGTAATGGTCATAGTTCTAAGATGTAGAAGGTAAGTCTTAAATATATAGCTATTCCCTACTATTTTTTAGGATCATATATTGCCATTTAAAATATTTCCAAATAGGGAGAATTCGCTTAATGAAAAAGATTTTAATTTACAACCTATATTCCTTTCATTTTGGCGCTTTAAGTTATTTATGGCACCGCTGGTCATACATGGCAATTTCCATAAAACTTTTTGGGCCTTTCTTGAACATGTTCAATTGCAAACAATAAATAAATTCGACTCTTCCCCACGAGAGCTCATAAATTGACCGTTCAAAATTAATTGGCCAAAACAAGCGGCGCATAAATAAAAACGCAAGTAATGAATAAACAGTCACATTTTGGCATTTAGCTAGAAAAATGCCGCAATTAGTCATGATAAAAAAAATGCAAAAAAAATCCACACATATGAAGAGAGAAGAGGACATTCAACTCTTAACCCCTTGGCGACCCCAACGATCCGTCATGTTCCATCGACGGCGACATTTACAACGCCAGACAAATTGAATTTCATATATGTACTTACGAGCACTTTTGTGGAGGGAAACCAACTGGCCAACTCTCGTATTTACGCGAATATCTGAGCTCTGGGATCTGTGTAACTATAAAGATTTACAATGCATTGCCCACACGGGCGGCACGAAGCGGCAACACCAGCAATTCAATTAAACGCCCACCAAAAAATAAACAGATAAACTCTTAAGTGAGTCAACGACAACAACGGTTGAGAATAATCGATGCCGAAAACAAAGGAACATGAAATTGCTTTATTACTTAATTGCTCTTTAAGCGAAACATAGAGCTTTGGCCACAGGCGTTCCTATATGGCCAAAATCGTTGTATCGAGTCTATCAAAAGGCCGTGTAGAGTGGGTCACACACTCCAATCGCCAGATATTTTGCGATTTCGAGTACATTTAAATTTGTTTGGGGGGGATGCCTTCAAAGGGGGTCCGCGGGGGCGGATCAGAACAACACACGCGAGTGCCAAATTAACAGAAATCTTTGTCCAACTCGAATTGGCGGTTGCGCAGGCGCCGCGCTTGTTATTCGATTGCCGCCGTGGGCTTCCAGTTTGAAGTGGAAACGCTGGCCACATGTCGCGTCCAATTAAATTGTCATGTCGTCTTATTTGGCGGCATGTTTGCATAAAATTAATTTTGCAAATTATCCGCCCAGGCCAAATCAAACAAACGCGAAATGCAAACAGGAGTTGAAATGGAGTTGTTTCGATCGACGGCTGCTTACGATTTGCAAAGGGAAACAAACTTGTTTTTATTATGATTGATACAAGCTGATGATGATTGGCTTTTAAAATGTTGTAGTAATAGATTAGTATTATTTAATGAGCTGTTGGTACTACTCTGGGGTTTTTAACAATATATGAAGTTCCATGAAACAAGGATTACAGTCATACACCCCTTGGTTAGACCTAACAACTCCTTATATTTTATATTGAATCAAGAATATGGCTATAAAAAAATATTTATTTAATATTAATTATTTTATTATTATGTATTGTATCACAAAATTGTTCTTTTTAAAATACGGAATATTGTACGTGTGCCGGTAGAGGCTAAGCAGATCTATTCTCTATGCCCTCTTTTTGACACTTATTTAAATATTCATTTTCTAAAAACTTAAAGTAAACAAGTTTAAAATAATTCTTAAAATCTCAAGTACTTAGTAATTAAAATATTTTGGAATTAAGTAACAGTTACAGGCATCAAAGAAATTATATAAAAACCTTAATGACTCAAAATTTCCCAATAATCTATGCAATTTCGCTATATGCAAACTCACCTTTCCTGTGGCAGGTTGTCTCAATCAAGTGCCGCTGGACTCGTATTCTCACGCTTTTTGGACCAAATTTGATTTTGCATTAATCACCTGAGGACCCCCCTCACCTGGCCCCCTCTAAGCCCGAATGTCACGGTGTTTGCCTGGCCGTCAGCCTTAGTCACTCATTTTGGGACTAGTTTTCGCAACCGCTGCTCAGTTTTGCAGTCTGTCCGCCGGTGTGTGGAGCATGTCACGTCGTGGTCGGACGTGTTGGCTGCCAAATTAGCAGCAATTACATGTAATATCGGTTACACTTATTTGCATATTGATGCAATTCTCGATCTGGCCGTAATGGTGCTATAAATTTGCTTGGCACATGTCTCCACCAAGTCACCAGATTTGCATTTGTTTCTGTATTTAGTTTGGCCACCTTAAGTGGCACCTGCCATTCGGATTTTGTGTACTTTTTTTGACAATGTTTGCTCAACGTCTAGACGGGGTAATGTCTTTCCAATGGTCACCAGAGGCTTGTCGGAAAAATTTCAAAGTGCCATTGCAATTGAGTCTCGTTTTTGACACTTGGTTAATTTAAAGGATTGGGAAAATTGGAGTGGCTTTTAATTAGGCGGGCTGAGATTGCATAATATTTATTGAAAAACCATTTTAATTAACTGTTTTGTAAAGCTTATAAAAATGTTAGGACTTACAATTTTTTTAATCATTAAATACAATTTTATTAATTATAATACCAAACTGGTTTGGCTAACTAAATTTTACATCTTTTAAAATTTAAATTACCTTAACTTTTCTTTTGAATTACTTTGTTTGATATTACCCACAATTATGAGTATTAACCTCTTTGATCGTTTTGACCCTTTTAATTTAATCTCTGCTTGAAATACTCCACCTTTCTATATCGATTTCGATTTTCAAGAAAAAACCCCAAGGCCCGCTCCTCTAAAATTATTTTTAGTTTGTCTTTTAGTGTCGAAAAAAAAACAAAAGTCAAGTTTAAACCGCTTAATGCATTTAAGACACAAAAAGGCGTGTTCAATTAGCATGCAAAAAACTCGATCAACTCCAAAAAAAGGCATAAAAACGATCGAAACTACAAGCGCAGAAAATTGAACATAACGCGACGAAGGAAAATCGCAGGAAAATAAGCTGAAAAACCCGAGCTAGGTAAATTAGCGCATAAGCCAAGGCCCCCGAGACAGCGGCGACTGCTTGTTCAATTTAATTGAATTGAGGAGAACAAAAACTACAACTGAAACTAACACTAAAAAAAAAGAAAGAGAAAAACGAATTGGCAGTTGTGGCTCGAGTTGAGTTAACATTATAATCGATCAAGGCAAAGCGAGGGGAAAATGCAGCTCATGCCGCACTGCACTCAATCAAATCGGACAGACGGTTAATTGATACGCACAGATCGAACGTATATATATATATATATATATATCGAGGGGTATATATATGCCCATTTAGGCCCCAGGTTCGTGCCGTTCGATGTGACCCAGAAAAGCGGAGTCAGCAAGTGCAAATATGTAGTTTGGAGAGGGAAAATGAAACGGATTGGAAAATGTGCTCCAGAAAAACAGCCTTAGAAAGCCATGGCAAAACACCTGCCAATTTGAGGTTGGGAACTCAAATCAGTCAGGCCCAAGAAATACAGTCTTTCAGCAGATTTTAAATGTCAGCAGCATCCTCGCTGATTTGTTTTTTCGGCTCTAATCTAATCGCAACAAATGGCGAATGTGTTTCCCAGCAGCTGGATAATGCAATTCCCTTGTAGTCGTTGGGTTTTTATCGCATTAACTTTAGATACTTGGTATTAGCTTTAAACTTTATCGGCATGTCAGTTTGCGTCACACGCAACTCGCCTTTGAAGCATTTGCGTGGCCCAAGTTTGTGTCTTGAGTTATTCGTTTGCCCAAGTTTGTGTCCTAAGTCATTCGTTTTGGCATTTGCCATTTTGTCGCTCGTCGAGTTTGACATTTACTTTATACTAATTTATGCCCGGCAGTCTATTTAAACTCTGTTTATTAATTGGTACACATTTTTCTGTTCTTATCTTTGCAGAATTAAATCAGCGAATGCCAATGGTAAGCGAACAAATGTTTTATTTACTCCAAGTTATTATTTAAATGAGGGGAATGATTTGTTGGGGGTGATTAAATGTGTATCAGCAGGTTATATAAATAAAGAGTTGTTAATGGTTTACTAACTCAGTAATTAAAATGCTAAATTAATTTAAATAGGAAAAGTTAATTTAAATATTTAAACTTTATTATTTAGTTTCCTTTGAGTATGCTTTGTTAAGTGTTTCTTCACAGACGCTTTTTAATTATTTTATTTAAATTTTTCTTTCCCATAAGAAAGTTTCAACCGTCGATTTCTGCCTTCAATATCTCACTTCCTTAAAAAAAAACTGATCACTTTGGCGTTTTTTGCCCAGTCTGATTAATTAGCCAAGCCAAGCCAAGTCAGGTCAGGTTTTTTGTTACCTCCGCTCATCATCGAGGGTCTTGTCTTCTTTTTGCATTTTCATTTCCATTTTTAATTGCATAATTCTGCCGTTGCATGCAATTCAAAGAAATCTTTCATTCTTGCGGACAGCAGTTCCCTTCTGTATTTTTTTTTACCATGGCAACATTTTAATTTGTTTTCTGCGACTGTGGCAGAAGGAAGGCAAAACCAAACAAAACTAACAAAATGAAGACAAATTTTTGACGACAATGCCTGAACTTCACGTTCGTGCCACAAATCAGAGATGCTGCTGCTCCTCCTGCGGCACTCGAAACCGAAATCGAGTGCCACGGGGGATTTAACTGCCCCGGGCTACGTGCTGGGTAAAACTTTCGAGTAAAAGAAAATTTGTAGACAAATTAAGGCAAAGCCAAAACAATTGTCATGGCCGCAGACTTCGTCAAACACGTTTGAAAATCGTGCAGAATGGTTTGAGGAATGGAGGCACTTTTTACTATTTTGATTTAGTTGCTCGACTCTCGATTCTTGCCGCGTCTCGTTGAGTTTGATTTTCGGCAGTAGGCGAATTATTGACAAACGATCCCTTTTTTTCGGGTCGAAATCTTTCCCTTTTCTTCGGCCCCACTCTCTCTTTTTGTCTCTGGAAGGCTTGGCGCCAATTTCACTGTCCGTCTTGTGGGCCCGACAATCGACATGCAGGACAAATTGTTGACGGCATTTAATGTCACAGCAGCCAATTAGCTGTCCCCATGAAAATGCTCGTTTCTTGTTGGTTTCCTTATACTTTTTGTATTTTGCCAAAATGTTTTTGTTGCCCACTTGTTTTTTATTTTCGGCATTTTTCGTTGGTGGTACGCACGGTTGCATGTTGGGCCCAAGCGAAAAAAAAAGAAACAACCCGAGAAACAAACAATCGCCACAAATCGTTAAACTGTCAGCAGCTTTTAAAGCGCGTGATTATGTCCAACTCAACGTTCAGAGTTGAGAGACAAGCGCCAGTTGCCAAACAGTTTTTTTTCGGATTTTTTCCGAGTTGTTTTTGGTACCCAAAGAGAAAATTTTCAATTGCCCAAAAATGCACATTTAAGTGGTGTTTATTTGTTGCAACATTTTTTTCGTAAAGGTGAATTTAAATTCAAATGTAGTGTGTGCAGTTTTTAAACTAGGCTTTTATTGGTGTCATTAAAAAGTGGTTAAACATTTTATTTGTTTTTATATAAAGGTTTATTTACCTGCACTTTTGCGTAAAATGAACATAAAGAGGTTTTTATTACAGGCTATATTTTTATTGGACTAAAAAGTTTTTAGGAGATGAACAAAAAAATATTTTTTGAGTTCCTGGTTAACTACCGCTTGCTCAATAAATTAATTACACACCTTTTCTATAAAAACCTGCAATATTTATCCCTCCGAAACACACCAACATTTTTTTCTAATTTACATATTTAAGCAATCACTGCTTACAATCACAATAAATGGCAATTGCAACATTCGGTGGTGTCAATTTCATAGGAAATTCTTTGAAATTATCTTTGAACAGCAGCCAACGTGTCGTATGCGTAACATGATTTTAATTATGCATACAAAGAATTCACGATAATCAAGCCGCACACAAAAAAATATATAAATAAATGAAAAATGCTATGTGACATTTGTGTGCATTAAACGGAAAAGACGTCGTACTGCGATTGGCATTATCTGGCCGACTATTAAGACTTCATTACACATGTCATATTTGCCATTTGCCCAGCAACACAAAAAATAAGCGAAACCGAGCGTGAAATAACACAAATTAAATTCCAAAGCAAAAGTGCTCGTTAATTTTTCGTTTATTTATTTTTGATTTTGTGCGCTTTTCATCGGAACAAAAGTTGACTGCGAAATATTTTGTTAACAACAATTTGCCGTTTGCAGTTTGCTTGCTGCCGTTCTGGTGACTGAGATAAGCAGGCTAAGATAAGGCAGTTGCGGTAGCTGTAAGATACAGTGGGTATCCAAAAGATATTTTTAGATTTACAATTTTTTGACCATACGTTTGGTTTTTATCTTTAAATTTTATGTACCTTAATGATTTTTTACAGGTTTAATAAAGAGAGAAAATATTTTTAAACTCCCATTTTTAACATTCTAAAAATAATACTCAAAATATCTATATTTTGTATATATTTTGAAATTTTTTTCGGGTAAATCTCAATTTATTTAATAAATACAGATGATTCAGAAGTTTTTTTTTAAAAGAAATATACAAAAATAAATATAAATAAAATCTTAACCTGTTCCAAATTCTAAAAATAAATATAAATATTTTTTTTAATACAATAGCTGGTATAAATCCTTTTAAAAAAAATGTAATGATTTCGGAAAATCAAACATTCATAGTAGAGATATTTTTCTATAATCTTAAACTTTTAGTAAAAGTTAATAGGACTTGTCCCAGTGTGCTGCAGCATTGGGAAACCCGAAAAATAAAAATCGTAAGTGCATTGCAGTTGCAGTCTTAGCTCAGTTCAAATCGCCTCGGACCGATTCAGCTGAGTTAGCTGTGCAGTAGCCGCGGCAACATCGTTAACACGGCGCAAAAACAGCCATTAAAGCCAAGTTCCAGTTGGAGCTGGGTCTTTGGATCTTGGAGTGGGTCTCGGAGTCTGGGACTTGTGTTTGCCGCATTGGTGACATGCACAAAATGCATGTATATGAGCACCTACGTACGATAATTTCGGTTCGGGGGTAATAATCGCCGCAGTCAAAGCCATTGCTGCTGGACATTCGCTTAGCCAGAGTACGTAAATCATAAGCATAAAACAGACTTCGACTCCGTCTTGGCAATGCAAAGTGCACAGGGGGAAAAGTTTGGCATATGCAAATATCTGCTATGAAAAACTAATTTAATTCGATTGGGTGTAATTTGAAATTTAATGAAATGCAATTGAACGTTTAGTAAATACGTAATTGATTTTAAATTACATTTTAGATTCGCATTAAAATAACCTATCAATATGTAAAGGGTATATATTTAGAGATATAAATAAAATTCAAAGAAATACATTTTTCTAAAATTAGACGAGATGATATAACATACTTAAATTTGATTTGATCTGAAATATATTATATACATTTATGAATATTCTTTTTAGTATAACACCTATGTCAGATATAGAAGTTTTTGGTAACGATTTAGATACTGACAAAAATAATATATTCAAGCAATAATTGATACAACACATTTTTTTTAATATTCTTGTTATTTTTAAAAATACCCTAATATTTTTCTAAGTGCATTTGAAACTGCATTATGCATGTACATAACTTGGGAAACCATCGGTCGCACTGTCGCTGCCGTTGCGTATGCACCACGCTAATTAGCTGGATCGCCCCAAGTGGCTCCATCTTTTCCAAGTTAATGAGAGTGAAAGGCGAGTTAAAATAAAAATATATAAAAAAATATATAGACATATTTGCGAGCTACGGCTAGGCAAATTAACTGGGGATGAGTTGGAAATTGGAGACCATGGCGGATGTTTGGTTGTTGAGAACAGGTCTACTTCGTTTACTACCGGCAATTATACGTGTTTGCGTACTGCGATTCTCATTGAGCGTTTGGCGTTAGTTGTCTATAAATTATGAGCTTAATGACGGGCATAGTTTTTATGGAATCCCGGCTATTTGGATTTTGAGTGCCTTTCAGCTCGCCGTTGAGTCACACACAGAGAGCTCCCATTAACCTTCCCATGCCCACTTGGGCATTATGAGATCACATGTGCTGATAGCGGAAAGGAGAAACATTTGGCATTTTCGGCCACTTGGTTGCTGCCACTGTGCCACCACTGCCACCAAAAGCTGCAACCACTCGGTGGTGCAGTGTGGCAGTGGTGCAGTTTGTTTGCCACCTCGCTGCCAGTTGACAGCCGTTTAATTTACGCTTTGTTTGTTTGTTTGTTTCTGTCTTTTGTTCGCGTCCTAAGGTGAATGTTTGATTTATCGCCCGATTATAAACCGAAATGTCATAGATTTCTGCTGCGTTCGATTCGGCTTGTTTTTGCTAAACTATCCTCCCTCAAGAAAATCACAAAATCCATCCAATCATTAGTGGTTATACTTCAATTTTAACAGGTGATTATGAAGAAAAGCTTTTGAAAGTCTTTATTTTTTTTAAACATATCAAGAAAAAATACAAATCTTGTAGACATTTAGATGGATTTTTTCGATTCATTGATATATAAATTAATCTAGAAATATTTAACCAATTATTATAATTTTTTGTATTAATTATAAAATATTCTAATAGATACACTTAATTAAATCCAAATTCATTACCAGATTTACCTTTATTTTTTAATGAAGCAAGTGTCACAGATAATCCGCGCAAATGGCAATTGTAATTTTCGTTGAATATGTAGCTTGTGCAATTATCTCCTACCGGGGGGACAACGTGTCGTATGAGTAACATGATTTTAATTAAGCAAACAAAAGATAGCGAACTCGTGGCTCACCCCTCTGTTCCTTCCCCTTGCAGGTGGTCGCCCGCAGCCTTGGTGGTGTCGCAATAACCGAAACGGTGGCCAAAACCGATCGCCCATCTCGATCAAGCACTCGGCGGACAGCATCCGGCGGCCCACGAGCAACTCCGGCGTCTGGACCTGGTTGGGCGGAAGTCGCCGCTCATCCGCCGGTCCCGACCAGATCGGTCCGCCATCGACGTCGCCGGCGGAGAATCACTACACCCACATGGACGACGCCTACAGTCCGGTTGGCGTGAGCGAGGCCCTCTACGCGGAGCTGGACCGCGAGTCCGTGCGATCCGCCAATCCCTCGTACCAGAATACGGCCTACAGTCAGTGTGGCGAGGTGAGTAGTCAATACTTAGGGGTCTTTAAAAATTAATATGATTTTAATGATATATATGATATTAACCATTAAAATAAAATAAAAAATTATTTTCTTTAATGAAGAGTTTTAAATATGTTAAAACTAAAACTTCCATCATATATAAGGGACTTACAAAAATGAATATTATAAAACCTTCAAAAATAAATAAATCAAAATAATTTTGTTGTATGAGAAATAACAATATATTTAAAAGAAAACTGATCCAAAATTTTTCAAAAGTTTTCAACAGATCGTAACATTATCTGAATATTTTATTTGTTCAGATTAAAGTTTAGGAAAATAAAATTTATTTGGCTTTTTGGTTTCCTATATTGCTTTACTAAATTACTTAAAAAAATAAAAATTTAATGAATTTATAAAATAAACTATTAATAAATAATGACATAAAACCATATCTGGTATTATTTATGACATGGATATTATCAAAGAGATCATAGCATTCCCTCAATTATTTTTTTCCTGTTCAGATTAAAATCCAACAAACTAAAATGTGTTTGGAAGACTGCTTCTCTAAAATGTTATTAATAAATAAATATTTTTTCCTTTTAAATTAAACAATTAAAAAATCATTAAGGATCTCGGGGTTGCTTTGTAAAAATTCTATTGTCAAACCCAAAGAGATATTCTTTTGCCCACAGCTTTAACTTAAACCCATAAATTCCAATCTAATTCTGGAATCCTGCACTTTTCCCCATTGCAGAAGTATAATTACCAGGGCCACGAGCAGGACATTCCCATGGTGGTCTCCTCGGCGCCGAGCAGTGCCTACTACTCGGACCTGTCGGTGACCGCGATGCCCGGCGGAGCGAGTGGCAGTAATCAGGGCGCCTACGAGATTGTCGGACTGAACGTGATGTCGCAGCCGCTGCCCAACTGGGATCATCATGGCGGCGGGGGAGGAGGCGGCGTGACCGGAGGAGCTGCAGGAGCAGCGGCCGCCATCCTTGGAGCGGGCGGTGGTGGGGGCAATGGCCTGACGCCCGGCGAGGCGGCGGCGATGACGCAACGACGAGGTCCTCGACTGGCGGCCATCAACGAGACGAGCACCAGCACTGTGCCCTCGGACTATGTCTAAAAATATATATATATAAAAGTTTGAAATACAAATAATGTGAAATGTTCAGCGAGCTTAACACGTTAATGGGATATAATCGTACGTTATATACACCCCCCTAGTTATAAGGTTACATTTACATTATATTTAACACTTGTATACCACTTAGTGCTTAGCGTGGACTCGTGTCTTTGGTTTATGTCTGATTTGTAATCTGAATACGTTACCGATATAGGGATATATTTATACACACTTACAAGGCGAGAATGTATTATATGTCTAGTTTTTATATAGTCTCTAAGCAACGATTTAATCGTGGGTGATATTTAGCCTAAAAATATGCTATATTCTTATGTTCTGTGTACTTTAAAACATTTTCTAAAAATGTAAAATCGACAACAAACGCATTTTTCATAGGCTAAGATAGGTGACGATGAAAAAGGACAAGAAATCGTATTTCCCCCCAGGATCAGTACACGCAAATATAGAAACGATATATACATACGAATACAACATATTTATACACTCAATATTTACAGCAGCCGAAAACGCATTTAGCTCACCAACATATTTATATAAATAAATATCTATAACAATAACTGAGGAATCATATTTACAACGATTTTAACGCAACAGATTTCACCATATTTACCGGGGGAAAAGATCGTGGCACTTCATATCATTTACCACACCATTATACATATGTATGCATAGCTATCTATATACTATACCATATACAATAAACAGACTCACGACCCTTAGCAGATGTACTTTAGTTCTTAGTGACTCTCGCCGGGATGCGAATCCCTGGCTGATTAATTTAATAACACGCAAGCAAACACACACACACAATTCCTGTACATTATTGTTTTAGTTGAAAATATAATTAAACAATTGCTATTTACATTCTGAATCCCAAATGGAAGTGTTTCTTTATTGGTGGAATATCATATTGTATAGTAAGTACAATGTCATATTGTTCAGCAAGTATTTTAATTCTTAAGTTTATTATTGTCGTACAGTAAGTACAATATCATGTTGTTCAGTAAGTTTTTAAATTCATGAGTATTTTATTGTCTCTTTGAATAAATATATAATTTAAAAAATTACAATTTTATGGCAAACATATTTTAAATAAAATTATTTTAAACACAAACACAAATATATTTTACATAAATAAATTAAATTATTTTAAAAAGTAACAAACAAAAAACAAACACATTTAAAATATTGTTTTTTTAAATATCAAACAACAAACATATTTTAAATAAAATTGTCTTAAAAAGTAACAAACACAAATATTTTGACTTAGACGGCACAATAAATTATAAATTATCGAAGAAAAGGTGTATAGACCTTACATTGCATAAGTATATAATATTAGATATTACTACATTTATAAATGTAGTTCGTTAGGATATGATTAATTTTAATTCTGTTGATTATTTTTATAATTAAGATATGAGTGTATTTAATTTCGTTGATTTATTGTCATGAAGGTAATCGAAATAGCTTTTTAATCCATGCTAGTCACTTGCATAATGTATATATATACTGTCTTCTGAGCACCATCCAATTCGTTGATTTTGCGATGAGCTCGCAGGACAGATGGTTGTATAAACCGTATAAACCTCTCGCCGCACTTTTGACCCGTTTTGGTCATCTTGTGGTAATTTAGTCAATTTAATTCCTTTAATTATTGTCATAATTGTATAAAGGTAATTGAATCCATACTATTCACTTGCATATCCTGAGATATATATCATTAGATATGATTACTTTAAGATATGAGTGTATTTAATTCCGTTGATTTATTGTCTTGAACGATATCAAAATAGTATTTTAATCCATACTAGTCACTTGCATTTCATAAGATAGATATTATTAGATATGATTACATTTATAAATGTAGTTTATTAACTCCGTTGATTTATTGTCATGAAAGTTATCAAAATCATTTATATCCATGCTAGTCACTTGCATTTCATAAGATATATATCATTAGATATGATTACATTTATAAATGTAATTTATTAAGATATGAGTGTATTTAATTCCGTTGATTTATTGTCATGAATGTAATTGAAAGGGCATTTTAACCCATGCTTGTTATCTGCATGATAGTAATTGCTGTCGTCTGATCCTGATTCGATTCGTGAATTTTGCGATGGGTTCGCAGGGCAGATGGTTGTATAAACCTCTTGCCGCAATCATGACACTCAAAGTTCTTTTCGCCCGTGTGGGTCATCTCGTGGTACTTCCTGGTACCCGAGGTGGCAAATCTCTTCTCACAATAATTGCAAGCGTAATCTCGGGCCTTTTCATGAATGGCACGAACATGCTTATTTAGACTCGTCGAACTATTGCAGACTTTGGGGCATTCCTTACAGGACCAGGTCTTTTCCAGAGTATGGAAGTTAATGTGGAGTCGAAGCTCATTCTTTGTTGTCTTCTTTAATCCACAATAGGGGCAGCTATAGTTCTTAATACCCTGATGGCGCATCATGTGTATCTTGAGTTTCTCTTTGGTATAGAATCGCAAAGTGCAGTCCTGCATTTCGCAGGCATACGGCAGCACCATCTGATCGTCATGTGTGAACCGATGCTGATTAAGGGCGGATGCGTTCTTAAACACCCGGCCGCAGAATTCGCATATGTGTGTTTTTATAGGTTTGCCTATATCATGGGCCTTGCTCAGGTGGTGTTGGAGCGAAGTCTTGTGCCGGTACATCCTGTTGCAGCCCTCCTCCATGCAGACGAACCGAGTGCTCTCCTCCGAGTGCCACAGCTCGTGTTGCCTCAGGCTTTCGTAGCGGTTGAACGCCTCGCCGCATCCCGGTTCCGTGCAGTGGTACAGCATGTGTCCCTCGTGCTCTTTCTTGTGCAAGAACAGGCGTCTTTCATCCTTAAATTCATCGCTGCAGATATCGCACTTGAATCTGAGTTGCGAATATTCCTAAAATCAAAAGGGACAATTAAGTAAAGGACACAAAAGGTTATCGGGGGTGCCACAGAAGTCGCAGAGTGTTCATTCGGCGTTAGATTCTTATGTAATTCAATATAAATTAGGGGTGAAGTGATTTCTGTGACACCCCTGATTGCTCTAGTTTAATGATACATTCAATCGTATGTGTAGAAATCTAATATACCAACTCACATCCTTAGCTTTGGTTTGGGGTTCTACTTTTTTGGTGGTGGTTTTCTGCATCAATGATGGGGATGAATTTTCGGGACTCAAGTTTCTATCGCAAATAATTAACTCTGGGGCTTCGAAGAGGGGTTGGATCACCTGAACTTCCTCCAGCGCCTCCTCGCTTTCGTGCATGTGCTCCAGCTGCTCCACCAGGTCCTCCACCATGTGCGTCAGCTCCTCCTCCTCCTCCTCCTCGTCGTCATCTTCCACCTCAAGAACGGGGTTTCGCCGGTCGATTTTCTTCTGGCTACACAGACTTATCTGTCGCCACTTTCTATCGGCTATAATGCACAATGCCCGGAAGGAGTGGAACTTCTCTAGGAGCTCGTAGCACTCGGAGCAAATTTCACTGGGAAGGATGTCCTGGTCGTCGGGATCCACTACCAAATTAGTGCATTCGGAGAACTTGACGGCCAGGTGTGGCTGGTGCAGCAGATTGTAGGCCTCGTCGTCGCTGGCCACTCCGCAGGAGCACACGCGGCACTTGTCCAGGTGACCCATTGAATAAATTAAAGACTGGTTTTTTTTTTGGGATCTAAAAACAGTTGAGTTAGGAAGTTGAGAAGGAAATAAACTAAAATTGGCGAGCAAATTTCTTATCTACTGCTCTGCTTCTTCTTATATGTATGTATTGTTTGTGCAGAAAACAGCTGATAGGGCTGGCAACTATCGTTGATAGCGATGGGTAAAAGGAAAACGTGACTTAGGAGTGACAAAAAATGTAACAAAATTCTTGTACAAGTTAAAAACCAGAAAAATAATAATAATAACAAATTAATTGAAATATTCTTTCCGTAATTGATAGAAAAATATCTTTTTCTCTCTTTATTTTATAAAATGGAAAATTATAAAATAATATTTAGCCATTATTTTTATCAGTGACTCATCCACGGCGCGACTCACCCGTTGCCCATCCCTAGCACCCTTTAAAAAATCCCATCTCTAATGGGGGGTGTATAAAAAGTTGTGTTGCCGCAGTTTGTTGTTTGTTATTTTTTCGCAAAACAATGGATAATTCGAATGGAATTCACTATATTGAGCTATCCCCCAATCCCATACGTTTCGATGCTGTTAGCCAGCTAACAAATGTGTTTTTCGATGACTCCAACAAGCAGGTACAGGAAAAACAACTTACCAAATCGAATTAGGAGGTGCTAAAAGTAATATCTTTCAGATATTTGCTGTTCGCTCCGGAGGAGCCACGGGTGTGGTGGTAAAGGGACCCGGAGCCACCGAGGACACCGTGATCTCCTTCTGCATGAATGACCGCGGCGGAGCTATACGTTCCATTAAATTCTCGCCGGACAATCAAGTCTTGGCCGTTCAGCGAAAGGAAAATGCCGTGGAGTTCATATGTTTTCAGGGTGATCAACCTCAGCTGCAGGAGATTATCACCCACCAGGTGAAGACCATGATCCATGGCTTCGTCTGGGTCCACAATCGAGAGGTGGCCTTGATTTCCAACACAGGTGTTGAGGTCTACACCGTAGTTCCGGAAAAGCGACAGGTGCGCTCTGTGAAGTCCCTAAGCATTGGGATCAAGTGGTTCGCCTGGTGCTGCGATGCCAATGTGGCTCTGCTCTGCACCACCGAGGGAAACTCCCTGATTCCAGTCCTGGTCAAGCAGAAGGTCATCACCAAGCTTCCCAAAGTGGACTGTGAGTGGTTCATATACTTTTCTTTGATCTTCTTTACATATAACACTCCCCAAATCTTACCTTTCAGTGGGCAGTCCGAGTCGTGATGTCCAGGAGAGCAAGGTGACCTTGGGCCAAGTGTACGGTGTGCTGGCCGTGCTTATTCTGCAGTCAAATAGCAGCACTGGGCAGATGGAAGTGGAGGTGCACCTACTCAACGGACCTGGTTTGGCGCCGCGCAAGTGCCATGTCCTTCGCTTGAGTCTGGTGGGTCGTTTCGCCATCAACACGGTGGATAATCTGATTGTGGTGCACCACCAGGCTTCGGGCACGTCGCTGCTATTCGACATTTCCCTCCCCGGCGAGGTGATCAATGAAATAACCTATCATACGCCCGTAACCCCAGGACGCTCCATTAAACCTTTTGGCCTGAAGCTACCTTCGCTATCGCCCGATGGACAAATCTTGCAGTGCGAGTTGTGTGGGTATTATAAGAAGCCACCTAAGTTCTTGATTTGATCATTAATCCCTTGCAGATTCCACCCACTGGGTACTGTTCCAGCCAAATATTGTAATAGACGCCAAGTTGGGCTGCATGTGGTTCTTGAATCTCTGCATAGAACCTTTGTGCCAACTTATTGCCGATCGCATTCGACTTACGGAGTTTTTGCTGCAGCGCAGCAGTGGCAAACAAATGCTTTTAAAGGTTGTAGGCCAGTTGGTTGATGATCAGTATAAGGGAACGCTGTTGCCAGTGCTAGAGACCATCTTCAGCAGGATTAACAAGATATATGCGTAAGATTCCGGTCACTTAATAACATACCTACTCTTTAAACACATATATTTATATTTCAGCTCCTGGGTTCAGTTGGAATTGCAAAATCAAACCGCTCAGCCCTCAAATGTAAAGACTTCCACCTTGAAACAAAGCACACCGCCCATTGTGCTTATCGAGCAAATCGATATGGTACAGATCTTTCAGCGGATTGCTCGTCGGCCGTACACGGAATCAATCCTTATGCTATACTTGCAATCCCTAAACAAGTTTAACATTGCCGCCCAAGAGGAGCTGAGCAAGATGATCATCAGCGAGCTGATCAACAATCGTAGCTTTGACACTTTGCGACGCTTGGTCAGCTATTCCATGCTGCTGGAATCCAAGTCGGTGGCCTGCTTTTTGCTAGCCCATTCGGATGTGGATACGGCCATATCCCAGGTGGCCATCGATATGCTGGGCAGGATTCAGGCTCATGAGGTTGGTACTTATAAATTATTATCTTCTGTCTTACTTATACTTTGAATGTTTTCCAGATCATTATTGAAGTTATGCTGGGTCAGGGCAAAATAATTGATGCCCTGCGACTGGCTAAAAACTCGCTGGGTCTGGATAAAGTGCCAGCTCGCAAGTTTCTGGAGGCGGCTCACAAGACAAAAGATGATCTCATCTTTCACAGCGTTTTCAGATTCTTCCAAATGAGAAACATGAAACTGTATGAGACCTTATCTTTTCCCAAGGGTAAGCAAGGCATTTTTAAATTGAATCATGCAACATTTTTAACATATTTTTTTCAGCTGAACAATGCACAGAGTTTATACAGCATTATAACAACACTTTTCCTGCGGATAATCCTGCCAGAACTCCAATAAGTTAGGGACAAGGGGAGAAATTTGTAATTTGTGATTATTGTAGTTAAAAGTGTGCTTGAAAAGTATGCATATACTTTTGTATTATCTATATTTCTATGTAAATTATAGCTTTTGAATTCATTAATTATTTTATACAAAAATAAACTAATGACTCAACCAATAATGGAAGCCTTCCCATGAAAATACGGATTTATCATGCAATTTCTTTACTTACACATACGATACATAGAGTTGTACAATAAATACATAGAGGAATAATTGGAATATACAAACAAATAAGAAGCAAGCTAAGTGAATCGCCTTGGCGGTGCCTTTAGCTGCAACGCCCCCATTTCCAGGGACGAGGAAATGCTGATTAGATTTCTGCTTGGCCGCGGCAAAACAAGACTTTGATCCGGAATAGTTGTAAAGCACCGTGGACACTCTTCAAACTGCGTCTCCGCCTCCTCCATGCACTCCTCGTGCAGGCCATGACCACATCCGCCCAAGATTAGCACCTGGCTGTGATCGTACAGCCGCTGGCGGCACATAGAGCACTTGGTGGTGGTCACCCAGAGGCCACGACGCGCGTGTCGGAAACGCTCCGCAAACTGGAGGTGAAGACTTTGGCACAACATACCAGCGGAATGTCGCAAACCCTCCGTTTGATGCCGCGAACTATCCAGCATGCCCATCAGTAGATCCTTAATATCACCAAAGCTACTCGACACATTGTGGGTGTTCATAATCAATTGCACCAAGTTGTGCAGATCGATATGCTGCGAGGCCTCGTGCAGCAAAGATTTGGTAATGGACTGCAGCTCCTGGAGGGGCAGAATATATTGCAATAGAACAAACCAACAGCGCTCCAGTTCCTGAGTTGGCAGCGTAGTCACAGACCGACCCAGGAGAGCACAGATTTCCTGCGCCTCCTTGGCAGCCTCTTCGCCAGCGGCCGATTTCAGCAGATCCATGGACAAGTCGAAGGCTTTCGCATAGCTCTCCTGCATTTCATACAGATAAATCACAGATCGGTTTAGGTGATGGCTTTCAGCTATGGCAATGGCCTTATCCAAGCGATAGCCCGAATTGCATACAAGGAATTCTTGGACAACAGCAGCAGATTCCATTTTACAATACAGCTCGAATAGCAACTCCAATTGACTGGCTTCTAGTTCACTTCTACGATCATTGAGGCACTTGAGGAACACATACAATAAAGCCTCCTCCCTTCTCAGCAGATCTAAAAGCTCATTAATCTTTTCGGGATAGTGCAAGGCCAAAATGCGAGTAGTTTCCTTGGCATTAATCTTTAGCAGCTCTTTAAGATGCCTTCTCAACTGCCGGTAAATGTATCTCTCTGGAGTAGCCACATGGCGCTCCATATAGGCAAACATGGTCTCATGCCTGGCTTCATTTCGGATGTAGCAATCCAGGATGGTATCGTATCGCTCAAGCTTCTCCAGCAGGTATTCCACCACACAATAGCACCTGGCCCGCTCTGCCAATTGTAGCTGCTCCTCATCGCTGCTGATCTCTGCCAGGCAGTTGGAGGAGAGCAGCTCATGCCAGGCGTTCTCCCGCTCGGAATGTTGCCGACTGCTCTCGTTGGCAATCTCCTCCTGCGCCAAGTGACTCAGGACTCGTTCCAAAAGCTGCCTGTCCCGCGGCAGGCACTGCATTGAAATCTGCTGGGCAATAAAGTTCAGCAGGCAACCAATCTCCGCCCACTGCAAAAGGAGAATAAATTTGTTATTATCAGTGATCAGACATTGTTAGTAATTGAACTCACCGTTGCATTCTCGGGCGACATTATCTCCAACAGCAGATTGATAATTCTTTTGCGATGCGAGAGTCCCAGCTCGTGGCTAAATTCTCGTTCCTGGAACGCCAGCGATATCACGTTTAGCGTTTCCCGCGTGTCGAACTTGAGGAGAGCTCTAAGGTACGGATAGGGCATCTCATCTCCGGCATTCTCCTTGGATTGCTGCGAGGTCAGGCAACGCAGGACATCGTGCTTGACTTGATGCACCAGCTCCACGGGAATTTCCCCGCTGGGATAACCCCTGCCTGCCAGACAACTGGACACGTAGACCAGCAGGCAATTGCCCAAATCCGTTTCCTCGGGAGTCACCAAGGGCAGCAGCTCCGTCAGCGCCGCCGTGTAATCATTCAAAGCTTGGGTGTTGAGGTAGATCTGGGCTCTATACAAACGATGCTTCTTCACAGCCTTCAGTACCTGGTTTAGGTCCAGGCACATCCAATCCAGCTTCAGGATGAGCTGCTCCAGTTTGGCAGGCGAGTGCTCCAGCCAGTAATCCACCAAAGCTTGGGAGATCACGGGATTAACACTATGAATCGTTTCCTTTTCTATGTGTTCGGAAATATGCTGTAGGAAAAGCTCAGTGCTGCTGTTGTGCAACTTTTCCCACAGCTGCGTCCAGAGGAGGTCGAGTTCACCGACGGTTATTAAGCAGTTGACAATGGCACCGAGACAATAGTCGGGTGCCCGGGCGGAATTTGCGATGTACTCTTTGAAGAGCATGATGATACGCTCTTTGGCTTGGGCACGTTTCCTGGGTCGATCCACGGAGGCAAGGTAGCCATCCAAGGCTAGTTGGCAGGCTTCTTGCCAGCGATGGTGTTTTACCTGTACGGGAAAGATTTAATGTCTTAATATGTTTTTAAAATCCCTAATTATGATCTCACCAGGTAGCTAATCCTCTCCGACCAAGTCCTAACTCCAATAATATGCAGCGATCTGGCTCCCAGAACATACAGTTGCGTTCCTCGTGAAACCACCGAGTTATAACACGCATTTGAGCCAGCTAAAGCGAAGGCAGGCGACACATTTCCACCGGTGGCCAGCCCCTTGAACTGCGCCGATCCGTAAACCAATCCTGCGTTGGCCATATCCATGCATTCGAGTTCCTTACTGGATCGCACGTCCACCAGGTGAAGGATCTCCGCCGTGTCCAGCGAGGCAACGCACTTTGGTCCCAACCAGTGGGCAGATAGCAGGCTTCCTTGCAGCTGGACATGGCGTAGATACAAGAGAGTGATCCTTCCATTCGAGACGAAGAGTTGGTGAAAGAACAATTGGTTTCCGCGGCCCACAACAATTACGGGATCCACGGAACGGGATGTATCAGCCGCTTGAATGAGGACCAAATGCCAGGCGAGAAGAGGCAGGCAATCTGGAGGTCCCTGAAGCACATGGTACTTGATGACCCTTAATCTTGGTCGTACGGTGACTATAAAATACTTGGACAACGTGGCCAAGGCTACAATGCAGTACTGGTCCAGTTCATGGCGACCCTGGGCATCCATTATCAGGGGTTCCACGGCGCAGACTTCCCCGCGAGCGCCGGAAAACAGGCATCTAGACTGGCAGCCCCGGATGCCCAGTTTCCGGGTGAAACTAAGCGACCACACTGAACCTCCAGCATCTGCACACAGGGCTAGAGAAGATCTGGAGGTCCATTTGACGTGTAGGACGCCTGTATTGGGGGTTATCACATCGAACAGCTCTCGCAGGACATCTCCTGTATGAGTGTCCATCATGGCAACCAATCCTCTGGAGTAACCGGTCAAAAGCCGGGTGGAGTCTGCATTAAAGGCCATGCTGGCCACCGCACCCTGGCCATGTTTGTCTTGGTGGGCCCACTTAAGCGTTTGGGTGACGTCGAAGTTCAGGATGTGTCCATGGGAAGTTCCAACGGCTATGAAAGCGGCCACGGCACAGGAACTGGCTGCTCCGGCATTCACACGTTCCGCGGCAGAGGAAAGTTGGGCGGAGATGCCATGTAGTAGTGTATATCTCATAATGGAACCTCCGCCGCCTCTGCCATCCGTCCTTATCGTGGAATCCTCGCCTATGGAGGGCGTGGGCGTGGCATGGGGCACCGGCATGCCCAATTCGGAGGCCACATCCGAATCCGCCTCGAATTCACTGAGCACCGCCTCCAAAGTGGGCAGCACATCGGTGGGCGGTATGGCAAACTCGGCGTCATCCAGCTTTAATGGGTTAAATCAAGAGAAATCGTTAATTGGGTTAATATCTTACGGGGGCAATCCCAACTCACATCCTCGAAATCCAGCTGCAGAGATTCGGCCAGCAAGCTGTCCGTGGAACCGCGCTCCGATTCTAGCAGAGATTGCAGCGACGGGGCCTTCAGCTCCGACATGCTCCCGGTTCTTTCCTGGTCCAGATCCCTCCCCCGAACTTAAATTTTAAGCGATTTTGTTTTTATCAATGAGTTTTTTACGCCCATCAGAGGAATGTCCACTCGCTCGCAAGCCGGAATCTTCGGTTCTTATCGGGGTTTCCTATCGATGTTTTTAGATAACATTACATTTTAAATTGCAGTTATTATAGTACCGGACTATAAAATAATAATGGAAATGCAAATTTTTTATACAAAGAAGCCCAATTTAAGATGTACATTTATACATACTTTTTGAAATATGTAGTGCCAAACTTAAAGCTTATTCCTGACTAATTTTCATATTAACAATTGTTTTTTTTGCTAATTTATGCTATACAAATAACTAAAAGGAACTAATTTATGCTTAACCAAATACATTAGTTTCGCTCTTTTAACATGAATATGGATACAACGCTTAAACTGTAAATATATATACAAAATTCTGTGTATATTTACATTTATTAAAACTAATCTTATTAATTTTTGGTTATAAATTAGATTGACATCAGCAGTTGAGCAGTTCTGTTAACATTTGAGTTTACAGAGCGCAAGAACTGGCTTTAACTATCGATAGTATTAATATATTCTTTTTGGTATATTTACCTGAATAAAAGTAGTATAAGAAGTATTTTTCTCAGAGCCGGACGGTATTTTGTCTTGGCATCCCCGCGGTCACACCGCCACTACGTTCGCATCTTCCATCTCTTACGTTACGACACTTACGTTTTGCCGACCCTTACGTTTTGTTGGCCAGTTTGTTTTCATCGAAATTCTCATCTTGCATCTCCCTTTTTCACTGACACTTACGCTGAGGCTATCTCCCTTTTTCACTGACACTTACGTTGGCTTACGTTTTGATGACACTTACGTTCACGACACTTACGCTGAGGCTGTCTCCCTTTGCCGACCCTTACGTTTTGTCGGCCAGTTTGTTTTCAACTTTCATTCGTAATTTGAAATTCGACGGGTTCGGTTCGAGCTGCTGCTGCTCCGGACGATTTTATTCGATTTTATTGGAATTGCGAGGCCAAGAGCTTAATTAAAATGCAATAAAATGTGTTCAAAGCAATTCGGATGATCGCGGATGAGCAACAACAGTGCGCCGCGCCATAGATTATTAATCACCTTTGGTTATCTGCGAAATTTGAGGAGCCAGAGTTCGCGAGTGGAAATTTCGATTTTTGTATTGTTTGTTGTCATGCCTAGAAAATCGCTCGTGCAAAATGGGCACTGGCAGACTGTAAGGCATATTTAATTCACATGGGCGCAGTGTTTGGGGCGAGAAATATAAATAATTTATTTGTTTATTCGAGCGTTCGGCGGCTTGCCAAATTAATCGCTCTCTCCTTCTGGCATTTCCACTCTCTTCTTTACGCGCCTTTCATTCACTCGCGCGCGTGTGTGTGTGGGTGGGTGTGCGTGTGAGTGCGAGTGACGTAAACAAATGCACAAAAACGAATGAGTGCAAGAATTTGAAAAATGCGATAGTCGATTCACGTGCCAAAAAAAAGTAACAACAAAAGGAAAAATCAAGAGTGAGAGCGAACAACTCAAGCAGCAACAAATTGACATAACAGTATAGTTCTCGCCTCTCTGTTTTGTGCACCGTATTCGTTGCATTTTCCTGGCTCAGCTGTGCAATTTCTCCCTGGTGTTGGTGAGCGCAACACGTTTGTGTGCGAGAGAGAGAGAGTACGTAAACTCCTCTGCCAGCGTCGCAGCCGCAGTCGACGTCGGCAGCGTGCGTCATTGATGCGACAGGTAAGCGAGAGAAGAAGAAGGAGCAGTCAAAATATGCCCAATTTTCCAAATTACCATAGTTAATTACTTAGCTAGACAAATATGAATATGAAACTTATCAATTAGGCGCACAGGCGGCACCTTTGCAGGTAATTTTCCCACACACACACACACTCTCATTCGTACGTAAACAAAGCTCTTTATGCAGCTTCGTTTACGTTTTTTCGAGATAAGGAAAACGAGTTGAGCGGCACGTTAATGACACTCGCGGAGCATTCTTGCACACGCTGCGGCTCCTCTTTCTCTGCCCCTCCTCCGCTCATTCGTTGTTGTATCCCCACCCCGTTCATCACGCTCTTGGCCCCAACTTGTCGATCGGAAATCGCTGGACATTGTTTGTCGGTCGCCCGTCTCCAGTCGCCAGTCTCCAAGTCGCCCGTCGCGCTAGTTTTTCCACATTTGTCATACACTAACCATAAAGAAGGAGTTACCTGGATTTAAGGTCTAGAAGGTTCTGAATTTATATTGAAAAACCCTAAGAAAGGCTAATATATTCTTTGAGTTTCGACAAAGTCCACTATACTATTAGAACATAACTATCAACACTATATTATTTTTCTAGCTCTAACAGAGGTCTGATCTTAGTGTTTCCACATTTGTCATACACTAACTACAAAGCAGGAGTTACCTGGATTTTGGGTTTAAAAGGTTCTTCATTTTTATGTACAATCCTAAAGAAAGGTTAATCTATTCCACTATACTATCACAATTTCCCATTTGTATTCATATAGTATAAGTATAAAGATTTCATAAATTTTAAGAACATTTGAAGAGGAGTCAAGTAGAAAGATTAACTCATTCTTGACACAAAAATCAATTCATATATAGAAATATAATACGTTTTTCCACATTTTTTTAAAAAGAAGGAGTTACCTTTATTTCTGACCTGGAAGGTTTCGAATTTACATATATTGGGAATCCGGCAGTAAGGTTAATATATTCTTTGAGTTTAAAGAAAATCCCAAAGTGGATCCCAAAATTAATTAGAATATTTTTGAGCTGTCAAATGGAAAGGTTTATGTGTAGAGTTCTTGAATCTGAAAACCATCCATGACTATTTTATATTTCTAAGTCTCTAACGGGGGTCATATCTCAAAAGGAATTATGTTTGATCTTAAAAATGAGCTCGTTTTTTCACATTTGTCATATAGTTACTATAAAGAAGAAGCTACCTAGTCCTCTGGCTTACAAGGTTCCCATATTATACAATAGATGCAAAATAGATTATCATTTCTAATTATCCCGAAGCTGTTTAAATTATTCTTGATATTTTTCTTTTGGTTTATCTGAAATCATTTCATGATTATAAAAAAAAGATTAAACCAATCTAAAATGAAAACAATTATATTTCCACATCCCATTTCAATGGGTCAAGTTTAATGGATCACTTAACTCAAAAATACATTTTTATATGTACACTTTCTTATTCAAGAAAAAGATTATTCGCTTTGCTTGTTATTAATTGAAAACAATGGATCTTGGGCAGATCTTTCTTTTAATTATTTAATTTGGCTGTCTGAAGTACAAGTGCAAAGCTCTTTAATTAAATTAAAATGTATTAGAACGGTCATTGACATTTTATTTGAAAAACTCAAACTTTTGGTGAACTTTATTGAAATATTTTTTCCTGACATTTCAGTATTTTCCGCTTTTTTGAAATTTGGCAGGGACAATTAAAAAACTTTATGTATTATAATTGTTATTTAAGGTTTCATATTTGGGTGCCATTGAGCGCAAAGATTTATTGCCCAATTAAAATTTTTTTCATCCAAATGTACTGATAAGCTTATTTGCCGTATTATTTTGCCTTATCAATATTATATCCCCAAATGTTACGACAAGAAACTATTTATTAATAATGTCTGAATTGAAATGTTCTACTCCGGATTCAATTGATATTCTATGGGAATTTGGTGAACAACTTGATTGGGTTCTTGGCCTGGTCGAGACCCAAATAAGATTTCTTGAGAGAGCATTCCACATTTGTCGGGCTTCCTCACGCCCCTAATCGGTTCTGTTTATTATTGTTGACCGTGCGCTTTGGATTCTGGATTCCTTTGCCCGGCTGGCCTTTTATTTTCCTCTCGCTCCGTGTGTTTGTCGTTCATGGTCACAAAATTTATTGGTCAACATTTTATCTTGGCCCCGGCACCCACGTAGACTCCTTTGCCAGCTTTGCAACTTGTTTGCTTCTCGTTCCACCTATTTCTCTTATTTTCTTGGCCATTCTCTCGCCGGCCGCCCACATGGAAATTTAACGCTTCAACACGTTCGGATTTTTCCCAAAAAAAATAGAAATCAAAAGACGAAAAATACTAGAGAGCGCGCGGCGCTCAAAACAAATATTTTCAAGATAAGTTATGGTGTTCCGTTTCTCCAGCTATGAAAAGTTTAATGGGAAATATCTTAATTTTTATAAACTTGGCGGCGCACATAAATTATCGGTGGGGAATTCTTCTTGCGGCTTTTATGGTTTTTTGTCTTTTTTATTTTTCCCCCCGATGGCTTTTTGTTTGTCTTGCGCATACTTTTCGTGACTTTCCTCCTTTGTTTATCTTGAGGCGATTGTTTATCTTGATGCCTCTCAGATATTTTCGGGTGCAGCACCGCCCCGTCCTTTTCCGATATAAGTATGGTATATATTGTATATAGCCTATAGCCCCCCATCCAGCAAATTGGCAATTGCAGCTGCTGCTGGTGCATAACTCAGCAGGCCCTTCAGGCATTAACCCTTTGTTGCCCACATGATAAACGATAGCTTGTTAATAAATCACAAGCCAAATGTGAGTGAGTTTGTGGGTTTGTGTGTCCTGGGCGGTCAGGACATGCAGAAAAAGTAGTAACAAGGTTGTCTGCGTACTTTTATTCACTGGAAAAAATTATGAAGTTGAATGATGCTAGTAGAATAATATTAAGTTAAAATGTTGTGATATAAAAGAAATACTTTTTAAATAGAGAACTATATTTAAAGAAATTATAAAATTATTTAAGCGTTATTTTATCGCTTTTTAATCATTAAAACTATTTTGTTTTAGAATAGGTGATCTTTTTTCGCTATAATATATCAATAACATAAAAATCCTAACAATGTCAATCAAATAAAGTGCAATATAATATTATACCCCTTCTTAAATTTCATTTTTTTTGCCGTGTGCTCCTGTGCTGCATCCCCTGGTTGTATGCAACATGATTGGCTCTGCTCTCAGCACAGGATACTCGTATTTCATATGCCTTTGCTAGATTTATGAAGTGCCGGACTGAGTCCCCGGCCGAGTCCTTAGCCGAGTCCTTTGCCATTGCCTTTGCTTCGGCTGCCTTTGGCATTCTAATAATTTTTTATTGTTGTCGTTTAAGTGGCCCATTGTACAGCTGGCAACATATTGTGTGCTTGCTGCAACATCGTCCTGCCACTTGATAACAGTAGGTGCTTTCCATCCGATCCAACCCATCCTTCATACTTTCTGTTTGATTTTGGCTTTTGCCATAAAACCAGTTGTCCAATTCTGCATTCTTGGCCTGCAACTCGAGTGCTTCGAGTGACTCTTTGGTGAAATACGTTTACAATTAGACTTTGGTGATTAGTTGGTTTTTGTTTGTTGAACCGGAAGAACAGCTTTTGTGGCAATGTCTTCTCGAGCTAGTGATTATTATCAATAATTTTAGTTAATTAAACTTGCGTGAGGAATTTGACAGCCGTTTGTGAAGTTGAAATGAAGATTCCACATTCTTGGAAAACAAGTATTTTGAGAGGAAACTTTGATTAATTCGGTTAGTTAAGTTCTACCTGTGTCTTCCAATTATAAACGATTTTATATTTAACAAATGTTATTTATAAAATCAATAGTTAATTTATTTATAAATGAAGTGACTTTGCATATTGGATTTTGAAATTGATGAAGCAGTTTGTGGGTATAAACACCATCTCTTCTAGGATTTTGAGTAATGAGTAATGTAAATGCAGTTTCTTAACTTGTATTTATTATTTAGTTCCAAGCTACTTTCTGTTCCCAAGTAAATCCGATTTTCTGGATCATTTTTCCCAGGCAGATGTTGTTATATATTTGTCACATTTGTTTTCATTAATCAGATCAAAAGAGATCAAAACATACTTAGATTTTTAATAGAGTAACCAATAGATACAATTTGATGAAGAACTGTAAGTACTGGTTTTCTATTTAATGCTATGCCTGGTAGAATGGAACCACTCCCGAGTAAGCCGATCTAGGACTTAATCTGGCCCATTCTTCACGGCAATCTATTATGTCTAAGTTTCAGCTCACGCCTTTCTGCTGCTTACGCCCGTCTGACAAATCTCGTTTGATGCGGCTTAGGATGATGATGCATTGAGTGTCCCAGTTTCCTCCAGTTTCCTCCGGCTTCCATCCGTAGAGCCATTCATGCGGCCCCGTTCATATTTCTTTCATGCTCGCCCAGCATTCAGAGTCAGATTCGGATACGGATTCAGATTCAGATTCAGCTTCAGCTTCAGACCCAGATGGATGCTCAGTGCATTCGGCTTAGCCATTATTCCGGGCCCGCTGACAATCAAGGAGCCCCAGAGAAAGCCAGGCCAAGTGGTTATGGCAAATGGGGCTGAGATGAAGATGAAGGGGCTTCTTAATAAATGATTTGCTGCATGGTCTGTGGGAGTCCTTGTTTTGCCTTAGCCGCTTTTGTTTTTTCCCCATGATTATGATTTGCCGCCGGGACGAAAGCAAAATGCCAAATAAGCCGCCTGAAAAGGTCGAGAGGGAGTCGGTTGGCTAACAGAATTTGCATCTGCGTTGGCTTTCGAGTTGCCAGGGGCCCCCAAAGTACATACTTATATATACGAAAGGATTATATATATAGGTTCTGGGTACATGGGTCCTATGTGCGTTATTTCTAAGCCCGCATCCGGATTGATTTCACATCGAACATAACGATGCCTGGATATTTTTCGTGCTGTTTTTTTTTTTGTTGTGGCCTCTGCTAATTAGCAGGTTCTGCTCTGCGAGATTTGTCCGGATCGGATTGGTGGTGGGTCCAACTGTGTTAATGACTATGCTAATAATTGCCTTTGTTTGTTGTTATTGCCATGGATGCCACACCACTGCAGCTGCCACAGTTGGTTGCAGGAATACCAATAAAACCTGGCAAAGAGCAGTGCCGTTTGTTTCTACCTATTTATGGCAGGCTTTTGGCCTTCGCTATTTCACCACGGATTTCACAGAACTTTCGGTGATTGGGAAACCTGAACGATTTTATATTTTAATTTTTGGGTTTGTGCTAATGGCATTTATTGATGACTGCCTGGCTTTGAAGTGTAATATCTACCAGTGGGCATGGGTTGAAGCAGCGATATTTTGATAATATTGGTTTCATTTTTGGGATTTGGCTAATGAAATTTATTGTGGAGTGCTATAATTAGTAGGGAATTTGTATCTAAAATTGCGTTTAACAACTTGAACATTTACCTTTAATGGTTATAGAAAATTAACTCTCTATATTAATATATACACCATTTTAATCGTATTATATCAACTATACCTTTCTAACTTCAGCTTTAAACATCCTTTAAATATACTTCTTTAGGTCTTTGGTACCTCGTTATGAAAGAGGTAATAACCCTCATCAGATCTCATTTGGCCCTCTTCCGATTGAAACCCCATAAACTTCCTTTCCTTATAATCCCCTTCTGAATTTTCCAGTATTCTCTTTATGAACTAATAGATTTTCCGAGCAACCGAAGCAGCCTCATTTGCTGCAGCTCAGTGTAAGCTGCTTTGCTGCTATCATTTCCTTTTTTGTTTTTTTTCCAGTAACCCTATTTTGTGCAGTAAATGTTTCTGTCAGTGGGGTTTCCTAGTTGTTGGGGCAGCTGGTGTTGAAGTTTCGGTGGCAAACCCTCTTTACTTATTGTTCTCCATTAGGTAGAGCTTTGCACCAGCCACTCCCGGATTCCCTTACTCCTGCTTTTTGTACCCTTTATCACTCGCTGTTTGTATTTTAAAATTTTAAACGTTGCAAATGTTTTGCAACATTTCGACGGCTTTGCCAGCTGTGGGCTACTAGTATTCCACTTTTTTTTTTATATAGGTTGTGTGCGATTGCAGTTTGTTGCCGTTGTTGCTTTGGTTGTTGTCGTTATTTGGCCAACACACGCTGGGAATTCCACTTACACACACTCGCACACTCGCATCGCAGCTGGCCACACAATGCGGCTGCTTTTGGCCATTTTTCGCACACATTTTTCAAACTCGAAGGCTTTTCTCGCGCTGCGCTTTTCCGTTTTTTGTTTGGCGGTGCCCTTTTTTTTACTTTTCCGCCAAGTATGATGTGCATGTGCCTTTGTGTTGTTGTTAAACAACAATTTGTACACCGCGTTAAACCAGGAAAAGAGGAATAAAATAAAAACCCAAGAAATTAGGAGATTCGTTTAGCCTCAAATACACTCGAAGCCAAGTCTTAAAATACCTGAAAATATTTAAAAAAATTTATATTTAAATATGCAAACTATTTTTTCAATCAGTTAATAACCCATAAAGTTTTCATTCCATCAATTCAACCTGTGAAATATTGGGTTTTCAGATGGATAACAAAAAATTTCTTTAGTATTTTCCAAAAATATGTTTTAAATTAAATGTAAAATGAAATTATCCCCCTACATTTAATTAAAAAAATAAAAATTGAACTTATAATCTACTTTAAAAAAAATCGCTTTGGTTTTTTTGAGTGCATTGTAAATTCTTAGGCAAAAAACACTTCACCCTTCCTAGAAAAAATATATAAATTTTAAGCAACGCAAGCTGTAAAGCCTGGCATTTTGTTTATAGGGGCGTGGCATCCAAAGTTTATCCCGCTACCGCTCATGAATGCTGCGGGCTCTGCTGCCTCTTTCTTGCCCATTTATTATTTCTTTTATTTTTGCATATTTTTTATGTTTATGCGTTGTTCTTGTACGGCACACACGCACGCATGGTTCTCTGCTGATTGCTTTGTTCCGGCGCTTAAGCGTTATATATAGGTACATATGATGATGGTATGTATACGGAAATACCATCCCCAGAAATCCCCGTATCACTTTGTAATGCTTTTAACGAGGCATTATGCCCAGCATGCAATTTACCATACATTTTTATTTTTTCTGAAAGTTTGTTTAAGCTTATGACATTTATGTTTTACTTATCAAATTAGTGCACAGTTTGGCATTCATGTGTTCTCAAACTATCAAAGTTTGCCCTGTGAAATTGAAAAATGGCAAATAACCCTTTCTCCGGTATAAAAAGAAATCAAATTACAGCATTACAAAATTACATTTTAATTGCATGTTGGTTGGGGCTCCCTGCAAAGTTGCTGTGTTTGAAGTGTGGGAAAATGGGGATTTTTTGGGGAGGTATGTGGGTCCAACATTTTCGCGTATTTAGCTGTCGTCGACGTGTCCCGTCCAGTTAGAAACTTTTTGTTTTGTATACCTTTGACAGAACGGAAAATGAAACGTTTCCAAAAGCCACGACGCTGCCTGGATAAAGGATAAAGTGTGCGTGTCATGTCCACGTCCGCCACCCAAAACCCTTTCTATATCCTCCCTATACCATACCATTCCATTCCGTACCATACTGTAGTACCCCATCTATATTCCCCGTTTTTGTGTCCACAGCTCTGTTCATTTATGTGACGCCGTTTTTAGTTGCTAAAACTTTCCTCTAAGCTGCCGTTTTTGTGTAAATCAATGGGCTGGTGTGGAAACCGGGGGCTGGGTGTTTAAATAGGGACGTTGGATTAGGTTTTGTAGGGAGCGCCGGGATTTTTGGGGAGGGCGGGGGCGGTAAGGAAATCGAAATGGATGGCATAAAGTCAATTTGTAAAATGGTGCGCCGGTTTGGTTGGTCATCAATGGACTGGAAAGCTCGTGCCGGATATGGACAGAAAGAGATATTAGTTTATCTGGCGGATTGTCGGGACAGATTTATCCATGGCATTTTTCGGCAGTTAAAAACTGGATTTGCCGTAGTTCGATTAAAGTGATTGGATATTTGGATTAGCTCGCAGATGGATGGAGGATTTTATTTTTGATATATTGGTATTCGTTCGGTTTTATCATTTAGAAAACGATTTATTTAGAAAACATTTTTAAATGATTACAAATAGGCAAGAAAGCTTTAAAAGTGCTTTAACTCAAAACCAAGATCTCAGTATTGAAAAATTTGAAAGAAACACCTACATTTTATAAAAAATTTGTTCAAAAACTTTTGAAAAATAAATACATGTTATTTAGGGCAAAAAATAAAAATAAATTCTGTTACATTTTCATCTTTGAATACTTGAATTAAACTACATTTTGTGTTTTGCCCCAACTGATTTCTAATTAACGCAATTCACTTAGACCTCCTTTGTTGTCAAAGTATTTTTTTATTCTACTGTAAATGTTCCCTTTCTCTACTCCACTTTGTGTACTCATTACTGTTCGTTAATTGCATATTTGAAATGCCCCAAAGATCACAATCATTTAGTCATAAACGTGCCTCAATTACGAATTCCCCAAGGTGCACCTTCGACCTTCTCTTCCCCCAATTTCCCCCACAATCACCACAATCACAATCACAGGCTACACCCACACATCCCAGCATAGATCCCATGTTGACCTGTTCCTATATAGGGCTGCTGGTTCAATTGGTTCGTTCCTTTTTAAAACGCATTGACTCGTTTTAAGTGTAATAGAGTTGCCTGCCAGACACAGATACAGAGATACAGACACAGATACTCACGCACACATCGGCACTGCTGGCTCATGCAAATGGTAGAAGTAAAAACCTATGGCAATCATCGAAAAGCCAAAAGAGGAACTACAGGTCAACTTCTCTACATCGAACTGATTCGGACTAATTTGCGATTTGAAACCTATGTATAAATGGATTATACATTTTAACAATCGATTACTATATATACTTTACTATAATATATCGAAAATTGTACTTTACTTATCAGTAAAAAAATCGATTAGTCAGAAAACATTCTTAAACAAATTGTTTTTCATATAATTTACATATTGGTAACTCTAAATCTTTATCTTTTTAAAGAATTCAATCTAAAAGTTAACACCGAAAAGCTAATGAATTTTTAAAAACCTAGTTTTTTTTGATGAAAAAATTTTTTTAAAATAGTTTTGGTTGGCCAAGTTCGATTCGATTTAGCCAAGTTGGACTGCCCAACAATAGCGGTCCAAACAAAGCTTGCACCCGAAATTTACAACAATAAAAAGCGTTTTAACACACACAAAGCGCTTGAACCCTGGCAAAACTGCAATGCGACAAGAGCTGAGCTGCAGTTGAACAAGGACTAAAAGGGAGGGATATATGGGTGCCTAAGAGGAGCGACAGAGAGGGATATAGAGCGGCCAATATGGACCATGGTCCAAAAGCGTTCGAACTTTGAATCCTTGACAAGTTCAAAAATTCGGACGCTTCATGGGTACAGATGAAGGAGAAAGGAGTGGAGAGAGGAGAGTGCAGATGGCGAAAGGGGGTCCCAGGGACATGGGGCTGATAGATTGTAATCCTTGTGTGCTGCTTTCAATTGGCTCCAGCTCCTGCTCCTGCTCCTGCTCCAGCTCCTGCTACTCCTCGAATCCCCCAGAGCATCCATACTGTCAATTGGCTTTGTGTGTTCGAGAGAAAACCAACACGAGAGTGCGAAACTGATGGGGTTTGCTGGAGGGTAAATCGGGGAAAGTTGAACAGGACAGTAGTGATTCTATGGCTGCGTCTGTCTGTGTTAATTTCGTACTGTTGTCATCGGGACAGGCTGCCCAAAAACAATTGAAACAATAACGAGACAACGAGGACAGCCAAGTTTCGAGGAGTCACAGTGCAATTTAACCAAAGCGGTCACTTTAATTACAGTAACGAGGGATTAACTTCAGATGACCTCGGACGGGAAAGTGCAGCTCAAGAAAATACATTTAAAATAAGAAATTCCTAAAAGTGTACATTATTTCTGGCTTGCAAGTATATATATATACCTTATAATACCTTTTTTTTGCAATATAGATCAAAACTTGTATATTATATTATGATGTTCTTCATAACCATAAATATTTCCTCTTTTTTTACAGACTTGGACACTTTGAAGAAACTCTTTCAAATAATGTAAGTTGAATTTATAATAATTAAAATTTTTTTTTTATTTTTAAGCTTATTGTTATTTATAAAGAATGATGGTATACAAAAATTCAACCAACGGTCTATACAAAGCGTACTTATAATTAATTTTGTTCCAAAAATGATAATAATGAAACTCTCAACGAAATATATATTATTCCCATATAAAGAGCTCTTAACTTGTTGCATGTTTAGTGTTGATCTGTTTACACATTTCTTCCACTGTACATCTTATTTTATCAAGCGAAAGCTTTCAATGTAATTTGCTTTTAACCCCCAAAAGTCGACGGCCTTGTAAGCCGCAAAATGCGTTTTTTGTTGGCATTTAGCATTTGATTAATTGCCAGACAGCTCGGAATAATGATAATGTCTCGACCTCTGTCCCTTCCCCTGTCCCCGCCCATGTCCTTTTGCCAGGTCTGGCAACCCCGAGCGGATCCAAGAGACCCTTTAACTTTAACCTGCCCTCAAGGCGTTTCGGGGGTTGAATTCCAAGAGATTTTGTGCATGCAGGTTGGGCTGGGTAAGTAGGCGTCGGCTATTTCGTTAACAATAAATAACGCTTGAGACAGCCCCGAGGGTTTTTGTTTTGCCATAGCCAGGGCGAAACCCCTCGAGTGCCACCGACATCAAGGAGGTAGAGAATGGGGTATATGGGTATATGGGTTCCTTTGATCTGGTGCCAAGGATGGCGAAGGAAAACGTGCGAAAACGCTTTAGACCGACTACGGAAAAGAGCCGGATTGATGTGGCGTCTAGTGGCGTCTACCTTGTTTGCTTTTCATAATGAATGCGGCTTGAGTCAAAAGGAAAAATAAGCCAACCAACTCAGGGCAATGGGGGAGTGAAACTCAGTTCGTTTCAGGAACTGGCAAAAACAGGATACACACATCACGGCGTATCCTGTGCTGTCCTGCCAAGTTTATTGATCAAATATCGCATGTCACTATCCCAAAGAAAGGGAGGAGAAAAACCACAGGGGAGCCAATGCTATAGGATAGAGTTGGTCGTTGGATACGTTGAGAATCCATTATCCTCCACTGCTCCTGCTGCTCAACCATAAATGCCAACTAATAATGTCATTTAAATTGTCGTTATGTCCTGTTTACTGTTCTCTGTCATTTGGCCAACTGCCCCCCGCATTTCTTTCTCTCCCCGAAATCCATCCGTATCAGCGTTTTGTTTTCTACACTTCGCCCATCATCATCATCAACGTCAATGGCAAAAACTTCCTGTTTTTTACGGTCGCCAACGCTAACCGCAGGCTTCCACTGAAAAACGAGAGCATTAAAAACGACAAAAATAAATTGGCGTAAATTATATATACGTATTACGTATACAAAAAAAAAACAAGTAACGAAAATAAAATGTGGCCCAAATATTTCAGTGGCAAATCAAAAATTTGTAAAGACACCAGCGGGGGATGATTTGACCCCAGAAAAAGGGCGCGGGTGTTTCGAAATTATAATCCAGGGAGGTTGCACAGTGGTGAGGTGGCGAAAATTTAATTAACGTAAACTTATAATTAATGCGGCAATATTAAAAGATAAGCTGGATGATGGAATACGGCTGATGAATACATTTAATTTCGTTAAGACGAATTTACACTGAATTCAGGCTATGAAAATGGTTGTTAAGAAGGATGTGGGCTGTAAAACCAATTCATTTTAGTTGGTTTATGGTTTAAAGACAGGCATTTTAAGGTATTTAAGGCTTAAGCTTTGCTTTTGGGAAATAATAAATATTCATTTTGGATTCTTATTGGCAATAAATTAATATAAAAATAATGTACTAGTTGGTTAAGTTAAATATTCGCGTTAATAATCGTGCCTGTTCATTTGCGTGCGTGTTCATTTTGGATTCCATTAATTTTCATTGGCAGCTCTTTAGCTTGGTCATGAATCATTTCATGTTTTATGTCTCACTTTAAACGCCATTTGACCCACGGTGCATGCCAGTAGAGTCACCCCCAACTGGGGCATCTAAAAATGCATTAAAAAAGTTTTATTGTTGCTTTTTTGTCCGCCCAGGCGTGCGGCGGCCATATTTGTTTGGCTTCCGTTTCCGCCGCAGAAGTCGTCCTCGTCATCTTCCTTTTTACACCCACACCCCCCGTCGACGGAAGTTGCCACATTAAAAAGTCCTTTGGTTGCTCCTCGCTGCTCTGGAATATCCTGGGGGCGGTAGTTTAAGAAGCGAGGGGGAGTGGCAGTATATAAACAACAACATCATCATCCTGCGCGTCCTTTGTGGTCATCATCTGTTGCAAGGTGTTAAGAGCCAACATGCCGACCCACAATGACCCTCATTAACTTAATGGTCAGCTCTCAGTTTGCCTTCTTCACCATTCTTGGTTTGTTTGCGAGCGAAATTCATTTAAAAAATTATTAATTTTCCGTTTCGCGGAAAATGATTTTCTTAATGGCCCTTTCGGTTTTTTGCCTTTGTGGTTCTGGTCTGGTCGGGTCTTTGGGCCCAATTAGAAAATCAATACGCTGCACTTTGACACAAGTTAATTCAATTTGTCGCCGGCAGCCAAATGTAATTAATGGTTTCGTTTGGTTCGGTTTGCTTTTTGGCAGCATCTGCCTAATGAGTTGAAATGCCCCATAAAAAGCTTGGTGAAAACTTTTTCTGTTAGCATTTATGGGGGGCAATAACTGACAGATTGCACTGCCTGCCGCTTGATTTATTTTAACTGACATTTAAATGTTTTTTGATACGAGTTTAATTTTTATGTTTGTTTGAATGCCACAAGCGGAATAATTAATTCAATTAAATGGATATAATTATTTTGTTTATGGAAAGCCCCAATTGGCTTTTGAAAATTTAATGTAACTTGGGAAAATTATTATACCATTTTGGAAAAAAACTAAAGCTATCATTAAAATTTTAAAAATAAAGTGTTGTCTTTTTGGTTTTTTATCTCTTATATTAAATCAAGAACCATAATTAATTCACATTTTAATTAATTCCCGTAACCAAATCGAATCCACTGCATAATTGCTGAAAGTCACATCAATTAAGTGTGGAAATCTGCTGTTAAGACCACTCGATGTTTACCATCAGGGCCATTAACTCGCTGATCCTAATAAGCCTTGTTATGTGTCATTGGGCCCACTTCAGTCTGATTGTTATGATGATTACCACTGCCATCACAAAGATCTCTGTGCGGGCAACACTGCGTATGTGTAATGTGGCTAATACCACAACCACAGACACACAGAGCTCAAAAAGACCAAAGAAACTAGCCAGCATTTGGTGTGCTTTTTATGGGGTCAGGACAACAGGACAACAAAAAATAGCACAACATCTCTAATATGAGAGTTTTATTTTATTACATTTTATTACACATAAGTTGGCAACAAAATGCGTTAGCACACACACACTGAAATCCACACACAAGGATTCACTGATAGACAGTTTCCATTGAAGCGGAGTTGGCAGTTTAGAGCACGTAGAACGTATCTCCGTTTCCGCAGATAAACGCGCTCGTATCTGTGTGAATAGGCTGTGGTATCTGTGTGGGTGTGTTTCCTTTTTAACAAAATGTTTTGATTTCCATGGGAGGAAGACAGGACGCTGCTAGTCAGCTTCAACTAATCTGTTATCCCTGAGCAGAGTTTCCTTTTTTTTTTTTAGGTCCCTAGACCCTCCTTGTGTGTATGTTTGTGGGTGTGTTGGTTGGTTTTTGCTTTTTCAATTCATTTTATTTATCGGAGCATGAAAGACGCCCTCCCACACAAACACACACGTTCCGGATTCAGATACAAATACAAATAGAAATCAGCAGATAATAAAAGAGCACAAAAAGCGGACAGCCAAATCAAAATGAGAAATCGCCACCTCATACCATTTTCGGGTGCGAAATACGAGTATCTGAAAAGCAACATTAGAGTAACGCAAAGTGGGTTGAATACATATATTTATCTGCTCCTAACGAAATTGGTATGCTCAGCACTGAAAGAAAAGTGTGTAAACCCTAAAGAAAAGACTAGTAATACTATATATTTCAAACCCCTTTTAGCTTTGATGTAACTGATGAGGACTTCCTGTCCAAAACTGTAGCCGGAACATCACATTTTTTCTCTCTCTGTAGATCTGTGGATAGTCAAGATATACTGTTCGAAATTCCTGTGTACAGCAAACAGACTTTTAATCAACAAAATACTCGGAATACTCAGAGCAGCTGCACACACATCCTTGGGTTTATCTTTGAAATCGAAGCCGGCTTTGCACTCTCATTTGGCCTAATTGATATTCATTTTATGCATGGCTCTCGGCCTGGCCGGTTTCTGTTTACGAAATATGGCTGCATTTCGGCCAGCTCGGCCATCGCCTCCTTATATCCTCATCAATTTTCCCCAGACTAATTGCGATTGTGTTGGAGTTGGAGATGGAGATGGAGATGCTCTCCTTGGGGTCTTTTACTTTTGTCGTAGCATACTTTTCAGCGCCAGACTAATTAGTCAGTGTAGACGAGGTTGTTGGGTCGGCAAATTGAGTTGGAAATTCAATTTGGAAAATCACAAAACGAAGGACCTCCCAAAAAGGAAGTAGGAAAATGCACACCAAGGCTATAGGAATGGCAATAGGAAAAAAATTGGTCGGCGGCGGAACAAAGCTCAAATAAAACAAAGCAGCAGATAACAACAATCAAGTTTGTGGAGCAACACAAAAAAAAATCAAGGCAGTGATAAAGATTCCATATCTTATATAACTCTACAAAAGATCCTTTTTTTATATACATAAAGCTATCCACGTAAAACTTAGAATCAAAAGAAGTAAATGAAATCAACTTAAATGAGACTATTAAAAACCTTATCATTACATTTTTATTACTATAAACTGAATTGCTAATTCTTTATTAAATAAATAATAAAATTATTAAATAAATAAATCCTTTCTGTTTTTATTTTTTAAGCACCCCAGGCCAGTTTTATTTTCCATTTTAAATTCTTTATAACCATTTATGTGGCACCTCGAAAACGTTCAATAGCTTTTTGAAATACCCAATTAGGGACAAATTGTCCTGCTATTTCCTCTCTGTGCGGCAAAGTCCCTGCGAGTGTTGACGACAACAAAATGAAGTTCGCCAGGATCCAGGGCGGAAAAAAGCGGCAGGGAGTCGGGACTTTAAGGACACCAATGAGAGCCACGTTAGAAATGACAACAAGGATGCAGCTGCAATGCCTTCCCACGGCCATTGTTGCTTGCTATTATCCTGCCACTGGCAATAAAAACCACCGCCGTCGTCGTTGCCATTTCATTTTCTTTCCTTTTTTCTAGTCCTAGTTCCCAGGATTTTTTGCAACTTTCATGCCAGGAATTTCTCGGTCAGTGACATGGCCCAAACGACAGCAACGAAACGCGGCTTTTGTTGCATGTTGCAAGTTGATTTCTTTCCTTTTTTCTCCTCTAACGTTTCGATGTTGTCGTCGCCGTTGTTGTTTTCAGCTGTGTTGTGGCCTGTGGCGTTTGTTGTGACAAAAAAATCTGTTTTTGGTTGACTGCCTAACATTGCTAAATGTGCATAGGCAACGGCCGAGGCAACCTCAACAAAAATATAAAAAAAAAAAGCCTGAATAACCGAAGCTGACTTGCCCCCTGTTGCTGGTGTGTGGACCTGCATTAAAAAGCAAAAATTCTAGAAATATGTATGGGTGGTAGAATGCCCAAGATCTAAAGGAAGTTTTATGTTTTTTAATGAGCAAGGTGAAAGGAACAGGGGTAAAATATATAAGGTATTTGAGAATGCCATTTAAAAATGAAAGCATTTTATTAAATTCATGGAAAGTGAAGTGCAGTTTATTTTAATAAAATTAATTACAATGTTCATTTTAATAAATTATATAAACTCATTTAACTCAGGGAACCATAATAAAACAATCACATCGAAGTCACACCATTGATAAAGTATTTAAAATTGACCTAACCTAATCATTTAAATAAATTACACTTAATAATATATTATATTATTATTACAAAACAATTAAAACTTACGCAATTTGATATGCTTAGGAACGTTTCAAAGCTCATTAAAAACAATGGCAAAAGAATTTCTATAAATATCTGTCAATAAAATGGTAATAAAAGGCCACCAACAGCATTCTCCCCTCATCCTTATAAATATCAACTTGCTATCGGCAAAGTCAAATTTACTTTCCCATTTCCCAGAAAACTTTTCCACTCGAAGAACTTAATTTTGGCGTCGTTTTCCCCGCAATTACATTGCTCCACTGTGCATCGACATTTATGCGAAAAGCTGACGTCCATCCCACAGCAGCAGTAGTAGCACATAAAAAGCTAAAAAAAAAGTGGTTCGGGAAAAGCGAAGAAAAAACTTTGCATAGCATATTTACACATGGCCTTTGGCATTGTTTTCACAGGCGGCGCGATATCAACATGCAAGTTGTTGTTGCTGCAGCTGCTGTTGGCCTGGCCGGCTTTTTGGCATCCTAAAATAGTTGGCGGCCGTCTGTTGTGGTTAGCATATTCAACTTGTTCTACTATTTTTATACCCATTTTGTGGGCTCCCAACTCCCAACATCTCCACGCCCTTTTTGGCCATGTCGAACGCAAACAACCAAATTGCTGAAAAGTGGCTAACCCCATGGAAAAATCTTTTTGTAAGCCAAGTTTCCCTAAGTTTGACAACGACGTAGAATGTCAAACTGGCTTGACTTTGTTTCCATTTATAGAACATTTTATTGCCATTCAGCAGGATTTCGATTGGCTTTGGGTTTTCCTACTCCTCTTATTTTTCACCGAAAAGTGTCAAACTGAATAGTGACACTTGCAGCTGCAGGAGGGAGTTTTTGCGTGGAAAATCGAACAGAACTTTATCAAAATGCAATTGATTTCGAAGCGGTAGCAACTTTCATTGACCCAAATTGGCGTAAATAACTTTTTACTGGCTTTTGCTGAAATACAATTTCATAAATTTCATTAGAAAATCTGCTCCGCCCTTTAAAAGTTTGCTGAACCCGAAACTTTTCAGCACTTGACAAAAAAGTAAATATCCATTTATTTTACCCGATATCTGTCCTTTTGAAATAAACTTTTTATTATTAGAGATGAGCAAGCGAGCAGATGTTCTTGTAATTCATCAAGGCATGGTTTATGATTCACAAAATATCAAATATCCACTTCCTCCTTAGTGATGTAAAGAAATACTATATATTTTGAAGATAGAGCACTTTGTGACTCAGCCAAATTTGAGTCAAGTGCCCATCTCATTGCTAGCCATTTAAATTTGACACACAAAAATAGAATTTTTATCAATATCCCTAAGTCAAAAAAACTTTCGATATGAAATGAAATTTTTGACTTGTTTACTTAACTTTGGCCGCCTGTTTAATTTACTGACCGTCGTGTGTGTCTGTTTGGCATCGATAGCCCTTGGCCAGTTTACTGGCCAAAATCTCAGCCGAGTTCGGGGACTCAGTTCCGTTGGCAATTCGCAAACATTTTCCGGTCAATTTGTTGGAAGTTCTCCGGCTTCGATTAACTTTTGCCAGTGGGAGTTGAGCGAAAAGTTTCGATTCCCAGCCCTTCTTCAGCAAATAACACTCTCGTAGAGCTGAAATTTAAAGTTTGTTTGTCGGTTAGGTGTCTAAACTGTCTGGGCAGTAAGTTACTGGGTCTTATCTTCGCCCCCAACTTTGTGTATTTATACATAAATGTATATAGATGCAGCTCTCATAACCCATAACCCAGATTTACTCCCCCACAAACTTGAACTTCTCGTTTCGTTGGCGCTTCTGCTTTATTAAGTCATAAAAATCTGTCAGCTGCAGCTATAATTTTTTCCAACCTGAGTGTTGTCAGCTCATTCGACAGCTCGTAAAATACAAAAAGAGAATAAAAACATTCCTCTGGTATGTTTATTTGAATTTTTTCACATAAAATCTGCGCCATCGTGTCATTTATAATTTGTACATCTGCGGGTGTAAAATGTTTAAAATGTTTTAAATTTAATCATGTTGCTAATTTGTTGAAATCTCGTTGAAGCGCTCGTTATCGTTTAAAAAAAAAACGCAGAGCAAGTGAATTCTTGTCATTCCAGTTGAACATTGTAAAATATTGCCTTTCTGGTCTCTCTTGACCTTTCTTCCCTAGTTTGCTTATCATTTCGAAAACATTTCACAGTCTAAAGCTTAAATTCAATAACAAATGGGACGATTTTTTATTTGTTGGCAACAACAACTTTCAGCGATTTATTTATGACACAAAATTATTACCATCCAGGCAGAAACACCCCCATTCCCTCGGCACAACAGCTATCATAATTTTTGCCCTGTCAAAGTTTGCAACAATTTTTCACGATTTTGATGACAAAAAACGAGCAGAGACGCCGGAGGAAAAGCAGAGAAAAATGCGTTTCAATATTGCATTCGCTTCCCCTTGGGAGAAAAACCAGAAATATAGGGGACAATACTGTGGGAGGTTGTTTAAAAATATATACATAATGCAGCTGCTGCCCGCAAAAATTTTGTTTGTTGCTCTTGCAAATTTCGCATGCCTGCTTAATTATGGGGGCCGATTTCAGGCATTAGATGATATTATTTATTATTACTATTCTGCATAAAAACAGCGTGACCAAAGCAGACTATTGTTGTAAATTAATTTTTGCTCTTATTTTTATGTTGCACCATAATCGTTGCACTTTAATGAAGCCATCGTTTTGGGTCGTGGAAAAAGACAAATGTACTAAATCAACCATAATTCAGTTTAATTTATTTTCACATATAAAAATTCGGGGTAATGGCGGCAAATTTCGTTTATTGTTTGCCTTAGTTGTTTGAATTAAATTGTTTGAATCTAAATTGTTTAGATATCATGGAAAATTGTTATTTATAACAAAAAAAAGGTTATTGTATTTATTTCTTTAATAATATTTAAAGTTATGATGGAAGTCAACATAATGATTTGGAAAAACGTCAAAAACTGTGTTTATCCTAACCTAACATCCTTTTTTTTGTTTTGAGCCCTTCTCCGCGCTTCTCAAATATTTGACTGAGTGCTTTTGCATGGCATATTCTTCACCCTACTTTCTACCAACTACAGCCGATGGCTAAAACAACAACATAGACTTGAAATTGTTTAGTGCCAGTGCGAAAGATTGCGGGAGGGGTGGAAACAACTTTTCACCAAGACTGAAAAGCGGGAAAATGTTGCACTGGTGACGTTTGGCCCCCGGGTTCTGTGAGTCACTGCTGCGGTCCCCGTCAAATATGCAGAGTGGTCGTCTAGTGAACAACATCATAATGGCAGAAATCTCTGGGCACATTAACATAATCGGGCAACGGGCCCAGGAATGGTGATGGGACGGTTCTTCTGATGGCGTTCTGATGCCTGGATGCCTGAATGCCAGTGGCAGTGGCAGCTGAACAACATCATTTTCATTTGCACCGAGAATTTTCCCAACGCCCCACATTTCCCCCCGCTTTCCACTCGAGGCAACCAAAACAAAAACAACAGCGCCGGACGACTGGGTTCGCGATTGTTTGGCGTTGGTGGAATAAACAACGCGACGTGTCCAGTGCAGGCGAAATGAACAGGGGAGTGGCGGCATGGGGGGTTAATGGGGGTTCTAACAAACGACAGTGTACGACAGTTTGAAACCCGCAAAGTTTTCGCTTACCATGCACTGCTCCCTTCGGCTCTGACCTCTTGACACTGACAAAAAATGATGGATTAAAGGAATTACCCATTGTTTTGGATTCAAAAATAAAATCACATACAAATTGAAGAATTTTCGGCCATGTGTCGGTTTTCATTTTAATAATTAATTAGAATTTGATATAAAATATAATATAAAACAATTTGTTTTATCATAAATCTACTAGTAATAGGGGAATTGTTAGACATCACACACAAACCTACAGAAAAATATTTTTAAAATTATTTTTTATTTTTTCTTTCGAGTTGTGAAATGATGATATTTATTTTTAAGGTGGTAATAGTGGCAAAGAAAAATAGTTTCAGTCTTAAAATAAACCCCAAACTGTTCTTTATAGCTGAAACGTGTTTAATAAGTATTTTCTCTCAGTGCCTCGTTCTATCTCCCTTTCGCCTGCTCTCGTTGTGCACGCGCATAAATCAAAACAATAAAGTTCAAGCGAAACAATGACGACGACGATGATTATGATTATGACGATGATGACTCCACGATGACGACAACATCGTTGACGTTTGGACAATGTTGACGTTGCTCCGGTGCCCCATTGTTTTGCGATCCACTGCTGGCCCAATCCCCACTCCCCATTCCTCATTCCGCATCTCCAGGTCCCTGTTTCTGTCCCTGTCCACTCTATTGATGCGCTGCGACAAATTATGTCATTGAACTGCACTCGCCCTGGTTTTTCTGTTTGTCCGCCGGTTCTCCTGCTCGTGTCAAGCTAGAAATGAAAAATTACACTGCCAAATGCCGAAATTCCCGACGATGATGATGTACGCGCCGGGGCATGCCTATGAATAATATTTATTTGATGCAATTTTTCCAAGCCGTATATTTGCCTAGTTGAATTTTGATTCGCCAGCAGCAGCGGCGGAGCCCAGCAAAACTAGGACAAACAGTTCAGTTTGTATACCCCGAAGAGTTGTTTATATTGAAGAAAAGATAAATTGCGAAACCATAAACATTGATTTTGAAGCAGATGCAGATACTTGGCAAATTTATTAAGGCCTCATGGCTCTAAGTTAAGAAATCAAAAACGTGTTTCGAGATATTTAGCCCAATTTAGCCAGCCTAAATTAAGTATACGCCACATGGCCACAGCCAATATGCATTTAAGTGAACTGTGATCCAATTCCACAGTTGACATTAATTCAACAATTATTAATGGCCATTAAGCAAACTGAAGCAACAACTCAGGCCCCCAATGAGAGAGGCAATGTCTAATGGATAAAATATTTTTATGACGCTCCATGCCATAGACGAGACATACCCCGTAAACTGGGCCATTATTTATTGCTTTTACATGAGGCAGGGCCAAAAAGGCCGTGGCAATAACTCGCTGACGGAGCGAATGGATGGAAAAGTGGAAAAACGGGGTGGTTCCGAGTGATAAAGCTTTTTGATGGGCCACCGCCGGCCCCACAAAGGAGAATGGGGAGCGAAGGGTGGCCAGGACGAACAGGACGTTCATGACGTCCCAGGACTTTCTCATCACAGGACCTCCGTGGCATTTCCCCATTGGCCATCGTGTGATGGACACTTTGCGGATGACCCGAGCTTTTGTATATTAATGAACATTTCTCTCCGCCAGACGCCTCGATCCGTTTCGCCTCCAGACCTCGGAGGCCTCTCCGTCGATTATGCGGCAAACCACTTAACCGTGTCCTGGATACACCGCTCAATCCTGCCTCTCCATCGTCCTTTCCACTCCGTTGATGTTCATTATGATAATAAGTGTGTGCTGGGTCCCGGTCATCGAGGGGTTAACGTTGCGTGCTTAAATGTCGCCAATTGCGTGTATCTCAGTTCTCAACCGATATGGGGTTTCTATAAATATATAACACATATCAATGCACTTGAAAAGAAATCGAAAGATTGGCTTATATGAAATGGATTGAATCATTTTAAGCTTTACTTAAGGTCCAACGCTTTTAACTTGGTAACTACAAGTGATTTAAGATCTTACCTTAGCTTTTTTATGGTGGCTTTGTGAAGAGATTTCTAATGGCCTCCCTTGCTAATATTAACTAAAAATGAAATAGTTATTAGAAATACATATTTCCAAGCCCTCTGATCCGTTTCCTACTCGACTTATATACGATTTTTCCAGAGTGCACATATACATTTATTTTATATGTGGCCACACAGCCTGCCTGCATGTGCACACCGCTGTGGGTTTGTGTGTGTTTGCTCCTCATAATTATGCAGCTGGCTTAATTATAAAACGTTACTCTGCAGTTAACCTGGGGAATTAATTTATACAACCAACAACAAGGCGGCAACAACAACGATGAGACCACGAGATGAGCAGGGGGATTTCCCCATTTACAGGGGGTATACGTTCAATCACAACGCCAGTTTCAGTTTCAGTTTCAGTTCCACAGTTTATAGCATGAGGGCGGCGAGTACGGCTTTCCATTATTACATTGAGTCCGGGTTCATTAACTAATTTTAGCGCACACAAATAGCATAATAAATTGATGAGAAAACTGGGCGATAGAGAGAGAGGGGGGAAAGGGGGGTTTGCGAAATTTGCATTTGTGTGTGTTACCATAATGGGCGAAATTGGGCTTATATTTGCCTGGGTTTGTTTAGGCCCAGGACAATGTTGGTTTCCAGGGGGTAAATATAATGCCGGCACTAAAGCTTTAAGAGCTAAAAACTATTAGTCCAGTAAATGGTGATGAGCCAGCGATTTCCTTAACTTTAATGACTTGATTAAGGAGAACCTCATTTGCTTTTTGTCTCCCCAGAAATTAGATACTGCAATTATCTCTAATGGTTAAACAAAGCCATTAACTGATTAGGATTTATTGCAGTCACTGCTTGTTATTTCATTATCCATAGGGTGGTTTGTACTATTTTTTTGTCAGTGTAACGGGCACATGCCGATTAATTGAATTAACTTGGTGCTGTTGACTTAGCTCAAGGTCTTTCTCTAGCTATACGCCCTGAGTTCCCGTGGCATTGGAATCACTTCTAGCGCTTCATTTGCCTCCATCCGCTGCTTATCGCGTTCCAATTGATTGCACACTTCAGTAAATATGTAAATAATTATGGAAATGAATTATAAATAGGAATAGGCACTGTGGAAAAAACAGGTCTTGTAAGGTTAAAGGTATAAAATGAAGAAATGTAAAAATTGTTAAGTAATAAAAATATAAAATATTACATCTGAATTATAATTTGACGAAAAATAGAGATGCTTTTAATGATTTATTTTTTTAACATTTTATATTTCCCTTTTTCCAGTCAAGTAAATCTAGCTCTTTTGAAAAAATAGTATTTTTAAATATTATATGTACCTATTATATTTTCAATAGATTTTTTAGTAGTTTAAACCGATTTCATTATTTTTTCAGTGCACGATGGCACAATATTTGTAGATGATAGGAGAATAAGAGAGAGTACTGAATTGAGCTTGACTTTGTTGACTCAAATCTCCAGCGGCGCACAAATTGGGCCAGCAATTCGTTTTCTTTTAATGGACGCCCACGTGGCTGGACTCCGGTTTTCAGCCCGCAACTCGGCCCCCGAATCATCGACGACGTTTCATTTCCCTCTTGTGGAACCATTGAGTCGCAGGGTTATTGTCAATGTCTGCTAGTGATTTTGGCTCTTGGACTTTTCGGCGAGAGATACTGAAACCAAACCGATCCAAACTCATGCCATTTCGACCGCAAAGCCAGAAATCCATTCTGTGGCCTGTGAAACACCTCTCCGCCTGGGATCCCCATTCCCCCCGATAAATCCCCCAAATGTTGCAAGTGCAACCAACAATTTGGCTAAGATTTCGGCGTGGGTTTGTCGGAGGTGAGTTGTGGTGGCCCACGCATTTTGCCTTTTGGTTTGAGCCACACTGAATGACAGTAAAGCCTCAAATTGCAGACAAGCGAGCCTGTTTTCAGGGGCTTTGCGAAAGGGGTTGGGGAAAATTGGTAGTGCAAGTCATAAGCCATGAAGCTGCGTTGGTGTTGGCTTTCCTTGTTGTTTCGCTGTTTTCCCTCGGTTTTTCGTTTCGGTTCTTTGTGTAATTGACCGGGCGTGTAACTGGTTTTGACTTGTTATTGGTGGCGGTTACCAATGTTACTGCCTCTGCGAAAGTTACTTGCGATATTCAGCAATATTCCAAGAATTTCTTTCATATCTGACCCATTTGTATGTACAAAAACCTTGCAGTTTAAGAATAACCAATTAAGAATGTTTCTTAGACTTAAAAAGTCTTAAATAAAATACCTCAACTGTATAAATTGCTTAGCAAATGCTCAAGTTACCTAAGGCCATATAAAAATTGAATTTAAAACTGTGTATATGCAATTTAAAATGAAAGTCATTTTGTCCAAGTTTAAAATATAATGCCTAGAAATCTTCTTTAAATTGAACGGATTTTCTTAAGCTTCTCAATTAAATTGTCACAATTTTGTGTGTTGAATATAGCCCTTAGCGATGACTAAGAACTTTATTATAATACCATTTCAAGAAAAAGAGTATTTCTTAAGTTTAAGAAAAAGATGCAGACAGCTATTTTAAAGTATATTTTAATTGGGTCTGCAGGGGCCAAGAAATGTATATGTATTTTATCTTGAGTTATTTCGACTAAATTATGTGGGAATAATTTATATGCAATACAGATATCGAGACTGCAGGCAGTGCCCGAAATAGAAATTCTCGTATTCCCCCTGAGATTTTCCACTCACAACCCTCATTAGTAGAAGACTCGAGCGCAGGGCAGACAGTTTTTCAATTGTGCAAATTGCTCACCAGAGCCACAGCCTCAAGTGTTGAGCACTTGAAAAATCCTCGGATTGGAAACCGCCCCCCTTCTCAGCGCCTCTGCCTCCAAACTCCCCCCTCCGTTTAGCGAATCGAAATAAAAATCAAAGTGATGTAAAATACATTCAAACACTTTGGACTGGCATTTTATTGGTGCCTGAGTATTTTTAGACAAATCTAGGTCAGTCAGTCTGACAGGCCACCTGCTTTTGGCCCACTCCTTTCCCCGTTTTGGCCCAAATCAGCACTGTAAATCTACAAATGAACATATTGCATGTGTCTCCTTTTAGACCTCTGCTCTTCATTCCTTGCCAAACGTAACTTCAATTTGCGGCTGTCTGAAAAAATCGAAATAAATTGTCACAAAACTTCTTCGTTTCTGCTGTATGTTGTATGTAAAGTGCATTTAAATGTTTTGCTAATTAAGCTGTATGGAATATCTGTACAAATTTGTGGAAAAGAAGTGAATGTTTTATGATTTTCTATGCCCACTTGAGAGTTTTCCGTTGGCAGATGGAAATTCTGAGTCTGCAGATGAAGAGAGAGCAGAGCTTGAGGCCAAAAGTGAAGGAAAAACAAATATAAAAACCATTAGGCAAATGTACATGGATAATTGACAGAAAAAAGGAAAACCAGCAAGCTGCACAATTAAGGGGCAAAGTGGGGGAAAATGCTGGAAGGAACAGAAACACTTAGGAGACACTTCGGTGACACTTGACATTTGACGAGCGAGAGAACTGTGGGAATAAAGGAAATTAAGTTATAAACAAAAGAACAAATTAATCTGACAACTGTGGGAAAAAGTCCAGAAATTCAAGTATAACTTTCATTTGAATTTTTAACGAAGAAAAGATATTGCAAGGATAATAAAATACAACAATGAACGATTTATTTATGAGTGGTAAAAATAATTGGAATATTAAAAAAATATATTAAAATGGTAAATGAACTTATTTTTGCACAGAACATTAAAGGTTTTAATAAATTATTATTTAACCAATAAGTTTTGTGAATAATTAGTATTATGAATATATTTAATAAAGAAAATATGGTTTATGAATAAATTACTACTCAATCAAAAACTGCAGTCATTATAAAAAGCTGTATTGTATTTAATATACAATTTCTATGTATATTCATTTTATGGCTGACTTGTCATTTCAACTCGCTTACTAAATAACTAAAACACTACAGGCATCAAATCACTACAAGTCTGACAATTAATCTGTTAGCCTCAACAAAAACCAGAAATCTAAGAACAAACCTCAAATATACAGAATGTGTCAATTTAATTGTCTTGCCTAACTGATTTATAGCAACATTAATAATGAAGAGACTCACACAGAACATTGAAAGAACATTAGACGATGGAAATTCCAAGACAAAGGCGCTCAGTCCGAAAGGCGCTAAAGTGTGAAAACTCATTAAGATACAAATTTGTTTATAGGTATATATACAGCACACATTCTCATTTATTTATTTTTTCTTTTTTTGGAAGTTCGGGGGAGTTGTAAATTCTTGCTCACGCATAATGGAGTGGAAAAAAGGGGTGAAATCTATATGGAAAAGGCAATCAGGCATGGCGTCATGTAATGGAAACGCAAAAGTCACATTCATCAGTCAAAATAATAACCAGACAGAAACAGAAACTCGAGAATTCAGACTTGAGGTCTTGTCTTGTCAGTTTGGTTAAAGCCAAAGTCATTTGCCAGACTTTTTTTCTCCTGCCTGCCTGCCTGTTTGTTTGTTTGTACACGTATTGTATTGTAGCCTGCATTCAATTTACTAAAGACAATTGATTTTTTGTTGTTATTGCCGAGCACAAATTGAAAACGATTATCAATATGTTGGCCATTGACAGGCGGTTTCAGCCGGGGGATTGGTGCAGGCATGAATGCGCGAAAAACTAACAAGAGCAGGAAAACAAAAAATAAAGAAAATACTACAAAAGTTTGGGGAGGGGGAGGGAAAACAAAGGCACAACAAACATTCGCTGACTGATAAATGACCAGCACAAAAGGGCCAAAACCGCGGGGATTGGTATTTTCGGGCGGGTATCTCGGGGGTGCCCTTCATTGTGCAGCCCAATGTGGATGCCACTGCTGTTTGCCACACGCCTCAGTGCAATTTAGGAAAAAATACGCTGAGGGAGACTCGCATCGCCGCTCCATCTCGAGGAATGTAAACAAAATTTATCGTAAAATGAATAGTTTTTAAAACCATTTTTCGAACTGGGGAGGGGCCCTCTAGGATAAAAGTGTGAAAACTTTAAATCGTTTTTTCCCCTTCCCATACTGAATTCGAAGTAAACATAAAACACTTTCGAGAACTCACACTGCTAATGCGGATAAACTGTGTGAAACATGTGCGATTAGCCAGATATTAGGGAGTGACAGCACCTTGGAGATGGAAATAAATGCTCAAAATTAGTTTGATTTATGCGTAGCATTGCACAACTGTACAGAGAGAGAAAATATCATATACCACTATTGCATTAGATAATATTTTCATCAACACAAAGACTCCTTGCCTTAAAAGCAAACATGTATAAGAACTGGAGTATAAGTTCTCACAACTTTTAGTTTCATAAATAGAAACCCCCGCAATAATTATAAAATTTTCTTAGTTTTATAAACTTTACTATCATCTCATACGAGTACAAGAAGAAGTTTGAGGTGAAATGCATACAAAAATTTTAGCCATTCTCTTGTTAAAATATTTTATATGTATGCATGTTCATTTTTTCCTTGTTATGTTTGCGCTATCTTTAAGGTAGATTCTTGGGACTGGCTGACGAGCAAATCACTGGCAAACAAATAACAATTGAATGTTAAACTTTAGAGAAACCCCAGAAAAGAAAACCCAAACGAAAGACACAGATAGACTCGGGGGCAGGACAACTTTTGGTTTGTCTCGCTTGGTTTCCCGGGCAATTGAAGAGGAAATTAAACAAGTTTGCCTAACGAAGAACGCGCAGAAAGTTTTTTGCAAGAGCGCCTTAAAGTATGCGGCATCATCAGAAGAAGAGGAAGACGAAGGAAAAAAGATGGAAAAACCCCTAGCAAAAGCTTTCCCGACAACAGGCCCCAACTTTTTCTTTCAGCTCCTGCCTGAGTTTTCTTCTACTGCTACTGCAGCAATGAAAAGCGGAAGATGGGGGCGTGGCAGCATTGTCACTGCTGCTGCTCCTAAACTTTTTGAATCAATTTAAGTTTTGACATTTTAATGATAAATTTGTAACATGCAGAGGAAAACAAGGGCATGGAATGCCAGCGATGGATGTTGGAACCCTCTTGCCTTTCGCTGTAATTCCTGTTGCGGCTCCTTTTCGAAGTATCCAGTTTATAAATTGTTCTAAGTGATTCCGAAGAAAGGGGGCAAGCGGTTTGCTTATGAAGTGAAATGAAGTTCGAAGTTCAGCGTTTAAATTGAAAAGTGTTCGCAAGTGAAAGGGTTTAACTTTCGCTGATGCAAGTAGTTATCACGCTTAGATTTCTTGCAAATAGTTTGGATTTACTTTAACCATTTACCTATAGGAATTAATACTATCAAATAAACAAGGAAACTACCAAAGAAAATTATTCTTTTCTTTCTGTATACATTTGGTAATGTTTTTCCGATACCTTTTCCAATAATTGAAGTCGTTAAAGCTACTTCGCGTATTTTATCCACCCTCTTAAATTCACATAAATACGTACTTATCTGCTGTGTTATAGGGGAACACATGTTCGAGAATGTTTATCGAGGACATAACATCAGGACAAACATTGTTGGCCATCTAAAACTCATTATTGACTCATTTCGACGGGCCATAAAGCGCCCCGAAGTATGTTGTCTTTATTTTTTGGTTGACAGCCGGCATCCATTTCCAATTAAACCGAACACTGTACACCAAGTAAGTTGTGGGGAGTGTATATATGTGTGTAAAAGGCCATTAAGACCTTTGTAAACTGCGGCAGGCATATGCACTTAATGGCTAAGCACACACTCACAAGGACAAATTCAGGGTAGACCTCGAGATATATTCGTATCTGTGCCCCGTATTGCGGCTTTGGCAATTTGTCGCTTTATTTGCGGCTTCCTTAGCATTTTGTTGACATTCCATTTGAGGAGACCGCGCCACCAAATTGACAAGTTTCGTTGGCAAACAGTTGGGAACCCACGTTATTGTGTAACCTTAAGCCTGACGGGGGGAACTAAAAATAAAGTGTTTGGCGCCAGGGCTTGGCTACCGAAATGCAACCATCAATTAGTTCTGATAACGATAATCGATAAAATGTGACACATACAATTGAAAGGGGGGTTAACAGGCAAAGGTGCCACGAAGTGGAGTGGGATTTTGTTTGAACTGAGAATATATTTAACCAATAACTACTCGAATTTCTGTTTGATGAAATGTCAAACAAATTAGTGTGAAATATAATCTGCAATATAGTTTTCGATTGCTTTCATTTAAATTTAATATTAAATTGTATACCCACTACAAACAACGCCTAGTAATTGAAAATGAGAGAGAGCTTTGCAATGTTTAATATTAATTAATCTGCATCATAGTTTAATTATTATTTGTGTTTACCATAATCTTTAGAAAGTTAAGAACCACTTGACCTGCTAAGATTAAAAAGCTTATGTGTAAACAGAGATATACGATATTTTTAGCTGATAACGACTCACTTTTCTACTATCGAATCAAACAAACTTCTTAAAGCACAAGAAATCCACTGTTTTTGTGCTTACCAAACCAACTCTTCGATGACAACTCTTTATTTATTGTGTTTTTCTATTTTGCAGATAAGAAGACGACCCACTGGGACGGCAGTCAATGTCTGATTGGGAGTGGACTGTCTGGAACTGGGTCTCTTCCGTCTTTATATGACTGATAATGGCCGTCTGCCCTGCCCAAAACCACAATTGCAACCACAGTGCGCCACCACAATGGCCAAACAAAATGAATATTTGAAAATTTGGAAACATATCAAGTGGCGAAATGAAAAGTAAACAAAGCGAACTGAATTATTATAAAATCGAGATTTATGCGAGAGAACATATATAGAAAATACACCCGTATTTATAGAATAAACTGGACAACTGGAAAATAAACATTCATGCAACGTAATCGAAGTGCCATAGTGAAACGCGAGTGTTTGCCAGTGGTTTGCTCTGTTTAGTCAATATAGAATCATACGACACATATCGCCAATTATATAGTTATATATATATATATATAATATATAGAATACCACCGACCAGCCAGGCAGAGCATCGACAATATGACAATATCGGGCGGCAATCAACATAATAACAATGCAAATCGCAAATATGAAAAACTCATTAAGCAGCCGCAGATGCAATTTGGAACGTCCGTGACCGGAACCCAAACGGATGTGAACTCCGGCGGAGATGCGGATGCTTCTGATGTTGGCCAGGACTTTAGCAATTTCAATAAGCATTTCGGCAATGGTCATGCCATCACAGATCGCACGATGCTGCTGCCTTTGGAGGACGATGTCACCAACGCCGGCGGCGGCATTGTCACGTACAAGGGGAAATCGAATGGGAATGGGAATGGAAATGGAAATGGGAACGGGATCGGGAGTATCAGCCTGGATTTCAACGGCAGTCCTACCTCATCAACGTCAATTGGCATCGCCAGCAGTAGTAGCACCACCCACCTGGTAGGTGGACTAGGTGGTGGCTCCTCTGAGCCAGGCGGCTGGATGTGCCATTGTTGTAATTTAATTGCACGTCGCTGCTTTGGCATCAACGTTCGACGTTGTGTCCTGGCGCTTTTGGCCATCACGGTGGTTAGCATTTTCTACTACACGCATTATGTCGATACGGGCGTGTTTAATGGGTGAGTACCGGATGAAATGAATCAAAGAGTGGCCCCCATTGACCGGGATGCAATGCGATTAAAATTGTGGGTTGATTGTGTTTTGGTAGATGACAGGAGCTTTTCGGTTGGCTTTCAGTGGTTTCCTAGGCGATTTTAATTTGAATATCAAAGGAGGATTTAAGTATTTCTAATTCAGAATATGGGAGGTTCACTCAAATCACTAGGGTTTTAGAATTTCGTTAAATTTTTTTTAGGTGTCTAAAAGTATGAGGTATATTTAGGATAGTCGTCTATCTGTTGCATACTTTTAGACACCTAAAAATGGCATTTAAAATTTTAAAGTGATTTCAAAACTCTTGAGATTTGTGTGGCAAAACAATTTCAGGATTTTTATGGTTTCTGAAATTTTTTATGTGATCTGTAAATTTAATTTTCTACCTTTTTTAATTAGTTTAAATTTTTCAAGCTATATAAAGTGGATTAAGTTATTGGTCCGGTTCAAAACTGCTTTGCCATCCTGTCCTTTAACCCTATTTTATTTTCGGACCATTTCAGCGAATTTTTATTGTGCTCAAGTGGCGTCGATGGCGAAAATGCACTTCATGTCTGCTCTGTTCTGCTCACTTTTTGTGGCCCATGAATGTGGGGAAGCGTTTTGTTGTGCGCCGTGTTTGATTGGATTTTTTGTTCATTTCCAAGTGGTTTACGAGCGGGAGTCGGGGAGGCGGATTGTTTTCAATATGCTGCAAATTAAATTAAAACAGGTGTGTGGCTGGCCAAAAAAAAAGGGGAAAGAAGAGCTATGTGTAAATTGAAAAAATGTTTATGTGGAAAACCCTTTTTATTCTCTAGTAAACGGAAAGTCATGTTGTGCGTGGCGGTGATTTAAAAGCATTTTCAATCCGAATTTCGGTTAGCTCACGCGAAAACTAGCACTAAAATTTTAATGCCTTCTATGCGCTTCTCAAAGTTTTAAGTCCCATTCAATTTTTTAGTACCCCAAAGTTTCACCTGGCCGCCCTAACAGCCTTTCGCAAATCATCAAGCGATTTTTCTATGGCTTTTTGCGCCAGCGCCAAATAAAAGAAAGGAAAGTTTCATTTTCCACCCATTTCTATCGACAAGTTCCACTTTTGCTTGAGTTCAGTTCAACACCTTTTTGGTTGGCTTCATGCTCAAAGAAAACCCGGCAGCAGCACCTGGGGTTTCTTTTTCGGCTTCCCGTCTACTCCATGACATACTCGAGAATAAAACTCATTTGGTGCAAGCGTTTCGCATAGGGTGAACTCCGAAGTGGTCCTCGAAATGGAGGGGAGGTGGGAAAAAAAGGAGTGGGATGGAAAAGCGGGAAAAAATATTGCTCATAATTGTGCGCGTAACTAAAGAAGCTTTTCCCGGCTGTTCGCACTAGTTTCCAGTGTGTTCCTTTTTGGTGATTATTTGGTGCGAGTTGAGAATTTTCTCCTTTTTTTGAAATGAGAATGGCGGGTGTATATTAAATTTTTCTCATGAAATTTTTAGCTGGCTGCCAGGCAGCAGTTATTTTGCTCACCTGGCCGTTAGCAGTTAGCTACTTTTGCGCGCAATTATGGTTTACAAACAGTTCCACCGAAACCCCATTGCATTCCATACCCCGCAGTAGTTGCACAAACAACCAGCCAAGTTTTTGATTACTTTCATCAAGCGTTTGCCGGCAGTAAGATTGCTGCAGGACCTGGTTGCGTGGGCACGGTTCTTGTTCAGGTTTTTCTGTGTTGTTTTTTTTTTCTCCCCTCCTTACTTTTCAACACGCCAGCTAAACCAAGAGCAACAACAACAACAACAGCAGCAGCCAGACTCCTGTCTTCATCCTGGCTAGGTAAAATGTTATTTACATTTTCCAAATGCCAGTTGATTATTAAATATTTACACTGGTCGGGCACTTGAAATTTAATTTACGGGCCAAGACTGTGGCAAAGTTCATTAGTTGGCTAAGTGGGTTACCATCAATCAGGACCAAAAAGGTCCTGCCTTATATTGAATAGCCCAAGTCCGAGTAATTGTAGACGACATGTGTGTTTCGTTTGTGTGGGTATGATAAATTTTAATGAATTCAGATGGCCTGACTACATGATTGTTGCATGCGTATGGCTAAAGTGGGAGTGTGTGCATGTGTTGCCGAGTAGATGCACTTAGAGAAGCAGAGGTTATAGTAAATAAATTCGTCATTCAAATAAAGCTTGCTTTTTGTAGATATTTGAAAGAATAAGCAGGTTTTAAATGCATTTTAAAAGACTAAGATTTATAATTTATTTAAGAATAGCTATATAGTTACTATTTTGTAAAATAAATGTAAAATATCATAGCTTATATGCTACTTCCACTGATAAATAATGCACGTATGTAAGTACCACTTATTGTATGTTGCCAATCTGGCAACTCTGAGAGATGCAAAGAATGTATGCCAATCGCAACCAACTTCAAGTGACATACTACATATAAATAATGAACTGTTTCCACTAGTTAAAACTAAAAGTTTTTTAAAGTGCATGCCGTACTTCTTATGGTTATTCGTATGTTACGTGCAAAATGCGGAAACAAGTGACGTGCCAAGTTTAAAGCCTGCCCCTCTCCTTAGTCCTGTGAGTGTGTGGGTGTGTGTGTGCCTGTGGGGGGGGGGGGTATAGGGGCGTGCGTTTTGTGGGCGTGTCCTGCATCCTGGCTTTCGCTCCTCCGCTTCTGAGGTTGCCCCTGTGGCCATAGACGCCAGTCAGAGTCTGATGTGCGTGTTTGTTTATGCTGTCTGTCATTATTTGCACTCGCACACCCACACAAAGCCACTACTAGGATCACCCACACAGATAACCAAATGCACGCACACACACACACACCCTGGCATATGCATAAATGCATTTGTTTTTGTTGTTGTTCCTGGTTGCCTTTGTAGGTGCAAAACGCATTTTGACAAAATGCAAACGTACGTGATTTGCATGAAACTGAGTGACTGACACAGAGGCGGCGATGTGGCAGAAAGGGGGTGGCATGGGTGGCAGGGATGGCTGTGCTAGGTGCTAGAGGGTTGGACAGCAGGAAACACCATCCTGACACGCCGGCAGTAATTGATTTGTAATGCAAAACCTGACAAAACTCACTGCAAAAGCTCACCAATTTACATGAATTTTTAAAAACATGTAATTTCTAATTCCGCATTTAAATGAAGTGCCAGTTGCAAATTGGGTTTTGTCCAATAAAATTGGATTACAAAACTGTTAAGTACTCAAATTGCTAAAATTTTCTGGAAATAGATTCATTTACATACATGAAAATAGCTCGTTTCAAATGAAAACGTTTTTGAGTAGGTTGGAATTATTCATACGTCCTTCATAACCTTCATAGCATTTTATCATCCTTAAATAAATACAAATTGTAAATGTTTTATGTTACTAATGAATCTTTAGTAATGATTGGAATATTATTGTTATTGTAGATAAAGAAATTAAACTATTTAGTGGATAATGAGTGAGCAATTCTGTCTCAGAATAAAAACCCAATTAAAAAAGTTCGACATAGAGTAAGCTTAAAATATATAATAGATTAAAAAAGTGTCGCCAAAAACCGCAGACAACCCATTTAAAATATATGCCAACTTAGTCAAATATCCCTTTATCTAATACGCTTCGCTTTTAATTTAAATTTGAAATTTCCCGTGATTCACTTGGCTAATTTAGCTGACAAATGCATTTATTTAGCCGTTATCCTGCGAATGCGCTTTCGACTATCTGGTCGCCTGTCACGTGCAATCACAACGGCTGTCACCAAATAAACACGTACATATAAACACACTCTGGCCCAAATATAGTGCATATATATAGTCGTACTGCGTCTAGTTAGAAACATTATTTGCCTTGCGTGTTAAGTGCGATAAATGCAATTTGATGTTAGATGTGTTTTTTGGTTTTGTTTTTTCCGCACAGGACTAAACCGGGTATGGCTTCGCTATAAACGCCAAATGCCCCTCGATAATCAACACATAAATTACTGCTGTCGGTCGAGTAATTTGAGCGTAAACAGCAGCGAGTGTTTTTGTTTGCGTTGTACATGACATATACGTGATGTGATTCACATTTGCGTGCATTAATTGACTAAATATTTTAATTGAAAATGCGATTATAAACGACAAATGGCCAACGGCCAGAGACCCTGGACACACTTATTATTACTCACACACAGAGATCGATTGAATGAGCGTTGTTAAAATACGATTACATATGCGTATTTGCACAAATCCATGGGGCAAAAGAAACGAAACGAATCGAATCGCTTTTAAGGATTCCAACAGGACAACCAACTGGTACGCGTGTCGAGTGCTGCGAAATGCAATAAATAATTACATTTATTTGCTTTAAATGCAATTACAAACAAACAAACAGAGCCACAAACAAAAGGACAGGCGCTGGGCTGGTCGACGCCTTTTGCATATCCCGCGCCGTCTGCCAATTTCCCGACTTTTCCCCGTTCACAGTTCATTTGGCCGAGTGTCCAGCGGCCAGCAGCCAGCATTCAGCATCCAGGATCTCCCAGCGGGAAGTCCTTTTGCCATCCTGTGCTCTTCTCGTCCTGCCCTGACATTTTCCCACTCATTTCCCGGCTGCAATTCAATTGAACTTGCCTTGCTTGATTTATTTAATTAACTTTTTTTTTTCCCCGGCGACCCCACCGCAATCGTTGAGTCGTCGATGTCGAGGCTTTATTCCAAGTGTTTTCATCGGTTCCCATTCTGCAGATTTTCATCCTCATCCTCAATCCTCAGTACTCAATACTCAATACTCATTGTTCTTAAGTGGCCGCCTGCCGGAGAAATTCTTAATGCTTGAGTTCGAAAATATGCGATCCGAACAAAGGGAAAATACTTGACGCACAATGGCTGTACAATATCATTCAATTTGCCATTATAGCTTTATCCCAAAGTAAACCGTTTGGCCCAGGAGAATCTTCGGTAATACAAGTGTTGGTTTGCATTAAGAGATATTTATGGAAAACTAATAAATAAGTATTTACTGTTCCAAAATGTAATCAATATGTATGCGATTTATCAACCAAAAATAATCGAAGGTCATAGATTTAAACTTACGTATAAAAGCCAAACAATTAACTGATTTAAAATCATTAATTATAAAATGAAAATCAGTTTTGTTTGCTTTTAGTTCTTTTTAAATCAGCCAAAGCACAAAACCCTCTTCTTTTCAAATCTAGCAAATGTACTACACCGAAAACAATAGTTATAAAAAAGAAATTATAAATGCATTTATTCTACACTATTGAGTATAGATTTGGAGTCGATAAGATGAGTATTAAGGTATTACTTTCTAAAGTATTATATTTAAATTAATTGGTTTTAATAAATAAACCCACGAATCCAAATTCAATGTTCTTTAACATTGAAATGAAGCTGTTCAATTTAGACTTTAAATTATTTAATCTTTCATCTATACTTTAATATCAATACTGCCTTTGGTATACTATTAATACAACCGGTATTAAATCCTAACTTTCTATTTTTCTTTTATTGAATGTAGATTAAGGGAAACAGTTTATTGCAGCACATCCTGTGGGTCTTCTGGCCACGATGACAGTGCAATAATGTTGGATCTGCTATTGCAGTCCTGCCCAAAGTAAACGTTTTCCCTGCACTCCAGTTTAATTTACTTTGTCCTGACATTGACAGGCTTCGACCACAAATCGCCAGCGATATTTCTGGCCAAAAGCTGCGCTTAGTTTACTCAGCCAGCTCATTTCGCCGGCTCGGTTCTCTTTGCTTTTACCATTTTTGTTTAAGTGGCCGCTTTGTCTTCTTTCCCCCAGTTTAGTTTGCTTTTTGCATTTGCCCAGCACTCTTCCCTTTTTGTTTGCCGTATTCATTTTCTTTTTTGTGTTTTTTTTTTTTTGGGAAGGGGAGCGAACTAAATATTTTTTACGTCCCTTTCTGTCCTCAGATATCCTTTTTATATAGCTTATACACATATCCTTGTGCTAGATTCGCATTTTATTATGCATTTGCTGCGGCGGCTGGGGTTGCCCCGTTTTTTCTTGTTGGTTTCTTTTTTTTTGGTTTTCCTTCGGTGAAAATCTGCATTACGTATGCGCCCCGTTGGCCGCGCTTCTCCATTTTGCGGCTGCTGCATTTGCTACTTTGCAAATTTATTACAAATTTTTACATACGATTTATTGTCTGAGCAGCGGTGCTTGCCCAGCAAACTCGCAGTCATAATATTCTGGGTCATCCTATTGTGAGAAGGGGAAAAGCTTTAAAGTCCCAGGGGCTACGTATTTTCTGAAATGTACATATATATGAGCCCTCACGGATTCAATAAAACCGTCCCGCGTCATGTCTTTCAACTTGACTAATAAGCCTTGGCCACGCTCATGGCCGTAAGCCTTTTTCCTCTCCTCTGTTTGGTCCCGGCTTTTCCTCAGCTTTTCCTCCAGTTTTCCCTCCTGGTTTTCCACCGCCCAGCTTCGTTGACAGTGCAACATTTGCAAGAGAGCAGCGAGCTGCTTGCCAAGTTTGTTGCACGCCCGCATAAATAACACGTCGCAAATGCATAAACTGACTTTTTGTTGCCTAATTTATGCAGCACAAAAGACGAAACTACAGCCATGCGACCCCGCCCACCTCCTCCGCCTCCTCCGCCCTTTTTTTGGGCCCCGCCCACTCCGCCTCTTGGCCAACGGAAACGGAAATTTTGTGCTGTGCACAAATAAATCAGCGAACTGAGGGGCCAGGCCAAAACAGAACAGGTTGCACGAAATGCAAACGAGAAGGCTGAGCAAGCAGCAAAAATTTCTTCATCATGCCGAAGGACTCGGCATCAGGAATCGCAAAAGTTTCGCCCTCCACTGATCAACTATGAAAACGTCCTGTAAAGGTTGTGAAAGTAGGAAATAGTTACTTTGTTACTTTTACTTAGGAAAATAGTAGGTAAAAGTGGGAAGTAGCACTTAGTTTGGCAAGATAATAATCGATATAAGGTCATCTGCATTCAAGCGAAAGAACACAACTATATATATTATATTATTATAATATATACCTTTATTTTCCCCAACCTTAAGTAAATTAACTTTCACTCATTCACAAATAATTCAAGTCCAAACGACATAATTGCGTTCTTTAGGCATATATTTCACAGTCTTATACCTATTAATAGAGCTATGAAGAATTATTTTATTGAAAAAGTTTTCTTTAAGTTCCTGACAGTTCATCCAGAATTTATTGCCTATTAGCACAACAGAAAATGGAAAGGAAAAGTTGTTATAGAAGTAAATTTTGCTAAGAAAAGTTAAATTAAGTAGTAAATAAAGTGCAATAAATTGAGTTACGTTTTTATTATGAATTTATAAAACGAACTCTTGTTTGTTAAAAATATTTCATTACTTTTGCTAGCTCATTCCACCTGATTATACACTTGCAAAATAATTTTACATTTAATTTAAACGGCATTCCTTACCTTCAACCAAAAACAGAATTAATTGCAGTTGGATGCAAAGTTAAATTCGAAGGCATTACTGAACTTTTTCGCCCGCACACGTAGAAAGTAGAGTTAAATTATATTTTATTTTCCGTTTTTGGATGCCACGTTTTAGGTGTTCTACCGAAAATATTTCCTTAACTCACACAAATTTCGCATAAATTTGACATTCACTTGGAAACTAAAGCAAAACTTGTATATTTTATATTTATAGGGATTGTTTTGATTTACCGAGTGCTCTCGCATTATATTCTCTAGTACTTTTTACCATGTTTATAGGGCATCAAAAAAAAAGGAGATAGGAAAAGAAAAACTTTTCTTACTGATATTTTCGGTGGACCCACCTGGTTTATGTGGACGTGTGTGTTTTTGGGGGTGCCGTGTGTATATATGTGTGTTGTGTTTCCTATCTAAATATTTTGTTTTGGCAGTGCAAAAGTTTTGCCAGCCTGCCAGGATCTGGACGTCGTGCTGCCCGCAAGGCCTTCGCCCCATTTTTGTAATGCAAAAAGTATTTACAATCTGCAAGGCAGCCAGTTGGGTCCTGCCTGCATGTCCTGCGAACGGTGGGCTTTCCAGATTGCGAGGCCTGGCCTAATAGGTTTTTGTTAATTTTGGGGATTTCACTTGAAAGGCGCTCAGCAAGGGGATTTTACACATGTTGCCGCTTTCACCTAAGCGCTTTCTCTTTTTTCCATTATTATTTTCTTCCTGTTGCAATGGACTGCGCCTTGCTAAAGGTTAGACGGAAGCTACAAGGATATGTGGAAATTGCAGCTTTATAATAAAACGCTCGACTCACTCGAGAGGGATAAAACACTGTGAAGGGCGGACACCGAAGGCATGATAAAATCTAAATAGGAAAGTTGCCCAGGTCAAAGGTGATTCTCAGGTAGTTTTAGGGCACAAACTTTTCCACTCCTATGAGAAAAGTTCTGACCCACACAGAGACAGACAGAGACGGCCACGAGGAGAGTTCAGACTACTCACAAAACTTACATTAGATAGCTCAGTTTTCAGCTCGTTGTTGGTTTGTTAATGAGCCACATTCTTGGCATTTAAAGAGGACGAAGGAGCACAAGGACCCAGGAACACCATGCAAATGAAGATATGTGAGACTAGCCTGGGGATGAGCTGCTGAAAGGGGGCACTGAGGAAAAATAAGTCACAATTTTGTATATTAAATAATTATAATTAACAGTAAATAGAATAGAAATAGATTATAGGATCTTAAATTATTGTCCATATATTGTTAACTTCTCCTTATCAAAGGAAAACTTAATATCTTAATACACATACCTGCATGGCAATTTTGAAATTTGTTATATTTACAGGAGTTTTGCTTTGGAATTTATAGTTTTATCAAATATTGATGTTGATATATAATAAATTATAATTTAAGGTACAGGGAAAAATGCTATTCCGAGAATTTTTCAACATTTTTATTACGAAAGAAGTTCTTAGTATAATGTTGTTATACCCGTTACTCGTAGAGTAAAAGGGTATACTAGATTCGTCGGAAAGTATGTAACAGGCAGAAGGAAGCGTTTCCGACCCCATAAAGTATATATATTCTTGATCAGGATCACTAGCCGAGTCGATCTAGCCATGTCCGTCTGTCCGTCTGTCCGTCTGTCCGTCTGTCCGTATGAACGCTGAGATCTCGGAAACTATGAGAGTTACAATACTGGGATTAGGCACGCAGATTCCTGAGATTCCTGCGCAGCGCAAGTTTGTTTCAGTAGAGTGCCACGCCCACTCTAACGCCCACAAACCGCCCAAAACTGTGGCTCATACAGTTTTGATGCTAGATAGAAAATTTTAACTGAAATGTATTGTTCTCATCAATACCTATCGATTGACTCAAAAAAAAGTTTGCCACGCCCACTTTAACGCCCACAAACCGCGAAAACCTGTGTCGCCCACAATTTTCATGCTAGATAAAAAATTTTAACTGAAATGTATTGTTCTCATCAATACCTATCGATTAGTCCAAAAAAAAGTTTTCCAGGCCCACTTTACCGCCCACAAACCGCGAAAACCTGTGACGCCCACAATTTTCATGCTAGATAAACAAATTTAACTGAAATGTATTGGTCTTGTCAATACCTATCGATTGGTCCAAAAAAAAATTTGCCACGCCCACTCTAACGCCCATAACGCTTAAATCTGTATACCGCCGGTAGGTGGCGCATTTTAATCTCGCTTTGCTACTTGCATATCCCTATTTAGCTGAGTAACGGGTATCTGATAGTCGAGGTACTCGACTATAGCGTTCTTCCTTGTTTTAAAATATATTAGAATCGAAGAACTGTTTGATGCCATAAAATAAAATTTAGAATTTAATTTAATTAAAATTTCTTAATTTTTCTCCGTGTCGGGTAGAAAATGTGGTATTGGAAGGCAGCTGGCGGTTGGCTTTTATCTTGCGGCTGCCAACAGGCACCGGCAAACGCAACATCAAGCCAACGCTAACGACAACCGCCAACGATGTTTGCATATTACGCATACGCAGCGTTGTCGCGTATCTCAATTTGGCTGCCGTTGCCACGAATCCCCCTGCTACTTTATACTTTTGGCCTGCAACATGCGGTGTTCTGTCACAGCTTCTCCCTGTTTTCCATCCTGGTTTTCCATTCCCCCACCGAAAAATCCCCTACAGCACGCGCTCGACAAAGCAAATACAATAAATGAACGCCGGCAGCGCCTCATCGTCTTCATCTGGAGCGGAAGAACAGCTCTCCACTGGCAAGTTTGCCGCCTCTTGCTTATCTACCCTCCAACAAAATGTTGCATTTCGGGGCTTTGTGCAGTTTGCCATTTTATTATTTCCAGCATATTTTTTTATGCATGAGTTTTCCCTCTGACAGCTCCAAAAGTCAACGTCTGTTCCTTTATATCATTTAATTGCTTTGGTAAATGTTTAAATATTTGAGCTTTTAGAGCGGAGTTTTTTGGCGTTCTTACAAAGGTAACAAAATAAAAGGAAGCTGTTGGCTTACAATTTAGCAAAGTTTAAGGTGGCTTAGGAAAGGGTTGTAAAACGCTTTGTACATGCTAGAACAAATTGTTGAGGGTATTATTCGGAAGTAACAACATTTCTTATTTAAAATATATATATTACTATAACTATCTATTCTGAACTAATGGATTATTAGAAGGTCTTAAAGTTGTAGTACCAACTTTTATCGTCAGAACCCAGTCTTATAATATATTTCTTCTCTATTTTCTAGTCTCATCCAGCGCGACACTCATCCCGCTCCCATCATCAACTGCCGCATGATGAACTCGGGTGGCAAGCACATCCGGGATGCCTCCCCAGCGCCCGATCATCGTTCCGAGGCTCGATTACGGATCGATCCCAAAGTGCTCGTTTTTGTGGAGACCACATATTCCGGATTGGGCAGGGACATTGCCGAGCTGCTCGTCTACAATCGGATCAAGTAAGTTTCGCAGGGCCAAAAGAGAAATCATAGACAATTAGCTCTGGCAAATTTGCATAATTGCAAAGGCAGCGATGCGGCGATAATTATTACACTCAAAGTAACTGGGGAAACGGAAGTGGTGGCGTAACCAACACCAGGCTGCCTGCACACACACACACAAGGATACGGACCAGGACAGGCAAAATGAATGGCGAGTGCCAAGTGGGGTCCTCCGGACTCTGGACTCCGGAATGCTCTACTTCCATTTCGCCCTTCTGTGTCCGCCTGTTCCTTTTGCTGCAGGCCCCCAGACCATTGTCAATGTTGACCCAATTTGGGTAGTTGGCCATAAAAAGGCAGGTTATGAAATTAATGCCAAGCTATGCAGCTTCCTCCTCCCTCCTTCTCCAAAACCCCCTGTAACTGTCTGTCTCTCCAGTGGGGAAGCTCCTCTTTGCTGCTGCGGGCAACCAGCAAAGCATTCCAGTTTAATTGGCAACTTATGCTTTTGTGGTCGAGTGGCCTGCCAAACGCCGCTCCCGCCACCGCATCCCGAGCATCCTTGCCGGAGCATACCATCCATATCCATCCAGCACATCCATCTGGGCGGAAGTCTCGTTTTCTCTGGCCAATGTCTCACCTGCCCCGCTGCCATTGCTCTCCTCACCTCACCACTCGAACTCGACTGGCTCACATGGCTCCTCTGGCCAAGTCAGCAGTTTTTGTGCCTCCAGTCAGCCAACAAAGTGCTGAACTTCAAGGAGGAGTCGAGTCCCTTAGGGATGACTGTAAGCCATAAACACACAGGGTCTGCCAGCAATGTTGCATAATTCGAGAGCCTTTTAGGATGTTAGATGTTTCCAATTAAATTATGTTTGGGTAAAATACAAATACTGAGGTATGCATTAATGCTGTGGAGCTTAAAATAAACTTGATAAAAACAATGCTGTTTTATTAAAAAAGAGTGCGTTAGCATATCGTATAAGACAAATTTGGACATTTTGAAAGATTATTTGAAATATTTTAGGGTACCTTGGATAACTATACCATTAAAGCTTTTAAATTCCTGAAATTATAAGGGACATAGAAGTAATATTCTGAAATTGTAAGTAACTTGGAGAAGATATTCAAGAATTCGTATACATTTTCATTTAGCGTTGGGATAAAATATAAAATAAATTAAATCAACGTCACCCTCTGAATCAATATCAACCACTTTAGAGAGCTTTATGTCCCATAGGTCCGTTTTCTAGAGCACATGTTAAATTAATGTTTAAACTTTAAATTCAATTGTATTTAACCTTTCAATTACTTTCAACCATTTTAGGCAGCTTTATATCCCTCAGGGTATTTCAAATTCCCTATTTTTGCCGGCTCCTTTTTCGTTGCCTACCTTCTGGCGCACAAAGAGTTATTCTTTCCTTGGGTTATGCCTTTGTAATTCTCCCGTCGACTGCCTTATACTGGTGTGCCTGTGTGGGTGAAGGGGTATCCTTTTTGTGTGGGTGTGAGCCAGTCGAGCCCGCCCAATTGGCTAACCGCAGTGACCGCAGGATGCAGCCTCCTGCGAATAACCGCAATTATTATACCAGCTGCACTTTGGCACCGGGGCGTGGCAAACTTTTCAATACCATTTTTATACAACTTTTTTCTTCACACTCTTTGGAAATGCACGACATACATGTTTTTGAATTGTGTAAATTGCGGTTATAGCCAGGGCAAGAAGAATGGTTCGGGATAAATGGATGGATGGCTGGAGAAAAAGAAGACCAAAAGCCAAAAGGCTGCCTCCAAAAGTCAAAGGGCAAAAATTTCAATTTGCCGCAGCTTTTGTTGATGTTGTTTGGACTCCTTGCCCTGCTGCCTTCCCTTGGCTTTTGTGTTGTATAATTAAATTTTGTCGTTATGGCAGAAGGAAAACTAGCTGCTTCCCTAAGACACTCACTCCTTCAGCAGCAGACAAGCGCTTTTACTTTAATGAGATTTCAAGTACAAATAGCAACAGCAATGGCATTCAGTCAGCCGGAGAACGGGGCGAATCGGTTCCCAGTCCCCTAAACCCGATCCCCCAACCCCTAACAAGTTGAGTAATGCCAGCCATTGTCTCCCGCGCTGTAACCAAATATGCAGGCGAATGACTCTCATGACCTAATCAACTTGGCCATATGAGCCCGGGAGTAGCTGGGTGGGTCCTTGATGCTGCCATTACTCCCGCTGCTTATCAATGACTTCATTAGTGTACTCTTCAGTGACTAGTCTGCTGCCTCCTTGGGTTTTCGGGTACTCCAAACTTTGCCCCAAGCCCAGGAGGGTGAGACGGAGAGCAGGGCAACAAATTTCATTAGCATTACCATCTCATTATTGCTGATGACTTTTGTGAGGGAGTTGAAGTGTGTGAATATCACAGAACCGAAAAGAGAAGAGATGCGTACATGGGAGCAAACTAGGATTATTCTATAGCCAGAATAACCTTAAACATCATGTATGAAGTGGGTTAAGAATTAACCCGTCGTAAAAAATAGAAATTTCAATGTAGAGCATTAAAAATTTAAACACAAATGCATAGAGGTATCACACGTCTAAATCGGATTCGTATAACTCAAGTTATGAAATTAAAAAGTGCTGTTTTAAAGTTCCCCTTCTGAAAGGCTTTGGAATTACATAAAAATCAAACATGAAAATGGGTTAAATTTTTGACCCTCGCCAACAGGGTACATTTTAATGTAGAATTTACGAGAATTTCGCCACAAAGTCATAGAGGTATCCCACGTCAAAATCGGTATCCAATAAATCAAGTTATGGAATCTAGAAGTAAAGTTTTGGGTTCCCATTCTGAAAGCCATTTGAATTACGGAAAAATGGAACATGAAAATGGGTTAAAAATAAAAAGTTTAATGTAGAAGATTAGAGAATTCAACCATAAATTCATAGAGGTATCCCCTGTCCAAATCGGATTCGAATAACTAAAGTTATGGAATTTTGAAGGGCAGTTTTTGTTCTGGAAGCTATGCGAAATACGGAAAAATCGAACATGAAAGTGGGTTAAAATTTGGACCCTCATTAAAAATATAAATGTTAATGTGTTATATTAGAAAATTAAAACACAAATTTATTAAGGTATCCCACGTCCAAATCGGATTCGAATAACTAAAGTTATGGAATTTAGAAGGGCAGTTTTGGGTTCTCGTTTTGGAAGCTATTGGAAATACGGAAAAATCGAACATGAAAATGGGTCAACATTTTGACTCTCGTTTTAAACATATATTTTAATGTAGAATATTAGAGAATTCAACCACAAACTCATGGAGGTATCCCACATCTAAATCGGGCACGAAAAACTCGAGTTATGAAGTTTTTGGGTTTCCATTCTGAAAGCCATTGGAAATACGGAAAAATCTAACATGAAAATGGGTTAAAATTTGGACCCTCGTTAAAAAGAAGGATTTAAATGCAGATAATTAGAAAATTCCCTCACAAATTCATAGAGGTATCCCACATCAAAATCGGACTACAATAACTTAAGTTAAGGAATTTAGAAGTACAGTTTTTGGGTTCCCGTTCTATAAGCCATTGGAAATACGGAAAAATCGAACATGAAAATGGGTTAAAATTTTGACCCACGCCAAAAAGAAAACTTTTAATGTGGAATATTAGAGAATTTAACCACAAACTCGTAGAGGTATCACACGTCAAAATCGGACTACAATAACTGAAGTTATGGAATCTAGAAGTGCAGTTTTGGGTCCCCATTCTGAACGCCATTGGAATTACGAAAAAAATGAACATGAAAATGGGTTAAATTTTTGACCCTCGCCAACAAGATACATTTTGATGTGGAATATAAAAGAATTAATCCACAATTTCATAGAGGTATCCCACGTCTAAATCGATATCCGATTACTCAAGTTATGGAATCTGGAAGTGCAGTTTTGGGTCCACACTCGGAACGTCATTGGAATTACGAAAAAATCAAACATGAAAATGGGTTAAAATTTTGACCCTCGTTAAAAAAAATAATTTAAATGCAGATGATTAGAAAATTCCACCACAAATTCATAGAGGTATCCCACGTCAAGATCGGATTCGAGTAACTAAAGATATGGAATCTAGAAGTGCAGTTTTAGGTTCTCATTCTATAAGCCATTAATGGCCTAAAATGTGTACCATTATAATAGGTTAAAACAGATATTTGAGGGGTCAACTTTGTTGTTAAAACCAGTTTTCTCCCTGTGCATCAAAGGGGCAAGCGAGAAGGAATGCCCTGTCATGTAGTGCAGTTTAAGTTGGTTGCACTGCCTGGAGCTGTACAGCCCTGCCAACCCGACCGCTGCCACACCAACTGGCTACAGTTGTCGAAGGCCCAGGCAATCAAAGTTGTCGGTGGCGCCATGGCAGCCATTATTGAAATGCGTCCCCTGGAATGTAAGTGCCTGCGTGTGCGTTTGCCCCTGCGATTGCGTGGCCGGGACGCAGGTGCATTCAACGGTCGGATATCTATGCCACGGCAATCCTAGAACTCGCTTTTCCCATTATCAATTATTTATGAAGCGAAGCGACGCTGCTCATTGCTCCCAAGTTGCCACTCAATTAGTCATGAAAAATTCACCCGGTGACTTTCCAAGTGTCGCACTTGACGTATGCGTAATGTGGCAATGCTGCGAGGACTGTAGACAGAAACCCGAAGACTATCGCTAAATTTATTCAATATTTGCCAGATTCCCGGCTGCATTTTAAGTAGGTGGAATATCTGAGATTTGCCTTCTTCTACTAATGGACCTTGGCTACAAGGTTTCTCGCTTTGTTATCGCTCCCTATTTAGCCGCTCCAATTAGCCTGGCCAATTGATTGATTGCCAGCTTTTCGGGGGCTCTTCTCTTCCTGCTTTTTGGCCTTTTTGTATTTTATTCCCCACCCCTGACAAATGGCCAACGTTGTACATACAAATTTCTGGCCAAAAAGCCGCGCGCGCCAGGAAGTATGCAAAGTTTTGCGAAAGTTTTTACGCCCGGATTGCCGCCATTTGTAAGCTGGCCAGCCTCCAAAAAAATGAGGGAAATGGAATGGAGGTCCCGGCTGGGATTTAAGAGTGTTAGGAGGAAAGTTTTCAGCCTCTAATGCAGCGTAAAATTCTAATGAAATTTTCCAAGGTAATTACGCGGCCCAAAAGACATCGCCTCAATGGTTTTTAGCCATGCCATCGTTTATTAAATTGCCATTTATAATGTGCGCAAGAGGGGGCGTGTGCGTATTCGTGTAATAGCTACTTAACCTTATTTTCAATTTTTGATTCGGCTTGAGTTCAGTCAGGAGGTTAAAGGAAGGCAAGTCAGGCGGCTGACTGAAAGTCGAGTCAGCAGTCAGTAGTCAGCACACGGAAGTCATCAGCAGCCTTGTTATCATTTGAACCCACCGACCCGCTAAGGTCCCCTTCCCACCACTTTCCCCAACCTGCCACGCCCCCTTTCGCCCAGCAGGGGCGTGTGTGAATAATGTAGCATGCTTTTGTGGTGGCTCAGCCCAAAAACTGCGCTCATCCTTTTCGCTTATTCCGGGGCGCTGATTGCGCCACTGGGAGCCTGAACTTTTTAAAACGCGAAATGGCAAAAGGCGAATAACGAACGCCAGACCCAAAAACCCACTCCTCAACTGACGTCAATTCGCGCAGACACATGGCAAGCGCCATAAACAGCCACCACAATTGGAAGCTTGCCATGGATGGTAGCAAGGACTTGGCTAGAGGACCTGGCTCCCCTTTTCCTGGCTTTTCCGCTCGCTTCCTGGGCTTCCTTGGCTTCCTCCTAGTTGTTCCTGCTCCTGCCGCCCGCCTCGCCGCACTTGGTTCGTCATAATCACACCCTTTTCGCCAATGTTTACTTTAATAATGTCGCGGAAAATTTTTATTTTCAATTTTTCACAAGTCAATGGAGTTTAACCAGCCACCAGGCAGGCAGACTATCTGTTGTGCCACAGTGGGAATCAATGAGCTGCGAAATTATAGAATTTGTCAGGAGATTGCCAATTTTATAAATATTCAGTACTCGATTTATTAAGGCTAAATATGGAATAATGAAAGAATTCTATAGAATGATGAAGGTTCCCAAAAAATAATTTTAAAAAATCGTTAAATCCCTTGCTCTGTTTTTAAATAAACTGGAAATTTTAACAGTGTAATTTATTTTTCAAAAATTAAATTAAATTCCCTTTATCCTCTGTTCATTTCCGATTAAAAATCCCATATACTTCTTCAGATAAGTCAAGCGTTTGCCCCAATCATCAATCTCAAATGCCACTTCCTCTTTTAATAAATAACTTGACAAGTGAGGACTTGAAATTCCATTTCATTTCTAATTAAAAATGCCACAAATCCATTTTGTATTTTTCCAATTCCACAAAACTGAATTTGATGAATAAAAATGTTGGTTGCGTAGTTCGCCCAAGCGCAACGAGTTCCTTTTAAAAATGTAAAATTCCATTTCATTTACAATTAAAAATTCCACAAATCCGAATTCAATTTATAAGAATTGTTCCATTAAGATTTCATAGAAATGTTTTCCACTGTTTAGGCCACGACAATGGCCATACAATATAGTCCCCATACATATATGCAGCCATATGGGTAGGGTCTTTATATTTTTTTTCCCCCCAGTGTTTGTGCAGAAAATAGGGGGGCTAAAATGGGAAAAAAAAGAATATTTTTGCTCTAGCGCTTGGCACGTGACGCGGCAGTTCGAGTTATTCTTGTTGTTGTTGCTGGCTGCTGTGCACCGAGATTGCTCCCCCAACCTTTGACCCCCCCTGAAACCCACGCTCATGTTTTGTGTGACAAGTTGGCTTCTTGCTGGGGCCTCTTGTTGTTGTCGTCGCTTGTTGTTATGCTGCTTTTCTTCTCATTCTACATTCTTTATTATTTTTTTTCTTTTTTCAACAAATTGGTTATTTTATTGAATTACTCAAGCAGCAGGAGGTAACCCCCGACATTTCCCAGAGACGTCGTCTGGCTTGCGTGATTATATTGGCCTAAACAGCAGAATGGGGGCGATGGGGGGGTAGAAAGTCACAAGTCGCGACTTTAAGGACATTGCCTTTGCGTGTCTCCTGCTCTCTACTTTCTACTCTCTACTTTCCCTTTGTCGCTGTGTATGTGACTTAAGTAGTTTCGCCGCGTATAATAAATTTTCTAGTTTAAACTCATTTATTGCCCTCGTCGAAAGGATGAAAGAATGGATTCCAGGCCGAGTGGGCGGGCCTAACGATACCAAACTCCTCCCAACCGATGCCATATAATGGCCATTTGTTGTATAATTTTCACATTGTTTAGTGTCCCGGGCCAGAAGTAACTTCCGCCACTCGAACACAGCCATGCCACTACCTCCTCTAGGGTTTTTATTTATGATATATAGATTACTCAGCGAGTTGCTAAAGTAACGGGCAAAGTGCTTTCTCCCGGGGTAAATACCTCGCATTTCAAGTGACTTGCGAGGGGTGGGGTTAATTACGCTTGAAAATTATAGGCTACGGGGAAAATGTCTTAATGCGCGAGGAATTAAATTGGAAATTCGAGCAGAGTGTAGGAGGAACTTTAACCCTATAAGTGGCAGTCACGTCAGCGGAAATTTGGTGGAATATTTGATTATGGAGTAATTTGAAACCAATTAAGTATGAACGAAGCCCCCTAGTTTTTACATATTGTACAAGCTCCTGCGTAGTTGATATACATCAATTAAATAAAAATCGATTTCAAATTCGAATTACTATAAATATTGTAAGGCATACACTACTTGGTAAGAGTTTAAGACTAACTTTTTGTATACATTTTTTATTGGGACTTTAAAAGTATTAAAGCCTGCTGGCCATTTTGATTGTACATAGTTTTAGAAGGTTAAGAATTTACCCATTTCCCTAGCCGACAGATAGAAATCAATCGCCCTTCCAGTCACCTGGCAGCTAATTGGCACACGTGTCTCCCACAGCCCATCTAATCAAGTAATCAGGTAGTCCATGGCCTCCACCGTGCTAATTGCATCATTACTCACGGCTAATAAGCTGAAACTTTGCCTCACGGCGCAACTTTTGCCATAGCCCACTTTTTGGGGGACATCTGCCGGTCGAACCGTGTGGTTGATGGGCTCTTATGGCAGGGATCAAATCACCTGGCTGGCCACAAAAACCAGTCCGCAAACGGCTTTAAATGGGTCTCCTGGCCTGGGGCAAATGAATGCTGTGGCTACTGTTCGATTAAAGGAGGTGTCTATCTATGTTGATCTCAAGCTTACATGTATTTTTTGTGTACATTGCAAAAAAAAAGGTAGTTCCAACTAATGCGTAAAATTCAAATTCATCTTTAAAATTAACTTGAATGAAGAAAAAAATGTTTAAATATTATATAACCTGTTTTATTTTAGTCATCTCTTGTACTTTATAAAGATAATATATTAATAATGCAAATAATTTTATACATAATCACAATCACTTTAAAAAAATGTATTTCATAGTGGTAAAAAGTTTCCGCAATGAAAATTAAATGGAAAGTGAAACAAGTCTCCTTTGAATAAATATTACTTAAGAACTTGGTTAGTTGTCCAAAACAAAAATATCCATTATAATTTTAAGTATGCATTCTTGTTTTTGCAAGGGTTTTGTAGCCACTGCCGAAATCTCTATTTGCGATCTGCCGCACAGCTTAATTTCCTGGCGCAAATATCAACAAGGCCAAGTGAGATGCGCCGGGAAGGCCAAGATGAAGCCGCATCCCTGAAGCGCTCTAATGAAATTACAACACAGATATGGGGGGATCCCGGGGGCACTGGTGGCATGGAGCAGCGGAGTCGACACAAGACCCTGTAAGCCAAAGTGGCAGTGGGAAGTCAACTAAAACTAAGCTCACTTAATGCGTTGCATAAGCGACAAGCGCGAGCAGGCCAGCAAACACAGCCAAACACCCACAGAAACACACTCAGTTCGCCAGGCAGACAGACAAACAGACAAACAGACAGACAGGCAAACAAACACGGAACACCTACGAACCGGAAACGGAGGCAAGAAGAAGAACAGGGCCAAAAGGAAAAACAAGTTTTCGCGCGCACGCCGGCATTTGCACTTTTACGTTTATCCCGAGGATAATTTAACACCCCATACAAATGCAAACAAATGAGCGCAAGCCCTCTAACAACCCACTCACATACGGGTTCCAGTTAAAGTAAAAAAAAATGAGGATGAAAAACAACATTTATTTACTTGCAAGTAATACCCGGTAATGGGTTTTTAAAACAAATCCGCTACGGGCCTGTAAATGAACTCCTCTCGTTCCGTCTGGCAATTAAATTTCAAATATCAACACACACATCGCACTCGCTCTCGCAAGGGAAAGTGTCATTATATAGTTAATTAAACAAACATTTTGTGCAGATAAAACGCTTTAATTAATGCTCTTACAGGACTCGAATAACCCAGCAGAAGTTCGGATTAAATCTACCTGGGCATCCCCGAAAGCCCCCAAACACCTGAAACACCTGAAAAGTATGCAATGGAAATTCTTTTCGTGCCTGTGTGGCTTGTTTCTGCCATTTGATGTGGGTCGTTTTGGGCTACTAGCTCGGTGGGTTTACTCTTATCTATGGCAGGGGTCAAAATAACTGGGTCTCCAAATGATAATGTGCATGATTATACATAAAGGGAATTCAGGGAAATCAAAAAAACAAATGTAACTGTAACAGAAAATCAATATGTAGTTTGTAATTATATCAGAATTTTTTATAGGATCTCAAAACTTGAGTTAAACTTAATTACTTTCTAATACAATGACCCTTAACTTTTCAATATAGTTTTGATTTACTTATATATCATAACTTGCAAGGTAAATTTAAAACTAACACGGGGATATATCAATGTTTAATTGTCTAAATATAATTTGTTATTGTATATTTTATTTATTCATCTTAAAAAATTGTTAAAATTATACATCTTGTTTATCAACCTCAAAAAATATTAAAATTATAGGGCTCAAGATATTTTTTATATTTTAAATAAATTTTTTTTATTTCTCCTTCTAACAACAATATTTAATTCATTCTTTTTAATTGAATTTTATAATATATGTTAGACTAAATTCGGTTCGTTTTTTTTTTAAGTATTACCATGCAACTCACCAGGTAATTTCCTCTTCGACACCAACCCACAAACTTAATTAAACTCTTTATATTTCCTTTCTTTATAAATATTTCGTTCGAGAGCTGTCGCTGGGCGTGCGATTTTTCAATATCCGGGCGGAACATAAATGACCACTTTGATGGGCTTGCTGCAGAATCCCGCCCTTCACTCCAAAGACCCCCAGACCCCATGCCGTGTGACACATGGTCTCGTGTTGACGCGCCATAAAATATGCAATGCATGCAGTGTGTCAGCGTTTTAACCGCCCAACAGCCCAACCACCCAAACCATCCAGCCTGCCCCACCTGATTTTATTTTCCAACTCCCATAACTCAGCGGGTCGGGTCGCGAGGGGACCAGGCCAAAAGTCATTTCGTTTTTTGTCAGGCCCATCGCACAAAACTATCAATAATACGCCACGCCCCCGAGAAAGCACCCATCCCACGAAATATATATACATACATATATATATATAAAGATATATGCGGGGGCAGTTTCGGCCCAGTGGAGCACCACATTCAGACATATATAAACTGTTTTGCTTTATGACTTTTATATGCAGCCGAGCGGCTGCGCGGGGGCAGTTGCAAATATTTTTAATATGCTTCGGCGAATGTGTTGTGGGTTAAAAAAATAAAGGAATAAAAACGCTTACAATGGCTGCTCCATTGGGTTTTTTACGTTCCGTTGCGGGTTTTTTACGTGTGCTGGATGCCCCCTTAAATGGTGGAAACACCGCTTGGCATATTGAATAAAGTGGACAACATTTTGCCAAAGGATCGTATCGGATCGCTGGGTTTTTGGCTTTGGGTTTGGGGTTGGGTCTGGGTTTTTAGCCTTGGTCACAAGCTTGGTTTGTTTAGCTTTAAAATCCACTAAATGGCCTGGCTAACAGGATGCGGTGGATCCAGGATGCTGGCTGCAGGATATACGCAAAACCAAAACCGACATTCGGTCCGCATGCATATGCATTCAACTCTTACTCCCCTGCTGCAAAGAGAAATGCACAGAGACAGACATGAAATTCAATCAATTGGAAATTCCATATCAGTGAAAATATTTTAATATTTATGCAAAATATTTACGCACAGGCTAAGGGAGCGGTGGTAGTAGTAGTAGTAATGGTAGTAGAAGGGATGGATATTCGCCAGCGTTTAGCAGGTTTACCCAGGGAAAATAATAATATTGAAATTGATTTTATTCATAAGGGCGTTGAATATTTATGCAACCGTGTTCAATGTAATTATGGCATTCGTTGTGTTTTCTGCAAGTGCTGCTGGTTATGAAAATGGAAATGAATAACGAATGGCATAGGTAAATACGTTATTATGCCCGCAAAGAATGGAAATTAAGCAGCCGATTTATGATATATTTTTTCTTGACAGAACAATCTGAGCTTATCTCTTAGCTTATCGGATGCAGCTCACGTTTGGGTTTTGGAATTGGCATTGCAATTGCGATTTCGAGTGCAAGGCAATGCCACCCATTCTATATGGCTTGTCATGGCCAACCGCTTTTGACATCCAGCTGTCATATGCAGCTCTCTCTGCATTTCTCCAATCCTAGAAGGATTTCCTTTGTCTCATTTGCCCACACCCTCAATGAATGTCACATTTGACAAGCACTTTCTTTCTGTCTCCATCTGTGCTGGCTCCTTCTAACGCCATTTTTGTGCGCCATGTTGTTTCTGGTTTGACAGTTATGGCACACAGATATTTTGCGCTTTGTTATATGATATTTTTTGAAATAATCTGGTGAGGGGTTAAAAAATACTTGAGTATATCGCTTTTAACCGGAAAAGTTTCCAGTTTTTCAGTTTAAAACGTCGTATTATGTCAAGTTTTATACATCACTTTTATTCAAGTGTCTCAAAGTTATTGTCGTTAAGGGTAGAGATTTATTTTTGGCCGATTTCTCAAGGCCATGTTAGCATTTGTTGTTTAGTTAAAGTTCTTTATCGGATATATTCACTTCCTCAATACCATGTTAGTTCTTATCTTACTAATACACTTAACTAGAGACAATGTTCTAGTTTAACTGTAAGCTCTCCCTTACCGAAACTTAGAAATTTAATATTACATTTTTTTTTTAATAATAGATTTTTTAACTCTAAGGAACTATTATTATCATCATTATTTATATAATTATATCTCTTTTCCTTGCAGATACAAAATCGAAGTGGCGGGCAAGAGTCTGCCAGTTCTCACCAATCTGGATAAAGGTCGCTATGGCGTGATTGTGTTTGAGAATCTGGACAAGTACCTCAATATGGACAAATGGAATCGAGAGCTGTTGGACAAATATTGCCGGGAGTACTCTGTGGGAATTGTGGGCTTCGTGAGTCCCAGCGAAGAGACACTAGTGGGTGCCCAACTGCGGGACTTTCCGCTGTTTGTCAACACCAATCTGAGGCTCAGGGACGCCAGCCTTAATCCCTCTTCATCGGTGCTTCGATTAACTCGAGCGGGTGAAACGGCTTGGGGAGCTCTGCCCGGTGATGACTGGGCTGTTTTCCAGCATAATCACAGTACCTACGAGCCAGTGGAGTGGGCTCAAAGAAACACTCAAGAATATCCAGCGGATAGTGTGGGTCAGGTGCAGTTACCTTTGACGACTGTCCTCCAAGATCGTGGACAGTTGGATGGCATACAAAGAGTTCTCTTCGGGAGCAGCTTGCGTTTCTGGCTTCATCGCTTGGTCTTCCTGGATGCCCTGAGTTATCTAAGTCATGGTCAACTTAGTCTTAATCTAGAGCGTATGATTCTAGTGGATATAGATGATATATTCGTTGGTGAGAAGGGCACGAGGTTGCGACCAGATGATGTTCGAGCCCTGATAGCCACGCAGAAAAATATAGCCGCCATGGTGCCTGGCTTCCGGTTTAATCTGGGATTCTCGGGAAAGTACTACCACCACGGCACGAGGGAGGAAAATCTCGGAGATGATTTCCTGCTGCAGAACGTCCAAGAGTTCAACTGGTTCTCTCACATGTGGAAGCACCAGCAGCCCCATTTGTATGATAACCTAACCCTCCTGATGGCAGAAATGCACTTAAACTACGCCTTCGCCGTGGATCACAATATACCCACGGATTCGGGTTACTCCATATCACCACATCACTCGGGCGTCTATCCCGCCCACGAACTACTATATTTAGCTTGGAAGAAGGTGTGGAACGTCAAGGTTACGTCCACAGAGGAGTATCCTCATTTGAGGCCCGCTCGTTTGAGGAGAGGATTCATCCATCGCAATATAATGGTGTTGCCACGGCAAACTTGTGGTCTATTCACACACACCATGTACATTGATCGCTATCCGGGGGGTAGGGACAAGCTGGATGAATCGATACAGGGAGGAGAACTCTTCCAGACCATCGTGTACAATCCCATCAACATCTTCATGACGCATATGTCCAACTATGGATCGGATCGTCTGGCTCTGTACACATTCCAATCGGTGATCAAGTTCCTGCAGTGCTGGACCAATCTCAAATTGGCCTCAGCGCCGCCAGTTCAGCTGGCCGAGATGTACTTCCGGCTGCACCCGGAGGAGGTGGATCCGGTGTGGGGCAATCCCTGTGACGATGTGCGGCACAAGAAGATCTGGTCGAAGAACAAGAACTGCGAATCGCTGCCCAAGTTTCTGGTGATTGGTCCGCAGAAGACGGGCACCACTGCTCTGTACACATTCCTATCCATGCACGGCAGTATTGCGAGTAATATCGCCAGTCCTGAAACCTTTGAGGAGGTGCAGTTCTTCAACGGGAATAACTATTATCGGGGGCTGGACTGGTACATGGACTTTTTCCCCTCGGAAACGCTGCCCAATACAAGTTCCCCGATGCCCACGCAGCTGGGATCGCCGCGCTTTATGTTTGAAAAGAGTGCTACCTATTTCGATGGTGAGGCTGTGCCGAAGAGAACTCATGCCCTGCTGCCACATGCCAAGATCGTGACGATACTGATATCGCCGGCAAAGAGGGCCTACTCCTGGTACCAACATCAACGTTCCCACGGCGATGTTATTGCCAATAACTATAGTTTCTATCAGGTAAGCTACACGGCCTGTAAAATTACTAAAGACTAGGCTATGAATTTGCTCATTTGCTGAAAATCAAATGAACTTCAAAAGGCGTTCTTGCATTTTTTAACAAATCTTCAAGTGAACTCTATTGAAAACTATAATTAACTCGCCTCATTGCTTAGTTAGAAAAACAAATACGCTGCCCCCTTGATTGATATCCATTCGAAAGCATGTCGAGCGAATACGAATTCCCCAAATTGCAATTTCTTATCTCGCACTGTGGGGGAAAATGAAAAGAAACATTTAAGCAAACAGGAAAATTCATTTGGGTTCACCTCAAAACAAAATCGAGAAAAACCAAACCAAACAAAACAAAACCAAAACAAAATAAATGTTAGAAAATCCTGTTTTAATTCAAGCAAGTTGTGGGACTTGTGCTGCTCTATTGTGGCAAGTAGGTGCCTCGCATCCTCACATGCAGCTTCTTTCGTTGATTCTTTGGCACATTTCATTTGAATTCCATGCCGGAAAATTTCCATTTACACCCGAGCTTGTCCCACAACTAACACATGTACGAATGCCTCAGATTGCTCCGCCAGCTTGCTCTGACATGTGTCCAGGTCCTGGCCAAGGCACTCAAAATTCGTTGCCCACTCCTTGAATGGCCAGGGGGGCCATTTTACACTTTGAATTTAAGAGGAGAAAATAAGGATGTTCCTTAGGGAATTGCACAAGATTTATTTGTACGAGTATGTTTGGAAATAATAAAATGTGGGTCAAGTAAAAATTAAATGCGGAATTATATTTTATAATATACCTATTGTTACAAAACAATTTTAGTATATTTTTCTGAGTTCTTATTAAAGGATATAATAATAAAATAAACTATTATAATATTTCTTTTATTTGTTTCCGATGCTTAGTTTTGTTAAATTATAGTATTACTACCCAGGTTTTTCTGAAAATACAGTAACAACTTAACCACCAAAAGCCATTTAATGAGTTATTTTTACCGAAAAGTATTTGATTAAATATTATATCTTTATATGGAAAAGCAATACATTACACGATCTTAAAAACGGTGATTAAAAATGTCCTTTTCAAGTACTTTTGATTAACTAGAATTTGCAATATCAACACTAACAAGAATTTTAAATAAAATATTTTTTATAATCCTAAAAATAAATATAATTTAAGATGATAACTCAATTTCTTTAAGTGCATATGATCCAGTCGTGTGCTCAAGCTTTGAAATAACACTGATTCCACACCATTCCACTTGTCTTCCCCCACCACTCGAACAGGTCATAACGGCAAGTGACTCGGCACCCAGGGCGCTGAAGGATCTGCGGAACCGGTGCCTAAATCCCGGCAAGTACGCCCAGCACTTGGAGCACTGGCTGGCCTACTATCCCGCCCAGCAGCTGCACATCATCGATGGCGAGCAGTTGCGCCTGAATCCCATCGATGTGATGAACGAGCTGCAGCGCTTCCTGAAAATCCAGCCGCTGCTCGATTATTCAAATCACCTGCGATACGACGTGAAGAAGGGCTTCTACTGCCAGGCCGTCAGCGAGAAGCGCAATAAATGCCTCGGAAAGTCCAAGGGCCGTCAGTATCCCACGATGGATGAGCGCAGTGCCAAGCTGTTGCAGCGGTGAGTAAAATCGAAATTTGCCCCCCAAAAAGGGAGACCTGAGACCTGAGACCAGAGACCCAACGAATTTCGTAAAGGTGGGAAAATCATGAAAAGTTCGAGCCATCAGTCGTCCGTGTGGGCGGAGTCGGTGTGAGTGATTTGGGACAGACAGGACGAAGGAGCAGCTGCTTTGAGTGAAGGATTAATGAACATATGTGGGCAAGGGTTGTGGGGACAAAACTCCCAGGTTTTCTTCCTTTTTTTGTTTGGTTTTTCTTTTTTTTTCCCCCCCAGTTTCATATCGTGTGAAGGGTATGTGCCACTTTGCGGCCGCTAAAAGTGCACTTTGCTGTACTGCGATTTCGTCGGTATGCCAGCTGTTGTCAGTTGACAAGGAAAACGATTTGCCGGGCGGGATTTTTCTAGGCCAACAGCCACACACGGAAATGGAGATGGACAGATGGACTACTTTGTGAGGCATTCAACTGGAGTAAATGGGAAATATATCAAGGGAGTTGGAGTTGGAGTTGGCCAAATAAAAGTGCCTGTAAGCTGGGGAAATTTGTTTCCTGACGAGAGTAGAGATTTCATGATGATGTGGGGGAAAACGGAAACCTTGCCGCAAATATGTTATGTGGGTAAAAAAGGAATAGAATGAAGAGGATTTGTAAAGGGGATAGTTTATTAGGGGAAATAAAAATCGAAATTGAAATAATTTTCTTAGGGATTTCACTAAAGATTACGCTGTGAGCATTCCAAATCGCGAGTGGGGATGCTGAAGTAAAATATTCAAAAACTTAGCTTACAAAAGAGGTACTGCCTAGATAAGTCCCTGTCGATCTGCATATTTGTTCTGTCTTTGAAGCGGCAAGCGAGCGATTTGAAATTCTAATTGCGCGCCACCACTTCTGCTTGCGTACTTCCTGCATTTCTGACGTTTCTCTCTGTTTTTTCATCGCTTGCAGATACTATCTGAATCACAATACGGCGCTGGTGAAGTTGCTCAAAAAGCTGGGCTCGCGGCCAATACCGCAGTGGCTCAAAGACGACCTGTCCACGGGCACGTGATAGCAGCTGTTCGGCGGCGGAGGAGTGGGCGGCGGCAGCATAGGAGGCATTAAGTATCGCAAATTGCGGGCAAAACTCAGGAAACAGTTGCATTGGCTGCATCTGGCGGCCGAAAGTGCGGAGAACGCTCAGCGACGACGACGTCACAACTGACAGGAAGGAAATGAGGCGAAAATTCTATGGAAAACCTACCATACATGTTCTAATTTTCACAGTCGGCAAGCCTTTGCAGTGGCGATTATTTAAGCTCTAAAGATTGATGGGAAATTTAAATATTAACATTACCATTTAAATGTTCTTTGAAATAATTTGTAAGCTCAAAGTTAATGAAACTTCATATTTATTTTTTTACAAACTAATTTTAGACCTATAAAATGTTTGTAAGGCTATATTGTTCGAAAATATTTAAAATCACAGTTTTTATCCCAGTGCAAACGCTAGCCGAAAGTGAAAAACAGAAAAGGGCAGGCCTATGAACAGCTTAAAAACAGCTGCTGTAGAAAAAAATATAAATTAAGAAGGAAAAAATAACATAATTAGTCGCTTTTAACATGCATAAATCTTTTTTGTTGTTGCTATTGCAGCTAATTAATGTCAGTGCAGTTGTCAGCTAAAGTTGTACAGTGTGTGAGTGCGTATCTGTGTGTTTATCTGCGAGCATTGTGTAAATAGGCGTGAGTGTGTGTGTATGCTTGCGCATTATAAATTATCATAAATAATATCATGAGGCATCATGAATAAATGCATAAATGCGCTTTGTTAGTTGTTTAATGTTTATTAGTCGGTAATGGCGAATTAAGCGCCTAATTAAGTTAACGCATAATCCAGCACTTTCGTTATTACCTCAGACACCGATTCAGCTCTCCGCATCCTAAAGACTCGATCAAATAACTTTTGACAACTCTAAAACCCATACTATACTATTCACACGGCAGCTGCAGAAACTCTACTGTGTACTTTAAGCAATTTTAAATCCATGCCAAAACTGTGAGTTCGTTCCAGCAGTTAACGAGTGCTACATCATTGAAACAGATATCTACATCGGAATAGTACGTTAAGCATAAGGCTGCCTCTAACCCCTAAGTGTATTATAGATGTTTTTAGCCTAAGCCTAGTGAGTAGACCCGAAATGCGCTTGTCACAGGCCTCGATGTAAAACTGTAAAACTCTAGTTGTATTTTTAACGCAGCACTAAGCAAAGCTCTATTGTATAGTTGGATATATGCGTAACTGTATGAGAACTAGTTCAAGTTTAGATTGGTAATGCGACAATAATAAAAGCGAAAATTATTGCAAGTGTAAAGTGGAAATGATGTTTTCTTGTTGGTTACTGGGTGAAGGGAAAAGGGTCATATTAATAGCTTATCAAAAATCTATTTTATATTAAACGATACCCATTTTTAAATGTATTTAACGGTTATAAAGCAGTGCATTGAGCGAGTACACGCTCCATGTAAAGTAAGTACATATCTACATTTAGCATATATCTACATCTAGAGAATACACCACCCACACATATAAAGCAGTGCATTTAACACTTAGCGAAGTTCTAGTCTTAGCGGAGTTCAAAACCAAGTAATTTCTGAAAATATCGATAGTATTAATGAAATATGTAATACTTTTTAATCTTTTTGTTGTATAACAACGAAATTTCTTTTTAATTCAGCTAGCTTTGGCTTATTTTATTACCATACAAAACACACTCTAATTTTCTGAAAAATAATAATAATAAACGAGAAAACCTCTTCTGCACTTCAAAGTGCATTAAACATACGCACCGTTACCATTATATCTAACTGGCATACTTATCGTATGAGTAATTTTGAAAAAAAAAACCTTAATTAACAAGCCAAAAAACAGATTTGTTAACGTTAAGGCTTGTGGCTTTCGAATTTTCATTATTTTAAGTCGCCCTGATGGACAACCCCTACTATAAATTAAGATAATTTTCCTCTAGCTTAAGTTAAATATTAACTTTAATAAAATAGTTTATATTACTTTTTGCTATCAACATTTTAAAATACATAATTTGGCGCTTGTTCCGTAGTGAAAACAGTGAAACCCCAGAAAAGTAATCGATGGTTTCAAGAAAACATCGATGGCATACATATCGTATGAGTAATTTATGTTCAAAATGTGGTTTAATTCAACGATTAGACAAAGGTTTTTGAAATTGTCATTATTATAAGACATGATGAACACCCCCTGATATAAATTTAGGTTATTTGGTCAAGCTTAAACTGAAATGACTTAAAAACACATTTTAATAAGCTAATGTACATGTATTATCATTTGCGATCAAAATTTCAAAATCCGTAACTTGGCGCTCTATGGTTAGTGAAAGCAGTGAATCCCAGAAAAATATTCGATGGTTCCAAGGGAACACCGATGGTATCGACACCGCATAGCTTTTCGTTCGTACCTCCAGTTAGTTCATTTCTAAAGTTCGTTCGTGTCGGTTGTGGGTGTCAATGTTTTTTAATTTTATTGACAACTTTAAATATTAAACTTTAAATACTCGCTTTTTGAAATATATTTATAAAATATATATATAAATTTAGGAAACTAACGGTAAAAAAATAAATGGTGACCGGATTCTATTCAAAATTCAAAACAATAAATATTTAAAATTTAACTAGATATTGCCCGATAAAAATAGCACGTGCTAACAGGTACTCGGCTAAAAACGACAGTTGTAAAATAATATTAATAAAATCGCGTGTTCATATAGCCGGCTGAAAATAAAAAGTTGTGGGCGAAGAGAGTGCGAAGAGAGCAGAAGAGAGAGTGGCAGCGAAAGGCCCACTAAAACGCCGCCTTGTTAATTATTAAATTGCCAGAATATATATCGCTCCATATATAATTCTATTCCGAGTGATAATCGTCGGGTTTTTGCCCTCTGCGCCGCGTATGAAAAGCTAAAGAAGATTCGCTGGTTAAGAACCGGTAATTCTCTCAGCCCCTCCTCCTCTCCAAAGTTCTCCCATTCTCCTTTTTGGCGCCCGTTCTCAGTTGTGTTTTTTTTTTGTTTTTAAGCGGCTTGTTGCATTTTCCCTTTTACAACTTACATACTTTTGTTTGAGCAATCAAAAGTCAACGTAATTCGTATCAAAATGTTTAGTGAAAGGGCAAATTTCATTGGTCTATGTATTTTGCTTATTGTCGTGAGAGCTACGTATTCGGTCTTATCAAGTTCGGAGGGTTCTAACGGTGCCTTTGGAATTTCCTATGATGAAAGGGGCATCGCTAAAGTATCCGTTTCGAATAAATAATACTCGGTTCGTTCATAGAATATCCAAATTTGATTTCGGTTGAGAGGTCCTGCAAAGCCTCCTAGTGTAGATTATATTTCAAAATTTATTTTAAAATCGAAACCTCATTTTGGACGCCCAGAATACCAAGAAGTTCTAATATTACTCATTCGTTAGTCCCCCCCTATATAACCGGTGTTTTTGTGATTCACAAAGAATAAAGAAGAGTGCATTAAGTGTGGTGTAGTGTCCAGCTGTAGACCCAGTTCCAGTTAGCCCGGTGAAATATGTCCAGAAATAGGGCCGCCATGGTCAGCGCCTTCCGGCTGTTCCTGCGACCCTCGACCACCACCTATAGAAGTCTCGCCCTCCGTGTGGCCCCCGTCACGACCTTTGCCCTGGTGAGTACCATACACAAAGTACCCACATATGTACGTTTGTAGTGCTGGAATACCTACATACAAATACTATCTGGGGAAGTCGCGCTCCGGGGGAGTAGCTGTAGCCGTTGCCGCCGTATCGGATCTATAAAAAACACACGCACTTGTTTTACGAATGTGAATAAGCGCATGTTAACAGCGATGGTTAAAATTATAGTACCTTAAAGTGTACCATAGTCAAGGTATTTTTAAAAATGTTTGTAGGTCTATTTTTACTATGTTCTTTGTAAATCCTCAACAAATAGCTTTTGTTCCATTTATAGAACACATTACTTTAACTTAAAGTTCATAAACTTCTCATAAGACATATGGTTTTTCAGGTTTTACAAATGATTTAGGTTATCATAGTCATTGAAACACTTAAAATCTTTAAAAATCTCGTGTATTTCGATCATTTCTACACACAAATAAATGTTATGGCTAAAAGTTACCTAAAAGGAGTAACCTAACTATTAAAAAAGGTTACAAACTAATCAAAATAGGGACGTGTATTTTGTGATTGATTTGGTTACCATTTAATAGTAAAACTACCATAAAATAGTAATTTTAATACATTGTATTGTTGTGAGAGTCAATTTTGTTGGTTAAATTGAGAATTCTATGGGTTGGGCACATTTAACTATTATATTGATCAATTGCTTCTTTTTGTTTAATTTAAAAAGGTTTTTTTCAAGTGATTTTAAAAATAAATTTTTAACAAAAAATGTTTATAATTAATAATATTTTGAATATTTTCTTTAATCTCAGGGTTCCTATTATTTTGAGCACATCTGTCTGTACACAAATGTAGTGCCAAACAGTCATACTTATATAGAAATACTCAACATGCGTGTCTTGTCCATTTTCTTATTCATATGTAGTGGGCACATTTTGTGTTTCAAATTATTAAAATTTATGCAAAGAACCCGTCTGAAAAACAGCACATAAGCTACATATCTACATGACATACATAAGTTTATACACATGACTCTTATTCTCTTGCTCTCCGTTTACCCCTTTCTCTTTCGAACTCCCTTTTTGCCCAACTCCAGATGGAGTTTTGCTCTCTCCAACTCTCTCTCACTCTCACAATTTCTTCTTGTTTTTGTTTTTGCACCTGCGCGAAAAAGGCCAAAGCAATAACAACAAAAACAGCTGTCAGAAATGTTTATCATCACATGACATGATGAAAGGGAGGGGGGTGACTGAGGGGGAGGGAGCGTTGATAGATGAGTGATAGTAATTTTTTAGAGAGCGAAGTTTGGAACAATTAGCACTCGATATGGCATCCCAGTGCCCATTAAACTGTAGGTCAGTGATTTAATTAATTTGGGTGAGTCACTGCAATGATGCTGCGAGAGCGGTGTTTATTTTCTAACAATTGGAAAACGCTACTGCTTATCAGTTCACATTTCTTAGCTTAGCCAAGTGAATCAGCGAATTCAACTAAACGAATAATTTAATCAAAAGCACAGTAAAACTTTCTTAAGGAATTAGCCCAATGTTCCATTCAAAAACAAGAAGAGAATAGTGATTTTTGAAAATGAACGGAATAACTTAGATATTAAAAAACTTTTAAAACCGTTAAAAGTAATTTTAATGCAAAAGTTTACTCTAACTCGTAACATTCCCATTTCTAAACAAAGACTTATCAGCATTTTGAAATTGTTACATAATCAAAACTTAATGATAAGCGTTTTTTATACTTATTAAAATATTAGATTTTAATTTTAATTTTGTTTATAAATTACTTATAAAGTAATATGTTACAATTTTTAAGGTTTTTTCAATTGTTTAACACCCAGTATGTTAAAAAGAAGAACTATAAAACTTTTAAAATTTTATTAAAACATTCGTATTACTTTTGGAACAGTTTTTCTTTCAAAGTGGATTTTCTAAGAACATTTATAATTTTTTTATTTATTTATTCAATATTCTAAACTGAAGTTCTAATAATTTAAATTTCAAAAAATTCCAATAAGTGTTCTCCTTATAGACGTACTACTGTACGAGGCCCATTCAACCGGCGTGTATTCTACTATTTCTTTTATGCCAAACTCGATTTGCATACGAAATGATTAAATACGCCGTTATTTACTCAGCTCAAGTGTCGGCAAAAGCGAGCGGCTTTTGAGCTTTATTATTTGCAAAGAGAGCGGGACAAACAAAAAACGAGTGTTGATGACATTGGGCGCAAAAGGGGAGATATAATATGTAGCGGGATTATTTGCTTTTTACCAGGTTAATTGCTCGACTTTTCGTATGTACGAGAGTCTGTCTCAATTTGCATTGTTGTTTTTGCGCTCTTTCCCAGCTGATTAGAGTAAATAGAGATGACAACGAAAACGACGGCATTGATTGTCAAGCTCAAAAGTTTGGGAATCTTCTTGACCCGGATTTCCGTTTTTGGCATGTTAACCTGTCACATTTCTTCATATCACGGTTCCATTTTTTACTTTAAATCTCTGGTCGTACGCGAAAAAATAAATAAAGTTCAGGGGATTTGTAGAATTTTTGCGAGACCTATCTCTAAAATTTTTTTTGTTTTCGTGGAGCACAAAAACTTTTATTGGCGCCATTTGGTCTGCCCCACAATACAGACTCACATAAAAAAAGACTCAGAACGTGTGTTGTTATATCTCCCCATCCTTTTTCCCCTCAGTAATACTGTCTCTGTCCGACATTTCCTTTTCAATGGGATTTTTGGCTTGCCCTCGAATTTTGGGTTTTTTGCATTGTGTTGCCATTTGTTTTGGCATATTCCTGTTTCCTGGGGCGTGGCACACACACAAATATATGTACAACGAAACAGTGACAGCTGGAATAATAGTTAAGCCCCACTATTGTTCTTCAAAAACGGAGAAAATATAATTCTAACCAATTACACAATTATTTTTCGCTACCAAAAGTTTTTTCACAAATTGTTTCACTACAAACTTTTTAATTATTTTAATAGTTTGGTATGAAGTATCACAGTGATAGGAACATTTTTTCGATTCAGTAATCAGTAAATGTTTTATAACCATAAAAGTGAGAGGTACATCCGAGTTATTGTATTGAATATACTTAAGTTCTCAGCTCTATATACCCTATACCAATAGTTCTGTGGTATAATTAAATATTCCTTTCCCATATTGATTAAATAGCCGGCTTTGATAAAAATTATATTATCTTTATGAACATATCTCACTAATGAATGCAGTATAAAAGACACATAAGTGTTCCCATAAATACTTCCATCCTAACAATGGGAAATCAAACATTTGTGGTTCTACTTCGATATGTTGTGTCCATTGCGGTCAATACAGTTTATATTACTAGCAAACCTTTTCAAACCTTATTATTTTAACCACAATTGTACGTATGTAACCGGGAATTTCCTCTGCCGGTGAACAATTATTTTCCGAACGATGCAACGTGGTCGATGGGCGATCAATTGATATTTGATTAAATACACGAGTGCCATGATTCAGGCTTTGGAACCGGCTTTATTTGTGCATCTCTGAGTGCCAGTGTGCGAACAAACACAGATACTCATGCATAAAGCCCGATAGTCTGGCAAACGAACACAACGCGGTACTTATGCAAATGGAATTCATCATATCCAAAGCAAACCTGCACAGGCTGCACATAATGCAGTCAAAGGTCAGCAGCTTAAAGCCAGGGCTTAAAGTCGTGTGGTGCGTGGTATATGGTACTTTTTACCAAATCTCCTCATTAAATCAGGCTTAGTAAGTGACACTTAAAATTCACTTTTCGCTATGCAAGTTTCTTCCACTTTTTCCTCACACTTTTTATGGTTTTTAGCTTAGCTCAACTTTGCAAAAAAAAGGTATTAAATCATTAATGCTAGCAACTTTAATAAGAGCATTGAAATCTGAAATCAAGTTTTAATTTTAACTTTTCAATTTGAAGTTATCAACCTTGATTGCAACTCATGTCACGCTTCCCAAAGCGGATTAATATTCTTAATTAACATTTTATTATAGACTGAGTTAAAGTTCAATTCCCCCATTCAAATTCTTTTTGGCAAGTTGAACATTAATTTTTATACTTTATTATTAACATTAAATACAGCAGAAAATTATTACATTCTTAATCGCGTTATGTTTTTAGGACACATTTATTTCGAAGTGAGCTCTCCTCTGCGCTTCTCATAAATACTACCTTAGGTGAAGAGCTCTTAGGGCCTACAATCTTTTAAGACTTGCTCGACCTTATTTGCAAGTTTTTGCCTGCTAATTCCCAACAAAGTTAAAGTTCCACCAAGTTTTTTTCACCTGCTGTCAGAAAACCGTAAAGCACTTAACTTATCAGCACTTATTTCTTGACTTTGGCTAATCTCCTTCTTAAAAACTATCAGCTATTGTTTGATCAGCAAGTTTCTGCGGCTCTCACCTTAAAGTCTCCCAAAAACATTCGACTTAACCCGTACACAAACAGTCAAGCCGCAGAAAATCTGCATATTATAGGAAGGGCTTTCGCCTAACACCCACTCACCCCCAATATTATACTTCTCCCCTGGGCTTTTCCTTGCAAACTTGTGCACGTTTTCGCACATTTATCAGCGTTGCAAAATCTTTGCATAGCTATCAGGGAAAACCGAAAGCAAATTTCCCCACCAGACGTTGCAAAAATATTTGCATGCATATAAGTATGCACATCGTAGTATTTGAGAGGATATTCGGAGAAGAGGACGAGCGAGGATTATACGCGTAATTAATGCTATCGTTAAACGGGGGAGGCGGGTGCTCGGCTGATGTCACAAACTAGAAAGACCTCATTAGGACTGTCGCTGTCGCTTCATCAGCAGAACTTAAAGTTATGCCTCCGAAATTGCCGGCATAACTTGGACGTAATATTATTCAGCCCACCAAATAGCTAACTGAGGGAATATCTTTTCGCCAAACAATAAACTTACACTTTCAAAAAATATTACTCGAGGGATTTTAAAGAAATATTCAAAATATTATTTAAGTAAAATATATGAAACGTACCGAAAGGGAAAATATTTACCACTGTAAGACAGTTTACAGTCCATTCTGTCAAAGTTATATATTTGAAATCCAGATTAAATATTTTTCTGATTGTATATGCTATCTCTGATTTGACTTTCCGTCCAAAGATATTTTCTTAAAATGTAGGGCAACGTCAAAAACTTTTAAAAACTTTAATCATTAATCTAAGTGATTTTGTTTGACCCTTTTAATAGATTTTTAATGAGACTTTTAAAGACATTACTCTAGACTTAAATTGGTAAAAGTTAATTGTAATTAAACCATAACTTAGTTATGCGAACTTTGCCTTGTTTTAGTTAGGACAATGCCTAAGGAAATTTATTATTAATCCAAGTGTATTCCAGTTTATGTTTATCTTGGCCCCTCTTCCAGTTTTGTAGCCTATGGTAATATAACTTCTGGCAACTTTACCTCTGCGTGCTATGGCCATTGCTCCTGCACTTGACTTCTGCTGTCGACAAGGACAGGCGCCAACTGCCGAACAACCCCACATTTGAACCCATATATGTACACATATAAAGCCCCATATAAACCGCCACCCTATTTGCCCTCGAATCCCCCGCAACTTGTCGGTTTCAATGTTCGCTTTGATGTTTATCTAATGACTCTGCACCGAGCCAGGCTGCATGTGTACCTAATAGATACAAGTGGCCAAAAGCCCTCTCCTGTATCTTTCCCCTTTCACCGGCCACTTGTAATCCAATCTCCGAAACTATTTACAGTGCTGGTTAAACTGTGAGCGGCAGGCGAGAATCCAACTAACATTTTCCTTATCAATTTGTGGCGCTTTTACGATAGTACTTATCAGCACTTGAGAGTTCCATTGAGGTTCTCTATATAAAAATGCTCAATTTTTAATACATAATTCACTTGCAGAGGCCACGCGACCCCGAATCAGCTTAAATAATTTATTTGTTCAATTTATAAAATCAACCCAATTCAATTTAAAGCATTCAGGGGGAGATCCACCGATTGCGATTGACCTGCGCCATAAAATATTTCAATGTTGTCAGCATAATTCTGCGGAAATCCACTTGGGTACATTTGTTTGTGCACTGATTTTAATTCAATGTATTGAATACCAAATTCTGTGGACAAACAGAGCGAAGTGGTCTGCTAATTTATTTAGCAAATATTTGCGGCGTTGGCCACTTACAGAACTCTATCTATCGCAGTCCCAAGATCTACGAATAAATTCTAGACAATTTAAAGCCCAAGCAAAGGCAGCCGGGCAGAGGGAACCGCATAAAAGGTTCGTTATTAATTCAGGCCACATCGCAGGCTCTGCGGGTGAGTTTTGGTCCCAGGTTTCCGAGTTCCTCGACAGGAGGCGAGTGTCAGCTGTTGTTGGTTAGTCTTCCCTGGGCTTCGAAAGGCGCAAATTCTCCTATTATATGCAAATTTTCGTTGCGCTTCACGGGCGAAGCGAGCTTGCCTCAAAAATGAGCTACATAAATTTATTTTTGGTCTCCTACACTCGGTAAGGGTTTTCATATTATCCACTTAAGCTTGTCATACGAAGCAAGTAGGGATTTAAAAGACAAGTATAACATATACATACTTGGCTTTGTAAGTTGTGTAAATCTGTGAAAGGCTTAAACATATACATACATAAATAATACAAAAAGTTGTGAATTTGTAGGACTTTAAAAATATTTTTTATAACAGGGAAATTTTTATAAAATAATGTTAAGTGACTTGTTAATTCATAAAATTCTTTTAAAAGCTATTATTAAGTTCTTTAGTGGGTACATTAAAAATGCACATATATGCCTTATTATTTATTAATGGTAAATGCTAAAAATAAAACAAATAGTTTATTTTTAATATTTAAAATACATCTGTACATATGTAAAGTAATCCCTGTTCATAGGACCAAATGAAATTAAATATTTAAGACCACTTATTTATTATTTATACCAACTTACTTCATAAATAGCTCGTTGGCTGTCCATAAAAAAGGACATAGTCCTTGAAAAATTCCTGTTTTTTTGTCGCCGACATTCTAGTTTATTTTAGCCTTAAAAAAGGGACTGCATAATGTTGTTTTCATGCGGTTTTCGCTAAATGGAGCACTCAACATGCGGTTGTGTTCTTGTTGGCGCCTACTAATTAGAATGGGATGTGGCCTCGGGTCCTTTCTGATAAGCATTGGGGCGTGGCCCGTGGGCCTTCCCCTTTTCACTGAGTCTTATTTTAGCGCCCTTTGTGAGTGTTAATTGTATTAAAATTAAAATTAGAATTACCCGCGCAAGGCTGTGCCCTGGAAGTAGCTCATGCACATGGCCAAGATACTTGCAAAGAAAAACAAGCGCACACATACTTTGGCTTGGAAGTGTGAAGGGTCCTTCGAAGGAACATATTTTTTTGGAGCGCCCTTTGGCAGCTGATTTTTTCTTCAACCCTCAAAGGAGAATGAAGAATTTTTATGCAGGCAAATATTATTTTTCGTCAGACGTTGAAGTTTCTTTCATGGACTTTTTTTGGACCACTTCATCTTCAGTAAAATCTGAGGAGGAGGATATCCTAGAAGGATTTCCTAGTCACTAATTAAAGCTGAGCATCTTCTGTTTCTTGTCCATTGGCCTGCGGGTTAATGAGCCATTATTTTGAGTGAGTAACGCAATTACTGAGTTGGTTTTTATGTTTGCGCTGGCCCCCTTTGATCCTGATTCCAGATTCCATGGATGCGGTTATGTGCTTAAACCCACAAGTTTATGGTTTCCTGTTTCGTTGAGCTTCGTATTGAATGGCCCAAGCTTTTAGTGGCTCAATTTGTTGCAGCTTTTTCCACATTCTTTGCCACTTTGGGCCATGTACCTCGCTTTTTCATGTGCATTATTTACTGATGGCAGTCCATCACCTGGGGGCAATCCACAGACTCTATGAATATGGAATATGTGTAATTGAAATTCGTTTGGCCAGCTTGGGGCTGAATAAAGGTAAACCAACCCCAGTCAAGAGGGTGCAAATGTGTGACTGTGTAATCCTTGTGGGATTTTTCCACTCACCCTTATTACCTTTTCCAATTACAATTAAAGCTTAATTAACTCGAATTTCGTATAACCCTTCGCATTATTAATTAACTTCCTGTGAATGACATGTATTTCTACCTCTAGTTACAACATTTACCTAATTCCCTTGTAATTGAACCAATGAATGAAATGCAGTTCATTTATTTTCTTCTGGCGATTTCCATTAACAAAATTGGCTGAATAAACAAACAAACCTGACCTCTGGCTTCTCCTGTAATATTACGTATACGCAATTTAAATGAATTTAGCTAGAAATACCAGCAAAATTCCCACAGCATGCATTTAAACTCAAGTAAAACGCTTATAAATGAGCATATAAAACTCATTTTTGGCCAACTCTTAGGGGAGTTTGAGGGTTAAACTTCAGATGAAATGGCCCAAACAAGCAGGCATTCAAGAAATGTTTGGCTAAGCGGGAAAATTTTTCTTTGTTAACCACATTTATTTTTCCAGCCACATTCAAGTCATAATATATTGTTGGATAGTTCGGGCATATATCTGCTTTTAACAAAATTTTCTGTGGCTATCTGTGAATTATGAGGGCTGTGACAAATTTCTGGCCGCGTTTTGCTCTCTTTCACTAGAATTAAAAAAATGTCTATTTCCATTTCAGCGGTGTATCTATTGGATGTGCGTATATCTATCAGATAGTATACTAATTTTAGTACGTCTGGCCTGTCTCTTTAATTTTTCGCTCTCTGTATCTGATGATTTTTGATAGTCAATGTGTGTATACTATATGCATTTGAGTTTGTGCTTCCCAACTTTGTTTATCTATTTTTCTCTGTTTTTTCTCAGCTGAATATTTACTTGCAGAAAATCTTTTCTGGCAAATCTATTCACTCTGGGCCAATGATAAAAACAAAAACCCACAAAAAATCCCCTGCCTGCTGTGAACATGTGTCTAATTTATTAGCTCTCTCTCCCAGACTTTCCTGTTAATATATTTATAGAAATTTATCGACGTGGCTTGAGACGTTGTCGAGATGTTGTTACCGGGATTTTCCCTTAGCCTTATCCTGTCTTCGCCAGGATCCTTCGATGTCGTACCACTAATCTCATTTCCTCGGCGATTTGCTCACTCGTGTTTATTTTTATGATTCATTGCCAGCAGCCTCAATTTCTAAATAATAAATTGTCTTGCAAGAGACTCCTCTTATTTTACGAGCTATATAAAATATCTGTGCGCGAAACTTCAATTGCATTTCAACCGGTCCGACAAATTGCCTTGATGGGGATTCATTATTTCGTTTTGCCCCGCCTTAACGAGTCCATTCAGAGACAATCAAACGCGTAAAGAACAATATGCTCGGCGGCCTGTTATTCTTGGCTAGGAGCCCAGGAATGCAGCACTTGACACGCGACTTTGTTGGCCAAGAACAAAGGGCTGAAAGGCGAGTGCCTGTCTAGGGTTTCCCTTGTCTCACAACTTTGTAGCTTGCATGACTTCCTGAAGCGGCAACTTTCCATACAGAATTCCTTGCGAGGGGTCCTTAAAATTTAATTTCAATCAATTTAGAAATTCGCGAAGAAGTTTCACAAAGTTTTTATGTTCCTTAAATGGGGCCACCATGTCTTAGAATAAGGAAACCAATTTAGATCTTTTAAGAGAGTGGCTTCGAAAGCTCAGAGAAATGAAATGGGTATGCTAATTTGAAGGAGTAATGTAGTTTTATTTTTATTTGGCTAAGGAAAAGTATATTTTCCTCGATTGTTATATATTTTTTCTAATCAATATAGACACTTAAGTAAGTGGGATAATTCTGGGCATCTTAAATTTAACTTAAATCAACTTCAACTTTTTCTTCTTTAAAATATGAAAAATAATATGCAAAATTCAAGAGAGGGCTCCAGAATGCCTAGCGAAATGAAAATGTTATGCCAATTACACCAACCACTGTAATTTTATTTTTATCTCTAATGTTGGACAACTTTTTTTGGGCTTTTTCGGTGTTTTCCAGACGAAAAAGATTTGAGGAACCCAGAGAGACATTCACTCGGCTCGCCTTTGTTTATTGTTATGGCCCCGGCCCTCCGCTCATTTCCCTCGATTCCAAAGTCCTTTTTGTCCTGGCAAGTCCTGTGTGTCCTGTGCCTTGTTTTTCCATCAACTGGGACTGGAGCGCCGCACGTGGTCACATTGTCGGGCTCATTAAGAGACAATTGCTGCAACATGTCGCTGGCAGAGGCCAAGGATACTGATGTTTGCATAGGGTCTTCCTCTGTTTCTTCCCTTTTAAATCTGCCCCTCAGTCCAAATTAATTTGATGTGATTCGACTCAAGTTGCGGTCACAAGTTTGGGATTATCTCTTTCCCGGGAAAAACAGCAGGTGTAATTTATGAAATTACATTTTCATTTTCATCTCAGCACAAAGCCAATCTAAGCCGAGCTGCGATTTCAATTTATTTGGATGATCGTAAAAAGTTTTGACACCATGGTGCTGCTCGTGGAAAAAAACAGTGGCATACCATCCGGCTGTAACTTGGATTTCTGTGTGACTGACGGAGCTTGTTAAATTTATGTGCCGCCTAATGTTTCATCTGCTTCGGTGGCGCAAATGCCTGTGGGGCAACTTTTTAACATTTGATGCCGGCTGGCAGCTCGTCGGGGGTCATAACTTTTACTTGTGACCTAAGTGTGTCTCAGCATTCTGCGGATGAAACTCTGACCAACTGTCAGAAGAAATGTCCCGAATCATTGTCATTTGGCCAACAAAAGTCCATCAATAATACGCGGCCACAAATCACCAAAGTTGCTGCGGAAAAGCAGCTAACAAAATTTGATCTATGGACTGCAGGGGCGTGGCTGGGGAATTTATTTGGCATTTAAATTTCAATTACTCGTGGGAACCAATTGATTTCGCTACATTTTTCTAATGCATTCAAGAGGGCCTGAATTATTGAAGCGCCTGATTGGAGCCGAGCGTGAAATCCAATCAGTAAAAGTTGAAATCGGCGCACAACACGTGCATAGCATATGAGAAATGCCGCAGTTTCCAACTCGGGTCTAAAATGTATGCAGATATGGTTATGCTCCCATGCAGACCCCCCCCCCCCCCCCCCCCCACACACACACACACACTCACACACTTTTTGACAGCTGCACCCAAAATTATGCAATGTTATTTTATATTTTCAAACACAAGCTTAAACTACGAGGGTTGTTTAGATAAATTTGTGGTTTGAGAGTTTGACTAACTAAAGGAAATGAAACTGTCGGAAACGATTTTTAATGTCACAGTTTCAAAGTTGAATTTATGGGATTGGTTGCTGAATTGCAAAAGGCTTTTTATGGTTAGTTTACTCTTGGGACGGCTTAACAAGCCATGTTGTTTGATACTACATAAATAATGTTGTACAAACAACTTTAAAGAAAAGTTTTAAGGACAAAAGATATACTTTTTTTTTTCCAACTTTAAGAATTTATTTTCCACAAATCGGAAAAATTGCTACTATTGTACATGTTTTTCCTTTAAAAGTGTTATGATGACAACTTCAACTTTGAAATCCTCCCAAACAAGTCAAGTCTTGTTTTTTTGGTAAAATGGCAAGGTAAACGGTTACGGTTTCGATTTCGATTTCCTTTGCCAATGTGTGTCCTCCCTCGGGTGATTGTGTGGGTGTGCGTGTGTGTTATCACTCATACGCAACGTTGCCGACAGAAGAAAACGAATACAAAAAAGTTGTAAAAGAAAAGTGGCAGACAGAGACCGGGTTGTGGGTTAAAGCCACATCCATGTGGCCCTAACAATAACTGTATTTACGCATCCCATTTTCCCTTCCTCCATTTCCGGGTCCTTTTTTTCGTCTCTTTTTTGTTTTGAGTGCCAGTTTGTTGTCGTTCTCGTCGTTCGTTATGGGGAGCACGTGATTTCACTAGGGAGCATTTTAACTTAATTAGGTGGGACTGAAACATGCAAAGAATGCCAGTCTAAAATGTGAAAAGAAGTAGGAGGTACTGAATATATAAGGGAATTTACTAAGTAAACTGGGGTGGACTTTAAAGCAAGATGTTTCTCACATTGCATTTGGCTCCGCTTTGTATTACTATGAAGCATTTGACTTCTTATACAAATATTTTGAACTTCCTATACCATAATTCGCAATATTAAAAAAAAAATTTCTTCTTTATAAATTTATTTTAAATTTAAATTTTAGAAAGATTGTATAGATTAGGTTTTGAATATGCAAAAATATGCCTTAGGAGAACTCCCACAATTTTGATTATACACAATTTTATACATTTTATATTAATGAAACAGGTCCACCCTAAGCTACACCTCCTTAGTAGAACTCCCACAAGCACAGTGATGGTATCGTTAGACTTTAGAATGGCGTAGGCTTATAACTTACCTTTATACGTATGCATTATCTTGTCACTGAGCACTCCTGCCATTACCTAGATCTATGGGCAATTCAAGCCACAATCAATAATGCCAAATGGAGTCATTAATGTTAATTTGAAAATATTTTCCGCTCTCTTTCTCCCTCAGCACTTACGGCCAGGTCATGAGCTCCAGCAGCACAGAAGCTTTTCTTCCACGGCGGACGATGACGAAACGAGCGGTGGCAAAAAGTCGGACAAGCATAAAAAACCGACGACGGGAGGTGAGTGGGAATTTGGGAAATCATGGGAGATATTTACCTTGCAGATATTTTGAAAATATTTTTCTTAAATGCGGATAACTGATTGGATTTGACAACATTGTGGGTGGGTGTAAATGCGAGCTTATCAATCATTCCCATCGTAGGTCACAGTTTAAGTCAACATGTGGCTGAGCAAGAAGAGGTTGCAGAAAATGCGACAGAAGAGGAATTGAAATCCAATCATCGTGTTAAGTACCGAAAAGGGGATCCGAAATCGGAAAAGTTTTTACCGCCTGCCGAAGTTGCAGATGACTGCAACAAATCTGATAATTTGATATCAAGAATTAACAAATTTAAGGGCTTACAAAAAATGAAAATAGTCAAAATAAAAAAGAATACAGACGTAAGCAAGACATTACATTTGAAAAAGAGGCAATCCAAATTTTCAGATCAACAAAAAACAGACTTCAACAGGGAAACTAGTAAGTTTATTAAAAACAGAAGAAACTGATTTTAAAGATATCACTTTCCTAAGGTAATCTGTTGCCAATAAAGAAAAAAACAAGAAGAAGAAAAAAGAAATTGATACTAAATAGAAAGAAAACGAAAAAGAAAACTAGTAACGGTAAGATATAAGATATATTTGGAAACACTTTAAATATTGGCTTTAAATTGCTCTCCAATATAAAATATTTGATGACAAGAAAATTATTTTATTTGTCACCAAGACAAAATGTCATAATTGGCAAATATATGAATCAAATTAATTGTTTAAAACATAATTGATTCAGCGTTGAAATTCCTCTCCCCTTTCTAATCACTTTATTATCACCATAAAGTGTTTGCTTTAAATCACACATGTCTATAAATTATCGATTAATTAAAGATTAGTTTGACCAATTAGTGGCGGTTGTGGTTTCTCATTTATCTGCACTTTCAAAGGTGATAGATAGTTTTAGTAACGAAATTGTGCGGGCTACCCATTGGGTTTTGTAAATGAAATGCACAATAAATAATTAGGCGACTGCTGTCACAGCTCGTTAAATAAATTGCATATTTATTTAAGCATAAATTTATAATGTACATGTGAACAAATGTTGTGTTGCGAATTAAATTTAAATAATATATCATACTTTTGGATAGTTTATGGTATAATTTTTTGGCTTTACCTGTAAAGCTAATTAGGCTACCAATATGGTTTACTACGAGATGTTTTTGATTTAAGCTTTAACCCGAAACCCCAAGAAATCGTCGTTGCTGTTTGCAGTTTTCTCTTTGAGCATTAGTTATCGATTACATTTTGTCATCCAGGCTGTCGTAGAGCTCGGCATCTGTGGGTATTTTTTCGGGACCCTCCTCCGCTTGAGGTTGTGGTTCCTTGCTGGGATCGTAGACCTCAAACTCCTCGAACTCTATCTCGTCGTATTTGCGCCGCTCATAGATGCTTTTATCATTGGCCACAAAATGTCGGACTACCGATTTGTCCACCACCGAGTTGCTACTGCTGGCATTGCTCAGTCGGCGCTCGGGAATGGGAGCTGCGGGAATGGGAGCAGCTATCGAGGCCTGACTGTGTATATCCACGGGCACTATGATTTGTGGCGAGGCCTTGGCCAGCTTGACGGACTTTGTCACGGCATTTATTTCGCAATTTTCCTCCACTTCCCGTTGCTTTCCAATCATCTGCCGCGGAGCTTCGATGGGCTTCTGGCGCGAAGCTTCGATGGGCCTGCCCTTGGGAGGATTGGTCGTTGTCTTAACCAGCGTGTAGGCCAAGTCAACGTTTTTATTACGGCAAACTTTGTTAGCAGCAGCAGCAGCAGAGGAAGCATCAGGGATCTTCCTATTCTCAGTCACATCGAGACGAATGTTCATGGCCTGACTTTCGTATGTGGGCATCATCATCTCCACAGCGCCATAACCATTCTCCGGCTGACCATTAAAGTTTTCCGGCTTCTCCAGCTCCAGCGGCATGTCCCCCAGGACATTGATGTGATTATTTACTGTCACTTGACGTCGCGTTAGCTCCTCCTTTTCCTCGGGCTCCTTACTCGATGCTATCTGACTCTGACTGTTGATGGTCAGTTGAACATCATTGCCCGCCGAAGTCTGATTCGCCTCGAAGTGATGAACCATTTTTCGAACAACCTCGCTATCGGCGCTGACCTCATCTTCTCCAGTTCCGGCCAACTCCAGGCGACTGCTGCAGCTGTTCGACTTGACCAGCTTAAATTTGATGCCTGCACAGTGAGAGAAAAGCAATAATCATTTCGGTTTTATAGGTACTGTCATACTGTCATTGTGGGGATTTGTATGCTTATCATGTAGTGGGATGAAGTTATGAAAATATTTACGTGGTACATAAGTAATGTCCATAAAAATGTCTGTGTAATGCTAAAAGATAATGTTTTAACCAGTTTTTAGCTTCTAACTTCATCTTCAAAACTAACTATTAAGTGATACTTTTTTTTTAAATGATATATTTTTTAAGCATAATAATATTGAATTAAAGTTTTAAAGTAGCAATACGTTTTGGAAATTCGTTTAAAATTGTGGTTAGAATTCTTCAGTTTTTAAAGGCTCATTATAGCTTTGCATGGATATTTTTCTCCATGTATAAGCAATTATGAGCTTAGGTTCGGACATGGCAAGGACGATTCGATTTACCCACCTTGATAGGAGTCCTGCTGCTGCTCCGCTGCCGCCTGTTTGGTTTGCAATCGATGTTCGCATCTCTCGCTCGGCAGGCACACATTGCAGGCCTCTATTTGACGGATTCGGGAGCGGGTTCCACTCCCCGTCATTGGCTGAGTGGTTTTTGTGGGCGGGGCTGTGCTGCTGGTGGCGGTCTTGTCCAGGACCCGACCTCCGTAGTAGGTGACAGTTGAGCCGCACTCCCTTATCTTGGCCAGCACGTCCTGAAGGAAAGAGGACAAGATTAGTCGACGGGTTCCCATCAAAGGCTAATGGTCCATAAAGCCACACGCAAAAGGGCCGCACCCCAAAGGCTATACAGATACTAAAAAAAAACAGAAATTTGGCTTACGCAACCTTGCCAGAAGTTAGAGAAATTCATGTTGACAAAGGAATGTCTCCATTAAAAATGAGTTAATTAACTTTTGGTACTTCTAGTAACAATATGATGAGGTATATAAGATTCTATTTTAAGAAATTTTAATAATTTAATTTAATATTACTTTAAAATCTTTAAATTAGTTAAGTAAAGAAAACAAAAACTATCTTTTTCATATTTGATAAAGCAGTTAAGATTACTTAATTTGAAAAGACTTCAATTATCATGAGTATAATGGAACTATCTCAAGTATGACTTGATAAGATTATAAAATTCAAGTAGTCTTTCATTTTTCGGGACCATTTTCGTTTCTTTCTGTGTACTCACATTGCTGACGTAATAATTCTCGCATATGTCCTGCTCCACATCGTCCTCGTACTGGTCATCCTGTTCGTCGTCCTCCTCCTCCAGATGCTCGCCATTCTCCTGCTGCTCTGAATTTCCCAAATTATTTTCATAAATTTGCCGATAAAGAGACTCATTGGCAGGACCTGTTCCCATGCACCAGGTGCGTCGGCTGGCGAATTTGACCCGAGCCTTGGCATTGGCAGCATTGCTATTGTGTCGTCGAACAACATCTTGGACATGAACATCCTTGCAGGCCATCACCGGTGATTCCTGCTGTTGTTGATGATACTCCCCGCAGGGGGAGCTCAAATCTCCGCTGGAAATTCCACTCGAGAGACTGGCATTGTCCCAGTGCTTGGCTTTGTGCTCCTCCAGCAGCTCCATGCCCTTGGGCTGCTCCTCGCCAGCTCCTCCGTAACTTGTATCGATGGTCAGGTATCGGTAGCCCCTGGCCCTCCGGGACTTCGGGCTCAATTGACAGGCAGAACCACCGAACTTTTGCTGCGACTGCACCAGTAATCCCTGGCCAGGAGTGGGCAGGACATTCTGCTCGAAGAAGCGACGCACATTGCGCACCGTATCGGGATCTGGTAGCTCGTCTTCGTAGAGCTCTCTGTTTACCCTTACAGGTTGGTAGAAGAAGTGTCTTTTGGCCGCAGCGCCTCCAACTTGTCTCTGCCGGGTTTTTCGTGGCTGGGAGCCCGAGGCATTTACCACCCTGGGAGGTTTTGGAGGTGGAACAGTCGTGGTCGTATTGCCACAATTAATCCCTACCTGCAAAGGCCTTTCTATCTTGGTCCTTACAGGCTCCACTATCACCACATTGTTATTGCTCAGTAGCTCTTGGAAACTATATTCCTGCAGGTACTGAATCAAGCCATCAAACTGTGCCTCCTTTTTATTTCTCGTGGAGTGGAAGTTGTTGCGTATCAGTTGCTGAGACTTCAGAACTTTGTACCTTATGTGATCGAACTGATCCTGATCCTCATCTGCATCCTCGTCCTGTTCGGGAGCTGCCTTCACAATGGTGGCCCTTTGAGCACCCTCACCAAGCTCCACAATTTCAATCGAGGGATGTGGCATCATGCTGCAAAAATCATTGCCATTCGAGGATTTATCCGTGTTACAATGTGTTGTGGTTTCTCCACCCAACTGGAAGTGAATGCCTGGCTGGGTTTCCTTTGCTGGCTGCTGCTGCTGCTGCTCTGTTTTTAGGATTTCTGGTTCATTGCCCGCCAGTTTGCTCCAATAGCAGCGGACTGCATCCACTTTCTGCAGATATTCATTAGCCACCTCTCCTCCCGCCGAGCTAATTGTGCTGGCTATGCTCCTGGCACTGCTCCTCCTTCGCAGAGTGCCACCTAGACCTCCACCTGCGACTCCGCCACGGCCATCCACAACATGCAGTATCTGGGGTCGTGACATTTTGCCCCGGGAGAAGCTCGAATCGCTGCTGGAAGAGGGCAGAACCTTGACAGGTCGAGCCTTGTAAATTGGAGCACCAGTGCTGAGGATGCGATGTTCCAGCGGTTTGCCACTCGACGAGCTCACCGAGCGACGAAGTGGGCGCTGAATGGGACTACAAGATGAGGTTGTGTTTGAGTTGGAGCTTGAATTTGAATTTGAATTTGTTTTCGGGTTGGGTTTAATCCTCTGTGCGGTTTCCTTGTTCTCCTGAATGGCCTCCTTCTGGATGATATTGTTCTGGGCGTCGGTGACGATGATGTGAAAGGAAGGCTTAATTTGCTCCTGTCGCTCGCGGATTTCCTGAGCACGTCGCTCGATTAGCTTGCTGAAATTGGCCACCTCAATGACAGGAGCCTCTTTGGGTTGTTCCGATTGTGCAATGGATAGGTTAGATAGGTTGTCCTCCTCTTCCACTTCCGCTTGAGAATCCTCTGGTTGAGATTCCTCGGTCAAAAATGGCGGCGGTGGTGGAGGCAGTGGTTCCTCCTCTTGCTCCTCCTTGGCAACTTCCTCTTTTTCCTTGATTAATTCTTGGGTCTTTGACGTTTCTTTTACTTCAATTTGCCGCTCCTGTGCGGAAAACTCCTTGTTTATCTTTGGCTTTTCCTTTTCCCTTTCCTTTTCCTGCAGAGCCACTGATGCTTCTCTCTCGCGTTCCCGCTCCCTTTCCTGGTACTCCTTCTGCCTGGCCTTCTGATGGGCCCGTCCGAAACGTCTAATGGAATCGTAGGTTTCCGCCCGGGTCACCTGCTGCTCCTTTTTTTGGTCCTTGCGTTGCTGCTGCCTCTGTTGATTGTACGATGATCGCAGCTCCTTGTCTATGTTCTCGCAGACCTTCAGACTCACTCCTATATTCACATCCGGCAGACTGTGATACTGATTCTCTGTGAGATTGGATTTGTTGGCAGTGACCACAAAGGAGTCGGTAGCCTGGCGTTTCAGTTCGGGCGGTGGCTGCTTGACTTCCTCCTGTTTGAGCTTACGTTTTTCCACAGCTGCCAAGATCTTGGGTTTGGGGGTATGTTCTACTTTCAGAACCTGCGTGAAGATCTGTGCCTCAACTTTCGCTGTTGTGGTGAGTAAAGGAGGAGCAGGTTGTTCTTCCTGATTCGAACCCTTTTTGTGCTGTTTAGCTTGTGGTTCATAGACCGTATCCTCTATGGATATGTGTAATAAGCTGCGGGTTTCCAACTCTCCACTTTCCCCGCAACTGGTAAAAGTTCGCTGCTCAAAGGACTCGCAACTTTCGCCGATTAAAGTGCAATCTGAACTGTCTTCCGAGGAAAGATAAACCGAATCGTAGGCTATCAGTTTATCCAACTGATTGTTGTGGTTTTGCCTTAAGGTGCTGTCACTATCGCTGGTCTGTACCTCTGTGGGTGTGGTCAGACTATCCACAACCTCCTCTCCAGTCTCCCCTTCTTCCTCTTCACCCTCCTCACTACTTTCGCCGAAACGTGTCCTTGTGGTGGTCGTAAGACTAATCAACTCGTAGCTCTCCTCCACGTGATTGCCTTGCTGGTAAATCTCCTCGATGTGGGTTAGATCGTATTCCTGTTCCGAAAGCGAAGGACTATCCGTTTGATCATCCGAATTACTTGTGGTGGTCTCTGGAAAGACACTGCTTTGGCTGTGCTCTGGACAGGATTCCCCTCCGGTGTCCAGATGACGTTGCAGGCAACTGGAGTGGTGAAGATGATTCCTCTGCTGCTGTTGCCTTCTCGACTGATAGATCCTGGGTCTCTCCTTGAGTAAAGTGACTGCCACCTGCTCGAGGGCCTCGAATTCCAGGGAAGATGGTTGCTGCTGATCCAGGTGATTCTGGTGCAGCGAATTCTTGAAGTAATCCGAGTTCAAGCTCTCCAAGTCGCTCTTGTCGTTGTGCCAAGGATGCAGTTGCTCACTCAAATTCAAAGCCAAGGCGTCCAAGCGTTTCAGATTATCATAGTAGACATCAAAGTCACGCGATTCTCGGCTGTGGCGCTGATGTTGCTGCTGCTGCTGTTGATGTTGCTGCTGTTGCTGTTGCTGCTGTAGATGTTGCTGCTGATGCGAATCGCAAGTGCCCGAGTTGCTTCTCTGGCTCTGGGTGTCATCCGCCGGCTGATCCGCTGGCTGCTCACCCACCAAGGTCGCCTGATTCGGTTTGCCGTTCAATCTGCGGGTGGGAGAATCGAAACGGGAGGATGGGCTCGTTAATGATGCTATTGTTTCGCCTTCGGCCTATCATAACTAAATTACATCTAATGGAAATGATTACTACTGTGTGCGTAGCCTCGTTCCAAGACCCTCAATTGCAAAACTCTCAGTCATGTGATGTCTCAATCAATCAATCCGCACAAATCAGATAAATAAACAGAAGCCAAACTCAGAATGTGAGGCAGTCAAAAGTGGGTTCTTGTTTGTCATTCAAATGGCCATCCGACTGCAGCAAAAAAAAAAAGAGAACTGCGACAGGTGATTGATAGAGTTGTAGAGGCAAACAAGAAATTAAATGTGTCAAATCGGTGACGAAGGTATGGGTATGGGCCTAAACAGAATGTTGCAGCTATAAATTGAAAAGCGTTTAAATGGCTTGCCAAATTATTTTTGATTTCGGTTGCTGCATACAGAAAATAAACCATTTAGTTTTTATGTAAACAGAACAGGGAAAAATAAATTTGCAATTTTAAATCAATGAAATGGATTTACATAAATAAAAAGGAAATATTTGCACTTTTAATTTTTATTAGATATACATTTATATTTGTTAGGCAATCAAATTTAATTGTTTGTGTGTCATTACTATTTTTCCATTTACCATAGTCTGTTGAGAGCAATGGATATTATTTTAATTATTAATGTGGATTTTATTAAAATACGGTTTAATTCTTTCTAAGTGAACATAGAATTGGTTTATAAATTTTTCCGTGAACTAAAAGGCAAAGATAATCAAAATTAAATACTAATATAAAGGCTTTCTGCTCTCAGTCGAGTAAAGATTCATTTTCATTTAAGATTTACTGAAATTGCGACAGTTATTATTTGTATTGATTTCTTTCGAGCTCACTTGTCAGCCCCTCGGTCTGAAAACCCTCTAATAGAGAGCTTTGTGTAGAAGCCTCCATTATCCCGCATCAAAGTTGAGCTGTGTGGGCCTGGTACTTTGGACCGGATCCGTTTCAGTTGCACGTTGCACTCGAGAGGGGAGGCTGATAGTTTACCCAGCCACTTGACGCGACGATTTGCGGCAAATTAAATAAAAAAAAAAGAAAACTGGAGGACAGAGTGCAGCGGAGCAGGAAGGATGCGATTCCGGGAGCCATGGCAACTGTCATTGTCAGAATGTGCAGGATAACGTGTGTGTTAATGGCTGAATGAGGAGCGCGTAGCTAAAAGCTTTTCCAGCTCACTGTCACATTCCCCCAGACGTCAGACTCTAGTCGGCGGACCCACACAACTGCATACATGCAGCTGGCCAAACAATTGACAAACAACAAACTTTTGCAATTTTAATAAAGCAAACGTACGACGAAAAACAAACCGAAGGGATAAACTACAAACAAATGAAAACCCAACTCCGCACTAAACTTTAAGCGCTCGTAAAATTGAAATGTTCTTATGTAACGTGCTTAACCATTCGATCGTTTGGACTTTGCAGTTGTCACCAATCAGGCTTAGTTTTAATCGCCAGCCGCAGGTTATGTACGGTTAATGCAACAGTGACCTCGGGATAATGACCCTGACCGGCCGTCTGAAAAAGTCAGAAAAAACAGGCCACACAAACCGAAAAACCACCACCAGCACAAACGGAAAATGAAACAGCGACAACAAACCGACCGCAACAATTTGGCCGGCGGCTTTTGAATTGTTTAAACTGAAAATTGTGCCGAGACCTGTTGATTTTGCGGCGAGCGTCGCTCAACGACTGACGACTGGGACTACTAAACTCGATTAAAATTGCCCGGTGTTTACGCGGCGTATGCGTGATGGCCAGGCCTTAAGCACTCGACAGCAAAACACAGATTTGGTTAGTTTTTCTCAGTTCTGCTTAAACGAATCTCTTAATTATACGTTGAAAACAGAAGTCAGAACTATTAAAAGCTCTTTAAAAAGTATTATAATGAAAACGAAACTTATTTAAGAATTTTTAAGTAAGCAATGAGAAATAAAATTAAATTGCCCGGGAAAAATATTAATGAACCATTGACTTTACGGAAAATTCTGGTTACTTGAAAGGTGTAAAAGTAAGGGTAATGTGATAGGTTTTTTTAGAAATCTTCAAGGTAAAGCCTATGACATTTAAACCTTGTAAAGTTACAATATTAACTAAACTGATAAGCATAAACTATAAATACAACTATCAATCGCTTGATGATAAATATTTTCAAAGTGTTAATTTCAAGTTGCAACAATGGCAACATTTAGTATCTCAAAATAATCTTTTATTGTGATCATGTTTTATTTATGTAGTGCAGTGTTCGTGACTCACTTACCGGGGCGATTCACGGAAAAATCCGCGATTAACGAGCCGGGCACGCGGTATTAGCTGCGATCGGCGCCGACTGCTGTTTGCCGATCCAATTTGCAGGTCGCTAAACGTCTCCTCACGTATTACGGCCAAACTTCTCGATCTCCTCAAGCTGCACGACTCGCTGCCCAAAATATCCAAAAGGGCGTTTGCAGCCGCTGTGGTTGTGATGGTGGTTGCACCACCATTTGCCTTGGCGGAGACTGTGGTGCTGCTGGTTGTGGTTGCTTCCTTTGAACCCACAGCCGCTGGAGGGACTGCTGATGGCTCAAAGTTGTCGTTTATTGGAAGTACTAAGGGGAAAAGATTATATAAGGGAAAAAAATACAAAATAGGTCATTCAAATTAGATTTTTATCAAAAAACCATCTTAACATCAATTTAAAGAATAAAAAATACAAAACATACATAAACATACATAAAGTGTTCTTCATAATATTTACATAAAAATATGAGTGCTTATCTAAACCAAATAGCATTATTTGTTTGTATGTTTCATTGATAACTTGAGACTAGCACTTATCTGATGATAATCTTGATATCAAGAACTATAATTCTTGATTTGCTAAGATCTGATGAGTTTTTCTTTTGATTATAGGGTTATTAATTGAAACAATCATGCCTAACTTTACATGCATTTACACTCTTGAAGGCTTAGGGTGCAGCATCATAAAGTTAAGATCAAATAAATATTATTCTTGAAAAAAATATGTACTGGTAGAAATAAAAATGAGTTTTTAATTAAGTTCGCAATGTCATATAAAAGTTATATGGTGATTAGCTAGACAATTGAGACACTCAATCAAACTTGAGACTAGCACTTATCTGATGATAATCTTGATATCAAGAACTATAATTCTTGATTTGCTAAGATCTGATGAGTTTTTCTTTTGATTATAGGGTTATTAATTGAAACAAACATGCCTAACTTTACATGCATTTACACTCTTGAAGGCTTAGGGTGCAGCATCATAAAGTTAAGATCAAATAAATATTATTCTTGAAAAAAATATGTACTGGTAGAAATAAAAATGAGTTTTTAATTAAGTTCGCAATGTCATATAAAAGTTATATGGTGATTAGCTAGACAATTGAGATACTCAAGCGACAGCTAAACTGATATCTTTATGATCCCTGTTCCAAGTCCAATAATGCCGATACACGACATGGCCGAGTGGATCCAATCCACCCGAAGGTCGCCACTCACCCGCGTAGCTGTCGACTTGGTCCAGCGGAGCTTCCGCATCGAATCGCCAGTAGAACTCGGCGATGTCCAAGGCGTTCTCCTCCCGCTCGAGTTGCGTGTAGTCCAGCGATCGGGCGTTCCTCAGCTGCCCGTTTCCGCTTCCGGCCACGCCCACCTGGCACTGCGTCCAATGGGGCTGGGCGTGTGGGTGGTGTGGGTGCGAGTGATGCAGATGGTGGTGACTCTGCTGCTGCTGGTGGTGCTGGTTCTGGTTCGCCTGGCTGTGGTGGTGGTGCAGCTGCTGGGAGTGACGACCTAAGCCAGATCCAGCTGCATCATGACAGCTGGTGGCCAAGTCGAGATGGGAGACGGACTTGTGCGTATGCCTCCAGCCAGCGGCCCTCAACTGCGGACACCTCGGATCATGGGTGGTTTGTGGGTGGTGGTTGTGGCTACTGTGGTGGTGTCCGCCAGTGGTGTCCTCTAGACGCACCCGGTCCACGTAATTGTGCTGGTAGCTGTAGCTATCCTTGCCACTGCAAAACAAATATGCGTAAAATAACAAATGGTTAAAGGTCAAGGTCGCTAGCATACGGAGTAGGATATAAATTCAAGAAGCCATAAATTATTTTAAATGGTCGTACATGTTTTGTATTATTTTACTATTCATATTGCTTACCCAAGCTTAATTTCTGCCTATAAATAAATATTGTATTAGGGCTTTGCACCATTAACATGGCTCCCAGAACCTTTTTCTCGTCCTCATGTTAAACTAATTCCTGGGTAAGGGGTAATTTCTCAATGTCGTATTAACTTTTGTCGTTGGAAAAAATGCTGAATTCTGAATTAACAGAATAATGGATTGGGTAAAGGTTGTAGTTCCCTAAATAAACATTATGTTGAGAAAACGAATTTCTCTATTTACTTAACTTAACTTTATGGATACTTTCTCTAACACATAACATTTACCTGAAATTGAGAAATCGGTCCTAAGCGAAATCAGTTCAATTCCTAACAATGTTTATCTCCTTAAAAAAAAACAACATACTCTTTCTCTGTTTAAGGCAAGGGAATACATTTCACACGTGCAAAATGATGGCTAAAACACATGAGTAATTGACTCGATTTTATGAGCCATTTCCACCTGTCCGCCAGTTAAATTAAGCCCCAATGGTGATTCTGGACTCGTAAACATTAGTTTTCTTCCGTCGACTGGCATTGCAATCATTCACTCGAGCGAAACTCGAACGCAGACTACTCACAGACCCCGCTATAAAAGTCAAACAATTTTACGAGGAAGCGAGAACAGGAAAGTTTGCTCTTCGAAGCGTTTAAGCCAAAAGGACTATTTGCTTACTGCCTTTCACCACCGCCATTCGATGTGTGGGTGGTTGTGGCTGCATCCTTGACTGATTGGGGGAAAATTGCTTAGCCAGCAGCTTTTTTACCTGGGCTGCCAAATGAAGCGTGAGAACCGCGCCAACTGTGACTTTGGTGTTTCGCCGGGTGAAAAGCCGGAAAAGCCAGGAAAGCCATTCGCCATTTGTAAATGGAAAACGTCTGCCACGGATTGGCAGATTGATTGCGAAAATTGCTGCCATACTTTTGTCGGTCCGGGGAATTCTGCGTGGTTCTTGAGTTATTGCTGCTGCATCTCTTGCTGATACTTGACTGGTCATAGATCGGGAGAATCGAAATACGTGGTTTTTATGGGCTGTCCAGACATTTTTACGCTGGTTTTATATTACTGGCGTGGGATATGATTACCAGTCGATGGTGAATTGTAGGCTTTATTAGGGATAGATTTATCTTTTTTACAGAAATTCTAACAGATATTTATTAATTTTATTTTCATTAGCCATTCCAATGAATACTTGTTTGTAAAAGCTTTATGAAAAAAAGGAAAAACCAAATGTGAATTTTCTCTAAAAGTTTTAAGCAACTATTAAAATGTTTCTTTATGTCCTTTCAAGAAAGTTTATAAAACGAATACGTTTAAAGTTTTAAAACTTTATAAAAAGGCCAACTCAATAATAATTTCACTATTTCACAAAGTTACAAGGTGAAATAAAAATGTTATAATGGCATACCCCTGGAATTACTAGCTACCCTTTTAGGACCCCCAGCCTGGGATAACTTTATCTCTAATCTCCGCCTAATTTGCATCCAACAAAATGCTTTCCAATGCCCAAAGTTCAGAGATTGCGGGGAAGCTAAATTTCCCATGACCCCGCTGCAATAGTTTCCGTGTTAATTGCAGCTGCCACGACGACTGCTCATTGCTCCTGCGAGTCCCGCGTCCTTTGGCAAGGTGAAGGAGGAGAAGGATGTGCCGGCTCAACACTTTTTACCGGATGGTTGCATTTTAGATGCGAGTCATTACAATTGCAAATGTTGCCAACTAATGCTGAGTTGAATGAGGGGGAAATGGGATGGTGGGGATTCAGTCCGCGCCATCCTGGCGGCTATCCTGCCGTTTGTCCTTGTTCCTACCAACATTTTCAAGCGGCGCCTGAGTTTATGGACCGACAGATGACATAAAAATAAAAAATAAGGAGCCAGAAAGTGCTGAACGCTCTCTCCTGCCAAAATGCTTAGCATTGGGTCTGGCCTGGCCTCATTTGCCCTGCTCTATTGCCATTTCCATTACGCTTTTTGGCTAGCCTACATCTGGGGGCTAACACACACACACGCACGTATATATATCCTGAGGGCAAAGGTTAATGTGAATGCTCTTTTTCACTATGGTTTCAACCATTTTGTAGACCATTTTGTTTGTATTTCACTTAAAAGTTAATTAGGCGGATGTCAACACTGTGTGGAATGCCTGCAAATTGTTTAGTTGCGTGTTCCTGGGCAAAATGGTTTCAACGATAGTATCTCACTTGTTTTTATTTTCATTTTAGAGGCGTCGAGAGTCGTTTTTCGCTTTCGTTTCCTTCAAACTGTTTTGCCTCAAGATCTTAAGATTTTAATTACCCCCGGGCAATATGTTCGTTCGGCGCTGAATATAAAGCAACTTGCTAATTGCTTTTAATGCCGTTTTATGACTGACAGCGGGGTTTATAAGCATTTAGCCATACTGCCACTCTGTTTCTCTGTTTTCGCACAAATAAAAATTACAAATTCAGTTTGGTTTTCCAGTCACGTGTTTCGTTTTAAACTTGATTTGATTGTGACACGCGCCGAATTAAATTTCAAACTTTTCTGGAACATCGATAAAAAAAAATTGAATGCGATTTGCGTGCGATTAGCAGGCGATTTTTAACGCGCTATTTGTTAAATTACAAAACAAACACCTAGCCACCAACGGTCTTAAATAAATAATGAGAAAAAAGCTAATTAAAACTATACAAATTATTTAGCGCAGCTCAGAAAAACCAATAATATTGCAGCTGGTCATATAGAAACAAAGAAGTTAAGGCCTTTAAATATATTTAAGAGAAGCTAATTAAATTAAACCGCAACAAAAAAAGAAAATGCAGTGAAATGAACATGTTCGTGCCAAAAAAATATATATATATGGCAAAACTCGCATGACAGCGCCAAATTAATTAACACAGATATCTATTGGATGAAAAAAAGCAAACCACCAAATAGCGATTTACATGAAGAGCAGCCCAGCACACAGCCACCGGAGCATAAACTCGCATATAAAAAAATAAATACATAAAATCATTTGCAATCGGCATTCTCACACGGCCAGACAATAGGTTTTCAATTGTGCAAAATAGAATTAATACAAAATAAAAGAACTGGAATAATCAGAGCGTATTGTTCAAGACCCGATCTGAATCATCTCATCCATTGCGATTGTACCGAAAAGTACTGCAAAAAAAATAAACATGTCGAAATTGCTGCAAGAAGATGGGGGCCGCCGGCGACATTTCAAATGACATTTTCCGAAAATTTTCGCTTGCCGCAACATCGCAACAGCTAAAATTGCTGTAGGTCAGGAGAGTTGGAAATAAATGCTAAATCAATTTTCTGCTGCTGTAACTGCGGTTGCCCGCAAATTGCATTTCGGCCTTTGCACGCCAACTCCTCTTGCAATTTTCCAATGCGGCTGGGGACATAAATTAAGCGAAAACTTGGCTGTCTGCTTTTCCAACGAGTGGACAACTAAGTTTGCCCATTTGTCGCAGGACACTCCATCATATAAAGTGGAACGCCATAAGCAACTGCGCTGAGGGGTATATTTTACGGGAATTAATGGTATCCAAACAACCTGATAAATTCAGGTATTTGGGGCTGATTTCTATCTGCCAGTCTCTATTTACTCCAGTTAATATTGATCAATTTGTTGAGCAAAGTTGAATTGCCACTTCATTAAAATTATGTCAGAATCCAGGGTAAATAAATCAATTGTTGTGAAGCTTACTTTAATAAACAGCTGTTAATTAGCTTTTTAATCTTTTATACATTGTGATAAGTGTTATTAATCGTTAAACTATTGCTGCTATCTCTTAAATTTCTCCCCTAAATTATGGTTAATTTACCAAAGACAATTTGAAAGCCTATTTCAATCTTAAATCTGCACATTGTGGCAAATTCCTAACACACTGAGAATTTTATATCCCAGCTTATCTTAGGACTTACTCCTGCTAATTGCTAATTTTCCGAGTCCCAACTTAACTTAAGACCTATGTCAAATTCCTAACATATTGCGAGTATAATCTCCCAGCTTATCTCCAGATTTACTACAATTAATGGTTAATTTTCCCTCTCCACACTCGAGAGCATCTTACCCAAACGACAAATGAATTCCTTAAATCATTAATGCCCTTAGATTAATGGGCCATGCACTGATTCCTGGATGCTGTGTACAAGTGCTAATGATGAGGTTGTCTTCCATTTATCACAAATATTGACTCGCACAAAACACAGTGCTGATGTTACTCGTGGGTTTTGTGGGTCACATCTTCACTGTGAAAACAAACATTCATCTTGTTCGCCTTTTTGCCACATCCCATTTCAACCCAGTTGAGTGCTTTCTATTGATGGCGCCCGCTTTTGCACAGTTTGTTGATTTTTGTGGTTAATGCAAAATGAGTTTATTGTCCATGAAATGACCAAAAGGCAATAAATACAGAAAACGAGAAAAACGCGCGCTGTATTTTGCTTCGGTTGATTTTCACCGGTTTTCGCGGTTGTTGCCGCTTTTACATCTCGCCGAAGACTGAAAAGCTGAAAAATACTGAGCGCATGCGCGACTGCTTTTCGTGGCAGGTGGCGACTGCGCAGCCGCCGCTCTGTCGACGTCTAAAAATAATGCCCATTTGTTTGTTATTATTTTGTTAACCTTTTTCAGTGGCACGCTGCCCCGCCTACCGCCCATATTTTTTATAACCCTCTGTTATTGTTCGCCTACAGCAACAATGGAGTCATTTCAAGTCTCGAGTTTCAAACTTTTAGCCGCTTACGTTTGCCTTATTTTTTATGACCACCCGAGGTGCGCCTCGCAGTGTTAATGAAATTTTCTTGTTTAATCGCAATGGCAAAGTGAAAAGTAATTTGGTGAACAATTAAACCGAAAACCAGTAGCAAACTTTGCTCTCATTATCGAGTCAAGATGCTGGCCTCTCAAGTTGCAATTGCCGAACCATCAGAAAGGAATTTGTAATTCGCACGAGGGACCTGCGAGGTGAAAGGTCGTGGAAGCCCTTTCTTCCCGAACCCTTTCCGCAGCTCCCCCCGGAGATGATGATGCCTTTTGAATGACAAATGAGCCGAGTCTGCCACTGTTGTGTTGCTTAAATCGGTGGGATAAGCTGTTAAGGTCGTAATACAGTGGGACGTAGTTTATGTGGAGAGTCTAGTGCCAAAAATCATATAAAATTGGGTACATTTTACGGCAATAAGTTAGAAAAGATTTTAAATTTTAAATTGTTGATAATTTTTTTAAAATGTTCTTAATAGTTTGAATATTAATTTTTAATTTTATTTAGATATCAAAATAAGAAAAAATATATATATAAAATTGTTTTACATTTTAAAAAACCTAACAAAATAAAAGGAAATATTAACTAGAAACTTGTTGCTTTACATTTTTATACATGGTAGTCGCAAAAATTAAAATTTTTTTTTTACCAACTGATTCTTAAAGAACTAAACATCTTGGCAATTGATGGCTGCCAGAAAGTAAACTTTATTAATATACTTTCCTCCTTATCCCTGAACTTGAACTTCAAGCTTAATTTGCATAAATTACTCCCCACAATAATTCCCCAGAACATCCGCAAGTATTATTGTTCAACAAAAGTTGGTTTTTCTAAATTATCTCCAAAGTTTTCCCTCCCCAAACTAACCGAAACTCGACCCACTGTGAGTGTGATACCATGTGGCAATGCTTGTGAATAATGCAAAACAAAAAGTTCCCAATGGCAAGGGGTCGCCTGATGGGCTTTGGGCCCGGCTCTGGCTCTGGCTCTGGCTTTCGAGCCCCAGCAATGAACTCAAGTGAACTATGGAGCCACCAGTACTCTCCTAACTCACTCGCAGTTTGAACTTTTGACGTTGGCAGGTATTTCATCATCGGGGAGAGCGGCGTCACCTAGTTTAAACTCGGAATTCGGGGGGTTCGAATCTGCGAACCACTCGCCGCACAACTACAAAGCCGGCGGAAATGCGTTGCTCACTTGTAATCAAGTAACTCGAGCGGATGCCAGAGCGTTGCTCATCATAAAGCAGGAAAGGCGAAATATTGCACCACTCGGTGCACAGTGACACATTTTGTTTTCATTAGCATTGTATATCTTTTCTTATAGTCTAGTATTATCTTTTCATTTTCTAGATTATTTTTTGATCATGTTTGTGTACCCTTATCATGTCAGATCAAAAGTCCCAGTGTATTTACGACTCTTTAGAACCTAGACTAATCAAATTATATTTTTGTCTTTGATATTACTTTAAACTTACTTTAATGTACAAACGAAAAATCTTAAGTTCTCATAAACATATGATAAAAACGTTTAAAAAAAAGGTATTCAATGGTATTATAAAAGAGAGTAAGGTTAATGAATAACTAAACCTTTTCTCTGTGAAGTAATGGTTAATACAACTGATATCTGAAAGAAAAGGTTAATCAATGCATTTATTCTCAGTGTATTGAGTGTCGCTTTTACCATTGATTCAGTGAAAGAGTGAGGAAGTGAGGCACTGAGGCAGTGAAGCGCAGAGCAGCCGTCAAATTGATGCAAATGCCGTGGAATCCAAACGCGGCACAAGAAACTGCTCCCAAATGGTCCGAATCACTCTCCCACTCTCTGGTTTTGGCCAGTTCAAAATGACTTTTTAATGTTGTGACATGTGGCCGCTATGAACTCATGTGTCGCGAACAGAGTTTTCCCCTTTTCATTTCATTTTCCAACGTGGTCGCATTGGTTGCCATGCACGCATGGCTCGGGTTTTTGATTGGGGCCTATGGCTGGAATGAGCTTCCTGTTTTGTCGCCTTTTGTTTTGACTCCCACTCCCCCGATCTATCCACTTATCCAGCTTGTTGCCCACCCAGCGTAACCAATGAAATAATTTTTGCTCTTTTCGAGCCTTTTCATTGCCGAGCGCAGGAGCGTCCACAAAAGAATTTTTATTTATAAATACGATATACGACTTTTTTTGGTTTTTCGCGTATACTATATGTAATGAAATAAGTCAAGTGTGACGCGAGATGGTTTCTCGAAAATATTTCAAATGGCCTTCGAGCGGAACTGGTAAATAAAAGTTCTAAAAGTTGAATGCCTGCATAGATGGAGTAATATGGGCTTTAATTGGGGTTGTGTGATATAATACAGTGAGGGAGTTGAAGGGTTTTACTGTGCAGTTTTTATTACTTAAGTTGTTTGTTACCTACCACTTCGTAACCTTGGGAACTTTTAGCTTGAGTATAAATAAATTACTTAACCTCTTTACAAGCTATTTCACTTAATAAATACATTATAAAATAATTAAGATTCGAAAATATTTAAAATTATATACATGCATTTTAAATATATTTAGAGGAAGGGAAAAAATGGATTTTCACTGAAATACAGTTTCCGGGTTTCTAATGGAATTAGTTTGAGTAAAATAAATTACAGTTGGGGAAACCTTATGCTTTTAACCACCACTACTATCTTTCCCTTCTACTATACTCTGTTTTTCTTATTCTTTCCCTAAAAAGGAACGTTTCTGCCAATTTATCTAGCATCAGAGGCAGCATCACGTCCTGCATAAATTGATACGAATTACACTTGTGCACCCCAGATGATCCTTTGAACTAGAAAGCTTCATACTTGAGCTATGTCCGACCCCGTTAACCCTCCATCCGCCCTTTGGAACTATCAAATTAAATCCTCCAGCGGAATGTTTTATATGAAGACGTGTTTCGAGATGGACTCCAAAGCGAACTGCGTGTCTTGCAAGCGAAGAAACAGCAGCGGTAACAATGTATTTGGGCCAATTTGCAGTAGTACGGGACAGAAGAAGCCAGTAATGCACTTGCAACGTGATAGACAGACACCCCACTTCTAAAAGCCCCTATCTCATTTTTCACTGCATATTTTCAATGGCAACTCTGATTTGTTTTCCCTGTCTGCCCATCGATTTTCATTTTGTACACTCTTGTAAAGAGTACTTCTTCTTTTTAATCGTGTTCTGAGATTTTTGTATATTTATTAAATAATAATTTATTACCTTGTAGTTTTTATAAATTGTCAAGAGTACTTATATTTCATGTTAAAATAATTTCATTTATAAGCTCTTTTTAAGTAAGAGAAATGTTAGGGACAGCAAAGGAAAACAGAGTTGAGCAAATATTTCAAAGGGCGCATTGAAGATGCACCGAAATGGAAATGAGAATTTTAAAATTAGGACAAATGTTGCCAACTTCTGGCACCATTTCCGTATTTTCTTTCACCCTTGTGCCGAAATCTTGAACGTTTAGCGATTCATGGACTCTTGTCACAAGTGGCTTGGTCCTCTTGAACTCTTAAAGTCGTTCCTTTCCCCCGATATGTAATCTCTTTGCGATTTTCACCCCACAATTTCACTTAAATTAGACTTCTGTTGGATTTCTTAACTTGTGTCTTTTTCCGCGCCTTTAAAGTTGCCAAAGTTGCAAGAAAGTGCAATAAAGCGTCCCAAGCAAACGCTGAAAAGAGCTGCGAAAGTGCAGCCAAACAATAAATAAAACATATGCCTTCCGCCCCTATTTTCCTTGTTTCCATTTTCCCCATACAGCCTCACAGTGCATAAAAGCCAACTTAGTGCCTTGTTTTTGTTCTGTTCTCTCATCCAGTTTTAGCCATTTTTTCCCCTTCTTTTCAGAAAATTGCAAACTTGTTTACGGCGTTTTGACACATAAACAAGCATGCATACATTCATGCAGGGCGGATGGAAAAAGTTTTTATTCCGAATTATTCTCACACTGCTTTTGGAACCACTATGACATCTTGTTAGGCAGTTCCGAGCACCAGCACCAGATGGCTTTTCCAAAGTCAAGGCAAATATTGGTCGCCAACTGCACTCTGATATACAACTTTTTTATATAAAGAGGAAAATACAAACCAGAAACATAAAAATGCAACTTATTAAATTGTGTTATAATGTCTTTTTACTTTGCGAATGCAATGTTCTACTAATATGTAGACTCTCAAAAAATTTATATGAAAGGAGGTTATAATTATGAAAATGGTTCTGGTTTCGGTTGCAATATTTTCTCCGGTGCAGCATTATACAAAGCTGAGCCATCTATTGTTAGGGGACTCTATGAAAATATGGTAAATATTTATTTTCCAAGTCAGGAAAATGCAAACAAATCAAGCTTATAGAAAGAAGAGTGTCTATATAGGTTAAATTATATGCAAATGTTAAAGGTGCACATGTGTGCTTAACGATTCGACTGCCAGTCAGGCGATGTATGTATGTTTCCATGGATGGATGGATAAAGTGCATTCAGGAGCGGAGCCTTACAATGTAACGAGAAACTTTGGAAATAAAAAACAGGTTTATCTGGATGGGGAACTACTCTAAAAGAACTTACAACGACTTTAAGGAAATTATTTAAAAAGTATAATTTTTCATTGCATACTTTTAGACACATTTTTGAATTGAATGAAATATTTTTTCGATATATTAATATCAACCGAAAATAGGATCCTTAGTAATAAAACATTTGTATTTAATATGCCTTGAAACTCTTTATTCTCCACCATTTTTACCACCCTTTGATCGATATTTTGTATGAAACCCTGATGGAAATTCCCCGATTCCGCCACTGCTCGCTTTCCACCAAGGTCCTGGGGTACTCCAGTAAATTACATTAGCACGGGCCTGCTGGAATGTTGCTTGTTCTGTTCGTTTGTCAATTTGTGCATGGCATTAATCAATTGCAAGTGCAAGGCGCAATCTGGAGGAGATAATCGGACAGATGATGGAGGTTGTGCTGCTGAATTTACCAGACAGCAGACACGAGTCTGGGAAAATGTTATACGCTCCGCCAGACATTGACAATCTCAATGTCGGCGAGATGGGTGGGAAAAAAGGACACAAAATAGCTGGGTGGGGTTGAGAAAAAGCGATATTCGCTCGTTACGCCTTTTGCCTGTGCACACGTACACGTAGGCTGGCAGTTTTGTATAGCCTGCTTCTGGGCGTCTCGCTTTTCCTGCTTTTCCCTGCTCGTTTGCGGAAATTGTCTCAAGCCTTGCTTTATTTCCCAGAGTTTTCCTCCGCTTTTCCGCTGCTGCCATCATTTGCACACATTCAGCGGCAATTTGTGGGCTCTCACTCATTCTTTCTTTAGGCCCATTCCGCTTCATTTAAACGGCTTTGGCTCGTTGCTGCCTTCCACTTTTCATTCTCATTGTGCAATTTAGTGTGAAATATTTATTATACAGTCAGACAGTCGTTGTCATAAACCGCAGGCGTTGCGGGTGCAGGAAAAAAAGATGCAATTATTTAGTACTTTACATTGTCGGCAGACGTACAAACTTTTTCCACATTCTAATTGGTAAATTGTTTGAGGCTATAGCTATCCTTCTTCTATCCCATTCCCACCACTGACATTTTTCCTTCCACTATTTCTATGCCTTCAAATTAAATTTTGTGAAACTTTCAGCTACCAATCGTCCTGGTTGTTGTTCTATTTTTCTGCTCGGGTTTTTGCATGCCGAAATGTGCTCGAAACTTTTTTAATGAACATCGAACGTCCATAAAAAAAGTTTATGTCCCGGAAGTATGCAAGGGTTTTCGGGAACACTCACACACTGAAAGTCAATCCAATTTGTTCGCTATTGCTGAGAAATTTATTGAGCCCTAACAACGTTTCTAACGATCTTTTATCCTGTTTTTCCTCTTCTATTTACAGGTGAGTTGACAGCCTAAAATAAGACTAAGCTGGCCAGAAACGAAAAATACACGAGAAGTATGCCTTACACGTAATGCTGACACCAACACAAACACACATACAACACTTGCACAATATACCAGTTCGAATTCGTCACCCATATACACTGAAAGAAAAAGCTCAAAGATCAAGAAAAGTCAATTTTAATTAATGTAGTGTACTAGGAATTTTATTATTAAGGAAATATCTGCAATATGACTTCATTAAATGATATTTATATTCTCTTCTCTTCTCAACAACTTAAATAACTTAAAGCCTCCCAAAATATATTTTAACAAATATCTATCCTGTTTTAGTAAAATAGGCAAATATTAATATATATTATATAAAATAATCTAAATTTTTAGACTTAATTTTCATGCAAAATTTGTTTTAGATACTTTTCTTGCTTATTGTATTTTTTCTTCAGTGCCCAAACACAAAGACATTCTTTTATATAGCAATTTCCATAAAAATGTAGAGCTCGAATGAGACGTGACTAAATGTTGAAAGTGCTTAGGAGGCTGCCAATGGTTAATCCTAACCCATGCCCCCGTTGACACATTCTGTACCCATCTGTTCCGTATGCATAAATCGATTTGTTTATACTGGGCCAGTGGCCAAAAAATTGTCATCGAATCGCTGTTGTATCTTTAACATCTTTATGTACACACTTCCGCCCATTTTTCCATTTGCCCACCCATAAACTCCATCCATCTTCCGAACTTTCGAGTTGCCAAAAGCCCGTCGATACATTATCGCCCCTCGGAACACGCATTCTATATGCAAATGAAGCGACTGCCTGTCGGCTTGTCTGCAACTCCGGTGCGTTTGCAAGGGGGGCAAAAAAACACCATCGCAATATTGGCGGAAAATATGGGAGAACCAAACAAGACTTTCTGGGAGCTGAAACAATTCAATTTTTGGCCATGCGAACGGCGTTGCGGATATCGGAAAGTGTGCGAAAGTTTTTCGGTAGCTGCCAAAAATCGACAAAATTTTGTGGCAAGAGATGAGCTTTAACTCCACAGAGAATTTAAATTGGGTTTTGTGAAACTATTAGGTTTTTCGAGAGCATTTGCGAGTTTTAGTTTAAGAATTGTATAATATTGACTTACCTATCTGGTGCATTGGGGTTTTATAATTTAAAGCCTAAAAACATTTAAAGTTTTCTAAAAAGGCGGTTTCCCTTAAAGGCGGTTGGTTTTCTGCATATAAAATTAAAACTGAGTTTTAAATTTCAAACTTGGTATGGTATTAAACCTACATTTATTTTACCATGCCAAAAAAACCCTTTGTAGTTTTAATTAATTTTATGATTTTAATTAACTCAAAATGCTTCGAATGACTTTTATCTTTTTCTACTGTGTTTCGAGTGCATATATCGTATCACAAAGTTTTAATTTCCTAAGAGATCCTAGTTTAGACAGCAACAATAGAAATTCCAGCTGTGGTGAACTACACAATTGAAAATACTTGGCAGAGAATGCTTATATTTATAGACTGCAAAAGAGCCGCCCACATGTTTGAAGAGGAAAATAGAAATCCGCTTTAATTGCTTTCTGGCAACCCTCGTCAGGTTTCGGGCTTATGCACTCGCCGCTTTCATGGCGGCAGATTGGAATTTTGAGCAGCGCCAACAGCTGTCAGCAGGGCGAAATCTGCCACGCCCCCAGGCCAAAGTCCGACACCCCAAAGGATCCAAAAGGACCTGCATACTGGACGCCACGCCCCGTCCATCTATTCCAGTATTTTTCCTGCTCATGTGAGGCGCCATTGGCAATTTTAATTGCCGTTCTTTTTGCCATGTCCTCGATTGCGGCCTCAATTTGGCTTTACTGGCATTTAATTAATTGCTAAAGTGTTCCATTTCTCTCGGACATCCAGTGCTATTTGTTTTTTCCGCGCCGCCAATTAAGTTTGAAAATCAAATCGATTTAAAAGTCATCGCCGAAAAAAAGGTCACTAATTATGTTTGCAAAAATCTTCACGAATTAATTTTCATCTTCCACCTTTTTGTCAGCCAGAAAGTTTTCTCATGATTTTCCTGACCTTCCATGCTTTTTGTGCTAGACCCCATTTAACTTTTGATGAATCTTTTCCCTCTCGACTTGAGCAAAAACACGTGGAAATTTATTCAACTTCATTTTTCAATGCTCTCTTGCTCTTATTTAACGTTTAGTATTTTTATTTTTTCTAAAAAAGTTTGCAACTTTATTTTGAGTTCAGTCAACACTTTAAACGTCACTTTTGACGTTAAATATTTATCTACCTCCTTTGTGGCTTGAGCTTTTCTTAGCAAATATTCACTTCATTAAACCGTAAACTTTATGATGAAATTGCCAAGTCAGACCAAACTTATATGGCTGACTTTTAAACCCTTCTGTCTTAGGCGACCATTTGTAACGCCCACAAAATGTGCTTCCCCCCTGAACCGCAGCACATAAATATCGATGTCCAGTTGAGGCTGATTAGAAAAACAGATGATGGGGTGGGGGATGGGATATGGGTCGGTGGTCACTCACAGGCCAGCAACTTTTATGGCTTACCAGGAAACCCTTCCCCACACATACGTCTGCAAGGATATTTTATTAGCTCGTCCTCCCCCGGGATACTTGACCCAGAATCCTTGTTACACTCGGAAAACAAATTAGGGTCTGGTTTCTCCATTTGTCTTAGGGACAAAGTGTAAAGTGTCAAATCAATAAACTGCTTTTATTCAATTTGAAGTCAACATTAACATAAATCGTACATCTTGTCAAAGGAACCTAAATCAAGGTTTAAATTTGAATATTTTGTCCATCGATCATGGAAATTACTGGTGGTATGATATCACTCAAAAATGGATTGTTTTTATATACTTTGAATAATGAAGTAAAGATTACGATACTTTTTATAGCATACTTTTAGACTCCTTTTTTAATGTACTTTGATTGTTTATCATGATAAATTTACTAGGAAGAGAGTATATGTTTAAAAGGAAGTATTAAATGGTAAAAATGAAGGCTTTCTTCCATTTTTTTAAATAAAGCCTACTTGTACGATTCTTTATCGCTATGGTGTGGTGTAACTTTTCTACATTCCTAGTTCTGAGTGTAGTTATGGTTATACAGCTCTGTGGCACTTACCGCTTTTCCCGCTGGCGTGACGACGACGACGTTTGTGACGTTCGAAAATATCCGTTGCCCATCGTGCCGCCATAGCAGAGGCTGTGACTCTGTCCGGATCCTATTTTGACGTGCAAAATGTGCCGGACTCTGAGGTTGACGTTCTGATATTTAGTAGTTTCGTGGATGGGGCGCGGTCAGGCTCCCTGCAAGTGAAAGATAATAAAACTGCGGCTTGACATTTAATTTGCGTAAAGTTTGTGCAATTAATTAAACAAGCTCGAGGCATCTAAAAATACACATGGGGAGCAGCATATGGCGACGGCGTTATCTGTTTAATGAGCGGCCAAGTGGGCGGACAAGGAGGAGCATCCTCGAGGCTCCACACGTCACTTGGCCCACTCAAAGTGTTGCCACTCGACGGCCTCAATGTCCTCGTTGTCGCCATGTGAAGTGCTTAAAGAGTTCACCGAAGCGTTCTTCTTGGGGTTCAGATCTGCTCTTGTCTTGTTTTCCCAGCGACAACGGGAATTACATGCCGGTACACACCGGGGCAATCAGAGTAGTGGGGAAATCACAATTTCCGCCCAGTGCGTCCAGAGTCCAAGGTGAGGAGCAAAGTTCTCCTCGGAGGCTGGGGGTTTGTTTTGGGTTTAAAGGAAAACGCATCAAAGCGTATACTTTGCTCAGCACATTGTTTTAAAATGCAGTAAATTATGAAGTGCAGGGAAAATCGATTTTGAGCGACAAGAACAACACTGCTGATATTTAATTGGCTCAAATTTGTTGGGAAAATTGGAAGGCATTTGTTGCTCATTTGATGAAATATGATAGTGGGCTTAAATACTTCAATATTTGTATTTAATAGTAATTTTTGTGTGTCAAAAAATAACTAAAATTGTATCTACTTACTAAACCTTCTTGTTGATACATTACAATTTAGAAGAAAATATTAAAATGTAATTTTAAGGTTCCTAAAAGTATGCAACAATATATTTTTATATATTCACAGCATACTTTTAGTCACCTAAAATTAAATTTAAAGTGATTTCTAACCTGAGTGATTTGTGTGGCAACCACCATTATAATTTCCTATCACCTTCTATTTAAGTCATGAAAAGCACGACCTACCTAAACAAAAACCCCTGCTACATTGTTGCCTCACATTTTATAGGTAGAATATTAAAGTTATAACCTGAACATGACAAATGCATTACCCACAATGGAAAACAAGCCGTGTTCTATGACCTTCGCCAGGCCTACGCTGCACTTATAGATTTATATTTCAATTTTTAATGGAGTCTCTAAAAACAGATTGCCACTGCCTTGGACTATATACGGCGTAGTGCTCAGGGTCATAAATATTTCCTATATGCCAGCTATGCCCTTCAGTTCTGCGAATGTCCCTCCGAAAAAAATATGGCAAAAAGCATTGCCCACTTCTCTGCGCCAGACACTCGACCAAGTTGCATTGAAGTTGCCTGCACTCACATCTGCATCTGCATCCCTGCACTTTGTTACCCGCTGTTTGTCTTGGCCCGCAGTTTGGGATTATTGTGCAAACTCCGCAGTTGCCTATGGCTTATGGCGCAGAATGGGATCAAGGTGAATAAAATAGGAGCAAAGGCAAGTAAAATATTAAAAAGGCCTAAGCACAATGCAAAAACACAATGCCCAAGCAAAGCGGTTGAGGTTGTGGTTTTTGTGGTACTCTCTCTTTTTTTTTTTACTTTTCACCCACACACAAAACCCCACCCAAGCTTGTTGAGTTTTCCGCAAAACTCTCGGCGCTTTCCGCGGCCTTTTTCCATTAATTAAGTGGATACCTGGCGGGCCTAAAAAAGCTGCAAAATATATCTATCTACCAAACTTAATTGTCGTCACGCTCAGCGGTATACGATTTAAGCTGAGAATTATGGCCAGTCGGTGAAAATAAGTGAAAATAAGTACAAATCGATTATATTTTTGGATACATTATTCGCTTCAGAAAATCAGGGATTTTACGGCTGGCATTGGAAATAAACAAACAAGCCACCAAAATAAAGGTCCACATAAAAGGGGATATTTCAAAAGATTTTCTGCTGTCCTGCAATTTCATAAATATTTTATGAGCTTAAAGGCGCATCGATGCTTTATGGCTGCCTGAATGTTGGCAAGGGCGGGTGTATCCGTATCTGTTTGCCCTCGGCTTACGCATATTTTCCCTCTTTCAAAGTTTTCCCATTTTATTTCATGTTTTGTTTTTCCCTTCGGAAAATTCGTTCTTGCTTAATTTAAATAATGCGCAGCAGTATGGTGAGCTTTTATCCGCTTAGATGGCGCGGAATTAAGTTTAACTGTGGCCACATTAATCAGCCAAAAGGGAGACAGGAGCTGCAAGCAAATTAGATTAGTTGCTAGTAGCACTAGATATAATGCCTTTGAAAGCGGTTTAGGTGTTTTATGAAAAGTGGGTCATTTGAAACTTATAAATTATTTTTTGCTGAAAAGCGCTTGAAAGCTAAAACTATTAAACGACACCTAATCCCTTTTTAAACAGTGAATATTTTGTATACAGACTTAATTGAATGCTGTTTTATACTGCAAATTTAAATCAATTTTGTTTAAATGGTAAGACATCCTTTAAAAAATCTGATACGTAAGTACATGAAGATTTTCACCAGAACTATAATCTATATCGGAAGAAAAAATGTGCATAAATTTAATACAATTTTCTAATAGGCCTAAAAAAGTAAAGTTAAGGAATTCGATTAAAAAAAAGTAAACACGAAATAAATAAAATAAAAGTTCAATCAACTAAAAAAATGGTTTACGCAGGATTTACTATCTCAATAAGTGAAATTTTTAAGCCAAAAAAATATTTAAATAAAAACATCTATCTGCATAATAAACTGTCAAAAGACTGAATATAATGTCAAAAAATTCACTGCGTTATTTTGCACATCGCCAACCATCTTATCTCGCTCATCCTTTTGGAGACAATCAAACTGGAGCCTGGCCCGCCATTCATTGTGTTAATTTTGTGACTGACAATAGCATTAAATTTAATGGGCCTGCATTTCGTTTGGTGGTCTACGGCCACGCCTACTCGCACAACCACTCCACCGCCTCTTATTTTCGTGAGTGCGTGTCATTTCCTGGTCCGATAAAGAAAATGTTGTGACAAGCCAGAGGCTCCTGTTGCTTTTTTTTATTTTTTCCCAGCTTTTCCTTCCATTATTCGCCTCTCCATCAACATTTTTCGCCATTCACAACGCCTGTTTTTTCCTTCTGTGCTTTTTATTTTGTTAAACACAATTTCGACTTGCTTTTTTATGTGCATTTTTGCGGCGTTAACTGCACAAGCCATCATTTTTACTGCGCTTTTTGTGTGCAGAAGGGCTCCTTGGGCCACCTTTTTGTGTTGCTTGCTTTTTGATTCATTATTTAAAAAAAAAACGGAAAGGCAGGACCTGTCATTTTTGCACCTACACCGGCCAAGCCCTCTTGCCAAACAGCCCCCTTTTTTGTGGAAAATTCTGTTTAATTTCTCTTTTCGTATCTCCTTTTTTATTTCATCACCTACTTTTTGCGCCTCTGCCCATGCCTCCACAATCATTATCATGCCAGATATCACGCGACTCACTTTGACCGAGCTGAGGACGCGGCTAAGAGCCCTCGGACTGAGTGCAACGGGCCGAAAACAAGCCCTAGTCGAACGGCTAGCAACCTCTACAGACTGCAGTCCAGCGAGAGAACCAACAACAGGTTCCAATTTGTCGTCGGAGGTGTTCAGTGGGGAGATCGTAAATAACTCCGGCACGACCCCTGCCCCCAAAAACACTGTTCTACAAAATGGTAGGTAAATCGAGGGAGCCACTCAGTTCCCCGAACACTAGTTTACACTCGTTTAGCCGGTAAAATGTTGGTTATGCTGCACATAAAAAGATTGATACCATTTTTTATAATTTATAGAGCATTGAACAGGGAATGTTTTTAAACTCTTGAATATATATGTGATTTTTAAAGAATATATTTTAATGTTAGGGTCCTAATTTGAATATTTCCGTATCCTGTTTGGAGATAAAGGTTCCAAATATTAAGTAAAAAAAAAAACATTACAACACCATTGAAATGCATATTTCAAATTAGTAGCAACGGTTAATAATGCATACTCATGTTAAAATTCTTGTAAACTAGTGTAATCAGAAAAGTCAAAAGGAGACATAGCCTGGATCATGGAAAACCTTGTAGTCTCATCCATCCATCTCTAAAACCCGCCCTTAACTTACCCGCTAATCGATCGGTCCTGCGCTTCCTGTGTCCTTTTAATTTGCCGTGATTTTTCCTTTTTTTAAGGTTCAATTTAAGCGTATGTTTTCGGTGAATATTTTATGCATGCACTTATTTAATGTTGCTGTCAGCCGGTCTGGGGTGCGGCTTATTTTAATTTGATTTAAATGCAGAGGCACACACAAACTTGCAGGCTGGGCTGGCGGGGGAAACCTGGCACGCGAATCTTGTTGAGAATGTACGAAAAAATTAAATCACAAAAAATATGCAAGCACGAGGCGGTTTCCGGAATTTTTAATAATGCACAAAGGACAATTTTTGCTGGCATTGCAGGTTGGGGGAGGGGGTTTTTTGGGGGGCAAGGACGAAGGCACAGGACGGTGCCATGTAATCATGCAATGCTCATGCACAGACACACGCACCTACACTCGTCTCAGATATTCAGTTTTTGGATTTTTCTCGCACACATGTAAATCACGGCAGCCAGAAAATCTCCAGCCCATTTGTCACAGGACATTTCTCGTGATTGCGATGTGAACTAGAAAAATTTTATTTACGGCAAAGGGTGGATGCAGTCGCCCTATCGAGAAAACGAATCTTAAGTGCTGGGTTTACTTCTTAGAAGTTCTGCCAAACCACTGACTCTATCCTGGTTTTTCCTTTATTTGCATTTCTTTCAGCAAATGGAAAAGTCGGGTTAAAAATTTAAATAACAGTTAATTGCAAGCAATTGGGATTTCACAGAGAGAAAACAAAATATTATTAAATATAATTTTTAAGAACTTTAAATCCATGTTAAATTACTACAAATTGTTATTTTTATGTTTTACTTCAGCCAGTATTAAAGCATTTATTATGATTTATTATTTATTGATTTAAAAATTGTTCTCTGTGAATTAAGAGCCATTAATATGCATTGATTGAATTTATTATATTTTCATAATTGAATTTAAATTGAAATATTAAATTAAATTGTCTTGTTAATTAGCTTGCAAATTACTGTACTTGTATTGAATTTTGTTTTGAGAATTTGATTTATATATTCAAAGCTTTTTTTAAGAAAGATCCAGTAAAGTTTTTATATCATATAGAAATTTTAAGAAGATATATGATGGGAATCCCAGGATAGTATGAGATTATATCCTTCAGATTATGCAAATCCGAAATCCTTAGTAACTAAAAGGAGTCAACTAAAAGTTGTGTGTTTTGGCACATTGTCGTGTTTGGGATTTCCTTTTGAAACTAAACCTTATTGGCCATGAAACTAAGTATGATAAACACTTAAGATAGTCCCTTCTAACAATGTTTTGATTGATGAAAGCTCTTATTTATTTTCCCTTGTGCATTTCCAACACTCTAACATTGAGTAACACGCAAAAAGGAGCCGACTGTTATAAATTTGTGGGCTGATTGCCGCTTGCATTTCCGGCAACGGAAGCGGTCGCCACGTTCTGGCCTAAACTCTGGCCTCATTTGGCTTGCCAACCACACGTGTTCCCACTCATGCACTGTGTGCTCACTACTACCACACTGGCAGGGTTTTTGTTTTTGTGCGAGTTGCCTGACACTTGTTAGCCTTGTTTTGGCAGGGATGCGGAAACTGGCTATTAAGTTTTGATGAAGCAAAGTTGCGGCCTATCAAAGCGCTGCCGTGGGCGAGCATTTGACATGGCATTATCAATGTTAGCACGTTTGCTGTCTGCGGTGGTTCGTGTTTCGCTCAGAACTTGTGGGTATATACTATATACTATATATCCCTTATGGAAGGTTGTTTCATTTAGTTTTTCTGTGCCCCAACAAAATCAGTGACAGCAGCACACAAACTTTATTTTATTTTGCTGTGGCCTGTCATAGTTTGTAAATTAAACTTTTTCGGATGGTATCTGTCCTCTTCATATATCACACGAAGAATGTGTGTGTGTCTTTCAACAACTGCTGTCCACACGATAACAGTCCAATAAATCCAATTTTCACCACCACACTTGATATATATTTTCACAATTTCTCACTTAATTGAGATTATTATGTTATAGTTTCCATTGATTGCTTTGTCGGTTTTTCGGTTGCCACGTACACACAAATTATCCGCCACTCAAACGTCGAGAGAAGACGCACACGTCTGCTAGCGCGAAAATCTGAAAGTTAACTGAAAATTAAAACAAAAATCTGAAACTATCAATAAAAGCTAAAGAAGAAGCCTACGGAGGAGGCGAAGAAGCCGCCGCAGAGAAAAAGAAAACATAAAATGTTTAAAATCCCAAAAAATCAAAGTCCATGAAAATAATAATCGTAGAAGGCAGCGAGCAATGGGCGACGGCTTCTTCTTTGGTTTCTTCGGCTTCGACGGTTAGCCAAGCTGCAACAGCAACAGTAACATCACTAGTTACCCACATTTGGCGCCGACTACAATTGCTAATGGGTTGAACAGACCCAGCTAACACTTACAATCAAGCCCAGTTGGTAAAGCCGATTAAAACTGATGCACCGGGAGAAAATCAGAATATATATGTTTAATATATGATAATCTGAACTTATCTCTTTACCAGCATACCTGTAGTCTATAAATCATATCATATCATCATGTCATATCATATATCATATCATATATCATATCATATATACGATTTTTCAGAGTACCATTGAGTTCTTGTTTATAAGATAATATCAATATTATTTTAGAAAACAGTTTTAATATTTAAAAAAAATTGTTTTATTATCTATTGCCATATAAAATATTTAAGTGTCACTATATATCTTAAATTATTTATAAATATTTATTTCTTCATTAGTTAAACTTTTTTTATAACTATAAAATGTATCTTTGGAGAATCAGTCTTAAGCTGACTCAAAAAGATTACCATAATATTTCTTTTTACAACACATTCAGCTTAACCCATATTCCCCATAATTTTCCTGAGTGTATTATATGAGAAGAAAATCTTCATTAGAAGTTAGTGCTGTGTTGGTGGCTGCATTGGCGTGTGGTTGCATTCGGTGGCTTCTTGCATGAGTGGCAGCGATACAGATAAATATATGTTTGTGCTACTTCATGGCTGCATAAATCCCACATGCGACAAAGTGAAAACTTTTCGTTGGCCGCACAGCTCGAAGATGACTATCATCTCCGCCGTGCGATGCAATGCGGTGCAGCACCTGGAATGCGATTAGATGCCGCTAATTGAAATGTTTGTCAAAATCCACTGTGTCATCTGTTTCAAAGCCTAAACTGCCGTCTCCTGCCCGACTTTGTTGCCTCTTTTCCAGCGAGGGGCGTTGATGGAGTCACGCCTCAGCAAGCAATTCGAACGCCTAACTGCATTTGAATTGAGCCAGGCTGGCAAACAACCTTGAGTGGCTTTTGGTTAATTACAGTCGAGGAAAACTGCCTCACAGTTTGGCACACATCCGAATGGAGAAACTGTTTGGGGAAGTGAAGAGAGTAGGCAGAACTCCATCTGAAAATGTGCAATAATGCCTGGGCTCTTTTAAAGTCCACTTGAGGATAAACCCTTTGAGACAATCAAAACTATATTTTGAAAATCAATATTACATTTCACAAAATAAACATTTACTTCCATAGTATTTATTTAAACAGAATATGTCAATGCCTTTGCAGGAAACAAAAATGGTTGTGAAATATAAATAAATTTCTTCTGTATTCCGGTTTAATTTTAGCAATTTTATTTCAACACAAAAATAGTGCAGAAAAAAAGAATTATATTTCGATAAAATGTGTCATATGCCTTTATAAATATTGTTTTAATGGCGTGATTGGAAAAATACGTTTCCATTTATTTGAACTTGTCATACAAATACAACAGAATATTTTGTTGATTAGATACACAACAAAAGGAGTGTAGAATTGCACAGCAAAAATATATACGAGTTTTGGGAATGTCTTTTGCAAAATGAACCATGACTTTAACTTTAATTACGAAACATAAACTAACGTCAACTGATTTCCTGTTTATTCCCAGACGACATCTATGTGGAATACGTGAATGGTATGCCACACATGACTGTTCGGCTTCCCAGTCGCAATGAACTCTGCCAGTTCGCCCTGAAACCAATCTCCCACAACGTTGGCGACCTGCTGGCCATGCTCAAAGCTGAGGATCGCGGCATCGATCGAGCTGCGGTGATCAACAGGCACGGAGTGCGAATCGCTTCATCCTGCACCATCGACAGCTTGCTGGATGACTCCTTTAGGTGGGTAACAAGCCCATCTCTCAGGTGATCACTAATCTTATCCACGTACAATTACAGCATACAAATCAACAATCGCACACTGGAGGTCATTCCACCGAAACGTGAGAGGATCACAGTGGAATCAGTGGACAAAGTGGGTGATGTGCGCAAGGTTATTGCTCAGGTGAGATATTATTTTACAAATTTCTGTGAACTCAAAATAAAAATGTGTAAATATATGTACAGCTCTACGAGGCATTCAACGTGGGCGAATATCAGCTGGAGAAGAGCAATCAACTTGCCAAAGAACTGGAGACCTTACGCTACGAACTCGAGCCACTGGAAGAGGTATAATAAAATAATAACCTAATAATAATATTCAAAATGTTATAATGAACTTAATTTTTTAATTAGAAAAAACTAGAACTGAGCAAAAAAGCAGCTCGTCGAACCAACTTTATGACTTGGATGGGCTTAGGTTTAATGTCCGTGCAATTTGGCATCCTGGCGCGTCTGACTTGGTGGGAATACTCTTGGGATATTATGGAGCCCGTCACCTATTTTGTAACCTACGGCACGACAATGGCAATGTATGCCTACTACTGTGTAACCAAGAGGGTAAGCTTGTTATTATTATATTTAATAATATAGATAATAAAATATTTTCAACCCTCTTAGGAATACATGATGGAGGACGTGAAGAACCGCGAGTACTCGCTCACCCTCTATAGAAACGCCAAGAAGATGCAGTTTGATGTGGAGCACTACAACAATCTGAAGCGGAAGTCGGCGGAGTTAGAGTACAATCTCAGGAGGATCAACGATCCACTCAACATGCAATTGCCATCGCATCTGGTACGCACCCAGGAAAATACGCCACCAACCCTAATTGAGGAAAAGACGGAGCGGAAATAAACTTAAGGGCTTCTCAGAAATCAGTTACTTGACAGGGGAATATGGAAACTCAAACTAATTTTAACTTCCTCAAACTAGAAACGAATAAAAGTCCGCCTTTTAGCTAAAGAAATTCAGGTGATCGAAATGTTGTAGTCAACGTTTGAAATGTTTTGGTGGACGCATCACATATTGTTTAAACTCAACTTTAGTTTTTCTCTTTATGTTAATTAAAATGTTTTAGTTGTTTATTTTAAAATTAATTAGCCTAAGCCAAAGTTTGACGATTTGCAAAAACGCACAAGGTTATTCTGACGCCTGCAGTTTTAAAGCTGATAGCATTATTTTATGTTTAATTTTTAGTTATTTATTGCAATGAGAGATTTGTTTTATGCCTAAGGCAAATGTGTGTGCAAGTTTTAGCAAAATATATGAACTATTTATTGACTATTATTCCCGTATGAGTTGTATAATTTATTTTTGCAAATAATGGTGGCTTATAGTTAGCATTTAAAAGTGAAGGCATACTTTTAGGCCAAAAAGTGAACAAACTGTTGTTAATTTTGGCTTGAATGCTTTAAGGCGGAAGCACCTATAGAAAAATTGTTACAAATTATTTAAATTTATGCGAAAAAATCGGCCTCACTTAAAAAAAACAACAGGTATCTACTAACCATCACATATTAACAGAAAGTTATTAGCTGTACCCGGATGTTCATCTTCCCGAATGCCTGCGGTCCAATTTTTCAGTTAATCTGAACTCATCCAGTGAAATCTACTAACTCTTCATAAGCTTTAAAATACCACATACTATGAGAACAACTAGAACGAATCAAATTGTAAATAAAAACGCACCAACTATTCCATTAAGATTTTAGCAACGGAAAATATGCCATTTCATGGAGACATCGTAGTTAGTAAAGTTAACGAAATCCTAAGCGTAATTTAGTAGGTATGTTAGATATGTAAATATATAAACTGCTGTGTTTCATGACAACGTAAACGATATGTAAGAATCACATACAATTCATTTGCCCTGCGCGAGTCGAGACGAACAAAAATGAAGCCTAAAATTAGTGTAGAGTAAGCCTGTTGGGCTCCTAAAATTTACCCTTATTAAGCTTTCTTCCGAACTCTACGAACCTATATACTCTTAAACTTAGAATTGTCAATGGTTGTGTTGAAAACTGTTTGCCTGTGCTATAAACCCAATCCTAGAAACCAATCAGTGGACTCTACTCTCTACCAACAATCTACACACATGCATCGCTTTTCAATGCGCTCACTACACACAAATAGAAGGTATGATATAGTCAAGAACCCCGACTATTAGATACCCAGTACTCCCAGCTGTGTCATAAATTATGTTGCATACCCGAAAGGCGTTTGTTTGGATTGCATCAATTCAATAATATAAGCTGAACTTGGAAATACCCAATACCATATAGAGGCGAAAAAGATTCCTTGTCATATGCATACATACTTTAAGCCCAATGAGTACTGGGTATGAAAACGCACATATGGTTCATATAAATCGCACACTAACTTACTAATCGACATTCGGAATGATTAACTCTAGCCTAAGCATTTACCTATGCATATTTATAATACTTTAATGACATTTGTGATTCAATTTCAAATTATAAAATGAAAATTATTTACTGTACAAAGCGATCTTGACATTAATCAAACGAAACCGAATAACTTTGAAAGTATTTTGCCTAACCCAAGTCCCAACTAACATTTGCGTTTATCTAATAAATTGTAGATTAATTACCTCCTAGAAGTATTCACGAAAACGTAATCCTAATCAGCGCCAAAGACTTATGAATACATTTAACTAGTTACTCTTATACATTCCCCTAAACAGACGTTAACGTTTTTTAAAGCCCCTACTATTTATACGGATCTATTATTATATTACCAACGATGCGCACGAGAGATTAACTTATTTCGAAAATGTTGCTTAACTACTCTCATGAGGTGCGAGTACTTATAATTCTCAAGTACCTTCTTTCAACAAACAACTAATCTTAATATACGATTACCTATGTCTTTTTAACGAATTTAAAGGAAACCCAACACTAATTAAGTGCATTAATTAATTATATTGTTTGAATTTTGACAAGAAAAAAAACAAATGCAATTTTTTACATTTATAAAACCGAAAAAATCGTTTGTTAAACTAAAATTGCAAAACTTCCCAAATCCCAAGCTTGAAAAACAAATCAAATGAAATAATAAATATGCAACATATGCGAGCGCAAACTGATAAAAAATAATATGAAATTAAAATAAAACCAAGTTATTAATAAAATGTGTACAGCTCTCGCATTTATTTGCTACTAAAACGCACAAAAGGACAATTACGAGAGTACGAAAAGATAGACGACTTACGTAGTATGTCGTCGACTTCTAGGCACATCTGATCTCCAATCTGTAGCACAAGCTGGAATCGGTGGCATTCCACCGGACCAACTCGGCAATCGGTCTACTTGACTTCAGGAAAAGCGTGAGTCGCTCGTTCAGTTGAAGAGGGGAGAATTTGCTGATTATTAACGCCTTGGTTGAGTCCCGGTACTTCCCCATCAGCGACTCATTGCTAAAACTGCGTCCCTGTCGATCCGCCAACTCAAAGGTATGTACAGCTTTGTTTTCTTCATCATCAATTAACCGATAGCTAGGCTGTCTATAGGGATTGTAGCCCAACTTTTTGCATATCTCTCGCACTTCATCGACCTGCAGGGGTTTGCTTTTGGGGAAGCATTTCGTATGCCAGATGCCATAGGTTTGTTCTATAACCTGACCATACTGAGGAGCTGTCTCTGGTTGTCTAGAAAAAAAACAAAGTTTAATTAAATATCTTTAAATCCTACAGATTTAATTTTAAAAACTTACGTGTGCTGATTGCTGGCCCAGAAATCCTTCTTTTGCTGATGTAGAGGATGTTCTATGCCAAAGCAATACCGCTCATCTTCGCCATTGGGGCAATCTTTCTCCTTGTCACACACAAAGTCCCGAGGAATGCACTCCCCAGGCGAACTGTTTTAAATATAAATGCAATTTTCTTTAACTTATATCCATAAGTATTGAAAAGTCACTTACGAACTGCATTGAAAATGATCGGCAGTGCAATTGCACAGTACAGAGCTCTCATCACTTTTGTCCCAACAGTTTCGCTTGCCATCGCATATCTTAGAGGGATCAGTGGCTCTGAAGAGAAATAAATTTCATTATGATAAACAGCCTTAATATCCTTAGCTTAAACATACTGCAGATAAGTAAAGCAACTGCAGATAGTAGGCTCATCCGTCATGTCCTCGCAGTCAGGTACGTGGTCACAGAACTTGCTCTTCGGCACACACTTAAAGCTGGTCCGACACTTCATCTCGCCGGGTGCACACCGCTGCTTCAGCTGTCGGCATTTGGTCTCATCTTCATCGCTGCCATCATGACAATCGAATCGGTCGTTGCAAATCGCAGTCTGTGGCAGACAAGTGCCCAGCGGGCAGCGATGGGTATTGCATTCCGGGGGTGGCTGGAGCATTTTGCAGCTGGGCTTGTCTATTAGGGGAACTTAAATTAGATTTTGCACAGCTTTCGGAATACGAACGATTCACCTATAATATCCTGCAGCGATTTATATGCCAGCTCCAACGTTTTAATGCCAAACGGCTGTTTAAAACTTTGGCAATCGGAATTGTTGTAGCTAAACATGGCCGTGGGGAACCACCCTGTGTGCGAGTCGCGACAGACCAGCACCCCCTGATCGCTGGGGTTGTGATGCGAATCGCTGACATTCTTCAGCCCAAACTGATGGCAGCTGGTGAATTTGGTAATTGCCGGCAGCTCTGTGGGGGCTACGCCATTAATGAGTTCCACCTCCTCCGAAATGGATGCCATATCCTCGGCGCTCACATTCAGCATGCGCATCAGATTCGCCGGTGGCTGCTTTTCCTGCAGCTTGTAGCAGGATTCGCAGTTGGTAACATTGTCTATCCGGGTAATGGCCACCGTTTTGATGCGGCCCGAAGCATCGTCATGAAGCACACTGATGCAGTCCCTCGCAGCGCCCTGACTTTGTTGAGAACTGCAAGAACAGTAAGTTTAATTAGTTCTTACAATTTTTATGCAGAAGTGATGAACTCACCTGTCTGGCAGGAATGTGGGCAGCACATGGTGGGTGAATCGCACAGGATGCTCCACATGCAACAGCAATACATTGGACTTCGGAACCGCCTCAAAGCAGTTCACCCGGCGGATCTGCTCGTGATTGCTCCTATGGGCCGATCGTTTCGTTTTGCCACCGCCCAGTAACACGCTGACGTAGTGCATTTCCAGGTCAATGCCAAAAAGACAGCTCTCGTGGACCAACACCCAATGCTTGTCAATCAGCACTCCGATGCACCAGAGATCACCATTCGAATAGACATCCGCCAGCCAGGGCCAGTGCAGCTCCTCGATAGCTTCATGGAGCTGCTCATTCACCAGTATGGTTTTATTCTTCTTACTCTTGATGAGATTATCCAAGCGGTCTAGGATCTCATCCTTCTTATTTACAACAACCGCAGGAATTTGCGGCTTAAAGTGCACATTCGGTGTGTTGTGGGTCTCGATGGTGGGCTGGAGTAGGGGAACCTGCTCCATTGGCTTTTCCTTGACAGCTTGTCCAGCACTAAAGGTTTTCAGAGGTGTGGTTTTATTGGAAAGGAGATTGCACTCTACGTAGATGCCCACACACTTGCGGGGCAGCAATCGATCCTTCTCTGGTCTCGAGGCGGATGGTATACCAAGCTCGGGGATTACAACCTCGTTCTCTGTCAACTGGATATTGTCGCCAACCATGGAACGAAGTTGAGCCACCATGCGGTGGCTGCCTGCCTTTAACTCTGGCGTTATAGAATGCATTTCCTGCTGGCTTACGAATTCCGAACTATTGAAGTAGTGGGCTCCCTTAAAGCCAACAAGGGCACACACTGCGTTCGCCGTGTTGGCCTGGTGCTCATGGTAGCCCGTCTCATGGGCACACACAACCCGCCATACGCCATGGGCGTTTCTGGAGAAGATTCCGGCACTGCTGAATTTGGGCTGCTGGTGAACGTCGAAATGCACATCGTGGCCATTGGTCAGGGCAACTGGAAAAGGTCATAAGTTTTACATAAGATTCTTTAAAATTATTGGGGTATATATATACTACTTACAGCAATCCTTTTCATCTTCCTTGAACTTACAATCAACTGCATTATCGCAGCGCTTGCTTAAGGGCAGACAAGTTTTGGACAGGGGGCAACGGAACTCATGAGCCTGACAGTCCCCTGGAAATGGTTAACATATATTAAATACACAGTTTTAATTTTTTGTCCCAATCATTACGGCAGTTTTGTTCGTCCGTGAGGTCCTCGCAATCGGCCTTGCCATCACAAATGAGACCCTTTAGAGATCCCTTCAAATAGTCCCTGCATGTGCAGTCCAGTTCATCAGTTCCATCTTCACAGTCTACTTTGCGATCACAACGCATCATAATATCCACAATTTGAGACATCCTGTGTGGGTAAAAATTTAGGCGTAAAGTAAAAAAGTTTAAGTCAAAACCAAGATAACTCACTTTTTGCACACGAACTTATTGGGAATTTGTATGTCATCTTTATGAGAATGAGTGCTGCTACTCTTCGCTGTGGTTGTCTTAGCGGATTTTGTAGTGGTGATTGGTGCTAATGTGGTGGTGGTAGTTTCTACGGGCTTTTCAGTGGTTGCAATGGTAGTTGGGATTGTGGGTAGAGGTGTGGTGATTCTGACACCAATTGTGGTGAGCTCTGTCGTTGTAGTGTCCTTTGTGGTTGTGGTGTCTTTTGTGGTTGTAGTGTCCTTTGTGGATGTATGGTCCCATGTAGTTGTGGTGTCCTTTGTGGTTGTAGTGTCCATTGTGGTTGTAGAGTTCTTTGTGGTTGTAGTGTCCTTTATTCCTTCTGTAGTTACTGTGCTGGGAGCTACCGTTGTGGTCAGAGATGAAGTAGTTGTCTCTATCTCCTTGGTGGTCCCAATAGTAGTACTCTCTATAAACTGAGTAACCAAATCGGTGAACTTTTTTAAATCCTCAGTTGATGTGGGTATAGTTATAGTAACCAAGTCGGTAAACATTTTTAAATCCTCCGTTGATGTGGGTATATTTGTCATTGGAGCGTCAGTAGTTTGTAATGTTGATTGCATATTAGATTCAATTGTTGTCGATGTTGTTTCCATTGTTGTAGATGGAAGAGTTGTTTGAGTCTTTGTGGAGATTATTATAGTCGAAGGATTGGTGGTTGAATCAATGATTGTTGAACTTTGAACAGTGCTCTCCTCTATTTTAAATAATCCACCTGAAGTAGTTGAGGAAACATCTTCAGTAAAAGATACATCCATTTGGCCTTCGGTGGTTTCTGATCCCTCCGTGGAAGTTGTGCTATCCCAGAAATCGTCCTCTTCATCTTGTTCCGCCTTTAAATCATAATCTTCAATAGGAATCACCTCCCGCATTTTACTCTCCTCAGGATGATAGTCACTCTCCGTTGTGGTGCTTACATTCTGTCGTACGCCACCCACCATATCTGGTATAAAGTTGTAGGCACATCCGACCTCATCTTCACCTCCGAGGCAATCAACACTACGATCGCAGCGCTGGCGCTTGGCTATACACCTTTTACCACCCCAGACGCAAATGAATCCTGGACAGAGTTGGAGCGGCTGACGACTGGGCAACAGGCCAGGTCTGACGGCCATTTCGAGCCAGTCCAGGTATAGAGTCACCCGCGTGTAGACCCCAAATTCCTTAGGACGAGCGCAGCCGTTGCCGTGACTTACCACTCCGGCCAGGTAAAATTCCTCCGGCTGAGAGACGCTGCGACAGAAGAGCGGTCCACCCGAATCCCCTTGGCAGGCATCGCGACCTCCGTTCGGATCGCCGGCGCAAATATCCTCCGAGGCCTGATCCTCTGGGTCAGTGCATCGTTTCCTTATGGGAACTATAACCTCTCGCATAGGATCACCTGCAAAAAGCATTTTAACACGTTTATATTCGAAATAGTTTAAGTACTTACTGCTCGGACCCTTCTCTCGAATGGCTCCCCATCCAACCACGGTGCACAAGGTGTCTTCCTCAGGTCCCCAGATCCAATCCTCCCCTAACGTAGTTCTTCCCTTGTCGGGCAAGCAGATGGGTTTCACCCAACGATTAAATTGCAGCGGGTTTACCAGGCGGAGCAAGGAAAGATCATTCCGCATACTCTTCCTTTCGTAGGCCTGGTGGACCACCACATGGGACACGGGCTGGATCTGGGTGGCGGGTGAGTAACTTGTACGCCGCAGGAGACCAGCTCGCACCTCGTAGTAGTATTTTCCAAAGTTTATGACGCAGTGGGCAGCGCTGATGATCTGAAATATTAAATATATTACAATTAATATTGATAATTTAAATATGAAAATTCCAACTCACCCAACGTTCAGAATAGATTGTTCCTCCACAATGAAATTTGCCATCTCGATAGATAGCCACCACAAATGGCCAGCGCAATGCACTCGTGTAACTTCCACCCACGATTCGTCCATCTCCAACTATTTCCGTTGACTTCGCCACAGCTCTCTTCGCTTTCTTCGAGTGCTCCGTTTTCGAGTTATTGGTGGGCACACCGCACTGCATCGGTGGGCACTTGACATAGGCCACGTGATCCACCAGGGAATCATGGCCATTGCGTCCATGACAAGCCTGAGCAAAATGGACTCCGGCGTGCAGAGAGGGCTCAATAAAGGGACCCGGAAGAGTGAGGACCTGAAAGGTAACATTTAAGGAAGCCGGCAGGTTCACCCGATCCTTCACGTCCAGCTCGCAGGCTGAAGCCGCCCACTTTTCGCCATTGTTGCACACAGGATGCCAATCTCCGCGATAGTTGTGGTATAGATAACCCTCAGAAGCAGAGGCAGCGTGGGACTGAAAAAGATTAGAAAGCCTGTTATAAAAGATCTCTTCGGAAATCGATATATTCATTAACAACCATATGATCCGAGACATCGGTGACCAACATGCTGCACTGCTCCTCATCGCGCCCATTCAGGCAGTTCATGAATCCATCACAGCGCTCCAGCCGATTGTAGCACATGGAAATCGTAGAGCGATTGTGTCTAGCATACTCCTCCGGATACTCGTAGCAGGAATATGCCAGCGGTTCACAGCCAAAGCAGCCCATCTCGTCCTCTCCCATGGGGCAATCCGCATAGCCATCGCACAGACGTTCTTCATCCACGCGATTAGCACACGTGCAGGCGGACTCATCACTGCCGTCCGAACAGTCCACCACATTGTCGCACCATCTCGAGGCGGCGATGCACTCTTTCTGACCAAAGCAGGCCACCTGGTTTGGCTCCGGACACTTTGATCGCTGCTGGATCGTTTGCAGTGGCAGTCCCGCGTAGCTGGCGTAGATGATTTGCCCCGGCTGTTGGCCGGAGCTAGACTGATTGGCGTGCCGCATCTTAAAATTGGCATTGGAGAAGGTCGTCTGTCCACCCTGCTGCTGCTGACCGGAAGTCTGCGATTGTCCCGCTCCCGGACCAGCTTGATTCTTCATGTAGCTGCAGTAGACCGGCTGTTGCTGCCCATTGGATGATTTCTGTGGCGAGGCATTCTTCGAAAAGATATTGGCACCCTGGCCACCGGCTCCGGAACCGCCACTTCCTCCGAAAAAGTTACCGCTCGGTCCGAACTGCTGCGGTACAAAGAATATGCCACCGCCTGGATTAGAGGAGCCTCCAAAGTGACCACCCTGCATGCCCATAAATGTGGGCGTGTTGGACCACATGGGCATGCGGAAGTTGGCGGGCGTCATGTAGAAGCAGACGGGGATGCTGGGCATCCCAAAGTTTGGGTTGAACATAAACTGGGCCGAGGCCTTCATAGTTTCGCCGGAAACTGGGAATCCGCCAGGAGCGCGACTTGTAAACTGAACACTGGGTGAAGCCGTGAAAGTTTCGCCCTTCTCCTTGGTCTCAGCCTCTACCATGGGGGCCCCCTTGTTGCGCATCTTTAGGGCCACTTGCTCGCAGAGGCTGAGGATCTGGGCATCGGCAGCTGGGGGGTAAATAGTGACATACAGATTAATTCATCACATAAAAATTAAGTTACACTTACCATTCCAATTGTGTCCATTGAACGGATTGACCTTTGGTCCCATTTTGTCCAGGACCCTAGCATCCAAACCCGATCCAAAGGTATCTATCAGCTCGTTTTGATTTGCCCTAGCTTGATCCTCAAACTTCTTAAGCCAGAGTTGACGTCCATATAGATCTGTAGAGTTTTCCACGGAGGATTCATTGTCATTCAGCACCCTAAGTATGGGCTTTTCTTCTTCGTGACGCTCGAAGCTCTCCAGCATATTCTCGATACTGCTGGGGTTGTCCAGTGGATGCAAGGATCGTGGGGATTCCGTGTCGATTAAAGCCTCCCTGGTGGTCAACTTGGGTTGGCTTGTAGAGCTACTGCTCACCTCACCGCTGGGTTCTCCGCCATCGATTATCCAGTCAAACCTCACCGGCTTCGGCTTGGTGGGATGGGCAGTGGAGTTGTGAAGCTTCTCGTTGGCTTCTGTTGTACTTATCGGCAGTGTTGTTGCAGAAGAGGTAGTTGAGGTGATGGTGGAGTTGTCCTGCGTTTCCACAACTTCCTCCCCATCAATAATCCAATCGAACGGCATCTTTCGCTGTCCTGAAGTGGTTTCGGTGGAATCAGTGGTGGTGTCTGGCAGAGTTGTATTCGTACTTTCCTGGGGCTCTTCAACTTCCCTACCGTCAATGATCCAATCGATCTCCACTTTCGGCTGTTCTGTGGTGGCAATGGTGGCTTCAGTGGTACTGGTACCGACCTTCGCAGTGGTTGTCGTTGTGTTAATGGACTTGACTTCCGGCTCTCCATCATCTTCTCCATCGATTATCCAATCAATGAATCCACTATTGGTGGTTTCCGTTTCCGATTTAGAATCTGATTTTATGGATGTTGCTGCTGTGGTGGATACATTTCTAATGGTTCGCTGACCTGGTCCCTCAGTTGTGCGCACAATCTCCTGGGGCTTTTCAAAGTGATCCAGAATCCAGCTGATCTTCTCCGTTGTGCTCTCCCCGCTTAACCTATCGGTGGTGGTCTCCACTACTACTTGTGTCCTTGTCTCCTCAACCAACTGAGTGGTGTTTCCTGGCTCCTTGGTTGTTTCCTTTTTGGGGGCATCATGTGTGTAAACTGGGTTCTCATAATGATCATGTCCATCGATTATCCAGCTGATCCTGGCAGGTTTTATCTTGGTCCTCGGGGGTTTTTCAGTGGCATTTCCCCCTGCCGTGGTTGTGGATGCAGTTGTCTCCTTTATTAGTTCTCCGGGAGGAAAGGTACCACTCTGTTCGTAGGACTCCAGGCTTTTAGACTCCAGTTTCGGCTGCTGCTCCCGCATGATGGCCTTCATCTTCTCCATTTTCTCGGTCACCTCCTTGGCCATTTTGTACATGCGCAGGAAGGCCGACATGCAGTCCTCCGGGGTCTGCTTCTTGCATCGCACAAACTCGTGCTCCAGTTGGCTAAGAGCCTCTCGAGCCCTTTTGCTCCTCAGCTTGGAGTACAGATGATACAGGTTGGCCTCCATTCGGACAGGATCTAACAAATCCAAGCTAGGCAGCCCACGACGCGAACGGTGTTTCTTGTTCAATCGGAACTTTACCAGCATGCGCTTTAAGTGCTTTTTTCTTCTAGTTTTGCTATCTTCACCAACCAATTGATTATTCATATTCTCGTCGAGTAATTTGAAGTGCAAGGTTTGAGGACTCATGATCAAAGCAGACTGATCCTCTTCGAAGGGCTGGTTGAGAAGTACTTGGTGCCTGGCATTCAATGCGGCAATCTGCTGGACCCGATCTGGAAATAGAGATACCAATAATTATACAATTATCCTTTAAATGACAGCCTATTTTTAAAATCTTACCAATTCTCTCCACCACAAGACCATGGTAGATCAGGGAAAAAAGCAGTACGATGATAACCAGAACCGAGATGGCCAAGATGCGTTTGCTGAAACCAATGCTCCACCAACGTCGAGAATTTCGCAGCAACCTGGTGGCCTCCAGCTCTAAAGAGTTTAAAATTTAAACTTTAAATTATATTTTAAAAAATCTTTATGCACTGTCTTTCACATCTTCACTCTTCAAGTGCATAACTAGTCACTTCTTTATCACCAAATTGCGTAACTATCAATTTGTTTACTTGCAAAGTTTTTGTCTCTACTCCAATTCTTTTAAAAATGTAGTTTACATACTTTTATTTCCAACATACATAAGTAAATTTATTTTTTATTTCGGTCAGCACTTTCCGGCCTCTTCAGCAATTTCGCAATAATAATTTTGATAAAAATGCTGATCAAAGATCCAAGTTAATTGGAACTTTCAACCATTTTATGGAATTCACTTTCTTGCTTAAAATTTTAAGAGACGTGGGTGAAAATTGCACTAGTAAAAAAAAGTTTTAGGCTTTCTTTGCTTTAAGAGTGCCAACGACTACGGAAACGTACAAAATGTATGAAAACTTGAACGTGTTAAACATTTTAGTTTTTGTTGAATGTAACCCAAGTTGTATGTACATTTTGAATACTTTTAAAGTTTAAGTTTTTCATATCTTTTAGCAGCACACATACCATCCATGTTGTAATTCATTTTTCACAATTTTATACTTCTTTCTGAAATATTATTAGGCGCTGAACATTTTTAAAAACGAGCTAGCACTTCCAAAACCGCTGAAGAATTTTTTTTCACTTTCTTGTGGTTTTATTTATATGTTTAGCACTTTGTTAAATTGGCTGGCCAACAAGGAGCCTCGGGTTACAGCGATTCACTCAAACAAAAATCCACAAAAAGCAAGTGCAGGGCCGAATTCGATATCCACAGTAATCCAGAACGATAATAACCACGACGACGACGACGACGACTTCCGCGCGATCCGCCCGGCAAACGGCAACTGAAGCCGG